>NC_073224.2:159792500-169327500 GCF_029281585.2 Gorilla gorilla gorilla | reverse complement strand
AAAGGTGATTATTGTGCCTACTGCACAAATGGATTAAAGATTGATCCTCGTTTCATACTATTATTGCCTGGGGATTTCACAGCTGTGACCCTCTGTGAGCGATGGCTGGGATTTAGAGATTAACAAACCATTGCCTCATTCCAATCATTAATTTACAATTATGTATAAATTGTGGTGTGGAAAAACTTTCTTGAACAAAACTCCTACTCTGCTTTTTATTGATCACATCTCTTCCTTAAAATAACAACACTGTCAGGTGTAAAGCAGTAAATATTTTTAATTACTTGGTCCCGAGGCAGGATAAATGTCTTTTTGAAAACACACAAGTAAAGCCGCAAACATTCTTCAGACTCAGGAAAAGCCAAGTTTGATAGGCAGTGCTTGTGTTGTCGAAAGACTAAGAGTAGCGATGACAAATGACCTTCAGAAATATCCTTTCTTGCTGTTAATAGGATATGGTCATTTGTGCTTTTTACATGTGGAAAATGGTTCTTGGAGGATTGATTTCCTGTCTGGCCCAGTTCCAAGCCAACAGAGGCTGCCATTGCACCTAAATATTCCTCAATTCTGGTCTCTGCCCTGCTAACTTTAATTTGTTACTGTGCAATTGATGGTTCCCTATAATTTACCCAAGGTCTGATAGTGTTTTCTAGTTGATCAAATGCTTGATAACTTGGAAGGATTTTTTGTTATAGCCAGATGGCAGGCAGGATATTTCAACCTCCCCCGGCAGCAAGGTGTTAAATGGCCTTATCATGGATGAATGGAAGTAGGTATTGCATGGATTTTCTGTTTCCTAAGAAAAGGCGACAATATTGCTAATTAGGCAGTATATTGGCAGTGCTTCTTGGAAGGAGGTAGATTATATGCATTGAGGTTATCAACACTATGATTTTTAATCAAATATTAGGGCATAATAGGAGTGCAAACTTTTACGTCAAGTTTACAGCAACTCAGTGTTTATAAGCTGCTATTATTAGTGAAGGTTATTCACTTGTCCTTGATGCATGGGAAAGATAAAACCAGTTATTAGTTAGTTACTCCAGTAATAGTGACTCTTAGAGCTTGTCAACATGAACAGAAGTAGCACCATTCCTATCTTCCTGGGAGAGAAACTGCTAAACAAACATCTAACACTGCAGTGTAAAGTATAATGTCAATTCTATTTACATTGAAGCCATTTAAATTGCAATATGCACACTTTGAATCTTTAAAAATCTATTTCTGATGAAAACATATCTTCATTAACCACCATGAAAATAAGCAAATATATTTATATATGGCCATATTTAAAAGGCATGGGATGGCAGGTCTAATGCATATAGTAATTTAACATGTGAGGGGCTTGGTGGTTCCAGACATTAGGGTAGTTCATTGTGCTGGATAAAAGCAACTTCCTAGTAAAACAACTTTTCTAATAAGTCAACTTTCTACTAAAACAACTTTTGCCAAGTCCTTCCCATTACTTGGCATGTCACATCAGTATCAGAACTGCAGTTGATATAAACTTTGCGAAGAAGAAAAAATTTCACTCAATTCTTCAAGGATTCAGGTGATGGTTGAAAACAAGATAGAGGACATAAAAAAGAATTTGGGCTTCAATCAGCAAGAATTTTAAGTAATTCTGGGGTAAAATGTCTGTTTTAACTAATTTAGGAAAGCTGAATTTATATAGACTACATAGAGAAAAAGCAGCTTTTTGACTCTCTCCAATGAGTGACTATATTTATTTCTATTTTAGGGTTGTTAGTAATATATTAACAGATTTAAACAGAGATGATGGTAAAGAATGCAATAAGACTTGTATATATGGGAAAAATTTAATCATATTTTCCCCACCCTATCCAAAACATAGATTAACTGGACTTTGAAACATGAGATTAGGAAGAAACTATTTGGCACACTCCAAGTTTAGATGTGAAAATTTCTCTTGTATTTATTATTAAAGAAGAACTGGCAAACCAAGCATTTCATTGCAACCTTATGTGCAAAAATTCCGTACATTACATTTTCTCCACTAGCTTTTTACCTTACATAAGTTGTTGAAATTTCTTAAACCCCAGTTTCCTTACCTGTAAAATGAGGGTGTTTGACTTCTGATGTCTATTGTCTTTTTTATGTGCCCTCGATAAATATTTTTCTTCATTTCTATCTCTTAGGGCATTTATTCATTTTTTAAAAGAAAATAATTCAGAGCTATTTTTTGGTTAACTTAGAGAACTGAAGGATGAGGAAAATATAAATTCAATTTATGCAGAGATATGTAACTGACATCTTTGTAACAAATAAATCAAAGCCTAACAGTTTATGAGATATGCTATGTTTCCTCTTCTGATATATGGTATACAATTATGGACTGTTCTAGGAAGACAAAAGAGAAGAATTAGATGCAAACTAAGGGCATTTTATTTCTCAGGAACACTATGGAAAAGGAAAAACTAAAAGGGAGACTAAAATAGTTGGAGAAAATTTCTAAAGAATATTGCAAGATATCGTGAATTTTTAAATTGTTTACTAAAAATTGGATCCTGAACAAAAACTAAATTTTGGAAAATAACCCTGAAAGACAGATTCTGCATTTACACAAAAGCCAATTCAAAAATTGTTATAGAAATGCATAAATTGTAAAGAGGTTTCAGATTAGGGAACATTTGCCACAGTCTTTTCTACAGCCACCACAATTTACATCCTACAGGCAAAATATACTCACCTCATACACAAATATACACAATATAGGGGAAAACTGGAACCTGGACAATATGGTTTAGGGGGCATCTATACTATGAAAATGCAAGCGCCAATATAAAAGAAAGAATGAAAACGTAGAGCTGATAATTTAATTATGCATAGGTATATGGTGTACCAGCTGATTCACTGTATATCAGTTCTGATTATTCAATTTATTTGCCATGCCAACTATTAAATATTTTGAATGTAATTCCTATGAGCAAGTGTGTTTATGAAAGTACTGTTTGTAGTGGTGAACTCCTTTCCCACTACTATCTGTTACACGCACACATACACACCCCACATACACATACACAGGAAGCTGCAAAAAAAGTAAAAAAATCTCTCAATAACCAGGTAGTTGAATACTTCTGTTTTACCCATATTATGGAATATTAGATCACCATTGAAAACAGTGAATTAGATCTATATTTGCTATCTTTGATGGATATCCAGGATACATAGTTAAGGGACAAATGCAAGTTAGAGATCAAGTATGAACTATGTTATATAAAAAATAAAAAAAGTATAGTGTTGTTTGAGCACGGAGAATTTTGTGATGAAATACACCACACTATTAACATGGCTAATCTCAGGAGGTGAGATTGGAAGGAGAATAAAGAAAAGATTATTATCTTTATATATTTTTGCATTGTTTTACTTGTTTCAGCAAATTTAGGTAACTTTTGTAAAAAAAAAAAAATTGAATGAAGTGAATTTTGAAGGTAAAAAGTAATATGTTCAATTTGATTGTTGCCCGGTGGGAATAAGGGAGAATAAGAAAGAGATTATTTTTTCTTTAAATGTCTTTGTATTTTTTTCATGTTTTAAAATAAGCATTGATTATTTTATTATTAAAAGTTTTCTTATGAAAATAACTTAAATATAAAAGTTTAAGATGCTGTTTTCTTGTTGAAAATAATTAACCTGTATTAAACCATAGAATAATGAATTCTTAATTCACTTATTACGTTAAAATTCCTAGTAAAAAGTTGCTTCTTATAGAAAGAAGTCACAGCATAAGACTGTTACAGAGAAATGAAGAGGAAGAGAAAGATGAGAAAAATATTTCTATAACTAAGCAAAATGGTAAACAATATCCGAGAAGAGATCCCTAGTATTTGGCATAAATAGTAAATAGAGTTTCAGGATTTTTTTTTCTTTCTGAAAGACTCTTAAAACAGCTTGAAACTAAGAGATTTTCTTGTCCAGAGCAAGTGTATAGCAGGTCAGACATTCAGTTCAAATCAGTTGGTATAGAGTTATGCATGTGGTGGGCTTTGAGACTTCTATGAAGAAGGTGGCAAAAATTAGTCATGTTGCACGGTATGCTGATACACTGTAATATCCAGTATGTCGGGACAAAAAAATCAAGTAAAAAATACATATATCAAAGAGTATGAGTTTAGAGGATGCAATAAATACTCTGAGCTAGGGTTAATTTATCTAACCACACAATCCCAAAACCTCAGTGACTTAACACATTAAAGACCTATTTTGTGGTCTGGCGCAGTGTCTCATGCCTGTAATCCCAGCACTTTGGGAGGCCGAGGTGGGCGGATCACGAGGTCGGGAGATAGAGACCATCCAGGCTAACACGGTGAAACCCTGCCTCTGCTAAAAAAAATACAAAAAATTAGCCGGGCATGGTGGCCAGCTACTCGGGAGGCTGAGGCGGGAGAATTGCTTGAACCCGGGAGGCGGAGGTTGCAGTGAGCCGAGATTGCGCCGCTGGACTCCAGCCTGGGCAACAGAGCGAGACTCCGTCTCAAAAAAAAAAAAAAAAAAGACTTATTTTGTGCTCATTCACAGTTCAGTGTGGATCACTGGAAGGAGTCTATTTTCACAGGTCACCTCCGTCTCATGGTACTGCCATCTTCAATATCTCAGATCAGCATAGAATGGGAAAAGTGAGAGTGGAGCTTTGACTGTGGAATATTTTTATGGGTCAGATTTGGAAGCAGCATAGATCACTTTTATTCACATTCAATTTTCCCAGAACTTAGTTACATGGTGCCAACCTACCAGCAAAGAGGCCAAAGAATGCTACTTAGCTGTGTGCCCAAGAAGAAGAGGAAAGAAGGGGTATTGGTGAGCAGTGGTAAGCTCTGCCACAGAAAGCCTGTTGAGGGACGACTCTCTGACTCACCACACATATGACCAGCATCTTCAGAGATGGTGTGTGTGCAAATTTAATCCTCCAGAGGAAATAAATTAACTACATGTTCATTTAAAAATGGACCCCTTCCTTACACCTTATACAAAAATTAATTCAAGATGGATTAAAGACTTAAATGTAAAACCTAAAACCATAAAAACCCTAGAAGAAAACCTAGGAAATACCATTCAGGACATAGGCATGGGCAAAGACTTCATGTCTAAAACACCAAAAGCAATGGCAACAAAAGCCAAAATTGACAACTGGGATATAATTAAACTAAAGAGCTTCTGCACAGCAAAAGAAACTATCATCAGAGTGAACAGGCAACCTACAGAATGGGAGAAAATTTTTGCAATCTGTCCATCTGACAAAGGGCTAATATCCAGAATCTACAAAGAACTTAAACAAATTTACAAGAAAAAAAAACCATCAAAAAGTGGGTGAAGGATATGAACAGACACTTCTCAAAAGAAGATATTTATGCAGCAAATGAACATATGAAAAAAAGTTCATCATCACTGGTCATTAGAAAAATGCAAATCAAAACCACAATGAGATGCTATCTTACACCAGTTAGAATGGCGATCATTAAAAAGTCAGGAAACAACAGATGCTGGAGAAGATGTGGAGAAATAGGAACACTTTTACACTATTGGTGGGAGTGTAAATTAGTTCAACCATTGTGAAAGACAGTGTGGTGATTCCTCAAGGATCTGGAACCAGAAATACCATTTGACCCAGAAATCTCATTACTGGGTATATACCCAAAGGATTATACATCATTCTACTATAAAGACACGCGCACATGTATGTTTATTGTGGCACTATTCACAATAGCAAAGACTTGGAACCAACCCAAATACCCATCAATGATAGACTGGATAAAGAAAATGTGGCACATATACACCATGGAATACTATGCAGCCATAAAAAGGATGAGCTTATGTCCTTTGCAGGGACATGGATGAAGTTGGAAACCATCATTCTCAGCAAACTAACACAAGAACAGAAAACCAAACACCACATGTTCTCACTCATAAGTGGGTGTTGAACAATGGGAACACATGGACATGGGGAGGGGAACATCACACACCAGGGCCTGTTGGGGAGTGGGGGGCTAGGGGAGGGATAACATTAGGAGAAATACCTAATATAGATGATGGGTTGATGGATGCAGCAAACCACTTTGGCATGTGTATACCTGTGTAACAAACGTGCATGTTCTGCACATGTATCCCAGAACATAAAGTATAATAAATTAAAAAAAATGCTTAATATGTAGAGAGGGAAGAGATATGCTAGGACTGGAAAGTTGGGAATCTTGTAAATGAAAAAAGTGAATTCCAGTTTATTATAGACCTCTGAATGCAGCTTACATGGCAGTCTTATAAAACCACTTGTAGTTCCACAAAATCAGTTTTTCTTATCTGCTGTGTCATCTGATTGCCTTCCTTCTGCTTACCTTTTCAAGACTCAACTCATGGATTATCTGTCTCCTTTTGAGATTTTACTAATTCAGTCTGGGCTGGGTGATACTTCTCTGTGCTCTCATTACACACTAGGCATTACTCTCCCTCTTTCATTGCACACTGCACTGTATTATAACTGTTTCATCCATTACAATCATTTATTTTTTTCAAGTATTTTTGATCCACATTTGGTTGAATCCACAGATGTGCAACCACAGATACAGAGGGCTGACCTCTATCTATCTATCTATCTATCTATCTATCTATCTATCTATCTATCTATCTATCATCTATCTGTCTATCTATCTTCATCATCATCATCATCATCTATCTATATTTCACATATTTAAAATTCAGTAATTAATATAAAATAGTTTTATGCTTCTTGGTGATTAGATGTCTAGGAACCAAATGTTCTAAGCTTAAAAATAAATATGCTTTTTTGATGACTTTGTGCACATTTGTGGTGTGTATCCATGGGAAGGAAGATGGGTGGAGGCGAAGTAGCAGCAAGGAAGAAAACTGGGAAAGGGAGGGAGAAATAAAAAGAAGCATATGTGCTTCTTTATGTGCGTTTGGGTGCAAAAATATTTTTATTTCAACTCTGATACTTTTTCTCATATGATATGCTAGGTAAACATATTTTGGGAAACTTGCCGAAAGTGTATTCTCTTTGGTATTATGAAAATACACTATTATTTTCCGCCTGTAAAATTATATCTGAATTGAGACTTAGCTACATCTGATTTTGATTAGTCTGTTGCACAAATAGAATCAGATGGCTTTACTTGGGAATGACTCATCAGTCCTTCATCCTCCTCTGTTAATGTTCTCCAAATTTAATAGCAGCATTATATAATCTATCATATGGGTAATATTACCAGACAGTTTTAGAAGAGGACACTTGATGTACTCTGGATACGCAGACAAGTATATTTTGCTATTTGAGTGCCAAAGGGGTATTCTAATTATCTTGGGTGACATTGTAACTCATTATGTTTCTTTACAGGACAGAGAAAAGAATCAATACAAAGAGCCTGTCTAAATTGTCTTCACACTCCAAAGTGTACCAGTTACAGAAGAAGCCAGCAACTTCAAATGAAGTATCCTATATCTCTGAACTCCATTAGTACTTATTAACTATTGTACTCGTTTGTTATTTTTAACCTTCTGTCCTGGATTGTTGTTTCACTCTCCAAGCACAAGATAAACTTCCCCAGTGCATCTGTAAACTTCTTATAGACAAGGACAATTATTATTATCTTATTTTTAGAATTAAGATGATTGGAAATTAACACTGATCATTCAAATTTCAAGTTATTTTGGAAACTTTACATTCAAAAACTTTTTATGTCTTCTTACATATTTCCCTATAACCAACAGAAGCATTCAAAGTTAAGTTTTGAAAGTTGGAGTCATTTATTAAAAAACAAAAAAATGCACATTAACTAGTCTCAATAATTTAAAGCTTCACAATTAATTTTATATTCGAGGATTTCTTTGTATCTCTAGCACTTTCCAAATTTAAACTAAGTGCTCAGAGTTTTATGTACAATTATCTTGGATATGACTTTACCTAAGCTTATGTTTCTCACCAACTGGAGTACTAATATCCCCTGGGAAAACTTGAGTTTGTAGCAGGGATACTTAAATGCAATAAAATAAATATGATAAATAATTTTTCTAAAAAGTGCCAATTAACTCAAGAGAAATAAATCTTAGGTTCACACAAAAACCCATATGGAAATATTTACAGTGACTGTATTTATAATCACCAAAGACTGTGAACAACTCAACTGATTAATGGATATTCAACTTTGGTACATCCGCAAAATGGAACACTGCTCAGTGATAAAAGGAAAAAAATGATTGATTCATGCAACAATATGGAAGAATCTCAAATGTCTTATGTTAGTGAAATAAGCCAAGCTCAAAAGGCTTAATAGTGTATAAGCCCAATTATATGACATTGTGGGAAAAGACAAATTACAAGTACAGAGAACAGATCAGTTGTTGCCAGGAGCTGGGTGGGAAGGGGTTGACTATACAAAGAGGCATTTTTGGGGTGATGGATTGTTGTATATATTGATTGTGGTGTGGTTACATGACACTATACATTTGTCAATACTCATAGAATGTACACCAAAAAGAGTAAATTTTACTACATTACATTAAAAAAATGGTATGACAAGAAGCCTATGATGGCAAGATGTTATAAAATTTGTGCTTTCACTATAGTAATTTGTTACATTTTCTGAAGTAATTTATCTATGTATTTCCAGATTTCCTTCCTTCCTTTCTCCTTCCTTCCTTCCTTTTCTTTCTTTCTTTCCTTCTTTCTTTCATTCTTCTTTCTTTCTTTTTGTGTCTTACTCTGTTGCCCACGCTGGAGTGCAATGGCACGATCTCCGCTCACTGCAACCTCTGCCTCCTGGGTTCATGCAATTCTCCTGCCTCAGCCTCCCGAGTAGCTGGGATTACAGGCACATGACACCACGCTTGGCTAATTTTCATACTTTTAGTAGAGACGGGGTTTCGCCATGTTGGCCAGGCTGGTCTCGAACCCCTGACCTCAGGTGATCCGCCGCTTCGGCCTCCCCAAGCACTGGGATTACAGGCATGAGCCACAGCCCCGGGTCTCCAGATTTTCATTCAATTATTCCATACTGAAAAATGTATCCTAAGAAAATCATAACAATATGAAAAACCTAAATACATAGTGATGTTCATTACCTTTTTAATTGGTGAAAATGCTGCCTTATTGCTTTTACTTGCATTTCTGTATTTGCTAGCAAAATTTTATATTTTTCTTATGTTTGTTAGACAGTTTTATGAGAAAGAGTAAGATTAATATCCTCCAGTAGTTGAAGAGTAGCAGATCTTCTGTTCTCTTCTCAATAAACACACAGAGCCATTCATTTCTGTGAAATAATTACAGATAGCCTGGGATTTAGTAAAATTTTTACTGTTGTTGTAGAAAAATAAACACATTGACATAAAAAATACGATTGCTAGTCAGGCTATTTAGTAAGATTTGGGTTTAAGAGTCTTTAGAACATTTTATCGTTGAAAATTTGTCCTCAAATTTTAACTTTTCTTTTTTTTTTTTTTAATTATACTTTAAGTTTTAGGGTACATGTGCACATTGTGCAGGTTAGTTACATATGTATACATGTGCCAGGCTGGTGCGCTGCACCCACTAACTCGTCATCTAGCATTAGGTATATCTCCCAATGCTATCCCTCCCCCCTCCCCCCACCCCACAACAGTCCCCAGAGTGTGATATTCCCCTTCCTGTGTCCATGTGATCTCATTGTTCAATTCCCACCTATGAGTGAGAATATGCGGTGTTTGGTTTTTTGTTCTTGCGATAGTTTACTGAGAATGATGGTTTCCAATTTCATCCATGTCCCTACAAAGGACATGAACTCATCATTTTTTATGGCTGCATAGTATTCCATGGTGTATATGTGCCACATTTTCTTAATCCAGTCTATCATTGTTGGACATTTGGGTTGGTTCCAAGTCTTTGCTATTGTGAATAATGCCGCGATAAACATACGTGTGCATGTGTCTTTATAGCAGCATGATTTATAGTCCTTTGGGTATATACCCAGTAATGGGATGGCTGGGTCAAATGGTATTTCTAGTTCTAGATCCCTGAGGAATCGCCACACTGACTTCCACAATGGTTGAACTAGTTTACAGTCCCACCAACAGTGTAAAAGTGTTCCTATTTCTCCACATCCTCTCCAGCACCTGTTGTTTCCTGACTTTTTAATGATTGCCATTCTAACTGGTGTGAGATGATATCTCATAGTGGTTTTGATTTGCATTTCTCTGATGGCCAGTGATGATGAGCATTTTTTCATGTGTTTTTTGGCTGCATAAATGTCTTCTTTTGAGAAGTGTCTGTTGCCCGCATTGCCAAGTCAATCCTAAGCCAAAAGAACAAAGCTGGAGGCATCACACTACCTGACTTCAAACTATACTACAAGGCTACAGTAACCAAAACAGCATGGTACTGGTACCAAAACAGAGATATAGATCAATGGAACAGAACAGAGCCCTCAGAAATAACGCCGCATACCTACAACTATCTGATCTTTGACAAACCTGAGAAAAACAAGCAATGGGGAAAGGATTCCCTATTTAATAAATGGTGCTGGGAAAACTGGCTAGCCATATGTAGAAAGCTGAAACTGGATCCCTTCCTTACACCTTATACAAAAATCAATTCAAGATGGATTAAAGATTTAAACGTTAGACCTAAAACCATAAAAACCCTAGAAGAAAACCTAGGCATTACCATTCAGGACATAGGCGTGGGCAAGGACTTCATGTCCAAAACACCAAAAGCAATGGCAACAAAAGACAAAATTGACAAATGGGATCTAATTAAACTAAAGAGCTTCTGCACAGCAAAAGAAACTACCATCAGAGTGAACAGGCAACCTACAACATGGGAGAAAATTTTTGCAACCTACTCATCTGACAAAGGGCTAATATCCAGAATCTACAATGAACTCAAACAAATTTACAAGAAAAAAACAAACAACCCCATCAAAAAGTGGGCGAAGGATATGAAATTTTAACTTTTCTAATTCAGTCAGAACTCTTGAATTTCATATGTTTAATATAAGAATATGGGAAATGAAAACCACAAGTTTTGTGCATTCATTTTCCTTGGGAGCTTACAATTTTGAACTCAACCCAAACTTTTCATTCTTTTGCATTCATTTAATTTTGGCAAAAGGTGCCTTTTCGTTCATGAAGCTTTTAAACTGTCCATTAGATACTGCAAAACAACATTTTGAAGAATGAAAAATAGATGAATGTAAACCACAAAATGCTTTCTTAAAAATGGCCATGTATTTAAAAAATAAATAAGGAAAGTGCTATAAAAATGTGCTAGGATAAGGTGAGAAGGTAAATATTTGTGAGTGTGAAGACCATCTGTAGCAATGACAAAAACTAGAGATACAGTGCCTCCTCATTCATGATTCATTCACTAAATGTTTCTTGAGCATCTACTATGTCTACAATGTTCTATGCACAGTGATTTTTTTTGTTTTACAAAGTAGGCAACAATCCCTTCCTTCATGGCCCTCACATTCTAGCTTACTCAGAAACAGGAACAGGTGGAATTTAGTTCATCCTCAGGTGTTTTTTTTACCTTTTTGCTAAATACATACTATCTTATGTAAAGTTAATGACATGGATAAAACATTGAAATGTGTATTCTACTACATTTTTCCAGTCAACCTTTCTCTTACTTCCAGAGAAGACAGTTTTCCTGTCCTTAAACCTTTGCCTTTCTCAAACTTAGATTCTCAGTAGGTGACTTTGCTTCTGATTTTATTGAGAAAATAGAAGCAATCAGAAGAGAATTTTCTTATCCGACCAAATCCGCTGACCTGCATCCTTCAGAGCTCATAGCCACTGCCTCCCTTCCTATTACTGTTTAGGAGGAGCAATGTGCCTATTTTAGGTCAAACCATCTCCTCAGGCACTGCATTCAATCCCCTCTTGCCTACTCACAGTGTTTGCTTCTATAATTATCCACTATCATTCCTAGATGTTTAATTCTTTTCCAGTCACATAAAAACATGATATAACATTTATAATCTTAAATAAAACATTATCCCGAGATGCCACATCTTCCTGTAGCGGAGATCCCATGGTTTTCCCTTTCATAGTAGCTCCCTGAAAAAATTGTTTATAGATGCGATCCTCTCTTTACCTCTAGTTCTCTCTGGGAACCACTCCAATTTAGCCTTACTCCCCATCAGTGCAAACAGACAACTCTTATTCAGATTACCAAAGACCTCTAATATTGACATTGCCAAAGTCAATGTCAATATTCAGTCCTCATTTCAAGAGGTCATGATAGAATTGTTCACTTTCTCCTTGAAAACATGTCTTTACTTGACTTTGAAGATATCCCCCATGAAGTCCCCCATTCCACTATTGCTAAGCTTCCTTTGCTGCATTATCTTTCTCTTCCAGACTTTTACATGTTGAAGTACCCAGGACTCAGTCCTCAATCTCTTCGTTTCTCTACCTATACTCACACTTGCATTTCAAGACTTTAATAACTCCTATCTGCTGATTATACCCAAAGTATTTTTCCAGCTCAGAATTTTCTTTGAACTATAGATTACTTCTAATATCTGATTGGATGTTGCACAAGCATCTCAAATTTAAAGTGACCAGAAGTGAACTTCTTATTTCTCACCTTCCTCCAATTATACTCCTTCTACAGTCTTCTCCATCATAGTAAATGGCATTTAATCTACTGAGTTGGTAAAGCATCTTAGGGTCATCTCTCACTCCTATCTTTCTTTGGTTCTCCAGTCTCAATTTATTAGCAAATGATGTCTCATATGCATACAAAAATTCGGCCTTCACTGGTATTTTATGACATGCCATGTCATCATCAATACCACTGTCAGTCTCAATGCCAGAATCCAGTTCTGTACCATGGCAGGCCTGAATAATGAAAAGCTTGGGTTTTCTAGTTAGACTTCTACAACAATCCCCTCTGAAAAAACTTGTTACCTTTTTCTGGTCAACAGGTCCATTTGTTACAAAAATTATTCCTTCTTCACCATGGCTCCAAAGCACACAAACAAAACTGCTCCTTTTGCTATGATCTTCTTAAGAAACACTGTGCATCAATTCCACAATTTCTTGACATGTAAGAGCATTTTTATTCCTGACTTCATATTTCAAGTTTGTGAGTGTTTCCCTGAGGTTTGCCACATTGACATCTGTACCAGACCAAGATGCCATTCCAGTGCTTTTATGATTCCACTTATTCTTATCATTAATTATTATATAATACATACACTCATTTCAGGACAATCCGTTTTATAACTGTTGTCCAAGGATATTCCAGAGCCCATTGATTTGCTTCCATGTATGATCTTCGGTTCCAAATTTTTAATGGACTTTGAATCCACTGAGTTTTCAGTGTTCTCTGTGTATATTTTTATTAACGCACATCCTCCTCACACCTTCCACAGTCTCCTCACAGCCAGCAGCTGCCTGCTTTGCTCTGCATCTGCATGGCTTCAGCATCCCACAGCCGGGAGAGGTGAGCTCCAGTCCAGAGTGTTATCTTTTACTCTGAGATTAGGTTGTGTCTGTTATTTGGTTGTAAAATGTACTATCTTTTATAAAAGGCTAATGAAGTAGAGGGTTGGTTGATTGTTTGGTTTTAAAAACAATATACATGTTTTACATAATGAGAAGTTGGCAATTATATGGGTTTTTGTATGTGGCAAAAACATAAAATTTACCGTGTTAACCATTTTTATGTGTATAGTACCATAGTATTATCTATATGTACATTGTTGTGCAACAGGTCCATAGCACTTTTTCATCTTGCAAAACTGAAACTCCGTATCTGTTTACATCTTCCATTATCCCCACGTTTTCTGCCTTTGGCAACCACCATTCTGTTTTCCGTTTCCAAGAGTTGACTACTTTAGATATCTCATATAAGTGGAATCATTTATCTTTTTATAATTGGCTTATTTCAGTTAGTGTAATGTCCTAAAGGTTTTGTAGCATTTGGTAGGGCTTTCTTTTTTTAAAGCTGAATAACATTCCACTGTATGTTATGTATATCACATTTTATTTATCCATTCATCTGTCATATATATTTAGGTTGCTTCCAACTCTTGGCTATTGTGAATAATGCTGCAATGAACATGGGTGTGCAAATATCTCTTTGATATTTTCAATTTTTTGGTACTATTTCCAGAAGTGGGATTGCTGGATCATATGGTGATTATATATTTAATATTTTAAGGAATCTCCATAATGTTTTCTATAGTAGCTGAACCATTTTACATTCTCACCAACAGTGTTCCCAAGGGTTCCAAATTCTTTACATCCTCACCAACACTTGTTATTTTCTGTTTTATTTTCTTTCTTTTTTTTTATAGAAGCCATCCTGACAATTGTGAGGTGATATCTTATGGTGGTTTTAATTTATATTTTCCTGATGATTAGTGATGTTTAGCATCTTTCATTTGCTTGATGGGCATTTGTATATCTTCTTTGGATAAATGTCTATTCAAGTCCTTTGTCCATTTCCTTCCCCCGCCTCCCCCCCACCAAAAAAAGGGTCTTTCTCTGTTGCCTAGGCTGGAGTACAGTGGCACAATTACAGCTTACTGCAGCCTTGAACTCCTGGGGCCAAGCAATCCTCTTGCTTCAGCCTCTTGAGTAACTGGGACTACAGACACAGATCACTGAACCTGACTGATTTTGTATTTTTTAGAGACAGTTTCACTATGTTACCAGGGCTGGTCTCAAACTCCTGGTCTCAAGCAATCCTCTTGCCTCAGCCTCCCTAGTAATTGGAATTACAGGAGTGAGCCACCAGGCCCAGTCTCATCTCTTAATTAGGTTATTTGTTGAGCAGTTGTTGAGTTGTATATTCTGGTTATTAACCACTTAGATATATGGTTTGCAAAGATTTTCTCTTATTTTGTAAGTTACCTTTTTACTCTACTGTTTATTTCCTTTGCCACACACTTTAAATTTTGATGTAGTTCATTTGTCTATTTCTGCTTCTGTTACCTGTACTTTTGGTCTCATTTCTAAAAAATTATTGCCAAGACTAATGTCATGAAGCTTTTTTCCTATGTTTTCTTCTAGGAGTTCTATAGTTTCAGGTCTTATGGCTAGGTCCATTTTGAATTAATTTTTGTATATAGTTTAAAATTAGAATTTAATGAATTTTTTGTCATGTGGATATCTAATTTTCCCAACACTATTTATTGAAGAGACTAGTCTTTCTCCATTGTATAGCCTGGGCATGTTTGTCAAAGATTATTTGACCATATACGAAAGGGCTTATTTTTGGGCTCTATTCCATTCTACAGGACTATATGTTTGTCTTTCTACCAGTGCCTTACTGTTTGGATTACTATCGCTTTGAAATATATTTTAAAATCAGAACTTTTGAGGCCTCTAGCTTTGTTTTTTTTTCCCTCAAGATTGTTTTGGCTGTTTGGTCATTACAAATTTTTTTTAATTTCTTTTTTTTTGAAATTTTTCCAAAATCTAAAATTATGTGAACTATTTATAAGAATATTTTCTTTATGATAAATGATGTTTTACATAGTGTTACTATATGTTCACTTAAATAAAAGCAAATTTCCATTTTTAAGCTATATTCACTATTCTGCGGCATTCAAAAAGGTACATCTTTTTGAATGTTTACAAGGTACATCTTTAGCAATTTAAAATAAAAAAACAAACATATTTCTGTGAAATGTATAATTTTTGACGTGCATGATTTATTTGTCTACCCACACTCTCACTGAATAACTATTGAGCACCTACCATGTGCCTGGCAAGATAATCCAGCTCTGAAGATGAAAGACCTGGTTTCTGCCATCATGAAACTTATATCCCAGACAATAAACAAATGAAAAAATTGTGTTTAATATTATTATTTCATCAAATTACTTGCACAAGGATACTCACCTAGAGGGACTTAGCTCTTACAGTTCTGATGTTTTCTCTACAAATGGCTCACAGAGCTTTGAAAATTGGTCAACTGATGAAACTATGAAAGCCTGTTTCCATAAGAATAAGACTGCTTCAGCTTGGGATCTCTGGGAATGACACTTATTATTACCTGTCTTACTTGGCAAGTCTGAAGCTCACTTTTCGCCATCTGGGAGATGGAGATGAGACAATCTTATAAGATGATGATTAAATGAGATAACGTAGGTAAAGTACAAATTGGTTAGTGCTCAATAAGTCTTAGCTACTACTGCCATCATCATTAAACATTAATATATTTTTATTAATGCCCAGAGACAAAGAAAGTAGGGTAATTATCTTAGGTAGCATAATGAGAAGGAAGCTCTGGCAACTTCTCTTTTAAACTTCTTGCTGATTGCTGACTTATAAAATAATTTTGTTGCAGGCAAAGTTTAGAATATCTGTTTTGACTTTACAGTTATTGATCAAGTGAACTGCAGTGCACTTTGGTTATTTGATAATTTAAGGGAGACTATATAAAAATCATAGTCAAGTAATTATAGCTAATCAATACTGTTAACTAGGTAGCTTATTTACTTCTCAGTAGGATGCCTTATGCCTGCATGAAGTCACTACCACTCTGCTACTATGGTTACCTGTGGACTTTGAACAAGAGACTGTCATATATATGAAGGTGTAGTTTGCATCAATGACTAAAATGATCTTTAAAGAAAGAAAAAGAAAAAAATATGTGCTTTATTTCTCCATTTTGTGGCCCTCACTTCCAGTGTATATATAAAAGAAAAACATTTATTTCCTTGTTTATTTAGTATATTTGATAAATATTTAGAGTGTCTGCTATGTTCCAGGCTCTCACTGAAAATTCTAAGCTTTATCTGACAAATAGGGTATATCTGGTATCTTTACAACCTGGAAGTGACAAGTAACATATTTTTTTTTTAGTAGGTTGGTATAATAACATTTATTAAAATAGTGCTGTGGGTTAACAGAAACAGCACAGAACCAAAGAATTAAAATGTAAGCTATGTAAAATCCCAACTAAAACCCAAAAGTGCTAATGTAGCCATTCATTAGCTAACTAAAAGCCCAAAAAAAGACAAGACACCCAATATAATAAAGTACTGCAAAACAATTGGCAATTTTCAGTTATCAAAATTGTGAATTCTGCATTTTGTCTCATTTCCTCAGTCAAGAACAAAATTCTTTTTGAATGTTATATAACATACATATAAAACAAAATAGAAAAATACATTATAAACTTGTAACAATGGCTGTAAATACATTATCTTACATGTTTCTCATAGGCTGTAGTAGTTGCTTATGGTATATATAGCATGAAATTACTAAGATAATAAAGAATAGACAAAAATATATGTCAACTGTACGATAACATACAAGCGGCACTCCCATCTACCCACTCCAAAAAAATTACATAATACTTTTAGAAAAAAGTCTTAAAAACTACATATTTTAATGAGAAATAAATTCAAGAAATGATAATACTGAGAATCAAGGCGTTCAGAGATTTCAAAAGTCATGCTTTTTTTCAGTTGATCCAAAATTTTGTCAACTGAGTTTTCAAAAGTTTGCTCAGAGCCAACATTACCCATAAATGTCACACATTTATTATTTCATACATATCCTTTCTTCCCCAAAAAGCCCTTTGATAAACATCTAAAATGTCCAGGTATAACATAGTTGAGATGAAACTGGATCAAATACTGGTATTGTTTTTAACAACTATCACCTCAAGTGTCACGAATTTATTCAACCAACCAAACAATATAAAAATCAAAATGGCACAGCATATATTGTAAATAAATCAAAACTGTATGTGTAACAGAAAGACAAAGCAGTGGCTATTAAACCAAAGCTAGCTGGATACAAAACAGTGAATGTCTATTGCATAGTAGATTAAGTATTGGAATAAGTCCAAAGAAAAGAAAGTGCCTTATTTTCTTTCATGGTCATTTAGTCAAGTGTCTCATAAAGATCTGCTCCTCCCTCAGAATACAAGTTAATGCATGTTACTCAGTCACCCAGTATGTGAAAGAAGATATGAGGGAGACAAATGAGTTGACGGTTTGAATTAGATGATTTTTGCCACGTTACCTTGATGCAAATTTGCCAAATCTGATACTGTAAAAAGATTTGATAACTTTTCTAATGCCTGACTGGTAAGTTTTAAAACATCATTCTTTAAAAAAATCATAATTGAATAGTTTTGGTTGTTCCAGTCCTCAATGTTAGCCCAAAGGGTTCTGAGATAAAAATTATGTGTGATCTGAACTTCAGTTTACAGACAAAATTAGAGCTTTGTTTTATTTGGAGAAGGGGGATGCACTCATTTTTTTAAATTTTGTTTTTAATTAATTGGAGATAATAGGATACCTAGCAAACGTTTTCACGAAAGTGAATCTTTGTGATTTTCATTCTGGAAAACAATGTTTTAAATCACCCAAATTTAATCAAATGTCTTTATATCATACCAGATAACTTACATAGTGCATCTCTTTACTGGTTTCAGTAACCTCTGCCTCCCCTGCCCCTTAACTTTAAAAGAATGTGAAAAACTAGCCTCATAGTGCATATAAATACTCAACCACATTTCAGCTTAAGTTTCTAATTTCTCAAGAAGTTCAGTTAGTTAGTCATGTAGTTGAAGCAATTTGTACGCAAAGCCTACATCTAGACACTTGAGTGAATAATCATTAACTGCTCAGTACCAGACGTGGCAATGCACAGTTTAAACAACTGCTCAGAGACCTACTGCACTCAAGCAATGTGACTCCCATTAGTGTTGGCCAGTTCCTCAGAAGTTGGGGGATCAATGCCATCTAATCAAGCCAAACAGAAGCAGTGCATTGGTTTCCCACAAACCATGTGAAAATTAGGGCAACTGACATTTGTATTGTAAGCAAGGCTGAATGGTCAGGAATGCTTATACATTAATAGAGATACTAAGATATTAACAGAGTTAACAAAACACAGACTGAATGAGGTCACAGTAGTCTGGAATGTTGGCTTTAAACCAGTGGTTGAAGGTGACACAGAGAAAGGACGTAATTTGGTTGACTCTTTTTGATTCAAGGGCCTTGGAGGGCTGAGGTCCAAGCAGTGTCAGAGGCTTGATGAGGTCAATAAACTGCATGTTTGCTCAGTGTTCAAGTGGTATGGCCCTGAGCAGTGGACTCAGTGACAGTGGACTCCCCCCCCAGCTTATCAACTCGTTCCTCTTCCACACCTTCCCAGCATCACAGTCAGAGGTCAGCAGGAAGCCGAGTCAGTACCTTCTTGATGGCCTCCCCTGCCATCTTGTCTCACTTGGAAACCATTTTCAGTTCATTTACTATGTAACAGGCTTTTTAGAAAATGTCATCCCTCATAAAAAACTCTTTAAAAATCCTCAAAATACACTATAGCTCCTAAAAAGTAGGCATGAAGCATTTATTATGGAAAAAGTGGGGGCTTTGAAGACAGATAGATCTGGGTTTAAACTCCACTTCTGTTACTTAATAGCTGTGTAAATGACCTCTCTGAACTTCACTTTCCTCATTGGTAAGATGGTGGGTGAGGATGATATCTAATTTATATGGTTGGCTGAAATAATGTAGATAAGACATTGATCTCAGCAGAGATCAATACATGCTTATTTTCTTTCTGTTCTTGGCACTACAAGATAGACTTTTCAAGTCTAGATGTAGAAATGTATTTTTATACATTCATTTGCATCCATTCTTTCAACAGACAATTGTTGAGTAACCCCAATGGGCAAAAAGTATGGACATTTGGATGGCTACTGATTTGCAATAATGCAAATATGCAAATAATGCAAATCAGTATTTATGTACATTTGCATAAATACTACAGTCTTTATGCAATGCACAGTATGAACAACTACTCAGAGACCTCAAGCAATGTGACTCCCATTAGTGTTGGCCAGTTCCTCAGAAGTTGGGGGATCAATGCCATCTAATCAAGCCAAACAGAAGCAGCACATTGCTTTCCCACAGACAGTGTGAAAATTAGGGCAACTGACATTTTTATTGTAGGCAAGACGAATGGTCAGGAATGCTTATACATTCATAGGGATACTAGAGTTAACAAAGCACAGACTGAATGAGATCACAGTGGTCTGGAATGTTGGCTTTAAACCAGTGGTTGAAGGTGACACAGAGAAAGGATGTAATTTGATTGACTCTTTTTGATTCAAGGGCCTTGGCAGGCTGAGGTCCAAGTAGTGTCAGAGGCTTGATGAAGTCAATAAACTGCATGTTTGCTCAGTGTTTAAGTGGTATGGCCCTGAGCAGCTGACACAGAGGCTTGAAGCTCTAAGTATTAGGGGCCTATATAATGAGTGTTCCAGCACCCCATGTCCGATGTACTCACAGAGGCTTGAGGATTCTAGGAGGTCAAGGCTTCACAGGGAATCAGAAGAAATATGGAACATTTGGGAACAAGTGGCAGTTGTCAGAGTTTTCCCTCTATGATCCTGGGATTGGCTAGATCCTTGCTTGCCTAGCTCTAATGCTGTCCCAGCAGTGTGGGTTGCCTAGAAATCCTGGTACTCTGAGTAGTAAAGATGACAAGGTCTGGAAAAGGAGGGCTTTCTGATGGTAGCCTGCTGGATAGAATAAAGAGGTCACTTAAATAAGCTCTCCACTGCTGGGACATTTGGTTGCCATTTGCTTTCTTGACTTGAAGAAGGAAAATTGAACCAAATACATTCTTTAATTTGGAGCAAAGCAAGCCCTGAAGGGTAATGTCTCAGAATAAAGGTAGCCTGAAGGCTATTTGGCTTTGGTTTATACTAATTTATCTCATATACAAACCAAATTCCTAGGCATAGGAAAAAAATGACTTTTACCCTGAAGCAACTGTTAACTATAGCAAGAGGAGTTACAAAAGCAAATTTTTAATTCTGGCACTGGTGTGAAATATATCCCTTGGATGTAGTGTCTTTATTCAATGCACAGCATGAACAACTAGTCAAAGGCTTTGCATTTCTACCTAGTTGTTAATAGATTTGTGATCTAAATAATTTTGTTTTGAGGAAGAAGCAGGGCAACTGAGATTAATTATAGGATATCAATAACTACCTCCAATCCCCATCCCAAGCCCTAGACTTTTTTTTGCACAAGTCTCTTCTTTCCTCAAGATGTCCGAAACATATTGTTGAATCATGAAGGAATTGCCCTAACTTCTAATATTTAGGCATGATTTTCATATAACCTGTATAATGTCAGAGGGTCATTGTCATTTTTCTGGCTTCAGTCCTTCCCATTCAAAGGAGACTAAAAGCTTTTATATTTGTTCCAAGTAGAGCTGGATTTCCGCAAATCTAATTTCACTGACTCATAAACTGGTCCTTTTTGCTGCCTCACGTTAGCCAAGTTTTTCATTTCCTGCACTAGGTTTCTATGATTATTTTCTGCGTTTTTTTTTTTTTTTTTTTTTTGAGACAGAGTCTTACTCTGTCACCCAGGCTGGAGTGCAATGGTGCAATTTCAGCTCACTGCAACCTCTGCCTCCCGGGTACAAGTGAATCTCCTGCCTCAGCCTTCCAAGTAGCTGGGATTACAGGCGTCCCCCTCCACACCCAGCTAATTTTTGTATTTTTAGTAGAGATGGGGTTTCACCATGTTGGCCAGGCTGGTCTCGAACTCCTGACCTCAGGTGATCCACCCGCCTTGGCCTCCCAAAGGGCTGGGATTACAGGCATGAGCCACTGTGTCCAGCCAATATTTTCTGTCTTTAATGATGTCCAAAGAGGCAGCTCTAACATAGTGTGCTAAATATAAACCCTGTTCTTGGTTACTGCCAATATCTATTCTATAAGTCATTTATCTCTTCAGAGGTCATTCCTGTCCTTGCTCACCACTGCACAAGTTGCTGGGATCAGTGTGCTGCCATCTTGCACCAGTGCAGATCTTAGAGTATTTCACTCTTTTAAAATTATAGTTGTACGCCTTAGGGCACAAGTGAGTCTTGTCCTGGGTGCATTAATCTAAGAAGAATCTTCATTCCAGAAATGGTGGTACCTAAATCATCCCTTTGCTCCTACCTTACCCACTTTTCTCTAAATCTAATTAGTGTGACTTGACTCTCACTTTCCTTAGGATGAATTCTTTTCCTGGTTTGCTCTGTGTCCCTGCCCAAATCTCTTGCCAAATTGTAATCCCCAGTGTTGGATGTGGGGCCTGGTGGGAAGTGATTGAATTATGGGAGTGGATTTCCCCTTTGGTGCTGTCCTCATAACAATAAGTGCATTCTTGAGAGATCTGGTTGTTTAAAAGTGTGTAGCACCTTCCACCTCACTCTCTTTCTCCTGTTCCAGCCAATGTAAGACGTGCCTGCTTTCCCTTTGCCTTCTGCCATGATTGTAAGTTTTCTGAGGCCTCCCAATCCATGCTTCCTGTACAGCCTGCAGAACCATGAACCAATTAAACCTCTTTCCTTTATAAATTACCCAGTCTCAAGTAGTTCTTCATAGCAGTGTGAGAATGGACTAATACAGCCTCACCTTCTATAAATAACTCTCTGGTGTCCTGTCCCATTTCAACTAGTTCCCTACTGGAGCACAGGTTATGATACAGAAAATAAGAAAGAAGACCTTGAAAGAAAGAAAACTGGGAATCAAATCAATGTAGACCATATAAAAGCATATTTACTTTGGCCTGGGGGAGGGCGGACTGGAGGAGGGAGCTGGCAAAGGACAAGGGTCCTGAAAGCCACCGATGTTAGGCATGATAGAAGGAATATTGAATTATTTCCCCTGCCTCCAACTTATATTTAGTTAGCCTGTATTTAAACTAATAGGATGGAGAAACTGGCTTTAAATGCCTCCTTATCATAGCCAACAAAATGCTACTACTTCCTGATTGACCGCCTCCTTCATTATCCTCTGACTTTGTCTCCTCTCTCTAGCCCCCTCAATAACTCTGCTCTGGGTACACTGCCATCTGTTTTCTGTTGCTCAGGTATACCAAACATGCTATTTTCTCAAGGCCTTTGCATTTGCTTTTTTATTTCCTCCAGGTCTGTGTTCAAATACTGCCTTCTCTAGGAAGTCTTCCCTGACCACACCATCTAAATTAACACCCCCTTACTCTGCAGCTTACTTTACTCAACAGTGGATATCTGATATGTATGATCTTCCCAAATATTTTGCATACCCCCTTCTCATTTTAGTAGTTTCCCATATTGCGAATCCAATGTAAACTCCAATTTTTCGAATGCAGAATTAAAAAAAAATCTGGAATTTCCAGCCCCCCTCACCAGAGGAGTGCGGATACCACTAATCAGATGGAAGGCTTTGATTTGGAAGGCAGTTGTGTGACAAGCAGGCTGAACGTGGGCACTCCTTTTGCTAATGTAAGTGTCAGCAGGAACCCCAAGCTTCCTTGTTGGCTGGAGCAAAAGCAGCCTTTGCCTGTGTCAAAGGCAATGTGGTGTAAAGGTCAGTGGTGGCAGCAGCAGCTGCAGCTTCCTTTCAGATCAGTTTTATAGTATAGTTCTGGAGGTTTTCTGTGAGTTCTCCATCAGCTCTTGGATCCCTTCCTGCTGAGACAACTACTGGATACAGCCATCTGCATGTAGGACTCTGAGTGGTACAACATGCATTCATGCATTTATGTTTTTCTCATGGCATTCCACATATTATTTATTTGATTGTTTGCTTATTATCTACTAGAATGTGTCCCTAGTACCTAGAACAGTACCCAGTTCATAGCAGGTGCTCAGTAAATATTTGATGACTAGAAAAATGCGCTAAACATGACAGGATTTCTTTTGTCCTCTAGATATTTTAGCTATTGGTATTAGTAATATATCTTAGCAATATATCCAGTAGATATCCTAGTAGGTATCTGCCAATATATCTATATCCTAACAATATATCCAGTAGATATCCTAGTAGATACCCATGAGCAATCTAGAGAATGAAATATAGACAGAGAGCGCAAAATTAGAATGGATAATGATTGTGGAGTCACCAAACAAGTTCTGGACCAACTATCTCCTCTGTATCCTATCTTGCTTAAGCCAGAATTCCTTTGGGTTCCCTTTTATTTATAATAAAACTGATTCTGATATATGTATCCTTGGGTGAGTGATTCCAAATGTCTTTTGTTTACTCTTTTCTTGGGAAATTGTCTGTTCTACCGTGCAGTAACTCACTGCTGGAGCTTAAACTAGAAGCCATTGGCCTTCAATCCCAGCGTGGGTCCGCTTCTACTTCATCACATAGATTCTGTGGATGCCAAGGAAAGAAGTTCTTTTCTAGCCAGAGTAGAAAAGCCAGGAATTGTTGAAATTTTATTTCAGTTCTTTAGATATTAGGGACTTTGTATTATAACAAACTTAAGAGTCTCACGAATGCTTCATTAACTTTGGTTTTTAGTTAAATGAACCTTTCTCAGCAGGAGAGACATTACTTGTTTTATTTTCATTTGCCAGTTCTGTCCACTGAGCTCAACCTATTATTCTTTACTCCACAGTGTGCTGAGATTTTCTGATATCCCTTATACTAAAACCTATCTCTTAGAGTCCTTTCCAGACTCTAGAAAACTCCCTATGATGACAATAGTGTATTGTCAGAACATTTATTTTTTTACATGCCAGATACCTCGCAGTTATTATTTCTAACTCTTGCAACCATCTGGAACAGTAGCACTATTATCATCTCCATTTTTAGAAGAGGAAATCAAGCCCTGGAGCCTTATTTGGGGTTACACAGTTCAAAAGTGGCTGAACTTGGATCCAAACCAGGCTCAAAATGACCCCGGAGCCAGTGTTCTTTCCACTTCTCTAGTTCTTTACCCTTCACTGAAATCTTGTTGGATACCATTACAGTAGAAAGAATAAATATGGAATGAAAATTACAATGTAATTGCCAAATTGGCTGACTCCAGCATATACAGTCTTGGGAATGCATCTGTCTATAACATTTTTTCTTAACAGAATTTTTTGAAAACAGATTGGCAAATCCTCGCTAGCTAGCATGGGCCATCAGCCAGGATGTGGGAGTCACTTCATAAAATGAAATCTTATGTTAAAATAGTGTTTATTGAAATATGTTTTTCCCAGAGGGTTATGTTTTTAGTGAAGACACTCAATGGTAAACATTTAGACCTTACTCTCCTCTCTATTCTCCTTCTCCTCAGGTCCTTTCAGTTGGGCAATAGCATCACGGGAAGCCACAGGGGTGCAAAGTCCAGTGAAGCTAAGAGGGGCACAACTGGGGAAGACGGAGGGGAAAGAGAGACGGTAGGAACATTCACATGTTTTCAATTAGCAAAATACTTTTTTTTCATTGAATTAATATTTTATTTAACCCTCACATACCAAAATAAGCTAAGTTTCAAAAATCATGTTTTATAAAGGAGGAAGCTGATAGGCAGAGAGGTTAAGATCATAAAGTGATGGATGCAGTGAGTGATCAAGTTAGAATCTGAATTCAGAGTTGTCTCATCACAAAACTGATGCCCTTTGGTAGTATATCATGTTTCCTTTCATGAGCAGTAATGTTAATAGTATCAGATGTTTTTATCCTGCTTTGTGTTTTGCATATATTCTCTCATTTATTTTCATGATAATCCCATCAGGGGCTTGTGACAGTAAATTTTGTGTGTCAATTTGGCTAGGCTATGGTACACAGATATTTAGTCAAACATTATTCTAGATGTTTCCATGAAAGTATTTTTAGATGAGATTAATATTTAAATTGGTAGATTTTGAGTAAAGCAGATTACCCTCCATAATGTGAATGGGCCTCATCCAATCAGATGAAGGCCTTAAGAGAAAAAGATCGACTCCCACTAATAAGAAGGAATTCTGCCAGCTATTTGCCCGTGGACCCACACTGAAACTCTTCCCCGACTCTCCAGCCTGCCGGCCTACCCTGCAGATTTTAGACTTGTCAAGCTTCTAAAATTGCAGGAGATAATTCCTTAAAATAAATCTCTCTGTGTATATCCATCCTATTGGTTCTCTTTCTCTGGTGAACTCTAATACAACAGTTATTGTCATCACCCCTTTTATGGATTAATAGACAGGTTCAGAGAGGTTTAATACTTGCCTTCTAAACTGCTGAACTATCCAAGGTGACACAGCTAATGACTGGAGGACCTGATACTCAAAATCAGTTTACTTGTCTTCAAGTCTTTCTTTTTCTGCCTTGTTAGAAATTATTCTTCACCTCCTACAGTTCTAGAGCTCAGAAGTCTGAAATCAGTTTCACTGGGCTAAAGTCAAAGTGTCAGCAGGGCTTTTTAAGGCTCTGAGGGGGAGAACTTGTTTCCTTGCCCTTCTCAGCTTCTTGTGGCTGCCTGTGTCCCTCTGCTTGTGACTTCTGTCTCCATCTTCAAAGCGTACCGTTCTGATCTTTGCTTCCCGTAGCACCTGGCCTGTCTTCTGTAGTCAGAAAGTCATCTCCCTCTGCGCCCCTCTTATAAGGACTTTTGTGATTACATTTAAGGCTCACCTGGATAATCCAGGCTGCTCTCCCCAACTCAAGATCCTTAAATTAATCACATCTTCAAAATCTCATTTGCTCTATAAGGCAAAATTCACAGGTTCCAGGGATTACAATGTGGGTCTCTATAGGAGCCATTATTCAGCCTACTACACTTAGCTTTGTCTTTTTTATTTTAAAATCATACATAATTTAATTTGATTACACAAATATGCTTACTTCTTTATCTTCTTGTTTACTTTACTAATTCTGTTATGAAGTAGATTCAAATGAGAGCTTTGAAAAGAAATGATTTAAAATACTGGAACAAAGGCTAGAATTATTGAATTAAAATAAACACATTATATCTGCTTTAAAAAAGCTATGACTCAGAATCCATAGATATCCTCAAAGCGATTTACATGAACTCTTCTCCCTTAGAGAAAATTTATCAAATCTATTAATCAATTACCAAGGTGACTGATTTGAGTAGCATATTTATGTACTTATTTTCTGTTTAGGAGAATGACCAAAATGTAGGGCTCAGGTGGAAGAGGAAGCAGAGGTGAATTTTAATCTTCAGATTGTGTAATCAGTTCCCAGATGACTGAGAGCTGGCTTGTAAGTTCGATATATCTATGTAGAAAACTCACTTTGCTCCAGTGGGTTCTTATTTTCTTGTCCCAAAGAAACCCCCAGGGCCTCATTTGGTTAGATTTCATGCTACTAAAGCAAGTTTTCCAGTGTCAGCAGCTTATTTCCTCGCCTTCAGCAGCCTCCTGTGACATTGAGATTCATGCCTCAGCCCACCTGATCTGTGTAGTGACAAGAGAGCTTAAGCTCTGTGGTCAGACAGACCCACATTTGAATCTCAAATCCACTACTTAGTATGTGGTGCCCTTGAACTTAGTGCAAAGCTTTAATTCTCCATCAGCAGAGTGAGGCTAATATCTTTCACACATACAGGTTGACTGGATTAAATGCAAACAGAGTGTTTATACTGATATCACCTATCCCTCTTTGCATCCCCTTGGCAGCCATTCACCTTTGATTTACTACTACACCCACTACAGGGACAGGCAGAATGAAAAGAACCAGACTTCCCATGTTAGAAGCAGACCTGATAGTGCTGCTCTCCTTTGCAGAGACAATCCTAGTAATACTAAAAGGTGAGTGTGAGGGCTTCCCCTCTTCTTCCCTAACAGAGCCCCAGTTGTGTCCTGATGGCAGGCAGCTCTATGCACCTTGCAGAGGGTGCTGCCTGACTAGTCTAAGCCAGTCATAATCATTACAGTCCTCTTTGCTGGTGACTAGCTCCGGGCTGACTCTGTTTTTTTTTCTGGTAGATGAGACATAAGAAAATAGAAGTTTTCTGAGGAAATTCAGGGAATGATTTCCTTCCAGGATTTTTAAAATTGGCTTCAATTCACTCCCTTGGCAAGAGAGTGAGGAATTCCCTCTCTAGGGATATAAAGACAGCTGGGCAGGTGAGATTTGCAGCAGTTTATTGGCCACATATACTCATAGCTCTAGGGGAGGAGGAGGGGAGTGGAGGGGAGCCCATGCCACACATGGCCACATGGGAAGGTGTTGCATTTGGGACCACGGCGAACAACTAGGGGTAGTAGGGGGCAGGCTTTGTCATATCAACAGGATGTGGTTCTCCCCTGGTTCCTGAGGGGGTATGTGACGGGCTTGTTTGAATAATCCTGTGGGCTGTCAGGGAACTGAAACCTGATACTCAAGCGTGAATAGGAGCTGTGTCTGGTCACCTTGATAAGGAGGGTCTTTTCGCTAGGGGACCTTATCTGTGGCAGCAGAGTGGGGAGGAAGAATTTTAGTTGGGCCATAGGAGGCTCTAGCAGTTTCATGAGATGTCAAACTAATACATAATATTTGGCCTTTATTTTAGTCCTTACACCTTCCATTATACTGAGAGTCGAGGAAAGGGGGAAGGTGGAGAGAGAGAGAAAACGGACTTTTCTTTTCTCTTTGGCTATCATCTTGTGCGAACATGATGATTATAGTTAGAAGCATAACATCAATTTTGCAACTATGAAGAGACACTTTGCAGGTATTCCAAAGAGAGTAGAGAAAAAAGAAAGAACAAGCCTAGGTCCCCGATTGTTCTTTGAAGGGCCGGATTTCCCTAAAACTTTCTACTACCAGACTTGGTTTATATGACTTACTAAACTCCTGTTGTTGAACTACTTTTAGTCTGTTATTCTTCCAGTTGTAGCTGAAGCATCCTGATGGGGAAGGCTAGATGTTCCTACTATTGGTAAGGGAACAGCTTTCCTGTAATTTTATATGTGTAATGTCTTTCCTGTGGCTAATATGGTTATTCATATTACATTAAGTTATGGTTATGCTATAAGAGTGGTTGGAGTAACCATTTTGAGCGAGAGTGAAGTACTGGGATAATCAGAGAGAAAACTCCAATGAGAGGCTGTTGAGTCCCTTGGCCTGCTTTCCTGCCTTACAAAGAGAATATTACTTTTATATTACTCTTAAGCATAATTTTAACCAAATTTAAGCCAATGCTAATTCGTCAATCCCTAAAGTATAAGTTTATAATTTAAATTCATATACTTTAAATTCAAATACTTTAAATTTATAGCCACAGGTTACCCAATACCCTCAGGTTGCCTTGTGACCTGCAGGAAGATGGAGCTACCATGTATCATTTAAAAAAAAATCCATTTTGCCATCTATGGAAAATCTGCAATTAACATGAAGTATCTGCCTTAGAAACATGACAAGATAAGCCAAAATAAAATAAGGACCATGTTATAGAATAATGGAGAATATTCAAGATATCATGTTCTGATTTCTATCTTCTTTGCCTCTATATACTTAACAAAAATCAACAACAAAAAGAAAAAGGAGGATCAGGAAAAAATAACTAATTAATACTAGGCTTAATACCTAGCTGATGAAATAATCTGTACAACAAACCCCCTTGACACACATTACTTATGTAACAAACCTGAACATCCTGCACATGTACCCCTGAACCTAAATTAAAAGGTAAAAAAAGACAAAGGAAATTATATTGCACTTTTCTTTTGGAGAAAAGTTGAATAATTTTGTTAAAATGATATTACGAAGTGATTTTATTTGCTTAAACCTTGCCTCAAATTATTTCTGAGCTTTTAAATGTTCCATGATGTTGTTTTGAAAGTTGCCTATATATATAAAAACTTCTGTAATAAAATATTTAAAATTATTCCAATATATTCTCAATAAAAGCTCAAGGAAACTAACAAGACAACAGTGTTAGGTATTGCCATGCAATTTTCAAAATAATCCCAATATAATACTTTTTCTACTAAAGCAATAAAAGTTACTGGGTTTTGGGGATTGAAAAAACTCTCATGAATTTATATTTAATAAAAATTTTATACTTTTTTGATAAAAAATAAAATGATTGTAAAATGATAAAACCATTCAATTTTTGATGCTAGAACTCTGGTAGGCCAAGAAAGAACAGCTTTTCCTAATTCTATTGACTCTTTACCTTCTCAAAGGCTCAAGAAGACCAGACGTCCACAGCCTCCGAGGGCCACTCACCACATTAGATATCTGCACAAAGCCAGAAGTCATCCCCACCCTACCTGTGACCAAGTCTTACACGTGGCTCTCAGCCCCCTTGGCTGCTCTTCTTCACTTGGCATCTGAATAGCAGTGGCCAATGAATGAAGGGTCTTGTATACCATGCTAAGGAGCTCTCAGTTCTGCATGTAATCGGGAATCCATTAAGGATTTTTAAGCTGGACTGTGGTGCTTCCAATAGCTTTACGGCAGTGCTTCCAATTGCTTTACGTCGGGACCACCGTAGTGAAGAGTTATGTTAGAGGGGATGGAAGAGCGGAGCTACTGCGGAGGTAGTTACCATGATCAGGAGAAACAGAATAAACACCTGGGCTCCATCAGCGTCACCACAGATGCAAAGATATGCAGGCAGGCAAAATTGAAAGACCCCAAGTAGATGCACTGGGGAGGAAGAGGGAAACAGGACAGTGACAGGGCTAAGGGAAGCTAGTTAGAATTGTGCTTACTGTTAAATGAAATGAACTCTAATGTCTGAGATTCTCCGTAATTAGAAAACAACGACCCAGGGCCTGGACCAAAAGCTTGCAGCATTGATTCTGGCTTCCCTGAAGAGATTATACTCTATGGTTCCTTTGCTGTTGTTGCTGTTTTTATTACATTTTTTGTTTTTTGTTTTTAACTGTGTTTCAGATAGTTATGGTGTCGAGATAAATGACCTCTTGATTATGTATTTCAGTGACGTATGTATGTTGAATAAAAAGTGAGATATATTACTTTCTATTGTAAACTCACAAAGGTCATGGATCAGGATGAATTTTCTAGAGCTCATTTTAGATACTCAACAAACCATAAAAAAGATGACATTTTCCCATAGAAGACTTTGTTAGAGGATAAATACCACCATAATCTAAAGGATTTTTTCTTCCAGGAAAAGCATCTAAATAAAATTAGAAAGATGCAAAGGAAAGCATATTATATTATAATATCAGTTATAGCCTGAAAAATGAAAATATGATAATGGATACAATTCATTTATTTTTCAACAATTACTTATGAACACTGTTTACCAATACATTCTTTTTTTTTTTTTTTTTAGACAGGGTCTTGCTCTATTGTCCAGGCTGGAGTGCAGTGGCATGATCATGGCTCACTGCAGCCTTGACCTTCCTGGTTCAAGAGATCCTTCCACCTCCGTCTCCCAAGCTGCTGGGACTACAGGCATGTACTACTGTGCCTGGCTAATCAATTTTTTTTTTTTTTGTAGAGACAGGGGTCTCTGTGTTGCCAAGGCTGGTCTTGAACTCCTGGACTCAAATGATCCTCCAACCTTAGCCTCCCAAAATGCTGGGATTATAGGCATGAGCCACCAGGCCTGGCCATTATAAATATATTTTATAAGCAAAGCACAACATTAATTAAAATGATAATTACCTTGATTTGCTAAAAAAGACATTGTTATCTGAGAGGAGGAAAGAATTATTGAGGGAGGGATAAACTGTTTTATTAATAAGTCAAAAAGTATATGCAATCCAAATGTTGATTTCTGAAATAAAACAAATTTTAAAAACAACAATTTCTATACATCAGCAATTCCAGTCATTGTTTACAACATAACAAAGTATCTTCAGTTTCCAAATGAGATATTTGGGAAAATCTTAAAAAATATAAACAGTAAATTTATTTAAAGTAACAATTATGCCAGAGGACATTTGGAGGCAAAGGGATGCTGCTGGGAAATCAGACACCGACCGTATTTTGAAATTCTAGAAAAACTAGGAATTCACCTGGGCACAAATTGAAGGTGAGGCTTTACTAGTGCAGAAATAATTGATTATACTTATCATCTGGGACACACTTTGCAAGAGTTATACTTTGCGGTAATCGGAAGTAGACACAAAGAATTAGGTCAACATTCCTGCATTGCCATCTTTTTTTAGCTGTGTCACCTTTGGCAAGTTATTTAATTTCTCTATGCCTCAGTTTCTCCACTTGTAAAATGGGCTGTAATTCATACTTACTTTCCAAGATCATGACTAACATTAGAAAGTGTGTTAAAAGCCCCCAGTGTGTGTGAACTCTTGCTCAATAGTAGCTCTTCTAATTAAGTTACAATTACTATTTTAAGACCAGGTGCAATAATTAGAAAAATCATTTTGGTAATCCTCTCATAGTCTTTTGTTTTTACATGAATCGTGAACACCGAAACTTTCCTAAGGATTTAAAAATATGGGAATGAAAAAAGTGCTTTAAAAATTAGTGTGCTTCAATATTTTATGTAAGAAAATATTAGAATGCTACACTTGTTAACTTGATCACGTTATTAATTAGAATTCAAATAAGCTTTAAATACCCATAAAACCTACAGTATAAAAATCTGACCAGTTCAGCTTAATTAGTAGTAAATTATCTTACTTGTTGGGGCAAGATGAGGCAAATGCCATTTATTTTAACTTGCACTTAGGCATCTTTTTATGGAATTTTATGTGCAAAAGTAAATTTGTCATGTGTACGGGAAATGGAACTAAAGAAAATGAGTCATTACAATCAAGGATGAGGAAGAAAATATTCAGGACATTGGCAAATATCGCTTGGCCACACTAAGCTAGGTTCTCTAAAGAGAATAAAGTTCTAATTGCCAAAGAGACTGCTTTTCTGCCTGGAAACATTTATTGCTTGGTCCACAAACTTCTTGTGATTTACATTCTTGATGAAAATATTTTATCATAGGATTGGATTTCTCTGACATCTATTTAAATTTATTTTATATTCTCATGCTGGTTCAAATCCAGTTACCTACTTACATAATATTTTGTGGTTATCAGAGTCATGCATATAGAAATATATCTAAGATTGATAATGAATTTTCCACCTTTACACAACAACCCCCTCCCAACACCATATCTGCTTTAGGGCTACAAATTAATGTTGAGGCACTGAAAACACTATGTGACTGTAAATGAGGCAAAAATAAATCCCTTTTGTAAAACTAAAAGCCAATACATCTCAGAAAATAAATAGAAATGAAGACATTGAGGTGATGAAAATTTTGAGACACAGTAAAAATAGATTGTAAGGCCATATATTGGCAATAAATTGGCTACTGTATGGCAATTCAGTATTCCCGCAAGGATCCCCAGTATATTTCTCTGTATATGTAGAATTATTCTGTCTTAAGAAAAGAGAATAGTTCTTTTTATGACTCTGATCATTTTCAATATGAAAATGATTCTGATCATCTTCAATCTAGGCGAATAGCAACAGAAATTTATCAGAAAATCTACAGCAATTCGGAAGAAAACAAAAACTATTTAGGTGATGAAAACTGATTTGCATAAATGGACAGATGAAGAAAATGTTCATCAAGAAAAAAATGTCCCCATTGATATTATCATTGCAGAGTAACATTCTTCAAGATGTACACTGCCAGGTGATGAAGGTGAACAGCACAATGTCTAGGCTACAGAGATACTTGTCTTTTGAGTAAGAAAGTTTACCTCTCTAAATTAAAAAAAAAAATAGATTTAGGGAGTAAAAGTACTTTTTAAAAAAATATAGAATTATTGTGTAGTGGTGAAGTCTGGGCTCTTAGTGCAACCATCACCTGAATGATATACATTGTACCCAATGGGTAATTTCTCGCCCCTCACTCCCCTCCCAACTTCTCACATTTTAGTTTCCAATGTCTATAATGCCACTCTGTTTTTCCACATGTACAAGTTGTTTAGCTTCCACTTGCAAGTGAGAACATATGGTATTTGACTTTCCGTTTCTGAGTTATTTCACTTAAGATAATGGCCTCCAGTTCCATCCATGTTGCTGCAAAAGACATGATTTCATTCTTTTTTATGACTGCGTAGTATTCCATGGTGCATATATACCGTATTTTCTTTATCCAACCATCTATTGATGGCCACTGAGGTTAATTCCTTGACTTTGCTATTGGGAATAGTGCTGCAATAAGCATACAAGTGCATGGGTCTTTTTTAATAGAATGATTTCTTTTCCTTTGAGTAGATTTTTAGAAGTGGGATTGCTGAATACAATGGTAGTTCTATTTTTAGTTCTTTGCGAAATCTTCATACTGTTTTCCATAAAGATTGTACTAATTTACATTTTGACCAACAGTAATTAAGTTTTTCCTTTTTTCTGTATCCTCACCAACAACTGTTGTTTTTTAATTTTTAATAATAGCCATTCTGACTGATGTAAAATGGTATCTCATTGTGGTTCTAATTTGCATTCCTCTGATGATTAGGGATGTTAATTTTTTTAATGTTTATTGGCCATTTGTATGTCTTCTTTTGAAAAATGTTCATTTATGTCCTTTTTCCTGGGCTTGTTTTTTTCTTTTTTCTTTTCACATAGAGAGGGGAGCAAAGTTACATTTTTCTTTTCCTCTCATTTAGTTGTTTGAGCTCTTTGTAGATTTTGGATATAGGCTCTTTGTTGGATGCATAGTTTGCAGATATTTTCTCCCATTCTTTGGGTAGTCTGTTTCCTCTGTTGGTTGCTTCTTTTGCTGTGCAGAGCTTTTTAGTTTAATTAAATCAAATTTCTCTGTTTTTGTTTTTGTTGCATTTGCTTTTGAGGTCTTAGTCATAAATTCTTTGCCTAGACCTTCATCCAGAAGAAGTTTCTTCTAGAATTTTTATAGTTTTAGGTCATAAATTTAAGCGTGTAATCTACCTTGAGTTGGTTTTTGTATGTGGTATGAGATAAGGGTCCAGTTTTATTTATTTATTTATTTACTTATTTTTTGAGACGGAGTCTCGCTCATGCAGTGGCGCGATCTTGGCTCACTGCAAGTTCTGCCTCCCGGGTTCACACCATTCTCCTGCCTCAGCCTCCTGAGTAGCTGGGATTACAGGCACCAGCCACCACACCTGGCTAATTTTTTGTAATTTTAGTAGAGATGGGGTTTCACCATGTTAGCCAGGATGGTCTCTATCTCCTCACCTCGTGATCCACCCGCCTCGGCCTTCCAAAGTGCTGGGATTCAGTTTTATTCTTCTACATATGGCAATCCAATTTTCTCAGCCCCGTTTATTAAAAAGGGTATTCTTTCCCCAGTGTACATTTTTGACAACTTTGTTGACGATAAGTTGCTTGTAGGTATGTGGCTTTATTTCTGGTTTCTCTATTCTGTTCCATTGATCTATGTGTCTATTTTAATACCAGTGCCATGCTGTTTTGCTTAGTATAGCCTTGTATAATTTGAAGTCAGGTAATGTGATGCCTCAAGCTTTGCTCCTTTTGCTTTGGATTTCTTTGGCTATTTGGACTCTTTTGGTTCCATGTGAATTTTAGGATTTTTTTTTCTAATTCTGAAAAAAAATGACATTGGTAATTTCATAGGAATTGTACTGAATCCGTAGATTACTTTGGGCATTATGGTCCTTTTAACAATATTGATTATTTCAATCCATGAGCATGGAATGTTTTTCCATTTGTTTGTGTCATTTACAATTTCTTTCATCAGTGTTTTGTAGTTCTCCTTGTAAAGATCTTTCTTCTTGGTTAAATATATTTCTAGCTAGTTTATTTTTTGTAGCTATTGTAAATGGGATTGAGTTCTTGATTTAGTTCTCAGCTTGATTATTTTTGGTATATAGAAATGCTACTGGTTTTTACACATTGGTTTTGTATCCTGAAACTTTACAGAAGTCATTTCTCAAATCTAGAAGTATTTCGGAAGTTTTTAGAGTTTTCTAGGTAAAAGATCATGTCATCAGCAAACAGGGATAATTCAACCTCTTCCTTTCTGATTTGGATACTTTTTTTTTTCTCTTGTCTGATTGCTTTAGATAGGACTCTCAGTACAATGTTGAACAAGAGTGATGAAAGCAAACATCCTCATCTTCTTTCAGTTTTCATGGAGAACACTTTCAACTCTTCTGCATTTGGTATTATGTTGGCTGTGGGTTTGTCATATATGGCGTTTATTATGTTGAGGTATGGTCCTTCTATGCCTAGTTTGTTGAGTTTTAATCATAAAGAAATGAAAAATTTTACCAAATACTTTTCTTAATCTATTAAGATGATCAAATGGTTTTTGTTTTTAATTCTGTTTATGTGGTGAATCACATTTATTGATTTGCATATGTTGAACCATCCTTGTATCCCTGGAATAAAACTCGTTTGATCATGGCATATTATCTTTTTAATTTGCTGTTGGGTTAGATTTGCTAGTATTTTGCTGAGAACTTTTACATCTATGTTCATCAGGCATATTGGCCTATAATTTTCTTTTTTTGTGTGTGTCCTTGCCTGGTTTTGGTATCAGGGTGATACTGGCTTTGTAGTATGAGTTAAGGAGGATTCCTTCCTCCTTGATTTTTTGAAAGAGTTTTAGTAGGAATGGCACCTGTTAGTCTTTGTACATCTGGTAGAGTTTAGCTGTGAATCTGTCTGTTTTAGGCTTCTTTTCATTGGGATATTTTTTATTATCAATTCAATCTCACTACTCATTATTGATTATTTCAAGATATCTATTAATATTTCTTTTTGGTTCAGTCTTGAGAGGTTTTATGTTTCCAGGAATTTATCTATTTCCTCTAGGTTTTCTAGTTTGTGTGCATTGAGATACTCATAGTAGTCTCTGATGATCTTTCGTATTTCTTGGTATGAGTTGTAATGTTTCCTTTATCATTTCTGATTGTGCTTATTTAAATATTTTCTCTTTTTTTCTTGGCTAATCTAGCTAGCAGTCTATCGATTTTGTTTATCCATTCAAAGAACTAATGTATCTCCCAGGAGCTCTCCGAGCTTCTTGTATCTGGATATCTAAATCTCTAGCAAAACCAAAAAAGTTTTCAATTATTTCCTCAAATAGGTTTTTCAGGTTTTTCTCTTTTCCCTCAGGAATACTTGCGACTCATAGGTTTGTATGCTTTGCATAACCTCATATTTCTTGAAGGTTTTGTTTATTGTTTAAAATTCTTTTTCATTTTTGTTTGACTGGGTTAATTTGAGAGACCTGTTTTCAAGCTCCGAAGTTTTTTATTCTGCTTGATCTGGTCTTTTGTTAAACTTTCAACTATATCTTGTAATTCCTTCAATAAATTTTTCACTTTTAGAAGTTCTGTTATTAAAAAATATTTATCTCTTTAGTAAATTTTTATTCATATCCTGAATTGTTTTTCTGGTTTCTTTGTGTTGGTTTCCAACTTTTTTTTGGATCCCATTGAACATCCTTATAATTCATATTTTAAATTCTGTATTTGGCATTTCAGAATTTTCATTTGATTAGGATCCATTGCTATAGAGCTAGTGTGATCTGTAGGGGGTGTTGTAACACCCTGTGTTTTCATACTGCCAGAATTCTTACACTGGTTCTTTCTCATTTGTGGAATCTTTCATTTCTTACTTTTGAATTTACTTTCATTTGGATGGGACTTTTTTCCCCCTTTGAGAGTGTGATTGTAATATATATTGAGTAGGGTCATTTGGCTTTGCTTCTGGGTGCTTTCATGGGGCCAAGGATCTGTTTGAATTCCTTAGTTATAGATAACCTTAGTGCGGTGGTTTTCCAAGATCCTGGTTGTAGTAGTGGTGTACTGGGCATGTGAGCAGGCTCACTGCCTCCTGCAGAGACAACAAGGCAGAGGTCTTTGTAGGCTTACTTCGTTCCCCAGTGCCATGCACTTCTGTCAGCACTTATTGTATTGGGTCATGCAGTTCAACCTCTAGGCCAGTAGGTGGTGCTTGGGGGTAAAAGCTGGCTGAGCACTTGTAATTGTGCCAGCAGATGTTGTAATGGGCTGTGCAGGTTGACCTCTGGGGTTGTAGGTGGCACTTACAGGAGAGAAGCAGCTATGGCGGTGGCAATAGGATTTATGTTTGGCCTTTGTTCAAACCAGGAGAAGTATTCGGATGTCTCAGGCAATGGGTGGGCTGTCTGTCCAGTGTTCTACCACTAGGCAGATGGGAGGAGCAAAGCCAGATGGGGCTGTGTTGGGCAAGCCCGTGTCCAGGCTCCCTGTGACAGGCACAAGTGCTGGCTCCAACAGGGGTTAGGTGGCAGCTGTCTTGCCACTGGGACAATTTTTCAGGCTGGTGGAAGCACCTCTACCACGCGAAAGCACCTGCTGAGGAGAGGGGGGATTTGGGGGGAAAGGGACAGCTGGGGTTCCACAGCTCACTAGTGGGTGGTAGCACCCATCCAGCTCTCACAGCCTAATCCAGCAGTTCTCCCACTAGCATTTGGCCACTGGCAGCAGGCCGCGACAGCCAGTCCTGTCCCAAGCAGTCTGCCGTTCAGATTGCAAAGCTTCCCCAGGCCCTGAGGTTCCCTGCCCAAGACAGAAGATGCACCCCATGGCACACCCTTCCTGGATCACTCACAAAGGATGAGGTGCCCAGCTCCTGCACCGCGGCATGAACACATGTCACACTCTCTTCTTAATTCTGATGGTGGGATCTCCTCCTCCACTCAAGATTAGATTGACAATATCATCCCTTGGCCCCTGGACAGCTTGAGTCCTGGAGTGGGGGGATGTAATCAGGCCAGTGAACTCGTCCTCAGGCCTCCTGGATTCAGGTGCTGGCTGAGATAGGGAAGGGCCAGCTGGTCCCAGATTTCCAGCAGAATACTCAGTCCTGGCAATGGTGGTTGCTGCAGCCTTGCCACCAGGAAAGGCAGGCCCCTTTCTACAGAACAGCCAGGCAAGCAGCTTTGTGGAAGGCAGGCAGGTGTTGATTGTGTGGGTTCACAGCAGTGGCAGGAGTATTTGTCCTTGGTGCATGTGAGAGTGCCCAGCATCTCTTCTCACTCCCTGGCCCAGTAGCCAGCAGGGGCAATAGCAGCGCTAGTACACATACTGAGCCTTGGGGAATGGGCTCCTACAATGGCGCTGTGCTGCAGCTACCCAGTACTCAGAAGCCTGTGGGCTCCACCACGTGAGTTTGAGCAATGCCTCTGCACAATCTCCAGGCAGCTTTCTATGCCAGTCTGGAGGCAGGAAGGTCAATGGGCTCTCCTGTAGCGGCCGTGGAGAGAATGTGGAGCCCCATGGGGCTCTCACTTAGCCCTTCCCTGGGTCTGAGAGCTGCTGCCTTTTAAAATTTACTTAGATGATCTTGACCTCAAAATATATAATCAATGCTATTCTCTTCCATGCTCAAAAAGGCTTTCTTTTGTATACACTCCTTCCATATTAGGTAGGCACTGGAAATTAGGAAAAAACTCTTGTTTCACATCTCTTTCGAGGAATATAAAGGCCTGTAATTGGATGAATGCAACCCAGTATATACAGTGACTTGGATCAACTCTCACATGGGATTGAAGGGGAAGAAAACAAAGAAGATTGTGTATCTACTACACACCAGGAAATAGAAAAGCAGGAAAATTGCCTCAATGTCTGAAACTGAAATTGGTATTATGGTGTGACTGACTCTATGACTGGCAGTGATTAATTTTAGAAAGAGATAGAAACAGGTAAATGTTCTTCATTAGACAAAGTATTCTATTTTTTATAATAGAACTTTCATCTGTAGTTATTCTTTCACTTTATTCTCCCTCAGAAATGGTGTCTTCGTAAGTAAGGATGGTAGCTTGTACATTCTTCCATTTGAAGACTTACAATGCTTTTGTGTAGTTCAAGAGTCATTCTTGTTGGATTTGGGGCTAAATAAGAGTTAGACTCTGAGATTCTCCTGTATTCTTACATTTTTAAATTCAGGGATATAAGGTGAAGAACTAGTAGCATAGTGTTGTTCTTTTCTCTTCCTTTAAAATCAAATCTAGGGAATTGTTTTATTCCTATGATATTTATATTTTCCCAATTCTTCAAGGAATTGTAGCTCTGCATTGGTGTTTCTGCCTTTGAGAAAGCATATGCCTCTTCCAGTCTTCAGCAGTCTTCACCAGTCAGCCTTGCTAGAGATTCTGGGAGCCTATCAAACATTTTCTTTGGGTTTGCATACTCCATTCTTCTTTTTCTTTCCTGGGAGAGAAGTCTGAGGATTGTGTGTTTTTTCGCAATCCCACAAAGCTATTTGGGACATGGTAAAACTCCCACCTTTTTCTCTAGGGCAGTGTGATGAAACGATGGGACATTGAGTGCCAGACTTACTTCTCTTTCTTCCTCATCAAGGAGAAGCCTCAGGATTGTGAACCTTCTCTTCGTTCTGTAACACCATGCAGGCTTCAGAGATTGGCTCACATCCTCTTTTCTTTTCTTTTCTTTTTTTTTTTCTGCAGGAGTGTACCGGAACACCAGGAAGCTGGGCGCAAAATCAAAGCAACTCTTCCCATTTTATTTTTTAATTTTAACTTTGTAGAGATGAGGTTTCTCTATATTGCCCTGGCTGGTCTCAAGCTCCTGAGCTCAAGCAATCCTCCCACCTCCGCCTCCCAAAGACTTCTCATTTTGAAGTTTTTGATGTAAGGACCCCTTTAAGTGGAATTAAATAAAAACGTATTTTAAGAAAAAGTAGAAGAGACAATGGTATAAAGGTTTAAGAAACACACACACACATATGGACATATTGAACTGCATTAGTATGTTTAAAAAATGTATTTTGACCTATTTCAAACAAATCGCACTCTGATAACTTTAGAGATTTCTAGGCCTAATTTCTGTGTCATTATAGCAATTAAAGATTCTAATATTCACATAGCTGTTGTCATCTTGTCAAATTGGATTTTGTTTAAGAATGTCTGGGAAATTCTTGCTTCTGCACTTAGTAATAGGCCAACAATCAGGGAGTCTTGGCTCAGAGGTTGAAATCTCAAGGGTTCAGAAAGAAAGTGGTAAAGAATTAAATATGAATAACATTATGTCTGATGCACCTTTCCTGGAAGGGTGATGGTGCAGAATCTTTATTGTAAAATTTTAAAGGCTTTCTTAAGAGTTAAAAATTACTTTCTGTTCAACATGTTATGTTTTCTAAGTGAAAATTCAGTAGGTGCTATCCGAACTTTTTTAACTGGACTACCTAGAGCAAAATTGTTTATTTTACTAACTTAGAAGGTGTAAAAGTGCTGAATCCTCAATTTTCAAATTTGTTGATTTACTAAATCAATATTTATTAAACATAAACTATATAGAGAAGTACTGGTACAGACATTGCCTACATAGCAGTTAACAAAATGCACACAATCCCTGTCCTTGTGAATCTCACTTTCTAATGTGAGGGTAGGTGGAACAGATACTAATCAATATAAATACATAAAATATATGGCATGTTTATGTAACATAAAGCAAAGAAGGAGAATAGGAAGTGCTGGGTGTGTGGTGAAGTGCTGGGTATGGATACATGGAGGGATGCTGGACATGGCCAGGCTAGAGTGGTTAAGGAGGCCCTCCCAAGAAGATGATACTTGAGTAATACCTGAAGAAAGAAATAGAGTGAGCCATGTGATTGTTTGGGGGAAGAACATTCCAGGCAGAGAAAAAACAAGAGGTGGGATTGTGCATAGTAAGAGCAGTTTGGCTAGATAAATGTGAGCAAGGAGTAGAATGATAGGAGCCTGGTTTGGGGAATTCACATATGACATAGGACCTTGGATAACACTGAAGGGGCCACAGCTTTTACCCAAGAAGCCCCTGGAAGTTTTGAATGGAGAAGCTACAGAATCTCCTTTATAACATTAAAAAAAGGTGACTGTGGATCCTGTGCTCATAAGAGAATATAATCTATAGTGAAGTCTCCTTGTCTAAACTCTATATGGTTATTAAGTTCTGTAAGTTTCAGGGAAGTTGGCAGCTGAGCAGTGGGCTGAGGGAAGACACAGATCCACCCATGTCATATACTACTATGGATTCTTCTGAGTTCATGAGACATGAAATCAAAGATTTAGCTTAAGGTTATTGACAGAGTTTGTCATGTACCTATTTGCCACTCAAAAGTTTCTTCCCGTAAATCTTAGGTGAAAACAGCACAACAAGAAGGGATGACAGGCTTTAGAATTAGACGGAGCTGCCTATAATCTTTTTTCATGTACTAGCTATGGTATCTTTGTCAAATTATCTCACCTGTGGGAATGGAGAAAATATTGTCCCTCTCGTGGAACTGTTATAAGGATATGCACACACACACAAACACGCACCACACAAACGTATGCTATTGCCCAGCTAGTGACTGATACAAAGTAGGCAAGCAACAGACATTAATTTCTTTCCTTCTTTGTTGGCCTTTTGAAACTAATCACCCCTGTGCCTTTGGCAGATTTAATGATAACAGGTAACTTAAATGCCTGGATTTGGAATTTCTAAGATATATGATTCTAATTATAGATGACTTGGTTTATAAAGACAATTACCCTATGTGCTAGGTCTCTATAGAAGAATAGCTGAAACAAAAAGCAGTCTCTCTTGCCTGCCACCACGTAAGACAGGACTTTGCTCCTCTTTGCCTTCCACCATGATTGTGAGGCTTCCTTAGCCATGTGGAACTGTGAGTCAATTACACCTCTTTCCATGATAAATTACCCAGTCTCAGGTATGTCTTTATTAGGAGCATGAGCACAGACTAATACAGTAAATTGGTACCAGGTAGTGGGGTGCTGCTGTAAAGATACCAGAAAATGTGGAAGTGACTTTGGAACTGAGTAACAGATAGAGGTTGGAACAGTTTGGAGGGCTCAGAAGAAGATAGAAAAATGTGGGAAAGTTTGGAACTTCTCAGAGACTTGGAGGGCTCAGAAGACAGGAAGGTGTGGGAAAATTCGGAACTTCCTAGAGACCTGTTGAATGGCTTTGGCCAAAATGCTGATAGTGATATGGACAATAAAGTCCAAGCTGAGGTGGTCTCAGATGAAGATGAGGAACTTGTTGGGAACTGGAGTAAAGGTCACTCTTGCTATGCAAAGAGACTGGCAGCATTTTGCCCCTGCCCCAGAGGTCTGTGGAACTTGAACTTGAGAGTGATGATTTAGGGTCTCTGGCCAAAGAAATTTCTAAGTGGTGAAGGATTCAAGAGGATGCAGAGCATAAAAGTTTGGAAAATTTGCAACCTGATGATGTGATAGAAAAGAAAACCCCATTCTCTGGGGAGAAAGTCAAGCTTGCTGAAGAAATTAGCATAAGTAACAAGGAACCAAATGTTATTCACCAAGGCAATGGAGCAAATGTTTCCAGGGCATGTCAGAGACCTTCATGACGGCCCCTCCCATCGCAGGACTGGAGGCCTAGGAGGGAAAAATGGTTTCCTGGGCCAGATCCAGGGTCCTCCTGCTGTGCGCAACCATGGAACTTGGTGTCCTGCATTCCAGCCACTCTAGCTGTGGCTAAAAGGGATCAAGGTACAGCCCAAGCCATGGCTTCAGAGGGTGCAAGCTCCAAGCCTTGGCTGCTTACATGTGGTGTTGGGCTTATGAGTGCCCAGAAGTCAAAAATTGAGGTTTGGGAACCTCCGCCTAGGTTTCAGAGGATGTACGTATGTCAGATTTTTAAAATGCCCACAATGAAACATTACCTTTATGAGTTTTATGCTAAGAAGAAAAACATACATTCATTCACAAATATTTTTAAAATATTTTTTATGTTCCAGGACTTTCCTAAGCATTGGAGATGTAACAGTGAATAAAACAGACAAATTTTTCCTCTCTTCTGGAATACATTATAATCAAAGAAAGAGGAAACTAAAATAAATAAGTAAATGAAATATTAAGTTTGATGATAAACACCATGGGAAAAAAATCAAGCAGGAAATTAAAATTGGGAGTACAGGAGGCAGAGGTTTAATTATAGTTAGGGTGGCCAGGCAGGTCTTATTGAGAGCATAATATTTAAGCAAAGGCTTGATAGACTTAAGTGAGTCAGCCAGACAGATATCTGAGGAGAAGAGCACTCCACACAGAGGGACAGCAAGTAAAAGACCCTGAGTGGGGAGCTTAAGAACTGGAAGGGTATCTGTGTGGTTAGAGTTGACTGAGCAAGGGAAAAATTGGAATGAAGTGAAATCACAGAGGAAATGGGGAGTATAGGATCTGATAAGTCACTGTAAGGAGATGGGAAGCCAGTGAAGAGCTTGGAGAGTGATGTGATCTATGTGGATTTTGTTTGAACAGAATGACCTGTTTGCTATAAAGGGAATTACTTGTAATCTTCAAGTAAGCATGGAAGCTTGGAGATTAATGGGAAGCTATTGCAGTAAGCAAGGAAAAAGCTGATGTCCGTGGCTCATACTGGAGTTGAATCACTTGAGAAGGAGGAATGTGGTTTTATTCTGGATACACTTTAAAGGTAGAAATGATGGCGTTTTTTGGTAGATTTGATTTGCATTGCTGGAGAAAGAGAGGTGTGAACCCTGATGACAGAAGTTTTGGCACGTGGAAAATGAACACTAACTAAGGGAAGAGTGGAAGAAGAGCAAGTTTTGGGTTCAGGAATTCAGTTTTGCACAGGTTATCTGAGACACTCAAATAGAGATGTCAAGGACATTACATAATTATTATGTTATTATAATAACATAATATTTCAACAGCTGGACAAATGAGGCTAGCACAAAATCACATTAGGCTTCCAGAAAATGTCAAAATTAAATTTAAAATGATTATAAACTTGTAGTGTCCCAGCAGCTTGGCAGAATCAAATACAAATCCTCTCAGGAGGAATCCACTATTATTCTTATTCCAGCCTTCAAAAAACCCCAAAAATGAATTCCGTCCCCTGCAAAAAAAGCAGTTCTAAATAAAGAATAAGAAAGCATCCAAGGAAAATGCAGCAAAACTCAGCAAAACAATAGGCCTCAGAAACAGGCAAGAAAAGGACTTCAGATAAGGAAATTATTAGACATAGGTTAAAATGATTTTATTAAAAAAATTAATATATGTGAGGCAAGCAAGAAACTATAATGAATTACATTCCGAGTAGACAAAGAAAGCAAATAAAGTATCAAGAAATGCTTAGACCACGTGTGTGTGTGTGTGTGTATATACACATATATATAAATTGAAATTAAAAACTCATGATCTCACCATGAAGACTAAACACAAGTGAATAAAGATTACTACATAAGCAACTCACAGGACCCACCCACACTCAAGTGGAGAGCAAATATAAGGGCATGATCACCAGGAGGCAGAGACCATGGAAGCCACCTTAAGAATTTGTCTGACAAAGAAATGGACCAAAAAACATACGATTGTTGTTCTATAAGGAGAAAAAAAAATTGGAGAAACATCCTAAAACAAATATTTAAAATTTTCCAGAACTAATGATATACTAAAATCTGGATTCAGAGGGCCAAATGAAATTGAAGAAAGAGGCAGGGTGCAGTGGCTCACACCTGTAATCCCAGCACTTTGTGAGGCCAAGATGGGAGAATCACCTGAGCCCAGGACTTCAAGACCAGGCTGGGGAACATAGTAAGACCTCATCTCTACAAAAAATAAGAAAAAATATTAGCCAGGTGTGGTGGCATATGCCTGTAATATCAGCTACTTGGGAGGCTGAGGTGGGAGAATTGCTTGAGCCTGAAATGTAGAGGCTACAGTGAACCATGATTGCACTGCATTCCAGCCTGGGCAACAGAACAAGACCCTGTCTCAAGAAAAGAAAAACAAAATAAATTGAAGAAAGATAAACAGAAACAACAACAAAAAACCCAACATCACCATACTCAGTCACATTTGAATTAAATTTCAGAACACTAAAATCACAGAATATTTTTTAAGCAGAGAAAGGATGAGTTACTTATATAGGTGTGGTAGACTAATAGCTGACTTCTCAACAGCAAATTCAAGCCAGAAGGCAATGAAGAAAAAAAAGATAGCTAAGTGAAGGTGCAGAAGACTAACAATCTAGAATTCTACACCCAGAAAAAATATCTTTAAATAATGTGAACAATATAAGAAATGTTAGAGAAACAAAAACTAAGAGACTTTGCCACCAGCATGTTTTCACTAAAAAGTTTTAAAGGATGTATTTCCTGTAGAAGAAAAGTGATCTGTGATGGAAGGTCTGAAACACAAGAAAAAATGAAGAGCACAGGGAGTGCTAAAAATGTGACTAAAGGTAAACAAATATTGACTATGTAAGTCAACATTAGCAATACTTTAGGGGACTGGAAAAAGTAGAAAAAAATTTTTTGACAAAAATAAAAATTACTGGGGATAAGAATAAATAGTGGTAAAGTGTTCTAATGCAAGCTGAGTGTGGTGTTGTGTGCCTATAGTCTTAGCTACCTGGAGGCTGAGGTGGGAGGATTGCTTGAGGCCAGCAGTTTGAGGCCAGCCTGAGCAATACAGTGAGACCCTCCTCTAAAAAAAAAGTGTTATAAGGCAGTTCTTAAATCATCTGTGAAGTAGAAGTTTTTAATTTTCCCTAATACATGGCAGACTAATACTTTATAAAATACAATAAAATTAATTACTAAAAAATGAAAAGATATGCAAATGTACACTTTAGAAGAAAATGATATTTATAGTTGCAATAATAGTAAACACATACAAATAACTTAATTTGTTCAGGTACTTTATTTGTGTTTTTAGTATAGAGAGCAAACCTATATGGTATTTACTGTTATTAACTACATCTTACATAGGAAGTTACTTTTCACAAGTACATTGAGAAATAATAAAGCTGTAAATAAGCAAAGAATAAGATAAGAACAGACATTTATGATATGAAAAATCCAAAATAAAAAAGAATTGACAAAAGCCAAAAGTATTTTTTAAAATAAAACTAATAAAATGGACAAATTTCTGGTTAGAGGGCTTTGAAAAAGAAGAAATGATGAATCGGATCAGAAAGAAAAAGAGGTACAAAATTACAAATATAATCACGACTGAAAGGATAATAAAAATGTATTAAGAAGAACACTTAATCATATATAACTATGAAAATACATAAACTGTAATTGCTTATAATAACATAGCTGGATCAGAGAAATATAACTGAGTAAAAATGTAAGCTACATAAGACTATTTACAGTATGCTAACATTTTCTGAAGAACAAAAGCAGGCAAAATGAAATCATGTATTATTTAGAGAGATATATAAACCTTAAAAGTATTAAAAATAAAGCAAAGAAATAATAAATAGAAAATTTCAGATTGTGTTTACTTCTGGGGAAAGACCAGGGAAAGAAAGAGGTGAGAAACACATAGACGCAGTGTGACTCGCAATGCTCTGTTTCTGTTTATGTATTGTAGTCATGAGTGTTTATTTTAACACTTTCCAACTTACATAAGAAGTTTTATGCTTTATAACTAAACATTTGTATATAACAAAAATTTTGTTAACTTTTCTTTTTAAAAAGACATTTTCTATAAAATCAGAGACAGGGATTTCTGCATGTAAATAGATCTCTCACCTGAAACATTTTAAAGCTCAATTCAATCCATTTTGCTCAACTTCTCTCATTAACAATTATCAATCACTAAAATGTGTACACATTAGAAACAACACCCACTACTCAAAATGTCAACTAAAATCCAAAATGTAAGGAGATGTTTGGCTAAAGAAAGTGCTGTGTCCTTTCCCTCAACTGCTGATGACACTTAGGTCTGATGAGAACATTGAAAACATGGTGGGAAAGAGCTTATGCCAGGCAATTAAGTGAAGGGTCCAAACTTGTGCCAGTTCTTCATATTTGCCTGAATTCAGCATCACCTGTAGATGCCCCTGGATTGTTAGTCACATTATTATATGTCCCATTCTCTTTTCTTATATCATATTGTTACTGAAACACCAGGGGTTTGGTTTAGGTCCCGTTGCTTGCCACACAGAAAGCCAGTCACTGAGACAATGGGTATTGCCAGGGAAGAAGACTTTATTTGGGTGTTTCAGCCAATAAGATAGATCAGTCAGTCTCAACTCCAACTCCTCAACCAACTAAAATTATGGGTTTATATAGGAGGGAAAAATGTAATGTGTGTGAAAACAGGAATCGCGGGGGTAAGGAAGAGAAACTGCTCAACAAGAAGCAAGCGGTGGGTTAGGCAATCATGACAAGTGAAGGGTCTGGTGTCTCATTGTCCAGGTTTGGTGATCTGGTATGTTGTGGTTCCTTTATGTTATCTGGGAGGCCTGATGGTTGGTTTTCGGAGAAAGAAACTCAGATAAGACAAATGTAACTTTCTTAAGTTTTAAGACCGAGAGGGTCAATTTCTATGTTTATTCAAGAGAATCCATAAGCATCAGTTCTATGAGACAATTGGGCCAGTTTCAATATTTCTTCTTCCCATCTTCAATGAGGACCTGCCTTTAATTGCATCAATGACAGCAGCTCTTGTTCCAGGAAGGAAGGTGACAGTACGTCATTTAAAATGTGATTTTGATCTTCTCGAAGTGGATTTACCATTATGATACCAAGAAAATAAAAAGTGGACCTACTTCCTTATCAGTTATAGTAGAAACTAGTAATTAGTTCTGACTGGGAAAAAAATATATCACTGCAAGGCCATTTAAACCTACACTGAACTGAAATGTATTAGTTTTTTTTTGGTTCATTTCAGAGATGCTAGATTGTCAACAACTAATAACAGTATATCTCTCAAGTGAAATACTTTCAAACTTAAATTGTATGATTTTATTTCAATCATAAAGTAGTGAATTTAGAAAACATGGGAGCATTCCTTTTTAGAAAACAGTAACCTGTAGTGTAACATAAATACAAAAAAAGCACCTGTAATAAATACACAGCTTGATATGCTTTCATAAACTGAATGTAACTGGGACCCAGATCAAGAAACAGAACATTTAGAACTCCATAAGCCTCCCCATGTTCTCATCCCATTTCTTCTATAAAATTATTTATTATAAAACATTTGAGAAAAAAAGAAAATCATCAAAAGAAAAGGAAAAAAACCCCTGCTATCCACAGATAACTTTTAATATCACTGGTGTTTATTCTTCCATCATTTTTCAGAGTTTAGTTTTGTTTTCTGTTTTGTATAGTTTTTCTAAGCCACAGATTCTTGATAAAGATTTTCTTCCCTGCTCTATTTCAGTTTCAATGTTTACCATTGTGTTAATTGATTTTAATGCATTTTTGAAGTAGGTAAATTAGGAGCCCAAATTCCAGTTAATGAAGAAATATTGATATACGTTCATGAAAAAATATTATGCCCACAGATGCCTGAAATTTCCTACTTAGAAATTTATTTTTTATTTTAGCATTATCTTCTGTCTTTAAAATGCTAATATTGTTTACATAATATTCAGTACCTTACTTTGAATGAATAACTCAGATGAGATTATCTCATGACAAGTGATCGACAGACAGCAAGGGTGTATAGAGCTGAGAGCACCTGGTAGAAAGAGTTGGGGTGAAGCTGTGGGATCAGGTAGAGGGATGAAAAGAACATGAAGGATATGGGAGGTAATGTTTGCAACAACTTTGGCTGCTTTTCCATTTTTGCTGCCACCAGCTTGGAAATTTTTTCTCTTCTCCATTATATCTCTTCTCCTTTTGTGAGATTATCCATCTATGTTCTCTATCTGCCATTGCTGCTTTTCTTTGTCCTTGTCGTCAGAACCGTTCATGGTAAAGTGTTTTGATGAAAAGAGAAGTGGAAATTACTTCATTGTGGTCTAGAAGAGATGAAGTACTTTCACACAGACAATGCAAAGAAAGAGAGAGATCAGATAAGTTGGTTGCAGGTTTCAGAGGAATTACAGGTTGTTGTGGGCCAGTGCAAATAGATCGGGATGGCCCCAAAATGTACAATTAATTCAAGGAATGAACAGAATGACTTGAACTTTACCAAATGAATTCAGATCTTTTTGTAACCATTATTAAAATAACTCACAGCAGACACTTTCTTTATGTATATGGATGATGTTTTAAACCTTATTGGAAAGATAAAATATTGTAGATACCATTTTGACATTTTATATTAATTCATAAATTTTCTTTTTCTTCTTTCTCTTTCTTTCCTTTTCTTTTCCTCCCTTCCTTCCTTCTCTTTCTCTTTTTCTTTCCTTCTCTCTTTCTTTCTTTCTTTGCTTTTCTTTTCCTTCCTTCCTTCTCTTTCTTTCTTTCCTTCTTTCTTTTTCTTTCTTTCTTTCTCTTTCTTTCTTTCTTTTTTTTTTTTTTGACAGGGTCTCACTCTGTTATCCAGCAGCCAGGCTAGAGTGTAGTGGCACAATCACAGTTCACTACAGCCTTGACTTCCTGGGATGAGGTGATCTTCCTGCCTCAAAGTTTCTTATACCATGAATCCAATAACATTCTTTCTAAAGATGTTTTAGAACAGGATACAATGGGACTATCCTATGATATTGATGTTTGTTTAATGCCTTGGTAACATTTGTAAGTGTCTTTTATTTTTAAAAACAATCTAAAATTATATTCATCAAGGCAAGTAGATTAGTAGTGTCTCTTCCGGAGTCCATGAGAAAAATGTGCACTCAGAGGGATGAGCTTAAAAGAGGTCAATGAAGCAACTGTTTATAGAGGGGATGGAGGCGAGAGAGCCCACAAAGGGTGGTGAAATGGCAGAGACTAGCAGAAGTGATTTACCACTGCTAGGCCTGAAAAGGATAGGGAAATATATGAGATTATAGAACCCAGAGACAATTTTAGGTCACGGATGAGGGGAGCTATAACCATTGAATGCAGCCATGGCCATAATCCAGGCCAGGCAGAGATGACATAGGGTGAACAAATACTCCAGCTTCTCTCCCTTCTCACCTTCTGATCCCCTGCCAGTACCTCCCAATGATCAAATCAAACCACAAGCCAGAGGACACAGGAGATTAAGGGATTAGTTCACAGAGGCCATCCTTCCTGGGCACAGAGCAGGGCACGGAAGGGCAGAGAATGAATCTGTGGAGGGAAGATGGCAAATGCAGTTAACCAGCACAAGCAATCTCAGTATTTTTTCTCTTCTATCAATTAAAGCCTTGTGTGTATGTTGTTTTTTCTTTTTAAATAATTGTTATTATATTCTTAGGACAGTGGTTCAGTGATTCTTTCTTCCTTTCTTTCTTTCCCTTTCCCTTTCCCTTTCTCTTTCCCTTTCCCTTTCCCTTCCTTTCCTTTCCTTCCTTCTTTCGAGACAGAGTCTCGCTGTTTTGTCCAGGCTGGTCTCGAACTCCTGGCCTCAATCAATCATCCCTCCTTTGGTCCTCCCAAAGTGCTGGGAATATAGGTGTGAGTCACTGCACCTGGCCAGAACAATTTCAAGGGAGTTGGCTTTTCAAAGACTTTCATCTACAGTCCATACCAAAGAAGAAAGGATTGTTGGCTAATCAATTTAAGCAAGATCATTGGGCATACTTTTATTTTGCAGCAGTAAAATTCACAGGAGAATTACATCAGGACAAATGGCTTATAACTTAGGCTATAAATAAAGCAAGCCTTTTCTAAGTCCACATTTTTGAGGAAAAAGTTACATGGAATGGGGAATGTCTGGTGGTTTAGGCTATGAGTCTTCTGGGATGGTGTAAGTAGCATGTTCCCTTCCCATCTGCCCTCATGCTCATCAATGGTAATGAAGAGAAGCGGTGTTGCAGAGGAAGAACACACATAACTTAGCAGCTGATGGGCTTGAGCAGGACGCAACTGGGAAGAATCAAGATTAATTTTCAGGTATGTCAGAAGATTTCAGACCCATTGCACAACCAATGGAAAGATTTGAAGTGGGATTAAGGTTAGGTCTTGAGTGAGGGGGCCAGAGAGTTGCTTCAGGACAGTGTTTCATAAGTGCTACCCAAACGGGCCCTTCAGATAGAACATTTCCATTTAATAGTCACTTCTGTTTTCTTTTTTAAAGGAAAAGTTAGTTGAAGCTTAGCTTTAGTCATTTCATCATTACCAGGCAGAAAAATGTTATATCTCATTACATCTGCGGAGTCAGTCATATCAGAGATCTTTGACAATTTTGCAGAAATAGAACTCAATCAAAACACCAGGATGCTCGAGACATGAATCCTTGGTTCTTCCAGAAAATGTTCTACTTTCTGCTCACTTTTGAGTATTTAATTCTGAACACTATGGTGGAAGTTAAAATATGAACTCTATTTATGTGAGGCAATCTTTTCAAAAAATATTTCATCTTCAAAAAGTACCCTTCCCCTGTCCTTGCCCCATTACATACATAAAGGGCAATGAACAATACCAAATCAATCCTGCAAGTGAAAGATCCAGATAAATCATAGGTTAATTGCCTATGCTTCTTTTAATAAATATTAACATTAGTAGAATGGGAGGACATTAGTCAGCTCCTTTGGGAAAGCTGATGATTCTTGCTTCTTATATTAGCTTTATGAAAACTAAATTTAACAATTTTTTTAGTATCTCCCACATACAAGGCACTGTCCTCAGTCTTACAGTTAGTTGAACAAGATAAAGCTCCTCTTGTCCTAAGGAGACTACACTAGGGAGATAACGTACATAAGAACAACTAATACAGTACAAAGAAAGTTTAGTATCTCTTCCCATGAAAGGGACCCAGGGGTCCTTGATTCAAAATTTCAAAAAAGGGATAACATTTAGCTGATCACACTGAGGAACTGGCATTTGAGATTTGAAGGCATGATAAAATTTGACCAGAGAAGATGAGGGGTAGAGGTTATTCTAGGCTGCAAGAGAAGCAGAAATAAGAAAGTGTAGGGTCTTCTGGATCAAACTGGGTCTGTGTGGCTGGAGTATAGGGAATGCAAAAGGTTAAAGTGAGCAGGAATAGAGGAAATGAAAATTTGATGGGGAAGCTTTAGATGCCAAGTTGAGGCAGATACAATTCATTAGGGTGGGGAGTCACTAAAGGCTTTAACAGAGTGACAACTTAGGAAGATGAATCTGGCAGCATTTTCAAGGGTGAATTGAAAAAGGGAAACCCATTTAGAAAGCCAATATGAAAGTCTGGACTTGAGGTAATGAGCTCTTACGCTGATAGAGTAGCAATGGTAATGAAGAGAAGAGGTGTTGCAGAGGAAGAACATACATGACTTAGCAGCTGATGGGCTAGAGCAGGAGGCAATTGGGAAGAATCAAGATTAATTTTCAGGTATCGATTGTATGAGTGAGAGAGAGCTGCTTCTCTTGAGATGAACAGGGAGTAAATGCAAGAAGCTGCTTAGGAGAGTATTATTATTTCAGCGTGGACATTAGGATTAAGGTGAAATTGCAATAGGACATCCCACAAGAGTTAGCATGTAGATAGGTGAAAAGGCAGCTGCTTTTAGGAGAGTGGTCAGAACTATAAATATACGTTTGGGACTCATCTGGATGGATATGACGGTTGCTTGACACTGCCAGTAAATGAAATCCTTTTTAAAGAGAGTGTGTAGGGAGAAAGGTAAGAATATTAGAGCTTCTAAGGGAAAAATCTACATTTACAGAGTTCAGAGAGGAAAAAGCCTCAACAAAGCACTCAGAGAAGTTGTGAAACAGAAAGGAGGAGACCAAGTACAGTACAGAGTTACAGTTCAACTTCAGTCAATTCAGTGGAACAAAAACTATTCATCAGGCAGTTACCGATAAGATAACATATTAGGTAATGGGAAAACTACAATAAATAATAAATACTTTCTTGCCTTCATGTATGTTATTGTCTAGTAGGAGAAAAAGACAATTACAATTGTAATTACAATACAGCATGGAAAACGCTCCGTTGATTATTAGAGCCATATGTCCTTACCTTTCTATGCCTCAATATTATCTATAACATAAGAATATTAGTAGTATCTATTGTATTGGATTGTTGTAAAGAGGTAATACATGTAAGGCACTTCCAGGCACACAGAAACTACTCAATAAATGTTAGCTCTCCCTTCTCCTTTTATTATTTTTGACATCTTATTATTGCTATGATAAGAGAAATATAAGGTGCATATAAAGTGACTAGGGTGGTCATGGAAGGCATCTCGAAGGATTAGTGTTCAACTGAGAATGAAAGCAAAGAGGAAATGAAAATTGCTTCAATTAGAAAAAGGTAGTTTATGAAAAGGTCCAGTAGGGTGGGCATGGTGGCTCACTACTGTAATCCCAGCACTTTGTGAGGCTGAGGTGGGAGGATTTCTTGTAGCCAGGAGTCCAAGACCAGCCTGGGCAATATACTAAGGCCCCATCTCTACACAAACTAAAAATTAAAAAAAATTAGCTGGGCATGGTGGTGCATGTCTGTAGTCCCAGCTACTCAGGAAGCTGAGGCAGGAGGATCACTTGTGTCCAGGAGTTTGAGACTGCATTGAGTCATGATTGTGTCACTACCCTCCAGTTTTGGCAGCAGAGTGAGATATTGTCTTTTAAAAAAATAAAAAAAAGGAAAAGGTCCAAAGGCAAGAGAGGCTGTATTGTATCTCTTAAGACAAGGGAGAAAGATTATAAGGAAGAAGTGGGCAACAGGACTAAATCTCACAAAGAATGTAAGGATGCTGAAAACAGAGAAAGACCTTTGGATTTATTAATTAGAAAGTCTCTGTGTACATTCCTTACACCCAAGAAATTCATATGTTGAAGCCCTAATCCCAAATACCTCAGAATGTGACTGTATCTGGGGATGAGGCCTTCTAAGAGGTGACTAAGTTAAAATAAGGCCATTAGGGTGGGACCAAATCCAATCTGACTAGTGTTCTTATAAGAAAAGAAAATTTGGACAAGCAAAAACAGACACCAGGCATGTGCCTGCACAGAGGAAAGATGTGTGAGACACAGTGAGGAAGCCATCTGAGGCCAAGGAGAGAGGCCTTAGAAGAAACCAAGTTGGCCAGCACTTTATTCTTGAAATTCCAGCCTCCAGAACTGTGAGAAAATAAATTACTGTTATTTATACCACCCAGTCTGCAGTATTTTGTTATGGCAGCCCTAGCAAACCAATACACACCGTTACATTACAAGAGAGTAGCTAAGCCAGAATACAGTGGGTTAATAATGAGTGGTGGGGAGAAAATAGAAGCAATTGGAAAATCAGTGGATTTATAAGAAGATAATAATGTACCATGTCTTTTTCCCCAGGGGATTTGATTACTGTGAGTGTAGTTTTTTTCTAAATGACTTTTAGAATTTTTCATTTTCTAGTCTCTTAAATTCATTTTTATAATAAAAGAATTTAAAAACTCAACTATATGGGAAAACTGCCTTACCTCTTCTTGATTATTATAGCTGAATCTATCATGTAACTGCAGGGTAAACCAAGGCATTTTCTTTTATAGTGATATTATCGGCAGTTCCAAAGTTGAAAATGTCATGATTTCCCTAGAGTCAGGAAGATTTCTATTTTTGGAGGGCAGAGTGGGGAGTAAGCATGGGAAAAGATATAAAAGCATTGGAGGTAGGTTTTGTTTCCTTCTAAAATAATATCTTTATCTAGATTCCCAACTCCTAAATTGTAGGAATAAGACCACTTTCATACACATTGTACTAAGGTTCAAAAAATATTTAGTAATCATTTAGCAGTATTAAATACACAAGGGCAAGAATTCAGGGTTTATAAAAGTTAATGGACTAACTTGAGTTTCTACAAGGCTCCAAGATAGAGCCTTTTCTTACTTATGGAAACTTTAGTTTTTCCCTGGTCTTGCCAGATGTTCTCATTGTCATCATCATGATTTTGGTGAAGTTGTACTTATACCTGGAATAGCATTTCATTGCCACTCCAAAATATTTTATATGCTTCTCAGTTCTGCTTATCTTTTAAGATCTGCTCAAGTTCTTCCTCTTGGAATGAAGCTTTCTCTGTGTACTCTAATCAAAAGGAGTCTGTTTTTTCATGATCTCCCATAACATTCACATTCTGTTCCAGCAGAATAAGATGAAAATCACAGACTTTCAACTTGGACAGATCCAGGTTCAAATTTCAGATCTTTCTTCTGATAGTCATTCAAGTTTGGATGAATGGGTTAATTTTTATGAACTTTCCTTTTTTTTTTTTTGGAAAAGTAAATTGGTAATAGGATTGTGTTAATAATTAAATAAGGTTATGTATTTGAAATGCTTAGCAAATAGTTGATGACTTAGAGTCTGTGCTGTCTTGGTTAGAAGGAAAGAAACTTGCTCACATTAATTTAAGTTAAAAGGAGGTTATCCTAAGGATACAAGGATGTTTACAAGGAATCCTGGGAAGACTGAACAATTGTGCTGCAGAGACAGTGGAAACTGAGGTAATCCAGAGTGCTAGCTGCCCTCCCATCTTTGTCTCTGTAACCCATGGCTTCCCCTTTCCTCTCTGCATAGCTACTCTGATCTCTCCCAGCCAACTTTCTCTCCATTTATTTTCCTCATAAGATATACCTCTGAAATGGCCACTCCAGCTCAAACTCTAAGTAAATCTTTAGTGCAAGCACCCAAATTACACGTAACTTACTTCCTTGTCCTTTTGGTTCAAATTCCTTAAGGAGAGGATCTGATTGACTTGGTCTCTCTTCAAGTGAGACCACAAAAATTGCTGGCCTGCCTAGATTAAACCACCCTTGCCAGGGCCCGAGCCCCTTTCGACTTGTTTGTTACCTGGAAACTGGGGTCTTTGTACTCTGCTATTTATGACAAGAGCAAGGAATGAAGCAGATTCCCTAAGAGAAGAGCCAGTAATGGGGGGAAGAATGGGGAGGTACCACAAAATATTTCGAGGATTTCTAGTCAAATATTTACTACTCCTAACAACTTAACACTGATTATGTACTATCATTTGTTTTCTATACTTGTTTGCCTAAAATGGTGTTACCGTTTTGTGTAAGCAAAGAATTTTAAAATTTACTCCACATAATACCTTCCATAGTGTTAACATTTATTCCTCAATATTCATTAAATATTTATTCAGCACCTACATGTCAAGCACTATCATGAAGGGTATGGTAATAAACATAATTCTTGAGCTTACGTTCTGAAATTTTTATTTTATATATAATCCCAGTTAGGCATACAAAATTGTAGAAGTTTTCATGATTTTATATAATCATCACCTTCAGAATAGAGCCTTTCTCACCACTCAATTTAAAAATACACCCACTACCACTAGTATACCCTTTCAATATTTATCCCCTGCTTCATTCGTCTTCCTAGAATTGCACAAACACATCATGTATTATATTTATTGATCTTGTTTATTGTCTCTATTACTAGACTGCAAACTTATGAAAGTAGAGATTTTTATCCCTTTTCTTCACTGTGTATTCTTAGTGCTAGATATTTACTGAAAGCACAAATAAATGAAGAAATGAATGAATCATCCTACTTATTTTTTGTCAAGCATCTAATGAGTCTCAGGCACCATATTGGCTATTTTTATAAAGATCATTTTACTTACTCTTCCCAATAAGTCCATGAGGCATTTGTTATGGGCGTCTCTACTTCATATATTGAAAAACTGGGCATAAGAGAGACTAAAATCCTTGCCCAAGTTCACATAGCCAGTCGGTGGCAAACGGATTCAGGTTTGTCTGACTCAAGAGTTCATGTTCTTCACCTCTAAACTACATACTATTTGTAAATAAAATACTAGTTTACAGAAGTAGTGATGGGTCTGTAATGGTCCATACTTTGCTGTAATGTTCATTTATTTGATGACACTGTAGGTTTGAAGCAGAGTTTTAATTGAGAAAGCAACCTAAATGGCTTGCTGTGCTACAATGTTTTTGGCTTCATATCCGTGTCCTTTCCAGTCACGGTTTTTGGGAAAGAGTCCTGATGTACATCTAGGATGTATTTATTATTAAATATTTGTCTAGAGTGTTTGTATTAAACAAAAGTACTTATCTTTTAAATAAAACAAGAGGGCAAGTAACAAAGTCACCTTGTTTGATAAAATGTGAAGGAAGCAGGTAAATCTGTCAAGAGGTATGGATATTGCCACCAAGATTCTGAAGAGCCTTGTTCCTATCCAGAAAGACAGGAAACACAGTTCATAATAAACTGAGTCCTTAATGCTTTTAACCAAGATGGTTGTGAAACACTCAGAAAAAAGCTAGAATATAGTAGTGGTTTAAATGAGCTATAAAGTATAAAAGAGAATAAAGATAGAAGAACTTGGTAGTATAAATAAAACATATAAAAATATTGAAATGGTAATTTTATACATGAAAGCATTATGATAAAATAACCCTGTGGCAATGATTGACTACATCAAATTATTTTTTGACAGAACAAAAGAAAGTACCGTAGAGATCACCAAAATCCCTAGGTCAAGGAATTGAACATTCTTGACTAGTGCATTTGCAAAGCCAAATAACTATAGAAATAGTATTTTCCAGTATTATTGTATTTATAGTTTTCCCTTTTTCTCTCCTTAATTTCAAATCCTAATACTCTGCCAGGAAGGGATCTGTATGTATTAGCTATGTTTCTTCTCTGGAATTTCAACCCATCCCTTATGGTTGTGTGGAAATTCCATAGACATTTTCTAGTAGATGCAGCAAAAGTGGTAGAGTTTGGTGGAAATAAGTTTCTTTTTTTCTAAATGTGCACTCTGTTCTATGCTCAGGTTAATAAGAGAAGATGAGAAGGCCAGTCTTTCAAAGCAACCCCAACCCTTTGCTTCCTGTTTTTAGTATGAGTCAAAGAAGGCATATTCTCCCAGGCCTTGATTGGGTAGAGAAAAAGCAATGCCAGGTAGAGGTATTTTGAATGGGAAGAAAAGTGATGTGAAGGTGAAATGGGAGAGTTCTCTGATCCCCTTCATAGGGCGTGCGACAGGGGTGCTCGCCTGTTCTGTCCCCGTTACTGCTCAAAACCCCTTACAGGATGGGGAGCGCGCAGGCAGGTGAAGGAGCCCAAGTGGGCGTGTGTTACAGTGTGTCATTTTAGCTTTGCCATCCGCGGACGGCTTGAGTGTTAACCAGCTCGGTGGACCGTTTGCCTTTCTGCAAGGGCAGCGGGTCAGTGTAACAACTTTCTGTATCCTGAGCTCTTGTCCAGCGTCCCAGAAAAATCGGGTCGCACATAGGGACTCAAGGATGAATGCGAGAGTTTTGTTGAGTAGTGGGGGTGGCTCTCAGCGGAATGGATAGGGAGCCGGAGTGGGGGATGGAGTGGGAAGATGATCTTCCCCCGGAGCCTCGCCATTCAGCGGCTGAACTCCTCTCCAATCGCCCCCAGCGGAACTCCTCTGGGCGTTCAGACGTCCCTCCTCTTCTCTCTTTGTCATGTCGTTCTGCCGTTTATCTGCTTGTCTCCTCATCTCCTTGCCTGCTCATCGGCTCTGGAGCCTGGAATTCTGAGTTCATATGGGTACAGGATAGGGGGTGTGGTGGGCCAAAAGGCAAATTTTTGGGCGTGAAAACAGGAATGCCTGTTCTTATTTAGGGCCACAGGTATCCAGGCTTGAGGGTGGGGCCTTTGCCGGGTAACAGCCCTCTTCTACCCAATATTTTCCTGTTTCCTGTCCATATTAAAGGGACTGTGGAAGTCAGCGATCCACCAAGGAAACTAAACCACACATGATGTTAGAAGAAATAGGAAGAATGATGTTTTCAGACCTGAGAACCAGAGCTAGAGTAGCCACACTGCAGATCATTTTTCTTTCTCTTTTAAATATCCATAAAATTTTGCAGAAAATAATTAGCAGACCTTGTTTATGTTAGGAAATAATATTTTTCAATGTTTAGTGTTTCTGTCACTAGAAAATGGAACACTGGTAGTTGATTCAGATGGTGTTAAATTAAAAATTCCCTATTTGTTTTACTTTGTGAGATAAATAAAGAAGAAACATTTTCAAGTATCTTGGAAATAGACATACAATTATGTGATTAAAGTATACACAATTCATCTATTCAACAGGTATTTGTTGAATACTTATATGTGCCGAGCAGTTAGATGTTTCCTTAAAACTCAAGCCCACAGAAGGGCTTTGATATTCATATGTACTGAGTGCAGTTGACAGCTTACTGTGACATATTTTTGAGAACATAATGTGTGTAATACTTAACACATAATGAACAATTGCTGCAGCTGTTATGCATGTCTATAAAACTGTCATGACATGCTGGTCATACTCTGGAGGATTTCTTTTTCATAACTTATTTTCAGGTTAAATTTTGCCAGCAGATTTCTATGTTTTCATTGTTAACAGTGCATACATCTTGCTGATAACCACAGGAGATTAAATTTAAGAAAATAAGTTTTTAGGATATTACCAGATTTATTGAATGAATTATTACCCCTGTATCTTAAAAATTTTCTTGATGTTTTGTCTTCCTGTTTGAGTTTTCTATACATACCATGTTTCTAATGCTGGAAACAGCTTCCTCTAGAATAAAGAATGAAGAAAATTGAAATGATCTCTGAAACTCGAGAATAGTTATGTAAAAGAGAAAAAACAAAGTCTATCGTTCAAAGGCTACTGAACCAGGAAACAGGCAGCCCGCATTAAAATCCCAGCTCTGGGATCAACTGGTTAGATTATTTTCATTCAGGCATCTTTTCTTTCTGCACTACTTCATCTACTAGTTGCTAACATTGAATGAACCTTTACAGTGTTCCAGGTACTGTTTTAAGGTAGGATTTTTCACATGCTATTTCCTTTTATTTTTACAACAATCTAAATTGGCACTCTGATTATTTTCATAGATGAGGAAATGGAGGCACAAATAAATGAAGTAATTTGCCCAAGCATGCATAGTTAGTAAGCAGCGGAGCTGGTATTCAAACCTGGGCAGTGTGCTCATCATTGCACCACGCTGCCTCCTTACAATACCTTTAATCAAATCACTCTTCTAAACGACCAATGGGTTAAAATATTCCAAGACTTTAATTTTTACTTTTTCATCTTTAGGTTATTTAAAAATTATAAATATAATACTTAGCCAACTACATAGAAATATATAAAGTTAAAAGTAAGATAGTCATGATCTACATAGTGATGCTATGGGCAATGATGGACCTCATATACAATGACAGTCCCACAGATTATCATACCATATTTTTTCTATGTTTGGATATGTTTAGATACAAAAATACTTACCATTGTGTTACAATTGCCTACAGTATTATTACAGTAACATGTTGTTTAGGCTTGTAGCCTATACCATATAGCCTAGGTCGTATTAAGCTGTACGACCTAGGTTTGTGTAACTACATTCTATGATGTTCACCAATGACAAAATCACCTAATGACAAATTACTCAGGATGTGTCCCCATGGTTATGCAATGCCTAACAATTGTACTTTATTCTTTAGTACTATTGTCAGACAAGTAATGACTGTTAACACAGCACTGTGTATCCTTCCAGAGATTTTCTATACTCATATAACATTTTTGAAAGAAAAAGTGAAATATAGGGTAAGTATTGTTCCACATCTTGCTTTGTAAATATAACAATTTATGATATATGTCTTCTACATCATTATGTATAAATTTACCACATTTTTTAGAGAGCCATACTTTGATTCTATTGGTTTTCTCTATTGTCTTTCTATTTTGTTTCATTTATCTCCTAATACTTCTTTCTCCTTGATTTAAGTTTATTTTTCTCTTCTTTTCACAGTATCTTTATAAATTTACCACAATTTAAGAGGAACTGCCTAATGTTCCATTTTATGTATATGCAGTTTACCCTGAACAACATGGGTTTGAACTGTGTGGATGCACTTATACGTGGATTTTTTACTTTTTTTCTAACTTTTATTTTAAGTTCAGGGGAAGAAGTCAGGACATTACAAGAAAAAGTTAAATTGTTTGATATGTACTGTAGATTGAGGTCTGCAGCTATGATTGCCTGTCATTTCAAAGTAAAAAGAAATTCAACATAAAGACCATTGTTAAAAAAAGAAACTCATGAAGCTGTGAAAGGCATACAGATTGACTCTCATATGATTTGAGAAAAAGTGAAGTCATTATATGACAACTTAAAACAAAAGGAAGGTGAAGGACATCCAAAGCTGGATAAATACATAAGAACAAAAACTTGTGTCATGGGGGTTTGTTGTACAGATTATTTCATCACCCAGGTATTAAGCCTAGTTATCTGTTATTAGTTATTTTTCCTGATCCTCTCCCTCCTCCCACCCTCCACCCTCCAAAAGGCCCCGGTGTCTGCTGTTCCACTCTATGTGTCCATGTGTTGTCATCATTTAGCTCCCAATAAATGTATTGGAAAATATTTTGTAAATTCCCTACAATTTGTAAAACAACTCACAGATAAACTGTGTAATCTAGGAATTTTTTTAATTAAGAAAAAGTTACATATGCCAATCATGCATAAAACTTATGCAGATACTAGTCTATTGTATCATTTGCTACCACAAAATGCACAGAAATTATTATTGAAACTTAAAATTTATAAAAACTTACATGCTGGCCGGCCGCGGTGGCTCACGCCTGTAATCCCAGCACTTTGGGAGGCCGAGGCGGGCGCATCACGAGGTCAGGAGATTGAGACCATCCTGGCTAACACGGTGAAACCCCGTTTCTACTAAAAATACAAAAAAAATTAGCCGGGCATGGTGGCGGGCTCCTGTAGTCCCAACTGCTCGGGAGGCTGAGGCAGGAGAATGGCGTGAACCCGGGAGGCGGAGCTTGCAGTGAGCTAAGATCGCGCCATTGCACTCCAGCCTGGGCGACAGAGTGAGACTCCACCTCAAAAAAAAAACAAAACTTACATGTTTACATATCATACACAGTGCCATTTGCAGTTGAGAGAAATTTAAACAAACACAAAGATGCAGTATTAAATTGTAATTGCACAAAATTAACTGTAGTATACTGTACTACTGTAATAATTTCTTAGGCATTTTCTGCTGCTATTACAGTTAGCTCAAGCTATTTTTGTGAGTATCCACTTAAAGCACTGTGTGATGCTAATTATGAGTGTATGATAAGTTCAACTCTCACATAAATTGCATATTGCAATAAAAAGTGACCTCTCACAGTTCTCATGTATTTTTCATTGTGTTCAGTGCAATACTGTAAACCCTGAATAACACCATGGTACTCATACAGAGTGCCACTAATGATGCTGTAAGTGCTCCCAAGAAGCAAAAAAAGTCAGGACTTTTACAAGAAAAAGTTAAATTGCTTGATATGTACTGTAGATTGAGGTCTGCAGCTATGATTGCCTGTCATTTCAAGATAAAGAAATTCAACATAAAGTCCATTGTGAAAAAAAGAAATTCGTGAATATGTGAAAGACATGCAGATAGACTCTAATATGATTTGAGAAAAAGCAAAGTCATTATATGACAACTTAAAGCAAAAGGAAGGTGAAGGAAGTTTAAAGCTGGATAATTTAATGCCAGCAAAGGATGGTTTGATAATTTTAGGATGAGGTTTGGCTTAAACAATGTCAAGATAACAGGAGAACCAGCTTCTACTGACCAAGATTCAGCAAATTCCGAAAAAGTCATTAAGAAGAAAAAAGATCTGCCTGAACAGATTTTTAATGTCCATGAAAGTGCCCTATTCTGGAAAAAAATTGGTAAAGGACTTTAGTAAGGAAGAGAAGTGAACACCAAGATTTAAGGCAGGAAGGGATAGGGTAACTACTGTTTCGTGCAAATGCAGCCAAGTTATGAGCAAGACTGCTGTTATGTATAAAGCTGCTAACTCTCAAGCCTTGAAAGGAAAAGACAAACACCGGCTCCCAGTCTTTTAGTTGTACAACAAGAAGGCCTGGACAATGAGAACCTTTTCCCCATCAACGCTTTGTCCCTGAAGTCAGGAAGTACCTTGACAGTAGGGACTGCCTTTTAAAGTTCTTTTATTATTGGACAATTTCCCTGGCCATGCAAAACCCTGAGTTCAACACTGAAGGCATCTACTTTCCCCCTCCACACAATGTCCTTAAATCAGCCTCTAGATCAGAGGGTCATAAAGCCCTTTAAGGCTTATTACACATAGTACTGTACAGAAAGGATTGTCAATGCTATGCAAGACAAGCCTGAAAGAGAGAACATCATGAAAGTCTGGAAGTATTACAGCATTTGAGATGCCATTATTGTTATAGAAAAAGCTGTGAAAGACACCAGACCCAAAATAATAAATTTGTGCTTGAGAAAACTGTGTCCAGATGTTGTGCATGCGTTCACAGGATTTACAATGGAGCCAGTCAAAGAAAGTATGAACTGGATTGTGGATATGGCAAAAACAAAAAAACAAAAAAAAATGTGAGGGTTGAAGGATTTCAGGATATGGATCTTGGAAAAATGCAAGAGTTAATAGACACTGCACCAGAGGAATTAACAGACGATGGGTTGATGGGGATGGGTGCTTCTGAACCAGTGCCAGTTAAAGAGGAAGACAGAAAAAAACAGCACCCAAAAACACATTGTCATTAGCTGGCAGAAGGGTTGCCATTATTCAAGACTGCTTTTGACTTCTTTTACAACGTGGACTCCTCTGTGATACAGGCACCGAAACTAAAGCAAATAGTGGAAGAAGGGTTGTTACTTTATAGGAACATTTTTAGATAAATGAAAAATCAAAAAAGTCAGAAATTACAATGTATTTCCTGAGAGTCACACCATGTATGCCTACCTCTCCTGCCTGCCCTTCTAGCTCCTTCACTTCTTCCATCTCTGCCATTCCTGAGACATTAATACTTCTCCTTTTCCTCTTCCTCAGCCTACATGTTTAGCCTCAACGTGAACGTGATGAGGATGAAGACCTTTATGATAATCCACTTTCACTTAGTGAATCGTAAATATATTTTCTCTTGCTTATGATTTTCTTAATAATTTTTCTTCTTATGATTTTCTTAATTTTTTTTCTCTAGATTACTTCATTGTAAGAATACAGTATATAATACTGTATTAGTCAGGGTTCTCTAGAGGGACAGAACTAACAGAATATATATATATTTATTAAGTATCTATATATACTTAACAAACTCATATATATACTTAATAAACTCATATATATAATACTTAATAAACTCATATATATATATATATATATATATATATGAGTTTATTAAGTACTAACTCACACGATCACAAGGTCCCACAATAGGCCGCCTGCAGGCTGAAGAGCAAGGAGAGCCAGTCTGAGTTCCAAAACTGAAGAACTTGGAGTCTGATGTTCCAGGGCAGGAAGCATCCCACATGGGAGGAAGATGTAGGCTAGGAGGCTAGGCCAGTCTCTCTTTTCACGTTTTTCTGCCTGCTTATATTCTAGCTGCACTGGCAGCTGATTAGATTGTGCCCACTCAGATTAAGGGTGGGTCTGCCTATTCCAGCCCACTGACTCAAATGTTAATATTCTTTGGCAACACCCTCACAGACACACCCAGGATCAATACTTTGTATCTTTCAATCCAATCAAGTCGACATTCAGTATTAACCATCACAAATACCTATAACATGCAAAAAAATGTTAATCAACTGTTTATGTTATCAGTAAGGCTTCCAGTTAACAATAGGCTATTAGTAAGTAAGTTTTGGAGGAGTCAAAAGTTATACTTGGATTTTTGACTGCATGGGGTGGGGCAGCTCTCCTAACCCCCATGTTGTTCAAGGACCAATTGTACAACAATGTATTTAACTGTGCTTCTATGGATAGTCATTTATTTTCTTCCCAAATTTTCATTATTTTGACATATTCCTATAGAATAGATTGGTAGAAGTAACATGCTTTTGAAAACCATAAAAGGTAATGTTAAAGAATCCTTCATGACTACTTACTTTTTTAGGGGATTGGACTGCTGCATTCTAAAAATAATGGTGAGAAGAATGAATAAATTAGCGTTTACTATGTAATAAAACCTTCTAAAAAAGAGGAGAGGTAGCAGAATTTACAAGAAGGTTAAACCTGACCTTACTGAAGAGAATGATACCCTCATAGCAGCGCATCTTCTTTGCTCACAGAAAGGTAAGGAAAGGTCCTTTTGTGAGTACAACTGAGAAGATGAGTTCAGTTACCTATAACCTGGAGCATTTTACATCAATTTAGAAAAATATCACTGCTGGTTAAAAATTATCTTTCCCTGCAGATATTTCAAAGTGAGATAGAATCTAACTATTTGTCCAGCACAGAGGCAAAATTTGGGCTAGCTGACTCCAGTAGGTTCCCTCTCTGTCTTTTATTGCGCTAAATGATCTTAAGGATAGTGACATTCTCTATAATTCTGCATCAGTAAAATTCAGTGTCATCTTCACACAGGTTGGATGTTGGCAAACCATAGCAAAATTAGTTCATTTTTCTTTTGAAATAGTTTTCAACTCTTTGCCACATTAAATTATAGACTTTTTTTTCTTTGTATGAGGGTGTTACACAGATTCACAGTAGGTTAATGTGCCTACCAAACAGAAATGCATATCAGAAGGAGAAATGTCAGAGAGATTCCTATTTTTCTGCCATTAAAAAATAATATATAAAGGCCTGCATGTTTTAAAAGGAAAATTGATAAATATAACTTCCTGTTGTTTAGGAGTTCCTAACATATTGTGATTATTTAAAAAATGAATACAACGTAGATTTAGGATGCTATTATTAGTTTCATGGTCTTAGGCAAACCACATAGCTTCTCTGACCTCATTTTTCTCATTTGTAGGGTAGAAATAATCAGGTTTCCATTCCCCTTTTCCAGATTGTTTGAAGAATGAAAACACGTATCTAAAAGAGTGTGAAAAATTTTAAGTGTTATAAAAAAGTAGCTAAAAATCCATGGCAGATACTCTCAGTTGTCTGTCCAACAATAATTCATCCCTCATTCCATTTATGTATTAAATTCAATTTTATCTACTGGGGCTGTGTGCTTCATGGGTACCTGGGTTTCTCCTCAGCACAGGGAATACGTCTTAATAGTCCTAAGGCAATTTATTCCATTCTGCCTGCCTGTGATGGGTTTAAAAATAGGCAAGTGAATCACTTCTGGCCAGGAGAGGTCAGGGATGATCTGTTGACTTTTGGGAAAACAGAGAGGGCACCAACCAGGAACATTCCTGTTTTCAGCCTGTGGAGGTTGTATTGTGGGGATCTGCTGCCCTTGGCTGCAGAAGTCCTCTTGCAATGAAGAAGGCACAAGCCCAAGGGCAAAAATCAATGAATACAAGATGCCAGAGCTGTGATATGAACTGCCAAATTAACCAACTCTGGGCCTTCCCCACCTTTGAATTTCTTGTTAAAAGAATTTCAAAGGTTCTTATTATTTGAGAAGATTTTACTCGTGTTTTTGGTTAACAGTACCTGGAGGCATTCTAGTTGATAAATAATTACCGGGTCAAAGTAGTTCCACCGCTTCAAAAACCATATTTACTTGTCCCTCAAAGCTATTTTGCTGAGCCAAAATGAAAGTTTGAATTATTAGTTATTGAATTCAGACAATATAGATTACATATAAATAATGTAGGCTTCCAAGTCTTTTAGTAATAGTAGTGTGAGTGGAAAAAAAGTCAGGGCCCTAAACTTCCTGAACTTGTTTCTCCTTTCATTGTGTAGATAAGTTGAAAATGTTATAAAAATAAACGCAAAAGTGAAAACAAAGTATACTTTTTTTCAAAGTTGTTCCTATTAGGAACACCTTACAAAGAGAGAAAAGACAAACCTCATAGCCGTGAAATGCAAATGAATTGTTTAAAATAGTGGTGAGCTGACGAGCACCAGTTAGCTTCTCTTCTGAAAGTTTAGAATTTTAAAATATAAACAGTTTATTGCATTCTAGTCTTTTGAAATGAGAGTTCTACATTTATGAGAAATAATCTGGAATATGTAATTTAAACTTTTAAGTTTATATTTTAGTTTTGAAGAGACATCTTTATTTTGGCCAAACCCCTGATATCTGAAATTATAATCCTTTCATGAAAGAAATTAACTAGACATTCATAAATTAATATAATTCTTATGGAAATGGATCTAACCTAGGGAATCAAAGCTGTTCTGAAATTTTACACAGACTTTTAATATTAGTTTAATCAAAGGTAACACTTTCTAAGACGCATGATATTTGACTTTATAATATTTGAATTATTCATAATCTAAACTAGAGGGCTCAAATAACATGGTGTGTCATTTTCCCAACATTGTATATTAATATTTCAAAGATAACTTTTGCTGACAGTAATGATCCTGAAATCTGCAAGATCCTTCTAGATCAGAAAAGTCAGAGAGGCTGTTAGGTTTAGTGGTTAAGAGTGTAGCCTTTGAAGTAACGCAATTCTGGATTCAAATCCCTACTCTGTCACTTATGATGACATCTTAAACAAATCATACAGCATCAGCCACCCCAGCCTTAGTTTCTCCATCTGTAAAATGGAAGCAGGGGAAGGTTGCTTACTAACATTATTACCTTATAGAGTTTGAAGATCAAATGAAATGAAATGATTTATGTAAGATACGTAGGAGGGTGGATGGCCTATTAGAAGCGTCCAACAAATTCAAGTTATTGTATATAAGAAACTCAACTCCCTTGTAATTATGTAGAGCACTAAATTTTCTAAATAATTTCTATCATAGCATCCAAATGTATTTTGAGACAAATGAGTGGAGGATAAGACAGATTTTGGTGTTATTATTTTATTTTATTTTATTTTCATTTTTTTGAAATAGGGTCTTACAGTGTTGCTCAGGCTAAAGTGCAGTGGAGTAATCATGGCTCACTGCAGCTGCACACTTCTGGGCTCAAGGGATTCTCCCACCTCAGCCTCCTGAGTAATTGGCACTATAGGCATGCACCATCATGCCTGGCTCATATATACATTTTATATATATATATATATATATATATATATATATATATATATATATATATTTCTAGAGATGGAGGTTTTGCCTTTTTTTCCCAGGCTGGCCTCAATCCTCAAACTCCTGGGCTCAAGCAGTGCTCCCACCTTGGCCTCCCAAAGTGCTGGGATTACAGATGTGAGCAGCCATGCCTGGCCAATACAGAAGATGAAAATTGGAGATTGTCAATGAACTTGAGATCATTCGTTCAATGCTCATTAATTCAATATTCACTTAACAAATATTTATTGAGTGTTTACTATGGGCCAAGAACTGAGCAAAACACTCCATAATACAAGTCTGCGAAATAACCCAAACAAGAGCTGTGCATCTGTGCAGATGTTATTTTTGCCACCCGGTATCCAGTATTCATTTTTTGTCAATTGAAAACCTCTTCCTGAATAACTTATCTCTCGTCCATTATTTGTAACCTAGTTGTGCAGAGGGATGTGACATAAACCCAGACAATCAGACTCACTATTCTGGAATTTGGAAACTTGTGGGGAAGGACACATGGACAAAACCAATTGTAGCTCATTTAACCCAGTGTCCATTAGTTCATGCTCAAATCTGCTCTAACTTCCACCTTGATCATCTGATTCCATAAGGTAGACCACATTCTATAATAATTTTCCTTTTTGCTTTGGTTGACAAATGTCAGATTGTATTTCTTTCAAGCAAAGAACCCTAACTGAAAGAACCTCTGAAAGTGTGACATCATTCATTCTCAGAAGTCTTAGAATCTGTTTCTAGGAAAATCTTTTTATAATATTGATAATGTGGTATTAAGTTCTCTTCATCGTTTCTGCCAGAGCATTATGCTTGCTCTTAACCGACAAGCCTTGACACTCATACACATTAGATATGTCTCATCTAATTGTTACTCATCCATATTGTCTTAGTTGTGCATCAGAGATCCTCTATGCTTTTACTTCCCATATACGTCTATGTAGAATGGAGCCATGCAGAATGTCAAGCCAAATATTGCAAGCAAACCTAAAACTGTTTGCACCACATGTGCTACAATCCATTGGCCAAAGCAATTTTCATGGCCAAGAGTAGGAACAGTGAGGTGAGACATGTACTCTACTTAACCTGGTGGGAGATATTGTAAGTCATGTGGCAAGGGCGTGGATGTACAATTTTATTAAAAGGTGAGAGTGAAGGATTAGAGACAATAATCTAGTCTACTACACCTCCCATTTTCTCTCAGTGCACTGTACGACATCTCTTTTATTTACTGCATGCCATCAGAATACAAGGCAGGTTAAGGGAGAACAGAAAGAAGGCAGACTCCTAGTTAATATGTATATTTACACTCGGTCTTGAAGAAGAGAGGAAGTGGATGACAATGTGTTATGATGTTTGGCAAAAGTATTCAGGTCACATTTCATAAAAACTCTATTTACCTTATAGACAAAATGTTTTGTGTGCATGTTAAATGTATAAATGTAACTTTTATTAAATACTTTGTGGCAAGTTAGTATATGTTCTTTGTGAGCATTATCTCTTAAAATCCTCATAAAAATCCTGTGGGGTTTATAGACTGAAAAAACAAAATTTTGAAAGGTTAAATAAACTTTTGCAAACATAAGAGAAAACTAATTGTTCTGTAGCCCTGGCAACAAGTAGTCAACAGAACTGGTTTTAAACCCAGTTACTTGTTCAACATCTGCTGCAGTGAACACGCTTTTATAAACCAACTAATCAGGGCCAGCTCTTTGCTTCTGAAAGTTAGCCAATCAGGATTCACTCCAATAAACATATCCCAGAGTTTCAACCAATCCACCACAGTCCCTATCCCCAGTAATCAAACTTCTAAAAATAATGTTAACTTATCTTCACCTCTCCAAGTCTCCTTGAACTGCATGCTTCCCTTAAAACCCACTGAAGACCAACAGAGCCTGTGACTGATATAAAGCATCCACTTTTTTTTTTTTCTGTAGTAGCAATGCATTCAGCTTTGTCTTTTTATTTCAGGTATCATGTAATGGTCTCATTGTTCTTTGACAGCAACTTACCCAAGTTTACACAGCTGGCAAACGGTAAAGTCAAGTGACTATCCCAGTTCCATCTGATTTCAGAGCCTAAACTCCTACTCAGCATGATGTACTGTTTATCCTCATTCCATAAAAGTGATAGTCCAGGTACTCTTCCCTATAAAAGTTTAGCCTCAGATGGTATTTCAACTCTTGAATGGTCATTTACCTTTGCATATGTTATGTATCCAACTAACTTGTAAGTTCAGTTGAATCTAACATAATCTCACATTCCCAGTGGTGACCAATTCATCAAATATTTGCTTATTATTTTTAAATATATTAAAAAGAATGCTTAGTATGTGCCAGGCCACAATGATAGTGATGGAATTAGGATGTTTTCACCCTCAAGGGCTGGCAGCCTAACTGGAGAGACAGAAAACAGCACTTCAATGTGAATTGTGCTACCACATATATAAGGTGCAGTGTGACCTGCAAAGGAAGAGTTCCTAAGTCTGACATTAGCATTGTGAGCAGTCTTTAAGAAATGCCAAATGACTGATATTTGCATATTACTTAGTTATTTGGAGCAAACAATTATTTCAGAGTCAAGAAAAATGTCCTCAAATTTGCCAATACTTATCGAAGTCAAATATTGAATCAGGTATTGCACTAACCCAAATTTGAATTATTTAGGAAGAGGCCACATCATAAATGTGTAGTTTATCAAGTGGTAAAAAATACATTTAAGAGAATGCCATTTCCTATTTCTATTGCCCTAAAAATTTAGTTTTAATTTTTCTTACTGAGTATGGTGATTATTGCCTAATATGGAGTATTACACATTTCAGATACTTGATGCAAAAGATGGTGAGAATATGAAAAAAACACTTAATGATATTTGGTAAAACAGGAGCTGGCTTAATTAGGAGGCAGACACTCATAATGATCCTCAATTTCACTTGCACTTATTCCTTTTTATTTTTGATACAAAGCTATTTTTCTGGATTACTTCCCACTCCTTTTCCTTGGCATTCCACCAGTTTTGAAACATGATGTAATCACTGAAATGAAAATTTTGTACACAAGAAAAGAAATCTCTAGTTTATACACAAGATGTCAGTGCGTTAGGCACAGAAACAATGTTTTCATTTAGTCTTGATTAATGACTGGGCATCGCCTTAGATTTCAGTACTTTCCTTGCTTTTCTTAAACAACTTTGACCTCTGCTGATAATTTTCCTGGCTGAGCCAAGAACTGAGAGCCACTACATAATGGCCATTTCTTCTGCAGAGAGAACTGGGTGTCTGCTAGGAATGCACTGATCTAATGTGAGGTGATGTATGATATCTTCTGAGTTACAATGATCTGTGGCCTTGGCTAACCAAAAAGACAGTAAGTGCATTTCAAACCTTTAAAACATCATTGGGAAAGAGGATTGTGGCTGAAATGACTGCAGACCAAGTTTGGGTCTTTGATGCCTTTCTTCCTGATGGAGCCCTGTGACTCCAGACTGCCCAGTACCCCCAGTCTCCTCACACAATTTTCTGGCTTTCTAACTAGGTGTTTACTCTTGTGTTCTAACGCTGTATTTTCTTCTCTTATCCAGAATGTGCCTATTAACAAGTCCAGCACCTGTTCTAGAGGCTGATCATTTGTATCAGATAAAATCATTCCTACACTATCCAAAAGGATGACAATAGCTACAATTTACTGATCACTTACTGAGTTGCTTTAAAGGGCTCATTGCATTTAATACTCACAAAAGCCCTGTAAAGCAAGTACCATAAATTTCCCCCATTTTACAGATTGCAAATAGAAGATTAAGAGAAGTAAGTCAATTGCTCCAAGTTCTTGGAGCCATCAAGCTTCCCATCCAGGTCTCCTGGACTCCAAAGTCCTCTTCTTTATTGGTGACCAATAAGAGGTTTCAAAGGACATTTTTAATTTGATAAGGAATAGTGCCCACAAGAATTCTGTCTACTGTAGAATTTTGAGTATTAACAAAAACCTCTAGGGAAAGATATTCTTGTTTAAGTGGTAGCTTTCCTGATGTTTCTTAAATAAAACCAACTAGATAAGCTTTTTACTCACTAGGAGGGTCAGGCTAGTTGTGCTCCACACACTAGTTGTTGTGGTGACAGGAGCAGGAGGAAGAGCCCACAGATATGTACAGCCCTTTTCCCTTGTGACCAACTGTTTACCTCCTTCTTTGTGTCAGTAGCCAAGGGAAACATAGAATCACAAAGCACAGAATGATAGAACTTTAGTGTTGGGCTCGTAGAAATGTTTAAATCTAAACCCTACATTGTAGGGAGGTAGAAACTGATCAAGGAATAAAGTAACTCAAAGTTACCCAGCCAGGAAGAAGGTAGTGGAGTCAGAATTCAAGTCTTTCTCAAGTCTTTTCCCTCCCTCCTCTTCCTTCCTTCCTTCCTTCCTTCCTTCCTTCCTTCCTTCCTTCCTCCCTCCCTCTCTTCCCTCCCTCCCTCCTTCCCTCTCTCTTGCCATTTATTTTTCAGTGTCTATAATTTGCCAGTCACTGGGTACTGGAAATACAGCAAACACATTTCAAAAAAATCATTGCTATGATGGAGTTTACATTCTAATGGGAAGAAACACATAGCAAACAAATACACCAGTGAAATATCTACTATGCCAGATGGTGCTAAGAGGTATGGAGAAAAATACAGCAGAGAAGAGTGATAAGGAGAACAGGAGGAGAGAGTGATGTTATTTCAAGTTCCTTGTGAGGAAGTGGCCATGAAGAGAATTCCAGATGGGGCAGTGGCAAATGGGGAGCATGCTTGGACTTGGGCTGCTTGAGGAACAAGAAGAAGGCTGATGTGGCTGAGAATAGTGAGCAAGGGGGGCAAAGACACAGGATGAGGATCAAGAGGAGCCAGATGACCCTGGCCGTCTTATCCATCAGTCAGCGAATTAGATCAACCTCATTGCCTCAAGAGGCTCATTTAATATCTTCCTGTGGCCATGACTAATTTCAGAGACCTATCAACTAGAGATATGGGATGGAGTGTAAAATGTGTTGGACTGGGAATGACTCTCCAGGTGCAAGTCCATCCCCTAATTATAATTAGCTCTGTTATTGAACTTGTTTAAGCTTGCTTTTCCTTCTCTGTAAGAGGGGGATGATGTGAACTATCCCAGGGATTTTATGAGGGCTGAAGAAGACAACAAACAAGAAAGCAGTTTGTAAGTGGACATTGTGAGTAATTGAAGTCAGTCAGTCAATACATATTTTTTTCATCATTATTGTGAACAAGGGGTTTCTCCCTTCTGGTGTTTACAGCACTGCTTTCTTCTGTCTGACAAGATGTGCAGAGAGACTCCACACCTTTGGAGAAAAATGAGAGAAAGAAAAGATGTTCCTCTTTGTCTGTATCTTTCTACCATGATCTTCAACTTTATCCCTCACCTGCCAGCAACAGAATGTGGGAGATGATTATGATCAGTGTGGTCCTCAGTTAACCCTCTGATTAAATACAGCTTATTGTCTTCACTATCAGGGCAAGAGCAGTGTGATCATGGTGTGACTACTGGTGTTGGAAAGAAACAGTCTTACCAGCTATGAAATTTATAATGTAGAGATTCTCTGAAGTTTTAAATATATGGGTATTGACATGGTTGTGTTTCACAGCTGTCTATCATAGCAACTTCCAAATCCTTCCATGGAATTCTTTCCATGGAATTTCTTCATTGAAATTTTAAAATAAAAATTATTTTTTAGGGAAACTATTATAAACTTGAAACTTCACATACAGGCAAGAATTGAACCTCCTTTAATCTAGTTGACAAATACAGTACTTATATAATATTTACTTTATGGAGAGTCCTGTATTCTCAAGAAAACTATATATAGTTGTATGTAGTTAGAGTCAAGAAAATGGATTTACTGTGTGATCTTAGGGATCCTCATCTCTAAAAAGAGAATAATAAAAATTGCCTCAAAGAGTTATTATAAAGTTTAATTTTATATATATATATATATATTTTTTGCCAGGAGACAGGCGAGCGGAAGTTTATTGGCATGTATATATATTTTTTCCTTCAACTTTTATTTAAAGTTCAGTGGTACATGTGCAGGATGTGCAGGTTTGTTACATAGGTAAACGTGTGCCATGGTGATTTGCTACACAGATCAACCCATCACCCAGGTATTAAGCCCAGTATCGTTTAGATATTCTTCCTGATGCTCTCCCTCCCTCCACCCTCACTCCCAATAGGCTCCAATGTGTGTTTTTCCCCTGCATATGTCCATGTGTTCTCATTGTTCAGCTCCCACTTATAAGTGAGAACATGTGGTGCTTGGTTTTCTGTTCCTGTGTGTTTGCTGAAGAGAACGGCTTCCAGCACCGTTCATGTTCCTGCAAAGGACATGATATCATTCCTTTTTATAGCTGCATAGTATTCCATGGTGTATGTGTACCACATTTTCTTTTTACAATCTATCATTGATGGGCATTTGGGTTGATTCCATGTCTTTGCTATTGTGAATAGTGCTGCAGTGAATATACATGTGCATGAATCTTTACAATAGAATGATTTGTATTCCTTTGGGTATATACCCAGGAAGTAAAAGTGTTCCTTTTTCTCCACAACCTCACCAGCACCTTGTGTTTCTGGACTTTTTAATAATTACCATTCTGACTGGTGTGAGATGGTCTCATTTTGGTTTTGATTTGCATTTCTCTAATGATCAGCAATGTTGAGCTTTTTTCATATGTTTGTTGGCCCCATAAATGTCTTTCTTGGAGAAGTGTCTGTTTATGCCTACTTTTTTGATGGGGTTGTTTGCTTTTTCTTGTAAATTTGTTTAAGTTCCTTGTAGACGCTGGATATTAGACCTTTGTCAGATGGATAGATTGCAAAAATTTCTCCCATTCAGTAGGTTGTGTATTCACTCTCATGAGTTTCTTTTGCCGTGCAGTAGCTCTTTAGTTTAATTAGATCCCATTTGTCAATTTTTGCTCTTGTTGCAATTGCTTTTTGGTGTTTTCATCACGAAATCCTTTCCTGTCCCTATGTCCTGAATGGTATTGCCTAGATTTTCTTCTAGGGTTTTTATAGTTTTGGGTTTTACATTTAAGTCTTTAATCCATCTTGAGTTAACTTTTGTATAAGGTGTAAAGAAGGGGTCCAGCTTCAATTTTCTGCATATGGCTAGCCAGTTTTCCCAGCAGCATTTATTAAATAGGGAATCCTTTCCTAATTGCTTGTTTTTATCAGGTTTGCTGAAGATCAGATAGTTGTAGGTGTGCAGTCTTGTTTCTGAGTTCTCTATTCTGTTCCACTGGTCTATGTTTCTGTTTCTGTAACAGTAACATGCTGTTTTGGCTGCTGTATCCTTGTAGTATAGTTTGAAGTCGGGCAGTGTGATGTCTCCAACTTTGTTCTTTTTGCTTAGAATTGTCTTGGGTATTTGGGCTCTTTTTTGGTTCCATATGAAGTATAAAATAGTTTTTTTCTAATTCTGTGAAGAATGTTAATGGTAGTTTAATGGGAATAACATTGAATCTATAAATTACTTTGGGCAGTATGGCCATTTTCATGATATTGATTCTTCCTATCCATGAGCATTGAATGTTTTTCCACTTGTTTTGTCCTCTCTGATTTCCTTGAGCAGTGGCTTGTAGTTCTCCTTGAAGAGGTTCTTCACTTTTTTTTGTTAGCTGTATTCCTAGGTATTTTATACTTTATGTAGCAATTGTTAATGGGAGTTCATTCATGATTTGGCTGTCTGCTTTCCTGTTTTGGATTATAAGAATGCTAGCAATTTTTGCACATTGATTTTGTATCCTGAGACTTTGTTGAAGTTGCTTATCAGCTTAAGGAGCTTTGGGGCTGAGATAATGGGGTTTTTTAGATATACAGGATCATGTCATCTGCAAATAGAAACAGTTTGAATTCCTCTCTTCCTATTTGAATACCTTTATTTCTTTCTTTTGTCTGATTGCTCTGGCCAGAACTTCCAATACTATGTTGAATAGAAGTGGTCAGAGAGGGCATCCTTGTCTTGTGCTGGTTTTCAAGGGAAATGCTTCCAGCTAACCCATTTGGTATGATATTGGCTGTGGGTATGTCATAAATGGGTCTCATTATTTTGAGGTATGTTTCATCAATACCTAGTTTATTGAGTTTTTAACATGAAGTGTTGTTGAATTTTATTGAAGGCCCTTTCTGCATCTATTGAGATAGTCACAGGGTTTTTGTCTTTAGTCCTGTTTATGTGATGGATTACATTTATTGATTTGTGTATGTTGAATCAACTTTGCATACAAGGGATGAAGCTGACTTGATCATTGTGGATAAGCTTTTTGATGTGCTGCTGGATTCAGTTTGCTAGTATTTTATTGAGGATTTTTGCATCAATGTTCATCAGGAATATTGGCCTGAATTTTCTCATTTTGTTGTATCTCTGCTAGGTTTTGGTGTCAGGATGATGCTGGCCTCATAAAATGAGTTAAGGAGGAGTCCCTTCTCCTCATGTTTTGGATCGTTTCAGTAAGAATGGTACCAGATCTTCTTTGTACCTGTGGTAGAATTCAGCTATAAATCCCTCTGGTCCCGGACTTTTTTTGGTTGGTAGGCTATTTATTACTGCCTCAATTTCAGAACTTGTTATTGGTCTACTCAGGGATTCAATTTCTTCCTGGTTCAGTCTTGGGAGGGTGTATGTGTCCAGAATTTATTCACTTCTTGTAGATTGTCTAGTTTATGTGCATAGAGGTGTTTATATTACTCTCTGATGGTTTTTTGTATTTCTGTGGGGTCAGTGGTAATATCCCCCTTATCAATTCTGAGTTTTGCTATTTGATTCTTCTCGGTTGTCTTCTTTATTACTCTAGCTAGCAGTCTGTCTATTTTATTAATTTTTTCAAAAAACACCTCTCAGATTCACTGATTTTTTTGAAGGGTTTTTTGTGTCTCTATCTCCTTCAGTTCCACTCTGACCTTGGTTATCTTTTGTCTTATGCTAGGCTATGGAGTTTGCTTGCTATTGGTTCTCTACCTCTTTTAGTTGTGTTGTTAGGTTCTTAATTTGAGATCTTTCTAGCTTTTCGATGTGGGCATTTAGTGCTATAAATTTCCCTCTTAACACTGCTTTAGCTGCATCCCAGAGATTCTGGTATGTTGACTCTCTGTTCTCATTAGTTTTAAAGAACTTCTTAATTTCTGCCTTAATTTCATCATTTACTCAGGAGTCATTTAGGAACGGGTTGTTCAATTTCCATGTAGTTGCATGTTTTTGAGTAAATTTCTTAGTCTTGAGTTCTAATTTGATTGCACTGTGGTCTGAGAGACTGTTATGATTTCAGTTCTTTTGCATTTGTTGAGGAGTGTTTTACTTCCAATTACGTGATCAGTTTTTCTGTATGTGTTATGTGGTGATGAGAAGAATGTATATTCTCTTGTTTTTGGATGGAGAGTTCTGTAGATATCTATCAGGTCCATTGGATCCAGAGCTAAGGTCTCAGATATGTGTATTAATTTTCTGTTTCAATTATCTGTCTAATATTGTCAGTGAGGTGTAGAGGTCTCACACTATTATTGTGTGGGAGTCTAAGTCTCTTTGTAGTTCTCTAAAAACTTGCTTTATGAATCTGGGTACTCCTGTATTGAGTGCTCATATATTTAGGATAATTAGGTATTCTTGTTGAATTGAACTCTTTACCATTATATAATGCCCCTTTTTGTCTTTTTTGACGTTTGTTGGTTTAAAGTCTGTTTTGTCAAAAACTAGGATTGTGACCCCTGCTTTTTTTTTCCATTTACTTGGTAAATTTTCCTCTGTCCCTTTATTTTGAGCCTATGTCTGTCTTTGCATGTGAGATGGGTCTCTTGAAGACAGCATACTGATGGGTCTTGACTCTTTATCCAGCTTGCCATTCTGTGTCTTTTAATTGGGGCATTTAGCCCATTTACAATATAAAGTTAATATTGTTATGTGTAAATTTGAATCTGTCATCATGATGCTAACTGGTTATTTTACAGACTTATTTATGTGATTGCTTTCATAGTGTCACTGATCTGGGTACTTCAGTGCATTTTTGTAGTGACTGGTAATGGTTTTTCTTTTCTATATTTAGTGCTTCCTTCAGGAGCTCTTGCAATGCCGGTCTGTTGGTAATGAATTCCCTCAGAATTTGCTTATCTGAAAAAGATATTATATCTCCTTTGCTTATGAAGCTTAGTTTGCTGAATATGAAATTCTGGGTTGCAAATTCTTTTCTTTAAGAATGTTGAATATTGGCTCCCCAAATCTTCTAGTTTGTAGGGTCTCTGCTGAGAGGTCCACTGTTAGTCTGATGGGCTTTCCCTTGTATGTCACCTGACCTTTCTCTCTGGCAGCTTTAATATTTTTTCTTTCATTTTGATCTTGCGGAATCACATGCTTATGTGTTTTGAGGTTGATCTTCTCATGGAGTATCTTACTGGGGTTCTCTGGATTTCCTGAATTTGAATTTTGGCCTGCCTTTCTAGGTTGGGGAAGTTCTTTTGGATGATATCCCGAAGTATGTTTTCTAACTTGGTTCCATTCTCCTCATCTCTTTCAAGTACCCCAATCAATCATAGGTTTGGTCTTTTTATGTAGTATCATATTTCTTGGAGGTTTTGTTTATTCCTTTCCATTCTTTTTTCTCTATTCTTGTCTGCCTATCTTATTTCAGAAAGACAGTTTTCAACCTCTGAGATTCTTTCCTCTGCTTGGTCTATTCTGCTATTAATACTTGTGATTACATTGTGAATTTCTTGCGTTCTGTTTTTCAGCTCCATCAGGTCAGCTTTGCTCCTCTCTAAACTGACTATTCTGGTTATCGCTTCCTATATTGTTTTATCTTTATTCTTAGCTTCTTTGCATTGGGTTACAACATGCTCCTTTAGTTCAGCGTAGCTCATTATTACCCACGTTCTGAAGCCTACTTCTGTCAATTTAGCCATCTCAGTCTCAGCTCAGTTTTGTGCTGGAGAGGTGTTCAGGTCATTTGAAGGAGAAGAGGCACTCTTGCATTTTAAGTTTTTATCATTTTTGCATGGATTCTTTCTCATTTTGGGGGCTTATGTACCTTTAATTTTTGAGGTTTCTGACCTTTGAATGGGTTTTTTTGTGGGATCTCTTTTTGTTGATGACATTATTATTGCTTTCTGTTTTTTGTTTGTTTGTTTGTTTTTTGTTTTAATAACAGTCTGGTCACTCTTCTGTAGGGTTCCTGTTGTTTGCTGGGAGATAGCTCCAGACCCTAGTTGCTTTGGTTTTTCCCTTACCTGGATGTATTACCAGTGAAGGCTGTGAAACAGCAAAGATGGCAGCCTGCTCCTTCATCTGAAAGCTCTCTCCTGGGGGTACTGACTTGTTGCTGGCCTGGACGCTCCTGTGGGTGGTGTCTGGAGACTCCTGTTGGGAGGTTTCACTCAGTCAGGAGGAATGGGATCAGGAACCTGCTTAAAGAATCAGCCTGGTTGCTTTGGGGAGAGCAGGTGTGCTGAAATGAGGGGAACCCTTCTTCATCCAGACCACCTGGACTCTCTAGAACCAGCAGGCTGGAAAGGTTGAGCTGACTGAACTGCAGAGATGTTGGCCACCCCTCCCCCAAGAGCTCTGTCCCAGGGAGAGATCAGAGTTCTATCCATATAACTCTAGCTGGAGTTGCTGAAATTCCCGCAGGGAGGCCCCACCCAGGAAGGAGGGATGGATTGGGGTCCCACTTAAAGAGGCAGTCTGTCTATGATCTGGCACAGTAGCTATATTGTGTTATGGGGGACTCCTCCTCATCCAGATCACCTGGACTGCCTGGAGCTGGCAGGCTAGAATGGCTGAGTTGACCTAACCACAGAAATGGCAGCTACCCCTCCCTCTGGGAACTCATCCATCTCAGGCAGTCTTCAGCCTGCTGCAGTGGCTAGCTGGAATTCCAAGCCAGTGGGTTTTTACTTGTGAGGTGCCGTGGAAGTGGGGCCAACAGAAAAATGCTGCTTGGCTCCCTGGATTCAGCTCCCTTCATATGCAAATATACAGATGGAACTCCCGCCTTGCTGGGATTTCAGGAGCCGGAGACTGTAAAACTCCTGGGTCTCTGTGTGTGCTTGAGTGACTGCTCTGCTGAGACTCTGCACAGCACCGTGTATCAAACCCAAGGCCCTGGTGGTGTGAGCTCATGAGGGGATCTCCAGATCTGCGGGTTGCAAAGATCCATGGGAGAAGTGTGATTTCCTGGGTGGGGTTGCACAATCACTCTCTGCTTCCCTTGGCTGGGGGTGAGGGTTCCTTTGGCTCCACACAGCTCCTGGATGCTGTTGCCTCACCCTACTTTTCTTTATTTTCTGTGGGTTGAGTTGATTGCCTAGTCAGTTGCAGTTAGAGAACCTGGATTTGTCAGTTGAAGGTGCTGAATTCACTTGTTTTCATTTCTCTCCATGAGAGCCATGGACCACAGCTGTTTCTAATCGGCCCTGATATAATATTTTTAAAGGGTCTGGCACATAGTGCTATATAATTAACGGTTGTTTGGTAAATGACATAACCTTTCTGATTGCTTGCCTGTTGTTTGGTGAACATTTACCTATCTGTTAAGATGTTGCTCATGTCTCTGGGAAAAACAAACTTAGGCATTGTGCTTTCACAGGGCTTGTTACATCTTCAATTAAGCATTTATCATGTTATCATTTAATTATGTATTTATCTTTTCAGTTAGGCCATGCCAAATATAGAAGCTATGCATTTTTCACTGTGGTACCCAGTCTCCAAAATAAAACAGCATCTGGCACATAGCAGGCACTCAAATACTTCTTTTTTCTTAGTGTGGTGTGCAAAGCCTTCCTATGACTTGCCTCAAATGTGTGGCCTTGTGTTTCATTACTGCCTACCCCTGGACCCTTGCACTAGAAATGTCCCATGCACTTCTATAATATGCCATGCTCTTTTACTCCTTGTTTCCATCCCCACTTTTATGATGGTGTGATTGTGTGACTGCTGTACTCACTGCCTAATCCACCCTCACTGTAATACCCCAGGCCCACACAAGCACACACACTTGACTAACTCCTACCTGTCCTGCAATAATAAACTCAAACTCCATTTTCTCCAGACTGCCTGTTGGTTAGAACTCTGTTTGGGGACACCTCTTATATGTTGCCATTTGTACCCTCTGCATGTAACAATAACCAATATTTCAGGCATTGGCCCAAGCGCTTCCCTATACTAGCTCATTTAATCTTCACAATAACCTTATGAAGTAGCAACTATTAGTAGCTGCAGTTTCACATGAGACCAGGAGACTCAGAGAGGCTGAATAATTTCTTCAAGTGGCAAGTGGCATGCCAGAATCAAACCCAGACAGTCTGACTTCAGAGTCTGTACTCTTAAGACCTTTCTGTTCTACTTCTTCCACAACAATGCATAACATCTTTATCACAGTACTCATTATCCATCACTGTAATTTCTAATCTTCTTTTCTTCTATGCAAGCCTAGACAAAACACACTATATTCAATGCCAAAGACTTAGAAGGTAGATAAATACACCTGGAAGCCATGTAGTTAGCTAGATTTCAGGACATAAGTGGGCTTTGAAATAGATCTTGAAGAAGCAATTGGTTGTGTGCAAGGTAGCAGTGGCAGAACAGACAAGGTTGGGTGAGCCGAGTGCTAACTAGGCTGACATGAATCCTGAGTGGTTAGAGGAAGGTGAGATGAGGTGATTATAGCTCAGGTGATGATGAAGGAAAAGAGTTTATGCTGGAAAATGTTGGGGACTAAAAGCCACAGGAAGGCAGTGATGGGATGTGATTTGTGAAGTCTAAGAAAGTTTGCAGTAGCAGTACTTTGCATGCTCTGGGACTATATACACTGGCAAAGGGAAAAGGGAAGTGAAGCATTTAACTGGTAAATTTCAAAAATATAAGTGGACATATGGATAATTCAGGTATGTACCTCCTTTTCTAATGTAGTGCTGGAATGGCCAGATGCCCCCCCATGAATAGCTGATAAGTTTTCTTATATCGACAAGTACAATATATGTTAATTCAGTGTTTCTAATACATCAACTTCCTTTACAAGTTGTTTTGCCATATCCATGTACTCCTTGTAATTTATTTTAATATTTTTATTTAAATCGATTTAGATCTTACAAAACATATACTTTTTTCAAAGGCAACATTATATAAATAAAAAACCATTTGCCTTCTCTTAAAAGGAAGATAAAAGTAGTCAAGACAAAGATATTGATCATAAACCATATAAATCATCTCATATATTATGAGTAATACACATACTATGGATTGGAAAAGATTGCATTATTTCTTTAGATTGATATATATGTATTTTCATTGTTTTATAAGTCAGGCAAGCAAAGCTAGGGGAAATTAGGTTGGTGCTTAAGGTCACACTATTGCTCACAGAAAAAGTTAGGACAAATACCCAGGTTGTGTGCTCTAATCTGGTATTTATTACGGCCCAAAAGAAGGCAATTGCTAAGTAGAGCCCTGAAAAGACAAAACCTAAAGCGGGGTTGGTATAAGTGTGCTCCCAGTGTGACCAGGGAGCAGGGTGGTGGCATTGGGACCTGGCTAGATAAAGAGGCCCCGGGCTATTCAAATATCCTAGATGACCCTCAGTGAGAAAGATCTTTGGGAATACAGCTTGATATTGGGGTCTCCATCCTCACATCCACCCATCCTTGGCCACTTAAATTCAATTCTGTTCTGAAACCAATAGTAGGACTAGAAATAATTTCCAGCCTGGAAGCCATTTGGAGGTCCTGAGGATAGCCTACACCTATTTAGAAATTTTTATCTCTAACAGATGGTGGTTCTGTGAGAGGAATATTTGGGATTAAACCAGAGGCCAAGCCTCTGGATGAACTTCCGTCAAGTGCTTGTCCTCCAGCTTTTTTCCATGGTGCTTTGAGAATCCATCTGGTGACATCCAATCTGTAAACGTCATAGAGCACAAGAAATATGGGATGGCCTCAGTCTGGGATAGAAGAAATAAGATTTTAGGAAGCTCCTGAGGGAGTCCAAGTCCTAGGAACAATGCTAATAACTATATATCAAAGGAGAATTAAATGACACATTCCTTAGAATTACACATTAAATATTTAATTAAGTATGTAGTAGGTGCTAAATAAATGCTTATTAGGAAAATATAACAGTTTTTGAAGTCTTTCCTCAATGGCAGATTATATACTCAGTTGAACCTACCTTTTTAATAGGTAACAATGGTTCAATATTGGTAATTTCAAATAGTTCAACCTAATACTTTGGCGGAAAGTATGAGTTGGGCATTGTAGACTCTGTAGACTCCTGTCATAACTCTGTAACAAAGGTGTTACATTTGATCAAACCACATGACTTTTCTAGTTCACAGTTTCTTCCACTCTTTGATATTGACATTGGAATAAACTGTTCCAACTTAGAAATGTGTTTGATTAATTAAATTGGAAAACAAAATATTCCCATTTCCACACGGATCTCTCTTGTTGCCCTTATTTAAACATACCCACTTCTCTCCTATCATCACCTACTCTTTAGCCCCTACCAACTACTAGTCTATTCTGCACTATAATATTTTTTTTCTTTTTTTTTTTTGAAACAGAGTCTCACTCTGTTGCCCAGGATAGAGTACAATGGCGCAATCTTGGCTCACTGCAACCTCCGCCTCCTGGGTTCAATGATTCTCCTGCCTCAGCCTCCCCAGTAGCTGGGATTACAGGCATGTGCCACTATACCTGTCTAATTGTTGTATTTTTAGTAGAGACAGGGTTTCACCATGTTGGCCAGGCTGGTTTTGAACTCCTGATCTCAGGTGATCTGCCCACCTCAGCCTCCCAAAGTGTTGGGATTACAGGCATAAGCCACCATGCCTGGCCTATAACAGTTTTTTTTTTTTTCATTTCAAGAATGTTGTATACTCTACTTGAGGAGAATTGACAACTTTACTATGTTGAGTCTTCCAATCCGTGAACATGATATATTTCTGTACTTGTTTAAATCTTTCATTTCTTTAATTGAAATTGTGTAGTTTTTTTCAGTGTAGAATTTCTGTATACATTTTGTTAGACTTATATCTAACATTTTTCTGGAATTATAACTGGCATTTTAAGTTTTTTTGTCAATATAGAAATATATAGAAATATTGATGTTGGTATATATATCTTGTATCCTGTAACATATCTATCATCACCTAAGGATGCATTACAAGAACGTTGTAGTAATTCAATGTTGTTGAAGATCCTTGTTGATTTTCTGTCCAGTTTTTAAGCAATGCATAATTGTATTTCATATTGAGTAGGTTGTGGTGGTTGTGTTCTTTAAGGAAGTGGTATATTCAGTCAAAGTTCTCAAATTTATGAGTGTAGAACTCTTTGTAGTATTCCATATTATCCTTTTGATTCTGTAAGCCCTGTAGTTGATATCCTCAGTTTCCTTCCTGATATTTGTAGTTTTTGTCTTCTCTCTTTTTTTTCTGCAGACTTCCTAGAAGTTTGTCAATTTAATTGACCTTTGTCAAAAACCATCCCTTTGTTTCATTTAATTTTCTTTATTATTTCTCTATCTTCAGTTTCATTGATTTCTGCTCTTATTTTTGGTTTTTCCTTGCTTCTGCTTGCTTTGAGTTTATTTCATGTTTGTTTTTTAGGATCTTGAGACGGAGTTTACTTTTTTTTTTTTTTAGAAATTCTCTTTTTTTCTAATGTATGCATTTAGTGCTATAAATTACCCTCTCAGTGTGGTTTGGCTGTCACTCAAAAGTTTTTATATGTTGTATTTCATCAAAAATTTTCTTTGAGATTTCCTATTTGACCCACGAATTATTTAGGCATGTGTTGTTTGGTTTACAAATGTTTGGTAAATTTTTTCACCATCTTTCTGTCACTGATTTATAGTTTGATGCCACTGTTATCAGAGAATGCACTCTGTATCATTTCAATTATTTTAAATTTGTGGGGTTTATTTTATGGCTGAGGGTATGATCTACTTTGGAATATGTTCCATGGGCATTTGAAAAGGATGCACATTCTGATGTTGGGTGAAGTGTTCTATAAGTGCTGATAAAATTCTATAGTTGTAGTAATTCAACGTTGTTGAAGATCCTTGTTGATTTTCTGTCCAGTTGTTCTGTCAGTTGTTTAGTTACTGAAGTTTACACCTGTAATTGTGGATTTGCCTATTTCTCCTTTAAGTTCTGTCAGTTTGCTCTTCTTGATAGATTGATTATTTTATTAATATGTTATATCCTTCTTTGCTTCTGGTAATTTTCTTTGCTCCAAAGTCTACCCTATCTGATGTTAATATAGCTGCTCTTCTTTTTCTTTGATTTCCCCATCATTTTACTTTCAACTTGACTATATTGCTATATTCAAAGAATGTTTCTTATAGACAGCATACAGTTAGGTGATTTTAAAAAATCCATCCTGTTTTTTAATTGGTGTATTTTAATAATTTATGTATGATGTAATGATTGTTATGCTAGGGCTAAGTCTGCCATTTTAGTTTTTGTTTTCTCTTTGTCCTCTCTGTTTTCCATTTCTCTGTTTTCTTTTTCTTGTCTACAGTGTATTATTTGGACATTTTTAGAATTCCATTTTGATTTGTCTATAGTATCTTTGAGTGTATCTCATTGTAAAGCTTTTATTTTAGTGTTTTGCCTGTTTATTACATTATATATACACAACTTAACGCAGTTTACTGATGTTATCATTTTATCAGTTTGAATGAAGTATGGAAACCATACCTCTCTTATATCCTTTTACCCTCTCCCATGTATAGTTGTCTAACATATTTATTTTTTACATATTTAGAACCATATCAGATAGTGTTGCAATTTTTGCTCCAATTGTCAAAAATACTTTAGAACTAAACTCAAGAAAAGAAGAAAAACCTACTATTTTAGCTCACATTTTTGCTTACTGTGTTCCTTTTTTCCCCTGAATCCCAAATTTCTTTTATTACCTCCTTTCTGTTTAGAGAATTTCTTTTAGGCATTCTTTCAGTGCATATTTGCTCATGACAAATTCTTAGTTTTCTTTCAGCAGAGAATGTCTTGATTTCTCCTTCATTCCTGAAGGACAGTCTCCTTAGATTTAGAATTCTGGGTTGATACTTTTGCTTTCACCACTCTGGTTTCTAATGAAAAATTGTCATTCTAATTGGTTTTCTCTTACAGGGAAGGTATCATTTTTTTTTTTCTGGCTGCTTTCAAGGTTTTTTTTTTTTTTCCTTTGCTTAGTATTCAGAAATTTGATTATGTTGTGTCTTGGCTTTAACTTCTTTGAATTTATCCTATTTGGATTTATTCTGCTTCTTGAGTGGATACGTTTATGTTCCTTACTAAATTTGGCATGCTTTTAGCTACTATTTCTTCAAATGCTTTTCAGCCCTGTTGTACTCTTTCTTCTCTCCTTTTAGGATTCCAATAACACAAATGTTGGATCTTATAGTCCTACTAGTCTCTTGGCTCTGCTACTTTAAAAAAAATAAAGTATTTTTTTCTCTTGTTCAAATTGCACAATTTCTATTGTTTTATCTTTTAGTTTACAGATAAAAGATGTTTTATCTTTTAGTTTACAGATTTAGTTTACAGATCCTCTGTTCTCTCCATTCTGTTGCTGAGTGCATCCACTGAGTTTGTTTTTTTTTTTTTTTGACAGAATCTCGATCTGTTGCCCAGGCTGGAGTGCAGTGGTGTGATCTTGGCTTACTGTAACCTTTGCCTCCCAGGTTCAAGCAATTCTCCTGCCTCAGCCTCCCAAACAGCTGGAATTAAAGGCGTGCACCACCATGCCTGGCTAATTTTTGTATTTTTAGTAGAGATGGGGTTTCACCATGTTGGCCAGGGTGGTCTTAAACTCCTGACCTCAGGTAATCTGCCCTTCTCAGCATCCCAAAATGCTGGAATTATAGGTGTGAGCCACCGTGCCTGTCCAGCTTTGTATTTTAGCTATTGTGTTTTTCAGTTCTAAAATTTCCATTTGGTTCTTCTTTACATCTTTTATTTCTTTGATGCGGCTATTTTTTTTCATTCATTTCAAATTTGTTCATACTTACTAATATGTTTTTATCATTCTGCTTTAAATCCTTTGTCAGATAATTCTACCTTCTCTGTCATCTTGGTGTTGGCATTTAGGGATGACCTTTTTTCATTCAGTTTAAAATCATGAGTGAACTCCCATTTACAATTGCTTCAAAGAGAATAAAATACCTAGGAATACAACTTACAAGGGATGTGAAGGACCTCTTCAAGGAGAACTACAAACCACTGCTCAATGAAATAAAAGAGGATACAAACAAATGGAAGAACCTTCCATGCTCATGGGTAGGAAGGATCAATATCATGAAAATGGCCATACTGCCCAAGGTAATTTATAGATTCAATGCCATGCCCATCAAGCTACCAATGACTTTCTTCACAGAATTGGAAAAAACTACTTTAAAGTTCATATGGAACCAGAAAAGAGCCCGCATCGCCAAGTCAATCCTAAGCCAAAAGAACAAAGCTGGAGGCATCACACTACCTGACTTCAAACTATACTATAAGGCTACTGTAACCAAAACAGCATGGTACTTGTACCAAAACAGAGATACAGACAAATGGAACAGAACAGAGCCCTCAGAAATAATGCTGCATATCTACAACTATCTGATCTTTGACAAACCTGACAAAAAAAAGCAATGGGGAAAGGATTCCCTATTTAATAAAGGATGCTGGGAAAACTGGCTAGCCATATATAGAAAGCTAAAACTGGATCCCTTCCTTACACCTTATACACAAATTCATTCAAGATGGATTAAAGACTTAAATGTTAGAGCTAAAACCATAAAAACCCTAGAAGAAAACCTAGGCAATACCATTCAGGACATAGGCATGGGCAAGGACTTCATGTCAGAAACACCAAAAGTAATGGCAACAAAAGCCAAAATTGACAAATGGGATGTAATTAAACTAAAGAGCTTCTGCACAGCAAAAGAAACTACCGTCAGAGTGAACAGGCAACCTACAGAATGGGAGAATCTTTGCAATCTACTCATCTGACAAAGGGCTAATATCCAGAATCTACAATGAACTCAAACAAATTTACAAGAAAAAAACAAACAACCCCATCAACAAGTGGGCAAAGGATATAAACAGACACTTCTCAAAAGAAGACATTTATGCAGCCAAAAGACACATGAAAAAATGCTCATCATCACTGGCCATCAGAGAAATGCAAATCAAAACCACAATGAGATACCATCTCACACCAGTTAGAATGGCCATCATTAAAAAGTCAGGAAACAACAGGTGCTGGAGAGGATGTGGAGAAATAGCAACACTTTTACACTGTTGGTGGGACTGTAAACTAGTTCAACCATTGTGGAAGTCAGCGTGGCGATTCCTCAGGGATCTAGAACTAGAAATACCATTTGACCCAGCCATCCCATTACTGGGTATATATCCAAAGGATTATAAATCACGCTGCTATGAAGACACATGCACACATATGTTTATTGTGGCACTATTCACAATAGCAAAGACTTGGAACCAACCCAAATGTCCAACAATGATAGACTGGATTAAGGAAATGTGGCACATATACACCATGGAATACTATGCAGCCATAAAAAAGGATGAGTTCATGTCCTTTGTAGGGACATGGATGAAGCTGGGAACCATCATTCTCAGCAAACTATCACAAGGACAAAAAACCAAACACTGCATGTTCTCACTCATAGGTGGGAATTGAACAATGAGAATACATGGACACAGGAAGGGGAACATCACACACTGGGGCCTGTTGTGGGGTGGAGGGAGGGGGGAGGGATAGCATTAGGAGATATACCTAATGTTAAATGACGGGTTAATTGGTGCAGTGCACCAACATGGCACATGTACACATATGTAAGGTTGTGCACATGTACCCTAAAACTTAAAGTATAATTAAAAAAAAAAAAAAGATCTGCTTCCTTTTCTTTATTTTCTTTTTTTTTTTTGGTGTGATTTTTTTTATTGGAAACTGAATATTTTTGTATTTTGCTCCAAGACTCTGGATCTTATTTAAACCTTTAGTTTTAGCATGCTTTCTCTGGCATTGCTCCAACAATGGAAGGGAGCGTGCCTCCTCATTACTATCACATGGAAGTTCCCCACTTGGCCTCAAATTAAACCAAAAGTGGAGCTTCTCATGACTGCTGGGTAGAGGTAGGAGTTCTGGCTCCCCACATGGTTCCTAATGACACTGCAGGAGGAGGGAAAAAGAAACATGCTTATTACTGGTCAGTAGAAATAAAGTTTCTGGTTCCTACTTGGTCCTCTTTGACACCACTGCTGTGGAAATGGTGGGACATCTCATTATACCCTAGTGAGGATGGAAGTTTAGGCTTTTCTTTCACCTTTTGCTGGTGTGGGTATAGATGGGATCACAATTTCCTGTGGTGTTTGGCTAGAGTAGAAAAGTTATTGTCTGAAAGTTTTCTGTCTTACTTGGTTGCTTCTTTTCTGGTCCCTTGGCTTGAGGGAGAAGATTTTTGTTGGGGCTTTTTTTGGTTGTTGTTATGACACATTGGCATTTCCAGGTTGTGGTCTTTTTCACCTCCAGGTCTGGGACATATGAGGCAAAAACAACACTCAAGGAATTCACCAAGACACTCTTTCTTGGGTCCAGATGTCCTTAGACTTCTTTTTGCTTTTCAGTCTTACAATCTTCATTTTACATATAATGTCCAGTTGTGCTCAGTGGGAGGAATAGGGAAAAGTATAGGCAGTCTACTTTCCCAGAAGTAGAACTCCCAGAGAATATAGTATTTTAAAAGGATCTTTGGTAATCCAAATACATTTATGAGATAAAGGAAATATAAGGTTATTTTAAGCTCCAGCCGTCCATCTTATTTTGCAATTGTGAGGATCACAGACTGCCTAAATGACTGACTTACTGACCAACTAACTGATTAATAATAAAATTTCTGCACATTTATCAATAAAAGAAATAATATATGACTAGTATCAGGGATAGAGTTAATAGCCAGTGACTGATGCTGAGGCTTATAAAGGCTATTTTTTTCCTCTATAAAAATGTTTTTGCATTATCTAACAAAAACGATTGAAATTCTAGATGCTGTGTACTATGAATTTTCCTCTATTTATTTTCAAATTCTCCTAGTCATTATGGGTTTAAGAGATAAAAGAAATAAAGTTTGCTGAAAATTACCCTATTTACTTTCAGTCTGAAGTTTTGTTCATGGGTGAAAAGAAATCTGGTGTTTCTTCACTCTTTCGACAGATAAATTTTTTTAGCTATTTAGCTTTACTTCATTGTTTAGATACTTCCACAATGTAGGAGCATAAAAATTAGAGCTCAGTATTCTGACCCCCTCTTCATAGTATTACAGTAGTATAAACTTGGTAAAATTTGACTGATGAATGACTGAGGCTATCCACAAGCTCAGAGAGTCACTTTATAGAGGAACTGTCTCAGCTTTCCAGTGGCATAGACGAATCTTAACAATGCTAGCTGGAGGTCATATTTTATCCTCGGTATTGGAGAAACAGTAATTTGACAATGATGCAGAGAAATAACTGCTCTGCAATGATAATCAGCATCTGTTAATGACTCAAAATGCGATTAACAGAGGTAATTTTTGATAATTTGAGTGAATAAAAGCCATCTTCTTCCCCGGCAGGCCACAGGAAATAGGTGTGGGATTGTCAGGCTGGCAGGCACAGTCATTCTGCCAACTTTGATGGTTATTGAAATTGTGTGTGAAGCTCTCAATGAGTTTCTCAAAATGATCCTTGTAATAACAACAGATAAAACATATTATCTGAAGAGGCCAAGACCAAAGAATCACAACGTTTCACAAAATTTGTTAGTGAGAACAAATCATTCCTGGAAACTCCAGCAAATGGCAAATCACTTTGGGCAGTAAATGGTCAATAACATGGCATTGCCAGAAACAATTATCTACAGTTCACACCCCAGCTAGCAAATCATCCCAGCCTCTTGTCAAGTGGGGGGCCAGAGTCATGCTTCATTAACTGTGACAGTTTGACTATAACAAAGAACAGCAGACATGGAATAATAAAAAATAAGTATTGTTATTTTATGTTTTCCAACAAAGCCAACAGCCATAATGTAATATCGTTATTGTTTGCAAAATGCTATTTTCTTCTCTGACCAGAATTTCTGGACAGATTTTGGAAGTGTGAAGGTGATGTGGAGAATGCACAAAAAGCTTGCTCTAGTTGTTACCTTCCTAGACACTTTAGTGATGGAACAGGACTTGTTGACGGGCCAGGTGTTTCTTGCCCTCATTCTGGTAAACCAACAACCTTCCAGCGTGGGTGTTATGGCCAACATGAACATGTCACAGTGCTGCAGAGATTTTGTTTATGGCCAGTTTTGGGGCCAGTTTATGGCCAGATTTTGGGGGGCCTGTTCCCAACATAGTACAAAACAAATTTTAGATCATTTTAATAATAAAGTTATATGTAATTTAGTTTAATATGACTCAGCTATCTGGAGGTTTTCAAAGTTTTTAAAGTTTGCATGCTCCTCTCATAATTTCCTTTAGTATTTGTGTCGTTTCATTTTCTAAAATTAAAATCTCTTTTTCATTTGGAATTTATCCTTGGGTAAGCAAGAAGAATGATAACATTATTTTTTGCCACATAGATATCTCCAGTTATTCTCACATCACTTATTAAAAAGTCTACATCTGGCCGGGCGCGGTGGCTCACGCCTGTAATCCCAGCACTTTGGGAGGCCGAGGCGGGCGGATCACGAGGTCAGGAGATCGAGACCATCCTGGCTAACACGGTGAAACCCCGTCTCTACTAAAAATACTAAAAATTAGCCGGGCGTGGTGGCGGGCGCCTGTAGTCCCAGCTACTCGGGAGGCTGAGGCAGGAGAATGGCGAGAACCCAGGAGGCGGAGCTTGCAGTGAGCCGAGATCGCGCCACTGCACTCCAGCCTGGGCGACAGAGCGAGACTCCGTCTCAAAAAAAAAAAAAAAAAAAAAAAAAAAAAGTCTACATCTTTTTCACTTATTTGAGGTGCTGCCTTAGCACATACTACATTTTCATATAAAATTGGGTCTATTTTAGATTATTTAATTATTCTGCCTATTCACATGTGAATGCCATGCTATTTAATTATAACTTGCTCATAATATTAAATATATCGTACTACATGGTTCTGTAAATTTTTATTTTAATTTTCAACTTTTATTTTAGATTCCAGGGGTACACATGTAGTTTTGTTACGAGGATATGTTGCATGATGCTGGAGTTTGGAGTACGATTGAACTTATCACTCAGGAAGTAGGCATAGTATCCAATAAGCAGTTTTTCAAACTTTGCCTCCCCCTACTCTTGAATTTTCCAGTGTCTATTGTTCCTATTTTTACTAAATATGTCCATGTGTACCCAATGTGTAGTTCCCATTTGTAAGTGTGAACATGGAATATTTCATTTTCTGTTTAGTTTGCCTAGGTAAATGGCCTCCAGCTGCATTCATTTTACTGCAAATGAAATGATTTTGTTCTTTTTTATGGCTGTGTAGTATTCTGTGATGTATACATGGAGGAACCACTTCACCACTGATGGACACCTGGATTTGCTCCATGTCTCTTTGCTATTGTGAATAGTGCTTCAGTGAACATACACACGCATGTGTCTTTATAATAGAACAATGTCTATTCCTTTGGGTATATACCCAGTAATAGGATTGCTAGGTGGAATGATATTTCTCTCTTTAAGTCTTTGAGGAATTGTCACACTGTCTTCCACAATGGCTGACCTAATTTACACTCCAACCAACAGTGTATAAGCATTCCTTTTTCTCCACAACCTCATCACCAGCATGTATTATTTTTTGACTTTTTAATAATAGCCATTCTGACTGGTGTGAGACGGTATCTCACTGTGGTTTTGATTTGCATTTCTCTGATGATTAGTGATGTTGAGCTTTTTTTTTCATATATTTGTTGGCTGCTTACATGTATTCTTTTCAGAAGTATTTGTTCATGTCCTTTGCCCACTTTTTAATGAGGTTGTTTTTTGCTTGTTGATTTAAGTTCCTTATAGATGATGGATATTAGGCCTTTGTCAGATGCATAGTTTGTGACTATTTTCTCCTGTTCTATAAATTTGTTTATTATGTTGATAGTTTCCCTTGCTGTGTAGAAACTCTTAGGTTTAATTAGGTCCAACTTGTCAATTTTTGTCTTTGTTGTAATTGCTTTTGGGGACTTAGCCATAAATTCTTTCACATATTTGGGTTGATGTTGAGAAGGGTATTTTCTAGATTTTCTTCTAGGATTTTTATAGTTTGAGGTCATATATTTAAATCTTTAATCTGTCTCAAATTAATTTTTATATACGGTGAAAGTATGGGTCCAGCTTCAATCTTCTGCATATAGTTAGTCAGTTATCCCAACACCATTTATTGAATAGGGACTCCTTTCCTCATTGCCTGTTTTTGTTGGCCTTATCAAAGATAAGATGGTTGCAGTTGTGTGGCTTTATTTCTGAGTTACCTATTCTATTCCATTGGTCTATGTGTCTGTTTTTGCATGAGTACCATACTGTTTTGGTTACTGTAGCCTTGTAGTATAGTTTAAAGTCAGGTAATGTGATGCTTCTTGCTTTGTTCATGTTGTTTAGTACTGTCTTGGCTATTCAGAATCTTTTTTGGCTCCATGTGAATTTTAGAAGAGTTTTTTTCCAATTCTGTAAAAACAAGATGTTGGTAGTTTGATAGAACTAGCATTAAATCTGTAGACTGCTTTGGGCGGTATGACCATTGTAATGATATTGATTCTTCCGATCCATGAGCATAGTATGTTTTTTCATTTGTTTGCATCACCTCTGATTTTTTTTCACAAATATTTTGCAGCTCTCCTTACAGAGGTCTTTCATTCCTGGGCTGGATTTATTCTGAGGTATTTTATTTACTTTGTGGCTATTGAAAATGGCTTTGCATTCTTGATTTGACTCTCAGTCTGCACATTATTGGTATATAGAAATGCTACTGATTTTTGTACATTGATTTTGTGTCCTGAAACTTTACTAAAATTATCAGTTTTAGGAGCCTTTTGGCAGAGTCTTTAGGGTTTTCTAGATATAGAATATCATTAGCAAAGAGAAATAGTTTGATTTCTTTTTTTCCTATTGTGTGCCTTTCATTTCTTTCACCTGTCTGATTGCTCTGGCTAGGATTTCCAGTATAGGTTGAATAAGAGGGGTGAGATTGGGCATACTTTTCTTATTCCATTTCTCCAGGCGAATGGTTCTAGGTTTTGCCCATTCAGTATGATGTTGGCTGGGGGTTTGTTAGAGATGGTTGTTATTATTTTGAGGTATGTTTCTTTGATGCCTAATCTGTTGAGGGTTTTTATCATACAGCGATGTTGAGTTTTATTGAAGGCTTTTTCTGCTTCTACTAAGATAATCATATGGTTTAAAAAATAATTATGTTTATGTGGTGAATCACATGTATTAATCTGCTTATGTTGAACCAACCTTGCATCCCAGCAATAAAGCCTACTTGATGATGCTGTATTAACTTTTTTATGTGCTGCTGAATTCAATTTGCTAATATGGTTGAGGACTTTTGTGTCTATGCTCATCAGGGATATTGGCCTGAATTTTTCTTTTTTCACTGTGTCTCTGCCAGGTTTTAGTATCAGAATGATGTTGGCTTTGTAGAATGAGTTCAGGAGGATTCCCTCCTTCTCAATTTTTTGGAATAGTTTCATAGGATTGGTACTAGCTCTTCTTTGTATGTCTGGTAGAATTTGGCTGTGAATCCATCTGGTTGCAAGCTTTTTCAGCTGGCAGGGTTTTTACTACTGCTTTGATTTTGGAACTCATTATTGGTTGATTCAGGGTTTCAATTTCTCCCTGAATGAATTTTGAGAAGTTGTATGTGACCAAGAATTGATTCACTTACTTTAGATTTCCTAGTTTATATGCATAGGAATGTTCACAATAGTCTCTGAGGATCTTTTATATTTCTGGGATTGGTTGTAATATCATCTTTGTCATTTCTGATTGTGCTTATTTGGATCTCTTTTTTTTTCTTTGTTAATCTAACCAGCAGTTTATCATCTTGTTTATCCTTTCAAAGAACCAATCTCTGCTTTTGTTGATATTTTGTGTGGAGTTTTGCATCTTAATTTCATTTAATTCTGCTATTATTTTAGTTACTTCATTTCTCCTGCTAACTTTGGGGTTAGTTTGTTCTTTTTTTTTCTAGTTTCTGTAGGTATAATGTTAGATTGTTAGTTTGAGATCTTTCTACCTTCTTGATGAAGGCAATTAGCGCTATAAACTTTCCTTTTAACACGGCTTTCACTCAATTTCAGAGATTTTGGTGTGTTGCGTCTCTATTCATTTCAAAGAATTTTCTTATTTCTGCTTGATTTCATTGTTTATCCAAAAGTCATTCAGAAGTAAGTTATTTGATATCCATGTAACTGTGTAGTTTTGCAAGATCTTCTTGGTATGGATTTCTATTTTTTATTGCACTGTGGACCAAGAGTATGGTTGGTATGATTCTGATTTTTTGAATTTATTGAGACTTGCTTAATGGCCAAACACATGGTTAATCTTAGAGTATTTTCCATGTAGAGATGAGAAGAATGTATATTCTATGGTTGTTGGGTGGAGTATCTGTAGATGTCTATTACTTTGGTCAAGTGTTTAATTTAAGTCCAGAACTTCTTTGTTAGTTTTCTGCCTTGATGATCTGTCTAATTTTGTCAGTGGAGTGTTGAAGTTCCCTGCTGTTATTGTGTGACTGCCTAAGACCACACAATAGCACTAGTTCTAGAAGTACTTGTAGCTCTAGAAGCACTTGTTTTTACGCATTTAGGTGCTACAATGTTGGGTGCATAAACATTTAGGATAGTTAAGTCTTCTTGTTGAATTACACCTTTTATCATTATGTAATGCCCTTCTTTGTGCTTTTTGACTGCTGTTGGCTTAACATCTCTTTAATCTGATATAAGAATAGTGCTCCACACTTTTTTTTTTGTTTTCTAGTTGCATGATATATCCTTCTTTATCCTTTTATTTTGAGCCTGAGGTTGCTGTTACATGTGAGATGGGTCTCTTGAAGACAGCAGATGGTTGGGTCTTTTTTCTAAAATCTAATTAACTACTCTATGCCTTTTAAGTGGGGCATTTAGACCACTTATTTTTAAGATTAATATTGACATGTGGGGTTTTGATACTGTTATCATGTTGTTAGTTGTTTTGTAAACCCAGTTGTGTCATTGCTTTATAGGGTCTTTGGGCTATGTGCTTAAGTTTTTGTTGTGGTAGTAGTTACTATTCTTTCATTTCCATGTTTAGAACCCTCTTAAAGACCTCTCTGGATCTTCAGGACCTCAGCTTGTCTGGAAAGGATTTTATTTCTCTTTTGTTTATGATGCTTAGTTTGTGGGATATGAAATTCTTGGTTGACATTTATTTTCTTTAAGGATGTTAAAAATAGCTTTCTAACTTTTCTGGCTTGTAAGGTTTCTGCTGAGAGATATGCTGTTAGCCTGATGGGACTTTCTTTGTAGTGACCTAACCCTTTTCTCTAACTGCCTTTAATATTTTTGCTTTTGTGTTGACCTTGATGAATATGATTACTATGTGCCTTGTGAATAGTTATCTTGTATATGCGGTTCTCTCAAAAGTTTTCTGAATTTCTTGAATTTGCATGTTGACTTTCTAGTGAGGTGAAGAAATTCTCATAGACTATATCCTCGCAGATGATTTTCAAGTTGTTTACTCTCTTGCCTTCTCTCTCAGGAATGCCAAAGAGTTGGTGGTTTGTTCTCTTTACATAATCCATATTTCTCTGATATTTTGTTCATTTTTAAAAATTCTTTTTACTTTATTTTTGCCTGACTGGGTTGATTTAAAGGACTGGTTTTGAGTTCTGAGATTATTTCCCCAGCTTGGTCTATTCTGTTATTAACGCTTTCTACCGTATTATGAAATTCATGTAGTGAATTTTTTAATTCTAGAAGTTCCATTTGGTTCTTTCTTAAAATGGCTATGTCAGCTTTCAACTCTTGGATTATTTTAGTGGCTTCTTTGGATTGGGCTTCAACTCCCTCCTGAATCTCATTGAGCTTTCTTGCCATCCAGATTCTGAATTCTATGTCTGTCATTTCAATCTTGTTGGAAGCCATTGCTGGGGAATGAGTGCGATCATTTAGGGGTAAGGGGACACCCTGACTTTTTGAATTGCCAGAGTTCTTGAGCTAATTATTTATCAACTGAGAGGGCTGGTGTTTCTTTATATTTTTGAAGTGGCTATCATTTGGATGGGACTTTTTGTATTTATATTCTTCATGTTGAATATAGTTGATTGGCTTCATTTCTGGTTCTTTCTGAGGGCCAAAGCTGTGTGCGGGATTTATTTATTTATTTTTTTTGTGGCTTGATTCCTGCATTGGGTTTCACTGACAATATGTGCTGAACGAATTTTTGTTTGGTGGTGTAATTCAGGCTATCATCCAGTAGATGGCTTGCAGATAGGCTTTTGCTCAGACATGTGCCTCTCTTGGTATTTCAGCATGTTTGCAGCTGTGCTCTGGGGTTGGGGGAGGTGGAGGGTGAGAGAAAACCCCCTTGCCAGATCCATTCCCATGTCTTGAGGCAGCCCCTTCCAATCACTGATATCGGGCTTGTGTTTCCTTAGCCCCACAGGGGAGCCTGGCAGGCCACACTTTCTCCTCTCTTAGGGGTGGCATGAGACAAAGATTAGGCCAGGTTGGTCGCCTGGTGACCTACAGCTCCCTGGGTGCCCACTGTCCCTCTGTGTTTGGCAGAGACCAGGTGTGTTGTAGGGTGTGGCTGTGGGCTTCTGTTGATGCAGTAGGTTGAGGATGGGGATCATCAGGCAGGGCAGTGTTGTCATGGATGTGCAACTGGTGTGGTGTCTGTGGCACATGGTTTTTTGCACAGCTGATGGCTGTGGGAACTGCCCAGCTCACAGTCCACTGACTGGGCTCCTTCTAGTGTCTGCCCCAGTAGCTGACCCAACCAGGTAGTTTTTTGTTGTTGTCGTTGTTGTTTTTAACTTTTTTAAGTTCAGGGGTGCATATGAAGGTTTGTTATATAGGTACACATGTACCATGGGGGTTTGTTGTACAGATTACTTCATCACCCAGGTATTAAGCCTAGTACCCATTAGTTATTTTTCCTGATTCTCTCCCTACTCCCATCCTCCACCCTCCAATAGGCCCCAGTGTGTATTGTTCCCCTCTATGTGTTTATGTGTTCTCAATACTTAGCTCTTGCCTATAAGAGAAAACAGGCAGTATTTAGTTGTTTGTTCCTGTGCTAGTTTGCTAAGGATAATGGCCTCCAGGTCCATCCATGTTCCTGCAAAGAATATGATCTCATTCTTTTTTTATGACTGCATAATATTCCATGGCATATATGTACCACATTTTCTTTATACAATCTATCATTTATAGGCATTTAGGTTGGTTCCATGACTTTGCTATTGAGAATAGTGCTGCAGTGAACATACGTGTGCATGTGTCTTTATAACAGAATGATTTATTCTTTTGGGTATATACCCAGTAATGGGATTGCTGGGTCAAATGGTATTTCTAAATTTAGATCTTTGAGGAATCACCACACTATCTTTCACAATGGCTGAAATAATTTGCACTCCCAATAACAGTGTATAAGCATTCTGCTTTCTCCACAACCTCACCAGCACCTGTTTTTTTTTTTTTTTTGACTTTTTAATAGTAGCCATTTTGACTGGTGTGAGATTGTATCATATTGTGGTTTTGACTTGCATTTCTCTAATAATCAGTGATGTGGAACTTTTTTTCATATGCTTGTTGGCTACATGTATGTCTTCTTCTGAAAAGTGTCTGTTCATGTCCTTTGCCCACTTTTTTGGGGGGGCTGCTTGATTTTTTCTTGTAAATTTGTTTAAGTTCCTTATAGATGCTGGATATTAGACGTTTGTCAGATGCATAGTCTGCAAAAATTTTTCTCCCATTCTGTAGGTTGTCTTTTGACTAAGTTGATAATTTCTTTTGCTGTGCAGAAGCTCTTTAATTTAATTAGATCCCATTTATCAATTTTTGCTTTTGTTGCAATTGCTTTTGGCGTCTTCATTATAAAATCTTTGCCCATGTCTATGTCCTGAACGGTATTACCTAGGTTGTCTTCCAGAATTGTTATCGTTTTGGATATTACATTTAAGTCTTTAAATTCACCATGAGTTGATTTTTGTATAAGGAATAAGGAGGGTATACAGTTTTTATCTTCTGCATATGGCTAGCCAGTTATCCCAGCATCATTTATTAAATAGGGAATCCTTTCCCCATTGCTTGCTTTTGTCAGGCTTGTTGAAGATCAGATAGTTAGTTGTAGGTATGTTGCCTTACTTCTGGGTTCTCTATTCTGCTTCATGGATCTATGTGCCTGTTTTTGTACCAGTACCATGCTGTTTTGGTTACTGTAGCTCTGTAATATAGTTTGAAGTCGGGTAGCATGATACCTCCAGCTTTGTTCTTTTTGCTTAGGATTGCTTTGGCTATTTGACCCTTTTTCGGTTCCATATGAATTTTAAAATAGTGTTTTTGTAGTTCTATGAAGAATTTCCATGGTAGTTCATAGAAATAGCATTGAATTTGTAAATTGCTTTGGACAGTATGGCCATTTTAATATTGATTCTTCTTGTTCATGAGCATGGATGTTTTTGCATTTTTTGGTGTCATCTCTGATTTATTTGAGCAGCGGTTTGTAGTTTCCCTTGTAGAGATCTTTCACTTCCCTAGTAAGTTATATTCCTAGGTATTTTATTCTTTTTGTGGCAATTGTAAATGGGAGTACATTCTTGATTTTACTCTTAGCTTAACTGTTGTTGGTGTATAGGAATGCTAATGGCTTTTTTCTTTTTTTTTATTGATGGAGTCTCGCTCTGTTGCCTAGGCTGGAATGCAGTGGCGCAATCTCAGCTCACTGCAAGCTCTGCCTCCCAGGTTCATGCGATTCTCCTGCCTTAGCCTCCCTAGTATCTGGGGCTAGAGGCACCCGACACCATGCCTGGCTAATTTTTTGTATTTCTAGTAGAGACAGGGTTTCACCATATTAGCCAGAATGGTCTCGATCTCCTGACCTCATGAATTGATTTTGAATCCTGAAATTTTGTTGAAGTTGTTTCAGTTTTTGCCCACTCCATATGATGTTGGCTCTGGGTTTGTCATAGATGGCTCTTATTATTTTGAGGTATGGTCCTTCAATACCTAGTCTATTGAGAGTTTTTAACATGAGTTGATGTTTAATTTTATCAAAAGCCTTTTCTGCATTAATTGAGATAATAATTTGGTTTTGTCTTTAGTTCTGTTTATGTGATGATCTTGCATCCCAGAGTTAAAGCCTACTTGATCATGATGGATAAGCCTTTTGTTGTGCTGCTGGATTTGGTTTGCCAATATTTTGTTGAGAATTTTTACATTGATGTTCATAAAAAATACGGACCTGAAGTTTTCTTTTTATGTTGTATCTCTCCCAGATTTTGATATTAGGATGATGCTGAGTTAGGGAGGGGTCCATTTTTATTTTTTTGAATAGTTTCAGTAGGAAAAGTACCAGCTCTTTTTTGTACACTTGGTAGAATTCAGCTGTGAACCCATCTGGTTCCTGGGCTTTTTTGGGTCAGTAGGCTATTTAATATTGCCTCAATTTCAGGGCTCATTATTGGTCGGTTCAGGGATTCAATTTCTTCCTGGTTCAGTCTTGGGAGAGAGTATGTGTCCAGGAATTTGTTTATTTCTGTAGATTTTCTAGTTTATGTGCATAGAGGTGTTTATAGTACTCTCTGATGGTTATTTGTATTTCTGTGGGGTCAGTGGTAATACCCCTTATCATTTCTGATTATTGCTATTTGATTGTTCTCTGTTGTCTTCTTTATTAGTCTAGCTAGTAGTCTACTTTCTTAATTTTTTCAAAAAAAAAAAAAAAACAACCCCAGATTTGTTGATTGTTTTGAAGGGTTTTTTTTTTTTTTGTCTCTCTATCTCCTTTAGTTCCACTCTGATCTTGGTTATATTTTGTCTTATTCTAGCTATGGTGTTTGTTTGCTATTAGTTCTCTAGTTATTTAGTTTTGTTGTTAGCTTCTTAATTTGAGACCTTCCTAGCTTTTTGATGTGGGCATTTAGTGATATAAATTTCCCTCTTAACACTGCTTTAGTTACATCCCAGAGATTTTGGTACACTGTCTCTCTGTTCTCATTTTTCAAAGAACTTCTTGATTTCTGCCTTAATTTCATTATTTACCCAAAAGTCTTTCAGGTGCAGGCTATTCCACTTCCATGTAATCATACGATTTTGAGTGGATTTCTTAGTCTTGATTTCTAATTTGATTGTGCTGCAGTCCAAGAGAATGTTTGTTATAATTTCATTTCTTTTGCATTTGTTGAGGAGTTTTTTACTTCCAAGTATGTGATCAATTTTAGAGTATGTGCCATACGATGAGGAGAAGAATCTATATTCTGTTGTTTTTAGGTTGAGAGTTCTGTAGATATCTATCAAGCCCATTTGAGCCTGTGCTGAGTTAAGGTCCTAAATACGTTTGTTAATTTTCTGTCCCTATGATCTGTCTAATATTGTTAGTGGGGTGTTTAAGTCTCTCACTATTATTGTGTGGGAATCTAAGTTTCTTTGCAGGTCTCTAAAAACTTGCTTTATGAATCTGGGTACTCCTGTATTGGGTGCTCATATATTTAGGATAGTTAGATCTTCCTGTTGAATTGAACCCTTTACCATTATATAATGCCCTGTTTGTCTTTTTTGATCTTTGTTTGTTTGAAGTCTGTTTTGCCAGAAACTAGGATTGCAATTCCTGATTCTGATTTCCATTTGCTTTGTACATTATTTCTCCATCCGTTTGTTTTTAGCGTATATTTGTCATTACATGTGAGATGGGTCTCTTGAAGACAGCTGATATGGTTTGTCTCTGTGTCCCCACCCAAATCTCATGTCAAATTGTAATTTCCAATGTTGGGGGAGGGACCTGGTAGGAAGTGATGGGATCATGGGGGTTGTTCTCTTGTTGTTCTCATGATAATGAGTGAGTTCTCATGAGATCTGGTTGCTTAAAAGTGTGTAGCACTTCTTCCTTTGCTCTCTCTCCTGCCACCATGTGAAGACGTTCCTTGCTTCCCCTTTGTCTTCTGCCATGATTGTAAGTTTTCCGAGGCTTCCCCAGCCACGCCTCCTGTACAACATGCAGAACTGTGGGTAAATTAGGCCTCTTTTCTCCATAAATTACCCAGTCTCATGTATGTCTTTATAGCAGTGTGAGAATGGACTAATCCAACAGCATACAAGTGGGTCTTGGTTTTTTACCCAGGCTGCCATTCTGTGTCTTTTAACTGGGTCATTAAGCCCATGTATATTTTAGATTAGTATTGATATGTGTGGATTTGATTCTGTCAGCATGATGTTAGCTGGTTATTTTGCAGACTTTTTAATGTGGTTGCTTTATAGTGTCACTGGTCTGTGTACTTCAGTGTGTTTTTGTTATGCCTGGTAACAGTTTTTCCTTTCCATATTTAGTGCTTCCTCAGGAGCTCTTGTAAGGCAGGTCTAGAAGTAACAAATTCCCATATTCCCTCAGCATTTGCTTGTCTGAAAAGGATTTTATTTCTCCTTTGCTTATGAAGCTTAGTTTGGCCAGACATTAAATTCTGGGTTAGAATTTCCGTCCTTTAAGAATGTTGAATACTGGCACCCAGTCTCTTCTGGCTTGTAGGTTTCAGCTAAGTGTTCCACTGTTGGTCTGATGGGCTTCTATTGTAGGTGACCTGACCATTCTCCCTAGGTGCCTTAAAATTTTTTCTTTCATTTAGACCTTGGAGAATCTGATGATTATGTGTCTTGGGAATGATCTTGTGAAGTATCTGACGGGGTTCTTGGCATTTCCTGAATTTGAATGTTGGCCTCTCTAGTTAGGCTGGGGAAGTTTTCATGGATGATATCCTGAAATATATTTTCCAAGTTGGTTCCATTCTCAACATTTCTTCCAGGTACACCAATCAGTCATAGATTCAATCTTTGTACATAATCCTTTATTTCTCAGAGATTTTGTTCATTCCTTTTCATTCTTTTTTCCTCTATTATTGTTGCCTTTTATTTCAGAAAGCCAGCCTTCAAGCTCTGATATTATTTCCTCTGCTTGGTCTATTCGGTCGTAGATTCAATCTTTGTACATAATCCTGTTATTTCTCAGAGATTTTGTTCATTCCTTTCCATTCTTTTTTCCTCTATTCTTGTTCCCTGTCTTTTGTTTCAGAAAGCCAGTCTTCAAGTTCTGAGATTATTTCCTCTGCTTGGTCTATTCTGCTATTAATTCTTGTGATAACATTATTATATTCCTGTAGTGTGTTTTTTCAGCTCTGTCAGGTCAGTTACAGAGCTTTACTGGATATTTTGTCTTCTCTTTACTGGATATTTTGTCTGTCAACTCCTGCAACGTTTTATCATGATTTTTAGTTTCCTTGCATTGGGTTTCAATGTACTCGTGGAGCTCAATGAACTTCATTCCTATCCATATTCTGAATTTTATTTCCATCATTTCAGCCATCTCAGCCTCTGCATAGTTCCAAACACTTGCTGGAGAGGTAATGTGGTCATTTGGAAGAAAGAAGGCACTCTGGCTTTTTGAGCATTTTTATGCTGATTCTTTCTCATCTTTGTGGGTTTATCTACCTTCAATCTTTGAGGTAACTTGTAGGGAGACCCCCTGAAACTATTGCTATGGAATAAAAGAGGAAATGCTCCTGATTATTGTAAATACAAAATCGCATGCAGGATTGTGTTAAGACAATGCCAGGTTGGACTGCCAGAATGAGCCAACAGCATGTGATGTGCTTCCCCCTGCAGAGAGCCTATGAACGGACATGCTGTCAGGGAGGTTTCACATCACCAAGTTTCCTATCCCAGAAAAGCAGATGTTTGTAGCTCTGGGGATGGAATGTGACCCTTGTGGAGAGCCTAGAAATGGATGCATGAGGGGCGCCTGTTCATATGGATAAGATAGGGCTATAAACGCCCTCATCTTGCCATGGCTCCTCGAGGCCTCTTTAGGGTTAAGGCATACTCCCTTCTGAGAATTTCTGGTCTAACCGGTTGTCTAGCTTCACGTCCTGTTTCTATGGATTGTTTGTAACCAGCTTTTGCTGCAACTGTTACTGCTGACTAATATCTTACTAGTCATAGGTTATGAGAAGACTGTGTTTCTATTTTAAGACTTTGTTAGAAATTACTGATGCACACACTATATTGTAAATTCTTATCTCTGTATACTGTACTTCTGCATACAGATGTTATGTTAAAGAATTTCTTCATCCCCATGTGACCATCTCACCTCATAATCAAACAACCCTAAATCCCTCACTAACCTACCCCTGCCCTCACTAAACTCAATAATAAATGCTGGTATATCCAGTGCATTGGTGGCATCATGGGACTAGAAGGCGGTGACCCCCCTGGACCCAGCTTTCACTATCTCATGTGTGTCTATTATTTCTTGACCTGCCGATCCGCCTGGGAACAAAGAAAGAGCCCTGTTGCATTGCGGGCTGCTGGCCAGATCCTGCAATAGTTACTAATCTTTGAATGTTTTTTCTTTTATCCTATTTGATGACCTTGAGGGTTTGATTGTAGTATAAGGTGGATTCAGTTGTCTGGCTTCATTTCTGGGAAATTTTAGGTGGCCAATGCTCAGCCCCCAAATCCTGGGCTACATGCTGTAACTCTGGAGGACTTGTATTGGGTCCTGACTTTGTTGTCTGGCTCCTTGAGGCTTGGAGTCCACCGCTCGGGGTGGGGGTGGTGGCAAGATGCAGTAGCTGCAGCAGAGTGCTAGTGGATGGAGTGGTGGCTGGCTCCCTGTGGATGTTAATCACAGTGAGGGAGGCAAGGCAGCTTAGGAGGAAAGCGGAGGTTGGGGGGGCCTGCTGAAGACTGTGTGTGCTGTTGCATGGAAGTGGAGTTGGCTTGGACAAGGTGCTGGCCAGTGCAGGTGTGGGTGCCTTCTCTGTGCTCTGCAAGCTGGAGTGATGGCTTAGGGAGGATACCTTGTTCTCTTCCCAGTGTTAGAGCAAGAGCAGGGCACTGGCTGAGGTGGGGTTTGCTGGCTCTGTTCCCATCAAGGCTCCCTCTGCAGTGGCAGTCTGGTGGGGTTGAGAGGTGTACTGCACTCACACATGCTGGTGGAGCAAGTAAAGCAAAACCTGCCCATGCAGACATGCATCAGTAAAGTGATGTGGGGAGTTGCCATGGGATTAGGGGAAGCTGCACTATGGAGAGGGAGCATGTGGGTTGATATGCAGCCTTAGAAGCTGCCTCTCTGGAGCTCTTCACTGCTCAGGGATGGTCTGCTGGCACAGAAGCCATGGTGTGGATTCTCAGGGAACCCAAGACTGCCCTATAAGAAGTCATGGCCAGGCTGGGGCCCCTAGAGAAGTCAGCAGACCAAGGAGTGCTCAGGTTGAACCAGCCCCATCTGAGGTGCTCCACCGCCTTTCAGAGGTCAAGTCTGTCAGTTCCCTTAGGGCTAAAATCTCCTATGGCAGCAAGTTGAGCCTAGGGGGATGGCCTTCCCTGGCCCTGCTCCACTACAGCCACTCCCACCACCACACTGCAGCCACTCTGCACTTCACATCAGCTGGCCTGCTGCCCCACCACTTCTCTAAGCAGCTCCTCCTGCCACCTCAATTGTCCATGGTGGTCGAAGGGTTCCCTCCTGCCAGGAATTCAGAGGCCCATGACAAGAGTGGGTTGCTCCTTGCCAGTTCAACTAACCCATTCCCCCAGAGCTGTTGTGGTTCAATAATGAGCCCTAGTGTGCAGTAGCCCTTTCAAGGTTCTCAGTTTTTTACCCTTCAGATCAACTTCTGTATCTTCCCTCTCTCCACTCTCAGTGCCTTCCCTCTGAAGATCTGTTAAAAGCACGCAAGTATTCTCAATCCCTCTGTGGGAGCCACTCCACTTGTCTGCATCTAGTCAGTCTTCTTGCCCCCCCATCCCAGTTTCCAAGCCAGTTAGTTTTGTCTCAACCTCTCTGCACCCAGGTCACTGGACTGTTAGTTACTGTTGGCCATGGGGCTCCCTCAAGTAGAAGTTGCAGCTGGCAAACAGGCTACACCCTTCCTGGACCAGTCTTGTGGAGGGAGGTACTCGCAGCTCCTGTGCCATCCCTGAAACCCACATCTCACCCTACTCAGTGTTCAGAGAGTGGGGGCTCCTATCCAACTCATGCTCTGGCTACAGATCTCAGCTTGATATTCCTGAGCTGTGTGCTTGAACCCTGGGAGGTTGGGATTGGCTTTGTCCTCTGGCCCCTCAGAGTTGAGACCTGGCTGTGCTGAGGTGACCATAGTGTCCCAGGCCACTGGCAAAGTACCCAAGTGGGGCAGTGGAGGCTGTGCTGTGTGCATGCTCTCATGGGAGTGGCCAGGCAGGGGTCTTGGGAGGGGCCAGCAGACAGCAGGGTGTGCAGATCAGACATGCCCAAGTCCATCAGGAAAGACCACCCTTCTCTCTCCCAGCCTGGCCGTCAGCAGGAGCTAGAGCAACTGGGAGCAAGATGGAAAAGCTTGGGGAATAGGCATCTATGGTTGCATTTTGCTGTAGCTTCCCTGCATGCAAAACCTTCTGAGCTCCAAGCAGGCTTGAGCTTTGGCTTTGCCTACTCTTCAGGCAGTTTCTCTTGCAAATTCAGATGTCTATGGGGTCATGGGATCTCTTGTAGCTAGGATCCCAGAGGTCCATGGCAGGAGCGTGTTTCCCTGCAGTTTCTTTTCTCATCCCTTCCTTAGGTTCCCTTCAAGGCCAGGAGCTGCGCCAGCACTCAGCAACTCTGTGCAGGGTTCCAGGCTTTTGCCGTTCTACCACAGTAGACTTTCAGTATATATTTTTTCTCAAAAGATCTGTTTGAAGTGTGATAGTTTACTTGATATTTTGGTATCTCTCAGTCGGCGAAGTGCTTCCCATCTGCATCTGGTAGGCTATCTTGTCTCCTCCCATTATTTTCTTTTATCTTACAACAACTTTGTACGTGTATTGACCGCAGTCTTTTGTTCTTGTTTCAGTGAGATGGGTTTTTCACAGTTTCAGAAGAGGAGTGTAGGCCTTCAGAGCATTCCTGCTGTGAAAGAAAATAAATCCTGGGGCCCCCAAATCATTAGACTAAAAAGAAAAGTCAAGCTTGGAATCCCTTAAGGCAAACTTGCCCCCCATTCTGTTCAAAGTCACCCCTCTGCTCACTGAGATAGATGCATATGTGATTGCCTCCTTTGGAGAGGCTAATCAGAAATTCGAAAGAATACAACTATTTGTCTCTTATCTATCTATGACCTGGAAGCCCCCTCCCCACTTGGAGTTGTCCCACCTTTTGGACCAAACCAATGTTCATTTTATATATGTTGATTAATGTCTCATGTATCCCTAAAATGTATGAAACCAAGCTGTGCTCTGACAACCTTGGGCACATGTTGTCAAGACCTCCTAAGGCTATGGGTGCGCATTCTCAACCTTAGCAAAATAAACTTTCTAAATTAACCGAGACCTGTCTCAAATATCTGGGGTTCATATTGCTTCACAGACGTAGAGGTCTCTTTTCTTATTGTTGTGAAGTGGTTAGATATATGATCTCCTCATGCCACCGCACTCCAGCCTGGGCGACAGAGTGAGACTCCGTCTCAAAAAAAAAATAAAAATTATATATATCTCCTTCTTTCTGTGACCTACTTTCTCTGTTCTCTTCCCCTACTTTTATCTGGATCTTTTCTGTGGTCCTACATGTCTCTATCCTGCTAAATTTAAATTCTACTCATAGTAGATTCTTCTCAATTCTGGTATTTGACCTAAAAAGGAACTATTATATTTCAAGTTTTCATATGATACAAACTGACTTGCACCATCTGACTTTTGCTGTACTTTTGCACTTGCAAATTACAGCCCATGAAACCAGTTCCAGTTTTGGTGCTGTTTTAAGAATGGCTCACTGAACTTTCCAAAATAGATGTCTCCATTTTAAGTCCTTGAGCAATTCAATTTTAGGGTCCTGCAGCTTTCCCAGCTATCAGTAATCCTTTTACCTACTCCCTGCTTCACCCTTCAGTTACCACTACTATGTGAAATTTATTCTAGTTAGTTTGACCTCAATTTCTCACATTTTAGAGTTCATGGAGATACTTTGTTGTTCACTTTTGTTGTAGATTTTGGCAGCATGTTTTGTATTCCAGTTGCATTGCCTGTTTTTTAGGGGAAATTGGGAAAGTCAAAAACTGTGCTGCATTCTAAAATCTTTCTTTGAACTCTTCCCTACATTTCTTCCTAATAATTTTAAAGATTTGCCTTTCTGTATGTAATTATTTATTCCAGCTGACTTTTATTTTCAAGTAAGATATTAAGTAATGCTTTGACCTTATTTTTCCCATTTATGACATTTCCCCCCACATATATGCATCTTTCCCTCCTCTTAATTGTAATCTTGTATCTCTTACAAGTGTTCATAGAAACTTGATTCTGTTTGAGTATCTCTATTCTGTATTTCTATCCTTTTACCAAGGCAACTTGGTATAATTATGGTAATTATACCAAGTAATTATAATTATGGTGTAATTACCATAGTAATTATATTTCTTGATATTTTATAATTCTGTTACCTCCTCCCTGCTCATTGTCTTGTTCAAAATTTTTTGTCTGTTTTTGTCTTTCTCTCATCTTATCATTTTATTATCAGCATGATAATTTTGCTAAAAATATTGTGATTTTAGAAAGATTTGACTTTTTTAACATATCAATTTTTTTATACCTATGCATATAGATCACCATTTATTTATGATGACTTTTATATACTCCGTAAAAGCTTTATAACTTTCTCCATTAATAAATTACAGGTATTTTCTTAGATTCTATTCAATCTTTAATAGTGGTGGGACAAATACCACTCTTATCTTGCTACTATTACTAAGGAGTATTCTTTCAAATTTTAAAATAAAATACGATGTTTGTTCTGTATTTTTGGAATTCTTTTTCTCAGGTAATGAAAGATACTTCTATTCCAAGTTTAACATGAGTTTTATCATGAGTAAGTATTTAATTTTATTGAAGGCCTTTAGCATTTTACATCACGTGTTTTATTTTACTTTAAACTGTTAATGTAATAAGTATGTTACCAGGTTTTTTCCCCAATATTAAACCATTCTTGTATTACTGGGTTAAATCCACCCTGTGTGTGATGCATATATCATGATTTATACGTCACATGACACAAATTCAGAAATAAGACTTTTGGCAATTGGCTCCTGTCTTTCACAAATGTTTTCAAACGATGGTGGAACAAAGTACTTGTCTTCATTAAGGAATAAGTGGCATAGAAAAGAGGGCAAGGAAAAATGGAATATTAGTGAATAGCTCTTCTTTGGGAAACAGAGAGGTGGAAAGTGGATCCCCACATCTTAGTATTCTCCAAGCCTACTCTTACCAGACCACTGCTGTTGTAGAAATCACAACTGGCCACTGAACCAAGACACCAGATCATCTCCAGGACTGAGACAGATCTGTATCATGCAGCTGGGTCCTAGAACTTCCAGCTGACTAGCTCCATAGGCTCAAACCAAATATTTCATTAGCCTTATAATAAAGAAATTCACGAATATATGAGATGCATTTTTTTTGCATTCTGTCTACTCCATATACAGTTTTGCTAAGAGAGGTGCTCTCTGCCAGTAGGCCTGAAATTTAAATGAATTGAACCTCATAATTTGGAGTCTTGATGAAATGGAAATGTTGACTTATTTCAGAATCCAACTTGAAGCCAGGACAATTTAAGATACAGCCTTGAAGCTGAGAATATTGAAGTGCTAGGTCTTTCCAAGAAATCTTATTTAAATGTTCTCTCTTAGTCATAGAAGTGAACCTCAGAAAAAACTGGATTAAGAGGTAGTTTATTTCCTCCTGAGGCTATTGATTCAAATTTACTCAAAGGAGCAACCATTAAGATGAAGCAAATGCCAGCACTTTGGGAGGCCGAGGCGGGTGGATCACGAGGTCAGGAGATCGAGACCATTCTGGCTAACACAGCGAAACCCCGTCTCTACTAAAAATACAAAAAAAAAAAAAAAAGAAATTACCTAGGCGTGGTGGCGGGCACCTGTAGTCCCAGCTACTCAGGAGGCTGAGGCAGGAGAACGGCATGAACCCGGGAGGTGGAGCTTGCAATGAGCCTAGATTGCGCTGCTGCACTCCAGCCTGGGCGACAAAGTGAGACTCCATCTCAAAAAAAAAAAAAAAAAAAAAAAAAAGATGAAGCAAATGGGGCAAAGAGGCCCACACGTAAATGATTAAATGACTAAAACTTTTAGTCTAAAAGAGTGCTTCTCAAACTGTCTGTGTGAAGGACTCATCTCCCCCACCGCTTCATTGCAGACCAATTCTTTGTAAAATACAATGAAAATAAATTACTATGAAAATGACATATAAAAGAAAAATAAAGACATAAAAAAAACCCATTTTTAATTATCATATGTAACAGATAGAATTACTCTTTCAAAATGCTATAACAATTTCTCAATTTTATTATCTATTTCTGTTCTTGTCATGGAACAATTAAAAAACTGTTCACTGGCTGTCACTGGTCCTTGGGCCACACTGAGTAGCACTGCTCTGAAGACTGTACATCTCTAGATAAGATCTTTGGCTGTCGTTACTTGCTCACTGACATGACTAGAAACCAATAGATGGGAAAGCTTTGAGAAATTTGTCTATGTCAAAAATAACATGCCCATCTAGACACAGCCTGTGACTGTTTAACTTCTAAAACAATCCCCTTGGACCACCTCCAAACTCACGTCAACATCAAGTTTATTGGAAAACCATGCAACACCTAGGTATTAATACATCCTCTTTAACATTCATCTCAGCTGTGATCAAATAGACACAGAAGAATCTCCCAGAGTACAAAACCAGAGAGAAGTGAGGAAGACAGAGTTTTGGCAGAAAGCATCACCCTATGCATATATCAAGTTGACTAAAGTGGAAGTATTTCCTCTGCTTGGATAAAGAATCCTTATGATTATTGTACCTTGGGACTTAATATGCACTGTAGATGATTGGTTTTCTTAATTCTTTTTTTTTTTTTAAATAAGAAGGGTTATTGTAGTAATCCTATTTACTCTACATTCTATATAAGTAGAATCTTTGAAGGGGCATTTATGGGAAAGGTTTTCTTTTAAAATTAGACTGACATTCCCCTTCCTTCTTCTTCCTGCCTTGAACATTGATTAGATGTCTGGAGCTGCAATAACCATTTTTCAGACATGAGATACAAATCATGAACTAGATCTTGGAAACTGCAGTAACCCATTTTCCAGGCATGAAATTCAAACATGAAAATGAAAGAGTAGGAAAACTAAGACCCTGAGACATTATGGCTTTGTTGAGGAATTAACCAATGTTAGCCATTGTGGAACCCTGGATTTTCTAATATGAAAAAAGTTCACATTAAGCTATATCTAACATTCTACTTATTACATATTTAACATTATCTTTTGTCTTCTTCTGTAGCTGTTGTAAAGTTGGCTATCAGTTTTAGTTATTGCTCATTTGTGGATGATGTCTGTTTTTTTCTTTAATGTTTTTCGGTTTCACTACACTGTGTCTCAGTCTGGATTTCATTTTATTTATCCTACCTGATCTAATGTGCATTTTCAACCTGAGAATTTATGTCTACTATAAATTTGGAAAAGTTTCTGTCATTTCTCTTGAATATTGATTCTCATTCTCTGCAAGCAAGTTTTTCTCTATGCTTTCTTTTTTCTCCAAAAAACACTACTAAAATTGTCTCTGTTCTCTGAAAAAATTTTTTCTGTCTTACACTCTGGTTTTACATGCATGAACATTTTTGTCTTCTTAATTGCACTGGAATCTCTAGATTTGAAGAAACTGTTTTTTAAACTTGTTCATATGCCTTGCTAAGACATGGTACAATGACTGCCACACCTTGATGCCTGATTAGTATTAGAATTATTTTAGTTTTCTCTGTCATGTTTCAAAACAACAGACTCATTTTATTTTCATGTCACTGGGCATTTCTCTCCTTAAACAGTTAAATAATTTAAAAGATTGTAATACTCCAAATTAAATAAATACATATTTTGTATAAAAATAATTTCATTTAAAGAGTTTATAAAATAAAGATAATGGCTTCTTCCATTTCAATTATTATCAAGAGTTATAGATGGAGAGGAATAAAAATCCTCAGTGAAAATGAAAATGAATTCGAATGACATTAATAGAATCAAATCTCTAGTAACATTACCTTAAGCAAGATTGATTTAAAATGTAATATAAAGTCATAAGAAGTATATTCTTCTATGCACATTTTCCCAGTGAGGATAAATATTGTTTTAAATGAGATAAATTAACTGAATATGTATTCTTGCTGCATCATTTCAACTAAGCATGAGATCTGACATTCCTGTGGGATTCTGTCTTTCCAGAGTTGGTTGTCTTGTGTGTCTAGCCTTACGGATATTTGGTTACAAGGAATGGGAAACAACTCAAGTCAAATTAAACAAAAATAGAAGGCATCAAATGCAGGTAAGATTTACGTTTTGTATTTTTCTTTGTTGGTCTGGTTAGATGTGTATTAATTTATTCACTTTTTTAGGAATCAGAGTCTGGTTACTTTAATTTTCTTCATTGTTTTCATTTTCAGTTTTATTCACTTTTGCTCTTCATTGCTTATTTTCTTCTGTTTACTTTAGGTTTATATTAACTCCTTTTATGGTTTCTTAGTGGAAGCACATATCATTGAGATGAAACCCTTCCTATTTTTAATTTCAGAATTGAATTCTATAACTGCCTCCAGTACTGCTTTGGCCGTCTCTCATAGATTGTTATTACTGAGTTTTATTCTCATTTGTTTCAAAATGTTTTCTAGTTTTCTTTCTAATTCCTCCTTGAAACATGGTGTGTCTTATTTAAAAGAGTGTTATTTAATTTGTAATTATCTGAAAGTTTTCCAGCTATCTTTCTTTTATTGATTTCTAGTTTAATTCCATTATGATCATAGGTCTTATTTTATAAGATTTATATCCTTCTATTTTGTTAAGCTTTGATTTTTTCCCCCAAAATATGATCTACCATGGTGAATAGTCTATGTATACTTGCAAAGAATGTGTACTCTGATGCTTTTGGGTGGCAATTAAGTCAGAGTAGTTTTTAGTGTTATTCAGATGTTCCATATCCTTTCTGATTTTTCCATCTTTCTGTTTTATCAATTTATTTAGAGAAAAATGCTGAAGTCCTCAACTTTAAGTGTAGACTTACCTATTTCTCCTTCCCTTCTTTTAGTCTGCATCATGTATTTTGAAGCCCTACTGTTAGGTACATAAACATGTCTTTTTGGTGAATTGAGCCCTTTATCAATAGGTAACACCCTTCTTTATCTCTAGTACTATTCTTTGTTTTGAGTTTTGAATTATTAGGTATTAACATAGTTACTCTTTTCTTTTAATTAATGTATGCATGCTATGTCTCTTAATTAATGTATGCATGCTTTGTCTTTTAATACATTTTTACTTGTAAACCAATCTAAATGTTTATATTTAAAAGTATGTTTCTTATAGACATGGTTATGGTTATTCATTTTTGTATGATCTGAGGAAGTATGGCTTTAATTTTTGTGTTTTGATAATATACATAGACAGTAAGTATTTTTATGGTTTGGTTAATATCTATCATCTTGGTAGTTTTTCTTTTTCTGTTTTTTTCCTTCTGTTTTAGATTACATCTTAATGAGTATTTTTTATTATATTTTATCTCTATTATTGGCTTATTATTTCTACCCTCATTTTAATTTATTTTAATTCTTGACCTTGGGCTTGCAATATACATCTTTAATTAATCAAAGCCTGTCTTCAAATAGTATTATTCCACTTCAAACATGGTATGGGAATTTATGACTGTGTACTCAACAATATCTCTAGTCTATGTTTTTTGGCTATTGTTTTGTGTTTTAGTTTCACTTATGTGCCCAACCCACAAATCATTGCCTATTTTAAGAGTAGAAAATGGGCCGGGCATGGTAGCTCACGCCTGTAATCCCAGCACTTTGGGAGGCTGAGGCGGGCAGATCACGAGGTCAGGAGATCAAGACCATCCTGGCTAACACGGTGAAACCCCCTCTCCACTAAAAATACAAAAAATTAGCCAGGCAAGGTGGCGGGCGCCTGTAGTCCCAGCTACTCGGGAGGCCGAGGCAGGAGAATGGCGTGAACCCTAAGGGGCAGAGCCTGCAGTGAGCTGAGATCACGCCACTGCACTCCAGCCTGGGCGACAGAGAGACTCCGTCTCAAAAAAAAAAAAAAAAAAAAAAAGTAGAAAATGATTTTTTAGAGATATTAAAAATAAGAAAAATAATTCTTTTATTTTTTTTAACCATTTCTAGGAATCCTCATTTCTTTATGTATATTCAAGTTTCTGTGTGATGTCATAATCTTTTTTTCCTAAAGAATGTCCTTTCACATTTCTTATAGTTCATATCTGCTGTTAAAGAATGCTCCTAGTTTTTCTTTGTTGGAAAAAGTATTTATCCCTCAGTTTTAAATGATATCTTTATTATATATAGTGTCAATAGTATTTTTCTTTCGGCACTTTGAAAATGTCACTCTATTTTTTCTAGCATGCACAATTTCTGGCAAGAAGTCTGCTGTATTTGTTCTCTGTGGTTTTTTTCTATGTAATGTGACTCTTTCTCTGGATGACTTTGAGATTTTCTTTTTATCTTTTGTGGTCAGCATTTTGAATATCATGTTTCTAGATATTTATTATCATTATTATTATTTTGGAAAAATAGGGTTTCACTCTGTTGCAGATGCTGGAGTATAGTGGTGGGATCATACTTCACTGCAGCCTCGAACTTCTGGGCTTAAGTGATCCTCCCACTTCAGCCTCTCAAGTAGCCAGGACCACAGGTGTGCACCACCATGCCTGGCTAATTTTTGTATTTTCATTTTTGGAGATGGAATCTCATTTTACATCCCAGGCTGGTCTGGAACTCCTAGCCTCAAACAGTTCTTCCACCTCAGTCTTCTGAGTTGGGATTACAGGTGTGAGCCACACACCTGGCTATTTTGTCCTGTTTGAGCTTCTCTGAGCCTCTAGGACCTGTGATTTTATGTTTTTAGTATTTTTGGAGACTTTTTAGCCACTCTCTTCAAATATTTCTTCAATGATGTCTCCCCCACCCACTACCCAAGTTTTAGTTTGGATTATTTCTACGGACCTTTCTTCAGGTCACTTATTCTTTCCTTGGCTGTCTCAAGTCTACTGATAGACAAGTTAAAGGTATTCTTCATCTCCATTACTATGATTCTTCCCCCTAGCATTTTAATTTGACTCTTTTTCCTTTTACATCTCTAGAATGTTTTCACAACCACTTCTTCCATTCTCCATGTATTAGTTATCTATGCTGAATAACAAGTTAATAAAACTTGGCAGCTTGAAAAAAACAAATATTTATCCTTTCACAATTTTTGTGGACCAGAAATCTGGAAGCAGCTTAGCTGAGAGATCTGGCTCAGGTTCTCTCATGTGGTTACAATCAAGCCATAGGTCAGGGCTGCTGTCATCTGAAGGCTTGCCTGGAGATGGAGATTCTACTTCTAAGATGGCTCACTTCTACGGCTATAGGCAGCGGGTCTCAGTTCCTTGACACCTATTGACAAAGGCCTTGGCTTATCATCATGTGGGCCTTTTCATATGTCTGTCTGTCTTGACAACATGACAGTTGATGTTTTCCAAAGGAAGTGACCAAAGAAAGAGCAAGGCAGAAGCAACACATTTTTTTATGACCTAGTCTTAGATGTAAAATACCATCACTTTGGCTATATCTTATTTATTAAGTCCAGCCTACACCCAAAAGGAAGCAAATTAAGCTTCACCTCTTTAAAGGAATTTCAAGAAATTTGTGGACACATTTTAAATGGCCATAGCCTTGCTAAACCAAGTTTCAGCCTGAACGGTTACTTCCTTGGTTAGTTTTTGAGGCTGTCTTAAAACTGGATTGGTATCTCTTGTTAGTTCTCAGGAGGTACTTTGTCTAGTAGGCATTACATTTTTCAAAGTATTTCCTCTTTACTAGTCCGTCTTCTGTACTATAGAATAAGCAACTTGAAGGCAAAGATTGTGTCTTACTACATTTGTATCTCCAAGCCTGGCACAGTGCTTGGCCTTTGGTAGGCTTTCAACCAATGTTCATGGAAAAACAAATCATGCCACTCAACGAGGCACCTTTTCTGCCTTACCACATGATAAGCAGAGAAGGAGAGGGGTAGTTGTGCCTTGCAATCTGTATACATTATCTTATTTAGTGACAGACTGAAACTTTGATAGAAGCATAATCATGTGGTAGGAAAGGATAAATAATTGTGCTTTTATACTCTCTTGCTACTTACTGCTGCAGAGTCTTGGGCAGCTAATTAAGACTCTAAGAACCTTAGTTTTCTCCTAAAAAAATGAAAGAATATAATAATAATTGCCTTACCAACTTCACATTGTTTTAGTGAGGAGCAAATAAGACAATGTAAATGAAAGAGAGATACAAACTATACATATTATACAAGTATCTTAATATTATTATTTCTCAAATTTTTATAGAGCATAGGTGATATTGCCCAACATGAAGAAGATGCTTCAATTTTCAGGAATTTAATCAAAGGTGAAACCGTTATCCCACTGATAATCAGTAAGTTCCAAGGTCATTCATTCATCCAATACTGATTAACTCCTACCATATGCATATTCAAGACACAGCCCCTGTGTTCAGACACCTCAGTGTCTTCAATTAAGTCCAGGATCCTGCAAAATTTTCAAAATCTTTTTATACAAAGCTCTTATAAATTCACTGGCAAGAATCAGCACTTTTAAAATGACAGAGGAAGGTTACTAAAACAGCAGTGCAAACGGTGAGCTAGAGGCCTTAGTCGTTTCCTGAATCAGAAGTCTGGTGGCCCCTGCTCCTGCAGCAACATTGGCTCTCCTCTAAGAGCAGAAAGTGTTGGTGCCTGGCATTCAGCAAGTGCTCATTGTTCGTTAAAGGAATTAAACAAATGGCATTCTCTTATATAAGAATCATCAGATGCTACATCTGGACTGGATGGCTAATCTAGCTTCCTGATTTTGCAAAGGAAGTAATAGAAGCTCAGTAAGGTCAATAAGTTCCAAGCTTATATAGGCATGAAATAGCAGAGTTTAAACTCTAAAAAATGTTCTGACTTCTTATTTTGTGCATTTCTCTCATTTGCATTCTCTCTCAGCATTTCTCTCAGCATTGTGCATTCTCTCTCAGCATTCTGCTCCTCATTTTGTGCATTTCTCTCAAAATATTGGACTCTACTTTGAGAGATTATTAATATAATTAGCTTTGCATTTGAATAATGAAGAAAAAATAACACTGATTTACCTAATAAACTTCTTCAAAGAAATACATATCAGCCCCTAAAGTCAAACCTGTGTCCATTGTGGGAAATAGTTGTTGGAAATAGGGGAACTCTTAGGGTACATGTGCCATTTTCTATGTCTGTTTTGGCTTTATGCAAGGAGAAATTTGGCGAGTTTTCAGAGAATCCAGGAATTTGTTAAGTTGATCATGTTCTTTGATTTAACTTGGCATGACTTGAAAGTGTTATCATCTACTTGCTGTGCCATGGAGAAGTGGAGGAAGAGGTGTGTGGTTAAGCCAGTCAATTATGACATGGTTAGAAAAGTAACTCGGGGAAAAGACAAAACAGCCACTCTGTTTCAGTTGGTTTGGTTGAGGCACTTAAGACATATACTAATGCAGACCAGACTCCCCAGAAAGGCAAACTCTCCTGGGTATGAATATTATTACTCAATATGCCCCTGACATTAGGAGGAAGCTACAAAAAGCAGCAGTGGGACTTTAAACCCCTACGAGCCAGCTCTTAAACATGACCTTTAAGGTTTACAACAATAGGCACAGGGCAAAAGAGAGAGAGAGAGAACCAAAATAAATAGTCAAAAAGTGTAATTGTTAGCAGTTGTCTTAGGCCTCCTGTCAACTCAGAATTACCCATCCCATGAAAGTGTCATGAGATCAGCATCTGGGATGCCCAGATGACAGCCCTTCACTTGCCAGCCCCTGAGCCAAAATCACTGTGCCTTCTGCAGGAATGAGGGCCATTGGCCATGAGAATGTTCTAACTGTCCCTGGTGCATGGAAAAAAAGACTCCTCATCAATCTGTCCAGCCAGAAATGAAACCCAGGGCTTCCTCCATGTTCTAAAAATTCTGGGTAATAATTGCTGTGGGAAGGAGACTCATAGGCTTTCTGATACTAGAGCTAGCTTTCTTGCACTAGTTGCAGCAAGCTGCCTTGCTTAAGTAAAATTACTGGGGGTCCTGGACCCTTCTTCTGATGGGCAGCTTCCCACAGTGGCAGAGAAGCAGCCATCTGAACATTATTCTTTGATGTCTCCACATCTGGGTAAGTTTTCTGGTGGACTGGGGACTCTGAGGTCTCCTCTGGAGCAATGTGGTTCATCCATTCCCTTCTATAGGGTCCCCTTCCCTGCCTCACCCTGTCTTCCATACCTACTGGGGCAAACACAATTTGGCCAGGTGGATACGTTCCAATTTTGTAAATAACTTGGATCCAGCTGTCTTGTATATAGGTCACTTCATTTGTGTGATGTGTGTTGTGTCCAGCATGCTATCAAATTGGCTTATAAATAAAAGAGTGCTCATGAATTAAACAAGAATAGGCTAAACTTGATAGTTGGAAGAGAATGTTGTGTCTTCTAAAATTTAACTTCAAGATTTTTACCTAGGTAAACCACTGATGTTTTTAGGCTTTAGAATATTTTAAAAAGCTTTGAATAGGTAGCTTTTTGTATGGTTTAAATTCTTAAAAATTATAGAATGGTTCTCATCTATAAAATCCCAATACCTGGTAGGCAGTTCAGAATTTTCTGCCTCCTAAGTTTATGTGAAATGTGCCAGGGGAAACATATTTTTAATTGGAAAAAAGAATTTTTTTTTTCCGATGTGGAACTTATTAAAAGACTGGTTCAACACATGAAGGAACAAGTGAATAAAAAGAAAGATATGAGGAGAGTTATGGATAGAAGATACATTTTTTTTTTTTGTGGGGAGGGATATAAAGAAAGACTGATTTTGTATGAGGAGGGATTTTGTGTGGTAGATTCTTTTCCTAGAATAAAGTGACAGGTTATTTGGAAGAGAGGTGGCATAGGATAGGTCAGAGAGTCCAAGCACTGCCAAAGAGTGATGGGGTTTGTAAAGGGAAAGTTGTCAGGGGGATTTTGTATATTATTAAGCTGGCTGTGATTGAAGAAAAATTGTTTGTGATAGACTTTCTAGAAAATAATCTCTGTATTGGAACTGGGTTTTCTTAAGATATTGATTTGTGTTACAGGAAATTTTTCTTTTAAGGCTATAACTTGTTTCTTTTAATGCTATAACTGGTTTCTTTTAAAACTTCTCAGATTCATATCATAGATATTCAGCTGTTATTGTGACTCACTCCCTTTGAGAAGACTTGAGATAATAACTCTGCTTTAGGTTTTTAGTCAGCTCCTATAATTTTTTCTCCTCCAGTTCTAACTGTTGTTATGACATCATGCTAAAATATTTTATCTTAGAGGTCTATAAAAAGTGTGTGGTTAAGCCAGTCAATTATGACATGCTTAACCAATATAACTTGATTACATACTTTTGGCTGTTCTTTTTCTTTTAACTTTTATTTTAGGTTTGGAGGTACATGTGAAAGTTTGTTACATAGGTAAACTCATGTCACCGGGGTTTATTGTACAGATTATTTCATTACCCAGGTATTAAGTCCAGTACCCAATAGTTATCTTTTCTGCTTCTCTCCATCCTCCCGCCCCCCACCCTCAAGTAGACAGCAGGGTCTGTTGTTTCCTTCTTTGTGTTCATAAGTTCTTATCATTTAGCTCCCACTTATAAGTGAGAACATGCAGTATTTGGTTTTCTGTTGCTGAATTGGTTTGCTAAGGATAATAGCCCCCAGCTCCATCCATGTTCCTGCAAAGGACATGAATTTTTTCTTTTTTAATGGCTGCGTAGTATTCCATGGTGCATATGTACCACATTTTCTTTATCCAATCTGTCACTGATGGCATTTAGATTGATTTCATGTCTTTGCTATTGTGAATAGTGCTGCAATAAACATTCACATGCATGTGTCTTTATGGTAGAATTATTTATATTCTTCTGGGTATATACTCAGTAATCGGATTGCTGGGTCAAATGGTAATTCTGCTTTTAGCTCTTTGAGGAATCAGCATACTGCTTTCCACAATGGTTAAACTAATTTACACTCCCACCAACAGTATGTAAGTGTTCCCTTTCCTCCACAACCTCGTCAGCATGCTATTATTTGACTTTTTAATAGTAGCCATTCTGACTGGTGTGAGATGGCATCTCATTGTGGTTTTGACTTTCATTCCTCTAGTGATCAGTGATATTGAGCTTTTTTTTCGTATGCTACTGGGCTGCATGTGTATCTTCTTTTGAGAAGTGTCTGTTCATGTCCTTTGCCCACTTTTTAACTTTTTTTTCATTTTTCTCTTGTAAATTTGTTTAAGTTCCTTATAGATGCTGGATATTAGACCTCTGTTGGATGCATAGTTTGCAAATATTTTCTCCCATTCTGTAGGTTGTATGTTTACTTTGTTTATAGTTTCTTTTACTGTGTAGAAGCTCTTAAGTTTAATTAGGCCACACTTCTCAATTTTTGCTTTTGTTGTGATTGCTTTTGATGTCTTTGTCATGAAATCTTTGTCTATTCCTATGTCCAGGATGGTATTGCCTAGGTTGTCTTCCAGGGTTTTTATAGTTTTGGGTTTTACGTTTAAATCTTTAGTCCAACTTGAGTTGATTTTTGTATATGATGTAATGAAGGTGTCCAGCTTCAATCTTCTGCATGTGGTTAGCCGGTTATCCCAGCACCATTTATTGAATAGGGAGTCTTTTTTCCTTGCTTTTTTTTTTGTTGACCTTGTTGAAAATCAGATGGTTGTAGCTCTGTGGCATTATTTCTGGGCTCTTTATTCTGTTCCATTGTGTCTGTTTTTGTCCCAGTACCAGGCTGTTTTGGCTACTGTAGTCCTGTAGCATAGTTTGAAGTTGGGAAACGTGATGTCTCCAGCTTTGTTCTTTTTGCTTAGGGTTGCCTTGACTATTTGGGCTACTTTTTGGTTTCATATGAATTTTAAAATAGTTTCTTCTAGTTGTGTGAGAATGTCATTGGTAGTTTGATAGGAATAACTTATAATGGTTGTTTTTATTGAATCTGTAAATTTCTTTGGGCAGTATGGCCATTTTAACAATATTGGTTCTTCCTGTCCATGAGCATGGGCTGTATTTCCATTTGTTTGTGTCTTCTCTGATTTCTTCTAGCAGTGTTTTGTAATTCTTGTTGTAGAGATCTTTCACCTCATTTGTTAGCTGTATTCCTAAGTACTTTGTTCTTTTTGTGGCATTTGTGAATAAGATTGCCTTTCTGATTTGGCTCTTAGTTTGGGTGTTGTCGGTGTATAAGAGTGCTATCCTGCAACTTTGCTGAAGTTGTTTATCAGCTAAAGGAGCTTTTGGCCTGAGACTGTGGGGCTTTCTAGATATAGAATCATGTGTCCTGCAAATTTGAATGCCTCTTTTCCTATTTGGAGTCCCTTTATTTCTTTCTCTTGCCTGATTGCTCTGGCTAAGACTTCTAATACTATGTTGAATAGAAGTGGTGAAAGACAGCATCCTTGTCTTGTGCTGGTTTTCAAGGGGAATGCTTCCAGATTTTGCCCATTCAGTATAAGGTTGACTGTGGATTTGTCATAGGTGGCTCTTGTTATTTTGAGGTATATTCCTTCAATACCTACTTTATTGAGAGCTTTTAGCATGAAGTGATGTTGAATTTTATCAAAAGCCTTTCCTGCATCTATTGAGATAATCATGTCTATTTTGTCTTTAGTTCCTTTTATATGATGAATCGTATTTCTTGATTTATATATGTTGAACAAACTTTGCATCCTGGGGATGAAGCCCACTTAATCATGGTGGATTAGCTTTTTGATGTGCTGCTGAATTTTTGCTAGTATTTTATTGAGGATTTTTGCATCAGTGTTTATCAAGGATATTGCCTGAAGTTTACTATTTCTGTTGTGTCTCTGTCAGGTTTTGGTATCAAATGCTAGGCTCATAGAAGGAGTTGGCAAGGAGTCCCTTCTAAACTTTTTGGGAGGAATGGTACCAGCTCGTCTTTGTACATATGATAGAATTCGGCTGTGAATCCATTAGGTCCTGGGCTTTTTTTTGGTTGGTAGGCTATTTGTTACTCATTCAATTTCAGAGCTTATTATGTCTGTTCAGGGCATCAATTTCTTCCTGGCTCAGTCTTGGGAGGGTGTATGTGTCCAGAGATATATCTATCTCTTCTAGGTTTTCTAGTTTTTGTGCACAGAGGTGTTCATGGTAATTTCTGATGGTTGTTTTTATTTCTGTGGGGTCAGTAGTAACATTCCCTTCATCATTTCTAATTGTGTTTATTTGAATCTTCTATATTTTCTTTATTAGAAAGAAATTGATATATCTTATTAATTTTTTCATAAAACAAACTCCTGAATTCGTTGATCTTTTGAATGGTTTTTTGTGTCTCAACCTCCTTCAGTTCAGCTCTGATTTTGGTTATTTCTTGTCTTCTTTTAGCTTTTGGGTTCATTTATTCTAGCTTCTCTAATTCTTTCAGTTGTGTTGTTAATATGAGAGATTTCTAACTTTTCAATGTGGGCATTTAGTGCTACGAATATCCCTCTTAACACTGCCTTAGCGGTGTCCCAGAGATACTGGTATGTTGTATCTTTGTTCTCGTTATTTTTAAAGGACTTCTTGATTTCTGCCTTAATTTCACTATTTACCCAAAAGTCATTCAGGAGCATGTTATTTAATTACCATGTAATTGCATGGTTTTGAGTGATTTTCATAGTCTTAACTTCTGTTTTTATTGTGCTGTGGTTCAAGAGTGTGTTTGGTATGATTTTGGTTCTTTTGCATTTGTTGAAGATTGTTTTATGTTCAATTATGTGGCCCATTTTAGAGTATGTGTCATGTGATAATGAGAAAAATGTAAATTCTGTTGGTTTTGAGTGGAGAGTTCTGTAAAGGTTTATCGGATCCATTTGATCCAATTTTGAGTTCAGGTCCTGAATATCTGTGTTAATTTTCTGCCTTGATGACCTCTCTAATACTGTCAGTGGAGTGTTGAAGTTTCCCACTACTACTGTGTGGGAGTCTGTGTCTCTTTGTAAGTCTCTAAGATCTTTCTTTATGAAACTGGGTGCTCCTGTGTTGGGTGCATATATATATTTAGGATAGTTAGGTCTTCTTGTTGAATTGAACCCTTTACCATTATGTAATGTCCTGGTCTTTTTTTTATCTTTGTTGGTTTGAAATCTGTTTTGTCTGAAATTAGAATTGCAACCTCTGCTTTTTGCTTTTTTCCATGTGCTTGGTAGATTTTCCTTCATTCCTTTATTTTGAGCCTATAGGTTTCATTATGTGTGAGATAGGTCTCTTGAAGACAGCATACCATTGGGTCTTGCTTTTTTTTGAATCCAGTTTGTCACTCTGTGCCTTTTAAGTGGGGCATTTATCCTATTTATATTCAAGGTTAGTATTTATATGTGGATGTGATCCTGTCATTGTGCTGTTGGCTGGTTATTATGCTGGCTTGTTTGTATGGTTGCTTTCTAGTGACATTGGTCTGTGTGTTTAAGTATGTGTTTGTATTAGCTGGTGTTAATGGTGGAGGGTCTCCAGGTTCTTGGTGTCTTGAATAAAGAATTGCACAAAACACACAAACAAAGCAAGGAAGAGATGAAGGGATTTATAAAAAATGAAAGTACACTCCACAGTGTGGAAGTGGACCCAAGCATGGGAGCACAAAGGCCCTGTTACAGTTTTTGTGAGTTTAAATGCCCTCTACTTGGGATATGCCCTATGTAAATGGAGAGGATGAAGTAAAATTACAAAGTAATTTACTTGGTCTATGCCCTTTGGAGAGGATATTTCCTATCACAGCTGAAGTGTGAATCAGCCTTATGTTCTCTGCCTCCAAACCCTATTTTCCTGTCTCACTGGTAGCAGTCTTTTTTTTCTACGTTTAGAGCTCCTTTCAAGATCTCTTGTAAGGCAGGTCCAGTGGTAATGAATTCCCTCAATATTTGCTCATCTGAAAAGGATCTTATTTCTCCTTCACTTAGGAAGCTTAGTGTAGATGGATATGAAATTCTTGGTTAAACCTTGTTTTTTTTTTTTTAAAGAATGTTGGATATAAGCCCCCAGTCTCTTCTAGCTTGTAGGGTTTCAGCAGAGAGGCCCATTGTTAGCCTGATGGGGTCCCCTTGTAGGTGACTTGCTCTTTCTCTCTAGTTGCCTTTAACATTCTTTCTTGCATTTTGACCTTGGAAAATCTGATGATTATGTGTCTTGGGATAATCTTGTGTAGAATCTTGCAGGAGTTCTCTGTATTTCCTGAATTTGACTCTTGGCCTCTCTGGCAAGGTTGGGGAAGTTTTTATGAATGATATCCTGAAATATGTTTTCCAAGTTGTTTGCTTTCTCCCTGTCCCTTTCAGGGATGCCAGTGATTCATAGAATTTGCCTCTTTACGTAATCCCATACATCTTGGAGGTTTTGTTCATTTCTTTTTATTTAGTCTTTATTTTTGCCTGACTATCTTATTTTGAGACCCAGTCTTCAAGTTCTGAGATTCTTTCCTCAGCTTGGTTTATTCTGCTGTTAATACTTGTGATTGCACTGTGAAATTTTTGTATTGTGTTAGCTAGCTCTGTCAGACCTGTTAGGTTTTCGTTTATACTGGCTATTTCATCCTTCAGCTCCTGTATAGCTTTATTGAAATTCTTATTTTTTCTGGATTGGGTTTTGCCATCTTCCTGTATCTCAATGATCTTTGTTTCTATTCATATTCTGAATTTTACTTCTGTCATTCCAGCCAGTTCAGCCTGGTTAAGAACTCCTAGAGAATGGATGCAATCAGTTGGAGAACATATAAAACACTCTGGTGTTTTGAGGTTTTTTTTTTTTTTCTAATCTCTGCATGTGGGTGTTCCTTTAACTGCAGTGTAGATTGAGTACTGTCAACAGACTTCTGCTCTAAATGTTTTCACTGGGCTGAGGCTTTGTGCAGGGTCTTCCCTTGAAACTGGCTTCTTGTCTCTGGTTTCAGAGGCTGGTACGTTAGCAAGGTATTTTTGGTATTGAAGCTTTGGAGAATGATCCAGCAGGTGGCACTTAGGCTGACTGGTCAGTTGGTAGACTCTAGCTCAGTTGTGTAGCTCCTCTATGCTTCCTGACAGTTGCAGCCATGTTATCTCTCAATGCTCTGAAAGTGCGGGTTTCTTTCCCCCTTGAGTGCTGGCTGTAGATTGTGGCTTGGGACTCCTGTGATGCCCACTGTAGCTCTGGGGTGATCTCAGTGTTTCTTCCTCAACTTTGAGGCAGCAGAGGAAGGGACCTCAGTAGTGGCTATAACCAAGGTTCATTTGCTTGTTTCTTGGAGGCTCCACCCCAGAGAGATGCAGGTCGGCAATCACTCAGTGCAATCAGCCCAGAATGGAGGGTCTGTGCTGTGGGCCCAAGTCACAGGTTTCCTGTCTGGTGATGAGCAGTGGGAGGTGTTTGGGACCCAGGGGAGACAGATTGGCCTCATCTCCTTGGGTCAGCTGCAGCTTGTTGGAGGTGTGGATAAGGCACTTAGGGTCTTTTCTCCTTCATTAGTCTGATGGTGGCAAGGGCAGTTCCACTGCGGAGACAGTGGTAGAAAGGCATTCAGTTGCCCCTGGAGGCTCTGTCCAGGGAGTTGCTGAGTTACCACTGGCTTGATAGCTCTGACAGCATGTGGCTGGAGGCCTAGGCCTAGAACACCTGCCTAGTGAGGAGATAAGGGAACAGGCACCCATGTAACACCCTGGCCACTTTTCTATAGGGCTGCTGCAGTATGCTTGGGGCCCGTTGCAGTCTCTAGTCATCTCATATTTTCCAGTTCCTGGAGGGTTCACCTGTAAAGGCTGAGAAATAGAAAAGAGGGCAGCCTGCTTCTCCCTCTGGGAGCTTCATCCTAGGGAGGTACAGGTCTGTTGCCAGCCAAACACACCTGTAGGATGTGGCTGAAGACTCATTGGGAAGTCCCATCCAGTGAGGAGGAATGAGATCGGAGACCCACCCAAAGAGCAGTCTGGTCACATTTTGGTAGAGCAGTTCTGCTGTGCTGGAGTCTGCCTCAACCCCTGGTCACCTCGAACACTCCAAAGCTCAAAGGCTAGAACAGGTAAGTCACCCAAACAGCAAAGATGGCGGCCTGCCCATTCCTCTGGGAGCTCTGTCCCAGAGAGTTTTCAAATCTCTCTTGGCTGGAGAACACAGGCAGGGGTGACTAGAGGGCCCACCCAGTGAGGAGGAATGGGATCAGGGACCTGCTTAACAAAGCAGTTTGGCCACATATTGGTAGAGCAGTTGTGCTGTGCTGGAGGATCTCTTCTGCCCCTGGTCAGCTCAGACTCTCCAAAGCCCAAAAACTAGAGAGCTAAGTCACCCAAATGGCAAAGAGGGCAGTCCACTCCTTCTCCTGGGAGTTCCATCTCAGGGAGGTGTAACCCTGCCTACTGGTGGCTGGCTGGAATTCCAAGCCAGTGGGTCTTATCCTGTGAGGTGCCATGGAAGTGGGGTCTGCAGACTGTCACTGCTCAGCTCCCCGGATTCAGCATCTTTCCTAGGGGTATGTATGGGAGCCCACTTGGCTGGGCTGCAGCTACTTTGCTGGAAAGCCTGAGTGTCTAAGGCTCCTGAGTCTCCATGTATACCTGAGCGGCTGCTATGCTGAGACTCCATGTAAGTCTCTCAGTCTGAAGGCCCTGGTGGAGTGGGTTCACAGGAAGATCTCCTGACCCAAGTGTTGCAAAGATCCATGGGAGAAGCATGGTTTCCTGAGGTAGTACATTCACTCACTGCTTCCCTGGGAGTGGGGAGGGTCCTCTGGTTTCGTGTTGCTCCCAAATGGGGCATCATCCTGTCTTGCTTTTCTTCATTCTCCGTGGGTCAAATTGTTTCCTTGATTAGTCCCAATGTGAATATTTGGATGTTTCAGTTGAAGGTGCTGTATTACCCCTTTTGTACCTTTCCATGAGAGACACGCACACTAGCTGCTTCTACTTGGCTATCTTGGCCACCCGCCTATTGGTTTTTCTTAATATAGAACCTTATTTTTGGCTTTTAGTTTTTGACTCTTATATTGCATAACAAATTTTAAGGGCTAATGAGTGCCTGCCCACATCCATTTCCATATGGTCTAAAAAAGTTTAATTGGCTATCAGTCTTTTGGCTCTAAGTCCCGTGGCCAAAGGAAATCCCAAAGAAACCTGAAAAACTAACTCAAACCATGACAGGAAATAGGGGGTCAGACAGGCTTCGCCATGCTTACTCCCCAAATTTAAATTTAGGCCAGGATCAAAAGGCCTTTCGAAATTAAAATAAAATATTGCCCTTTCTTCCAAATGAAAAACAAAAACAAAAACAAAAAAACTCCCTTGTTTAACTGGAAGACTTAGTCTTACTAAAGACTTAAAAAAAAAAAATTCCAGGCCTGGCACGGTGGCTCACGCCTGTAATCCCAGCACTTTGGGAGGCTGAGGCAGGTGAATCACGAGGTCAGGAGTTCAAGACCAGCCTGAACAATATGGTGAAACCTCATCTCTACTAAAAATACAAAAAAATTAGCCAGGCGTGGTGGTGTATGCCTGTAGTCCCAGCTACTCGGGAGGCTGAGGCAGGAGAATCACTTGAACCCAGGAGGCGAAGGCTGCAGTGAGCCGAGATGGTGCCACTGCACTCCAGCCTGCACGACAGAGCAAGACTTCATAAAAAAAAAAAAAAAAAAAAAAGTTTGAAAATCAATTACAACCAAAACACCCCTATCAGCTATTGTTAAATACCCTCACTGCTGTTAAGCTTCAGAAAATCACTAGCTGGGGACACCTGTCCAGGATTAAACCTGTTTCTTGTGACTCCCCACAGGTATAAGAGGAAGACTCCACACCCTACATTTGTGAACCCCTAGAAGACTTAAAGCTATTGTTTTGCAAACACACAAATAAATAACATGACAAGGAAGAGCATATGCAACAATAAACCACATCTATTATTCTCACCTGGTTTTTATCTTTCCTAAAACCTTTGATAACTACTTTATTATTACTAATTTTTGGCCCTTGCTTGTTTAACCTCTCAGTTAAGTTTGTATCTTCTAGACTACAACAATTCCACATGAAGATGATGCTGGCACAAGGCTTCCAACCCATTCTGTCTTCTTACCCAGAAAATAAAAACATCCTGGTGTTGGGCCCCTTGTATCAGGTATCCAGAGATTTTTTACTCCTCCAATAGAAGGAGTAAGAGTCTATGCCCATAGAATCAGCAAGAAGCAGTTACAGAAGATGGACCTCTTCCCTTCTGCAGTCCCCTTAAGATTAAGGAGTATCCAATCTCTGAGAGAAGAATGAAGGAGACCAGCAGGACTTGTTTTCTGGCCACAACCCTGCTGACCAAAACAGGATCTCACCCATAAAGGATGAAGTGAAAAAAGGCAGGAACGAGCAGATGGCGATAAAAGCAATCCCTAGCTGCCCTCATTGCTCGTTAGCATAAGACATTCCCACTAGCACCACGACGGTTTATAAATGCCATAACAGGCTAGAGGTGGTGGCTCACGCCTGTAATCCCAGCACTTTGGGAGGCCGAGGTGGGTCGATCATGAGGTCAGGAGATCGAGACCATCCTGGCTAACACGGTGAAACCCTGTCCCTACTAAAAATGCAAAAATTAGCTGGGTGTGATGGCATGCGCCTGTAGTCCCAGCTACTCAGAAGGCTGAGGCAGGACAATCGCTTGAACCCAGGAGGCAGAGGTTGCAGTGAGCCGGCACTGCACCACTGCACTCCAGCCTGGGCAACAGAGTGAGACTCCATCTCAAAAAATAAATAAATAAATAAATAAATAAATAAATAATGCCATGACAGTGACCCAGAAGCTATGACTTTATTCCATAGCAATGGCCTGGAAGTTACTGCCCCTTTCCTAGAAAGTTCTAAATAACCCATCCCTCAATTTGCATTAAACTGCCCCTTAATTTGCATGTAATTGAAAGCGAGTAGAGGTGAGTAACCATACAGTTGCCAACAACCCATACATTGCAGCCTCTGGGTGCACTGCCTGTGAGTTAGCCCTACTTCACAAGGAGCAGTACCCTTTAATAAAAGATTGCTATATAACGACACCAGTTTTCCCTGGAATTCTTTTCTGAGTGAAACCAAGAACCCTTCTGGGCTAAGCCCCAATGCTGGGGCTCACCTGTCTTGCGTCGGACCCATCAATTGATATGAAATGTGATTTATTTCAGGCAGAAAAATATTTACTCTGTTTCATTTTCCCTAGCTCCTTGGACAAACGTGTTTTGAGTTTCAAGTGAGCAAACCTTCAATATGTCTGCCATTTTGGGGAAGAAGTTGTAACTTGGAGTGAAGGTAGAGGGATTTATTATGAGAGCTTTGCTAGCAGACATCTCATTCTTTAAAACAAAATCAACGCACAAACATAATTGGTGAGAAATACAACATAGTGGTTAAGATACAAGCTTTAGCATCAGAGCTTGGTTTAAAATTCAGTTATGTTTTTGACAATTGCATGACTCAGGGATGACAGATTAATCCTCACTTATAAAATGGAGATGATGAGACCTATCTGAGGAGAATGTTGTGTGGATAAGGGAAATAATTACTCTAGATCATTTATCCTGTGCCCATAACATACTAATAGCTGAATAAACTGTGGCTTTTATTATTACAAATAATGAAACTAACTGAAGGCACCACATTCTCTAAATAGTACTCCCTGCTCTTTAAGAATTCAACAGGTTTGCAATTTGTTCATATCTCCGCATAACTATGTGACATATTATTAAATTGATCTAACTCTCTGAACCTATTGATGAAATGAAAACATTTAATCCTGTCCTCAATCAAGTACAGGCCTAGGCCACTGTAAAGACACAAAGCTCTGAATTTCCAGGATGTAAGTGGAAGTAAGTCAGTGAACCTGAATTATGACTCCTCTTGCTGGGAACATTTGATGACTAGAGTGAAGAGCTGTGTGCTGGCAAGAATATGGCCCTGTAAGATGCTGGGAAATTTTTCCTAAAATGGTTCCATTGACTGCATCCTGAACTCTCCCACCCCAAAATACTCCAAAACAAATCCTCTTCTCCAACCAACACTGATTTCAAAATTATGTGAAGGAAAATGCCAGCAGAGTAAAATCCAGGGTGATCTCATTCAATTGATATTTTCTGGTACAAGTAAATTTACTTTTTTCTCTTATAAATAAGCTGAATGACATAAAGATAATTCAAGATGAAAAAATGACAGTAATATTTTTAGCATCATGGCAAGCAGCCAGTTCCTCCAAATTAGAAATGCCAGATAAAAGTAGAAGATACTCAGTTAAATGTGATTTTAAGATAAACTATAATTTTTTTAAGTGAAAGGATGTTCTTAGTCAGTCTTGACCCTTGTAGGTGGACTTAGAAAAATTGCCAGGGCACCTCCAATGACCAGGCTCCATGTTGGATGTACATGTACAACATACACATTTAACTGGACATCGTATATTTTTATTTGTTAAATCTGGCAACTCAAATCCAAATGAACTGAATTATAATTGCCTTTATAGTTACTTGTCATACTTAATTACCCTTTAAAAAATTATATTCTGGGACACCTTTCAGATATCTTCTGGTACTTGTTTATTATTTTAAAGAGATGACAAATTTGTAGATTAGAAAGTTACTGAATGTATACTTTTTCTCCTTATGGAGTCATCATTAACATAAATTGCCATTTATATTGCTATTTATATTAATGATGACTCCATAAGGAGAAAATTAACTTGCATAAAAATAAAGCTGAATTCTTCATAGGCAAGCATGAAATAAATATGCCAGTATAGGCTTCTGGGAACCAGAGAGAGAAATTTAAACTTCATGATTGGAACCAGCTGGACATTTTTAAAAATTTTAATGACCATGACCATTTAGACACAAAGAATCTTCCAATTTCAAATCCTGGACAGTTTTTACCAATGATGTCACAACAGAGTACTAATATTTGGGGCTTCAAATGAAATCTTTATCATGTAGGGATAGATCGAAATTTGAAATTTCACCCATGCTGATTTTAGACAGTGCCAGATTTATACTATTAAAGTTTTAATACTTATCTTACCAGATGATCTTCTGGTAGCTGATAAGAGATGAAACCTGAGAAATTCATTCCAAATCCCAGTGAGCAGTCATACAGCCCTTTCTCAGGACAGTCTGAAAAAGTTCTATAAAATTTCCCTCTCACAAGGGGAACTATTTGTTCATCTGAATTATGCAGTGTGTGAGAGATTTGCTAAGATGTAGCAATTTGCTTCAACATGTGACCTTTGCTTGCTGAGGTCTCTCAAGCCTTGGGGACAATTTAAAATGTAGATAATAATCTTGATGATCTCTGGCCCCTAAACTCCTCACTGAAAGATTCCAAATCTCTTTGCATTTCCTGTGCAGTCCCTAGTGGGACTTACTCATTGATTCAAAACGAGTAAGACTCAATTCTTGACCTCAAAAGTGTGGTAGGAACAATATGGCTGTGGTCTTGGTCATCACCATTCTCCATCCATGACTGTTGTGCTCTGCTGCCAATGCCTCACGGCCCTAAAACTGAGGAAGCATCTCTAAGCCAGGGTCCGCATGACTGGTTGCAGAGAGTGCATCTCTCTAGGTGGATCCCGGTAAGCAAGCTGCTGTTTTATATTTTGCAACATCCCTCTCAAGGAGCCTACGACGAATCCCCCGTGCTGGGTCAGAAAATATTTCAATGGTTCTTACTGTGTCTCGTTGAAAAGAATCCCTCTCCCCTGATCTTGCACCCAGTGTCCCAACTGTGCTTCTGTGCATCTCTATTCGTTTCTTCACTACAGTGAGTTTCCTACTTATCCAGGGAACTTTGTCTGTCTTTTATATATTGTGACCCACTTTAGAACCTTAGATTATATTGTAAGTTTAAGTGTTTTCTTCTCTGTTTTATCCAAACAGAGATTTGATTTCTGCCTTCATGAATCTTGTAGGTCAGTAGCAGACACAGGGCAGCAGAAATATCATTTAAAAAAAATAACAGTATCTGTTGTCTTCTCAATTCTCTCTAAATTTTGTTGTCCTGAAACTTCTCACACATTAAAAGAATTACATTCATTTTATTCAGAAAGAATGCAGTTCTTGCCTAGAAGAAAGGGATATTACTTGAGTTTGGGTTTCAAATTAGACTTTTAAGTACATTTAGAGCAGTAGTCCTGAAAGCTAGTTTTACTTAAGAAATAGATTTTCTGAAGCCTAAAAATATTCCTTTAAATATCAGAGACTAAAGCTTAGAGGATTGACGAGAGCATAAACTATAGAACAGGGAGGACTGTATTCCTCAGTGGAATCACTGAAGTTCCAGCCCCATGAAGAAGACAAAAAAGTCCTTTCAGTGCTGTGTGAGGAACTGGAGAAAGATTGAAAAAGGGTAAAACCAGGTGAAGATGCTACCTGGGCCTCGTCTTGCCTCAACATATATCATCTCCTAGGCCTTGACTCAGAGTGGGAATCGGGAAGAAGATAGTAAGTGCGGGGAGAATGAAAGTACATTGGACCAAACCAAGTAAACAGAATGAGATTATCTAAGTTGCTGCTCGTGGAAGTGATCATCAAGATTCCCCATTCATCCTTCTTTCTGGGCATATGGCTCCCCGAAATTAGGCATGGCCATGGGACTTCACTTTGGACAATAACATGTGAGCAGAAGTGATGCTTTTTTACCTCTTAGTAGAAGCACCAAAGACACAAGATTCTGCAGGCTGTTTTCTGCTAGGCAGCCGAGAAGGACACAGACGGCACCATAACAAGATATGGAAGACTGGCAGCTTGGATTCCTCAGAATGCCGAGCAGCCATATTTGGTTTCCATCTATCCTTTCTTTATTCTATTTCTCAATTTGTACTAAGCACAAGAGGAGGAACCAAGTGGTTTTGGGTGGAAATCATGAATTCAGTTTTGAATATATGAGTGTGTGATGCCTGAGACATCGAAGAAAATATGTTAAGTGTGCAGATGGACATATAAATACAGAATTCATAGGAAAGATCTATAGAGATATAAATTCATATGTAGAAAGGATATATAAACCCTGTCTCCCACCCCAACCACATTTCTTTCATTAGAAAAGATATTTTGAATCCAGGAAGGATTTAACTTATGATGATCCCATTTAACTGATACTAAGTACTTAGAAAAAAACTGTAAACGAAAGACTTTACTTTCAAAACATATAAAACAGTATTTTTATTTATGCATGCATGGAGAGAAACCAAATGATATTTCCATTTACCTTTTTTAAACTTCACTATAATTCTATTTTAGCTGCAGGTGAATCCATTTATTCCAAATAGTGATACTGAATATAAATTGAAACAAATGAACTCCATATTCCTTAATTGATTTATACCCGTATGCTGTGATTTAAACAGATAAAAATAGGAACATTTAAAAATATATAAAGTAAACAAATGCTTTCCTAAAAGACATAAACTTTAGATTCTACAGTTTATCTTTCACAAAGAGACAGCTCCAAATTATGAGAAAGTTAAGGGTAAACCAGTAAGCAAGCACCTAGGTATTTGTGTACATACAGAGGATATGGGGAAAGTGAGTACATAATGCCACAAGGCGATGCGTTCCTGTTTGAAATGGAAAGAACTAAGTTGTTCCCTGGTTTTGAACTTGCTATTAAGATGAGAGAACCATTGCCTAGTGACCTTAACCTCATCATAGAAACAAAAGAGATTAACAAAAGCAATCAAGATAGTGAAGAAACATGAATTTTAAATATTCAAGCAATGGTGTTGGGACTATGGTGCGGAAGAGAATGTCAGGAAGAGAAAGAATAGCTATTCGATGTATTAAAATAAATTTATGTTGGAAGGGTGGTGTTACATTTCCAGAAGATAGAAGATATAGGGGCAAATTTTGCTTTGAAGTAAGCAAGAGCTTAACATTTTTTTTTCGGCTTCTTAGAGTAATATATCTTCATAGCAAAAATTTTTGAAAAATGTAGAAAAGTAAAATTTAAAAAATCACTCATAAGCTCTTCTCCCAAAGATAATCACTGTTAATATTTTGTGCACATACATATAAATATGTACACATGTTTATTCACTGGTTCATTCAGTAATCGTTTACTAAGCGCCTATTATGTTCCAGATGCTCCTTTAGGCAGTCCTGTAATTGATGCAATTCTCTACTATAGTACATTTAGGTTGGGTTCACTATCTTTCTACTATACTGAATATCTTTAATATAAATTTGTATGTGTGGCTCTGATTATTTGTTTAGTTAATATTCTTAAAGTAGACTTTCTGAGTCAAAAGATATTCTGAAATTGCTTCCTCCCAAATGATTGATTTACTTTTTCATTAGCAGTGTAGAAAAGAATTATTTTCAACTGCACTTGCAAACATCATCATATTTTTGGTTAATCTGTGCTGATGAAAGTTAAAACACATATATTTAATTTGCATTTTTTTAACAATAAGGTTGAAGATTTTTATGTTTTTAGTGAATTAGTATATCATTTACATTTAAAGTTGAATGTAGACTGAAAGTTTATATCCCACCAAATTCATGTGTTGTGACCTAATCCCCAATGTGATGGTATTTGAAGTTGAGGCTTTTGGAAGGTGATTAGGTCATGAAAGTGAAGCCCTCATAAATGGCATTAGCACCTTTATAAAAGAGATGACAGATGTGCCCTTGTCCCTTCCACCATGTGAGGATGCAGCAAGAAGACACTGTCTATGAACCAGGATACAGGTTCTCAGCAGACACTGAATCTGTTGGCACCTTGGTCTTGAACTTCCTAGCCTCCAGAAATGTGAAAATAAATTGCTGTTGCTTATAAACCACCCAATCTATGGTACTCTGTTATAGCAGCTCAAAGGACTAAGACAGTTAAGTAAATTTAAATAATGTATAAAATATTTATAAAGAACAAAGAGAAAATAAGCTCCAAATGCCCATCACCCATCTTAAGAAAATAAATACTTTTATCACCTTTCAAACCTCTGTGCACTTTAGTATATCCTTCCCCCTCCAAAGAAAGTACTATTCTCAACTTTGAGTTTATCATTTTCTTTTCTTTTTTTTTTTTTTTTTTTTTTTGAGGTGGAGTCTCAGTCTGTCACCCAGGCTGGAGTGCAGTGGCACAATCGCAGCTCACTGCAGCCTCCCCTTCCCGGGTTCAAATGATTCACCTGCCTCAGTCTCTTGAGTAGCTGGGATTACAGGCACCCACCACCACACCCAGCTAATTTTGTATTTTTTAGTAGGGACAGGGTTTCACCATGTTGGCCAGGCTGGTCTTGAACTCCCAGCTTCAGGTGATCTGCCCGCCTCGGCCTCCCAGAGCACTGGGATTACGGGCGTGAGCCACTGCCCCCAGCCGAGTTTATAATTTTCTTACTTTAGCATTTTACCACATACATTTCTATGTCAAATGACATAGTGCTTATTTTGTATTTTAAAAAGCTGTGTGAGTGGTCTCATACTGTACACAAACTTTCACACATACCCCAAATCTCCTTTGTACTCAACGTTAAGAGATGTAAGCCTGTTTTCTCATATGGTTGTATTTCATTCATTTTCAGTGTTAAAGTACAACGTATAATATATAGTGTTATATACAATATTTTTTAGCCTTTCTACCATTAATTAACATTTGAGTTGTTTCTAGTTATATTAGTCCATTTTGCATTGCTATACAGGAATACCTGAGGCTGGGTAATTTCTAAAGAAAATATGTTTATTTGGCTCATGGTTCTGCAGACTGTACAAGAAACATGGCCCCAGAATCTGCTTCTGATAAGAGCCTCAGGAAGCTTCCAATCATAGCAGAAGGTGAAGGGGGAGCAGGTGTGTCACATGGCAAGAAAGAAAGCACGAGAGAGAGGAGGAGGTGCCAGTCTCATTTTAAACAACCAGCTCTCAGTAATAGAGTGAAAACTCACACATTACTGCAGGGAGGGCACTAAGCAATTCATGAGGGATCCACTCTCATCACTCAAACACCTCCTACTGGGCCCCACCTTCAACATTAGGAGTCACATTTCAACGTGTGATTTGGAGGAGACAGACATCCAAACTATATCACTAGTTCTGTGATATTACAAAGTATGTTGCTTTGAATATTTTGTATGGCATTTCTATCCATTTATATGTGCAAGAGTTTCTCTATGGAATAGTTGTGGGAGCTTAATCCCTGTGTCATAGAATGAGTGCATTTGTGATTTAAAAAATAAGTTGTTGTTATCATTTTATATTGATTTACATCCCCATAAAAAGACTTAAGTATTGTTATAAAGCGTACCAATTTACATTTTTACCCAAAGACATAGATGTCTAGTTGTTTCATATCCATGCCAACACTGAGTATTTTTATTTTTATTTTTAATTTTTTTTAGAGACAGTCTCATTATGTTGTCCAGGCTAGAGTGCAGTGACTACTCATACACATGATCATAGTGCACAATAGCCTTGAACTCCCGGGCTCAAATGATTTTCTTGCTTTAGCTTCTGAAGCAGCTGGAACTACAGGTGCATGCCACTGTGCCTGGCCTAACATAATATTATCAGATATTTTCAGATTTTCCAATTTGGTGCATATAAAATACTATCTCATTGTGAGTTTGTTTTGTACTTTTCAGATTACTAATGATGTTGGACATGTTTTTTTGTGTGTGTTTGGCTAATTCCTATTTTCTCTACTTTTCCTTTTGTCTCCCCCCCTCTGCTTCCATTTACTTGTTAGTTTGACATTATTGCATTATCAGAGTACATAACAATAGATTACACTCCATTATTGTTATTGTTGCCTCATCTGTTGCAATAACTGGGAATCACATGTATCTTTAAAAACTGATAAATCAAGCAATAGAAATTAAATATATTTAATAATACAAAGAGAAACACTAAGAATTATACTATTAATGACTATCGATCACACTTAACATAGTGAGTTTTAAGAGAAAGTGTTTAAAATATCCAAGGAGATGTTGCCTTCCATTTTATAGAAATTTTCCAGAGCATGGAATCAGATGGGATCATTTCTACATAATTTTAGAAAGTTAGCAAAATCTAACCAAAAAATAGTACTAATGAATTATTCTCTAATTATGAGCAGAGACACAAAGCTACAAAATGAGATATTAGCAAATAGATTCTTTAAAAAAACTACATGAAAAACAGGTAGAATTTATTCCTCATATACAAAAAATTAGTATTACGAATTCTACTTATGTAATGTATTTAACAATAGGTCAAAGAAAAAAAGCTACAAAACCAATTCAATAACATCTGAAGCCTGAGAGGAAAATGAAAGACAAGAGGCTGTGGCTGCAGCTGTGTCTGCTGACAACAGGATAAAAATGGTTGCATTGAGAGTAAGCTGCATTTTCACCAGGCAGAGCAAACTGGGAGCAAAGCTGTGTTTTTCTTGGAAATCAAAAGAGGACTCCAAGAAAAGAAGCTTTTAAGAGGACTGGCTGGAGAGTCAAAGAAGATCCATTAGCTTCTGGACCACTGAAAACCTAAGGGCTGATGGTAGGGGGGTAAGTGGCCGGCAGCAAGGAGACATTTTCTGTATCTAGGATGGTATAGAAAAGACCCCCACTGGACAGATCTACAAAGAACAACTAAAGAGTCTCTTGGTAGAACAGGTCAGCTCTGGACATCATTCAAATCCGGGGAGCCTCTTATACTGGATTGCAATTGTGTTGGGCATGTACAACTGTGTTCTTTTTCTCTAATGGCTTCTTTCTTCTGGTCAGTCTCTGGAAGGGGTGATAGAGTGAGAAATAGTAGCCAGCAAGTGTAGAAAGAGATGTGGAAGAGAGAACGGGGAAACAGTGAAAACAATTGCATTTCCCCCACGTTCCAAATGTAGGTTATCCAGGTTAAATGTAGGCCCCACCTGACTAGGCAAAGATTTTTTCCTTTGTTGTGAGTTTGAAAAGAACTAAACATCATACTGAAGTGGAATTATTGAAATTGGATAGACCCGGGTTCAAATCTTGACTCAGTTATGTAACATCTTGTGAATTTTGACAAGCTCCTTAACTCCACTGAGTCTGTTTTTATACCCGTAAAATTTATGTAGGATTGTTATGAACATTAATTGAAAAATTATATATAAAATAAGTGTCCACCGTAGTTCCTGGCACATACTAGTGCTTGAAAACTACCAATCCACTTCATCAATTTGTGTTATGCCCTGCATGGGCACATATTTGTCCTGATACTCTTCAAAATGTAGAAGTACCCACAGAAAAATTGTCTCAGTTCAAGCACAGTATTATTAATATTCTACTGAGTACTAAGTATGGTCGTTAATAGTCTAATATGAAGAAGTCAAAACAGTCTCTGGAAAAAGTCTTTCTGCAAGCTTTTTGAATCTTCAGGGATTGCTACAAAGACTGGAAAATCGATCTTGAACTCAGCCTTTTAATTTCTTTTCATGATTACTGTTCTCAAATGGAGAATGCAATTAAAATTAATCCTGTCTTAGTTCACTTGCCTCAAAATAAACATTGATCAAATTCTATGTGGAGGGTCTGTAACATCTCTTCTATAATCATTTTAAAATATATTAACAGAGATCTGTGTATTGTAGAACAAAGGGGACTGTTTCTGGGAGACAGGAGTTCTGAGTTCTGGCTCTAGCTCTGCCATGTTCTGTGTGACCTATGAAAAGGCACGTCTTCTGTTTGAGTCCCCTTCTCCTCTGTAAGATGGGTACATTAATACTTCACAGGAGTATTTAAGGATCACACAGGTCATGCATGTTAATGGCAAAAATTACAATAAACTTACAATGAAATATTATGGTGGCTACCTACATTCCTGAAAAAATCTGATTAATATAAGCCTCCCAGATATCAAGATCATTGGGACTTCACACAAATATGTTATAATGCTTATTGTTATTATGGTATGAAGCGAATGTTACATGGAGTACTCAGAGGGCTAACTAGCTTATGTTATAATGAAGGTTATTTCTTTCATTTTTTGATGACAGCCAAAAAGAGAGAGATATGAAAGTAGTGTTCACATACTGCTGAACATTAAACATATTTATTAAATATTTATACCTCAAATGATCTAAAATGATCAGAAACTGAGATATGATACATATAATTTTGCACTCTTTTCCAAACAGCTTACTTTTGCTAGAGCAAAATGTCAGTCCAGGCTTATAGTTGGTCAAATGTACCATTTAGATTTACTTAATTTTTCTCCTCAGAGACTTCTCTGATGTCTCAACAAACTGTCAACCAGGAAATGGTTTACTGCTACAAACATTAACTTAGCTCTTGTCAAAACCTGTTAGCCATGACAGGAGCTCTTACACTTTTATGAAACTTCTAGATTTCAGTTTAGATGGAAATAAAAAATATTCTATTGCTATAGCATAAATCTGCCTTTAATAGCCTAAGTGTTGAATTGTGGCTATCAAAAAGAGTACACACTGTGCATAGGGGATAATTAACACTTAAATAGAAGCATAGCTATGCCAGGGATCGTTTTTATCAGCCATCACAGGGTCATAAATTTCACATTATAAAAATTTGTCCTTCTACCAGCCTTGATTGGGCTAAACAAAATGTTCACTCTTAATTTCAGATCATGAAACCAGCAACATTTATATCCAGACTGATGCCAGAGGAGGTAAAATTTCCCTGAAGGGGGAATAAAAGTTATCTGCTACCCTGAGAGAAGGACTGACCCAACTGCATGCTCATACTTGCCATCAATAATTACTAGATGAGAAAGAAATGAGAAATCACCATTTTGACAGGATTTGAGACATCAAAAAGGTCCTATTTTGCTGGCTCAGAGAGCTACTATTTCAGGGGTAGTAGACTTCAGAGGTAACATTTCTCAGGATTACCTAAAACAAAAAGGGTAAGAAGATGCAAAGGAAATCCTTATGAAAAGAAGCTCAAGTTTCTCTTAACAAATATTTATTTACCCATTTTTCTTCCTGTAAATATCCAGGCTAACTGTGTTTCATTCAACATTCAACAAATATTTATTGATCAACTAATAGTTTTTTTAAAAATTCTTTAAGACATTGGTGACAGAGGTGGATAAGGCATAGTCCTTATTTTTAAAGAGCACATTATATTTGGGAAAGAAAAATGTGTAACCAAGCAATTAGGAAATAATAGGGTATGTTGGAAAAGGCCTACTCAATGCTATGGGAGAACAGAAGCTTGAAAAATCTATATTGCTAAAGGGTTTCAATAAGTATTTCACAGATAAACTAACATTTAGTATGAGTCTTGAAGGTTAAATAAAAGATGATATTCCAGGAAAAAAGAAATTGATTGTGCAAAAGCATGGAATATTAAAAAGCATGGCACCTCCAGGAAATAACAAGTAAATAAGTATGTTTGTCTGGATGATAGTTTTATTAGAAGAGATTGTCAACTGCCAACTCTCAAGATACCAGCAAAATCACATGTTTGATCAAGAAAAGACAAGTTTATTTCTTACTGTAGTAAGGGAATCCACTGACTACCTTGGCAGAGTGTTAGTGGTGTTTTGCAAGGGAAGAATCAAAACTGGCATTTGTAAAGATTTAGAGTCTACTTTAAGGCATGTCTTTCAGTGAAGTGATTGGTACTGAAAGATGTTATAATATAATAATGTATAATTAATGGACACAGTAAAGGGAGTACACTGAAGAGTCTTTAAGAGTAAATAATCATTTGCTGAGCCCAGCTTAATAATCTATTGTTTTGAGAAGAGGCTATTTACTTAAAGAGAATGAATTGATTTTTCAGATAAATAAATTTAGGAGATTCTGAAATAAACAGTTATTTGCAACTCCATCTTCCTGGGCAAGGATTTCCTGGAATAATTAAGTCAGGTTAATGCACAGGTTGAAAAGTTAAATTGTGTTAATATAGACAGTAAGCTGTCTGGGTGTATATGCTTTCGGTTTTCAAGAATAGAAATAGACAAAGTTTGAAACAGAATTTGAAGCTGAATCAGGCCATTTTGAAGAATTTGAAATGGGAAAAGAAAGGGGAAGGGATCAAGATTTGCCCCATGCTAAAGTGCCTTAAAAAAAGTTAATTTTTATAGCAATCCTATAAGACAGATATTATTATACCCATATTCCAGATGATACTGAAGCTTAGGAAATTTATATTTTTAAAAATAATCCTTGCCCAGTGTCTCTTAAGGAATAACGGAGCCAGATTTCAAACCCAGTCCTAGATGACCCCAAATCCTCTTGCTCTTTCCCTTACACAGTGTATTTTCAGTAGACCATAATGTAGAGTAGACTACTTTCAGTAGACTGTAAAGTAGAGGTCCAACATGAAACGTTTTCTTTTAGAGATCGACTACTCAAGGTGTGGACCCATGGACCACCTGGTTGTTTATTAGAAATGCAGAACTTGAAGCTTCACCCCAGAACTACTGAAACAAAATTTGCTAACAAGATCTCAGGTAATTGTTGTGTGCATTAAACTTTGAGAAGCAGTTTTAGAAAACTTTGTAGAGTTCTTGAGTTGCCATCTCCATAAGGTGAGCTCTTGTTGCACCATGGAATTTTCTGCACTAGTTTCTAGCCTTGTCTTTTTTCCCTTGTCTTCCTCATCTATGACAGGAAAACAAAAGCAATAGAGACTTCATTAGCATAATATGCTATGGAAACTCTGCTATGGAAGTATAATTAATTTAGCAAGAGTTGCTTTTCTTAGAGATGTTCCTCCCTTAAGACTTTGAACACTTGAATCTACTCCTAGGTGGAAAGTAAAACCTACCATCTAAGATGGAGCTCCTCTCCAGGACAGAACTGAGACTGTGGATTAGGTGATGAAGCAAGGAAGAATAGAAGGGAATAAAAGACCAAAGGAAAGATGGGAGGAGGAAGAAATGGGAGAAAAGACACTGGAGACCAGACTTCAAAGACACTGCTAACTATCCACCAAGAGACATTAGTAGGGACTTTTTGGGAAAACAAATGTTTTATATCATCTGAATCTATGTATGTTGGAAATAATAAGATCATAATATTTCCTTTTTGTAAATTATTTGTAGCTGCTTAGTAACTAAGTCTTTCATCACTTTCTTCATTTATTTACTCATCAACACATTTCTTCAATGCCTACAATATGTCACTGTTCTAGGCAGTAGAGATACATTCCTTAACGAGACATAAAATTCATGGCTTCTTGGTTCTTATATTCTTGTGGGAAGAAGAGAGAGAGAATTAATATGGGGAAAATATGATTTCAGATGTCAAAATTAGAGAACTTCTCCAGGTATAGTTAAAAATAGATAATAAGACTAAGAGGACAAGTGGCGTTTGAAATCAGTATTTTGGTGAGGGAAGTGGACAGAACCAGGGAGGCTGCACATCTAACAGAATGATGCATCACCATGCCTTATTTCCAGTCAGTATTCAGCACTCGGATGGGCATTGCAGCTTAGATGGGAGGTGAAAAGGGAGTGTTCCTTGTACCCTGTGGGCATTTTGTGGTATTTCTCAATTTCTTATCTACAGCATTCTCTTTTTGGGCTTTACACACAAGGCACTCTTAATTTTCCTGCCTTCAGATCTTGTTGCTCAACCTCTCTTGTACATTTTTTTCTGGATGTTAAAAGTAACAAAAAATATTTGCCCAATTATCACCTAAGAAAGCCTCCCAGCAACATGACTTGCAGCTCCTGGGGCATTTTCTGTGTGACACATCTCTATTTTAGAAGCTTCTGTGGGACAACCTGCAGAGTGGCCTAGTTGTTCATCTGTGACTGGGTGATGTGGCCCAGTGATGTGGTAAAGGTTCTAACCCACTTCCCTTAAGGCAAAGGTTTTTCACCATGTTCACTCTAGGTGTGTGAATAATAATAACTGCGGTCTGTATAGCGTGTGACAGTTTACAAGGGCTCTAGGTGTGTGAATAATGATAACTGCTGTTTGTATAGTGTGTGACGGTTTACAAGGGTGTTCATCACACTGTCTAATATTGTTATTTATATATTACAGCTAAGAAAATGGGTATACAAAGACAGTAAGCATCCTTCCCCAAAATCTCTGTGCCCAGGAAGCAAGTGCCACGTCTTCTGATTTCCAACCCGTCTGTTCTTCCCACTTTTCCAATGCTGATACTCCATCATAGTGAGTCCCTCTTCCTCTCCTTCTGCTGGCTTTTTCCTCTCCTTGTTATAGTTTGGAATTTTTTAAGGCTAAAGCAAAAGAAAAGAAAAATCAAAGAAAAGATTAAAAGCCATCCTTAATTAACTCCTTACATTATCTTACCTTACCTTTCATTTTCAGTGCCTTGTTTATAGGCATGAAATGCTTAGCATTCTTCTATCACCATTTTAAAAAATAAAAGTAGCATTATTAGAACCTCCCTTTACAAATTGTAGACAACATTGCTAGTCCTATTGGCACTAAATAGGACTAGTTTGTGACTTTAGATCTCAAAATAAACTAGGTCTTTTTTTTTTTTAACTTGTCGTTGTTGATATACACTAGTGTTATTTGTTAAGGCCATAATTAAGAGATAATGTTTGGCTTTGAGAGGGAATCTAACCACACATATCTCTCTGAGCACAAAAGCTTCAGTAAAACTTACTTTAAATTTTGTGCATTCTCACACTTAATTTTCCTGACTTCAGGTCCCTTTGCTCAACCCCTCTTGTAGATTTTTTTTTCTTCTGGATGCTAACAACAACAAAAAAGCATGCCATCGATATCTGCGCAATTATCACCTAATAAGCCTCCTAGAAACATGACTTGCTGCCCATGGGGCATTTTCTGTGTGACACAGCTCTCTATTTAAGAAGCTTTAGCTCCAGAGCTGTGGCTCACTCCTAGAATCTCAGCATTTTGGGAGGCTGAGGAGGGCAGATCACCTGAGGTTAAGTGTTCAAGGCCAGCCTGGCCAACATGGTGAAACCTCATCTCTACTAAAAATACAAAAATTAGCCAAGCGTGGTGGCATGTACCTGTAATCCCAGCTACTTGGTGTCTGAGGCAAAAGAATTGCTTGAACCCAGAAAGCAGAGGTTGCAGTGAGCCAAGATTGCACCACTGCATTCCAGCCCAGGCAACAGAGTGAGACTGTCTCAAAAAAAAAAAAAAAAAAAAAAAAAAAAAAAAAAAAGAAAGAAAGAAAGAAAGAAAGAAAGAAAGAAAGAAAGAAAGAAAGAAAGAAAAAGAAGCTTCAAGCTTTAGTGAGACTTGACTTCCAGAATGACCTGGTTCTTCATCTGTGATGGGTGCTTCCCTGAAAAAAAGGTCATTCAAGAAGAAATTTCTTCCTCCTCAGGAAACTTTTCTTTTATAGCTAAAGTATTGATTGTTTAGCCAATTGCTGAAACTTGAGAAAAACTTCCGTGAAATAAATCTGATAAAGTAGTCCACAAAAACAAACTGTGGTAAGGATGAATAAAATATGATTAGTAATCTTTTAGAGATGTTAAAGAAAACCTTTATAAGATTGCCATTATTCTTCTTTTTAGTACCAATGTATTATTAATGAGAGCAAATATTTGACTTCTCTGCAGTTGCTTCGACTTAATTTGAAAACACATTTAGTTTGGATGTTGAAAGTAAATTTAATAATGCCTTAATACTGAATTTTTACACCGATGCTCGAGTGTATCCAGTGTATAAATCATCTTTATCTGCCTCCTTAAAGTATTTAGAAAAAATTGAGGCAATAATATTGATACCTAAATGATAAGCACGTGGATCTGCTTATTTATGTTTTTTTTTCTTAACCATCTCATCAAGATGGAGTGCAAAGGCATGTAGCAAAGTTCTAGAAAAGAAGGTCTACATTCAAGAAAGGTTCCAGCAAATATCCTTAAAGCCATTTGAATGGAATATTTACCCTGAATAGATTACCTTCAAAAATTGTATCTTGTTTCTGTAACTGTAATAAATAGTACAACAGAGTGAAATTACCCATGAATGAAGGAAGAAACTCTGTTTTATTTATCCTTGTGTGTATAAACCTAGGGTAGTGCCTGGCTTAGATGAGGTATTTAATATATGTATCAGACTGAATGGATATATACTGATATATTGAGCTTTATTCTTTCCAACATATCCAGGAACTACTAATTATGGAAAGAGGAGTTTTCGCTACATGTGTACACACACATCCCTGACACTCCCTTAATTTTTTAGTCCTACCCTTGCGTTCTGTGGCCAAACACGAGCTTCACCAGCTACTGTGATGCCAGAATCCAACGAAGATGAAGTCGAGATGGAGGTATTGCCAATATTTGAAAAGCAGATCCCCTTTGCTCTTGCTTCCTTCCACACCTTTCTCAGACCCTATAAAATCACCCCAGGATTAAACTCACATGTTCACTTATATCTTTCCTATCTCATCGTTTTTTGCAATTTTTAAAAATTATGACAAAATACACAAAACATACAATTTGTATCAATTTTTAATATTTTTCCCATTACCTTTGATGTTTTGCCATGCTACTTTGATAGTACTGGGTGATTTTTTTTAAAATTCTGCTCCACATGTAGGGAGATTTTTCAATTTGATAGCTGAAATATTTCTTCTAGAAATTGTTAACATTTGCTTAAATAACAGCAATTTATTGTCTCAGAGTTCTGGGGTCTAGAAATCAGAGATCAAGGTGTCAGCAGGGTCCATTCCTTCTGAGGTCTATGAGGGAGAATCCATCTCATGACTCTCTTCTAGCTTCTAGTGGTTTGCTGGCAATCTTTGGCATTCCTTGGCTTCTCTTGTATTACCTTGACATTTGCCTTCATCTTCACATGGTACTTTCCTTGTATGTGTGTCTATACCCAAAATATCCCCTTATTTCTTTGCCAGAGCAATCAGACAAGAGAAATAAATAAAAGGCATCCAAATAGAAAAAGAAATTGTCGAACTATCTCTCTTTACTAACAATATTACTCTATTACTCCACCAAGAGCCTCCTGGAACTGATAAATGACTTCAGTAAAGTTTCAGGATACAAAATCAATGTTATTGGCATACAAAAATCAATAGCATTTTTGTATGCCAATAACATTCAAGCTGAGAGCCAAATCAAGAATGCAGTTCCATTTACAATAGCCCTCCCCAAAATAATATACCTAGGAATACATTAAACCAAGGAGGAGAAAGACCTCTACAAGGAGAACTACAAAACACTGCTAAAAGAAATCAAGATGACACAAACAAATAAAAAACATTCCATGCTCATGGATTAGAAGAATTAATATTATTAAAATGGCCATACTTACCAAAGCAATCTACAGATTCAACACTATTCCTATTAAGCTACCGATGTTATTGTTTACAGAGTAAAAAAAATTCCCACTATTCTAAAATCCATATAGAACTGAAAAAGAGACTGGATAACCAAAGCAATCTAAGCAAAAACAAAAAAACAACAACAAAAACAAAGCTGTAAGCATCACATTACATTCCTTGACTACAAACTATATTATAAGGCTAAGTAGTCCAAACAGCATGGTACTAGTACAAAAAGACAAATAAACCAATGGAACAGAATAGAGAGCCTGAAAGTAAAGCTGCACACCTACAGCCATCTAATCTTTGACAAAGTTGATGAAAATATGCAATGGGGAAAGGACTCCCTATTCAATAATTGGTGCTGGGATTGCTGTCTAGACATATGCAAAAGAATGAAACTGGACCCCTCTTACCATATATAAAAATTAACTCAAGACAGATTAAATATTTAAATATAAGACCTCAAACTGTAAGGATCCTAGAAGAAGCTAGGCATGGTGGCTTACGTCTGTAATCCCAGCACTTTGGGAGGCCGAGGTGGGTGGATCACCTGAGGTCAGGAGTTCGGCACCCACCTGGCCAACATGATGAAACCCCATCTCTACTAGAAATACAAAAATTAGCTGGGCATGGTGGCTTATGCCTGTAATCCAAGCTACTTGGGAGGATGAGGCAGGAGAATCACTTGAACCTCGGAGGTGGAGGTTGCAGTGAATCGAGATTGTGCCACTGCACTCCAGCCTGGGTGACAGAGTAAGACTCCATCTCAAAAATAAAAAAAAAAAAAATAGAAAGAAAGAAAGAAAATTCTAGAAGAAAACCTAGGAAACACCCTTGTGGACATTGGCCTTAAAACAATTTCAACAAAAACAAAAATTGACAAGTGGGATCTAAGTAAACCAAAGAGCTTCTGCACAGCAACAGAAACTAACAACAGAGTAAGCAGACAACCTATAGAATGGGAGAAAATATTCACAAACTATGCGTCTGACAAAGGTCTAATATCCAGAATCTATAAGGAACTTAAATCAACAAGCAAAAAACAACCCCATTAAAAAGTGGGCAAAAAGCATGAACAGACACTTCTCAAAACAAGGACATACAGGTGGCCATCAAACATATGAAAAAGTGCTCAGCATCACTAATGGTCAGATAAATGCAAATCAAAACCACAATGAGATACCATCTCATACCAGTCATTATAGCTATTATTATTATCTTTTTTATTATACTTTAAGTTCTGGGATACATGTGCAGAACGTGCAGGTTTGTTACAGAGGTATACATGTGCCATAGTAGTTTGCTGCACCCATCAACCTGTCATCTAGGTTTTAAGCCCCACATGCATTAGGTATTTGTCCTAATGCTCTTCCTCCCCTTGCCCCCTACCCCCAACAAGACCCAGTGTGTGATGTTCCCCTCCCTGTGTCCATGTGTTATCATTGTTCAACTCCCACTTGTGAGTGAGAACATGCAGTGTTTGATTTTCTGTTCTTTTTTTTTTTTTTCTTGAGATGGAGTCTTGCTGTTTCGCCCAGGCCAGACTGCAGTGGTGCAATCTCTATCTCGGCTCACTGCAAGCTTCTCCTCCCGGGTTCACGCCATTCTCTTGCCTCAGCCTCCCAAGTAGCTGGGACGACAGGCTCCTGCCACTGCGCCCAGCTAATTTTTTGTATTTTTAGAAGAGACAGGGTTTCACCATGTTAGCCAGGATGGTCTCGATCTCCTGACCTCGTGATCTGCCCGCCTCAGCCTCCCAAAGTGCTGGGATTACAGGCATGAGCCACTGCGCCCGGCCCGGTTTTCTGTTCTTGTATTAGTTTGCTGAGAATGATGGTTTCCAGCTTCATTCATGTCCCTGTAAAGGACATGAACTCATTCTTCTTTATGGAGGCATAATATTCCACGGTATATATGTGCTACGTTGTCTTTATACAGTTTATCATTGATGGACATTTGGGTTGCTTCCAAGTCTTTGCTATTGTGAACAGTGCCGCAATAAACATACATGTGCATGTGTCTTTGTAGTAGAATGATGTATAATCCTTTGGGTATATACCCAGTAGTGGGATTGCTGGGTCAAACGGTATTTCTGATGTTAGATCCTTGAGGAATCACCACTGTCTTACTCAATGGTTGAACTAATTTACACTCCCACCAACAGTGTAAAAGCATTCCTATTTCCCCACATCCTCTCCGGTATCTGTTGTTTCCTGACTTTTTAATGATTACCATTCTAACTGGCGTGAGATGGTACCTCATTGTGGTTTTGATTTGTATTTCTCTAATGACCAGTAATAATGAGCTTTTTTTCATATGTTTGTTGGCTGCATAAATGTCTTCTTTTGAGAACTGTCTGTTCATATCCTTTGCCCACTTTTTGATGGGGTTGTCTTTTTCTTGTAAAGTTAACTTCCTTGTAGATTCTGGATATTAGCCCTTTGTCAGATGGATAGATTGCAAAAATTTTCTCCCATTCTGTAGGTTCCCTGTTCATTCTGATGATAGTTTCTTTTGCTGTGCAGAAGCTCTTTAGTTTAATTAGATCCCATTTGTCAATTCTGGCTTTTGTTAACATTGCTTTTGGTGTTTTAGTCATGAAGTTTTTGCCCATGGCTGGGTCCTGAATGGTATTGCCTAGTTTTCTTCTAGGGTTTTTATCGTTTCAAGTTTTATGTTTAAATCTTTAATCCATCTTGAGTCAATTTTTGTATAAGGTATAAGGACAGGGTCCAGTTTCAATTTTCTGCATATGGCTAGCCAGTTTTCCAAGCACCGTTTACTAAATAGGGTGTCCTTTCCCCACTGCTTGTCTTTGTCAGGTTTGCTGAAGATCAGATGGTTGTGGATGTGTGGTATTATTTCTGAGGTCTCTGTTCGGTTCCCTTGGTCTATATATCTGTTTTGGTATCACTACCATGCAGTTTGGGTTACTGTAGCCTTGTAGTATAGTTTGAAGTCAGGTAGCATGATGCCTCCAGTTTTGTTCTTTTTGCCTAGGATTGTGTTTGTTATATGGGCTTTTTTTTGGTTCCATATGAAAAACCAAACACCGCAGGTTCTCACTCATAGGTGGGAATTGAACAATGAGAACACACGGACACAGGAAGGGGAACATCACACACTGGGGCCTGTTGGGGGGTGGGGGAAGGGGGGAGGGATAGCATTAGGAGATATACCTAATGTTAAATGACGAGTTAATAGGTGCAGCACACCAACATGGCACATGTATACCTATATAACAAACCTGCATGTTGTGCACATGTACCCTAAAACTTAAAGTATAATTAAAAAGAAAAAAAGAAATTTAAAGTAGATTTTTCTAGCTCTGTGAAGAAAGTCAATGGTGGCTTGATGGGAATAGCATTGAATCTATAAATTACTTTGGTCAGTATGGCCATTTTCATGATATTGATTCTTCCTATCCATGAGCATGGAAAGTTTTTCATTTGTTTGTATTCTCTCTTATTTCCTTGAGCAGTGGTTTGTAATTCTCCTTGAAGAGGGCTTTCACATCCCTTGTAAGTTGTATTCCTAGGTGTTTTATTCTCTTTGTAGCAATTGTGAATGGGAGTTCACTCATGATTTAGCTCTCTGTCTATTATTGGTGTGTAGGAATGCTTGTGATTTTTGCACATTGATTTTGTATCCTGAGACTGCGGAAGTTGCTTATCAGCTTAAGGAGATTTTGGGATGAGACAACGGGGTTTTAGAAATATACAATCGTGTCATCTACAAAGAGAGACAATTTGACTTCCTCTCTTCCTATTTGAATACCTTCATTTCTTTCTCTTGCCTGATTGCCCCGGCCGGAACTTCCAATGCTATGTTGAACAGGAATGGTGAGAGAGGACATCCTTGTCTTGTGCTGGTTTTCAAAACGAATGTTTCCAGCTTTTGCCCATTCAGTATGATATTGGCTGTGGGTTTGTCATAAATAGCTCTTATTTTGAGATATTTTCCATCAATACCTAGTTTATTGAGCGTTTTTAGCATAAAGAGGTGTTGAATTTTATTGAAGGCCTTTTCTGCATCTATTGAGATAATCATGTGGTTTTTGTCATTGGTTCTGTTTATGTGATGGATTACATTTATTGATTTGTGTAAGTTGAACTAGCCTTGCATCCCAGGGATGAAGTCAACTTGATTGTGGTGAATAAGTTTTTTGATGTGCTGTTGGATTCAGTTTGCTAGTATTTTACTGAAGATTTTTTCATCGATACTCATTAGAGATTTTGCCCTGAAATTGTGTTTGTTTCTGTGTCTCTGCCAGGTTTTGGTATCAGGATGGGGTTGGCTTCATAAAGTGAGTTAGGGAGGAGTCCCTCTTTTTCTATTGTTTGGAATAGTTTCAGAAGGAATAGTACCAGCTCCTTTTTGTACCTCTGGTAGAATTTGGCTGTGAATCTGTCTGGTCCTGGGCTTTTTTTTTGGTTGATAGGCTATTAATTACTGCCTTAATTTCAGAACTTGTTATTGGTCTATTCAGGGATTTGACTTCTTCCTGGTTTAGTCTTGGAAGGATGTATGTGTCCCAGACTTTATCCATTTCTTCTGTATTTTCTAGTTCATTTGCATAGAAGTGTTTATAGTATTCTCTGATGGTAGTTTGTATTTCTGTGGGATCAGTGATGATACCCCTTTATCATTTTTTATTGTGTCTATTTGATTCTTCTCTCTTTTCTTCTTTATTAGTCTGGCTAGTGGTCTATCTATTTTGTTAATCTTTTCAAAAAACCAGCTCCTGGATTCATTGATTTTTTTGAAGGGTTTTTCATGTCTCTATCTTCTTCAGTTCTGTTCTGATTTTAGTTATTTCTCATCTTCTGCTTGCTTTTGAATTTGTTTGCTCTTGCTTCTCTAGTTCATTTAATTGTCATGTTAGGGTGTCGATTTTAGATCTTTCCAGCTTTCTGATGTGGGCATTTAGTGCTATAAATTTCCCTCTTAACACTGCTTTAGCTGTGTCCTAGAGATTTTGGTGCATTGTGTCATTGTTCTCATTGGTTTCAAAGATCTTATTTATTTCTGCCTTAATTTCATTTTTTACCCAGTAGTCATTCAGGAGCAGGTTGTTCAGTTTCCATGTAGTTGAGTGGTTTTGAGTGAATTTCTTAATCCTGAGTTCTAATTTGATTGCACTGTGGTCTGAGAGACTGTTCGTTGTGATTTCCATTCTTTTGCATTTGCTGAGGGGTGTTTTACTTCATTATAGCTATTATTAAAAAGTCAAAAAATAACAGATGCTAGAGAAGCTGCAGAGAAAAGGGAACACTTATCCATGTTGGTGGGAGTGAAAATTAGTTCAGCTACTGCAGAAAGCAGTTTGGAGATTTCCTCAACAACTTGAAACAGAGCCACCATTTAACCCAACAATCCCATTACTGGGTATATATCCAAAGAAAATAAATCATCCTACCAACACGACACATACTCAAATGTTTATCACAGTACTATTCACAATAGCAAAGATATGGAATCAACTTAGGTGCCCATCAGTGGTAGACTGGAAAAATAAAATGTACATATACACCATGGAATACATATGCAGTCATAAAAAAGAGTGAAAGTATGTCATCTGCAGCAAAATTGATGCAGCTGGAGGCCATTATCCTAAGCAAATTAACAGAGGAACAGAAATTCCAACACTGCATATTCCCACTTACAAGTGGAAGTTAAACATTGGGAACTTTGGTATTTATTTATTTTTTGTTATTATTATTCTTTTTTGATGGAGACTTGCTCTGTCACCAGGCTGGAGTGCAGTGGCATGATCTCAGCTCACCACAACCTCCGCCTGGGTTCAAGCAATTCTCCTGCCTCAGCCTCCCCAGTACCTGGGACTACAGGTGTGTGCCACCATGCCCAGCTAATTTTTGTATTTTTAGTAGAGACGGGGTTTCACTATGTTGGCCAGGCTGGTCTCGAATTCCTGACCTCATGATCCACTCGCCTCGGCTTCCCAAAGTGCTGGGATTAGAGGTGTGAGCCACCATGCCCAGCCAACACTGGGAACTTACGGATATAAACAAGGCAATAATAGACACTGGAGACTAATGGGGGGACAGAGGTTAAAAAAACTAACTGCTGAGTACCATGCTCACTATCTGGGTGACAGGATTATTCATGTCCCAAACTTTAGCATAATGCAATATACCCATGTAACAAACCTGCACATGTACCCTCTGAATCTAAAATAAAAGTTGAGATTATAAAAATAGAAATAAACAAAAAAATGAAAAAAAAATCTCCTTCTTATAAGGACACCAGTCACATTGGATTAGGGGCCTGCTCAATCCAAATCACATCTGCAATGAACCTATTTCCAAATGAAGTCACATTCTGAGTTACTAGGGTTAAGATTTCAATATATGAACCTAAGGGGTGGGGACAGGGACACAATTCAACCCACATCAGAAACCAACAGTGTCTTCTGTCTGACCCATAGTCTGGTGCCTATGTTTCCAATCTCTGGTCTGTCCAGTCTTCATATTACAAAACCTACATCATGTACCTGTACCCTCACTGTAATGAAGGCTGGAAATCTAGTTTCTGGAGTTCACCTTAGGAAGATGAGACTCACAGTGTGGGATCCTAGCAGAATGTAGAGAGGGTGTTCAAAAATATGAGGATCTGCAGTTCATACATGCACATTATAGCTAGGTCTCAGTTCCAGCCCTGCTCCTTCTGAATCTTCAGTTAGTTACTTAAACTCCCTGGTCTTCAATTTCCTCATTTTCAAAATGGGATTTTATGTGGCTTAAATGTTAAGGACTTAACATTATGTGTGTACATAAACAGATACTCCACGAATGCTGGATCCTTTTACTTCTGTTCAGTCCTCAGAACCCTTAGAACTCTTCATTTCTTAAATGGTCTTCATCACATTCTCCTTTGTGTTGTCTTGTGACAGCATGTTTCTTTCTGCATTGGTATCAGAAAAGAATACATGTCAAGCTAAAAAGGCAAATGTAAGCATTCCTTATTAAGGATGCATCATAAGCTGTTTTCTTTCGGTGAATGGAGTGTTTGTTTGACGGAGAAATACACCTTTGTAAGCAAACCTTAAGATTATATTGTGGCTACATGTTTCTTTCTGCATTGGTACCTTTGATGCTTGTCATAGTTCTCCCACTGTATTGTAAGTTTCATGAGCCGGGGCATTGTTCTAGACTCGTGCTTCTTACATCATTTGTGGTGAAGGACTTGTTTTATATATATATGACTAATCCTTCAACACAAATGATTTCATTCTTTTTTATGACTGCATAGTATTCTATGGTATATATGTATTAACACATTTTTGAAGGACTACTATATACATATGGTACATATATATACATATAGGACTGCTATACACATATAGTAGTCCTTCACCACAAAGGTTACCAGTTATATATATATTTTATAAAACGAGTTTTATATATGTTATATATAATATATATTAATTTATAAAAGTAGTTATGTATGTTATATATAAACTAGTTATATGTGTTCTATATAATATGTTAATTATATATAGCTAGCTATATTAAATGTATTATATATTTATGTTACATATTATATATAATTATATCAAAAACCAGCTATATATAATTATATATGTGGCAAGTTATGTATATAAAACAAGCTATATATAATTAATTGATTATATATAACTAATACATAATATATAGTAATATGTTATATATGTAATAAATATTCATATTATACATAATGAATTATATAAAACTAGTTATATATATCATCTTCCACCTATCACAGACCAATATTTTTATAAAATATGATAAAAATTACTGGAAAGATGAAATTTTTTAAAAAGTCATATGAAATAGAAGCAAGCTCCAATTTTTTTATTTTATTAAGTTTAACAAACATAAAATTACTCCACAAAGTGCTAAAATTGTCTAAATGCTCACCCTCAGTCTCTACCATAAACTCATTGCAGATAAGGAACCAATGGTTTCCTGACTAGCACTGGTCTGTGGACCATACTTTAATGCGTATGTCCTGGACCCCTACTCCTCAGAGTGTGATGCCAGGACCAGCAGTTTTAGCCTCACCTGTGAGCTTGCTATAAATGCAGCATTTTAGGCCTTACCTCAGATCTACTGAGTAAGAACTTGCTCAATGAATTTTGGGCACTATTCTCAATCATTCTGAATCCTGAGTTCAGAGTCTCCCATAAAGCAAGTGCACAACCAAAATCTATTAAAGCGATTTGAAAGTGGAGATCCCCCAAAAGGAAACAATATGTGACTTTCAGTACATCAGACAAGGATTTTATTGGGATCCTATAAATATATGTTGCTTAATAATTGAAGAGTTTTTACAGATCTACTCCCATTGCCCCAAAATTAATTTTTATATGAAAAGATGATTTTATATTTTCAAAGTATATTATTAAAAGTTATATTCTTAACATGTTGATATGGTTTGGTTCTGTCCCCACTCAAATCTCATCTTGAATTGTAACTCCCACAATTCCCAAATGTCATGGAAGGAAACTGGTGGAAGGTGATTAAATTATGGGGGCAGGTCTTTCCTGTGCTGTTCTCATGATAGTGAATGAGTCTTACGAGATCTGATAGTTTTAAAAATGTGAGTTTCCCTACAAAAGCTCTCTCTTTGCCTGCTGCCATCCATGTAAGACGTGACTTGCTTCTCCTTGCCTTCCACCATGATTGTGAGATCTCCCCAGCCATGTGGAACTGTAAGTTCACTAAACCTCTTTCTTTTGTAAATTGCCCAGTCTTGGGTACGTCTTTATCAGCAGCATGAAAACAGACTAATACAGTAAATTGGTACCAATAAAGTGGGTGCTGCTGTAGATACCTGAAAATGTGGAAGCGACTTTGGAACTGGGTAACAGGCAGAGGCTGGAACAGTTTGGAGGGCTCAGAAGAAGACGGGCAAATGTGGGAAAGTTCGGAACTCCCTAGAGACTTGTTGAATAGCTTTGACCAAAATACTGATAGTGATATAGACAATAAGGTCCAGGCTGAGGTGGTCTCAGATGGAGATGAGGAACTTGTTGGGAACTGGAGCAAAGGTGGCTCTTGTTATGTTGTAGCAAAGAGATTGGTTGCATTTTGCCCCTGCTCTAGAGATCTGTGGAACTTTGAGCTTGAGAAAGATGATTTAGGGTATCTGTCAGAGGAAATTTCTAAGCAGCAAAGCAGTCAAGAGGTGACTTGGGTGCTGTTAAAAGTATTCAGTTTTAAAAGGGAAAGAACATAAAAATTTGGAAAATTTGCAGCCTTACAACACGATAGAAAAGACAATCTCATTTCTGAGGAGAAATTCTAGCAGGCTGCAGAAATTTGTGTAAGTAATGAGGAGCTGAATGTTAATCCCCAAGACAATGGGGAAAATGTCTCCAGGGCATGCCAAAGGTCTTCATGGCAGCCCTTCCCATCACTGGCTATGAGGAAAAAATGGTTTCATGGGCCTAGCCCAGGTTCCCTCTGCTGTGTGCAGTCTGGTGATTTGGTGCCCTGCATCCCAGCCACTCCAGCCATGACTAAAAGGGACCAAGGTACAACTAGAGCCATAGCTTCAGAGGGTGCACGCCCCAAGCCTTGGGAGCTTCTATGTGGTGTTGACCCTGCAGATGCACAGAAGTCAAGAATTGAGGTTTGGGAACCTCTGCCTAGATTTCAGAGGATATATGGAAACACCTAGATGTCCAGGCAGAAGTTTACTGCAGGGACAGTGTGCTCATGAAGTACCTCTGCTAAGGCAGTGTGGAAGGGAAATGTGGGGTTGGAGCCCCCATACAGAGTCCCTACTGGGGCACTGCCTAGTGGAGCTGTAAGAAGAAGGCCACCTTCCTCCAGACCCCAGAATGGCAGATCCACTGACAGCTTGCACCGTATGCCTGGAAAAGCTGCAGACACTCAATGCCAGCCCATGAAGGCAGCCAGGAGGGAGGCTGTACCCTGCAAAGCCACAGGGGCCAAGCTACCCAAGACCATGGGAAACTACTTCCATAAATGTGACCTGGATCCAGGACATGGAGTCAAAGGAGATAATTTTGGAGCTTTAAAATTTGACTGCCCTGCTGGATTTCAGACTTGCTTGGGGCCTGTAGCCCCTTTGTTTTGGCCAATTTCTCACATTTGGAACTGCTGTTATTTACCCAATGTCTATACCCCCATTGTGTCTAGAAAGTAACTAACTTGCTTTTGATTTTACAGGCTCATAGGTGCAAGGGACATGCCTTGTCTCAGATGAGACTTTGGACTGTGGACTTTTGAAATGAGTTAAGACTTTTGGGGACTGTTGGGAAGGCATGATTGGTTTTGAAACGTGAGAACATGAAATTTGGGCAGGGCCAGGGTAGAATGATATGGTTTGGCTCTGTCTCCACCCAAATCTCATTTTGAATTGTAACTCCCACAATTCCTACATGTTGTGGAAGGAAGCCAGTGGGAGGTGATTGAATTATGGGGGTGGGTCTTTCCAGTGCTGTTCTTGTGATAGTAAATGGGTCTCATGACATCTGATGGTTTTAAAAATGGAAGTTTCCCTGAACAAGCTCTCTCTTTGCTTGCTGCCATCCATATAAAATGTGACTTGCTCCTCTTTGCCTTCCACCAGGATTGTGAAGCCTCTCCAGCCATGTGGAACTCTAAGTCCATTAAACCTCTTTCTTTTGTAAATTGTCCAGTCTCAGGTATGTCTTTATTAGCAGCATAAAAAGGCACTAATACACATATGTATAGGTATATGTATGTGATTATCAATCTGTTAGTCTGTGAAGTAAATAGAGGAAGAACATTAGTCTAACAGTGGATAATTGTCTATATTTGTTTTATTAACTCAATACAAAGATTAATGGAGATAGATTCCAAAACTGCAATATATGGTAGTGAAAAGGGATTGGCTTTTAAGTCAGGAATGCCTCCATTTTAATGCTGGGCGATTGTCTATTATTTACTTTTATTCTTTGGCCAAAATGTTCTCATCTGTAAGATTGGGCGATTATTCCAGTTTTGTGGGGTTGATGTAAGTTTAAAATAGTTTATATAAAGCAGAAGTGGAATACCTCTTATATTATTAGTACCCAATAAACTGTTTTCCTGGAAAGAGAGAAATAAATTTAGATTAAAGTGTTTATATATTATTTGATGAGGCAATTGGAAGAAGTAAAATGCATACCATGAAATTAATGACTGTAAAGTATATAAAAATTGAGTGTGGAAAAGAAATTTAATTTGGCAGAGAAATACATAGTAGTCATTTCTTGAATACTTGTAAGCTCTGAGAAATTTAAAATGTCTGTCACTATGTGTCACAAGTTGTAGGTCAATGTTTTCCTTCTCCAAGGTAAAACTGAAAATACTGTTTAATACAAATCTGCCTTATGTCCATAGTATCTATTACAGTGCCTTCCTCATACAAAATGCAGTCACAGGGTCCTTCGGGTGTCACTTCTCCAGCTGGAAACCTCTGTGGCCAGCAGCACCTCTGCTTGAGATTTGCTTGTGCCCGCTGGGCTTGTTCCACATGCTTGACCTGGCAGTCTGTGCTTGGCTCACACCACAGGCAGCAACCTGAGATGCTGCATTTCTACACCTCTCAAGGGCAAGCCAGGTATGGTGCAGCAAAGGGTGTGTGAGTGCGGGGTCTGGCCACTGTGGACAGCCAGGCATGCTGGCTGCTGCAGCAGGGCAGGCAGCTCCAGGCGCTGGCACAGGAACCAGCTTTGTATGAGGTTACAACTGGGCCAGACGTACTGTAAGCGGTTTCCACTGAGGGTACCACTGACTGGTGAGGGGAACATGGTAGCGATCAAAAGCTTGGAGACACGAGGAACCGCAGAGCCCTCAAAAGGGTGTTACAGCATGTCACAGCCCTGGCTCAGGGAGCCCTGAGGTCTGGACTCCCAGAAGGGCCACAGCTCTTCTCTCCTTCTCGTCACCCTCAGCGCGGCAAATGGAAGGGGGGGTATGTTTCAGCCTGTTTGTGTTACCACTCTTTCAGTCCCACTGCCCCTCTCCAGCCCATGGCTCCTAGCCCTGCTGCTGCTTCCCGTTGCATGGGGTGGCTGCCTGGCTCTGGTGGAGGGCAGGATGACTATAGTGTTACAGCAGCTCTGGCTGGGAAAATCCTGAGGTCTGGGCCCCCAGAAGGGTCACCCCTCTTCACTACCACAGTCCGAGAGCATGTTATCCCTGCAGCTCAGCAAGCCAGCCAGGAATGTGTTACAGCTCCTTTAACTCCCTCTGTTCAGCAGGCCTTGAGTTCTTGTCCAGCATCCAGGAAGAATGAAATTACGTGGACAACTGGAGGGTCAGCAAGTTGAAGAGCAGCTTTATTGAGTGACAGAACAGCTCTCAGTGGAGAGGAGACCCAAAGTGATTAGCTCCTATCCACAGGCACGTAGTCCCAAGGAGTGTAGAGGAAACCTGAAGTGGTTACTCCTATCCACAGGCACGTAGTCCCAACGAGTGCAGAGGAGACCTAAAGTGGGAAGCTCCTATCCACAGGCAGGTAGTCCCAATAAGTGTGTGAGTCTGGCTGTGTGTGGGGTTTTTATGGGCTCAGAATGAAGGATGTGCATGCTGACTAGTTCTTGGGTGGAAGTGCATGCTGATTGATCCATGAGCGGCCATGGGCAGGCCTGGAAAAAGCACCATCCAATTGGCCAAAAGGCATCAAGGAAGTTCTCACTCAGGGTCTCGTACTTTACCTGGAACTGGCAGCCCAGCCCCCAGACTTTAGGCCATCCCTGGCTTGAAGGTGGGGTTTCAGTGGGGACCCACCCCTTGCTGCCTAGGAACCTTTCTGCCTTTTGCCACCATCAACCTGCCATCCATGGTGCCCAGGCTGTCTGCACCAAGGGGCAACTGCAGGCCTGCTTGAGCCACCCTCAGTCCCCCAACCTCCCTCCTGTGCTCATTGGCACCCAAAGTTTCGGCCTTAGAGGTTATTTTTGGGGGGGGCCGAGGAAGCAGGGGGCTGGCGTGTCAGCACCATCCTGAGTGTGCACGCACCCAGCCGGGTCACAACAGTGCCTGGGCTTGGCTGTTGAGACACATCCATAGTGGGTGCTGGCAGCAGGGAGAGGCCAGGGAGTGGGAGAAGCACTTCTGAGCCTGCAGGGGCAGGGAGCTTCCTGGGTCCCTGGGAGCTTCCTGAGTTCCCTGAGAGCACAGGGATGCCCAGGTCCAGAGCCACAGCTGAGTGACTGCAGCTGCACCCAGGAGTGTGGGCTTCTGCCCTGCCAACTCTGTAGGGTGTGGGACTCCCACTGGGATCACCTGTGCCCTGCCCCTGCCAGCTCCATGGAGCATGCAGCCCTGGCTATGACTCCCCTGCTACAGCTGGTGTCCTCACAGTGGCTGCTCCAGACAGGCCACTGCCACTATCAATGCTTTATACATTTTTTTTCTGGAAGAAAGGATTAATTCTTTGTTGTCAGGGGCTATGTTTTTTTCTTCTTATTCCATGGTCCTCTCAGCAGTTTCCTACAGCAGAGCTTCCCACCAATGTGCTTCTGTAACCTAGTGAGCTACAAGTGATGTGCAAGTTTCCAGAGATATTGATCCCCCAGACTCTGGCAGCCACTCAGGAACTCTTAGCCTCTGAGGAAGTTCTTACAGCTACTGCAGCCTCTTTATGTTTATTCCAGTATTACAGTGTTCTCTCACAGAAGAGATTGGGAAACATGGGCTCATCCTATCTTTGTTCCTAACTAGAATCCTAACTTGATATACATGTTTCTCTCCTATAAAGAAGCTCTTTGAAATGAGACCTGAATCAGCTATATGTTGTCTCCACTTCCTTCCTCCTAGACAATTGCAGTGAATTTTTGGGTGAGTTTGGGTGACATTCTCAACAATCACTTCTATTATAAACTTGATGCTCATCACTAACTAAATGTGTTTTACTTCTGTTACTTTTTCAAATATGCCATGCCACAATTTATGCTGAAAGTCACATATTGATTTCCTTTTGGGGGGGTCTCCACTTTCAAACAGTTTTAATAGATTTTGGTTGATCACCTGCTTTATGGGAGACTTGGAACTCATTGAGGCAAGGGATTCAGAATGATTGAAGACAGTGCTCAAAATTCAATGAGCAAGCATGGGTAGATATTAAAAGGATTATACGTAGTGTATTGCTAAAGTTATTCCTTATTCAATTTCCTTTCAGTTCTTAAAGAGGAAGCCACAGTTTGGTATTGGTATGACTTTAACAACTTCTCAACCTCATGCTATTTTCCCCTTAAGTTTTTGTTTTTGTTTTTTTAGTAGGCAACAGTTTCCAACTAGAATTAAATAGCTTTATTTGATATAGCAAATTCGAGTACATGGATATGGCAAATAATATGGAAATACCTTAAATACACAAAACACCAGTATAACAGAAAGGGGCTAAGTTGTTAATCTGAAGACCCATAATTGGAAAACAGCCTGTTGATTACTCAAACAAGTTAATTCACCTCCCATTGCCTCATTTCTTTTTCTCATTTGTAAAATAGACATAAGAGGTAACTATCTGAAAGAGCATTTGTTGGGGATTAAATGAAATAATGTCTATGAAAGGACTTTTTAAACTGAAAATAGTTACAAATATTTTAGCTTATCACTTATTGATACATCATAACTGATATTTTATATTATGATTTATATCACAGTAGTTCTAAGAAAGTCCTACAAATTGCAAGATGCATGATATGAGTATGTTAAATTTTAAGAACTTGTGCATAGCAGCAATAATAATGATTTTATAAGATTTAAGAAAATTTATAAATATTGATAACATTGGTATCAGACTTATTTTCAAGGTTTATTATATGCCTAACTAACTGCAGAGTTAGCTGAATATTACTAATGGAGACTATTTGGAATGAGCTTCACAAATTAACAAGGTCACTAGGAACTGCAGGCTGTTAAAGATCTCCTTGGGCCAAGGATGAAAGAAAATCAAATGGGATGGAAGAAAGCAGGTGGGTACTCTGAGGAGAGGTAATCAGAGAACTGTGTTCTGCAGCCATCTGGACTACTTGGAGCTTCACCAATGTAACCATGGAAACTATAAGGAATATGCTCAGAAGCAGGAAAGCATAAGTGCCCAGAGATTCTGTGGGCCTGTTACAGTGCAAGAGAACCAGGCTATGTGTGCTGAAGTGGTCCGCTAAAGGACACAGTGGAAAAAAGGGGGAGATGTGGACTCCCTCGGAACCTGTGGAAAAGAAAGCCAACTGGGCCACCACAGATTTGTTTACACACCAGATGCCTGATGGATCCTTTGAAGATGGATACCTCACTGTCCAGTAAATACTCCTGGAGGGAATATATATTTGAATCTCACAACCAGTCTTTTAAGTGACTTTTGACACCAGTCAGATCACACTCTAAGTGAACAAAGATCATAGGAAAGAAATATTATTTCTGACATCTGCAAAAGCTATAATGACAAAAGTCCCAGACCTTCCTACTACTTGTGTAAAAGTTTTGGAACTCACAAATTCAAACCTTGTGTTACTAAATAGTCTACTTTTTAAAGCTTGAATGATTTTAGTCATGAATATTATTGAACTATCAATCAAACCAACTGCATCAGTAGGACATTCCTTATGGCATCAAGTTTATTTCTAGCTATATCAAGTATACCTCTAGCTAGTGGTTCTCAAAATGTGGGGTAGAGATTCTTATATGTCCCCAAGATCTTTCCAGGGATTCTGTAAGGTCAAAACTATCTTAATCATCATTCTAAAATGTTATATTTTCTTTCCTTCTTATTCCCTCATGAGTGAAGAATGACATTTTCCAGAATCTAGAGGAAGTGTAATACTGTGACAGATTGAATGCAGAAGCAGATGTAAAAATCCAGTTATCTTTTATTAAGCCATAAAGGAGATTTGCAAAAATGTTTAACAACGCCGTACTCCTCACTAATTTTTTTGTTTTGAAAAATATATTTTTTATTTAAAGGTGTTTATGTTAACATTAATTTATACTAACATGTAATGGGTTTATTATCGTTATTTCAAATAAAAGTATCAGTTTTAGTTTTTAATATGGAGCCCAGTAATACATAATTAACACACATAACTACTTTTGGATCTTCAATACTTTTTATGAGCACTTTTTCTGAGACCACAAAGATTGAGATCCTCAGGGATAAGCTATTATTAAGCTGCCAGTACCTGCAGGACTAATTTTGTCTCTGGTTTGAATTTTCTGGTGTTGGCTTGAAGAAAGGTAATCTGTTATAACTCTATTAGCAATTTCAAACAGGTAGCAGCTAGATTAACATTTGTGACTATAAGTGTAACCTGCAGGACACCTGGAGAAGAGCCCATTTTATACCAGCTGCTGAATTGCTCTGCCTACCCTGAGCCCCAGAACCTTCACTGCAGCTAGCCTTTGGGAATTACCTGTTAGATATCAAGTTAGAGCAATGCTTGAGGAGATTTTTAGATGTGTGATTTTAAAACAATAACCCACGACTGGATGTGAAATGGCTGTATCTGTAGTATGGTATGAAAACTGGAGACAGGTGATATGGTTTGGCTGTGCCCCACCCAAAATCTCATCTTGAATTATAATCCTTAAAAACCCCACAGGTCAAGGGCAGAAACAGGTGGAGGCAATTGGATCCTGGGGGTGGCTCCCCCCATGCTGTTCTCGTGATAGTGAGTCTCATGAGATCTGATGATTTTATAAGCACCTGACATTTTCCCTACTTGCTCTCATTCTCTCTTCTGCAGCCCTGTGAAGAGGTGCCTTCTGCTATGATTGTAAGTTTCCTGAGACCTCCCCAGCCATAAGGAACTGTGAGTCAATTAGACCACTTTTCTTTATAAATTACCCAGTCTTGGGTACTTCTTCATAGCAGTGTGGGAATGGACTAATACAACAGGTTTCTATACAGTAAGGCTAGACCAAATTACAAATATCACAAATACAAGGATTGATTATATAACAGAGCTCTGACAGTGACTTAAATCCTTCCTTGCTAGAAACTAGTGAAGTACCTAGGGAGGAGTCTCATGAGTGATAATGAGTTCGGGCCCTAGAGTCAGGCAGAGCTGGGTTTGAATACCATGTCCACTACTAGTTAACAGAGTGACCTTGGGAAATTTAATGAACAAATCTGTTGAATGAGAAATAATAATAGTTTCACTTCATGGAGTGGTTTGAGAATTAAAGAGACAATGTACAATGTGCTTCATGTACATTATTTCATGTACAGCAACTTTGAGACCTCAATGCTATTATGTTTCCATGTTACAGACAGGGAACTGGCATTTAGAACAGTCAAATAATTTTCCAAAGGTCCTGCTGTTATGTGGCGAAGCACAGATTTGCTTTTGACAACCCTAACTGTAAAATACCATATTATTGTGTCTTCTCAACAACAAAAATTAGAAAGTAGCAAGTTTCTTCTTCCCTTTTCCACAAACACCTAGCAGTGTTTTAAATACACAAAAGGTAGAGTTTCCTATAAAGAAGGCAAGAAAATGGCAGTAAATTCAGCATAGGGGAGAAGAGAAAAGTGCTTCTACTATTCCCCCAGGGTATGGGAAATGGCAACTTGTCTTTTATAGAGGTTTTGTAGACAACATCTTTTTGTATACACATAACACATAAATATTCCACAAGTTTCCCTTAATATGCTCTGGGATAGGGTTGAGCATTTGTGACAGATGTAAATATCAGTTTATACAACTAAATGATAAATGATCTTAAGAAAGAGGGGAAAATGATTTCCCCATAAAAACTCACTGAAGCATTCTAGATGAAAGGACTTGAAGCAGTGAAGGCTCATCCTTGATTTACCCTCAGGTCATCATGCTGGGGACTAGACACCCTTTAGCTGAGATGTTCTGCACCCTTACTATTGTAACAGAGATGCAGAGTAGTTATGAATGTTTCCCGGATCTTACTTTTAAAGAAACAATTCTACTTAGAGCAATGTTGTTCCATTTATATACCAGACACATTTAAACAACAACAAAAATATAACTTGATGCTTTTGGAAAAAAATGTTTATTGTAAATTATTGTAGTTTATTGCAGTGAACTAGGTACTATGCAGTTAATAATCTATGCAGTAAATTACATTATGTGGATGTATGCAGCCAGGAATTGTCTCCATTTCTGGATTGACCTACAATTACAAATAACAAATAGCAATTACAAATTGTAACCTATAATTACAAATGTGTGTTTTACATTTAATCTCTTTGGTTACCTATCACTTTTCTATTAACTAGATAACAGATAATCATCTGATAACTAGATAAGTAGATAATCATCTGATATTTCCTAGAGCTACTTCCCCCTCACCTCCCCTCCCCTCCACCTTCACCCCACCTTGAACCCCCACCCTTGCATTTCAGCTGTAAATGTGGCTGCTACATGAATTAGTAGTGAACCTGACTGGGTCATGCTTCAGCTTTGAAGGAAGAGCAATGGCTTAGGAATGAATCACAGCCATTAACTGTGAGTCGGTGTCTTCTTAAGCACGGTAAAGTATAAATTTGATTTTATTTTTCCACTAGGATGGAGATAACAAATCACATCTGTCCATGTAAAAGTTGGTAGTTTTATGTTCACCTGCATGGATTGATAGGTGGAGCTATCATGTGCCTCTTTCTTAATGAGGGTTATTTCTGCTATTTGAGTTGAATGGAAATTATTCATGAATCAGAGGAAGTCAGTTGCAATAGCCTCCAACTGCAATTTTCTGTTTTGTATTCTGAGGACAGCACAGTTCAAGGCTGTGTAAATGATAGGCCGATACTCTGCATTTCTATAATACCTTTTGCCAAAGAATAGAAGATGATCCTGCATCTCTCTTTGACTTCAATTTTAGAAGTCAGAGAAATGACACATCATGGTATTTCTAAGATTAGGTCCAAAATTATGACTTCACTCTTGCTAGTTCCTACACATATACTCCCTCTAGGGGAAAAATAACTGTCAATATATTTTCTTTATGAGTAGGTCAAATATTTTTCAAAGTCAAAACAACAACAAAGAAAGGCTCAATATGTTATAAGTAGAATTCATCCATAAGAAGCTTTTTGATGCACAACATATTTGACACAATACAAAATAAATACCTAGTCCTATAAAATTTCTTTGCATAATCACCTACACTGTATACCAAAGGCCACATAAAAATTAGAGCATCAGCACGCTCTTCTTTCCAGAACTTTAGCTTGTCCTGACTTATTCCTGTAACATTCATTGTCTTACTCTTGATATTCCCAGAGCTTTTCATCCTCCTATTTTCATCCTCACCTCACTTTTCAGAATTGACCATCCACATCAACTTCCCAGGTTCATGGGTATGTGCCCTCTTAAACACTGCTTTGATTTTGATTCTACCTTTAACAATGCTTTCCTTGTCATCTTGGTTAAAAAAGTCTTCCACTTCAACAGAGTCCCAGCAGTCTCTCTTTTAAGACGGGCTATATGAAGGGTAGTCTTTTTCTATTTGATTCTGCCTCTGAAACTGGCAAAACTTACAGGAAGGAAGAGAAGAAAGAAAGAAAAGAAGGGAAGTAAAGATCACATACAAATGTATCAAATAAGTTTTCTGAGCTAAAATTTCTTGGGAGTTACCAACCAGCAAAAGAAAGAGAGAGAGAGGGAGAGAGAGAGGAGAAGAAAAGGAAGAAAAAGAAAAAAAAGAAGAGAAGAAGAAGAGGAAGAAGAAGAAGGAGAAGAAAGAAGAAAGAAGAAGAAGGAGGAGGAGGAAGGGAGGGAGGGAAGGAAGGAAGGAAGGGACTGAGGGAGGGAGGGAGGGAAAAAGGTGGGCGGGAGGGACAGGGAGAGAGGGACGGAAAGAAAAAAATAATCAAGGACTTAATTTCAAAAATTCAGAGGTATGAGGGTAACCTCCATCTGGTTTTGTTAATGAAATTCCAACTCCACCATCATCACTAGTATTTAATTCTAACCCACATTCTGTCAGGTACTGTTTCCTGACGTGTGGAAATGTGGGATCAGCTGGGAATGTTTCTCAAGTCCTCTCACTTCCCACAGATCTAGTGAGATCACAGTAGTAACTCTAGGCTTTCCTCTGAGCTTCAATGTTCTGCTGAGCCATGGCTCTTTTTACCTCAAACAAAGAGAATTCTTTCCCAGTATTCACAGTAAGTGGCTGTTAGGGACCACACTCTCAAGCATCATGCTTTATCGCTGTTTGTTAATAGAAGATAGCTTAGAAAAGTACAGACCTGCATTCAAATTCTAGGCCTGATCCTTACTATGTGATAGCAGGAACATTTCTTTATCTGTAAAAATAATAACGATAATACTTTCAAATCTGTTATGAGGTTAAAATAAGAAAAGTGTGTGAATGTACCTATCAAAGCGTTTGGCATTTATTATGTCCTAAATATGTACAACACACTTTTTCTCTCAGTAACTAAAGGACAGAGATGCCAAGTTTACCATCATTATACTATTGATGTCTTTGGCATTCAGCTTTTATTAAACCAGTGCATTATCTTTCCCTAGAAACAGAATAATCACTTCATTTTGAAGGAGGCTGAACACTTTCAAAGATGATAAGATACGGTGTATCACAGTTTCCATTCAAACATTATAAAGGGACCCCCTTAAGTCAAAATGCTTGCACCTTTCATCAGCAGATGTCTTACGCCTGTTACTCTTTTGTTAAATCAGAGAAGCATCATTTTTATCTGCTCTATGCCCAGGATGAAAAGTTTAGCAATCCCATCAGAATGACTCCAGGATGTGTTTCTTGCATTTCAAGCTCATTCTTTATGGGTTTAACTGATCTGAGTTCAAGAGCTTAATATAAATATATAACTTTTTCAATGCTAAGTAACCTAGAGAACATTTTTTTTTCTAAATATATGATTAATCTGACCATAATGCTGCCTCCCTTGAATCAGGCTGAGGGTGAACCTAGATTGCACAAAGGGAAGTAACATAAGTAAACCTTAATATATCTCTGTCTTCCCTTTTGGGAAACTGCCAATAAATGAGATAAATAAGTCAGAGTCTTAGCAGTACAGCTCTCATTTCCATCTGTAATGACTAAACTCTTTATATCTGACAATCTCTTATTCAATAAGATTTGTCAGGAAAAGAAAGCTATTTGTGCAAGATGCCTTATTTTATTCTTGCAAGTCATGAACTATAAATAGAATGATGACAACAAATGTTTCCGGAATTAGGTATTCATATGTGTTTGGGTTAAATAAGTAATTTCACTTCAAAGGACAAGTCATCCGCTTTCATTAATCATCTTTAAATTTTAGCCCTACATTTCACAATCCATGCTGTAAGCATTTGTTACAACTGCTTGAAATGTCTCTGCTACCCTTAACATCTTTTTTTCTTACCATCATGATTTTTGCATAGAATACTACATATGACTTGCCTGTACTCTCTCCATCCTGCCATGTATCCTGTACAACATTTCCAGCTTCTTATTCCTAAAGCACAAGTTTGGCAAGCCTCTACCCTATAACCACACTTTTTAAAAAAGTCTTTCAATCTACAGCATTTTTCCCTCAATACCCCATTACACAAGCTCTTCAGTTCAACCTAACTGGTCTTCTACCCAGTCATTCATAAGCATGCATTATGATTCGTGCCACTGTCAATCCTCAGACTTGGAATACTTTTTCTCCTCATTCTGTTCTTTTCTAATAAAAGTTTTTGAGGATTGGAAGAAAGTTTATTTTGATGTTGTTCCTCAGTTATGCTGATTTGGGATTAATACTCCTAAGAAATGATGACTGATATCCAGCAAAACAATCAAGGATACTGCACGGAGGAGGGCAGTACTAGTCATAGCTTCCATTTCTGAGATTGGTTAGCCTATTGTTTGAGTACATAACATCCAGCATAGTGATCCTGGTCAGGGCAAACCTGACAGCTTAAAACAAATCAACTTGTTGAGAGAGTGTAAGTGTCTTACTTCACTAGATAAAAAAGAGCATACATAGATAGTGCCTTCTATTTATGTGGCTGTCTGTACCTTATGGTGAAGGTCATCATGTTATGTGTGTTTTCCATTTGTGTGTATAGTAACTTTCCTCTCAATAAATGCTGTTCTTCAATCTGATACACAAGTGCTGTCCAGTCTTTCTCCTGCTAAGAAACAATATATTACAATTTTCTTCATAGTTCATGAACTTCTGATTTCCATTCTTACACCTTGCTCCATAAATCAGTCTCCTTATTCCTTAATCTATCTGGCCACTAGATGAGACAAGTTTAAAAATGAAATTGTTTTGAAGAGAAGTCTTTACAGCTAGCTGCCTCTGGAGATTAATCCATAAATTAATATAACAATAAAGAGGTTAAGTGATCAACCTAAGTCTCTCAGCTGTGGGTACACTTAGTTGCTTTTTTTTTTTTAAGAGAACTTGGGTATCTTATTCTGGGAGGGAAGCCAGGTATCATGGCTAAATGACTGTAGTTCCTGTTGTTAAATCACAGGAGTTATCTTGTTGCTGAGCACACATTTTATGGTTATTAACTTTAGCTCTCATAAAGAGATGATACCCAGGGAGACATATGCTGGGGAGGAATAGATGTAGTCGTCTATTTCCCATCAGCACATTTCCTCTAAGAAGATGTTTCCTGCTTGGAATTTAATGACCAGCTATGCTGGTGTTCAAAAAGATATTATTTCTTCTCTTTCAACATCTCTCATTCATTCATTCATTCAATACTATTGTGACTCTGTGAGACAGACACTGTGCTAAACTCCAGAAATATAGCATTCGACGGACAGACAAAATCTTCTGTCAAAGGCCATATATTCTTAATTGGAACACTATTTATTCACAATAAATGGTGACATACACAATTATAGGAAAGTAAAGGGAATAATGGGAGCACCTAGGAGGAAACCTTAATCTGAATCTGGGGGAAGGCAGGACATCAAAGAGGGCTTCCTGGAAGAAGTAACACCTTAGTTAAGTTCTGAAACCTCAAATGTGATAATCTGAGTGAATTGAGAATCTGAGGGTGTGGGCATATGGAGAAAGAGGAAGGACAAAAGTTCAGGGCCAAGAAAGAGCATGTCATTCAAGGAGTGAAAAGTTTTCATTGTGAGTAGAATGTGGGGTGGATGGGAAGACTGTGGGCAGAGATTGCAACAGACCCCACATAATGAAGAATTTTGAGGCTATTTTAAGGAGTGTGAACCTTATCTTGAGGACGAGAATGAGGTATTGAAGGTCCTTAAACTTGGTCTGACATGATCATATTTGCATTTCAGAAAGATTTTGCTCTTTATTCTTTTTTTCTTTCCTAACATATGCAAGATATGTGATATGGAATATATCAAGATAGACTGAATTTTTAAATTTGATTATACTGTGGAAAAGTTTGGAAACAGCACAATAAGCTCTAATGAAAGGTACAAAAATCACAAATCATGAATTGGGCACACGGCATCTAAGGCACAGTAAATATTGACAGTGGCCTCCTAATAACTTTGTTCAGAAAACACTGCTGATTTATTTCCCTTCACAGTGATATCATGTACATCATATCTATGAGATTTGTTGTTGGATTAAGCAAGGAAAGGAGTCACTCTACATCACCCTGATGAATTATATCTTTTGATTGCAAGTGACAGAAATCAAACTCAATTTAGCTTAGGTATAAAAGGGAATTTATCATTCCATCTGTTGGAAAGGCTGGAGTGATCGGAAGCAGATTCAATTTATCTCTCTGCTTGTTGGCTTTATTTTCTCAAGCATTGTTATCCACGGGGAAGTAGGGATAACTTCTGGCTTCTCTGGTATGTTAGATTAAATTATACAGAAGCAGACCTTGAAAGGAATTTATTAGGAAGTGTTTCTGGGAAAATCTGGTGAGGGAGTAGAGATGGGGCCAGAGAAGGAAAGGCAGACAAACTAAGGTGCACAGGTGTGAAATCAAGTGAATCCCCTTGGCTCAATTCCCCAGGAGGACTCCGAAACGGAGATTTCCCCTCAGTCTTGTCCTGATAACCAAATATTAGTCATTAGTTAAGAGCTGCTTCCAGGGAATCATAAATTTCTAAGATCTTTCAGCTAAATATGTGCACGTACAAAGTGAATCTGATATCCTGAGGGCAGTCCTCCAACCAAGACATGCAGGTGTATGAAAATGGTAAAGAGATTTATAAGGAAGTGGGTGAGGTATGAACACCATCTACTACATCTTCTCTTCCTTCCTACCACTCTTTCTTACTCTTACCTATCTCTCTCAACAAAGCAATTCTAGACTCAAGTCTGATTGTCAAGCCTTAGGTTACACTCGCCCTGTAAGTGTATATCATTTTATATCACTATGACACAAAGTAATGATAAAATATTTTGTCTGATCAAGTTTAGGTCATGTGTCTTTATGAAAACCAGAGTAAGAGTGTACCTTAGTAGAAACACAGGGATAGAAATACTAGGCAAACAGATACCATAGATATTTACTAAGCTTCCCATCCCACAAGTCTTATATGTTATTCGAAAACACTATAGAACTGGCTCCCTGAAGGCAAATTGCCAGGAAGACTAAGTCTGAAGTAGTGCTGTACTAGTTTGGGCCCTTTGTTGCACCAAAAAAAAAGTCTATAATTAGATCTGGTTAACTTAGGTAGAGAAAGCATTCATAGCTCACAGAAATCTAGGAAGCATGGAGGATTAGGATTGGCAGGAATTGAGAGAGATCTTAACAGCCAATTTGCTGAAACAAGAATGATCAGATGGTGCAGTCACCACCACATACCTAAGTACCTACCATCACCAATGACAGAACCTCCATTGCAGGGCACTTGCTAACATGCCAGGGCCCCCACAGCGCCTGGACACTTGTCTTCATGCCACCAGATATTCTCCTTCTCTGTAGCTCTAACTGACCTATGTTCACGATAAATATATCTTGAATATATTTTATTTACATTCTCCTATGAGTTGGACAGAGGGACATGTGATCTAGAAGACAGCACTAAATCTGTCTACCAGTTCACAATCTGGCGTTCTCAAATTGAGAAAAACATTTTAGAACTCATGACAAATGCATTTTTTTAATTCTAGCTACCCTTTTTCCTGGCTTATAGAATTATGACTATAGGGTCAGTGCAGTGTATGAAGAGGCAATATATTATAATTGGTGTTTGATGTACCCAAATCATTTAGGAAACAATACATTATGTGTTTTCTTTCTTGGGCATTTGTTTTGCAGACCAGTGAACCTATCTGGAGTTCTAAGCCGAAGAAAATGACAAGTGTATATTGCCTACCTTTAGTACACATCACAGAACTTTCTTGAAAAACAAAACCCTTTGTCTTCCTGGAGGGAATGAGAAAAGCACAGCTTGCTTAACTAGTCTGGCCCTTGGCACAATTGTGGAAGTGAAATTGGGTTCAAGAGCCATAGTCTCCCCTTTGTGTATTATTCTCTCTCTTCTCTGGTGCCTTCATTGACTACTTTTCTTTTGACTGCCTCTTAAATGTAAGACTTCCTATGATTTTCTTCTTGGATCCCCTTAATTCTACTCTGCCCATGTCATCACATCCCCAATGATGCTTTCACTAACATTTTCAGCCATTTAACTCACAAATCTCTATGCCCAGACCTGGGCTTCTATATTTCCACCTCATGTCACAGCACTGCTATTCACCTATTTTCCCAGGCCAGAGACCTGCATGTCATCTTTGATAGCATCAGCCCTCTTACCAAATTCTTGAACAGTCTGAAATTGAAGGGGCATACACCTAAAATGGTTTTAGGTTTTTTTCAGAATCTCTGCCTTCAGTGGTGCTAAATTAAATCTCCTTTTCTTCCCCTGAAGACCACCTTGGGAAGGTTCTGTACCTCTTGGTTGTTTGTAAACCATAGTACTGTACAATTTAAAACTCCGCATCTGAAATACTGTCTGTTGGTTTTCACTCTTCCTCTGACACTGTTCTTAGAAGCACATGCGAATTCTTCAGAGTTCGGTTGCCTGATATGAGAGCTATGGCTTAGCTTAGTCTTTTGTTTGTTTCTTTCTTTAAATAATTAATTGACAAATAAAAATTGTACATATTCAAAGTGTGCAACATGATGATTTGATATATGTAAACACTGTGTGAGTGTTAATTAATTACCATAGTCAAATTAACACATCTATCACTACCCATAGTTACCATTGTTTGTGTTTTTTTCGGAGGGAGGGCGAAGACACTTAAAATCTGCCTTCTTAACAAATTTCAAGTAAACAATAGAGTATTATTAACTATGGTCACCATGTTATATATTAGATCCTCAGAACTTACTGTATTTATAACTGGAAATTTGTAGCCTTTGACCAAAAACTCATTTTCTCTTCCCCCTAAATCCTTGTCAACCACTCTGCTTCTATAAGTCTGAGTTTTAAATTCCACATACAAGTGAGATCATACAGTTTTTGTCTTTCTGGGTCTGACTTATTTTGTCCAGTCTTTCTTTTGGCCCCTACCCCTTATCCTTCATCCCAGCCTTTAATTTCCTGTGCCTGCACAGTCTCTTGCTGCTTGTTCAGGTGACACTGGAGGTAAGAAGACTTGTTGGAAAGTTACTATAATAGTCCAGAAAAAGAGAGGACCTGAACTCATGAACAATAGGGGACATAATAATGGCAAAAGTAACAGTAATAGCTATTACTTTGGCCTCTCTACTGTATGCCAGGCACTTTATTACATCCGTTCTTCTTCCCATAGTAGTTCTGCAAAGTAGAGGTCATTTTCCACTTTTCAAAGGTGAAACTCAAGGAGGTTATGTGTTTTTCTAAGGATCTTATATTTAATAGGTGGCAAAATTAAAATTAAAATTTATTTCTAAAATTTTTGCTTCTTTCCGTTCCTACATTTCATTACAATACAGATTCCTGGGGGCAATACTTAATCCTATACTTAAGTCAGGATCTTTAGAGAAAGGTCCTGAAAATGTATATTTTTAACAAATGTTTTATGTGATTCTTTTGATCAGGTCAACTTGGGAAAATTAGCCTCAAATTAATATTGAAACTCAACCTAGGCCTGCAGAACCTGGCCCCGACTATGTCTCCAGAACCTTTCCTTCCAGTTCCTAACACCAGTGGAATGTTCCAGCAATTCCAGTCCTCTGACTGTTCCCTGGAAACACTATGCATTTCAATGCCTCCAGCTCTTGGATGTACTGGTCCCTGTTTGGTGAATACTTTCTTTGGCACTCCGCCTTTAAGGTCCTGTTCCATCCTAGTAGTCCCCATGAAGCCTCTGGCCAATGTTGGGCTTCTTTTCCTAACTATTCTAGCAGAGTTGCTCACTCCCTCCTCTCTGCTTCTCCCATATCCATACCCACATCACCTATTACACTTGCACATTGTATTACAATGTATTCATTTAAATATTTGCTTCTCCCAATAGGTTGCAATAGAATCTTAGACTCCAAAGAGCCTACTACAGTTAGTGCAGTTTTTAAGAAATGTGCCAGACTTTTGCCTTCTCTACTGCTGTTGGTGGGGATAGTCTGCTGCTGTCATTTTGCTTTTGTTTATATTTGTCTCTGCATTTAAGCATATATCTTTTCATATAACTTCTAAGCACATAGGCAGGAAACAGAAATTTGAACAAAAGGAGGTAAAGATGGAAAAGAATGTAAATAGGTATTTAGAAAGAAAATACCAAAGAAAATATCCTTGTTTTTCATGACTGGTTTCAGTTTTCTTCAGTTTTCTGAAATAGGTGAGGTTACCTGCTGAGATATGATAGAAGGAGATTGGAGGAGGGGATAAAGAAGAGTGGTAAAGAACTGACATAGGTGTTTACGAAAATTAGAGAAAAAAGCTGTCCCAAACTAGGTAGAGAACATAGATTTTTCCTGAGATGGTGACATTTTCTTCAGAAGTTCTTGGAATTCCAGGTGTAGGAATGGAGAAGACAGGTACAAGGACTGACCCCAGAGTTGGTGTCTGCTGAGTGGGTGTGAGGAGAAGGGGGTGATGCTTGGGAAATGATGATGTTGATGGGAGGCGTGTTCAGGTGAGCCTGCAGATAGAGATGGAATAAGGACAACAGCACATGGCTAGGGGAAAGTGAAAGCACCAATGAGCATTTCTGAGTTACTGAAAGTATGGGGAGCTTTAAAAGAGAGGACATTTGTGTCAGATTCCTAGTGCTGCTTTAGCAAATTACTACAAACTTAGTGGGTTAAAACAACAGAAATTTATTCTCTTACAGTTTGGGAGACTAGAAGTTTGAAGAGTTTACGGGGCTAAAATCAAGGTGTCTCCATGGCTAGTTCCTTCTGGGGGATCCAGGGAGAATCTGTCTTTTATCTTCTAACTTCTGGTGTCCACATCACTCCAATGTGCTTCCATCATCACATTGCTGTTTCCTCTTCTGCAGTAGTAGCTATCTTATAAGGATGCCTGTCATTATGTTACTGGTCCCACCTGGATAATCCATGATGACTTCCCTATCCCAACATCCTTAACTATATCTTCAACTTTTTTTTTTTTTTTTTTTTTTTTTTTTTGCTGTATAAGGTAATATAGGTTCCAGGGTTTAGGATGTGAACATTCTGGGGGACGGGGGTTCTTTATTCAACCTACCACAACATTGTATGCTGATTGTGGGTTATTTTTGTTAGACTTTCAATAGTGGAGCGGTTCCCAGTGAAAACAAGGTCCAAAGTGTAGTCATGAGTGGGAGTGAATGAAGGTCATTGAGTCAATCAAGAAAGCAAATAACTAGAGTATCAGATGAGCCATTTTTTAGGACACTGAAGCCACCAGGATATGGAGCATGCTTGGGATGCATTGAGACAGTGGCTAGTAACTTGCCCCAGGTCACACAGTTTGTGGGTGGGGGGAGGTAGAACTGATTACCTTTATTATTTTTATCAAATATTCTACTCTAATTTCTGGGATATCTGTAAAAGAAAAGAAGACAAAGAGAAGAAGGGAGTCTATTTGCTGTCTGTGCCAGAGCAAGCTTGATTATATTCTCCATTTGTATCCCTTCCATCCACTTTCCCACCTCCAGATCTATTCTCAGTTCTTCTCTGCCCTCTCAGTGCCCAGCAGGCCAATCTCTACCACTTAGATCTCCTAGAGTCTCCTGTCCTCTGGCTTCTAATTGGGCTTACTCATGGGAGGCCTCCTGCAGGAGTCAAAAGGGATAAGTATTGGTGTAGTTACGTACCTACCCCCTTCACCAGCCCTGACTACTGTGGTTCTGCCAGAGACTAAGTATTTCTACATACAAAACTCCCTTGTGGTAAAGCCGCTTTCACAAATCCAGGTGTTTCTGGCCTCTGGTAACTCTTTTCCCTTGTTAGCTTTATCAGGCCCAGCTTCCTGCTCATTGCTTGATTCTTGGTGTTTCACCATCCATTGCTGGTTTCCTTGACCCTGTCAATCCCTCTATAAATGATCTTATTTACGCTGTCTTCCGTTAAGCCCTTCTGAATGTTTGATCTATTCTCTGCTGAGATTCTTATTAGTATAGTGTGGTATAATTCTAGCCCTTCACAATATTTTCCTTTACAAATTATCATTATAATTTGGTATTGCTTCAGAAGTCCCTTAGGTCTCCATTCTTTTGGTTAGGAAGTTAATTTAAAAAAGAAATCTCAATTTGTTTATCACTCTTGATAATGTTTTTTGTTGCTTGTATAATTTCAGCTTGTCTTGAATTACAACTAACAGAAAACATTACCAAGAGTGAATAAGCAAACTGTAGTTTATTTTTAATGACCTAATAAGGACAAGTTATACCGTTAGGTGCTGACATTGGTTCATTGCCTCTATATTATCAAGGCTTCGGCTATGACCGCTATGATTCTTTGGTTTTCCTTCATGGATACAAAATGGTTACTAGAACTCCAGGCTTCATATCTGTATTCCAGACAGGAAACAAAGGAGAATATGGCACCACCCACATTTATCCTATTATGTTTTCAGAAAAGCAGTTGCTTTCGCAGAAGTATTCTCTCTTCAAAAGACATCTACTGTGCCCTATGTATCAGAACTGGCATGAACAGCCACCACTAGATGCAAGAGACTGGGAAAGAATCAAATTTAACTTTTCCTATAAAGGATATGGGCAAGGGAAAAGAAGTTTGGAAACAGATGTTAATTAAGCAGGGATGTCATCGACACTATCTTTCCACATAACCTTAGCAAAGCATTTAAGAGCATGCATTCTTTTTTTTTTTTTTTTTTTTTGAGACGGAGTCTCGCTCTGTTGCCCGGGTTGGAGTGCAGTGGCGCAATCTCGGCTCACTGCAAGCTCCGCGTCCCGGGTTCACGCCATATTCCGGCCTCAGCCTCCCAAGTAGCTAGGACTACAGGTGCCCGCCACCACGCCTGGCTAATATTTTGCATTTTTAGTAGAGACAGGGTTTCACGGTGTTAGCCAGGATGGTCTTGAAGGAGCATGCATTCTGAAGTCAGAGTGCTGAGTTCCAACCCTAGGTCTACAATATTCTATCTGTGTGAATTTGGGAAATTACTTACCCTCTCAACGCTTCAGTTTCCTCAACTGCAAATGGAGATAACAAAGTTATTTTCCTATAAGGGTTACTATTATGACCAAATGAGTTAATATGTGCAGCATTTAGAACAGTGCTTGGCACCTGGCGAGCACTGCATAAGTTTTTATGTAATTTTAGCATTGTTCCTACCAAAACACACAAAGAGGAGGCCACAAGAAATAGAAAAAGTGGGGGCCAATAAGAAATAGCATGAACAAAGTTTAAGCAAATTGTGAAGTTGAAAATATTCTCTCCTTTTCTCTTCTCTTTCCCTTCCATTCCTAATCATGACCTTCCAAGGCTTACACAACCACTCAGATTTCTATCCCCGTCTTGCCATGCAGAACTTGCTGCCAAGCTTACTGCATGCATTTGCATTGCACCCAACAGTCAGTCCATAGATATTTTTAGGTTATTACTTTGTTTCAGGGGCTGGGAAAGAATCATGAGTAAAACAGCCGTGGCTCTGTCATGGTGTTTCTTACGGTGCAGTTGGAAAGATGATATTAAAACATAATTAGACAGAGAATTAATTGGTGTTTGATATAGGCAAAACCAGAGATTTTAAGTACCCTTTGAGAGCATCCTAATCTTAGGAGCCAGAGAACCCTTGCCTGAGGAAATGATAATTATACTAAGACCCAAAGGTGAGGGAATTAGCCAGGTAGAGAGGTGGGGTTGGGACAGAGGAGTAGAGAGTTTCAGTAGAGGAGAAGGTGTAAAAACCTAGAGGTTAGTGTGTGTGAGAAGCTATGGACCTATCTCTCCCTCTTCTACTTCATCAAGAATGTCTTTCTAGTCTGTCTCACTACCTCTGAACTGCTACTAGTTAACAGTTGATTGTGAGTTATTTGGTGAAACTCTAACTGCTCAGGACACTTATGAACCTCAGAATTTTCTCTTCCCAGTTTCTTGGAAGAAAAAAAAGACACTGATGAGCTATCCACACTAAAGTGTTAAAGATTTCTAAGTCTTGATATACTCTGCTTTCAGTCTATTGATATTTGAACAAGAAACTTCTAGGTACATCAATGTTTGCTTCATAAAGAGAGACTTTGATAAGTGGGAATTTCAGCTTTTTAGGAATTTATTTTGTTGTAGGGAGTTGGTGGAGATGAGACCAGATTATTTATGTGATGCAATAAAAACCACATTGTCTGAAGGTAAACTTGTAATTATCTCAAGTATGTTGGCACTAATAATGACATGAAAAACTTTATGATTTAGTGTTAATTGGAATATAATCATTCATTATTCATTAATACAATTAAAGATTTATAATATTTCCTTTTTATGAGAATCAAAACTTTGAAATACTATTTAGAAAATAAGAATGGAAATGGGTTTTAATTTTCAGGACTAGACAACAGTGAATACAAAAACATAATTTTTATTCTTTTTCTCATTGCTGAGCTGTGCCTTAACCTATAGTCAGCTCTTTCAGCAAAGCAATTGCTTTCTGAGTTGTGTTGTCCCTTCTTTACTCCAGAGCTCCCATGTGGCTGGCAAGTGTAGGGAATGCTGATATCTGTGACTTCTATTTCTTTCTGAGGGAGAAAGATAAATTTTAAATTTTGTAATGTTACATCTAATCGTAAATAAGCAGAGGATGCAAAAGCCACATTTATGAGGATCTAAGGATTAAGGGGAATCTTGAGTGTTGTAAATAGTGCAGGTTCTTCAAGATGACTTTATTAAATTAACATAGAATGCAGAAGCACTTGTCAATATCACACAAGGTATCAGACTGGATTAATGAAAAATTAATTTGTTCTCCACTTCACATCAGCTTCGCAAATTTGAAACTCCTCCAAATGATTGTCTTCTTTGTGTTATTTACAGCTAAGCATTCATAGTTATTCTAGCTCCCCTCCAGGCTGATAGCTCTGACTTCTCATTCATGAGTTATATCCAATTGTTTCTGCTGTACCACAGTTATCTGCCTTTCTCATGGTATATGTATATATTTATGTGTACCTTGACTTATTCCAGAATAAATGACACACTTCAATATATTGGACACATTACATGCTAGATTTTATGATAACTTTTGATTGCTCAGAGGCTGTTAAAAACTTTCAGTATTTTCACTTGAAAAAGGTAAATATTCAGATTTTTTAAGAAGTTTGTGATTGTTCAAACTATACAACCTATTTAATAAGCTGGTATATCTGATGCAGAGGTGTAAGTCTGGTTCAATTTCAAAAGTCTACAGCTATTACTAGGGAAACCACTGTCTCTTTTATCAATTAGCTGTTGGGGTAAAAGTTAGCTTCCTGAGAAACCTCTAATTGGTAACTCCTTGTCTTAGAAGGTCTGTCAGAGATGTGAATGTGTATCCAATGGCCATTACCTCTCTTGTGGCAGTCGATGCTAGCTACATGCAACAGAAATTCATTTCTCCAAGTGCGAATAACAGAAAATGTTGAGACTTTCAAGCCCTTTTGGGAGTAGCAGGTATTCCATAGATACTGATTTAAATTGGTTTAATTTTAAAAGCAAATAGAGAAAAATTGCAAGGGGCATTTTAACTGCTAGTGACCGAAAGCTGCATAAAAACTTCAGCTTTCAAATATTAAATGATGATAGTCCAACATTTTATTAAAGCAGAATAAGAAAATTCAAAATTAAAACATTACTAAATCATAACTCAGTGTTTTTATTTAAAATCATTATAGTGTATGTGTCAATTAGTAGTAAGTACCACGTAAATGGCAATACCCAAATTGTATACTATTATTTCCATCTCCTCATTATCCACATCAGAGAAAAGTGTTATTGATACTATTTGTTCATCTTTTACATAAAAAAATGTATTGAGCTTCTAACATGGCCAGAAACTATCTGAGGCATTGTTGGTACAGAACATAGTCTCTGTCCTGAAGAATTTACTGAAGTCCAGTGGTATAATCAGCCAAAAAACTCAGAATTTACATAATCAGAAAAGTTACTAAATAAACAAAGAGGAAAAACAGCAACCACAACAATCATAACCAAAATAGCATTTAACCAAAACAACAAACACTGGAAAGAAAGTTAATATAATTTCAAAAGTTACTCAATAATATTTAAAATGTTGAGTTGACACCCAAAAAAAGAGACATGCAAAGAAGAAAGTATGGCTCATATATAGAAAAAAAAAATGTCAGTAGAAACTGTTCTTGAATAAGTCCAGATTTGGACTTACTAGAAAAAGACTTCAAATAATCTATTGTAAATATGCTCAAAGAACTAAAAGAAGCGATGTATTTTAAAAAAAGAAAAGTATGATATAAGAATATCTCACTAAATAGAGAATATCAGTAAAGAGACAGAAATTATATATACAATACTACATATTATATATATATCTATAAAGTTTAAAACTACAGTAATCAAAAGAGAATAATCAGTAGAGAAGCTCAAAAACAGATTTAAGATAGCACCCTCCCCTCCAAAAAAAAGGAAACCGTAAAATTGAAGATAGATCAATTGAGATGGCCCAGTCGGGGGTACAGGGAAAAGATAATCAAGAATAATTAACAGAGACCTGTGCACACCATCAAGCTTACCAACATACACTCAAAGGGAGTTTCTGAAGAAGGAGAGAGAAAGGGGTAGAAAGAATATTTGAAAAATTAATGGCTGAAATCTTCATCCAATTTGGTGAAAAACATTGATCCAGGAAGCTTAAAAATTCAAAGGTGAGAACCTTAATAAGATCTGTTTCTAGACATGTTATAATCAAACTATTGAATGACAAAGAATCCTGAAAACAGCAGGGGGAAATATCTTATCACATACAAGGGATCCTCAATAAGATTAAAACTGATTTCCATCAGAAACCATAATGATCAGAGGGCAGTGGGATGATATATTTAAACTGCTAAAGGAAAAAGACTATCACCCAAGAATTCTATATTCAAATATCCTTCAATAAATTAAAACATTATCAGAGAAATGAAAACTAAGATAGGTTGTTGTTAGCAGACTTGTCCTACAAGAAATACTAAGGGAAGTCCTTTAGGCTGAAATAAACTAATAGTAGACATTAACTTGAATCCACATGAGGAAAGAAATAGTACTCATAAAGGAAACAATATGGTAGTTAAAAAGACAACTGTATAACACAATAATTATAAAACATGTTTAAAGGCATATTATATATAAAGATATAATTTGCATAACAATAACACAGAGAACAAAAACAAATGGATGCATATTGGACCAAAGTTTTCATATACTATTGCAATTAAGTTGGTACTAATCCAAATGATGTTGTTTTAAATTAAGATGCTAATTGCAGTCCCCAGGCAACCACTGAGAAAATAACACAAAAATATATAATAATTAAAGAAACAATGATAGAATTAAAATAGTACTGATATGGTTTGGCTGTGTCCTCAACCAAATCTCATCTTGAATTCCCACATGTTGTGTGAGGGACTTGGTGGGAGGTAGTTGAATCATGAAGGCAGGTCTTTCCCATGCTGTTCTCATAAAAGTGAGTAAGTCTCACGAGATCTGATGGTTATTGTAAGGGGGAGTTTTCCTGCACAAGCTCTCTTTGCTTGCTGCCATCCATGTAAGACATAACTTCCTCCTCCTTGCCTTCCACCATGATTCTGAGGCTTCCCCAGCCATGTGGAACATAAATCCAATTAAACCTCTTTCTTTTGTAAGTTGCCCAGTCTTGGGTATGTCTTTATCAGCAGCATAAAAACAGACTAATACAGAAAATTGCTACCAGTAGAGTGGGAAGCTGGTGAAAAGACACCTGAAAATGTGGAAGCAACTTTGGAACTGGGTAACAGGCAGAATTTGGAACAGTTTGGAGGGTTCAGAAAAAGGCAGGAAAATATGGGAAAGTTTGGAACTCCTTAGAGACTTATTGAATGGCTTTGACTAAAAGCCTGATAGCGATATGGACAATAAAGTCCAGGCTGAAGTGGTCTCAGATGAAGATGAATGACTTGTTGGGAACTGGAGCAAAGGTGACCCTTGTTATATTTTAGCAAAGAGACTGGCAGCATTTTGCCCCTGCCCTAGAGATTTGGGGAACTTTGAACTTGAGAGATGATTTAGGGTATCTTGACGGAAGAAATTTCTAAGCAGCAAAGCATTCTAAAGGTGACTTGGGTACTGTTAAAGGCATTCAGTTTTATAAGGGAAGCAGAGCATAAAGGTTCAGAAAATTTGCAGCCTGACAATGTAATAGAAAGGAAAATCCATTTTCTGAGGAGAAATTCAAGCTGCTTGCAGAAATTTGCATAAGTAATAAGGAGCCAAATGTTAATCCCCAAGACAATGGGGAAATCCATTTTCTGAAGAGAAATTCAAGCTGCTTGCAGAAATTTGCATATGTAATAAGGAGCCAAATGTTAATCCCCAAGACAATGGGGAAAATGTATCCAGGACATGTCAGAGGTTTTCACAGCAGCCCCTTCAAAGCACAGCCATGAGTGTGGTGACCTAAGAGAAAATGATTTCGTGCGCCCAAGATCCCTGTGCTGTGTGCAGTCTAGGAACTTGGTGCCCTGGGTCCCAGCCACTCCAGCCATGACTAAAACGGGGCAAGGTACAGCTTGGACTATTGCTTCAGAGGGTAGACACCCTTAGTCTTGGATGCTTACATGTGACATTGAGCCTGCAGGTGCACAGAAGTCAAGAATTGAGGTTTGGGAACCTAGATATCAGATGTATGGAAATGCCTGGATGCCCAGACAAAGTTTGCTGCAGGGGCAGGGCCCTCATGAATCTCTGCTGGGACAGTGCAAAAGGGTAATGTGGGGTTGGAGCCCCCACACAGAGTCCCTACTGGGGCACTGCCTAATGGAGCTGTGAGAAGAGGACCACCATCCTCCAGATCCTAGAATGGTAGGTCCACTGACGGCTTGCACCATGCACCTAGAAAAGCCACAGACACTCAATGTCAGCCCATGAAAGCAGCCAGGAGTGGAGCTACACCCGGCAAAGCCACAGGGGCAGAGCTGCCCAAGACCATGGGAACCCACCTCTTGCATCAGTGTGATCTGGATGTAAGGTATGGAGTCAAAGGAAATCATTTAGGAGCTTTAAAATTTGACTGCCCTGCTGGATTTTGGACTTGCATGGTACCTGTAGCCCCCTTTTTTTGGCCAATATCCCCCATTTGCAATAGCTGTATTTATCCAATGCCTGTACCCCCATTGTATCTAGGAAGTAACTAACTTGCTTTTGATTTTACAGGCTCATAGATGGAGGGGACTTGCCTTGTCTCAGATGAGACTTTGGACTGTGGACTTTTGAGTTAATTCTGAAATGAGTTAAGACTTTGGGGGACTGTTGGGAAGGCATGATTGGTTTTGAAATGTGAGGACATGAGATTTGAGAGGGGCCGGGGCCAAATTATATGGTTTGGCTCTGTGTCTCCAGCCAAATCTCATCTTTAATTCCCATATGTTGTAGGAGGTACCTGGTGGGAGGTAATTGAATCATGGGGGCAGGTCTTTCTCATGCTGTTCTTGTGATAGTGAATAAGTCTCATGAGATCTGATGGTTATTAAAAGGGGGAGTTTTCCTGCACACCTCTCTTTGCTTGCTGCCATCCATGTAAGATGTGACTTGCTCCTCCTTGCCTTATGCCATGATTGTGAACCTTCCCCAGCCACATATAACTGAAAGCCCAATTAAACCTCTTTCTTTTGTAAATTGCCCAGTCTTGAGTATGTCTTTATCAGCAGTGTGAAAACGGACTAATACAGGTAAAGTGGAAAATATCTATTTAACACAAAAGAAGGGCAGAACAGAAGATTAGAAGAACAAGAAAAGTATAAGATATATAGAAAAAAAGTAAAATGGCAGATATAAATCCTACCTTATCAGTAATTGTATTAAATGTAAAGGAATTAAACACTCTAGTCAAAAGCAGAAGTTGGCAAAATGAATTAATAAGACATGGTCTTACTACATATTGTCTAGAAAAGACACATAATCAGACTCAACAAAAGTATAGAGCAATATCACTTTTGAAAGAGATGGAAATACATTAAAATATCAGCAAAACAAATTCTACAATATACAAAAATATAATACCTTATCACTAGTAAAGATAGTTATATATTAGGGAAGTCACCAGTTCAAAACAATAGCAATTATTGGACAAAAACTCATACAATTATATCAGTATATAAAGAATAAATTTCAAAATTCAAGAGTAGTTCATGATTTTTTAAAACACAACTGGCAAAAGAAGAAAACTTGATTACAAAGATAAAAGATTTCTACCAAAAAAACCTGCATCATATCTTTATTTATTCAGATTATAAATATTTATTTTATATCCACATTTATCAGATACTTGTCTTAAGCATTGTGATATAGCAATAAAAATAATCAAGACCTTGTTGTCATGGAGCTTGCAGTCTACTGGTTAAACATTTTTTAATATTTGTTACTATTTAGAAGAATTCTCATTGAAGTCAAAAACAAGGATGCCTACTCCTGCTCTTCGACCAATTAGAAAACATAAGAGAAAAAATATCCTACTAAAAAGTGTCCAAAATTATGAATTTCATTGGAATTGATCAATATAACAATTGCATGAATTTTGTGGGGGCAATTTAAAAATATTTTTAAAGGTCATATAAAAATCTGAATAAATGGAGATTTATGCCATGTATATGGAAGACTCAATATCATAAAAAAGGCAATTATTTTTCATGGAACATGAGAAGAGAATTCTAAAATTAATATGGACGACTGAATAAGAAAAGTCAAGACTCATTTGAGTGAGGGCTGGGCTGCTAGATACCAAGATTTATTACAATGTTATAAAAGTTAAAATAGTTATATATTAGTATAGGAATAGAGATATGTAATGGAGTAGAGAATCCCATAATACGTACGTAAATATATAAAGATTTGACAGAAATGATGTTATAAAACAGTAAAAAAAAATGGTGCTGGTGAAAAAAAATTACTAGCTTGTCTCAGTTGAACAAAATAAGAAAGTAAGAAAATGGTGTTGGAATTAATGGATTTCCATTAAAACAGTGAAATTGGCCCTAATTTCACCCAAAACACAAAAATTAAAATCAGAGAAATAAAAAACTTAACTACAAAAAAATTATTAGAAGAAAATGTGGGAGAATATATGCTACCATATGGTTGGAAAGGTATTTTTAAATAAGGCAAAAAAGCACGAGCCATGTAAGAAAGATTGATAAATATGTCAAAATTAAAATGTAAAAACTTGTATTTCAAAAGATAAGATAAAGGTAAAAAAACAGTTACAGGTCTGGGAGTAGATATTTGCAATATATACATAACAAATAATTATTACCCAGAATGTGTAATAAACTGCAAATCAATTTTTTAAAAGAGACACTTATGTTTACCAAACAGTATTACTATTTTCCCCTTCATCCAGGGTTTCTCTAAACACCTGAATTAGAAGAAATCATTCTTAGACTCTTAAATTCAGGTTTTTTAAACATGTTTCTGAAACATCAGTCATTGACTGTTTATCCTACTGCTTGGAATATGGAAACTGTGTATCTTTTTATTATGTGCAAATGCAAGAAAAATGCTTATTTTAATTAAGGTAGATCTAGATCCTTCCTGTCAGAAGATTTATCGGGTACATAAATATATCTTACATATGTTGTAGTTAACTTAATTGTCTGCATCTTGGTACTGTTATCCTCCTGCCACTGGGTTTCATTTCATTGCATTATGACTTGTAATTAAACAGAACAAAAAATCATTACATGATTAGTTGGTTTTATAAGGCCTTGAAACCTTTTGCTAAGAGCTCTTCTTTGTATTACAGCTATTTCCACTATGATCAATGTTCATAAAATTATTTCTAATCTGTGAATTGTCAGGTATACAGTTGCAAATTGCTTGAAATTTGAGCTCAAAATCCACTAATGTGCCTTGATCTGGTTGGGCAAAAGCCTTCTATTCATGCAAATGAACACCATTTTGTATCAATCTTATTTTAAAATTTGTTCTGTTCCAAATGGGAGTACTGAAAGTTTTAAAGTAACAACTGATAAACTCATTTTGACCGAATAGTCTTCATTATACAATTAACATAAAAAGAAGTTGCCATTTAGAGGCAGCTGAGTTGTGTCTTTCAATGAATCTTGATACTGCCAGGGCATGCATCTTGTACACCTTTCTATGATGCCATGAGCAGTGGCATGAGGGTGAAAATAGATTGAAAGGTGCTTAAGCTATACCTGTGACCATAATCCAACATTTATATAATTGTGAAGTACTGTACACATCTTTCGGTAAAACCACCATGCAGTTGTATGCCTAGACTTCTTGCACTGACATTTTGTTCCTCCCTCCAAATTTTTTTTTTTTTTTTTTTGAGATGGAGTCTTGCTCTGTCGCCCAGGCTGGGGTGTAGTGGCCTGATCTCGGCTCACGGCAAGCTCCCGCCTCCCGGGTTCGCGCCATTCTCCTGCCTCAGCCTCCCGAGTAGCTGGGTCTACAGGCGCCCACCACCGCGCCCGGCTAATTTTTTGTATTTTTGGTAGAGACGGGGTTTCACCGTGTTAGCCAGGATGGTCTCGATTTACTGGCCTCATGATCCGCCCTCCTCGGCCTCCCAAAGTGCTGGGATTACAGGCGTGAGCCACCGCGCCCGGCCCCTCCCTCCAACTTGACGGTCACACTTTCAAGCTATCCTGCTACCAAACCCTGCTTTTTTCAGATAATGTAGAACCAATATATTGAGATACACTACTTAATCCCAGGAACTATTTTACATATGCTGTGTCATTTAAATCTCACAACAACCTTGTAGGTAGGCTATTACAGTCTTACAGACAAACAAACTGACTCAGAATCTGATAAATTTTTTTGCTTAATAGAAGCTGGCTAGAAAGTGACACATCTGCTATTTAAATCTAGTTGTTTCTAATTCCAAAGCTAGTAACCATTTTTTTCCCTACTGTTTTGACTTTTACGAGGTTGTTTGCTGTTGAAATTAAGTGACAAACTCATATCTATTACATGAACACTGAGGTTAATTGCAGCGTGGCTTCATCCAGCCAGGGTAACTCCATATGTCTATAGACCCCCCTTCAAGGAATGGTGAGGATGAAACTTTAAGATCCCCCCTTCATCTAGGAGTTGAGAAGGGTAGATAAGATTCTTGGATACTAGGTATTTAAGAACTTTCTCAGATGAAAGGAAGCTGGGAACAAAGTAAGAAAGAATACCTTTTAGGATTCACAAAATTATGAGAAGTCAGCCACATACGGTAGGTCAGCTTTTTAATGTATTTGCTCCTTTTCTTATTCATTGACCTGTGAAAGGAAAATATCTTGGACCTCCAAAATCACTAAGAAAACTCAAGCTGGATATTGCTTAGGGCAAACCTGCCTACCATTCTATTCAAAGTCACAGAGCATTACAAGAAGCGTATTATTATTATGCTTAAGTCAGAATATTAAAAGAGGAGCCCCAAAATATCTCTTTAGGTTCATCCCACCTAATTCACTTTGCCTCTAGGCAGGCTTTGCCCTGAATTTTCTATTCACAAGATAAATTTCTAATGATTGTGCTCCCCATCCTGTAAAATAAAAATATTTTTCTTTTAAACTTTTATTTTGAAATAATTTTAGATTTACAGAAGAGTTGCAAAAGTAGTACAGAGTTTTTACATACCCTTCATCCAGTGTCCCCAGATGTTAACATTTTGTATAAGCATGGTATATTTGTCAAAACTAAGAAATTAACATCAGTACATTCCTATCAACTAAGCTTCGGACTTTGTTAAAATTTTATCTGTTTTTCTACTTGTGTTCTTTTTCTGTTTCAGTATCCAATTGAGAATACCACATACACCTAGTCATCATGTCTCTTCAGTCAGCGGACACGGCATTTAATGTTGAATGGTAATAATGGCAAAGATGTGGAAGACTCATACAAGGTTGTTGTGGGTGGAAGAGAAAGCATATTAATCAACTTCTTAAAATTTCATAGCTAAAAAAGAATTTCTGAGTCTTTCCAAGAGGAAACAATATTGGAAGAACCCCAGGAGTCTGTCTTCCCAATTGCCCTGTTTTCTACTTCTCCTAAGGATGAGATGAGGTGAGTATCACTGTGGTGCAAGACAGCAGACTCTTGCTCCCTCTCCAACACGTCCTAAAGCAGTGCCTGCTTTCCTCTGCTTACTCCTCTGTGCAGTAAACTCACTAGAGAAGAGCATTTTTAGCTCTGCAAAGGGAAGCCCACAGTCCTCCAGCGGCTCTCCCTGTAAGTAGAAGGATGAGTCAGTTAATATTAGGTAGTACAGAGGTTTAGGGTGAAAAGCTAATATTTTGAGACTCACAATTCCACATATTTTTCATATTTATTTTCATACTAGTTAAAATATAAAAAGATCAAGGGGTATAATTAGCACCTGCAGAACCTCTAGCAGAGATTGCCATCTAGGCTATGGTTTGCTTGCGTTTTGGTATAATGTTATAAAAGGTAACCTAAATTGTTGAAAACTGTTTTCTTTTAAAGACATAATTAAGAAACGTTTCTGTAAAATAAAGCACTAATATATTATCAGAATTCTTTACGCAACAATTTAGTAACCATATTATATATACATGTGCATGTATGCACATGTATATACATGCATATTCTGACTAATACACTTTTATATGTACTTATGTGTCTATGTACATACACATACATAAACTTATGTGTGTATATATGTACTATGTATGCATATACACATGCATATACATATATGTACATATATACACATACACATAGATGCTTATATACAAATATACACACATATGCAAATATATACATATATATTTTTTATCCCATGAGTCATATATATTGTGTAGGGTAGGTTGTACTATGATAACCAACTGAAAATCTCAGCAGCTTAACACATATAACCTTATTTTCTACTCAAATTATGTAACTATTTTTGGTTGACATGGGACTCAACTCTAGAGTCACTCAGAAACCCAGGCCAACAGGGGCTTTACTATGTGGTAGCTGCAACATTTAGAACATGAAACTGTCTCGATCACCAAAAGAAAACCTGGATAACTGAACACAATATACCCACAATCACAGCCACACATATTAAAAGTAATGGAAAAAAACCACAATTACTTTTGCACCAACCTAATAATTTTCATTTACAATTTATTGGCTAGATCTAGTCACAATACTTTATTCAGTTTCATGGAAGACAATAATCACATCCTCTAGGTATACAGAAGAGGAGAATAAAATATTGGTAAAAAATATGTATAGCTATTTGGGAAAAAACTACCTATTTGAAATGAAACTATTTTCCTTTGTGCATAAGTCAGGGTAAGTAACACCAGTAGCTATAGCAAACAACTTTTAAATTCCAGTGACTTGAAAAATGCTTGCTATGTTAATTATGTTTATTATGTTTGCTCATTTGATGACATAATGCAGTTGGCAGGAGATCCCTGCTCTAAACAGTCAGATTGGGACTTCAAAGCCTAACATTTTATGACATAATAAACACTGGAAAATGACAACAATAAAGAAGTGACAGTATTTTTCCTGTAGATTCAGCAAGTAAGATGATTCAACTACTTTGTCCTTTAACAAATTAAGTGAGCAGCACTCTGAAGGGGATTGCTCAGCCACTAATCCCCTCAGTGCTGAAGTACTGTGATTTTTTTTTTTTTTGGGTAGAAAATAGCAGACTGATTCATAAACAGTTTTCTGGAAGAATAACGTAGTCATTCTGGCTTATCTAAGTTCTGGCAAGACCTGTTATAAAAAGAGTACTTTAGAGGAGTTTTGTAAGAAAAATTTATTTCCTTAGCTTTCCTTCCTCATCTTCTATCTCTCTTGCCTTGTACTTAGTGCTAAACCTTTCAGCTTGTCGAACACATTTGCTGCCGACTGTAGCTGAGGAATTCTCATACCTCTTGTGTCCTTAATATATAATGTCCAGTTCCTCAGCATGAACAGCTTGAAGTTTGGGGCTATTTGTTCTCCCTTTTCTTAAATAAACAAACAAAAGAAAACCTAACTCAGTAGTTTTAAAACTTGTAAATAACTTGTAGATTGAAAAAAACCAAGATCCACGAAACTTCAACCAGGATTTATTTGAAATTATGTGGGACCATTTAAATATTCCACAGAACTAAGAAAAATATGTACAAATTTCTTTCGAAGTTACATTATCCTCAAGGTAAGAGTTGTTTGGAGAGATTCCTGGTCTCGTGTGAGAAATTCTTGGTATCCATTCTGGTCCAGCCATCAGTTATCTTTCTGACCTTGAGTGAGAATTGTCTACTAGATCATTCTCAGCACTTTCAGCTGTAATGGTTTGTAAGGCATTGACTAAACTGGCTGCAGCAACCTCTATAGTGTCCTTAAGGCCCCTAAGTTTTCACTGTGTAACCAGAACCATGCATCTGAAATAGTTGACTAGCAATCTGGATCTGTATTTTTATTAACTCTACAGTTGGTTGAGTTTAATTGCTGTGCCAATGTTCAATGTTTAAAATCACCTGATGGCAGGCCCTTGGTTTGCCTCATTCTCAGTGCTATGTATTCATGTCTTTGTAGTTAATTGCAAGATAGAAAGTAGAATAACTGAATAGGAACAAAACCTGGGAACTCCATTTTATAGAGTATTTATACAAATAATCTATGTCTAGGCAGAAGAAAAGATCCGGAAACATTAATCCTCTAGCTGAAGTAAATAGGGCATTATAATTACTATGATAACAAACAAAGGCAATGGCAGAAAGGAATAACAACCATCTATCAATTCTGGGAACAAAAAGTGCGACACCTGACCAGTTCAAGCATTTGGTATCACATGACCTGATGTCTGACTATATTAGTTAAACTTAATAAGACAGATACACTTTAATGGCAAAGATGGTTTGTTCTGTTTTTCTGGTATATTCACCAGTATCAACTAATTATGGATTGAGAGCACATTATTCAACTTCTCCAAATCTATTTAAAGCCTCTGTAAAATTACTGGGTTTGCATTAGATGTCCTTAAAAGTTCCTTTTAGCACTAATCATCCAGTCCATTTCTCATTCTTTGATACTTATGTCATCAGAGTCTTGGGAGCAGACAGCTTTTCACGTCTTCCATTCAATACAGTATCTCTACATAGAACCAACAATCTTTGTTCATTCATGTTTTAACAGCATACTACTGGGATTATGATCTTATGTTTTGATTTCTTCTTCCTGACTTCTGCATGCATTTATGTAATATTTTTTAGCTGAATAATTTATAGTGGTAGATTCTGGATCAGCTTTCTTACTCCTTGACTGTGGTTCCTAGTTGCAGTTTCATGTAAAAAGATTAGAATGAATCATGAGCAAGTTGGTGCTTTTGTTTGCCACTTGGGAGCTCTGACTGTAAAGTAAGATGTCTGGGTTTGGAGCACTTAAAGACAGTTGCACACATTAAAACATGTTTTTGATGGCATGAATTGTTTACCAGAATGCTTGATTTATTTATTCTCCTCTCTTCACATGGTTTCAGAAAAGTGTTGCATATCTCCTTTACCCTGTGTGATCAAATAAGTGAATGACTGTGTTCATGATGAGGTGGAATATAAACAGGTCCAATCCTTCCCTGGGGTATCATTCTTAGGTGCAACTTGGGAAATCTTTAGCTGTCTTAATTCCAGGAGAAAAGACAAAGGCACATTTAAGTGTTAAATGAGTTGTTATAAGGCAAGATCACATACTAGCATCACATAAAGCCTTTGTATGATGTCTGGTTGTTCAGGCATATATGACACATTGAGTACAGATGACTGAGCACAGCAATTGTGTGAAATCAGATTAATATGTCCCAAAGTATCCATTATAGAACTATCTCAGGAGAAAGACCATCATTTTAATGACTGGGAGTAGAGGTAAATAAAGGTCAAGTGAGAATGGAGCATATCTGAATTGCAGCTCTCTTGACAGAAATTTACTATGATTACCATAAACTTTCTATCTTGTTTTCATAACATTTACCCTTCCTTATTTTATGTCTTATTGCCACCACTCCTCCCAATAACACAACTATAAAGTTATTTTTCACTTTCGATTTGACTCTATACAAATCCTCTGAGCATTTTCATCTTGAGTGTTGAGAGGGTGTGTTTTCTTAAGGTTGTACTGGATAATGCCATCTTGCTACTATGTAGAGCAGAAACTTTCAAGAACAAAGAATAGCTTTTTAGGAAAGGCTTAATCAGTTGTGTTTCTTCAACTGGGTGGTGTACATAGGATCACTCCATGAGATTAGAAGCCAGTCTCCTGCTCAACAAAGCTCAAAATGACACGGGAGCAATGTAGCACTATCCACTGGTAAGATACAACTGACCTTTCTATTGCTCTGTGTTACGAAAATAAGGGACATTATTTTAATTTAAATGTCAACATTCAAACTTGAAATGACATAGTAAACATAAATATTCACCATGATATACATCAGAGTCTTTGACTCAAGGGCAGTAGATAATATTTTCCACATTATCTTGACCTTCTGGGTATATAATATCAATCAAATATATTTAACAGAAAAAATTCCTAAGCCATTATGTTTGGCTGTCAGTTTCATAAAGAGGAGAATGATGGTAATGAATTTTGCCTGAGTCTGGGTAATTCCCTAGCCTCATGGGAAGCTGTGTTGTGCCTGAATCCATTATTTTTTATTCATTCTACTATACATGTCATACTTACTACACTCCAGGATCTGGGGATGTGAGGTGAACAAAGCATGTTAATTCAGGTCATAGTCAATTCCTAAACACTGTAGACTGATGTATTCTGAAATGCCTCAGTGCATTCATTCATGAAAAAATATTTATTCTGCCCTAACTATCTACAAGGAAACAGGTGCGTGATATACATCAGTGAAGTGAATAAAGATTTTAAACCCTTATGGAGTATACAGTTGATATGGTTTGGCTCTGTGTCTCCATCTAAATCTCATCTTGAATTGTACTCCCATAATTCCCATGTGTTGTGGGAAGGACCCAGTGGTAGATAATTTGAGTCACGGGGGTTGTTTCCCCCACACTGTTCTCATGGTAGTGAATAAATCTCACGAGATCTGACGGTTTTATCAGAGGTTTCTGCTTTTGTATCCTCCTAATTTTTTCTTGCTGCTGCCATGTAAGAAGTGCCTTTCACATCCCGCTATGATTCTGAGGCCTCCCCAGCCATGTGGAACTATAAGTCCAATTGAACCTCTTTTTCTTCCCAGTTTTGCATAAGTCTTCATCAGCAGCATGAAAACAGACTAATACAGTAAATTGGTACCAGTAGAATGGGGCATTGCTGAGAAGATACCCAAAAATGTGGAAGCAACTTTGGAACTGGGTATCAGGCAGAGGTTGGAACAATTTGGAGGGCTCAGAAGAAGACAGGAAAATGTGGGAAAGTTTGGAACTTCCTAGAGACTTGTTGAATGGCTTTGACAAAAATGCTGATAGTGATGTGAATGATAAGGTCCAGGCTGAGGTGGTCTCAGATGGAGATGAGGAACTTGTTGTGAACTGGAGCAAAGATGACTCTTGTTATGTTTTAGCAAAGAGACTGGCAGCATTTTTCCCCTGCTTTAGAGATTTGTGGAACTTTGAACTAGAGAGAGGTGATTTAAGGTATCTGTTGGAAGAAATTTCTAAGCAGCAAAGCATTTAGGAGGTGACTTGGGTGCTGTTAAAAGCATTCCATTTTAAAAGGGAAACAGAGCATAAAAGTTCAGAAAATTTGCAGTCTGATGCAGTAGAAAAGAAAAACCCATTAAAGCTGTCTGCAGAAATTTACATAAGTAACAAGGAGCTGAATGTTAATCCCTAAGACAATGTGGAAAATATCTCCAGGGCATGTCATAGGTCTTCCCAGCAGCCCCTCCCATCACAGATCCAGAAGCCTGGGAGATAAAAATGGTTTTGTGAGCCAGGCCCAGGGTCCCTGTGCTGTGTGCAGCCTAGGGACTTGGTGCCCTACATCCAAGACACTCTAGCCATTGCTAAAAGGGGCCAATGTATAGCTTGGCCCATGATTTCAGAGGGTGCAAGCCCCCAAACCTTGGCAGCTTCCATCTGATGTTGAGCCTTCAGGTGCACAGAAGTCAAGAATTGAGGTTTGGGAACATCCACCTAGATTTCAGAAGATGTATGGAAATGCCTGGATGCCCAGGCAAAGGTTTGCTGCAGGGGTGGGGCCCTCATGGAGAACCTCTGCTAGGGCAGTGCAGAAGGGAAATGTGGTGTCAGAGCCCCCACACAGAGTCTCTACTGGGGCACTGCCTAGTGGGGCTGTGAGAAGAGGGCCACTGTCCTCCAGACCCCAGAATGGTAGATCCAATGACAGCTTGCACTGTGTGCCTGGAAAAACCACAGACACTCAACTCCAGCCACCCATGAAAGCAGCCAGAAGAGGGTCTATACCCTGCAAAGCCACTGAGGCAGAGCTGCCCAAGACTATGAGAACCTACTTCTTGCATCAGTGTGACCTAGATGTGAGACATGGAGTCAAAGGAGATCATTTTGGAGCTTTAGAATTTGATTGCCCCACTGGATTTTGGACTTGCATGGGCCCTGTAACACCTTTGTTTTGGCCAATTTCTCCCATTTGGAATGACTGTATTTACCCAATACCTGTACCTCTATTGTATCTAGGAAGTAACTAGCTTGTTTTTGATTTTACAGGCTTGTAGGCGGATGGGACTTGCCTTGTCTCAGATGAGACTTTGGACTGTGGACTTTTGGGTTAATGCTGAAATGAGTTAAGAGTTTGGCGGACTGTTGGGAAGGCATGATTGGTTTTGAAACGTGAGGACATAAGATTTGGAGGGGCCAGGGATAGAATGATATGGTTTCGCTCTGTGTCCCCACCCACATCTCATCTTGAATTGTACTTGCATAATTCCCATGTGTTGTGGTAGGGACCCGGTGGGAGATCATTTGAATTTTGGGGGTGGTTTCCCTCATACTGTTCTCATGGCAGTGAATAGGTCTCACAGGATCTGATGGTTTTATCAGGGGTTTCTGCTTTTGCATCCTTCTCATCTTTTTCTTGCCACCTACATGTAAGAAGTGCCTTTCACCTCCTGCCATGATTCTGAGGCCTCCCCAGCCATGTGGACTGTATGTCCAATTAAACCTCTTTTTCTTCCCAGCCTTGGGTATGTCTTTATCAGCAGCATGAAAATGGACTAATACAACAGTCTACTGGGGAAAAACAAAGAATAAACAGCAAATGTAATTTTAAAATTTTATTAAGTGCTAGAAGGCAATAGATTTTTTTTTTTTTTTTTTTAAAGCAAAGGAGCATAGTAAGGGGACTCAGGAGTATGGCACTGAGGGAGCAGTGAAGAGAGCCATGTACAGTTTACAGTATTAAGTGGGGTTGTCAGGGTAAACCTCCATGAGAAGAATACATTTAAGTGAAGAGTTGAAGGAAGTGAGTCAGTTTGTATGCATACTTGGGAGAAGGTCCAGAGGAGGGAATAGCCAGATCCATTGCCCTAAGGTAGAAGAATGCCTACCATGTTTAAGGAGCAACAAGGATGGCCAGTGTGGATGGAGTGAATTGATTCCTAACATAAACATGTGAATGTCTTCTAATACCCAACTCAGTCTCTGAGGGTTGAAAGATTGGGTTCAATTAGCCTACAACATGATGAAAAAGGAACCATAAATATTGAGCATCTACTATATGCCAGACACCTTACATGTTTCCTCATTTCATCTTTATATTAATGTATTGAGGCAGTTATTATAATCACCATTTTACAAACTGAGATAATAACATGTAGGTAAGTTATATGATGAGACCAGTGTCACAAAGCTGTGAAGTAGTGAAGATGGATTCGTAGGATTCCTTCAAATCCTAAGCTTTTTGGCTGCAACATCCAACCTCACTAGTGTTCATTGTGTTGAAGTTCAATTTCTAAACAAAGTAAACTGAAAATACCTAAGGATTACTAAAACTCAGCTCCAGGGATAGCAAACAGTGTCACATTGGCTACTAGGTCCAGAAGTGACTGGGGCTCCCTGTTGTTTTCTCTCTCTTACCCATTTTCCAGCATTCCTTTTCCTGTTTACCGGAAGAGAAGTTATTGAAGGTGACCTCTGTACAGATCACAGACATCATTAGTTGCAGACAAGTCTTTAAAATCACCCTCCAAAGAAAGTCACATGACAAGTCTCCTGTATGCTAAATAGTGTTCCCTTTAGGGCACATTCCTGAGGAGTCATCTGATAGCACCTGCCTCCTTCTCCTCCCAGCATGTAACTGCTATGGGTATTCTGGGAGCAGTCAGCTGGGGCACCCAAATAACAGCTGTTGCCAGCAGCCTCCTCAGCCAGCTGCAACCAAAGGTTGAAATCTACCTATAATAATATCATATTTTAACCCTACATGCAGCTTTTAGCATAAACTGCAGATGTTTATTCTATGAAATTTCAATTTTGACCAGCGTGAAATTTGTAATCCTTTCTTCCCTAAAGACATACGTTATCAGTTTTCTGTTAAACCCTTTTGTTACCTGTGCTTGACCATCTCTCTAATTGCACTAGATAATAATAATAAATTGAGATTACATTTTTCTGCACACACATGTACATCATACACACACACTTATTTACTTACTCATGCTCCATCTTGTTTCACATAAAACATGTAAAAATGTCTGTGTACATATAAGGTGACAAGATTAAAGCTGAATCCACTCACTAAATAGTTGAGGTTTGAAGAGGAAAGCAATGGCAGGTATATTGGTAGGAAAGGTAAAAAGAATTAAAATCAGTTTTTTGGAGATCATGGTATAGACAAGCTCTCATGCCCACACAGTTAACTTCCTAGCATGAATTTGTGCTACTGTGGAAAAGAGGTGAAAAAGCTAGTAACATGGAAAAAATTGGACCTCCTTGTGTTCAGTCTTAGGAGAGTGTTACAAACAAAAACAACACAAATCCAACTCTGATTAGACCTTTGTATTAGTCCGCTTTCACGCTGCTGATAAAGACATCCCCGAGACTGGGCAATTTACAAAATAAAGAGGTTTACTGGACTTACAGTTCCACGTGGCTGGGGAAGCCTCACAATCATGGCAGAAGGCAAGGAGGAACAAGTCACATTTTACATGGATGGCAGCAGGCAAAGAGAGCTTGTGCAGGGAACTCTCGTTTTTAAAACCATCAGATCTCATGAGACTTACTATCATGAGAACAGCATAGGAAAGATTTGCCCCCATGATTCAGTTGCCTCCCACTGGGTTCCTCCTACAACATGTAGGAATTGGAGAGGAGATTTGGGTGAGGACACAGCCAGACCATATAAACCTTCAAAAAGAATGAATTCAACTTCCATCCCCTATTGTGTGATGAACTAGACACTGAGCAGCTCTCCAGTGGTAGCACAATTAGATTGTGGCTAATGTATTACAAATATACCTTTTCAATATATTCCTGGCTGTCATGAAAATAAGAAAATAAGCAGCTCTTGACAGACAGTAGTCTTTGTTCTTGGAACTACTTTATGTCTGAGTATCTACTGTAGTGTCACAGATTATTATCTTCAGGGACCTTGGAGGAGTTACTATTCTTTCTTATGGAGAGTCCATAAGATTTTTCCCCTGATAGGTAAGGTGTCATTTATTTCTTGGTGATTTCATAATTTTTTATTTTGTCTTTAGTTATCTTCTTATTTTGATGTGTAAACTTTATAGTTTTAATAGTATGATCATGTAAGAGAAAAAATGGCATTTATGAATTTCAATCATTCCTTTAGTTCAGGCTTGTTTGTTTAAAAAACAAATAATTGAAATATTTGAAGATTAAAACAGAAACTCAAAATTTTATTCATTTAAGGAGGAAAGAATTCAAAATTTAAGTCCCAAATAAATCATTGTGTATACAAAGATTTAATACGAAGCTTTAATTACAAGGCTTTATTAACTAGCTAGTTAAATGATATTAGGGTTGTGGCTGGTAAATTAAAAGCAAATAAGAATCAATTTTACTTGAAAATAAAAGCTTTTGGAAAAAGGTATGAAGCAAGAAGTTTATCTACTCCCTCTTATATTGGACATGTGCAAGAATGGTTTTAATTATTTAGTAATCCAGACATTAAGAATTTGTAGTAAAGAGTACACACTGAAGCTATGGGTATTCTGGGAGCAGTCAGCTAAAGCACCCAAATAACAGCTGTTGCCAGCTAATAGAAATATACTTAATATTAAAACAAGCAAACAAACAAAGAAACTTGGGAAAAATCAGGCACAAACCACCAAAATGATTTATTTCTTTTAATTGTGATGTAGGCTGACAGAATGAAAATTAATAATCATAAAATTTTTAAGTAAAATTATTAGCCTTTTGCATTTGTTGTTGCACAGAACCCTAATCCAAGGGCATTTACTTTTCAAGCCAGATAGGATTTTGCCAGTTTCCCAAGCTAACTCCCTGTTGATACAAAAATAAACTAATGAATGGCTCAGAGTTTATGAGCTGTTCTCCAAGACAATTTTTCTTATTGAAATAATTGGGTGGCCCAGAACTCTGAAGAATGCTAGTCATTTTTCAAATAAAATTACTCATATTTTCGGACAGTTTTAAACTGTTCATTTGCACTATTTTTCTCTCTAATATGACATACCATTTAGAATCTAAATTTTGTTTTTATATTGTAATTCTGCTTTAGAGAAAAAATATATGTTGGATACAAGTATGGACTGGGTATGTTTATCGCAAGCTATTTTTCTTCCATATTTGTTATTATGAGTAAAAACTTCTATGATTCTTAATATAATACATTTTCCTGTAAAAAATTTATTCTTCGATATGTAATACTTACAATTGGATGTTACCATCCTTCTTGGGCTATTATTATCAAATATTAAAGTATTACTTTCATTTCAAGAACTTCAGTAAGAAGAGAATGAAATTCAGGGCTTTGCACATGGAGCCAAGCAGATGCCTGTGTTTAAAAATAATAAACATAATGAAAAATTTCAATTGAAATCTAAATAAATAAATCTATGCATTTGCATGTGCCTTTATTTCTCTAGTCTATGTGAAGAGAAAAGCCAAATAGAAAGATAGGAAAACAAAACAAACAAAAAACCCTCTGACCTATATATTACAATTTGAAAAGGTGCATTCACTAGATCTCAATACTTAAGGAGGCATTGCTTCTTAAACGTCCAGAGGAATTTGTATGTTAACACCAATTTTGTGTGTGGCAGTGATGTATTAATATGATCTGGTATGTCTTAGAAAAGTTTCTCTTTTTTTTCAAACTGATTATGACACCCACCCATTTCAATAAATTAGCATTATCATCTCAACCAAATCGTCTTGCAGTGACATCAGATTCTCTTATTAATGCATGAGCTATGTTTGAAACGTAATTAGAATTAATATTTCTGTTTCCTATCCTCCAAATTAGCATTAATTGCACACATAACATTTTGTTTACAGCACTCACCAGACATGTAATAATCCTAGTAAAGACATGGATAGGAAAGGTCCAGAGGAAGGGAAGAGATAATATGCATGCTGAAAGGAGGGAAACCCCAGTTGAACTTAAAACTAATTTATGGAATGTGATCATATTTGACAAACAGGTTGTCCATAAAGGCAGGAAACCTTTACTATTTTTTTTTTTTTTGAGTTGGACTCTTGCTCTGTCATCCAGGCTGGAGTGCAGTGGTGCGATCACGGCTCACTGCAACCTCTGCCTCCCGGGTTCAAGCGATTCTCCTGCCTCAGCCTCCCGAGTAGCTGGGACTATAGGTGCTTGCCATAGCGCCTGGCTAATTTTTTGTATTTTTAGTAGAGAGAGGGTTTCACCGTGTTAGCCAGCATGGTCTTGATCTCCTGACCTTGTGATCCATATCCCAAAGTGCTTGGAATTACAGGCGTGAGCCACCGTGCCCGGCCAGACACTTACTTTTAATACCTTTTTGCGTAAGTGTCAATGCTTCACAAACAAGGGATGTTCCATGAAGAAATCTGTGTGGTGGTAGCAGGGGTGAGGTGTGGTTATAGATGGAGATTTGGGAAAATGGAAAGTATAGTAAACTGCCTGTTTCCCAGGCTGTTTCCAAGAACAAAATCTGAACTGTAGGGAGAGAAAGCGTTATGGAAATAGAGATAGAGATCGAGATAGATATAGAGATCGAGATAGAGATAGAGATAGGTAGAGCTAGGGCTTGAGCTAGATGTAGAGGTAGAGCTAGAACTAGAGCTAGAGATAGAGATGAGGTGGAGATATAAGTATAGCTAGAGCTAGAGGTAGAACTAGAGGTAGAGCTAGAGATAGAGATGAAGAAGAGGTAGACACAGAAGTAGAGCTAGAGCTGGTACCAGTACTAGAGGTGGAGGTAGGGATAGAGCTAGACATAGAGGTAGAGGTAGAGGTGGAGCTAGAGGTAGAGACAGGGTTAGGGATAGGGATAGGGATAGAGCTAGAGCTGTAACTAGAAATAGAGCTAGAGGTAGAGGTAGAGGTAGATGTAGACATAGAGACGAAGGCAGAGGAAAGGGAATGGAGAGGGGGATGGGAGGAAGAATTCATAGATGATTTTATGAGAACACATTGTATTTAATAAATATCAAGAAGAATCATTATCTAGAATATATTTTTAAACCCTCACAAATCATTAAGAAATTGACATAAAACCCAAGAGATTATCAATGTTATAAACAGACCATACACAGAAAAAGAAGACAAAATGATTAATAGGACTTGTAAAGGTTCTCAACCTCACATTTCATTCAATAAAATATATAATAGAGTAACAATAAAGTACTATTTCACATTGACAATGATATGGTTTGGCTCTGTGTCCCCACCCAAATCTCACCTTTAATTTTAGTTCCCATAATTCCTATTTATCATAGGAGGACTTGGTGAGAGGTAATTTAATCATGGGGGCAGTTACACTCATGCTCTTCTCATGATGGTGAGTTCATTCTCACAAGATCTGATGGTTTTATAAGGGGCTTTTCCTTCTTTTGCTTGGCATTTCTCTCTCCTGCCACTATGTGCAGAAGGACGTGTTTCCTTCCCCTTCCACCATGATTGTAAGTTTTATGAAACCTTCCCAGCCATGCAGAACTGTGAGTCAATTAATCTTCTTGTCTTTATAAACTACCCAGTTTTGGGTATTTCTTCATAGCAGCATGAAAACAAACGAATACAGAGAAGGATGTAGAAAATTAAAACATCATAGATGTTGATGTAGATATACTTGGGGGAAACTCTCATATATGTGGGCATAAGAAGATGCACATGCTCTTTGACCTGTCACTTTCACTCCTAGATATTTATTTTAGAGAAAATCAGGCAGATGGCTGCAGGCAAACATGTATGAATGTAATTTTTATTTTTATTTTTGCAGTGCTCCTTGTCATGATGAGTGTGGAAATAATTTTCCCTTGGCGGGAGATTGTACAAATTATGCTTTATTCAAATTATGGAATACTCTATAGCAGTTAAAATTAATGATTTAGAGCTCCATGTTTCAATGTGGATAAATCTCAAGAAACATAATTTTCAATAAAAAAATGCAAATTATACATATGAAAATGTATACACAAATATAAATTCACAAAACTATAGGACATAAGTTTAATTGATGTATGTAGATATAGTAAAAGTACAAAAACATGTACGGAAACAGGACATAACAGCTTCTGGGTAACAGTTATATTTGGGGGTGGGCTTGGGGGAAGAAGTAAAAGAGAATAGGTTGGGAGGTGGGGTGTTTCTGTGATTTTTTTTTTCTTTTACAAAAAGAGTCATGGAGCTTCCAGTGATGTGATCCTGGCAGAAAGGCAGGTTTTAATTTCCCAAAAATTCCTCCTGGAAAACAAACAAATCAATTAGGATAGCCAATAATAAATGCACTGTTAATATCTTAAATAAAAATCAAAGGCAATAAATTCTCATAAATTTCAGATTATGAACAGGAGTGGTAAATCACTTACAGCAGGATAACAAGAACAAGAACGAAGTTGTGTGACAGTAATAGTGAAAAATGAATAGGGACAACCTATGTATGCCACCAACTCGTGGTGTAAAAATTTTTTCTACAAACATCTACTAAAAGAAGAAGATCCTATATTCCTTGGGTGGAAACATGGGAAGACGTGTGAGAATGCCCAGTGAAACTGGGAAAAGTCCTCAGAATCTTCAATTTGCAGATAAGATTTAAAAACTGCTTGCAGACATAAAAACATCATGGTTCTAGGCTAATTTCAATTTATAGTTAAATGACCACAGAGTTAAGCCACTAGCTAATTTCCATTTAGTGTTAAAAGACATAATAAAGAATTAGAGAAATCCAGAATGGGAGGCATTCTATAGAACAACTAAACTAATTTCTATAAGTGAATGGCTGGAGGAAAAGGGAGCAGAGGAAGAACTGTTCTAAATTACGAGTGACCTAAAAAACAAACATATTAAAATGTGGACCTTGTTTAGATTTTAATTCAAATAAGCCAGAAAACACATTTTTGAGAAAATCCATACATTTGATTAAGACAGGTATGAGATTATGCCAAAGAAACATTATGAGTGATAATAATATTGTGGTTTTGTAGTGGGCCATAATTTTTAGAGTTATACTGAATTATGAAGGGGTAAAATAATACCGTCTGATATTTGCTGAAAAATACTTCAAATAAGAAAAAGAAAAAATGTGTTTTAAATAGGTTAAGTGATCCCAAGTTACAGTAATCTAAACAGTGTGGTACTGACATAAGGACAGACATAAATAGAATAGAGGTCCCAGATAAACCCTTGTGCACGCACTCAATCAATCTTTGACAAGAGTGCCAAAACCATACAATGGGCTTAAAGGGTAGTCCTGTCAATAAATGGTGTTGAGAAAACTGGATATCCACGTGTAAAAGAATGAAGTCGGATCCTTACTTTACACAATATACAAAAATAAACTCAAAATGAATTAAAGACCTAGGCATAAGCCCTTAAAATATAAAACTATAAGAAGAACACAGGAGAAAAATTTTATAACAGTGGATTTGGCAATGTTTTCTTGGATACGACACCAAAACCACAGGCAACAAAAGCAAAAATAGACAAATGAGAGTACATCAAACTTACAGCCTTTTGCACATGAAAGGAAGCAATCAGTAGAGTGAAAAAGTAACCTACGAGATGGGAGAAAATATTTCCAAATCATATATCTGGTAAGGAGTTAGATTCAGAATATATAAAGAATGCCTATAATTTAACAACAAGCAAATAGCCTAGTTAAAAAAATGGGTAAAATCCTCAAAGTGGTATTTCTCCAAAGACTTATAAATGGCTAACAAGTGACAAGGTATTCAATGTCACTAACCATTAGAGAAACGCAAATCAGAACTATAATGAGATATCACCCATTAAGATGGTGATATGGTTTGGCTCTGGGTCCCCACCCAAATCTCATGTCAAATTCTAATCCCCACATGTCAGAGGAGGGGCCTGGTGGGAGATGATTGGCTCATGGGGGCAGATTTCCCCCTTGCTGTTAGTGTGTTCTCATGAGATCTGATGGTTTAAAGTTGTGTGGCACACTTCCCCCTTCTCTCTGTCTCTATCCTGCTGCACCATGGTAAAATGTGCTTGCTTCCCCTTTGCATTCTGCCATAATCGTAAGTTTCCTGAGGCCTCCAAAACATGCTTCTGTATAGCCTAGGGAACTGTGAGGCAAACCTCTTTTCTTCAATTACCAGTCTCAGGTAGTTCTTTATAGCAGTGTGAGAATGGACTAATACACATGGCCACTGTCATAAAAACAGAAAATAGCAAGTGGTATTGGAATGTGGAGAAATTGCAATTCTTGTGCACTGTCAATGGGAATTGACAATGCAGCCAGTATGAAAAACAGTATAGAGTTTCCTCAGGAAACTAAAAATGCGATTACCATATGATCCAGAAATCCCACTCTGGGTACATATCCAGTAGAATTGAAGACAGACTCTTGATGACATATTTTCATATCCATGTTCATTACAGCATTATTCACAATACCAGGAGGTGAAAGCAACCCAAATGTCCACTGACATATAAATGGATACAGAGAATGGAGTATATACATACAGTGGAATATTACTTAGCTTAAAAAGAGAAGGAAATTCTGTCATGTGCTATAACATTGATGAACCCTGAAGACATTATAGTAAGTAAAATAAGCCCAGTCGCAAAGAGACCAACACTGTATGATTCCACCTGTATAAGGCATCTAAATTGGTCCAACTCATAGAAAGCAGAATTGTGGATGTCAGGGGCCGTGAGGAAGGGGAAATAGAGAGTTGTTTTTCAATGGGTATAGAGTTTCAGTTTTGCAAAATGAAAAACTTTTAGAGATCTATTGCACAACAATGTGACTATTGTTAACACTATTGAACTATACACTTAGAAATGGTCAAGATGCTAATTTTTATGTTAAACATGTTATGTTAAAATGTGTTTTCTACCATAATTTTAAAAATAAATAAATAAATAAGTTCTGCGAATGCGACAAAATATCGATAATTGTTTTATCTTGGTGATTGGTATATCTAGTACTACTTTAATTTTGTGTCTATATCAAAATTTTTTTAATTTTTAAGGAAAAAGAAATTTGAAAGAATTATGACAGAGTATTAATATCTGTTCATGCAGGGAAGGGAGCTAATGGGTGTTTTCTGTGTGTTTGGAATATCTCATCATTGATAAAATCCAAAAGTAATAGCAGTAGCCAATTGGCAACATAGAACCTTAAGTTTACGCAGTTTGAATCTATGGGTCATAATTCTCAATTATCTGGAGAGACAATCATATTAACTAGTCCAGTGAGACCAGTGGAGATTATATAATCCAAATAGAGTTGTACTGGGGAAGTGGGGTCAGTTCTGAGAGGAGCGATATGGGCTTTTAGAGTTTCCAAAAAAAATGTTTGCTACAGATTAAAAGGACAAGAAGGATTTTCACAGTAGATAAAAAAGTTTGGTAATATGGCCTGGATGTTTCATAGCTTGATGCCACTATCTAGTTGTGCCACTAAGAGATCCAGAGACTCTTATGCTAGTTTTTTCACTTCTCTGAAAGAGAAAAAAATGCTTGTAGACTTCCAAGGTGTCTATCACTATAGTCTGATAGCTGAAGATTATAAATAATATTTTTATTTAGGAACTGTTAACAAAGTTGTCAGTTATCTTTATGACCTAGCCAAGATAACTCATTAGCTTTTATACAATGTGATTATTGAAGACATAAAAAAGCTACAAGAAATTAGCTGGGTGTGGTGGCAGGGGCCTGTAATCCCAGCTACTTGGGAGGCTGAGGCAAGAGAATCATTTGAGCCGCTGAGGTGGAAGTTGCAGTGAGTCGATATTGCACCATTGCACTCCAGCCTGGGCAGCAAAAGCGAAACTTCATCTCAAAAAAAAAAAAAAAATGCAGACATTGATAGTAACATCAGCATCAAAACAGAATTGCATTTCCCCAATTCAAGTAGGTCACAAATGATGATCAAAAACCTAACTAAAGCAAAACAATCAATTACTGAAGAAATTTGCTCTGTAATTTTATACCAACTCTTTATTATGGGTTTTTTTCCCGTTTTTTTAAGGTTAGAAGGTGTTTCAGAATGTGGCTTAATAAGAATTTTTTAAAAGCTTACATTTTTTACTTTTTATTTTGAAATAGTTGTGGATTCATAATTTGCAAAATGGATAGTTCTTGGGTACCCTTCACTCACTTTCTCCCAATGGTTACATCTTGTATTAACAATAGTACAATGTCAAAACTGGGAAATTGACATTGGTACAATGTGGTGTATAGTTCTATGTCATTTTTTCATATGTATGCATTCCTGTAACAACCGCTAGAAGCAAGATACAGAATTCTTCCACCACCACAAAGACTTGTTGGTGTTAATATTTTACCAATTTATGTCAAATGTAGAAAACTTGCCTTCTTTTACGTCTCTGTACCTATCTTCCCAACCCATTTATAATATAGTTGTCTTAAATGTTTTCGCTACATACATTTAGATTCATATTGGAAAATATTGTACTTTTAGCTATGACTACTAAACTAAATGTAGAACACACAAGAGGAGAAGGAACGTCTTTTGTAGTTACTTATATTTGTTGTTCTTGATGTTTTAAGATTCCTTCTCTAAGGGGTTTCTTTAGCCATTGTTTTAATGTATGTGGCTTGTGACAAATTCTCTGAATTTTCATTAATCTGAAATTGCATTTATTTTCTTTTCATTTCTGAAGGAAAATGTTGCCACATACAAAATTTGGGTTTGACAGTTCTTTTCTTTCAGGACTTGAAATTTGTTGTACCATTACCTTCTGATCATTATGATTTCTGATGAGAAATCTACTGTCATTCAAATTTTTTTTCCCCTGATAGTTCAGGTGTCATTTATTTCTTGGTGCTTTCAAGATTTTTTGTTCTTAGTTTTGTTTTTATTTTGATGTGGATTAGCATGGATTTCTCGTGTTTGGATTTCACTCTTATTTATTTATTTATTTATTTATTTATTTAGAGACAGAGTCTCACTCTGTCGCCCAGGCTGGAGTGCAGTGGCGTGATCTCGGCTCAGCGCAAGCTCCGCCTCCCAGCTTCACGCCATTCTCCTGCCTCAGCCTCCCGGGTAGCTGGGACTACAGGCGCCCGCCACCACGCCCGGCTAATTTTCTGTATTTTTAGTAGAGACGGGGTTTCACTGTGTTAGCCAGGATGGTCTCGATTTCCCGAACTTGTGATCCACCCACCTCAGCCTCCCAAAGGAAAATATTTTCTTGACTGCAATTTTAATATAACCTAAACTATGTATTCTTGGCCCTTGTTCACAAATAATTCATGACTACAGTTGCAATAGTAGTAGAAACATACTCATCACTCACAACACATAAATTCAGGCCAGTTTACTGGGAATAATTTCTGCTTATGTATTCTTTTCTTTGCTTTATTAAACAATTTTATATTTTTACTACAATATGCTTAGAGAAAAGATAGTCATAAAATACAGTGAATGTCTCAAGAACCACTGATATATTTGCTCAGCCGATTTGGAACTCTGTGACCCTAGAAAGTTCACTTAATCTCTTTATAGTTCACATCTCAATTGGTAAAATGGGATGATAGAGGCAATGATCTACTGAGCTCAGGGATTAATACAAAACACAGATTTTTTTTTGTTTGTTTTTGGTACAACATAGCTTTTGCTTATTTCATTGCTCTTTAGTATCACCTATAGAAAGTACACAGAAAAAGGAAACAACGTTGAAACAAATGCATCACTTTTAAACTTTAGTTCCTAAATGTACCAGTAATTATAATTGAGGTATGAACTGCAGTCACTTTTTCTAAGACAAACTTTCTAAATCTCTATTATTCTCTGAAAACCTCGTTTCTGTTGGTATAGTTTTCCTATTATTAATAAAGACATTTGATTCTGAAGTTTAGCAAACAACCTGACATAGTGAAAGGGGAGAGTGTCCTGGAGAAAGCAGGGATCATGGAATTAGGAAACTGATATTTACCACTGACTCTGGGCCAGTTTATTGAATCTCTTCAATCCTCAGATTTCTTGTCTTTCAGAAAATTGAGACCAACAAAATATACCCTAAAAAGATTATAATGAGAATTTGAACTACATTACTGGTCAGATGGAAATGACATAAAACATTTTTATCAATATGCCCTGGGGTCCAGGACCTGTGTTCTTTCTCTGAGTACCTGAGTAAGCTCCTACCAACATTTGGTTTTTCAGTAGTAAAATAGAGGTAATATCTGTTTCAACTACCTCACAGAGTTATTCGTTGAACAAAAAGCAGTAAAATTACTTTTATTTATTGCAAAATGCTATAGAAATAATTAGTGTTCACTAAGGTTTTATGGAAGTTTAAACATTATTAGTTTTTTAATATTTGAATAGACTTGCTTAGGTTGAAACTTCAATAAGGTGTTAGGTATCAGACACACAGAGTTCAATGATCCGCCTTATGTTTTTCTCCACTGCTTTCTCATTTTGCTGCTAATGGTAAGCACCAGAGTTGGCCTGTGTCAGAATTGAGAATGACGAGTGGGCTGCCTTTGCTGCTTCTCACTGTCCCCCGCTTTCTCTGCAGTGCCCACTGTGAGATGCTCCTATTCTCATGCTGAATTTCATCCTTTTGCTCATTACTTCCATCAATTATTCCTTAGAAAGAGCAAAGAATGAATTAAATAATTAATTTTGAGCATTTGCATAACAATACAAAACTATCCTCTTTAAAGATTTGCCACATGATTTTAGTTTTGTGAAAAATGTTAGAGACATGTATCTATTTAATCAGCATTTTCCATTCAGTGTCTTTATGGTGCCTAGTCTGTCATATTCTCATTAGTTTTCTTTTTTTCAGTTTGTCAATGGCTTCACCTGTGTGCCTTACAATTATTTAGCTCTGTGTTTATCAACTTCATGAAGATTTGCATATATTGCAAGATTTACAATTTTAGTTGGCACTATATGTAGTTGGCACTGTAATTTTATTGTATTATTAGGTATTTACAGTATCTGGCAATCAGCAAGAAACAGATAAAAATGCTTTGACATAATGGGCGAAAACACAGGCTAGTGAATAATTCATCAGTGAACGTATCTGTGTTATTAAGACCTTGCATTCTTACACGACTGCCAATTGCAGAAACTCGTAAGAAATGCAGAAGGAGGCTAGCTATGACTCTATTTAAAAAGTACTACTATTATTATTCCCATTTTACACATGAGAAACTGAGCCTTATCCATGTTGAGGAAGTTGACAAGAAAGATGTTTTGTATGGCAGAATCAGGACTTGAATCTGTATCGGTTTGACTTTCCGAGTTCTTCAGACATCATAGAACTTACTATTTGGTTATGTGTTTTTGAGGAAGAGCAAAGAAAGAAGTAATGAGACAAGATAATAAAACTGTTAATTAAGTGTACTATTATGTGACCTAGACTATGCGTTTTTCATGAATTCAGAAAGAGTATGGGACTGTAGTATTAGAGTGGGTTGTGGGGAGTGGGCGCTGGATTTGCAGATCATTTGGTAATGTCCTCATTATTTGGATGAGGAAACTGAAGTCAAGACAAGTAAAGTGATTGTCCCAAACTGACAAAAATGGCTCTTACGACTAGAACTCCTACTTTTTTCTAAGATAAATTTGTAACTAATTAAAAATAATATATATTCTAATTGTCAGATTAGAACTTTTTAATAATGTACAACAGGCACTCAAATAATATTTTATTCAATGTCATTTTATTCAACTTCATTTCATTATAACATTGATGAGAAAAAAATGTGATTCCCCATCGGGGCTACTGTCTGTGTGGAGTTTGCACATTGTTCTGTCCAGGATGGGTTTCTGCTTGGCTACCTGAGCTGTCAGGAAGGACTTTGGCCACCTGTGACCATGAACTGAAATAACAGGGTAAACAATTATCTTACTTGTTTGTATTAATCTTTCTTAAATGAATGTATAGCTTACATTTATCTCAAGGTTTAAGATTAGAAGGGTTTTGTTTTTTAGTTAGAAGTTTGGTGACATTTTTGTGAGCAGAAATACACCCTAAGAATTTATCTCTTTTTTATATTAGTTAGCCGATGGTAAAATTGACTTCAATAGCCATCATTTCACTTAAAGTTGCAGTTTTCAAGAACCTACCAATAATGTTATGTGAGACCTTATTGTACATCATAAAGTTTTTCAAACTGGAGAAGAAAAGACCATGAAAGAGAACAGAGACTTAGTACTATGGTGACACAGAAGAGGCAAAGAAAAAAGTAGAATGATTCACCCATTAAACCTGCCTATATGGAAATTTATATAAGGCACTGTTGGGTCCTGTAGCTAAGGAATTATGGAATTATTAGGTAGCTTACACAGTCTGTTAGGAAACAGAGACACTTCTACAAAGAATACTATAATGGAGTAAGGACAATTTAAAAGGAAAGTCATAGAGTGGTATGGCCACTAGGAGTGGGAAGTTATTAATTCAGCCTAAGGGATTCCCACTGATCTTGTTAAGGCTTCACAGAAGTGACAATTAAGTTTACTGGGCACCTGAGGGGCAGGGAGCTATTCCAACTAGAAAGAACTGCAAAGGGATAACGTATTATAAAGCAAATATGTTAAAGGAATATCAAGAAATTCAAAGAGGTCCTAAATACTTATGCAAAAGCCTCAGAGACGCGTTTTGAATAATTTTTGGGTTGTGAAAATTGTAGAATCATTCTGACCAGGAAGGTTTTGCTCATTTCTAATTTTGCTTAAGTCAAAAATCCTTCAGAATACATTTCTAACTTTCTAGTGTTAGCATTAGCAGCCTCCACATTAACATTCAAAGTTTAATAATCAGCACAACCTGTAAGTGTTGACCACCCATCAACACCTGCAACACTTGCAACAACCTGCAACACCTGCTGCATCACCTTGGCTATATTTTGCTTTTATGCCTCTGAAGAAATTTGTTGACTTTGCTAGGCTACTTGCTTTTCAGTTATAAAGGGAAACATTCACATTTTACTCCATAAATTTGCACAATCATTGTGTGTCAATCAAACATAAATAAAACGTAAAGAGAAAAGAATCCATTAGAATTAACTGAAATAGCACTGACTAAATGTGAGCGGATGCAATGAGAATCTTCATGGTTCCATTAGCAAAAAAAACCAAAAACTTCTCTGTATGGTATCTGCAGCTTGCTGTGTGTTTCTCTCTCAGAATATTTATCATTCATAAAACTTACTTGGTGTTTTTTTTTTGTATAGGAAGCAAACTCTCATTTCTTAACATTTTTATGCTTCTGTGGAACTCTTTGGCTGTTAAAGTTTATGTAAGAACTTCTATTTCATAATAGCTTACTGTTTGGTCCCTTCCCTCCTTGGAGCTCAGGATAGACTAGGTCTTTAGGGGAGGGATGACATCTTAACCATCTAGTATTTCCAGTATCTAGCACTTAGTAGTTGTTTAATCAATGAAAAGTGGATGATTGAGAATAATTGAATAAAACTGTTGTGAAAGCCCCATTAATCTGAGGATCTATATATTGGCCAGGGTGGGCCTGGTAAGAAGTAAAATTTAGTGTCTAAGAGAGATTACCTGAAATATTGGAATTTCAGGGAACCAAAATTAGCACCTCTTTTTTCACCCACTCCTGAATTTATGAAATGAAATACATAAAACAAATGGAGATTTAAACATACTAAGTAAAAAAAAATATTAATAGTAACTGGTAAGTTCTTTGGAGATCATGACTTACATCTGCTATCAAAATAGTTCACAGATACTTCATCCCAGGGTTAGGTAGATTTATCTCCAAGTCATCAGCTTAGCTGGACACTGCAGGGTCCTCCTACTACGTGATAGGCAATAGAAATATTGTGCTGAAAAAGTCCTGCTTTCACACTGTTGAAGTGAAGTGAATGGATAATTTGGATATGGTGTAATGGTGAACTATAGGGAATTAAGGGAGGACAGGGGAGAGTCTCATAGCTTTGACTTAGAAGGCTCAAGGAATGAAATATCCAAGATGTGTTTTGAAGGAAGGATAAGAGCTGTCTAATAAAGAAGGGAATGCTCTAGACCAGAAAACCAAACCAAAGAAAGCAAACATGAAGTTTTTGAGGAACAAAGCTTTTTGTTTTTAATGATCAGAGGGTAGAAGATGAATGGCGGAAGAGAAGACAAGGAGGAGGAAAAGAAGAAAGAAGGGAGTAAGAATGAGACAGGAAAGCTTACTGAGGATGGATCAGGAAGGGCTTTGCAAGCAATTTTATGTACTATCCACTAGACCCTCTCCTAAGGGAACAAACAGCGGATAACTGAATGGTTCTTAGCAGGAGGATGGCACAATAGATCTTTCACTGTGTGAAACACTAAGAAAGATTGCAAAATAAACATTTAGGAGGCTTGAGCTCCAGGCAAGGCAGGAAAGTTGGAGAGAGGTCAACAGATCGGAGACACTTGTAGGATGTAAAGTCAAGAGGATTGGTGGTAGGTTATTTAAAGAAGGTGGCGGCCGATGCCCAGGTTCTCTGTCTTAGAGAAAGAGATGATGGGCCATAACATGAGCTACAGTTGCATCTAGTTGCTATGGATTTATTTGCTAAGAGAGCATTTTTTTTTTTTTTCTCAGTCTCAGCTGGAACAAATGCTCTCCCATGTTCATCTTTGCCCAAGATGTGATCCGGAACAGTTCAATACAATTAGCAACTTCAGTTCAGATCATTGGCAGGATTGAAATAGCTAAGTGTGATATCACCTACAAATCAAGATGTATTACTAAGCATCCTCAGGGTGCTTTGGATCTGTATGATTAGCTTCCCCATTGATCATGTGTTCAGGCTGAATTTCACTGTCCTGTCTTCAGAGAATACAGATGATTAATAATCCAGATGTAGCTGGTTAGAGGATTCTACTGCAAGAAGAAAATTTTGACTCTACTAAAGCCAACCCTCTTCAAAATCATAGATCATGAAAAAATCTTTAAAGCTATTTAGGACAATGTTTTCAACCCTGGGTCAAGATCCATTCATGAGTTACGAAATCACTTATGTGGGTTACATCTTGCTTGTTTGTCTTAAAAACTGAACTAGAATGTAATAGACTAGAATAGAAAATATCAAAGCACATCACATATATAACAAATGGATTTTTTTTGTGAAACAAGCATGTATAGGAACAGAGAAGAAAGGCATTTTGGTAGCAATAACAACCTGAACGAAGGTGGAAAGGTAGGAAAACATAAAGAATGTGTGGAGAATATCAAGTAGTTCATGATGGCTGTGGTGAGTATATGGTAGATGATTTGTGGAAGATAAAATCGGATAATCACTGAAACCCATATTATATTGGGACATGAAAAACAACTCAGGAATTAGTATGTCATTCAGTAGGCAATGGGGAATCATGGAAGGTTCTTGAGCAGGGAATCTACATGATGGAAAGTTTAATATGGGAGCAGTGGGGAGGATCATTCTTTACAGAAATCGGGTAGCAGTTGTAGCAATAATCCAGACACAGGGAACTAAAAATCTACATGTCAAATTTCTTCCTACCTCAGAGCTTTACACATGCCATTCCCTTTGCCTGGGTCACTCTCCACCACAGCTTTTACCACTTTATTCTTGCTATTTACTTCTAGTTTTTTTTATATTAGTCACATTTTTTATCTAAGAGAAATTTTCTGACTTCCCCAAGACTCCTATTATATATATATCACTCTTGATCAGGTAATTAATGTGCTGTTATTTCATGTCTGTGTCCTCTGCTAGAATGCAATGTCCGTAAGCAGAAGGAATCTGTCTTGTTTACAGCAGTCATCTCTAGCAATTAGGGTGCCTTGCACACTGTTGACTAATAACTTTTTGCTGAATAAATGAAGGAGCTGTGATAGTTACCACAGAAAAAAATTAAACACGGAGGACATTGGAAAGGAAAATCAGCATGACTCAGGGATTTACTGGGTCTTACACCAAGGGAAAGGAAAAGCCAGAGATTCAGTCATTCCTCTGTAAACAAACATTTGTTCCACATACCCTGTGTGTAAGACACTGGTGCTGGGCCCTGGGAACATGGAGATGAACAAGACATAGTTCCCTCAAATCGAGATGCTCACAGTTGGCAATCATCAAATTCTTATATAATCCTTACTATAAGCCCAGTACTTTTTTGTTGAAAGCATTTTATATACATTAACTGGACACAATTTTATGAGGCAGATACTATTATCAGTCCCATTTTATAGCTAAGTTTTGTAGAAATTAAGCCAAGGAGAGATTAAATAACTTGCCTAAGTTCACACTGGTAAGTGTCAGAGCTGGGATTTGGTTGCTTTTTCCTAACTACTAAGCTATATTGCTTCTTTGATTTTCACAAAGTGGCATAATAATAGATAGTTCAGAATACCTGGTCCAGAAGTAGCCCAGAAAAGAAAGTGGCCATCTATCCAGAAGGCAGAGTCAAGGAAGGGGATGTGACAGTGTCATGTGGAAAGAGTGATAGGGAAAACATTACAGGTGATAGCATTTCAAGGCAAGAGAATATGAAAAAAAAATGATGTTTTGGGAGATCTACAATCCGTTTAGAATTTCTGGTGAATTCCTGAAGGGAGAGGACAACAGATACAGCTACTGGTGAGGTCAGCAGGAGAGGTTTGTCTACCACCCTAAGGCATTGAGACCTAATTCCAAAGGTTGTCAGGAACATAGGACTATCATAAGCAGTAGGGGTGTGGTGAAGTGGGATATGATCCAAAATCAGACTTGCTGATTGGGAATACCACCCCAGCAGTAGTGAGGAAGGATAGGTTTAGAGTGTGAGCTGGAAATAGAGAGACAGATTAGGAAGTGACTGCAATCAGACAGGCAAGAGATTATGAGGGACCCCTTTAAGGAATTAACAGTGGACACAGAAAGGATTTAAGAGCACTGCAGAACTTGGAGAGTCACTGGATGTTGGGAATAGAAAGGAAGCAAGCTAAGGATCTCTTCAAGGTTGACTTATAAAATCAGGCCACAAAAAGATAGGTGGGACAACAGAGATGAAAGATGGTAAGTTATTTTTGGAGCATGTTTCATTAGAGATAGGCTGACTTCCTGGGTAAAAAGTCCCGTACTTGGCAATGTGGAGTCTTTACTTACTAAGAAGTTTGAAGCTCGCAAGTGTTAGTGGAAGTTGTGGATGTGATGAAGACATGGCGGGAAAGGACAAATCCAAGAAACAATGGAAGGGCTGAGCACAGAACCTTGAAGGATCAATCACAGTAGGGGTGGGAAGAAGAGGAGCCTGAAGAGAAGAGCAGAGATGACATGACTAGAGAGTCAGGAAGACACTCATCTAGAGCCACATCACAGAAACAAAGATGCCACACCTTTCCTGGACTGTCATCCGGGAAATTCCTACTCATTTCTTCTTCAAAGTTCAACTCAAGCACTTCCTTCTCTGAGAAGCTTTCCTTGACTGCCCCCTTCCATGTAAAAGCCTGTTTCCCTTTGCTGCCAACTGCTACTTGTGTACAACTTGAACTTTAAAGAAAGTACCCCTTCATATCCTTCTGTCTGAACGCCTGTCTTAATGCTTGGCTGTAAGCACCTTGGGGGTCCCATATCACATTGCTCACCAGAGGGCTTGGCCTGTAGAAGATGCCTAATACATATTTGCTGAGTGAAGCCCTGTAGGAAACATTGAGTATCATTAAGACTTCCTCAGAAGAGCCACTGCAAAATCTGTGCCAACTGTTGATGCTTCTAGAACAGAGACTTACTTTCAGTTTTCCAAATAACCCATGTTGGTCTCAATGAAAGCCTTCCTATTAATTACCTTCTGAAGTCCTAATCTTATTTCAGAGGCCAATTACATCTTCCATGGGTATATTTTCACTACCAACCCAGAGATCAAACCACCATCAAAGCCCCCGAGTCCTGAGTTAATCACCCTTCTATACAAACTTTCTTATGCATATTTTTTTATTGCATAGACCAATGATATGCTCATCTCTGTGTCTTACATCAGGATGACCAGACTATGAGCTTTTCGATTGAAAGACCAATGTCTTGAAGATCTGTGGCTCCAGCAGTTATCACAGCAGCCAAGCATTTGGTAAAACCTTGGGAAATGGAAGAGGAATTAGATGGTGCCTTGATTTCTGGCCATCAAACGGGCCACCATCAGAGGGCACTGGCGGCTCTATCAGGCTGAAATTGCTTGAGGTGTTCCCACAGCCTGAATCATAGGCCATTTGTGATGGAACTGTAACTCCAACCTGGACTTCTGCATTTTTTCCAGGCAGCGGGATAGGGGGTGCATGCTCTTACTTCTGGATCAGCTTCTCTGCTCCGAATGCCTTACTGGATTTTAAACTACTCTCTCTGTCTCCATGCTAAGTTACAGCCTGTTCTCCTTACTACATCAGAGGTGTGTCTAAGAAACAGCTCTGCTCAAAGCATGTTATACAAGGTTTTTCACAATTGCCTCAACCTGCCTTTACAGTTGTATATCTGCCACCAGTCCTGGTTCACCACCACGCTGTCAATACAAAATTCTCTGCTGTTTCCTGAATAGACCACAGACACCCCCACACTAGTGCTCTTAGCTTAGGCTGTTTCCTCTTCTGCAAATTCCCTTCTCCACCTCTAAGAGTTCTAACTTGTCATGCAAGGCTTTTGTATTATCTACTTGATAAAGAGTTCTCTAATCATCCAGTTAGTTTTTCTCTCTGCATTATGTTGCAGGCTTTTAAGAATGTACCTTTATTATGGCACTTATCACACTATTCATATTTATTTGTTTGCTTATTCCTCTTCCATAGTTTAATATTCTCACTTTGAGGGCAAATATTAAAACCTTCAAGGAAATCTACAGGCTGTTTACTTGCAATTAAAAATGTCTGGGCCAGTTGTGGTGGCTCACACCTGTAATCCCAGCATGTTGGGAGGCCGAGGGGGGCAGATAACTTGAGGTCAGGAGTTTGAGACCAGCCTGGCCAACATGGTGAAGCCCCATCTCTACTAAAAATACAAAAACAAATTAGCCAATTGTGGTGGCAGGTGCCTGTAGTCCCAGCTACTTGGGAGGGTGAGGTGGGAGAATCGCTTGAACCTGGGAGGCAGAGGTTGCAGTGAGCCAAGATGGTGCCATTGCACTCCAGCCTGGGTGACAGAGTAAGACTGCATCTAAAAAGAAAAAAAAAGTCTGGAAAGATAAAAATCCTGACATGGTCAGTAAATACATCCACAAGGCCAGGCTAGATCTTAAGGAAGCTCTCCTACTTGGAGTCACAAGACAGAAACTTGCAGGTACATTATTTACAGATTAATAAAATCCTTCAGTGGCTCAAGTTTATCTATGCTTAGATTGCAAACAGACAGCATTTGATTCACAGTCCTGTCTTCCTCATCCACAATAGACATTACTAAATACCATGAGAGGCAGGAGTCTGTAGGCCCTCCAGATTAATTTTATTTGCTGTTTTGGCCTATAAGATAAAAGTCAAACTCCTAAGCAAAACATACAGGGTTATTATACCTTAGATATACCATGCTGTTGTATATCCCAGGCTTTTGCATACACTGTTCCCACTGCCTCCAATCTGTGTACCTTCACCCAGTCCCGTTTTTCCTATCAACCATTTAGTTCATCTAGTATACGCCTATGTCACCTTTACAATTCCACTCAAACCTCACCTCCTCTGTGATGCCCACCTTCACTTTCATGAGAAGACTTGGGCTTTTCCTCTCTATGCCCATGGTGTTTCTGAATACTTCTGCTACTTATAGTTATAAATGACTTATAATTGTCTATTGTCTTATTGTTTTCCCTTTGAGACTGTAGTTGTTGATTGTAGGTTCTGTGTCTTATCTCCACAGCTTTAGAATATGACACAGTGTCTGTTTATTATTTACAAGCTCACACTTAGTTCTCCTGGAGGTGGGCACAAAGTAATGTACAAATAGAACATAGAAATCCAAACAGATGTCATTAGGGAAGCTTGTGTGCAGGTAGAAAGATCGCAGCCACTAAGATTGTGCTCTGGATAATAATGCCTTATCTGCAGAGAGGCAGGACTGTCTGAGTGAAACGAAACTCTTCCTAGGAAGGATCTAGAAAATCATGAAGACTTCTAGAACAAGAATGAAAATGGAAGCCAAAATAGAAATGGAAGCCCTTTTCTATAAAATGGAACATTAGTGGAAACTCATGCATGTGTTCCAATCATCATCAGAAGAATGAACCTCAAAAGTTCATAAATCTTGAATTATAGCTGCTCTGTAACCATACAAGAAAGAAAAATACAATGCCATAGTGGGAGGTTGTGGGAGCCACAGGAAGTGGCTCAAGAGATTGGGTGGTAGACAAGAATGAATGGGCCCAGCTATAAGAAGCTGGGTGTATTAGGCCGTTCATGGTTCCCAGAAGCTGGTTCCCCAGAAGCCAAGCAGATGCCAGTGCCATGTTTTAAAGCCTGCCGAACCATGAGCCAATTAAACCTCTTTTTTTAAATAAATGAGCCAGTCTAACTTATTACAGCCTGCAGTACATTCCAGTGCCATGCTTGTACATGCTTTACTCATAATGGAAGGCAAAACAGAAGGCACTTCATATGGCAAAAGCAAGAGCAAGAGAGACTGTATGTGTGTCAGGGCAGGGGTAGTATCACACTTTACAACAACCAAATTTTGCAAGAACTCACTCACTATCATGAGAACTGCACCAAGTACTGGGGATCTGCCTCCATGCATGACGAAAACACCTCCCATTAGGCCCCATCTCCTACATTGGGGATTACAATTCAACATGAGATTTGGGCATGGACAAATATCCAAACTATATCATTCCACCCCTCTTCTCCACCCCTAAATCTCACATCCTTCTCATGCTGCGAAATACAGTCATGCCTTCTCAATAGTACCCCCAAATCTTAACTTGCTCTGGCATTAATTCAACAGTTCCAAGTCTAAAGTCTAAGTCCAAAGTTTCATCTGGAGATAAGTTCCTTCCACCTATAAGCCTGTAAAGTCAAAATAATTTATTTACTTCCAAGATACAATGTGAGTACAAGCATTGGGTAAACATTCCCATTCCAAAGGGGGAAAATTGGCCAAAAGAAAAAGGCTACAGGCTCTATGCAAGTTTGAAACCCAGCAGGGCAGTCAATAAATCTTATAGCTCCAAAATAGTCTCCTTTGACTCCATGCCCCATATGCTGGACACAGTGGTGCAAGGTGTGAGCTCCTAAGGCCTTTGGCAGCTCTGGTCTGTAGCTTCGCAGGGTTCGGTCCGTGTGGCTGCTGTCATGGGTTGGAGTTGCATGTCTGTGGCTCTTCTACACTGAGGGTGCAAAGTGCCAGTGGTTCTTCCATTCTTGGGTCTGGAGGATGGTGGCCCTCTTCCCACAGCTGCACTAGGCAATGCCCTGGTGGGGATTCTGTGTGGGACTCCTATGCCACATTTCCTCTCTGCACTACTTGAATAGAGGTTCTCTGTGAGGGCTTGCTCTGATAAGCAGCTTGGACATCCAGGCTTTTCTACATGTTCCCTGAAATTTAGGTGGAGGGTGCCAAGCCTCCACCACTCTTGCACTCTGTATACCTGCAGGCTTAACACCATGTGGAAGCCACCAACACTTATGGCTTGCCCCTCTGGAGCTGCTTCCTGAGCTACTCCTGGGCCCCTTTGAGCCATGGCTAGTGCTGGAGCAGCCAGGATGCAAGGAGCATTGTCCTGAGGTTGTGCAGGGCAGCAGAGCCCTGGGCCTGGCCCACAAAATCATTCTTCCTTCCTAGGTCTTTGATCCTGTGATGGGCTGTCTCAAAAGTCTCTGAAATGCTTTCAAAATTGTTTTCCTATTGTCTCGGCTATTAGCACTTGGCTCCCTTTTATTTATGCAAATTTCTCTAGCAAGTGGTTTCTCTGCAGGCTGCTTGGATTCCTCTCCAGAAAAATGCTTTTTCTTTCCCTGCCACATGGCTAGGCTGAGAAATCTTCTAAACATTTATGCTCTGCTTTCCTTTTAAATATAAATTCAATTTTAAGTCATTTCTTTGCTCTGGTATCTGAACATAGGCTATTAGAAGAACTCAGACCACATCTTGAACAATTTGCTGCTTAGAAATGTCTTCCTTCAATCTAGATACCTTAGGTTGTCACTCTCAAGTTCAAACTTCCACAGATTCCTAAGGCATGGATACAATATAGCCAAATTCTTTGCTAAGGAATAACAAGGGTGACCTTTGCTCCAGGTCCCAATAATTCCTCATTTCAGTCTGAAATCTCCTCAGCCTGGATTTTATTGTCCATATCACTATCGGCATTTTGGTTACAACCATTTAATGGGTTTCTAAAAATTTGCAAAGTTTACCTCATCTTCCTGTCTTCTTCTGAGATGTCGAAACTCTTCTAACATCTTCTTGTCACCTAGTTCCAAAGCTGCTTCCACATTTTTGGGTACCTATCTTTATAGCAATGCCTCACTTCTAAATATCAACTTTCTGTATTAGGCCATTGTTGCATTACTCTAAAGAAATACCTAAGACTGGGTAATTTATTTTAAGAAAAGGCTCAGTTGGTCCATGGTTCTGCAGGTCACACAAGATGGTTCTGGCATCTGTTTGGCTTTTGGGGAGGCCTCAGGGAGCTTTTACTCAAGGTGGAAGATGAAGTGGGAGAAGGCACTTCACATAACAAAAGCAAGAGCAAGAGAGACAGTAGGGGGTGGGTAGGTGCCACACTTTACAGCAACCAGATCTCATGAGAACTTGCTCACCATCATGAGGACAGCACCAAGCCATGATGGATCTGACCGGATGAACCAAACACCTCCCATCAGGCCCCATCTCCAACATTGGAGATTACAATTCAACATGAGATTTGAGCAGGGACAAATATCCAAACTATATAACTGGAGAAGCCTCTGCCAGAGTTTTGAGACAGGGCTGACAGCAAAGACTATGTCCATGTCGGTATTCCTGGTATTGAGTTCATAACAAATGCTCAAGAAATGCTTGTTGAATTGTTAAGTCATGATTTTTTCACCATGGGCCCCTTGGTGAGAGAACTGAAACCAATGATTAGTCCCAAATCATTTGAGAAGGGTAGAGGAAAGCAAAAATGAGGAGAGCCTGAAGTCACACTAAGAATTTTAATGTGAATGCAAACCTTATTACCTAATGAGCTAGAGGCATACATTAGATGCAGAAATATCAACCTTCCTCTATCCTGAGCTGGACTTGCAATTTTTTTTTAATCTTAGGGCTTTTATAACCTGAAATGGGTACAACTACTAAATCCATATCTAGGGTCATTCAATTTTCAAGGTGCTATTTTAGCTTACCAAAAGTTAAAGTATGCTCTCCCCTCCCACATTCCATTTGAGAAGTCTATCTGTCAGATTAAGATACTTTCATCAAGGTCACTAGACTGCTTGTCAAAAGTCTTTTAACGTCAGTCACTCCAAGAATTATAAATAGCTTTGGCCTCAAACACGATTGTGTTGAGGGAAGGGAGGGAAGAAAAGGAGAAGAAATGTGACAGTTGACTTTTTAAAAGCCATTGACATATTAAAGCTTTGAATTGCTTTTAAAATTTTTCTTTCCCATGAGTTTGAGGTTTTTTGGACACGTTGATCTGAATGGGCACGGGCCTCTGCTGAGAAAGTTGTGGGAGATGGTCGGTGTTTTTCTTGGTTTGTGTGTTCATATTGTCCTTCCTGAAATGGTTAGGGGTATTTCTCTTGAAGAATTATTAATAGTCTACATTTTTAAATCTTGTAAACAGTTGTGCATAACTGATGGTGTTTCCCTCTGTAATAGTTACGTATAAGCTTTGTGTCCAAATTTTGCTTGACTTCTTACTAGAGTGAGACATTTTTCAAACTGAAGAAAAATAATGACCATTACTGAACACTGACTATGTTCCAGCTACTGGACTAAGCACTGAGCATACAGCTATTGCTCACAACTTATAATAACAAATGAATACAATTCTACCTTTGGTCTCCATTTACAGATGACAGAAGTAAGACTTGGAGAAATTAAGTAAGATGACCAAAAGTTAAGTCAAACCTCATTCTATTTGACGCCAAGGTTTGTGTAGCATATATGACATCTAGACCACAAACTCCAATGTATATGAAATAGCTCATTTTTTATAAAATTAACAAAAATTGTTCTCATAGTCTATTTTGCTAGAGTGGTAGAGAATTCAGTTGAAGTCACTACTGGGACTTGCCACACCATAGAGTTGTGCTGAATTCCTAAAGTTAGTTATAGGGAGTGCCACATCATCTGAGATGTAGTCATTGGTCCTTTGTCCACTGGGTACCATTAAGAATCTCTCTGTTTCAGACTGTGTGATCCTTTCCACTAACACATAACACCTCCCTGGGGTGGTATTTTGCTACTGAGAAATGCCTGGGCCCTTGACTTTGACCCTCTTTTTGGTTCAGGAGGCATAGCTCCCTCTTCCCAAGCTTCTGAAAGTATTCTCTCTATCCTGCATCCTCAGGATAATAGTAGCATAGTCTTTTCAAGAAGTTCTAATATGACAAAAAAAAAATCTCTTTTAAGTGTCTTTTGGTTTTCCACCCTGTAAAAATCCTAGAGGCAGAGCAGTTCTAAAATTCCAGTTGTGAGGTAGGAAAATATAGGAAGAATAAATAAGCTAATATTCCACAAATTATTCTGCTATGTGCCTTCTTTCTTTAGGTTTACCAGGTATAGTTTGGTCTGAATAGGTATGGTCCATTGATGGAACATAATGAGCTTTGATTATTGTGTCTTTTCTTTGCAAATCTATTTTCTAGCACCCACTGCCAGAAATGGTTGTATTTCTTAGAAACCATGGTTTATTTTTATTTCATGGACACGGTGAGTCATATAATAGACTACATTTCCCTTTCTGCAAGTTTTTTGGAGACATTTTGATCAGATATGTGTCTGTGTACTCTGATATTCTTACAACGTATTTTCTAGACTAAATTGTATAAAATTTAGAGAGATTTGTTTTGTTTATTTTATTTTAATTTTCATAGGTTTTTTGGGGGAACAGGTGGTGTTTGGTTGCATGAGTAAGTTCTTTAGTGGCAATTTGTGAGGTGCTTTTTTTTTTTTTTTCTTGAGACAGAGTCTCGCCCTGTCACCCAGGCTGGAGTGCAATGGCACTATCTCGGCTCACTGCAACCTTTGCCTCCCGAGTTCAAGAGATTCTCCTGCCTCAGCCTCCTGAGTAGCTGGGATTACAGGCATGCACCACCACGCCTGGCTAATTTTTTGTATCTTTAGCAGAGACAGGGTTTCACCATGTTGGCCAGGTGGGGGTTTTGGTGCTTTTAAAATACTATGTATTATTATATATGTCAGGACCTGGGAGGGAAGATACGTAATGAAAGTGATCTCTTGTTTGGTCTCTTCTTAAAATTTTAACCTTTCTGTTTTGAAAACATCTAGCTTCCAGATTTTTATGTTTCATAAAGAAATACGGCATTATTACTAATAATAGTACTTGTTTTAGACCTGATGTTACAAATACCGAAAAACAAACAGACAAACAAACAAACAAACAAAACTTTGTGTCTCTTTAAGTATTGGTTTTTCTTCAATGGAATTTGGGGAAGAAGGTTGCAGGTCAGACCAAGGAAGTGGAGCTGGGGCCAAACTGCAGCAAGCGGAGCTCAGTGCAGAACTGCATGTACTCACACTTCCTCAGCCCCTAGGCAGCACGGCAGACCTGAGCTTCCCCACCCTTCAGGACCAGAGAGAATTGAATTTATTTCTACTTAAGTTCCAGTAGGTTGCCATGCTGTCTGTGGGCACTCGATAAATATTGACTCAATTGCGTGTTGCCATGGGTTATCTTCCTTTCTCTCTTTTCCCTCCCCAGCTCCTCTGGCTGGTTCCTTGGGTTTTTAAAAGTTATATACATTTTTTTCAGTGTTTCATTTGTTTTTATGTCATTGGTTTTCAGTGTTAGGCCTCCGTGTTCTAAATATTACTTCTTTGTGTTTGTTTTCTCTGTCTGGTTCTTGCCTCACAACTTGTCTCTGAATCTGCCCTTCTTTGTTTTCTTTCTTTGAGACTCTGTTTCTATATTCCTCCTTTCTATCTCTTTATGTCTCTCCCTCTGTCTCTGTCTCTCTCTCTGAAACTTCCCCATACCCCTTTCTATACTTCTGTTTGTTCCCTTCCAGAGCTGTCATGAAATCATTGCATTTTCTCAGGAGAAATTGAACACACTAACAGATTTGTATAAGTGCTCAGAATAATTCATTTTATGGTTTTTTGTTTTTTTTTTTTTTGCTTTGAAACAGCAGTTTCAGTCCCTAAATATAGGAACTTGGGAAAAGTAGATCAGTGTCTGTGTTGACCATAATACATTCTAAATCATACAGAGTGATTGAATCAGCTCTTCTTTGGGTTTTCTATTTGCCTTCTGCCCAGACAGGACTGCATTCCTCTGCGCATTCTGACACAAATGCAGTGACATTTCACCAGGCAACTATTAGCCTAGAGGGAATACTCAGCTTCTCCCTTCCCCTAGTGTTTTAAACCTCATTCCAATAATTTGGCCTAAGATGTTGGCACAGAAATACTGGCTGCAAAAAGTCCTTGGAGACTGATGCTGACTTTCTGCCTTCTATGTCTCAATTTTAAGGGCAAAAATGAGACATGGGTTTGCAATTGCTTTCCTTCAGCCACTTTCTGGTTAAGATCTGAAGGGTGTGATCAACCTCCATGGGGTTTGACAGGTTACTCTCCTGCTGTTGACATTAAAATTAATTCTCTAAACATAATTTGTGCCTAGAAAGGTAACAAACTAATCAGTACTTAAGCAAGTATATGGAGGATTGAACTTTTAAAGTGGCATGGACAGACTGTAAAAAAGACCTGTGTCCTTGTTTTAGGAGAAGAATACAATTTCTTTTTTCTTCTTCTTTTTATTTTTTAAATTTATTTTAGGTTTAGAGGTACATGTGTAGGTTTGTTATACAGGTAAATTGCACATCACAGAGGTTTGGTGTACAGATTATTTCATCATCCAGATAATCAACAGAGTACCTGATAAGGAATTTTTCAAATCTCTCCTTCCTCCCACCCCCCAGCCTCAAGTAGGACACAGTGCCTGATGTTCCTTTCTTTATGGTCATGTGTACTTAGTGTTTAGCTCCCACTTATAAGTTAGGATGTGGCATTTGGGTTTCTTTTTCTGTATTAGTTTGCTTAGGATTATGGCCTCCAGCTTTATCCATATTGCTGTAAAGGACATGATCTAGTTCTTTTTATGGCTGTGTAATATGTTGCGTATCCATCCATGGGCATTTAGGTTGATTCCATGTCTTTGCTACTGTATATAGTGCTGCAATAGACATACACACCCATGAGTCTTTATGGTAGAATGATTTGTATTCCTTTGGGCACATACTCAATAATGGGATTGCTGGGTTGATTGATAATTCTGTTTTAAGTTCTTTGGGGAATCACTGCAGTGCTTTCCACAATGGCTGAACTAATTTACATTCCCCCCAGCAGTGTATAAACGTTTTCTTTTCTCCACAACCTTGCCAGCATCTGTTGTTTTTTGACATTTTAGAAAGAGCCATTCTGACTGGTATAGATGGTATTTCATTGTGGTTTTGATTTGCCTTTCTTTGCTAGTTAGTGATGTTGAACATTTTATAATATGCTTGTTGCCCATGTGCATGTCTTCTTTTGAACAGAGTCTGTTCATGTCCATGCCTACTTTTTAATGGGGTTGTTTGTTTTTTGCTTATTAATGTGTTTTAGTTCCCTATAGATTCTGGATATTAGACCTTTGTTAGATGTGTAGTTTGCAAACATCTTCTCCCGTTTTTAGCATGAAGGGATGCTGACTTTTATTGGAGAGCTTTTTTGTACCTATTAAGATGATCATGTTATTTTTGGTTTTAGCTCTGTTTATATGGTAAATCACATTTTGATTTGTGTATGTTTAACTAACCTTGCATCCCAGGGATAAAGCCTACTACATCATAGTGGATTAGGTTTTGTTGTGCTGCTGGATTTGGTTTGCTAGTATTTCACTGAAGATTTTTTATCTATGTTCATCAAGGATACTGGCCTGAAGTTTTCTTTTTTTGTTGTGTGTCTGCCAGGTTTTGGTATTAGGATCATGTTGGCCTCATAGAATGAGTTAGGGAGGAGTCCCTCCCGCTCAGTTTTTTGGAATAGTTCAATAGAATTGGTACCAGTTCTTCATTACAAACCTATGGATGTCATAGGTTTGTATGTCTGGTAGAATTCGGCTGTGAATCCGTCTGGTTCTGGGCTTCTTCTGGTTGGTAGGCTTTTTATTACTGATTCAATTTCCAAACATGTTATTGGTCTGTTCAGGGATTCAGTTTCTTCCTAGTTCAATCTTGGGAGGTTATATATTTCCAGGAATTCATCCATTTCTTCTAGATTTTCTAGTTTGTATGCATAGAGGTGTTCATAATAATCTTTGAGGTGTTTTTGTGTTTCCGTGGGATCAGTGGTAAAGTACCCCTGGTCATTTCTGATTGTGTTTATTTGAATCTTCTTTCCTTTTTTCTTTATTAGTCTAGCTCATGGTCTGTCTTAATAATTTTTTCAAAAGACCAACTCCTGGAGTCATTGATCTTTTGTGTATTTTATTTTGCATCTCAGTTTCCTTTCATTTTGCTCTAATTTTGGTTATTTCTTGTCCTTTCCTGGCTTTGGGGTTGGTTTGCTCTTGTTTCTCTAGTTTCTCTAATTGTGATGGTAGGTATTAATCTGAGATCTTTCTAACATTTTTATATGAGCGTTTAATGCCATAAACTTCCCCCTTAACACTTCCTTAGCTATGTCCCAGAGATTCTGGTATATTGTATCTTTGTTCTTATTACTTTCAAAGAATTTCTTCATCTCTGCCTTCCTTTCACTATTTACGCAAAAGTCATTCAGAAGCAGGTTGTTTAATTTCCATACAATTGTATTGTTTTGAGTGATTTTCTTAGTATTGATTTCTATTTTTATTGTGCTGTAGTCCGTGAGTGTAGTTGGTATCATTTCTGTTTGTTTTTTGGTTTGCTGAGAATTGCTTTATGTCCTTTTGAGTGGTTGATTTTAGAGTATGTGCTATGTGCAGATAGGAAGAATGTATATTCTGTTTTGGGGTATAGTGTTCTGTAGACGTCTGTTCAGTCCATTTGGTCAAATGTTGTGTCCACATCTTGAATATCTTTGTTAGTATTTTTGCCTCAATGATATGGTTAATATGGTCATGGAGTGTTAAAATCTCCTAGTACTGTTGTGTGGTTATCTAAATCTCTTCATAGGTCTGTAAGTACTTGCTTTATGAATTTGGGTGCACCTGTGTTGGGTGGATATATATGTAGGATAGTAAGATCTTCTTGTTGAATTGAACTCTTTGTAATTATGTAATGCCCTTCTGTCCTTCTTTTTGTTTTTTGTTTGTTTTGTTTTGTTTTGTTTTGAGACAGAGTCTCACTTTGTCACCCAGGCTGGAGTGCAGTGGCATGGTCTCAGCTCACTGCAACCTCTGCCTCCCAGGTTCAAGCTATTCTTGTGCCTCAGCTTCCTGAGTAGCTGGGATTACAAGTGTGAGCCACAGCATCTGGATAATTTTTGTATTTTTAGTAGAGATGGAGTTTTACCATGTTGGCCAGGCTGATGTCGAACTCCTAAACTCTAATGATCATCCCACCTTGGCCTCCTAAAGTGCTGGGATTATAGGGGTGAGCCACCACGTCTAGCCTCCCTCTTTGTTTTTTGATCATTATTGGTTTAGTGTCTATTTTGTCTGAAATTAAAATAGTTACCCCTGCTATTTTCTGTTTTCCATTTGCTTGGTAAATTTTTCTCTGTTCCTTTACTTTGAATCTATGGGTGTCATTGTCTGTGAGATGGATCTCTTGAAGACAGCATACAGTTGGATCTTGCTTTCTTCTTCACCTTGTCACTCTGTGCCTTTTAATTGAGGTATTTATTCTGTTTGCATTTAAGGTTAATATTGATATGTGTGGACAGGTGCAGTAGCTCACGCTTGCAATCCCAGCACTTTGGGAGGCCGAGTGGGTGGATCATGAGGTCTAGAGATTGAGACCATCCTGGCCAACATGGTGGAACCTTGTCTCTACTAAAAATATAAAAATTAGCTGGGCGTGGTGGTGTGTGCCTGCAGTCCCAGCTACTTGGGAGGCTGAGGCAGGAGAATAATTGAACCTGGGAGGCAGAAGTTGAAGTGAGCCAAGATTGTACCACTGCACTTCAGCCTGGTGACAGTGAGATTCCCTCTCAAAAAAAAAAAAAATTGATATTTGTAGGTTTTATCCTGTAATCATATTGTTAGCTGGTTATTATGCAGACTTGATTGTGTGGTTGCTTTATAGTGTCAACGACCTATATGCTCAAGTGTGCTTTTGTGGTGACTGGTAACAGTCTTTCCTTTCCACATTTAGCACTCCCTTAATGACTGTGCAAAGCAGTAACAAATTCCCTTAGCATTTGCTTGTCTGAAAATGATATTATTTCTCCTTTGCTTATGAAACTAGTTTGGCTGGATATGAAATTCTTGGTTGGAATTTCTTTTTTCTTTTTTTTTTTTTTTTAAGAATGCTGAGGCTGGGCGAGGCAGCTCAGGCCTGTAACCCTAGCACTTTAGGAGGCCGAGGTGGGTGAATCACCTGAGGTCAGGAGTTCGAGACCAGCCTGGCCAACATGGTGAAACCCCATCTCTACTAAAAATAAAAAAATTAGCCAGGCATGATGGCGGGCACCTGTAATCCCAGCTATTCAGGAGGCTGATGCAGGAGAATCTTTTGAACCCAGGAGGCGGAGGTTGCAGTGAGCTGAGATTGTGCCACTTCACTCCAGCCTGAGTGAAAGAGCAAGACTCTGTCAAAAAAAAAAAAAAGAAAAAAAAAAAAGAATGGTGAATATAGGCCCCTAAGTCTCTTCTGGCTTGTAGAGTTTCTGCTGAAAGTTCCACTGTTAGCTTGACAGGGTTCCCTTTGTAGGTGACCTTCCCCTTCTCTCTAGCTGCCTTTAATATTTTTTCCTGCATTTCAACGTTGGAGAATCTGACGACTATGTGTCTTGGGGATGGTTGTCTTATATAGTGTCTTGTAGGGGTTCTCTGCATTTCCTGGATTTAAATGTTGGCCTCTCTAGTGAAATTGGGAAAATTTTTATGGATGATAACCTCAAATACGTTTTCCAAGTTGCTTGATTTCTCTCCCTTTCCTTGGGATGCCAATGAATTATAGATTTGGTCTCTTGGTCTCTTTACATAATCCCATATTTCTCAGAGGTTTTATCCATTCTTTATTGTTTTTGCTTGATTTTTGTCTGACGGAGTTATTTCAGAGAAGCAGTCTCTCAAGCTCTGAGATTCTTTCCTCAGCTTGGTTGATGCAGCTGTTAATACTGGTTGTATTATGAAATTCTTAAAGTGAGTTTTTCAACTCTGTTAGTTCAGTTTGATTCTTTCTTAAAATGGCCATTTTATCTTTCATCTCCTGTGTTGTTTTATTATATTCTTTAGATTCCATGGATTAGGATTCAACTTTATCCTGAATATCAATGATCTTCATTTCTATCCATATACTGAATGCTAGTTCTGACATTTTGGTCATTTCAGCCTGGTTAACAACCTTTGCTGGGGAACTAGTGTGGTCATTTGGAGGTAAGAAGACATTTTTGCCTTTTTTGTTGTTGTTGTTATTGCCAGAGTTCCTGCACTGTTTTTGTCTCATCAATGTGGGCTGATGTTTCTTCAGTCTTTGAAGTTGCAGTCCTTTGGATGGGCTTTTTGCTTTTATCTTTTTTGGTGCCCTTGAGGGTTTGATTGTGATTCTCAGTGGGTTTAGACAACTGGCTTCAATTATAGCCTGCTCCTGGGTCTTGGAGGAGACCCCTCCAATTACTGTCTCCATGACTGTGTTTCTTTTGTTGGGTGTTCTGGCCCACAGGACTTCCTTAGGCAGAGGTTGCAGTTAGCAGACAAGCCACTTACTTGCTGGGTTGGCCCTAATATGTTGTTTGAGTGCTTCTCAGGGAAACATAAGGTTGCACTTGTCTACAGAGTTTAGGCAAAAGCAGAACCACTGAGCTGGAAGCTCTAACAGATGTGGCCCATCTTGCTATGAGAGGCAGGGGTAGGTGGAATTGCCCACCCTGCCATCTGGGTGTTTCCAGGGCAACAGGAAGCTGCACCTCCAACAAATTTAGACAGAGGTGGAACCTCTGAATTGGAAACTCTGGCAAGCATTACCCACTTGGCTTCCAGTGGTACGGGTTGGTAGGGTCACCCTTCTTGCCATCTCAGTGTTTCTCAGGAAAAAGGCAGGCTTTGCCTGCTAGCTGAGTTCAGGCAGAAGAGGGTTTTCTGGGCTTGAAGATCTAGCAGGCATTGTCCCCCTTGGCTACCATTGGCCTGGGTGTGTGGTGTCAACCACCCTACCATCTGGGTATTTCTCAGGACAACAGAATGCTGCACCCTTCGCTGAGTTTATGTAGAAGTGGGACTGTTCGGCTGGAAGCTCTAGCAGGCATTGTCCACCTGGTTATCAGTGGTGGGGATGGGTGAGATCACTTGTTCTGCCATCTGGGTGCTTCCTGGGACAGCAGGAGGCTATGGCTGCTGGCCAAGTTCAGGCAGAAGCAGCACCACTGGGCTGGAAGCTGGTAGTGAGCCCTGTCCAATGAGATGAGGATAGATCAATCTTATTTCTCCCAGACACTGCAAATGTGGCCTCTATTGGAGCTATGGTGCCAGTGCTGGTGCTTTGGGGCCAAAGGCTTGCAGAGGCCCTCTTGGACTCAAAAGTTGCCTCCACAAAATGACCAGATGGCTCTCTACCTCAGTTTATTATCACAGATGGGAGCGTGGGGGGCCAGAGGGATTTTTCCATTCCCAGTCTTGCATTGGTCCCTGTGGAGAGTGTGAATCTTCTAGGGGGCTCTCACTCACCCTTTACCATGTGGGAGAGGTTCTCCTGGTTTCACACTAAGCCAAAATAGGCTGGTGTCCAGCTTTGCTTCTCTCTGCTCTGTGTCCCCTGCTGCCTTGATGGATCCCAATGTGGTTTCTCAGATGTTTGGCCTGCAGGGTCAGTGTTCACTAGCCCTTTTGTTTCCTCTCTGAGAGCAGCACACGTGAGCTGCTTCTAGTCTATCATCTTGGACCCTCTAATCTCTTTTTCTTTGAGCTGACATTATTGAGGGCCTTACATGTTCCAACCACTTTATGCAAAATATCTCAATCCTTACAGCAACCCTAAAAGTTAATATGATGATACCCATTTTGTAGATGAGGAAACTGAAGCTAAGAGAAGTTAAGTAACTTGACAGAGGTCATACAAAATAGCACAGTTGAAACTTGTTGAACATGAGTATTTTTATGTTCCTGAGGGCAGTTTTTATGCCTAGAAAAAAACGTATTTAACGTAATTTTGGTACAAAATTAGTATTCAATTTATTTAAACTCTTGTTCTTCTTAAGCTTTTATGTTAGTTTATAAATCTTTTTAACACATTCATAAACATAGCAAATTTTATAATTACTTTGAAGGAAGATTTCCCAACTTAATTAAATTCCTTAAATATTTAAGCACATTTATTAATGTAACATATTTCTATTTTCTTTCTAAGTATACCAATTAGGCGACTTAAGAAACTTCCCAAGAACTTAAGTCACTCTTATAAGCCTAATAAATTAAATTTATAGGTATGATGAACCTGAAGTTCTCTTAAATGTTACAAGTAAGATTTTAATCTGAAATTACAAGCCTAAAGCAATTACTCATCCATTTTAGCTTGGAATTACAATGTTGACCTGTTATTATAAAAAGTCCAATTTTCTTAAATAATTCTAGTAACTAAAATTCTAACAGGCACATATTTCTAAATAAAAACATTTTAGAGTTGCGACTTTGACATTTTCATGCTCTATAATACTAAATGTTGCCATCATTAAACGATCAGAACATGGCCAGGCACGTTGGCTCATGCTTGTAATCCCAGCTCTTTGGGAGGCCAAGGTGGGTGGGTTACTTGAGGTCAGGTGTTCAAGACCAGCCTGGCAAACATGGTGAAACCTCATCTCTACTAAAAATGCAAAAATTAGCCAGGCTTGTGGCGCATGCCTGCAATTCCAGCTACTTGGGAGGCTGAGGCAGGAGAATCACTTGAACCCAGGAGGCGAAGGTTGCAGTGAGTGGAGGAGGCGAAGGTTGCAGTGAGCGGAAATCACTCCACTGCACTCCAGTCTGGGTGAGAGAGCAAGACTCCATCTCAAAACAAACAAACAAACAAAAAAGGATCAGAACACAATTATATCATCCTCAGTAATTTTACCATCCTAAGTAATTCTGAGACACTTATGTGTAATGCTGTTGTGTGGGACACCCTGATTCTTATTTATCTGTCTCAGTGCCCTCTGAATTAGACAAAATTCTGATAGCCTCCAAGATATCCACCCCCTGGTATACACAAGCTGTATAATCATCTCGCCTTGAGTGTGAGCAGAAGCTGGGAATATCATGGGTAATAACTCCCATGATTATGTTGCATTATATTGCCAAAGGTATTTTCCAGATGCAGTTAAGTTTCCTAGTCAATTGATTTTGAGTTAATTAGAAAGGAAAAGTTCCTGGGTGGGTTTGATTTAATCTGGCAAAACCTTAAAAGAGATAAGCAGGAGCAAGAGCAGCAGCAGCATCACCACTTTCCTGCTGACCTTAGAAGATGATCTCAAGCCTCAAATGAGACCACAGCCCAGGCTGACACTTTGATTTCAGTCTAGTGAGACCCTGAGCTGAAGACCAAGCTAATGCATACCCAGATTCCTGCACAGAAATTGTGAGATAGTAAAACTGTGTTGCTTTAAATCACTAAATTTGTGGTGATTTGTTAGGAAGCAATAGAAAATTAATAAACTCTCTAACTGGGGTGGTCTTATCATGTGTGTTCCTTAAATTCAGTGTATACATGTGTAATTCTGTTCACTTACAGAGATTGGAAACCCTATACAGGCTGCTATAGAATTTTGCATCATTTTCTGGCTGAGATATTTAGGTGTCTTTCTATGTAAAGGAACTCCATCACATTCCTAGATTATTGTAAATAGGAACATGAGGGGAATCCTCTATATTTGTTGTATGCTTCCTTTATTTGGGACACAACTCTTCTAGATATTAAAATCACATCCCATTGAATTCTGTATATTTTTGGCACTTTGTCTAACTATTCCAAGATCATTTTCCTGAAAATGCAAGAGCCAAAATTTGTCTGTTTCTAAAGAATTAGACTCTTTTTACTTCTTTTAGTGGCCAGGAATAAGTTTTTGAGTTTTGAAATAATATTGAGATGTTTATTGTTCCACTTAATTCTGACAGCATTCTAAAACTTCTCTGGGTTGGACTTCTGAGGTTCTCTGTGGTTGCTCTGAAGCAATAGTAGTTATATTCTAACATCATTACTCACTCCATCCATAAAAACTGTGTTATACTCCATCAAATGGTTTTTAAGTGCATCTGTGCATTTATTCATTAAGCTTTTCTTTTAACAGCACAATGATAATTAACCCATGTATGTACATAACACTCTAAGAAAGATACAAAGAATATAATATACCATTTCTGTTCCATAGGACTTTATGATCTAGTTGGAAACAAGATATAGATGCAAAGAATTTTGCATACAAAACAATATGGGTTAAGTGGTACATATATTATGTAATATGACTGATACAAAATATAAGTGGAGATAGAAATGAGAATAAGTTTAAAAACTTCATGGAACAAGAAGTATTTAAGCTCATTCATTCATTCAGCAAGCATGAATTTAGAAACTTTAATGTGTCAGGCACTGTGCTAGGCTCTGAGGGCCCAAGAATAAGGTGCAGTCACTCCCTTCATCAAGCTCACAGTCTAGCTGAGGAAACAAAAAAAAGGGAAAATAAAAGAATAAAGATATACAATATGATAAATGCTATTACAGTGTTGTGTACAACATTCAATGCAAACCAAATGGAGAGAGGAATAATGCCGGCAATGAGGATGGGAGGAAGCATATGGCAAAGGAGATTTCAAAGGGGATATTCTTGCTGAACCTGATAGACAAAATAATACTGTCCTTTTGTGACCATTTCTTATGCTTCAAGAATGGCCCTAAGTACTTTTATACTAATAAACCTCATATGATCCTCACAACAACTTCATGTGATCAGAGATTGCTAAAGACTGCATATTTGTCTCCCCCATACCTACCCACCAAATTCATATGTTGAAACCCTAATCCCCAGTGTGCTGATATTTGGAGATAGAGCTTTGGGAGATAACTGGGTCATGAAGGTGGGACCCACATAATGGGATTAATGCCCTTTTAAGAAGAGACAACAGAGAGCTTGCTTCCCTTCTCTGTTTTCTCCACCATTTGAGGACACAATGAGAAGACTGACATGTGCAAACCAAAAAGAGGGCACTCACCAGACACCGAATCTGCTGGCACCCTGATTCTGAACTTGCTGGCCTCCAGAACTGTGAGAAACAAATTTCTGTTGTTTAAGCCACTTAGTCTGTGGTATCTTGTTATAGCTTCCCAAACTGACCAAAACAGGGATACAATACCAATGGGGAGTAGTTCCTAAAGAAGAGACTGAAATCATCAGACCACAAACTCATCATCCCTCTGCCTGGGACACTATCTCCCAGATACCACAAGGCTCACTTCCTCATTCATTCAGGTTTCCATCTAAATGTCATCTTATCAGAAAAGCCTTCCTTGATCAATCTGTCAAAAGCACAACCACTTTCCTCTCTCTCTTCTCTTCACTCCCACATCACTCTCTGCATCTTTACTCTGCTTTAGTTTTCATCATGGCAATTATTAGACATTTTCTATCTCCCCTAACTAGAATAAGGGTCTCATGAGGACAGGAATTTTTGTACTGTTCTTTATCTCCAGGGCTAAGCACAGATCCTGGCACACACTGGATGCTCAATAAATATGGTTGAATTCATGAATGAATGAATGAAGTGACTTGCCAAGGTCATACTGTTGGTATATGGCAGAGCTGGTCCTTGGATCAAGATTTGTTTGACCCCATTGACCCAGTTCTTAAATACTTCTCCTCACTGCTTAGAAGGAAGAATAAGTTAACACTAGAGACAGAATAAGTTGCAACATAGGGGATGTGAGAAGGAGGGTCCTGAAGATGAAACCAGGGAAATAGTTTGGGATCAATAATAAAACATCTGGAAGTCTTGGAAGAGAAGTCTATAATTTTTCCTTTGGGCATGAAGAAAAATCTTACTGAGTGGGGTTACGAGCCCCTCAAAGTACTAATTGTAAGGCTTGAGAACAGCTGAGAGGGGAAAGGACATTTATATGGACTCTAATAACACTTTGGATCTTGTTGCATTTCCATTGAAATTCTACAGAATACTGCTATCTCAAGGGGACTAAGTGGATAATTTAGTAAATATATTCCTTCCTGGCACTTTTCATGCATGACTTGGTATAATCTGTTAAAGGCTTTAGCTTTAGGTTATGGTCTGCTTTGATCTCCAAGCTCTTTTGCTGATTTTCTGCATGTTGCTGGTTATGCTTATTACAGTTCTTTCTCTTCTTTCAACCCAAATGTGTGTAATTTGTCATGTTGGTAACATTCCTGCCTCCCCCATTTTTGGTGGAATGAGGAAGGCTCAGGTTTCTAAATCTATAGTTTTTGATTTTTTTTATGGCATGGGAAATAACTGAAATCTGCTTCCTTTTAGTGCAATTCTAGGTTCTAATATGATAGATTTGTTTATTGCTCCTATATATACTTATTTTTCAACAAAGTCTCTAAATTTTTCTCTGTATATAAATTTCAAATTCTTGATATCTTCTCTGTGGTGCATTAGAGAATATAAAGCAGATTTTAAAAATCTGTTTTGCTTGTGAGCTGGCTGATTTATATTAGCTATTATGTTCTAGCTGGGTGGTTATGCTGTTTCATAATATCCCAAAACTCATATTAAGACCCAAACTGCAGACCACTATGTAAACAAGAGCAAAGAGTAGAAACATATTTTCTTTCTTCCATTATGTTTGGATATAAGATTCTATTTAGATCTTTCTGAGTAACTCAAAATAGGTATGGGTAAAGGCAGCTTCATATGTGTTTGTTCCTGACTGGAAAGCAATGAAGCAATAACACTGTTTCTGTCTTTCATTTTTGTGTTAAAGCATGCAAAGCTGTGGGAGTTGACTATTTGAAAATCAGCATAAGAGTACCATGTACACTAGCAAACTTTCTCCTGGCTTTTCTCCAAGCTGAGTTTCCAGTGGCAGAGAACAGACCCAAAAAGCCCTCTTAGCAGACGTAGCAGTCATGGTTGTGTTGCAATAGGCACCTCACAATCATGAAGGGGCATCAAAGTGATGGCCTTTTATGAATTCGGGAAGATCCAAAGACTCTGAAAAACCACCATTTAAAAGGATAAATAATAGGCTTCTGGAGACAATTAAAGAGAGGGTTAGGGAAGTTCAGGAACATCAAAATGTACCTATGTAGATCCTATTTTTTTCAGCCTCCCAGGTATTTTAAAAATTGCATATATTTAAGTTATACAACATGATGTTTTGATACACATTTGCATAGTAAAATAATTACTACATTCAAGCAAATTAATGTATCTATGATTTCACATAGTTACCTTTGTGTGTGTGTGTTTGTTAAGAGCCCATAAAATCTGTCTTAGCAAATTTCCAGTACACAATATCATTAACCATAGTCCCCATGCTATAATTTAGATCTCTAGACTTATTTATCCTACATAACAGCAACTATGTTTCCTTTAACCTACTTTCTCCCTGTTCTCCCTCCCATCTCAGGCTTTTAAATTCATCCGAGATGTGAAAAAAAGCACAATCTGTGCTAAGAAACTAGGCTTTGGTTTGTGAATTTGGGGATTTTTTTTCTGATGGAAAAGACTGTGGGGCATAAGATGTAGTTGTGCTGTTGTTTAGCCATAGATTTGTGCAAATTAGAAAAAGATGTCTGTTTCTTTGGGATTCGCCTTCCCTCTCCTCTGCCTAGCACCCTCGTGGTATGAATAATGTGCATAACAATTTGCAGCAGCCCTGAGATAGGGTGGGCCATAGTGCACAGCAGGAGTGTAGTAGGTTTTTTAGAAAAGAAAGCACGTAAGAACAGCTGAATTTATGTGGTGTTAAATATTTCCTCCCTTTTCATGCCCCATTGGCTTAGATTTACCTACTATGCCTAGATATATGCTAACTCGCTCTTTAGCGACAGGCAAATTAACCCCTCAAATCTAAATCAGCACCAGTACCTCAATCGGATTTCCACTTAAGATTGTGCTCTGTTGGGAGGCCGAGGTGGGTGGATCACGAGTTCAGGAGATCAAGACCATCCTGGCTAACACGGTGAAACCCCGTCTCTACTAAAAATACAAAAAATTAGCCAGGCGTGGTGGCGGGTGCCTGTAGTCCCAGCTACTCGGGAGGCCGAGGCAGGAGAATGGCATGAACCCGGGAGGCAGAGCTTGCAGTGAGCCGAGATCGCGCCACTGTGCTCCAGCCTGGGTGACAGAGCGAGACTCCATCTCAAAAAAAAAAAAAAAAAAAAAGATTGTGCTCTGTTTTTGTTGGCTTATGTTTTATTTATTTTATGTTAATGATAAATATAATTTTGATTTCTCTGTTGGACAAGTTTAGTATAAAATGCAAAGGCAACCTAAAATTACATATAAATATTACCATGGCTCACATTCAGAGAAAATTAAATGACCAAAAGAAAAATAAAATAAGAATGATGATGACAATTGGACAATACACCAATGTTCAGATTAGGTTTCTACACTAGGCTAGTGTTTAATTCTTTTCATATGGCTTATGATCTATAGTTTTCTTCTTGCAGTGGTCGATATGTTAGATAATTGCTGATATGACATCTAGGTAAAACCTTGAGCTGAGGAGAACCATCAGATCACTGACTTCTCTTGAAAGCCCCACATGTCTGTGAGGACTTGTTCTTAGGCTTCTTCCCTTTGGACAGTTTACTTTTTTTTTTTTTTTACTGTTAGGAGCCACTTCCCATCTTGCTTAATTAATATCATTGCTCTTTTCCTGTCCTTCATCTCCAAATGTTACTCTTGACCCTTTCTGAGTGACTTATTTAACTGAAGTACATTAAACATGCATAAACACTTCATGTCTTTCAGAAACTTCATTTGGCATTTCCATGTTGTACCACTTCAATTCAGCTCAATTCAATGATTACGGCTTAGTCTTTTATACACAGACCACTAGACAAGGTCCTGCAGAAACACAGAGTGAAGGAAGCATAGACCCTCCACTCAGTGAGCATTCAACGACAGCAACAAAAGTGATAATAACAACTGCCATTTATTTAACAACACTTATTTTGTTTCAGGACTCTATATCATTTTCTCTTTTAACCCTTATTTCTGACACCCCTGTACCATAAGTATTCTTATCATTTTACCACTGAAAACACTGAGGCTTATAGAATTAAGTGATCCTCTTAAGATCAGAAAGCCGATAAGTGATGTGAAATTTGAAATGACCCCCAAGTCTATCTTCTAACCTCTGTAAACTGGTGGAGGATGATAGAAAAAAAAGTGTACATCAAAACAACTATAATACAAAATACTGGTCCATTAACTTATGCTACAATCTACTTTAAGTATCACCCCTTCCAAATTCTCTCTTGTGTATGTTATCTTGGTAAACGGCACAATAATCCACTCAGCTGCATGGTTCGTCTAACCTTATCCTAACCAGTTACTTTGTCTTATCAGTTTTAGCACTTAAATATTTATCTCCACAGACACTATGTTTTCTGACTGTAACACCCTGTTCTCACACACAACCCTCCCTGACCTATCCTTCATGGTGCTATAAGGGAAATTGGTTTTTATCATGTTTATATTAAAAATCTTTTAATCACTCTTCTTAGGACAAAGTCCAAACTCCTTAGGCTGGCATAAAAAGTCCTTCAAGATATGGCTACGGTTTTTCCCTTTGGTTTTATCTCTAGAGTTACCTGCAGGAGAACCCAGTTATATATTCATAGGAATTTTTGTTTGTTTTGTTCCTTAAGTACCTTAAACATAATAAGCCCTCTTACTTTCTTCATACCTATTGACATGCTGTCCTCTCTGGAACCTGATTCTTGAGTGCAGTTGCTTTTACTCAACGTGCAAAACTCTGCTTCAGCTTCTCCAGGCTGGGTTTTCCTAAATCACTCACTACCTGGCTGTATTAAGTGGCACTCCTTTGGATTTCAACTATAACCTTCAACTCCACTGTCATAAAACTCACCCCATTCTGTGTCAACCAGCAGTGCCTTTGTTGTCTCTGGCTTTAGACCATGAGCTTCCAGCAGCAGGGACTATCATTCATCACACAGGCACTCAATTAAGGATTGTTTAATGAAAAAATAAAGACACAATAATTTCCAAGTTATTTCTATTTGATTTTGGAATGCATTTCCTGAATTCCCATTTGGTGTAAACACACCCACTCACAAACTGCAGATGCCACCCTCAGACCGACAGTTAGATATTAATGAAGCAGCTAGAAACATTTCAATGAATTTTAAAGGCTCAACACTCCTAGCACTGCTCTGTTTCTCAGTTCTTGCTATTCTATTCTTCCCCTCATTCACTATAATTGATAAAAGTCTATCTTAAGAAAAAGGGAGAAAAATTTGTCCATTTTTAAAATAGGATGACATCAAATGATCTTTACTGCTGCCCCAAGGGTATGGAAATGGTCAGTGTCATATAATACACCCATTTGTGGTTTTAGATCAGATACCCTCCAGGGCAGGAGCTGTGTCTTGATACAGTCTGCTTGTTTTAGAGCTTGCAGGCTTGCATAGCATTCTTCTTCTCTAACAACAATTATAAAAATAGCATGGACTTTCTTGTAATCTTCGTCATAAGCTAAGGAACGAAAGATTACAAAATTCTGCCAATTTAAGATCATTGATGGAGACCTTAAAAGGTCCTAATAAATGCTTTATATAATATGGAAAACCATGTATGAGAGACATGTGCCATGAGTCTTAGGAAAAGACATTTGAAATTGCACTTAGAGGTAGTAATGCTATACGGAAACAAAATCTTTACTATGAAATCTCACTCAGCTGAAAGGGGAAATCCACAACAGGGCTGAGTTAATGTTGAAAGGGCTTCCTAGACCAGCTACTTACCTCTTTATAATTATCTAGGAATAAATACTTTGGAGCACCTACTATGTAACCTCTTGTGAAAAATACACAGAGGTGAGGTTGTAAAATATGGAGTTTCAGGGGGGAAAAATGCTTTGGAGGAAGACAGACCTGCATTTCAAACCCAATTCTATCACTTACGAGCTGTTGCTTTGGGGCATATTCATTAACCTCTCTGAGCTTGAGTTTCCGCATGTAAAATGTTGACGATAACCCTACCTCACATGTTCCTTCTAAGGTTTAAACAAGATAAGGTGTTCAAAGTGCTCAGCACAGTGCTTGGCACAGAATGAATAGTAAATGGTGACTGCCATCTGTTGACATGTATTTAACACAGCTGGCACCAGGTATGACTAGTGTCAAATGAGAAGCATATACATAAAAACTGTTAGGAATGAAAGTGTGCTTATAGTGTTCATAGATAGATTGTACTAGCTATCCAAGGAGTAACATATCCTCATCCCCTGTCTTCTTCCTCTACATATTGTAACCTCCTTAGGAGGTGGCTCACACCTGTAATCCCAGCACTTTGGGAGGCTGAGGTGGGTGGATCATTTGAGGTCAGGAGTTTGAGACCAGCCTGGCCAACATGGTGAAACCCCGTCCCTACTAAAAATACAAAAATTAGCTGGGTGTGGTGGGCCATGCCTGTAGTCCCAGCTACTCAGGAGGCTGAGGCAGGAGAATTGCTTGAACCCAGGAGGCAGAAGTTGCAGTGAGCCAAGATTGTGCCACTGCACTCCAGCCTGGGTGACAGAGCAAGACTCCTTCTCAAAAAAAAAAAAAGAAAAAGAAAAAAAAAAAGAAAAAGAGTAGGAACATTTCTTACTTCACCTTCATATCTTCCTAGCACGTAAAATAATACTGCATCTACAGCAGATCCTGTAATACATATTAAATAATATCTGATCTATGTGCTTTCTGTGAGTAGGTGATTGCCTCTTGGAAAGCAGAAACAATGTCCAACTGAAAAAAAAGTTTCATTACTATTGAGTACAAACTAGAACTAAACAAGGAACAAATGGAATCTAGTTTACCAGCTTTTCTCAGATCCTCATTCTCCTCATGCAATATGCCATAACTGTGTGGTTTGAGGTTAGAAGCTGATAATTTACCCATTATGTGCCAGGCACCTTGTACCATCTAGCCTAATTTTCTAATAATCCATGTGGGGTAGATACTGGTATCTCCATGGTACAGATGAGAAGCTGATGCTTAAAGAGTCTGAGACACTTGCCTAAAGTCATGCAGCTAAGTGCCAGTGCTTAGATTTAATTCTAGAACAGTCTGCTGCCTCCTCCCACAGGACACCGCCTCTTGTTTCAGCTATAGGACTGTGGCGTGGAGAAAGACATCAGGACAAGGCCAATGTCCTGGGAATGGTAGTAGGGTCTTTTTTCTGCATGTCTTTCCTTGTGATTCCTGAGGAGCTGAGGAGGCTACATCACCAGGACTTTCCCCAGCATCTGCCTTATCCAACTAGGTGACAAGAGCACAGACAAACCATTGTTTAAGTTAAATTCTAGATTTTAAGTTCATATGTCAGTGTTCATGCAGAAATGTGAAATGCCTTTTACATGAGTAAGAACTCTTCCCTGAATAGTCAGGACTTTTCTGTGAATTTATAGGATTTTATTACACAAAGTGTTAAAATAAGTCAGGAAAAAATTCCTTTGAAAACTACTGCCAAGATGAACGTATGCAAATGTTCCAAAGTCTATTGCTGCTAGGAATAAGAGCAACAGAGAAAATTCATTTGTTTGTTGCTTCCTTGATATTTTAAATACATCTTCTATATCCTCCATACCCCATTCAACATTTTCTTAAATCCAACAATATTTATTAAAAATAAAATAAAAAATTTAATCTACACGTAACAGCCTTATTACAAAATAATTATTAAATGTTAAGAACCACAATTTGGTTTTGGTCGGAATGAAAAATAATCTTTTAAAGTGCCTGATAGGTGGGACATGGTGGCTCACGCCAGTAATCCCAGCTCTTTGGGAGGCCAAGGTGGGTGGATCACCTAAATTCAGGATTTCTAGACCAGCCTGGCCAACGTGGTGAAACTCCATCTCTGCTGAAAATACAAAAAATTAGCCGGGCGTGGTGGTGAGCACCTGTAATCCCAGCTACTTGGGAGGCTGAGGCAGGAGAATCACTTGAACCTGGTGGGCGGAGGTTGCAGTGAGCCGAGATCATGCCATTGCACTCCAGTCTGGGAAACAAGAACAAAACTCCATCTCAAAAAAAAAAAAAAAAAAAAAAAGAGTGCCTGATAAATTTGTTTTCTTATGAAGTTTTGTGACAATCATCATTTTAACTCTGTTTACCAAATAGCATTTTGAGCCTGCAAGTCTGCCAGAAAACTACATTGAATGCCTAGTTTTCTACATGACCTTGGATAGTTTATTATATTTCAGAACACTTTGGTTGTCTAGTATGAAGCGTATTTGGTTTTCTTCTACTCTTGCTGAAGGCAAACTCATTTTTTTTCCCAAAAAGTATGTTACATAATTATTGAACTCCTGGAAGAAAATTAGAATATTTTTAGTGAAGTGCTATTATGGATAACAATTCCTGTGGAATTTGATCAAGCCTCACCTTTAGGCAAAAGTATATTTAGTTTACTGTTTGCTTCTTGAAAGTCCTCTCCCCACTCATCCCACCCTATCTCCAGTAGAGGTATGTGAATCCTTATAACAGTCTTACGGAGTAGATGTTAATTCCATTGTATCGGAGATAAAACTAACACCCAGGGAGTTTAAGTATTAAGTTTAAGTGCCTGAAATCACACAAAGCTGAATGGCAAAGTTGGGGGGTTAAACCACCTATATCTGACACCAAAATCCAATCTTTTCCCCTACAGCATGACTTTCTTAGCATTCCCTTAGTTTTCTCTCAAAGGTTTTCTCTTGACATCACACTGAGTGGTGGGCTGTTTGATGATTCAAATATAACGGAGTTCTAAGGATATCAATCCCTGCTGTCACCAAATGACTCTCAATTGATTATTGACATCTCAATACTGAGTTCCCCCCAGCACCAGGAGCAAGAGCGTAGCATTTAACAAAAGAAATGACAAATAGGAGAAATTACAAATAGTATTTAAGCCACAATTTTTACTCATTCTTTTCTTATTTTCTCAAAATATTTGATAAGTGATAGTCCACACTCTTTGTGTATCAGGATCTCTGGACATTTATAAGGCAGAGTCAGTTGCTGGTCATGAACAGCAACTCAAACAATCCAAGCTTCATGTGGTTAGTATTCTGCCAGCTTGAGGAAACTTGTCTTTGGACACAAATAAAAGAAAAGTAGTCCCAAAATTTAAGTGGCTGCCTATGATTACTCATTGCCTTTGAATAGTGGTTACTTTTCATGGTATACAACTACAAAATCATTTACATAAAATCCAGTGTAAGAGCTGATTAAATCAGCATCACTTTGTAAACCAAGTGAACAGACACAGAGCTGAAATTCAGACTCCAGATGCTGCAAAAAATAAAAATAAATAAAGATGCTTTAGAATGCCTGGCTCAGTCCCCGATGTGAGATTTCACAAAAACAAGTTTCTGTTTCACAGAAACAACCCATAGCATACTTGCTGAAGAAATTTCAGAGAACAGGAATTTGGTCTGACATAATTTTAGGTACAGAAGTGTGATGTTAAGGTAACAGCATAAGCTCTTGTTTTGATTGTGTCTGTTATCACATGTAAGAACTATAGTTTCAAAGCTCAGGCTAAGGTGGTTGCAAAAGAGGTTTAAGCAGTGGACAAGCAGTTGTACTAGACCAGGAGAACCAAATAAAACTTTTTCACAGATCCCTAGTGGTTGGTGGCAATGTCTCTGACAACCTGGAGTAAGATTAGGAAGAAGAGTGCTGCGGTGCATATGTGCATGTTGTCTGGTGTAAGATTCCAGCTACTCTTTCTGGGAAAGACTGCCCTTTGCAGTGAAATGATAACATTCCTAAAATTTTAGGAGTTAAAATCTCTTTTCTTCAAAATGATGAAGATAGTAGGATGCATGTATTTTCTCTTTTTTTAAAATGTCCTTACTTAATTAAATTACTAGTTGGCTACTGTTAAGAGTTAACTTGTGTCCCCACAACAGATATTGAAGTCCTAATCCGTAGTATCTATGAATGTGGCCTTATTTGGAAATAGTGGTTTTGCAAATGATTGAGTTTTGAGGAGGACATTAGGGTGGGCCTTAGTTCAAGACTGGTGTCCTTATCAAAGGGGGGAAATTTGGACACAGAGACAGATGTATACAAAGAGGAAGATGATGTGAACACACAGGGATAATGCCATCTACAGGCCAAGAAATGCCTAGGAATGCCAGAAAACTACCAGAAGCTAAAAGAAGCATGGAACAGATTATCGCTCCCAGTCCTCAGTAGAGACCAGCCATGCTGACTCCTTGATCTCAAACTTCCAGCCTCTGGAGCTGTGAGACAGTAAATTTCCATTCAGCCTCCCAGCTTGTGGTAAATTGTTACAGCAGCCCTAGGAAGCTAATACAGCCTTCTTAGGTCAAATTCTTATTTTTGTTTTTATTTGTTTTGCTTTTTGAAATTCTACTAGTTCTTAAATCACAGAGTCTGAAAACCCTTATCAGGGGTGGCCGCAAGGTCCCATCCAACCCTAAGATTTTATGATATTTTACACTGCAACAGCTCTTTTCTAATTTTTTGACTAGGCGTTAGTGTTCCGCCAGGACTGGAGCTTTTCAGACTCTCCTTGACATAGCAGAGTACAAACAAGCAAAACATTTAGCTGTTTCAGACCCAAACCTCAGAAAATATCCCACAATATGGCTTGATACTCTAAATGCGGACGCTGGATTTCTTTCCCTGTAGTTTGAGTAGGAGTAAAACTCTAGGCACTCCTTGTATAGGATGTAAAAGCTAGATGTGCCTCCACCCATGGATCCGATGAGGAACGGTGTTTCTCAGAAGCTTAGGGATAGGTGCCTGAGGTCTGTGGAATGCCTCTTCCTTTTTATATTTGTATTATCAAACAGCCCACCACTCAGCGATCTTGAGACCCCATTCTCCTTTCCTTTGTCCTCCCAGACAAGCTACATAAGAGGAGGTTAGGGACAGTGAGGTATGTTTTATCTGATTATGCTAGAATGCACTGGTGTCACGTTTCCATTGCTTGAAGGGGTTGAAGTGTTCTTTAGCTTGAAGAAAATCTAACCGGCAATCCATTCACTCATTTATTCATTTGTGAATTCATTCAATGAATAGTAAAAAAGAGGAGTTCTAAGGATATCAATCCCTGCTGTCACCAAATGACTCTGTAACTACAATAACCACTAAGTGATGAGAACCTCTACCCTCATTGAATAGAGGAGAACACATGGGATCAAATAATTGAACCACAGCTGATGGTCCTGTAGCTGATGAATGTCAGCAACTTGACCTCAGTTCTTTATGACTCCCACGTGTCTGCTGTTTCCATTCTATCAAGCTGCCTGCTGGTACAACCCACCAAACTGGTATATATCATAGTATCATAAGACATGTCTCCCCTTCAGGAGCTCATTTCTTCCAGTCCTCTTTGCCTCCAGCCAAGGTCCATCACTTCACAAAAACCTGGTTAAAAGCTCACCTGCTCCAGGAATGTTTCCTGGTTTCCACCTTTACTCAGTCAACCCTTCAGCACCTAGAACTTAAGTTGTGAAATAAGTTTGTTTGTTTGTTTTGCATTTATTGAGATGCTGTGCTGTTATTGACTTCAACATGTTTTTGTTTGATTTGTATCTCCCTAAAATATCATCAGTTCTTCAAAGAAAAAGGCTGCATTTCCTTGTTTCTAGTCCCAACCTTTCTGCCAAGGAGCTATACTACTTAATCTATTTGAACATATCACTTAATGTATTTGAACATGTGGTCCTCACTGATTTAAAAAAAAAAAAGTGCGCGTTGGGGAGTGGGTAACTGGAAAGACGGTCTCTATGGATATTTTTTACCTTAATAGTGTGTATTTAGTGTCTCCTATGCATCCTAGTCCTTTGCTGGCTCTGGGAATTGTCCATTTGAGGTTTGTTGCCCAGCATCCTCACGTGAGGGGAACTGTGGTCTTATCAAGAAGGACTTCTCCCACATCCCTGCTGGGCAACCCAGGCCAATTCTACTGAGTATGAACTTGAGCAACACACACTGATGTCCATCTTGATCTTCCTGTTTTTCTCCTTTCCCCTTTTCTTTGGTATTCAGCCATAACTACAACTCCAGATCAAGATGGTAGATTCTTCTCCACAGCCTGCTCATCTCTACAGACATCACTCCTTCTTCCTAAAATGCTCATATACTCCCTGCCCTTTGGTTAATTCATGCTCCTCTAAGACTTCATTATTCTTCATCTCCTCTCGAATGCCTTCCTTGACCACCAGTCTTCCATCAGCGCTGCTGCTACAACTTGTTAAAATATTTACCACTCTGCACTGTAACTGCATCATGCAGAAAGAACATAGTGTAGTGGTCATGAGCACAGTCTCTTGGTTTCAGACTGCTCAGGCTGATAATCATCACTGTGCCACTTACTAGCTATGTACCTTGGAAAAGTTAGTTCTTTCTCTGTTCCTCAGTTTTCTCCTCTGTGAATGAGGGTAATAATAGTATTTATATTCTGGAGTTTTTTGAGGCTTAAGTAAGTTAATGCATAAAAGCACATAAAATAGTGAACATATTACCTAGTTAATAATATACAGTGATATAATCTCATGTTCCTTTTTCCTTCTAAAATCTCAAAAAAGGAGATACAATTTTCTTATAACATCAAAGTTGTAATGTCTTAAGATCTCTGTTTTATGTTCCTCTTTCTTAACTATTGCCTCTTTCATCACTCACCTCCCATCTGAGCATCCTCTCTTTCCTTCAATTGCCTGGTGTAATAATATTCACCTACCTTAGCCTGATGCTTGAAGAATGCTCCAAGAAATGGACTATTCTCATGTAAAGGGAAAGGATTGGATTTGTTGCTGAAAGATTAAAAGGCATAATATATGCGAAAATGCTCCAGGTAGAATCTGTCTCAGGAACAGCTTGTGAATTCATTAGAGGAATGTTTATTAAACATCTGTTCTGTTCCTAGCATTATGTTACTGGGTGCTGGGGATTCAGTCCATGCTTTCCTACTGTTTACTGTCTAGTGGGGAATAGAGACAATTACACATACAGTTGTGATACAATGTAAGGAGTAGTGTTGGAGGGAGAAAAAAACACTATGGTAACTTGCGGTGCATATATATAATTCACTCCAGGAAAAGGAGAAGGCTTCCCAAAGGAAATGGCACCCAGACTGAGTCTCAAAGCATGAATGAAAATTGATCAGCCTTGGAAGAGGAGAAGAGTATCCCAGGCTAACAGGAAATCTCATGAGAGAAGACATAGAAGCATGAATCACTAATATGTTTTGAAGCAATTGCAAGGAGTTCTGAGAGAGTGAGGGGTTAGAGGAGATCGGCATGAGCCAGATTATATGGTGCTTTTATGCTTCTGCTTGGATTTTACTCTGCAGGATTTTACTCTTAAGGAGCTTTTCAAGAGTTTTAGGGAGGGAACAAACTATATCTGGGTTTTATACTAGTAGTTGTGTGAAGGGTAAATTGCAGGGGACTAGAGTAGAAACAGAAATCAGTTTGTAAGTTTGTTACAATAACCCCCATAAAAATCCTAAGTACTGGAACTAAGGGAGATAAGCAAATAAAAAGGCTGGTGAAGAGATTAGGAGAGAAAATAGATAAAAGTTCACACCGATTGTCATAGGGTATAATTGTACTATATCCTTCAATGACTCAGTATTAGACTCTTCAATACTTCACTAGACTTTCTGGATGCAATGACTGTAATGGTAGGAATTTTGAATATGTCAGAAGCAACCTGTGAGTTATAAGGATTCTGAAAACACCTCAGCCACACTTCAGTGACACTAGCCTTTCCCACAGAGGTGCAAGCTTGAACTAAAAAACCTAAAGCTACCAATTTTCTTCCTTATTTTCTTCAGCATGTTGTTGTTGTTGTTTTGATACAAAGCTTGTTTCAGATTGCCTTTACTTTTATCTTTATTTTTGTCTTATTTTACTAAGTGATTTAACTTTAATTTATTATCTTAAAGACGACTGCCCCTATTTCTTTGCTGGGTGACTGCAAAGAACCCAGCTCCTATCATCACCGTGTTTCCTACTCTGTCAGTGGTCAGGCTGTTGGAGTTGGGGAGAAGGGGTGTTCTTACTATGTATACAATAGGGCTGGACCTTGAAGGACAGCTGCTTTGTATTCTCATTCTGAGTGTCAGCCTCTTTTACATGCAGGAACAAATGATTGAGTGCTTCTGGCTCTGAGAGATGGGAAATGTAGATTGAACTCCTAGAGACTATTTCAGTATGCTTTTATATCTCTTTTGTTGGCAATTTTATATCATAGTTATATTAATATACAAATGATGAATTTAGAGAGGAAAGAGGTTGTAAACACAGTGTGTTGAGCATTTCTTTAAAGATCCTATTTCTTTCTTGTCCAAGGTGAGATACAAAATGTAATGTATGCAGCTTGGCACGTCATTAAGACAGGTATGGCCTTTCAGCTCTATATTTCATTTTGAAGGCAGAAGAGGAATGAGAGGGGAAAGCACAGCCTTCTGTAGAGCACCCCCATTATACAGAACTTAGTGTACTCTATGAAGAATGTCACACATGCACTGGGAGGTGATCATAATGCATGAACCAATTTATCTTGGATAAACCTCTCCAAGCCCAAGTTACAAAGCAGTGAGGGTCGGGACTTGATTGTCCTGCTATTTGATTATTTATTGCAAGTATGTATGATGGACCAGTAGGAGGAAACAGATAGGAGTGTCTTAGACATACTGCAAGGGTATGGCCCAGAAATTATTGTTTAGTGAGGTTCAAATGGACTTCTCCTGGGAGAAACCATGCCGTATGTGGTAAGACTGATGTCCAAGCCCATAGGAAAAACAGGAAGAGGAAACCCCTTAGTCTCCTGGCTGATCCCCCAGATCTCATTCTGAGTTTAGAGGTTTAAGTGGTAGGCCTGAAACTTGGGACACTGTTGTATGTGGACTAAAGTTAACTGCTTTTGGAGTGGGGCAGGCTTCTGTCTTGTTCTGCAAATGCTCACAAATCTAAGCTGTCCCTAAATTCGCAGAGTGGGACTAAAGGAGCTTTAAGACAACATGTCATCATCAGCTGTTATGTGGAGGTTGGATATGAAGAACAGGAATTGTGAAATATGTTGGTTTCAACCAAGAGTTTATTTGGGCTTCCCTGGATATTGTGTTGGTAAAAAGAGAGATTATGTCCATTAACATACTACCACGAAATTAAGTTGTATTATAGTAGAAATAAGAAATCAGAGGAATCCATTGTCAATTGATGTTGTGCCAACTCCCAAAATAGTTATTTGTATTAACTGATTTATCCACCTTTTTGGAATACCAATTATGTGCCAGATGCTGCACTGGCACCATGATTATTGTGAAGAGCAAAGGCAGTACTTACCTTTAAAGAATTTACAGTTTAAGGAATATGTGAGTATAACTATTTAATCTAGGAGATTCTGAGACAGGTGTTCGCTTCAAAAGGAAAAGCTTTTGAAAAATCATGAAGGCAACTGTGTACCTACCACATACAGCATTGGTAATGTTTAGGAAATGAGACAAAAGTCAATCTTCTGTTTACTTTATCCCAAACATAATTTTGGATTTTAAACATAAGATGGAATAAGGATTTCACTACAAAAAGGATAGGGGAAAGTAAAGAGAAAAACCAATTTATTAAACCTCAAAAATATCAACCTAAATCAAAGCTCAGGGCAGAGATTTGAGGAGAGAATAGAGACTCAAACAGCTTCTCTGTACCTTCGCCTACCTCAACCAAGAGTTAACCAAAGTAAGATGATATCCGAAATATCACTTATTACTGACAGTGAAGGTATAGACTTTCCACCCGAAAAAAATATATTTTCACAGAAGAAAACCTTCCTTAAAAAAGGAAGAAAAGATACCTATAAGTCAATTTTTAAAAATAACAATAATTACTGCCACCACAATAATAATAATAAAGAAATGTCCAAATAGGGAGAATAAGACAAAGTTATCAGTAGAATTTGCACCACTGAAAAGGCAATAAGACTCTACAGCTTTTATTTCAGCTGCCTCCACAGGGTAGTAGACCAGGTAAACCTGAGGGAGGAGGTTGTCAGGTGCCATGCAGTTCTACACAGTTCCATGAGGTTCACCAACCTCTGCTGAAAAAATACCACATGTCTGGCAACTGGCCATAGGCAGTAGGTGGTATAAAGATGAATGAGTCCCTATCTGTATCTTGAAGACATGAGAAAAACAACACTCAGTTTCATGGAGAAGCAGACAGGTGCTCAGCTACAACAGTAAAGGTCACACTGTGATAAGTGCTAGAATCAAGACAGAAAGCCCAAAAATCTAACAGATTTGGAGAGAAAAGAGAGAGCAGTCTTTCTTGATGATTAGAAATACTTCACAGAAGAGGGTGGAAAACAGTGTTGAGTTCCAGAAAGAGAGGAAAGGCATCAAAGGAATGGCACAGGGTAGGAAAGTACAACGGATATTCAGAAAACACCAGAAAGTTCTGTGTAGTTGGTTAGGGCAGGAGGCAGAGCTGACTTATGTACTGGACAACTTATTTACCAAATCAAAGATTTGGAACTGAAATCCACTAGCAAGTGGCAGTTAGTGAATCAGAGAGGGGGATATTGAGCCTAAGAAAAGAGAAACACTCATAATACCTGTAATGGGTTGAATGCTGGCCCCCCAAAAGATATGCCTCATGTCCTAATTCCCAGAACCTGTAAAAGTTAGCTTATTTGGAAAAAGAATCTTTGCATATATAATAGTTAAGATCTTGAGATGAAAAGATCATCTAGGATTATTCAGCTGGGTCCAAAATCCAGTAACAAGTGCCCTCATAAAGAAAGCAGCGGGAGATTTGAGACAGACACAGAGGGGAAGGTGTTGGGAAGACGAAGGCAGAGATTGAAGTAATGTGACTACAAGCCAAGGAACACCAAGGAATGCCAACAGCCAGCAGAAGCTAGAAGAGGCAAGGAATGAATTCTCTTCTAGAGCCTTCAGAAGGGGTGTGACCCCCACTGTCACCTTAATTTTAGGCTTCTGGTCTCCAGAACTGGAAGAAAATAGTTTTGGGTAGTTTTAAGTCATCAAAGTTATGGTAATTTATTAAAACAGCCCTGGAAAAGCAACATAACACCTCAAACTAATCATTATAAGTGAGATAGTAATGACTAACATAGATATAATGCCTTTTGATTTACAAATCTTTGTACAGATAATTTTATTTTATTCTCATGACAAAACAATAGGTAGCTATTATGGTTTCTTTTTCCATCTATTGTTGAGGAAACTGGGCTTCAAAGAAATAAAATCACCTTCTTAAGTTAATTCAAACTTCTATCTCTATCTCCCTGTTTTCACTATGAATCCATGCTTCTTTGGTAATGAATCAGTCCTCACAGCTACCACTTTTCCCACTCATACATGGTTGACAGCTTTAAATGGCATCCAGGAGGCTTTTGCAGGCCCAGACTGGGGAATAAACCAGAGGAGGAGGGAAAAAGAGAGAGGGAACCAAAAGGGATCACAATTAGGGTATTCTAAATAAGGATAAAAACAGCCCTTTTCCAATTATCCTGGGTTTCAGCTACTTACTCTTGTAATACTGGGTAAGATTTCAAACTCCTTGAATCTCAGTTTTCTCTTCTGTAAAATGAGCATAAAAATCCTTCCCTCGGTTGGTTTAAAGATTAGATGAGTGATATGGTTTTGCTGTGTTCCCAGCCAAAACTCATCTTGAATTGTAACTCCCACACTTCCCATGTGTTGTGGGAAGAACCCAGTGGGAGGTGATTGAATTATGAGGGTGGATCTTTCCTTCATTGTTCCTGTGATAGTGAATGAGTCTCATGACATCTGATGGTTTTAAAAACTGGAGTTTCCCTGCACACATGCTCTCTTTGCCTGCCCGCCATCAATGTAAGATGTGACTTGCTCCTCCTTGCCTTCTGCCATGATTCTGAGGCCTCCCCAGCCACATGGAACTGTGAGACCAATTAAATCTCTGTATTTTGTAAATTTCCCAGTCTCTATGTCTTTATCAGCAGTATGTCTTTATCAGTAGTGTGAAAACAGACTAATACAGTAATTGGTACCAGTAGAGTTGCTGAAAAGATACCTGAATATGTGGAAGTGACTTTGCAACTGGGTAACAGGTGGAGAGGTTGGAACAGTTTGGAGGGCTCCAAAGAAGACTGAAAATGTGGAATAGTGTGGAACTTCCTACAGACTTGTTAAATGGCTTTGAGAAAAACACTGATAGTGATATGAACGATAAAGTCCAGGCTGAGGTGGTCTCAGATGGAGATGAGGAACTTTTTGGGAACTGGAGCAAAGGTGACTCTTGTTATGTTTTAGCAAAGAGACTGGCTACATTTTTCCCCTGCCCTAGAGATTTGTGGAACTTTGAACTTGAGGAAGATGATTTAGGGTATCTGGTGGAAGAAATTTCTAAGCAGCAAAGCATTCAAGATGTGACTTGGGTGCTGTTAAAGGCATTCAGTTTTATAAGGGAAGCAGAGCATAAAAGTTCAGAAAAGTTGCAGCCTGACAATACAGTAGAAAAGAAAATCCCATTTTCTGAGGAGAAATTCAAGTTGGCTGCAGAAATTTGTATAAGTAGTGAGGAGTGAATGTTAATCCCCAAGATGATGGGGAAAATGTCTCCAAAGCATCTCAGAGGTCTTCACAGCAGCCCCTCTCATCACAGGCCTGGAGGCCTAGGAGGAAAACATGGTTTCCTGGGTTGGGCCCAAGGTCCCTGTGCTGTGTGCAACCTAGGGACTTGGTGCCCTGTGTCTCAGCTGCTCCAGTTGTGGCTTAAAAGGGCTAACATAGAGCTCAGGCTGTGGTTTCAGAGGGTACAAGCTCCAAGCCTTAGCAGCTTCCACATGGTGTTGAGTCTGGGAGTGCACAGAGGTCAAGAATTGGGGTTTGTGAACCTCTGCCTAGATTTCAGAAGATGTATGGAAACACCTGGATGCCCAGGCAGAAGTTTGCTGCAGGAGTGGGGCATTCATGGACAACCTTCTGCAGTGCAGAAGGGAAACGTGGGGTCAGAGCACCCACACAGTGTCCCTACTGGGACACTGCCTAGTGGAGCTGTAAGAAGATGACCACCATCCTCCACACCCCAGAAAAATAACTCCACTGACAGCCTGCACCATGCACCTGGAAAAGCCTCAGACACTCACCACCAGCCCATGAAAGCAGCTGGGAGGGAGGCTGTACCCTGCAGATCCACAGGGGCAAAGCTGCCCAAGTCTATGGGAACCCACCCCTTGCATCACAGAGACCTGAATGTGAGACATGGAGTCAAAGGATATCACTTTGGAGCTTTAAGATTTGACTGCCCTGCTGGATTTCGGACTTGTACGGGGCCTGTAACCTCTTTGTTTGGCCAATTTGTTTCATTGGGAGTGGCTGTATCTACCCAACACCTGTACCCTCACTGTATCTAGGAAGCAACTAACTTGCTTTTGATTTTACAGCCTCATAGGATCATTGTCTCATTGTCTCAGATGAGACATTGGACTGTGGACTTTTCAGTTAATGCTGAAATGAGTTAAGACTTTGGGGGACTGTTGGGAAGGCATGATTGGTTTTGAAATGTGAGAACAAGAGATTTGGGAGGGGCCAGGAGTGGAATAACATGATTTGACTGTGTCCCCACTCAAATCTCATCTTGAATTGTAACTCCCACAATTGCCACATGTCATGGGAAGAACCTGGTGGGAGGTGATTGAATTATGGGGTGGCTCTTTCCTGTGCTGTTCGCATGATAGTGAATGAATCTCATGGGATCTGCTGGGTTTAAAAATAGGAGTTCCCTGTACAAGCTCTCTCTTTGCCTGCCACCATTGATGTAAGATGTCACTTGCTCCTCCTTGCCTTCCACCATGATTCTGAGGCCTCCGCAGCCATGCGGAACTGTGAGTTCCATTAAGCCTCTTTCTTTTGTAAATTTCCCAGTCTCAGTTATGTGTTTATCAGCAGCGTGAAAGCAGACTAATACAATGAGCTATGTATTTTTTCAAAACTTTGAAAACTGTAAGGACAATGCAAAATGTGAATTATAATTATGAGAGTAAAGGGAAATGGTGCAGAAGAGTGGTACAGATGTAACAGTATATTAGTATCACCTGGGGAACTTGAAAAAGTCATGGATGCCTACATTCTACCACAGAATTATTAAATCAGAATCTCTAGGAGTAGGCCTCAAGCATCATTATTTTTAAAAAGCATCCCAAATCAGTCATATAACTGCAGCCAGTTTTTGAGAACTCCTGCAGGAGTGGGAAAAAATGAGCTCTGGCGTCAATTGATCTAGGCATAAATTCCATATAGTAATTTTATAATTTGTATGTTGTAAATTGTGTGATCTTGGGCTAATTACTTTAAAATAGGAATAATAATACTTGACTCATAATGCTGTTGTAAGGATTGAATTAAATGTGTATAAAAGTGGGATAGTAAGTTCAAGTTAGTTTGGTTTTCCCCATTCTGTTCATATCTAGAAGCCATTGGAAAGACAAAAGGAAAGAAGGGAGAGGGAGAGAGTTAGCATTTGACATATACATGCATTTCCACAAATTGGCTCCAAATTGCATTTTCTTAATTTGAGGTAAGTTCATATACAAATGTAGCTTTTGCATTATGAATGCAGATGTTAACAAATGCAATCATCATATAAAGCTATCTTCTCATAAAATTAATAGGTTCCCAGGGGTTACATAATTCAGATTAACTGTAAAACCAAGTGTTTCCTCATTAATCAGTGCCTCAGGGAAGTGCCAAGTGTTTCCTGTCTTAGCAAGTTGTATTAGATTAGAGTCACAAGACATCAGTTCACTAAATGTGAGGTGCCTATAATGACCAAATGTCACTCACCAATGGTAGAAAAGTTCAAATATTGGTAACAATATGGTAACAGCTTTTGCTGTTGTTTCTGTTTTAGCTATGGAAAATCACCTCTGCATTGCAAGGCATTTCAGGGTCCAAACTAGCATTTTCATCTTCATTCCTTAGTCTGAAATGGGTTGGGTTACAGGATGAAGGGCATATACTAGCTTATGCAATATCTTCAGAATATTAGAGATTAGGGGATAATGAGAATTACAAGGACAGTGGCGTCAGCTGGTAGCTGTTAGTGTCATAGGTAACAGAGAAAAAGAATGGACAAACTCTACTATCAATCAGGACATGATGCGAAAGCCAGAAGCCTTCAAAGAACCATTTGCCATTCAAAAAGCAGCTTTTGGTATGCTACTGGACTAGTGGAAATTGAGCCTGCTCATGGCACATCAAGTAATTGTGTGACTGGGCTGCTCATCATGAGCTCTTTACTGTCAGATCTTCCAAGTCAGTAGTTTGGGCAGGCACATCAGTAACACATCATAAAATGAATGGTACTTTTGCGATCAGGCATGAGCATGTCCGGGGGAGCAACTAAATTACACAAATTGGCAGCTAAGTCCCACATATTACTTAACTTGTTAAACCAATGTGTCTCCCTCAGGTCACACCTGAGACCTCACAGAGAGTTCCCATAACCAGCTGTCAGGGGATTAAAAACCCAGGTCTGTTTCAGAGATGGGTGGCTCAGTATTTCATGTGAGCTGAAAGTGGACTGCTTGTGCAACACAGCTCCACCCAGGGTGGCCAGGAAAGAGAGTAGTGAGGGGAAATTCTCACTACTGCGGGCAGAGCTTCAAGAAGTACATCCATCAGGCCATCAGCTTGTGTAGACAGTGTGAGTGGAGCAGGTTCACTGTTGATTCTCTGACCATATTGTCTCTCCCTTCAGTTCATGCAAGACAGGCTTCCAATAGTCGGCACTTGCATTCCTTTCATTCTCTGATTAATTATACCCACTTTGTCTGCTTGTGCAATAGGCCGGAAGTGTTGGAAATGAGTACCTCCCAGAGTGTGGAATACATAGAGGCAAGGTGTCCCCGAGGAGACAATTATTTTATAACAAAGATTGTAGAGAATTCCCAGCGTATCATGACGATAAGCATCTGAATGATTTTTTGGTCAGTTTTTCTGCTCTTTTAAAATCATCTACACAATCCCATTATTGCCAGAACCTGAGGCAGAGATTTCCCAGTGCTCTAATCTGGATGCCACTGCTCTTAGGAGCAGCTCTCAGCCAATGACTGACCCACCAGGAGAGGAGGCGGTGTACTGATACCTCAGCTCCTTCTCCCCTGGAGCTGGATAACTCTGATGCTTGCATCTGTACTGGCTCCCAGAGTTTCCTCAGTAGGATTGAGCTCCAAGTACACTAAGTGATAACTGACTCAATAATGCACCCATTATTGGCTACTTTCCCTTCCTGTTTCACTTTCCCATTCCCCTGTTGGACTTTCCTCCACCATCTAAATAACCTATTTGTATTCAGATCCTTGTCTCAAGATCTGCTTCTATGTGAACCCAATTAAGTCAGGGGTCTATAAGAACAGTAAATGCACAGGTCTTTTGCCCCAAGATTTCCACTTCCAGGAATTTATCCTGAAGCCATACTCACAAATGCCCCCAAAGGCATGATCTTTGTAATAATGGTAGTAAACATCATTAAGTCCTTACTATATACTAGGCATTAAAGCTTTTTTTCATGTCGTATCTCCCTCAATACTCAGAAAGCCCTATGCAATTACAATTACATATCCATTTTTACATAAGAGAAAAGTGAGGCATACAGAGGTTGACCAGCTTAAGAGTATAGGAGCTAGTAGTGCGGAGCTAGGATTCAAAACCTAGAAATCTGCTTTCAAGGCCCATCCACTCACTCTCTGTATAAGCATGCACATGAGGATGCTTATTTCTGCATTGTTTATTACAGCTGGAAACAATCCAAATGTCAATAGGAGGATGGTTACATAAATTATGGGATGTCATATAATAAAATATTTAGAGCTACTATAAATAAAGCTCATGTACTAATATAGAAAGAAGTCCAAGATATTAAGTGAAAAATGCAAGGTGCAAAACACCAAATTACACAGGCTTCCAATCTTGCAAAGCCCAGAGAGCTATGTGTACGTGTTTATTTCTGTGCGTGTTAACCATCACAGGTAATAGTTGTTCCCTTAAGAGAAGCCTGTGCTTTAAGCATGAGAGGGAGACATACTTTACGCTGAAAGCCATTTTTTATTGTGTTAATGTAAGTATATATTACTCTTTCAAACAGCCATATGAAAAATATTGTGTAATCAAGCTATATATGAATTTACATGGAAGGAGTAATTCATTCTTCCTGGAAGAGTCTCAGAAGGCCCCATAAAAGGACATACTGTGTGAGTAAATGTAGAAGATCTCTCGCAGCAGCAGTATTTTTGAAGCTCCTCAAGTGTTAGAGTTCACAAGATGTTAGGTAACTGTACAGTTTGTTGTGTGGAGTTGGCAGGAAATGAGGCTAGGGGGGTTGAGATAAGATAATTTGTAGATACATTATCTCACAACTGAAGTGAAATACCCAGGCCTGTCCATAGTTACTTGAAAAAATATTTTTCTGCGGAGTCTTTATAATATCTTTGAAGGCCACGTGTGCCACATGGGATATTACAAGAAAGGAAAAGAAAAATGTTTCAAGAAGGCTTCCTATAAAGAGTGTTAGCTTTCTTCACTCTCGCTCACCTCAGAGGGTTAAGAATCAGAAAGAACTGATTTGAAATGCTTACTTAATCACTTACCCACTATGGGTTCAATGTATTCATCTGTAAAACACATAAGAATACAACCTTCATAAAATTAATGTAAGGATCAATTGAGATAATTCATGCAAAGCAGTTACTATAATACATTGCTTGGGATTAGTAGGCACTCAGTAATCATTGCATGTTACTATTGCTAATAAGTGCTGACAAATAGCAACTGCAACATGATCACAACCTTAATGATATCGTAAGGAACTGAAAACAGTGAACGGAAAGTACTTCTCTAGGAAAATGAAGGTCTACAGTTTTACTCCAAAAGAAAACCCCACACTCAAAATGATCTCATTGGCTTTCTCTGAAGCAAAACCCCAAGTGACACCCAGGTTCTGCCTAAAGCCACAAGGCTGCCTGACAGTGGTGGAATCTGTCAACCTCAACATACGTGCCATAATCTCTGGTTCACCAATTACACCCAAATTGGTGAACCATGGCTGATGGTGTTTGTGACTTAATTTTTTATTTTATTTTATTTTTCTAGAAATGGAGTCTCACTCTGTCAGTCATCCAGACTGGAGTGCAGTGGCATGATTATGGCTCACTGCAGCCTCAAATGTCTGGTCTCAAGTGATTCTCTCACCTCAGTCTCCCAAGTGACTGGGATTACAGGTATGAGCCACCGACTGTAGCTTTGAATGAATACCTTAAAAAATTCAGAATATTAATTTTGCCTAGGGAAACACAATGATCTAAAAACTGTTCAACCTAACTTTATGTTAAAAAGTTATCTCAACCATCCTTTCTGCTGAAGACGCTTGCAAAGAGGCAACATTTACAAAACAGAAGAAACAAATTAAGCAAGCATTGGTTAGAAAAAATGTCAATGAGCCACGTTCTGGTTGTAAAATTCTAATTAACCGGCCGGGGCCATGGCTCACGCCTGTAATCCCAGCACTTTGGGAGGCCGAGGCAGGCGGATCACGAGGTCAGGAATTTGAGACCAGCCTGACCAACATGGTGAAACCCCATCTCTACTAAAAAATACAAAAATTATCCAGGCATGGTGGCGTGCCTGTAATCCCAGCTACTCAGGAGGCTGAGGGAGGAGAATCGCTTGAACCCGGGAGGCAGAGGTTGCAGTAAGCTGAGATTGCACCACTGCACTCCAGCCTGGGCGACAGAGCGAGACTCCATTTAAAAAAAAAAAATTCTAATTAACCATAACAAATACCACACATACACATGAATGATGTTATGGGTGTCAAATTTATCATTCTAGATTGAGAACCAAAAATGCTTAATCTGAACAAAGTATCACACTGCTAGACCTGCAGAGAGACAAGCAAACATACTAGATTGGAGACCCTTTTCTTCATACCTCACTGTCAGACTTTTTTTTGTATTCAGTCATACTAATGCATGAAATGTCTCCCCCCACAGTTACAGTGACATTTTTGTTTTCCAAACCAAAAACTGGAGCACATGTTTTGATAAGATCAAATATTCTTACGGGAACAACAGAACACATTGTCTTAAAGAAATATTTTCTCCCCAAGTTTTAGAAATCTGGTAGTACCCAGGTGACAGTTATAGATAGGTTTTTTGTCTGCTCATACTGATCTTGTCCCTCTAAAAATGGCAAGTATTAACCTTTAAATTAAAAGTACTCAGAAAGTGTGAGTTCTCTGAAGACAGGGAAAAAAGTGGGAGAAGACAAAAAATGTAGGATGGCAGAAAGTGACGACATTTTTTTAAGAGGAGGGGAACTAGGAAGATAGGAACTTATAAAATGAAGGTTTTTAGCCAATTCTATTAAAAGCTTAGACAAGGTTAGATTTCATGAGACTGAAAAACTCAGAGGAAATCGTGTTACAACGTAACTAGAAATAAGAATTTTATTAGTTTGTTTTGAACTCCACAATGAACAAAATGCCCCAGATGATAAATGTTTATAATCATTTTTCACTTTCAGCACATTGCCTTCGTCTTTTATTAAAAATTTCAGGGAGAAAAAGAGATCCACATTTTATTGCAGACCTATACAATTTTTTGTACTTTCGTGATCCCAAATATTCACCATCATGATCAAAGAAAAAAATCACTCCCCGGAAAATAGCTGATAATGACATCAAAAATTACTCTCATGTTTCATTGAGATCTAAGCATTTTGTGCTGACTCATAGAAATATTGGTGGACCTGCATGGCCACGGATCAAATAACTCGAAGTTATGGTAACTCGGTGTTCTTAAGTAGATAACATCATTACAAAATGTTACAAAATTATATGAAATTTTCCCATCTTCTCAAAGTCTACACAGCTTTGAACTCTGATTGCAGGATCTAGGATACCATTCATTTTCTCCTCAATCTAAAGCCTAACTCTTCCTATCTTACATATGAAAAACAAAATAGAGAATGTTTCTGGTCTACAATCTTTGAAAAAAACTGTAACATAATCAACAGCTCATTTATTGAACTGGTTCAAGTGAGATTTCATATATGTTTATATTTGTTATGGCTCAGTTCAGTGGGATGATAACAGAAGTGATGTGTTCAATGTCCAGTTTATGTTAAATTAAAGGGTTTGTTTTTCATTGCTTTTCTTTCTTTCCCACTGACTATCATATACACATAACAGAAGGGGTTAGAACCACTATTTTAAATCTCAAAATGAAAGGTACATGTACAGAATTTCAGAGCTGCAAGATTGAAAAAGGCCACGTCCTCAACATCATGGAACCAACATATAAGCCCTGTACTACTTACACTCAGTCTGAAACATGCAAAAACCCTTCTATTTTGTCATGTTTTTGTTTTTATTTTCTAGCCTTTATAGATTTATGTTCCAGCATCTTTGTTGAAGAGATGATCTTTCACCATTGAATTGCTTTGGCACTTTTATTGAAAATCAGTTGACCATATAAGTGTGAGACTATTTCTTAATTCCTATTCAGTTTCATTGATCTATATGTCTATCTTTATATCAGTATTACAATGCTTTTTATTTAACTTTAGCTTTATAATCAATTTCGGAGTCAAGTAGTATAAGTCCTTCAATTTGGCTTCTTTTTCGAAAAATTATTTTGGCTACTCTAGCTTTTTGACATTTTCTTATGAATTTTATAATCAGCTTATAGAAAATGCCTGCTGGGATTTTGTTTGAAATTGCCTTGAATTATAGATAAGTTTTGAGAGGATTTCCATCTTAGCAATATTTAATTTTTCATTTTGTGAACACAGTATATGTCTCCACTTATTTAGGCCTCCTTTAAATGTTTCTCAGCAATGTTTTGTAGCTTTCAGTGTACCATTTTTTTGTGAATCTTTTATGAAATTTATTCCTATTAATATTTCATATTTTTGATGCTATTATAAATGGTATTGTCTTCTAAATCTAAATTTTTAGTGGTTCATTGCTAGTATACAGAAATGAAATTGACTTGTACATTTTAACCATGTATTCTACAGCCTTGCTACATTGACTGGTTAGTTCTAGCAGGTTTTTAAAAATTCTTGAGGACTTTTTACATAGATGATGAAGTTGTCTGTGAATAGAAAGTTTGTTTTTAAATGCCTGATCTGTATTCCTTTTATTTCTTATTCTTGCCTTATTATCCTGACTGGAATCTCCAGTAAATGCGAACTGAAAGAGACAGCTTTGCCTCATTCTCAGTCTTGAGAAGAACACATTCAGTTTTTTACCATTGTGTATGATATTAAGCCACAGAATATTATTCATGCCTTTTATTAGGAAAAAGAAGTTCCCTTTAATTCCCAGTTTGCCGAGAGATTTTATCAGGAATAAATATAGATTTTTTTCGATGTTTTTTCTTCATGTATTCAAAAATTATGTGGTTTTTCTTCTTGAGTCTGTTAATATGATGAAGTACCTTGATTTTTGAATGTTAAACAACCTTATTTTTCTGGGATAACTCCACTTAGTCATGATTTGTTATGCTTTATATATGTTATTGGATTTGGTTAACTAATTTAACAAAAATGTTGTGTCTATGTTCATGAAAGATAATGTTATGTAGTTTGCACTCTTGTAACGTCTTTTTTGGGTTTTGGTATCAGAGTAATGCCAGCTTTATAGAATGAGTTGGAAAGTATTCTATGGTCTTCAATATTTTGTTTACTTGACTGCTAGTTTGGCCTTTCTTATAGCATATATAAGTATATATAGTATATATATATAGTACATATAATATACATAATATCTGTATTCTAATATTATGTGTGTGTGAGGGAAATGGATGAATGTGGCTGTAAGGAAACAAGAACAGTACATCTGTTTGGGGATGAATCATTTGAAGGATGAGTTGTGTTTGTTGAATATTCGGAGTTAATGGAAGCCATTGTGCCTCTGTTACCTATAAACTGCAGTTGATATCTAGTCATGAAATTGCTAGGATTTGATTGCGATAACATGTGTAAATCATTTGGCACATTGCTGGAACAGAGTTGGATCTCAGTAAATGGTTGTCATATTTTCTTGTAATTATCAACCTCATTCCTGCTATCAATGACATCATCATAACTATTTTCATAATTTCAACCATTTAATAATAAAAATATAAGCATTTCAAAAACAAATTTATAGCTGTTTGTCATTAAAAAATTCACATCTCAGACCCCTTACTCTTCTCATAAAAGGACTGTCACAGGACTCCCAAGGCTGGGATTCTACAAAAGAGCAATATGTGATTATATCTCTGATAGGATTTGATGGGCCTCCTGATCCAAATTATCTACTCAACTGATGTGCAATACCTAGAGAATCAATCATCCTCTGCTTCAGCTGAGACTGTTTTTAAGTTTGTTAATATATTGAATAATAGCTTCCCAATCATTAGTTAACTGGGATGATTTATATCAAGTAGATGGGACTTGAAGAAAATGAGAGAGGTGGCTCTGAGGAGTAAAGTAAGGTAATGATCACAGGGGCCACAGAAAATGGATGCAATTGAATAAATACTGGAATCAAGATTAGGATACCTGTGTTTAAGGCCTAGTTTAGACATTTATTAGCTGTGTTCAGTCATTCAGTCAAAAATTTATTAAGTGCCAAGTATATGCCGGGAACCTATGCTAGGTACAAGTCGCAAGTGGTAAACAGGACACATATGGTTCCTGGGACTTACTGACCTTGCTTTAACCTCTTTGGGACTTCTTTTTATTCTGTCATCTCATAAGCTTGGCATGAGGAGCATTTACATAAAAGTACATTGTAATCTGCTTTATTAGAAAAAAAATCAAGAACTGCATAGATTATTGCCATTGGCATGTGAGCTTCAAACTTAGATTTTTTTAAATTGTCATTTTCTGTTACAATCAATGTCCCCCTCACTAGGCTATGAATTCTGAGGAGAGTTGTCTTATATATCTCTTTCATGGAATGTGTTAAATTATCTATGCCTATTGAATAAATGAATGAATGAACACATTAATGCATGGAGAGTTTGGAAAGGAAAGATACTGGCTAAGAATCACAAAGACCTTAAAAAAGATCATGAAAATGAAAATGATGATGATGAAACAACTGAGAAAGAAGAGATGAGGTTGCAAACAGAGCATGCTGGTTAAGGTCACTGAATTTGAAGTCAGATTGTTGTCTGTTTAGATAGTTTGGAGAGCCTGACTGTCTTCTGCCAATTGGATAACAATCTTAAAGTCACAATAAACTTTACTTGACTGTTGAGGAATTCCCAAAAGTGTTAGCAGTCATTAAGTGTCTCAAATATAATTGTCCATTTGGCCAATTTCAACCAAAATTTAAAGCTATCTCAAAACCATTTTCTGAATAGGGTGTCCTTTCCCCACTGCTTGTTTTTCTTGTCAGAGATTAGATGATTGTAGATGTGCAGCTTTTTTTCTGAGTTTTCTGTTTCATTGGTCTATGTGTCTGTTTCTCAGAATTGGCCTTGGCAAAAAATTTTTGGCTAAATCCCCAGAAGCAATTGCAACAAAAACAAAAACTGACAAGTGAGACCTAATTAAACTAAAGTTTCTATGCAGCAAAACAAACTATCAACTGAGTAAACAGACAACTAGAAAATGGGAGAAAATATTTGCAAACTGTGCATCTAACTAAGGTCTAATATTCAGAATCTATAAGGAACTTAACTCAACAAGCAAAAAACGGATAACCCAATTTAAAAAAATGAGTAAAGACCATGAACAGACCTTCTCAAAAGAAGACATACAAGCAACGAACAAACATATGAAAAAATGCTTACCACCACTAATCATCAGATAAATGCAAATCAAAACCACAATGAGATACCATCTCACACCAGTCAGAATGGCTATTAAAAAGTCAAAAAACAACAGTTGCTCCTGAGACTGCAGAGAAAATGGGAACAATTATACACTGTGAGTGGTAATGTAAGTTAGTTCAACCACCATGGAAATCAGTTGGGAGATTTCTCAAAGAACTTTAAACAGAGCTACAATTCAACCCAGCAATCCCATTACTGGGTACATACTCAAAGGAAAATAAATCATTCTACCAAAAAGACATATGCACTCATATGTTCATCCCCATGCTATTCACAACAGCAAAGACATACAATCAACCTAGGTGCCCATCAGTGGTGGACTGGATTAAGAAAATGTGATACATATATACCATAAGATATGACACAGCCATAAAAAAGAACAAAAATCATTTCCTTTGCAGCAAATGTTTGCAGCTTGAGGTCACAATCCTAAGAGAATTAACACAGGAACAGAAAACCAAATACTATATGTTCTCACTTGTAAGTGGGGCATTGAGTACACACGGACATAAATGTGGGAACAATAGATACTGCAGACAACTGGGCGTGGGGGAGGAGGAGAATGTGGGTTGGAAAACTACCTATTGGGTACTATGCTTACTACCTGGTTGCAATATACCCATATAAAAAATCTGCATATATAATATAAAGTAAAAGTTGAAAATTTTTTTTAAAAAGCTAACTTAATTTGTTTGGATATTAATATGACTTTTAAATTCACAATTGACACATAATTATACATATTTATGGGATACAATGTGATGTTTCAACACATGTATACATGATATAATGGTCAAATTGCGGTAATTACCTTACCCATCACTATAAACATTTATCATTTCTTTGTGACAACATTTAAAATCTTCTCTCTTCTAGTTATCTTGAAATATACACTACACTGTTATTTGCTAGAGTCACTCTACTGTGTAATAGAACACCAAAACTTATTCTTCCTGTCTAATTGTAACTTTGTACACATTGACCAATCTTTCCTGGTCCCCCTGCAACCCCCGCTTTCCCCCTCTCTCCTCAGTCTCTGGTTACTAGTATTTCAGACTCTGCTTTCAGAGTCAGCTTTTTTAGATTCCACATACGAGAGATCATGTGCTGTTTGTCTTTTTGTGCCTGTTTAATTTCACTTAATATAATGTCCTTCAGGTTCAACTGTGTTGCTTCAAATGACAGGATTTCATTCTGTTTTATGGCTAAATAGTATTTTATTGTGTGTGTGTGTGTGTGTGTGTATATATATATATATATATATATATATATATATATATATATGAAATCCGTTCCATAGAATGGCATTTATGCTGATTCCATATCTTGGCTATTGTGAATAGCACTGCAATAAACATGAGTGTACATGTCTCTCTGACATACTGATTTCACTTTCTTTGGATATATACCCAGTAAAGAGATTGCTGGATTATATGATAGATCTATTTTTATTTTTTTTGAGGAATCCCCAAATTGTTTTCCATAATGGCTGTACTAATTTACATTTCCACCAACCACGTATAAGAGTTCTTTTTTCTCTGCCAGCATTTGTTATTTTTTGCCTTTTTGATAATAGCCATTCTAACTGGAGTGTGGTGACATCTCATTGTAGTTTAATTTGCAATTTCCTGATAATTAGTAAAGTTGAATATTTTTACATACATCTGTCAGCCATTTGGATTTTCTTCCAATAACTATCTACTTCGTTCTTTTGCCAATTTTAAAAATGGAATTATTTGAGTTCTTTTGCTATTGAGTTATTTGAGTTCCTTATATAATCTGGATATTAATGCCTTGTCAGGTGTATAGTTTGCAAGTCAGGTGTACAGTTTGCAAATGCTACTCCCATAGTAACTAAACAGCTTGGTACTGGCATAAAACCACACATAGACCAATGGAACAGAATAGAGAATCCCAAAATAAATCCATGCATTTACAGCCAACTGATTTTCAACAAAGGTACCAACAACACAAGACATACTGGGGAAAGGATAGTCTGTTCAATAAATTGTTCTGGAAAAACTGAATATCCACATGCGGAACAATGAAACTAGACCTCTATCTCTCCACCATATACAAACATCAATTCTAGATAGATTAAATACTTAAATGTAAAATCTGAAGATATGAAACTACTAGAAGAAAACAGGAGAAATGCTTCATGAAATTGGGCAGGGCAAGAATTTTTTTGAATAAGATCTAAAAAAGCACAGGCGAGCAACAAAATCAAAAATACACAAATGAGATTACATCAAACCAAAAAGCTTCTTCACAGTCAAGGAAACAATCAATAAAGTGGAGACTACCTACAAAGTCAATCTAATTTGGAAGCTGTTCACTTTTTTCCCAAACAAGAATCTACCTTTTCTCTAGAGCATCTTAATCAAGGTAATGATCATTCTGGACTTGAATCACAGAAAATAGGGTTCAGAATTCTCAAATCCAGACCTGGTTATCCTTCTAACTTGCTGTATGATCTTGAGCAAGCCTCTTCACAATCTGGGCCTTTCTCTCCTCACCAAAACCCAGAAAACATTAGAATGGGTGATCCTCTAGCTCCTGACAGCACCAACGTGTTGATTCTACAGTTGAATTTTGAACATGAACAAATAGCTTTCCAATTTGTGATGTACTTCTATTGAAGTTCCTGAAGCAAATGATGATTGCTAATATATAGGTAGCTCTCCCTATATACTAGATACATGGTATATAAATACCTAAGAAAAATGAAGCAGAGAATTAGGACAATTTGCTATTACATTAAGCCTGCAATATCCATTTCAATGAAATAGTTATCGTTTCTTGGACACGTATTCAGAGATACAAATAGAGGCTCTAGTTTGTAGTAAGAAGTAGAGCCATGAATGACAGAGCCTGGGACTCCTGCCTGGGCTTATTTGAAATGACACTACATTCTGTTCAAGTAGGCCATTTGTAAAGCATGGGCTCTATATTTCTTTTATCCCTCTGCCCCTGCCAGGCCCATTGCAATTTATTTCTCTAAAAATGTAAACCACCACCCAACTTTGTCCAGCAATTTAGTCTGTTGGGATCTAACCCAATCCAAATAGACCCTGAGTTTTGAAATTATGAAAAAGAAATAATTTTGTCAGTTCTTTCCTTTCTTAAAAGGAAATTTCTCTCTGTGTATTTAGATGGAGGTGTTTTGGATTATGCCACAAAGAGTCTGTTCCCTGATATTTTCTAGTTCTCAGAACCCATCATGAAATATCTTTCCTTTCCAGTGAGCTGAGAGGAGCTGAGAAATCTGGGAACACAGCTGGTCAGAAAATACAGAATAGAAAGCATATCTTACAAAGCATATTTACCTAAAGAAAACTACATTTAGATTTTAATCACCAATCTAATACATCTACTTGTATGTATTTAAATGTATTGAATGTTATTTCAACTCACGTAGCAAACATTGTGATGACTAACCCACAGTGACTAAAATTCAGTCTGTTAAGTGGGCATGTGTAATCTCTGCTTCTCCCGAAGAAAAATCTCTTTTTCACTTTGAGTTTTACTACAACTGGGGGATAAAAGAGGATGAATATAAGATATGGCCATTGCTTACTGAATCTGTATTTAATGGAATTACTATTCTATACTCTGTGTAGTAGACAGGAAAATCATTAGAAGCCAGAATAGTTTCAGGGAGAGTTCCATTTGTATTGTCCTAGGCTTTCATAAGAAAAATAATTACAGAGAATTGAGGTGAGCACCCAGTTATTACAGTTGTAAAGAAATCATTAAACATCTTACCAAAAGTATTGAGTTCCGCTAGCCTAGGGTAAGATATCTTGCCAATTATAAAGGAGCTCTGCGTTTTACTGGGGCAAGCCTGGCTCACAGTCATTTTCTTGTCTTTTGCAAATACTCTGTTGATTCTGATATTTCATGGGGCTGAGTTTGAGGCCCAATTAATGCTGACAGTTGTCTCAATTTGTCTGATATATGTAGAAACTGTCACAAACTTTTCAGAAGAATATGGGTGACAAGGTGAAATGAAGAATATGAGTGACAAGGTGAAATGAATGTTCAAGAAACAAATTAAGTGTCTGTAAAGAAACTTGAGGTTGGAGATTCAGTCTCTACTCCAGACTAAGCTCATCTTTCATGCCCTTCCAGACTTTTGGTTACTTTCTTGTTAAAATGGCACCCTTTCAATAGGCTGGAGAAATGAAGAACTGGAGAGATTTCTAGCTCTTGTGTAACTCAGCTGTTCAGGACTTCACTTCAAGGTCCTACTGGGATTGAGCAGGGTTCCAAAATAATTTTGACAAGGGTTTCACTTTTTTAGGGTTCTGCTTACTAAAAGAAATCTCAGAAACCAATTTGAATAAAGTTATTAATGATTAAGGTTTTTACTTTGTTTCCTCTCTAGATTATGTTTGCATGTTGACACATGGTATCAGTGTCTATAGCCCAAAGTATAGGTAATATGGGAACTTTAGATATAGCTACAAAGCTGGAGATTGAGATTATTTGATTAAGAAAGCCATTTCAACAACACTAGTCAAGATGGGCAGACACTTGTGAAAGAGCATAGCATGTCCTAAGAACAAGGTAAATGTTTCTGTTTTCCCTTCTGAAACAGGATCCTGAATTTGACATCAGTTGTTCATATTTTATTAGTGACTATGAAATGTGGTTAAATGAAGAAGGGCAAGAAGCTCTAAAGAGTAAATCAAGAATCCTGACAATTTTTGTATGTTGTTTTCTCTATGCATATTCTATACAAGACTAACTCTTACTCTTACAAATAAACTAATTACAGACAAGACTGCTCAAGAAGCTGGTAAAGTTTAGATACATGCAGTGCTATCACTGTTAAAATCCTTCATGTCCTTTATACTTGTTCACACATATCATCATTTACATTATAAATAAACATAATAGGTGCTCAATAAGATTTTCGAAAAATGAGTAAGAAAGAGCAACTTTGCTAAGAATCTATTATGTTGTACATACTATTCTGAGTACCAGCAATAAAAAAAATTAGGAAAGTCTTCCCCTTCAAGGAGCTTACAATCTAGTAGCAGAGGTATATACGTACTCAGAGAAACACAAGTGTATATCACTTAATGTAAAAGGAGAAAACCGACAAGTGGCCACCCGAACTTTTCAGTGTCTCTGCAAAGGGTGGGTCTTCCTGGCCTCCCTGAGTGCCTCGCTTTCCCCATCTTGCCTCAGGCAATGCTTTCCTTTCTCTCTCTCTGCAAACCTGTCGAATGAATGGTAAAAATCACTGTTTATCTTCTCTGTAAAGTTTTAATTAATGGAAAAAAGGATTTGTGAGGCTAGTCATAGGCTGTAGCAAATCTGCTGTGCTTTGTGGGTCTTTCTGTATTGTTCTGTCATAATAAAGCATACCTCAGAATAGAACATGGGCTTAGGACACCCCTAAACCTGCTTTTCAAGATGGCCCAGCAAACTGGTCAGTTATAAACTTTGCTGCAGGTCCCTAAAAAAAAAATAAATAAATAAAAATAAAAATAACTGGATGAAGTTTCCCTCTTGTCTCTTGTATGTCCTTGGGAGCTTGACCTTGTAACCAGGTGGCGGTACTTTCTCTTGGTCTCTGCCATCACAATGGCAGCCTGGATTCAAGGTTTAATTCCTGGCTTGGAAAACTGGTCCTTTATCTTCTGTCTATGTATTTATATGTATTATTTGTGTGGTATTTATATATGAAAGAGCTTTGATTGATTGGCTTAAAAATAAGTGCTAAATCAAATATTTTGTCAGAAAAGTAAAATGTGTAATGCCTTTTAGTTCATGTGACTTAAGTAATCTTTGGGAAATAAAGACAGTTTTAAAATAAAGACAATTTTGTTGGTAAAATTAAAATGTTTTCAAAAATGTAAACATTAGGTCTAAATTATACAGGTCAGATATTAAGTTTGCTAAATGCTTTAAGGTCATAAACTGCTTCTTTGGCTTTTAAAAACTGTTCAATTTAACCTTCCTTGGAGATATCAGATTCTAGATAATGCCTGGGGACATGTGAAATAAGCATAGCTTCTAGCTATGCAAAGAAGGTTATAAAGAAAGAGATTTTATATAAGAAACGATCTTCTATGGTAAATTCTTGTCCTAAAGCAAAATGACTGGTTGTTTAACAAGAGGAAGGTTTATGACAAGTCAGAAAGTCCAAGCATGTTGTAGATGGTCTGTGTGAGTCATGAAAAAATTTATGAAAACGAATTTATGCAAGAAACATTGCACAATTTAAAGGTGATGGGCCTACTAAATGCTTCATAAAATGCCACTGTGGCTCTTACTACACAATTTCCTTGCTTTACAGCTAGGTAAGGCCTGGGACATGTGGAGTTAGCCATGCCCCCTAGCTGTGCTGGAAAAAGCCAGCCCTTATCTGCACTTCTATCTGGGTCCTAGGCTCCACACTAGTACATAATTAAAAAATCCCTTACTTACCAAGGCTTTCACCAAAAAAAAAAAGTTGCTAAGAGTTAACACCATAACATGTATCTGAGACTACTAAAAAAGAACCAGTTCTATACACAAGGCATGTAAAGAAAGTAAAATGTGTTTTTTGTAAAAAAATTATAAGAAGTCTTGGGAATATGAAATTTTCTGCCTAGATTAAAGGGTTAAAAGATTGTTTTAAGTTAGAATAAAGCTGAAGTGTTATGCAAGTTGTGGAAGGTTTGTGAAAAATTAATTGTAAAAGAAATTCTGTGTGTGAACACACTGGCTAAAGTTAAAGGGGTATTATTCCATTTTTTTCTGTAAATTGAGCATTAGAATAAAAGCATAACAAGATTTTCTTAGAGCAAAAACCTGCTTATGATCTGACCTCTAAGAAAAATTGTAAAGGCTTATAAAATGTTTATTAAAATCTTACCTATGGTCAAACTGATTAAGATTGAATATATTTGTCTATAAGGTTTTATTGAATATATTTGTCTATTGGGTTTAACATCAATAATGCACTAACACAACAGTGACATTTGGCTTACTTGGTATAAAAATCATACAAGAAGCATTGCCAAATACAAAATGGTGCTTGGTTTTTTTTTGGCTCTATTTGTATAAATGTGTTATTGGTATATGTTCCAAAATTATGGGAAACTCCTCTAATTCTGATATGGCTTAATGTATGTTATTAATAGTTATAATTGTTATGTGAAATTGCTATATGCCACAGAAGTGACCAAATTTCCATATCAATTGTGGCCTTAATAGTGGCTGTCCTAAGACTTTTTATCATCCACAGACAATTTTTGTCCTGTTTTAATCCTCTTTGGAAGATGATTTTATAGTCAACTGTACAATTCTAACAGGTGTTCTTAAATGCAGGTTTCTGATAACTTTGGAGATTATTACGTTAGAATAGAGAAAAATCTTTCAGAACACTCTTGGAAAGCTGAAATGTTCATGAATATTAAACAGAAGTTAACTGCATGGACTAAACTAATAGAAGTCTAAAGTAATCTTTTAAAATTTTCTTAAAACATTACTGATCCTTTGTTTTGTTTTACAGAGTTAGGAAAACTTTTCCTTTAAGCTATTTGTAGCTTGTAGCTATAGAGTAAAGTATACTCCTATGAACAAAATTTGGAGCATATTTGTTTCTCTCTACCTGATTTATCCAGAATTTGGAAACTATCTGTGAATATTCTTAATTTATGGCAACATAGTTATTTGCATGACTGCAATAAGAATCTGTTTTCTTTTGCAACGGGACACAATTGGAGAAACTGGTTATGTTACCAAGGCTTTTACCTGAATGGCATGCTTTTCTTTAAGAAATCAAATTTGACTTGTAGAGCCAATAAAAGCCCCTGGGTGAACTGGCCTCACACCTTGACTACACCATCCCTGTACGAGCTTCCTGACCTGTGGTAAGTAAAGAACATCACAGGCCCAGGAGCCCCAAGTTATCTTGGGACCTCAAAAGGAGAGGAATTTACCCAACTTGTAGGTATCTGAGTGTGGATACCCATGGTAGGGCTTGGCTTAAAAAAAAAAGTCTTATCTAAGATTTTTTCTATGGAACAGAGTTCCATTGAAGCCATTTTTTAAAAAGCTTATGGCAAATATTTATTCTTGCTATACTTTATACAAATAATCAGGCCAAATATAATAAAGCAAATCAATCTTACCGTGATTTGTCTTTAGTAAAAATGGGAGACTGGAAAGAGAAATTATGTTCCAAGAACTATGGTATACTTGTTATTAAATTTTAGTCTCATCAGTTGTTTTTAAATGTGTTTCTGTAATTTAGGCTAACCCTGCTTATTCTTGTGAGCCAACCAGTGATCACTGACTGCTGCTCAGAACAATCAAGAGGGATGGGTAATGTAAAAATCTGTATGAGTATTCTAATTGTGGGCACATTAGAATCAGCTAACAGTCCCATATTAGCTTAGTTCCAACAGTTGCCCCATTCATGGGGAACTGGGAAGCCTTCTAATTTTGTTTACTTGAGAAAATTCTACTTCTTTTGCTTTATTCTTGTGGAATATATTGCTATTGTACTCTTTTTGAAGGAATTCAGGAGAAACTTACTAAACATTCTCTTAAATTAAAAGGCTCTAAATTAAATGGCTGCTCTGTCTATGGAGTAGCCATTCTTTTTTTCCTTTACTTTCCTAGTAAACTTGCTTTCACTTTAATCCATGAACTCACCCTGAATTATTTCTTGCATGAGATCCAAGAACCCTCTCTTGGGGTCTGAATCCTGTCCTCTTTCCTGTAACAATATGGCTAGCCAAAGATGAACTGAGACAAATCTGGTATAACTCCTAGTTCAGTTATCTGTCTGTTTTAACCTAACCTTATTGTGATGGTTAACATGATTGGATTGAAGGATGCAAAGTATTGTTTCTATCACCCAGTCTGGAGTGCAGTGGCATGATTTCCCTCACTGCAACCTCCACCTCTTAGATTCAAGCGATTCTCTTTCCTCAGCCTCCCGAGTAACTGGGATTACATGTGCCTGCCACCATGCTTGGCTAATTTTTGTATTTTTAGTAGAGATGGAGTTTTGCCATTCTGGCCAGTCTGGTCTTGAACTCCTGACCTCAGTTGATCCACTTGCCTCAGCCTACCAAGGTGCTGGAATTACAGGCATGAGCCACCACGCTCAGCTAAGCACTCACTCTTAATATAACTTTAATACATTTTAAAATAGGCTATGTACATGTGTCACTACTAATATCTTATGCTTTGAACATTTGTCTATCCTATAATACAATAAATGCACTGCTAGATATATTCTTGAAAATCATACAAGTGTAACAAGATGATATACAATATTATCTATTGTAGCATTGTACATAATAGCTAAACTTATAAAGAAGCTAATGTCCATCAAAAAGAGAGTAGACAAATCATTTTTGATGTAGTCACTTAATGGAATAAAATTTAATTCTGCAAAAAAATTAATGAACTACAGCTTCATGCAAAAATAAGAGTAAATCTTCAAATGTTCAAGAACAAACTAAACAACAATATTTATAAATAAATACATACATTGTAAATATATGAAAAATAAGGAAATTATAACAAATGAAATTTATCTTAAGTGGGGTTTTGTTAGTGGAAGCAAGAGGAAGAGAGAGGTAAAAGTGAAGGTGGATGAAACAGTTCTGGCAATGTTCTAGGATGTAAGTCGGTAGTGGGTTCATAGGAATTCATTTCATTATTGAACTTTATAAAATATATGTTATATTCTTTAGTGAATATTAAATATTGCACTAAAAAAGAGTGAATGTAAGTAGAAATCTCAATATTGCATTTTTGAACCACAATGTATCCCCTGGGGCTACACAGAGACTACCAAATTAGGCAAAGGACGTCACTGATACTTTTCTAGTAGGGAAATAAAATGCTCATATTTCTGTTTTAAAAAGAAAATATTGTTATCAACATTGTAGAGGAGAGACAATCCATGTGAGAGATGTTGAGGTTCTGACCCAACATAGTGGTTGTAGGGACAAATTATATGAGGTGGAGTATTTAAGAACTATTTAAGAGTAGTTTTTTCCAATTCTGTGAAGAAAGTCATTGGTAGCTTGATGGGGATGGCATTGAATCTATAAATTACCTTGGGCAGTATGGCCATTTTCACGATATTGATTCTTGCTACCCATGAGCATGGAATGCTCTTTCATTTGTTTGTATCCTCTTTTATTTCATTGAACAGTGGTTTGTAGTTCTCCTTGAAGAGGTCCTTCACGTCCCTTGTAAGTTGGATTCCTAAGTATTTTATTCTCTTTGAAGCAATTGTGAATGGGAGTTCAGTCATGATTTGGCTCTCTGTTTGTCTGTTATTGGTGTATAAGAATGCTTGTGATTTTTGCATGTTGATTTTGTATCCTGAGACTTTGCTGAAGTTGCTTATCAGCTTAAGGAGATTTTGGGCTCAGACAATGGGGGTTTCTAGATATACAATCATGTCATCTGCAAACAGAGACAATTTGACTTCCTCTTTTCCTAATTGAATACCTTTTATTTCCTTCTCCTGCCTGATTGCCCTGGCCAGAACTTCCAACACTATGTTGAATAGGAGTGGTGAGAGAGGGCATCCCTGTCTTGTGCCAGTTTTCAAAGGGAATGCTTCCAGTTTTTGCCCATTCAGTATGATATTGGCTGTGGGTTTGTCATAGATAGCTCTTATTATTTTGAGATACGTCCCATCAATACCTAATTTATTGAGAGTTTTTAACATGAAGCGTTGTTGAATTTTGTCAAAGGCCTTTTCTGCATCTATTGAGATAATCATGTGGTTTTTGTCTTTGGTTCTGTTTATATGCTGGATTACATTTATTGATTTGCGTATATTGAACCATCCTTGCATCTCAGGGATGAAGCCCACTTGATCATGGTGGATAAGCTTTTTGATGTGCTGCTGGATTCAGTTTGCCAGTATTTTATTGGGGATTTTTGCATCAATGTTCATCAAGGATATTGGCCTAAAATTCTCTTTTTTGGTTGTGTCTCTGCCCGGCTTTGGTATCAGGATGATGCTGGCCTCATAAAATGAGTTAGGGAGGATTCCCTCTTTTTCTATTGATTGGAATAGTTTCAGAAGGAATGGTACCAGTTCTTCCTTGTACCTCTGGTAGAATTCGGCTGTGAATCCACCTGGTCCTGGACTCTTTTTGGTTGGAACCTACAGAGAACCTACAGGAGTTGATGATATGTAAGAGAAGTGACAATTATTTAAGCTGACTTTTAATTTTCTAGCTTGAACAACCAATGCCATTATCCAAGATAGAGAAGACGGTAAAAAAGAAAGCATACCTATGGAATACCATGATAGAGAGGATAGCATTATATATTGGAGAGTTTGAAGCAACTACATAACATAAAAATGAGCTGTGCAGCCACATTTAGAAATATTTTCTGGATCTCAGGAGAACGGCAGGCTCTGGAAATATAGATCTAAATATCATCAACACATCAGTAACTAAGGCCACAGAAGTAGATGACATCATTCAAAAAAAGAGCATATCAAGTAAAGAAGGAGAAGAGAGCTCTGCTGGATTCGCAGAGGTCATTTACCATAAAGGAGACTCTGGAGAAACTCTCAGGGGTATAGAAGAGAATAGGAAAATATGAAACAGCCAAGTGGCCAATGATGTTAACTGTCTCCAGATACATCAAGTAAAATAGAAATTGTAACTGAAACACAGAGGGGCTATGCAAAACCCAAACCTCTAAACCAAGGGCCTTAGCTTCTTGTATTTGCCCTATACACTGATCTAATGATTTTTAAGTTGTGCCTTGGAGTGTGCTAGAGCTAATTCTAACGGTTAGGTGGATATCATTTTTCATTCCACAAATACTGAGCAACGTTTATCTACCAGGTACTATGTAAATAAAGTACTGTTTAAAGAGTATGGCTTTAAAAATAAATTATGAAACATTTCTGTTAACAATGAAGAAATCCATTCATCATATATATATATTTATATATATGTATACATAAATGTGTGTAAGAGATATCAGTAGGGCTGAAAGCTACCGCCTTGTATAGAAATTCCTAATTATAAATCATGTTAATGAGGTTAAAATACCTTTGATTACAAAAAAAAAGTGGGTTGGGGGGAAGAAATGAAGAGGAAGCTGGGCAAAGTGGCTCATGCTTACAATCCCAACTCTTTGGGAGCCAAGGGGGAAAGATCACTTCAGCCCAGGAGTTTGAGACCAGCATGGGCAATATAGTGAGACCCCCATCTATACAAAAAATAAAAAATTAGCCAGGCATGGTGGCATGTGCTTATAGTCACAGCTACTCAGGGGACTAAGGTTGGAGGATCACTTGAGCCTGAGAGATTGAGGCTGCATTGAGCCATGACAGTGCCACTACACTTTAGCCTGGGTGACAGAATGAAACCCCGTCTCAAAACAAAACAAAACAAAAAACGAAGGATATGCACAAGAGACTTTCTATTCTTGGGAAAAGGAATTGGAAACCGGAGAAACTTAAATATTTTTCTTCAAATGCTCTGTATTGTTTGACCTGCTACAATTAGCATGCATTACTTATAATTATAATTTAAAAACAACTACACAATAGAAAATTTCCGAAATTCACATTGCTTCATTAGCCTGTTTTTCCACCCTAGGAATTTACAGATACACACACACACACACACACACACACACACACACACTATATATATACACACACACATATATATAAACACATATATTCACAACCCAGGAACTAGGGAACCCAAATCTAACACTTGACTTAAACAAAATTTCTGCTTGTTACTTTGAACTAAGTCCTCCAGATCAGAGATTTTTCAGAACTCCGTTTCTCAGGACAGCTGCAAACTAGAGTTTTGTAAATTGACCTTGTGTGTATTATTCTCTTCTGTCATAGAAAACATATGACTTCTGTGGCATTTTTAAATGACTAATCCAAAGTTATGAAATAAAATAGCTCTAAAGACGAATAAATACAGCTGTGTTTTGATTCCGCACTTTTCCTATGACATTAACCTTCAAAAGGGTTTTCCCCATTTACCTTCAAACTGTAAAAACTGTGGAGTTCTTGTCTATCATTCAGCAGTAACATCTTGGTTATTGGGCTAATCTTAAAATCTTGTGGCTAGCTTTTGCAGTTGATTTCATAATTTAAATACATTCATGTAAAACATCAGATGTGTAGATGGAGAGAATAGAAAAATAAAGCACTTAAAAATAAAATGGGTAATGACTGAAACACTTAGTAAAATATTGACTAAATAATTAACTTTGTTACTGGTCACCCTGGTTAATCAAATACTTTGTAATACACAGCACTCTGTGTACAAAATAACATTGCTTTTACCCTAAAACAGGTCTCTCTGAGCAGTGTTTATATTCATGAGCTGGAAAACAGGTGAAAAGATAATCCGCTACCAAATTCCCAGAAGTTTCCAAGGAATAGCTCTTATCTCTGTTACCCTTTAAGTTACTGATGAACGATGGAGAAATAAACAATAGTTTTAACTTGCAATTTTATCTCCAATGTTTTATTTATTACCAAAGCCTCCAGTGGAGAAAAAGTATTTGCAGGGAAACCTCTGCAGTGAGAGAGATAAATGAGTTAAACGGAAATGAAATATGGACAAATATTCTGTTTCAAGAAAAAAGAAAATTAACTATTCTGAGTAACTCAAGGTAGAAGAAACCATTCTGAACTATATTACTCAAAAAATATAAGATCTCTTATCAGCTTAGAAATGCTTCCTCTTATGTTGCTCTGTTTTATGTCTCTTGATTTCAGACCTAAATTACATTTATATCAAAAGATGAAGCTAACAGGCAAATTACATTCATATCAAAAGGTGAAGCTTACTTAGTTCCAAACTAAGTAAAGTGTTATTTCATGTTCCCAAAGTATTTCAAACAATAACAATAGATTTTGGCTTCATGGCTCCTAAAATTGAGGTCATATATTTGCAACACAGCTGTGTGGGACTGGGAACAAGAGGTGACTGAAGTTGGGGCATGGGTAAAGCAGACTCCGTCCTACTGACCCAGACTCCCCAGTGGCAGGGCTGTCACCCTGTGGCTAACCACAACCACCTCAAAAATTCCCTGCTGTTTTGTACAAAGCCTGTTATTATCTTGTCCTTACCTGAGTTTTAGTTTCTTCTCCCTCATATCTAAATCATAATTGACATTATAATTCCCACTCCCAGGTCTCACTCTCCATCTCCTTACACTGTACTCATACACTCACATTCTTTCCAGTTTCCTGAGAAAATTTGGTTTCCTCTTGTATTAGTCCACTTATGTGCTGCTGATAAAGACATACCTGAGTCTGGGAAGAAAAAGAGGTTTAATTGGACTTACAGTTTTACATGGCTAGGGGGGCCTCAGAATCACAATGGGAGGCAAAAGGCACTTCTTACATGGCAGTGGCAAGAGAAAATGAGGAAGGTACAAAAGCAGAAACCACTGATAAACCCATCAGATCTCATGATACTTATTCACTACCATGAGAACAGCATGAGGGAAACCGCCCCATGGTTCAAATTTTCTCACCTGGTCCCTCCCACAGAACACGGGAATTATGGGAGTACAATTAAAGATGAGATTTGGGTGGGGACAGAGCCAAACCATATCATTCCTCCCCTGGCCCCTCCAAATCTCATGTTCTCACATTTCAAAACCAATCATGCCTTCCCAACAGTTCCCCTAAGTCTTAACCCATTTCAGCATTAACCCAAAAGTCCACATTCCAAAGTCTCATCTAAGACAAGGCATGCACCTTCAGCCTACAAGCCTGTAAAATCAAAAGCAAGCTAGTTACTTCCTAGATACAATAGGGATATAGGTATTGGGTAAATACAGCCATTCCAAATGGGAGAAATTGGCAAAAACAAAGGGGTTTCAGGGCCCATGCAAGTCTGAAATCAGCAGGGCAGTCAAATTTTAAAGCTCCAAAATGATCTCCTTTGACTCTATGTCTCACATCCAGGTCACCCTGATGCAAGAGGTGGGTTCCCATGGTCTTGGGCAGCTCTGCCCCTGTGGCTTGGCAGGGTACAGCCCCCCTCCTGGCTGCTGTCACAGGCTGGCATTGAATGTCTGCAGCTTTTCCAGGTGCACAGTCCAAGCTGTCAGTGGCTTTACCATTCTGGGGTCTGGAGGACGTCTGCCCTCTTCTCACAACTCCACTTGGCAGTGCCCCAGTAGGGACTCTGTGTGGGGGCTCAGACTCCACATTTCACTTCTGCACTGCCCTAACAAAGGCTCTTCATAAGGGTCCTGCCCCTGCAGCAAACTTTCTCCTGGGCATCCAGGCATTTCTATATATCCTCTGAAATCTAGGTGGAGGTTCTCAAACCTCAATTTCTGACTTCTGTGCACCTGCAGGCTCAGCACCATGTGGAAGCTGCCAAGGTTTTGGGCTTGCACCACCTGAAACCATGGGCCAAGCTGTATGTTGGCCCCTTTTAGCAACGGCTGGAACAGCTTGGATGCAGGGCACCAAGTTCCTGGGCTGCCCACAGCATGGGAACCCTGACCCTGGTCCACAAAACCGTTTTTTCCTCCTAGGCTTCCTGGGCTGTGATGGGAGGGGCTGCCAGAAAGACCTATGACATGCCCTGGGTACATTTTCCCCATTGTCTTGGGGATTAACATTCAGCTCCTTGCTACTTATACAAATTTCTGCAGCCAGCTTGAATTTCTCCTCAAAAACTGGGTTTTTCTTTTCTACTGCATTGTCAGGCTACAACTTTTCTGAACTTTTATGCTCTGTTTCCCTTTTAAAACAGAATGCTTTAAACAGCACCCAAGTCATGTCTTGAATGCTTTGCTGCTTAGAAATTTCTTCCACCAGATACCTTTAATCATCTCTCTCAAGTTCAAAGTTCCACAAATCTCTAGGGAAGGGGCAAAATGTCACCAGTTTCTTTGCTAAAACATAACAAGGATCACCTTTACTGCGGTTCCCAACAAGTTCCTCATCTCCATCTGAGACCACATCAGCCAGGACCTTATCATTCATATCACTATCAGCATTTTTGTCAAAGCCATTCATCAAGTCTCTAGGAGGTTCCAAACTTTCCCACATTTTCCTGTCTTCTAAGCCCTCCAAACTGTTCCAACCTTTGCCTGTTACCCAGTTCCAAAGTCGCTTCCACGTTTTTGGGTATCTTTTCAGCAATACCACACTCTACTGGTACCAATTTACTGTATTAGTCCATTTTCATGCTGCTGATAAAGACATATCTGAGACTGGGAAGAAAAAGAGGCTTAATTGGATTTACAGTGCTACATGGCTGAGGAGGCCTCAGAATCATGACAGGAGGTGAAATGTGCTTCTTACATGGTGGCGGCAAGAGAAAATGAGGAAGATGCGAAGGCAAAAACCCCTGATAAAACCATCAGATCTTATGAGACTTATTCACTGCCAGAAGAGCAGTATGGGGGAAATTGCACCCATGATTTATATTATCTCCCACCTGGTCCCTCCCACAACACGTGGGAATTATGGGAGTACAAGTCAAGATGAGATTTGGGTGGGGACACAGAGCCAAACCATATCACCTCCCTCTTTCAACTATGCCCCCAATTCTCAGGGAAGCTTGCTGAATTCTACCCTTCCTCAAGACTTAGTTCAAATGTCTCCTCTGGAAAGACTTTCTAAATTTCCCTTCTGTACACATATACACATAGAGATACAAAAACATACACACGAACACACACATACACACAACTGTAGACTGAAGGCAGAGTCAGGGGTTCTCTCAGTAACTATACTAAATTATATCAGTATTATATGTTATATTTTAATATATCTATTGTGTTATAATTATTTAATTATATACCTGTCTCTTCTATAACTAGACCATGAGCTCCTAAAGGGCAAAGCTGTGTCTTCTCTGTATCTTACTTATTTGTATAAAGTAATACCTGGTATTTAGTAATGGCTTAATAATTGCTTGATTGAAGAGTGAATGAAGTTACTATTCTTTAAGACTTATATCAGTTTCCCTTGCCTCTCTGAAGTCTTGCAGATTCATCTAAGACAGGAATAAACTCTGTCCTCTCTGAGTTCTCATAACACTTTATTTCTTGCTTGTGACTGACTGCTATCACTGAGTTTCCTAGATTTAATTCCATTTCCTCTACCCTATCATAAAAAGATCATAAAAAAGATCATACCTTCTTTTATTATCTTTTCCCTCAAAGTCACTGTGCTTTGTAAAAAGTAAGTTCTCCTTAATATTTGCTGATATCATTTAATATATTTCCCAAATATTTTCCCCAAATAAACATCATTAAACAATGCAAAGTTTTTATGCAGCACAGAGATGATCTCAGGTTCATTTTTATTTGCCTAGGGTCAGCACATAGGAGGTACCAAATAAACAGTTGCTGGGAACATGATGGGAGAAAGTGACTACTTCAGAAGCAGAAGACCCATTTCTTTGTTCATCTGTTGGCAACAATTTGTCCTTTGGCAAACACTGGGAGTGAAAGCGGTTATAATCACCTAGTTTTAATAGCTAGAGTCACTCTATACTTTTTCTTCCAATGCCTAGCTATCCTTAGAAATAATGACTTTGGAAGGGGTGATGGAAGTTTTTTTAACTCAGAAATTGGAGAAACATTAACTTTTAAATTTACTACCCTGTCCCCCAAATGGTGACAGTACTGCCAGGCATTGGAAATAGGTGAGGCAGACTCTTTCATGGAAATTAATTGAAAAGTTGAAGTATGCTCTAAGTGCTGAAGTAAGTATGCACATGGAAGAATAGAATGGCTCCTGTCCCTGAGAATAAAATCTTCAAATATCTCATTTTTCTCACAATTATAATAACAGCTCCATTTATTGGCAATGTATATATGCCAGCCTTGTGCTAATCTCTTCACAATATATTCTTATTTAATTATCTTGACAATATTGTAAACCAAAAATTAGAAAACTAAACTCGTAATTACCTGGAAAAGGGAACAAATTAGAGCACACACTAAACTACCCACAAAGCAAAATAATCTCAACCAACAACTCCAACCAAGACATTGACAAGTCACCCAACAACATTAGGCTACCGCATATTCCTTTTTTTTTTTCACAGTCATGTGTCTCTGAGTATACACAGGAGTAATATGTATCATCACGAAGATGCCTCAGCATAAATAAAACACATGTCTCAAAGTGACTGGCTCCCTTTCAGGAATTCAGCTACTTCTGCTAAGGAAATTTAGTTTGGCAACACTAGCTTATTTTAATCTTCTATATCCTCTGACTCTGTAGTTTCTCATTAACTCTGTACTTGGGAAACTCAGTTTCTCACTGCATAGTTTCCATATCAGTGAAAGTGGCCTGTCCATCACTAACACAGATTTAAAAATACTAAACTATAAATATGCTCATGGATCAACTGTGGGGAAAATTAGGATGTCTCCATTGATACCTAAATACAGGCCACACACACAACATTACTTTCCAGAGATTTGCCTACCTCAATGTGAAGATATAAGTGAGTGTGATAGTTACATAAGATGATTTATCATTTCAATTATGAAAAGCATGCTTTCTAAAACACTGTCCAGATCACCTTCCCTGACAGAAGCAGCCATAACAACAGAAACAATAAAATTTCCACAAAAAACAGTTGGCCAAGTTTATTACAAGACATAATGTCAGCCGTCGAAATGATTGCTTCCTCAAATTGACCTCGTTTCACCTAGCAGTTCTAAACTTTCCCTTTTGGCCCTTCAAGATAAATGTTGATCACCGGCTCTAAACAGACCCATTTTGTACAAAGCATTGTTGAAGTTACATGTGGTTTATATTCTGGAGATAGAAAAAGAGAAATAAGTCCATAGTGAGCCCACCAAGATGCCTCGATCCTAAAGTCAAGTGCAAGAAAGTATCTACTGGACTTGAGGCAAAGAATCAAATCTGTGTTTGGGAAGAAGCACATTAAAGTCAGAAATAATTCATAAGAGGTCATAGGAGCTATTTTCAGAAAGTTCTCATTGTCAATGACATCAGCAATGCTTTTTTCCTACACATTTGTAATATACAAGCAAATCTAAATATTCTTTAACCTCCTCTAATTTTCATCTAGTCAGTATTATTTAGACTAAGCAGAGGTATTCCTTCCTTCTGCCTACTCTGTCTTCTCAGTTTTTATTTATATACAGAAATAGCAATAAATATATCAATATACTATCTGGCATGTTTTAGCCATGAGTAGAAGCTGAGGTTGTGCCTTATTGGGAGAGTCTACCTAAATTGCTCTGATTTTCAATATTCTGCATGACAACTCAGTATGTAAGTTCACATTCCTTTTGCAATATTTTGGTTTGCTTTTATTATTTTTGCTTTTACTTAACAAATATTTTACAAATAATTGGGATACTTTAAAAATACTTCTACTGAGGCATTGCGTTGGTACTAAGGATACAAATATATATATATGTTCTGCTTTCTGCCTTTTAGGCATTCAGAATGTGCATGCAAAGATATTCTCAGTGGTCTTGACAAGTACAGAGATCCATGGGATCAAAGATATGGGGATGGGTGGAGATTTCCAAGAAATTTGAAGGAGTCTTGGTAAAAGAGAGGACAGTAGAACTAGGTCTTAGATTTTACCAAGATGAAACGAATGGAAAGTAAGCTGGGAAAAGGGAATAGCAGGAAATTACAAAAATGCATGGTCTTTTCACAGGAAGGTAAAAAGTTCAGCATGGTTAGGACTAATGCTGTGAGAGCACCAAGTTTTTGGAGAATGGACCAATACGTAACAAGTTTCTAGAAGTATGAAAAATGTCTAGTATGAGAAAAGGACATCACAAAAATTCATGTGAAATAATACAAAGTGGATCTCAGAACTCTAGATAATATGAGCTCTAAACTGTGTTTTCAAAGTGTGGTCCTTGGATCAGCATCATTAACATCTGTTGGGAACTTGCTTGAGTGCAAACCCTTGGGCTCTGGCCTAGGATGAGACCAAGCACTGTGTGCTTTGCCAAGCCCTCCAGGTGATTTTAGTGCACACTACAGCCATAGTTGCAGAGGTAGAAAGTGCGCTTTCCAGGTATGAGTAATAGCACACACAAAAGTGTAGAGGCTGGTGTGAGAGTAGTAGTGGCATGCAGAGAGCAGGCACAGCAATGTTTTATTCATTAATTATTTCAGTTATTAATTCATCATTTAATGAAACAATTTCACTAACAAGTATAGAATGGGGATTTTAATCCTGTAGTACAATTCCAAAAGTCAAAAAGTGTAAAGTCTGGATACTTTACATGGTGAAGAAAAAAAATGACTGTAAAGGGAAGATAAGACTGAGGATCTGACAGACATTTTAAATTGCAATGGCCTACAAAATGGAAGAGGCTTTGTATGTTCTTCAATTGGACAGCAACATAAATAAAACAGGATTTTAGGAAGTTTGTAGTAAGACTATGTAACACAAGAGAACAAAGGTGGCTTAGACAAATTTTAGGTGTTCTTCACTGTAAATTCATACTTCTCTGTAGTGGAATCTGTATTATTTGGAAGGTATCAGGAAAGACTTCATCCCCCAAGTATATCTACTTTATCCTTAGCATAATGCTTAAAATTTCATTATTGCAGAGTCATTCTTTTGAGTTTTTTTCATCAGTTTCCTAGGAAAGTAAATACTGTATCAATTAAAATCCAGTAAAGAAGGAAATTGACAACTGGCTGAAAGCAATATTTCAGTAGGAGGGGAAGGGAATGAAGGGACAAGAGCAGAAAAACAAAGCATCTAAAAGGGGAAGAAGTTCCTGCCCAAAATATATTTTTCCCAACTTGTACACTTGAATAGGGCTCCTTTGGCCCAAAACAAGGTTGGCGCCATTTAAAGACATGAGGAAATTAGGATCAAATCTAGAAATTTGTCTCAGAGTAAGATAGAGGGGGCCGGGCGCGGTGGCTCACGCCTGTAATCCCAGCACTTTGGGAGGCCAAGGCGGGCGGATCACGAGGTCAGGAGATCGAGACCATCCTGGCTAACACAGTGAAACCCCGTCTCTACTAAAAAATACAAAAAATTAGCCAGGCGTGGTGGCGGGTGCCTGTAGTCCCAGCTACGCGGGAGGCTGAGGCAGGAGAATGGCGTGAACCCGGGAGGCGGAGCTTGCAGTGAGCCGAGATTGCGCCACTGCACTCCAGCCTGGGCGACAGAGCGAGACTCCATCTCAAAAAAAAAAAAAAAAAAAAAAAAAGATAGAGGGGAATGTTATGATTATAAGCATAGTGAATTTTGGGTGAGGGAGGGATAACAGGTGGAAATTACTTATGGCAGTTGAAAATTTGGGATGAAAATTGCTGTAAGCTGATGTAGTTTTTATTTTGTGTTGCCAAACATGTTTATAATCCAGTGTTTTTGTAAAGCATTTAACATTCCCAATAAACCATTTAATGGACATCATTTATTTGGTGGGCACTAGGTGTGGGGTTAAATTGAATATGATGTCCAGCCAGCTGTTGGATGTGCAGGTGGGAGGTCTGAACAGGACAGAGACTTGGGAATCATCAGCATGTGGACATGAATTTAAGCCACATAATCCGTAAAGTACACTATGCAAAGTGGACCAAGATGAATCCCTGATGAAAATCAAAAGGAATAGTTAGGTGAAGAAGATCCTGAGAATTTAGAATTTGGATGTACTTGAAACTGCCTTTTAGGTATCATTAGTCCCAACGAAACTTGTGAGTTAGTCATTTGAAGTGGTCAGTCTCACATAGAACATCTATTTATATAGTGCTGTGACTCTATATCCCTTTTAAAAACATACTGTTTCTTTATCATCTTACAACCATTTATTTAATGGTTAATTAAATATAAAACATGAAAATAAAATACCCTTTTAAAGAAATAAAAGTTAATCATTGTTCATTATGTTTATGCATCATCTGAAGCAATTGTCTCATTTTGCTTTTAAGCATATTTCACTTTTATTAAAAAAAATAGAAAGGTGGTTTTATAGTTTGATTCCCACCAAATGGGTAAGAGTTAGTTCTTATTTAGAGTATTGGCCTTTATTTTGAGATGAAATATGACATTTTGGAGTCAAACTCAAATTCTATAACTGAAAGACTTTACAGTCCAAATTAAAAGATGTCTATTTTGAAATACTGTTTACACTCTCCTCTTTAAAGAACAGAGAGTGTGTTTTGGTGGGGGGTGGGAGGTGTCAATGTCAATTTTAGCAAAAGTCTTATTTTAAAAGCTTCATGCTATAGAAATAAAAATAGAAAATCAGAACTTAGAAGAGCATCAGGAAGCTAATACATCAAATTCAGTGCCCAAGGGTCAACACCCAAACATCATACTTGAGCCTGAGTACCAGACTAGACAGGGAAAAGTCAAATCACTATGGAGTTGTTCAGTACAATGAACTCAAATATAATTTGTAAGTTACCTTTACTAAAATTACAATGATTTATAAAATGTACTATAATGGTTCTCACTGAAAAAGAATTTAAATATTTTGGAAAATACTCAATGATAATGCTGTGTCTTAAAAAAACATTTTCCATTTTCATTTCCTGAATTCATTAACATTATCTAAGAAATTTCAAATATTTGCAAACATCTGGTCTATTAGTCTGTTTTCAGGCTGCCGATAAAGACATACCTGAGACTGGGAAAAAAAGGTGGTCTAATTGGACTTACGGTGGCACATGGCTGGGGAGGCTTCAGAATCATGGCAGGAGGTGAAAGGCACTTCTTACATGGTGGCAGCAAGAGAAAAATGAGGAAGAAGCAAAAGTGGAAACCCCTGATAAACCCATCAGATCTCATGAGATTTATTCACTATCACAAGAATAGCGCAGGAAAGATCAGCCCCCATGATTCAATTATCTCACATTAGGCTCCTTCCACAACAGGTGGGAATTCTGGGAGATACAAGTCTAGATTTGGGTAGGGACATGGCCAAACCATATGGAAAATTCCACGCCGGCCCCTCTAAATCTCATGTCCTCACATTTCAAAACCAATCATGCCTTCCCAACTGTCCCCCAAAGTCTTAACTCATTTCAGCATTAACCCAAAAGTCCACAATTCGAAGTCTCTTCTGAGACAAGACAAGTTCCTTCCCCCTGTGAGCCTGTAAAACCAAAGGCAACTAGTTACTTCCTAGATACAATAGGGGTACAAGTATTAGGTAAATACAGCCATTCCAAATGGGAGAAATTGGCCAAAACAAAGGAGTTTCGGGAACCGTGCAAGTCCAAAATCCAGTGGGGCAGTCATATTTTAAAGCTCCAAAATGATCTCCTTTGTCTCCATGTCCCACATCCAGGTCAGGCTGACGCAAGAGGTAAGTTCCCACGGTCTTGGGCAGCTCCACTTCTGTGGCTTTACAGGGTACAGCCTCCCTCCCAGCTGCTTTCATGAGCTAGTGTTGAGTGTCTGCAGCTTTTCCAGGACCATGGTGCAAGCTGTCAGTGGATCTACAGTTCTGGGGTCTGGAGGAAGGTGGCCCTCTTCTTACAGCTCCACTAGGCAGTGCCCCAGTAGGGCCCCTGTGTGGGGGCTCTGACCCCACATTCCCCTTCTGCACTTCCCTAGTAGAGGTTCTCCATCAGGGCTCTGCCCCTGCAGCAAACTTTTGCCTGGGCATCCAGGGATTTCTGTACATCCTCTGAAATCTAGGTGGAGGTTCCCAAACCTCAATTCTTGCCTTCTGTGCACCAACAGGCTCAACACCACATGGAAGCTGCCAAGGCTTAGGGCCTCCACCCTCTGAAGCCACAGACTGAGCTGTACATTGGCCCCATTTATCCATAGCTGGAGTGGCTGGGACACAGGACACCAAGTCCCTAGGCTGCACACAACACAGGGACTGTGGGCCCAGCTGATGAAATCAGTTTTTCCTCCTGGGCCTCTGGGCCTGTGATAGGAGGGGCTGCCATGAAGATCTCTCACATAGCCTGGAGACATTTTCTCCATTGTCTCGGGGATTAACATTCGGCTCCTTGCTACTTATGCAAATTTCTCTAGCTGGCTTGAATTTCTCTCCAGAAAATGGATTTTTCTTTTCTAGCACATAGTCAGGCTGCAAATTTTCCAAACTTTTAAACTCTGCTTCTCTTATATAACTGAATGGCTTTTAACAGTATCCAAGTCACCTCTTGAATGCTTTGATGCTTAGAAATTTCTTCTGCCAGATACCCTAAGTCACCTTTCTCAAGTTCAAAGTTTCACAAATCCCTAGGGCAGGGGCAAAATGCCACCAGTTTCTTTGCTAAAACATAACAAGAGTCACCTTTACTCCAGTTCCCAACAACTTCCTCACCTCCACCTGAGACCACCTCAGCCTGGACCTTATTTTCCATATTGCTATCAGCATTTGGGGCAAAGCCATCCAACAAGTCTCTAGGAAGTTCCAAACTTTCCCACATTTTTCTGACTTCTTCTGAGTCCTCCAAACTGTTCCAATCTCTGCCTGTTACCTAGTTCCAAAGTTGCTTCCACATTTTCAAGTATCTTTTCAGAAATGCCCCACTCTACTGGTACCACTTTACTGTATTAGTCTGTTTTTATGCTGCTGATAAAGACATACCCAAGACTGGGAAGAAAAAGAGGTTTAATTTGACTTTCAGTTCCACATGGCTGGGGAGGCCTTGGAATCATGGCAGGAGGTGAAAGACACTTCTTACATGGTGGCAGGAAGAGAAAAATGAGGAAGAAGCAAAAGCAGAAGCCACTGATAAACCCATCGGATCTTGTGAGACTTTTTTACCATCATGAGAATAGCATGGGAAAAACTTGCCCCATGATTCAATTACCTCCCCCTGGGTCCCTCCTACAACACGTGGGAATTCTGGGAGATAAAATTCAAGTTGATATTTGAGTGGGGACACAGACAAACCATATCACCTGGGTATTACTTAGTTGTTTGTCATTTTCTTAACAGTCATGTTATAGGATCTTGCATTTGGGTCTTAGATTCATGTTTCTAACTCATGGTCACATGATCATCTTTAATTTAGTAGTAACTATCTTGAGCCTATCCTACAAAATGAGCAGGTTAACAAAAATGTAAAGATAAATGATTCAGCATTTCCAGAAGGGAGCGAGTTATTTGCCAGCAAGATAGATGGAAGAATAAAATTGGTTGCTTCTTGTTTTTTCAACATACTTGATAGATACTTGCAAGAGCATGGGATTATTAATTAAATGTCTACTTCAATGACAGTGCATATCTAATGCAATACTCATATATAAAGAGTTGTCAAGTCCAAAAACTCCGCTAACTTGTAATGATTTTCTGTTTTATGAATATCTTTCTATAGAATTTGAATCTCTGAATTTTAAGGGGAAATTTTTGTGTTTTTTACCATTGAATACTTATAAAATGGCTAAACCACTGCTTTCATAATTTGGTAGTATCTAAACTCTTCTGTTTTGCCTAAGACCTTTTTTGTTTGGGCATAAAATGAAAATTGGAAATCACCATTCTTATGTCATTATATAAATCTATGATTAGTATAGTTGACCTCATCTCCATGTGATTCCAATTACATTTTGTCACTATTATAATAACCATGAAATGTATTTTTTCAGCCCCTGAAAATATGTCTTATGTGTATGACTTACTGGATACCTCTGCTTTGATATTCCACAGATATCTCAAACCTCAGTATGTTTTTAACTGAGCCTTTCCCAAGCCCTCTCCTCCTCATTTAATGTTACCAAAATCTCATCATTCATCCAAGCCAGGAATTAAGAGTTACTAGAATTTTCCTCTTCTTCCCTTCTCAAAAGAAATCAGTCAGGAGTCATGATGAGTCTATTTCTAAAATATCACTGGAATCTGTTTTGTCTTCTCCACTCCTACTAGCACTGCCTTAATTCAGAATCACTTGCCAGAATTACTGAAATAGCTTCCTCAATATTATATCTGTGCTTCTGACATTGCCTCACAAATTCTTTCTTTATAATGCTACTAGCATTACATTTTAAAATTAAAATTTAATCTTGACCGTCCTCCTTAAAAATCCTCAAATTTATAAGAACCCAAACTCCTTACTATGACTTACAAGACTGTGATGACAACAGCTCCTATGTACAAAATGCCTGTCTTTTCATAATAATAGGATTACAGCTGGGAAGGGGTTATCCAGCCAACCCCCTTATGTTACAATCCCCATAACCCAGCAACCAGGAGAGGTCATGTGAATAGTTCTCAGCAATGGCAGGACAGCAGGAGCGCAGTGTGCCACTTACGGGTTTAGACCTTAAAGTGAAAGTCTTGGGCACAGCCACCCAGGCATGATCACACAGATGAGAGCCTTGAGATGAATGGAGTCTGATCCAGGAATCACTTTGTGGAAGAGAGTTGCTGGTGGACCTGTAGCACCAACCCTGAACTATTCCTTGAAGGAGAAATAAACTTGTGTTGTGTTTGTGCTATTATATCTTGAGGAATTTTTTAACCATAATTTAGCCCATCTCAGTACAAAACCTTTTATAATTCAATCCTTAATTACCTTTCCAACTTCATGTTTTACCAATTTTCAATTCCTCATTTGTATCCTAAGCTCCAGCATTACCAGACTATTTAAAATTCCATAGATAAGCAATGCTCACTCTTGCATTTATACCTTTGTTCCTGCTGTTCTATCCACAGGGTTATACCCTCTTCTTTAAGACTGGGTCAAGCAACACTACTCTCTAAAATTTCTCTTGTTTTGGGTGGATTGTGCACAGCGCCCTCACCCCACCATTTGTGTGTTGAAGAACTAACTCTCAGTATCTTAGAATGTGACTGTACTTGCAGATAGGGCCTTTAAATAAGTAACTAGGTTAAATTAGGTCTTCAGGGTGGGCCTTAATCCAATTTGACTGGTATCCTTATAAGAAAAGGAAAGTTGAACATGCAGAGGGAGACAAGGGATGTGCAGGCACAGGACACAAAAAGAAGGTGTTCACCTGCAAGCCAAAAAGAAAAGCCACAAACAAAACTAAACCTGCCAACATGTTGATTTTAGACTTTTCACCTCCAAGACTGTGGGAATATACATTTCGATTAAGTCACCCAGTCTGTGGGTATTTTGTTACGGCAGCCCTAGTAAACTAATATACCCCTTGAAGCAGGATGTTTTCTTCTCTGAAATGTCATAGCATCCTGAGCATACCCCATTTATCAAATATCTTTGCTATTTTTCAATCAGTGATTTACTTGTCTGTCTCCTCAACTAGTCTGTCAGTCTTTCAGGGAAAGTGACTCTGTCTACAAATCTGCTGCCTTAACTCCTGACAATATGTTTGGAAATTCATAAGAAATGGATAAATGTTCATTAGAATGGATTAATTTCTTCTCCACAACTTGCAGCTTACCAGCAAGCAAATAATCAAGTAGTTTGAGTTTTTATTTGTTGTCTACTTTCTTTACATATATGGCCAGGGTGACAATCATGTAGCCTGATTTTGATACACGATTTCATCATTGGAGATTGACTTGCCATTTTTCATATTGTTTCGTGGACATTTTTAAAGGTATAGTTTCTATACCTTTGCAGATTTACTAAAGTCCAGAAGATAAAGATGAATTTTATAGCAGGTACAAGATCTTCTGTCAGTAAGGTTGGTTGTGCTGTTGCAGTGGACTGCTTTTGCTATTTTGTCAACATTACAATAGCCTTCTTTTTCCAAGAATTACCCTCAAACCAAGCAGTTGGTTTAACCCAGTCTCTATGTCATACTTGGTTGGACAAGAGTGGTCACTAGATACAAGTTTAACTAATAATATTTTTTTCCACAAATTTTGAATTGAGAGTGAGGGAAACTAGTTTTGATCTCTTCTGAGTGGCTGAAACTGAGAATTGTTGGGTAATCATGCGCATTGAGATGGAGAGATATTTGAATGAAGACAAATACATATCCTAAATATAGATGTGAAAAGGGAGAGAGAGGGAGAGAGAGAGAGAGAGAGAGAGAGAGAGAGAGAGAGAGAGAGAGAGAGAGAGAGACAGCAGTAATACCAGTTAATTTTCATTTTCTCATTTCGGTTCCTTATGAGGCCTATGGCACTCCTTGCTCTTGGGTTCCATGACATTTTTATATCAAATTTCATTTGGTTTAAGCTGGAATGAATTTCTGTCATTTGCAATAAAAAAGAGTACTTACTTAAATCAATTAGATAGTATAGTTGACATATGTAATTTTTAAATTAGTATAGTTGACATATGTAATTTTTAATCACTCAAGTCATTCTTCCTTGATGCTAGTAATAATTATTCAATCATCTTTTTTGGAGCCACTTTCCTCTATTCTAGTCTATAAAGTTCATTAGGGTCAAGCCTAGTGAAAGGTAATTAGCTCAAGAAGGGACATAGAGATATATGACCTAAACTAGGTCAATAACTCTATCAGCAATATTTGCTAGAACTTCTGAGAAATTGTGAGAAGTCAAAGCAATTTTTTTCCCACTGAAATTTCTCAAATAGTAAAGACAACAGCTTGAAGCTCCTGGTTGCCATGTTACCACCATGAAAAGAGTACCTTTGAGAATGAAACCAGTATAGAAGAAGTCAGGGCAAAAGACAGAAAAACCCAGATTCTTCGCACATCATTTGAGCACCAAGGTCCATGCATTTCTGAGGTCCTAGACTTTTCAGTTATTTCATCAATAAATGTCATTTTTTAAATCTGAATTTTGGTGTTGTTTGAAACAAAAAAGTCCAGATAAACATGGATAGCATATCTTTATATGTCTTTGAGCTGGTGAAGTTTTATTATGTATACCTAACACCAAATTGAATGCCTAACCCTGTATCTGAAATAAGGGGATGTTCAAGAACTTTCTGCTGAGACTGAATGAAGATGAAAAATGCTACCTATTGTGCCATTTGTGGATATGTCTTTTTATAGCCTTACCTCTTCATCAGAAGTACTAAATCTGTGCTCTATAATCAGTGGATTTTCATCAGAGAAATTAGGTAAAAAGGGTTTTGAGTCCTTGTCACCAGAGCCAATCAGAATATTTGCCTCCCAAAGGCCAAATCATAAGTAGATTTTCCCTCTTCATTGTAGTATCTCCATTCTAAAGAGAACTTCTCATCCATACCAGTGCAGTAGCCCCCTGAGAGGTCTCCAAGTCTCCAGATGGTTTCTACTCTAATCTGTTGGGGAGCTTAAATAACTTGATTAAAGTCCTATAGTTAGCTAGTGGCTGAGGAACTATTCGAACCCACACGGGCTTGATTGACTTCAAAATCTTTGCTTAATTTCCCTACTATTATACATATTGCATCACTTCATGATATAATTCTTATATTTTCTGAGTTGAAAAACAAACTAAACATGGCCTCTTCAAACTTGGAGAGACTAGTAACAGTGAGACAAAAGCTGATCCAAGAAAATGCACCAAAACACACCCGTGTTGTCCTTACAGCTTTGCAGTTTTGTGAAAAGGAACACAGGAGATTTTGCTCTCATTTAGAACTGTCAGTCATGGCTTTTGCTTGAAAATACCTGCTTTCAAATTCACACTGTGTCTCTGTCTACCAAGCGTATGTCTATGCATATGAAATCCAGAGAAAGTAACTCTGCTAGACTGAACTGGGATGCATTCCAAGGACTCGGAGTCATGGGATAACAGATCTTATACAACCTAATAGGACTTGATTTGGCACAGGTAAAGTTTTTTTATGAAAATTTACTTTCTCATATATTGGTGAGACTGAACAGATCTAGCTATATATTGCTTAAATTTGCTTCATGTCAAGTTAAGAAGAAAACACTCATAAAGCAGCCATTCCTTCTTAACAGAGAAAAGCTGTTTTTATCTTTTGAAATACTAGTTTAAGGAAGTGCATCAATAAAACCTTTAACTTTTTAAAAAATCTCATTTTATGATGTAAATTGAAAGCATATTTCTTATTTTGGAGAAGGCATTACTGATGTGCATAAACTCAATAGAGTTCTTCATACTCTAACCTAAAATTTTTGCCTAGGGCTCATTTTTGTGATTTCCTCAGAAACCAGAGAATGCAAAATAGTATTGAAGTAAGATGGAGGTGGATTCGGTATTGCAAAGTTAAATATTTTAAGTGCACAGCTAACATTGGAAAGGGCCTTATGCAAAGGAGATTCTGAAATTACTTTTAGTAATTTCATGACTTCCATCGAAATGGTAGCCAATATAGGATGAGAGAGAAAATAAGAGGACTCTTGGGATTGTGTTGATATCTGCTTTCCCTAGTCCCCTCAGAGGTGAAGTCCCTGAGGTCCCTCACTTGCAGAGTCAGATATCTCTGGATTTAAGTCCTAGCCCCACCACATATCACTTTTATGAATTTACCCAAGTTACTTAGTTTTCTCCTTTATTTATCATACACTTGCCTAGCAATTTCCTGAGCCAGGCCCCATTTGAAGCTCTTTATACTCTTGGAAAGCTGAAAACTTGAGCACTATCTCACTCCCAGTTTACAAATGAAGTGGGTCACAGACAGAGTTAAGCAAATTTCCCCAAATAGATGATAACAGAATCGGTAAGAACCGGAAGACACACCCAGGAAACTTGGTTCTACAGTGCATGCTCTTTACCACTACTTAACCTGCCATGTTAAACTATGGCAAGTAATAAAACAATCTTGCTTCTTCCTGCTGTGGTGAGGTTTCATTGAGACAATCTGCATAAAACATCTTACACAATTTAACGGGCAGGCATATAGTAAGCCAGTCTGCAGAGTCTGGAATTAGTTAGTCCGTTGCTGTAAAGCTGGTGTACCTGGTAGGTCCTGGGTGTTCATGGACCCACCACACCACCACACCAAAATGATCTCCAATAGTCCACTCAACTGGCACAGTTTGCCTACCGGAACTTCTGCTATAGGTTTTCTATTTGACACTTCTATTTCCAATTGGACTGTGGCCCAGAACTAACCTTCAGTTCATTTGGCTGGGGTCCTGACCATTTGCGTTCCAGGAATCAGATATTCATGCTCACAGGTCTTATGTTCCCGGTTCTGCTATACTTTATTTTCACCGGTTGATTTGCCCCTGCTTGTCCTTGAGCAGACTTATATAATTCCAGGTGCAGTAACTACGTAAGTAGGTTTTCAGTGACCTGGGATAGCACGGTACATTAGAAAGGGAATAAACTCAAGAGTTCCAGGACTAGGTTTGTATCTCAGCCTCAGCACTGTGTTCTTGGGGAAGTCAATGATCTGCTCTATGCCTTAGTTTTCCTCATCAGTAAAGATAGGGATAAAAATTCTTACTCTCAGGGTCATTGTTAAAATTAAACATGGTAACTTCTGTGGATATATCTAACACCATGCTTAAGCTAAAGTAGGTGATACAGTTTGGCTGTATCCCCACCCAATTTCAACTTGAATTGTATCTCCCAGAATTCCCACATGTTGTGGGAGGGACCCAGTGGGAGGTAAATGAATCATGGGGCCGGTCTTTCCCATGCTAGTCTCATGATAGTGAATAAGCCTCACAAGATATGATGGGTCTACCAGGGGTTTCTGCTTTTGCTTCCTCCTCATCTTCTCTTGCTACCACCATGTAAGAAGTGCCTTTCAGCTCCCACCATAATTCTGACATCTCCTCAGCCATGTGGAACTGTAAGTCCAATTAAACCTCTTTTTCTTCTCAGTCTTGGTTGGGTATGTCTTTTTCAGCAGTGTAAAAATGGACTAATACAGTAGGTGTGCAACAACTTTTTCTTTCTTTCTTTTTCTGAAAGTAAAGGAGAACTCCATATGTCTGGAAAAATAATTCGAATTAACCTTCACATCGGACAATGCACAAACCCAGGCTTTCCCACTACTGTAGATTTGGGTTGCTGAGTTTCAGGTTACATTGCTGAGACATTAATGCTGTTGGGGTCTGAATTTCTTGAATCATTGTTGAGTACTGGCGACTAAAATAAACAATGTGATATGGTTTAGAAACTTTGTTACGTTCTATACACTTGTTTATCTACGTGTACATGTTCTAAAAGTGTTTACATATGTGCTATGGTTTGTTTTGTTTTGATAGGATGAATGGGTGTTTGTGGCTGGGAATCCTAAGAAACAAAATGTAAAAAAATAAATTATTTGTAGTAATCAAAACATAATTAAGTGCTAGAGAGCACAGTCATGGATTTCATCATGGCTTTTAGCATAGTGAGTGTGATGAAATGGTAGAGGTTTCCTGTAATGCCTTAGAAAAAGCCTGTATCACACTTCACTGCATAGGGACAGTAACTGCTATCATACAAAACCAATGCTCTGCAAAACTAGACATGAGCCTTTGAGATTTATATGTTGCCACTGATATGCTTTGGCTGTATCCCCATCCAAATCTCCGCTTGAATTATACATGGTAGGGACTCAGTGGGAGGTAATTGAATCATGGGGGTGGTTACCTCCATGCTGGTCTTGTGATAGTGAGTGAGGTCTCATGAGATCTGATGGTTTTATAACGGACTTTTCCCCACCCTGCTTTGCTCTACAATTCTCCTTCCTGCTGCCATGTGAATTAGGATGTGTTTGCTTCCCCTTCCACCATTAACTGTAAGTTTCCTGAGGCTTCCCTAGCTCTGTGGAACTGTGAGTCAATTAAACCTCTTTCCTTTATAATTTACCCAGTCTCAAGCAGATCTTTACAGCAGGCTGTGAACTAACTAATACAGTCACTAATTTGACAATGGCTGCATACCAATTTGCAGTCATAATGGAAGGGGAGAGGCATAATCTAATCACTGAGACTTGAGTCTCACATGCCATTAGTTTAGCAAGTGTGTTTGATTTCATGTACTTCGTTACTTGTACAATATTTTTTTTAATTATACAGAAACAGATAAGCATGTTTCACTGAAGCAGATTTTGCAATAACTGAAAAGAAAAATGACAAGAGTCATTGCGTCTGAATTGTGAATAGTTTCTCAAATGGGTGTACATTCTTGGCTTGATGAAGATTATGAGTTCTTGCTTTAAGTGCCTGAAAGTTTAATTGAATATTCTGATCTTGATCAAATTGGGATCTACTGAATGGAGTTTGGGAAATCTTCATCATAGTAACTGCATTTTCAGGATGATATTGCAACTGTAGGTATATTATAAAACATCACAAATTTTCTTTTCATTTTCTTATTAGTCTGAAGCATATGCATCAGGTTCAATTCTCAAGTCTTGAGTAAAAGTATCAGAAAAGGCTCCTTGTAGCTTATTGTCGTTAAGCAAACACATTTCCTAAAGAGATCTCTACCCTGGTCTCTGGGATAAAGGAAGAACAGGGAAAGGCAGTGAAAAAGCTATACAGGTGAAGTACCAGCCAATGTTTGACAATTCAAATATATTAGCTTAGGATATTATAATAATATGGCCAGGCACGGTGACTGATGCCTGTAATTCCAGCACTTTGGGAGGCCAAGGTGGGTGGATCACCTGAGGTCGAGAGTTCGAGACCAGCCTGACCAACATGGAGAAACCCTGTCTGTACTAAAAATACAAAATTAGCCAAGTGTGGTGGCACATGCCTGTAATCCCAGCTACTTGGGAGGCTGAGGCAGGAGAACTGCTTGAACCCAGGAGGCGGAGATTGTGGTGAGCTGAGATTATGCTGTTGCACTCCAGCCTGGGCAACAAGAGTGAAACTCCATCTCAAAAAAAACAAAACAAACAAAAACATAATAATACTAGGAAGTATCTTTAATGGGGATACTCCAACTCTTTGTCATTCTTTGCTGCAACTCAGCCTGTTCTCTCTAAATGTTTCTGACTAGATAGAGCTCAGGTGCTGCCTTACAGGAAGGACCACAGCCTATCTGCAGAAGCCTGTCTGCATTGCTTCTGCCAACCCTACTCTCTCTGTGGATAAGTCTCTTCCACAAATGCTCCCTTTAGACAGATGTCATAAAGAAAAAGAAAGGACGAATTAGAGCACGCTTCTCAAAAGTTCTGGCTAGTATTAAAATATTTTCTTTGAGTTAAATATCGGACTGGATTCAAATAGAGTTTGCATTTTATTCACAGAGCTCCTCCATTCTCTCCTCCATTGTCTCTTCAGGCGTGGGGTAAAGGAGTGTTGGGAAAAGTTTATGCGGCGGAAGGGAGTTACATACACAAACACACATCTACGGATAAATATACGAAAGATTTGTTTCTTATAAAACAATAGGAACAATCTAAGTTTCTGAGGTTAATGGCTCCTCCCTTAAGAAGTTTAGTATTTCATAATTTTCTGTGTACAAAATGCAGTTTCACATTGCCTGTGCCCTAAATTGCTTTCTGATGTTGAATGATAGAAATCATCAAGCGACATTAAATTAATTCCACATCTCTAAGTTGTCCAAAGGGATTAAGCTCCTCCTCTTAAAGTGTCCCATAGCACCAGAGAATACTTGAGACACTGAACAGGAAAGGAAGAATATTCTAGACAGAAGGAGTAGCAAGTTTAGACTTGGAGTCAAGAAATGTAAAATAGTTCAAAAGAGTACAGTTCAAGGGAAAGAGAAATAATGAAGTTAGACAAATGGTAAAGGTCATGATGGATTTTGTAAGCCTTGTGAAAGAGTTTGGAAAGCAATGAAATGCATCATTAACTACAAAGAAAAAAACATCAAGGACATTTTTACTGAGACTTAACTTGCCAAATGATTTTATGGACACTTGAGGCATTCTAGTTTGTGTTGCTCAGATAGTTTATCTATCTAGAGAGATACTGATGCTGGCACAGGTAGGTGAAGGTCTAGATATTCTAGGGTAGCACTGTTCAATGCAACTTTCTATCCCGTCCAATATGATTACCAGTAGTTACATGTGGCTACCAAGAACTTGAAATGTAGCTAGCATAATGGTAATTTAATGTAAGGCAGTGGATAGTGGAGGAAAACAGAGAGAGGCTTGCTGGGGATTAGATGCTGGGAATATGGGCAGAACTCCAAAACCACCTCTGCAAATCCAGATCAACATTGAGAATATGGCAAAGTTCAGTTAATGTGGGACATAACAAATCTAAAGAGTAAATGTGTCAAAGTCCAGAGGCAAATTCCCAGCACATACTGGCAGGAGTTAAGGAGTGAAGGAATACACGAAGAAGGGTCAGGAAAATTTTAACTTGATTTGTTAGAGTTATTTCAGAAGGTACAGAGTGTGAGCTCCATGGATTAACTTTCAGTGGTCTCAAGTGAGAAACAGATTGAAGTAAACAATCTATTGCATATGGAGGGATTAACCAACCAAGAGGAAAACAAAGTTGAGGACATCCTGAGTGCCTTACTTCTTGCGCATCTAGAACAATCAGCTGTCTAATAGTTAATATTTTCTACCTCAAACTCAAAGCCATTTATAAATAAATTTTTGCCAGTACTATGAAAGATTCCTTTAAAATAAACAGACTCTAAAATAATTCAGGCAACTGATTACAAAGAATGGAGGCATTCCAGTAGGACCAATTCCTTCACCTCACTGGGTCACAAGTTCCTCATAAGTAAATGACAGGGTGGGTTTGCTCACCTTTCAGGGGAAAAAGGAGCAAGCGTATTGGCAATCCACTACTTTCAAACAAAATCAGACTAAAAACATATAAGAAAGTCAAATATGCAAGAGATAATGTATTTTAGAGTGAGGATTCTGTTCTACAGAGAGCTAAAACTGATTTAAATTTCATAAATATGCCTCTCCTTTTAGATATAATACCCAATAAATTCTAGCATTTCATGTCCTTCTTCTTCTTCTTCTTTTTATTTATTTTTTTAGATGAAGTCTTGCTCTGTCGCCCAGGACGATCTTGGCTCACTGCAACCTCCACCTTCCAGGTTCAAGCGATTCTCTCACCTCAGCCTCCTGAGTAGCTGGGACTATAGGAGCCCACCACCACGCCTGGCTAATTTTCATTTTTTTTGTTGTTGTTGTTATTTTGTAGAGATGGGGTTTCACCATGTTGACCAGGCTGGCCTAAAACCCCTGATCTCAAGTAATCTGCCTGCCTCGGCCTCCAAAGTGCTGGAATTACAGGCGTAAGCCACTGTGCCAGGCCCATTTCATGCTATTCTTTAAATTTGCTTCCTTTGTAAATGAAGACACTATTAATCAGTTTAATTTTAATGTGTCCAATAGAAACTAAATGCTAACTATCGATTGCATGCTTAATTACTTTTACCTTTGTCTTAACTCTACTGTTCCTTACCTAACTTTTTATAACTACTTTCTGCATTTTTGCATCTTCATTTTCCACCCATTTTTTTTTTTTTTTTTTTTTTTTTTTTGAGATGGAGTCTTGCTTTGTCGCCCAGGCTGGAGTGCAGTGGCGCGATCTCGGCTCACTGCAAGCTCCACCTCCCGGGTTCACGCCATTCTCCTGCCTCAGCCTCCCGAGTAGCTGGGACTACAGGCGCCCACTAACACGCCCGGCTAATTTTTTGTATTTTTTTAGTAGAGACGGGGTTTCACCGTGTTAGCCAGGATGGTCTCGATCTCCTGACCTCGTGATCTGCCCGCCTCGGCCTCCCAAAGTGCTGGGATTACAGGCGTGAGCCACCGCGCCCGGCCTTCCACCCATTTTTGAATAATAAAAGAAAATAACAATAAAGTATTAAAATTATTTTTAACACCATTGTTCAAGAAAACTTAGAGATACTGTATAACCTATAGAAAGAAATCATAAGAAACAAACACTTGTTTGCTGATTACAAACCTCTGAATTTGGTGTAGGAAAGGTCATGTAAGAGTTTCAGTGCATAATTCACAAAAACACAGATGTATTAAAAGAGCAATGTATCAAAGTCAGGAGCAATTTCTTCTGTTCCCTGTATTTCAATATCTTTGCCTTTTAGTTTGGATTTCTAGGATATTTGCATATGATGGGGAAACATGCTAGTATACCTTCAGCAGGGAAATATACGGAGTAGAAGAAGGAGATTGATTGGGCAGCACTGGTAAAGAAAAGGAAATGAATAACAATATTAACTGAGCACTACCCAGGTACCTAAAGATGCACTTAATTAACTCACATATTCCTCACAGCAATTCCTTCACTCTTTACACTAATATTTCCTTAGCACCTCCAATGTGCCAGGCACTGTGCTTGGTAGATTCGAGGACAGACAAGACAAAGCCTGTCTCTGCCCTTGGGAAACTCATATTCTAATATAGAAAACAAAAAGGTAGACAGACAAACAGAAACAAATTACTAAATAGGACAGGCACCATGAAGGAAGCAAATGAGCTGAGATAGTAAATAATAGAGAAATCTACTGTAGATAGGAATATCAAGAAAAAATGCTTCGAGAAAGTACTTAAGCTGTTAACCAAAGGAAGAAACAGAGCTGTAGCATGCAGGAGGTACGGAAAAGAGTGGGATAGCATGTGCAAAGAACCTGGGGCAGGAAAGATCCTTATGTCTGCTGAGTAATGAGTGGGCTGGTGGGGGCAAGAGGAGAAGTATTAGGAGCAGATGTGGTGGTGTAGCTGAGAAATTAGTTTTGCCTGAATTAGGAGTTTTAGAGATGGAGAGAAGTGAATAGTAGAAGATATATTTTGAAGGTAGAGTCAACAGTACTTGCCACATTTACTTATTAATATTCTCACATAACAGATGAGAAATGGCCTGAAAGATTCAGAATTAATTAAAGTTCTTGTAGTAAGTAACTTCATGATGGGGTTATGAACCCTGCCTTCCTTAAAGCCCCTTCTACTACATCACACTTCCTAGCTTTGTTAATTCAAGGTTAATGTAGGTTTTATAGAGTCCTAAAAGTGGAAGTTTTTTGCCAGTCTAATGATGTTGAATTAGAATGTGTTTTAATAACCTGAACAAATAACAGATTTTCCATTCACAAACCCATAACCTTATGTCACTGAGGAGGGCATCAAATTCTACAAACACCCTTTACATATTTCTTCTGGACCAAATGTTAAAATACTCTTGCATTTCTTCCAGAGATGCACTGCATTACCAGCATGAATATGAAAAAATTTCTGTTGACTAAAGCAGCAGTCTTGGCAATTCTGAACCATGTGCTATTCTTACTATAAGTCTAAATTGGGTAGTTTGAGTGACCAACCAGTTTGTTCAGCTTTGCTAAAAATATGCCCATGTTTGCCCAAATGACCTGGCTTACTGGTAATCTCCCACCTTTCCGAGTCAATCAACACACGGAAAGTGCTCAAAATAAGCAGGGATTAGAGTCACAAACTCAGCTGGAGGAGCTTGCTTTTTTAAAACACAGCACTCCTGTAGTTATTTTCTTCATTGTTATTCTGTCTTTACTGTTGAGATTCTGGTGTACACATTAATGCTGCTCACGAGTGCCTCCATTTCTTCTCTGTTCAGCACACGATAGGTTTGTACTTGCCCACAATGTGCAGTTGCCCTCTGTATCTGAGGGTTCTGCAAACTGCAGATTAACTAACCACAGATCAAAATATTGAGAAAAGAAAATAATAAAAAATAACAATATGACAATAAAAATAATACAAATAAAATGGTGATACAGTATAATCACTATTTATACAACATTTACATTGTATTAGGCATTATAAGTAATCCAGAGATTATTTAAAATGTGCAGGAGGATGTGCATAGGTTATATGCAAATACTACTCTCATTTATATAAGGGATTTGAGCATCCTGGGATTTTGGTAGGGGGAAGGTGGTCGTGTAACTAATCCCCAGTGGATACCGAGGAACAACCATACTTCTTTAGGTTGGCATCACATACTTGGTCTGGCAGTATTTAAGAGCTGCCGTACAATTCTTCCCTTCTGTGTGCAGTGGAGTCTAGTGATGCTTGAAGCCTCCAATAGCCTGAGTCTCTGATGAGGACAATGTGCTGCCAAGTCCCCACAGCTGATCCCCAACAGACATGTTATATGAGGGCAAAGACCTTTTGTCATTTTTAAATGCTAAGACTTGGGGATTTGTTGTTGTTGCTGCTGCTACCATATATCCTAATCTTTGTGACTGGGATAGGTTCCTTCACATTCTTCATAGGAAGGAAAACACGAACTTTCAATTTACGGAAATATGACAAACAGTACAGTTGGCAGAAAGTCAAGAGGTTTGGATTCAAACGCAACTAGTTTTAATACTATCTTTGCAACTTACTTGCTCTCTGAGTCTTCTTTTTCTCATCTGAAAAAGAGTAATAACAGTATAAGTTTGCTATAATTTAATACGCAAAGTTCCTAGAAGGATGCTAAACCACAGATGATGTTCAATGAAAATAGCAATTTCTGTGAGGGGTAATGGTAAATAGACTAAAAGTGTAGCAAAAGATAAACAACATAGGCATGGCTGAATCTGAAGAGACTATAGAAATGGGGAACACTGTCATTCATCCCCTCGGTTCTGCCTACCAAGCATCTCCTAGTCATAGGCATGCCTTTCTGTCTCTTCTGTGTTCAACTCATACTTTCCCTGTCCCGTTCCCACTCGTCTGTCACACGCTGCTCCCAGGAAAGTATATAGAAATCACTCACTAAGATAGCTGCATTTTAACAGGAATTAAGTTAAAGGGCTAAAGCTCCAACTTAGTATTTTAGGCCTTAGGTGGAAAAGGGCAGTGGATATCTCTCACCTGAACCCAGGCTGGCCAAGAGGATCCATCTAGCTTAATTATGTCCACTTTTTGGGTCCACTAACCTAGGAAGGTCTATTGGACCAGTCTTTATAAAAGACTTTTATGAGGCTTCATTTTGTGAAGCTGTCCAGATCTGCTGGAAAGTCTACCATTATAGTTTGGCAGGATCTTCTGTGGGGTCAGGAGTGGGGACTGGCAGTACTAGTGCTGTATGTCGACATTACTCTTAAAAATGTTCAGACAGTCTTAACATAGTCTCCTCATATTAATCCTCACAGCAATCCTGCAAATGGGCATTAAGATCTTTGTCATAGATGATGGAACTGAAGCTTAAAGCTTTTAAATCATTTACCCAAATTCACGTATATGATAGGTGGAAGAGTCTATATTCCAAAACCAGTACCTCTGATTTCAAGTTTAATATCCTTTTTTCCCCTTTCACTATTACAGTTTTCTCTGTGTGAGAAAGTAAATTCAATAGTGTCTCTTGATGGCATTTTGCTATCATGTAATACAAATATTTCTTTTTTGTTGTTACATAGTTGGGAATTTGAAATTCTGTTTTCTACATTCAACACTATAAGGAAGAAAAAATACATGACCGTTAAAAAAAAGAAACTACAAATATGCTATTGAAAATGAAATTAAAGTAAAGTATTCTATATTGTCATGTTTTCTGGCTAAAATAATACCCACAGTTTCAGAGAATTTTAATCTCTACCTATATGAAAAAAGAGAGAAGAGAATAGGGAAGGAAGCTAAGATTTTAGTCTCATCATTTCTTTAAGAAACTATAATTATTTTCTTATGGCTAACATAATTTCTAACATCAATCTATTTGCAGTCAGTTGTAAACATTGAAAATGTTTTGAAACTTACAGTGGAAATACAGAATTTGTAGCCAGACAAACAAGTTTGAATTCTAATAACACCACATAAATCTATAGGCCTTGAGGAAGTAAGTTAATTAAGCCATAAATTAGAGATGAGCCTCAAGCTTCTTATCTCTGAAATGAAAGTTTATAATAACAATCTCATAGAAAGGTGGTGGCTATCACATGACATAGTGGATATAAAGCACTTATAGATTATAAACTTTAAAAAAGTTTACTTCCCTTTTCTCTTTGCATCAGATAGATTCTCATCATTCTAGAAATAACCTGATTCTTATTCCCAAGTAGTGCACAATCAAGTGGATTTTATTCACTTAGTAAGTATTCAAAGAGAGAAAGTGAGAAACAGAGAAGAAAGATGGAGGAAAGGAAGAAAGGAAGGAAGACAAGGAGGAAGGGAGAGAGGGGAAAAGTCCTACTAAGAAAAACAATACTAAAATCAGATGGAGACATGTTCCTTCTCTGCATGATCTAATATTGTTCTGTTAGTAGAGATTGGAAGTACTTGGAGTTACCCATCCTGCCCTTGTCCTCTTTCCCCAGTAGAAATACAGGAAATAAAAAAAGTTTTATAACACTTCTGATAATATCACTAGAAATTGGTCATTAGTTCTCAAAGCAGAACTTCTTGCTTGAAATATATTTGGCCCTATTTGATTTTATCATTCATTCAAGGGTGGAATTGTTACAGAAATATATTCTATGCCACTAATCCCATCACTATGCACAATTATACATTTATTTTTTAGACAACCGACCAGATTCCAAATGTAAACCTGAAAGACCTAAAGAAATTTTTCAACACCCAGTCTAGGATTGATCTTAACTGGACTTTGGCTGTCTATGGCATCTCAAATAGCGATTTCCAACTTCACTGTAGAGGACAGCCATTACAGGTTTGAGCAGCTATCTCCACCATGAGAAAGAGTTAATTTTTTGTATAATTTTGAAGTCTGAGTGAAGTTGAAGTGTGAATTCATTACAGGATATCGTGAATGTTGTTAAGTGGATCATGCGAATGCAGTTCCCTCTATATTTCCTATAATGATTTGTATATACTCTAAGTAATTACAGGCATTTATATTTATAATTAGCCTTTTGGGGGAACCATTTTAAGAAAATGATTTGTTCAGCTGTGTACCAGATTAGTATCAGCCGGGTGTTTGTCAAATACCACCGTAACTGGGAAAACACAGCAAGAAGTGTTGATACAAAAAGAACTTTAGAAATATGCTTAAAGTTTCATTTTTTTTTTCCAAAAGTAGTTGCATCACTTCTTAGAACACAAGTACATGTCTTTCAAACACGATTTTTTTCTTTAAAAAGTGGGGCATGGGTACACAAATAGAGTGATGAAATGAAAAAATACAATCAATGGAATTTTACTGGCACAACGTAAAGGTCAGGATAAGACTAACAATACAAGCATTAGAAACAACACTGAGCAATGTTCTGAATGATCATGAACTGCCTTTAGAGGCTTCTAAAGCACCAAGATGAATTGGTGCCAACAACTGGACTATGGAGTCAAGAGACCAGCAGAGGCAGTTGACCCAAACTCAAGATGAAACTTTTATAAATAAATATAGGCCGAGTGCGGTGGCTCACAGCTGTAATCCTGACACTTTGGGAAGCGGAAGTGGGCAGATCACTTGAGGCCAGGGGTTTGAGAACAGCCTGGCCAACATGGTGAAACCCCATCTCGACTAAAAAATACAAAAATTAGCCAGGTGAGGTGGCCCATGCCTGTAATCCCAGCTACTCGGGAGGTTGAGGCAGGAGAATCGCTTGAGCCAGGGAGTCGGAGGTTCCTGTGAGGCGAGATTTTGCCACTGCACTCCAGCCTAGGTGACAGAACAAGACTCTGTCTTAATAATAATAACAATAGAAGTAAAGCTGTTTGTTATATTCTTGTGAAGGTTTGTCTGTGTACAGGACAGAATCGTAAATTAAAATCCCCAAATAAGAAAGTCTGAGTCAAGAAGGCAACAGTGAGACACTATTACCCTCTGTTTTCAGTAATAACATCATACATCTATTCGAATGTCCCCTTGTCCAAAGAATTATGTAAACCTTAATCATCTTTTAAATGGGCATCATCTGATTTCCTTTCAAACTTCAACCCCTAAATGAGTATATTGTTCTGATTTGGAAACTACCAGGGAGAAATCTGACTATTCAAAGCAGTGAAGTCAACCTGAGTTGATAATGTAACTGCAGGCATTCTTACAACATTTCATCCTTTCCAATATAAATAGAGCAATTTGACCTTCATTTAACTTGATCATTTAAAATCCATTATGAATAACATAAATATCTTTCCCACTATGTGCTTTAAAAACTTTGTACTATTTATTTTTTTGCAGGGAAAACTTCCAGATAATACAGGGTCAGAAATCTGACCACTTTTGAATTCTCTTCCTTTTTAAAATTTATTTTTAAATTTATAATTGACACAATAATATTACATATTTCTGGGGTACAATGTAATGTTTTGAGGCACATGTACATAGTGTAATGATCAAATTGGAGTAGTTATCATATCCATCATTTTAGACATTTCTTTGTGGTGACAACCTTCAAAATCTTCTCTTCTAGCTATCTTGAATATGTAGTACAATGTTATTTTTCTATAGTCACTGTATTGTGTAATACAACACCAAAACTTATTCTTCCTGTATAATTTAACGTTGCAGCAATTGACCAACCTTTTGTTGTCCCCCCCTTCCAGCCTTTGGTAGCCACTATTTTACTCTCTATTTCTATGAAATCAATGTTTTTAGATTTCACGTGACTGAGATTATGCAGTTTGTCTTTCTGTGTCTAGCTTATTTCACTTAATATAATGTCCTCCAGGTTCATCTACGTTGCTTCAACTGACATAATTTCATTCTGTGTTATGGTTAAATGGTATTCTATTGTGTGTCTGCATGTGTGTGTGTTTGTGTGTATAACAATTTTTAATCCATTCATCTGTAGATGGTCATCTAGGTTCATTCCATATCTTGACTACTGTGAATAGCACTATAATAAACATGGGTGTGCAGATGTATCATCAACATACCGATTTCATTTTCTTTGATATATGCCCAGTAATGAGCTTGCTAGATCAAATGGTAGTCTATTTCTAGTTTTTAAAGGAAACTTTATACTCTTTTCCGTAATGGCTGTATTACCTTATATTTCCACCAATCGTGTGTAAAAGTTCCCTTTCCTTTGCCAGCATGTTTGTCTTTTTGAAAAAAGCTGTTTTAACTGCGGTGAGGTGATATCATTGTGGTTTTGATGAGCATTCCTCAGGTGATTAGTGAAGTTTTGCATTTTTTAATCTATCTGTTGGTTATTTGTATGTACTCTTGTGAAAAAATGTCTATTCAGGTCTTTTGCCATTTTTTATTTGATTTTTTGGGTTTTGGCCATTGAGTTGTTTGAGTTTTTTATATAATCAGGGTATTAACTTATTATCAGATGCATAGTTTGCAAATATTTCTCTCATTCTGTAGATTTTCTTTTCACTTCATTGATTATTTCCTTTGCTGTACAGAAGCTTTTTAGTTTTATGTAATCTCATTTGTCTATTTTAGCTTTGGTTGCCAGGGCTTTTGAAGTTTTATTCAAAAAACCTTTTCCCAGTTCGATTTCATGAAGCATTTCCTCTATCTTTTGCTGTAGTAGTTTCATAGTTTGGATCTTATGTTTGAGTCTTTAATCCATTTAGAGTTGATTTTTGTATACCGTGAGAGATGGGGGTCTAGTTTCATGCTTCTGCATGTGGCTATCCATTTTTTTCAGCACCATTTATTGAAGAGATTGTCCTTTCCCCAATGTGTGTTCTTGGCATCTTCGTCAAAAATCAGTTGGCTGTAAATGCATGAATTTATTTATTGGTTCTCTATTCCACTGATCTATGTGTCTATTTTTATGCCAGTATTATTCTGTGTTGGTTACTAGAGCTTTGTAGTGTATTTTGAAGTCAGATAGTGTGATGCATCTAGCTTTGTCTTTTTTGCTCAGAATTGCTGTGGCTAACTGGGTCTTCCGTGGTTCCACATAAATTTTAAAATTGTTTTTTCTATTTCTGTGAGGAATGTCACTAGTATTTTGATAAGAATTGCATTAAATCTGTAGATTGCATTGAAACTGTAGATTGGGGTAATATGGAAATTTTAATGATTGTTTTCTCCAATCCATGAACATAGAATATCTTTCAATTTATTTGTGTCCTCTTCAATTTTTTTTTTTTTTTTTTTGAGATGGAGTCTCACTCTGTTGCCCAGGCTGCTGGAGTGCAGTGGCAAGATCTCAGCTCACTGCAACCTTCACCTCCCTGCTCAAATGATTCTATGATTCTCCTGCCTCGGCTTTCCGAGTAGCTGAGATTACAGGCACCTGCCACCATGCTTGACTAATTTTTGTACTTTTAGTAGAGATGGGATTTCACCATATTGGCGAGGCTGGTTATGAACTCCTGACCTCGAATGATCCACCTGCCTCAGCTTCCCAAAGTGCTGAGATTACAGGCATGAGCCACTTTGCCTGGCCCCTCTTCAATTTTTTTCATCTATGTTTTATAGATTTCTTAATTGTAGCCAGGGCTGACGTGTCATTGAGATTTTTATTCAATTTTTTAAACACTTTAAGTCCCACAGACAACATCATGTCAGGTCTTTATGATTTTGGAGTTTAGATTTGGTTTCCTCCCTCTATGAACCCTTCTTGTTATAAATTGATTTTGTCACCCCCTTTCAAATTCATATATTAAAGTCCTAATTCCTGGTACCTAATGCGACCTTATTTGAAAATAAGGTCATTGTAGATAGAATTAGTTAAGATGAGGTAGGATGGGCCCCTAAATCAATATAACTGGTGTTCTTTGAAAAGTGGGAACACACACATTCAGGGAGAACACTATGTGAACCTAAAGGCATAGATGGGTATGCATCTACAAACCAAGAAACTCCAAAGCTTGCTGGCAGAAGCTATAAGAAAGGGATGGAGCAGGTTTTTCCCTCACAGCTCATGGAAGAAACCAACAGTGCCAACACCTCGATCCTGGACTTCCAGCCTCCAGAACTGTGAGGTAATAAATTTCTGTTGCTTAAACCACTCAGCATGTGGTATTTCATGATGGCAACCCTAAGAAACTAACACTAATACACTTTCTTCACAGTTGTGCCAGAAAATTGTCTCATTAGCTGATTAGTGACTCCCTTATTATTTCTGCTTTTGTACATTGAGTGGGAATATTTGCATATCATTGATGCCAGAATCTATCCTTCAAAATGATGGCCATTTTAAAAATGGATAATATCTTTAAGCATTGCCTTGCCCTTCCAAAAGGTGAAAAAAAAGTGAGGCTTGGTAAGGAGGACAAGATCTGCTAAAACTTGCCATTAAAAAATATTATAGCAGATCTCTGGATACGTTCCAGTATTAAAACACATTTGACAGAAATATGAGAAATAAGAGACCATACTACCAATGTCATTCTATCAATGTCTTCAAGATGACAGCAAAGGAGCAAGAGGATCAAGGAGGAAAATAATAAAGAATCCTTGCTATCAAGCAGAAAGGGGATTGGCCTTGATCAGTGGGAAAGTTAAAAAGGGCCACAAAATTAAACTGCTCCTTAAAAAATAGAAAAGGAGATAATGAAGTCAAGGGAAAAGCAACATTAGTATCTGGATTTAATTCATGACCTTCTTAGTCCTAGGAGAATTTGGGCCAGGAGAATTTCCTAATCAGCAGCTGCACTCCCCACTTCTAGCTCTCTGGGCCACATTTGACAAATGTAGATCTGAAACTTTAGTATGGATGAGAATCACCAGAGGTCTTCTAAAACAGATTGCTGTCTCTCTTCCCACTCCATCCCATAGTTGCCAATTCATAGGTCTGGAGTGGGGTCCCAATAACTTGCATTTTTAACAAGTTCCCAGGTAATGCTGATGCTGCTGATCTGGGGGCAATACTTTAAGAACCACTGGACTATATCAATGTCAAACCTGCCTGATGAGAAGAATCACCTGGAAGGTTTAAAAAAATGCAAAATCCTCGGCCCCCATGCCAGACTTTCTGACTCAACCTCCAGGGAAGAGCCTAGAATTTTCTATTTCAGCAATCCTGCCTGATTAATATGATTAGGCGAGTTTGGAAAATGCTACACCAAATCTCTATAAATTCCCTTTTTTTAGCATCTGTCGTTTTTCCACTTGGTTTCAGTGAATTTTGCAATATGGCAGTAGCTATATGATGAGCTAAGAGTAGCACAAGTACTAGGTTCTGTACCTTGAATTTCCTGATCCCATTGGCTGACCACAGTACCCTGCTTTTTCTTTTTATGAACAGGTGCCTTGGGAGAGAGTCTTCCTTAATCCCAACTGGCCCTGGTATCATGATGTCGTCCAGAGGCCACTCTGAAACAGACTCAGATGATGTAGCCTTCACTGGTAATTCTCTGCTTATCTTTCACTCTTTCTTATCATACAACATGCATATTTTGCTCTGAATATTAATGGTGGCTCTAGCCTCAGGCTGTTTCCTCTTAACTTTGAAAATATTTACGTGTGAGTTATGCTCCACAAGTTTTATTTCAAAAGCACTTTCTCTTTATTTGGCAGGAATATTCTTGCTGGCACTTGCAGAGGAAATCCCATTGGTTCAGCAGATGGCTAATGATAATTGAAGTTAACTCTTTAGAGAACAATTAGAGATTTCCCAAAAGGATTGTAGTAAAATTGCTTAGGGGCCTATCATGCCCATCTGCTGCTTTTGAGAACATATAATTCCTATCTCTTAGATCCAAATTCAAGCCACAAACTCAAAGTTGAGGCACGCTGTAAATGGCTTTCTTTGGACCTTCTTTGCCTTTTGGGGATTTGTAATGATTCTAAATATAGTGACCTGATACAGTTTAGCTCTAATTTTTGCAGCAGCACTGCAAGTAGATGTTACTCTATTTTACAAATAAGAAAACTGAGGCTAAACAAGATCAGATATAGAGTCTTGAAGATTATACAACTGCCTAGTATCAGTCAGGATTCAAACCCACAGCTACCCAACTTACAAGCCTGAGCTGCTCCTCCAAGACGACTCTATTCTACTTTTGAAGAAATGCGGGGTCAGGTTTGAGAGCAACATTTTCATTTGTTATTTTTCCTGGAGTTTCCAAGATTGTGTTTAAATTCTACCAAGTGAGAAAAGGTTACAACAATCATCCTTAGTTTTGTTTGCTATCTCAACAGGACTCTGCGTGCTTTGATTCTAAATGTAAAATTAGCTCTGTCTGTTACAGGAAAGCCATCAACTGGGCAATGTATTAGTCTGTTCCCTCACTGCCAACAAAGACATACCTGAGACTGGGCAATCTATTAAAAAAAAAGAGGTTCAATTGACTCACAGTTCCATATGTCTGGGGAAGCCTCACACTTCATGGTGGAAGGTGAATGAGGAGCAAAGTCATGTCTTACATGGTGGCAGGCAAGAGAGTGTGTGCAAGGGAACTCCCCTTTATAAAACCATCAGATCTCATGAGACTTTTTCACCATCATGAGAACAGAACAGGAAAGACCTGACCCCATGATTCAATTACCTCCCCTCAGGTCCCTCCCACAACATGTGGGAATTCTGGGAGCTACAATTCAAGATGAGATTTGGGTGGGGACACAGCTAGATCATATCATTCCACTCTTGACCCCTCCCAAATCTATGCCCTCACATTTCAAAACCAATCATGCCTTCCCAACACTCCCCCAAAATTCTTAACTCATTTCAGCATTAACTCAAAAGTCTGCAGTCCAAAGTCTCATCTGAGACAAGGCAAGTCCCTTGCCTGTAAAATCAAAACCAAGTTAGTTACTTCCTAGATACAATGGGGGTACAGGCATTTGGTAAATACAGCTATTCCACATGGTAGCAATTGGCCAAAACGAAGGGGCTACAGGCCCCACCCAAGTATGAATTTCAGTGAGGCAGTCAAATCTTAAAGCTCCAAAATGATCTCCTTTGACTCCATGTCTCACATCCAGGTCACGCTGATGCAAAAGGTGGGTTCTCATAATCTGAGACAGCTCTGTCCCTCTGGCTTTGCAGGGTACATCCCCCCTCCTGACTGATTTCATGGGCTGGCATTGAGTATCTAAGGCTTTTCCAGGCACACCGCACAAGCCTTTGGCAGATCCACATTCTGGGGTCTGCAGGATGGGAGCCCTCCTCCGATGGCTCTACTAGGCAGTGTCTCAGTGGGGACTCTGCATGGGGGTTCCAACCTCACATCTCCCCTCCATACTGCCCTAGCAGAGGCTCTCCATGAGGGCCCTGACCCTGCAGCCAATCTCTGGATATCCAGGCATCTGCACACATCCTCTGAAATCCAGGAAGAGGCGCCCAAATTTCAATTCCTGGCCTCTGTGTACCTGCAGGCCCAACACCATGTGGAAGCTGCCAAGGCCCAGGCCTGTGCCCTCCGAAGCCACTGCCTGAACGGTACCTTGGCTCCCTCTAGCCATGGCTGGAGCAGCTGCAGGGTGCCAAGCCCCTAGGCTGCACACAGCAGGGGGGCCCAGGAATCCACTTTTTCTCTCCTAAGCCTCCAAGCCTGCGATGGAGGGGCTACCAGGAAGGTCTCCAACATGCCCTGGAGACATTTTTTCCATTTTCTTGGTGATTCACATTGGGCTCCTGGTTACTTATGCAAATTTCTGATGCAGGCTTGAATTTCTCCCCAGAAAATGGGTTTTTCTCTTCTATTGCATGGTCAGGCTGCAAATTTTCCAAACTTTAATGCTTCACTTCCTCTTGAACATTTTGCTACCTAGAAATTTCTTCCACCAGATATCCCAAAGCATCTCTCTCAAGTTCAAAGTTCCACATATATCTAGGGCAGAGGCTAAAAGCCGTCAGTCTCTTTGCTAAAGCACAGCCAAGAGTCACCTTTGTTCCAGTTCCCAACGAGTTCCTTATCTCCATCTGAGACCATGTCAGCCTGGACTTCATTGTCCACGTCACTATCAGCATTTTGCTCCAAGCCATTCAACAAGTCTCTAGGAAGTTCCATACTTTCCCACATCTTTCTGTCCTCTGAGCCCTCCAATTCTCTAGGAAGTTCCAAACTTTCCCACATTTTCCTATCTTCTGAGCCCTGCACACTGTTTCAACCTCTACCTATCACCCAGTTCCAAACTTGTTTCCACATTCTCAGGTGCCCTTTATAGCAACACTCAATTTACTGTATCAGTCTGTTTCCATGCTGCCAACAAAAACGTAGCTAAAACGGGCAATCTATAAAGGAAAGAGGTTCAATTGACTCACAGCTCCACATAGCTGAGGAGGCCTCACAATCATGGCAGGAGGTGAATGAGGAGCAAAGTCATGTCTTACATGGCAGCAGGAAAGACAGCATGTGCAGGGGAACTCCCTTTCATAAAACCATCATCTCTTGTGAGATGTATTCACTATCATGAGAGCAGACAGGAAAGACCCACCCCATGATTCAATTACTTCCCAGTGGGTCCCTCCCATGACAGGTGGGAATTATGGGAGCTACAATTCAAGATGAGATTTGGGTAGGGACAGAGCCAAACCATATCAAGTGGTTATTCAGAAAATGTGACTAACTATTGGTTTTAAGTAACAAAAGGATGGTTTCAGTCTTGAATTATCTTGAATTATTATTTTTGCTCAAACTTTCATAGTTGATTGTTGCATATCTTCTTTCCGTTCTTTCTTTCTCCAGCAAGAATTTGTTTGTACCAACTCTATGCCATACACTGTGATAGACACACCAGACGTGGAAGTGAGAAATATGATTCCCATCTTGGATAGCAAAGAAGATGGACAAATAAACCAACAAATTAAACACAGAAAAATGTTTTCTAAAGGAAGGAGGTTTCTTGAAGGAAGTGGTACTTCTGTTGAAATATGAAAGATGAGTGAGGGTTAGTCACATACAGAAAGGGAGAAGGGAGTATCCAATGTAGATAGAACAGCATATGAAAAGCACAGAGATGTGAGAGAGCAGGTAGGCACTGCTGTAAATCCAGGTGGATGTAAAAAAAAATCAGAGCCTTGCAGGAACTAGGTTGTAGAAAGCTCTGTGGACTAAGTTTAGTTGGTTTAACTTTATCCTAAAAGTCACAGGAAAATATTAAAGATGTTTAAAAAAGAAAAAAAACAGATTTTCATTTTATTAACAAAACATAACTCTGGCAGCAGGTGTGGAAAATGGATGGAGGGGCCAGGACCAGAAGAAAGACACCTGTTACTGAAGCAATGCAGATGGGAAATGATGGATACCTAGATGTAGACCATGCCAGCAAAGACGGAGGGGCAGAATTGAGTAATACTTGTAGAACTAATGTAACTTACAGGATGATTAGATACATAGAAAGGAGACTAATTCGATCCTTTATTTTTCTTCCTTTTTCAAAAGTTTTTTTTAAGACTATATTACTATCTTTTCCCCATTCCCTCCATACTTAATATGACAGTTAGCTAATTTTACTTGAATACCTATGTCTTATTCTTTACCACCACCACCAAGCAGCAGCATCTCCCTACCACCACCACAACAAGCAGCAAGTGTTTACGGAACACCTCTTACTAAATTATCCTTTGTCTTGTTTTGTGACAAATTTACATTCCTCTCTGCTTTACTTTTGCTTTATCCTGTATTTTTCATTGTTCTGTGGTTTAGCATGTATTTTCTTCTGCTCTTCCAGGACCGTAGGATTTCAGAGCTTGTTACTTAAGTTCTCAGGTTTTTGATATGTACTTGGAATTTTATTTTTTACTACTTTCTCAAAGTAATGCTCCACAAATATTTCTTATGTAATTCCAATGCATCTAAAGAGATTTAGCATTTGAGTTTTATGTTAAATCAATAAACTGATTAAAGCCATAACTAGCAATCACCAACTTTTATCTGGAAATAAACTGAAAACTATTATTCATTTACTAAGGCTCTGGTGTACTTATTTCTGTAAAGAGAACACTATACTTTGCTCAAAGAAGTAATACAATTTATATTTTCTCCTGTTCTCATGTGTGCAAATTATGTTCATTTTATTGTACAGGCTATATATCTTCTGCAATACCTGCATCTGCCTGTAGGTGTAAAGTTAAAATTCAGCTCTTCTGTCAAGGTAAGAAATTAGATAGCTGGCTAAAATAAGTTATTTCAGTGTATACTGCTCAGGTGATGGGTTCACCAAAATCTCACAAATCACCACTAAAGCACTTACTCAAGTAACCAAATAACACTTGTTCCCCCAAAACCTATAGAAATAAAAAATTTTAAAAAATGAATATAAAAAAAGAAGTTATTTAATATGCAGGCTTATATTTATTTTTTCATTGTTTACATTTTTTCTTTATTTCTTCTAAAAAAAACAGGATGCATGCACAAAATGTGCAGGTTTGTTACATAAGTGTACATGTGCTATGGTGGTTTGCTGCACCTATTGACCCATCCTCTAAGTTCCCTCCCCTCACCCCCGACCCCCCAACAGGCCCTGGTGTGTGTTGTTTCCTTCTCTGTGTCCATGTGTTCTCAATGTTCAGCTCCCACTTATGAATGAGAACATGTGGTGTTTGGTTTTCTGTTCCTGTGTTAGTTTGCTGAGGATGGTGGCTTCCAGCTTCATTCATGTCCCTGCAAAGGACATGATCTCATTCCCTTTTATGACTGCATAGTAATTCCATGGTGTATATGAACCACATTTTCTTTATCCAGTCTATCACTGATGGGCATTTGTGTTGGTTCCATGTCTTTGCTATTTTAAATAGTGCTGCAATAAACATACATGTTCATGTGTCTTTATAGTAGAATGATTTCTATTTTGGTGGTATATACCCAGTAATAGGATTACTGGGTCAAATGGTATTTCTGGTTCTAGATCCTTGAGGAATCTCTATACTGTCTTCCACAATGATTGAACTAATTTACATTTTTTCTTAACGGCAGTCATGTCATGCCATGTTAAAAAAAATACAGATGTTTTCTTCAAGAAGTCTAAGGAAAGACTTCCTTGTACTACTTAAATAAGACTGCCAAAATGGCATAATATCAAAAAAGAAATGTAAATAGAGAATCAACTGCCAACTAAATGCCACCATTACTCACAGTGTGATATCACCTACTTGTCTTAGGCATCATTCATTTATATTATAGTCTGGTCCACCGAGACTATTCATCACATTTTTATTGAGCAATTTCTATGTGCTTAGTAATGACTGTGCTGGGCTCTATAGGTTCTCTGTAGGTGCTTTAAGTCCTGCCCACAATAGCTTACAATGTGGTTGAGATTTAAATAAAAATACAGAAGTTTTTAAAAATATATCTTGTACAAATTACCTTAAAGTAAAAAAAAATTCAGATAATGAAAATAAAGCTGTAGAAAATCTAGGATGAGCCTAGAAATATTTTGTATTAATAAAATAGTCAGTAAAAGCCTGGATTAATGAAAAATATGAGGACAGATATTTTTAGGATGGCAATTAAACACTTCTGTAGTCATAACTAAAAATGTAATGAGAAGCGTATATTTTATACAGATCCTTAAGATACCTGCATAGTGACAATTATCTTAAGAACAGATTTCTTTGAAATGTGCTTCCAATTACTAAAGATGTTGAAAAACTTTTTCTCTTAGTTTATCTGATTTCCTTATAACTTTTATTTCATTATTTATTTAATTTTTGAAAATTGTTCTTATAGATACTAAAAACACAGACCCTAGTCAACTCTGTCTGAATTTTCATATATTCTGTGGATATATTTTATTATGTAAAAGATAATGACTCTACTGTTCTCTTCCCTCCTTGGGAGAACTTAGATAAATATATCTTCTGACGGAAGCCAAAGCTTCTAAACACAATATTCTCTGTTCTCTTACATATCCCTGGCTAACAGATCTCGGCATGGCTTGGCATGCTTGTTCACATTACCCTGGTCCAACCTCTCTTGGGAACAGCACAGCTGAGTTTTTTGTTTATTTGTTTGTTTATTTTCTTTTACATTGGGTTGCACTGATGCTGAATGAAAGCACTAATGCTGCAATACAATGGGGGCTGGAGTAGGCAGCAGTTCACTTCTTCCAATGCAAAAGCTGTAAGTTTAAAAGTACGTGGAATATATTATATGTATAGTGAGGACTCATGTCTATACAGCCCACTTAAAGCATATTAATGTTATATGTTTGTTTCACATATGTATCCCACAGAACTTTACAGTAGTTACTATAATTAAAATAAAACTGTAGATCAAGCATCAGTTCTTCACAAGTAACTTTTTTTTGGCAAAGTTCTTAAGGATCTTACTTTATTTTGAGGGTTAGTTCTATCTTTGTTATAACCTTGTTGCATAATGACAAGAATTTGTGTTTATTGAAAATAACAAAAATGAAGATGAAGCTACTTGTTAAAAACCAGTGTTTTGCTGAATTACAACCCAGAGTTTTGAGTACACATATAACATAACATTATTTTCAATGAATTTGTACACAATGGATACATTTGTCTAGATTGTAAACAAAAATGTTCTCTGTACCTGCTCAATTTTGCTGTGAAACTAAAACTACTCTAAAAACTAAAGTTTTTTTTAAGTATCATATATATATATACTGATATGTATATATAGAGATACAGTTTCTCTACATCGGATTTTAAACTAATTGGACAAAGATAATTTCTCATTGTATGAGAAATATCTTTGCCAAATAGTCGTTATTTTTCTAACTTTTCCAATTATTTTGTTACTTATTACTTTAACAAAAAAACCTTTAATAAACATGTTATGTAAAACTTCATGTGGGCTGAGCATGGTGGCTCACACCTGTAATCCCAGCACTTTGGGGGGTTGAGGCGAGTGGATCACTTAAGGTTAGGAGTTCAAGACTAGCCTGGCCAACATGGTGAAACCCCATCTCTACTAAAAATACAAAAATTAGCTGGGAGTGGTGGTGGGTGCCTGTAATCCCAGCTACTCAGGACGCTGAAGCAGGAGAACTGCTTGAACTGGGGAGGCCAAAGTTGCAGTGACCCGAGATCGCACCATTGCACTCCAGCCTGGGCAACAGAGTGAGACTCTGTCTTAAAAACAAACAAATAAACAAACAAAAAGCACTTCTTGTGATTATTCTCCCTGGATGTAGACATTTTTAAACCAGGAAAGTTTAACGTGAAATGACAACAACCACTAACATGAACAACAACATAAAAACAAAAAGCTATCATGTTCACTTATGTTAATCTTTTACATAAATGTTACCTTTGCTGATAATTTACTTAATTAGTAACATCTTTCTAGGTGTCAAACACTACACTAGTGCCAAGAGACCTATGGAAAAAAAATTAAGAAACGAGTCCTCTCCACCGTGAATTACAGTTTTGTCACATGGGAAGAGACATATACAATGAAAATATTCAAGGAATAGTACAATACAATAGTTAAAATGAGTACTATGTAACTTCAAAGTTGCAGACAGAGGTAAGGAAAAAACAAAAATACTTAAAGTATTCAAGGCCTAAGGACAAGGTGAGATCTGAACATGTGGGAGGTGGGTAGGTTTTGCATGGACAAAAATTATCGTGAGGTCTTAAAAACAAGAATAGCATCCAAAGGATGGTTGGGGTTGATTCCGTTCATGATATTTAAACCCACACAGTCAGGAAGCCAGTTTATAGTTGAAATTGAGATTCATATTAAATAGGTAGAAATAAGTCTGGGTAAAGAATCAATCATAAATACTTTCTGAGGATCTATCGTGTAACACTCATTTTATGTACGTTATTACAATTACCCTACAGGTAAGTACGATTATCTTCAATTTATAGATTAATTTATTGAGATGCAATTAACTTTCTCAGAGTCACAGAGCTTGTGAGTGGCACAGCCAGATTTAAATCCAAGTTTGATTCCAAAACTCATGCTTCTGTTACCACATCACTTTGTCTTGTAAACAGAATATCATTGCAGCAAATCTTTCATCCCATTGTGCTGTAAGAAGGAACAGCACACCTGGCATTTTAAAAACTTGAACCTGAATTTGAATTCTTACTTATGTTAGGTATGAAAAATCGGTTAAGCCCTTTATAAACTGTACCATCTTTTGTAAAAATAAAATAGTGAATAGATGACAGCTAGTCACACAGGCGAATGAGGAACAGATAGAAGTAACAGAAGAATGGACATTCTTCTGATGTTGGCAAATACTATGTACTCAATAAAATTCACTGAATTTAAACCTAAGTAAAGGGATTGTGTACAGCATCAGCTTTGTGCTAGTTAAGACCATTTTAAATATAGATTTGGAAGAAAATAGTTATAGTTTATAGCTAATTCACAACTGCTTCTGCTATTTAAGAAGGACTCTACTATTGAGTCATTATAGTTGGCAGAAACGATATGTAGTCACAGCATATGATCCTACAGCAAAACTTCTGATACCATATTTTCATCGCTTCCCAAGATGTCCTATAGGTGACAGCATGGCCTTTAGCATGGTACCTACAGAGGAGACAGTAAATATGTGGTGAATTAAGTAAATGAGGGGACAGAAGAAAGGGAGGAAGAGAAAAAAAAAAGACAAGAAGAAGAAAAGCTGATTGAATTTAAAAGCAGGTAACGGCATATCAGCTGAAAACTATTAGATGACTCAAGTATATCTTTTCGAAGTCCACAAAGTTTTTTATTTTGATACAGACAAAATAGATTCTTTTATTTTATAAAAATGTAATAAAGTTTGTTATTCAACAACTGTTATTTATTAATTTTGCCTTTGTATATGCTGCCAGCAAAGAAATATTAAGAAATCCTGACTTGGTCATGGTGAATCAGAAGGCCTACCTGGATTTTTTTATCACTCTAACTGCGCAGCTAACCATTCAACCTCAAATTTGTTTTTTATGACACTCCAAGGATGCCCTTAGCTGCATCACTCCTTTGTCGTCAAAAGCTTAGAAATAACAATTAAGCAGATTCCTGAGTTACTAAATGACAAATAACTAGAATTGAGACTTAGGAACTTTTAGTTCCATGCTTAGCCCACAGGGACACAACATCTCTAAAACATTAATCATAATTGGGCACAAATATTTTTTGTCACGATTCCCTCCTGCCCTCATTTGCTTTTATATCTCATTAAGTTCATATCCTATTAATTGAATTATTGCTCTCAATATGTTGACTTTTCACCATCATAAGCTTATACTGATTTTTCAAACTCATATTGCAAAAGCAAGCTATCATGAAATGTAAAGATGTCCACTTTGGTTAAGATTCACGTAAAGGTTTGAAGTTGAAGAAAACTCCTGGAACACAGGTCTTTCTTTTCATCACTTTTCCTCCAATCATCATCTGTGAAATTCTTCCCAACTTCTTAAATGCATATTCAAAATCCCATCCAAGAAACCAATCTAATATTCAGAGGCATGGATTATAATAATAAAGTTGATCTCCATGGGTATTACTGACAAAACAGTCATTAAAATAAAAAGATAAAAATGAAGAAATAATCCAAATCAAAATATATAATTATCCTTCTCAGGTGGGAAGAAATACGCAAATTCAGGGAAGCAGGAATTGCAATAAAATGTCCAACTCCATTCTTTCATCATCTGTTAGAATAGAGAGAGAAAGATGCAATAAGCATGGATGGGGATTATTTTTTTTTAATTTTGTGTATGGTGTGAGGAGTAAAATATAAGTAATAAATTTGTTTGCTTTAAACGTTTAAAACATTCTCTTTTGAAGTAATTACATGTGTTTTATTTTTAAAAAAGCAATTGTAGGCACAATAAATGGTCAAATAATCTTGTTGTAAAAACAAGTTTCAATTAGTATATAACTCTAGTCTAAAAAGAAATAAGGAAGAATAGAAGCTGAAATAGCCAGGAAATAGAATATTTTCCTATCAAAACATCAAAGTAGGCCAGACGTGGTGGTTCATGCCTGTAATCCCAGCATTTTGGGAGGCCGAGGCGAGTGGATCATGAGGTCAAGAGATCAAGACCATCCTGGTCAACATGGTGAAACCCCGTCTCTACTAATACAAAAATTAGCTGGGTGTGGTGGTGTGCACCTGCAGTCCCAGCGACTTGGGAGGCTGAGGCAGGAGAATCGCTTGAATCTGGGAGGCGGAGGTTGCAGTGAGCCGAGATCATGCCACTGCACTCCAGCCTGTTGATAGAGCGATACTCCATCTCAAAAAAACATAAATAAATTAATTCATTAATTAAAGTATTCTGTTTATTTTTTTAAGATAGTACACAGTGCCAGTTAGTATAAAGCAAATTTTATCACACATGGTTGATGAAATTTTAAATCTAATTATTTTAGCAAACAGTCTGACTACATGTATCTTTAAAGAACATTAAATATTACACATTACTTATTTCATAAATTCTCCTTATGGCAAAATATATATATATATATATAAACAGTTTTTTCAAACCTCTGCCTTTCAGTACTTGGGTAATGATACAGTAATATTTTCATCAATGTGGCAAATTTGGCCACAAAATTGACCATATGGTTAAGTAAACTACAGTGTATTGTTTAGATAGCCTATTACATAAATATTAAAATGGCTTCACAAAGAATTTGCAAATAGTCTGAGAAATGCTTATTTTATGCTAAATAAAATGAGAACAAGATTAAAAAATGTATATCATAATATTAACATAAGTATGTAAAACAAAATTAAAAAACTGCAGGAAAAAAAGAATAGAAAAACATACAGTAACATGATACTGAATTTTTACTGACTAGTGAGACTAAAGTTTAGTAAGCTGCTTTTCTTTCTAATTTTCACCATTTTCCAAAGTTTCCATAGAGAACAGGGCTTATTTTTGTAACTGAGTAAAAGTATAATAAGATTTACTTTAAAAAATTAAAAATGGAGTTAGAGTGAACCTACCAAAAAAGAGATGGAAACAAGGTATCTCTCTTCGTTTCCCTTCATTGGTTTTCTAGGGGAATCTGTATTAACAGCAAAACAGTACCCAGTGTGCACATGCGTGTGTGTGTGTGTGTGTGTGTGTGTGTGTGTGTTATAGACATAGATAGATAGACAGATACATATAGATAGATAGATAGATAGATAGATAGATAGATAGATAGATAGATAGATAGATACATAGACAGATAGATGTGGGGAAGGATATAGGGTTATAAATGTGAGTTGAGTAAAAATTGTATTGGCCTCATGATTTTTAAGCTGTTTTTCAGAATCAACCAGCTTGTTCTTATCCTGTAAGTGGCACACTATATATCTCTATTGAAAAAACACATTCATCTCTTCCTCTGAAAAACAGGAAAAATTCTCTCAGTTCCCTCAAACATCAGGATAAATGTCTAAAGAAATTGAGCTGCTTGAATGTTCATATCCGTTATAACAGCTTGTACCGAGCAGAGGAGTTACTGTACCTGACATTACTCAGAGAATAAAATAAAATCAGCATGCTTTTTCATTAAAATGAAGAGTTCAACTCATTTGATAAGTCAACTGTGCTATCTCTGAAAAAATAAACCTTTTCACAGTCCTTCTTAAAAAGAAAAAAATCACACAATGCTATAATTCCCAGCAGACTTTCCATTCAATTAGCCATTAATAGAAATACTAAAAAGAGGTGCTTGAGGGAAGAAACTAAAGCTCGAAATTTGATATGGCCAATCTTACATGACATTTGCGATTAAGTTCTGCCTTTTAGAGTACTCATTCATTGAAGTACATGTTTTATTCAAAATAGATCTAATCAAAAATGCGACTAAAAGTGTGCTAGCCATATGAGCCATATGGCGAACACGCTGGATTCTGATACCTAATTAAAATAGGAGTGGCTTAGCCTTAACATACTACTGGAAACTGTCCTTACTATGAAAAAATCAGTGACTTAAAGATTCTTTCATGGCAAGAGACTTGATCAGTCACAAGATCAGACTCAAGCCAGTTTCAAAAACCTCTTGGTTGGAGGAAACTTAAGTAAAGTTTTAAAAACAACAACTCTTCTAAGGAATCTAGCACTCTTAATCAGATGTATATGTTTAATTTGCATTTTAATTCTCAGAGATGGTCTGCCTTTGTAGCATCAACTCCGATTAGAACAGAGAGATGGGGGAAGGCTAGGCTGTAAATCCCGGCGGTTTCTAAATCTCACCTTTCCAAATGGTCGCTCCACATCAAGGTTGAGGAACACTGGCAGGGTAAGGAGGTGGAGCTGGATGCATAGTTGTTTGTGTGGTACCTGATCTGTGAACAGACAGAGGATTTCACAGGACACTTCCTTGAGTATTTTTAAAGAAAAGCAAAACCAAAACCTGCATATCAAAGTCACATTGGCTATGATCAATAAGGATTTTTTAGATATTACCTTCCCAGGACCATCTCATTTCTACTTCCATGCTTTGACTCACACTTATTTCCTCCTACACTTACGCATCAAATACCACTTGCGGGCAGAGACCATGTCTGATATGACTGGGGAAGTTATCACAGCACTTGTTAAATGCTGAATAAGAACTCATTGACCTCAAGTGATTGGTGAAGGGAAATCTAATTCAACCACCCTCCAGCTGATTATTTTTCGTGATTTCCCATTGCTCTGGGATAAAGAATAGAATTCCTAACATGACATCAAAGGCTGTTTTATCTGGCCTCGGGATGCAATTTCAGCCTCTTTTCAAACTTTTTGCCTTTTTGATCTTACACGCTCAGGCTACACTAGCCATCTTCGAACATTATGAACAGTGTCATCCTTCTTTATACCTCAGGGCCTTTGTACTTGCACTTTCTTCTGCCTGCAGTATGCTTCCATTTCTTCATCACCTGGCTAACTTCTACTCATCTGATAGATCTCAACTTGGAGAATCACTTTCTTGGAGAACATCCTGTTCACTAGGACTGGTCCCCCACTATATGACATCTACTATTTTTTCTTTCAGGAACTCATGGCATATGAAACGTATAGTTATGTGTGTGATTATTTATTGAATATGTGTCATTGTACCTAAGCTATAAGCTTCACAAGAGCAGGAACCGTGCCTGGTTTTGCTTACCACTGAGTCTCCAGCAGCTACCACAGTGCCTGGCACAGAAATCATGGTGGATAATCATTCGTGGCCTGAGTGGACAATGCTGCACAGCCAGTCCTGAGGCCCATCCCTCAACAGCATTCTCCATATTACACATCTCCTAAATTCACTGGATGTCACAGCCGAAAAACGATTCCTTTTTTTATAAATTTCTCAGTAATTGTCTTATAAGAAAAAGACAGAATAAAATGAATTCCTCATAAAAATTTGTTACAAGAGAAAGGAGAAAGAAATAAAATCCAGTGTTTCTTCAGTCTTTTTTAATTGGCTTTCTAAAGTTTTTTTTTCCTCAAAAATTTAATTAAGATTATCTTAAACAGCACGGCCATCTTAAGTGGCATGGCATTATACAAGCTGTCCAGACAGACATATAGTTTTCCAATCCTTAACTGTGTTAAGCAAATGGATGATTTCTGTTTTAGGTAGGCAGTGCTGTGTGAAGAATCATAAAATGCCATGTTTTCTTTGCAGCAAAAATTACACTTAGACCAATACCTATTCCACAGCAAACAGAAAAAGTTTAGTGGCAATTTGCACAGAAATTTTATGGTTCTGGAAGAGTGGTCAGACTTGGAGGAAAAAGGAGAACATGTTTTTGGGGTCTTTTTAAATTTTTTGTCTGCAAGACTTTCAAAGCCCCCTTTGTACTCCTATGTGAGAAGATTCTCCATCTGCTAAAGAACGATCTGGTTAGGATAAGTTCTCACTTTAGCTGACAACTAGGTTCCTCTTCCTGCTATTACGCTGCTTGGTTCCTATTTAGAGGCCTGCTTTAACTAAGGAAATGCCCTTGGGCTTGCATTATTTGCTGGCTAAACTTTAGAAGCAGACTACAGCTGTAGGAATTTCAATATCACATACCTGTACAATGTCAAATAGCAGGAGATTAAAAAAAAAAAAACCTAAAGGAAGAGGCACTGCAAGGTAGTTTGTCAAGAGCCAAGAGTTCTGAAGCATATGTTTTCCTAGTGGCACTGTCTGTGGAGCACAGAGGATTTTTAGGGCTGTGAAACTAATCTATGATTCCATAATAGTGGACGCGTCATTATACATTTTTCCAAACCCATGGAATGTACAACAGCAAGAGTGAACCCTAATGTAAACTATGGACTTTGGATAATAATGCGGTGTCATTGTAGATTCATCAATTGCAATAAACATACCACTCTGGTAGGGGACATTGATAATGGAGGAGGCTATGCATATGTGGGGCCAGGGGGGTCTGTGAAAAATCTCTGCACTTCTCAATTCTGCTATGGACTGCTCCAAAAAATAAATTCCATTTTAAAAAATTGTTGTATATTGGGGATTATATATGATTTGATCTACTAGTAGCCTTGTTACTACTGTTTCTGACCCAAGTTTTCCTTCTCTTTAACATATCCTGCATATTGTTTCCAAGGCAAATCTTGGCAAATCATAAATATCTTTGAAAGTTTCCCATTTCTAAAAGATAAAGACTACCATATGTCAGGTGATGCCAAGCCCCTTTGCCTTTAATTTCATTTCATGCTTAAACCCTTTAATACACTGATCTTCATTCACACCAAATATGACCTGTCCTGAAAGTATAAGGATAAGCAGGTACTAATGAGCCTCTCTTAGACATATCAGCTCTTGCAGCCATAAAGATTTTCCTTTATGCTGCCTAGGATCTTCCCACCTGAAATAAATCTTGTTCTTGTTTCAACTAAACTTGCAGCTCTGCTGTGTTCTTCCCAAATTGCCAAGTATATAAGATATCCAATCTGCCAGCAAACTTTATCCTCCCTCTGGACGTGAGAGCCCAAAGATTTCAATTTAGACAGCTTTATTTACTAAGCTGTGTTACAGGATATTTTAAAATAATTCAGTTAAGGTGGTTCAGGCTATTTAACTGCGTATTTGGAGGAAGGGTCGGTGTTGATCTTCCAATTTGAATTTAACTCTTGGGCCAAATTATTTTCCTATGGCAATTCTGAAAGAAGATTGATGTGTAAATGGGCACATCACAGACACCAAATGGAGACTCCAGAAACATAGCTCATTTGTTTGGCCTTCTGCTATGGCTCATTTGTGGACCCTGTGGCCATTTATGGTTTAGCTGAGGATGCCTGATGCCTGTATTCACAGAGCCATGCTGCCTCTGTGGGCTGAACACTATGCTAGTTTGTCTACGAGATTCCTTCCAGAATGACCCAGCTGTACCACAGGGTTATAGCTACTTTCCATCATGTCGTTAATAGTTCTTTCTGCTCACCCACACTAGCTCACTAATTTATCCCCATCCACTGCTTGATCCTGAATAACTGAGGACTATGATGGTCTGTGCTGTCACCTTCAGAATTTCAAGGCCAGAAGTGTAACTTGGCATAAAGCTAGCTAGATTTTGAAGGAAAAAGAGAAAACCATCCTAGAATTCCCTCTCTTCACCTCTGATTACTTGAGTCCTTGTTACAGGTCATCCTGCTCCCATAGCTATCCTTCCCTCTTCCAACTTCCTGACCGCTGGCTCCTTTCCATCCACTTTCAGATATGTGGAAGTTTCCCTTGTCTTGGGAAACCAATACACACAACCCCTGTGCTTGACTGTTTGTCTCTACTCCTTCCTCCAAGTGCAGTCAAATGTTTTGCCTTCCTTTAACACCAGCTTCTTTAAGTGAGATGCAGTCTCAGTTGCTCCTAATTCCTCTCCTTTTAGCTCCCTCCTAAACAACTGACCAGAAATAGAAGGTCCTCTCCCTTTGTCAGAAACTGTTCAAACACTTTACAAATAATAATTCATTTAATTATTTGTAATCGGTACTCTTATCATCTTCACTTGAGATATGCAGAAACTGAGGCATAGATAGGTAAAGTAACTTGCCTAAGGTCACCTCCAGATGAGTGGCAGAGTTTGAATTCAAATGCCAGCAGTCTAGTTCCAAAACACATGTCCTAACCACACTCTACTGCCTCACTCCCTCCAAATTCTATAATTGGTTTTCATTCCTGTGCTAATAAAACTAGTCTCTTAGAAACTTTTGGTATATGCTCTCATCTTTGATTGTAGTACTCAGGCTAGATATACCTGTATTGCTTATAAAGTTCTAGTATTTACAAACCTCCCCCCCACTTTTTATGCAAGTATAATGAAACTTCATTAAGCTGGAATGAACACATTGTTCTAATAAGGGTAGAACTAAATTTTATATTGTTCGTGTCATAAAATAGGGTTAATTGGTCAAATTAATAAGCAAAACAAAAAATTAATAAGGTAGTAGGAGCAGCATTTGACCTACTCAAGGGGGAAAATATAGATAATTTTAGAAATACAAATCCAGGGTTCTGATATCAGAGGAGTCTTTCCTGATCCGGATAATAATATGTATAATGCACTTCTTGATTCCTGCCTTGCAGGAGTGTGTACTCTAGTTGGGAAGCAATTGAAATAACAAGAAATAATAGAAAATGGCACATAGTCACACTCCAGAGCATAGGATGGTGATGTTCATCATCATCTACTTTGTTAGAATTTGCAGGGTATATTCTGAGCACTGGCAACTTCTTCTTAGACACCATGCCAGCTGCCACCAAGAGGGTAGTGATCCCTGTGGGCATAAAAAAACTGCACATTTTAAAGCTAAAAGGAGCCTTGGAGATGATGTAATCCAACTCTCTTATTTACAGATGAGGATATGAAGCCACTTTCTTTTACAGTCACAAAGCTAGCTTGCAGCAAAGTCCTATCTGGAATCTAGCTTCCTCTTTCTGCTCTATCACTAGGCCCAATAATAGATTTGTAGATTTAATCCACGCATAAATACCCTAGAACATACCTTATTCATCAAATGCTTGTTTCTTAAAGAAATGAAAGTATAGATAACTGAGCAGGGTTAAAAGACTAAAACATGTGAGCTAGCCAATTATACTACTCAGTGAGCCCCACAAGAGCAGAGATTTTCACGTTTCTGTTTGTTGATGGACCCTCAGTGAGTAAACCAGAGTCAGCCACAACGTGGTTTAATTACTATGTGGTGTTTGAATGAATGACTTCTTCTACATTTTTTATATGCAGTGTCTATAAGTGAGTAGATATTATTTCTATTTTATAGGTGAAAAAAAAATTAAAGCTGAGTGAAGTTGACTTGCTCAAATCTAGACCTAGAACCAGAACTAGAAACCAGGCTTCTGGTGCCTAATTCATGATTTAGCTGCAAAAAGATTGCTTTCATAAAAAAATTAATTGTTATTCTGTACAGAGAATACAGACAGATTTGTCACTTCAGCAGAATTCTGAGGAAATGGGTACAGCTGGCACGTTATCTACTGTCATTATTTACTTGCTGGTCTTTTGGGTGTGAGCCATCATTTCTAGTCCGGGGCCTGCTATATCACACTAACAACAAAAATAAACGGTTTCCCCTTCTTACTTTCCAAAGTTTCCTTCCTTTCTTATCTTTCCTCTCAGAATTCAAACTGCCTGGAGAAACAAAGTGGGGAGTCCGGGGACCGTCCTTCCAATGAACGTTCTCACACCACTTCGTGAGACTCTGATCAACTCAAACTATATTGAAGACTCCAATGCCTTACAACTGTCTCCTCAATTTAATTTCATCTTTTGGAGTTTTTACAGCCTCACTATCTAAAGGGATTATACAGTTACTAGGCTTTGTAACTTCTAGCACTGCTTTCTGAATCTTCATCTTTTAAGGGGGTTCTGTGTTTTTCTCTTTCTACAACATCAAAATATATTCTTAAGATAATAGACCTTAAATGCAGTTATACTGGTCTCTTCACAATAGCACAGATTGTAGAAGCCTTAAGAATTCACAGAAAGGGGAAATATTAAAGTAATTGAGGGGAGTTGAGGTTTCATAAGGAGGTGCAGAGCCTGAAAAGAAGAACTGGAAGGGAGGCGGGGAAGTCTTGAACAAAGACAGGACTGAATGAGCAAGAGTGGAAGGCAGCGAGCAAATACAGCTAGTTATTGTGGATGTTTCACTTTTGGACTAAGATTGGATAGGGCTGGATGGCAATTGGAGAAATAGAACTGTTACCACTTTCAAATAAGTGGGGACTTTGACATAGTTTGGGGGGATTGATAGCCAAAAACCTGAGGCAGGAAGAAGGGTAAACTCTAGAACATATTGCCCAGCTGGAATCCTGGTTCCACCAGTTATTAGCTGCATGACCTTGGGCAAGTTACTGCAACTTGCTGGCCCTGAGTTTCCTTCTTGGTGGAATGGGAATAAAGGTTGTAACTACCCCTATAAGATTGTTGGTGGGATTAAAGGGTTAATGTAGGCCGCCCATTATGTCTGTAATCCCAGTGCTTTGGGAGACCTAGGCAGGAGGATTCCTGGAGCCCAGGAATTTGAGGGAGCCCAGGAATCTGAGCCATGATGGCACCAATGCACTCCAGCCTGGGTGACAGATCAAGACCCTGACTCTTAAATTTTTAAAAAAGGGGTTAATGTATATAAAGCACTTAGAACAGAATCTGATGCAATGACACAAAGTAAGCACTCAGAAAATATTAGCTATTCCTATTTCAGCCATAACAGACAGGCCATTTATTATGCTAGCCTCACCTACAGGTTCTTGTAAGGGAAATTCCCTGGCCCACAACTTCTGAAGGGGCAACTACAGGTCACCTATTTTGTGCAAAGATTCTGTGCATTTTAGGCATACCTGATTGGACAAGGTGTGCAAGCTCAAGCAATAGGTTAGCCACTGATCTATGACTTTGCCAGTCAAAGAACAGTGACCTTATAAGAGACTTCCTTTTTTGAGAATGCCAAGAAAATGAGGAAGATTAGTATCAGGAACAGAGCCATGAGGAAGAAGATGATTAAGCTAAGGAATTATATTGACAATACAGAGAAAGAATAGGCAACTGTTAATAGAAACATAATTATGACAAGTAGAAAATAACTGGGTCCAATAATGGTGGACAATAGGCAAGAGATTCCATTTACTCCAGTTGTTGATTTTCAGGATCTTAATCTGCTCTCCAACTCCAGCCTACACACTCCAAGCCATAATGTTGTTTCTTTTTCTTTCTCCTTTTTTTTCTTTTCTTTTCTTTTCTTTTCTCTCTTTCTTCCTTCCTTCCTTCCTTCCTTTCTTTCTTTCTTTCTTTCTTTCTTTCTTTCTTTCTTTCTTTCTTTCTTTCTTTCTTGCTTGCTTCTTTCTTTCTTTTCTTTCAGACAGAGTCTGTCTCTGTCACCTAGGCTGGAGTGCAGTGGCACAATCACAGCTCATTACAACCTGACATCCTGGGCTCAAGCCTCCCACCTCAGCCTTCCAGGTAGCTAGGACTACAGGCATGCATTACCACACCCTGCTAATGTTTTTATTTTTTGTAGAGATAGGATCTCACTATGTTGTTTAGGCTGGTCTCTAACTCCTAGCTCAAGTGATCCTCCCACCTCAACCTCCCAAACTGTTGGGATTACAGGCATGAGCCACTGTGCATGGTCCATAATGCTGTTTCTATTACAATAAACCTCCTCTTGCTTAAGCTAACATAAGTGTTGATCTATTTCCTATGGCCCAAGGAACGTAAATAACCAACCGATGCAAACACCTTAGATGATGAGTTTGGGTATCCGACACTTGCTTTAGTGATCCCTGGTACCCATCAATCAATTGACTCATGGCCCTCCAGTGCACCCTCCATGCTGCCCCCACAGTTATCCTCACTCAGAATGGGCTCCCATTCTTTTTGACATATGCACAGACTAATTTTCTTTCAAGGGCAAGTTCAAATTCCACTTTCTCCATGAATACCTGGGGACTATACTGGACAGAGGTGGATCCAGGTTTTGTGGCATCTGAAGAGTATAAAACTTTCTTTAATAAAATGAATATAAAGCTAGGTCCCTAGGAAAAGGCCTGTGCAAGTGAGAGACTTTGAAACTTCAACTTCATTCACTTCCCTGTACATCTACTTCTGATACCAGGTTAAGAGGGACTTTTTCTCCATCAAATTATTCTACCAGGTATATTTTACAATAGTGTGTGTAATCACACAGACCTGCTATGTAAATAAGCTCAGTCTTACACTTGCTGCCTCTCACTTTGGGAATATCGTTTGTGATTGGACTGCAGTATTCCACCCCCCAGGCTGTTGGGAAGAAATTCCTGATGTCTGACAGATCTACTGTCAGATTTGGGAGGGAAAACATCGATCAGTATATGACACTGCTCCTGCTCATCCAGCATCTAGCATATGCCACCTAATATTGGTAGCTAAGCCATTCTCCACACAATTGTTTCTAAAGAGAGCCTGCTCATTACACACATACATACACAGACATCCCAACATATATGTTTTGTAAAATTGCTTCTTATTTTTCTATTAGCCTTAAAATAAAGACAAACATCTATTTCATGGGCCACAAGTCTCCTGTCATGTTTCCACCATCATTCCTCTCTGTCTCCCACTCCGTATTAGCAGAGCTAAAAAATTTACTGTCCATTTGTGGACATCTGTGCAAGGGAGCAGTCAATAAACATTAGGAGTAGTTATCTCTGCTTTTTAAATTTCACTGTTTTTTCACTTCCTCCTTCCCCATTCACCCTTGGCTCAGTTGAAGGTCTCAGTAAAGACTCATAAATAGGTGATAGATTTGTTAATTGGCTTAATTTAATCATTGCACAGTGTAAACATATATCAACACATCACAACATACCCCATAAATACAGAACATATACAGTGATTATTTGTCAATTAAAAATAAGGTAAATCACAAATTTCTAAAAAGAGGCTAAACAACTAAGTGAATAAGGAGCTTTATGAGGGTGAAGCTTTGAAGAATAAAAAAAGGAGGCTCCCCAGACTGATTAGAAGCACAGTAGAGAGAGGACAGCCACCTAGAGAAACAGATCAGAGAGAGCCTGAAGGGAACTGTGGAAATGCAAAACCATAGCCCAGAGAGAGACCTGTCAGGTGACGGCCAGAACCTAATGACTCCCTGGAATCATCAGAGTGCTCGAGAGGTACTGCATTTCATGAAGTCACCCAGGATGTGCTTGAGTTTTTTAATTAATCTGAAAAAAAAACAACAACAGAACTTTCTATGGCTAGAATTGGGGATATTTGGAAACATCCAAAGTCAGTTATTGAATATCAGTACCACTTGATTATCAGTTCCATTGAGGCAGGGTTCAAATCTACCTTGTTTCTGCTCTATGCCCACATATCACAGCGCCTCTCCCATTGTATGAACTCATTAAATATTTAGCGAATGAATGGATAATATTTTCAACAAGACTCAAGCTCTTTGAAATCACAGACTGTATCATAAATGTTCTGTAACTCTAAAGAACCCAGCACAATGCCTGACACTGAGTGACACTAGTTATGATTTGCTGTCTGATTTAGAAGCTCTTTATATGTCAAAGGGAGATATTTTTTTCTTTAAGCCTGGTGATAACCACGCACACCTGGTCAAATTCACATCCTGCCTTATCTTTTATGTGCTCCCAGCTCTATAAAGGTAAAATAAGCAAAATGAAGAACAATTATTGGTATCAAAAATACAGTAATCTAGAGACTAATCCTTCCCTGAACTATCTTTGTCACTTCCTGATTCATTGAATTTGGTCAGTTTGTTCCACAAGTAGAGCCTCCTGGCTCTCAGAACCATGAGGAAACAGCCATATCCCTGGAAGTAGACTTTAACCAGAGGCTGCTTCCTGAAAGGTCCTAGTCCCCAGGGATTTACTGCCATGGAAAGCCTGAACTGGCCGGAGGACGAACGGTACACACAACCATTGGGTTGAGTATAGAAAATGTTCTGTATGGTTTAGCTGTTGTGACTATCTGCTATGTTGCTAATCGACACAAATAGTAACATTATTAAAGTTCATTAAGGCTGGGTGTGGTGGCTCATGCCTGTAATCCCAGCACCTTGGGAGGCCAATATATGTGGATTACCTGAGGTCAGGGGTTCGAGACCAGCCTGACCAACGTGGTGAAACCCTGTCTCTACTAAAAATACAAAAATTACCTAAGTGTGGTGGCACACACCTGTAATCCCAGCTACTTGGAAGGTTGAGGCACAAGAATCGCTCGAACCAGAGAGATGGAGATTGCAGTGAGCCAAGATCATACCACTGCACTCCAGCCTGGGCAGTAGACTGAGACTCTGCCTCAAAAAAAAAACAAATTCATTAAATTAACAAAATTATTCTAACTATTCAAAATTGCTCTACTAATAAAACAATAAGGGTAACTCTGCAAGGCCAAGGTGGGAGGATCACTTGAGGCCAGGAATTTGAGACCAGCCTGGGCAACACAGCAAGATCTGTCCCTACCAAAAAAGAGTGTTTTAAATTAGTCAGGTGTGCTGGTGTGAGCCTATAGTCCCAGCTACTCAGGAGGCTGAGGTGGGAGGATGAGAGGATCCCTTGTGCCCAGGAGTTAGAAGATGCAGTGAACTATGATTGTACCACTGCACCCCAGCCTGAACAACACAGTGAGACCCTGTCTCTAGAAATAAAATTAAAAAAAAATTTTAAGTCAATAAGGAAAGCCCAAGAACTCACATCTTAGTTGATAATTTAAAGGAAAAAAATAAGAAAAAGACGTATTTTCCAAAGACAGTTTGGAATAAAGTTACACAATTTAGAAAAATTATTTTCTGATATTTTAGTGAAACAACAAAAATGTACTCTAAATCTTCAAAAACTTCCTAATACATTTTCTTGAATTGGTGATAATATTGTCTTCCATCCCCTCCCCACTCTCATGGAAACCCTTCCATCACGATAGCCCTAGGGAAATGGGAGAGCTAATGCCAACTTCAGCAGCAGGAGGAAACCTTTGCAAGGAAGGGCCTTTGCCAACAAAATCCTTCTAGTGCTAGAAGAGGAGACAGCATAGAAAGAGGAGTAGGAGATAACATCCTTACTTCTCCATTACGATGGCCTCAGAGTCAAAATCCAGAAGTGGGAGAAAGAACAGAAACACACAGAGAAAGAAGAAATGGTCACAAGCTCTTTAGTACACAGGCTCATGAGGTGTCACCACATACGTGTGTGGACATGAAGGAGAAAGCCAATTATGATTCCCTGACTCTCCTCCAGTCTCCCTGAAGTCTCCCTGGGGCTTATGGAAGGCAGTGGAAAGCTGAACACCATAGAGACTGCCATGGAGTTGCTATTGTTGGAGGCTGAAAGAGTAAGAGTCGTGATCAACTCAGTGTACCACTGGAGGCTATATGAGTAAACAGCAAACTGTTTCTCATAAATGCAGAATGTTGGCGAACTGACAAACTGTATGCTACCCAGAAGGACTGCAGGAGGGCAGTCACAATCCAGGCACAAGTGTTTCTTGTGATTAGGCAAATATGAAGCCTGTTAGTAATAATGTGAACCTGTGATCAATTAAGCAGCTAACCAGTCGTTACCTCCTCCTCCCTGCTCTTTCTACCCAATAAATACAAAGGGCTGCCTTTGCTCGCTAGAAGCAGGGAGCTCTCTTCTTCCCCTGGACCCTTCCTTAAAATAGTTACTTTTGTCTTAAGTTTTCATTTCTATGTTCGTCACTTTGTTCAGTCTTTTAATGACGGTCTCAGGCAGTAACAGTAGTGACAGTCTCAAGTAGTAGCAGTGGCAGTCTGTCACAGCTATGATTAGGGCTAAGATGACATTGTCAGAGGCATTTGAACCAGAGCAACTCTGAAATCTACTGGGCTGCATTCCCAGACGGTTAGGCATTCTAAGTCACAGGATGAGATAGGAGATCAGTGCAAGACACTGGTCATAAAGATCTTGCTGTTAAAACAGCTTACAGTAAAGAAGCTGGCCAAAACCCACCAAAACCAAGATGGCGACAAGAGTGATCTCAGGTCATCCTCACTGCTACACTCCCACCAGCACCATGACAGTTTACAAATGCCACGGCAACAACAGGAAGTTACCCTATATGGTCTAAAAAGGGGAGGCATGAATACTCAGCCCTTTGTTTCGCATATCATCAAGAGATAACCATAAAAATGGGCCACAGTCGACTCTTGGGGCTGCTTTTTCTATGGATTAGCCATTTTTTATTCCTTTACTTTCTTAATAAACTTGCTTTCACTTTACTCTGTAGACTCACCCTGAAGTCTTTCTTGCCTGAGATCCAAGAACTGTCTTTTGGGATCTGGATTGGGACCCCTTTCCTGTAACGCCATGGCAGAGACAGCAGTTCCTATGAGGGGACGAGCCTAAGGCAATGGACTGGAGGAAGGAAGCTGCTGTGCCTCAAGGGTCTTCTGTGCCACTGAGATGACAGTGGGGTCAAGTCAAGGAAGCGGGACCACAAGGCTAGAACATGTTGAGGAAACTGTTCCCAGACTTCACCAGCACTGAAATCAATGGTGGATGCCAGCGGCTCTCTAGCAACCAGGCAAGACAAGAATTGATTCTGGGGATTTCAGGGAGGACCCAAAGGGCAGGATCAGGACCTGCTTTTGACAAGCTGCCTCCCTTCAATTACCTGCATTATCACAAGGGTATGTGAGCTTTCTCCTTCACACAGATGCCATCTTGGCTAAGGGAAGGGTGTGCTGGGAGAAACCATGAAAGACAACATTTGCCTCAAAGAGACTGAATTAACCCAAAATGAGAAAATAATGGATTGATAAAATATCTTCAACTGCAAGATCAAGAATCCATCTCCTACTCTTCTACCTCCTAGCTCCTGCTCCAGCCAGCAGAGACCAAACATCTGTGAGAGTTTGTTCTTTCTAGAAAAATTTTAAACAGGTATCTTTAAGCACCTAAAATTGTATTAATTTTACAATTAGTATTTACTATAATTGTATTACAGCCTAGTTGTACACTGTATAATTTTCACCCTGGCCACTAGCAAAAACAGAGACTCTAAGAGCCAAACAGATATCAATGGCCCTAAACAAATATGGTTATGGTTCTCCCCTTTATAAATCTGTGAATGTGAGCCTTTGCTTTTCCAGTTTGATGTATTATAAAGGTGACCAGGAAGGAAATGGAAACAGTGTCAAATAAGAACAGCCATTCTAATTCCAAACAAGTTAAGAATATATGTCTAAAGACAAATTAAGTCTGACAGAACGTGTAAGTTGTGTTTTGTTATATAATCAGTAATAGGAGTCAATCGAGGGTCTCATAGCAATTTTATCTACAGTTTTTTACAAGGTAAATTACAAGAAATATAGCTCAGATAAAAAGAAAATATTAAATGCACTCTTCTAGTATATTACCACATCAGTAGTTGAGAAGGATTAAATAAAAGACTATCATAAATATGGTGATTGCACTAAGTAGTTCCATGATAAATCGATTCTTATTCTCCAAGTAAGAGCTGATTTGATTGATCTCTATGCACTTCAGTGTTCTGGATGATTTCCTAGTCCCTGAAGCTGCAGGTGTGGTCACTGTCAGGGGCAAAACACTTAACACAGCTGAGAAGTGATTTGTTCCCTGTGGTCCCAACTATGCATAGGCATAACCACAACCACCCAATATAATCAAATTAAATCACAGCTAGTGTGACACTGCCATAAGAATAATGATTGGATACTAGCAGAAGCTGTCAAGGGTCTTTTATACATCCGATAAATAAATTCAACTGAGTAGTGAAGGTCAATTCAATTTAGCACTCATTGATTACATATCTTTCATGTGTAAGACACTGTGCTAGGCATTAAAAGAAAACTTTGACTCCTCACCAATAAAAATGTTTTATTGTTAAACAGCTCTCATTATGTAGTGTAAATTGTATGTAGTTAGTGGTTATGAAGTGTCTAAATTCACAATGCATTCTCATTTCTCTCAGTGACAGGAGTATCAAAATAAAAATGACTAAAGCCCCATTAGTCACAATATGACAATTTGCAATCTGGATCTTACATAAGAGTGTTTAAAAACTCAGTTAATTAATTTTAAATATGAAGTAATACAGCAAATTACTTATCATTCAGCTTCTCTTATTCTTAATAACATAGTAACTGTGATCTTCAAGCAAAACCTTGATAAATTCTTTCACATAAAATAACCCATAGGAAGTTTTAAAAGTCATGCAATATGGGTACATAAAATAAGGAACCGTTCTTAGACTATGGCAGAGCCTTCCAATTGCTTCCTAGCATCCATTCTCCTCTCTTTCTACCAGAGCCCTGATTATGAGGTGGGTACCAACTAAAACACTGCATTTCCAGACTCTCTCCCAGTTAGCTGTGGCAACGTGACCAAATTCCAGCCGATTATTTGTGAGCAGAAGTGATGAGACTTCTAAAATTCTCCTTAAAGGAAAGAGGCACACCCTTCTTTATTTATTCCTTCCTCCTTCCTACTGACCAGAAGGCAAAATAATGGCTGGAGCTCGAGCAGCTATATTGGATTATGAGGATGTGCACTAAGAATGACAGCTAGAAATAGCTCCAATCTCTGATAACCAGGAAGTAGCCAGATCAGCCCTGGACTATCTACATCCAGAATTTATATAAATAAGAAAGAGATACCCATCTGTGTTCTTTTAATCATTGTTTTATTTATTTTTTGTTTTTTTCTGAAGCTGACCAAAACCTAACATAGTGATAAAGTCATCCCATCAGCCAGAATAAATTCTGAGCAGTTATCAAGAGAAAACTTAAACTAATGTGAAGAGAAGCCACACTTATAAAGGAAACCAAGAGCTTTCATTATAGCTAGCCTAAAATGAAGTTAATTACCTAAAATGTTCAGTCACCAAGGCTTTGGTAGTTAACATGAGGAGGCTGGTTTTATTGTGTATCATGCCCAGAAGTTCCATGATAATTTCAAATTGTTTGCATGTAATTTCCCCCCCAAAATTTGTACAATATTTTGACATTCTTAAAGAGGAGAGGTGACGCAGTATCATACTACTGTGTAATAAAAATCTGCTCTGCCCTCATACCGGGTTTACAATACAGATAGTGGCACTGGAAAGAGCTCAGAACAGAAATCAGAATGCTTGAAGCTTAACCCACTACAGACCTGGAAAGTTGCTTAAATTTTATAAAGCTTGGTTTTCTTATCTATAATATAAGGATAATGATAACAGCAGCTCCATTTTCTACACAAAGAAGTTGGGATAATCAAATAAAATAAATGTATGTCAAAGTGTTATTGTTGTTACTAAAATCATTTTGGTGCTCACTTATGTTTCACTGGGAGAGGCACTCTGTTTTCAGTTTTCTGGAATAATTACCTTTTAAACGGGACTCTTTTTTGCCTGCATTAACTTATTTTCTCTACCTTCTCACTATCATGGTTCTGCAGGATAATTTTATTTTTATGATGTCTGAGTTTTCATGAGCTACATGTATGCAAATATTTTTAGCTAAAACAATATTATTGAGAATGTGTATTTGGCTAACTCATAACTGCTTATTTTGAAACTAGCTGAGAAGCACTTGGACTGAGACTGAAAATAAAAATAAATTTATTAACAAATTATAGAAGGCTGTGCAGTTAGAATATGTCACTTACTGATTGAAATCCAAGTGCTATATGCAGTAAAATTTCTTCAACCCAGAATCAAGCATCCAGACATTTCACATAGCAGCATTTACTTTGATAGCATTGGCCAGTTATCAATGGTAGTAAAATTGCCCCTGGACTTACAAAATATTGAAGTGCCTTCTGAATTATCAAAAACATATTACCAGTCAATGGAACCTACACACACACACACACACACACGCATATATATTTTCACATATATACATGTATTTGTAAAAATATATATGTGAAAATATATACATACATGTGTGGATGTGTGTATATACACATCAAGCTTCTGGGCATGATATACAATACCTGTATGTATGTGTACATATGTGAAAATATATATACACATACAGCTGGGTGTGGTGGCTCACGCCTGTAATGCCAGCACTTTGGGAGGCCGAGGTGGGCGGATCACGAGGTCAGGAGATCGAGACCAACCTGGCTAACACTAAAAACCCCGTCTCTACTAAAAAATACAAAAAAAGATTAGCCAGGCGTGGTGGTGGGCACCTGTAGTCCCAGGTACTCGGGAGGCTGAGGCAGGAGAATCGCTTGAACCCGGGAGACGGAGATTGCAGTGAGCTGAGATTGCACCACTGCACTCCAGCCTGGGCGACAGAACGAGACTCTGTCTCACACACACACACACACACACACACATATATATATATATATATATAATACATATTATATCTATTATACATATGTATCAATGTATAATATGTATACATATATTATACATATACATACATATATATGCATTTTATATACATGTATGTATGTACACATATAAATACATGTATGTACATGTATATATATTTGAGACAGGGTCTTGTTCTCTTTCCCAGGCTGGAGAGCAGTGGCATAACCACAGCCTCCCAAGTACCTGGTACTACAAGTACACACTACTACACCTGGCTAATTTTTATGTTTGTAGAGATCGGGTTTCACAGTGTTGCTCAGGCTGTGCTTGAATTTCTGGGCTCAAGCAATTCTCCCACCTCAGCTTCCCAAAGTGCTGAGATTTTACAGGTATGAGCAACTGCACCTGGCTGGAACTAAAATATTTAAATAACTGATATGTACCACTCCACAATCATATAACATGGAGATTAATATTAATGGCAATAAAAACACTAGATTATCTGTGTTTACCTGGAGCAGAATGAAAAATGCTACAATTCCGTTTCACAAATAGTGAAGGTAACATTTAATTTCTTGCTCAAAATAAAGCAGGTTATTTGAATTTATTGTTGAGAACTGCCTTCTGAACGTCATTCACTTCATAGGCTTCCTTCCAATGTGCTTCTCATTGACCTTGGGCTTCCATTTGATTAATAATAAAAGTCACCTAACCTTAAACTTCACTCAATTCTTCTCTCTCAGACACTCACACATACCATTAGAACTCCCGCTCTCCAATACAATCTAGAAAAACAAGACACTCTGCAAGGATATATACTCAGGGCTTGGCCCTACCCTCACACTTTTGACAGTCCAAGGAAATATGGAGAAAGAGGAGCTGGCCTGTGGACATTACACTTTGGTTTTACTGCTCCTTTCTTGGAAACCCTACTCACTCTCTGCCCACTATCCCCGAGGCTGACTGGTGAGACATTTCCTCTTATCCTCTCCTCTCCAAACCCTCAGTCTTCCCTTATAAGCCTGCTTTCTTTCTTTAATTTTCCACTGCTACTTTCATTACACTCTCTGAGCCAGAATACTAGGGTATAGAGAATGTATGTGGAGTGAGACAGGGAGAGAAGGTTTCTAGGGAGTGAGCACAAGGAGACCCTGACACCAGTCCTTTCTGGGAACTGCAGGGAGATGCATTCCATGCCTCAGTCTCTGAGGTGGGCCCAGAAGAGAATTTTGAAATGGGCTACAATAGCTTCAGGTGTCTGTCTTCTCTTGAGATTCGCTCCCTCCCAGCCCTTCGTGTCTTTCCCAGGTTTTTCCAAAGAAATCCTAACTCTAACTCATCATTAAGGCTTAACTGTTCTATGTCCCATTCCTCTATGGCCTTACTAAGTGGCTACAGGTAATGGAAATAATTATTTATGAGATATGAGAGAGTGACAGTGATTTACTGTGTTATTACTCAGATAATGCATTTACTTTCTAAGAAGGGCCTTTTGTGTCCTTGCTCAAAGAAATGAAAATTCTTACATTATAGGTCTTACGGTGGATCCTATAGGGTTAGGAAAGCTTTTGGAAACCCTTTAAACAATAATAATAGGCTATATTTAATTGGTTATACTAAATATCAAGCACTTTTCTAAAAGTTTTACACATTTTAGCTCATTTGATGTTCATGGTAATCCCAGAGGAAAGTACTAATACCTTTACACATGAAAATACTGAGCCCTGAGGAGGGTGAGTAATTTACCCTCAGTCATACAGCTAGTAAGTCAATGAACTGGGGTTTGAACCCAAGTAGTCTGGCTCCAGAATCCCTGCTCTTTATTCATCCAGATAGCTGTCAAAAACAGCATCAAGGCTGAAGTTAGTCTGGGAGTCAGAAGGCCTGAGTTCTAGAGCTGGCTCTGCCTCTAAGGAGCTATGCAACTTTGAGCAAGCCACTTAAACTCTCTCAGTTGAACTGAATTTGTGGTTGATATCCTTGTTTTTTTGGAAGCAGAATGATTTCTTTAAACGAAATCCTAATTAAAAGCCTGATATACACAACAGATAAAAGGGAGATATTGAGCCTAGGCTGCTGTTATAGCGGCCCACATGTTGTTCAAAATTGAACCCTTCACCCCTTACTAAAGATAGCGTTCTGTTGAACCAGTTGAACTCCTTTTGACTCAATGATCTCTACTGTTTCTTTCAGCTACAGGACCCTATGTAACCAATCGTGTAGACACACCTAGCAGCTTCATGTCTCAAAATGTGCTCTTTTATCTACCATGCACTCAGGTGGAAACAGCCTAGTGTTAGAGAGAGAAAAGAGGCAACACTTGAGCAACCAAGGACATCGATTTCATCATTTTACTTGATTTCCTTTAGGGCTCAACCAAATAAAGATACTAATTAAAGCCTCACCCTACACTATATATTTCCCTCTGAGAAGCAGAGATGAGAAATGCAGTTTCTAAGCACTTAGCACAGTGACTACCATCTTCGAAGCATTTGATGAATGATCATCCATGCTAATTTGAATACTATAGCAACAGTATAACTAAGACCCAAAACATTTGTAACAACAACATTGCCCTGGGTAGAACTTTTTGAGATTAATTTCATTAGATACTTGAAAATAAATTCAATTAACCTTGTTTTTCTTCTTCAATAAAATTAGATATGAGGTCCCTCAATGTTAAATTCCCCCCACTTCTAACAAGTATATCTAGATATAGATCTGGATATACTTACTTTCTTCCCACTTCTAGATATTCTCTTATGAACCTCACTTCTCTTTTTCTGCATAGTGGAACACATTCATCTTTAAACCATTTGTTTTTCAGTATTACTGTCCTACATTTGTTACATATCCCCCACTAAGAAAGCAGATGTATCACAGATGGTGTCCTTGTTAAAGGGAAAACTTCTAGAGAGACAGCGCAAGACTCCTGGGTCTTTGGTTTGCTTTATAAAGTGCATGTGTATACATGGGACATGGGTGAATATGTCTCTGCGATAGAGCTTATGACACCCTAAAAGCTAGAGGAATCATGCTATACTTTTTCTGAGAAATTCACCAAGTATTGAAAAGTGAACTGGTCTTGGGCAGAAGTCTACATTTTGTGCAGTTAGGCTAAAATGTCTAACCATGTTAGGCTCTCCTTTTGCAGCAGCCCGTTAACAAAACTGAGGTGTAGGTGAAGAGCGTTAATAACAAAAAGCTCTGTAGTCTCTGCAGAGCTCAGAAGAAAGATTTTCAGGAATGACTGGGAGGCTGCTCAGGTGTGCTTTGGAGTTTTCCAGCCTTTGAGATGTGTTACTTGCATTCTTTGCTCCTCGAAGGCATTTGCATCCCCACTGTGGTTAAGTATAGTAATAAGCAGAAATTAGAAGCTGAATGCAAACCGAGTGAGTGAAGGAATAAGGGATGCAGTGAACAATAAGAAGAATTGATGGAGAAACTGCAGTCTAGTGATATGAACGCATGGCAGGAAGCAAAAAGAATTTCTAAATGTGAACAGATCAAAACCCTGTTCAACTTCCTCGTGCCTCAAAAGGAGGTGGTCAGAAGTTTTCTTCAAAGGCTCTTGGTTCTTGGAAGGAAAGTGTTTTTTCACTCTTTATCAGCCTCTGACTTCACAGCTGTGTTACCAAAAGGGCTGGGAGCAAGGATGTGGGTTTAGACCCTGCGGCCAAAGGCTGCTCTGCTCTTTGCCAGTTGCTCTGTTCCTGCCAACCACAGCTACCCTTCTCTCTTCTAGCCTGGCTGCTCACCTCTCAGCCTGGCCATTCTCCAGCTAGGGCCATTGAAGACATCCGAATTAATCAAAAACTGTCTTCCCTTCACATCACCTCAGAAACTTAATATAAGAACGTAAGAAGTGTTGCACCCACTAAGACTAGTAGTTCATTCAATTTAATATTCTCTCCAATGGTGACACCAAGGGACCTTTACCAGGATGGAAAAAGAGGCATTGTGAATAGCAAGCATGCCAAAAGTTTGGATGCCATTATCTCTAATTTCAGTCCCTAATTATAGTTAACTATTTACGGAAACATGTAGTGTATGCTGTATCTATCAATGTGGTAAGTCTGTAAACCTTAATTTTTTTTTTTTTTTTGAGACAGAGTTTCACTCTTGTTGCCCAGGCTGCAGTGCAGTAGTGTGATCTTGGCCCACTGCAACCTCTGCCTCCTGGGTTCAAGTGATTCTCCTGCCTCAGCCTCCGGAGTAGCTGGGAGTACAAGTGTGCACCACCACGCCCGGCTAATTTTTGTATTTTTAGTAGAGACAGGGTTTCCCCATGTTGGCCAACATATTCTTGATCTCCTGACCTTGCGATCCACCCCCCTCAGCCTCCTAAAGTGCTGGGATTACAGGCGTGAGCCATTGCGACCAGCCAAAACTTAATTTTTATAAACTAAAACCTCTTCTGGGACATCATTGCATTTTTCTTATTTGTACTATTTTGTTTGGTCATTTAAATCAATTTAATAAGTATTTCTATGTCTACTGGGTATCTATAATTCAAAGCCTTCACATTCTTGGAAGCTGAAGGTCTGGGGAGGAGAGGAAGTGGGAGGGACTGGGACACTAAGATTAAAATGATGTGTCTTTCATTCAAGAAGGTAACCATCCAGTGGGGGAGCTAGAATCACCCACAGCTCACTGTAATATAAGTAGAGCAGTGAGAAGTAATCACCGAGGCATAAATGAGGTGCTTATGGATGTACAAAAGAGGGAATCAGTAATTCTGAATCAGGCATAAGGAAACAACTCTTAGGGTAGGTGTCATTTGAGCTGGGCTTTAATGAATGAGCAGAATTTTCTTCATTGAAATTAACATTTAAGCAAAGTAAACACTAGAAACAGAATTGTGAATGTGCATAATGTGTTTGGGGAGAGGATTCAAAAAAGGGTGGTATCAGTGTTGCCAGAAAAAAATTGGAATGGTAGATTGGGATTGGTTTACTGAGCGCTTTGAACAAGTTAAAGCTTTTGGGCTTTGTACAGTGGGCACTGGGGAAGTAGTAAAGGACCCTCTAAGTCTCTGCTCTTGAAATAGATAGTCGAGGACACTCTACTATCTCCACTATTCAAATGAGAAAACTGAGCTTAGAAGGAGTAAGAAACTCACTGTAAAGAAAGTATGAAAGTGATATTTGAGCTGAAGTTTCACTCTAGCGTCCAAATACTACACCTAGTCTTAGTCTTTCTTTAAAAAGATTTTAGAATTATTTTAATTGACAAGTAAAAATTATAGTAATAACATGATGTTTTGATATATGTCTTAATCTCAATTTAATTATTTATAAAATAGGAATAATAACAACACTCCCTAGCTAACTAAAAATTTGATCAAATAAAACTACAGATGGTAAAATGCCTTAGAAAGTATAAAATACTTTTATAAGTGTTCACTATTAATATTATTTTATGCTTATCACTATTCAACTAATATAACTCCTAAATATATTTCTGGAAAGGAAATTAGTGTTATTTGATGTTAATATTGTCTATAAATGATTGCGTTCCTACTGGGCTTTATATATACGTATTATCTCATTTCCTTGCTATCTTGTGAAATAGGTATTGTTATCTCCAATTTATAGATGAGTAAACAGAGGCTGAAAGAGATTAAAACCTACTCAGTCACACAGCTGGTAAGTCAAGAACCATACTTCAAATTTATGTCTTTAAATCCCCAAATCCCTTCCATAAGGCTACTCATTGCCTTCCTTATTGATGATGCTATAAACCTTGGAGTTTACAGTGGCACACTGAAATGACGTCTTCAGGGAACGATTAATGATGCCAGAAATTTCAACATTTCCAACAAAGATGTGAGTGTCTGGTTTTTTGTGCTTTAAAAGAGATGTAACTCTTTCTAATCCTGTTAAGAATCAGGTTGAATAGTTAAGTAGTAATTAGGCCTGACTTACCTAAAAAAAAATTACTCATTCTATCCTACTCTCTGAGACAAAATAATGTCTTTAAGAATAATTTTACTGTTGATTTAAAAAAAATTTTTAAAAACTTCCCTGTTTACGTAATGGTATGGGTTCCTTATAATTATTTTAAACTTTAAAATCTTCCCTAAACATTTACTGAATCATTTGTATCTATTTTGTTTTTGTTTTTGTTTTTGAGAAGGAGTCTCCCTCTGTCACCCAGGCTGGAGTGCAGTGGCGCGGCTCACTGCAAGCTCCGCCTTGTGGGTTCATGCCATTCTCCTGCCTCAGCCTCCCGAGTAGCTGGGACTACAGGCGCCCGCCACCATGCCCTGCTAATTTTTTTGTATTTTATTTATTTATTTATTTATTGAGACGGAGTCTCGCTCTGTCGCGCAGGCTGGAGTGCAGTGGCGAGATCTCGGCTCACTGCAAGCTCAGCCTCCCAGGTTCACGCCATTCTCCTGCCTCAGCCCCCAGAGTAGGTGGGACTACAGGGGCCCGCCACCGCGCCCGGCCTTTTTTTGTGTTTTTAGTAGAGACGGGGTTTTTAGTGTTAGCCAGGATGGTCTCTATCTCCTGACCTCGTGATCCGCCCGCCTCGGCCTCCAAAAGTGCTGGGATTACAGGCATGAGCCACCGCGCCTGGCCTGTTTCTATGTTTTGAAGTATATTTCTTGGCTGGGTGTGGTAGCTCATGCCTGTAATCCCAGCACTTTGGGAAGCCGAGGAGGACAGATCAATTGAGCTTGGGAGTTCGAGTCCAGACTTGCAAACATGATAAAACCCTGTCTCTACTAAAAATACAAAAATTAGCTGAGCGTGGTGGTGCATGCCTGTAATCCCAGCTACTTGGGAGGCTGAGGCAGGAGAATAGCTTGAACCTGAGAGGTGAAGGATGCAGTGAGCAGAGATTGCACTACTGCACTCCAGCCTGGGCGACAGAGGGAGACTGTCTCCCAAAAAATAAAAATAAAATAAGTAAATAAATAAAGTATATGTCTCTTCTCTTGGTTATGAAACTTAAAAATATATACATAACAGGTTGGATAATATTGTACAAAAATTTGGTGATTGTTATTCATGATAGATTTATTCTTCTGAAATATGTGTATATTTTACACATAGCAAAAATGATCAGAATAGATAATAAGCAGAGTTTGATCAAATTCATATTGTTGGCAGACTTTCATATTTAATGAAGTCAATCCAATAATCCAATTATAATTGTTATTAATGACCACCAGATATTCTGATTTAATTATTGGAAAGTAATTGCTGTAGCTCTTTTTAAAAAAACATTTTTGCTGTTTTATGAGTAAAGTTTTCCAAAAATGTTGTAAACTGATAAAGTGAACATAGAAATCATGAAATTCTAGCTTTGAGATTAGGGTCAACAACAATGCATTTAGTGACACATAAAGCAGAATATAAGCCACATCTGAAGAGGTTGAAAGCAGAACACTAAGCTCAGCAGCTATATTCAGACAAATCTTTCTCTTTTACACTAATTCCAAAATTGTAGCCATAGTATGACTGTTTTGAGACATAGAATCATAAAATCCTGAGTTGGAAGAAGGCTTAAAGAAGATATTTGTATTCCATCCATCTACAGCAAACTCCCTAGTGGTTTTCTGGTATTTGCTTGAATATTTGAAGTGACAGGGAACTCATTATTGCTTAAGGTCAGCCCTGCCACCTTAGCGCACATTGGTTTAGCACCTTTCTAGATTAAGTCAGACTCTTTCTCTCTGTAGCTTCTTAGTCCGCCCTTCAGGGCATATGAAATAAATCCCTATTTAATGTGACACTCCTTTATGCATTTGAGAGAATCTCACCATGGTTCTTAGATGCAGTCAGGTTTGAAGGGAAATTTACAAAGACAAATATATGAAAGAATATTAATCAAAACCATAACAATGATTAAGCTTGAGTGGTGAAGTATAGGGAATTTTTCTTTGGTCCTCGTGCTTTCCTGTATTGCTTAAATTTTATACATGAATATATATTCTAATTACAATGAAAGAAAATGTAGAGCTATTTACACTTCGGGAAAGCTATTTAAGTCCTAAATGCAATCAGCGAAAACTGAGACTTCGCTCTGAAGAATGAGAGAATCTGAAATCTGAAATCTGCAAGTGATAAACCTCAATGTCCCCACAACCTAGACCCACATGATAGAAGCTCATTAAAAATGTGAATATGACTAAATAAATCAACAAATCATTCATTTAATCGGTAGTCAAAATCTACTTGGAGACACAGTCATCACTTGGGAAGTAACAGCTCCACTAAGAACCAAGTTGTTACTGCTGTGAATCCAAGTACTAAGAGGAAAAGAATCACTTCCATCCTAATTCAAATTGATTTAATGCCCCTTTTAATTGTGTATTTCTCAAATACATCACAGTCCAGAAATTCTCTGGTAGTTCTGTTTGTGACTTTACAGCTAGAGATGAACTGAGGTACTCAGAAATAAATTACTGTTCTGCTTGAATCTCGATACATCTATGAAAATTTTGCACAGGGAACGATGATGGTGCTTATTATGATGATGGTGGATAAGTACCATATTTAAAATCTGGCGTGTGGCCGGGCGCGGTGGCTCACGCCTGTAATCCCAGCACTGCAGGAGGCCGAGGCGGGCGGATCACGAGGTCAGGAGATCGAGACCATCGTGGCTAACACGGTGAAACCCCTTCTCTACTAAAAAACAAAAAATTAGCCGGGCGTGGTGGCGGGCGCCTGTAGTCCCAGCTACTCGGGTTGAATTCATTCAAATAAATGTCAATTGACCCCAGAGATGCCTGAGAACTGTTGACTATTGTCACACTTACATTGAAATATTCAAAAGACAATGTACAAAATAAGACTAAAGATAAACATCAAGATGTGCAAATTTTTCAACTTTATGTATCTATGGATAGGTTGCGTTCTGAATTCATTTAGTGATAATAATAGAATTAGAGTTTGGAGACGCTGAGATTTTGTTTCCTTGAACAAAATGTTTTGCACAGTTCTAATCAGTCTGATCAGTTCTGTGGAAATCGGAGAGCAGTCAGTTGAAGAGAAAACTGGTGAATGAATAAAATATCAAATGCATCAAATAGATTTCACCTGTTAGCAGAAAGGGATGGAAAACTCAGAAACAGTGGGCAAGAATTTTTCTTTCTGAAAGACAAAATGTGCTCCACTCAAACTGCATTGTATTTTCCCAGAAGAAGCTAAAGCAAATTTCAAAATTAAGCAGGGAGAGATGATAATCAGAATAGTTTCACTGATGACAAATAGTCTGCCCTAGGTCCTGAATTTTCTACAGTCTCTTAGGGTTTCCTCTGTAACTAGGAAGCACAAGTACCTTCTGCTTTTCAGTAAGCATTCTCCCAAATTACAAGTCAGAGAGGACGGGTAAAAGGAAAAATAAAAAAAGAGACAAAAGCCAATAGGGCCAAAAGAGATGTATTCTTAGTAACCCAAATTGTGATAAACTCTTGGCTTTAGCAAAAACCACAGGCCTGTGTGGAAGTAGAAGTGCAGTTTTTCTGTACAACCATCTGCTGCCAGGAAACCAATAGTCTCTCCACTGCAGAAGTGGTCCTGGATCAAACAAGGAAGGATCTAAATGTTTGCAGTCATGTGCACACACCTAGATTGGACATATGGACCTTCACATTTTTTGCTGAGAATCTTGTTTGCTTAATCTAATCAGCACTCTTAGAAAAGCTGCCTCACCACTGCTCCCCAAAATTATTTCTGGTGGTTTGAAAATGTCCAGACATTGATAATAGAGTCAAAGCCTTTCTTCCATGGGATTTTAGACAAACCCTCGAAGATAAACTTGAAGCTTCTGAAACTAATCACAGTAGTAATTATTTGCTCATGGATAACACATGATTATATTCTAACCCCAAATCAGGTGTGAACCCCAGCTTTATTTCTCATTAACTGTTGTGTATTTGGTCAAGTGACTTATCTTCCACGAACCCCAGTTTCCTTATCTGGAAAGTGCTGATAACAGCTACCTGCTGTCATTGACATGAGAATTTGATAACATACGAAAAGTGTAGGTGCTCATAAGATGGTATCTGCCACTATGGTCATTATCACCAGTTCAAATTTCTTTAAAACTTTGTTAGTGTTCGTGTGTCCCTGAAAGCATTCTCTTTCCATTTCTGGGAGTTTGGTTACTTAACATCCTTTACTATTAAGAAGCTCATTTTAAAGCAGATGTGGTCAAAATGAGTGAATAATTCAAGAAGGATGAAGACATGGGATCTAGACAAAGGAATATCAATAAAAAAAAAAGAGGCAAAAGGATGAATAGCAGAGAAAACCAGAAAAATGTTAGACTCCCAAAGTGGGTAAAGATTATCAGATAGGTTTGGGCACTTGGAAGACTGTTAAGATTTAGCCACTGTCCCAAAGCAAACTTAAGCAAATTCAAAACTTGATGAGTTTGTAACTCTAGAAAAAAAGAGAAATGTATTCAAGAAAAGAAACATAATTACAGTACTACTGATTCCGCAGTGAAGGATATTTTCATTATCATGAAAATGCAGACATTGAATGTTGATTTAATGAAAGTCAGTTATAACTATAATGGGAGAATGGGTGAGGAGAGAGCTAAATCCAGCAAAACAGAAAATCAGCATATAATGTCTATAAAGTTGATTAAGTGTGAGATAACAATATATTATTTAAAATTATAGTGCCATATGCTAGAAAAAACATTGAAAAAATAAGCTGAAAGGAGCAGCCACTGGAAAGCAGGTGGTCTAGGGGTAGGGTTAGAATGGGGACTGTGGGTTTCATGCATGATAAGCCTTTCAGCACTATTTGACTTTTTAAAGAGATGCACATAATATTTTAATAAAAATTTATGAAAAAACTTAAGAAAAGAAATACACATTTGAGGTATAACAGATATCTCTCTTGCTCCTTCACACACACACAAATAAGCACAAGTGTATAAAAATCTATGTAACTTACTCTTTGTTACAAGAGTTCCTTAGCCATAAATAAATAAATATCCATCATTTAACAATTAAAGGCATAGGATTTAGTAGTTAGGATGAAGAGTAAAGCAAAAGGAGGCAGAAAATCTTAACAAATGGAAGACATGGTACCTGTATTCAAGGATTTCGCAATTTGGTTGAGAAAAGAAATCAATCTCATTCAGGAGAAAGAGTGGGAACCTGAAATTTCTTTTTGGAGAAAAAAAGAATCTATACTTTTGAGTCTTGCTATTTTTGTCTCCTAGAGGTTTCCTGTGAGCTGTTTTCCAGGACTCAGAAGAAAAAAGCTTATCTGTGTTTAGCTGACAAGACCACCTTCATGACATTTCCAGAGAGAAAGGAGAATCATGGCTTTTCAGTGAGAAGATACCACATAGAAATATCATCCCCTTATTTTACAGATGAGGTACTAAGCCTAAAAGAAGCTGTGTATTTTTCCCAAGTTCACACATCCTGTCTGTGACAAGAACCAGCTTTCTAACGTCACTTGTGTGTTCTGGTGAATGTGCGATTGCCCAATACTAAACTGGGAAGGCTGTAGTAAACATGAGATGAGAACAATCATAATTAATGTTCTAATATTGTTCAATTAATGAAATGAATATAACAAAGTAACACTAACCACTTGTATAGCACTTTCAAGTGTCTTTACTGGGTGCAAAGCCTCATACCTGTAATCCCAGCACTTTGGGAGGCTAAGACAGGAGGAATGCTTGAGGCCAGGAGTTTAAGACCAGCCTGGGCAACACAGTGAGACCTGTTTCTAAAAACAACAAAAAATAAAAAAACAAGCCTAGTGAGGTGTCGCAAGCCTGCAGTCCCAGCCACTGGGGAGGCTGAGGTGGGAGGATCACTTAAGCCCAGGAGGCTGAGGCTGCAACGAGTTATGATCACACCATGGCACTCTAGCCTTCGGGACAGAGTAAGACCCTATCTCTTAAAAAAAAAAGTCTGTATTTTCATTATCTCATTTAATTGTAACAATCTTACGCTGATAAGAAAATTCAAGTTGATTCAGAGACGTTTAATGGATTGTCAAGGGCAAATAACCAGTAAATAACAAATCAAACAATTCGACCAAGGTGTTCTGGCTCCTTGTCCAATGTAGAACATTTTCTCTTTCATTATGACACACAAAACTTTAGAGAGCATTTTTGTTAAATGACTGTATTTAAAATATACTTTAAAATATTTTAAATTACATATGGCCAAAATAAATGAATTAGTTCAGCTTTGAATTATTAATAGTCTGAATGAATAGTCACAGGGATATTCAAAACGGTCATGGTGTGAGAAAATCTGGGACAGGGATAAGAGTCATGCATATCTAATTAGAGCTGCCCAACATTTAAGGCAGTGATTACACTTCGTGATATGCCAATATTATTTCTCCAAAATATTTCAAGTAAAAACCCATTTTGTCCCGTTAATTCTTAAAATAAAAGTGTTGGGCAAAAAATTTAAATGGTCAAGAAATGTTGAAACTAACAAAGGACAATTGCTTTTCCTCTAAAAACAGCTCTTCCTGGATCTCCTAAGAAGAAGACTCCAACTCACAGACCACTGCTGACTCATTAAAATCAACTTGTAATGTCGTGCACATACTGTGTATCTGTCCAATTCATGCACACACATCCAGAATGTAGGATGCTTTGGTATCAAAGAGCTGTTTATGATTGACAGATACTTCAATGCTCTAAGATTCCGTTTTCATCTTCTTTAATAAGGAAAGACAAATGCAAAAATACATGTCATTAATTGCTCTGCATTTTTCCCTCCAGAGAAAAGCAAACCATAAACATCAGTAAGACATTCTACTAATAGCTTTAAAAGTTGGCTTAAATCATTATTAATTATACATTTGTAAGACGGTCTGTGACTGCATGCCTTGCTTTCTTATTCAAAGGTTCAATCAATAAGGTCATCCCTGCCACTTGCACTCTGAATGGCAATGCACAAATTTAGTGCCTGTAGAAGTATAAATAGATATGTGTCTACATATATATCCTAGTTTCATAAAGTTACATTTTAACCATGTAGCTTGCTTGTGTGTAGGAGATTACATTTTTCCAGGGAGGTGAGTAGATGACATTTTTATTGATTTTTTAAATAGCTACATTATAAATCTCTCTTGTTGGGCCAGCACAAGGCAAAACTAAAACAACCTCTTTATTGTAAGGCAAATGCGTCATTGGATAACTTGTAATATTTTTTTTAAATGGGTCTTTCACTTTTCCACCTGTTTTGGGGTGAGTAACCTATATTGCTCCTCTCAGATCAAATTGTGTGATTTCTTATCATCACATGATTGCAACTTTTAGAAAAAAATGATTGCAGTTCCTTATAATAATTCTACCTCCAGTTACATTGATTTACTATTATGGACATATTATAGTTAGAGGTCAAGGAATTTTGGCATTCACTGGGAAGTAATTACATTGACTTAGTTCCAGTTTTAGGTTTGAGTTTCCTAACCAAACATGGAAAGCTTTGCAGTTCCTTAAATCATAGAGACTCTCACAGAAGGATTTCTTAACCTATGGGCATAAATGCCGAAGAGGTCTATAGATAGACTTCGGCAGGTCTGTACAATTTCTGACACTGTGCAAAAATCCTCTGCACCTTTTGTGGGAGTACCACAAACCTATCATCAATTTCTCAGAAGGGTCGTTGATCCTAAAATAATTAAGAACCAATGTTCTTTCTAATTAAATATAACAACAGCCTCAATTGTGGATTTCAGAATTATTTTCTCTCAATGTTCTTTGCAAAATCAGATTCAAACAACCTTGTATGTTATATTCAAAGCCTTCTTTTTAAAAATTGCATGAGAATATTATGCATAAACACTGATTATCCATAGTCTTTTGTAACTTGGCCTCAGAAACTTATGGTTAACAGATTAGCTCCCTCATTCTAATTGTATTTTTTTTATCAGATTTTGATTTTCAGTGTGGTAGGTAAACCCATCTTCCCATTTTATACAAACAATAGGTTTCAGTAGTGTCAGTTATAGAGATCATGACTTGAACTCTGTTATCAAAATGTATGATAATAACTCTAGACCTGAGGAACTGAAGACCGGCATGAACTCAGAAAGGCACAGGCTCATCAAGAGACATTGCCCAATATTTGTTCTTTGATAAAAATCATCTTTCAGATAAAATGAAGCTTCTGCAGCTTTGTTATACAGACTAAATATGCAAACATCTAATTTAAGGAAAAGTTTGATAAATTAGTTTTCTCCTTCGGAGAGAATTGTCTGGAAATGTGTACTTAAAGATATAGAATTATAACAGATTTTTTAAAGGTCTTTGGAGACAAAGACTCACTTTAGGTATCACTTTGAGAGACATACAAACCCTAAGTCCTTTTATCAAAAAGAGAATAGAGATTGGAGGCATCAATAGAAAGATGATACTTTCTAAGAAATTGTGCCTAATCATCTGTGAATAGGTTTATGTGATTATGGAAGCCGATCAGGGCCTGTGGTGATCCAGGCATTGTTGTAGTGGCAGCACCACATTTTTGTGCAGTCAGACACAAACTGGCATTCTAGTACCTGCTGTTTCAGGAAATGCCAGAACAGTGCCTATGTGGACCAAGGCCCCACAGATGGCCTCACCCCTCAAACCCTTGGGTACATATCACCTGTTTAGTGGCCCTGGCCCTTGCTTTTAAGGAGTGGTTCCAACTGAGGGCAATTATGTCCCCCATAGTACATTTGGCAATGTCTGTGAATATTTTTGATTGTCACACTAGAGAGGTATTGCTGGCATCTCATGGGTAGAAGTCAGGGACATTGGGAAACAACCTACAATGCATAGGACAGCCCTCACAACAAAGAATTACCTGTCCCATGTGTCAATAGTGCCAAGGTTGAGAAACCCTGCCCTAAAGCCATGCCACTTTGATGACCCTGAGAGGTTATATAGATAGGTTCTATGTAGAGCCACACTACCCACAGGACCACTAAAGTTTAGTCCATTTGACAGATTTGGAAACTGTAATGCTTTGGACAGAGTGAAGTGAAAAAATATCCTACAATGTCCTTCCTTTACAGGTTAACACCTCTTCCTTTCCCCAAAATGAGGATTAAATGTCACCTTCTACAGGAATACCTCCCATGTTAGCATCATGTTTCCATGTATTCTCATGATACCATGTGCTTACTCTAGTTGCAGCTCTGATTATTTCCTGATCCCCTACCAGGTTATAAATTCATTGAGAGCTTGCTGTTTTTATTAATTCTTGGGTCTTAGTACCTACCAGAGCTTGGCACTTAATAGGTATGCAATAAATATATGTTGAAGGAAAGAGCAAGCCTGCAGAAGTGACTTAAATTCTCCATGACAAACATCCATCCAGAATGGATTTACTCAAGGCAAGTACTAGCAAGCACACTGGCCCCAAGGACACTTGGCTCCATGCCCTCTGAGGACATTAAACTGGGGAATGTCTCACCAGCATGATGGTGGAAATTTCAGGTGAGCCATAGCCATAGTAGTCATAATGACTTTTAAATTTTATTTAGGTATTTATTTTAATAATCACAATTGTACATATTCGCAGGGCACAGAGCGATGTTTCGATACATATAATGTATACTGGTCAGATGAGGGTAATTAGCACATCAACATCATCTCAAACATTTATCATTTCTTTCTGTTGGGAACATTCAATAGCCTCCTTCTAGCTATTTGTAACTGTATATTAGCATTAACTGTAGTCATCCTACAGGAGTATAGAACACTAGAACTTATTTCTGTTATCTCTCTTATCTAGCTATGATTTTTGTATACTTTAACAAAACTCTGCCTATCCTGAAATACTAAAGAATCAAGATTGTAGAGACAATAAGATCTGGTCGTAGGCCTAGAACCCCCACATGGGAGGAACCAGGGACAGAATTCTCCTTGGATACCTTTTCTCACGAAGAAAGAGGGATACTTTTAATGAGCTTGACTTTGCAGTCTACATTTGACAGAGCTTCTCCCTTCATTGAAGAAGGAAGACCAATAGTGACCTCAATAAGTACATGAACAAATAGCTGGGGATCCCAGTATTCATAACCACCAATACTCAGCTCACATCAATACTCAGGCACAAGTCAGTTAAAGGGTTGTACTATGAGCAAGGACAATTCTTATTTTGGCTGCCTGTAAATTACACCAAAATCCACAAGAAAGGGAAATAACTAAGCTTAGAATAATTTATAAATGCACTTTGTGTTAAGAACAGTAATCTTGAGATAATAAAACAAAGAAACATCATGTTGAAAATGGGAAAAGAGCAACTCTCATATTTATATTAAATCAACAATAATTTGTTATGTACGTGATTATGGAATATAAAACAAAATGATCTAATTTTTCCAGATAGCATGGAGCTGTTGCATTACGTTGTGCTATTATTTGACAAAGCACATCAAATGGGATTTCAGCAAAATACTTAACATAGTTATAGGTAAAGTATTCCTGATGTGAGTTGACATCAGGAAGAAAACACAGCGACATTTCAGAATATTCAACTTTATTTTCCATTGACAAACACGACATAAATAACACACATTTATTAAATACACAGACTAGCCATGACTTGAATGCCAGCAAAAGTCTAACGTACTTTTCATACGCTCTTTTATTTTTTGTCTCCACAGTATTGAAGACCAGCCTTTAAAACATACTAGAAGATATATTTAAATACACTGACGATAACTACCCATAAAACTTTACATAGAGGTGATAAAAGAGACTTTTCCATTTAATCAAGTATATAGAGATGGATGCTGAGGAGGAGAGGTGAAGAACACCATGCTTTTGATACTGATCTTTACAATATGGATTAAAGTGCCAATGATTTCAGCTCCTCCTAGGCACACCATGTAAATAGTACTTACATTCATTTGTTACAAACAGATCAAAATAATCAGTGCCTATTTTAATTGGTTTGCTTAAACAGGCTTACACTATTTGTACAAAAACATTTGATAAGGAGAGCAAGAAGGCAAAGTATTTTTTTCTCTTTCAAGGAAGAGTTGGGAAGGAAGAGTTCAGCAGTCAATAATGGCCTGAGTGAACTTATCATTTGCTTTGACAGACAAGACCCCTGGCCACTCAGTAGTACTACTGATGCTCAAGTGTTCAGAGATAAATGCAGTTGGTCCCTTCCTCTCTTTGCTTCCAGGGCCTGGCGCAAAATGATGAAGGTTAACAGGTAGAAAATGGACAGGTTTTCCATCATATCTTTTTCTATGTTCTCTGCCCCACCCACATGAGTATCCGTTCAAAAGTAGAACATTGAAGTGTATTAGTAAATCATACGCATTTCCCTCTGCTTAACATTACAACTTTGATTTCTACAGACATGGAAAACTGTATGAGAAATCTATATTTGAATTACTATTAAAGTTTAATGATTGGCTGTTTTTGCCTAGACGTTTGGCTTACTTTAATTAAAGGATCAAAATATTCTAATTCTAAAGCATTTAACAATAGTATTGAAGAGATGCACAAATGATAACAACTTGAGAAGTGGAATCATCTCCAAAAATGCTCAAAAAAGCATGAAAAGGCTGACTTGTTTCTGATGGTGATCTCTTTCCTTCTTATCTTTACTCCTATAATAAATTCTTCAACAAAGCAGACTTACTACACAACAGATTCTGATCTGTTTCACATATTAGGCTACTGGCACTTTAAAAATATGAAGTTATTATCTCTCCTCTGAAAAACAATCCCAGCCTCATCAACAGGAATTATGTCTGTTACTTTCTTTCTGTGAAAGAATGGATAAGCACAGTAGAGTCAAGGGGACTAGGAGAAAACAGTGTAGTTTCAAATGAAGAAATACATAATCTAGTAGATACCTGGGTTGCTTATTACATGAAACTGATTGATACAAAGCTCCTGAAAATAAGATAATTTTTATTCTCAGTAAAGAAAATGTGTGATATATAAATAAATATGATACATATCTGATTGAATTATATTTCTAGAGAATCATAACGCACTCTGCTTATGGTATCATAATGTAATGGTATATGACTAAACTTATATAAATTATAACCCTTAAATAGAATCTTCATTTTAGGAATTATAAAAGAGAATATATCAAATAAAATATTTTCCCTAATTCTTTTATCATCATCACCACCTAGTTAGTTTCCTTACAATACTGAACTGATGTCAGCTTCTTAACAAATATGTATGTGAGTTTAGGTTGGTTATTAAATTTTGTAAATTGGCTCGATCATAACCTATGTCATGAAACATCACAGACATCTGTCACTTTGTCAGCACTTTATTGCAACTCAGAAAAGTCTTATGGACTAGGCCACAGTTGCACAATTCTGCCCATTTTTTAGACCTCAGTTTTAACAGATTTTGAGATATGTAAACATATAAAACAAGCAATAAACAAGCAGCTGTGAAAATTTGTCATTGTTGATGGTTTGTACTTGTTATACAGATAAAAAATAGAAATTTTAATTCTTCAAATTAGGCTTTTTATGTGTTTGTAATAATGAATACTCTGTAGTCTCCCTATGTCATTCAGCTCCTAGAATCCTGTGTATTGCAGGAGAAGCTTTTGGGGTTAAATTATGAAAATAAATAGATATTATGCATGTCTAAAATTTCAAAGAACAAAAGTTTTCTATTTTCTTTTTCTGAGTTGATCTCAACCAAAAGAACTATTAAGTGATTGCTGATGTGGAGAAGGTTGAAAGCTGACCGATAATTTGGAGTCAAAAAGAACAAAATTATAAAAAGCATTGAATAAATAAAAAGCCTAATCTACTTGAAAATCCAATATTAGAATACTGCCACAGAGTGACCCCCTTATTAAAATACTGTTTGCCAGTTTTTAGTTTGTCTGTCACTCAATGCCAATGTGCTCACAGGATCTTTCATAGTTAACTTACATGAGGTTTTGCAATTATTTTCTGCAACATGGTCGAGATATTTCATAAAATAAAGAAATGTAAGTAGAAATATATGTATACCCTATATTTCAGACTAGTTTAAATCTGGCATGATTAAACACTTACATTTACCTAAAATATCTTGGGATATATACAGCACTAGGTTAACTTGGTAAATATTGAGATAACTCATTTTTGTTTCTTCAACTTCAAGATATTTTTAAGACATTCATCATGCCTATTTTATTTGAAAAGTAAACTGCTCTCATTAAGTAACATGTGATCATTCTTCTCTATGACTCAGCATAGTATATAAATTCATTGTTTGGAAAATCAACACTACTTGGTAAAATTGACACTTGCTAATTTTACATATATTTCTACATTTCATTCGCTTACTTCTTCCACCATGGTTTTCTTGGCCTTTAATTGTCTTTTAACCAATACTTCAAAATTCAGGAATTGTCATAATCTATACATGCATTTTTCCTGATTAGACATATGTATGGACAAACTAAGTATACATGAGTGAACTTGAAAGCCAATAAAATTAAACTTAGACACGTCTTTCTGCTGTGACTACATATATCCTCTTTCTAACCACCGCTCTAGTCTCTGTACATCTCTGAAATCTAACCTCAACCATCATGAAAAGGCTGAAATCATTTGGGATTTTCATTTCTTATCAGGTTTCCCCATACTAACGAATGCCTAGATAATAAAACTCATATGCCATTTACATAATTTCTTTCTTTTCCACCTCCCTTTCAAGCTTGTTAAAAAAACAAAAGCTGCCATTCATCCCCTCCTAAAATATATCCCCTGGGCAGGAATTTAATTTGCAGTTAAGAATAAGTTTCAGGTTTTTTGCCTTTCTGTATTTTTGCGGTTTGATGAAAAGTGATATTCTTGTGATAGTAATGTCCACTATCATTTGGAAGTATCAGTCTCCTAAATTATTAGTATAAATAAAGCACTGTGTTGTACAGCAGTATGACACTACACCCTTGAAGATAAATTAATATTTCTGTAATTAAATAATCAGAAATAATTCACTTTATCAGCCTGATGGACTGTAACGGCATGAAGCACTTCAATCATATGGTATGTGCCTTGCCAATGTGTACTGTCCTGGCAAACTTCTGCTCATTGATTCACTGAATAAATATGTATTAGACAGTTTCTATATTCCAGGTGCTATACTAGATGCTGGAAGGAATAACCTAATCATGCTCATGCCACTCAAATTCACATTGCCTCTGTGTCTATCTGACTAGAACTTAGGGTCACAGGACCACCCAAGAGGTAAAGCCTCTTTATTATGTGATTTCAGTGCACTTTTGAAAAAAAGTAGGTAGTTTTGTCTTATACCCAATGAGATGACCTACAGGATAATCCAATTCTATGGCATAGAGAGATTTTAGTATAGTCTATTTATCACCTTTTCCAAAATTTAGATTAGTAGAACCATCATTAATTACATAAGCACTCTCAACAGATTTTGTCTCCAAATTCAATTTGACATGGTCATTTAAAATAATTAGCCCCGATTGACATAGGCTGGTGTATATATCAATCTGATAGACATATTGTACCTATCAAAATTAATTCTTTACCACTAAACACACACAGAAATATGCAGTTACTACAAGAAGTATAAATAAATCTCAAGCTTTTAAAAAACTAGAAAAGCAGTGCAAGAAACTGCAAATGAAAATCTTCACAATAAAAAGTTAATGGGTTTACAAAATGAATGCACCAAAGAATATGGCAAGCTTTGTGTAGGCATAACTACAGGATTACTATGTTTGGTGGGGAGACATTTTTAAGAAGTGCAATTCCCAAAACTTAATGTAGTGATCTACTTGTGCACAAATACGTCAAGCTTAACTATTGAGGTTTGTATTCATGTAGACTGTAGGAAAAACATTTTAGTAATAAATATTTAGATAGAGCCACTTTGAGGAGCAGGCAGAAGAGCTGTGAAGGGTCAATGTTATTAACTTTCTTATATAAATAGGCCTAAATATGGAAAGTATTCATTGAGTCTTCAAAATATTTATTTGTTTTGGAATCAGTATTGGAATTTAAAGAGTCAAAGACTGGGGAACACTTTTGGTGAATAATCAAGGGAAATATATATTCAGAGTACCTATAGTTAGTGCTCAAATCGGTCCTTACATAGCATTCTGAAAAACCACTTCACGACTCTCATAGGTCAGTTTCATGAATCTTCCTTAGGCTCGTAGAAATGTAAAATATATTCAAAAGAAAGAATAATTAGCAATTTGGGTAGTCACAAACTCCATATTTCAAACAAATGGAATTGGTTCTTATTCAGATAAAGAGTAAACCTAATTATCAATCCAAGTAAACTTAAACTTTGTGAGGTTAGGGGCTAATTTGCTATATTGAGCAATATTTGAACAACGGTATCGATGAATATTATAAATACATTATACATTTTTAACTGTAATTAAACTTTTCTTTAATGTAAGGATGAAAAAAGTGACAGAAAGTGAGAGAGGCAATGAAAGAGAACACAGCAACGTCTTTGAATAAAAACAAACTGCTATCCCTTGTCTTCAATGATGTATGTGGTTAAATTCCTCATGTATTCAGTGTACTGGAATATTAACTATCCCCGCTCCCCAATAGACCAAGATCATTTATAAAAAATGTTTTCATCACACAATTAATCACATATTCAGCTACGAATGGCAGACTCAACAAAAACACTAGACTGTTATTAATATATTTTCCTTTGTTTGTGTTTCACTACTTTTGGCACATAGGGATTTTCTATGCTTCTAAGACCATTTAGCTTTATACCAAAAATTCCACTTCAATGCATAAACAGTGGCATGCCAGAGATGCCTAAATTCACAGTAAGGTTTAGCGATATTTGTTACCAAAAGCTGTGCACATGCAAGTTAAGTGTTTTCTTTCATGCTTCTGTCTGTATTATTTCATTAGATAATGAGATAGGCTGCCCTTTCTGTCCATCATTAGAGCAGCTGGAGACAGCATTTGCTACCTGGCAAAACTTTCGAAGAAGGATCTTTCTTAACAGCAGGTAAACCCAAGGATCCAAGATCTGGTTCAGTGAAGCCAGGCGAACAGCTATTAAGAAGAAGTTGCATTCTTTCTGCTTCTCCGTGTGTGTCTTGCAGTGCTCAACTGATGTCTGATTGAAGATCATTTTCAACATCATTATCTAAGAAAAGGGGACAAATAATTGTTTCAAAGATTAGTAAGGTCATATGCATCTCCTCTACCCTGTACTTTGCACATAGTTGGTTTTCAGTAAATTGGTTGTCGGATTGAAATGATTAATTCAAGCAACATTTATACTTGGATAACACAGTCCTGAATTATACAAGACATTCCCAGGTATTTTCCCACATTTGTGGCTATTTAACATGATGTAGCTTTTAAAGCATGCATGTCTTCAGGCTCTTGATTCTTGGAATTTAAGAAGCTTGAAAATAACACATCTCAAAATGAGCCAAAGTCATGTTTGTTGCAGAAAACATCACAAGTTCACCCAAATGAGAGCCAACACTTCAAAAATAACAAAAACATCTTAATCTTAAATTTCCAGTAGTTCTAATCTAAAAAATTACTGCAGAAAAAGTAGAAGCAAGGAAGAAATATTATTATTATTATTATAATTGCCACTAGCATTTTCAGAATCCTTACTGTTTAGCGGACATGGTGCCAAGTTCTTTATACGCATTTAATAAACAGCATAACACAGGCAGCATTACCACTTCCTTCTGGATGAGCCAGACTAATACCATATGTTGTACAGTATTATACTTTTCTTTGCCCCCACCCAATATACACCACAATGTAAACTCCATGATAGCAGGAATTTGGGACTATTTTTTCCCCAAGTGCCTAGATCAATATGTAGCAGATAGCAGATGTTCAGTAAGTATTTGTGAGAGAACAAATTTTTATATTTGAAGGAATATATTATACAACATAAAAATGACAGTATATGAGTTATATGTATTTGTGCGAGAACAAATTTTTATATTTGAAGGAATATATTATACAACACACAAATGACAGTATGTTATATAATATGTATTTATATTTGAATTAAAAAGATGTTCTTATGCATATTAAAAATGTTCAGGCCAGGTGTGGTGGCTCACGCCTGTAATACCGGCACTTTGGGAGGCCGAGGCAGGCGGATCACTTGAGGTCAGGAGTTCGAGACCAGCCTGACCAACATGGAGAAACCCTGTCTCTACTAAAAATACAAAATTAGCCGGGTGTGATGGTGCATGCCTGTAATCCCAGCTACTCGGGAGGCTGAGGCAGGAGAATCCCTTGAACCCGGGAGGTGGAGGTTGCAGTGAGCCAGGATCGTGCCGTTGCACTCCAGCCTGGGCAACAAAAGCAAAACTCTGTCTCAAAAAAAAAAAAAAAAAGAAAAAAGAAAACAAATTGGCACTATTTCACCTGCTGTTTCCCAGCTATATAACTCCTAGGAATATACTGTCCAGAATCCCTGCACCAAGAGTACTGTATATGACTGTTTCATAACAGCATTGTTCATAATAGCAAAAAAAGCAGGAACAACTCAAACATGGGTTCACAATCCCAAGCAAAGAAATGAGCTGACTTTGTAACTGGCTCCTAAGTTTCCCATTCTAGACCTATACAGCTATTGAGTACTTGACATGTAGCCAAAGCACACTGAAATTTTAGAATATGTTGATTCCATAATGCAATAATAATATTTCTATATATTGTGTTAAGTAAGCATATATTATTCAAATTAATGTCACTTGTTTCTTTTGACTTTTTAAAAATGCAGCTACTAGAAAACTTTAAATTATATGTGGCTTGTGGGTTTTTTTTTGCTCACAGTACATTTCTATTGAACCTAATCTCTCTCTATTGAGGCTTACACTTAACTGTATGTTCTGCCCTCAGGTCACATAACTTAAATTGAATTCAACATCCCTGAGCATCCAAAACATCCCTAACCACTTAACCACAATTCCAGTGATGGCACTTTGTTACACTCACCCTGGATCAACATTTCAGAGTCTGTGAACTCTTCTTTTCCTCATCCTCTGCAATGCCTTTTGCTCTTGCTTCACTCTCATTCTTGTTCAGATCTTCCTCTCATTTGAATTATGGTAATAACAGACACCCAGATGGTACATGTACGGACTGAATGTTTGTGCCTCCCTTCAATTTATATGTGGGAGCCCCAACCCTTTATGTGATGGTATTAGGAAGTGAGGCCTTTGGGAGGTAATTAGGTTTAGATGAGGTCATGAGGGTGGAGCTCCTATAATGGGATTATTATCCTTATAAGAAGAGGGAGAAGAACCCACAGATCTCTCCTTCAGCCATGTGGGGCACAGCAAGAAGATAGCAGTCTACAAGCCAGGAAAAGGGCCTTCACCAGAAACTGAATCTGGGGGCACCTTGATCTTAGAATCTTCAGCTTCCTGAACGGTGAGAAATAAATGTCTGCTGTTTAAGCCATCAAGTTTACAGCTTTGTTATGGCAGCCCAAGCAGACTAAGACAGTGTTTACAGACATCTGCCCATCACAGGTGCAGCTTCCAATCCCAGCTGTGATCAAATCCTCTCCAACTAGAAAATCATCAATGTCTTCCCATAGTCCATCGAACAGAAATTTAACTCTGGTATTCAAAGCCCTCTACAACACTGTCCAAACTATTCTTTCCAGTTTTGTCTCCCACTAATTGCCTATACAGACTCCAAACTCTAGCTATAGTCCATTGGTTTTATTCTTTCCTCCCTCTTGGCCTTTATTCTTTCTTTTTTCTACCCCTGGAACACTTTTAATCCTCGTCATTTCTACTTCTGAGACTTCCAAGTCTTTCAGGACTATCTCAGTCGTTCCTGATTATTCCAAACCACTGGCCTCTGAAGGCCTACAATTGTGTGTGTGTGTGTGTGTGTGTGTGTGTGTGTGTGTGATATAACCACATATTTGTAGTAGATAGACAGATAGACAATACTAGCAGGCATTCACATGTCCCTCAAAAACTTGGACATATGGGGGAAGAAAATGTGGGTCTCTAAGATTTAAAGTGGACATAACATCAACACATAGGAACCCGGCTCCAAGGTTATTGAACTTGACTGCAAGCAATTGAACAAAGTATTGACATATCTGAAATCGATTTGCTTTGGGAAAAAGGATACTTAACCATCAGGTTTGAGTATTTTCTATTCTTGTTGGCAAAATTGACTACTATTGTGAGATAAAAGATGTAATTGTCTATATTAGCTTGAAGTAAGTAAATATTTGATTCTGTTAATTCCCCATCTTCTGTGTCTTTTTCCACTAAGCTGATAATGACTGGTCTCAGTGTTGATAAGTCAACAGGAAAAGAGAGCTGAGTCATAGGATTTCTGGTATTGCCAATTCTGCTCATGTATACTCAATTTTATTTCAAAAATACAATTATATAACAAAAAAGCAGGTAGAGCAGGTTAAGCAGACAGACAAGAGAGAGAGGAAATAATACACGAAAATTCTTACAAGACTGTGTGACACTGGTATCCAGCCATTTCCCTTTTGTCTTATTTAGTCACAGTTTTTATTCTTAAACGAATCCCTGGCAAAGGGGATGGGAATTTCCAGTTTTGGCTTATAAGGCAAACTCATGCTCTGGGGCTTGACTCATATTTTGTTTTTTGAGACAGTGTCTCACTGTCACCAAGGCTTGAGTGCAATGGCACAATCATAACTCACTGTAGTCCTGAACTCCTGGGCTCAAATGATCCTCCTGCCTCAGCCTCCCGAGATGCTGGGATTACAGTTATATGCCACCACATTCAATTAATATTTTTATTTTTTGTAGCGACGGGGTCTCACTATGTTAACTAGGCTGATCTCAAACTTCTGGCTTCAAGCAATCCTCTTGTGTAATTTCTTTCACAGGAATTTTTCCAAATGATTTATCCAATAAAAGCAAATAGTAGCTATACAATAAATAAATGTTCAGAGGAGCATTATATATGCCAGCAAGAAATTGCAAACACATACATCTCTAACATCAGGTGTAAAGCTTAATAAAACAATAATTCACAAATAGTATATATAAGTATTAAGTGAAAAAACAGAATATAAGATACTTTATATATAAAGTTTTGTTGTTATATTATTTAAAATAGGCAGACTTGTGGAAGGCAATGGAATTACTGCTATTTAACAATAATTTACTTTTAAACAATATAATTTAATTTTAAAATTGTATGTACACAGGCCAGGTGCGGTGGCTCATGCCTGTAATCCCAGCACTTTGGGAGGTCGAGGCAGATGGATCCCCTGAACCCAGCAGTTCGAGACCAGCCTGGGCAACATGGTGAAACCCTGTCTCTACTAAAAACACAAAAATTAGCCGGGCATGATGGTGTGTGCCTGTAATCCTAGCTACTTGGGAGGTTGAGGCAGGAGAATCATTTGAACCTAGGAGGCAGATGTTGCAGTGAGCCAAGATAGCACCACTGCACTCCAGCCTGGACGACAGAGCAAGACTTGGGCTCAAAAAAAAAAAATTGTATGTATATAAAAACATTTCAAATGATGTTAATGAAAGTCTTTTATTTAAAGAAAGCAGATGGTTATTATTCCCTTCTTTGGTAAATATGGACAATTATACACCGAATTTACTTAAAATAAATATATTTACATCAATATATTCTGATGCTGGCTGGCTTATCATCCTATGAGCTGAATACTACCTCCCATCATAGAAGGCAGAATAATGCCCCTCCTGCCACACACAAAGATATCCATTTCTCGGTCCCTGGAATCTGTGAATACGTTACCACACAAGACAAAAAGGACTCTGCAGATGTGATTAAGGTAAAGAACCCAGACATGAGGAGATAATCCTAGATTATCTGCGTGGACCCAATGTAAAAACAAGGGTCCTAAAAATCAGAGAACTTTTCCCAGCTGTGGCCAGAGGGAGACAGGACTATAGAAGAATGGTCAGAGATACACAGTATCTCTGGCTTTGAAGGTGGAGGAAGGGATCCAGGAGGTAAGGAATGAGGATGACCTCCTCTAAAAACTGAAAAAGGCAAGGAAACACTTTTCTCTCAGAGACTTAAAAAGTATCCATGTGATCTCATTGTTCAATTCCCACCTATGAGTGAGAATATGCGGTGTTTGGTTTTTTGTTCTTGCGATAGTTTACTGAGAGTACCCTAAAACTTAAAGTATAAAAAAAAAAAAAAAAAAAAAGTAATGCAGCCCTGTGGCACCTTTACTTTAGCCCAGTGAGATCCATCAGACTTCTAACCTACAGAACAGAGAAATGTGTGTTGCTCTTAAGCCACTGATATGGTCTAGCTCTGTGTCCCCACCCAAATCTCATGTCAAATTCTAATCCTCAGTGTTGGAGAAGGGGCCTGGTGGGAGGTGACTGGATCATGGGGGCAGACTTCCCCCTTGCTGTTCTTATAATAGCGAGTGACTTCTCATGAGATATGCTTGTTTAAAAGTGTGTAACACTTTCCTCTCTGCTCTCTTTCCTGCTCCGCCATGTGAAGATGTGTCTGCTTCCCCTTCACCTTCCACCATGATCACAAGTTTCTTGAGGCCTCCCCAGCCATGCTTCCTGTACAGCCAGCAGAACCTGTGCTTTTGAGACAGTCTTGCTCTGTTTCCCAGGCTGGAATGCAGTGGTGCAATCTTGGCTCACTGCAACCTTCACTTCCTGTGTTCAAGCCATTCTTGTGCCTCAGACTCCCAAGTAGCTGGGATCACAGGCACGTGCCACCAGGCCTGGCTAATTTATGTATTTTTAGTAGAGATGGGGTTTCACCATATTGGCCAGGCTGGTCTCAAACTCCTGGGTTCAGGGAATCCACCCGTCTCGACCTTCCAAAGTGCTGGGATTACAGGCGTGAGTCACCACCGCCTGGCCCCAGGTAGTTCTTTACAGCAAGTCTCAGGTGGAGTAATACAGCCACCACGCTTACAATAATTTGCTACAGCAGCAGTAGAAAACAAATATGCCCACACACTGAGCTCTCAACCAATGTTAAGAGGAATAGAAGGAATGAGCTTGAAAACGATTTTCTCATTCTCATAGATAAAATAGCCTAGGAAGCTTCTTTAAATTTTTTACTTTCCTAGGAAACTTAAAAATAAATGAATAAAGTAAAAGTAAACTTCATTCTAACTCCTGTCCAAATTATCTCAATTTCTAAATTTACAACGTGTGAAACCGAATGCCTGTTATTCTAGTGGCATCAGTCAATGTGTTTGACTAAAAGGTATAAAATTAATATTTTCAACTCAGTTGGCTTTATGAAAAAAAGCTTATTAATCCCTTTCCCCTCTTTTTATAAACTATTAGAAAAGTTTTGCTTATCTTTTTCAGTCCTTTACCCCACCCAATAGTTAAATATATTTGACCACATACTATCCTCCAGAAAGTGTTCTGGGCCTCATCTAGAATTATCTAAAAACTCACTGAAATTATGTTTTTATTTTCTCTATAAAATAAAGAATTGGATTTTTCTAACTTTTTATGATCAGGAAAATTCATAAAATTACTTATTAAAATGATACGTCAGTCATTTTACACAGTCCTCCTTGATTATTTGAAAATTAATTTTTGTGAGGCTAATGATTTAAAATTATTGTTATGAGGCAAATATAGGTTTCATATGCCTTACATTGTTTAGTACACTGTAATTTCCTATTGAGAATGCAATGATTATGAAATTATAAAATCAAGCTCTATAACCAGTAGCTGGCACATGAGGAGAGACATTAGCTTTCCCCAGAAATCATGAGATGTGCAATATAGAGACAACTGGAATTAGAAGCAGTGAGCATGCTACTGCCATTTCCAAATGGCAGCAGAGATGAAAATGGGGCTCCAAATTCTTCATCCAATTTTGAACATAAATTCAAATTAGCATCCATCTGTTGAGTCTTTATATTTAAGCCATGATTATAATTTTTGTGTATGTGTTTGCAAATATCTTTCAGACTGTTTAGACTTTGAGAGAAAACCTTAGGCATGAATATGGTAGAATTAATTATTCCTATTAGTCCAATTCTATGTCATACAAGGGAGAGGGACCAAAGAAAAAGCAGGATGCTCAGCTAACAGAGAGGCTGTTTACTGGTTTTAGCAAACACACATACACCCTGCACTATTTCTCCTTTCAAACAGCCTCATATAACAAATGATCTGGTCAAGGGAGTGGTGAGACCAATTCTAGCTGAACAGAGCTGCAGCTGTTCTGTCAGCCCCTTCCCTGGGTTCCACGTGACTCTCCCAGGCCCTCTAGCAGAGCTCTCCCTTGGTTATCAGCAGTAATAGAGAGCTTCTTTATGCACTTGAGATAACCGGGAACACAACTACATCAGTGACCTCTAAATTCGCCATCCCTGTCTACTGTCAAGTACAATTACCTTGTTCCATCCTAAAGGAAAAAAATGATTTACCCTTTCCCCAGTGATAACGTTAAGTGTTCAAAGCATTAATCAGGGAGGCTGTCTTTAATATTCTATCCTTGGACTTTATTCTATTGCAGCAGGATTTATAATCACACACTTAAAAATCTTTAGTACTTCACTTCTTAATTTAAAAATGCCTTGGGTTGTAGGCCACACATATCTATTAAAGATGATAAATGAGAAAACCCAGAAAAATTAATTTCTGGGGGAGGAAATAAATTGGTTAGCTGCCCTTAGGCTCAATTCTGGGGTGTTTCTGCATTTCCAGTTTATTCCTAATGCAAGTGTTTAAGAGAAGTTTCCTCACAAGCCAATTTTTATCTGCGATGTTTTGTTTTCCATAATTCTCTGTTGTTAGGCTATGGGAGAATAACCTGCTCTACTGGAAATTCCCCCCTATAATTTATAAGTGTATTTCATCATAATACACTAAAACCAGTCTGGGCCCTTTAAACTAGTTAATTATGTAATTTGAAGGATTTGCATGGGAAGAAGCTTCACTGTGGATTAAGAAACAATTGTAGTCTCTCCAATCTAGTTACAACAGTTCTCCAGTTGTCAAATCATCTCTGGATCCTAGACTACTGTTTCAAAAGCTTTCCTTGCCTTATTTAAACTGAAAACATTACAAATAAACAGCTCATAAACATTAAAAAAATTAGTAGAATTTGTGCCATTTCATCTTCACTACTACGTAATTTTATAAGATTTTTTAAAACAACAATGGATTAAGAATCAAGTAAATTATATTGCTAGTTTTGCCATCATTTACAACTTTAGAAAAGTCATTTATCTCTGAACTTTATTAAATTTACTAGTAAGCAGTGGGGCTGGACTGGATGGCCTCTGCATACACCTCTACAGTTTTTTTCTGATGATTTTTGGGGCAAAGCTGGAAAATGAAAGGATTTCATTTGGCAAATAATTAAAACCTATAGGAAATAGGTGTGAAACAAAAGTCAAAATTCCTCTTCAAAAAAAAACTCCAAGGGGCAAATGGAGGAAAGAGAAAAATTACAAAGTTAGAAGACAGTATATGAGAACAAGGGACTAGATTCATGAAGCTTTGGTGTAAGTTAGAGTGTGTGTGTGTGTGTGTGTGTGTGTGTGTGTGTGTGTAGTGGGGTGGGGGTATTTTTTAAAAAGAAATAGCAGATTCTGGCAAACATACTGACCAAGAGTTAAAGAACTTCCATAAGTCTGACTCAATTCTGCTTCTAGTTTGGAGACTAGTTACCTAATTTTGGTTCTTAACTTCTTCCTTCTCTAAAACATGATTCACACACACTTACTGTGTATCGTCTCCATCTAGCAGAGCAGTTGCAAAAATTAAAATGTGATAAGAATAATGAATACCTTCAATTTATATAGCATACCTCTTCCCATGCCTCAGGCATTCACACTATTGCAGATGCTTCCAAAAAAAAATGTCTTGACATTCACAAACAGAACAAAAAATGCTTAGGGGAATACGACAAAGAAATAAATGAATTGTGTCTATATTCCTTGAATTTCTTGCTAATAAAGTAGTTTTAGAAAACTCACCTCAAATTTGCACTTTAAAAATCTTTAGTAATGCAGAATCATTATTCAGTTACTGGATATGGAAAATCAAAATTATAAAGAAGCCAGCAGCCCGCTACCACATTATTTGCTACATAAAAATTTCCCTTTCAAGTAGTATAAATTGTAAATTCTGTATGACTTGGCTCAGAATAGCTCAAGACGTATGTCTAGATAAATGTTTATCTTTCTATTAGAACAGTCACACAATGTCAATATCTAAGTAAGTATTCAAATTCTGGCTGAAAGGGGGAAGGCAAAATCTATTCTATCAAAGGATTCATTTCTTGGATTATGGATGATGGATTAGCTGGGTGACACACAAGTTAGAAGAGTTCTCTTTACTATATTTCAAACACCTATATTTCAGATGTCAAAAGAAAGTCTAGATAATATGTCATTGTCAAGGCTTAAAGTACATTAATCCTTAAAAATGCTTAGATTTCAGAGTTTTTTCCTCCCAAAATATAGTTTCATTTAAACCCCAAATGTTCAATTTTACTCTCATCCATTCAGAAAATCAGAGTGTTAGTGACAATTAAAAACAACTAAACACTTAAAGGAAAAAATCAGAGATGTGAATTAACTGTGTGTGCAGAGATAGTCATCTCAATATAAAAATAGAAAATTAGAAAAACCTAGATGACTGACAATAGAGCACTGCTTAAACTATGGACCATCCTTCATATGCATAATTTATATCTATTCTAATGCTGACATTTAAAATCATGCTGTTGAATATTAGTAACATGAAGAATATTTAGTAACATGAAGAAATGTTCAGAATGTGAAAAGTGAAAATAAATGTTGCACAGTATAATCCAAATTTAAAAAAATAACTGTGCTTATTTATAGTAAAATATGCTAGAAGTAGTTTTCTCTGGGTGAGAATTATGGCAATATCTATTTTCTTCTCTGTATTTTTTTCCCAAATTCTTTACAATACACATGCTATTTTTTACACTTTAAAAAGCATTAAATTTAGAGTAGCTGGTGACTTAGCTATAAACAATCAACTATCCATGTATTGGTAAAGTGTTAGTGTTGCAATCCTAGAACTATAATGTGGTCATTTTAGGATGAATTCTTAAGAGGTCAATGTGTGCATAATTTAACAAGAGGTAAGCAGTCTGACACTCTATAATTGATCAAAACATTTAGCTTGATCATCAAATTAATTATGGCTTACTAAATTTAGCGATAAATTAAGTGGCCTCAGTGATGGACTTGATGGACAATACAGCCATGACATACAAAAGAATCCCTTCCTGTGCCACAGTGGGTACACAATGCAGGGTGATGAATATGGTTCTAATCTGATATGATAAATTCTTATTAAACTTTGCGGTATGTCAAAATGACACTGCCTTTTAAATCTATTAAGACTTCATCTCACAGGAGAATCCAAAATAGATGCATCTTATATTCAGGATGGACACCGGGTGAATACAAGCAGATTGGGGTGTCCTTAAATGTATGCTCCCCAATCCTAATTCATTCTCTAGTCAGTGCTCTCTCTCTCTCTTTTACACACATACACAAACACACATATACACAGGCACACACACACACATACACACACAAATGAACAGAATCTGTTTAGGGGGCTTCCCACCTTCTTGCCACCAACTTCAGCATCTTCAGCCATCCATTCTTTCCTTCCTCTTATTTGACTGGAAGAGGTGTCCTGTCCATCTAAGGCACACCCTCTGTCTAGCCCCTGGATCTTATCCATCCTGAATTTCAGAGACCATATACTCTCAAGTGTTCCCGTCCTCTTTTATAGTTAACTTCTCCCACTTTTGGCAGTTTCTCAGTCACATTTTAACATGTCCAAATTTTTGCCACCTTGAGAAAATAAAACCTGCGTGGAATTCTCACCTACCTACATATAGACTGCTCCAGAAGTTACAGCCAAATTTCCCAAAAGAGGTGTCTACCCTCCTTGCCTTTAAACTTATTCCAAAACCTGCTACAGCCTGACCTCTGTGTTCACAAATCCTCGGACAGGGCTGTTCCCAAGGCCACCAACAAGGTTGCAGAATCAATGCCACAGTCTTACTTGTCTGTAACATCAGACCTAACTGAATGTAGCTGTCTCTTGAAACATTCTCTTCCCTAATATTCGGGTCACCATTTGTTCTGATTTTATTACTAATTTTCCTGCTACCTTTCTGGGTATTCCTCTGCAGTCCCCTTTATATGCTCCTGTTTCTCGTTGTCTCAAAATATGTTAGCATTTCTGAATTGTATCTTAGAGAGCATCCTCTTCTTACTGTGGATAAACTGACTATGTGTGGTCTTTCATCTCAATGGCTTCAAACCCCATTTATGTGCTATAGGCCATACCTTTTCTCTGAGCTCCAAATGGATTAGTTTAGCTGCTATTGCATGGCTTTGTTTGAATGTCTTACATCAAATTCAACATTTTCAAAATGAAAATCCTTATCTTTTTCCTCAAAGGTATTTCTACATTAATCTTCCCTATCACAGTAAATCCCCATCTCTAAAACAGAAACCTGGGAGTTACCCTTGATTCATTTCTCTGTGTGTCTTTCTCTACGTCTCTCTGTCTCTTTCCACATTCCACCACAGTCACCATATTCCTCACATCCAATCAATCACGGAGTCTCCAATTAACCTCTTATGGTTTTTTTTTTAATCTATCACTTCTCTCATTTACACCCCCAATTGACCATAAACTGAGGCCTCCATCATCTCTTGTCTGAACTATCACAATCATCAGTGACATGATTTGTTGGCCTCCATCTGGCCTGGCCCATGCTGCTGCTTAGAAAAGATGCTTGTAAAATGAAATTTTAATCTTGTTATTCCACTTTGCTAAGTCCTTCATTTATACACATTGCCCTGAGTATAAAGTCCAAACACTTAAATTCAAAGCTCCTCTTTACTTGGTGAGTACCTATTGTGTTCTCTAGCCTGTGTTCTCTAGCCTAAGTTCTCACCATTTTTTACCCCCATGCATCAGTATTCCAATTAGCTTGAACTTCTTGCAGGTCTTTAAAAGTGACAGTTCTTTCTTGCTTTTGAGGCATTACAAATGTGGATCTTTAAGTCTTAAAACTCTCATCCTCTTTTTCTTTACTTGAAAAATTCTGACTTATTTCGTGCGTGGTCTTGAAACATCAATTTATTTGATATTTCCCTTGACAAAAGCAAGCCTTAATACAATCTTCATATGGATTCCCATAATTCTCTACTTCTCTATATTTTATCTTGCTGCTTGTTTTTAACTGTTGGTCTCTCTCAATAATCGAAAATTGTTACAAGAGTAGGGATCAATTCTATCCTATATTCTAGGTATATCACAGCAAGGGCCAAGCCCAGTAGATTAATAAAGTTTTTGAATTAACAAATAAGTGAATGAGAGCAAGGGTATAGTGCATCCTGCCCATTTGGGGGTACAGATTCTAGAGTTTTCATGTAATGGACAAATCTACCGACATTCGATCCTTTTCTTTCCTTTTTTTTTTTTTTTTTGCCTCAGCCTCTCGAGTAGCTGGGATTACAGGTGCCCGCCACCGTGCATAGCTAATTTTTGTATTTTTAGTAGAGATGGGGTTTCACCGTGTTGACCAGGCTGGTCTTGAACTACTGATCTCAGGTGATCCACCTGCCTCAGCCTCCCAAAGTGCTGGGATTCCAGTCATGAGCCACCGTGCCCGGCTGAAAAAAATACTTGATTCTTTTATCTATTTATTTATTTATTTATTTTTATTATACTTTAAGTTTTAGGGTACATATGCACAACGTGCAGGTTTGTTACATGTGTATACATGTGCCATGTTGGTGTGCTGCACCCATTAACTCGTCATTTAACATTAGGTATATCTCCTAATGCTATCCCTCCCCCCTCCCCCACCCCACAATGAGAACACATGGACACAGGAAGGGGAACATCATGCAATCCTTTTCAAGATTCCAGGCCCTTCCTTCCTTCCTTCTTTCCTTCCTTTTTTTCCTTCCTTCCTTCTTATTATAATTAGCCAGGATAACAGCTTCAAACTAGGTGCTAATGGACTATAAGCACATCTTCTTATCATTCATGATTTTAAGTGGAACGTTCTGGTGTTCAGATGACAGCCAGTAGTAACCCTGAGGCTGGTAAGTTGGGGTTATAGAATGAAAGGAGAACCAAGTATTTAAAATAAAATATATTGAATCTATAAGAGGATATTCTATTAACTGTTTATCTAATAACATTTATTAAAAATATGGCCCCAAAAAAAGAAGATATTATGCATATCAACACAGTCTTTAATGAGGATACCATCAAATTTTTAATACTTAGTGTCAAAAGTCCTTTTATTACTGTAAAAGTGTTATATATGATTCTAGCACTCCTTGCTTATAGAAGTTTTGCCCAAAAATAAAACACCATATCTTATGCTTAACAACTGAAGACGAATAATAACAAAACAGCAACTAATGCTTATATAATACTTACTATAAGAGACTATGCTTACCTGTGAGGTGAGTGAGTTGCAGGAATATCTTCAATGCTGCTACTGGGTAGCCCCAAGAGGAGAGAAAGTCACCAGAAATATTTGGTTGCAACTTTTTCCCTTCACAAGAGCCAAGCAGTAAAATTGTGAGTTAAACCCAGTTAACATGGCTCTCTTTGGAAAGGTTGAGGCATTGAAGGCCAAACTTCCTGTCACGATTAGGAAATCACAGACTGTTCTTAATGTTAAACAGAAAGCAATGCTATTGTGTGACACTTTCAGCTCCTCAAGTTGTGAATCTGGCATTGTGTGATTACTCCCCCCTTGCTTATACTGTAATAAATATTTAAAATACCCCTCAGAATCTGAGATAACACATCAGTAACAGTTTAATTTAGTACTTGCAAAATTCCCTGCCCAGGTTAGGCTTGTACTCAGTATTGGCATCAGGAACTTCCTAACATTATATTCATTCATTTTCCTTTTCCCAACACAAAACACACCCCTGGCTAAATTTACCAGCTTTCTTTACAGCTAACTCTTGTCCTGTTGACTGTAAATAGGAACTGAGTAATACTCACAGTCCCTGACCTATATAAGTGCTATGTTAAGTACTACTTGCTGTTTTGTTATTATTTGAATGTTATGTATTACAAACGGAAGCAACACATAGGTGGCAGCTGAAAACCAGCAAGTGTCATGCGATATTTATATTACTCATTGTAAACTTTAGTTTCCAAAACTTCTGAAAAAAATGTTTCTTTTGTTTTTCAGGAAATCGGACTTTAAAAACTCACTTAAATAATGGTTAGTACTTACAATTTTATACCAGGTTTGAAGGAAGTTTGAATAAGACACAACTTGTATTGTATGCAATGCAGGAAAATGGAAAATTATAATGTGTTCATCTTCTGTGTTTACCCCCTTAGGCTGCTTTTGTCTCCTCTATTGATTTATTTGGATTAATACTATATTATTACTAATATTATACTATTTAGATTAATACTATATTATTATTTACTTTGCTGTGGGACTTTGGTCATGGACATGACTGTTGGACATGGCTTCAAAAATATGTTACTATTATAATGTTTCTAAGAATAAATTAGACGGTAAAAATGGACCCCCATCTTTTATTATTAATATCCCAATTTTGGATAACTTTTTCTCTGTATTCTGGGTTGGTCCAACAGCAAAGTAAATAATAAGAACAAGAAGGAAGCAAACATGAGGAAGAAACCTGTTCCTACCATGACTCAAATGCCTAACTCCTATGAGGATCACAGGCTCCCAGGCTCCTGTAAAAAGATAAACAGATCCCAACACCATTGACTCCCTCTCTCCTTAACGTGTGAACCCAGTGAGAGCAATTCTTACTGTACTACTTACCTTTCTAGGGAGGACCTTAAACAAGTAATAATAAAACAGTTCCTACAACTATCATAGGGAAAATGCTTTTGGTGAATTCATCTAAAATCCTATATTTGATGTAAGTTTCTTTTGTTATTTTTTTTAAGAGACGGGGTTTCTCTGTCACCGAGGCTGGAGTGCAGTAATGCCATCATAATTTACTCACTGTAGCCTCAAATTCCTGGGTTCAAGGTTCCTCCCTAGTAGCTAGTACTACAGGCATGTGCCACCATGCCGGGTTAATTTTTTTCTTTTTAAATTTTTGTAGAGACAGGCATCTCCCTACATTGCTCAGGCTAGTCTTGAACTCCTAGCCTCAAGTGATTCTCCTGCTTTGGCCTCTCAAAGCACTGAAATTAAAAACAAAAGATTTTATGCCACCTCACCAAGGCGAAGTAGATATTTTCAGGAATGGTTTTGCAGGAATTGGCAAATAGATCTATCGAGACTTGGAACTATCCGGTTCCCCATCCCATTTAACCAGAACAGGTCTGTTTTCATCTATTTCTCTAAAGAGATGTATTGACATAGTCCCCCCGGTTAAAACAATTGGAAAATCATCAGTCTAATGCAGTACTATCCAAGAGAAATGTAATTCAAGCCACAAATCTGCTGCACATGTATGCTTTTGCATTTTCTAGTAGCCAGATTTTTTTTAAAAAGTAAAAAGAAACATTTTGAATTTTAATTCACCCAATATATCTGAAATGTTACATCAGCATGTAGTGAACATAAAAATTATTAATGCAATATTTTACTTTTTACCTTTTTGTATTTAATCTTAAAACTCTGCTGTGTAGTTTACATTTAAAGTATCTCAATTTGGATTAATCACATTTCAAGAGGCAAATAACCATATGTAGCTAGTGGCTACTATGCTACTATGCTGTATAGATGAAAGTTTAGTGCTTTATTCTTTTTGAGGGTTTCCCACCTTTATTCTGTCAATTAAACTGTGTAGGTATCATCACTGCAGTGTCCACTATTGGTCACCTACCCAGGGTCCATTCATCCATCTCCCCTGCTCATAGTTATTTTCACTGGATCCTATGTGCTTCAGGGCTGACCCCATCCCTAGCTACAGGAATGTGCCGGGGTTAGGGATGATCATGTGACCCCATACTAGCTAATGAGATCCAACAGTTTCCTCGTTTTTAAGAGAAAGTCATAGAAAAACACAGCTTCTCTCTCCTGCTAGAAGTTAACCAGGAAGCACGTACTACAGCTACCACTTGCGGGGAACAAGCCGTAGGATGAGGCCAAGACTGTACTGCGAAAGAGAGATGCGGCAAACCTTGGTCCTAGATGACGATGCTGAGCTTTCGGATTAACCAACTCTGAAGGCTGCCCTAATTTTGGATTTTAGTTACGTTTTTTATTCCCAAACCACTATATTACATCATCTCTAATAATGACTGAGGGCAACATAAATATAGTGACACTCTGGAGCAACTTTTGAAGCATTATGTTTTTTCCTTTGTTTTTTATTTTTTACTATGTTTCCCTATTGTCGCTGAAATTCCTCATGTTTAATTGTTATCCCCAGGGCACCTTTCCAAACATCCCTTTCATTTGTTCCGTCTTTAAACACCAGGCATTAGAGCAACTGTTTTCTTGTGCTCCTTCCCATTGCTTCCAATTAACTTCTCTCTTCCATTATAAAAACAATGTTGTCTCTCTTACAGTTGTCTACCCTAAAGGTATGTTTAAATCTTCTCTAGAATTTTTATTACTAACAACAAAGTGGAAACAATAAAAGTAAAGAATAAAGAAAAATATGCACTATTATCTTAAATACTAACAAATTTTACTGTATTAATAATACCCATGATTCATTAGATTCAAGTTGGATTAGTGGCTTTAGAATGAAAAAGATTTGAGTTTGATTCACTCAACACTATTTATCATCTGTGGCCTTAAAGCAAGTTGCTTACTCAACAAGTGAAAAAGTAAAATAAAATAAAACAAAAAACAGGAACTGATGTCACCTACATTTCAAGATTTATGTGAAGATTAAAAACCATCTAATGTATGCAAAACTCTTAAAGCTAGGATTTATACCTTGATCTTCTTATTCCTATTCTAGTGTCCTTTTCACTTAATTACACTTCCCTTCTTCACTCATTTCACAATCATTTATTGAGTGATTTCTTTGGGCCAGGAAGATTTATTGACAAACAAGGCAAGATCTCTGCTTTTAAGCAGTTTATAATTTAAACTGAATCAGACAAATAGAGGGAGACCATAAAGCTTAGTGGTTAATTACATAGGCAATAAAATCAGACAAATCTGGATTTGACCCCAAGAAAGTTACTTTACATCTCAAAACCAGTTTCCTCTTCTGAAAATGAAGATGACAGTATCCCCTCAAGTTGTCATCAATAGAACAAAATGAAATTATATCTGTGAAATGCAGTGTGCATGAATTATAAAATAAGCATTTGTCTATTGTGGCCAATCATCCTCATTGCCATAATTATAACTGTGCATAATTAAGTATAAAGGTATGCACAGGCACTATGGAGTAAAGAGGAGGGGCACTTAAATCAGTTTCTATGGCCGGGCGTGGTGGCTCACACCTGTAATCCCAGTACTTTGGGAGGCCTAGGCAGGAGGATCACTTGAAGTCAGGAATTCGAGACTAGCCTGGCCAACATGGTGAAACCCCATCTGTACTACACATACAAAAATTAGCTGGGTGTGTTGGTGCACACCTGTAATCCCAGTTGCTCCGGAGGCTGAGGCAGGAGAATCACTTGAACCTGGGAGGTGGAGGTTGCACTGAGCCGAGATCACGCTACTGCACTCCAGCCTGGGTGACAGAGTGAGACTCCATCTCAAATAATAATAATAATAATAATAATAATAATAATAACAACAACAACAAAATAAGTAAATAAATAAATAAGTTTCTAGGTTCAGAGAAACCCGTCTCCCAAAACAGCAGACGCTTTGTAGGTATTTGAGACAAAGTCCACATTTCTGAGTGTGAAATTGTGTGAATCATTATAAGAGCTGCAAACTGATTTTTATCACTGAAGGTAAGGATGCTGGGGTAGGGATGGAAAAAAATGGTACAGTGGTAAATGTGGCCAAATCCAAGATCTTGAGGATTAAACTAAGGAATCTGAAGCCTTGTAATCTGGGTGAGAGGCTACTATAGTAACATGCCTGAATTCCATGTTAGAAAGTCACCGTGGTCACACTGAGGTTCTCTAAGGCTCTTTCTCTTTTCCCTAATTATAAGAAAAAAGATGAAAGCAGGTTTGCAAGAATCCCAATTGCACTGTATCATACTGGAGGCTTTAGAACTGTCAAAACAAAGTTTCTAATTTTGACTGTAGTCAAACACTTTCCCACCAAGCAAAAAGAACTCAATATACAGTTTTATTTGTTTTATAAATAGTTTAGTGAAAAGAATAATATATGTGACTTGTACTAGCTGAAAAATGTTTGCCTAGTAAAACTTTATCACTGGATGTGAATGTTCTAAGCCTAAAAGACACACAGAAGTAAATAAAATTGATGCCACACCTTTACAAAAAACACTTCCTAAATTGCCGGTATCATGGTGAATGGAATCATTTAACAAGTTACTGTCAGACAAGTGAAAACTCCTGTCACCTTCTACAGGATTTTTCAGAATATGCTCCCTAGATACTCAAGCTCCTACAAAGGTCAATCAGTTGATGAATCAATAGCTATTCTACAGGAAATCTTCATCACCATAATTATCTGACCCAGACAATTTCAGTGATTTTTTTTTTACTATTCTCAATCAATTTGTTCTTTTTTGTACAATATTTTCAACGAAGTGATTTGAAAATATTTTTATAAACTAATAAGAAAGAGAGAAAAACGTGACACATAGCATTATAGTGTACAAAAGCCTAAGATCTACCAATTACTAGGAATATGATTAGAGAAAGTTATCAAATCTTTTCTGTCTTATTATTTGCAACTGAAACATGGGAATGAAAAGTAACAAACTCAAAAATTGTTGTGAAGATTAAATTAGGTAATATATGGAAAGGGTAATTGTCAAGTATGTGCCTGCACATAACAGGCATTCAGTAAATAGAAGTCCTTTTATTTTTTGTGGCTCTCTTCAGTTTGCGCTCCACCAGTCTCACTGCTACCCCAATTTCCCAACAGATAGGTGGCAGGAAAATACACACACACACACACACACGTGCACACACGCACATGTGCACAAGGCTTCAAAAATATGTTACTATTATAATATTTCTATGAATAAATTAGACAGATGGTAAAAATGAACCCCCACCTTTTATTACTAATATCCCAATTTTGGATAACCATTTCTCTGTATTCTGGGTGGGAGAGAAATCCCAGCACATACGTCATAAACCAAGCGCTGGAGGTGCCTGAGCCTTCATCCTTTGTTATAGCATAGGCGTAAATAACCCAAGCTACAGCAGCCAGGCTGGCAACAGAGGTTTGAATTTTACAAGCATAACACAAAGAAGAAGGGGGTTTTTAGACATTGGATTCATCACAGAGGCATGCAGCAAACATTTTTCCAGCAGGACTTTGGCTGTGCAGCCTGAAGTTCATCATCAAGAACATCCTGGGTCTTGCCTGTTTTCCAAACCTGACCTGCCAGATTTCTCTGGACTCTGTGAGCTCCTGAAATCTTTCCACATATGCTCTTTGCACTTGGAGTCACAGTTGGTTGTTTGCAACCCAGAACCATGTCTAAGGAGGAGGGTAGAATTCTGAAGTCAGAAGATATTCCATGCTTCCTAATATTGATCTGTAGCAAAATTTAATTAGAAATAGATGCTAGAGAAAAGAATTTTAAAATGTTCCCCAATGTCTTTTATAGAGCAAAAGCTAATGTTAAGAAATTTACTTTTGGATCCAGGCAAATCCCTAGTCTATTCTTGGAGAAAATTACTACCATTAAATAAATTCAAAAGTCTGCCACCCAGCATGTTGGCCGTTAGCACAGCTACTGATTTATAAAGAAAAAGCTGGTTGCCAGAATAACATAAAACCCAGACTACAACTCATCCCTTATGGAAAAATCAAGAAAGAACTTCTTTTTTCTTCTCTAGTCATCTCACTATGGTGTTAATGGAGTATTTGTGAGATTTTCGTCTTATAATGCCACCTCTCATTATACTCTTACTTCTGGAAAATTCTCTGAGCCTGAATCTGGAAAATTCTCTGAGCTTGAATCTTTCCTCATAGCCTAGAAAACTCATACTAGTCTTTGAAAATGCAACTTTGTCATCTATGACTGTTTCTTGTGTTTATAAAACAAAACAATAGAAAAAAATCTATGTTGTCTAAACAGTGCTTCAAGATGATGTATTCAGTAAAATATTGTATTATTATAAAAGCAAAATTAAAACCTCACATGTAGACCACAAATATAAACTTATTAACTTGAAGCTTTGAAAAAAGAACACAAGACCTAGCCAAAGAGCTGCAAAGCTATGGCTTAGGCTGGTTCCTTAGGAGCAGAGCCTGAAGTGGGGATTCTGATACATAGCAAGAAGCTGAAGTTGGAGTCTCAGAAAGAGACAGTGCTGGCTTCAATCTTCTATAAGGCCACCTCCACTCTTCACACTCCTGCAATTTATGTGAATCAAGCAACTCCCCCTACCTTTTTATATTTATTTATTTGCTTAAGCTAGTTTGCATTAGTTTTCGATCATTTGCAGCCAAACAATCCTGATTCTAAAAGTAGGGAGTATTAATTTGGAAACTGCTCTCCGTTTAGGAGAGAAAGAGGCCAACAGTAACCAGAGCCCGTTTAGAAAGAACAATGACAACAAAAAGTTTCTTTGAGACCTAGCCTGGAAATCAGCATGCTCCAGATCTTCTGGGGATCACGAATCTTATGACATTCTATTATTTTATAAGCAAATTTTGGTAACTTCTGTGTCTCTGTGTGACTGTTCTGATTCATGTCTCAGAAAAAAGGAAATAACATCTATTAGATCAAATTTACCTCCTAATTCTATCTCTTCCTAGTTGTGTAAGCTTAGAGCAGTCACTTCCTTCTTGGGGAGCCAAATGGAAAGCCATATGTAGATAGCTGGCCACCTCAAAACCAAAGGCCTGGAGAGAAAGAGAGAGGTCCTATTTCTTGTCAGAGTCATAGGACAGGGATTAGAGAAATTTCAAAATGTCTGGTAAACCGTCTCCAAAACACTATGTCAGTATGGGTACTTCTCCACTCCAATCCCAGTTGTCACTGCCTCTTACCTGGATGACTTCAACAGCCTTCTACCTGGTGTCCCTGCTCCCACACATACCTTTCTGCAATCCAGCTCCACATGGTTGCCAGAAGGATGCTTCAGGCTTTATTCTGGCACACTGCTTCATTTTCTTAATGGTATTTATCACAATCACTAGACTTCTAGTTTATTTATTGCCTCTCTCCTTCCACTAGAATGCTAATTCCCTGAGAGCATGAAACTAGCCTAATTCACTGCCATATTTCCAGCACCTAGAACTGTGCCTGACACATGGTATGGGCTCAATAAACAAATATTGATTGCATGCATGGATAAATGAATTCTGAATGGTTCTCAGCTTTGTTTCTTTATTGAAAATTAAAGATGGAAAATGCTGCTGCTTTTTTTTTTTGAGTCAATTTCAAGTTTCTCCAGGAAATCATTTTAAAGACAACACATTCCTTGAGGACAAGGGTCACATCATGTGGCACTACCTCACACACAATCAGTATTCATTAAGTGTCTGCTAAATAAATTATAAATCATGGCTCCTCCCTCTGCCATGGTCAAGGTAATTTTTTGTTATTTTTCTGCTTATAAACTTAGTAGAACTCCTCATTACCTAATAATATAATGCTGCATTAGTAATACTACTCTGTGTAACTAGTTACTGGTATAGTATTTTTATCTTTAAAAATTAAAAAAACTTTAAAAATAAGAGATGTCTTTAAGTAAATTTAGTATTGTTATGATGTGTCTGTATCTGGATTCTTTATCTGGCCAGCATTTTGATAGGATTTCTTTGTAATTTGGTGGCGGTAATATTAGTTTTATCTTATTTTATTTTGAGTGAGAAGAATCTTATTTTAAAACTCATTTATGAGTTATCATATTAATAACTACAAAACAATGATTTATACTAGCAGGGAAGACATTGTAGAAACTCAGAATTATTTTTTAGGAATACAGTCATAATTCTGAAGTGGAATATGGGAGTCTTTTCTTAAAAATTCCCAACATGTGTATGCTTTCTTGTTCCTAGGTCCAACTGTTAAAGTTTTTAAACCTCATATTTTAATCTAACATTTTTATCACTAAATTTTCTTTTAATGTGTTCCTTTTGTCATTTATTGATTTTCCTGGATTTGACATAACAGGTATTTTACAAGATGATATATATGCTACCTTTTGTTCACATAAATTGAAGTAGCTAAGTCCCTTTATGTTTGCAATATTTACCAAAGTACCTGGCACAAAATGCACCAGAATCTAGGGCAGTCATTTTATGTAAATGCACATGAGTTTACATTGCTAATATAATTGTTGATCCACTTATAACTTGTGCAATAAAGTATGTATGCAGTGATTGTCAGTAAAAAATGTAACCTCTTTGTGATAAAACATTATAGTAAAATAAAAATAAATGTAGTATTGTTCTAACTAATCCAAGAGCTAGTATTAGCACCGAAGGGTGGAAGCAAAAGGGAGGACAGATTCTGACTCAGTGAATATAAGGGAAATGAATTTTTCTAATAGAAAGAACAGCTCAAGATGAATTGGGGTATTCTAAGGCATCATGGCATGGAGGAAACATGGACAAATGAATTCTAAATGGTTCTCAGCTTTGTTTCTTTATTGAAAATTTATTGGCCTTTCAATCCCAGCCTGTCTACTTAATAGCTTTGCTACCTTGAACAAATCACTTAATTCCTCTCAGCTTTAGTTTTCTCATCATAATAACTTTGGCGACAAAAATGCCTATCTCATAGGGTTATTGCAAGAAATTTTTAAAAAAGTATGTGTGAGAAAGAGCCTGGCACAATCTTGGCTCTAAGAAAATTCCTAGAGCTCTTGAAAGGTAAAAAATTTCCTATTATTAAGGGTGTTCAACAAAGTGTAAACAAAGCTGGAACAATTTCACTAAGAATATTCTAGAAAGATATCAAATATTAGATGAGTTGTTTTCCTAAACGAGGTTTGTGAATTCAGGTTTTATAATGCACACTCTCTTATTTTACAAATATAGAACAGTATAGAAAATCAATACAACTTGCCCAAAATGAAATACAAATTCTCATTCCTAATCTTAAGCAATCTACTTATGTGTTTCTCCCTTTCCCTTCAGTCTCTATTTGACTATATAGTTTTTGACATTCTCAAATGTACTTCTACAAAAACAGATCTGCTTACCATTCCCAGCACATCTGGTTCAATATTTTCCGTGGTGCATCTGCACAGATCCACTGCTGCTTCCCCTCTCTCACCGATTCTAGGCCAAGCTACTTCCCACTCCTCTTTTAAAGCAACATTTAAGGAAGAAGGCTTTTCTTTATATTAATGTCTCTACATCTCCATCTGTCCTCAGTACTTGAGGGCTCTGATGCTCTACCCATCTAATCCATTAGGCAACCTTAAGTGGTCTTAAAACATGAAGCAGATCAAATCATTCCCCTACAGCTTTCAGTTGTTTTTCATTGTACTTGTGGTAGAAATCTAAACTCCCAAACAAAAATGACAAGGTTGTGAATTATCTGGCCCTGCCTCCCTCCCTAGCTGGCCTTGCAGGCAATCTCTTTTTTACTCACTCTAATCCATCCATCTGGCCTTCTTTCAGTTCCTCCAATGCTTCCAGTGTATTCCTGCACTGACACCTTCACATACTGCTCTTTCTTCCTTGAAGTCTTATCTTGTAAGACTCATCATAAATGACCTTTTTCCCAGAGATGCCCTCCCTAATCCCAATGCATCAATAGGAGTTCTTCTTTGACACTCTCTCAAAGTACCTTTCTCTTGCCTTCATAAAGTGCTCGTTTTTGATGTATAAAAAGGTATGCCAGCATCCATCTGCACTTCTCTGGTCAAGTGGGCAGAACAAATTACATTGGAGCAGAAGTTTCAGAAGAATTACTTATTCTGGTAAATTTGGAATCATTAGCTTTACACACGGGAAATTGTGTGGTATACCAAAGGAAAACCCACACAACACTCTGTGGTCACTTGGGAAGAGGTAGATGGTGCTTAAGGGGCCCAGGGCCTTCTGGTCAAAGAGGAGATCAAGAAACTGAACCTCTTCTCTCAAGATTTGAAGCCAAAAAACTTGGAGCAGAGTGGATTTGGCCACATTCACTACAGGGAAAAGACATACAAGCCTTAAAAGAAAACTTAGAGAAAGGGAAAAAGTGGGTGTGGTGGTGCACACCTAATAGTACAACTATGCAGAGGCTGAGGCTGGAGGATCACTTGAGCCCAATAGTTCAAGGCTGCAGTGAGCAATGATCACACCACTGTACTATAGCCTGGGTGACAGAGCAAGACCCTATCTCAAACTAAAATAAAGTAATTAAAAATAAAAAATAAAAGAAAGGGGCCAGGCGCGGTGGCTCACGCCTGTAATCCCAGCCCTTTGGGAGGCCGAGGTGGGCGGATCACAAAGTCAGGAGATTGAGACCTTCCTGGCTAACACGGTGAAACCCCGTCTCTACTAAAAATACAAAAATTAGCCGGGCGTGGTGGTGGGTGCCTGAAGTCCCAGCTATTGGGGAGGCTGAGGCAGGAGAATTGCGTGAACCCGGGAGGCGGAGCTTGCAGTGAGCCGAGATCGTGCTACTGCACTCCAGCCTGGGTGACAGAGCGAGACTTTGTCTCAAAAAAAAAAAAAAAAAAAAAAGAAAAAAAAAGAAAGGGAAAGACACATTTGTCAGGAGATAATCTGAGTATCACCCAGAGCCTAATGATCCCAGAGGTAAGGCTGATTCTAGAGCAGCATGTGGCCTGAGGTCAGCAGCCCTTTGAGTCCATGTACTCACTCTGGCAGTGTTTGTGCTCTGGAGAATTGCGGCTGAGCATTACAGCTGGAGTCACAGGTGTGAATTAATGTGCTCCCTAATTATGGAGTCCAAGCACAGACCCAGTACAGTTGGGGCCAAGCGTGTTCCATTAGGGCCATCATGCTGCACTGGACCAGCCGTGTCCTGCCCACATGAGGCCAATCTCATGTGCGGTAGTAAGGGCAACCACAGTAAGACCTATCAGACTAGTTACATTGGCTTATTGGAAAGACTGATTATCTACTGTCTGTCTACCTTAGTAGACTGAAAGCTACGTGAAGGAAGATAGCATTCCATTTAGCTTACCATCGAGGCTACCACGTAGAGCTGCACAGATTGCATACTGCTCAACTCCAAAGATTGTCATTGTCTTACAATATAATGTGAATAGCACTCTCTCGAGCAACATAACTGCTCAACCTGTATAGCTAAATGAATCCGTGCTGACCACCACTGTATTACCAGAGTGATGAGAGTGGCAGGCACATAGCAAGCTCTCAATAAATATTTATAGAATCACTGGATAAAAGAATGTGTGATCTATTTTGTCCATTTGCATACATTTCTATGCTTTTTCCTAATAAGTTTTTACGTATTTTCCCCCATATATCTGAAATAGTATGTCCAATAGGGACGATTTAATCTATTTAGAGCTACAGGAAGTGAGAACTGAAAGGAGGATTAGGGTCATTAATCGTTTTATCTTACCGGTTGGAAAAGGAACGTCCAGCAAGATAAAGTGACTTAGATCACATGGCAAGGCCATGACCAGATCCAGGTCTCTTGCCATCCAGTGCCTTGTTCTCTCTGTGGCACTCACTTGCTTCTTTAATAACTTTCTTCTGTTCTTCTTATGAAGCAGAGAGGAGTCCTCACAAGTCAGGGGTCACTTAATCACTGAAGCTACTCTGTGGCTGAGGAGCTGGCTGTTGAGGCATTCTTCTATTTGGGGAAATATGAAAGTGTGTGATCTGCCAGGAGCTCTGACCCAAATAAGGTTGTTGGTAGCAAGATGTTACCAGTGAAATTTCATACATCAAACAGCAATTAGTGCTCCACTTTACTGTCTTGTGAATTTCTCAGAATGAATCTTATCTTTTACAATCACTCTTTCATCATTTTCAACATTAATCACACACTTCTTTTTTCCAAATTTTTATGAATCACAACAGCAGCATATTCTCAACCATAGAAAATGACATTTATTATGTGTTCAGAAAGAGAGACAAAAAGATATACAAATCAAATTTACTCTCAGGATATAACAAAAAATTAGTGGAAAGTATATGTTTTAAATTACACTTAATATTTGGGTACCAATTATTGCTTGAAATAAACAGGCTTCCAGTTCCAACATGGTCTTTTGTTTTTGTATTACCAAGAGTTTTTAAACAGTAATGGTATCTGGTGGAGAATTTATCTTGTATTTATATTGCACAACTTTTGCCTAAATTAGTAGGCATTTTCTTTTTCCTAAAATAAAGTGCGAATACTCAAGCCTCCTTTTCCATTTCTGCTACGATTTTTCATTTTAGATCAATGATCCTTCAAATATCTATCATAAAATTAGTTCACTAAAATAATATTTGGATTTTAAGTAAGCACCCACATAAGTCACTGAAATGTCCTCCTTATAAATGTGGTCCCAGAGAATATCTGGAAAGGCCACTGGATACGAAAATAACACACTGTGCTATTTGCAGGCCGCAGATAATATTAATGTGTTGTCAGGACCTGGTCAAACTGTGTGAAGCAGTTTACAACTCTATGATTCACACACTTTGGTCTGACTTAAGGCTTGTGTAAATTCAATTCTGGGCTGTCAGTCAGCAGCGGAGGTTCTGTTCAGTCCCAACGTTTCTAATTGCCTGTGAAAAGATGAAGACAACTGAGGGAGAGACTCTCTCAAGAAGTTTGCAGAATGACTTGATCCTAGACAACAGTTAGATGCACAATTAGTTCAACTCAAGATTCCATTGAGAATAGGTTTGTGCACTTACAGGATAACAGGAAGAAGACCCTGACTGGAAAGAGCTCACATGAGAGGCTGTGGGTGCTAGCAAGACCCACATTTAACTCCAACACAGAGGAATGACTGTTCAGGTGGGGAGGGGAACTGTTCACTGCAGATAAGTCCTCCCCTTCTCAGGGCCATCGAGCAGAAAAGAGCATTCCAGACCTGTGACAGAGGTCTTCAGGACACAAGGTACTAGCTCTTCCCTCAGGTGTAAGGGAAAGGGGAAATGGGACAGTGTGTTTTGGAGTTAGAGAGCTAACTAGAAGCTGTAAAAGGGAACAGACTACAGGGCTGAGAGAATGCAGAGGAGGGACGGTGGCAGGGGGAGGGAAGGAGGGATGAATTACAATACCTTATAAAAATTTAGGCACCCTGTAATCCCAGCACTTTGGGAGGCTGAGGTGGATGGATCATGAGGTCAGGAGATAGAGACCATCCTGGCTAATGCAGTGAAACCCTGTCTCTACTGAAAATACAAAAAAATTAGCCAGGCATGGTGGTGGGCGCCTGTAGTCCCAGCTACTTGGGAGGCTGAGGCAGGAGAATGGCATGAACCTGGGAGGCAGAGCTTGCAGTGAGCGGAGATTGCGCCACTGCACTCCAGCCTGGGTGACAGAGTGAGACTCTGTCTCAAAAAAAAAAAAAAAGAAAAAGAAAAATTAGGCACAGTTGGTTTACCATTTTTCTTTCTGTTTCTGAAAGTTGCATTCTCTACCACATTTTTTCCCCAATGAACTATAACTAATCAAGCTGTGAAACACTACTTGCCTCCTTTCTCCAGTTTGCTAGGAGAAAGGTCTATCTCAACACAAGAGTCAACACTACTATCCAGTAAAACATCACAGTGGTATTCCTCATATGGAAGGAATATTCCCAGCTTGCTAAAAGGACTCAGTAATAAAGTATTTTCATAGTACTGTATACTACCCTATTATTTTCACATATGTTAATCTTGTTGGTTTTCATTATAACACTGTGAAATGAGCTGGGTAGGCATTTTTGTTTCAGAAAGAAAGAGAGAGAGAGAAAGAAAGAAAGAGAGAGAGAGGGAGGGAGGGAATGAAGGAAGGAAGGAAGGAAGGAAGAAAGAAAGAAAAAGAAAGAAAGGAAGGAAGGAAGGAAGAAAGAAAGAAAGAAGAAAGAAAGAAAGAAAGAAAGAAAAGAGAGAGGAGGGGAGGGAAGGGAAGGGAAAGGAAAGGAAAGGAAGGGAAGGGTTCATAAAGTTATCAAGTGAATTGTCTAAGGCCAAAAGTAATTGCTTATTTACATGGGGCCTGACCCTGTCTTCTGATTTGGTTGCTCTAGTATTCAGTCAAGGCCAGCGCGGTGGCTCATGCCTGTAATGCCACAGCACTTTGGGAGGCAGAGGCGAGAGGATCACAGGACAGGAGTTTGAGACCAAACTGCCCAACATGGTGAAATCCCGTCTCTAGTAAAAAAAAATACAAAAATTAGCAGGGCATGTGGTGGTGCATGCCTGTAACCCCAGCTACTCAGGAGGCTGAGGCATGAGAATCACTTGAACCCAGGAGGCAGAAGCTGCAGTGAGCCCGAGATCGTGCCAGTGCACTCCAGCCTGGGCAACAGCGAGACTTTGTCTCAAAAGAAAAAAAAAAGTATTCAGTCAATAAGCATATATTGGGCAGACCTTATGTGGCAAGTAATTATGATAGTTCCTAGGAAAAAATAATGTGCAAGACACACACTGTACTTGACCTTGGCAGAACTAACAGAAAGACAATAAACCAATGTTTCCAAAGAAGTGTGACTCAGACTGTGAAAGGGAAATGCGGGGTATCATGAGATCAGGGCACCCAATCACGGCCTAGAGAGGATGAAGGAAGGCTTCGCTAGAAAATGGCTTCTAATTTGAGATCTTAGCCAATCCAAGAGAGGTGGGTGCTTGGCAGATATTGCTGAATGGCTGAAGGGTAAAGTGGCAATGAAAAATGGAGAAAGAAGTGTTCTGTGTAAAGAGAGCAGGGTGCAGGAATTCACAGAGAGTTCCCATGTTGTATGTATCTCAGTCATATGCTGCCCAACTGTCATTTCTGTATAAGAATCAATTACAGATGTTCCTCAACTTACAACAGGGTTACGTCTGGGTAAACTCACTGTCAGTTGAAAATGTTGTAAGTTGAATATATTGTAAGATCAAAGATGTGTTTAATACGTTTAGTACACCTAACATACTGAACTTCATAGCTTAGCCTTGCCTATCTTAAACATGCTCAGAACACTTACATTAGCCTACAGGTGGGCAAAATCATCTGGCAACACAGTCCACTGTGGAGTATTGGTTGCTTACCTTGTGTTTGCATGGCTGACTGGGAGCTGTGCATGCATCACCAAAGAGTATCATACCGCATATCACTAGCCCAATAGAAGATCGCCATTCCAAATTCCAAGTACAGTTTCTACTGAATGTGCATTCCTTTCACACCATCATGAAGTTGAAAAAGCATAGGTCGGAGACTGTCTGTACTATGTTTACAGTAAAATGTTGCCATATACTTAGGGGACAAGATATAAGAGGAACCCCCCCAAAATGAGGCTCCTTCATTGGTTACCATCTTTATGAAAGTTGGAATTTTCTAGGGAAAAGGAGGACTTGAGAGATTGTCTAATGATTCTCAAGAAGCACAGCTGGCAGGAGTTGAAATACAAACTTCCTTCCTGTCTTTTTGTAAAGCAATTGGAAAAAATGGGAGAGTAAGAATTTGACATGTTACAGTTGTAGATCTTAGTGTTGTGAGGCATGAATGAGATAAATGTGGAACACTGGCAGGTTGCAAAAATGTTATGCAGATGTACAGCATTTTAGGGGGGACTTCCCTGCATTTCTTTCCTGCAGTGCAAGGGCAGAACCAAAAACTGAAACTTAGCACCCAGTATCCCTCACCTACCACCTCTCTGCACCCTCAGATGAATCATAGTCTGTTACAGATGCCTGTGGTGCATATTCCTGAGTGTTAGTCCCAGAAAACTAAACCTATGGAAACTTTTATAATTTAGTTGTTGACCTTCACAGCTTGTTCAAAAGAGAAGGGCCAGTGACTCACAATTATATTACAACTTCAGACCATGTGAATTTCCTCAAAGATGATGGCTTAAGAAGTGTTTAATTCTTGGCTCTTTCTGATAAACTCAAAAGAGTGAAGTCCTCATCTTGTCATTCAGGGACTAACCATCTAAATTTGTTTTCTTGAACATTTTTAAAACATCATTCCCATTGATCTAGTGTGCACCCTTTGTTCTCATTGGGCTGGGTTTTGGGACACACTTGCTCTCAGTCAGGAAGTCATGAAGTGAGGTTATGCCAATTCATCTTCCTGGAAATCTCCTCTGGCAAATTCAGACTGACTTTTTTCTGAGAGCCAAAGGCATTAATTACATCCTATCTTGTATTATAATTCTTTAAATATTTCACTCATAAATGTGGAAATTCTGCTTTTCTGAACAGATTATAACATTAATCAGTTTTATAATCATAGAATATTTTGTTGACCTTCACACCTTTTTCAAAAGAGAAAAATTATAGAATATTTTTCCTACAATGTGGATTCATATGTTTAATCACTTTCTCTGAAGCAACATCCTGAATATGTCAGAAAGTTAGAGGCAGAAGAGATTAGCAATTGAATAATACTTTTATATGCTATAAAACATTATTTCTGAAAATAATTCATCATACATATCTACCACATGTGGCATATTAAAGGCAAATTTCGCTTGTCAAAATACATCAGTGACTCCTTAACTAAAATGAAAAAAAATCACAACTACATTGTGAAATATCTTCTTGAACTGAAACATCTCTGTATTTGTAGATACTGAGCAGGGAATTCAGTGGTTCAAGATTAAAGGCAAAAGTTTCTAAGGCTGCTTTTATCCAGTTCCAAGATTGATGATGAGAAACTGTTTGTTGCTCATACCTCACTTTTCACGATGTTCATAGCTGGCTTTGTATTTACTGTTTTTGAGACAGCTTACAGTATTAGCCACATTCTACCTGTTTGGGAGTGCCAAGTTATAAAAGTACAAAATGTACCCATAGCTTCCTTTGAACAAAATCCTAAGGTTATTCCCATTTCTGGAAATTTAGCTATCAGGTCAAACAACTGAGCTATGGTGAGCATCATTCATAAAATATAAAACATAAAATAATGATAAAAATCAAATAGATTGCATTGCTGGATCAATTGGCTGATTGCAACAGAATGACAATGTGATGCCTTACATAAGCAGTAACTAAAAACTGTAGATCATCTATCATGGTGACATAATTTCCCACTGTACTCTCTTAATTTCACATTTTATATTGTATTTTGCAAAATTTCTGAGAGAAAGAAAAGGGAAACAAAGCTTTTGTTTAAGGATACATAAACCTCTATTTAAGTATTTATGTAGTGTGAACTTGTAGCTGTTGGGACATTTTCTTATTATGGTGTTTCTGTCCTACCAAGTTTTCCTGCAGTAACAACTGAATATTTATTATAGTCATGATAGTCTTCCAGGATATACTCAGGGTCCTTTCAAGTAAGAAGTTTGGACAATTAGAATAGTATCCTACACTCAACTTAACAAATGCTAGCAGGAAACCTATATTACACTCATAGTTAGAAAAAACAGCGTTAATCTCTCATTTTAACACTAATATGCTGAAAATTCAATTCACTAAATTCTAGTGTTTTTATTCTTACAATTCTCTATTAAGAAAGCAGCTTTGCCAGTTTCTTTTCTTTGTAGTAATTCCAACTTTGTACAGTAAATCTTTTTGAAGATATTTGGAGTTTTTGTTTTTTGTTTTTTGTTTTTTTTTTTAGAGGGAGTCTTGCTCTGTCACCCGTGCTGGAGTGCAGTGGCTTGATCTCGGCTCACAGCAACCTCTGTCTCCCCAGCCGAAGTAATTCTCCTGCATCAGCCTCCCGAGTAACTGAGATTACAGGCGCATGCCACCATGCCCCGCTAATTTTTGTATTTTTAGTAGAGGCGGGGTTTGGCCATGTTGGAATGCTGGTCTCGAACTGCTGACCTCAAATGATCCACTCACCTCGGCCTCCCAAAGTCCTGGGATTAGAGGCGTGAGCCACTGCGCCCAGCCGATGGAACCATTTTCTTTAAAAAGTTCTCATTTCTCCTAGGCCGGGCACGGTGGCTCACGCCTGTAATCCCAGCATTTTGGGTGGCCGAGGTGGGCGGATCACCTCAGGTCAGGAGTTCGAGACCAGCCTGGCCAAAATGGTGAAACCCCATCTCTACTAAAAATACAAAAATTAGCCAGGTGTGGTGGCGGGCGCCTGTAATCCCAGTGACTCCAAAGACTGAGGCAGTAGAATCACTTGCACCTGGGAGGTGGAGGCTGCAGAGAGCTGAGATCTCACCACTGCACTCCAGCCTGGAGTTTTTTTTTTTGAGACAGAGTCTCAAAAAAAAAAAAAAAATTCTCCTTTTTGATATGATCACATGTTGAATTTATTTTGTTTAATGTTTTTATAATTGAATTAATAAAGTGCCCAGTAAAATGCTATAAATCAATAAGTATTATCCAAATGAAAATAAATTGAAATTAAGTAAGACTAGTTTCAAATGCAGTCTTTCTTGAAAGAGTGAGTTTGGCCATCCTAAATTACAGTTTTCAAGATTGATCTACTTTCTTTCTGAGGCCACCATACTTTTGGTACTAGAATTAAAGTGTCTAAATCAAAAACACACTACATGGTTTCGCTTTGACTTAAAAACAAAATGCACAAACAATAAATTATAAGTCTGATTAACTGTATGGGTATTTTGTTCAATTGATTTAACTGCATTTTTTTTCCCTAGGATATAAATCATGTGATACAGCAAACTCAAAGATGTGGAACTCAAATGACACTTGTGAAAAACTCAGATACCCTGTTTGCCTTTAAAGTTATATTAATTACCCCACTTCAGTAAAGTGTTTACTATTTAGAACTCTTTCTTCCTTCCTAGTTGGCCACCTGTACACTCCATTCCTCAGCCATAAAAGTAAATACTGTATATCTAAAACTGGTGCTGGTTTTGATAAGCCATAGTGATGACATCAGCCTGAGTTCCAACTCCTGGAATAAAGAACTGTGACCATACAGCGACTTGTGGGCAGTTAGGTCTCAGCGTAACACTCCTTGTCCCCTCACGTCACTGATTTGGAGCCAAGGTTTGTGCTCCAATCTACCAAACCAGGTGAAAGAAATTACATTTCTATTTTCAAATGCAAGGGATTTAAAAGTATACATGGCGCACAAAAAACTCAACGTACTTAATGCCTAATGCCACTGAACTGTACACATAATAATGGTTAAAATACTGAATTGTATGTAATATATTTTACCATAATTAGGAAAGAAAAAAAACTGCGTTCACGTGTTTCAAAGGTTTTCCACAACTGTATAATACATATAGTTGGTTATACCTTTGTAACAGTGACCATATCGCTCTTTCTGCAACATCTATTAACCCAGACACCCCAGGGCCTAAGTAAGCATCCATTCTTCAGGAATTAGTAAACAGCACTTACACACGGACATTTCTAGCTAAAAGTAACACAGACAAAAAAAACCTCAAAAATATCAATGTAAGGGCAGGTGTTAGGCAAAGAGCCTCTGCAAACATCCCTTGCTCCTCTGCATTGCTCTGGTGTGAGGAGCTAGGACATGGAGAAACCTCTACCTCCTATCTCAGAATTAGGAACCCTGCTTGAGTGCTACAAGGGTAAGTAAATGCTGGCCTGAAGAAGCTGCTGAGCTTTCGGATCCCACTGACTGTCGTTCGGGCACTTCCTAGAGGGTCAAGCATCATGGCGAAGGGCTGAGGAGGCAACTCGTATCTTTCATTCTCCTGCCTCATCAAGACTGAACCTTGAAGGCACCCATAGGACGCGCAGTGTTTCAGAAGCTGCAGGAGGGCTGTGACTGTATGGGGTTGCAGACTGAAATCTTATTAACGTGAAAGAGGAATTTGAAATTAAAAAAAAACCCCACAATATCAGGCTACAGTTATCATAGCAATTCTGCTTTTAATGCACTCAGGACAAACCTCTAGCTCTGCATGTATGTCATTTCAATGACACATCCTGTCTCCTCCCTGACTAGAATGTGAGCAGCCCTGTGATCTCTATGTGCTCATAACCAGTGCCTAATGCGAATCCTGGCTCTTGGAAGGCGCTCAGCTAGTAAGTGGGCGCTCAGCTCTGAAGCTGTAACCAAGACCGCGCGGGCAGGAGGAAAGGACACTTCAGCGCTCTGCGGTTGCAAACACACCCCTGCAGGTGCTGCCACTTAGCAAAGTCTTAGGTTCCCGCTTACTCGCACACGCATCCTGACTTCCCCCAACCCTGGAACTACCTACCAGTAGCGGAGACCAGCAGACCGACAGCACGCACATGATCCCCATGAGCTGAATGGCCGTCTCGGTCGTGATGCGGCCCCACTGGGCACTGGACTGAGATGCCGTGGACTTGGCCCGGCAGCGGGACACCAGGGCCTTAATGGTGGCCAGGTTGCAGGAAAAGGTGACTGTCAGCGCCAAGAGCCCCAGGAAGGCAAAGGCAGAGGCGAAGAAAAGGTTGCCCCAGTTATGCGAAGAGCTAGTCCCGTTGCCCCCTCGCCCGGTGCTGATGAAGCACCACGTCCCGGGCCACTGGACGGTGTACTGGCCCACGCCCAGCACCGGCAGCAGGGCGAAGGCGAGCACGGCCAGCCACACGCCGAGCAGCACAGCGCGGGTGGCACGCGTCTTCATGTGGCTCGCATACCAGTGCGGCGCCCTGATGGCCAGCGCCCGCTCGACGGCCATGGCGCTGGCGATGAACAACGAGGAGAGCCCGAAAACAGTCATGGTCAGCCCAAAGAAGGTGCAGAGCCGCCCCGACGGGTCGAGGTGCTCCCAACGTTGCTTGGACAGGTACACGACCATGACCAGCGGAGTGGTGAGAAGCTGCCCGACCAGGTCGGTGAGCGCCAGCCAGCCGATGCACAGCAGGAAGGACTTCTTGCGCTTGCTCTCCCGGCGCCGGTAGCTGCGCGACACGAGCAGCATGGCCAGTGCGTTGCCCACGAAACCAGTAAGCAGCATGGTGATCGGGAAGGCCACGGACACCGATCCGCAATCCTCGCCAGACCCTGGAGGGCGCGTGAGGTTGCCCCGCGCCTCGGCGGAACGCTCGGGCGCCCACATGCCTGTGTAGGAGTGGTTGAGGCGGGTGCAGAAGGGGGCATCCCCTCCGTAGCCCCGGGTCTCCTTCATGTTGGCTTCGAGGTGAGGAGGGGATGGCGTCCAGAGAGCCGCAGCGGGAGGGGGCAGACGCGGCGCGGGCGGCGGCGGAGGTCGGCGTCTACCGCGGCTGGGGCTGGGCTGCCCCCCATGGTGCGGGGCGCAGCCGCCGCCCTACTCCGCTGCTGTGACCGCGGCCGCGGCGGCGCCAGGGTTCACTGGCCCGGGAGGGAGCCACGCCTTCCTCTCCGGGAAACCTCTGGCTGCGAGGCGCGCGGAGGTGCCGAGTCCCCTTTATAAGGCCGAGGGGGCGGGGCGCCCGTGGGTGTGGACAGAACCGAGGTGGGAGGAGGGTGCAAAGCAACTGAGCGCCTCTCTTGGCTGTTGCCTATCCTGATCGCCTGGGTTGGGAAGCCCCAGACAGGCTCCTCTGAAACGCCCTGCTCCTGGCCGGACCGGGAGCCCACTGGGGGCCTCCTCCAGTTCTCCGCTAAAGTGTCGGTGGACGGCAAGCAGCTAATAAGTAGCACTGGACTTGCGGACCCCAGGCAAACTGCCGAGGCGCACCTGAGCGCTCGTCCTCCTGCTTCTTCAACCACAAACGCTCCTACAGGGACGGGATCCTTCTCCTGAAATCCTTTAGTAACTCTGGTAAAGTGAAAATCGCCTGTCCTTAAGCGATCCACACAAGCCTTTGCATAGCTGATCATTAACTTTTTTCCTTTCTGCTTTGGGACTCTAGAGTGATTATAAAAAGGCCAAGGTGTCCTGTCCCCTGGGGTGCCGCTGAAAACTATAAAATTACTTGACAGTGCCTGTAGACTTAAGGGAATAAACACAGGGAAACAAATACATCCGATGGTTGAATTCCAAGACCAAGAACTCCCAACTACTACCCCTCGCCTAATCCTGCCCGCTCCCCTCCCCACCACCCAATAAAAAGGTCAGCTATGGCAAAAGTGGCTACAGGAAGGTGGCATCAATTTGCATATCTGAGGTAGTGAAATCAACTGCTCCCAGCCTATGGGAGTGAGAGGGGAGCAGAAGAGAAAGATATTCCTTACAAAGCCTCCAACCATCCTTCTTATCTTCATACAATAAGAACTAGAAAAGGTATTTAGATGTTATGAAGGCCTTAATCTATATGGAAACTTTGCCTTTGAAATAATAAACATTGAATGAAAATAGGCATACTTGCTTGCCTCGTAACATCTTTCAGTAAGCCAATATTTTATGTACTTCTCACAAGCATTTTCTCATTTTATCACAGAAATCCTCCAAGGTACTATTGCTATTATTATTTCCCTTAAAGGTGGGGTAACTGAGGCCCCATGAAGTTAAAGAATGTTCCTGAAGTCTCTCAGCAATTCTCAAGTCCCATCTTATTTGAAGCATGTATTCCTGACATGGGTCCCATAACTGCTCTCAGCAGATGAATATTAACAGTGAGATCATCTTCCCCTAATCTTGGGAAAGTCTTGTGTTTTTTGCTTTTTGCCTTTTTACACTGTCTAAGAGATGAAAAGATTTTTAAAAATAATTGCAAAGTTCATTTTTCCTCATATTTAAGAAATTAGACTTAATCATATAGCACTCTAAAGACCATTATTTTGATTGACACAGATCGACTTTCAGAACAAGCCCAATCAGTTTTGCCTTTCCTAGCTTAGCTGATGTTCTGTATGGGTGTTCTTAACTTTTAAATTACTGTTAAGAGGTAAGAATGGGATATGTCCCTCTGCATGCTTTCTTTATGTGCTGTTGTCTTGATTCTGTATGAGAGTTTGAAAAAATATCACTATAACATTATATGTTTTTTAAAGAAGGAAAAGCAAGAATGCAACTTAAACTCCATTTTAATAAGATGCATTAATCACAACATGAACTTCATTTTGTGTTTTGCTGTCATTTAAAAATGTTTTGCACTTTTGCATTTTACTGACTAAAATGTCACGTTTACAATGGGAACAACAGCTAGGAAGGGTGAAATGGTTTGATTCTAAAATCTTCCGTAAACTTTTGTCTTATTATTTTGAATTAATCTCAAACCTGTATTTGGGATAGTATTTTTCTAGCCTAATATCATTTGAAAATAAAATAATATTTGAGGTTATTCTTAGACAAATCTTTATCCAAAGCATTTGGATGAAAGTGGCTATCAAGTTTATACCATCTACAGTTAGTAAAATTCTAGTGTAATTCAATATTTAAAATTTAAGACCATATCACCATTCACACAGCAAAGGAAGCAAGGCTTATCTTTTTCCAGTTACATCAAAAACTATTCTCATTTTTATTCACAAATATTTGACTTCTTTGAAACTTTTACTTCTCCCACTGAAGTGCTTGCTGTAGCCAATTGGACTTGATAAGCATGGTAAGAGTCGGGGCATGTATTAGTAAAGAATTGTTAGCCTCTCACTAACCTCTACGCCAATGAACAAAATGTGTTGCATTTCAGATAATTTGGGTAACATTTCTCTTCTTTCAGCATTTTGCTTCATCCTATATTGTCTGCCTTTAGCTATTCACCTTGTAAACAAGTGACTGTGAGGTTTTGTGGAGTAACAGTGTGAAGCTGGCAGTTGGATTCTGGTTGGTACTTTCTGGTCAGTTACTACGGATATAGTGTGAATTGTGTTGGTCTGAAACAACACCACCCTCTAGTGACCAAAAGGCTAATAACATGCTTTATGCTGTTTTAAAGAGAATTTCCATAGGGCCAATGGATGCTTTGCTTAGGGAATCTCTGATTTCTTTCCTAGAGATCTACTTATCAGTACATAATTGTGGTCACTTTGTTTTCCTTTGAGGTTACAAATTGGCAACTTTGTTTAACAGTCAATAAACCAGTAGAGGATTAAACTGAAAGACCAGATATTCATTTTTTTTTAATTTAAAGTATATATTCACCTATTATGTTTTCAATGAAATTCTACCCTGGACATGTTTTAAATTCACAGATTACTTAATTGTACCCTACAGCTTAAAATGTATAATGTATGTCAATATTTAGCTAGTGATGATGAATTTATTTTGCTATTTACTTCTATTAAACATCTATTTAAAAATCTTAAATATGGATACAAAATAAGATTAATAATGAGTTACATGATCAGCCCTTGATTGCCTCACTATGGATGGAAAATATCTGAAAGTCTTTCTTCATGGAGCCAACCAGTAATTTTAGTTTATATTTTAGTCATTCATTCATTCAATAACCATTCATTGAGCACCCAATCTATGTCAGACACTGTTTCAGTCATTAGGGATACAAAAGCAATACATAACAGTGCCTATATTCATGGGGTTTATATTTTAGTGCAAAATTACTGATTCTAAGTGCCAAATAACAGAAGAAACACTGATCCCATGGCTTTTGTCTTCTCAGAATGATTGCCATGGAAGTACAGTGCAATGTAGACTTAACATTTAAACATCAATCAATGTAATTACTGTATGAAAATAAAAGCAATGCCTAGAAGTCTTCGCTAGATCAAAGAGTCCCTTGCTATGAATGCCTTTTCTCCTGTCTTTTCTTCCTATTCTTTACATGCCTGGTTTTTTTTTAATTGAAAACTGGACATTGTAATATGTTGTAATGACTCTGGAATCTACCAGGTTTTTTTCCCTGAGTATTATCTATTTTATGTTTGTTTGTTCTGTTTGACAGTTAACTTGTCCAGATTCAAACTGCCAATATTGCCTCCCATGGGGCATGCTGCTCTTGGTATCTCTGCTTCATTCTCATGGTTTTCCATGCTCTTTTAGCTTGGCTTCCTAGAGATTGATTTCCCTATGCCTGTGTAATTTGCTGGTCAGTTAGCAATGGAGATCACCTTCTGTGTGGGTTCCTTGATTCTAGGGATTCTCCTCTTATTTCCAGCTACTCTGCCAGCTTAGGGCTATTCCCTGACATTTAAAGTTTCTGAAGCTTCAGCTTTCTCCCACCCAAAGTACACACAGCACAGGGAGGAATACATCCCCTTAAGTAAAGCATCAAAGTAATCAAAGTAGATGTGTTCTTGAATAATGGTTTTTGTTTTTTGTTTTTTGTTTTTTTTTAGACGGAGTCTCACTCTGTCATCCAGGTTGGATGCAGTGGTGCAATCTTGGCTCACTGCAAGCGCCGCTTCCCAGATTCTCGCCATTCTTCTGCCTCAGCCTCCCAAGTAGCTGGGACTACAGGCGCCCACCACCACGCCTGGCTAATTTTTTGTATTTTTAGTAGAGACAGGGTTTCACCATGTTAGCCAGGATGGTCTCGATTTCCTAACCTCATGATCCTCCCACTTTGACCTCCCAAAGTGCTGGGACTAGATTTCTATCTGGTCTTTGCTTGCTTTTTCCTCAGGCTTCATGTGGTCTCCTTCACTCATGCAGAGTTTGCTGTGAGACATGAATTTGGGTAGTTCTATCTCATTTCTTCTCTGGTTCTCATTACCAAGATTTCCTACTTAAATTTGCAGTGGCTTTTCAAGCCTTAACTCCAGTCTCTGGAACTTTTTGCCAGTAAGGCTATGATTTTTTTTTTTCTACCAGTATTTCCTATAGCCATAGTCATGAAGAATGGGCAGGATCCTCGATCCCAAAAACCAGTAAGTCATAATTTTTACTCCTTTCATTTGCAGGTCTTTTTTTCTCTTCTATGATTTCTGTATGCTTTTGAATGCCTTCCAATGCAATAGTTTAATAAAATTCAAATACTTGTTTTTACAAATTTAACTATATTTTACTATTGTTATATGCAGGGCAGCGTGATACTGGCATAAAGATAGGCATGCTATGGTTTGAATGTGTCTTCTCCAAAATTCGTGTTGAAACTTAATGGCTACTATGATGGTATTAAGAGGTGATGCCTTTAAGAGGTGGTTGGGCTATGAGGACATCTCTTGAGGGAATGGGATTAGCTGCTCTTACAAAAGGGCTTGACAGAGGGAGTTTGGTCCCTTTCTTGTCATCCTGACATGTGAGGACAGGGCAAGAAGGCCTTCACCAGAGACCAGATGATGGCGCCTTGCTTTCGAACATCCCCAACATCCAAAACATTGAGAAATAAATTTATATTCTTTATAAATTACCCAGTTGTAGTACTGTTATAGTAGCACAAAACAAACTAAGACACTGATCTATAGATCAATGAAAGAGAGTATTATAGAGAGCATCACATATATACATATAGAGATATAGGTATGTGTACACACATGCAGACATTCAACAGATTTTTGTCAAAAGTGTTAAGGTGATTCAAGAGAACAGCCTTTTTAACAAGTGGTGCTGGAAAAACTAGATAGCTGTATGGATATAAAAATGAACATAGACCTTACACCACAAAACAAAATAGATAATAGACTTAAATGTACCTGTTAAAACTATAAACCTCTGAGATTAAAAGAGGATTTTTCCTTGTGACCTCTTTTCTCCTCTATCATTACTGCAAGTACTCCTACTGCTTTGTTGTTGCTGTTGTTGTATTGAACGTGTGATTATCTCTTTTAGTTAGTAGGCACAGAAATTCTATTCTGTTTTGTTTGTTTGTTTTAAAGAGACAGTCTCACTCTGTCACCCACGCTAACGTGGCCTAACGGTGATGGACGGAGTGGGGAAACCCAACAAGGTTGCTTTGTGCAATTCCCCTTCCCCTGGGTATGGGGCAGGACCCCTTGGGAATGAGGGGTTTTCCAGGGAGAAGGGACAGAGCGACCTTGCTAGGTTTTATGGCTATGTTTGGGAGAGAGGAGTTCTAGTTTCTGTGACCTGCCTTGGGGAAAACAAATTGTAGTTTCTGTGACTCACTTTGTGGGAGAAAAGGGCACAGGAACCAGGAGGGAAGGACAAAGACTAGGCTTCTGACATCTTCCAGTCTCCTCTGGGTCAGAGTAGTCCACATGCCAAGGGGCCATACTTTGGGGTTTAATGAGCCCTGACAGCAGGTCCTTGCAGATTTCACAGGCAATCTGTGATCTAAGTAATTGGCTTTGAGTCCCCCAATTTCAGAGGACTTTAGCAAAGCCTGGTTGAAATGGCCAAGTGTTAGAAGAATCTCTTCAAAGTTGAAATTCATCAGGTTCTTCAGCTGAGGGTGTAAGAATCCCAGATGTAAGGTTAGCAAGAGTTAAGACTTCTGGAGTCTTCCCCGCATGCCCTGGCTCTTGAGTATCAACAGGCCAGAAGCTCACAGTATCTGATCCTCCTGTGGCTCAGCAGGGATGCTTTAGAGCAGCATGTTCGGAATGAAACTGGCACACTTAATCAAGCCTCAAGGGCCGTTTGAAGTCATGTGTGGCCCACACTGGCCTCATGGGAACACAGGTGCTCCATGACCCAATGGGTTCAGGACTAGGTGGGGGGAAACTCCAACCCTGAAAACATCCCCCTGCTGTCTAGACCAGCCTGCCCCATGGCCAAGGGCAGTGAGAACCCCGGCCACCCCTTGGGTTGCACCCCTGCCAGTGCTAGAATTTTGCCCATCCTGGGCAGAAAAGCTCCGCATTTGGCTAAGGACATAACTGGAAAGAAATGCCCACGTTTTTCACTGTGGGGTATGAAAATACAGGGAGGCGGGAGCCTGATGTGTCTGCGGCCACCCAGCTGGAGGCGGATGGGCTGCGCTTCTCAGGTTGCTTTGAGGAACGTTCTTCTAGTGGGGAGGGAGTGCCTCTCCTGAAGAAGTCCTTGGGATGGACATGCTGATCCTGAATGAGTCTTAAGAAGTACAGGTTTCCCAAGACCCGGAGAAGACAGCAAGCCTGTGTTCCCAGCCAGCGCTAGTTGCAGCTGGGTTCCGGGCAGGTGGAGCCGACGTGGTCTGGAGCCCGCAGCCACACTCTGGCACCTCCTCAGGCGGTTTTCAACGGTGGGTTCCAGCCAGGCAAGTCCTACGCACTCCTGCCTAGGTGGCATGGCCACGGGAAGGACAGCCTCAGGAGGTGGATGGATAAGGACCCTCCTTGCCTGTTCCCTACAGGCTGTGTGCTGCAGGCCACTTTCAATGACCTACGTTCCCAAAACCATCAGGTCCCAACTTTGCTGGCACACGGTGTCAACCGGGGTGTCCCGCGGGGTGGGTGAGGGGTGCCAGGGACTCCCCTGGCCTTGTCACCCAGACCCCCACCCCTGTCCTTAGGGTCCCTGCACTCAGCGGCTGTTCTGGGGCCAGGCACTCTGGACCCCGCGTGGTGCACATGCCGGAGCCCAATTCACTCGAGTCTGCGGGAATTGATGCTGCTGAAGACACCACTGTTCTCAGAGGTATCTCTGCTTGTGGATTCTTCTCAGCGCAAATATAGCACCTGCTATGATTTTTTTTTCTTTTCTGTTTTAGAGATGGGGGTATTGCTCTGTTACAGCCCAGGCTGGAGTGCAGTGGCACAATAACGGCTCACTTGACCTCTCGGGTTTGAGCCATCCTCCCATTTCAGCCTCCTGAGTACCTGGGTCCACAGGCATGGCGCCACCACGGCTGGCCTGAATTTTCTTTAATGGTTTGGAGTTCCCATCAAACTAAACGCTAATCAAAGGATAGCATTATACAGTATGTGAAATTATAACATTAATACATGTGAGATAGGGCTGGCTGCTGCGAGAAAATCTGGCCAGTCTGGGAAGCATTAATAGGACTCACCTTGTTTTCCTTTCTCAGGTCCTTCTCCTCCACAGCCTTACATTCAATGTACTAAAAATGCTGCTTGATACATTTTGTCTAGTTTGTTACAGGTTGAAGGGTAAATCTTGGCCTGAAGCACAAGTCCTCTGCTCTTTTTTTCTCTGTATTATGTTTGATCTGCCAGTATTTTCCTGTATTCTTGAAAGTTTAATTGACTTAATTTTCTCTAATATAGGCTTTCAAAGTCACACAACTCCAAGTACTGCTTTAGCTCAATCTCACAGGTGTTGACAAATTGTATTTTCTTTTTTTATTTTTTGAGGCAGAGTCTCGCTCTGTCACAGAGGCTGGAGTGCAATGGTGCGAACTCGGCTCACTGAAATCTCCGCCTCCCGGGTTCAAGGGGTTCTCCTGCCTCAGCCTGCCGAGTAGCTGGGACTACAGCGTGTGCCACCACGCCTGGCTTTTTTGTATTTTTAGTAGAGACGGGGTTTCACCGTGTTAGCCACGATGGTCTTCATCTCCTGACCATGTGATCCATCCGCCTCGCCTCTCAAAGTGCTGGGATTACAGGCGTGAGCCACAGCACCCGGCCTGATAAATTGTATTTTCATTCAAAAAAATCCCACTATTTGCTGACCCATGGGGATGTTTAATTCCAAACTTTTACTTTTCCCATTCTCTTATTTCCAAACTGAAAATACATATTACAAATACACAATTGGCTTTGTCAATTTATCTTAACCCTGTCTGATACTCTGGATTAATTGGTGTATAATCCACCTCTAGGCACGAGAGTTTAACTGGCTTGCTGTTTTGTCATTCTCTCTTAAAAAACTAATTTATATTAATCATTTTCATTACTCCCTTTTTCCCCACTACTTGTTATACCTTTATTATTCTTAGTGGTTATGGAGATTAAAATATGGTTCCATGATTTATTAGAGTCTACTTAAATAGTACTTTTACCATTTACTGAGGAATGAATCTCTCAACAGCTCAAATTACCTACTTCCACTTTTGAATTTCCACATTTTAAACTTCTTAAAACACTATTGGTCTGTCATGTAGTTACCCTAAAATTTAGCGTTTTGATCATATAAATTTGTAATAACTTTAATTTGCTTAAGTAAGACTTCTTACTATTCCCTTCCCATCCAGTAGGGTTCTTTCTGATCTATTCTCCAAGCAGTGGCCAATTTGTATTAAAACTAGGTCACTTCAAACTGTTTACTATTTTCCAACTGTTCTTCGCATACCATGTAAATTCCCTTCTATGGCTTACAAGGTTTGTACGACAGGTCCTCTAACTCTAACTCTACAACTCTACAGCTCTGTCTTAGACAAAGAGTTTTTTTCCCAAGCCATTTACTGGCTTCTCATCATATCCAGGAGCAGACTTAGCCCCCCGGCACTGAACTCTTGAAAATTCAGTTACCAAGTACAATTTGCCTGACCCCAAGGTCTTATACTTACTGTCCTAAGAGTAGTATACATCAACCCCTTTTATATCCTTCACAGTAGCAATCGGAATTGTTCTCCTTGCTTCAATCAAGGTATCTCACGTTAGTTCACTACCTAGCATGCAGTAACGTAATTCATTAGTATGTTTAAATGTTCATACTGTGAATATTCTAATTTTTCAGATACTCTCAAATTACCCTCTAAAAGGGCTGTGCTAACATCCTCTAATTAAAAAAATTAAGGATTTTACAAAAATAGATCATACTGATTCAAATAGCCCCAGCAAATATAATCAAAAGGGCACTAAGCAATGATACCAGAATGCAGTGGTGCTTAAAATGCATGTTCAATGTTTAATATTGTGTTAAATATGTCTTTGGAGTCCTTGAATAAGACTTTCTTTTGCATCTACATTAACAGATGAATAGTCTCCAAATGTAGAGAAAACATAGTGTAGGTGTGCTAATTTCCAATGGCTTCACCAAAATTACAGGTTAAACATTTTATGTCTCTCTTATCAGTCATCAGTGCTTCAAAATGTAGTTTTTCACAGTCAGGTACCTGCCTTTGACTTTATGATACGCAATACTTTATGGGAAGCCTGAATTTAAACACATTTTCATTATCACTAATATGAGGAAACAACACAAAACATAATTTTTATTGTTCTTTCTTCCTTCTTAGCGCTCTTCTATCCTAAGATTTTAGTGCCACAGGTACTATGGGTGCAGCCTGAGAATACTGAGGTAGTTTCTTCTGGTAGAATTAACTACATTCTCCTTAACCTTTCCCTTTTTGTGATTCTAAGGAATCAATAATAATGAACAAGAGACATAATTGTGAGTGTGATATAGGGCAACACAATCTTGTGTCACAGTTGCTGATACCACATTAAAATTCTTAGGCTCTAATACATTATTCAAATTATAAGAATACAGATAATGTTTTCCCTGATCAGAATTCTGATACATGGAAATAATCGCTGAAAAAGCAACATTTTTGACAGGTTCACAGTCAACAGCTAGATTAGAGGTAACAGTGTCACTAAGCGTTAATACGAGGATAGACCATAATTAACTGGATTTGCTTCATCCAAACTGAACACTTCCATTTTAGTTTTGACTTTTAGGTGTTTTCACAGAAATAGCTCATTTACAGTTAGTGTTATGTATATAAGCCAAAATAAATGTCCAAACAATTTATCAGTAAAAATCTACTGGTCTAGTTATCAAGCAATAATGTATTTTATATTTTCTTGTTTGAAAGCTTTGTAACTATACTTATAAAATTCGGTTCTACCTAGTACATGATATGCCTGTTCATAGTATTTTAACCTAACAAAGCATTTTGAACTCTATCATCTGCTCTTCCAAGTTAGGTAAATTACTTTTTGATTTGTTGCTTATTTTGCCAATGATGCACCCCAATGCACTTACTTCAGGATCATACATTTATAGGGAACTCAATTTACCAATCCATAGTGAAGTTCCTTAGGTTAATATTTTTGCAGAGGATCACACAGCATGTTAGGAAGAAAGCCAATAGTTGACCCCAAGTCTTACTTCCAGCATAGTCATTTTTTGTGCTTCTGTCCTTAGTGATATACAAATAATCTAATTTCAAAATGTATGCCAGTGAGGCTGCTCTTTCTCAACCTATCTTAGTTGTGTGTAATAAAATATAAGTTGGCATACTTTAAGTAGAAAATTGAGGACAATAAGGTTTATTTACATGTTCTACCCTCTACTGAAGGATGGCTGGACAGATAACTTCAAAGTTTTTTCAGCTTATGAAGAAATGGCCTTCTTGGACTTAAGAAACAGAAAAAAGCTGGGCATGGTGGTTCACGCCTATAATCCCCGCACTTTGGGAGGCTGGAGGATCACTTAAGGTTAGGAGTTTAAGACCAGCCTGGCCAACATAGTGAGACCCTGTCTCTAAAATAAAGATTTAAAAAGAAAAAAGAAAATAAAAGTTTCTCCTACAATGGTCTTACAAAGCTTTAATTTCAGAATAAAAACTCCTTTCACAATCAAAGAATGCTTTCCAGCAAAGAACATTTATTCCATCAGTAATGAGGAAAAAATACAACTGATCAAAACCTCTTTGAGAAAGGTAACAGATATTAATTGACCCTCATCAAACATTTGAGTGCTTGCTATAATGACAAACACTATGCTAAGGGAGAGGGATACTGGGGAATGAGAAACTTTTAGGAGTTTCACCCAATTCCCATTGAAAGGGAAGAGGCATCAGGGCTGGCATCCTAGCGTTCTGAATTGAGTCATGAAGGCTAAATGAAAAAAGAAATGGTAGTGGGGTATGTGTAGGGTATCCCAGGTATAAGAAACTTGTACTAAGATGAAAGCCTATTAGTAGTTCAGCATAGTTAACGTAGCTAGTGTATAGGTTCTGTGCACCTAAGTAGGTTAGAATTGGGAGGTGGGGGTAGTGTGAGTCCTGGAAAAAACCCCTGAACTTTTTACTATATGCATAAGGATTGTAGTTTAATTCTGAAAGCCATTAAAAGGCACTGAAAGGGTTTAAACAAAGAAATAACATGAAATGAAATGCTCGTTAGTTAAGAGCATTCTAGCATCAGTGATGAAAGCATCAATGCTTGGTGAAAAAAATTCATTTAGCAAATATTACTGAAATCCTACTAAATGCCAAATGACCATTTAGGAAGAAACTACAATATCCTAGCCTACAAATCAAAGCAGTGGTAGTGTTCACAAAAAGGAAATCTAAGAGGATTATCAAGTACTGATAATGATGTTTATCAATATGAAATACAACATGAGATACAGGTTTGGTGAATAGAGGATTTAGGAAGAATTTAAATACAGTAAAATTGGCTGTCTGACATGTGAAGGGAGATACAGGCCAGGTGTAGTAGCTCACACCTATAATCCTAGCACTTTGGGAGACCAAGACAGGAAGACTGCTTGAGTCCAGGAATTCGAGACCAGCCTGTGCAACACTGCAAGACCCATCTCGACAAAAAGAAAAAAAATAAAGGGAGATACACAGGAGGCAGCTAGATACATGGATCTGGTGCTCTAGAAAGAGTAAGTGGGAAATAGGCATCTGAGAATATATACACACACATGCATATATATATACATATATTATATATGTATATATATAATATACATAATGTATATATAAACATATATGTATAAACATATATGTATATATAAACATATATATACACATATATATGTGCATGTGTGTGTATATATGAGAAATATCTGTAAACATGGAGAAGGGATAAAAACTGCCAATATTTGCTGCATACATATATGCTACATTATTTATAATAATTCCCACAAGGTAGAAACGGTCATTTTCATTTTATAGGTGTTAACAACTTAGGCATAAAGAATGTCTCAAGTCACTCAGTTACCATTAAATAAACTGAAGTCAGTGGAAGAACCAGATAGTAACAAGTATCAGTCACAACTCTACCACTGCATCACACCCATTAAAGTAAACTTTAGTTCCTATTACTTTTAGGTTGGAGGTACTTAGCCTTTGTGATAACCTCACCAATAACAGGTCACAGATGTTTCATTTTAGGGTAGGTGCAAAATCCCACTGTTCTGTGTTCAACACTTAGGTATTCAAATTATCAATATTCTGTAGTCAGTATTCACTGTGGTCCAGTTTAATTCCGACAGCATTATTACAAAGTTCCCTGTCCTTCTCCAAGGTTTCCCACAGCCATGGTATTTTTAGTTCCCTAAAAACATCAAATCTTCAGTGTTGCAAAGAGAATAACCTTAGCTTGCCTTATTCATCTATAAATTTGTCCTTCAAGACTGCAAGTCAACTCATTAAGAGTTTGCCTCTTTATTCAGGCAAAACTGTTCCTATTTTATTGGAGGCTTTATCTCTAACCTGAAGAACAACAGGCCCTCTATATTCATGGGTTCTGTATCCAGCATCCATGGATTCAACAACCGCAAATTAAAAATATTCAGGGGAAAAGAAAACCCTACAAAGTCCCAAAGACAATACTTGAATTTGCCCCATGGTGTTATGCTGAATGTACGTGAAGTAATGTATGGCACTGTATTAGGGTTACTCTAGAGATGATTTAAAGTATATGAGAGGATATACATAGGTTACATGCAAATACCATGCTGTTTTACATAAGGAACGCGAGCACCCTTGAAATTTTGTTATCTGTGGGTGATCCTGGAACCAATTCCCCACAGACACTTAAGTACAACTGTATTTTATAAGAGCTTTTCTCGCACTAAATTGAGGCTAAGGGGAGGAGTTGTCCTATGCATTTTTAGCTTCAAATTTAGGTATTTTTCTTTGAAAAAAATTGTGTAGCTTTCCTCAAAATCTTCTTACATTTTAATCTGCATTGAAGTATTTCAAATTTACCAATGTTAACATTTTTCTTATCCCAGCACCTTTTATTTTGCTAAACAAATATTTAAGAACTATTACTACATGTTTATTATTTGTATCTGTGTGTAATGTTACAACACCCTTATTCAAGCAGCCAGGTAGTTCGATGTGGCTGAGGGAAAAAAAAAAAAAACCCATTAAGTGTTTACTGCTCACTCTCAATGACTACAAACTTGGCTGTAATGCAATCTGGACCCATTCCTCCTCATACTGTAATTAACTGTGGAGGCTCTCATTTAATATTGAAGGCACCCCCCACCGCCTTGTCATGGCTCTAGACCCCATGTTTTCTCCTATTTGATACCTCTCCAAAAATTCTTCCCTCCCTCTCTCCATCTACTTTCCCCTCTAACAGAGAATAAAGGCTTGTGAAAGGTCACAAAAGCCAATATGAAAAATAAGTAACAAGTATAAAATAAATATAACTGAGTATATATATAAAAGAAATGGAGACAAATCTTTCTTATAGAAAAATTCCAAATACTATGTAGATACCTAACCCCAAAAGGATATGGAACTTAATTCCCCCATCTTATCATGATGATGGGCTACACTCAGTATAACCTGATTTGAAAGAGTAACAGTAGGTAAAAGGAGAAACAGTAACTGCAATGGTGAATCAGGGCAAATCCTACCTTAACCAAATGACGAATGTTAACATTCCCAGTGAAGTCACAGGGTTATGATGTACCCTGCACAGGAAGTGACAAGAAAGACACTTTTCCTCTATGTAGGAAGTGACAAGAAAGACACTTTTCCTCTGTGGTATTCTCCGCAAAACCCCATAATCCCAGTCTAATCGTGAGAAAAACCAGTCAAATACAGAATGCAGTGGTGGATATTCTAGAGGATACCTGGCTAGTACTCTCTTAAGATTGTCAAAATCATCAAAAATGAGGAAAGAATGAAAAACTGTCATAGAAGAGAAGAGAGCAGGAAGGTATTAGTAGTACAAGATGGTACTCTAGATTATGGAATATCTTAGGGGGAAAAATGATAACATTCAAGTAAAATCTGTAATGTAATTAATAGTAATATACCAACGTTGGTTTTGGTTTTGAGAAATATACACACATGGCAATTTAAGATGCTAATGACTGTAGAAACTTGGTGGGGATATATGAGAACTGTCTGCACAATCTTTGCAACTTTTCTTTAAATCTAAAGTTATCCGAAATAGTGTTTGTCTAACCTCCCTGACTATAATTGGCTGAAATTATATATTCTCTACCAAATTACCAGACTAAAAAATATCTGACTATCAGGCTTAACCATTTCACATTTATTTTCTCAAAGAGTTTTGGCTTTTATTACACATAACACTGAAATTTCCCATCACGTTTGGGGGTGAATCCCTACTTTGCTATTCCTGTGGCTTCCTTGGGCAAGTTTTTAATTTCCCCGTGCTTTAACCCTCCTTTTCGCAAAACACAAGATATGCAAAAGTATATACTCTCACAAGATCATAGGGAGAATCAGATAATGCCTGCAAATCTCTCTCTCTCTCACACACACACACACACACATACAGAAACGAAACTGTCTTTTAGTTAAACCTGTCTACTCAATTTCCCCAGAAATAGAAATACCATTTCCAGGTCAGGAAAGCCATGAGGGTATTTCTATTTAAAAAACATTTAAACCTTATGTCAAAAACGGGGCAAAGTGGAGAAATTCCCTACCTTCTTACCAACATCCACAACACTGGCTACGTACATAAGATAGCAAGAAAGGGAGATGACATGGTTTCAGAGATCTAATTTAGCTTGGTAATTGTGCCTAGAGATGATCTTGTATTTAGATCTAGTTCTAAACTTGGACATTTATTACCAGATATCATTCAATATTGTTTAGATGAAAGGATTCCAAATAGAAACTTAAGAAAACTTAGTTGTTAAGCGGACAGTTGAGTGCTTTATATAAGGTGACAGTTTAAGAGTAATTCAGGAAGCACACTGCGATATGGTATTTTACCACATAGAATGAGGGATGTAATGTTCTGGCAAGAAGTGTGCAACTAATTTAGGAGCTCTCTATTTAAAACGAAAAAAAGGTTAAATTAAAAATTCTGAGGTTGCAGTGATAATGGCTTTGGAATTTAAAATACCAAGCACTCATATATAAAAGGTAGGTGAATATAAAGAGTGTAAAAAATTAACAAATCAAAGATAACAGAAAACTGTAATTAGTTTAAAAATGAACATTAGATCAGAGTTTAAAAATCTCTAGTTTATTTCTAACAAACACCACTTGATGCTTGACTCACAGGCTTTATTTACATTTGTCTACAGTATCATTTCCTTATGAAATGAACTAGTACAGCTTAGTTAAACCAAATGAAATCATAATCATCAGAATTGTCTGTAAACTACTATTAGCTAAATTATAACCTTGCATTTGCTTAGTACAGCCAAAGTTTTAAATACAGAAAGCACAAGAATAAACCAATGGTAACATGTAGAATCTAGATCATCTGGGCAATTTAGAAGGTAGACTTTCAAAAAGTCTGAGGCACAATTACAAGTGAGTAAAAGTTCTTGTGCAACCTACATAAACGCAGCAAAGAAACTTAAGACATAAAAACATGGGAAAGCTCACTGTAAAAATATTATCAAAATATTTCTACATAAGATATTTTGCTTTCATTTTTAGATCAGCTGAAGAGAAAAACATTCACTTTAAAGTAAAAACATGTATTTTTGTTTGGTTTGTCTATGAAATATCTTAAAATGTCATAATTTTTATTTAAATTGCAGCAGACAATGTTACGGAAAAAAAAACAAGAAATCAATATCCCATAACAAAAAGCCCCCAAGCACAACTGTTGATTTCCTTTGATATACTTACCTTGCATTGTCACTGGAAATACTGTTAAGAGAAACCTTTTTATTTTTTAAACCAGAAAACAAACTAAAGCTCATGTGACCAGATTTTAATTTTGAGAAATAAACTCCAAAAGCATTTTAAGCCATAACTTATTTCAAATGAATAGGAAAAATAATGACTTTTGCTTACATCATGCAGCGATAAGCATTCATTTGTTATTCAGAAGAAAATTGTATGCAGTGTGTTTATAGTTAACATCTTGAGGCAAATGTTCACTTAAATTCACAATGTCTCCATTGGCCTTTCACCAAAAGAGAAATATACTTTAAAAGCTTACTTCAATTTGCTCATTAAGTATGATTTAGCCTTTTCTACCATATTATATTTGGTAACTAGATTTGGAAGAATATCACACAAAGCTTCTTAAAACATTGGTAAACATTTTGAGATGTCTTTATCAAGCAACCATATCAGCAGAGAAGAGATAAACTCTTAAGACTTTCTTTTTTGCCCCAAATTATGTGTCAGAAAGGAAAATATATCCCACTTCTCTCCTTGTAGACATCACAAGATTCTTTTGCATTAAATGTGGAGCAAAAAAGTAAAGCTGGATAAAAGAGACACAATGATTCTAAGGCACCCTTAGCATAGGGAATTTCAAAATAGACATTTACAGTTGGCTGCTTACAACATAGTTTAACTTTTTTTGGTGAGAATCACTCTGACATCTGTTAACAGCATAAAAAGGCTGACTTTCTTCTCCATAAGTATGTTGTTTCCAACTAGTTTCCAGTCTTGCCTCCATGCCCAAAGTTCAGGCAAGCCTAGGTAATCCTGTCTTAGCCAATGGACAGGATGTATTTGGAAATGACAAAAATGGGTTTAAATTAGGAAGCAAAGTACTTTGTTATAGCTGAAATGGTTTTAAATGAAGCAAATGGTTATAAATAATGAATGACAGAGCATCTATTTTGGGACATTATGGCTTAAAATGCTATTTACTTTTAACTTCACAAATAAACACAGCTGTATTGTTTTGAAAAGCAATGAAAGGCATGCACCTCTACTAGCAGATTTAGCACTTCTGACCAAGTAAGACACCAACTTCTTTAAAAATATGCTTCATGCACTGTACTGGATTTTTTTAAGATGTAAATTTTAATACATTATTTCTTTTTTGAACTTGAACGGGAACCAGAATGGGATGATCCAGAAGATGACCTGTGGCGTCTGTAAGACATAACGGAGAGAGTAGGCATTCTAGTAAGCTAGAGCTAAATTTCAGCATTCATTCTTAAGACTGTGAAAGTACACAAAATTCAGTACCATGATGCTAGCAAAAAAATTAAAAACTGAGATAGGAACTTACACACATAAAATTATCTGACGTTTTAGACTTTGGATATGAGCCCAGTTATCATATAAATACAATAAAAAATTATCTACGATTTCAAAAGAATCTCATTTCAAAATATAGCCACCTCTCAATTATTTAAGATATCGAAGAAAAGCCTTGCAAAAATGTGTAAAATTACAGAAAATGTACAACAAAAGCATATAAACTTGGTAATGGAAGTGTGACTAAACCAATCCCTGTGACACGGTGTAGAAAGTGTAAGAAGTCTATTATGTAAAAAAGATACAGCAAGGCTTCTGTGTATGAGAAAACATATTCATAAATAAGTTTTGGAAATCTAGGTCACACAAGATGATTGTACAATTTGCTATAGGGTTATATTCATGCAGCTAGTATGAATAAGTCAATATCAACCTGGGTAAAGTAGTGGTGTTCCGTAGGGGTTGGCCCTGGGCTCAGGGTTGTTTAGTGTTTTCACCAATCACCTGGCTTATGGAATAGAGAACATGTTCATTAAGTTTAGATGACAACAAACTAGGGGGATTATATGTGGCTAAGATAAAAATTTGCAGAAGTGGTAAGAAAGCAACAGAATGAATTCCACTCAAAAACAGAGTAATTTTTTTACAAAGAAACAAATGCAGAGAAACAAGACTGTGTGAAATCTTAACATCTAAACTCCAAAATGTGAAGAAGCAAAACTAATCATTCTGTACAAGTAGGAATCATGAGATAATCCTACCACTGAACCCAGCAATTAATAGACTTTACATAATCTTTATTTTCACAAGCTAATAAAATATGAAAAATTTGCAAAGACTACAAATAAAGCCATTAAAATGACTATATAATTGGGAACAAAGAGAAAATTAATGAAACTGAGTAATTAGCCTGTTGCAGAAAAGGCTGACAGATGACAGTTGCACTCTTCCAATATTAAAAGTGTCAGTACAGATAAAGTAACCTAATATAGGCCTTTCTCAAAAAAGATTTGGACTGCAAAATGAAAAATGTATTAGCTACAAGGAATAATTTCCTTATAGACAAAGGGCATGAAGCAATTTGCTGTGGAAATGCATTTACACATATTTAAATGAGGACAGATTCCCAATGATCTGAAAGTTAATTTTTTATTAGATGCTCTAGAATTCTTGACTATTAGTATTTAAAGAAGCCTAAGTATAAAAGTCAACTCATAAATTACTTCGACATATAGCTTCTGAATTGCAATCTCAAAAGACAGAAATAACCGAGAGTTGGCTATAAAAATTATAAATGGAACTAAAAATTTAAACAATAAAATGATCAAAGAATGGTTTGATCTACAATTCTAAACAACCTGATCAAAGTACAAAGGATAAACAAAGTAATGTTTTTATGAAGTTCAAAGTTGAAAAGTAGAAAGTTGGAACACAAGAGATAATAAAAATCTAACCCTTGACTAGGAAAGTTTACTTTATCTATTAAACACACTTAAGAACACCCATTCTTATTTCTACAGAAACCCAAACCTTTCGGGTGACCGTGATCTTGTTCGTCTTTTTTTGCGATCACCAGATGAAGAAGATCTAGAACGACTTCTCTTTCTGTTCCTCTCAGGAGAAGATGATGAACTTGAATAAGATCTTTTTCGTGGGGAAGAAGAGCCCCTGTGGGACCTGGAGCTGGATCTTCATTGATTGAGAAACAAATCAAACATTTCATTAAAAGAAGAAATAAGGAAGATTATTTAGTTATCAGATAGCTCCAAAAATAAACAGGATTTATAACAACTATGAAAATTTTATAAGGAAGAATACTTACTGCTTATTCAACAGAAGACTTCTGGATCAACCATGAAAACATTCTACTTAAACATTATTTTAATTTTGTCTCTTTAAAATTCTATCATGTGTAATTAAAACCCTGCTTACTATATCAAAATAGAATTTAAACTTTTTTTTAAGGCTTTTCAAAGTATACACAAATATTATAGTATTATAAAATTAGCAGGTAACTGCATTAACAAGACTTTATGTTTAGAAACTACATCCTTCCATTTGAGGATAAAATATGTATCTTATATACCACTTCCTGAGGAAAATAAACATAATTCCATGTGGAATTATTCAACTCATTAAACTGTTATGGAAAAACCAGGTATATGGCACAGCAACAAAAGACTAGTAACTGTACTTAACTGCTAAATATTCAAGAAGAAATAAAAACTAACTTTAAGATGATTTATATTTACAATACTTATTTTTATGAAAACCCACTATTTATGAAATATGAAGTGTTGACATTCACATGCTTCAGGTAGAAGTAAATGTGCAAATGTTTAAATACAAATTTTTTTTCTTCACTTGTATATTTTGGTTGAAGGAATTTAGCTCAAACTTCCCAAAAAATTCACCTTTGGGCTTAAAATAAAACCAGAAAGCCCAAAAGGAGAATTCTTTGGAAAGTTACAAGCAATGAAAAAATGTTTGGGAAGAATATGAAGGCTGTTCTGTAAACCTTAATTATAACGGTTCCCAAAGGGAATACCAGAACTTAAGGATTTTCACCCATAAAGCGCTTAAATATTGTTACTAAATAATGGTAACAATAAAAAATAATTTGCTCTCTACTTCTATTCTTTTTTTTTTTTTTTGAGACAGGATTTTGCTCTGTTCCCCAGGCTGTGGTGCAGTAGCATAAGCATGGCTCACTGCACCCTTAATCTCCAGGGCTCCAGTGATCCTTCCACCTCAGCCTATAGGAACACACCACCATGCCTGGCTGGTTGTTTTAATTTTTATTTTTAGGAGACGAGGTCTCACTATGTTGCCCAGGCTGGTCTTGAACTCCTGGGCTCAAGCAGCCCGCCCACCTTGGCCTCCCAAGGTATTGGGATTACAGGCGTAAGCCACTGAGCCTGGCCTTGTTATCTATTTCTTATTGGCTTATAATGCAAGTGTGCACATCATTCTTTTCTCCTTAACATGATTATACTGTGGCAGCCCTTTAATGATAAATTTGATTCAAAGCAGCAAATACTTTTACCAAAAGAGCCACGGTTAGACTTCAATATGAATTTCCACAAATATGGAATTTCATTTTCTTATTTATTTTTTAGATGCCTTTAGTAGGTCATCATAAATTAACTTAAAAACAAAGAGAGCATATTTTGACTAAACAAAGAAAAATTTCCTGCAAGAGCATCTTTCAAATTATGTTTCCCTCTATAGATGTGACTACATGCAACGTGAAAGTTTAGAACACTGTTTACTACTTAAGACCACATCCTATCTCAACTAACCAACTATACTTCCTGATTTAGTTTTGAGTGTTTTGTGCTCTATAAATAATACTGTGTGTAAAATTAGAAAGGAAAATGTGTATAAAGTACTCTAGTAACTTTATCTGATATAAACGGCAAATTTGTTTCTGAAAATATTGAAACAACTGCCGTGCAAAACAGGACCTGTTTTGAGGCAGGGTTATTTTTCTTCCTTTTAATAATGAAGAAAATTTTTCTTTTTATTTACATATGTAATTTTATTGGAACTACTATTAATTTTTTTTTTTTTTTGAGACACTCCTCTGTCACCCAGGCTGGATTACAGTGCTGTGATCAAGGTTCACTACAACCTTGAACTCCTGGCCTCAAGTGATCCTCCCACCTCAGCTTCCCAAAGTGCTGGGATTATAGGCATGAATCACTGTGCCTGGCCATATATAATCTTAATATACTAGAGATGTGGCGATAAGACTTGGCTTCATCTTCCTACTTCATAACATCTTAGTGCCAAAATAATAAACGCTGCATATTGCAAAATAGCCACCTGATTTCAATCATGGGAATGTCTTGGCACACTGCTGGCAATGGAAACATTTCATGGTGAGAAAATTAAGCTGAGGCAAGTGCATTAGTTTTCTAATGCTAAAATAAAATCGACAAGTAGAAGCAAAATAAGGGGAAAAAAAGCAGCAACACCTTCTGCAGCCTTTAAATATTTTTCTCTCTGCTTTACAGAGAGATGCTACCTCATTCACCTTGATTTCGACCCACGAGATCTCGAACGTTCTCTGGAACTGGAACGAGATCTTGACTGCGAACTGGAAGAACTTCTTGAACGGGACCTGGAACAACATGGAACGATTTTTTTTTTCCAGGACCATTTAATTGAGCTTTGTGATATGAACACTGAAAGAAAGATATGTATTAGAGTTCATTTTCATATAAAAAGATAACTATACAAGATATACACTTTCAAAACATAGTATTTTAAATTAGATAAGATTTAGTAACAAAAGGTAATTTAAAAAAATCACTTTCCAAGTGATTAAATTACCCTAAAGCCACTCAAGTATAAAATAAAACATTATCACTTTATTACAAAAACAATGAATACTTTGTTTACAAGTAACTAGAAGCTACCCAGAATACATCCAAGAAAACAGAATGTTGCGGTTTATACTTAATTTCTCTAAAATGTCTCCATCATTTTCCTTTATAAACCCCCTTCTATTTTTGTTTCTAGTTAGTACAAAGTTTTGAATGTTGGCATGTGTGTATTTCATCCCTATATTTTTCTGTTTACTCAATGCTTAGAGAATTAAAGGGAAAATGTATAATTCTGTCATTGTTAGGTAATTATATTATTGGAAAATATGACACAAGGGGAGACATGGTTTGTACAAATTTTAAAACTCACAAAATTCATTAATCTAATTTACAACTATAATTTGTCCCTTATAATAATACCCTGTAGAAAAAGATCACTATATTTTTACCAAAAAATTACTAGTTATAGCCCCACTTTGTTAAGCTTTCAGGCTTTGTAGTGCTCAATTAACATATATCTAATTGTTATACACTAATAGCTAGTATTTTATTCCTAAATATGATTAAAATTCATTGCCCATGCCATCACTTAACTGTGATTAAGGTTTTTCAAGAGGACACTGTTAAATTTAAATCACTGCTTTCACTCACCTAAATTTTATTTTTATTGTTAACTATAAAATCAGAGATTACATATTTTACATCAACAAACAAAGAATATTCAAGTACACCAAAAGAGTTTTAGTTTACGCCTGGACTTCTCAAAATTATGAGCATGAAGTCAACAGAACTAATACGGCTGAATTTGCTCCGTTATTCAGAATACTGATATCAAAGCAAACTATTAAAAACATTATGTAATAAGCAATGATTTAATTAATGCCTAGAAAATTTCTGTGCTAGCCTTTAACATCTTGAATGAAAATACAGATCTTCCCTTTACTTAATTTCTATATGTAAGCTATCTCTTTAGATTAATTAAATATAAGTGTATATAAAAATTTAATTCAGTTTTTAAGTCTATTTTAGTCAAAAGCATGAGGCTAAAATAGGTTAAGGAAGTTTCATGCTAAGACTTTTCTAAAAATACTGGACAACAACTGTATGGTACTAGGCTGAAAAATTATTTTAAAAGTTGATTTGAATTAAATTTTTAAAATAAAAAGGAAAGTTTATTTCGTCAAGAAAAACAAAATTTATAAATAAAAAAGTTAGATACTGACATTTTGACTGGTGTTACCCTTGACCTGTACCCGTTTACCTGGACCTAGACCTTGAACTTGAGGGGGAGGATGAGCGTGATGAAGATCGTGAATGTGAAGATCGAGACTTTGAGCGACTTCGTCTATTAGATTTCTTTTTATTACTATCTTCTTCTTCACTGGCATCAAGATTATATTTTGAGAGATCAGCGTCATCTTCATCCTCATCCTAACAAAAATTCAATTATAATTAGACATTTAGATATTAGTGTTACCTACCAGGAAAGATAAAACAGTTAGGTGTACTGAGCACCTCCATATGCATATATCACAGGTATCTCAGCAAATTAATTCTGAATTCTAAAATTCACCTACTAAACTCATCTCAAATAGAGACTTGACAACTTTGTCTCAGGTATTGCACAGACATAAACCTGGAGGCCATACACACTTTTTCTGTCACACTTATGCATCACCCAAGAATTTTCAAGTCCACCTCCTTAAAAGTCCTTGAATCCACCATTTTTAGTCTTAGACACTCTGTTCCTTATTCTCTAGCATATTATAGTAACCTCTTAGCTGGTCTCCTCAAATCTGAAGATCCATTCTGCCTCTCTAGTATCTCAATATACTGACAGTCATCACTCTGAAACACAGGACAGATAAACACATCTCACTTTATTCTTAAAATCTTCAAAACTGGCTTATTATTTCTTTAGTTGCATTCCAAGACCTCTTATGATCAGGCTCTAAGGTACCTTTAACATGGCATAAAACTTACACTCTGGCCTGACAGAACAAGTATCACCAGACCTGAAATGTGTGCTGTCCCCCTCATCTCATTCTCCCCTCTGCTCTAACTATACTGGCCTATGTATGGTATTTTTAAAGGTTGCTGGCTTATCTCCTATTTAGGGAACCTGTATTTGCTGTTCTCTACCTAAATGTGCTCTCACCTCGGCGCTTATTGCTGGCTCCTTCCTATCATTCAAGTTTCAGCTCAAACTTCACCTCCTTAGACATTATCCATCAGCAAAAAACAAAGTTGCTTTTAAACTGTTATCACATCATGTGTCTTCATAACGTTATTGCTATCAAAATTACCTATTTATATATTTCCTCCTCTAGAACTGAGGAAGAGAAAAGTGGTTCTGTTTCGGTCACCACTGTATCTCCAGAACAGTAGTGTTCCAAGTACAAATAGTACTTGGCAGAGTGGAAATCCAAAACCTTTGTGAGAACAAATGAAAACACAGAATATATTTTCACCAAGTGTCTGAGGTTGTCAAAAGCATTCATGTTATGGTATAACTCCAATAAGACAAAAGGCAAATAGGACAAGAAAATTGTTCACCTCATCTAACTTATATTTAGAAAGATCTTCATCCTCATCCTCTTCTTCTCCCTCTGATTCTTTATCTTCAACTTCCTTTAATATAGATGCAGGACCAACTGCTTTCCCTCTGTATTTTTTCTTTTTACGTCCAAACTAGAGAAAAACAATTTCAAAATACTTGTCAGCTGGTAATGCATTAAACTTAATACATTTTCTAAAAAATTATTTTTAGATATTTATGATTTCCTGAAAATGATCAGTTGCTGAAGACTCAAATTGCACTTAAAAAAAAAAGTTTGTTTTCCTTTGCATTTAAGAATTTTTTCTGTTTTTCTAATTTATATTCAGCCTGAACACCAACATATAGCTTACCTCATCATATTCACCATCAGATTCTTCTCTTTCTATATATTCAACATTTTCTCTTTCATTAAAACCACCACCATATCCTTAAAAAAGAGGGCACAAATTGTTACCCTATGACAATTAATTTAAATAATAAACACATCATGCCCAAATCTCCAGACAACAAAAAACATCTAATCAACAACGGCTGCCTACCCATCTAATAAATTACTAGTCTTTAGAAAGCATATTAGAAATCACCACAGAAAATACAGAGAACTTAGTTGTAACGTCATATGGCTATACTTCTAGTTCTTTTCAATTCCAAATTGTCCTACATGACTTATTTAATTCATAGAAAGTATTGGTGGAAAACATCTCAAACTTCTGCTATAACCAAGTTTTAAAGGACTTTTCTCTACAGTTTATCGTAATTCTTCTGGGAAGGGTGGGCTCAGTAACAACCAAGCATTAAATTCCACTGTTTACCACCTGCAAATAGTCTGAAATCTTCTGATATACTGAAATTTTGCTACTTTAAAATGTAGCAGGCCTTATTAGAGCTTGGAAAATTCCTAATTACACAGACAACCACAATAACACAATAAAGGCCATCCTTTGTCCCTGGTTTAATTGGTTTTAACACATAGGTAAAAGTCACACAGGTTCTCTGAAGTAGCCAGTAAATTTTGAAATTAAATGATTCTATTAAAAAGTAGTTGAGATTAGCAAACCACTATTCTCTCATGTCACAACCAATGTATACAATTCAATTGGCAGGTCTCTGACATAAGCTTAAAGGAGAGACTGGAATTAAAGAAAATGAGCTAGTTTTAGGAAAAGTGAGTTGACATATTTTGAAAAAGTCTCCCATTGAAAATTAAAGAGGTATGTGTTGATCAAGAGTAATACAATCTAACTGGTCACATACTCCAGAGCAGTATCAGTACATAAGGCCGGTGATTTCCAGACTTAGGGACTTCATTCATCAGCAAAATATTAAATAGATTTATAATAAAAACATTTTATAAAAATTAGGACTTGTAACTTAAAATTTGCCTATCGTATTTTAAAAATATTTTTAAAATTTCACTTTCTGAAAAAAACCCACACTAATATAGCATCTTTTCTTCATTATACTTTGTACTAGTGAAAACTTCAAAATACTTGGAAGTTAATAAAAATATTTTTAAACATACATGGGATCTAAATGGGAAATAATTTATATAGGAAAAAACTGAAAAGTAATATGACAAATATGGAAAGCTCAAAAATATAGTAAAATTAGAAAGTGAACTATAACTCAGGTAGTTAATTTTTCAAAAGTATGTAAATAAAATTATTTTAAGAGGCAGCAAAATAGTCTGTTGACAACAAAGACATTAGTAAGGTATGTTCTATGAACCCATACAATATAAATCTAGCTCATTAACTCTGTATAAATGGAAAATACACTAGCTCCCTATCGTGAAAAAACTGAAGCATACCATTTTCACTGAATACCTGATAGTGGAATCAATGGAATGATATGTATGTTTCCTTCATTCTACTAATTTCAAGCACTTCAGATAATGCTGTATAAATTGGTTTTATTTCCACTCTTGCCGCCACCTCTCCTAATTACTTCTCCACAAACAGAAAGAAGAGTGTTTAATCCATTACTCAGGTAACTCATCTTTCACTTCTTAGCTTAAGCATAGCTTTCCTAAAGAGGACTTCATTAATCTTTGGTGCTGTAAGACTATTTTGCTCACCTAGGTATCCCCAGCACCTTGCACAGTGGCCTATAAATGTCTTCAAGGAATGAATACAGAAAACACAATTCTGGAATCATCTAATGAACTTGAATTTCTATGGAAAGCTTTAGAAAGCAACCAAGAATTTCCGTAGATTTTATTAAGTCTTACAATGAATATATTTTCAAATTTGTCTCACAGTATAATGTAAAAAGCTGAGCAAGGGCCAAGAAAGAATCAAACACAGGTTTAAAATGAATGTTTGGATCAAGATTGTGACAGTGGAAAAAAAGCGGGAAAGGGGGATGAATATAACATGTACTTCAAAGGAAGAACTAAGGCACTAACAGGAAAACTCTGTGATTCTACACTCTGAACAATTAATTCAACTCCTGAGAACTTATTCTAAGGAAAGAATCCAAAAGAATAAAAATCACAATGTACTAAGTTTGTTTTTATGCCATTATCTTTAATGGTTTTTTTTTTTTAAAAAAAAGCTGACAAAAACAAAAATAATCCTAAATCCTGAAAAAGAGGAAGTAAATTGCTGAACAATTTGATGGAATTACGCAGGATAAGCCAGCAATCTTTCTTTCAGAGGTAGTGAATCACATTCTCTTTTATTCATATCCTGTCTCATGCTTAGGAAATGCTCCCCAAACCCTGCACTGCTTTATTATAAATAGCCAAAAGAAAGTGGAAAGCAACAGAGTAAGTTATTTCACACCTTCAACTGTTACCAGCAAAGACAAATACTTGAAGCAAGGGAAGTGAGAAAGGTTCAAGACACCAGAATGACTGAAAAATGACAATAAGAAAAGTGAGAAGTTATCAATATAAAATTTGCTTACTTCTCTGTTAAACTATAGTTCTTGTGATAATGAAACTATAAAGGAGTCAGGAAATAGGTCAAAGTTTTTTTAAGTTTTGAAACTGTTAAAAAGATTTTAGACTTTATCCTAAAAGCAATCAAAATGGGTTTTTTAAAAAAGGGTTTTAAATTTGGAAATAAAAACATGTAGAAACCAGCTAGGTGGCTATTTTTCCACAAAACATAGTAATATCTTTGCCTAGGGTGGTAATGGAAAAGAATTTTTGGGGTATGGGAGATATCAAGAAAGGGCTATTTAGGCTAAGAAGGACATCTAGATTTCCAGCTTATGTAATAAATCTATGGTGAGTGGTACTAATCATGAGAAAGAGATCATTGGAAGAGGGTCAGGTCCCAGGGGTAAAATCACAAATTCAGTTTGAATATAATGAGTTTGACATTTGCATGGCAATATTGAATAGGCAGCTGGATATATGGGTCAAAGAAGTCTGAGCTGGAGACATAAACTTGGGTTATCATGGCAAAGTTACTTAAACTTTGGGCTTAGAAGAAAACACCATGAAAACAGAGGAAAGAAAGAGGGCCAGGGATGGCTGCGAAGAATCCCAACATCAGTGGACAAAAGAAGAGAAACCTGCAAAGGAGACAGAATAAACAATCAATCAAACGGGGGTTGGGGGGGGGGGGGGTAATGAAGGAGGTACGGTGCATACCTTAGGTGAGGGAAGAAAAAAACGAGATCCTTGTCTGAAGGCCTTAACTTACCCAATCGGTAGAAAGGCAAAATCACTTCCTAAGAATAAGGCAGGATTTGAGGGTTGAAAATGGCGGTTGGGCCGGGGAAGGGGGGATCAAGGACATTATGTTATAATGTTCTCACATATGAGAATGTAAGTTTTAGAAAAGGGGTGGGGGGGATAAAAGTAGAATTTCTGTTGAAGTCTGGAAGAGCTAGGTCGAAAAGATTGAACAGTGGCCCTCTGATCCCTAGAAACTAAACAGACAATGAAAACGGCCTAAAGTTAGAGAGGCAAAGAAAACAGGGAAGCAGTTCACCAAGCCTAAGTCTGACAGGGTGACTAGATATAGAAGGAATCCTTTGATCATGTGACATATAAGCAGTTGAAAGACAAAATCAGATTTTAAGTAAACAGATAATGTGGTTGGGCTAATTGGTGATAATGGAAAAACTATATGCTATTAGGTAAACATTTTCATTTCACCAGTAACATACAAAGCCAATGATCAACTATTATTTAGGCCAATGATTATCAAACACCATCCAAAAAACCTGCAGATGTTGGAAACCCACCGCCAAATAACTTTAACAGTTCTGCATTTCGCAATCGGTATTTTAAAAAGTTTTTCAGATGATCTAGCACATAGCTAAGTTTCAGAATTATTGCCAAAGCTTTAGAAGAACACTTTAAATGGTGTGGCTTTGCCCTTTAAGTCACAGCAGGCTATCAAAAGAATTTAAAAATGGTATCATTATATCATTACTAATAACAAACATGCAAACCAGTGAAAGGGAGAGGAGGAGAATATTTCTAAAAGTATTCTTATGTCCCTCCTTGTTAGGATAAAGGTCCCTAACACTGTTATTTTATAAATTGTGAAACAAAAGATTTGTATGTGTGTATGGGGGGAAAAAAATCCCAGTAAGAAACATTCAGGGCAGAATACACAGAATCCTCACTTACTGTGGCTCTTACTTGAAGGTGATACAATTATTATTTCAATATTTAGTGCTTTAAAAAAAATCATTTAGTTACAATGTGGTTTTATCATACCTGTTCTTTCTTCTAATTTAGCATACTTTGGAGTATTACACATATTACACTCTGATCTTCTGGCCCAATTCACATTGCTGCAACTTTAGAAGTGAAAAATACTAAATTAGTAGGCTATAATATAGATGAATATCAAATTTTTAGATATTTTAGAATTTTAAAATAAAAACTAGGATGAAACCACTGTCAAAGAAATGTTTATTAAGTGGTAATGTAAACAAAGAAAATGTACAGTGGCCTGAAGAGTAAATGTGGGTTCCAACAACGGACTGAACCATTTAAGCAGAGAAGCAAAATTTATATAGTATGAAAAGTGCCTCTGTCATTTTGAGAAGTAAATGACAAATTATAACCACAGGTCGAGTATCACTAATCCACAAATCCAAAATCCAAAAACGTTCCAAAATCTAAAACTTTTTGAGAGAGGACATGACACTCAACAGAAACGCTCACAGGAGCATTTCAGATTTTTAGATTAGGGATGCTGAACCCACAAACATTTCAGGTAAGTGATACTGAACCTGTATAGAAATTCTGATGCCTTATGAAAAAATATAACTTTAAATTAACGGCTCCACTAATTTCTCAGTCTCTGAATATACCTTAAAGAGTATGGTTATACCCTATAAATAATATTAATTTTTTTTTTGAGGTATCAGTTCAAGCACTGAATTCCAAAGCATACCAAATCCAGTGACCAAATCTGTAGCTGGAAACTTTTCCAATACAAATTTATAATCCTGAGGATCAGAAATTTATTTAAGACTCTAGGGTCAGGAATAGTGGCCCACGCCTCGCCTGTAATCCCAGCACTTTGGGAGGCCAAGGCAGGCAGAATGCTTGAGCTCAGGAGTTCGAGGCCATCCTGGGCAACATGGTAAAACCCTGTCTCTACCAAAAATATAAAAAAATGAGCCAGGCATGGTGGCACGGGCCTGTGGTCCCAGTTACTAAGGAGGCTGAGGTGAGAGGACTGCTTGAGCCCGGGAGGTAGAGGTTACAGTGAACTGAGATCACCCCACTGCACTCCAGCCTGGGTGACTGAGTGGGACCTCGTCTCAAAAACAAAAAACACCAAACAAAAAATACAAACAAACAAAAAGAGAAATTTATTTAATACTTTTTTGATTTAGTCCTCTTTCATACACATAGGATTCATCTGCATAGAGAAAAGATGGAAGTTGGAAAAATCAATAAAGAATTAAATCTAAGCCTGAAAATAAAAATCATTAAGAAACCTACCTATAATTAGACTTAATTACTTATGGCACACAACTTACGAATCTAACATTATTTTGTAAACAGGCAAAACGAGTTTTGTGGTGTATTTCACACTAACTATACAGTCTAAAAATTGGGATTTTTCAATAAAGGAAGAAATAGGCCTTAGTACTTTTAAGTACCACCACCCCCCAACTGGTTTTGAGCTTACCATAAGCATTTGTTTACTGGTATACATAATCCATCATAGTGACAACTATTACCATTAAAAAATGCAAAGAATAATTTAAAACTTCTTTATACTATACTTAAAGATGAGACTGAATAACAATACCTTGGATTTAAAAGGTTACCCTGGCTTGTCAATGTCACTAATAAGAGCTGTAATATAAACAAGTAGTGGCCACATCTATTATTTTGGAAGAAAGAGCAGACAATAATTTAAAAAACATACGTTTTACATTGCCAGTCATTAGCACTAAATAGGCCTCGGCTCTTTTCTGCAAGTGTCTTTCCTATTTCAGTGCCCCCAGCTTTCATCATCTTGGCCTCAGTTGTTTTCTCTGAAAACAGAAAAATCATGCAATATGAACCTGGAGAAATAAATAAATGATACATATACAGTATAAATAGAATCTTCTTTAAATACTTACCCCGACCACATCGATTACAGCTGGTTCTTCTAGCAAAGTTTACATTTCCACATCTAAAAATAGAATAAAAAGCATTTATAAAAATTTAAATTTGTAAAATTTTACATTTTAACTTGTCCTCACTACATATCTGGAATTCATAACTTCTAATCCATCTTAGTCATGTTAATGTCAATGTTACCAACAAAAAACTCCTCACAATTTACTGGGGGAAAAATACTTGATTGGAGCCACAAATTCAGAATAAGATATCCCAATCTTCCATTTACCAGTTATGTGATCTTGATTAAGTTACTTAGGATCTCTGCCTCAAGTCCTCACATGAGCACATATCATTAGTTATAATCCCTTTACAAAGTTGAAAGTGAGAGTTAACTCCATTTCACTAATTACTTACAAGCTACCAGGGAGTTTTAAACCCTAGGGGTGGACCAATGAGGAAAAAAACTTATAAATCAAGGAGGGCTTCATGGATCTTAATGAAATTATCTTTTTACATGTAGTAGGTAGGATGCTAAGGAACCAAATATGATAGGTTGTAGTGACTAAAAACACAAAAAGGTTCAATAATTGTAAGAAAACTGAGTTTTACAGGGCATTTCTCAAACCTCTGAGACTTCGCTGAAAAAAATGACACAACCACCAAAACCAATAATCCCATCACATGCAGTACAGTATGACTTTATGCTTATACTCAACAAACTCAAACCTAAAGAATTACTGGTTCACTCACATGACCTTAGAAGTGCACGTGTATATTGGTAAAAGTATGTTAAATGCTCTGGATGACATGGAATGCTTAAACTTTAAAAAGCTGATTTTTAAGGCATTATACTAGAATACAATACAGATGTGAAGTATGGGATGACACTAAAGAGAAACACTCTAAATAATATTTAAGTTTTTCCCCTAAAAATATTCCTTTTAACTCCATTAAGCATGGAAAATATACTCTGAAAATTTATCCTGCATTTAAACATACTGTACAAACAACATTCTATTCATATATTTATAAATGAGTTGAAATGAACTCTCCTTGAGAGTCCTACCTCTGGGTGTGCTGTCATTAAAGACATTGACAAAAGCACATTATTTTACAGGTAACAACAAAGTCAGAAGTTGTTGTTCTAAATCTTTTGAAAGTTTTCAATAATGTCTTACCACTCAGAGCAATACTATCCATAACATATAACTTTGGTTCTATTCAATATCATTCGTTAGGCTTGAACTACTCCTTCAGGTCATCTTAATATCAAATTACTATCAATAGCCACCAATCAGAATTTGCTACACGTCACTGTTTACACACCCTATCCATGTTATTTCATGTTTTCATAAAAAAAAAATTCTATTCCTTTTTTAGCAGTTAAATAAGTAATAGAATTTTAACTAAACCCAGGTTTGTTTCAAAGTTTTTGCTTTTTACAATCAAAACCTATTTGTGGTTAACTTAGGTACAATAAATAAAATGCTTTTATGTGAACATGAGTTGTACATTAAATTATTTTCCATATTATTTCCGAATAGATACACCTATTTGTGCACCCTTCAAAAAAAATCTGATTAACAATCTAGTAGAGTACATTGGCTTTGGCAACAATGTCAAAAAGCAGAGCCACTAACATATGTGCTTCTCTGCTACAGGCATCTTAAGGGCTGAGTAGGCAAAAACACAGGCCTCTTCCCTCCTTTTCGGCTCTAAGGAGGCGAAAAGCTCAATTCTTGTGGAGAACTGATCCACAAAGAAAATGTCAGAATTTCCCAAACCGAAGAGGGTAGAGCTTCCGGAAAAGGGGAAAATAGTATGGAGGAAAAGTTTGAGTAAAAATACAAAACAAGGTGAACTATAAGAGGCAAAAGGACGAGTGCGAGAAAGCAATATTTTCCGTGAACGGAGTAAAGTTCTGCAGGGAAAAGTCACGTGGGGGAGATCCAACACCAAGCTGGCCTGACCGGAGAGATTTCCTATCGCTGAAACCTGGCCGGGGCGGGGGTGGGGGGTGGGGGCAAAAAGGTAGGCCATCTCGCACTCTAAAAAGAGAGACTACCTTGGAGAGGTAACGTCGAGGAAACGTTGAAGACACATCTAGAACAAAGGCTCCCGGAAAGACCTCTCTCGTGAGGAGATTGGGAGCCTTCTTCCCGCCCGGGAACTGGCGGTTCGCCGCCTCAACCAGTCTTAAGGCACAGAAAATCATAAAAAAGGAAAATGCCGGACGGACCTGGGAAAGCTTCCACTAACAAACTCCGTCCCAATTCAGGACCCTTCTTGAACTCACTTTTTGTCAGGGCAAATCCAGTCCCCGTCACTGACTCGGAAATTCTTGGTCGACATCTTGAACGCCACCACCACAGCCACCCGCAGCTATGTCTTCAGAGGAGGAAAGCGGGCCGGGGACTTTCGGCAACTCGGGGCTGTCCCCACACTGCCTGACTCGCGCCTACTACTGCGTCAGGGTTTGATAATGAGGGAACTGGCCAGGAATTCAGCTTGTACGTTGTTGTCCAGACTAAGATGCCTGTGCTACTGTTTGTTAGATGGAAAAGTTAAAATACAAATATCTTTTCTAGAACTAAGCTCACAGGCGCCATAAGGACAACCCAGGCAGGAGGCCTTCGTGGCACTAGAAGCCTCGGAGAGCCCCATACAGGTGGGAGGACCCAAGAGTAAAGTACTTCCGCTTCCTTAGGTGGAGCTGGAAAGGTGGAGGCGGAAGTGACTGATCAATTCAGGGGCGTGGGGTTCGTTTAGGGTAAGAGGCGGCTCGGGCTCTTCAAGTGTTTAGAGAAATTATTTTAATAAGGCATAAAAATTCTGTTATTTCATACACATGGGATGTCGTTTAGAAACCTATTTTTATATATACATAAATAGGTGTAACAGATAAGTAAGCAACTTACACATGGGAACCAGATGGTAATTTTAAAACTGAGACATTGTCAACACTGTTTAAATTACTAGTGTCTTTTTCTGATACCATCCCATTACTTTCTTCCACAGATAACACTTTCCCATATTTGGGATTTATTCTTTTGCTTTTTAAAAATTTATGTACATTGTTAGTCCAAACTGCACCATTTTTGTAAGCCCCCCTGCCATTTTGCAGACCTTAGTCAAAGTGAAACATTCCACGGGGTTCGGGCGTGAGAAACAGGCTGCCTCTTATACTCTGCTGGGAGAAAGTACCACATTCCATTGGAACAAGGGCGAGAGCCGCCTCGTCCTGGGAACACCTTATCAACATGTTCCCAGGAAGCAGGCCATGGCCCCCCAGACCACTCCCACCCAGGCCTATAAATCACCCCAGCCTGTAAGAAGCAATGGGCACTGGCATTAAGCTGGTCTCCCACGTCTGTAGGTCTTATGCTGGACATAAATCCTGTATTTGTTGTTAAGCCACCCTCTCTTTCTTTAACCCTTGCCTTCCCTTCAAAACCTAACATACATGTATGTTTAATTTTATGAGCTGTGTAAGCATAGTTGATTATGTACTCTTTTTTTCGTTCATTATGCTTCTAAATTAATCCTAGGTAGTTGCATGTAGAAGTGTATAGGTGTAATTCTTTTATTTTCACTGATGTATACTGATACTATTTCATTTTGTGGTTTTGTGACAGTTTATTCCTTCTGTTTCTCAGGCTTGATATTACAAACAACACCAGTATGAGCATTCTTATGCATAGATTCTGGTATATAAATGCAATACTTTTTTTTAAGTGAGTCATGCCTCACTTAATGATAGGGATATGTTCTGAGAAATGCCACTTTCGGCAATTGTGCTGTTGTGTGAACATCATAGAATGTGCTTACACAGGCCTAGCAGGTATAGCCTACTACACACCTAGGCTATATGGTATAGCCTATTGCTCCTAGACTACAAACCTGTATTTAGTACATCTTATTGTACTAAATACTGTAGGCAGTTGTAACGCAGTGGTATTTGTGTATCTAAATATAAAGGTACAGTAAAAATATGGTATTGTAATCTTATGGGACCACCTTTGTATATGTGGTTCATCATTGACTGAAATGTCTTTATGCAAGTATGATTATGTTTAGGAGAGAAATTGTTCAACTACTCTGTAGTTACGATTGTTGCTTTAAAATCTGTATTATAACATTTTGGTCATCTAGGAGTTAGCAGGTGTTGATTATATTTTCCCTTGCAAGTTGGTCACATTTTTCCAGTTCTTTTATACTGTGTAATTGTGGATTTTATCTAGGACATTTTGAACATTATATTGCATAGACTGAGTCCTGTTAAAAGCCTTTAGGGAATGTTGATTTTTTTTGTTTTAGAAGGCAATCGATCCAATTTGGTTCAGGTCAAAAGTTCGGTCTCATCTTCTATGAGTACTGGTTCCATGTCAGCTGGGTTTTCAAAGGCTTTGCTATGTCCTATACCTACAATACTCAGGGATTATTTGGGGATGTTAGCAGTAGTTTAAATTGAAATTCAGTTTTGCTATGCTATTTTGTGTTTGTTCTGCACATGTTCAGTTTAGGTGTGAACACAACTTGTATAGGTTCATACATAGAATTAGGGGATCCTCTCTCTAGCTCTCTCCTCTTACATTCTTCTCCTTTTGTCTTGCAAGGTCCTCTCACCAGAAATATGAGGTTCCTCTTGGAGTTTTAGCAGCCTGGCATAGCAGCTGACTAGGGCATATTCTGAGACAAAGCAGTGACAGAAAAGAGAGAGAAAAAATGTGGATTCCCTCTACACTCTTCAGACCACAAAGGCCTCCTTTTCTACTTCCTTTGTCCATAAAAACAGAGCTTCTGTTAGTATTGTAGATATCCAAGCCTAGGGCCTCACTCTTGGGCCAATGCCCAGAGAGAGAGAGAGAGAGAGAGAGAGAGAGAAATTTAAAAAAAGAAAGAAAAACCAGAAGAGAGGGAGCTAAGTATTCCCCCGACTAACCTTTGGCTCACAAAAGCCCCCTATCCCCATTCTGGCAAGACATACAGGTTTCTGTCGGTTTTTCCTGTCACCACAGTTTCACTAGGTGTTGGGCCTCAGGTCAAAAGCTGTGAGAAAAGAGGAAAAGCAAACATACAGAACATTTCTCCAGGTTTTCATTCTCCACTCGAATTTACCTGTTTTTGTTTTTGTTTTTCCGGAGTCTTCAGGCAGTTGCTTTTGGTATTTTGTCTTGAGTTTCTCACTGTAATCAATAGGAAAGATAGGTTATTGTGGGCTTTCTATGTCTTGGTTGGTACTGCAAGTCAGGGGAATGCAAATTAAAACCATATGATACCATTATGCATTCATCAAACTGACTAAAATGAAAAATCAGACAATACTAAGTGTTGGAAAGCATGTAGAGCAACTGGAATTCTCATACATTGCAAAAAGTAATTGATACATCTACTTTGGAAAATGTCGGAATATATTAAATCTGAACATTTTCGTACACTATGACCCTGAAATTCCATTTTTAGGTATATTACCAACAGGAATGCACATAATGTTCACTGAAGATGTATATAGTAATGTTCAGAGCTGTACTATTCAAAATAGCCCAAACTGGAAGCTTTCCAATTGCTTATCAGTGGTAGCCTAGGTAAATAAATTGTCATATGTTTACACAGTTGGAATGTGTAATACAGTAGCAACAATAACAAATTACAGTCAGATTATTGAACAGTATTTATTTCACTCACAAATACAGCCTTGAATTGAAAAAAGCAAGACACAAAATGGCATATGCTATATGACTCCATTTACATGAAGTTGAAAAGCAGCCAAACTAATCTTGGATAGTGATCACCCTTGGGAGTAGAGAGGAGATAGTGACTTCATGGGGTCAATAGGAATAATAGATGCCAAAACTGGTAGATGACATGCAGTTAATGCAACAACAGTTAATCAACTGTACTAACTGTAATTAGCAAAATTTTTCTGGGAGAATTATGTGTCAAGAGAAAAATCCTCTATAGTAAGTCTAGGATAATGAACAAAATGCATGAATACATCTGATAATGACCAGAAGAGGTTATTTGAGTTCAAGGACTTTAGCTGACTTTTCAAGGAGAAATATTCCTACAAAAGAAATTCATTTCAGCTATCCTAATTTGAAAGAAAAATTCTACCCATTCTCTTTATTCTTATTATATGCTCACCAAACAACCCTCTGATAATTTGTCTTCTCTCCTGAGCACACTTAACCTACTGTGGTGAAATTCCCAGAGTGAATTTATCCACACAAGTTGTTCATCTGGATTAAGCTCTCTTTATAGATTGAGAAATTGGCACTCTGAAATGCATATCAGTTGTTTATGGGTCCTCTTAATATGTTGGTCCCCAGGAGATTAGCTCTGGTGGAAATGGTAAAGTTGAGTTTCTGAACCTACAAAGCTAAGAATCTGGCTCTTAATATTGCATTAGGGCTCACTCTGCTTGCAAGTAACAAAAATAAAAATAAAATGACTTAAACAGCAAAAAGGGGGAGCATATTATAAAAAGAAGGTGGTGTTTGATGGAATGCCAGAGCAGGAATGCAGTTTCAGAAATATCCTAAAAGAAACTATCCTCTATTCAAGCAGCACCCTTTCTTTGTCTCTTTGCTGAATTTGTTCTGCATATGCATTATTCTTTCCTCAGACTAGCTTTTCTGTTACCTAGTTCAGAAGACTGAAAAAAAAAAAAAAGCAATACTGCCCTTATACCTGGGCAACCAGGGCTCCTAGCCTGGTCCTGCACCTGGCCTTCCTTGAGGTGCCCTAATTCCCCTCGAGTGTCTTGGACCATTCAGCAGGATGAAGCCAAAATGTAGTACTATGTGGGTCCTGGACAGTGGAAGTCCTGAGATGTTCTATTGCTTTTGGTGGTGGGGACCAGCCAGGTCAGCAGGACCTGTTGGGTGGGACAGTCCTAAGCCTAAAGAAAATGTCATTGGCTTCTTTGTTTCTTCCCTTCAGGCCCTCCTGACCATATTGCCCTCTTACCATGCTCAGGGTCCACCAGTGCAGCAGGATCTCTGGTACTAGCACCTGTAGGGTGGCTTAGGACCAGATGGCCCTGCCAGTTCCTGGAGAGCAACTTGGAGGGCCAAAGCTCCCACTGGCTGGGGCATTATTTCTCTCATGGCATTATTTGTTTCATCGCACAAGTTTGGGCCACCAGAATGATGCTTTTTCAGTGGTTTGAGGGTGATTTTCACTAATAGCAGACACAGGATGAGTTCAGTGCTCTGGGCTACCACTGTCCCCCCATGCATCCTTGGTCTGGAGCTGACTGTGTGAGCCAGTATATGGGCTCTTCCCTGACTGGTCAGACCAAGGAACCACCTCTAGTGGAGAGCACTTGAAAAAGTATGTGTGTCTGCAGACATCCTTTATCCTGGGGTCTCCTGCCCTCACCCTGCTGCTGGCATTAGGGCAGTCACACCACCCCTCTGCAAGCTCCGTGTCACGTATCAGACACTACTTATCATGGCAATGCTTGCCTCCTTTCAGGGCTTTTGAGACTGTAGCAACACAAAGCCAATGGGCCATTTCAATCAATGTCTTTTTTACCTCTAATAAACATGGTGACATTCTCTTCTGGGTTGGTTGTAAGCCTTGATGAACAAGTGATGGACACTGGTTGCCCAAATGGGATGGCTCTTTTCATCTATCCAGGGCCTCTCATCTATCTTCACCACTGATAACTATATATAGAAAGCAGGGCTGCAGCCAACCTTAAAAGAGTCACATTCTAGGGATGCAGTGATTAAGGTCTAGACAATTCAAGAGAGGACATGGTTGAGAGATATGCTATTCTATGTTAATGCAGTAAGTTCTATAAATAAATGCTATTAATAAATTCCAAACAATAAATTTAACATGACCACAGTATGAATAATTGTTTGCATTTTCCTGCATTCTCTGTGTGAGACCTGTGTTTGTGGTCATCATGAACAAATACACTAACACCATTTGAGTCATTAGTATCCAGTGTTCACAGGCAGTACAATGGATGTTGAAGCAATATGAGTAATGCTGTAATCAGCATTAAATAAATGGCATTATGGAACTGCAGAGGCAAAAAGATCTATACGGTTCCAATTATAATAGGACCTGAAGAGCCATTGCACTGTGAATGATAATAGTGTTACTACCTTTTCCTTGCAGTGGTAGATATGAAATTGAACAGGAATGGTTTCTTTAGTAATAATTAATACAAATAGGTGACTCCAAGAAACTAGAAAAAATTTTTATGTTCACCGATTGGACAATAAGTAGCTATGTTTCCTTACCTTGACTCTCTTCAGCTTTTCCTTACCTTGACTCTTTAACAGCAAATCACTCCATCTCACATGGGTCCATGACTTTTATAATTATTTTTGTAATCAGATGATTGCTATAGATAGATTCTCTCTCTCCTCGAACATTTCCTCAGGGCTTTTAATATCTACAGGCAACCCTGGACAGAAGATAGTGTTGCTAAAGTGTTCAAGTTTCTATCTCTCTTCCATTAAAGAAATTCCCACCTGGAGCCTCTTAGCCCCATCTTCAAATTTCCAGACTCTAGTTGCTCTGGCTTGAATCAGGTGTGCACCTCTGTCCAATCAGCTATGTCAGTTTTTCAGGATCATGGTATAATGTATAGACCTGACTGCTAGGAGGCACTCCTGTGGGACAAGGGGAGTAAAGGGTAGTGCCCAGAGAAAAGAAAAAGCAGTTGGTTCTTGTATTGGTTTTCTAGTGCCAAGTAACAAATTACCACAACCTTAGAAGCTTAAAGTAACATGTATTTGTTATCTCTCAGTTTCTGTGGATGAGAAGTCTGGGCATAGCTTAATTGGATTATCTGCTTAGGGTCTCACTAGGCAGCAATCAAGGTGCCAAGTGGAGCTGCAATTTCATCTGAAGCTTTTAGGCATATTCAGGTTGTTAGTAGAATTTAGTTCCCTGCAACTTTACATCAGAGGTCCCTATTTTCTTGGGAGATGTTGGCCAGGGGGTTCTTTCAGCTTCTAGAGACTGCCCTCAGGTCCTAATTACATGGCCATCTCAAAACGGAGTTTACTTCTCCAAAGCCAGCAGGAGAATTTCTCTCCAGTTGGCTGCTGCTGCCACTACCATTACTAGTATATACTACTACTATAACTATTACTGCTATAAAGTCTTATATAATATAATGTAATCAGAGGAGAAATGGTTCCGTCCCCTTTGCCATATAACATAAACTAATCAAAGGAGTGCCATCTCATTGTATTCACAGGTCCTGCCCACACTCACAGAGAGGGTATAATACAGGGCATGTACACCAGGACACAGAAATCTTGGGAGCCATCTTGAAATTCTGCCAACCATGGCTTCTGAATAGGCAAATACTCCAAAGGCCACTACAGTTGTTGCTTTCTCAAAGCATTGAGACATCCTTCTTAAACTGATGGTCTTTTTCTCTTTAACTTTATTTTAAGAATGGCATAGTTTATGGGATGTGTGTGAGTATTCATGGACACTCAAGTCTCACATACCCCAAATATACATCTCTAAGAATATTTTGTCACACAGATTTCTTTCAAATTTAAAATAAATGTACTGAAAGAAATGACAAGACATTATTAAACATTGTTCACTTAGTACGTGTTATGATTTGACATTCTTAGAAATTCACTACATTAAAAAATGTGAATACATGCACACACACACACACACACACAACAACAACTCTCCTACAACTTAAATGCTCTTTTCATTTTGTAGAAACCATTAATAGGAAATTTTTGCCAGTTGGTGTTTCAGAGTCCTTTATAAATTAATTATAGTATTTACCAGCCATGTGGGAGTGAGAAGTCTAATTAGGTCAAGGAGGCTGGCCCTGCTGGAGACTGAGGGCAAAAGCATATATACGGTGTCAGTTGCAAATCTACTGCAGTTCTTTCTTGAGCACATATGTTTAAATAAAAAACTGGAACAATTCAAACACTACATACAAAGTTATGAGAAAAATCATATCACAATTAGAATAAAAGCAGGTTGAAGTTTGCCATCTATCTATAGCAAAAATAAAACGTTTTCACTGACAAAGGATTTCACACACCTGTGCCATGCCACAGCAGGTATGGCATGTTCAATGCTGACAACACACTCATTTATTTATTTGTCCATTCATTCATTGACTTACCCACTCAACAGGTACAGGACTAGATATTGCAGCTATAAAGAAGATTATGTCACAGTCTATTTCTTTAAGGAGCGCACAGAGTGCTGGTGCATATGGATGTGTAAATAGTGAGAAAACTGTGTTGTAAGTATAGTAGAGGTATAATCAGAGGATATTATGGGTGTTCCCAGGAAGAATGACTCCCTCAGTTCATGGGTGGGGAAGGGAAATGCATTAAGGATACTTCACAAGTAACAGAAACCAAAGCTGGTTAAACTTTATCCTTAAAGGACTGGGATAAGAGCGAGGCAAATAACACACACAGGGCATGACATTTAAGGAGGCAGTCTCAGGTGCTGAGCCTGGAGTTATCACTTGAGAATGAGCACCTCCTTAAATGTTGAACCCTAGGCATCTGGCTCACCCTAGTCCCCATCCTGTTATTCCTTCAGTCTTACCTTCTTCAAAAACTCTCATCCTCCACAGTGAAAAACAGTTGAAAAACTGTTTACATCCTAGTGTAAATAACTAAAAACAGTTTAAAGTGTCCTTTTTTTTTTTTTTTTTTGAGACGGAGTCTGGCTGGAGTGCAATGGCACGATCTCGGCTCACTGCAACCTCCACCTCTCCACCTCCTGGGGTCAAGCGATTCTTCTGCTTCAGCCTCCCGAGTAGCTGGGGTTATAGGCATGCACCGCTACTCCCAGCTAATTTTTGTATTTTTAGTAGAGATGGGGTTTCACCATGTTGGCCAAGCTTGTCTGGAACTCCTGATCTCAAGCGATGCACCCATCTTGGCCTCCCAAAGTGCTAGGATTACAGGTGTGAGCCACCGCACCCTGCCTAAAGTTTACATTCTTATAAAGGGATTTTCAGTTAAATCAAGTATTAAACCATGAATGAAAAACTCAAATGTTTACAGGGTTCAGGCAGTAACATAAATGAATGAAGCAGGTCTGTGTAAAACACTAGGGAATGAGGGAGAATGTGATGAGCTGTTCAAAGCCTTTCAAATTCAACCTAAACATAAATGTTGTCTTGGCCAAATAAAAAGTTCTTTTGGATTATCAGGTCAGTAGGATAGTTGTTTGTGTACCCTGCCTGTTAAAGAAATTCATTTGCTGTGTTAGAACTTTAGATTTCTGTAAGAAAATGGTTATGAGGACATAAGCCTAGATGGAAAACCCTTGGGATATTCTTTCTCCTCTTAAGGGTTCATTGTGAGGCCCTACTCAGCATTCTTTTGGATTTCTTTCCTGCAGGCTCCAAGATTTGGCATAGTTGTTTCCATTCTTTGCTGTCACTATTTGTTCTTTTGCTGTGATCTATGAGTCACAGAACATAGCTGAAGAGTTTTTCACAGTTAGAAACCAGAGAGAAATAGACAAAGTTTAGGAACAGGAAAGTTATAGCATCATTAGAACTCTTAAAAGTCTCTTGTCTGGACGGGAACAGTATGATAAACAAGAGCACTCGCAGTTTATATCTACTCAACGTGCTTTTCTATCACCATCTCACAGTCCAGGTGCTTCTGGGGGCCTGTCAATCATGGTTCTTCCTTTACCCCCGAGCACAGTTTGAGATTCTTGTCTCAAGATGTTCAGTCAGAATGTCCAGTCTCCTGATGGGGGGAATCAGTAAAGCAGCTAGCTCTGTGGACCATTAACTTCCTTTCCTATGGGGGCACCACTGGGAAAAAGAAAGGAAGGCAGGTAATCTGTTCTAATCTCCTTTCTGACTAGACACCCTAATAAATAGAATAATGATTTTAGACAGAAGGAGATCTTTCTACAGAAAGCCCTTAGCAGGATCTCCCTGGATAAGGATTACTTCTAGTAAATAAATCTGGAATCTATTGATTTATGGGGACATGGATGGCTTCTCTGGAGAATGTCTTGTAATGGCATGCCATTTTATAACATTCTGAGGTATAAAATGGAGATGTATTATAAATTACACGCCTCTACTCTGTAAGGTAATAATCAGCAAAACTACGTACAGAGACCTAGTCAATCACTCTGGGTCAGTGGATAGGAAGCATCTGGCAAAGCCACACAGAATGTCCCAGACTTTCTCTGCTCTGTCTTTGCCTCTTGATTGCCTGTACTCCTGAAATTATTAGGAAAGCTTGATGCTATTTCTGATTTTTGTGAGTCCTTTTCGAGCATCAAATTCTGTGTGTTAGCTCACCTAATCATGGTGATTGTCTGAAAACTGAATATATGAACCAGGCAAGGCCAATCAGAATATTCCCGAGGATTCATTTAGGATTATCGGGAAAGAGAAGTTTTTTCTTCATTAGAGTTGCTGATCTGGTATATGTGAATGTGAGACCCACCTATATATAGAGAGTTTACCCACAAAAGGAAGTCAAGTAGATACAATAAGAGCTGATAGATGGAGAGAATTAAAGAGAAAGAAGTGGGGCGAGGGAAAAAAGTGAACTCTGAATATAGCATTTGTATCCCTGAATATAGCTCTATCTGAGGCATGCTTATCTCTTGGACTTCCCAGTCACCTAAGTCATGTCAGCACACTTTCTTTTGGCTTAAGCTACATCGCACTGGGGTTCTGTCACCTGCAACTAAAAATTCTGATTAATATGATAGCTTGAATTTGGCATGAGCCAGACTGGGAGGACCTGGGAACTCAGGACCAGGCAAACCCACTAGGAAGGAGTAGTACTCAAAGAAAAATATCAGATGTGAAACAAGGAATACATATATCATGAAGCTATTTTGAACTTCCACTTGTGATTCAGACATAAACGTTAACAGAATTTTAAATAAAATTGCAACTATTATAACAATTTTAAGCACCTTATTTTATGTATTTATGAAAGAATGTTCTTCTGTCTTTTTATTCTTTTCCTAGTTTTGCCCTGTGTATGACCTCGTTTGGAGCCATGAAACCAGGTAACATAAAGTGTTTTGTAGCTTTGGCTTTGATTTAGGAAGCAAAACTTCTTCTTAGCAATTATCCTTTTATGTTGCAATTACCTATTTGTTTTTATGTATCTCCAATTCTTCGCAGAATAAAATAAACATTATTCTCACTACCCAAGCACCTGGAACAAGGTTAATGCTCGATGTTTGTAGGATAAATGAAGAAAGGAATTTTATTTTTACCATTATTGAAACTATGCATAAGCCTGACCAATGTGAAACTGTACAGGCTTGATTCATTCTAACTCTTTACCAACTGTGCATAATTATTTTACTTGGTATGCAACAAAATGTTTGATTGTGATGAATGCTATTATAGTTAAGGCGTGTTGCAAACATTTGCTGCAATAAACAAGGAATGACTATTCTAAATTGTTTCAAAGTCTAGAGTAGTGGATAAAATCATGAGTCTGGAACTAGATTTCTTGCACTGCTTCCTGCTAGCCTTGCGACTTTGGTCAAGGTGCTACCTTTCTTTTTCCTCACCTGTATAATAGTGATAACAATGCATTATATTGTTGTTGTCAGTATTAAATATGTACTATGTTTAAAACTCTTCTCATGAAGAGTATCTAGCATGTGATATGTGTAATGTGTTTACTGTGATTATTCTTATTATTGTTATTCTCCAAAATTCAGTTTTATCAAAGTAAAATGGGGAAAATATTACATATATGTGTGTATTTCTAATGGATAATACATGTAAAATGCCTGACAATAAATACACAATTACCAATTTTCAGAAACAAAACAATAATATAGCCCATCTAATACTGAAGTATACACACACACACACACACACACACACACTCATAAACAGCATAATGTTGAAGTTGACAGGTACAGGCATTGAAACCAGTTTGCTCAGGTCAAATCCAGACTCTATTGCGTATTATTTGTGTAATGTTGGGCAGGTTACTTAGCTTCTTGGAGTCACCTCTAATAAAATGAGGATAGTGGTAACATGTATTCCATAATGTGGTCTTGAGAATTAATTGTGTCAATTTTTCTAAAGTAATAAAGGCAATGCCAGGAAAATATTAAGTAGTCAGTAAGTGTTAGCTCTTATTATCACTTTGAGCTTCAGTCACATTCAGTGATGACAATGAGGACAACGGTATTTACCTTACCAGGCTGCTGTGTAGATAAAGTGTGATAGCGCCCATGAAAATGTCTAGTAAATATGGGCAGCTGAAGCAGGAGAATCGCTTGAACCTGGGAGACGGAGGTTGCAGTGAGTCGAGATCTCGTCACTGCCCTCCAGCCTGGGTGACAGAGTAAGACTCTGTCTCAAAAAAAAAAAAAAAAAAAAAGTCTAGTAAATAGTACTCAATAAATGCCAATTTTCTCTATTTTTTATTTTATTATTATTATTATTTTATTTTTTGAGAAAGAGTTTCGCTCTTGTTGACCAAGCTGGAGTGCAATGGCGTGATCTCGGCTCGCTGCAATCTCTGCCTCCCAGGTTCAAGTGATTCTCCTGCCTCAGCCTTCTGAGTAGTTGGGATTACAGGTGTGCACCACCACGCCTGTCTAATTTTTTGTATTTTTAGTAGAAATGGTTTCACCATGTTAGCCAGGCTGGTCTCGAACTCCTGACCTCAGGTAATCTGCCCGCCTTGGTCTCCCAAAGTGCTAGGATTACAGGTGTGAGCCACTGCACCCGGCCAAATATCAGTTGCATTTCCATGTGTGAATATAGGACAGAGAAGATAGATTAGGTGGAATTTTATCAGTGACACATATTATACATTGTTATCAAGTAAATATTATCAGTCGGCTTATTAGCTGTTCTTTTCTTATAAAAGTAGATTGTGCCACAGATACCTTATTTTGTTAATTCTTTTGATTCTGGTCATAGATAAATGGTGATTTACTCTATTCAAAGAAGGATAGAAAAGTAGGCTTGTATTTTAGGTTTCTTGTGGCATACACTGGTGTGCAATCTGCTAGAACTGAAGGAGGATGTTATTAATCAAAAGGTGCACAAGGAGGGAAAGGACTTCATTATGCTGTTTTGCTTCCACAACTTGCACCTGGAGCTTCTTAATCACTGTGCCCTTTGGAGACAGGTGGCACTCTGAAAAGTGTAAGCCTCTCTAAACCTCTTCTTGTCTCAAATTGACACGTCCTCATGACACTATGAATAATCAATCTAATTCTTAAATGATGTGAATGACTTTGGTTGGACTATAATTAGTTGAAGCAATTTTTTCTCCTGGTCATTAGAAGCACACATTGCTAGAACTAGGGAAAGAAAGAAAGTCAGGAAATGGCTGGGAAAAAAAGTCATGTATTCCTTGAAAAATACAAATTTATAGATGATATTGTGTACTGGGTGAACAAATCCAGTAGATGGCAGTTTAGTAACATACAATATCCTTCTATCATGGGGAATTCATGTTTAGCAGTCATCTTTTCTTAGAATATATATGAAAATATATATCTTAAATGTTATCTGTTTATTGCGATATTTTGTGGAAAAGTTACCATCTACCACCTCTGTGGGTGCTCTCTGCTGGCTAAGAGAAGCAAAGTTGTTATAAACTTGTCAAATAACAAACAATATAAGGTGTGTTGGAATTTTCCAGGATTTTTCCATCATATTTTATTACCTCCCATTCATTTGAAGCACATATAGATATCTATGATATTTGAAGAAATAAAGGATTTGGCAATGTTTTTTAAGAAAAATAGCACTGTAACCAACAATTGATTCCTCTGAAAAGCTGGCTATAATTTTTAGCATTTCATGCATAATTTCTTTAATTGTTAGCTAAGATATTTAGTAAGCTAAGAGAATTATGGAAAGGGAGCAGAGTATATATAGATTATCAGAATGAGAAGGTAATATATCTGAGAATTTTTGAATGTTAAAAGGAGAAAAAAAGAGCCCAACCTTCCCTGAGATATAAACTCAAAGATTGCATCACTTCTTACATGGGATTCAACAAAAAGTCCAGGCATTAGGAAAATTCTGATTCCAGAACAGAAAGCTAGCAGTACGTTCTAAGATAGAAGTAAACCATTACGCACATTGCATTGGTTTGATTGAGCATACATTATATCCTTCAGTAAGAAATTTCTGCCATGTTGCCCTATTTTCTTGGGCACCAGGGCCTGACAGCTTTCTCACACAAGTCAGCAGTTGAAAGTGATACAATTTTGACGTGAAATGTGCTTATACTTTGAAAGCAATTAAACAAGCCTTGTTTGCTTATAATTTTCTAATAAAATAAAAGACCTTATGTGGAAAGCAATTTTAAAAACACATCATAACATTTTAAGTATGTAGGTCTTGCAACGTTTGTTCCAATGTTCTAGTGACAGACACAGAGTAATAAGATTTCCCTAACAGATGCTTAGTGCTGGGTACTCACATGTCACTCAAGCTGACAAGGTTTCAGAAAAAAACACTTTCTTCACCATGTTACCATTTTGAAAGATCAGCTATTGCATATAATTCAATTTTGTTTAATTGAAAGGTATAAAATTCACAAAATACAGTTTATAAATGTTAATGTAATGAATAAATTGGAAATATACCTTAAACAACCCACTAGATCCTATCTACAAATTTAGTCTATCTCAGACAAGACTTTAATCCTATATGCCTGGAGAAGAGCTTTAGCTCAGTTCACAATAAGATTATAGAATTTTAAAGTTGGGAAAAATACATGTAGATAATCTACTTCTTTCAATGCCCAGTTTTAATGATTTACTTTTTATATATACCTGAAAAATTGGACTTATACCTGAAAAATTTGAACTTAATTAATATACAGCAGGCACCATTAAAGTTACATAGATTATTTATTCAATCTTTCAACCAACATTTATCAAGCATCTTACAAATACTGACTAGTATTTCCGAGGAACTGTATTATGGACTTTTAATGCAAGGATAAATAGTTCACTATCCTTGCCTCTGAGGAAGTGCTCAGAGTCTAGCTGGGAAGATAGACAAGTAAATTAATAACTATACTATAGTGTGATAAAGCCTAGACAGGTTTGTATACAGCCCTGTGGGAAAACAGATGAGGGTGCAACCTATGTCACCTGGAGGTTTTGGGAAGATAACAGAAAGGAAATCACATTCGAGCTGGGTCTTGGAGTTTGAGCAGGAATTCTCAGGGGGAAAAGTAGGGGTGAGGATTTAGTAAAGGAAATAAACATGAAGGCAGAAGAATATGTTCACAGAATGACATTTTTAAATACAAGGAATGGTGGGAAATGATGTAGAGTGGCCCTGGAAAGGTAGTTCAGAGAAAGACTGCAAAAATTAGATGCTAGAGAGTTTGGCCTGATTTTTGTAGGAAACAGGGAGCTACTAAAAAAAAATTGAAAATGAAGAAAAAGGATATGATCAGATTTATATTTTTAAAAACATTATCTCTGGCAATGGTGTGAAAGATGGGTTAGACGAAGTCAAGAATAGTCTGGTTGAAATATGTTCAGGTCTGTACTAGCACAGTGGAAGTGACAATGGACAAACGCACATATTAAGGTACACTTTAGAAATGGAAGTAGCAGAATTTGGCGATCAGTTGCTTGGAAGAGGTGGGTGCTAAGGGAAAGGGAGAAGGTAAGAATGGCTTCAAGAGATCTAGTTGGTATGATTAGTTTTGAGGGTTTGGATAAGCATTTATTTAATCCTCTTCACAAGCTTTTGAAGATTCTAACAGGTGAGAAAAATGAATCTCTGAAAAGTTAAGTAATTTGCCAAGGTTACTGCTTTGGACTGAATTGTGTGCCCCCAAAATTCATATGTTGAAACCCTAACTCTCAATGTAATGACATTTGGAGATCGGGCTTTTAAGAGGTAAATAGGTTTAGATAAGGTCATAAAGGTACTCATGATGGCACTAGTACCCTTATAAGAAGAGACCAGAGAAGTAGCTCTGTGTGAGAACACAGCAAGAAGGCAGCTTCTGCAAGCCACAAAGAAGGCCGTCACCAGAAAATGAGCATGGTGGAACTCTGATCTTGGACTTCTTAGCCTCCAGAACTGAGAGAAATCAATGTCTGTTGTTTAAGTGACCCAACTTCTGGTATTTTGTTACAGCAGCCTGAGCAGACTAGAATTACCATGCAGTTAGTAATTTATGAAGGCCAGATTTGAGCACATTCTGTTTCATTAATTCCAGAATCCAAGCTCTTAACCAGTGCGCTGGCTGTTTCTTTCTATACTCATGGAGTGGCCAGTATGCCATTTACTGGACTAGGAAATATGGGAGGAAAAAAACATGTTTTGAATATCAGATAATCAGTTCATTTCTTAACATCTTGAGTTTTACATAAGTGGTAGGCAAAACACTGGAGACATTCAGAAGAGAATTGTAAATAATAGTTCTGACGCTCATAAAAGAAATGGAGTCAGAAAGTTCAGCTGTAGGAGATACCAGTAATGATCGAAGCCGTGGGAGTGGCTCACATGGCCCAGAGAAGAGATGTAGAGTGAGAATGGCAGAGGACTGTGTAGAAAGCTTTCAGTGGCAGTGGAATGAAGGGTCGCTGGAGGAGACTGAAAAGGTGCACTCAGATGACTAAAAGGAAAACTTCCTTTAGTTAAAGTACAACTTCCACGTAAGTCTGTGAAATGGAGACTGACTTTTTCTCCCTTGAACTTGCACTGGGGAGAAGGTTGAAACTGCATATTCTTAATGGTTTACTATTACTTTAAGAGCCTTTTCTTCACTGGAAAGCTGTCACTCACAGCTTCTCTTTTTCTGAAGTTCACAATCTCTTCCCACTGGATATCACCATATTCCATTCCACACAAACTTTGTAATTGTAGTAGGCCACAAGTCCACCTCCTTGATGATTCTACCACCCCACCTGAATTCCTAGACTATCCTTAAGCCAACTTCATTTCAAACATGTTTCCGTGTCAATCAGGGAACTGCTCCTTTTATGAAATAAGCCATAAAATTCTTATGACTGAACCTCATAGCTCTCTCTTTCTACCTTCCTCTAACTCAATCCATATTTAATGTAGTTCAAGTCAATTATTAAATACTTATTGTATGTTGTGTGCTAGGACTTAGAATACAGACTCACACAACAGACACATATATGCGCACACATAGTGTAAACATACCCTAGCACTGAAACATTGTTTCATCTCAGAATAGGAAGGGAGCAGGTATGTAAAAACAGTTTTGCAATCCTAGTGTGATAAGTAAAATAATACAGGTATATTATAGATGCAGTAGTGTGATACAGTGGAAAGTTTGAACAGTTACATTTAAGTTGAAAATGGGAGAGATATCATTTATCTATAAATGAATAACTAAACCCTAAAACATAGTGGCTTAAAATGGAAATGATTCCTTATTTCCCATAATTCTGTGGGTTGACTGGGCTCCACCTCCATTCATCTGGTGGTTGGGATGAACAGGAATGGCCAAGAAGATCTCACTCATATGTCTGAGGTATAGTTGCTATATGCAATCACTCCTCTCTATGATTTTCTGTCTGCATGGTATCTCATACTCCAGGCAAGATAGCCTGAACTTCTTCGCAATATGGCAGTTGGGTTAGGCCGGAACTGGAATAGTGTCAGTTCTACAGCATTCTGTTTGTTTGCCCAGAATCAAGGGGTTTTTTGGTGGGAGTAATGGCATGACTGTATAAGGGTGGAAGGAAATTTTGGCAGCCATTTCTTTTTCATACTAGTACTACACGTGACTTTAATAAGAAAGAGATGCTTGAAGTGGGTCTTGAAAACTGAGAAGTTCATTAGTGAATAGAGGACAGGAAGTTTAGGAGAAGAGGAGGAGCCCTTTGAAAGAACAGCAGTAACATGAAGACAGAAAGCATCATATTTGGTCTGCCTGACACGACATACAGAATGCCTGGAGGCATTTGGGAAAAGGAATTAGAAATGAGCTTGAGAGGCAGGCAAGATTATAAACAGTCTTGTATGTTTTAAGAAGTAATGGCACTTTATCATCCAGGCTGCAAAATACCCTGCGGGGTTTCATTCAGGGGAATGACTGCTCTTCACTCTCATTGATTCTTCTGTACTTTGTGAGTTTCATATGTTCTTGATCAATAAGACTTCTCTGGCTTCATTTCCTTATTCTCTCCAGCTAACAATCCGTGGTCATTCAGTTAAACCTCTCTCTCACTGACGCTCTTATTTCCCAACACTCTCACGACCTTCTCATTCCATTATTCCTAATCCTTGATTCTAGAATAACCCAACCATCTGTTTGTTCTGATCCTGAAACCAGGCACTGAATAATCCTGGAGCAAATCACATAACCATATTGATTATCTGTCTGCCTTATACATTTATGATTTCTGACCTCTGTTGGACTCTTAATCTTTTTCTAGGAAATCTTTACAGATACTTACCTATTTCCTATGACGCTTTCTTTTTAAAATTTTTACAGCTTTTTATACTTTGTACTTAATGCTGCACTCTTTATTCTTCGCAGATTACCTTCCCTACTTCACAGAGGAAATAGTTGTTACAGTCAGGAAAATTTTCCTTTATAACTTCTTCCTGGAGTTCATCTATTCTTTTCATTCTGGATGATCCTCTTTCTTTCCTTCCAGATTCCTATCATTCTGGACTTATTCTACTTCTCCTACAACTCTAAATTGATTTACAGTTCTTATCCATCCTTATTTTCTTTCCTCCTTCAACATAGTCATTCTTCCTTTTTTACCCCTTTCCTCTTGCCTTTGACCTCAAACCTTCTCCCTCTTGCAAGTTCTTGCTTTAATAATGATCTCCTTTTTTACTTGCTTTTCCATTCTCTTTCTACAACTTCCTCCTCAGCCATGCTTCTACCACAATAAATATTCTCTCATTGTACCCCCTGCTTATTGTTTATTTTATATTTATTCCTTGGTAACCTGAAGCTAGGCTTGTCTCGATTGAACACCAGGCAAAGTTTTTGACATATAGTATGAAAGTAATAAATATGTATTAATGATCAATTTCTAATTTCCAGTATTATAACCTCTTTTAAGTTCTCATATTATAGTGAGAAGATGAGGAAAAGGTCTCAGTTTAAGGTCCTGTCTTTGGATCAGTGGGAGCTTGCTAAACCATACTTGCAAATGGACATAATGGCTGAGATTCTGTATTCTATAGATCTTTTCCAAAATCAATCTTATTCCATTTGCATTTAGGTTTGTTGGAACCTGTACTGTAGCAGTTGGTAAATATATTGAATATTACCATTATCTCTCTCTCTTTCCATACATATATGTATGCGTGTGTGCACTCTGGAAATTGTATCATTATGTAAAAATGATTATTATTCCTGGTTGAAGTGTGGTGCCCATTTAACACATGATAATCACAGATTTTTAGAGCAAAAAATCTTTCTCATATGCTAGACAGATTTACAAAGGCAGAAATCATGGTTTCTGGGCATATAGAAGGTAACAAATATGTTTTTGTGGAATGAATGGATGAATGTTCTTTATGTGTAACACAGGAAAAAATTTCTAGATGAGCATAGAACCTATTTATGAAATTTTAAATCAAATATAATATCTATTGTTAGGGCTTAGAATGTTCAGACATTGTAAGTGACTATTGTACTACTGTTATTGAAAGAAAAAAACACTCAGTATAGCAATTCACAGGACTTGTTTTTTCTTGTAAATTTCATTTGTTAAGAGCGTTGTTTTAGATGCAGTCTTTCTATAGAAACATGTATAAACTCATGAGGAGTTTGAACATAAAGTACTGCTATCAAACTAGGTACTTATTTTCCTTCAATATATCTAACTTTTATCTTACAGACTGTGAGCTCATTTAATAGCATCAAGTGAAGGAAACTGGTATAGCATCCCCTCTGCTGCATACCTTTGGGACTTTCCTGTATAATGTTGATGCTCAGTCTCAGCCAACCTGACAATAAAATGATCCATTTATCCAACACAAGCAGGCAGAGGAGGAGATACTACATCTTTTCACGCTGCGTCCCACTCCCAGAGCCAGTCCAATGCTTCCTTTGGGCTGAGCACACACACACAGAAACCCCTTCATCAACAATTTTTCATGTTTTCTGTTAAATTGGGTTTACTCTTCTTACGTGAATTTTCCCCTAGATACTTTTACCAAATAGCGCAGAAAGTATTTGAGGTGAACTAAAACTTTTTAATAATAAACTTTGTGGTTATAAAACCCAAGGAAGACAAGACTACTGAGGCAGTTAGAAGAAATTGCTGAAGCCAAGAATAAAAAAAGATATATGTTAGTCTAAATCTTAAAATGAAACTTTTCAAAGAACCAATATTGTCTAATTGGAAACTTTTATACATTCCTTGGGAGTCTACTTCATAAAGTAATTATTTTAGCCACTAACACATTTTTTACCATTGTGTAAAGTTTTTACTTTCTTAATTCCTCTACTCTCTGGCACTTCTGTTTTTAAAAATAACACAGAAAGCAATTGTCTTTTGCATTAGATATCTTACTTTTAACTGAAACTCATGTAAACCCTATTAAAGTTGCTTACTTAGGTATTTTTATTTTTTACTGAAAATAAATGCTTTCTTTTGGGACCATGTTTTGTTGTCAAGGTGCAATTCTAGAATTACCAGGCAGATTTGAGAGCAATCCTAATTGAATTAAAAATTCTAACTATGTTTAGTTATTATAGATTATAGCTTAATTATTTGAAGGAAACCAAAGTGCCTGTTGTCCTAAGATATTCTATCAACTTTTAAAAATACCTAACTCTATCAATCTTCTGTTTTAAAGTGTTCATTTTCTATAATTCTTTTATTAAAATAAAAATATGTTGTTGACAGGCTTTTAACATATATATCAAAGACAATATGTAGAATTCTAACTAAAAAAAAATAGGACCAGGGCAGAAAGATTTTGAGGGAAAATAGTGGCAGAAAGACTCAGAAAAGAATATTCAACGAAAAACTCTGCTGTACTCTAGGTGATATGAGGACTGGGCCTTTTGTCAGTTAACAGTCTTTCTGTACAATATTCAGAAAATCCAGCTGAAAAGATCTAAAACCAAAAGGGAATTTATTGGCTCTCATAACTGATACTCATAGCCTATATGCCAGTTATCAAGTTATTGCCTCTTGGCTCCAAATTCACCCTTCAATATATATTCTATGATAATAGACAATTCCTTTTAGTATTTCTCCTTTAAAGTGAGACCTATGTTAACCTTTCTCAGCAGAGGATGCTGATTTCAGGAAAAAGGTGTCAGGCTGCCTGCCATCCCTTAAGGCAGTAGTGTGGGTATAAGGACATCTGGTGAAGCTTTGCCTCAGTCATGTGCCAAGAACATAGGCCTTTGGCAACCTTGCAGAGAAGATCCTGCAATAACCTTCTTGCTTTGCCTTTGACATGAAAATTTGCATACGCATATCCTCTTGGCTCTGTTTCTTTAGAGAACTCGAATACAGCAATCAACAGATGTCACTATTGACCTCTGAAAATAAAGGAGGAAGAGGAGAAAGACAGTGTGGAGGTGGGATTGGACAAAGGCATGATCCTTGGAGGAAAGGTAGAGAAGGATCAACTTCTTATTTCACAATTTTGTCTTGGGCAGGTAGTATATTTACTAATTCTAGACTTTCAGTCTATTTCTCTCTCACTTTTGGGGTGTAGTAAGGTACAACGTATTATATAACTTTCCACCACTCGTCTACTGATTTGTTGGCCAGAACCAAGAGGACACTGGAGGACTTACCAACACTTATTCATGGGCTGGGATGAAACTTGATCCAAGGGCCCCTCAGAGGTGTATAATAATTATAGATGTTTATGAATAATTGACTCAATGGCTTATTTGCTTGTTTATTTATTCACAGACTCATTCAGTTATCCACTTAGCACCAGGTACAGCTAATCTGTGAAGTAAGGAAAAGAATTTCAAGATATGTAATATATAGTTCCCAGCTCTCCAATAATTTATATACCTGTTACATAATAAAACAAATGAACTTATTTTTAATTCAGGGGTAATTAAAATCAAATTGATGAGAGAGGTTCAAATGATTGTTGAAACTCAGAAGATGGAGAAAGAACATTTGCTGAAATGAGGGAAGGCTACATAAAAGAGGTATAGTTGAGCTCTGAAAAATGGTTAGGATTTTGATATGAAGAGACAGAAGATGACTTCTAGTTAGAAACAGCAAAAACAAAAGAACAGGGTTAAAAAATAATACAATCTTGTTTGAGATACATGAATAAAGCAACATAGTTGGAATAAAATATTTAGGGAGGCAACTTGAGGGTGAGGTTGGAGTAACACATTGGGAAATAATCATGGTCAACCTTAAAGGCCAAACTAAGAACTTACATATTTTTTTAAAGTGCAGAAAAGTGCATAAAACATAAGTGTCCATTTCTTAGATTATTACAAAGTTAGTGCTCCTATGAAATCACTACCCAGATCACAAAATAAAACATTTCCAACATATCAGAAAGCCCATTCAGCCCTTTCAAAGAACATACCTTTTTTTCTCTCTCAAGGAAACTCCACTGACCTCTAACACCATAGACCAGGAGTGACTATTTTTTAATTCTATATACCTGTCATTACATAAAATATATTATTTTATGTCTAACTTCTTTCACCTAACAATGTTGATGAGATTCATACATGCTGTTGAATGTATCTGTGGCTCACTTATTTTCATTGTTTGATGATATTCTAGTATATAAATATACCACAATTTATCCAAGTGACTGTTATTTTGTAGAATTTAAAGATTGTAATAAGGGTGATCAAATATACTTGAGCTTAAGTAACTGCCAAGAACGGTAGAGTCTTAACCAACTAAAGGAGGCTTAGAAGAAAATTCTGGTTTGGAGTATATTGTTTTCAATTCTAAAATTATATCGCTTACCTTATTAAACTATTTTACCAATCCTTTAGTTTGAATTTGTGACAGTCTTTTTCTTCAACTCTCATTTTTCATCATTGCTATGGAAGGTCATTCTTGGAAGACATTGCAGCTCTCAGGGAAGAAAAAACCAGGACTATGGAGGGATAGTTAAATTGCCTCCCTCTCAGTGAGCTCAGTATCCAGAGAAAGTAACAGAAGCTTTTCTGTTATTCAAACCTGACGGCTTTGGTGTAAGGAGTGATAGTAGCTAGGAGAATGACAGGTCTGGGACTTCTGGGAAGCTTAAGTCCACATAGCTTTTAAAGTGGTAGCTATTCCATGTGCTCAACTTATCACTAATTCTTTCCTTATTTCTAGACATTTTTTTTTCTATCACTGACATAAGCAATGGCTTTTTCCATTTTTGCAGCCTATTATTTATTTAACTGGATATTAACAGGTATCTAGCAGACATGTAGATACCCCAGGAACAGCATGCCACTACCTTCACCTGTGTTGGTGTTGTGATAGTAATTCCAATTGATTAATTTTTTTATCAATTGATTAATTTTTGAGACAGTTTGCTTGGATAACAGTTCAGACATTGCTAGGCTTGACTGTATGAATTCCTATGGAATGGATCTCTTAGGCTCTGTGTGCATTTTAGCACAGCCTTTTTAATAGAAGCTTTTATTTAATATCTTTGGTAATATTTTACTTACCATTGTATCCGGAAACATAGGAAAGACTGTTCATTAAACTTGTTTATATTGCTTCTTCCAATCGGGTTTCTTTGACAAATGTTTTGCCTTAAATTTGTGCTTTCCAGGATTATTACTATGCCTTGATAGCTTATGGGATGGCACTAACAAGAAACAAGAGATAGTATCTTATATTTCTAGACCACTTTAGGATTTACAAAGCATTTCTACATCTATTATTTCCCATTACTGTCTCCACCACCCTGTAAAAGAGGTGTTTTTGCTTTCATTTTAAAGATCGAGAAATGTGGGCTCAAAGACATATGTAGTATCACAGTCACTGGTTTGTGTAAGATCAAATCTGATCTTCTAATCCTAGGTTCAGTGCTATTAGCCAGTGCCTCCATCCTGCTTATCTGTATCTGGTGTAGATTTTCCTGTTATCCCTTTGGTATCTGGTGTAGAATTTCCTGTTATCCCTCAAATGTTAATTAGGAGCTATATTCTTGCCAGGTAAGAATTATATGTCTATCGAGTTCATATACCTTAGCATTAGACAACAACTGAAATTCTCAAAATTATCAGGTTAATGTATCACCTAGAACTAGTCAATTTTCTGGAATTAGTTTTATGTCATAAGGCTTACTTTTTATCTTTTCATGTGCTTTAATAATACTTGAACCAATATTACCTCCTATGTGAACAGAGTTCAGGTGAATAGCCAGTGAGCTTCTATTACAGATCTATTTTAGAATTGACTTCTTTGTGGCACCAATAAAAGCTTCAACTACAGCATGATTATGTTGTCAAAAAGTTGATTTTCATCATAGTCTGAATATTGATTCATTGAATATGTAACTTTTTTCTTGAGAGAAATAAAATTATTTCCCTGGATACGTTACATAGATCATCAGTATGTATGAAGTTTTGAAGAGGTTGGTCATTGGTAAATATACTAAAGAAAATAATCTGAAACAAACCATACAGATAAAAGACAATTCTTACATTAGTTTAACATTAAATGTCCCTTAGTACATAGATGAAAGACTAAAATGCAGGACAATATAAGCATGATATGTGTTGATTTATGAGCAACATGCAGCTCAATAATCCATTGGCGTCTACTGACTAAGATCAGTGTAAGGGCAAACATGGCTCTCTTTTGAGTGCTGTTCTAGGCTCTTCTGGTGAAAAGATATTTTTAGGCAACACTGTGCAGTTCAGAGAACGTGAAAGGTAATGAGGTATTCCTCTCAGTGCAATGTACCATGTCCATTCTATCATTGAAAGAATGATGACATGAATCAGAAAAGCCAAACACATATACATTTAAATCCCTGAAAAATGATGTGACTATGAAGTTACCGAATTACTTGGATGTTTTGTCAAAGTTTACTTCCTGGCTAAATAGTGGGCCTCTCTCCATATTCAACCATGTCACATACTTATTTAAATATGTCACATATTTAATTAAACTTTCTTGCTTAAATGGGAGTTGGAGAATGATCTGGCCAACATGAACCAAGTTGAGAAGGGGTTATTAATTAGGTTCCAGGATGGTGAAGAGTATGCAATTCTTACCCAGGACCATGGGAATGCAGTGAGCCAAAGGGATTGGCAAATCTGTCAGAAGAAAGAAAGAAGAAATCTGTCAGAGGAAAGAAAGAACATTAGGTTTTCTGGGCCAAAAATTAAGCCAAAAAACTTAGCAAAGAAATAAGATACGAAAAGAGCAAAAGCCTTTCGGGAGTGAATAGGTGGTTCTTTGACAATGTCCTAATTTGACAATGGTAGAGGATAAGATAACTGAGGTTTTTCTTTAGGGAACAGTGGGCATATGAGTGAAAGGAGTTGGTTGGCTAGAAGGGCCAAGAGCTGAGCAGATTGTGATTCATTATTCTTTCCTACGATAAACATTACCTAGTATTCTATCATTAGACACAATTAAAATGTGTAAAAGCAAAAAAGTCACCATCATAATCAATTATTTAGTTTTTCTAAAGGATTTCAAACAATGTTTGATTGATTTTTAAACGCTGAATTGGATGATTTTGGGATTCAATTAGTAATACAGAGGAACAGACTCTCAGAATGGGACACAAATTTCAAGGTTATCCAATGGCACTTGAGGCAGGAATTCTTTCTATATTGTTCAGGTTGAGCGAAAGTCTGGTATTAAGTTCTGTGTAGACAGTACACATGCTGCTTTATGAGGCACTCCATTTCGTTGTGTATAGCCTTATGTCTGTAATTTTTATTTTTGGCTTGCTAGAAAACATTCCTAATTTCTACCAGCATTTTGGTTTATGTTTATAGAAAAATGTCTTCTTAATCTGATACAGTCTAGTGAAACTATTAATCATGGCCCTTACCTCACCCTAAACAAAGGTACGAACCTGACCCCGGGTAGTCCTGTAGTCAGTCCTTTTCTCAAATTTGAATCTTGAACACGGTGAAACAAATGTTTAGCATTGTTTCATTTCCAGCAGTGGTTGGTGCCCTGACCAGACTATTTTACCCCCTGAGCCTCTGACCGTCTTTCCTGTTTTCTCATTCTCTGAATGAATCTGCCCTAGTTTTTGTTGTTTCCAAACTGATTCTCCAGCTTCCTGTCAATTCTGTGCATGCCAGTCAACTGGGGAGACTGTTAGAAATGAAGATTCTTAGACCTCATGTTGCTTAAAGTATTTAGCAGTAGTAGTATGAGGTGGTGTACAGGAAGTTAAATTTACAACACACTCCGAGTAACACTGATGCAGTCAAAAATATGAGCTGACTTTTGGGAACACTGTACAATGTACATTTGTATTTCAATAGAACATTTCTGAAAGTGGAAAAGTCTTCCTGACTAACTCACTAACTGGATAAATTCCAGTTCTTTCATTCATTCAATAATTCAACAAACAGACATTGAGCATCTACCCTGTGACAGGCACCAACGATGAGCCTTGGAGTAAGTAATATCATTAAGATTATTTGAGGCTGGGCGTACCAGCTTGCTTTTGGCGGGGCACTGAGTCATTCAAAAGAGCAAGGAATACATATCTAGATATCGATGTCTTATATTCAGTAAATATCACTAATAATCTTTAAAAGAAATGGACAAGCATTTATCTCTATATTTCCATATCCCTCATATTCCTCAAAAGTGTCATAATAAAGAGATTTCTAATTACACTCTAGGCATGTTCCTTTGTGTATGTAAAAATAGTTCCAGGCAATACCAGAAATCTCAGTTCTAATTAATTAGTCTTAGGCATGATAATAAAATTCAGCCATACCAATTTTCTGCCAGGTTTAATGAAACAAGGTTTTCTTCTTTCATTGTGCTACTCAATTGCCTCACAGTTACATGTACAATGTACAATAAAAATAACTGTATAGGTGAACAGGATATGAAAATGTTCAGAAATTCTTCCTTTCAACTAACAAAAATAACTTTTTATTTATTTATTTTTTTTGAGACGGCTCTCGCTCTGTCGCCGAGGCTGGAGTGCAGTGGCACGATCTCGGCTCACTGCAAGCTCCGCCTCCCAGGTTCACACCATTCTCCTGCCTCAGCCTCCCAAGTAGCTGGGGCTACAGGCGCCCGCCACCACACCCGGCTAATTTTTTGTATTTTTAGTTGAGACGGGGTTTCACCGTGTTAGCCAGGATGGTCTCGATCTCCTGACTTTGTGATCTGCCTGCCTTGGCCTGTAAATGCTGGGATTACAGGCGTGAGCCACCACTCCTGGCCTCAACTAACAAAAATAACTCTGAAGTAAAATACTGTTAAATCAGGTTCAAATTTTATGTTGTTTCGTTTATTATTGTAAGATTATAAATCAGTGATCTTAAGTACATCTTAAAAATTTATATCCCTCTAAAATTGACTGTAAATAAATTGACCTCTTAAATTTCTCAATTTAAGCTTAAATCATTGTAAAATATATAGTTTACTGTAAATTGTAAATATTGACATAAAAGTTGTATCTTCTTGAGATATAGACATTTCGATTCTCATGAAAAATCGATATTAAAGTACTTAAACTAATTCATCTGTAACAGTCACAAGTTACCCTGAACTTCTATTTCTATACCACTTTTTCAATAGGATTTAGCCTAGTTTAACGCATTCTTTCTGCCTCAAAGTCTTTTAGTAATTACCCTTTTCCTACCACAAAAATATGGATGTACATTGAAAAAGTAATTAAAAATTTGGCGATGTAGACTCCAGGTGTTAAGAATTCTTCTGAATTCAACTTTCATTATTCATATTAATATATAATTAACCAAAACATCATGAATAATTTTTAGATAATATACATAAAAACTAAAATATATTAGAATTCTATTCATTATTCTCATGATTGAGCTATTTCTTGTTTAATAAATGTATGTATCTGTGGCTGAATATTACTTATTGCTAGAATGAGTCAAAGCTTAGCATCAATCTATTCCATTTGATTGAGTTTCTTAATCCTGAGTTCTAGTTTGATTGCACTGTGGTCTGACAGACAGTTTGTTATAATTTCTGTTCTTTTACATTTGCTGAGGAGAGCTTTATTTCCAACTATGTGGTCAATTTTGGAATAGGTGTGGTGTGGTGCTGAAAAAAATGTGTATTCTGTTGATCTGGGGTGGAGAGTTCTGTAGATGTCTGTTAGGTCCGCTTGGTGCAGAGGTGAGTTCAATTCCTGGGTATCCTTGTTAACTTTGTCTCGTTGATTTGTCTAATGTTGACAATGGGGTGTTAAAGTCTCCCATTATTATTGTCTGGGAGTCTAAGAAACTCACTCAAAACCACTCAACTACATGGAAACTGAACAACCTGCTCCTGAATGACTACTGGGTACATAATGAAATGAAGGCAGAAATAAAGATGTTCTTTGAAACCAACAAGAACAAAGACACAACATACCAGAATCTCTGGGACACATTCAAAGCAGTGTGTAGAGGGAAATTTATAGCACTAAATGCCCACAGGAGAAAGCAGGAAAGATCCAAAATTGACACCCGAACATCACAGTTAAAGAACTAGAAAAGCAAGAGCAAACACATTCAAAAGCTAGCAGAAGGCAAGAAATAACTAAGAGCAGAACTGAAGGAAATAGAGACCAAAAAAACCCTTCAAAAATTAATGAATCCAGGAGCTGGTTTTTTGAGAGGATCAACAAAATTGATAGACCGCTAGCAAGACTAATAAAGAAGAAAAGGGAGAGGAATCAAATAGATGCAATAAAAAATGATAAAGGGGATATCACCACTGATTCCACACGAATACAAACTACCATCACAGAATACTACAAACACCTCTACACAAATAAACTACAAAATCTAGAATAAATGGATAAATTCCTCGACACATACACTCTCCCAAGACTAAACCAGGAAGAAGTTGAATCTCTGAATAGACCAATAACAGGATCTGAAATTGTGGCAATAATCAATAGCTTACCAACCAAAAAGAGTCCAGGACCAGATGGATTCACAGCCGAATTCTACCAGAGGTACAAGGAGGAACTGGTACCATTCCTTCTGAAACTATTCCAATCAATAGAAAAAGAGGGAATCCTCCCTAACTCATTTTATGAGGCCAGCATCATCCTGATACCAAAGCCGGGCAGAGACACAACCAAAAAAGAGAATTTTAGACCAATATCCTTGATGAACATTGATGCAAAAATCCTCAATAAAATACTGGCAAACCAAATCCAGCAGCACATCAAAAAGCTTATCCACCATGATCAAGTGGGCTTCGTCCCTGGGATGCAAGGCTGGTTCAATATACACAAATCAATCAATGTAATCCAGCATATAAACAGAACCAAAGACAAAAACCACATGATTATCTCAATAGATGTAGAAAAGGCCTTTGAAAAAATTCAACAACCCTTCGTGCTAAAAACTCTCAATAAATTAGGTATTCATGGGACGTATCTCAAAATAATAAGAGCTATCTATGACAAACCCACAACCAGTATCATACTGAATGGGCAAAAACTGGAAGCATTCCCTTTGAAAACTGGCACAAGACAGGGATGCCCTCTCTCACTACTCCTATTCAACATAGTGTTGGAAGTTCTGGCCAGGGCAATTAAGCAAGAGAAAGAAATAAAGGGTATTCAATTAGGAAAAGAGGAAGTCAAATTGTCCCTGTTTGCAGATGACATGATTGTATATCTAGAAAACCCCATTGTCTGAGCCCAAAATCTCCTTAAGCTGATAAGCAACTTCAGCAAAGTCTCAGGATACAAAATCAATGCACAAAAATCACAAGCATTCTTACACACCAATAACAGACAAACAGAGAGCCAAATCATGAGTGAACTCACATTCACAATTGCTTCAAAGAGAATAAAATACCGAGGAATCCAGCTTACAAGGGACGTGAAGGAGCTCTTCAAGGAGAACTACAAACCACTGCTCAACAAAATAAAAGAGGATACAAACAAATGGAAGAACATTCCATGCTCATGGGTAGGAAGAATCAATATCGTGAAAATGGCCATACTGCCCAAGGTAATTTATAGATTCAGTGCCATCCCCATCAAGCTACCAATGACTTTCTTCACAGAATTGGAAAAAACTACTTTAAAGTTCATATGGTACCAAAAAAGAGCCCGCATCGCCAAGTCAATCCTAAGCCAAAAGAACGAAGCTGGAGGCATCACCCTACCTGTCTTCAAACTATATTACAAGGCTACAGTAACCAAAACAGCATGATACTGGTACCAAAACAGAGATATAGATCAATGGAACAGAACAGAGCCCTCAGAAATAACGCCGCATATCTACAACTATCTGATCTTTGACAAACCTGACAAAAACAAGACATGGGGAAAGGATTCACTATTTAATAAATGGTGCTGGGAAAACTGGCTAGCCATATGTAGAAAGCTGAAACTGGATCCCTTCCTTACACCTTATACAAAAATCAATTCAAGATGGATTAAAGACTTAAACGTTAGACCTAAAACCATAAAAACCCTAGAAGAAAACCTAGGCATTACCATTCAGGACATAGGCATGGGCAAGGACTTCATGTCTAAACCACCAAAAGCAATGGCAACAAAAGACAAAATTGACAAATGGGATCGAATTAAACTAAAGAGCTTCTGCACAGCAAAAGAAACTACCATCAGAGTGAACAGGGAACCTACAAAATGGGAGAAAATTTTTGCAACCTACTCATCTGACAAAGGGCTAATATCCAGAATCTACAATGAACTCAAACAAATGTACAAGAATAAAACAACCCCATCAAAAAGTGGGCAAAGGATATGAACAGACACTTCTCAAAAGAAGACATTTATGCAGCCAACAGACACATGAAAAAATGCTCATCATCACTGGCCATCAGAGAAATGCAAATCAAAACCACAATGACATACCATCTCACACCAGTTAGAATGGCAATCATTAAAAAGGAAACAACAGGTGCTGGAGAGGATGTGGAGAGATAGGAACACTTTTACACTGTTGGTGGGACTGTAAACTAGTTCAACCATTGTGGAAGACAGTGTGGCGATTCCTCAGGGATCTAGAACTAGAAATACCATTTGACCCAGCCATCCCATTACTGGGTATATACGCAAAGGACTATAAATCATGCTGCTATAAAGACACATGCACACATATGTTTATTGCAGCACTATTCGCAGTAGCAAAGACTTGGAACCAAGCCAAATGTCCAACAATGATAGACTGGATTAAGAAAATGTGGCACATATACACCATGGAATACTATGCAGCCATAAAAAATGATGAATTCATGTCCTTTGTAGGGACATGGATGAAACTGGAAATCATCATTTTCAGTAAACTATCACAAGGACAAAAAACCAAACACTGCATGTTCTCACTCATAGATGGGAATTGAACAATGAGAACTCATGGACACAGGAAGGGGAACATCACACTCTGGGGACTGTTGTGGGGTGGGGGCTGGGGGGAGGGATAGCATTAGGAGATATACCTAATGCTAAATGACGAGTTAATGGGTGCAGCGCACCAGCATGGCACATGTATACATATGTAACTAACCTGCACATTGTGCACATGTACCTTAAAACTTAAAGTATAATAATAAAAAAAAATCTATTCTATTTTTGTTTTTATAGATACGAGATCTGAGAAAATGTATTCTCATAAATAAGTAGATGGGAATGGAAAGAGTTGTGTTTTAGCAGTGTCATTCAAATATTTGAACTCCTTCCAAGTTATATGCCAAAAATCACAGTTATCTATCATCAAAAATTATTTTTAATGATGTACCAGCTGTCATCTCAATTAGGTCTTCTTTCAATTTTGTTAAAGACAAAAAATTGAAACTAATTCTAGGTTTTATTATTCAGTTATTAGGGTCATTTACTTTCTGAACACTAATAGCAATATTTTGAATTGTCCTAGAACTCTGGAGATTTTTGCACTCAGGGTCAATGTGCCATGGTAAAATGGATGACAAGCATCCCTCTTTTTGAAAGTGTAACAAGTATAAGAAAAACCAGAATAAGTATTCTGACAGTCAAATTTTAGGAAAGAGTACATGTTAAGTTCAGGATGTAGCAATTATTTCCTTGAAATTATTCATGCCACCAAAGTATACATATCCCAGTTTGAACTCGGCTGGTCTGATCATGTCTCCTTTTTAAGACAGTTAATGGTGGCCGGGCGCGGTGGCTCACGCCTGTAATCCCAGCACTTTGGGAGGCCGAGGCGGGCGGATCACGAGGTCAGGGGATCGAGATCATCCCGGCTAACACGGTGAAACCCCGTCTCTACTAAAAATACAAAAAAAAAATTAGCCGGGCGCGGTGGCGGGTGCCTGTAGTCCCAGCTACTCGGGGTGCTGAGGCAGGAGAATGGCGTGAACCTGGGAGGTGGAGCTTGCAGTGAGCCAAGATAGCGCCACTGCAGTCCGGCCTGGGCGAAAGAGCGAGACTCCGTCTCAAAAAAAAAAAAAAAAGAAAAGATACTTAACGGTTACTAAACATTATGTGAATGTAGATTTTTCGATAGCAAAACCAAGGGACCTACAGGATATTGTATATTTCAAAAGAGCTGCAGCAAGATATCCTGTCCTACATGTTCTTCTTATAGTGTAACATTGACACTCCTCTCATTGAGAAGTGAGGATCCATTTTCCCTTCTTTTGGACCTTGAAAGGCCTGTGAATATGGAGGAAGAGATGCTATGTGACTTCTGAGGCATAAAGCTCTGCCTGGTTCACTTGGGAGGCTCACTTCTAGAACCCAATTGCCATGCTGTGTGGAAGTCAGACCACATGGAAAGGCCATGAATAGGTATTCTGGCTGACAGTTCCATTTGAGTTCTTAGGCCACCGCCAGCATCAACTGCTAGATATGTGTGTGAGGAAGCCTTTGGGATTACGCCACGACAGTCATCTGAATACAGCTGCATGAAAGACCTCGAACAAGAACCTCAAAATTAAGAGAGATAATAATAAAATGATTTAAGCCACTGTGTTTTAGAACGATTCATTATGTAGCAATAATAATCAAAACGGGACCTAAGAGAATACCTTAGTAATCAAAATAATTTGATGTTCATACAATCCAGAATTTATAGAAGTTTTAACTGATTTGATCTAAAATTAATCTTTTCATATTATGAAAATTGCAGTGTGCATTAGTACATAAAGACTGCAAGAAATATATTAAACAGCTAATGTTTAATTTCATTAAAGAAAATATGACTAGACTTATGCTACAATTTGTTATTGGTTAGGGTTCTATAAGTATATGAAATTTTCCGAAGTTATCTTTTATTTACTTTTAAAAATGTTAATTTTTATTCTCAAAGTAATATTTGTGCTTAATTTTAAAAGTACTACAACAGTACATAAAGAAATAAATAGAAGCAAACCCCTCTCCTCTTCCCTTTCTCTGGAAACATTTATTTTCAATCTGTTTTAGCTGTTTGTTCTGATATTTGCCTTTCAATTTCTCTTACCATACTTTATTACTAGTTCTATGGCTTTTTGCTTTTTTCAATTTTAGGCTTTATTAGCTCCCTTCTAAAGAAGATTATCTCTTTCACACTCCTTCTTCAACCCATTTTAATGCATACACTTATTTTTTCTCCTCCTGTTCTCCTAATATAGTTATATCATGCTTTTATAAGGTATTAGTACTCACAGTTTAAATTTGCATTGTACTGTGATTATATATCTCCTCTCTCCCTTTTTACTACAGTTTTTATTATATCAATTGGTTTTTTTAATCCAGGTCCCTAAGACTATTTTAGCCCTGAACTTTCTCACGGAACTGTAAAACAGGTTTCACTACAGTCCATGTTACTGAACACATAATTGTAGGTTTTTATTCTTTCTTTCTGTTTTTTTTTTCCATTTTTAATTTTCTTTAGGTCTGTCCTTCTGGAGTCCATTGTCCTCCTGTGAAAATCTGGACTCATGGATCTCTAGACTAAGTATACTAACTGACACTCTAGGTTGTCATTACCAGGAATTATTCTTTGTTTTTCGTTTATCTTTTTTCTCTCTGTATTGAATTCCCTGATTTTTTTGGATTTTATGTCATCCTCTTTCTTTTTCTCTTTCTTTCTTTTGATGAAGCACATCTTCTAGTATTTCTGACAAAGGCTGCATACAAGATAAAATTTTTTGGAGATGCTGAAAAGGTTTTTTATTCTACATTTACATTTGATTAAATTATAGCTGATGATAAAGTTTTAGATTAGAAATAACTTTCTCTTAGAATTAGGAAGCATTACTTTGTTGATTTCTGTTGATTTGTTGCTGCAATTGTTAAGTCTAATACTACTCAGACACCAGTTTTTTTTTTTTTTTTTTGTATAAGACTGGCTTTTTTATCTCTGAAGTTGTTTAGAATATTTTATTATCCTTGATATTTTGAAATTTCACTATGAATTTTTATATAGGTCTTTTTAAAATTCACTATGCTAGACTCCAATTGCAAACTTTCAATATGGAAAATTAAATTCTTTATTTTTGTAAACTTTCTTTTGTTGTTAAGTTCTTCAACTCGTTTTTTGTTTTTTTTTTTTTCCTGCTCTCTCTGAAACTTCTATTTGGATTTTGGACTTCCAGGAATGATTACCTAATTTGAATAAATGTTATTCTTCTGTTTTCCATCCTTTTGTCTTTTATATTTTTGAGAAACATTCTCAGCTTTATCTCCAATTCTTCTACTGAATTTCTGCAATTATATTTTTAATTTCCCATAGCTCTTTTCATAAATGTTTCTTTCTTTCATTTTTTTAAGCATTATTTTTTAAAGTATTCTGGTCTTGTTTCATGGGTATAATATCTTCTCCCTGGGAATATTCATACTATATTTAGACTTTTGTTTCAATATTGCCTTTGTTTTACTCAGTTTTTCTTCTCTGTTCTTTTATTTTGGTTTCTGTTTTTAATGTTAGAGAGTTCTTCCCATATCTAGTCATCCTTGACCATTTTCTCCTATTTAAATTGAGGCAGAAAAATTTGAATTGGAAGTTCTAAGCACATGGATAGAACTTCTTACATGTAAGAAGTTGTAAGGCAATTTCCTTGGGGGATGCCAAAATATTAGTCTCTGTAGATCTTTTCTTTCATTCCGGCAAATTTCCCTAGAGGGTAGTCCTCCAATTTTCTTCTTGGAGGGAAAAACCCAGCTGACCTACTGTGCAGAAAATGGTTGGCCAGTGGGGGTGGTGATGTCAATGTTCAGTATAAAAACTTTCATTTTATAACCACATTTAGACTAAGGCCTCATTCCTAATGTCAGTTATGCTATTTTCCTTGAGTTTAGACACTTTGGTCCATCTTTTCTAAAGAATGAAAAGATAGGTGGGGTGGGACAGTAGCATAATTGCAAGGGCTGGGGTGGGGGCTCTAAGGAGAAAACTATGCCTGACATAAATTTTCAATCTGTCTTCCTGTTTCAGCCCTACTCTATCCCATACTCCTGTCTTCAGAACTACCTGGTTCCTATACAGAGCTTTTTTTGAGGGTTTGCTACTTGGATCTTCAGCTTCAGTTTTCTGAGTTCTGCTAATCAATTTCAATTAATCCCTGTTTTGGCAGGCCACAGGACAGTGGCTCATGCTTGTCAGTGGCTCATGCTTGTCAGTGGCTCATGCCTGTAATCCCAACACTTTGGGAGGCTGAAGTGGGAGGATCACTTGAGGCCAGGAATTTGAAACCAGCCTGAGAGACAGAGTGAGACCCCATCTCTACAAAAATTACAAAAATCAGCTGCTCTTGGTGGTGTGTTCCTGTAGTCCCAGCTAGTCAGGGGGCTGAGGTGGGAAGATTGCTTGAACTCAGGAGTTTGAAGTTACAGTGAGCTATGGTCACGTCACTGCATTCTATCCTAGGCCCAGAATAAGACCTTGTCTAAAAAAGAAAAAAAAAAAAAAAAGAAACAACAACAAAAAACGAATCCATGCCCTTTTCATCTTACAAAATTGTGTTGATTTCTCTTGTCTACCATCCCTGATGTCTCCTTCTCCCTTCCATTTTCTTTGTCTTTGTGGTTTTATACATTCTTACTTCCTTTACTGTAATTTTAGTGCCATTTCAAGATTAAATGTATGTGTTTAATCCATTATGTTTAACCTGCATTCTGTAACTTTTTAATGTTTTGCACTTAAGGGATTTACTAATTCTGCCTCTGTAGGTTATTTTTACATTAGAAGATTTCACAGCTTTCAGCAAGTATGTACATGCCTATATGAAAAATTAACAAAACTATCTATCTTTATTATTTTCTCTTGATTTTTTATAATTAAGAAAGATAGGGTGGCATATTAGTAAGTGTTCATTCAGGAAAACTGCTGAAGCATTTAAGGAATTGGTTAGGAAATTGTTGGAAGACTGAGGAAGTGAAGAGGGGAAGGTGAGGTTACTCCTACCTACCACCTGTCTGGCAATAGAAGCAGCAAAGGAAATGGAGTTACCCAGAGACCAGGATTGTTGTGATGAAGAGGCTGTTGAGGTTCTACTTCTGCTGCTGCCGCAACTATCACCATTTTTTGCAGGCAGCTGAAAGCCCATGCCCCTGCTGGGCTGCACAACCGAGGTCTACAGTCTCTTTTTATAGAGGCTGCAGTTGCTGCTGCTAGAGCCAGAGCTCGTAAGCACCATGCAGGAGCACCAGGTCTGCCACTGCTGTGGAATTGCACTTCTTGAGCAGGACCTAGAGCATGCACTTGCCCTGCCCCCTCTCTAACGCTTTCATGCATCTCCAGAAACAAAACACACACACACACACACACACACAGACACACACACACACTCACGCACACACAAACAAACAGATTTCTCCCTTCCTTTGCCTTTCAGTCCCCCAACAGTGCCTCCCATTGGCAGAACCTTACTGGAAAGCAGCTGGTGAGAAAGTCTGTGAGATATAGTTTGCAGGCTCCCAGCCATCTTGTGATACAGAGGAGATTCCAGAAGGCTGGGAAGGTTGTTGTGAGCCAAATGACATATAGCCAGCCCAGAGAGTTTGAAGGGAAAGTCAGCAACTGACTTGTGAATATTATCATTTTTCCGAGTAGGCATATCTATCTGGCACATCCTTTGAGTATGATACACATCTATAAATATATTGCATATACATATATTTAATAGTTAGGGAGACTTTGAGAATAAAATTAGAACTGCTCGTGGCAAAGAGGTTTGATAATTTTTCCAACTGTGAAGAAAACTTTAATAATTATGATATTTCATTGATTATTTTGACATTTCCAGAGTTTCTATTATACATTGCTGTTTTTGCTGACATTTTACCAAATTTGGAGCAAGAATATAAATTTAATAGGTTAAGTAGGACTTTCTCATTGTTTCAGATTTTTAGTTAAGGCCAAAAACTGAGCAGAAGAGGGGCTAAATTCCTCAGATTCTAAAGATTGCTGCTAAGGAAGCCAAAATTAGGTTCAGAAACTTACCCCAGGGCCAACCAAGAGAGAGCAGGTCTGGGCCCACTGCCATCAATCTGCTGGGCCATTGTTTTTCTTTTTAAAACTTGTTTATTAAAGTGAATATGATCTTTCAGGTGAATCTGGCTATTTTTGTTGCTAAAATTGAAGATGAAGAAAATCCTGTTTGACTGGCCAATATGTAATCATAGAAAATAAAAGGGAATATCTTTCAGGTTCTTGGGCTCCTTCTGTCAGAGAAATTAGGAGTCAACTCTGATCCTCAACTAGTTGCTCATGTTTTGAAAAGGCAAAGGGAGGACACATTCGTGACAGATTAGATTGTTCCTATTTACTTGTTCTTATGCCTTCTATACAGAGTTATTCAAAATAAAGAAACGGGAGCTGTTGAGTTGATATCAATATGATACTTGGATGGCATTTGGCCAGAGGACTCATGAATATCCAAATCCTGCCCTGCCTTGGCTATCCTTCTCTGAGAAATACCCAAAATAAGGATCCATGCAGGGTACACTGACCAACAGAGGACAGTGACATCATGTTAAACAGTTGCTTGGACTTGACTCTCAAACTCCAAAGCAGAATAAAAGGGAACTAATCAAGACTTCATGAAACATTCTAAACTATATTGAACTATATATTGAAGTATATACTGAACTATACAGTATATACAGGCTTGAATATCCTGGAAGCAAAGAAGACCAAAAGGCCCTTCAGACCATTTTTACCTCAATATTCAATCCACATTTAGGTCTTAGCATTCCCATGTGGTGACTACTCCACTCACAGGTCCCAGTGTGTGAGACATAAGGACAGATGGAGAGGGAGAGAGCCCTCCATGGACTCTCTTGGGCTGCGTCGGTAAGCCAAGTGATTCAGCCTCCTTGTGGACGAGTAAGAGACCAGCTGAAGAGAAAAAAGAAAGAGAAGGGAGAGAAGAGAAAGAAAAAGGGAGAGGAGAGAAAGAAACAGGAGCAGGCTTTCTCCCAAGGAGAATAGATCCCAAGCTTAGCCTTTCTTCACTACACTCCTGGAAGTCAGAGTCCAGAAAAGCAAAGATAAAGGAGAGATTTAGGCTTTTTCTTCTCTTATTGCTATTAAAATATCTTAGAAGGGGAGACATCACACAAGTATGTGGCCTTGACCTCTTTGAACACTCTGCTGTGATACAGTTAAGATGCTAGAGTATAACATCCAGGTCAGCAGTGGGATGAGGGAAGCTTGGAGTAGACAGCAGAAGTGAATGAAATCTGGAACTCCTCTCTGGGAGGCCAGAAAAAACCACTGTGCTGATGTCAGCCTTTGAAAAAGTCTGATGTTTTATGACTTCATGTTTTAGTGAACAACAAGCCTTAATTGTAACTTCTATGTAAAACATTTACTGATGGTCCTGGAATTGATTGATCTTTTCATTTGCTGAGGTACTGTGGCACTTTTTTTTTGGTCAGTCTTGCAGCGTCTTTTTTCTTTTTTTTTTTTGAGACAGCATCTTGGTTTGTTGCCCAGGCTGGAGTGCAGTGGCATGAGCTTGGCTCCTCTGCCTCCCAGGTTCAACCAATTCTCCTGCCTCAGCCTCCCAAGTAGCTGGGATACAGGTGCATGCCACTACACCTGTTAAATTTTTTTTTCTTTTTTTGTATTTTTGGTAGAGATGGGCTTTCGCCATGCTGGCCAGGCTGAGCTTGAACTCCTGACTTCAAGTGATCTCCCTGTCTCAGCCTCCCAAAGACCTGGAATTACAGGCATGAACCACCATGCCTGGCCAGTCTTGTAGTGTCTTTTCATGTTTTGCTCTATGTTTGTAACTGCACAGTGCACTTTTCTGAGGCAGATAACTTGTCATTTACCTCTTTGTATTTCTAGGATCCAACATAGTATTTGGCATTGAGTAGGCACTTAATAAAGTTTGAGGATAAAATTGCCTAGTTTACAGATGATACTATTAAGTTGGACTTTTTTTCTTAATGAAAACTGTCTCCAAAACTTTGTTTTGAAAATGTTTCTCAATAGTTACCTCTCCTAAAAATTGATTTAGTATTTTCATTCAGTGTTATTATTGAGACGAAGGACTTACTGCTGCCATTTTGTTGCTTATTTTCTGGTTGTTTTGTAACTCCTCTCTTCCTTTCTCACTGTCTTCCTTTGTGGTTTAGTGATTTTCTCTCATAGTATGTTTTAATTGGTTGCTTTTATTTTTAATGAATCTATTACAGGCTTTTGCCTTGTGGTTATCATGAGGCTTACTAAAAATCTTATAGATATAACAAGTTATTTTAAAGACACAGCAACTTATCTTACACCACAAGGAAAAGAATAGAAACAAGCCTCGATTTCAGAGCCTATTATTGGTCTATTCAGGGACTCAACTTCTTCCTGGTTTAGTCTTGGCAGGGTGTATGTGTCCAGGAATTTATCCATTTCTTCTAGATTTTCTAGTTTATTTGCATAGAGGTGTTTATAGTATTCTCTGATGGTAGTTTGTATTTCTGTGGGATCAGTGGTGATATCCCCTTTATCATTTTTTATTGCATCTATTTGATTCTTCTCTCTTTTTTTCATTAGTCCTGCTAGCAGTCTATCAATTTTGTTGATTTTTTCAAAAAAAAAAACCCAGCACCTGGATTCATTGATTTTTTGAAGCATTTTTTGTGTCTCTATCTCCTTCAGTTCTGCTCTGATCTTAGTTATTTCTTGCCTTCTGCTAGCTTTTGAATGTGTTTGCTCTTGCTTCTCTAGTTCTATTAATTGTGATGTTAGGGTGTCCATTTTAGATCTTTCCTGCTTTCTCTTGTGGGCATTTAGTGCTATAAATTTCCCTCTACACACTGCTTTAAATGTGTTGCAGAGATTCTGGTATGTTGTGTGTTTGTTCTCATTAGTTTCAAAGAACATCTTTATTTCTGCCTTCATTTCGTTATGTACCCAGTAGTCATTCAGGAGCAGGTTGTTCAGTTTCCATGTAGTTGAGCGGTTTTGAGTGAGTTTCTTAATCCTGAGCTCTAGTTTGATTGCACTGTGGTCTGAGAGATAGTTTGTTATAATTTCTGCTGTTTTACATTTGCTGAGGAGTGCTTTACTTCTAACTATGTGGTCAATTTTGGAATAAGTGCGATGTGGTGCTGAGAAGAATGTATATTCTGTTGATTTGGGGTAGAAAGTTCTGTAGATGTCTATTAGGTCGGCTTGGTGCAGAGCTGAGTTCAATTCCTGGATATCCTTGTTAACTTTCTGTCTCGTTGATCTGTCTGATGTTGACAGTGGGGTGTTAAAGTCTCCCATTATTATTGTGTGGGAGTCTAAGTCTCTTTCTATGTCTCTAAGGACTTGCTTTATGAATCTGGGTGCTCCTGTATTGGGTGCGTATATATTTAGGATAGTTATCTCTTCTTGTCAAATTGATCCCTTTACCATTATGTAATGGCCTTCTTTTTATCTTTATTGGTTTAAAATCTCTTTTATCAGAGACTAGGATTGCAACCCCTGCTTTTTTTTTGTTTTCCATTTGCTTGGTAGATCTTCCTCCATCTCTTTATTTTGGGGCTGTATGTGTCTCTGCATGTGAGATGGGTCTCCTAAATACAGCACACTGATGGGTCTTGACTCTTTATCCAGTTTGCCAGTCTGTGTCTTTTGGTTGGAGCATTTAACCCATTTACATTTAAGGTTAATATTATTATGTGTTAATTTGATCCTGTCGTTATGATGTTAGCTGGTTATTTTGCTGGTTAGTTGCTGCAGTTTGTTCCTAGCATCAAAGGTCTTTACAATTTGGCATGTTTTTGCAGTGGCTGGTACCGGTTGTTCCTTTCCATGTTTAGTGCTTCCTTCAGGAGCTCTTGTATGGCAGGCCAGTGGTGACAAAATCTCTCAGCATTTGCTTGTCTGTAAAGTATTTTATTTCTCCTTCACTTATGAAGCTTAGTTTGGCTGGATATGAAATTCTGGGTTGAAAATTCTTCTCTTTAAGAATGTTGAATATTGGCCCCCACTCTCTTCTGGCTTGTAGAGTCTCTGCCGAGAGATTCACTGTTAGTCTGATGGGCTTCCCTTTGTGGGTAACCCGAGCTTTCTCTCTGGCTGCCCTTAACATTTTTTCCTTCATTTCAACTTTGGTGAATCTGACATGTGTCTTGGAGTTGCTATTCTCGAGGAGTATCTTTGTGGTGTTCTCCGTATTTCCTGAATTGAATGTTGGCCTGCCTTGCTAGGTTGGGGAAGTTCTCCTGGATAATATCCTGCAGAGTGTTTTCCAACTTGGTTTCATTCTCCTCATCACTTTCAGGTACACCAATCAGATGTAGATTTGGTCTTTTCACATAGTCCCATATTTCTTGGAGGCTTTGTTCATTTCTTTTTACTCTTTTTCCTCTAAACTTCTCTTCTCACTTCATTTCATTCATTTGATCTTCAATCACTAATACTCCTTCTTCCACTTGATCGAATTGGCTACTGAAGCTTGTGCATGCATCACGTAGTTCTTGTGCCATGGTTTTCAGCTCCATCAGGTCATTTAAAGTCTTCTCTATGCTGTTTATTCTAGTTAGCCATTTGCTAATCTTTTTCCAAGGTTTCTGTCTTCTTTGCAATAGGTTCGAACATCCTCCTTCAGCTTGGAGAAGTTTGTTATTACTGATCCTCTGAAGCCTTCTTCCCTCAACTCCTCAAAGTCATTCTCCGTCCAGCTTTGTTCTGTTGCAGGCAAGGAACTGGGTTCTTTTGGAGGAGAAGAGGTGCCTAATTTTTAGAATTTTCAACTCTTCTGCTCTGGTTTCTCCCCATCTTTGTGGTCTTATCTACCTTTGGTCTTTGATGATGGTGAAGTATAGATGGAGTTTTGGTTTGGATGTCCTTTCTGTTTCTTAGTTTTCCTTCTCTGAAATTGAGACAATAATTAATAGCTTACCAACGAAAAAAAGTCAAGGACCAGATGGATTCACAGCCAAATTCTACCAGAGGTACAAAGAGGAGCTGGTACCGTTCCTTCTGAAACTATTCCAATCAATAGAAAAAAAGGGAATCCTCCCTAACTCATTGTATGACGCCAGCATTATCCAGATACCAAATCCTGGCAGAGACACAACAAAAAAAGAGAATTTTAGACCAATATTCCTGATGAACATCAGTGCAGAAATCCTCAATAAAATACTGGCAAACGGAATCCAGCAGCACATCAAAAAGCTTATCCACCACGATCAAGTTGGCTTCATCCCTAGGATGCAAGACTGGTTCAACATATGCAAATCAATAAATGTAATCCATCATATAAACAGAACCAAGGACAAAAACCACAGGATTATCTCAATAGATGCAGAAAAGGCCTTTGACAAAATTCAACAGCCCTTCATGCTAAAAACTCTCAATAAATTAGGTATTCATGGGACGTATCTCAAAATAATAAGAGCTATTTATGACAAACCCACAGCCAATATCATACTGAATGGGCAAAAACTGGAAGCATTCTCTTTGAAAACTGGCAGAAGACAGGGATGCCCTCTCTCACCACTCCTATCCAAAATAGTGTTGGAAGTTCTGGCCAGGGCAATCAGGCAGTAGAAAGAAATAAAGGGTGTTCAATTAGGAAAAGAGGAAGTCAAATTGTCCCTGTTTTCAGATGACATGATTGTATATTTAGAAAACCCCATCATCTCAGCCCCAAATCTCCTTAAGCTGATAAGCAACTTCAGCAAAGTCTCAGGATACAAAACCAATGTGCAAAAATCACAAGCATCCCTATACACCAATAACAGACCAACAGAGAGCCAAATCATGTGTGAACTCCCATTCACAATTGCATCAAAGAGAATAAAATAACTAGGAATCCAACTTACAAGGGATGTGAAGGACCTCTTCAAGGAGAACTACAAACCACTGCTCAACGAAATAAAAGAGGACACAAATAAGTGGAAGAATATTCCATGCTCATGAATAGGAAGAATCAATATCATGAAAATGGCCATACTGCCCAAGGTAATTTATGGATTCAATGCCATCCCCATCAAGCTACCAATGACTTTCTTTGCAGAATTGGAAAAAACTACTTTAAACTTCATATGGAACCAAAAAAGAGCCCGCATTGCCAAGTCAATCCTAAGCCAAAAGAACAAAGCTGGAGGCATCACGCTACCTGACTTCAAACTATATTACAAGGCTACAGTAATCAAAACAGTATGGTACTGGTACCAAAACAGAGATATAGATCAATGGAACAGAACAGAGCCCTCAGAAATAATGCCACATATCTACAACTATCTGATCTTTGAGAAACCTGACAAAAACAAGAAATGGGGAAAGGATTCCTTATTTAATAAATGGTGCTGGGAAAACTGGCTAGCCATATGTAGAAAGCTGAAACTGGATCCCTTCCTTACACCTTATACAAAAATTAATTCAAGATGGATTAAAGACTTAAACGTTGGACCTAAAACCATGAAAACCCTAGAAGAAAACCTAGGCAATACCATTCAGAACATAGGCATGGGCAAGGACTTCATGTCTAAAACACCAAAAGCTATGGCAACAGAAGCCAAAATTGACAAATGAGATCTAACTAAACTAAAGATCTTCTGCATAGCAAAAGAAACTACCATCAGAGTGAACAGGCAACCTACAGAATGGGAAAAAATTTTTACAATCTACCCATCTGACAAAGGGCTAATATTCGGAATCTACAAAGAACTTAAACAAATTTACAAGAAAAAAACAAACAACCCCATCAAAAAGTGGGCAAAGGATATGAACAGACACTTCTCAAAAGAAGACATTTATGCAGCCAACAGACACATGAAAAAATGCTCATCACTGGCCATCAGAGAAATGCAAATTAAAACCACAGTGAGATACCATCTCATGCCAGTTAGAATGGTGATCACTAAAAAGTCAGGAAACAACAGGTGCTGGAGAGGATGTGGAGAGATAGGAACACTTTTACACTGTTGGTGGGACTATAAACTCTTTCAACCATTTTGGAAAACAGTGTGGCGATTCTTCAAGGATCTAGAACTAGAAATACCATTTGACCCAGCCATCCCATTACTGGGTATACACCCAAAGGATTACAAATCATGCTGGTATAAAGACACATGCACATGTATGTTTATTCCAGCACTATTCACAGTAGCATAGACTTGGAACCAACCCAAATGTCCATCAGTGACAGACTGGATTAAGAAAATGTGGTGCATATACACTGTGAAATACTATGCAGCCATAAAAGAGGATGAGTTCATGTCATTTGTAGAGGCATGGATAAAGCTGGAAACCATCATTCTGAGCAAACTATCACAAGTACAGAAAACCAAACACTGCGTGTTCTTACTGATAAGTGGGAAATGAGCAATGAGAACACTTGGACACAGGGTGGGAAACATCATACACCGGGGTCTGTTGTGGGATGGAGGGAGAGGGGAGGGATAGCATTAAGAGATACACCTAATGTAAAAGATGAGCTAATGGGTGCAGCACACCAACATGGCACATGTATACATATGTAACAAACTTGCATGTTGTGCACATGTACCCTAGAACTTAAAGTATAAAAAAAAGAATAGAAACAAGCAAAGAAAAAAATGAAAAAAAAAAGACTTCTACACTTTAACTTTATCCCTCCCGCATTTTGCAATTTTGTTGTCTCAGTTTACATATTTTTCTATTGCATATGTCTTAACAGGTTGCTGTAGCTGTTACTGTTTTTGATTGATTTGCTTTGGGCTTCATACTAGACTTACGAGTGGCTTGCACAGCAGTTACACCAATAGAGTATTCTGGGTTTGTCAATGTGCTTACGTTTACCCATGGGTTTTATACCTTCAAATGTTTCTTCTTCTTCTTTTTTTTTTTTTCATGTGTGTGTGTGTGTGTGTGTGTGTAGGGGGGGGGGTTTCTCTTCAGATTGAAGAACTCCCTTTAGCATTTCTTGTAAGATGGATCTGGTGGTGGTGAATTATCTTTGTCTGGATAAGACCCTCTCTCTCTCTTTTATATTGAAGGACAGCTTTTCTGGCTACATTATTCTTGGATGAACTTTTTTTTTTCTTTCAATACTTTGAACATGTCATAATATTCCCTCCTGGTCCATATGGTTTCTTTTGAGAAGTCTGTTGCCAGACAAATTGAGCTTCTTTATATGTTATTTGTTTGTTTTCTCTATTGCTTTTAAGATCCTCTTGTTGTCCTTGACCTTTAAGAGATTGATGATTATATGTTTTGTGGTGGTCTTATTTGGGTAAGATCTGTTTGGTGTTCTCTAACCTTCCTGTACCTAGATATTTAGATCTCAGGTTTTTGAAAGTTTTCTGTTATTATTTTTTTGAATGGGCTTTTTAGCCTTTTCTCTTGCTCAGCTCCCTCTTGAACACCAGTTATTCTTAAATTTGGTCTTTTGAGGTAATTTTTTATATCTTGTAGGTGCTCTTCATTCATTCCTTTTCATTCCTTCTTCTCTTCTGACTGTGTACATTCAAATAGGCTGTCTTCCAATTCACTGATTCTTGTCTCTGCTTGATTCAGTCTGCTGTTGAGAGTATCTAATAAATTTTTCATTTTGGCAAATGTATTTTTCAGTTCTAAAATTTCTATTTAAAATATTTAAATCTCTTTGTTAAATTTCTCTAACAAATTTCTGCATTGCTTTTCTGTGCTATCTTGGGGATAACCGAGTTTCCTTAAAACTGATATCTCGATTTCTTGGTCAGAGAGCTCACATATTGGCATTTCATTAGAGTCACTCCCTGGTTCCTTACTTTGTCTGTTTGAAGTCATGGTTCCCTGTTTGCTGTTATTTCTTATGGCTAAATATTTATGTCTTTGCATTGAAGCATTATTTGTTTATTTCTTCTCTGTTCATCTTGTTTTGATTTTTGTTGGATAAATTTGTTTAGAGATACTTTGTAATTTACCTGTTGAATTTCTTTCTTTTTTTCCCCACTACATCACTGTTTCCTTTTTGACATTGCTTGTTGCCTTAAGCCTCAGTTTGCCTCAGGTCTAGTAAATGATCAGAGCACTACCCATCCTGAATAGGGAAGGTCCAAAGAAGGTTATCCTAGCTGTGTGAGAAGGCTGGCTAGGGGTTTATGCCAAGAGGACCTGTGGAATGAACCTTCTACAATGTGGTGCTTCTGAACAGTCACTCTGATTTGACATCTCCATTGGCCAATCTGTGAAGATATAGAGCAGATTTTCCAGGGCTGGGGATGGTAGTCCTGCCCCCCTTGCTCAGTCTGTCCTCAGGGATGTTTCTCCCATCATGCATTCTTGGTGTTTCTTATGTGTTAAGGCAAGGACAGATCTTCTGCCAGGTAACCTAAGATGGTGGAGAAGCTGGTTGTGCATCTCAATCTCGCCTTTTCCATTGTAGGCACTGTGAGTCAGGGGGAAATTTTCCACACACTTAGTGCTGGGCAGATTGTGGGGCGGGGATATAGATACGTAAGCTTGATTCTTTTGTCATCTGCTTGGAGTTTTTTCACTTCTCTATGGCCCCGGGAACTGTTTTCCCTCATATTTGAGTTCTTAGATATTGCTGGTGAGACTCTTGGCACTGTATACTTGGTTTTGGTTTTCTGTGAGGGAAGGAGTGAGGCTAGCTTGCTTCTATGCTGCCCTTTTGGAACTGGAAGTTTGGTTTAGCATTTTTAACGCAACTTGATGAGCTAAATTTATTTTTCACCTTTGTACTTGTTCTTTTGGAAAAACGTGTGTGAAGAAAAGATATATTTGGAATAAGATATACATAAAAAACTGCAGAGACAAAGTGTGTCTCATAAAATGTCTTTTTAAAAACTAAAGTAGTGTGCAAGGTAAGAATGATAGAAAGCTCTTGCTTTGGAGTGCCTCAGCCCAGGTGGTTAGGATAGAAAACTAGGGTCAATTCTATAAGAACAGGTTGATTTGCTTTTCCATTTTTATTAGTTCATTTTGTAATGCTCTTTCACAGAATAAAATGACAATTTTAATGTGAAAATATAAGCAGGAAAGCATAATTCAAAGTGATTATACTTTTTTGACAGTCAATGTGCTAAATTATGTATATCAGCTAACTTAATCTGTTCAACTACTTTACAAAGAACATCATAATATATAAAATAACTTATAAATTTAAAAACTAAAAAATTGAGGGTCACAGGGTTTGATCAATTTTCCTAGTTACCACCAGTCATGGCAGAGCTGTAATATAAACACACTTGCATGTGACTTTCTAGTTCAGCTCATGACTTGTACCACCACAATCCACTGAATCCTGAAGGCTAAGAAGTGTCTTTGGGAACAAAAGAGGAGAGTGCATTGGGATACAGGGCAGTCTATTTTTCAGACAACTTTTGAGAATTTACCCAAACCATCAGAAATCTCAGCTTCACATTTTACAAAGACAGCAGTCAGGCCATTTGAGAGTTCACATAAATTTTGGACTGACACCTTTACCATAATTTAGAAATAATGAGGAGACATTTTAGGTTGAGCTTTGAGACTGACATGTTTTGCTTACTGTTTTGCACAATAGTCATCTTCTCCTGAAAAGAATAATTCACTTATAGAAAAGAAGAACCTGTGATTGACTTGTTGTTGCAAGCAAATGAAAAAAGTTGTAATAATCAAGACAGGTTACTTTGAAAACGGTGAAAACCTGGGATCATGTGGGTATCAGCTTTCCTATATTTGTGTATAAATTCATTTACCTTGTCTAGAGCATCAAACATTTTTTTGGAATAATAAATGGAGATGTTTTACCTGAATACTAATGTGCTGAGTGCCACGTAGAAAATTAAATTGATATACTGTCACAATACTTTTTTTCGTTTTACTGACAAGAGATGTCATGTTTTCTTGATTCCTGATATATGGAGTGTGAACTGATAAATAGTATGGAGATGAAATTGTCAGCTACCATTATCACACTCAAGCAATTATCTTTTCTGGTGGCTTGCAATGCCATGAAATTCAGATTCTGAAGTGTAGAAGCAGAGAGAAGGGGAAAAAAATGAATGTTGGAAATTGGAAAAGTGCTTGGGTTAGAAAAATAAGATTCCAAAGGGGCTCAGATAATTTATTGCTTCTTCTGAGATTGAAAAGGGAAGAAAACCAGGAAGAGGGGGCAGATTGAAGGTGGATCTACCTTGAAGCTAATACAGCTTGAACTTTAGGGCCCATTACATATAAGAATGCCTCAAGAGGGACCCTAGCAATATGTTAACATGACCGTACCAATTTTAAATTTTTTTGCAAGATATTTAACGGCAACAAATTGGGTCTGTCTTGTTCTCTCTGACTTTTCTTCCAGTACATTTCTGTGGTTTTGGAGTGACCCCATACATTGTGTCTCTAAGGAAATTTGGGTGGAACATATATTTTACTTTGGTTTAGTGGAATATATTTAAATGTTTCAGACAATTACTTCACATATATTCAAGTTACTACTTCCTCATTCTAGCATACAGATATCTTCCAGATGTACTTCTGTTGACTACTCTGCCAACTTGATTAGTGTCGTGACTCACTAGTATGTAACCAAAGTAATATGAATATGTGATATGAATATATCTTAAGTTGGTCAGCATTTAAACTATGTGTCTAGTGGAACAAAAACAATGTTTGAACTGTATGGAGCCAGAAATTAGTCTGTGGAGAATTTTTCTAATAATCACATGTATAAACTATAATTGGAGAATTTGGTTTCTATCAATATTCTCAGAAATAGTCTTAATAATGCAGTATGTAATAATGCAGTATGTAATTTTATAACATGTTTTGAAATTTTTTTCTGGTGGAAATTGTGTGAAATAGAATTTGTCAGGGTATATGTAGCATTCAGGTGGCTGTATACCATCTTGCTACTGGCCTGAGGTTGAAGTTTTCAGTTAGATCAGAAGTGACAGAGCTTTGGAGATGCATTACTGGGAACTGAATGTACCTTTATAGAAACCTGTCTACACTATGAACTTGTGATGAGCCAACCACCATGTGACATCAGCAAGATGGCAAAATAGGAATTTTAGTGCTTATCCTCTTGGAGAAACATCAATTTGAATAAGTATTTATAAATAAAAATAACTTCACAATGAATTCAGTTAATTAATACCACCTGAGTAGAACACAGAAATAAGAAAAAACACACTAAAGAGGGTAGAAAGGACAGTTTCCCATTATCTGTGTCACTCCTCAAATCCTGCACAGAGCAGCACAAGGAGAGATACCCTCACCATAGGGGAAGGAGAGTGAAATGAGCATCCCCAGCACTGGACCCATCTCAGTGCCAGGCTGGTCCTCACGGTCCCAGGTTACAAGTTGGTCCCTACAAATCCAGGATCCAGACCTGCCACGGCATCAGCCTGGCCCTTGAAGCCCCAAGCTCCAGGTACACCTCTGCAAACTCAAGCTCCAGGCATACCTCAGAGCCAGGCTGGCCTTCACAGCCTTCACAGGCTGGCTTCAAGCCTGCCCTAATGTCAGGCAAGTCCCTGTGGACCCAGGCTCCAGACTGGCTCCTGTGATATTAGGCTCCAGTGGACCCAGGGTTGAAGCCCGCTTCAGTAGGCTTAGGGGCCATGTGTACCCTATGAGATCTGAGTGCTGGCCTGTCCCTGTGGACTTAGGCTCCAGGCCCACCATGAACTGACTCACACACCAGGCAAGCCTGCTTCCTAGCTCACCTAGCTGGTTTGCCCAGACTCTCTTGATGGGATGAGTGATGAAGAGCTTTCCCTGCCAGGCCAGTCTGCAAAGACTGGAAAAGATGCCTACTTCTTCAAATATTCAGACACTAATTGTAGAACACAGAGATCATGACACAACCAAAGGGACAAAATAAAATGCCAGTAACCAACCTTAAGAAATGGAGATATATGAATTGCCTGACAAAGATTTCAATATAATCTCTTTAAGAAGTTCAGTGAACTACAAGGGAACACAGATAGACAACTAAATGAAATCAGGAAAACAATACATGAATAAAATAAGAAATTAAACAAAGATATAGAAACCATCATAAGTAACCAGATATTCTGGAGATAAACAAAATGACTAAACTGAAATATTACACAGAGAGCTTCAGCAGCATATTTGAATAAGCAGAAGAAAGAAACAGTGAGCTCAAAGACAGGTGGTTTAAAATTGTCCAGTCAGAGAAACAAGAAGAAAAAATAATGAAAAAGTGTGAAGAAAGCCTATGAGACTTATGGGAAACCATCAAGTGAGTCAATTTACACATTGTGTCTTCTCAGAATCCCAGAAGTAGAGAAAAAGAAAGACAGAAGAAAGCTTATTTTAAAAAATAGTGACAAAAAACTCCCCAAATCCAGAGAGAGAGATAAACAGTGAGATCTATGATTTCCAAAGAACCCTAAATAGATTAAATGTAAAGAGATCTCTATTGAGATACATTATAATCAAATTCTGAAGATTCAATGACAGATAAATAATTTTGAAACCATCAAAAGAATATTGAACCATCACATACAAGGAAGCCTCATAAGACTTTCTCAGCAGAAACCCTGCTGGTCAGGAAGGAGTGGGATAATATAGTCAAACTGTGGAAAGAAAAAAAAATGCCAACCAAGAATACTATGCCAGGAAAATCAGTTCTTAAGAAATGAAGAGTTGCTCAGATAAAAGCTGAGGGCATTTATTACTACTTGTGAGAAATGCTTCACCTGAAATGCTAAAGGGATTTCTTCATATAAGATGAAAGGATGCTAATTAACAAAATGAAAATATATGAGGGTATAAAACTCACTATAAAGGTAAGAAATAGTCAAATTCAGAGTATTCTAATACTGTAAAGGCAGTGTATATATCTCTTTTAATTCTAGTATATAAGTTAAAAGACAAGAGTATTAAAATAACTAAAACTACAATAATTTGTCAATGGAGACATAATATATAAAAGATGTAAATTGTGACAGTCATAACAAAATCTTGAAGGAAGAGAAATTAAAAAGTAGTTTCTTTATGCCATTGAAGTTAAGTGGTTATCAGCTTAAAATAGACTGCTATAACTATTAAGATGTTTTATGTAAGCCTCATGGTAATTATAGAGAAAAAACTTGTAGAAGATACACAAAAGATAAAGGAATTAATGCATTGTACTACATGAAACCATCAATTCACAGTCAAGAAGAAAGGAAAAAGGAACAAAGGAGGTACAAAACAGGAAACAATGAACAAATTACTTTAAATGTAAATGAATTAAATTCACCAATTAATAGACATAGAGTTGTTGAACTGATTTTTAAAAACTACACAATATTCCCTATCCACAGCCTATAAGTGACTAATTTTAGCTTTGAGGACATATAGGTAAAAAGTGAAGGGATGGAAAAAGATATTTCATGCAAATGGTAACAAGAGAGCAGGAATGCTTATGATTGTATCAGACAAAATACACTTTAATGACAAAAATAAAAATGTCATTTTATAGTGATAAAAGGATCAGTCCATCAGGAAGACATAATGCTTATATATATATATGCTACCAATATCGGAACACCTAAAGATCTAAAGCAAATATTACCAAAATTGAAGGGAGAGACAGACAGAAATACAATCATGTTACAGGACTTCAGTACACAACTTTAAACAATGGATAGCTCACCCAGACTGAAAATAAGAAAACAGTGTATTTGAATGACACTATAAAGGAAATGACCTATCAGGCATACAGAGAACATTCTATCCAACAGCAATCGAATACACATTCTTCTCAAGTGCAGACAAAACATTCTCCAGGATGGATCATGTGTTAGGCCATAAAACAAATCCTAACAAGTTTTAAATGATTAAAATTATATGAAGTATTCTTTCAACCACAATATTATGAAGCTAGAAATAAATAACTGGAAAATTCACAAATACATGAAAATTAACATGTAGCTGAACAATGAAGGAATCAAGGAATCAAAAGAGAAATAAAAAAAACTTCAGACTAATGAAAATGGAAACACAATATGCCAAATCTTATGAAATGCAGCAAAAGCAGTTTTAAGAAGGAAGTTTATTGCAATAAATGCCTACATTAAGAAAAATTAAAGATCTCAATAAATAGCCTAACTTTATACCTCAGGAAACTTGAAAAAGAAGAACAAACTAAGCTCAAACTTAGCTGAAAAAGAAAACAATAAAGACCATAGCAGGAATAAATGAAATAGTGACTAGAAAAATAGTAGAAAAGATCAATAGAGCTGAGTTGGTTTGAAAAAATAAACAAAATTGACATACCTTTAGATAGACTAAAAAAAGGAGATGGTTTAAATAAAGTTAAAAATGAAAGAGGAGACATTATAGCTGATGTCACAGAAACACAAAGGATCATAAGAGATTACTACAAATAATTTTATACTAAAAACTGGATAACCCAAAAGACATGGATAAATCCCTGCGTCATAAAGAAATAGAATATCTGAACTAATCAAAAATGGATAAGAAGATAGTATCAATAATAAAAAGTCTTTCATCAAAGAAAAGCCTTGCACCCGATGGTTTCACTGCTAAATTCTACCAATTATTTAAAGAATTAACACCAATCATTCTCAAACTCTTCCAAAAAATTTAAGAGAGAATTACTTCCAAACTCCTTTTACAAACCCAGCATTATCCTGATACCAAAGCCAGGCAAGGATACTGTAAGAAAGAAAATTACAGGCCAAAATCCCTGGTGAACATAGAAGCAAAAATCTTCAACACAATAATAGGAAACTGAATTGAAAAGTATAAAAAGGATCATATACCATCATCAAGTGGGATTTATCCCTGGGATGTAAAGATGGTTCAATATATGCAAGCTCATAAATGTGATACATTACATTAATAGAATAAAGGATAAAAAATTGTATGATTATGTCAGTAGATGCAGAAAAAGCATTTGACAAAATTCATCATCTTTTCATGATAAAAACTCAACAAATTGGATATAGAGATAATGTAGCTAAACGTAATAAAGGCCATATATGACAAGATCATATATGGTAATATCACATGGAATGATGAAAAGCTGAAAGCCTTTCCTCTAAGATCAGGAACAAGACAAAAGTGTTCATTCTTTACTCTTCTCTTCAACATAGTACTGGAAATCCTAGCCAGAGTAATTAAGCAGGAAAAAGAAAAACAACCAAATGAGAAAGGAAGAAGTAAAATTGTCTTTTGGAGACAACATGATCTTACATATACAAAACTAAAGATACCACCAATAGGTGGTTAGAACTAATAAAATAATTCAGTAAAGTTCAGGATACTTAAGTCAACATATAAATTACATTTCTATACACTAACAGTGAGTCATTGGAAAAAGAAGTTAAGAAAACAATCCCATTTATGTTAGCATAAAATAATAAAATTAACCAAAGTGGAAAAAGATCTGTAGACTAAAAACTATAAAACACTGGTAAAAAAAAATTGAAGAAAACACAATACCTGGAAAGTTATTCCATGTTCTTGAATTGGAAGAATATTGTTAAAAAGCCTTTTCTACCCAAAATGATCTACAGATTCCATGCAATCCCTATCAAGATTCCAATGGCATTTTTCACAGAAATAGAAACAAATCATAAAGTTCATAAGGAACCACAAATGACCCTGAAAGCAATCTTAAGCAAAAAGAACAAAGCTGGAGGCATCGCACTTCCTGATTTCAAAATATACTGCAAAGCTATAATCAAAACTGTATGGTACTGGTATTGGGGGAACCCGCACCCAATATTTCAACGTAGGTTCTTTCTGTTTTCCCTAAGTGTTGGCTGGTCTGAGAAATAAAGAGAAAGAGTACAAAGAGAGGAATTTTACAGCTGGGCTGCTGGGGGTGACATCACATACCAGTAGGTCCATGATGCCCACCTGAGCCGCAAAACCAGCAGGTTTTTATTAAGGACTTCAAAAGGGGAGGGGGTGTAGGAACAGGGAGTAGGTCACAAAGATCACATGCTTCTGAGGCCAATAAAGATCACAAGGCAAAAGGCAAAGGAAAGATCACAAGGCGAAGGGCAAAATTAGAATTACCGATGAGGGTCTATGTTCAGCTGTGCACATATTGGCTTGATAAACATTTTAAACAACAGAAAACAGGGTTCGAGAGCAGAGAACTGGTCTGACCTCAAATTCACTAGGGTGGGGTTTTCCCCACCCTAGTGAGCCTGAGGGTACTGCAGGAGACCAGGGTGTATTTCAGTCCTTATCTCAATCACATAAGACAGACACTCCCAGAGCGGCCATTTATAGACCTCCCCCAAGGAAGGCAATTATTTTCCTAGGGTCTTAATATTATATTCCTTGCTAGGAAAAGAATTTAGCGATATCTCTCCTACTTGCACATCCGTTTATAGGCTCTCTGCAAGACGAAAAATATGACTCTATTCTGCCTGACCCCGCAGGCAGTCAGACCTTATGGTTGTCTTCCCTTGTTCCCTAAAATCGCTGTTATTCTGTTCTTTTTCAAGGTGCACTGATTTCATATTGTTCAAACACACATGTTTTACAATCAATTTGTACAATAGTGGTCCTGTGGTGACATACATCCTCAGCTTATGAAGACAACAGGATTAAGAGATTAAAGTAAGACAGGCATAAGAAATTATAAGAGTATTATTAGGGAAGTGATAAAGGCCCATGAAATCTTCACAATTTATGTTCCTCTGCCATGGCTCTAGCTGGTCCCTCCGTTTGGGGTCCCTGACTTCCTGCAACATACTGGCATAAAAACAGACATATAAAACAGAATAGAGATTCCAGAAATAAATCCACACATATGGCCAATTGATCTTTGACATAGGTGCCAAGAACATATAATGGGATGAGGACAATCTCTTCAATAAATAGTGTTAGGAAAACTATATCCACATGCAGAAGAGTCAAACTGGCCTCTTATTTTACACCATGTACAAAAGTCAACTCAAAATGGATTGAAGACTTAAATGTAATATCTGAAACTATAAAACTACTAGAAGAAAACATAGAGAAAAAGCTTCTTGACATTGGACTTGGCAGTGATTTTTGAACCCAAAAGCACTGGCAACAAAAGTAAAAATAGACAAGTGGGATTGTATCAAACTAAAAAGCTTCTGCACACTAAAGGAAACTATCAATAGAGTGAAGAGCCAACCCTGGGAATGAGAGAAAATATTTGCCAACCATACATCTGATACAGGGTTAATCTCCAAAATATATAAGGAAATCAAACAACTCAATGGCAAGAAAATGACCCAATTAAAAAATGTACAAGGAACATGACTAGACATTTCTCAAATGAAAACGTCCAAATAGCCAACAGGAATCTAAAGAAATGTTCAACATCACTAATCATCAGGGAAATCCAAATCCAAACCACAAAGATTCACCTCACATCTGTTAGGATGGCTTTTACAAAAAATACAAGGGAAAAAAAGTGTTGGCAAGGATGTAAAGTAAAGGGAGCTCTTGTACACTGTAAGTGAGAATGTAAATTGGTACAAAAATTATAGAAAATAGTTTGGCATTTCCTCAAAACTTAAAACTGCACTACCATATGATTCACCAATCCTATCACTGGGTGTACATCAAAAGAAAATTATTTTGGTATCTTGAAGAAATATCTACACCCCATGTTCATTGCAGTACTATTCACAATAGCCAAGATATGAAATCAACTTAAGTGTCCACTAATGAATGAATGGATAAAAAATGTGGGGAGTGTATATGTGATATATGACACACATATATATGACATATGTTATATATATATATATATCACAATAGAGTACTGGCCTTAAAAAAGAAGAAAATTCTGTCATTTGTGACAACATGGATGAACATGAAGAACATTATACCAAGTGAAATAAGCTAGACAGAAAGACAAATACTGCTTTGCTTTTACTTCTATACAAATTCTAATAAAGCCAAATGTAAGGAAGCAGAGGGTACAATAATGGTTTCCAAGAGTTGGAGTTAGAGGAAATGAGGGAATGCAAATCAAAGGGTAAGGAGTTTCAGTGATGCAAGATGCATAAATTCTGGAGACCTAATGTACAGTGTGGTGACCATAATTGATAATATGGAATTGCATACTTGAAATTTGCTATGAGAGTAATTTTAAATGTTCTTACTACAAATACACAAATTGTAACTATGTGAGATATTGGATATGGTGATTAGCTTCATTGTGGTAATGATTTCACAACATATACAAATACATCAAATATCACATTATATATCTTAAACATATACAATTTTTATTTGTGAATTATGACTCAATAAAGCTGGGGAAAAAGAATTTTTCACAATTCCTGAGTAAATATGTAGTATTTTTCAAATATTATACTTATAGTAGCTATATATGAAAGAAACTTTAGAGAGAATGTGTAAGTTATTTACTGTTGCAAAACAAATCTGCCTAAAACCTGTTGGCTTAAAACAAAAATCATTATTCCATTGTCAGTAGTTTGGCCTAGGCTTTTCTAAGATGGCTCATCTTGCTTCACATGGCGCTTGCTGAGGCTCGCACATTAAGTCTGGGGTCTCGGCTGGGGTGGCTGGTGCTTTTTCTTCTCCCTCCATGGTCTTGAGTCCTTCATGATGCTGCACAGAGTGGTTTATATTCACAGGATGAAAGCATAAGCAAGGTCTCTTGAAGAGTAGGCTCATAGCTCACACAATGTCACTTCTGCATTTTACTGCTCAAAGAAAGTCACAAGGCCAATCCAGATTCAAGGAGCAAAGAACTACAGACACCACTGCTTGATGGGAGTTACTTCAAAGAATTTGTGGTCTTTTTTTGCACTCTTATCATATGGAATTTCCCAATTTGACCAAAACTTAAACATATATGAAAAAATACTAAGTTGTAAATTTCAAAGAAATCAATTATCAATAATAAAAAAATTAAGTCAGTGGTACTAGAGATAAGCCTAAAGTACCATTATATTCTCTCTTTATAAAATGATATTAGAATATTGTTGTCATTGGAAAACGAATCAGAGTATGAAGCCATAAATATGTAGGAAAAGAATTCCTACCTGGTGTGTTTGGAAAGAAGGATCAACGAAATGTGTCTTTGAGATGCAGTTGAGATGAGTTCTTGTTATATTGCCCAGACTGGAGTGCAGTGGCTATTCACAGACACAAACATAGCAAACTGCAGCTCTTGAACTTCTGGCCTCAAGTGATCCTCCCACATCTGCCTCCTGAGTAGCCGGGACCACAGGTGAGTGCCATGTTTTTTTGTTTATATAACCCAGATGTCAGGACCATGTTTGGGAGTTCATAAAGCCTGGATTTGGATAAATCAACATTACTTAACAGATGAGAGATTTGGGGAAAGTACCTTTTTCTTTGAGAATCAGTTTTTCATCTGAAAAAAGGAATATCTATTTTCATGTTTTTATAGATATTAGTTTATTAATAATGCATTAAAGTTACTAATACACTGCTGGTATATACCAAGCAGAGAGGATACATTTTTGTTGAATATGTCTACTGTGTTCCATATTTTTTTCTAGATACTGGAGTTATAGGGGTAAACAAGAAAAAATTTACAAAGTTGCTACCCTCAAGAAGCTTACATTCCATAATAGTAAGGAGCTTATGTATAGTGGGAAGCTGACACACTGTTGAGGAGCTTATATGATAGTGGGGAGCTTACATTTTAGGCCTCAACAAATTGTAGTTCACTTTTTTAGTATAAAGACATGAATAAAATGATGAAGAAAAATAACCAGTATAATAGTCTGTAGAGATTTTGTACATTTCTTACTTAGAAGTGTGTATTAATTGATCAAAAGGAGTTTAAGGTAAGAAGATGCTAGGAGTGTACATATAATGAACTTGCCCAAACTGTAAATGGAGGCTAAATTATTTAGGATTACTCTAATCCAGTTAGCTAGGAAAATTGGAGCTCTGTCTCATTTAAAAGATAGATTCTTATCAAAGGCAAGCTGTTCCCTTGTTTCTTTAGTTTCCTGAAGAATTAAAAAGAAATCCTAATTTAGGAATGCATTTCTATCTTAAAAAAAAAAACAACTCTCAATATGTTGAAAAAGTGTCTTTAAAAATGCATTCCCTATCTGTATCACAATTATATTGAAAGTATCAAATAATGATTTTGTATAACATTTTCTTTTACCATCTACTCTTTCTATAGAAATAATATTACAATATGCATTAAACCTATTGATTTTTTTCCTAGAGATGAATAAATTATTCTTATGCGGTTGCCTAGCTAAGGGGGAACAATACCACATTTTTTAATTGAAGTTTCAATTTTGAGGCAGAGCGCATTTTAAATGTTGTCTATCTTTAAACTTTGGCAATTGGTTTTGTGCTTGTGATTGAATAAGGTGTTTTTGCAAATGCAAGGAATACTAGGAAAACAGATAAGCTTCTCGTTTTATTTTTAATTCAGCTGTAAAGCCTACTAATGTTTTAAGGTTTTAAAAATTATATTTTCTTGGGTTTTACAACATGAATTAAAAGCGATGAAAGGCATAGTTGCCTTGTCTACACATATTTTGAGAGGATAAGAAATATTACCTCACTGACTGATATGGGATATTAAAAATACAACTCATAATTAGAAAAGTCCATTCTCAAAAGGCTCCTTCCTCTAACAGTACTTAGGTGATTTGGTTGTTTCACATGAAGTCCTAACTAGGTGGTGTTCTAGAATTGAATGTATGTTTTGATGTTAATATTATATCCTTTTCTGTCTTTCCTGACTAGAATATGGCTTAATATTTTAGCTAAGTCATTTTCCATAGTCTTCTTTCTATTATTTTTCCTACTATTTTCTTTATAAAAAAGAACTTTTCTCTCTTGACTCTTCTTAATTTATTAGAGCTGATTCCCTCTAATAGAGTCTTTATTTTGAAGGAGCAAAGGTAGGCATTGTTTGGCTTTACTTTTCAGTGTAGTCTTAAGCCAGTAACTTCTATATAGAATTGATGTTTTTATTTTCTCTTCTACCTTAAACCAAATACTTTATTATTCATGCATTGTAATCAAGGTTGTGCAACCTACTTCATCTTCATACTGCTATACCTCCGAACAGCCCACTATAGTCTTGCAAATATTTTAAATCTCTGGATTTAGATCACCTCAGAGTGATAAAAATTCTGCCTCTTTATCCTTTTAGTCATTATCAGCTCCTTTTTATACAACATGTTTTTTTCTATCAGGGTAACATTTTATGAAAAGCACAGACCAAAAGGGAAAAAAAATCAAAATGAAAAGCTTTTGCTTCTTGAAAGACCTCATTAAGGAGATGAAAACACAAGTCACATGTCTGATAAATATACATATATCTTGATACGAGTATATAAAGAGCTCTTACAACTGAACTATAGGAAACTAAACAACCCAATAAAAATGTAGCCAAAATATGTTATCAGATGCTTCACTAAAAAGGTACACAAATGACACCAATAGCCACGAGGATGATGCAAATTAAATCACGATGAGATACTGCTATATAAAATGAAAATGACCAATAATACTAAGTGTTGACAAGAAGGTGGAGTAACTGGAGCTCTCATACATTGCTGGTAGAAATACAAAATGTTATAGCCATTTTGGAAGACAGCTTGACAATTTCTTATAACATTAAATATATACTTACCGCAAAGCTGAGAAATTCTACTGCTAGTTATCTGTCCAAAAGAAAGAGAAATGTATTCAAATGCTCCTAGAAGCTTTATTCACCATATCAAAGGAAGGAAAAGAAAAAAGAGAACAACCCAAATGTCCATTAGCTACTGAATAGATAAATTACGCTACATTTTTACAATGGAATCCTACTTAGCAATAGAAAGGAAAGAACTACTGATACAAACAACAACATGATGTTAAAAACATCATACTAAGTGAAAGAAGCCAGACACAAAAACTTCCTACTGTATGATTTCATTTATACAGAATTTTATTTATTTATTTATTTTTTCTGACATTCTTTTATTAGAGATACATTAATTCATTAGAAGATTTGAGGATATTTTCTCCCTCAAAAGGCATTTGATAAGATGTGAACATGTCTAAAGTAGCAGTGACATAAGCTTTTAATTTTGGCTGTTCCCTTAGGGCCACACACCCGAAGGGTAAACTGTATACGTATCTTAGAGCTCAGAAAATCATAGCATTTCAGATTCTGAAGCACTGAACCCATTGTTTTCAACATACAGATGAGGAGGCTGAGTCCTGGAGTGGTAAAATTGTAGCAACAGAAAGCAGATCAGAGATCAGACTGGAGTGGGCCAGGGGAATGCATGCAAAAGGGCACTAGGGAATTTTCAAGAGATGGACGTGCTCTATACCTTGAGTGCGGTGGTAGTTACACAGTTTTATACATTTGCAAGACTTCATTAAACTGTACCCTTAAAATGAGTTGATTTTTTTCTATGTAAGTTATGTTTCAATAAAGCTCCTAAAAACGGAATACTTATCATAAATAATTAGAAAGTACAGGAAAATACAATGAATCAAAGGAAAATTTATTTCTCATCATCTAACTACTATTAATATTTCTGGTAAACTCTTAATTGAAGAATAGAGTACTATAGAAAGTTAAAAATCATAGTTCTGAAACTCAATGATTTTTAAAGTGAACACCCATATCATGAAACAGAACACTGCTGTCACTCCAGAAGGTTATTTCATGCCTCCTTCTAGGCAGTAAGCCTTGTAACCAGTAACACCAGAGCTTAGTTTTGTCTATTTTGAACTCTCTCTATATATAATATATAAATACATATAAATGTATTTATATATGTATGTGAAATCACATGGAATGGTTTATCTTATGTATGGTTTCTTTAGCTCAAAAATACTTTTGCAAGATTTATTCATATTGCATGTAATTGTAGTTCACTCATTATCATTTTGTAGTTTTTCATTGCATGTACATGGCACAATTTATTTATCCATTCTATGGTGAATGATCATTGAGTTATTTACATCCCTTACAGGGATATTAAGCATAAGATTTCTGTAAACATTACTGTATATATCTTTTGCTGAACAGAATGTATGCCTGTTAGGTATATACCTAGGATTGGTATTGCTACATTTTGTGGTATGCATATATGTAAACTTTATAGATATTTTCAAACAGTTTATCAATGTGGCTATACCAATTAAACTCTCACCAGCAACATATGAGCATTCCAGTTGATTCACATACTGATGTTTTAATATATTTTTCACAGAATATCTCCAAGTTGATGTTTACAATTTTTGTAACTCAATAAAATTGGGTTCATATGGTATACAGAGATTTGAATATTGCTCTTTAATTTTTTATTTTACATTATAACATCCCTATATTATTGTTATTCAGAAAGACAATTGATTGTTAATTGGGCTGGATAATATTTTATCATAAGGTTATTTCCATCACTTGCAGCTCTTTTCTGAGCTTTACTTTCCTCAACTATACAATAGAGATAGTTATATTGCTTTTTAGAATTTTTGCAATTTTGTAAAGATATCTAGGTGGGGTTTTCATAATATATGGAATACAATAGATGCTCAACTATTAGGTTGATACAAAAGTAATTGCGGGTTTTACCATCACTTTTAATGAAAAAAGCCACACTTATTTTTGTACCAACGTAATAATTTGTTTCTTTCACATTCTGGCACTATATTCATTTCCTTAATGGAGAATAGTTTAAATACAGTAATTCGATCTTCCTTAATTTCTTTCATTAGAGTTTTATGGTTTTCTGCAAATAGATCCCAACATATTTTGTTAGATTTATACTTAAATATATAATTTTGGGGGGTGCTATAAATGATATTGTGGTTTTAATTTCAGATTTCAATTTTTCATTGTTGATATGTAGGAAATAGTTGACTTTTGTATATTAATCTTATATTCTTCAACCTTGCTTATTAGTTCTTGGAGGTTTTTGTTGTGATTGTTGTAGATCATGTGTAATTTTATAAATAGACAATCATGCCATTTATGAACAATTTTACTTTTTCCTTCCCAAACTGTATACCTTTTATTCTCTTGTCTTGTTTGCACTACCTGGGTCTTCCAGTATGATGTTGAATAAAAATGGTGAGAAGGAACATGCTTACATTTTCCCGAATCTTAGGGGTGGAAACATCCAGGTTCTCATCATTAAGTGTGATATGTTTGCTGAAGATTATTTGTAGATATTCTTTATCGAGTTAAGGAGATTCCCCACTATTCCTACTGTGCTGAGACCTTTTATGTGGTGTTGGATTGAATGAATGTTGGATTTTGTCAAATGCTTTTTCTGCATCAATTGATATGATTACATGTTTTTTCCTCCATAGACTGTTGATGTAGACTAACTTAACTGATTTTTGAATGTTGAACCAGCCTTTGCACAAATGTAATAAATCTCATTTAGTCGTGGTTTATCATTCTTCTTATTTATCATTGGATTATATATAAAATATTGTATCTAATATTTTAAAATATAATCTGTAATTTCCCCTTCCTGTAATATATTTATCTGATTTTGTTCTTAAGGAAATGGTGGCCCCATAGAATGATTTAGAAAGTGTTCCTTCTGCTTTTGTTTTTTGAAGAGATTATAGAGAATTACTTCGTTAAATGTTTGGAAGAATTCACCAGTGAAACCATTTGGCACTAGTGCTTTCCTTCTTTTTCTGCCTTCTCTGGTTTTAAGTAAACATTTTATATAATTCTATTTTGTCTCTTCTCTTAGCATATCAATCATATATCTTTTAACAATTTTTCAGTGCTTGCTCTAGAGTTTTCAGTACACATATATAATTTATATAAGTCAACTTTCAAATAACACTACATTGCTTCATGGGCGGTGAAGATACCTCCCCCTAGAGTATTCTCAATTCCCCTTCCCTGTCTTATAACGTATCTGTCATGCATTCTACTCATCCATATATTATAACAGCTCAATACATTCTTAGTATTATTACTTGCACAGATATGTATTTGATGATTTCCTTTCTTTTAGGTGTATAACTAGCTGTGGAATTGCTGGATCATATGGTAGTTCTAGTTTTAGTTTTTTGAGGAATCTTCAAACTGTTCTTTATAGTGGTTGTACTAATTTACATTGTCAAATGAGGTTTCCTTTTCTCCACATTCTCACTATCATTTGTTATTGCCTGTCTTTTCGATAAAAGTCATTTTAACTGGAGCGAGATGACATCTCATTGTAGTTTTATTTGCTATCATATAGATAATATCTCATTTATAGTTCTGATAATCAGTGATGTTGAGCACCTTTTCATGTACATATTTGCCAATTGTATGTCTTCTTTTGAGGAATGTCACTCAGATCTTTTGCCTATTTTAAAATTGGATTATTAGGTTTTTTCCTGTAGAGTTTTTTGAGCTCCTTATATATGGCAAATATTTTCTCCCATTCAGTTGGTTATCTCTTCACTTTGTTGATTGCTTCCTTTGCTGTGCAGAAGCTTTTTAACTTGATGTGATCCCATTTGTCTGTTTTTGCTTCGGTTGCATGTGCTTGTTGGGTATTACTCAAGAAATCTTTGCCCACTCCAATGTCCTGGAGAGTTTCTTAAATGTTTTCTTGTAGTAGTTTCATAGTTTGAGGTCTTTGGTTTAAGTCTTTAATCCATTTTGATTTCATCTTTGTATATGGCAAGAGATACAGGTCTATTCTTCTGCATATGAATATCCAGTTTCTCCAGCACCATTTATTAAAGAGACTGTCTTTTACCCAACATATGTTCCTGGCACTTTTGAGGTCACTGTAGATGTATGGATTTATCTCTGGGTTCTCTATTCTGTTCCATCAGTCTATGTGTCTGTTTTTATGCTAGTACTATGCTGTTGTGGTTGCTATAGCACTGAAGTATAATTTGAAGTCAAGTAATGTAATTCCTCCAGCTTGTTCTTTTTGTTCAGAATAGCTTTGTCTATTCTGGGTCTTTTGTGGTTCCATATTCCATATAAACTTTAGGATTGTTTTCTCTATTTCTGTGAGTAAGATCATTGGCATTTTGATAAAGACTGCATTGAATCTGTAGATTGCTTTGGGCAGTATGGACATTTTAACAATATTGATTCTTCCAATCCACTGACATGGAATATCTTTCCAGTTTTTGCTGTCCTCTTCAATTTCTTGAATCAACGTTTTATAGTTTTCATTGCACATATCTTTCACTCCTTTGGTTAAGTTAATATCTAGGTATTTTATTTTATTTGTAGCTATTGTAAATAGGATTACTTTCTTGACTTCTATATCATATTGTTTGCTCTTGGCATATAGAAATGCTGCTGATTTTTGTATGTTGATTTTGTGTCCTGCAGCTTTGCTGAATTCGTTGATCAGTTGTAATAGTTTTTTGATGGAGTCTTCAGGTTTTTCCAAATATAGGATTATATCATCTGCAGACAAAGACAATTTTACTTCTTTTCCTTTTGGATGTCTTTTTCCTGGTCTGATTGATCTAGCTGGCATTTCCAGTACTATGTTGAATGAGAATAGTAAAGGTGGGCTTCCTTGTCATCTTCCAGATATTGCAGAAAGGCTTTCAGTTTTTCCCCACTCAGTATGATTATAGCTGTGAGTCTATCATATATGGGTTTTATTGTGTTGAATATTTTTTTGTACCTGGTTTTTTGATGGTTTTATCAGGAAGGGATGCTGAGTTTTATGAAATGCTTTTTCATCATCAGTTGAAATGATCATATGGTTTTTGTCCTTTGTTCTGTTGATATATCACATTGATTTATTTGTGTATGTTGAACCACCCTTGCATACCTGGGATAAATCTCACTTGGTCATGAAGGATGACTTTTTAATGTGTTGTTGCTTTAGTTTGCTAGTATTTTGGTAGGAATTGTTGCATCAATCTTCATCAGGGATACTGGCCTGTAGTTTTCTTTTAATCTGTGTCTTTGTCTGGTTTTGGTATCAGGATAATACTGGCCCTGTAAAATGAATTTGGAAGTATTTTATCCTCCTTTATTTTTCAGAATAGATTGAAAAGTATTGGTACTAGCTCTCCTTTAAATGTTTGGTAAAATTCTTTAGTGAAGCCATCAGGTCCTGGGCTTTTCTTTGCTGAGAGACTTTATTATGGCTTTCATCTCATTACTTGTTATTGGTCTGTTTGGGCTTCAGATTTATTCATGATTCAATCTAGGTAAGTTGTATGTGTCTAGGAATTTATTCATTTCTTCTAAGTTTTCCAAATTTTGGCATATAGTTGCTCCTACTAGCCTCTAGTGATCCTTTGAATTTCTGTGGTATCAGTTGTAATATGGTCTGGCTCTCTATTCCACCCAAATGTCATCTTGAATTGTAATCCAAATTGTAATCCACGTGTGTTTGGAGAGGGACTTCGTAGGAGGTGATTAGATCATGGGGGCAGTTCCCCATGCTGTTCGCATGATATTGAGTGAGTTTCTCACAAGATCTAGTGGTTTTATAAGCGTCTGGCATTTCACCTGCTTTCGCTAATTCTCTCTCCTGTTGCCCTGTGAAGAGGTGCCTTCCACCGTGATTGTAAGTTTCCTGAGGCCTCCCAAACCATGCGCAACTGTGAGTCAATTAAACCTCTTTTCCTTACAAATTACCCAGTCTTAGGTATTTCTTCATAACAGCATGAGAATGGACTAATACAGTAAATTGGTACCACAGAGAGTGAGGTACTGCTATAAAGATACCCAAAAATGTGGAAGCAACTTTACAACTGGATAATAGGCAGAGGTTGGAACAGTATATAGGGTTCAGAAGAAGACAGAAAAATGTGGTCAAGTTTGGAACTTCCTAGAAACTTGGAGGGCTCAGAAGACAGAAAGACGTGGGAAAGTTTGGAACTTCCTAGAGATTTGTTGAACAGTTTTGACCAAAATGCTGATAGTGATATGGACAATGAAGTACAGGCTGAAGTGGTCTCAGATAGAGATTAGAAACTTGTTGGGAACTGGAGTAAAGGTCGCTCTTGCTATGCTTTACCAAAGAGACTGGAGGTTGTTTGCCCCTGACCTAGAGATCTGTGGAACTTTGAACTTGAGAGAGATGATTTAGGGTATCTGGTGGAAGAAATTTCTAAGCAGCAAAGCATTCAAGTGGTGACAGAGCATAAAAGTTTGGAAAATTTTCAGCCTAATGATACAGTCGGAAAGAAAAACCCATTTTCTGGGGCAAAATTCAAGCTGGCTGCAGAAATTTGTATGAGTAATGAGGAGCCAAATGTTAATCACTAAGACAATGGGGAAAATATCTCCAGGTCATGTCAGAGACCTTCATGGCAGCCCTTCCCATTACATGCCTGTAGAATTAGGAGGCAAAAATTGTTTTGTGGGCCTGACCTGGGACCCACTGCTCCATGCAGCCTCGGGACATGGTGCCCTGCATCCTAGCTGCCTCAGCTACAGCTGTGGCTAAAATGGGCCAGTGTACAGGTTGGGCTGTTTCTTCAGAGGGTGCAAGCCCCACGCCTTGGTGGCTTACACATGGTTTTGGGCCTGCAGGTGCACAGAAGTCAAGAATTGAGTTTTGGGAACCTCCACCTAGATTTCAGAGGATGTACGGAAATGCCTGGATGTTCAGGTAGAAGTCCGCTGCAGGGGTGAGCCCCCATGGAGAACCTCTGCTAGGGCAATGTGGAAGGGAAATGTGGCATTGGCACCCTCACACAGAGTCCCCACTGGGGCACTACCTGGTGGAACTGTGAGAAGAGAGCCACTGTCCTCCAGACCCCAGAATGACAGATCCACTGACAGCTTTTACTGTGTGCGTGGAAAAACTGCAGGCACTCAATGCCACCAATGAAAGCAGCCAAAGAGGGGTGCTTTACCCTGCAAAGCTACAAGGGCAGAGCTTCCCAAGGCTGTGGGATACCACCTCTTGCATCAGTATGTCCTGGATGTGAGACATGGAGTCAAAGGATCATTTGGGAACTTTAAGGTTTAATGACTATCCTGTTGGATTTCAGACTTGCATGGGGCCTGTAGCCCCTTTGTTTTGGCCAATTTCTCCCATTTGGAATGGGTGCATTTATCCAATGCCTGTACCCCCATTATATCTTGGAAGTAACTAACTTGCTTTTGATTTTACAGGCTCATAAGTGGAAGGGAATTGTCTTGTCTTAGATAAAACTATAGACTTAGTCTTTTGGGTTAATGCTGAAATGAATTAAGACTTTGAAGAACTGTTGAAAAGGCATAATTATGTTTTAAAATGTGAGAAAGATGAGATTTGGGAGAGGCCAGAGGCAGAATAATATGGCCTGGCTCTATGTCCCCACCCAAATCTCATCTTAAATTGTAATCTGAATTATAATCCCCATGTGTTGGGGAAGGAAACTCGTAGGAGGTGATTAGATCATGTGGGCGGTTCCCTCATGCTGTTCTCATTATAGTGAGTGAGTTCTCATGATATCTGGTGGTTTTATAAGCATCTGACCTTTCCCCCGGCTTGCACTGATTCTCTCTCCTGCCACCCTGTAAAGAGATGGCTTCTGACATGATTATAAGTTTCCTGAGGCCTCCCTAGTCACGTAGAACTGTGAGTCAATTAAACCTCTTTTCTTTATAAATTATCCAGTTTTGGGTATTTCTTCATAGCAGCATGAGAATGGACTAATACAAGTTGTAATGTCTCCATTTTCATCTCTGATTTTATTTATTTTAATTTTTACTCTTTCTTAGTCTAGCTAAAATTTTGCCAATTTTGTTTATCTGTTCAAAAATAGCAACATTTTGCTGATCTTTCATATTTTTTGTTTCAGTTTCATTTATTTCTGTTTCAATCTTTATTATTTTCTTCTACTAACGTTGGGTTTTGTTTGCTCTTGCTTTTCTAGTTCTTTAAGATTCATCATTAGGTTGCTTATTTGAATGAAGTTTTTTTACTTTTTTGATGTATGTGCTTTTTGCTGTAAACTTTCCTCTTAGTATTGCTTTTGCTGTATCTCATAGGTTTTGCTATGTTGTATCCCCATTTTCATTTGTTTCAAGAAATATTTAATTTCCTTCTGAATCTCTTCATTGACCTACTGGTCATTTAGGAGCATATTGTTTAATTTTAATGTTTGTATAGTTTCCACATTCCTCTTTTTATTAATTTCTAGTTTTATTCCTTTGTGTTCAGAGAAGATAATTGACATAATTTCAAGTTTTTGGAATTTTTTAAAGACCTTTTTTTTTGGCCTAACAGATGGTCTATCCTTGAGAATGATCCATGTGCTGAGGAGAAGAGTGTGTATTCTGAAGCTGTTGGTTGAAATGTACTGTAAACACTTATGGGATCCATTTGGATATACTGCAGATTAAATCAGTGTTTCTTTGCTCATATTGTGTCTGGATGATCTGTCCAATGCTTCATGTGGGGTATTGAAGTCTCCAACTATTATTGTATTGGGGTCTATATCTCTCTTTAGCTCTAAATAATGTTTGCTTTATATATCTGTGTGTACCAGTGTTGGGTACATGTGTATTTACAATTATGATATTCTTTTGCTGAATTGACCCCTTTATTATTGTGTAATGACTTTGTCAACTTTTATAGTTTTTGTCTTGAAATCCATTTTGTTTGATATGACTATAGCTACTCCTGCTCTTTTTTGTTCTTTATTTACATGGAATATCTTTTTCCATTATTTTATTTTCAGTTCATGTCTCTTAATGGTGAAGTGTGTTTCCTTTAGGCACTAGATCATTGGGCCTAATTTTCAAAATTCATTCAGCCACTCTATGTCTTTTTATTGGAGAATTTAGTTCACTATTTACTTTCGATGTTACTGTTGATAAACAAGTATATTTCTGACATTTTGTTATTTGTTTTCTGTTGTTTTGTGGCATTCTCTTCCTTCTTTCCTGCCTTCCTTTTAGTGAAGGTGATTTTCTTGGGTGGTATGTTTTAATTTATTGCTTTTTAAATTTCTTGCTTTTGTATATGTGTATCCATTGTATTTTTTGATTTGAGGTTATTATGACACTTGCAAATAATATTTTTAAACCATTATTTTAAACTGATGACAAATTAACAACTGATTACACAAACAAACAAAAAGAAAAAACTAATAAAAGCTCTATGGTTTAACTTCATCCTACCACTTTTTAACTTTTTGTTCTTTCTACTTATATTTTATTGTACTGTGTCTTGAAAAGCTGTAATTATTATTTTGATTGGTTCATACATGAGTAGTTTGATGAGACATTTACACTGATTCCATAAACAAGCAAAAAGAAGAAACTAATAAAAACTTTATGATTTAACTTCATCCTCCCACTCTTTAACTTTTCGTTCTACACCCTCCCAAGACTAAACCAGGAAGAAGTTGAATCTCTGAATAGTCCAATAACAGGGTCTGAAATTGAGGCAATAATTAATAGCTTACCAACCAAAAAAAAGTCCAGGACCAGACGGATTCACAGCCGAATTCTGCCAGAGGTACAAGGAGGAGCTGGTACCATTACTTCTGAAACTATTCCAATCAATAGGAAAAGAGGGAATCCTCCCTAACTTATTTTATGAGGCCAGCATCATCCTGATACCAAAGCCTGGCAGAGACACAACAAAAAAAGAGAATTTTAGACCAATATTCCTGATGAACATCAGTGCAGAAATCCTCAATAAAATACTGGCAAACCAAATCCAGCAGCACATCAAAAAGCTTATCCATCATGATCAAGTGGGCTTCATCCCTGGGATGCAAGGCTGGTTCAACATATGCAAATCAATAAATGTAATCCAGCATGTAAATAGAACCAAAGACAAAAACCATATGATTATCTCAATAGATGCGGAAAAGGCCTTGGACAAAATTCAACAGCCCTTCATGCTAAAAACTCTCAATAAATTAGGTATTCATGGGACGTATCTCAAAATAATAAGAGCTATTTATGACAAACCCACAGCCAATATCATACTGAATGGGTAAAAACTGGAAGCATTCCCTTTGAAAACTGGCACAAGACAGGGATGCCCTCTCTCACCACTCCTATCCAATGTAGTGCTGGAGGTTCTGGCCAGGGCAATCAGGCAGGAGAAGGAAATAAAGGGTATTCAATTAGGAAAAGAGGAAGTCAAATTGTCCCTATTTGCAGATGACATGATTGTATATTTAGAAAACCCCATCGTCTCAGCCCCAAATCTCCTTAAGCTGATAAGCAACTTCAGCAAAGTCTCAGGATACAAAATCAATGTGCAGAAATCACAAGCATTCTTATACACCAATAACAGACAAACAGGGAGCCAAATCATGAGTGAACTCCCATTCACAATTGCTTCAAAGAGAATAAAATACCTAGGAATCCAACTTACAAGGGATGTGAAGGACCTCTTCAAGGAGAACTACAAACCACTGCTCAATGAAATAAAAGAGGACACAAACAAATGGAAGAACATTCCATGCTCACGGATAGGAAGAATCAATAACATGAAAATGGCCATACTGCCCAAGGTAATTTATAGATTCAATGCCATCCCCATCAAGCTACCAATGACTTTCTTCACAGAATTGGAAAAAACTACTTTAAACTTCATATGGAACCAAAAAAGAGCCCGCATTGCCAAGTCAATCCTAAGCCAAAAGAACAAAGCTGGAGGCATCATGCTACCTGACTTCAAACTATACTACAAGGCTGTAGTAACCAAAACAGTACGGTACTGGTACCAAAACAGAGATATAGAGCAATGGAACAGAACAGAGGCCTCAGAAATAATACCACACATCTACAACCACCTGGTCTTTGACAAACCTGACAAAAACAAGAAATGGGGAAAGGATTCCTTATTTAATAAATGGTGCTGGGAAAACTGGCTAGCCATATGTAGAAAGCTGAAACTGGATCCCTTCCTTACACCTTATACAAAAATTAATTCAAGATGGATTAAAGACTTAAGTGTTAGACCTAAAACCATAAAAACCCTAGAAGAAAACCTAGGCAATACCATTCAGGACATAGGCATGGGCAAGGACTTCATGTCTAAAACACCAAAAGCAATGGCAACAGAAGCCAAAATTGACAAATGAGATCTAATTAAACTAAAGAGCTTCTGCACAGCAAAAGAAACTACCATCAGAGTGAACAGGCAACCTACAGAATGGGAGAACATCTTTGCAATCTACTAATCTGACAAAGGGCTAATATCAAGAATCGACAAAGAACTCAAACAAATTTACAAGAATAAAACAACCCCATCAAAAAGTGGGCAAAGGATATGAACAGACACTTCTCAAAAGAAGACATTTATGCAGCCAACAGACACATGAAAAAATGCTCATCATCACTGGCCATCAGAGAAATGCAAATCAAAACCACAATGAAATACCGTCTCACACCAGTTAGAATAGCGATCATTAAAAAGTCAGGAAACAACAGGTGCTGGAGAGGATGTGGAGAAATAGGAACACTTTTACACTGTTGGTGGGACCGTAAACTAGTTCAACCATTGTGGAAGACAGTGTGGCAAATCCTCAGGGATCTAGAACTAGAAATAACATTTGACCCAGCCATCCCGTTACTGGGTATATACCCAAAGGATTATAAATCATGCTGCTATAAAGACACATGCACACGTATGTTCATTGTGGCAGTATTCACAATAGCAAAGACTTGGAACCAACCCAAATGTCCATCAATGATAGACTGGATTAAGAAAATGTGGCACCATGGACATATACACCATGGAATACTATGCAGCCATAAAAAGGATGAGTTCATGTCCTTTGTAGGGACATGGATGAAGCTGGGAACCATCATTCTCAGCAAACTATCGCAAGGACACAAAAACCAAACACTGCATATTCTCACTCATAGGTGGGAATTGAACAATGAGAGCACTTGGACACAGGAAGGGGAACATTACACACCGGTGCCTGTCGTGGGGTGGGGGGAGAGGGGAGGGATACCCTTAGGAGATATACCTAATGTAAATGACAAGTTAATGGGTGCAACAACCAGCATGACACATGTATACATATGTAGCAAACCTGCACACGTTGTGCACATGTACCCTAGAACTTAAAGTATAATAAAAAAAAACCTTTTTGTTCTTGTTACTTATATTTTATTGTACTGTGTCTTGAAAAGTTGTAATTATTATTTTTGATTGGTTCATACATGAATAGTTTACATACCACAATTACATGTTATAGTATTCTGTGTTTTTCTGTGTACTTACTACTGTTAGTTAGTTTTGTACTTCTTGTCAGATAGGTCTGGTGTTGATGACATCCCTCAGCTTTTGTTTGTCTTGGAAAGTCTTTATTTCTCAGTCTGTTAAGGATATTTCCACTGAATATACAACTATAGGATAAAAGTATTTTTTTTCCTTCAGCACTTTAAATATGTCAAATATGTCATGCTACTCTCTCCTGGCCTATAAGGTTTCCACTGAGAAGTCTGCTGCTAGGTGTATTGGAGCTCCATTGCATGTTATTTGTTTTTTTTCTGTTGCTGCCTTCAGGATCCTTTCTTTATTCTTGACTTTTGGGAGTTTAATTATTAAATATCTTGAGGTAGTCTTCTTTGCATTAAGTCTGCTTGTTGTTTTAAAACCTTCCTGTACTTGAAAATTGATATCTTTCCCTAGGTTTGGGTAGTTCTCTGTTGCTATCCCTTTGAATAAACTTTCCACCCCTATCTCTCTTCCTACTTCCTCTTTAAGGCCAATAACTCTTAGTTTTCTCACTTTTGAGGCTATTTCTAGATCTTGTAGGTGTGCTTCATTGTTTTCTATTCTTTTTCCTCCTCTATTTTCAAGTAGCCTGACTTTAAGCTCACTAATTCTTCCTTCTGCTTTATCAGTTCTACTGTTTTGACACTAATGCATTTTTCAATATGTCAATTGCATTTTTCAGCTCCAGAATTTCTGCTTGATTTTTTAAATTATTTCAATCTCTTTCTTAAGTTGATTTGATAAGATTCTGAATTCCTTCTCTGTTATCTTGAATTTTGCTGAGTTTCCTCAAAACAGCTAGTTTTAATTCTCTGTCGGAAACATCACATATCTCTATCTCTCCAGGATTGGTCCCTGGGGACTTACTTAGTTTGTTTATTGAGGTAGTGTTTTCCTGGATAGTCTAGATGCTATCCAATTCATTGTTGCCTGGGCATTGAAGAGTTAGGTATTTGTTGTGGTCCTTTGAGTCTGGGCTTCTTTGTACCCACCCTTCTTGTAAGGTTTCCCAGGTATTCAAAAGGACTTGGGTGTTGTGATAGAAGTTTTTTGTCACTGCACTTATATCTGCATCAGGGTGTTACAGTAGGTAGCTAGTCAGACATGAGCAGAGCAGAAGAGGGCTCCCCCAACCACCCCATACACACACACACACCCAGAATGTCAGGCAACCATCAGGTGATGGTCAGGTGGTTGTTAACTGTCTCTCTAAAATAATAATTGATAACAACCAGCACCAGAGAAAGGCAGTTTTCTAATAATCTGAAACACCTGAAACTGGTGATCAGCCGCTTCCCAATAAGATCCCAGGAGTTGGCCAAGTAGGCTCAAGCACGTACATTAAGAGGCAAAATGGCAGAGTTTAACTGGTATATGACCTTCTAGGAATATTCAGCTGGTAAGGGAAGGACGACTCAAGTGAGAATGCATATAACTCCAGTAAACACATTGTGCATGCATACCTAACAAGTGCTAGCAGACCACTGCACATGCAGACAGCTCATCCCAAGAGAAGAATCAAGGGAGAAGAGATGCAGACCCCGTAAGTATGCCAACATATAAAACCCCAAGTCAAAAGGTCAAATGGTGCACTTGTCCTCAAGTTGCCCTCTTGGCCCTCTTCCAAGTGTACTTTACTTTCTTTTCATTCCTGTTCTAAAGCTTTTTAATAAACTTTCACTCCTGCTCTAAAACTTGCCTCAGTCTGTTCTTCTGCCTTATGCTCCTCAGTCAAATTCTTTCTTCTGAGGAGGCAAGAATTGAGGTTGCTGCAGAGCCATACAAATGTGCCACTAGTAACAAAGTGGTACCCCAAGCTTAGTAATGCTGTGGGTCTTGCAGACTCACAGAGGTTCCGCATTGGTAGTCTTTTATATGATTCACAAGAATTCTCTGGATTACTAAGCAGAGACTCTTATTCTTTTCCCTTTGTTTCTCCCAAACATATGGAGTCTCTCTCTGTGCTAAGCTGCCTTAAGCTGGGGGAGTGTGCCGCATGCAGTGTGGCCTGTGTTGGGTCATATCTGAAGCTAGCACAGCACTGGGTCTCACCCATAGCCATGGCAACCATTGCCTGGCTATTGCCTATGTTTACTCAAGGTCACAGGGCTCTACAATCAGCAGGTGGTGAAGCTAGCTAGGTTTGTGTCCTTCCCCTCAGCAAGTTCCCATGAATGCCTGTGAGGTTCAGAAATGCTGTCTGGGAGGTAGGGCCTGTCATTGGACACCCTAGGAATCTAACCAGTGCCCTATTCTACTGTGGCTGAGCTGGCACCTATACTGTCTTGTGGCACCCAAGCAACAAGGCAAAGTCCTTCCCACATTTTTCTCCCCTTTCCGCAAGCACAGGAATCTCTATCCATGGCCACCACCACACCAGACTGGTGTTGTGTATTACCTGGCTACTGCTCAAGGCCCAAAGGCTCTTCAGTGAGCTTGTGGTGAATGTTGCCAGGCCTGGGACTCTTCCTTCAGGGCAGCGGTAATCCCTCTCACCCAGGGCAGGTCCAGAAATACCATCCAAGAGCCAAGGTCTGGAATCAGAGACCCCAAGAGCCCACTTTGTACTCTACCCCACTGTGTACAAGCTGGTGCCTAAGCTGCAAGACAGGGTCTCATTTACTCTTCCTTCTCCTTTTCTCAAGCATAAAGAGTCCCTTCCAATAGGCACCATAGTTGGGAATGTGCTGGGTCACACCTGAAGCTAGCATGTTTCTAAGTCTCCTCCAAGGCTCACAGCAAGAACTGCATATGTATCGCTGCTGATTATCCAGGGCCAAGGGCTCTTTAGTCAGCAGTCATACAGTCAACTGCCAGACTGTATTCTTCTTCTTAAGACAGCAGGTTCCCTTCTGGTCCAGGGTGTGTCTAGAAATGTTGTCCAAGAAGAAGAGCCTGGAATGAGGGCCTTAGGACTCTGCCTGGTACCCTATCCTACTGTGGGTGAGCTGGTATCCAAGTTGCCAGACAAAATCCTCTTTACTCTTGCCTCTCCTCTCCTGACGTGGAGGGATGGAGACTCTCCTGGAGCTGCAAGCTACATTGTCTGGAGTTGGGGGAAGGGCAGTGCAAGCCTCGGCTTGCCTCGGCTGCCTGCACTGGTGTCTCACTAGATATTGTGCACCCCCAAGTTTACTGGCTCCAAGCCCAGCATAGCACCAAGATTTGCCCAGGAATGGCAGTCCTTGTGGCCTAGGCTGCCTTCAAGTTTATTTAGGACCTCATATCTGTTTAGCCTGTGGAGGTGAGGCTTGCAAGAACTCAGGTTCCAACCACTGGGATGGGTAATTCTCCTTTTACTAGGGTTGGTCTAAATATTGTCTCCATGGGTGCCAACTAACTTCTACCTGATATTGCTTTCTGCTGTGATAAGGCAGCACTGAATTTCAATGCAAAGTTCCACCGCCACTGCGCTCTCACTCTCCCAAGTGCACAGATCCTCTCTGTGTGCCGTGCAGTCACTGGTGGGGATGGAGGAGGGGTGACATTGGCAATTCAAGACTGTCTTTTAGCTGGGCACAGTGGCTGGTGCCTGTAATCCCAGCACTTTGGGAGGCCAAGGTGGGAGGATTGTTTGAGCCCAGGAGTTTGAGACTAGCCTGGGCAACACAGTGAGACCCCCATCTCTACAAAAAATTTAAAAAAAAAATGAGCCAGCCATTATAGCACGCACCTATGGTCCCAGCTACTCAGGAAGCTGAGGCAGGAGGGTCACTTGAGCCTGGGAAGTTGAGGCTACAGTGTGATTGTGCCACTGCACTCCAGCCTGGGTAACAAAGTGAGCTTCTATCCCAAAAAAAAGACCGTTTTTTCTACCCACTTTAATGCCTCTTTCAGGGATATGAAGTTAAAATAAAGTACTATGAGCTCATCTGATTTTTGGTTCTTATGACGGTGATTTTTAGGGTAGATAGTTGTTCAATTTGGTGTTTCTGCGGGGAGGATGATTGGTAGAGGCTCCTATTTGGCCATCTTGCTCTGCTTCCACTTCAGATATTTTGCTTTACAGTCTTTTTGCGTTTCACTTTGGGAAGTTTCTATGAACATATCTACAAGCTTGCTGATTCTTTCTCAAGCCTGTCTAATCTACTGATGAGCCCATTTTTTGTTTCTATTTTTGAATTTCAGCATTTCTTTTGGATACTTTCTTAGTTTCCATCTCTTTGTTTATGTTACCCATCTGATCTGTGTGCTGTTTACTTTTGCCACAAGAGCCCTTAACATATTAACAATAGTTATTTTAAATTCCCTGCCTGATAATTGCAAAATCTGTGCTGCCTCTGAGTCTTATTCTGATACTTGCTTTATCTCTTCAGACTGTTTTTTTTCTTACTTCATAGCATGCTTTGTAATTTTGTTGAACGTTAGATATAACGTATCAGGTAATAGAAACTGAAGTAAACATATCTTCATTGTGAGGGTTTATGTTAATCTTACTAGGAGTTAGGTCATGTTTAATGTTTGCTATAGCTGTAGGTATGAAAGACTTTAATTTCCTCTAATGTACTTACGTTTGTCTTCCTTATTGTCTTTAGGTTTTCTTAACAACTCTGTCTTAAACTGAGTCTGCATCTCACAGTCCTTTCAGCTACTTTTCACGGTTATTATGCTACAGTCCTGTTGAGGAGTGGTAAAATGTAGGTGAGGGGACACATTCAGTAATCCTATGATTCAGTGTTAGTCTTTTAGTGGGCCTGTGTCCCTGGTCTATAACCATTGTAAGTGTTTATTAGCTTCTCCTCTTGCCCGCCCTGTCCCACTGAGTCATTAATTAGGTGAGCTAGAGAAGGCTGGAGTTATGTAATTGCCCTAAGTGCTCTTCTCTCAGTTCAGATAAGGCTCTATGCAAGTCTTTTTCCTATACTTTTCCTTATTTTGAAGTATGCCCAGAACGTTCTCCACAGCAACTGAGAGCCTATACTGAATAGGCTTCAGTCGTGGAGGACGTTCTGGGCATATTTCAAAATATGAGAAGAGTTATCTCCTCTTCTTGACATTGCCATGTGTAGATTTGTTGTTGTTAGCATCTTACCATGAGAACCTGATGTAGTTCCTGGAGTTAATACCAATGATGTGGGGCCCCTAGGACTGTGAACCCCTGGAATTTCTCACTTTCATGCTAGACAAAACTTAGCCTCCAGCAATTCATCCAAGTTACTGGTTAACTGTTTCTACTAGCCTGCTCCTCCAGGTAAGGTGAGGCCAGCTGTGATTTTCTTTATTCCCCTGCTTCTGCAGATTTTACTATGGTAGTTTGCCCTGAGATCTCAATTCTCTGATGAGTTCAAGAAAAGTTGTTGAGTTTTCATTTGTTCAGCTTTTTCCTTATTGCAAGGATGGGAGTGGTAACTTCCAAGCTCCTTACATGTCAGAGCTGAAACTAAAGTCCACACAGTAATTACATTTATTGTTTCTTTTAAATTTTATAGTAGAGCTTGCTATTTTAGGCTTTAACTTGGATTACCGCAGGTTTGCCTGGGTCCTGGTTGTACCAGTTGTAAATATGTTAAAGCCTATAACTTATTTTAACACCTGCTTTCAATCTCGAAGTTTCTCAATTTTAGTGGAAATCATATGGTTACCTTTGCAATTGAAACGGAGAGTTCCCTGATTCCCCTCTCAACTCCTCTTTTCTCTTTCTCTGCCATGTGTTCTGCTGTCCATCTGTTTGCCTCTTCATCTCCTCACCTGCTGGTCTGTGGGTCTGCCAGTCTGCCCGGTCTGTTCTGGAGCTTGGGGTTTGGGGTTTATATGGGGCAGGATAAGGGGTGTGGTGGACAAGAAGACAACTTTTTGGGTTTGGAAAAAGAAATGCGTGTTCTCATTTAGGGCTGCAGGTATCCAGGCTTGAGGGTGGGGCCTTTGTGGGGAACTGCCCTCTTTTACCCAATATTTCCCTGTCTCCTGTCCATATCACAATGATACCCTTGGGAATAATTAAAGACTTACGTGACAAAGGCGGTTGCTTTTGACTCTTGCACTTGACTGGTTTTGTTACTGGAAAATCATACACCACTTTTTCCTTTCTTTCTTTAGTATCTCTCCCTACTCACCATTTGTTTTCATTTCACTTGTTCTTTTCACAGATACCCCCAATGTGGTAACTAGAATATGTTCTCTATGACAATTAAGGCCCTTTGTGGTCGTATAATTTAACCATCAGGACTGAGATTTGAGAATGACTGTTTTAACATGACTTAACTGTTTGTTCCAGGAATATTTTTATCTAGAAATATATGACTTGTAAACTAGTAAGTAATTTCACTGTTTGCTTCAGGAAATTCCTAATTTGTTTAGGAAAATTATTATCTCACTTGGTCACAGTGCTTGCTTATCCAAAAGAGCTTACTTATGAAGACTCAAAACTGTTTTCTTGATATGTCTGTTACATATTATCATTAATTAATTTGCTTAATCCTAACAAGTTGTACTCCTTGAAAAGATTTGAAAGGTGTCCTCCTTGAAAGATTTGCTTGTTTGAGCACAGACCTCAAAACCCTGTGTGTATATATCCTTTTATGCAGATATGCATATATATATACATATATTCTTTTATGCCCTATGTCTTCTGAGAACTATGAAGATTCACTTTAGATTATTTTTTATCTTGTTGCAGTAGGTTTAATCAACTTAGTTTTGCATGATCACAGGTCATTTGCATGGTCTTGAACTCTTAATAGTATTAGAATTTCTGGAGCAAGTACATTGATTATACTCCATTATAATCCTGAAAACACTGGATTGTCCTGAAAAAAATAAATTGGATAGAAAAGACAGGCAAATTTTTTCTTTGCTTTTCATTACCTGCTTGTACATGGCCCAGATTCTTATTCCTCCAAGTCCCATAACAAGCCATAATTCTAACACTATTCCTATAAATTAAGAATATTCTTATCTCAACTCCACAGGTGGAGAACTAGGAACAGAGGCTAATAGACTTGTTTAAGGTCACTAAGTGAACCAGTATCCTGGCTGGCTGGGATACAGACCAGGTCGCTTGACTGTCAGCCCCATGCTCTGTGTACCAGATGTGACACCATTCTGCTTTGCCATCAGTGAGCTATTGACCTTGTCTCCTTCTTAGGTGGCAGAGGTCTACTCTGTGTGCTAATGTCAGTTCTGCAGTTTATACCTTGAATTACTTTTCTGCATGGCCAACTTTGTAGTGTTGCAATATTTTCAGGGTATGGCAAAACATGGTGTAAAATAATCTTTTAAAAATTGACATAAGATAGGGAGGTAGGAGAATTCTTAAAACATGCTGAAACTTACAATGTAATAGAAGAAAAAATCAAATGGATTTCAAAAGTGACCTTTTTTAAATGGCTAAGATCTACATAGCCAAGCACACATTGCATATTTTAAAAGAAAAATAGCTAAACTAAGTTTTCTTCATATCCTGGGGTAGCTAATAAGTCTTAAGTTATACTGTAAATACAATGTCCTTCATGTAAACTCATTTGATTTAGGCAGGATATGCTTGAATTACAACTTCTATCCATCTCCATTTTGGCAATGTGTCTCCAAAAATGTTGTGAAGTGAAATAGTTTTCCTTTCAGTGGGTTCTACTTTCTTTTGCTTTATATCTCCTTTCTTCATTCATTACAATAGTATTTACTACAAAACTGCCATCATGATTTATTTCTCTGTAGGCCAAATCTGATTAAATAGAGTGTTATTAAGGTCTACTGAGGACTTAATCATTCCTATTTACCTCAAAAAGTATAAAGAGGTTATAAATGTCACTTTCCAAAAGTTTCTGAAAATTTTGTGAGGGGTCATTAGAAAAAGATCTCAGAGATCCATAAGTGAGTTACTCACTGAAAAAGAGAAGATCCAACGAATCCTGGGTAACTGCTTGCCAGCTGAAAAAAGCATATGGTAACCCCTTTACACAGAACTCAATTAGGACATAATCATATAACTTGTTACAGAATTCCTGGACCCTGAAATGGTTGACACTTAGTATTTTAAAGGGAAACACCAATTTTTCCTCAGTCTCTTTGCTTAACACTTCATGAAGAACTTTTAAAAAATGTTTTACTGCTTACTTATGGAAGACATGAAATTCTTGGACAGTATATATGTGACTCAGAGATAATCTCTGGATAAAGGGATTTGGAAAGTGGCTATCGGAATAGGAGATAGAAAAGAATTTGTCTTGAATAAATCCACAGGAAGGATAGCAATATTAGGCACCAAGTTAAAAAAGTAAACAAAGTGTCTGGGTTGAGCCAGGCACCTGTATTAGTTAGGGTTCTTCAGAGAAATAGAACCAATAAAATACACACACACACACACACACGCACACACACACACATATAGATATGTATGTATGTATGTATCTATGTTTATATATAGGCAAAATTTTTCTTTAGTTTTTATTGCCTGCTTGTACCTGGCCCTCTATATACATAGAGAGAGAGAGAGATGTATGAGATATATTATGAAGACCTGGTTCATGCAATTGTGGATGACAAGTACCACAGTCTGCTCTCTGCAAGGTGGATATCCAGGAAATCCAGTGATGTAATTCAGTCTGGGTCTGAAAGCCTTAGAACTAGAGAAGCCAGTGATGTAAATCCTAGTCCAAGGGAAGGAGAACATAAAATGAGATGTCCCAGCTTAAGTGATGAAACAGGAAAAAAAGGAATAAATCTCTCCTTCCTTTGCCTTTTGTTCTATTCAGGACTTCAGTGGATTAGATGGTGCCATTCGCGTTTGGGAGGGCAATCACTTTACTGAATCCCCTGATTCAACTGCTAATCTTATCCAGAAACACCCTCATAGACACACTCAGAAACGCGTTTACTCTGGGGACCTTGTGGCCCACTCAAGTTGACACCTAAAATTAACCACAAGTCTCCTCCTTGTCAACTGAGCACCCACACACATCTTCTTAAACCATACTCAGTCTCCAAATGAAGACAATAATAAGGTCATAATTCCACCTAACATAATCCAACTATCCTGTGTACAACTAAAAACACACTAACCCTTTCCCCAGAAGAGGAGGTAAATGTCTTTTCTTTTCTTTTTTTTGTGAGACTGAGTTTTGCTCTTGTCACCCAGGCTGGAGTGCAATGGTATGATCATGGCTCACTGCAACCTCCACCTCCCAGGTTCAAGCAATTTTCCTGCCTCAGCCTCTTGAGTAGCTGGGATTACAGGCGCCCACAACCACACCTGGCTAATTTTTGTATTTTTAGTAGAGATGAGGTTTCACCATGTTGACCAGGCTGGTCTCAAACTCCTGACCTCAAATGATTTGCCACCTCGGCCTCCCAAAGTGCTGGGATTACAGGCGTGAGCAACCGTGCCTGGCTGGAGGTAAATTTCTTGAGTGATGTTTTATATTCCTTTTAATATCCTGTAATGTAAATACTGTAATATAAAATCAACAATTTTAAATTATATGATATAAAATAAATACATGTTATGTGAAAAGAGAATTAGAAAGAAAACAAACATACTGATTTGATTGGCTCTGTGTCCCCGCCCAAATCTCATCTCCAATTGTAATCTCCACATGTCAGGGGAGGGACCTGGTGGAAGGTGATTGGATCATGGGTGCAGATTTTCCCTGTGGTGTTCTCATGACAGTGAGGGAGTTTTCATGAGAGCTGATGGTTTTAAGTGGCAATTCCTCACTCTTTCTCTCTCCTGCTGCCATGTTAGATGTGCCTTGCTTCCTCTTCACCTTCTGCCATGATTGTAAGTTTCCTGAGGCCTCCTCATCCATGTGGAACTGTGAGTCAATTAAACTTCTTTCCTTTATAAATTACTCAGTGTCAAGTATTTCTTTATAGTAGTGTGAAAACAAATTGGTACAGATACAGACATATATATACACACACACACACACAAATGGAGATGTATTATGAGGAATAGGCTCACGTGATTCTTAGTCAGTTTGGGCTGCTATAACAAAGAATTATAAACTATTTATTAGAAATTTGTTTTCATAGAAATTTATTTCTCACAGCTCTGGAGGCTAGAAATCCAAGGTCAGGTTGTCAGCAGGTTTGGTGCCCACCAAGGCCTCTCTCCTTGGCTTGCAGCCCTTGGCTGATTTTTTTTTTGCTGTGTCCTCACATGGTCTTTTCTCTGTATGTGCATCCCTGGTGTCTCTCTGTGCGTCCAAATTTTCTGTTCTTATAAGGACCCCAGTCAGATTGCATTAGGGCTCACCCATGTGATATCATTTAAACTTAATTACCTCTTTAAAAGTCCTGTCTCCAAAAACTGCCTCATTCTGAGGTAGCGGGGGATAGAGCTTCAACACATGAATTTGCAGGGAACACAATTTACTACATAACAAAATATGACAGATCTCTGAAAGGTAACATGGACTCTTACTTTTTATCTTATGTATTTTTATTTCCTCCTTATTCTAGAGGCAGTGTAGCACAACAACTAAATGCATGGCTCTGGAGCCAGCCTACCTGCATTCATTCTTTGCCATGCTACTTACTAGGTTTGCAACCAAAGGCAAATTGCTTGACTTCTCTGTATCTCAGTTTCCTTGCATGTGAAATGGAAATGGAATTGTCAGTAATAACTACCTCATTGGATTGGTGTGAAGTTTAAATGGATGAATACATATAACATACTTAGTAGTTGCTGGCACACAATAAACATTCAATAAGTGTTAAGTATGAAGAATAACAATTTCTGGCCATAGAATATATAATATGATACTTATACATATTAGTGCTATAGATAAATATTTGTATTCTGTAGAGATGTATCCATTTTTCATTAAATGGCATAATCAGAAAGAAAGATGTATAAATTTAAGGTGACTATCCCAGCTATAATTTGCATCACTTACTTTTCACATATTCACATACAGCATACATCTGTCTGACCATCTGTGTTTCTAAAATAACTCCAGTGAGATTTCAGACACCTAATATTGTTAATAACAAAAACGCCATGTGTCTTTTACATTTGTGTGGGTGATAATTCTGTACTTTAGTTTGCCGTATTAAATTCACCCTTAATCTAGTTTTTGGTATATTTTGTAACATGGGTTAGCCCTTTTATTTTTTCTTTATAAATACATTACCATCGTTTTCTCTCTCATCTTCACAAATTCTAAATAGTAAGCAAAAAGGAAAAAAATTTTAAATGATAACTATTTTATGCGTGTGCTTTTATATACAGTACCTTTCACCCATAACAATGACCTGCTAATAGTCAAATCCAATGAACTGTGTTCGGGCATCAACTAATTTATTGAAAGCAATGTCTCTGCATCACTTTTTTTTCTTTTTACTAACACACATAGCATTTGCTCTTTGCCTAGCCCTGCTATAAGAAATTTCCATTTATTAAATTATTTAGTTTTCAGAACAGCCCTATAGAGTAGGTGTTATTATTCCCATTTTACAAATGAGGAAATTTAGGCACAAAGAGATTAAGCTACTTGCCCTTCAGTGAGTACATAGTCGGGCCATCATTAGGCCTAGGCAGTCATGTTGCATTTTCATTCTGGACACTTTTTCTTTTATTGGCTTACAGAATACCACTCATTTCTAACCTTTCTGGCCACTCAAATAAAATCCTTTATTAAATCTCTCTCTTTCCATGAAATGCAGCTTAAATATTGTAGCTTCTCACAGTTCTATTCTTAGAATGTTTGTTTTCTCTCTTTAAACTCCTACTCATTCTAGGACTGAGGTACAATCTAAACAGTGATAATCTTACATTTATACTCTAGAGCCATCTTTTATATTTCCAACCACCTACTCAGCACCTCCAACTTGAATGCTGAGCATGCGCAAAAGTGAACTCTCTATTTGCCTCACTCTTCCCATATTGCTCCTCCTCCTTCAGTTCCAATTCCTAAGCCTCCTAGTGGACTCTTCCATCTCCCTCATTTCATGTGTGCAATCTGCAACCAAGTTCTACTGATTCTAGCCCCAAGTAGTTCCTTAATCTTGCCCCTTATCTCAAATCTAGTAGGTGGGTGCTGATAGATTTTCTGTTATCTTTTCATCCATTAATGACTTTTACTTACTAAAAATTATCATTTGACCATTGTATAGTCAACGTATGTTAGTATTCTCTGCAGTTTGAAACATTTCAATCATTCCTTTAACTTAATTTTCCCAATATCCCAAACCTGAGCCAGGATTTTATTTCATTACGTAGTTTTCTGTTTTTTATTTGCTAGAAAGGAATTGAGTTTCTTTTTCATCACAAGTAAGTATCTTGATCTTCCTCAAGATCAAGATACTTTGAAGATCAAGCCTTTTGCAGAGTTTTAAAAAATAGATGAGATTTTTGTTTCCTCCCTCAGCAGTAACCACTACACAAATAGAATGCAAAGAGATAAAGAACTTTTAAGAACGGCCTGGTATATTTTCCTTTGGGCTAGTTCCTTGATCTACAAATTCTTTGGGAAGAATGTTAATTTCATTGTCTATTATCTCTCACCTCAACTTTTGCAACAATCTTCAAACCTGTTTCTCTCTTTCTCCACTCTATATAATCTTCCTAAAAATTAAAAACAAACAAACAAACAAACAAAAAACGCTCTGTTGGCCACTGGATTAGGTGAAAATCTTTCAGAATGGCTTGCAGGGTCTTGGACAAGTCAGCTGAAAAATGACCTCTTCAGCTTCCTCTTCCTCTGCCTCTCTTCACCTTCCTCTTCCTCTCCCTCTCTTCATCATATCCCTTAAATTCAAGCCACAATAAATTCTAGCTCCATGCACAGCTTTTCTTTCTCTAATGCCATATACTCCAGTTGTATCTGAAAACACATACATTTCATTAAGGCTTGACCCTGACCTGACATCTGGATGCTCCTCCTTGATGTCTGTCACTACCCACCCATCATGTTTCCCAGGAAAACCCTGCCCTGCCTTGTTCTGCCCCGATGAACGGGCAGGTCTCATGCGTAATTTTCATCATCTGGCTCCTTGTCTCTGACACTTTTCTTATAATTGCTGAACTCCCAACCTCTTGTTTCTAAAAATGGATTTAGATTTTTTGACTTGAACTTCACTGCTAATTTTTAGATAGGGTTTGACTTCTGACTTTGTCCCCAGGCATGTGAAATAATCACCCCACAGGATGGAGCCTTGACCCCAGACTCAGTCACCTTTCCAGACACTCCTGTAAATCCAAAGGCCTCTTAAGGGAGGGATCATACAGTCTGTTAAACATCTTCTTGTTTCCCTCAGAAAGAACTGGTCACTGCCTCCTTGGCGCTTCCATGATTGTCCTCTATTTATATTTCTGATATTTCTATCTTGTGGTTATATTGCAATAATAATACTTGAGAGCACATTCTCAGGTGTGAGGAGTGTAACTTGGCACTTCTGTGCCTCCAGTTCAATGGTCCTCCTGTAGCCCCTTGTATCGCTTTTACTACTTTGTGCCCCCTTCCCCTGACTTGAGTATGCCTCTGCTTTCCTCAGCTTGCACCTGTGATTCTTCTTCAGAGTATGCCCTTGGACTACTATCCCTTTGCCCAGAAGCCCAGAGAACTGGTGGTGCCTGGGAAGTACATTCATCCCAGGTGGCTGTTAACCAATGACTGAATGGTGAGAGAGTCTCAATCAAGGGACAGGACCACTCTGAGGCATAGGCTAAAGCTATTCTGTATAGGACTTTGCCTAAAGCCTTACTTGGCTTCTTTCTCCTCCATGCCATGCTTCCCCCTCTCCCTATTGATTTTTCTCAGGAGTACTTCCCTAATGATTCATTTGCATGGAGCTTGGTGCATGGTCTACTTCTAGAGAGCTTGATCTAAGAATACCACTTAATCTCCCTTTCATGTCCGTTTCGTTTGGTTACAGAAAAAGTATTCCAAGTAGATTCTAAGTAAATGTAGTCACTTCAGATTAAATTTCAATCAATTCAGAATTTTCACAGAATCTCTCCTCCTTTCTCCATAAATTATGGTAGGGCCATCGTGGTGGTGATGTTTTTATAGTTTCATGAGGAATTATGTCCATCTGGCCCCAGTTGTCAGAATCTATCCTGTGGCATATCATATTACACCCAATTATCTGTTTCTATGTTTGTTCTCATTACTATGGTTAAAGCTTTAAAGTGCCCAGATCTTTTTCTCCTTCTCCTGCTCCTCCTCCTTCTTTGTTTGAAGCACTTAGAATAGGGACACTAACTGTTCAGTGAAAGCACTGAATACCTTTGTAAGCTAGTCATTATCATCCTAGTTTTACAGATGTAAATGAGGCTCAGAGAGATGAAATAATTGAGGCAAAGGAAGATAATTGATTAATAGCAGAACTTGAATGCGATCTTCTGACTTGGTATGAATTTTTCCACACCACCCTTCCTCACCTTCCTCTATACCATCCTCCGGATCCTATGACTGTGTCATTATGCCTGATTTTCAAGGGAAAGTCCTGTGTATAGTGACCTCAGCCACAGAAAGTTAGTCACAAACATCTTCTTGTAGGCTATTTAGAGAAGGGAAGAATCATTGCAAAGCCTTTGTCACTACTGGAAATAAAAACAGAATCTTCCTGATCAGGCTTCCTCCTCAAATATGAACATTAATTAACAGTTTTCTTTCCTTCTTGGAGAAACTGTGCACAACTTTAAGCTTTCATTGAAAACATACCTATAACAAGATCAAGCATCAGTTTTTATATCATTTTTATCTGTTTGGTAAGCAATCTACAATCTACTGGGAGGGAGGGGTCCAGCCATGCTAGAAGGAAAGTATTGTGTCTTTAGGGAAGGTGTGTGTTTGAATCAGAAAGAAGACCAATTAATAATGGAAATATCCCATGATGCAATGGAAGAAATGTACTCTAGGGAGGTTTGATGTAAGGACAATGCTTTTAAATTATTGATATTACAATGAGCAAGAAAGTCTGAGCACAATACTCTTTTTTATTCCCACCAATTCTCACTCTTGGGAATTCAAGACCTTAGATCAGGTGGTATGTTACAGGGATCAAAAGGCATCTCTCATATCTCAGAGGACCAGAGGTGGCATGACCCCTTATTCCTATGCATGTGTGCAGGCGTCTGGACTGTCCTATTGTAATATGTATCTGTGCTGAGCTGTGTGAGCATAGAAGCTGCACAGATCCTGCTTGGATATGCTACCTAGCAGGAGGGAAGAACAGTGAGGTTGGAAAGGCGTGATTTAGTTAATATGCTACACTCTGCCTCTCAGGCACTTGGGGGCACATCTTTTGTTACTCTGGCTTATTTCTTCTGACAAGGGCATGATTTAGCAGTTTGTTAGGGAAAACATTACCATTTAGTGGAAGAGCACTTTCCGTTTTAAAACTTTTAACTTAAATTAATGTCATCTAGAGTATATTTGTTTTAACCTATTGACTCTTAGCACTTAAACACCTTAGGCAAGATCCATCTGTATGTACAGAACCTGAAATCATTTGCAATTTGGTAATGTGTCTCATTGTAGCATGCTTGAATGCCATTATGAATTAAATACAGTAGTACCATCTTATATTCCATTTTGAGATCTTAAAGTTGACATTTACTTGTTGCAAGCAAATTCCATGCAAAAATTGGCATAGTATACTCTCTAGCTTACACATTTATGATATTTTAATTTTTTCATTTAGAACTCGGTATAGTAACTTGAGGGCTTTTTTTTTCTAAATATATATTGGGGATGAAGAAATGTCTATAATGGGAGGTACATGACAAGGTAAATAATAATTGGTACCTTCAGAACTGCTTCTAAATAAAATTTCAAGCTTAATGAAATTTGACCTCAGCTAAAGCTTTCTCTGTGTTTTTTTTCCCCACTAGTATCCACTGTCCTCAGAATGGCCCTTTTCCTTGCCTCTCTTGTATGTGTCTTCTATGCTCCCAGGAGTATGGTTCTCTTCTGTGCCACCAAAAGCTATAATGATTCCCTCTTCTGAAAGGGCCGAAGAGGCCTTTCTACTGAAGTCCAAGAGGGGCTGAAAGCAGTTATAACCCTGGGTCCTCTAATTCTAGCTCAGCCTTCTCACTCATGAAAACTTCAGGCTGTTGGTGGGTTTGCCAAAAAAAAAAAAGAAAAAAAAAAGAATCCCATTACTTTTACTTTGATACAATGTACTTTAAACTCATTGTGGAGGAAAATTTATTGCCTTATTAACATGTCTCTGGTTTTCTTTTTGGAAATAATGGATTTTTTTTCTGGCTTGTTGGATTGACAGTGAAGTTTAGTTTTTATAGGCTATTCTCTGTGTTGCTTAGGAAATGGATTTGGGGACCAGATTCAGAGTTCCAGGTTCAGAGACCAATCTTGAGTTATTAATCTAATAAACTTAGTTGAGTGCCTACTATGTGATAAGAGTTGTCTGAGGTACTGAGAAAACAATAATGAGCAAGGCAGGCAAAGTCTAAACTCTCATAAAGCTTATGTTGTGATGGAGTAGGGAAATGTATTAGTCTGTTCTCACACTGCTGTAAAGAACTACCTGAGACTGGGTAATTTATAAAGAAAATAGGTTTAATTGACTCACAGTTCCACATGGCTAGGGAGGACTCAGGAAAATTACAATCATGGTGGAAGGCAAAGGAGAAGCACACAGTGGCAGGAAAGAGAGCGAGGGGGAAAATGCCAAACTTTTAGAACCATCATATCTCGCGAGAACTCACTCACTGTCACGAGAACAGCCTGGGGGAAATCCACCCCCATGATTCAATCACCTCCCACCAGATCCCTCCCCTGACACATGGGGATTACAATTCAAAATGAGATTTGGGTGGAGACACAGAGCCCAACCATATCAGGAAACAAACAAAACTTTGTAAGTAAAGAAGAAAACTATCAAGCCAAGTGTTACATGCAGTGAAGTGGAGTGGTATGATAGAGAGTGGTTGGAGCTGTTTAAATGAACAGGGAAGGCTTCTTTGAGGAGGTATTTTTTAGGCTACCAGTTAAATAGCAAATCAAGTTATTCATTTGATGAGCCCTGTGTATTTTTATTTTAGGAGGATGAGATTCCTGGTAGGGCAAAGACCCTAAGGCTAGACTAAATACAGGTTGTCAGACCAGAGGACATAAGATAGCCAGTATTGCTGAAGCGTTCTAGGCAGGAGGAAGATTGGTAAGAGATGAGATGAGAGAGGCAGACAGGGGACACATCTTCTAAGGCTTTATAGGGCATATTAAAGAGTTTAGATTTTATTGTAAACCTGTGGGAAGTCATTGGAGGTTTTAAGCAGGGTACTACTATTTTAAAATGATCACAGTTGCTGCTACATGGAAAGTCAAAAAATGCTAAAAATTCACAAGAAGAAGACAGAGGAAGAGTAATGGTTATTTAGCAGATGCTTTCCTTTGGACGTCTCCCTTCTCCTCTGTTTTAATCTTATGAGTTCTTAGCATCTTTTGACTTTTTATATCCTCTTCTGATTGCTAATGCTTCCCTTGAAATCTTCGGACAAAAGTATTGCTGGTGCCTAGCATCAATAGATTAGGCAAATATCAGCCTAGCACGATGGCTCATGCCTGTATTCCCAGCATAATGGAAGGCCAAGAAGGGAGGATTGTTTAAGCCCAGGAATTTGAGACCAGCCTTGGCAAGATAGCAAGACCTCTGTCTCTACAAAAATAAAAAAATGTAGCTGTGCACGGGTCCTAGTTCCTTGAGAGACTGATGTGGGAGGATCCCTTAAGCCCTGGAAGTTGAGGCTGCAGTGAGCTGTGATAGTGCCACTGCACTCCCACCTGGGTGACAGATCAAGACCCTGTCTCAAAAAAAAATAAATAAATAAATAAAAATAAAAATTTGTATCAACTCAGGTAGCCATGATGACAAACCATTTTAAGATACAGGAATTACTGGGCATGACCAGGTATATGTGTTTGATACATAGAAGAAATTGGAGCCAATAGAGGTTTGTGACATTGCTTAGTCCTGGAAGAAAATGGGTTATAAAAAATTTTAACTGCAGCCACTTGGATGCTAAAACCTTGTTGCTTAAGTAAGAAGTTCTAACTATCCTTTTCATTGACCATTTTAATTTAAGTCACTCTTAAAGCTGTTTATGAGGATCATTAAATCATTATATGTAATGCTTTGATTTCATGTTTCAATTTCAATTCTCTTCTTTCTACTGTATGTCACTGTGCTAGAATGAGATACTGCTGAGAACAAGAAAATCAGGGTCCCAGGCCTCATGAGACTTATAGTCTAGAAAGAAAGAAAGCAATTAGGCATTTAATTGACTTTGAGCATAGTGAGTTCTTGTTCCACGTTAGTTTTCTAGTCCTTTATCTACATTTGAAAAAGGATGGATGCCTAAACTCTAAAGCCAACTAGACTTTCTGGGTAAGACCACAGGTACGATATTTCTAAAAGCTCTCTAGGTGATTTATTGTGCATACAGGATTGAAAGTCAGTGTCCTCTATCAGGGTTTCTCAATCTAAGCACTACTGACATTTTCAGTGGGCTAATTCTTTGCTGTGGGTTGGCTGTTCTGTGCCTTGTAGGATGTTTAGCAGCATCTCTGGCCTCTGCCCACTAGATGTCAACAGAACTCCCTGCAAGTTGTAACAACAAAAAATGTCTCTGCCCACTGCCAAACACCCTTTGGAGGGGTGAACTGCTTCCTTCCTACTTGTTGAGTACCACTACTTATAGGAAGTAGGCTCTGGCTATCTTTGTGACCTACTCTCCTCCTACTGTCTCCCTTACTGATTCAGTGTCAGTCATGACAGCTCCGGAATGTTCCTCAAACCTGATACCACCACTTTAGCCTTTCATTATCTCTGCCCATGATGGCTTCCAAATAGCCACTTGTCTAACTCCCCAACTTCTTTCAAGTCTGCTCACATGTTACCTCAGGGAAACATTCTATAATTATCCAGTCCGTAATAAATATTCCACCACCTTTATTTATATCCTTACCCTGTGTATTAGTCCATTCTCACACTGCTAATAAAGACATACCTGAGATTGGGCAATTTATAAAGGAAAGAGATTTAATTGACTCACAGTTCTACAGGCCTGGGAGGCCTAAGGAACCTTACAATCATGACAGAAGGGGAAGCAAACATGTCCTTCTTCACATGGTGGTGGGAAGGAGAAGTGCCCAGCAAAAGGGGAAAAGTCCCTTATAAAACCATCTTGTGATAACTCATTTATTATCACGAGAACAGCATGGAGGTAACTGTCCCCATGATTTAATTACTTCCCCTGGGTCCCTGCCATAACACGTGGGGATTATGGGTACTACAGTTCAAGATGAGATTGAGTGGGGACACAGCCAAACCATATCATTCTGTCCCTGGCCCCTCCAAATATCATGTTTTCATATTTTAAAACACAATCTTACTTTCCAACAGTCCCCCAAAGCCTTAGCTTATTCCTGCTTTAACCCAAAAGTCCAAGTCCAAAATCTCATTTGATACAGGGCAAGTCCCTTCCACCTACGAGCCTGTAAAATTGGAAGCAGGTTAATTGCTTCCTAGATACAATGGGGGTAGAGGCGCTGGATAAATATACCCATTGCAAATGGGAGAAATTGGCCAAAACGAAAGGGCTACAGGCCCCATGCAAGTCTGAAATCCAGCAGAGCAGTCAAACCTTATAGCTTTGAAATGATCTCCTTTGACTTCATGTCTGGCATCCAGGTCACACTGATGCAAGAGGTGGCCTCCCATGGCCTTGGGAAGCTCCACCCCTGTGGCTTTGCAGGATACAGCCTGCCTCCCAGCTGATTTCACAGGCTGGTGTTGAGTGTCTGTAGTTTTTCCAGGTGCACAGTGTAAGCTGTCAGTGGATCTTCCATTTTAGGGTGTGGAGGATGGTGGCCCTCTAGTCACAGCTACACTAGGCAGTGCCCCAGAGGGGACTCTGTATGGGGGCTCCAACCCCACATTTCCCTTCTGCACTGACCTAGTCGAGGTTCTCCATGAGGGCTCTGCTTCTGTAGCAGACACCTTCCTGGACGTCCAGGAGTTTCCATACGTCCTCTGAAATCTAGGTAGAGGTTCCCAAACCTCAGTTATTTACTTCTGTAAATCTGCAGGCTCAACTCCAAGTGAAAATTGCCAAGGCTTGGGGCTTGCACCCTCTGAAGCAATGGCTTGAGCTGTACCTTGGCCAATTTTGGTCATGGCTGGAGCAGCTGGGACACAGGGCACCAAGCCACCAAGTCCTGAGGTTGCACACAGCAGGGAGGCCCTGAACCTGGCTTAGGAAACCATTTTCCCCTCCTAGGACTCCAGGCCTGTGATGGGAGGGACTGCCATTACATGCCTTGGAAGCATTTTCCCCATTGTATTGGTGAGTAGCATTTGGCTCCTCGTTACTTATGCAAATCTCTGCAGCAGGCTTGAATTTCTCCCCAGGAAATGGGTTTTTCTTTTCTGCTGCATCATCAGGCTGCAAATTTTCCAAACTTTTATGCTCCGTCACCTCTTGAATGCTTTGCTGATTAGAAATTTCTTTCACCAGATACCCTAAATCATCTCTCTCAAGTTCAAAGTTCCACAGATCTCTAGGGCAGGGGCAAAAAGCCTCCAGTCTCCTTGCTAAAGCATAGCAAGAGTGAGCTTTACTCCAGCTCCCAAGAAGTTCCTCATCTCCATCTGAGACCACCTCAGCCTGTACTTCATTGTCCATATCACTATCAGCATTTGGTCAAAAATCATTCAACAAGTCTCAAGGAAGTTCTAAACTTTCCCACATTTTCCTGTCTTCTTCTGAATCCTCCAAACTGTTCCAGTCTCTGCCTGTTACCCAGTTCCAATGTTGCTTCTACATTTTTGGGTATCTTTATAGCAGCACTCCACTGTCTGTGGTACCAATTTACCGTATTAGTCTGTTCTCATGCTGCTAATAAAGACATACCTGAGACTGGGTAATTTATAAAGTAAAGAAATTTAATTGATTCATAACTCTGCATGGCTGGGAGGCCTCAAAAAACTTGTAATTGTGTTAGAAGGAGAAGCAAACACATCCTTCTTCACATGGCACCAGGAAGAAGTGCCAAGCAAAAGAAGAAAAGCCCCTTATAAACCACCAAATCTCATGAGAACTTACTCACTATTATGAAAACAGCATGGAGGTAACCACTCCCATGATTCAATTACCTCCCACCAGCTTCCTGCCATGATATGTGGGGATTATGAGAACTACAATTCAAGATGAGATTTGAGTGGGGACACAGCCAAACCATATCACCCTGCTTTATTTTTCTTCACAGAACGTATTACTATTTGACATTATATCATGTCTTTCCTTTAAATCTCCCATCCCCATAAACTACTGTGAAGTCTATTTAAGTGTCTGATACATAATAGTGAGATAAGAGAGTTCCCTGATCCACCTTGCAGGGTGTGTGACAGGGGTGTGGCTCTCTGTTTGGCCACCATGAGCTCAAACCCGTTACAGGAAGGGGAGCATGCAGATGGGCAGCTGCAGGAACTGGGGTGAGTGTTTTTTGGCTCTTGCCCCATGGCAGTGTCTAGGGTTGGGTGCCTGCGACGTTTGAAGCCCCAGTGTTACAGTGCTCTTTTAGCTCTGCTGTCCTCAGATGGCTTAAGTGTTAACCAGCTCAGTGCCCACTTGGTACCCAGGCCTTTGTCTAGCATCCTGGAAGAATCAGGTAACCCATGGACTTGAAGGGTGGTGAATATGGGGGCTTTACTGAGTGGTGGACGTGGCTTTCAGTTGGCAGGGTGGGGAGCTGGAAGGAGGATGGACTGGGAAGATAATCTTCCCTTGGAGTTCAGCTGTCCCATGGCCAAACTCCTCTCTGTCCCCAGCTGGACTCCTCTAGATGCTCAGATGCTCCTTCTCTTCTTTCCTTCTCTGTCACACCATTCTTCTGTTCCTTGGCTCTTCTGCTCATCTCCTTGTGGAGCCATGGGTTTGGGGTTTATATGAGTACAGGATAGGTGACGTGGTGGACCAAAAGGCAACATTTTGTGTGCAAAAACAGGAATGCCTGTTCCCATTTAGGGTCATGGGTTTCCAGGGTTGAGGGTGGGGCCTTTGCTAGGGAACCACCCTCTTCTACCCAGTATTTTCCTGTCTCCTGTCTGTATCAATAGGTACACAATATTTATTAAATTAATGAATGACTATACATTATGAAATGAGAAATGCAAGGTATAAAAGAGAATTGCTGTCCTTGAAAAGAAATTTAGCTTTTTTTTTTTTTTTGAGATGGAGTCTCGCTCTAGGCTAGAGTGCAGTAGTGTATTCATGACTCACTGCAGCCTGGAGCTCCTGGGCTAAAAAGTGATCCTCCTATATCAACCTCCCAAGCAGCTGGGACTGCAGGCATGTACCACCATGCCTAGCTAATTTTTGTATTTTTTTTTTTTTAGAGATGGGGTCTTGCTATGTTGCCCAGGCTAGTCTCAAACTGCTGGGCTCAAGCAATCAGCCTGCCTCGGCCTCCCAAAGTGCTGAGATTATAGGCATGAGCCATCATGCCCAGCCAATCTAATATTAAGTTTCATCATCCTCCACAATGTTTAATTTTGTTTTTGAACTCTACCTGGATTAAAAGCAGCTTTTAATTAAAGATCATACGTGTGTGTACACACACGTATGCAGATGTTTAATCACTGATGAGCAAATGAGTATATTAAACTTTTACCCAGTTGGTAGGAAAAATCATGCTTTTTTCCACTTTTTTTTTTTTTTAACCAGTGCAAAATGTTCGTTTATCTCCAAAGGGCTACAACTGCAACCAAGTTAGCTATATGCTGAACATTTTAGCTTTGGCCAAAATGTTTAACTATATACATAGTGTCAATATACAACAAAATTTGGCCAGAGTTTGTGAATAAAAGTCTATATTTTTAAAATATGACAAACATTTTTCATAGGATAAAGGAAAGTTTTGCCCTGTAAACTTTCAGAAAGACCCCATCTGAGTTCCGGTGGAATATGAAGTTGGAACAATTTTCCATTCATTTCGCCAGCATATTTACATTAATTTTCAGGCCATCTTTCTTAAATAGTCCAAAACACTTTTTCTATGAGATTTCATATAAATGACCATAGGTTTGAGAGATTTCTTATGAGGTGTTATCAAGTACAGCTTCCTCTAGGGAAGACTAAACTTTTTTTTTTTTTTTTTTTTTGAGAAGGAGTTTCGCTCTTGTTGCCCAGGCTGGAGTGCAATGGCACGATCTTGGCTCACCGCAACCTCTGCCTCCTGGGTTCAAGCAATTCTCCTGCCTCAGCCTCCCGAGTACCTGGGATTACAGACATGTGCCACCACACCCAGCTAATTTTGTAGTTTTAGTAGAGACGGGGTTTCACCATGTTGGTCAGGCTGGTCTCGAACTCCTGACCTCAGGTGATCCACCCGCCTTGGCCTCCCAAAGTGCTGGGATTACAGGCATGAGCCACCATGCCCGGCCTGGGAGGACTAAACTTTAACCACTAGACATGCACATTTTATTTGTTCTGGAAGCAGTCCATGTAAAGCAATATTATAATGTCCATTGGTATATGTTTCTTTTCTCTGGCCAATCTAAGTGTAGGGTACCAAATTGCCAATATAAAAATTGCTGTGGTCTCTACAAATTTTTTTAAAGGTAAGTTTTACTGCTCATGTTAATCAAATAAATAATTAACTCCTCCCATCCCTAACAAAAGTTGTCCCTTCTTTCCCTGACTCCACACCTCATCATTAATGTACAAGTTTATCATTTTCTTTCATATTCTGTATAAAACTGTTAATTGAATGCTCACCTTTCTTTTTATAACTATGTTTTTGTTTCCTCCTTCTCTATTTTGTCTTTCATTCTTTATTCCTTTCCTCCCCATCATTTTTATTCTTCTTCCTTCTTTCTTTTCTCCTTTTTTTGATATTTATTCCTTTTTTCTTTGCCTCCACAAACATTTATTGGGCACTATTCTAGATATTAGTTATATGGAACTGAAGATTCTAGACCTTGAGAAACTTATTATTTAAATATCTAATAGTAGACGTTTACTTATGAAGTTAATGTACCAAGTCACAGAAAGGATAAGACACTTATTTAAACTAATTCAGCTTATTCAACAAATGGAGGAGCTGATTTATTCATTTATTCTTTTATTCATATATTAACATATTTGTGGAGTAGCTACTATGTGCCAAGAACTGATCTAGTTGCTACAGATACAGAAGACAAAAGCAATTAGAGCAAATTAGTTTTATTAAAAAAAAAATTATTTGGTTTGATATTTTTCCATCTCCTATCAATGGAATTAGAGTTATTTGAGTTATTTTTTAAAATCTGATTTTTTTTTTAAATAGGGTGACCCTCTGTCACCCAGGCTGAAGTGGAATGGTGATCATAGCTCAATGAAGCCTCAAACTCTTGGGCTCAAGTCATCCTCCCTACTCAGCCTCCCAAGTAGCTGGGATGAAAATTGTGTACCACCACATGATTAATTTTTGTATGTTTTGTAGAGACAGGGTCTCACTATATTGCACAGGCTGGTCTCAAACTCCTGGCCTCAAGTGATCCTCCCCCTTCAGCCTCCCAAAGTGCCAAGATTACAGGCATGAACCACCATGCCCAGCCAAAACTTTCAGTTCTATAACTCACTCATATACTGTATCTTTAAGTAGCTCACCAAAATTTACCATGAACTAACCCATAGAATTATTAATAATATTTATGCCATTGCCCTACACTTGGAATTTGAAGCAGTTTAGATTTGATTGGTTAAAATATATATAAATGCAGAAGCAATTTTCCATTGGCTAGGAATATTCTCATCTTCAGAAAAAAATTACAGTTTTCTGGGCTTAAATTTTCAAATTTGTTATTCAAAACAAGAAATCTATTTCAGAAAATAGTTCGTTAAACATCGGATGTAAGGCTAAAATTAACAGCTATGCTGCTGGAGCAATTAGGCTTATATAGATTAAGAAGAAAATGCAATATTCATCTCTGTTTGTTAATGTGCTCACAAAGGACTATAGGGCCAATGGAAAGTTGGATACCAACAAGAATGTGATCCATTCCGCTGACCATGGGGTGAGATATAGTGGAACCCACAGTAACATTGTCTCCCATCCTTATTAGAAGAAAAGTGTCAAATAAATGCCAAAGCTAAGATGGGAGGAAAGAATAGAGTGAAAGTGAAGCTAAAATCATTTACCAAGTATCAGGTTTCTAAGAGTCAAATGAAACAAAATGTGAAGTAGAGAAATAAATGAGAGCTAAGATTAAGCATTTGATAAAGAGATTTAAATAGCAAAACCCACTTCTCATTGACTGGGTCTGGCAGAAACTCCTTTAAAGCATCCAGAGTATAACTTAAGGAATGTAGGCTACTGTTTTCCTGGGGGTGGGAGGGAAATATAGTATTGGAACCAAAACAGGAAATGCCATTCTATCCTGCTTTGCATTTTAATTACTTCAGGTAATCTTAGTCAACACCTCACGCCAGTTATAAGAGAACTACGTAAGTTCTCTTGGACATGGACACTTAAAATCAAGGAATAAAGACCTGCATTATAATAGAGCAAAAATTTAGAAAATTAAGTGGAGTGATAAAGTATAACTAGAAATTTCAATGGCAGAATAAAAGATATCATAAAAATTCAGAAAATCATAAACAATATGAGTAAAAGGAAGACTGACCTCTGTAACACTGTAAGAGTTAAATAACACGTAAAATTTTAAGGAAGCTGAGGAAAAAAATAAAACATAAAGGTAACTACCTTTTAGGTTAAATATTTTTTACCTAAGGTAGTTGCTGAGGTTTAAACCTCCCGATCTCAGTGGCATAAAACAATAACAGTTTTGCTCATCAAGGACTAAACAGGAATTCTGTTTTATGTCATTATCTTAGTTACTCTGGGACCCACGCTGATGACACAATCACTATCTGGAACATTGTTGGGAGACAGAAAAGGCACATGGTAAAGCATGAACTTCCTATTAAATCTTCTTCCAGGTAGTGATACACTTGACTTGACTTGCATTTTGTTGGCCAAAGCAAGCCACAGGACTATGCCTGAGGTCAAAGGGTGGGGAAATGCAATTCTGTCATATGTAGGAAAGAAAAAGGGATCCAAATGTTTGGAACAGATGCAATGATTGGCACAGTAGTAAACTTTAAATACTCATTGTTTTTAAGAGTGGAATAGGCTAAATATATAACTGATTTTGAAAGAGATTCAGCTACATTAAAGGATGCATTTATAAATGGAATTTGTTAAGAAGCTCAGGGATGTTTTATATAATGCCCTAATGGCTTCTTCTCTGATGTCAAAGAGAAAAGTCATGAACTTTAAAAATCTTCTTGCATGTAAAATAGAGTAAGAGACTAGTTTATGAATCAAACCTCCTGCTCAAGATGATCTGTTCTCATATAATTCTTCTTTCTTACAGGCTAGAGATGCTAATTGATTTTCCAATTTGAATGTCTATATCTCCCCATGGTTATGTACTCCAAATGATAGGGTGTCTGAATTGGCAACTGAGTTTTATATGGAAGAATAGTTTAAAAAATACTAGAAGGGCTGGGATCTGAGTTAGATCCAGATATAAAGCAGGGATAGCATTATCTCCAGATATAATCATCAGTCTCCAACAATGGTTCTCAACATTTGGTATATATCAGAACCACCTATGAATTGAAAAAACATAGCAATGCCCAAGCTCTACCCAAGATGGATTAATTCAGAATCTCAGTGGGTGGGAAGCGTGCACGTGCATTTCGAGAAGTTGGTGCGGCAACTGTGATAAAGAGTATAGTTTGAGAAACGTTGGTCTGCAAAACAATGTTTGACTCAAGGAAGACTAAAGGACCAGAATAGTCCCAAGTAATTACTCTCTACAAGTTTTCCATCCCCAAACTCAAGGGAATGGATACTGGCACATTGGCTGCAGCAAGTTCACTTTAACGTGATTGGGTTGGGAAAAGGAGCAAGGAGTACTTGGGATCCCAGATAGTCCATTGGGTGAAAGGTCAATGCCAAATATTCATTATTTGTTGCTACGGCTTTTGACAAAAAGATCCAGACCATGTTATTCTGAATTGCAAGATTTACCTGGTTAACCCAGGTAATCACTAATCAGTGGTGAAACCAGACCTTGCTCCCAGCTTAGGTCGGAACCTGGCTAACCTCTAAACTAACCTTTTATTCCTGCCATTGTCATGAACAACACAGAATTCCCAAGAGAATCAAATGCTATAAATTGCTTTGGAAGAATGGAGTATATAGCTAGAAATGTGAGTATGGACTTGTCTGAAGCCAAGATAGCACATCAATGGGCACTGGGTAGCCAGGAGGACTCTGCTTGGACATGGAAGGCCAGAGGCCATTGGCAGAGTAAAGTAGGAAGAATATTAACTCATATGCACTGCTTGCCTCTTATTTGCCAAGGACTTTTCATGAACTGTGCAATCTTCACAATTACCATTATAGGAAGATGTTATTAACTCTATTTTACAGAAAAAAAATGAAGCTGCAGGAGTTAATGATGATCACCCACAAATACGTGGATTTGGTATATCAATTATTTTAAGCTGAAAGCACTTGAGAAGCTGTGTTTGCAGAAAGGGCTATCAGACCTGTCCTTTCCTACATGTAGTAAGCCATAAAAATTCCTTTGAGAATAGTGCCTTCCTTGTACCAGTGTTACAAAATAACCCATATCACCAGAGACTGGAAATTACTGCTGCAATGGACCCATACAAATGAACTTACTGAAGAAACCATTATCTTCCACTAGCTTTACACACCCCCACCATAGGCCTCCTAATGATTTCCCTAGAATTTACTGCCTCTAGCCAGATCCTTTTGTCCTGTCATTTCTTCACAAATCTCTCATTCTCTGTCTAAAATGTATAAAAGATCTCTGCTTTGACCATTTCTTCAGGTTTTTACTCTCTTAATGATCCCCGTGCACATGTAAAAATAATGACACTTACATGCTGTTCTCCTCTTAACTTGTCTTGTGTCCATTTGATTCCTAGACCCAGCTGAAGATCCCATTTAAAAATTAGGATGGGTAGGCCAGGCGCAGTGGCTCACGCCTGTAATCCCAGCACTCTGGGAGGCCGAAGCGGGTGGATCACAAGGACAGGAGATGGAGACCATCCTGGCTAACACGGTGAAACCCCATCTATACTACAAATACAAAAAATTAGCCAGCCATGGTGGTGGGCGCCTGTAGTCCCAGCTACTCAGGAGGCTGAGGCAGGAGAATGAGGCAGGAGAATAGCGGAACCCGGGAGGCAGAGCTTGCAGTGAGCCGAGATCGCACCACTACACTCCAGACTGGGCGACAGAGCGAGACTCTGTCTCAAAAAAAAAAAAAAAAAAAGAATTAGGATGGGTAGAGGTGATCTTTAAACTCCCCAGCAAATCTAGGAGATTAAGTAACTTGTTAGTGTTTCACAGTTAATAAATCATGAGGGCAAAATTTGAATCCTTTTCTTAGAGACTCAAAAGCCCTGCTTTTACTAGATATTATATGGCCTAGAAGGGAAAAAGAGGTGATACAAACAAACTTTGACACCATCACAATTTTATGTCACAAATACTTGCCCACCATTACACAATTTTATTAGACTGGAAATCAGGAGCAATGCTGGAATATAATGTAAAATAAGACGTATTTTTGATTTGACAAGCCCCAGAGGAATAGAGTGGGAGTGTACAAATTTTCATAAAAGCCAAAAGTGCTTTTTGGGAGAGAAAATTTTGCAAATTTCCAAGCCAGGTTTCAGCACCAGACACATGTGGATGTGTAAGTGTTATTTATTACACTGGCAAAACAAGAGGGATGGAGGCTGAAAATCATGAGTAAACCCTGGGGAGGTGACTTGGGGGAGTTTTAGAACATTCTCACAGTGGGAAGCTGGAGGTTCACAGTTACATTTATTTGATTATTATAAAAATACCTAAGATATACCCACAATGGTGGTAAGTGGGACATAGCTACAAACATGTCATCACCTGGAATGTCCCGTAAATTTCCCTTTCTCCTCTAAGATGTTATAGTTTCCCTTAAGGATATTGTTTCCTCTCTAGTCTACTCTTGAAAGCATTTCAAAGCCCCTTGTCTCTGAATTCAATATGTTGTAGCCAGTGCCACCCAAATCCCTCAGGGACTCCTTAACACTTTGGGGGCCTCCTTTGAAACTTTTAATTCTTCCTCCCAATACTGGGACTGGCCAGCGTTGCAGTGCCATTAGGGAGGAGTGCCCTGTTACTGAATCAGTACCTGCCTCTGCCCTGGTCCCATTTTATCCCATTTGCAGTGCTCTCCTATTCTCTTCTCTGACCTGATGACATGGCCACCCAGATTCCCTGAGGAGCTCTGGGATGTATGCCTCTGAGATCATCTTAGAATCCTGGACTGGGACTCAGAGCCAAAAAAGTGGCATGGCCTGCTGGCCAGCATGGTATTTCTTTTGCAGGATCAAGTGAGATTTTGGATGATTCTCATTCACAAATGAGATAGGGTGAGCTCAGGGCTCTGGCTATGGAAAGAGTTGGGGTTCAACTCCAGTCCTTGGCCTTGTGCTGCATGAATGGGCCCATGCATCCACTCAGGCCCAACTGTGTTCTAATTGTGGTGCCACCTGTGGTCCATGGCACTAAAGGGCTGTGATGATGGCAGCAGATATCTTTAAACCAGTAAGCATAGTCTACCACTGACAACCAGGGCACCATCCCAACTTCTCTGCAGGTTCTATGCCAGATATCAGGCACTTCTCATGGGATGGCCTCACCTAACTCCCTAGCCATCTTATCTGAGAACTTTGGAAATCATTGTTCTGCAACACTAAGGGGCCATCCTAATCAAGGGCTTTTCCCGCTTCTGACAGATATGGCAATGGCTTGCTCTTCCTGGATGATCTTAAATTGTGCCTTTTGAGTGTCCATTCCTTCAATGAATGGGACCATTTTTTTTTTTACCATGCCATTGGGCCCTTCATGTGTTCTCCTTGCTGGTGGTGGTGGTATGCAGAAAGCAGGGATGGTCAACATAAAAAGAGATCACACTTCAGGAATGCAGTGAAAATGGCTTCATGAGTTCAAGAGAAGACATAGTTGGAAGAAGTATTTTCCTGTGTTCGGGCTGTTAAAATTCTAAACAGTAAATTCAATAATCAGAAAATGAATTGTGATTCACATTTTCCTCAATAATCTGGATAAGACCTGCATTTGCGATCATCATTAATGAAACAGCAACAACCTTTGAAAGAATCATTGGAAGCCAGTATTCATGGGTGGCACAATGAATGATTACATTATTACATAAGTAATAATGTAACAAGCATTAAATAAATGGTATTAGAGAACTGCAGAGGCAAGAAAATTTATCGTGTTTCAACGCAAAAGTTACCAAAGAGCCATGGCATTGTGAGTAATAACAGCATTGCTGCATTTTTCTTTTAGTAGGAGTTATGAAATCAGCCAGGAATGGAACATTTGACAATAAAGAACACAAAGAGATTGTTCTTGGACCTGAACAGGAAGAGGTTTTGGGTGTACACTGTGAATTATCTTTACATGCCGTGATTGGACCATAAACAAATAAATAAATATTTCTTCTCTATCCACTATTTTGAAACTTTATTCAGATAACTAATTATACCTAACACAGGCTTGTGAATTTCTAAATACGTTTAAGGTTAAATTGTTTATATTATAATGTATGTAAAAGGTACTTTCTCAGGGTCCTGCATGTCCCAGAGGTGCCCTGATATTAGCAGACAGTCCCAGAGGAAACAGAAGGTATTATAGGATGTCTCTATTATAAAGGGACCTGAATGTATCCATCACGTTATGGAAACACAAACGCTTTCAGAGAAAATCAATATGTATTCCTAATTGGTAGGCTGAGGGCATAGTCTGAAGGAGAAGAAACTCCAAAACATTAATCAGGGAAAAAACGAATAGACAACTTTTTGTGCCAGTAAGAAAAGGGTAGCATCAACATGAGCATTACATACCTCTGAGTGCTGAGCTTTAATAACAGGGAGGGACGTAGTTTAACAGTAGGCCCAGATCTTGATTACTTTTCCTAATGAGAGTGAAGCACAGCATGGAAAAGTGACAACTTGAGATAATTCAAAATGTCACCTTAGCTTTGAGTTTCAATCTCTTCCACAACCAGTCTTCATAAAAACTGCTAATGAGTAGTAAATTGGACTGATTTGAGTTTTACTTTGATTTGCTTCTTGTGCTAATCTTTAGAGAAAGGGTTTAAGGCAGTAGGATGTCATGGATAGCAAATGAGAGCAGAAGTCAAGCGACCTGAGTTAGAGCCTGTGCTCTGCAGTGAACAATAGGTGTGGCCCAGGGCAAGAAAACAAAGAAATTAGCTGTTTATGAACATCTGTCAGGTTCCATGCACTGTGCTAGGTCCAGAGGAGATAGGTGAACAAGACTGGGATCCTGCCCCCGACAGCTGCTTACAGACTAGTAGTGTAGAATGAGATGTAAAACGATAATTAGAATATATTGTGATAAGTCTCTTACAGAGTTACGAGCAAAGGACTATGGGACTCCAGAATATAGTGTGATTAAACAAACAACAAGAAGATCAATAAGTATACATGTTAGTCAGTGCTGTAAATAATGAAAGCTGCATATGTAATTTTAACATTTCTAGGAAATACATTGAAAAGATTAAAAAGGCACAGGTGAAATTAACCCTAATAATATATTTAACCCAATAGATTCAAAATATAATTTCAACATAAATAGATATAAAAAGTATTAATTAATGAGATATTTTACATTTCTTCACTAGGTCTGTGAAATTTAGTGTGTATTTTCTACCATAGCACATGTTAATTTGGACTAACCACATTTCAAGTGCTCAGTAGCCACATGTGGCTAGCGACTACTATCTTGAGCAATGCAACGATAAGTCTGCACTTACGTTCAAAAAGACTTAAAGCAGGGATTGACAACCCCCAGGCCACAGACTGGTATGGATCCATGGCCTGTTAAGAACCGTGCCACACAGCAGGAGGTGAGTGGTGGGCCAGAGAACAAAGTTTCATCTGTATTTACAGCCACTCCCCATTGCTCGCATTACCACCTGAGCCCCGCCTCCTGTCAGATCAATGAATGAAGGCATTAGATTCTCATAGGAGTGCAAACTCAGTTGTCAACCTCACATGTGAGAGATCTAGGTTGTGCACTCCTTATGATAATCTGATGCCTGATGACCTGTCACTGTCTCCCATCACCTCCATATGGGACTCTCTAGTTGCAGGTAAACAAGTTCAGGAATCCCTCTAATTCTATATTATGGTGAGTGGTATAATTATTTTGTTATATGTTACAATGTAATAATAACAGAAATAAAGTGCACAATAAATGTAATATGTTTGAATCATCCCCAAACCATCCCCTGCTCCCCCAACAGTTGGTGGAAAAATTGTCTTCCACGAAACCAGTCCTTGGTGCCAAAAAGGTTGGGGGCTGCAACTTAAAGTATTTGTGCACCATTTAATGAGGAATTCCTGGCTTAACCCAAGAACATTGGAAAAACACTTAGAGATTTTTAATGTTCTGCAATGTTTCCAATACAAGAGTTCACAAACTGATAATGATATTGATAAGAATCCCTTGGAAAATGTGAAAAGACATACTCTCAGATTCCTGAGACTCTGAATCATTGAGTCTTGAGCAGATCTTAGGAATCTATATTTCTATATAAAAAATCATTGATTAGTCCTAAGTTTGTCCAGATTGGAGACTACTGGCCAGTAAGCTTCATAGAAGTCACCTGTGGAAATCAAAAGGGCAATTTGATTTCAGGTAGCATTAGCAGAATGATCTCCCTCTGTGTGAATGGCCATAAGTGAAGTGTTTCTGGAGAAACAACATCACTTCTCTTCCTAGAGAGGTGTGGTATCTGGAGCCAGCCCTGCCTTTCCTTCATCTCTTATCATCTTATCACTTCCTCAGCCTGGAGTGGATGGCATCTCTTCACTAGGCTTCAGGAAGGTGTGAGGTTTTATTTTTCCCTTTGGGTCACATTATTTTTTGTCTGATGTTTTTCAGATAAGTTGTCCCAAAGTTGGCTATGCATTACAATCATCTAGATGACATTAAAAATATCTTTCATGGATTCCTTTTCAAGTGTAGGATGTGGGGCCTAGAACTCTGTATTTTTACAAACTCCTCAGTAAGCACTTGGTGTGTGGAAAAATGTCTGGGGAGGCAGTGACCTAGAGAATCATTTGGAAATGTGTTGCTAGGGTTGCTGCTTCCGTTGATAGATTTCAGCTTTGTTTACCACCATACACAGTGTGATTTAATGGCCTAAGGCAGTCTTTGTTTGACATTTGGCTCTGCAGTTTACTAACTGTATGATCTTGTTAAGATATTTACCATGTCTGAGATTCTGTTTCCTCATCAGTACAATGGAGATAATAATATTCAATTTGAGGGCTGTTGTTTGTGTCCTAGGGCTCAGGTCTTGGTTCTTCTCCACGTTTAATCACTCTGTGATCTCATCTAGTCTTGTGGCTTTAAATAGCACCTACAGCTGATGACTCCCAAATTAACATCTCTAATCTGTCCTCTTTAATCCAGACCAATTTACATGAATAGCTGACAGGCAGCTCAAATCTAACATGCCTAAAGCATAACTCTATAATCAATTTCCAAAATCAGTTTTTTTCTTTTTTATTATACTTTAAGCTCTAGGGTACATGTGCACAACATGTGCAGGTTTGTTACATATGTATACATGTGCCATGTTGGTGTGCTGCACCCATTAACTCGTCATTTACATTAGGTATTCCCTTCCCCCTCCCCCCACCCCACGACAGGCCCCGGTGTGTGATGTTCCCCACCCTGTGTCCAAGTGTTCTCATTGTTCAATTCCCACCTATGAGCGAGAACATGCAGTGTTTGGTTTTCTGTCCTTGCAATAGTTTGCTCAGAATGATGGTTTACAGCTTCATCCATGTCCCTACAAAGGACATGAACTCATCCTTTTTTATGGCTGCATAGTATTCCATGGTGTGTATGTCCATGGTGCCACATTTTCTTAATCCAGTCTATCATTGGTGGACATTTGGGTTGGTTCCAAGTCTTCGCTATTGTGAAAAGTGCCACAATAAACATATGTGTGCATGTGTCTTTATAGCAGCATGATTTATAATCCTTTGGGTATATACCCAGTAATGGGATGGCTGGGTCAAATGGTATTTCTAGTTCTAGATCCTTGAGGAATCACCACACTGTCTTGCACAATGGTTGAACTAGTTTACAGTCCCACCAACAGTGTAAAAGTGTTCCTATTTCTCCACATCCTCTCCAGCACCTGTTGTTTCCTGACTTTTTAATGATCGCCATTCTAACTGGTGTGAGATGGTATCTCATTGTGGTTTTGATGTGCATTTCTCTGATGGCCAGCGATCATGAGCGTTTTTTCATGTGTCTGTTGGCGGCATAAATGTCTTCTTTTGAGAAGTGTCTGTTCATATCCTTTGCCCACTTTTTGATGGGGTTGTTTGATTTTTTTTCTTGTAAATTTGTTTGAGTTCTTTGTAGATTCTTGATATTAGCCCTTTGTCAGATGGGTAGATTGCAAAAATTTTCTCCCATTCTGTAGGTTGCGTGTTCACTCTGATGGTAGTTTCTTTTGCTGTGCAGAAGCTCTTTAGTTTAGTTAGATCCATTTATCTATTTTGGCTTTTGTTGCCATTGCTTTTGGTGTTTTAGTCATGAAGTCCTTGCCCATGCCTATGTCCTGAATGGCATTGCCTAGGTTTTCTTCTAGCGTTTTTATGGTTTTAGGTCTAACATTTAAGTCTTTAATCCATCTTGAATTAATTTTTATGTAAGGTGTAAGGAGGGGATCCATTTTTGGCTTTCTACATATGGCTAGCCAGTTTTCCCAGCACCATTTATTAAATAGGGAAAATCAGTTTTTAACTCATCCCAGTAAATGGCAACTCTGAAGTTCCAGTTGTGTAGGTTAAAAACCATAGTATCATCCCTGACTCCTTTCTTTCTCCTATACTTCACACTGGTAAATCTTACAAGCTCTGCTTTTAAAATATCCAGAATTTCATAATATGTCAGCAACTCTACCATTGCCACCATGGTTATTTCTAGCCTAGATTATTTCAATGGCTTTTCTTTTTTTTTTTTTTTTTTTGAGACGGAGTCTCGCTCTGTCATCCAGGCTGGAGTGCAGTGGCAGGATCCCGGCTCACTGCAAGCCCCGCCTCCCGGGTTCATGCCATTCTCCTGCCTCAGCCTCCTGAGTAGCTGGGACTACAGGCGCCCGCCACCACGCCCGGCTATTTTTTGTTTTTTTTTTAGTAGACACGGGGTTTCACTGTGTTAGCCAGGATGGTCTCGATCTCCTGACCTCGTGATCCGCCCACCTCGGCCTCCCAAAGTGCTGGAATTACAGGTGTGAGCCACCGCGCCCGGCCGGCTTTTCAACCATTTCCTTGCTTTTGTCCCTCTGTTCCCCCACTGTCTGTCCTCAATAGAGTAGCCAGGGTGACAGTTTAGAAACGTAAGTCGAAATTACATTACTGCTCTGCTCTACTTGATATGGTTTCTCTTCTTAGAGTAAAACTCTAAGTCTTTAAAACCACCTACAAAGCAACTTTTGAACCTGGAATTCTGTTTCTTCTCCAGTCTCAATTTCTCCTTATTTTCTCCTAGCTTATTCTTCAGCTGCATTCTTGCAAATATTTTAAAACAACAAACGTAGCCTTGTTTCTGAGTCTTTGCACATGTTTTTTCTTTCCCGTCATATTCTTCTTCCCCCAATGTTTTACTTCCTCACTTCCTTCAGATTTCTGCTTAAATGTCACCTCCTCTGTAAAGCCTACTCTGACATTCATATTCAAGCAATCTATCTCCCTTCCTTGCTGATGTTCCTTTTATGTCTTTTACCTTTTGCTTATTGTCTACTTCTCTTTACTAGAATGTAATCTACCCAATGGCCAGGATAACAGTCCGTTTTGCTGATGCATATACTCATTGCCTAACACAGTAAATGGCACATATGAGGCACTCAACAAATATTTGTTGAATAAATAAATATATGTCAATACCAGGCATATAGTAGACGCTCATGCAAAGAGCCTTCTCTCCTTTGACTGAGAGGTAGGCTTTAATTAGCCAGAAATTTAGCACTTTAAAATTTTTGGTCGAGAATATCAGAGATTTAAAAAAATAACTAGGAAGCTGATTAGGTTGGTGAGACTTTCATGAGAATTAGAGTATTAGTTCAGCAAACATTATGAGACCGACTCTTTGGCTGAGACATTGGGTCTCTTTTCATAGGACTTGTGCTAACTCACACATTTATGCTAAAATTCCCATTTCTTTCTCTTCCTTCTAGTGGACATCTATAGCTTTTCTGCCTGTTTCTCCATTTCTAGGAATTTTCCCACTGACTGTTCACATGGTTGTAGCAAGAGTTACTATGTTAGAAAAGTGTGAATGTATCTCCTTTAAATTTTATTGAATAATGGGTGAGCATTTACACTATAACCAATGAGTTCCTCCCTAAGCAATTTGGACATCAAACTAGAGTTGAGCCAGTACCTTTAAAGATGCATATGGTGGATTCGATTGTGTTCCTCAAAAAAATATGTTTTAAGTCCTAACCTCTGTTTCCTGGGAATGTGATATTATTTGGAAATAGGGCCTTTGCAAATATAATCAAGTTGTGGTGAGGTCCAAGGAACAGAGGAAACTGCAAGAGAAAAGAATGATACTGGTATGCGAAGAAGAGTGGGGAGCAAACCTTGATGACATTTGAGATTTGAGTTTTTGTCTAGTTTTCCTTGAGTCACAACTGAGTTCCTTGTCCTAACTTTACATAAAATTCTCAAGTTGGCTTACACTAAATTTCCAAATTAATTTGAGCTGGTTTCTGCCACTTGCAACCCAAAGAATCCTAATCCGTACATGTCTCCTTCAGAGGGATTTATTTTGTGTATCTTCTTTTCCTTCAATATTTCCCATATTTAAAAACGCAACTAACCCTTCCCTACTGTTTTAATTAACAGCATTTAAACCAAGCATTCCTGTTTATCTCCTAGGACTCAAAGAGACCATTTGCATGAAACTTTAATGCCTTTGGATTTGAAAATGACTCCCTCATAAAGACAGTTAGATTCTCTACCATCTGTAAAAATGAAAAAAAACTATTATCACTAGAAAATCTTTCTAGCTCTATGACTTCTTAAGAGACCATTACACTGGAGTGATTTCTGAACTCTATTTCTGTGAACTTGCTATGTGTAAAGTACTGTTCTCTGCACTGAAGGAATGCAGAGATAAATGAAACAATGTTGCTTTCCTCAGAGAGTTTAGAGATTAGTGAGAGATGAGACCCAGAAACAATACATTAAAAACTAGGATGACATGAACCAAGTGTTGCAATAGAAGTACCATCAGTGGGTTCAAAGGAGAGCACAGCTATTTCCAGCTGGGGTTGTTATTGCAGACTTGATGGATGAGTAGTATTTTGATAGATGGAACTAGATGGTCTCTCCTCCCCTAAGAAAAGGTACATTAGATGTCCCTGTTAAATACTCTCATAGGTTACCATATATCTCCCTATTCACGGTGTGTTTTAACTACTGTACTGCAAGCTCCCTAAGAACAGTAATCACATTTGTTATGGCCAACGTCGTAGCTTCAGAGCTTACCATGATGTGTAGTACGTAGCAGTTTTCAATAAATGCTTTTTGCATGAATGCATAAACTTAGCTATAGGTCCATGCCACATAGAGAATGGAGCAGGAGGGTGACTCTCTGTTTGAGTGATTTTAAGGACGCCAGTAGGAAGAGCTCATATAGTTTTATTCTAGTGCCTTTACATTAATGTGACTAGCTATGCCTCTGATGTTTCCTCCTTTCTGTTTCAACTAGCAAATTCTCTCTATTGCTCTGTTCAGGTTCCTGAGAGGGGAAAAAGTTCGACTAATTTTTCCATCTTTTCCAGTTAGGCCATACATGTCATTGGCCAGATAATATAGTGACTACCTTTGGGTCATGTGTCTACCTCTAGACCAATCATCCATAGCTATAAGGTGGTTCTGTAGTTCAAAACATGAATGTCTAGACAGTGTGATCTAGTTGTGGAATTGATTTGTTTAGATGGGGATTTGGACTGGGAAGACAATAACTGATCTATGTAGAATATTCTTTTTCATAGTAGCCTAATACATACATGAGCAATGTATAACAAAAATGTATAATAAAAAGAAGCCTTATCCACATTACTGATAGCTACATTAGAGTTTAGTGGAGAATACAAGTAAGTCATCAGATGAGCTGGTTAAAATAGAAATACTGGAAACTGAGACAAGGTAGATCTGTTCATAAATTAAAGTGAAGATGAATGGTGGGGGCGAGAGCACAACCAAAAGCCACTATTAATAAACAGGAATTCTTTAATGGTATCCAATTTGACTGGGTATGTATACACAACGCTGTTGGAGATACTTCTTGGCAGCTGAGATGTGATGAAAGAGGGAGGAAGTTGAAATTACTGCCTGGCATGAATGTTTGAGATGCACTTGAGATTCATTTAAGTATATTTTTCTGCCTCCTAGTTCTTAACCTGAGTAATTTTTATAAATCGTTTTACAGGACCACCGTCAATAAGAAAAGCCCATTTCCTTAACCCTGCTCTGAGGCAGGATACACACATTTGGTACAGCTGTATTTGGCTGATTTTTCCTCATTCTACACTGACTACACTGGAAGATGATTCCTTGCTATTTCTTACTGTGTGTGGACTCCGGTTGAGAGACGTGACCAGCAATCTTCATTGTATCTATTTTCATTGACCAGGAATATAAAGGCAAAACTGACAAATAAGTGAAGCCTGAGTATAGCAGTAGGTAACAGTAGCAGTAACCATTCAGCAGGCTGAAGTCAAGAATTTCTTCAAGATAATTTGAATTTCTTCAAGATAACTTGTACTCTGTTTGCTATGGTCTACCACTATAGGCAGCCCACAAGAACAATATTACTAATAATTTCAGCTATCAAAAGGACTCTATTTGAATCACAGCTCTCCCCCTTGCCCTCAGCATGTATAATCCTGTAGCTGAGACTATTGGTTTCTACCTCATAATCATATTTCCCCCTACTTCCTTGCTGGAAGAGCCGTTGGACATCACCATGCCTGGTTCCAGTGTCTGGAACCATGACAGCTCTCTTGTAACCATAAGAGGAACTGGCTTGAGGACAAAGTGTATGCATTGAGAGTTGCATACTAAAAGATATAAAGGACTCTGGTTGGTCCTTAAAGAAGTCACTAGGCTGCTGAATTAACAGAGGAATATTTGGAGTCTTAGTCTATAATTTATTATTATTTTGAGTTGTTTTCTTCTAGTTGCAGTTGAAAGCTTCCTGAATGACCCTATGAATACTTTTTCCTCTCTTCTGCCACTCTGTTTCCTTATTTACATCTCCCTCTCTCCTGCACCAGACTTAAGCTGAGCAATACTTATTATTGTCAAGAGACAATAATGAATATTCATGGTCCCCATGATTCAGTTTAGGATTTTTTGACCTTATGATGGTGAAAAAGCCATACATATTTAATAGAAACTGTGGAAGTCTTCTCTTGGCTCAGTATTGACTGTGTTGCCCCCCATGTATGGCCATGTCTTGAGGAGGAAACAAAAAAAGATTGACCGTCATGAAAAGACTTCTCACTTCTCCTCTGGCTCATCCACTGGGGAGCTTTTTACAGAACTGTAAGCCCTACCTTCCCCACCTAATGTCATTCACTTGTCTGTTCTTCACTTGTATATCAGACCACTTAATTTTCCGTCTAATTATGACTGGATAGTCAAATATTAAAAGCCTCAATCTTACTGAGGGGTAGAATCTAAAATTAATCGTTGTGTTGGTCCACTGGCCATTTGAGAGGGTACAGGGGTTTGAACTCTAGGGCCTCTAACAATCTCACTTCAGAGTATTAGAAAAGTCTGAATATGGGTATGGTTAATTTAAACTTTTGACAAAGATGGAATCTTATTCAGGGATGTCTTCCTAGAATAATTAACTAGGTATACTTTTCTGCCATTTCCTTCTGAATGGGGGTACAGGCTGGGTTGGATTTTCAAGGAATTTAGTCTTAATCCTTGTGTCTTGTCTGTTTTTAAGTTATATCATTTTTTTTTCCTGGACTGTGTAGATAGAAGTTTCATTTAATGACTAAAATCAAAGTAACTATCTCAATTCCCTCTAAGAGAAAAAGTTTTCCTTAGGCATGGGCATATCATATGAAAAAATCCTTTGTTTTGTGTTCTTCCTCCTCAGGACAATGGCTTCTTCTAGTATAGACTTTCAGTCTTTCTTTGGAAGAGGACTAGGAAAGGATGTATGATGTAGAGGAATTCTCTGTGACAGGAATGGGAAGAAAACACAGGTCTTTCAGTTCCAGAGGAAGAGAGCAGTAGATGGAATATAATAGGGACAAGGTCAGATGTTAGTGATTTCTCTCCATGTGCCCCACCTGCCCCATCAAGGTCATCCTTGAAAAGTGGGAGCAGAGTACATAAACACAACAGATAGAATTTTTACAGAAAGCTGAAATAAAAAGAGCTTGTGCTCTGCTTTTCCATTTGGGTTTCTGGGAGGATACTAAATGAAATCACTCACATTAGCACTGGTGTGTGTATGGGTGCTGAGAACAGGAATGGTGGTGTAGAGAGCAGGCTGGACACCAGGCATCTCCCTTGGCTTCATATGGTATTAAAAAAGATGCAAAATGTCCTTGAATAATCAGAAGAGATGACGCAGAGGGAGCTAAGAGTAGAGAGCCAGAAGGCTGCTTTGGACAGTGGCCATATGGAGAATGTAGCTGAGATTTTAGATACTCTGTAATATGAGTGGGAGCCAGGATGGGCCAAGTCATTAGAGTAGGCATGGAGGTTTTCAAGCATTCTGAGAAAAATAGCCCAAGTTTTACCAGTCATGAATTTTAGCAACAGATTCCAAGGGCTTTAAATAATCATAAGGGGCCAGGAACATTTTTATGGATGCTGCCAAGGTTCTAGAAGAAAGAACAAAAGACAATTTTCTAATTTTGGGTTTCTTCTTTCCTCCATCATTAGGGCACTGAAGATATTATTTATATTCAGAGGCTATGTTGGTTTGGAGAAGGAAAGGTGAGAGAAACCTTAACCAGTACCAGAAGAGATTATGTTAATCTGACCATTTAAAGTAAACATGTCTGAGCTAGAGGCATGTCTCATTTTATTGTACTTGGCCTTGTTGTGCTTCACAGATACTATGTTGTTTACAAATTGAAGTTTGCTGCAATGCTGTTTGATAGTATTTTACCAGCAGTAGAACTTCTTTCATAATTAAAGTCTATTTTCTCAAACTTTGCTGCTGCATTATCAACTACGTTTATATAATACTTTAAATTCTTTGTTGTTATTTCAACAATGTTCACAGCATCTTCACCAGAAGTAGTTTCCATTTAAAGAAACTACTTTCTTTACTCATCCAAAAGAAGCAACTCTACATCCATTTAAGCTTTATCATGAGATTGTAGCAATTCAGTCATACCTTCAGGCTCCACTTCTTTTTTTTTTTTTTTTTTTTTTTTTTTAAGACGGAGTCTCACTCTGTTGCCCAGGCTGGAGTGCAGTGGCACAATCTCGGCTCACTGCAACCTCCACCTCCTGAGCTCAAGTGATTATCCTGCCTCAGCCTCCCAAGTAGCTGGGATTACAGGCATGCACCACCACGCCTGGCTAATTTTTGTATTTTTAGTAGAGACAGGGTTTCACCATGTTGGCCAGGCTGGTCTCAAACTCCTGACTTCAGGTGATCCACTCACCTTGGTCTCCCAAAGTGCTGGAATTACAGACATAAGTCACCGTGCCCGGTAGGCTCCAATTCTAATTCTATGTCTTTGATTATTTCTACCCCATCCGCAGTTACTTCCTGTAGTGAAGTCTTGAACCCCTTAAAGTTATCTATGAGGGTTGGAATCAACTCCTTCCAAATTCCTTTCCAAAAGGTTACAATTTACTTTGCCCAGATCCATCTGAAAAATTACTATCTAGGGCAACTGTGGCCTTCCTTATAGTGTATTTTTTAAATAATAAGATTTGAAATTCAAAATTACTCATTGATCCATGGGCTGCCAAATGGATACTGTGTTAGCAGACATAAAATCAACATTCATCTCCTTTTATATCTCTATCAGAGCTCTTGGGTAACTAGGTGCATTGTCAATGAACAATAATGTTTTGAAAGGAATCTTTTTTTTCCCCAAGCAGTTGTCTCAACAGTGGGCTTAAAATATTCAATAAACTATGCTGTAAGCAGATGTTCTGTCATCCAGGTTTTGTGGTTCCATTTCTAGGACACAGGCAGAATAGACTTAGCATAATTCTTAGGGGCCCTGGAATTTTTGGAATGATAAGTGAGCACTGGCTTTAACTTAAAGTCACTAGCTACATTAACCCCTAACAAGAGAGTTCAGTTTCTTTGGAGCGTCGGAGCCAGGCATTGACTTCTCCTCTGTAGCTATGAAAGTCCTAGATGGCATCTTCTTCCAATAGAAAGCTGTTTTTTCTACCTTAAAAATCTCTTGTTTGGTGTAGCTGCCTTCATCCATTATCTTAGCTAGATCTCCTGGATAACTTGCTGCAACTTCTACATCAGCACTTGCTGCTTCACCTTGCACTTTTATGTTATGGAGATGGCTTCTTTTCTTTAACCTTGTGAAACAACTTCTGCTGTTTTAAAATTTTCTTTTGCAGCTTCTTCAGCTGTCTCAGGCTTTATAGAATTGAAGAGAGTTGGAGTTTTGTTCTGGATTAGGGTTTCATTTAAGGGAATGTTGTGGTTGGATTGATCTTCTATCCAAACCACTAAAATTTTCTCTATATCAGCAATAAGACTGTTTTGCTTTCTTATCATTTGTGTGTTCACTGGAGTAGCACTTTTAATCTCCTTCAAGAACTTTTCCTTTGCATTAATGGCTGGGCTAACCAGCACGAAAGGCCTAGCTTTCAGCCTATCTTGGCTTTCAAAATGCCTTCTTCACTAAGCTTAATCATTTCTAGCTTTTGATCATCTAAAATGAGTGAGTACAGCTCTTCCTTTCACTGGAACACTTAGAGATCATTGTAGAGTTATTAATTGGCCAAATTTCAATATTGTAGTGTCTCAGGGAATAAAGAGGCCCATTGCGAGGGAGAACGGTGGGCGAATGGCCAGTTGGTGGAGCAGTCAGAACATACACAATACTTATCAATAAAGTCCGCAATCTTAAATGGGTGAGAATCATGATGCCCCAATTGAATTACAATAGTAACATCAAAGATCACTGACCACAAATCCCCATAAAAGATAGAATAGTAATGCAAACATTTGAAATATTGTGAGAATTACCAAAATGGGACACAGAGAGATGAAGTGAGAACGTGCTGTTGGAGAAACGAATGGCACCAATAGACTTGCTCAACACAGGGTTGGCAGAAATTTTCCATTTTTAAAAGCTCAATATCTGTGAAGTGGAATTGGTGAAGCACAAGAAGCAGAGTGTGCCTATATAAAGTTTCAGTTATGCAAGATGACTAAATTTTACAAGTCTGTACAACATTGTGTTTATAGGTAATAATACTGTAATGTGTACTTAAAAATGTTTGAGGGTATATCCTAAGTGTACTTGCCATAAAATTTTTTAGTTAATTAGTTAGCTAATTCAATAACTTCCCTAATTCACTCAGACATATATGTAAGAGGCTGAGCCAGAATTTGAACCCAAGTCTGTCTGACTTTCCTATTATAACAACTTATATAGTAATTGAATATACCTTGACAAAATAAATGTGTAATTCCTAATAGGGCCATAGAAGCCAAGAAAAATCTGCCAAAGAAACCATAGTGGTGTAAAAAAGATCAGTTAGAATAGGACTTGCATAATTTCCCAAGACCAGATGAGGAGGGGGGTGGGAGCTACATTTTCTATTTATGCAGAGAAGGACCATTTACTGCAGAGGTGGATTAGCAGCTCAAGGATGTTACCAGTGGCTAAGGTGCATTATTCCTGAGCTCCTCCCCATCCAGAGCATAATAGCTTATTTCCCCTTCCTCTTAGATTCTGAGTCCAGTACTGTCTAACCTCCCAACATTAGCTATTTTGAAATACAGTGGCATCTTTGGTTTAGATATAAAATATGAATTTATACATAACCAGTAGAAATGTTTATTATTACATAGTAACTTTTGCTTTGTTTCTTACACCTTTACAGTGTAAATAGAATATAGGCATTCTTTTGATAGTAAATTTGTCCAGTTGTATATCCAGTAGATGTCAGCATTGGGCTGTTTCTGACCATTTAGTGTCTCTCCATATTATTTTGAAAGGACCATAAATATTCAGTATAAAATATACTGAGATGTAAAATAGCAGGTGCAGCAAATCTGTGGTGAGGATACATTTAATGGGTGAAGGATTCAATATTCCATCTATGGAGCAAACAACTGTATATAAAACCCCATCTGCAGCTTTTTTATCCATGTCCATTTTAAAAAATCAATTTATTTCAAAATATCAGAGTACTATTTTGTAGAAGATAGCTTTATACAATTAAGTGACAAAACGGATTAAAGCCATTGAAAGAAATATAAATATTTAAGTAATTTTAGGTTGCATCTGCTTAAATTCAGAAAGGGACACTAAAGAATTTTTTAAAATCTCATTAAGAGATAATTTCAACAATAAAGATTTGGCAGAATGGTCCTTGAGTTACTCTCTTTTCTCTCTTTTCTCCTCAATATTAAGATTTTAGCTCCTTTGGAACACATTAAAACCATTTCTGGTAATGTGCACCTCAGTGAAGCCAAATGGATGATTGATCAACATTAGGTGGAAGATAATATGTATAATTCATGCCTCCAGTAGATTCTAGAGTTGACCCAAATATTTTAGATTCTTGGCACGTAGAACAAAAGTTTCCTAAGATATTGCTCAGTTCTGTGGTTGGACTAAGCAGATCTGGCCTGTGTCAAACAAAAATTGATTAAGAAGAAGTGAAAACATCCTTATTTCCTTAAGAGTAGAATCCAAGCTTAGTCAATTCGTTACAATTCCCATAGCAGCAGAGTGATGGAAGCCAGAAAAAGCTAGAGAAATCATTTAGTACAGCATCTTCATAAGGAAATTGAAGACCAAAGAGACAAAAAGACCTGCTTGAGGTGTCAGAGCTAGTGTGTAAAAAAGAGTCTTCTCAGCATTCTAGTTCATTTCAGAACAAAAAAAATATGCTGAGAACATGCGCATATTCTATAGTAGACTTTAAGAGGAATTAAAAATTGTCCTTCTCTCAAGGTTCTTGGAAGATAGGAGAATTCAGGAAATAGAAACATTGATAGAACATCAAAATATATTTAGCAATTTTAATGACAGATATATGCTCAGGGTACACATAAGGAACACTTAGCCTAGTCAGGAAGGTTCTTCATAATTTCTAGAAAAATAGCTATGTGTTGCTTGAAAACTCTTTCAGGAGCTTTGTTACCAAACTAGGAAAAAGAGAGCATCACTCTTTGATGGGGAAGCAAATGAGGGCTGAAGCTGTCTTGACTGATCCACTACATTTTGTCCTTTTGGGGTTTTTCCCCCAGCTTGAAGATCAGTGCAGTCCAATATTTTCCAAGTGCTGGTAATGTCTGTATCAGAATCATCTCAGAGATTAGGATTTAGAAGATTGAGTGGCCTAAAGAAAAGAAAAGCAAAAATGGAAATAACAGGAATTTTGAGGCACAGACAAATAAAGGAACCACGGATCTAGCCTACACTGAGCCACCCACACGAGTTCATCTTGAGATCAATAGCATGAAATTTGTTACTTTAAGAAATGTAGTCTTTGGGCCGGGCGCGGTGGCTCACGCCTGTAATCCCAGCACTTTGGGAGGCTGAAGAGGGCAGATCACCTGAGGTCAGGAGTTCAAGACCAGTCTGGCCAACATGGTGAAACCCCATCTCTTCTTAAAATACAAAAGATTATCTGGGTGTGGTGGTATGCACTTGTAATCGCAGCTACTCAGGAGGCTGAGGCAGGAGAATCACTTGAACCCGGGAGGCGGAGGTTGCAGTGAACTGAGATCACGCCATTGCACTCCAGCCTGGGCAACAAGAGCGAAACTCTATCTCAAAAAAAAAAAAAAAAAAAAGAAATGTAGTCTTTGGTTCTGTAAGAGAACCAAGTTAGATAGTTCAGTTAGATAGTTCATACGGAAATCAATACCATAACTGTGACCTCATTAATACTTTATTCTCACCCATAAAATTCTTAGGTCGCCATGTGTGATGACTACATCCAAAGAGAGTGAGTGGCTTGAGACATTGGTAGTATGTGTATCTGATCATATCAATATGTTAAAATGACATTCAAAGTATGATCTACCTCAGAATAATCTAGGTGAGTTTCAATGATCATGCAATAGACTGCTATCTGGAAATGATGGTTTAGCAAATCTTTTCCTTGCTTTTTTCTGAATGATGGGAAAGAACACTTCTTTTATGGGCACTATATAATATTTCCAACCATATTCTTTCATCTTTTTGGGATACTTCAGGGAAACACATTAGGTCATAACTCAGCACTAGAGGAAAATTCTGATGATGAACCTAGCTTTTTCAAGCCTCTTTGACATTAATCTGCCATATGCAATTACTGTGTGTAAGATTGAAGATCATATTTCAGTTCTGTATACCAGAACACAAAACCCTATCATATAATTCATCCAAATCATTGGAGAGATATTCCTTTGCAGATAACCAGCATAGTACTAGGAATAGGAACAGATTCTAGGGAATATAATTACTCAGTTTCTCAGTTGGTGGTGTCAGGATCAGTGACAAAAATTATTGTGCATTTTCTGTGGACTAAAATTATTCACTCAGTGGCAAAAAGAAAATGTACTTTAATACCCAAGCTGTTTTTCATTTGAATTAACTAACAAACATTCTAAATAATATTTTGGTGTACTTTCAACACTCTCTGTTTCTCCCCATTTTATTAAAATATAAATGAGTTCACAGTTATGGTTTGATTTGTGTATGAACTATCTAACTTGGTTGTCTTACAGGTCCAAAGAATACATTTCTTAAAGTGACAAATTTCATGCTATTGATCTCTGTTTCTGTGTGTTTTAGGTGGTTTTATTTGAAATTTATTCATCATACAGATGAGAATTGTGAGAGAAGTAAATGGGGTTGTAAATAGGGATGGGGAGATGGTTGTGGGGATGCCGTTCCTCAGTTTGGACATAGTAGTTCTTACCCTTCATTTGCATGGCTTTTTAGAAATAAAGTCAAGTTTGCATAGGAATGCTCTACTTGAGTAGAAATTTAATACTTTTCCAGATTAATTCATAGGTCTTACTCATATAAAGAATAGGTTTTCTTTTTTTTTTTTTTTTGAGACGGAGTCTGGCTCTTTCACCCAGGCTGGAGTGCAGTGGCGTGATCTCTGCTCACTGCAAGCTCCGCCTCCCGGGTTCACGCCATTCTCCTGCCTCAGCCTCCGGAGTAGCTGGGACTACAGGCGCCTGCCACTACGCCGGGCTAATTTTTTGTATTTTTAGTAGAGACGGGGTTCCACCGTGTTACCCAGGGTGGTCTTGATCTCCGGACCTCGTGATCCACCCGCCTCGGCCTCCCAAAGTGCTGGGATTACAGGCGTGAGCCACCGCGCCCGGCCAAGAATAGGTTTTCTTCATAAAGCCCTTCGTTTATCCCTTTCCAAGATGAATTATTTTAGCACGTTCATTAATCTAGTTTCATTACTCTGGATATTTTAACCTATTTTATTAATCGGTTGCCATTTGCCTATTTTCCTTTTTGCCATGTAGGGAAGGCATTTTCTTTTGGGTTGGAGACCGAAGAAATAGGCAGGATATCAGAGAGTTTTTGTTTCTTCCCCATAAGTAGCCTACAAATCAAGCCTTTTCTTAATTGAGGCCACGTATTTTGGTTTCAGTGGCCAGACTTTGAACACTGCACCCAATACTATCTCACTGATGGATATTGATTCTGAAGTTGATTAAAATGATCAGCTTTAATGGACACAATCTCATGAGGAGGATGCACATTTAGGGTTCAGTTGATTCTTTGTCCCTCAGAGAGACAAATATCTTAGGGTCGTACAGCTGCTGTATGATCTCTGGAATCAGTCTGTTTATTTTTGCCAGTGTACCAAACTAGTCTCAGAGGGGTTTAGCATATTTAGTGTATTTTTGCTGATATTAACTGAGAAATACATGTGTGTATGCGTGGGGTGTGTGTGTTTGTGTGTGTGTGTGTTTTCTAGGTAGCTTTATTTGAAATTTATTCATCATGAAAATGAGGGTTATCTGCATACCTTTTAATTCAGAGTTAGTCTTTTTACTTGATTTTCCCTAAAGACTGCCTGTCAGTGCTTCAAAAACATCAATGACTGATAGATATCTATTCTATACAGCTGCCTGGGCAGCTGTGGTAATGAAATGTGAATATGCTTTCACAGTATCTGAAGATTTCTGCTTGGGATTATGAGCAGAAAGGACAGATTTTTAAGAGAATGTTAGCATATTCTTCAAATGTTGTTTTGAAACTGATGAAACAAAATAATCTATCATTCTAGGGCTGCTTTAGCTTTATTGGTTCTAACAACAAGATATCCTCCCATTAAAATCCTCTGCCTCTGTCTTTCTCTCTCTCTCACTTCTCTCTCTTTCTCTTTAGACCTCATTATAATAGAAGTCAGGAGATCTGCTCTCAAAGACAGCACAGTAATAAGCACTAAAGGGTTGTTTTCAAAGAAATGAGATACAATCCTGCATGGGTGAAATGTTAAAGAAAAGAAAAAGGCCTTTTAAATGTCCTTTCTATGCATATACCCTTATGATTTAAAGTGATTTAGAAACTATTTTCTGTCATTTGAATGAAACAGGTCATGTTTCCCCTGAGTATGAATATTTCCGATTATTTTTACATTATTTTTATCTGAGCATAAAATAATTATTCCTTAAAAAAAGGTATAGAGTCTACATAAAATCAACGTGGTCAGACTCTGTTTTTATTATTTTCCTGAAACACACAAAGCAGATTGTTTTATTTTATTTTTTAAACTGAAAATTAACAATTACAGGTCATCTAAAGAGAATCAAATGATAAATAATGTTTACAGTACAAACTCAACAGACTACCTCAAGCCTAAGGCAGCCCTGTGTGTGGATCTATCTCAGACCCCAGCCAGGGAACAAGCTAGAGGCACAAATGTCACTGCGAGATCAATACAATATATTCCAGAGCCAGTCATTTCAGGTCTTGAGGGTGCCAAGAACACTGCACATCAGTTGGCATACAGAATGTTTCAGCATGGAGGAGGCATAAACAAAGAGCACTCACACTCCTCCAGGAACAAAAGGAGATGGCTTTTAGTAAATATAGTATACAGATTTTCGAGACTGTAACTAGGGTGTCCAGTTAATGAAACATTTTTTAAGAACTATAATAAGAGGCAATATTACTTAGCCTAAAATCACTACAACCCTTTGAGGTGAAGGTCTACATGCAATCTTAATATCTTAAATTTCCACAGGAAAATCTTCAATAAAATGCACCCTTAGAGGAAAATGGCCAAAAGCACTACTGAGAAATATACCTCTTAAATCTCCTTTTCCTTTGCGATAAAAATCCACAGTCTCTGAGATGACATTTAATAATATTACAGGACAGTATTATATTTCTGTTTGCCCTAAAAATGCAATGGTTTCTTACGTCTTTCAGCCTCAAGCTTTATTCTAGGAAGGTAATTCTGAAGATACCTATCTTCTTGAGAGTGAAATTTTATGGAATCCTAGATTTCTCATACCTAGGAATAACAGTAATGACTTTCTTCATATAATATGGGATTTTACTATTTTGTCTATTTTGGTTTGTGTGAATGTACGCATCAAATTTAAAGGTTTCTAACCCCAGGGAAAGTTCTAAGCATATAATTTAAAATAAATTAGTTCATGCAAGTGAATTCTACCAGCAGTTGTTCGAAAGAAATACCTGTGGAACAACACACTGGAAACACGAACTTTTAAACTTTCAGATACAAGGGACAGAATAGTTAGCAGTGTTCCTATTGAAAGGTCCAAGTATCTCCCTAGGCACAGAAAACACCCAAGTAAGTTCCAGACTTTTCCTATGGGAAAATGGTATCAGGTATCAAATTAGAATTGATTTTATTTAGTTAGGTTCAAATTTTATACACCTACAGCAGGTTTTTTTTTTTCTAGGCATAGGTGTTAGGAAATGTTATACAGATTATATAAACCAAAGGTTATATAAAACCATAGTCTTATTTGCTCTAGCCATGTGAAGAAAAAGCCATGATGAAGGGACTGAACCCATTTCACCCAATTTTGATAATTTTTTTTGTTTTTAGTCTGATGCTTGGGGCAAGGACTCTGTGTGTTGTAGTTTGCATTCCTCCAGAAGTAATCTTCCTCTTGAGACAAAGATTCAAGGGAAATTTTCTTAGTTGGGATCCCAGAAAATACTAGGAAAGGGAAAGGGGAGGAAAGAAAGCCAATACATGGTTTCATCAAGCAACTTGTCACTCTGGGAAACTCTACCTTCATCCCGATAGGGAACTCTGGGGTACACTGTGAAATATGCACCTGAGAGTTAGCCTGTCATCTGCCATCTTCCTGTCAGTCATTGTTATGGGCTGTTTCTAGTATTCACTAATTTCTCAGCATTTCTGGCCTGCCCCACAGATGAGCAAAGCAGACCTTGGTGGCCAGAGGGGAGCTCTCAGGTAGAGCTGCAGATGCTGGCAGTTTGTGTTAGAAGGTATGTACAGTAGTGGCTGAATGCAGAGAGCATATGGGAGGATACTGACAGCATCTGCTACAGGTCAGAGAGAGAAGCTTCAAAGATCTTGGACCAATCTCAGTTTGGTAGCAGAATGAAATAATATTTTATGCTGAGGTTAAGTCTTAAAGACAGATTATAAGGCAAATGTTACATAAAGCAAAATTACCTTTGGAAATACATTAAAAAGATGTCATTTTGGAGGCTGACATACAGTTTCTCAATAGATCCAACTTCCAGGTTTATTTTCAGCCCGGGAATAGAGCACTGTTTCTGCAGTTGGGCATCAGATGAAGTAGGCTTGCATATGGGGGCAATGTTGTACGAAAAAAATGCTATCTTTAAACATTGGAATCACACTCATTTTTTTGAGAGACACATGAGACCTGAGACTGAGGCAACACCATAACTCTTGTTTTCACACTCAGAGTAGGGCTTGTGCTCCATGAGTGGAATGACGAGTGGAATTTTCTGTACTGTTTAACTCTTTCTCTTTCTCCATGGGACTGAAGTTAATTATGTGCAACTTAAATATGCATGTGATGTGACTCCATTTATATATAATGACTAAACTTAATAGAATCATCAGTGAGTCCGCTCTTTGTGTGTAACTGGGGTGGGTGATATGCTTGGGAAATAAAATGGATTCCAACCACTTTTTATAGCAATAAGTTAAAGCTCTTTTAATGATTGACACAGGTTCCGGGGCTAAACAGATGCCTAGACTTAGCCACCAAAAGGTAAATTGTAGACTCCGCTCTTCAAGAAGCAGCAGAAGGATTAGGAATTCAAACAGTGCTATTTTACAGTAAGATGTGGAAATCATCACAGATCTTAATCCAAATCTTATTTTCATGAATGGGAATTAGGTAAAAACAAACAAGAGTTGAAAGGAAGGAATAGAGAAAAGAAGGAGAGAAGAACAATTTTTAATACACGAATCCACATGCTCGTATCTCATTGGCAATGTTATTTAGACATTTGTCCTAAATGGTGGCTCTCCAGTAAGTAGATCTTTCTTTCAAAACCTTCTAATAACTCCCACTGCTCTTAACATTTTATTTCTATTATACCATTTAAAAAATATGATTTCCAACTGGATCATAGGAATGGAGCTGAGGTGCTGAGACATTGGCCTGTATGCACCGTAAAAAATGGAGATATTTGTTATGCTCATTGTATCCCTGGTGCCTACAGCAATGTCTACCATGCAGTGTGTGACTAATAAATCACTCTTGATAAAAATAAATGGTGATCAGTGTATTAAGGTGATCTTCTTCCTGTTATCTAGCTGAATTTCCTAATTTCCAAGTTTTAGGAACTCCGTGGGAAAGACCTTGAAACCCGTCCTTAGGAAATGGGGTTTGGAGATATTTAACAGGGTGAAATAACAGGGTGACGGAAAGCCCAATGGAAGCTAGATGGAGGGCCATGGAGAGAAAAGTTTCCATGAGTGAAGAGGAATGTGATTTAATGGGCCAAATTTAGCAATAATACTGAGTAAGAAAAGGAACACTGGTTCTGCAAGAGTGTGAAATAATACTTGAAGGCATCCCTGGTTCCCCAGGCATCCCTAAAGACCTCTTTTCTCTAAGCCACCAGTTTTCGTATATATTTCCATTTTAACATGTATCACATTGTATGTCATTATTTTTTGTAGACCTGGCTTTGTATGTTCAGACTCTAAGATAACTCCTCCAGATTCTAGGCTCAAGGGAGAGAGGTAACAGGGCCCTTCAGTTGCTTTCTAAATTGCACATAAATACTGCTCATGAATAGGCTATGGGAATACTTTTCCAAATAGATTCGGTTTTCTTGTGTGCTATGCCTTTGCACCTGTTGCCTTTGCTTGAGATGCCTTAGATCTGCTTGGCCAAACTCCTACTCATCTTTAAATCTCAGCAGATATTCTGTGTCCTCTGTGAAGCCTCCCACTTGGGGACTCTCTTCTTATGTTCCCATGGCATAGCACTTACTGTATTGTATTCTGACACCATGCTTGGTGCTTGTTTGCCCTCAAGGCTATTGATGCGAGCCCTTTCAGCCCTGCCTCAGTAGTCTCCACCATCCCTGAAGATTCTGCCCTGACTCTAATGATCATCTAAAATGAATTTCCTAGAAAGTTCGTGAGCAGTCAGTTATCTGTGTCTTACAACAGTATACAGGAAAAAGAGAGAGCTTGCAGAACTTTGGAGCCTTAGCCCTGGGTTTAGAGAATTGAAAGTATATGCTGTCTTTTTTTTCCTGCTCAGAATCCTGCTCCTGCCTACCCACCCCATTCTCTCTGGGTGTGGTTTTTATGATAATTATATTTTTCCTCTTCTTTTGTCTCATCAATGGGGATGGAGAATGAATAGGATATTGCACATTAGCATCTGGAAACCCATGAAACTGAGATAATTAATTTCATGACTTGTGGTATTTAGGCTTGTTCTCAGAGATGTATGGTAGCCCTCACAGTCTTTAACCCCACAGCTGAAAGTTCCTGAAAACTGGCACTTAGCAGATTTGTTAGCCGAATGAGTGTTTGAGATTACGTACTTGCCTGGAGATTTCCTTACTACCCTGAACCCCTAGAATCAGAATGTGAACCACCTCATGCTGAAGGATAATAAACCTTAACAGTTAGCATCAGTGTTCAGTTTCTGACCCAGTTAACACCTAGAAGACAGGAAACATTAATTCTATTTCTTCTAAGCCAATATTTGGATTTATGGCCAGAAAAGGAGTACTTTAGTTCCTTGAAGCATTTACCTCATCTATAAAATAAGAACTACGGCTTCCTGTCACTTAAAATTGGAGCAATTTACTGACCTTAAACAAATGGTTATTTAGAATTAGCCATGTATATTACACTTTGCATTCTGAGGATGTTTTATTCTTTTTGAAACGTGATCACTTACTATATGTTATTGGATCCTTTGAGTAATACAATGAAGAAAGGAATCAAGCTATTACAAACTTGACTGGTAGGTAAAAACAAAAGGACACAAGGTGATCCTATGACTTATCACAATCTTACAGATAATTAGTGACAGAGCCAGGGACATCCCATAAGGCAATTTTTCAATATACAGGTAGAATATTCAGAACATTTTTCACCTCTCAATAGTGCTAGTCTCTGTTTTGTGTGATACATGTATTAACTTGTTACATTCCCACAACAACTCTCAGAGACAGGGTAGTAGGCTGAAATTTTGGCCCAGTTCTTAATTCCTTCCTGTCTGGTTTTTCACTACTTCCTTGCCACAATCTCACTGTGGAAGGAGCATATTTCTCCACCTCTTTACATGGCCGTGTCACCTACTTTGCCCAATTACATGTGGGTGGAAAGGCCAGAGTGCCAGCCCCAAACATAGGCCTTAAGAAGCTTATATGGGCCAGGTGCGGTGGCTCACACCTGTAATCCCAGCACGTTGGGAGGCCGAGGCGGGCAGATCACTTGAGGTCAGGAGTTCAAGACCAATCTGGCCAACATGGCAAAACCCCGTCTCTACTAAAAATGCAAAAATTAGCCAGGCGTGGTGGCATGCACTTGTAATCCCAGCTACTCAGGAGGCTGAAACAGGAGAATCGCTTGAACACGGGAGGCAGAGGTTGCAGTGAGCTGAGATCTCCCCACTGCACTCCAGCCTGGGTGGCAGAGAGAAAACTGTCCTGAAAGAAGGAAGGATATTCCATGCATAGCTGCCTTGATTGGCTACAGGCTTGCAGTAAAAACAAGAGATGCTCCAGCTGCTGCATCTGGAAGCAGAAGATGGCTCCCACCTCCAAGTCAAGCCTAATGTGGATCAGTTGGACCCTAGCCTATTTGCAGATCCACGAGAATGATTACTCTTTAAGCTAATACATTAGAGTGGCTTGTTTGGCAGCATTATTGTGGTAATAGCTTATTGATATACATAGGTAATACTTGTGGATAAGGAAACACATTGAAACATTGGGAAGAGAGGTAATTAGTTTAGAGTTGTTCTATAAGCAGAGGATCTAGGATTTGAACCCAAGCAATCTGCCTCTAGAGCCAAATTTTTTAAATCCCGTTCACTGCCTTTCTCATATGCTAGTGGAATTAATTCTAGAACTAAACTGGATTACTCAGAAATTTTGTTTGAAAGGGGAAGCAGAAAGGAAGTGATATAAAAAAAATCTGTGGGAATTTCGGAGTCAGACACTCCCAATTACAAAACTCAACTCTACCACTTACTATGTGGCTTTATATCAATTATTTGATGACCCTGAACTTTAGATTCCTCACAAAAATGGTAATGATGTTGACTATATTATGGGCATTAAATATCTATCTAATTAATCCCATTCATTTAGCACCCTTATGTGCTAGATACTGTTCTAGGCACTAACAATACTAAAATAAGTAAGACTCACTCAAATAGCTTACAGTCTAGAAGAAAAAATAGTACACAGCAAGATAAAGGAGATGATAATTATGTGGCACGCAGCAGAGAAAGACAACAGATAAGAAGCACTAAACTACATATTAGTCGGGGTAAAATAAGGAATTGGCTCATGAGATTATGGAGGCTGAGAAGTCCCAAGATTTGCAGTTGGGAAACTGGAGACCCAGGAGAGCCCATGGTATAGTTCCAATTCAAATCCAAAGGCCTAAGGACCAGGAGAGCTAATGAGTTCCAGGCTGAGTCCAAGTCCAGCGTGCCAGCATTGAACATTCCTACTTGAAGACTGGCAGAGAAAGAGAAATGCTTTCTTACTCAGCCATTTTGTTCTGTTTAGTCCTTCAATAGATTGGATGAAGCCCGTCCACATTGGAGAGGACAATCTACATTATTTAGTCTACAATTCAAATGTTAATCTGATTTAGAAATACCCTCATTGACACATCCAGAATGTTGTCTAACCAAACAACTGAGCACCTCATAGCCCAGTTAACTTAGCACAGAAAATTATCCATCACCCTTTGATTTGGGAGGTGGCCAGGGAAGGCTTCCCAGAGAAGGCAGTACTTATTCCGGTCTTATAAAAAAATGTGTGAAGCATTAGCATAACATATATGAGGTGCTCTTTACATGTTAGTTATTTTTTTGTATCTATCTCTTCAAAGGTCATAAGAACAGACAGTATTTTTTTGGCCCAGCAAGAAGTTCTTAGGCCATAAAGCATGACAGACCTCTTTTCCTTATGCACTGAATTGAAGTGCTGACTCTTGCTGATGGTAAGGGTCACTGGCATGGTTCATTTGCAATTGCAGAACGTAATTCCACCTCCAGATAGAATGCTTTTGGATAGTGTTTTAAAATCTCCAATTGGTTTTTACTTATGAGGTGAATTTACAGTGAGTTATGTTACAAGGTAATTTAACCTGACAAGACAGACCATACTACACATTCACAGACAAAGTTTTGTTTCTCCCTGGAGAAGAAGCTGTTAGAATAGAGTGGTAATCGCTGTAACATGATCAGCATGGGGGAGATTGATCACACCTAGGAAAGTGACCTCTTGGAGGATCTTTGCAAAATGCACACCTTTCCTGTTGATTGACTACACATCAGGGTGACCATCCCTGGATGAGAAAACCCAGTGTGGTCCTCACCTTCTGCCAGCACATGCACTTTTTTGGTTAGTGCTCATGCAAGATTGATGTGCAGCAGCTGGAGTGTAGGGTCCCAAATATTCATGCCGTGAAAACCCAGCTAGTTTTGAAAAGAGAGAGAAAAGGATTTATTGTCTACAAACATAATTACAATAAGCCCAATTCAAAATGGTGATTAAATTTTAATAAAGCCCATGGAGGGTGGTCTTCTTGCTGAGAAGGGGAGTGAGATGTATTTATAGAAGAAAGGGCTATTTCCCTCTACATCCTGACCCTGACATGTCACAGGATTAGTGTTGCACATGTAGTTTTCATGCCTCAATTTTTATTCCAGACAATTCTTCTTTCACTTTCATACCAAATCTCCATTTCTAAAGGCTCACTGCATCCTTCATCCCAAATTGTCAGTATCATCATCTGATGCTGGTGACTTCCCTTCATTCTTTGAATAAATTGTTGGTGGCTTAATGGTCTTTTTCTTCACCTCAGTTTTCTCCCCTTCCCGAGTCATTTCAATGTACACAAGGACAGTATGTCTATTGCAGTCTGTCTGTGCCTGCACTCCGTCACCTTCAGGGATCTTTACCTTTATTAACACACTCCTTAGAGCATGTCATCACCTGCTTGTCATCAGCTTGAACTTCCAGCTGTTTCTGAGGCATTAATTTAAAACACTGTAGTCTCTGACTGCATTTTTTCCTCTTTTCTTTTCCTATCTTTGCATCTCCCTCTATGATTGTCGCTAGATTCGTCCCTCATATTCTTCGTACCTCTAATCCTTTGATCCTTTTATTTTCCCGTCAGCCTCCTCTGGTTGTCATTTCCTGCTTTACTCAGCCAAAACCCCACTGTCTTCAAACATTTTTGGTGTTGTCCTTGTTATCCTCAAATCCCTTGTCCTGTTTTCTTATGTCTTGGCTACCTGGAAAACCTTCAACTTTAGATCAATTTGGTTTTATTTATTTATTTATTTATTTATTTATTTATTTATTTATTGCCTCCTTCCTACCTAGGAAACTGAGCATTACTTTAAAAAAATCACACAACTCTGACAATTAATTAATTAATTAATGCTAATTAATTTTATGAACTCATGCTTTAAAAGGATCGGTACTGCCTAACATCTCTTCTGTGAGTTTCTCATCACTTTTTATTCCATTCTGAAAATCAGCTTTTTCAAAATTTATCTATTCTCTTTAAACCTCCATACTTCCTGTCTCTGCTTCTCAGCAGACAACTTTGGCTCTGACATTCTAAAGGAGAGAGAAATCATTAGACTGAAATTAACTCAACCTACAAGCTTGTTGCCACTATACCTACAAACTTCTTGCATTTAATCAGTTCTTCCTTGTTCTCTTATCTCTCGGTTCAAGTGGAACTGCAAATCTCATTTTCAAGCTATTTATCCATAATTCATACCCGTTGCCTCCCATCATTGTTTACTTATCTGATATATTCAACTTTTTATGTCAGAAACTTGATTCTCATCTTTGACTCTTCAATCTTTCTCATTTCCTACCTAAAACAATCATCACTAAGTCCTGTCAAAAGTACTTCCTAAGTATTTTTCAAATTCATCTCCTTTTCTTCATTCTACTGCCCCTGGGTTGCTGCAATAGGCTTTTCATTACCCATAATTTGGCCTTACCTTGATTCAGACTTATCTCAATTCAACCCGTTCTTCATATCTTTAGCTTAGCCAGAGTGATTTTTCCAAAATGCTAATATGATCCTGTGACTTCCCTACTTAAATCTTTCCATGTTGACTTTAAAATAAAATTTGAAGTCTGTAAGGCAGTTTGCAAGTCTTTCACTTCCTTGTAGACTTAGCTTTCCTGCTTTATTTTCCACAATGCCTCTCACTTTACCTTGAAAACCAAGCTATAAGTTAATCAAATTACCTGAATTTCCACCAATTTGACATACCTGATCTTACTTCCAATCATTGCACTTCCTGTTGCCATTTTCTTTCTTTGATCCTGTTCTCTACTTTAGGTTTCAACTTAAACATTACTTCCTTTGTGAACTTTTAACTTATCTCTCCCTTTAAGACTAAGTTAGATATCCCTCTGGTGTGTTTCTGTTGCACCTCGTATTTTCACTATCGTAGCTCTTATTGCACGGGATTGCAAGTATTTGCTTCCTTGGGCTCTCCTCCACTAGATTGTGAGTTCCTGAAGGGCTGAAGTTTTATTTTCACTGGGCCATCCTTAGTGAATTTGTCACAAAGAAGAGGCTCAATAAATATTTGTTGACAGAAGGAATTCCAGAAGCACAGTGACACATGTTGTGGTATTTCTTTTTGCTGGTTATTTGGAGAGATAATGGTTGGAACAGCCAGTAGCTAGGCAGTCAACATGCACAAATACAGAAAAAAATGTGGAAAATCTATTCCCTATAGCATAGAAGATGATTTAAAAAAATGTAATCATGACAAATTTTGAGCTCATCTTTATTTTTTTGGAATTTCAAAGGCTTCTGATATTCCATTGTGTTCATCTTCACACATCTATCTTTGTTCTGAATGAGGTTATCTTTAATAGATTTTGTTCGGGGGGCTGGGGAGTAGCAAAGACAGTCTGTTGTTTTCTGAACCACTTTATGCCAGAAAAATCTGCAAATATCATGCTAAGATATAGCATGTTTCCTTGCCAGGTGGTTAGGTTTCATTCAACAGTGGCATTTTATTAGAAATGTACTATCACAGATAATTTCCAGAAGGGCATTTGAAATGGATTATTATATGGAAAGGGAATTTTAAAATACCCAGCTCTGTACCTAAAACTCCTGGATAAAATAGCAAGAGCGTAGTTGGTCTAATGGGACCACTTAAAATTCTGTGTTGCAAAGTGCTCCTAAAGACAACTTTTAGTTCTCTCATAATTCTGGGTTGCACCCACTCAGTCTGCTAGTTTTAATCATGTTGCAGGGAGGCTATTTGACAATTGAGTAGTAATGAGGTTTAGTGTACGTTTTATTTAACCTTCTACCAGGTAGGCCAATTAAAATGTTACATCTGAAAAAGCACATATTCCAATTTCTGCCTAGGGATATAATACATTAACTTACATTTGGACATACTTTTGCTTTATACCCTTCATTAATGACATCTACCAATTTATTCTTTGTGCTGTTTGCTCTCCTCCTCAAGGCCCAGTGATAGATAATAAACCTCAAACCATAGATTTAATCCACAAAAGATAGTTGGTATTCACTACACAGAACATTAAAGACATACCTTGCCCGTGCTCATGCTTTGGCTAGCCATTTTTCAATTATGGCCAAAAAAGAAAAAGTGAGATTGGGTGGATTTTTTTCTAAAGCACCCTTTTCTTTCTGAAGAAAAGACATCAAACAGCCTGATCAAGAGGTAAATATTACTGTTACTAGAACCCTTTCTTAGTAACTATGGTTTTCCTATAAGCCCAGAGTAAGGTAAAGAAAAATGAACCAATCTGGGTCACAGAATCTTAGGAGAGTCTAGTGTCTTCATAATGTCACCAGCATTATAAAAACAAACAACAAATTAAGCCCAATTCTAAAGTACCTAATTTTTTTCCATTACATATTTCTTTTCCATAACATATGACTTTTTTAAACAGAAAAAAATATAAAATTAAACAATTATTAGTAAAAGTTTAGACAGAACAATCATGTGACTGGGTAGGGACACAAAGAAAGGGATGGAGGAAGCTGAATATGATATGACTTCGCTATATCACGCATTGTTACTAGATTTCCACTGTGCCATGTACAAAATCATGTCAGTTTGAGAACTATCAATCACATGGTCTAATTATTTGGCAAATTTTGGATCTGCCCTTCAATTTTGGGCAGTCAGCTCAGGCTGCCATAATAAAACATCACAGACTTCGTGGCTTAAAGTATAGAAATTTGTTTTCTCCTAGTTCTGAAGCCTGGAAAGTCCATGATCAAGGTTCTGGGCAGGGTTTGAACTCTGGTGAAGGCTTTCTTTCCAGCTTGCACACAGCCACTTTTGTCCCCATGTGGCCTTTTCTCTGAGTGTGCATCTCTCTCTTCCTCTTTCTATAAAGACATTAGTCCTATTGGATTACGGTTCCATCCTATGACCTTCTAATGACACCATCTTCCTAATTACCTTCTAATGACACTATCTCCAAATATAGTTACATTGGTTGTTAGGGCTTCAACATATAAATTTTAGGGGGACAGTATTCCGTCCATAGCTGGCACTAAGAAAGATGAAGAAAGATTAATAGAATTTAAGAACTGATGTACAGCCATGTGTAGCAGCAGGGCTATGAATGTAGAGGATAGAGCTTATGTAAACCTATTCATTTTCTTACTGAGCAGTTGAAATTAGAATCCCAAATTCAACTAAACATTTTTAAAAGGAATATGTTACTGCTGAATCAAAAGAAAATAAATTACATATGAAGATGAAGATGCACCATCCAGACCCTCCTTCAAGAAAGTACTTGTTGCTGAGCTGCTGGAAATGCCATCTGAAGACAGACTTTGGGGTCAGCTCCTGCAAGAATTGCTTTAGTTGTAGACAGCCCCTCTCCCAAGGCTACATTCTTCTTAGGACAGCCGGTATCCAAAGACAGATTGAGGCAAGAGTATTACGAGATTGTTATTTCGACACAGTGTGTGACAGCTCTCAGGAGCCATTTTAACTTGAGTTCCTATTGTGGTTGTCTGGACCCGTCATTGGGCCCACAACCCTACCACTTCACCCTCCATTCTGAGGTTGTTAATCCCATGGCACACTTTAACAAACATCCTGCACACTATACCTCATCTCAACCTGTAATAGCTTAGGATCCAGTTTCATATTATTTAAAAACATTATAAAAGATGATCAAAAGCAAAAGAATGATACTGTTTTTAAGTATATTGACAACTAATCTTGCATCCTGATTCATCTGACCCATCACTGTTTCCAATAATTTCTATTTTCTAAAGTACAAATATGTGTGTGTATAATTTTTACAAAAATTGTTTATCTGTTTTTTGACTAAATCATAGTCTTTTTTCCATGTCAGCACATAGTTTTACAGTACATAGACAGTTTCAACATTCTTTTTGCCCCATTTTTTTTCACCCTAATTGAGGTAAAATCAGCAAACAAAAATTGTTTATATTCAAGGTGTACAAAATGATGTTTTGCTATGCATATACATTATGTAATGATTACCACACAAGCTAATTTACATATCCATCACTTCACATAGTTACCTGTGTGTGTGATCTACTCTCTTAGCACATTTTGAGCATAAAATATATTACTATTAACTGTGGTCATCATGCTGTAAATTAGGTATCCAGAACTTATTCATGTTAGAACTGCAAGTTTGTACTTTCACTAAAATCTCCTCTTCCCCTCCTCACTCCAGCTACCGCTGGTAACTACTCTTCTACTCTCTGTTTCTATGAGTTCGACTTTTTTAGATTCCATATATAAGCGAGATTATACAGCACTTGTTTTCCTGTGTCTGGCTCATTTCACTTAGCATAATGTCCTCCAGGTTCATCTACATTGTCACAAATGAAAGAATTTACTTCATTTTTAAGGCTGAATACTGTTCTTGTGTGTGTGTGTGCATATACATATATTTGTATATACATGCCTACATATATACATACCAAATTTTCCTTATTCATTCATTTACTTATAAATATTTAGGCTGTTTCCATATCTTGACTGTTGGTGAATAATGCAGCAGTGAACATGTGAGTGCAGCTATTTAAAAAAAATTTTTTATTTCAATAGCTTTTGGGGAGCCAGTGGTTTTTGGTTACATGGATAAGTTATTTAGTGGTGATTTCTGAAATTTTGTTGCACTTATCACCTGAGCAGTGTACACTGTACCCAAAATGTAGTCTTAATCCTCACCCTCCACTTCCCATTTTTCCCCCTGAGTCCCCAAAGTCCAGTCTATAATTCTCATGCCTTTGCATCCTCGGAGCTTAACTTCCACTTATAAGTGAGAACATACAATATTTGATTCTCCAGTCCTAAGTTACTTCACTTAGAATAATGGTCTCCAATTCCATCCAAGTTGCTGCAAAGGCCATTATTTAGTTCCATTTTATGGCGAAGTAGTATTCCATGGTGTATATATACCATATTTTCTTTATCCACTCGTTGGTTGATGGGCACTTAGGTTGGTTCCATATTTTTGCAATTGTGGATTATGCTGCTGTAAACATGCATGTGCATGAGTTTTTTCACATAATGGCTTCTTTTCCTTTGGGTATTTGGGTAGCTATTTTGTTGAGATAGTGATTTTATTTCCTTTGGCTATATACCCAGAAGTGAGATTACTGGATCATATAGCATTTCTATTTTTAATTTTTTGGAAGAACCTCTCTACTGAAATAATGTACTGATTATAGCTGCATGTCTCCTTTAGTCTTTAGTATATTTTAATTCAGTCCTCTGCCCTTTTAGGAGGGTGGAGGGTGCTTTCATGACATTACGATTTTTGAAGAGTCAAAACCAGTTTTTCTATAGAATGACCTTCAATTCAGATTTGGTTGATTGTTTCTTCGTAATTAGTTAATATTACATAGATGATGTTACATCCTTCAATGTATATTATATCAAGAACCATGGATTATGTCCGTTTTCCCCATTGATAATGTTACTGTTCACTAGACATCACCATTTTAAAGGCTCCTTTCAAGAAGAAAATGTTGATAAATATTTATATAGGTTAAAACTCCTCCTTTCTCACTGAAACAATTTCTTTGTTTTTACACATCAGCTTATTTCCCAAAACCGTACTAATCCACATCACATGACAAATGATGGGGACAGTATCAAAAGATCTGGGGAAAGTAATTTGAAAATGTGACATACAGTCTCAGCTTGAAAATGTTTGTCTTTAAAAAATACCAACCAGTAATCTTATCTTCTTATTGTGGCCTTTTGTCATTTTATGCCATATAGTGTCTACCCAAAAATACTTGGAAAACTTTGCTCAAGGATCTGAAGTCTCTCCTCACCTCTTGTCTTGTAAGATATTGCTTCTATCTCTGTGTGTTCTCTTTAATATCTAATAAAACTAAAGTGGATCAGATGATCAACAGCATTACATAAATTCTATATATCAGATGAGGAAAAGTGAAGGTAAACCCAAAAAGCTAAGAAACAATGTAAGGGAGGAGCCAAGATGGCTGAATAGGAACAGCTCCGGTCTACAGCTCCCAGCGAGAGCGACGCAGAAGACGGGTGATTTCTGCATTTCCATCTGAGCTTTGAAGAGAGCAGTGGTTCTCCCAGCACGCAGCTGGAGATCTGAGAACGGGCAGACTGCCTCCTCAAGTGGGTGCCTGACCCCTGACCCCCGAGCAGCCTAACTGGGAGGCACCCCCCAGCAGGGGCAGACTGACACCTCACATGGCCGGGTACTCCAACACACCTGCAGCTGAGGGTCCTGTCTGTTAGAAGGAAAACTAACACACAGAAAGGACATCCACACCAAAAACCCATCTGTACATCACCATCATCAAAGACCAAAAGTAGATAAAACCACAAAGATGGGGAAAAAACAGAGCAGAAAAACTGGAAACTCTAAAAAGCAGAGCGCCTCTCCTCCTCCAAAGGAATGCAGTTCCTCACCAGCAACGGAACAAAGCTGGATGGAGAATGACTTTGACGAGCTGAGAGAAGGCTTTAGACGATCAAATTACTCTGAGCTACGGGAGGAAATTCAAACCAAAGGCAAAGAAGTTGAAAACTTTGAAGAAAGTTTAGAAGAATGTATAACTAGAATAACCAATACAGAGAAGTGCTTAAAGGAGCTGATGGAGCTGAAAACCAAGGCTCGAGAACTACGTGAAGAATGCAGAAGCCTCAGGAGCCGATGCGATCAACTGGAAGAAAGGGTGTCAGCGATGGAAGATGAAGTGAATGAAATGAAGTGAGAAGGGAAGTTTAGAGAAAAAAGAATAAAAAGAAACGAGCAAAGCCTCCAAGAAATATGGGACTATGTGAAAAGACCAAATCTACGTCTGATTGGTGTACCTGAAAGTGACGGGGAGAATGGAACCAAGTTGGAAAACACTCTGCAGGATATCATCCAGGATAACTTCCCCAATCTAGCAAGGCAGGCCAACATTCAGATTCAGGAAATACAGAGAACGCCACAAAGATACTCCTCGAGAAGAGCAACTCCAAGACACATAATTGTCAGATTCACCAAAGTTGAAATGAAGGAAAAAATGTTAAGGGCAGCCAGAGAGAAAGGTCAGGTTACCCGCAAAGGGAAGCCCATCAGACTAACAGCGGATCTCTCGGCAGAAACTCTACAAGCCAGAAGAGAGTGGGGGCCAATATTCAACATTCTTAAAGAAAAGAATTTTCAACCCAGAATTCATATCCAGCCAAACTAAGCTTCATAAGTGAAGGAGAAATAAAATACTTTACAGACAAGCAAATGCTGAGAGATTTTGTCACCACCAGGCCTGCCCTAAAAGAGCTCCTGAAGGAAGCGCTAAACATGGAAAGGAACAACTGGTACCAGCCGCTGCAAAATCATGCCAAAATGTAAAGACCATCGAGACTAGGAAGAAACTGCATGAAGTAACGAGCAAAATAACCAGCTAACACCATAATGACAGGATCAAATTCACACATAACAATATTAACTTTAAATGTAAATGGACTAAATGCTCCAATTAAAAGCCACAGACTGACAAATTGGATAAAGAGTCAAGACCCATCAGTGTGCTGTATTCAGGAAACCCATCTCACGTGCAGAGACACACATAGGCTCAAAATAAAAGGATGGAGGAAGATCTACCAAGCAAATGGAAAACAAAAAAAGGCAGGGGTTGCAATCCTAGTCTCTGATAAAACAGACTTTAAACCAACAAAGATCAAAAGAGACAAAGAAGGCCATTACATAATGGTAAAGGGATCAATTCAACAAGAAGACCTAACTATCCTAAATATATATGCACCCAATACAGGAGCACCCAGATTCATAAAGCAAGTCCTGAGCGACCTACAAAGAGATTTAGACTCCCACACATTAATAATGGGAGACTTTAACACCCCACTGTCAACATTAGACAGATCAACGAGACAGAAAGTCAACAAGGATACCCAGGAATTGAACTCAGCTCTGCACCAAGCCGACCTAATAGACATCTACAGAACTCTCCACCCCAAATCAACAGAATGTACATTTTTTTCAGCACCACACCACACCTATTCCAAAATTGACCACATACTTGTAAGTAAAGCTCTCCTCAGCAAATGTAAAAGAACAGAAATTATAACACTATCTCTGAGACCACAGTGCAATCAAACTAGAATTCAGGATTAAGAATCGCACTCAAAACCGCTCAACTACATGGAAACTGAACAACCTGCTCCTGAATGACTACTGGGTACATAACGAAATGAAGGCAGAAATAAAGGTATTCTTTGAAACCAATGAAAACAAAGACACAACATACCAGAATCTCTGGGACACATTCAAAGCAGTGTGTAGAGGGAAATTTATAGCACTAAATGCCCACAAGAGAAAGCAGGGAAGATCCAAAATTGACACCCTAACATCACAATTAAAAGAACTAGAAAAGCAAGAGCAAACACATTCAAAAGCTAGCAGAAGGCAAGAAATAACTAAAATCAGAGCAGAACTGAAGGAAATAGAGACCAAAAAAACCCTTCAAAAAATTAATGAATCCAGGAGCTGGTTTTTTGAAAGGATCGACAAAATTGATAGACCGCTAGCAAGACTAATAAAGAAAAAAAGAGAGAAGAATCAAATAGATGCAATAAAAAATGATAAAGGGGATATCACCACTGATCCCACAGAAATACAGACTACCAACAGAGAATACTACAAACACCTCTACGCAAATAAACTACAAAATCTAGAATAAATGGATAAATTCCTCGACACATACACTCTCCCAAGACTAAACCAGGAAGAAGTTGAATCTCTGAATAGACCAATAACAGGATCTGAAATTGTGGCGATAATCAATAGCTTACCAACCAAAAAGAGCCCAGGACCAGATGGATTCACAGCCGAATTCTATGAGAGGTACAAGGAGGAACTGGTACCATTCCTTCTGAAACTATTCCAATCAATAGAAAAAGAGGGAATCCTCCCTAACTCATTTTATGAGGCCAGCATCATCCTGATACCAAAGCCGGGCAGAGACACAACCAAAAAAGAGAATTTTAGACCAATATCCTTGATGAACATTGATGCAAAAATCCTCAATAAAATACTGGCAAACCAAATCCAGCAGCACATCAAAAAGCTTATCCACCATGATCAAGTGGGCTTCATCCCTGGGATGCAAGGCTGGTTCAATATACGCAAATCAATAAATGTAATCCAGCATATAAACAGAACCAAAGACAAAAACCACATGATTATCTCAATAGATGCAGAAAAGGCCTTTGACAAAATTCAACAACCCTTCATGCTAAAAACTCTCAATAAATTAGGTATTCATGGGACGTATCTCAAAATAATAAGAGCTATCTATGACAAACCTGCAGCCAATATTGTACTGAATGGGCAAAAACTGGAAGCGTTCCCTTTGAAAACTGGCACAAGACAGGGATGCCCTCTCTTACCACTCCTATTCAACACAGTGTTGGAAGTTCTCGCCAGGGCAATTAGGCAGGAGAAGGAAATAAAGGGTATTCAATTAGGAAAAGAGGAAGTCAAATTGTCCCTGTTTGCAGATGACATGATTGTATATCTAGAAAACCCCACTGTCTCAGCCCAAAATCTCCTTAAGCTGATAAGCAACTTCAGCAAAGTCTCAGGATACAAAATCAATGCACAAAAATCACAAGCATTCTTATACACCAATAACAGACAAACAGAGAGCCAAATCATGAGTGAACTCCCATTCACAATTGCTTCAAAGAGAATAAAATACCTAGGAAACCAACTTACAGGGGATGTGATGGACCTCTTCAAGGAGAACTACAAACCACTGCTCAAGGAAATAAAAGAGGATACAAACAAATGGAAGAACATTCCATGCTCATGGGCTGGAAGAATCAATATCGTGAAAATGGCCATACTGCCCAAGGTAATTTACAGATTCAATGCCATCCCCATCAAGCTACCAATGACTTTCTTCACAGAATTGGAAAAAACTAAAGTTCATATGGAACCAAAAAAGAGCCCGCATTGCCAAATCAATCCTAAGCCAAAAGAACGAAGCTGGAGGCATCACGCTACCTGACTTCAAACTATACTACAAGGCTACAGTAACCAAAACAGCATGATGCTGGTACCAAAACAGAGATGTAGATCAATGGAACAGAACAGAGCCCTCAGAAATAATGCCGCTTATCTACAACTATCTGATCTTTGACAAACCTGAGAAAAACAAGCAATGGGGAAAGGATTCCTTATTTAATAAATGGTGCTGGGAAAACTGGCTAGCCATATGTAGAAAGGTGAAACTGGATCCCTTCCTTACACCTTATACAAAAATCAATTCAAGATGGATTAAAGACTTAAACGTTAGACCTAAAACCATAAAAACCCTAGAAGAAAACCTAGGCATTACCATTCAGGACATAGGCATGGGCAGGGACTTAATGTCTAAACCACCAAAAGCAATGGCAACAAAAGCCAAAATTGACAAATGGGATCTAATTAAACTAAAGAGCTTCTGCACAGCAAAAGAAACTACCATCAGAGTGAACAGGCAACCTATAAAATGGGAGAAAATTTTTGCAACCTACTCATCTGACAAAGGGCTAATATCCAGAATCTACAATGAACTCAAACAAATTTACAAGAAAAAAACAAACAACCCCATCAAAAAGTGGGCAAAGGACATGAACAGACACTTCTCAAAAGAAGACATTTATGCAGCCAAAAAACACATGAAAAAATGCTCACCATCACTGGCCATCAGGGAAATGCAAATCAAAACCACAATGAGATACCATCTCACACCAGTTAGAATGGCAATCATTAACAAGTGAGGAAACAACAGGTGCTGGAGAGGATGTGGAGAAATATGGACACTTTTACACTGTTGGTGGGACTGTAAACTAGGTCAATCATTGTGGAAGTCAGTGTGACGATTCCTCAGGGATCTAGAACTAGAAATAGCGTTTGACCCAGCCATCCCATTACTGGGTATATACCCAAAGGACTATAAATCATGCTGCTATAAAGACACATGCACACGTATGTTTATTGCGGCATTATTCACAATGGCAAAGACTTGGAACCAAGCCAAATGTCCAACAATGATAGACTGGATTAAGAAAATGTGGCACATATACACCATGGAATACTATGCAGCCATAAAAAATGATGAGTTCACATCCTTTGTAGGGACATGGATGAAATTGGAAATCATCATTCTCAGTAAACTATCACAAGAACAAAAAACCAAACACCGCCTATTCTCACTCATAGGTGGGAATTGAACAATGAGAACACATGGACACAGGAAGGGGAACATCACACTCTGGGGACTGTTGTGGGGTTGGGGGAAGGGGGAGGGATAGCATTGGGAGATATACCTAATGCTAGATGACGAGTTAGTGGGTGCAGTGCACCAGCATGGCACATGTATACATATGTAACTAACCTGCACATTGTGCACATGTACCCTAAAACTTAAAGTATAATAATAATAAATTTAAAAAATAAAAAAAAAGAAAGAAACAATGTAATGCCGATTAGCACCAGATGGGCCCTCCAAAGTTAGAAAAATGAAGGGTGTTAGAAGGTACATTAAAAAGGGAAATGAAAAAAGGAGAGAGGCACAAGTGAAAGCAAACTGACTCCAAATTTCTGTGAATAGCTCATCCCAAATCCAGTAGCATATTTCTCTTTTAATACTTGAATCAGCCAATTTTGGCTTGAAATTCTGGCTCTTTTCTTTCATCTCTGTTTGATCCCAGGTAAGTTACCTAATTAATCTCCCTAAGCCTTATTTTCCTCATCCAGTAAATGAGAATAATAACACCTATACTGCATAATCATTGTAAGGATTAATTATCTTGAGTGCTCAATTCCTAATTTTCCATAGCTATTAAACAAATGGTATCTGTTGTTATAACTATCACTATGAACCTTTTTATGGTGCTTTGCAGTGTATAGACAATATTCCTGTCAGATATTATCTGATTCAATTATTGCAAAAAACATTTACAGATAAGAAATGGAGGGTCAGTAAGATAAGCAAAATTAGTAAATTTTCAAGTCACATGTTGAAAAACATTTGGTTTTGGGAACCAAAACCCAAGTCTATTGATTTTTAACTAGCATTTTCTTCACTATACCATGATAAGTTAAGAGTGAAGCAATAGTGCCATCTTCCTGCAAGAAAAAAGTATAATTATTCTTAAGTCTCTAAAGTAGATGAATAAATAGAAGTTGCATAGTTTATATAATGGTAATATTAATTAATGGAAAATGTGTACTCCAAATCAAAGAAAAGAAACCACTAAATGGAATTGTAAGAAACAGTATTTCTTAGAAACAAAATAACTATCAACTTTTCCTCATAGAAGACATTATTCTCAAATATATGTCTGAAGGCTAAACCATTGTTCCTTTGTCTTTTTTAAGAGCTACAACAAAATAGATTTTATAAACATGATTATCAGATGTTCTAGCACTATTTGGCATGACTTCATGCTTGTTATAGATTAATTGTTCTTTCTAGTTGGCTTGGTGGGCACTTGTTTATACTCAGATGAATTAATTAATTATGCAAATGATCAATTATACAATTTTAATATATAAACTATGTGCTAGTCTGTGCCTGTATGAAATGACTTGTGTCTATGTGATGTTTAATCTATTGAAATATGTGAATAAAAACATATAAATAAATCATATAAATATTAATTGAGTTCTACTGTATGCCTCATACTGTGCTTGGCTGCAGATTAACAACAACATGTAGTTGCCCTCAAAGAGATTGCAGTTTGCTGGAAGAAAAAAATGAGTAGACAAAAAAATATCATGTGATGTACACCAATGAAGTTTAATAAAGTCTAGTTTGTGATATAGGTCACAAAAATAACAAAATCACGTATTTCAGCGTTCTGTTTCTTTTTCTGAAAATAGCTGAGGGGAGACAGTGAGGATTAGGCATCTTCAGAACAGCTCTCTAGCTCTGTGGATCAACCACTGTGCTGAGTCACGGGCCTCTGGGTACTCCTCTGCCTGTGGTCTTGTTCCTTGGAGTTGGTTTCCTGTAGAGTCAGCAGAAATGACTTCTAATCCAATCCAAGGCCACCTTGCTCTTAGTCAAGGGGCTTTTGAAAGAGTTGTGTCAAAGTATGTGCCATGGGCCTTGTAGGGTAAACTGATAAATATATATATCGTTTTTTAAACCAAGTTTTTCCTCTTAATTAGGTGGCTTTTCTACAATATAAAGATGGAAATGGGATGAAGATGTTCATTGCAAATTAGGGTAATGTTCAGAGGCTATAAAAATGTGATCGGATACTTGGACAAAGGCAGTCCCTTTTGTGTGACTTTTTGTCTCTGATCATTTGCTATTTTAAGCCATCATAATCATCGGATTCCTATATTACACTTATTTATGGTTTATAAAGTATTTTCATGCATTACTTTTTCTAATACAACACTGTGAAATAGAATGAATATTCTATTCTCCTTTGACAAATGGGGAAACTGAGACATCACAAATTTATTTAATTTAATATCACATAGCCTATAACGGCTGATCTGAGCATAAAACTCTATTATTCAGGCTCTAAAATTATTGCTTTTTTGACTCCAAAACACCAGTTTTATGCTGTGCCATCCCAAGTATTATGGTGCCTTTTCCTCTGCTCTTTTTTTTCTTCTTCTACTCTCCTCTCCTTCTCTCTATTTCTTTTATTTCTGTCTCTTCCTTTTTTCTCACTACATTCTCCATGCCCCATTCTTTGTCTTTCATTTCCTTTCAAGCCTATGAGGGGCAGGAGTCTGGCAGCCAAAGCAACAAAGAACCACTTCCACGGAAAAAGAGTAGGGAGAAGTAACATGGGCTTTTATATATTAACAGTTCTTGCAAACAATAACCAATTTCCAATGTTATTTTCTGTCTGCCCCCGCCCATTTTTGAGTGAGTCCAAAACAAGGCCAACTAGGAACATCTGTGTATAAAGCATAACAAAAATAACATGTGTCACATATGTGACAATGATGATACAAGAGTGACTTTATTGCTGGTGCTTTTATAACTACAGTCTAAGAAGGATAACTGGGAAGTGGGAGATGGAACAGAGAAGTCATCTTAAGCACAGTATTTCCATTCCTCTTTTCTAGACTGAGGTAATACACCTTCTACTTCCACTACCTTTTTGTTTCTGCCTCTTTAAAAGATTTGTTGAGATTTGTATTTGAAACTCTTTTTGGAAATAACTGGAGCATGCACTTACTTCAGTAACATGCAGAACATTCAGTCCCCAACTCTCCAGAGTTCCAGAATGGCCCCTTTTGGAGTTTACAGCTCATCCGCCCATCTGTGCATTTGTTCCCCAGAGACCAGAGCGAAGCCAGCAAAGATGAAAGTCTTTGCGAGTCTGTGCTTTTGAACATTAAACCACTGGATCTGGAGTCAGAAAAATTCTGCATTCCAGATTTAAGATCTCCCTTTAGTATTTTGTGACCTTGATAAAAAAAAAAGCCACTTAGTTTCTCTGCAGTTTCCTTACCTGCAAAATGAAGAAACTGGACTAGAACAGAACCCTATGATTTTAAGATATTGTAGGAATAGCTTGTGTTTCCAATGCCCTGAAATGCTGAAAAAAAAATGCAGAAGGCCACTTGGGTAGATGGAAATCACTTTCCAGTTTATTTTTCACTGATTTTTACAATAACATTATAATAGAACAGATGTTTTTAAGGATTAATGAGTGATAGATACAAATTGCCATAATGATATTGCTTTACTGTTTTCATCCTGGTTCATTAACTGTCATTAGAGCTACCATGTGACTTGTATTTTGCATGTTCTGTGATGTAATCATCTAGTAGCTGTATTCCTTCCTCCACCAAAGGGTCCCCAAGCCTACCATTTGAATCAATGGAGGTGTGAAATTCATTTCAAGATCATCTCTTTAGGAGATCACAAGGTCATTGGTTCTCATCAAGAATATGGATGAGGAAAACAAGATACTAGAATACAGCAAGAAAAAGAGAAGCCAATTCCCACTGCTCCCTGAAGTTTAAATAGTTCCCCTGTGGTTTCAACCTCAGTTCTGTTCTGCTTTTAATTTAAAACCATTCTCTACCAGGCAACTGATTTTTGCTAGTCTCTTGGGTGATTTTCTAAGACAGATTTCATTGTATTCTACCCTTGTGTGTGCACTTAGCTCCCATTAGCAGTAGTGGGTGTTATGCATGTATAGCTCCCATTAACAATAATGGAAATTATGCATGTGCATCCAGAGGAAAGGATGCTCCCCAATGTTGGAATTTTTTTCCGAAGGAAAAGTACTCCTTATGCAGCATTTGGCTTTTGTTTTAGGCTCTTTATTGTGGTGACGATTTGTGCTGCAGAGAATGAACATGGTGTGAAAGACTGTCAGCTTCCCGGTGTGCAATCTGTACAGTATTTTTTAAAATCTTGTCTTATAATTTTTTGCGTGACTAAAACAACAGTCAGGCAACAGTCAGGAAAAACTTGTTAAAGAGGTAAAATAGATCCAGATCAATTAATAAAGGGTCATGAATGGGGGCTAAATAAGTCCCTTACAGCTAGGAATTCTGGTAGGTAATGTCACCTGTTTCAAGATAACAAAGAGTAGATTTGTACAGATGGAAAAAATAATCGTTTAAAAATAACCAAGTGCTATTTATGCAGACCATAATAACATTCCTCCAGATGAATGTGTCTTAACTCAAAGAGACAATTTTTATCATAACACATTGATAAAAAATGGTAGGCCAAAGGTGATATCATAAGGGGCTGTGAATCATTGGCATATTAATTTTAGAACAAATTGTGCAAAAAAGAATCTTTAATATGAAGTCAAGAATATGATTCATCTTCATCTTTATGAGTGGTAGAATACATTTAATACTTGAAATGTTTTTGAATTGTCAAAGTGAGGGTCTAAGTAATTTATCTCTTCTGAGAGTGCCTTTTGCTGAATATCCAGTATTATTGTTCATTTGTAAGATAAACTTGTCTGTGTCTAGTCTTGGACAACCCCTGGCAATGTTTGGTGATGAATAAAGTCAGACTCTGTGTAAGAGTTGGGTTTTGATAGTAAGAGTGAGGCATATAAAAAGCCCTGGAGTGTTTAAGAGCACAAGCTTTGGGGAGAGATCCACCTGCATTTAAATGCTGACCCTGTCACCTGGGAATTTATTTTACTTCTCTGAGCCCAAGTTACCTCGTATGTAATATGAGAATCATAATTCTCATCTTGTAGTTGTGAGGATTAAACAAGATCTAAAATTGCATTACCAGAACTATTATTAACAATTATTAATCTATTTAGGGAAATAAAATTTGACAGTACTAGATGTGAAAACATTTCTCTAGCCATATCATGTGGACCAGTATCAAATTATCTCAGATCTGTTGTGTAATTTAAATACGATCTATTTTTTATTATTTAACAATAAACATGCCTGTCATAACCTGTACTTCTATTTTTAGGGGAAGAATAAACATAACAATATTCTCAGGAAAAGAACCACAAATACACAGGCTGACATCTACTTTATTTTTCATACTAACCAAACTTAAATCATTATAAACTTTAAATTTTTTAAAAACATACAGCTACACAATTTTTCTGAAAATGATGAGAACTCATGTTTTCTTTTTCTTGTTTCCTTAGCATTATGATATTTAATGTGCAAAAATTTATAAGCAAGGAACTTCTTTGCAAAGTTTATACATACATTCTTACTGTTGCTGTCTTGATAATGCAACATCATGTAAAAATATAGATTTTACCCATTAATTTCATAGATTAGCTAGTCACTTAGCATATTGCTTTGGAAGGACAGACTATCTGTGTGATTAGGGCATACCTAATCAATCTCCCTACACCTTGATTCTTCATCTGCAAAATTAGAAGAGTAGTGTTAACTTCATCAGGTTGTTTTCAGAGTAAATACATTAACATATAACATATGTGGTGTTGACAAGTTGATTCTCCGAGGAAGGTCTTGAGAATGGAGAGAGCAGCCTTAAGAAGGAACCACAGTTGTAGGCTATGGGAAGCCAGCACTGCAGAGAGGTACTTTGCTCCTGAGGAAACACTGGGGTGGGAAACTAAGTGATGATGAGAATGTGGAGGATTCTATGAGGCGATAAAGGATATATATTTTGCTGATTGCTCAGATTTTCCTGGGAACAGTGATATGGATTGGCTTTGTGTCCCCATCAAAATCTCATCTCCAATTGTAATTCCCACATGTCAAGAGAGGGACCTGGTGGGAGGTGATTGGATCATGGAAGTGGCTTCCCCTATGCTGTTCTCATGATAGTGAGGCAGTGCTCATGAGATCTGATGGTTTAGTTCCCACTCACTGTCTCTCTTCTGCCACTATGAAGAGGGTACTTTGCTTCCCCTTCACCTTCCGCCATGATTGTAAGTTTCCTGAGGCCTCCCCAGCCATGCAGAACTGTGAGTCAATTAAACCTCCTTTCTTTGTAAATTACCCAGTCTCAGGTAGTATCTTTATAGCAGTGTGAGAAGAGAGTAATACAGACAGCATAGCCAGCTGTAATTAGTACGTGCCTTGGTTGTTTTCAGAGAGATTTGCCCTGATGCTAACAGGTGAAGCTTATTTCCAAAAGATCTCCTCTGTTTTGTCCTAGGATAGATGTTGAATTACAATTTTATCATGGCCAATGACTACATTAAACAATTCCCCCTTTAATGCCTGATTTTTGGAAAGATTCATTTTTTTAAAAACAAAAAATTGCGTTAATGATTGAGGTCATCGTTTTTATGACATGTGTATCTGTTAATCAGGATTTGTGATTATGTCTAGATAGAGTTTCCACAGAGTTGATATAATTTGTCTTAATTTTTTTTAAAAAGGAATTATCTAGAGTTTTCTTTTACTAAATATTTAATTTATATTTTATTATTTATTTTTGAAACACTGAACATAGCTCGTGGACCCCTTAAGGATCTGTGAACTTGAACTTGTTACTATTGCTTATATATCACTACGTATAAAATCTGTGCGTGCTGATTTGCTGAGGTTCCGATAGAGCCATTGGGTGACTAATAATCATTATCCCAAAGACTCTCTATCCTCTTATTACTTTCTTTTTCTTTTATAGCACTTATTACCACCTGCACCTATATGTTTTGCTTTTGTTCCTTGTCTGTCATCGTGAGAGCAGTGACTTTGTCTATTGTTCTTACTGCTGTATCTCTGTGACCTAGATCATTGTCTGGCATACAGTAGGTCCTCAATACCTGCTTGTTGAATGAAGTAGTTGGTAATTGCTTCTTTTCAATAGCTACATTCTCCTGTATCAATGCAATGGGGGAAACAGGGGGTTTCTGTGTGGTTCTGTCTGCAAGATAGGCAGCACGGTACTGCGTACCAACTCCATCTCTTCGGCAAAAGATGTAGGTGTGAGCCCAACCTTTTCCATGAGCTATTTTGGCACGTCAGTTAATCTCTCTGATCCTTGGATTTTGGATCTGTTTGAAGGGGATAATAATACTACTCTCACAGGTTGCAGTAAAGATGAAGCATGATAATATATATCCTACTGTTTCGTGGACTGCAAATCTTAGCTGTTACTAGCATATGGCATCACTGGAAAAAATGAGACATTTGGGACATTGTCCAAATAGTTGTGCTCTGCCTCTAAAAGCTATATGAGCTTGGGGCAAATCTCTTAACTTTTCTAGGTCTCAATTTCTTCACCTGCAAGAGAGTTGTTATTAATGATCCCAAATATGCATCCAGCTATGAAAATCCATGTCACTAAAGGCTACATTTTTCTTTTCACATTCCTTCCTGTGGTTAGGGATTATATAGGTGTTCCTACAATTTCTGTGAAAATGCCATAAAAGAGATTTAACTTCAGGTGTTTGCTTCATTTTCTTATCACCATTAGGCATTGTTCTACTTAGCGTGACAAATTCACTGCCTAACAGTGCTCATGTTTTCAGTATCTTTTACTACAGCCGCCCCAAGTAGCTACAAGGAGCACCTTTCCCCGCATAATTACTACTGTTGACATGAGACAGCACATTTGACAGAGGCGGCTTGCTGTGTTGGCAGGAAGGGTGCCGAGTTATCCTGGAATCTGGCCTTTCACATTCACATTATTCTGCCTTTGGAAGAACGTGCCCTCCACCCCTCACTAAATGTGAGAAAGAAAACTGCTTTGCCTATACAGAACACTCTATTTACAGAGACTTTCTGAGGGGATTATGACAGCCATGGGCTGGATTTATGGGTGAGCTGTGCTTACCAGGTCACATCTTACATCGCAGGCTGATGAAACTCACTGTTCATCTTAACCATCTGTGCTCTCTACACGGAGTGGAGCCCGTGCCTTCCCCTAGGAATCAGGAATGGAGGGCTGGGGAAGCTTCTGCTTTGCATTGAGGAGCCTGATAGCATGCAGCGGGATGCTGTTCTTAGGAAAGGAAACTTCCTTTAGGGCAACTTTTTTCCTCCACATAGCAGATGTAGAATTCCTCTGTACCTGTTTAAAATCCTTGTTGGGGTTGTTAAACAGCAGTTATACATGAAGCTATAGGGAACTAGGAGTGAATGTGGGCAGAACAATGCCTGGGTGGGCAGCTACACATTGGATTTTGGTGTGATAGGCGGAGTGACAGAGACTGCAAAGATCAACTGGTCTTCAAGTACCTTATATTTCAATTTAATAAAATGTTTTAAGGCTTGCCATAATCTCATTCCAATTTGTAGGTCTACTCTTTCCCACTTTTCCCCAGAATATGTACTTAATTCCAATCAGGCAAATCTTACAGTCTTTAATAAGTCACATTCAAGTTCACCTGGTGTTACTTTGCTCATGTTATGCCTTTGGTCTAGAGAAATTCATCAAATTCTACTACTTCTTTTAAGTTACAGATCAAATGCTGCCTGTATCATTTGACCACAAAAAGCTATATAAATGTTTCCTTTCTCTGAACTATTACTATATTTTATGCTTACTTGTCAGATTTAACTCCCTCATAAATTATATAGCCCTTGATGTCAGAACAAAGTTATATACTTTTTCCAATTTCTCATGATCCTATGTGAATGTTGGAAATCTAGTCAGTTCACACAATTTTCTTGTTTTTTGTTTGCAAAATTCTAAATGATTTTTAACAATTTTTTCTGCCGTATTAAAATGACAGTAGTTTTGATCTACAATACTGTGTCTTTTATTTTGAATTCTTCTTTTTCAATTTGTAAAGAGCCATGCACAGAGTCTAGCACAGGCTCTGGCATATACACGTGCTCAAGAAATGTTAGCTTTATCAACTCTACTTTCACTGGCTTTGTTTCTTGTGGCAGGTTGCTATGTCAACATAGAACATGTTTTATGCTTACTTCTTACAAAACAGTTGCCCCCACATCCTTCTCCAAGGTCTTTAGAAAGAAGGGCAACCATAATTCATTTTCTTTCAGTCACTGTCTTCTTTCTTTCCCCCCTCACGATAATTCTTTCTGCTAGTCAGTATTATTTCCGGCATCTTCTAAATTTATTTTTCCCTTTAACCAATGTGCCAACTTCTTTCCCCTAGAAATCTTCCATAATTAATGGACTGTTTATGCATAACCATCATATTATAAATGCCTTAAGAAAAACTATTATCAGTGATCATATAGTTGGGCATTTTTTGTGCATTTCTTTCCAAAATGGTGGCAAGATCTTTCAGTTATTGGGTTTCGTATATATAGAATGCATTCAAAGTCATTTGCTTAGATTTTCCTAATGCTTCCTAATCATTCTTAATTAATTTCAGATATAAATAGAATGTGACATTTTTCTGTTTAAAAAAATTTTATTTAGCACAAAAGTACGGCATGCAACAGCTGTTTGAAAAGAACCCAAAATGAAGAATTATAGCATCATGGACTGAAAGATTAATTATGTTTCTTATTAATTTGTTTTTGTTTTTGAAACTAGTTTGAATTTCTTCTAAAACTTGATATTTTTGGGAAAAGCACACAAGCTCTCTTAAAAAGTATTGTATTGTGGAATTAGATCCATTTGAGTTTCTGGCTCTGCCATTCCCTAATCAGATGACTTTAGACAATTTATTTAACTTCCCCAGGCCTCGCTTTTCTTGTATGTAGAATGGGTATAGAAGAGTTGCGCCTACCTTTAAGATTTTTGAGTTTATTAAATTAAATAGTGTTTGTAGGAAACAACACAATGCTTGCCATATAGTAGACACTTGTTACAACTCTGGAGTGATTGTTTCAAACTTTTATTATTTTATGGTATACCAATAATTTCCCAGGCACCTAACTTAGTCTGACATTATTTGTAGCTTTGTATTCACTGGAGCCCTGCCAGCTATAGCCCTCAGGAAGTTGCAGAGCTGAGGCTCCATTAATTGAATTGTTTGCCAATGCCTTAAGGGCTCCCTATGAAAACTAGACAGAAATGTGAGGAGGTTTAGCCATAAACAAAATATATAAAGGAGAAAATTAATTCATGGTGTCTATTGCCTTAGCATTTACTTTTTCTATCTCATTGTTTACAACTGTCATGTGCCTGGGTGTGTGTGACAGCAGCTGTAATGGGATATGGCATTAATTCAGTTCACAGACATAAGTTTCAAGCATAATATGGTTACAGGTGGCCATGGTGATAAATAACAAGGGGCAGTTCAAGCAAAGAGTCAGAGAGCTCTAACATGGAGTATTTTTTACTCCATGTTATTTATTCATTCATTTATTCATTTTTATTCATCAAATATTTATTAAGGAACTTCTGTTTCAGGCACCGGTCTAGGTGCCTGGGATATTTAAGCAAACAGAGGCAGAATTTCCTGTGGCAGAAGCTTAAAGTCTAGAAGAACAGAACAAAACAGAGTAAATATATAATCAAGTAGAACAGATACACAATCAAATAGAGCAAATATACAATAAATAGGACAGATACACAATATAATGATAGGAGAAGTATAGAAAGATAGAAGAGTATAGAGAGGAACCTACCTGATATGTAAATGATGGAAGGTCTCCTTAAAGGAGTGCTATTTAAGCTGAATAGGCAATAGCAAGAGGGAAATGTATCTTGTTTCATGGAGAGGAAAATATGTATGAAAAACCACAGGGGCTTGCGTGAGCATGCTGAGAATGAGGGCCTGCAAGGCAAGCTAACATTTTGTCACCCCTTAAAAAGGATATTTAAACAACTATTTATTCAATATTTATTTCTTGGGGCCAGGGAGAAATTGATTTTTCTATTAAGAAAAATTATATGCAAAACACATTCACCTAGTAATTCACTTCAGCTGGGTCAAAGCAGAGTTGATTTTGTGGAATTATTTAGCAAAACGTTCCCCATTTTCTTCTCTTTCTTCAGTTTATGTGTGTTTTGAGCCAGAGAACTTCTTGGGAGGTGTACTAAAAAAGCAAAATTTAGATAATAAAATAAATGACTCATCCCTGATAAACAACACTATGCCACATATTATTTGGGTTTAGAAATTTAGCTTGCTGCCAACTTTCAGCTGTTACTCTAAATATATTTTGCAGAACTACTTAAGAAATCAATTTGTGTAGGGGATGGGAGAATATTTTTATTTACATTTGATAATGCTGACTCCCTTTCCAGGAGCAACATCAGTGTACATTTTGCATTAAACAAGGAGTTGGACCGGGCGCAGTGGCTTGTGCCTGTAATCCCAGCACTTTGGGAGGCCGAGACGGGCAGATCATGAGGTCAGGAGTTCAAGACCAGCCCAGCCAACATGATGAAACCACGTCTCTACTAAAAATACAAAAATTAGCTGAGCGTGGTGGCAGGCGCCTGTAATCCCAGCTACTGCAGAGGCTGATGCAAGAGAATCACTTGAACCCAGGAGACAGAGGTTGCAGTGAGCTAAGATCGTGCCATTGCACTCTAGCCTGGGTGACAGGCAAGATTCAGTCTCAAAAACAAACAAACAACAGCAACAGCAACAACAACAACAACAACCGAGGAGTTGGAGAGCCAAGTTAGTGAGCCTGATATTTCTAATGTGCTCTAATAAGGTGAGCACCCCAGCTGGTGCCACACCTAATCAGATCCTTAAATAAATGACTGGAGCATAAAGTTCGAAGGAAGAGTATGTGAGACAAGACTGAAAAGGTGAATGGGGGCCAGGCACAATGACTCATACCTGTAGTCTCAGCTACCCCAGGAGGCTGATGTGAGAGGATCACGAGAGCCCAGGAGTTCCAGGCTGCAGTGAGCCATGATCACGCCACTGCATTACAGCCTGGGAGACAGAATGAGACTCTTGTCTGAAAAAAAAAAAAAAAAAGTAAATGAGGTTTAATTATGAGGGGCCTTGTGTGATATATGAGGAGTTTTCAGTTTGTCTATTAAAAAATGTGAGACCATGGAAGAGTTTTAAGCAAGAGAATGACAAGGCAAAATTTTTGGTCTAGAAAGATCTTTCTTGCCTCAGTGTGGACCAAAGCCTGGGAGAAAGACTTCAAAAAGGAAAACGCATTAATAGAATGTTGAAACGATTGAGGTGAGAAATGATAGTAGCCTGAATGATAGTGGCTTGAATTCCATCAGTAAGGATGGAAAAAAGTAGAGTTTAGGGAGTGTATCAACACTCCCTAATACCAGAAATATTAGGATAGGCATTATCAGGTGAACCTATTGTCAGGTAACGAAGCTCCATCCCTTAGACTGGAGTTCAAGGGCAGGACTACTCCAGTCCACAGTCACAAGGCATGAATGGTAACGGTGAGATAAGCTTAAATATCCAATATGTGAGGAATTATAGACCTCCAGGTAATTACAATGGGGATCCTGGTGATGGAACTGACATGCCAGGTAGAGACCTTTTTAAGTAAAAGAGTATGAGAACAGGAGTGTGCAGGTGGGGGTGATAGTGAATGCTACAATTCAGTGAGGATATGGATCTGTGAGGGAACTGTCTGAGGGTTTTCATGACACACTCTTGTATCAACAGCTAGTTGGAAAGAATTTAAGAGACTAGAATGCTAATAGCTGATAATGGCATAATGTTTTACATATTCAGTTTTTGCCTTCCTCTGCACAGCAGTCAGAATTGTTAAATAGAAACCTGATCATGTATTCCTCTGCTTAAGACATTTGGGGGTTAGGGGTTGGATCAAGACCAAAACCTTCCTTATGGTTTACACAGCCCTGAGTATTCTAGCTCCTGGGTCACCTTTTGACCTCATCTTAAGGCATTCTCCTCTATCCCTAGGTTTCAGCCATCTGAGTCTTCGTCATTGTTTTAGTTTGTTTTGTTTTAAAAATGTTAAACAATATTCTGCTTATTCCAAGACCTCCAGACATTCTGTTTTCTCTGCTTTAAAACTCTCTTCTCTTCCTTTCCATGTACTTTTAGATTTTAGCTTTAATGCTGCTTTCTCAGGAAAGTTCCCCTGTTATATATTCTCATGCTAACCTTCACTTCTTTTTCATGACACTTATAATTAATCATTTCAGGAGTAAGTACTCGCATGTCTGTCTCCACAAATAAACTATAAACTTCAAGAGATGGCGAACTATGTATGCTTATTTGTTGTGCTATATCTTGTGCCTAGCACAGTGCCTGAAATATATATACACATACACACACACACATATGATTAATAAATGTTTGTTAAATGAGTAGTTGAATCCATGGATTATTTTTATGTACCCTGTAGGTATGCCTTAATCCAAAGCATCAGTTTTCTAGTGGTGGCATTAAAGTCACCTAATAACAGAGAAACAAGCATCTTTGAATGGAAATGAGCCTTTCTAGTGTCCTTTAAGTTGTATTAATTAGGCAGTTACCTACTTTATTTAAGCAGAATGTTATCTTTGTTGAGCAAAAAGCTAGTAGATAGAAAGAACAGAAATATACCTAAGCTAGTATGCTGAGGGAGGTAATCAGAGGGTAGGAGAGCTTGACCACTTAGTTTGAAGGAATGAGATCCATAAATACAGATCTTCCTAAGCAGAAGGAAGATATTTGAAAGACAGTTTTTTAAAATATTAATTGAAATTATGAGTTGTTAATTTTTCTTCTTGAATTTTCCACCTCCTCTGTCCTTCATTCGAGCACATAACAAGTTCCCCACTTCCTTACCAGATGAAAGGTTTTTGGCAGGATTTTCTGGCTTCTGTTTGCCCACTGAGGATAATAGAATTTGAAGAGAAAGGAAATTGGTATCCCTGTGTGAAACCAAGAAAGACAGAAGGTTTCAAAAGAGAAAAAGAGCTTTCTCCAGGTTGGGGGTAAGGGACAGGTCTGCCTGTCCTTGAACAGAAGGGACTTTTACTTCTTCCCTGGAAGCACTCAAAAGTGTGGCAGGACATCAGGGAGCATATTCACATAGTGAACTAGGTAGGTTAGATGCCAAGCTTAGGTTCTCAGGCTTGTTCAAGATCCTCTTGAAGCACAAAGCATGGCATGGAAATGGCACACCAGTGAATCTGATGATGTCATATGGCTGCAGCAAAATTCAGCTTTTACCAGTGTGGACAGATACCTCTAGTGATCAATATCCTAATGCTTAGATATGGCATAAAACCCAGAACCTCAGCACAAACCTGAAGGTGGGAAAAAGCCTAGAAATAACTGAGGTTGAATTTCTCACTAAGTTGATAGGAATAGCTACTCAGAATTGAAATTAAATGATTTACAGACAATAATGAAATGTAATTTTGCTTCAGATTTATACCTGCTACATTAAGCAAGTGAACAATAACAAAAAAGTTATATTAGTCTTCGCTTTCTAAGAGTATAGCTTATTTTTACTTAACAATTTTTAGAATTTTAAGTTGAGTTAAACTTGCAAAATATTTTCAGGAACTTAGCACTGAACTGTCTGCACAGAATCAACTGATCTCATCAATAATAGACAGCTCTTAACAGTACCTTAATGATAAGAGTAATAAAACCAAATTCATGGCCAAGTGCAGTAGTGTGTGCTTGTAGCCGCAGGTAGTTGGGAGGCTGAGGCAGGAGGATCACTTGACACTAAAAGTTCAAGTGCAACCTGGACAACACATTGAGACTCCCCCTCTTGCACACACACACACACGGGCACACACACATCCTAATTCTAATTCACCATGCTGAACATGTCTATGGGGGCTACCCTTTTTATCTGGAAGAGAAAAAATTACACTGAGCACGAGTCTTCCAACAAAGAATGAATCTATTATCAGCTAAGAGTGACTATCTCAGTGAAACACAAAGGTGTTACCTTAAGGCAGTCAGATCTATGTTCTCTGCTATAGGAATGTGCAAAGGCGATAAGCCTACTGTTAGGAGGAAGCTCATGACAGGCTGGCAATATCAACTTATCTTTCCTTGGTGGAGAACTGATGGCAAACAAATTAAATCTGGAAATCAGTATGTTGATTACTTATTTATTTGGCTTGATATTGAAATAAGCTTTTTCTATGTAATCATTCTTACTTGTGAATTCTTTTACTCTACTTTTTAAATTCTATTTTTTCAACAAATATTTATCGAGGCTCATTATATAAGCTAGACATTTAGTTAGGTGCTGTGGGAGACATAGAAATAAATGAGCTACAGATTAAATACTCAAAGCATTTTTAACATCTAGAAAAATGATAACCCATGTACAAAAATGACTGTAACGCAAGGCAAGTAGTAAGTTTGTAAAAGACAGGAGAGAATGATATTGCTTCCTTTCCTTTTCCTTTCCTTTTCTCTCATCCTATCTCCCTTTCCCTCATCCTATCTCCCTTTCCTTTCTCTTCTTTCCCCTTCTCTTCTATTTCATTTTCTTTCCATCAACACTGGTAAAGACGATGTATAAAACTGTCCTGAAAAAGTAGAAAATGCCAGGTTGGCAATTTCAGCCTCAGCTACCAACACTGGGTGTGCACACTGACAGTGGAATTTAGGGAGTGGCAGAGAGAGTGGGTTCTGTCAATTTATATGGAATAATGTTTCCCAAGGCAACCAGATGTGATTTTTTTTTTGCAAGTAAAAAGCCACACAGAAAGGCTGAGATGAGTCAAAATGAAGAAAGCAGGACCATTGGTACGTTGAAGCCAGCTCACATTATCAGAGATGCTTGTTGATTAATTAGGAATTTTAAAGCCAGTTGTAAAACTGTTGGTAGCTTGCAGTCAGCCTAATGGGAGTATGTACACCAAAGAAATAGGTAACTACAATAAATTATGATTGTTTTAAGAACAGAAAGCTGTTTTACCAGTTCAACAATGGAAATAACAACACCAAGAGTTTTTTACCTTCTGATTTTCTTTTTATAAACAGGAAGCTCTTCCACGAGTTCACGAATGGAAATAACATCAAGAGTTTTTCATCTTCTTAGTGTGCAAGGTATGGATATTCTGTGTGTGAACTTCAAGAGTATCTAAGGGAGGCAATAACGTGGTTGATAATATACCAGAGACTACAAACTGTCTGTGCATCCCAGAGGAACAGGAAGCTTGTGCAGGTGAAAAGACTGGAGGAGGAAGTATGTTGATGATACCCAGGAATCCCACCTTCCACTTCTTTGCTCATCAGAAGTAAGAAAAAGGACAATTAAATAAGTGGTTAATAGTTGTTTAGAGAAAGAGAATTTTCACTTTATATGCCAGTCATTGATAATATTTGCCATAGTGGTTGCTGTTAAGTAAGTTTCTTCCTGCAGGCCTGTGAGAAGGCATAGTACATGAAAGTAGCAGTGCTTTCAACCTGATTATTATTATACGGTATGGACTTTTATTATATAACAAGCAATACTTACATTTTGTTATTTACTTATTTATTACTATACACTTACACATATGCAGACACAGTAATAAACATCTAAGTGGTACTAATAGGTACAAAACCAAAAGTAAAAGTCTTTGCCTTCTAACTTCAATAAGATGTTTCAGTCTCATCCTGGCTTCTACTGCCTTTAATATGCAATCAGCCACACTTCCCAAGGGGCTTTAGTCCCTTTTGTTAAAAAATAGTAATAAAGATCAAATCTAGGGGATAGAAGTAGAGATTTTAGTATTTTATATGAGAATTGGGGATGCAGCATGCTAATGAAGCCACCTGAGTTACAGGGCAGACTATTACTTTTCTTCTTAAATAACAGGTAACAATTCTATATTGTTATTTTCAATTTAACCAAGTTTTTATTTTAGCACTGAGAGTTTTTAATCTAATTTCTCCTTCCTCTGGTAGATTTGAGGTTATTTATTGTCACAGCAAATAGCATTTTGTCTCCTATATTTAGAAGTCTTTTTTTTTTTTTTTTTTTGAGATGGACTTTTGCTCCTGTTGCCCAGGCTGGAGTACAATGGCACGATTTCGGCTCACCACAACCTCCGCCTCCTGGGTTCAAGTGATTCTCTTGCCTCAGCCTCCTGAGTAGCTGGGATTACAGGCATGTGCCACCATGCCTGGCTAATTTTGTATTTTTAGTAGAGACGGGGTTTCTCCACGTTGGTCAGGCTGGTCTCGGACTCCCGACCTCAGGTGATCCACCTGCCTCGGCCTCCCAAAGTGCTACGATAGAAGTCTTTTCTTACTCTATTTTTGTCCCTTGCCTCAAGTACCCTAGAAGTGACTACCTACACAACTCCCCTTATCAGCATTTTAGAGGAAAAACTATCTGAAAAGTAAAATAAATTCTATCTTTTCTCACAGAATTATAAAGAATATACAGGCAAAAGACACCTAATATTTCATATGGAATGATAAACAATTTGAAGAAAAAAAGGACAAATCTTTGAGATTTAGCCTAAAACTATTTTTTAACTTTGAATTTCCATGGGCATTTATCAAGATTTATCTTTTATTTCCAGTAACATTGGTATTAAATTACAGTGAATATATACAAATATTTATTAGCTCAATATTCTTTTATTAGTCCAATTTTTCAATTAGAGTCAGATAAAACTCTAAATAAAGGTCAAAAATCATCAGAATATTTTGTAACCCCCAAATTCAGGTAGAAAAAATTTCTGCATATTATATTGTCCCATTCCACAAGACTCAACTCACAGTAGATTATAGCACATTGGAATATAACATATTTCATATTAAATATTATATTTAATCTACATTTAAATATTCTGAAACCTCCCTACTAATAATTATAGAATTTTTTGTTTATTACTAATGCTTTCCATGTTCACATAAGCCAAAATCAGAAAATTCATCAAGTTTTACCAATAGAAATTTTCACCTTTTATGCGAACACATGTATTTGCCTAGATCAAGGCATCATATGCCTACACTTCCAAAGTTAATTTGTATTACCTGCATGATCCCCCAAAAATAAAACCCCAATTATTTTATTCTTATAATTTGGTAAATTGAGCCTCAAAAGCTCCATTCATTTAGAATATGCATTTTCCAAAATCTTGACAGGCCAACCAGGCAAGATTTGTTGAAATCTTGACAGGCTGATTTTGACAATAATAAAAAATTTGTTCTTAAAATTCTGTGTTGAATTTTAAGCACCTCTCTATCACAGGGATAATAACTTAAATGCTTCAGATTATCTGTTAGAGACCCTATAAAGCAATAATCCCTTTTTTTATGTGTCCAATTAACATCAGAATCCATTTAGGGAACATGCTTCTCTTTGAGGGTCTTGTGAGGCCCTCCACCCAGTTTATTCAAATGTCACTGCTACAAAAGACTGCTGGCCTTACCTTCAGTCTTCTGGGGCAAGGCCTGGCTGCAGACTCAGGACAGCCTGCTTTATTCTGTTGTACCAGTTCTCCCTGTTCCCCTGCTTGTTCCTTTCCCACATTTCTGATGCTAGAGTTCCTAATATTGTACTAACTTTGATCCAGCTTTTTAACTCCTTTTTATGTTTTCACTCTGCTCAATATTATCCATTTAACAACACCTCCTATTCCATCTACGTAGAAAACTGTTTATACAGAGAGTATCTGAAAAGTTGATATCTGTAAGTTTATTTCCAGAATGACACATAGTTCCTAATGATATGGAATTGTAATGTTGTCAACATAATTCATCCAAAGAGGGTATATAATTTATTATCCCAGGCATAATTTTGTTTAGAGGAGATGACTCTTGGATTGGGCCCACCTGAGTTTAGGAAAAGACTGGCACTGCACTTGTTTTCTCTATATCTATTAATCTTGGAGAAATAAGTTTCCTTTATCTTTTTATTCATTTTTATAGGTAATTTAGATGTCAATGTGAGGCTGCTATTTCTTAATAAGAAAGGAATGGATGTTTATCCCTTCAATAGAAAGTGAAAGAATGTTTATGGCAGAGGTTGGGCAAACTATAACCAGTGGCCCAAATTCTGCCTTCAGCCTGTTTTTGTGTGGCCTGTGAGCTAAGGATTTTCTTAAAATATATTTTAAAGAGTTGTAAACACACATGCACACATAAAACAGGGACTGTATTTGACCTGTGAAGTGCAGAATATTTAAAGAAAATGTTTGCAGACCCTGTCTTAATGTAACTATCATAAAACGATCATTTAAAACAAGTACATGAGATTTTGTATATGTTAGCTCATTGAAATCTTATAAGAATCTTAAGTGTATTAAGAGTTGAAGTATTCTCCTCATTTTGGAGATGATAAAACTGAGATGTGAGAGGTTAATATCACATACTTTCTAAATGCCAGAGAGAAGATTTACACTAAGACAGTTGGGAACTGGAGCTGGTACTTACAGCTACCATATTATACTGCGTCTGAATGTGACCTGACAGTTGTTTGTTTGAGTCTATCCCACTCCTCATACTAATCTGCAAGCAGTCCAAACAGAATAATAATGAGATTGGCAAGATACTGCTCATACACAAAGCAAAGAGTATACAAGATTCTTTAAGCATATAAAGGGAACCATGACTGTGCACAAGTTGGCTATATACTGCAGCAAACACAGCAACACTACCAGTTAGTTAGATGAGTAAGACACTCTTGCTCTCAAATTCTCATGAAGTTCCCTGACTTCCAGTAACACTACTTGCTCAGGGTGATGATGACTCTTCAGGGTACTATCCTTGATAGTCTCAGAGGATTCATACCTTGTTGGTCCCTCATGACTTCTCTCTCTAGAGATTCACGCTATGTGCCTGACTGCTTCACATTTGACATTACTGTACTTGGTAACACTCTCAAAGTATTTATCAGTACTATGAAAAGACTGAGGAGATTACATGTAAATTCTAGGCCCGTCACCCTGTTGGCAGATTTGGGCCTTCAGGCCTACTGAAGGCATATTCCTGGAATAGCCAGATTGCTGTGCTTTCTTCTCTCAGTATTGGTCTCTGTGCCTATCATTTCCATCAGAGGTTTTGGTCTGTTACGAAAGGAGTTCCTGTCTCTCTTGTAATTTTCTCCTGCACATATCCTGAGTTCTAGATCCTTCCATTATGATTTCTTTATTAATCTGATTTTACTTCCCTTGGTTTTGCAGCTGTCTGTTAAACTTTTTAACTTGTCATTGTACTCTATGTCTTTATAAGTTTATTCATAATATAATTTTATAGTGTTATTTCAAGGACACTTTTGGAAGGAAAAGAGAGATAAACATATGTACCAGCTCTATCATTCTGAAGTAGAAGCTATCAAACTTTATGTGACGAGAAAATGCATTTGGGTATATACTGATAGGTTTCCTGTCATTTCCTGCTTTATTGCATTTCTTCTCCCATGTTTTTGAAGCTTTCTAATCAACTGTGGAATGATGGAAATAAAAGAATCCAAGAAGCAATTCTTGATTTTAAATTCAAAAAACCATGGTCCAGGTGTAAAACAGAAAATATTTGGACATATATATATTTACCAAGACTAGATAGGATTCCACTAAATGGGAAAGGAGAGCAAATAGGGTGTTTGAGGACAGGAGTGATATCCCCATCAAGAGATCACCAAGCTCTGTCCAAAGCCAGAATCCTCTGAGTCTATTTCCTGGGAGATACAGGGAACTGAGATTATATCTAGACATCATCCAGTCTCTAGTCAAATGAATGCCATACATTGGCTGGATTGAGTAGCTGTTAGGAGTCCTATTTGTTCCCATCCACGAAGATCATCCATTGACAGTAGTCAATAAGTGCTTGCTGATCTTCCAAAGTGTTTGAAGCCTTGATATCTCATTTGGCCATTAAATGATTCATCCAAAGTGGATATACTCAGGTTCATGGCCTGAGGTAGTTTTAAGTTCCAGAAGTATTTTTAAGCTCTCTTTGTAAACCAAGAGAGGAAATGATGGAGGAGCAATGATTAATCAGAGGCTTCCAGGTAATAGTGGAAACTAACTAGCAAATTTTAGAAGAGTTTTAATTATATTTATGAAGGCTTGGACAGGTATAGGAGAAACAAGGGTAGTATTGTACCCCATGGCTAGTAGCAGCAGAGCTTTACCATCCTGACACCTCAAAGGTCAAGGGAAGAGATTGGTTCCCAGAACCTTGAGAGGGTACCCAGAACCTTGAGAGGGAACCATGAATAGGGATGACTGACAAGAGCTGTGTCTTCAGCATCCTGACATCATTCTTCTCTCACTCTCAGACTCTCCTACAGTTGCCTCTCATTAGGATTGCTGTCAAAACTTGTACTAGTTCATATGTTTATTTTAGAAAAGAGTCATCATACAACTACAAAATACATTCTTCCTCATGAAATTTGATCTTAGAACAGTCCTTCTCAAACTTTGGTAAGAGAACAGCTGTTAAATTTCAAATTTCCTGAGAAATGATACTTTCGTAAAGTAGAATAAAAGTTAATATCTCGAAAATAAAACAAAAATAAAGAAGCATGCAAAATGCAAGCCTCAATTATTCCAATATTTAATTATTCAATTCATAGACATAAAATTACTCTGCCAAAATGCCACAAAACTTCTGTACTTACATTGTTTGGAAACAAGCAGGCCACAGACTGGCACTGTCTTGCATATCACCTCTTTATTAACATAATCCAGACCACTCAATAATGGTGCCAAATGTGATATATAGCTGAAAATATTAAACAAAATAAAACAAAACAACAAAAATGGGGACAGAAGCAGCTTCACCAAAAGATAATTATGGATTTTTTGGAAACTATTAAAAAATGACAGAGTCTATTGGTTTAATATGGCATAAATTAGTATTTTCTGGACTGGTGGAATATTGATCCCTACAGGTGCTCCATGACTTAAGAATTGCAAGGTCAAATACCACTGGGAAATATCCCCAATGTTCACAGTACACATTTGCATATTAAAGATTCTGAGCCATCTAGTAGTTAATAAACATTTTTTAAAATCTAGCATTTCTCAAGCGTATTTGACTAATCCATTTTTTTCATGTAATACTTACTAACATCTTTTGTAACTTTACAAAATGCTGGTATACATGTATTTCTGCCTAATGAGGTAAACTAAATGATTTCTCTTGACAGTATTCCTAATTTTATGATTCTAAGAAACATTCCGAATTGGACTTGTCATTCAATAAGGCCAATTTAAAAAACTGCCTTGGCTAAACTTTCAGTTTCAAAGTTGTTATTCTATGCTTTGTTGCTGCTCTATATTAGAGAGTAAGGAACTGTGTCAAAAGTCATTCTTAATGAAGCAATTTTCTAATTTTACGTTATCTTTTGCTTTTCATATTTACCTATGGTATTCTGGAAACTTGTGATTTAGAGGAAAACTTAGCATACATTACTAAATACTTGGCTGCTGCAGTGCCTTATATATGTCAAGTTCTAAAAATTTATAATTTTACAAATATCTGTAAACAACAGTATTGTAGCATTAATAGAGAAGAATAATTCATTTTGATTTCACTGGGCATGTATCAACACATGACTTACCTATGAAAAATAATTGTATTTAGCTCAAGTGGGAATTGAGGATAAAGATTTTAGCTCTTCTGACCTTTGTGACAATATTACAAATGAAATACACAATCAATGGGGGAAAAATCAGAGGCTACTTGGCCCAAATTGTGCTAGTTATTTATTATTTAATACCTGAATTTTTTGAGGGCAGAGAGCTAATTTGAAATCCTTCAATATGTCTCTCTCTTAGTCCATTTTGTGCTGCAATAACAAAATACCTGAGACTATATAATTTGTAAAGAACAGAAATTTATTTATTATGCTTCTGGAGGCTGGGGAGTCTAAGATCAAGGTGCCAACAGGTTTGGTGTCTGGTAAAGACCTGGTTTTCACTTACAAGGTTACGTATTGAACACTGCATCCTCTGGAGGGGAAGAACAGTGTTCCTCACATGGCAGAAAAGCAGAAAAGCAAAGAGAGACAATCTACTCCAAAAAAACCCCTTTTTAATTATTTACTTGAGATGAGTCTGACTCTGTCACCCAGGCTGGAGTGCAGTGGTATGATCGTAGCTCACTATAGCCTCACACTCCTGTGTTCAAGGGGTCCTCCTGCCTCAGCCTTTCAAGTAGCTGGGACTACAGGCATATACTACCAATACTAGCTAATTTTTTTAAATTAAAACGTTTCATTTTTAGGGACAAAATCTCTCTATGTTGCTCAGGCTGGTTTTGAACTCCTAGCCTCAAGTGATCCTCCTGCCTCAGCCTCCCCAGTAGTTGGAATTATAGATACAAAACACTGCACCCAGTTCACAGCCCTTTGTGAAAGGTATTCAACCCACTCATAAGTGCTGAACTCTCATGACCTAATCACCTCTTAAATATCATTACCTTGGCGATTAAATTTTGATATGTTTTGGAGGGGACAAACATTTAAAGCATAGCAGTCTCTTTTGCTATCTATAGTCTAAACAAGAAGTTCTCTCTTTAGTATTTTTCATTTTGTTTTCTAAATATTAAATTTCTCCCTTTTTCAGAAAAATTATTTAAGAGGAATAAAAATCTATCACTTCATTGATACTTAAGTAATACATCTGATGCATTAGGCATCTGGAAACATGAAGAGAATGGATTTTCTTCTTTTCCTATTACCATAGGAAGCAATAGTAAGTTAACTTACCTACCAAAGTTCACAATATGTGAAATATCTAAGGATGTGTGAAACCTTTAGTCCAAAAGCATGCAGAATCACATGGCAATGATGAGACCAGTTCTATGACACATGAATGGTAACATTTTATAGGGAGAAATGATCACTCTTAAAGGGTAAGACAGTGTAATGGTTAAAAGAAGTAGTATAATGGTGAATGTTTAATAACTAGCCTGGGGGGTGGAGGTGGAAGGTACTTAGTAGAATGTTTGCTAATTTCCATGGTATAAGTACTTTCATCATGGTCACTTTCAAGTTATAAACATGATGTCACCAAACACAGAGTTAGGAAAAGATGTGCCCACCATTATATAATGTTTCCACCATACAGATAAAATAGACACAGATGAACTCAAAAGCATTAATAATAGTACAGTAAAGTTAGATACTTAGGCAGTAATGTGTTTTGAATATTTATTGTAAGCTTACATAATTTAACTTTTGCCAATGGCTTTTGCTATGGTTTGAATGTGCCCTCTAAAAATTGTGCTGAAAATTAATCCCCAGTGTGGTAGTATTGAGAACTAAGGCCATTAACCCATGAACCTATTAATCTATTAATGGGTTATCATGAGAGTGGAACTGGTGGCTTTTTAAGAAGAGGAAGAGAGACTGAGCTGGTACATTACCACGCTCAGCATGCTCACCATGTAATATTTCGCACTGTCTCCGGACTCTACAGAGTCCCTACCACAAGAAGGTTCTCACCAGATGTGGCCCCTTCCCCTTGGACTTCTCAGCCTCTTTAACTATTAAGAGATAATAAAAAAAAGTACCCGGTTTCAGTTATTCTGTTATAAGCAGCAGAAAACAGTCTAATACAGCTATGTTTAACAATCAGCTGAAAAATACTCTGAGCATTTAATAATTGTCTCTTGTATGCTGATACAAGTTGTCTCCCACACATCACTGGGTAAGAATATAAGGTTTAAAGTTAGATATGAATTTGATTCCTTGCTCTGCCACTTAAAACTGTTGACCATGTGAAGTTTATATTTATTCTCTATGCCTTCGTATTTTCGGATGAATGATAAGGGTAAAAATTATATCTACTTCGAATAGTTGTTGTGAGGATTAAATAAGATTGATAGCCTCCTCTTCCCCCAGGGAGGAAGGCCTCCATGGCTAAAAATTTCATAAGGTCCCTGTTAGAACCGTGATTACAAAGTGTCTTTCTTTTTTTTAACTAAAGGAGAAGCTATTAAGAGGAATATGCTCTGTTCTACATAATGATGTAATTTGCATAATTTAAGGGAGAACAGGCAGGTTTCTTTAAAGGGTTCAGACACTACTATCATTGAAACTGTATTAGCCCATTCTCACACTGCTATGAAGAAATACCCAAGACTGGACAATGTATAAAGAAAAGAAGTTTAATTGACTTACATTTCATATGGCTGGAGAGGCCTCAGAAAAACTTACAGTCATGGCAGGAGGCACCTCTTCACAGGGCGGCAAAAGAGAGAATGAATGCCAAGTGAAAGGGAAAGCCCCTTATAAAACGGTCAGATCTTGTGAGAACTCACTCATTATAACGAGAACAGCATGGAAGAAATTGCCCTCATGATTTAATTATCTTCACCTTGTCACCCTTGACACATGGGGATTATTACAATTCAAAGTGAGATTTAGGTGGGGACACAGAGCAAAGCCATATCAATTTCCTTTGGATATGTGCAGTTTGGTTCCAACAAGCATTCCTCCTTCCTTTAGTGGTAAATTTGCAAACAAGATCCTATTTCTTGGAGAGCTTTTACATACTCTAGAATATCTTATGGGACTTGTAGGCCAAAACCTCTTCCTTGTTTGCTCCTTTATGGACTCTATGGAAGACAATAAAAATGGGTGGAGACATCACAGCTTACCTTAAAAAAAGGGAGTAATTTAGAAGACAGGCATAAATCTAAGGACAGGGAACAAGAATAGGAACTTGGAATCCATACACAAAGAATCCCCATATGAAGGATTTGGACTTTGTGACAGGTTCTACTGGTTTATAGCATTACATTCTCCATCTACTTTGTAACCTAGCCATGCAGTGTTTAAATGAATATTTTTTGTATACCTACTATGTGTTATGCACTGTGAATGGTACTAGGGATACTATGGTGAACAAAAATGTATAGTCTTTATCTTCATTGAGCTCTTATATTAGTGAAGACAAATTATCAACAACTAATTAAAGTGACAGAGTAACAATTCCAAACAAGGATAAGTGCTGTGAAGAAAATGAAACACTATAATAGAAAAAAACCAGTTGACTGGGTGAGGGAATGGAAATTAAGAAAAGGTCAATGAGAGAAGTTCTCATGAAAATGTAGATTTATTTGTTTTTTCTAAGAGCAACAGAAAATATTGAAGAATTTTTATAGGAAAAGGACATAACCCTGGGAATTGTATGAAGAATGTATTAGAGGGGACTGTACTGGAGGCAGAGAGAGTGGATAGAAAACAACTACAATAATCTAAGCAAAAGATTGTGGTAGGTCATACTAGTGTGGTGTCAGTAGGGATAAAAAGTACAGAGAGTCTAGTTCTATTTTGCTGTTAGGATCAACAAAATCAGCTGTTATGTTGGAATCAGGCACTGGGGAGAGGGAAGATGACTCCATTGTTCTTCAGCCTTTAAGTAAACAACATGAAACACAATGTAGGGGCCAAGGGAAAGCTTTCCCATCAGTCTCTAAAGGTTCTTTGCAAGTGAACTAACAATTGACATATTAATAGGAGAAAAGGCTTACAAATTTATTTAAGTGTATAAGTATTGTATAAGTATGAAGAATTCCATCATGGAATGATTACCCAATAACCCATTGGGGTTCAGATGTTTACCCATTCCCTTTTTCATAGTGAGTAACGTGATAATTTTGAAGGGTAGTAAATAATTTTAAGGGAGAGTGAATGGATCTCAGAGGTAGACATTATCTTGTATAATTCTCTTTGGGTATTGAATGGGACTGGAGAGAAAACAATAATTTGAGACAAAGTTCACCAGGACTGTAGGTATGGTGTTTTAATTTTCAATTTCTTTCTCTGTGATATGAGTTTTAATCTTCTCTGGTTAACTAAATTTCAGGGAAGGGATTGAAGGCAGTCCCTTTGGGAGTCTAGTTTATAAGCAGACAAGGGAACTTCAGAGATCAGCCTCATCCTGTGCTTTGGGAGAGAAAGAGAATTGAGAGACAGGAGTGGTATGGGGGAATCAGAGAGAACTTAAGGCTGCTTCCTTGGTTCAGCATGTCAAAATTCCATATTGTGGGGGTAATATGGTTTAGCTCTGTGTTCCCACCCAAATCTCATGTTGAATTGTAATTCCTAATGTTGGAGGAGGGACCTGGTGGGAGGTGATTGAATCATGGGGGCAGATTTCCACCTTGCTGTTCTCATGATAGTGAGTAAGTTCTCATGAGATCTGATGGTTTAAAAGTGTGTGGCATTTCCCTCTTCACTCTCTCTCCTGCTTTGCCATGGTAAGACATGCTTGCTTCCCCTTCACCTTCTGCCATGATTGTAAGTTTCCTAAGGCCTCCCAGCCATGCTTCCTGTAAAGCCTGCAGAACTGTGAGTCAATTAAACCTTTTTTCTTCAAAAATTATCCAGTCTCATGTAGTTCTTTACAGCAATGTGAGAACAGACTAATACAGGGTGTACCATTTTCTGAATTCCAACAGAACTATATAACTTGATATGCAGAAGTATATTTAAGTGCATGGTCACCTTCCAAAGCTTTGGGAACGCATCTAGGAAAATCTTACATGGTCATATATTTGTGTTAATTTGTGAAAATGAGAGATATGTTTACAGTAATCTCTTCCTCTTTCCATTCTAACTTTTCTTCCATCATACTTCTCATTTGTTGTGTGGCTATTGGATTAGCTGAAGGCACTTTTAGGATCCAAGCAGGAAGAATTTGAAAGGAACATGCATTTAATTTGGGTTGAGTGCCTTGCAGTTATATCCATGTATAATCAAGTTATTGTGAGGTGTCCTTGTCTTGCAGGAATACTTCCACCTCCCACGGTGCCAACATACTCCATATTGGTATAGGGCAAGAAGTTATGACACAATATGAAAGTGTTCCATACTATTCAGCTCTGGAAGTACTGCTACAGAAGCAAGATTTTCAAAGTGGTGCAGGAATCTATCTTTGAAAACTCCTTCTAGCTCTCAGATATGTGAAATTATTTCAGTGACAGAGCTCCCACAAATATTTACTAATAATAGAATATTTATAAACTTTTTTTCGTAAAATTTTTAAGCTCAATGCAAGTAAGTAGTATTTAAAAATGCAATTCTAATATAATGGCAGGGAAACGTCTTAACAGAAGCCAAAAGTATAAACTGAGATGAAGAAAAATGATAGAAATACTAACATTCCAAAATTCTTATGTTACAACACAAGCAAACTATTCTAATATCAAAATTATGAACATAGAGAAAAGAATCATAATAGTGAAAATACAGATGACAAAATGACATCTCATTTAAAAGATTGTAAAAATCAGGAAACTATCTCCCAAACAAGAAATCAAAAAGGAGAAGAAAACTTAATTTTTATGATTATAAAGGTCAGCAGTTATTTTATATCAACAAAGTTATTGAGTTCAATAAGTACTGTGATTTTTTATTATGGTCTTCTTCCCTGGGAAATAATTTTGTTCAACACTGTTTAATAAAAAAAATTTTTGAAATTGTTTCCAATAATTTTTACAGAAAATCACACATAACATAAAAATGATACTTGAGCAGACATTTTGAAAATAAAATGATCAAACTATTATGATACTCTGGCTTGGCTATTCCAAGACTAAAAGAATGTATCTATTGTTTTATTTGAGCTGTTTTTTAACAAGAAAGTCATTACTTACAACAGATGAGCTTCCAGACCAGATGTGTATAATGAGAACCATTGAAAGTCATGAAGACTCCACAGAGCACAAGAAATCTATATTTATACTTGGATTACAAGTAAATCAATTACAAATGCCTCTACACTAATGTCTTCAATACCAGATAAGAAACAAAGAACATTCAGTGTTGTTTTGAAGAGCTTAACAAAATATAATGAGGATTAATAAATTTTTAAGTGAAAGACTTTTGTACTTCAGAGGTAACAATGAAGACTGGCTTTCTTCAAATTTCTAAATTTGCTCAATTTTTACAACAACAGTTGGGAAAACATCAAAATTAAAAAGGAGTAAGTGTGACATACCTAAAACAGTTTAGGAATTCTAATAACAGTAAAATGTCTACAAAATGAAGTGATAAACAGACAAACAAAAAGGACACCAAATATTAATCCCTTGTTCTACCTTCTAAACTGGATACAAAACACTAATTAATTAGCAACTATTGTACTCTCCTGTTTTAACAAAAAAACGTGATGAGTATTTTTTTTTCTGTTGAAAACCACCTAATTATCTGTGACTTCACATTCAAGAAAATGAAAGAAGTTCTGGAAAATGGTAACTTAGTGCTGAAAAACTTTAGCAATGCACTGTATGACAATGCAGTTGTTACGAAAGGTGAAGACAAAGAAGTGCAAGCGCTCTAAAATTTTAATAAGTAACCAGAAGATGTGCCTTGCCAGCTCATTTCCTTAATCTTGTCAGAGAAAAAGCTGCTGTGACAGTAGCCAAAATTGTTGACACTGCTTTAGTATTTTGCAACAGTTATGTTGTCTTTCAAGATTCATCTCATAGATAGTGTTTTAAACAATAGGACATTTTAAACACATATACAACTTAAATTTTCATTTAAAAATCTCAATGTAACAAGAGGATCTGCCTATTCCAGTGTTGCTTGAGGTTTGCATAATGGAGATAATTATATTTTAAGGATCTAACATATTCTTTTTCCTAAAAGTTGGATATATAAAATGTTTATCTAAAAAGTTGATGAAGCTTGAGTGTGCCATTTTAACTGTTCTTCTGAAGACATTTTGGAATGTTTCGATAAAACAAAGGAGAAATTACAACTCCTGATTTGGAAGTATATACAAAGTACCACATTTAATCATCTTTAAGTTTCCATTAGGAATTGATAGAAAATTCTGAAAAAAAGGTAATAGATTGTGACATAAAAGTAGTAGGGTTGAAGGGATGACATTGCATTAACAAAAATTATTCAGACATTGCAAAGTAAATAGAAACATTTTTTTTCCAGGTAGTACCAAAATGTCTTAAAAGGAAGAGATAAAGTTAAATTAAAAGTACTGTATTGGGTAAGTTATTTGATTGTTTGATAATCCAATTATTAAAGAATATAGAATTCTTTTAACGCCCTGGGAAAAATGCTTGAGAGGAAATACTGGTATAAGAGACCAGAATGTGCCAGCCCCAATTATGCCTCTTTGGCATAAGGACTAATTTGAATTGATTATTTTGAGAAACAGCAGACACAGGAGAAGCTCTGAAAACAAGATTAGAAGTTATACTTTCGTAAATAAAACATAAATTTATAAACAAAATCTTCATTTGTAAGGGTATCTCCCTCCCTATATCAAGAAGAGAAGGATGACTCTAAATCACAGTGGAATCTTCTCAATGACGAGGACACTGACTTAACTCTGCAAAGCAAACCTTACCCTTGTCTACCACGCTTTTTCTGGTCGCCTCCTCATAACTGGCCTCTCCCCCACCCGTCTTTCTTTTATTTCAGCTGAAGATAGCAGTGTTTAAGCCTGAATTCTAAGCCACTTCTTTGAAATTTCCTCATTTTTTTGTTGGGGGAGGCATTTCCCATGTATATGTGGAATATATGTGCTAATAAACTTGTTTGCTTTCCTCTTTCCTCTTGTTAATTGTAATTCTCTTTTGTTACCAGGGCCCCAGGCAATGAATAAAATGAGTAGAAGGAAAAATATTTTTTCTTCCCTACACTGGCTTGGCATACATGAAGATAGCAGAGCACTCATAATACTCCACTACAGTGAGGACACCATTAATAGCAAAATGGGAATGATGCTGTTGATTCAAAGAAAACTGAAAGTCCCTTGAAATCCTACAGCTTGTCTAGAATAGAAACTAGATAGAACAGAAACTAGATAGAGTATTTCCAAATTTTACAATAATCTCTAAAATTTATATAACATAACTGACTTTATTAATAATTTAGAAAAGTTTCTTTATATGTGAAAGTGAAAAACATTTTTTAACATAAAAACAATGCTGTATTTTAGGCAGGTAATTAATTATTTATGTTAATTTCATAAGCTTTGTGGCATTTGCCAGGCTTAAAAATTTTAATTTATTTTGATTTATTTTTCTAAATACATATTAACCTTCATGCTTAATAATGTATCTGTAATTTCGTACTACTTATCTTGAAGAGAGCCCCTCAAATTGCATGAGACCTAAGCATAGAACCCAGCAAAACTGTCTCTGCCTATTCTTATATGATGAGACTATCAAAGGAATGGGAAAGCAGAAAAGTGGCCTGTTTTACATAGACCTCTTTGCTGGTGCTGAAAAACAGGGAAGGTGTCCTCTTTTTTAGTACCACTTTCAGGGTACTAAATCCATATATTCTTTGTAAGGGCTTTCAACAATTCTCTATGCTAAGAACTCAGCTTTTGGAATTAGACTGCCTGGGTTTGTGGCTCTGCCACTTAATGGCTACGCAATCTTGAGAAACTCTAAGTTTTGTCTTTTCTCCAAATGAAGATGGAAATGTAACTATCTCATTCAGTTGTTGTGAGGGTTAAATACACTGAGGAGCTGAATATATATTTATTCAATGAGGGAAAGACAATAATTACAAACACCAGGGTCATGATATAGTGAAAATTCAGGAAGGCTGAATAGGAGAGAGATTTAGGAAGGAGGGATCTGTGCCAAAGAAAATGTCACAATATGAGGCAATGAGATAAAGAAGGGGGAAGAATTGTCCTCAAATGGAAGCCCATGTTTATGAGATTCCTTATTTCAAACTATGCCTAAGGACATTGACCACTAAGTAGTAGACTCTGACAAAACCTCAAAGACTGGGAGACAGTGGTTAGTTCAGGGTGGTTGTGAATATTGTAATTTACAAATTTTCTAAATCTGTTGATTCTTGAGTTCTACACAACATAGCTGCAGTCTCCATACCAATTTTCTCCTTTGGTTGCCAAATGACTACATTGTGATAAACCTCCTTCACTCTCAGAGAAAAGGCAGCCCTTCCTTCACATTCCCTCAGGTGCAGGAGAGAACACTGGCCATCAGCCAGCAGTCTGGAGTCTTCCCTGGGCTGAGGGATACCTTACACATATTATTGTGCAACTATTTCCGGGGGATACAGTTGATCCAAAACACCAGGGGAGCATATCAAGGAGGACACATGACTGGTCCCTTTCCTGTCCAAAGCCCACATCATGGTTTTTTTTGCAGCCCTTTTGCTAGGAGAGCAGCCCTTCACAAGGAATAGCCTGTCATCAAGTCATTCCCACCAATAATAATAACAAAAATGACATCCAATGTGATTGAACTATGATTATGTGCCAGTCCCAGGTTTAACTGTTTTAGATGCACATATTGTTCTCTCCTTCTCTCAGGCACCCTCCTTTGGCTTATAGTGAAAAAGTGGAAGATTATATTTGACATCTTCCTGAATTGTTCACTTGTAAGTTCTCAGCAGTGTGCGCTCCTCTCTAAAGCCTCTATTGCTCATGAGCCACCAGAACTACTTTTGTTGTCACTAAACTTTTTAAACACTTAGTATGTGCAAGGTACTGTTCTAGGAGCTCGAGACACATTGATATACAAAACAAAATATGGCAAATGAAATTTTGATTAGGTGCACATTTGGTAGATGCTTTCAAAGTATTATTTTTAAATCTAATTCTCTGTCAAATTCATAACTTCCCACATTCACATTAATACTAGTTGGTATTAAATTATGCATTTATGTTAATTTTCATATTCCCTTTTACTTGAAACAGTTCTAATCTGATAAATATAGTTATAATTAACAGTAACTTCTGTGTATAAGAAATTAGTTTTCAGGTATGGATAAGCTTTAAGTTTTTCTTCCATTTCATAACCATGTCACACAGACATTCCAGATGGAACCACTAAAAACTTGCTCTACTTAGGAGTCAACTAATGTGACTTGGAAGCATGCAATGATTCTGGATATTCCATTTTGTAAACTGCTCTATTCCTTATAACTGACCATTACTTTCAGGTTCGTGGACTATCAGCCTGCAGGCCAAACTTTAAAAAAGAAATTGCTGGTTGATAACATTCTTCCAGCCCATACCAGAGAAATGTGGAAAATTGCAATTTGCTTAATCAGCTTGGAAAAATATATGCAAGCAGAAATAGCATGGTTAGAATTGATTGTAAACTTTTATTGCTGTTAAAACTAGTTTTCTTCAGATTTTTAGAAAGCGGGGTACATATCTGAGAGAAGGAAAAAATGAAGACTGCCATGGAGTTAACACGATGAACCTAATTTTCCAACCCAGATAATTGTGCTAAATTCCTTGTAGCATAGCTATACTTGGGTGTAAGAAGAAATTAGGATTATATATGAAAAGTTAAAACTTCGGCAGATTCTTGGAATCCACATGGGAGTCTGGCTGCAAAGTTATTGATCAGTGGAAATATGTACACATACCTTGAGTTCAGCAAATAATTTGATAAAGTGGGTCCATATTGTCACTAAGCTGGAGAAATGTGAGTAGAGTGAGGTGTGAGTTAAGTGAACCTGCCTAACTGTAGTCTGATAGTCTATTTGACTTATAGATGATGAGTAAATAAATGTTTTCAACTACATTGAAATGAATTGGTCTGTGTTAATCCATATGAAGTGCCATAGTAATGCACATGGCATCGTTCTATACCCTATTTTATTTAGTATGCTGATTGAAGGTCTGTGAAGATTTCTAGGACCAGCTTGTCAAGCCACATGCCTTCAGTCAAGTTGTTTTACCAAGTGTTCGCTAGTAGTTAAATATAATAAGACTCTTGCAACCCTATCCTATTTGCTGCCTCTGTGGCATTGAATCCTGACTGACCTATTTTTAGAAAATCCATCTTCCTTTGGATTCCAAGATACTATTTTTGCAGTTTTCCACTTCACACTGTGAGTATTCCCTCTCATTCACCTCTAATTTTACTCCTATTTACCCCTTAAATCTTCATCTTCCATCTTCTTCACAGTTTTACTACTCTGAGTGATTTTATTCGTGCTCATGGCTTTGTATATGGTTATAATATGAAACCCTAAAGCTGTATCTTGAAAAAGTGGCCTAGACCACTTTTCTGGGCCACGAGAACCATATGTCCCATCCCACTCTTGGCATATAGACTCCTCTTTTAATGTAATTAGTATGCTGAACTTATTCAACGTGAGTTATCTTAACCTCATTTTCCCAATCTTGAAGTTTCTGATAATTAAAAAATATATTGGCAATGGACACAGACTTGTTTGATGTTTTTATAATCATCACACACTAGTTATACAACCCAAGGCAAATTATTTAACCTACTTTTATTAGTTTTCTACTGCTGCATAACAAATTACCACAAGCAAGCGTGCCTTGCTCACCCTTCACTTTCTGCCATGATTGTAAATTTCCTGAGGCCTTCCCAGAAGCCAAGCAGAAGCCATTACGCTTCCTGTATAGCCTGTGGAACTGTGAGCCAATTAAACCTCTTTTCTTTATAAATTACCCAGTCTCAGGTATTCCTTTCTAGCAGTGGAAGAACAGACTAATACAGCTGTATTGAAGGTTTCAGCCAGGGATGAGTTTTCATCAGCTTCCCACCTGGGGAAAGATCTACTTCCAGGCTCCCTCAAGTTGTAATAAAATATTGCATAACTTGTTTGCATTTATTTATACAATGAGATTAGGCACAAGACTCAGGTAATTATAAACAGGTACTTTGCCTGCATGCATATTTGGTGTGATATTCAGAAGTCCTGGCATGCGGGCCAATTCTGTATTATACAAGATTGTTCCAGGCATCTTTTGTCTCCCCACACATTAAATATCATTAGTGTCTTCTATTCATTATGATAACTAGAAATGTTTCCAGAAATTTTAAGAACACCCCTTGTGGTAATATTGCCCTCTTAATAGTCCCTGCATGAGGGGTTTAAAATATCATCCCTACCAAATATGAATTTTGTTGCAAAAATTGATAGAAACATTGAACTATTCATCCACTTATTCATTCAATATATTATTATTGAGTATTTCCATGTGGAAGACACTGTTCTAGGTGTTGCCTTATTCACAGTCATGAACACAGCGGTGAAAAAGACAGCATCGAATTTTCTCTCATGGAGTTAATATAAAATAATAGAAGAGATCTCGAGAGTGGATATTGATCAGTTACTACTCTTCTTTGCTTCAAAAACAAACCTGTTTAAAACTGTAGAACTTAGTTACCTGAACTGTCTTATTCTTTAACTCCCATTACCTAAACCATTTTTTTACTCCTCATTCAAAGTTCAGTTGAAGTTTATCAGGCAATATTCTATGGAAAATAAGCATGTCTACTATACAATATATTTCTCAAAAATATTGTCACAAACTTCCTTTTTAAGATTCCAATCCTTTCTTTCTTTTTTTTAATTGACAAATAATAATTGTACGTATTCATGGAATACATAGTGAGGTTTTGAAATATATAATGTATGGTGATCAGGCCAGGGTAATTTGTATTTCCAATCAAGCTAGATTACTGACTATTTCATGAACCATTCTTAAACTTTTCCACCTCTATGCCTTTTACACTGCCATCATGATCTAGAGAGCTCCTTCTCAGTGTCTCACATTTTTATTTAAATTCTATCCCTCTTTTAAAACTCTTCCATAAAGATATTTTGATTTATCAAAACAGAGGTGATGTTTGATGCATTCTACTTTTAAGGAGATTAAATGAAGTAATGCCTAGTGCTTTACAGAAAATAAGTAATGAATTAATGTTAGTTACTATTATTATTACTAATGATACTAAGTTAGAAATGGTTTCTGTTTTTGTAAAGTTTGCAACCTAGAGAAGAAGATGTTGGTGTGTAACAAGCCAACTCTAGCAATGATAAATGTTCGAATGGGATTTTTGTGATATGGGAATATGTAAATGTGTTCAGAAAATATTTGCTGAACTATTATGGTTACTTGAATGTTCTTAAAGAGCATTACCTAGAAAAAAAGCACAGGATAAGAACAGAGGGTGGAATCTATGCCAATTCTTCTGAATAGATTTAACATTTTGTTACCTTTAGAGGTAAAGATCTATTACCTAAGGCAGAGTAATTCAGTGTAGGCAATGGCAGTTATATATCTGTTGACTTTATCATCTGCTCCATCACAGCTACTGAGTGTACAACATACACTGATGTAAATCATGTTTATGTTTTTATTACTTTTTCCACTCGCTCTAGTACTGGCATCAAAAAGGGATTTACAAGGTTTAGCCCTCCCATAGTCTCCCTAAGGCCTCTCCAAAACTGCCTCAAATTAAATTCAATCTAAGTGAAGGCATGTCCTGATATTCAATTGCAGCTCCCAGACCAGTCCTCCAGCCTCACCCTTCCAACCTATTTGCTGCCCTAATTCTCTCTTATGCAGACATTTTGGGGTTGCCACCTACCTCTTTACTCCTCCCTCTCTGCCCATGCCCTATAATCACTCTCCCGATTTCTACAGATTATATGCATATCCTTATGGGATGTTTCATATATTTGCATATCTTCTGCCCCCATCAACTTTAGTAATTACAGTTTTATGCTTAGGAGATGCATTTCTTCCTATTAGAGAATCTTCAGAGCACAGTTGTGGAGATAAGACTGACCTCTTGAATTTTATGATTAAAACCGTAATGTTTTCATGTTGATAAATTACAGATATAGCAAGGCATTTTCCTTTCCCCTCAGGATTTCTGTTTGGGCATAGTAAAACTGCAAAACAGGAAGAAACAGTCAGCATAATAATTTTTTCTTGTTGGTTGATTTTCCACATCAGGGATATGCACTAGCAGGAATTGAAATAAAAACATTAACTTTATTTTAAAATAAGGGAATAGATAAGGCAAGATCTTAGTGTTATGCAGAAAATGCATTAATGCCAGGGATGGTTCTATTGTGTCATCTCTAAGTATTTATAGTTTGTTGATTTTGTTGACACACAAGTTCAAAGATTATATAATGCCCACTAAGTTTGATGAGACATTAATGATGGTCACCCTTCTGGCAATACTATCATTGAACTTGTTAAGAGTAGCAAAGGATTTGTCATTAAATCTCTCAGAAGGTACAGAGGACCCCTGATAGGAAAACAGGGAGAGGAGGGGCTGTGTCTGGGAGAATGGGTAATGATTACAATTGACTAAAATTTGGAAGAAACAAGAACAACCACAACACTTTGCTCCTTCAGATTACCAAGCAATAGATTTCTTGTAACATTTTCAGAGAATCTCTCTGGCCCAGAATTTTAAGAAAAAGCTTAAAAAGAAAGTTCCACAAAAATGAATGTGTGCTTCTAGAACAAGAGATTTTGGGGTGGTAGTCATTATAATAAATAATTATAATAATAACAATTACAATAGTATATGGGACAGACAACATACACATACGGCAATATAAAAACAGACTACCAAAGAAGGTAAAAGGCTAATGATGGTAGCTAAGAATTATTTAGCACTTAGTGAATGCTTTTATGTTCACTGCTTGTCCATACAACAAACTAAAAAGATAATAAACAATCAGCAGAGGCAAAGTTTAAAACAAAAGCAGTCTGGCTCTGGCCCATGCTCTTCCTCACTATGTATCGCTGCCTCTCCTGCATATTGTATTGTAGTTGTCTGTGGATCTTTCTTATGTATCTATATCTTTCATCAGTTTACAAGCTTCATAAAAGCAGGTACTCAGTCTGTCTAGTTTATCACTGAGTCCCTAATACATAGCCCAGTGCTAGACAGAACCTAGCTCAGTGCTAGATGGGTGTCCAAAAAATACTTACGGAATGCCCAGTGTCAATCAGCAAAACTAAATCAAATTAGCCATTTTGGGACTTAAAGACTGAAGGAGGAAAAGGACATAATGTCCTTGTTCATTCTTTCCTTTGAAAAACTTATTTCCTTCGTGTTTTGCTATTGTATACTAATAGTAAGAAGTAAAATCAATTGAAGAATGCAAAGTCAACAAAAGCATTGCCAATGACAAGCAGAAGGCAGTGGACTCAGATGAGAAAAAAGAGAAAAGTTTTCTCAAAAGCTTTTACTATATGACTATTAGCTTCTTAAAAGGCTCAGGGATATATCTATGTATGGTAGAAGTTAAATTTGAAAAGAAGCTTCCTGAATTCTGAATATTTGTTCCATTTCAATTACAATGTTGTTTGTAAGAATAAGAGTAAATAAACTGTATTGAGACATGAAGTGCAAATTCCTCTTGGACTTTAGTCTCCCATATTCTTCTCTAAAAGAAAAAGTTGTACAAACTGGATTAGAACAATAAACCCTAATTATTTATGTGCAGGATTTGTTTCTAGGACACCCCTGTGTGGGATCCAGAAACAGCACATCTCACCCAAACATTTTAAAACTGTACCAATCTACAGGTATGAATGGGGTCAGTTCATATTAATACTTCAGCTTTCCTATTCTAATCCCACGTAGGAATTTTAATACCTTTAAAGATTTCACTGTCCCACAAATGTTTTTGAAAATAATGAAGAGTTTCTTACAAATTTTATGAATTAATGGAGGTTGCTACTATGTCATTTCATTTGCGTTTCTGATACAGTTCCTCAGCCTCTTCAGTTTCTAAATGCTCTTAAACTTCATAGTGCTATAAAATTTGGCAGTAGTCTGTGAGGGCAAAAGATATACACATATAATTCATATGTATGTATATTATATATTATATATTATATACATATAAAAATATATATGTGTATATATAATATATAATATACATATACATATATGTGTATATATAATATACATATACATATATGTGTATATATAATATACATATACATATATATGTTTATATATTTATATATTATATATATTTTTATTTGTATATATATTATATATAAATGTATATATATTATATATATATATATAATGTTTAGTTGTATGGTTTGGGGTTGTTTGGGCCCTAAAATATTAAGCTATTTAGGAAGGGGTCACTTTCTGTTTATACCTATGATGTTTTGTCTCTTTGGGGTATACATTGTCACTAGGGTAGCCACACTGGGATGAGATCTCATGCTGGCCTCTGGGTAGCACAGATATTTGCCACCTCACTATGTCTTTGCTATCATGCAACCCTCAAATCCTGTTGTAAAATTGCCATTCTAGATTCCTTCTTTGCTTGGTATGAATTCTTTTTCAGGGGCTTTGCCATCTTTTTGTGCCATCTGGCAAATTTACTTTTTCCTTCTCCCAATCTAGTCCAAAAAATATGTATGAAAATCTGAGTTCCTCTCACCATATTGCAAGTCACCTCCCATGTAAATCAGTGAATACAAATAATGTACAGAATGCCATGTAACTCTACATGACAGACATAGCTGACTCTAAGTCTTGGCTCAAATGTGACCTCATCATGTAAGACACTATAATCAATTTTGTTACTAAGTCCTAAGATATGTCTATCAATACTCAAGACTTTCCTGGAGATTATAAATCTTCATTTACTCAATGGAATTCTCCCTCTCTTTGAATGTGGGGAGAAGTATTTGGAGACTATAATTGGTCAGGGCTTTCCAGAGAAATAGAATGAGTAGGATATATGTATAGATATATAGATATATGAATACCTTGATAATATGGTGGGTTTCATTCAGACCACCACAATAAAATGAATATTGCAATAAAGTGAGTCATTATATGCATTTTTTATTGCCAGTGCATATGAAAAGTATGTTTATACCATACTGTAGCATTTAAGTGTGCAATAGCATTATTTCTAAAAGAAAATGTACATCCCTTAATAAAAATTTTTATTGCTAAAAATGCTAATGATCATCTGAACCTTTAGCGAGTCATCGTCTTTTTAGCTGGTGGAGGGTCTTGCCTTGATGCTGATAACTGCTGATTGATCAGGGTGGTGATTGCTGAAGGTTGGGGTAGCTGTGGCAATTTTTAAAAATAGGCAACAGTGAAGTTTGCCTCACTGATTAACTCCTTTACAAAAGATTTCTCTGTAGTATGTAATGCTGCTTGATAACATTTTCACAGTAGATGTTTCAGAATGGAAATCAATCCTCTCAAACTATGCCACCACTTTATGAACTAAGTTTATGTAATATTTAAGTCTTTTGTTGTTTTTTCAACAATGTTCACAGCATCTTCATCGGGAGAAGATTCCATCTCAAAAGGACAGTTTCTTTACTCATCCATAAAAAGCAACTTCTTATCCATTCTTCTAAATCTAGAGAGAATAAAATTAGAAGCATATACTTATATTTTTCTTTCTCAAACTAATTGCTTGACATTTACCCTAAAAATCAATAAGTGCTGCCTTTCTCTGAAAGGTGTTGTATTATTTAGGTCAAAATTAGGCTACAAATGACAGAAAATTCTAACTAGTTGCTAAACAAGGTATGCATATATTTATTTCTTACATAAATATAGGTGACACTGGGTTGGTATGATGTGGTGCATTTGGATGACCAAAGACTTCTTTTTTCTTGGTGCTCCATCATTTATTGTCTTGATCACATGTATAAGAAGATAACATTCATATTTCAAGCAGTGGTTTGGAAGAAAGGATAAGCATGCTGTCTCTTAAGGAAGGTTCCTGAAAGCTTTCCCCTCTTTCTTTGCATCTCATCGGCCAGAACTTGATGACTACACTTAATTACAGAGGAGTTGTATGTAGAAATGTAGTCTACAAAATGTAAAATGTGGATTTATCCTGATCAGCAGTGAGCAAAGCTAAATACCAGAGGTTCTATTACTATAGAAAAAGAGAGTGAATATTGGAGAGCAGCAACCTATATTGATTTTAAGGACCAACCTAAAGTCTAACAATATTCCCCAAGGAAATGGCACATTTTCCCACAGTTCTATGAATTTAGCTCTGGTTCAGGGCATTTAACAAATTTTAGAAAAGCAGAACTCAGGGATTATAGACAAGACTGCAGATTCGTTCATTATGTCAACTGAGATTTTTTTACCTCACCCTTTCTGTCATGCCCTGAGGTTACAGAAAATGTGCATAGAACACAAAACACTGAGCCCTCATACTATAGACAATTTGTAAGAGAAGGCAAAGTGTTTTCTGATACTAAACGAAGGAATCAGAAAGTCACAAACACTATATCAGAATAAATAGATAAAATTAGAAAATTGGGATAAAACCACTCAATAATGAGCAAATGAAAGAAATGGCTTGGCACAGCTATCTACAAAACCTAAAAGGGCTTTTTTTTTTTTTTTTTTTTTTTAATTTAGAGTACGAAAGACAAAACCCAACTTTGAAGAAACAAAAACCAAAGGAATAGAAAAAATATTTTTTATAAGCAATTCATGCTATGAAATTTAGTAAACTGTAATTGAATAAAACAAGAAATCAGAGAGATGACAGAAGAGCAGAAGGAGATTAAAATGGAGATTGCATACCAAGGAAACAAAGTGATGATCAAAATAACATCACTTGAAATTACCACTTGCCAAAGAGCCTGATTGGCTGATGCCCACTCACATTAGGGAGGACAAACGTATCTGTTATTAAACTTAGAAAGTAACCATTATTAATGATATGTTTGTATTACAATAAATGGATGCAAATCATTCAGGATTATACCTCTGATCATATTTACATCTCACACATGATAAAAACATTTTGGGGGTTGTGCATTACATAAATAATTTGACTGAAGAAATTGTTATGGTTACCCAAACAAAAACATTCATTTTTTTTTTCAGTGGAGTAAATTTTTTACTTTTCTTTTAATTATCTAAGACTCAGGAGGCAAGTGTGGAGTGTGAAAATAGCATGTGGCATTTGACATTTTGAAATTTGTTTTCTACAAAGTTCCATGAAAACAATAGCCTGCTACAACGCTCAGCCTGCAGGTCCAAGTCTGAGATTTGGACCACGAACAAAAGCTCAGTGTGATGAGGTTAATGACCTGTACAGACTAGACAGTTGGCAATTTACTCAGTCTTCTCAGTAGCATTTGTTCCACCCACTCCCTTCCCTGTTGGTTTCTTTGAGATTGCTACAAAAGTCGGGGAAAGCACACATGTATAGCTGTGAGAAATAGCTTAAATTTTTCTACTTGCAGAAACTATATTTATCTAAACTGAAACTTGGCTTGCAAAGGTATTTGTATTATGGCTCTGTCTGTTTGTCTACATTTCTTTAATTTATGCAGTATATGCTAATTACTTTTTTAACGTGAAAATATTTTGACACTGTTTTTCCTCGTTTCTTTGACTTCTTGAATAATTTCATGGTGAGGACGGCTCTGAGTCACATCTGCTCTTCGGGTTTCTAGGCTTTTATTTAGTGCATACATCCTTTAGTATTGGTGCTCAAGTTTCTTGCTTCTGGTTTTCTAAAACACTTTTAGTAAATTTAAATATTATAGAAGTTACTTTAGTTAATCTGATTTTTGTTAATTCTGGATAATCACCACATCTGGATATTCAAAAAAGTAAGGGTACATATTTAGACTGATCAAATTTAGACTTGTTTATGTTGCAAGAACAAAACAAGATACTCAGTTTCGAGCTGAGGCAGGTCATTCAACAAAATTGAATCTACCTGACCCTCTCAGAAGCTGTATAATGTGTTTTATCTGTCACCGAAGAATGATCAAAAAGATGCAAGTTTTCTTTATACAAAGGGAAGCACCATGTGAATTCAGAGATAACACTTCGTACCTGCTCATCACTTTTAAAATCTACCTAAGATTTTACATGGGGAAGAAGACGTGTGTTTGTGAACTTGGGAAATAGATTTTGGAAGGTTTCATCTCTTCAATCTAATACATTTACAAGCTTTCTAAAATCAAATGCCACAACCTAGATAGTGTTCACCCCTGGAGATGTGGCCCTTTCTTTGCCATTGCCCAGTATACATCATGTCCCTTATCAACATCCTTTTCTGACAAAGCATCACTCTAAAGGGCCATTTAAGTGATTGACAAGAGAAGACAATCACATAATTCAGAAAGGGTCTTGTTGACTAATCACTTTTCTACACAGTTGACAAATACTTATGGTTTCTTGAGCTAGTATATGTGAAACATTTTATTTACCATTACTATTAGGAAATGTTCCCAGGTACAATGGGAGTATTATAGTTCTTGCTGCTACTAGCTTGATATCTGGCCTACCAGAAATTTAGAAAAAAAGTGGAAGAGCAGCGCCGATTTTTCTCAGGGTACACTGAAGCGGCCTTTGCTATAGCTGTGAGATTTTAGAAAGCATTTTCTAAGACATCTATCTTAAACAGACAAGACCATTTTAAATTAGACTCATTAAATCATTTGTTGTCACAGCCAACAGCCGTGTGGAGGCTAGTTAACGAATGAAAAATGAGCCTTTCTAACTTGTTTACTTTATATGGATGCTTCTTTTATTTCAGTTTTTTTTTTTTTTACTTCTGGTAGCACATTGACACAGGGGATCTTGTTATGGTATTGCCTGACAAAAATTAAAAATGTGAAGGTTGAAAATACTATAGGTGTAATGCCCAAGTTTACCTAAAATACCTGTGAAGTTCCTATTGATAGTGAATCTTGGGTCTGTCTTCTAATTCAAGGAAGGCAACCAATTAAAACCTCATTTACTTTGCCAAAAAGGTAACACAGAATCACTTCAGAAACATAAGATTCTTGGCACAGGTAAAAGAATATGATGATCTAAAATTCATTTCTAAATTTTTGCTTCTAGCCCCTGGCCTACCAGCTCAAGGTTGTTCCCAGCAACATAGACTAAAGTGTCTTTGTTCATTTATTTATTGGTTGGTTTGTTCATTCATTCAGTCACTCACCACTCTGCTTTTAAAGTTTACAATGGATGAAAGTTACCTTTTCAAGTTCATTGACATGTTGTCTTTGCTATTTGTTATGAATTAATCTTAATTTCAGTTTACAAATATTCTCTTCTTATTGTAGGTTGGGATTTTGGGGCATTTTTCATACTATTGCTTTTTTAGCTATGGTCTAGAAAAAAATACATGCTGCCTTTGTTGTTTGTTTTATTGTTCATTTTAGGAATCTTGTTTAAAGTTTCTTTACTTTTGTTTATTTTCTAATAGCTTTTGCCTAATGTGTTGCTTAGTCATAAGGGAAATGGAATAGTACTTTTTGGTTAGCCTTGTGTAATTTTGTGTATCTCAGAGCTTGCAGCAGGGAAATGTTAATGATAAAAAGAACTTTGGAATTTGGTAGATAAAGGTTTGACTCACCTCCACCAGTTTTCTCATATGTAAAATGCAGATAATAAACCCTTTAGGAGTTAAATTGAAGACAAAATGAAACAAAGATAAAGTTCATGGAACCTAATAGACCCTCAATAAATGTCCCATCTGTTCAGGAAACTTAAACAAACAAACAAACCTATTCTGAATTATCAAATGGTGTCTAGGCAATAGTGCCTTGTATTTGCCACTAGTCCCTTTAAGTGTCTCAGCTTTCATTTGATTAATGATTCTAGCCAGCTGAATTGTATGTGAATGTTTGTATTTTAAAAAGAATTCAAATCAATTTTCAAGTTTTAAGAGACTTAGATTTTTACAATTTTTTATTTTTTAACTTTTAGGTTCAGGGGTACATGTGCAAGATGTGCAGGTTTGTTACATAGGTAAACGTGTTTCATGGGGGTTGGTTGTACAGATTATTTCATCACCCAATTATTAAACCTAGTACCCATTAGTTATATTTCCTGCTTCTCTCCCACCTTCAATCCTCTCATAGGCCCCAGTGTGTGTTGTTCCCCTCTCTGTGTCCATGTGTTCTCATTATTTAGCTCTCACTTAAGAGTAAGAACATGTGGTATTTGGTTTTTTGTTCCTGCATTAGTTTGCTAAGAATAAAGGCTTCCAGCTCCTAGATTTTTGACATAATTAATATTAATTGAGAATTGGGTTTTTACTGACACTTGTAATAAGATTCAGTTTGGGATTATCTACAGTTCCATAAATATAAGATGCATTTTCTTTATTAGGTTATTAGTAACGATGTTAAATAAGCACAAAGCTCACAACAACCCTGGAATTAGTACTTTAAACATGCCTGCAATTTAATTTATTCCTTTTCATCACTGATGTATCTTGTAGTCTCGCTGTCAGTTTGCTTTGTAAGTGATGTTACAGGAAACAGATTTGAACTAATTCCTCAGATTATTGAACTTTCTTTAAATTTCTCATTAACTCATAAAATCTACATGCTATTTATTTAGTCATTCCCCCGATCTATCCAAAATTTTATCATTCTAAATTTCTTCCCAATTTTCTTGATTTTCCAGTTTGAGCTAGACATACCTCTACAAGTAGCAAGTCTTGTATTCACTTAGCCAATACGTATGTAGCAAATGCCTACCATGTATCAGGCATTCTTAGCACTGGAGCGAAAGCAATGAATAAAACATGGTCCCCAACTTCTTGAAAGTTACATTTTAGTGGGGAAAGTCCAATGCTTATTATATAAGTAAATAAGTAAAAAGCTGATTTGAAATAGTGATAAGCACTGTAGAGAAAACGAAACATGGCAATGGGATAAGAATTTGGTGAGTGGTAGTTCAGGGTATCATTTTAGCTCAGATAGTCTGAAAAGGCTTGTCAGAAGAGGTGAGACCTAAATAATGAGAAAGGAAGAGTATTATAGTCAGAAGAGCTGCAAGTTCAAAGGAGCCAAGATGGCAATGGGTTTGGCCTTTCTGAGGAATGAAAAGAAGGCTAGTGTGGCTGGGGTGAGGTGGATAAAGTAGAGCATGATGGAAACTGATGTTGATGCGGTAGGTGGGGGTCAGGTCGTGTGGAGCAAGCAGGGCATGGTAATATGTTTAGATTTTTTTCTAAAGGCAATGAAAATATATGGGATGGTTTTAAGCACCAGAATAGATGAATCTGATTTGTACTTTGAGAAGATTATATTGGCTGTCATGTGGAGAATAGATTGAGGATTGTGAAGTGGGCAAGAGTTGAGACAAGGAGACTTGTTAGGAGGCTACTGCAGTAGTAAAAGTGAGAAATAATGGTGGCTTGGACTAAAGATTTAAAGAATGGAGCTACAAAACTGAGAAAGATTTGGGGGACAGTGCCATTAGGACTTGCTGATAGGTTGGATGTGGGAGATAATGGAAAGAGTGGCACCATGAGAGAATGAAAGCTACATGGCAAGTGCCATTCAGTACTTGGCTGTCCTTTTATATCACTTTATAATCTCCTAAACAGCCTGGAAGCTCCTTGGAAATAGCAACCTTTCCTATTTATCTTTGGATAGCCAATACCATTATATAGTTATTGCTTGGTAAGTATTTGTGGAATGAATAGAAGATATGGAGGTAAGCCTAAAATTATTCAACTTGACAGAATAATAGCTGCTGTGTTAAAAACCATTTACAGGGCATGTGATGTGATATAAGAATAAAGGGTACAACTTCTTGGCAACATACTTTATGGAATAGTATGATTCACCAGATTCACAGAAGGAAGTTTATAGTACAGAAAGAAACTAAAATTTTACAGGAGAAAAGCAAGTGTAAAACACAACTTCTTATCTGAATGTTTTAAAGTTCAAACCAGATAAGTTGCATGTCCTCTAATCTTATTTGTTTTAAAGAAAAATATAGTTACCTTATATCTTAAACTGCTATATGTGATATTGGAAAGTCAATCTCTATCAATCAGATGACATTTCATTACAAGTGACCTAAGCCCACATCTAAGTTTAGAAAGTGAGAATGCTTACTGGCTCACATAACAGAAAAGTTCAGGGTAAAATCTCACTTGAGAAAGGACTTACATAGAATTTAAATGATGTTACTAGGGCTTTCTTCTTATTTTATAGCTTTATTCTTTACTCTTGCTGTGTCTTTATTCTCAAATGGTTACAAAATGGCAGCATCAATTCAAGACCTCACATTCTCTGATTTTCAGGTTAAAACGAATAATGAAAGGAAAGGGAGAGCGTCTCTCTTTACAATGCTGGAACAGATGTCTTGAGTCTGCCTCCTGATGACTCAATTTATGTCATGTGCTCAGCCCTAAACCAATCCCTGTGGCAGAAGTGAAGTGGCTGTGAAAAGAACTGGGGGTAGTATTGAGAAGAAAAGTAGAAAATGACAGGTCAAAATATAACAAATGTCCGCTACCAAAAATAATGTTTTCCTGTCAATTTTTAAGCACGTGTGTATGGTTTCAATGTATTATTAAAAGTATGTGTGTGTATACATATACATATAAGAATCTAATGTATTCTATATACATATGTATACTCATACTGTATATATTTATACATATTATAGATATCCACATATGTGATATCTATATTTTGAGGTATATGAAATAAAGCTACAAGAACTCTCCACTTTTTCTGTGTCCCTGGGACTTAATTCTGTGCCTAATATAGATACTCAATAATACTTTTTGAATGAATAAGCAAACATGAGCTGTCCCTTAACCTTACAGTAATCTCTGCTGGACTTCTCTATCAAAGTGTTTGATGCAACAAAGTAAGAATTTCTATGCATGTATATAAATAATTTGGAAAACTATTCATAGACTACCAAAATAATGTGAAGAAGATATTGTTAGATTCAATTACAGCATCCTGGGAAGGTTTTACAAGTTGAATTTTGGCCTGAATCTTAAATTTTGGATTCTTTTTGATCTCTTTCACCTTTTAGGTATAAAATAAACACCATATTTCCTATGGCATTTCAGAGAACTGAACTTGATAATTCTGGCAACGCTATTTTGCTCTTTCAAGACATTCAACAGCAAGCACATATGTGTCTGACTAAATGTCACTGTGCTTAAGGTTCTATAATTTGGATTTGGAAGCTGGCAAAGGGAGAAGAGAGACAGAACTTTTTCGATTCTTGTTACCCTGTCCCATGATGTTTCTTTGTTCATTTGATTTTAATGATTCCAGCAGGAGTTGAAACAAAAGCTGGAAGATTGGCCTACCATGGGTTAATTACTTAGTGGAGGGGCTATTTCTTGAGTCTGATGGTGGAGAATGGGTCAGAAAAGACTAATTAGACAAGCTTCAAGTTATAGGGAAATGCTAGTGGAACAGGTGAAAATAAACTGGTGATAATTGAGGGGCTAATTATCCTCCACCCAGCAATTGGCCACCAGGTGTTCTGCAGCACATAAAAGAACTGGCAGAGCCACAGAGGCTGTTTTTGTTCAAAGAAACAAGGAGATTTTGGGGGGAAAAAATCAGAGGACTTGAAAAAAAAACATAAAATGGTGTTCCTTATGTTGCTGACTTGTTCGTTCCTGTTGCATTGTGTAGAAAACTGAACCAAGGATATGCACTGGAGTTTTGTTTTGTTTTTAAAGAACTCATAGGTCTAGTATGGATAGTGCAGAGGAATTTCAGTGTTGAGTATACATCTACATATGTCTTTGTAATTGAATTTATGGTAACAATATGCATGGCACATTATTAGGTAGAAAGTTTACTGGCATTTAGAAATCCATGACTAAAAATAGAATGGGGAACAACCAATCTGAATTGCTACAAGCAACTGTTTTGTAATTAGCAATTTCTGTCTTATCTGGGCCAAGTTGGAATATGGTGAGAGTTCTTAGAATATACTTAGTGGTGTCAGGGATATTACCAACATATCCCATAAAGGATCTTTCAAATCTTTTTTATTGTTCTAATTTGTCATTTTATTAAAAACCAGCATTCAGAATTCAGTAACTTAAACAGAACTATCTTTAAGATGGGACTTTGTAGGCAACGTAGATCAACTGAAAGAATGAATACCTGGGGTTAATGATTACCATTAAAATAATATAACATTTGATTCATATATGTCTACAAGTTGGAGAGAGCATGACAAAGGTAGAAAATATTTTTAAATGGCCAAAGGAGCTCCCTTTAGTGACACTGCTCTGGCCTAGGGCAGCTATGCTGCAGAATAAACATCTGTTTTCAGGCCTAGAGAATTTTATTTTTTTGCCTGTCATTCCCTTGGCTCTGTCATTTCCCTTGGTAGGCAGAGCAATTTAAGTGTGATTTTGAAACTGGATGTGAATCATAGCTCTACTACTTACCAGTGCTATGACTTTGAGTAAAGATCTTAAATTTGCTGACTTTTGGGTTTTCTCATCTGTAAAAGAGGTAATGATTACTGCCTTGTAGGGAACTTGTAAGGACTAAATAAGATGTAAAGTGCTTTTTGTATCATTAGGATTTAAACCGAAAAATGAAACCACTGCATAGGGTATGAACACCAAGAGTGTATTTTACAGGGAAATGAACACAGAGAATATATTACAAATGTGATGAAAAAGATGAGAAGCCAAAGAGGGAACAATTAGGTAAGTTGGTGGTTAGTAACAGCAGTATGCAAGGATAATGAGAGGAGCCAATATTACCTAGAGCTCAAGATTACTTTGACCTAGGCAAACCGGAACCACAGCTAATATGTTTGGTGGTGAAATAGAAAATTTTCCCTGACCCCTTCATGGGACTCATGAAGTGGGTGGCTCGTTTACTTAGCCCACAGCTCTCAGCCCCTCACAGGAGGGGGAGCACGCAGGTAAGTGGGTGCAGCAGCTAGGACGAATGCTTCTTAGCGCTGTCAGGAGCAGAACTCTGTGCTGCCCCATGGTAGCATCTAGTGGGGTACCCACAACCCCCAGAGCCCCAGACGGTGTGTGTTACAGTGCACTCTTTTAGCTTTGCCATCTGCAGACGGCTTAAGTGTTTAATAACACAGTGTGACAGCCTTCTGTATCCTGAGCTCTTGTTTGGTGTCCAGGAAGTATCAGGTCACATGAATGAACTGAAGATGGTAAATGTGGGAAATTTTATTGCTGATGAAAATGGCTCTCAGTGGGATGGAGAGCTGGAAAGGGGATGGACCGTGAATATGGTCTTCTCCTGGAGTTTGCCTGTCCCTGGGCAAAATCTTCTCTGAGGTCTCGCTGTCAAGCCACCCCTCTGAAGTCAAGCTGCTTCTTCTCTTCTCTTCTTATCTATTATTCTGCTGCCAATGGAGCCTGGGGTTTTTATGGGTACAGGATGTGTGGCAGGGCGGCCAGGGTGGTTTTGGAAAAGGCAACATTTAAGCAGGAAAACAGGGATGTAAAGTTCTCACTTTGGGCCGCGGGTCCAGGCTGGAGGGTGGGGCCCTCTGCGAGGACCACCTTCTTTTATCCAGTATTTCCCTGCCTCCTGTCTGTATCAGTGGGAATCACGGAGGACACATTAACAGTGACACTCCAGGAAGGAAAGAGACACAAGGAGAAATATCCTGCTAACCCTCTTGTTCCACCCCCCAATCTCTATCCTGTGCCTCCCATCTGCTTTTCTCAGGCTCCTATGTCCAGTAGGACATGGGACACCAGCTCCAGTGGGACATGGGAGCCTGAGAAAAGCAGCAGCCTAATGGATACAACTCCCCTAAGACACAGAATGAACAGAGGAGAGGCAAAGAATGCCTCAGACAGTGATAGTTCAAAGGCTGGTACTCGTGACATGTTGCCTGCTATGTAGTTAGTACCTCAGTGAGGTGTCTTTGAATCCATGTCCTTCCCTTCCTTGGTCTTTTCCCTCCCCCACTTCCCTACCCCACCTTCCCCCACCTTTTAAAGGTGCCTGAGAGAGGTCAGAGAAGAAATTTCAGCTGCTGCCTGTAGCCTGTATTTTCTCTGATGCTTCCCCTTATGCTAATGACCTCTGTGGACCCCATCTCTTTTCTTCCATTTTTTTTTTCTGAGAGGAAATAATTTAGCTTTTAGGTGAATGCAGAGAGTGAGGATTTTCTGAATGACTGCTCACCTTTCTTCCTTCCCCTCAGGAGACCCTTCCAGGTTCCCAATTTTTCATCTTAAATCCAGGGAACTTGATTTACTTTAAAAGCACACATCCGAATTATTTAATCATGTTAGGTGCTAGAAAACCCTACCATAACTGGCTTTGATCAACTTAACTTTTCAGAATAGTGCCCATGCCTAATTAAAGGAAGACCATTTTTTAAATCACTGCTGAAAAATCAAGCAACTTTATTCTTGATCCCTGGTTGACATTTATTATAGAGTTCTTAACAGGCTTATGTATCTAGTTTCCTACCCTCAGCAGGTCATCAAAACTGAAAGCATCGTAGGGGATGAGGAGAATGAGAACAATACAAAAATAGACACATCCTTAAAGGTAAGCCTGGTTTTGCTGGAAAAACATCAAGAAAGGAAGATGGAGAGCCAAAATTAACCAAGCTGTATTCCCTTGATAGCCTGCATGTTGTGAATGATTGTTTTGAATAAAGAAATATTGAATTATTCTCAGCATCTTCTGGTTAAGGAAACAGTATACATCCTGAAAGATTTTGATCCCCAAAATGGTTAAAGATTTGACTTATTAAGAAGTAAGCTTCAATTATGTGAGTAATTATCTACTCTGGGTGACTTTGGCCTTCTTTTATCCCATTTAAAATAAGGTATTATTGTATAGCAAAGACGGCTTTTCATTTTCTTTTTATAAAATGTTGCCCCACATAGAATCATCAAAGGTTTATAACTTTCTAAAAGCTGAATGAAACCAGATAACATTTGCATTATAAAATAGATCAGTTTTTCATTTTTATGTATTTAATATGTATGTAGAAATTAGACATTCAAGATCAGAGAAAGACTACAATCGCCTTTCCCTTTTATTGTTGTTCAAGTACCCATCTAAGCAGTCCCCAGACTTAGAACTAGGCATTAGGAAAGGCATCTGTGGAGTGGGGAGTCATGGGGATGAAAGGTTAAAGATAAGAGAACTCTGAATGTGGATTTTAATCCACTGGGGAAGCTGTCAGCAGCATAATTAGAAGAATAAGCTGCACAGGAACCATGTAAAATCCAGCTGCTAAACCACAGCCTATGACAATTTAGAAAACTCATCTTCTTTAGCTTTGAAATAAAAGCTTTTCCCACATCAAGGACTGTTTGGAGAATATGTCTTCTGTAAGCTGTGCGTAAAGACCAACATAAGATTACTGAAAGAAGAATACAGCATATCTCACTGGGGATACATTTCCAAATTACAATAGCTTTTTTTTTTTTTTTCATTTTGCTTGTTTTTTGAGACGGAGTCTCGCTCTGTCACCGAAGCTGGAGTGCAGTGGCTCGATCTCCGCTCATTGCAAGCTACGCCTCCGGGGTTCACACCATTCTCCTGCCTCAGCCTCCTGAGTAGCTGGGACTACAGGCGCCCGCCACCATGCCCGGCTAATTTTTTTGTATTTTTAGTAGAGATGGGGTTTCACTGTGTTAGCCAGGATGGTCTCAATCTCCTGACCTTGTGATCCGCCCGCCTCAGCCTCCCAAAGTGCTGGGATTACAGGCGTGAGCTGCCGCGCACGGCCCCCCCCCCTTTTTTTTTTTTTTTTTTTTTACAGTGTTCTGTCTTGTTAACTCTTCAGTGGTTTGAATTTCCTGATTTTGTATGGCTCATGCATTCCTACTTTTTGAAAAGGTACTTAGCCAAAGTCTAAAATGTCTGAGAAGAAGAGTCAGCAGTGGTTTTATTTATTCAGCTCCAATGGCCACCAATTCCCAAGAGAAAAGACAGGCAAATAAATCAGCTGAGTATTATACTAAAACATCTAGACAGGCCAAACAGTCGATTACTGGGAAAAGCAGCACATCTCAGGGTGGAGGGAATGGTGAGAAAAAGGAGATTATAGATTCTAAGCTGAAGTAGTAAATTTTCTAAACACTGTAAGCTTTTAGGAGAGCATTTTATGTTTCTGTTAGTTAAGTTTTATTATTGTTGTTTGCAAGTATCACAGTTTATGCAAGCTAGTGAGACAAATAAGTTTATTGATATACCAATTTTTGGTTGTTTTTCTTTAACATTTTTTTTTTGCACTTCAAATAGATAGCCAAAGTCTTTATATTTTGTATCAAAGTCATGTCTAGGACTTAAATTAGAAGCTCCTTGAAGGCAACACCCCTTCCTATCTTTTGTGAAAGCCTAAACTCCTTGAAGAGATTATTCCATGGGAGGAGAGAGAAGAGAATGCCTCTGAGAGAATTTAGAAGAGAGAGAGGGACAGAGAGAGAGAGAAAGAGAAAGAGAGATTTTTTTTTTCCCTTTTTCAATACAGTAAAAAAATAGACTTAGTGGGTCCCTGGTATTAGGGACATGCTGAATTACTGTGACAGTGACATCAGAAGGGGTATGACCTCAAATGAGATTGCATTATGGTCACTGCTGGAGCTTAGACCCAAGACATGAGACCCTCCACTAAAGTTTCACAGACACCACACTTGGCAGGGAAGCAGCTGTGCCCCCAAATCCCAAGAAACCCTGAGGACTGAGAAAAGGTGTTTCAGCAGTAACCCATTTCAACCAGTGACCAATTACTAAAGGAGCCTTCCTAACCCAATAGCATTGCCAAATACTTTAGGACCTTTATAACACTAGGTGGTTGTGAGAGTGTGAGCAATAACAAATGAGATAAAATTCCAGGCAGTATAATGGGATAAGAGCTGGGAGATGGGTTTAGGTGAACTTAGCAAAATAAATAACCTTTGATATTTCTTACAGTTTACTAAGCTTTAGACCTACTAAGGCAGAAATCAACAATTTATCAAAAGAAAGGAATGATATTCTAGCCTTTCATCTCCAAACGTACGTCATTCTATAGCCCTCCTTCCTTGCTGTACTCCAGCCACGCTGATTAGTCCCCAGTCTGCCTTGTTTCTTCATACCTAAGAATCTTTGTGCTAAACTTTCTTTTGCCCGAAAAATACTCCTCCAAATATTTGTATGAGTGGCTTCTTTTTATATTTCAGGTCTTACCTTACATGCCATTTCCTAGGAGAGATTATCCTTGATCACACTAAATAAAAGAAGCCCTCTCCTACCCCGACTTCTAGAGCAAATCACTTATTTCTGATTACCCTGCCTTGCATTGCTTTGTAGGAGTCACCATAAACCATATAGATCAATAGATCAACCAACTGATCAACAGATAATATAGTAAGTTTGCTAGGGCTCCCATATTAAGTACCACAGAATGAATGGCTTAAACAACATAAATGCATTTTCTGATAGTCTGACAGCTAGAAGTTTAAGATTAAGGTGTTAACATCTTTGATTTCTTCTGAGACCTCTCTCCTTCAGTTGCAGATGGCTCTTTCCTATGTCCTCACATGGTCTTTTCTCTGTGCCTATCTGTGTCCTTATCTCCTCTTGTAATGACACTAGTCATATTGGATTAGGGGACACCCCTGTGACCTTATTTTACCTTAATTACTCCATTAAAGGCCTAAATCCTTATGGTGTTAGTAGTATGAATCAGCTTGCTTCTTTTGATTTTTGTACCCCAACTTCACTCCTTTCCTTTAATAGTCACTGAAACCACAGAAAACACAGATTATACTCAGTTACTAGCCATCTTGTTGCATCTTACCTTCTGAAATATTGTTGGCACGCTTATTGGCTGTTGTCTTTTTTTCTTAGTCATTTTATCTTCATTTTATAAAATTTTTTTTCTTTTACAATCATTTAGTAGGATTTCCAGATAATATGGACATATATGTACGGATTTAATGTTCCATGTTTAACGTAAAGTCTGTTACATTACTTTATACTTTGTTTAATATGACTTTGAGGCCTTTAACCCTGATTTTTAAACTCTCTGGAGAGTTCCTTGTTATTAACTGAATAAAAGTTCTGTTCTTACTGGATCAATGCATTTATTTTTATAGAATTAATTACATAGAAGGGATGTTATTTAGGAAATTATAAATATTGTATCTAACATTGGCTCTAGTTACCAAGGATCTGGTGAAAACTTTATGTATAAACCTGAGTTAATACATGACAAAATAATATGATATCACATCATAACATTTAGATATTTTAAAAAGGTATTTTGTTCAATGTAGCTGATACAGTTTGGCTGTGTCCCCACCCAAATCTTATCTTGAATTGTCATTCCCATAATCCCCATGTGTCATAGGAGGGACCTGGTAAGAGGTAATGGAATCATGGGGGCGGTTACCCCCATGCTGCTGTTCTTCTGAAAGTGAGTGGGTTCTCAGGAGATTTGATGGGTTTATAAGAGGCTTTTCTCCCTTTTGCTTTGCACTTCTGTTTCCTGCTGCCATGTGAAGAAGGAGGTGTTTGCTTTCCCTTCTGTCATGATTTTAAGTTTCCTGTGGCCTCCCCAGCCATGCTGAACTGTGAGTCAATTAATCTGTTTTCTTTATAAATTACCCATGCTTGGATATGTCTTTATTAGCAGTGTGGAAACAGACTATGCTAGTAGATTTCAGTTTCAGTTCTTATTACTTGCCTATACAAACCAAATTATCAGCTTGCTGTTCTTCAAACATATCCAACACAGTTTAGTCATTGTACTTTTGTTTAGTGTATATCCACCTCCTAGCATGATTCATCCCCACTTGTTAAAATCCTTTCTATTTTTCAAAGCCTACCTCAAGAGCCACCTTTCCCAAGGCTTTAAAGATGTTTTGTCTCTCCTTTGAACATAGCATTTGTACTTCTGTTATGGGCACAGTCAAGCTGTGAATGAACTTGGCTTGTCTTTCTTACTAGACAATAAGCATCTTGAAAACAAAATTCTAAGCAAATTTTTTTTTTTGAGATAGAGTCTTGCTCTGTTGCCCAGGCTGGAGTGCAGTGGTGTGATCTCAGCTCACTGCACCTCTGCCTCCCAGGTTCAAGTAATTCTCGTGCCCCAGCCTCCCGAGTAGCTGGGACTACAGGCATGTACCACCATGCCACCTAATTTTTGTATTTTTGTATTTTTTCACCATATTGGCCAGACTGGTCTCAAACTCCTGACTTCAAGTGATCTGCCTGATTTGGCTTCCCAAAGTGCTGGGATTACAGGCATGAGCCACTGCACCAGCCTCTAGTCAATTCTTAATGAGTGCCTATGGCATTTAGTCAAAGTGTCTATGCATTTAACAGGAGCCCAGTAGTATCTGTTGGTTTGAGTTGGACCCCCTAGTCACAGTAACTTTTAGTTAAGTGTTTGGAAATATAAATGTATTTAAATACTAATCTCAGCAAAATAATTAGAAAGTTAAATCTGTTGTTAACACTATTATACATCCTCCTGCCAAATTAAAACCCTAACCTAAGCATTGTAAATCCAAAATCATACCTAATTTTTATATTACATAGGTCATTTAGGGATCTTTTTAATTAAAAAAATTAGGACAGTGTCTTGAAAACCAATTACCTAGAATCATAAGCAGAGGTTTTAGAACAAATTTAATATATGCTGAAAGACTTGTAAATCTGCTAAGTGCAAAAGACCCAATGAATGTCTTTGGTTATTATTAGAATAACAGAAAATGAAGAAGACATCTGTTTAAGAGATATTCCTGCTGAAGCAGAATTGGGAGCAGAGATCAGGTGCTGAAGAAGGGAAGAGAGCAGAACTAAGCAGATGATACATTTAACAGTTTTTCCCCAAGAGGTTTTGAGTAGAAGGAAGTGGCACTACCAATACTGAAAGCCCTTCAGGGAATTACAAAGCTTCAGTGCATTGATCTATGCCACAGAATAGGATATTCAGAGGAGTGAGGATAGGTTGGCCTCAATAATTTCAGAAGAGTTTGACTTTTTCGAAACCAGCACACATTTCAATATAACAAATAGTATAATTTTCAAACATTGCACAGCATTCCTAAATAACCAGTGATTTCTTCAATTTATTTGTTCCATGGCTGTGTCTTCAGGGTCAAAAATAAAGCATATTTTCTGCATACAGTAGATATGACCAAATAGCAGTAATGTCACAAGGAAAATGAAAATATAGGAGGACATCAAAATAGGCGTTTTAAAAAATTAAGCAAAATAGTAGCTAAATAATAAGTATTGACAGTTGCAACAAGAACTAATTGAAATCTCTTTTTCTACATTGTGAAAGTTAGGAAATCATGCTTCCTACATAGACCCACAGCACGTTAGAACAGTTTATAACATCAAATAACTCATAGTTCAGCCTCTCCATTTTGCATAGGGGAGCCTGATGCATACATTGTTGAAGTCTTTCATCCAGTGCCCAAAGCTAAATAATGGAAAAACCAGGACTGGAATTCTTATTTCCTCTTTTGGTTCACTTACCATTCTTTTTATGCTCACCACACTGCCAAAAACAAGCAAGAGTTATTGAGCAATAGAAGTATCGACTATTCTGATAATTTGCCATAATAAAAGCAGTTTGAAGCTTTAATTTAAAAGATTAGGAAAATATATATAATTCTTTAATTACCTTTATGTGTAGTGATATGTGTTTATTTCCAGCTAGGAGGAATATGACTTCATTCATTCACTTGGCCAACATTTACTATGTCTTGCTATGTGTAAGTCTCAGCTAAAATCTAGTTTCAGTTCACTGGAGATCTCCTTAACTATTTAAGGAGTTTTTGACACAAACAAGGGCATTCATATAGTTTAAGGGAGACAGATAAGCTTTATAGAGTACATGGCCCTGTTTTACTTAATATCTTTTTCTTTAGTGCCCAACCTGTTTTCTTCTGTGGCTGCAAACAACTCCTTTAACTTTAGCCAGTCACTTGTAAAACAGTGCCCTCAATTATAGAAAGGCTGAGAGAATGCATGAGAATATGGATGTATCACTCCTCATTCAGCTTCATATATGGCAAGTACATAACAGAGTCATATTATTATGGACAGGGATACAGGGAAATAAGACTGGTCTATTATTACAGATGATATTGGTTTTTTATGTGTAATATTGCACTAAACATAATGTTATATAAAAGAGAATAATTTTAATAGCTATTTAACTCTTTGGTGGGAACTCGGTCATTGGGTGGTAGTATGAAGATTTTTGGTGGCATTTCTAGTGGACTTCTTTTTATAGCTTTCATGATTATGAGGCAAAAGCATGTCATGAGAATAGTAAAGTCATGCCTTTTGCTTTCTGAGCAAGTTTCTGTAAGCAATTTAATATGGTTCACCAAGAGAGAGTATGGTAGCTAGTCCATGTTAAGCCTAAATAAACTGCAGCAGAAATTGAAATGGTTGTTCTTGGCTCAATTCATGCCCTCAGATTAAACTGAAATATTACCCATGTCATGTAGGGATATTGAAGAGAGTTGTAATTCTGTTGGTTTCAACTAGGTATTGCCAGTAGTAACTGCCATATGAAAAACAGTGAAAATACATTTCCTGAAGAATTATTAGCAAAGGGTGAAACTCCAACAAGGAGTGCAATCCAAAACAGTAATAAAATAAAGAATAAGGAAAATTATTTGCTATCTGGAAGAGTAAAATTATGAAAAGCTGTCATCAGTGAAATTACCCTCCTCATAGAATAACAGAATTGTTTAGATTTCCATTACTGTTTCTGTTGAGTAAGGTGAGTTTACATTATTTCCAGAGATACACACATTATATTATTTACTTCTGTAGCTGGTAAAATTCCAGCATCATAAATAACTTTTCCCACAGCCTGTGTGGTTTTATTTAGTGTGTACACATTAATGCCTTAAATTACATTTCTATAGCACATTCAATGAGCATACTAATAAAATTATAGCTGCTTCAATGACCTTCAGCCTGAACTTCAGTCCTTTACCTACAGAATTTTAAAAACACAGACATGGAAGAGGCACAGAGAAGATGCATATGTAATTGTGGATTCAAATTATATGTTTATCTCTGGGAGTATTTGCTCCTCAAATGTTGTTAATATTTAAGTATACATTTTCTAAAAGCAGCCATAGTCTAAAAAGGAGAACTCTTACAATCAACCTAAACTTTTACAAGCTGCCAATCTTCCAGTTAGACCACTCGACTGTGCTGGTATCTGTAATAGTAATTGGCAATTTGAAAACCCCTTTAATCTCTAAAGCACTTTGCAAATATTAATCAGGAAACCTCACATAATTTGTCTGAGATCTAGTTATCTCCCTTCTTAGAGAAGGGACAACTGAGCTTAAGTGACTTGTCCTAGAACTGCAAAGGTCAAGACTGGGATTAAAACTCTGGGACCAGCAACTACTAAAATCAATAATCTGGTATTAGTAAAGCCCTTTTCAGATTTTGACTCTAATGAGTGGAGTATAGAGTCTTGCCATGTAGGTTTATATTTTTCTAATTCATCAAAGTGAGATTATAATAAAAAACAATACGGCTAACAAAAACTCCACAGTAATGACAGGCTTTTGTTATATTAATGCAACCTCAGGTGATCTTAATGCTCATTGCTACTCAACTTCCAGAAAAATACTTGAAGATAATTTCTTCTTTCAGCATATTAACATAGAGGATATTTCAGGTACAGCAATATAGATCTTATAGTTTATTTTCTGCTTTCACATTATGAAATAAACTAAGTTATTATACATAACTTCTCACTCCTTTTTAGCTCTAACATTACCATAGTACTTTAAGAAGTGAGCAGACAAAAAAATACTTTTGGATGGCTGGTTTTATACCATCTGCTGTTTTGAGAAAAAAAAAGAAAATAAGAAAAGTATATTTTTCCAGATTATTTATATTTAGTTAAAATTAATATCATTTGACACTATAAAAAGCTGAAAATTAAGGTTTTATTACAATTTACTTGAAGTAGAGAAAAGATGGAAATATAAAAAGAAACAAATTAACAGAAAATCTATTTATTAGGATGAGAAAGAGGAAGAAGATAAGAAAAAGAGAGGCATGACTGATTAACATTCTGGGCAATTATTAGTATGCTCTGCCTCCTAGAAAATTCTTAACCATAAGCTCACTGAATATTTTAGATTTAGAAGGATAGTGAAAGAAATTATTTTCTAAAATGATGTATTCTTTTAATACTGTGCTTCCTTGATTTTAAGCCTCACTTTTTTTTTTTTTTTTGCAATTTAACATCAGTGAAGTTGAGATGCATCTTACAATCAAAATCATCTTATTATTGCTGTTAATGTTTCCAGATTTCCAATAGATATTAATCTTTGGGATTCGTGAATGAAAAATTAGGATTCCTGGGACTTCTCAGGAATTGTCTTAATTATGTTGTTCTGCATTTTTCATAACATAACTATGTATCTGTTTTAAATGATTCACCACAATAATAGTGAATCATTTTTCTGTGATAAAATTATACCAAGAGATTCAGAGACTATTTAAAAATTATTTGAAAATGCATGGTTTATTGGCATTATGAATCAATATACTTTAATAACCCATAAATCTCTACCTGATATGGACATTTTATAGGTCATATTTATGATATGAAGCTGAATAAAAATTATTTAAAATATTAAAAGCTTTTATGAAATATTTAATAATTAAAAATTCTTCTTCTTCTTTCTTTTTTTTTTGAGATGGAGTCTCGCTCTGTCGCCCAGGCTGGAGTGCAGTGGCGCGATCTCGCCTCACTGCAAACTCCGCCTCCCAGGTTCACGCCATCTGCCTCAGCCTCCCCAGTAGATGGCACTACAGGCGCCCGTCACCACACCCGGCTAATTTTTTTGTATTTTTAGTAGAGACAGGGTTTTACCGTGTTAGCCAGGATGGTCTCCATCTCCTGACCTCGTGATCCGCCCACCTCGGCCTCCGAAAGTGCTGGGATTACAGGCGTGAGCCACCGTGCCCGGCCAAAAATTATTATTCTTAAAATGAAAATTTAAAACATGAAAAATTAATTGCTCCATCTGATAATCTTGATCTTTGTTTTGTGGCAAATATTTTAGATGTAGTAATAAAAGTTGTTTTCATTTTGCATTGATGTTGATTGCATTAAGAGTATGTCTAAAGCAACAGTTTGTCAATTTTGTTTTTAAGGCACACATGCTTTATATAAGCTCTTTTTTCTTTTTTTAAAAATAATTTTTTAAATATTGTCCTCATTTTGGTTTTCATGTTGAAATCAAAATTGTTTGCTATTTTATATTTTAGATCAGTTTCTGATTTTATGCTGTAGTATTCCATAACAATATTAACACCTTTTTGTTGCATTTCTCCTGTTAAAGTATTGCAAATAACTTTAAATAAAGTATACACAAATAACTTTGCTCATAGCAAATATTCAAATACTGCAAAATGCCAGTGATTATTTGTGGGTAGTGTTAGAATAACATAACATTTGCATCGCCTAGCAAGGTTAACATTACTATAAAGATTCACTTGTCAACATTGCTAATTTAAGGACTTATTTTGCTTTCAAATCTTGTTAATTCTTGGAATGCCACTCATAGGATTTTTGTAACTATACTATGCCTATAATGTTTGATAATTATATTATTTGCAAGAATGACTCACTGTTAACTGCAGAAAGAGACACAATCACACACATATAACATGGCAACTACAAGCAAGACTGATTAATTAGTAACATCTCTACACTGATTTTTAAGCTTTAATTTTCACAGGAAAGTAATCATGCTTTTCCTGTTTTCACTATTGATTTTTCTCCGGATTTTGGCTTCAGAGAAATATATACATTTCTCCAAGTATTTCTGCATGGAAACTCTACTATCGCCCAGATATCAATTGTGATACAGCTGTCACTGCCTGGGCATTCATAAACATCAAAAGAACCAACATCACAAGTTTTTTTTATAATTTAACTTTTATTTTAGTTTCAGGCATACATGCATAGGTTGGTTCTATAGATAAGTCACATGTCACAGGGTTTGGTGTACAGATTATTTCATCACCCAGATAATAAGCATAGTATCCAATAAGTGGTTTTTGGATCCTCACCCTCTTCCCACCCTTCACCCTCAAGTAGGCTCCGGTATCTATTGTTCCCTTCTTTGTGTCCATGTGTACCCATTGTTTAGCTCCCAGTTATAAGTAAGAACATGAGATGTTTGGTTTTCTGTTCCTGCACTAGTTCCCTTAGGATTATGGCCTCCAGCTTCATCCACATTGCTGCAAAGGACATGATCTTGGGTTTTTTTTGTTTTATGTTTTTTGTTTTATGACTGGATAGTATTCCATGGTGCATATGCACCGCATTTTCTTTATCCAGTCTACCGTTAATGGGCATCTAGGTGGATTCCATGTCTTTGCTATTGTGAATAGTGCTGTCACGGACATGTATATGTATGTGTCTTTATAGTAGAACAATTTATATTCCTTTGGGTACATACCCAATAATGGAATTGCCAGGTCTGATGGTAATTCCATGTTAAGTTCTTTGAGAAATTGCCTGTTTTCCACAGTGGCTGAAGTAATTTACATTCCCACAGCCGTGAATAATTGTTCCCTTTTCTCCACAGTCTTGCCAGCATCTGTTATTTCACTTTTTGATAATATTATAGCCATTCTGACTGGTGTGAGATGGTATCTGTATTTCATTGTGCTTTTGATTTGCATTTCTCTAACAATTAGTGATGTTGAGCATTTTTTTATATGCTTATTGGCCATGTTGGTCTTCTTTTGAAAAATGCCTGTTCATGTCCTTTGCCCACTTTTTAATGGGGCTGTTTGTTTTTTGCTTGTTAATTAGTTTATGTACCTTACAGATTCTGCATATTAGACCTTTGTCAAATGCATATTGGCAAATAATCTCTTCGATTTAATAGGTTGTCTTTTTACTTTGTTGATTTTTTCTTTTGCTGTGCAGACGCTCCTTTGTTGAATTAAGTCCCATTTGTCAGTTTTTCTTCTTGTTACAATTGCTTTTGCCATCTTCATCATGAAATTTTGACAGGGTCTACATTTAGAATGGCATTTCCTAGATTTTTTTCAAGCTTTTTTATAGTTTTAGGTTTTATATGAAGACTTTAATCCATCTTGAGTTGATATTTGTATATGGTGTAAGGAAGGCATCCAGTTTCAGTCTTCTGCATATGGTTAGCCAGTTATCCTAGCACCATTTATTGAATAGGGAGTCCTTTCCCAATTGCTTGTTTTTGTTGACTTTGTTGCAGATCAGAGGGTTGTAGGTGTGAGGCTTTATTTCTGGGTTCTCTATTATGTTCCATTGGTCTATATGTCTATTTTCGTTCCAGTACCATGCTGTTTTGGTTACTGTAGCTTTCTAGTATACTTTGAAGTTGGGTAATGTTATGGTGCCTTCAGCTTTGTACTTTTTGCTCAGGATTGCTTTGGCTATTCAGCTCCTTTTTTGGTGGACATCAGAACTTACAGAATGAGTGTCAGCAGCTTGGAATGATAGTAGTAGAGCATTCTTTAACCATTACTCTAAACTAAATGGTTATAAGAAAAAGGTCGAGGGGGGATGTATCAGAATTGTTTAACCACATTCTTTGAGTGGGTCTCAAAAGGCAGTTCTACACAATTGCAAAGTCAGTTTAAAAGCACAGCACTAAAGACTTTAGTTCTTTTAGCGTTTTTTCCTTTGAACTTCTACCAACTGTGCCAACAATAATTTTGATGGCACAGAAGACGTTATAGAGTGGTGAAAAAATGGACATCAAAAGACTTTGAGTCAAAAAGTGCTTCAGAAGAATTGGAGCCTGAAAATGAAGATAGTTTAGCAGGACTTTAACCATTTATTTTGTTTAAACTATTCATTTTATAGAGACATATAATAACTAAAAACAGTTACATATAATTAAGTTTAGGAGAGCTCTTTAAATCCATTTTCAAAATGATAAGAACGTATTTTCTCATGGTTTATCTGGCAGTGTTTTTCTTCCTTATTGCTACCATAAAATAATAATAAATACATTTTACAATCAATAATGACTCTGATTTGATAAAATATTATAGATGCAGAAATTGAAACTGAGAGATTAGGTGACTTCCCAAACATATTTGACTTTTTGAAAAATATGCATACATGATATAATATCCTGTATATATTTTTTTAAATTAAATCTAGTTTTTATGTCTATATATAGATACATACAAGTACATTAATTTTAACTGCTGAATAGTATTATAGCCTATGAACATCCCACAGTTTATCAAATCCCCTATTGATGGTATTAACTATTCTGCAGTATGCTTCTGCATTAGTTAAGGTAACATTAGCTACTCTGATAACAAACCCCCTCAAACATTTTGTAGCTCAAATATGAAAGAACTTCAGTTGTCATAAAGACCAAAATGCATGTTCTTCATTGATGAGAGGCTCTCCTCCAAGTTCAAGGACCCAGGTCCTTCCACCTTATGGCTCCACCATCTACATCATGTGACTTCCAAAGCCTTTGCGTGGCTTCAAATTGATGGAGAAGAAAAAGCAATGGGATTATGTGCAGGTGGTTTTGTGGCGGGGGCAGGCCTGTGCTGCATATTATTTCCACTTGCCTATCATTTGCTGGAATTCAGTCGTAGGGCAACATGAAATGGTAAGGAGTTGAGAAAATTTAATCTAACTTTATGCCCAGGAAAAGGAGGAAATAGGTTTGGTAAAGTGCTAGTCAGTCTCTGCCATAATATCCTTCTACATGTTTTTATGTGCCCAAGTATGAAAGTATATCTAGGACATGTAACAACATGTGGAAATGTTGGGCTTTAGTGAATCAATCTTAAACTTGATTAGACATTAGTCACTGTATAAATGTATTGCTATTCCCACATCCTTATAAACTCTTGAAGTTATCAGATTTTTAATTTTTTAAAATTCTTCTGATTAATCTTTTAAAGCTAACATTATGGTTGTAAAATAAAATCTGTAGCCTCAGTTTGCATTTCACTGATTGTAATATCAAGGATATTTTTATGACTTTTGTTCACTCAAATGGCTTTTCCTATAAACTCTATCTGTCGCTCACTTCTATAGAGGGTTTTTTTTTCTTATTGAGTAGTATGAGTTCTTTATATATTCTGGATACTAATCTCATAATCTGCATTACAAACATATTCTCCTAGTTTTTGCTTCTTTTGTGTATTCATTTTGTTTTGGATGTTTCTTGATAAACAGAAGTTAATTTTAATGTACTTAAACTTACCATTTCCTTTATCTTTTGTGCTTTTGTACCTTTTCAAAAATTTTTTCACCCAGTATTCTGAACATACTCACCTACATGTTCTTCTGAATATTTTCAAAATCTACTTGATATATATAACTTCTAAATCAACATATAATCTATTTTTAGTTAAGTATAAGAGAATTATGTAATTTTCTTCCACATGTATAGTTGAATTGTTCCAGCATCATTTACTGAATTATCTTTTCTTTCTCAACTCATTTGTAATTATATTTATATAACATATGATTTCCCATACATGGAAGAGATTGGTTTTGAATTCTGTCCTATAGGTCTATTTGTTTATCCTTCAATACTGTTATGTTTTAATTGCCATAGCACTTTAGTAATTCATACCTTGCAAGTCTCATCGTGTTAATCTTTTTCAACATTGTCTTGGTTATTCTTCACCTACTCTTGACCTACTTTGCTTTTAGATTGAGATTTCTGGATTCCATTAAAAAATTTGTTGTGATTTTGATTGAAATCACATTGATTTTATGGATTTATTTAGAGATAGAATTAATATCTTTATGTAACTGCATACTCTTATCAAGGAGTGTGGTTTATTTTTCTATTTATTTAGGGCTGCTTCTTTAACAAAGCTTAAAACTTTTCACCATCAAATCCTGTATAAATATTTGTTAGAATTATTCCTAGTTACCATGTAATTTTATTTTTCATGAGATCATCAAAGATTAGGATTACATATTTCTGATGCATATGGAAATATTTTTTAATTTTACATGTTGATCTTAAATTTTATAGCCTTTTTGAACTCCTAGTGCTAATAGTGTGTATGCTCCACCAGCATTAAACTACTTAAAAGCTGGGAACTTGTCTCTTGTTTACTACTGTATATCCAGAGACTAGATAGTATAGTTCCTGACTATATTGGGATTAAGTATTCAATAAATATTTACTGAATATGAGTAAATGACTAGGACTGATGCTTTATCTTTTTAGTCCTTTTTTTCTTTAGTTTAATTGCTAAAACATTATTTACATTTTCATATTTTCATTGTTATTCTTATTTTTAACAAATATACTAAGTATTTTATAACGGAATCCATAATTATTCAGTATATTTTCTTTATGAAGATAAAAAGTACATTAACTTGCTTCGAGAAACCACCAAACCTATTCCAATTGTCCATTCCTTTTTATCGTAATTTTGCTTCATCTTTAAATATTAAATGTTAGTTACTATTAATTCCAATTGTTAATTACAACTTACCAATTTTAATTGCATCTTTGCTCCTAATTAATTTTTATCATTATTTTACTCTAGATTTAATTGTCTTCTCTCATATTTATTCTTCTCTTTCTTTCTGTTCCTCCTTTGTCTTTATCTTTCTTTTTACTTTTTTTCTCTTTCTTCATCACACATGTAAACTACTCTTTTAGGTAACACAGACTAGGAACCTATGATGTAGTCTTAGTATTTTTCATGGAATCATGGCTGATGTGTATTTTTATGGTCATTTAAAACACAAGAATGAAATAATAATGTAAATATTTTTGTCTTGCTCTTCTCCCTCTACAATCCCTTGTGGAAATTTCTCCAAATCAGCTAGTATAGTACTAATGAGTTCTCTCTGATGGCTACATAATCATTCCTGATGTGAATACAGCATATTTTACTAAATTATTGTTATGTTGATAGAAAATTATTTCAAAATGTTTAACCTCTAAAAATGGTGCTGAATTAAACATTATTGTAGGTATGTATTAAGATTCCTCTTTCTCACAATTGAAGTGGCATTTCTGGATCCTGTGGTAGCCAAATTGAAAATTTTAATAGAGTTATACAGATTGCTCTTTAAATAAGCTGTTACAGCTCCAATTTCTACCGCTAGATATGACAGTTATTTTCCCTCCTCTTGTCCTTACTGTGCCAGCAATAGGTGTCATTGCTCTGTTGAATTTGGCAGTCAGGCAGAGCACAGTGGCTCATGCCTGTAATCCCAGGACTTTGGGAGGCTGAAGTGGGTGGATCACTTGATATCAGGAGTTCAAGACCAGCCTTGCCAACATGGTGAAACCCCATCTCTACTGAAAATACCAAAAAAAAAAAATTAGCTGGGCATGGTGATGCATACCTGTAATTCCAGCTACTTGGGAGGCTGAGACAGGAGAATCTCTTGAACCTGGGAGACAGAGGTGGCAGTGAGTGAAGATGGCGCCACCACTCACTCCAGCCTGGGTGACAGAGTGAGACTCCATCTCAAAAAAAAAGAAAAAAGAATTTGGCATTCAGTTGCATGTAAAATGTTATGCTTTGCATTTCCCTGAGTATCTTGTAATATATTTTTGACTATTTGTAATATTAACTTATAACATTAACTTATAATATTAATTGTCATATTGTCTTTCAGATATTGTCATTTTAAACCTTTTTGTAGTATAGATATTGCCCTTTCCCTATCATCCAAATCACAGGGTTTTTTCTAAAAGTAACATGATTCTTTTGACTTTAGTTATGGTGTCTTTTTCCAGATATATTTTAAATTTTAATATACTGTCTACTTTTTTATTAAAAAAAGACAAAATTATGTGTTATCTTACCTCCTCCAGAATGGCTACAATAAAAAAATAGAAACTAACAAATGTTGTTAAGGATGAGGAGAAATAGGAACTTTTGTACAGCCATTGTGGAAAACAGTTCGGTGGCTCCTTACAAGGTTAAAAGTAGAATTACCATATTACCCAGCGTTCTACTCTTACGTATATAGCTAAAGGATTGAAAATAAGCAATTATGCCAGTGTTCATAATAGCATTATTCACAAAGCCGATAAAACAACAGAGGTGTCTATCAACATGTAAATGGATAAAGAAAATGTGGCAAATATATAAAATGGAATATTAATCAGTCATAAAAAGGAATGAAGTTCTGATACATGCTGCAGCATACATGAATCATTAAATAAGCCAGACACAGAGGACAAATATTACAGTATATGATTCCACTAATATGAAATATTTCAGAATAGGCAAACTCATCGAGACATAAGGTAGATTAGAGATTAGTACTGGCTGAGGAGAATGGAAAGGTATTGTTTAATAGATAAAGAGTTTCTGTCTGGGATGATAAGAATGTTTTGGAAATAGTGGTGATGGTTGTGAGTATAATCAATGCCATGGAATTGTATATTTTAAAATGGTTAAAATGGCAAATTCTATGTTATATACATTTTACCACAATGAAAAGCTTCAAAAAATTATATATGTTGTTTCCAAGATTTTTTAATAAAATGTTTCTTTTTTATATTCAAGTGTTTAATATGACTGAGCTTTTTTAAAAACATGCTTTAAGACAGGTTTCAGTTGCACCCGTTTCCCCATATGAATACAAATTCTGGCCTCATTTGTGAAACAATTCTTCATTTTCCACTGAATAGAAGAGCTGTTTCTTATGTCCAGTCTCTGAAGTCAGTAAAATATTCTCAAATGAAGATTGGGTCTAAAGGCAGAGATTATATTAAAGGTATTAGCATTAAGAATATCCCATTGATATGGTTTGGCTTTGTGTCCCCACTCAAATCTCATCTTGTAGCTCCCATAATTCCCATGTGTTGTGGGAGAGACCTGGAGAGAGATAATTGAATCTTGGAGGCAGGTCTTTCCCATGCTGTTCTCATGATAGTGAATAAGTCTCATGAGAACTGATGGTTTTAAAAACAGGAGTTTCCCTGCACAAGCTCTCTCTTTTTGCCTGCTGCCATCTATGTAAGACGTGTTGCTCCTCCTTGCCTTCTGCCGTGATTGTGAGGCTTCCTCATTCATTGGAACTGTAAGTCCATTAAAACTCTTTCTTTTGTAAATTGCCCGGTCTCAAGTATGTCTTTATCAGCAGAATGAAAGTGGACTAATACAGTGAATTGGTACCAGTAGAGTGGGGTGCTGCTGAAAAGATACCTGAAAATGTGGAAGCAACTTTGGAACTGGGTAACAGGCACAGATTGAAACAGTTTGGAGGGCTCAGAAGAAGATAGAAAAATATGGGAAAGTTTGGAACTTCCTGGAGACTTGTTGAATGGCTTTGACCAAAATGCTGATAAGAATATGGACAATGAAATCCAGGCTGAGTTGGTCTCAGATGGAGATGAAGAACTTGTTGGGAACTGGAGCAAAGATAACTCTTGTTATGTTTTAGCAAAGAGACAGGTGGCATTTTGACCCTGCCTTAGAGATTTATGGAGCTTTGATCTTGAGAGAGATGATTTAGGGTATCTGGTGGAAGACATTTCTAAGCAGCAAAGCATTTAAGAGATGATTTGGGTGCTGTTAAAGGCATTCAGTTTTAAAAGGGAAGCAGCATACAAGTTTGGAAAATTTGCAGCCTGACAATGTGATAAAAAAGAAAATTCCGTTTTCTGAGGAGAAATTCAAGCCAGCTATAGAAATTTGCATAAGTAACAAGGAGCCAAATGTTAATCCCTGAGACAATGGGGAAAATATCCCCAGGGCATGTCATAGGCCTTCATGGCAGCCCCTCCCATCACAGGCCCAGAGGCCTAGGAGAAAAACCTGGCTTTGTGGGCTGGGCCCATGGTCCCTCTGCTGTGTGCAGTCTAGGGACTTCGTGCCCTGTGTTGCAGCCACTCCAGCCATGGCTAAAAGGGGCCAATGTAGAGCTTGGGCTGTGGCTTCAGAGGGTGCAAGCCCCAAGCCTTGACAGCTTCCACATAGCGTTGAGCCTGTGAGTGCACAGAAGTCAAGAATCAGGGTTTGGGAACCTCTGCCTAGGTTTCAGCAGGTGTATGGAAATGCCTGGATGCCTAGGCAGAAGTTTGCTGCAGGGGCCAGGCCCTCATGGAGAACCTCTGCTAGGGTAGTGCAGAAGGAAAATAGGACGTGGGGGTCGAAGCCCCCACACAGAGTCCCTACTGGGGCACCACCTAGTGGAGCTGTGAGAAGAGGGCCACCATCCTCCAGACCCATCCTACCAGAATGGTAGATCCACCAACAGCTTGCTCCATGTGCCTGGAAAAGCTCAGACACTCAACGCCAGTAGAGAAAGTAGCCGGGAGAGAGACTGTACCCTGCAAAGCCACAGGGGTGGAGATGCCCACCATGTGAACCCACCTCTTGCATCAGTGTGACATAGATGTGACACATGGAGTCAAAGGAAATCATTTTGGAGCTTTATGATTTGACTGCCCTGCTGCATTTTGGACTTGCATGAGGCCTGTAGCCTCTTTGTTTTGGCCAATTTCTCCCATTTGGAATGGCTGTATTTACCCAATGCCTGTACCCTCATTGTATCTAGGAACTAACTTGCTTTTGATTTTACAGGCTCATAGGTGAAAGGGACTTGCCTTGTCTCAAATGTGACTTTGTACTGTGGACTTTTGAGTTAATGCTGAAATGAGTTGAATTTGGGGGACTGTATGGAAGGCATGATTGGTTTTGAAATGTGAAGACATGAGATTTAGGAGAGGCCAAGGGCAGAATGATATGGTTTGACTCTGTGTCCCCACCCACATCTTATCTTGTAGCTTCTGTAATTCCCACTGTTGTGGGAGGGATCTGGAGGGAGATAACTGAATCATGGAAGTAGGTCTTTCCTGTGCTGTTCTCACAATACTGAGTAAGTTTCATGAGATCTGATGATTTTAAAAACAGGAGTTTCCCTGCACAAGCTCTCTTTGCCTGCTGCCATTCATGTAAGATGTGACTTGCTCCTCCTTGCCTTCTGCCATGATCATGAGGCTTCCCCAGCCACATGGAACTGTAAATCCATTAAACCTCTTGCTTTTGTAAATTGCCCCATCTTGAGTATGTCTTTATCAGCAGTATGAAAACAGACCAATACACCCATGGTCACAGGTCAAACCAAGGAAGTAGAGTCAAAACCTTTGTTAAGATCTCTGAAATAATTAGGCTGACATGTAATATATCTTTTCAGTTGGACAAGATTGTTTCTAGGAAGTGTAAACTTGTAGTCCCACAGAAATCTGATAGGCCCAAAGTATTTGTAATTAAATCTAGAGAGAAAGGCATGTCTAAAAGGGAATGATAAATGTGGTTTTTGACAAATAAAGTTGATGTGTATCAAATATATAGATGATCCATAAATTTTTGAAGAAAGAACCAAGCTGGGCTAAAAGAAATTGAAACTGTTGATGTGAAAAGTTCTTTAAATTTCTATATGTTGGAAGCAGGCTGAGAAAACTGTTCAGTCATCAAAAAAGGGCATATTTTTCAAAGCCTTAATCAGAAGTAGTCAATTAGAGTGATAAACAGGGAAGAACATCATAAAAGATTGAATTAAGGTCTGTGGCTAACTGGGAATATACTCCCATGGATCAGAAACAGGACCTAATCAATACATATTTCCTATCACAGAGTAGGATGACCTGGCCGCATTTGATCAGCAGGATTTTCAGACTTGCTTATTGGAGCAATGACTGCTATATGATTATAGAATCACCCAAGACCAGCAGAACTGCCTCAGTCAACCCACAGCTTCACAAGAATAAATAGTTGTTTTAAGGGAGAAGTTGGCAAACTTTTTTTTTAAAGGGAGCAATAATAAATATTTTGGGCTTTGTGGGCCACATGATCTGCTTGCAACTATTCCACTCTGCTGTTGCAGTGCAAAAACAGCCATAGACATGCATACATAAATGAGTATGGCTGTGTTCCAAAAAAACTATTTCTGGACATTAAACTTTTAATTTCATATAATTTTTCATATATAAAAGATATTATATTGATTGACATAGTTTGGCTATTTGTCTCTGACCAAATCTCGTTTTGAACTGTATTCCCTAATGCTGGAGGTGGGGCCTGATGGGAGGTGTTTGGTTTGTGGGGGTGGATCCCCTCATGGCTTGGTGCTGTTTTGGCAATAGTGAGATCTCATGAAATCTGCTGATTTAAAAGTGTGTGGCACCTCTCTCCTCTCTCTCTTTTCTGCCACTTATTTCTCTCTCTTCTCTCTCTCCCTCCCTCCCTCTTCTTTCTCTCTCTTCTCTCTCTTTTTCCCTCTCACTCCTGTTCTCACCTTGTGATGTGCCTGTTCCCCCTTTGCTTTCCACCACGACTGGAAGTTTCCTGAGCCAATTAAATCTCTTTTCTCGCATCACAGTAGCTCATGTCTGTAATCCCAGCACTTTGGGAGGCCAAGGTGGGAAGATCACTTGAGGCCAGGAGTTTGAGACCAGCCTGGCCAACATGGTGAAACCCTTTCTCTCCAAAAACACAAAAATTTGCCAGGTGTGATGGAGCATGCCTTTAGTCCCAGATACTTGGGAGGCTGAGGCAGGAGAATCACTTGAACCTGGGAGGCACAGGTCGCAATGAGCTGAGATCGTGCCACTGCACTCCAGCCTGGGCAAAAGGGCGAGACTCTGTCTCAAAAAAAAGAGAACATAAATCTCTTTTCTTATAAATTACCCAGTCTCAGATATTTCTTTATAGTAATGCAAGAATGGCCTAATACATTTGTTTTTTTCAACTATTGAAAAATATAAATATCATTCTTAGCCCACAGTGTAAATATATAGTCAAGTTGGATTTGGCCTCTGGGCCAATAGTATCCTGTTTTAAGTTACTGAGTTTTGTGGTCTTCCTTTAAGTTTTCTGCAGTATTACAAGATGGAGATTCTATAGCTCATTACAGTAATATTCCTAAAAATCCTTTTTAGAGTCCTCTCTTTTGCCAAAGTTTCATTTCTTATGGTAGCTATTCAAACTTCATCTTTCTTTCTTTCTCTCAATCTGCCAGATCCTAGACCTTTTATTCCTATCAATGTACCTGTAAGTTTTCTTATGTAACATGATTTGTTCTCTTAACATTTTTTTCATTTCATTTGATCTCTGATAAACAAAAATAAAATACTTTCCTTGGGACCTACCCTCTTAGAAGGCCAGAAACACAGGGAAATGTACCTATTTATTATTTACCAGGTACACATAATATACTTATAGAAATAATATTACACTTGATGCTGTAAGAAAATTACAAAAAAATGTGTAATCTAAACTCCTTTTTTTAAAAAGTAATATTTCATACCGATAAGAATAAAAAGAAGGCTGATCTGAGTCATGCCTATGAGGGAGGCAAGAAGAAATGTTCACTAACTGATAGATCACAGTTAAATGCAACCACAAACCCAGGAATTTTTAAATTGTGATTCAGCACTGCAAGTATTTTCAACTCCATTTCAGCAGATACTGACATTTAAGTACTACAGCAAGGCACTATTAGGTTACACACGTCTGCACTTGTTCAGATAAACATACTCACTAAACTCCCTAATTCCCTTTAGAAGGATAAGGAAGCCCATTAACCGGATCTCATCACTGACCAGGATGAAATTGGTTATCGTTTGTCAAGGACAGTTTATAACATATCCCTTCGTACTTTGAGCTATTTGAAGTGCTTGTGGCATTTCAGACTGTGGAATGTATCTTCTAGTCTAAAATCATCATAAAATGAAGAAGGAGGAAAATAGGCTTTCTTTTCATTATTTTCTTTTTCTCCTGACTTCTCTCATAGTATTTTAATCTAAAATTATTTTTACAGAATATTTTCTAGGACAAAGATCTGGATCAGAACATCAATTCCGCTTTGATGACTTTTGACCAAAACTTCAGAGTGAGAGAGAAAAGAGGACAGCAGAAGGAGAAATGAGGAGAGGGGATATAGGAGATTAGGCCTGAGAGAGGGCAAGACGGGTGAGGGGAGGGAAGGAAACAAAGAAGAGAAACTGAGAAGAGAGACATAAGGAGCAAGGAGAGAGAGTAGAATTTACATTAGAGAGAAAGAGTTAATTCTCATGAAATGTAGATAGAGAGGAAAGAAGCTGTTTCAGTTCCTGCCTAGTAGGAAAGACTTAATTAAAAAATTTAAAACTGCTGAAAATGCCATTTTATTATTGGCATAATAGCTGTTTCAATGTTAACAGCACTTTTGAAACACAGCCATTTTGTCCCTAGTTCAGAAAACTCTCAGAAAGGGACATGTTTTTGAGAGTTCAAGCAGGAAAATACCACAAAGAATGGGGCCTAAAATTTTGAAGGCAGAGCTAGCGTAATGATTTTATCTTACCCCTCAGCTTTCACCAATTGGTCTACTTAGAGTGCTATGAAGAGTAAAAGTCCAATGTCACATCTGGGTGTGGTGGACAGAGAAGTGCCATCCAAATAACTCTTCAAGGAAGGATTTATTGCCCCAGCTCTGGGAGAGCAGTCAACAGACAGCCTCCAGCATTCAACTCCTTCCAGATCTGCCTCAGCTGCAGATAATCATTTCAACCAAGGTCCTGACCTTCCCAAGGTAGCCCACTCCAGTGATTAATCATGGTGAGAATGTGAAGATCCAGCCAGTTTGGGTCAGTAGCAGGTCAGCTTTGATGGGCGTATGCTCCAGAGCTCACTGGAGAGTTGCATGAGGGTTTGTCAGGCTTACCACACAGCCTCGCAATTCCATTTCTTCCTCTGCCTGATCCTGTTTTCCCTCTACCTGCCACAGTGTTGATCCCTAATCAATACCCTGTACTTGCACTCTTGTCTAAGTGTCTGCTTCCAGTGAACCCAAACTGCAACACAGTTAAAACGAGTGTTGTAATTGATTTGCAATATCTGCCATGGGCAGGGATGAGCATGCTTTTTCCTAGGTCTGTACCATTTCTATTAAGGAAAAAATTGTTTCCTTCAAATCTCAAACCACAATGGCAGAACAATTAGTTATTTTCCTGGTCTAAGAGTTAATATCAAAAGGAATATTGGGATCCTATGGAGAAAACACCAGAAAGTTTCAATTTTATTCATCAACCATTGATAATAGCTCCACACCAGGTAGAATGTAATAGTATATGCAAACAATTAAAACATAATTTAAGAGATACTACCTAGAACTCCGCAATAGGGCTGTGGAAGTCTAGAAAACAGAGATCAACTTTGATAAGAGAAGTTGGGAAAGAGAAATGACAAGTATTTTCCTATCATAAAAAGAACATGGAAGGGTTCTTCAGGTATAGAGGGTGGAATGTACAGAAGCATTGAGTCCAGGAACCATGGAGTGCTTGGGGGAATGGCAGGTATTTTAGCATGATGAAGTGTAGAGTGAGCAAAGCTTGCAGAGGGGATCAGGTGGAGAGGCAGAATATGAGACTACAACATCTGGTGACTGCCAGTTGGGAAAGTATTTTTTGCCTTGCTCAGGAGTTTGGACTTTATCCAGTAGCAGTGGGTGCTTTTGGAAGGGGAAGCTGACATTCTATGTGTATGTTAATGTTTTGGACAGATGTTAGGCTTTTCTTGTTTTGGATTTTGCTATAGTTCTCATTTGGATTAGTTTACACCTCTGTGGGCCCTTCATTCCCTAAAGAGGGTGAGTATTTCAGGTGTTCATCGTTTGGGAAAGGCAAGCCTCAGAACAACTGGAGAAGGAATTCCTCTTCCTCTCTTGGCCTCTTGTGGTCTGGGGCCGGAATTTTAATGAGGCTCAATATGCAGTAGCTTTAACTGCAGAGTCCTGGGATATTAGGCAAGGCAGGGAGAGGGCTTCTCACATGTTGAAACAGGCCAAGGGATAGGAGAGGGAACCACAAAGCAAAATATAACCTGTGAATCAGAATTCTAAATCAATTTGCTTTTTGCTGTCCCTGAGCTTTAGGGAAATCATGTGTGTGTTGGGGCTGGACTGGAGGTATCTCCCTGGTGTGCCAGCAAGTGGAATTAGAAAACACCCTTATTGGAAGTCCTCCAACTGCTCTGGGCAGTTTCCTAAAGTGTAGCAGGATGCTCAGGGACACAGATGTCCAGCCACATTTCCTGATTTGTGTAAGTCTCAGGAGCCCTGTAAGAAAGTCTATAAACTCATCCACAATTAGGGTTTATTGCAGATACAGCTGATAGACCCAGTGAGGGGGTTGGAGTTCAGGGCAGTGGGAGGGACAGGGGATGGTTGATGGACTGGGGGAGGAGTAGGCTCTTAGGAAGTATAAATGCAGGAAGAATCAACAGGATCCTTGGCACAAACAACTCATAAGTGTAAACTGAGAGGAAGACTCCAGCAGCAGTGCCAAATGTGGCAGAGGAGCAGGAGTTTTAGTACTACAACAGGTTGTACTTGAAACTCTTCTCACAGCAGTGCTGCCTAGGGGCACATGCGCTCTCTGGGAAGGAGAGAGCTAGGGGGTAAGACTGATAGAATCATTGCTCAAGTAATTTTTCCACAAAACCTCATCAAAAAGATTTGCGCTGGAGAAGAGGTAGAGATCATCCCTAGCTAGAGAGACAGGTGTGGTCCAGAGACTGGGAGGCAGCAGATAATGGAACTTCACTGGTCTTATCAGAGAGAAAAGTCTAATCTATGACAAGAATGTGACAATGAAAACTAAGGGAAATATAGGTGGTAACATGAATAGGACATTGTGGTATTAAATATGGGAGTGGTGAGAGAAATAGAGGATCTAACAATGCTACTGTGACAGCTTAGATAATAATATGACAATTTAGTGAAGGATGCAGGAAAAAGAACCAGAATGAAGAAAAAATGGAGAAAAGAAAGGGTTTTATTTGGAGACAGTTTTCACATGTTGGGGCATGTTGCTTGATTGTCTGGTAGAGTATTTGGGTGAGAAAAACATCAAACAGTTGGGTAGCATGGATCTGGATCTTTTTAGAGAAGTGGCAGATGAAGTACTAATATTGGAGATGGTTAAGAATAGAAGCCTGGAAATATTATATTTAAGGAACGATCAAAAGCCGTGGAATAAAGAGGATGCAGACTATGCTAGGCAAAGAAATATATAGAAAAAAAAGTATTTTGTGGAAGTTAGGGGAATTACTCTATCAGATATATGCCACACTGAAAAGAGGAAATAGTAAAAGTGAGGTTACTGCTGACTGAGATCAGATGGTCAGCAACACCAAAAGAAGATGAGGCCTTTCAAACTATTGATCTGTGGTTATATGGTTGGATAAAATCCCTCAGAGCACCAGCAATATCACAGGTAAAGATACTACCCTATAGCCCTATGTCCTAATGTAATGTACCTTCAAGAAAAAATGGGAAGGGTCTGCTCTCAGGGATATGGACCAGAGAGAAAGTCCAACCCTAAGACGTAAAGGTGATTATTAACAAAAGGAAGGAGTCAAATTAGAACAACCTAGTTACTTACCCTGTTGTCTTTCCTTGATCATTCTCTACATGTGGCTCACAACTACATCCAAGGTAGATGCAACAGAATCTTGAAGGAGTAGGTGTTCAGTGACAAAACGTTTCCCAGGAAATTTAAGCATCTATCTCCACGGTTGAGAAACTTTTGCTTTAGACCTGCAATTTAATCATTTCTAAAGTTTCAGGTTTAAGGAATTTTACAGCAGTTGGTGATCCCAAGCAGCCATTTAGGGAAGACTATAGTGCATAGGCAGGAACTACCTATGAATAGTCACTGCTTTTCCAGGATTATTCCTTTGATTCAGATGTTTTCTTAGTTGAAGAGAAAAATCAGCTACCTCACCTTTGTCATCCTTTCCAAGGCTTGCCTTGGATGTGCCATGATTTGGAGAAATTTTTGGAAGTCTTAGACCGTGCTTGTGCTCCCTCCACCCCACCCCATGTCCTTTTCTGTTCCATTCCTTTTTTTCTGGCCGTGCTCCAGGAACTCCAGTTACTCCACAAAATGTCATAACCGGGTGTGATGTAGCACTGAAGAATCACATTATGCCTGTCTCCAAAGAAGGGTGAAATTTCATTTTCCTCACAATTAAGGAAATAAACAAATGCCATATTTTTCTCATTTTATTATGCACATATTAAGAAAGGAAAAGGAACTCACTAAAGAACATTGAGATATTTGTTGTTTCTAATGTGGAAAACTGAAGTAAAGTAAAGCTACAAAAGCCTCGGAATAACATTCATTTTTCTTGCAAATGATGTTTAACTGAGGTCTCGTTCACAAATTGCATAAAAGCAGAATTTATTAATATTTTCTTCATTTTTAAAAAAGTAGGGCTTTGTTTTCAAGCACAAACAGGACATCTAAATCTATTAATAATTAAAAATCTAAATGTTATCATTATCAGAAACTAAGCAAAACTGAAACTCCTTTATAAAACATGCTACTTAAAGATGCAAGAGAGCTGCCTGATAAAAATCATCAAAATAAGTCCAGAAGTGTTTTTTCTTCTTAAGAAAAAAAAGATGTAATTTGTAATTACAAAGCCAGAATAGAACATAATAGCTACTCTTTAAATAGTTGATTAAGGTTCAGTGAGTTTCTCTATAGTGTTCTGAAAAAAGGTGATTATTTAGTAAGCAAAGGAGAAGACCTTCTGAGATAAGCAAATAGAATTAGGTAAAGACATTTTCTAATTTATATCCAGGAGGGAAAAAAATCTCATCCTCTCGGCCACTCACTTTACAAATCAGTTTCATTAAAAAACTAAAATAAATTCAGTATTTGCAAAGATGTAATGGTTCAGATCAGTGCTTTCTTTCCCAAAGATCACATATGTTTTGTTTTCAAATCATTAATTGAAGGCACAATAAAATGAATTCTTGAAAATTCTTTGATATAATTTGTATGCTATTTTAACCCAACACTAAGTAAAATTTGCTTTCTTGGTATTTCTTTTAATTCTTTCATTTATTCTACAAATATTTACTGAATATGCACAATGTTCTAGGCACTATGGTCAGAATTCTTTTAAAAAACACAATTTAATTTTGCTTTATACAAAAGGGTTAAGAGTGAAGACATTTTTCCTCTCATAATCATGGAAAGATATAACTTCTTTTTTATCTTTTTTATGCTGAATTTTTTGGCATAAACATATTTTCACTTGTGACAAAAGAAAATAAGTTTAATTCTCACCACTGACAAAAAAATATAAAGACAGCTTTTTAAGTTCTTATCTTACATTTGATTATCACTTGCTTTGCCTTGCAGGGTGCTCAGCACTAAAAGGGAATATATTTATTTTCATTTCTTCCCACTTTCCCTTACACTATTCCTACTGCTCTCCTTTCTAGGACCTTTGCTAAGAATGCTTATCTGGCTAAATACAAGCAAACAACCATATTGGCAAACATGAAGCTAAGGTCTACTTAAATATGTTAATTTCTCTAGTCTATTTATTGGAAATCCACAATATCAATGGCAGAGATCACCCTAATTGTGATCTTCTTGGGCTACTGAAGAAGTCTTATTTTAGTTTTGCTTAACTGAGAGAAAACTAAATTTAAACAATTATATTTAGATGCCAAACCTACCAACTAAACCAACAAACCAACCACTATAGTTTGAATGTGTTCCCCAAATTTCATGTGTTAAAAACTTAGTCCCCAATTTCATATGTTGATTGGAGGTAGACCCTTTGGGGGTTAATTAGGATTAAATGAGGTCATAAGGTTAGGGCCTCTATAATGGAACCAGTGGCTTTATAAGAAAAGAAAGAGGGACCTGAGCTGATACACATGCTCTTGCCCTCTCACTATGTGATGTCTTCCACCATGTTATCAGGTAGCAAGGAGGCCCTCACCAGATGCTGGCACCATGCTTTTGGACTTCCCAGCCTTCAAAACTATAAGAAATAGGCCAGACACAGTTGCTCACGCATGTAATCTTGGCACTTTGAGGGGCTGAAGCAAGAGGATCACTTGAGCCCAGGAGTTCAAGACCAGCCTAGGAAACATAGTGAGACCTGGACTCTACCAAAAAATTAAAAAATTAGCCAGGAATGGTGGCACTCTCCTGTAGTCCCAACTACTCAGGAGGCTGATGTGGGAGGATCACTTGAGACTGGAAGATCGAGGCTGCGGTGAGCTGTGATCCACTGCACTCCAGCCTGGGCTGCAAAGCAAGACCCTGTCTCAAAAAAGAAAGAAGGAATAAAATAAATGTATTTTCTTTATACATTTTCCAGTCTGCAGTATTCTGTTATAGAAATGCAAAGTGGACTAAGTCACCAACCAATTTAAAGGAGGCTGAAGATCCAACTGGATGGCATCATGATAGGTTGATGAGGGTGCTGAAAAGACGGTGAGTTGAAGAAGATACCAAGTTCCTTCTTATAATCAGATTTTGCAAATCAGTCAAGGAGAATGTGTTGACAGTTTTTTTTTAAGATGTTTGCAGTTGGGTGGGGCTGACATTTTATGTGATTGGTGTGTGTGGATATGTACTCCCAAGTCTTCATATTAAACTCTGAACTTCAACTTTCTTGTATCCATTTCCCTTCCTCTCTCCCTTCTTTGATCTCTCCCTTCCTTTCTTCCTGATTCTCATTTACTGACAAAATAATACTATTCCTGTTTTATAAAGATGAAAATATTTTTGGAGGGGATATCTCCAGGAATTAGAAAGATGTTAATAAACTTGTCTTTAAAGTGGTCAAAGGAGTAAGTTTAGTTGTTAAAAGCATGAATTTGGAAGTCAGGTGGACCTAGGTTCGAGTCCCTATTCTATCACTTGGTATCAGTGTGGCCTTTAGCAATTGACTTATCCTCTCTAAATATCTGTTTCTTCCTCTGTAAAATACAGATAATAATGGTATTTACCTTGTAGGCTTGTTGTAAGAATTAAATGATACAAAGCATCACTGAGCTTGTTGTAAGAGCTAGATAAATATTTTCAAACACCTTTGAAGAGCTATGATACAAAGTACATGAGCGCTTGAAAAAGTACCTTGGAAATAGATGCCAGGCATGTGTACATGAAGTTTTTCTGCCATTTACTGTCTTCAGATGTCAGAGTACGTGACGTATTCGTTGTTGTAGTTCCAGTATTAAGTACTGTTTCCAAAACCATAGTAGACATTCAGTAAGTCTTTGCTCAATGAATGAGTGAATGAATAAATAAATGATCTAGAATAGCAAATAAATCTCATCTTCAGTGCCAAGTCTGATTAATTAGTAGGGTTCAGGAAGAATTATTGGGTGCATATGTGCTAAGCTTGCACCAATCAATTTGACAGGTCTATCTAGCTAGGGCATAGGCACAGGGAGAGGCAGCATGAATACTACATATGCATTGATTGAGGCCTCAGCCCTTAATTTAAGAAAGGGAAGATGCCAGAAAATTGGAATTAAGGAGATGGTATTTCCATTTGTGTCCACTTGCTTTTAATTAGAAGAGTGAAGTAATTTTCCACATTCACCTCCAAAAGACCTGTATCAGAAAAAGTTGTGTTGGTCACAATCTTAAGGTCTTTTGTGCAAACTATGAGCACTTCTTCTCTCCTCCTATGTCTTTTAGGTGCAGAGAAACAGATGTTCCCAACTATTCCCATTATTTGTAGCTCCCATTTTATTCAGATATTGAAGCATCTTGCATACAATTTGCCACTTGACAAATCTTATTCTATTAAGCTAGATTAGAATTACCAGTTGAGATTTTAAACACTAAAAACATGCCATCATTGGAACTCTTATTCACAGTTCTTAGCATGGGTTCAGGTATTTCTATTTGGGGAATATTCACAGTTGAGACTGAAGGATAGCTATAGTTGAGAACTATTAGTATTCAAAATACTTTTCTTTGAATTCATTTGAATTATGGCTTCAAATATTCTTATTTGTGAATCCTTAATTTTCTTATTTTTAAAATAAGAGTAACATTATCAAGTTACTATGAGAATCAGAGGCAATTTTAATTCTAGACACTTCATAAGTGCTCAATAAAATGCAAATTAATCTTTGTGCCACTAAATAGATGTTGTAAGGAAGATGTAATTCTAAATCTGAAGGGATTTGAGGCATTTGGAAAAATACAATGCTATTAACAAAATATACAGTCCTTTAAATCTATTAAATTCTAGTGGTTTACCCAAAATGATCATGGAATTAGATATTTTAATTAATTTACTTCCCTGGGCTAGTCAGAAAAATAAATTTTGATTTAATTCTCATTGCTGAAAAGATTCCCAAAATCTAATAATCTTTTCTGTCTTAAAAAAGTCTCCTATAGTGTACATAACAGAATCAGTTTTGACAATTGCAATATCCCAGTGTTATCATTCAGAACAAAACATTTCCATTGTGCCAAAGTGTCACCATTGTTTACTGAAGATGACTAAGGTGAAATATTCAGACACTCAGGACCTATTTGAGAGGTTTTTATTGCTTTTTGTTTGGGTCTTTATTTCTAACATAAACCATTTTTCCATTCATATCTTGTAGTAACCTTGAAGAGTTCTTATGTGAAATAGTCTTGTGAAATAACATCTGATATCAGTCCTAAAGAACTCTCTCTTCCATTTGGACCTTTTAAGTTGTACCCCCAGCCAAAAAGTAAAATCAAATAGGACTGCTTCTTTAATAGATGTTATCACTTTGGGCTATGTTCTAGAGAGGACAGGAGTAGAGAGACTGAATCTCCTCTATTTTAAGCTGTGTGCTTTGGACACTATTGGTGGGCCATTGTTTATACTCCTTATAGTAAAATAGTCACCCTCTTTTAATAATACTTGCTTCACCACATTCTCATGAAGATGAAGTGTGCTAACATTGGTAAAACATGAAAGGGCTAGGTCCCTCACTACTTGTTTACTAATTTATCTCCAATGCCAAGAAGAGTCCTTGAGGAAATATTTGTGGTGTGAATGAATAAATATTATTCTTCCTTTCCTCACCATCTGAGTCACCATAGCGCTTTTACTGTTCCTTTATAATGGTATTTGTATTAGTCCGTTCTCTCAATGCTATAAAGAACTACCTGAAACTGGCTAATTTACAAAGAAAAGAGGTTTAATTGGCTCACCGGTCTGCAGGCTGTACAGGAAGCATGACTGGAGAGGCCTCAGGAAACTTACAAAAGGCGAAGGGGAAGCAGGCACATCCCAAGTGGCTGGAGCAGGAAAGAGAGGGGGAAGAAGGAGATGCTACACACTTTTAAACAAACAGATCTCATGAGAACTCACTGTCATGAGAACAGCAAGGGAAAAGTCCACCCCCAGATCCAATCACCTCCCACCAGGCCCCTCCACGAACATTGGGGATTAAAATTTGACATGAGATTTGGGCGAGAACACAAATCCAAACCATATAAGTATTCATTATGTTCTCCACTATAAACTAGTTAGTTATGTAACTCTTGTATTATGCAATAAGCTCCCTTAGCACAGCCCTCACTAATGTCTCTCATAAATTTGTTCCTCCACAGAACACAGCATAGTATGTGACATAAAGGCTTGATGACTGTGTTGAATGAATGTATGTTGTAAGTAAACCCAACTACATAAGTAGTGTATGTAATGAATGCTTATTATTTTTATAAATGATCTTGACTAATAATAGAAATTCTCCACTGCAAATCTTGCTGAATTTAGCAAAAAGATAATTACTGATAGTATCTTATATTTTTCTTTCAACCTTCTTGAATAGCACTGCATGTTTTTTAAATTCTAAACACCTATGGTGACTGTTTTAATGATATTTAAAGTCACACAAATATGTGAGACCTATTATAATAGAATTCTTTGAGAACTGAAAGGTATTCTAAGTAGTACAGTTTTTTCTTTTTGCAGAATGCCGCCAGCATTAGGCTCAATGGGAAAGATGGTGAATTGGGTTGATTCCTTATTTTTAGCCTCTGTTAGATGATTGTAATTCATTATTTGCTAAGTTACCTGAGGGTATACTTCATCAACGCTCATGCATTTAGAATGCTGCTGCTTATGTCTCCTGGGATCCAGGCTTTCCCAGCCTATCACTCCTCCTGAAATCTCCCCACTGCCTCCCAAAGAAGTAGTGTGTCAATATTATGTTTTTATTGATAGCCACACAATTCACATTCCACTTCTTTCCCTAAACTTTTTTCATTATGTGATTGTATCTGCTGGCTTAGGCCTTTTATGCTAGCCATTTATTTTGCCCCCAAGCATCTGGCCTTTAAAAATATAATGCATTTTACTGGCTTATTGAATAAGAGATATATGGCTTTGCTGGTAGTCAGGCATGCTGTGCTTACACACTCTGAATATTACTAAAGTATTTCGGCTTCCTTAATACTCTGTTAATTCTCATAATGGCCTGCCAAATTTCCTAGTTGTTGTGCAATTGTTATTCTTATACTGCATTAAAAAATAAGTTAGGCTGGGTATTGGTTCTTTTTTCTTTTCTTTTCTTTTCTTTTTTTTTTTTGAGACAGAGTCTTGCTCTGTCACCCAGACTGGAGTGTAATGGCATGATCTTGGCTCACTGCAATCTCTCCCTCCCAGATTCAAGCTATTCTCCTGCCTCAGCCTCCCAAGTAGCTGGGATTACAGGCGCATGCTACCACGCCTGGCTAATTTTTGTATTTTTAGTAGAGACGAGGTTTTGCCATGTTGGCCAGGCTGGTCTTGAACTCCTGACCTCAGCTGATCTCCCAAAGTGCTGGGATGGATATTGGTTCTAAGGCTGAAGACTCTGATACCTTAGGAAATGCTATAATACATAACTCACACCATCAATTTTCAGATGCAAAGTTCTTTTACATAATGGTAAAGTGATAATTCTAATAAAGAAGAAAGTTTTTAAAAAGATTTGACTGTGTCTCATATTCTCATCCATAAACTAAAGATTAATAACTTAGAAAGCATTATTCTAAAATGTGACTTCACAACAAGACAATTATAAATTAAGAGAAAGGAGTAATTATTTTCAGCTAATCTAGAGGACATGCTTTAAGTGTGGTCAATTGAGTAAAAAACTATTTGATACTTATCAATATATATCTGAAAATACTATTTTACCTGATTATTTGAGACACATTTTCAAATTATTAAAACTACAGGGAAAAGTTGCTCCACTTCAAAGGTATGAATAGAGTTCATAACTTTGATATTTTAAAAACACTCACTGGAAAGTGTTCATCCAAAATGATACATATCTAAAAATCAGTACCAGGCTCTATAGTTATAATATGAGGGAAATAGGCACCACTTTAAGAAATTTTAAAAAAGAACAAGAAGTCAGAGTCAGAGCACTAAAGGTGAATCAGCTATAAGTAGGATGTGATTCCCCAATTAGCTCTTTAGTGCCTTAAAAACAGCGTTTTTAACACTTGTTACAATGTCTAGTAAAGGTTTTTGTGCTCATCTTCTCCCATTAAACTGTGAGCTTATCATGTGCACAAGACTTTTATTCATCATTATATCTGCAGCACCTAACCCAGTGTCTACCACAGAGTGGCTTTGTATTAATTTATTATTATTAATAATTAGAATAACTAAGGTAAAATATAACAATAAAATTTAATTTAAGGATGCATTAACAGGGAAGTAAAAGCAAGAACTGAGAAGTAATTAGTACACCACAGCTGGCATTTGATAGGATCTTCCAAACCTTATTTGCAGTTTCAGAATAGAATTTGTAAGAATAATATTGAGAAACTTGATAGGCTAGAAAGAAGACAACATAACTCTTTGGCAAGAAGTGAAGCTTATATACTGATTAACTCCTCCAAAATAATAGGGAAATTCCTATGGAATTTTGCTATAGGGATTTGTAAAAGGGCAAGACCCTTAATTCCCAGGTTTCAAATGTTTGTCTACTTAGCTGTTAAGATTAATTTTTAAGTAGACTTTAAATTAATGATACTACTTTCTATATCAGTTAGAATCAAGTTAGGCTGCCAGTAATAAAGAACCCAACCGCATTTGCCCCAAAAGTGGCTTAAACAAGATAAACATTTATTTCTCTATTAGGTAAACATGCCCACAGTTAGTTCCATGCTTAGCCTCACTTTCAGAAGAGATCTAGGTTCATTCTAGCTTGCCTACCATCTTTAGCATATTGACTATGATTTAAAGTGGCCGGTCAAATTGGTAATAATTATATTTACATTCCAACAAGTACAACCAATGAGGGGACCAAGAAGGGCCTCTCCTTTCCCTTAAGGAGACTTCTTGGAATTAGCACATAAAAGTCTGGCTTGTATCTCATTAGCTACGTTCTCTTTCTGTTAATGAGAAGGAAGATCAGCTACATATTGAGAGGCAACCAGCAATTTCTGTGACATGGTAAAACAAACAAACAAACAAAAAACATACACTCTTGGTTAAAAAAAAAAGCATAGAAATAGTGTAGAAGGATACAGGTACAAAGCTGAAATTTTCCTCTCACTTTAATAAACATCTGTCATTATAGTCTGCTTACAATTTTTTGAATAATCTTTTCTCCTAAGAGTTCCTGACTCTTGTTTTTATTTTGCTGAGAAAAAAACGAACAAACCTGTAGTTTGTAGGCTTCCCTTTGGCCAGCGCTTAAATATATGATGGAAGCTTAATCAATTGAATGCATCTGTGTGAAGCTGTGATTCAGAACTGAGTTATATGGGGAAAGAGGTAGAGTTCAGGGCATCCATTTGCTAGAACAGATGTGGCAGAAGCTTCATGGTTCTGGAGTCAATGGCTGTGATGGCAACTTCCTGATTCAGTGCTTCCTGATTGTGGTGCTGTAAATACATGTAAATGTGTTTCACATGTGTTTCTGGCAGTGTGGCTCTGGAGCTGACAGCTGTGGAGGCAGCTTTATGACTCAGCAGCAACTTAATTGTGGCAGAGACAGCATCTCTGTTAGTTGGCCAGTTCTGCAGTGTGTCTGGAAGTCTTTTAGGAATCTTCAGTCTAGGAGATCTATCTTCATCTTCTGCAGGGATTCCTTCAATCTAAGAAATTAAACCTACCAATAGAGTCACCGCCCCCTTGCAAACCTCCTGAATCTTTCCTCTCTACAACTCACTTCCTTTCCCACCAAAATAATTACTATCTTGAATTTGGTGTTTTCATTTCCATACATATACATTTTTAACATATGTATATCTTAAATATATAGTATGTATATAATATTCTTTTATCTGGCTTTACTCATATATGAATGACATCATTCTTCAAGTATTCTTCTGTAGTTTTTATCAATTTCACATTATGTTTATGAGATTTATCCATATTCATTCATGTAACTTTGGCTAATTGATTTTCACTGTGGCATAGCATTATATAAATTTAATATAATACATTATCTAGCTCATGTTAATGGAAAATTAGTTTCCAATATTTGCTATTATAAACAATTCTACTAAGAAGTCACCTTTTTAAAATATATGTGTCTGTTTGGTTACACAAATAAGAGTTTATTTATGGTGTACACCTAGGGATGGTTTGCTGGGCTAGGGTATTTACACCTTCAAATTTATTAGTTACCACAACATTTTTCTTCAAGGTGGTTGCATGAGTTTATATTCCTATGAACAGTATATTAGTGTTGCCTTTTATCCACTTTTTTTGCCAACACATGATATTGTCAGAGTTCTTAAGTTTTGCCAAACAATAGGTGTGAAAGGTATTTCATTGTGCTTTTAATTGAAATTTCTCTCATCACTGAGGTAAATCATCTTTTAATAGGTTTATTGGCCATTTGAGATTAAAAACCTTGGTAAATTTCTTATTTATATCCTTTTCTCATTTTTTCATTGAGTTGATTTGTAGGAAGGCTTTTTAATATTCTGGATAATGATCTTTTTCTGTTTTATGTGTTGCAAGTATCTTTTCCCAAGTCTAGGACTTGCCTTTTATTTTAAAATTATATCTTTTCACTTACAAAAGTTTTAAAATGATAATGCTATTGAACTTGTCAATAACATTTTCTGTGGCTTTGTGTCTTGTTTTAAAAAGTTTCTCTGTTGAAGTCACAAAAATATCCCCTATATTACCCTTTAAAAGTTTTATAGTTTTGCCTATAAAACATTAAGGCAATGCATTAGTCAGTATAATCAGAGAAGCAGAACCACCAGGAATGATGTAGAATAAGCGATTTATTTAGGAACTTGATCTTTTATCACTGTAGAATCTGGTAAAATAGTCTTGGTTCTGTTTTCTTCTGCATCTGATACTTAGCCTAAAGTCACAGGTCAGGCAGTAGGAAAAGGACAGGTGTGAAATGGGGAGAGCTGGCAAAAACCAAAACTGTGAGGAACAAGCTGCAATCTGCCTTCCTTTCTTATTGAGTCAGCATTGGCCTTTTCTCATCTCCAAGCCACCAACCTTGAAGCTGAGGATGATCTATAGGACATGCTGGCTATCACTCTTGTTACAGAACTGCAATAGACCTGACCCAAGTTGTGGAAAAGGTAATTTAAAATATCCCATGGGAGGTGGAGGATTTATGGACTCAGGTGCTTCCTTTGCCAAAAAGATTGGCCAGTAGATTGCAAAAAAAAATGTGCATGAGCCACAAGAAGGCCTAACCTACATTGAATTTCAGGGAGTACATATAGTCACTGTTCTCTTCTTCCTTTCAAATCACAAGCAAGTTTCTTTGGTGGTCATAACAAACCACTAAAAACCTATAGAAAAGAAAATTCTAGAAAACATAATTCAAATTTGCCAAGCTGACTCTTTACGAAGCCATACACAGAATTTTTGTGCATTGTATAGCATGGTAATTAAAAATTATTTATTTTTTTCATCCAGATAACCCCAGATCAATTATTGAATTTGCCGTTCTACTACCCCTTGATGTGCAATGCCACTTTGTCATACATTAAAATTCATTATATATTTTGTTCTTCTGTGACACAGTGTTTATTTTGTCCCACTACTATTTGTTAACGTCTGTGCTAGCTTTTTATAAAACATAGTATTTAGTAGCAAATAATATAACATTTGCAAACTAGCAAAATATTACTGATTCCAAATCTTTGTATTACTTCCAGTGGATATAGCAAAGGTGGACCATATTGTAAGTTGTTTGTAAAATGTTCTGTATCTTAAAAAGATATATAACATAAAATACATCAAAGAAAAAAGTATATTTATTGTGAGAGAAAATATATATTGTAAACATAAAGTTTTATAGCTGCAAAAAATGGCACAGTTTTAATTGCTATTCTTTGTCCTAATATCTATGGTAAGATAAATCCCACCACCTTACTTATTTTCTTCAGGTATGTCTTTGCATAATCTGTTCCTTTGCTCTTACATATACATTTTAGAATATTCATGATGTTGAGCTATTGAACATATAAACATGATATAACTCTCCAAATATTTAGTCCTCCTTTAATGCTTTCAATAAAATGCCATAATATTCTTTCTTAAGGTCATATATATATATACTTACTCTTAAATACTTTTTAAATGTTGTTATTGAAATAATATGTTTAAAAATGATACTCTGTATTTTTAAATTAATTTCTGATCTAGTAACTTTTTAAAACTTTTTGTTAACTCTAATTATTTGTCTATAGATTTTCTTGAATTTTATATATATGAAATGAACACTTCTACAAATAAAGGCTGTCTTGGTTTTTCTTTAAGTTATTATTCTTACAATAGTAAATTATAACAAATATAACATATTTATATTATGCGTTATATAATACATAAATATAAATAAAAACAAATATTGTTTATTATCTTTCTACATAGCTCAAGACCTCCATAATGTTAAGTATAAGTTTTGATGTTTGCATCAAAGTTTGAGAACTGACCTTGTTTTATACCAGATTTACCTGTGTTCATTATTGAAAAATGTTACCCATAATCTATTTGCACAACTGCTTAATGATTTTTTTTTTGTTGAGACGGAATTTCACTCTTGTCACCCAGGCTGGAATGCAATGGCGTGATCTCGGCTCACTGCAACCTCCGCCTCCCTGGTTCAAGTGGTTCTTCTGCCTCAGCCTCCCAAGTAGCTGGGATTACAGGCACCCGCCACAACACCCAGCTTTTTGTTTGTTTGTTTGTTTTGTTTTGTTTTGTATTTTTAGTACTTATGGGGTTTTGCCATGTTGGTCAGGGTGGTTGCAAACCCTTGATCTCAAGTGATCCATCCGCCTTGGCCTCCCAAAGTGCTGGGATTACAGGTGTGAGCCACTGCGCCTGGCCACTTAGTGATTTTTAGAGAATGATATTTTAATTCAGCAGAATTACATTTTTTTTGTTTGTGAAAGACGGTGTTTTTTAAAAATCAGAGATGTGTATACAGTTGAACAGTTGTCATTTTTTTGCAGCTATAAAACTTTACAAAAACATATTTTCTTTCATGATAAATACACTTTTTTATTTGATGTGTTTTATATTATATATCTCTCTGAGATAAGAAACATTTTACAAACAATTTATAATAGAGTCCATCTATACATAGAATTGGAAATCAGTAATATTTTGCTAGCTGGCAAATGTTATATTATTTGGTACTAAGATACTACATGTTTCATAAAAAGCTATAGGTTGCTTGAAGTTTGGACTTGTTAAATTGTTCATAGTTCACACAGTACGTCCTTTTAAGTGTTAAGCATCACTTTGAAAGTATGACATATTGACCCTCTTTGTATCTAGAGATGCAATTAAAAATAATGGCCTAAATATTCAAGTAGTAGAGAATGTTGGCAACATGACTCTGAGGCTATTCATTTGACCTTCTTTTGTGGCTTTCAGGCTTGCAGTTTGTTTCCAAATAGATGGCATGCTGAATATCTGCAGTCATGTAATTTTTTCCCTGAAAATTAACAAGATATAGAAGGAGAAAACTTTTATTAAGAGAGATTCCAACTAGGCTACTATCCACAGATCAATAACATCGAGTGTTTCTACAATGTAAATATGCTCTAAGCCCATCTCTAGGGACTGGGGAGTGATCAGCTTTATATAAACAGGTTTTTTTATTTGACGAGTAGAGAATAGATGAAAAAATGTGCTATGGTTCTTTACAGAGTGTTTCTGGGGTTTGGGAATGACGTGCAGATATAATCAATTAACAGACGGCTACTATAGTTAAGTATTCTATAATCTTATAACCCTGGGAAAGATTCTGGCTAAATATCCTCCAGTGTCAACTGAAACGTCAGAGAAGTCTTTTCTGACCATTCATATTAAGTGCCCCATTTTATAATCTCATAATATCTTCTCCTTTGTAGAGTTTATCATGGTTTTAATTCAAAAAAGAAGTATTTTTTGTTTAATTTCAGATCACATAAATAATTGTTAACTCCAAAGAACACAAACATGTCTATTGTTCTGACTAATATAATTTGAGAAATTGACACAGTGGTTGCTTAATAAATATATAAATAAATGAACAAATGATGAATAAATAACCATTGTTATTTCTTGAGAAATAAATATGTAACTGCCTTTAATTACAACAACATAAGTTTTTGGACTTAACATAAGCACAAACAGAGATTTTTTGGATGGACATAGCATCTCACACAATCAAAGGAAATTCTGAGGCAGCATTCAGGACAGCTTTAGGAGTCTAGGACGTGGAAACCAACAGTCTGCAAAAGACACTGCTATCAAAATGAATCAACCATGTTCAGTTTTCCTGTCACTGTGAATAAGATTAAAATTCCAAGGAGAAAAAAAATAATTCTCTCTGAAAAATTCAGAGAATCAAAAAGGAATTTAATTTTTTTTCTCTCTCTCCTCTCCTGTCTCCCTCCCTCCTTCCTTTCAGTTTTATATTTACTAGCATATTTACCATTTCCCTGCTTTTTATTTCTTTCAAATTTGAGTTACCGTCTGCTGTAATTTCCTTTCAGCCTGAAGGACGTCTTTTATTTATTTATTTATTTATTTATTTATTTATTTATTTATTTATTTTAGGTTAGGTTAGGTTAGGTTAGGTTTGCCAGCAAGAACTTCTCACCAATTTGTTTGGCTGGGAAAGGCATTATTTTAGTTTCATTTTCTATCAATAGTTTTGCTGGTTATATAATTCTGGATCAGCAGTTTTGTTTTTTTTTTCTTTCAGCACTCTATCAGCCCACTGCAGTCCATTCTCAATTGTCTCCAAGGATGAGCAAGCCTTTAATCATGTTGTTTCCCTGTATATGAGTTGTTTTCCTCTTTCTACTTTTGATTGTCTTCATCTTTGTGCAGATTGACTATGATGAGTGTAGGTGTAAATCTCTTTGTGTTTATCCTTCCTGAGGTTTGTTAAGATTCTCAGATCTGTATATTAATGTTTTTCATCAAATTTAGGAAGTTTTCTGATACTAATTAATTTTTTCTTACATCTTTTTTCTCTTTGTTCTTCATATAATACAATTTCTATTAATTCTTTTTGTGGTCATGAATCCATTCTTCTGTCATCTCAAATTGGCTGTTGGGCCCACCTAGTCATTTTTTAAAAAAATTTATATTAGTATACTTTTCAAGTATTGAATGTCTGTTACAAATAATGTATATTTCTGTCTTGAGATTTATGCTTTGTGAAGTCATTGTTACCATATTTTCCTTTAATTCCTTAAACATAGTTTTCATTAATTCTCTTAACATGTAATAACTTTTAAAATCTTTGTTTCTAAAATACAGTATAGAGTACACTTGGACCATTTCTATTGACAGATCTTTTTGTTTCTGAGAATGGGAATATTTTTCTGTTTCTTTTCATGTCTTATAATTTTGAGTTGAAAATTGGACATTTTAGGTAATGAATCACAGTCAACAGCAACCCTGGATTTTTTTTAGATATGTTTTTCTTTTTCTTTTTCTTCTTTTATTTTTTTGAGATGGAGTCTCACTCTGTTCCCAGGCTGGAGTGCAGTGGCGCAATCTTGGCTCACTGCAACCTCCACCTCCCGAGTTCAAGCAATTCTCCCTGCCCCAGCCTCCTGAGTAGCTGGGGTTACAGATGTCTGCCACCACACCTGGCTAATTTTTTTGGGGGGGGATTTTTAGTAGAGACGGGGTTTCACCATGTTGTCCAGGCTGGTCTTGAACTCCTGGACTCAAGTGATCCACCTGCTTTGGCCTTCCAAAGTGCTGGGATTACAGTTGTGAGCCACTGTGCCTGGCATCATTTTTGTGTTTTTAGTAGAGACAGGGTTTCACCATGTTGGCCAGGCTGGTCTCAAACTCCTGACCTTAGGTGATCTGCCCACCTTGGCCTCCCAAAGTTCTGGGATTCCAGGAGTGAGCCACCACACCCAACCTGTTTTTCCTTTTTAAAAATATTATTCAGTAACTCATCTGGACTTAAACTGCAGAATTTGTCCATTTTTAATTTCAATTTTTTATCTTCGCTTTCTAAAGTTTCCTCCTCTGTCTGTTGCTTAAGGATCAGCCACTGATTTGAGTAGTGGTTATGCTCAATACCTTTGACAATTGCTCTGTGTGTGGATTGCAGAGTACATTGAAAAGTGCAGCTAGTTTTCACATCTGCTTTGGCTTTTACTTTTTGCTGGGCTCTCTCAAGTGTCCACCATGCATGCAAGTGGTTAGTCGCCAAGTCAAGAATGTGTCAAGAGTTTACCTTAGACCTTATATGACTCTCTCATTTCCATGATCTACCCATTACATTTCTGGCAGACTCACTTAATTCCCCAACTGGACTAAAATATTGGCCTATCAGAATCATAAGTTTTTTCATTTATTTTCTATGAAATTTGTCTCTTAAATGACAGAGCCAAGAGGTTTTGGTCCTATTCTAAATTTAGTCTGTCCCCCCTTTTTTTTCTTTTGCAGAAAGTCTCTCATTGGTAAAACTGTGGTCTTCATTGACCATTGACTGAGCTGAAGGAATGGGAATAGCCACACACAAGAAAGCCACAGTGTCCTGCTGTTTTTACCTAAAGCTGTAACAGTTTTCAATAATGTATATGAACTTATCATCTGAGTTTGATCAACCTCCAGTCTTAAAATGGTGTCTTGACAGTTAACCCAATTTGTTAGTTTATTTTGTGCAGAGAGCATCTGCCTACCTCTTTATGCTGCCACAAAAAGAAATCCTTTCTCCTCATTTTCCTATTGAATCAAATGTTCAAGTTTTTGTTCTCTTCAATCTGATTCTAACTAATCTAAACATTGTTTCTAATTAATATATTCAACATATCTGTGGCAGTAATTTTTAAAAATACATAACTTCAGAATTTCTAACTGAATTATTTAGCTATATGTAGCCAGAATCTAAGTTGAAATTCTTTTATTTTTTTCTTGTTTATATATGGCAACTCCACGAGGACAAGGAGTGTGTTTTTCTCTCTTCCTTTTTTTTTAAAAAAAAAATCAATCTACTCCCAGATATCTGACATATGGTAGATGCTAAATAAATATTTCCTAGTTGAATAGATAGTTCTTCTGAAAGAAAAGAGTGATTTACAGCATTCTTTAAGTTGTTATCTTATCTGATTCATAAATAAAAGTAATTCAAATTTATAATTGCCGAGACCAGCTCAGTCGGGAGACCCTAGTCCAGCAGCACTAGAGGAATTAAAGACACACACACAGAAATATAGAGGTGTGAAGTGGGAAATCACGGATCTCACAGCCTTCAGAGCTGATAGCCCTGAACAGAGATTTACCCATGTATTTATTAACAGCAAGTCAGTCATTAGCATTGTTTCTATAGATATTAAATTAACTAAAAGTATCCCTTATGGGAAATGAAGGGATGGGCTGAATTAAAGGAATAGGTTGGGCTAATTAACTGCAGCAGGAGCATGTCCTTAAGGCACAGATCACTCATGCTATTGTTTGTGGCTTAAGAATGCCTTTAAGCGGTTTTCCACCCTGGGCGGGCCAGGTGTTCCTTGCCCTCATTCCCGTAAACCCACAACCTTCCAGCTTGGGCATCAGGGCCATTATGAACATGTTACAGTGCTGCAGAGATTTTGTTGATGGCCAGTTTTGGGGCCAGTTTATGGCCAGATTTTGGGGGGCCTGCTCCCAACATATAATCACTATAATTTTTTGTCTTCTGTTTACAACCTCAAGTTTGTGTTCAAATGTCATTCTTCTGGTTTTAGATATCATGTTGTCATGCTCACTTTGCTCAGGGGTGTTTTCAATTAATTATATGAAGACCGTGTGCAGACAGACCCCTTTTGACCCTTAGTGCATGACTCCTGCCTCCTGGTGTTCATGCCTTTGTGTAATTCTCTCCTATGAGCATGGATGGGACCTGTGATTTGCTTCTAACCAATAGAACATAGCACAGGTGGTAGGATACCCCTCCCATGATTAGGTTATGTTATATAATACTCTAGCTTGCTTGCTGACTCACTCTAGAGTCTCCTTGCTGGCTTAATGATGTAAGTGGCCATGTTGAAAAGTTCCATATGGCATGGTCCTGCAGATGTACTCTAGAAAATACAGATATCCTCTAGAAACTAAAAGCAACCTCCAGCCAATGACAGCAAGAAGTGAGGACCCAATGGTCTTATAATTTCAAGGAAATGATTTCTGTCAATAACCTGATTGAATATGGAAGTAGATTCTTCCCTCATCAACCCTATAGATGAGAACTCAATCTGGCTGACACTGTGTATAGCCTCATGAGACTCTTAACAGATATTCTAGTTTAGCTACACCTGTACTTCTCACTCACAGAAAAAGTGAAATAATAAATTTATGCTATTTCAAGCTGCTGCATTTGTAGTGATTTTTTTAATATACAGCAGTAAGTAACTAATGCATCCTACTGCATTCACATTACTGTTGCCTAGAGGTCTCAGTTTCTTGCTTGTGGTTGGCAGAAGTCCTTGATTTCTTCTCATATACACCCCTTTAAAGGGTCGTTTGAGTGTCCTCATAACATGTGAGGTAGCTTCCCCCAGAGGAAGTAATCTAAGAGACAGAGTGAGCAAAGAGGAGCTACGATGTCTTTTATAACCTAGTCATTGAAGCCACACTCTGCCACTGCTGCCACATTGTGTTCATTAGAAGTGAGTCACTAAACCCAACCCACACTCAACAGGAAGGGAATTAAGCATTACCTCCCTGAAAGAAAGAATATTAAAGAATCATGAACAAATTTTTTTAAAAAAATCACTGTACTCGTGGAATAAATAAATAATTATAGAAAAGTTGTAGGATACAAGGTTAATATGAAGAAATCAATTGTTTTCTTATATACCAGCTATGAACAAGTGGAATTTGAAATTAAAACTATAATATCATTTATATTAGTACCCAAAAATTGAAGTACTTAGGAATAAATTAAGCAAAATATGTGTAAAATCTATATGAGGCAAACTATAGAGCTGATACAAATAAATGAAAGAAGAACTAAATAAATGGAGGGATTTTCCATGTTTGTGGACAGGAAGAATCAATAGTGTCAAGATGTAAGTTCTCCCCAGCTTGATCTATAGATTCAATGCAATCCCAATTAAAATATCAGCAAGTTATCTGTGGATATCTACAAATTGATTTTAAAGTTTTTATATGGGGAGTCAAAAGACCCAAACTAGTCTATGCAATATTAAATGAAAAGAGCAAAATAGAAGGACTGACACAACCCAACTTCATGACTTAGTATAAAAGTGCAGAATTCAAGAAAGTGTGATATTGGTGAGAGAATAGACAAATAAATCAATGGAAAAGAACAGAGAGGACAGAAATAGACCTACATGAATACCATCAACCGATCTTGACAAATGAGAAAAGGTAATACAATGGAGAAAAGACAGTCTCTTCAACAAACGTTGCTAGAACAACTGGACATCCACATGCAAAAAAATGAATCTAGACACAGACTTTATACCTTTTACAAAAATTAACTCAAAATGAATCATAGACCTAAATGTAAAAGGCAAAACTATAAAACTCCTAGGAGATGACATGAGAGAAAATCTTGATACCTTGGGCATGGTGATGACTTTTTAGATAGAACACAAATGGCGTGATAAGCTAGATTTCATTAAAATTAAGAACTTCTTCTCTGTAAAAGACAGTACCAAGAGACTTAGAAGACAAGCCAAAGATTTGGAGAAAATATTTGCAAAAGACATATCCCAGAAAGGTTTTTTAATCCAAAATATACAAAGAACTCTTAAAACTTAACAATAAGAAAGTGAGCCACCCAGTTAAAAGTGAGCAAAAGACCTAAACAGTCATCTCATAAGCATGTAAAAAGATGCTCCTCATTATATGTCATTATGGAAATGTAAATTAAAGCAACAATGAGATGCCACTACTTGCCTATTAGAGTGGCCAAAAGTCCAGAATTCTGACAATATCAAAAACGCTGGTGAGCAAGGGGAACAGTAGGAGCTCTCATTCACTGCCAGGGGGAAAAGCAAAATGGTGCAGCCATTTTGGAAAACAGTTTGGCCATTTCTTACAAAATTAAGAATATTCTTAACATATAATCCACCAATTGCACTTTTTGGTGTTTACACAGATGAGTAAAAAAACATGTCCACACAAAAATTTGCACATGGATGTCTTTATCAGCTTTATTTATAATTGCCAAAACTTGGAAGCAGTTAAGATGCCCCTTAGTAAGTGAATGGATAAATAAACTGTGGTACATCCAGACAATGGAGTTTTGTTCAGTCCTAAAAAGAAACGAGCATCAAACCATGAAAATACATGGAAGACTGTTTAATGCATATCACTAGGTGAAAGAAGTCATTCTGAAAAGGCTACAAACTATTATTCCAACTATATGATATTCTAGAAAAGGCAAACCTAAGAAGACTGTAAAAACAGTAGGGATTGGGAGTAGAAAGAGATAAATAGGCAAAACACAGCGATATTTTAAGCTGGTAAAACTATTTTTGTATGGTACTATGATGGTGGGTATATGTCATCGTGCATCTGTCCAAGTCTATAGAAGGTACAATAGCAAGAGTGAACCTTAATGTAAACTATGGACTCTGGGTGATAATAATGTGTCCAATAAGGTTCATGGATTATAGTAAATGTGAAAAGCAAATTTACACCACAGTACACCTGTATCCATAAATTATTTACATTCTTCCCACATTCAAAAACATCCAACATCTCCCAGGGCTCCCTAAATGTCTGATTCACATTATAACAGCATTTCAAGGTGCAGAATTTTACCATCTAATTTAAGTCCAGGGTCAAGTGAAGTTTCTTGGGTATTGTTTGTTAAGTACAGCTCCTTGAGTATAGTTCCTCTAAATCTTAAGACTTGTGACCTTATGTCCCATATCCAAATACTACCCAATATATAATTTTAGGAGAGACATAAGGTAACTGCTATAAATTCATGTTTAAAAAAGGAGAAGATAGGAGGCACCAGGAAGTCCTGTTTGACACATATTAGAAGACCCTGGATTAGCTCTCAGTCCTGTTGCTGCCCAAGATTGATTCTCTATGTTTCTTGGCTTAAAAGTTTAGACTTTCACTTCTGCCTTTCCAAGTACTAATTGGTAGCTGTGTTTGCAGCTGCATATTTTTCTCTCTGTTCACTGATGTAAAATTTGTGGAATCAAAAATTTTCTTTAAATTTTGTACTATCTCTGGCCCTTTGGGGGTCAGTTGGTATTCTTTATGCTAATATCACTCTTTTTTGTGACTATAGTTGAAAAGAATTTATTGCGTATTTCAAAATAGCTAAGAGTAAATTTTACATGTTCTCATTGCAAAGTTAGGATAAGTATTGGAGGTGACAGATACATTAAATAGACTGATTTAATAATTCCATATGTATACATGTATTAAAGGTTCACACTGTACCCTGTAAATACATACTATTATTGTCAATTAAAAAATAGCACTAAATAAAAGAACAAAGTGGCTGTGCTGTTTTAGTTTCCCAGTGAATATGAATAAAAGAAAGATTATATTGCTCTGCATCCCCTGCTGTCCTTCATATTGAATCTTACAGTCCATTAAAATAGATTCTCTCTCCATTTATTTAGATCTTCTTTGATTTCTTTATTTTATTTTATTTTTTGTAAGTTATTGGGGTACAGGTGGTATTTGGTTACATGAGTAAGTTCTTTAGTGGTTATTTTGGTGCACCCATCACCTGAGCAGTAGACAATGCAACATATTTGCAGTCTTTTATATGTCGCCCCCCGCCCAAGTCTTCCCCCATTGGTCCCCAAAGTCCATTGTATCATTCTGATGCCTTTGCATCCTCATAGCTTAGCTCCCACATATCAGTGAGAACATTTGCTGTTTGGTTTTTCATTCCTGAGTTACTTCGCATAGAATAAGTCTCTGATCTCATCCAGGTCACTGTGAATGCTATTAATGCATTCCTTTTTATGGCTGAATAGTATTCCATTGTATACATATACCACAATTTCTTTATCCATTCGTTGATTGATGGGCATTTGGGTTGGTTCTATGATTTTGCCATTGCAAATTGTGCTGCTATAAATATGCGTGTGCAAGTATCTTTTTCATATGATGACTTCTTTTCCTCTGGGTAGGTACCCAGAAGTGGAATTGCTGGAACAAATGGTAGTTCTACTTTTAGTTCTTTAAGCAATCTCTAGAAGTGTTCCCTGTTCACCACATCCACGCCAACATCTACTGGTTTTTGATTTTTTTTTATTATGCCCATTCTTGCAGGAGTAAGGTGGTATCGCATTGTGGTTTTGATTTGCATTTCCCTGATCATTAGTGATGCCGAACATTTTTTCATATATTTGTTGGTCAGTTGTATATCTGTTTTTGAGAATTGTCTATTCATGTCTTTAGCCCACTTTTTGATGGGATTGTTAGTTTTATTCTTACTAATTCATTTGAGTTCATTGTAGATGCTGCATATTAGTCTTTTGTCAGACATATAAATTATGAAGATTTTCTCCCACTCTGTGGGTTGTCTGTTTACTCTGCTGACTGTTCCTTTGGCTGTGCAAAAGCTCATTAGTTTAATTAAGTCCCAACTATTTATCTTTGTTTTTATTGCATTTGTTTTTAGGTTCTTGGTCCTGAAATCGTTGCCTCAGCCAATGTCTAGAAGAGTTTTTTTCAGTGTTATATTTTAGAATTTTTATAGTTTCAGGTCTTAGATTTAAGTCCTTAATCCATCTTGAGCTGATTTTTATATAAGGTGAGAGATGAGGATCCAGTTTGAAATTATATCAAGCACTCTCTCAGACCACAGTGGAATAAAATTGGAAATCAACTCCAAAAGGAACCTTCAGAACCATGCAAATATATGGAAATAAAATAACCTGCTCCTGAATGAGCATTGGGTCAAAAAAGAAATCAAGATGAAAATTTAAATATTCTTTGAACTGAACCACAATGATGACACAACCTATCAAAACCTCTGGTGTACAACAAAGGCAGTACTAACAGAAAAGTTCATAGCTCTAAACACCTATATCAAAAAGACTTAAAGAGCACAAACTGACATTCAAAGGCCACACCTCAAGGAACTAGAGAAACAAGAACAAACCAAACCCAAACAGAACAGAAGAAAGTAAATAACAAAGATCAGAACAGAACTGAATGAAATTGAAACAAACAAACAAAGATACAAAGATACAAAAGATAAATGAAACAAAAATCTGGTTCTTTGAAAAGATAAATAAAATTGATAGATCATTAGCAAGACTAACTGAGAAGAGAAAAAATCCAAGTAACCTCATTAAGAAATGAACAGGAGATATTACAACTGACACCACTGAAATACAAAAGAAAATTTGAGGCTACTATGAACACCTTTACACACATAAACTAGAAAACCTAGAAGAGATGGATCAATTCCTGGAAAAATATAACCCTCCTAGCTTAAATCAGGAAGAATCAGACACCCTGAACAGAGCAATAACAACCAACAGGATTGAAATGATAATAAAATTACCAACAATAAAATGTCCAGGACCAGATGTATTCACAGCAGAATTCTACCAGACATTCAAAGAAGAATTGGTACCAATCCTTTTGACACTATTCCACAATATAGAGAAATAAGGAACCCTCCCTAATTCGTTCTATGAGGCCAGCATCACGCTAATAAAACCAGGAAAGAACATAACAAAAAGACAAAACTACAGACCGATATCCTTGATGAACATAGATGCTAAAATCCTTAACAAAATACTAGCTAACCGAATCCAACAACATATCAAAAAGATAATCCACCACGATCAAGTGGTTTCCATACCAGGGATGCAGGAATGGTTTAACATATGCGAGTCAATGAATGTGACACACCACATAAACAGAATTAAAAAAAAGAATGGCATGATCATCTCAATAGATGCAGAAAAAGCATTTGACAAAATCCTACATCCCTTCATGATTAAAACTCTCAGCAAAATCAGCACACAAGGGACATACCTCAATGTAATAAAAGCCATCTGTGACAATCCCACAACCAACATAATATTGAATGGGGAAAAGTTTAAAGCATTCTCTCTGAGAACCGGAAAAATACATGGATGCCCACTCTCACCACTCCTCTTCAGCGATGTACTGGAAGTCCTAGCCAGAGCAATCAGACAAGAGAAAGGAATAAAGGGGGCATCCAAATCGGTAAAGAGGAAGTCAAACTGTCACTGTTTGCTGACAATATAATCATTTACCTTGAAAATCCCAAAGACTCCTTCAGAAAGCTCCTAGAACTGATAAAATAATTCAGCATAGTTTCTGGATACAAAATTAATGTACACAAATCAGTAGCTCTTCTATACTCCAACAGCAACCAAGCTGAGAATCAAATAAAGAACTCAACCTCTTTTACAATAGCTGCAAGAAGAATAAAATACTTAGGAATATACCTAAACAAGGAGGCAAAAGACCTCTACAAGGAGAACTACAAAACACTGCTGAAAACACATTTCCAAGAAAAAACTAACAATCCCATCAAAAAGTTGGCGAAGAATATGAACAGACACTTCTCAAAAGAAGACATTTATGCGGCCAGTAAACATATGAAAAAAAGGTCATCACCACTGGTCATTAGAGAAATGCAAATCAAAGCCACAATGAGATATCATCTCACGCCAGTTAGAATAGTGATATTAAAAAGTCAGGAAACAACAGATGCTGGAGAGGATGTGGAAAAATCAGAATGCTTTTACACTGTTGGTGGGAGTGTAAATTAGTTCAACCATTGTGGAACAGAGTGTGGTGATTCCTCAAGGATCTAGAACCAGAAATACCATTTGACCCTGCAATTCCATTACTGGGTATATACCCAAAGGATTATAAATCATTCTACTATAAAGACACATGCACATGTCTGTTTATTGCAGCACTATTCACAATAGCAAAGGCTTGGAACCAACCCAAATGCCCATCAATGATAAACTGGATAAAGAAAATGTGGCGGCCAGGCACAGTGGCTCATGCCTGTAATCCCAGCACTTTGGGATGCCGAGGCGGGCAGATCATGAGGTCAAGAAATTGAGACCATCCTGGCCAACGTGGTGAAACCCTGTCTCTACTAAAAATACAAAAATTACCTGGGTGTGGTGGTGCATGCCTGTAGTCACAGCTACTTGGGAGGCCGAGTCAGGAGAATCACTTGAACATGGGAGGCAGAGATTGCAGTGAGCCAAGATTGTGCCACTGCACTCCAGCCTGACAGAGTGAGAGAGCAAGACTCTGTCAAAAAAAAAAAAAAAAAAAAGGAAATGTCACACATATACCATGGAATGCTATGAAGCCATAAAAAAGGATGAGTTCACGTCCTTTGCAGGGACATGGATGAAGCTGGAAACCATCATTCTCAGCAAACTAACACAGGAACAGAAAACCAAACACCACATGTTCTCATTCATAAGTAGGAGTTGAACAGTGAGAACACATGGACACAGGGAGGGGAACATCACACACCAGGGCCTGTCAGGGGATGGGGGGCAAGGGGAGGGATAGCATTAGGAGAAATACCTAATTTAGATGATGGTTTGATGGGTGTAGCAAAACACCATGGCATATGTATACCTGTGTAACAAACCTACACATTCTGCACATGTAACCCAGAACTTAAAGAATAATAATTTAAAAAAACTGGAAAAAAAAAGAAATCATAGATGATATAAACAAATGGAAACACATCCCATGCTCATGGATGGGTAGAATCAATATTGTGAAAATGTCCATACTGTCAAAAGCAATCTACAAATTCAATGCCATCCTCATCAAAATATCATCATAATTATTCACAGAATTAGAAAGAAAAACCATTCTAAAATTCATACGGAACCAAAAAAGAGCCCAAATAGCCAAAGCAAGACTATGCAAAAATAACAAATCTGGAGGCATCATACTACATGATTTCAAACTATACTATAAGGCCATGGTCACTAAAACAGCATGGTACTGGTATAAAAATAGGTGCATAAGACCAATGGAATGGAGTAGAGAACCCAGAAACAAACCCAAATACTTACAGCCAACTGTAAGTATTTTTTGTTTGCTTCAGCAAAGCAAACAAAAACATAAAATGGGGAAAGGACACCTTTTTCAACGAATGGTGCTGAGATAATTGGCTAGCCACATGTAGGAGAAAGAAACTGTTTCCTCATCTCTTACTTAATATCATTCTTTTAAAATCTTTGTAGACAACCCTTGAATCTTATTTAAGTTCCCATCATTACTCAATAGCTACACCCAAAAATTGATTTGAGATGAGCTTTTTCTACTCTGGGCTTCTACGAAGACTGCCAAGGGTAACAGTCCTTAAGCTTCTTAGACTCCCTATTGCTTAACTAAGTGGTTCTTGGCTGTAAATCTTAGGTCTTTCTGAGGCATTAACAGAGAATTGTACAGTAGCACCTTCTGCTACATCTTTAAGCTTTTCTTTTTTGATAGTGCCCAGGATTTGATCCCATGGTTCAGAAGCTGTTTTCTTAGTTGTAGTGCTGTTTGTCATCTGAAAAGACTGTAAAATTTCAAAACCATTAGGTCATGCATCCTTTTTGTTTGACAGTTCTTATCTCTTTCTTCTCACATTTTACTATCAGCAGCATGAAGAAACCAGGTACTTTCAACATTCTACCTTGAAATATTTTTAACTAGATCACCTAGCTCATTAGATACATTTTCTACTTCCTATGTTCGCACAGATATCAGCATTGCTAAACTGTCTGCTACTGCATAGTGGAATGCTTATCCTCTAATTTCCAGTAAAAGTTTCTTACAATTTTTTTAGCCTGCACTATAAACTCCTCACGGCCTTCATGCTTCCACAAATGCTCTCCTCAAGGGGATTCACATTCCACTGATAATAATACTCTCCTCAAAGTTTCCCAGCTTCCTTCTCCTACTCAAGTACCAAAATTAGTATTGTCATCTAGTGCTGCATAACAAATTGTTCCATAATTTAGCAGCTTAAAAACAACAGAAAATGTACTATCATTGTTGTATTTTTCAGCACACATGTACATAGAGATCCATGTTGAATTCCTGGAATAGTGTTAGCCTGGTGCTAGAAGATGATATTTAAATTGCTTCTGAGGTAGCTGGATTAATTTTAGTCATAACAATATGTGAGCTTTAGTGGATTATTTCCACATCTATTTTATTTAACTGTATTCACAGGAAACAAGACAGAGAAATGAAAAAAGTATATGTTTTTTTTTTTTTTAAAAAACACAGAACCTGTAGAGAGATGATGGATTATTTATAAGTGCAATTCATTACTTCAAATGTTTTTTTTTTAAGTGAGTTGTTCATTGTGTTAATATGGATATCAGATTCTTTGTTGACTGAGTCCTACTTATATTTGCTGGAGACCTAAAAGAAAAGTAATAAGGACTATTTTATAAGAAATAACTTTGCTGTTTATTAAAAAGAATAATAGAGGTTCAACATAGATTGTGTAATTTTGAATTTGGGCATGATGGATGAGGGTAAGAACAGGACAGCCGAGGGAAGAAATCTCTTAGAAATTGCTTGAGTTTTTTTAGTAATATAAATGATGTGCAACTAATCTAATTTAATTAAATTTAGAATCATAACAGACTCCTTTGAAGAGTTAGTGAAATGCTTTTCTTTTGTATGTCTCCATACTGCTGAAATGCAGTACATTAAAATGAATAAGAACAATAGATAGATTCAACTAATCTCATCTGCAACTCCATCTGATCAAATGAGAAGATTTTAATTAAACCTGGACTTCTTTCAAAAAGAGGAACTATTGTAACCATAATTAAGTTGATTTTTCCATAGTGCATAGGTCATGCATTCATTGTTTTGTTGTATTTGCTTCTCCTAGTGCTATATTTTTACCTTTAATATTTCTGTTTGTATATGGAAAGAAACTATGAATTTTCTATTTTTCTATAACAGGCATTATTCACTGGCCTCAGTGATGATCTCTCTAATGATATTTTGTTTTTAGAAACTCTGGGGGACGTTTTCTTCCCTAGTCACTAGTCACACTCATTTTTAATCATGCCAGTAAATAAGAAACCATCTCTTGCAAAAAGTCTCTTATAAAATTACACACATAAATATAAAGCAAATATTAATTCATTATGTTTTATTTTTATGCTATCAAAATTAAAAATAATTAACTATAGATGTTATGTATTACCTTTATTTACTTGAGAATGTACAGTAAACAAAACTAAAAACCTCATATGTTGCAATTATAGCTGTTTGAAGGCCTAATGCATAAATACACAGGAAAATGTTTAATATATATGCATTCACTGGATTCATTTATTCCTTAAATGTCCTGGGACATTCTGGTTGGACAAATTATATGTTTTTTTAAGCTCATTAAGTCATTATTGTTTTCAACCAATACAATTAGTTGAAACAGTAATGACTGCTAATTAAGTCAGGTTTGTCCAAAGACACATATCTATGAAATAAAAACTCCTAGCGATTGAAGTGGTAGTGTTTGCTAGTCATAATTACTTGATTAGCTAGGGGTCGGTACTCAACACGGCAATTGTTATTTCTTTGCCCTTTTTAAAAAAATACTTTAAATTCTGGGGTACAAGTGCAGAATGTGCAGGTTTGTTACATAAGTATACACGTGTCATGGTGGTTTGCAGCAAACCACCACATTCATCGTTTTCTTTTTTCTATTTTTTTATGCTCTTTTAAAAGGCCCCACATCCCCAACAATTCTTTATAATAAATTCTTATTTTAATAATTCTGGATTTTTAATTACTTAAATCAAATTCAGTCTATAAAATAATATTCATAACATATATGTACAAAAGACAGTGCATGTGCACCCATCTCATAGCTTTAAGAACAGAATATTGCCTTTTACTTGGCAGTCTCCCATATGTTTGCCCAAATTCTAATCTTTTATTTCTACCTCCATCCAAAATTCTGTCCTCGTAGTTCTCTTCCTTTCCTTTAGCTTTCTGATGTATTCATGTTTCTTTATTCTATACAATGATATTTACTTTTGCAAGGCTTTCATCTTATGATAACTTAATCATACTTTCTAAATTTGTTTACAACTGGGTTTTTTCTATTCAGCCTTATGTTCTAGGATTTATCTGTACTTTTTCATGTACCAATAATTTACTCATGTTCACTGCTATATAGTCTTCCAGCATATAAATATACCAAAATTTATTTACTTATTATGGTTTTAATGACAAATATATTTTTGTTTACAATTTTCTGCTACTACAAACTGTTGCTATGTATATTCTTGAATGGTTGCCCAGAGGTATATGTGCCTAAGTTTGTTTAGGATATATGTATAGGAGTGAATTGCTACATCATAGAATATATTAATATCAACTTTATAGAATGATACTAAATTGTTTTCCAAAGCAGTTGTACTTCTTAATTTTTGCCAATATGCCAGTGTAAATCATTTTTAAATTTTTTATTTTTACAGGTTTTTTTTTATTTTTATGGGTATGTATTTATTTTTATGGGTATGTATTTAGTAGGTGTATATATTTAGGGGTTAGATGAAATATTTTGATATAGGCAGACAATGCATGATAATCACATTATGGCAAATAGGGTATCCATCACCTCAAGCATTTATCTTTTGCATTACAAGCAACCCAATTACATTCTTTTAGTTATTTTTAAATGTACAATTAAATTATTATGACTATAGTCACCCTGTTATGCTATCAAATGCTAGGTCTTATTCATCCTTTCCCTTGTTTTTTGGACCCATTAATCATCCCCACCTCCCTTCCATGCCCCCACTACTCATCCCAGCAATGATGAATTTTATCAAATGCATTTTTAGCATCAATTGAAATCATCATATGTTTTTTGTCCTTCATTCTGTCAATATGATGTATCACATTGGTTTGTGTGTGTTGAACCATCCTTGCATCCCTGGGATAAATCCCACTTGGTCATAATGAATAATCTTTTTAATGTGTTGTTGAATTGGGCTTGCTAGTATTTTGATGAAAACTTTTGTGTTAATATTCATCAGTGATATTGGCCTATAATTTTCTGTTTTTGATGTATTTTTTCTGGTTTTCATATTAAGGTAATACTGGCCTTGTAGAATGAGTTTGGAGGTATTCCCTCCTCCTCTGTTCTTCAGAATAGTTTCAGTAGGATTGGTATTAATCCCTCTTTAAATGTGTGGTAGAGTTCAGTAGTGAAGCCATCATGTCCCAGGCTTTTATTTGCTGGGAGACTTTTTATTACAACTTTGATCTCATTACTTGTTATTGGTCTGTTGAAGATTTGAATTTCTTCATAGTTCACTCTTGGTAGGTTTTGTGTATCTAGGAATTTATCCATTGCCTCTAGATTTTTCCAATGTATTGGCATATAATAGCTCATAGTAGCCACTAATGATCATTTGAATTTCTGCAGTATCAGTTGTGTTGTCTTCTTTTTCATTTCTCATTTTATTTATTTGGGTCTTCTCTCTTTTTATCTTCATTAGCCTGGCTGAAGGTCTGTCAATTTTGTTGATATTTTAAAAAACAATTTTTTTGTTTCATTGATCTTTTATATTGTTTTCTTCATTTCATTTATTTCTGCTCTGATCTTTATTATTTCTTTTCTTCTATTAATTTTGGATTTGGTTTGCTCTTGCTTCTCTAGTTCTTTATGATGCATTGCTAGGTTGTTTATTTGATGTTTTTCTTCTTTTTTGATGTAGTCACTTAATAGCTCTAAACTTCCCTTTTAGTACTGCTTTTGCTGTAATCCATAGGTTTTGGTATGTTTTGTTTCCATTATCATTTGTTTCAAGAAATTTTTCAATTTTCTTCTTAATTTCTTCATTGAACTACTGGTTATTCAAGAGGATATCATTTAATTTACATGTGTTTATATTATTTTCAAATTCCTTTTGTTATTAATTTCTAGTTTTATTCCATTGTGGTCAAAGAAGATGCTTGAGGCTATTTCATCTTCTTTGAATGTTTTAAGATTTGTTTTGTTACCTAACATGTGGTCTATCCTTGAGAATGACCCATATGCTAAGGAAAAAATGCATATTCTGTAACCCGTAGACAAAATGTTCTGTAAATATCTATTGAGTTCATTTGGTCTATAGTGCTGATTATGTCAATGTTTTTTTGATTTTCTGTCGAAGATCTGTCCAATGCAGAAAGTGGAGCGTTGAAATCTCCAGCTATTATTGTATTATTGGATTGATGTGTGTTTCTTGTAGGCAACAGATCATTGGGTCCTATTCTTTTTATCCATTCAGCTACTTTATGTCTTCATTAAATGTTATTATTGACAACATTTAATTTGCTCATTTTGTTGTTTATTTTATGACTGTTTTGTGATCTTCTTTTCCTTCCTTTCTGTCTTTCTTTCAGTGAAGGTGATTTTCTCTGGTGATATGATTTAATTTCTTGCTTTGTGTGTGTGTGTATTCCTTGTATTATTGTTATTATTATTATTATTATTATTATTATTATTTTTGAGATGGAGTCTTGCTCTGTCACCCAGGCTGGAGTGCAGTGGCATGATCTCGGCTCACTGCAAGCTCCGCCTCCTGGGTTCACATCATCCTCCTGCCTCAGCCTCCAGAGTAGCCGGGACTACAGGTGCCCGCCACCACGCCTGGCTAATTTTTTGTATTTTGTTTAGTAGAGACAGGGTTTCACCGTGTTAGCCAGGATGGTCGCGATCTCCTGACCTTGTGATCCGCCCGCCTCAGCCTCCCAAATTGCTGGGATTACAGGTGTGAGCTGCCATGCCCAGCCCCTTGTATTATTTTTTATTTGAGATTACCATGAGGCTTGCAAATACTATCTTATAACACATTATTTTAAGCTGACAATGTTAAGTCAGGTTATCATTGTCAGCTTAACAATGTTAAATTGCAGCTTAACATTGCAAACAATGTTAAGCTGCAACTTAACATTGCAAAAACAAATAAGAAAACTAATGAAAACTCTATAATTTTGTCCTCCCAGTTTTTACCTTTTTGTTGTTTCTATTTACATCTTATCATACTGTCTATGTCTTGAAAAGTTGTTTTTGTTTGTTTGTTTATTTTCTGAGACAGAGCCTCGCTCTGTCACCCAGGCTGGAGTGCAGTGGTGCAATCTTGGTTCACTGCAACCTCCACCTCCTGGGTTCAAATGATTCTCTTGCCTCAGCCTCCCAAGTAGCTGGGAATACAGGCATGTGCCACTACGCCTGGCTAGTTTTTTGTATTTTTAGTAGAAATGGGGTTTCACCATGTTAGCCAGGATGGTCTCGATCTCCTGACCTCGTGATCCACCCTCTTTGGCCTCCCAAAGTGCTGGGATTACAGGCATGTGCTACCACGTCCAGCCAATTTTTTTTTTATTGTTTCATCATTTAGTCTTTCTTACTTAAGAGTAGTTTACACACCATAGTTACAGTGTTATAATATTCTGTGCTTTTCTGTGAACTTACTATTACCAGTGAGTTTTGTGTCTTCAGGTGATTTCTTATTGCTCATTAAAGTTCTTTTCTTTCTGATCAAATTACTTCACTTAGCATTTCTTGTAGGACAGGTCTGATGTTGAAATCCTTCAGCTTTTGCTTGTCAGAGATAGTCTTGGGTATAAAGTATTAATTCATTGAAGGCAATTTGCATTTATCTGGTTATTAGTATGGTTGAATGTGTTCTTATGTATTTATTCAGTTTTCTTCTGCAGAGTTTCTGTCTTAGTCTGTTCAGGCTGCTATAACAAAATACCATAAACTGGGTAGCTTATAAACAACAGAAATGTATTCTCACTGTTCTGGACCCTGGGAAGTCAAAGATGAAGGTGAAAGATGCCAGATGATCTGATGTCTGGTGAGGGCCCATTTCCTGGTTTAAAGAACAGTGTCTTTCACTGTGTCCTCCTCACATGATAAAATGGGCATGACAGCTCTCTAAGGCCTCTTTATAAGAGCACTGATCTTATTTTTAAAGGCTCCACCCTCATGACCTAATTACTTCCCAAAGGTTCACCTCTTGACACTATGCATTTGTAATGACATTTCAACATATTAATTTTTTGAGAATACAAACATTTATATTATAGCATTTCACTCCTAATCTCCAAAAATTCAGGTTCTTCTCACATGCAAAATATATTTATTTTATCCCAATAGCTCCCAAAATCTTAACGTGTTCTAGCATCAACTTCAAAGCCTAACTCTGAAGTCTCATCTAAATATATCTAAATTAGATATGAATAAGACTCAAGGTGGGATTTATCCTTAGGCAATTTGTTCTTTAGCTGTGAATCTGTGAAGTGAAAGGAGTTATATGCTCCCAAAACACAATAGTGGCACAGACATAGAACATAGGAAATAGGAAAGAAATAGGAAAGAAAAAAGGGGTAACAGGTCCCAAGTAAGTCCAAAGCCTTTTGAGAATAATCTTTGACTGAAAATCTGACCTCCAGGCTCACTGGCACAGAGGTCTTGCCTCTGCAACTCTGTTAGGCAGGGGTTGTTCACCTAAGGCCACGGGCAGCCCAGTTCCCACTGTTTTGCGTGGCCCCATTACTATGGCTTTTCTGGGCCCAGTGAGTACCACTGCTCTCACAGGTTGTATGCAGTCCCAGTGGTTTTACCAGGCTGGAATTGCAAGCCAACGTTTCTACTAGTCTGAGGTTGAAGGGATGTCCTGACCCCATTGTTCCACTAGGCATTGCCCTAGTGGAGGTTCTCTGCAGTGACCTGGCCCTCAAGGAAGCCTTCTTCCTGGATCACACTTTCAAAGTTCCACATGGCTGTATCTTTTGAAATCTGGGGTGGGGGTAGCCATGCCCCCATGGCTTGGGCATTTTGCACCCCAAAAGATGCTGCCAAGGTTTACCACATGTGCCTTTTAGAGGGGAAGTCACTGCTGCCCATGCTGTGTTGGGGTCCACCGAAGCCACACCTAGGGTGGCTGAGGAGTGCTGCCCCAGAATTTGGAGAGTGGAGCCTTGAGCTGGACAGCAAGCATTAAGGTAGTGAAGGTGCCCTCAGCCTCTTTGAAATCCTTCTGTCCCCAAGACTCTTGCACTTTGGCTCTATGTTGAAAGGGGTAGCCCCAATGAATCCAAAATGACATTGAGTACCTTGTTGAAGAGTTTGACACTGTATATTTTGAAAAGTCAAATGAGTGCCTTGGTCACTATCAGTAATGTCTAGAACTCCTAGGGGATAGAGTATCTTAGTGAGGGCTTGTACTGTGATCTTATCCTACATTTTGGGTATCTGTGAGGCAAGAGATTTCTAGAGATTTTTACTCCAAAGGGGAATCTTGGTTAAGAAATTGTTGCTGTAAAAACGTGTAGATGAGGCTGATTGTTAGCTAGGATATCTAATGTTAAATGGCTGAGTAAAGTTCAGTCAGTTTTGCTGACCCTTGGTTTTCATCTTTGATCAGAAACATGCAGTTGAAGGATGAAAAGCAATTTAAACAGCCCTCCAGTGAGCACGTAATGGTGGTGTGGCCATCCCTCTTACATGAACTTCTTTTACTGCTCACTTGGTTGATACCAAGGGGCTCTCCGTGAAACTACGGGGTACAGAAAAGGGCAACCTCCCCCATCACTGTGTCATTTGGCAGGGAAATGAGGGCAAGACAGCCCCTTCCAACTCCTGCAGTGGAAGACCAGGTTTAGCTCCACTGGATAGCAAGGAGACTTCAGTGGCCATGCTGAGCTCATGGGGTGCTGTTACCATGACCCAAGGTGTAATGGGCAGCTGGGTATGGAGGGCCATAAGCTCAGGTCCTGTAACACCTCTGTTTCTAGGAGAGCTAACAATTCTAGCTAGCAGTTGTTACCCTAATGGCATATAATGTTGAGCCAAGGAAGGCAATTTCTTGCACTGGAAGCCCATGGGCAATATATAGCCATCATTGATACATCCAAGACCCCAAGAGGAACAACAGGAGGTTGCTAAAGCTGCTAGAGTGAAGGAGCCTGACTGGGGAGCACTAATGTTCTACTGCAATTTGGACAGATGCTAGGGGCTTTTGTTATAGGAGGTTTAATTCAAAGTATGCCAATTTGTGAGTGACAGCATATATGGGCTTAAGTAAAATTTCTAAATAAAGAATATGTTGTCTCCAAAACCCAAAGCCTAAAAGAACTTTCACTAGTTTTAACATCATGGTTGCTGAGAAGGTCAGTAGCTGTTTCTTGACAGTATCAGGAATGGAGCAGCCCTCAGCTTACCAAATAATTTTCAGAAATTTAACTGAAGTGGTGTGGTCCTGTACTATGTGTGAAACAATGACCAACTTCTCTCTATGAACTCCTTTGGGAGTATTTGTGTGTCCTTAATAAATGTATCAAATGGATCTCCATGGAGGAGGATGTCATGAGTATGATGTCATAACTGTGCTTCTGAGTAAAGTTGGATGCAATTAAGATCTTACCTACAAAGATTGTGTATGATCACAAGAATGTTGATGTAGCCCATAGATAGCTAGGTAAGCACCTTCTTTTGTGTCACTTAAAAAGCGAAAGCAAGCGACATCCAAGATTCTATTGAAATAAACACTAAATGGAATGTAATAGACAAATCCACAACTACAAAAGAGTCAAAGTATTTATCTGTTGCTGGTTGGATGGATTTGGTAATTTAAATAATCGTAGGTATGGGCACCTTAATTGGTATGAATAGAGCATTAGCCTTATAGCAATCCACTATGAGGTGCCATTTATTTTTTCAGGTTTAGAAGTAGGCCAGTTTGGGCTGTTAATTAGAGAAGCAGTAGGGATAACCAACTCTTCTTTAAATGTCTTGTATAATAGGTTTTAATCCTTGAAGGTCCTGTTTTACTTTATATACAGCTTGATAATTTGTTTTATCTGCAGTAAGATCCATAGGGTGCCATTTTATCAAACCAATAGTTAAGTGCCAAAGACTTAATTTAATTTCAGTTTATTGCTTGTTGGGTGACAGCAGTCATGACCACTATGAGATACTTCAGAAAAATGGACAGGGTGACTGTGGTATTTTGTGAAGTCTTAGTAAGTCATTTGTTTTCATTTATGTGACCTCAGTATATCACATTGTATCTTCTCTTCCCCTATATGAGCTATCACCAAATGGGCCCATATATTGCACAAACTATCAGTCTTTCCTCAGAACACTCTATAGAATGGGGCCAGTGCCTGGTAAGACACACACCAGCTGTCATTGGTAAGAGATTTTCCCAACTCTAGTGTCAGTCATGGCTTGTGATAGAATCGAGACACATACTACAATCTGAGGCACACAGATAGTAAATCTATTCTGGGACACACTCCCCATGCCATTTATAAAAGGAAGACTCCATTCCCACAGCACTGTCACTAGACACTAATGGTTGAAAACTTCCAACTTATGTTGGTTAAGTCTAAACAGACGCTTGGTAAGACTTGTAAATGCAGAAAAATCAGCACAACTCAAAGCACAAGCTTGCCAGCAGGTAGCAATACATTTCAAAAAGCATGTTACCCAGTAAGCAGCAGAGCCAGTTAACCTCTCATTCATACCTTGTTTTCCTTTCATGCTCGACTGTGATATTTTACTTTTTAGAAGTTTGTCTGAAAATTCTTTGAGTTGTGGAAGGAAAATGGATTCCTTTAGAGTATTAGATTTTTCTTCTTACAGGAACCTGAGGTGGTAGCTTAGGCTACTAAATTATATTATTTATTTAAAGTTTCTTTGGACCACCCATGCAGTATACATTCTTATTCCAAAGCCACTTTGAGGAAGTATTTTGGTGTTAAAAATTCTTGAGGAAGATATTTTTCCCTTCAATATCAAATCAAATCAATTTCAATATCAAAATCATGACAAGCAACTTTTCTTGTAGTATTCTTAAGGAGGGGTTAGTACATTTTAAATTCAGTTTTGTAAGGAGGTTGTAACCCTTGGTGGCCTCTTTAAGTGTATGTCTCCTATCAGACTCCTAAGCATAGGTAAACCCACAGACTTTGTATATTGTCCTCAATATCTCTTAAAAATCAAAGTAAGTTCACCTGGTTCATCAAATGACCACAAACAAAAGTCAAATAAAGTACTCAGCAACTTGTCTTGGTTTGTTTCTTTACATAAACTTTTTGGTGGATTATAGTTCATGTTTTTGTAAGTTTACCAGTGCATTTAAGCTCATTTATAATTTATGTGGAGGTTTGATTATTTCTTCAGTGAAGTAGCCAATCACTAAACTTAGTTTTCTTTTTATTTTTATATGTATTTTAATTATTATTTGAAGTTCTCATGAACATCAAGAAGATACCTTTTAGAGTGAATGAGATTTTTTTTTAAACCTGACTGTATAAATTTGGGCCTTCTTTTTGGGTAGAAACTATTCCTTAGAAAAGAAAAGATACTGTGTAATTTTATGTGTCTGAAAAAATGATTCTTACATAATGCACATATGGTAATTGGTTTTGTTATTTTTAAAAATGCAATTTAACATTTGATTTTAGACATATTTCCCTGGCTTTATTAGAAATGACAAACAACTGTTCCTTTAAAAATTAAATACTCATCACTTGCAATATTTCTTATTTATGAAACTGCTTTTGTTTGAGATGTTAAAAACAGGGAGGAGGATATAATTTTTTCTCCTTATCACAGAGTAATGTGGAAAAATGGAGATTCAATCTCATAGACTCTCATGTGAATATAAAAAGATTTCTCATGTGTAGTAGATGGTTATATTGGGGAGAAGCAAAGACTTTGGCTCCCAATACTTTTGTCATTTGTAGTGCCCTCACACAATAGTGGTAGGCTTGATCATATCACAGTTTTGGTCAATGAGACATTAGCAAAAGTGATACAAGCAGGGGTTTGTCCTATGCTTCTACTACTGGTGGTAAATCTATATGGGTCTGCAGCAACCTCAATTCTTGCCTCCTCAGAAGAAAGAATTTGACTGAGGGGCAGAAGTTAGAAGGAGAGGCCCAGGCAAGTTTTAGAGCAGGAGTGAAAGTTTATTAAGAAGCTTTAGAGCAGAAATGAAAGGAAATAAAGTACAGTTGAAAGAGGGCCAAGCAGGTGACTTAAGAGATCAAGTGCCCTGTTTGACCTTTGACTTGGGGTTTTATATGGTGGCATACTTCCAGTCTTGCATCCCTTCTCCCTTGATTCTTCCCTTCAGGTGGGCTGTCTGCATGCACACTGGCCTGCTAGCACGTGGGAGGTAAGCATGCACAGTGTGTTTAGTGGAGCTGTATGCATGCTCACTTGAGGCATTCTTCCCTTTGCAGTTGAATGTCCCTGGATGGTCATATACCCGTTAAACTCTGCTATTTTGCCTCTTAATGCACATGCTTGAGCCCACTTTCCTAATGCCTGAGATCTTATTGGGAAGCTGCTAATCACCAGTGTCAGGTTATTTCTATCTATTGGGAGACTGCCTCTCCCTAGCACCAGCAGGGACCAAATATTATTTTAGAGAGACAATTAACAACTGCCTAACAATCACCTGATGGCTGCCTGACATTCCTGATGTATGCGAGGCAGCCCTCTCCTGCCCTGTTCGTGCCTGACTAGCCACTGTAATATTCTCCCACCCAAGAGACCAAGATCACAATTATTTGAAGAAAATGCATGAACCTCAGTCTTCTGTAACTGCTTCCTGCTTCCAGCGGGGTGATGATGGTGGTTGTTCTGTGGATCTTGGCCTCTTTGCTAGATGTCAGGGCAGGAGGGTGGCTCCATGGGTTTGTGAAAGTAGTATCCAGCCAGGTCCAAGGGAGACAGGGACAAGATTTTGCCTCTGTCATGTCTCACTAATGGGCAGCCTGGGGGTCTGTAGAGGGGTTACTCTTGAATATTGAGAGGAAGTTACCCCTCACTGAGGATCATCTGGAGCTTGATGGCCTGAAGGCTAGAGGAAGCATATCATGTTATTAGATTTAGAAGAATGTCAGAACAAAATAAGGGAGTGATGACAGCACCAAAAAATTCTGAGACTGCTGACACATCCAGGTAGCTGGTATTAATAACTATAGTCATACCTGCTAAGACTTTGCTCTGTGGGGTTGCTACCAATTCCAAAATGTGCCCAGAATTAGAATATTGATCCAAATTTTTACATTACCCATCCCTCTTGTTTCTTCTGAGCTGCAGCCAGAGACTACTGGTTGATTCACAGGAATAAGCAGGGCTAGGCTAAACTGCAGACAAAAACTCCAAAACAACTGATAAGTCTAGAATCTAATAACAAGTGTGCCATACCTGTACCCTCTCCCGTCCCCTCTCTCTTTCCATCTCCCTTCCCTCTCCCCTTCCTTCCATTATTGAAACATAATTTCTCTCTCTCCAGTCCTAATTTTTATAAAAAACAAATTATAATAGGTCTGATTTATTTGCAAAATAAGCTTTAGTCTTATTAAACTTGTCCTGATTATTGTATAAAGCACAGCAAGAATAATTATTTGTCACATAGGCTCCTTTTTAATTGGCTTTGATGGAACTTCATTCCATAAAGAATCTCAGATAATACTTGAGATTCTTAAGTCTTGAGCCCAGCCATGGGTTTGTGCCATCAAACACCTGTATGAGTTGGGTAAATTCCTCTCCTCTTGAGGTCCCAAGATAATTTGGGGCTCCCAGGCCTGTCAGAAAGTGACATTCTTTACTTGCCATAGGCCAGTAACCCTGTACAGGGAATGTGTGGACAAGGTATGAGGCCAGTTTTTCCAAGGGGTTTTTATTGGCTGTATACGTCAAATTTGATTCCTTAAAGGAAAGCCCACCATTCAAGTCAAGGCCTTGGTAAAATAAACAGTTTCTCCAATGTGTCCTGTTGCAAAAGAAAACAAATTCTTATTGTACTTATGCAAATAAGTATATTGCCATAAGTTAAGAATATTCACAATTAGTTTCCAGATTCTGTGGAAATCAAGTAGAGAGAAAGCAATAGGCTCCAAATTTTGTTAATAGGAGTATACTTTATGCAATTTTTTAAAAGCTGTAAATAGAAGGATTATTTCAGTTTTCTATTAGTTCAGTCCATGCAGTTAACTCCTGTTCTGCTTAATATTCATGAACATTTTAGCTGTCCATGAGAGTCCTCAACGTTTTTCCTTTATTCTAGTGTCACAATCTCCAAAGTTTTCAGAAACGTGCATGTAAGAGCACCTGTTAAAGTCTTATAGTTGATTATAAAACCACCTTTTAAATAGGATTAAAACAAGACAACAATTGTCTGTCAATAACAAAAAGTCTTAGGGCAGCCATAGTCAAAGACACAATTGACAAAGAAATTTGTCACCTCTGTGGAACACAATGATTTAACATAACAATTATAGTGATTACTGATAATGTATATACTAAGTCACATTAGAATTACAAGAGTTTGGCACAAATTTGGAATACATGCCAATAACAAATTTATACAAATACAGACCAAAGAAAGCCAGATTTTACCTTTGCTTTAGTGTATTGTTGATGTTAAATCCAATTCTTAATAAAACTTTAAACACATATCTATTCAATCATAATGTGTTTGACTGTAAGGTAAGATTTCCATAAACCTTTTCAAACTCTTTAAAGTTTTCTGTTGAAAAAGAAGAACAATGCACTAAGAAAATCACCTTGTGCTTTTATTCCAATATTCAATTTATGAATAAACTGGATAGTACTCTTTTAATTTTAGCCAATATGTTTACATAAAGAATTTCCTTTATAGGATTAATTTTTCACAAATCTTCGACAACTTGCTCAAACCTTTAGCTTTATCCTATCTAACTTAAAATAATCCTTTAACCCTCTAAACTTTGTCAGAAATCTGCATTTCCGTGCCTTCTTATAATCTTTTTTACCAAAAGTACATTCTACTTTCCTTACAAGCCTTGCATGTAAAACTGCTTTTGCAGTAGTCTCAAGTACATGTTACACTGATAACTCTTAGCAACTTTTACTTTTGTTGAAAAACCTGGTAAATAAGTGATTCTAATTATGTACTAGGTTTAGATCCTAGGACACCAGACAGAAGAGTAGATAAGGTCTGATTCTTTCCAGCATAGCTAGGGGGCATGAATCTCTGTGTGCCCCCAGGCCTTACCTAGGTTTAAAGCAGGCAAGTTGTACATTTAAGTCATAGCATTAGTTTATGAAACATTTAGTAGGCCTAATAACCTTTAAAATTCTTTAAATTTTTCCCTTTCATGAATATTTTTAATACTTACACGGATCATTTATGGCATGCTTGGACTTTCTCACTTGTCCTAAACATCCCTGTTTTTAAACAACCAGTTATTTTACTTTAGGGCAAGAATTTACCATACAAGATCCTTTGTCAGACAAAATATCTTTTTTTATAACCTTCATTGCCAGTAATACCTTTACTTTTACAACCTTCAAAATAGACAAGTCATTTTTTTTCTATTAGAAAGTTAAGGTTTGTATTGCATATTGCTGTGTGAGTTCTGAGAAGGGGGAGAAAATGAGGAGGTTGTATTTACATACTGTAGAAATTATCCCCCGTCAAGAGACTGCTCAGTTAGATTTTTGCTAAGGTTTGTGTGTGTAAGTGTGGGCTAGTTCTAAACCCCTGAGGTAGAACCATCCAAGTTGAAATTGTTGGTTAAAGATTTAGCTAGCTTTTCCAGAAGAAATAGAGCTATTAGAGAGAAAGATGAATTTAGAGGCAGGCACCCATCTTGGAAATTGTATTTTTTGCCCCAAAGGTGTGTGAATCTTTTCTTTGGAGGAAAGAGGTGCCATTTGCCCACATTATCCAACAGGATTTCAAGGAGAGTTGCTTAGAGAAAGAGATTATCACAGAGTAGGCAGCTCTTGAACCCAAAAGGGAAGTTTATAATTTTACTTGCCACCCCCAGACTCGCCCTTGGCTTTGTCCTATTGATGATGATGTCTGATTTGGAAGCAAGCCAGAGCAGAGAGCCTTTCAGCTCAAGGCCATCAGGGGTTGGGATTCTGTCCCAGGGGCCCTTTGGCCCTCAGGACTGTTCTATGCCAGTGGCCAAATTTGTGGTAGAGAAGGCAAGCCATTTGAGGCCTTGTCCCATTTGTCCCATTGGGGCAGTTTTCCTTCCAGTGGCCTGGATTCCCACATCAATGGCAGTTCCTTAAAGGAGTTTCCTTAGGGCAACCTGGAGGGGGCTTGAGAGCTAGTAAAACAGCCAACAGTTAAATCTGCCTCTTGTCTCTGCCTTTCTCCTTTTTCTCCCAGTTCATTTTTAGGCCAAACTGTATTACAAAGGAAAACTAGTTTTTTGTTTTAAGGTTTGGGGGAATCAAACTATTTCCAGTTTTGGGGGATGCACCCGAGGTGTGTCCTGTGGTATGGAGACGTGATTACCCATCTGTGAAGACAGAGCAGAGAAGTAAAAAGAATTAAAAAGAAAAAAGGCATCCCCTTTTGCTCTCCTTTCATTCTGAATGGGCCACCCCCCCATTCATCATTAGGGTTTTGGAATAAATCCGTCTTTCCAAGTACCGTTAACCCTGGTCCCATCTCATCACAATTACCCACTTGAGAACAGAGGAGATACTGGAGTGAACAGTGGCCCCCCAGTTCATCCTTACGGTTCTAGAATGAAGTGGTCTTACCATGTACCCCTAACCTTGTCTTCATCTCTGCTCTAATTGTAATCTGTTAGCCTGGGATCAACCTTCCTCTCTGTCCTATGGGTCTGTTGTGCCCGCAGCCTTGGGCTATAGTGGCTCTCACTCAGAACATTTTAGCAACAAAATAATTATATCTTAGATTCCCATTTCCCATGTTCTTTTTTTTTTTTTTTTTTTTTTTTACATGGAGTCTCTCTCTGTCTCCCAGGAGGAATGCGGTGACAGTGATCTCGGCTTACTGCAGCCTCTGCCTCCCAGTTCAAGCAATTCTCCTGCCTCAGCCTCCCAAGAAGCTGGGACTACAGGCATGTGCCACCAAGCCCAGCTAATTTTTTGTATTTTTAGTAGAGACAGGGTTTCACCATGTTAGCCAGGATGGTCTTGATCTCCTAACCTCGTGATCCACCTGCCTCAGCCTCCCAAAGTGCTGGGATTACAGGCATGAGCCACCGCACCCGGCCTCCCATGTTCTTTAAGTTGATGAGAAACCTGTATTTTTAGCTAACTGCTACAAGGGGGTTGGATTTCCCTCCCTTTGAATATGACCTTGAAGATCTTGAGGCCTGTTGAGAAAGGTGTAGAAGTGGTTAGAGAAATGGAGGCTACAGGAGGAAGTGGGAGGAAGCTAGAGGAATACTCCTGTAATGCCTTCATGTGCTTGCAAAAATAGCAGCTCTTGGATTCGAGAGGGAAACATGTATTTGCCCTCTTGACATAAAGTAATAACCTCCAGGGGACTTAGGCCTTGGGGTAAGAACTCTCAAATGGCAAAGGAAGAATTTTCCCTCCTCCAAAAGGGGGTGCTAATTCAAAAAAAGCAAGTAGGTGGCATCCTTAAAGAACCACAGAGTGAGGCCTTGTGCAGGTGAGACAAACTGCTTCAAAAACCACCAAAAAACTTAGCCCTGGAGTGTAACAGGAACAAAAAGCATGTCGTAAGTTATAAGAAGCTGGCAGAGCCAGGGCTCCAATTAGTGTCTGTCTCAGCAATGTGCCAACAGACAAGGTAAGGGTTTGAGGTCATCCAAGCTAATAAGGTAAAAACAAGTTTAAATCTCAGGAGATATCTGCAAGGAAGCCTGTGTCTTTGCTGCTGCACAAATGCAACAAGAGCCACAGGAACACAAATAACAGGGAAGGTGTGTTAAAGGAGTTACGTGGTAAGCAAAGTGAAAGCAAAGAGGCAGACTTGGCCCCAAGGTGGATGGTCCAGTTGGTACACTAGGTCATTTCAGAATATACACAGAGAAAACAGGAGAATGGGTGCTATGGGTTTTTTTCTTATTATTTTTATTGAAAAGAGCTGATTTTATTTGAAAAAACGTAGAAAACCTCAGCAATCTCACAGTTTTAGTTTTTAGCCCTACCACTCTAACGAGCCTCTTGCCCAGGAGGGCCATTAGTGTCTCAGATCTACTCAGTACAGACCCAAGGTCCTTCCCACCCCTGCAAGCCACCTTTCACTGTTAGCTGAGAGATCAGCCAAGGGGGAAAGAGCAACTTGTGGCCAAGAGGAATCATTCTGGGGGTTTGTTAGTAAGCAGGAGTGTGAAAGAGGAGAAGAAAACCATGTACAGTGGTTGACTGCCTCTTGCCAAAGGTGAGCCGTAGAGGTGTCTTACCGCTTAGGGGCACCAAAGTATGTTACTAGTGGAAAATTCTTACAGATCTGCACCAACCTCAATTCTTGCCTCCTCAGAAGAATTTGACTGAGGGGCATAAGGTAGAAGAAAAGACCAAGGCAAGTTTTAGAGCAGGAGTGAAAGTTTATTAAAAAGTTTTAGAGCAGAAATGAAAGGAAGTACACTTGAAAGAGGTCCAAGCAGACCACTTGTGAGATCAAGTGCCCTGTTTGACCTTTGACTTGCGGTTTTATATGTTGGCATTCTTCCAGGGTCTTGCATCCCTTCTCCCCTGATTCTTCCCTTCAGATGGGTTGTCCCCATGCACATTGGCCTGCTAGCATATGGGAGGTGAACACGCACTGTGTATTTACTGGAGTCATATGCATTCCCACTTGAGGTGTTCTTCTCTCAGCAGTCGAATGTCCCTGGGTGGTCATATAACAGTTAAACTCTGCCATTTTGCCTCTTAATGCACATGCTTGAGCTCACTTGCCCAATGCCTGAGATTGTATCAGGAAGCTACTGATCACCAGTTTCAGATTATTTCTTTTGGGAGACCCTCTCCCTGGCACCACTATAACCAATTATTATTTTAGAGAGACAGTTAACAACCACCTGACAATTGCCTTACGGCTGCTTGACATTCCTGTTGTGTGCAGGGGAAGCCCTCTCCTGCCCTGCTCATGCCTGACTAGCTACTTATGGTAATACTTCTACAATAAGGTTTACCCTCTCAGAATGCTTTCTTTCAGAATTTAGGAGCTATGCTATAAGTTAGTCCTAACTCTCCTGCTGGAGAGAGGGGCCACATGGCAAGGCCCCGGAGGATGCAATATCATGTTTAAAGCCAGCAACAATGAGGATAACTGAGGCCCTCAGCCATCAGTCAATGCCAAGTCCCAGTAGATGAGAGTAAACCCACTTTTGCAAAAATTATCAATGAGAAAATTATGACAGTGAAAGAAATCTGAGCTAAACCAGCCCCCATCTTGCTTTTTCCTTAATTATTCATGGGCTATTGGGTTGAGCTAACTTTGGAAGATATTCAGGCTATAGTTCAAATGGTAATGGGCCTTGCCCAAAACTCAACCACTTTTGTAAAGCTAACGAAAGGCCATTAGGCTATGGGGAGGAGAGAGGAGCCTGAGTTCTGCTAAGGCACAGGCACAAGTGACAGTCAGCCATTATTCCAGAGGTTATAAGATATGCAACTCCTCCAATTACTTCTGTAAATAATATCACTATTGTAAAACCTAAGATTGGCCTTTTGAAATATCTTTTAAGGTTTTTTTATGTCTGATACCCATGGCTCCACCTGGACCTGCCAAGCTAGCTCCTGTGGCCCCACCCAGAAATGATTCAGCATGCAGGAGGATAGTTTTGACTCCCTATGATTTCATCTCTGCCCCAACCAATCATTAGCAAGCCTAGCCACCCCACCCCTTTCCCCAAACTGCTTTTGAAAAACCCCTAACCTACAAACATTGGACAAGAGTGATTTCAGAACTAGCTCCATCTCCCATGTGGCATGGCTGGCCTCGTGTCTATTAAACTGTTAATTTACTGCAATGCCATGGTCTATCTTTAAGCAACAGGCAGGAAGAACCTCTCAGGCTGTTATAAGAGAAGCCTTCTTGAACCTTCCAGCTCAGCCTATCCAGCTGAATTCAGGCCGAGAGTGCCCCCAGTGGACACCATATGGGGCACAAGAAAAGCCCAATCAACCTGCAGAATCAAAAGAAACAATAAATCCTTGTATTTTTAAGCCATTAAGTTTTGAATACTTTGTTATAAGTAACATGTAAAAAGCACCATGCAAGATGTTCTATTCAGACCTGATATTAGAAAATTTTGCTTTCTCATATAAAAGGAGTATTACCTTAAAAGCTAAAATATGCATTCCCTTCCTTCTATAATATCTTCTTCATTTCCAATTAACTTGGAAATCTGTATTAAACTGAAAATTTGATGTTGCCAGTGTTGTTATATTTTATTTTTCTCACCTGTAATATTTATATGATTTAGAAAAGAAACTCCATCTACATTCTAAAACAAAGAACAAGTGACTCAGTGGCATAGAATACAGATGCATGACCAGGTCAAAGTGTTGGAGTAATAATATCCTCCTTTTCCTACACAATTTTTCCTTTTCTACACAATTTTTCTCAACTGTTTTGTTTTACTACTTCTGTGACTAGCAGGTTCAACCGTGTGTATTTAACTGTCAGGAAATTTTGTTTAAAATTTTGTTAATTTTTTTTCTTAGACATGCAATAACCCAAACAATGACTAGATCTGGATGAAATTATACTTCTCATATATATGGTCCTGTATGAGCCAGGGTTCTCTAGAGAAACAGAACTAATAGGATAGAGGTACATATAAAGAGGAGTTTATTAAGGACTATTGACTTACACGATCAAAAGGTGAAGTCCCACAATAGGCCGTCTGCAAGCTGAGGAGCAAGGAAGCCAGTCTGAGTCCCAAAACCTCAAAAGTAGGAAAGGCAACAGTGCAGCCTTCAGTCTGTGGTTGAAGGTCCAGGAGTCCAAAAGCTGAAGAACTTAGAGTTTGATGTTTGAGGGCATGTAACATCCAGCACAGGAGAAAGATGTAGGCTGGAAAACCAAGCCAGTCTAGTCTTTGCATATTCCCCTGCCTACTTTTATCCTAGCTGTGCTTGCAGCTGATTAGATGGTGCCCACCCAGATTGTGAATGGGTCTGCCTCTCCAAGTCCATTGACTCAAATGTTAATCTCCTTTGGCAACACCCTCACACACACACACCCAAGAGCAATACTTTGAATCCTTCAATCCAGTCAGGTTGATACACAATATTAACATTTACAGCACCTATTTCCTTGGGTAATATAGTACTTCATTGATTCTAGGACTCATTCTTGCTTTTATATTTTAATATCTCTTAAATTTAGATTCTTGAAATTATAAGAAGGCAGTGATATATTAATTAACTCATTTATTGGTAATACACAAAATTATTATGCATTTTTAAATATTTCATATCTTAAATATAATGAAATTTAACATAACATATATTCCATGTTTGATAGGTTCTATCATGTTGAATGCCTTGTCTACTAAGTCATGATGCTGTGAACCATTCTGCCCTAAAGGCTTCTGTGATAATCAGTGGAACTGGCTCTGTGAATAAGCCATCCTAAGCATTTAAATACTGGTGCTAATGAAACAGCCTCATTGTCTGGGGTGCCACCCAAAGTTCGTTGTCTCATGGCTGAGGAAATCAGTGATGTGGACACACAAAGGGTGAGGTTGGAGAAATTTAATAAGTGAAAGAGAAAAAGCTCTGTGCTGCAAAGAGGGGTCCTGAAAAAGTGTTGCCATTTCACAGTTGAATACTGAGGCTTTTGTAAGTAACCAGTGAGGGCGGGGCATCTTATTTTCCATCCATGGAAAATAAGACACGGATGAAGCTGAAAACTATCATTCTCAGAAAACTATCACAAAGACACAAAACCAAACACCATGTGTTCTCACTCATAGGTGGGAAATGAACAATGAGAACACTTGGACACAGGGCAGGGAACATCACACACTGGGGCCTGTCGGGGGGTGGGGGACTGGGGGAGGGATAGCATTAGGAGAAATACCTAATGTAAATGACGAGTTGATGAGTGCAGCAAACCAACATAGCACATGTATACCTACGTATCAAACATGCATGTTGTGCACACATACCCTAGAACTTGAAGTATAATAAAATAAATAAATAAATAAATAATCTTAATAAAATTTGAAAGAATGGTACAATGAAAACCCATATACATTTGTTCTAGACTTACTACATATGCCTTTTGTGTGTGTGTATGCTTTATTTTGTGAAACCACTTGAAAGTAAGTTGTAGACATCATGACCCTTCATCTCAAAGATTTCAACATGCATCTCCTACACGATCATAGACAATCATCACTTCTAAAAAACAAAAGAACTATAATTCTATACTATCTAATATACTATCCATATTCAAATCTATATAAGTGTACCAAAAATGACATTCACACACACACATATATATCTCACCCACACTCACACACACATATATATACCTACACACACACACACGCATTTCCAATTCAGAATTCAATAAACTTGTATGGGCTTTTTGTGGGTATGAATTTTCAGTTTCTTTAAATATAGAAGATTATCTTACCTGTTTAAAAAAATGAAGTAAAAATTTAAGGCCTTTTTCATGCCATCCCCCTTTCACCAAGATATCTTATTTGTGATGAAATCATCTGGCAGAAATCAAATAATTCTATTATTAATTTGATCTATGTTAAGTGAAGTGTTCTATAAATGTTTGCTTTAACTGCTAAGAACTGACACTAAAGGATTTATATTCTATACTGATGAATAATATCAGACTGTGTCTCATGCCCCTTAATGAAATTTTGACCTTATTTCACTCTTGAAAAATCTCTGCTCTCGAAAGCTGTAATTCTGCTGAATTATTTCTCAAATACTTAAGGAGTCATACTGTGTAATATTGGCCATACTTCACAGTGTGCAACATTATGTTGCATGTACATTTTACTATTGAGTAGTTTTATTTTGTAGTCTTGCTAGTGCCATCATATAATTAAATTGTGAACTCATGGAGTATAAAGGTCAGATGCTTTGTACAAAAGTAAATGCTATGTGTATTTAGGGTTCTACTCATTGCACATTGAGATCAACACAAGGAAAGAATAAATCATGTAAGTTACAATGGAAATTTCTTGTCTTTGAAATAGGTTTTGTCGTATCTCACTATTGTAAAGAAATCTACAAAAAATTTTCAAAATATGCCTCTATTTTCTTGGGATACTCATGGAAGAAAAATATAAAATATACATTTTAGATATTTTCAGCCTAACCACAAATAAGACTGATGAGTTTCACTGGTGGCTGCATTTTTTCTTCTTAACAATTTCCCCTGTTAATCTACCTTGTTTTATTTTCTTGTGGTTGCTTTCACAGTAGAAATATACTATGGTTTTCTTTCTGATAACCAGAAATTTAGAAAATTGTAGCTGATCGATTTTTTGTATTTCAGTTTTTAAAATGGACAAAATGTTTTCAAAGTATTTATTTTGAAATGTGTTTTCCTTCTTTCTTTCTTTTTTTTTTTTTTGAAATGGAGTCTCGCTCTGTCACCCAGGCTGGAGTTCAGTGGTGCAATCTCGGCTCACTGCAACCTCCGCCTCCTGGGTTCAAGTGATTCTCCTGCCTCAGCCTCCCAAGTAGCTGGGACTACAGGCACACACCACCACACCGGGCTAATTTTTTGGATTTTTAATAGAGATGGTGTTTCACCATGTTAGCTAGGATGGCCTCAATCTTCTGACTTCGTGATCCGCCTGCCTCGGCCTCCCAAAGTGCTGGGATTACAGGCGTGAACCACCACATCAGGCCTGAAATGTGTTTCTTTAAAGTTCAAGAGAATATGTTTGCATATACTAACTATATTTATTCCATCTCACGCTAGTAGTACATGGAGATTCCAGAGAATCCAAGGCTTATCCAGTCTTGGAAATTATTATTATTAGATGAGCCACCAAAATATTAACATAAATGGTTCTTAGTAAAACAAATTCCAGTTGTTTCTTGAGAACATTCTTAAACTTAAATGGGCCAGGTGCTGATATGATAAAATAACATAATTTTATCAGTTACTTTTCAGCAATTTAGGAGATCATTTGAAAGTTGTTTATTCATTTATCTATAAGATGAAAATTATTTTAGGTTAGATAAATATCTTAAAGTTCCAATCCTTCACTTGATGTTTGTTATCTTCTTTTTTTTTAAATGGAGTCTTGCTCAGTCGCCCAGGCTGGAGTACTGTGGCGCGATCTCAGCTCACTGCAACCTCTGCCTCCCAATTTAAGCAATTCTGCCTCAGTCTCCTGAGTAGCTGGGATTACAGGTGCATGCCACCATGCCTGGCTAATTTTTGTATTTTTAGTACAAAATTTTGTATTTTGTATTTTTAGTAGGTTTCTCCATGTTGGCCAGGCTGGTCGTGAACTCCTGACCTCAAGTGATCCACCTGCCTCAGCCTCCCAAAGGGCTGGGATTACACGTGTGAGCCGCAGTGCCTGGCAGATATTTGTTATCTTCTACCATATGCCTTCCTAAATAGAGAGTCCATGAAGAGGATTTCTGAAGTAAAATTCTAAGTAAATATCTATACCTGTATTTATCTGAGAAAAATATCCAAAGCTTTTATAGGATTCTCAAAGTAGTTCTGTAAAATAGTTTATTCTTCCACTCAAAGGATATATACATTTTTTCATCTAGAATGGTTTCATTTGGTTAATTTCTGGATGTAGAGATTAATCAAATGAAAGCCAAGTAATTCAGCTTAGCATATTTAAGTAAAACAAAAGTCCATAGTTAAGCATCCTTGAAATTGTCATAGTTGCCTTTGTTTGGGGATTATTCTGAAAATTTATAGATTGTGAGTTTCAGAAATACATTAATATTATTGGTTCACTACTGTTTCCTTCTTTTAGTTAGAGTTTGGGATTAGAAATACATGATTGAACTTTATCTTTCTAGATGTTATATTTCACTGAATAAGTGATTTAGTGGATAATTTCATGGCTCAAGGAAAATTAAAAAATAGGTTTGCTTGTTTTATAAATGGCACAAAATTTTAACTTCAGCTGTATCTTGATGTATATTATTTTCTAATATTAATGATAATCTTCATATTTTATTTGTGCTCTCCACTCTTCACTGATAAAGTTCTGTTCATTCTCTAGGCATTTTCTTGAAGTCTCACTTCCCCAGGTAACCCCCACTCCCATGTTAAAGGTTACATTAATCTCTTTGTTGGGTACACTCTCCTAGTAACCTTCATTTTCACTTTATAATATACATTTCACTTGTACTTATTTGTTCAGTGTGAACTCTATTTCTGGACTTTTAACTTCCCAAGAACGGAGACTGTGGCTGTATTGCACACAAATTATATTTCAATATCTAGGAGAGTCTTGCCTCACAGTAAATTCAATATGTATTTGTGGATTGGGTAGATTAAATGGGAAAGTTCTAAATACAGTAGGATTATCCTTACGTATTGTTTTCTGATTCCTGAAGATCTGTCAAATTTTGTTCTTCTGGAGAATCTGGGAGAATGAGAGATTAATTTTACCAGTTTTTTAAAATCTCAGGAAAGCTTGGTGAGCTACCATTAGTTCAAAAATTTGGAGAGGCTAAAGATACACAAAAGTCCTTATCACTTATCTCATTCCTTAAAGATAATCCAAAACAGGGAACAAAATACCTTCCACAACCTTGATCCATAGAGTTTGGTCTGGGAAATCAAAAGGGTAAAGAAAAAACGGAAAGCAAATATCTCTGTTCATGTAAGTGGAAATTTTTAGAGAGAAGAATCCCAAACTCTTCCAAGAAGCCCAAAGTCTCCCTCTTGTAATGTTAAAGTCCTCATTTGAATGGAGATATTTGGAACCTTACTGTACATACGTATTACCCCTGAATAATTTAATTTTGAGCTACATTTTAAAATCCGATGATTAATATATAAAGTAAAAGGATACAGACAGATGCTAAACATTATTCAGAAAATTCAAGTTTATATTATTTTAAAATAGTATTAAAAACATAAAAACAATATTAGGATATCATATGCACTTATTATTCTTGTCATTCTAGGAAATGTGAAGCCAGAATTATTCTTGTTTTGATGTATCTTCTTGGACATAAGTTTCCCCCAATTAGAATTACTAATGGAAATGTATTTGTGAACTGTGAAGCAGATGGCTTGGAAATAGGGCTTTTTTTTTTTTTTCAGCATAGCAATGTTTATGTCAAAATTCAAACTGCACCAATTTTAACATTTAATGATCAGAATATTCTACAAGACACGTTGTTATTTAAACGATTATTTAAAATATTTTATTTATAAGATTGAGTATTTGTGAGTATTAGACAATGCAAAGAGGCATTTTAGAGTTAACCCATTAATAATTCAGTGTCAGCAAATTCTTGATTTATATGCAGTAATGGAAGAATATTTTGGCAGAGATGTTATAAAAGAAAAGCTATAAAAATTATACCATGTTTGCTTTGAAGATAGACATAGTACTTACATTCTGAATATTGGTATATAAAATGATCTTTCAAAAAAGTAATTAGACAATATCTCAGGAAATATCTGAATAATCACTAGTATATGAAAAAATTACAGATAATTTAATTTTTAAAAAGATTTGTCCAAAAATGTTGAAAGTGTGGAAACATAATCTGCAAAAACTTTATTTACACGTTGTGACATGCCTTTTTTTTCTCATTAGGTGCCTTAGCTTTTGCTATTAATTTTTGTTTCCTTTTCAAAAACAGATATTTGAAATTTTTGTATCTGAGCTGGGTGTACAGAGAGGACAAGAAAGTCTTTTCCACTCTTAGTCGTCATTCTAACTGTATGTCCAAAATAGGAAACGTTGAACATATCAGCTGAGGATTGCATGGGATGTGTGGAAAAGGTCGACTGAAAATTTTGACTTATAAGGGCTATATTTCCTATGAAGTTGACTGCTAAGAATCAAGACCTATATTTAGAAATAATGCATTCAGAATTCTTTATATGACATTTTATAATTTATCACCTGACTAGAAGAAAGTTATATCCTGTTCCTGTACAACTGAAATATATTATTTCTGAGAAACAGAAAAAATCTTTTCCTTTGCATGATATTCTTATGGAATTATGCGAAACAGATATTTTCATTTTGTATTTGGCTAAGTGTAAAGAGGTTTGTTACATTATGAACATTAATTTTTACAGAAAGAAAAATTACTTTCACAGTTTGTCTTAAAAATGAAACATAATTGGACATGGCCAATTTGACTTTGGAAAAGTTGCATTTCGAGAGAAATAAAACTATTGAGTATGATGAAGTTCATCCTCTGATAATAACCTTGATTCTAACCATCCAACATCAACAGAATGTTACCTTAGGAGTAGAATATGCCTTACATGCAAAAAGGTGTCATTCACAGCTATAAAAAGTGTGGCTTTCTCATTTTCAAAATGCATGCCCAAAAGCTTAAAGAATTTCAAAATCCTCCTTCATTCTTCCTGTGAATGTGGAAGTCTGCCAGAAGTTTCTCATAGATTATCTTTAAACAAATCCCTGACTAATGCCAGAAAGTATGTGACTTTATGTACTTTGCAATACTTGACTCTAGATTTTTATTTGCATATCAAAAATTGTATCCCAAACTGCTTTTAAAACTGCAGTTAAAACAAAAGCACGATGAAATAATATTCTAATAAATTGTTCCAAAATTAGCCTTTAAATAGAATTAGCTCCCACATACCCATCTCCCAGCCTTAACAATTTTGCCAATTTTGTTATATTTATTTTCCCATTTTTAAACTGATATAAAATAACTGGACTTATTTGTGAGGTACATGCTTACAGTGTATAATGATTAAATCACGGTAACTGAGACATCCATCACTCAAATATTTACCATTTCTTTGTGTCAAGAATATTCCAAATGTTCTCTTTTAGCTATTTTGAAATATACAATAAATTATTGGTAACTATTGGGTTATTGTGCTATTGGTTCTAGAATTTATTCTTTCTATCTAACTGTATTTCTGTGCCCTTTAACCAACCTCTCTTCATCCCCTCCTCTACTTCTTTTTAAATTAAAATATTTAAAAGAAAATTTCAGGCATTATGTTATTTTACCCATAAATGGTTCAGCAGGTAACATGGTTAGGCTTTTGCCCCCACCTAAATCTTTTCTTGAATTATAATCCCCATAATCCCTATAATCCTCGAGTGTCAAGGAAGATACCAGGTGGACATAATTGGATCATGGGGCCAGTTTTCCCCATGCTGTCCCTGTGATAGTAAGTGTGTTCTCAGGAGATCTGATGGTTTTATAAGTGTTTGGTAGTTCCTCCTGCGTTCGTCTGCCTTCCTGAGGCCTTGTGGAGAAGGTGCCTTGCTTCCCTTTCTCCTTCCGCCATGATTGTAAGTTTCCTGAGGCTTCCCCGGCCATGCTGAACTGTGAGTCAATTAAACTTCTTTCCTTTAGAAATTATTCAGTCTCAGGCAGTTCTTCACAGCAGTGTGAAAACAAACTAATACAGTAGGCATCATTAATTAATAAAGACTTTCATTTTTAAAGTTGCTACCATTCAATTATCTCACTCCATATAATTAAAAATAATTATTTTCATCCACCACTGCTTAGATGTTTAAAAATATCAAATCATCAGAAAAATCGCAAATAGAGTACAAAAAATACCTGCATACCTTCTCTTCACTTAGATTTGGCATTTGTTAAAATTTGGCCAAATTTACCCCTTCTCTCTTTTTTTCTCTCTTGTTCAGGTCCATGTACTTGGACACATTCACTCTCGTGCTTGTTTTATTTTCGAAACCATTTGACTATCAGATCTTTGACAACCCTGACAAAAACAAGCAATGGGGAGAGGATTACCTATTCAATAAATGGTGCTGGGAGAACTGACTAGCCATATGTACAAGATGGAAACTGGACCCCTCCCTTACACCATATACAAAAATTAACTGAAGATGGATTAAAGACTTAAATGTAAAATCCAAAACTATAAAAACCCTGGAAGACAACGTAGGCAATACCATTCAAGACATAGGCACAGGCAAAGATTTCATGACAAAGATGCCAAAAGCAATTGCAACAAAAGCAAAAATTGACAAATGGGATCTAATTAAATTAAAGTGTTCTGCACAACAAAATCAACCAACAACAAATTAAATAGGCAACCTGCAGAATGGGAGAATATTTTTGCAAACTATGCATCTGACAAAGGTCTAATATCCAGCATCCATAAGGAACTTAAACAAATTTACAAGAAAAACAATCCCATTAAAAAGTGGGCAAAAGACATTAATGGACACTTTTCAAAAGAAGACATAAATGCAGTTAACAGTCATAAGAAGAAAAGCACAACATCACTGATAATCAGAGGAATGTGAATTAAAACTACAAGATACCATCTGACACCATTCAGAATGGCTATTATTAAAAAGTCAAAAAATAACATGTGGTGAGGTTGTGGAGAAAAAGGAATGGGAGTTATACAAAGTTGGTGGGAGTGTAAATTAATTCAACCATCATGGAAGACAGTGTGGCAATGCCTCAAAAACCTAAAAACAGAAATACTATTTGACCCAGAAATCCCATTACTGGGTATATACCCAAAGAAATATAAATTGTTCTATTATAAAGACACATACACACATATCACATATGTTCATTGCAGCACTATTCACAATAGGAAAAACATGGAATCAACTTAAATACCCATCAATGATAGACTGGATAAAGAAAATGTGGTACATATACACCATGGAATACTATGCAGCCATAAAAAAGAATGAGATTATGTCCTTTGCAGGGTCATGGATGGAGCTGGAGGTCATTATGCTTTGCAAACTAACACAGGAACAGAAAGCCAAATACCACAGGTTCTCACTTATAAATGAGACCTAAATGATGAGAACACATGGACACATAGAGGGGAACAACACACACTGGGGTTCAATCTTGAGGGCAGAGGGTGGGAGGACTGAAAGGATCAGGAAAAATAAATAATTGGTACTAGGCTTAATACCTGGGTGATTAAATAATCTGTACAACAAACCCCCATGACACAGGTTTACCTATGTAATAAATCTGCACATGTTCCCCTGACTTCAAAAGTTAAAAAAAAAAAAATTGAGAATTAGTTTCAGATGTCATACGTCAGCCTGAATACTTAAGTCTGTATCTACAAAGAACCAGGCATTATCTTACATAATCATAATAAAATAATCACACTCAAAAAAATTAACACTAATATGATATAGGTGACTAACACACAGCCCATATTCAATGTCCCTCAATAGTCTCAACACTGTCCTTGATAGCTGTTTATTTTCTTCTCAATCCAGGAGCCAAACAAGGATCATACTTTGCATTTAGTGTCCTTTATTCTAAAATAATTTCCAAGCCTTTATTTAACCCTCTCCCTCCCTCCCTTCCTTCTTCTTTCCTTTCTTCCTTCCTTCCTTCTTTCCTTCCTTCTTTCCTTCTGTCTTTCATGTTATTCATGTTTTAAAATAGTCCAGGCCAACCGTTTTACAAAATGGTACTCAATTTGCATTTGTCTGATTGCTGCTGAGTGTTTAGATTTTGGTTAACCTTTTATTTTTTTTTTGCATGGATCCAACGCATTAAGAGAAACATGATGTAAGTTTATTCCATTAGTGATGATATTATGTTTTCTCATCTGGTGAAGTCCATGTCCAGCAGATTTTCCATTGTAAAGGCATCTTTTTTTTCCATTGTAATTAATGAATTATGTGGAGTGAAACTTCAAGAATATGTGATTATCCTGTTCTCAAAACATTTTCCATCAATGGTAACTATGTATTTTATCTTATATCCAATCTTTATTCAAAACTTTACATTTACCTCATAAATATCCTAAGTTGTTTGTTTGAATCATGATCCAGACCAAGTTGAAATATTTTATTTCATTAAAACATTTATTGGTACATAACTGTACATTTTTAGTGGGTATATGTGATATTTCATTTCATGCATAGGATGTGTAATGATCAAGTAGGGTATTTAGAGTATCCATCACCTCAAGTGTTTATTGTTTTTGTATGTGTTGGAATATTTCCATGTGTTGGGAATCCTCCTGTTTTTTTAGCAATTTTGAAATATACAATACATTATTGTTAAATATAGTCAACTTACTCTGCTATCAAACATTATAACTCATTCCTTATAGATAACTGTATGTTTGTACCCACTGATCAAACTCTTCATCCTCACCACCCCCCACATGCCTTTATCCACTTCCCAGCCTCTGGTAACTATCATTCTACTCTTTACTTTCATGAGACCAATTGTTTTAGCTCCGATGTATGAATGAGAACATGTGATATTTATCTTTCTGTGCTTGGCTTATTTCATTTAACATAATGGTCTCCAGTTCCATCCGTGTTGTTGAAAATAATAAAATTTCTTTTTTATTTTCTTTTCTTTTTTTTATTCAACTGTTATTTTAGATTCAGGGGGTACATGTGCAAGTTTGTTACATGGTTATATTGCATCATGTTGAGGTTTGGGGTACAACCCATCATCCAGGTAGTGAGCATAGTAGCCAATAGGTAGCTTTTCAACCTCTGCCCCCTCCCTCCCTCTATCTTTTTGTATCTCCAGTGTCCATTGCTCCCATCTTTATATCCATGGTACCCAATATTTTGCTCCCATTTATAAGTGAGAACATGCAATATTCGGTTTTTTATTTCTCTGTTAATTTGCTTAGGATAATGACCTCCAGCTGCCTCCATGTTGCTGCAAAGGACACGGTTTCATTCTTTTTATGGCTACGCAGTATTCATGGTGTATATGTACCACATTTTCTTTAGCCAATTCACCATTGATGGACACCTGGGTTTATTGCATGTCTTTGCTATTGTGAATAGTGTCTCAATGAACATACATTGTCTTTCTGGTAGAATAATTTACTTTCCTTTGGGTGTATACCCAGTATTGAGATTGTTGGGTCAAATTATAGTTCTATTTTTAGTTATTTGAAAATCTTCAAACTGTTTTCCACAGTGGATAAAATAATTTAAATTCCCACCAATGGCGTATAAGTATTCCCTTTACTCCACAGCCTCACTAACATCTGGTGTTTTTTACTTTTTAATAATAGCACTTCTGAATGTTGTGAGATGGTGTCTCATTGTGGTTTTGATTTGCATTTCTCTGATGATTAGTGATAATGAGCATTATTTCATGTTTGCTGGCCATTTGTATCTTCTTTTTGGAAGTGTTGGTTCATGTCCTTTGCCCACTTTTTGATGGGGTTATTTGTTTTTTGTTTGTTGAATTGTTTATGGTTCTTATAGATTCGGGATATTAGACCTTTGTTGGATACATAGTTTGCAAATATTTTCTCCCATTCTCAGGTTGTCTATTTACTCTGTTGTAGTTTCTTTGCTGTGCAGAAGCCCTCTAGTTTAAGTTTAGCTTGCTGTGCAGAAGCTCTCTAGGTCTGACTTAGTGATTTTTTTATTGCAATTGCTTTTGAGGACCACCCATAAATTCTTTGCCAGACAGATGTTGAGATAGGTATTTCTCAGGTTTTCTTCTAGAATTTTTATAGTTTGAGGTCTTACATTTAAGTCCTTAATACATCTTCAGTTAATTGTTGTATATAGTGATAGGGCGGGATCCAGTTTCATTCTTCTGCTTATGACTATGGCATATGGCTAGCCAGCTATCCCAGCACCATTTATTAAATATGGAGTCCTTTCCCCATTTTTAATTTTTATTGATTTTGTCAAAGATCAGATGGTTGTGGATATGTGGCTTTACTTCTGGGTTTTCTGTTCTGTCTCATTGGCATATGTGTTGTTTTTGTACCAGTACCATACTGTTTTGGTTGCTGCAGCTTAGTAACAGTTTGAAGTCAGTAATGTGATGCCTCTGGGTTTGTTCTTCTTGCTTAGGATTGCTTTGGATATTTGGGCTCCTCTTTGGTCCCATATGAATTTTAGAATCGTTTTTTCAAAATCTGTGAAAGATGATGCTGGTAGTTTGATAAGAATTGCTTTGGGCAGTATGGCCATTTTAATGATATTGATTTTTCCAGTCCATGGAAATGTAATGTTTACATCAACAAAAGACCCACAGCTCCCAGGGACCTACTAGTACTCGGAACTTGGTGGAGTCAGAGTGGGTTGTGGCTTTTATCTGCAGATGTTTGGTGATGCAGTGGGTCAAGGGCCACAGATGTGCAGCTGGTGTGGTGCCCACAGCCTGGGTTTGTTTGTTTGTTTGTTTTTGCCCAGCAGACAGTTGTGGGCTCTATCCAGTTTGCACTCTCCTAACTGGGTCTCCCTCTGGTGTCTGCCCCAGGAACAGGCCTGGCCAACTAGTTTTGTCCCAACTCTTTTGTGGTCGGATGGCTGGGCTGTTCTAGGTGCTCCAGGCAGGGTGGTTGGAGGGTATAGGGGGAATGGGGGTATGTGGGAGGTGTGGTTACATCAGATAGAAGCTGAGACTGGCCAACAGGCTACACTCATCCCAGATCAGTCTTTTGGAGGGAGGAACATCCAGCTCCTCTAAAGGCACATGAACCTGCAGTTCAATCTTAGTGAGGACTCCACTCTCACTCTCAGAAGAGCTCAGGCCTGCTTGAGCTCAGGCTACAGACCTCAGCTCAGTACCCCTGGGTGGTATGCTTAAACTCTGCGGCATTGGAACCAGGCCTGCAGCTTTGTTTATTGGTGCCTTGGGGCTGAACACCAGCTATGCTGGGGGAGACTCGAACTGTTACCAGGCCACCAGCAAAACATGCAGGTCAGGGAGTGGAGGCCGTGCTGTGCGCGCCCTCTTGCGGGAGCCACCAGGCAAGCATCTTAAGAGGGGCAAGAGGAATAGGGTGTCTGTGGATCTGCCCTGTTCTGGTGGTTTCAGACAGCCCTGCTTTCTTCCCGCCTGGCAGTCAGCAGGGGCGAGAGTCACTCAGAGCAAGATGGAGAGCCTTAGGAATGCGTGATTATCCTGCAGTTGCCCCACATGTGAAACCTTCTGGGCTCCACACAGGATTGAGTTCTGACTTCTGCCTACTCTCCAGGCAGTCCCCCTTACCAATTCAAATGTCTACCAGAGTGTGGGATCTGTTGTAGCTAAGATTCCAGATGTCTACAGTGGGAGTGTGGGGCCCCAGAGTTCCTTTGTTCACCCCCGTTTTAGGACCTGTTCAGGACTTGGGACCTGTTCAGGACTTAGAACCAGTCCCGGTGCTTGGCAGCTCCGTGCAGGCTTCCCAGCTTCCTTCGTCTTCAACTTTGATGTCTGCATCACCTCTCTATTGACTTCAGTGTTTTTGTTGGTGTTGGTGTTGTTGTCGTTGTTTTTCAAAAGATCTGTTTAAAGTGTGATGGTGTACTGAATATTTTGGGTTCTCTCAGTGGGAAAGGCATTTCCCGGCTGTGTTGGCCAATCCCTCACCTCCAGGATTTTTTTTTTCTTTTTTCCTTTTTTTTTTTTTTCTTTTTTTCTTTTTGAGACGGAATTTCGCTCTTGTTGCCTAGGCTGGAGTGGAGTACAATGGCACAATCTCGGCTCACTTCAACCTCTGCCTCCCGGGTTCAAGCGATTCTCCTGCCTCGGCCACCTGAGTAGCTGGAATTACAGGCAAGCACCACCACGCCCGGCTAATGTTTGTATTTTTAGTAGAGACGGGGTTTCACCATGTTGGCCAGGATGGTCTTGATTTCTTGATTTCATGATCTGTCCGCCTCGGCCTCCCAAAGTGCTGGGATTACAGGCGTGAGCCACTGCGCAAAGCCAGGATTTCTGTTTTCTATGGTTGAATAGTACTCCTGTGTATATATACCACATTTCCTTTATCTATTCATCTGTTGATGGACACTTAAGTTGATTTTATATCTTGACTACTGTGAATAGTCCTGTAGTAAATGCGAGAGTACAGATATCTCCTTAATATACCAATTTCCTTTTCTTTGGATAAATACCAGTGGTGGGATTGCTGGAGCATATGGCAGTTCTCTTTTTAGTTTTTTTGAGAAATTTCCATACTGTTACCCATAATGGCTGTACTAATTTGCATTCCCAGCTACAGCGTATAAAAGTTTCCTTTTCTCTGTATGCTCACCAACATCTGTTGGTTTTTGTCTTTTTAACAATAGCCATTCTTACTGGGATAAGATTATATCTCATTGAGGTTTTGATTTGCGTTTCCCTGATGATTAGTGATGTTGAGCTTTGTTTTTAAACTTGTATTTTAGTTCATGGGTACATGTGCAGGTTTGTTATATAGGTACATTGCATGCCATAGGGGTTTGATGTACACCTTATTTTATTACCCAGGTAATGAGCATAGTACCCTGTAGGTAGTTTTTTGATCCTCTCCCTCCTCCCACCCTCCACCCTCGAGTAGGCCCCAGTATCTGATGTTCCCTTCTTTGTGTTCACATTTACTCAATATTTAGCTCCCACTTATAAGTGTGAATATGCAATGTTTGGTTTTCTTTTCCTGTATTAATACACTTAGGATAATGGCCTGCAGCTCCATCCATGTTGCTGCAAAGGATATGATCTCGTCTTTTTTATTTATGGCTGTGTAGTATTCCATGGTATATAGGTACCATATTTTCTGTATCCTGTCTACTCTTGATGGACATTTAGGTTGATTTTATGTCTTTGCTGTTGTGAATAGTGCTGCAATGAACATGTATGCATATGTCTTTATGGTAGAATGATTTATATTCCTTTAGGTATATACCCAATACTAGAATGACTTTGTTTTCTCTACCAGCGAGTTGGATACTTTTGTGTGCTTTCATGATAGTAAATATCCTTTTCCTTCCAGCCGTAGAACTCCCTTAAGCATTTTTCCATAGGGCCAAGCTTGTGGTGATGAATTCCGTCAGTTTCTGCTTGTCTGCAAAATATTTTCTTCATTATGAAGGTTAACGTTGTTGGGTGTAGTATTTTGGCTACCAGGTTTTATATATATATATACATACTTTTTTTTCAGTCCTTCCAATATATCATCTTTTTCTCTCCTGAAATGTACGGTTTCTGCTGAGAAATCCACTGTTAGTCTGATGGTGCTTCCCTTGTGAATGACTAGATGTTATCTCTTGCTGTTTTTAGAAATCTCTTTGACTTTTGACAGTTCAACTATAATGTGTTGTGGAAACCTTTTAAAATTGTACTTATTTCAGGATCTTTGAGTTTCCTGTGTCTGGATATCTGAAACTCTTATTAGACCTGAGAAGTTTTTAGCTATAAGTTAATTAAATAGGTTTCCTGTTCCTTTTTTTTTGCTTAGAACTGAGACAACCAAAAACTTGAACATGTCACCAGTTTATGGTGGCCCATATATTAAGTAGGCTTTTTTCATTTTTTTCATTTAGTTTTTTAAATTTTTGTGTAACTAGGTTATTTCCAAAGACTTGTCTTCAAGTTCTGAAATTCTTTTATCTGCTTGATTTAGTCTGTTACTGAAGCTTTCAAAGGTGTTTTGTATTTTGTTCAATGAATTTTTCCATTTTAGAATTTGTTTGGTTCCTCTTTATGATTATCTATCTCTTTGGTAAATTTCTCATTCATACCCTGACTTATTTTTCTAATTTCTTTATTTTGTTTATCTATGTTTATTTTTATCTCACTCAGTTTCTTTAATATCATGATTTTGAATTCTTTTTCTCTGGATATCATAACTTTCTTTTTCATTGGAATCTGTTGCTGGAGAATTATTGTTCCTCTGAAGGTGTCATGTATCCTTGTTTTAAAATTTTTTTCCTGTGTTCTTATATTTATATTTGCACATCTAGTATAACAGTTTCTTCTTCCAATTTTTTGGATTGCCTTTTGTAGGGAAAGGTTTTTTTCCCTGAAGATGTATCTGTGGTTTTGGTTGGGTAGGGTACTTTAGCTTTGATTCTGGGTGTGTGCAGAAGTGGAGTCTTCATATAATTTCTTCAATTGTAAATAGCCTTAGTGGTGTTTGTGATTTTCCCAGTGGCTTAAGCTGCAATAGTTAGTGGTAACAACTTGAAAACTGTTATGGAGGCCTAGAGCTTGTGAAATTCCATTAAAAAATTGTAAAGGCACATATTCATAATGGTGCTGAGAACTTTCTGTCTCTTAAGTGAAGAATATTAAACTTTTTTACAATTATTTTTGACCAAAAACAACATAATTCTATCCAGTGCCTATGAGTTCACTGCCTTTGTAGAAAATGGCATTGCTTTTAGGCTTTATTCTTCACTAAGTAAGTAATGGGGCACACTTTCTAGTCAATATTTTCTTACTCATAAGCATCTTACTATGGGTTATAAATATAAAGAGGAGATTAATGGAAAATGTACCTATGTATATAAATTTAAGATTAAAAATTGGAAATTCTGAGCAATGACTATGTATGTGCTATAAAAGTCCTGTTTTCCCTGTCTACATGGCATCTGAAAGATGGAGAGAACTTTAAAATCAACGCAAAAGGAATTTTCCAGTAACGCAGCAATATAACAACTAAAGTTATACTACTTTCATATACACAGATATAATTCAGTGGCTTTTTTTTCTTACAGAATCACTAATTTTCAAGGCTGTGGTAGCAATTCTCTTGACCACCCAGCTTTTGCCTGAATATCTCCAGTGAAAGAATGCATACTCCTGTCTGAAAAAGTCTTCCCTATTGTTAAATACTTCTGTCTAAAAGCTATAATTTTTTTCTTATCTTCTCTTAAAACCCATAACCCTCTAAATTCTATACTTTTATGTTTGCTGTGAAAACTTACCATCTAGTTTCTAATCTATATAACAATCTGTAAATCATTGAAAAGTATGTTCATAGATCCCCTTGTCTTTCTAGACCATACATTTTCAGAGCCTTGCTCAGGGATTTGTAACACACTCACACATCTACGCAGTCTATATTGGGGCATGAATCTGTGCAGTTGGCTAGCGTAAGATGTAATAGAGAGAGATGGACCTGGGGCAAGATGGAGAATTCATGCCTTATCTGAACAGGGTAGGCAGCAGCTCCCAGCTTCAGTCAATTGTTGCCAAGGGGAAAATGTTGGCCTCTGTTGACAGATCTTTTAATTCCACCCCCCACCTTAGAAGCTAGAAATCTCATTTGTGTAAGAAATCTCCTGATTTCTAAATATTACCATCCATTGTAAAATTTGTTCAGTTCAGCACTGTGTAAGCCAAATAAAACACATTCAAATGGTCAGATTCTGCTGTTCGGCTGCCAGTTGTGACTTCTGCTTTAATCAATCTGAAGGCCAAACTCATCCAGACCCCTAGGCTTCTTCCTTTGGAAGTCCTGTATTTTCTTACTTTCTTAAAATATAGTCCATGGAGTTGACATCAGTTATGTTATGGTGCTAGTATCCTAAGATTGTCACTACTAATAATTTAGTCCAGATTTTATTCTGTCAACTAATTTTATCATGAGTACCTCATTTCAATGTGGTTAACTAAAATATCCAAATTTTTTTTTTGGATATTTGCTATGCTTAAAACATAGCAAATTTTTTCCCCGGTAGTATAAAATTTACTTGTTTTTGTTATTTTTAAACTTTTGCATGGCATTTGCATATTTTTAAGTAAATATATTTACCTTTGAAGAAATAAGAGTTTTTAATGAGTGAACTCTAAACTATTTAATTTTTATGGGTATAACTTACAGAAGGAAGGTTGGGTGGATCACAGCAAAATGACAAATGTGTGTGTTACCCAAACATGTCATTGAGAAGAAGCAATGCTTTTCTTTTTCAGCTTTATAAGGAAGTGGAATGAACATTTTGGTTAGACAGAAACATGTTGTTTAATTTTGTATTTGGCAGGATAGACTGAATCTCAGTCTGATCATGTGATATAAGCTATTATAATATCCATTAAAAAGTAATTCTGCTAATGGCAACAAATGTGCGAATGCTGCTTCTTTTACAAATGATGAAATACTGCTATAATAGTTCTTATTATCTCATTAGCTAGGATACCAAGTAGTTTTTGTTTTATGTGTTTTAAGAAATCTGTTGCTAATTTAAGATCACTCTCCCCTGGATGTGAGTAAAAATTCCGAAAAATAAGTACTTTTATTTTCTTTTTGATCACAATTAATCAGTCTGTTTAAGGTGTTTAATACAAATTTGATTTTTAAGGTGAAATTAATAAAAAATAACATCATACCAAAACATGATTGGCTTCAATACCAATTTCTAATAGATATTTCAGTAGTGTTTACTTTTTAGTAACACCTACCAGTGAGCCCTACATTCTCATTCCATGTTGAAAACTAATTTCATTTTAAATTGTATTTATTACATATTTGGTCATGGATATTATTGCAAAGTAAAATAGTGATATTATTTCACACTCTTCCCCTTTCTCTTGTCTACTCTTAAAACTCATTGACATTTGATATTGGGACTACAGGGGAATAAAATCTGATGATCCGGAAAAATGAAATGTATGATAATGAAACTGGACAATTGTAATTCCATTTAGGTTCTGAAATTTATATTTTACTTTCATCTGTTGATATATTCTCCTACATATATGGAAACACAGCCAAAAAGAAAAGCACATTACTCTGAAAGCAGCATAATCATCAGCTCTAACAACGGTTTTTCAAAAAAAAAAAAAAGTCACATTGAGTGCTATTTCACTTTTGTCTAAGTGTTCCATGTTTTGGTGAACATAATACTATGATTATTAAAGCATTTTTATGCAAATCTAAATTTCATGTCAATTAGCAGTCAGGTTTATAAAAGAAAACTGTGGGTCTCAAATTATGTATATAATGTTATAATTGATGTGGTATTTATTCATATCACCTTTTCATTATGTTAGGGTTTTTTTTAAGTGCTAATAGAAAATCGCACACGGAATGGACTTTGGGATCTGAGTGTTTGCATTGACAAAGAAGCATATATTACTTTCCTAAACAGCAATTACTGCCAGTCCTTTGCACAAATATGTTAAAGTACTATGTCGATGATTAGAAGTAAAAACTGTTATAAAGGCATAATGAGGCCAAATGACAATTCCAAAGGAACAAGAGTATAGGATCTATTTAACAATCTTGTTTTCTAAAGGTTAATTTTAAGACAAAAAAAATCATGTAATTGTTTCATTTAAAATTAAAAACATAGGGAGTAGATTGTCTACTGCTCAAGTCAATCAAAAACATTTTTCCTGAAAAACAATGTAATGACCTGGAGAGGAGGAAGCATGAAAAACAGAAGATGTTGGCCATTCCAAACATTTGTCTGTGCTGTGATAAAATGACTCAAAAGTTCTGAATGCTTCAGTTTACTTTTAATCAGCAGCATTTGTGCAAATTGCTAAGATTTCAGAAGTTTCCAAGCATAATGACCCAGAACTTGAGAAGCTCTGACATTTTTGTACTGCCTGAGTGTGCTTCTAGAAAGGAAAGTAACAAGTGTTATGGCCCCCATCAAGTTCTCTGGATATGACCAGCATAGTGAAGCCTTCTGAACTCAATTGGTCTGAGAACGGCTTGTCATGATTCCACGATAAGAACAGAAGTCACGAGTGAGCATTTAGAAACTTTTACAGCACTTTGACATTGCCACTATATCTGAGCATGTGATCAGTGTGATTGTCAAATCTAGTTATAAATAATTGAGTTCATTTTCTTTATATTTTGCTTTACTTTTTCACTTCCTTTTTGTAATGCTTTATTTTTATTGCATTCCACAAAGTGTGCAATGGATTGGAAATTAAAACAAACATAAAGGATAGCTCTTCATCACAAATAGAATGAGAAGCACTGATCTAAATGCCAACCACTTGGAGGATTGTGTAGTCTGTTACCTTCTATTCAGAATCCATCATGAAAATGTCACACTTTCAGTGACTATACCGAACTACTAGATGTTTGGCTTCACTAATGCCAACACTGGTTAAAATGCTAGTTATTAACTTTCTAATTCACCATTTCTTCCTGGTTTACCTCAGGTTATTTTAGGGCAGTGATGGAAAGCACCAAGTGGAGTCTGGAGCTAGACTGATCGGTGTTCAATCCTGTCTTGGTTACTCATTGAGGAGCCTCGACTTTCATGTCTCTGTAATGTCCCTGACAGTATCTGCCTCACAGGGTTGCTGTGAGAATCAAGCGAGGTAAGTTATGCCAAGTACCTGGCATATAGTGGGTGCTCAATAATGGAGAAGGTTTTGCCTCTTATTTTCCTTTCTCCTCTGAACACAGCACACAATGGTCAAGGGTTTTAAATACATTACTGAAACTAGCTCAGATAATCCTAACCAACAGTTTTTACAAATGTTTGCTGATCTCTTGGTAACATCTTTTAAGAGGAGTACTACATTTTCTTGCTTCTATAAAGCTTTTTATAAGTGCATATTGCTATGTACACACACCAAAGGAAAGATATAAACCTGTTCAAATTTTTTTTCTCTACCTGCTGAGCCCTACTGGAAAGTTATGACAATGGACAAGGGGATAATATCATAAGCCATTATTATTATCTCATCAATGAAATGATTTACAATGATCATGGGGCAAGCTGTGTGCTAATAATGAAGTCATCCCTTACAATTTATAAAAGCCACATATGGTGATGCACCACTTCCTACTGTTTTACATCTATTTATAACTCAATTATCTGATGTTATTGTTAAAGAGGTTGTTTTCAGATTGAACAGTAACAGAGCTAAGCTGATGGCAAAAGAAACGAAATATGTGAAAATGTATTTAGTTTATTCTGTTAGGCAGCCCAGTGCTTAAATCTTTATGATTTGAACTAGTAGTATGTGTTTGGTTTCCAGATTAAATACAGTATTTACTTTCATTTTCTACTTGCATGTGGAAGGGTTTTTAAATCTGGTGCCATTAGTAACATGATTGTGTTGTTAGACCCAGTCGAGGAATAAATTAGGCTCATTTAATATCATTTCTTGTCTGCTGCTAAGATACTGTTTCCGAAATTATCATTATGGTGAGTAATGACCACAAAAGTGTTAATGCCCTCAGCAACGTACCTTGCTTACTTCCTCAGTGACTCATTGGAAATCTAGGTAGCCATGTTTTCAATTGCTGTTTCTTATATTGCCTTCAGTTTGAGTACTATTATAAATGCTAGTTTTCCTTTAAACTATTGTATGTGTGTGTGCGTGTGCTTGAGCACATGCATACATGTGTGATGCAATTAGGTTGCATACGTTTTAATAGTATTTTAATAATAATTACTTTGAGAGTTAGGGAATTTGCTTTTTTCTAATTTAACCCTTTTATTTTTTGTTACCCTATCAAATTATTTGGTTTGATGCAAAACAACAATACAGTGGTTGAATGCCATGGGAATGTGCTAGATAAATATTTCCTCGAAGAACACTGTGGCATACTGAAAATAAACTAATCATTGGCATTCTACATTCATTCTACTGTTAGGAAATTACTCCTTGTAGTAATATATGCTGTAGGTTTGGCTTTAATGTAAGTTGACTTGAGGAAATACTACCAACTTTGTTATAAAGACATATCATTACAGGTACTACAGTTTAAGCAGAAAAAAATGCCTTAGTAGAGCTTGATGCTATTAATAACACCAGTAAATAAAGACAAAATTACAATCCTTTATATTAGAATGCATCTAATAATTTTGTGTTTGTGGAGTGTTTAATAAATTCAGTAAATGATCTGTAAGACCCTCAAAGTTTGTGTACAATCTCTCCGAAATTAAGGATGTTTACAAAGCAAAAATGTCAGTGATCTGTACCCATTTTCAGAATGAATAAATAAATCAGTTAATTAAAAGTTTTAGTACTTAAAAAATCTGTTGTTTATTTAGGCTACTTTCTGTCAAAAGCAAAGGGATAGTTATCATTTGACACACTTTTTTTTTTTTTTTTTTTTTTGTCCACCTGCAGAGTAATGGTCAAAAACAGTGATGTGGCCCCTGGTGTCCACGGAGTGGTCCAGGTTCTCTTTATTCATCATCATAGCCAATTGTAAGCAGGTTCATGGAGGGTTGTAGAATAGAGTATGGTTACCATCCCTGTAGGGAAAGGTCTCAGACCCGACGTGGAAATGGCAATGAACTTAGGCATCTCATGCTCTTTGTGGTGTGACTTCAGGAAGGCACTTGGTGTGTTCACTCCCACCATGGGAAACTTGGCAAAATACACGAGGGCCTTCTACACACAAGCTGAGCCCTGGGTCACCCTGGGCACACTTGACATGGGCTGTATCAGTGGTGGTCAAGCCTGCTGCTGTCATTTTCTCCATGGACCATCACAGCCCTGCTTAAGACATTATTTTAATTAATAAACTTTATTTTTTAGAGAAGTTTTCAGTTCACGGCAAAATTGAGCAGAAAGTACAGAGAGTTCCCATATTCCCCATGTCTCCCTACACACTCACAACCTTCCCCACAACCAACATCTTTCACCACCGTGGTACGTTGTTTCAATGAACCTACATTGACACAACCTGGTAATCCAAACTCCATATTTATATTAGGGTTCACTCTTGGTGTTGTACATTCTGTGGGATGGACAAGGGTATAATGACACATATCCATCACTGTAGTATCATACAGAGTAATTTCACTGCTCTAAAACCCCACAGTGCTCTGCCTATTCATCCCTCTCTCCCCGCTAACCTCTGGCAACCACTCATATTTTTTCTGTCTCTATAGTTTTCCTTTTCTGTAATGTCATATAGTTGGAATCATTCCATATTTAGCTTTTCAGATTGGCTTCTTTTACTTAGTAATATGCATTCAAGTTTTCTTTATGCCTTTTCATGGCTTGATAGTTCATTTTATCATTTTATGGCTTGATAGTTCATTTTATTTAGTGCTGATATACCACCATTTACTTATCCATTCACCTACTGAAGGACATCTTGGTTGTCAGTTATATAAAGTTGTAAACAGCAATGTGCTGGTTTTTTTGTGAACATACTTTTTTTTTTCAGTTCTTTAGATAAATATCAAGGAGTGCAATTCCTGGATTTATGGTAAGAATATGTTTAGTTTTGTAAGAAACTAACGAGCTTTCTTCCAGAGTGGCTGTAACCTTTTGCATTCCCACCAGCAATTAATGAGAGTTTCTGTTGCTCCACAGTTTGCTTATTCTAGGAGATACGTAGTGGTATCTCATTGTTTTAATACTTAAGGCATTTTTAAAGATTGATAATCTTCTCACAAGTTAAGACTTCCATGAAAGAATGAACATTTGCTAAAAGATCTCCAGGTCTAGAAAATCAAGACTTTTACTATAGTAAGATTTAATTGTTGCATTTTAAAGGAAACTGTTGTAACTGTAGAGTAGTTAGAAAATTATTAGGAGAAAAAAAGAAAACTGAAAATGCTAAAGTATCAACCTAACTCCTTTTCGAATGCTCAGCCCTAGAAAAAGAGGCTGTTTGGGCTTTATTTATCTGGTTGTGGCCATTGGTTACCCACATGTGTTTGCCAAAAAAAGACCATGGGCAACAACACTGCAGAGAGTAAATCCATAGAATGTTTAAGGCTGTGTTTTATGGTAATATGTTTAGTCTATATCGGATTGTATGTTATCTTTTCAAGATGATTGCAATCTTATTAGAATGATAATTTAGCAGTGAAACTTTACAAATGCAAACTAGCTAACTGGACTATTTTTGAATAAGGCACACACATCATTGCTATAAAATTTTTACAGGTACTATTTTAAAAGTATCATACATGAACACTAAACTATGCAAATCGTGTTAACACTATTATCATTTTATTACTCATATTCTTATTAATCAAACTTCCCATGTTGAATCAAAATCATCACTGTTTCCAGGTACCTGATGTTAACTGAAATTTAGTACAGGCATTAAAGAAGTAAGATGTCCTCTTAAGCTATACATAATTATTTGTTGGCTAATTATTAATTGGCTCATTATTAATTTTTATAAAAGCAAAAGAATGAAACCAGCATTCTGGTCTTAATTTTTTATTTGTGAGAAAGGCTCATATTGGGTTAACAAAAGGAAACTATATTTTAGAGCTATAAAATTATTTCAATAGGACAGTTAATCATCCTCAAAGTAAAATAGATAAAGTTTACTGCTAGCAACAGCTTGTTTTGTAATTATCACAAGGGAACATTTTTCCTAAACCCTAATTTCAACAGATATTGGTTTAATTTATCAGAATTTCTCATATTTGTGTTTTCAGGTAAGGCATTAAGTTATTACTGAAACACAATGGTGTCTGAGTTCTTATGTATTACAAACTGAATGAGGAGATGGAACCAAAATTATATCTCATTCTAGTGAAAATGACAGCAACATTTCTTTCTTTAATAGCATCCCAGGAGAGGCCCAAACTGATTTGCACTCTGTTCTCTATTTGTGCAGTTAATTAATCCAAAAGAAGCATTTAGTAACTTTAATTTTTTAGTCTGTTTAACTTTAATTTTTAAAGTTCCCCCTTAAGATTGCATATTGCTTAGCAGACAAGAACAAAAGAAGTTGATTTGGGAACTCAACTATACTTAATAAGGGCATGCATTAACTTGTTCTCAGCTGTGGAAACCTATAGTTTTTTTCTTCTCCTTCACTCTGTCCCTCACTCTCCTGCTCCCTCCCTTTCTTTTTATATGTAGATATATGTATATAAGGGAGATGACAGTAGAATAAAATGAAATTGGATGTTGTATTAGTTTCCTATTGCTGCTCTGTCAAATTACCACAAATGTAATGGCTTAAAACAAAGCAAATTCATTTTCTTACAGTTCTGGAGTTCAGAACTCCAAAATGGGTCTTAGTGGGCTAAAATCAAGGTGTCAACAGGGCTGTCTTCCTTTCTGGGGGCTCTTGGGTGAAGGTTTTTACTTGACTTTTAATATAGTATTAAAATGAGACTACAAAATGGAATTAACTGTTTGAATGACATTTTAATGTAATACCTTGCCTTAAAATTATCCTTTTACCAAAGGTCATGATTAAACAGGGGTTAAGATTCAAAGGTTGGACATTTGTACTGTGATTTCAAATTAAATTTTTTTTTAGATTTAATCCGTTAATAAAGCTTAAAATACAAGTTATCTTATCTCAAGTTATTGATAGTAGAATAGAAACCCGGTGACCCTACTGAATCATATTCTTCCTGCAACCAGAAATTCTGTAAATGCAGATTCCTCATTGCCTGTATTCTCTATAGACGCTGACCCACAAAGTCACGTATAATGAGAGCATAGCAGGAGTAGTAACCTTGTCATTTTTCTCAAAGTTTCAGCCAATAGTTTCTGGATATCAGCAATAGATTCAACAGATAGAAGGACAACAAGTGACTCTCTTAAAATTCTATGACCTCAATAGAGTGCAAAAGTAATAGCATTCCTCAAGAGAGGTGGTGTGGTTGAAGTAGCAGCAAGTTCAAATTTGTCTGGCAGCTCTGGATAATAGAAAGTTATTCTGATTCCATACCTAAATGAATTTATTTGTTGTCTGTTTGCAAATGTAGTACATATAACAAGCCACGTGTATGTGACAGTTGATACATAGATTTGACAGAGGGTTCATACTCTGGTATCGTTTAGTGAATTATATCAATCACTCTAACATACTAGAATTTTTAAGATTTGCAAACATATCATTTTAAGAATAAAATACAAGACAGCAGCATTGAATGGTGGTTAAAAAGAACTGACTCTGGAATCAGACTGCTTATTTTAAACCTAGTTGCACCAGTTACTCATGATTATTTTGTCTCTTTATACCTGAGATTCTCCACCTGCAAAGAGGGTATAATAATAGTTCTTATTTTTTAGAGTTAGTGTGAGGAATATATGAGGAATAAGTGTGAACAATGTAGCAAATCTATACTTGAATAGCAACCCAAAATATTAACTACTGTTTCTATATATAAACTGACTTATTATATATGTTTAATCTAGAGTTATAAGGCAGGCAAAGTCATGTTCAAGAGAAGAAGTTATAAGTTTTTCCAATTAAAGAAGTTCCAAAACAAGAAGTAGATTTTGTTAGTTTCTTGTTTTAAGCCAACATCAACTTTTAGCCTGAAAGCTTCAAAAAATAGAAAAATAACTATGATTTTGTTAACTGTAACTTGCATAAAAATACCCAAAGAATTCAGCAAAGAGACTTAAGATGTTCAAAGATTTTATTAACCAAACATGTACAATGTAGTATTTGAAATTTTTAATTTATTAAATTTTGGCTTTTATGTTAAATTTAGCTTTCATTTTTATAGAACACAAATCTAAAAAGATATTTGCTTACATAAATTGACTTTAAGTAGTGCAATCATTATATTCTTTCTGATGCCAGGCATAAATATTTTTAACACCTAGCACTGTATCCAAGTAGAAAGTGAGATTCTAGTCTCAGTTATAGTCTAGTTATAGTGTGAAAACTTCCAAGTGCATGTCCTCTGCCAATTGATCACATCAGGGAGCCAAATGTACTGGGTCCAGGAAGTCAGTGAAAGGAGACATTTGTTGTAGGGATTAGACACTAATATCTGGGCACTTCAGCAGAATGTACTGAAAGATTTTTCCAGAAAAGGGGAAATGGTCTTAGTAAAAATTATCCTCAGCTCTGCAATGAGTTATCCGTATATGATGCTGTACTATATACATCTCTTTCCATGTCTCTTTGATTAGGCTGTAAATATCACTTTCTCATTTGTCATGAAGATTGATTTTTATGGTTTTGTCAGTCTATTTTTTTATTTTTCTTTTCCTCATAGTATGATAACTTTTTCTATTGTTATTAATGACTGGTTTCCTCAAAACATACAGCAAATTTGCAGTCAGGAAAGGATAAAGCCATAAAACCAATGGAACAAAATTTGGACAGAGCTCTGGATTTTAGTCCTCATGGTACATGATGATTTTGAGTTATGCTGCAGTTCCCAGACTCTGCTCCGCATGTAATATGTAGCAAGGGAGCCTGATGTTTAGATGAAGAAAATAATAAATACAATAAAATAATGTAGGAGGAAAGCCATGACAGAAATCCTTTATCATTATTTATAATAGTAAGCCATTTTACAGAGTCATACTGGTCCCAAAAACAGAGAGCAAGAGTTAATTATGGAGGTATTGTGATATCTCATGGTGTTGACTATAAGTTTTTACCATGGGTTGCAAAACCACATATCATGCTTTTCCTTGAAGCGTATCATTATTTTTTGTCTTCATGGGGCACAAACTGGTGCTTTTATCTTCCATGGTACATGTTAACATTTGAGCTGGATGAAGAAAATATGTTCTTTGAATTGTGCATCCTCCTGATGAAACTGTGGCTGTCAGCTTAAAGTTTATGATGTCATTATTGGTCATTTCAGTGACAAATAAAACCTTTCTATGGAAAATTCACAGTGCTTTGGGTCTAACCACGAAATGTGATTGCAGAATACTGAGACTGGAAGTAGTATCTTGCACATTTTGTTGATCGTTGTAAAATCTGAGTTGGATTAATTATGCAGACTTGAGATGAAAATACTTTTAATGCATAGGACTTCCCAAGAGGCCAGCTTTCTGTTATGTATCTGGTACTTCACTTTTTAACTCATTTAACTCCTGAAAAAAAATTCATGCCAAAACATTTCTGTTTTCTTTAACTGACCATGTCAATTTCCACCTTATCCACAGTAATGTTCTCAAATATTAAACTTGACTGCTTAACCTGTGTCAAAACATATTTCATGAATAATGTTCTAACAATGTAACAAAGAAGGCTTGTTCAATTTGTTTTAAGCCTCCTTCTTCTGGATACCCCTTCAGCTCATCTCAGACTAACTTAATTATCATTTGTTTTATGTAGTTTTCTCAAGTGGTAGGTTTTTTTCTTTAGCTAGTGAATGCCTTCCCTCGTTTACTCAATTATGCCTTCAAATGTACAGTATGTAAGTCAGATCACAAATAGCACTTATATTCAATAGCACGAATTGATTGGCATTTATAAATAAAATATTTGTATAATGTAATTCTGTTGCAAAGCTGTGTATGTTGCATGACTTTTTTGACTTTTGGTTTTGATACATTTTCACCATAGCTAAGGTGATCATGTAATTTATTACTCACATCAGAACACTTAGAGATTTAAAGAGGGAGCTATTAATAATTATGCCAGGTCAACAGATGCAAACTGAGACAGTCCCAGGCAAATTATAATGTAGAGAAAGAATCTGCAAACTATGTCCCATGGGCTAAATTCAGGCCACTTCCCATTTTTCAACAGCCCACAGGCTAAGAATGATTTATGCATTTTTAAATGGTTGGAAAAACACCAAAGAAAAATATCTCATGACATGTGAAAAATGATACAAAATTTAAATTAGAGTTTGTATCAATAAATAAAGTTTTATTGGTATACAAATATATCAGATCACTTATATATTATCTATGACTGCTTTCATGCTACAATAGCAGAATTGAATAGCTACAGCATACCGTATTGTCTAAAATATTTGCTGTCAGAATCTTTACAGAAAAAGGTATACTGATCCCTGATGTAGAGTAATCCTAACCATTTCCCAAGTTGGTCTATGAGTTTCAGTAAGACAAGATCCTTTCAAGCTCTAATAGTGCATGTGAAACAGTATGTTGTTAATGCTTATGCTGATAATGATATTTCTAGTGATGTATATATCTACTCTGCAGTTTTGTATTGAGTAGAAACTCTCCCTGGTCACATTTTTTATTCCACCATAAAGTTTGCAAGATCTTTTATTAACAATATTCAAGTGTTAATTTTGATATGAATTAAAAATAAGTTCTTCAAGAATCAGTTTCCCAGTGTTTCTATTTTCTCTGACAATAAATTACTGGTAATGCCTTAAAACAGTTTTAGTTTTTGTCTGAATGTTTTACAAAGTGTACGGTAGAACAATATTTTAAAGTAACTTAATTCTGTGTCTCTGGTATCAAATCAAAGGGGTTATAAGAATTCTTCTACCTCATTGTTCAGTAGGCAAGATGGATGTGTCCTTTAAAGTAAATAGTACTTGTTGGCTAAGTAACAGGTCAATAGCTTTCTTAATAATAGGCACTGTTGCTCTTGAGCCACTTGCAAAATTGTTGTCTAGTAAATCTGCCTAAACTGTGTGATTATTGAGACTCTTCACCATCTTTCAGATCAGGTTGATTCCATCAGCTGGCACATATGGTACATTTTGAAGAGCTACAGAATATAAAACCCACGTAGTTATAAAAAGTAAATTAATTGTTGATGAAATTACCAGTTGAATAAGAATAAAGATATTACCCTTATACCTTTTGTTTACCTATTAGATATCCAAACGTTGATGTTTGTGAAATATGGTAATACAGTACAGATTGCAAATGACAGCCAGTGTGATCTGGAAACCTGCTAGAAATGTGGTCTGAATTAGTATTATTTTGGCCCTGAAAATATGCCATTCGTATCTTTTCATTTCTAACACTAATTACATATAATAATTCTAGGTTTTAGTGTTAAAAAGAGCCCTTCATGTATAGGGTACTATAGACCTATTCAGTTCATATGCCAACCCTAATTAAAACCTATCTGAGAATTCATTAAAATCTGGCCCAACTGCTTAACATCTCTTACAGCACTCACCTTTAGATGAAAAACACTGTACCCTCCATTTTTTCCTTTTCAGTTTTTGTTGTCTAATTAATGGAAACCATTAATTTGGAGGGATGAATTAAAAATGGAGTGAATAGTATAGGCTTTGTGCAACTCTCTAAAGATTTTCTATGCCATAATCAAGGGGAAAAATGCTTATTGCAAATGTCCTGAGCTGACGGAACTGTATATTTAGAATCATTAAGTCTGTGGTAACTAGTGAAAATAAAATGTATGATGAAGATAAAATTAAATGAATGATAGAATCCAAGCTTTAATGATTTTTTTAAAAAATCCTAACTTTAGTTCCCAAGTCCATGCTAGCCAATGGGAAATAAAACTCTTCCCTTTTTTTTTTTTTCTGTTTCTGCAAGGAAAGTTACTGAATTAAAATGCTTTAAATTTTATCCAATTTGTAGTATGATGATGGGACTTAGTTGAAGAATAATTCTAGTAGACATTATAAATAATATGATAGAAATACTGAGTTTTTTGCTATTCAGTGATAACCAAAAGAAAATATGACTCACTGAGTAATTGAGAAAGAAAATGTGTCTATACTTTCCATGAGGGCAGAAGTGTGAGCACTACTGTCTTTTTACAACTATACCAAAGTTGTTTGCCTTACATTCCAGAATATAACTGTGAGAAGGAGTCCACAGACAAAAGCCTGATTCCTGTGGGTAATAATTATCAAGGTGATTCACAAAAAAGCCATTGCCTTAGCTTTGCACAGGTCATCTATTAGAGGCTAAAACTAACATTCTGCATTATTCCTTTAAAGAGAATGAAAAAATTTTACTCCTTGTTGGTTTGTCCTGGGAATTCTCCATCAAGGAATTTTAGAAATGTTTAGGATGGAAATATTTAGTTTCTTCTCTTGGTTCTGTCTTTAGTCATAAGGAATACATTCTTTGTATGCAGAAAGTCTCCCAGTAGATTTACATTTAAATCTCTGTCCTGAAATGTCCTTTTGAAGCAGCTACATTGTCTGGGGTATATACCCTGGGGATTCGTTGTCACATGCCAGGAAAATTTAGGACATGGACACACACAAGGAGTTTAGGAGCAGAGGTTTAATAGGCAGAAGAGAAGAGAAAGTAGAAACAGCTTTCTCCATAGAGAGAGGGGTCACTGAGTGAAAAGGGCTGTTGGTGGCAAATGCCCCAGATTTTATAGTCCAGTTTGAAGAGGTGGTGTCTGATTTACATAGGGCTCACAGATTTGTTCTATCAGGTATGACATTTACAGAGTACATGGGAAGGCTGGTCGCCCCATCCTAATCTTATTATGCAAATAGGCTTTCCAGTTGATTGGTGCCATCTTGTCTGCTCCTTACAGTATATGTGGCTGACGGAGGGGAAGATGGAGCTGCCATCTTGAACATGTCTAGTTTTGAGTTCCTGCTGGCATTCACCCATGCAAGCTCCCAGCTTGCTTGTTTATGTCTGCAGTTCGACCTTACAGGCTGCTCTGCATTAGAAAGGAAAATAGTTTGGGGCTGCTTTTCATTAAAAAGAAAAGCCTTACCGAGGACTCCCATACCCTTGCTATCTACCTAAGTGATTTCTTAACTCCTATATCACTTTCAGCTAAAATACTATGAAGAGCTGGAACCTGACAAAAAGTGAAGCTCAAATTGCACGATTCTGAACACATGATTTAAAAAGATAGGGCAAAATGTGTTTTTACTTTTTCAAAATTATAGTATTTGCTTCCTATTTTTACTTTGGAAGTCATGCTATTAATAGTACAGCAAGAGTTTTCAGAAAATGGAATTCTCATATACATGATATATTTCACAGAAGTTAGAGACTTTCTTGTCTTCATCTTCTCTATCGTGAAACCTTAAAAAAACAAAAAACAGAAATTCACTCTACAAAATGTAATAATCCTTCAAACTTACTAGTTATGGCAGAAACTGGTTGGCTGCTAATCAAGCTGGTTTTCCTTTCTGCTGGGTTTGCAGCTAGGCTTTAGTTCTAAATTATTCTTGAAGTTGCATATGACAATGGCCATGTGACTAATGTCTAGCTCACTGGTCCACATTTTGTGGGTGAATGTATCTTACTCCTAGTCCTGGCTCAGTAAATCAAACAGAATTTAAAATGTACAAAAATTTTGGAGCTGAAAGAGTTGGAAATGTAACTGCCACTACATTTCCAAAAATAGAATGTAAAATTGAAGTAGCTTTTGAGGGACCAATGACCATGAGACCCAGCTCTATGACAAAGATAAGATTAAGGGTGTGGATTCCTACTGAAACACGAATCAGGCTTTCAAAGCCTCTACAATAGCAAGGGAAGGCCTAATCTTCCATACCAACCTCAGGTGTGTCTATAGAGGATAATGGTCAACGAAGGTGTTTCAATAGCCTGGAGGGAGGGGGCCAGGGACAGCAATGGATAAGGGAGAGTTCCCAGAAATTAGACCTAGTCTAATAAAGGAATTTTCTCCTCCAAATGTGTAGGGACCCTTCAAAATGTTTCCCTGCAAGATTTTATAAATTCTTGCCACAGTCACGTTTTTTCCTCTTCTGAATGGAAGCTTTTAATGTAGTTATTATGTTCTTTCACTACCTTCATAAATTGAATATGTGATGTGGAAGTAAAGGGTGGAAGTAGAGTTGCCAGTTAATGAAGAGCCACATTTGGACTCAATGAAGAGTTTTCACATCACTAGAAAATACTGGACTTTGATCTGGATGTGGTCACTGAATAGAACTTTGAGGGAATGGAAGAATGTGTTCTTTATGTGAAAGCAAAAGAAAAATGGATATTTAGTGAGTAAAAACAGAATGTGTAAGAGACTGGATACATTTAACAAAATCTGTTTTTCCTATGTTTCTGATACACGTCTTCCAGCCTTTCTTGACAATGGAAAATTTGGCCAAAAGTCTGAGTGTTGGCCTATTGAATTGATTTGGTTTGACTCTGTGTCCCCACCCAAATCTCATGTCGAATTGTGATTCTGAGTGTTGCAGGTAGGGTCTGGTGGGAGGTGATTGGATCTTGGGGGTGGACTTCCCCCTTGCTCTTCTTGTGATAGTGAGTGAGTTCTCACGAGATCTGGATGTTTAAAAGTGTGTAGCACTTCCCCTTTTGCTCTCTTTCTCCAGCTCTGCCATGATAAGACATGCTTGCTTCCCCTTACCTTCTGCCATGATTGTAAGCTTTTTGAGGCCTCCTAGTCACACTTCCTGTACAGCTTCCAGAGCTGTGAGTCAAATATACCTCTTTTTTTTTTAATAAATTACCCAGTCTCAGGTAGTTCTTTATAGCAGTGTGAGAATGGCCTAATGCAAAAATGTAGATATGATATATGCCATATCTAAGCCTAGCCCATTAAAAACTTCCTATATGTTTCTCTACTCTCTCCTTCTTTGCCTTTAGTTAGATTTTAAATGCCTAAGTTGACCCTAGAAGCCATGTTTTGAAGATAGCACAGGCCCCCTCAGCCCGAGTCCTCGAATACTTGTATGGAGGAGTAAACCTCTCACCTCAACTGTGATATTTGGCTTTTGTGTAAATGAGAAATTTCCATAGAGATAAGCCACTGAGAGCTCAACATTATGTGTTTTGTAAGGTAGAATACCTAAAAAATACAATAGTCAAAAATAGACAGTTTTTAAAAATCCAACTGAAAATAGTATTTCATAAGATAAAGAAATCCAGCATAGTTTATTGCTAATTTTAGTTGAGACTATGTTAAAAATTATTAAATTTTGCATTGTGTTATTATCTCAACAACTAAACAACTATTCTGTTTTTAGTAGTATTTCTGTTATTGACATTAAAAGCTAAGGGAATTAATTTCATATATTTTGATGTGCTATGGTCTTGAATGTTTGTGTCCCCCCAAAATTCATCTGTTGAAATCCTAACCATTAATGATGATATTAGGAGGCAGGGCTTTGGGGGATGATTAAGTCATGAAAGTGGATCCCTCGGATTGTTGCTGTGTGTGTGTAGAAAGAAATAGACATAGGAGACTCCATTTTGTTCTGTACTAGGAAAGGTTCTTCTGCCTTGGGATGCTGTTAATCTATAACCTTACCCCCAACCCCGTGCTCTCTGAAACATGTGCTGTGTCCACTAAGGGTTAAATGGATTAAGGGCGGTGCAAGATGTGCTTTGTTAAACAGATGCTTGAAGGCAGCATGCTCCTTAAGAGTCATCACCACTCCCTAATCTCAGGTACCCAGGAACACAAACACTGCAGAAGGCAGCAGGGTCCTCTGCCTAGGAAAACCAGAGACCTTTGTTCACATGTTTATCTGCTGACCTTCCCTCCACTATTGTCCTATGACCCTGCCAAATCCCCCTCTCCGAGAAACACCCAAGAATGATCAATAAATACTAAAAAAATTAAAAAAAAAAAAGAAAGTGGATCCCTCATGAATAGGATTTGCTCCCTTATAAAAGAGGCCCTGGAAAGCGCTGTCCGACCCTTCCACCACATGAAAAGTGAGAAGTCACCACCTATGAACCAGCTAGTGGGCCTTTCTCACACATCAAATTTGCTGGCACCCTGATCTTGGACTTCCCAGCCTCCAAAACTGTGAGAAATAAACTTTTGTTGTTTGTAAGCTACCCCATTTATAAACAATGGAACTGAACAGAGTAAGACACAATAGAGACATTTTGCATAAATTTCTGGAAGGAAATAGAACATGAGATTGTGGAAATGACATTACACATAAGGTTGACCATTTGTATATTAGCAAATTCTTTAGTGAACTGAATAATGCCAATTAAAAATATAAAGGCAAAAAATGAGTGTTTGATAATAATTAAAATTGGGGAAGGTTTCAGAACAAATAGATGAGTAATTGGAAAGCACATTTATTTATGGCAAGAATGTTGACATCGCATAAGATTCAGCTTCAGATCTGCCACCACCTCAACATCCCAACTGAAATTTTGGCTTGAGAAGAAAGTGGTCAAGACTTTGTGCCAGGTTGCATGCCTTGATGTATTGCTTTTCTCGTCCTTCCAGTTTAAAGGGCCTCTGATTTGACAAGAGCTATACATATTTCCACATTTCCTTTGTAGTAACTTCCTCAGAACCCAGCTGAGTAAATATGTAGTAGTGGTACCAATATTTCTTTTTTTTTTTGAGATGGAGTCTTGCTCTGTTGCCCAAGCTGGAGTGCAGTGGCACAATCTCAGCTCACTGCAAGCTCTGCCTCCTGGGTTCATGCCATTCTCCTGCCTCAGCCTCCAGAGTAGGTGGGACTCAGGCACCTGCCACCATGCCTGGCTAATTTTTTGTATTTTTAGTAGAGATGGGGTTTCACTGGGTTAGCCAGGATGGTCTCGATCTCCTGACCTCGTGATCCACCCTCCTCGGCCTCCCAAAGTGCTGGGATTATAGGCGTGAGCCACCATGCCTGGCCTAGTGGTACTAATTTTTATACTGCTGAGTCTGTATGCTGTATGTTATTTGTTTAAGAAATATTTATTTAGCATTTATTATGTGTCAGGCACTGCTTCTAAATATTAAAGAAACAGTAATGAGCAAAACATACAAAAATCCCTGCCATCATGGAGCATACCCAAATGGAAAAGACAGAAAGTGAAAAAAGATAAATAGGTAAATTACATAGTGTTATAGTGTTAGTTACAATTACTAAGGAGAAAAAATAGAGCAAAGAAGGGGGATACAAATAACTTAGATGGAAATGAAAATTTTAGAAAAAGTAAGATTTAATTGAAAATGTGAAATTTGAGTAATAACCTGAAGGAAGACATCTGTCCAAGCTGATATGCACACAGTTAATTCCAAGAAGAACAAGTGCAAATACCTGAGGTGGGAGCGTGCCTGGCACATGTAAGGAACAATAAGAAGGCTGGAGAGACTGGAGTCAAATATGGGTGAAGAGTTGTAGCAATTGATAACAGAAAGATGATAGGTCACATAGTATTTTGTGATTAATAGCAAAAAGTGTGGTTCCACTCAAAGTGACATGGAGATATTAAAAAGTTCTTAGCAGGGAAATAATCTGACTTGACAACATTGCTATGCTCCAATGTTGAAAATAAAGTGAAGAAGCCTCAGCTAGAATTAAGGTGACAAGTTAGGAGGTTATTACACAAATCCATGCAATATATGATGGTGGTTCAGACACGAAAAGTGAAGGTGCCTAGAATTTATCAAATTCCAGGTGTAATTTGAAGCTAGAGTTGACAGAGTTTGGTAATGGATAAGATGTGGCTTCTGAGGGCAAGAGAAGAGTCAGAGATGGAGTCAGTCCAAAATTTTTTTGTCCAGAACAACTGAAATAATTGAATTATCCCTTACCTAAGATGGTGTGTCAGGCTGTTTTTGCATTGCTACAAAAGAATACCTGAAACTGAGTAATTTATAAAGAAAAAAGGTTTAATTGGCCCACAGTTCCGTGGGTTATACAGGAAACATGGTTCTGCAATCCTGCTCACCTTCTGGTGAGGCCCCAGGAAGCTTCTGATCATGGCAGAAAGTGAAAGGACGGCAGGCATGTCACATGGCAAGAGCAGGAGCAAGAAAGAGTAGAGGTGAGGCCCCAGACTTTTAAACAACCAGATCTCCTGGGTGAACTGATCAAGACTTGCTTATCATGAAGGGATGATGCTAAACCATTCATGAAGGATCTGCCCAATGATCCAATCACCCCCCACCAGGCCAGACCTCCAACTGTGGGAATCACATTTCAACATGAGATTTGGATGGGACAAATATTCAAACCATATAAGATAGGGAAGTCCACAGGAGGAGTCAGTTTAGAGGGAAGTATAAGGAGTTCAGATTTGAGATATTTAACTGTGGGATGTTCTCTAAACATTACAAGTAGGGATGCTGAATGGGAGGTTGGGATAACTGTTTAGAGTACAGCACAGAATTTTGGGCTGTGATATAGATGTGGAGCAGCATACAGATGCTGTTTCAAGCTGAGATATTGACTGATATCACTTAGGGATTGAGTGTAACAAGAAAAGAGAAGCAGTTTGAGAACAGCACTCTGACATTTAGTTATTTGAAAGAAAAGGAGGAACCATCAGAAAAAATCTGAAAAGGAGCGGCTGGAAAGATAGAAGAAAAATGAGGCACACATGTTTTCATGGAAACCAAGTACAGAAAATGTTTCAGGGAGGCGTGAGTAATCTACCAATCTTACCAAATGCTGCTGACAGGTCAAGTAAAACAAGGACTGAGAAACTACGTTTGGAGTTAGAAATGTGGAGATTAGGAATGACACTGAGTTTTACCAAAGTGATGGGGACAAAAACCTGATTTGAGTGGATTCAACAGACATTGTAAGAATAAATAGTTGCAGTAAGTGATTATCAACTTTTCATTTGATGGATACAAGTGATAATATTTTCACTATAAATTAAAATGAATTTTACTATCTTGACACACATTGTTGTAAATGAGGACTCAAGCTCATAGTTATCAAATATTTATTGCAATTTATAATCAGCATGAAACTGTCATATAGCAAGATCAAGCCTCAATGTCATCTCTTTTGTGAAATCTTTCCCACCTCCATCAATTAATCACTGTTTTTTGTGCTTCCCAAACACTTCATAAATACATTTGCAATACTACATTGTCTTGTAATAATTTATTTGTCTGTCTCTTCTATTACACTGTGAGTCCCTCATATTTATATAAAAGTACAGTGTTTGGGCCAGAGTCAGTGGCTCACGCCTGTAATCCCAACACTTTTGGAGGCCAAGGCTGGTGGATCACAAAATCAGGCGTTCAAGACCAGCCTGGCCAAGATGGTGAAACCCCGTCTCTACTAAAAATACAAAAATTAGCCAGGTGCAGTGGCAGGCGCTTGTAATCCTAACTACTCGGGAGGCTGAGGAGGCAGAATCGCTTGAACTCAGGGGGCGGAGGTTGCAGTGAGCCGAGATTGTGCCACTGCACTCTAGCCTGAGTGACAGAGTGAGACTCCATCTCAAAAAAAAAAAAGTACAGTGTTTGGTAAAAGTGTGCATTCAAAAATAATTGGTGAATGAATGAATGAATTCATATCACATTTTAAGTCAGTCTAAATGATATCGTGGAAACAGAAAAGAAATTTATTGAGTGTTAAGGATTACAGATAAATGCAGAATCCTCATTCATTTTTCCCAAGATCAAAAGCGCTTATTATAAATAAAATAAAATATAATAAATGTGCCATCCAACTAATTATAATGCTTTCATATTATTTTGTTTGTTTCATATCACCAATTTTTAAACTCTCATTTTCTCATAACATTCAGATTAGCAACTCAGTACGTACACAGATAACAGATGATCTAGGTAAAGTTTTTTCCTCTGGGACAGGAATCTGGAATTTGGTTCCCAGATTTTTTTGAGAACCTCCATGTCCTCAGAACTTACCAGTGCTCAAACTAACATTATAACAATTTTATTTTAAAAGAGAAACAGTTAGCCTGCTTTGAAATACTGGATTGTTCTGTGAAGCTACTCTCCTAAGGGTAATTAATTTTTGTATTAATTTTTAATATGACTCTTTTATAGTTTGCTCTCAAACATGATTATGTTAGTGGTGCTGAAGTAGAGTACAAGAAAAATATCTATTAAAACTAAAATATTAAATGTATATAAAGTTTTTCATGTCAATTACACATTTAATTAATTACACAGTTAATAATTAATAATTAATAAATAATTGTAGTGGAAGCCAAACTACTACTAAGAAAACCCTTACTAGAACTATGTGCTGGAGTAAATTTACAGGTTCAAGGTAATATGCTATCTCTATTCTAAGTAACATTACAAACAAATTTTTATGATGAAAAATTTTTATTTGCTCATCTTTATTCTCGTTCTTAAAAAAGTAACTTAAAGCAAAGAAATTCTTTGTATATTTTTTCTACTAAGAAGTGTTGATCTTGAGGAAGAAAAGTTAGATCTGTGTGTCTATCTATCATCCCCATTTCCCTAAATTGAAATTTTAATCTTTGTAAAATATTAACTTTAAAATTTGTATCAACTCCACTATAGTTTTCAAGACTACATCAAATAAAATACAACATTTGGATGAATTGTTTAGTATATTTATTTTAATGAACAGTTAGAGAATTTGGGTATAGAAGACAATAAAGCACATTCCCAGTTGTGTGTCAAATCTGTCTGTCTATGGGGTGAGACTGTTTATCTCTATGGTGAGAGTCTCCTTATTCTTGAGAAAAGTTGAGGGAAAAGTAAAGGGGACATTGTCTTGCACCTTAGGTACAAGATCAGCTGCATGGAGGTAAAGCATGAAGTGGGCTCTTAAGATCCCTGATTCTAGTTGTTGGATCTTGGAGGGCATTTCTGGACCTGCCCTGGTCCGGAGGGGAGACCACTGCTCTGAAGCGTGAGTCCCAGGCCAGGCAGCATTTACCACAAGCTGATTGGAGAGCCCTTTAATGTTAAAAGAACATCAATGGTATCCTGGCAGTACTCCTCATGAGCATGTGGGAGTGGTGGCCATGGGGTGAGGCTCCTCTGCCTGTAAAAAGGAAAGGAAAGGAAAAAGTGGGAAGAACTGTGTCTTGTGGTTTGAGTGCCAGCTCAGCTGCAGTACAGTAGAACACCAGTAGACATGTAAGGTTTTCTGACTCAAGTCTCTGGCTCTCAGGTGGCACTTCTTGACCCACTCAGAGCCCAGGGAGCTCATCACTCTGAAGGAAAGGCAGAAGCCTGGCTGTCTTTACCACCTTCTGATTGTGGAGCTCCAGGGCCTTGAATGAACATAGGCAGTAGCCAGTTAGTGGTTACAGTGGGTCTTGGGCAATATCCACTACTGTGCTGCCTTCAGGTCTGACCCAGTGCAGTCCCAGTGGTTGTGGCCACAGAGGTGCTTGTGTCACCTCACCCTCAGCTACCAGCAACACAGAAGACAGAGACAGACTCCATGTATTTGGGAGAAGGTGAGGGAAGGGAACAAGACTATCTGCTTGCTTATCCAGAGAATTCTTCCAGTTCTTATCCATGACCACCAAGGTGGTACCTCTATGAGTATGTAAGAATCAGTGTTACGGGGCTTAGGGTGCCCCTTAATGAAGACACAGCTTACATCACAGCACACAAGTCCTTTTAAATATCTGGAAAACATTCCCAAGAAGGACAGGAAAAAAGAAGCCTGGACTGCAAAGACTATAATAAATAATTCTTCAGTGCACAGACATAGACAAACATCCATAAGCATCAAGACAATCCAAGAAAACGTGACCTCACCGAACAAAGTAAATAAGTCACCAGGGACCAATTCTGGAGAAACAGCGATATGTGACCTTTCAGACAGAGAATTCAAAATAGCTATGTTGAAGAAACAAAGAAGTTCAAGATAACACAGAGAAAGAATTCAGAATTCTATCACATAAATTTTAAAAAGATATTGAAATAATTAAAAAGAAACAAGCAGAAATTCCAGAGTTGAAATATACAATTGACTCACTGAAGAATGCATCAGAGCTTTTCAGTAGCAAAAGTGATCAAGCAGAAGAATGAAGATAGGCTATTTGGAAATATACCATCAGATAAGGCAAAAAAAAAAAAAAAGAATTAAAAAAATTCCTAAAGGATTTAGAAAATAGCCTCAAAAGGGCAAATCTAAGAGTTGTTAGCCTAAAAGAAGAATTAGAGAGAAATGGATAGGGATAGAATGTTTATTCAAAGGAATAATAACAGAGAACTTCCCCAAAACTAGAGAAAATTATCAGTATTCAAGTACAAGAAGGTTATAACCAAGTAGATTTAACCCAAATAAGACTATCTCAAGGCATTTAATAATCAAATTCCCAAAGAACAAGGATAAGGATAAAGAAGGGATTATAAAAGCAGTAAGACAAAGAACAAAACAAAACAAAACAAAAACAACAACAAGCCCATACACAAATAACATACAAGGGAGCTCCAATCTGTCTGGCCACAGACTTTTCAGTGGAAACCTTACAGGCCAGAAGAGAGTGGCATGACATATTCAAAGTGCTGAAGGAAAAAAAATTTACCCTGGAATAGTATATCTGCTGAAAATATCCTTCAAACATGAAGGAGATATAAAGACTTTCTCAGACAAACATAAGCTGAGGGATTTAATTAACACCAGACCTCTCCTACAAGAGAGGCTAAAGGAAGTTCTTCAAACTGAAAGAAAAGGATGTTAATGAACAATATAAAATCATCTGAAGATACAAAACTCACTGCTAATAATAAGTACACAGAAAACCCCACAGTATTATAGAACAGTAACCGTGGTGTGTAAACAACTCTTAAGTAGGAAAGACTAAATGATGAACCAATCAAAATTAATAACTATGACTACTTTTTGAGACATAGGAAACATAATAACATATAAATAGAAACAACACAAAGTTAAAAAGTGGGAAAACAAAGTATAGACTTTTTATTAATTTACTTTCTTTTTTTTTGTGCAGTGTCAAGTTGTTATCACTTAAAATAGTGGGTTGTAAGACAGTATTGCAAGCCTCATTGTAGCCTCAAATCAAAAAACACACAACGGCTACACAAAAATTTAAAAGCAAATAATTAAAGCACACCACCAGAGAAAATTACATTCACTAAAAGGAAGACAGGAAGAAAGGACAGAAGGAGTAGAAGACCACAAAACAACCAGAAAACAAATAAGAAAATGGCAGTAGTAAGTCCTAACTTATCAATAATAACATTGAATGTAGATGGACTAAACTCTCCAATTAAAAGACTCAGAGTGGCTTAATGGATAAAAAACCAAGAACCAATAATCTGTTGCCTACAAGAAACATGCTTCACTTATAAGGACACACATAGGCTGAAAACAAATGGATGGAAGATGATATTGAATGCCACTGGAAACCAAAAAGAGATCAGGAGAAGTTATATTTATATCAGGCAAAATAGATTTCAAGGAAAATACCCATAAAAAGAGACATAGTAGATCACCATGTAATGATAAATGGGTCAATACAGCAAGAGTATATAACAATTGTAAATGTATATGCACCCAACATTGGAGCAAACAAATATAGGGCAAATATTATTAGAACTAAAGAGAGAGATAGATCACAATACAATAATAGCTGGAGACTTCAACACCTCACTTTTAGCATCAAAGAGATCTTCCAGACAAAAAAAAAATCAAAGAAGAAATATTGGATTTAATCTACATATAAGCCAAATGGACAAATAAATATTTACAGAACATTTCATCCAACAGCTGAAGAATACACATTCTTTAATTCAGCACGTGGATTATTTTCAAGGATAGACCACAGTTTGTGACTTGTGTCACAAACAAGTCTTTTTGTCTTATTTTTTTTATTTTTATTTTTTTGAGATGGAGTTTCACTCTTACTGCCCAGGCTGGAGTGCAATGGCGTGACCTCAGCTCACTGCAAACTCTGCCTCCCAGGTTTAAGTGGTTCTCCTGCCTCAGACTCCTATGTAGCTGGGATTACTGGTGCCCTTCACCAAGCCCAGCTAATTTTTTTTTTTTTTTTTTTTTTGTATTTTTAGTAGAGACGGTGTTTCTCCATATTGGCCAGGCTGGTCCTGAACTCCTGACCTCAGGTGATCCATCTGCCTCGGCCTCCCAAAATGCTGGGATTACAGGCATAAGCCACTGTGCCTGGCCCACAGACAAGTCTTAAAACATTTAAAAAAGATGAAATTGTTTCAAGCATTTTCACTGACCACAATGGAATAATACTAGAAATCAATAACAAGAGAAATTTTGGAAAATCATACAGACACATGTAAAATAAACTATATGCTCCTGATGACCAGTGAGTCAATGAAGACATTAAGAAAGAAATTGAAAAATTTCTCGTAATACAAGATAACAGAATCACAACATATCAAAATCTATGGGATACAGCAGAAGCAGTATTCAAAGGGAAGTTTATGGCTATAATTGCCTACATCAAGAGAAAAGAAAAATTTCAAATAAACAATCAAATGATGCATCTTAAGGAACTAGAAAAGCAAGAACAAACCAAACCCAAAATTAGTAGGAGAAAATAAATAATAAAGATCAGAGCAGAAATAAATACATTTGAAATAAATAAAACAATACAAAATATCAATGAAGCAAAAATTACATTCTGAAAAGATAAACAATATAGACAAACGTTTAGTCAGACTGATAAGAAAAAAAAGAGAAGAGCCAAATAAATAAAGTCAGATATAAAAAAAGAGATATTACAGCTGATAACTGATACCACAGAGAAATTCAAAGGATCATTGGTGGCTAATATGAGCCACTACATGGGAATAATTTTGAAAATCTAGAAGAAATGGATAAATTACTAGACACACAAAACCTACCATTATTGAACCATGAAGCAATTCAAAATCTAAACATCAACAACAAACAATGAGATAGAAGTTGCACTGAAATGAATCCCAGCAAAGAAAATCAAGGACCCCATGGCCTTACTGCTGATTTCTACCAAACATTTAAAGAACAACTAATACCAATGCTACTCAAACTATTACAAAAAAATAGAGGGGGGGAGGTACTTTTGAACTCATTGTATGAGGCCTATATTATGCTGATACCAAAACCAGATGAAGACACATAAAAAAAATCATAAGCCAATATCACTGATGAATATTGAGGCACAAATGCTCAACAAAATACTAGCAAACCCAATTCAACAACACATTAAAAACACCATTTATCATGACAAAGTGGGATTCATTCCATGAATGCAAGGATGGTCCAACTTACATAAATCAATGTTACACATCATATCAACAGAATGAAAGACAAAAACCATATGATAATCTCAGTTGATGCTGAAAAATATGATAAAATTTAACATCCCTTCATAATAAAAACATAAAAAATCTGGGTGCCTAAGGAACATATGTCAACATAATAACATCCATATACAACAGACATATAGCTAGTATCATACTGAATGAGGAAAAACGGAAAGCCTTTCCCCTAAGTTCAGGAATATTACAAGGATGACTACTTTCAATTGTGTTATTCAACATACTACTAGAAGCCCTTGCTAGAGCAATCAGGCATAAGAAAGTAATAAAGCCATTCAAATTGGAAAAAAGAAGTCAAATTATTGTTTGCTGATGATATGATCTTATATTTGGAAGAACCTAAAGACTCCACCAAAAAAACTTAGAATTGATAAATATATTCAATAAAGTTGCAGGACAGAAAATCAACATAAAAAGATCAGTAGCATTTCTATATGCCAACAGCAAATGATCTGAAAAAGAAATCAAGAAAGCAATCCATTTACAGTAGCTAAAAATAAATAAAAATACTTTAAATTAACTTAGCCAAAGGAGTAAAAGGTCTCTACAATAAAACCTATAAAACATTAATATTAGAAATTGAAGAGGACACCAAAAAATGAAAAGATATTCCATGTTCATGTATTGGATAGTTAATATTGTTAAAATGTCCATACTATCCAAAACAATCTTCAGATTCAATGTAATCTCTATCAAAATACCAATGAAATTCTCTACAGAAATAGAAAAAAACAATCCTAAAATTTATATGGAACCACCAAAGACCCAGAATAACCAAAGAAATCCTAAGCAAAAGGAACAAAACTGGATGATTCACATTTCCTGACATGAAATTATATTACAGAGCTATAGTAAACAAAACAGCATAATACTGCCACAAAAACATACACATAGGCCAATGGAACAGAATAGAGAACCCATAGATAAATCCATGTGTCTATGGTGAACACATTTTTGACAGAGGTGCCAAGAACATAGATTGGAGAAAGAATCGTATTCAATATATGGTGCTAGAAAAACTGGATATCCATATGCAAAAGAATAGAACTATACCCCATAACTTGCCTTATACAAAAATAAAATGAAAATGGATTAAAGACTTAAATCTAATACCTCAAACTATGAAACTACTACACAAAAACTTTGGGGGAACGCTCCAGAACATTGGACTGGGCAAAGATTTCTTGAATAATACTCCACAAGCATGGTCAGTCAAAACGAAGACAAATGTGATCCCATCAAATTAAAAAGCTTCTGCACAGCAAACGAAAAAATCAACAAAGTGAGTAGACAACCCACAGAATGGGAGAAAATATTTGCAAACTAACCACCTAATAATTAAACATATAAGGATCACAAAAAACTCCATAGGGAAAAATAGATTTATCTAATTTTTAAATTGGCCAAAGATCTCAATAAGTATTTCTTAAAAGAAGACATACAAATGGCAAACAGGTGTATGAAAAGGTGTTCAACATCATTAGTCATCAGACAAATGCAGATAAAAAATACAATGAGATATTGTCGCACTCCATTTAAAATGGCTTTCATCCAAAAGTCAGGCAATGAAAAATGCTGGTGAGGATGTGCAGAAAAGGGAACTATTGTACATTGTTGGTGGAAATGTAAATTAGTGCAACCACTATGGAGAATGTTTGAGTTCCTCAAATACTAAAAATGGAGCTTCCTTATGACCCAGCAATGCCACTCCCAGTTTGATATGTGTTGGCTCTGCGTCCCCACCCAAATCTCATTTTGTAGCCCCCATAATTCCCACTTGTTGTGGGAGGGACCTGGTGGGAGGTGAATGAATCATGAGGGTGAGTTTTTCCCCTGTTGTTCTCATGTTAGTGAATGGGTCTCATGAGATCTGATGGTTTTAAAAATGGGAGTCTCCCTACATAAGCTCTCTTTTCTTTTTGCCTGCTGCTGTTTGCTAAGATGTGACTTGCTCCTCCTTGTCTTCTGCCATGATTTTGAGGCATCCCCCAGCCATATGGAACTGTAAGTTCAGTTAAACCTCTTTCGTTTGTAAATTGCCAGTCTTGAGTATGTCTTCAGCAGCAGCAAAAAAAAAAAAAAAAAAAAAAAAGGGACTAATATGGTAAATTGGTACCAGGGGTGGGGTGCTGCTGAAAATATACCCAAAAATGTGGATGTGATTTTGGAAATGGGTAACAGGCAAAGTTTGGAACAGTTTGGAGGGTTCAGAAGAAGACAGGAAAGTTAGGAACCTTCTAAAGATTTGTTGAATGGCTTTGCTCAAAATGCTGATAGTGATACAGGCAATAAAGTCTAGGCTGAGATGGTCTCAGATGGAGATGAGGAACTTGTTGGGAACTAGAGTAAAGGTGACTCTTGCTATATTTTAGCAAAGAGATGGGTGGCATTTTGCCCTTGCCCTAGAGATTTGTAGAACCTTAAACTTGAGAAAGATGATTTAGGGTACCTGGCAGAAAAAATTTCTAAGCAGCAAAGCATTCAAGATGTGACTTGGGTGCTGTTAAAGACATTCAGCTTTATAAGGAAAGCAGAGCATAAGTTTGGAAAATTTGCAGCTTGACAATGAGATAGTAAAGAAAATGCCATTTTCTGAGGAGAAATTCAAGCCGGCTGCAGAAATTGCATAATTAATGAGGAGCTGAATGTTAATCCTCAAGACAAGGGGGAAAATGTCTCCAGGGCATGTCAGAGGTCTTCACAGCAGCCCCTCCTATCACAGGCCCAGAGGCTTAGGAGGAAGAAGTGGTTTGGGAGACCAGGCCCGGATTCCCTATGCTGTGTGCAGTCTAGGGACTTGGCGCCCTGTGTCCCAGCTGCTCTAGCCATGGCTGAAAGGGACCAACATTGAGCTCAGGCCGCGGCTTCAGAGGGTGCAAGCCCAAAGCCTTGGCAGCTTCCACATGGTGTTGAGCCTACCTGTGCACAGAAATAAAGAACTGGGGTTTGGGAACCCCCGCCTAGGTTTCAGAAGATGTATGGAAACGCCTGGGTACCCAGGCAGAAGTTTGCTCTGGGATGGGGCACTCATGGAGAACCTCTGCTAGGGCAGTGCAAAAGGGAAATGCGGGGTTGCATGTCATGGAGGCTGCATTAGAAGAAAAATTTATTTTTCTCATTATCCTTCCAGGTTACTTGGCTGAAGCCCTGTAAATTGGGCTGATGAAAGACAAATTAATGAGAGAAATTAATTATAATAAAATAAAAATGTATTCTATATACATTTTATATATCATGGGAGTCTTCATAAGGAAATAAAGACCCAAGAAACAGTTAAATCTGAGTGTTTTCATATTATGTTTGATGAAGAATGAATGTTTTTGACAAATGTGATAGGACAAAAAGGTATATACTAAGCATAGTCAATATAATTTGGATGTCCTCTCCAAATCTCATGTTGAGATGTTATCCCAGTGTTGGAGGTGAGGCCTGTTGGGAGGTGTTTTGATCATGGCAATGGGTTCTTCATGAATGGCGTGGGCCATCTCCTTGGTGAAAAGTGAGCTCTTGTTCTGAGTTTACATGAGATATGGTTGCTTAAAAGTATGTGGCACCTCCCTCCTACTCTTTCTCTCACTTGCTCCTGCTTTTACCGTGTGACATGCTTGCTTTTCTCATGTAGTGTGCCTGCCCCCACTTTGCCTTCTGCCATGATTTGCAAGTTTCCTGAGCCCTTTCTAAAAGCTGAGCTGATGCCAACACAGGCTTCCTGTAAAGCCTGCAGAACTGTGAGCCAATGAAAACCCCTTTTTCTATAAATTACCCAGTTTCAGATATTTCTTTACAACAATGCAAGACTGACCAAATACAGATAATTGGTACCAAGGAGAGGGGTGCATTGCTGTAAAGATACCTGAAAATGTGGAAGTAGCTTTGGTACTCATAATGGGCAGAGGTTGGAAGAGTTTAGAGGGCTCAGAAGAAGACAGGAAGACAGGCAAAGTTTGGAAATTTTTAGACTGGTTAAGTGGTTGTGACCAAAATGTTGAGAGAGATATGACAGTGAAGGCCTGGGTCTCAAATATAAATGTGGAAATTATTGGAAACTAGAGCAAAGGTCACATGTGTTATACCTTAGCAAAGAACTTGGCTGCATTGTTTCCCTGCCCTAGGGCTCATGGGAAGTTGGAACTTAAGAGTGATTATTTAGGGTATCTGGTAGAATTTCTAAGCAGCAAAGTGTTCAAGAAGTGGTCTGGCTGCTTCTAACAACCTATGCTCAGACGTTGGAGCAAAAAAACCTTAAAGTTGGAACTTGTATTTAAAAGGGAGCAGAATATAAAAGTTTGTAAAATTTGCAGCCTGATCGTGTGGCAGAGAAAGAAAAGCCTTTTTGGGAGAGGAATAAAAGCAGGCTATGGAGCAACTGCTTACCAGAGATATTTGCATAACTAAAAGGGAGCCAAGTTCTACTATCCAAGACAATGAGAAAAAGACCTTGAAGGCATTTTAGAGACCTTCATGGCAGCCCCTCCCATCATAGCCCTGGAGGCTTAAGAGGGAAGAATAGTTTTGTGGGCCTGGCCCAGGGTCCTGCTGTCCTGTACAGCCTTGGGACACTGCTCCCCACATCCAGTCCACTCTAGCTCCAGCCTCAGCTCAGAGGATCCCAGGTATAGCTTGGGCCACAGCTTCAGAAGGTGCAAACCGTAAACCTTGGCAGCCCCCATGTTGTGTTAAGCCTGTGGGCACACACAAAATACAAGAGTGAATAAGACTTGGCACCCTCTGCCAAAATTTCACAGGATTTATGGAAGAGCCTGGGTGCCCAGGTAGAAGCCTGCTGCAGGGGTGGAGCCACCACAGAGAACTCCCATTAGGGCAGGGCTTAGGGATAAGAGAGGCCTCACTCAGATTCCTCACTGTGGAGCTGTGAGAAGGGGGTATTACCCTCCCCACTGTGGCACTACCTAGTGAAGCTGTGAGAAAAAGGCCACTGCCCTCCAGACCCAAGAGAATGGTAGTCCCACCAGCAGCTTGTACCCTACACCTGTAAAAGCCACAGGCCCTCAACAACCTGGGAGAGCAACCTCTGGGGCTGAACCCTGCAAAGCCACAGGGGTTGGAACTGACAAGGCCTTGGGAACCGCCCCTTGTACCAGTGTGCCCTGAATATGGGACATGGAGTCACAGGGGATTATTTTGGAGCTTTAAGATTTAATGACCGCCCTGCTGGGTTTTGAACTTGCATGGGGTCTGTAGACCTTTTCTTTTGGTTAATTTTTCTTTTGTGGAATGAAAATGTTTACCCAGTGCTTATTTGCCAATTTTATCTTGAAAACAACTAACTTATTTTTGAATTTGCAAGCTTATAGATGGAAGGGACTTACCTTGTTTCAGATGAGACTTTGGAATTTGGACTTTTGAGTTAATGCTGAAATGAGTTAAGGCTTTGAGGGACTGCTGAGAATGGATTATTTTATTTTAAAATATGGGAAGGACATGAAATTTGAGAGACCAGGGGTAGAGTGATGTAGTTTGAATATCCCCTCCAAATATCATGTTGAGATGTAACCCCTAGTGTAGGAGGTGGAACTTGGTGGGGCGTTGTTTTGATCATGGGGAGGGGTCCCTCATGAATGGCTTCAGCCATTTTCTGATGATAAGTGAGCTCTTGCTCTGAGTTCACATGAGATCTGGTCATTTAAAAGTGTGTGGCACTTCTCTCTTACTCTTCCTATCTTGCTTGCTCCTGCTTTCACCATGTGATGTGTCTGCTTTTGTCATGTGATGTGCCTGCCCTCATTTTGCCTTCTGCCATGATTGTAAGCTTCCTGAGGCCTCCCTAGAAGCTGAGCTGATGCCACAACTTGCTTCCTGTAATGCCTGCAGAACCGTCAGCTAATAAAACATCTTTCCTTTATAAATTACCCATGTTCATGTATTTCTTTATAACAATGCAAGAATAGCCTAATACAGTAGTAAACTGGGGGAAACTTAGTGAGGCCTATTTGTTCAGATTCCTTTAGGCTTTTCTCTGTCTTTAGAGATAAGGATGTGCCTTGCCTCTGATCATAGAGAAGGCACTTCTCATAAGAGGGTCTCGTGACCTGGGGAAAAGTGGGAGGACAGAGTCTTTCCAGCACCTACCATTTCGCAAATGTATTCAGCTTAAAATTATTATGCCATGGTGCCATATCATGAAGTAGTGTGAATCCCATCAATGTGGCATGCTTACCTGTTTCTGTGGCACGACTTTAGCTGTACATTTGCCTACTGGCTGCATTTCCTACCTTGGTACCATCCTACCATTGAAGTTTTCCATCATTCAAAAGTTTCTCTTTCTTGAGAGCCATTCAAGAACCTTCCAATAAATTATTTTTTTCAACTTGGCCAGTCTTTCTGTTGTTTGAGTCCAGAACTGATAGAGTATGTTATGTGAGAATACACAGATATTACAGATTTATGAAAAATCAAGAACGCTTAAAATGAAGTTTTATTTTTATCTATTTTTGAAAACATTTAAAAATTTTTCTGGAGGCTAAAAAGTGTTAAATTTTCAAGACTTTTTGGATTTTTTTCTTTTTTTTAATGTCACCCAAAGCTCGTAACTAACAATTACAGAAGATATCAATCTTTATTTTTACTGTGCATATTTAGGGAATGGTAACCTATTCAAATTCAGATTTCATTTTATTATTAAACAATTTCAGCAAATGACTAGAATTTATTTTTAATATCAAAGTCACAGAGAAATGGAAGTTTTATATTTTTCATTGCATTCTGTGATGCAATGGAATATTGTCATATTTTCTTGAGAAAAGAGTATGATATACTATTGTAGAAATTTAATTTTATATGAACAATAATGAAAGTTTTAAAGAAAGAAGAGGAATGACAACTTGGAAGATGTAGGATAACAGCCTTTATTCATATCACTAATTGTAATATGTACTAATTGTAAATGTGGAAACTGAAGCCCCATTCCAGAGAAGACATTGCTTTTTATGATAGATCCAGGCAACAGGAAACACACATGCACACACACACCCACACACACAAAAGAGCCTTTCTTAGGAGAAAATATACATTAATCTCTCTCTTTCTTTCCCTTCCTCTTTCTCTTCTTTTACCCTCTGTTTCTTTTCTTCTTCCTTTTCCTTTCTCACTTTCAGTTTAAAGTGAAATCAGCTTCCCAAAGAAAGGATTAGAGAAATGGGTGCCTTTTTCTTCAGTTTGATGATAGTGTCCTAAACATCCAGATTAACTCTACCAGGTAATTCTTTTTAGACAGCTCTTCAGAGGTCACCTAAATCATATTTTATTGTCAAATAAGTGGATGGATTAATGAATGAATGAATGCCACATGAACATTTCAGGTTATCTGAGAAACGTTAAGGTCAACCACTTTTCAGTGTAAATTAAATCTGATTTTTAAAATTTCCAAAATCACAAATAGCAGGTTCTTCTTGAAATGATACTAGCCTGAGAATGTGCCTCAACATAAAAATCAAAACCATCTGATATTGTTTAGCCATGTCCCCACACAAATCTCATTTTGAATTCCCACATATTGTGAGAGGGACTTGGTGGGAGGTAATTGAACCATGGGGGCAGGTCTTTCCCATGCTGTTCTCATGACAGTGAATAAGTCTCATGAGATCTGATGGTTTTATAAGGGGGAGTTTTCCTTCACAAGTTCTCTTCTCTTCTCTGCTGCCATGTGAGATGTGCCTTTCACCTTCCACCATGATTGTGAGGCCTCCCCAGCCACGTGGAACTGTAAGTCTGATAAACCTCTTTCTTTTGTAAATTGCCCAGCCTCAGGTATGTCTTTATCAGCAGTGTGAAAACTGACTAATATAGTAAATTAGTATCAGGAGTGGAGTGCTGCTGAAAAGATACCTGAAAATGTGGAAGTGACTTTGGAACTGGGTAACAGGCAGGGGTTGGAATAGTTTGGAGGGCTCAGAAGAAGACAGGAAAATGTGGGAAAGTTTGGAACTTCCTAGAGACTTGTTGAATGGTTTTGACCAAAATGCTGATAATGATATGGACAATAAAATCCAGGCTGAGGTGGTCTCAGATGGAAATGAATAACTTGTTGGGAACTGGAGCAAAGGTGACTCTTGTTATGTTTTAGCAAAGAGATGGGTAGTATTTTGCCCTTGCCCTAGAGATGTGTAGAACTTTGAAGTTGAGAGAGGTGATTTAGGATATTTGGAGGAAGAAATTTCTAAGCAGCAAAGCATTCAACAGGTGACTTGGGTGTTGTTAAAGGCATTCAGTGTTCTGTTTTGTTTTGTTTTGTTTTTGAGACAGAGTCTCACTTTGTCACCCAGGCAGGAGTGCAGTGGCATGATCTCAGCTCACTGCAACCTCTGCCTCCTGGGTTCAAGCAATTCTTCTGCCTCAGCCTCCCAAGCAGTTGAGATTACAGGCATGTGCCACCATGCCTCACTAATTTTCATATTTTTAGTAGAGATGGGGTTTTATCATGTTGGCCAGGTTGGTCTCAAATTCCTGACCTCAGGTGATCTGCCTGTCTCAGACTCCCAACGTGCTGAGATTACAAGCATGAGCTAGTGCACCTGGCTGGCATTCAGTTTTAAAAGGGAAACAGTATAAAAGTTTGAAAAATTTACAGACCGAAAATGTGATAGAAAAGAAAATCCCATTTTCTGAGGAGAAATTCAAGCTGGCTGCAGAAAATTGCATAAGTAATGAGGAGCTGAATGTCACCAAGACAGTGGGGAATATGTCTCCAGGGCACGTCAGAGACCTTTGCAGCAGCCCCTGCCATCACAGGCCCCTAGGTTTTGGAGGAAAAAAATGGTTTTGTGGGCCTAGCCCAGGGTCCCTCTGCTATGTGCAGTCTAGGAACTTGGTGCTCTGCCTCCCAGTTGCTCCCAGGATGATTTAAAAGAAGCCAAGGTACAGCTTGGGCTGTTGCTTCCGACAGTGGAAGCCCCAAGCCTTGGCAGCTTCCACATGGTGTCGAGCCTGTGGGTGCATGGAAGTCAAAAATTGAGGCTTGGAAACCACCACCTAAATTTCAGAGGATGTATAGAAATGCCTGGATGCCCAGAATGAAGTTCTCCTCATGGAGAACCTCTGCTAGGGCAGTGCAGAAGGAAAATGTGGAGTGGAGCCCCACACAGAGTCCCTACTGGGACACCACGTAGTGGAGCTGTGAGAAGTGGGCCACTGTCTTCCAGATCCCAGAATCATAGATCCACCAACAGCTTGCACCGTGCACCTGGAAAAGGCACAGACACTCAATGCCAGCTGGTGAAAGCAGCCAGGAGGAGGGCTATACCCTGCAAAGCTGCAGAGGCGGAGCTGCCTAAGGCCATGGGAGCCCACCTCTTGCATCAGCATGACCTGGATGTGAGAAATGGAATCAAAGGAGATCATTTTGGAGCTTTAAGACTTGACCGCCCCTGTAGCCCCTTTGTTCTGGCCAATTTCTTCCACTTGGAATGGCTATGTTTACCCATTGCCTGTACTTCCATTGCATCTAGGAAGTAACTAACTTGCTTTTGATTTTACCGGCTGCTCATAGGCGGAAGAGACTTGCCTTGTCTCAGATGAGACTTTAGACTGTGGACTTTTGAGATAGTGCTGAAATGAGTTAAGACTTTGAGGGACTGTTGGGAAAGCATGATTGGTTTTGAAATGTGAGGACATGAGATTTGGGAGGGACCAGGGGTGGAAATGATATGGTTTGGCTGTGTCCCCACCCAAGTCTCATTTGGAATTTCCACAGATTGTGGGAGGGACTTGGTGGGAGGTAATTGAATCATGGGAGCAGGTCTTTCCCATGCTGTTCTTGTGATAGTGAATGGGTCTCATGAGATCTGATGGTTTTATAAGGGGGAGTTTATCTGCACAAGCTCTTTTCTCTTGTCTGCTGCCATATGAGACGTGCCTTTCACCTTCCACTGTGATTGTGAGGCTTCCCCAGCCACATGGAACTGTAGGTCCAAAAAAACCTCTTTCTTTTGCGTATTGCCCTGTCTCAGGTATATCTTTATCAGCAGTGTGAAAACTGACTAATATACCACTATACAAGTTCTTATGTTACCTGATGAAAGATATCTAATTGTCTATTATAAAACCATAAAAGCTTTGTTAGTACATTTTGAAACCTGAATAATGAGAGAACAGGAATTCTGAACACACATACTAGTTTATCTATAAATTAGAAATATATATGTTTCCAGAAAAAAATTGCTTATTCAAATGTAAAAAAAAAACCCAGTCTTTCTCCTTGTCAACATTTAAAGTTATTAGACAGTAAGACATTTCAAAGCATAATTTAGTTGTTTATCAACAAGAAAAATGTATTACAAGAAATTAATTTATTCCAAATTTTTTAAAAAATCTGCTTTTCTCCATGTCAGTATTTAAAGCAGGTGCCATCTTCTGATTAATTAAATCACAAGATGTTCCTTATGCTAACGTCTTAGCAAATAAAACTTAAACAGAAACTGTTGGTTGCACTGTTGTCATTTCTTCTTCTACTTTAAAAAAATTATTCAGAACACCACATGGCCAGCTTGCAAGCTTATTTTCCAGATCACTGATAGCAATGCGATTTTGTATTTGTGTGTGAGTATGTGTTTTGTTTTGAAAAAGACATCAGCTTGAAGCAGTTTCAAATCTCTGGCAATGATTTCTTAAGGAGTATGTCAAAAATGAGCTATTGAACACATTTTTGCCAGGTCACTTGTCAAGTACTTGGTAGGGAGATGTCAAGTTTCAGGGCAACCACAATCCACACTTATGAAACTTCTTAGAAAACTATGGAAGAGTTCTGTGGCTCTTACTAGGTATTTTTAGAACAATCGAGAATTTTGTTCCTTAGCTTTAGCATATTATAGTCTTCAACGAATATTTTGTAAGTTTTTTTTTCTAAGATATGGTCCCCAAATTTTCTTGAGAAATCCCATGTGCTTGAATACTTGTTTAAGCACAATTCAGAACTGCGGGAGGTCTAAGTCTGCTGTGACTTAGTGTAAAGTTAACTCTTTTTTGAATGTAAAAAGTCAAAATTAATGAAGAAACTGGCAAATTCAAATTTCCACCAAGGAATAGCCCAGTGCTTTTAGCAATCCATTTGAAATGAAGGAGGGAAACCACCCTCTTTAACATTTTAAAGTTTTGAAGGTGTAATGAACCGTGCTACCTCCTGTAGTTTCTACCAAACCAAGATGTGTGCTAGGACTGGGCTCATTAGCACTAAGTAGGAGCAGAACACTCAGTTCTGGCTATAGCTTCTTGCAATGTTTTTATCATTATCATAGTATTTGGTTGATGAAATATTGCTATCTCAACTGTTACTTCATTTTTCTTACTGTTTTTGATATAAAGTTCCTGTTATACCATGAATTAAATGCCCCTGTGACAAAAAAAAAAAAGACTTTTTCTGTTAATTCTTTTTAACAAGTGCCCAAAATATATTATTTTTTCAACAAGGTGGATTCTCGAAGCAAGGTAGTTCTTGTGACTGTTTACTTTCTCTTTCACATGTCCCAGACTATTGGATTATGGTTTGTGAGATAAGGAAGAAAAGGAGTAATTAAAACATAGATTATTAGATAGATAGGTTACTTGGGTTTTTTTTTTTTGAGTCATTAAAGTAGGAATTACATTATCAAAGCTGAAAATGTTAGCAATGAATTTAATTCAATGGCTTTAACAATTTTACATCTCGTCTGGGAGCGGTGGCTCACGCCTGTAATCCCAGCACTTTAGGAGGCCGAGGGAGGTGGATCACTTGAGGTCAGGAGTTCTAGACCAGCCTGGCCAACATGGTGAAACCCCACCTCTACTAAAAATACAAAACTTAGCCAGGTGTGGTGGCACATGCCCGTAATCCCAGCTACTGGGGAGGCTGATGCAGGAGAATCGCTTGAACCCAGGAGGCGGAGGTTGCAGTGAGCCAAGATCACACCACTGCACTCCATCCAGGGCAACCGAGCAAAACTCTGTCTAAAAAAGAAAAAAAAAATTATGTCTCTTCATTGCAGAGAAGAATTTTTGCTGAAATGAAAAACCACTAATTACTTGGAACACACTTTTACAGGTTACCTGATTCTGATTCTTTTGGAGCCTCTGTATTTTTCATTATATTTGAACTCTTTTTCAAGTTGTAAATAAATAATACTAAGGCAAAATATTTCTCATCTACAGATATGGAAATAAATTCTGAGGGGTAAAGATTCAATTGAATTCTCCTCCTCACTCTGGAAGCCAGTTTTGCCTCTATTAGTACATTAATTTCAAGGTTTTTGATCTATAAATGTGTATGTTCTTTAAATTATCCTTTTATCTGGTTGTAATATCTTATCAGGTCCTTCATTAATGAATTAATTTATTCATTTCATAAGTGTATGAAAATCACACTTTTTATGTTTTTCAAACTAAGTGGTGATATCCATAGGATTTGTATTATATTCATATTTTGAAAACAAAGTACAAATGTATTTCTTAGGTTGCATATCATTTAATTTCTAGAATTAGAATCTTTCTCTTGTTCTACTGTCCCAGCACAAACAGATGTTCATGTTAGTATTTCAATATAAATGGCCTCAAACAACATCACTCAGATTAAAATCAGTATTCTATTGTGAATTTTTTTAAAAGTGTGTATGTATTCTGATCTCCATTTCCCCCAAAATTCTGTTGATTGCAGATGTCTGAGGAATAGTCTTAGTGGATTATCCCAAACTTGACACATTTTTTTGCAAAATTCTATACAAAAAGAAGATACATGTGATTATGACAAGATTCTCCACTTGGTGTGACCAGTCTCATACAACCCAAGGCTGTGCGTCCAAAGGCAACTGCACTGTGAGTTTCACATTTCCAAAGTTTTAGATGACATGTACAATCTGATTAGCCTTTAAATCTCATACCCTCTGCAGGTATTGGAAAATACAAGGATGTCATAAATATCTATATTTATATTTAAAATATGCTTATATTTATATAAATATATAAATAAAAATATACAAATAGTTGTCTATGAAGCTAGCAACATGATTATATGCTTTTCTTTTTCCTAGGTAGTCTGGGACTGGAAACAAATTGGGAACATTTTTCATTGCATATTTGGCTCAGATCTGCCACTTAGTTGAAGTATAATCTTCAGCAAGTGACTCAAAATTTCTGAATCTCGTTTTCACCATCAATACATGACAATAATAATATTTTCTCCTTTAAGTATTTGAAAGTGTTGAGAAAGCCATAATAGCAACACTTGCAAAAGTGCTCCATTGTAAAATGCAAGGGAGAGGTAGTTGTGACCCTTTGGGGAAAACTATAGTTGCCACAATTGTCTCTGAAGTGAAGCATGTTTCTTAGACTGAAGGAAAGCCCTGGGAGAGATTGGTCTAGCTTTAGGATGACTGTGGGTAGAGCTTCTAGGGAGAAGAATGAAACGTATTCCTCTTTTCCTTCTCTCTAGGAATACTGGAAAGCATTTATTTGTTTGCTAAATTGCTCTCTTTCCACCAGTGATATCAATTCTGAAATACTTTTTAGTAAGTTTGGAATTACTAGAAAAACAGTGAATGTAAATGTGAAGGTGTATGCTTCTTGGAAAGTTCAGAGGGAGTACATTGATGGGTGTTTGGATCAAATTCCACTAACTTGAATGAATTACCTTGGAAAATTATCTCTACAAATTCTTACTTACATTTCTTACTGTCAGGTTAAAGTGAATAATTATTTTCTGTATACCTAGATATGATTTTGAAGTCTATGTTTTGCCCTATTCTTTTGAGAGGGAAACTAGCTCTGTTTTATGTGCTGGTTTTCCGTGTCTGATACTTGATGTTTCTGTTTCTGTGATGTAATTTATTCAAGATAGATAAGATAGATGTTGAAAGGGAAGAAATAATGAAGCTGTGGGGGAAATCAGACATTTATTAGAACATTTCCAGTTTTTTTGTGGAGGGAGGGCTTTGGTGTATATGGGTTTCTCAGAATAGCAATGATACCTATATTTCAAAATAGCTTATAAAACCAAGCATGAATCTTTTTTATGCTTTGTTGTTTTATCTATCACATTGTTCTCATTTATTCAGTTGACTATCATAGATGAACAGATATGGGAAAGAGGGCTTAAAAAATTCATTTGGCTTGAGATCTCATTTGTATATTATGGTTTGGTATTTGCAAAGTAAAGGTTCTCAGCCAAATAACGTGTTTTGCTTGGAAACCAAGGTAATTTTAAGGAAATTGTATCTGAATACCTTCAGGTGCCCGTTGTTTTATACCCAGCTGTTAAGAAATTACACTCTGCCTAGCTCTTACAAGCATTTGAGTTTTCAGTTGTTTAGCCTGTAAGATCATCAGGATTTTATCAACAGGATATTTAGTCTGTGTTGCTAACTCTGCTGTATTTTACCAGGTAAAGGTTCTAAATAATTAATAATAAAATGTTTCCAGAAAATTTATTTTTAGTTTAGATGTAGTTCAGCTCATCAAACCTTTTAGGAATCAGCAACAGCAAGAAAGAATATAGTGTGGAATCATTTGAAACTGTAGCATCTAAAATTTTTACCCTGTACTGCTTTAGAGTAAGCAGAAAGATGAGTGTAATACAGGAAATAAAGAGAATAGCAGAAATATCTTCAAATTATTATTTCTTCCTTCTTTCTCTTAAGCTAATAGAGTTTTAAAATGAGTCAAATACATATTTTAATTGATAAACTGAGTTTATATTCACCTATTGGAAACAGTACAACATATTTTACATCAGGTTATGAAATATGGATGTTTTACTAAAAGACAGGAAGAGCTTTTTCCAGTCTTTAAAGTAAATACATATTCAAAGAATCTTAAGGCATACCATTTATTCATATTCATATCTATTGAAATACTGTACATCCACATACTTCAATAAATAGTTAAAAACCTGACCTCTTTTTAAATCATTTCTGGATTTCAAAAAACAATTTTTATTGAAAAGATTAAATAGGTAACTTTTGGCTGTGTCACAAAGCTAAGCACAATGGATAAATTAACAATTGTTCAGTAAATTTGATCATTATAGATGATTGACTTTGATAATTCAGTTTTTCAGAGTTTTCTGACTTCAAATGTAGGGGTATTTATATATATATATATATATATATTTTTTTTTTTTTTTGCCCTGAATTACCTGGGTAATTTTCTCAGTTCTCCAGTCTACTTTCTAGATATAGCTTAAATGTTATGATGAAGCATTAATTTTTCAGTTAAGTTATAAACCCCCCAAAAGTGGCTTTAAGTTTGAAATTCTCCCTCTCAAATCTTTTAGTGTCTCAAAAACACCCACATTACTATAACTTGGGCAGTACTTTTTGTTATATAATTGCTGCATAATAGGAACTTAATGGTATAATAGGACTTATGTTTCAAATGCGATCATTGTAAAACACAGTTACACCACTTGCAGTTAAACTAAGAATGCAAATGTGTAAGTTAACTACCCTAATACTCTGATTCTTCCTTCCCTGTCATCCTTTCTTTCTTCCTACCTTATCCCCTTCCTCCCTTCCTTCCTTCATTCCTTCCATCCTTCCTTTTTTTTCCCTCTTTACTGCCTTTCCTTTTCATTCTTTTTCTTTTCTCTCCATTCTCATTTTTAAACTGCTACTTATTTTTCTTTCTTCCTTCTTTAAAAAAAATAGGGGCAACAAAAGGAGTCCCACAAGTGGAACTTGTAGAAAATATAATCCTGAAATGAACAGCTAACAAAAATTGTTATAGATTAAAAGATAAATCAATTTATAAAACTGCTATTCTGAAATTGCAACAATCTTGTACAGTCAGGACTGATAAATGGGGTAATCAGACATTTTATATGTCCATAAATGTAAAATCAGCTACTTGAACATTATATGCAATACATTCACACAAAAAAGCAAATACTGTAGCCTTATTTGACAATATTGAACTCATAAATACTCATGATTTCACTCTGTCCGAGGGCCTAAGGACTAGGAATACTGCTGTGATACAGAAAAACATAGTGAATACCTCCTCTATTTAAAAATGTCACTCAAGAAAGTCTCTTCTAACATAAAGGCAAATACATATAGCTACTGAGCTATGACTGTACTTCTGTCACATTCTATGGTAAAAACACCAGACTCCACAAATTCGGAATCATGACAACACTTTGAACTAATTATTTGGTTCATCCATAGTTTATACCTCAATTTACCTACAAACCTTACAAAGAGGAGGTATTTTAACTCTAGGAAAGCGGTCACTGAATAATATGCATTCTTGATCTGTTTCTTTCTCCCAAACAATGGTACTGATGGTTAACATTTTTTGTGGTAGCACCACTATTTCTAGTAAGTAGATTATTATGGAGTGTGCCACTTTAAAGCTGCAATACAAAATAATATTTTATAGTTTATTCACCAATTCCACAAAGAATATTTTTTAAAAGCAAATAAAGTTAAATGCCATATTTGTTCTAAAAACTCTTTTTTAATGTATCAATCAAAATAATGTCATACATTTATTACAGTTAGTAGATTTACTAGCTTTATGCCTTATTATTGCCATTTTGTGGAAAGAGTATACTTATGTCCCCTCATTTAAGATTCATTTTTCTAATTAAAATTGATTTATGGTGTACTTTGGGACTAAGTTTTACTTGAAGAAAAAAAAAATCACAGTTTTCAAGCCATCCCTGCTAGGGCAACATACTAGATATCTCAAATATGTATAACCACTGCAAAATTTCTTGTATCTAATTTTATTATAGGGTCTTTGTTGTTACAACTTGTAAAAGGGGACTATTTGTAGAAATTTAGGTGTACTGAAATTGGTAACTTCATCAAACTTGTAAAATGGCTTTCAAGGTGATGGTCTTTCTTTAGTAAAGAGTGAAACCATCAAACTATTCCTGTAAATTAATGTTTAGAGTAACAGCATTTTCCTTCAAAAATGTAGTTTTGCTTCTTTATAGTAGAAATAATTTAACATTCACAATAATTTGATAACTAGTTATCTTAAGATATTCTCATCACTGGTGTTTTGTCTTTATTTGATCACATCTTACATATATCATGTAAGAAAAAATAAAGGATGGTCTTTTTTGGTTTTACTTGTTTGAGCTGAAATGGCTATATAGAAGGATTTTATTGAAGAATTAGCTATTTTAGAGATTGGTCTGCTACATACCGATATAGAATGTTTGTTATAATATATTTTGGAAGTTTTAAAATATATAACATGCATTCCAGACTATCAACTGAGTGATACTTTCAGATGGAAAATATGCAAAATGCTCCTGTCCACAGGAGCACTGCCTCTGTCATACTAACTTAGCTGCCACAAAATAAAATTAATGATGAGCGCTTACCAACTCTTGTAATATTAGGTGATAGGACTTTGTGCCCTTTCTGACAAATCATCTTAAAATTTTTGGCTTGGACTAGTGAAAGGAAAAGATGCTGTATTGCTAGGCAATCCTTTGAGCGGACTGTGCTGTCATTTTAAAGGGAATGATTTCCCACGGTGGATCTAACATTTAGCTACAACTAAAGAAATCATATGGTATATTTACTATACTGTTATTAAATTGTCTCTCATCACAAGAACTGAGTTAGTGTGGGGCAAAATCCTCAAACCCCACTGTCAGTGCAGGAAGAGATTTTTACAGTCCAATAGCTCCTTCATTACTTAGAGATAGTGTATGGTTTAACTTGATCACTCTGGTTTATTTTTACTTTCAAATTGTAAGATTTAGCAAAACATTTTATATTAGTTGGAGACAAAGAGAAAAATATTATTTTATGAAGGCACACCCATGCTGAACTTACAGGAAAGAGAAGCAGAGCTGCAGAGCTGCACAGCCAGTTATATTACAAGGCTCATTCCTGAAACCTGAATATCATGCGAGCAGAAAAATCTAGATATGTGTTATATTTTGAAGAAATAATCTGAAGGCAATATTATTTGCTTTTTTATCAAAAAAGAAAAAATGCATCTTTGTAAATGTGGATTGACTCTTATTGAAACAGGGAACTGAATGCTTGTATTGCAGCCTTAAAGAATCACATATTCACTGCAATATTCGTTTTTGTAAACTACAGCCTGCAACCTAGCAGACCATGACTGAATGCTTTTGAAAAGTTGTAGATTACAAACATGAAATCACAATTAATATCCTCTAAAAGTAATTTCAGAGCTTTCACGTCTTAAAAAAAGGACAATGTGTACTGCTTCACAAGGTAATGTAGCTAATCAAAAAAGAGTAGAATTAAAGTATTTACATAATGAGCAATTCTACAGAAGGCGATCATCCCCATGTAAGCACTGCTGATTATATCCCACGCTGCTTTTAACAAACTGTACCAGATTGGATCCAGCCATCAGCACTTTCAGAGAATCCTTAAAAGCCTTTTATGGGTCTTTGAATTTATTGTAGAATGGCATTCTTCAGGTAGAATATGCTGGTGAAAGAGGACAGTGTCAACACAAGGTACCAGCAGGAGAAAAGAACATCAGCGCTCCCGGTAATTCCATACTGGGCTGTACTTGGAGCTGGAAAGAAATGGAAAAGATTAAATCAAAATCTAATTTGTGTCTTCCAGGATCTTGACAATAATCAAAAGGTAGCCAGGTGCATCAGGGAAAGCACTGACATTGGAGTCAGACAGACTGAAATTCATATCTGATTCTGCTATATGACAATGTGTGGGCTATGTGGCTAACTTCTCAGAGCTTCAGTTTTCTCAAGGGCAAAATGAAAATAATAGAAATAATAGAATCCACCTCACAGGGCTGTGGTGAGAATTGGAGATGAAGCACATACAGCATATTACATCAACTAAACACATGCTAAGTACTCAAAAGCTACTAACATTATTATTCCTCTTATATGTACTGTAAATATTTGTATTAGTGGACAGATAGTCATTCATGCGTATATATAGCTGTGTTTTATTAGCTAAATACTGTATTAAATGCTAGGAAAACAAGAATATTGTCCCTTCCAAGGCCTTTTTTTGGTGAGAAAAGATCTTCAAACAATTATAATACAGAATATTAGAGTTGCATGTGCATACCCAGTAACACAGACAAATTGTGCTTTTAAATCTGCCTGGGCAAGGGAGATTTCAAATACAGTTTTACTAAAGGAGACTATCATGTGGGTAGAAGAAATAACATATTGGAAGGCATAATAAAAGGACAGAGCAAGGTGTGTCATATAGAATATAAAGGTAGATTTAGTCTTGCTGGACCATGAAGTTTGAGGCCTGAAGTGGAGGGAATTGAAAGTAGACCTCTAGACAGGTAAAATGACCTCTACTGTAATGAAAAAGGGACTAGGTTTTTATATTGAAAGACATTTTGAAGAATTTGGAGAGTTGAATGTATGACTACATTTATACATCAGAAATATTACAGTCTTATATATGGGGAAGTTCACATGGTACTTGGCTAACAGTCATGTTGAATTTTCACTGAATACCTGAAAATTCACCAAGTTTGGGATATTATTGGAGTGTTCGGAATGGGTTTCACTTTGTTTATGAACGGACAGTTGCCTAGTTGTAGTGAATTATATTGTGTTGCAGAAATTAAATGTTACAGCCGTGCTTGGACTTGTTTGAGACTGATTCTCATTTACCATAATAATAATAATAATTGTAATAACAAAAAACCTGCCAATATATTTTAACCACCTTTTCTTAATGAAACCTGGATTTCAAGCACTATTTCGTAGTAGAAATTGAATAATGTAGTAAAGAAATCGACTACCTCATTTCTAAATTTATAACTCAAATCCAGGAGCAGGTTTAGTCACACTGAGTCTGAATTAGCAGCAGATAGTTTTAATGAAATGTTCACAAATGACTATATTGCTACGTAACAAGAAGAATAAATTGTGTTGTTTACACTTCCAAGAAATTAAAGGGGATGAAAGATACATTGGTCCCTGCGGTGGGAAGTTTCCTTGACAATGCAATTATTGATTCCAGGTGAGTGGGATTTGAACGCTGAGACTACTATTTTTTAATAAACAAAGAGCAAAATTAACTATTTAATGCATGTATATAATTACAAATGAGTTTTTTAAAAAATAAAAAGACAAAGAAAGTAAGCCTATTGTTGAACAGAGAGCTTTTCAATTTCTGATATATACGAAGTCTAATTTAAAGCTATGGAACTCCTCATTGTCCCTTTTTCTAGACCTAGAAAAGTATTTTAAAAATACAAATGAATCTTTATTCAATATATGACCTTCTCAATAGTAGTTATGCTAGAGTTGTTTTTCAAGAATGTCGAGTGTAATAAAACTTGTATAATGGTAAAGGACCAATAATATGTAAAGCATATAAATGGTTTCATAAATAAGAAATAAAATTTAAAAGCTAAGCATAAAAAGCAAAGGTAAATTATTTTTGTTATGAGAAATTAAGTAGTAACATTAAATGGGTAGATTATCAAGGCCCCTCAAAACTCCTTATCCATCCTTGAAAATGCATTTTTGGGCAATCTTTCCTGGATCCCCTCTCATTCTCCAACAAACTGAGCTGACTACCTCTTTTGTGTCATGAGACCATGAAATATATATTATATGTTATGTAACTATCACACTGCACTGCAAATATTTGTTTACATATTCATTTCTTCCAACAGATTTAAACTCTTCTAGGTCATTTCTTATTCATCTTTGTGTTTCCAGACATAAAATCTGGCAAAGTGTGGTATATAGTAGATGCTCAAGAAATGTCTAAGTAAATGATTCAATCAAATGAATGGGACATAATCAAAATGAGTATTTCTGTCCTACAAAATGGAATCTTTTCTGAAGCAAGCCACATGATTATAGGCTAGAAAATGTACTATAGTAATATAGTACATTCATTCATTCAGCAAGTTTTAATTGAACTAGGTACCAAGCACTCTCCTAAGTGCTGGGAATGCAGCACTTAATAAGATATGTATGATCCTTTTATTACTTAATTCTGCCTTCCCTAATGTAGCTGTATCTTCTTCCACTCAGCCTCCTATTGTCTTAAACTTAACAAAGATATTACCAATAGCGTATTTTAAATTTATTACTTTACAATTAAAATAACATACGTCTTTTCACTGATGCCACAAATTTATATACTTTTTTGTTGCTTGTGAATATAATATTTATATTAGTCCTGAAATAAACTAGAAACTGGGGGACGAATCGTTAGCTTGCAATTGTTACAGGCAGTAGACTGTGGAGTAATCATGAATAATCAGTACACCAAAACACAAAGAGCAAAGTTAGTCACCATAATGTGAGATCAGATACCTAATGTCAAGTTACATGTCACCAGTTGTACTCTTTAAATATCTACTGAATATCTATTATGTTCGTGGGGTTGAATTAAGCCTCACATAGGCAAAGATGAATAAAACCCAATCCTCTCTTTCAGGAAGAGCTTATTCTAGTTGGGGATATAAATAAATAGGTAAATACAGAACATTAGGGTATATGGAACTTTAAAGATAATATACAAACTTGGGAGGATTCCCTATGGGGTCATGGCAGATAAGTAATCTAGGCAACAGTTACAAATACAATTATTTTTTACAAAATACAATGATATACATACTTCAGTACACACATATCTCATTTTTAAAATGGTGTTATAACATTCCATTGTTGGGGGATGCTATTGTTATGCAACCTTATTCCCACGGACTGGCATTTATTATGTGTGGTTTGTGTGTGTGTATATGACTGTTGAACTGAATTATTTGAAGAACAGGGCTAATGATACTCAAGTTAAGGGTCTCAGTATTATTTGGGTCAATGGATCTTCTTAGCAGGTCAAATTCCAATCAACTACTTGATCTTAAGAAAATAGCTGTTAGCTATTAGAAATTAGCTTCAAGACTGGGCTGAAATATTACTTAGGAAAAAACCTTCAGAAAATCCCATATGACAAATTAAGCATTACCGCCTTTCCCCTGTATTACTTAGTAACTGGTAATATACTTATACATCTTAACCTGATTAGGTCAAGAATGTCTAGAAGCCAAGATATATTATAAATATCTTTTATCTTTGATACTGAACATAGAGTTTGGTACTTAATAGGTGTTCAGTAAACGTCAGTGCTTCACATCCATTTCCCCCAGTTACTACAAACCTATAAGGAGACAAAATACCTTGACATCTTTTTTCAAAGAGTATCATCTTTTCCTTTTGTATTTTGCTGAATCTTTCTTCTCATTTTAGTATCAGGCTCATTATACTTTGACCTGTACAGGTCAGACTACCTCCCTTAAGTATTTTGAGCAAGAAGACAGATCGTTAAGTGGATAATATAGGAAGACAGCATGTACTGAACTTTATAACATCATACTCTTGCCACAAAAGACAGTCAGCATAGATGAACCCATAGGTCCAAGCTAGAAGCCTGAATTACTTAGAAGACATCTAGCTGAGCCTCTGGGATGGCCAGACCTGTTGAAGGATCTCTGTCAAGTTTTTAGTTGCCTTTCAATATCATGCTGCTATTTACCTTAAGTAAAATTAGGCAGGATAGGTCATGTGATCAGAGATGTATCTGGGCTATGGCAAGGGCTTTAGTTTCATTCTGAGTGACATGAGAGGCCATAGGAGAGTTTGATTATTTTTAAAGGATCACTTGGCTACTCAGTAGACAACAGATCGTACTAGGAAAGGCAAGAGTAAAGCCTATGTTGCTCAGGTGCAGTGGCTCATGCCTGTACTCCCAGCACTTTGGGAGGCCGAAGCAGGTGGATCACCTGAGGCCAGGAGTTCGAGAATAGCTTGGCCAACATGGCGAAACCCCGCCTCTACTAAAAATACAAAAAAATAGCCGGGCATGGTGTCACACGCTTGTAGTCCCAGCTACTCAGGAAGCTGAGGCACTAGAATCACTTGAACCCAGGAGGTGGAGGTTGCAGTGAGCCGAGATCACGCCACTGCACTCCAGCCTGGGTGAAAGAGTGAGACTGTCTAAAAAAAAAAAGTAAAGCCTATCCTAGCTCACCTTCAAGTATTCCCCATTGTCTATTGAGTAAAGCCAAAACTTTACAGCCTGGGATTCAAGTATTCCCCATTGTCTATTGAGTGAAGCCAAAACTTTACAGCCTGGCATTCAGGGACCTCTGCCATCTGGTTCTAGTCAACTTATCCAGACTCACACCGCTTCTTCACTTTAGTCATACAAGCCATTTTCTGAGCACATAGAGTGTTTCATTACCCCATGTCCTTTGCACATGCAACCTCCTTAAGCCTAGATGGCCTTCTTCCTATTCCCCTTTGCACTTATTAAAGTCCTGCTCATCCTTAAACATCAAAAATACCAGTTTTTCCATGAGGCCATCCCCAATCTAAGAAAAATTATTAGTCTTCTGCTTATACCTAACTTCAGAAATGTTTTCTTTCTTCTTAACTTATAATTAGTTATATATATATGTGATATATAACTATAAACATCTTGAAGTTATGGAACATTCCTCCCTATATGTGCATCTGAATCTTATATCAAATGTGTTCAATTGATGTTTACTGGATTGGATGTGAAATAATATTCCTAAATATGCATGTGTCAAATTCAAGACCATTTTGATAGACTATCCTATTTTAATAGTTGTTCCTGTGATTTCTCACCCTTAAGGCAAAGTGTGTAATGAAATTGTTCTATTTCTTTCTTACTACCTGCTTAATTTTTTTTGAGGAGAAGAATGAAGAAAAGAGAAGAAAAGTTTAAATTGAGAACAAGAAAGAAAGGAAGAGGATAAAGGAAACAAAAGGTTGAAGATTTAAAACAAACACAGAGAGAATACGCAGCCCTTTAACAATGTATTAGATTGTATTATATTTACCATTTTATTGAAAAAAAGAGAAAATAAAATAGAGTATGTAAGGGAGACTGATCCTGTTTGCAGATCAGAATTTAAAACAAACAACAGAACAGGCTGTCATTCTTTCTAGTTCTTAGTAAAGCTAAGACATTCTAGTCTTTAAATATGACATTGTATATAATATATGGACTGTAGAGCTGGATGACATTGGTTCAAGTTCCAATTCCATCCCTTTCTAACTGGACTAACCTAGGCAAGTTTCTTAACTTTGCTGAGTTCAGTATCTTCATTTGCAAATGAGGATTGCTAGTATCTCAAAAGTTATTACAAAGATCAAATGTGTTGTTATCTATAAACCACCCAGTACAGCACTTAACAAAGCATAAACACTCCCTCAAGGATGATCTAAACACTCCTCATTCACTTATTCCTTTAGCAAATTCAGTGTGTGCTATGTGCTAGGCACTCTGAGGCAATGAGCAAAACAGAAACGGTTCCTGTTCCCACAGAGCTTTCTGTTTAACTTGAGATGCTTTGCATGGAACAAGCATATTTTACTTCACTTAATCTACACTTGGTTAAATCAATGTTTCTCTGGTCTTGCAAAGATGTCTTTCATTTTTGCTTACAAAAATATTAATTCTCTATATTTTCTTGACTTTGGGAGGATTTTTATTTAATGCAATTTATAGCTAGATAATTGGCCAGTCTCTGATTTGCAATTTCTTCAAAGTCAGAGGATATGACCTCTTCCTTTTCTTCTCTTTTGCCAAAGAGAACAGCATGGTGAGTGAAATTTAGAGAATGGCTTCATGGCTGACCTAATGACGAGTTTGTTTTTAGAGGATCTGTCTCAGGTATGAAGCAAAAGTGTCCAAGCTGAGTGGAGTGTAAGCCTTTGAGACTTCTTCCCGTTGTCAACAGGAAGATCCACTCTGGATTTTAACATATATCTTATATCTTTTCTAATTATGATTAGCACTACCAATTACCACAGCTGCTGCATATTATTTTCTGTTTTGGCAGTTTTCCCTTGTATTGCTCCAGTTTGTATTTTGAGGCAACAGCAAATGTAACTGTGAAATATTAGGTTTGGTACAATACCAATTACTTCCCTAGAAATTTCCTTAAATTACTCAAGCTTTAACTAAACTAGCTTTGAGTCATGTTTTTAAGATTTCTGTTGCAATGTTAGAGTTACTAAAGCTATATTAATTCTGCTTCTGTAAGACAAAACTGGCCTCAACTTACATTTTCCTGAGGAAGCATATACCTAATGGGAAGCAAATGATTTACACCCAAATAACGTTTCAAGCACAAGAGGGTGATTAATGTGTACTCAAAATAGAGAACACATACGTTTACTGAGAAATTATACACCATTGATTAGATCCAATTGACAGTGTGATCCTGTTTCATTACATACTGTGGGAGGAGTTTGCTCAAAAGATAATTAAATCCTCTCTGAAGCAATATCCACCCCTTTCCCCATGAGCAGCTGCAGGGGATATCCGGAGGCTCAGATTACACTTCCCTTTTTTGTATCACTTAATTTTACTTAAACACTGGGTAGAGATTAGGAGAGAAAAAGAGAAGCAGATGGGATATGCTTTTCCACTGGTATATAACTTTGGATTATGGTATCTGGAAGAATCAAGCAGGTCTCACACAGGTGACATAATTATACTCCTTTCCATTATTTCTGGTGAAATCAAATGGTCCAGATCCTAAGATGAGATGTGCTGAGTTATAGATACAGCACAGACATGCTCTATCATCTCATGTACCACCTCACATCTGTGGCACAGCAATTTCTAGGAAGAGAGCTTTGTCTGTGTGAATATTGCATGCTCCTGTACTGTAGACCCTCTGGAGTCTTTTTCTCCCCCTCGACTTTAGGGTTGAAGAATGCCCGAGTAGCATACTTGTCATGTGGTAGGGACCAATGTAGAGATTTTCTGTCTGTTTGTTTACTAAACACACCTTCCTTGTGCATGTCTCCTGGAGTGCAGAGAGGTAAACATACCATGGTCCTCTTTTCAATTAGCTCTCAGTGTGGTCGACTAACAATTTATGATTCCCTACTGCAGTCAACTCCTCTTGCATTTAGGGAAAGAATGTAAAAATTGGATAAATGGCTTCAGATTCCTGTCAGTCAGCTTTCCCGTTTGTCTTCTTTAGAAGAAGTCAGGCCAACAAGTGCACACTGGTGTTCTTCTCTTGAATTAGAGGCCAAAGGTCATAGAAAAATTTGTATTTATATACTTATTCTAACATTTTGGGTTTTTTTTTTCATTTGATAAAAAAACAATGTCTATCTTCAGGTAGTTCCATCATTTTTGACAGACTGAAACTTGATAAACATAAAAATAATCATTTTTACAGAAAATCTCTCTATTTTTGTGTTATAAATGATGAGGTGAATGGGTGGAGAAATCACACCACTCCTTTCTTGCTCTTTTTGACTAGTGGCATTTTTCTGCCAACTTATTCTTAGCGACTACAGAGCTATTTCTCTGGCCGACCAGCATCCTTAAGTCCCATTCTGCTTGCTGAATAACCATTTTGCCAAAGTTCACAATATACCCTCCTATCTACTCAGCATCAATTACATTAGGAATTTTAAACATATGTTTGCCTTGGTTATTACCCACATTCAGAAATCTGCCTATTTGTAGATAAATGCTTTTATCTTCATATAGCCAGATGAAACTCTCCAAGACTATTACCTCTAATTTGAGGTAAGGAGAATAAGGAAGTAATCATCCAAATATAAACAAATACCGCTATCTTTTATTATCCTTCCTAGTTGCTGAAATAAAGAAGTCTCAAAGCTTGAATTGTTCATCAATGTTTTCCAAATGTTTTGGATTTTTTTGTTTACTCTATTTTAGAAACTCAGAAGTAATTTACATGAATATATAGTTGCTTTGTAGTGTGTTGTCAATACAGGTGATTTTGTATGACCCTGAACGGTTCTTTGAACTTGGTATGGCAACTCCTACCAGGCTGGTTTGCAAATGAGTTTCTATGTAAGCGTCTTGACATATTTTGGAGTGTGTATGTGGATGTGTGTGGGTGTGTGTATGTGTGTTTTAAACTCTGGCTTTGTCGTGTGAAATACATTTGCACAAAATACGATACACATTGCCCTTACTACACAGACTTTAGCTTGGGCCTCTAGGGCATCATTTAGTTGAAGAAAAGAAGGTTTTACAGAAATAAAAATAGAAATCCAGCTGTGTTCTTAAGGTCACTAATAGTCACTGCCATCAGCTGTGTCTTCACTGTGACACTGTTAGTGTGGTAAAAACATGGGAGAAATTGCAAACCAGAAAACATTTTTGCAAGTTGAATGCGTTTTTATGATCTTATACATGTGGGTATGTGGGTGTGAAATTATTTAAGCTTTTATGTAGGGTGTCTAAACTTGGAGTTTCATGATCAGGTTTTCTTGCTTACTACATTTTATTCTTTGTATCTTTTGTGTTAGGAAGGTTACCTAAACTAGCTTATTTTCTGGAGTCTGCAACATCGTTCTTTTGGCATTAATTAATGATCAAGAATTTCATAAGCTTTGATCATTTCCATTTTTTTGAATATTCCATTTACCTTTAAATTTTGTCTGCTTGTTTGTTCTTCGATTTTTCCAGTGAAATGAAGGCCAGTGATTATCTGGCCTTGTAGTTCTGATTTACTTAAATTGTTCCACTTGTTACACTCTAGATTGATTTCGAGTTCTTCTCAATGATTCTGTAATCATTACCATTACATTTTGGCCATTTTTAAATCCTTAATAAAATCCAAAGGACTTTGTATGGAATGTAAGACCTTCTGTAAACTTTCTGCAAGCTACTTTTTCAGTCTTATACCTGATACTCTGCCATACTTTGCACATGTGTCACCCTAGGCAGAAAACTCTCCATTCTCAGGACACATCCAAGCCTTTGCTGCACTTTTGTATTTGCAGTTTGCCTTCATCTGAGATGGGCTTCTATGTCTGTATGTGTTGAAACAGTACTTGTATATCAGTGCCCATCTCAGATGCCACCTGCTCACAAAGTTAGAACCTGAAAAAAGTCTGAGTACTGGGGATCAGCTGTTGCCACCCTTTAGTTTTACAGATGAGGAGGTGAGGCTGACAGGGATCAAATGATGTGCTTAAATTAGATGCAAAAATAAGACAAGGACTCAGGTATTCTGATTCTCTGTGCTTCCATCTCTATGTAGCTTCCCTGAATTATTACCTAACTCTGGTTGAATTAATCTGCCAAGTCCTCTTTTCTCCTACAGCTTTTACCTATACTTCATCTATATTTTACCTATACTTTATCACTCTCATGTGCATCTTCTTCTACAGAGTCTAAGTTTCTTGACTCTGTAGGATCATATTTAATTTACTTTTGTATGACTCATAGCATTTGATCAAGTGTTTGGTACCATCAAACTATTTATTACAGAGAATGGAAGTATAGATACATTGTTTAAATTTCTGCATTGGGATGAGGTTTTACTATAGAGCTGAAGAAAAAAGAGATAGGAAAGATAATATTATCAATCCAGAATTCAGGACTTGGAAATATTGACTACCACTGTAAAGTAACGTTGGTTCCATCTACTGAAAAGACGAATCTTGTCTTCTTGGATGTCTCTCAAGACATCATACCATAAACATAGAGTTATACCTTTACAAACATATAAACACACACCCAAGAGAACTGTTAAATAATTGCTCTTGTCTGTGAGTTCTATTTGAATGTGTTTGTTACGGATGGAGGCCATATTTCTTAACAATCAAGCATATGAGGTATTAGCTTAGCACCCTGGCACCTCAGTTTTCTCAGTTGAACAAAGGGGATAAAATTATCCCTTCTAGTGTTATGATAAGCAAATGAGACAACTCATTTGCTCACTGTTATCACTCACTATTATCAAAGTGAAGTGTTTATTGAAGTGCTGATTAAATTTTCTTAAAATTGTAGCTTTAAAAAATGTGTTAGTGTTTACACAAGAAGTACCAATGTAAGCCCTACCTTGGCCCACAAAGAAATGTTCAGTTGTTGGCAGGAGATCATGTGTATCTCAGAGTTCTAGAAATCTGAAACAGTAACAATGACACCAACAATATATGTCCCTTCTAAAACAGAGCTTTTAAAATGCAGATCAGAAAACTCATCCACTAAACAAATAATGCTTAAGTATCTATACATGCTCAGTGATCACCTGCTATTCCCCACGTACTAGTCTGTGTTCCAGGGTACAGTTTGGTTTTTTTTTTTTTTTTTTTTTTTTTGAGGCATACCACTGTGATGTTTTACTGGATAGTAATGTTGACTCTTGTGTTGAGATAGACCTTTCTCCTAGCAAACTGGAGAAAAGAAGCAAGTAGTGTTTCACAGCTTAATTAGTTATAGTTCAGTGGGGAAAAAATGTGGTAGAGAATGCAACTTTCAAAAACAGAAAGAAAGAAAAATGGTAAACCACCTGTGCCTACTTTTTATTATTATTATTTATTTATTATATATATATTTTTTGAGACGGAGTCTCACTCTGTCGCCCAGGCTGAAGTGCAGTGGGGCGATCTCGGCTCACTGCAACCTCTGCCTCTCGGGTTCACGCCATTCTCCTGCCTCAGCCTCTCGAGTAGCTGGGACTACAGGCGCCCGCCACCACGGCCGTCTAATTTTTTGTAGTTTTAATATGTAGCTCCTCTAAGATCACAATGCTCTGAACAAACCATAGCCTTTTAGCTCCTTGGGTTTACAATCCATGCCTCTTTTACTTGGAATTACCTTCTTCTACTTCCTCCCAATTCTCCCTCCTCTATCTGACATACTTATATTTCTCCTTAAGAAGAAATGTAATAACTTACATGATCCCTTTCTTACTTCCTCCTTCCCTGGAGGCCTCATTGTAACTCACGTTCTCTCAAGGCCTTGCTTAGGTACTTGTTTCCTCACCTAGATTTCGCATTTCTAAAGAGCCGGCATCATATTTTTTCATCTTTCTTTTCCTCTTGTTTCTTCTTCCCCAGAGTCTAACACAGTGACTGCATATAATAAGGGCTTAATAAATAACTACTCTTTTTATTTCCATATGAGATAAATTTGCAAAATACAGTTGTTTCACACACTTTTTGTATTTTGCCTTACATCTTCTCATTACATTTCTACTTTAGCTATTGCTATGACAACTGGTTGTGTGCAGGGTAAACAATTCTAAAGTATATTCTACAGGGCTCCTCAGAGGGTCCCTAGTAGGATGGAGTCAAGTTATGCACAGCTAGTACCAGTTCAATAGTGTATACTTGGACTGACTTTCCCTTCTTCCCTATTTTATTTGTTCCAGTCACCCACCAGTGTTCCAAAATTCCTTCCCAAAATAATCACCTACAAGCAATTTGCTCATTTTAGGGGTATCCAGAGAAAGACAATAAGATTGTACAAAGAAAAGGAAAATAATACATTGTAAATACTGTGTCTACTGCAACTTCTTATCTCCCTATGCTCCATGGTACTTTGCACATAGTAGGTGCACAGAAAATTAATTTGGATAAATATATCTGTTGAAAGTAAACAGTTATCTACTCTCTTTGCCACTATTCTTCTTGGGTCTTGATAATTCTCTCAGTTAGTGTCACTTTTATGAAGTTTGCATTAATTATACTATTAGCAGGCACATACTCTTAATAACAACAACAGCAAAAAACCCAGGTCTTAAAATCTTAATTAAATCTGTTTTTTTTTCCTCATAGATTTTATCCCAGGAATATTACCCACTGTTTTACACTATCATCATTTTGGTTTCTGCTATACCAGCAGCACTGCTTAATGAAAGTTTTGTCTCCTCTTGTATTTCTTAAATATTTGAAGGCACTCACGGTTCTTATTTTTTATTACGATTTCAACTATAAAATACTCCTCTCCTCTGCAACCTTGAAATGTTCTTTCCTCAAGGCTCTATTGCTGCCTAAGATTATCCAACTTGTAAAACGGGAAAATGAGAAATAGAACTGCTGTGGAAGGACTTTGGGGGCAGGCACAAAAAAATCAGATATTAGGGAATTCTAGTCCAAAGAAGAGTCCAGAAAAAGATGAAAAGAAAAAAAAAAAAAGAAAACATGCACAGTGATGCCAGTACTGAACTCAGACTCTAGTCAAGATGGTAAAAAACAGAGAGAGGTGTGCATTTTTAAAACCATTACATCAAAACACCTTACCTCTGGCTCATTTTTATAGATATTGCAAATTTGGCCATTTATATTACTGTTTGAAACCGTTTTTGACTATAATAAAAATAGCATTCCCTGCATTAATAAATGTTTCAGTTTATTAGCATTAAGTTTACATCCATGGTTCCTTCAGGCACAAAACATTAGGAAATTTTTGTCATTTCATAACACCTTTATTTTATTGAGAGATGCCTCCACTTTAGCAGTACTTTCAATTATACTTAACCTTAATATATACATTTAAACATATAATTGGAAAATTGATCTTTGAGACTTACATAAGTCAGGAAATTATAATTTAGAAGTAACTGATTTTTACACCAGTAATCACATTATTTATTCAACAAGTGCTATGGAGTGCCTGCTATGTGTTAGGCATTGCACTCATACATACACAAAGATGAACAAGACCTAATTCTTAGCTTTTAGGACTATGTAGTCAAGTAGCAAAAAACCATTCTACACCAGAAAAAAAGGAAATGATTTTTACAAAATCATATGTTATTATAATTCCAGGGTTAAAAGAAATTTTGAGGGAATCTATTCACCTTTGTCGAAGCATAACTAAATCAGAATCTAGTTAGAGAAAGACATTCTAGGCTTATGTCGTTTTATAGCCAGAAGACACTCAAGTCTGGAGAGGAAAGAGCTAGACAGAGAATTTCTAAGTGTCTAGATTTTAAGTTTAATGCCCTTTCCAGAATATTGCACTGCTCACATGAATTTGTTTAGTATTTTGCTTCATGCTTTTATAACGCTCATTGCTTATTAATATTAAAGTAGCCAATAGCAATCTTAAAATGTTTCTAAATATAATATGATCAAAATAATTCCATAGTCTAGTAAATTATCCAAAGTCTAGACACATCTTTAATTAGACATTTCAACCAATAAAATACAAAATGAGTTTGTTCTACATACATGTTGAAAGTGATATAACTAATTTTTGAAATATCAAATGTTGGAAATAATTTCCAAGATCTATAGTTAATACATGCTTTCTTCACATCTTTCATAATGTGTTCAATTTGAACTGTTTTAGTACCTCAAGCATATATGGAGCTCATAATAAATATGTATTGATCAAATATTAGTGATATTTGAATAATCATTATATTAGAAATCTCTTATGAATGGCTAATTTATTTTTGTAAGAAGAACTTGGCCTGGAATCAAAAGAGTAGGCATCTACAACATTTAGCTATATGTCTAGACTGTGTCTTGATTCATCAGTTGCTAAAAGGTACACATGAAATCAGAAAATTAGCATTCAGACATCTCTGCATAAAATTTAGTTGTTGGTGTTGGTTTTAATTTTTTTTCCAGTGAAGGAGCAGCTTTGGCTTACTATTCAAGCTCGAGGTCAGGGCTTGAAAACTTGAAAAATGGAAAAAGGATTAAGAGAACCTTATATTCCTAAAGAGCAAAGGTATAGTTTAAAAACAATAAGTGTGTCAATTGGTTTTCACAGTAACTTCTCTACTTCCTAGCACACTAGTATCTAAGAGTAACTGCTAATAAAATAAGCCACATTTAAATACATGTGTTCTAACATACATTTTCCATTTCACACTAACTTCACTTATATTCACAATTAATAGGAACAGTTGGCATCATTATAATTGTCAAAAAAAATTCTAAAATTCTCTGTTTGTTTACATGTAAGACTTAAAGAAAGCAAGCATAAGAAAAGCAACCATACATTCTGATGTATTCTTAGAAACATATCATTATAAAAAGGTTTGGGCTACATAATACATAATTGCACTTGGGTGTAATTTTTTAATCTTTAAATTAGAAAAGACAGATGATTATTTTCTGCCTTCACCAAAGAGAGAAAAGATGTTAAATATTAATATCTCCTTGTTACACTTTTTTTTTTAAGACAAAGGGATATAAGAAGGATATAATAAGCACTGTGAATGTTCCTGCTAATTTTCCTGGAATTTCCTCCTATAGTAAACTATATCTTATCTATACTATTTAAACTATTCTTCTGATATTCTTCACATGTGAACGAGATGATATTTTGCAAAGTTTAAGCATTGTGGCAGCTACCCACTTATAAAGAGCAGCTTTATCCACTTCTGAAGTAGGAACAAAAAACTCACCAATACAAATAAAGGTTTTCATTAAGCCACATTCCTGTTTATTACAGAGTGACAGTAATAATTTTTCTGGATTTCAATTTAACGTTAAAAACAAATCCCAATTCCCCCATCTCTTTGATGCAGCTGGCTGCACTATGCATAATGTCTGATACACAATGGCACTGTCTATTGTTACAGAACTGGCTTATTTGTATATTGAAAGCTGCATTCAAATTTGTATGGTTCAGAATGTTCAATGAAATGCACAAATTGACTAATATTCCTCAATTCGTCGTAATCGTTTTTGTGTGAGTGTTTTTCTTATTTAAGGCTGTCGTAATGTCATTTATATTCTTTAAGGAAGAAGCAACAATTCCTCTGAAATCTCATGGTCGAAAGCTAAAGACAGGGGCCTAGGTCAAGCTCAAAGTCACTTACAGGACGTGAAAATCACCTCGGATTTAATCTAGGCTTAGCAGCTACAGGAAAAGAACTGAAGAAAGGCCTTGTTTTATGTTTTCTGACAGTAAAATGAAATAAGACGTGGAATATTATAGAAAGGATTTTGTAAGTGAAAGGGAGTGGTTGAGAAGAGGCAAAGTGAGTGTTGGAAAGGATATTGAAACTTGAAGAATGCTGGAAGAAGAGGTCAAGGGAATCCTATGACTGAAAGCAGCATCAGAGACACAAACATACTGATCTTGGAGCCCTGCAAATACATCTCTTTATATTGAACATTTTGAGTCTTTTTCTATTCCTAGGTGTGTTTACTAAATTATACAAGTCTGCTAATTCCAATTATCCTATAAATGCCCTTCTTAATTCTTAAAATACGTATTGCACAACTGAATTGCATTTGAGTTTGTTTTTTAAGTTATGAAACAGGTATCCTGAGTCTGTAAATACAGTTTATTTCCTGATCACTGAGCTACAAAAAGTACAGATTCAAAAAGCAATTTTTGGCTGGGCCAGATGACTCACACCTGTAATCCCAAGCACTTTGGGAGGCTGACTCAGGAGGATCCCTAGAGGCTAGGAGTTCGAGATCAGCCTGGGCAACAAAGTGAAAAATCCCATCTCTACAAAAAATAAAAAAAATTAAAAAGTGATATGTGTTGACATATGCCTATCATGGTAGCTACTTAAGAGGCTGAGGTGAGAGGATTGCTTGAGCCCAGGAGGTCAAGACTGCTGTGAGCTCTAATTGCACCTTGCACTCCAGCCTAGGCAACAGAGCATTTCTTGAAACAATTTCTTATCTCAAGAAAATAAAATGAAATTTTTTAAAAAGCTATTTTTAAAACATGGAAAAAAACTACAAAATCAAGAAAAATGATTGTCATTATTGCATAGATACTAATTAGAGATAAATGTAGTTGCATGTTGTTCATTTGAAGATATTACCTTTTCATCACTTCACTGGTAGAGATTAGAGGTCCTTTCTCAGCATTTCAAAAAATGTGGGAAAAACTAGTCTCTTCTACTTGCCATAGATAACTTACTATTGCAATTCCTGAGGATACGTAATTCCACTGTTAAATACAGGGTGGGATAGCAATCACATTATAATTATCAAACTTTTGGGCAGGGCATATAAAGAATTGGCCAGAATTTTTTTTTGTTAATCTCTTCATTTAATTCTTTGATTATATCATTATGACCAACTCCTCCTCACCCACCCCCCCTTTTGTTTTTTGCAAAATTAGTTGCATTCAGAACATTTTGAGTATAAAGAATTAAGACCTTCAACAAAATACTGCAGCATTGTGAGCCTCAAATTTCTATAGGTGCTATAGGAGGGGTTATTAATATCCTTAGACTATTGTGAATGTTGGAGGAGATAATGTATGTGCCTGTGCTTTGTAATGTACACATCAGTTTGTAAAAGCCATTTGAGACTAAGACATAACTGTCAGATGCTAATAGTTAGGACTTTAAAGAAAAAAAAAACCTTTTAAAATTTGTTGTCATTTGATAAACAAATTCTCACCATTGAATGGTAAATCTTTCCATGATTAATCAATTCAATCAATTCAATCATAGACATAAGGTTAAATGTAATGACCCAAAACTAATGTATTTGGGTAAAATAAAATTATCTTCACCTACAGGCTCAGTTTTATCTATTTGTAATTTGTATGATGATATATCTGACTTACAAAATTATCTTTATTATTCATTTGTTCATACATTTGTGGATTCATTTAATAAATGGATTTAGTATGTACCTGTGCACAGAATTACCTCAGTGTCACAGGAGATAATGCACCATGGTCAATGTGGTAGAAAAATTCTAAAGATGTCTTTCCTCCCCAGACATTCCCATCCCCTGGTTACTCAGTCAAGCACTAATCTAAGTACTTTGTGAAAGATTTTGCAGATGTAATTAAAATTCCAAGTTAGTTGACCTTAAAATCTGGAGATGATCTGGGTGGGCCTACCCCAGTTACATGAAGTCTTGTAAAAGCAGGCAGTTTTCTCCACTGGTGGCAAAAACCCAGAGATTAAAAACCCAGAGAGGAGTTGGCCTTGCTGTTGCTGGCTTCAAAACTGAGGGGCCCCCATGTGTTAAGAAATGCAGGTGACTTTCAGAAGCAGAAGGCAGCCTTCTGCTGACAGCCAACAAGAAAATGAGGACCTCAGTCCTTCCACCACAAGGAACTGGATCCTGAAAACACAAATGAGCTCAAAAGTAATTATTCCCTAGAGCCTACAGATAAGAACCCAGCTGAGCTGACACCTTGGTTTCAGCTTTGTGAGACCATATGCAGAAAACCCAGTTAAGTCATATTGCACTTCAGACTTATAGACCTGAAAGTAAATTTGTGTTCTTTAAGCCACTTGATTTCTGGTAATTGTTCCATAGCAATAGAAAGCAAATGCAAGTTAACAATCTGTTTCATATTGGGGCATGCCACATAAACTGTGGAAAGGCAGGAAGGGTTAAAGGGACAAAAGTTAGAAATTTAAAAAAAAAGACATGTCAAGATGAAATGACTGAGCACCACACATAATACGTGCTCTTAGCTTCAAGAAGAGTATTTCACAGTGGGCTGGACTATTCTGAGAAGTTCTTCCTGGAGCAGGAAGGCTTAAAGGATGGAAGAGGTAGTAGGCAAGGCCGAATCTCTCTTATGATTCCAAATAAATCTCCCATTAAACTTGTCTATCTTTAATTTGAGTTTTTGTTTAAACTGAAAGCAGCAACAGAGATGATACTGTACAGATGACATTATATAATCCTGTGCTATATCTGTTATTCATGTTTTCTACAAACCTTTCCCCAACTATAAAAACAATAAAAACAAATGTTCCAGAGACTCCAAGGAGTCAGTGCTGTTATTCCACTGAGTTGGAAGGAAATAATCATCATCCACTTATAAATCCGGGGTTACTCCAATTTCATGCTGAGCCCTGAATGAGATAATACATACATATATGTAATCTCCATATAGAGTACAGTAAGAAAGCTTGACCAGAAGACCTGTGTGCACCCCTCCACACACTTTTTTTAATGTGAAATATCTGAGTCGGAACACTTCTCAATGAATAACTAATCCTGGGAAGCATATAATCATGTTCATTTTCTAACTCTTTTGTGGTCAAATAATAAATACAGATGATACAGAAAATAGGAACCATGGCAAATTTGGACAAACATAATTTAGAGACAGTGACAGAAAGCTTAGTCAAGCTTAATGCTCACAATCCATAAAGCAAAAATCAGGACAAAAAACACCAAACATTCCCCTGAGGCTCATGATTACATAAGAGGGTCCTTCAGGTCCTTTGGTTTAGCACAACCTCTTCTTTTCCCAGCAATCACACTCCTACAGCTAAAAGATGTTTGGACTAGGACACTCATTATTTACAGCAGTTAGTGAAGCTGCAAGAGTACCTACATACATATATGCATACATACATAGTGCAGAAGATAATGAGTAATGCCTTAGCTCATCTTATTTCCCCAAGGTTGTAATTTAATTATGTTTCCAATGGGAGAAAAAGGCACACACCTCCCCTTAAAGAACACTTTTTTATATACAAAAAGTAAAGTGGACGTATTTCTTTTACTTGTGCCATTTCTCCATTTAAGCTGCTATTTGCTACTTATCAGCATGAATAGAAGAATGGATGAAATGAGCAAAACATAGATTTTTGTTGTTCCTGCCATGTAAAGTTACAGCAAGTAAATTGCACAGAGAAAAGAATAAATGTAGAAATAACCTAAATCTTTTTATGTAGATGAGGTAAAAAGGCAGTTTCCTTTAGAATTGCTCATTTAGATTATAATAGCAATTTATGTTAAAAGTCACGATGACAAATCAGCCTGTAATTTATTTTAAAAAGTCAAACTAGCAAGATCAAGTGTACTGTAGGTGGTATTTCATCTTATCATATTAAAACAGTCTTCCCAAATGTAAAAGATAATCTCAACTGCTGTGTTCTGTAAGCAAGCAGAAAATTATGTAAATCTGATTTCCTTACTGTGTGCTTACTATCTCTTTAAAGCTTACTAAATCATATCCAGATTTGTAAACACAAAAGCACTGGATCCAAGATATATTTGCCTTTAAACACTCAGAATGAGAAAAGGTATTTTGCAGGGTGTAATTGAAAAATTCCTATCTGTTTTCAAAAGCTAACCAACAGTTATGTGAGATTTTAAAAAAATACAAAACATCACCTTTTAACTTATTATGGGCTTAATTGCTTCCTCATAATGGAGTGTGACAATGTGATTGCAATAAGAACAGCACCTGCTTTGAAAATCCCATATCAAAGAAATGCCAGTAAGGGAGCAGGAAGCTCACACGGCAGCCATGTTGAAGTTCCTCTTCATCTATATTTTAGCTTTCACTGTTTCTTACCCTCTGTACTTTAGGTCTCTTTAGGCTCATTGCCTGAATCACTGGTGTTTGCTTTGTTAGCTCACCTAAAAATGTCGGTACCTGTGTGCATGCTCACCTTGGAGATGTCATAAGCATAACGGCACATATATGTAGCTGGATATTTCTCTGGGCCAAAATTTAGAAACTTTCTTCTTTTCAAACACAGAAATCTCCTACATGACCCAGACTGTAATGTGCTCTGCCTGTGTGCTAGAAGACAAACCTGTGATCCAGATTGCACAGCATGTTTAAGTCAATAGCCGTGCCAATAGCATGGACTGTCCTCATCCTTCCTGTGTTCTGAAGAAGTAATACTTTGATGTCAAAGTTAAATTCACTGTTATTGTGGATTTGCATTTACCTGCATCAGTACACTCCAATCTATTTGGAAATATACAACTAATCTTAATATATATCTTTTCACAACTAATTTCTTACTTTATATATTACAGCAAGGCAGGAAATCCTTTACTCTTTCCATGAAGAGTTAACCAAGTAATAAATCAAGTTAAAAGATATTTAAATTACTAGTTATGTTTTAGTTAAGATAAATGTATAGTATTTCCTGCACCTTTAAAAAATGAGAGTAAGAAAAACAAACTCTCTTGTTCTAGTTCCTGGCCTATAGTAAGTAGTTAAATATTTGTTAAGTGAGAATGCTATTCAATACATTCAGTAAACAATAAAATATACATTTTGGTTCTTTATTAAGGAATTTTGCCAGCTGTAAAATAACACAATATTCCATTTTAATTCTAGCATTCTAGAATTTTAAGTGATAGATCGAGACAATCACATGAGAGTAAAGAAAGGCAGTGAATGCTGAACTTACATATGCTATGAGCCATACAAAGAGAATGACCAGCAAATACAGTAGGACAAAGAATAATGAGAGATGTGCTCAAAGGGAGGTATGCACCTGCACATAAGACACACTGAGAGGCTGATAACACACTCACACACACACACACACGCATGCACACAAACACACACACTGTCCTTATGCACAGCAACATTTAGAGGCACACAAAGACACTTACTGAAAGGGCAGAGGAAGACTGAGAATTCTAATTATGGCAGAAAGTGAGATGGATGGGAAACAGCCCCAGTTTATGTGTTTATAGGATAATAAAGACTGCAAATGCCCTCTTGTATTTTCACAGCAGAAGGTACGAATGGCAGTGCCAGCTCTGGGTGCTTGCCTTTTGGCTAGATGACATTAAGCTGAGGTGCATATGTGGCCTGTGGGCTGAAGATTTCACACCTGCTATAAAGGCAGTCTGTGTTAAGTCTCATTCTAAATAGTACCTGTGTAATAATAGTGTTCAAATCAATGTTTCACACAAATAAAAACTCACATTCATTTATCTATAAAACTGCTATAATGTTAAGGCACTGAGTATAAGCCCTAATAAATTCAAATGCTAGGCACATTATATCAATGTGCTGTCAGCAAAATGTGTAGCTGAAAGATAACGAATAATTTCATATTTCAGGACCTCTGGAATCTAGAACAAAATAATCAGAATAGCTGATTCTTATATTCTTAGACCTATCATGTTTAAGTCTGTTTTAAAAACTTTGCATATATAAATTTATTTATATAAATTTATTTTTTTATTATAATAAATAAAATAAATTTATTTTATTATATAAATTTATTTACTCCTCACAACAGCCTATATTATTTTCTCCATTGTATAAATGGGGAAAACTGAGATACATAAATGTTGGAGCCTAGATTTAACCTGGTCTATGAAGTTTTAAAATCTTTGTTCTTAAGCACTTTGCAATAATGCCCCTCAGAGATAAGCAACAAATGTAAAGGCTTAAAAAATGTTTGAATAAGATCCACGATTAAAACAATACACAAAGAAACAAATTTTAAAACTCCCTTTGGATTTTCTCTAATAAAAAGGAAGAAAAGAATACTTTAAAAATCTTTATCACCTACAGGTAGCCTTTTCAAAGACTTTTCTTTCACAAACAAGCCAGTATGAAGTTAGAAGAAACCCTGGTATGATAAATACATAATTTTTTAGTTCTTTGATTAAAAGGTTACATCTGGATAACTTTAGAGTTTTTTAAAAAATTTTTTTTCATAAACTGCATTGACTAGAACTGCTGGTGGTACTGGTACACATACCTATATTTACTTTCAATGAACTTAAATTCCTGAAAAAGTTATTTCTAAAGAAGGAACAAACTAGCATGTAGTATTTAAATGGATTATTTTACATATCAGGAATACAAATCTCTATGTACCATCAGCAGTTTTTGTTATTTTTACAAAAGGTAAAATTAAAACAAAAAAAGTCCGAAAGGTTAAGCGAAGTCTAAATTACATTTCATTTTGAATTCTAATGCTCGGTGGGGGTTGCACAGTAAAATCCTTATTGATAAAAGACTGGCTTGAATCAAACTTCTTTTTTGCTAATAGCCTGAGCCAAGTCACCCAGAGCCAGTGGTCTCTGATGCTTCTAGAGAGTCATCCATCAGAGGCTTTCTCCATCTGTTAGGTCCAGTGCACAGTGCATTCCATTTTGTTCTCACCCTGGGACCTCTCCAGCCAGTCCTAGATCCATCCATACCTCATTGTTCTGCAGCCAGACAAATAGTGGCAATTAAAACACTGGGTAGGGATGACATACTATGGTTGCGGTTAAGAAGGCCCTTCCACTTTTAAAAATCGCTGTTTTGTGATACTTAACATTTTCTCAAAATAGTATTCAGATGGAAAGTTCAAAGTGCCTCTGTATGAGAAATATTTAAGAGATGTATTTTGTTTTAAAGTAAAAATATACTTTGTGGATTACCCATACTTACTTATGAAGGATTCACTGCAGGGTGAGAGGGAGGAGGATAATTTACACTTATTATTCAACAAATGTGTTGACTGCCTACTATGTTCAAGGCCTTTTGCCAGCCCCTGCCTCTCTTCTCAGAAAGGTAATTGTCTCCTAGGACAGGTAAGCAGAGGCACAAATAAATGTTATATAATTGAAAAGTGCCAGCCTTCCCTCCCACTGCAGAGTCCCTGCTCATGGCCTGGTACTGCAGTATGGAAGAGGAGAGTATCTTCTTAGAACAATTGGGCAACTCATCTTTGAACTTTTGTTTCTGTTCGGCACCTTCTGGCAAACTATGGCCATTATAGCTCCTGGATCCTGGCTCAAAGACACTTTTCCTTTGTGCTCTTGGCTCTATGGTCTTATTTAGATCTCAGATCCTTTCTCTGTATTGCCTCTATAAACCTCAGTTTGACCTGGCCTCTGCTGGGTATTGCCCTAACATATCCTTCCTCTGCAATTCTCTGCTCTTTTGCTTGGGGCTCAACTAGGTGACTGCAATATGTAATGTGCCTTTTTCTCTCTTGCTTTTATGTAAAATTAAAATTCATGGTTTTGATTTTTTAATGGTATTGAATTAGTTAAAGCAGTCATACTGTATTTCCACTCAAAACCCTTAGATTATCCAGACTTTCCAACATTCTTACAGCATAGAGTTGGCTAGAAAACATCCACATTTTAGCTGGGCAGTACAGAAAGTGTATAATTCACATTTTACTACATTTTCTGAAGTGGTATGTCTTATAGCTTTTTTTAAAAAAAAATAGTTGTGACTCTCCATATAAGAATTAAAAAAAGGCCTTTTTTTTTTTTTTTTTTTTTTTGAGACAGAGTCTTGCTCTGTCACCCAGGCTGGAGTGCAGTGGCGCGATCTCGGCTCACTGCAAGCTCTGCCTCCCGGGTTCACGCCATTCTCCTGCCTCAGCCTCCCGAATAGCTGGGACTACAGGCGCCCACCACCGGGCCCTACTAATTTTTTGTATTTTTAGTAGAGACAGGGTTTCACCGTGGTCTCGATCTCCTGACCTCGTGATCCGCCCATCTCGGCCTCCCAAAGTGCTGGGATTACAGGCGTGAGCCACTGCGCCCGGCCAAAAAAGACCTTTTTTTATGATCTTTTTTTTATGACCTTTTTTTTATGATCATAAAAAAGGTAAAAAAAAAAAAAGACCTTTTTTATGATCAGGCAATAAATATGTATTCCCTGGCATTGTTTAGATGTATTCAAATCCCACAAATACTGATTGAAAAGCAAGTAAAAATGTATCTGGAAATACCATGAAGATATAAATCATAAATTCAGTTTATTTAACACTAAAATACACAAAAAAGGACAGTTTGAATAAAGTAAAAAATGGCTATAGCTCCCAATTTTTCTAGCAAAATGTACAATAATGGAAGAAGAAAAGAGCTGAAAGATGTCTATGCAGACTAAAGCTCATCTGTAAGCCCTAAAAACAGAGTGAGTATTTCGAATTGAACTCAGAAAAAGTAAAAGTCTACAGAAATTCCACACTTCTAATTTGGATTTATTTATCTGAAGGAAAGAGGATCAATATTTATTTATTTATTTATTTATTTATTTATTTATTTATTTATCCAATCATCCATCCCTCCATCCATCCATCTGTTTATCCATTCATTCATTCATTCATTCATTCATTCAACAGATGATTATTAAATATAATGTATACTGGGTAATAACCCAGGTACTTGCTAGGCACTAGGGATATAGCAATGAACAAACAAATTTCTTGCTATCATGGAATTTACATTTTGGGCAAACAAATAAACAAATAAAACATCAAGTAGTGATACATTCTAAAAAGACAGAATAAGGGACTAGAAAGTGAATGGGAGGGTAAGGTATTCTTTTATGTATGAAAATAAATTTAGAGACTTTTGCCTAGAGATTTAAATAAAGTAATTCTTTGCACAGAGATTTAAATAAAGTAATGAGATGAGCTATGAAAATGATTAGGGGAAACTGTGAAATTGTGGTAGGCAGAGACCTGGTTAGTGCTAAGGCCCTGAGGTAGGAGCATGCTTGGTGCGTTCAAAAGCAACAATGAAACCAGAATGGCTGAGCAGAGTAGGAGAGTCCACTGAGAAAATGATTGTAAGAGATGATGTCGTAGATCAAGGGACAAGATCATATAGGTCCCAGAGGGAACTTTGGATTTTATTTTTAATGAGATAGGATGCTATTGAGTGGTTTTGAGCAGAGGAGTGACATGTTCTAAATATATCATTCAGGCTCTTTGTGGTAGAGAACAGATTAAGTTAAAGGAAGATGGGAAGCAAAAGAGACAAGAATCCATAGCAATAGTTCTAACAGAGATAATAGAGCATGTATATTAGCAATTGCTCTTTTTTAAAGAAATTATTTTATTGTATATATTTAAGGCATAAAATGTAATGTTTTGGTATACTTATACGTAGTTTTTGCTATGGTTTGGATGTTTGTGTTCCCTCCAAAACTCATGTTACAACTGAAGGAGTGCAGGAAATTTTACACCAAAATATGGCTCACTGGAATCATGAGTATTTTGATTTAAAAACTGAGAGGTCAGTAAGCTCTAGAAGGGACTTTTCGCTTATCTATGTAAAGATGAGACTGAAGCACCAAAGAGAACAATTGTTTCTCTTCCCCTCCCTGTTATTTCATTATCCACTAAAGGAACGAAGGCTAAAAATGTAACTGCATCTGAACACACCCTTTTTAAAGATAAAGACTGACTCCAAGGATCATTTCAATTCCAAAGATAACTATTTACAAATTAATTTCTGTTCCTTGATCCAACAATTCCTCCAGGCAATCAATTATTGCCACTCAATGGAATTATTATTCTCCCCCACCTTATAACCTGTTTTACCAGGATCCAAGCCCCCATTCTTGAGCAGATATATAAGCTCCTGGATGGTGTTGGAAGAATCCTCTGTGATTCTCCCCATGAACATGGCTTAATAGATTTGTATGTCTTTTTTCTTATTAATCTGTCTTATTGTGAGTTGATTTATCATTGAAACCTTGGGCGGCCAAGGGCCTTGCCTCCCATAAAACTGTCTCCAATACAACAATATTAAGAAGTGGAACCTTTTAGAATCTGCACTTATGAGGAAGGAATTCTAGCAAAGAGATTAACGAGTTATAAAAGTGCTTGAGTGGCAGGTCTGTTCCCTTTTGCCCTTCTGCCTTCTGCCATGTGAGGATACAGCAAGAGACAAAATGATAATACCTTGATCTTGGACTTCCCAGCCTTGAGAACTGGAAGAAATAAATTTCTCTTATTTATAAATTGTTCAGTCTCAAGTATTTTATTAGAGCAACATGAATGAACTAAGATAATAGTGAAATGGTTACTGTAGCCAAACAAATTAACATATCTATCATCTCACATAGTTACCCATTAGGGCATTGTTTTTAAGCAATCTTCAAACTGGACACCAGTTACTGTGCTTCACACTGCCCCAAAATGTCCCTGGCCAATAAAGAAGTATGATTCCTGAAGCACAGTGTATTAGTTCACTTTCACACTGCTGATAAAGATATACCCGAGACTGGGAAGAAAAAGAGGTTTAATTGGACTTACAGTTCCATGTGGCTGGGAAGGCCTCGGAATCATGGCAGGAGGTGAAAGGCACTTCTTACATGGCAGCGGCAAGAGAAAATGAGGAAGATGCAAAAGCAGAAACCCTGATAAGACCAACAGATCTCCTGAGACTTAATCACTACCACGAGAACAGTATGAGGAAAACAGTCCTCATGATTCAAATTATCTCCCACAACACGTGGGAATTATGGGAGTACAATTCAAGATGAGATTTGGGTGGGGACAGAGAACCAAACCATATCATACAGTGTGTGTGTGTGAGAGAGATTATCTTTCTCTATAAGCTTCAAAGTTTATTGTTCCTGGTAGTAAACTGGTATTTCTCTATGTTTCAAAATAATTTCATAAACAAACAGAAACAATTAGGAATATGTTTTACCAAAATATACTTTTAAATACTAATAATTGAAGTCACGTTGAGGTTGTTAAGTCAGTAATAAGCTAATAAGTTAGAAATAAGCCTTGTTTCAATGGCTGGTCAAATTGTGTTTATATGCAGTTAACCCTTGAACAATACTGGTTAGAATTATGTGGGTCCACTTATACGTAGATTTTTTTTTCAATAAATATATTCAGAAACTTTTTGGAGATTTGCAACAGTTTGAAAAAACTGGCAGACAAACTGTGTAGCCTAGAAATATCAAACAAATTAAGAAAAAATTATGTCATGAATGCATATAATATATGAAGATACTAGTCTATTTTGTCATTTACTACTATAAAATATAGACAAATCTATTATAAAAACTTAAACTGATGCAGACTGTGCATAGTGCTACTCAGTCCAGGGAAAATAAATGTAAAGATGTGGTATTAAATGATAACTACATAAAATTAACTGTGGTACATATTGTAGTACTGTAACAATTTTGTAGCCACTTCCTTTGCTATTGTGGTGAGCTTGAGTGATGAGTATCTGCTTAATACACTGTGTGATAGTAATCATCTTTGTGTGAGAAATTCATCTCTCCAATAAATTGTGTATTGCAGTAAAAAGTGATTTCTCGAGGTTCTTGTGTTTATTTTAAACCATGTTTAGTGCAATATCATAAGCCTTGAATAACACCATTGGAGTCACAAGAAGTGCCATAGTGATGCTGAAAGTGCTTCCAAGAAGTAAACAAAAGTCATGACATTATAAGAAAAAGTCGAATTGCTTGATATACGTACTGCAGATTGTACTGCAACTGTGGTTGGCTGCCACTTCAAGACAAATAATCCAGTGTAAGGATTTATTGTTACTATAGTTAAAAAAACAAGAGGGAGGCCGGGCGCGGTGGCTCACACCTGTAATCCCAGCACTTTGGGAGGCCAAGGCGGGCGGATCACGAGGTCAGGAGATCAAGACCATCCTGGCTAAAACGGTGAAACCCCATCTCTACTAAAAATACAAAAAATTAGCCTGGCGTAGTGGCGGGCGCCTGTAGTCCCAGCTACTCGGGAGGCTGAGGCAGCAGAATGGCGTGAACCTGGGAGGCAGAGCTTGCAGTGAGCCGAGATTGCGCCAATGCACTCCAGCCTGGGCGACAGAGCCAGACTCCATCTCAAACAAACAAACAAACAAACAAACAAACAAACAAAGGAATTATTGTATCTACATCAGCAGGGGCAAAAACGTTGTACTTTTTGCAAAATACCTTTTTATGTCATATTGAAAATGCAGTTTTTATGTGGGTGCAGGACTTCTATAAGAGAGTCATACCTTTAGTCTCTAATATGATTAGAGAAGAATTGAAGTTATTACGTGACAATTGGCAAAAGGAAGGTGAAGGATCTAAACCTAGAGGACTTAATGTCAGCAAAGGATGGTTTGATAATTTTAGAAAGAGAGTTGGCATAAAAAAATGCCAAGATAACGAGAGAAACAGGTTCTGCCAACCAAGAGGTAGCAGACAAATTCTCAGATGCCGTTAAGGAAATCACTAAGGAGAAAGGATATCTGTCTGTACAGGTTTTTAATGAGCACAAAAGTGCTGTATTCTGAAAAAAAAAAGTCACAGAGACATTTATTAGTAAGAAAGAGAATTGAGCAGCAAGATTTAAAGCAGGAAAGGATAGGCTAACTCCCTATTTTGAATGAATGCAGTTGGGCTCATGATTAGGACTGCTCTTATGTATAAAGCTGCCAACCCCTGAGCCTTGAAGGGCAAAGATAAATACCAGCTGCTGCCCATCTTTTGACTGCACAAAAAGAAGGCCTGGACAATGAGAACAGTTTTCTTGGAAGAGGTGCATCAATGCTTTGTCCCTGAAGTCAGGAAGTACCTTGCCCATAAGGAACTACTTTTTAAAGTTCTTTTGATGTTGGGCAATACCCAGAACTCCATGAGTTCAACATGGAAGGCATCAGAGTGGTCTGCTTCCTCCTCAACACATTCTAACTCAGTCTCTACATGTGTGGTGGGTAATGAGGACCTTTAAAGCTCACTACACACAGTACTCTATGTAAAGGATTGTCAATGTTATGGAAGAGAACTCCAATAGAAAGAACATCATGAAAATCTAGAAGGATTTCACCATTGAAGATGCTATCATTGTTGTAGAAAAAGCTGTAAAAGTCATCAAGTGAGAAACAATAAATTCCTGCTGGAGGAAACAGTGTCCAGATGTACATGAATTCACAGGACTTACAACAGAGGCAATCAAGGAAATAATGAAAGAGATTGTGAATATGGCAAAAAAAAAAAAAAAGGTGGGGTATGAAGGGTTTCAATACAAAGATCTTGGAGAAATTTAAGAACTAATAGATATCATACCAGAAGAATTAGCAGAAGATGACTTGATGGAGATGGGTGCTTCTGAACCAGTAGACAATGAGGAAGAAGATGCAGATGAATCAGTGCCAGAAAACAAATTGACACTAGACAATCTGCCAGGAGGATTGTGATTATTTAAGACTGTTTTGATTTTTGCTTGTTTGTTTGTTTTTATAATATTAACCCTTCCATGACACAATCACTGAAACTAAAGCAAATGCAGAAGAAAGCATTCGTACCATATGGAAATATTTTTAGAGAAATGAAAGCAGAAAAATCAGACAGAAATTATGTTGTATTTCTGTAAGTTACATCAAGTGTGTCTACCTCTCCTGCCTTCTCTTTTGCCTCCTCCACCTGTTTTGCCTCTGCCACCCCTGAGGCATCAAGAATAACTTATTTTCCCCTCCTAAGCCTATTCAATGTGAAGATGATGAGAATGAAGACCTTTATGATGATCCACTTCCACTAATAGTAACTATACTTTATCATTCTCATGATTTTAAAATAACATTTTATTTTCTCTAGTTTATTGGATGAATAGTGTATATAATACATATATAAAGTATGTGTTAATCAACTGCTTATGTCATCAGTAAGGCTTCTAGCCAATAGTAGGCTATTAGTAGTTAAGTTTTTTGGGAGATTTTCACCTGCATAGGGGCTTAGGGCCTCTTCATGTTGTTCAAGTGCCAATGTATATTCTTATCTATGCAATCATAGAGCTTTAAATGTAAGCTATAATCATAACCCTAAAAACACTATAGGCCCATAACACTATAGGTACCTGGCTCAGAAAAAAAGAATAATTTTTAAGAGTATGAAGTATATTTACTTGAATATAATTAATTAGTAAAAATAATTATAAAATCTAATGATTTCGTTTATATGAAATATCCAGAATAGGCAACAATATAGAGACAGAAAGATTAGTAGTTGCTTAGGAATAGGTGGGATGAGAGGTTTTTAGGGAGTGATAACTAAATCCCTAAATGTTTCTTTTATAGGTAATATGTTCTAAAATTGATGTGGTGATGGTTGCACAACTCTGTGAATTTACTAGAAACCATTGACTTGTATATTTTCAATGGGTGAATTGTATCACATGTAAATGATAACTCAATACAGCTATTATTCAAAAAATGATTATAAAACTGATGGATGAAGTCTTACCTATCGTAAATAATGGCCACTTTGTAAATTAATGGTGCTAAAAAAAAGCTAACATATCAGCAAGTCAAGAAATTCAGGTGCTTGTATGCTAAATTTCTTATGAAAATATTTACAAACATTCTACTTTGCATTTAGAAATGTTATGTTCATCTATGTATTTATATTCTTTACTTGGAAAAATGTGAGTGCGGAAGAGGTCAGGTTAAGCATGAGATCTTTGGAAAGAGGGAAGGGTATCATTAATTGACTTCACCATGAAAATTAAATGCCTTAATTTGTGTTTGTCTAAGATACATTTAAAAGATTTGTTTGAAGTGTCAGCAGTGCTCATGCTATATTTCAGGCAAGGAGAGCCCTCCAGGTCAGACAATGAGAAAAAGAAGTATGATTATTTTCAAGTCAAAGGAAGGAGAGCTATATTAAATATGCACTTCATGAAGCAACACTGCCTTTTAGTGGCCTCTCAAGAACTCTTATTATTAGCAGTATCTTCTAGAGAGATTTTCTCACAGGGGCTGCATGGTTTGCTAGATATTGTTCTTGCATCTATTTCTATTAGCTACAGCTGCTGATCTATGGTTTAAACCAGTTACCTGCCAAATTACAACGCTTGTTGAGTTTCAACAGTAACAGATCAATTCATGTAAACTGTTTGGATGGCTTTGAGGATGTTTATGTATTCTTTATAAGCCCTTAGTCAAAGATTGCTGAGGTTGGTGGTGTACAAATGAAAAAATAATGGGCATTCTGATATCTGGGGCTGGCTATGCTTAAGTTTGGCACCAAGAATTAATGGATCTTATGTTTCTTGTGAAAAAGTACATTGGTACTTACATACATATTCCTAGAATCTTTCCTTATTGTAATGCAAGTCTATCAAATTATAATGACACTTCAAATGTGATGAATCCCAGAATCTTCATTTTTTTTGTATGTCGTGCTGAAAGCTACTCTGCATAATAATAAGCTCTCTAAACAAACATAATTGCCTTCTCATCCCACTGAAAAGAGGAATGAAGAACCACTTTCAGGGCAATAAAGAGAGGTTTTAGGTGTTTTAGGATTTTTTGTTTGTTTGTTTGTTTGAGGGGCATTTTTTAGGTCGAAAAAGCACTTAGGCATAATAGCGTTTTGTATTTGTTTAGCGCACCAAACAGAGAAAATGGCCTTACTAACCTTAGTTATGCTGTGATGAACTGGTCTTTATCCATGCTCACAATTTTGGTTATCAAAGAAGCCTAGAAATTTTACACAGACTGTCAAAAGTGAGATGGGGCCAGACATTCTTGAGAGAGAGAGCACCTGGCCCCATTTGATGCTATTATGGCCAGAACCTGAATATGCTGATCTAGAAGGCTGGCAAGTCTCACTGGCCAGTGATGGAGTGGTGGAAACCTGCCCTGCTCTTGGTACACTCACAGGAGGAGCAAGCTATACTGGCCAGAGGCACATGTGGACAGGTGCTTACTTAAGTGTCTGACTGAAGCATATTCTTTTTGCCCTATTCTGATCAGTAAATAACTGTTCACTATTCCCAGTCCAAAATTCAAAATAAAATCAAAGCTCCCCCATGATCTTTTCTTGGTGAGCAAATTCCCCAATCCTTTTTTCTCTAATCTTCCCTTCTGATTCCACTTTCTATCACTATTTTTATTCTTCTCCAGAGTACTCCAAATAATTGTGTTTTCCAAGCAGTGTATAGGGAGGGGTGTAATAGATTCTTAATAGAGCTCTGTATATTAAAGATCAACTCATTTACAAATCCCAAAACTGAGAAAGGTGGTGGGAAAAGTAAATATTCAAGAACGAGCAAAAGTGGAAGGTGTTACTAGAACTCAAATGAAATTTCACCATATGTCCTTTCCTTCAATAATGTTTTTGTTTGTTCGTTTTTGTTTTTGAGACAGGATCTGACTCTCTCACTGAGTACAGTGCTGCAGTACAGTGGTGTGATTTTGGCTCACTGCAACCTCTGCCTCCTGGGATCAAGCAGTCCTCCTACCTTAGCCTCCGGAGTAGCTGGGACTACAGGCACATGCCACTAAACTCAGCTAATTTTTGTATTTTCTGTAGAGACAGAGTTTGACCATGTTGCCTAGGCTGGTCTTGAACTCCTGGCCTCCAGGAATCTACCTGCCTTGGCCTCCCAAAATGCTGAGATTACCAGCATGAGGCACTGTGCCTGGCATAAATTTTAAAATACGTAGAAGATAGACAATACTTCTCGTCAAAACTGATTCCGTATGCTTACCTTACCATGCTTTATTAAAGATTCTAGATGGGACTCTGGCTGAGGGATTCTTGTTTTCTTATTTTAATCATTCTACTGGTCTTTCTTCTTTTTCCATATATGCCTATATCTATATCTATATCTATATATCTATAGATATATACATACAGGCTTTTATTTCTCTCATACATATATATAAATAAATTTTGGTCTGTTCTTGTTTTTCTTCAGCCTCATGTAATTTTTCTTTTTACAGACTTCCTTAGCACTTGTGTTCATTTCTTAAGGAACATAGTACTTCCTGCATTATTTTATTGTTTTATTTTATTGTTATTTCATTACCCATTTTTATTCTATGGCTTATGAATCCATTGAGAATAGGTGTCACATATCATTATCATTGTTTTATCTTTGACTACCACAATTTGATGTCCTAGTATGTATTATATGTTTCCAAATGAATAAAAGAATAAGTATCTTCACCCAAAATATATTGTATTTTATTCTCTAAGTAAATCAGTACATTTTGTTAGTGATGAACACTAAAACTGATGATTTACTATGATGTGAGAAATACTGAATTACCAGTAAATTCTATAAATTCTCATGAGCATTGATTCAATTTACTTGTCCAGGTATAATCTGCATTCATTGCCAACAACCAGAGCCTGCAATAGATCAATAAAGTAATTGCTATTTGATGAATATGGTTTTATTTGGATTAGAGATCTATTTCCAAAACATAAATTCTACTAATTTTCAAGACATAAAACTGGCCTGTGATATATAAACAAAATGTTGTAATAATCGACATGTTGAGGTGATTTCTTGTTACTTTTCTTAAATGCAGTTATTATATCACTTATGGATAAGGATTCTATTCAGGAAAGGATACTACTGACTCCTTTAGACATCTGCCATTCAATTTGGTGCAGGCATCAACAGCATCAACCTCAGCTGGGAGCTTGTTAGAAAGGCCTACCATCAGGTCTCACTCCAGGCTGCTGAAGCAAAATTTGCATTTTACCAAGATGTCCCAAGTGATCCAAATGCACATTAAAGTTTGAGAGACACTACCTTAGGTCTTTATTTCTGTCATTGAAATTAAAATTGTCATATTTATAGAAATGAAAGAACAAAGTCTTGTGTGTCTGGGTTTAGATCAGTCCTATAATCTCAATCATCTTAACTAATGCAGGTGAGTATTTTAGAAAGATTTTGAATATTAATGCTTCCAAATGATCAGACCCATGAAAATTTATTGGACACTCATAGATCAAAACAGGATAAAGCAATCAATTAAAAGACAGCATTTATAGGGTGCTCACACTGTACAGAAATGTAGGTGAGGCTTTGGTAGTGATAAATGACAGATGAATTTCAAGGCACGTCCAGCTGAATAGGGAGACATATGTCCAAAACAATTATCAGTACAAATGCGGCCAAAATGCACTTCTTCCAGGCATAATGTGTGGCCATGTGGTGAATCACATAAACAATGTGTGAGTGGTCAACAATCGCTCCAAAGTGAAGTTATCAACTGATGTGAAATTAGTGTGGCTGGAACAGAAAATAATTTGCACATAATCTGGTGTGGTAGGTTGTTATCGGCCCCAATCCTTTAGCTTTCCTTCTTCCACACCCTTCGCCATGTACTTTTTAAGGGCCCTCCCACTGTGGGCAGTATGTATTTCCCTGCCTCATGACTTTGAATTAGCCATGAGACTTGCTTTGCCAAATGCCATGACATAAAAATGGCAATCTGTCATTTTTGAACCTAGACCACAAAAGAACTTGGTGAACTATGATGATCAAGAATGTATCTAATGAGGCTGGGTGATGAGTGATTGGATCATTCAGAGTCTTATAGACAACAGTAATGAAGTAAAATTTTACTTTTAGTGACATGAGAAGGCATCATCAAGGGTTTTTAAAATCCCTTTCTGCTCTGTATTTTAGCTATCTGAGTAAATGTTATCACGTATACTAGATTTCCAGCTATTAGAAAATGGGAATTTATGTTATCATGGAATGTTTCCTGCTAAGCCCAACTTGGTTGTTTGGTAGATACTTCAAGGGGTAACTGCAGTGTTTTCATGTATTGTTAGGTTATCAAGAACACTACATGGACAAGCATTTACAAACAAAGATAGTCCAATTAGGAGAGGAAACCCTGCAAAATTATAGAAGATTATTTTATTCTCACCATATTTTGTACTTTTTTATTCCTTGAAGATATAAATCTACATTATCCAACATTTAGTACTCTCCATGCTTAGCACAATGTTGACTTTTGTAAATATATCAATTGGTAGCTGAAATAGGTGAATGTACTTTGTAAAATGATATTTAAAAAATATTGCTAGTGATTACATCCTATAAGAACCTGAATCATAAAAAGTATACATGTTAGGAAACACCTTTCTATTACTCACCTTGAAAAAAAACCTCTCTATAAATGCATTTGCAAATACTAACTCCACATGTTACTTGAAAATTTAAATATGAAACATTTAAAAACACAATGGTAAGGTAGCATTACTTTTTTTTTTTTTTTTACTGGATTTCAAATGTTTCTTCTTTATCATCAATGAACAACATAGGAAAACTTTTCCATCGTTAAATAATTGGACATTTTCAGCCGGGTGCGGTGGCTCAAGCCTGTAATACCAGCACTTTGGGAGGCTGAAGTGGGCAGATCACTTGAGGTCAGGAGTTCAAGACCAGCCTGGAAACATGGTGAAATCCAGACTCTACTAAAAATACAAAAATTAGCTGGGCGTAGTGGCATGCGCCTGTAATCCCAGCTTCTCAGGAGGCTGAGGCAGGAGAATTACCTGAACCTGGATGGTGGAAATTGCAGTGAGCCAAGATTGTGCAACTGCACTCCAGCTTGGGAGACAGAGTGAGACTCCGTCTCAAAAAATTAATTAATTAATTAATTAACTAAATAATTAATAAAATTGAACATTTTCACATCACATGGCAAAATCCTAACAACTTTTTTAAAGTGCAGGGAAACAAGAATTGGTCATGTTGAAAAAGCTTAAGACAAACAGGTGAGTGTAATTCTGAGACAACAGTAGTAATCCCTCTACTGGACCTTGTTTTGAGAGAAGGTTGCTGCTGACTTTGATCGTTTGTCAGAAAAAAATTGAAGGTTATTGAGACAATCATCTTCCCAAATGTTTAAGGGTCTGAATTTTCAGGGATATCCTGTGCTCACTTTGCCCCCTCTGTTCTAGACTCTACTGTGTTTAGGTTACTTTGTGGATCTGTACACTCAGGCTCAGCCAGTGGTGGAGGATAAGTGGAGAATGGGCAGAACTGATTATTTTGCCTTTGAGTAATATTTGTTCACCTTGAACCTTCTGGTCAATCTAGGAGTAGCGTCCAGAAAGATGGTAATTTTACCGATTTGTGTTCTTCATTCGCTTTAGCTATCTAAACATTATACTTATTTATGTATTTATCAAATACAGGATGATTTTGTAAATTTTTTTATTGCTACATAATACATGGGCATATTTTGGGGATACAATGGGTGTTCACTCACTCTTTAAGTGCCTTTATAAGTCTTTCCTCTATCAGGAAGCCTTTGTTGACCTCGCTAGATCCCAGTGATCCTTCCGCCTCATAACTGTCATAGCCATTATTTCCTGTATTACTTATTTGGCACCTAAAAATACGTTGCTATCTAATGCCTTTTACTTTAAATTAATATTTAAACTTTTTGTTATATCCACTTTTTTAGTTATATGTTATCTTCTCAGTGAAAGGGTTGCTGAGGGGCAGAGACAGTTTCTTATATATCTTTGTGTTTTCACAGTACAAGTGCAGAATAGCCATCAAATGATTATTTCTTGATCAGATGCATGAATGAATGAATGGCTTTGTAAGCACTATTCATTAATTCTTTCATTAAGTTATCAGGTACTGAGGATACAAACATACCTGTCCTCCTAAAGCTCATATTCTAATTGGAGAAAGCTCACATTCTAATCAGTTGAATATGCTTTGCCTAATGTTAACAGCTTTTTTACAATTTGTGAGAAACATACTTTAGTTTTTTCTAATAAACATAAGTAATGCTCATTTGATTAGTTTATAGAACACAATAATCTACAGCCAAGTCGTGATTAACTGAGGTCCAGATTTTCTAGATTTTTCATTAGCACTTTCAACTGCATCAGAGGATAAAAGTGAGAAGTTAATTTCCATTTACATTGTAAAGAATTGTTGAAAGTTGATAGAGAGTTGGGAAACCTAGCCTAATTGATTTATATGATTCTTTAGCATCACATGTATGCATCATTTATGCATTTGATTCTTGAATCAATTATTATAGGTAACTAAGCATTGTGTTCTACATTTACAGATCTCACTAATATGCATAGAGTAACATCTTTTTCTATCTTTATTATAATTACTATGTTTTAATTGTAGGAGCCATAAGCTCCCCAAAAGTAAAGCTTTGAACTTTTACATGTTTTGAAGATATGGAGATTGTTATGACCAGAAAAATGTTAAAAAAAAAAAAGCCTTATCATTTCAGCCTATTTTAAAAGGTTCTGCTCTGTAGTTTGCTCACTGTTTGCAAGTACTCAACCCCACATTAGAATGCAAATGCACTTTTAGATAATACTTAAATGAATGGGCATGGCTATATTGCAATAAAATTTTATTTATTATAAACATGGAAATTATAATTTCCAGGAGAATAATATCCCAAGTGTGATGGGAATAATATTCAGATTTCCGTTTCTATGTCATGTCAATATCCCATGACACGTGGGATATCATTCTTCTTTTGATATAAGAAATCCATTTAAAAATCTAAAAATTGTTTTTAGCTCAAGGGCCATACAAAAACAAGAAGTGGGTGGGCTGGATACCTGTTTATTTATTTACATATTTTCTGTGGCTACTTTTCTGCTACTGCTGCAAAGTTAAGTCTTTGCAGCAAAGTTAAGTCTTTGCAGTAAAGTTGAGTATTTGTCAGAGACACTTTAATGCTTGCAAAGCCAAAACTATTTACTATTTGGCTCTTCAAGAAAAAGTTTGTCAATCCCTTGTGTAGACAACAATATATTTCCATCAATAAGCAGTAAGTAGTCACATGACATGATATATAAAGTACAATATAACACAGTTTTTGTCCAAAAGGCAACAAACTAACATTATAACACAATAATATTCTTGAAATCATGAATATATATTTTGAGCAACTACTATGTGCCAAGCACTATTCTAGACATTGGAGATACCACAGCTCAGGCATATAAATGGACATAATCTCTGCTCTCATGGAGTTTACATTCTTGAATGGGAGCCCAATAATAACACAAAAACATGCATACACACAATAAATAAATGTAATTTACAGACAAAATAACTTCTACAAATATTCCTGGCTTCTGAGCTAAACTGGAAATGACAAAGCAGTAACACTAATACACTTTTAGGGTTACCCAAGAAGGGTTCTAGCAGCCTGCTCATTGAACCTGTAGTTGGGGTTAAGACTTATCATGAGGAAAATCTTAAATCTCGTCTTCTCAGAAACTGCAATACATCAAGGAGAAAATAAAAATTCAAGGTCAGAACACAAGCTCAATGCTTTTTTTTTAAAAAAAATAGCTTACACTGTCAAAATTGTCTTAAAGCAAAGATTGTAGATAGTGGGACAATATAGTTAGAAAAATTTTGAATTTTCTATGGAGCCCTAGAGATTAAAAAAAAAAATCTCCAAATATTGTTACACTTGAAGTTAGTTGAAGGCTTTAGAGGAATAGGCTGATGAACTATAAAAGGCTGACTTAGAAATGATGCCTGAAGATACAGTAAGTGACCTGCTTAGAGTCTGACACAACTGACACCTGAGTCTCCTAACTCTAATAAAATTCTCAAAACAAAAAAACTTCAATCTAAACTGCAGACAGCTGAGAGGAAATCAATTTATGAAGCTGGGAAAATAAGACCTAGAAAATGCATATGACTTTAAATAAAAATAGAAAGCCCCAATATGCGTCTTCTTACGTTCCAGCAAGCAATTGGCTTCCTGATGGGAACCTGCATGGGAGAAGGCCAGCGGTCAAGTACAATTCTGCAATCTCAGTTATGTGACCTACTGGACATTCCCAAGGACATTTAGTAAATGCTCTCTTGAGTGTGATATTCCGGTGCTAAACCTCTGTCACAGAATTTCCTAGCTTTCTATTATAGGAATTACAAAAAGAAAGATGAAGAGACTATAACATGTCTTTATGTTCAAATTCTTCACCATATTTTTTACATATTAAATCACCCTTTTTTACGAAATTGTCAAAAGGACACAAATGAAAACTATTATTGTTTTTTAAATAGTGAAGACATCTCAGAATATAAAATTTAAATCACATTGCTGTAGAGAGTTATGAGCATGGAGGACTTAATGTGGCCTTTAGAACATCTATGACCATATTAGCAAATATGTTTCCCTTTTCTAGTAGCCATATTGCCTCATTTGAGACGAACTCATTGGAAGTCATTTAACAGAAAACCATGAAGAAGAGGTAATAGGCATTTCAAATCAGTTGTGTACCAAATAGATTCCTGTTTACTTTGTTCTGAGATAACCGTCTCAGAAAACAAAGCTAGGAGGTTTCATGTTGTTTTAGAAGAGAGAAAAAAGCTACACTTTCTTAAATGTCATGAAATAGTGAATTGTTTCATAGAATGATGAAACAAGCCTCTACAATTATTTTGAGTAGGTAAGATGAATTATTTTTGACAAGATTGACTTTTAAGAATTGTGCACAATACTATTGAGAAAGGGAAATAATTCAAAACTCACAATGTTTTACATAGATTATATCCCTATGACCAATTTAAGTGGAAATTTAGTTAGCATGTTTAGATTTTAATTAAAGTTGACAATATTAGACTGTGAATATTCATAATGGAATCTGGTTACTCATATTCTTTTACTTCATTCTTCTTTCCGATGTACATTTTAAATTGAAATACATTGGAAAAGTGCATAAATTGGAACTCTACAGCTTGATAAATGTTCACAAAGGAAACCTGACCCAAACCCTTGAAGTCACTATGTCCCCCTTCTAGTAACTAGCCTCATTCATAAGAGTAACCATTATGTTGACTTCTATTGGTGCCAATGTTTTAACTTTAAATAAATAGACTCAAACAATACTGTAACATTATTTTGTGTCTGGCCAACTTTCATACAGTATTATGTTTGTGAAATTCATTCATGATGTTGTCTGTAACTGGAGTTCATTCATTCTTATTACAGTATAAGTTTCCACTGTATAAATATACCACAACTTCTTTATCTATTCTACTGCTGACAGGTCCTGTTAGGACCCAGGCCACACAGCAGGAGGTGAGCAGCAGGAGAGGCAGCGGCCCTTACCGTCTGAACTCCGCCTCCTGTCAGATCAGTGGCTGCATTAGATTCTCATAGGATCGTGGAACCTAGGGATATAGGGTGAGCACTCGTCACGAGCCTCTAATGCCTCTGAACAACCTTTGCCAAGTCCTTGGAAAAATTGTAAAAATTGTCTTCCAAGAAACCGGTTCCTGGTGCAAAAAAAAATTGGGGAACCTTCATGTAATCCACCCAAAGAGGGCAAAGAACTGCTACCAGAGAGATCTTTACAAATGCCCACTGATATAAATCATTTTCCAGATCAAAATATTCCAGTGTCTTAGGATATAATTCAAGCTTCTTAGTCCCATATGATGCTATGAAGAATATGGTTGCTGCTTTCCATGCAATTACTTTGCTTTATTTGCAGTTCTGTGAACAGCAAGGGAGTAAAACTCTTCTGCACCTAGAGTGACTTTACCCCGATCTTTTCTACCTGCTGGATTCTACTATTCCTTTAAATCTCTATTCATACTTTACCATCTTTGAAAAGCCTTTCCTGTCCTTCCTAATACAGTTAATTTCATCATCTGTACTGCCCAGTGTTTGAACGTAACTTGAATTTATCTCCCTGTTTATACATTTTCTCCCTAAGGGACTATGAGGCACTCGCTATGCTTTCTTCATCTTTGTGTTCACAATGACTAGAACGAGCTTAACCAATTGCCTAGTATAATTTTATTGAGTGAATGAATGAATGAAATATTCTTTTCTGTAAGTCCTCTTTCTTTTCAAAGTAGTTTAAACAACCAAAATTTTATCATGGAAATTATTTCTCCTACAATAAGAAAAAACTAAAAGGAAAAGAATAAAAACATACATTTGTTCTGGGGACTGGAAGAGGAACCTCTTCAATATACTTGCATTTTTAATCCTTTCACAGGGTTGAATGAAATGGGAAAGAACAAACTGACTTAAGAGAAAGACTGTATAAACTTTTCTTTTACTGCTTGACCAAGGGAAACACTGTTTTCCGATCACTGAAAGGTTATTTAGAAATTTTAGTGTTTGGCACCTTTGGTCAGTGTTAAAAGGAAAGCCTAGAAATGAGGCTGAACGGAGCTTAGAAGAAGAGACTACTTGAAGTACCTGCTCTGAGAGAAAAAAAAAAAAAAAAGACACAGACAGAGAGAGCATTATTGCTTGTGTCCTGACAGATAAGAGAAGTTATTGGTAAGAAGTGGCTGAGGCTGGGTGTGGTGGCTCACGCCTGTAATCCCAGCACTTTGGGAGACTGAAGTGGGCGGATCAGTTGAGGTCAGGAGTTCAAGACCAGCCTGGCCAAGATGGCAAAACCGCATCTCTACTAAAAATAAAAAAATTAGCCATGCATGGTGGCATACGCCTGTAGTCCCAGCTACTCAGGAGGCTGAGGCAGGAGAATCGCTTGAGCCCAGGAGGTGGAGGTTGCAGTGAGCAGAGATTGCACCACTGCACTCCAGCCTGGGCGAGAGAGGGAGACTCCATCTCAAATTAAAAAAAAATGTCGCTGAGAGAGATTAGAGAAAATTATGCAACATTTTAGAGGCAGACAGCTCTGAGAATGAGCAGTAGGGCAAAGTCTCCCAACAGACTCAGGGCAGGCTGACCACAAACACAGTCTGACAAAAACACAAAGAAGGTCAAGGTGCTCCTCAACTTAGATGTAATTTATACAATTAGGTCAAACTGTACCATAGTAAACATTGTAGGTCATATCAAAAAGAGCTTTCTGGAATCTTTGATTTCAGTGACAACTGCACCATAAAGGGGCATAGGATAAAATCTCATTACTTCTCATTTCCGCCTCTTTCAAGATGCTTGTAATATGGTTTGATGCCACGTCTTTGTTAAATTTACTTGGGTTGTCAAAGAGGAACCCGAGGCTGTCATTGAGATGGTATGAAAGCACAATGCTTTCATACTTTGTGTACAATTTACTTTGAGGCGTGATGACATAATCTGCACTACCCATAGGAAGTAATAGATACTTCCTACAGTCAGTGGCTCCCTCAACTCTATGAACCCTAACCTGATCATATCAGAATTCATTTTCACTATTGTAATATCTAGATTGAGAGAGGTATAAGAGTTAGTGCAAAAGTTCAATCATTCATATGAAAATTTTATTGTTTCACAATATAAGCTAGCCCAATTAAAGTGGCTAACCTCACTTGATTTGACACTATTTACACTGACTAAAACTATATTCAGTGGTGCCTATATTTAAAGTTTTGCAAATTTTTCACAATCACTTTTATGGAAAAGATAAAACAAAACTGCATTTAGAGCTATTATTTGGATAGAGGGGTCAGCTTATTGATGTTCAAATCTGAGCACTGAAGCTACCTGTAAGTTTTTTGATTTGGAAAACAGTCCTTGTTGGTAGTACTAACTTTAAGTTACATTCTGTGAACAATTATATAATGGCAGATAAAGATAACTATAATTTCGTTTTGACAATTGAATTTAAGAAGTAAATTTTAAGTTCAAATTATTAAATTATGTGCTAGTGTCATTTGAGTAGCACTTTAAAAGTTTATAACAGAATTCCATGTACATTATATCACTTAATTCTCAACAAGTTTTCAAAGAAATCTTTATTATCTTCATTTTATACATGGTGGAACTAAGGTTTGGGAAGATTTATTGATATGCTCGAGGTTACATGATCATTAAATGGACTCAGGGCTCAATCTCATGTCTTAGAACTTCAAATCTTAGACCACATTGTTTAATATGTTCTTGTAAGGCTGGATTTTTATAATTTTTCTTGGTATTCTCATTGAATGATATAAGCCAGGAATTTTTTAATGAATAAATTTATTTTTATATTTGTCTTTTATTTTCACCAATTTTAAGACTTTTTGGAATTTTATATAGATTTTTTTTTTTTTGAGACAGAGTCTTGCTCTGTTGCCCAGGCTAGAGTGCAGTGGTCCACTCTTAGCTCACTGCAACCTCCACCTCCTGGGTTCAAGCGATTATCCTGCCTCAGCCACCTGAGTACCTGGGATTACATGGGCGTGCCACCACGCCTGGCTAATTTTTGTATTTTTAGTAGAGACGGGGTTTCACCATGTTGGTTAGGTTTGTCTCAAACTCCTGACCTCTTGATCCACCCGCCACAGCCTCCCAAAGTGCTGGGATTACAGGTGTGAGCCACCACACCTGGCCTAGAATGTTATTATTTACAAGCAAACTATCTGTTATTAATTCAATGCACAGCAAAATCTGTGGCACAGCAATGTGCAGTATTACAAAGTAATTGTAACTCTCTAATGTATCATTTAAATTGTAAATACTATATATAACTAAAATATAAGACACATTTTTTAGAGGGACTTCTAATACATAATATTAAAAGAGATTTAATGTCAATAGTGGTTATCTTTGGATGTTGAAAATAAGGGTAACTTTGGCTGGGCATGGTGGCTCATGCCTGTAATCCCAGCACTTTGGGAGGCTGAGGCAGGCAGATCTCTTGAGGTCAGGAGTTTGAGACTAGCCTGGCCAACAGGGTGAAATCCTGTCGCTACTAGAAATACAAAAAAAATTAGCTGGGCATGGTGGCGCATGCCTGTAATCCCAGGTACTTGGGAGGCTGAGGCAGGAGAATCGCTTGAACCCAAAACGTGGAGGTTGCAGTGAGCTGAGATGGCACCACTGCACTCCAGCCTGGGTGCAGAGTAAGACTCCGTCTCAGGGAAAAAAAGAAAAAAAAAAAAGGAAAACAAGAAAATAAGGGTAACTTTTTCTTTTGTTTCTGTACTTCCCAGATAATCATTAATGATTAAATATTACTTACAGTGTGAAAAAAATACACATTTTTAAAAAAAGTGAAATTGACTCTGGGTAGCAATAGTGTAGCCTCCTCATTGTCTTCCATGTTTTTAAAATATTTGACAGGTGTAATCTCTAGAGTACTGGAATTCAGAGAAAGGTCATATTCTAACCTCCTCTCCTCCAGACTAGTAATCACTTTTCATTTATCAATCAATCACACCAGTGGGACATTTGGAAGATGCCGCTCCCAGTCCCAGAGTACTTGGGTGCTCCCTTAAGTAGGGCAGACAGGTTTGTTCAAAATAGAAGCTTTAATATCATCATGTCAGAAGTTCTTAAACTGCTTTAGCATATTCTAACAAAGTTCTGAGGTTTTTTTACTTTAGCTAATTCTACAGTGAAAAAATGATCCCAGGAAAGAACCAGTGCAACTAAGAGGCACACAGTAGTGCTACAGATTTTTTTTTTTTTTTGAGTCAAAGTTTTGCTCTTGTTGCCCAGACTGGAGTGTAGTGGCACAATCTCGGCTCACTGCAACCTCTGCCTCCTGGGTTCAAGTGATTCTCCTGCCTCAGCCTCCCGAGTAGCTGGGATTACAGGTGCCCACCACCACGCCCAGATAATTTTTTTGTATTTTTAGTAGAGACAGGGTTTCACCACATTGGCCAGGCTGGTCTCAAACTCCTAACCTCAGATGATCCCCCGACCTCAGCCTCCCAAAGTGCTATGATTACAGGCATGTAGGTGGTATCACTACTTACTCCACAGGGACTAGCTGTTGAAATTGAGGCCAATACTATGCATACAGCAATGGACAGAGCTCTGTTCTTTTCCTTGAGGAGACTGTGTGAAAATTATGCTACCAGTTTTATAAAAGCAAGTATTTAAATTTCCTCTGAAATAGGATATTTTAAATCTGAGGAGGCTCATTAAAAATATTAGATAATCCTATTCTATATTCAAGTACATATTCCTGAAAACAATGAATCCCAAGTGGAATTTTATTTTTGCACATGTAATCTTCACTAGAGCTTAAATTCTTTTAGGACAGGTCCATATGTTACATACTTTTGCACCCACACCTTTTCCTCAAGCACCAGTAGGGATTCAAAATTAATAGCTAAATTAGATGAACAAAATTCCACTATAACATCATGAGACAGTCTTTCATTGCAAATAGTTGTAATTTTACTATAAGACAAAGAGTAGTTCCTGATACTTGATAAATTGTGCCATTTGTAAACCCCCCAACACACATATACACACTCACACATATCCATTCATGATTGCCATGAATCTCCTTTTATTTTATTTTTGAGCATCGAATTGGATGGTTTAATCTCATATCCTTAGATTTACCTAGTGCAGAGATGCAAAGGTCATCCTCAATGATATCACTACACATTACATTTGACAGAATATCTTAGTGGTTTTCTTTTGCTTTCACTTTTAACAAGTTTTCTTGTTAAAGTAGTAATCTACATTGCTACAAGATTTGAAAATGATTTCTGACTTTTACAACTAAAGTGTTGAAATTTCTCATTTAATGTTCTAGATACAGCAGGGGCTTCAATGGGTCAAGATAAAAGGATTGTTTCTAGACATGCTTAGAGTGAGAAAAGATTATGTGAAGAAAGAATTCACTGGAAAAAATATGGACTTGAGTAATCATTAAATCCATGCCCTTTTCTCAAAGCCAAATAAGGTTCCTACTGTGTTCTTGGTAGTGATTTGGAAGCCTGTTTGGGTTGACATTTCCCTTATTCATTTTTCCTTACCATAAGGTTTTGCTAACATTTCCAAATACCTATGAAATTATGAGATTTCACAGAAATAAAAGTAGTTATTAATGAAGAAAAATTTCAGCCAATTCACTTAAAATGACTAAGAAAGTGCATTAAAAGTACAGTAATTGCAAACAAAGAAACAAAAAAAACAAAGAAAAAAACCACAACAGATAATAATGCCACCTCCAACAACAATGTAACATGTCTTAACAACCTTTATAAAAATACATATAACAGATTTATTTCAGTAGCATAAACACAGAGATAGTCCTTTGACTTCCAAGAAGATGAAATAATACATAGGTCATGAATACATAAGTTTTATTTCTATGACCAAAAGTATTTCACTACTCCAAGAAGTATTTATGAGGCAAATTACTGGAAGACTATGGAATTAAATTTGGTTTTATATAGCATCTTTCATACTCCAAGCGTCTCAATAGCTTTTTGAAAGTACAGAAATGCAGTGACAGTTGAAAACTGAAGAAGCTATTATACTTTTAAGGGCAGATGATGTAGGCTTGAATTCAGAGACGTGTTTTATGGATTCAGGGAGCGGGATATTCTTCAACTAATCTTCTACAAGTTCTGTGTCATCTTTATGTTCTACCTGAGTTGCAACCAAGGGCATGCAGTGGGGTCTTAGTGAAATAGCTCTTTTAATTATATAATAAACTGTCCCTGGCTTGCAGGGACAGGGTTGCAATATTAGGTAAGCTTTGGATATAGCATTTGAAACTCTCAAATACCTTGTCCTGTGATAAGTAAGCCATAATACTCAACATAGCATGTTTAGTGTAAAATGTCATTCAATGCCCAAGATATAAATAATCTTGCATTTACTTTCATAGGAAAACAACAATGATTAGTCCAATTTTTTATGCCAAGACGGGCAAGAAATAGAAAAACCAGAAACAAATCAGCTTATCATTGATGGAATTACAATTTTTACCAGTCTGGAGAATGACCTGAAATAATGCCAGCAGCTTTTTCAATAAGATGTAGGGAAAAGAAATACAAGCAAGTGCTATTGCCCTCCATGATATTTTATACTGCAGAATTGTTTGTAACTGGAAAGTATTGTTTGTGTCAGAGAGAAACTCCCAGGGAAATGAAAAGCTAATAAGGATCAGCATGAACTCTGGAATGGTTCTGAGCAGATTGTTCACTGATGGGGAACAGTACTAAATGGAGAAAGCCCTACACTCAGTAGTCAAAAGATTAGAAATCAGAATTCTATACAAAAGAAATAACCTCTGCCCTTTTCCTTTACTCTAAACTGAGCCACAATTATGCTGCAAATGTTAGTTTTTCACCCACAAACACTGGTGTCTAACTGCCCCAGTGGTTTTACATTTTTCTTCTCTTCGGCCCTAATTCATGAGCTCACTTTCTTATTTTTGAACTTAAATCTTTTTCCATAGACTTAATGTCTTCATTTCTCAAGAATATTCCCAGTATTAATATATTCTCCACCCACCTTAACAGCAACTCTCTGTTCATTGGCATCAAGTGACAATTTAAATTACTCTTAGTTTTTGCTAACTTAGTTTTTGCATTTCCTGTGAATTTTTGTTTTCAAGAAATTTTTACTAGAGTGGATTTTCTGCTTTTCTCCTTTTTAGAGCTTATGGTGACTTTGTCTATTGTCATTAGTTCTGGATCCAACTTTCTTTTTCTATTTAATTCAATTCTTTGTCCCATTACTTGATGGAAAGATTCTTGGATGTCAATAATATCTCCCACATAGATACTTATCAAAGCAATTACCTCTACTGTGACATTTTTTTTTCATCTTCTGACATCCAATCATGACATTTCTTTGAAATGCTTCTTAATTTGCTTCTGAGACAAGGATAATTTACAATTTATCCAAATATCCAGGTTTCCTTGTGGTTTTAAAAAAATTTACCTTCCACTCTTACAATGTGGATCCCCATATCCTGAGTTGGGTAGAAAACACTCAAGTGGAAGCATGAGAAATGGAAAGAGTATAACATTTGGGACCAGAAGGTCCAGCTTCAGGTTTTGGCTCCATCACTTACTAATTATGTAAGCTTGAACAGATCACTTCTTTCTCTTGCCTTGCTTAGAAAATGACTCATAAGATGTGCCTACCTATACCACAGATTGGGGGATGAAATGTAATAACAAATGCAAAAAGTCTTTATAAACTACTATAGTGGACACTGAAGGTTTTATCTTGCCTAGCATCTTTCCTTAGGACACCATTTTTTCCCACTCATAACTTGTGGGATGGCCCTATCCTTCTCCAGCCCTAGCCTGGGGGTTGGCATACTCCACAGGCTTGGCCAGGCAGATCCCACAGCGATCACTTTAGGGATGGGCACAGATGTAAGTGAGCAGTAGGAGTGTCTACAAAGGACTTACATTTTGAATACTAGTTGGAAATGATTCATTGAGTCCAATTATGGCATTCTGAAGATGCCATCCATTATTTTCCTCTACTTAGTCTCCAAGAACCAGTTCTTGTACAAATATGTCAACATTTTCTACAATTCCAGGAGAAACTCAGTATTTAACTCAAAATACCAATAGTGCTGAGATTAAAAAACCCTGCCCTTGAGCCTAATATATTATTCGGTACATAATACCTACACTCCCTTACTCCTAAGTCTCTGAATAAGTATTAATTGAATGACTGAATGACTGAATGAATGAATGTAGGTGATCAGATGAAAGTCTAATATCATTAAGCAGCTTATTCAAGTTCATCCTGTAAGCTTTAAGCAAAGGTGGCACTTGAATTAAGATCTTTTGACTGGCCAGGCACAGTGGCTCACGCCTGTAATCTCGGCACTTTGGGAGGGTGAGGCAGGCAGATCACAAGGTCAGGAGATCGAGACCATCCTGGCCAACATGATAAAACCCCGGCTCTACTAAAATACAAAAAATCAGCTGGGTGTGGTGGCACGCACCTTTAGTCCCAGCTACTCAGGAGGCTGAGGCAGGGGAATCGCTTGAACCCAGGAGGCGGAGGTTGCAGTGAGCTGAGATCACACCACTGCACTCCAGCCTGGCCATCGAGCAAGACTCTGTCTCAAAAAAATATCTTTTGAGTATCAGGCTGCTACTTTTATCTGCACTTTATTACATTTTTATGTCTCCAAGTTAAAATTCTTAATTTATGATTTATCACTGTCTAATTATATACTTGTTTTCCTGTCTCCTTTCCATCTTCTGTGACTCATAAGCCCAAAGACATAAGACTTCAGTTTACAGTGTATGTTTCACTGCAGTATCATGTGTTGCTCCTTAGATATGCCAGTTGGTTCAGAATTTCCAAAATATACAGATAATCGTAACATGCACTTTTTCAACAAAGTCATGCAACTGTAATTATTTCTAAATATATGGGAATAAAAATGATATATAGCTATATAACCAAAATTTCAAACTATAGTTAAATTAGATGACTTCCAAGATTTCTTTAAGGTTTAAAAATATAGTTAAGTACTTGCTTAGGTACAACGAAGAGATATGTATGTTGAGACTTTAAGCAAAGAAGCACTCTGAAAAACCTGGTCCACAGAAGGGAATAATTGCTAAGTTACAGTAAGGGCACTTAAAAAATTTTTTTTATGTATTTATTTATTTGTTTATTTTTGTAGTGATGGGGTCTCACTGTATTGACCAGGCTGGTCTCAAACTCCTGGTCTCAAGCAATTCTCTTGCCTCAACCTCTCAAACTGCTAGGATTGCAACAATGAACCATCACACCTGGCCTCAGTAAGGGTACTTTCACTAGAATGAAGGATTTATCCTACTGCTGTGTCCCTCTTTATTCATAGCACTGGTAGAAAGCACATTATCCAGATAACAACGCATTCCCAGGTCTGCTCAGACTGTAAGGGTCCTGACTATTTTGAAAGGCAGGTAAATGTACTTTAATCATTTTTTTCTTCCCCGCAATGGCTGGCTCATGGCCAGTCATCATGACATACTTGTAGGAGAGTTCTTATGTTGTAATTACACCAACTTCTATGGAAAGTTCAGACGCAAAGAAAATTCAAAAAATTCCACTAATTTCTCATAAGACACACATAAATCAGTACAATTAGCACCTGTGGACATGTTTTTACAATTTTGCCATGTATCGCTATACAGCTAAGTCAATTTCTTTTTTTCTTTTTGATACTTTCTGCACATTTCTATACCTGCTTTTCCAGTTTTAAAAATGTTTTTATTTTGGCATGCTGGTAATTTGAGTCCAGTTGGGTGAAATGGGATGAAGAACTAACTTGTCTCAGTTTGCTTGGGACTTTACTAGCTTTAGTCTTGAATGTGTCCTGTTCTGGGAAGGTGGTTGTTGTTTACTCTTTGTTGCTTCCGGAATTGGTATCTGTGGAAATATTATTATCTTCCTCTGGCTTCTGAGAGTCCTCACATCTCTTCCTTCCTTTTTCTCTCTTCATCAGTCAGCCACTGGGTCCTGGGATTCTTCATTCACAAGGCATCTCACTTCTACCCTTTGTCTACCACATTCTCCACCCCACCCCACCAGTGATTCCACTCTCATGTGGTCTAAATCCTCCTCTGTTCTCCCCACTACCTGGCTGCCAGAATAATATTCATAATGTACCACTTCATCTTGTCAATCCCCTGCTTAAGGGCTTTCAATGATGCTTTACTGCCTAAAAGGTAAAGCTAAGATCCAAAGAAAATTATCAAGCTTCTACTTCAATTTTCAATATTTTCCCTCAGCTCTGTCCTACATGAACTCTGTCACAAAGATAGATCTGCTCATGACACCCAAACCCACTTTTAATTCTTTCAGTCATTCGTGGCATGTTTGTTATCTTTGTATGATTCAGGGATTATGCAAGGTCCTAGGAAAAAGAGGAAACAAGAGAGACAGCATCTCTGTTCTTATACAGATTACTGTTTAGCAAGTTTTTGTATTGCGAATTCAGCGAGGACATTAACATTTTTATATGTAAATACTTGGACCTGACTTTTTATAAATAATTTCTTTTAGTTCTTACAGCAACAATATGAAATAAGACCTATTATTAGTTTTCCTTTTTCTTTTTCTTTCTTTCTTTTTTTCTTTTTTTTTTTTTTTTGAGATGGAGTCTTGCTCTGTCGCCCAGGCTGGAGTGCAGTGGCGAGATCTCGGCTCACTGCAAGCTCCGCCTCCTGGGTTCATGCCATTCTCCTGCCTCAGCCTCCTGAGTAGCTGGGATTACAGGCACCCGCCACCACACCCAGCGAATTTTTTTGTATTTTTAGTAGAGACGGGGTTTCACTGTGTTAGCCAGGATGCTCTCGATCTCCTGACCTCGTGATCTGCCCACCTTGGCCTCCCAAAGTGCTGGGATTACAGGCGTGAGCCACCGCGCCTGGCCAGTTTTCCTATTTTATAAGAAAGGTAAGGCTCAAAGAAGTTATGTCTCTAAAAAAATCACACAGATATACAAGTCTTTTATCCTAGATCTATTTGACTGCAAAGTTTGAGTCCTTTTCCTTGTACCACATTGCTACTCTGAAGAGCTCATTTATTCATTCCAGGATAATGTGAATCTCTTGGCTAGGCTGCATGCAAATTCCATTGCTCCATCAAGGTGTAGCCTAAGACCTGACTGCTCAGTAAGTTATTGCTTACTGCCATTATATTCTTTAAATGTTCTAAATTCCCATAAACTCTTATTATACATACCATTCCTTTGTCATTAGATTAAACATTGTCCTGTTTTAACCTACTGTGTATTTGTGCTTTGCAAACTCACATCGCTTGTAGGCTCTTTGATAACTAGCAGAAGGCTGCAGATTTAACAGTAACCTATGTAGTGCCCACTATAGTTATACTTTTCACATAGCAGGTCCTAATTAAATATTTATTTTTGAATGTCAAATTGCATTCTATTTCTGTATAATTTCATTTAGATTGTCTCTTTGCTGGTCAATTTTGATATGGCTTTGATCATACCAGTAATCCATAAGCATCTTGGAGGTTGGGATTCCATCTCTATTAACTTTGTGAGTCCAGTTCCTTTCACAGTGTCTGGCATATATGGCACATAATACATATCCATTAAGTGGATGAATGACTGAATTAAGGAATCTGACTTCTTCATGGTAACATAGGACATATATTTCTAGATCCTTCTCTGAATGTTAATCAAATACATCTTTGACATATATTTATATTGAACACAGCACTTGGTCATTTGTTAGCTAAATGACTTTAACTTTTTCTTTATCAGCTTTCATGCCTCAGTATCTCTTAGTTTCCATCAGTTCCATGTGTCTCTGACAAAGTTATCTCCCCTCTGCCTCTTTGATCATGTCACCCCATTCCTCAAAACCTTCCCTGATACACAGATCAAACCAAGTTCCAGAGTTTGAGCTTCAAGTTCTTTATCAGTTCTGGCCATTAGATAAATAAATAAAATAATAAAATAAAATAAAATAAAATAAAATTCTTGTCTCATTTATTGCTTTCCATTGCTTTAAACATCTTTCTTTAAGTAAAAATTAAGTTCTCCCCTACCATCTTTTAGTCAATATTTTGGAAAATACTATTCCAACTTGGGGACGACTTTTCTTCCAATAACAGCTAACTTAACTTTAAAAGAACAGCTTTAAGATTTTCTCTTCCATAAAGTCTTCTCTAATACTCTTCTAAGGAAAAATAAAAAAACAAAGTCTCCCTGTAGATTTCAAGATAATGTCTCAAATGGTTCACTAATCTGAGATGAGAGTGATCTCATACTTTAATTTTTGTTTTCTCCACTAATATGAGGCTTCCTGATTAAAGTTTATAGTTCTAAGTATGTCACTTCCACACTTAATAGACTTCAAAGACTTTCTGCTGCCCATCAAATTGGGCTGGCATTTAAATCCCCTGATGATCTAGTCCTAACTTATTCTTTATGTCTTACCTGCCATACCGTTATCCATGCAAACTTTCCTTTGTACCCATTTAAGCTTTTTTTTTTTACCTTTATCTCTTTGCTCTTACTAATCCCTCTGCCTACAATGGCCTCCTTGTCCCATGTCAGTAAGTTCAAATCCTGCCCATCCACTAACATCCATGCTAAAGGCCATAACTGTGTCCTGTCAGAACACTCAACCTGAACATCCAAATGATTTCTTTGCACAATTTATTACTTTCTGCATTGTATACTTATGCATGAGGCTATGCCTACCTGCCTCCGTGCCTAGAATTCCTTTAGTTCTTTCCCATAGTGATTTCCTTATCCTTTGAATATTAGCTCAATCATAACTTCCTAAGAATACCCAAATGGGTCAAATATCAGTACTATTGACAATCACAGTACCATGTATTTATTCATGGTACTTGTCACAGTTGCAATTTATGTTCATTTGTATGATTACTTCATTAATGTCTGCTTCTACTTCCATATCTTTTAGTGCTATAAAAGTCAGCACCATATATTTTCTGTCCCTTCAAAGTACATATTACTAAGTAAGCACAGAATTGGTATTATAGTAGATAACTAATGTTAGTTGAATAAATGAATGAACAACACATATTTCAGGCTGGAAATTTTTTTCTCAAAAAATTACATATTGTGAACTGTGAATTGATCAATACCAATAGCATTTCTGTGGTGGGATAGTGTTGCTGACATCGGTCCAAGTACAAGCTCTGCAGTCAGTCTAGACTGCTTCAGTTGTTTCAGACATTGTTTGTGTGATATGGACGACAGGGCCTGGGTTAAGGTAAGGCAAACAAGTCACCTAGGGCCAGGGCACAAAATTTAAGTAGGTTCTTACTCACAGCTCTGCAAGTGACTCCCATCTTCCATTTTGTACCCTAGGCAGCTACGTTTCTTCACCTTGGTCTTCAAGCCCTGATGGGCAATTTTCTTAATCTCTGTAAGCCTTGCTCTTCTCAATTATAAAACAAGGATCTTAAAAACTGCATCTATCTTATAAGATTGTTTTGAATATTATATCAGATAATATGATACTTAGTGTATCTTGTGTAAAGGGCTTCTCAATAAGTATTAGATATTTTACTCACTGTCATCAAGCCTATGATAGGGTCCTGAGGTAATGAACTCTCAGGTAGGTTTAGATGGTGTGATAAAGCAGGGAAAATTTTGAAGTTATCTGGAGAAAGATGTCAGAAGGCACTCCATAGTTGGAAGAAATATATATGGACACCAGGTACAAGACAAAGAGGAGAAAATGCCAGAAACAAATTAATGCTTTTGCCTACTTTGCAATTTGCCTGGGCCTGAACAAAATACATTAATGATAAAAATAAAGTAGAAGGGTTTTTGTTTTTCTTTTAGCTCCAGTTATATACTTCAAAAAAAAAAACTTATCCCACATCATTGCCAAATAATTTATTTTTAAGCTTGCTGGTGTCTGAAAATAAAATATATCTATCTTGTGTTTGTCATGTATGGTGAACTTTCTACTCAGGGCTTACTTGTCTTCTTTGTTATTGAAAAACTGTTGTTTTATTTTCAATCAATGGGTGTTCATCCAGTGTCACCTATTTACAATATCAATTATAAAACTCTTTAATGGCTAATAAACATGATTGTCTATTGTTATTCTCAATAAAGGGAAGCTGTTCCAAGTCTTTGGCCAAATTAACAAAAATATCATGAAAATTTTTTGCCAATCTATCATGTCACAGAAGTTTTCTTTTTAAAACATCATACATTATCCTAATGCATACTTTTTATAATAATACAGACCACTTCTAAATGATTGTCTTTAAGATTTGCATAATTAGCTAAATTAACACCCTGAATTTGGTCATGATTGCCAAATTTGAAGGTCTTACTTTCATTTTCGTTGAAGAAGTTTGAACTCATTTATTCTCTTTATAAAGCCTGAATGCATAATCAGTTTCCAATTTGAATAAGCAAACTGGCCGACAAAATTTTGCAAATTACTCTAATAAGTTCTCTTGGTATTTCCCACAGAAGGCTGAACAAATGTTGACAGAGGAACACACTGTTTGCTTATGTCTAATCTTCCCATCTGACTTATATAAATGTCACAAATGAATCTCAGACATGTGCCCAATATCAAATATCCATACGATGGCCCTGGAAAGAGGCAATCTACATTAATGGCTGATGAGAAGATGGATTTTTAGCTTGAAAGAAACTTATTACTGGGGAGAGGAAGTATAAATGAATGGAGAGAGCTATGAAGAGGTTGAGAGAATACAGCCAAGGTCATTTTCTCTTTAAATGCTGTGAAGTAGGCATTGTTATAAAGGCTTTGCATAACTCTTATGTAATCTTCACAGGCCCCTTAGTCCATGAGGAAATGGGATCTTAAAGTGGTCAGTCAACAGCTCAAGTTGCCACAGTGGCAGAACAACTGGCAGAGTGGGATTCGAACCCTGCTCTGTTATCCCTGAAATTTTGATTCTAATTACTAAATCATACATGTATTTAGATAAATTAATTTATTCACCATTATTCTTTTAAACTAGGTGTTATAAAACTATTAGCTCTGTTAGAGTAGTAGATAATTGCATCTAAAATTTTAAATAAAATCCTCTTATAAGTAAAATCAATGATGTAATCTAATGCACTGAGGGGGAAATAGTGTGAAACCTCTAATTGTTCCTTAAGTGGGAATGGCCTAAATTTGTTAGAGATGCCTTTTATTCTTCTCTCTCAGGATAGAACAACTCTTTTAAGATCAAGTAAAGATTTTAAAGCTGGTATTTGGGAATTCAACAGACCCTTTTAGAAGAAGAGCCCTTTCATGATAGCATGCCAGGTAGAGGGCAATGGAGATGCAAAGAGGAAAATCAAGCACTAATAGGTGCTCTCAAGGTAGTTCCCTTTTGTAGTGCAAAGCAGGCCTTAGAAAGCAGGACCTTGCCCAGCAGGATGACCCCCTACCAGCCTGGTGACTGTGAGCATCAGGCCAATCATAGAAGAAGATACTTCAAATGATTTTACCTTGGGAGTGGAGGGAGAGAAGCTTTTGTACTAAAAGCCAGAGATTACACTGGGAGAGCAGTTAGAGGAGCCATTAAGATGTGTTGAAAACAATAACCCCAACAATTTCTTTATAAGAGAATATAAAGGCCACTGAAAAATAATCTTTTAGTTGCAGCTTCTTAAAAACAATCAGTCAATCAAGTGATACACATGTTTTGGTACCAAATTTCATTTATTATTGTGTTTCTCAAAAGGAATAATTAATTAGTGTTGGCAAAATTAAGAAGACTTAGAAAGATATGTTATGGATGTAAGTGTGCATAGTTTTGTGTTTATAGTTACATTTGATAATACGTAACTGTACAAGAAAATCAGAGGGGAAAGGAATAGTAAGAAAATCGGATGAAGCTAGCTGTGGGTATGCTGTAAGAACCTGGGTATTTCTTTTGTTCTTTTATTGGATCATGCATTTACTCAGCAAATACTTATAGAATGCTACTTACGTACATGGCACTCCTCTAGGCACTGGGGTAGTTTGGGTTGGTTGAACAAAGAAGAGACAAATGTCTGTTTTCATGTAAATTACAGCACAGGTTGGATGCGAGAGAGCAGTAAACATAATACTTAAGTAAATTATATACATTTTATGTAAAAGGGTGACAAAAGCTATTGGGCAAAATTATTCAGTAAAAAGGAGACTGGGAAATGCAGGGAAGGGGTGGAACATTTTTAAATAGAGTACTGTTTTGTTCATTAGGGAGATAACTACATTCTTGTTCGTCTTCCAGGCACATGACAGAATTGCTCTGTTGAAGTTTTGCAAGGTCAAATGACTCACTTTGTCTAATGGAATGGGAACGAACAATTTTTTCGTGTCACGTTTGAACAGATACCTTTGAGAAGTTTATGATTCTCCAAGTTCTCTTTCTCCTACTGTGGCACCTACTGACAAGATAAATGTGTAGAGGTTCCTGAGTCTAGGGGTAAGGAAACAAGAAGCAGTGCCTTGTGCAACCCTGATGTAATGTGAGCAAGAAATGCAAACCTGAAAATTCTGTTACTGCACTATTAGTGCCCATCCTGATAAGTATAGAAGGTCATAGTCAATTTTAAATAGTTGCTAAAACTGGGCTGCCAATTTGTTTCTTAGGCTGTAGTGAACAAGTTTCCTAGGACACTGTCTTATGCATTTCTTATTGTGAGATATTGAAAGCAAATTCATAGTTCAAAAACAAAGCAAGTCTACATGGGGACAAAATGATGCAGCTACATATTTTGTACAAAGCTCTGTGCTAGACTCTTGTCTTAAACTTCTAGGAATTTACAATCTAATTAGAGAGAAAGGACCCCAAATGATACTAAAATAAATAAATAAATGGAGCTTATGCCAGATGAATTGTATCGTCAGGAATCCAGAGACAAATTGATTTCTCAGAACTGGGGCATTTCTTCATGGAAAAGGTTGGAGTTAGACTCATCTCTTTCCTGGGATGCTGCTGTTACTTTAATATCCCAGTTGGATTTAGTGACATCTGCAAAGGCTCCGTGTAGTTAATAAGATTAAAATCAAGTTTTAGTCTTCTGTCAACAGCTTGCTGTCTAGCCTCTTCATTAAGGAAAGGGGGAAAAAAAAGTATCTGAAGTCAAAGTTGACTCAGTGTTGTATCATCAAGTCAGGGATGCAAAAGTGCCACATGTTGCTAGGCATGAGTAAACTCTGATTTTAAATATTCCTCACAAGGAATAAGAGAATACAGCAAATCTGTTGGATTAGGAAAGACTGCAATGGCTTTTAGTTGTCATTAGTACCATGGTAAGTTTAAAAGAGAAAGTAAAGTGAACTGAAAGTAAAGATAACTAGAGAACATCCATCAAATGACAGAGTTATGAGAAAGATAAAGAGAAGCAACAAACAATATCTAATTATAGCTTTATCCACATGAATACCATTCCATTTTGTTTTAATTTTGCCAAAAAAGCTAAAGTAATAATTTAAAAATACCTGTTAAAAAATGGAAAATGAAAGATTGAGTTTTTATTACAGATTATCCTATCCTCCCAAGAATGCAGTTCTGTCGCAAAATTTGGCCATACAAAACCTACATGTATATCAATTAAAGAGGTTTCCCCACCATAAAACACAGAAAATGAGGAGGACCTGTGAGCCAACTCATCTGGGAAAATATGCTTTCCATAATTAAATATAACATGCTGCCTCACCCCTGTGTATGTTCTTGACTAGACAGAGCAATTCACACTGTGAACTGCAGCGTCTTGGTGTTGAAGGAAGTCTACACAGTGGAGTCGAATATAATAACAAACTGAAACCTTAATTAGTTGAAGTAACAAAGGCAGTGGTACACAGTTATGCAAGCGTAGAGTTTGGCTGTTCATTCCTTCTTAAGAAAATCTACATCAGTTATCTTCAGAAACGTATTAAAGATTCCAGGTAGAGAATAGCATTGAAATCCTTCACTGGATTTCATCTGGAAGTCTAGGATCATTCTGAGGATGCTTGGATGCCATTTCAGACTTTTCAGAATTTATACCATTTATTTCATTAGATATTTCAAATTCCTGCACCTTCTGCAGTGTTAATAGAATTATACTATACAGAATGGAAAACAACAATTAAAAAATTGAGTTTCAGTGAGAACAACAGAGATAAAAACAGCAGAGTCAAGTATTTATTGAGTTTTACTCTGTGCCAGCCACTACACTAGATGCTGAAGATATAGCAGTGAATATGACAGTCTCTGCCTTGATGGAGCTTGCAGTTTTTTCTGAGTGGCTGCTAACTTGATTCTAAGTTATCTCCTTAATTATTTCAGTATCTGAGTAGTGTTGCAATGTGCAGACAACTTGTTCTTTGTCCTTGTCACTGTGGAAATAGTTATAATCGGATACTGTATCTACCCCTAGTCTTCTGTAATTCATTTTAACAATGCACACACATGTTGATTTGGAGAAAAAGAATAACAATCTTTTGAAAAAATGGTGATCCTAGGGCTACGACCTTTTAAAAACTTGGGTCTCCGTGAACCCATTAAGTTGGATGCAGGACTCGACTTAGTATAATAGACCTTTTTCACTCCTGTTATTACTAGTACGTTAAAGTCTAGCTTTCTTACTGGAGTGGTGTTTGGAGAGAGAAAGCTGCATCACTTGGTGAGTAAACTGAAATTATATAATAAATAGAATATGCACAAAATGGGGATGCATTGAAGGACTCTGATCATACTAATGGCATGATTGTAGCTGTACTTTAGGAAGATGAATGGATTAGAGTAGAAAAAAGGAGAAATATCAGTTAGAAAATTATTATCTTAGTTCATATGACAAATAATAAGTCCTTGGATTAGAGTGTATATATAAAGGATATTGGGAAAAATGATTATGACCAGTTTTTACCAAATTAATGTTAGAGATGCGCATTTTATGTATTCTCTAATGGTTAATAGTAAACTTTTTGGAGATTGACAGACCCATGCTCTATTTCTGATTCCTCCATTTCCTAGATGTGTGACCACTTAAATTATTTGAATAGCAGCCCCCTCACCTGCAAAATGGTGATAATAATACACAAGTAACACAGGCACTGAACAGAAATATGATGATTTGTGTGAGAGAGTTTATGGTGCCTGGCACACATTATATAGGCACCAAATGATAGCCCTTAGTAAAAGAAGTAATAGTGTTGTAGCAATATTCTAAAATTGCTATATTCCTAGGTATAATCAATATCCAGGACTTGAAGGATGTGTTTAGTATCTTTCATTCATTCATTCGGTAAATATTTACTTTCTGTAGGTCCTCCTTGCTGGAGGCCCTGGACATGCATTTACTTAACAAAACACTCCCAAATCCCTGACCTCTTGAAATGTATGTGCTAGTGGGAGGAGATAGTTTATAAACCACGGGTATAATAAATAATTAAAATATGTGGCATGTTAGAATATGATATGCACTATGAAAACAATAGAGCTGGGGAATGGTGATCGAGAGTACTGGGAAGTGCAGCCTATATACATGCCTGGTCAGAGTAGGCCTCATTGAGAAGTCATGATTGACAAAAATGAGGAAAAGAGTCATGTGGTATTTGGATAAAGAATGCTGCAAGCAGAGAGAGTGTGAAGCACTGAGGTGGAGGATGTTTGGCTTATAACCAAGGCAGTAAGGAGGCTGGTGTACATGGAGGAGAGTAAGCAAGGGTTTTGAAAAAGGGTTGCAGATAAGTCTTGGAGATGCAGCATGGGTGGAAACCCACAGGGGTCCACGGACCATAATTTGAACTGTTGATCTTGTTTAATAAAACTGGATGAGAGCAGAGCTTAAATCCAGCTCTGCAGAGTGGTCTAAAGATTCAGACAGCATTTCACACAAGACTGTCAACTCTGTAGTATAAATTGTGGGCTAACCTTAAGCCGGTTCTTACACAGATCTGGAAAGCTTTCTCATAATTTTAATGGATTTTTGTTTATGTCACGGCCAGAAGATTTAGCCTCTGTCCATTGTCAACATTTATGTAGCAATGTTGAAAACATATTCGCATACATTATAAAGTTAAATGAATGAAAAATAAAACAAAATTGGCCTATGTTTTCTCAGAAGTCATGCATTTTGGCTCAAAGCTGAAGGTTGGATTATTTTGTGAGGTTAGTCAGTAAGTTAAATTTAGAACTAGAATTATGTGAATGAATCCCAAGGCTGTGTTGGAAGTCTTGAAGATGTGAGAGAAATGTGCCTGAAGTCTATTCATTTGCTAAAGTAGATGTCATTGCAAGCAAATGAAAAACAAAGAAAAAATGAATCCCCAGAAATTATGTAATCTGCATTATACATGTTATCTATCATTTTTGCTTGTATTTCAAAGTCAAATTTCAATAATGCTTTAGTAACAATATACTAAAGGATTCCTTCATTTTTCAGTGTCATACTTTTTTAAAAAGAGGTTTTTAATATGAGAGGAAATTTTAACTAGTGAACTAATTATTTTAATTTGATAGAATTTTTCTCATTTGCATTTTTGACAATTATTTATGACTATTGATAATTAGAGGTTGTATGTCTTTCAGAATACTGTAAACAGCAGCATAGACATTAGCTGAACCATTAATTTCAACTGAGGATGAAACATTTTATACTTTTGACCTTTTATAAAATATTCTTCTATTTGAAGCAAATTGCTTGTCAAAATCATAGCTATTTGCCCAATTGATATCTGGCGTCGCAAATGAGCTCTTGACTTATATATAGCACATTTAAATTCTAAGTATTTGGTGGTAACCATTGAAAATCATCCTCATAAATCAAACTTCATTGGCTTTGTATATTTTAAATGGAGTCATAGAGCACATTGTAAATAATAAATTGTTATTACATTCTAGTGAAAAATCCTGTGCTTTTCATCATGCTTAATTATTACATCTTTTACCATAGCTAAAGGTGGAAAACTTACTTTATTTTCCAAAGACAAGACAATAAAATAGAGGCAGATAAAAGTAGATTCAAATTATTCAAAATAATATTATACAAATATAATATTAACAACTTAAAATGATCCAACAGTACCATTTGCCTTTTCCTTAAACCAAATTTAATGTCTTTGGGGAAAGAAATGGTATATATATTTAGATGATTATTTTGATGTTTCATTGGTCCTTTTGATTTAGTTTGTTAGTTTAGTCAGTAGTGCTGTGAGCTGTGTCTAACTCTAACTATTAATGAATTTTCTTATTCATCGGTGAGTCTTGCATATCTGATGAATCCACCAGTAAAAGTACCACTGCTGAAATCACGCAAATATATATTTTTAGACCTTATCAACCTTGGCATGGAATTAGATGAGCAAAAAGCTGAGTTGAATTGATGAAAAGAATCCCAAGTCATTAATTACTAATGATGGAGCTTGTAAAGTACAGCATCACTGGGGAAAGCAACTGACTTTCCTCATACACATCATATTTTTATCTGAATTTCAATACTGCTTAAATATGTACTTCATTACAGGGCACAACTAAAATAGAAGGGCACCTGCTAAGTCAGAGCCATAAAACAGATCTACAGCCTGCTGGCATGTGAAATTTCTCTAATTTATGTTTTTTATGAAACTACCCTCACATTATGTGGTTGGCAGCATAAATAATAAAGCATGTTACTTAAGCAGTTTTACATTTACTGTATTAGTAAGTAAATGCAATGGCCACTCTTATTCTCAAACAATAAAAACTACCCAGCCTTTTCATGAAAGATGATTGCAATTTCCATTGGCCTGTATATGCAATAAAAAGCCATAACTCATCAAAATTTTAGCTATTTTCTCTTAAGATAGAAGAGCATTTTGCTTGAACATTGAACGTGATATTAAATATTCATGAAACTGAATAGAGTTTAAGTACTAAGTAAAACTCTCAAATTCTTTTCAACTAGATTGAAATTCTGTTTGAACCAGGTAAAAACTGCCGCTAACCTGAAGAGGTGTTCAAAAACATCGTAAAGAGGTTGTACAATATGTTCAAAGTGCTATAGTTATTTGGGATTGATTTTTCTGAAACGCTTGTTCCTCCTTTGAAATTGATTCATGATAACAGCCTCCATTTGGGTCAAACAGTATTTAACCGCTTGTAAATTTTAATTAAATGATTTGTCACTTTGAACACATAGTTTGTCATCTTGCAACTAAACGATGTGTCTTTATCAGAAAATTACTCAGAGGGAAGGCATTCATCTAATTTGTCACTTGGACACCCATTAAGATAATTTGGTTGTTGCACAGGGATAAAATTGAAATTTGTAAAATAGAGCGCACCACTTTTAGTAAGCAGGATCACATTGTAAACTATTAAAAAACATAATTTGCTCTTTAATTAAATTCTAATAAGTACTTTACTTCTGGTCATTTTTCATTAACAGATGTTTAACTTTTTGAGAAAAGAAAATCTTCCAGTTGAATTTAGTATCTACAGGAAAATAGGAGGCTGCAAATGAAAAGCAATAAGCTGAATTAGGATTATCTTGGGGAAAAAGCCCTTTCATCAGAAGCACTTATATCATCTCAGACCCAGCTGAGACCTTGTCTGCAGCCTGGTTAATACAATCAGAGGTAGCTTGGGACAGAGTGAAAGGGACAACTTATGAATTGCTGAGGAAATAGCAGAGATCATAGATCTTTCTCTAAAGAAGGGTATATCTGGTGAAAATGTAGATATTAAAATACATTTATTTTTGTGTCCACAAATTATTAAAAAGGTAGTATGTCTCTGAGAGGCTCAAGTCAAGCATGCTAAGTTAATTCAGTAATCACTGTGTATAAAAGTAGAGTTGATCTTTTTCCACACTGAAATAGTGGTGACTATCCTTTGTTAATATAACCCAACAAAGAGCAGATATGTTAACCAAAATTACAAAATATGGACACATGTAATTTTATTTTTAAACTGAAAAGTAAAGTCTTTTTAGTCTTCCTACTCTCAGATAGTCCTGAAAGGCTTGGCCATATCAAATGTTTGTGTGAAATAAAGGGACTGTGGTCCTTATTGGTCATATCTTTTTTCCAACCAAGGTCTAAGTTTCTTGAAGTCAAGGGCCAAACATTAGATGTTAGTGTTCTTCTGTAGGGTCTATATACTCAGAATGCATCAGCATCACCTGGGCAGCTTTCGAAGCATTCTGAGGCCCAGACCCTATCTTTTTTTTTCCTACTATCGAAGTTATTTATTTTTTGCATGTTTATTACAGATACTGACTTCACAAAATGCAACCCTTTGTATGTGTTTTAGGTACTTTGTAGCTTAAGGAGTGGTAATTGATAATATGCCTCTCGATGTTGATCTTTTATGTGAATGACATGAAACGCTATTAGGCTAGGACATTCCTAAAAGAGTTTTCATAAAACACTAATATAAACAATGAAAATTTAGCATCCTCCTTCTTTAATGATATTTATGAATTATATACCTGTTTTTAGAGAGAATGTAACTTACGGATATATCTCTTCAATGTATGTTCAGACTTCATATGACTACTGCTACAGAGAGAGTTTTTGAGAGATGAGTGCTTTTACTGCCTGATCCTTGTCAATTTTATGTGCAGGTTCAACTGTTCTGTAGTAGGGCCAGGCCTTGGTATTTTTGCATTCTATTTTGCAGCCAGGGTTAAGAAGCATTGAACTAACACAGGCAGTGTTCAAACAACGTGTAACAAAAGGTGCAAATGTCATACAAGATGCGAGAAGGATCTGCTTCTGTTAGAAGAACCAGCTATAGTCATTCAGATTTAAAATTCAACATCCTGAATTTCTTTCTAACTGATATACTTTAACTTTCCCTCATGCTACCACTACCAACCCACCCAGCTGTTTATTTTTCTTTGATTTCCCTTTTGCTTCTCTCCTCATTTTGTTTAATATATTCAGGCACATTTACTAATTGCTATTGCTAACAACTTCCCAGCTAATGCTGTTTTCTGTCTATCAGGTGTCTTTTTATTCCATTCATAAATGCTGGGAAAATCTTTATAAAACACAATTCTCATCAAGTTATATTCCTGCTCAAGAATCAATTCCTACACAGCTTACTAGCTATATTAATGTGATATTACTATTCCATTATCTTTATTAACGTAAGAAGACTCTTGCACAATAAATAAATTAAATGTATTGTTCATTACAGGAACACATCAGCTCTTCAATAAAACATCAATGGTTTATGTCCTAAGAGTTTTTGAACTCCTCATCTCGAAATCCTCAAAATATTCTCTTGCTATGTTCACCAATCTTAAATTATTATATTGTGATTCTTAACTAATTCTAACTAAGTCCTGCATTTAAAGACGCACCTTGGCTCACGCCTGTAATCCCAGCACTTTGAGAGGCCTTGGCGGCCAGATCACCTGAGGTTGGGAGTTCAAAACTAGCCTGGCCGACATGGTGAAACCCCATCCCTACTAAAAATACAAAAATCAGCCAGGTGTGGTAACACGTGCCTGTAGTCCCAGTTACTCAGGAGGCTGAGGCCAGAGAATCGTTTGAACCCAGGAAGCAGAAGATGCAGTGAGCCACAGGACTCCAGCCTGGGCGACAGAGTGAGACTGTGTCTAAAACAAAACAAAATAACAACAACAACAACAAAAAGACATACTTTTAATCAAATGTTAGGTGCTCAATAAAATCTGACCTTAACTTCCCTGCCCAAAACAATACCAAATCAGTTAAGGCAGTCTCCTGTGTTACCCAGAAAAGCCACAAACTCAGCACTGTCTTGATCAACAGATTGTGTCAGTGACGTTTGAGGAGCCAGTATTCCACAGTCTCTTCTTCCCAACAGAACAACATCCCGGTATTCCTTCTCAGTCTGGCATTCCTGACCTTCCAGAGGCTGAACCCAGCTGTCTTTCTTATCTTATTCTCTATTCTTCCCTTTTACCTCCCCTGTGTTCCAGACTTTCTGGGCAAACTTCTAATCTCTGCAGTCATCAAAAGTCTTCTGATCACATGTTGTTCTCTCATACTGAAATCCCCTTTCAGTTTAGTTTTCACTAGAACCAACATTTATGGGAAATATACAACTAAACATTTGAGATTGGATGATCTCTACGATCTCTTTGAGTCTTTTTACTTTAAGATCTATCATTGAGTCTGTACAGGCAGTGATAGAAATAGTAAGAGATGGAAGGGATATTGGCTAACATAATGGAACGGTATTGATTGAAATAGAAATATGTCTACTACAAAATTGTCTGACTGGCTATCATTTTTTCCTAATTTGGAGATATTTACAAACTTGAGTTTTCACTTGTACCTTTCTTCCACTATTTATTGATAGGCCTGCCTAAATACAGCCTTACTGAAATCTCGACATATGAACTTTTTGATTCTCCACCCTCCAGGATCATGATTTTGGTGTGAAAGATGAAATTCAATTGGGCTACTGGGACTTGTGTCTCATAAAGACATATTGATTTTTTCTTAGTACTCCAAGATATTTTAGGGACTTGAAAATTGGAAGCAACTTGATTTATTTACTGCTCCATTATCTTTCCAGGCACTAGAACCAGCTGACTGATCTATGGAAGTTCCCTTGGTCTCCATTTGTTTAGAAAAGGTGATGCATCAGAAACCTTTCCTTACACTGTATGATAGACAGGTGGTGGGAAACAAAATCTACTTTTGCTCCATTCTGATACATGAGAAGAGAGTATGTTTATATTCTCTCAGTGAGAATTCAGACCCAGGTATCACTTAGACTTCCATTCAATAAAGTAAAAAGAAATTATAAAACATAAATAGGCAGAAATAAAATTAAAAGTATACATATAAAATATTATATAAAACTGTAAATATACAATAATTGGATGTTCTAACACTGAAAAATTAAAAGATTAAAGATGGGATAAAGTTAACTATGAAACAATGGGACAGAAAAAAGTGAACCATGAGAGAAATTCAGAGGGAAAGTGATAAAATCATTTTAAAAATGTATGTATCTGAATATATGTGTAGTTAAGAAAAACAGAGGGTAGTTTTAAAGGCTTTAGCACTTGTCTAAAAGAAATTTCACCAGAAGAAAACGGAATAACAGGAAAGTAATACCTGATAAGATAACAGTTGAGACTTTCCCAGAATTAAACATATAAGTACTAAGATCGAAAGTGCACATTCAATACCAGTCAGAATAAATGAAATTGAATACTTACATATTTTATAACATTGTAATGAACTTGCAAAGAAGTATAAGAAGAAGATCTTAAAAGCTAACAGAAATAGGGCATGGATTACCTAAAAGGGAAGAACAATTAGAATGACAGCAAATTTCTCATTAGCAACTAGTGGATGTCAGAAGATAATGAAATTATAGCTTCAAAGTACTGAGGGAAAAATCAACCAATGAACCTGTCAACCCAGAATTCTACATATCATAAAACAACTGGGAGTAAAAGAGTTAACACTATACCTGCAACTCGATCTTTTTTATGGAGGCCATCCAGGGAAAATGAATGACCCTCGGTGTATTTCCTTATAACCATGCCGAAGACTTTCAACAGGTCTCTATGCAGTATAAAAATAGTATTTACTACAGATAGGGAGTCTTTATGGAGAACATATATTTTGTAGGATATATTTGTTGTAACTAGATTTCTTATTTTCAATGAACCTGGACCTTATGGATGTACGGGTCATGGCTTTTTGGAGAATGGGGAGCAGTGGGTGGTAGTCATCAAAATATTCCCCTATCCCTGTAATTATAAGAGTATAAAACAAAAGAGCTCCAAATTCCTAATGGCTTCCTTTGTGACTAGTGTGCATATATTGCTTAATACTATTCTGTGTATCAGAAATGAAAACACATCCCAAAGTAAGAAAAAAAATTTTTGGAAGCTGCATTTGGTCTTTAGTTCCTGCTGGAAATAGATGTCTTGCCTTTGCCTGCTGCTTGCCTGTACCTTTTGAATCATTAATAAAGTTTGGAACTGGGTAAGATCTATAATGTGCAGAAGTGCTCTTTGACCGTTCAACCCATTGGGTTAACACAACTATCATTCAAAAATCCTGGACAAATTTCCAGGCATACCTAGGGTAAGAAAGTTTGTCACCCACAGACTTGCACTGAAAGAAACTAAAAGTATTTATTAACAGAAAGAAAAGTTAACCCAGAGAGAAGGTGAAAGAAACAATGGAGAACACAGAAAGTGGTTTATTTTCATAAAGTTAATTAACCATGGAATAAATAAAGAAAACAGGAAAATATGTGTGTGTGTGTGTGTGTTTGTGTGTGTGTGATTAAAATGGCAAAATAAAAATTTAAAACAGCATGAGGAAGACTGTGTCTATGTGTGACAATGAGAGAAGAAATTGTTCAGGGCCAGGAGGGGTGGCTCACGCCTGTAATCCCAGCACTTTTCGGAGGTCAAGGTGGGTGGATCATTTGAGGTCAGGAGTTCGAGATGAGCCTGGCCAACATGGCAAAACCCCATCTCTACTAACAATACACACACACACACACACACACACACACACACACACACACACACAAATTAGCCAGGCATGGTGGCAGGTGCCTATAATCCCAGCTACTTGGGAGGCTGAGGCAGGAAAATTGCTTGAACATGGTAGGCAGAGGTTGCAGTGAGCCAAATTGTACCATTGCACTCAAGCCTGGGTGGTGGAGCGAGACTCTATCTCAAAAAAAAAAAAAAAAAAACAGAATAAATAAACCATACTAGGTTTTCCATCTTGCTTGGGAAGAGGTTACTGAATATACTTATTTAAACTTTGTTAGAAATATTTGTAGTTAACATTGCATGCTCAAATGTAAGAGAAACCACTAAAAGAACAGAAATATGAAATCTATAGCTTCCACATTAACAGAGAAAATATTTGAAATAAAAAGTTAGGAATTCAACACGGGTCAGGTAAGAAATAAACAGAAAAGAACATGTAAAATTTAAAAACACAGCATCTATCTTAAAATACATATTCTTTATGGGTACATATAAACATGGTTAGAAAAAATGCAACCTAAATTCAGGATGGGAGGGTGTAGGAGACTAGGATAATGGGGACTTCAACTCTACTAGAAAAAGAGACTGGAAGCAAATAACAGCAAACATTAACATTCATTAAGCCTGATTGGTGCAGATATGCATTTTACTATATTATTCATGGGCTTCTCTGAATAATTGAATACTATGCTTTTTAAAAAATAAAAGTATATTATTTTCCATATATGGCTATTGAGTATTTGAAAAATGTGATTTAAACCTCATTGAATAATAGGTACTTCTTCAAATAAGTTAAAAGGATATTTGCAAAATATTCAAAGTTTATGTCACAAAAGATATCTCTTCCAAATAAGAAGGAAATATAAAGAATTAGTTATGTTAATCTGAGATTTTTGTGACAATAAAACATACTTGATATATTTGTATGCTAACAATATGTAACTGTAATTTTTTTCGTGTGTGCAATAAACGTTATTAATAATATTTTCCCATTTAAACTTTTGGTCAAAATTATAGAAGTTAAAACAACAACAAAAGCCATAGCCACAATTTTAGCATATCTGAGTACACTGTTCATTTAAAAGATTTAGAAGTAGGATGAGAGATTTCACACATACTTGCTTAAGCCAGAAGAATAAAACATTCCTAAGAAGGTCGTTAGGAAAAAACATTATTCTTTATTGGATTAAGGAACTAATCTCAGCTTAAAATTTAGGTCAGTTAACAGCTTATATTCCTTCTTTCTCTCTGGCAAAAATTTATTATCTAACTTATTTAATTTACATTCTAATAATTTAATGCTACATTTTATTCTCTTTTTTTATAGAGACTATAATATCTTCAGTAATTATTTATTTCATTGATGTTCACTTGTATAAAGCATTTAGGCTTGATACACAAAACTTAACTTAGACTCCTATCATAGTAACATGTGTTTGGAGTTTATAAACTTGATTTATCTTTTGAGAATTCTGCCTAGAGATTGTGGTAAGATGGTTTTCTGATGTGGGTTTTTTCTTCCTTCTACATTTTTCTTTAAAGAACACTTAAATACTCTTAATATGTGTCATTTTTTTAAAATAAAATTAATCTCATCAAACTTTCCTGATATCAACCTGGTTTATCTAAAGCAAATATGAGTTATCTGATCATATTATAACTAAACAGCAGGAAAGAAAGAAGTTGAAGACCCCACTGAAGCTTTAAAAGATTGTAGAATTATTTCTTGACTTGCATCTTTCCTTTCTACCTTCAACTGTCATTTTTGACAACAAAAATTAAAATCAATAAAATAAGCAATATATGACTATTCACATATTATCTGGTGTGTAAATAATGTAACCTTTTCCAAAGAGAGGTCTGGCCTTTGACCTTGGCTTCTGGGAGGTAATCTTGAAGTCCTGGAGGGTGATGCTTAATAAGATAATCTTTGTTTGCCTGGGGGCCTTAGGCCAGCCAGATAGTAACGTGTGGGGTAGGAGCTTTAAGCCACAACAACCATGTGATTTAGGCTGTGGGCTTCAAGTCACAGGGTATCAGCTGGACCTCCTGAGGGTCTGAAAACAGATCAGCCATTTAGGTGACCAACTGTGTCTACATGATGGAGCCTCAATAAAGGCTGTGGACACAGGTTCAGGAGAGCTTCCCTCATCTGGCAATACTCCCAGAATGTTGTTACATATTAATACTGGGACTACATGTTATATATTAATACTGGGACCACTATGTAGACAATGGAAGCTCCATGTTTGCAACTTTCCTGGACTCTGCCCATCTTCTTTTGGCTGATTTTAATGTTTACTGTTTAGCTGCAATAAAGCATAACCAGGAGTACAACAGATTTCAATTTCTGTGAGTCCTTCTAGCAAATTGCCAAAACTGAAGATGGTTTTGGGAACATCCAAAGTTATACCAGGTAAAATAAAAATATTAAGGCATGCAATTATAAGTTTATATTTCTTACCATAGCTTTTCTACAAAGGAAAAGTATTGTTGATTATACACTTAATATGTACATGGAGAAGAATATTGTCAACAAATCAATTTTAATTCTAATCAAGTATTTTGATGAATATTCCACATATTTAAAAATTGCTTAACCAGTGCAGTTTAAAGTGTTTTTAAAAAGGCAACCTTGCTTAATATTGGTAATACAAGGTAACTGGCAGATATTTCAAAGACTACTTTTATATGTGTTTTACCAGAAATTTTGTTGACTGTCACTGGAAATCCACCTTTATGGCAGAAACTTTGGCAGATGCTTTTGTTCAGCAGGGTTTTTTTTTGATAACTACGTATGAAAAGCTATTTTTTCACCTTTCACAGGGACTGGTCAAAGGCTGACGTTTGCTTTTGGTGACATTGCATTAATTGTCTCCCATGAGACTGCTAGGGTGCTGAAGGCAAGTTAACATTTCTTGACTCTCACCTCCTCCTGAGTCCATGATTCTTGCCTTCCATTAGTACTGTTTATGCCTGCAGCATGGCTGCCTGCTACCTTCTCTGCTTTGCTGGGACTTCCTCTTTCACCTTGTACTTAGTTATGTGTGCTGAATTGATGAGAATAAGTGTCCAGTTGCTTTAGTTTAGTTAGCTGTGGTTGATGTTAGATGGGCAGTGGGGTGCTTTAAAGAAAGAGTGGGTTTGTAGAAGGTAAATCTCTTGCTTGAAACTCCGTGGCCCTTTTGTTTGAGGCCTTATGTTCACTTAGTAGATTATTGCTGCTTCATTATAGTTGTTTTCTGTGTACATTTTGGCCTTTGATCTTACAAAGATCAAATTACTTACAAAGAGACTGAGCAGATATCTTAATAGTCAGACAACAATACTTCACTCTTGGATTTTTTAAAAAAATATACGTAAAGCTTAAAACCTGTAGGAAGCCTGAGGGAATGAGGAATAAAAAAATGCTGTGACCTTGTACTTTTCTTGTATTACTTTATCAATGTTTTCTTTCCCAATAAACCAAAGATTGTCTCTGTTTAATTGTTTTTTCATAGATGAATGTATATCTTTTTCCCAAGATGAATATATGTCTTTCTCTTTTGTCCCATTCTACTTTGCTCTGTAGGAAATGACACTCCCTCATACCATTGACTTTGCTATTAAAAGACACAGTTACTGGTGTGTCTGTGTACACGTGTGTATCGAATAAAAATGCTAGGACTGTTCTAAAATAGGTAAATGCTAAACATAGTATTCTCTTGATTAAAATCCTTCAAAATCCCCAATAGCAAGTGCAAGACTTCAGATCCTTGGCATGAAATTTAAGGCATTTTATGGTCTGGCACAGACCCGCTTTTCCAGCCTCATGAGAAGCAGTTCACAGTCACAATAATTATTTGTGAATACACTGACACTCTCCACTATCATACAAAACAACATTTTTTGTAGTTGATAGGTTAAGACCTTGAAAAGGATTTTTCTTTCCTTTGGCCTTCTTAGTGGCCGTCTCTTTCTCCGTTGCCCACAACCTCTTGATATTTTTATTTGGACACTGCACTCTTCTGTTCTTAGTTTGGGTAGGAATGGTCCCCTGCCTGACTTAACACATCAGCATATCCTATTCCTCTGGACATAGTAAATAGTTAATGAACTACATTTAGGTCACAGAATGAAAGCAAGTCCCACAATATCTGTAGGAGAATCTAGAAGCAATACTCTTCCCCTCTTGCTTTCCCCCAATGGTACTGTGCCAGAATGGGAGGCCTGTAACTGGGTTATTATTTTGCTACTGTGGAGACAGAATTAGAGTTTTGGTGTGTTAGTAGTGGTGGCTGAGATGAAGCTGATACCATGGACGATAGATAGGGAAAAAAAAAAATGTTTCAGTGACACATAGAGTGACACTGTATGAGCAGTTAGATCAAACCTCACCTGAATCCAGTGCCTCTGGTCTATGCAGTTACACAGACAATACATTCCTTTTCTTAGGCCATTTTAAGATTTCATCTGACACTTAAATGTATAGTTATTACAGTCTCACAAACCACTGCTTAAAATTTATACAATGTGCAACATAAGTATAAGTTACTTTATTAATAAAATGTTTTTTTCATATGAAATAGGCAGAAATGAACATTTCACTTTACCATTATAGAAATAGCATAAAGAACCTCACCAGTCTTTATGAATTTACAAATCTTAACTTATCCCAAGGGCTGATTAGCTGTGCTCATCAGTCGACGCAGCACTAATGTTTTTCATTGTGCTTTTTTGGCGGCCTGGATTCGTTTCCTACTGACTTATTCTTGTCTATTCCTTGCTTCACCTGCTGCATCTCTCTTACTCACTTATGCACTACAGCAATACCCTGACAGGGGACTGAAAAAACAAATCAGAAAACCAGCATCCCATTTTAGCTGGTTGGATATAATCCAAATAAATTCACTATCCAGTAGAATCAATCAGTAGAAAAAAGTCATTACAAAAGTATGTCCCACTTGCTTGTTTTCTCTTCCAGACAGGCTAAATATTTAATAGGAATCTAGGTGTTATTTATTCATTTCTATTAGGTCCTTCTGACACCCAATCCTACATTGTGATGGGCAATTAAGGTAAATATACGCTTAAGGGAGAAAACTTTGCTTCTGGGAAACTGTTTTCGCACCAATCCCAGTCTAATCGAGTTATGGCTTAAACATCTCTTGCATAAAATCTTTATTTATAGGTATTAGATCTACTTTAAACTATTTGTATTCTCTCATTCATGAGAAAATCAGAGCTTCTGGTTTGTAGGGAATCTTTTTTTCCCTGCCAATATGCAATTAATATTGTTATCGATTTTGTTATCTACTGTGGTGTTGTTGCCTATTAAAGTTTCTTAGTAGTTCCGTGATTGCTTGCCTGTAAATAAATCACAACTACACAATTGTTTAGCATGCTTTAAGTACTTGCACTTCTTTTATGTGATTCATATAAATTTTACTTGGTTATGAAATTTTCATGGGAGGGCTCACTTGTAAATATTTTAAGGCTTTTGAAGCAGTGGAAATTGGATAATTAGTATAGCCTGAAAACAATGAAGTTGATAAATTACATTTCAACCAACCCATGTAATTACAGTGGCCATATTTCTCTAACTCCTGATAACAATAGTAATAATAATAGCCAATATCTACTGAATGTTTACTATGTGCCAGACATTGTTGTATGTTCTTTACTTGGAGAAATTCATTAAAGCCTCAAAACAATCCTGTGAATTTGGCAATATTATTTTCCCAATTTTGGAGACAAAGAAACTAAGGCCATGGATGTTAAGGAGCTTGCTTAAGGTTTTAGGGTAATAAGTAACTAATAAGGAAAATTGCAAGTCCCAACCCTCTTACTTTGTTCTGTCCACTACCCTTCCTCCTTTCCTCTTTCTCCTTTTCTCTATCTCTCTTCCTTAGATAGCATTTATAATCTTCCAAGATTCTCTATGATTTGTTTATTGTGTTTATTGTTTGTCCCCTTCTGCTAGAAAGGGAGCTCCATGAGGGCATGAATCTTTGTACTCCAAGTTTGGAACAGTGATGGCATACAGTGGATAAGCAATTCATATTTACTGAGTTAATGAATGAAGTTGTAGTATTAATATTAAAACACATGATGTCTGTTGTCAGAGACCTTACTTCTATCTATACCACTATGCTGACTCAGAATCCACTGACAGAAAAGTGGAATTGTGCCCTTTGAGAAACAAGAGATATTTACAATAATAACTTATTTTACAAATCTTGGCCACACTAAGAATTATGCTTAATACCTTACATACCTAATCTTTAATTCTGTCAAAGAACCCTGAAAAATAGGAATACTTATTCCTAGTATATAATTAATAAAACAGGGGCTCAGAGAGGTGAAATAACTCACCTAAAAATTATATAACTAGTAAAGATTGGGTACTGAGTCTGATCTGCACTTTTCACATCCAAATTGTAGTCTGATTCTATTAAATGTTAGTTCCTTTATTTTATATAATAGCTAATGCTTATTAAAAGATAAGCATCTTTATAAATGTTTTGCATGCTTATTTCATATAATGATTTCATTTCATAACTCCATTATTAAGCCTTTACCAGGCAAGGAAATGGATGTATCTGTTGCTTGAGGTCACATAGCTGGTCAGTGGGAAAAGCATTTTGGAAAGCTTAGGCCCAGGCCTTTCCATGCTATCCTTTCCTGCCTTCCTCCAGAAGCTCCCCACAACTTGGCATAGTGGGTGCTCAATTGGTGCTCACCTATTTGAAGGAACTGAAAAAAAAAACTGATAGGTTTAGCTTCTATAGACAAACACTTTTAAAAACTGTGATCTTTTCTCTCTACCATAACCATTCTCTCTACACAATGATTTTTCAAGATCTAAATTGTTTAGAGTACTGCCACCCTTCTGTTGGCTTTGTCCACATATATTGAGTATATATACATGTGAATCTCTTTGCTTCCTCATATTTTCCCCTTTAAAATGGCAACAATGGTAACACTGAACCATACCTATTGAATATTAAAATAAAACAAAATTCTTGAGCCAATTGGTGTTCTTTGGAGCATGATTTTTATACGAATAGTCTAGATTTTTCCACCAATTAAGATTTTAGTAAGTATTGCATATTCATTGTATGTTCTTTCAAAACACAACCACTTTGTAAATATTTTTGTTAACAGATGATATAGAATCTTTGGCACTGATTTTCTTAGTCTCTCTCTCATTTTATTACTTTGAGCATTTTTTGAGGTGCTATTTTTAAAATATGAACTTTTAGTTTAGTTATTTACTTCCTTTATTTCTATTGTTTGCCTGGTGCAGAAATGCTTTTTAGTCACTTTTTAGGCTAAAGTTACATTCATGCCTTTGGTTTAAAATGTATTAATTTTCCTTTGTTTCTCTCTTTTTTATCCTCTGAGCTTTATTTTTCTCACTTTCTCTGTACTTTAGTTTTTGGAAACTAGCCTAATTCTAAAGACCAGGAGCCCAATTTCTACAGCAAATCACAAACCACTGAGCTTTGGGAGTAATGTACCATCTCATTACCAGCACTAGGTCTTTTGATATTGATGAAACACTGAAACAAGAGCAATGAAGATTAAACCCCTGCTTATTTTTTAAAGCACTGTTAACTCCTCATACTGATACCTCTCTACACTAAATAGTCAAAGACAGAAACAAAACCCACACCACCAATAGCTATTCATCTTTGTTGTTGCCAAAGCAGAACTATATTAATATTAAAGAACTAGCTTTGGAAATAGTGACAAAAAGGTATTTTGGGCTGAGTTGATAAGAAACATCTAGCACGTATAGAATTTTTTTAACATAGCAGGCAAAAAAAGCACCTGCCACAAATAATCTTTCTAAACAAAGTAGAACAAACTGTTAGGTGGTGGAAAAGAGTGAAGAAATTATGTTTACCCGGCTCACAAAATCTTTTCTGATTAAAAAATATACATACACTTGTCAAGAAAGCAATCACCATTTTAAACAAACCCCAGCATCAAATGATATGACTAAGATACTTTTTATGCTCTGCTTTTCCATTTTTAATTCTCATTTATTTAATTTTCCATAAGAATTCATGTCATTAGAGGATTTTGACATTGTTAATTATGAAATAACAATGTTTTGATATTTATTACTTTTAAAAGCTGCAAAATAGCAAGTCTTCAAACCGCATAAGGCAAATAGAAGTTATTTTTATTAGGTTTATCTCAATGCCTGAGTCACATATGTACCTTAGTTCCTCTGGGCCTAAGTGTTATTAATTCATTAGCATCAAATGTGCATTAATTCAGCAAATAATTGACAGCTAACTATATACTGCCTGTATTAGGTGCTGGGGACAAAGTCATGGATGAAGCACTAACAATGAAATTTACATTTTAGTTGAGGAGGGCAAAGATAATTAAAATACAATAATTATTCTGTATAAGTGAGATAGAGAAATGAATTAATCATTAATCAGGGATGGGAAATTAAGAGTGGTAGGTGGGATGCAGCTGGAAAGCGGATAGTCAGGATAGGGCACACCCATTGGGGACATCTTTGCAAAGACTTGGAGAAGTCAGTGAGAGGCCATGTGGATATTTGGAGGAAGTTATGTTGCAGACAGGGAAACAGCCAGTATATTTAAGGCAACAAGACAGAGTCCACCAGGCATTGCATTTTCTAGGAATAGCACAAAGCCCAGTTTGATTGAAGAAGAGTGGCAAACAGAAAGAGAACTAGAAAATGAAGGCAGAAATATGACGGTATGAGACCGTGTAGGGTTTTGTAGACTGTTTTACTCTAAGTGAAAGGGGGAACATCTGGAGAGCTCTGAGGAAAGGAATGACATAAGTTATATTTTAAAAGTTAGGAATAGAGTGTATGAGGGCAAGCACAGTAACATGGGGCCCATTTAGGAAATAATGGAATAATTCATAATAGAGATGATGGTGTGAGTATTACAGGTTAAGCTACAATGACTGAACTGCACTCCAATGAGGCATTTGTGTGTGTATGTACATGTGCATGTATGTGTATGTAGATCTATCCATACAAAGGTATCAAACTTTTAAGTCATATGTGGCTCATAGGTTTTATCTTCAATGCCAACTCTTATCCACTGGTAGTGGCTGCCAGGTGTGCCCTAATGAGAGTCTAACGTCATGTTCAGGCTCAGAGAGAAAGAAAGAGCCCCATAATTATGAAAGGCAGCATTGCAGCAGTGATGTCAGGTGTGTTCCATCTCTGTTAAAAGGCAACTGTCAGTAGTTGATTTTAAGTAGCTAAGACTTTCTGGCTTTTGGCTTCAAAACACATAAAATAAATGAAAATGCCTAGCATTTAACAGTAATTTCTATAATAGCAGTATCTAAAAAGGTTTTTAAAATGTCATTTTCACTGAGGATATTTTTTCACCTAGATTCCTATTCCTTAGAAGCAAAGAGTGAAAAATGTATAGATTATTTTCTGTATTCTCTGGAAAATAACTGGTATGCCCTTGAGGAGTATAAATTTGAAAACCATATGGGTTTTTTAGGTAAACTCATCAACTATTACCATATTCTACTTATTTTACTTAATCTACTATGGATTTTAGGCCTTGATTGAAAACTAGTTTGCAAATATCAGCTTTTCATTCTATTACAGCTTTTCAAATAGGCTTTCTCTACACCAATTTTCATGGTGATTTTGAACACTCTAAAAGTGACTACATTCAGGCACATGAATAAAATACCAGCTGGATGTTAACCTCTGGTATGATTGGAATATTATTCACCTTCATGCAAGACTTTTTTTTTTTTTCATCTCCAGGGTCAACTAATTTTATTTATTGTTATTGCCTGTAACCCTTAAATATATAAGAATCTCCATATGCATCTATATAAAACAAAGCCTTGAAAGTGTTCCTTCAAAATAGTGATCATTTGCATTTAGTTGGCAGTACGAGTTTATCTTTCTGTATAATGCTTTTACATCTTTAAAAAGCCAATATCATAAATGAGATTATCCCCTTAGAAAACAATCTCAGACAAGAATAAATCAAGATATGGGAAACTTACAAATAGCCTTTAATTTAATGAATATTACCAGAAAGTGTGTGCAACTGAAAAGTTCTAAGACAATAATTTATTGCTGAATTTACAATGTAGGTTTTCCTTTTAAAAATGTATTATCAGCCTCTATCCAATAGTATTAATAATCTTCCATGCTTTTGTGGCTGAGCAAATGCGTATAAGATCATATAAATGTAAGTCTTCCAGTCTAACTCCTTCTTTACAGGGATGAAGAAACTGAGGCCCACAGAAGGTGGGTGATACCTGCAAAATCACAGTGAGTAAAATGCAAATACAAGAAAGTACTTCCAACTCACTAAGAGCTCCTTGTGATACTACACTGATTTGGTTCAAATTTTTCCTTATACAAAACTCTATCTACAACTTTCATGAGAAACTGAATAGAATATAATAAACCTCTAATATTTGAAGATGATAATTTGAGGTTTTTTTTGGCTAATAAAAGCATCTACAGAGTGTTTTCTAACAGCAGACACAAAAGTTACTAAATAAATAATTGTCCCCAAGCTTGAGGGTATTCCCATGAGATGATTGACCTTCATAAATTTAGTCTTTGTTTAGTTTAGATAATTGTGTGTGTGAGGAGGTAAAGAAAGGAGGAAAGGCAAATTCACCCCATTTCTTGTGCTCCTCTCCTTTGGCCTTATTTTTTTTTTTTATCATAAAACTTTGTTGGATTGTTTTAACTTTTCAAAAATAGACTTTACTTTTTAGAAAAGCTTTAGATTTGCAACAAAAATTGAATGAAAGACATAGAACTTCCCATATACCCCCTTATCCCCTATGCATAGAATCCCCCGATTATCAACATCCCCACCAGAGTGGTACATTTGTTACAACTGATGAATCTGCACTGACACATTATTATCTCCCAGAGTCTCCAGTTTATATTAGGGTTCGCTCTTGGTATTGCACACTATCTGGGTTTGGACAAGTGCTTAATGATAAGTTTCTAGCATTATAGTCTCATCCAGAGTATTTTCATTGTCCCCAAATTCTCTGTGCTCTGCCTATTCATCTCTCCCTTTCCCCAACCCTTGGCAAACACTGACCTTTTTACTGTCTCCATAGTTTTGCCTTTTCTAGAATGACATATAGTAGGAATTACATAGTAGGTAGCCTTTTCAGACTGTCTTCTTTCACTTAATAATGTGCAATTAACCATCCTGTATGTCTTTCCATGGCTTTATAGCATATTTCTTTTTAGTGCTGAATAATATTCCACTGTCTTTATATGCCTTAGTTTATTTATTCATTCACCTACTGAAAGACATCTTGGTTGCTTCCAAGTTTTTGCAATTATGAATAAAGCTACTATAAACATATGTGTGAAGAATTTTGTGCAGACATAATTTTTCAACTCCTTAAGGTAAATATCAAGGAGTGCAAATTTCTGGATCATATGTTTAGTTTTACAAGAAATTGCCAAACTGTCTTCCAAAGTGGCTGTACAATTTTGCATGTCTACCAGGAATGAATAAGAGTTCCAGGAATGAATAAGAGTTCCTGTTGCTTCACATTCTCTTCAGCATTTGGTGTTGTCAGTGTTCTAGATTTCGGCCATTCTAGTAAGTGTGTAGTGGTATCTCACTGTTGCTTTAAGTTGAATTTCCCTGATGACATATGATGTGGAACATCTTTTCACGTGATTATTTGACATCTGTATATTTTTTCTGGTGAGATGTTTGTTAAATTCTTAGGCCCATTTAAAAAAATCAGATTGTGTTTTTATTGTTGGGTTTTAAGAGTTCTTTACATGTTTTGGGTAACATTCCTTCCTCTGATGTCTTTTGCAAATATTTTCTTTTTTTTTTTCACCACAGAGCTTTCATGGTGAAAGAAGAGGGCAAAACTCAACCCGTCTCTTTAGACTTGGGAAGAATATGAAAGGACCAGGAGGGACAGCTTTCCTAATAACCTAGCTGATGGTTCACTTATTGTAAGCACATTCTCAAACAAGGTGACAATTAGGTTCAAATATCATCTTTGAAACACAAAGTAGATCTTACCCTTTTTATCCTCTTATTGCTAGTTTAGCTTCTACTGTTAGAAAGTTGATTCTTAATGTAATATTTGTCTAAGGGTCTGTTACAGGAGTCCTAAACAGATACATCAGCCATTTTATGTTCCTAAATGCAAGCCAGGAAAGAGCTAGAGATAAAAGCAAAGATGTTAATTTATGTAAAGTACTTAGCATGGTTCCTGGCAAGAATAACAAGTCAATAAATGATATTAATAATAATACTAATACTGTAAGTAATACCTAACAAGGCTATTTTTCTTATTATTTTTAAAATTCATACAGTCTCTAAAATCTTCAGTTACTTGTTCCTCTCACAGTGTTCCATACTACACCCTGGAGACACTGATCAAGCAGAGAACTGTGTTTACTTGATTGTCTGAAACAGCAGGCCGATATAGCAGTTGCAAGCATCTTGAGCAATTCTATTCCATATAGAGACATAAGAAACCGAGAGAAAGAGACACAATACATAGAAGATTTTTTGCACCACTTAAGTCGCTTAAAAATGAGAAAAAGATATATCCAGTCTTCTTTTTTTTTATAAGACCACATCACATTTTTAGGATGTAATCCCTAGTAATCAACATGACAGCCCAGCAGAGCAGAATCAGGAGTTCTTGCTGAAATAATCCTACACACTAACACTTTGTCTAATGTCATAATAACATCTGAAGATGCACCTTTTTCTCCAACTATTGAGCGGCTACATTCTTTCCTCTTTCCCTCACAGCTGTCTCCCAGGCAGATGATTTTAGTATAATATCTATAATCACTCCAGAGCTCTTTCCTGATGTGTACTTTGTTCTCTGAACCCTTTAAAGTTGTAGCCCCTCTGATTATTTTGGCCCCAGAGTTTCATGCCTTTTACACATTGTTATTCTAAATTCCACGAGTCATTTACTTGCTCATAATCCAGGTCTTTCAAGCCTCTTTGAGTTTGCACACTCGGTTCCACACTATTTGTCTCCATTTTTGTAACATTAGCCAAATTGACTAATATGAAGTCTGCTCAGGATGGTTCAAAATGAAAATAATGTGCTAGCTGAAGAGTAAATATTACTGAGCTGTGAATGATGAAGATTTGCTCAGAAATTTTGCTTATGAGTAGTTTGTTATGAAGCATACAAACCCTAGCATTCATTAGATTTTTTTTAGTAAAAAGGAGTAAATCTTTTCTTTTGTATGCAAAATGCACTTTTCCTTTAAATTTATGAAGTTTATTGGCTTATTAATTTTCTTTACAATATAATATATTTGCAACAATTAATCCTATATTCTTCCTCTTTGAAATACACATTTTCTAAAAACATGTTGATCATGAGGTAGATGGAATAAACTAGCTTACTTGATAGCTTTTCCAACAACCTTCTGATGTTTTTTCTTGTGCTGTAGAGGCTGGAAAGCTAAAAAATGACATTCCCAGACTCCATTGGAATTAGATTTCCAGAGGTGATTTATGTTCCACACATCAGATGTATATGCTCAAGATTTGTTTAACAGGGAAGGAGGCAGTGGTGTGTGGGTCCCTTTTGCTCATGTGAATCTTACAGGTATGGGTATGGCTCTCGAGTTCACAGTGCTGGTTACTGCTTGCTGATCTCAACAGTCTAAAGCAGGTTTTTTTCCAGAGGCAACAGTTTTGTGATGGACTTCCTAAATTATCCAGCTTCTTTATATTGGCCAAAGTAGTAGTTTCCTTGATGAGAAAGGATACAGTGTTCTGGGAGCTAATTCTGGTTAGCCTAGATAGAGCCTGTTATCACAGCCCTTTCCAAAACAATTTTGTCAACTCTAATGCCTTGTAAAAAGTCACTTTCTGCTTATGAGACCAGAGCAGTTTCTGCAATTTGACTCCCAACTGAACTGTTTCAAGTTTGAGATTCTGAAATCAGGGTTTGAGGTACTGAATATTTTTGAATGGTCTTCAAAGTTATCATTCCATTTCCCAGAGTTCTTTTCCAAACAGTGCAATAACTTTCTACCCACATTGTCATTCAGTAACTCACAGAATCAGATTCTTCATCCAATTTTTAGCTATATTATCCAAATATCCTTGTCACCATGTAGCATGAACTACCTATATCCCTTCTTCTATTATATTATGAACAGATGCACCCTGACTTCCCTGACTTCAAACACTGTTCAGATAGCCCATCTGAGATCCTTATCTTGGACTGTCTGCTTCCTGCAACTACTAATGCAAGCAGAAGTATTATACAATTCAAGATGTAATAAAATTAGAGGTTTTTCTTCTCACAAAGATGATGGTGTGGTATAATTGAAAATACTACACAGTTTGGAAACAGATCGACCTAGACTTGAAAAGTGGCTCCACTATTTTACTTACTATCTGTGTGACTTTGGACAGTTATTTGACCTTTTAAGTCTGTTCTCTGAGATTCAAATACCTTATAGGGTTCTTGTGAAGATCAAATGACATATGCTCATAAACATAGCCTGTTTTTCCTGTTGGAGAATTACTTCTTCCTCATTGTATGTAGTCTTGGTGGACGGATTAAAGATAAACAGATTCTACCATGTAAGCCAAATGAGGCAAATATTCCCTTTCTCTGTCTCAGGCAACTTAGGGAGCAGGAATAATGGCATATATTCAGCGAATTGGGAGCTCTTTCATGAGGTTTTAAATCTCCCAGGTAGATTGGAAGTTATTTATTAAAACAACCAAGGTAATAGCAGTGGCCCAAACAGTTTCATGCTGAGATTCCAGTTTTCTAATTCGTGGCCCTCCGGTGTTTCCTTGTTCCCTGCCCATTCTTAGGCTGCTTCACCAGGCTCTTATTGATGTTGTAACTCCTAGGATAGTTTTCTAATAAATCCCGTTTTGTGTAAGTTATTCGTGACGGTTTCTGTTGTTTCCCACACAAAAACACTGATTGATAGAGTATTTTTTCCTACTCTAAAAAAGAGAAAATGAAGCCATGGAAAGGTTGTGTTACTAATACATGGCTGTGTTAATAATAATCCACATAGATAGTAACTAGTAGAGTCATGATTTAATGTCAAGTCTTTCAGACTGCAAAATCTGTTCTTCTGCTTAAACAGAGCTTTTTTCTTTTTCCTTTTTTCTTTTTCCTTCTTAAACAGAGTTGTCTCACTAAGCCCAAATTTGTCTAACTGGCCTTATTTCCCTGGAGTATACCCTGGAAGTTTCCATGCAAGCCAATTTAAGTTACTTTAAATTAGGAAAGGCAGAAAACAAAAGCCCAAACCTTTGTAAAGGAGGAGGATTTGCTACATTGTTCTCAATTCATCACAGAAGAGGATGAAACTGAGTGATTACACTTGCTGGAGAGAAAAAAAGTCCTTCCCCCGCTCACCCCAAATAAAGCATTAACTTTATGTTAATCCATGAATTAAATTGAATTGTATTATTACTTAGTGCTAATCTATATAACCTACTTAAAATTTAATTGTATGAGTCATAGTTTGATTAGATGCATGCTATGCATCGTTCTTTACATTATAACATCATCTTGACATTATCAATATGATGTCTATAGAAGACATTAATTTCTTGTTCTGAAATACAGAAGTATTATTTTTACGTTCTTTTGCAGGATTGTATTCTTTTTGCTTATATTAATATCATGTGAAATCCACCCAAAGGTAGCAATAACAATTATATATTTGTTTCCATTTTGAAATACAAATTTAGAACTAATATGCATTTGGTACCCACCTCACTGAATATGAAATCTCATGACTCTTTACATCGAGTGCTTATGACAACATGCTACAGTGTGCATGGCCAAACACATTCTTCAAAAAAAACAACATAAAGGATATAAAGGCTGACATAAATGAGTATTATTCCTCAGATTGTTCATTGATTTGTTTCATCTTCTAATACAACATTGATAGACATATAATGTAGCAGATATATTCTTCCTTGCTGGCAGAATTCACTGTTTCAAACGTAAATCCCCAACAGTCTAAATCATTCTATGCGATGCCATACCTCCTCCCTGTGATTGCTTTACAAAAGAGCATGTGACTCAGTCTTGGCAATGATTGAGTCACACCTTGGCAATGACATGAAAGGGAAGACTGCTGAGGATTCTGGGGAATGTGTCTTCACTGATGAAAAGAAACACAGAAGAAAAAATTGCTTATCTTCCTTTGGCCATTGATGTATCTGCATGGAAAGCCCGTAACTGCAGAAGTCAACTGGGATTTTAACGGCTGTTCACAGAACACAGCTGAAACACTGGACAGAACTGGCTCCTTGAGTTGCTGAATTAACCCACTCTGGAACTAATTTCTTGTTATATGAAATAATAATGTTTCCTTTTTGCTTAAGCAACTTTGAGTAGGGGTTTTCCATGATGTGCCATCCAAAGCATCTTAATGATACACATAGCAAGTATTTCACAGGAGTTCTTAGCACAATCACCATGACAAGTGCTCACGTAATGTTTATTTAAAAAATTCAATTGGCCCTTCATATTCTTGGGTTCTGAGTCTATAGATTTAACCACCTACAGATCAAAAATATTTAAAAAATTGCACCTGTACTAAACATGTAGACATTTTTGTTGTCATTATTCCCTAAACAATACAACAACTATTTATATAGCATTTACATAGTATTAGGCATTATAAGTAGTCAAGAGATAATTTAAAGTGTACAAGAGGATGCGCAAAGGTTATATGGAAATACTATACCACTTTACATCAGGGACTTGAGCATCTTTGGGTTTTGATATCCAAGGGAGGTCTGAGAACCATTCCCCTGAGGTTACCAAGGGACAATTGTACTGACTGCAAGGAGGTTAATATTATCTGACATTATCACGGACTTCAGAAGACGTGAAGGAATATGTATTTATTTGGGCTAAAGATGAAAATAATGGAAGTGACTACAAGCAAGTAATGGATAAAATCAAAGTGTTATGATGGAGGAGGAGGCAAGAAAAGACACATTTTGGTACCTCCAATGACCACCTCAGGGCCTGACTTTTTTTTTTTTTTTTTAAATGAAAATATGACCTCACAGCAGAGTGTTTGTTCTCACTCTTCATGCTACTGTGAATGTCATCCAACCTTACCGTGGCCAGCCCGGCCTCTCCACATTTCCAGCCTGTGTGTACCACAGTAGCAAATGTTCTTTCATTCCCAAAGGGCTATGTCTTCAAAATGGAGAAACAGGACACCCACCAAATGTATAAAACAGAAAGTAAGACAGAAGAATGTGCTTATTGGCTTTTTCTTCTATCATTTAATAGAGTGCTATGGTTTTTGAATGTACCTGTCCCTCCAAAATTTATATGTTGAAACCTAATCACCAAGGTGATGGTGTTAGAAGGTAGAACCTTTAGGAGGTGATTAGGTCATGAGGGTTCACATTTCATGAATGAGATTAATTCACTTATAAAAGAGGCATCGCAGACCTGTCTCCCACTTTTTGCCCTTCTAAGGTACAAGGACACAGTGCCATCTTGGAAGCAGCAATGAAGCCCCTACCAGAAACTGAACCTACTGGCACTTTGATCTTGGAGAGCTATGAGAAATGCATTTTTATTATTTATAAATCACCTAGTTTATATCATATTAGAGCAGTAGGAATGGACTAAGAGATTGGGCAAGGGTGAAATACAATCTAAACTGCAAGTAAGAGTTTCAGGTATAAGAAAGAAGTAGAGACTCACAGGGAGTGAGCCTGTTTGCCTCTGTTAAGTATCCCTTGGGCACAGGATAAATTTTCTTTGTAATGGAAACTTCTGAACCATTTATAATAGTGTCAGTGCCTCTTGAAAGCTATCAATTAAACGTTTATCAAAAAAACATAAAGACCTTTTCTCCATTCTCATTATCAAGATCTCATAGTTAGCTAGGTACTTGATCTTGAAGCCTGTATCTTCAAGTGTTTATAATAATTCACAATCTCAATTTCTCTCATTTCTTCACCTCTTACGGCTCCTGGTTCAGCTCTTTTTACCTCCCTTCTCTAAACAGTAAGCAGCTTCTTGTTATTTTTTTTCTCAGTTTTATGTTGAGTTTTAGACACACGGATTTGACTCAGATTTTTATCTCTAAATAACCGTATAAAAATATTTACTGAATATGTGCAAGACACAAAGCTGGTTAGGTTAAATAAAATGATACGTAAAACTTTGACTTTGTTTTCAAGAATCTCAGAATCCACTGGGAGTCTGATATTTAAACAGTTCAACGACAGACATACTGTGATAAGTCCCATAACAAAAATATGTAAAAAATGAAAACGAAAGTAGCTTGCCTCTCACCATAGTCTGTAAGGCATCCCCTATTGGGCTTCTCCTTTTATTTCAAATTTGCTATGTTCAAGATAGAATTCACCATCTTTCCTCCCAAAATTGTTCTCCATTGTGATGATTCTATTTCTCCTAGCTGTTGCACAGTTAGCTTAGTCACTCAGGCTTGAAAGATGGGTATTCTTTGCATTTTTCTTAGATTCATACTCCCCATCTAGCCATATACTAAGTTCTGTTCATTTTTCTTTTGAAATATCTCTTTTATCCTTCTGTTGTACAGTCATTACCATCGCCCTACTCCAAAATTGGATCACTTTATACTTATATTCCTGCAATTTCCTAGCAGATGTCTATGAATCCAGGCTCTCCCTCATCTAAATCATTCTGTGTACTTCAAAGACCCACCAAATTCTAAAATAGGGAGACGTTGACCTCTAATGCAACAATCTCTACAAATCAACCCCAAAATGTAGATGAATACCCATCTACTATCCACATACTTATTGATGGGAAGCCCAATTTTTCAAAAAAACTTCTTACTTAATTTGTAGATTATTTTACTTGATAGAAAAATTCCCCTTGTTTTGGTAAGTCTACATCTTTGTTGCTCTATTTTTCTCCCTTGAATCCTTGTTTGGATTCCCTGAAATATAAAATCTCATCAAGCCTTTGAAGAAAACTATTTTCTCTTTTTAAGTCCTATGTTTTAAAAACTGGTTAAACATATACTGTTTCCGTAATTGAATCTGATATAAATTTTAGACCACGATATCTTGATTGCCCTCCTATTGGTATTTTACACTTTTTCGCATTATTTAAAATACGGTGTTCAAATATAAAGAGAATACTTCACAATTTCTTTACACAGATTTTTCATTATTCTGCTCATCAACCAAATTCAAGTATCTTAAATATTTCCAGTTTTTATTGTATCAAAACAAAACTTCTCTCCCTGAGTTCTACCTGACTTTAAAAGCCATCCAGAATTTATGTGTTTTGCTCTAGTCCAACTTATTTATCTCAGCTACCTAAAGCATATCCCACATTTGCTGGGATGGGATCCTTTCTTTAGCCTCTCCTTTCATTCACTTATTCACATTTCCAACTCTTTCCTTATGCTTATCCTTTTGCCTGAAGTGACTTATCTTTACCTGATTTTATCTTCTCTTTCCTTGAACACTCAGTTTTAGATAGTATAATAAGGAATTTCACCTCATCAAAGAGAGGTCTGGCTTTTGCCTTCAGCTACTGGGAGGTGACCTCTAGGTTCCTGCAGTGTCCTGCCTGATAGGAATCCTTTCATTTGCTAGTGTGTTTGACTACTAGACCACTTAACAAGGTGATTTATGATGGGGACTTTGAGGCCATGCTATATCACCTCTAATCTCATGAAGAACTGATGAGTAAAGGTTGCCTGACTTTTGTGAGTGGTAGGAGACTAAAGGGCAGCCAATGCCAGCACTATGTGATTAAGCCCCAGTAAAAACTCTGGACACTGAAGGCTTGAGCCAGCTTCCCTGATTGGCAAACTCTGTGTGTATTGCCACACATTGTGGCAAGGAGGAGGTAATACCATCCATGACTCCACAGGAAGAAGACAGCCAGAAGCTGTGTATTTGGACCTCTCTCAGACTCTGCCCTATGTATCTATTCCATTGGCTGAGTTTTTGTATTCCCCTGTAATAAACCATGACTATAATAGTTTTCAATGAGTTCTGTGAGTCCTTATAGTGAATTATCAAATCCACGTTTAGTCATTGGAATCCTTTAAATTGTAGCCAGCTGGTCTAAACTGAGAGTGGTCCTGGGGACCCAGGAACTTTATGACTTGTGTCTGAAGTGAGGACAGTCTTGTGGGGAGAATTCCCTGAAATTGCATTGTTGGTCAAACTCATCACACAGACCCACTTCCTTCCTGAAGCATCCTCTAAGTACTACTTCCCTCACTGATGTTGCTTCCTTCTAAATATCTATATATTGACTGTTCACCCTTGAACAGTGTGGGTTTGAGCTGCACAGGTCCACTTATATCTGCCTCTGTCACCCCTGAGACAGCAAGAGCAAACCTTTCTCTTTCTCTTCCTCTTCAGCCTACTCAACATGAAGATGACAAAGATGCAGACCTTTAGGATGGTTCACTTCCACTTAATAACTAGAAAATATATTTTCTTTTCCTTATGATTTGTACTAACGTTTTCTTTTCTCTAACTTACTTTGTAATCAAAATACAGTATCTAACACACATGAAATACAAAATACGTTTTAATTGGCTGTTTATATTATTGGTAAGGCTTCTGGTCAACAGTAAGCTCTTAGTAATTAGGTTTTGGAGGAGTCAAAAGTCATGTACAGGCCAGAAGTGGTGGCTCACGCCTATAATCCTAGCACTTTGGGAGGCCAAGGTGGGTGGATCACTTGAGGTCAGGAGTTTGAGACCAGCTTGGGCAACATGGTGAAACCCCATCTCTACTGAAATACAGAATTAGCCAGGCATGGTGGCACAGGCCTGTCATCTCAGCTACTTGGGAGGATGAGGGAGGGGAATCACTTGAACCTGGGAGGCAGAGGTTGCAGTGAGCTGAGATCGCACCACTGCACTCCAGCCTGGGCAATAGAGTGAGACTCCATCTCGGAAAAAAAAAAAAAAAAAGAAAACAAGAAAAAAAAGTTATACACAGATTTTTGACTACACAAGGAATTGCTGCTCCTACCCCCTGCATCATTGAAGGGTCAACTGTATACTGAATATCACAAAATTTGTCACAGACATAGATCACTGGAGGTAACATATTAAGCTGACATTACGATAAGTACCAGCAAAGGTTTGGATTTGGGTACCACGGATATTTAGCAATCTTGTAACTTCTGAGATCAGAAGACAATAAAAGAAGGAGAGAGAAGACTATTATAATGCTGTGAAAAAGTATAAGAAGAGAGGATGGTAGTGATACTGGCAAGAAGGCATCAATCATTTTCCTAAGGAACCACTGTATTAACAATATAGTTCAACAGTTCTATCAACATGTTTTAAAGCACTTGCTAGGCAGTGAAAATGTGTCATCAACTCTCCAGGGATGAATAGTTGATGATGGTATTTGATCATTCTTGCAACATTTTTTTTTGATAGAAGTTTATTTCAGAGGCTTCATACTTTGGGAATAGGTCGCTGCCTTTCCCACATCTTACAATTTTATATGAGCAAGACCATCTACGTGCTCTGCCTGTGACTGGTAGTTTTCTTTTTAATTATATTTTTTCGTATTTCTTTTTTCATGAAAGACGCCAAAAGTCAGTGTGGTGACCCTGTCAAGTTTAACATAAATGGATAATTCTGAGTGATGTGAGATACTCTAAATAGAGAGAAAACAGAAAGAGTAGTCATGAACAGCACATAAGTACAGCAATATGGGAACAGGAAATAAGAAACCAGAAGGAACAGAGGAATTAAAAGGGCAGAAATGGGCTCACATTGGCTTCCAGAACTAGAAGGAATTGGAGGAAGATATTCATAGAAACTCAGAAAAGTTCTGAAATCAGAAATGGTGATGGGTTGATTCTTGGCTTGAGTACAGCAGCAGGTGGTAAAAAAAGGGGATAGAAAGAAGGAAGGTATTCGTTGGCCAGAAGTTTGATATCCTTTCCTTGTGGAAAACATCTTGCCTTTTGGTTTTATTTTTACTTCTCTGAGAACTGTAAGGAGACCAGGATTCATATTTCCTTGGGCTAGGATTATGACAGATTACATTCTTTTTTTTTATCCCTAGATAATGCTTTTCAGAAAGAAAAACATCTCAAATAGGCATCCTGGAGGGCCCTGAAGGACCCTAAATTGGGACAATTCTATAAAAACAGGATGTTTGATTATCTCTTGTTCTGCTAAAATCACACTACAGAGCCTGGCTGAGCTGGGGGATGTGCAATAGATCAGTAACAAGGCAAGAATTCATTATCCACCTGCTAGAGTTCTATGATAACCTATCAATGGAATAAGTGTGTAAATCTCTACTTTTTAAGCAGTCTTCATATTTCACAAAACCCCTTTGTAGCTAGTTAAGCCACTTGCAACTTTCCTAACATCCATTTTCACTACTGGAAAATGGATAAATCAAAATAATGCGTTAGGTTTTGATGTGCTTAATCTGGTTTCTGTTTGAAACATTAGCATTTATGAATCAGATATGCAAAGTGTGGTGTGTCCAATTTCCATAACTCTATCCCTCTTCAGTATACTAGAAATAATTGGGCCACGAGTTTATTAATATTGAAATTTCCAGTACAAAATGCATTTCTAGTTGAAGTGATACCAGCTAGTATTTTACATACTGGTAAGTGCTGATCAATTGGTAGACATTGTTTCTGTTCCTGATGTTTGAAGAAAAGAGAAACTACCTTTTCTGATTAAAAGAAATGCAGTCATTCAGTAAGCAATGCACACAATCTTTACAATTTCCTGTGTTCAAATAGTCTTCTGAAATTATAGCACATATGTGTGTATATCATAAATATAGATAAAAATATCAGCGTTCATTCTAAATTGCTTAAAATATGTATTTCTCTTTTAAACAGAAACATTTACTATAATTCCATAGTTTTTTTTCAAATATGCTTTTTTCTAAGACAATTTAAGGAGCTTTTTGAAACAGGGTTATTGATCTCTTTTATAAGATCAGATGAATAAATTATTTCCAAGAAAACTGATTCCCAGGATAGAATTGGTATGTTGTTTCTCTAAATTTTGGTGGTTTAAGAACTCATCTTGTTCATTTTCAGCATATAATCTATAGTTTTTGAGAAGCTAAATGGAAAGAATGATGAAAAATGCACAGTTGCAAAATTCAATTTTAGAAACACAACTTAAAAGGCTTATTTAATATGCTGCAGGTGTAAACATATGCAGCATAGGAAAAGATGATGAGACATAGATCAAACAATTATTTCAGGTAAAATAAAACCTAACACTTGTGTTTTCTGATTAGAACTTCCCTTTCCATTTATTGATATCTGTTTCATTCAAGACAGAATGCAAAACTATATATCTTCTATGTTTTAGTCAGGGTAGGATGCTAAATTATATTTTTAAAAGACATCATTTAGCTTTTTCCATTGCAGAAACAAATGTACACTGAATTAAAACTTAGGAGCTGATAGCTTCCACAGGCTGTTGCGTATCACCAAAAACTCAACATGAGTTCATTAATGCTTGTTGAATTGGAACTTTTTTTTAAATCTGAGCCTGTCCTGTCTAATAAAATATACAAACAAGAAAATATGAACTCATTTAATAGTTGAAAGGTAATGGTCATCTAGTAGCCTCTTCTCTTGGAATGGTTTAGCAATTCATTGCTGCATGTATTCAGATTAATTTTATAGCATTAAAATGATAATATTGTAAAACATGCCTATATCTCTTTCACATACTTCCTTCTGGTTTAGTAAGGATTCTGCAGTAAGATAGTGTGATGGACTAGTTGACTTCCCAAGGCCTATTATTCTATGAAGTGAAAATTAATATCCTTTTAACAGAAAAGCCTGGTTTCCAATTATCAGTAGAGCAGATGTTGTGCTTTTCTTCTGGATATAAAGAAAAGGGATGTGCATATCATGCTTCAAGAGGTGTAGCAATATAAGTAAGGCTTTTTCACTCTGCTTTACTGCTACCCTGAGGGTAAATTGCTCGGGTGTGCAGCTCCATCCTGCAATTCCTCCAAATATCAGAAATGAAAAGCACAGCTATGAAAGGTCCAGGCTTGGCTTTCCTCATCATAAAATTATGGGAATGTAACTCATACAGCTGCTGTGACTACCTGCTGTCTGCCAGATCCCCTTGCTTCCACTTTTTCTGCTTACTGGGTATAGCCAGTCATTTCCAAGAGCTAATTTGCAGTTGATTATGCAATCTGCCAAGCCCAATCAATGTGCATACTCATGACCACTCATAAGATCATTTGCCTTAATCATAGGAGACCTGGAGGTCACTACTTCACTATAGGGAATATATTCAGTAGAGATAGTTGTAGGGGTGCCCACTACCCAGCTGCCTGCCAGGTCTCTTGGCTTCCATCATTTTCATCTCTTGGATGAAGCCAGTTTTATCCAAAGTCGCTTCAAAGGCAAATCCATTTCCTACCAGTGAGAAATCCTCTGCTGACTACGGACTTCTGAGGCAGCAAGATACATATAAATACCTTGACAAAAATTCAGAATTCAGCTTTCTTCATTTTCTCTCTTTTTAAAAAATTTAAGTAATGTTAGTTTTCAGCAAGATTTTATTCTTTTCCATGTGACAAAATGAACTGTCATTAGGTGTCTAACAGAATGGTCTTCTAAAAATCAGGCCTCTTGTTGGGATTTACTGGGCTCATGATATCTTTCCATATGTATAAGCCAGTTTTTATTTCTTACATTCTGAAATTTCTTTTTAAAAATGGACCAGATTATATTTCAACACATGCTTGAGGATTGTGACTTATAGATCTTGGCAGTGTACAATCACCTAGTGCAGAGAAGGCAAAGATGTACCATGTGTTCTGCCATTCTCCTTCCTCTTTTCCTTGCACATAGTTATATATATATGGCACATAATTATATATAACATATATAATTATATATAAAATGTATATATTGTATATAATATGTATATATAATTGTATATGTTATATATATTATTATTATATATATATTAGTGTTTACCATATGCTGGGAATTATTATAGGCACTCAAAATGTGACAAAGAACACAAAGTTCCTGACCTCATGATTGCTTATAATCCCATGAGGATAGAAATATTATAAACTTATCCCAGTATCATTTCTTCCTGAGCCCTGACACAGCCACATGATCCTTCTTAACCTTTGCAGTAGATGTTCACTACCAATCAATAAGACTAGGCAGGTAGAATGAGATCTGTTTGTCATTCCTGATCTAGTGCAATCTATTGTGATAGAAAAATAATTCGCCCACAAAATAAAATGTGTACCACATTTTATTGAAACCCCTAAATTTAAATATTTCACCATAATAAATGTAATCAATGTATAGGCCAATAACTGTTTAACCTGCATCTTACCTCAACACTGAGTCTTTTCCAGCTGCCAATCACAGCTATTATAATGATGTGTGATGTGCTTCTCTTTATTGAATTAAAATTCAATTTTAGAAACACAAATTAAAAGGCTTATTTAATTGAGGATATTTTACGAATTTAAAAAATCAAATGTAATACCAAAAGCATTAGTTTGTACAGTTTCTTTATGATCTCTCTCCTCTCTATATAAATATACCTCAAGAAAATTATCTATAGTTAAGTTTTGTTTAACTCACCATGTCAAAAGTTAATAAGGTTACAATTATGTTGGATATATTATTGTCAATGACTGCTTGGTTTAAATAAGTTTTTTTTTTTCCAGCTATGAGGGTGGGGTCAGCATCAGAATGAATAAAGCTATCTACGGCCAAATTAATGACCTATAGAATCATCTAAATGAAAAAATGACAATAATCACTTTCTTTATTTTATCTTAGTCTGAACTTTCCACCAGGACTCTAGTTTTTATTATTTAATAAGATTTAAAAAGTGAAAATTCAGTTTTGGATAAGTGTAATATCTTGATTTTTGGAATTAATCAATTTCCTCACATTACATTAAAAGGTCCGATCTTCTTTGCCTGTGTAAACCTTTTTGAACTTCTAAACATCAGATGAAGTGTCACTTTATCCTCAACATCACTTAATGTTTGTACTGATAATAGTACAGTTATCATTACATTAAACAGTTATCATTACATTAAATGTCAGCACTTAATGTTTGTAATGATAATAGTACAGTTGTCCCTCGGCATCCATGGAGGATTGGATTGAGGACCCTTGGCAATAACAAAATCTGTGAATGCTCAAGTCCCTTATATAAAATGTTGTAGTATATGCATATAACCAATGCATAGCCTACCATATACTTTTAATCATCTCTAGATTATTTATAATATCTAATAAAATGTGCATGTTCTTTAAATAGTTGTTATATTATATGTTTTATTTGTATTATTATAATTTATGTATTGTTATTTTTTATTTTTTGAATATTTTTTATCTGGGGTTGATTGACTCCACGAATGCAGAACCCACAAAGACAGAGAGCCAACTGTATGTTTAAACATGCTAATTTGAAACATTGTATTGTAACTTTCTTGTGTGGCCTTTAAAATTGTCACAGATTTTGTCTTATTCCACAATAAGATTGACATTAATATGCAAATAATACCAAAGAATGAATATCAGATTGTCAATGTATCTATTTACTGTATACACACATGTGCAGGCATGTGTGCACATATATACATTTCTGTTAGAGATGTAACAATAAGTTGATATCTGATAAAGACATAGCTTTTTAATAACTTGGCATATATACACAAATGATTTATATTTCTAAATGATGAGATATTTTCTTTAAAATTAATGCATTATTTGTTATGCATTAATTGTGATTCAATGAATGAAATGAACTTTAATCATATGAAGTAACATTTTTAACATAATTTCTAAATACAATTTGGGGTCCGAAAGATCTCACAGTTTGAAATATTGATGATAGACCCAAATATCATTTTCAGTGTAAAATTGATTTGTCCTGAATTGGGAAATGATAAATCCATGTTCTATAACCTGACTACTACCAAGAGCTGCATGACTCTAGAAAAGTCATTGAGAGGTGGCAAATTTTAGTTTACCTATCTGTAAAATAAAGAATAGCATATTTCTATGGGCCCTGTGAAATTAAAGATATCAATGATTCTATGTCGATACAAGTATGTCCACTCACTGGTGACATGTCAAAGAATGCCAAAATCTACAACAATGTGAGAGTGAAAAAATGATGTTCATAAAATTATAAACAAGAAATTTCACATAGCATAACTACAGATAAGAAGAATAAAAAATATTTAAAGCTCTTTTATATGTTTGCCCTTGATAGAGTTTATTACAATTATTATAAATTGCACAAAATTATTTGTTGAAATAAAGCATATTAATTACTTATATATTCAAAAGTTAAACATTGATAAACATCTTGCTATGTGTACGGAACTCTATTGACTTTTTTGTCCAACTTTCTGAAGGCAAAATACATTGAAATAAACAAGGAGGAAATAAAAGTGATTCTACTTAAACTTCAGATTATCATAAACATGAATATATAACTAGATGTGCCCTATGGTTATTTGGTCATGTAAAAAAACATTTTAAATGGTCCATTTTCAAAGCATGATAAATCTAAGTACTGGCAGCCACCCGGCAAACGTAACAAACTGCATGGCTCATGCACCCAGAAGGTCACGATAAGCGAACAGAATGTAGAGGAGGCGTCAGCCCATAAAAGGGAAGAAAGTTTCACTATCGGGAAATTGAAACATAAGCAAGAAAGGGGACCTGGGTATAACCTTATGAGGGGGATAATGAAACTTAGGCAACGTCCAGGAAGATTGCAACCCCATAGTATTCGACCAGTGAGGAACTGGGGAAGGGACTTGCATGCTAGGAGATAAATTACCTGGTGTAACTGCCCCAGGTGTGCCTGCCTACTAGACACCTGATCTTGCAAGATCGCCATTAAAAGTCTCACTTCCGCTGTTTTTCATGTCTCTGAGTCCATTCTTTGGATTTGGATGGGTGAATATGTGTTTCTCACAAATCTGGGGTTTTGTCCAGGATCTCTGTGCCTTCATGGAGTGGGACTCTCGCAGAGAGGGGAGATGCGTCCCACCTGATTTAAGTGGCCCCACTCTGTCTGGGCTTCCTGGCTCCCTGTAGAGGCTATAGACAAACCCGAGACTATTATTCAGGAGGCAGCAGAGGCAACACAAGGAGAAAAGCGGGCACCATGGCAACCAGGCAACCTCGTGCATGAGCTGAAGTAAGAAAATTGGACTATAAATTCTACCTTGGTGGTTGGGCGTGTTCATAGGTCGAGTGTGTGCATGACTGAGATGTATCCTAGATATGAAACAAGTGCAGAGTCCGAATCCATGGTTCGGTTCTCCCGCAAGGGAAATGGCCAGAGACAGAGGCGGCGATTCTTGGGGTGTGCAAGAAACCTCCAGTAGGGAGGGTTGAGTACATGAGGAAAAGCTCAGACACAGAGACTGACAGAAGAAAGGAACCAGAAATTCTAGGCCTAGGGAACAATAGAAAGAGGGAGTCAAAGAGACTCTCTCTGACATTCCCCTGGATAGTCTGTTGGGGAGAATGCTGCAGGTTTGCAGGGACTACCCTCAAACCAGGGGCAAGGAAAAGTAAAAGATAATAAAGTATTGCTGTTTTATCTCGCCTAAAGACCCTACTTGTAACCCTTCGGTCTTTTGGCCTAAGTTTGGCTCAAATGAGGTTTGGGTGTGCCAAGCTTTAATTCTGTATGTGAATAATAAAATCCCATCCTCATAGGAGGAGATAGGTTACGTTCTCTGCTGGATCAAGGAATTAGCACCCCCATGTTACCCGTCAAAGAAGAAAAAGAGCCTAGTAAAAAGCCCTCACCCAGCAAAAAGCCCCGAGACCCCCTATAATGCTTGCCCCCTCCATACATCTCACAAAATAGGGGACAGGAAGATCAAGGGGCAACAAGAGGGTTAGAGGAAGAAATACCTGGAGACCATGGGGGAGCCGAACCAACTGCTTCTTTAAATTCTCGTCCAAATTTAAGAAAAGAATTAGAACAGTGTAAGAGGGATGTTGAGAACTTCCCTATCCCTTCCACACAGCAGGCATCTAGCATGTTCCCCCTTAGGGAAGTTCCCATAGACAGGGAGAGATTGGCTTTGTAAGTGCTCCTCTTACAAGTACTGGAATAAGGAATTTCATAAAGGAAATAAAACCACTCCTAGAAGATCCCCTCAGTTTAGCAGACCATCTGGACCAATTCCTAGGACCCAGCTTTTACACATGGGCTGAAATGATGTCTGTCATAAATATCCTGTTCACAGGAGAAGAAAACGAAATGATTAGGAAAGCAGCCATAACCATCTGGGAAAGGCAACACCCTCCGGGCAAGAAGTCTCGCCAGCTGAACAAAAATTTCCAAATATTGATCCTGAATGGGATAATAGTGATCCCAGGGATCAGGCCCAAATGTGGGATCTTGAGGAACTAATAATTAAAGGGATCAAAGAGCTCACTCATAGGACACAAAATGTCTCAGAGGCATTCGAGATTCAGCAAGAAAAAGAGGAAACACCCTCTGCATTCCTGCAGAGGCTCAGAGATTAGATAAAAAAATAAAATAAAATAAAAAAATAAACCTCCAAATTAGATCCAGAGGACCCAGAAGGGCAAGACCTCTTAAAGGTTAACTTTGTAACTAAGAGCTGACCTAACATTACAAAAAAATTACAAAAAAAGATTGATGGATAAAATGAGAAACTGATGGAGGAATTACTGAAGGAAGCTCAGTCGGTCTTTGCAAGGAGAGAGGAAGAAAAGCAGAAACAAAAAGCAAAAATCATAGTTTCTACTGGGGAAAAGGTAGTCCAAAAAAAGACTAGATCAAGATCCCCCTCACAGGAGACAAAAGAATGACAGATTTCAACACAGAGAAAGAAGAGAAATGCAAGGAAAAACTCCTAAGACTATGAGTGAATGTTACAAGTGTAGAAAGCCAGGACGGTTTAAAAGAAAATGTTCTGAATGGAAATAAGAAAAAAAAAAAAGGCAATCCCCCTCATAAACGTTGAAGACTAGGGGCTTCAGGGGTTCCTTCTGAGTAGGTCCCACCAGGATTTTTAATAAATTTGAAGGTGGGACCCGAGGAAGAAAAAGTAACGTTTTTGATTAATACTGGAGTGGCTTGCTCCTCTCTAATTCACCAACCAAGGGGTACAAAAGTCTCTAAGGAAAAATGGACAGTATCCGAGGTAAACGGGGAGGGATTTTAGGTTCTGATATTGAAGAAAATGTTAATTAGATTGAGACCAGAGCACATTGAAGGGTCATTCTTATATGTTCCTGAAGCGGGAACTAACCTCCTGGGTCAAAACCTGATTATGAGATTGGGTTTAGGATCAGGAATAGAGGAAGGACAAGCAAAAGTAATGACGGGCCTCCTAACAGAGGAGGAGGAAAAAAATTAATCCTCTTGTGTGGGTTAGGAAAGGCAACAGAGGAGGGTTAAAAATCACACCCTTACAGATTAAACTAAAACAACCAGGACAAGTAGTTTGCAAAAAACGATATCGCATTTCTATTAAAGGGAAAAAAGGTCTCCAACCGGTAATAAAGGGATTCATTGAAGAAGGACTATTAGAACCCTGCATGTCACCATACAAACCATACAATAACTCCGATTCTCACAGTCAAAAAGCCTAATGTGTTATAAATTGGTGCAAGATCTAAGGGCTATAGATCAAATTGTTCAGACTCGCCACCCTGTGGTGCCTAGCCCCTACACCCTGTTTCTTTTTCTTTTTTTTTCTTTTTTTTGAGATGGAGTCTCGCTCTTTCGCCGGAGTGCAGTGGCGCTATCTCGGCTCACTGCAAGCTCCACCTGCCGGGTTCACGCCATCCTCCTGCCTCAGCCTCCCGAGTAGCTGGGACTACAGGTGCCCGCCACTGCGCCAGGCTAATTTTTTGTATTTTTAGTAGAGACGGGGTTTCACCGTGTTAGCCAGAATGGTCTCAATCTCCTGACCTCGTGATCCACCAGCCTCAGCCTCCCAAAGTGCTGGGATTACAGGCGTGAGCCACCGCGCCCAGCCCCCTACACCCTCTTTAGTAAGATAGTCCTAGAAACAAAAGTGGTTCAGTGTGGTGGATCTAAAAGATGCATTTTTGGGCAGTCCCTTCTACTTTAGGACTAGGGACCTCTTTGCCTTTAAATGGGAAAATCCTATAACTGGGAGAAAAACAACAGTACTGCTGGACTGTGCTGCCACAAGGTTTCATGGAAGCCCCAAACTCATTTGGTCAGACCTTAGAAAAAGTCCTGGAGGAATTCCAACCTTCCAGGGGAACCCAGTTGTTACAATATGTAAATGATCTCCTAATTTCTGGGTAGAGGAGGGCCAAGGTATCAGAAACCACTGTGAGCTTACTTAATTTCCTAGGAGAAAGGGGATTGCAAGTCTCTAAGAACAAATTGCAATTTGTAGAGAAAAAAAAGTTAAATATTTAGGATGCCTGATTAGTGAAGGGAAGCAGAGAATAAACCCAGAGAAAATATCAGGAGTAGTGGGTCTGCCTTTGCCTAAGAGAAGGAGAGAACTCCAAAAATTTTTAGGTTTGACTGGCTACTGCAGGTTATGGATTGATTCATATCCTTAAAAGACAAAAATTCTGTATCTCAAATTACTAAAAAAGGAACCCAATCCCTCGCAATGGTCCCCAGAGAAAATTCAGGCAATGAAGGAGCTAAAGCAGGCCCTCATTGCAGCCCTGGTCCTGGCCCTCTCATCTTTAGAAAAAACATTCCATCTGTTTGTAACAGTAGACCAGGGCTTGGCCCTTGGGGTACTTACTCAAACTTGGGGAGGGAAGAGGCAACCTGTTACTTTTGTCTCCAAGCTTCTCCATCCTGTCTCTTGGAGGTGGCCCAAATGTGTGCAAGCAGTAGCTGCCACAGCCCTGCTGGTAGAGGAGAGTTGGAAGCGAACCTTTGGTGGGGCCCTAATGCTAAGCACCCCATGCCAGGTCAGGAATATATTAAACCAAAAAGCCAGGAAGTGGTTAACAGATTCTCAGATTCTAAAATACAAAGCCATACTAATAGAAAAAAAATCATTTGGTCATAACAACAAATACTTGCCTGAATCCAGCCAGTTTCCTATGGAAAGGAGAGGGGAACGAAAGACATCAGACCGTAACTGCTTAGATATGATAAAATACAAAACCAAAGTTAGACCAGACCTTAGGGAAGCTCCACTACATGATGGGATAAGGCTGTTTGTGAATGGGTCATCCCAAGTGATGGATAAAAACAAAAACAAAAACAAAAAAAAATAATGGTTATGCTGTCATTGATGAAAATAAACACTGCTTACGTGAGAAAGGTAAATTACCTAATGGCTAGTCAGCCCAAACCTGTAAGTTATATGTTCTTAACCAGGCCCTAAAGCTCCTTGAAGGTGAAGATGATACTATATATACTGATTCTAAATGTGCCTATGGAGCGGTACACACTTAAAAAAATCTGGACAAAGCAGGGTCTAATAAATAGGAGGGGAAAAGAATTCATACATGGAGAACTGGTCAAACAGGTCTTAAAAAGTCTCCTGCTTCCAGCAGAGGTAGCCATAGTTCATGTAAATGGTCATCAAAAAGGGAACACTATAAAAGCTGTAGGAAAGAAGCTTGCAAATAAAGCTGCTAAGCAAGCCTCCTGAAGGCAAAAATTAGACTATTTAGCCTGATCCCAGACATCCCTAAAGTAGTATTAAGGCGCAGTTTACCAGAGATGTGAAGGAAGAATTAGACAGGATAGGGGTCAAACTAAAGATGGGAAATGGGTACTTCCTAATGGAAAAGAAATAATAAATAAAACTCTAATTAAAAAACTAATGTCTATATCATGCAAAGGGAGTCATTAGGGACCCCAGGCTCTGTGTAATGCAATACTCGGGAATTATGGGTGTATTGGGATTTATACCCTCACTAAACAAGCATGCAAAAGTTATGTAACTTGTCAAAGGATAAACAAAAAGGTAATTAAAAAACAGGCCATGGGAGGAAGACCTCCCAAACTAAGACTATTTCAAAGCATTCAAGTAAATTTCACAGAAATGCCCAAAGTAGGAAAATTAAAGTACTTACTTCCCCCTTGCAACAGCCACTGCTGGGAATGTGGTCAAAATAATATTAGAACAGACTGTACCTAGATTTGGCCTGGTGAAAAATATTAATTTGGAAAATGGGAGCCACTTTACCTCAAGGGTGTTAAGGGGAATTATAAAAGGTTTACAAATTAGATGGAATTATCACACCCCTTGGCATCCCCCTTCTTCTGGAAAGGTAAAAAGAATGAATCAAACTCTCAAAAAGCATTTCACCAAACTAATCTTAGAAGCTAAAATGCCTTGGATCAAATGTTTCCCAATAGCACTCCTTAGGATTAGGACAGCTGCCTTCCCCGCTAAAGAAGACTTGGAATTGTCTCCCCCACAAGTTATTATATGGGCTCCCGCAGTTAGGCAGAGCTACAAATCTCCCTACTATGGAAACCAAGAATCAATTTTAAGAAATTATATACTGGCCCATATCCTCCACCCTGTCACCCCTTAAGTTAAAATGACTTCTGACTCAAACCCCACCTTTTAAGTTTGTAGTTCACCACTTCCAGCCTGGTGACTTGGTGTTAATTAAAACTTGGAAAGAAGACAAGCTCCACCCAAGCAGGGAAGGTCCCTATTAAGTGCTCCTGGCCACTAAGAAAGCTATGCAAACAGTTGAATGTGGGTGGACTCCCCATACTTGAGTCAAGGTACTGAGAAAAGAGACCCCGGGAGGGAGGGAAAAAGACTGGTGGAAAGTGCATGGGTCACCTGAGGAACCCTTAAAGTTAACTTTGAGAAAAATCTACAAAGAAAACATGGGCTGGCCCCATTTCTGAAAGTTAATATGGCTAGGATGGGCTACTATACAAAAAGCAAAAGGTCAAAATGGAAACTGGCAGGGGACTCCTCCCTACCCAATCATGTTGGTAATTAATGTAACCAAATGGTAGCATCCCAAACTATAAAATTTAATGCCTTCCAGGTCTTACCCTGTGGGAATTTGGAAAATCAGAGATAGCTCTGGCAGGCAGATAAATATCTTTGCCCTGAACCAAATACAGGTTACAGTAGGGCATCATCCTGCCCCAGCTGAGATAATGTATGGTGGACTACCCAATTTCAGGGTTGGACAGTAAACACGGGGTGGGTAACTCCAAGCTGGAGACCCTTAAAGATTAAACTGCATCTGTCCAGGGGCTCCCCGCCAGATAACTGCCAGAATTTAGAATGCAGTCCTATACTCATCACCATGAACAATCCAGCCATTCTAAACCAAGAACCAAAAGTAGCATCACGGGTATATGGGTGAGGGGCAGACATCACAGGGGAAGACCCCCTAGGGCGATTTGTTCTTAAACTAATTAAGAACTCAACCTCCCATTTGCCTGGAACTATTCCAACCCCAAACCCTAATACTTTAGTCCACCAAATAATAACCATAAAAGGATAAAAATAAGGTAAAAGTGAACCTTAGAAATTGAGACAGGGTAAGGGGATGTGAATGCCTGGGTCGAATGGATCAAATTTTTGGTACAAGCCCTCAGAAAGAGTAACTGCTATGCATGTGCTGTGAGATGACCTCAGCCACAAGTGGTTCCATTTCCCCTAGGATGAGATACCAATCCTAAAGGAATGCATTGCATATTGGCTCTATACCAGGACAAGGATGCATGGGGAAATCAGACTTGTAAGAGTCTGTCATTGCTCTTTCCCACATTGCAGAGGTCAGATCCCAGAGTAATCCCTTAGTTCTTTATAGGAAATATGAACCACTCCTCTTGCCTCTCTAGGCAGGGGGCAGAGCCCATGGGATAACTCTTGACTTGTACCCACATCCGACATGCCACTGGTGAGTCAGGCAATGGCAGTTACTCAGATCTCCATATACCTTGGGCTTATGTCTGGTGGAATTGTGGGAAAAGAAACCTTCGTAACTTGTTACCATACAATTGGACCAGGACTTATGCTTCAGTCCAATTGGCCATTCCCTTCACTCTGGCATTCCATAAAATACCCAAAAATACACATGGCCACTGAAACTGGAGAGATCTAACACATTCTTTTGATCCCAATATATATGTTAACTCAATAGGAGTCCTAGGGGGGTGCCTAATAAATTTAAAGCCCGAAACCAAATAGCTGCTGGGTTTAAGTCAGCACTCATCTGGTGTTCGACTATTAATGAAAATGTGGATTGAATTAACTACATCTATTATAATCAACAGAGATTCATCAGTTATACTTGGGATGCCCTCAAAGGGGTGGCTAGCCAGTTAGATGCCACCAGCCAAATGGCTTGGGAAACAGGCTTGCGCTAGACATAATAATAGAAGAAAAAGGGGGCATATGTGTTATGTTGGGTGGAAAATGTTGCACTTTCATTCTCAACAATACTGCCCCAGATGGGACCATCAAAAAAGCTTTACAAGGTCTAACAACTCTAGCCAATGAACTGGCAGAAAATGCTGGAATTAATGACCCATTAATGGGTTGGCTAGAAGGTTGGTTTGGAAAATAAAAAGGCATGGTGGCTTCAATCCTTATATCTCTCATAATTGTGGCATGAGTCTTAACAGCAGTGGGATGTTGTATTATCCCTTGTGTAAGGGGACTAGCACAGAGATTAATTAAAACAGCTATTAATAAACAAATGCCCATAACTTACCAGCAAAATAACCTGATACTATTAAAAACCAAATTAAACTCACTGTCCTATAAGGAAAAAAGCAAACAACTTTTAGAGTGATTCAAGAATCAAAAGGTTTAGATGAAAATGAGACCAAAGAAAGTAAATAGAAAAGAGGAGGGAATTTGAAAGAAACCATTTTAAATGGTTCATTTTCAAAGCATGATAAATCTAAGTAATGCCAGCCGGGCTGCAAATGTAACAAACCACATGGCTCATGCCCCTTGAAAGTCACGATAAGCGAACAGAATGTAGAGGAGGGGTCAGCCCATAAAAGGGAAAAGTTTAATTATTGGGAAATCGAAACTTAAGCAGAGAAGGGGACGGGGTATAAGCTTATGGGGGGATAATGAAACTTAGGTGACGTCCAGGAAGATTGTAACCACATAGAACTCAACCAATGAGGAACTAGGGGAGGGACTTGCGTGCTAGGAGATAAATTACCTGCTGTATCTGCTCCAGGGGTGCCTGCCTATCAGACACCTGGTCTTGCAAGACTGCTATTAAAAGTCTCACTTCCGCTATACTTTGTGTCTCCAGGTCCATTCTTTGGGTTTGGGTGGGTGAATGTGTGTTTCTCACAGTCAGAAAACAAATATTTTGAAAAAGGAAGAAACACTCAGACTGGAAGGTTGGTACATTGAGTGTACTCATAGTTTTCTCAGGTTGTGAAATGTCTCTCAAGGCATGATTTAGTTAGTAAAACTCTTGAGGCCTGAAACAATGTCAAAATGTTCTAAGTCTAGGGCAGACTTCCACAGGGTTACCTTGATAATTTTGCAGATCCAGGCTACAAGGAACTTTTAGAGGGTGCCTTGGAGAAGAGATGGTAAGACAGAGCATTTTGACTGCTTTTCAGCTATTTTAACCGCAGTTGACACCAGCATTCAGCATAATATGCTCTGTAAACTGGATGTTCACTAGTAAGAAAGGAAAGGCAGTATTCCTTGCTGAAGTAAGTTTTGAGAATCCTGAATTAAACATGTTATGATGCTTTTAATTGCAGAAGTTCTCAGAATCTCTAATATTAGTTTCTCATGTATAAATTGAGTTTTTAAGACAGTGATAGAGTATGCAGGGTCTCCAAATCTAGTTGACCAACAGAACCATTTTCTTTCAAAATATGTTACAAGACCAGCATTTGCTATGAAGTATATACATTCCCTTCTGTCTTCTAAAGCCTTTGTTTCACTATTACAAATAATATATACTGCATTCAATTGTGCATCAGAGGCTCAACTGAACATAGTGGAAAGAGTTTAGGCTTCTAAGAGCCGAGAGACTTCCCTAGAAGTTCCACAGAATTGAAGCATTATTTTTACTTATTGATTCTATGTAGATCAATGTCAGGATGTTGTGAAATGAATCATCTGATAGGAACTGCTTTTATGGTTGTGTTGAGATAAGCTGAATCAAACAGCAATATGTTCTTTTGTTAATGTTCTTATTGTCACAAAGTATCAGCAGCTGTATTTGCACTGAAAAGGTTAGTTAAAGACACACAAAGTCAATATTAAATATAACTGATCTGAATAACTATGTATTGAGAAAACATAATGAGGCCCATCTTTCTTTATGTTCAAACTTAAATTGGCCAAATTCTACATCAGAATTTTAGAATTAAAGTCAAAGAATATGTCCAATTTAGGTTCATATTATAGAACCTATAGTATAATTATATTCTGAAAACTTAGGCAGATTTGTTAGAAATGTGTAAACAGTTAGATATACTGAAATTTTAGATGCAAGTAAATGATACGATGCATGAGAAACTCCAGAATATCTTGTTTAATTAAAGTACTATGAATAGTCTTTATTCTCAAATAAAACCAATATTACCCTCTCAACATACAAATCTTTCTTTCTTTCTGTAGAATCAAGTGTTATGTTTTTAAAATAACTTCAATTACATTCAAATGGATCTTTTCTGATATGAAACGTTCTCTATTGGGAATATCAAATGTAAAAACAGTTCACCCCTACAGTTTACTTAAAAGTATATAAATTTAAAAAAAATTAACATAATGCTTTACTAAACAAAAGTGAAAATGGAAGCAGATTATCTTGTGATAACAGGACTGTACTCAAGGAAAAAGAATCTGTACTCTTTCTTGTTCTGTATTTCCAACCTTTTAAATGTTATGATATCTAGTTTGAGTACAGTGTATGTATTACATTCAATTGTGCACCACAGGCTCAACTAAAGGCAAAATTTGCACAGCATCTGTTGACAAGAAAACTATGTATAATATTCCTAAATTAAGTAGCACTTAGAAAAAAAAGCATAAATACTAATCGATTTTTTTTTTTTTTTGAGAGTGAGTCTTGCTCTGTTGCCCAGGCTGGAGTGGAGCACTGAGATCTCGGCTCACTACAACCTGTGCCTCCCAGGTTCAAGCAGTTCTCTGCCTCAACCTCCCGAGTAGCTGGGATTGCAGGTGCCCACCACCACGCCTGGCTACATTTTGCATTTTTAGTAGAGAAAGGGTTCCACCTTCTTGGTCAGGCTGATCTTGAACTCCTGACCTTGTGATCCACCCGCCTTGGCCTCCCAAAGTGCTGGGATTACAGGCGTGAGCCACCATGCCTGGCCATACGAACCGAATTTTTAAAATGTGTAAATAAAATAAGCTATAGGAATAAGATACAGTAGAAAGTAATATATTTACATTAATTATCAAGAAACTAACAGTTTTACTATACATATAACATCGACAAAAAATACCTCATAATTATAGTACACTAGTCAATATGGCAGATTAAAGAATTTCTCCTGACAGAATAGTTTATGGATACAATTATAGATACAATTCAGAAAGGGTGGATTTAGATGAATCTTACATAAATCAATTTTATTACCTTATAATTATACTACATATAATAATTCAAAAACTTAAAATGTGAGGTTTTTTGGTGTTAACTAAGCATATTTAGTTCACTAGTTTGCTGAATATATTTTTCTACCTGTTTTCTGTTTGAGGAATACAGAAATCTACCCCTACCTCCACCTCTTAAAAAAGTGAGTTATGAGGAAAAGCACACAGGGTGGTTTTCATCTTGGAGAATCTGCCATTATTTAGGGTCTGGGTCTCAGTTTTGTGGGACCAGAAACCTATTTTTTCTATGTTTTTGAGTTGATAAAATTGGATAAGGGACTCTTGCTGCATAAATTCTGAACAGGCTAAAGAATACATGCCATTTCCTAAACGTATAACAAAAACTCTGGTGGATCAACATCTTTCTCCTGAAGGCAAGCCAATATTAAATCTGATGTCTGTGTTTATGAAATACATAGAATTTGTAGACATTTTCTTAAAATATCTCAAAGTCCTATTAGGTATATGTTTTCATCCTGATTTTATAGGAGAAACTGAGATTCAGGGAAGTTAGGTAGCCTCCTTAAGATCACACAGCAAGTGAATCACAAAGTCAAATGCACACTGAAGTCTTAGGCAGCCCATTTTGATATGGTGCTTCCAAACTGAGATGTGTAGGAATACCTTTTAAGAGAAAATATGAAAAAATTATAGACCTGAGACTAGGTGTGTGTACCTGGGATTTTTAAAACTTTCTCATTATTCACAGCTAAGGAAAGGTCTTTTAAAAAACATCTAGTAAAAAGATTATTTGAGGATTATCTAATACACAAAAAAGATAAAATTTTGATTTTTTTTTCACAGAATTTGTGGGTCCCCAAAAATATGGGTAAGAATGTGGGATGAGAAACTGGCTTAATTTTTAAGTTTGTAGGAGTTGGAGTCAGATGAACTCTCACCATACTTATTAGCTCTCTCAGCTTCAGTTTCTTCTGTAAATTGGGATGAAAATGACCAGTGGTGGGGTTGTCATGATGGTTAACTGAGATAATGGATTTAAAATTATTTAACACAGTGTCTGCCACAGACTAATTGCCTAATAAATAGTAATGCCTTTTATTTGGATTCCACTGCAATGCTGACAGGCTGTGGAGACAGGCTGACCTACCTCCACTGTCATAACTTTGCTCCGTAAGCACGGAATCAGATGTAGTCTCAAGAATCCATTGCTCTTTTCGAAGCAAACTCAGTTGCATTTTGTGTGCCAGAGAAATCTCCCTTGGACAGGCTTAAGTGAGGGAGTCAATACATGGTTTTGTCTCAATGATTCCCACTGGCAAGTTATGGACTAATATATACATTCTTTAATTACAATAATTAATGAATTAATTACAAATTAACTCAGGTCAAAAGCCTAGAACCCTTTTTTGGTTATTCAGAATTGTGTTTAAGTCTTTGCTCTTTACACTTAAAGGGAAGATTGATGTCCCAAATAAGTAGTACCTCATTTCAGCTCCTGTGCACTACCCTACTGTGAAGCCTGTCTTGTGTAAAAACATGTAAAATCAACTAACTATAGCTCCTATTTAGTGTCATAGGCATGGCTGGGGCAGGGAAAGACAATACAGGAGAGCAGATGGAGAAAATGGGAAGGTGATTTCACATATGACTTAAGAAGTTACAAGTTACTGTGCTTTTACTTGCCACCAAGTGCCTTCTGTCACTCCACCCCAATCCAGCAAGAACTGAAGGTTCATTAATCTGTGATTAGATTAACCCACCGAAAATTTCTGTGTTTGCATGAGATCCATGATTTTTGCAAGTTGCTGGAGAAAGGGACAAGTTAGCTGTGACTTGTCACTCTAGGGAATCCTAATTAGCAGCCCGTTAATTTGGGAATTTGTAGAGTTCTTTTCTCTTAGTTGAGCTTATTTCCCAGAGACTCTTACTTGGGGTCAGAGATTTATGTCTTTCTCATTCTAAAGTCTTAGATTCAATGTAGATATTTCAAGTACAAAAGCACTACATACCCAGCTGAATGGAAAACGGTCAATTTAACTAAGCTTATAAGGATACCAGAGCAATTTCACAGCTGATTTACACCCATAGACCTTTCGTACCCTGTTTATAGGAAACTCATAGAATTTAAGAGATGAAAGCAAAGTTTAAGATTATCTGGCCCAAGCACTCCACTATAGAGAGTCTATGTTACCAGTGGAATGAGATTTGTTGAGTACAGGGGCCATATCTTTTTCATCAATGTTTCTGAATGAGTTGAGACATGCCTGAAGCCCTAAACATAATTGACTAGACTTCAAACCTTTTGAATAAGTAAGAGTTTCCTAATCACACTCTACTATATTTCTTGAGTACATCATCCTATCTCACTCAGTCCCAAACAAATGAAAATTTAAATACAACCAGATTGTGTGGCATAGTATGTTTCAACAACCAGGAAACGGGACTACATTTTTCATTTTTCAATTGTCAGTAGGTATGAACAGCTTCAATATGTTACTATTAAGTGTATAGGAGCAACTCTTGTTCAAGGGATTAGTACAAATAATAGTCTGATGAAATATTTTTATAAGAGGGGAGAAGATACTACAAAATTCAAACAATCAGTCTATGGAAACAACACTTGAGAGTCTTCAGCAGAGAATATAGCCCAGAGGTGCCACCTAGTGACTGCATTCTGCTGGCTGTGAAAAGCATAGTTGTTAACACGGGGGATGAGATTTGTACATATTAATATTTCAAGTCATCTTTAAATACATAACATAAATGTCTATTCATAATTTTTTCTGCTCTGTCAAATTCAGAAAATAAAATGAGTAATGAACTGAAAGCCTTTGAAAGCCACAAAGGCAAAAATAAAAACATAAGATATTTATCAAAGTGCTTTGCTCTTACGGGTGCACACACATGTCCTTGGTTCTAAATAAATATGATAAACAGAATTTCTAGTGTATGATGGGATTAAAAAGGATATAATACATTCCTGACTCCACCATTGTATTTTAGGGCTATATTCTAAGATTTATTTTTATTCGAAGCCCAGTGTGTAGCACATAATATATACTAGGCAAGGGATGTTGAATTAGTGAATGTATTAATGCAAAAATGTTATATAAATCCTTGAATTTAAGAAATTTCAAGAGAGAAGACACTGGCTTGGAAAGTGGACAGTTCCAATTTGTCCTCACTGTCTACTCAACCAGGTATGATGACTACCTTTGTGTCTGAGTATAATCTCATTTTAAAATCAGAGTAATCCTGATATCAAGGAAGTTTGGTGGTTTAAGTGGAAGAGAGTGGTAGCGAAAGAGGTAAGGCCAGAAAAGAGAGAAAAAAAGCGCTATGAATGAAATACAAAGATTGGTGAAATGTACCATCATTTCTGCTTGGTAGCAGAAATTATTTCTAATTAAGTAAATTTTAAGTAAATAAGTAATCAGAAATTACTTACTCATGGTGTGGGCCTAGTCAGCTTGCCATCATGAATTGTAAAATGGGTAGATAAAATGCTGCTATTTTCCTCCCCTCTACCCCCCACCCCTTACACACACACACACACACACACACACACACACACACACACACACACACACACACAGAGGCACAATACTTTTTAAAAACCAAGCCTAACAGTAAAGGTACAGACTCACACGCTCTATGTGTGCTTGCCTAATAACTGTAATGCCCTGTTGAGCCAGATACAATAAAAAACAATAAGTAAATGTGATGAGTATTTCATGAATTGGAAAGATTTTGATTGCCTGGCTGCATGATCAGAGGCATAAAGTCCTCTTGCTCTCATGCCCACGAGCCAGCCAATGGTCTTTTGAAAAGCACAAAAATCTTTAAGACTCAAAGTGTGATATGAAAGATGTCATGTTTTGTTGTTTGTTTAAATGAACAAAAGATGGTTGGTTCACCTCAGGAAGAAAACTGGTTAGCATTTTATTAAATAAAAGTGCCCAAACAGGGCCTCCCTGATAATCTTCTTGGAGCCAGTGAGCAGGTAAGTTTGGGTTGTTGGGTTGTTGTGAGGATGGGAGGAGCCAATGAGCAGATAAGTTTGGGTTGTTGGATTGTTGTGAGGATGTTGGGTTGTTGTGAGGACGTAATTTCATTTACATGTGCAGGAAGATCCTAACATAATGCAGAAAGATCCTTAACACATGAAATATTTGCTGAATTTCTGGGTTGTTGGGTAAGTTGTTCAGACTCTCTGAACTTCAAATTCCTTACCTGTTCATATATTGTAAGATTATTTTTGAGAAGTAGATGTTTGTTGAAAATACTTTTTAAACTAAAACTCACTTTGAAATATGAGTATGAATATTACCACCTTGAAACAAAGCACAAAACAGCCTTGTCTATTTGCACTTGCAAAATATCTACTTAGTTTATTTAAGGTAAACAATGGGATAAAGATGCAAAGTCGGCTACTGATGCTGGCTAGATGACCAGGCAGAGTCCAAGCATCTGGATTTCTGGATTTAGCGATTTATATGGCAACAGGAAGGCTCTCCTGCCTACTAATATTCCCACAATGTGCCTGTTTCTAATTTCCATCATTAGAAATAAATTAGGGTTAAATAGGAAGCTTCTTTTAAAATACAAATAACTCTAGGAAGGTGCATATTTGCAAGCATGCATCAGTTTAACACTGATCTGCTAATAACAACTGGATGAAATTTGCTAATTTTGGACTATAGGCATTATTTGTGATCCTCAGTATAGCGAGAAGCTCTGGGCTAGGAGGATTGACAGAAAAGCAAAAATCAGAGGGCTCATATTCTAAGTAATTTTACCTTATTCTTCTAAATGCAAAATCTTCATTTAAACAAATTTTTTTCATTTTCTGTTTGCTTTTGCTATTTCAAAATTAAGGCCAACTTAAAATATATGCATTCCTACTTAGAATAACCACAAGCAAGCATTTGCTTGTTGGCTTTTACAGAATCCTATGTCCAGGAAAGAAACTATTTCCTACATGCATTATTGAAAGACTAATCACTTATTAGACCGAAAGTCATTAACTCTAATTGTTTCAAGATTTACTTGCATTTATGATTCTTTCCTGTTATAGATGCGTTCTCTATCTATCAGTGGGCCAGTTGGGATTTATATTTTACATTAAGATCTTGGAGTCTTCTTTTTAAATAGGAGTGTGTGTGTGTGTGTGTGTGTGAGATATCAACCAATTTGATAAAATATTGTAAAATTATTGGTAATATGGCTTGATAAATATAATCTTTTCAATGAAAATCATTACCTTTTTAATATTAAAATAGTTGCTTATAAATATTTACTATAAAAGTCAATATTCAAATAGCTTGTACTCTAACAAAACTCATTACCTCAATATTGGAAAAATTCAAGGAGGCTTGGTAGGTTCTGAAGGAAAATATTAGATGTAGAAAAAAGGAAGTATTTGTTCACCTGGTATGGTTTACAAAGTGATGACCGTCCAAAGATGTCTACATTCTAATTCCCGAAACCTGGGAATTTATTACATTATGTAGCTAAGGGGAATTAAGGTAGCAGATTGGATTATGATTAGCTGACTTTAAAATAGGTAGATTATCCTGGATTATCCAAGTAAATCCAGTGTAAACACATGTATTCTTAAATGCAAAAGAGGGAGACTGAAGAGTCAGTGTCACCGTGATGTGACATGAGAAAGATTTGAGTGGCCATTTCTGGCTTTGAAGATGGAAGAAGCACATGAGCAAAAGAACATGGACAGCTTCTAGAAGTTGGAAAATGCGGAAAATAGATTTTCTCCTACAGCTCCAGAAAAGCACACAGCCCTGCTGACATCTTGATTTTAGTCAGGGAGACCCATTTTGGACTTCTGACCTCCAAAACTATAAGATAATACATTTGTGTTGTTTTAAGCCACCATATTTGTGATAATTTATTACAGCAACAAAAGGAAATTAATACACCTAGGAAATAATTCTTTCACCCATCCATTCTTTCATTCAACAAATCTTATGTGTTTCCTAAGTGCAAGGCACAATCACATTCATCTAATCAGTGTTCAGCCTGTAGGGCTGTCTCTTGTTAACTTCTGTTTTCTTTCTTTCCACGGGTAAACCAGAAATAATTAGGTGAGGAAAAAATTTTTCCCTTTCTCTTAGGAATTTTGGGGGGAAATTCTATTTTCCATCAGCCTTTGTTTCCCTTCCTTTTATGCAGATATATTTTGGAAATGCTCTCCCATTATAAATCTGGCCTCTATGCTGGACTTGCAATAATCAATGCTTATTTGATTTAAAATCTAAATTATAAAGACAGGTATTTCAATTCTTCTAATTTCCCATCCAGCTGAAATCCTCCTCACATTAACTCACTCATTCATTTTTGCATTTATGCAGTGAGTTCAGTTCTTACCATGCTTCACTCACTCTTTCAGACACTGTTCAGAGAATGATTTTTTAACAAGGAACAAAAAACTTGTTTCCTGTCCTAAAGAATCTTGCAATCTAGAGTTGTAGCAGACACATACCTCCAAATATAATGTAAGGTATTAAATGTTTTGGTAATTGTGATACCACTCTATAATTAGACAGTACAAGATACTTGCTATATATTTAATAACGACTTACATTTATGTCTGTTTTATGTATATAAAACAGAGTAATAGTAATCATCAGTCATTTTAATACTTATGCTATATAACAATCATTTGATTTAACATATTAAGTACTTGTGATTAGTACATGTGGTGCCTGACTTTGAAGCATTGATCTATATCTTTAGTGGCATGTTACTTTGAGCCCAGAGTAAATCATAAGCCAAATAGCCTAAAATAATATTTTGAGACAGAGCTGAAGATATGTTAAGGAAGAAAGAATTGAATAGTGAGAAACAGATTAGAAAGCACCTACTTTTTTATCTTTTTAAATAATGAGCATCATATTCTAAATTGCATCATAGGTTTTCTGCTATACTTTTATCTGGAAATTAATCAACTAATTATGGATAATTATAATTAATATCTGAATTCATTATATTCAGGCATATTAATTGGAATTTGAAATATATTCTGAGCTGTCTTAAATTTTTTATACTCTAACAATCAGAGAATAATGGAAGCTTGATTATTTTAAATTCAGAAAAAACCTTACAAACCTTAAAATAAGTTTTGTAATAATAGACTTTGCTTGATGCCTCCTCACTCTCATTCTTACCTTTCTTATTACTTTTACAGAATTATGTCTGCACAGTATACACAGTAATAGTATTCTCCTGTGTAAAGTAAAATAAAACACTGAATCTTTTGTTCCAAACAACAGGATAAAGTCCAAGACATTTGGCATGACATTTATGGTATTTTCCCCATCTCGGTTGGTACCCCACCACCCACAGAGAGAGGTGGGAGTCATCCTTGTTTCACTCTCTCCCTGTCCTCAGAATCAAATCAACAAGTAAGCCCTGATATGTTTGCCTTTGCAATAATTCTTGAATCAGTTCCATTCTCTCCTTCCTACTATCACTATCACATATGAGGTTTTCATCATTTCTTTCCTGGCATTATATAATAACCTTTTCTGATGCCCGTCTTATTCATGTTAATTAGACCTTGATCCTGACTCTCAGAGTTACATAGGAAGCCTAATAATCAGCCTGTGCCTATGGGTAAGTAGACCAAGCTTACAGCGAGGAACACAAGACCCTTCAGTGATCCAGCCTGTCTACTTTCTCAGCCTCACTGCACTTTCTGCTCAGTTTACACTCCAGAAATTATTTGAAGTTTCCCTCAAACACACCATATTCTTCTATGTCTCTGTTCCTTTGTCCACACTGAACTGTTTGTCTAGAATGGCTTTTGCCTAAACTAACAAATTCATGAATCACATCCTCTAGAAAGCCTTTTATGATATTTTTAAAGCCATATCTGAGTTTGAAGAGTGCATTACACATATTTCTCTTATAGCACATATTGTATTACATAAATCTGTTTTGTTTTCATGTCCCTCTCATTCATTGAAATGTGAGATTCACAAAAACAAATAGTGGTCCAGTCACTTTTGCATCTCTGATGCATGGTTCAGTGTCTCACACATTCAGATGCTCAATAATTTTTTGAGAACTGACAGAAACTACAGAAGGTGACTTATTCCCAACTTCCACCAGTTTCCCTACTTTCTAAAGCTCTACCTCTATAAACCACAAATAAGTGTGTCTTCCATTCATCCACCATCCATCCATCCATCCATCCATCCATCCATCCATCCATCCATCCATCCATGGGTAATCAGGTATATGTATCTGGTCTAGTCATTAAGATTTTTGAATTTTGTTTAGTAAACAAATAGATAAATTACCCAACCTTCTTGCTATTGTGTGATTATTTGATAGTTGAATATTTTCGCCCCTCTCTATTCCCGAATGAGTTTTATTAGAGTACACTATCACAATCTATGAGATTCCTTTTATGCTCTACTTCTGTGGATTACTTATGGGTTTTCTAAAGCATTCATTCACTAATTTATTTATTCACTTATGGAGGAAAGATAATCTATTGACAATTGGACTTTTTTTTAGCATAGAACTTGATGATACAATTTTAAAAGGTTGTTTATTATCCTATTTCAATTACCACAGGAAATGCTAGCATAAAAAGTATTTTTAGAAACCTCTGTTATCTATAAATCACAAGAGAGTGAATATTGGTAGTAAGTTAATTTTGGTGGAAAATTAATTCTGTTTTTTATTGTATTGTCTTCTCTTATATGGATTTTTTAAATGATGAAAGTTAGAAACAATCCAATGTAAAGCAAACAGTGTTACGTAGCTTTTGCCAGGAAACTAACTTCTGTATTCATTTTTTTGGTTCAAACGCTTTGCTAAGTGGTTCAGCATTTTTGCTGAAATCATCTGGCATTCATGGAAGACCTGCTAAATACTAAGCACTGTATTAGATAATAAAGATATAGAAATTAAGTCAGTTTTTACCCCTAGTCTTCTACATTTTCTACCATTTTGACTTTTTAAGTTTTTGCTTGCTATGGTACTCCCATTTCTTGCTAACTATGCCTAATCCATGAAGATTCTGTTCATATATGTGAAGATTTCCCCCAGGCAAAATTGTCTGATTTTTCTTTAGTATGAAACTATAGAATATATCATATTAAGTAATGGACAGTTATACATATGCCTATCTCTTTTAAAGATTATAAACACCTTTAAGATAATAACCTATGCTCCTAGTACTCAGTGCTTGATACAGCTGTTACTCAATAAAGTTTTGCTAAATGACAAACTATATCCTTCACAGGAAATAGAAAATGGAGCTTCCTGGGGTAAGTTAAACAAAGACATTTTCCTTTTTAACAAAATACAGTAAACTAGCAAAGTGAAAAATTATTTGCTAAGTACATGAATCAGCATTTATTCAATTTAAAGTGGAATTTCTTTACATAATGTGGTATCTTGTGGTGAATTTAAATAATTCAGTTTACAAACATTAAATTCTGTTTTTTCAAAAACAGTTCTGTTGTTGAAAATGAGGCAAACATTTGATGATATAGCTGTAGGCATTTCAATATTGGTTTGGCTGTATGCTTGCTCAGTGACCTTTGGTAAAAAAACAATTGTTTCAGTTTTTTCCCTTGACTGTCAACGGGAACTAGATTGTTTCATAGACTTAAAAATGATCTTAAAACACCCATAAATACAATGTGCTTAATGATAGCCATTTTAAAATAGTGACACTGTACAAGTCCAACTTAAGAGTCTATATTGACTTTTTTTGGTTTATTTTTAGGTATAGACAAATCGTATTTTAAAACTACTTCTCCATTTGTCTAAAGACATATAAATAAAGCATTTTTTTTTACTATGAATAACAACAGCATTCAGTTAAAGATTAAATTATTTTCAGAATAAAAATTTTTAGTTGATGACCGCTAAAGATTATTTCTAGGGACAAAGTAAGGACAGATGCTAGGTGGGGTATTTGCAGTGCATTAAACAAATATTTAATTTTAATCATCTGCCTATAGACTAAAAATGGTTTGCCGAATTAATGTTTATTAAATGTTTTGAATCTATATGAAGCTAAGTGAATACTGGTAGGACTACAATTTTAACTTTTTAGATTATTAGCTTGATGCTTTAGAGATAATTATGACCTAGGAATATAAAACCATCATTAGGGCATTATTGTGAATTTAATCTAGATTGGGAAGTTCAGTCTTGAATTGCAGGGATCAAGGTCACAGACTACTTGTGTAATGTATTCAGACAGACAGGCTACACAAAGCAACCCAATAAATAATTTTAGGATTAATAGTTTGTTTTATGCAGAGTAGATACCCTTAAGCTCCTTTCCACTCTTTAAAATAAAAGTCCAACATAAATATTAAAATACACTTCGAAGATGATCTCAAGAATGTGTGTTTGTTTTTTTCAAAAAGTAAATGGAAATGATTTACGTCATTTAATAAGATCATACTGGTTTACTAAGAGATGGTAGGCATTTTTAGCTCGATGACCATTGTCCAGAATAACTTATAGTCCAGCACAACAATTACAATAAAGGTAGTATGAATTTGCAAATTCACCATATATCTCATTCATTGTGAAAAATGCCCCTTACCTTTCAAACTGAGACTGAGACTGATCAAAGAATAGTTTTCTTTCATTCTTATTACATACTATATTTCATAGCCTTTTCTTGAATAATGATGTTAATAATTCAATTTTCATTCCCTTCATTTGAAACAGATTCTGACTTGTCAAGAATATATAAAGCATAAGTTATGACTTCAGGACCTTCATTTCTTCAGAACTTATGAACATAAATGATATAAATCCACTTACTTCAATCTATTTTCAGTGTGTCCAATATTTTCATAACTATATCCACTTTATCTCTGCTTTAACTCTCTGGCAGTAATATTAGGAAGTATGAGATCTGTGCTGAGTTATTTTACATTCTCTTTCTCCACTTATGTAGAAGCAGTAAATGGGGTAGTTTGCAAATCTAATATTTATTATTTCCTGAATACTTTGGTGAGAATTTTCATTTACTATTGTCATTTGGATAACATTTTTTAAAGCTTTGTTTGAAACAACTAGAACTTTTAGTAGTTTGATTTTATTCACAGAGTAAATTATTTTCCCACCTGCCTTTATGTTCTTTTGCTTAGTTATATATTGCCAAATCCTTCTCCTTTGTATCTTGCTCAGCAGACTGCACATTCTTTTAAAAGCTTTTGTTTATCATTTATACCACTCTTTCAATCCTGCTATAACCACATACTCTTTAAATCCTTGCCTAACCAAACTGTTCCCTGGAGGCCTTCAACAAATTCACAATTAATGAAGGGTGAGTTTCATTTATAGCTGCATTTGTTTTTTATCTTTCAATTCAATTCAACACGTATTTATTAAATTTTCCTACAATAATCATTTTTAAAAGTTTATATTATCTTTTTTTAAAGATTGCGGTGCTAAGAAATTCAATTTTAGACTATTTTTCACACATTCATAGTTTCCAAACATTTAACCCTAGCAACAAATTGACCAATTCTGGGACATAATGGCTGCTGCTTGGGCATTTTAGAAGTCGTGCCAACAATTATTATGTCTCAGAGTGCTTGAAAGGCTAAGCAGTCCAAATTTTTGCCTTTAAGCACATTAGTAAACTTTTTCCATATCTGGGCGTCATGAGGAGGTGTGTGTGTATGTGTGTGTGTGTGTTTTTCCCCCAAATTTAACCTACACTTCTATCATACTATGCACTTATAGTTGCTTTACCAATATTGACTTACTCAATTTTCATAATAACTCCATGTACTAGGTACTATCCTTATTGTACACCCACCCCATTTTACAAATGGAAACTCTGAGTATAGAGTGGTTAAGTAACTTGACTTGAATTTTTTTCTAAGAAGCCCAACCATGGAAAGATCTTTTGATATAAATAACATACTAAAAAAAAAATCTCACTATACCTATTCCCAATAAAACCTTTTCCAAAAACATGAAGTCAGCAAATATGCTATTACTGGATGCCACTAGGTACCACTTCTTAAAATATTTTGCATTCTACTATTCTTTATTTGAGTAGATAAGAAAGGTACTGTGTCCTTTTAATTTATGAGGACTTCAACCAATGATTAGGGCAATGGCCAAAAAAGGAAAGTAAGAACTTTTCTAATCTTTACGTCAACCCATCAGGTGACATAGCTATAGGGAAGTTACTTAATATCCTCATTAAAAGTGATAGAGAAAAGAAGATCAAAAAAGTTTACTAGCAAGATTATGATCTCATATGAACCTGAGATTATATTAATCTGTAAAGGACAAAGGCATTAGTAGGAATCACACCTAATAAGTCTTTATAAGTTAAAAGAAAAATTAGATTCCCATGATGACTGGTTCTAATTATATTAATATGACACTCAACTTTGAGAGACTAACCCCTGTAAAATGGGAAACTGTTATTAATCACATAACTTAAACTTTGTGTGCATTAACTATAAAATAATTTTAAATAGACCACTCAATATGCTTCAGTTTGAGAGGTTATGAAAAAGTATTCTATAATTTGACCAGAAAGTGTTATATTATGAGATTCTTTAAATATATAATCATAGACTTGCTCAAACATGTTTCATTTTGGGGTGGGGGTAATTCATAATCATCTAAAGCAATTTAAAGCATTTTTGATTGATTACAATTTGAGATAGAATTTTTTTTTCATTTCTAAAGCACTCAGTTTCTCAGATCAGCAAATCCTGTTTTAGACTAAAATTTAGTGCCATTTCTGGAACGAGAGGAGAAAAAACTATTTAACTAACTTATACCTCTTTATGTGTAGGCAGCACCAACAAATCCTTTAACTCAGCAGTTACAAGAAATCCCTATGAACTTTTCAAAGCTGAATAACTTTAGCATTTCCACTTTCTTCTTTAAATAGCCAGCAGCCAACATTCAGAATGAACTGCTAAATTCCTATATAACGAGATAAAGGTTGTTTCTAATATCAGTTGCTTTTATCTCGATTTCATGTCACTCAGAAATGTTCACAGTTGAAAACAACTTTTAAAAACACACTTAACAGCAATGGCCTATCTTTTCAGAGTATTTGTGGCTGAATTAGGAACAATCTGAAAATAAAGCCCAACAACTGAAATAAGTCCTCTGACTTGATAGTTTCAAGAGACCAAAATCTCCTACTATAATATTGCAAGAGTAGAAGTATAGGTTTTCCCCTAGCTATTGTTCCCTTTAGAAGCACTAAATACCTTCTTGCTTCATAATGATTTTATAACAATGGAATACCAAGCCATAGTAAATAGTTTTTTAATAGCTACTCCGAAAGCCTTGTAAACTATCTACAGCTCTGTTTGCAAAGGCATTGCAGAAGCTAATCATCTTGCAACTATTCTACAACGTGACACATATTTACCGCATATGCCCTACAGAATGAAATCAAAGACGTAAACTTCAAATCAGGGTCAGATCACAAAATCCAACAGGAGGACATATCACAGATAGACGAGGACAAGTAACAGACATTAGAGCAGTACCGCAAGCATGCGGCCCATATCAACTTGATTTATTTCTATAATGATGAGAAGGTCTTGTTTAATGGAAAAGTACCCAGACATACTTTGAGAATGTATGTGGATACTGACCTGGACTTGTGACAGGACTAGAGGTAGTAGGTTCAATAATTTCTACAAAAAGGGAAAAGGAAAGAAAAGAAAAACATTTTGTGTATTAATCATACATAAAAGACAAACACTCATGAGACAATCAACAGTCATGCAACATATACACAGATGGTCTTTGATATGAAGACTTCCCTGACCATGGATACAATTGACCAAAATCCAATTTTATGAGGTTTACACAACACCCCATCACTGACTTTGATATTAGGCCATCTTTCATTCTTAGGCAATATTTAGGAGTCATTTCCACATCCTAGACTATAGCATCAAGCTCTGCTGTGCTAAGGTTAAAGACATGCCCTTAGAATTCCCAATCAACAGTTTATAAGGTTTTCTTATAGTAAAATATTAAAACCTACATGTAGAATGTCTTCCTCTTAGAGGATGTCAGTTCCTTAAAAAGTCTTTCAATCATGTTGTTTCTTAATATGTTCTATAAATAAAAATCATGGATAAAGCTCAAATTGCCCCAAAATAACTTTTCAAAGATAAAATCTCATAATTCACTAACATACCTCCAAACTTGGCCACATAGAGGACCAATTAGATCTGCTTTTATGTTTTTGTGTAGAAAGTAAATATACACACACATGCACATACCCCTATACATCTCACACATATACACACAAACATGTACATGTTTTAAATTACCTGGAATATATTTGTGTGTCTACAAGGCACTGTTGGCTATGTCTCAGGCAAATCAAAGGATATCTGTGTCAGTGGAATATCAATATAATTTTCCAGCAAATATCTAACAAATAAATTCTATGGTATTTTAAACAATGTATATAGTTGTATTTAAGATTTCTATTTTTAAACTTATCTTAATAGAATTGTTTCTTTTGAAATATTAAATGATGGTGATAATAAAAGCACCAGTGATACAAAGACTAAACACCATCACTGGCAATGCTAAAGGATATTAACAATTTTTCATAAGGAATAAAGCAAATACCAGAAAAACATTGCATTTTTGAGAAACTCTAATGTAGTAGCCTGAGATCCTTAATTCAGCACTCATTTCACATAAATAATCTACTCCTTTTTAACTTAGTTAATAAGGAAATTCTATAATAGTAAGAAAACCAGATGAGATTCTTAAAACTTCACACAGCAAGTGTGGCAGTGGGAAGTAAAAGCAAAGATTCTTATGTAAAATCTTGCCTTGGGACTCTCCTCTGTTCAACTATGTTCCCATGACATACAAGAAATGTTGCCGAGCAAAAAACATGCAAACAAACAAAACTACAACCCCTCCCTCTTTAAAAAAATTTCCAGTCCCTTTGGAAATCTTGGTTTTTCTCTGAAAAGGCAGTGGCAATGACCAATTCCAGTTAATAGTGAACTCACATTCCTTCCTTTTTAGTCGAACTATTGGTTTGAATAATAAAACCCTAGTTTAGCAGTAGTTATAAAATAAGCTGTCCAAAAGACATCTTTTGTGGGTATGTGGGAGACTAAAGTTTACATGTGTCTCGTTCTGCAGGGCTGATTCTTTGGGCCCTTTTCTGATTGTTCTGGGCCATGGATCATGCTGCCTAGCTGACAGCCAACAGGATCATAGTCTAAGTTACAACAGATCTGGCATGAAAGAATATGCTTTTGAAGAAAGATACTCTCAAATGGAAAATAATTAATTGCATAACAAGCTACAATTAAAAATTCAAAAGTCCAGTCATCTATCAGACATTGCAATTTGTTGTTATTGAGAAGTAGAATCTTACTAAGGTGAGTCTGTATTAGACTACTTAACGATGTGAGAATTATTCCATTTTCTATTTGCAAGGATAGCAATTATTATATTCACAAATAATATTTAAATTCCTTGTATGTGTTAAGCAATATTCTAGGAGCTGAAATCATAGGAGCTAATAAAACAGTTAGAAATGCCAGGCCTCATGGGGCTTATTGACTATAAAATGTCAGGTTTCAAAATGTTAGAGCATTCTTATCCCCAAATTCCATTATTTATAAAAATTTAACAAAATTTTAAGTAAAAAATTATATCAGAGAAATGATGTTCTAATGAACACTGTTCTTTTGGTGGGCTAGCAATAGTCTCTTAAAATTTTTTTGTGACTATTATACTTTTATTTTTTAAAATGAACTTCAAAATAATTAAAATTTATGTTAAATTAGTTTAATGCTATATAATACATCGTAATTTATACTTAGAGTATGCACTCAAATGAAAACATTTTATAATTAAAAAAATGAAAGCATAAAATGACTTGAAAGGTAGAAGCTTAATCAGAATATTATTGATGGGAAAACTAAATTTAATGGGACAGTGAACAGGCTTTTCTATGTTCAGTAACTTGGACATATGATCTTCAATTTCCTCAACTGTTTGGCTCCCATTGTTTTGAATTTCTAATGCTGATTTGAGAGTTCATTGAAAAAGATGGGTGGCATACAACTACAACTTCATCTCAATAAAAGGATGGTAGAAACAAATACTTATCCCAATGAACCAAGCTCTTCTTTGTACTTGCTTATGTAGAGCTAAATTGCTTATGTAAAGCCACATTGTCTCATACAAAGGCTTTTAAAAGAATACAGGAATTTACTGCATTAAAAAATTATGTTGCGTGCAGGATCCACTCTATAATTTCAGCTTCACAGTCAATCCAAGATTTTTTTCCCCACATAGGCCAAGATAAAGTAGAATTCCTCGTGAAGTAATTTTATGTAACACAAGAATTGAGAATAGAGAAGTTGGTTGAGTTGGAGATTCATGGTTGCACACAGGGCTAGATGATGAAGCAGAAGAGAAACCAAAGTGAGATCAAAACAAACAGATTTGGAAAAGCTGGTGCTACGGGCAGTAGATGATGACAGTCAGCTAGATTCCTTGATGTGAGATAGTTCAGTGAGTTAGAAAGGACTCAGATAAAATAGGGTTCAGATCTTAAACCTAACTAATTATTTCACTGCATGGTAGAAAGCAAGTTAATGAATCTCTCTAACCCCTAGTGTCGTCATTTATCTAATTTGGATAACAGTTCCTATTTTATAGGGTTTGGAAGGATTAAAGACACTGTACTTTATATAAACAACCAAGTGAGAGTGAGTAAAAGTAGTCATTTCTTATTATTACTTATAGAAGTGAATGGAAAAATTTGCATATGAAACAATGAAGAAGAAATTAAGTAGACTGTTAGACTTAAGGCAAAATTCAACCTTACCAAGTAGAAGCAAAGAAGAATGGCATAAGTAAGGAAACTATATAAATAACAAAATTCTACCTACGATGTAGACATTGATTTTTTCCAATTATAACATGGTGAATATATTGTGTTTTAGGGTAATTATTTGTGCCATGGTTTGCATATGGTATGTTTTGCTTCACCAAGTTCCATGTTGAAATCTGATGCCCAGTGATGGTGGTGGAGCCTGGTGGGAGTTGTTTGGGTTACGGAAGTGGATCCCTCATGGATGGCTTGATGAAATTCTCTCGGGAGTGAGTGAGTTTTCACTATTCCCACCAGAAGCGGTTGTTGAAAAGAGCCTGGAATCTTAGGCCTGCTCCCTCTTGCCATGTGATCTCTTCACACACTGGGTCCCTTTCACCCTCTGCCATGAGTGGAAGCAACTTGAGACCTCATAAATGCAGATGCTGGTACCATGCTTCTTGCACAGCCTGCAGAATCACAAGCCAAATAAAACTCTTTTCTTTGTAAATTATCTAGCCGCAGGTATTCCTTTACAGCAACATAAATGGACTAGGACAATTTTGGGAGTCATATTGGTTGCTAGAAGATAACTATAGAATCCAGAGTATTTTTAACAGTTCTGATTCATGTAAAAGTTTAGAGTATAAATTTATAGATCAAGATCTTAAAATTTTTGTGAAGGACAAATGCACTCCTAAAATGGGAATTTTGTGCCAAATTACAGGCATGTATTTTTAACACATACAAGAAATATTTAAAATTAAACTTTCTCCCTTTATATCTCTAAACAGATCAGAATGATCCCACTGACTTAATATAGTCAAGCTCTTTTGTTAAAGAAAATAATGATATTTTATTACTGAGAAAATACATTGTAGGTAATAGTTGAAACTAACTAGAGCCAATAAATCTACTATAGATTTCCTTATACTATTCAGAGTTCATTGATTCAGTATTTCAGAAACTACTTATTGAACAGCTGTTGTAACAAGTCATTATTATAATTACATTAATTACAATTCTTGGAATTATCTAACTCCTACTATGTAACAAACACAGTCCTAAATGTTTTACATATATTAATTCATTTCCTCCCCTCAACAACTATGAGGTAGATACGAGCATTAATTCCCCTTTTACAAATAAGATAATGGGGCACAGAGAGATTAAATATCTTGTCCATAGTCACACATGTAATAAGGAGTAGAGATGAGAGAAATACTATGCTAGGATGTCTTAGCATCCCATTCTCTACCTTCCAGAAGAAATATCCTATTAACATTCATTATATCTATAATTACTTCAATGGGGACATTCCTATGCAAGGTATCATATAAGACTTCAGTACTAGTAGCTTTTTCAATAATAGGGTCTTTTTATTAAAGGTAACTAATAAGTGAATAGCTTTTGTCACCAAAACTGGAAGAGAGGCAAATTCAATGTTAATTCCTGGAGATTTCTATCATAATGGACTTTGCAGGACAAAAGAGTTTACACACAATTTTCCAATCTTGTTCTCACATTTTAAGCCAACACCAAATACAGCTATCTGCTTCTGTATAAGCCTTGATGCCATAGAGGGACAACTCGTCCGATAGTTCAGAGGATGTTAGAATAACAGAATTACACAATTAAATAAGCATCATGAACTTGTAAACCCTTATTCTGTTAAAACAGTAGTTTAACCAGAAATTACTTAGCTTTCAAGAACTTTGTTGTTTTTATATGGATTGGTTTTTGAGCTCCTGTTTTGTCATTGGAGTCATTAACTTGTAAGCAGTGAAATATTCTTCACGAGGTGCCAAGTAGGCTTTTCTGATGAGCAACAGTAAAGGTCCTCAGTGAGATTTTCTTATGGGTCTTATTATGTGGAGAATCAGAGTGAGCATGCCAAGGCTAATGGTGGAATATATCACTGTGGGCTATTTGCATTACTGTGGGGAATGACCTTAGCAAAGGGATAGTTTTAATTGTACATAAAACAGAGGTGAAGAGAAGTTCACGAAGACAGACATTTTCAATAGTTACGTGGGAAAATAAGGTATCATGTAAAATAACATTTTACTTCCTTAGTAAATGTAATTTTGGCCAGATAGAAGGAAATTCCATTAAAACAAGGTATTGAGGAAACCATGTGTTACAAGAAGGAACCATTTGTAATGGCCCTCTCTATAGACTACATTAATGATTGTTTTATAACTCTGCACACACGATATATTATTAAAATTGTTCAGTATCAAACCCCTTCATTTCTATGTATTTTGGAAGGTCACATTTGGTTTCTAGGTTGTTATTTTATCTTTATGTTATTATACAGTAGAGGTGTGTGTGAGTTATCTTTTAGACTGTCGAGAGATAACATGATTGTGTTATTGAGACACAGCAGAAATTAATCCTTTTGGTTGCCATGGTTTCATCTGAAAGCTCTGACTCCCAGTCATTGTGGAGTGGAAGCAATGTCATTTTCACAGTAGAATGAGAGTGGGTTGCCCTGGAATGACCAAGGTTAGTGCTGATGAAGCCTCAGAAGACAAACTGTGAGCTAAGTTAGACACAGAAGGCAAAGAAGGTTACCCTTACTTTTCACCTTTATGAGAAGGCCCATAAAGTATACGCCAAGCCTCTTAGAGCACTGGAATAGCAGAGGCTTCGTGCATGGAGTACAATTTAGAAATCACACTTTTGCCCTAAGCAGAAGAAATACATGATCTGTGAACATTCATGTATTTATAGCTAACATCAGAGTACACAAGTTATTACTGTCTAATACAGACAGCACTGTCCTGGAAGTCAGAAGACTCAGATTCCATCCCATCTGGTGATCTTAGGTGTGTGACTCTAACCGAAGCTCCAGACTTCATTTTTCTTGTACATTACTAATAGGTTATAATAGTTGGTTCAAATACTTCACTAGGTTACTTTTGTTTCCATCACATGGTTGTTGTTTAAAGGATGGTTTAGCATAGTGGTTGATAATAGAATTTCTAGAGGAAACTTACTTAGCATCAAATCCTGGCTCCAATACTTAGGAGCCACTCATTTTCTCTAAGTTTGTGCAATTATTCAATGGAGATAATGATGATATCTACCACTCAACATTATAGTGAGGTTAAATGAGACAATGCATACAAATCACTTAGCAAATAAGCATCACTCTATAAATGTTAGCTTATTTTCGAATTGAAATTACTTTAAAATCATCACAGCATTATGAATATTTCATCTTGTAAGTGACTATCATATAATTCAGCCTTAAAATTAATTTTTTTCCCTCAAGAAAACCATTTCTATTAATCTATTAAACAGATTATCAAAAAATATTTCTGAATGTTTGCAAAGGAAAGCCTACGAAGGAAAACATTAGCTGCACTCGGCCACCAAAATTTCACTGTGACTTAACAAATGCACAAGATAGACTGCATTTATTTTGTAGAGGAAGTTTTTTGTCCCTACGTGCAGCTATTGTTTGGAGGTGTTCGAGTAGATGTGTGTATATGATGGAGTAAAGGAAGATTCACAGATGGCTAAGGATTACAGTGTTCCTATAAGTATCTCTGTATATATATACCTCCAGTATTCATTTGAAGAAAAAGTCCAATGTCAAAACTAAGAAAAGACGCGTGTTTATTATCATCCTGGTAAATATCCTGAGACAGTATAAATATTGCCATACTTAATAGGTCAAAACTACTTTGAATAAAAAAAATCCTCTTAGTTAATCAAAAGCCAATTCTGTTTTGAGTTAGAAAAACATCGTTTGTAGTAAAAAAGAAGTACTAATAACAACTGGTGCATTTCTATGCTTAATAAAATTAATAAAACAACTTTATACTTATATTCAAAGTTGCTCCAATATAGTTTCCTACCTGCTGAGATTTGAAAGAATGATTTGGAAGTATTTTGGTCCAGGCTATGAATTACAACCAACCGAAATGTTTATCCCAGACTTCTAGGTATGTTTCTATCTACTTCAGTAAATAGAGCATTAAGTCAAAAGCGCATTGAAGAACTTTGGGTTTTAGTGAATATTTCATACAGCACTCTGAGGCTAAAGACTGACTTTCATAATTGTGTAGATACTAATCTCTGGAAAAGATCTGATGAGAGTGTGGTATTATTTTCTCCCATTATCACAGAAGAATAAATGTCTTAGTTTTCAGCAAACTCACTTGGTTTTCTCTCTAATACAAATTAGAATGCAAATAAAAATAAAGGGAATGTGGTCAAGGATACAGCAAGAATCCAACAGAAACTGATAGGTTTATAAAAGTCCATTGTATTGATGCCATGCAAAGAAAGGCAGGGCCTAGACACCTGGTAATTAAGAGTCGGACTGTTTGTTTTCTTATACCTAGAAAACCCTCATTACTCCTAGGAACTGAATTACAACCTGTTAGCTCTTTCCAATTCTTTCTCATGTATGATTATAGAGAGGAATGGCTTTTAGTTATTGCTTCTGATTTTTTTTTGTTTTGGCTGGAGTTTTGACAGATCTCCAAGGGCTTAGCAAAAGACCCTATGCTTTGAGACAACCATTCCACAGATTAACACATTACTCATCAGTTTGATATGCTGAATCTAAAAGGGGATTTGGCAAATTCAAATCGGCACTCTAACTAAGACTTAGTCATATGAGGTATGTCGTTAATGCTTGGAATCTGTATCAGGCTGTTAATGTATTGTTATAAAGAAATACCTGAGACTGGGTAATTTATAAAGAAAAGAGGTTTAATTGGCTCATGGTTCTGCAGGCTATACAGGAAGCATGACACTGGCATCTGCTTGGATTCTAGGGAGGCCTCAAGGATCTTTTATTTAGGGTGGAAGGCAAAACGGGAGCAGACACATCATCACATGGTGAGAACGGGAGCAAAGGAGAGAGAGTGAAGGTCGGGGAGCCACACACTTTTAGAAGACAAGATCTCATGAGAACTCACTATTGCAAAGACAGCACCAAGCCATGAGGGATCCACCCCCATGACCAAAATGCCTCCCACCCGGCCCCACCTCCAGCACTGGGAATTACAATTCAACATGAGATTTAAGCGGGGACAAATATCCAAACTATATCAGAATCAGACAGACCTGGTTGCAGGTCTCTGCCATAAACTAGCTGTGATATATTTTGTAGGTCATTGATTGTAGGAAAGATTTTTTTTTTTTAATGAATATCCAAGATGAGAGATCTAGCACAGTAACTGGCATATACAGGGAGATACCAATTTTTGTATCTCTCATTTCTGACCTGGGTCCACAATTTCTGACATAATAGAAGAAAGCCCTTAATTTCTAGCCATGCTATGGCCCTATTTGAGAAGTACACATTAGACGACTGACAAATAAAGAAGCTGAAAACAAGTAATAAAAAGGCAGCTTGAGGGTGGAAGACAGATATCCCTGGAGTATTGGCTTTACATTTTGGGGATATATAAATAGTAAGTCGACCTGCTGAGCAGCATGAAATGGTCTACAATGGCAAACTCTCTGACAACGAAGGATGCTACGGGACACGCGTTATAGGCATTAAATGAAGTTTCACTTCATGCAGTTTCTGTAAGCCAGGTGAGTAAGGACAGATTCAACATGGGACAGCAGGAACAGAACGGGCTGTCAGAATATGCATTATTACAGTTGTCTCAGCGCTGTACTTGAAGCAATGTAGCAGCAATACAGCTTTCTGGGAAACCAATGTCAGCAGAAAACCAGGCCTGCCAAAGAGCAGCTGTACTATTGGCTCAGTTAAGAAAAAATACCCAAGGCCAGGAGCAAAGCCATGAAGGGTGACCAGGGAGCTTTCCTACAGAAGAGCTGTTCGATCATTGCCACACTGACAAATCAGATTATTCTGGACTTATTTATTCCTTTTTCAATGCACCTTTGAGTGTATTCCATTTTCCTGACACTATTCTAAGTGCTGTTGATACAAGAGTGAATAAGAAATTCTCTGTAAAATGTACTGTAATGGAGACCATAAATAAAAACAACAAAACAATTACATAATTGACACTATTGGTGGGAAATATGGTAGGAAATATGAAAAATAAGTCCTGGTGGTAGGAACTGTGAAAAATAAGTCCAAGGTACTTCTATGATAACACTATGGTAGGAACTATGAAAAATAAGTCCAAGGTACTTCTATGATAACACTATGGTAGGAACTATGAAAAATAAGTCCAAGGTGCTTCAGAAGCATGAAGCCGGGGAACCTCTCACGGTCAAGGTGTTGGAAAAAGCCTCTCTGAGAACTGCCATACTAAACCTTAATTTCCATATTCGAATCATATGCTCTGTCCAGGCTGGTGACAGACAACACCAGAAGGGGAAGTCAGATGGATTCTTTGCTGGTACGAGCCTGTTGACAAGTTTAGCAACAGCACATTCTGTACGAGGCAATGCTGTTGAGAATATGAGATGTTGACAGGGCATGAACAGAGAGGTACTAAGGTAAATGATTCCAGCTATAGGCAGAGGATGTTACAGCCTGATGAAACTTTAGAGGGTATTCTGATTCCATCAGTTCCTCTTATTGAGAAGGAAAATGAGGGCCCAGCAGATACAGTGATATGCCCAAATCATACAGCCAGTATACTGCAGGGATGGAATTAGAAGCCTGGCCTTTTCACTCCCAGTCGAGTGACAATGAAGAAGAAAATCTTTGCAATGTTTCGCCACAACAACATTACTCTAAATATGACAAATCAGCAAGAGCCAAGTGTTTTTAGCAATATGCCAGGGCAGGTGGTATCATAATGTCACTCCCATGACAACATTTGCTCCTCATAACTCCATGATGCAATGAGAGCAAGTGACTAAAGATTAAGAGCTCCACAAGCAATTTTTCCTGATCCAACCAATTCTGGAGCACATTTAACTTTGGAAAAATTTGCCACTCTCAGACTGACCTGAACAAGTACAACTGTGTGTACGTATATATAGCAGAATTTAAGGTGAATATATACATACACATACATATGTGTGTGTATGTGATATGACATGAGTATGTATATATGACATGAAAAACCACTTTTGCTTATGTAGTTCCTGTCTTTCTCACTAGACTGTAAGCTTCATAAAGCCAGGAACTGTTTTACTATTTTATTCTCAATAACTGAAACAGTCTTGGCAAATGGTAGGTACTCAGTAAATATTTACTAGATAAATGAAAAAACACATATACAATTAAAAATATGTATGTTTTGGTGTGGACACTTGTACATTCTTACATCATGTGCTTGCGACAACCCCCCAAAATCTGCTGGAACAGGAGGATTCATGGAGAGTAGTACTCACACACCCCAACCAAACATTTTCATAGTTGATATCAGATCTCAAAATGGTAAGAGTTCTATTACGAAGTGCCAATAAAAGCCTCAGCTTGATCTGCGTATAAAACCCTTCTTAAAAAGTTAAAGCAATTTCTATTATGCAAATTGAAATAGTAGAGTCTGACCAAGATATGTGCTTTCCTGACCATATCATAATTTTTAAATGTTTTATTCTCCTGCAATTTAGTTACAAAATGATTCCTTATCAACAGAAAGAAAAGATAATGTGGGAGGGCATAATGAGTTGGACCTAAGTGTGTCCTAATTGCACAGTTCACTGTACATACATAAAAGAAATATGTGATTTCAGTAAAGTTTGATTTTAGAGAACAAACTGGTATCAAACTCAACATATCTAGGTTTTGCTTGGTCTAGATCTTCTAGTAGATATTAATATAAAGACCTTTAATAATCCCCTTAAATTTATTCATTTGAGAAAAATCTCAGTTATGACCAAGTCTTGTACCAAATTACATCTTTCAGTGAAGAAAGTGATTCTTATGCCTACAACATTAAACTCTTGGAAAATGAATCCAGGAAAAAGCACTAAGTGGTTAAGTTGGATAGAATGTTTAGCCATTAAAACCATATGAGGTTTTAGGCCTTATATGAAGTAAAAACATTTTTTTTAACATTATTTGTTTGTTTGACTTCCCTTGTCCCCTGCAGCTGTGTATGAGGAAGATGTATTCACTGAGGCAACTGCCGGAAACCAACCTTATCTAGATACTGCCTTGTGAAATGCAGTCACTTTTGAGATTTTCTCCAACCTGTAGGCTTTCCGTTCCTTCCAGCTCACTAAATATTTCAACTATTTGCTGAAATAGTGTATGTTTTAGGTGATATCTGTTTAATGTTTATTTATCTAAATCATTTAAGTAGTATATATTTTTTGCTAAATTAAAATTAGTTTTGCATCAAAAGTCTCTAGGGGCAAGCGTGATAGGAGAAAAAACATATTTTTGATAGAAGCTGGAAACCTTGGGTTTGGGAACAGGTACTGTCATTTACTAGTTTGGTAATTTTGGTCTAGTCACAAATGCTTTGAGTTCCACTTTGTCACTGAGAAAATCTAAATAATATCTGCCTATTTTATCTCACAGTGGTGACATTGAGTAAATTAAATACTTTCTCTGGGCTACAGTTTACTAACCTAAAAAACAGGGAAAATAATAACTTGCCTCATGAGGTGATTGTGAAAATGAAATAATTTTTGTAAAGATCTTAGTGCCTGGCACATAAAAAACATTATAAAGTTAGTAGTTATTATTAATGTAACTTCAACAGATTATATACACATTAAGTATTAGACAGTACAATTATCTCCTGTCTGACAGCCCCGTACAGGAGATTGTTGGTGAGACAGGGGAGAGGCAGTCTGAGTAGCTATGGATGAGATGGTATCAATGAGAATAGTTTATAATTCCACTGAGGTTCATTTTACTTTATAAGAACACAGCAGGTCCAGTGGAAAGAATGGAAACTTGGAAATCTACCCTGGTTCTGGTCCTGTGGATTGTTAATTCTGCAGCCTTGAGCAACTTAACCTAACCTCTTTCTGGGCTCTTTCCTCCCCTAAAACTGAGATGAGTATTCAGGTTTCCTGACTGCCTGGGCAGGTCTCTTGCTATAGCAGCTGATTGGCTGCTGGCTTAATGAAGCATCTCATTCATTATTTCATGCCAGAAAGACTATTAATTATTATATGCTGAGTGCTATGTTAGATGACTGAGAGATAACAGCTTGCCCCCCAACCAAAAACAACAACAAAAAAATGAACTGCCCCAACGAAGCCCTTCATCTAGTAGTGGGGGAGTGGTGTGGGGTACAAGGTCCGATGCTGGACCTAGAGAACAAGTCCCATATTCGAAATTCAGGATCTGTTTGTCTGCCTTTGACCAGTCCACAGAAGGAACAAGGGGTGCTTTATGCTTCTTAGGTAGATGCAACCTACATACCCCTCCTTTTTTTAGGAGTTTTTCTGGCTTTCATGGCAACTGCCAAATAGGTTTTGTAGGCAAGAAATGCTCTCCTGAACTTTCCTAGATTGGAGGTGATTAAACTCCTTTGGAAGCCAATGCCCTTTGCCGATTTCAGTGTGTCAATATCCTTTTAAAAATCCAGTCTTGTAGATTGTCCACCATCTTCTATATCTTCTGTCTTTCTATCTCTGTCTATTGTGGTGTCTGACTCTGTCTCTCTCTTTCTGTCCCCTACTTGAGCCATATTCTTAACTCTTTTCCTTTTTTTTTAGCTGTGTGGACTGTGATGTTTTTCAGAATATGATTCATTGTGTGCCAAATCTCTCAATATTTCTATTTTCTATGGATTTGATAAGTGACAAGGAGCAGGGCATTACTGGCAGCCGCCTCTACAGAAAGAACTCAGGCCCGAGGGGAAAACTCAGGCTGTGTGTAGAGAAGTAGCCCATTGAAGCATAACTCTAGCGTTGGTGAGGATGGAATTTCTCTCTAACTCCTCCCATGTATATATTTCTATATTTTGGATCCTAATTAGCTGTGTAATTTTGGCATCATTTGCTACTTTCCTCTCTGTAAAATTAGCAATCTAAATATATGATATCCATGATGTAATCCAACTTAGAAATATTATGGCTCAACCATTTCTATGGTTCAAATGGTTATATCTGTGGAAATAAATCTGTGTCTGATAAACAGACAAGAGGTAAACCACCAGAAGGAAAAGTAATATTTAGGATTTTTGTTTAATTGACACAACAGCTCTTTGGTCACAAGTCTTTCTAATTACAAAGTTATATAACCAGCGTTCAGTTATAGTTAGTGTAAAGGTGATTTGATCAAACCTTTTTTGAAATCTACATACATAAGGAATGTCCATGGCAAAAACAATTTCCAGACACACTCAACAGAGGGTAAAATGAAAATTTGACAGTGAAGAATAAAGCAACTTGATGCACCTATTAATTAATGCATTTATCTATTCAAAAGTTGATGGAATACCCATGATGTGCCAAGTATTATACAGTGTGCTAGGGTACAAAGATAAATAAGACAGCATATGCTTTCTAGTGGGCACACAACAAACTATTTAAAATAAAAATAAATATAGGATAACATAAAAACTTAAAATTTTACCAAAAAATAAAGAAGGCACATAGGTGTTTAAAAGTGGTTATGATAGTAGTATGTATGCATTGAGTACATGCCAGACAAAATTTTAAGTGATTTAAACACATTAACCCTTTTAATATTCACAACAACCCAGAGAAGTTGGCAGTACTATTATTATCATCATTACTAAAGAAAAGTAAACTAGGCATATGGAAACAGTACCTGTACAAAGTGACACAGATAGTAAGTGCCATAGCCAGAGTTCAAATCCAGAGGGTCTGGACTCTGGAGCCTGTGTACTTAATACTTAAGCAGTGATTCTTATAAAGTATGGGTAAGGGGAGGCCCTCAGTGTGACTGAGTAGAAAAGAAAGCCTGCAGGACTTGAGGAGCAAGAACAATGTGGGTTAAGACCTGCATTATCTACTGTCAGTTTCCTATATAAAGAGGTGCCCTATTGGTTGCCACCTCTATATATCTTTTCTAGCTCCTAGTCAATCAGGCCGCAAATTTAGATGGACCATAATGAAGTAAAAGTAGAGAGAGGCTGGCAAGTTGGTTTGATACTCTAATCACTGTTCAAGTTGCTTTTGCTTTTATTTTTAAAACAAATTTTCTAACACTTATGACCTTATTGAACTGGGGGACAATTGTGTCCACCAAATTCCTTTTCTTCCAGAAAGTTTTGATGTTTTTGTTTCCATATAGTTAAAGTAGGAAGACGAAAACTCTTTATGAATAGCTCCCTATTAACCTCTTCTAAATTTCTTTCTTTGAATCCTATTTTACTGCCAACTCCAAGCAATAGTCCCTTCCCTTGTTGTCTGGTACTGCCCATCTAACTTGTTTATTTGTCAAGAGACAGAGACAATAGACTGGGAAGTATTTGTTAGGCAATAATTAATTGGAAATGAGAGCATGTGTATTTTGCAATTTAGCAAAGTTACCGGAGTGAAAAAGGGATAGGCTGTTTCCGCTCACAGTCTATTCTTGTGTCTTCCCTGTTGGAGAGGACATCTTCTAAAACCTGGACTCATAACATTGCAGCTTTAATGTCATTTGAAGAAAATTAGAGATGAGAATAGCCCACCAAAGAAACAGAATAGAAAGAGAAAGATATTTCGAGATGTCAAAAGATTTACAAAATGAGAGATTAATAAATAGGATATTCTTTCATATCAGTGTGGCCCCAGACAGAAGTGAAGATTTCATGCACATTTTGGAAAATTGACCTAGCAGAGAAAAATAAGAAGGCAGGGGAGAGCACTGCTTTGCCAGTTCTATGCAGCCATGGCATCTGTGGTTGCCAGCTTTTGAGATGGCTCCCAATGATCCTGGTTTCTTGGTATTCACGTCATTGTACTGGGATAGGTGTATCTGACCAAAGGCATGTGACAGAGGTGCTGGTATATAGCTTTGCTCTGAATTAAAAGAATCACTGCAATTTGTGTCTTGTGTGCTTCACCCACTGCCCACCATGTCTGATCAGTAGCCTGGAAGAAGGCTACTGTTGTGAGCAGCTCTATGAAAAAGTCCACATAGTGGGAGACTGAGGTTTCCTACTAACAACCACCCTGAGTGATCTGGGAAACAAATTATCTGGACTGATCAAACCTCAGATAACTACTGCCTTAGCCATCATCTTGATTACAGTCTCATGAGAGACCTTGAATTAGAACCACCTTGGTAAGCCACCTCTGGAATCCTGACCCACAGAAACGGAGATATTATGTTTGATGTTTTAAGCTGCACAATTTGGAGATATTTATTATGCATCAAAACAGAACTAATACAGCTCCATCACTTATTTTCTGGAGATGGGCTGATTCTGTAGGCACAGTGAGCCTTTCTGTAGCTGGTAACATTTCTGCTGCTTTGGGCACAACACTTCACTGTGATACCTTCACACTAAGTGAGGCACCCTCCATGCTGCCACCAAATGCAAATAATTATAATAATGGATCTCTTAGAGGTTCCGTCCTGAAGGCTAAAACTGTGCTCTACAAATTTGTCAACCTTCAGAAAAAAGGAAATGAGATCCTTTTAGGCATTGGGCTCCAATCTGGATTTGACTTCAGCTTCTTGTCGCTGTTTCAAAGACATCTTACATTCTTGGATATTCTTGACGTTTGAATCATGTGTCAAGATGTTGTTGATTCTAGTGATGGCAACGTTTCATCTCATATGCATAGCAGATTGTTAAAACATGCCGAGGCTGTGGTGCTCCTTTCCATTCTGCCGTTCCCAATTTTATTGTCACTTCAGAAATAAACTACAACATATAAAGGAGCACTGAGAAGGCGGCTTTAAGAACCCTGGGGTAGAGCTAAAAGCAGCTCCCTTGATTTTATGTTTGAGCCATCTGGTGCTTACATCAGCTACCACTTGTTTTCAAATATATATTATTTGCGACTTTGTAGAGCTGAATAACATGAGCCCCTTTGGTACAGCAAATATTGTCAACGTACAGTGATTTAAATAAAAGAAAGAGCTAGTCATTTCATATGAGTCTGTGTGGATAGAGGTTGATAGTTTCCCTGTACTGAGAACAGGAGAGTTCTTATACTTAGAGAAGTGTCTACAACTTTATCCTTCTGGACACCAGAGCTATAAATTAAATGTTTTCAGAGAAACCATCTGTGTCTAGGCCAAAGGCTAGCATTTATTGAGTGCTTACTATATCCTAAACATTATGCTAAGCAATTCAAATATTTTGTCTAACCTAGGCCTATATATTTGTCAGAATACATTAGACAATACTTCAGATCTTAACCTTAAGATCTCAGGGAATTAACATAACAAATGTTTATTTATTATCATGCTACACGCATATTTGTATATCCCTGTGAGACTAGATTAACCGTCTTATTACTGTATTATCTGGAAAGAACAAAAGTTATCTTTGTTCAACTAGGCGGGGAAAGAGAGTGTTATGCAGTGGTTCCTCCATGCTTTGGCACAGAAGCCCCACGATCAAAATTGCTCAAAATTTCATTGGTCAGAAAAAGTCACATGATCTTGTCTAAAATCTTCCCAAGTGCCTCTGGAAGGAGAGGAGAGCCAAAACTGGCCAAGCACTAGAATCTCTAAAATACTTTTTAAAAAACATATTTATTTTATAGATGAGGAAACTACGGCACAGTGCAGTAAAGGGATCTTCCAAGGTCATTTACCTGAGAAGTAGTGAAACTGGATGAATCTAAACCTGGGTTTGTTAAAACCCAAAGCCCCATGCTCTTAAGCAATGCATAGAGAATTTCAGCAGTGATTGAAGAGAGGTGGAGAGTCATATAATATCTACTTTACCTGAATAACATTATTTCATGGATTCTTTCAAATATTTATTTCATATCCCTTAGGTGAGTGAGAGGAGGGACCCTGTCAGCAATTGACTACCATTGAAAGCTCAAGCTTCTAGTATAGAGCCAGGCATATAGCAAGTGTTCAATAAACTTCAGTTGAAATCTACTGAATGCATGTCTAATCTGTGCCAGGGCTTACATACCAGGATCTGGAGTGCATACTTGAATAATAAGGATGTTTCCAACGATCTATACTTCTTTCCTCATTTATATGGTAAAATGGTAAAAGTAAGCTATGTTATAAATCACCCATTCCTTTATGAATTTAACAGTATTGTGGGACAATCATTTCTACTGTCCAAGTCCAAATGGTGGAGTAGACAGTCTTTGAGTTTTTTTTAGCCTCGTCATCCTTTGCCACTCATGTGTTGTGAGGAGCCCCCAAGTTCAGCACAGATTAGCTTCTCCATCTATGATCATTTCATTCTCATTCTTATTGATATACCTTCCCAGCCACTCATAGATATTTTCAGTTATGTTGATCTATAAATGGCATAATATTTTACAATTGACACTATGTTGTGTCCTTAAGAGTACCTTCCCTTATTAGGTCCCAGTGCTGCCATTTCCTGGAAGCAGCATTTCTTTAAAGGATCTTTCCTAACTCACACTTGCTCCTGGCAAGGTTCAGAGTTGACTTCTTTGTTACTTACCCATTTTTTTTTTCCTGTCTACTGCTCCAGACTTGAATCCAGCCCTTCATGCAGGGACACTAGGATCACAGATATAGAACATCCACACTCTCATTCAGGCTGTAAACCTGTGTAGGCCCACAAATTCATACTTCCTTCCATATACCACCTTGCAGCCATGGTCAGCCCCTGCACTAGCTCCTGAGACCACAGCCTAGACTAGTTTCTGAGAGTTCCCTCCTAACATCCACATTCTGTTCCTTATCTAAATCACTTAGTAGGATAAATTGGACCACAATTTTTCCTTGGTGTAGAAAAATCTACCCATAGGGTAAGGGCAACAGTCAAATTGTAGGAAAGGATTTAAGGAATTTAGTTTCTTTCTACAACACTGAAACATGCCAAATTATGAGCAAGGTCGAGTTGGGCAAGCTATGAGATAAGCCCTACGTATTCACTGTTTTAAGTGTATGATGCATCTCTTAAGAATAACTTAGAACATCTACATCATGGGCATTATGTTGTCTCTCGACCAGCATTATAAGAAGAATTTAGTATAATATAGTATGGTACTCTACGTTGTATGCTCTTAAGAAGAATTTCTATATGTATTGTTTATAAGTACTTAAATAACATCGCATATTCCATCGGGATTGCCAATGGAATTTCTCCTAGCTTAACACAAAAATGCAAGCATGATTCTTTTACAGTCATCTTCATTTCATCAAAACTGTGAACATTAAAAGTTTCTGGAAAATATCAGATTCCATTAAAGACAATTATGAAAGAAAAATCAAACATACTTTAGTTTTGGGGTACGTACTTTCAATCATACTTTCTCTTACTGTTAAATAAATAATGAGACAGGAAATTGAGAAATAATGGCCTAATGAACTATTCATATGGTTAAGTGTTTCAAAGGCATATTCAGACAGCCATACATGTACATATACACACAAATGTTTCTAGTATATGAATATGTACACAAAAAATTTAATCAGGTAAATTCAGTGTGATATATAAAAACAAAGACTGCAAATCAGGATACCTGAGGTCTTGTCTTTTCTTGCACTTATTTATATTTAAGATCTTAGGTAAATTATTTAACTTTGTTTAGACAGCTATACAATGAAAAATTTAAATCAGGGAAAATAATATATTTGTTAGTTTTCCCTTTCCCACCCGTGGTAGACATTGCTAATCAATCACAGTGCTCTTTCCTGCTGGCCAGGATGTCAGTTTCAAAACCCTTTTCAGTATTAGGGCTGCACAGAGACTCCAATTGATGTGATTTTATACCTGATATAAAGTCCATTGGTCATTCTGGGAAGATGATCTTAAATGTTTCTTCTGCAATTTCATTTAAAGAATACAACTTCTTTTCTATTGAAAGGGTTTGGAGCCTAAAAATAATCCATTCATATTCATGTGCATAGTAACAAAACATGGGTCCAAAGTGTGAAAACTTCTATATCTTTAATTAAAAATAGTCTTTTTTCTTCTTCTTCTTTTTAGAATACGCTATATATTGACAAAGACTCTTTCCTTGGTCTAACTAGAGTCAGGCTTCTCCTAAGCCCTATAGGCCTCAACTTTGACATTTGTCCTTTTTGCCCCTGCAGCACCCAGTTGTAGCAAGAATCTTGCTCAGTTAGTTTGGAGAGAATCTCTCACTCTTCATGTCATCACTTGATATCTGATCCAATTCCTAATTGCTTATCTTCCCCAGGTGATATGTAATCACTTGTTCTGCCTTTAGCAAGAATATTATTAGATCTGTTTAACCAGACACCTTCCTTAACTCTAATGTTTTCCTTTAGTAATTTTTCATCCACTGATTCTCATCCTGTGGCCCTTCTATTATATATATATAATATAGAGACACTAGGATCACAGATATAGAACATCCACACTCTCATTCAGGCTGTAAACCTGTGTAGGCCCACAAATTCATACTTCCTCCCATACACTACCTTGTGGCCATGGTCGGCCCCTGCACTAGCTCCTGAGACCACAGCCAAGACTATAATACATTAGAAGAATATATTCTATATATAGAGAGAGAATATATAGAATATATATAGGATATATTCTATATATTCTCTCTCTATATATAGAATATATTCTATTTCTAGAAGAATATATTCTATATTAGGAGAATATATATACACACATCTATATGTATATATAGTATTGTATATATGACATTATATATTCCACCCTATATTCAGAATTGAGCTCAGTTCCATAATGAGGTCTCTTTTCCTTATTGCACTAGTTCCTGAATAAAATCTGGGTTTACTGCTTTAACTACTGCCCAACTCTGTTTTTTCTTTGACTATGTAAGTAGGCAAAAGTATAATTTGCTTTACAGCATATTCTCAGGAGAATTCAGCAATTGAAACTGCCCAATCCCTTGACAATGCAGAGAAATGGCATTGACAGGAAAAGACATTTCTTTGCATTTGACCTAAATATAGGGACATATAGAAACCTTTCTATTCTTAAATTTTTGTAACACAGATTTTATTTATTTGCAGTCTATTTCCTTCCACAGAAAAATTGAGTCAGGTTGTAGAAATGTAAAACAAACCTAGGCAATTTCCTGTTTCTTTCTTTTATCCTTCTATTATTAAAAATTCTTCTGAGTATATACTTTCTAGAAATAAGAGTATATTTGAACTGCATTTCTTACTATAGCATATGTTTATTAACAGCAAGTGCCAAAATATCTTAACTTTTGATTTATATCTAGCCTCTTTTTGAATGACCAGTCTCATCTCTAAGTTTTTCTGTCTTTAAATAATAAGGCTATTTCAAGCATTTCAGAATGAATAATTAATTGCTGAACCTGAAATCTGTCTGGTATCAAAGTATTAATGCCTGAATTAATTTTCAACTTATAACTGTTTTCATTTACACCTACTTCCTTGGTAGTTATTTAAAGCAATTTTATCTTCCCCGTCTGTGGCTTACATGTTAATGTATTTCATTTTAATGAACACTCTTTAAGATGTAGAAGTAGGCCAGACACTATCAGAATGTGTCGTGAGTGGAGAAATCTGACTCAAAGATGAAACTTTTAGATAAAAAGGTTTAAAAAGGCTGATACAATGGAGATATTTTTAATTCACAGCTGAGAAATGATTCATCTGAAATATATTGCTCTAACAGTATGCTTTTCTAGGAATTAAACACAGATAATTTCACATCTGTTTGTGCATAATTTTAAAAAATTTTACCTGAGACTGTGGTTGTTCACAGGAGCCAACCTGGAAAAAAGTTTGATAGGTGATGGCTTTTAAAGTAATTTGCTATTTGCCTAAACTCAAATTTGTCTGAGTGTGTAGATATAGCACAAATATCTTCATGTTATTAGCACACTTCTAATAATTACACTTAAGTACAAAATCTTTTTCTCATTTAACATATTTCCTTTTGATGATAGAAAATATCTTCATCATAGAACATTTAAAAAATAAGAGTTAATAGTAACTTAGGCTTACAGAAAAGAGTTTTTTAGTGCAATAACTAAGTCAGCATCCTAAATGAAGATCCATTGCTTTAATTAATACTTTTGAGAATTAAAAGAAATAAGTTTGTTGTTTTGCTTTCATCTTTATGCCTTTCAGACATATTAGATACTAGGGTAATTAATTAAATAAAACTGGGTTTATTTCTTTATAAATAAATTTACTTAACATTTTAGCCCCCAAAATTTCTATTATAGAACATTGATTGTTTTTCTATTATTGAAAAACTGGGCACTAAACAAGTGTAAATCAGACAGGTGTCAATCAAGTGCTAATCATAGATAATATTATTTGCTAATTAGACAATATTATATTGCAAATTGGAGACATCTTTTTTTTAGAATGGAATATTAATGTAAAAATCAAACAATGGTGTTATTCTCTTAGCACTTTATTTAGCAGGGGCCAATTAGTTACCTATCAGTAGGATACCTGTTGGGCCTGGGTGTATTTTTCAGTTACCAGGATAGAGAATTTCTGTATTAAGGAAGAATGAGACACTTAATTGTTCAAGGGGTGAAGAGTTTGCAACCAGAAAGTCTTATATTATATTGGGATTTCTCACCCTCCTGCACCCTGTTTTTGCCCTCAAACTCCAAAAAACACAAGATAGAATATTAAGTTTCTATTTCTGAATAGGATTTCTTCACAGAACCTACTCTCCTCTTTTTTCCTGGTAGAAAAATTTGGACATTCTAGAATAAAACCTGGGGGTCTAATTTATTATTTCTCTTAATCAAAGAATACATTTTGAGCCTCAAGATCTTGAATTTCTTCTCTAGATTTCACTAATTAGGTTGCTGGAATCCAAGGTGCCTTGCAGGTAGAGCCTGCTGGAAGATTAGAATGAGAACACTTAAAGGGGACGCTTTAGAACACCAAAGTCCCAGAAATCCAAGAACCTTTAACTCAAGATCAGTAACCCAGTGAAAAACTCCAAGAAGTGATCCCCAAAATACTCAACGGTCTTACTTTTTTTCCATCCCTTCTGAAAGTGCTCATTAAAAGGAATCTATTTTCCTCCAATAAATGGGTAGTTGGCACAGCTGGCTTCCTAAGGAGCAGCCACTTCAAATTCAATTTGAGACAATGAGTTACTAACTTTTTGAGTAATGGATTGAGAAGCCCTAGCTGGCCATTGCTGCCATGAATCCCCCTCACTCCCAAATTAGAAATTGCCTATATTTTACATCAAACCCTGGTTTAGACTGCTAGCCATTCTTAAAGCTCTGTAGGCAGGTAAGTATTCCTTTCATACCAACTCTGATGAATTGGTAGTAGATGCTTGGAGGTAGTAATTGGGCTAAGCAGCAAAGAATTCCAAGAAGCAATGTGTGTTGGGAGAGAGGACTGGAAAGAGGCTGCCCACGTGCCATGTTACCCTTCCTGCCCTATAGGGTAATTTCCTTTCTGAATCTTGGTTCATGATCTTACTTGTTACCTGAAAATAGACATTTTTAGAACATTTACTACTTGCACAGGATATGTAAAGATGGCATGCACGTATCCTCTGCCCATAAGGAGGAAGAAAATTAACTTACTACTCTAAAAAGTTGATAATTTGATAAGAGCACTGCTGAGTATGCTCAGAGCATAGGATTAGCTACTCTCAATCTTCAAAGTGTGACATTTTGTCAAATTATCTTTCTTTCCTAAGTCACTCATGAACATAAGGTCAGCAAAGATCCACTGAAAGATAATAAACACTCTCTAGTAAGACTGTATGTATTCCCTCTTTGAATGTTTGGAAATCACTTTTGATACCCCTTTTTCGTTTTCTGTAATTCAAGAAGTTGAGAATATCTTCAAATGTCCTTCACCCTCACTGAAGTCATTTTTCCATCCACTGGTCCCCAACTTGTTAGTAACATACACGTTTGAGGAAGACGTACCTGAGAATTTCCTCCAGATTTTTCTCAGGTTTCTGTTTGGTAATGCTATTACATATCAGCTAGTAAACTTAGTAAAAGGTATTTTCTATGATGCTATGTGATCTAAAAAATATGAATATACTTGCCACTACTAGATCATAAAGGATGGTATGAACTTCTGAACTTGGTATACTTAGAGAATATTACTTAATATACCATGAGATGTCATTTACTAGACCTCTTCAAATGAAAATAAAATAGTTTGAGGATGTATTCTGAGTACTCAGATTCATCAAACTTTAATGCACAATAGCAATCTCTCTGTTTTGCAAGGAAATCTGGGGTTTCCCTGCTGCCTTTTAGCATTTGAAGCATAGAACTCACATTTTTATGAAATATTTCTGCAAACTTTTCTGCCTTACATGTCTAAAACAATCGGTTCATTAGCTAGTTAAGAGACTGGCCAGACAGAAAGTGGAAAAAGTTTGCTGAAGAGAGAGGTACACACAGCTCAGTTAGTTAAAGAGAAAGAATTTCTTGAAGGTCTGAAGAATTAAAACAACATGACCATTAAGTCAAACTGAATGCTACGGTTTACTCAGCAATTTTAGAAGCATTTGCTATGATAATGTATATATCCTGGTGCACACATTATCTTGGATATACACAACATTCTAAGAAAATCCATCAAAGTGCAATAATTTCTTATTCATTCTGGCGACAATGTTTTCAAATGGGTTTTTATCTACTTTGTAATTACACACACACACACACATACACACACACAAGTCCATGGAGACACAAAAACTCACTCACACTGCCACACTCAGAGAAAATAAAACACAAAGAAAGAGAGAGGGAGATTTATACTCCCAAAATAAACCGTGGCTGGGAGAGGGGTCGATATATTCTTTTTGAAGGCAGCTATAAATGTTCAATTAACCTATTTCTCATGTCTTTTATTATGACCACATATGGTGACAAATGGGCCTAACAAGAAGGGTCACAGAACAACAGATGTGTAAAATAGCAAAATGAAACACCTCAACAGATGTAAAATTTTTATTTTGCGTGAAGTGAATAGGAATGTGGAGATTGCATTTTGCAAAGTATGAAAATGCCCTCAAATTAGAAAGGCTATGAGTTGGAATGGTTTTAGAAACATTCTATGGATTTATTTGAAGTATTCATGAAAGGTCTTTCCCACTACAGCCACCCAAATACTGTGAAGCCTGATAGTCTGTAGTTAAAGATTTAGTCCTTTATGGTAGAGATAGTTCATCTTGCACTTTTGTTTTGGAACACAAATGCCTTTGGTTGGTAGAGCACATGTAAGAAACAACCACAAAATAACTGAAGGGGATTGTGGAGAGACAGGAAGGCAGCAGAGCCTTGAATCCTGAGTAAGTTGGCATGTGAGGGCTTGGAACTGGTAATACTTAAAGAGTATGGCGAAGTCTGGGAAATTAGGCTTTCTTCCAGACAAATGTTAGCTTTGTGATAAAGGAAGTGTGGGAGAAGAAGGATGTCAACTTTAGAGTGCTTTGAAAGTGACAATGAACGTCATGCACTCGGAGAAAATAAATGTGAGGGAGAAAGCAAGTATTGATAAAACATTTCTAATGTCTCTAGTTGTTTAATCTCATTGGACTAAATTAATCTGCTCATTACTTTAATAAGACAAATTCCTTATCTCAAGAACTTTTAACTTTTTACTTTGCAGTAGCTTTAGACTTATGGAGAAACTGCAATAATGAAGCTGAGTCCCTGTATACACTCTACTCAGTTTCCTTTAAGGTAAAAATCTTATATAACCATGGGACAATTATCAAATATCAATTATGAATTATCATTGCAATTTTCAATACTAAGAAATTAACATTGGCACAATGTCATTAACCAAACTGAATATTTAATCAGATTTCCCAAATGTTTCCCATAATGTCTTTTTTCTATTCCAAGATCCAATCCAGGATACAGTATTGCATTTAGTTTTCATGTCTCTTGATCTCCTCTAGTCTGTAATGTTTCTTCAGTGTCTTTCATTATCTTGACACTTGGAAGAGTACTGGTTGGATTTTTGCAGAAAGCCCCTCTATTTGGATTTCTCTGATATTTTCTCATGATTAGACTCAACTTATGTATTTGAGAGAGGAATACCACAGAGCTGATGTGCCCTTCTTTATCATATTAAGGATACATTACATTAATGTATCTTACTTCTGGTGATGCTAACCTTAATAATTTGGTTAAGCTGTTTTTTGTCATATTTCTCCACTGTAAAGTGACTATATTTCTTTTTCCATACTCTACTCAGTATCAGTATCTACTCAGAACATCCCCACACTCAAAGGGATAGGAATTAAGCTCCACCTTTATAAAAATATTATCAAAGAACCTGTGAACATATTAAAATTGCCATAGCAATTAATACATATTCATGAGGGAGATATATTGAGGATATACTGATATCCTATTTCTCTTTAAAATATTGCCTAATTATTTGAGGTATCATTATACATCAGCAAATGTCACCTGCTGCAATTATTATAATGTCGTTCTGATGGTGTTTCTCTGTTCCCTCATTCCTTTATTTTTAATTGGAATTCTTCTGGAGGACTATTCCTTCTATGTCATTCATATATGTATTCAATAATTTATATCAGTATGGACTAGTGGATATTTATTTTATTCTTTCAGTTATAATACAGCACCATCAATATTTGTTTTGTACCTTAAATTGTTCCAGTTTTGTAGCTTAAATTGTTCCAGTTTTGGTCACTTGGAGGTCTTAGATTGTGTCTGTGTCCTTTTGACGTGCACCTCATCCTTTCTTTTCTTTCTTTTTTTTTTTTTAGCACTTCTTTACATCCTAGCACCACCAGATGCTCTAGGCTCATCTTGAAGTTTCCCTGCCCAGCCCTAGAATTAGCCATTTCTCCAACGATTCCTGGTTTCTGTTATTGAGGAATGGTAATAGAGACCAAGTTCTGGGTACTAGTTGCACTAGTCACTACTGGGGTGTCAGTGCTTCTAGACTTCTCAGCAGACAGTGTTAGGGAAGGTATGTATGTATACCAGTGCATGTATACACATATCATTTATGTTTGTTTATTTATCTTCTCTGTGTGTAGATATATATATATATACATATATATTCATGTGTATGCATATGTATACGTATATATCAACATGACTTCATATTCATATCTCCAACTCCAGTCAAACACCTTTATGGTTCATTCTAGCATTTTGGCTTTGCTTATTTTTAATTTCTTTCTTAGGCAGTTGGAAAGCTAATTTTTATTACTATATTTTTCTTATTTTTCAACCCTAGTATACATGTAATATTAGTTTCAGAACTGTAACACATAATCCAATGAGAAATGGATTTACCAATTATGATAGTTATTTTTAATCTTTAGTCTTACATTATCAAATCAAAAGATAATTTCACAAAGTTACTTAGATCAGTTCCTTTCTTCCTCATCTGTTTCAGTATGATTATGTGATTCATTTGTTACACAGTTAGATTCATTTCTCAGAGTCTGCATTCCATCTTGTGATTCTCTAATATCCTGTTTAATTTTTTAAAGTTGCATAGAATAACGTTCACTTTTTGTGATGCACATTTCTATGGATTTTGACAAGTGCACATAGTTGTACATCCACTAACACAATACCCTGCGACATAGTTCTATCACCCCAAAAGTTCCCAGAAAGGTCCTTTAAAAGAAAACAAATTAAAATAACACTTTAAACTTTTAATCAAATTCCTAAAAATATGTATATGAAGTGCCTGCCAGGTTGGACTGTGGATTCACTCTAGATGGAATATACTGTTTACAGGCAATCTAATACTCAGCAGAACACCATCATCTGCATACACTTGTCCACACTAAAATCTCTTAAATCACAATACAGTCTACATTACCATTCTGGTAAAAAAAAAATCTCCAGGAATTCCAAATGCTATGCATATTTCTTATTCTTTAAAAGCTCCCAGGATCTTAGTTTGGACCTGCTTTTTCAACCTTATATTCTGCTAGTCTCCCTTTGCCAACTATATTCTATCCCAGTGGTTCTCTAAGTGTTATTGAAAGACCAGCTGCATCATCTTCACTTGAAGTCTAGTGTACATGATTGTCAACTACACAGATATTTTCCTAGTCACTAAGAGGTCATGATGATGATGATGATGATGATGATGATAAAACTATATTTGAAAGTCATCGTTTATGAAGAACTTTTTTGTTCCTTTAATCTGCAACTGACAAAGATCCTGAGAGGTATTAAAGACATCTATTCTTATAGTTTCCACTTAAAGATGAGGAATTTCAGCTTCAAAGATTATCTCAAGGTTAAGCTAATAAGTAGCTAGGAATTAAACTCAGATTTTCTTCTTCATATTTCTTACCTTCCCAATATCTACATTGAAATCCTTTGGTGCTATCAGGAGAGAAAACACATAAAACTGATGGCCATTATGTATGACCTTAATATAACCCAGGCCCTGTGTAATTCTCCATTATATATATATATATATATATATATTTCCAATTAACCGTCATTCTGTCAATTCTCTAGGAAAACTACTATCAGATTGGGATACGAGAACTCTGAGATGCAGAACAACTTTCCCAAAGTCACCCAGCATATTTCAACTCCAAATTGTGTGAGCACAAATTCCCTTTCTTTCCAATAGAATCATACTGGGTTTTGGTTAAGGTAATTAGAATTACTCTTAGCTCTCAAAAAACATTTTGTGTCTCATGAAAGTGATCATTTTGCATTTCTTAAAAGATCAGCCAAGAGTCTAAAAGCCATTAAATGAGAAAGGATGTATGATATCCTTTACATAGTGTGATACTATGTAAAGGATAAGCTTCATATCCATTGTCTTCCCTGAAGTAGGAAAGATTTTCCTGGCATTTGCCTTCTATCCCTCTGAAGGCAAGACTAAAGGGAAAAATTCTCAAAAGCTTAAAGAAATAATGTATCTTTTTCTGTCTAGGTAGAACTGGGTTTGAATCAGGCTCCACTTCATACTTGCTTATGAATTTGGACAAGTTATTTCATGTTTCCGAGACTCAATTTTATGTTCTGAAAAATTGGGAAACGATTTCATAATGTTGCATTAAGGGTCAAATAATATGATGTACATAAAGTCCATAGCACATCCTAACCATGATCATGAAATCAGATATTAGAAGAGGTAACCGTCAAATTCACTAAATCATTTAGACAGTCCCAGCCTCCTGCTAGCCAATATGGAGACCAAGGAAGTTTGAGAAGCTTATCATAAACATGATTAAAGCCAGCCCCTAACAAAGATCAATGTCTTATTAATTTTGATTTAACACTCAAATTTCAATTTTTTCCCATAGCCCATGTTATTATACATCTAGGTTTGCCTGAGACAATTCTCATATAATTTTAATAGGGCCTACTTTTACTCTAAAAATTTCCGCAGTTTGGATGATAAACTATGAGATCACACTGCTTAAAAGGGATTTTTTTTGGCACTCACTAGTTCTATTGCATTTTGCTCTTTAAAGATAAGTAGACGATACTTGCTGAACTGTATAAAATTATGTACTCACTTGAATTTATGAAATGCCAATCTCAAGCCAAATTTGAAGAGATAATTGCAAAATTTTGTATCATGAAAATAAAACAGCTATTAAAACAAATAGTCATCTGAAATAGAAATGTTTAGGGTGCTAAGTTTTTTATATCATTGTTTCTCCATACACTTTGGTATTCAAACAGCTAAAGACAACCATAAATCCTGAAAGCATGAACATTCAAGAGTCCTGTATGGCCAGATATGTTGAGTTCCAGAGTTTTTGGGGTTGAGCAGATGGCTTAGGTGTCCTTTTAGTATCTGCTCTGCCTGCATCAAAAGGAGAAAAAAGTGACACAGTATTCTTTTTAGATCTTTCTTTCATGAATATGCATAAATATAGCATTCATGAATCACTGAGATGTAGGAGACTGTTAAATTGCCTTTTTGCTAGAGCTTTTTTTTTTTTTTTTTTTAAAGAACTTATGAGTCACCATAGTTTTGGCTCAATTGCAATTCCTTTATTCGAGGTCATTTTTGAATCTGTTCCACTGGTGGTATGTAAGCTGGAATCAAGTGGAGGCATGAAGATCCGCTAATAATGACTTATTAAAGTTCTTTATCTTGCCCTGTAGCCAAAAACGTTTCTAGTGACAATGTAGGTGCCAAGGGTTTAATTCAGATTGTCATTAATAAATGGCAAAGATTATCAGGCAAAATAATAATAATAAGAGACAGTGAAAAGGAAAAATAAACTTTCTTAGTAGAACTTATTCTGCTCTGTTACCTATTCTGTCACTATCTTGATAACCGTTTGAAAGCATGAATTTGCCCTAGAATCTAGAAAGATCTTATTTCCTTCTTTAAAACACTGGACATAAATCTTCAGGTATTCCTTGGTATTTTTCCTGGTTCTAAAACATGAAGAGCAAATTATTACATGGCTGACCATTACCCCTGTCACACACTTGACAAATCTTAATAATCTGGGTTTTTTCCTCATCTAATACCTCATAGTCATTTTCATTCCAACTTGAGAAGCAGGTACTTTCAATTAAGTGGCACTAGAATCTTATGAAATCTGTAAGCTTTTCCTAGTACAGATTTCCTAAGGCACAAGGAAGAATGTAATTGTTTAGTTCTCATCTTTTAAAAATGTAGGAAATTACTTGGATATTTAGCTTGTTTTCTTTTCTTTTATTTAGGGGATTTGTTCTTTCCTTTAAATCATTTGTGTAGGTAAAAGCAGTGATTTGTTCAGCTTTTGCTAGGTTATTCTGTATAACAGTCAATGTCTAAGTGACTCCAACAATAAAATTTATTTCTTGCTCATGTAAACAGTTCAACTGCAGTTTTGCTTCTGTTCCATCTGTCTTCCTCATTCTAGGACCAGATTCATATCACTTACCTGGCTCATATTCTTCTCATGGCAGAGGGAAAGTCTGAGACATAACCATTAGTAGTTCTTGGAGCCTGTGCTAAGATGTGGTGCACATCACTTCTGCTATTTCATTGGCCAAAGCAAGTCACATGATCACCAATGTCAATAGGAAGAAGGCCTTGCACATCATCTAAAAATGGGTATAAATGTGTAATCCTCTCATGGGGAAGTAAGTGAATATTTGTGAATAATAATAGAATCTCACGTGGCATATATTTGTTTGCTTATAAAAGAGTGCTTGTGCTCCATGAAACATATTGGAATAGAGAGACAGAGGACTGACTACCTTTTACTTAAGTGCAACAAGATAACAGTTCAGACTTCCTGCTGACTCTGGGAGATACTTAATCTCCTGGAAAGACACATCTATGAATTTTGCTTGTGAGCTGGCAGATAAATGGCCGGTGCATGAACCCAAGATAGGGTTGATTTTTCCCTCAATGTTTTTATGCTGCTTTGCACCTGGACTCCATGAGCTAGATCAGAGAAAGCCCACAGAGCATTTTTGCAGAATAATGTCATAAATGCCCACATAATTTTAATTACAGATCAAGCTTAAATGGATAATTTAAAATATGCTCCAATCATACAGAGGGAGAGTAAATTATCATCTATTATTGACTGAAAGAACTAGAAAGACAAGTAAATGGTTGCTAGGCCCTTTGCTGTCATTTAGAGAAATAGAAGAGCACAAAAATGGTAAAGCCATGAGCCTGCAGATATGTAAGAGAAATATTTTTTTGTCGTTGTTATATTTGTTTTTAACAGAAAGAAGTTTGGAACAAGCAAAAGAAAAGAGTTTCACTGGGAATCTTGCCTTTCTAGTGTAAAAGAGGGTGAAGACTTTAATAAATAAATCTAGCATTTGTGAACTGGAAGTGATGGCTGAAAAAAAATAAAGGAAGGATCACAGAGCTCTGTGAAAGTTTGGGGAACTTGTCCTAGCAGGTTGACACAATATGACTTGAAAATGATACACTGTTGGTGTCCTTTGCCCTGACTATAGGTGACAGATGACTGGAACAGAAGAGGCACACTGATCGGGGAGGAAAAAAAAAAAAGACCAACCTTCCACTCTATCATTTCAAAACAAATATGTATTTATGCTTGGAAATGGAAGGAAAAAGGCCAAAGGCATTCTACATTTTTATCAAATGCCTTTATCCATGCAACGCAAAGCTTTGGCATTACCTGTGAGACTGTTAGAAATGCAGACTCTCAGGCCCCAGCGCAGATGTAGTGAATTAGAATCTGACTTTCACAAGATCTCAGGTGATCTGTTTGCACTTTAAATAAGTTTGGGAAGTACTGATCTAGGATGAGTAGCCCCTTGCTAGGGGAATGCACGTATGTTATTTTACATTATCATCACCACATACACTCATAGTATTTGTTTCCAAAATTTAAGAATTAGAGAACTTAATCTCATAAACTGGGAAAAATCATACATATGTTAAGTAGTGGATTAAGGATTTGGACCCAGTTCTGTGACTCCACAATCTTTATCCTCCCCATTCTGCTATCTTTTCTTACATTTATTTTTGTACCCACAAAAGAACAAAAAATAAAAGCTCTGCTTCCTTTGGATCTCAATTTTTTAAAAGTCAAACCCCAGTACTTCCTTTACTCATATTTCCTCCGTCTCAATCTTCTCTCTTAGTGTTGATATGTACAAAGATGTGCTCTATACAGTAAGAAAACATCAAAAATTTAATCGCAATTCTTGTTGATAGTTCAAAGAAATAAGAAAATTTTTTATAAATGACTATGTTTTATCAATTCTGGATGCCAGTCGCTTTTATAAAATTGTCAAAGCAACTAGTATATGGATATGATAGACTATTTATAATTATGTTTCACAAGGATAAAACTGGAACTCACAGATCATATAATCATTGACTCAGCTATAAAAAATTTAGAGATAATATCTTCCTGTGCCCTATGACATTAGGTTACTTTCCAAAGTCACCTATTGCAGAGACATGGTTAAAACTCAAGTATTCAGATTTGCAGTGTAGGGTTCATCCTTTTCTACTATGTATCATACTGCTTCAAAGAGGAAGTTAAGAGTAACTATCAATTAGAAATCATTAGGTGAGTACACAAATTTTGCATGATATTTTAAGGCGGAGAATCAGTACTGAGATCCTCTTCCCAAACCAATCAAAGGCCCATTTATTGAGAGGTAACCAGATAAAATAAAATGGTTGTAAACCAAACACTCCCCGATGGTTCCTGGTAGGAAGCCATGCTTCCCCAGCTTCAAGCCTTTCTATGAATTCTATCCAAAACAGGGTTGGATCAGATTCTTACTGAGATCCTACTTGACTTAATCCTTGGCTTGGGGTTACTAGGGAATTAAGACATATTCAAAGGAAAAGAAAAGGAAAAAATAAGCAGCTGGAGTTTGTGTGCTTGGGTATGCTTCTATGTATGTATGCACAATAGTTTAAGCCTGGCTAAGACTTTTATGATTCATGTCATTTCTTGTATACAGACTTCATCTCAGTTCTTAGTGGTTTTTCAGTAATAAGCTATTTGCTTAGCAGGGAAAATAAGTGTTTCTCCCTGTGATTGCCAAACTGGTGTTGGTCTCTCTGCAGAGCACATTTCCTCATCAAGAACTCAGGCCCTCTAAATAGGACAGAGCAACAAGTATTGGCATGCAGACAGAAACCTGCAGAGAGTGCCAGCTGACTCTTCAGTTTCTTCACCAGGTACAGTGCAGAGACAGAAAAAAGAAACAGCACACAGCTGAAGGAAGAAAAGGCACATGAAATAAATATGATAGATGCAATGGAGGTAAGATATTGAAAAGCAGAGAATAATATTGAGGGCATCGGTGGAGCCAGACTAGGTTGAGAGGATAATGTTCTTAGGAACACTTTCAATAGGAGCCTTTAATAGATTTATAAAATTCTATAAGTTTTTCTAAATTTCTTTTTTTATTTTGAATAATTTGCTAGTCTCTTCTTGCTGACCTATGTCCACATGTAAGTCAAATATTGAAAATATATGCCCTAATTTAAAACAATGTCTGACACACAGAGAAGGCCATGTGAAGACAGAGACGGAGATTGGAGTTATGTTGCCACGAGCCAAGGGACACCAACAATTGCTGACATCTACCACAGGCTGGGAAACGGGCACAGAATGGATTCCCCCGGGCACAGAATGGATTCCCCCTGAGAGCCTCCCGAAGGAAACAACCCTGCCAAAACCTTGGTTTTGGATTTCTTCTGGCTCCAGAACTATAAGACAATGTATTTCTGTTGTTTTGAACCACCCAGTTTGTAGTAATTTTTTATGACAGCCCTAGCAAACTAATAAAGATATTTAGGTGAACGGATTTCTAATAATAGATATACTTTTAAAAGTATCCTAATTTTTAATGTATTTAGTCATGAGAAAAATGTATCAACAAACTAGGGTAAAACATTTTATAGTATTTTCCGTATTTCGTATATAAGTAAACTGAGGCACAGAGAAGACAGCAACTAGAAATAAAATTCTTAGCTAGCTTTTTAAAAAAGTGTTTATTTAATGTTATTCTCTATCAGGTAATTGCTATGGTGGTCTGTGTGCATCTTCTCATTTATTCATAGAAAGACTACTCTTCATGAGATAAAGTATTTCAGTCTCTAGATTAGGTAACAGGCTAGTAACAGAGTTGGATTTGAAACCAGAGCTGTCTATTCTAAGTCCATGCTTTTAAACATGGGTCAGCAAAATTTTCCTGTAAAGGGCCAGATAGTAAATATTTTTGGCTATGCAGGCCAAATGATCTCGGCAACTTCTCATTTCTGATCATGTCATTATAGATAATACATGAGCAAAAAATAACAGTGTATTTGGGCTGCTGTAAGAGGACACCATAGACTGGGTGGCTTATAAATAATAGAAATGTATTTCTCATTAGTTCTGAAGGCTGGGAAGTCCAACATAAAGGTGAATTCAGTGACTGGTGAGGGCCCGTTCCTCAGGGGCGGCACCTTCTGGCTGTGTCCTCACAGAGTGAAAGGGGCAAACAAGCTCCCTCAGGCCTCTTTTGTAAGAGTACTAATCCCTTTTATGATCTGTTCACCTCCCAAAGGGCCTACTCCTAATACCGTCACCTTGGGGCTTAGGATTTCAACATATGAATTTTGAGGGGACATAAACATTTAGACCATAGCAAAAGTCTAGAATAAGATTTCTGGTTTCTTGCAGAAAATTGGAGGAAAAGAGTGAAACTGACAGAAGAGAATACATCTCACGTTTTAGACCAATGCAGACCCACAACATTCTTTTCTGTTCTTTTTGTTGTGTGTGTGTGTGTTTTATTTTTACCTCTATTTCCATCATATTCCAAAAACTATCTGCTTGAGATAAAAATGGATTAAGTATTGCAGAGTTTAAGGCAATTTTAAAGTGTACTTTTATATAGATTCTGCTATGAATGTGGTAGCTGAGTATTAGAAAAATGTCTTGAGGGAAAACTCTTCTAAAAATAATATTTCTAGAAAAGACAGAAATGGTATAGGAATTGGTAAGCATTTCCTATTACCTATAGTTTAATCTAATAGCCTGTGCTTATTTTGATCACTTAATTGCATTTACTAGCAGTGGTTATTTATATGTAGCTGCTTTTCTGATTTCATGATACTTAGAATAAAATTCAGGTAAACTGTGCATTTGCTCTGCTATTGCCTGATTTATATACAATAGAAATATGTAGAATTCATTTTTCTGTGTTATTCATTCTAGATTTCATCTTATAATTGATTTCTGTATTGTTCAGCTCACAATAAAGTATATCAGTGCAATATACACTAAATGTTTGTGTCCCCCCTCCGCCTCAAATTTATATGTTGAAATTCTAAAGCCTAAATGAGGGTATTAGGAACTGGGGTTTTGGGGAGCCAATTAGGCCATGAGGGTGGAGCTGTCATCAATGAGATTTTGTTTTTTTTTAATAAGATAGACCCCAGGGAATTTTCTCAGCCTTTTTCTCCCATGTGAGGATGCAACCAGAAGTTAGCAACCTGGAAGAGGGCCCTCACCCGAACCTGACATCTTAATCTCAGACTTTCAGTCTCCAAAACTATAAGAAGTAAATTTCTGTTGTTAATAAACCACCCAGTATATGGTACTTCTTATAGCAGCCCAAACTAAGACAATCAACAGATGCAATGTATAAGTTCAAAGATTCACAAAATGATAGCATTTATATCCCATCTATTCAATTACTCTGTGTATCAAGAGAAAAGACTTGTTTATTGTCAGTTGGATTATTGACTTCCTTAGCTGTTTTAGTAAGGTCATTTTATTAACCCCTCTATGAAATCGGTGTATTAGAGGCCTTTTAAAACCTCCTTGATGGGGGATACGCATTCCATATCAGAGAGCCCTATCTTAAACCACAAAGTATGATGAACTCTAGTGAAGAATCATTTCTGGTAAATTTACAGACCATGTGCCCTGTTTCTGTTCTTTTACCTATGAGAGATTCTCTTGACAAACAGGGAGAGAACTTGGGAAAAGCAGGAAGAAGGCCAGGCTTCCAGGAGTCCCTGAGGACCTTGGAGGTTATCCATGTGTTCCAGATGAGCAGACTCAGAAAATAAGAAATTTGTTCATTACTAGCCAATCAAGTATTTATTGAAGTTACCATGTGACAAGTTCTGGTTGAGTATTGAATTTCCAGTGGTAAATAGCAACAAAAAATGTAGAAATGTAAACATGAATAAACACCTGAAAATAAAAATATAAGGAAAAAATACACATATATACATCTATATACATATATTGTTTGTATATATACATATGGTGGGTGTATATATATCTACATATGTGTAAACTATATATATGTGAGTATATATGTGTTTATGCACATATAAAATAAAATTATAAGAATTATGTTTTATATGTATGTGTATGTGTATATATGTATACATACATATATGTGTGTGTGTGTGTATGTGTGTATACGTATATATTAAAGTATCCTTCCCTCAGGGGCAATGATCCTTTTGTAATTTTTTTTTTTTTTGGAGACGGAGTCTCGCTTCATCGCCAGGCAGGAGTGCAGTGGGATGATCTTGGCTCACTGCAACCTCCACCTTCCAGGTTCACATGATTCTCCTGCCTCAGCTTCCCGAGTAGCTGGGACTATAGGCACATGCCACCATGCCCGGCTAATTTTTTGTATTTTTAGTAGAGACAGGGTTTCACCATGTTAGCCAAGATGGTCTTGATCTCCTGACCTCGTGATCCTGCTGCCTTGGCCTCCCAAAGTGCTGGGATTACAGGTGTGAGCCACTGTACCCGGCCAGCAAGGATCCTTTTTAAGCCTATAGAAACCTTATCTGTTGTTAGGGATATTATATAAATTTCAGAATCTTAGATAAATGAATGAATCACTTCACATGAGAAAGGAACTGAAAAAGAAAGAAAAAGTTATCATCTGGTGGTAGAAGGAGGGGTTGAAAGAATGAGAAAGAAGGAGTAGGAAATAGAGCCAGCACAGCTTGAGCTTAGAAGAGAGAAAAAACTCTATTTGAGCAGTTAACATGAGGCTTAGTGCATTTCAAGGACAAATAAATCCATTATTGTTGTTGAAATAATCTGGCATCTCTTCTGTAAAAATATCCTTTAAAAAGTTCAGTAATGATCTAGACCACTGTTTGGGCGTTTAAAGTTTTAAAGTTTATTTATTTGTTTTTTAAAGCATGACAATTCAGTTTTGTTGGGGTTACACATGGTTCTTGCCCTCACTAAATGCAGAATTGAGATGATAAATATCTGGTGCTTAGATTTTATTTGGTTTACTTCAGGAGAGAGCTGCAGTGTGACTTGCTGGCAAAAGAAGACAGAAAGTGCCATTATATGTGAAGTCATTGAGGGATTCTCTTCCTTGCTGAGTTGTAAAGGGGTGATTTGAACCATGTTTCAAATGACCTTTAGAAAAGATCAGACACAAGTGTGGCTCACCAACGGGGTCACTTCATTTCCCCCTTTGTGACTGAAGCACTGGGTTTCTTTTTCAGTGTTGGTGGTTATAGAGTGACAATCACTGAATTACACAAAACAAGGTTCTAGCTTCATTTCTGCCGCTAACTAGTTTTATGACTGTGATCTACGTACTTAATTTCTTGATGCCTATTTCCTTAAAAACAACAACAAAAAAGTTTCAATGCAAGATAATTTGCGAGCCATTTTCTTATAATCTGTTGACACACAGAGGACTTTTCCAAGGGGAGTCCATGATTTAAAAGAATTCTAGGAGGGAATCCTTTAATAAATTTTTATGTATTTTTAAACAAGAAGCTGTTTCTAATTTGTTGTATGGCTTGGATTTTTTTGGACATGGCATTTTCTTTGACAAGTGACAGATGGTTATACCCCAATGCCACGGGTACTCCTGTAGAACTATAAATTTGTCCTCCTTCCTTAAAACTATAGCTTACTGGAGGTTGTTATATACCTTAGAAAAACTGCCCATGGTACATTAACTGGAGTGATATACTGTTTCTGTATGATTTTAAAAGAAGTAAAATTATCTACATTTATAAGTTGGAAAGTGACATATGGCTACTGCCCAATAGTCAAGTCTATCTTTTAGGTATAAGATGCAATACAAAATCACTGTATTATAAGTACTTTTCTTATTTGTTAATGCATACTTCCAGTGGTCAAATTATTTTATGCTAGAGTTAAATTTTTCCTTAATAGTACTTATAAACTTTGTTTATACTGGGTCCTTATTATTATTATTATTATTACTTTCTAAGAAAAATGTTCTGAAACGTTACTGGATGTCTCTAGGCATTTCTTTCCATAAAGCACATGAAGGCATACCAATTAAATTTGTTCAAACAAGTCATCATAGTTTATAGGAGAAAATTAACATAAGTTTTAATCAGATTGAAAAAATGGAGAATTTCACTTATAGCTTATGACTTAGTCAAAAGCTTTTGTAACTGTTGTTGTTGTTATTGTGTTTGTGTGATTTTATATTTTTCAATTGATAGAAAAAGGCACCATTGACTGATGTCTATCTTTGATTCCAGGTATGTGAGCTAATTGCCAAATTACTGATGTCTATCTTTGATTCCAGGTATGTGAGCTAATTACCAAATTAAACTGATGGTATGTAAGAAAGTAAAAGCAAGTTTTCATTTTGAACTCTGCATTAAACATAGATTAATGGGTAGAGGACTCAGATATGTTGTGAAAATTCATATTAGAAAGTAGGACACATTTTAGCCATGAATAGCATTTTATCATCACTTCCTTCTTATTCATGAATATATTTTGGGACAGACATATCTAAAGTTTTCTGAAAGTAAAAATGGAGGCGACATATGTGTTTATTTGCTTCGCAAAGCATATTCAGGAAAGGCACCATCACATTATTTAATCACTACAGGACTATTCTCATAATTCTCTGAAGCACAAGTACATCTATTATGAATCATAGTCAGATTTACCATTTTTAAAAATAAATAGCAGTTTTCTATATGATTGACCAAATTGATTTTGCCAAGATGCAAGTCAAACAAAGTAATTGGCTAAAATATGCAAAAGCAACAACAACAACATCACCAAAAAGTTTTTAAAATGTTGCTGGCAGCACTGGCTCATGCCTGTAATCCCAGCACTTTGGGATGCTCAGGTGGGTGGATTGCTTTAGCTCAGGAGTTCAAGACCAGCCTGGGCAACATGGCGAAACCACGTCTCTACCAAAAATACAAAAAAAATTAGCCAGACAGGGTGGCATGCGCCTGTAGTCCCAACTACCCAGGGGGCTGAGGTGGGAAGATGGCTTAAGCCCAAGAGGTCAAGGCTGCAGTGAACTGTCATGGCGCCACTCCAGCCTGGGTGACAGAGGGAGCCCCTGTCTCAAAAAAAAAAAAAAAAAAAAAAAAAAAAAAAAAAAAAAAAAAAATCTGAAATTTGAGCTCATTATGCACAAAGCAGTTACTTCACAGTTTTTGGAGTATACATTTTTTCAAAAGTTGAGGAGGTAAAAATGGCACAAAGTAATATGCCTTGCCTCCTTTTAAAGCTAATTTTCACACAATATCAAGTATAAGACTGAAACTGGGCAGGGCTGACAGACAATTCTTTGTTCTGTAAATTTATACCATATTTAGGCCATATTTTGGAGCTTTAATTTTTCAAATTAGCTCTGAGTATTAGCCTTTGTCTTTTATATTAGAATACTGACGATTTCTGGGTTTAAATAGGTTTTATTTAGCCCTACCACAAGTTATTCATTAGAGTTTAAAACTCTAACAAGCCATCTAAGCATTGGTGACCCCTCTGATCTCTGTTCCTTTTGCTTAATCACAACTACAGAAATTACCCATTAGTCTTGCAACACATAGCAAGTCTAAACAAAGGCAGAAAGCAGGCTGTTGAGATTCTGGGAAATTCTAATTCCTCCTAGGGAAGAGGACAAGTAAACAGCTGAAACGTAAGGCTCTGTTCAGATCAAGACCACGTCATTATCATCTGTTTCACAGGGCTTCTATTTCTAAAGTGAGCACAAACTCTTAACACATACTTATTTTCAGTATTCTGAACAGAAAATAATATGCTCAACAACAGTACCCTGCACATTAACTCTTCTCACTATTGAGAAAAGCAAAGCATCTGGTGTTGCCAATTGCTAGGCATTTTATATCACTGCAAAGTCCTGCTTAAGCATTGATTTCCAGGATAGGGGTCAGCCATGTATGTGTGAGGTCTGGAGGCTTTAAATAGCAGACTTGTGGGTATATATTCATTTAAATTCATCTCTATGTGTTCAAGTTTATTTTGCAAATGTGTAAGTGTACTAACCTACTCAACATTGGAGTTATTACTATGGAAACAACACTAGTTAATAAATGCCTGATTTCACATATCATTGTGCTAGACACTAATAACTGAATAAACATAGCACCTCGGCTTCTGCTTTGTTACCTCCTTAAAGGGACCCTAGAAGAGTAATCAATGAATAGTCGATAAAGGGTGACCATTTAGATTAGCTTCCTAATATCATCTTGAAAGCAATTTTCAGTTACTGTGAAGACTGGCAAGGAAAGTGCTCCTGGATAAGCCTAGTTTAAGAAACCTCCAGAGGCAGAATTCTTATTAGGATAAGGGTTTTGCAGAAAATTCCCTTGTGCTGGGGAGCTTCCCTTCCCACATATGAAATTACATGATGACATTGCCTCTGGTTTGGAAACACTGTAGGTATGCTTAATATGGGTATGGCTATTGTAGGTTCGATGTTACACTAAGGGAAAGGAAGCAGAGATCTAGGACTGGTTAGCTACATGAATAGAATAGATAAAGGGAAGTCACAGAGGAAAATTGGGGAGGGAAAAGGAATGAATTTGAAGATTGATATGATGTATGTACCACTCAGAGAAAAGGGAGTCAGAATTATTGAATGTTATGCATATTTAATCCTATTGGCAAAATTGCCATTTTTTTAGATGAATTAATCAATGTTGATTTCAGGCTAATACCATTAAATGTTGGATTTCTTTATCTCCCCTTCTGATTCCATGGTCACCAAGCAACCTTCTCATTTTGTTCTGGTGTTCTTTACAAGTCTAACTACAGAGAATGAATGGCTGATCCTACAGACTTCAACAATTTTCTGTCCTCAGACAGTGATTTATCATAATGAATTAATAAAATGACTTCTGACTTTGATGTGGCTTCTCTTGTAGTTCATTTTAAGAACAGAATTAGCTGATCATGCCAATATGAATATTATAAACCAAGTCAATTTCTTATTATAAATTAATAAATTGATATTCTAGGGTCTACTCAGAATATGTGTTGTAGTCTCTTATATTTTTTAGACATTGTCAGTCTGTCATCATAGTCTGCTAAGTCCTAGGCAGATGACAAGAAAGACTCTCTAGACTTTTGAAATCGAGGCCCAGAATCTAGATTATGGTGACCTAAAAAAGGCCTTTTAAGGACCCAACCAGAATTCCCCTAAAACCTAGCTATTTAATGGAGTGTGGCCCTTTAAAGGATACACCTGCCATTTTTATCTCTATATATCTGCAGATTATTGGGAGACACTCCTTTATGGGTCTCTTGCACTGCTGCATGCTTTGTTGTTACCTGTTTTGTTGGGAATGCCAAGAATGAAAGACCCAAGTAGAGGATAAAAAGTAAATGCTTTTATTCAGGCCATTTCTTACAGGATGAAGTAATGTCTTCCTCTGAGAAAAAGAGCAGGCTTAGTTACTGGCTTCTGGAAAATACTAGGTTCCCTAAACTCAATATTGTTCTCTTGTAACAGACACTACTGCATGTACACACATCCATAATGGCCAGCCATGCTATCCCTATGGGAACTGGGGCTTAGGAAACTGACACAAACATGTTGACTTTCTGCCTATTGTTTTTGCTGTGAGAAATAAAGTTTTATATCTCTGACCCAGGAGTCTTGTGTTTTCTACCAGCATCAATGAGATTGTGGCAAGCTAACATTAGCTTGTAAGTAGGGTATAATCTCAGACGCTTTGCAGTTATTGACTCAGATTTCTACAGTCTTTTTTAGCACAGTTGCAAAAAATAAAGTATTAGGAAAACTGAGTTCTTACCTAGGCTCTGCCATTAACAAATTATGCCAAAGAATAGTTACTACCTTTTCTTTCTGGAATAATTTCTTCCAGAAATTATTGAATAAAATGAGGAGAGGAGAGAGAAATGAAGTAGGTGATGGGAGTTTATAGATAATTAGTGACTTAAAAATAGCATTCGTGTCTTAGGAATTCTTTGTTATTGTCCCACCACTACAAGATACAGCACATATCAATAAATTTATGTTCTATTTTAGCCCAAGGGACTTGGAAACCTCTTAGAAGCCTTAATAATTTATTTCCCTTAGCCCATACTTATTCTACATTAAGTGATGTGCATATGTTCTGTGTATATATGATGCCTTATTCGGTGAAGATAATTAACTTCTCATTGAATTCAAAATACATAAACCATTTGGATTATCTCTGGGTCCATTTAGTTTTGATAATTCTTAGGTCCCTATTCATTTGGGGTATTATGGAATGTAGACATCTTTAGGAGAACAACTATTTGTTTGTTGTTTGAGACAAGATTATTCTGAGACTAAATCTGTAATGTGATAATTTTCAGGGAAGAAGAATAATAGGAGAATGTGGATTGCTCACATGTGTTGCCTGCATTATGCCACTTTCACTCATAAACTCAGTATGGTGCTAGCTGATCTACAGAGAGAGGAAAGAATATACATACCTCTGCTAAGGGAGGAGCTCATACACCCTACAATCTAAATTGATTAAGAGCCTGGTAATTTATATATTGCAACATTGAAAAAGTCAGTTGCTTCTGCCTCCAACCAAAGCAGTAGAGAAATAGCTACAAAGCATCAACCTTGACATCAAAGAAAACTAACACACTTGCTGTGGGAAGTCTGTGAAATTTGAGGGCACAGACAAGACTAAGGGTATTGCCTTTCCAACCAACCACACCAGTTCAGATTTCCTCAATGTAGCTGCTGTTTGGTTGAGAGAAAACAAAGAGGATAGTAAGTGAGGCATTGGAGCTATCAGCATTCAAAGCCTTTTCTACTTAAAAATCTTTCCCGGTTGGGCGCGGTGGCTCATGCCTGTAATCCCAGTACTTTGGGAGGCCGAGGTGGGTGGATCACGAGGTCAGGAGATTGAGACCACCCTGGCTAACATGGTGAAACCCCGTCTCTACTAAAAATACAAAAAATTAGCTGGGCATGGTGGCAGGTGCCTGTAGTCTCAGCTACTCGGGAGGCCGAGGCAGGAGAATGGCATGAACCCGGGAGGCAGAGGTTGCAGTGAGCCGAGATCTCGCCACTGCACTCCAGCCTGGGCGACAGTGCGAGACTCCAGCTCAAAACAAAAACAAAAACAAAACAAAACAAAAAAAAAACCAAAAAACAAAAAAACACAAAACCTTTCCCTAATGTTATTAACAAATTAAATTAACTGTATTGGAAGGCTACTAGGTTTTTGAGCAAATTTTTTTGTCAAAGAAGCCACGAGCCTTGTCTGCTATTACAGATGCTCAACCTTTAAAGAGAGTTCTGTGTCCCCAGTCTGCAGCGGTACAAAATGGGCCATGCAAGCTGCTCAGCCCCAGTGCTTTCTTGATATGTAGTCATGGAGCATAGTGTCCAAGAAACAACTTCCAGAGGACACAGACAAGAGCCACAGAGGACAAAGAACTTGAGAGTTCTTCCCAGAGCACAGAATGAGTGGCTGCCCATAGAGTTATCTAAGGAACATACTATACTGCTGGAAAAGTGAATCTTGACTCTTCCAACTGGCAGGAGCTGATCACTGGCATATAAATGGCTGCTGTTTTGTTTTTTTTTTTGTTCTCCTCTTCTCAGAATGAGAGTCCTATTGCAGTTTTCTGGTTGATATTCCACCATAGTATGTTGGGCTTGCGTATGACAGAAAAAACAAAAACAAACAAACAAAAAACTTATTTTAACCCAGAGATCATCAGACAACATGTCACGTTCAGGCTGATGAAAAGGAATGTGAATCACTTAGAGATTCTAGCCCTCAGTTATCTAGAATCTTGATGAAGAAACCATGGTTTTCTATCTTTGATAGGAATGAGTGTGTTCTATAGGGACAAGGAAGGGCAGGCCTAGATATTTGCATCACAAAGGGGTAGACTGTAGTAAAGACTACTGGTTTTCTTTTCATATCTATCATATCCTTTTCCTATAATAAGATAACCACAATTTTAGGCAAAGAATACTAGCGAAGAACAAAATCTATAGCGAAGTATAGATTTGATGCTTTGAACTGAAGTGGACACCTTGGAACAAAAAATAACCCTGGGAATGAATGTTACAAACTGGAACAAAAATCATAGAAGGGGCTATGTCCTTGATACAGTGATGCTATTCCAAGTGCTGAACTGTCTATTGCGGGCTTCCATATGAGAGAAAAATAAAGTTGTTTAAGTCATTGTTATTTTGGGTTTTGTCACTTGCCACTGTTTCTAATTCTAACTAACACAGATGCTTTAGAGAAGTTGTCTAGAAAGTTATTCACAGAATTGTAATTTTTTTTGTCAGTTCTTTTCAAGTCTCAAAGGATTTTAATAGTAATGAATAAAAAATGATAAATTAGTTCTCAGAATATTCCTGCCTTTTTGGCAGAGGGTCTCTAAGCACTTTGGTTCAATAGAATTTTAATGGTGAAATAAAATGTAGATGAAATAATTTGCTTTTGTTTCTAGACCTTTGTTTTAGACATTAAGATTTCAGAAGTTATTTTAAAGAAGTCACACTATAATTTTATAGCTTTAAGGGATCACCTAGGAAGAAGCCTATAACATGGCTGCAATCTTCAAAAAGCTGTCAACAATGTTGGAGGAGAAGCCAAGCCACTCTGAAGTGAGAAATATAAACAGAAACCCAGATGACTATGTATCTCCTGGTCTTTTAGAAGGGGTTGGTTACAATCAATACACATAGTAGTGGCCATGAAGAACTGAAATCAATATTGGGTGATTTTTAATCTAGCTATATACATGCACATGCACTTTAAACAGTCATTTCAAAATGTTATAATAGGTTCCAGATTTTTTTTGTTATCCGTCTATGTGGTAATCAGACCAATTTCTAGTCTGAAAGCGTCCTCTGTCTAAGCTTGTCTCTTTGCTGAACTCTCCTTTGTAAACAATGACAATAACAACAACAATAACATAACATAATATTTTCCAAAACTGTTAAAAGCTAGGCCTATCTCACGTTGAATTCAACTATTGTTAAATCACAAAAGATAATAATGTTGTCCTTTATATTTGAAGATAATGATTCTGAATCACCATCAGCAGAATACTCGCTTGGAGCTATTTTTTTTCCCAGTACTGATACACACTCTGTCTGAACTCCTGAAGTCATGATTATCTGTATCAAGATATAGCAGTGCATTACATTCTGCCTTTCCTTATTCTCTAATTGAGCCTAGATACTAAGTCTGATCTTACACGAGCCATACTGAATAAAGGCTGCTATACTTCTTTCCTAACACTTCTCTTTTCTCACACCCATCAGTTAGTAGGGTATAATACACATAAACATTTATATTATACTTGCTGATTCACAGTGATGCTGGATTTGTGCTAAGCCATCTCAGCTCTCTCATCGGGCTCCTATTATAACCAATTTTAAGATGGTAGGCTGGGACTAGAGATATAAGTTATTAGAAATGAAAGCAAAATAAAATGAAACAAAAAACAACTAACATGCAAAGGCAAGTTCTTCTTTAGAGAACTTAATTCTTCATTGATCTGGGGCTGGTGACAGTATATACTATGGCTAGTAATTCATTGGATAGAACAAACTGTAGCTGAATTGGTAAACTATCTTTATGGGGTGATTTCCAGGTCACTAAAATCAGTTTTAATATTTATTAATCAGCTGTTATCATGCCATTATCAATCAGGCAATTCTCTAATCAGAAGACAAGGTGTTATACATCTATATAGAAAAGTTCTTAATGGATTCACTCAGGGGCAAGACTATTTAACGGTATTACTTTACTCAGAGATGAAAGATTTTGCTCATAAATGTCTTTGGGGGCCTTCTCGAAACATCCTGTATAATTTGAAGGAAAGGGAGATTAGACCAAACAAATATGGTATGAATTAATGAATAGACTAACAGTGTACTAGAAAAAAGTTAGGGAAGGTTATATTAGAAAAAGGTTAAATATTTCATTAAATAGCTCAGTACTTATGATCTTACTATTTGATCAGCTTAATAGATCAACAGTGAAGTAATTACTATTTCTTTAAGAAAAAATTGGCACAAGTATATCTGATTTTCCAGAAATATATAAGGAGAAGATAAATAAGTACATTGTCTGAGGAATATCAAAAGTCGTAGAGAATTTAAGGCAGAGACTAACAGTAGGCTTCATCTTAGTAACTGGGATTATTTCACATGCATTATGACACATCTTATGAACCAAAGCATTACAGTATTCTGGTAATCACTACAGTATTCTGGTAATCACTGTTCATTTGTCATTCACATTTTAAAAGCTAGCAATAGTATATGAAAAGATGTTTTTGGCTCATATCATTTCTGCTACATTTCCTTGCAAGTCCACTTTAGAAGCTAGCATCTGCCTTTCTTTTCACCCAGCTCTGTCCACTTTACCTGTAATTGCCCTCTGTGTTCCAGTCACATGGGATTTCTATTATTCACTTATATTAGTCATTCTTTCTATCACCCCTAAGAATTAATTACATTTTGTGATAATTGCTTGTGTTGCCAAACTCCTTTTCAAAATTGACAATCTCCAAAAGGTTGTGAATCAAGTTATTTTAGCTCAGCTTTGTATTCCCAACACAGCATGAGACTAGGCATATAGATAATAAACTTAATAAGTGAAAAATACTGAAGTTTTAAGATTATGACATTACTGGTTAATCTTATGTCCCAAGCATGCAGTCTACAAATGTGTTTTCTTCCTTTAAATAATTAAGAAGAATTGGGAAACAAAATAATACAACTACTTAAGTTTTTTAATACAAAATACAAAATAATACAACTACTTAAGAATATTTTTTTTTTGTAGTGGAGAGGATGATATGAAAGGGAACTGATTCCACCTATTTCAAAGCAGTTTAACATATAGATTCCTCCTCCTCTGACTCTAGCCAGGTTAGAGGAAAGATAACAATGGATTTGGAACCTATTGTGATGTTAATGTATGGCTTATTTGCCCTAATATATGAATGCTTTTTATGACCAGGTTATATGTTTTTCTCTCTGGCTTCATAGAATTAAGACATTGCAAAATAAGCATCCTCTGAGGTCTCATACCTTAGGAAAAAATGAATGATATTGCTTAAAATCTACTGTGGAGTGGGAATGAAGCATAGTAAGAGTCAGTTGTAAGAAAGAATTGGTTTGTGTTGCAGCAAATTTAAACAAGAAATGTGGCACACACATGCACACCTATGCTTATTGCAGCATTATTCACAATAGCAAAGACTTGGAACCAACCCAAATATCCAACAATGATAGACTGGATTAAGAAAATGTGGCACATATACACCATGGAATACTATGCAGCCATAAAAAAGGATGAGTTCATGTCCTTTGTAGGGACATGGATGAAACTGGAAATCATCATTCTCAGTAAACTATCGCAAGAACAAAAAACCAAACACCGCATATTCTCACTCATAGGTGGGAATTGAACAATGAGAACACATGGACACAGGAAGGGGAACATCACACTCTGGGGACTGTTGTGGGGTGTGGGGAGGGGGGAGGGATAGCATTGGGAGATATACCTAATGCTAGATGATGAATTAGTGGGTGCAGCGCACAGCATGGCACATGTATACATATGTAACTAACCTGCACATTGTGCACATGTACCCTAAAACTTAAAGTATAATAATAATAATAAAAATAAAAAAAGGAAATGTGGCATGCATGTGACAATATTTAGGTAGGCATGAGTTTATCATAGAGACAAAATAAAATCCTAATTTTGTCAGAGGTCATTATATAGATTTGGAGATACAGAATAGAATCATCCTTACATCAAAATAAAGTGAAGAAAATTATAGAAATAATGGGGGGAGGGCATTGAAGTTATATAAGAGGGTAAAGAAAGGCCATAATGTATAAATCCCTACCAGGAGCCAGGCACTTTATGTCTATCTTACTTAATTCTTCCACCTCTATGTGAGCTAGGTGTTACTCCTTTAACTCCATTTTACAGATGGACTAATTGAAGATAAGTGAGGTTATGTAATTTGTCTAGAGTCATGTAGGTTACATGGGGAGAAATTATGTTCTCCTTTATAGCCATTCAAGTAGATAGTGGCATGCTAAAGCTGGCTTATACTAGCTTTTAAGGCCAATTTAGAAAGTTTTAGAAATTCTTCGATTTATTTATTAAATACAGCCATTATTAAAATTAAATTCTGTAAGTTTAGAATTAATAAATTATACTAAACACAAATGCAATAGCTATTCAAACCTCATTACCTCCAAATTACTTTACTACAGTTTACTATTATTTATAATCTTGAGGTTACTTGCATCCCTGTGTCTGTATTGTAGAAATATTATAAAATGGTGTGTGATATGGCACATCTCTTCCCAACTCTGCATTCAGTAACATCACTTGGTAGCTTGAAATCAGCCATGGTGGGAATGTTTATACCATGGAAACCGGCAAATGGTCCAAGTTACAGGTTGATTTATTGCTTAGTTCATTGCCAAGACTTAAGAAAATAATGAAGTGAATATTAATAGGGATTAAACGTAATGTGTCATGTCTGTGGCCATTACATTAATGTCGACACAAAAAATTGGGGAAATTTTCTTGCAGTATTCCAAAACTATTCTCCGATTCAGCAAAAAAGTTGCACAGGTTATTTTCATCTAACTCATTACCACAAAAATATCATGTCTTATTCGAGTTAGAATAATCCTCGTAGGTAGAATACAGCTCCATGTGGAACATCATGCATGTCACATACATGGATTATAATCATGGGCTGGTTACAGATACATGATTCTGCCAAAAATCAGTGAAAGAATCTGTGAGAAGCAACTGACTATATGGAATTTACAATAAAGATAATTGCATATTTTCTTACTATTTGTAAGTCTCGTTATACACATTCTTTTTTTTTTTTTTAATTTGAGACTGGGTCTCACTCTGTCGTCCAGGCTGCAGTGCAGTGGCATGTTCTTGGCTCACTGCAGCCTTGACCTCCTGGGCTCAAGTGATCCTCCCACCTCAGCATTCCAAGTAGCTGGGATGACAGGTGTAGACAACCACACCCAGTTAATTTTGTGTATTTTTTGTAGAGATGGGGTATTGCCATGTTGCCCAAGCTGGTCTTAAACTCTTGGGCTCAAGCAATCCACCTGCATCAGCCTCACGGAATGCTGGGATTACAGGACCAAGGCACTATGCCTGACCTACACACATCCTTTACTTCAGTTAAATATTTAACAATTCACCACTAAATGTATCATAGTGAAGCCATTAAAATATTACTTAGGAAGACTGAATAAAAATACGGAGACATTTTTGCAAGGTATACAATTGATTTTTTTATAATTATGTAAAATAAACACATGGAGATGGTATGGTTATGTGAAAATGAAAGAAGTTTTGTGAGGAGGGTAGATAATGTACAATTGATATACAGTACAAAGGGAAAAACTATAGAAAATATAAGTGTTTAACAAAAGACTGTTATGATGCAGAAAAGCATCTTGTAATGTTTCTTCATGCCAATCTTATAAAATATTTTGGAAAGAAAGGGAGGGATTTGTCATAGAATACAATCCTGTACAGACCTACAGAGTATTATTTTGCTTCATAACCATATATATATATTTTTAACTTTTGCCTCTAGAACTATAAAATGGAGTGTGTTTCTGGCCTTTCTCTCTATCTAATAGCAGCACATTATTTTGCCTTATTTTTTCTCATTAATTTTCATTTCCTCTAAATTTTAGTACACATATGGAAGGAGCAGATCTCATCTTTTCAAAGTCAGAAGAGATTCTTTGGGGGAAACAAAGTTTTCTCAAATCAAAACAAATATGAAAACAAGGAAACAAAATATGCTCTGGGCAGCCAATTCTGTGACTAAGATAATATTTTTAAAAAGTAATCCTGCTTTTCCCCAGAAATGTATGAGAAAATCTTTCTGCAAATTTCAAGCACAAGCAAGTTGCCTCCCAAATTGGCCATTTGCACTCCAGGGCTAAAGCTGAAAGTGCACAGAATTGCCTGAGTAATTCAATTGCAGGCAGAATCAATGCAAGTGTGAACGCTGCCCTGGTCAAAGGTTGGCCCTTAGGCTGCAACTTAAATCAATTTTGGGTAAGCTAAGTTTGATTACATTTTCAGTGATGAAGCTTTCAAAAGCAATTTTGGGCTTCCCTATTCAGAGGCTGTTTGGTTCCATTCTGAATCTATACTCCTGGTTAGAGAAGCATCTATCTGTCTCTTTTGGTGATGATTAAGTCCTGGAGTTGAGGAGAAATAAGAGGAAGAAAATAAGAGGAAGGGATACAGAAAGTAAAAATAAATAAATAAATAAATAAATAAATAAATAAATAAATAAATAAATAGCAGGTGAGAGCCTATCACTAATGTGAGTCAGTAACTTAAAAAAAACTTTAAAAAATATATGACTATCACAACAATAAGACAGAGAAAAGAATTAAGGAGGATGGTAACCAGGAAACAAAAATAATAAATGGAAGATTTATCATGATGGTGATATGTGGCAGCCTAAGATTATTTTAGCACGTGAGGCTCATTCTTTCCGGTGTTGCTGGCAGGAAGAATGTTAGAGAAATACAGGTGGTTCTGCAGAATGAAGCAAAATGGGTGTAAGAAAAGATGTCAAATATGGCCTCCAACAGGCACATGTTAGCCTGAGAGAAATAAACCCTTTCAATTTATCCTTTTCCAGCAGAGTCAAGCCTGCAGAGTTGATGTGCATCTATCACTTATGCAAGTCTTCCTTAAAAATGTGTTTACTTAGTTAATGTTAGTCAGTTTGATTATAGTTATTATCTACAGTTTGTATGCATATCATAAACTAAGTGCTCCCAAGGAGTTATAATTTTTTTGAGAAAATACAAATTTCCCTATAGTTATGGTCACTAATTCTTAGAGCAAATACTATTATGCTATGCTGCCCGTTTTAGGAAAACATATATGTTGTTACTCTTGTCTTAGGAAGTGTTTTAGAAAACTTGGAATTCATTCTAAGTGGACTGATTAGTGACTTTAATGGTTCTTCAGCAAGAATTATGATCTGCCTCACTAATTAAGCAGCTCCACATATGCACTAATTGGATTGACTCAAAGAAAGGAACCGAAGATTATGCAACTATCTAAGAAACACATTTGAGAGCTAGGAAACTGAAGTTGCTTCATTTCTTTAAAACTGTTGAAAGAGAAGTCTTGCTTAAAAATAGGCTAAAATTTGGAAAATCCAACCTACTATAAATGCCTGGCCAGAGCATAGGTGAAATAACATTTCCATGCAAGCAAGTCTGGCTTGGTTTATTCAAATCTTGTTTAACTATATACTGGGTGGATAGTTAATTTGTATCTCTGCAGAGAAATCCTAATTGAATTACATTTATAAAGAAAGGAAATCCAGTCCACACTGAATAGACACATTCAATGAGGACATGCCATTTTCAGTCTTTTCCCTAGCAGTTTTATGGATACTAAAACTGAATTTAGAGTGCTTTAGAGAAAGAGTGGCCCATTGAAATATTATTGCTTTCACAGTTAATTCCTCCTCTTTTTACCTTTATCTGGAACATCAGAATGGCAAAAAAAAGAGCCAATTTCAATTTACTTTTTCGTTTAGTGGAGTACCCTAGTAACTATGTTTCACTCTGACTAAAGAGAGATAGCAAGTTTAATCATAACAATACTCAGACCTTCATAATAATCATTTTGTTCACACATATTCCTGGATCTTCTATTAGGGGTCACATTTCCATTTTCAGAGAAAGAAATCACAGCACAGAAGTGAAGATGATACAGTGGCCCAGACTTTGCCACCTTATTACGTGCTCAAACCATTGGATCCCACTTTAGACGGAGTCACAATTACAGGGAACACAGTGCACGCTGGATAAGTATGCTCCAAGAAACTTCTCAGAAGTGCTGGGAAAGAAATATCTCACAGGACCTCCAAAAGGCTTTGTAGGAGAAAAGATCAGGAAAGCCATACTGAAGAAAGACTCTGTTAATCTGTTTTCTTTTGACTGGAAATGTTGGCATGTTTTCATTTTTACAAAGTCCTAATAGTCACAACCCCATATACTCAAGTCACATTTTGGCCTAATTAGTTATAGGATTAGAGCTGTGTGAAATAAAATAGCAAGCAAGAATGTCTACTCTAGTGCCTTTTTCATAGGTTACTGGCCAAGGTTGTTGCAACTGTGAACATAAAGGAAATTTCTCTGGAGAGTAAAATTCTGTGTAGAGATGACAAAATGATTAGGCCAGCAGTGCTCTTGAGCTAAGTTTTATGGAAACTCACTACAGAGACAAGCACATTAAAATGCATTTTTTTTTGTCGAATAAAAATAATTTTGAGTTCAATAACAAAAATATACAGAAGGTAAAAATATTGGCAGCTCTTCTATTTTGTTAAGGAGTAAGTTTAACTTTAAAAAAATAACAATCAATCAATACATACTATCTTTTAAACATGCATAGATTTCGTAGGATCTGAAAACATTACAGCTGAAAGGTAACATGGAGACTAGTTAGTCTAGTCCCCTCATATTATAAATTGGTATGCTGAGGTCAGGCAGTAAATTGCTATGGAGCTCTCCAATTTAAGGCCAGTTTGACTCCAAGGGTAGGGCTTCTAGTAAAATTTTGTGATTAAATTGGAAACTCTAATTTATTTTTCTATGTCTTTTTGGTACCTAATCCTCATAAGCAAGCCATATTTCAAGGCTGATCAATGACAACACCAAATACCAAAGCTTCCTTTCCCTTCCAAATTTACTGACCCTTTGTCAGCTGTGGGAAATGTATGTGCTGTACCAGTAGCTTGAAGATGCCGCTGTCAAATTGCCTCAATCTGGGAGAAACACATCAGTAGAGCAATTAATCTTGTACAACCTCTCCATCTTTTTTTTTTTTAACTCATTACAAGTGAATGCTTACGTGCATGGCTGATTTAATTAATAATTGTAATAAAAAGGACAATATCATAATGATATACATAGTGCATTAATAAATGAATCAAAGGACCAGTGCTGCTAATTTGTCTATCCAGTGAAATAAAGTTACACAGTTATTCAGGTTATATAGATCTGTGCTTGCCTGTGTTTAACCTTCAACATTTGAATTATACATGAGAAGGACAGAAGAGGAGACTAGCATTTAATAGGCACTTGTTTTAGACTAGTAGTGTATTGGCCATTTTGCATGTCTTCTCATTTAATCTTCACAATAATCCTATAAAAATAATTTATTTTCCCCTATTTTATAGGTCAGGTGACTAAAGTATCTACAATCCTTCATGAAGGATTATAGTTTTAACTCGGATCTGCTCGATTCAAAGCTTTTGGTGTTCCACCTGTGTAGTGGGAAAAGCACTGGAACAAGGGTAATAAAAACGAAATTCTAGCCCTAGTTACGTTGCTTGACTTCGGTCTCTGACTCATCCTATTTGGGTTTCAGTTTCCTCACCTATAAAGTGAAAAAACTGGTTTAGACAAGAAGTTTTCAAAACAAATTATTTGGAACTGTATGACAACTTGAGAGGCTTCAAGGCCGCTATGTAATGTGATGGGTAGGAAAATAAGATTTGTCTCCAACTTAACCAAACTGACTTCAGTTTATCTTTGTTATACATTAAGAGTTTGCATAGGTTTTATTTGGAGGAATAAAGGGTTTCATTGCTTAAGAAAGTTGGAAGAATTGACTATGCAAAATCTGAGACATCTTCTAGCTCCAATTTCTGTCAATTGACAAACGTAACTAAAGCTCCGCTAACTGATATGTGGTTTTCACCAGAGGCAATTTGGTGACCTGGAGCACCATAAACTTCAACAGTCAACAGTCACTCTGACTGCTTCAGCCTGCTGGTTATCGTCTCTCCCATATGCCACTAAATGACCATTTGGTGTCTATCTTCATGAAAATACATACATGTTCCAGGTATGAGATTGAAGAGGTAAAATATTCTCTTGCTTTACTCATACTACACTTCAGCAAATTTGTATACTTTCATGACTTGTGTGATGATTATGTCTGTGTGTGTTATTTTTGTTTGGTAAAGAACGACTTGATAGGCCTGTGTAGCTGGATCAAATTCTGCCTACAACTGCAAACCTAATTTTTGTCAAATATTTATTACCAGAGCACCAAGGAAAGCCTCTCATTAACATCTCAAAGCTGTGAGGATAAAGCAGGTTGTCTCACACAGCACTCTGTCTTCAATAATCACCAAGTCTAAATTTATTACTGCCTCTTTCAACCAAAATGAAAACCCCATCTCCTTTAAGTTGCAAGAGGAGAGATAAATTTCTATCTAAAATAGGAGTCATTCACATCTGTGGTATCACCTTTTAGGGTTCATTATAATAAGTAAAAGTAGCAGAGCCCATACAGTTGCTTACTGGCATGTGGGAACATCTGAAGCAAGCAGAGAGCTGAAATATTACTTGCAAGGACACAGCTAGTTTCATATTCAACAAATCAGTTGAAAGGTACTGTTCGCTTGCATCGGTTAAATCTAACCAGGGAAAAACAGTTACATTACTCTCTCTTACTTTCTCCAGTAGATTCTTCCATTTCCTTTTGGATACTAGCTACTGACTTCTTTTTTATCTGAAAAGAAAAGAAGCCCATCACATTAAACAGGCTGGGAAGAAATTTTCTCTGATATGAAAGGAGGCATTCCAGAAAGTTAAAAAGCCCTGACTGCATAAAGCATTTAAAATTGGGACTTCATTATTGTCTCCACAGGGCTGCTAAGGCAGGGAAAAGACAGTTTTGATTGGTCCTTTGAATGTGTTATGTGTAATATTTCTGAGACAAATGCTTTGTTACTTTGAATAAATGCATACACGAGTACACACACACACACACACACACACACACACACACACATGCACACACACACACAGATATCCCTATAGCATCATTAGGACTTGTAGAACCTATATTACAGTAAAGGATTTGACACTATATTTTTAGGTACACCTGAGATGGGAGTTTAGCATCCACACATCATAGCAATATTATCATTACCTATTTTGGGACTCTAAGCAATGAGTCTTTATCAATAGTGAGACTCAATTTGTACCAAATATTTCCATATATTAGGTCTCAGGAGAGGGTTGTATTAAACTAAGGCTGTGTAAATTCTAAGCACTTTGCTTATGCAGCTTTCTTCCATCTTAATTAATTCTCCTATTTCCCTTTAGATGGCAAGTCTTTGAATACGTGTCTTATAATAAATATTTGTACTTTTGTGGAAGTGAGAAACAAAGCGTGTACAACATGTTTTACTTATAGAAATAACTATGTTTTACTGATTACTGAATTCCCACTAAAGTGATAGCATACATTTGATGAACTGAACCCATAGATGGCAGGATGGGACCACTCAGTTCATAGTCTTTAAAGAACAGACTTGGAAGAAACATTTTTTTAGTTGCTCATGTTCAGGAAGCAAAAAACGCACTGAAAAATAACAATAAAATAACAAATATCTTTGAATCCCCAATTTTTTATTTAATAAGAATTTTACTATGAATAGTTGGCATACTGTCACCCATTATAAATTTTGTTAAAGCACTTCATTCCTGAGGGCTAATATACAGTGATCTGCAGAATATTCTCTCTGCCTTTCCTTCTCTTCCCTTCCAATTTTGTACTTTTTACAACATAGAAATCTTTCAGGAATTTTTGGACAGAGAATCTAGAGGATGAGTGATCTTCATTGTATACTAGCTTTCCTGTAGTTTTTCCACCATAAAGTTTGCTTTCTCTTTATTTTAGAAAACATACATTTTTACCTTAAGTAATTTAAAGTAATTCTATTGATGAAATTACTAAAACCTCTACTTAAAATTATAGGTTCTCTTACAATTACTGCCTAAAGCCTACAGGCCATGGAAGATAAAGGGGTTTAAGTTGTCTTCATGTTAAATCAAAACTTTTGCTTATTTCCCTCGCACCCAAAGAAGATGTGAGAAAGAGGCAAACAAGCTGAAAATGATGGAGACTTGCAGAAAAACAGAAAACATTGCAAGTTCACTATAGTATAGTTCATCAAATGTTAGGGTGTTGTATCTTTGCGGGTCAGGGAGCTGCTCATATACACACAGCCATTGGGCCTATTAATCAGAAAGGAATCCTAATCAGACCAGCAGCTAGACATCAAGGCATAACATCAGTCTTGTCTTCTTCTTTTCATAGCCTAACCTCTGAAAAGAGCAGTTTATTATCCATGTCTCTATTTCCTCATCTATTTATTTAACCTTAATCCACAGAAATCTGGCTTCTACTCTCAGTTTTACACAGAAACTGCTCTGGCAAAGGTCACCAGTAACTAACTGCCCAAATGTCAGAGACAGTGGTTGATTTTCAGATGTTCCCTGAGTAGACGTAGCACAGGACAGTGCTGACTCTTCATTCTTCCTAAAATGGGCTGCTCTCACAGCTTTCACAGCACTCCACAGTGCTGACCCTCCTCAGGCATCTCCATCCACACTGAATTTGCTTGCTTCTGCAGGATGCTTCTCTTCCTAGGCTCACTCGATGCTAATTTTACTTGGATTTCTGTTCTTGGTAATCTTATCACTCTACATGGCTTCTATGAGAAGTCTCATTTACTCTCATGGCTGAAACTACCACCTCCATTCGGATAACTTTAAATCTATGTCTCCATTCTGGGCTTTATACCCAGCTACCTATTAGACATTGCCTCAAACTAAAAATATCTAGAAACGACCTAATTTTTTCTTTTAATTTCTACCTCCTTTTAAAATCTAAAAGCCTTAATTCTTCTCTTATATACTTATTCTGGCTAATTTCATGCAAACTAAACATTAGCAGTTATCTAGATCCTTGCAACTCCCTTCCTTTTCTTGCCAGATTTGGTCATTAATGGCTATCTCCTAATTAGCTCTCAACTCTCTCACCTCTGCTATTCTTTTTGGTGCTATTACTATTATTGCTATTTTGCCTTTAGTATTAAAAGTTTAATATCTGGGTTTAGCAGTCCACAATGCCTAAGAGTGTCTTTTGGAAACCAAATCTGTTTGTATCATTCCCTTGTTAAAATCCTTCCGTAACTCTCCAAAACCAGGATACAGCCAAAACTCATTTCAACTCTCTCATCTTCATCGTGTCAACTTGTCTACCCTCATCTCTCAATACTCTCCTTCTACCTTTTATTCTAGCCATGTTAAAGTACTATTGTGTCTTCAAATGTATTAAATTGTTTCATACTGCCATGTCTTTACATGAGCGGTTCAACACTAGAGTGCTTGCCTCTCTCTTTCTTCCATCACCATTCCCACACCCAGGCTCAACCTAATCACCTTTACCTCAAGGGGCATCTCCTTTATATTTTTCCCTGAGTCCTTGAGACTGAGTTGATCATTCTCTTATTTGTGTCACTATACTTTGTGCACATGACTGTTGTTGAATGAGCTCCTGCAAAGTTCTGCCCCAGAAAATGAGATAGTCATTGCTAAGATGATGTTTTGAGTTGTACCTTAGATATAATTCAGATAGTGGTATTGGCTACTCTAGATAAAAGTTCTTTCATGACCCTTGAGACTATAGTAAGAGCACCTTCTCTGCCCCATTATGGTACCACTGACCTTATTGCATTATCGTTGCTTGCTTGACTGTTTCTCACTTCTCACTCATCTGAGAACTCCTTCAGGATGGGGTTCCAGTCCTACTCACCCTTTTCTTTCCAACATCTAGTGCCGTGCTTTGCCGGGTGTAGGCATTGTAGATAAAAGCTTAGAATCTGAAGCCAGATTGTCAGGGTTTAAGGTTTTGCTTTGTCACTAACCATTTGGCTTCGGCCACATTTATATTCTCTAAGTTTCCTTTTCTAGAAGAGGGGAATTACAGAATCTAGCTCTTTGGATTTTGTGAGAATTAAATGAACAAGTTTATATAAAAAATAAGAATAGGGTCTGTTTCAGAGTAAGCTAACAATGTGCTATTTGTAATTACAGTCATATTGCCTTGTATCTGTAGAGGTTACAAGTACAAATTCTACAGCTAAAACTCATTCACTCATTTATTTATTCATTAATCCATCCATTCATTTACTCAATGTTTAATTCATTTATTCACTAAAGATTTACTCCTTGCTTATTAAATAGCAGGTGCTGTGCTTGGTGATATGGGAAATAAAATAACTAATCAGACACTGATCCTGTCTTTTTAAAGAACTTATAATTTGATGGAGAGATGGAATATATATAAAAATAACTATAAGACAAAATAAAAATGCTTAGTGCAGTAAGAGCTTCAGATGAGGTCATACCAGGGGTTCTGAATATATGAACATTTTTTCAAACTCCCAGGGCTATGTTCATAATTACAGACAAGATTTTCACATTTGCCTTTATTAACAAATTAATCAAACTGTATGTACTTAATAGCACCTCAGCATACAGCAAGTCAATGGCAGAGAGAGATGATGAGAGTCTCTTCTGAAGGCACTACGTTTAGAAGCCTTTTCAGCACTATATTATTTCCAGACATTTGTGTTAAGATTGCCAGAGTAAAACAAATGTTTACACAAGTGGCATTTGTTCCTAATTTTTCACATTCATTAATGTTTCAGTTTTGAAAATCAGAATGTAATTTAGAAATTTAAATAGCAAAACTTAATATGTTATTAAGCCTTAAATTTTTCTTTACTTTGCCGTGTTAATTCATTTATTCTTTCAAGCGCTTGAATATTTAAACCATTTAAAATATTAATAATATACCAAAGAAGTATCGATATTTACATTAAATTGGAATTCACACTGCTTTATAATATTTTCAATGGTTTATATTATTCATAATTTCACTAAATAAATCATCCTCATGGAAGGAACTTAAGCAAGCATATTATACTATAACTATTGCATGGCAAGCAATGTTTTTCTTTCAAATTGAGTGCTAAAGGATATTAGGCTGGAATAATAAAAGATGTAATATAAACTGATATGTTTTATTTCACATCAGCGTTCTTATGGTAATGTAAAGCTCATAAATCATGGAAACTTATTACAGTATATTTTTAAGTTGTAGGAACATCATATATCCCATCCCCATTTCTGCAAAATGGAAATGATATTTATGATGAACTATACAATATTTGCATTTTTCAGAGATAGCTTACTGTAACAGGATCGTAAGACAAATATACATTTGTCAAGTTACCATAAAATATTAACTCTAAGAGATAAGGATAATTCAGATAACTTTGTGGCACTGAAAAGACAGTATACTCTCTCTAGTCTTTGAACATTTTGAGAAACATTTGATTTCAAAATTAAGAATATTTTGTGGCTGCAACAATTTGTTGGTTACTCAGCTTCTAAACAGCAGTAAAATTAATTATAGGAGGAAACATTCATGGAGGTTTCTATCCTTTTACCCGATCCTTGTGTTTGTGCTTCTTTATTAATTTTTAGTCCTTAGGAAGTAAGATACATTAGAAATGTAGTATTTATTTGAATAAAATCTTAAGTTTTATTTTAAAATACAATTTTGAGTAAAAATATTATCTATATGGATAAAATATTTTGTCCATGATCATTTACTTACTGTTTCATTTTATGTATGGCTTGTGAAATTCTGGCTACCCCGAGATGAATGTTTTATGAAAACCAACCAAGAGTAAATTCAAGCCATGTTAATCTATACTTCAAGAATATGCAATACATTTAAAAAACAACAAAATCTCACCAGATCTACTGACTTCAGCCAAAAGACACTTTTTCAGTTAGCCCTATTATTTATGTATTTTTTCCTTTCTCAGCTCTAACATATTTTTTTAAACACATGTCGACTTCTACAGGGATTATAAAATCCTTGGACAACTATATGATTTGGGAGCAAAGTTTCCATGTGTAAGGAATGTGTGACGTATAAGGAATGTGTCACATCAGGTTGAGTTTTAAAACGAACGTACTCCATTCTTAGGTTTTATCTCTACAGATGGATAGGGGCCCAGAGGCCCCTGGAAGCATTTTGGTACCATTGCATTACTTACGGTTAAGAGGCAGGCTCGCATTGGTTGTGCCTAGCTTGTTGGCAGCCACACAAGTATAATTGCCGAAGTGCTCCTGTGTCACATTGGTAACAGTGAGAATGGATCTTGTGCTAAAATTTTGAATAATAATTCCTTGTTGGCCATTGAAGAGCCTAGAAGACAAAATAAGCTCTAGGTAAATATGTATTGTGAATACCAGTTTCGTTTTTATCTTAGCTGGGGTTGTCATGGCAACCCATAGACAATTCAACTAAGCTGACGTTAGCATATAACGTGATAATGGTGCAATTTACATTTCACTTACATTAGTAGATTTGGGGGAGGTGAGGTTGCATGTCAGCTGCAGATTGTTCCTGTGGGATTATTTGTGCTATATAACAAACTGAGCTTGGATAGCTACATGTCCTATTTAGGCACTGTTACATATTTTAGAAAATGAAACATACCATACCAATAATATCTCATCTATTAAAGTCAGGAAGGAGTTTAAGGGAAATAAATATAAAGATTCCACTGAAAGTACAAACTGATGGTTTCTAGGAAGCTGGCCAGAGTATGTCTGGGTCATTTCAGATATTATTAAATAACTCCCTTGAAAGTTAACCCTACAACTGTGATAGGATAGTTCTGAGTCCAGAGTCAACACCACTTTACTCTTGTACAACCCAGACAGATAACTTCCATTAAACCTAGAAAGAGACAGTCATATAGTATTGGAGATAGCATTTAAAGTTGAGTCCCATCACTGCCACATTTTAGGAATGTGCCATGGAAAGTCTTTAAAACTCTCTGGACTTCAGTATGGGATTCAGCTATACCCAAATTCAAACCAATTGTCCAACAGTCTCTGGATTTACCACCAGAGGCCCTCACTCTGAAATTGGCTGACATGGCTTCACCATTCTCAATGCATGTTGTACCTACTTCTGCTTCACCCTTTTTCTAAATCTGTAACCTATCTCTTGTACCTTCTATTTATGCTAGTCAGATTCTTCCTTCCTCATTTAGGTCTAACCTAAGACTTATCTCTCTTTTTCTAATTTATCTTAAAGGACTCTTATCTCTCTCTCTGTATGTTTCTTTTGTACTATTCTCTCTAGCAGTTTCCATATATACAAGTCTTTTCAAAGCAAATAAATTGAATTGTTTTAAATTCCTCAAAAGGAAAGGCTAAATGCACATGCTTTCTCTGATATTTGAATCCTGCAAAGCACTTAATAGTGATATCCTATATACATAATAAATAGTACAAAGGTCAGTGGTATTCAGGTGATGTTCCCCCAACATAGGCATTAGTAAGCCCGCTTCAGTCACCTCTTCAAGAAATTATCTCTTTAAATATACATTTTCCTACAATGAGTATGTCAACTTGATAACTTCTACACAATTTACCCCAAGTTTATTGCAAAGGAGATGCACTGATCACAACATAGGCTATGTAAACTGATAGTCCAAATGGCATGGTAGTTTTTTTCTCTTTAATGTGTTAAAGTTTTTGTATTTTTTTAATTATCAAAATGTTAATAAATGCCATCCCCTGAGAGTTCAATTTGAACTCCTTTGCATTATACTGTGTGGCTTGCACCTGAATTTAGATGAAATATACTGTAGTTAAATGCAGATTAAAATGAGCAGTCATACTTGATTACTCTGGGAATTACTTATATTTCATGTAATAGCTGAATTTGGCTTACCTCAAATGCAAACTTTAATCAGATTAATAAAACTGTGAGTTAAATAAACATTGAACAAACTTTAGCTTGAGCAATAAATTTAGTGATCTCCAACTCTGACATAAGATAATAGGGCATAAAATATCATGGATATGGCTGCTTTTATTCTTCTGTCTCATATTTTTAGCCTAGCAACATTTATGCTAAATTCCCCTAGTCATTATTATATATTTTTCTGTATCACATTAACAACTTCGTTTTTAACTAATCAGTATATATGCTGTGTAAAAAACCAGTTTCATTGCCTTGCAAGTTTCAGCATTATAACTTAAATTTGCCCGCATCTTTGTTATAGACACATTCTCCAGAGGACTCATAAACTCCCTAGACTACTAAATCCCTGTTGTGCTCCATCGACCAAAAGTAGGACTATTTACCTGCCGAAGAGTTGAGAGAGAAATTAACCAGGGCCTTCAACTGGCTAGACCCAGGGGAAATACTTGAGGAAGTAAATTCAGACACTCCATGGCACTATATGCTTATGCTCCTTATGGCTGTCTTTCTGTCTTTCTGGGTGAATTAGCTTCCAGTTCCCTGCCCTTAAATGTATCTGAAGGCACAGCCACAGATGTTGCTGAATCATGTAGCGCATCCATACTCTGTATGTGTGGGCCCATTTTGGGCCTCTGGCCAGCAGTACCGTGTGCATCCTTACCAGAGTGGAGCATTAGTGCTCCAACCCCTGCTACTCGGATCAGCCAGGCAGGTTATTATGGCCAATAAAAAAGAAAACTAAGTTCCCCGAGGGAATTTTCTTCCCTCTGGGGAAAGCTACTTTTCTGAAATTACTAGAGAAATCTAAAGCTGACTTTCTTCTGTAGTTGTGTGTTTTAGAAGTGCTGACTCCTCAAACATCACGTAAGAACCTATCTTCATCTGGTAGATGGCTGGAAGAAGGACTTTGCAAAGCTGACTCTGTGGGAGAGTGACTTCTGATATGGTATATATGTCTAGAGAATGTACTTTTGTGATTTTCCTGGAGAGTTCTGGGGTATGAAGATGGGCTTTCTCAATTATTCAAATCAATTCTGAAAATATTCATTAAATTGCTACAAAGATGAGCTCTATGCTGGCTGAGTGACTAGGGACAAGACTGGGCAACCCATGATCTCTGCTCTTGAGAAGGTCAGAGCCAAGGAGAAGAATCCAGCACATAAACAGGTGTTTACAACAGAAGGGTATTTTGGTCACTGTGTGGACCTTGTTAATATAAACATATCTACCCTTAATTACTGGATATATAAATTTGAGCCACAGCTAGAAGCTCCAGCATATACGACCCTAATGTGATTCACTCCTTGACTGAAACCAAATAATGATAAAAGAGCTCTCTAATTAATGACGTTTTTCTTTACAAAATTGATTTATTCTAATATGATTGTCTATATTTTTATTTCTGTAAAAAGAATCATTCTTATATTGACTTAGATTATACAATGAAATATGCTTTCTTATAGCCCCTGCCAAACCCTGCACCTCCCTGCCACAAAAAAAAAAAAAAAAAAAGGAGAAACAAATTCTGTAGAGCTCGGAGTTAAATATGGCATCCATTTCTTCAGCATAGATCAGTACTATATGGTGCCTACTTGGAAATACCTGGTCATTTTTCTTCATTGCGTTTTTTATCATAGGGAATATAGTTATAAGATCCTTCTATTTCTGTGGACCCTGCTGTCCTCTACTCTCTGACACCAATAGAAGTTTGCTCCACATTGAGAACCATAACTCTCACTCCTCTTCTCCCTTCTAGCTTTTGCCAATGCCTCATAAATCTGTGAACCACAGGCTATTTGCTTTGCTAGCCAAGGCTGTCAGCTCATAAGTGACACAGCCCAACCCACTAACTAGTTCTGAATTAGAATAGTCCCCTATATTTTCTAGTGTCAGTCAGAAGTAGCACATGGAAAGCCTGCTGATAACTAGGGATACTTATATTTCTGACTCACAAAATGGACAGAAACTTTACAATCATAACCTCCCTCCAGGCAGCAGCTATCTGTGATGACCAGAAAAGCCTGCAGCAACATCACCCCAAAAAACTGGCCACATAGCCATCAGCACTGATTGTTAAGATTGCAAAAATATTAATAAATGGAGCAGCTACACTGGACCTCATTCATTTTATATATAAATCCAGTCTCAATCCACATTTTAAGACTATTGTTCATTATCTGTCTTTCCAGGTCAGGAATAACAACAGATATCTCTAGAGAAACCAACTTGCAGATGAAAACAGCCTCAGAAAGACTTCATTCCTAATGTAGGACATATATATTAAGAAGTATCAGACAACATTTTAAATATTAGAATAACTTGGAATAAGAGTGAGGGAGGCATTCTCAAATAATGATAAATCTTTTACCAGACTGGAATTATGAGAGAACATGATAATGATATATCATTTTATATGAGTGGGAAGATTAATATGGTCTTATTAATCAATCTTTGGTATTAGATGGTGGGGGAAGTTAACCCTTGAATCATAAAAGTTTTATTTACAAAGACAAGGAATGTTAATGTCAGCAATGGACTGTAGGCTTGTAGAATTCCAAGATGTTGTGTGAACTAAAGATACAGCTCATATTAAAACAAAAGTGAAAGATTTAAAAGAAGTCATGAGTGATGGTAGAACTCTTATATGGACTTAACAAAAATGAGGTTTTATTTGGTTATCAAATTACGATTAAATGCCTTCTATGCTGAAAGAGAGTTAGAAACCATAGAGGAAAATTATGACATAGTTATTATCTCAAGGACCATAGTTCTACCTGAAAATCTGAAGATGACATTAAGATAGCATACAGGTCCCTTCCACAACACATCCTATAATGCCTTTCTCAAGGATGGAGTTTTATTTATATATATATGTCTCTCTCTCTCTCTCTCTCTCTCTCTGTGTGTGTGTGTGTGTGTGTGTGTGTGTGTAGGCTGTGAATCAGACTGTATTTCTAGTCTTTTCAATGTGACCAGGAATGCTTTATGTATGTGGACATTTTATCTGTTCTCAATACATTTATGACTGAAGTAATCTCATACTAAAAATTTTCAGCATTGTGGCTGGGCATGGTGGCTCACCCAGCACTTTGGGAGGCCAAGGTGGGTGGATCATTTGAGGTCAGGAGTTTGATACCAGCCTGGCCAACAGGGTGAAACCCCGTTTCTACTAAAAATACAAAAATTAGCCAGGCATGGTAATCCCAGTGGGCGCCTGTAGTCCCTGCTACTCGGAAGGCTGAGGCAGGAGAATTGCTTGAACCCAGGAGGCGGAGGTTGTAGTGAGCCAAGATCGTGCCACTGCACTCCAGCCTGGACAACAGAGTGAGACTCCATCCCAAAATCAAAAACAAAATTCAGCATTGTACACAATAATGTTTCGTGTTACAAGTGTGAAAAATCGACACGTAGAAAACTTTAAGCATGTTGAAATGCACATATCAACAAATCTTCACAGCAATCCTAGGAGGTAGTTGTTATTAGTCCCATTTTATAGGTGAGAAAACAGACATTTAAGAAGATTAGGTTAATTTATCTTGCACCATCTGATAAGTGGCAGAATCAAGATTTAAATATAGGTCCTCTGACTACTGGTACCCTCCGAAAGTAGCAATTGACATTCAAATCGCTAAGTAGAAACCAGGATATTGTATCTAAGTTTGGAGAGACAAATCAGAAATCATGGATACTTCAAGAAAATCGAGTCAAGCCAGGGAATAAAACCAAGGGAGCTAAATAGCCAAGTGGTATGTGGCACCTATGCCAGGAAAGCCAGGTTTGATCCAGAGGTGAGTCTAATGGGTAAAAAATTAACTAAAAAAACTATACTATCTGGATATATCTCTGGACCAGAAGCCTCTTGACTATGTATTTGGGGCTTAGTTATGTCTTTCAGTGCAGGCTTTTAGAGCAGCTGTGTCTAGCTTCCCATAGTCAGCCTTCCAGGCTTCTTGTAGCCTGAGATGAGAAACATAGAGTAGGTTCTCTCCTCCTTCCCTGCTCACACTCTCTGCAACATACATATACTCTCAGCATCAATTACTGTTTGTTTTTCTTCCTCTAGGTTCACTAAATATTTGGATGGAAGAAAGTCCCTCCTCATAGTGTATATGTAGAATATAGCCAAGAATGGAAGAAAAATGCAACCTATCCAAATGACAAGAATGCAGTATTTTAGAGTAATCCTAAAATTCTCTGTAAAGTTCCAGTTATCGTGATGGTATGGGGTTATTGTATTCTGCTTGGCTTGGCCAAATTATCATCATAACATCAAATACTTCTTTTTCTAATATCATTTCAGCTTTAAGTTTTCATATATTTGTGTGATTTTTTATTAATGTCCATCTTCCTCATTAGAGTATAACTCTGTTAGGGCAAGGTTCAAGGTTGATTTTGTTATTCATTGTATTCTAAGCATGTACTATAGTGTTGGATACTTAATAGGTATAGAGTAATTGTTGCATGCTGGTCTGAATGAATTATGTTTTTATATTTTGTAATTCTTAGTTTTTTCATCTGTGAAATGGGAGAAATGAAGCCAATCACAAAGTGTTAATGTTAAAATGTTTTTAAAAATATTTAATGTGTAATATTTATGCACATATATGCCAAATGCAGTAGGCACTAGATTATGATAGGTGTTATTGTTCAATGATAGAGTCTGTTTCTTAGAACAGATACATTTCCTCTCAGTTGGCAGAAAAATATTAAATATTGAGCATTCAGGAAATTATTTTTAAAGAAAAGATCTAGGAGAGTGACTGAAAAGATCATGGCATCCTGATTTCAAGATGTGCCAAACTCAGTATCAATTACATGTGCATCATCAATCTCATCTAAGCTTTTCACAGATTTAACAAAAAAGAAAAGCGAAAGGGAGGAGGAGGAGCACGAACCGCTAGATACCAGAGAGAAATGAAAATTTATGTGATTATGCTGCTATGGCAACCTACTGGTTTATTGTGCTGCTTGATACTTAAGGCTTGAAAACAATATGATATCATTTATTCCTAGGAACAGGCTGAAGAATATCATGCATCACTGTCTTAGCCCCAAGGGGTATCTATCTTTAGTTGTGCATTTGAATAAATTAATGTTTTATAATATATTAGAACACTTTAATGAATCTAGACTTTATTAAGCTATTTAAAATGTATGTCTTGTTTATCAATTTTAATGAAATTAATAATTTTAGATTAGAGATATTTGGGCTGCTTTCCTTGTGACAATTTGATTCGCATGGGAGGATATTCCTTTAACCCTACATTAAATAAACAATGGCTACAGTACAGATGTCAAGCCTCCCTGACTGCTGTGAGTTCCTGTATCCCTGGCAACCTGGCCTATGACTGGACTTCTCCCCACCACTTGAACTATTTTTCTAATATCAATATGCCCATGATTTTAATGTAAAATATTACCCCATAATATAACAGCACAACCATTTCTCAGAAACTATATTCACAAAGAAAAAAATCCTGAGAAGCCAGAATTGAGCAACAGAAATCAGCTTCCTTTCTCTAATCATATATTGGGTTTACAATGTCCTGCAATCTAAGGTGACAGGATTCATTTGTACTAATAGTCTCTCACCAATTTGAAAGTGTGTTAAAATAAGAATGGCTCTATTTTATATTTAGTAAAAGGCTATAACGCAGTCTTCCAACAGAGTGTATCATTCATGCCAAATACCATGATAAATGTTGGGGACATGATAGTGAACAAGGCAGAATCCTCATTTCCAGGTAGATTTAGAGCTTAGCAGGAGAGATGAAAAAGTAAAATAGGTTGTGTTTAGTTTAATAAGTGCTTGTTAGATGTGAGCCCATGAGGGTACATTTGAAAAGCTCCCTCCCCAGGTAGAAAAAATCTCGTTGTGGTAGCTTTCCTGGAGAAGGTGACATCCCCATGGAGACTGAAGGACTAGGTAGTGGAAGGCTGCCAGCCAAAGGCAGCCAGGAATGGGTATGTGAGTGGAAGGGGCTTACAAACAAGGGAGCCAACATGTGAAGAGGCCTGAAAGAGGGAGCTCATATCAAAGTCTGGGAGTGGAAATATTTCAGGATAGCCACAGCTCCTGTTGTGTGAGGGTAGAATGGCAAGATTCATAGCCAGAGTGGAATACAGGGGCCAGAATGTGAAGAAACCTACATACCACCCTCTGTTGTGAGGACTTTATTCCAGGGACAGTGAAGAAACACCGACAGGCTTCATACATAAAGTGTAAGATCAACTATTTATTTTAGAAAAATCATTACGCATTTTAAAAACACAACCTAATTCCAGCTGTTTATGGGTAGACTCTGTGTGTGCAGTACTAACCCCTTGATTCTAGTATGTCCCAAACCGAACTGAGTGTGGTCCCTCCCTAAACTTTCTTCCTGTGTTCCAGCCTCAGCCAGTGGCTTCACTCTTTATCTTGTTGTCTAGATGGAAAACACAGAATTACGTTCAAATTTTCCTTTCCTTATATCGAATTAGTCACTGAAATAAGCAAATACTACCTTTCTTCTCTCTTGCTTTTTAACTGCATATCTAATACTCTAAGCCATATTTTAACTTTCCCATCCATTTCTTCCAACTACTCTAAGAAATATTTTGTGAAGACATACAAGCTGCCAACAAGCATATACAAAATGCTCAGCTTCACTAATCATCAGAGAAATGCAAATTAAAACCACAATGAAATACCACCTCATGCCAGTCAAAATGGCTATTATTAAAAAGTCAAAAAAACAACAGATGTTGGTGTGGATGTGGAGAAAAGGGTATGCTTGTACATGACTGGTAGAAATGTAAATTAGTTCAGCTTGCATGAAAAACACTATGGAGATGTCTCAAATAAATAAAAGCAGAGCTACTATTTGGCCCAGCAATTCCACTAAACAAAGGAAAACAAATAATTATATTAAAAGGCCACTTGCACTTGTATGTTTATCATAGCAGTATTCACAATAGCGAAGTCATGGAATCAACCTGAGCATCCGTCAATGGTTGATTAGATAAAGAAAATGTGGCACATATATTCAGTGAAATACTATGCAGCCATATAAAAGAATAAAATCATGTCCTTTGCAGCAACATGGATGGAGTTATAGGCCATTATCCTAAGTGAAATAACTCAGAAACAGAAAATCGAATACTGCATTCTCACTTATAAGTGGGAGTTAAAAAATGGGTAAACATGGACATAAAAATGGAAAATAGACACTAAGGATTCCAAAAGTGGGAGGGCTAGGAGAGGAGTGAGGGATGAAAAATTACTTACTGAGTACAATGTTCACTATTTGGGTGTCGGATGCCCTAGAAACCCAAACCTCACCATTATGCAATATACCTATATAACAGCCTTGCACATGTACCTGCTGAATCTAAAATAAATCAATAAATAAATTAAATTAAACTACTGCTACACACAAAAAAGAGACTAGATTGTTTTAGTACTCTTGAAAATCCCCTCAATAGCTTTCCAATACTTCTGGAATCCAGTCCAAATGCCTCGTAAAATTTAAGACCCTCCAAGTCTTTCCCTAAGGTGCCTTTCTAGCCCTAACTCCTGTTATACCAGATTTCATATCCTGCACACCAAGACATTTAAAAACCTTCTGCATAATGCTTACATGACATTGATCACGTTCTTCTCTTGCCCATGATTATTCTTAACCCCGTGGAAAGTTTGGAAGTGCTACTCATCCTTTGGCATCCAGCAAAAAAGCTACATTTGCCCTGAAGTATTCTGTAACCCTTTTATTTGAGTTGAATGGGCTCTTGCTGTGCACTTTCACAGGTCTTGCCTTAGGGTTCCCTGAAAATTTTCTTACTTAGTACTTATTTCATTTTGCTGATTTTTATGACAAATCCTACACTCTAAGTCACAGGATATAAACTGGAGGTGGCCCACTTTCATCTTTGTTTGACCCAATGTTTTCAATGTAATAATATGTATTTGTGTCTCACACGGGCATGTGCTCTTCAGTTCCCAGTAGCTGAAATGCTTTCAGTTATTTCATATATTTATTTGCATCTCTGGCCTTGAATGTTAAAGTCGTCACAAACGTGGTAAGAGTTGTACTGACACCACATTGGTTATTAAAAGAAATATCATCAAATGAAATAAATAAAATAATAAACAACATAACACGACATAGCAAAATATAATAACGAGATAACACTAGAAATGCAAGTTTCTTCAATTCAGGAACTTTTCTTTCCTTTCCTTTTCAAATTATCTCACAGATTAATGAAGAAGTGAAACTTTTCAAATTATCTTACAGGTGAATGAAGAAGTGAAATCTGAAGTTAGAAGAGAAGATCACTGTTAATCTGAAATGGTAATAAGGTTATTTCTAGTACTCTTCTAAATCAAAACATATAACTGCCTACGTTGCATATAACTGCCTACGTTGGTAAGAACCACCTTGTGAATGATAAGATAAAAGCAAAAGAGAAACAGAATGTACTTCTGTCCTTTCTGAATAATCAAACTTGTAATGTAAAATCTAGAAGAGAGATATCCTGACATAGGAGTCTGGAAATTAGGTCTGCTTTCCTTCAAGTCATTTCACCTTCAAAAGATACAGTTTTTATTATCATATGTAATCCGGTTAGAATTATACAAGGAATGAGTAAGATAGTATGTAGTAAGTTGTAAAATATGTGTTATAAGATAGCAAAGTCAGCACATAAGGTAAAGTTGCATGTTGTTAAAATTAATCTTGAAAATTCCTTAAACTCCTTGTTTCAAACTACCATACTTTACAATAGTTTCCAAAATGGAAAGCAAGTATCCTAAAGTAGAAATAAATGACTAATTGGAGTGTGAGAAAAAAATAACAGAAGGTCCATTTGTACTGTATTCTTATCTCATTTTTAAAATTTTCTGTCTCAGGTCATTTAATGCATGAATACACTAGTTCAGAAATGCATAACCATAAGTAAAAATCGGTATGGAAATATTGTTACTTTTTGCTAATTTTTTTATTTTACTCATGGGAATATATGTTTTAAAAAATGTTGCTGACCCCTGCTTTACATCACTGTTGATGAGTGAGCACTAAAGTATTTGGCTTTGTTTCAGAGCCATGTTACATTAAACAAACATTTTCAACATTAAAACCTCATTAAAAATAGAGAGATGCTCATACTATCAGAGATACATGGGAATGAAGACCCACTGAAGGAGAGCCAGTTTCATATCTCCCATGGTATGTATTTTTGAAGCAGTAGAGTAGCAAGTCATGCCGTTTAATTATATGTGCTATCTTGCATTTTCTCTCTTCCTCTCTCTGCCATGTAGCACCCCAGGCTTAAGAATTGACTCTATGTAAGTGAAACAATGTGAACATTTTGCAAAGCCACCACACATAATAAAGCCTTGAAAATCATAATCTGCTATGCAAATGTAATGTATTCATAATTTTGACGTAAATAAATTGCATGAAAACAGTAAAGAAAGGGGAATCAAAATTTTCCTACATACAAAAAAATTTTAACTCATTTTGCTGGTTTCCTCAAAAATATAAGAAGGGGAGAAGACCCACCCTCCCACAGTCCTGCAGCAAAGTGAATGCTCACATAAAATTTATAGCTTGCTTAGACAATCAGGTAGTAAATATTTAGAATAGAAAAGAGGAGGGGAATGGTCATTACTCTTTATTATGATTTCTCAAGTTCATGTTACCATTGTAAAATCAGGAATGAAAAATAATTGTTATCTAAAGTGAAACTTAACATTAACCTTACTGAAAAAGGTCACCATGCCTCTATGTAAAGTGAACATGGCATATTCTACAAGGCTGACTTTAGGTGTTTTCCTATGCATTCATTCGTATCTGCACACATTTTGTACTTGTCTATGCATGCATATTTTATGCACCTAGATAACTAACCCTTCTCACCAGGGATAATGACCATCACATTTTTTTCTATAGCAGTGTTATAAGGAATGACTTAAAAGAGAATAGGCCAAGTTTGAAATATGTTGCTTAAAAGTCAAGATATTATAGGCCCCACACCGCCAAATGCAAAAATTTCCATTTTGTAGGTACACAGCTTTTAAACTAATAAATCGATAATTTTGATGTCTTTTTCATTCATTGGAGTAATTTATATTTACCTCATTTGCAACGTTTTCATCCCTATATTAAATTATATTAGAGGAATAGGAAAGAAATGCGGTTGCAGCTAAAAAATTCCAAAAAAGCACTTCTACAATTAGCACTTTGCCTAAAAACAGGAAAAGTAAGTAAAATACTATTTTTAAAATCTACTCATTTATTTAATACTTTATTTTTAATTGACCAATAATAATTTTATATATGTATAGGGTATAATGTCATGTTTTTATATATGTATACATTGTGAAATGACTAAATCAAGCTAACATATCAGTTGCCTAAAAGCCTGGAGCAGTTAAAATGGTCATGAGAAATCAGAAAGCACGTATTTCTAGACCTCAGGCTTGGATTTGAGGTAATCTAGAAAAAGAGGAGGGAATTCAACGATGCAGGCAAAATAACAAAAATCTCATCTAAGACAAGATGGTAATACCATCTTCACAAAGTAATACCGATCCATGTTTTTGTAATACCTATTGAAATGCCAGTATATTACAATTCATGTTTTTAGCCTTAATCCTAAATGAATGTACTATTCTCAAACAATAGATTAATTGAATTTCATATCACCAAAAACATTTGCTTAATGATACTTTGGATGTTCTGAAATTGTCTTTTCACTGCATATGCATATAAAGAGTATATTTCTACTTAACAACCTTCTATAGTATTGAGGAAAAAAGTTTAAATATTTGGCTCTCTTTATAACTCTAATTTTCCCAAGGCTTAAATAAATACATAGTAAAATTAAGCCCATTGATACTCTTCATTCCAGGTGTGCTGAAAGAAACTATCATGTTAAAAAATGACTACCTTATCCTAAGAGGTAATATTTTAATAACTAGTATATAACATTAGCCACTCTCATGGTGGAATAAACTAAAAGCCAAATGACTAATATTTCCAATATAAAAAATACTTAGATAATGCATGAGAGAGACAGTGTGGGAGCCATCTTTGAAGATGGCATCAGATGACTCTCACCTCTTGATATTCATGTCCCTGTGCTGTCCCCTCTCACAATGACAATTTCAGGGCATCCAAAGTCCTATTAAGCAAATGTTTTTGATGACATGAAATCACATTGAATAAGGTTTCCCCATGTAGCTAATAATATATTATGGATATGACAGAGCATGACTTCTGAAACTAGGTTATAAAGGACATGGCAGCTTCTATCTAGCTCTCTCCTGGATCACTAATACTGGATTAAGCTCGTCGCCTATGGTGACATCCACGTGGCAATTAACTGAGTCCATCTGCCAATAACTAGCACTACTTGTTGGGCATGTGGGTCAGTCATCTTGGAAGCAGATTCTCCAGCCCCAGTCAAGCCTTCAGATGAGCAGCACCTGGTGACATCTTGACTGCAATCTTATGAGAGACCCAGAGTGATAACCATCCAGCCAAACTGCTCCTGGATTCCTGACCCACAGAGGCTGCTTGAGATAGTTAGTGCTTACTGGTTTTAGTTGCTAAGTTTTGGGTTAATTTGTTACTTAGCAATAGATAACTAATAATGGCATCAGAAACAAGGGAAAGAACATGCGCTGAGAGGTTATCACATCTAAAATGTCTTGATGGTGACGTAAAGCTGAGTGCTCTTCAGGTGAAGTCTCTTGTGTCTCAGTTTTGTCAACACTAAATTGATGATAATAAATCTTATTTCACAGAGGTCTGAACAGTAAATGAGATAAAAGAATTCAAAGAAACTGGAAAGTGTTTTTTTTTTTCCCCTCAGTAAGTGTATATTTCTTTCTTTTCTTTAAATTGTGCTTAATTTTACCATCCTTCTTTTAAGGGGTTTTAAGCTGATTGCTCTTAGCACACAGAAATGGACTTTACAGGATGTTGAAGAACTGCAGGCAGAGATAGGGCTATGGGTGTTCAGGCACTGCCTCTGTTTTTTGTTTGTGTTTATTTGTTTATGTTTATCTGGATGAAGAGCTGGCTTTGAAGATCTTGATTTAAGATAAATGAATATTTATAAACATTCTCTTACATAGAAGTAAAGCGATCGTATAAGTTATTTCTGATTATTTATGTGAGCCTCAAATCAAAAAAGGTCTCTAGGAAAGAAAACTCTAGATCTTGCAGAAATAAACTCTGTTCCTCTCTGACAGGGTCTCTGACAGCTTTATGTTCCCAGTTAAAGACCTCAGAGGTCAACAAGACAACTCTGAAACATGCTGTATCTGTTTCTGCTGTGTTCCTCTTGACTCCATTTTTCTGTGTCCTTGACTAAATAAATCGGGAAATTATAAGTGAGTGTTTGTACATGCAGTTTCTTATTTTGCAAATCCATAAAAAACTTGAAATGCTTTTGACCTTGGTATTTCACATTGACATTTCAAATTAGTTGTGATAGAGTCTTAAGGGCCTTGACCTACACTGGGTGCCATAGTATAGGGGTTAAACCCATGGACTCTGCATGAAGATTTATAAGACTTCCTGGTTTTAAATCCCAGCTCTGCCGCTAACTGTATGAACTTGTGCAAATTACTTAAAAGCATTCTATGCTTTGATTTCCTTAGGTAAAAGTTAAGAATAATAATATTTACTTTACAGGTTTGTTATAAGAGTGAACTGGGTAAATATTATCAACTTAGAACACTACCTGTCCAATAGCAGGTGCTTGCTAAATAGACAGCTTTTTATTTATTTTTATTTTTTCATTTTTTATTCTGTTGAGAGACAGTATCGCTCTGTCTCCAGGCTGGAGTGCAGTGGAGCAATCTCGGCTCACTGTAATCTCCGCCTCCTGGGTTCAAGTGATTCTCCTGCCTCAGCCTCCTGAGTAGCTGGGACTACAGGTGCCTGCCACCATGCCCGGCTAATTTTTGTATTTTTAGTAGAGATGGGGTTTCACCATGTTGGCCAGGGTGGTCTCGATCTCTTGACCTCGTGATCCACCCATCTTTGCCTTCCAAAGTGCTGGGATTACAGGCGTGAGCCACTGTGCCTGGCTAGCTTTTGATTTTGATGAAGTAAATAATTTAATGGCCTGGGCGTTTATGGTGAATCTGCATAGTGAGTGCAACCATTCAGCAACCAGAATCCTTCTTTTTCCTACTCCCTGCATATGCTCAACTTTGCTTTACTTTAGTTTTGAAACGAAATTATTCATTATCATGATATTTGAGAATTTGAGTATTGCCTCAAATATAACCCTAAAGATGATAAATGTATGCTTCACTCTGAACTGAAAATATGTTTGCCTTTCACAAGTGCATTTGATTTTCACAGCTGCATTTTTCTATGCGTGTGAGTGTGTTGGGGAGGACATTGATTGGGGAAAATCAATCTACCTTTTCCTTTTTAGCAAATGGTTCTGAACTCCTTTGAAAATCTAATAAAAGCTGTAGTCCATCTCTACAGCAGGAAAAAAAAAATCACTGAAGCTATGATTGTGGGCACCAACTGGCCCTTTTCTATATTTACTATAGGCCACGAAAGTGGACCGAGGATTATTGTAGCTTTTTTTTTTTTTTTGACAATCGTTGCTGAATTTAGAAAAGAGAAAAAGAGAGAGCAGAAAAAAAAAATCCAGGACATTGCTTCACAAAATATTGGAAACAAAATGGCCTTTAACAAAGGAGCTCTGATTGTTAGCTTTTAAGAAATTAATGACACAAATTAAAAAGTGACTTTGAAAGGTATGTAAAATAGTCTGTCAGTGTTATTTATACAGTGTTTTGTAGAGAACCAGGGATTTGGGGGACTCCTGCAATGATGTCCTAATTTAGAGAAGGGTTGTGAACAGGTAGAATTGAGGCTCCATTTACCCAGCATCTACTTGAGAAGTGCTGTGTTCATAAACATTACTTCTTGGGCTTCCAAATAAGATTGTACATGAACAAAGAGTTCCATAACTTATAAAGGATTCAGAACCACTTTTCTGGATATTTGTCCATATAGATAATTATAAACTGAAACTTCTCAACCTGGGTTATCAAAATCTGAGATAGGCTATATTGGCAGATGTACAATATTGTAGGGTGAAATGAGAGTGACCACAGACCAGTTTATCTAATTCTCAGTATATAAAAATATGGAGTCTTCTACTAAGCTATAAAAAGGCAAATTTAGAATTAGTAAAAACATATAAATTAGTAAAAAGAATTTAAAAATTTAACAACCCAAATTATAGAAGTTGCATATAAAACAGCTAAAAAAATTTTTAGGTAAAACCAGTCAGAAGAAATGAGACTGTTATGGGGATATTATCCCTTATTATTAAGGTTGATGTTAAAAAGGGATATTGTCTTCCACAAATCTTTTGATTCCAGTTCCAGAAAAAAATACCTGCTTGCATCACATACGTTCTTATCCTTTGTGGTAATATCTAAGTCTTTATATAATTTCACCAGTTTTCTGTTCAGATATTTAGCTGCAATTGGTTATGAGCCATGACATAAGTAAATGATATCATTTGGAGGTGTCCCCACCCAAAATCTCATCCTGAATTTAATTTGAATTGTAATCCCCATATGTTGGGGGGAAAGACCCATGGGAGGTGATTAGATCATGGGGGCAGTTCCCCCATCCTGTTATCGTGATAGTGAGTGAGTTCTCACAAGATCTGATGGTTTTATAAGGGGGTTTTCCCCGATTTGCTTGGGACTTCTCTCTCCTGCTGCCTAGTGAAGAAGGAAGTGTTTGCTTCCCCTTCCACTGTGATTGTAAGTTTCCTGTGACCTCCCCAGCCATGTAGAACTGTGAGTCAATTAAACCTCTCTCCTTTATAAGTTACCCAGTCTTGGGCAGTTTTTTATAGCAGCATGAGAATGGACTAATACAGTATGTAAACCCCCTACATATATGTTGTACAGTATGGAATTGCCAATATTTGGCTTTTTTGACTTCGAAAGAGGGAATTTCATACGGTTTAACCTAGCATTTGCTTGAATATATTCCTCCCTAGTTTTGACGCAGACTCTATACAGTATAGATAATTCCCTCTTCTCTGCATTATAGACTCCAGTTTACCCACAGGAGTCCTGTGATTTTTTGATGGATTGATAACAGAATTTGAAGATGTCTGAATGAGCCTACTGGTTGAAAGTAAAGAGAAAGTTGTCAAGTCCTGTCTTATCTTATTCAGTAGCTCTTGCCAAGGTTTTTGGGTCTTCTCAAGGGAGTAATCATACAGAGTTGAAATTTCAAGAGCAGCCCTAAAATCCCACTGGTTAGTCCTTTAGGCATGTATTTTATCTCCTCTACAGCCTCTTTAGTGACAGAATATCTAAAATATAGTGTTCTGTAAAACAAAATGTTAAACTATCTTGTGGGAGAATAAGGCAGGTGAAAGAGTTGAGGCTTATCAAGGAAGCCAGGCAAAGACAGCAGTTCCTATTGCTTTTGAAGTGCTCTTGTGGAAGCTGTACTCACGTCCTTTAAGAGCTGGTTTACTTCCCAAATAAACTGAGTTGCCAGCAACTCAGTTTCAGGAGGGAGGGGAAGAAATGAAATGCATCAGTGATGGGGGATTTGCAGGCATTTCTGAGATCATACAAACCAAAGTGGACATTTCTTCTGGATGCTATTAGCTACTCATCCCTCCCACGTGGGCCCCTTCAGTTTGCTTGCTGCAGAGGAGGCTGCTGAGAATCATTCAAGCCAGTTAAAGAAATTGCCTAAAGTAAGTATCTGAAACACAAGCACGTTAGCTCAAAGTGCTTAGAACACAGTAATAATCACAAAGTCCTCACTTCTTCTCTCCTTTGTACCATTCAAAGGCTGGAGGCGGCACACCTGCACCTTCGCATCTTATCAGGCCACTGCGTCCGGGGGTCACGGTGCCAGATTTAATTTCCTGAATAGTAGGAGCAACTGCAAAAGAAACAAACAAACAAATACTAGTGGATAAGTAAAAACAATCCTCAACAGAAATATGACACACATATATTTTTATTCCTTCTATATTCAAAGCAATCTTATGCCTGATAGACCAACGCATCACATTTTCAGTGTTTTATGCTTCAAATACAAGACTAGTCATTTTCAGCTTCATTTTTCAAGTTGAACAATAGACGAATGTTTTCAGGGAGTGCAGAGTAAATGCAATACATTTTGGCCTTGCTTCCTACTGGAAAAATGGCATTGGTGAGGGTAACACTTCATCTGTACTCCAGTCCAACTCTACTGCAGTAATAGTTCTCATCTATTGAGTGATCACAGGGAACCAGTCACTGGGCTAGGTGCTTTACATTCTCGATTTCCTCACAAAAATACTCTAAGCTTGATGGTATTATCTCAGTTTTACAAATGTGAAAAGTCAAGTTCAGAGATGTTAAATGAATTGTCAAGGTCACACAGCTACTTAGTTGCAGAATTTGCCTTTGAAGTCAGGCATGTTAACTCAAAGCCTGGGCTCTTGAAATATTCTGTGTTTTTTCCTGCCTCCTCCCTATGCTTTAGTAATTTAGTGATTTTTTTCTTTAATGTAGTTTCTTCTGCCTGAATGCCGTTGTTCCCCATTTCCACAGATTCAAGATCCATATTAGGCGTCAGTGTCCCCATGCTCTTCCCTATTGCTCTAGCTGGAAAAAGTTTCCCCGCCTCTGAGTATCTGGATCTCTCATACCATCAACTTTCTATCATGTATTGATAGAAATGTATTGCATTGGCCGAGTGCGGTGGCTCACGCCTGTAATCCCAGCAATCTGGGAGGCCGAGGCGGGTGGCCCACGAGGTCAGGAGATCAAGACCATCCTGGCTAACACAGTGAAACCCCATCTCTACTAAAAATACAAAAAATTAGCCGGGCATGGTGGCTGGCACCTGTAGTCCCAGCTACTCGGGAGGCTGAGGCAGGAGAATGGCGTGAATCCAGGGGGCAAAGCTTGCAGTGAGCCGAGATTGTGCCACTGCACTCCAGCCTGGGCGACACAGCAAGACTCCGTCTCAAAACAAAACAAAACAAAAAAGAAATGTATTGCACTGTATCATGTACTGTATTTATGGGTATGCCAGATTTCCTTTTCAGTTCCTTGAAGGCAGGGTTAAATATCTGATTCATTCTTTGTATATTCCAAGATAATTACACAGTGCCTAGCACAGTGTGATGCTTAAAAAGCTTTTTTTGTAGCATAACTTTTTTTTTTATCCTTCACATAGTTATTCAGCTGTCAACATGTGCCTGGCATTTCTCAAGGAACAAAGCAGTAAATTGCCCTGACGTGATGAAGCTTATATTCTAGATGGGGTAACAAATGGGGAGACAGACTATAAGCAGCAAATATCACAAATAAGTAGTTTAAATAAAATGTTAGAAGGTGATAAACAATACAGTAAAACAAAAACAAAACCCTTATAGTTGCAAGGTAAGAGGAATCAGAGAATGGAATGGAATACTATTTTTGATAGGGTAATCTGAGTAGGCCTCATTGAGATGGTAAAACTTGCACAAAGACTAGATGTAAATGAGTGAGTTAGCTATGTGGATATTTAGAGACAGAGCCTTGAAGGAAGAGGGGACAGCTTGCAGTAAGACACTGAGGCTGAAGCTAGCTAGCCAAGTTTGTTTAATAAATAGCAAGATTGGTGTGGCCGACACAAAGAGAAAGAAGGAGAGTAGGAGGAGATAGGAACAATTTTCAGTGGATTCCAAGTTTACACCAAAGAGAAACAAAGGATGGAAGACTGGGTAGGACCTCTCAGGTCATTTCAAGGAATTGACTTTTATTCTAAGACAAATGGTGAGCCCCTGCAGAGTACAGATAAAATCTGATTGTTTTTTTGAAAAGATGACTCTGGCTGCTGTGTTGAGAAAACACCATAGTGAGGCTAGGATAAAAGTCTAGGGATAAAGTAGGGAATGCAGTAAGCAAGGCAAATGAAGGTGGGTGGCTCACGCCAGGGTGGTAGCAGTGCAAGTGGTGGAAAGTTATCGGGCTTGTGGTCTACTCTGAAATTGGAGCTGATTAAGATTTCTAGACAGATTGAAGTGACATAGAGAAAAAAAAGAGGAGCCAAGGGTGATTTAATTTGGCTTGAGTAGCTGAAAGGTTATTGACTGAGATGAAAAGGACTGTAAATAGAAGAATTTTGGAGGGGGCTGTGTGCAGTGGCTTACACCTATAATCCCAGCATTTTGGGAGGCCGAGGCGGGTGGATCACCTGAGGTCAGGAGTTCAAGACCAGCCTGGCCAACGTGGTGAAACCCCGTCTCTACTAAAATTACAAAAATTAGCCAGGCATAGTGGTGGGCACCTGTAATCCCAGCTGAAGCGGGAGGCTTGGGAGGCTGAAGCGGGAGAATTGCTTGAACCCGGGAGGCGGAGGTTGCAGTGAATTGAGACTGCCATTGCACTTCAGCCTGGGCAACCAAAGCGAAACTCCATCTCGAAAAAAAAAAAAAAGAATTTTGGAGGGAAACATTAGGAGTTGTATGCATGCGTCTTTTCATAAATATTTCCTATTCTACCAAGTTTTTAACATACTATAATTCATATTTCAAATAACACTATAGAAAATTATTAATCAACAACTAGAATCTTGAAGATACAAAAACGAGTTCATTCAGAAATATGGCCTAAGTGTGCACTATGGATGTATTTTGATTTCTTTGGAAAGCAATTAAAAAGTACAGCACTTAATGGTTTATCAATATTCAGTGAATACTGAATATATAGTTTTCAACATATGAAAACTATAAAAACTCTTACAATGGAACATTGCCTTTCATCTAAAAAAATACCCTAGGAAATACATCATTTTCTGTTAAGGGCAATACTTCTTTTTGAAATTATTGCACTTCTATTTCTCTGTGGTGTTTTTATACTTATTATTTATAGTTCTAGAAAACATTGCAAGGAAAATATTTTTGTTAAAGTACTTGCTAATAAATTGGTGAAAAATAATGAAATAATATTTCCAAAAAATGTTTGCATGAGAACTGTTACAAGATAATATAGATACACACATATACACAAACACACACCCAGTTATATATATATATATAAATCATATATGTATAACTTTTATAATGTACATATACATATATACCCTTATATATACACATTTATCTATATATGGGTGTATACATATACGTATATTCACAAACACAAGAAATCATTTCATAATTTTAAAATTGTTTTGTTAAGCAAAATTTCATGTCACCTGCAAAAGCCAATTAAATATATTAAAAAATCTATAAATAAAACTCCATGTACTTGTCAATTATTATGACACTGCTCATGACAGGTACAGGTAAGACTGTATTTTCACTATTGTTCTCATAGGCTTTAATCTCTCTTTCCTGTCACACAAACAGACTGTAATATTTTATGATATCTAACTATTACTGAAGATGAAATAACCATATGCAAGAGGAGATCCATCACAAGCTTCTATTGATAACCTGGTTAGTTTAATTACTCTCTTGTTTGTCAAGGGGGCCATGACTCATTATAAACAAAAGCATGAAATCCGGAACATTGCCTGAAAACCCAGGCGTAATGAACCGAAATCAAAATCTAGTTCATCATTAAAAGGCTTTTGTGCAGTACAGTGTACATACAGCTCAGCACTGGGTGCTTTACCACACAAGTTAAGGTCCAAGTGTTGTGAAGTAATCAATGTGGAGAGAAGATTCTCATGAGGCTATCCCTTTGTGGCTAAAATTATAAATTTGAACCGAAAGCCTCTATTGATTTTACTTGGAGACATACAAATTCTTATTACATATTCATATTACTGTGCATCTTTTGGAAATAACTTGTTCAAAAAGAAAAGGATTCATCCATTTATTTATTCTTTATGCCTTTGTTGATTCAACACATATTTTATCAGGGATCACATTAATGAAAAAAAAATATTCCTGGCCTCATAGAGCTGATATGAAGTGATACAAACTGAGACGAAAACAGAGCAGGGTGAAAGAAAAAGGAAGGGCAAGATATGTTATTTACTATGTTGCAGTCTCAGAGATCCTTGATGATAAGGTAATATCTGAACAAAGAATTAAATGATGTGAGAAAAGGAATCATTTGGCAATTCGTAGAAAATTATTATAATAAGAAAAAGGAAAGGCAAAGGTCCTGAGTGGAGAGCATACTTGAGGTGGAAACATGTTTAACAGGATTAGGTTTAACACACTGTTTTAGAAATAGCAAAATGGTCATCATTGCTTGAGTAGAATAGGTGAGAATAATCTAGAAGAGAAGGTGGGGCAGGGGGCTGGAGCCCAGATTCTATAGGGTCTAGTAGCCCATGATAAAAGTTTTGAATTTTATTCTAAGCTGATAAGGTTTTGCAGATTTTGAGCAGAGGAGTGACATGATTTAGTTAAAATCCTACAGAGATTATTTGTCTGTTGTGTGGAACATGGTCTGCAAAGAGGCAGGAGAGGAAACCAGCAGAATAGCTATGAGGCTGTTGTAGTAATCCTTAGGATAATGAGAAAGTCATTGGCCAATGCATAGAAAAGGCAGAAGCTGAGGATAGAACGTAATTAAATAGATCATTGCTCACATTGGACCTGAATCAACTCATTTTAGTTAGCAGGCATTGACTGAGCATTTTCAGTGGATTCCAAGTTTACACCATTCTGAACCCTACTACTCTGTATAAATAAAAGGATTTTGTGGGTACAGACATGTCTGATAATACCCAGAGGATTACTTTCTACAGTACTTCTTAGAAATTGTGATGTACATGTATGTCTTATGAATCTTTTATTGCAGGGGTCTGTTAGGAACCGGGCCTGTTAGGAACCCGGGCCACACAGCTGGAGGTGAGTGGCAGGTGAGCAAATGGAGCTTCATCTGTATTTACAAATGCTCCCCATCACTTGCATTACTGCCTGAGCTCCACCTCCCATGAGATCAACAGCAGCATTAGATTTTCATAGGAATGTGAACCCTATTGTGAACTGCACATGCAAGGGATCTAAGGTGCACACTCCTTATGATAATCTAATGCCTGATGATCTGAGGTGGAGCTGAGGCAGTGTTGCTAGCACTGGGGAGTGGCTGCAAATACAGACTAATGTTAGCAGAGAATTATACACATAGGCCATAATAAATCAATTGCTTGCAGACTCATATCAAAACCCTATCAGTGAGTGGCAAGCAACAATTAAGCTGCATCTGGTGGCAGGCTTTATAGTGGCAAATAAGTTGAGGTACTTCAATTGCACAACTGCATCTGGTGGCAGGCTTTAAGTCAGAATCTGACACTTTAGTCTGCATGTGGCCCACACATTATTTTATTTACCACTTCTGTCCGTACCTTTTTCCTACACTGCGCACTTGTCTCAGTCACAGTTTTGGTAAGCCCACAAGCTAACCCTAGCCAAAATGAGTAAAAACCAAACATCACTGGAGAGCTTCTTTGAAAAGGGGAAAAGACCCAACAACTCTAAGACTGCCAACAAAAGAAAGCTGCATTTAAAAGAAAATAACAAGAGTGCTACTTAAATTACAAGTTCTTTGTAACAGGTGATTCACATTCTCCAAGCCCACTTTGTATAATGTGTGGTGACTGGCTATCCAACAAGGCCATGAAAACTTCAAAACTGCTGTTCCACATGGAGACCAAGAACCTTGCATTAAAAGACAAGACTTTGGAGTTTTTCAAACGGAAAAAAACATAAACACGAAGAACAGAAGCAATTATTAAAGGCCACCACTTCATCAAATGTGTCTGCACCAAGAGCATGATTCTCGTGACTAACCACATTGCTAAAACTAAGAAGCCCTTCCCTATTGGTGAAGAGCTGATCCTGCCTACTGCTAAGGATATTTGTCGTGAACTTTTAGGAGAGGCTGCTGTTCAAAAGGTGGCACGTGTTCCTCTTTTGGCTAGCACCATAACTAGATGAAATAGCAGAGGATATTAAGGCACGATTGTTAGAGAGGATTAACAAATCACTGTGGTACACAATCTAGGTTGATGAATCTACTGATGTTGACAAGGCAACAATGCTTGTTTATGTGGGATATATTTTTCAGGAGGATGTTCGTAAGGATATGTTATGTGCACTTTCGTTGCCAACCAACAGCACAGCTGCAGGACTATTCAAGCCTCTGAATGATTACAAATCGGGAAAACTGAATTGGTTATTTTGTGTTGGTATATGCATGGATAGAGTTGCTGCCATGACTTGACAGCTTTCTGGTTTCACTATTCGGGTCAAATAGGTCACTTCTGAATGTAAGTCTACACATCGTGTCATCCGTAGAGAAATGCTGGCTAGCTGGAAAATGTTACCTGAACTAAAATCATTTTCCAGAATGTGATTAAAATTACCAACCACGTTAAAATACATGCCCTTAACTCACATCCGTTGCCGCAGCTCTGTGAGGAGATGGACACAGAGCACACATGCTTTCTCTTTTACACAGAAGTGAGATAGCTTTCTAAAGGTGGATAACTGAGCAGAGTATCTGAGTTATGAGAGCCACTGCAGAGATTACTTTTAGAAACACAGTCACCAATGGCAGCACATTTCAGTGACATAGAATGGGTCGCAAAACTTGCTTACTTATGTGACATATTCAACCTGCTCAATGGACTCAGCCTTTCACTTCAGGGGAGAATGACAACTGTGTTCAGACCGGCAGATAAAGTGGCTGCATTCAAAGCCAAAGCGGAATTATGGGGGCGAAAAGTGAACACTGGGATTTTTGACATGTTTCAAACATTAGCAGAGATTTTAAAAGAGGCTGAGCCAGGACCTTCTTTCTCCCAGCTGGTGCATGATCGTCTTGCTCAGCTTTCGAAAGACTTTGAGCATTACTTCCTAATCACAAAAGACACCCGAACTGGGAAGGAATGGATCTGCAACCCATTTGTGAATAAGCCAGGTGTATTGACTTTGTCCCTGCCAGAAGAGACTCAATTACTTGAGATTACAAATGACTGTGGCTTTAAAAGTATGTTTGGGACAACCTCAAATCTCCATAAGTTCTGGATTAAGGTCAAGGCAGAATATCCTGGGTTGCCACAAAGGACTGAAAAACCTGCTTCCATTTCCAACATCCTGTCTTTGTGAAGCAGGGTTTTCTGCAGTCACAGCCACCAAAATGAGATCATGGAGTAGACTGGAAAAGCAACACACTTCGGGTGCCACTGTCTCCCATCACCCCCGGATGAGACTGTCTAGTTGCAAGAAAACACACTCAGGCTGTCAGTGATTCTACATTATGGCAAGTTGTATAAGTATTTCATTATATGTTACAATATAATAATAATAGAAATAAAGTGAACAATAAATGTAATGCACTTGAATCATCCTGAAAAAATCTTCTACCCCACCCCACAGTCCATAGAAAAATTGTCTTCCAAAAAACCGGTCCCTGGTGCCAAAAAGGTTAGGGACTACTGTCTTTTTGGACAGACCCTTTTCCAAACTTATGTGACCACAGCGTTCTACAAGGTTTCGTTTGAGCATTTTGTGGGTCTGATATTTCTTGGGATATATTCTGCATGTGTCAAATTACTGGTATAGTGGGTCTCTAAGCTGTATTCTACATCATAGGTTATGTTGTCCATGACTTTTAAGGTGAACTCTCACTACTGGCTTAAGAGGTTTCTAAGGGCTCATGAGCTATAATGTACTCACAGATTTCATGTAAGGAGAAGGCTTCAATTATTTGTGCCATAAGGATATGGTCATTTATTTCCCTGGAACAGATGTACCTGACAAAAATTATGACTAATTAAATCTCCAACTGGAGCTGTACAGTAAAAAATTATAAATATATTTGGCCAAGTTGTACAAAACACTCATTTTCCACTACAATATTCCATGTTTTAAGTAATCATAGTGGGCTCTTTCTTAGAAAGATGATCAAATGAAAAAATCTGAGTGATTGCTTCCAGAGCCTATTTCTCTTACTACTACACACCCTCCATTGCTCTGTGAATTTTGGCCTGGCACCGGCAGTGTAAGCTGTTTTTGTTGGGAGTAGGGAAATAAATTTATGCATCTTCATGTGTTTATGTTTCCAGAACTGTTTTTCTTTTTGTATATATAGCCTTGTGTTCTTCTTAGATGTAACCTTTCAATAACATTAAAGTGGCAAGGAAAGTGAGTGCTAGAGTCTCTCAAGTTCACCAGTAGAATAGCATCCTTTGGAGTGGACTGTGAGCTGAAGCAATTGCACGGTGGAAATAAAATCAATTTCAGAGGAATGTTATTAGACAGATGTGAGTAAGAGCAAGGAACAGATGTTGGGGAAAGCCAGCAGTGAAAGAAAGGGTCAGCACGAGGTATTTAATACCTGTGTGGTTAGAGGCTCACAAAGGAGGAGTCTTCCTTTCTAATTTGCTCAGTGGGATTATTTCTTTGCATTCTTTAGCTAGTCATTTCAGGATGAAGATAATGAAAGTGTCTTCATCCAAATCTCCAGGCTCTGCAGGTGCAAGAAACAGAACCTCTGCACTTGGCACCCAACAAGCCTAATCAAGATTCATTTTCTTAGTTACATGACAATAGCTACCAAAGATCTTCTTCCTCTCATGCCATCCTCAATGGGAGCTTTAGTCATGTACAGAGTATTATTATTATTATAAACGAGTAAATCCAATAATTATTTTAATATCCTTGCTAAGTTGAGGTAGTTGAAATGAAACTTTAGAGTTCCAATGGCAAAAGAATTTGAACACCACCCTATCCCCTTAAAGTGATGGATGATTATGAACATGCCATGTTAAATAACTGCAACAATAAAAAAGGGTGCCCAGAGAAGAAGAGTAGTAATGTGTTTCATGTTAAATACTGCAACAGTATAAATAACATTGCCTGTAGAGCATTAGTGAATTTAGAGTCTATAAAGAGGAGAAATCAGTCCTACAGAACCCACATGGTTTGAAAATGCTGTGGAAAATAAGCATGTTGACCTTAGTCTGTATTTAGGATTTACATGCTACATTAAGGCAGCCTTAGTCAAATGGACAGTCTTTGGAAAAATTTTAAGACTTCAAGTACCTCACAGAGAATACAAAATATAAGATGTGTTCAATATATTATTGTTTCATAGGAGGAGAGTTATATGTAGTTAAAAATTTCTTACTTGAAGACAGGTTGAAACTCAGGGTGGGAAACAATGACAATCTTTCAAAGGTTTTTATAGATCTCATAGAAACATATCATAAGGTCAACCAACTCTTCGTGAAGCAAATATGTCTTCACCTAATGAATTAATTTCACCTTAAAGGAAGTTAAGATTTAAAAAAATCAAACTTCCAAAATATAGTTGAATCACAATCTTTATGACTTAGAGACTTTCACATTGAATTAAGCCTCTGGTCAGCATTCACAGGGGATGAAAATAATCTAGTTTGTAATGTACCTCCAGCTTCCCCCAGACCTTAAACATTTACACAGTGGTGAAATAATGCAGTAAAAAAGCACTGCTTTGCAGTGCAACAAACGTGGCTCTAACATTTACTGTCTGAAGTACTTAACCCTTCTAAATCCCAGTTTTCTCACCCGTAAAATAGACAGTACTTACTTCATAGGATTGGTGTATGGAGAAAATAAAATAATTGAAGGAAAATGCTTCATACTGCTTTGCACTGAGTTAGTTGTCAACAAAAACATTAGCTATTATTAAATTAGGATTATTACTAGAGAATAGAGTATCACAGTCCTGCTTCCTTTTAAGGGCATGGAATCATGATAAGACATGGGCAAAAAAGAAAAACGAATTTTTAAAAATTCATTGCCTTGGCACTGCAAGCATGTGATTAATTTAATTAAAACCTGAATGAGTATATCACATTTTACTCTCCCAGAATTCCATCCATAGCCTACTTTTTTTAGCGTAATCAAGAAAATCTTTTCTGAAAGGCAGATGTGGTAAACCTTATATTCCTCTTTGAACAAGAAATAAGAGGCTTGGGTTCAATGTGAAAAAATGTGAAAAGTGTATGTAACACAAAGGTATCCTTTCCAGGAAAATATGCAACTGTGGTGGTACATTACTTGGGTATATAAAAGATCATGTCAGTTACATTGAACATATTGATGAGGTCATTTTCTTTTTCACAAGAAAGACAATAAGTGAAATTTTACAGTTAACTTGACCTTAATGTTTTTTTTAAATATTTAATATTCAATGTGACAGAGTACTAAGCTGTGATCTTTGATTCCGTTATGTTTGAAAACGTACAGAAAAAAAACAAAATTATTTGGTAAAAAAATTTTCGGAGCGCAGAGATATATGACTACATATGAATTCTGATTTTAGGAGGATGAATGAAGTCTCCAGCACTAACTCCCTAAACCCTCAATAACAACCTGTTCATTGTTTGAAGCTATTAACCTAAGTGATTATTTTCCTAAGATCAAGTTCAATGTTATTATATTCAACTTTTTCAAGGGGTTGAATTTACTAAGCTATCATTAGTCATTATATTGTGATATAAATGATCTGATACTGTGTTGATTATGAGTATGCACATGTTAGAGGCCATAGATGACGGATGAACAGATGAGTTACCTGTGACTCATGAAGTGAATAAAAGTGCAGTAAGAAGAGAAAGGCTTACATCATGAGTAGTTTGCTGATGCTAAAGCAGAATTTATTCATATTGTTCTTTTGACAACGGTTAGCACTGGTGAAATTACAGCTTGAAGTAGCTGTCCCCTTGTAGTCAGCAATGCTCACTCCAGTGATGCATCCACTGTAAAATATGTGTGAAATTTATTGGGCCACCAGCCGTATCAACAGGAATTAAATGGTTCACTGTTTTCCTAGCTGTTTGCCGAACTTCCTTTCTTTCAACTTGTTCATGATCTGATCTCTTCTCTGTTGTCAGTCATGCTGAAATTATAGCTGTATGTGATTGATTTGGATATACTGGACAAGTTTGCAAGTATTGTAAAAGTTGGGATTCTCTGAAAGTATCTCTATTCTCAGCAAGTATAATCTTGTAAATAAAATTGCCCTTCAGTACAAATCTTACAAATCCTAAAATATTTGAGTGCATTTTTTCTAATATTGAAGCCATTATAAACTTTCTTAAATAAAAAATATTTTTAGTGAATCTTCAAAAAATGAAGATTAGAAAAGTGCAGACTCTTTAAATCCCTGTAAAACATTAGAAATTTTTTGTAATTTATTAATGAAAATATGTTTCTACTTGTATTAATCATTCAAGGTACGTTGTTAGAGCTTCCATGATGTTTATTGTTATGTTTTAAGTCATGGTACGCCATTAAAGACTCATACTGATCTCTCAAAATGTGAATGAGCCAGGCTCATATATATATTCGAGATAGGTGAAGTCAATCAATTGAAAAAGTAATGGCAGTAAATATACGTGGGGTAATAGATGAGAATAGCATTGGTTGGATCTTCCCTTAGGCCAGTTCCTCACTGGATCATGTTTCCCTCTGCTCTCAGAGCCAGTTTCCTCCAAAGATCTAATAGTAAATCCAAAGGCAGAAGGGAGCCTTGGGGTGTTATGACTTCTGCCCTCTCAGAATAATAACTGGATCTGATTTCTTAGCTTACTGAATGGTTTATTATTTCTTCTTGTTACTATGGCCTTCAAAAATCTTTAAAAAGAACATTTAAAAAGTTGATTAAAATTCAGTTATTATCATTGTTTAATTCTATAAAATGAATAATTCATTTTGCTAATATATTCTAAAGAATTACTTTCCAAACACACTGTCTTATAAGAAGAAAAATAAAGCTTTCAGGATCTAGAAAGAAAAGAAAAAAATAAGATTTATATCATAGAAATATAGTTGTAAACTACCCATTTCTCCCTGCCTCAACCCCGCCTTCAGTTACGTGACAGTGTCAGAAGTCTAGCAAGACTACAGAAAATATGTTAAGCGAATGACATTTTCCAAAACTACAGATATAGATTCCCTAGTAAAAAATGAACATTAAACCACTTTTATCCCCCCATTTATTTTGACACGGCAATTGCCTACTCAAACCTGCATCTTGGAGGATGTAATGTGATAATATTTCTATATGGTTCAAAGACTAAGGCAACAGAGGTAGTAACTGTGCAACCAGTGTACTTTATCCATAAACTTGCCATGAACTTATGAACAAGGGGGGAAAACATCCTAGTGGGAAGTGATAGTAGTTGTAGAATTGAGAGGTAATGTTTTTTCTCATTTGAAAAACATAGTTTTGGACACTTCTATTTATGGAGAAAGAAAGCTAAATCAGAACATGCACAGTAAGTAGTAACTAACAGCAAAAGAATGAGAAGACAAAGTAGGGGAGACATTTTACCTACAAATAGTGTAGCTTAAAGAAATCAGAAGATGTGGGAGGAGGGGTGGTAGAAAAACCGTAATTTTCAGAACGAGTAGTATGGGTGTATTTGGGGCCAAAGCTGTTTTAGAAGGGAAAGAAAATGTCATCCTTCTTAAAATGATTAAACAACATGGTATGAGAAAACTCTGCCTAATAGCAAAAGTAATTTGACAAGTGAAGAGAACATCAAGAAAGGAAAAGTCTCACTGACAAAACAGAAATTCCATGTCAGCAAGAGCAGCACATGAATAAATTATTAAAGTATATGTTTGGGTTCCTTCCTTTTTTGCTCAGGAATACATACATATTTTGCTCAGAAATGCAGCTGATACTCTCCTTATAATCTCAATCTTATTTAATGCCCTTTCAGTCAAAGTCGCCAGATCCTGTCTATTTACTGCTCTCATCCTGCAAAGCTTATCTGTGAATTTGATGAACAGTTACTATTACCAGTTCATCAATGTCATTGAGAAACATTTCTAAGTCTTGAGAGATGCTATAATCTTGTTGATTCTGCCTTTAAAATGCATCTAAAATCTTATACTTCTCATCACTCCTATAGTTATCATATTGGTGCTAGCTAACATTACTTCCTGCTTGAAATATTTCAGTAGTCTCCTAATTGGTCTTCCTGGTTTTGGCTTTTGCTCCTGTTACAAATCATTCTCAGCACAGTAGCCATAGTGTTTCTGTTAAAAGAAGACAAATCCTACATCCTTGCTACACACAACTATGCTTCACTTCCCTCACTTTTTCAGAATAAGAGCCAAATTCATTACAATGGTTTATAAGTCTCTAAATGATCAACCCTCTTGCCACTTCTGTGACCACATCTCTGTCCATTGCCTCCCTTGTCCAATCTGCTCTAGCAATATTGGACTATTTCAGATTGGTGGAACACAAACCAAGAGCACCCCTACTTCAGAGTCTTTTCACTTGATACTTCCTCAGTCTGGAATAGTCATCCCTCAGATATTGACATGTCGTGCTTACATCCTCATTTCCTTCCAGTCTCTGCTCAAAGTCCACCATATTAAGGAGGTGCTCCCTGACCTCCTATATATAATAGCAATTCTACCCCCTTACTCTTCAATTCTTTCCTTCTTAACCATCCTTACTGTTCTCCATACCAATAATCTCCATCTGACATGGTATATATTTACTTCTTTATTGTTAGTTGTCTCCCCTCTCTCATTGGAATGTACAATTCACAAGGGAACAGTCTTTGTGTTGTTCAATGATGTATTCCAAGTCCTAAGACCAGTGCCTGAAGCATAGTAGGCACTCAATAAAAAATAAAATGTTATTGGTGTCTAAAGAATAAAGTAATCATCAAACTATTTGTGTTACAGAAATGTTGCACATTTTGATGTAGGCCAGAAAAGATGTCATAATTTCATTCACCTTTGCTGAGTAGAACATTTTTGTAGTATTATCATTTGAATGTTTAAAATTCCCACTATCATGTGCCTCTAAAAGAAATAATGCAAAGTCTGCATTTATATTGCTTTCACATTTTTGATTTTTTTGTGTGTATGATACCTTATATTTTTCTTTATACTTACATGAATACACACAGACACACACACACACACACACACACACAATTGACCTTTTGTATTCATGGGTTCCATATTTGTGGATTTAACCAAAGAGGGCTTAAAAATATTTGAACTAAAAAATAACAATACAATAATAAAGCTACAACTAAAAACAATACAGTGTAACAGCTATTTATATAACATTTATATAGTATGAGGTGTTATAAGTAGTTTAGTGATAAGTTAAATTATATGAGAGGATGTGCATAGGTTCTATGCAAATACTATGCCATTTTATATATAAGGGACTAGAGCATATACAGATTTTTATATCCTTGAGGAGATCTAGAACCAATACTCCACGGATACTGAGGGATGAATGAATATATGTGTTTAGTTGAATATTTATGTGTTATTTTTCTATATTTTATATATATTTAATTAAATTTAACATATTTGTTAGAATACTTATGATAAGGCAGGTGTCCCCAAGCCCCAGGCCATGGACCGCTGCTGGACATATCGTGTGCCTCTAACATGAATAATGCAATGTCTGCATATATATTGCTTTCACATTTTTGATGTTTCACTGTGTAATAATACCTTATAATTTTTTTTATATTTAGATGACTATACACACAGCTGCATAGCAGGAGGTGAGCTGCAGGGTAGCAAGCATTATTGCCTGAGCTCCTCCTCCTATCATATGTGCAGTGGCAACATATTCTAATAGGAGTGTGAACCCTATTGTGAACTGTACATGTGAGGAATGTAAGCTGCATGCTCCTTATGAGAATCTAATGCCTGATGATCTGAGGTGGAACAGTCCCACCATCCCCTCCAACCCCTCAGTCCATAGAAAAATTGTCTTCCACAAAACCACAAAACCACTCTGGTACCAAGAAGGTTGGGGACTGCTGTGATAAGGAACAGATTATCTGAAACTAAATGGTTAACTTTATTTATTTATTTTTATTACACTTTAAGTTCTAGGGTACATGTGCACAACGTGTAGGTTTGTTACATATGTGTACATGTGCCACGTTGGTGTGCTGCACCCATTAACTTGTCATTTAATATTAGGTATATCTCTTAATGCTATCCCTCCCCCCTCCCCCGACCCCACAACAGGCCCCGGTGTGTGATGTTCCCCTTCCTATGTCCATGTGTTCTCATTGTTCAATTCCCACCTATGAGTGAGAACATGCAGTGTTTGGTTTTTTGTCCTTGGGATAGTTTGCTGAGAATGATGTCCCTTCATCCATGTCCCTACAAAGGACATGAACTCATCATTTTTTATGGCTGCATAGTATTCCATGCTGTATAGGCATGGGCAAGGTCTTCATGTCTAAAACACCAAAAGCAATGGCAACAAAAGCCAAAATTGACAAATGAGATCTAATTAAACTAAAGAGCTTCTGCACTGCAAAAGAAACTTCCATCAGAGTGAACAGGCAACAAACAGAATTGGAGAAAATTTTTGCAATCTACTCATCTGACAAAGGGCTAATTAATATCCAGAATCTACAATGAACCCAAAGAAATTTACAAGAAAAAAACAAACAACCCCGTCAAAAAGTGGGCAAAGGATATGAACAGACATTTCTCAAAAGAAGACATTTATGCAGCCAAAAGATACATGAAAAAATGCTCATCATCACTGGCCATCAGAGAAATGCAAATCAAAACCACAATGAGATACCATCTCACACCAGTTAGAATGGCGATCATTCAAAAGTCAGGAAACAGCAGGTGCTGGAGAGGATGTGGAGAAATAGGAACACTTTTACACTGTTGGTGGGACTGTAAACTAGTTCAACCATTGTGGAAGTCAGTGTGGTGATTCCTCAGGGATCTAGAGCTAGAAATACCATTTGACCCAGCCATCCCATTACTGGGTATATACCCAAAGGATTATAAATCATGCTGCTATAAAGACACATGCACACGTATGTTTATTGCAGCACTATTCACAATAGTAAAGACTTGGAACCAAGCCAAATGTCCAACAATGATAGACTGGATTAAGAAAATGTGGCACATATACACTAAATGGTTAACTTTAAATTTTTATCTTATATATTATGCAATATCACATGTAACACTATATAACTAGGCATTAAAATACTACACATCTGGGCATCAGAGCTCTAGAAAAAATTCAAGTAGCATTTGTCTATGACTCCCACCAATATATTTTGACTCAGAAAGAAATCACAGATCACTGTTAGACTAATGCCATTTTTTAGTCAGCTATAGACACAGTGATGCTGTGTGACAAAGAACCACTACATTTTAGTGACATGTAACAATTATTATCTATTTCTCACTCCTGTGTCTCTGACATATCTTTAATGCGCATTAGTCAAAGCAGCCACGTGGTCAAGCCTGTCATCAATGGGGCTAAGAAATACTCTTCATGTACATTTGGAAGCGAAGGGGAGTCAGTATTTTCCAAGGAATTGTCCAGACTATTACTTGGAGTAGAGTTTTCCAAAGTTATTCATTCTCAAAATCTCCTATGTACCAAAGCTAAAGAGAGCTCTATGGGTCTGCCTTGAAGAGAAAGTTTGTTTTATCTTCTGTTGAGAAAATAAACTGTCTAAAATGAATTGTGGATTCCGCAGTAATTCAATGTGAATATTATGTGAATGAAGATAACCATAGAGAATAGAGCTGCCTGTGAAAACCAAAATGACAGCAAGTGCTATACAAACCAAGAGTCTGGAAAACCAGCATGTCAGGAAGGTGTTATAAGAGCTCCCAAGAAAGGGTGATAACTCACCATGGGAGGACTTCCCATTTCTTCAGTGACCACACAGGGAATGTATTTGGAAATTGAAAATTACTTTCTATTTTTATAGGTCATCTACTCACTCTACTTTTATTCTGAATTATTGTCTCTTCTTTTAATAATTTATTTACTCAGTGTTCGAGGTCAAGGATAGATTAAAATGGTTCCTGCCTTAGAGAAGCTCAAGATTTTAGTGGAATTATGAACTGGTCAATACTATGTCATAATCTTATGTATTTCCCTAAGACTTGGCCCAGTATCAGAAACATAGGTGATAATTTAAAAATGTTTATTGAATAAATGCACACAATAAATGAATGCATTATGTCCATAAAATATTACAGTTTTATGATCTTGTTATAATTTACCCTCTAGACTTTTTAAAAATTATACTTTAAGTTCTGAGACACATGTGCAGAACATGCAGGTTTGTTACATAGGTATACACGTGCCATGGTGGTTGGCTGCACCCATCAACCCATCATCTACATTAGGTATTTCTCCTAATGCTATCCCTCCCCTAGCACCCCACCCCCTGACAGGCCCCGTCGTGTGATATTCCCCTCCCTTCGTCTATGTGTTCTCATTGTTCAACTCCCACTTATGAGTGAGAACATGTGGTGTTAGGTTTTCTGTTCCTGTATTAGTTTGCTGAGAATGATAGTTTCCAGCTTCATCCCTGTCCCTGCAAAGGACATGAACTCATCCTTTTTTATGGCTGACTAGTATTCCATGGTGTATATATGCCACATTTTCTTTATCCAGTCTATCACTGATGAGCATTTGGGTTGGTTCCAAGTCTTTACTATTGTGAACAGTGCTGCAATAAATACATGTGTGCATGTGTCTTTATAGCAGAATGATTTATAATCATTTGGGTATACACCCAGTAATTGGCTGGGTCAAATGGTATTTCTAGTTCTAGATGCTTGAGGAATCACCACACTGTCTTCCACAATGGTTGAACTAATTTACACTCCCACCAACAGTGTGAAAGTGTTCATATTTCTCCACATCCTCTCCAGCTTCTGTTGCTTCCTTTTTACTGATTGCCATTCTAACTGGCATGAAATGGTATCTCATTGTGGTTTTGATTTGCATTTCTCTAATGACCAGTGATAATGAGCTTTTCTTCATATGTTTGTTGGCTGCGTAAATGTCTTCTTTTTAAGAAGTGTCTGTTCATATCCTTTGCCAACTTTTTGATGGGGTTGTTAAAAAAAAGAAAATCAATGGTAGCTTGATGGGGATAGCATTGAATCTATAAATTACTTTGGGCAATATGGCCATTTTCATGATATTGATTCTTCCTACCCATGAGCATGGAATGTTTTCCCATTTGTTTCTGTCTTCTCTTATTTCCTTGAGCAGTGGTTTGTTCCCCTTGAAGAGGTCCTTCACATCCCTTGTAAGTTGTATTCCTAAGTATTTTATTCTCTTTGTAGCAATTGTGAATGGGAGTTCACTCATGATTCAGCTTTCTGTTTGTCTATTATTGGTGTATAGGAATGCTTGTGATTTTTCTCACCACTCCTATTCAACATAGTATTGGGAGTTCTGGCCGGGGCAATCAGGCAAGAGAAAGAAATAAAGGTATTCAAATAGGAAGATAGGAAGTCAAACTCTCTCTATTTGCAGATGACATGATTGTATGTGTAGAAAACCCAATCATCTCAGCCCAAAATCTCCTTAAGCGGATAAGCAACTTTGACAATGTCTCAGGATACAAAATCAATGTGCAAAGATCACCTCTAGACTTTTTAAAAACTCAATAGAGTTAAATCCAATAAGTTAGAATTTAATGTGGATGGTCTTGCAATGCTCATGTCATACATAACTGATAAGTGATAAATACATTTGTATTATATGGCCAAATACTGACATCAATGCCTTTTTCTCATAATTTCCATTTCTCAGAGCATTTTTCAATGAATAAATTGTAATGAAAAGGCTATGGAAATAGCACAATTTCTGTGTAAATTTCAGTTCTAATTTAATATAAAGCTAAAAATTTCCCTGAAAATGTTCTACCTTCTGGACATATAGAGCTATATTTTGCTCAAATAAATGCATATCCTTGTTAAGAAAAGAAGCATTTGTTGGACTAAAAATCTTTGTTATTAGCTGAATCCAAAATGTATTTAGGAGTTAAAATCATTTATTCAGTTTTAATGTAAACTGCAGGATATGATTCAGCTAGAAAGTTACTCTGTGTGTACTGGGCCTATTAGAAGCAGTTTATGTGTTTGTTTATAAATGATACAGGATGAGTGATTCCTGAACAATGTTAGAAGCAAGATGTCCTGCTTCTGTTATCATTTTGGTAAAGTGTTAAATGGGGTTCAGTGTCTTAATTTGAATTGACCATTTTAAAAAATAGAAATTTGTAGAAGGAGGTATAACTACATTGTAAAATGTATAAAGATTGGACAAGATGATGCTCCCCATTGGTTCTATCATCTGAAAGCTCTCTCCAATGTGTTCTGCTGTGTGCCCCATAAAATAATGGTCCATTATGGTTTTATGTTCTTCTTCCTGAAGTAATCCAACAAGGTAGCCTAGTATCAAACAATTTTTTATGTGGGTTTTGAGTGTGTGTTTGTGTGTCTGTGTGTCTTGTTGGCTCTGATTCTTCCAAAATAGAAATCATCCTGCATTTGGTAACTGAAACAAATGTTTCCAGGGCATTTTAAATGCATAATTTATAAAAACCAAAAATGGTGAAATAATGCAAAGATTCTACTGGCATTCATTTAGCTATAGAAAATATGCTAAAACACTAGGTAGAACAGGTTTTGTCTTTCAACATTTTAATGAGCTTTGGGACTTTCATGCATATTAGTTATGTTGCCCTAATTACTCATTATAATTCTAACGTGCATTTTATATTTAATTACAATGCTTATAAAGATTTGGTATGGACAGTAAATTATTATAACTAGCATGTGCATAATGATTATGAACTGAATTTATTAACTTTTACACCAGCATTCGCTGTTGGTAACTTTCAATTTCACCTTGGTGATTAACCATATTGTCTGATTAAACAAATATTTGTGTGGGAATTACTTGTAAAAGTCAAAATGCAGTGTCCACTTTTTTGCTTTTTGCCAATTTTTATCAAATTTATTTTGTTTCCACAGCTAATTTCATTACTATCCAAGCTCATTTCAAAAATATTTAAGTAAATATTGTTATTTCTTTCTTAATTACTTAAAATATTATAGGTGTGTTAGCACATTCAATAGAGAGCCTGATATCAGATGATTAGAAACTTTCTGCTAGGGTAAGTAAAGCTAAGTAGCTTTCTGAGATGTCAGCTAATTTACATTCTAAACATAAAAATATGCAGCTTTATACCTAATGCTAGATGACGAGTTAGTGGGTGCAGCACACCAGAATGGCACATGTATACATATGTAACTAACCTGCACAATGTGCACATGTACCCTAAAACTTAAAGTATAATAAAAAATAAAAATAAAAAAAAATAAATAAAAAAAATAAATAAATAAATTCAACAAAAAAAAAGAAAAAAAAAATATGCAGCTTTTTAAAATAATTCTCACATTTTGTAAACATTAAGAATAGTTGTCATCTATCAACAAGAATTCTCTTCCCATCTGGCATAATGCATTTCCAAAAGTCTTAGATGTTATTTCTGTGGCAAGTTGTTTATATTAAAATCACAAATAGCTCCATATTCATTTTCCATCCTTGAAATTTAGTATAAGGCTTTACCAGTGGGTAATCAATACATATTTATTGGTAATTAGAATGGTAATATAATGGTCTTATAAAAATTCACATTCACTTAGTGAAAAACAAGACTAACTAGAATTTAAATGTGAATGAAAGCATAACTTTATCAGATGAGGTCTACATTTTTGGACCCCAGATGGTCTTATTCTTGACCCAGGTAACATTAACCTTCAGTGGACAAAAGAGGATATGAAAGACAAAGATCATACAAGAATTAACAAGAAAAATTTTTTTGAAAAATTTCTAAATATGCACGTTCATACAGTATAGCAATTAAGGGGTTTGCATTAAGGAGTAATTCAATTAGAATCTTAACTTATGACCAGTCACTAGCCGGATGCTGGGCAAGTATGTTAATGTTTTAATACTGTAATTCCTGCCTCTGTAATACAGGAATAATAAAATCGACTTCAAAGACTTGTTTTGGCAAGTAAATGAGGTAATTTATATAAAAAATGAGTACAAGGAAGGTATGGCATATAACAAACTCTTGAAAATGAGGTGCTATTGCATAAATACTACTATCACTCTGGTTCAAGTTATTGGCAGAGAACTGTAAATATGGAACCTAGATCTTCCTAAAATCCTTCCATATCAGTATAATCTCTTTCTTGATGTGTGTGTATACATATGCAATTATGTATGCACGTACATATTATACATTTATATATGTATATATGTAAATATATGTGAATATTTTAATAAAATTTTATTAAAAACAATTAACTTGCCATCAGCTGACAACTTTGGATATCATAATCTCCAAAATAATTCCATTGTTTACTATGTATTCAAATTCCTAGCTCACCTTTAACATTACTCTTATGACAACATCTATAGATGTTTATGATATTTTAATATGATACAAATTGATTTTATTGAACTTCTATGCTATTAGTACTATTTAATAATAAAATGATTGCATAAACTATTATATTATTTTATGTACATTATACTATACATTTTTGTAAAAATATACACTGAATATTGATTGATATAGCATATTATAGCACCACTATTAATAATTATGCTATTATCTCCATAAGTACATTATGCCTCTAAGGTAAAGTTTATTTCTTAATTGTCATTTTATTCTCTAAATTACAAAACATTTATTGAGGATTTACTGTACATCAGTTATGCCTTAGCAGCTAGAACTATGCCTTGAATATAATAAATATTTGTCATCTGACTGAACAGATGAATGAATTATAGTTTTCCTACTGTACAATCTGTTAACTTATGGGAAAGCATTTCCAAGATTATTTTTCTCTCATAGGCTGTGTTTACAGGCTAGATAAAAATAACAAAGTGATAGGTAAAACTTCTGTCAATTCATTAAGTGATTTTATGGCATGATTTTCTGAATAATTACTGTTATGAATTAATTAATAAGGTATTTTGTTATTAAGTAGATATAACTGCATATGTCTTTAAAATATCTCTAATAGGATTTAATTCTATATAGTTTTTACTTTCAAATTGAGTTCATGCCAAATTATATTTTGTTTGTGCTAATTTAATACATAACACTCCCAGTTTTTAGTCCATTTCTTTGTCATCCATGAATTTCAACTAACATGCCCAATTTCACTTATGAGCTACACACATTCATAAACAGTTTGTATGTTTTCTACACCTACACCTCCTTGCCATCAGTAGATGCCACAGAAATTTTTTTGTCATCTCTTCAGTAATTATATATTACAGTCCCTTGGCAGTCACAGATTTAATGTTTATGGTTCTTAATTTAAACCGAGCAATTCCAAAAGCTCACTAATTGTATTGTTGGTAATTTTTCTGTGGCCTAAATTTGCATCTTTTGTGATTATGTTCTGGGAAGAATGGAATGGAGGAGTTTGAGTCTGAAAGTGGGAAGATTGGCTCAATTCAGTTCAGAAGTCAAGGGCTGAACTATGACAGTTTCAAAATGACTGGAAAATCCTGAGGGAAGAAATTAACTAAACATGGAAACTGGGGAGAAATGTTTATTACCATGGAAAGTTAGAGAGGGAGAGAGGAGGGATTTTCATTTAATGTCTTTGGCTTCTCTCTACCTCCTTGCTTACTGCCACCCAAAGAAAGAAGAACAACTGGTATTTGCAAGTACATGAGAGGAAATGGGCATTTATAGATTGGCCCCTTCGCTTTCTTTTCTCCTGGTTGGCAAGCTGTCAGCAGGATATAACCATGTTCTCAGTGTCTCCCTGGAGGAAGCTGTACAAAAGCAGGCAGCCCATGTGGAGTTATTATCTTTTTCAGCCAAGGCTGTGGTTTCCAGTTGTGTCTATGACTGGAAGATAGGTTCGCTTGTACTGAGTATTACAATCTGGTGCACTGGACCAAAAACCTTGAGACTTATAAACAAGGAGTGGAATTTAAGGAGAAAAAATTCACATTCATAGATATAGGTTTTGGGATGGATCCATTGTTTTTTGGACTTGGAGTTATAGGCACACCATGTGGATTATTTTATACTTATGTGGCTATATTTGAACTGCTCTGACCAAGAATGCAGCTTTAGGTCTTAGGTGTAGGCCACGTGGGATTTTTCACACTAGCTAATGGGTCTTTGTTTTGGGAGAGTGACCATTATTCTACAGGTGAGCAGATAAATAACATAGAAACAGAGTCGTTTTGTACAGGTGCAGCCTGAGCAAGCAGATGAGCCATCTCTGATCTTAAGTAAAGAGCAGGTGCACCCAGTGGGTGGCTCAGCAAAATGTTATTGGCAGAATAAGCCAGGCCAACCATGGCCAAATGCAGGCAGCACCATGGAAGCTTGGCAGGGACCAGCCAAGCTGGGTTTAATGTGTAGGCTGCTGATGCTTTGAACTATACTGGCACATGTTGCCTGGTAACATAGATGAGGTAGGACTCTTCCATATTGTTATTATGTTTTTCAGCCAAGGCTGCAGGATGGAAGGCCAGATCCTTTTCATCAAAGAGATCCTGAGTTCCTAAATAGGTAAAAACTGCTAGTTCAGCTGCCACAAATTCTGTTTCTCTTTTATGTCTTGAATTGATTTTAGGACTAAAAGAAGAGAGCATGAAGGGGTAACCTTGGAAACACGAGGCCTGTCCACAGGTTATTAAGAGTCACTCCACATTACTGTGGTCTCAAGGTGGGTCTAGACTTACTAATTGCATAGTCTTAGGAAATGGCTCTGGATTGCTGAAATCCAAATTGTGGCTTTATTCATAGAAGGGTCTTAGATATTATTAACAAGTAAAATTAGAGTCCTTATTATTAAAATAGTCCATCTCTATGGATGAAGGTTGAGAAGCAATTCAATAATACTACTGCAGACTCAGAGGTTTAAGAGGCAGTTTTAAAGGCCTGGGCAGGAATAAGAAACCAGGTTTGCTCAAAAAGTCAAGAAAGAAAATGCTTGTTCCAGTCTTATAATTGAGGAACAATGATTAATGAAATAGAAGGAATCCAGACTGATTAAATGGTAGAAGAGAGACCTGCAGAAAAATGGATGAAATCTGAGTGGCCAGTTCAGATAGATATCAAGGGGAACACAGGATAATGGAACCCAAAAGACAAGTATATATTGGAAGAAAATAAATGTGGTTTCCATTGTTCTAATCAGGATTTAAGAAAAAGGAGATACACATTAATTATTACTGGTTCAAAACAAAACAAAGAAGCCTCTCCCGACTTCAACCACCGCCCACACTTCCACCCCAGAACCAACACACACAAACACAGAAAAACAAAACTAAAACAACCTATCACTTTGGCTGCAGCCTAAATATAATATTGGAAGAGAGCCAGAAAGGATAGGAGAGAAGAGTCAGGACATATTGCAGCAATTGAGGTTGAGGCATAGAAATAGAGTTATAGTAGTAGAGATGCAAGATGAGAAGGGGTTTGAGAGAAGTATTTGAGGCAAAATGGAGAGAGTTGAGGATAGATTGGATCTGAGGGAAATAAAAGATGGAGATGTTAAAAATTGCTCTTGGGTTTGCGGCTAGCACAACTGGCTGGACGATCATGCCAGTCCACACTGTAAATGGTTAATAATAGCAGCTGTCTGGTAAACCTAACTTCAGTTTGAAAACATGTGGAGTTTGATAAGCTCTTCAGAAGAGTCAATATCAAATGAAGAGATGTGTAGAATGATCTGGGGCTTAGAGGAGAAAGCTAGCCTGGGGTTATGAATGCTTGAGTCACCCACGCAAGAGTGTTAATTGATGTCATGGGTGGGATGAGATTTTGAGATATCGTGTCCTTACTTTTAATATAAACCTTAAGAATGCTTCATATTGTGTATATTTTGTCATATTTTAGGTTCTTGATCTGGGATAACTATCATTTTATAAAATGATGTTTATAAAGTTAAAAAAATCAAGTAATCACTTGACAAATAAACAATAGAAGTAACTGGTATTTTAAAAGTGCTTTAATCTTTCTCATATACATATAATTATCTATACTATATAGCAATAGATAAATGTTTCATTGTTTTAAAATATTTTTGAATAGCAATCCTAAGAGTGGTATTGTTAGGGTAGACCCACAAATAACTAAACATTTTGTTAAAAATGTATTACAGTAAGTCCTAATGAAGAAATATTGTTGGCCTTGCCAAAATGGAAAGTAAATAATAGAAGGAACTAAAATATCCAAGAGATGTGAAGAAAATCATTTCTATCTTAACTAGTTCCAGGGAAATTAATAATCTGGAGGTTCTTTAATAAGTATTTCATACCTTCCTCATCTTTATTAAACCATTTCATTTTTATGTTATGTCTTTCAGTTTTATTTTTTATTCACAAAATGGCAGAAACATTTTTTGAAGGCCACAGATAATTAAAGGTAAATTAAATTCTATGTGATGAGCAAAACACTGAAAGTATAGAATTATTATTAGGGGAAGGTTAATCATGAATTGATGGATTGACAGGAAATAGCACCGAATCGTTGCCATCAAAAGCAAACTTCTCCACTGGAAAGGTTCCATAAGATTCTATCAGGTGCTCATGATTATTTTCTAACAGGCATTATCAAATAGTATGCTGCAGACATTCAGGGTATATTTGTATTCAATTTTAAGAAATGTCTGTACTATTGTGGAGTGGCTGTCACATTGTTTGCCATTTTTTAATTTGCAAAATGCCTATTTTCATAACTGAATGCTATTCAATGGAGACCTTAATAATAACCATGAATTGTGTTCCACTTAGCAACAAGCTAGATGGTGGTTCGAAATGTTCTTGGAGGTCCTTAGAGGAATCTTTTGCCACATACCCAAGGTACTGTTTTGATAATATTAATAGTAGCCCAATACTTTGAAGTCACAGGAAAGACTGGGGTAAATGTGTGTCAAAATCCTTACAAGTATTTATGTACGGAATAGGAATAGTATGAAAGGACAATTTATTGTGTAAAATTTATGGTATGAAGAGGACCAACAGGTGTTTATTCTAGCTCTCCCGTTTTAAGGTAGAGAGGAAAAAATAGGATTTAACATTTCCCAGAATCATGGGGTTCTAGTACTATAGTGTATAAATCTTAGCACATATCATTGATTTGAACTATTATAGTTTGGTCTTCCCTACCTTCATGTGCATGTGTTTATCACACCAAGTATGCCAGCAAATTATTACATATTTTCAAGTTCCATGTTTATTCAAAGCAAATATTCATTAAGTAACTTATATGTCCTAGAACTTTAGGGTATTTATGGATGAATAAAACAGATTCATCGCCTTTCAAAAGAGGCTTTTACCATGTTATTGCTTGAGTATATGTTCAATTACATATGACCATAAAAAGTGTAATATCCTAATATAAAATTAAAGGAGGGGGGTTAGTTTAACTGAGACGGGCTTTAAAGTGATGATTATTTTATGTATATAATTTGGTACCATGCAACCCTATTTCTATAGATAGCAAAGCAGCAGTAACAGAATAAAGTCTAAATGTTCACTGCTTAGAGGATTATAAAAAAATCTCTATAAAAATTTGTACATGATATGTAATTATAATTAGAAGATAGAATAGGGAAGCAGTCACATTGATGTCACCATGGTTAATCAATATATACTATGTATATATTTCTCTAAAACCATGAGGAAGAGAATAAAAGTATAAAAAGAAAAGAAAGAAAAAGAGGGTGAAGACACAGAGTGGGACAAAGAAGCATCATTGGCGGTAGGCATGGAGAAGGCATGCAGAGGTCACCTAACCCACATTACTGGATATCTCTGGGCATTATGAATGCAATCTCTCCTCACTCATAGAGTCCCTATCTGAACACCAGCAATGATAATTAATCTATACTAAGCATATACTATGTGCCAAAACAGCACTAAATTCTCTAAATGCATTATTTTATTTAAAACCACATATGTCTGGTGCTATATTATTTTTATCATTTAGATGAGAAAGCTGAAGCTAGAGAGGTTAAGGAATCTTCCCAAGCTCACGTAGCTGATAAGTTGGATTCAAATCCAGAATTGTCTCACTCAGAAATTCTCATTATACTGACAAAATATGGATTATTCCACAAGCACTTTAAACATGGCTATCTCTGCTCAATTAATTTTAGAGAAAATATTATTTTCATCTCAATTGTGCCACTACCTCTTCTTTGAAGCCCCGTGACATCCTTCCATGGAGACATCCTGCCCTCCAGTGTGCTCTCATCATATGAATCACTTGTGACCTATTCACGGGCAGCATGTCATAGTTTTGGAATGTATTTAAACTCTCAGTCTTTGAGCAAGTTCTCTAGACTTCATAAGCCTGTTTATTATTGGTAAAATGAGAATGAATTCTTCCTTGTAGAGTTGTAAAGATTAAAGAATATAAAAATAAAGCATTTTGTGAGTGTCTGGCTCAAGAAAGGAACTCAAAAATAAGAATTTCTGTTTGACGCTTGCTTCTTCAAGTAAGATGTGAGTTGCACAGTGATAGGGACGTCAGTTGAGCACGTAGTCTATGCCAGGAACTATTCTAAGCACTTTTCATGTGCCAATGCATTTAACCTTCACAACAGTTCTGTAAGTACTATTATGATTTCCATTTTACAACTAAGGCAAAGAGAAGTAAGGTGTCTAAGGTCATATTCTAAATCATTACTATCTTATGGATAGTAAACCTTTGCATTTAATAACCTTGTACAGTCTCAGAGAAGAACGTTATTAATATACTGTGGCATCTCCCATAATGTTACCCATGTGTCTGCAATGCTAGCTGTTAGTATTTTCTAAGTCCCCTTTAAAATGCCCTTTTCCCCCATATTCAAAATATGTCACTAGATAATAACACAGTGTCTTAGTACTGAGAGAAAAAAAAGTTATTTGTAGTTTTTAACAGCTATACTCACATTCATTTCACCTATCACAAGGAGGAAGAATAAAATAAAATAAAATAAAATGAGAATAAAATAAAAATGAGAGTAGGCCTATACCCCAAATTCATATACTCACATGAGAGCTGCAACCATTGTGTCAAAGGAGCACATATTGATTTTCTCTGCCACATGTGCTGGTGCTCAGAGTACTGTGTAAGTAAACAGAAAAATAGACCATCCTTGCATAGAATACTTCTGCATATTTGAAGATGAACAGATGTTCAGGGGAAAAAAAAAAAACAGGACACAAAACAAGTTCCCCATGCCCATGCCCAATCACAGGCTTTGTCAACTAGGTGAGTTTGTGCTTTATGATTTTCATCAACTGAAAAACAGAATTGCAATTACTGAGCAGTTTTACAGTTCTTCAATGTGCAGCTACAAAGAGCTGGCTCAACAAAGCCGTATCTCATCACAAAGGTTTGCTGCTCCTATTTCCTCTGTTGCTACTCTTGCTGAAGATGTTTTGTCAATATTTTCTCAATCTCTGTGTTTCAGGCAGCTTGTGGGTGAGTCTGCATGATGGTCTTGAAGTATAGTGGAAGAATATGTGTATGCACACCTCTGCACATGTTTGTAGGAAGTTAGAAGGTGAGGCATAGTCCTTGGACACCAGTATATTAAAACATTTTCTCAGAATATACACTGTGCTGCTGGTGAGGGGGGAAATTAGTCACCAGCCATTACTCACTTGTGTTTGGGCCCCAGGCATTTGCGACCTGCCAAGTAATGTGGTATAGGCCCAACATGGGCACATGTCATTAGTGCACCTGAGTACCAGAGGCAGCATGAATGGAGATGTACATTTCATTCAGAGTGTCTTCATGATACATTAGTAGAGGGGTGGAGGAAGGGGATGGGAAAACATGAAACCAACCAGGACTTACAAGGAGAAAAATCAGGCCACTCTTCTTAACACACACTTCCTCCATTCATTCCCAAGGATAATTGTTATACTTTTTGCAAACAAATATCCATGGATCGAAGCAGAACTGCTCTGCTTCTTTTCTTGAATGGTTAATTTTAGCCTTATATGTTGCCTGCTCTTACAAGTCATATTTTCCTTGCCACAATTATGAGCCTACTAAATGTTCTCTATTATTCTCTAAGAACTAGTAATATTTGCAATGTGAATGAACTGCTCTCCAGCCAACAGTTTCCGGTATGGGTTATCCTGTGCAGGAACAAATTACGTGTTAAATGCATTCAACTTGGGATTCTCTCGGTTAATGTGTGGCCACACTGCTGTAACAATAAGACAGAAAATCTTGGCCATGAAGATGGCTGTGTAGTAATGCAACTTTTGGCTCTGTAGAGACTCATGGGACACAGACCTCTAACCTGCCTGCAACATGGAGCTCCCTCGAAACTGAAACAAAGGATGCATTGATATCTCAGAGTGTCAAATGGAATTATTCCCCTTCATACACTCCTCTGGCCTTCCCTACTGATTCAAGCCAGGGAAACAACATGAATGCAATATCCTGGTATCTGTGAATGGTAAGAATTTCCTCTCTTAACAAAAGGGATGGAACGTGATAAGCAGTTGGTAAGTGTTAAGTCTTTTTAAATGTGCTCACAAATCTAAATCTCTCCCAAGAAGACAGTCACTTGAAAAATAAAGTTCTTTATTAATAACTCAGTATCAGACTAGAGGAAATCATCTCAATAGCTGAATATAGAAGAACTTAAATATTCAACCTCAGAATGGAAAATTAAGAAGTCATTTATTATTTATTAAAAATCGAGAGCTTCTGACTAGAACACAATGTCTGACTACTCTAACTTGGAGTGACCAAATATCTTCTCTATTAATAGATTGAAATGAATGGCTGAAAACAGACATTACTCTTATTTCTTTTTGTATTCCCAATACTTAGGAGTTCTGGACACTGTTGAGTAAGAACTCAATAGAGGCTTATGGGATGGATGGTGAATGACTCCTCGCCATTGGATAATTAACCAAAACTTCTGAAACAAAGAAATTCCTACAAAATTTTTAGAGAAAACCAGCTGCAAATTCTGCTCATGTTGATTTTGCAGAAACCACACAACAAAGTATGTAAATCCACTAACTCAGACCATGTTTCTGAGGACACTGCTCATTACGACTGTATAATAAATGGAAGTGCACAAGTCACCATTAGCACAGAACAGATTGTTTGGGTAGCAAAGACAGCAGCTGTCACAGCTTGACAGCTTTCTTGTTAGTGCATCAGCTTTATAGACAGCCTATTTGATTGAAAACCACTGTTCACTGACAGTGTGTTATAGCTGATATACATATGTATCTCATGAAAAATGACACCGTTGCTGAAGACTCACGAAAGGTTGACAAGGTACAGTTCTATGAACTACATTAAAAAAGAATGAAGTTTCTATAAAGCAGGTCCCTCCGTGTATAAAAACATTTTGTGTACAGAAAAAACACACAAATGCATGAAAAAGCATGATGGTGACCCAGTGGTGGGTTTCCTCTGTATTCTTTAAGCTGATCCTCCTGTCATGGAGTTTTATTTGCAACCAAATGAGACTGAGGTGAACACAGAACCCTTGGGAGAGGCACATTCATTCCATTTCTTAAATCTCCAGACTGTCAAAGGATGAATATGGGTTGGGGGAGGATATCACCTTCTCAGTTTTGAACTTGGGGTAGGAATACCATAAGCAGAGTGGGAATGACATCAGTAAGCAGAACCAGTCATGCATAATGCAAGCAGGTGCGGTACACACTACCTAGCACAGACTTGACAATTCATTTCAATGCTGAAAAGCTCCTGTTTCAGCAGCACACAGCCCCTGTCTGAGTAGAGATGTGGAGATAAGAATAGTTCAGATATTCTAGGGTTATTTGAAGAGTGACAAGAATGACATCTTGCTGGAACAAGAAGCACCAGATTTACTCATTTGGTCTTCTCTGAAAGGTTCACTAATTTATGTTCCCTAAGCTCTTCTTTAGGATGATCCATATGCTTGGGGCCTTAGGAAGTACGGTGAGTTATTGCATTTACCTGATAGCTCTGTCCAAGTTCCCATTTGTCATCATCTCATATTTTGGCAGAGTTTCTGGCCTCTATACAAATGAGAGACAGGATCAGAATAACCAACATGTCTGTGGGTCAGGGGAGCGACACAGTGACATTCAGACGTTCATTGGGGTAGGTTGGCAGGGCTATGCCTCTCATCACTGCCAAACTCTCAGCTGTTTATTGTGTAAGTGCTGCTAATAATGAGTGTAACATGGCCAGGAGAATAAAAGTGCTTAAGCCAATGTTAAAATGTTTAAACCATGGAAAACAGATAACTTATAAAGCTGATAATGTTAGAAAGAAAGGAAGAGTGAATGAAGTGTAATTCACTGAATGTGGAGAAAGAAAGAAAAGAGAGAAAGAGAAGGACAGAAAGAGAAGAGCAAAAGGAAGAGTGGGAGAGAGAGAAAATTGGGGGGGAGAGAAAAAGAGAGAATAGAATGAAAGCGATCAACTTTGTAAGCCCTTGCTCTCTCAAAGATGATCTCACAATCACTTTCCCATAATCTTTCTGTAACACCAATCAGACTCTATTTACCAAGGAACCCAACTTAAGACAGTAATTCAATAAAGGACTATGCAGTCAAAAAAAAAAGTGATTTGAGATCACAAATCAATGAAGGAAGCACGGTTTTTGTTGCTTTGTTTAATCTGCTTTTTCATTTGTTCACTCAGTAGACTCACTAGAACTAATCAAGTAACATGGTCTTTCTTTGGTATTTAGTATCTTGTGGGAAATCTATAAATGTTTATTCTATCTTGGCAATTTATAAATATATGTCCTATAAAAGTTAAATGTGTATCTCCCTTTTCTTTTGTGGTCTTTCTTTTTCTGAGAGCTGTAGCAGCAAGAGTCCCAGGCAGGTAGTTACCCTTTTATCTAGGATTGGGCCTGTAAGTATCACTGAGACTTTTAGGTAGGGCTAAGTATATTCAGAAGTGAATAAAGAAAGTTCATAATAAAGAAGGGGAATAAAAAGACCAGACAAAGGAGTAAAACCATAAACTTGGTGCTACCAATCCCTTCAAATAGACAGAGCAGCTATTCCTGCTTTGAGCACACAGGTCAGCCTGATGAAGTAGGCAGCCTTGTCCTCAGTGTGATATAAAATGGATTAAAACCACACAAATCCCCAAATATTTGCCCTTATCCTCTACTGACCTGACTTTTTTCCATGCATATTCTTGCCATGATGTTAGGCTTGTCAACAAATCTACAGAACACAGTTACCAGAGAACATTAATGCAACGTGTTTGCACAGGAGAGACCTTATGTATCAGCCAACATCTTCTCAGTGATGGCGATGGTATTGGTGATATTGTGATTGTGGGAGTACTTTAGTCCAGAAAAAAATGATATGCTGGAAAATTAGTAGTTAAATTTGGGAAGACATTGCAAAGATAGGCAACAAAAGTTGCATTGGATACATAGTTCATTGACTTTTCAATTATACTAGGTTAAATTTATCTGAAATACATATATCAGCCTTTTATGTTGACTCTGTGTTTCCAAGACCCACTCTTAGGAAGCAGGATGGATAGAGGAATTAGCCTCAAAGAAAGAGAGAAAAGGATATTGCTATTCTTAAAATTTTCACCATTCCAATCATGATCAAACACAAATGTACATGCATGTAGGTGGTTTCTACATCTTGTAAACTCTAAACTTCTTCAAATTCAGGCTCTGAAATATTGTAATTTTCCTGACTCCAATAAGAATTCAGAAATAATCCAGACTCATCTTGTGGTAAATAGAATGCCTTCAGGACTAGTATTTGATACGATTTGGAATTATAAACAGTCAATAGAAATCATTCATTAGCTTTCCTACAGATATTGCAAAAACTGAATCAAATTTAAATGGACAATAAACAATTGATGGCAGTTTTTATTACTTCTAGAAAGTATGATATTAACTTCCTGTGGAAAAAATTTTACACAGCCACAGAGAAAGAAACCCCGAGTAATGGAGGAGAATTCTTTTCTTGTACAGCTAAGATCTCATTCCATTGATCTGGTAATGGACAGGTCCTTGCTGCCCAAAAGAGTTCCACTTTTCTTTGGAAGCAAAAGCTAAAACCACTATACTGGTCCCTATGAGCTGATTCTTTGGCCTTTGTGACCCCCTGACTGACTCTTCTATTCTTTATTTGATTTGAGTTCCTCTCTAGCCACACCAGCTTCACCTGTGGGTTTTAGCACTAGTTTTTCCCCAGGGTTAGAATACTAATTCCTAGAATGCCACCTAACTAGCTTCCTGCTTCCTTCTAGTCCCCGCTCACACATCACATTTTCACTGAGTCCTACACTGAAAACACCATTAAGAAAATAATTCCTAAAACCCAATCTCTCTTTACATTCTCTACGCTTCTCTTTTTTCCATAATGCTTATTGTTTTCTAATATATCATTTACCTTGTCTTGTTTTCTATTGCTTTTAATGCTAACTGTTTATGGCCTGTCTTTTGCTAAAGTGGAAGCTCTGTGAAGCCAGGGTCTGCTTTATTTATTCATGTATCTCAAGACTGTGAGGCAATGTCTGGCATATGATAAGTACTCAATACATAGTTGTTGAATAAATATAATAGGTGTGTGAGATCTTGAGAATGCTACTTAAAATACATGCTTCAATTTCTGTGTATTTCAAATGAAAATGATGTCAACTACGGTAAGGATTAAATAGGAAAAACATTAAATTACATAACAGCAAGCCTGGAACAACATTTATAAGAAGTAATTATCCTTATTATTAACATTGAAAGGATCTTACTGGGACCAGAAGCCTCTTGTGTTATTTCCAGTACTAGAGAGATGCTTATCCAGGGGCTTATTTCAATAACTTCCTCAGGCTACTATCTGTTCACACATTTATTATAAATGAAGTATTCTGAAGTCTGCTGGAAAGGACTATTTTTTCCCCTCAAACACTTTCTCTCTTTAGTTATTTTTTCTACTGGCTTTCCTACTAGCTGTCCTCACACAATTTACACATTTATACAACTCTAAACTTTATATAACTTTGCTACCTTGACAATCTATATTAAGGTGTTCTTTTTTCCAACCTCAAACTCAAGTCGGAAACCAACCTATGTAAAAAGTCAGGTTTGCATCACACTTTTCAGTTTTGCTTTTTTCAGTTCTAGGAGATATCTTTGATTATGTTCTACTGTGGAGTTATTTTTAGAGGAACCACACATTTGCTGATTTTGAATAATGCAAGCACTTTCAGAGTGCTTTGCACATAGTATGCATAGTATGCACTGACATTTGTTGACTGTTAGGTAAATAAAACTTTATGATACAGTTTAAGAATAATAGCTCAATATACTAAATATTCAGGACAGCAGTAATCCTCTCAAAAAGTTTACTCTTTGAAAGCAGAAAGAAATATAAACACTTAATATTCGTGCTATTTATCAGATACCAACATTTGTTCATATAGTCTTAGAAATACAACATACTCCTGAATAAGGGGATTTTTCTCATTCCCACAGCAGAAAAAAAAATCTTCTCTCAATAATTATTTTTATAATGCAGTAACGAATAAGTGAAATAAGTCATTACCTTAGGCCTTTTTCTGTTTTTAAAATATTAAGTAGAACCATTTTTGAAGCTCTTGGTAAGATTTAACATCTTTTGGAGGAAATGACTAAGTCTGAAGTTTCTGGACGTTTGAAGAATATACCGGAAGTAAGAGGCTAACATTTATCTCCACATTGTCTGTAGTTCTTTGACAGATTAGGTACAGTAGGAAAAATGGGTATTAAATTTCAATCAGGGTTAATCAGCTGACATATATTGGGCTGTAGAGAAGTTGAGTAATGATTGGGAAGTTCCATATTTAATCACTGCTTGGCTGCCTGGTACTGCATAGGTCATGGACTCTAGACAGGTATTTTTGGATTACAACATTCTTAGGGAAGAATAATTCTCAGAATTTTATCCTATCCTTCTATTGCCCCCTTACCTTAAAGAAGTGGAAATACTAGTGACATTTTGCCCCAAAATGTGAAAGTTTACCATGACAATATTTTAGTCTTTCCAAACTGGGAGGGATTTTTTTGCCATTTCCAACAATATATGTATGTGCTTGTGTAGTATACATATACACACATACATATAGTTGAATACATATGTACATGAATGCACATATTGTTTTGTACATATATACACATACATATACATAAACACATATATATACATTCATATACATGTCTATGAATAATACACATTTTTTTAAACAGTAGTTCATTTTCTTTTCTTTGATCTCCCAAGGAATAGTGCATATAAATTAGAAGGCTACCTGAAGTGGTGTAATATCTCCTCTGGAAAATGAAGCATAGTCTAGAAATTTATAAATGGCTCTGAATATAACTGACCTGAACCTTTGTTACTTAGGAAGTCTGCCAGAAATATCCAGAAATTAATTGATTATTTTTTCCTGAAAATTATAGGACATGACAATTAAAAGAAAGATTGATCTTAGGTTAAAGCTTTTAACACATTAGTTCATCCTGGCTCCCCTAATTTAGAATGTGTACCAGAGAGCAAGACAATCTGTTTGAGGAATGAAAATAATTAATGAGCACCACACATTTGAAAAATGGCTTCTCTCTTTATGTTTGAAAATACGTGTATTATTTCTCAGCAAGCCATAACTGAGTCTGTTTATCCTTGACTAGAGGTAATAATAATAGATAAGTCTCAGAGAGAAAACTGATCTTTTTTTATTGCTGCATTACTGAGAGGGCTCTTCAGGGACTTTACAAGAGAAATACTGAAATGTTATCAATGACATCAATAAAAGACAACTCATATACAATTGAATTAACAATTCTAACATAAATTATTGTCCCTGCATATATTAATATTTCTACTAATAATTATTATTTAAGAAACAGACTATAAGCGAATACACTAAGACAATAGTGAACTATGGATATGGTATCTCACCTTAGGTAAAAATAATCTTCATGTTTAGAAGTTGTTGACTCGAGCCATGTCAAATTCACATTATATAAGAAGTATGCCAATGGAATAGCTACTTTATTGGTAAAAGCAAAACCGAGAGAATTCTTTATATTGGCCCTAAAGTGTTCAGGGCTCTTTGGACTCAATCCCACTCATTTTTTCATAACCTTTATTCAGCCCTGAGCCTAACCCACAGGAAAGTTTCATTTCTCACCATTTTCATTCTTGAGAACCAACTGGGTCCCCAAATACATTTGGTAGGGTTTCTAAATGCTCACAGAAAGTAATCATTCTTTTCCAGCCCAGGGATCCTTAACATAGCCTTACAAATAACTGTTAGAAGTTTGATCCGCCAAAATTTCGCTCAATTCACAGGATTTGCATTGGTCTCATCTCTAGCAAAGAAGGAAAGCACTATGTCTTTCCCACATTTTTATTTTTATTCATATTATTATTGGTGAAGAAATAGTCACTTGACCACAAGAAACATCATTAAACACAATAAACATAAGTAGATGGTGTTAGTAGATGAATGGTGTTAGCAGATGAACTACCTGTAAGCCATTTTTCTTTTTGCTTCTTCCTCCCTCCCGACAAGCCACAGTGACGATTCAATGATTCATGTGAGAGCTGTTGTTCATTTGTCAGTTTCCTCATGGTAGAGACAGATTTATACTGAGTCTTCTACAGTTTTTCCTTTATTCACCTTTATGACTAATGTCACTATTTGCAGCTAAGAGTGAAAGAAACCAGGAATTGAACACATGATCTCAATCTTATTAGCACTATATACTGTACTACAGCAGTCACTTCATACCTACAAACATTAAACAGCCTGGCTTGTGACACTGTGTAAACTTATTATAGTATACATGTGGCCACACCACTGACATATTTCCCTGAAATTAAACTGTTTTGTCATAGCTCATTCAAATATTATCCACAAAAGCATAAACAGTAAGGAAAGAAGGTAAAAATCTATCTCTATATATAGTGAAAAGCAATGGAGGACCCTTTCAATTCCAGTGAAACATAATATTTAATATATCCTACTAGTTTTTCTTGAGCCAGAAAAATATGCAGCCAACTGGCCCTGTCCCCATTCACAGTTGTTTATAACTTTCTTAAAAGAATGCTTTGGGGTCTAAAATATCTTATAAATCATCTTGGCCTAGAAACAATTTTGCTCAGGAAATTCAATTTAAAACAAAAACCAGAACAGTTTCTGAATTACCTGACCACAGGGAAGAAGAAAGCAGTTCAGCTATTTAAAAGTATATATGCAGGGAAACACAATGTTTTTTTAAAGACTAGCATGGCCCAGGAAACAAATAACTTGAGTGTGAGCTATACACAGATGAAGTCCAGTAATTCTGATAACATCAAAGAATGTTCATGTTTATTTGGTCCTGTTCTCTCATTTTGAAGATGAGAAAACTGAGTTACACAGAAGTTAAATTATTCATTCAAGGGACAAACATAATATTACAACTCTGCCTCAAGATGTTTCCATCTTGTAAAACTGTACAGAGAGCATTCAAAAGGGAATTAGGAGGCCTGGATTCTATTTCTGGCTTTTTGAACAAGATGAGACCCTAGGCAAAGCACTTAACTGCTCAGTTTCCTCACGTGGAAACTCTATGTAAAGGTTAGAGCATCTCCAGAGGTCCCTTCCCATTCTAAAGATCTATGGTTCAATCACAGAAATTGCTGGGTTGTTTCTTGTTCCTTTAGTTTGCTTTTCCTTGAGCCTTTAAATGATGCCCTGATCACAACCCTTCTTGTTGATTGCTCACAGGCCTGGATTTGGAAACTTACTTGTCTCTCTCTGGCTTGTTCATTATATATCTCTGCTGTGTTCAGTTTTCACTATTATCTTTCCATAATGAAACCTAAATCTTCTTTTACTTCTTCATTCGTTCCATTCAGTTCCATACTTCAAAGTGATTTTCCAATGACTCCTTCTAAAGACTAGTTAAATGCTTTCCCTGATCTTCTCAGTTGAAATTGATTATTCTTCTTCTCATCTACAATTTCTGAATTTTACCATTCTCTGTAGTTATTGATGTATATGTAGAAATATCCAAGAAGCATGTGTAAAAATGTCCAGTTTTACTTTTAATAAAAGTAATGCCAATTAAAATAAGATGTTATTATTTTACCTCTCAAACAGGAAAATATTAGGAAATGATAATATGCAGTACTAGTTGTATGTGCAGAAAAAGCAAAACTTTCATATTCTGAGAGTATGACTTTAAACTAGCATAGCCTTTTCAGAGGGACAATTTGGCAACACATATCAGAAGGCTTAAAATGTATATCTGATGACCCAAGAATTCCAATTCAAAGAATCTATCCTAAGGACATAAACAAAGATGTACGTAAGAGCAAAGTACATGGATTATCATCATAGCATTATTATATAACTAAATTGGAAACAAGCTATCTAGCAATAAAATGCTGTTTTAAATTGTAGTGCACTTCTACAAGACACCATTTAGCCATTGAAAATCATGGTCATGAGGCTTGGTTAATTACCTAGGAACAAGATAAAATATATTAAAGTAGGAAGGGTGAAAAACAGTATGCAGAAAATGTGTGGAAACATGAAATCTAAATTTTTTAACAGTGATTCTTTTTGGATGAATATTATTTTTCTCTTTATTCTGTAATTTGTAAAACTGACAATGAACTTATATTACATAAAAAGAAGAAGTCAGACTATAAATGTGGAGAAACATTATGTTCTCCTTGGCAGAGTTTCCTAGTCTCATCAGCCTGAAGGCTGAGATAAATGCCAGTTGAGAACTCAGAAGTCTGCAGCTTCATTCCTGTGTCTCTTATGTGTGAGCTTAAGACAAGTCAGATAACTTTTGCCACTCAGTCTCTGTGTCTGTAAAATGATGGGATTGGCAAAGGATGAACTCTTTGATATTCTTAATTTTTCATTACATAATTCCATTAAATACCCAATTTATGGAAAAAGGAGAAAATACAGGAATTATACTCCATATGGAATATAAAACAAAATAAGTAACAAAAGTGTGCAACAAGGAGTTGGTAATAATAGAGAATATTTTGTCCCTAAATCTGATACTGCAGATTTTTATGTATCTTCAAATAAAAAGAAATGAAAAGATGAACTGCAGAAAAGCCTTGGTTCTCCACTTATACTCTTAGAGGTGGAAAAATTCGAAACGATTGAGTCAGCCCATATGGAAATGCTGGGATGTTCAACAGAAATTTCAGTGACCCCTGAATAACAGGAGCTGTGATTGCCAGCTCCTTTCTGGTTTGAACTGGAAGTTATAGCTTACACTATTTATGGTGTAATGACTCCATACAGATGGGGAAATCAGATCAAGTGGAATCAGAACTTTGGGTTCTAATTAGATCCAGCTGTTCCATGGAAGCTGAATCTTTAGGACTGAAAACTAGTAAGAACAAGTTTCACATTTTAAAAAGTACATTGAACCTGCGAAGATATAAATGCAAAAATGACCAATATTGAAATGTAGACTGCATTTGTCTTATTATAAACAAACGCTGTGTTTTTATTGCTGTTCTCGAGAAAAGGCTGTGCAAGTTTTCTCCCTGTTGTTTGCTCATAAGCATACTTGTTTTCTTTTATGGTCTTGACTATTTCAAGAAAACTTTCTATCAATAAAGCTTTATTCTTTTAGTTGTATTTTTGTAAATTTTGATTAAAATAAATACAATGTCATCACCATGTGCTCTAAAACAGAATTGTGATTTTGTAGTATAAAAGAAAAAAATACAATTTTAAAAGTGCCAGCTATTATCTGCTATATGGAGATCTCATTTTGCTTTGTAATGACTTTGAGGCATCAGCTTTTTCATACTTTAATTTAGGGCAGTAGAATGATAATTAGATAATACATTACTTTGTGCTTTTTTCTGAGGGAGATACTAACACTGTTTACATACCATATACCTAACTCAGTCTCAAAAATACTTTTCTAAAAGCAAAACAAACAGAAATCCATAACTATGTTGAATATAGCTTTATCTCTTTTCTTGGCTGATGTACACCATTCTCTAGTATAGTACCTGACACGTATTAGGAACTCAAAGAAAAACTAAGATAAATGAAATTAAAGATATAAATATTTGTGATTAGTGAATGAAATGTGAGATGTAAAATATATTTACATGATCAAAGAATAACAGTGACCTATATATGGGGGATTATGTCTTTGCTAAGCTCCACTTGCTTGTAGAGAGTGTGTTTGGTAGAGTGGATATAACACTTGCATTGATGGGGGGAAATGACTGAAGCTCAATTCCAGGATCAGAATGTTACTTGTATGATCTTAAGAAAACTCATTAAATTTTTTTGAATCCAGACTGCTTTTCCACAAAGTATGTATGATGATATCCAGCATACGGGATTGTTTTGAGGTCTGAGTAAGAAATGCAGAGTCTATAAACAGTATTATATTGAGTTACTGCTCATTGCATGTGCCCATTAAAACCTTGCTTCTCTTCTTTTGCTCCCGTCCTTTGTTTTATCTTTAATATCTTTCAGCTGCTTTAATTAAAATACTTTTCATTTTATCCAGATAGCTCAACTGTCGTTTCTCTCTGAATCCTATTCTGATCCCCCAATCGTATGTGACTTCAGTATCTTTGTCATGACATTTATCATATTCAATCCTGTACATGTTGAACTCACTTATGAATGTATATATCCTGTATATTAGTATATTTAATATTAATAATAACAACAACAGCAGCAGCATAAGCAGCAGCTAATATCTACTAAACACTTACTAGGTGCCAAGTACCTCACTAAGTATTTTTCATACATTATTGAATCGTTACAATTTTATAAGGTGCCAGTATTACTTTTGTTTCAACTTTCCATACTGAAATTTATGTTACCCAACAAGTGAATAATTCCCTGTAAATTTCTTGAGTGTGCTTACTAAGTTCCAGGAATTATACTAAATGTTTTATGCCAACTCTTTTGCTTCAAGTATGTAATAATTTTATGAGGTGGGATTTATTTGTATTTTACAACTAGAGAAACTAAGGCTCAGAAAGGATAAGCAACATACCCATAAAACCCATAAATGAGCATATTAAAAACCAAGATATGCCCAATTCCAATTCTAAAATCTGCATTCTTCCATTATCCAAAAACAGCAATGTCTATTTCTGCCAATTGCTTGAGAAATACTTCTTTAAAAAGCTGCATTACTTCTCACACAATTATTTGCATGATGTCATAATATTAATCTTTATCATTTTTTTACACTATCAATTTCTCAGTCTTTGGTAAAAAGTAATTTGGTTAGTTATTTTAGTTTGTAAACTGAATAAAATGTTTTCTGGTTAATTCCAGTCTTTTTTCTCATTTTTTAAACCAGAAGTCAGCAACATGGTCAAATCTAGCCATCTATGTTTATAAATAAAGTTATATGGAAACGCAGCACAGCCATTTTTTATAGACATATATGGCTACTTATATACTACAATATTAGCATTGAGTAGTTACTACAGACACCATAGGGCCAACAAAGCCTAAAATATTTACTATTTTGCCTATTATAGAAAAAGCTGGCCCGGTGTGGTGGCTCACGCCTATAGCACTTTGGGAGACTGAGGCCGGTGGGTCGCTTGAGCCCAAGCATTCGAGACCAGCCTGGACAACATGGTGAAACTCAGCCTCTACCAAAAATTCTAAAATTAACCAGGTGTGGTGGTGTGCGCTGTAGTCCAAGCTACATGAAGGGCTGAGGTGGGAGGATCGTTTGAGCCCAGTAGGTGGAGGCTGCAATGATCAGAGATCATACTACTGCATTCCAGGCTGGGTGAGAGAGTGAGATCTCATCTCAGAAAAAATAAAAAAGTTTGCCACCCCCTGTTCTAAATAATCTTGGGTTCTTTTTTATGGTCTTATTGTTGGTAAATTATTTTCTTCCCTTTGCACTTAATATTTGAAATCATCTTGTCAGACACAGGTATTCACTGACTCATTGACCTCCCTGCCCCCATTTCAAAGTAGATTCACTGATGCTAGGTCTGAGAACTCAAAGCTCTGACTTAGTTAATGCTTAAAAATATTTTGTTTTCTTCACTTTTTTTGTATTTAAAATTCAAATGTTTTTCAGGCACATAATTCATTAAAATTTTAATATAGGGATGAAGGAAGAAAGAGAAAATGGTGACTGTAAACAGTCTATGAATCTATACCTCTTTACTCTCCTTTTAATCTACAGTCTTTAATTTAACTAAAATACTTGTTGGAATATTTATGAAGACATATACACATACTTAGAAAACAATGAAGCAATTTAAAATATTTCAAAATAGCCTAATATTCATGTGCACAAACTTTTCTTTTCTAAAACTGAAAAATTACATCAACAACTTAAAAAGCTTTCCATTTCAGAAATTCTTAGCCAACTATGTGTATTAAACGGGAGTTCTTTTTCCACCTCATTCTCTCTTTACTTTGCTTGCTTATTTCTCTGTATTAGATTGAGGTCTTTGATTTTCATTTATTGTGTTTTTTTAATCAATTGACTGTACACCCTTATCTGATTACTAGTCATTATTGTTCTAGTCTATCTGAATTTACAAAACAAGTAATATTCATTAAAGGTAGATATTTATCACTGGACAAAAAGCAACATCTTTGTATGTCATGCATGTTACTATTACTTCTATGACCATCACAGCTACTGCTTCTGTTGATGCTGGCATGCCCAGGTACTGTGCTATGGCTTTACGTGTGATTTTTTTTATCATGAACATTTCAAGATATATATTAATATTTTTCATTTGAGAGAAAGCAAACCTGGAAGTCTAAGATCTTTAATAAATTGCCAAGTTCACACAGCTGAAACACAGCAAAGTCATTTTCAAAACCCATGGTTTCAGGCTCCAAAGTCCTATTCTTTCAACTTCATGACACCTCAGATAACTCTCTTTGTTATGAGGAAACAATCATTATATAAATATGGCTGTGTATTATTCAAACTTAAAAGAGATAAGCTATGAAGCTATAAAAAGATGGGGAGGAACCTTCAAGTCATACTGATAAGTGAAAGAAGCCAGTCTGTAAAGGCTACATACTGTTATGATTCAAATTATAAGATAAGAACTTCTGGAAAAGGATAAACTATGGAGTCAGCAAAAAGTCAGTAACTGTCAGGGGCTTGGGGCCAGGTGTAGGGAAAGAACAGGTGGAATGTAGAGTATTTTAAGGCAACAAAACTATTCTGTATCATACTGTAATGATATATGACATTATGCATTTGTCAAAACCTGTATTATATACAATACCAAGAGTGAACCTAATACTTGATTAATATTAATGCGCCAATATTGTTTGATCAGTTGTTGCAAATATACTACATGAAGACAAAATGTTAATAATACTGAAAGCTAGGGGTTGGAAGTAGAGGGAGCATATGAAGACTCTGTATACTTCTTGCACAATATTTTTTTCCTAAAGCTGCAACTGCTCAGAAAATAAAATATGTTCAAAATAAATAAATCATAAATATGGTTGTGACTTAACTCACATTGATATCATTCATCTATTATGGGTTTTTGGAAAGTGAATATTCTGTACCCTGAACATATTCATTGGGGTGTGGAAAGGCAGTGCCAGTGATAAGATAGAACACAAGATTTATCGTAGGTTAATATCAAATAGGTCAAGTGATAGATAATTTCTGAAATCATTCTGACAGAAATGACAAGTGATACTTTTTAAAACAAATGGATACATTCTACACATAAATAAAGTTTTGACATTATGGGTTGCTAGTTTTCAATGAATACATAAATTTGGGAGGTCTGTCTAATATACGGCTTTAATCATGGAATACTAAATATTTTCCCACTGAGAAAAAAAGTTCCCTGGATGAATAGTGATTAAAAAGGCAACACATTTTGTATTGTGAGAGTCACTGGTGAATTTGAAGTAAAATCACCCATCAGAGCCAGTGTATATACATTTGAATTTTGTGTTTGTCAGTTGAAATTTCAGTTCTGTTTTTGGCCACGTCCAATTGAAACTCCTCCTGTGGAATGAAGACTACACAGTTTTAATTCTATTTAAAGAAGAATTTATTAAGTATGCTTGTATTCATTTATTCAAGGAGATTTTATTGAGTATCTTTATTTTGGCAGAGTCTAGAACTAATTGCTGTGGAGGAAGGTCTAAAAGAAATTATATTTGTGTTCTGAACCATTAAGAAGCTTACAAAAAAGTTACAGAGCTATCTCAAGCAAGAAAAATGATAGAATATTCTAGAAAAGTGTATTTTAGAGAAGTGATCAAACCACATGTATGAAATAGTCAGGGATACCTAAGAAAATGACACCATTTATACCTAAAGCCTTCAGATAGAGTAAAAAATAGACTCCCTATATAAAAATTACATGGACACATTTACACACAAATATTTGCATCCAATTTTAGGACATTTGTGAACTGCCTTTCTTCCTACAGTGAATGCTCCTTTAGTACTGGGAATTCCCTAGCATTAATATAAACAAATGCAGAATAAAAATTTTGCAGGAGGCAGAAATCAGTACCTAATCACAAAACCAACATCCTAAAGGATGGAAGTATCTAGTGAAGCACCAATTCTTGTTTTGTGACATATATTACTTGATGAGGGTGGGTTGCAGGGGGATAGATAGAATGGTAAACAATACAGACCTGTCCTTGTTCTCATAGAGTTCTACAGGTACTCAGAATCACAGACTAGAAGATACTGAGAAATTTATTATGCAAATGATTGTCTCATTTGAGTTGTGAAAGGCGTCACAGAGGGAAAGTAACAGTTGCCACAACGGTCTATTACAGGGCGTCGTGACTTAATCCCATGCCAAGGTCTTCTAAACAGTCACCCTAGCAAGCTTCTGCTTAGTAACAATAAGTGTTATTGTTATTAGCCAGATTCACATTATTACCTTTTTAAAGTGGCTAATCTATGTTGAATTCTATGGTAACAGCTCTCTGCATTTTATTAACCCTGCAAACAACCTCATAGAATTTCCCCCCATTTATAACTGAAGAAAATGAAGCTTGCCCAACTTCAGAGTATTTAAGAGCCAGAAATGAGTTCTTACTTGGGCATAATTGATCCCAAACTTTATCCCCACAGCCCACTTCCCAATCTGCACTGTTAGTTTTAAGTATCAGACGCAGTGACATAAAAATGGGGTCATTATCATTAAACTTTCATGACTTAGTAAAGAAAGCAGAATTTTCCGTTAGAAGGAAAGACAGTTCTGACGGCCCCTATTCTCCTTCTAACAGGAAAGAATCCCTTAACCTTTCTGAGCCTTGGTTTATCTATATAAAATGAGAGGGTTGACTAGGCATCTCTTAGGCTTTTTACATTGTTTGTTTGTTTTTGTTTTTTTTTTTTGTTGTTGTTTTTTGAGACGGAGTCTGGCTCTGTCGCCCAGGCTGGAGTGCAGTGGGGCGATCTCGGCTCACTGCAAACTCCACCTCCCGGGTTCACGCCATTCTCCTGCCTCAGCCTCCCAAGTAGCTGGGACTACAGGTGCCCGCCACCGTGCCCGGCTAATTTTTTGTATTTTTGGTAGAGACAGGGTTTCATCGTGGTCTCGATCTCCTGACCTCGTGATCCGCCCGCCTCGGCCTCCCAAAGTGCTGGGATTACAGGCGTAAGCCACCGCGCCCGGCCTTTACATTGTTAAAATTATGAAAACTTTTATTGTTGAGCTTCTATAGACCTGACACAAGGGGAACTCTCCTCATAAAAGAGAGAATTTGGTGTTCTATATCTATGGATAACTTAAGTAAAACCTTCAGAGTCTCAATTATCTGGATGCATCTTGTTAGGCTCTGGGATATTTTGATTTTGTTTTTCTAAATAATTGCAACATATCTCTAATTCATTTAACACATGGGTTGGGTGTCCCAAAATTAGCCCAAAGGTCATAATATTGCAGCATGGATATCTAATAATACTGTTTGGCTTCAAAAATAATAGCCAGGATTTGTCACATGGAATAAAGAAAGATGCAAGAGTATTGAGCAAGGAACCCCATGGACCACTGTAGTTTGATAAAGGAAATCTGAAACAGCAGTCCACAAAGAATGTCTTGAAATAGCTTTACACTCAGACAGTGAATCACAGTAGTATAAAGAACTAGTGAATTCTTTAAAAGGCAAATAAAACCTCATGTTTCTTCACAGGAACCATCTCTGGGAATGGGCTCTAACAATGGTTCAAAGGGATTCTGTCTCGACCTTTACAAAAAATGTAATAAGTGTTGGAAAAAAGGCTCAAGATCAAGAATAAAATAAAATTCTCTGTGAAACATCAATTCTTTGGGGAATTAAATTCTCATTTTTGTCTCTAAACATCACACTAATAAATAACATGAATGCTCACTTTTTCATTGCTTTATGTCCCTATGAAACCAAATCGGAAGTCACAAAGATGCTCCAAAGTTTGGTTACTATATTTAGAAAGAAACATTTAGTTTTTTTCTCATTAGAAATATCCAACATGAAGAAACTAATTTAGAAACAAAAAAATCATTCAGGAAAGCATATTTTAATAATGGCAAACATAAAAGGCAAGGAAACATTGGGGTCTGGCAGGAGAAGGCAGCAGATGCCAACAAGTAGGAAAACAAACTTACAAAGAGCAGGCTGGAGATGCTAGCCATGAACTTTACATATGCCAGTTTTGATGGTTTGATCCTCCCTGGTGACTGCCCTCCTTTGATAATAGATAATGAGGAAAAAGTTTGTTACAACAAACTATTTGCAATACTTAACTAGCGCTTTCATAATACAGAAAAGAAATGTTTTCAAAATCTGCAGCTAGATTTGGAAGTAAATTAATAACTATAGCAGCACAGCCACAAAACTGTATATTCTAGTACTCTTGCGTAGTAACATTAACCTAAACAGTTTTAGTGACTTGTCCAAAATCCCACTGCTAAACATTCTTTTTTTCTCTCTGCCAAATGACTTATCTTTCTAATAACAATTCAAATGTCATCTCCTTCCATGATCCCTGCACAGCTCCAGCCAAACATAATTAATTGCCTCTTGCTCTATGCATATAAAATATCATAAGCATATCTGTATTATATTGAAAGTTGTTTTTACAATCTTTTACACTATATTAGAGAGTGAGCTCCTTGGCGCAGGAATTGTTCATTTATCACTAAATCCAAAATACTCAGCATAGTGTGTGACGTATAGCAATTGCCATAAGTTAAGGTTTTGTTTGTTTATTTGTTTAGGGAAAAATTGATGTATGATTATATTCTAAATAAAATGAGCTTCTTTCTGTTATCTAGATGTTTTATTATTTATTCATTAATTTGGCAATAACTATTGTCGTCCTTGGTTAGAAATAAACTACATTTTTTTTTTTAACTGGGCCAAAGAATCCAGAAATCCACATTTTCAAGTCTGTGCCAGAATTATTTGCAAAGGTGCCAGATTTCTCAATTGCTTAATATGGGCCATGTGTTAAAGAACTGCTGAGTTGTTTATTACGGCAAATGGTGTCTATTGCACTTTCATCTCATGCATGTAATTTCTTTTTCTTCTGGGTGGGACATTTTTAACATGAAGACCCTGATTAAAAGTAGGTGTGTTTAAAAGTTAAATAAAGTAATACTAATAGACAATTATAAAAGGGTACAAATAAAATTAAACAGAGTTTCTGAAAGTATATACCCTTATCTTAGATATTTTAAAATAACTTTGGAGATCTTGTTGAGGAACTGCAGACTGCAGTCCTTCTTAGAATTTTTAGAATTTCTTAGAATTTTTATACTTGACAGTTATGTAAAAACATTATTGTAGGTCACAAAACTATTATTCAAACTAATTGCTGAGTAAAACTAAAATGTGAAGTAAGGAGTCTCAGTTGAAAAGGAAATACTTAAAGGTCTTGATTATTATTTTTGTGTCATAACTGTTTAGATTATTAAATCTTGGATTTTCTGTAATATGCTTGACCCAATGTGATAAGACATCATTGGAGGGAGCGGACCTCATGGAAAGACCGTTGGGTTGCAGTAGAAAGACTTTTACTGAAGTGCAGTTTTCTTACTAGTTCTTTAACCCTAGTCAAGCACTAAACTTCTCTGAGACTGGATTACAAACTGCTTTGAATCTTCAGAGGTTTTTGATTTTTTAATCTTCAGGGTTATTTGAGCAATGCAACCATAAAGAGTTAAGCCAATTGTGTGTTGTACAGAGGCCAAGAAAAAGAACAAACAGGCTTGAAACTCAGACCGCTTTTCAATAGCCAAATTGTGAGTACTGATGTTGAACTCCCCAATATGGATTACTCTTAAGTGTAAAACACAAAACCGTAAAAACTCTGGAAGACAACCTAGGCAATACCATACTGGACATAGGGGTGGGCAAAGATTTCATGACAAAGACACCAAAAGCAATCACAAACAAAAGCAAAAATTGACAAGTGGGATTTAATTAGACCTAAGAGCTTCTATAGAGCAAAAGAAACTATCAATAGAGTAAACAGCCAACCTACTGAATGAAATAAAATATTTGCAAACTATGATCTGACAGAGGTCTAAAATTGAGCATCTATAAGAAACTTAAATTTACAAGGAAGAACAAACAACCCCACTAAAAGGTGGGCAAAGGATATGAACAGATACTTCTTGAAAGAAGACATGCATGTGGCAAACAAGCATACGGAAAAAAGCTCAATCTCACTGATCATTAGAGAAAGGCAACTCAAAACCACAATGAGATGCCATCTCAAACCAGTCAGATGGCTATTATCAAAAAGTTAAAAAATAACAGATGCTGATGACATTGTGGAGAAAATGGAACACTTATACACTCTTTGTGGGAGTGTAAATTAGTTCAACCATTGTGGAAAGCAGTATGGTGATTCCTTAAAGAGCTAAAACCACAACTACCATTCGACCCAGTAATCCCATTACTGGGTATATACCCAGAAGAATATAAATCATTTTACCATAAAGACACATGCGCATGAATGTTCATAGCAGTACTATTTGCAATAGCAAAGATATGGAATCAATGTAAATGTTGATCAATAACAGATTGGATAAAGAAAATGTGGCACGTAATATCATGGAACACTATGCAGTCATAAAAAAAGAACGAGATCATGTCTTTTGCAGGAACATGGATGAAGCTGGAGGCTATTATCCTTAGCAAACTAATGCAGGAACAGAAAACCAAATACCACATGTTCTTACTTGTAAGTGAGAGCTAAATGATAAGAACTTATGAACACAAAGAAGGAAACAACACACATTGGGGTCTGCCTGAGAGGGGAGGGTGAGAGAAGGGAGAAAAGCAGAAGAGATAGCTATTGGATACTGAGCTTAATACCTGGGTGATGAAATCATATGTACAACAAGCCCCTGTGACACGTGTTTACCTATATAACAAAACTTCACATGTACCCCTAAATATAAAATAAAAGTTTAAAAAAGAAAAAAAAATGTCTCTTTACAGAGTTTTATATCCTCAGGGCTGCAACTGCTCATAGAAAGTATGTTTTTGTAATTCATTCAATGTGTTCACATAAGCTAGATGAGGCTCTGATTCTGAAAACAAAAACAGAAACAAAACCACAAACCATAGCTGTGGAATTCTACACATATCTAACAGATTACTAATTTTGAACATCTTGGCTTTTTCTTCTTATTATTATTATTAAACTTTAAGTTCTGGGATACATGCGCAAAACCTGCAGTTTTCTTACATAGGTATACACGTGCCATGGTGGTTTGCTGCAGCCATCAACCCGTCATCCACATTAGGTATTTCTCCTAATGCTATCCCTCTCCTAGCCCCCTACTACCTGACAGGCCCCAGTGTATGATGTTCCCCTCTCTGTGCCCATATGATCTCATTGTTCAACTTCCACTTATGAATGAGAACATGCGGTGTTTGGTTTTCTGTTCCTGTGTTAGTTTGCTGAGAATGATGGTTTCCAGCTTCATCCATGTTCCTGCAAAGGACATGAACTCATCCTTTTTTAGGGCTGCCTAGTATTCCGTGGTGTGTATGTGCCACATTTTCTTTATCCAGTCTAACACTGATGAGCATTACGGTTGGTTCCAAGTCTTTGCTATTGTGAACAGTGCTGCAATAAACATACATGTGCATGTGTCTTTATAGTAGAATGATTTATAATCCTTTGAGTATATACCCAGTAATGGGATTGCTGGATGAAATGGTATTTCTAGTTCTAAATCCCTGAGGAATCACAAGGAAACAACAGATGCTGGACAGGATGTGGAGAAATTGGAATACTTTTACACTGTTAGTGGGAGTCTTTTATAAGGCACATTACAGCAGCTGGATCACCACACCAGGGACAAGCTAATTGTGCTTTAATTTAACTGTATAATGTAAAGGATGAGTATTCTACATCTAGTGCAAACTCTGTTTTTCCATTCTGCAAATAAACTCTAGTAGAGATGTTTATCTAAAGGATGGACAAGTAAAAATGTAATAGAAATTTTTACAATTTATTGGCTTTCTACCATATGACACAAATATTATGTATATTGTCTCTAATCCCTATGACAGTCTTGTCATATAAATCTTATGACCCCCCATTACAAATAAAATAAGTACATGTTCAAAGTCAGATAATCAGAATGTGAAAAATGAGAATTAGAACACAAATTGATCTGATGCTAAGTTCTGTGTCCCTTCTTTTCATACTACCATCTAGCCTAACTATATTAATAGAGTTAAAAATATTTCTCCCATTATTCTACCTCTTAGTAGTTCTACAGCTTCAGTCTAGGTGCTTAGAAGAAACTGTATCATGGAGATTAGGATTTTAGCCTCAGGAACCAAAAAGATGGTTTTACAAACCCAACTCTGCCACTAATCAACTGTGTGACTGGAAAATGATTTAACCTCCTTTTGTAGAACAAGCATAAGGGTAGTACCTACTACCTCTTAGACTGCTGTAAAGATTAAATGAAATAATATATGTAGAGTTTTTAGCACCATGCCTGGCACATAATAAATGGTCAATGAACTTTTTACGGGAAGCAGTATCATCTAGTACTTAAGTGAGCAGGTTTTAGAGTCTGAAGAAATTTGTGGTTTAAGTCCAAGTTCTGCCATTAACTAGGTGCAAGACCTTGAACAAATTATTTGATCACTCTAAGCCTCAGTTTTCCTCATTAGTAAATGGAAATAACATCACAGACTATCTCACAATAATTGGGAAAGAATTAAATAAGCAAACATAATCACGCTGCCAGTAGGGTTTTGAACTATCCACAGGCATAGATGTTTTTGTTATTATCATTCTCAGATTTAGTGGCATCTAAAGGAATTCAGAAGTGGTTATGCATGGAGAACGGAACTCAAAAGCAGCTATTGAGAATAGCTCCTCCCTTTACTGTAAACTTGCAAATACTGAGGCATATTCAGGCATTATCACACCTTAGATTTATAGACTGAACCTTGGTTCTACCATTTATTAATAAGATATTTAAGTTTTTTGAGCCTCAGTTTTTTCACCAGAAAAAGAGTATTATTAATAGTGGATGTATTGCATAATTACCCTGTCCATCAGAAATGACTTTTAAAGTACTTTGCATACAGAAAATTATAACACAAATGTGATTATATTTATAACGTCAAAATATATATAATCAAGAATATATATATAATATTATAAAATAGAAATGGAAATACACATGGAAAACACTTCTATAAAATTATATTGATGTGAAACCCCTCAGTATCTCATAGATTACTTTTAAAAATGTAACTAAAACTAGTTCAGTTTTATTAAAATTTATATGTTCACATGACAACTTTTCATTTATACAGAAACGCCTAAAATATATCAAAGTATTTATATCCAGTAATATCTACCCACTCTCTGGAATTAATTACTTCTACCAGTTTTGTTTTTTAGTGTTTTTTTTTCTTTCTTTTTTGAGACGGGGTCTCGTTCTGTCTCTCAGGCTGGAGTGCAGTGGCACGATCTCGGCTCACTGCAAGCTCCGTCTCCCGGGTTCATACCATTCTCCTGCCTCAGCCTCCCGAGTAGCTGGGACTACAGGTGCCTGCCACCATGCCTGGCTAATTTTTTGTATTTTTAGTAGAGATGCGGTTTCACCGTGTTAGCCTGGATGGTCTCTATCTCCTGACCTCGTGATCTGCCTGCCTCGGCCTCCCAAAGTGCTGGGATTACAGGCGTGAGCCACCATGCCTGGCCGTTTTTTAGTTTTTTTATAGTGGTTACGTGTGCAACTTGAAATAGCATATTATTGCAGTTTCTACACCCTAATTCTTATCATGTTATTATTTTATACTTTTAATATTCGTACAATGCTTATTTTTTAAACTATACTTGCTTCTTTGTCTATATGCTGAACCTAGTAATTTAATTCAACAAACTCAATCTTTGCAATTTTATGAATAGATATTCTTAATTACAAAAGAAAAAATGTGTTTTGCTATGTCATAAAACCCTTACTTCTGAAGAGATATTCCAAAATGCCAAAGTCTACTGGAATCCCATTGAATTATTTTTGCATTTCCTTTGCTTTTGTCAGTTCATTCAGTTGTCGCTTTTTAATTTATCCCATGCCATCTTCTTTCTGATAGTCTTTTACAATTTTACTGGAGTACCTCTTTAGAAAATTGAACTCAATTCTGTCTTTGCCTATTTTTAAATATCTCCGTGTGCCTTCATACATGATTGATAGTTTGGTTTTATGAAATTCTAGGACCAAAAGTATTGTTTTATAGTTGTTCATGCATATTATTGAAGGATTAGGTTTGTGAATTTGGGCAACAGTTATAGCTTTCCTCTGCAGGTGGATAAACCTGTTTCTCAGACTTCTCTCTTGAAAAGGTAGCTGTCTCTCTTGAGAGTTAATTATGGATTCTATACAAGCAATATACTGACTGGTCACTTCCATTTTAGAATGCATGAAGGTAAAATTTCCATACGTGCTGGGATCCTTAAATGTCAAAATAAGAGTTGGTTTTAGTTCAATGATGGAAACATCTAGTGAACTTCTCTCTCAAGTATAGCTGACATCGTTTTTGTGTGTGATTTAATTTGTATTATCATTTCTTCTATTCACATATGGCAGTTTCAAACCCTACTCCTCTCTTAGATCCCTGCATCTGTACCACAAGCTCACTGTATGTAGAAAATTCTCTTCTTAGAATACAATGCCTTTACACTGAGTGAAAGCATGTGGGATGAACAAATGGAGCACCACCACGGCAGCTGACCTACAAATAGTTCTTTCATTAATTACTGCAACGTTTGCCAGAAGATTCTGATGTTAGAACATGATGTTTCTGAATTTGGATATGGTAGTTCCTATCCTTGTAATTTCTATTATTTTCCACTTCAATCTAATTTTTTCTAATACTTTTTCTTGTAAGATATTTTACAGTTTCCAGTTTTCCATGTCCTCCCTTTCCTGACCAAGACTATTATGATTTTCTTAAGTTTTTTACATATCTTTTTTGTGTGATTTCCATGGGAATTTAGAAGAGAAGGGAGGGAGATGAGTGTGTCAGATTTGCTATTTTATACTAAAATAAATAATATTAAATCAATTAAATTTGTGTTTGAACAGAATTTATAATGAAACCTTATGAAAATTCATCAGTTTCCTTTGCCTTACTATCAGTCAAAACCCTCTCAGTGCTATTTGGCTTCCTTGAGAAAAAAAAATATATATCTCTTTGGCAAGGTTAGAGTATATTTTACAAAATATCTCTTTGTGTTTCTGACACCCTTTTTCCCTTGATCTGTTTCCCTTGATCCTACTATTGCAGCAGAATAGTAGGCTGCCATTCGGACTTACTTTATCTAGAGAAATGTAAGTTTCTGGGGTAGATAACCTTTAATAAGAAGGTACAAACATACATTTTCTATTAAACCTTCCTTTGGAATGACTATCCAAATGTGGAAATGACTTAAGTCCAACAACATCAGGCCAAAGTAAAATAACTGTCAAAAGGTTAGGTCAGCAAAAGAAAATTTAATAACAGCATATCAAATATTTACCAAAGCTATTTGCAAAGTTAAATCATTCATGAAAATATATTAAACACTTTTAAATAGGCTGGCTTTCATGTGAAAAATGAAGGATACTTAAAAGTAAAAGTATAATATTCTGCAATAATAAAGCTAATTTTTCTAAAACTATAGTTTTCTTTACACAGCATTTTCATTCATCTTTGCTGTCTGGGGATAAAAATACACTTCACTTCAGTTAAATTCTGAAGTTCAATATACTTCCTATTGACTTTAAATTATAGAGAACTTGTGGAGTTCCTGCAAAGAAAATAGAGGTATATGTTAAACATGGGGAAATGGGCAGGGTTACAATATCCCTGAGAGATTTCTATTAAGCCTGTGCCATATTCATTCTATAAACATGTGTTGGATCCTGCCATGTGACACACAGGAGGATAGATGCAAGGACTACAACATGATTTCCCCACTTGAGAAACTCATCTTCAGCTTTGCTTGAATACTTGCAGTGACGTAGCACCCACACCCAATAAGCAGCCTGTCCCATTGTTGAACAATTCTAAATTAGAGAGATTTGTTTCCCTTACATTGAGCTCCATCATTCTTCACTAAACTCTTAACCATTCATTCTAATTTTTTCTTTGAATCTACACCAGTGTTTATTCCTCTTTTCATACAGTGGAGCGCCATTTATTTGGAGACTGATTATAGCTTCCTAAAGCCTTGTTTTTCTGGAATAAACATTCACAATTAATTAAATTATATCTTATAGATAGAACACGTGTTCCATACCTCCTATGGCTCTAGTTATCCTACTGTAAGAGTATGCATTTTGTTTTGAACCTCAATTGGTTCTTTGGTGCCTACAAGATAAAGTCAAAATCCTTATACAGGACTCATTCATTTCTTAAATGAGTAAATGTGTTTATTTGACAGAGCCTGTGCTTGATGTCTTGGATTCAATAAAAAACTAGAGACAGGCTCTACCTTCAAGAAGTTAATGGTTTAGTCAACTGTCTCATTCCATGTTACCCTCCACTAATATTAAACACTATCACTGTTCCTCCATGTGAATGCACAAATGAACGTAAATACTTCAGAGAATCTGATTTTCTAAAACTTACCGTCACTCAAGAACATTATATATGACTCACTTGCAAGTGATAGTTCTATCTCTTTACAATTTCTCTATTATGAAAATAGTTAAAATGCTTTTTTAGGATTTTCAAGACCACTCCTAACAATAGTCATTTGCATTAAAAACGTGGGTCTCAAATGAAAATAATTCCTTTCTTGAAGCCACAGGCTAAGAAGGCCCTTGGTTGTAAATGTGTAAAAAGTACCCATCATGGAAATAGAAGAGTAAATTGTTTTAGAAGCTAAAGCATAGGCACTCAACCAGCATTAAAAATGAAACATACAAACACCCACCTTGGATCTGTTACTGCAGATCTTTTATTTCAATTGAGGTATAGAATAGGCAGTGTTTATCTTTGGAAATACCACTGAAGCCTTTCACAAACATATGTACCATGTCCATCGCTAAATATTTCAAATCTGAACTGCAATTATATTGGGATTTACTACAAATCTATCTAGCAGTGTTAACTACTCAGTAGTAAAAGTTCACTCTCCTTTTGTTCTGTAAATTTATGGCAAAGTATAGATCTTGTTGTTTCTTCAAAGGTTTAACATACCAGAAAAAGTTCTGCAGACAGGGCTGAGTAACTCCTGGATTTCATCATACTTTAAAGTATAATTTTGAATGATTTTTTTAAGTTTCATTGCAAACCACATTCCAACCCAAGATTTATTTTTCTACTAAAGCCATTCTATTATTTTCCAACTATAAAAACAGTCAGAAAAATGTCTCATGACCTCATACTTAACCAATTTCCAGTTTTCTGCAAGCATCTATCTGTAGATATTAACAAATATTTTGTCTGGTGTTAACATTTCTACTATTATACTGTATGTTTCTACAGGAAAAAAAATTATATCTGGTCATATAATGAAGTCCATAACACAAAAGAAATGTGAGCAGAGCTGTACAGAGAAGGCAGTGTCACCCATGTTACACGTGCCCTAACAGAACAGGTGAGTAAATAGAATTTTAGCAAATGCAAAAATCACATAATTTATTCCTTGGTAGGTGTAAGGTTAGAAACACAAGAGTTTAGTCTACGATGTGACTCTCGTGAATCAGTTGAAAAGTAAATTCTGAATGTTTTTAGTAATTCAATACAAACTGCCACAATGACAGTCAAATCTGGTATCTTAGAATGGTAATGAATTAAGCTCTTCTGTGCATTATGCAATAAAACCAAGGTCTGTGAAATACACAGAAGCGAGACTGTGAATGATAACTCTAGAAATATGACACCAGATTGAAAAATCAGTGTTGCAATCTGGTGGCATGAGGGACAGAGCCCTGGGTGGGATTGGGAGATCTGGGTTCTAGCTCCAATTCTACACCCTGGTGTCTGGTGAGAGACAGCTGTGTAAATGGGGGAAAATGTTAGTACAGAGTTTCTGGGAAGGTCTTAAAGAAAATAGTCTTTTACTTCATAATTTTGTTCAAGGCAAAGAGGAAGCCAGAATAATGTGTCTCAACAGTGTATTGTTTGATCAAATCTTACTAAAAATTTTAATTTACCATTGAATTTAGTATAGCAAAATTTCTAAAGGCACAATCTCCAAAGCTTGACTGTCGGGTTCAAATCTTTCCTTATCCTCACTAGCTTTGTGGGTGTGGGCAAGCTATTTAACTCCTAGTGTCAGTTTCTCACTTGTAAAATAAGGGTCATATTAGGTTGCAAAGAATTAATATTTGCTCAGAGCTTACAAAAATGTTTTGCATGATTTATGCACTGTATACATTTTAACTATTATAGGTATTGTTAATATATATGAAAGTAGCATATAATGTAGTCATAATACATATGAATGTATTATAACTAAATCAGTTTATGTTTTTTCCCTTTTTTGCCAAGATACTCAATTTTTTCTGTTATCTATTTTTTGTCTTTAAATACATGCTAGGAACTAACAGTTGAAACCATTATTTTCATTGAGTTTAACTAAATATTTTCCTGATAGGAACATCTTTTTTGTGTGTCATCTGGTCATGTTTGAACAACTCTCAGATTATCACAGAGGTTCATTCAGCTGGTAAATTGTCCATTACCCTTGCTCTTCTTTCTCGTGGGAGAAGAATGCATCCATATTTGGCCAGAGAAAACTGAAACTCCTTTTATTAGAGGAAGAGCCAGGTAATTAAAGCCTGTGCCGTTCCCTGGGTAGCAGTGGAAGCAGCAATTGAGAGCTAGAATGTTATCTTTTTGTTACTGCCAGGCTGATAGAGGAGGATAGAGCCCAGTGCTTTTTAGTACAACGATGAGCAAACAGGAGAATTAAAAGTTAAGGTTAGGGCTCATTGGATAACTATTCTTTTTTTAATTGATAGAATATTTGCCTTTGAGAGAGGAACGTCGTTAAAGCTTCATTGGTACTGGAAATAGCAGTTCCACAGGTCTCAGTAGTGGGAAGATAAAACTTGACTGAAAGGACTTATATTCACTTTATCTTGGGGCCTACAGTGCATCCTTTACCTAGAGCCTGAAAACATCAGATATCTAGATGACAACTGATATTTCCTGGAAACCCAGGAAAGGAACAAAAAATGAGAATGCCTTGTGTAGAAGGGTTGGCATTTTCGTAAGGCAGGGGAGAAAGTCTTGCAGAAGGACATACCTGTGATTTTTGGTGAGAATATAAGGATGGAGAGCTAGGCAGGGAATGGAGGGAATGTTCCCAAGGGCAGTCTGCTTGGCGTGAGCTAACATTTTGACATGTGTCAACATATGTTGACTGTGTTGTTTTATATAATTCCTGATTTTTTTTGGTCTGCTTGTTATATCATTTATCTGCTGAGAGAGGTTTGTGAAAGTCTTCCAAATGACTGTGGATTTGCCTATATCTCCTTTTACTTATATCAATTTATGCTTTATATATTGCAATGTTGTGTTATTGAGTACATGTAGATTTAGAATTTTTATATATTCCTAGTTGTAGACCCCTTTAATATTATAAAATGTCCCTTTCTTCTCATAATGCTTCTTAGCTTAAAGTCTAATTTGATATTAGTAAAATTATACCAACATTTATTGGTTCATGTTTCATGATCTATCTCTTTCTATGCTTTTAAATTCAATGCAGGATCCTGCTATTTAAAGTGTGTCTGGACAAACAGTGTTTTAATTAGAATACATATTCTATTCACTTTTAATGTATATAATAAAATGTTTGGGTATATAGCTATCATAATTCTACTTGTTTTTTAAAATCTACTTATTTTGTGTTCCATTTTCTCTTCTTTTTTACTTTCTGTAGAGTAATTATTTTTATTATATTATTCTTTCTCAATAACTTTTTTAGTTTAGAATATGTTACTGTCTTTTGATGTTTTTTCTGGATAGTCAAGCTTGCAGCCTTGAATTACTGAAGTTAAATTTCAATTATTACTTTTACAATTTCACCTACAATGCTAGGGCCTTAGGACACTTTAGTTTTATTATTCTTATTTTTATGTCGTTGCCGCCATATATTTTAATGCTACGTAACTTTTTTTTTTTGAGACGGAGTCTTGCTCTGTTCCCAGGCTGGAGTGCAGTGGCGCGATGTCAGCTCACTGCAACCTTCGACTCCCTGGTTCAAGCAATTCTCCTGCCTCGGCCTCCTGAGTAGCTGGGATTACAGGCATGTGCCGCCATGCCCAGTTAATTTTTGTATTTTTAGTAGAGATGGGGATTTCACCAGGTTGGCCAGGATGGTCTCGATCTGACCTCATGATCTGCCCACTTTGGCTTCCCAAAGTGCTGGGATTACAGGTGTGAGCCACCGCACCTGGCCAATCCTAGGTAGTATTTTAATATTCTAAGACATTATTACTAGTGTTAGGGATGGTCATTACTTGTTTATATATACTACATATTTACCCTTTCCATTATTCTTCATTCTTTCCTTCATTTCTCCATTACCATTTGTGATTATTTTTCTTCTGCCTGAAGAACATTTTTAGGTTTTCTTTCAGGGCTCATCGACCAGTGATGAATTATGTTGGCTTTGCTTTATCAGAGAGTATTCTTATTTGTTTTTATTTTTGAATAATCTTATAGGGAATATACAGTTCTAGTTTGTGCTTTTTTAAGCAATTTAATGTTATCTTTCCATGTTCTTATAGATTTCATTGATTTGTTGAAAAATTTGCTGCCTTGTTAATATTCTTTTGAAGATATTGTGTGTGTGTTTGTGTGTGTGTGTGGTTGTTTTTAAGATTTTCTCACTGTATTTGTTCTTCAGAAGTTTGCCTGTGATGTACTTAGCATAGATATCTGTGTATTATCCTTCTGGTTCATACATTTTTTGTTGTTGTTCTTGAAACTTTGAGTTCATGTCTTCCAACAATTTTGAAAAAGTCTTAGCTATTATGAGTCAAACAATTTTAATAAGTTGTAACAGTTTTTTACTTTTTATTTTTTTTTGAGATGGGGGTCTCACTCTGTTGTCCACACACAATTTCAGCTCACTGCAACCTCTGCCTTCCTGGCCCAAGTGATCCTCTAGTCATGAAAATGGTTGTGTGCCAGGATTAATTCTTCACCAGTATTTTCTTTCTTGGATCGTGAATCTTTACACATCCATTTTGTCTCCTCAGCTCTGGAAAAACTTCAAGAACAATTCTGTTTTTTCTGGCCCATAGATATGTCTCTCTGTTCAAATCGGTATTCTCAGGCTCCTGCCCTCAACCTCAAATCAGCAGATGCCTAGAATAAAAAAGTCTGCAGAATGCTAACTCACAACACACACACACACACACACACACACACACACACACACACACACACACACACACACACAGAGTATTTGCCTCAGTGGCTTTTTGATGCCTTTAAATAATTTTTTTTGGTGAATTTCATTATGAGCATGAGTCTACCTCAAAGCACTTTGTCACTGTTGGACACTGAACTCAAAGAAGGTGAAATTTTAATATGCGAGTTATAACTATTTATTGTTATATTTTGATACTTTAACTTTGCAGTAAAAGAACTTTATATTGTCATCACTATTAGGTTTGTTAGTCTACTTGAGGTTGATGGGACAATATGATAGGGAAAGGTGAGAACAATTCCACTTGATTTGTCGTGGTTCCAGAATATAAGAGACTGTGGTCCTGTAATGTATGATTAACCTTGCTCCTGGCAGTAGAGGGCTAACTCACTTGGAGACACTGGAGAAGACCAAAGAGGAAGGAAAAGTAAAGAGCAACCTTCAGACTGCCCTTAGTAAACATCATCTTTGAGGGGTAAACAGGGTAAAATGAAGGAAACTGGCAAAACCTGGGCTACACTTTTAATAATGCACTGAAATAAGGGGAAATTGATAGAAAGAAAGCATAAATGATACAGTTTGAAAGACAAATATGTAAACAAAGAGGAAATAACAGGAATAAAATTGTAAGGGGAAAAACTATTTTAGAGTATTATACTCAAGTAATGATTTCCAGGTTATTGTTCATAAGCCAGCCATCTTGCCAAGTTCATCACAATCTCAACTCCATCTTGGTCAGCCATCCTTTATCTTTCATCAAATTGCCATTACAGTGTCTGTATCTGATTGTCTGATAAATACCATGGCCAGGGTTCTTCTCACTGGTCTCTATTCTGTTCAACCTTCTTTGACTGCAACTGTACTTTGGCAATCATGGGTCCCTGGTAGTACCCAATTAATCATACTTGCCAGACAACATCTTATTTAACTACTCTCACTGGATGTTTTATTATTTTTGTTTCAATTTTGAAGGCATATTTTATTTCTGTTCTCTCTCTCTCTCTTTTTTTTTTTTTTTTTGTTTTAAGAGACAGCTCTCATTCTATTGCCTAGGCTGGTCTCAAATTCCTGTCCCCAAATGATCCTCCTGCCTCAGCCTCCCAAAGTGGTAGGATTACAGGTGTGAGCCTTCACACCCAGCCCTATTTCTGCTATCTATTTCAACCATAGTAAAAACTCTATTATTGAAAGTAACATTAGTGATACGGAGCATGCCAAATATCTGCTATCATAGCTAAATATATTCAAAGATTGAAGGCTTACCAGTTCATTATTGGTTTCTGGATTTAATACCTTGCTGTTGAGAAAGTTTGGGGATATAAACCATAGTCACAATGTTATCGCTTTGTAAAAAAAATTAAGAATGCTTTGGGTGAAGACAAAATTAAATTAGATAAAATTATTGTATTCATTAAAAATTAAAACGTGACATCTTTGTAACATTTAGAAAGTTAAGACACTCATGAGTAGCATTTAAAACATGCATTCCAAGGATTATCTATTGTATTCCAAAGATTATCTATTCTATTAAGGCAGAGACCAAGTCAAGCTTGTTCACCATTGTATATCCAGATCCTGGCAGAGTGATATATTATAAATCCTTAATAAATATTTGTTAAATCAATCAATAAATGAAAGGGAAATGGTGGTGTCAGCAGGGTCAATTAATCAGCGTGCTAGTCTCCAAAATATCTCAAAGTCCTTAAAATGGGGATATGCTCTGTGATTACCCAATAAAGGGATACAGTGCTCAATGTTTGCCAAACTTAAGTTTCAGAATAGCACCTTGTGGTAAGCACTCTGACAGACTTAAAAAAAATAATAAACCCAGGGCTATTCCTTGAGACAAAGCTAAACTGACATCAGAAAAATATAGTTGGTGTCAATAAATTATAAAATAATAAAACTAACAGATCATGAATGAGCTAGGATGAGAGTATGTTAAATTGGGAATTATTGGAATCCAGCACACAACACCTAACGGCTTGGCGGGATGTTGAGGACATTGTGGGATTTGAACCCAACAAAAGCCACTTAGAAACTGTATCCATAGCCGGGCGCGGTGGCTCATGCCTGTAATCCCAGCACTTTGGGAGGCTGAGGCGGGCGGATCATGAGGTCAGGAGATCGAGACGATCCTGACTAACACAGTGAAACCCCATCTCTACTGAAAATCTAAAAACAAAATTAGCCTGGCATTTTGGCGGGCACCTGTAGTCCCAGCTACTTGGGAGGCTGAGGCAGGAGAATGGCGTGAATCCAGGAGGCAGAGCTTGCAGCGAACCAAGATCATGCCACTGCACTCCAGTGCGTCTCCAAAAAAAAAAAAAAAAAAAACAACAACAACAACCCAAAAAACTGTATCCATATACTATGTCCAGGACATCAGCCTATTATCATACTAATGGGTATCTTTGTAAACAAGTTAACCATGCATTGAAGTGTAGACAAGAGAGTCCATATATATTATCCTTTATTCACACTTCATCAATTCAACATTCAACAGAAATATGTTTAATTCCTTTTTCATGTCTGACACTGAAGATACACAGAAAAATACCAATACAACTTGGTTCCTGCTTTTATGGAGCTTATGATTTAATATAAGAGACAGCTAGGAAAACAAATTACTCTAATAAAGCATTATAGGATCTAGGATGGTTTGTTCATGAATATCAGTTCCCTCAAAATTGGAAACATTATTTCTCTTAAGGGAGAATATTTTTTTCCCTTAAATATTGAAAGTAAAGTATACCAAAAATTCAGAAATCCTCAAACAATTTTAGTCCCAAATAATCTGTTTTAGGAAACTAATGGGCATGTTACATTTAACTTGTGACAATATGTGAAGCAATCAAATCAATGCTTATAGTAATTACACAGAGCAGAAGCCCATATGCATTTATTTCCATTAACGATATTCTTTTTTTTACTAACGAATAAATATTTGCCAAGCTTCTACTATGCTCTAAACACAGTTCTATGGAGCTCAGTCTTTATGGAGAACATAGACATGTGGACGAATTACAGAGAAATTTAGAGGTTACTGTTAGAAAACATTTTTGTACTTTTTTGAATTTTTACAATTAAATATTAGTATTAGTTTTATATTAACATAAGAATACCACTGTTGGTATTTAACGTGAAAAATAATCTCTCAACATTTTCTTTCTTAACACTAAAAACACAGCTTTGAAAATTGTATTTATTTCTCAAAAATCATATGCTGGGTAGCACCATTTATTTCTTCTATTATCAGACAAATGAGTGACCTAGATATATTCTTCCCAGGTTGTTAATAAAATATGTTTATAAACTATCTGGAAGTTTCACTTCTTTCCACTCAAATGCAAACATCTATATAAAATCAACATCTATCACCATTTTAAATAAGTCAAAGAATGAGTCATGTAATTTGTCACCTGCAGAAATACCTTGATAACTGCAAAATGAGCATTACATCAATGAATCAAATATGCAAGAAAATCTCAATCCAGCACTCACTGATACTTCCCATGCACGTATTATTGCATTCACTAGACATTATCTTTACAGCTTACTGAACTATTCCTTTCTCATAAAAGATGGCATATATTTTGTTGCCTATGCTGTTTAGACTTTGTATTACATTAGCTATATAACAATTCTAGGTAGTGAATATTTTCATAATCCTTTGGCCCAGCTGAAATATTCTGCAGGCTTTTGCTGGGAGGGCACACACACACACACACACAGACAAATGTATACAGTACTTAGCACTGTATTCTAAAATGTGTGATGTTCCGGTTAGCTTTTTCAATGAGTTAAGAGTACAAATGTGTAGAGGAGATTGCCTTCAATGAACAATGTTCTTTCTATCACATTCTTTGATGTCACTCAGATGTAACCTTATCAGAAAGGGCTTCTCTGAACATGTTATGTAAAGTAGAGTTTCTGTATCACTTTTTATCTAACTTTTACTTTTTTTCTTTCATAGCGTGAATCACTATCTGGCATAGGATATATTTGTTTAATGTATGCTTTCATCCAACAGAATGTAGGCACCTTGAAACCTGCCTGTTTTGTATTCTTAGCAACCTTACCTAACACTTGTAACATTCCAACACTGAATAAAGAAAAACTGAATATATACCAGATGTTGTATATATTGCATACATATATATGTGATACATATGTATGTGATCTATATATGCAATATATAAAATGCATGTTTATTCATATATACATATATATATACATACATACATATATATATATATATATATACACACACACACATATGAATTCTTAGAAGCAATATTTAAAGCAGGTGTTAGCATGCCTGGTTAATAATTAGGGAAATAGCATTCAGTTAAGTAAACCTTCAGGTATAGAGTTAAGTGCCTTTGAACTCAGGTCTGGTCTGACACTAGACCTACTACTCACTTTGCATGAATACCCAGGAGTCCTTGCATAAAAACATCCATGGCATCCTGAGTCGTTCTATGGGAGCAGTACAAGAATAATTTCCCATTCACCACTAGATCAGCAAGAAGAGAGAGAAAGGTATATATAGATGTAGGTATATAGCCATAGATATATACAAATATAGATATAGATATATGTGTATATCTATATATCTATATGTATCTCCCTCTCTCACTCTCTCTCTCTCTCTTTATATATATATAGAGAGAGAGAGAGAAAGAGAGACAGAGAGAGAGAGATAAAGAGAGCATGCATGAGGAAAAATCTGTTCTTGGCATCTGGGATTATGAATCTGAACTTGGATTGTAGTTTTCAAAGGGATAGTTAGAAACTGACGTGTACTACTAAGAGGAAACCAAACATAAATAGGGTATACAGAAAAAGAAACCAAGTTCTTGTTCAAAGGGACATAATTTCAGTCTCTCTAGTTTTTTGGTTTTTGTTGTTGTTGTTTGTTTTTTGTTTTTTGTTTTTTTTTTTCCTTAAGAGACAGGGTCTTGCTCTGTCACCCAGGCTGGAATGCAGTGTTGTGATCATAGCTCACTGCTGCCTCTGACCTCCTGGTCTAAAGTATCCTCCTTCCTTGGCCTCTCAAAGTGCTGGGATTATAGGTGGAAGCCACCTGCCCGGACCGATTTTAGTTTCTATACAGATACTAAACAGGTGTTTGACTTCCAGCATGTTACCTACCAAATTTTATAGAATTCAGTTATTATATTTGCAATATAAAGTAATATTTACAATGTAGGATGACTATGAGAGTTAAAATAATCTTATTTTGTATGTAAGTATTTTGTACGGTCTAAATTTTAATTAATCTTATTTGGGAAGAGGATTCCAAGCCACTAAGGACATTTTTTTTGTGTGTGTGAACATACTGTGAATTAGGGACCATCATTATTTTGGAAGTTATTATTAAGAAAAATGTTCTTCTATTATGCCTCAGAGCTTCTGTGGTTTAATTATGAAAATATGGGGAGTCAATGTCTTCTAAATTTTAACTCTCAACTAAAAACTATTATCATCTGGTAAAAAAAATGATCTTGTGGCCTCATTTCACATCTTCGCTAAACCTCAAGCACCAGTGCGCTACAAACAATAGAAATCTATACAAATGTGGTAGCAGTACATGAAATGATTGCTGTAAGACAAGGAAACAGCAACAATAACAATGAACTATGAGTGACCTCCCATGCAGTAGGATTCCTTCAACCATTGTTGCGTGTCAGAAATTTCTTCAACCGTTGTTGGGTGTCTTGCTTGGTAAAAATTTTCTAAGCAGTTATCTCCACCATACTGCTAACCATTATCTCTTCTCAATGTAACCCATAGGGTGTGTCATAGGACTTTGCTTACTACTCTTTTCTTGTCAGATATAGCTGTCTGATAAAACAGATAAAAATGTCAAATAATTTACTCTCTAAGCCCCCTTTATAGATCATGGATGCAAGAAAGAGAGAAGAGATATTTCAAAAAATTCTGAGTGAAGGAGGACATTTTAAGCAAACAGCTATTAGAATGCAAATGATAAATGTCATGACTGGCAATCACCAAGCATATGAAGACTGAGGGTAGCTCATTTGGTAGATTTCACTGGAAGGAGTGTAAGTTGCAGTTTAAAGCTTGGGCTTTCCAATTAGACATATCACCCTTCTCATTATGAAGTATATGACCAACTATGTGTGAGTTACTTGAACTTCATTTCTTTCATCTGTAAAATGGAGATAATGATATCTACTCTCTTGGTTTATTGTAAAGATTAAATAAGATAATATATGTAGACTGCTTAGCTCCAAGCTGGTACATTGTTGGCCTTCTATAATGATGGTCATTATTCTGTCCCACATGTTCACAGGGCAGCCCTCTGTTTCCATTTCCATCCTCCATGATTCATTGATGGTGACAGGAGCCATTTGTTCCCACAATCTGGTCTCCGGATAGGATAAAATCGTAATTTACTACCACCCAGAAAGCATTATCTTTACTGCATGCTTCTTAATGATTAACAATCAATTACAATATCATCCTTTAAATCCAATTCATAGCACTGTCAAATGATTATGTACTATAATTAAATTAATGATATTGAACTTTAATTTGAGTTGCATGGCTGCTTTTATTTGATTTCTGCTACACTCACTGAGTGAACATTGGGTTCTTGTGTAAAGTTATCATATTTATTTTACAGCCACAAAAGAGCAAACCCTTAATATAATTTAAAAAGATAACCACAAATAGAAATATTTCCACATGAGCCCATTTGGAGGTTCACATTTGCTATTCATTAATTTAGTCTTTGACAATTTAACATAAATTAAAATAAAAGCCTGTTTCACGGAGCATGTGTTTCATTCTTCACTGTCTCAGCATGACCACGCTGATTCTGGGGTTTAGTAATGTCCTTAAACATAATTTACAAGTGAGAAAGTTAGTGAGGCTGGAGGAATGCATGTATAACTTGCAGTCTAGCTTCGTATGACATTAAAATCTTGTTAATCTGAGACTCGAGTTGTGAAGAAAGAATCAAGATTATTTAGCATAAATCAACGTTTGCCTTATAAAATGCAATGGAAAATGCTAATAAGATTTACTGTTAACAGGAAGTTGGATTATAACTTATCTATTTTAAGTCAGTTTGAACATTTGCCTCAAAATTTGTGTCCTGAGATGGACTGAGCCTCAGATTCCATTACTTTATTTTTTATTTTTACAGAGCACATGCAGATACATGATGACAGATCTGTAGGGCATGGTAAAAAAAAGAAGAAGTATGCACACACCTCCAAAACAATGTATGTAAACGAATTACAAAATATGCATAATTGTACTTATACTACAAGGAAAGATAGGAAGCTCATTGTTTGTGTTTAGTTCAAGGTAATCAAAAGGGGGTAAAGGCAATTTTGAACCAGATAATTTTCATATATGTATTTGGAACATTGAGCAAGTATGAACGTATGTAAACTGAATATATTAATAGCTTTTCTCTTTACTACTTTACAGTGAAGCTTAGCATCTGTTTTGTCAGTCAATTATATGCCATGGTAAAAATGTGATTTATTCTATAACAAAACAAGTATAATGCAGTAAGTAATGAACTTTTTGTTCAGAATTTATCTTAAATGCTTACATGTGGACACTCCCCGAGTGATTGGCCATCAACACATTTAATAATATTCCCTTACTTACTGCTTGGCAGGTCCACCCAGAGCAAGTCTAGTTTAAATGGCTACACCAAAGTATTCAGTTGTACATGCATATAACACCTATGAGTGGACATTTCCTTCCACTATAAACAGGCTATCAGGAATGTGCCACTTTTGTCTTATTTGTTCAACATTTTGTTCAACAGTTACTTGTTGGTTACTAGGCACAGTATTGAGAGCAGAGTTGGAATTAGCCCATTACTGGAAAGCAGAAAAAAGTCTTCAACATGATGTATTCAGAGTTTTTAAAATGGCAAATTCGGGGAACTGAAAGTACCTTTGTGAGGATGGGATACCATATTGAGAAAAGCAAGGAAAGGGGAGTTTCAAAGGCAGCCGAGCAAACAGAGGCGGCATCAAGAAGAGGCTAAATGTGCCAGTCAAAGGACTAACACTCTATCCTGAAGAATGGAAAACCACTGAAGATGTTTAAGCAGGACAGTGACGGTATCAAGTTTGTGTTTTGTAAAGATTGCTCTGGAAGTGACGTGGAGGAATTGGAAATGAAACAGATCTGGCTTGGAGTTGCAGCTGTAATTTTGCCCATAATTTTGTTTCTTGTCTCTCTATTGCTCTATTTATCTTTCCTTCTACTAACATCACATTGTATAATTACAATGATGTTATCCTGTCTATCCATCCTTCTTTAGGAATGGATGGAGTCTTCTCGAATTCTTGCTTTTTCATGTTAATTTTAGAATCAGTTTTTAAAGTTCAACAAAATACCTGTTCAAATTTTGAATGAAATTGTATTTAATTCACAGATCGATTTGAGGACAATCAACATTTTTACTACATTTATAATGACTTTTCATATCAAAAATATAGTATACTTTTCATTTAACATCTCTTAAATTCATTTCAATAATCTTTTTTTATAAAAGATTTGCACATTTTCTCTGATATAATTTTACATATATTTGCCATTGTAAATTAAATGTAAAAATTATAATTTCTGATTGTTGCTGGTTTATTCAGCATCACTGCTAAACTCTTATTAATTGAAATAATTTTTTTGGTTTTACAGTACAGAACACGATATCATCCACAATGCAGAACATAAATCAGCCACACATAGAGGCAATTTGGCAGTTTTATATTTTCCTTTTTCAGTTCTTATGCTTTTTATTTATTATCCTTTTTACTACAATGGTAAGAGCCTCTATTGAAAGGTTCAGTATGAGATGCTGATGTTCAAGTCTTTTCCCTGATCTGAAAGAGAAAGCAAATAATTTTTCAATATTAAGGTGTTTAATGTAGATATTTTTATATGCCACTCATCAGGTTAAGTCCTCTTCTCTTCATAGTTTACTAAGAGTTTTTATGATAAATATGTTGTTTTATTAATTTTTTTCTTGAATTTGTGAAATGACCTATGGTTTTCCTCCTTTAATCTGTAATGTAACTCAACGTTGTACTCCTAAGTTAAAATCAACATGATATTTTTATACATTGCTGGAATCAGTACGCTAATATCTTGTTTAGAATCTTTTAATCAATTTTTTAATGAATTTGGTCTATAATATTATTTCCTTCTAATCTCAGATAATTTTAGTTATCAAATTATTAGAGCCTCATAAAATTATTTGAAAGTGTTCTTTTTATTTCTTTTTAAAAATTTTTCTTGAAGAGTTTGTGTAAATTTTAACAATCCATTAACATTAGACAGAACCGTCATATAAGAACATCTGAGCTTTAAATCATATTTTTGGAAAGATATTTTAATCAATGACTCCATATCTTTAGTTACATAGGATCATTCTGATTTTTTACTTCTTTTTGAGACTGTTAAGGAAATTTTTAGCAATTTTTCCATTCCATTTCAATTTCCCAATTTATTGATTGTTATTAAGGACAACCTCTTCATATCTGCTTAATCTCTGCAGCATGTAGAATTCTGTCTCTATTTCATTTCTAATTTTCTACTTTCACAAGATGCCACAGATAAACATTAGACTAACATCCTCAGAAGTTTGTCCAATCTCATTTTTCTATTTTTAATATTAAAAGTAGATTTTAGATTTCTCCTTTTCCACTGTATGCTCATTTCTGTTTTAATTTTTGACTTAAGCTAGTCAATGGGTTTACCATTTTTCCTAATGATATAAGGCTGTTTTACTATATTTTAACACCATTGCTCTCCTTCCATCTTCAGTGTTGTTGTCTTAACACTTCATCTCTAGCCTGCTTCATCCCACAGATTAGACATTTTAAAATATATAGTTAATATTTATTAAAGTTTGCTCATTTATTTGCCAATATATTGTATTTGCCTAATATCTTTTCCTTATAACAGATTTCCATATGGCTTCCTTTTGCCAGAAGTTTATGTTTTAGGAGTGTCATAATATATGTCAGTATAGGGCAGCGAATGCTGCAGTAAGAAACATTCCCACAATTTCTAGGTTTCAATATAACAAAAGTTCACATTCCTGTAAATAAGGCTGTGGGTCCAGGTGACTCTCCTGTGCACAAGTTTTCCATGTGTTCGCACAGCACTTCAGACTAATTTAAGAGCACTTGCATATTAACATACACATCTATGATTATCAAGTCTGTGAACAAGAAAGGTGGATTTTTAGATATCAGCATTTAAGTGTTTTCATTTAAAAGTGATGTGTGTCATTAACATTTATTTATCCAATAACATAATCAACTTTAAGGGGGTAAAAAAATACAAGTTTCTATTCTTTCTATAACAATAAGAAAATAAGATTTTGGTGTTCAATGCAAACATTTATGTCAAATGGTGAAAGTCATTTTGTGACAAACTCTCATTTGTTTTTTGTCAAAAGATCTTTTTATATTTTTCTACATAAACATAAAATGACAGTTGTTCTATCCTAAGACACTAAGAGTATTACTATGATTCTGTCTTCTGGCATTCATTGTTGCTGCTGAGAAATCAACAGTCAGTGTGTTTGCTGTTGTTTTACAGGTGATCTTTTTTTATTTTAAGGTGTTTTGACATTGCTTTTTCTTTGGTTTGTTTCAAATTCAGTATGATGTATATTTGTGCGTATCTTTTTATTTTTAATCCTGGTTGCATTCATAGGAATTCCTGTTTCAGAATGAGAATTTTAAAATAAACCTGGAAAACTGAGTCATTTCTTTCTTTGAATATTGCCTATTTCCCACGTCCCTGTACTTTCTAATATGTCCTAATATGTCCTTATGGAATTATACTTTACACATTTTAGACATTTACACTCTATTCTTTAAATTTCTTCACTTTCTTCCTTAAATTCTGTCTCTTGGTTTCTCTGGCTAGCATTCCATTTAATTTTTTTTAGGCAGAGTCTCGCTCTGTCACCCAAGTTGGCGTGCAGTGGTGTGATCTCAGCTCACCGCAACTTTCACCTCCAGGGTTCAAGCGATTCTCATGCCACAGCCTCTCAAGAAGCTGGGATCACAGGCATGAGCCACCACGACTGGCTAACTTTTGTATTTTTAGTAGAGATGGGGTTTTGCCGTGTTGGCCAGGCTGGTCTCAGACTCCTGGCCTCAAGCGATCCACCCATCTCAGCCTCTCAAAGTGCTGGGATTACAGGCATGAGCCACCACATCCAGCCACATTCCATATAATTTTGTAATATTTATCTTCCAATTTGTTAATCCCCTCTTTAGTTATATCTAACACATATTTTTTTTTCAGTTGTAAGCTTTTTAATTATTCTAATCTTCACACTTGGAAGTTCTATGGAGTGGAATTTTCATTCAAAATTGCTTATTGTTTGCTCATATTCAAGGTTCACTCTCATTTCTTTAAACTTATGTCTGATAATTCTTCTACAGAAAGTTTTTGTAAAGTTTATTTTTCTTGTCTGTTGTTTTCACTGATTGTTATTCATGTCTAAGTGTTTTGTTATAATAGACTGGATTTTTCAGTCTTGTAACTTTTACCTCAAAGATATTCATATACAGAGTTATTTTTGAGGCCTAGATTGAAGTTGTATTTCTTCAGAGATTTATGGGGTTTTTGTTTTTGTTTTGTTTTGTGAGTTTCTTGCAGATTTCACCTATTTTGGACAACAGTAAATTTAAATAACGCCTCTAGATTTTTAAAATAAAAGTGACATGTGGATATGTGGCTATGATATAGTTTCAATGTTTGTCCCCTCCAAATCTCACATTGATATTTAATCCCCAATGTTGGAGGCAAGGCCCCAGTGGGAGGTATTTTGGTCATGGGGGCAGAGCTTTCATGAAGGGCTTGGTACCTTCCTCTTGGCAATGAGTGAGTTATTACTGCATTAGTTATCAGGATAACTGATTGTTCAAAAGAGCCTGGCACCTCCTTCCTCTCTCTCGCTTTCTTCCTCTTTCCATGTGATGATTGCTCCCCTTTGACTTCTGCCATGAGTGAAAGCAATCTGAGGCCCTTACCAGAGACAGGTATCAGGGCGAGGCTTGTACAGTCTGCAGAATCATGAGCCAAATAAACTTTTTTTCTTTCTTTATAAATTACCCAATTTCAGGGATTCCTTTATAGAAACTCAAAATGGACTAAGAGGCTGCAGACTTATTTTGGGTAAGTTGAGGTTATAGGTTTTCCGAGGAGAATTTTTCCATAAAATCAGAGCTAAACGAGGCAGGAAATATTCCTTGCATCTACTTCTGAGACATGGGATGTATTTCTTGTTCATTCTTATACTACAGGTATGGCCCTTTGTGGGGGTCTTTGTTTAATGTGAAGGGATCTCCTCTAGTTTTAAAGATCCCTGGACTTTATCTTCTCCTTGCATCTTTCATAGTCATCAAAATGGGCATTCAAAGACTCAAGAGTATACTAGATACTCTGAGAGAAAAATCATTTTTATAGTTTCTTACCTATTAGTGGTTCTCATTTCAAGTAATTTTACAGCTCAGAACTTACATTTTTTCTCAGTAAATTAAAATGATGCCTTTTGAAACATACTTTGGAAATTGTATCCAGCATCTTAGTTGTTCAAGTCCAAAGTGGTTTTCTGGGTATCTAACATATTATACCTCAAAAGGAAAAATCTCCCTCACGTTTAATTTTTTTTTTAACTTCTCAAGATAAATACTTAATTTGATAGCATTCTTTCATTTTTTCATAATAAAAGACTATTAAAATTATAAATTTGCCTCTGAGTACAGATTTCCTTCACTCTGGGTTGTTTTGATATTCAGTGAATTTGCTTTTCCTATTTCTAAACTACCCCCACCAAAAGTTACTTAGGATTTTTTTTTTTTTAATTTTCAGGGGTTTGGAACCTTATTTTTGTGTTTTGAGGATTTAAACTTTTATTATTAAATTTGAGTAAGAAATTATGACTCTCACAATTTCTGCTTTGGAAGATGTATTGAGTTCTTTGTGGTTTGGTAGATGAACAATGTAAAAATTCTGTAGATGAACAATGTTTACTCTCTGAGGATACAAGATTTAAAATGCGGGGCCGAGTGCAGTGGCTCACGCCTGTAATCCCAGTACTTTGGGATGCCGAGGCGGGCAGATCACGAGGTCAGGAGATCGAGACAATCCTGGCTAACACGGTGAAACCCTGCCTCTACTAAAAATACAAAAAATTAGCCGGGCGTGGTGGTGGGCGCCTGTAGTCCCAGCTACTGGGGAGGCTGAGGTAGGAGAATGGCGTGAACCCTGGAGGGCGGAGCTTGCAGTGAGCCCAGATCGCACCACTGCACTCCAGCCTGGGTGACACAGCAAGACTCCATCTCAAAAAAAAATTATAATGCATATTAATTAAATATTACTAATATTATTAAAATTATTTTATCATTCTTTTCCTACGTAATCTTGCAAAGGATGAGGGTTTTTAATTAAAACTTTCTTTAAGCGTTTGTACATTTGTATATATTTTTAACGTCTTTCTAAGAAGACTTTATATAAACACACACAACACATACTAAAGTATGTTTGTGTGTATGTATGTATCTATTTTTGTGTGCGTGTGTGTGTGTGCATGCTTGCACATTCTATATTATTTCATCTATAAATGTTTACTGGTATGGATTGTTAGGGAAGAAACTTCAGTTTCCCTGACCTCATAATTCTATATGTAGAGTCTCTTTCGAGAATAATCTCCCTGCCCTGTGTGGCCATTCCAATGAGAGGAAGATGAAGTATCAGAATGTTAAATTGGAAGAGGAAATTAGGAATGCTGCTTGGTGCTTTCCTTGTTTAGAACCATCCTTCTCAGGAGGTACCTACATTGATTCCTCTCCATTCTCCCGGTAATATGGTTGGCTTTCAATTTGTCATATTCCTGCTTCTATCTTTCAGTTGGTTATAAACTCATGAGGGAAGATTACTAGGCTTTGTACTGTGTTCTCTCAAACTTCACAATTTAAAAAAATATATTTTAACCTGTTTTCATTTATTTTGAATTGCTTCAATACATCTTTATTAATTCTTTAAGGTATTTTTCTTCATTTTGCTTTAGGTTTGTCTTACACAAGCAATATATCATTGTTTATTATATCGGTATATAATAAATACCAATGTATTAAAGCATAAACCCAGTAATTTTTCCCTTTAGTGTTCAATTAATCATGTTAGTCTGTTACATTACTGATGTTTTCATTTACTTTTCTCTTTTTGTGCATGTTTCAATTTTTATACTTCATGGATTTCTCTTCCCATTTGGCTACAAGTAAAAAGACTTCTGTTTATGTTTCCTGCATTCATTTACAATAGGGTTTACTTTTAGCATTTAGTGATATTATTCATGTTTCCTGGATTATCAAATTCAATAATTAATTGACATTACTTTTTTTTTTTTTTTTTTTGAGATGGAGTTTCACTCTTTTTGCCCAGGCTGGAGTGCAATGGCATGATCTTGGCTCACTGCAAACTCCGCCTCCTGGGTTCAAGCGATTCGCCTGTCTTAGCCGTCCCAGTAGCTGGCATTACAGGCATGCACCACCACACCTGGCTACTTTTGTATTTTTAGTAAAGATGGGGTTTCACCATATTGGCCAGGCTGCTCTTGAACTCCTGACTTCGTTCTCTGTCCGCATTGGCTTTCCAAAGTGCTAGGATTACAGGCATGAGCCACCGCAGGCCGAGGTTACTTTTCTTTAGCAAATGAAAGATAACATAGAGCGTGCTTTCATTGCCTCTCCACGTGTGTACTCCACTTCCCCCTTCCTCCCCACACCAAATTTATTTTTCTCTCCATTCTTCCATTCACCTAAATCTGTCAATTACTGGTGTTTAAAAAAGTATAATCTTGGATTTCATATCCAGATCGTTGGTATTCAATTTCTAAATTTATATTATATAAACGTGAATTAAATACTTTTTTGAAGAAACTTATGAAATCTTGTTTATGCCAATTTTTTGGCATCACGACGGAGCTTAGCTGGTTTCAAAAACTATTGTCAGAAAAGTTTATGTCAGAGGTTAATGGCCAGATGCTATTTTAAATCCAGTTGTGTTTCTGAGCAAAAGTAGCCTCAAAGGCATGAGACTCATAGACTTTTTTTTTCACTATGACTCACAAAATTTGCAAACTGAAATTTGGTAGGCTATACTTCATATAGGAGGAAAGAAAAATCCATTATCTCTCTACTCTTCTCAGGAAGCTTTTTATCATTTTTTTCAGGCAAAAATTTTGAAGTAAGATGTGATGCAAAATTTTTTATTGAATTCAGTATATTTGGCCCTATATTCTTGACTGTAGTAGTCAGAGAAGCCTGAACTTTGGGAACAAATAGACTCAAACATACAATGAGGCAACAAAAAAAGTTTGGTTCCCACTCACCTAAAAGCCCATAATAATTTAGTTCAGTGAAAGGTGGGGAGTGAAAGGGGGTAGGGGTAGGGATATTCTGCTGCACAGAATCATTCAGGGGCTCACACAAGGGCAGCTTTGTTGTCTTCAACATGTAGCTTTCAAGGTCATCCTGAAAGCTAATGGGTTAGTATTCTCATTAACTAGAAAGGAAAATAAGCATAGCAGAGCATGCGTGGGAAGTTTTATAGGCCTTGCCTGGAAGTGGCCCATGTCACTTCTGCTTACATTTCTTACACTAGAACTCAGTCACAGGGCCAAAGCTAACCCCAAACCAGGCTAGACAATGTAGTCCAAGCAGTAGGCGCAGGAAGAAGATGAAAACAGTATTCGATAAATTACCTTTACCCCATTGAATAATCTAGAAAATTCTATCAGGACACTGAACTATTAGTCAGAATTACACAACTTGACTCCTAAAGAATTCACAAATCATCAGCTGTTCTCAGTACAGAACAATTCATGAGAGACTGCATCCTCAAGTGAATTACATGGAGCTTCAAAGTCCTTTTGACATCCACAGGGAAAAACAGAAGGGTTTGCAAACCCAATATGCTCACAAAGATGAAACAGCATTAACAAATGTAGCATTTCTGAACTTCAGCTAATTACTGATATACTTCCCTCCATCCTATTATGTAAATGTACACTAGCTGGTTATACTAAATGAGGAAAACACTCTCAACATCTGTTCTAGGATACAGAACACTTACTTGTTTAGACTAGGTCAAAGTATGATTTATTGCAGAAAAATTAATATGCATTAGGCTACTATGTCTCATATTACTTAAAAATGTATATGTTTTATCTAAATTGCTAACTTAAACCGTTAAACAACTGCGGAGGAGGCTTAAGATATTTTGTCTTTATAATTGCCACCAAACTGCTTTTAAGTTATCGGTAGACTGAATATATATGCTTCTCAAGGCATTAAGAGTAGAGTAGTGAATCTTACAAACATGGAACACACCCACAGTGCCCTAAATAAAATTTTGTTATCTTTCATTTTATCTATGAAATACATAAGTGTTTAATGCCCCTGGCACAGTGGGCATTTTGTTTTGTTTTTATTTGTTTGTTTTTTGCACTGCTGTTAGCTTTTCTGTGTAGCAGCAAGCAGGCTGACTGCATGATGCTGGGATTTCATTATATTCACTATTAAACTAAGGCTCTTATTTCAGACAATATGTGAACAAACCTATTCTGAGTGCAGCATCGTTCTAAAGGATTATTTATTGTAATTGTTTTCTCTATTCACTGGGAATCCTAACTTTCGTGGTTCTGCACTTTATTTCAGTGTCAGCCATTCTGACAGCTATCATCTGTGCACATTCTGGTTATTGAAATAGTTTCTTTTCATACACAGTGATCCTCTCTTCTCATCCTGCAGAGTTTACTATCTTTCTAAAAGTCTCCCTAGTTTACACAATAATTAGGTTCCTTTTTCAATTTACGTGAAAGCAGGCTAGCATAGTGAAAGCAGCCTCAGGCCTAGAATTAGGATTTTAAGGTTTCATACTTAGCCCTTCCATGAATTCCATGAATTAATTTCCAAAGCTACCTAAATTCAAATACATACATCTATAAGATGAAGAAATTTGGCAATTTTATGAACATTTTTCAACTGTAGAATTCTAGGTGTGCATATTTTATATTTATTTATTTATTCTATCAACAAACATTGATTACCAGTCACTGTGCTAGGTACCGGGAATAATAATATGCACTAAGCTATCTCATGTCTTAACTCAGTTAATCCTCATGCTCTCACTTTATAGTTGAAGAAACTGGCATACACAAAGTTTAATGACTTGACCAAGTCTGCATGGTCGTAAGTGACCCAGGTTGGATTTAAAGCCAGGGTGCCCAGCTACAGAGCCTGACTTCATAGCCACTGTGTTACATTGCCCGGAAAACTAAGGTGAACTGGAGGAGTTTCCCTTTTCATATATATATATATATATATACACATACACACACACCCACACATATATATGAGATATATATATAGATATATATGAGATATACATATAAATATATATATAAAAGATATATATATAAAAGATATATATATAAAAAAAATATATATCTTTTTTTTTTGAGACAGAGTCTTGCTCTGTTGCCCCGAGCTGGAGTGCAATGGCGCATTCTTGGCTCACTGTAACCTCTCCCTCCCAGGTTCAAGTTTCTCCTGCCTCAGCCTCCCAAGTAGCTGGGATTACAGGTGCACACCACCATGCCCAACTAATTTTTGTATCTTTAGTAGAGACGGAGTTTCGCCATGTTGGCCAGGCTGGTCTCGAACTCCTAACCTGAGGTGATCCACCTTCCTTGGCCTCCCAAGAGTTTCCCTTTTTAAAGAGTTCACAGGCTACAGAGGAAGGTTGACATGTAAACAAAATGCTACTTTCTGATACTATTGATATACAAAATCATTGGCCTTGCAGCAGTCATTCTTGTTGTTTTAAATGTATTATGACAAAGCTCACAACCAATCTTTAAGGTGCTTATAATTGTCTCCAGTTTTTTTATATAGGAAAGCTGAGCCTCTGAGAAATTAGCTAATTTCCCCAGTATCCCATAGTTTATAAGTGACTGAGCTAAGATTAAAACTCACGTCTGATTCCAAATCTCATTTTTGTCATCCTCTGTCACACTCCATTGCATAAACAGAATTTCTCCTTTAAGGTTCTCTGAAATTTACGTCTTTATTACTGTACTTATTCTTCACATGAATTACATTTTAAAGGATGAAAAGTTTGCCCAGATTTGCCAACAATACATAATAGAACTAAATTATCATCCTTATTAATTTCTCAAAGAATTCACAAAGCAAAAGTCTGAGATTATCCAGAATCATTTGACTGAAGCCAAACAGTGGCTTTAAACCTTTGCTCCCTGCCTGTTAGGAGGTGAATTCATGCAGTCTCTATAAAACTTAAATAACTATCAGAAAAACATCAGAATGTCAGGAGTAGGTGGTACCAGAGAGTGATTCCCTCATTTTCTAAATGGGGAGATTGAGACCTGATTTAAGTCTTTTGCCCAAAGTTGTATAATTAGTTAAGTAACTGAATTAAAAACAGAATTCGGATCTTCTGCCTTTCTCTTCTGTTTTATTTTCATTATCCTGTAATATCTAAACCCAAAATTTTATCACCTAGTAAATTTTGAAAAAGCAGTTATGCCCATTGATTTATAGGTAAATATAGACCGAATAATTCAGTATATTTGGTGAGTGGTTATTTGGCAATCCATATATTTAAAATGTTTCCAAGGTGACTGAATAAAATTCATTATTAATCTTCATTATACAGATGTCTTTCAAAAGTTGGTTTAGTATCACTATACATCTGAGTAGAAATAAGAGGAAAGAGAGGAGAGGAAACGAATAATATGGCAGTCACAAATAAATTAACATTAAATAAATGTAATATAATAAATGTAATTAAATAAATGTAATGTAAATAAATTAACATTAAATAAATGTAAGTAAAATAACAGTAAATATAATTAACAGATATTTAATGTTATTTTAACATTTATCATTTAACAGATAGAGAGAATAGATAAATAAGAAAGAAATGAGTGAAGACAAGCTAGCAAGCTTGAATGTACCAAGGATGTTTCCCCACAATTTGGATGCTTTTGTCCCAAATTTATCTGCCATAATTCTTGTACATACTGCTATTATTTATACTATTTCTACCATACTCTTCCCCTAATCATTCCACTTCTCTCCCTTCACACACATATACACATACACAAAACACACAAACATGTGCATTGTCAGACATAAGCATATTTGGCAATTCCTCTGAAGTTTAATAATGATGCTACGGCAAAGACCCAAGGGGATTAATTCAGTGTTGTTCATTCTATAAATGGCTCTCACATATTGGTTTAAAAGAATTCAATCCATAAATTATCTTGCTTCATGTACTGAAGCAACACTTTTTTTTCTGGAAGCACTAGGAAACATGCTGAAAAAGCTGGATTTAGATAAATACAGGTTATAAACTGTATGTTTGTACTGACTAAAGTAATGTTTGAAACTTCTAGATCATTTTGAAGAGTATATTTAGCAAAAGGCACCCTGCGATGATTTTCAGGGTTTGGTCCTTTGGCTGCTTATTAGAACATGAATCTAGAGGAATACACCATCACAAATTCACACATATAAGTTATATAACACACACACACACACACACACACACACACACACATATATGGAGAGACAGAGAGAGAGAGATTGAGATTTGCCGTTGTTTGTTCTTTCCTGACTTTGACTTTATCACTTTTCTTCCGTTTGGCGTGGAGTCATTTTCAACCCAGAGTATTTTATCCTGTTAGAAATTGCTTTCTTACTGCTAGCTCATAGTCAAACTCTTATTATTCCTATTACTTCATGTATATTTTTTCAAGTGATGATTGCCAACCTAAAAACAACTACAAACAAAATAAACACAGGCTCCCATCTAGCAAACATTTTGTTCCTGTATTAAAGGAAAGAAATTGTTTTATTTTTCACTTTTAGGAAAAGGAGAAATAATAAAAATATGCATATTTCATTACTACAGAAGCATGTTGATGTTCCATGAACAAAAGGCAAAAGATCACTCATAGACCCTTAACACTAAATCCTCTTAACAAAGGTAAGTGTATGGGAGAATACACTTAAGTTAAACTGGATATCAGACTCATTAAGTAAAAATAGTCTTGGTACACTAGTCATTAATTGAACTATATGTCTAACATTTAAAACAAAGGTCCAATTATGTCTCCCTCAATAGAAAAATTCGTGTATTCTTTAAATGCATGTTTAATAACAGTGTTACTTCAACTGAGGGATTATAGAAATCACAGAATTAAATGTTAATTTTTTACACCATGAAAGTCCCAAGGTGAATAAAAAAGGTTTAATTCTTAGTTTTTTTTCAATTTTGTTGTATTAAGAAAAGAAGTATTTTACTTATTTTTTGGGTGATTATTGATGTTTCTAATATTTAATGTTCAGTACTTTTAGGAAGTTTCCTTCATATTTCTTAGCTCCTCATATCTCTTTTGGTTGGCATTGTTCTCACTATTATCGTTTTAATCTCTTCTCTTACTCTTGCCATGAAAAAAACAGAAATCTTCCAAGCATTCTTTGTGAATGTAAACTATAAAAGTATTTAAATTCATTTGATTAATATTCATATAACCTCTGTGCAGTTCTAGCATCTCAAATTTATTCTTTTTTCATTATGAAACACTGGATCTAAGCATGCCTATGGAAATTCACTAACTCTCACCTCATCCGGTCCTGCTTCACTCCACAATGCTTAACCTTCTTTTCTGTTTTGTGTCTTGATCTGACCCAGCCCATTGTACCCTGACTAAACAAACAACATTCTGTCCCATAACTCTTATGAAGCTAAGCAAATGATGTTTCTTCTGTCTGGAAGATCTTTCTTTCTTTTTTTTTTAATTTTAGAAATCTGTCGAATTCAATTTAATCCTTTAAACTCCATCAGGGCTAAGGCCTATTAGAAGCTTTCAGTGAAACCCCAAGGCTGAGTTTGGTGTATATCTTATATCCTTGCACAGCACCTTACGATTGGTTTATCAAAGCACTTGTCACACTGTATTAAAACTATGGGTTTCTTTTATTTTTCTCCTTTCCCGGATAATGAGTTTTGAAAAACAGTAGCCCAGGCTGTAGCACCTGGATTCTCTTATAGTAAGCAGTAAGTAAATAACTAAGTGAATATATAAATGTAGATGTACCAGTGTATCATCATTAGAGATGTTATAGGAACTAATACTTTATTTAAAAGACAACTATATGCCTTTTTATTCCAAGTTGTTCCAAATAAGTGTTAATTAGCTTAAAAAGAAACATAAAATACAGAAGAGTATCCTAAATTACAAGCAGATATGAAAGATGAAGTAAATGAAAAGTAAAGTTAGGGGCATAAAATGGATCCAGAAATAAAACACTAAGGTGATGCCTATGAATTCAAATAACTCTGTTTTCTTCTAGTCCCATGATAGTGCCTTTGCCCTACTCAAACTTTGAACACCGAGATTTTCCCTTTATTCAAGGTGATGGCCATTTGTGATCTGCAATTTCTTCTAGTCTTAAGTTTGACATATTGCCTAAATTGCCCAAGGCTTTGGGGAAAACTTTAGGATAGCTTTAAAAAACTGGTCATTTCCCTAGAAGCCTCCTCCTCTTACTCCCCAGTGGCTTCTCATTTCAAGCTTCCGTATAATTGTACTAAGTTATACTAATTGGAACATTCAATTCCACATGTTTGGAGCTAGTTATAATGGAAGATAACGTGAATATTTGCATAAATGAATATGTAGCAGATGCAAAATAATGCACAAATATGTGCCTGTAACTTATTGGATAAAAAACTTACTTCACAGCACACCCAAAAATGACTTTCCTATTTATTTGATCATAGGAAGAATTAATCAATTCTATGTTACTGAAAACGTGTGTACAAAATAATTTCTGATACCAAATAAAATGGTCAATATTTAGATCTGACTTTCATGAGTAAAAATTGAAATAATGTCTAGAGCTCTTTTCATCTTAGTCTGGTTGGCTCTTTGTTTTTTTCCAATTAGCAGCTCTTTTTACTCACATCTGTTTTGTTCTTCAAAATCAGGGCAATTATTAAATGTTTTAATATCTCTGCATCTCAATTTTCTTATCTATAAAAAATGGAATTAGTGCTGCTTCTCTCTGAGTAAAAATAGTATGCAAATTTCAGGTTATCTTTATTGAATCCACCTGGATATTTGGGGAAAAAAAACAGTTTTAGAAGTATATTAGTCAAGACACCATCTACTAATTTTCCTGGGAGAAAAAAAATTAATTGTGAGGCAAACCTAATATCTTTTCTCTATTTTGCCTAGTAGAATGATTAACCTGGAGGACTCTAAACTGTTTAACCCTTTATTTATTCAACAACTATTTTTGGACACCTTTTTATGGACCAGGTACTATTCTAAGTAACAGGAACACATCAGTACATCAGTGTACAAAGGACAGCAAAATCCTTTTCCACATAGAGCTGACATTCTGGAGTCAGTTCACTTACATTCGCATATATGTATATATTTATAACATTTATAAATTTACAAATATATATAAATAAGGTATTATTGCCCTGAATTTACAGAAGTGAAAACTGAGAGTCAGAGAAGTAAAGTACCTCACCCAAGGTTTCAAAGGCCCAGTAAATTATGGACCAGTAAGTTATCTGTTAATACTTATAGTAAATTATATCTGACCACAAGGCCCACATTTCCAAAACTGGCACTCAACTGGAAGAATACATACAAATGGAGTGGAGAACAGACGGCCTCTGTCACAAGATTAGGGAACCCCATTCATTTTACTATTATTAGTAACCTTCATATTAAAGGGGTAGGTCTTCCACTCCTTGCTGATTTCTTATCCCTGGGATTCTACTTTCTTACACAAATCTATATTACTTGATTCATCACACTTTCTAAATTTTTCAAATTCTGTATTTGACTTCTAATAAATCAGCTTTTTGATTTTCACTGTGATCTTCCCTTTTCTAACCAGATTTTTCCTGTGTCCTGATTTTTGTTTTGTTTTTCAATTCACTTGAATCCATGGGCTTTCTGAGACTCATTCATTCTTTCATTTTGTAATTTACAATAACAACTATGAACCTAGTGTCCACAAGGCTTCTGCTAAGAACGGAACATGAATGCAAATAAAATGGGGAATCTGTCCAAGTCTACATTCACTAGTTCCCTTTGGCTTAATCAAACGTCTCAAATTTTTTTTCTCGTGTGTGTGTGTGTGTTTGTGTGTGTCACAAGGTTTAATTATGATAATTTTCATGACCCCTTTTCATTATTTTAATTTTTAAAAAAGTGGACAAGAAATACACGCATACACAAACACATAAGGAAAAAGTTACGAATAAGGACTTGGAGAATAAAAACCTAAGATCCCCCTACTTAGAAATAACCCATTGCATTAATGCTTACAAATTTCTTTCTATCTATAGTAAGGCTTTCTGTGAATAACTCAAAATGAACTGATTTATTCAACCAACCAACTAGCTCTATCTGTATAGTCAATTATATAGTCAATTATATCAATTACCTCAACAAAGTGCTAGGTAATTAAATTGAATAGAAATCCACAGTGACAGGTATGATGTTATTTATTGTATATGTATATTTTCTATATATAGTGAATGTGGAAGATGTATTAGAGAAATAATAAAACATTAAACATTTCTAAATTTCAGGGAACCTAAATCTTCTCAAATTGACTTACCACATAACTGAATCTACCGGAGCTTATGAAAATGTATTATATTTCATCTTGAACCCCATTTGGGGAAAGGGACAAAGTTTCTCTTCAAATTATAACTCATGAAGCTACTGTAATTCTATGCACACAATCAATATTGATTAATAAAGATGAAAGGAAGGGCCGTCTTGAACCTGGCATGATACTGTCTTTAGGGAATCTTCAGGTTATCAGGGGATGTGCAATTCCATGCTGGTAACGTAGACCATTGTGCTCAGTTTTGGGCTCTGACAAACTAAACTTTGTTCAGTAGGCTTTGGCTAATTTCCTCTGGGAAATCAGCTCAGCAAAATCTAGAAGTAGCTCTCAATTTTTGACTTTAAAGGGCCAAGTTCACAAAATTAACACTTTGCAAACCTTTCATAACAAGAAATATTTTCAGACATACTCACAATCACATCTCCTTCACACCTGAGATATCAGTTATATATGTGTGGCATCAGTATTAAACACAATTAGTACTAAACAAAACCAGTATTAAACAGTTTTTCATGGAAATTTGGAAAAGGGTGAATTATCAAAGGTATGACTCAGGGAGAAGCAAATGGCAAAACTGATTGTTTAAATCATTTGAAAATCCTGTTGGGTCTATTTTCTTAATATGAGACAAGTTAATATTATGTCTGCAGCAATATGTCGACTTACAACTGTACTTATCTACCTGAAATTTATTCTTAAAAAAGGTAGCCTCTGTCATGATTTAAAAAGCACTTCCCTACTGTTTTAAAATTTTCTCCCTTTTTCCTACTGTTTTCCCTCTTAAGTTAAAGTGATTAACAAAGTCTTATTCTCTACCGATTCTAGAGTGTCTGACACCCTGACAAAGCCACTAAAACACCTTTGTTAGCCCGACAGAATGTCTTCAGGCTCTACCTCAAATGTTCCAGCTCCCATCTTGTGTTAGAAGAGAATTCTGCATGGGTCTTTCACATTTCTGCACACTTTGTAAGCAGAGGCACTGACAGCTTTTGTTCCTATCTTTTCAGTCTTGGAAGAAAGAAGCAGTTCTCCCTATGGAGTAAAGGGCAGATTTGTTTACAATCCAGTTTAATAAAGATAATTTCCCTCTCTATGGCAAAGGGCAGGTTTGTTTGCTGCCATTATATATTTTTTTTTAAAAAAGAGTTTTCTAAAGCTCAGGATGCTTCAACTATGACATAAACCCACTATGTACAGTTGTCACCTAGCCCTCATCTTATCACCTTGTAGTAACTGGGTCTTAAGGAACTGATGCAAGAAAATGACAGCCCTCTGAGTACTTCTATTGCTGTGAGTAATACACTGCCTTTTGTCTTTGTCCACTGTATCCATGAAACTGCTGTAGACTCTTCAGCATTCCTGGTATCTTTTTTACCCAGTTTCTGTTCTTTTGCTTTATGGATAGACTCTCTTCTATCTATTTAGTTCCCTACTCAAGTTTCTGCCTCCTTAAGTTGACTTTCTTGGTCTAAATTTCCTGCTTGACTAGGGAAAAGAGAATCCGATTAAATAAGTGGCAACAAACTAAAGTCAGAAGAATAAAAAGTGTTAATTCAAAAACAATTGTGGCTTGTATGTGGAGTATAGGTCCCATGCAAATCTGTACAGCAGCTGGGTTTTCAATTTCATCCCCGTCAGAGACATCATTTTAAAGACCTATTGGGTCTTGGAGGTTAAGAGGATTGCTGGACTGGGTGCCTTGTTTATTTGATAGATTTTACTCTGCTTTTTCATTTCTTAGTGCTCACTGCTAAAAATATTCTTTCCTTAGTAGATATATGTCTCTCTTCCCTCCCCTCCACTTCCCAAGCCCTCAACCCTCCAACAATAAAATCAGTATACACATATTCAGAAAAGCAAGGCTAGTGATAAATGATCAGGAATTTTTACTTGTTTGTTACCTCTTATTTCAGAGAGTTCCAGAGGGATGAGCAGTAGCTCTCTGCAATAAGAGTCCTGAGAATCAGTGGGAACCTCTTAAAATTCAGGTTTCCAGGCCATACACTCCTAACCCCAAGGATTCTGATTCAGCATGGCTGATGTGGGTCCCAGGAGTTTTCAATTTTTAATGAGTTTCTTTGGCGATTTTACTACAATTTGTTTGCAGAACACTCCATGAGAAATCCTGCTCCAAAAACTGCCTCCTGACTTGGTATCATGCACATTTGTGCAGTATAATAGAGACAGTTCAACCATAAGTATATAGATTAGTCACTGACAAATGTTAGTTGATGACAGTGATTTGCTCTGGTGTACAGCTCAACTGTTAGAAGTGTTTTGAAAGTTATTTTTTGGCCCATGAGACTGAAAGACTCATATTAATATGAAACAACTGCTGATTAGCTTTAACATTTCTGGATATATTTGGAACAATTTCTTCTGATCTGCGGCATAATACCACATGCACATTATTAGCAAAGACCATATATAGAAAGACAAGTAAGTAGAATTTTAAAAATGAAAACTATAGTTTGTAAATACTTTGGGTAAAATACAATTATCCCAAAGGTATTTTATTGGAAGGAGTTAAACAGTATGAACATTTTTTAGATAAAGACTTAGGCGAGATTTTTGAAAAGTAAAAACGATTGTAGTCATTGCTGTTGAGATCATAAGATATATAATAGGATGTTACTGGAAAATCATCTTATATCAGTGTGGTGGGAGCATTGAGGAAAAGTGTGTAACATACTAGCATTGACGGTTCTGCAGTTATCCAATTTATATTCTAACTTCTTAACAACAACGCTTATGGAAAAATTCTTTCTTCACTTTCTTTTTCCCAAACGAAATAGAAATAAGTCACCCAACTAACAGAAGCATCACACTTCAGCTCTTTTCTTTGAGTACAGACGAGTATACTTCATCTTCATCAGGCTTGATTGGGAGTTACACACTTAAATTTAGTGTTAGTGCACTTCAGGTAAAACTCATGAGGAAAACACCAGCATATGGCTACAGTGCTTTTGAGGTAAGGACACCACAGTTTAGAAAGCCAGGGATTAGGAGAGTATTAAACACATTTCACTCCATACATCAGACTGAATTATTGTGGGTTTACTTGGGACAATTGTTGTTACATTAACCAATTTAACCAACATTTCAACATCTACATGTCTTCAGTGTTAGTAGGTGACTTTTACCAATAGACAACCTCTTAAAAACAGCAACATAAATTTCAGTCAGAAGTTTTCAAGGTGTTTTATCTTTTCTCAGAACTTATCTTGATAAAAGGTGATGACACTTACAGTTGACAACAACTTTTACTTTCCTCACATCTGGGAATGACACATCATTTTCCGCACTGCATTCATATTCCCCAGCCTGGTCCCTTGTAATTCCATAAATGTCCAAATATTGTCCATTTTCAAATGGTTTTGCTATAAAAAAGAATACAGCATGTTTAATTGTAGCCGCCTGAGGCTTCATTCAAGTAAAACAACAATTTCATGACTTCCTACAAGATATTGCTGACAAAACAATTCCAAATGAAACTGGGGAATTATTAAACCTTTTGTTCTTCTATGTTCAGAGGAAAATTCAGAGAAAAAGCAGAAGCAGAACGAGGTATATTATAACAACTATTTCCCCAGAACAGGATATACATGTATTCTTTTTAATTGATTGTGGTCTCCTAACCTCTTCACACATCAAATAGACTCTGCACATTTCTGTAATTGAGTTCAACAACCTCTGAGCAGTGTAGATGAAATTCACTAATATGACTTGGTACATATTGACTTTTCTACCGTGTGAGCTAGAAACTTGACACTTAACCTAACTAAATGTTACTTTTCTTTTGGGGGAAATCTCCTACCCTTATTCAAGGATTCAAGTCAGATGTCTTGAAAAAAGTATAGAGATATATTTAACCATCGCTATATTTTGGTTTCCAAAATTATTAATGCTGCCAAGAAAGGTACAGTGTACATGCTATATATAACTCACGCAGTAAATCTTGGAAAAAATCATTATGACTCTCTAAGGGTTAAGTTTTCGTAAAAGCAAACTAAATTATCTTTATTTTTAAATATTCATGGGAAAACATTCTATGTGACAAAAAATAGCAGCAGAATAGAAATATAAAGATGTAATAACAGAAGAAAGACTGCCCCCAAATGAATGAGATTTGAGAAAATAAAGGCTCCTTCCTTTAATAATGGAATTTTTGTTTATTTGAAAGCATTGAGTCATTGAGCAGGATCCTAATTATCAGAAGTGTGGCAAAGGTAGAATAAGCCTTCGTGAATTTCAAGAGAGGAGACCCTTCTACCTCCTTGCACAGGCCTTGAAAAAAATCACATTCCAGTGCATATCAAAGGGAATTATAGAATGAAGCAATGCTTCCATTAAATTGCTTTCAAAAATCAATATTATTTCTATCTTCCCCTTTCTATCTTGTCAAAACCATTGTAATGATATAGAAGTTGGAGAACTAGTAAGAATGTTCCATTTTAATAAAACAAACAAAATAAATTTTAGTTATGGCCTTCCAAATCTAAAGTCCATCCCAATAATTTTACCCCAATGTTCCCCCATGCACTTCTGTGTCTGGGCCTTTATTAACTGTGGCATGGTCTGCCCTCCAGATAACTATGAGTTTGCTAATTGAAACCTTCAGTGTTTAGAATATACATGATTAAGTCGTATTTCCATTTATCTATCTAATCCTAGTTGTACAGAAGGGAAATGTAAAACTTCTGAAATGGTAGTTGGCTCTTTTAGTCTTATTTTCACTATTATAATGAAGATACTCTAGGCTTAAATGTGTCTGTAAAACCTACTGAAATATATATATATAAAACCAAAACACTTCACTTCCAAGAATTTTTAAAATATAACTTAAATTATGAAGAGTAAGGATGGTATTAAATATAAATTAAAGTATGAGGAACATTAATATACTACATCAGGTACTGATGTGAAGACATGAAATTTGGAGGGGTCAGGGGCAGAATAATATGGTATGGCTGTGCCCCAACCCGAATCTCAACTTGAATTGTATCTCCCAGAATTCTCACTTGCTGTGGGAGGGACCTAGGGGGTAATTAAATCATGGGGGCTGGTCTTTCCATGCTAGTCTCATAATAGTGAATAAGTCTCATGAGATCTGATGGGTTTATCAGGGGTTTCTGCTTTTGCTTCCTCCTCTTTTTTCTCTTCCCGCCACCATTTCGCCTCCCACCATTTTTCTGAGGCATCCTCAGCCATGTGGAACTGTATGTCCGATTAAACCTCTTTTTCTTCTCAGTCTCAGGTATGTCTTTATCAGCAGTGTGAAAGCAAACTAATACAACAACATAATAGAAAATTCAGAAAATTTGACATTTCGTTAGAGAAGGTAGATTAATTTTTTTTGTTTAGCCAATGATTGATCATGTCATAAATAAAAATATTTACCTTTTTAAATTTTTATTATTATGTGTAAGGAACCATATGCTCTCTTAAATTCTACAGTTAACCTTAAACTTATGAGGTAAATTCCATTACATAGAATAAGATTATGATAGTTAAAGAGATTAAATATCTTGCTAAAGAGCCCAGTGACACATATGAAACCCAGAACTAACTTAAAAACCTACATGCCTGATTTGTATACGACTGACAGACTACATTAATTCTCTCATTTGTGAATGGTTACTTAGCTCACTAAACTAAATTAAAACATGTATGTGTCATTCTTAGAAGTATACAGCACTATATAAATGTTAATTTAGTCTCTGAAAGATGCTATTTGTACTTATATCAGTTGTCTATGGCTGCCATAACAAATTACCACAAATTTACTGCTTAAAACCAGTAAATTAACCACATGTCAATTTAATATCTGAAAAATTCTATTGGTACTTGTATTAGTATTTTATTGCTGCCATAACAAATTACCACAACTTTACTGACTTAAAACCATGCAAATTTATTTCCTTATAGTTCTTTAGGTCAGAAATCCAGCAGAAGCCTATGGTAACCAGAATAATAGGCCCCCCAAAGTTATTCACATCCTATTCACTAAAGTGATTAGCTTATATAACGATAGGAACATTGCAGATGTGAATAATGTTAAGAACCTTGAGATAAGGAGAGTTCTGGGAGGGACAATACTAATTGCATGAATTCGTAAAAGTAGAAGAGGTAGATAGAAGAGTGAGTCAAAGAGATGAAAAATGATAAAGGCTCTACCAATCATTGCTGATTTTGAATATGGAGGAAGTAGAGCATGAGCCAAGAAAAGCTGTGGCCTCTGGAAACTAAAATGTCCCTCAGCTGACAAAAAAATTAATTATCCTTTATAACCTCCAAAAAGGGACACAGCCTATCAGCACCTTGCTTTGAGTCTGATAAGACCAGTGCTGAGCTTCTGACATACAGAATTGAAAGATAATAAATTTTTGCTCTTTTTAGCCACTAAGTTTGTGGTAATTGGTTATAGCAACAGTATAAAACTAATACAGAGTCTCACTGGATTAAAATCAATGTGTCAGAGGTTCAGGATTCTTTTCTGGAGATCTGTTTCTTTGTTTTTCAGGTTGTAGGGAGAAATAAGTTTCCTGCTGTTGCAGCAGTGAAGTCTTCATTTTCTTGGTGGCTGTTAGCTTATGGCCATTTCCAGCTTTTAGAGGCTACAAGCATTCCCTGACTCATATTCCCCTTTCTCCATTTTCCAAACCAGAAAATGTTGGGTCAAGTCTTTATCCCACTTTGAATCTCTACTGCCTCTACTACAGTCTCAACTCTCTGACCACTCTACTGTTTTCTTCTTTCACTTTTAAGGATTCATGTGATTAAACTGAGCCCACCTGCCTAATCTAAAGTAATTTCCTCATCTCTAGCTCCTAACCTTAATCACATCTGCAAAGTGTCTTTCACCATGTAAGGTAACATGGTCATATATTCCAAAGACTAGGGCATGGACATCTTTGGAAGCCATTATTCTGCATGGTTTTCAATCAATTTTCCTTAGATTTTGCAGTTCTACTTGCATATACAAATGTTAATTTAATTATAATATTTTTCAAAGGCAATAGGTAAAGAAAGACACATGGTATAATTTATAAATTGCTGAAGTTATTAATCTCTCTGAATAATACAAATGAAGTTCAGAAAAATAAATTTAATGAAGACATTCATTTTGAAGCAAAAAAATTTCAGGACACTATACCACAAATCTATCAAGTAATGTAAGTCTAAGAAGTGTTGTTAGAGCACAGAAATAATGGAGTTTATGGAGCAATAAGAGGGGGTATATGGGTAGATGAAATTATGGAAGTCATCTACTGAAATGATTCTAACAGGTTTCAAAAGCAAATAAAAGTAACTAGTAAGAAAAACCTCAAGCTTTTGATTTTTTTGGTTACATATTTGTAATAATCTAGCAGAGAGCACTGAAGGAAAATTTTTAAATCAACTCAAAATCAATTGTTTCTTTTCTTCCTGCCTTCTTACCTACCTTCTTTTCTTCCATTTATACATTCATTCAATGGATATTAATCGTGACAAGATCTCTGACCAGTGAATAAGATTGTTTCCCTTTCAAAGTTTATTGGGAAATAAAAGTATGATGGACAATTTCAATAAAGTATGATAACTACTATATTTGGGGTAAATATAGGGTGTTATGCTGTCATAATATCACTGTCATAACTTAAAGGAAGATTTCTGAACATTTGGTTATGCCAGAACAGTAATTTCATGGGAGTAGGTAGAAGTGACTCTGGAGCTATAAAGAGAAGTTATAGCCTAGAAGGCCTTGTATTCCACGTAAAGAATTTAGATTATAAATTGAGGAATTATTAGAATAATGTAAGTTAAAAAGTAATAGAATATTTTAAAGCATCACATTTCTAAATATTACATATTTTTAAATATTGCATTTTAAAAGATAACTCTGGCATTCAGATCACTATTATATTTAGGAACAATGGCCAGACTTACCTTCTTGCCATAAACCACTAAAGAATGGGCAAAACTTATTTTAAAAAAACAAAACACTTTCAGACATTGGACAGTAAGAAGCACAGAACTTTGATCTCTAATGGAAGAGAAGTAAACACAGTGACCCCCACAATTAATATTCATGGCTTTCTATCTCATGCAATTTTCAGGCATCAAGCTCACAGAGGTGGAAACTAGAGCCCAGTGGTCTTGCATTGTCAAGGAAAGAGAGATTGAAATTCAGATAGACCAAGGGGATGGAAGTAGTGGTGCAGGTTTTAAAGAGAAGGAGCTCATATAGACAAAAAGCTACAGAAATCTACATGTGTTTTCTTGTCGTTGCTGAGTACTAGGCTGTACTTGCATAGGCAAAAAATCCCACAAATCTGAAGAAAAAACAAACAACTGGGCATTTGTAAGACAGACAATTTCTAGAGCTCAGACAAGGTAAAGAGACATTAATCTTTGATCAACAAGAGTATAATCACCAGAGACTGATGGAGATTCCAAAGGGCTAATGCCTTAGTTGTATGGCTGAATAAAAGCCAGAATAAAGACTCTTTTTGGCCTATCCTTTAAAGCTTAATAACAAGGTTTAATGGACCAAAATAATTTGCAGGTGATACAGGAGCCTGTTTAAAAAAAAATCCAACACTCTTTAAGGGAACAAAACAAAATCTAAACACTTAACAACATAATGTCCAATATCCAATTTTAAAAATGACTAAACATTTAAAGAAACAGAAATCTCTGAACTGTAACTAGTGGAAAAACAGTCAATAGAAAGAGACCTAGAAATGAAAAAAAAATGGAAATAAGAGAAAAAAATTAAATACAGTTGGCTATAATTATGTTGAAGTCTTTACAAAAAATAAATATAATGAAGAAACAAATGGCAGATAGAAAAAAATGACACGTTATTTACATAGCAACACAAAATATATGAAATTAACTATTAATTGGAAGAAATTAACAGTGTATTAAACACCAAAGAAAAAAGTATTGTTAACCTGAAGGCAGAGCAAGAGTACATAACATTGCTAAATTGAAGCAGAGAGAGAAAAATACTAAAAACCAAACAAGCAAATAAAAATGCAGAGCCTCGATGATATATGGAATAAAATATTGTCATATATAAATATTGGGGGTCCCATAAAGGGGACAGAAAAAATATATTAAGAAATAAAGGTTGAATGGTTTCTGAATTTGATGCATACAATAAAATAGCAAATATAAGAGGTCAATCATGTCAAAGAAAAGTAGACGAAGAAATAAAAATCATACAAAAGAATATCATAATTAAATTGCTAAAAACCAGAGCAAAAGAGAAAATCTAAAAACGAGCCAGAGATAAAATACACATTTTACACTAAGAAACTGAAATAAGAACTATTGCAGACTTCTTGTTTAAAACTATGCAAGTTAAGAGAAAATAGAATCTCTCTCTCTGTCTCCCTCACACACACACACACACACACACACACACACACACAAGATTTAAAATCAATTTTGTAAGCTTTGACCTTAAGAAGTTGGAAAAGAAAGAACAAATAAAAGCTAAAGTAAATAGAGCTATGGGAATAGTAAAGATGATAAATTATTAAAATTGAAGATGAATAGTCAACAGTAAAACTCAATGAAAGCAAAAGCTAGTTCTTTAAAAGATCACTAAAATGGATAAATCTTAACCAGACTAATAAAGAACAAAAAGAGATGACACAAGTTACCAATTATCAGAAGTGAAGGAGAAAAATAGTACACCTCCAAGAAAAATTAAGTAGCTATTAAGCTAATATTAAGACAAACTACTTGTCAATTAATCTAACAGTTTAGATTAAGTGTACAAATTTTTTGAAAAATAGAAATTTCTATATTAATTTAGAAAAAATTAAAAATCTGAATATTTAGTATATGCAATTGCAAGAAATTGACTTTGTAATTAAAAGATCACTCATGGAGAAAACTTCAAGATCATATCTCTATTAAACCTTTAGGAAATAAATAATACCAAACCTATACAAATTCTTTCTGAAAATGGAGTGGGTTAATGCTCCAATTCATTTTATGTCACTATTATTACCCTAATATCAGGACAAAAAATATCAAAAGAAAAAATAATACTTCCTAAGAACATTGACACAAAAATCCCTTAACAAATTTTTGGTATACCAATCTAGGAATATATTAATATGATAATATACCATGATCAAGTACAGTTTATTCCAAGGTTGAAAAGATGATTGTGTTACCAAAAAAAAAAAAATTAAACAATATGAATCACTACATTAACAACAATAACAATATATGGTTATATTAACATGCAGATAATTCATTGAAAAATTCAACATTTATTCAATATTTTAATTTTTTCATAAAAATTGGGATTGAGGAGAATTATCTCAACCTGCCAAAGACTTCTATGAAAAATAACATCTGACCTCATGCTTAATGATGAAATGATGTTTTCTTACTAATATGAGGATGAAGGCAAGGTTATCTACTCTAACCTATATCTCATACTTTATACATAAATTAACTCAATATGCATTATTGACTTAAGTGTGAATCATACTACCATAAATACGATTTAGAAGGAAACAAAGAAGAAAATTTTTGTGACTCTGGGTTGAGCTAAAGGTGTTTAGATATTACACAGAAAGCAAAACTATATAAGAATATACTAATAAGTGGATTTCATCAACATTTTATAAAAACAAAAACTTTTGCTTTGGAAAAGACACCATTAATTACATAAAAGGAAGGAAACATTTTTAAACCACATATTAAAGAACATGTGTCCAGAATGTATAACAAATTTTGAAAGTCAGTAAAAACATACAACCCAATTAAGAAATGGGCCAGGCCTGGCGTGGTGGTGGGCACTTGCAGTCCCAGCTGCTCAGGAGGCTGAGGCGGGAGAATGGCGCGAACCCAGGAGGCAGAGCTTGCAATGAGCTGAGATCGCGCCACTGCACTCCGGCCTGGGCAACAGAGTGAGACTCAGTAAAAAGAAAAGAAAAAAAAGAAAATAAAAGAAGAGAAAAGCAAAGCAAAGGAAAGAAAGGAAAAGAAAAGAGAGGAAGGAGAAAGAAAGAAAAAGAAAGAGAAAGAAAGAAAGAGAGAGAAGGAAGGAAGGAAGAGAGGAAGGAAGGAAGGAAGGAAAGGAAGGAAGGAAGCAAGGAAGGAAGGAGCCAGAAGGCAAGAGCAGACCAAGACAGCAGAATAGAAAGCTCCAGGTATCATTCCCCCAACAAGGACATCAAGGTAATAACTATCTACACAGAAGAAAAACACTTTCATAAGAACCAAAATTCAGGTGAGTACTCACAGTACCTGGTTTTAACTTCATATTGCTGAAAGAAGTACTGAAGAGATTTTTAAAATAGCAGTCCTAAATCACCAATGCCAGCCACCCCCTTCCCCAACTCTCCGGATGCAGCTGTGCGGTGCACAGAGCATCTTCGGACACTGGGGGAGGGAGACCACAATAGCTGTGAGGCATTAAACTCAGTGCTGTCTTGTTAGAGCAGAAAGGAAAACCAGATCAAATTCAGCTGATGCCAATCCGCAGAAGGAGGATTTAAACCAGCCCTAGCCAGAGGAGAATTGCCAGTCCAAGTGGTTTGAATTTGAGTGCCTGCAGACCCCATGACTAAGGGCCAAAATGCTTTCAGTCTCTAAATAAACTTGAAAGGCAGTCTAGGCCATAAGGACTGCAACTCTTAGGTGAGTCCTAGGGAAGAACTAGGCCCAGACACAGTGGACTGGGAGGCACACATTATACTGAGATACCAGTTGGGGCAGCCAAGAGAATGCTGGCATCCCCATTCCCCTAACCCCAGGCTGCCACAGTTGCTGCTCCAAAAAAAAAAAAAAAAAAAAATACGCCTTCTTTCCGCTTGAGGAGAGGAGAATAAAGAGTGGAGAGGACTTTGTCTTTCACCTTGAATACCAGCTCAGCAACAGCAGAATAGGGCATGGATCAGACTCAAAAGGTCCCCATTCCAGGCCCTAGCTTCCAGATGACATTTCTAGACACACCCTGTGTCAGAAGGAAACCCACTGCCTTACAGGAAAGGACCCAATCCTGCCAGCATTCATCACCTGCTAACTAAGGAACACTGGGCCCTGAATAACCAGCAATGATACCCAGGTACTACATTGAGGGTCTTGGTGAGCTTCTGAGATTTGCTGGATTCAAGTGAGACTCAGTACATTACCAGCTGATGATTATGGGACACTGGGGGAGGGAGATCACAACAAATGTGAGTCATTAAACTCAGTGCTGTCTTGTTAGAGCAGGAAGGAAAACCAGATCAAACTCAGCTGATGCCCATCCGAAGAAGGAGGATTTAAACCAGCCCTGGCCAGAGGGGAATTGCCAATCCAAGTGGTTTGATTGAGAGTGCTTGAGAAAAGCAAAGGAAAAAAGTTAAGGGGTCTTTGTTTTGCACCTTGGGTCCCTACACTGCCACAGGGGTTGGAGCACCAAGTGGGCTCTTGGGCTCTCTGATTCTAGGAGCTGACTCCTGGGTGGCATTTCTGGACCTGCCCTGGGCCAGAGGGGAGCCCACTGCCCTCAGTGGTGAGTTCCAGGTCAGGCAGCATTCACCCAAGCTGACCTAAGATACTTTAGGTCTTAAGGGGACATCAGTGGTAGGCTGAGAGTGCTCCTCATGGCCAAGGTTGGTGGTGGCTACAGGGTGAGGCTCCTCTGCCTTTGGAAAGGGGAGGGAAGAGTGGGAAGAACTGTGTCTTTAAGTCTGAGTGCCAGCTTAGCCAGAATACAATAGAAGATCAGGTATACTTCTAAGGTTTCTGACTCTAGTCCCTGACTCTCAGATGGCAGTTCTGGACCCACCCAGGGCCTGGGGGACCTCACCATCCTGAAAGAAAGGACATGGGCTGGCTGGCTTTTCTGCTTGCTGACTATAGAGCCCCAGGGCTGTGAGTGAACACAGGCGGTAGCCAGGGAGTCGTTACAGCAGGCCTGGGGAGAAACCCAGAGCTATGTTGACTTCAGGTCTGACCTTATGCAATCATAATGGTGGTGGCCACAGGGGTGCTTGTGTCACTATACCCCCAGGTTCAGGTGGCTCAGGACAGAGATGGAGATTGTGTTTGTGAGAAAGTAAAGGAAGAGAACAAGAGCTTCTGTCTGGCAATTGAGAGAATTCTCTTGCATCTTGTCCAAGACCATCAAGGCAATTCCTCTAAGAGTCTGCAAGAACCACAGCATTACTGGGCTTGGGATGCCCGTAAAGCAGGAATAGCTTAGATCACAACACCAAAGTCCTTTCAAATAACCAGAAAGCCTTTCAAAAAATGATAGCTACAAATAAGCCCAGACAATGAAGGCTACAATAAATATAATACCTAACTTTTTAATGTCCAGACACTGTAGAACATCTACTAAAATCAACATCATTGAGGAAAACATGCCCTCAGCAAATGAACTAGAAAGGCAACAGGGACCAACCCAGGAGAAATAGAGATATGTGCCCTTTCAAACAGAGGATTCAACATAGCTGTGTTGAGAAAACTCAAATAAATTCAAGATAACACCGAGAAGGAACTCAGAATTCCATCAGATAAATTTAATTATGAGATTGAAATAATTAAAAAGAATCAAGCAATAATTATGGAGCTGAAAAATGTATTTGGCATACTGAAAAATACGTTGGAGTGCTCTAATAGCAGAATGGATCACGCAGAAGAATGAATTAGTAAGCAATCTACAGATTCAATGCAATCCCTATCAAAATACCAGTAACATTCTTCACAGAAATAGAAAAACAAATCTAAAATTTATATGGAACCATACAAGATCCAGAATAGCCAAAGTTAGCCTAAATGGAAGGAAACAAATTACCTGACTTCAAATTATACTACAGAGTTTTTATTTTATTTTTTTTTTAAGTTTGGGGTAAATATACAGAATGTGCAGGCTTGTTACATAGGCAAACATGTGTCATGGTAGTTTGGCACACAGATCATCCCATCACCAGGTATTAAGCCCAGCATCCATTAGCTATTCTTCCTGATGCTCCCCCTCCCCACAGGTGCCCAGCATGTGTTGTTCCCCACTATGTATCCATGTGTTCTCACAATTCAGCTCCCACTTTATAAGTGAGAACATGCAGTGTTTGGTTTTCTGTTTCTACATTACTTTGCTGAGGTTAATGGCTTCCAGCTCCTTCCATGTCCCTGCAAAGGACATGATCTTATTCCTTTCTATGGCTGCATAGTATTCCATGGTGTATATGTATCATATTTTCTTTATTCAGTCTATCACTGATGTATATTTAGGTTGATTCCATGACTTTGCTATTATATTATAAACAGTGCTGCAATGAACATACAGGTGCATGTGTCTTTATAATAGAATGATTTATATTCCTTTGAGCAGATACTCAGTAATGGGATTGCTAGGTCAAATGTGTTTCTGGTTCTAGGTCTTTGAGGAATTGCCACACTCTCTTCCACAATGGTTGAACTAATTTACACTCCCAGGAAGAGAACAAGAGCCTCTTTCTGGCAATTCAGAGAATTCTCTGCAGAGAATTTTGTGGAGAAAAGCATTCCTTTTTCTCCACCACCTCACCAGCATCTGTTGCTTTTTAACTTTTTAATAATAGCCATTCTGACTGGTGTGAGATGGTATCAACTCATTGTGTTTCTGATTTGCATTTATCTAATGATTAGTAATGTTGAGCTTTGTTCATGTTTGTTGGCCACATGTATGTCTTCTTTTGAGAAGTGTCTGTTCATTATACTACTGAGCTATAGTAAACAAAACAGGATGGCACGAGTATGAAAACAGACACATAGACCAATGGAACAGAATAGAGAACCCAGAAACAAATAAACACACCTACAGTGAACTCATTTTTGACAAAGCTGCCAAGAACAGTGGGGAAAAGGCAGTCTCTTCAATAAAGGGTGCTGGCAAAACTGGATATTCATACGTAAAAGGATGAAACTAGATTCCTGTTTCTCAACATATACAAAAAATCAAATAAAAATGGATTAAAGACTTAAATTTAAGACCTCAAACTATGTAATTACTACAAGAACACACTGGGGAATATCTCCAAGGCATTGGTCTGGGCGAACATTTCTTTAGCAGTACCCTGCAAGTACAGGCAACCAAAGCGAACATGGACAAATGAGATCACATCAATTTAAAAAACTTCTGCACAACAAAGGATACGGTCAACACAGCAAAGGATACAGTCTATGAGTTGAAGAGACAACCCATAGAATGGGAGAAAATGTTTGCAAAGTACCCCTCTGACAAGGGATTAATAACCAGAATATATAAGGAGTTCAAACAACTATATAGGAAAATATCTAATAATCTGATGAAAAAATAAGCAACATACTTGAATAGACATTTCTCAAAAGAAGACATACAAATAGCAAACAGGCATTTGAAAAGGCAATCAACATCATTGGTCATCAGAGAAATGCAAATCAAACCTACTGTTATTACAATCTCGCCCCAGTTAAAATGGCTAATATCCAAAAGACAAACACTGGCAAGGATATGGAGAAAAGGGAACCCTTGTACACTGTTGGAAATGTAAATTAGTGCAACCGCTGTAAAGAACAGTTTAGAGATTCCCCTAAAACTAAAAATTGAGCTACCATATGATGCAGCAATCCCACTGCTGGGTATACACACAAAAGAAAGAAAATCAGTATATCAAGGAGGTATCTGTACTCCTATGTTTGTGGCAGCACTGTTTACAATTGCTAAAACTTGGAAGCAAACTAAGTGTCCATCAACAGATGAATGGATAAATAAAATGTGGTACATATACACAGTGGAGTGCTATTAAGCCATAACAAAATGAGATCCTTTCATTTGCAACAACATGGATGGAACTGGAGGTCATTATGTCAAGTGAAATATGCCAGGCACAGAAAGACAAACAATCGCATGTTCTCACTTATTTGTGGTATCTAAAAATAATAATAATAATAAAAACACCAGAACTTGTGGTCATAAAGAGTAGAAGGATGATTAACAGAGTCTGGGAAGGGGAACTGGGAGAGAGGTGGGGTTAGTTAATGGGTACTAAAAATTTAGAAAGAATGAATAAGATCTACTATTTGATAGCACAATAGGGCGACTATAGCCAATAATAACTTAATTGTATATTTTAAATAGCTTAAAGAATGTAATTGGATTGATTGTAACTCAAAGGATAAGTGCTTGAAGGGATGGATACCCCATTCTCCATTATGTGCTTATTTTGCATTGCATGTCTGTATCAAAATATCTCATGTATATCCCGTAAATATATATACCTACTATTTACCCACAAAAAAAGTTAAAAAATTTTTAAATGGCCAAAATATTTGAACAAATACTTTATTAAAGAAGACACCCAATGGGAGGCTGAGGCGGGCGGATCACGAGGTCAGGAGGTAGAGACCATCCTGGCTAACACGGTGAAAGCCTGTCTCTACTAAAAAAAAAAAAAAAAAAAAAATACAAAAATTAGCCAGGTGTGGTGGCGGGCGCCTGTAGTCCCAGCTACGCGGGAGGCTGAGGCAGGAGAAGGGCGTGAACCCGGGGGGGCGGAGCTTGCAGTGAGTGGAGATGCGCCACTGCACTCCAACCTGTGCGACAGAGCGAGATTTCACCAAAAAAAAAAAAAAAAAAAGAAGAAGACACCCAGATGGTAAATAGGTGCATCAAAAGATGCTGCACGTAATTATTCATTAGGAAAATTCAATGCAAATTCAGGAAGACATTCCACTATTAGAATGGCTAAAATTTACAAAAAAAAAAAAAAGATGAGTGCTGTTAGGAAGCAGAATAACTTGAATTCTCCTACACTGTTGGTGTGAGTGTGAAATGGTGTGGCCACTTTGGAAAAGAGTTTGTCAGTTTTTTCATAAAACTGAACATTCATTGACCATGTCATCTGGCAGTCTCACTCCTGCATAAATAAAAACTTAAAATTTCAACAACTGTGTGAATGATTATATTAGCATTACTGACAATTGCTAAAAACTGGAAACTGCCCAAATATCCTTCAATGCATGAAAGATTATGCTACATTCATTTGCCAATACATGCAATCCAATTTGCTAATAAAATTATTCATACATATAAAACATGGATGAACCTAAGACATGTTTTATTGTTTTCAAAATCTATAAATACATATTTAAAATTATTTTATTTAAACACGTGCACAAAATAAAATAGATTCAAAAGGCTATATATTGTATGATTTAATTTATTTAACATTATAGAAATGGCAAAACTATCAAGGTGAAGAATAGATCAGTTGTTCCAAGAGGGTGGAGAAGGGGAGGCTGGTTTAGTATTGAAGGATAGCTGAGGGAATTTCTTAGAATTATAAAATTGTTCTATATCTTGCTTATGTTCATGGATACATGACTATGCATTTTCAAAAGGCATAAAACTGTATGCTACAAACAGTGATTTTTACTTTATGTAAATATAAAGGCAAAAGCATATTGATATACTACTATACATTTACTAAAATGACTAAATTTTAAAAGATTTACAATATCAAATGGCAATGAGGATGTGCATCACATAGAACAGTTTTTCCTAAGAAACCACATCAAAATGCTTCTCTCCCAATCCTTGTAGTCCCACAGGGAGGGACAGAGTTTTAGGAGTATTCTAATTGGTTTTTAGTTAATCATGTATTAGAGGTTCTATAAAGGTGATGTGAATTACAACTCACTTTGCTATCTGTTTCTTTAGGATTCAGCTGACGGTTCATTTTAACATCCTATTATATTAGCTTTGTGACTTGGGGCCCTCTTGAGCAATATATTCTGTACTCCCAGTTCTGGCCAGAGAATATAACTTTGACTTTTCTGGCGTTTAATTCTTATCATAAGTTGAAGTACAGAGATAATATTCATAAAAAATTATGTGAGGAAAATTCATTTATTTCTTTACCTATTTAAAATTTGCTTTTCAGACTATGTCAGTGATATGGTTTGGATTTGAGTCCCTGGTATCCCTGCCCAAATTTCATATCAAATTGGAGGATGGTCCTGGAGGGTGGTGACTGGATCATAGGGTCAGATTTACCCTTTGCTGTTCTCATGATAGTGAGTGAGTTCTCATGAGATATGGTTGTTTGAAAGTGTGTGGCACTTCCATCTTAACTCTCTCTCTCTCTCCTGCCACCATGTGAAGATGTGCTGCTTCCCCTTCAACATTCTGCCACAATTGTAAGTTTCCTGAGACTTCTCAGCCATGCTTCCTGTACAGCCTGTGGAACTGTGAGTCAGTTAAACATGTTTTCTTCATTAATTACCCAGTCACAGGTAGTTCTTTATAGCAGTGTGAGAACAGACTAATACAGCCAGTATATTATAAAATGATTCCTTTTGACTGCCTTATCTTGGCACTTCATAAAATTTTCTTTAACAACTGTTCCTTTGATGGTATACCAGTTTTCATTGAGAAACATTATAAGAAAGGCTTTATGAAACTTCCTATTCTATTTTTATCAGAAAGATTATTGAGGTCATTTTCTGCCATATCGATGTGTCTACTTACTGATGACCTATGGGAAAATTATTTGTGCATTTTAGCACTAGGAAAAGGTCTACCTCTGGCATCCTAATTTCCTCTTATATTATAATCCTATAAATTAGTTGTTTATAGAATCCTATAAACTAGTTGTTTCCCTTTTTGTTCTAGGCCACTAGGAAATTTAAAGCCAACATGAAGGAAAATATACTTTTGATGTCTCCATCAAAGGAGTGTTTTGAGGATCATTAAGTTATATGTGGATAGATCAGGATATCATAAATAAGAATATAAAGACACAGATATTTGGAAAATAGTTTTGTTACACATAATGTAGCAGAACTGTGCTAAAATTAAATCAATCAGATTATTTCCTATCGGATATTACTGTAAAGCTTTTGGACCTTACTTTATTTACAAGAAGAAATATTTGCTAACAGGCAAAAAGCAAATAAGCATAGTCTCTAACAGAAAAGCTGTAATAATTGTCACACCACCTTGACAATGCAAGACAGCACTTAAGGAACTCTTTATGGTGAGGCTTCTAAAAACCATTTAGCATCTGAAGGAAGTATACATATAACACACACAATGTGTTCTTATAGATGTCTTTGTAAAAAAAAAAGATATTTTATAACAATATAGATAAACAAGTGATTAAGAATGTGGGCCTCAGAGTCAATGCAGTGGGTTTATGTGATCTGGGGCAAAAATTTTAACCTCTGTTAGGGTCAGTTTTCTCTTTGAATAAAGGAAACAGTACCTATTGTATTAGTTCATTCTCACACTGCTATGAAAAAAATACCAGAGACTGGGCAATTTATAAAGGAAAGAGATTTAATTCACTCACGGTTCCACATGGCTGGGGAGACCTCAGGAGACTTACAATCATTGCAGAAGGGACCTCTTCACAGGGAGGAAGGAGAGAGAATGAGGGCCAGGAAGGGAAATGCCAGATGCTTATAAAACCATCAGATCTCATGAGGACTCACTATCATGAGAACAGGATGGGGAAAACCATCCCCATGATTCAATTACCTCCTCCTGGTACTGCCCTTCACACCTGGGGATTATTACAATTCAAGTGAGACTGGGGTGAGGACACAGAGCCAAACTTTATCATTCTGCCTTTGGCCCCTCCCAAATCTCATGTCCTCACATTTCAAAACAAAATCATGGCCTTCCAACAGTCTGCAAAAGTCTTAACTAATTCCAGTATTAACACAAAAGTCTGAATCCAAAGTCTCATCTGCGACAAGGAAAGTCCCTTCTGCCTATGAGCCTGTACAATGAAAAGCAAGTTGGTTACTTCCTAGAAACAATGGAGGTACAGGCATTGGGTAAATACACCACGGCAAATGGGAGAAATTGGCCAAAACAAAGGTTCTACATACCACATGCAAGTCTGAAATCCAATAGGGCAGTCATTAAACCTTAAAGTTCCAAAATGATCTCCTTTGACTCCATGTCTCACATCCAGACCATGCTAATGCAAGTGAGAAGCTCCCATGGCCTTGGCCAGCTCCAGCCCTGTGTATTTGCAGGGTACAGCTGCTCTCCCAGCTGCTTTCACAGCCTGGCATTTAGTATCTGTGGCTTTTCCAGGTATATGGTGCAAGCTGTTGGTGGATCTACCATTCTGGGGTCTGGAAGACAGTGGCCCTCTTCTAACAGCTACATTATGCAGGGACCCACTGAGGACTCTGTGTGAAAGCTCCAACCCCACATTTCCCTTCTGCACTGCCCTAGCAGAGGTTCTCCCTAAAGGCTCCGGCCCTGCAGTAAACTTCTCTCTGGACATTCAGGGGTTTCCATATATCCTCTGAAATCTAGGCAGAGGTTCCCAAACCTCGATTCTTGATATCTGTGCATCTGTAGGCCCAACAGCACATGTAAGCTACCAAGGATTGGGGCTTGCACCCTCTGAAGCCCCAGCCAGAGCTATACGTTGATCCCTTTCAGTCATGGCTGGGATGCAGGGCACCAAGTCCTGAGAGTGCACATGACAGCAAGGCCCTGTGTCCAACCCAGGAAATCCTTTTTTTCTCTTAGGCCTCTGGGCCTGTGATGGAAAGACCTGCCATGAAGACATCTGACATGCCCTGGAGACGTTTTCCTCATTGTCTTGGCAATTAACATTTGGCTCCTCATTATTTATGCAAACTTCTGCAGTGGTCTTGAATTTATACTCAGAAATGAGTTTTCCTTTTCTATCATATTATAAGGCTTCAAATTTCCCAAACTTTTATGCTCTGCTTCCCTTTTAAACATAAGTTCCAATTCCAAACCATCTCTTTGTGAATGCATAAAACTGAATGCTTTTAAGAGCACCCAAGTCACTCCTTGAACACTTTGCTGCTAGAAACGTCTTCTGCTAGATACCTTAAATCATCTCTCTCAAGTTCAAAGTTACACAGATCTCGAGGGCAGGGGAAAAATGTCACCAGTCTCTTTGCTAAAGCATAGCAAGAGTTGCCTTTATTATAGTTCCCAACAGGTTCCTCATCTATATCTGAGACCATCTCAACCTGGACTTCATTGTCCATATCACTATTAGCATTTTGGTCAAAGCCATTCAACAAATCTCTAGGAAGTACCATACTTTCCCACATCTTCCTGTCTTCTTTTGAACCCTCCAAACTGTTCCAGCCTCTGCCTGTTACCCAGTTCCAAAGTTGCTTTCACATTTTTGGGTAACTTTATAGCAGCACCCTACTCTCTGTGGTACCAGTTTACCATATTAGACCGTTCTCATGCTGTTGTAAAGAAATACCAAAGACTGGGAAATACATAAAGGAAAGAGGTTTAATTGACTCACAGTTCTGCATTGCTGAGGCGGCCTCAGGAAATTTACAATCATGGTAAAAGGCACCTCTTCACAGGGCAGCAGGAGGAAGAATAAGTGCCAGAAGGGGAAATGCCAGATGTTTATAAAACCATCAAATCTCATGAGAACTCACCCAGTATCACGAGAATAGCATGGGGGAAGCTACCCCCATGATTAAATTATCTCCAACTGGTCTCGCCCTTGCTACATGGAGATTATTAAAATTCAAGGTAAGATTTGGGTGGGGACACAGAGCCAAACCATATCACCTATCTTCTAGGGTTATTATGAGCATCAAATGTAAAAATATGTAGAAAGCATTGTGGAAATACCAATAAAATTGAAATTTCAATTTTACCCCACCAAATGGGGTAGAATGTAGAAAGGCCAGAAATAATCACAAAATCCAAACTGTATGATAGCAGTGAGAAATTTTCATTGTTAAAAATTTATTGAAAAAATAAGATTAAAATTATGAAACATTGTTCAGTGTCTATGGTGTTTTTATTTGACAGTTAAGAATTGTGTTGTAACAACACAATATAATTTTATTTTGTAAACCCAAACCTACAGAGCCAGAAAAGCAGTTTAATAGTGAAAAGTTGGAGAAACAACACATATGTCTATTCCTATGAGGTAAAGATAATATTTACTCAATATAGCACTCACAGGGCCTTTCTCACTGCTATCATACATTTTGGATTTTATGATTATTTTTCTGGCCTTTCTACATTCTATCCCATTTAGTGGTCTAAGAAGTGTTTTACCTGGACAATACATGATTCAATTTGCAATGGCAAGTTTAGCCATTGTTTTTCCCTTAAAAATTTAAATTGCAAAAAACAAAAGTGAAATAACATATTATTTATTAAACTGGGGAAGAATTGCCTCCCCCTACCATCCAACACACACACCTTGTTCAAGAGAGATAAATTATGGAAGGAAAGTGCCTGCAAAAGTACCGGCTGTTACTGTTTATGTGGTTGTTTGCAGCTAGGTTCTGTTCTGACCAGGTTGAATTCATTACTAGCAATGTATTATTTACTGTCTCTCTGAACAGAACCATATGTTATTGGTCTGCGCCATGTGAAACCCCTATTATGTTCCATTTGTAAGCATTATAACTTATCTGAATATATTTGTCTACATATGCTGTAGCCTAATAAAACTATCTTCCTCAAGTGACAATAGTTCCAGCTACAGAAGTTTCAACCGGGTATCAGAAAATACTGTTTACACGTCCTCTATGCCTGTAACTTGCTGTTATGCATTGTATGTCTCTCAGCATATTTGTTTTTATTGTCACATTTACACAATAAGAATTCTTTTGTTCTTAGTATTACTTTTTTTTGAGTAAACCTCAGTCACAGACATTCCTTTTCTGCCTTGTGAAACAGCCCAGTGCCTATATAGATCTGTACAGCTAATCCTATTTATGTGCCATATCTTTCCTGAGTGTCTGTACATTATTCACAATTTCACCAAGATCAGGGACTTAATCTACTAGTATTTTTAAGCTGTACTTGATACCTAATAGCATTCTGCTTCTAAAAAGAAATATAATTCTTCAGTAAATGCTATTTGAGTAACAATGCTTTAGACGCTTTTGTGGACTCAGTTGTGTACCCCTGAAATTCATATGTTAAAGTCCTAAAGCCCAGTACTTCAGAATGTAACTATATTTGCTGGTAGGGTCCTTAAAAACGTAATTAAGTTAAAATGAGGTCATTAAGGTGGGCTTAATCCAATATCACTGGTATCCTTATAAAAAAAGGAAAACTGAACACAGGCATAGGCATGGAGAAAGACAATGCGAACACACTGGAAGCAAACAGCTATCTAGGAGAGAGACCTGGAGCACATTCTTCCCTCATAGCTCTCAGAAGGAACCAACATGGCCAAATCTTGATCTCGGACTTATAGCGTCCAGAATTGTGAGACAGTACATTTCTGCTGTTGAAGCCACCCCATCTGTGATACTCTGTTTTGGTAGGCCTACCAAATCTATACAAATGTCATATGAAAAAATTTTGTAAAGGCAAATCATGGCTGTTAGGATGTATTACTGATATAGTTTGAGTATTTGTCCCTGTCCTAATCTCATGTTGAATTGGAATCCTCAGTGCTGAAGGTGGGACCTGGTGGGAAGTATTTTTATTATATGGAAGATCCCTCATGAGTTGGTGTTGTCTTCATTATAGTGAGTTCTCCTGAGAGCTGCTCATTTAAAAATGTCTGCACCTCTCCCTGCCCCCACCACTCTCGCTTGCTCCTACTTTTGACTGTGATGTGCCTGTTCCCCCTTTGCCTTCTGCCATGATTGAAAGTTCCTTGAGCCTTCACCAGAAGCTGAGCAGATGCCAGCAGCATGCTTCCTTTAAAGCCTGCAGAACTGTGAGTCGATTTAACCTCTTTTCTTTATAAATTACCTAGTCTCGGGTATTTCTTTATAGCAATGCAAGAATGGCCTAACACAACTATTGACATTTAAAGTACTTGAAATAAGACATATTGCCTTATTTTATTGATTTCATTTTTTTAACATCAGTTGTTGACTTTTTATTTTGTTTTACAAAGTTTAAATATCTGTTTTTATTATTTATCCTCAAATAGCACTGAAAGTATCACAGGATATATAAAAAAGCCTGCCATTTTTTTAATACAATCAGTTTTTCTCTAGAAAAAATTTACAACATGTAAAAAATAATCAAATCGGTAATTCCATTTCTGCTTCTCTCATATTTCCCTTCATCCTTACTCTTATATCTCGTTCTCTTTCCAGTAAACTAGTTATCGCTTCTGTATGCTTAAGAGTGTGCCTATTTGTACCAATCCCTTGATCCTTCTTACAAAACTTCAGCCAAGTCTAAAGAAAAAGAATATCCATAAGGTTTTCTGTTGTAAGCAAAAAAAGTACTGTTTTCTTCATATTTGAAGCTGGAGCTGAGGAAATGGATAAGCTAAGGGTTTGAGTTATAAGGTGTTATGGAAGAGTGTTAGGGAATAAAATTGTGTCACTCTCTGGGGAAAGAGTTCTAAAGCACTTTATATTTTTTTCCCTAACACATTAAGCCTTTGGTTTCTGTGAAAGGATCATTTGGGTTGGCCCTTCTCGAATTTGAACCAACATGATGATATATGAGGCTTAATAAAAAGGTCTGTTCTTACTCTCTACACTTGCTGCAGCTGATAACAGAGAAATGAAAAGTTATGTCTTACTCATACATAACAAATGTTCATTTCATTCGTCACATGAAAGAATAAAAGATAATTCAATGAAAGAACAATAGAACAAATAAGCAAGGAATAAATATACAAAAAAATTAATTGTCTGGCCTGTCCAGAATGTAATCATTAATGCATCTGCTTTTTGCCACTCCCCCGTATATCATGCCCTATTCTTGGTGGATCTAGAATTGATGGCTAAGAATGGATGCAAAGCAATTTTTATCATTATCTTCTGGTGACGTCACACTAGCAGTGATAGAGAGACCTTCCACGGTCACTGAGTTTCCAGACCTTTGAAATGTTTCTGGACAGACTAGACAGGAGCCAGTGTTTTTTTTTTTTTTTATTATACTTTAAGTTCTGGCACACATGTGCACAACATGCAGGTTTGTTACCTAGGTATACATGTGCCATGTTGGTTTGCTACACCCATCAACTCGTCATTTACATTAGGTATTTCTCCTAATGCTATCCCTCCCCCGGGCCCCCACCGCCTGGCAGGCCCTGGTGTGTGATGTTCTCCTCCCTGTGTCCATGTGTTCTTTTTAGGTGTAAAGACCAATGTGAGATAAGCAGAAACATTAGCGTACTTAAGATTCAAAAATTTCTAGTTTTACAAAATATTATGTCCTGACCCTATAAGAGTGCATGTACTCAACATAATGGATATATCTCATATAATGCCATTATGAAAAAGAAACATTAGCTGAAAAGGTAGTTGTCATAGAAGTATATAAATGGAATACAATCTTATTTTCTGTTAGACTATTAGATACTACCAAACAACTATAAGAAGGAAATGACAACTATATTGAAGAAAGATGAATACAGAGATGATAGCCAGCAGCAATTAATTTTTTTAAACAAATAAAGTAAGCGTTATCAACACTTTCCATTGCACAATGTTGTAATAGTGTATAGAGGAATATATTGCTTGCTGATAGGAATCCATTGGTTCAACAAGAATGAAACAAATCGATTGACTCTATCAATGCCATTTTACACACACAAAAAAAGTAAAAGGAAACTCCTTTGAAGCCATAAGTGCCTGTGTCTATATAGCTAAGTTAGTAGTGTACCAACGAGCCATACATATGCATGGGTGATGGGCATCAAAAGCTTCATCAGCTATCAAATACATCCACTGATGGTTTTTCTGTGTCTAAAATTCCTCTCATTATTAATTATTCTTTTAGTTGAAGGCATTTTTTCCCTAGAAACTGTTCCTTAAAATGAATATGCTCAAACGGAGAAGTAACACATATAAACCTGTTGGTACTTTTTTCCCTTAAAGCCTAAAGACAAGTCCTAGTTCCACCATTCTGTGAGCCTAAGCAAATTACTTGGCCTCATTTCAACAGGCATGATGTTTTTTCTTTGATAAATTTGTCAGACCTAAGGAACTCATAGCGAGAGAAGCAGATATTGGGCAAAATAAAGCAAAATCAGGTTTTTAATGAGGGTTACTGAATAGATGTTTTGATGACTTCCAAACTTCAAGTTTCATCACAGTTTGCCTAAATGTGAGCATTATTTACGATCCTTGCTTCCTGTGGATTCTTTCACTACAGAAAATCAACAGTTAAAAACTATTACCTTTACTTGGAACAATGAGGCCAATAATCATTTCCCTAGAGAAAACATCAGTCAGCACTGCAATATCCTTTCAAATATAACAGGTAGAAGCAAGTCAGGTTAGAGAAAAGTGTTAATTTATTTATAGCATGACAGAGAGAAAATCAGAGATGCAATAAGTTTGCACATTTCAACACAAGTCATTGACCCTGCCAAATATTTAAGAAACTAGATTTATTTCATAAGCTATGAAAATAATTTTAGTCTTAACACTTGCTTGGCCACCCACCTACCCTGAAAATTTCTGGCATTTACACCATTTTTTTCTTTGAAAACTTACAAAAAGTCGAATCCCTTGTCCTTGATTCTCAAATCATACTCTGGGGAAAACATGCCTTCAGCTAATGATGGAGGTCAGTTGCAGGAATACTCAACAAGTTATATAGAATGTTTTTTAATGAAGATGTGGTTGGCATTCAGTCAATCAGTAAATATAAACTGAATGACAAAACATTCTGTGTAGTCATTACTTTAAAAGCTGGGAATACAAGGGTGAACAGGTCATCCAAGGTCCCTGTTCTCATTGGTACAAAAAATAAAATAAAAAAGTAAACATAGAATAGGATATCAGATAATTACACATGCTTTGCAGGGGGAAGTAAAATAGAGCAAGTTTTCTAAAAGTTGGCACTACTGCTATTTTGGACCATATAATTCTTCGTGTGTGTGGCTGTGGTCCTGCACATTGTAGGATGTTTAGAGCATCTGTGGCATCTATCATTAAATACCAGTAGCAGTCAACACTCAACAATTTTCTAAGCATTTCCAAATAACCTGTAGGAGGCCACATTGCCCCCGATGGAGAAACGTTGAAGTAAAATGATGTGATAGAGAGTGACTGCCTGCTTACTGGATGAATGCAATTTGATGGTCACTAAAAGTCATTTAAGTGGAGACCTTAATGTCATCAAAGGGGCTTCCATGTTAACATAGGGAAAAAGGAATCTTGGCAAAGGGAACAGTTAGTGCAAGTCAGTCCAAAGCAGAATAAGAATAAAAAGACTGAAAGGAGGCAAGTAGGGGAAGAGAAGCATGAGATGAGTGGAAAGTGGAAGTCAGTTCACATGTTGATTTTAACTAGGGTAAGACGTTTTTATTTTATTCTAAGCATAATGAAATGACATTAGGGGACTTTTCAACAATTAAGTGCTATTATCTGGTTGTGCTTTTAGAAGATCACTCTGGCTTCTCTCTGGAGAATAGATTGAGGAGGCATGAGTAGAAAATGGAAGATAAGTTAGGAGGTAACAACTCACGAACTGAGATGATGATTGTCTCAATTATTTGCAAATAGAATGTTTTCTTCCCATTCCCTTCCCTTGTACATAGACCACCTCCTCTGTTTCCTAACCTTAGAAAAACATTTTCTTATCTTCAGAAATATGGTAAATTATTTTAATTTATTTTTATTAATTTAATTTACCCACGTATTATTGTAAAGTAAAATTACATAGCATTAAAGGATAGAAATGATATATGATCTCTGTCATTAAGGGTATCTTATACTTTTCAATGAGCACGTTTCATACGATAATACGTCATGTATATAATTTTCATTTCCTACAGTCAAAAATAAAGTTTAGAATTTGCTAATCTTGTCTGTGTAACAGCAAAAAACAATGGGAATAAATAGCCGTTGAATTTAGATAGATGTGGGTTTTTTGTTAATTGGTCTTGGGCAAGCCTTTTTAACATTGCTTTATTTCTTTACTTAGCTACAAAATATAGGAACTATTGTGTTGTGTGGGTCAGAAAAAAATTGGCATACTTTTATTATTTTTTAAAAGCTTTATTTAGAAATAACCATAATACAATAAGCTGCACACTCTTAAATGCAATTTTATAAGTTTTAATATAGGAATAGACCCATTGAAATATCACCACATTCAAGATCAGGAATATATCCATCACCTCTAAAAGTTTCCTTGTGTACCTTTGCAATATTTCCCTTTTGTTCCTCGCTGTAAGTCCTACCTCCAGGCAACTACAGCTTCTTTTGTCATCCCACATTAGTTTGCTTTTCCTAGTATTTTATATAAACGGAATCATAGAAAATGTACTTTTCCTAGAAAGTTTCTGAAAAAAAAAACTGCTGTTTTTATCTTTGTTCCTCTATATTATGTCTTTTTCATCTAGCTGCTATTAAGATCTTACTCTCTCTTCCCTGGTTTTTAGTAATTTGACTGTAATGTGCCTGGTTGTGATTGCTATTGTTTTAATCTTTATTGGGCTTAGAATTCATTGAACATCTTTGGTCTCTTGGTGTTGTAACATAAAAATATATTTGGTATTTGTCCCCAGTTTCTGGCACAGAGCTCCTAAAACCCTTGGAATTTCCTGAGTGATAATAAGAGTGTCATTTGTCATAATGAGACAACTTTTGGCTGGCCCCTGATAGATTCAGGTTGGGGGCTGCTCAGCTAAAAGAACAAACCTCAATTAGAAATTTGGAACTTTCAGCTCCACCTGCCAGTCTTTGGAAAAGGGCAAGGGGCTAGAGAACGAGCTAATCATGAATGGCTAATGATTTAATCAATCATGCCTATGTAATAAAACATTCATAAAACCCCCTATCCAACAGGGCTCAGGGAGCTTCTGAAGACATCCACATGCCAGGACTGTGGTGTACCCCAGCTCCACAGAGACGGAAGTTTCTGTGCTTGGAAGGCTTTCAGACCTCACCCTATGTACCCCATCTCACTATTCACTTGTATCGTTTATAATAAATTGAAGTGCCTTACAACAAAGTGCCTTCTTGAATTCTGTGAGCCTCTCCAGGAAATTACAGAACCAGAGAGGGGGAAGTGGGAATCCCCTATTTGTAGCCAGTTGGGCAAAAGTACAGGTGTCCTCGGATTTGTAATTGGTGTGTAAAGTGGGGGCAGTCTTGTGTAACTCAACTCTAACTTGTGGTATCTGACACTAATTGCAGGTTGAGTACTAGAATTGAATTAAATCCTTGGACACCCAGACGGTGTCAGTTAGAGAAGTATCACTGGAAAAGATACCTGTATTTGGTGTCAAGAGGGAAAAAAAGTCCTCTCACCAGGCTTATGGTTTTCATCAAATTTGGAAAATTTTCTATCTATGTTTCTTATTTTAAAAAGAACTTATCTCTCTTTCCTCTCCCTATGGGTCTCCAGTTACATGAAGATTACAGTGTTTGAAATTGTCCCACAGCTTACTGATGCTGGATTCGTTTTTTAAAATTCTCTTTTCTCTGTTTCATCATGGACAGTTTCTATGGCTACATCTCCAAATATATTAAATTTTTCTTATGCAATTTAATCTACCTTTAATTGCATCCAGTGCATCACACCATACATAGTAGTTTTTATCTTAGGAAGTTCATTTAGGGTCTTTCAAAAAATCAGATAGATAGATGATAGTTACATAGATAGAAATATATTTCATGCCTTATTTTTTGTATAAACAGAATATAGGTATAGAAGTGATTTTAATGGTGCTTTTAACACATGTCAGTTCTGGATCAGTTTTGATTAATTGATTTATTTCCTCTTTTTGCATCGTATTTTCTTGCTTCTTTGCATTCCTGATGATTTTTCATTGGATGGCATATGTTGTTAGTTTTATTTCATTGGTTGATAGATACTTTTGTATTCTTATGAATATTCTTGAGCTTTGTTCTTGGGTATATTTATGTCACTTGAAAACAGTTTGATCTTTTTGAATCTTGTTTTTAAGACTTCTTCATTGGAACCAGCACAATGCTCAGCCCAGAGCTAATTATCCCCTGTTATACCAGGCACAGTTATGTTTACATCTTTTGTGTAATTCTCCAGCCTCTGGTATTTGCTTCGTATGTCAGGGAATACCCTCAGCATCTCTCCCTTTATCTCTCTCTCACTCATTTTCTTCTTTCTGGTACTTTTTTCCTGTGATCTCTAACCACCTTGCTCCCTCTGGAGTCAGCTTTATCTCCTTTCTTCAGTGAGTCTGTGAGGCTCGACTTGGATTTCACCTCCCTAACCCACAGCCTAGTTACTCTCTCAAAGCAGTAAGGTGAAGCAGCAGTGTGGTTCTCCCTTGTTTCCTGCCTCTGAGGAATCATCAACCTTCATTGCCTAATGTCCAGTGTTTTCCAAACTGTTTCATATATTCTTGTCAATTATTTGGTTATTTCATTGCAGGAGAAAATCCGGTATCTATTATATTATTCTTTGGCTAGAAACAGAAGTCAAGATGTATTTTGAAGATCTGATCGATAGAAGAATTTCAATAACTAATAATAGCTAAAATTTACTATGTATCAGACTTTTATACTTGGTCTTCTAGAAACAGTAGAACTAACACTAGGTCTTTTACGTACATTGTGTAATCTCTGATGCCCTCTCACCACTCATTCCTTCCATTCCTCTCTTTCGGAAAATTTTATTGTTATAAAACCCACACCTTGATCCGTCATTGCAGATACTCTTGGGTTGAACTTTTATCCATGCTGATAAGAGTTAAGGAAATGAGTTAACTACACCATCAGCATTCATCAATTCTGGAGCTCTTTTAGTTTTCCACTTAATTTTTAGTATAAGCACATAGTTGCATCACAAGTAAGAAGCATATGCTGAACTTTACGATTAATAATTTTCTATTTTAAGCAACTGTTATTTTCAAATTAAAAAAATACTCTTCAAAACACAATGTTAGTCTTCTTAGTATTTTGATAACTTATTTCCAGAATGCATCCTCAAGAAATCTCTGTAGGCTGGGCTTTTGTCATTATTGTTATTATTTTTTTTGAAAACACTCTGATGGATCTAAACTTGCCATCCTTTTCCTCCTCTTTCTGTTTGATACACACTTGGATTATAGCATAGTTTCTAGTTTTTATTTTGAAATCTTGAATAGAACAATATTCTATGCCAAATGATGTCAATATCACTGCTCCTCTTCAGTGATAGAAGAATTGACTTTATCTGCGCAGCATCTCTCTACTTCTACATAAGTGACATTTGTTTTTGTGTCTGTGATCAATCTGGTTAAAAAAATTAACAAAAATGCTATCCTCAGCAAGTGGACATGTGCTGAAGAATTTATCAAAGATAAGTTCTTAATACTGATGCTTGGAAAGAATGCTGGATGACAAATTGCTGCTGTTGTGAGTTATTGGAGTTAGTATTTAGAAAACTTAGACAGTACTTACGTGATCCTTATTCAAGTACAGCTGTTACTGTCAAGTGTTAGCTGGAATTTATTTTTTTTCTGTGAAACCCAGACTCTAAGTAGTTCTTTTATACTTTCTGCAAGTAATCATAAAGTGTGGATTTTTTTTTATCCCCACCCAGTTTGAGAGTGAGTAAGAAAAAGAGAAATTCTGAGAGATCCTTCTGATTTTGCTCTGTGTATCGCACAAATACAACTACTTCTTTGCTCTGCAGGGTGCCACATGATAACTGCATTAAGCATGATTCTTTGCTTTCGAAGTGCTAGGAACTCAGTTTAAACTAGTTAAACAAAAAGGGAAATTTACTGTTTTAAGTACTGAAGAGTCCAAAGTTAGGAGCTGGTGGTAAGAACTCAGACATTGTCATCAGAATTCACAAGCCCTACATTTCTTGGTAATGTTTTCTTTTATGTTGTTTTTACTCTCAAGAAGATTCTCTCTACGTGATTGTAAAAATAGATCCCACATCACCAGGCTCATATTATTCTTAATGTCTTTAATCTCAGAAAGATTGAGGCTTCTTCTTTCCAGCATCAATATCAATTTTCCCCCAAAAGCTTTGATAGATCCTGCAGTCACATGTCCATCTCTAGGGCAATCAGTGTAGTCAAAGGAATGAGGTAATAGGATGAAGTCCCCATCCCATGTTCAACTTGGACGAGACAGAGTAGAGTCAGCCTATCCTAACTACGAAGAGCAGTTCCTCCCAATACATACTGAATTCCACAGAAGAAAAAAAAATGCTACGCATGTAACAAATACATACCACTAATCCTTCAGGTATGCTTCCCTGACATGTGTTGCTCTATGACCTAATATAGTGCATAGCCTGAACCCTCTTAGGTTCAGCAAATATGGGACCTTTACTACGGTTAGTATGTGACTGAGAGCTACAACATTAGCAAGATGCCAGAATTCTTGCTAACTTGTTTATTTCTGCCCCTTATCAATAATCAATAGCTCCAATTAGGTACCTTTTGTGAGATGAGGCTAGATTTTATTTTCTGCATTACTCTATAAAACTTTGTTATTTTGTCCCCTCCATTACTACCTACTTCCTTTCAGTTTCCTATCTGGATGCTCTTCTATTTCTTATAATTTATACTTTTTGATGTTAAAAATCTTAAGGTGATTTCTAAGTGTGCATAATTTTAATATACCATATAAAAACAAATAAGTAATAACCACTTTGCATTAAACATCAATAAAATAAATTCAGGATATGCCAAAAGATTCATAAACTGAAAAGCTGAATTGCTAAAGCTTTGATAAAAGATTGCATTAGTACTCACACTTCAGACATTTATTAGGAATTACTAGGTTACTAAAATATGTCAATAATCCATGGAGAAAAAATCAAGAGAAGTAGCTATCACTCAATTCGTTTTCAAGGAGATTGCAGACTGACTTGGAAGAGGCACAATCACCAAAACAAGCACAAATACAAGAAAGAACAGAGTCCATTTTCTTCTGTGCTGTGGTGCAAGCATAACATAGAAAATAAATTCATAAAATGGACAGAAGTCCTCAGAGTGGAGTGCACTGGTAGGAAAAGCAAGACTTGTGTAGTCTGAAAGAAAAGAACTGTATTCATGGAGGTCATTTCAGGCTAAGGGCAAAGGATAAAGGTATAACACAAAGGCAAAAGCGATCTTATTCCACATGTGGTTAAGGGACAGTCCTTAATCTGCTAAAGTGGAATATTGAGTTTATGTTAAAGAACAGTGAGAAATGCCCTGAGAACAGCTGGTGGGGTGCGAAGCCTTGTAAGTATGAAAAGTTAGGAAGCAACTGGAGAGGCTGGGATTAGAAAGAGACACATTAGAAAGAGGCAACAAAGTTTGGCATAACAAAGTTTGGCTAAGCAAGAAGTCATAAGCCTGGACCATTCAATACGGGACAGGTATATGAAATCCATTCAGGCAAGTCAGCATTTAGGCTCATGCTTTGCAACAAAAAAGAGCTTAGAAGAGTTTCTGATGTGAGCAGGCAGACCAGAATTATCCAGTCAAAAAGGAAGGCACTGACTGAAGTGGGTTGCTTATATAGGCAAGGATCCAAGAGACCAGGGTGGGTGGATTGTTGATTTATTTCAATTCAACTCAATCAATATACAACCAACATCCAGAAGTAAGAGACATGTGCAAAAATTCTGCAGACACAGAGGAATAAAATAACACATTGGAGTCCAGGCAGAGTAACTGGAAGGGTAAATTAGGGAGATGAGGAAACTAGAAGCAGGACCTTCCTTGCTATTGAGAAAACTACTGCTGAGGTTTATGTTTCCTAGTGACTCCCATCTCATGACAAACTGAAGCTGCATGTGGGTAAGATGGAGACCACAGACTCACCCCATTAGAACAGTTCTATATTCTGACTTTCTATCTTTTCTTACATGTTCTCAACATATTTTTTACTGACACTCTTTCAAAAAATCTTTCACCAAAATCTAACGTTGCTTTTTTCTCTTTTGATTTTCGAGTAGGAACTTTACTGGCTGTGTGATTTTTAGACAATTTTCATAAGCTCTCTGAACTTCATATTACTCCTCTGTAAAGAAAGGAACATTGATTGCCTCTCAGAGTTTTTAGCACTAAATAATGTAAAAATATATCACAGTAAGCAGCACAGAGTTATACAAGGTATGTGCTCATTAGCGTAAGTTTTCTTCAGCTCTTCACTACTCCCTTTCTCAAAAGTTATTCTTTCTGTAGTGATGGCCCACCTGGGAGGGAAATTTGATGGTCCACCTGGGAGAGGAGGAGAAGGATAAGGGAGCTAGGAGCAGGCATTTCTTGCAGTATTAATGTGACAGTGCATACCTACCATCCAGTTCTGACAGAAGAACATGATAGAGAAGAAATGGAAACTTTTTTTTACCATGGCTTAAAACTTTTTTGTGATCCGGCCAGTTCTGTGACCTCTTATTCTACTTGCTCACACCCTCTCCTTTTTCTCCTCTACTCCAAGCATACTGGCCTCCTCTCCTCTCGCCAAACATAAGACTCTCCTACCCCAGGGATTTTGCACAGGGTGCTGCCTCTGCCTGACATGCTCCTCACACCACCAGTTGTGTGCAAAATTTCTCTCTGCCTTTACAGCTTTGTTCCAATAACACCTTCTCAATGAGGCTCCTCTCACAAAAGTATTTAAATTGAAACATCTTCTTCCTTGCCCCATCATTCCCAATCCACTTTACCAGGTTTTATTCTTTTTCACCTAAACTAATCATAATCAAATCAAATCTAGTCTAGCCACCTTAAATTATATAATGTATTATTATGCTTAATATTTATCTTCTGTCTTCTTTACTGGAGTGAAAGCTCTAGAAGATGCTTTTTTCTATTTTGCTCACTATTTGTATCCCATGCTTTGGCATGGGGTAGGCTTTTAATAAATACCTGTTGATTAATGAAGGTTGTGATTTACGGTAAAAATCTAAGAGATTTGCATTGGTAAATTAACAAAACTCATTAAGAGATGTAGCTGAATAATTTTTGTTGTTGTTTTTGTTGTTTTTAGACAGAGTGTTGCTATTGCCCAGGCTGGAGTGCAGTGGTGCAATCTTGGCTCACTGAAAACTCCGACTCTGGGGCTCAAGTGATTCTTCCACCTCAGCCTCCCTAGTAGCTGGGACCATAGGTGCATGCCACCATCATGCCTGGCTAACTTTTTTGTTTTGTTTTGTTTTGTTTTGTTTTGTTTTGTTTTTTTGGTAAAGATGGGGTTTTTCCATGTTTCCCAGCCTAGTTGAATAGTTTTAATGAGAAAAGAATCTTTTTTATTGAGAGACAATAACTTATGAGAGAGTCCAAAACTAACTTTGAAATAAAAATTGATAAAAATTAATCAAAGTAATTTCAATGTGGGAAAATGACTGTTAATCCTGGTCATTGAAATAGGGGATCAGAAAGATTAATTTGGTGACAGATACAAATTCTAATACCAAGAGGCAAAGGAGATCTCCTTTAAAAACTGGTTTTTACAAGAAGATACAAACAACCTTGAGTCATTAGTTGGAAAGATAACTAGAACATGTACAAGTTTTTTGGAGAAAATATTATTTGTTCAGATAAGTAGATGGTAAAAATAAGAGCAGCAGAGGGAGCTGCTTTGAGAGTTGATTACACTGATAGTGAAAACAACAGAAAATGATTTGGAAAAAGAGACAATAGTCAGAGACCATAGAAATAGGTCTACATGTCTAACGTGCAATTCATGCCAAAATGATAGCAATGGTAACCATGACTTTCAAAAAATGAATCGAGTAAAACTTAATAGGACTTCTGGCTTGAACTAAGATTTCTGAATGATAGTTTTCAAGTCATATAAGATGCAAATTACTATCATAATTTTATTGAATATATGTGTTTTATATATATAATTTGACTTTTCAAATTATATGTGTATATATAGTATAAATTTATATATATACATAAAAATTTGAAAAGTCTGTATGGCTTTCCATACTCTGCAAACACATTTTTGAAAGCCATTTTAAATTCACTTCCACATTTTCCAAAATAGTATCAAACAGGCTATTACCTTCTACAATTAATATGAAAAGTCACAAAATGTAAATAAAAAGTTATTCTCAATATTCACAAACATCTGTTTTTATTAGCTTTAGTATCAAAATTGTTTGGTATTTAAATCTAAGAGTCTTCTTGAGACACCCCTACAGTTTTCACAGGGACATATGCTACTGGTGTAGTGAGGCATTCGTGTGTGTGTGTGTGTGTGTGTGTGTGTGTGTGTGTGTGTATGTATGTATGTAACTTGATTATACAAAGAAATTACCATGGAAAAGAAAGCTAAAGGTCAACAGCAAGTAAGAAATTGTTTAATTTTGTCATTACTGGGCTTTTTACTTTTTTTGCTCCTAATAAGCATTGAGGCTCAGAAAGCACGAATAGAAACTTGTGGGATTTTGTTCTTAAATGGATTAGTGCTTTCAACAATTTAATGAAGATAAGATCAAGGTTATCATTCTTATTAACAACATATTCTAGGTCCAGAAGGTAAATTTTACATAGTGAATTTTATGTGGTATGTATTCTAGAGCTTCTCCTCTCATTTTTGAAAAAAATACCATATGACATATTTTGTAGAATAATACGTAGAAATCAACTCTGAGCACTGTTCTTCCAGAAGCCCCCTCTACTCAGAGTGGTTCTACTGCCAAATGACCATCACTGCATGATTACATGATGGTGGAACTCAGCATTTGTGATTAGCACTTAGGGTGAGGAGTATTCACCCTGGTGTCTGAAATTACACTTCTCAAAAACCATTCTGGGTCTTTTTAAAAAGGCAGAGCCAATGTAAGGGATATGTTCAAAATAAAGTTAACAGAACTATTGCTAATAGAGATAATTATTTTGGTTAAGAGCAATAAGTGGAAAAGGACAATTTCTTCAACATAAAGACAAGATTTTTCTTTTTTTTAAATACAAATTTCCTTTAAAAAGCACATATCTTTTTTCTTGTCTGTTCACCAGTAGAGCAGGCAAAACTGGACTTGCTGAAAGTGATCATTGCTATTACCTTCCTCGGCAGGAGAAGATGCAACCCTGATATATTGTTTTCATATACAGCATCTTCTGACTCCACAGGCTTTGCTAGTGCATAACAATTACACAGCACTGATATAAAACTGTCAAGATTTAGTTTTAAGGTCGTTTAAGTTTGGGATTAGTACTTTAAAAACTTGATATCTTCCCTTATTCACCAGTGAACAAAGGGGAGAGTCAATTTAGCATGGTCACTTATTAGACTTCTATTTGCATCCTTATTGTGGAGATACTAATTGACTCAAATTGAAGCCTCCAGTTTTCATGAGGCATTGGTGTTTATTATCAATGATAAAGAATTCACATTTTGGGCCGGGAGTGATGGCTCATATTTATAATCCCCGCATTTTGGGAAACCGAGGCAGTGGATCTCTTGAGTCGAGACCAGCCTGGGCAAGATGGTGAAACACCATTTCTACTAAAAATACAGAAATTAGCTGGACATGGTGGCACACGCCTATAGTCGCAGCTACTTGGAGGACTGAGGTGGGAGAATCGCTTGAGTCCGAGAAGTAGGGGCTGCAGTGAGCCGACATTGCAAGCCGAGATTGCAGCACTGCATTCCAGCTTGGATGACAAAGTGAGACCCTATCTAAAACAAACAAACAAACAACAACAAAAAAAACCCCACACATTTCACAAGTATATAAGAAATTGAAGATATCTTGATTTTCTATCATGGACCCAGTCTCAGCCAATGTGTTCATTTTTATACTAATCAGTTACTGCCTTAAATTAATTAGCCACATTCAACACATTACTGAATGCCGTGTGTGTGTGTGTGTGTGTGTGTGTGTGTGTGTGTGTGCGCGCGCCAGCTTGTGTTCTTTTTAGAGGCATTCGTGTTGACATTGATAAGATGCAGGTGTTTCCTGCTAGTTAGCTTCAAACCTCTGTGAGGATGCAGTGCTTTTAGAAGAAAAAATCAAGTTTTTTTTCTGACACCTTCCAAAGATTTGTCCATTTTATATTACTAAAAATATAAATTGATATGACTGACACATAAGTACTCAAGAATGTTCAATTTTCTCTTTATGCTATTGTACTAAGAAATACAGAGCAAATCAGAGAATTTCACATTCTCTGTGGCATTTCACAAAATGGGTTTTTGAGAATGGGAAGGATACTGCAAAATACCTACCACCAATAAAATTCCATTTTATAGAAAGTTCTTTTAATAGGATTATGGACAAAATGTTTTTCGATTTTCAAATAAACCTGGGAAGTATGAATTAAACAAAAAGCAAACCTCACATAATTCCTTATTACTGAACTTCCAGGGCCTTTAATATGTTAATGTGCATTGTGAGTCTCCAAGACAGGTGTGCTCAGCTTTTCTCAAGTCAAATATGGTCACAGGATAGCTCTTTTTTTTTTTTTTCCTACAGATCATCTACTGGAATTATTACTCCAAAGAAAGCACTCTTCAAAATGCTGCACAGTGTGCTGATTTTAGCGTCAGAGATTAGAGTGAGATTTAAAAGGCAAGTGTATCTACATTTTAATACTCAAACATCTGATATATCTGCTGCTCTTTGGAGAAAGAAATATTGTCTTTACAGAAATGATAAGAATCAGTGAGGGTTTTGAGGGTGGGCGTTGCTCAGATTGTTTCTGTGGGAATAGTTTGCAGATGTGCAGTTTAGCATCTGAGTGAGAACATTCCTCCAGCAAACTTGAATTACATATATTAGCCAAATGAGAAAGAACACTCTTAGAATTTTAGTCTGTATTGTAACTGAAGTTTACTCTGTTCCAAATATTCTCTTATTTGCCATCATGCCTCCAGTGTGTTAAAATTGTAAATGTCACTTGCCCAGATTGAGTAGAAGTGATCTGATGTATTATTTATCTTCCAGCTTCATACTATACTTTCTACTGAAGAGCCCAAGGCTCTGAGAACTTTCCAACAAAGGAAAAATTATAGAAGTTAGTGGGGGAGTGGAGAAGCTAGGATAAGTAGAATGAAAATGAGAGACCCAGGAAAAGTTAGAGTAAATACTGGCAAATTCATCAGAGCTCATTTGTTAAAACAGCAAAATATAATACAGTAGTGATATAATTGTAGACCAAAATAAAATGGTGCAGAATTATATATGTCATCTAACTGCCTGTATAGTACTGATTCCTAAAAAAATCCAAGAAACTTGATGTGCCACATCTTCCCCCGACTATCAAATGGATAACTTGTTCATTGATTTCAACCAGTATGTTGAAACTTCTCAACATTGGAAACTATTAAATCTTTCAACACTATTCAGATCCAGACAATCTGATTATTTTACATACTTTATTAATCATTTGAAATGCCCATAAAAGACCCCAGGCTTCCTCAAATTATTGTGAGCAATTTATTCACTTATTGTAGTACAGGAAGGTTGGGACTGATGCATTCCAAACATTACCTAGGACCCTAAGGATAGGGCAGAGCACAGAATAAATAAGAAAAAGCATTTGATTTTTCTCAGGTTCAACATCTTCACCAAAAGAATAGGACCAGCAATTACTGGCTGCAGAAGTAAGACCCGCAGAATGGTTTGTTTATAGAGCTGGTTGGCTGAAGCCAGATGGTCTCAGTTCAAATTCTATCTTTATCCCTCCCTAGCAGGTACTTTGGGCAAGATATTTAACCACTCTTAAGCAAGCTTCAGTCTCCTTATCTGTGAAATGGATATAAGAATACTTACATTGACAGAATTGTTGGAAGGCTATTGACTTATTTTATATAAAGTGACAAAAATACTGCCTAGCATGTAGTAAGAGCTCAATAAATAATTGTTACAATTATTTTGATTATTCCAAGCAACTTTTCTCCTTTCTTTCTCCTATGTTAATAACTCTTCCACAATGGCTTATCCCTTTTTGTTTAATTTTACTAAAGTAAAAATAAATGTTGATTTAACTATGCTTCTAACACAATCTATCACCCCATCTTTCTTTTTCTCCTTATTGCCACACTTCCTTAAAGACTAGTCTCCCTCATTCCTCCCAAATGAATTCTGCCTTTCTACTCCTATAATCTGACTCTTACCACTAGTGTACCACTGAAACAGCTTTCATTAAATTCATCAGTGCCCTAATAATTTTAAGTGCAGTGGGCTGAGTCATTGTCTTGCCATTGCAGTCTTTGATCATCTTAAATGCTTTCTTCTTGCATTGTCCTCTTCAGTTCTCTTGTCTCTGCCTGCTCTTCTTCAGTTACCTTAACTTTTTCTTCCCCTCCATTTCCATTTAATTACAGTCATTTCCCCAAGGCTCTACTCTCTGCATCTTTAAGTTCAATCAATACACTTTTTACCTGGAAATCTCTGTTACTCTGTTACTCCTTTGGTTTTAACTTGCCAACTTCCAATTTTTCTTCACTAGATGTAGCCTATTTCTTAATTTTCAGTTACCGGTTACATCAACATGTTCATATGGATGCCACACCAGCACTTCTATCTCAGCATGAGTTTTCCATTTCTTGATCCTCTAATTCATCCATTAAAATGCAGCCAGGTTTAGTATTCATCTTTCAAGACACACTTAAAATGGAACTTCCTTTACAAAACCCTAAGAGCTCCAAAATAAATTTTATCAGTATCCCAAACTTTGCTTGAGTCTCTTTCTTATTTATGGTTATTTTTACCTCGATAGTGATTTTTAACACACCACTAACTGTAAGCTGTTGAGAGCACAAAATACATCACTATAATTTTTGAAGTACTTCAAAAGTGGCAGGGTGAACCTGAAATCTGATATTTAATGAATGGTTGCTTAATTGGGTGGCTGGTAAAGGGAGACATTGCCTCTTAAAATGGCAAATGACATGGAGTGATTACATGATTTATAGAAAAACATATAGGAGCATAGTACAATTACAGACACTGGAGTGAAAAAAATAAGCAAGATTCTAGTAGCTATGATAAGAACTGCAAAAATGAATACACATAAACACACACACATATATACACACATCGTGGGTATACATATAATTAAGTATATAAAATGTAAAAGTACATAATTATATGAATAATTATGTGCAATAGATAAAATATACTTTTGAATGGTATTTCAGATATTCCATTCTCTGTGCTACTTTTTGATGACAGGTACTAGAGGACCACAACTGAAGGTGAGGCATCCGAGAATAATATCAGGTGCTTAAAGGAATTTGAAAAAAAATTAAATTGTTACATATGAATTAAAGGGTTAGGAAGTACTGAGAAAGTCATCTACTTTGTAATCATGCTGTAGACTATAAAAAGTCCTTACCTTTTATTGAAATGATCAATTAATATTTAGACAAAGAGAATATTGACAGAGTTCCTGATAATACACTTCACAACCTCCCTAGATTATTGTTTTAATATTTCATTATCCTCAGTGTAGAAAGCTCAAAATTATCAAGTACATTGACCAAAGCCAGGCTGGCCAATTAGAAAAAATAATTTTCTTATTTTTGAAAAGCATATACTATCTTGTAACTTTTAAAATTATATTTAAAAGTTTCTTATTGATTATTGTCTATTAGTTCAAACTATTAGTTTCTTCCCACTTTGACGTATTTGTTGAAAATGTTTTGATGAATTTTATGTCTAAAATGTGGTCTGGGATTTAATATTTAAAGATCTTGTATACTTTCACAAGAACTATTTTTTTCCTTTTGTTTGCATATATTTAGAGATTTTGAAAATGTAAGCAGCACCTTTGATTTTAAATACCTACTTTACGGTTAATCATTAAATTACCATTTAAAATGTATTTTTTCCCCTAAGTTCGAGCAGCAATCATAGAGAAAGTCATAATGTGCTGCAGTAATTATTAATTGATTAAAGGCTTTGTAATTGGTACTGAGTACAGTTTCTTGAAAAGGCTTATTTCCTATCTGAGCCAGCAAAAGCTGCCACCTTTCAGGTTTCCTCAAGTCATGAAGTAATCTGCTGGTTGCCTTCAGGAAATAGTTTGAATGGAGTCAGAAAAGCGCTCCTGGATCAGAGTTTTCCCAGGATATTACCTTGTGATGAGGAACCTCAACTGTAACTAGTTCTTCAGATTAACGCTTTCCAATGTCTAGTATAATAAAAGAACTAAATATTTGCTGAAGAATTGAATGCATTTTTAGATATGCAGAAGGAGAAAAAATGTGGTTAACTATCTGCCTCTTTCACAATTAAGAAAAGCAAAATTCTGCAATTCTATTCCAACCAAACTAAAAATGCCAACTGGTATTTAACATCATGAAGGCACATTTTGGATGGGCTCTGTAAGAGGAGTCAGGAAAGAACACTTGAAAATGCAATGTAGTAAAGTTGGGTGCTTCCTAAAATTGTTCTCAAATATCTGGATGAGAAGAAATCAGAAACCATTCATGCATGTTTTAAGCAAAAAAGTTTTATGTGTAAAACCAGTCTTTCCACTATAATAAACCTCAAGCAAAGTAGAGATGTAACCTGAATTTTAAAAGAAATCCTTTTGATTTTTCAACTTTTGAAAAGGGAAATGAAATAGGCTCGACCATATTATATCCCAAAAGGTCTGTTAAACTCTTACCTTTGCTCAACTAGTTTTTCAATAGTTCTAGAATTACAAATTCTGGTCTTGATTTCCCTACATATTTTACATTCAAACACCCGTTGGACAGAGGTGAGAAAACAGCCTTTTTTTTTTTTTTTCCTTGGGAGGGAATGCTAATGTTGACCGAAAGTCTAGGCCTTAGTTTCATCCCTCGAAATGGAGATTAAGATGTAGACATGCTTTTGTTGTAGCAACAAAGGAAAAAAGTAATGAGGCAGATAGGAGAACTCTCTCACTATGCAAGTTGGTCATTTATCTTGCCATTAGTTTAAAGAATTTTGGGGTATATACATGCCAAACAAAATAGAGACTAAAAGTTATTTTATTTTATTTTTTTTGATTTACTATTAACTCTATTAATTTGTTGATTTGAAATGATCCACAAATAACCGGTGCAAAGTAACCAATACGGATATAACACAGAAATTAAGAGAAGATTTGCAAAAAGATTAAATATTTTTCAGTCTTTGTTCTTACAGGCAAAGACAAAAAAGATAGCTAATTTCCTTACATTGCTGTTTTCCTGAAGAAGGTGAAAAGTGGATCCAATAAGTGACTATTTCTCCACAGGTAATGCCCCCTCTTTCTTTGTGACCCAATTTTAGGATCTCTCTGGCTCAGGTTTTTAGTCCTCACGGGTGGCAGGAATTACAGTCAGTTTAGGCAACTGTGTCTCTTCCCAGAGTCAGCACCTGCTGGGTACATGAGTTCAGCTTTCCTATCCATCTGCATAACTAAGGAGGAAACAGCCCATGCTGAAGTAATGAAGTATCATCCTTCCTCCCACTCCTTCCTAGGCTGCTATTATCCCATCTCTTTGCCCCTGAAATGAACCTCTAAAAAACCTGTTCACTTCATTTGTACTCTCTGCAAAGCATTTTATGGACCTCAGTCTCTATTTTCAGTTACTAAAAAGACCAAGCAGCCGGACTATGACCTGGAGACATTTGTGAACGAAGTGGAATCCGCTCTGGCCCAGCAAGTCAAGCACTTCTCAGCCCTGACAGATGTCATCAAGGCCTTGAGCCCTGTCATGCAGCTGAAAGAGCAGGTTAGCAGACAAATAAGCAACAAGAAACATCCCCAGTGACAACTGCAAATAAGGATCTGCTTGATTTGACACCCAGCCTCTTCCTCCGCCCTCCCCAGAGAACTTTGGGCAACTGGTGGGCCTAGGCAGGGTCTGAGCTGAGACAGGCTCTGGTAAATGTCAATATGAGGGCATCTGGGGCCAGAGCAGCTGGGGATGGGGATCAGAGTGACATGGGACACTACTTTCCTTTTCCTCAGTTGTCGCCCTTGTCAAGGGAGGAAGGAGCTCTTAGTAACCCTTATATGTTGCCCTGCTTTCCATAAGAAGGGAATGCTGTCTGGTGTAGAGTTTTCTCTCAGTAGCGTCCTGCCTGTGTGTCCTGGCTCTGGCGGGGAGCCAGGACAACCCCAGGGAACACAGCTCTCTGCTGGCTCTAAACCTTCCATACCTTTGGTTCGAGCACTGATATGTCTTATACTTTAAAAAATGTTTCTGGGACCTCTTTCTTCCTTGCTGCCTTCCTAGGGATGCAAGAGGATCCCTACTGTTTTCTGTTTTAAATGTTTATACATTGTATGTAACAATAAAGAAAGAGAAAAAAAATTACATAGCATGAGTTCATTGTTTCCTTATTCAGTTTAAATTACCAAATGTTTATGACTAAGGACAAAAAAGAGCCTCAAAGTGACTTAACACAAAACAAACACCCCCCACCCTCCATGATGGTTAATACTGAGTGTCAACTTGATCAAATTAAAGGTTGCAATGTTCCTGGGTGTGTGTGTAAGCCTGTTGCCAAAGGAAATTAACATTTGAGTCAGTGGACTGGGAAAGGCAGACCCATCCTTAATCTGGGTGGATACCATCTAATCAGCTGCCTGTGCAGCCAGAAAAAAGGCAGGCAGGAAAAAAAAAAAAAAAAAAAAAAAACGTGAAAAGACTAGACTGGCTTAGCCTCCCAGCCTACATCTTTCTCCTGTGCTGGATGCTTTCTGCCCTTGAATGTCAGACTCCAGGTTCTTCAGCTTTGGGACTCAGACTGGCTTCCTCCCTCCTCAGCTTGCAAATGGCCTATTGTGGGATGTTGTGATTGTGTGAGTTAATACTCCTTAATAAACTCCCCTTTACATATACAACAGTCTTATTAGTTCTGTCCTTCTAGAGAACCCTGACTAATACACCCCCACCAAAACAAAAAACAAAACAAAACAAAACAAAAAACTAAAAAAAAAACCCTCTTAAATCATTCTTACTCTTTTCCGAAAAATGAGTATTTCCTTCCTATTCTATCTGTGTGCGATTGCACATTTAAAAAAAATTCTAGGAGTATCAAAAATAAAAGTTTACTTTCATTTCATGGCCCTCACAAAATCAGGAAATTGATTCACTCAAGCAATAAAAAGTTTATTGAGCACCTACACTGGTAAAACAAACAGCTAAAAATCACTGCCTTCATGAAGTCTGTAGAATTTTTTGTCTTCCTGCTTTCTATTCCCTATAGGTTTTGTCTTTATAAAGCATGTCTCTACTTAGATTATTAATTTGCCAAAATATTTAATAGCTTTTAAGTTTTATTTAATAAAAATAAAGTCTAGAATCTCTACCATGTACCTTAAGCATCCTCATGTTCACAAAACACTCCTTGTACATTACCACTTCATGACACTCCACTCCAGACATTCTTCTCTTCCACAGTCTCTAATACAGAAAGATTATTAACAAGTTCAAATTCTTCATAATACCAACTTAAATGTGTTCTATTTAGATCTGGTTTATTTCATCTGCGACTTCCCTGGAATTGTGTTTATTACTTATCTTATGGAATTTATATCATTCAGTTCTACAACATAGCTGTTTATATCCTTATGTTCCTAATATGTTATAAACTTTTGAAGGCAGTCGAAACGTTTTGTTCTACGTCACAACCATTCTTCTCCATTTTGGCCTCTAATGGAGAATACAGATAGTTCTCAGTAAATGGTGAATGAATTACTACTCCATTATTGCAATGTAATATTTGCATTATTCTTTACGTTTTCTCTGCTACTCTGTATCTTATATGGTTGTTAGATACTGAGATTAATATAAATATGATCAAAGAGAGGAATATATGGTAGTAGTGGAATTAAATATCAAGTTCACCTGAAAAATATGAAGCTAAATTTTCCTAACGAGACACCACCCACATCCTAGGAATGAGGTTGCAACCTATGAAAACAAAATGAACTTCATCCCACAAAGATGTATCCTGGGGCCTGTCTGCTGAACACGGGAAAGTATAGTGGGGATTTGGATAGCTCATATGTATTCAGCTAAAATGTAATTTTCAAGATATATTATTTTAACATTATTTCTGGCAAATCTCAAGGGACTGTATCATTGGTTTCTCTGGAAACCAGGAGGAAGGCAATTTAATGAAATTAAATAAATTAAATTAAATAATGAATATTGCAAGTGTATCTGCCATCTTTTGCCAATACTGATTAGTCTACTTTTACTAGTACTTGCATTGCCTTCATAAGTAAGGAATGGGGATATTTTAAATAACAATTCTTATAGTCAAGTTATGCTTTGGAAATTTCAGAGTTGAAAAGAAAATATTGATTTTCAGGTATTATTTTGTCAGGCTCCTGCTTTACTTCAGTGTGACTCTGTGGAGTGAAAGCGACACCCTGCAGAGGTTGGCTCAAGTGTCTGATTTACACTCAGAAAACTGGAATGAGTTTAGTCACCAAAAAAATTTTGATTTAGTGATTTCTTCCATTCATGGTGTCTCAGGCATTCAATCATTTGATTTCATTTTACACCAAATCTCAGAACATTCATTACTGCTCTAAGAAGAAGACACCCAGATTCTGGGGTTGATCTGTTAATTCTCCATTTGGTCCCTCTTGAGCTGGAGGTTTGGCAATTGTAGCTGCAGAACATGGTACAAAGTTGCATTAAGAGCTTAGAGAATATCTCAAATCATTTTAAGCAATATGGTACTCTGTGTAGCCATGAACATTGCAAAAATAATAGCAATGACAATGAATATCACAACTGTATCTGCCATCTTTTGCCAATACTGATCAGTCTTAATTCATGTGATATGTGTTTCCTCCTATCAACCCAATTCTCCCATTCCTTTGTTTAACTTACGTTTCAGTTCTTTCAGGTTGATCTTTCTGGACAAACTCATTAATCTCTGCAAATATACATTCTTCCTTCCTGCCAGTATTTGCCAAGCACCTACCATATACATTTTGCTATGGATTAAATGTTTATGTTCCCCCAAAATCCATACAAAAAACCCTGATCCTGAATTTATGTTATTTGGCGGTAAGGCCTTTGAGAAGTATATTAGGCCATTCTTTCATTGCTATAAAGAAGTACCTCAGACTGGATAATTTATAAAGAAGGGAGGTTTAATTGGCTCATCGTTCTGCAGGCTGTAAAGGAAGCATGATGCTGGCATCTGCTCAGCTTCTGGGGAGGCCTCAGGAAACTTAAATCATCCAGAAGGTGAAGGAAGATCAGACACTTTACACGGCTAGAGTGGGAGCAAGAGAGAGCAAGGAGCCACACACTTTTAAACAGCCAGATCTCATGAGAAGTCACTCACTACTGTGAGGACAGTTCTAAGGGCATGGTGCTAAACTATTCATGATAAACCCACTCCCATATTCCAATCACCTCTCACCAGGCCCCACCTCTAATACTTGGGATTACAATTCAACATGAGATTTGGGTGAGGACAAGATCTAAACTATATCAAGAAGTAATTAGGTCATGGGAGTGGGGCTCTCATAACAGGATTAGTGCACTTATGAAAAGAGACATAAGAGAGATGATCTCTCTCTCTCCACCAGATGAGGATTCAGCAAGAAGGCATGCATCTACAAATTGGGAAGAAGGCCCGCACCAGGAACCAAATCAGCCTAAGGATCAACAAGCCAGATTGCCTCTGCCCAAAGCCTTCATGGTGGGGGCTCTTGGAGCTATAGGAGAATGACCCCTGTCAAGTAGAGCCCTGGGAATCTATAGAAAATCTAGATTTTCTCACCTAGAAAATCTAGATTTTCTCACCTAGAAAATCTATAGAGACAGGATAACTGCCCCAGTGGGTGCAGAAAGTGGGAGTTCTGCCCCACTGGGTTTGGGAGACAGGATTTCCACTCTAGTGGGTCTGGATGGCAGGGCCACCACTTCTAGTGAGTCTGGAAAACAAACCATTGAGCTAAAGCAGGCTATTCTTAAGCCTTATATCTCATGAAGTTTACATGCTAGATCTTGGCTTGCTTGGGAACTGTCACCCATTTCTTTCCCATTTCTCACTTTTGGAATGAAAACGTCTATCCTATGTCTGTCCTGCCAATGTATTTTGGAAGCACATAACTTGTCTGTTTTCATGGGTTCATAGCTGGAGGGAAATTTTGCCTCAGGATGAATTAAACCTTCAGTCACACCCGTATCTGACTTAGATGATATTTAAATGAAATTTTGGACTTTAGACTTTAGTGTTGATGTTGGAACACATCAAGACTTGGTTATTGGGATTAAGTGAATGTATTTTGCAAGTGAAAAGGACATGAATTGTGGGAGGTCAGAGGCCAGATCTTATGTACACAATATTTGTGTTTCCCCAAAATTCAGATGTTGAAGCCCTGACCCCCAGTGTGATAGAGGCCATGAAGTCATGTGGGTGGCACTCCCATGACAGAATTTGTGCTCTTAAAAGAAGACACAAGAGAGGTTATCTCTCTCTCTCCACTATGTGAGGATACATCAAGAAGATAAGAAGACATCCATCTGCAACCCGGGAAGAGGGCCCTCACCAGGAACCAAAATGGCTAGCAACTTGATCTTGGACTTTCCAGCCTCTGAAACTGTGAGAAATAAATGTTTTTTATTCAAACCACCCAGTCTATGGCATTTGTAAAAGCAGTCCAAACTGACTAAGACATGTTGCTTCTTAAGACAGGATCTATGGAGGATCAAAAAAATGTAATACAGAATTATTTTTCTTGAGGAAAGTAGAATGTAGTTTAATATAAACATAAAATAACAGAGGTGAAGACAGTACATCAATCTAGGAAACTGCAGTTACTTGTTTTTTTCAGGAAGATTTTTATTTGGATAGCTAATGATTCAGCTGTCATTGATGTTTTTTTTCCAAAGGCAGCCGGAGAAAAAATTTCCACTAAAATTTTTATAACTATATCAGCCTCTTTGTTAATAAAGAATTTTAATTTTAACTAATGCTGATTATGTTGAATATAAAAATGTCTTTCAGTATGGTATTTTTAAAAATAATCTCATCTATACTGAAAATGGAACCTTATTTATAGAGTCCCTTTAAATGCTATTGTTGTTCTCTCAGGCTCTCTAATAGGGCCCTAAAAACCTTCAGCAGCATCTCCAAAGGGTCAAATCTTTCCCAGGTTCTCTGTGTCAGTGTGGCTGAAGATCAGCCTGCAATTGCAGAGCTCTGTTGCCTTTCTGAGTGTCTTTCTGCCCTGAAATTGTGTAACATGCTTGAGTTTTTCATTTACCTAATTGGTACTTAGGTCTTATGTATTGAATTGTCCTCCTTTAGTCAGATAATTGAAGTAGTAGACTGCACTCTTTGCTCCTCTTCATTCAAGCATCACCTCTACACAGGGAATTGCTTATAAAATAACTCAATGTTTTCTGTCAAGAATTGGAAATATGATCTGTCTTGTAGTTACTAGCCCTCCCTTCTGGTTAATTTTGCAATTCTCTCCCACTCATGGCTTAGATGACACGAGGATTAATTATTTAAAAAGTGCTGACAGTGTATTTTTATATCTGGGAAGACAGAGTTGTCAATTAAGCTTAAGCAGATGACATTTGACCTTACTTAGTATTATTTATTTTTTAGCCTCAGACTACACGAAGTTTAGGAGAATGAACTTGATAGCTGTAAAGCTCAGGGTCCAAATCTTTACTCTGCTCTGCAGCCATAATTTATCCTTTGTAAAGGAAGGGTGATAATAATATGTTCATGACAAATAAGATATATATATATAAAGTGCTTGGTAAATGGAGCACATGGCAAGTACTCTGTAAATAATAATAATAATAATAATAATAATAATAAGCCAGGCAGATTTAAAAACAACATATCCATGTCATAATATATCCATATTTACATCTATCTATATCCACATATACCTATATATCCATATCCATATATCTGTCTCAACATATATCCGTATTTGAATCAATACTATATATTTATATTAATTATATATAGTATTCGTTAGTGCCATATGTGCTCATTTTTCGTCTTTCTATTTTAAAACATAGGTTGGCAAAATTTTTTTGTAAGGAGCCAGATAGTAAATATTTAAGGCTCTATAGGACTATAGGACGTATGATCTTTGTTGCACCCACTCAATTCTGTTGTATTGTCAAAACAGCCATTAACAATATGTAGACAATGAGTTCCAATAAAATTTATTTACAAAAAGAGTTGACAGGCTGGATTTGCCAGCAATCCTTACTTTATTGACCTTGTTCTAAATCACTAGAAGACTTCCACAGAAATCTCCAATCCATATATTTCCATATAATGTTCCTAGACCCAACTAGTAACCAATGCCTGTCCATTATAAAGTTTTACTGGAGAAATTAAGAGAAATTAGAGCATTATAATGATTCTTTCCCAAAACATAGAGATTAATTTCAACAGATTTCCTTTACACTGACTTTCCATCCTTTCATTTGTGTTAAAACATTTACTTGAGAAAGTAATGCTCACAGATGAGGTGTTTTAAGTGATTCTACTTGATCGCATAAAAATCTGGCTCTATTCACTAATATCACTACTTCTGGGCAAACAACAGAAAACATATAATCAACAAAGGTAGTCCAAAACTATAATATTAATTTCTGAAAGACTATACTTCATTGTTAGATTATAGAATTGTACTTCTACATTGATTAGGATCTTTATAGACTTTTATTCCCTTAACATATGCATAAATTGCCACTCTGGCATACCTCATATATTCCGACAAGCAAGAGGCACTTTTTGAACACTTCTAATATCACTATTTCAAAGGAAGCCTCATGATTTTTACCACCCTAACAGAGAATGTTCTTTTTTACATAAAAATAAATAATCTACCTTCCTGTAACTTACAGAATATCAATAGCTTGTGATCTACCATCCAGGATCACATATGAAGAATTGAAATTCTTATTCACATAACACACTTTCGATGTTTGATAACAGCTTTCATCCACCAAACAAAATAGATCAAAATAAAAGACCCTTCCTCCACTTAACAAGATAAAATTTTTCCCAGTTCTTTTTATTTTTCTTTCAATATCCAATACCTATTTCTCATCCTTATTCCTAACTGATGACTTTGTTTTGTAATTCATTGAGAAAATATAATGAATCAGTTAAGAAACATCACAAGCTCTGAGAACCACATTTACCATTTACATGCTTATCAGCATTTCTACTTCTATATTCATTATAATGAAAATTTTAACATTTCATTAAAGATAACAAATTAAGATTGTCATGAAAGAGGAGATATACCATGTTCATAGATGCATTAATTGATATCAAAAACTGTCAATTCTCCCTATTTAAGCCATGAATTCTTGTGGGCTTTTTGTTGTTGTTAAAAACTTTTCAAAATTTTATATATATTTAAATAAAAGAACAAAAATAAAAAAAAGAGCTAAATCAACTTTTAAAAAGTGAGTAAGTGCATTACTACAGCCAAGGTATGCTACAAGGCTGTTTTATTTAAAAGTATGGCAAAAGCACAAGGGTAGAAAACTGTCATAATGAAAGTGAATTATTTGCTCAAAATAAGATGTCACCATATTATCAATAGACAAGAATAAAATATTATATGGTGTTTGTGAAGCTACTTTACGATATGAAGAAAAATATGTTGATTCCTCACTTTATTTTATATGCAGAGATCTTGATGGATTAAATTCCTAAATATAATATATTAATACATGAAGCTAATAAAAGAAAGATATAGCATAGAATACTTGTGATCTAAGGATAAAACCACAAACTATAAGGTAGGAAATTAATGGCTTGTGTACATCAGAATTAAGGACTTTTGCCCAACAAAAGAAAATTTAAGCAAAATTATCATACAGATAGTAGACTCAGAGGAATTATTTAAAATGTCTAAGATAACTAAAAAATTAATATCTATCATTTACAAACAGTATCATCAAGACCTCAATTAAAATACTAAAATTAAAAACAGGGAAATAGGTAAAAGTATTAAAAGAAAGTCTTCAAAAGGATAAATATGAATAATTAGTACTGTATATTAACAGATGTTCAAATTGGCTGGTAACTAGATACATTTCTATTTGTAAAATGATATAGTATATTATACTCATAAGTCACTGGCATTTATATAAATTTAAAATTCCCAAATAATTCTACATGCATTATATATATATAAATTCATTCACTCTCACAGATTTACATTAAACACATTGGAGTGTGTGGTGTGAGGCAGGTGAAGTCAAGAGGATTGAGAATAAAGGATCCAAGGTAAAGTAAAAAAGAACCCGTGCTTGGACTAAACCAAGGACAGTGTGCTATGAACTGAAGAACAAACAATATTACCTAAAAATTGTGTACTGGGGTTTAAAAAATAATAATAATAGGAACTATAATAATTACAGAATTTCAGTAGGTTTTAATCACACTTTAAATTTTCCAAGAATACTTAATTATAAAATGTATATGAAATTAAGTTTTAGAAAAGAAAGCTTGGGCCAACAATGGTGGGAAAGATGTCTAAACTCCTTTTTTTAAGTAACTAGTAAGAAACTGGTTTAATTAAATCCTAGAAAGACATTTTGTAGAACCAATGCATTCCATTAAAAACTTTAAGAATAGTTTCAGGGACAAGAAGAGACTTTCAATATATTTTGGTTTTCTGACATAGTCATTTGTGAGCTAAATCCCAGGAATTTGAAAGTAAATATTACTGTTATGCAAATATTACTAGCAAGAGATGTTGTGATACATTCAATCGAAGATTATAGGAAAGATATTGTGTTTGATTTCAAGCAGTGACTAATTTTAGAGACAAGGTAGGGCTGGAGGCAGACAATAAACAAACTGGGAATGGGAAGACATGAGAAAATTTGAGTTGACTGAAAGGGGCTAGAAAATGAGCTTCTTAAGATTCAGGATTTGTGGTAATTAAGAGACAATGGCTGTGAGTGAAGAAAAAATATAAGTAGTGACCTAAAAATAACATTACCTTGGTTTATAGAGGTTAAAATTCAAATGGTTGGAAACAGAAGCACAGAAAAAAAAAACTGTACATAATTTGATGTAATTCATGATTTTGCCTGTAACAGCATAGTACTGTTGGGGCTCGGAAAATGAAACTGCAAAGTGAAGACTCAAGAAGTAGCCTCAGAAGCAAAGCCTCTCTCCGACCTTCTCCTGCCTCTTTCCTCATCCCTCATTCTCCCTCATCTAAACCATAGAAACTAGAATCTCTCTTTCCCAAGGCAGGTCATAGAAACTAGAATCCCTTTTCCCCAAAGCCAGCCATAAACCTAAAAATACTTTACTCTAATCTTGCCCTTGTCTTTCTTTGTAACAGCTGGCCGGAGAGAAATTAAAATCCTCATTCCAAAGGCAGCCTACCCCAGACCTGAAAGGAAGGAAGTCTGCACAGAAATGCCGAAGAATATAAGAACAGACAGGCCTTGCTGAGTTTCCCCACTCAGTCTGATCATATTAGATCACATTCTTTTTGTTCAATCACATTCCTACATGGCTATCCATAGTTCACTGAACCTAAGCTTAAAAATGGATTATTTTCCTGTGTCTTTGGATCTTTATTCCGAAGGCTCCTGTGTCATGTAAAACTATGATCAAACACATGTTATGCTTTCTTTCTTGTTAACCTGTCTCTGTTATAGGGATGTTGGCCATGACCCTTTTTATGGGGAGAAAAGGGACTACCTCCTGTCTTCCCCCACAGTTATGGTGACAAGGATGGAATAGCTGAGACATCTGACTCACTGTAGAACTTACAGATGAGGTCCTGGGACAACAGGCAAAAAGCCAGCAAAAAAGGTAGGAACTTTTACCAAGGTCAAGTCTCATGGATCTCTGTCTGCTGTGCCCAGTGGCGAATGGAAGCTAAGAATTTCCCTTTCTCTGTCCCTTTCCAAATGCACGTTAGCAGGAGAAAATTATTTGTTGGGACTGTGACTCATGACAATTTGGTTCTGGGTACTCACTTGCTATTGATCCTCCTCCTCCCATGGACAGCTATTGTTTACCTATTAGTCTTGTTTTGTGTCCTAAGAACATGGGTTGTCTTGTTACCTGTCGGGGACATATAGGTTATCCAGTTTCTGTGTGCAGACAGGCAACCAAAAGTTTAGGCGGCCCCCATAAAAAGATTATGCCTGGGTAGAAATGTGGGTTGGACCTCATTTGCAGCTGGCACATCTACTGTTGCCAGCTATCAAAAAGATAACTAAGTCTCTTTTTTCTTTTAGTTGTCTTTGGGGGTAGCTCTGGATCTTGTGAAGACTGCTTCTTTGTACCTTTTTGGAGCTGCCTGGTATATCCTTTGTTAAGTTACAAAAGGCTTATTGGTTTGGGTTATGAGTCACTGAAAACCAAAGTGACTCAGATACCTTTGGTTTAATGGAAAATAATAAATAAAATTAAAAGAATCCAGGAATATTTTCTGTTTGTTCCAGCAAAAATATGATAGTAAATTTGAAGGGATTTTTGTAAAGGGCTCTATGGTAAGAAGTTCGCTTAACTAAAAACTGATTATACAGATGTACATATAAAATATATATATAATATTAAGTCCTCTCTATTTCTCTGCTAGATTTTTCTTCTCCCCACAGGAACTTTTCATGCAACTGAACCCCTTTTTCTAGAACCCATACTAACTATAACTTTCTGAGGAAACTCCCCAAACTCATTTCTCTAGGACTTATTCTCCTATTTGCTTCTGCCCCTTCTTCCTTTTGCCACCTTTGTCATCCCCTTCCATCTGTGGGTCAATGGATAAAAAATTAATGAAACAAAATATTAGAGATTTGGCTCAAAAAAAGCAATTTGGGGAGACTTCTAGCAACCCTGAGACCCCTTAAGAAACACAGAAAAAATTTTCACAGATCGATTTTGGGGATCTTCTGTTTTCCTTAAGAACCCCAGGAGACATGGATAGGTTCCTCTCAGGTCTACAACTCATCTCACTTTTATATTGAAAGCCCTGGGCTCTTTGGCTATGTAGGGTACCAAGGATTACTTTATACTGAAAGAGAACTCTTGACCTTTGGATATGTAGTATATAACAAGTCACTGGCGAGAGCCACGATTTTAAAGGTAACTAATAGCAGTTGTAATGAACGGTTGTTACTATAGGAGGCAAACTGTCTTTCTATCATCCTCATTCTTTTCATGTTTGGAAAAGAAAAGGCTTCCATTTCTGACTGAGCCAAACAAAAATTGACAGTAAATGGCAATTTAGTACAAGAAAAAAAAATGTTGGCTAAGTTGGTGAAGAGGCACTCAGAGACAAAGACACAACATGAAAATTGACATGGTTTTGGCACTTGGAGGCTGTTGGAGCACTCAGTACTGAGGAATGGGGGTCCCGTGGGTGATGAACTAGACATAGAGTGGGCTAGTTAGTTGGCATTGAATTACCCGCCAGGCTTAAGGGGTTATCTATACATTGAGGAACACCATGGGACAGTAGTGCAGCCCAGCCCCATGATGTTTCCATCTTGGGCTTTTGCCTTGGCTCTGGTGGACCTGGGACTCAATATAAAAATGAGATGCTTGATTTCTTGAGGCCTGGGTGCTCTGCCTTACAGTTATGCTATCTTTTACATGTATAGGCTTCAGAAGTAAATCAAACTATATATAGGTCCTATTTGTTAATCGGCTCTGCCCTGAATTCAATAATCCAGTTAAGGAGCAAAATTAAAAAGCCACATATCTAACTATATTGGTATCTCAAATTTTATTTTCTGGCATTCAGCTGTTTATTTTAAACAGGTTTCTGAATTTTCTCCTAAGTTCATCTGTATGTCTTTTTGTAAAATCCAGTAGTGAATTCCCATTATTTTATGTTGTCTGCAAATCCATTTTTGAATCTTTCTCTGTGTCTCACCTAACTAACACACCTGAACTTAATTCTTCCTACCCCACCACTCCCTATCAAGGCTCCCCTAGAGAGCAGCTATCTTGATAAGCCTATCAAGCCAGGGATAGAGTTTGAGGTCACTTGAGAAAAGTCTCAAGACAAAATTATTTAAAAAATGTAACAAATCTAGTTTTAGCAGATATGAATATATTGTCTGCCCAGTTGGGTTTTAGAAACATGCAGACCTAAAATTTAATTCACAACATCCATAAAATTGATCTGTGATAAAAGGCAATATGCTCTAAGCCTTTCCTTTGAGATAAAATAAAATAGAAACTAACTTAAATGTCTTTTAGTTTATGTGATCTGAGATAATCTTTGGTAAATAAAGCTAGTTTTAGAATGAATGGTAGAATAAACAGAAATATCCTTAGAATTGTAAGCATGTTTTTGCCTGGGTTTGCTAGTCAGACTGAATTATGCTGTCTCTTCTAGATGCTTTAAGATCATAAACTATAAATGCAACAGTCATAAAAGTAAACATTAAAAAGTTATTTTTAGTTTCTGTGAAATTTCTAATATTTGCCTAATTTATTGGTGAGCCATAGGAATGGAGCAAACCACTGGCCTCCCCAAAGCTTTCCATACATCTTGCTGTGAGCCAATATCTTTAGCTTTAAGCCTCTGGATTCTGGGATCTGTAAGACTGGAGACATATGTGTATCCACAGATCCAGAGACAGTAGCCATAGGACAGAGCCAAGGCTAGTATGGCCCTGTTCTACGTCTAGTGTTTCAGAGGCCTTGGTTGGAACAAGGTTGGCTGATGCAGGGTTAGGTGATTGTGCTTTTTCAAAAATAATTTAAATGGCTAGCTTTGATTTCCATGAGCAACTAAAGCATAATTGATAAGAACAAGTAAATCAGGCAAGTGTGAATGGATAAACATTTATAAATGAACCTGTCATAGTTTCAAAAATATTTTTAGTAATTTTAAATCGTTACCTTAAATTAATAGATAATCATAAAATGTCTGAGTCATTTCTAACTAGAGTAAAATACTGAAACAATTATTAAGCATATGTTTGTTTATATACTTCAGCATCTTGTGTTTATATGGTATAAAAAGCTAAATATATTTGGGTCTGTTAATAAACGGGAAAATTGTACTTTGTACACATATTTTCAGAAACTGCAAAATTAGAGAACAATGGTCCAAAATTGCTGAAGATTGAAATTCAAATATAATATATCTAATTAAAACTACTAAAAATCAGAGAATCAATTTCGTATAGAAGATACATGAAAAAAGCAAAATATGTTTCCGGTGAAAAAATTTATAAAAAATAAAAAATATGTCTTTCAATGAAAAAAGTAATTTATCTACTTTAGAAGATATCTAAAGATTGACTCGAAATAAATAAATTGAGGGAAAATGGTCTTGATAAAAATAAATGGATACAGAAAATTAGAAAAAGATAATAAAAGAGGATCTTGTATAGTTAAACTAAGACAAAATAAAAGTATTTAAGTGCTTTAAAATTAAGCCTTATATTAAAAGTACACTGATATACAAGGCTGTAATTTGGTTTTCTCTTTTAAATCATTTGAGTTAACTGAAAAACAGTAAGAGGAGAGAGAGAAACAAATTTGCTATGCCTCTTGTTGTCTTTGTTAGCTCTTTTGTTAAATGAATATTTCATAATAATCTGTGATCTTACTTGATTGTTTTGAACGTTTATTTTTGACAAACTTCTCAAAATCAAATTTCAAATTCTAAATTTAGTCTTTTTGACATTGAACTAAATTTTGGGCATTCCAGGAGGGTCCCTCAAAGTACAAAAGAGATATATTAGGCTTATTTGCTGGGTCAAAATCATACAGAAGCAATGTCAAATAAGAAATAATGTGTAACTTTCTTTGAGTTATATTTGTATAGATATGTTAATGTGCATTTCAAAATTGTATGAGATTCCTAAAAATCTGATTCATCTTGGCATATGTTGTCACTCATATTTATAGCTATTTTGTTAAATTGTTTTAGCCCACAGAAAATAACCAAATTTTCTTGTCAATTGCATTTTTAATGCTGGCCATTTTAAGTCTCATTTTCCAGAATTAATTGGTTTATTCTGATGTTTCTTCTAAAAGAAAATTATGAACAACTATAATATTAAAGAGTAGTGTCTTCAAAAAAGATAAAGACTCTAACAAACACTTTAAAATATAGACTTCTGCTGATGACTTTGAGAGTATTCAATTGGACGGCTAAGAATTGCAAACTCCAGTGATAAAACTGGTCTCATAAAACTGCTAGCCTAACATTAATTAAGCTGGACCAGAATTAATTACATGAGACTGAATTGATTACATATTATGATTTTAAATAAGTTTTTGTTTGAAACATTGCTGATTCTTTTTGTTTTGTTTTTCAGAGTTAAAATAAGTTATTTTCTTTTAAATTATCTATAACTATCAGCAATTTGGTAATGTATACTTTTGGAAACAAAATTGAAACATTTGGCTTTCTTTCTACCTGATCCCTCCAGAATTTGAAATCCATTTGTAAGTACTCTAATTTTATGGAAAATATAGTTATTTGCATAAGTTCAGTAAGAATCTGTTAATTTTTGTAGTAAGACACACACAATTGGAGACTCTGGTTATTTTACCAAGGCTTTGACTGGAATGTCAAATTTTCAGATATGAGCGGACTACTTTGAGGGATCAAGGTTGACTTTCATGGAGCCAATAAAAAGCCCGTTAGAATAACTGGCCTAGTATCGTGTCTACTCAGTTCCCTTTCAAGATCTTTGATCTTCTAGTTAGTAAAGAAAGTCATTTTCTGATAGGCCCAGTAATGAGGACCTTGAGAAGGGTGAAATTCACCTAATGCATACAGGTACGTAGACACCGTCTGAGAACAAGTCAAATTCTTGGCTTAGCTTCCTAGTTTGAGAGGTTTTCACAAGTTCAATCTTATTTTTTTAAGAAAAAATTTCATCAATGCCAACTTAAAAATAACCTATATTAAAAATCATTATTCTTACTGCACTTTATGCAAATAATCAGCCCAAGTTAATGAACTAAATTTACTTTACAAAGAAATAGTTTTATCATAAATACCTTTGGTGGAAATGGGGGAATGAAACAGAGAAAAATTATGTTGCAGAAGAAAACTATACTGCACTTATTAGATTCTAGGCATTGTTTTTGAGTGTTATTATTATTTGAACTGAATTCTGAACTTTTTGTTTTTTCCATTATATGACTGACTCTCTGGACTAAGGTTTATAAGCTTTATCTTATCCTTCTTCCTTGAAATCATTAAAATTAAAACTTCTCTCTTTTTTTGAGGTCCTACAAACTGAAGTTAAACAATTTGATATAAACTTCAAATAAATCACCACAATGGCTTATGTATAATTAACTTTTGTGCCTACTGCTGTATCGACTACTCACAACATTTACCTGATGCAAACTATAAGCCAGGAAAACCTGTGAGATTTCCACTGTCTACTCTTGTTCCATCTATACATGCTTCCAGTGCAATGTCTAAAAATCTTGGCTGGCTGCTCTCCGGACTAAAACAAACAAACAAACAAACAAAAAAAAAACCCTGAGTTTTATAGTTTGTTCTAAACATTAAGCTTTGTTTTCTTCTTACAGGAGAAATTCCTCTTATTAAATATTTGATTGCTCACAATATATAGAGCCCTGACTTTGGTGGGTGATCTACAACATCACTGCCTGAGTGAGACACATCTATAACCAATTTAACTGGACTAACCTATTCTTGAGACTGAGAGACTGATTCAGTGGCTTATGAGACAATTTACCACCCCAGTTTCTAGACTGTAAAACTCTTTGGGAAAGTTTCAAACCAGGGAATGATGGGCCTCAGAAAACAATAACTCAAAGTGAAGGCTTAAAAAGCAGCCCCTCAGAAGCAAAGTTTGTCTCCCCATTGCAGTGAGCCGAGATTGTGCCACTGCCCTCTAGCCTGGGCGACAGAGCAAGACTATGTCAAAAACCAAACAAACAAACAAACAGAAATCATAACCTGTTTTTCCCAAAGCCAACCGTAAAGCCTAAAAATATGACGCTAATCTTGCATCCTGCCTTTCTGTGTAACAGCTGGCCATAAAGTAATTGAGATGTTCATTCCAAAGGGGTCCTACTCCAGATCTAGGAGGAAGAAATGCTCTAAAGAGAGGCCAAGAACACTCTAAACAGACCTTGCTGAGTTTCCCCACTCAGTCTGGTTGCATTAGATCATTCCCTTTCTACATGCCTGTCCATATTTCATTGAACCGACGCATAAAAATGGATAGTTTTCCCTTATCTTTGGATCTTCATTCTGAAGGCTCCTGTGTCATATAAAAGTATGTTCATACAAATATGTTACGCTTTTCTTGCTAACCTGTCTGTCACACAGGTGTTGGCCATGACCCTTATGATGAGGAGGAAAGAAAACACTCTTTTCTGCTCCTGTAGAGCCATGTGTCAGGCTTTATATAAATGTTTAATTAATGAATAAATAAAATAATTAAATCTGTTGTTTAAGGCTGCAAGAGGCAAGAGTTCAAGATTACCTAGAGGAAACTGTGAGATTTCTAACACGGGATAGCAAACTTAGATACGTGTTTCAGCAAATCTGAAATACTCTTTAGTCTAAGATTATCTGGTTATAACTGACAGCTATGAAAAATCCTTAAAAATCACATTTTTGAGTGAAATAAAGTGCCAATTTTCTTCAACTGCTCATTATGTAAGTCCTTAAGTGACTATCATTTGAGAAAGCTTCTTTTTTTTTTCTTGTTAACTCTCCCTGGAAATTAGCTTCCAGCATCACAGCTAAATCCATTTTCCTCAATGCATCTTCTTTTTTTTCTTCCACTTCTGTCAAAATACTCACACAATGTCACCTTACTTGAAAAGGATATTTATAAATATGTATACGTATACACACACATACACACACACGTACACACACACACACACACACACACACACAGAGATTTCTAAAGTTTCCAAAAAGAAATGTATGAATGTTTTCTACAGTTCCAGTTCCCTTTTAATTGCATGGCAAATGCTCTCTCTCAAATGCCTTTCAGGCAGCCTGGATATTAGCCATCAAAAATGGAATATTGGCTGTCTCAATCATGTAAAAAGCTTATCTGATTCTAAGGGTCACTGAAGTTTTCAGTCCTCTTCCGAAAATAAAGGATATAGCTAGTGTAAATGATTCAGTTGCATTACTGGCTTTCAAATAACAATTAAATTGAGTGTAGGAGGGAGGCTATCTTACTTATGACTATTTCCTCTAGTGAATAGTGAAATACATCAGCTTTTTATCATATAAAGGGGCAATTGACTTAGTGACAAATAGACACACTGGAAAAGAGCTATTCTGAAGTCAGGCATATAAATCTCATTAATAAAAAAAAGAAAAGAGGATGAAGTATTTCCTTTATAGATATTTACTAGACAGGATCAGATGTCATAGATATGCAGAACAGTCAATCTTCTTCCGTTAAATCCATCTCAGTACAGCACAGGATCAATATTAAAACATAAAAATAAATGTAGAAATCACTTAGTCTTTCTTCTGAGTGAAAATAGCCATGTGGTGAAAACTTCTTATATCTTTTTTTTTTTTCAGACAGAGTCTTACTCTGTCACCCAGGCTGGAGCGCAGTGGCGTGACCTCAGTTCGATGCAGCTTCCACCTCCTGGGTTTGAGCGATTCTTCTGCCTCAGCCTCTCAAGTAGTTGGGACTACAGGCATGGGCCACAACACCCTGCTAATTTCTGTACTTTTTGTAGAGATGGGGTTTCACCATGTTGGCCAGTCTGGTCTCAAACTCCTGACCTCAAATGATCCACCTGCCTCAGCCTCCCAAACTGCTAGGACTATAGGCATGAGCCACTGCGCCCAGTCCGTTTTCATATAATAATAGAAACAATTGAAAAGACGAGGTAGAATGGGTGGATTTCTCATTTTTATAATAATCTTGAATTCTTTCCCACCCATACCCCATCCTTCACCTTTTTTTTTTTAACATTTATATTTGATTAGAGTTAGAGGGATCTGGCTTCCAAAGTTTTAGGGAAAAAAATAGAGTTAGAAAAATTAAAACTAATTCCTATCATCCAGGTTCTTTCAAATCCGATTGTATTGGACAGAATAAGGCTACCAATATATTTTTTACATTTGCCGAAGACTTCTGATTTTGTAAATACTTTCATGTTGATTATTCTGTTATTAAAACAATTCAGTTGAACAAGTGTAACTTTCCTCATTTAGATATGAGAAGACCAAATCCAAAAGACATTAAATACTTTGCTCAACAGTACAAGGTAAACTAGAAGAACTTTGAGAGAAAATAATTATTTTGACTCACAATCTAGTGTTCTTTCAATTTTCCCTACTTTACTGTACATACTGGCTGACAGTATATGATTAGCTTCTTAAGTAAAGTCCTCTACAAACTCAGTGTTACAAAGTTTCTTGATAATTAATAACGTTAGTACACAATGTAGTTCCCCATGCCTAAATTTGAAGTTCATTTCTGATGAAACATACAAATAGGTCTGCATGAATTCATTGAGTATATATATGTATACGTATCTTCACTTTTGTTCTTTTAATTTAAAGGTAGACTGCTATATTTTCTTAGGTTTTAAACAAACGTCAGTTTCCAAATAAAGGGAGAATAGTGATGACATATTGAGACCTTATTAATGACCTATGATACCTGTATCCTGAAGAAAACATATAAAAAGTTCAGAGGTTATGCCCTTTGGTTTGCATATTTACTTATAATATTTCAGTGGGCTTATTAGATTTTAGTTAGCTAATGCCAATGAAATTTATTTCTGCCTCTTAAAAAATTGTATTACAATTATTGGAAAAAATTTACCTAAGGACTGTTCGGTGCTCACATGATGACATAATTTAAAATAAATGAAATTAAATAAATTTCACTTTGGCATGAAAAAATGGACAGTGTTTCTGAAGCTCTAATGCATAGAAGGACTGTGGTCTATAAAGGACTGTAATATGTTTCTTATGATTCACACAAGAGGAACAAAAAAAAATTAGAGACTTATCAAAGAAAATTATCTGAAGAAAATAGTCAAAACATTTCCACAAGGAGAATGAAGTCAAACTATGAAATAGGGCTCTTCATAAATCAAATAAGATCATAGTATTTTTGTTTTTCTGGAAATCATTGAGAACTTGTTAACTTAAAATAAGAATGATGCTCTCAATATTCTTTGATGCTTTCTATCAAAACACACTTACATGAACAAAACTAACAAAAAATAATGTTTATAATCACAGCATCTTGAATGGAATGTTCTGATGCAATATGGAAGAGGATGTTTAAGAAAACAGTTTTTCCTGTTATCACTATTATTGAGGTATCACAATTTTTCACAGAATCACCATTTAGTTAGTGTAATCTTGAATAAAACACAAGATAGAATATTATCTCCATGTAAAAATACTCAAAATTTATATAGGCAAACTATTCAACAATGGTGTCTCTTAATATTTTCACTTAACTTACCTAAACCTCAGTTGTTGTTTCTCGTGGGTAAAATGAACATAATAATATCAGTACATCTTTGTGTGTTATTACAAGAATATGTAGTATAGCATATCTGCAGCACTTATATCATATTTGCTATGATAATCATACTTAGGAAAGGATAGTTATTAATTTTATTAATTTTGAGCTCGTGTCCCTGACATCCTATTTTTGACAGCTGCTTGGGCCCTTTCATTTGCGTGCGTGTGTGTTTTTCTTCACTGTACTTGGCCTAACTCCCCATCTTGCAGAAGCTATTCTCGTCTTAGGTAAGAACAACCAGCTCTTGCTCCATTTCATGGAACTTGACCAGATAGTTCCAATGTCACTTTTTCATTTTCTGAAGAACAATTCCTGTTCAATATTTAGAAGAGGCAATTAGTTGTGTTGGATATTTTCTCCTCCAGCATTTTAAAGCTGTATTATTTTGTTGTCAGACCACTGTAAAGTACCAAAAAAATTGCTTATTTTTAACATGTAATGATTAATACAGAAGCAGTCACTATAGCCCTGTCAACTGTTTAATGTCCCTATTTACAGACACATATAAAAATGCCTCACAAAGCTACAAAAATCAATCTCTCCTGATGAAATGGTTTGCTCCTTTCTTTTGGATGATAAGCCACTGTGTTATATTCTCTTTGCCCTATATGAGCAAAGGTCAGATTTTAGATTTTTACTGAGCTGCTACTGATTTCCCCAGAAAGTATGTATGTATTAGTCTGTTTTCATGCTGCTGATAAAGACATACCCAAGACATATAAAGAAAAGAGGTTTAATTGACTCACTGTTCCACATGGCTAGGGAGGCCTCACAATCATGGCAGAAGGGAAGGAGGAGCAAGTCACATCTTACATGGCAGGGAAGAGAGAACTTATGCAGGGGAACTCCTCTTTATAAAACCATCAGCTCTCATGAGACATATTCACTATCGAGAACAGCACGGGAAAAACCCACCCCCATGATTCAATTACCTCCCACTGGGTCCCTCCCATAACATGTGGGAATGGTAGGAGGTACAATTCAAGATGAGATTTGGGTGGGGACACAGCCAAACCATCTTATTGTATATTACTTAATTGTTTATATTTTTTAAGAAGCTTTTTTATTTTTTATTTTACCCCAAAGTTTTCTTTAAATGGTTTCATCAAGTCTCCATGTTTCTGTGTGTGCACATGCATATAAATTGATTTATATGTATTTTAGGACAATATAATGGGAAAAAATGTTATATATTCCATCTATAGAACTTAGTTTATGACTAGATTCACAGAATTGAAGGACTTTGGAGTGCAAAATACCTTAGTGATGATCTTATACAGGTGTACTTTCATTTTAGGGGTGAGAATATAGTAAAATATTTGGTATGAATCTATCATTCTTTGTTTTGTTTTTTTTTTGTTCTTTCTTTAGCCTGTATCCCTTTTTTAGCCTGATATTACACAGAGTAATATCCAATATGACTGAGTAATTCAGTAGTTTCAGTTTTTATCTCCCCTTCAATAAGAGATGAACTCTTAGCTAAGGTCAGGAATGAGCATCCCAAGATCTGTTATTTTAATCTGCAATTTCAAATTTATTTATACAGTTTACTTATTTCACCTCTAAAGCATAGAGACAGTGCTTATTATAGTTTAGATTTCAGTATAATTTGAGCACTTCAAGAAAAGTATTTGACTCATAGAACAGTGAATGATCAACATTTAGCACAATGAATCCCTGTTAAGGGCATTTAAGAGGCTCTGTTGAGGATGCCTCTGAAAATCAATACTATTAAATCACACATTTCCCCATTGTTTGACTTCCCAAATCCCAAACAGAGACCTTATTGATTTTATTTGACAACTTTTTTTCTCCCACTGTTTGTTTCTTGTGCTTTCTCTACCCATTGGATGTTAGTCAAACAGTGACTTTTACCTTACTACCCAGGAGCTATTCAGCCCAGAGCTGCTTCTGTGGCTGTCAATCAATGGAAGCCCACAGGCCTCCCAGGCAAATGTGCTAACTCCAAGCTCCTTTTCCAAAAAAAAAAAAAAAAAAAAAAAAAAAAAAAGCCTGTCTCATAAGTGGCTATTGGGCTCAGAGCAGCATTCTTCCTGAAGGGAAGGCCAGACGACACATTTTCTCTATCAATAGAAAAATGCAGTCAAGGATATACTCTTTCAGAATTCCATTTAAAATTATTATTGACATAGATGTGGAGGACATTATGTGAATGGAAAATTTATTGTCATATGAGAATATGAAATTTTAAAGTCATAGAATTTGTTGGAAATGTAGTGGTCATCTGGGTCATCGGTTAACTGGATTGGCAAAATTGAAAACATATTGATATATTTAAATAATAGTTGAAGAAGAAATGTAGAAACATTTCTCTATAGGAATTATACAATACGCTGGAAGTAGTAACCACGAAATAAAGTATTGCCCTTCTAAGATGCAATAGAAGTCCATATTCAGTGTAATACTGAGAAGGAAACAAGTTCTTTAAATAAGAGATGGGGTCCTTTTATAATTTCTATAAGGGGTCACTAAGCTTTTTTTGTAAAATACCTGGTAGTAAACATTTTCTTACTTGCAGGCCATAGGTTCTCTGTTACAACTACTCAACTCTGCTCTTGCCACGTGAAAGAAGTCATAGATAATACATAAACAAATGGGTGTGACTATGTTCTAATACAACTTTATATACAAAAATAGGTAGGGAAAGAGATTTTTCCCACATGTAGTTTGTTGACTCCTGATCTAGAGGAAACACACAATTTTGGTTTTACTGGCCAGCTAGCTATGCAAACAAACAGATAAAGATTAATATCTGATGTAAGATTATCAACTATTCATTTTTGCATAGGGCTGTTTTTATTCTAAGTGTATGCTATGTTTTCCTCTTTTGCATGAACCTATCTTTGGTTTATGAAATAATGGTGAGAGCAGATGACAAAATTTTGTTTAATATATTTCTTGGTCAAATAAAGACCTTCTCCACATTAAAAGGAAATATCTCCCTGGTCTATAAATCAAATACTATGGAATCAATCATTCATGTACTCTCTCACTTTCATAGATGCCAGAGTTCACTTAGGCAGCATTCCTGATAAGAGATTATTCAGTCTTTATTACTATTTCCAGGAACAGGAGATTCGCTACTTAACATGGTTTCAGTTCTATGTTATATTAGCTCTCTATATTGGAAATTCTTCCAGAAAATCTTAGTCATTTTGATGTGAAAATTATTCTACACTAGTAAGCCCATGAGCTGGAGATTCTAATTCTACTTTTTAGCAAGTCCATGTAGCTAGTAATTTATATTCTATACCTCCCTTTAGTAATGGTTAATAGCTTGGGCTTTGGGGTCTATCAGAATTGAGTGTGAATTACGACTCAGATACTAGTTGTAGTCCTCGGGAAAATGATGAAATACTAAGAGTCCCAGGTTCTTTCACTCAAAAATGCAAACCATACTACCTATAATATACGTATTTTTGAGGTTTAATTAAGAAAATGAATATATTGCCTGGCAGACAATAGTACTCACACAAAGATACTGTTGATATCATATTGCTACCAAGGATAGTGAAAGAAGAGCTCAAATCATTATCTAAAATTACCTAAATTATTTTGGGTTTTATCATTCATTCAAATATATTAGGCACATACTATATGTAAGTATAATGAGGATCGAGGTAGAAGTACATTCAGCTCTTACAGATCTTGCACTCTAGCAGAGATAAAAAATGGTGTTGACTACACCCACATGAATCCTTAAAAGTGGCAGCAGTCAGTGGTGTAATATATCTCAGGAATCTTTTGCCCATGTCTCAATACTTAATTCAGAATGGTAATAATCATCCTTATAATTAGTAATTATATACCTACATACTACTCTTTCCATCATTTGCTATAGGGAATCACTGATACCAAGACTGTCTTCTGCCTGGTGATTGTTAACAAGATTTCTCCCCTGAATTTTCTAGTGGTTATACATTCCCTTCTTTATATTCGGAGAATGAGCTGTCATTGTTTCTTTAATAGATCCATATCACTTTTCATGGGTAGATTTCTAATTTGTAAATGTTTTAGAGATACAAATAAAAGAATAATTTTAAAACAATAAAATCGAAGAGTAGTGTATAACTAAACTGATGGTGAAAGACAATTTGAATTTCACATCTTAATCTAGGCATGTTTGCTATGTAGTCTAGACATCGTGATTAAAGATGATTATGTCAGGGCGTTAAAAAGCTTACCATGTGTCCTTCTTCAATTTAGTGGGGTTTGGAGAAATCATATTCTATTCAACCCCCCTCACATCTGATTAGCCCACCATCTGTAGGAAGAAATCCTAAAAAGTATAAATTTGCAGAGCCAAATAAAGGTTGGAATCCAGTTCCATTGCCAAACTACCTAAATCAGACTTTTAATTTTACCTTATCACTTTAAGATTACTTTATTAGACTAGTCATGGATACAAAGTGTCACAGAAGCAGCATTTGAGAGATTCAATACAAATTTAAGGATCTAAGAAATTCATCAAGTATATCATACAAACATTTCGTTTTTGAGTTATAAGCTAAAATTGTATTTGAGTATTTTTCTTATTCAGAATGAGTAAGTATACTTGTTACAGTACAAATTGTATTCAACAGGTATGCAGACAGAAGCACTTTTTTTTCTATCTGGCAACTACACTCAATAGCTTTCTTCCTTCTTCCTGATTAACTCTGCGAATCCAACATATGCTCTGTAACATTTCAGAATGGTGATGGGAGCAGTTGGCAATATGTGACGGCTGGAGAGCAAAAGAACACCTGGGAAGAGAAATGCTGACTTTTTCGAAGACTGCACCTCCTGTTACAGACCACAAGGAAAGGAAAATGATGGTGATTTCTTTGAGCAATAAACTGCCAGGTGACAGTCCCAGTCAGCAGCAGCAGACACCTGGGGTGATGAATCGAGCATAAAGCACACATGATTTCAGGATAAAGCAATGGAACAGAACTAAGAGAGAGACAGAGGGTACTATCAAAAAGAGGAGACTTGAAGGTTTCCTGAAAGAGCTGCCACTGAGGAACTTTGTGTTCCTCAGAAGTGACAGGAAAGGCTCCAGTAGCAGAGCTGAGGAAGTGGAGTCCAGTGACCAGCACACAGTACCCACCTCAGAGGTGCTGGGCTCCTCATGCTCTCTGTGTTGGTCAAACAGAGCGCCTCACTGAAGACCTCTACATCGTGGGTTTACAAAGAAAATATAAACGAGAAGAGGAAATCACTTCTACAATTGCTACTATGTCCGTTTTCCTTTAAGATACATTAGCGTTTCAGTGTTCTGCAATTGCTTATGGTCCATTATTATTATGGTCCTTTTAACATAAATATTTTTGGTGAAATAAGGAAAAGCCCCCTCTTAAGTTGGGGAGGCAGTTTAGACGAACAAAATTAGCTATGTATCAATTACTGTTGAAGCCAAGTGATAGATACATGGGGTTGCCATACTATTCTCTCTCTTAGAATAGCATCCCTATCTGGAATCCTAAACAGCAGTCCAGCAAATATCCCATTTTCCTTCTCTACCTCACCACAAAACTCCCCACCCCCACCTGCATTCCCTATTCAGCTCATTCAATCTGGCTCCAGTTCCCAGAGATTCACTGAAAGTGCTTTTATGAAGGTCAGAAAGGATCTCCATGCTGCTAAATATAATAGACACTTTTCCATATATCTTATTCTATCTTTTGTTATATTTTAACTCATTAGATCACTTTCTGATTACTAAACCCCTCTCCTCTCTGAGTTTCACTCTTCTAGGTCTTCATCTGTCACACTGGAGACTCTTTCTCAGTCTCTTGCTCTTGTCTTTCAAATCTTCAGATACTGGCCTTGGGCTCTCTGCTGTCTGTCTACTCTGCCTGCTTGGGACAGATTTACATTCATGATTCCAAGTTTCATTTATTGTCCTGACCTCTTCCTTGAGAAAAAGCTTCATATATCCAATTATTCACGGACATTTTCACTTGAGTGTCTAACATGCCTTACAATTAACATAGCAAAACAGAAATTCTGATTTTTCTTTCAAATATCCTTCTCCTCTCCTCTATTCTACCCCATCTCATTGAATGGCATGCCTATTTTCCACATTGATGAAGCCAGAAAACTATGAAGCATTCCCCATCTCCAATCTATCAGTCTTTTGGTTTTACCTGTATATTATGGGATTCCCTGAGTCCTCTTCACCTCCACTGTCATTACCCTCAAGTCAACCTCTCAGCTACTACTGTTGATTCCTAAATGATATCCCTCTTCTGCTTCATGCTTTCTCTGCAACTCGTTCTCTACATAGCACTAAAAACATCTTCTAAAAATTAAAATTAAATCACATCATTTACGTGCTCCAAAACTTTCTATAGCTTCCTTTTGCATTTAGGGGAAAAATATACTAACTTCTCACCACGGCCTATTATCCTTACTTGATCTGTCCAGCCCCAACTAACCTTCTCCAAGCCCAACTTAAGTCGCTCTCTTTCCCTCCTCTCAGTTTGTCCCATGCCCACTGACTTCAGTCTTAGAACAGAACAACTTTTGTCTTGCCTTCAAGCATTTTAAATGCTGTTCCCATCAATTAACAACTTCCTGTCCTTAAACTTCAAGGCTCAGTTTAAAAGACAACTCTGCAAAAATGCCTCACTGTTGTATTGTTAATGTGTAATTTTTTTCACTCTTCATATTATGTCTCTTCCGGCAAGATTTTAAACTCCTTGATGGTGGTAGCTAAAATTTTTCCTCTTATTGCTATATACTTAAATTCTGGCACAAAGTCTGACATAGTAAGTGTTGAATAGATGAGTTTTGAAGAAAATAGATGTAAAATAAATATTTATAATATAACCTTTATGTAATGAGTTAAGGATATTTTATTTAAGTAATCTATTTTTGCAAAACTTGTTTAGATTGAAATCTTTAAGCCTCAAATGTATTTGTCATATGATGAAATTGAGTCTCACTGTTTTTTAATACATGAGAGACATCCAAGAAAAATTTACACTAGCAAGAAGACTTATTGATCACTCCAGGCAGCAGAAACTAGTGGAAATAGGTTTTGGCTGAAAAGTGTTGGTTCTCTCATTTGTTGCCTGCTGATCACTTTTTAGTTAGCCATTGTTCCTCTTCACTTGTGTCTGAAAATCTGAAAAGTGTCACCTAAGACTATTTTGAAAGGGTAACATTCCTTATTGCCTTATATCACATTTTAGTAAACTAATCTGTAGGGCAACTGTATACTGTGGATTAATATATTGAATAAATAGCACTGCTTTCACAACTTCCCCTTAAATCAAATGCCTCAAAAAACAAACAAACAAACAAACAAACAAAAAAACACATCAGGCCTCTACTGAGTTAAACAGCGAGGGTTGAGAAGCCATTTTATCTCTACAGACATGTGTTCAAAATCCATAATTATTTCTTGTCATGTCACAAAAGGAAAAATAGAATATACTTCCATGAAATACCCAGTTGTAATCAACTCCACAGAGAATCTTGCTCTGAGAGTTCTTTCCTTCTCTTCAACTGGTTCTTTTGTACTGTAATTGAGTTCAATTTGCTCCTGTCTCCATTCCTCACAGACAGCTTCTCATTTGAGGGGTCGGAAGATGTATTACACTAATACATCGTCAGAATGACAATGCTATGATGATGCATGGGTGTAATACATCTTCAGAGCTTCAGCACTGTTCAGAAACAATACGGCTGGTACTGAATTACATTCAAATCAAATGCAAAATGAAAATTAAAAAAAAAAAACCTGGCTAACAGGAAAGGTGAAAAAAACCCTCAAAAACAAAATTGTTTAATAAATTCCATAATTCTATATATTTTGAGGGCAAGTTCTCAAGACTTTAGAATGGCTTTAATTTATAAATTTATGCAATAATATTCTCTATGAATTTCTGAAGATTACACTGAAACAGAGCCTTAGACAAAAAATATACAATGAATCTAGTTTTTTAAGTCATGATCTCTCGGGCAAAATTTACATACAGCATTTATGTGCAATAAATGTTGCATTTTACCTCTTTTGTCGAACTGTCAAAATTAGATTTTCACCATTTCATGAGATATTTGTATTATGCTAGGAGACATTTCATGGGTTTTGACTGTCTTCCCTCTGGACAAAATTCCCTTTGAGACATTTTATAGAGAGTCAAAGTGCTGTCTTCTGATAGAGAATGCTCTCCATAAAATTTTTAAAACTTTAACAGGCCAAAATTGGATGGCATAACAACCTAAGATTAGATAATTTGCCAAAATTAATAATAATAAGAAGAAAAACTTGGCACCATCATTAATAGCCCTCTGGTCCTAGTATCCTTTACATCTTTTTACTTTGGCTTTGTTTAGGTTAATAGTTATATGGAAGTCTCAGAGAGACTTGGTTCCTTTATTCTGATGCCAACCGCTTAGGAATCTATAGCTGTGTGAAAGACTCTTTTCTTTTGTTCTTAATTTTGACAGATTTTTTTTTCTATAGCACAGAATGAAACCAGATAAAACATTCTCTTAAAAAATGTAACCCTTCTCTAACATATTCCGTTTCTTGTCCTCCCCTCTCATCACCCAGAGTTTATGAAATCTGAATAAGTAAAAATTTTGTTTCCGGAAATCATTCTGGTGATTGCCCAGTAAACATTCTCCTCTTATACTGTTTATATAGCAGAAACAAAATACAAAATAAAATTTCACCAGTTTAGAAGGGCAATCATTAACTTGCATTTACCTGATTTTATCACATAAGAACACAGTATTCATCACGATCTTTTATTATCTGTCCTCAAACAACTTCTACGTAAAAAATGAAGTATATGGTAAATTTTAATAATAATAGCTAAAAAGTTAAAGCTCTTAATTTTGGATGAGTTTTTTTTTAACTCTTTGCCTGTAATATCTCTTTTGTGTAACAACCCTGTTACATTGCTGCTATTATTATCAACTTCATTTTGTAGATGAAGAAACTGAAGCATAGGGAACTTAAGAAATATACTCAGGCTAACACATGCAGTGACTGGCAGAGGAGGAATCTGAAACCAGGTAACCCAAGTCCTAACCATAGTCCTTTTAAGCACTATGTAATATTGCCTTTTCAATAGGAGTTTAATAATCATAAAAATGATGTTTATTTATTCTGTAACTTCTTTAGAAAATGATCTAGTCATGTAGGTTATAAGTATAAATAATTATTAGTTTTATTAATGTTTAAAAGATTAATCAGATACATTTATTAGTCACATTAAGATTTTACAGTATTCTAAAATATCTTTTCTTGTAACAAATATTTATTGAATGCCTACTGTGTAATTGTAATTGCTTAAAACATGTAGTTTCACTTGCCCGAATCTTAAAGAGATAGCATACTAAAAGTGAGAATGATTATAATTAAAAGTTTAACACAGTTTTATTGATATATAGTCCAAGATTATTATAATCATTATAATTTTCTACTAGTGATGATTATTCCTAATTATGATCAAGTTAACCAAGAAAAACATAATTTTAAAATGAGCTGTTGCACAATTAATATTCCATAGCAAAATATTCATTTTGAGTGAAGAAAAAATTGATATAGTACTCTATTACACCAGAGGTCAAAACTCTTCTAATAATAATTTACTGCAAGCCAACCATGTGCTTTTCTCTATAATTGTCAAGGACACATTGGGTTTTGATTTTTAAAAAATCGTTATGAAGCTATTTTCTCTTTCTTACTCATATATATTTCAATAAGGATCCAAGAACAGCACAAAATTCCAGTAGGTTTTATTTGTGTATAAAATTAGCCTTGATGAATACAACTTTACATTTATGGGTGAGAGCAATCAAATTATACCTCCATTGACTACGGGGTTCAAATGATCAGTACAACTTGTATTCAAATTAACATCATGCTGTTTTTCTCCTGAATGTATTGCATGGTTATAATACTTCACAAGAATACTAGTTACTATGTGCTAACCTATGTTAGAGCAGTGCCTGGGCTATACTAAGTGCTGAATAAATAATACTTAATGTAAGTATTAGATGGACTCATTGTATACATTGGTAGTACCTAATGTTCCTTCCAGATACTTATAGTATCCATCTAATATTATGAATGGAATTTCCATCTGTAGAATCCCACCTCAGCATGAATTAGCATGAAATTTATAACCAAAGTAAAGGTTGCATTTTCCAAGATTATAACTTTTTTTTTTTTTTTTTTTTTTTTTTTTTTTTGAGACATAGTCTCACTTTGTCGCCCAGGCTGGGGTGCAGTGGCACGATCTCGGCTCACTGCAACCTCCGCTTCCCGGGTTCAAGCGATTCTCCTGGCTCAGCCTCCCAAGTTGCTAGAATTACAGGCGCGTGCCGCCATGCCTGGCTAATTTTTTGTATTTTTAGTAGAGACAGGGCTTCACCGTGTTAGCCAGGATGGTCTTGATCTCCTGATCTCGCGATCCACTCGCCTCGGCCTCCCAAAGTGCTGAGATTACAGGCGTGAGCCACTGCGTCCAGGCTTTTTTTTTTTTTTTTTTTTTTGAGATGGAGTCCCACTCTGTCGCCCAGGCTGGAGTGCAGCAGCGCGATCTCGGCTCACTGCAACCTCCTCCTTCTGGGTTCATGCGATCCTTCTGCCTCGGCCTCCCAAGTAGCTGGGATTACAAGCCTGTGCCACCATGTCTGGCTACTTTTTGTATTTTTAGTAGAGACGGGGTTTCGGCATGTCACCCTGACTGGTCTTGAACTCCTGGCCTCAATGATCTGCCCACCTCGGCCTCCCAAATTACTGGGATTACAGGCATGAACCACCGTGCCTGGCCCAAGATAATAACTTTTAAACAAACTCCTAATTTGTTTACATATAATCACTTACATACTACTTTCCCTATATATGTAACATGACATGAAAATCACTAAGGGAAAGACTCTTGAAAAAATCGAATTCACAAAATGTAGACAGCCTAATGTTAAGCATTATCTGCTCCCCAGATTCAGTCCACCAAGGGGAAACATAACGTGGCATGTCATTTTTTAAATGCCCCTGCTCTCTCAGAAAATAAAATTCCATAAGAAAAAAAAATCTTTTATGAAATGTTTGGTGGGTTCCTGCTTTTTGTTTTTTTATGGGTAAGTACCTTCCTTGAAGTATTGTGGATTTATTTTTATAGTGATTCATCATATCATGAGGCCCATTGTTTTGGCATTATATGTGTCTTAAAATACTAGAAATTTTCTTTCTTTATTCAAATCACAGGTATTAACAGCTCTGAATTTAAAAATTAGCATAGCTTACCACTTACTGGTTAGAAGTAGAGGGGACTTTGGAAACAGACAAATGAAAGTTAAAATTATAAAGAAAACTCTCAGAAAAAAGAGTCAATTTTAACTGCATATATAAATTATTGGTGTGCAATCTTATGGTGAAAGTTTAACTTGCCATCATTATGTAGATTCATTCATTATATAATTATCCATTATGTAAAGCCATCTTGGAAATTCACAAAAGCTCCACAAAGAATGCAACTCTGCAATGGAACTAGAACCATAGTTTGTAATCTGAAGATCTGGTATTGTTGAAATGTCATCAGCATAATTTGCCGGTTTTACTGAATGCTTTTTTCTACTAACATCAAAGAGCAGAGTGTAGCGTCAGGATTGCAACCTGAAGCAAGGTTCATAAAGAATTACAGTGTTTGGGTGACAGGCTGACAGCATGGAAGAAGCACATATACACAGTCTGTTCATAAGACACTTGGTGTTGGTCCAGCTCTCAGTATTTCTAAGAAGTCTTCCTTTGAATAAAGAGGAAAGGCAATGGAATTGAGAGCACTAATAAGAAATAACACTTTCTGGTTTATAACTGTAATGACTTAAACTATTTTCGTAATTAATTTAAACAATAGATCCCAGCAGTGTTCATAGATTTTAGCTCATAATTTTCATGTTTTACTGTCTCCTAGTTTTTCAGATAATTAGGAATTAAGGTTTGCTGTCTTAAGACTCTATTTAAGATAATTACAGAAGTTTTAATGTGCTAAATCTATATATCTCAGCTGGGAAACAAAACTTAAGACTTAAACCTCTTTTAAAATATCTGATGCAGGAGTCAGCAAACATTTTTTAAAGGACCTGATAGTAAGTAACTTAGGCTTTGCTGTCCATATAGTCTCTGTTGCAACTATCCACTTCTACTGCTGTAGAGTTAAAGCGGCCATAGACAACATATAAAGGAATGAGCATGGTGATGTTCAGTAATCTTTACTTACAGAAAAGACAGCAGGACACTTTGGCCCATAGGCTTTAAGTTGCTAATCCATGGTCTACAGACTATTTTATTTTGTTTACTCCGTTTATCTTGAAGTAAATCTCATGGAACAGTTTCAACATCTTTAAAATCCCCTACTTTGGAAACTATTTTGTATTCTTGATTGACAGTTTACAGTATTAAACTTATAGCTGAGGTATATCCATAGCAATACTTGTGAAAAGCATAGAAAATACTGCTTCTTTATCTTTCTAAGTTTCTATACTTTAACCCACATGATTTCCAAATATTGCTATGTGGCCCTTTTAAGGGTCCCTCAATGTTAAATAATGACTGACATCTTTTATTAAACTCAGTATTCTAACTTAACCAAAATATCCTTCAGAAATGAAGAAAAAATTTAAACATTCTCCGACGAGGAAGACTAAGAGAATCAGTCTTCAGTTGAACTGCCATAAAAGAACGGCTATAAAAAAATTTTCTAAATAGAAATAAAACAATAAAAGAAGGAAACTTAGGGTATCAGGTAGGAGTGAGAAAAATGGTAAAAATATAAAAGATAGGTAAATACAAAATACTTTCCTTCTCTTGAGTTTTCCAAGTTTGCTTGACAGTTACAAACTATAGTACATTATCATCATAAAAATACTTTATCATGTATGCAGAGAAAATATTTAAGATGCATATATTTTAAATGAGGTAAAGGAATGTAAAGGGCACTAAGTTTTCTATACTTTGCTGGAACTAGTAAAGGTTGGACATCCTTAGACTATGATAAGTAATGTGTTTGTAAGGCAACACATAGAGCAATTACTTAAAAAGCTGTGCAGAGATATATTCAAAAACTGGCAATAAGATAGAGTTCTAAAAAATGCTCAGGTAACCCACAGGAATGCAGGAAAAAGAAAATAGAGAAACAAAAATGAGAGGCAACAAACAGAAAAAAAAGAGAAAAAGTCAGACTTAAGTCCTAATGAATCAATAATTAAATTACATGTAAATGGTTTAAATACATCAATCAAAATAGAGAGGTTGGCAAAGCAGATTAAAGAATGCATATGTTGTATCAACTATAGGCTGTCTGCAAGAGACTCACCTAAAATAGGACAATATCTTTAGCCTGAAAAATAAAAAGATGGAAAAGAAACATGATTGTTCATAGCAGCTTTATTTGTTATAAACAAAAACTGAAAGCAATCAAAATATTCTATAATATTTGAATGGTTTAGAAAATTGTGATGCATTCATATCATGAGATACTATTCTGCAATAAAAAGAATGAACTTGATATATACTATAACTGGGAAAGATCTCAAGGACACTACGCTGAATATAAAAAGCTAATTTGAAAGATTATGTACGGTATGGCAGTACATAACCTTTGTACGCTTACATGTAAGTGTACACTCACATGACATTCTATAAATGACAATATTACAGAATTGGAAAACAGAATGTTAAATAACGAGTGACATCTTTTATTGAACTCAGTATTCTATTCTAAGCCAAAACATCATTTGGCAATAAAGGAGAAATCAAAACGTTCTCTAATGAAGAAAACTAAGTTTGCCTTCAGTTGACCTGCCATAAAAGAATTGCCAGAAAAAGTTCTGAACATAGAAATAAAGCAATAAAAGAATGAACCTTAGAACACCAGGAAGGAAGAAATAAAAATGCTAAAAATAAAAAGGGGGTTAGGCATGGTGCATGGGGGAGGAATGTATGTAACTATAAAGAAATAATACAAGAAAGATCTTTGTGCTGAGGGAATAGCCCTGTATCTTGATTTTGATTCTGGCTACATGAATGAACTCATGATAAAATGGTATAGAAATATACACAAACATTGCACTAATGACCATTTCCTAGTCTGATGTCATACATGTTATACAAACATTGGGGGGGGTCCTCCTTCCACAGTTACATAGTACTTTATGCCACCGCTTGTGTGGAATTAACTCCCTGAACAGTAGTAACTGGCTTTATTTGTCTTTGGTCTCAAAGGACAGGGGACTCCTTGTGACTAGAGAAGATCTGTTCATCTTCATGCCCCATTGGGAAAAACTGGGTGAAGAGTACATGAAAACTCTTTGTACTAACTTTGGAACTTCCTGTGAGTCAGTAATCATTTCAAAGTAGAAGATAAAACATAATTTATATTTATTTGGGTTAATTTATGTAAACACTCTGAGTATCATGTTCATCTGTACAATGAGTTTGGTTTTGAGGCTTAAATGAGATAAGTATGTGAAAATACCTCTCCCTCATTGCCTATGGTATGGAAGGTAATGAAAAAGTTAGTTGAACCATGTTGGCTAAAATTGATTGGTGTGAGCTTTATGTTAATAGGGTGTAGCCACATTAAAGCTATAAGGAAAATAAAGGGCTGATGCATATTTAGGAGTGTGTGTGTGTGTGTGTGTGTGTCTGTGTGTCTGTGTGTGTGTGTTTACTTAGGGGAATAGGGAAGTGAGAAAATATCAGGAAAAAAAATACTTGCTTGTGTGAATACCTCATTATCTCCACCCCAATTTTAATATCTAGTTCCTAGAAGCCATGTAGGAATCAAAGACAAAGAGGAGCATTCATTGGTTCAGCAATCTTTACAGATTCCCTACTTTGTGCCAAGCCTTGTGCTAAGCCATGTAGTATAAAGAAGAACAGATTATTTCTGGACAAAAGGACTCCCCTGGCCCATGAGACCAAAAGCAAATAAAGTCAATTATTACAATTCAGAAAGTTAATTCCACACAAGTGGTGACATGAAGTACTATATAACTATGGAAGAAGAAACACACAATTTTTCCTGGGAAGTTTTGGAATGATTTTTTGAAAAATTGAAGAATAAATAGAAATTTGTCAATTGAATAAAATGACAAAGATATTCCTAGTAGAAGAAACAACATATGTAAAAGTAGAAAAGTATATTTCTACCTTGACTAGTAGGATGCATAGTTATTTCAGGTGAGTGCAAAAGTAATTGTGGTTTTTGCATTGTTGGAAGTTGCTGTTTGATATTGTAATACATTCTTAAATAAATGTGGTTATGTTATAAATCATTTTAATAGACACTCTCTCTTTACTTTTTTTGCTAATGACTTATTACTTGCAGTTTATTTTATGTTTATTTTAGACTACGGAAATGATGTTAGACAAAAAGCAAATCCGAGTGATTTTCTTATTCAAGTTCAAAACGGGTCATAAAGCAGCAGAGACAACTCTCAACATCAACAAGGCATTTGGCCCGGGAACTGCTAACGAATGTACAGTGCAGTGGTGGTTCAAGAAGTTTTGCAAAGGAGATGAGAGCATTGAAGATGAGGAGTGTAGTGGCTGGCCATCAGAAGTTGACAAGGACCAGTTGAGAGCAATCATAAAAGCTGATCCTCTTACAACTACATGAGAAGTTGTTGAATAATTCCACATTGACTATTCTATGGTCACTTTGCATTCAAAGCAAATTGGAAAGGTGAAAAAGCTTGATAATAGGTGCCTCATGAGCTGATCGAAAATCAGAAAAATAGTTGTTTTGAAGTGTCATCTTCTCTTATTCTACGCAACAACAAACCATTTCGCAATCGGATTGTGATGTGCGATGAAAAGTGGATTTCATACAAAAACCAGTGATGACCAGCTCAGTGATTGGACCGAGAAGAAGCTCCAAAGCATTTCCCAAAGCCAAACTTGCACCAAAAAAAGGGCATGGTCACTGGTGGTCGGCTGCCGGTCTGATCCACTACAGCTTTCTGAATCCTGGCGAAACCATTACAACTGAGAAGTATGCTCAGCAAATCAATGAGATGGACTGAAAACGGTGACACCTGCAGCCAACGCTGGTCAACAGAATGGCCCAATCCTTCCCTATGACAACGTCTGACTGCACATTGCCCAACCAATGCTTCAAAACTTGAATGAATTGGGCTACAAAATTTTGCCTCATTTGCCATATTCACCTGACCTCTTGCCAACCGACTACCACTACTTCAAACAACTCAACAACTTTTTGCAGGGAAAACACTTCCACAACAAGCAGGATGCAGAAAATGCTTTCCAAGAGTTTGTTGAATCCCAAAGCAAGGATTTTTTTTTAATGCTACAGAATAAACAAGCTTATTTTTCATTGGCAAAAATGTGTTGATTTTAATGGTTCCAATTTTGATTAATAAAGGTGTGTTTGAGCCTATTTATAATGATTTAAAATTCAGGATCTGAAACCACAATTACTTTTGCACCAATCTAATATGCCTCCACATCTAAGTTCTTCATTTACTCCAATCTTCCATATTCTGTTTCTGTCCCATTATGACACTGAATTGCCTCACTGACCACCAAACTACTTAACCCAGAGGTATCTATATGGTTTGTATCTTATTTGACCTGATTGACATTATTCACTATTCCTAAAAAGGTTTTCATCTTTTGGGTCCTTAAAATCATGGCATTCTGATTCTGTCCCTATGCCTTAGATCACTTGTTTAAAGTCTCCTTTATAAGTGATCAATGACTGTTTATTAAACAAAAGTGAGCAGTGTCAAGTGATTGATTTAAGAAATAAGAGACCTGGCCATGCGCGGTGGCTCACGCCTGTAATCCCAGCACTTTGGGAGGCCGAGGTGGGCAGATCATGAGGTCAGGAGTTTGAGACCAGCCTGACCAACACGGTGAAACACTGTCTCCACTAAAAATACAAAAATTAGCTGGGCTTGGTGGCATGCGCCTGTAATCCCAGCTACTCGGGAGGCTGAGGAAGGAAAATGCTTGAACCTGGGAGGCGGAGGTTGCAGTGAGCCAAGACCGTGCCACTGCACTCCAGCCTGGGCAAGAGAGCAAGACTCTGTCCAAAAAAAAAAAAAAAAAAAAAAGAAATAAGGGATCTGAGTCTTTCTAAATGTGAGCAGGATAGGGTCAGTAGAAAGGAAAAAGTTAAAGATGTAAGAAAAAGATAATATTTAATAAAATAAGGACCTGACAAATAGGAAGAAAAGGAATCTCAAACATGACAGGAGAAAAAGAACATAAATTGAGCATTCTTTATCTTGAGTTAGGCAATAGCCTTAATGCCTATGATAATTAAGGTAGTAATGCCTTATCAAAACATTAAGCATACGGAAATTAGACAAAAAAGTGTTTGAGACATATAGCCCAGTGTTGTGCTCACATGTTTAGCTTCAGAGCCAGTAACACCTCTGTCAATTAATAAAAACCACCAGGCTAAAGGATGAACATGTCTGGATATTCCAGGTACCAAAGAATAGAAAGAAATGAACTTGGAAATAGACATCAAAATAAATAGCCACAAATAAGTGAATATTTTTAAACGGCTTTCAACATGCTTCTAGATTTTTTTATCTCCTTGATATGGTTTTGATCTGCATCCCCACTCAAGTCTCATGTGGAATTGTAATGCTCAATGTTGGAGGTGGACCTAGTGGGAGGTAACTGGATCATGGGGGGAGTTTTTCATAAACAGCTTAGTACTATCCCTTTAGTGCTGTTCTTGTGACAGAGTTCTCATGACATCTTGTTGTTTAAAAGAGTGGAGAACCTCCCCCTTCTCTCTCTTGCTCTTGCTTTGTCCTTGTAACATGTGCTGGCTTTCCCTTTGCCTTCTGTCATGACCATAAGTATCCTAAGGCCTCTCCAGAAGCAGAAGTTGCTACGCTTCCTGTACAGCCTGCAGAACAAGGAACCAATTAAACTTCTTTCTTTGTAAATTATGCAGTCTCGGGTATTTCTTTATAGCAGTGCAAGAATGGACTAATATAGAAAATTGGTACTGAGGAGTAGGGCATTGCTATAAAGATACCTGAAAATGTAGAATTGCCTTTGGAACTGGGTAAGGGGAAGAGGTTGGAAGAGTTTGGAGGGCCCAAAAGAAGACAGGAAGATGAGGGAAAATTTGGAACTTCATAGAGACTTCTTGAATGGTTGTGCTGACAGGGATATGGACAATGAAATCCAGGCTGATGGGGTCTCAGATAAAAATGAGGAACTTATTGGGAACTAGAGTAAAGGTCACTTTTGCTACACTTTAGCAAAGAGCCAGGCTGTATTGTGCCCCTTCTCTAGGGATCTGTGGAACTTTTAACTTGAGAATGATGATTTAGGGCATTTGGCAAAAGAAATTTTAAAGCAGCCAGGTGTTCAAGAAGTAGCCTGGCTGCTTCTAACAATATATGCTCCTATGTGTGGGCAAAGAAATGACCTGGAACTGGGACTTTTATATTTTAAAGGGAAGCAGAGCATAAAAGTTTGGAAAATTTTCAGCCTTGCTATGTGGTAGGTAGAAAAGTAAAGCCCATTTCAGAGGAGCAATTCAAGATGGCTGCAGAAATTTGCATAATTAAAAAGAAGGTAAAGGCTGATAGAAAAATGAGGAAAAGACCTCAAAGGCATTTCAGAGAAGTTCATGGCAGCCCCTCCCATCACAGACCTGGAGGCCTACCAAGGAAGAATGATTTTGTGGGCCAGGCCCAGGGCCGAGCTGCCTTGTGCAGCCTCAGAACATAGCTCCCTGCATCCCAGCAACTCCAGCTCCAGACATGGCTCAAAGGGGCCCATATAAAGCTCAGGCCACTGCTTCAGAGGCTGCAAACCATAACCTTTGGCAGCTTTGATGTGGTGTTAAGCCTGTGGGTGCACAGAGTACAAGAGCTGAGGCTTGGAAGCCTCTGCTTAGATTTCAAAGGATGAATGGAAAAGCCTGGATATCCAGGCATCCAGGCAGAAGCCCACTACAGGGGTGGAACCTTCATGAATAACTCTATTGGGGCAGTATGGAGGGCAAATGTGGGGTCAGAGCCGCCACACAGAGTCCCCACTGGGAGATTACTTAGTGGAGTTGTGAGAAGAGGGCCCCAGAATGGTAGATCCACTGATAGCTTGTACCCTACACCTGGAAAAGCAGCAACCACTCAACATTAGCCCATGAGAGCAGCCATAGGGACTGAACCCTACAAAGTCATGGGACAGAGCTGCCCAAGGCCTTGGGAACTCAGCCCTTGCTTCAGTGTGCCCTGATTGTGAGACATGGAGTCAAAGGAGATTATTTTGAAGTTTTGAGGTTTAATGACTGCAGTGCTGGGTTTCAGAAATGCATAGGGCCTGTATCCTCCCAATTTTTTTTTGTTTTTGGCTGATTTCTCCCTTTTGGAATGGGAGTATTTACACAATGCCTATACCCCATTGTATCTTGCAAGTAACTAACTTCTTTTTGATTTTATAGGCACATAGGAAGAAGGCACTTGTCTTGTCTCAGATGAAACTTTGAACTTTGGACTTTTAACTTAATGCTGCAATAAGGTTAAGACTCTGGGGGACTGTTGAGAAGGGATTATTGTATTTTAAAATGTGAGTAGGACATGAGATTTTTAGGAGGTGTCAGTATGGGAATGATATGGTTTGGATCTGTGTCTTTGCTCAAGTCTCATGTGAATTGTAATCCCAATGTTGGAGGTGGAGTGTAGTGGGAAGTGATTGGATCAAGTGGGTGATTTTTCATAAATGGTTTAGCCCCATTGCCCTAGTCCTGCTCTTATGATAGAGTTCTCAGGAGATCTGGTTGTTTAAAAGAGTGTAGAACCTCCCCTGACCCCCTTTCTCCTGCTCCAGCATTGTAAGACATGCCTGCTTCCCCTTCACTTTCCACCATGACTATAAGTTTCCTGAGGCCTCCCCAGAAGCAGAAGCTGTTATGTCTCACCTCCTGTACAGCCTACAGAACTGTGATTAACATTTTTAACAATAAAACTTTTTTTTTTTTTTTTTTTACAAATTACCCAGATTTTATAGCAATGGGAGAATGGACTAATACACTCATCTATAATTGAAATTTTTTTCCTTTAATTTTTTATTTTTTCTTACTATTTCTAGGCTTATTAATACAATCATATGTAATACAATTTTTATTTTTTCTTTATTTTTAAAATCGGAAGGCTCATGTATACTTGTTGATATTCTCCAGAAGTTTACAGTGATTTTTACCTTCATGGTAACCTCATTTGTGAGCAGCTATGTGAATTACATTTTCAAGAGTCACAAAGAGGCCCCTTAATCTCAGGAACAGGGTTACAAATTCTATCTGGTTAATATGATTTGGCTGTGTCTTCACTCAAATCTCATCATAAACAGTAGTTCCCATAATCCCCATGTGTTGTTGGAAGGGACCTGGTAGGAGGTAATTGAATGGTGAGGGTGGTTACCTCCATGCTGTGCTCATGATAGTGAGTGAGTTGTCAAGAAATCTGATGGTTTTACTAGGGGGTTTTCCCCCATTTTGCTTGGCACTTCTCTTTGATGCCACCAAGTGAAGGACAGTTTTGCTTCCCCTTCCACCATGATTGTAAGTTTCCTGAGGCCTCCCCAGTCCTGTGGAACCATGAGTCCATTAAACCTCTTTCCTTTATAAATTACCCAGTCTTGGGTATGTCTTTATTAGCAGCGTGAGAATAAACCAATAATCTGTTCAAAAATTTAAACACATTTCAAAAGTATATTAACAGCTAAGAATATGAAATGTTTATAAGTCATAAACTCTGTCCAATGTTGCATACTATTCCATTTACTGTTCATATAACAATTCTGTGAATTGGGTACAATTGTTATTGCCATTTTGTATTTGAAGTTTAAGGAAATTAACAATTTTTCCTAAGATGTTACTTTTGATAAGAGGAAGATCTGGATCTCAAACTCGACTGAAATCAAAATGCATTATCTTAATCACTAGGCCCTACCGGCACCATCTCATAAGTAAATTCCTGGTAGAAATGAAATCATACACTTCATACTAGGAATTTTGAAAAAACCTTGAAAAATTTGAAACAGATAAAGAACCAGTCATAGATGAGCAGAAGCAGTAGGATCACATGTAAAGATCTATGAGCCTACCTGTATCTCTAGCCATAGGACAACTACCCTCCTTTATTTTCCTTGAGATAAATATTTTTCTTACTAGTTCTGGTGCTCTTTGCATACACACAGATTACAGGCTCCATTCCAGGCTTCTTGTTAGATAAAACCAAACAAAATATTTTTTCTATCCCTCACCCTGAAGTTATTTAAGGTCTTATTGTGGTTTAGCAGAATATCACAGGAAGTAGCCTAGACTTCTGAGTCTTTAATAATTTTACTATAAAGCAGTTAAGTTACATTTTTAAAGCAAAATGTAATGATTCTAACTCCAATTGTATGGTATAAAATCAATCAAAGTTAAATGAAATGGTTGATTCTAGAAGTAAGGCAGAAAAGATGAGCCTGTTGTATTTTCTTATGCCATAAAGCATAGAAGTAAACAAAATGATGAGTTCATGTCATAAGGACACAGGAGACCGATTTGGTGTGACTCCTAATGGTCAAACTGAAGACAATTTGACCAAGAAAAACATTAAAGACTTTTTAAAAATGTAAATCAAAACCACAACGAGATCCCATTTCATGCCAGTTAGAATGGCGATCATGAAAAAGTCAGGAAACAACAAATGCTGGAGAGGATGTGGAAAAATAGGAGCACTTTTACACTGTTGGTGGGACTGTAAATAGTTCAACCATTGTGGAAGACAGTGTGGTAATTCCTTAAGGATCTAGAACCAGAAATAACCATTTGACCCAGCAATCTCATTACTGGGTATATACCCAAAGGATTATAAATCATTCTACTATAAAGACACATGCACATGTATGTTTATTGTGGCACTATTCACAATAGCAAAGACTTGGAACCAACCCAAATGCCCATCAATGATAGACTGGATAAAGAAAATGTGGCATATATACACCATGGAATACTATGCAGCCATAAAAAGATGAGTTAATGTCCTTTGCAGGGACATGGATGAAGCTGGAAACCATCATTCTCAGCAAACTAACACAAGAACAGAAAACCAAACACCACATGTTCTCACTCATAAGTGGGAGTTGAACAACGAGAACACATGGACACAGGGAGGGGAACATCACACACTGGGGCCTGTCGGGGGTTCGAGGCTAGGGGAGGGATAGCATTAGGAGAAATACTTAATGTAGATGATGGGTTGATGGGTGCAGCAAACCACCATGGTATGTGTATACCTATGTAACAAAACTGCACGTTCTGCACACGTACCCCAGAACTTAAAGTATCATAAAACAAAAATGGAAGGCCGAGGCAGGTGGATCACCTGAGGTTGGGAGATGGAGGCCAGCCTGACCAACATGGAGAAACCCTCTCTCTACTAAAAGTATAAAATTAGCCAGGCATGGTGGCGCATGCCTGTAATCCCAGCTACCCGGAGGCTGAGGCAGGAGAATCGTTTGAACCTGGAAGGTGGAGGTTGTGGTGAGCCGAGATTGTGCCATTGCACTCCAGCCTGGGTGACAAAAGCAAGACTTCGTCTCAAAAAAAAAAAAAAAAAAAGTGTGAATCCACGAGTTCATGCCATAAAAATAAACAAACAAATAATAAATAGGAGAAAGGGGAATTCTACAGTAGAATGTCAAGTGCTAACTAGTAAAAGCAGAAGGACTGCTGCATCTAGAAAAAAATCATCAGTTTGATCATCAGAGTGAAGTTTGAGTGCAAAAGAATCATCAATAATGTCAAATCTAAGGGCAGAGTTGACAAAGAGCAGATATTTGGATGTCACGGTCTTAAAATCTCTCCCTACAGACTGTTTATTGGTAGCATAGGGAAGAAAAAGGAATAAACTATATGATGTGGAAATCAGACAACACACTGATTGATTGAAATTAACATCACAAATGAGGGACACATGAATATTATGTGACTCCGGATCCGATTCCCTGAGAAGGATACAACTTCACCTACTTCCATAAGGACATAACTAGAAATCTCATGAGAAAATATGAGACAACCCACAAAGGAGAAATATTCTATTTAAAAAGGGGTCAATATGGTGAAACCCCATCTCTACTCAGAATGCAAAAATTAGCTGAGTGTGGTGGCGCACGCTTGCGATCCCAGCTAGTTGGGAGACTGAGTTGGGAGCATCACTCAAATCCAGGAGGTGGAGGTTGCAAGGAGCCGAGATCACACCACTGCACTCTAGTCTGGGCGACAGAGTGAGACTTCATCTCCAAAAAACAAGGAGGGGTGGGGAGTATATACATTGTTGAAAAAAACTGTCAATGTTCAGTAATAACACTGAGAAATTAAATTAGAGGAGCCTAAACTGTTATGTCAACTACATGCAATACAGAGTTCTGGATTGGATTCTGTACTAGACAAAAAAGTATTCTATAAAAAAACTATTGTATCAGTTGACCAAATTGGAATATGGTTGATTAATTGGATAAACGTATGATACCAATGTTAAGTTTACTGAAATTAAAAATTACTGTGGTTATGTAAAGAAAATGTCTATTCTTCAGAAATTAACACGGATATATCTAGAGATAAAAAACACCTAGAGATAAAAAACACCTAGAGATAACAAAGGCCAAGATGTATGCAACTTGCTCTCAACTGGTTCAGTGAAATATATATATGTATATACTTAGTCTACCCACAGAGAAATTGATGAAGCAAATTGACAAAATCCCAATGAATCTAACTGGGTAAAGCATACAGAATATTCTCTGTTTTATTTCTGTAACCTTTTAAAATATAAATTTGAATTTAATTCTCAAATATAGAATGGAAAAAACAGAAAAAAGAAATAATCATTGATAAGGTGAACTGTAAGGAAGCTCACATATCCAGAAACATCTCAGGAAAGGTGTTTTTTTGGTGAAAGTATAGTTGAGTTGCAAGAGTTAAAAAGTAGAATGACAACTGTAGTGGCCCCAGTGATGTTTGTGATGTGGTTGAACACACAGCCTCATTTTTCTGTAAATAAGGATGAAGCTGTATGGAGCTATCATCCTGTGACCAACCATTTATTACTGATTTTTAAAACTGGAATTGACCATGAGTGAGTCAGCAAGAATTACCATGGGCATTGGTAAAAAACCTAAATCAATCAGATACATACAAAAACTAGCCATTACTTCTCGTGTTGACATGAGGTATATCTACATCTGTTTTTATTTACTTATTTATTTTTATATCTGCTTTTAACACTAAACATGTTCACATTTTAACTGCTGTTTTGGGACACATTTTCTTTCATAAAATAGCAAAAGAGGAGCTGAGAACATGCAAAATATTGACATTTCTTAGGCAAAATACAAAGAGATCAGTGAAGTTCATAATTTTGCTTTTAAATATAAATTAATAAGTCAAAAAAACTAATAGAATTATCGGACATGTTCCTTAAAGCAGGAACTCCAGTGTTGTGGGGTTTTCTTTTTCCTTGAGGTGCTGTGCATTTGAATGTAGATCATTAATAAATTATAATTTGAAATTATTGTAAGTGTTTATAAAAATATCCGCCAAGTCTAGTTATTCATTGGATAATAGTTAATATTTATGCTAATTTTACTCATTTGCTCAGTATGGCAGAATCAGAAAAACAAATCTATGCACAGTTTAACTTATAAACCCAATCTGTCTTCTTTCAGTTTCATGATGTTATCCATTATCATTATTCTAATAACTTCACTAACCAACATTCCTATTTAATTAAATAAAATGTATCCAAGCACTTTTAAAAAGAAGAATGTGCATAATAACAAGCACTGCAAAGCAGGAGAGTTAAATTCATAATATTAATCTTAAATTATATGAAGATAGAGATTATGTGTTTCGCTCTTACAAAAATTATATTACCATATCAGATTTAAATTCCTGGAAAGATGATTACGAATCAGCTTTACATTTACATATTGTTTTACTTTTTAAAACACATTTATGCCTATTATATTTTTTGAGTCCCACAATAGCCAAGGATTATTATCATGCAATTTTTGAAAGTAGGAAACTAGCTGGTGGTAGCTACAGCTAAGAGATGTGCACAAGGATTGGCAGATTTGATGAATAAGGAACTTGTCTTAAGAGCACATGTGTATAACTCCTGGTTCTGAATTTGCTGCACTTATACCCCACGGAGAGTCCTGCCATGAATTTAAGTGCTCACATATCAGTTTTATGATTTTTTAGTGGTTCTAGAGAGTGAAGAGTTGGCAGTCAAGAGCACACTCATACTTCAGAAATATTGTAGGGGACATAATACATATTATATAAATATATATTGCAGATATATTGATTTTTTCTAACATAATACCAATACTAAGCATGTGATGTGGGTAAGATTGATTAGACACACTGCATAAATGAGTAAACTGAAAGTCGCTGAAGGGTAATATTAAAGAAAACATTAGCAGATAAAATACATGTTTCAATTGTGCTTGTTCTACACCTATATAAAATATGCCTTTCTGATTTCATTAAAAGCAGTTTCATTGCATCAGCCTTGCTCAAGGTATTTTCACAAAAAAAAATATGAAACAAATAAAATCAGATTTCATTCATCTGAAATGAGGTGGGGTCCTATTTATTAAAAGTACATCTCTGACTTCCAGGGTGCACCCAAAGCTATGTAGTTCAAAGTTAAATTTCACACAACTTGATAATTCTGTTAGCATTGTGACTTTGAAAACAGACCTGTTTTGATGATGACTAAGGTCGACTTCCTGAAATTGACTTATAATCTCTTTTGGAGGATGTGCACTATAGCAGAAGTACTGGAAATCTATAAACATGTTATATATTTCATTTCAACCAGCTATGCGATCCTGCACAAGCTACATAAACTCTTGGATTTTTAGATCCCTCATCAGTTAAAATTTAATTCTAACTCCAAAATCTTTGACTGAAAGCTGCAGTTTGAAATCAGACCCAGCAAACTCATAATTTGATTAACTTTATTCTCCCCTGATTACTTTAGCGGTTCATGCTGACCTGTCAACATGTGAATGCTGATCAAATAAATCTCTTACATATTTAAATGAAGACATTTCTCTTGTGACATTTCCATTTGAGCCTTTTGTCTATTGATTGGTGATTATCCAGCATACGAAAGTGAAAATAACCTTGACTAAGAATCAACAGACATAGGTTCTATTCTGGACTCTGAGTGAAAGGTATTCTTTAACATTTTTTTTTTTTTTTTTTTGAGACAGGGTCTTGCTCCGCACCCAGGCTGGAGTGCACTGGTGCGATCTCGGCTCACTGCAACCTCTGCCTCCCGGGTTCAAATTTCTCCTGCCTCAGCCTCCCGAGTAGTTGGGATTACAGGCATGCACCACCACACCCTTCTAATTTTTGTATTTTTAGTGGAGACGGGGTTTCACCATGACAGCCAGGCAGGACTTGAGCTCCTGACCTCAAGTGAGCTGCCCGCCTCGGCCTCCCAAAGTGCTGGGATTACAGGCGTGAGCCACTGCACCCAGCCCATTTAACTTTTATGAACTGCAATGCCTTTAAGTATGAAGAGTAAGGATAAAAATATGCATTTTGGCCAGGCGCGATGGCTCATGCCTGTAATCCCAGCACTCTGGGAGGCCAAGTTGAGCAGATGACTTGAGGCCAATATTTCGAGGCCAACCTGGCCAACATGATAAACCCCTTCTCTACTAAAAATACAAAAAAAGTAGCCAGATGTGGTGGTGCAATCCTGTAATCCCAGCTACTCAGGAGGCTGAGGCAGGAGAATCGCTTGAACCTGGGAGGCGGAGGTTGCAGTGAGACCGGTTCATGCCACTGAGCTGCAGCCTGGGGGACAGAGTAAGACTCTGTCTCATAAATAAATAAATAAATAAATAAATAAATAAATAAATAAATGCATTCTGCCTGCCGCATGAATAAAATACAAACAATTAAGTTGACTCTTAAGTTCTGAACAAGTGAGGTTAGTGAGGTTACAGGAGAAAAATGAACAGCACAAACAACACTGATGCATTCCTACTTTACCTGATGGGGAGATGTGTCGCCAAGAAATGGAAGGTTCTGGTTTCCCAGTGGCCAAACAAGTAAGAGTGACGTTGGTTCCTTCATTGACGGTCATATCATTTGAGATGTCATATATCTTAGGAGGAACTGAAATGACAAAATATGCAGTGATTAGAAAAAAAATATATAAAATTTTGTTGAAGTATGTATGATTAATTCCATAATATCATGCAAGAAAGGTATGAGGGTGAAATGTATTTATGGCCTATGGTCCTCACCTGAAAGATGGATTCTCTAGAACCTCAAGACTTTCTAGGAGTTTTTTATTAGTTTTTTTTCCCCTAATTTTTGGATGTTAAATACCTCAGGATAAATGGAATATTTAATAACAAAAATGTTTAAACATTGATTAAATATGTATTATGAGTAATTTGTGTTAAGTAAACTAGAATATAATCAATCTATTTTATCCATGGATCCTCATTGTATGATGTTTTCCTTGTTGAAATGGTTAAAAAAGAGGAAATACAGAAGAAACTTAAAATAGCAGAACGGTTATTTCTACATACTGATTTAAAAGCTGGGTGAGTTAGGACATGTACATGATTGGGAGGTAAGATTTCATGGTCACAAAGGTATTTTTGGCTTTAATTTTCTATCTGCTAGGTAGTAGGGCCAGACTTTCTCAAAATTTGTGTTCTAAGGAACACAAATTCTAAGGACTATGAAAGGTGGATACAATAAAGTTTTCTTATCAGCAATGACTGGCAAACACTGGTTGAAACAGATCACTTCAGGACTTCTCATCCTTTGTTATGCCCTTTTGCACTGTAAATCCATAAGAGTCAAGGGGGAAATATTGTATTGCATTTTCTCTGATGTATTAGACTAGAGAAGTTTTCATCCCAGAATTTAACCACATAATACATTTGGGAAACGTTGGAGAGAAAAGTCTCTAAACTAACTTCCAGGATTAAATTTCTATATTCTCTGAGAAACCAAATGTCTCATTGAATCCTCAAACAGTATGGGTATAAGTCTCTATTGGCTAACTGCATTATTTAGAGTAAGTTATTTAATTTATCTCAGCCTCAGTGTCTTTATCTGAGAGCAGGAGACAATAACAGTACATGTCCTATCTGGCTGCTATGGAGACTAAGTAAGTCAATACATGTTAAAGGACTTAGAAAAGTGCCTGACATTAGTGTTAGTTATTATTATTAGATGCTATTAAACACATATATGGTGTTTGAATTTCATTTTAGTAGTGCTCTTTTCCTATGCCTTAAAATTGTTCTCAGAAATTCTTCACTTTTGTAGAGTGTATGACTGACCTATGCCATAAATAAGTTTGGGCTACTTTATAAAATTTATACTATGTTACTATTACAGCTCAAATATAAATAAATGGCAATTACACCCCTTGGTAATCATTAGAAAAATAAGATTTTTACTGAAATCTTTTTAATTGTTCCCTTCTTTGGGTTTCTTTATGCAAGAGATATGTTTTCACGATTACCTTTAAAGCTAGTAACTAAAATCTGTTGTGACGATAAATTACCCATACTTTGAATTTTTTTGACTTTTTATGGAACCAAAACTCAGCCTCAAGAAAATCAAGAATGATATAATTACAAATATAAAGTATTTGATTATGTGTAACTGTTGATATGATTGAGGAGAAGGCTTGTTCCTAAGTAATACACCGTTGTAACTGTTTCCAAATGACATAGTTTAATTGGCATTTAAAACACATTATCATCAAACTCTTCAGTGAGCTTTTCTCAGGCAAATAATAAAAATTTTAAAACCATCCCAAACAGAGGGGTCTTTTCAGCTTAACTAAAACAGAACAAAAATAAAAACATTAAATTACCCTAGAAGGAAAGTACAAAAAACTTAGCATTATACTGGTAAATAGGAGAGTTAATAATAATAAATTTACAACATTAAACTAAAAGTATATTTTAGATATTTAGTTGTAGGTATAGATTTAATTCAATGAACTGTAAAGCACATGTGGATATATATACATATATATAGAGAGAGAGAGAGACAGATATACATATATAGATGGTCACTGACTTACAATGGTTCAATTATGATGTTTTTACTTTATAATGGTGTGAAAATAATATCCATTCAGTAGAAACTACATTTTGAGTACCCATACAACAATTATGTTTTCATTTTCAGTATAGTATTTGATAATCTACATGAAATATTCAACATTTTATTATAAAACAGGCTTTTTGTCACATTATTCTGACCAACTGCGGTTAAGTGTCTGAGCACGTGTAATGAAGGTTAGGTTAAGTTATGATGTTCGATAGTTTAAATGTATTAATTGCATTTTCAATTTACAATGGATTTGGATGTAACCTTATCATAACATGAGGAGCATCTGTATTCATAAACATACATACAGTGCATAGCAGTGCCCACTATTAAAAAAAATTATATAGTGCTTTTTTCCTTTATATAGAAGATAGTATATAGGGCTCTTAGTCTCGCCTAGCGACTTTACTTATTTATTTAAAATATAACTGATTCAAGGTTAGACAGAGATATGTATATGAAGAGAAATAATGAAATGCCATAAGAACATGAATTTCATCCTTGAAATACCATTATTTGGTCAATACTGTCTGATCAAAAAATAGTTTAGTTGGATCTTTACACATCTACATATATTTAAAGTGCTAAACATTATGCTAAACTAATATTCAGCACTAGTATTTGGCTATACAGAGAAACAATTAAGTCCCTTAGAAATAAACTTAGATTTGACATTTAACTATAGGAGATTGTGTAGTGTGGAGAGAGTGGTAAATTCCAGGTGTGACATGTCATTCTCAGTGATTGCAATTGCCTTCCAGGGCCTCATAATTCAGGACATGCTACAGGGAATACACATCTGGAAAGAGGATGTTAGTAAGAGAAAATCCCTCTGACAAGGCTCCTCTCCCCAGAAATGCATCACTTGTTGGCAGCAGATGCCATGTGTAAGAGGGACAGTGAAATCCTTACATGCACGGTGGCTTGTGGAGACAAAAACAGGTGTTGCTTTGCTGAATATTCAGAACTATTGCATATTCAGTTTAAACCTTCCAACTTTTACTGACTATCATGAAGGGAATAATTCTTGACCCAAAGGAAATGCAAAAGTTTAAAGGCATGTTACTTGCCCTCAAGAAATTTAAATTAAAAGAGAGAAGCGGATAGGTAAGTAACTAAGAGAGGGCAAATATTTTCCACATTTTCCTTTCCCATTTTACAGGAGTAAAACAAGTTCAATAGGTAAAACTTCTGGGTTTAAATCAGTAGACATTAATTTTGTGTTGGTTTATTTTAAAGTTAATTATGTAGAATAGTTTACGCACAAGGTTATTGAGTGCAGACTATTTATAATAGATAAAAACTTTTTTTTTCTTTTTTTGACAGAGTCTCTCGCTCTGTCTCCCAGGCTGGAGTGCAATGGCTCAATCTCCGCTCACTGCAACTCCTGCCTCTCAGGTTGAAGTGATTCTCCTGCCTCAGCCTCCGGAGTAGCTGGGATTACAGGCTCCTGCCACTGCGCCCAGCTAATTTTCATATTTTTTAATAGAGATGGGGTTTTGCCACATTGGCCAGGCTGCTCTCGAACTCCAGACTTCAGGTGATCTACCTGCCTCTGCCTCCCAAAGTGCTGGGTTTACAGGAGTGAGCTCCCACACCAGGCCAGGAAAACTATTAATAACCTTAAGGTAGGACTGCACAAATGGTGGTATAGAGAATTGGTCAACTGGATGGTGATAACAATTATCAGCTCTGTCGTCAGAATAAGGTGTGGTATTGAGAAGGGTTTTGGATGGTCCCAGGGTGCATCATGCTAAGCACTTGCATAGAAAAACCAAAAAAAAAAAAAAAAAACCAAGAAAAAAAATAGAGGAGAGTTAAAAATAACGTACTATTCTAGATGTGTGCCCCTTTTCTACATCTTATTTCAGACTCCCTCACATCCTTTTCTAAATACTTAGTTTATGCAAAAAGGAGCAGATGTATTTAATCAATTCAACAATTTTTAAGCTATTAAATAACTACAGATTTTAAGAAGTATTTTAAATTGTCATGTACTTTAAGTACTTATGACCTAGGGCAGAGTTATAAAGAAATATATTAATGAGTGTAAACTCATTTAATATGCTGGAAACAATTATTATAATATCCTCACTATCTTCATTATATGACACCATAAAAAGACAATGAAAAGGCAGAAGTCCTAGATTTCATACTAAATCACAGAATATCTCCTAGTGAAACTCTAATTAGGAATATAGAAGACTTTACAACTGTGTTCATAATTAATTGTTGTGTATTACCAGTTAGAGAGATCTAAGAACACTGGAAGCTTTCTAAGCAACAGAGGTTGAAAGTAGATTTAAAGATTGTGTTGGGTGAAATGTATTTTAAAACCTCCTATCCATTTAAATGAACTACTCTTGGTCCCTTGCATTCATAACATGCTTTCCCTTTAATTGTTCACTGGCCTAAAATTCAACTGCTACTTAGTACCTGGTCTTCAACTTTTATTTAGTTGGTTCCACAGTGAGGAGATAATGTGTATTTAGATGTATCTACATATTTAGATTCTCTAAAGATAACGTATGTCTCTTGTTAGTTTCACTTTCACCAAAAAATTTAGGCAATTTGACTTACGCCACCCACCTTCCCTCTTCTGAGCCCATCTGTGGGTGTCTTCAGGCCAGGTATGAGTCACTTTCAGTAAGAAGAATCTTAGAATGCACATCCAAACCAGATTCTAATGACCTTCACACAGGCTACCATTTTGGATTATTCTCCACTGTTTGTACGATAATGAGCAACTGAGTTTGTGAGTGCACGGCATTATTTTCTTTTAATGTGTACATATTTTCTGATGTATAGAAATAAATTATTTTTGTTTGTTTAATGAGCAGTCTTCAAAGATATAGCTTTAATTTCTTTCAAGAATTCATCATGCTGCCTGCAACACGACCATTAACCAACAGAGAAGCCAGCATCACGGTGACTAATCGATATCATAGGAGTCATATAAGCACGGGGTATTTTATTATATTAAAAGTTTTTATCTAAAAAAATCTATGCAGATGATTTTAGAAAGAATAAATAAAATAGCACCTGAACCAATAATAACTTGCATGACCTGTGAGGTCAGGTCACACATGATATGAAAAACCCTTACAGGATGCATCTGACAGTTATTTTAACTGTAGATACAAGGCATAAACTATTTGGATCTGGACAGTTGCACTGGCTCACTGGAATCAATTAAATGCCCCATCAAGCTCTTAAGCTGTAAGAGTCCGTGAAAGACCACAGTGCATACAAATCCATTTGGAGGCCGTCTTTAGGATGCCAGGGCTAAAAGGTAGATGGAATATTTATTTAATCTGGCTCATAAACACTCACAGATTACTGAAAAACATCAGATCAGCATTTATTGTAACCACAATATTCTGGCACAAAAACCACCTGTTTTCTCGGTCAGGATATAAAATAAAAGCAGTGTATAGGAAAGTGCACTGAATGTCCTCTCATTCATTCTCTGAAGTTGTAGACTCATTGCCAAAAACCTTTAAAAGTTGTTATACATCTATTTGAATTATGCACACAATTATGAGATCTATTCTCCAAATATGTTCACTAGGACAAATAAGAAGTAAAATAAAAGTGATGCCAACTCTTTGATGTCCTCTTTGACCCACCTCTCCCAACGGTGACTTCTCATACCTCAAAAATTTACCACAAAGAAGAAACAGTGAAATGTACGTTAGTGAGTGAATTTTAAAAGATCAAAATTCGATCTTAAAAAATTGTATCACTGATGACTTTGATGATCTTAAAGCAAAATAGGTTTTTCTGGGTCTGCACTGTGGACAATGTTTGTGTCTCTCCCAAATTCATGAGTTAAAATCTTAACCCCCTAGGTGATACTATTAGGAGGTGGGGACTTGGAAAGGTGATTAGATCATGAAGGGATTAGTGCCCTTATAAAATAGACCCCACGAGCTAGGTCACCCCTTCCACCATGTAAGGACTCAGTGAGAAAGTGTCATCCATGAGAAAACAGGCCCTCTCCAGTGCCTGGATCTTGGACTTCCCAGCCTCCAGAACTGTGAGAAATACATTTCTGTTGATTATAAGCCATCTAGTTTATGGCATTTTTTATAGTGCCTGAATGTACTAGGACAGAATGTGTCTTGTTGAAATAATTATTTGCACCCATAACTCTGCCCCTTTCCACTCCTATACTCATTTCTTGTGATAGTTTTCTTTGCAATCCATAATTATCATTGGTATTTATTTCTTCATTTGTTTATTATCTGTATCTCTTCATAGAATCTAAGTAGAGACCTAGGGTAGGGAAGTTGTGTGCTTTATTCAACAGCATATTGCCAGAACCTGAGAGAGGGCCTGACACATACAGGTTATTCAATAAATATTTCATTGTTCTTTCAGGTGCTAAGCTAATACTTCTTTGATGTCTCAGTGAAGAGATCCTATAAAATTTTATACCATTGCAAGAATCACATAATATAAGTTCTGAGAATATGGTGAAAATGTAATTATAATTTCAAGGGTCCTGTGTGACCTTTTCATGGATTCTCCGAGTTTAGGGATTAAATATTCCTTCTAACTCATTTAGAAGCATAATATTTTCTTAGTCCTTTGCCTACTATAGTTTTTGCCATGCAAACCCAGAGAAATAACTGGACAATAACCATACACATTTATTTTTAACAGAATGGTCTGTCACATCTTAGGTAGTCCCATGTGAGTTGGTCTCAGTAATTTTTTTTTTTTTTTACTTTTGGATCTTTGCAAATTTAAAATCAAGAGAATTTGACTCTAATAGTATGTATGTGCATATTATTTCTACTGTTTTTTTCCTCCAAAGACTTGGAGTCTGGGTTAGTTTGGATGAACTATATTTCTGAAGCTTTTCCAAACTGCTTGAGTCAACAAGCTAGACGTAACTATAAATCTTGGGAGAATTGGCTTTTTTGCACTCCCATATCTGGTAATGGCTGGCAATATCAAAAGAACATCCTTCCTTTCACTGGGCTGGCACTCCCCTTTTCAGTCTTGGCCAGCCCCCAAAAAGTGAAAGCAGATCTACGTTACATAACAAACCTCCTGGAAAAGGTGTTGTTCTCAAACTGAGATAAGAAATTGTTTCATGCTTTTTTCTCTAAATTGGTTTGCTTGTGGGTTCTTGATGGTTTCATGGTCTGCATCTCACCAGCAACATTATTTTCTCCAGCTGATAGACTATGACTGACTTGTCATAGTTTATGGCATTTCAGAGATTTCTATTGCTTCTCCCCTCATCCCCTCACTCAGAGATAGTGATAACAGGAAAAAGATACCAAGCATGAGTTTTAAATTCAAACTTGCCAAATTCATGAAATACCTACGGATAAAATATGCCAGAACAACTTAGGGGTAAAGAATACGTATAAGAAAAACGTATCTGTCGAACTTCAGTTCAAACTTTGAATTATGTTGCTTACTTTAGTGTTTTCTCTCATTTAGGATACCTATGCACGAGTTTTTCTCAATCTATTCTGTCCTTTGTGGGGTCACCTATAAAAATCTGGCAAAATAGGCAGTGAACTGTTTTAATTCATCCATCCATCCACCCATCCATCCATCCATCCATCCATCCATCCATCCATCCAACAGACATTTATTAAGCCCCATCTCAGGGTGACTAATCTTAAGGAGTCCATGTCTAAAGAGTTAGAAAGATACAACATTTCTAATCACAATGCAGAGTCACTAATCCTACAAAGACTTACTCCCAAGGTGTATTGGGAACACAGATTTGTAACTCTAACTCTTCCTTATGGAGGCAGAATTGAGGGGATGCTGATATTGGACAAGGCTTTTTGAAACAGGTGGAATTTGAACAGAATTTGGTGGTTTAAAACAGTAGTTTCCCACACCCAGCTAATCATCAGGGATAACCGGATGAGTTTTTCGTGATTCTGGGATGGGAGAAAGGTTGATTTAGGATATTCTAGACCAATAGTATGTAGTGAGTTCCAAAGTCTACAGATTTTGGAAACACTGATTTACAGAACACCAGAAAGACCTCTCCTTAAAATTCTCTCTCCTATATTTAAAATCTGCACTCTAATTAGAAAGGCTTTTTTTTTTTTTTAAAGATCCTCAGAATATTTATTTGCCTTCAAGGGACTAATGTTAAAATGTAACTAACCCTACAAGAAATGATGACTTATTAACTTGCATCCATTTTCAAACTCACTGAGAGCAGCATAGTGCGTGCAGTGGGGCACCATCCTGGAAGTAGAAAGATGCAATAGGCAACATTTTACCATCGTGTTCTTTTCCCTTGAAAAGCTCAGGATTGGTTCTAAATGGTAGTGATCAAGAAGAGAAGAAAGTAAGACTTTGAGAAGAATGAACCCTACAGGATATGGAATTATAGAGAAACTAAAGTGGAAATTACTTTCTTCTATTTTCTTTCTCTCCGTCTTCTCTGGACTCTCTAATGCACGGATTATGCAAAGGCATAACAATTTGCCAGTTAGATTTTCAGTAGCAAATAAAAACATACACTTACACATGAAACACACATGAAGTAGGTTTAGTATACATGAAAATTAAATGTGATAAAATGAACTTTTAAAAGGCTGCTGGTTTTAGAGAGCTTAACATTTATGTAATGATTTTAACATTTTTGGTTGCAGGCAAATTTCTCGCATCCTGTACAAACATTTTATTTTGAAGACAAAAACACAACATGGTTACACAAGAGTTTCAATATTTTGGACTGTAAAGATTTTTATTTTTTTGATTCGTTTTGGCGAGAGGATCAATAGCTAGCCTCTGCACATGAGTGTGAATACACCAGAGTTCAAATCACTGCTGTACCTCAGGCTTGCTTCAGTTTCACTTACTTGGATAATTCAAAGATATAAAACACTGCTTAAAATCAGGACCTTAATAGCAGCTACTTCCTCAAGCAACAGCAGCAGCAGCCAGCAGGCTGGAGCACACTTATTGTCGTGCTGTATATCACAGGGAATCAACAATGCCTGCATAATTCAGTCTCCTCCTTAGTAGAAAATGGTCACAAAATAGATAGGAAGAACACTGCAATTGAAATACCTTACAGCACACTAATGTGGGTATCCTAGTGAAGTATAATTCTTAAGGCACCAACTATATAACTTCAAAACCTTCAGTGATGGTAACATTTTATTAAGAATTAATAATGAGGTTTTTTTTTTTTCCTGGAAACAATTTGGCAGTATATTTTAAGAACTTAAAAAATTTCTATTCCATTGAGCCAATGATTCCCCTTCCAGGAATTTATATTAAGGAAAGCAGGTACCTTCTTTCAGTGTAGTTACTATTCCCATAAACCTGGTGGCCAGCTCCATTTGGAAATGTGCCAACAAATACCCTTTGGAATGGCCCAAGTGAACTGTTTTCTTGCCTCATCCTTGGCAGTGAACTATTTTCCCTATAAACCAGAGGAAACAGCCCAGCTGTGTCAAACTAGAACCCAGCTGCCTTCTTTGCGAACATTTCCCATAGCTAAAAGCTTGCTTTAGGGTTTTTGAAAACATGAGAGAACCCAATGTCTACCCTTGGAGTCACAGAGTTATAATGTAACACCTGGCTCCTGGTTTTATAAGGTAAGCCTGCTCAGGTTCAATATACATATTCCTTGTTAGGCTCAGGTTTCTCAAAATGTGTTTTAGCATATTTTTATATCTAAAAGCTGCTCTGGTGTTTTATGCATTTGCAGAGGAGATGTGTCATTTTAGCACCATTTGAAAAATAACACCTTCTTTGAAGTACTCTGGTTTCTTTGTTCTTTGTAAATAATATTTATTTTTCTAATCATGAAGATAATATACATTCACTGAAAAGAATGTAGACAAATACATAAACAGTAAGGAAGAAAAAAAAGTAGCGTATTAGGTTGTAATATCTAAAACTGCCCTTTAGTTAAAAACAAATGGATATTGGCAATTTCATATGATTCAATTTAATATAATGCCACCATTTAACAAGAATTATTGTTAATAGTTTGACATATTTTATTTTTGTCTTTTTATTCATATGTTTATATAGATCCTAGAAATTTCCATATGATCCAATAAGCTCACCAGGGAATTGGTGCTGAAGCCTTGGCTGGAAATAAATAGTGTGCCCTTCTCAACACTATTTATAGTGATCCCTTCTCAACACTGTACTCTAGAAAGGGAGTGAGAAGGTAGTTGGATAAGTATTCAAAATAGGACACTGTGGCTTTCTGCCTTCCTTATGGGAAACACGTCTAAAAAAGGTTACCCACAGCAAAGGTTAGTATTTGTTGAACATTTACTGTAATATACTGAGAGACTAATGACTTATTTGGAGGGGGTGAGTTTGGGTCCATCTTAGGGCAAAGTTCTACATGTCTAGGCCAATTCTTCCTTCCACCCACCCATCTGCTTTTGTGATAGTTGGTTTGTGTGGTGGTTCTATCAACATGGACACAAATTTTTTAATACTCTTTCCACTAAAAATAGGATCTCTCCCCTTCCCCACCTCGTATTAAATTGGTGTAGGCTCTTGGCTGCTTCATACAGTAGAGTTGTGGAAGAAATAATGCTATTTGACTTCCAAACTGGGAAAACAAAACAAAACAAAGCAAAAAATATTTGTTTCCGGTACTGTTCTCTGAGAACACTCACTCTTGGAGTTCTAGCCCACTGTGGTGTCACCACCTCGGGGCTACCATGCTGGAGAGAACATGTGGAGACACCACATGTGGTCGCCACGTGGAGAGACTGTGATAACAGAAAGAGAGAGAGAGAAAGCTTGGGAAGCACCTCAGCTCATCTAAGCCCTGACTGCCTAAGTCATCCCAGTGAGGCCTCAAATATCCTATCTAAATTGCACAAATTGCAGTCTTCTGAGTAAAACAAATAATTGTAGTTGTTAAAAGCAACCACGTTTGGGCACAGTTTTTAAAAGAATAAAGAAAATTTGAGAACTTGTCTTATGTGACTTCACAACTTACCATAAAGATACTACAAAGCCAGTGTGGTGTTGGTATCAAATAGACAATGGAACAAAGTAAAGCCTCCAGAAATAGATGATAAAACTTCCCATGATGGCCAAGGCCCTGATTACTTATGTTAAAAACAAAAATACCTAATGTTATGGATAAGTAACATACATGAGTAATGTGAGTCAAGACAAAGTATACATACATATTGTGATTGATGGGGCCAGGTAGAGAGCACCTGTCTAAAGAGAGCAGCTACCACTGATAATTTCCATCCTAAAAATAGAAAAGTCTAGGCTTGCTAGATCTTAAGACTTGAAATTTTAATTTTTTTTTTGTACCTTACAATCTCCTCAAAATATCTGTGAAATTAGCCTGGCACTAACCCAAATGACACCTTTATAAGAATTAGAAAAACATGAAGACACTTCATCATTACATGTTGGACAATTTTCTTGATATAAAAGTCTACATGGTTTATGAAAGTAAAGAGTCCCTGCAGATTTGTGTGTGTACAAAATCTTCACCATATGCTGAAAGCTCTTCATGGTCTGGATTCAGCTAGAGAGCCACAATCTTGCCATCTTTGCCTCACTCTTGGCAAGGCCTTCAGACTATTTTGGCTTTGAAAGACACAAGGAATCCATTTTCACATTACTTTGTTTGTTTTCTTATAAAAGTTGTATATTATCACACTAATGTGTGGTTTCTCACCTGTCAAAAACTAACCATGATTAGATTTACAGAGTAACTGCCTTAGAAAGGCCTAGAGTCTTGCCTTAGAAAACATTCTGAGAATGTGTTTCATCCAGAAACTTAATGATAAAACCATGATTCATGTTAATATTCTGCTTCCAAAAAATTTTGGAAGTATAGATTATCATGTATACTTTTTAACGTCCATGTTACCTTATCTACTTTTCTCAAAGAGAACCCTTATTTTTTTAAAAAATATTACAAACAAAGGTTATCATGCAGCTATGTGCCAAGAGATAGTAGAGTCCTATGGTTACATGTGCCAGTTCTCTCTGAAATTGGACTGGATTAAAAGATAACTTGCCATGTGTTGCCTCCTAGATCATTAGTCACAGTGGTCTAAGTGCATTCTCTTATAATTCAATATCGAAGAAATTGCTTTTGTGGCATTAACTATATTATATTCAAAATTATATAAATTATTGAAATGCTATGCCTACTGCCAAGATATAAGACAGTTCACATGGAAAAAAAAAGTTGTGTTTTAAATTATTCATTAGAAAAAAAGGCAGTCTCTTGACAGAAATTGTTTTATACTGGGGCTAGCTTCTGGGACTTATATTTAAATATAAATCACAAAAACTCAAATTTTCAGATATTCTTAATTCTCTTTAACTCCTTGATTTCCAGCAAGAGGATTAAATATTATATACTACCTTAGATCTACAGTTAGATACGTATTGTATTGAATATGTGGGTGTGTGTGTGTGTGTGTCTTGTAACATCAATATGTGCCTTTGTTTATACTGAGATATGGTAACAATGGGGAAAGTCTAATTATAGGAAGGCTACTCTCAAGAGATCTCTCTCTTACAGATTTATATATTATTCATTTGGTTAGAAAATGTTTGTCATTTGCTATGCACTAGGGACTGAGATAGGTGCTGTTGATTTAACATGTAATAAAAGAGTTGTTTTCCAGTAGCTTATATATTATGGAAGAAAATAAACATTAAAATAGATTAAAAATACAATTATATCAAGTTATACGAGAAACATATACATAAAATATGTATACCTTAAGGAAAATTCACCCAGCTCAAACAAAGATAGAAGGATGGCAAAGGCGATACAAAGATATTTTTTGGAATATGTTGTAGCCGTCTAAATAGACAAATGCATTCCAGGTCGAGTTATACACGTATGGAGGCTGGACAACATGAGGACCCTATCGCAGACTCTGTATTCATCCTTGTGGCTGTAATTGAACTACTTAGCTAGTCACACCTAAAATTATTTCCTTTATTCACTTTCAAGACATAAACAAATGTCTCTTTTTGTAGATATTTCTGGAGAAGCCAGATGAATGCAAGAACTATTTTATATTGATCGCTGAGTAATTTACAAGATCATAATTAGTACACAGTAAGTGCTCAGAATGTGTTTAATGGGAATATTTTTGTCAGTTCTAAATGTTCCTTGTTTGGAGATTTAGTCTTTAACACATTCATTTACAAAGTCATTCTCCCTCATATTAATTACTACATTCCGAGGAACAGAAATACTTTGCCACTTCTCCCTTTTGGCTTAAAATATTAATATATTGAAAGTGAACTAGTCTCTTGGGTGTTACATAAGGAACACTAACATGCTTTAGCTTCTCTCAAGTACTAAGTGTATAAAATATTTTCATATCCCAGATAAAAAATATCATGTATTTTTATTTTTGTTTTCTTGATGCTATCAGATTCTGTTTTTAAAAACTTAAAAAATGTGGTTAAGACTGAAAGGTGTGTTTCCTTGGGCACTCGTGCTCTGGAGCTACCTCTCCAACCTGCTGAACTTTCTTGTTTTGAACACTCCAGTCTCGTCACTTGATAAATCCACCAAAAATAAGCCAAACCAACCCCTTCTTCTTTCTGAAAGATGGAAAATCCAAATATGCTACCTGGTAAAAGTTAGCTCTTTTATTCTGTATTTTTGCATACACCTAACTATCATTAAAACCTTTTATTCACAGCTACTACTATAGTGGAAGGATGGAAAAGTATAAACTATATCTAAATATTTGGATTTTAAGGGTTGAGAGGGATAAACATCAAGGATTAGCTATGCCAAAATAACCCAATTTACCTTTTGAGTAGGTCAACTACTTACCAAGAAAGAAAATTCTATGAACATATTGAGTGTATATGTAGATTTCAGGAGCCGTTTGACAATTGTTGACAGTTTAAGCAATAAAACAGAGTAGTGTGGACAAGTTGCTCACATAGCCTGACAGAGACCTAACTGGTTATGCCACTACAACTTGTATTGGTGGTAGATTCATGTCTATATGGAAGCAGAATGTCAGCAGTGCTCAATAATAATCTGTATTTGGCTGTTTTGTTTTCTGAATTTTAAGCAACTTGGATGTATCTCTGGGAGACACATTTACTGATAAAACTATACCGGAGGTCAGGTGTTCAGTTTCAGTCGTTACAACGTGCTAGCAACACACAGATTTTATTTTGCCATTAGACGCCAGACAGAATAGTAAAGTGCATACATGCAGTACTACGTTAGGACACTGATGACGGAACCAGGAGTGTTTACATAAATATAAAAAATGCAAGGAAGGAGAAGAGTATTTGCATTTGCTTGTGAATTTGTTCTCAGTTGATCTAGTAGAAAAAAGTATGGTAGACTTCAGGTGATTATAATAAAGTATCCTAAACAAGAAGTATCCTAACAATAGAAGAAACTATTTTATGAGAATACAAGCTCCCTGTCATCACACGGTTTCCAGAAACTATGGAAGACCAGTGGGATTAGAAATGGGATTACTACACTGAGTGAATGCTTGAGTCAAATAATACTGTTAGGATTTTTCAACTGTGCGTTCTTTGAGTGTTTGCTGCGCTACATACCTTTGTATATGAGGAAGTAAACTCAAGGAAAATGCCATTAAAGGGCCTGGCTATTAGCAACTGAAAAATGAGATCTCAGGGAGGTTAAGTGATGAACAAAAAACATTTGTTGTTCGGGACTGGCGATAGGACTGGTAGACAACTGGGGAAGAGGAGGAGAAAAATAAGAGGGGAGGCAACCAAAATGTAGATAAAATGAACAAGCCCATTAGAGGAGAGAAATGGAATTTCTTCTTACATTTCACATATAGCTTTTCCCTTTCTTACAGTATTTTTAAACAAAACTGTATAAATAGAAAGTATGCACTGACAAACAATGTCAATATCAGGTGGACTTGTGGAAGGTAAATGTTGGATTTTCAGGAATTTTGTGAGTTGAATTTTAAGCATATTCATTATTACAATTAAATAATATTAAAGTTAAATTATACTAAAAGCAAAAATTTTAAAAACTCAAAATGTATCACTTTCTCAATATTTTATTACATTTTACTGTCGTGTGTTATCTTGGGTTACTTACGTGTATTGAATCTATATGGTAGAAATGGTCTGCTACTGCATATCTCTCCTCAACTTTGTATTTAGTGATATCAATCTGAAAGTGGCCACAGTGGCAGTGTTTAGAGCATGGAAATTGGCAAATGCTATAAATTATGGCTTTTTTAAAAAAATATTTATCAGTAGCCTACCAACCTTTACCTACATATAAGATACATTTAAAGTTATTCATTTCATAAATACTGTAATATTTCATAATAATAGAATATTTCATAGTGTTCCCATCAGATATTGAGATCATGAAGAGGAATCAAAGGCATGTTCTTGCCCTCAAAAAGTCTAGAATGTAGTTAAGAGAGAAAATGAGAACATTAGTAACTGTAAAGCGGAACACCCTAAGAGTCATAAGAAAGATTCAGAGAAAAAGATCACGGTACTTTAGGTGAGAGAATGAGTAACTTTAATTGGAAGTAGGTAGAGGAAGGGCAGGTGGAGAGGAGAATCAGAAAAGATTTGATGAGAAGAAATTTGAGCTTGGCTTTGAATAATGGAACAAATTTGGACTTGGGAGGATGAACAGAGAATTGTGAGATCAGCATTTGGAAATAAACAGTTAGTAAACATATAGGACATATTTGCCGATCAGGCAGTTTAGCTTTACAGCTAAACTTGGTAGAAACAAGATTAAAATGTTAGGATGAGAATAAATTATAGAGGACTTTGAGTTAAAACATTGCTAAAATAATGGACGCAAAAACAAACATGTTGTAAATGGCTAGTGTATTCCTTCTGAGGGCCTGAAGTTTCGCAGGCCCAAATAAGATTTTGTTTAATTCTTGGAACGGAAAGAACGTTTGATTAATATCTTTGTGGGAGGGAAAAAAGAGACTACTGTTTGCTATTTGAAAACTCCATGGCTGGTTGTATGTTGGTTTCTCCCCCTGTGATATGAATATCCTATCAAGTGTTTATACCTAAGCAAATTTTTGTGAGTTTGCATTTATAGAAGTCACAGTGTATGCATCCAGATTGATGTGTTAGTATAAATAGATGGAAATATGTTTCTCAGTTGATGAGTAACGTAAGAGCCCTTCTCATCCTGTTTCACCAAACAGCTAAACCCACACACTTTCTTCCACACTTCCTCTTTTTTTCCCACATTTATCTCTGTATTGTTTTTCATTTCCAGAGATAGGATGACCACCTGCCTTTCCAACATATTGCAAAAACAACAGTGACTATGGTTGATTTTTTTCTAGTCAGTTATTTTATTGAAAAATAAAATGTACCAAATGGCAGCAGAGTCACCAGCTGATGAGAAGGTTTTTTATGTATATAACGTGGTGCTTTTGATAGGGAGTTGGCAATACTGTGCTAGGATTTTAATATCAAACTGTTTCCATCAGGCTGGAAGCTGTAACACTCAAATGGTACCTTCAGGAACTAAGCTGTATGCTTGCTACTATAAGGTACTTTTTGAAAGGGGGCTATAACAAAATTTATAGAAGAAAAAAGAACTTTTCTTTTGTAGTAGAGAAATATCTTATTACTTTCTAGGTGTTGCAAGGCAGCTAATTGATTACCAAGTTCATTTTCCTCTTCTTGGCACACAACTAAATTATGATTCCCAGATAAAGTTACTTATGCTTGAGTTTTAAGCAATGGAATGTGAGGAGAAGTGATGTGTGCTCTTTCCAGGATTGGCTCACATAAACCTCCCAGGAGTGATCCTCCTTGCTGTTTCCTTAGAAATTGGAAATCACATATTGAAGATGGCATAAATGCAAAGTAGAATAGAACTAGTCTCTAGAGAATATGGGCTGCCTGTAGGAACCATTGATTGGGATGTTCTTTTTTTTTTTTTTTTTAGATGGAGTCTCGCTCTGTCGCCCAGGCTGGAGTGCAGTGGCACGATCTTGGCTCACTGAAACCTCCACCTCCCAGGTTCAAGCGATTCTTCTACCTCAGGCTCCTGAGTAGCTGGGAAAACAGGCACCCGCCACCACACCCGGCTAACATATATATACATATATATATTATATATATATAATATATATATACACATATATATATACATAGATATATAATATATATATACATATATATACACATATATATAATATATATACATATATATATACATATATATATTATATAATATATATATATATATTTTTTTGTATTTTTAGTAGAGACAGGGGTTTCACAATATTGGCCACGCTGGTCTTGAACTCCTGACCTTGTGATCTGCCTGCCTCGGCCTCCCAAAGTGCTGGGATTACAGGCTTGAGCCACCACACCCGGCCTGGGATGGTCTATTAGCAACAAATAAATAACAGGCCTACACAGTTTTATAAAAGATATCTACCAATATTTAAAGAACTAATTTTCATGCTATATAGCCTACTCAAGAGAAGATTCAAGATACAAAATTTAACAAAAATAAAACGAGGAAAATATTGCCAATTCATTTCATGAAACTGACATAATGTGACATTAAATATAGGCAAGGACTGTACAAGAAAAGCAATTTCACTTATAAACACAGAAAATTTTTAATTGCAACACTGGATTCATCAAGTGAATCGAGTAACATATATAAAAATTTTGCCTAAGCAAGTGTTCTTATGTTAGGAATGAGGAAATTATTTAACAGCTTATAAATTTAATACATCAATACAGATTTAAGGATATGTATATATATATAAAATCATGTCAATAGATATAGAAAAAGCATTATATAAAAATACTATAATTTATAACAAAAAGTTGCAATCTAGGGATAGTTTCTTTCAAAATGTGACTAAAAAGATACAACAAAATTCACAATGCTCATTATCTGTAATTGTGCAATGTGAGGCATATTTCATTAAAACTGAAACAAGGTAAGGAAACCCACTTTTTCTGTTTCACATTATAGTAGAGTTCCTAATCAGTTCAATACGATTTAGAAATAAGTTAAAAGGATAAGTATTAAAAGCAAAGGTGCAAACAAGTCATTGCTAATAGATAACTTGTCTTTGTAGAACATTCAAGAGAAGATACATACTATTGGAATTGATAAGATAATTCAACTGGATTACAGAAAATATGTTAACTCTTCCCCCCCTTAAATCTATAAATGTGACATAATTACATTAAATTCCATTTTATTTACAGAATTAAAAAATTCATCCTATCACTCATATTGAAGAGTAAAGGACCAAGAGTAGCCAAGAACAATCCTAACTAAGAAAAATAAAAGAGAATAACTTATCCTTTCAAATTCTCAATGCTAATTATAAAACGCCAGGAAAAAATACAGCCTAGAATAAAACTGGCACACACAAAACTCACAGCACTCACAGAACAGACACACACAGGTTTTGAATAGGATAGCGGAGTATTACAAATCAGTGTAGAAAGATTCAATCAATGGTGCTAGGCAATTGGCTACCCTGTGGGGAAAAAAAAACAATACAAATGAATTTGGACCTCATGCCATGTACATAAATAAGTTATGCATAGATTAAAAGTCCAAATATTAAAATCAAAATTTTAAAATATTTTAATAATATAGAATTACTTTATAGCATTGAAGTTGGAAAAAGAGTAAGATGTAAAACACAAGCCAGATGAAAAAGATTGGTAAATGTGACTATCTTAAATGTAAGCAGGTAAACTTTGGTATATGTGAGATACCATAAACTGATTTAAATAAAGCCACATTGCAGGAAGCATTCCCAGAGAATTTAAACAAACAAGCAAAAGATTAGTATTCTGAATATATAAATAATTTCAACAAGTCAAAATGTTAAAAAAGGTCTACTAATAGAAAAATGGATAAAGAATATGAATGCACAATTTTAAAAAGGGGAAACTTTAATGGCCAATTATTTGAATTACTTGACAAGAAGTGCACCTTCACTTTTAGGCAGAAAAATTTAAATTAAAATGTCACAACTTGAAATTCATAATATTGGTGACACTTAAAAAATTAGGTAATACCAAGTTGATGAGAAAATGAAAAATCATACACTGCTGAAAACAATATAAATCTGCAAATAATTTGAAAACAGCAAATAAAACTGAAGATACACATATATCACTACAATTTCATTTCTAAGTATTTGAATGCCCTAGAGGAAATACTTAGAAATGAAATTGTAGAGATTTGAAAGTGTAGTCCTGAATCACCTGGGAGCTTTTTACAAATACAGATACTCCCAGATTAACTAAATAAAAAGCTGCAACTTAACAAGATCTGTAGATAATTTATATCTACATTAAAGTTTGAGAAGCATTGCCCTGGACTAAAGCAGTGGTTCTCAATATTGAATGCACATTAGGACCATCTGAGATGTTCTCAAAATATATCAATTCATGGGCCCCACTCCTGAAAAACTTGAATTGCCATCTATACTCAAGAACTTCCCAAATGATCCATTTCATTGTTTATCCATGGAATCTCTGTACTAGAGAAAATCTCATATATGCACAAGGAAATACATGAAAGATTATACAGTTTCCAAAAGCAAAAATCTGAACAAATCCTAATTGACCATGTGTTTATAAAATGTTAGGTTGTATAATATAATCTTCAACTGCAGACAAAATGAGTTAACTGGGTCCCTGTGTATCAATATGAACTATTCTGAAAAATAAAATGCTGAGTGCAAAAAGCCAGTTGGGAAAGAATTGTGCAGTATGAAATTATGATACCATTTATGAAAATATATGTCAATTTTGTAAATTATTATTTAGAAACTAAAAGTCCAATCCTTTAGGAAGGGAGCAGTGTTTTGTTTAAAATATACTGTGAAATACAGAGCTTCTACAATTTAGACCAGGCTGAACTTTGGGGATCATTTCAAAGGCCTCATTTGGTCCCAGAGAAGTGGTGCATTTCTGGGTGTACATGTAGGTCACAGATTAGTCAACCTTATGGTCATTAAAATCTAGCTTTTGCAGCAATGCTGATGCTAATGTTGCTCTCCTAACTGGATATTAACATAGTTCTATATTCTAATTTTTAACATTCAGTTGACCTGAATTCTCATCCAATCTCCTGACCTCTCTACCACCACACATATTCATACAGTTTTCCTTCCAAGCATACAGAAGCCCTCTGTGTGTACTTTCCACTCCCATCTCAGGAGGCACTACAGAGCCTGGGTCATGTTTCAGCCTGTGCAAAATGAGTCCTATTTACATACCTGGGCTGGAAGAGTACAAGGTGTGTTTGAGAAAAAGATACTCTGTTAATGTGCAGCACTATCATCAACTAGGTTTTGTGTGTGTGTAATTTTGGAGGTAGTGATAGACAAAGTCATTTCTCTCTTTAGAAAAAATAATCAAGAAACAGGTTTTGATTTTGTGCATTTTCACCAAATTCAAATAATCTAGAAAAATGGAGCGAGATCAAAAGCTACAAGAAAGGCTCAAGCGAGCTGGATGCGGCATAGCCTGTGGTGACCAAGGTTTTTGTTTTGTTTTGTTTTGTTTTGTTTTGTTTTGTCACAGTGAAGAATGACATACAATTAAGTGAAATAATTTTTCAAAGTGAATTCTGCAGCAAAAACTCCTTTTTAATTTTATCCATCAGAAAGTTTGCAAATGCCTATCATCTACCGGTATTATGCTCCCTTAAGGCAGGAGTCATACTTCTTTACAATCTCTTTAGAGAGCCAGGGGTATAGATGTACAAAAAGACATCACAAAAGAAGTAAGTAAATTGCTTAGTACCAAATAAGGGGACACAAATTCACTTCTGGAGGAGTTGAGAGAAGCGATTTGGCCTGGAGTGCTCAGAAAGACTTTTTAAAAGTTGTAGGTTTTATATAGGGGCCTGATAAAGATTACTAGGGGCTTAACGGTAGGGACAATGGGTTGGTCATTTTTACAGCACATATTTACATAATTGAAACTCATTAAATATTTGCAGATGGTGAGAGACAGGATTTGTATCATTAAAGAGGAGAAGGACTTCAGACAAGCTAGTATTGCTTGCAGAAAGACAGATGGGAATGCCAAAGGAGAGCAGGAAATATTTCTCGAATACTTAATATGTGTGAAACACTGTGCTACATACTTTATATCCATTACCTCATTTAGTAATGTGCCTCGCAGTACCACACAGTCATGCTATGAATTAGGAATTATTAACCTAATTCTAAGAGAAGAAAAATCTGAGACCAAACTGATCATAAGCGGCAAGACTGGGTCTCAACCCAATACTGTTTTTCACTAAATCTTGTATTTAGTATATTAAACATGCCACTTGCTCACAAGGATCTAAGCTATTGAGTCATGGTAAGAAGATTCAAAATGAAAATGTCCAATATGAAATCTAAGGCCACAGAATTTGGAGTTAGGCTGCCTTGAAACTCTGGTGCTTACTATTTGTTTAACATTGAACAAGTGACTTAAATTTTATGATCCTCTATTTCCTTCTGTAAAATTTGGATAATTAGAGAAAATACATTATAGTGATTTAGAGGAGAATGTATAAGATAATAAATGTACAGAAATAGAACATTACCTGACATAAATTATGTATTTGATAAATGTAGGCTTTATAGAACTAACATTAAATGCTGTTGGATTGAAGAGCTTAAGCAGTCTTTCCTGTTTTTTTAAGTTTCAGAATGGCTCTGAATAATGTATACATTATACATTAATTTATTTAGTTGTCTTTGTTTCCTTCTAAATAACATTCTCTGAGCACTGACTCCTCTTCCGTGGTTAGGTAGACTGCACCATTAACTTAGTCATAAATTTTCTATTTGTGCAGATCATTTTTATCGAATATCTTTAGAAAAAACAGAGTTTATATTGTTTAACCTGTATCACTGTAGTATCTAGTTGCAGAAGGTACTCAAGTATAAAATCTGTATGTTTTTGTCATAGGTATCATTCCTTGCCATTGAAAACATTTATGATTCTTTAACGTTGGCCAATAGATGGCAGATATTAAAGGACACAAAGAGCCAAATATTCTTACCCTTCCAGACCGGATACTCTCTCCTCATACAAGATAAACAGAGCACAGCCAGGTGAGAGAACGTGCTGTAGAGAAGCCAGCCCCCTGAAGCTATGACTGGCTTTTCAAGAGTATCACTGATCCAGACCATTTAGAGAGTAATATCAGACTCGGTGGAGCAGAGAGTCCCTACATTTAGCCTAAAGAAAAACAGCAACTGAAAAAAATACAGAAAAAGTCTTCAGGAGAAAGTTCATGGTGAATAACCTCTTAACTGAGAAATAAAAGATACAGAGGTTAAATATAAAAAAATGACTAAAGAGTAAGCAAAGAAAGTATATAAAAAAGAAAGATGACAAAGCTAAGACATTAGGTGAAAATAAAAATTACAATTGCATGTAATAAAAGAACAGGATAAATAATAACTAGCATTAATTATATCTTCACTGTGTACCAAGAACTATTCTAAGTACTTATGCATATTAAAGAATTACATCTTCACAATATTTATGCGAAACATTTTCACTCCTATTTTGCTGATGGGGCGACTAAGGCTAATTCATTAACTTGCTCAGATCACTTAATTGTTAACTAGAGATCTAGGATTCAAACTGAGCTGCTCTGAGTCTGAAACCTAATATTTTTTTTCCTCCAAGGCTATACAGGCAGAAAACAAAAACAGTAGAGCTTTATAAGACAAATCTTGGATTGAGGAGAAACATATTGCCTGGAGAAACCTTAGCTCCTCACAGAGCTGAGTAAGAGTGTTGATACCTTACCCCAATAATCCCTTTAATCCCCTATTTTGTGAGTGCACCTATGAATGCATTCAAAGACTGGGGTGTAAACAGTTTATATAAGTAGCCGAAGGTACTATATTAAGACAGTTATCACTCTGCATTATTAAAATTATATCCTCACTTATCTGCCTTATTAGACTGTGAGCCTTGAGCCTTTTGAGGGTAGGGGAAAAGATCTTGTATTGAATGGTGTGTTTTTTTTATTATTATACTAAGTTCTGGGATACATGTGCAGAACATGCAGGTTTATTACATAGGTATACATGTGCCATGGTGGTTTGCTGCACCCATCAACCCATCATCTACATTAGGTAGTTCTACTAATGCTATCCCTCCCCTAGCACTCCACCCCCTGACAGGCCCCAGTGTGTGATATTCACCTCCCTGTGTCCATGTATTCTCATTGTTCAACTCCCACTTATGAGGGAGACCACACGGTGTTTGGTTTTCTGTTCCTGTATTAGTTTGCTGAGAATGATGGTTTCCAGCTTCATCCATGTTCCTGCAAAGGACATGAACTCATTCTTTTTTATGGCTAAATAGTATTTCATGGTGTATACGTGCCACATTTTCTTTATCCAGTCTAACATTGTTGGGCATTTGGGTTGGTTCCAAGCCTTTGCTAGTGTGAACAGTGTTACAGTAAACATAGGTGAGCATGTGTCTTTTTGGTGAATGATTTATAATCCTTTGGGTATATACCCAGTAATGGGATTGCTGGATCAAATGGTATTTCTGGTTCTAGATCCTTGAGAAATTGCCACACTGCCTTCCACAACGGTTGAAATAACTTACACTCCCACCAACAGTATAAAAGTGTTCTTATTTCTCCACATCCTCTCCAGCATCTGTTGTCTCCTGACTTTTTTTTTTTTGAGATGGAGTCTGGCTGTGTCACCCAGGCTGGAGTGCAGAGGCACGATCTTGGCTCACTGCAACCTCCGCGTCCTGGGTTCAAGCGATTCTCTTGCCTCAGCCTCCTGAGTAGCTGGGACTACAGGAGCATGCCACCATGCCTGGCTAATTTTTTGTATTTTTAGTAGAGATGGGGTTTCACTGTATTAGCCAGAATGGTCTCGATCTCCTGACCTCGTGATCTGCCTACCTTGGCTTCCCAAAGTGCTGGGATTACATGTGTGAGCCACTGCACCCGGCTGTTTCCTGACTTTTTAATGATCGCCATTGTAATTGGCGTGAGATGGTACCCCATTGTGGTTTTGATTTGCATTTCTCTAACGACCAGTGATGATGAGCTTTTTTCATATGTTTGTTGGCTGCATAAATGTCTTCTTTTGAGAAGTGTCTGTTCATATCCTTTGCCCACTTTTTGATGGGATTGTTTGTTTTTTTCTTGTAAATTTGTTTAAGTTCTCTGCAGATTCTGGATATTAGCCCTTTGTCAGATGGATAGATTGCAAAATTTTTTTCCCATTCTTTAGGTTGTCTGTTCACTCTGATGATAGTTTCTTTTGCTGTACAGAAGCTCTTTAGTTTAATTAGCTCCCATTTGTCAATTTTGGCTTTTGTTGCCACTGCTATTGGTGTTTCGATCACGAAGTCTTTGCCCATGCCTATGTCCTGAATGGTATTGCCTAAGTTTTCCTCTAGGGTTTGTATGGTTTTAGTTCTTAAGTTTATTATTTGCAAAATTCCTGACATACTGTAGGTGCTCAAAAATCCTAGTTTGTCCCTCTCCCTATCCCTTTTCCTTATCCCTGTAACATACCATTCATGTCCTCATATTCCACTTTCAATCAAAATTATTTGCTTTCTTTCCACATGGTAGCCTCTGTGCGCTTATGCTTTGCCTTCTTTGTTAAGAGAGGACTGTGTTCCCATCCAGCCTCATCCCTCCACTTGAGCACTAAGTCCATTCACTTTAACTACTCGAGGGCTTCATTTCACTAATCCTCCCATTCTCTCCCACATCATCCAGTGTTTTACCTTAATTAGATCATTCCCATAGCATGTGTTATAGTTCCTCAATCTTTAAGAAAAAATAAACAGAAACAGAAAAACAACAAAAAACCTCTTGAGCAATCTTTTCTGTTTACTGCCTCATTTTACAATAAAATGCCTCAAAATAGCGTTTGTAGTCATCATAATTTTCTCTTGATTTCTTTCTAATTACACTTTCACCACTACTACTTCCCTGCAACTACCTTCTTTCCTACCACCCTACAATGATGCACATTACTTAACCCAGTGACAGGTTCTCAGCTCTCATCTTACTTAGTATATTACTCAACGTTTAGAATAATTGATCACTTTGTTCCCCTTGAAACATTTTCTCTGCTTTTCTGGACATCACACTCTACTGGTTTTCTACTAACCTTTACTGGCCTCTCTTTGCCAGTCAGCTCTGATGGTTTTTTCCTCCTATCTCACTAGTCTCCTGATGTTAGAGCATCTCAAGCATAGATTGTTGGAGCTCCTTTTATTTACATTACTGCTTTAGTGAGTCCATCACATTTTACGGTTTGAAATACTAACTAAAAAGTCAAGAACTCTTCCCTGAATTGTAGACACAGATCTCCCTCATTTCTTTCCCTTGGGTTCAAGATTAGATGTACAATTCTCTGTTCAGTATCTTCACATGGTTGTCTAGTACATATCTCAACATGTCTAATGAAAACTCTTGTTATTTCCACTCAAACTATCTATCATGCCAGCCTTTCTTATCTCAGTTAATCATAACTAGTTTTTCCAATTTGCTCAAACCAAAATCCTTGAAATCACCCTTGGTTTCCCTCTTATTCTCTCACTCCACATATATTATCAGAAAATCTATTTGCCTCTAACTTTAGAGCCTCCTAACTTCATCTGCTATTGTCCATGTCCCAGGCAATCAGTTCTCAACACAGAAGTCATAGTAATTCTAATAAAATCAATCAGATTGCATTGCATTTTGCCCAAACATTCCAATAGTTTCTTATCTGTTATGTACTGCATTCTGTTGTTAGCAGAAATAAGGACATTAAAGGTGATACTGATGAGGGTTCTGAAAGAAAAGAGGAAGACAGTAGTGCAAGCTATTATTGTTTTAGAGAACATACATATCGTTACCATAATGTTAGAAATATGAACACTAAAGATGCTCTGGTAGGGTCTCAGCTGAAAATGAGGAACATGTTATCAGAGACTGAAAGAAAAACTGTTCATGCTATGAAGTGGCAAATACTTGGCTGAATTGTGTTCTAGTGATCTGTGGAAGGTAGAGCTTAAAAATAATAAACTTAGATATTTAGCTGAAAAGATTTCTAAGCCAAGTGTTGAAGGTGCAGCTTGGGTTTTCCTTACTGCTTATGATAAAATGAGAAAGGAGAGAAATAAAGAGAAGAAGAAATTATTAACGGAAAAAAAAACAACTTAAAGATTTAGAGAATTATCAGTTTATACATACTGCAAAAAAATGAGAAAGTGTGTTCTGGAAGGGACAACAAAGGTATGGCTGAACAAGTACTCCACAAAGAGATTGCCCATGGATTTAATCAGCTATGTCTCCAGCGGCCAGCACAGGAAAATAGAGCTATTCATATGTGATCTGCTTTATCCTACAAAAAAAGAAAGTATGACCTTGAAGGTAATTCAGACATCATCAGAGCTCCCACTTGCACCATAGACCCAGAGCATGCATGCCCAGGAAGGCAGATTATTTACTTCTCAGAGAGGGTGGGGCCATCTCCTAGATTTCAGTAGCCAAACTGCCCCTTAAAGAGTCATGGGGGCAGGATAATGCTTAAGGCTATGGAGGTGATGCTGCTGCCTTATTGGGCCTGGAGAGCAGAGCATCTGGCCAAAGAGGAGTATTCTTAAGCCTTAAGATCTAATAAAATGCCTTGATAGGTTTTAGAATGGCTTGGGACTCATCATGTCTTTCTTCTTTCTGATTTCTCTCTCTTGGAATGGGAATGTTTATCTTATTCCTAATCCACTGTTGTAATTTTAACACACATAACAAGTCTTGTTTCACAGGTTCATAGCTGGCAAGGAACTTTGCCTCAGGAAGAGGCATACCTCTTGACTCACCTATATTCTATTTAGATGATATTTAGATGAGACTTTGGACTTGAAATTTATGCCAAAATGGGTTAAGACTTTTGGTGCTCTTAGCATGTGGTGAATGTATTGTAAGTGAGGACATGAATTTGGGGAAATGGGGCAGAGGTGAGAATTTTATAGGCCAAATTGTGTTCCCCCAAATTTATATGTTGAAATCCTAACCTCCAATGTGAGTTTAAGGGTTTGTAGACAGGGTCTTTAAGGAGGTAACTAACGTTAAATGAGGTCATCTTGGTTGGCCCCTAATCTAATATGACTGATGTCCTTATAGTAAGAGGCAGAGACATCAGAGCTCTCTTTCTTTCTGCATACACACCGAAAAATGGCCATGTGAGGACACAACCAGAATGTGGCTATATATGAGTCAGGAAGAAAGATACCACCAGAAACCATCCCTAATAGCACCTTGATCATGAAGTCCTATAAAAATAACTATCTTTAGTTAAGTCACTCAGTCTTTGGTATTCTGTTATGGTAGCTCAAGCAGAATAATATACCATCACACTCAGAGCCAGGGGTATAGTCTGTCCAATGGCTAACAGTGACCTTCCTCTCTACATCCTGTTGCTTTTCCAATATAATCTATTACTATTTTTATACCAGCTCCATTGGTTCCTTGCTCTCTGACATTTCTGTGGCTCAGGGGCTATAACTTGCGGTTTCATTTATCTGGACTCTCCCTTCAGATATATGCATAGCTTTTTCCTTGTACTTCTTTTAATTCTTTGTCCAAATATAACCTTGTCAAAAATGATTTCTTTGAATATTCTGTTTACAAATTTTACCTTTCTACCTTCCTTGATAAAAAAGTCTTCATAGAACATACCACCTTCTGACGTATTACATAAATTACTTATATGTTTTGTTTCTTGTCCCTTCTTACTAAAACCAAAGTTCCTTGAATAGAAATTTTTGTTGATCTTGGTCACTGTTCACTTCAGTGCCTAGAATAGATTCTGTCAGATAATAAATGTTTAATAAGCATTTGTTAAATTAATGGAAATGTATTTATATTTTCTTCTCTGCTAGTCAAAGAATAATGACCTTCATATTTGTACTTCTAAGGCCTATATGGTAAATATAAAATATTTAATACTTTCATTAAATATTTTTATTAAATATGAATAGAATAATAACAAAATAATAAATCAAGGTTGATAACAGGGAGAGGAATCAGGAGTCTAGTATACAACCCTACCATTTCATTTCTGATATTTATATAAAGTTGGTATTCTATGTAATATTTGGAGATGATTGCTAGGAATATGACAGTTGTCTTAGGCTGTGTTTGTTTTTTCATGTTTTATAAAGTTGATAATAAACAGCAATAACAGGTCCTGTTGCCAAGCTTCCCAACTAATGTGAATGTTGCAAGGTGAATTAATTAGTAAGAACAGATGTCATGCATGCAGTGCAGTTCTAAGAGATCTGCTGGCCATGGTCCAGTAGCTGGCCTCATAGCACAGTGTAAGTACAGACTGCATACATAGACACCAGCCAGTTTAGGTTCACATGTGGAATCACAGTGTTGTGGGAAGTCAGGGACCCCGAACGGAGGAACTGGCTGAAGCCATGGCAGAAGAACATAAATTGTGAAGATTTCATGGACATTTATTAGTTCCCCAAATTAATACTTTTATAATTTCTTATGCCTGTCTTTACTGCAATCTCTGAACATAAATTGTGAAGATTTCATGGACACTTATCACTTCCCCAGTCAATACCCTTGTGATTTCCTATGCCTGTCTTTACTTTAATCTCTTAATCCCATCATCTTTGTAAACTGAGGAGGATGTATGTCGCCTCAGGACCCTGTGATGATTGCGTTAACTGCACAAATTGTTTGTAGAGCATGTGTGTTTGAACAATATGAAATCTGGGCACCTTGAAAAAAGAACAGGATAACAGCAATGATAAGGGAACAAGAGAGATAACCTTAAACTCTGACTGCCGGTGAGCCAGGTGGAACAGAGCCATATTTCTCTTCTTTCAAAAGCAAATGGGAGAAATATCGCTGAATTCTTTTTCTCAGCAAGGAACAACCCTGAGAAAGAGAATGCATCCCTGAGGGTAGGCCTCTAAAATGGCCACTTTGGGGGCGGCTGTCTTTTACAGTCACAGCTGTAGGGATGAAATAAGCCCCAGTCTCCCTTAGCACTCCCAGGCTTATTAGGACGAGGAAATTCCCACCTAATAAATTTTGGTCAGACCGGTTGTCTGCTCTCAAACGCTGTCTCCTGATAAGATGTTATCAATGACAATGGGTGCCCGAAACTTCATTAGCAATTTTAATTTCGCCCTGTCCTGTGGTCCTGTGATCTTGCCCTGCCTCAATTTACCTTATGATATCTTATTACCTTGTGAAGCATGTGATCTCTGTGATCCACACCCTATTTGTACACTCCCTCCCCTTTTGAAATCACTAATAAAAACTTGCTGGTTTTACAGCTCAGGGCGCATCACAGAACCTGCCGACATGTGATGTCTCCCCCGGACACCCAGCTTTAAAATTTCTCTCTTTTGTACTCTTTCCCTTTATTTCTCAGACCAGCTGACGCTTAGGGAAAATAGATAAGAACCTACGTGAAATATCGGGGCTGAATTTCGACCGATATCACAGAGATGTCTTTGCACTGTTTTTGAATATCACTTTCAAGGATAATAACACACCAACATAATTTTAGAGATAATTGGAATGTTGTATTTAGCTAGATATTTCATTGCAAGCTCATTACAGTTTGCAAACAATATTTACAATTTCTTTTATTTCTTTTGTTAAATGCTTAACTACTTGCCTGCTGTAATGTAAAATAGCAAAGAATTGAAATGCATGTGCACCTGGTTTATTTTAATAGCAAATTTTTATTCATGTTCTCAGTAATAGGCATAGGAAAAGCAAACAGAAATTAAGTGGTTAATGAAAAAATAATGACTATGGAAAATTTGCTTTTGCAAACTGCTTAAGTTCTCATTATCAAAATAAAAATGATTGAAAATAATCTCAACATGAAGTAAGGATTTCAATCTATTAACTTTCTTAAAATTCAGTGTGTGCAAAACATCTGCCACAAATTTACCAAGAAATTTCCATTATTATTTCTAAAATTAAGTAATATCTAACTCAAGAATCTGAATATTGCAGTGGGCAATAAATACAAAGTGTATTATGAAAAACCATGTCACAATAAACAAAACCTTTGCTTTTTCCATTGGACAGGTTAGTTCCCTGACCAATACCTTTTTAATCAACTGTTGATTTGGTCTGGCCAAGAAGATATATTAAAGTTATATTAAATTTTTTAAGAAAATACACTATAAAATATTAAAAAATCTAGCTCCTGAAGTTAAGCACCATGTGAATTTTTACAATCATCTTAAAGTTCTGTCTTTCATACTGTAGCTGGAATCCCTATGATTTAGGGCTTAAAATGGTTAAAGTGTAAAGCCCTATGATAACAAAGATTTTTAATACTGTAATATAAAAAAGTATCAAATGAGTGTGTAGGTCTATAAAAAGTAAGAAATAATTTCAACTCAAAATCCTTTTGAAAATTCCTCCTACCCACTATTGTAAAAAAAAAAATCTAGCATGTATTTTTCTTTCTTTATCTACAGGTTACTGATGTCAGCGCCATAAACTGGTTCAGGAAATTGTTATAATATAGGCAAAACTTCATACTAATGAAGAAATTATTATTTTCCCAAAACTGTGGTAAGCTATTTGTATACATTATTCCATCAAATACTCACAATGGCCCTATAAGGCAATAATCTTATTCTAATAAAAATTTAAAAAGTGGGTAGTTAATCTCCCCAAGTGTTGAAACCAGTACATGTCAGATAAGGCCTCAGACTTATCTGAAATGAAATTGTCTTTTGGCACTAATAACTTTTAATCCCCATCCTACATCCTAGCATACCACACAAACTTAAGTACTGCACAAACATGTCGATCTGTTTTTTTTTGTTGTTGTTTTTTGAGATGGAGTCTCACTCTCTTGCCCAGGCTGGAGTGCAGTGGCATGATCTCCACTTACCACAAGCTCCACCTTCCGGGTTCACACCATTCTCCTGCCTCAGCCTCCCAAGTAGCTGGGACTACAGGCGCCTGCCACCATGCCCGGCTAATTTTTTTTTTGTATTTTTAGTAGAGATAGGGTTTCACCGTGTTAGCCAGGATGGTCTCAATCTCCTGACCTCACCATCTGCCTGCCTTGGCCTCCCAAAGTGCTGGGATTACAGGCATGAGCCACCGCACCTGGCCATGTCGATCTATTTTTAAAATAAATACTGTATGGGACATTTTAAGAGTAATTAGAAAGCATTTCATATTGTTTCTGTGCAATAAAGCACTGAAATATGGCTTAAAAGACTTACAACTTAAAATGCAAACTTCAAACATTTATGGACAGAGAAATTAAACATTTTATGTAATAGATAAAAGAGAAGTCAATCAAATAAAGAACAATAAAAAATAACAATAAAACACCCTGTAAAAAGACTGATCAAAAGTATATACAGATAGAAGTTGCAATGGCCAAAAATAGAAATAGTAGAAAGTGATACTACATTCCAAATCTAATGATTTAATGAATTCCTCTTGAAGAGGAATTGAGGTTAATGGAAATTTTTCATGCTTAATTTAGCTGCATACAATGCTCTGATTTTTTATTTTATTTGGATTTAGCCTCACTTTATGCTTTTTCTGCATTTACAAAGTCTAAGGTAACAAACCATTTCAAATTTTTTAAAAATCAACATTTCAACCCAAAATTTGGAGGGGACAAATCCAGTAAGCAATTTCTTACGAAAGTTTATTCTTATTTCCTACCTGAGTAACTTGCACACTACAAAAGCTCATCTGCAACTGAGAGGGAAACAGTGAGTATCATCACCAAAAAAGCTCTGAGATTTCTAAGCACATTCTTTTTTATTTACTTCTGTTTTCATAAATATAAAAATGCACAAAAAGGAGATTGGTCATATATTATAATTTGTTCCACTCTCCAAGAAAATATCTACTATCTAATTCTTATACATATACACATATTGTATCCTTTAAAAGAATTTTAAAATATCATTTATTTATGTCAAACAGTAAATAACTGAAATGAGAGGAAAATAAGAAAAGTTATTGTTCCATAATGTATAAAATGGCACATGATATCATACAACTTTTTGCAAGAAAAAGCAAAACATACCAGTAAGATCACCACCACCAAACACCAAAAAGTTGTAACTCTTAAGAGGGAAAATCACTCTGAAATCACTTTAAAAATGAGGAACTGAATCCAATCAAAAGAGAAGAAATAAATGTTTCATGATTTTTCAAACTTTATGACTTTCACTATCACTTTAAATTCTTCAGTATCTACTATGGATTTTTTAGATCCTGTTTGAAATAACTCAAAATAGTCCCTCACCCTCCTATAGGTATAGATGGTGGAGATGAAAACAAATATATTTGCATGCTAAATGTGATTTAAATACATTATTTATTTCTCACAGTCATTATGCCAGGTAAATATTTTCCCTATTTTACAGATGAAGTAAGCCTGAGAAGAGAGGTTAGGGAGCCTGTCAGTCACACAGCTGGTTCAGGCCTACAAGTATATTCCACACATGTAGCTCAAAAGAGCCTTTATTATACTTTTTACTGTAGCTGCATGATTTTTGAATAAACAAAAGAATGTACTTCACCTGCTCTGCAATCCAAGGTAATACTAGTTCTGAACTTCTAAAAGCAGTAACATGAAAATGAATAGGATTTGTTGTATAATATCTTCCCCAACTCCTTGTTACATATTCTTATTTCAGAAAAAAAAGAACAATAGAAAATGAGACCTTCTTTTTTCACGGTGGTAGACACCCAAAAAAGAATATGTGATTTTCCTCCTCTTGGAGTAAACTATCTAAAGCTTCTAAATCAATGCATACCAACATAGCTCAAAGCAAACATAAATGACACTAACAACACCTCTCTATCTGTAACTTGTTTTCTTTATATGCCAATTCATCACTGGCTAGTAAAACCTAATAGGAGTGTGTGTATGTGGTTTTATTTTTCCATTTACATGATTAGATCCTTAGTTGCATTGTGATTGAGAAGCATCCTTTTAAAGAGCTTTACCTATTGCTTATTAAACATACATATCTCCATGTGTGAAAAGCAGCATGGGGGGGCACTGATAAGTGATGGATACACAGGAAAGAAAAATGGCTATCCCTCCATTCATTGTTTCCAATTTATTCGTGTTGCAAAAGAGTGTGTGCCCTTGTGGAAAGTGGTGCTTCCCTGAGTTTTTTATTAACATGCATCATCACACTCCTCCCATCATCATTACACAAGGCAGTTAAGTAAACAGATATAATAGGCCTTGGTCTCATCTTTAGAAATTTACTTCCGTGGAAATTCAGCTAGCTATGTCATTTATCTTGCTTTTCAAAGAGTGATTTAAGTGCCACCCACATGGTGTAGCAACAGTAAGCTAAGTTGCCATAATCATTTATTCACAAATTATTTCTTGTGTGTCATCTATTTCTTAGGCTTTGTATTAGGCATTGGGGTAATAAAAGTAAACCAATTATGCCCTTCAAGTTTTTGCAAAGTAATGAATACAAATAATCAAAAAGGACTAATTAAACAACCACAATCTAAAAATCCTTCACTTTTTCAAAGGTATCCATAGCAATAATGAATAAAAGTAAACAATTAAATAAATAAGAATGTCTCTACTAACTATTCTCTGAGTTCATAGTATTATTATATATGACATATAACTTCCTGACAAAATGAAGCTAACATGTCCAATGTGTGTGTGTGTATGTGTGTGTATGTGTGCGTGCACACACACGTAGTAATTCACATGCTCAACATTCTAAAGTGACTCCAGTGTCACTTGGTTACAAGTACATAAATTTAATACATGATTTCTGAAAGTCTTACCAACCTGTGATCCTAACAGACAAATTGCTTTAAGCAAGTCAAGGAAAAAACGTAAAAGTTTTGCATGAAGGGAAACTAAAACCATCTCAGACAAATGGTAATTGTCTCTTAAAAGATTTTCAAAAGATTTTTATTATCAGTGAACTGCAATGGTTGATCCAGATGAAGTTGATTATGAACCATAAGCTGCTCATGTTCGAGGAAATAATATATTATCATTTATTCAAGCTAGCAATCTTTGGTGCACAATCTGCACTCTGGATTAACTAGCAATGACAGACAGCAGAGCAGCTATGGGGTAAGGCAGAGGTTAAGCTACCCTTAACCTATGCTTTGGTTAAGCTTTCCTTTGTGTTCTAGAACCTAATGGCTGTTTTCCTATTCATTTCAAATTATTAAAAAAGTGTCTAATTATACAGTAATGACATTTTTGAAATCATGGTTTTTCTTTTACACAGAGAATGGAATTGACAGTATGGTGTGCCTCCCTTCCAGGATCTGCAGTATTCATTTGAGCCACTAACCTTATAGTAAATCTTGTAATTTTCCAGTCAGATAATCTAATTATAACCATGAATAGAACTGAAAGAGTATTAATACTGTAATACCATATCAAATGTACAATATGGAAACACATTAAAAGCTTTTTAATGAGTTTACTGAAAGAGCAATATTGTTTAAGATTTGTCAAATTTATTGATATGGTTTGGATTCCTATCTCCGCTCAAACCTCATGTCGAATTATAATCCCCAGTGTTGGAGGAGAAGCTTGGTGGAAGGTGACTGGATCATGGGGGTGGATTTCCCCCTTGCTGTTCTCATGATACTCAGTGAGTACTCAGGAGATCTGGTTGTTTAAAAGTGCGTAGCTCCTCTCCCTTCTCTCTCTTCCTCCTGCTCCAGCCATGGAAAATGTGCCTGCTTCCTCTTTGCCTTCCACCATGATGGTAAGTTTCCTGAGGCCTCCCCAGCCATGCTTCCTGTACAGCCTGTGGAACTGTGAGCCAATTAAACCACTTTTCTTTATAAATTACCCAGTTTCAAGCATTTCTTTATAGCAGCGCAAGAATGGACTAATGGATCTGTTAATCCTTGTTTATTAAGGTATATATTTCTCAAATTCGCTTTTCCATAAAACAGGTATTCTTGAAAATCTGTCTTGACATTCTGGTGGTTTTTAACAACAGACATAATGCCAAAAGATTCTGCCGTAGGCTCTGTGAAACATCTTCATTAGAACTTTAGGTGTTTTAACTGAAGGAGTCTGCACAAAAGGTGGATTATATTTACCTCCTAAATCCTTCGGGGAACTGTAACCATCTCCATGACGAAATATTAAAAGCAAATCCTATTTTAATGATTTCTTACTATTTCCTGGGTATTGTGCCACATATTATTTATTTTTATAGCAACTCTTGAGGGAATATTATCATAATTTATTAATAAAGGAATTCAGGCACAGAAAACTCAAGTTCCTTATCTGAGATAAAAGAGCTATCTGTTTGCCCCTCTGACTGGAATTCTTCATTTGTATAGGTGGTTCTTCCTTATTCAGATCCAATGTCACCTCCTTTCCTAACCACCTTATTACATAGCAGCTGTACACCCTTGGCCCAAGTCAGTGGCTATCTCATAACTCCTTTCATTTTCTTCATAGTACTTATAATTTGAAATTACACTATTTAATTTATTTACTTACTTATATTTAATTTACTTATAATTTACTTATAAGTAAGTAATTATATTACTTACTTATAATTATATGTACTCTTTCTCTCTTCTCTAGACATGTAAAGCAACTAGAATATAAGCCTGTTTTAGAGAAGAAGTTTTCAATTTGTTTATTATTTCTTCTTAGCCTTTTGAAAAGTGTCTGGTAGATAGTAGTTGCTAACTTAATGTTTACTGAATAAAGAAATAAATTAATGAAAAAAAATAATAGAGCCAGGATTCAAACCCAGGTCTTTTGACTCAATATCCAAAGTTCTATTTATTTTATTTTATTTTATTTTATTTTCTTATAGGATACAGGTGCATGGCATGCAGGTTTAGTATATAGGTAAACATGTGCCATGGTGGTTTGCTGCACCTATCAACCCATAACCTAGGTATTAAGCCCCACATGCATTAGCTATTTATACTGATGCTCTTCCTCCCGCTATCCCCCAACAGGCCACAGTGTGTGTTGTTCCCATGCCTGTGTCCATGTGTTCTCATTGTTCAGCTCCCATTTATAACTGAGAACATGCAGTGTTTGGTTTTCTGTTTTTGTGTTAGTTTGCTGACGGCAATGGCTTCCAGCTCCATCCATGCCCCTGCAAAAGACATTAATTCATTCCTTTTTATGGCTGTACAGTATTCCATGGTATATATGTACCATATTTTCTTTATCCAGTCTATCATCAATGGGCATTCGGGATGATTCCATGCCTTTGCTATTATGAATAGTGCTGCAATGAGCATAAATGTGCATGTATCTTTATAATAGAATAATTTATATTCTTCTCGGTATGTACCCAGTAATGGGATTGCTGGGTCAAATGGTATTTCTGGTTCTAGGTCTTTGAGAAATTGCCACACTGTCTTCCACAATAGTTGAACTAATTTACACTCCCACCAACAGTGTAAAAGCATTCCTATTTCTCCACAGCCTTGCCAATAGCTGTTGTTTCTTGACTTTTTAATAATCACCATTCTGACTGGTGTGAGATGGTATCTTACTGCAGTTTTGTTTTGCATTTTCTAATGATCTGTGATGTTGCACTTCTTTTCAATGTTTGTGGGCTGCATCAATGTCTTATTTTGAGAAGTGTCTATTCAAGTCCTTTGCTCACTTTTTAATGGAGTTGTGTTTTTATTGTGTTTTTTTCTTGTAAATTTGTTTAAAGTCCTTGTAGATCCCAGATATTAGATTTTATTCAGATGAAGAGATTGCAAAAATTTTCTCCCATTCTGTAGATTGTCTGTTCACTCTGATGATAGTTTCTTTTGTTGGGCTCTTTAGTTTAGTTAGATCCCATTTGCTGAGCTCTTTAGTGTAATTATATCCAATGTGTCAATTTTTGCTTTTGTCGCAATTGCTTTTGACGTTTTCATAATGAAATTTTCTCCATGCCTATGTCCCGAATTGTATTGCCTAGATTTACTTCTAGGATTTTTACAAATTTGGATTTTACATTGAAGTCTTTAATCCATCTTGAGTCAATTTTTGTATAAGTTGTATGGAAGGAGTCCAGTTTCAATTTTCTGTATATGGCTAGCCAGTTTTCCCAGCACCACTTATTAAATAGAGAATCCTTTCCCCATTGCTTGTTTTTGTCAGGTTTGAACAAAAACCTGACAGATCAGATGGTCGTAGATGTGCAGTCTTCTTTCTGAGTTGAAGATCAGATGGTCGTAGATGTGCAGTCTTCTTTCTGAGTTCTCTATTCTGTTCCATTGGTCTATGTGTCTGTTTTTGTGCCAGTACCACGCTGTTTTGGTTACTGTAGCCTTATAGGATAATTTGAAGTCAAATAGCATGATGCCTCCAGCTTTTTTCTTTTTGTTTACGGTTGTCTTCCCTATATGGGCTCTTTTTTGGTCCCATAAGAATTTTAAAGTAGCTTTTTTTCTAATTCTGTGAAGAATGTCAATGGTAGTTTAATAGAAATAGCACTGAATCTATAAATTCTTTTGGAAACTATGGCCATTTTCATGATATTGATTCTTCCTATCCATGAGAATGGAATGTTCTTCCATTTGTTTGTGTCCTCTCTGATTTCTTTGAGAAATAGTTTGTAGTTCTCCTTGCAGAGGTCCTTCACTTCTCTTATTAGCTGTATTCCTAGGTATTTCATTCTCTTTGCAGCAATTGTGAATGGGAGTTCATTCAAGATCTGACTTTCTGCTTGTCTATTATTGGTGTATAGGGATGCTTGTGATTTTTGCACATTAACTTTGTATCCTGAAATTTGCTGAATTTGCTTATCAGCTTAAGAAGCTTCTGGGCTGAGACTATGGGGTTTTTAGATGTAGCATAATGTCATCTGCAAACAGAGACCATTTGACTTTCTCCTTTCCTATTTGAATACATTTTATTTCTTTCTCTTGCCTGATTGCCCTTGCCAGAACTTCCAATACTATGTGTTGGAGTGGTGAGAGATGACATCCTTGTCTTGTGCCAGTTTTCAAGGGGAATGCTTCCAGCTTTTGCCCATTCAGTATGATATTGGCTGTGGATTTGTCATAAATGGCTCTTAATATTTTGAGGAATGTTCCATCAATACCTAGATTATTGAGAGTTTTTAACTTGAAGGGATGTTGAATTTTATCAAAGATCTTTCCGGAATCTGTTGAGATAATCATGCGGTTTTTGTCTTTAGTTCTCTTTATTGATTTGTGTGTGTTGAAACAGCCTTGTGTCCTGGGGATGAAGCCGACTTTATCATGGTGAATACGCTTTTTGATGTGCTGCTGGATTCAGTTTGCAAGTATTTTATCGAGGATTTTTGCATCAATGTTCATCAGGGATATTTGTCTGAAGTTTTCTTTTTTGTGTGTGTCTCTGTCAGGTTTTGGTATCAGGATGATGCTGTCCTCATAAAGTGAGTTAGAGAGAAGTCCCTCCTTTTCAATTTTTTGGAATAGTTTCAGAAAAAATGGTACCAGCTCCTCTTTGTAACTCTGGTAGAATTCAGCTGTAAATCTCTCTGGTCCTGGGCTTTTTATGGTTGGCAGGCTATTTATTACTGTCTGAATTTCAGAACTTATTGTTGGTCTATTCAGGGATTCAATTTCTTTCTGGTTCAGCCTTGGGAGGGTGTATGTATCCAGCAATTTATCCATTTCTTCTAGATTTTCTAGTTTATTTGCACAGAAGTGTTCATAGTATTATCTGATGTTTGTTTGCATTTCTGTGGGGTCCGTGGTGATATCCCCTGTATCACTTTTTATTGTGTCTATTTGATTATTCTCTTTTTTCTTCTTTATTAGTCTAGCTAGAAGTCTATTTTATTAATTTTTTCAAAAAACTAGCTCCTGGCTTCATTGATTTTTGAAAGATGTTTGTGTCACTTTCTCCTTCAGTTCCACTCTGATCTTGGTTACTTCTTGTCTTCTGCTAGCTTTGAAGTTTGTTTGCTCTTGGTTCCCTAGTTATTTTAGTTGTAACATCAGGGTGTCAGTTTGAGATCTTTCTAGCTTTTTGATGTGGGCAGTTAGTTCTATTAATTTCCCTCTTAACACTGCTTTAGCTATATACCAGATATCCCAGTATGTTGTCTCTTTGCTCTCATTGGTTTCAAAGAACTTATTGATTTCTGCCTTAATTTCGTTATTTACCCAGGAGTCATTCAGGAGAAGGTTGTTCCATTTCCATGTAGTTGTGTGGTTTTGAGTAAGTTTCTTAATCCTGAGTTCTAATTTGATTGTGCTGTGGTCTGAGAAACTGTTAGTTGTGATTTCAGTTCTTTTGCATTTGCTGAGGAGTGTTTTACTTCCACTTATGTGATTGATTTTAGAGTAAGTGCCATGTGTTGATAAGAAGAATGTATATTCTTTTGTTTTTGGGTGGAGAGTTCTGTAGATCTGTATCAGGTCCACTTGATCCAGGGCTGAGGTCAAGTCCTAAATATCCTTGTTAATTTTCTGTCTCAGTTATCTGTCTAATATTGGCAATAGTGTGTTAAAGTCTCCCACTATTGTTATGTGGGAACCTAAGTCTCTTTTTAGGTCTCTAAAAACTTGTTTTATGAACCTGGGTGCTGCTGTATTGAGTGCATATATATTTAGGATACTTAGTTCTTCTTGTTGAATTGATCTCTTTATCATTATGTATTGCCCTTCCCAAAGTTCTTTTTACTATATAACACTGACTGCCAATATTCTAAGTCCTAAGATTCTGATTAGTAGGTATCTCCCTTCCTTTCAGGTACAGAGGAAACAATTCTTTAGCCAAATGTGCTATTGGTAAAATCCATCATGAACATCCTCTTCCTCCACTTTTTTTACTTATAATTTTCCCTATCCATTTAAGTGAGCCAGTGATCACTGATAAACTGGATCATGGTTGAAGTGATAAAAGGTTTAACATATTACTCTTTCATAGAACTTTGCTACTTTTCCACTATCAGTAAATAACCACCCCTTACGTCCTTAACTTGCTTTTTACACAAATTGAATTTCAAGGTGCATCAATAAAATCAATTCCTTTCAAACACCCTAAGCTTTTTTATCCCAAATATTCCTTGTCTTACTTATTTAGGAAATGCAGAAGATGCAGTAAAATTTAAGTATTTGCTTATGTACTTGCTGTTTGGTCTGAATTCAAATTCATGACCAGAAAACTCAAAGAGAACTCAATATGTGAAATCCTAATTTGCTTTATTATTGTGTTGGCTTTTGTATGCTTAACAATTACATGTCTTCTTTTCCCTCAAACTTTCTGTATGATTCCTCTCCTTTTACACCACCACACATGCACTTTTACCATCTTAGCAGAAAACCTTTTGTATTAGTCCATTTTCATACTGCTATGAAGAAATAACTGAGACTGAGTAATTTATTTTAAAAAGGGGCTTAATGGACTCACAGTGCCACATGGCTAGGGAGGCCTCACAATCATGACAGAAGGTGAAGGAGGAGCAAAGGCATGTCTTAGGTGGCAGTAAGCAAGCGAGCTTGTGCAGGGGAACTGCCCTTTATAAAACCATCAGATCTCATGAAACTTATTTACTATCATGAGAACAGCATGATAAATACACACCCCCAAGATTCAATTACCTCCCTCTGGGTCCCTCCCAGGATAGGTGGGGATTATGGGAGCTACAATTCAAGATGAGATTTGGGTGACAACACAGCCAAACCATATCACTTTGTTTCATACAGTCAAGTAGGAAATTGCTCCTGTTCCCATTCCCCAATCTACCAATTAATCTGCATCTGTGCCCACACTCTCTGCCATCCTGAATATTACCATGAATAAAATATTCCTGGTTCTATCAAAGGTCAGCCCTTCAAACTGTGCTTGTATTACATCCCTTATGGCCTCTCAAAAACTTTCCCCCTAATATTATCTACTTTTAATCAATACTGTCACTTCCTTTTTTTCTCAATCTCTTACTAGAAAAAAAAATGACAAAAACTATCCTGACTCCAGTCCCTCTTCATCTAGCTCCCATTCCTTTATTTGCCTCCACAGCAAGCCAACTTGCCAAGTTTTTAATAGTTTGCATTCTCTCCTCAGCCCACTCCAATCAGGTTTCCGCCTCTAACATTCTGGCACAGTTTCTGCATCTGAAGTTTACCAATGGCCTCTGTGTAGACATGGAGATGTGCTGCGCCTACTCTTTTTAAAGAAAAGACTTGCTCATGCAGCTTCCAGGGGATGTGGTGAGCAGACTGCCTCCAGCTATCAGCTTCTCCAAGTTTGTTCTCAGCCACCTGGCTCAAACAGCCCACATTCAATGGTTAAGCAAGATGGTAGTACAAAGTGCCTGCCAGTTCGCTGACATGGGCTAATTCTGGTGGGCATTTTAGCCCAAGAACTTCCCCACCAGGTTGGAAAAGCTTAGTTAGACGTTCATCACAACTTAACATTTTTCTCTTATCAGTCTTATTTCCTTCTTGCTGCCTTTCATAGGCGCTATTCCCTAATAAACATCTTACATGCAAACCCAGCATCTGCTTCCAGAAAATCCAATCTGGACAGTCAATACCAGGACTAGATCGAGGAAGCAGGCTGGAAGATGGCGTTTAGTTTTTGGAGCTAGATTATTTCCCACCTGCAGGCAATGATAACTGATCACTAGTAAGGAGGAACACAGACTGCACCTGGCAAAAAGTGGCATCCAAAGGAAATTTTCACCTTTGGAAACCTGGTAGAGTGTGAGGATGTAGTGATAGAAACAGCAGATGTTGCTGCTGTTACTGAAATGTATGAAAAATAATACATAAAACTTTATCAGGATTGGCTGGCTATGGCTAAGCACTGCTGGTGTTCTACAGTCATGTTGCCAAGTACAGTGGCCACTAGCATGCATTGCTATTGTGTTTTTGAAATGCAGCTAGTTTAACCTATATGTATTGGGGCCAACAGGCATATGAAAAAATACTCAACATTGCTAATCATTACAGAAATGCAAATCAAAACCACAGTGAGATACCATCTCACACCAGTCAGAATAGCTATTATTAAAAAGTCAAAACATTAACAGATGCCAGCAAGGCTGTAAAAAGGGGGGAACACTTATACACTTGTGATTGGGGTGTAAATTAGTTCAGCAATTGTGAAAAACGGTGTAGCGATTCCTCAAAGAACTTAGAATTACCATTCGACCCAGCAATCTCATTATTAGGTATATACCCACAGGAATATAAATCATTCTACCATAAAGATGTAAACATGAGTATGTTCACCACAGAACTATTCACAATTGCAAAGACAAGGAATCAACCTGAATGTTCATCAACAGTAGACTGGATCAACAAAATGTGGTGCATATACACCATAGAATACTATGCAGCCATTAAAAAAAGAATGAGCTCATGTCTTTGCAACAGCAACAAGGAGACCATTATCTAACTAAGCAAACTAATGCAGGAACAGAAAACCAAATACCACATGTTATCACTTATAAATGGGAGCTAAATGATAAGAACACATAGACAGAAAGAGGGGAACAACAGACATTAGAGCCTACTTGACGATGGAGGTTGGGAGGAGGGAGATGATCCGAAAAACTACCTCTAGGTACCATGCTTATTACTTGGGTGACAAAATAATCTGTACACCAAACTTGTGTGAAGTGCATTTTACCTATATAATGAAACTGCACATATGACTCTGAATCTAAAATAAAACAAAAGCTAAAAAATAATAAATAATAAATACATAAAAATAAACTATGTGTAAAATCCAAGGAGGTAAATTTTTTTAATAATAAAAGCTCCAGCAGAGTGACAGCCAAGGAATCCTGACCCACAGATGGTTATGGAGATATTAATAAAACACAGCATCCATAGGAGCAAAACAAAAAATGTTTTGTTTTGCTTTACATTTTAACATGTTACTACTAGAAGTATTTGAAAGTACCTATGTGGCTCACATTATATTTCTATTGTACAATAGAGCATTATAGAACAAAGCATTTAGATTAGGTACAGGCAGTTGAAAACTAGATGTAGAAGCCAGTGGGCCTTTTATATTTTATATAAAGAAGTCAGCATCTGTTCTAGTGAGGGGCTAAAGAAAGCTGAGGCACAATTCTGAAACTAGGATGACTCCTAGAAACACAGAAAAAGTGATGTTGGTGCCAGTAACAGCTTATTATCTTCTCATGGTGATAGAATTCTGCCCAGCAACAAGCCCCACCATATGCATAGAACTAGTCAGCTTTTCTATTCTTGGAAAAGACCTAGTAATTAGATGATGGGAAAAGAGATGTCCAACAACAAAGACTATCATCAGTGGCATTGAAAAATGAATCCAGTTATGCATCAGCTATGATTGCATAGAAAGAAAAGTAGTAACATAAAAATAAATGCCATGATAGACCAAATAGAACAGTAATCCTCTATTTAATATCCTTGGAGAGGTTCGAGAAGGGTTTGTATCCGTAAAATAAGAAGAGTATATTATGAAAAAGGAATGATCATAGAATAAGAAAGAGCTCTTGGAAATTAAGCAAGTATTTACTAAAACTAAAAATTGAAAGGAAGAATTGAAAGATAAAGTTGAGGACATTTTCTATAACATGAAAATAAAGAACAAAGAGATAGAAAAGAAAAGAGAATCATCTTGGGAAGTATAATGCTTTACTAATTCCATAAAATGCTACAGAAATAGATGCTATCGTATGCATATCTTATTCTAGAAATAAATTAATGCAAATCTATGTCAAAGGGGGGATAAAAAAGAAAAGGTGAAATTGAAATGCTAGAATTGCCCTGGTAGGCTCTGGAGGAAAGGGATAACAGGGTCAGGAAAATGCTAGAATGAATATTCAATGTACAGTTGAAAGACCCTGTAGATGAGTATGCTCCACACGAAAGCCAGAAGACACCAAGGCTATTATGTATGTGCTAAAACAATGACACGGCATCAATAAAAATTCCCTGATAGCTCTCTGGGCAAGAACCAGAAGAGGGACAGGCTGTTACAGATTGTGTCCCACTGATGTCAGTGTGGATAATAAGATTTCAAAATATTAGGAACAAAGGGGCATTGCATCATTGTCAGAATCTAATGGGGTTGTACTTTTATTTTTTGGTAATGAAAGCTGTATCAGAGTGATAAACAAGAAATTCTGACCCACAGATGGTTATGGAGATGTTAATAAAAGACGACACCAGTGGGGGCAAAATAAACAGACTGCCAACATGAGTACTACTCAGATTTCAGCAGCAAAAGAACTCAAAGTTAGATGACCAGGAGATTGAGGGCAGTCACAGCAATAAAAATTCATGATCCCTTTCCCAGTTTCCAGACCTGAGCCAGTTTTCAGACAAAGAACCCATTCAGTGAAGATGTGGCACTGACTAGGAGTAAGGACTCCACAATTATATGGTAAGTGTACATGATAATGATTCCTCCAGTCCTTCCCTACAGGGATTATGGCCATTTGATTGGGGAAATTAAATATCTAGATAATTTGATGGCTGTTGGACACAAGATTTAAGTTGAAGTTGATATCCAGAGCCCATCATCATGGTCTCCTTGTTAGAGTAGGGCATATAGGGGACATATGACACATGATTAAATGAAGTTGAGGTTAGGGTCCATCTTATAGAGTATCTACTAATGGTCATCTCTCTTGTCCTCAAATGTACAATCAAGAATGACACTTGGGAGTTGGATCTTTGGTCACTTGGGTCAGAGCTATCACACAGCATGAGGCCAAGTGAATGTCCCTGAACCTGCTCCTTCCATCCTTCAACAAAGATAGGAAATCAAAATCACTATTTAATCCTGGGAGTGGGAGATGGGGTCAGAAATTAGTGCCACCCTTATAGATTTCACGAATGTAGAGGTATTTGTTCTCATAACATTATTATTTAATTTACTAGTCTGAACCCTGGAAAAACAAGATGGATTCTGAAAGATAACTACAAGCTTAACCCAGAAATAGTCCCTTTTTGCATCTGCCATGCCAGATGTAGTATATTGCTAGAGCAGATTAATATGGCCTAAGGAACTTGGTATAAAGCCATTATTCTGGAAAATGTATTATTTTCTATCTTAATCAGAAAAGACAATCAGAAACAGTTCACATTTACATGGATTGAGTAACAATATTAATTTATAGTTTTGCCTCAGGGCTATGTTAACTCTTCTGCCCTCTGCTATAATATAGTCTAAAGAGATCTGCACCATCTGGATAACCCACAGTACTTCCCATTAATCCATTACATCAATGATATTATATTGATCATGCCAGATGAGCAAGAGGTAGCTAACATTCTGAAGGCCTTGGAAGAACACATGCATTCCAGAGGATGTGAAATAGAACCTGTGAAGCTTAAAGGGTCAGGCTGTCCAAAACTGTTTGAAGAGTCCTAAGTGACGAATAAATACTGCATTTTGTACCTCCTAACACAAAGAAGGGAATACAATGTCCTAGCGAGTATTTGCATTCTAAAAGGTAATCTATTCATTTAATACTTAGAAATGTACTAGTTGACACACACAAAAAAAGTTGAACAAAATTTGAGTGAAACCAGAGTAGGAAGGGCTCTGAAGAGGTTCAGGCTAAGGTGCAACAGCCCCACCACTTGGACCACATAATTTGGTGAAGCCTGCAGTGTTGGAGCTATCAGTGATGGGAAAAAATACCATATGATATCTGTGGCAAGTCCTAGTGAAAAAATCACAACACAGGCCTCTAGGGACCTGTAGACATCATGACATTTGTAGCAAAACTGCATGCCCTTTGAAAAATATGTCCTGGTAGAGACAGAGCACCTGACCATGCAGCTCCAAATAATGATTATCAGAAATTACACAAGAAAGAGATACATTTGAGATGAAGCATGAGTGGGACAGGCAGACATAAGCAAGCAACATGAGCAGATAATTCAGAACCCCATGGCAGCACTATTGCACCAGCAACTCCTCCCACAACCAGGCCACATAGGAGGTCAGGTATGACCAACTAATAAAGGGGGAAGTGATTTTAATTTGGTTTCCAGAACGGTTTTTTTGTATGTGAGTGTGAGCCAAAAATGGACAGCAGCTACACTATAGACTTACACTGTATGCTTGAAAGACAGTAGTGAGGGAAAATTCTTTCAGTGAGTGAGGGCTTTGGGCAGTGCAACTGGTCTTCTACTTCATGTGGACAGAGAAGTGGCACAGAAAGTAGCCAAGAGGTGGCCTATGCAAATGGCCTGGAAGCAAAAGGCTAGACTGTCACAGACAAGGATGAATGAGGTAGAAACACATCGATGGACCTATAGGATTGCACAAAGTGAGAAGATCTATGTATTATAGGTTGATATCTACTATAGAACACCTGCAATGAAAGAGGCATTTAACAACCAAGTGGACAAAATGATCTAGCCAGCTACTGCCAGCTAGCCGCTATCATTGATTTCATGAGTGCTGGAACAATCAGCACATAAACAAAGTGTTTATGATGTCAAATATGAATACTACACATGGGTCCAACGGCATCACCTCCCACTTGTCAAGGCTGATCTAGCTCCTGTTGCTGCTCAGTGTCCAACTGCCCCCAACAAGCTAATCCTGAGCCCTCATTATGGCACCATTGCTTGAGGAGACTGGACACATGAGGGCAGGTTGATTGCATTGTTTCCCTTGCATTCTGGAAAGGTCAGTGGTTTCTTCTCACTGGAATAGATTCATTCCATATAGAGCTTTGTGTTTCCTGCCATTTGGGCCTGCCTTGGCCAGTTCCACTATTAAAGGCTCACAGCGTGTTTGGGCCACTAGCATGGAATCCCATTCACAAGGGCTCCTCTTTTACAGCCAAAGAGGTGCATGAATGGACTTATGACTACAGTACCCACTAGTTGTATTGCACACTAAATCCAGACTGCTGACCATATAATGTATTAGAACCGCCTGCTGAAAGCATAGCTGAAATGCCAGATTGCAGGCAATAGTCTGAGAGGAGAGAGTGCCATCCTCCAAAATCTAGAACATGCATTGAATCAAAGACCTTTATATGGTGCTGCGTCCCTGTTAGGAAGAATACAAAGGTCTAGGAATCAAGGGGTGGCATTCCTAATGTACCTCTATGTAAACATGGAAGCTGCCCTTGATCTCTACAATGCATACTTCGGAATCAGGCTCAAATATCCCAATGTATAGAGTAATGGAGATGCTTCCTCCAGAGTCCCAATTTCTGCATCTTTTTTTTTTTTTTTTTTTTTTTTTTTGCCCAGAATTAAACATTTCTTCACAGGATTATGAATAGTGAGACATCCATTCCCTTCTGGAGAAAACCAAATCTTCACTCAATAAGGTGTGATCTAAATATGATCCCAAATTATTTCAAAGTTGACTTTGCTTCATTCCACCATATCCATGATAACCTTGTTATATCCTTTCTCTCATTCTGGGTAGAAGAAACTGTGATAGGAAATTGAAGTTGAGAGGTAAATAAACTTTTAAAGTTTAGAGAATATTTGCTTTTCTATGTAAAAAAGAAAACACGCTTTGCATTTCCAGGGTGATCCTTACTGCCAAAACTGATAAAAATTGACTTGGCAATTTTGATAAATTTTATCCTCTATTCTCAGCACACTTTTTTCTTACTTCATAGCATCTCAGACCTGAGCCTGTAATCTAAGGACAGGTTACCTAAATTTCAAGAAACTTACAGCTTCACACCAGAGTTTCCAGTCCATATTTTGTTTCTTTTTCCATATTTCCTGAATTTTTATATCCATAAGAAAAGCCTGTACAGATAAAGTGTTGAGAAAACAGTAGCAATGATAGCAGATTTACCACCTGCCCATTTACTGCCTGCAGATTTATGGCCAACGCCACCTATTTTGCCATCTGGGTCAAAGTCATATTTTCAGTGGAAATATTTTGGTAAGTTATTGCTGGCATTTTTTACATGCAGGTGGTGATCACACAGGTTTTATGGCACTTTAATAACTGTGCGTCTGATTGAAGTGCACAGAAGCTGATCTTTTGTGAATGTCTACAGAAGCGATTCAATGAAATGAAATGCAGTCTATTCATTACATTTACCAGTGTGGGAGGAACTCCTTAAACATAAAATATAATCCTGAGAAAGGTGCCAAGTCATCTACCCTGTTTGTTTCCAGAGGATACATTGTGGTACACAGAAAAAAAAATTGGCTAGTCTTGCACAGTGAGGCTAGTGATACCAAGAGAGTTTCTGAGTTGATGGTGGATATTTGTTCAGAATAGGGCAAAACCTAGTTAATTTTGATGCATTAGCCACTGCAATTTTCTCAAACACTTTTTTTATTGTAAACATGGGGCAGTTCATTTGTTTCTTTTGCTAAATATATAAATACATTGTGAAGGAGAGATAAGATCATAAAAAAAACTGGAGAGTGAAAAAGGCATGGGACTCAAAATCAGAAGACCTGGATTCTTATGAAAATTCTATAATGTGAGACCCATATAATCTTACCCATTATATTGAGCCTCACTTTTCTCTTTTGCAAATGGAGAAAGGAGGTGATAACAGAAAGTACATACTTTTTAACATTTAAGTATAATTTACATGCACCAATCCAGCCTTAAGTGTTCAAAGCAATGAATTTTGACAACTGTAAACTATTGTGTAATCATCATCCAAAACAAGTTATAGAACATTTCCATTCACTCCAGTGTCCCTTTCTAGTCAGTCTCTGTTCCTCTCCACACATAGAACAAGCAAGAACTTCTGATTTCTGTTACCATAAATAGTTTGGGCTATTTTGTACTTCATACAAATGGAATCATCTAACTTCTTTTGCCCACCAGAATGTCTGTAAGATTTGTCCACACTGCATGTGTCGTTGGTTTATTCTTAGTTATTACTGATTATATAATAGTCCAATACCTGAATAATCAACAATTTACCCATCTATTCTCTTATTTATGGATATTTGAGTTGTTTTTAGTTTTTGATTTTGTGAATTAGACTGCTTTTGTTATTCATGTACCAGTTTTTGTGGATATGTTTTCATTTATCTTGGGTAAATATCTGGGTGTGGAATTTCTAGGTCATAACGCAGCTGTTTTCAACTTTATAAGAAACTACCAAACTATTCTCCAAAAGGATGGCACCATTTTAAATACTCACCAGTAGCTCTAATTGTTCCATATCTCTGCCAACACTTGGTATTATCTGTCTTTTTGATTTTAGTCATTCTGGGGGATGTAAAATAGTATTTCATTGTGGTTTCAATTTGCATTTTCTAGATGGCTAATGAGGTAGAGCTTCTTTTCATATGTAAATCACAAAGAAATTAGATGTGGTTTAAATCTCCTTCAGAAAACAGTCTGAGTTCTATTCTCCTCCTCTGTTTTTAATAGGCATTTTACAATTCATCTGTGTAGTTTTTAAAATCTCTGCATGCTTTGGTCCCACTTCTACACATTTTCATTCAGAAGATTTAGCATAAGCCTCTTTAAAATACGATTCGGATTCACAAAGGAACCACTGGATTATGCTCCAGGTATCTGACAGGTTTTTAATACTACTAATATGTTTATTATAGCATAAAAGGGCAATATAAAAATAAGAACATCAACTTTATAATAAACAAGACTAGATATTGAATCCTTGTCTGCACTTCCTCTCTATGGAATTTTGTGCAAGGTGTGGAATCTCTCTAAATCTCAGCTTCTTAATCTATAAATTGAGAGGAATTACAATACTTACAGATTTATGAAAAGGATCACATGTGATTATGCATGTAAAATGGTTACCATTCTGCCTAACTCATAATAAACACTCAATGTATATTAGAAAGAAGAAAATATGTATATAGATAGATAGATAGAATTATATAGTAAAGAACTAGCTAAACAAGTTAGAACGTCTAATTTTAGTATTTTGACATGTATCCCTTTTACTACTATTATTTAGCCTATCATTCACTTCAGATTGTCTCCCAAAACACCTTTCTTACATCGTTTTACCTGTCTCTCACATATAGAATTTTCATTGTCCCAGGTATTGGCATTCTCAGCTTTCATACGCCACAAAGAAGATGCATGATAGAAGATACGCCTCTATCGGCTGTTTGATTTACCAGTGCCAGGTCTCCTGGATGCTCTCTGGTTTCCTCCCACAGTTCCCTCTTTCTATCTGATGTTCTCATCTAAAATTGTTTGGATTTTAGTTTCTGGATTCTCAGTTTTCTTTTCCGTTCCCTATATACATTGAATGAACATATGCAATCAAGTGTGTTCTCTGTCACTCTGCTCTGTCTTTCCCTATTTTTCAACTATGAATCCGTGTATCTCTACTCCAGTAGCACTTTCATGATGATATAGTTTTGATTATCACAATAAAGTTTACTTTTCTTACCACAATAACCATGATTCTACCTGCTAATCACTCCTTTCACTAAATCTTCTCTCTCTCTTTTAATGAAAATATCTGTCATTCAAGACTCATTCTGGCTTTGCATTTTGTTTGTTTTGTTTTACAATCAGCTGCTGCTTCCCACTTAAGTGGGTCTTTTTTCCTTTACCTGAACAATTTGCAAATAACATGATGTACACTTTCTGAAAAGAGATATAAGTAGATTTCCATTTCCTTAATATTGTATGCGAGCCTATGGAAGTAAGGAAGAAAGATTCTTCCCCTTTTTTTCTGTGTAAAGAAGTGTGTTATTCCCCTTCCTGTGTCCATGTGATCTCATTGTTCAATTCCCACCTATGAGTGAGAATATGCGGTGTTTGGTTTTTTGTTCTTGCGATAGTTTACTGAGAATGATGATTTCCAATTTCATCCATGTCCCTACAAAGGACATGAACTCATCATTTTTTATGGCTGCATGGTATTCCATGGTGTATATGTGCCACATTTTCTTAATCCAGTCTATCATTGTTGGACATTTGGGTTGGTTCCAAGTCTTTGCTATTGTGAATAATGCTGCAATAAACATACGTGTGCATGTGTCTTTATAGCAGCATGATTTATAGTCCTTTGGGTATATACCCAGTAATGGGATGGCTGGGTCAAATGGTATTTCTAGTTCTAGATCCCTGAGGAATCGCCACACTGACTTCCACAATGGTTGAACTAGTTTACAGTCCCACCAACAGTGTAAAAGTGTTCCTATTTCTCCACATCCTCTGTTGTGGGGTGGGGGGAGGGGGGAGGGATAGCATTGGGAGATATACCTAATGCTAGATGACGAGTTAGTGTGTGCAGCGCACCAGCATGGCACATGTATACATATGTAACTAACCTGCACAATGTGCACATGTACCCTAAAACTTAAAGTATAAAAAAAAAAAAAAAAGAAGTGTGTTTGCACTGACTTGGTTTGAACCTCACAACAAAGTTTTTGTTATTCATTTGTACTAAAATACACATTCCAAGAAAAAAATTGTTTTTGAATTGTTAAATTTTCGCTTACTGGCAAGGGCAGGGATAGCTAGTTACCTACATAATTACATTTCTAAAATGTTAAAATGCAATGACTCCTTTTATGGAATACATTTTAATGCATTTGTAAGACCAGGGGATAATCACAAAGGTAAAAAGAACATTCATTAAACTAACTGGGGAGTGGTATGCAAATAGCATTTTATTAATGATGAGCATCAACATTTCTTTAGTGAAGAAAGGTGAAAACAACTAGTGTTAAATAATAGGGCCTTAGCAAGCGATTGCTTTTAAGCTTATACTTTTGCTCAGAGCAGTTGCCACTATTGTCTTTTCTCCTTTCACAGCGGTTTCCCAAAACATGAGACTTGTGATGAAATCCAGTTTGGTATGGCTTCCCAGTAAATAGCCAATGACTTTGCAGAAAAAAAAGGAGCTTTTTTTTCTATTCTATTGTGTTCTGTTTTATGAAAAAAAAGAGGGAGCAGAGAGAAAAATAAAAAGTCTTTCCTTTAAAAAAAAAAATAAAGCTTTTTACTACCAAGAGATAGAAACAATCTCATGTACCATTGATGGGTAAAATTTGATAGATTGCTGATAATTCTCAAAAGAATGACTAGCTTTCCATTTGCCAAGTAAATTAAAGGGTCTACGACTCTTACCAACAAGAATCTTGTCACGCAACTCTATTCAATCAATGAAAAAGCTGACTCTCGGTAGATAATCACTCTTTAATCTTTAATGCCATAGATTTTTCCTTACAGTTTGTGACTCACTGTTTTCATGGAAAATACAAAAAAAGAGAAGAATAGGACCAGTATTTGCTGAATCCCTTTCCTCAGTGTCTCATGTTTTTTATTATTGTTCTCAACTGAGAAAATACAGAAATTACAAACAAGCAAAACAATAACAAAATTGCTTTCTAAAACATTTGTTTCCAAAATTAACTAGATAAAGACAAGAATGGGCAACACAGAATTTTTGCTTTTTGTTTTTTTCTAAAACTATGCTCCTTCCTTGGATCAGAATTTTTATGTAACTATACCGAGAGAGAGACAGGTACGAAAAAACAGCATGATATCTTCAAGGTTTTTTTATTTATCCCAATTGGCCCAGATAAAAAATACAAAACCTATGTCAATGATAAAGATGTAAAAAAGAGAAGGAAAAAAAGAAAATGGAACCAAATGAAACGTCAGGTGAACAGTTAAATAAATACGTATTTCATTTCTTATAGGTTCTGAAAGAATTCAATAATTTCTTTAAAACACATCTAAAATCTCAGAATCAACTGAAGAGCAGCATTTGCTTTTAAAGCCAGAGGGATATTTAAATTACAGAATTATCCCATATAATACTGTGTAATAACTGCTATAGTAAAGATAGGAACTGAATATTTTGGGGTAATGGGAATTGAATAAATAATTAGTTGCTCTCGATCTGTATTGTAATTCTTTACCTCTCTTATTCTGCAATGAAGCTGTGAATTTCAGAGAAGGAATGTTTTTCTTTATGTCCAAAGTGTTTAGTTCAGTTCTCTGCTCAATGTTAGTATTCAATAAATGTTTGAAAATTGTTTTTATCCCTGAATTAGTTCTACTCCTCATCCTTTCATATGGAAAGCAGGGGTAGGAATAGGAAAAATTAAGGAAAAGGATATAATAAAGAGAAAATAGCACATGTATTTTAGGTTCCTGGGAGCAAGTCAGAAACACACCCTGTTGTTGCTATACAGGTTTTTGACCTTTTGTTTTTCTCCCATGACAAAATATAGGTTCTCTTTCCTTTCTTATTTTTCCTTTGTCTCGCTCTCTTTTTCTTTCTTTCATGTTCAGTATACAATCCACACAGCTCCTCACAATTTCACTGTCTTTTCACTCTACTTCTAATGAGTATGTGGGTCATGTCTGTGGGATACAAGTCCACATTGTTTTGTCTTTCCCAGTAACCTATGCCTATTGCCATCAGAGACCAAATTCTTGAGTTTCTAACTTTCTAGCAAGGTACACCTGCTGTCCTGCACTCCACAGGAGCTGCTGTTTGTTCTGATTCCGTGTCATTATTTACTGCCTGCAGTGTGAGCTCTGCTCCTTCAAGGAAAAAAAGGTTTGGCTTATGTTTTCCTCCCAATCAATGCACAATGAACACTACTGACGGCTGAGCCATGAGACAAGGCTGAGGGCAGAGAGTCAAGGGCCTGTGTATGTATTTCGGGGCAGGTTCATTTCCCAGGGAAAAAAGAGGAAAACACTATCACGTTTGGAAATTGTGTAACATCCATATAGTTTAACTCTCCTTTTCATTCTCACAGTCTATTGCTACTATCTAAAGTCTGAATCCAAATTAAGTTGGCAGGGAACCTTCAATATACTTTGTGATTTTTTAATAGTTCCTGAGTTTGCAGGATACAGGAGTTTTTCTGGAGTTGGCTATTATATGAAATCAAACTGAAATTAATTAGTATTAAATCCTCAACGTTTTTTGTTGTATCATATTTTCCTTTGAGTTTTTTTTCCTATGAAAAAATTAAACTGAAATCTTCATTTCTTTTGAGATTTAACAGATATTGGTTCCAGCATATCTCTGGCATTACCAACCAGTAAGTAAAATTCTGTTCCATTCCCAGCAATACTCCAAATCTCAATGCAATAAGCTCCTATCAAACTGATGAGGCAGACAACCAGTCTTTTTCAGAGATACCACACTCCAGTTATTTCCAACAGGGGGTTCTGATATATAATCAGAGCTGCTGCCTGCAGCTCTGCAATACCTCAGGCCTAGACTCTAAGGTCCCGAACACCCGTTTGGTTTCTTGACCGCTGTAGTCCAGCCCATAATTTAGTGCTCACTTCTACCAAAATCGAAACAACCAAAGCTTTCCTCTCTCTTTAGTCAGCTAGGAAAACAAAAAACAAAACAAAACAAAACAAAACCCAAAAAACAAAAAAACAAAAACAAAACGAAACAGAAACAAAATATAATACAACAACACAATCAAAAAACGCTGTTCCCTTTAACAAGCTCTTTCAGAGATTTTCACAGCATACTCTTACGGTCCACAGTGAAATGTGTAGTTCCATCCTAAATATTGCAGCACAATCCTTCTCAAGGTGGTTTGGCCAGGGAACTGTTAGGCACAGCCTTTTATTACTTAAAATAACTACCTCCCCCAAGGTGTTTGCATGTATGGTCTGCCTACCTTTAACAGATTTCTTTACTCACTGGGAATTTTTTTTCAGTAACCTCATTAATCCTTTCCTCTGGTCTAATCTTCTTTAGGGACACTAGCCCATGACAAAAGATTTACACAAATCGGACCCCAATTGTGGGCTAAATTCAAATTTTCTTCCACAGGACTCTGGGGCCCCTATAGATCAAGAAATAGGACTTTTCATCTTTATCAGGGTCTCCAAACATTTCAAAACCTCAAAAGATCTCTGGGGCAGGGATGGTAAAGTGTTACTGCAGTGTTTCTTTTATATCTGACTCATTTATTTATTATTTCATTCATTCATAGAGCAGACATTTCCTGAATATCTACTTCGTGTTCAGCATTGCTCTGGACTAAGTTGAAAAAGTGTTTTCTATAAAACGGGCTAATAGTAAATATTTTCAGCTTTGTGAACCATAATATCTGTCACAACTATTCAATTCTGCTATTGTTACAAAAAACCAGTCATAGGCAATATGTAAATTAATGGGAGTGGCTGTGTTGAATAAAATTTTAATTAAAAAAAAAATAGGCCGTGCGTCAGACTTGGCCTACAAATGGTACCTTGTTGATTGCATTCTTGACACTAGTGATAAACCAACAACAACAAAAAGAAACAAAAATCCCTGCTGTATTGTAACTTACATACCAGATATGTAAGTAAAGCAGTTAGTTCAATGTTAGTAAGAGTCAAAGAAAAAAACAGAGCCAGAAAGGAGGATAGGGAATAAACAGGTAGGTCTGAAAATACCCATTTCATTAGGATACTACTCCACTTTGTTCCACATTGAAATTTCCCTCTCTCAGCCACTTTGTAAACTTTGTAAAGTTTAGCTTTTACTTGTTATAATTCAATCATTTTGTTCAGTAGATATTCACTTAGTATTTATTACATGCCATAAATATTAGTATTTATCACACGCAATACAAAACACCATGTGTTATGGGGAGACACAATTATATAAGCCAAATTTCCTGCTTTTAAGAAGATCACACCATAGTTGTGGGAAAAATAAATGTGTACCATTTGGAGATAGGAATTCTTGGAATATGTTAAACTGTTAGATTAGAAAAGGTCTCTAAAGATCAGCTCCCACATTTCTTAATGTAGCCTTCAACATGAGTCCATTGCATGAACTAATGAAAATAGAAACTATAGTAGCCTTCTTCGACTGGATGGGTCTATGAATAAAGATGTAAACAGAAAAACAGTATGCTGTCTTTTAGGACAGTGTCTTTTAGGACAGCCAATTGTTGCTGGGACAGACACTGGAAATTGCATGTTCATTCAAATCACCAAGCACTCAATATCACTGTGTTTGGCACTATCAAAGGATCAAGGTGGGAATACAATGTGGTTTCTGCCCCTAGGGAGTTTTTAGAGAGAAAAAAATTGCAAATAAAGCTGTTAGATTGTTTGAGTGGATAAAAGCTACCCTAGTTTGGGGTCATTCATGTTACTCATTATATTCCTCATCTTTACATACACAATGTATTGTTAAACTTCTATTCTGGTTTAGAGTTAAGCATTTTAAAAAGGGAGAAATTTATACCTCACATGTTTTCATGGAGAACCTACTGTGAGTCAAATATTTCTGGGCACATGGGGTTATAAGATTGGGCATGAAAAATTGTTTTCTGTCATCAGAGGACTCATTATTGTGTGTGAGACACAATCCTGTAAGCAGACAATTACAGCACAATGCAATAGTTGCTGTGACATACTATTAGTGGATGCTACAAAAACACAAAGGATGTGAATATCGGCTAGAGGACAGTGGGAGGATCGAACTCATGTTGGTCCCTGGGGATGTAGGAGGATTTCTATAGAGAGGAAAGACCAAGGATACTTTGGGCTGAGACAAAAAGAAAAAAAAAAGCAATGAGGCAAGAATGAGCATATTGCTTTTAAGTGTGGTGTCTATGGAGTACTGTGGGCTGAGTGGGAGCCCTGGTTTGAAGGAAGTAGGGAGTACTGACTAGAATGCATTTTTTAAATATGGTAAGAGGAAACAACTCTGGGTTTTGAACAGGGAGTAACAGAATGAAAGTAGGACTTTAGGAACACTGGACTGATGTAAGTACGCAAGATGGATTAGAGATGGTAGAGACTCGAGTGAGAAAAATCAACTGAGAACCCCTGCGATAATCATAAGCCTAGATTAGTGAGAGAGTAATGGGAAAGGAGAGAAGGGCAGAAGCTGAAAGACAGTTCAAAGGAGGAAATGACAGGACTCAATGACAGACTGAATACTAGGTTTGAATGAGAGGGAAGAATAAAAGATAGCCTGGAAGAATAGTGATACCGGTGACAGAATCAACATAGCACTATGAACTGACAACCAGACGATCAAAGTGACACACCACTTGTGCCATATGTCTGAAAGCTCTTCATCAGAGATACAAAGCTGAAAGGAAGGTTGTCTCTAGATTTTTCTTGCTCAGGAGTACATGGGTAAATGATGAACTCTTACAAAAAGAAGCCCTCTAAGGCACTAGCTGATGTGACCTCATGTGTCAAACCAAATTAAAGGCCCATAGAGTGAGGGTCAGCTCTGATGTCTGTACAATTTAGAACAGCAAATAGACATCAGATTCTCCTTGTGAAGTCTCATCCAGGTCACCTATAAACCATAACAAAACATCAAATAACAATAGTTGGTAGATCCTCAGTAAAGATTTGTTGAATTGGTCTGAGGATAAGGGAATTAACAAGAAGTCAGTGAAGAGCTGGTCTACCTCTTTAACATTGGACAGAGTGGAGAAATAACAACTTAAACAAATCACAAAGTCAAGGCCCAATTAGGCAAAATGGAATGGCCTCTTCTGAAACTCAGGTGTAAAGTGCATTGCAATGATTACATAAGGAATCATGGAGAATTTCAAACAGGGAAGCCTGTTTTATACAGAATTTGTTTCTCTACTGAAATGGTTAGCTTTGACTGTGTAGTGTTGACTACAAATTACATGTTAAGAACAGATAGTATTATTAAACATCTAGCTATCTATATATTTGGGAACTCAAAATGGAAAGAATCAGTTATCTGTGATGTCCTGAAGTAGCACTGATACATAGAAAGAAAAACATCATGAAAAATAGATCCATAAATCTAAAGTTGTGATACAGAGAGAATACATTTTTATGACTTCATTCAACCAATAAGGAAAAATTACGTTTTCTTCAATATAGGCTACTTTTTTTTGAGATCATCATAAAATAAAATTGCTACTTTTTGTTATGTATTTACTTACAATAATAGAAATATAAGTCAAATCCATTATGAACATCATTTTTTAAGTGAGAAAGGTACTTTTTGCACCTGGCAGTAACAAGATGTTAGGACTTTGCTTTGCAATAGTAAAATAGAAAAGGATTTTGTAAAATTCTGAGTTAGACACCATTGTTTTCTAAAGGGAAATACCATTAACTACTATCAGTGGTCTCTTCTCAGGAGTTAGAAAGAAAAAATTATATGCTGTGAAAGAAGAGAAAATTTATTTCTCCATGGTTGGTCAAGACTAGAATTCTCTACAGAGAGAATCTTTCTGGGGGGAAAAAAGTATTTTTATGAGCTGGAAGCAATGGAGAAGGAAGCAGAGAAGCAAACAAAACAAATGACAAATGCATTTTGAGTTGGTGGTTCTAGCAGGCTGGTACTTACTGTGATTCCCTATTCTGTCTCCAGCAATACAAAAGCTGGGTCAGTCTTTCAGCACTTGACTCGGGCTTCTGACTGCACTAGACCTGATGTTGCAAACCAGCTGCACCAAATTTATATTGTGTTTTCTATAGCGTGAGCTGAAGCAATTTGGTTTCAAGTGCCATTCTTCATATGCTTAATTATTTTGACATTATTTTCAGAACTTTATGTTCATTTCCCTTTAGAACCAGCACACTCTCACTGCAGCATAAGCATAGCATTTAAACTAGGTTTCCAATTAGTCTGCATCTTTATGAATAACTTGTCTTGCTCTGCCTAAATTATTCAGCTTAGAGTTGTTTCTGAAATCATGGATTATTTTTAAATTAATTGCATAATAGTGCCAAGCACAGGGCCTAGCATATGGCAGACAATTAATAAATGTTTGTTGAATAAATAAATGAGTTTCACTTCAGTCTTGGATTTTGGCCTACCTTTTCACAATGTTAACCAAATAAACTGCATTGTATTGGAATGTGAAGCCACCTACATTGATACTGGTATTTGATTCATAAAACTTGCTTTGATTCATGGTTTAAGGATTTGAATTGGGAGTAAGAAGAAATTGGTATCTATATATTCACTTACTGGTATGATGGTTATTTTTACCTGTCTGAATCACTGGGCCATGGGGTCCCCAAATTAAGTATTATCTCTGGATGTGTCCTGGAAAGATGTTTCCAGATGAGATTAGCATTTAGATCAATGAACTGAGTAAAATAAATTGACCTCCCCAGTGTGGGTGGGCACCATCCAATCCATGGAGGACCTGAAGAGATATAAAGGTGGAGGAAGGAGGAATTCACCACCCACCCTCCCAATTTTTTTTTCCTCCCTCAATGGTTGGGCTGGGACATTTAATCTCATTTACTCCTGCCCTCAGACTGGGTTTTATATCCAGTTTTATACACTGGATATTATACTTTCAGAATCAGAGTGACTTATACAACTGGCTTTCCTGGGCCCCCACTTTCAGAAAACACACTGTGGAAATTCTCAGCCTCCATAATTGTGTGGGCCAATTCCTACTGGTTGTGCTTCTCAGGAGAATCGTGACCAATACAGTTAACAATTGTTTATGTTGTTCCCTTCTGAACAGGAAAAGACCTGGACTTAAAGTTATACAACTTGGGAGTAAATACTAGCTTCTAGCCTTGCTATGTTACAATAATAGAGTTTTGTTATTTTTGAAATGGTAATAATGCCTGCCAAACACCATCGTTTTAAGATTTTAGGAGATCACACACACACACACACACACACACGCAGCAGTTATCTGTTGCTGTATATGAAAACACCCAACATGTAGTGACTTACTCACTTTTGCTCACAAGTTTATGGAACAGCTGGGCAGTTCTGCCAATCTGGACCAGGCTGGACTGATTGCAGCTAGGCTTTTTTCCATGGTCTTTGCCTGGTTGTTGGCTCACTCACATGACTGACAGTTGGCTGGCTGCCAGCTACAATGATGGGGTTAATAGGGTTATGTGTTTCTATCTGTTTTTCTACTTATCTCATAGTATGGCAGAGTTCAAGACAGAGAAAAATAAATGTCCCCAGTTCTCTTCAAAACAAAACTCTGAACCGGCATCATGTTTTTTCTGCCATGTTCTATTGGTGAAAGCAAGTCACAAGGGCAGCCAAGATTTGCAGAATGGAAAAACAGACTCTATCTCTTATCTGGAAGAACTACAAAGTCACACTGCAAAGTTTTGAGGACGAAGGGAGCAGTAGAAAAATTGTACTCATTTTTGCAACCTACCATAATATAAAAAATTGTTACGATATGCATAAGTGCAATAAATCAGATTTTTTGTTATTATTGTCCTGCCACCTCTCTCCTTCCTTATTATACTTTTTCTTTCACTCTCACCTTCATTTTATGTTTGCAATTTCATGGTTCTAACAAAAGAGGATGCTTAGTATTGATTAACAAAATGACTCTAGTTATTTCCTGTCAGTCCCCCAACCTATGTATATCAAGAAGTAATCACAAGGGATTGCTTTTGTAAATTTCTTGAATCTTGCAGTTTCTGATTCTTTCAGTTCCCTATTGCAACCAAGGAAGGTATAGTAGCATCATGGGTAAAGAAACAGTCTCTAGACTATTTTGTTTTTGAATTATGACTCTATCAATTTGGAACTATGTGACTTTGTGCTAGGAGGTTTATCACTTTGGCACCTCAGTTTTCTTGTCTGTGAAATGGAGTTAGTGAGATACTAAAAAGATTAAATGAGATTGTACACTATATATACATATATATGCCTAGTCTATAGTATGTGTGTGTGTGCACACATATGTGTCTTTTATATTTAAGTAATTAATTTGTTTCAGTGAGACATAAAATCGTAAGAATGCTGGCCTCTCTGGTGATTAGCAGATAACAAGGCAAAGCTATTGCAGGGTGGCTGATCAGGCTCCCTCATTATCTCATACTGCCTCTACCCCCTAATCTCTGACTATGTACTGCATGCTATCGACTTTGGAGTTAAACCCAAATAGACAAAATCCAGGGATGTTAAATCTACACTTTATTTTAAAGAAAATGTTAGGCACATGAGAGGCATTTGGGAGGCTGAGGAGGGTGGATCACCTGAGGTCAGGAATTTAAGACCAGCCTGGCCAATATGGTGAAATCTGGTCTCTACTGAAAATACAAAAATTAGCTGGGAGTGGTGCCGGGTGCCTGTAGACAGAAGAGCTGCTTGAACCTGTGAAGCAGAGGTTGAAGTAAGCCGAGATCGCATCATTGCACTCCAGCCTGGGCGAGAGAGCAAGGCTCTGGCTCAAAAAAAAAAAAAAAAAAAAAATATATATATATATATATATATATGAAGTCAGTACTCTTACTCTTAGCACAGGCACAGCTTGGGGAAACAATGAAACCTGCTGGAACATTATTTCTTCCTGTGTATATCAAGACAACCTAAGAAAGAATTGGGACACCAGCGATTTCAGTTTTAAAACAGAAAGAAAAGATAATTCCTATTTAAAAAAACTCACTCTAAACAAAATTACACTTATATTTTTGCCAACATTTTATGTATGCAGTACTCCTTGCTATTGTTAAATAAAGAACAATAAACAAAACCTAACCATGATTCCTTACCTGCCATATATTTTTACACTTCTGAGAAAAAGCATATGGCAAAGTTAGACCTCATGACTAAATACCCTTCAGAGGCACATAACTACATTTAAAGACATTTCTAAGAAAGGAAGGAAGGAAGAGAAGGAGGAAGCAAGAGAGGAAGGACAGGAGGAAGGGAGGAAGAAAACAAAAAATCAGGAACAGAAGTTGTACCTCAATGTATTCAGCAAAATTTGAATTCTGCCAGACTCATCCTTGTATTATTAGTATGTGAAACAACGAACTGATCTCATGCTGTTTACGGTCAAGTCACCTCTTCCTCTCACTTTGCATCTCTGACAAATACTAGCCTATTCACAAGTAACTCCATGATTAGCAATTCCAAGACAGCCCTGTGACCCTGTTTTCAGATTGCTTTTGAAGAGTAGCTGATAAAAATAGTAGAAATTATAACTATCATTTCCAAAAGGACTTCTCTATATGCCTGACACTATTCTAGGCATGTTACTTATATCATCCTCGTTCCTAACAACTCTCTGACAAAGTAGATATTATTCCTACTTTGCATATAGGAGAGGTTCAAGTTGGCAGCTGTTAAGAGGAGGATCTAGGATTCAAATATAGATCCCTCTCATTCCAGGCCTTGTGCGTTTAGTGTGAAAATAACTTGAACACTGACATGGTATTTCTCTTTAGACTTTTTTTGTTGCTGTTAAAATACATTTTGTTGATGCTAAATACATTCATTTTTTGTCTTATCGAGAACATTCAGTCACGTTTGTTGCCCTCTTGTTAACTCTCTCCACATTCTCTGCATCACTCTTTTAATAACTGGACCCTGATTGAACATAGCACTCTATCTACCCTATAATAAATAAAGAGTAGATAACCTTATGTTTTCAACATGAAATGTTCTTTTAATATTCCTCCATTTACAATAGCAATCCCACCTCCCAAACCCCCATTAGCACAACCTTAATTAACATCTATCTAAAGCAGTAAAGCAAGGTCCATGAAATAGATATTGAGCTATTGTTAATCACTCACAATTGGGTAGTCACCTAATTAGAACAAATACTAAAATATATAATCTAGTTCCCTTATTTCTTTCCTGGAAAAATCAATGAAAAGTACATTTTAAAAGTAAGATAAATTTGTATTCTTCCTGATGTTCTAACTATATTAATGCCAGATCTAAGACTATTAATTAAGACTGACAAAATGTATTTTTCTAAAAGTTTTATAATCCCTGATAACATCCCATTTGTTCACATTATTTGAAGTACATTGAAAAAAATAAGATCTTATTATCCCAGTTTCTAGGGTCTATTTTTTTATTTTCATCCAAACATAGTATATAATTAAATAATGTATTTTGCCTAAAAGTTATTTAGAAAATCGTAAGTATATGCTTTTGAGAAAAATTTCACTTTTCAAGAAAATAAAATTGGATAATACAAATAACCCAGAGGTTAGACACCAAAGGCAAACTGGCACTGCTCTGCCACATGGCTCAAATGCAGCATAAAATATGTTTTAAATATAACCATGTAAGAAAGCACATCCTTATATAATTTGGGAGCTATATATACTCTTTTGGGAACTAATTATCAAACTATAAATGATCTCTTTCTACAGAAAGATGCATTTAAACATCTATTTTAAAAATGATTAGGGAAAATCACTACTCGTGCCAAGCAAAGAACTCCTAGCTTTGACTAAGGTAAAAGTCATTGATACATTAAGATGTTGACAATGCCATTAGAAAGTTCTTAGGTTTTAATAGGTTGCATTTAGTTTACTGATCAGCTAAGTAGGAAATATAAAGGCATATTGCAAGTCTTTGGCAGTGAGTGTGAAGTGTTTTGTTTCATTCAGAGTAGTCTTGAACTCTACTCTGTTAAACATCTTCATAAATGATATGCAGTTGGTTGTTAATAACATTAATTAAATTCTCAGATGAGAGAGTATATCAAGCAATAAGACATCACATAATAGTACAAAAAGCCTAGAATAAATGGCCTGAAATTAATCAAATGAGATTTAATCTGGAACTGCAAAGGCCAGTATTTGATTAAAAAACAGATCCAATAAAAGTTGAAGTAAAATTAAAAATCAGTTTCAATAAAGAGATATTTCGAATAGTTAATATAAAGTTGATTTGATATTCTGTAATGGAGTTTGAGAAAATGTAAGCTGTTTTTAAAACAGGAATGAACTTGAAGTTCTTATAGTAATCATCACCTAAAAAATTTCAGTGCCAGCTGACCACATTGGGAAAGTGGAAATGCTATGTGCATATTTGTGCCTCAGCAAAACTTCTATGATCATCAGACACTCATCCAATAGAAGGAACAAGGGGTCCCATGAAGAATCCTTGAAGATAATTGAGAAAAAAAAAAAGTACAGCTGGCTGAAAAGAGAGCAGATTTTTTTTTTTTTTTTAAGACAGAGTCTCACTCTGTCAGCCAGGATGGAGTACAGTGGCATGATCTCAGCTCACTGCAACCTCCACCTCCTGGGTTCAAGTAATTCTCCTGCCTCAGCCTCCCGAGTAGCTGGGATTACAGGGGTGAGCCACAACACCCAGCTAATTGTTGTATTTTTTTTTTAGTAGAGATGGGGTTTCGCCATATTGGCCAGGCTGGTCTTGAACTCCGGACCTCAGGCGATCCACCCACCTCAGAGTCACAAAGTGTTGGGATTACAGGCGTGAGTCACCACTCCTGGCTGAGACCAGACTTAGGATGAATTTCAACACGTCCTTCAAAGGCACCAGGGCTTTCTAAAGAAATAATAAAAATTAAAATTATTGAAAATAAAATCAAGAAAGCAAAAAGTAGTGGCTTAGATAGAGGAATATGATTTTGATTGTGATAAAATAGGCTGCTTCTTCATTTGCAGAGTTGGGCATATTAGTTGCAAATATTCCAGAGGATTTTATTTTAACCAGGACATTTAAACTACTCTTCATAAAGCAATCTCCACCCTTATTTCTGAAAATATTTTACTATGTTTTTGGAGAAAATCTATTCACTTCAAAGTGCTTCTTTTGCAGTAGTCTTAGAGCTTTCACATTGTTATTCTTTGAAGGACATGCTGAAACTCGAGTTACATAATTACAGCTTTTCAAAATAAGTCCTCTATTTTGAGATTCTTAGTGGTGATTTCTTCTTACTAGTATTAGAATAATGGAAACAGAACATAGCTGCAGGTGACGATGTAAAATAGATACCAAACAAGAATGTAATAAGGCTTTTCCCATTTTTATCAAATGTGATTATATGCATTATCTCCAGAGAGGATTTCTCTTTTTCTGTCAATATAATTCCTGGAAGTGCTTGCTTTACAGGACTATAGAAGTGGGCTCAGTTTGAGTTTCCCTATCATACCTGATTTAAGTGAATCAGTAAACATTGTACATCAAAAACATCTGTAGGATTATGAACAGTGAGCAAAATATAGTTCAACAGCTGCAAATATGCTTAGAATTGTGCTGCCATAAACACTCTAAAGTGTTCAGAATTACCACATCATTAGAGATATGTTAAAAGTATTTGTATGTGTTCCAAAGTTATCTTTTATTTCATCTCTAGAATTGAAAAAAAAAGATATATCTAATAAGTAGATACACCCAGTTATTGTGGTTCCTTCAAGGGACTGTGTCCTTTGCCTACATCATTAATAAGTTTCTGTGGTATATCAGATGTGGAAACAAAAGCTTTATTCTCTTTCTCCATTGTTATACTACAAATAAATGGTTTTATATTCTTAGCTTAATTTTTATTTTAAAAATGTAGACTTTACTATATAAAAGTTATGATACTCAGAGTAATCAAAACCTAAAAAATTCCAGTGGATAAATGAACATTTGGGAAACTTGGAATGCTATAAATAGTTTTGTGCCACAACAAAACCTGTGTCATGATTAATTTTATGAGTCAGGTTGACCGGACCATGGTACCCAAATATTTGGTCAAACATTATTCCAGCTCTTTCTGTGAGAATGTTTTGAAATGAAATTAACATTTAATTGGAAATATTTTAAATAAAGTAGATTGCCTTTTATAATATAGGTGGGCCCCATCCAATCAGCTGAAGGCCAGAATAGAACAAAAGATTAACCTCTCCATGCAAGAGAGAACTCATGGCGAGCAGCCTTTGGTCTTGAACTACAACACTGCTCTTTCCTGAGTCTCCAGCCTAGCAGGCTACCCTGAAGATTTTGGACTTGCCAACCTCCACAATCACATGAACCAATTTCTTAAGGTAAATCTCTTTCTCTCTCTATATATACACACATCCTATTAGTTCTATTCCTCTGGAGAACCTTGACTAATAAAACCTGCAGGACCATCAGGCAGTCACCCAATAGAAGGATCAAGAGATCACATGAAGAATCCTATGAGAAGAGGATAACATAAAACATGAATGTCTTCTCAATTTCTGCATAATAACATAATTTTCAAATATAAATTTACATATAAATCTATTTTATTTTCAGATGACGTTAGATCTCCTAGGCATGGGAAAATATAGTTACTTGCTATAATTCCAGTATTCAATAAACAGCCTTTTAAAGTGTATAACCAAAAATTAAATTCGATTTACTAGTTCATTGCACATCATGTTGTCAAACCCCAAATTTGAAAGACCGAGGCATGGAAGCATTTATCCTGTGTATAGCAACAATTATCTAGTCGCAATTGTCTAATCACATCCTGCCTTTTCAGTTATGTTTGTACATATTTGTCCCCCACTGGGGACAAATACACCGTCATGTCAGTATAATGTGGTGGTTATGAGTACCCATTCTGCAGCCACACTGGTGGAAAGATTAGGTAGCCTCTCAAACCTTCCAGTTCCTCATCTTCAGAATAAAAAGAAAAATCTCTACTTCACAAGGTCATTATAAGGATAATGTATGCAATGTTCTTAACACAGCATATCGCAGAAATATAATTCTTGCTTTTAGTCTCTTTAAAAGGCAAGGATAGTGTCTTAAAAGGCAAGAATATATTTTCTTCCCATAGATTACCTGGTTTAGTGCTTTTTATATTGTCAATTGGTTGGTAACTATTGACAGTAGTTCCCAATTATTGTGTGTTGATGATATGCTAGATTGAATTTTTAAAACTGTCTCAAAATTCCTTCAACGTAAGTATCTTCATTTTTGGATGAGGAAGCTGAGGCTCTGATCACACACTGCTACTAAGCAGTAGAGGCAGCATTTAATTCAGTTCTAAATAAAAACTGTGCTCATTTTGCCTTGCAACTCATTGTCATTGCCTATTAGATGATTGGTAATAGACATTTGTTAGCTCAGAAATCACATGGGAAGTTCCCATTGATCATGATATTCTGTCCTTTTATTTCCTTTTCATGCTGCTTGACGATCTGGCTTTGTCACACTTTGGGAGCTAGAAGCCGGGCTATTCTGGCTTGTTAGACAGTGGAATAGAGTGAAAGGGAAGGTTATGAAAGTGTCTTCCCTGGTGATTCTTTTGAAGGGGAAATCCACTACCTATCCATTGAGCTTAATTTTTAGATTCATCATGCTTAGACAAGACACAAACTCATCATGGACAGCATCTATCTTTCAATGTCTGTTTCCAGGAAGCTGGAGATATATTTTGTTTGTTCTGAAGATTCTTTAAGCTCCTTAAGTCTAGGATCTTAATGAAATAAGGAGCTATTAAGAAATTTCTCTAAATCTTTAAAATATTTTTCATTATAGTTAGTAAATAAACAGTATAGATGGAGAAATGTCTTCATTTATACTGTTAAACATGTCTTCCAACTTTTCATAGAACACTTTCTTGCATGCATTTTAGTTACAGCATTGTTACAGATTTTGTGTGAAAGGAAATCTTGAAAACATTATTCTAGTTCTAAATATTAATTCCAGTGGGCAGTGATTTCCTCTATTATCAAACACCTTTCAAATTGGAGGAAGTAAAACATTTGATTTCTAAGATGTGCCTAACAATGTTATCATTAAATTAACATCATTATCGTATATCTTAACTTAGCAAGCTCTGTTATGGAGTCTATAAACATCTTTTGCAACCAAAGAATCTGTTTTTCTCCAATACAGAATGTTGTCACCAAGTTAAAAGTGAAAGGACCCTATTATCTTTGGGGAGATAGAGGATTATAACACTTCCCCATATTCAGGGTAATAGCACTATTTTTTAAAAAACTTAACTTCTTTGGGCAATATTTCTGCCTTTTTGATTTTGTAAAATTATTTTACATTTTTAAGGGAAAGTAATCATGGCATCGCCTCACGTGTCACATCGGGTACATCCAAATGGCAAATGAATGTCGTTATAGTGCCCATTAGGGAACTCACTTTGATTAAAGAGGACATCCATGCCCAAGGACAGCTGCTGTCATCAGTCTCCAGGCTGCAGCAACATCCTATTTGTGGCAGGGGATGGAGAAATGCTTGTCCTATTGCACAGAAACAGGGGCTCTCTAGATCTTTGGAGATAAATAGACTTAGCTATGGAAACAGAACATTAAATCGAAAGGCAAGCCAATAAAAACAAAACAACTTGAAGTACATCTGGGTCAATTTAAAATAAGTCCATTTCCCATTAGGCAATAAGAGAAGAGAAGTCGAGGCTATTGACTCCTGTGCACTGAAATGGTATCAAACCAGGTGATTTTCCCAGTTACGTGGTCACTGAGACAAGTCCACTAAGCAAGGGGTTGTCAAAGGCCAGGTCTGTATCCTCTATCTGTTCCTAGTGTTAGAAGGGCTTTATCTCAGAACAAAATAGATTCTGAAACTTAAGTTACATTCTGTTATCACAGGAGACAGTTGATAACAATCGGGGTAGTAAAACATTTGTAATAGTTTTAAAGATGAAATGAGAAGAAAATAGTCTCATCAGTGAGATCCAAAATGAACTCCAAAGCAAGGATTTATGAAAATAAATTCTAGTTTAGCATTTAAAAAATTTGAAATTGACCTATTTTTATACCTCATTGTTTTTCTAATTAAAAAGGCATGAGATTCATTATCTATTATGAATAGAATCACTCCATTAATTCAATATTCTAGTGAAATCTTAACATGTCTAATTGGCAGGAAATGTAAAGTTCAAAATTTGTGGACGTGACAGCGTGCTAGGGATATGAAATATCTCTCTCCCTACATTTGTTTCAGTTTCTCCAGAAAACCAGGCTAGCCTTCTTTTAATTGAACTGGAGAGGGAGGTAAAGAGAGGATGTCAGACCATTCCCAATGATAAGTGTCACATCCAATTGCCACCCTTACCAGAGGGAATAAAATTAGGTTAAGGGGACAGGTTCTGTATTTTTAAAAATTACCTGCCATGTATTTTTCCCCAAATGTCAGGTAGCAGCCTCTATTAGAGGTATACCATTAATCAAACTAATGAGAACTATGGATGTAACCATCCCTTAACAAAGACATAATGCCTCAATGGGGAAAAGAGCAGAATGCAAGAATTTTATGAAGTGGGCCTTCCTTTGTAAACATTTGTGTTTGAATCACACCATAGTGTCCAAATCAGGGCCTCCTGATCCTGACAACAGTGTTTAATGTTCCCTAACAGAGAGGGTCATAATACTGAATCAAAATCAGTTTTGCTTATGGTTTTAAGGGAAAAAATAACATTTGATTTGCCACAGTAAGGCATTTCAAAGCCATTCTTAATGACCTAAATCTTACTGGTGATCCTTCAGGTTTTGAAGAAGCTGCTGAAAAGAGAGGAAGTATTTGTAGGAAACTACGATCCTGCCAACAGTGTTAACATGGAAGCTGTCCTTGACCCCTTTGCACGTATTGAAACCACTCTGAGTTCTCCTGCTTTATTGTTCAATCTAGACTAGCAGGAATGGCATAAAATCAGGATACTACACCTCAGGCTTGATAAGAAATTAGTTTCTCACCAGCCTTTTCAAACAGCTCAGGGTGACTTCAGTAGAAGAGAGAAGCAAAGAGTTTGGAGATTAAAGGAATGAGAGAAGTCAGATCACTAACACAGTGACTGGCCTAGGCCCAACCCCAGGACAGAGATTGTCTTGTCTTCCTAGACATCCTGGTGGACATCCTTGAACAGACAGGCCTGCCCAGGGGGACTATCCAGGATATAGTCAAGAAAGTGCCTTCTACAGGAGTTCAGATTTGCAGACAGAAATTATTTCAGGTTTTGAACATATATATTAAAATGTTTTCTTAGTATGAGTTAATCTGACGTCAAGGCAAATAGAGGTTTAATGTTAGGAATAATAGACAATGGTTCTTTTTCAAACCAATCAGAAATTGTTCTTAATAAATAATGACTTACATCATTTTAATTGCACAGTATGCGGTCACAAGGAAACATTTCCTGTGTTAATTTCTACATAGTGCTCAGAGAGTGTAGCTTAATTTTTGTTTTTATTTTTGATAAATAACCATAGAAGTTTATATATCTACACAGAATATATTTCATAAGTGAATAAATATGAAAGCATAAATAGTAACCAATTTGTGCATAAATAAGAAGGCATAAATCATAATCAATTTAATAAGTAATTAAAGTTATTATTATATTTAAAAATCAGATCTTCAGATGGGTAGGTAAGAAAAAAGAAACAAAGCCCCACATAATGGACTCCATGAAGACTTTTGTTCTCAGGGGAAATCAGGCTGCCCCAATTTCTTCACCAAGTATCACCAAAATTAAGTAATACTAATGAAACTAAGTACTTAGAAATAATATTTCTTGAGCACTGACTATCATGTCCTATTCTAAACACTTAACATTCAGCTCAATTTTCACCACAACCCTACAAAGAGGTACTCTTCTTATCTCCATTTTTAAACAAATGAGAAAACTAAGGTAGAAAGAGAGTAAGTTGATCCAATTCACACAGCAAAAAGGACAATAGAGCCAGATCTATCTATCTATCTATCTACCTACCTACCTACCTACATATCTATCTATTTATTTATTTAGAGATGGGTTCTTGCTGTGTCACTCATGCTGAAGTGCAATGGTACGATCACAGCTCACTGCAGCCTCAAACTCCTGGGCTCACGGGATCCTCTCACCTCAGTCTTTCATGTAGCTAGGACTACAAGGGCATGCCACGGCACCTGGCTTTTTTTTTAGAGATGAGGGTCTATGTTGTCCATGCTGGTCTCAAACTCCTAGGCTTAAGCTATTCTCCCACCACAGGCTTCCAAAGCCCTAGGATTACAGGCATGGGCCACCACCCCCAGCCAAGAGCCAGATTTAAATCATGTGGTCTGACCCCAGGGCCTCTGTTATTCTCTCTCCTGCCAACCTGGAAGCCAGAAAGGTTGTTTTTCTCTTCCTTACTCTAGGGCTGTCCTCTGAAATTGAGCTGAATGGAAAGCAAGTTTCTCCCCCAACCTAATCAAAATTCTGCTCATAGAGAAGTGTTTAAATCTGATTCCTTTTCTAATACCAAGTACCTAGGAGTCCTATTAGCCACATCTATCTAACTCAACAAGAGGTCTTAACTACTTGTATGATTTATCTCCTTTGTTCTTCAGCACTACAAATACCACCCCCCCCCACACACACACAAACACACACACACATGCAGGTTATGGAAGTAAAAAGATTGCTGACACATTTTCTAGGAATTGTTTCCTGGGGGAAAAATGTGAGTAAATAGTAAAGCTGACTCTCTCATCCTCTGGTTTCACTGCATCCCATACCCTTGAAGAACCCAGAAATTCCACACATATTACTTTCTAGCTGTTCTCTCTTTTCTTTACCACCCTATATATTGTCTTAGTCCATTCAGGCTGCTATAACAAAATGCCTTAGAATGGGTAACTTAGAAATGTATCACAATTCTGGAGACTGAGAAATGCAAGATCAAAGTGGCAGCAGGCTCTGTGCCTGGTGAGGGCCTGTTCCTCATAGGCAGTGCCTTCTTGCTGCATCCTCACAGTGTGGAAGAGGCAAACAAGCTCCCTTGCGCCTCTTTGATAAATGCACTAATCTAAACCATGAGGGCTCTACCCTCATGACCTAATCACCTCCTAAAAGACCCATCTCTTGATACCGTTACATTTGGTATTAGGTTTCAACTCATGAATTTGCTAGGGACACAAATTTTCAGATCATAGCACATATTTAAACATTTAAGCATTGCAATGTTTTCTTCTCCCACTGTACTTACTCTCCAAAATGAATTCTTCTCTTTCGTTTCACATTACTACTCTGTATACCACTCCAATCAAAGCCCCCCATCTCACAGTATAGACTATTTGACTCAAGTTGGCTTTGGATATCAAGTCAGAAGCACTGAGGTCAAGAATATTTTATTACACTGGGGAATAAGGCCTCATTTCATCCCCTCTGCTGTGTTGAGATGAACTGTTAGGACTGTTTATTGATATTTACTTAATGATAAATAGAAATTGCAAATATTTACTGTGTACAACATAATGTTTTGAAATGCAGGCACACCTCATTTTAGTATCTTCCTTTCATTGCACTTTGCAGATAATGCATTTGTTACAAACTGAAGGTTTGTGGCAACACTGTGTCCAGCGAGTCTATCAGCACCATTTTTTCAACAGCATGAGCTCATTTCATGTCTCTGTGTCCCACTTTGGTAGTCCTCATAATGTTTTAAACATTTTCATAATTATTATACATGTTTTAGTGATTTGTGATCAGTGATCTTTGATGTTACTCTTGTCATTGTTTTAATTGTTTTGGGGCACCAAAAGCAGTGCCCATGTAAGATGGCAAGCTTAATCAATAAATGTTGTATATGTTCTGACTGCTTCACTGACGGACCATTCCCCAGTCTCTCCCCTTCTCCTTAGGCCTTCCTATTCCTTCAGAGACAAAAATATTGAAATTAGGCCACTTAATACCCTACAATGACCTCTAAGTATTCAAGTAAAAGGAAGAGTCACACGCTTTAATCAGAAACTAGATTGATTAAATCAGATTAAATCACTTTAAATCAGAAACTAGAAATGATTGAGGTTAGCGAGGAAGACATGTGGAAAGCCAAGATAGGCTGAAACCTAGGCCTCTTGCACCAAAGAATTAATCAAGCTGTAAATGCCAAGGAAACATTCTTGAAGAAAATTAAAAGTGCTACTGAAATGAATACACAAATGATAAGAAAGCAAAACAGCCTTATTGCTGATATGGATAAATTTTAGTGGTCTGGATAGATCGAATAGCCACAACAGTCCCTTAAGCCAAAGCCTAATCCACAGAAAGGCCCTAACCCTCATTAACTCTATGAATGCTGAGAAAGGTGAGGAAGCTACAGAGAAAAAGGTTGGAAGCTAATAGAGGTTGGTTCATGAGGTTCAAGGAAAGAAGCTGTTTCCATAACATAAAATTGCAAGGTGCAGCAGCAAGTGCTAATGCAGAAGCTGCAGCAAATTATCCACATGAACTAAATAACATCGTTGATGGAGATGGCTACACCAAACAACCGATATTAAATGTAGATGAAACAGCCTTATATTGGAAGATGTCATCTAGGATATTCATAGCTAGAGAGGTCAAAACCTGGCTTCTGTGCTTCAAAGGAGAAGCTGACTCTCTTGTCAGGGGCTAATGCAGCTGGTGACTTTATGTTAAAGCCAATGCTCATTTACCATTCTGAAAATCCAAGGGCCCTTAAGAATTATGCTAAATCTATACGACCTGTGCTCCATAAAGGAAACAACAAAGCCTGGATGACAGCACATCTGTTTACAGTATGGTTTACTAAATATTTAAGCCCACTGTTGAGGCCTACTGTTCAGAAATAAAATTATTTTAAAAATATCACTGCTTTTTAACAATGTACCTGGTCACCTAAGTGCTTTGATGGACATACGCAAGGAGATTAATGTTGCTTTCAGGCCCACTAACGAAATATCCTTTTTGTAGCCCATGGATCAAGGTGTAAGTTCAACTTTTAAGACTTACTATTTAAGAAATATATTTCATGGCCAGGTGCAGTGGCTCACGCCTGTAATCCCAGCAGTTTGGGAGGCCGAGGCGGGTGGATCACGTGGTTAGTTAGGAGTTTGAGACCAGCCTGACCAACATGGTGAAACCCCATCTCTAATAAAAATACAAAAATTAGCCGGGTGTGGGGGCGCACGCCTATAATCCCAGCTACGCAGGCGGCTGAGGCAGGAGAATTGCTTGAATCCAGAGGTGGAGGTTTCAGTGAGCCGAGATTGTGCCACGGCACTCCAGTGTGGGTGACAGAGCAAGACTCTGTCTCAAAAAAAAAAAAAAGAAAAGAAATACATTTCATAATGCTATAGCTGCCACAGACAGTGATTCCTCTGATGGATCTGGGTAAAGTAAATTGAATACCTTCTGGAAAATATTCACCATTTTAAATGTCATTAAGGGCATTCATGATTCATGAAGGAAGGTCAAAACATCAACATTAATCAGAGTTTGGAAGAAGTTGATTCCACCCCTCAAGGATGACTTTGAGGAGTTCAAGACTTCAGTGGAGAAAGTAACTGCAGATGTGGTGCAAATTGTAAAAGTACTGGAATTCGAAGTGGAGCCTGAAGATGTGATTGAATTGCTGTAACCTCATGATAAACTTGAAAGATGAGTTTACTGTTACGGATGAATAAAGAAAATGATTTCTTGAGATGGAATCTACTCCTGGAGTAGATCTTGTGAACACGAAATCACAGTAAATAATTTAGAGTATTACATAAATTTATTTGCTAAAATGGTACCAGAATTTGGGATTAACTCTAATTCTAAAACAATTTATATTGGCAAAATGCTGTCAAATAGCATTGAATACTATAGAGAAATATGTTGTGAAAGGAGGAAGGGTCAATCTATGTGGCAAACTTTCTTGTTTTATTTTAAGAAATTGCCACAGTCACCCCAACCTTCAGCAACCACCCCCCATCAACATGGAGGCAAGATCCTCCACCAGCAAAAAGTTTACAACCTGATGAAGGCTCGGATAATTCTTAGCATTTTTAGCAATATAGTATTTTTTAATTAAGGTGTGTACCTTTTTTTAGATACAATGGTACTACACACTTATACTCTACAATACAGTGTAAATATAACTTTTATATGCACTGGGAAACCCATAAAAATGTGAAAATGTGCCACCAATTTATTGCAATATTTACTTTATTGCAGTGGTCTGGAAACAAACTGGCAATGTCTCCCAAATATGCCTGTATGTATACTTTATGGAATGTCTAAATAAACTAATTGACATATCCATTACTTACATACCATTGTGTGTGTGTGTGTGTGTGTGTGTTAAGAACATTTATAATCTACTGTCTTTTTTTGTTTGTTTGTTTGTTTGTTTGTTTGTTTGTTTTGAGATGAGTTTTTGCTCTGTCATCCAGACTGGAGTGCAGTGGTTTGAGTTTGACTCACTGCAACCTCCACCTTTTGGGCTCAAGCAATCCTCCCATCTCAGCCTCCTGAGTAGCTGGGACTGTAGGCATGAGCCATCATGCCCGGCAAATATTTATATTTTTGTTAGAGACGGTGTTTTGCTATGTTTCCTAAGCTAGTCTTGAGTTCCTGGGCTCAAGCAATCCTCCCTCCTCAGCCTCCCAAAGTGCTTGGATTACAGCATGAGCCACCACGCCCAGCCAAATCTATTGCCTTGTCAAGAATATTTCTTAATTGTAGGTCAAAATTAACTCCTACATGGCCCTTTTGGAACATTTTATGCTTTACAAATTAAAATTTCTGCTAAGTAAATGAGTATGTATCAGTGATTGTATGTTATTCATTTATCTCATTTATTTTGGGCAGAATGATGAGAAATTACTTCTACATACTTTTGCTTTTTATTTTGTAATGCTTTTGTTTTTCTTGTTAACTTGGGAAAGAGAGCAGTTAAGTGGAAAAGATTTGGCATTGCCTCATTCAGATGCTCCAATATTTAAGCAATAAAGTATCTAGGGAATACAATATTATTTATTATTTTAAGGTACCATTATCTATAAAGACTCTAACACTGGTTTTTGGAAACTTCCTCACTAAAATATACTTAAAAAGAAGCCCAATCCTGAAGCACTAAAGGCTGAGACTTTTTTGTGTCCTAGGAATATAGTTTACAGTAACTTCTGATTCAGGATTTAGAAAAGGGTAGTCTCATGGACCATGTGCCATCAGACTACCTGTATTTATCAAAATCATCCACCTCTGATAGTTTCAAGATGAGCATGTGTTTCCTGTGGGCCTTTGAAAGTGCTGAGTTGGGCTCTTTGAGTAGAGAAGGAATTTTCGTAACAGATAGCTTTGGCTATCTACATGACAGCAAAGGAACATTTTGGCAGGAAACCACACAACACAGCAGAATACCCTAGTTTGAACAAAATGTTTTATGCAATGTGTTACCAGGGGAATTGGTTTTCATGTTGATATTACCGCCCACACAAATGATCCCTGGTTTATTTCCTAACCAGATGATTTTTTTCTTCCTAATATTTTACAAATACATCCTAGGTCTGTTTTCTAAATAATTTACTGAACAGTTTTGATGCCTTATACTGAACCAAGAGTTTTGAGCACTGCCAGCAAGAGGTGTGCTAAAAATGCAAATTTTCTTTTAAAACTTATTTAATTTTTTAAATTATTTTTACTACAGTTATGCATAGCACAATCGTTGTATTAGGAAATAACACTTTTTAATTCATGTATTTCTAATTTCATTCAACACAATTTTATAAGCTCCAACTATGCACAGGGATCTGCACAATCAGCAACACACCGATCTTGTTTAGTAAAAGAGATTTTTAATGCAAGGTTAGACAAGAAAAATATGGGTAAAATACCACGGTAGCTGACTGGAGGAAGAGATTACTTCTCATGAAGAGGGGCAAGAGAATCATTACAGAAACTGTAGCATTTGAGTGGGATTTTAAAGTAAATTCTATTTACTTCTTTGCTCATTAAAAAAATTATGTAGTATAGTAAACTGTTTTATTAAGATAGCAGACTCTATATTTAAACTGTGGATTTATACTCTAAGTTTACTAATTAATTAACAGTTTCCTGAGTTTAGACAACTCATGTAATTCACTTCCCTTACTTGTAAAATGAAGGTAAAAACAGTTCCTTTTACACAAGGTTCTTGGGAAGATGTATATCCTATTTACACATGTATTCAGGAAATAGCATAGCAGAGTATAAAGGGCACAGACTTTGGAACCAGAAAATGCTGTATTTGAATTATAAAGCTATCCTTTACCATGTAGCTACTGACAAACATTTAAACTGTTTCATCTTTTAAGTGATTCTTACTTCCATACATCGTTGCAAGGAGTAAATACTAGGTATAGTCCCTTAAAGAACAGGCACAAAGTCAATGCTACATAATAAGAGATTGCACTGGAGACAGACAATGGGACTACATGTCACAGGACCTCAAAATCCAGGCAACATAAAGTGGTCTAACTCTATAGACCAGAGTTGACAAGGCGGCAGCTTGCTTTTCATATTCCATCAGAACTGTGTGAGAACAGCAGATACAAATATTTTGTTTGGCCACACAGTGTCTTAAAAGTTAGAAAATTTAGTATATTTTTTCATCAAACATTAAAAAACCCATATTTCAATATGAAAAATATGAAAACTATCAGCTATACCTAAGTGCCTTCTAAATCTTATCTGGAGCCTACGAATGACACAATCTCTAGCACTCCTGATTGTCTTATTCTATTCACTTTACTTATTTTATTACCGACCTGGCCTTTTTAGGAACTTGAGTGTGCAACATTTCCAGACAATAGACCACAACTGTTTTGTTTTGTTTTGTTTTAACAGAGAACGGTTTGCACAGATATTTTCAAGATTATTACACCTTTGTAATTTGTAGATTTCAATTAGAAAAAGACAAGACTGGAGGCAAGTGAACACAAGGTTTTCAGTAATATAGATGAGAGGTAAGTAGGTTTGAAGTTAATGCAGAAATGGCCAGGAAAAAAAAAGCTGATGTGAATGTTATTCCAAAGGAATAATCAGAAGGAATTTGCAAACTGACTGGAAAAAATGGACAAAGAGGAAAAAAAAAGAGAAAGAATGGTAAAACTGAAGAATGGAAAACGCTCGTAATAGAAATAGGACAAACCAAAATATGTCTAGAGATCACAGAGATTTCAATGTGCGGTATAACGAATTTGGACATTTAAAGTTAAAGAAATTTCTAATAGTCATGAATCATGGGGAAAATCCATGTTGACCCTCAGAAATATTTGCAGGCTCTAATCAGTGACAATAAACCATGAATTTTCAGGGAAAGGATTGGAATATTATATTCATATATCTATTTGTGTAATTTCAGAGCGTGGTAAAGAGTATGCCCTCAGTGTTTATTGAATTAAATTACGTGGAATATGCATAATTTTTATCAATCTTGAGAATGTTGGTATATTTTTACAGATGCTACTCATAATTTGCTACAACTAAAAGGTAATAATTTGCCATTTTCAAATATACAGCATAATAAATTTTCAGATACAACTGTGTTCTTGTTAGTTATTCCATGTAAAGAGATGACATATAGGATTTAATGTGACATTGCTTAATAATTATGCGATTTATAAGCTATGTTTAGAAGTTCATTAAAATATATGTTAGTGTTGGTATTTTTACAAAGACAATTGTGTCCAGTATAATTGAGCAGAATTCTTCCAAACCGTGCCTTTGTCTTGAAAAATGCCATGAGCTATGTAGCACACTAGGGATTTGCTTCATTCAGAGTAGTTAAAAAAAGGCAGAAATTAGATACTCTCACTAGAGAAAATTGAGGCTGACTGAATGTATATTGATTCTTTTTAATTCATCCTTCTGTGCCTATGAATTTACAGGCTTTCTGTCCACAATAGACAGATCCAGAAAGGGTCAAGAGACAGTGGAAGAAAGCAGCCATAAAGTTTTTGTTATCATAAAGTTTCTGACATTTATTTACAAAATTTTCAAAAGTTGTTTGTGCTGTTATTTGGACAGGATTACATTTATAAAGCGGTTCTCACTTTGGTTATTAGCATTGCTAGACGTCTGTTTTAATATGAATGTGTTTAGTTCAGAGCAAAATGGATCAATTATGAAATGTGCAAAACAAATTATTAGGCTTGAGTTGAAACTGGTCGTTTTAAACCCTCAGCACAAAGAGCAGAATAATTTCCAGGTGAAATGTTGTTGATTCTGTATTCTTGTTTGTTGAGGATTTGATTTTTATTAAGCATGTTGCATTAAAAAAGTTAATTTAATGTCATGTATATTTACTTTTACACATTTTGTTCATTTTGCTTTGCCCTATACCTTGTCAACCAGGCAAACTCCTACTCATCCATTAGAACCTGTCTCAGGCCCTATGTTCTCTTTGAAACTTTCCTTAAATCCTCTTCCATCAAAATATTTTTAGTACCTTTTACATACTTCTATTTCTACATTTAGAACACTGACTGCAAATTGCTCCCCCTGTGAGCTCTCAAATTACTTCCCCTAACTATGTGCTCTTATACTTCGGGCCCAAATTATATTAATTTCTATATATTCTCAGAATATAGTACAGTGCCTAAAATATAGTAGGTCCTCAATAAATAAATTTTAAGTAAATTAGTGAATAAATGAAAATACATTTTTGTACCCCACATCTAATACAGCACCTGATATTTAGAAGAGATTTTTTTAAAAAACAGATTGAACTCAATACTGTAAATCAATTGGTCATTCAAAAGGTGATGATAATTATAATCGTATTAGTCCACTCTGATGCTGCTATGAAGAAATATTCGTGACTGGGTAAGTTATAAATAAAAGAGGTTGAATTGACCCACAGTTCCACACTGCTGGTGGCGGGGGTGACCTCAGGAAAGTTACAATCATGGAGGAAGACAAACGAGAAGAAGGCACCTTCTTCACAAGGCAGTAGGACGGAGAGAGAATCGGTGCTGAGCAAAGGGGGGAAAGTCCCTTATAAAACCATTAGATCTTGTGAGAACTCACTCACTATCACGAGAACAGCATGGGGGTAACCGTCCCCATGATTCAATTACCTTCCACCAGGTCCGTCCCAGGACACACGGGGATTATGGGAACTAGAATTCAAGATGAGATTTGGGTGAGGACACAGCCAAACCATATCAATAATCTTAGGTATCAAAACAATGTTCATCCACACTAAGACTCAAGCAATTGCGGGGCATTCTGTAACAGCACAAGGTCAACTATATAAGTCTCTGAGTTCACCTTTCTGTTGACCTATGAGTTTTGATGCTTGAATTTAAGATCCTTTACACTTCTTATCCTTAAATACTCCCCAATGAGTATCACGTTTAGGCATGTAGAAGTTCTATAAATCACTTTCATTGTCCAAAGTCCCTCTAGAAAAATCTAACTCTGTTGTATATTTCCCCATAAGCAGTCTGTCAGGTCGAACTGCAACCCGTTTTATTTTCTTTCAATAAACTCAAATCCCTGACCTGCCAAGTTCCTTGTAAGGCAATGTGGCAATTAGAAAGCAAAACAACTTTTATTCAATCGATATGCATTTGCTGACAAATAACTTTGTATAATCTCCGGTTTTCCCTGATGAACTATGAGGAAACTTCATTTTTTTTCACCAGTGAGATTATTTGGAAGATCCTTAATAATTTTTTTTCTTACAAAATGGAATAAATGAATCTGAAGCCTCCTCTCATCCTAGGAGAAAAGCAGTTGATTTATGAAGCAGAAATAGGCAACTCAACTCTGGAGGAGGCTGCCATAGCCATTTAACTTCTAGAAGAAAAATAGGAAGTCCTTTACAGGACATGTATATTGGCATTTGGAAGATGTTGAAAAATTAATTGAAAAAGAGGTTTCATACTGAGACCTGGAAAGTATTGAGAACAATAAGCTTATTATTTTGATTATGCTTAATTATCCTTACGGTACAGTAACCATAGCTTTGAATTATGCATTCTTAACAGTCTTAAAATTAATAATGTTCTGTTGAATTTTCATTACACTTTTCTTTTAAGGTGCTCAAAGGATTTTAGAGAATATTAATGTCATCATGAAAAAAATCATTGTTTTAATAGATGCTTTGGGTGGCAATAAGGTAATATTATTTCTATTAGGAAAGGTTGAATTTAGAAAAAATATATTCTGAGCACCTTATGTTGGAGTATGTTAGAAATTTCAGACTTAAATATATAATTATGGACCGTGATTCTAGTAGGCATACATATAATTGCATTCTAATCTACAGCCATACCACACAACTCCTCTGCCTGCCCTCAAAAATGCCTTCTTACAGTTATGTGTCTCAGCATGCTTTATTTGCTATGTAGGCAACACTTCTTAATCCACTCCCATGAGCCCTTCTGACTGAGATTAAGAATGGGGCAGGAAAAAATGTAGATATTTATTAAGGGTCTATGTTCAAAATATGGAGGCCAAAATAATGAGTGAAAAATAGTGTCCATTTTCAAGGAGTAGATGGTCTAGTGATAAGACAGTCATCTATCCACGTAAGTGCCCTACCAGTCGATAGATACATAAGGAAACATAAGTTTATAAGGAGCCATCTGTACAGAATTGATAAATTATGAGAAGCAGCCTCCGTTTGAGGAGGTGCCATAAAGGAAATCTTCATGAAAGAGTGAGTTATCCTATGAGTAAGCACATGATGGCAGATGAAGTTTTATACCATTTACTTATTTATCCATTAATTTCATCCATTTTATTTATTTATTCATTCATTTAACAAACATGTGTTCTCTATTGTGTGTCAGATACAGTGACTAGAAAGATATAATTCCTTCTTTAAAGGAATCACAGTCTAATATACCTCACAATATGGAAACAGAGAGGATTTTCACCTAGCAGCTCTTGGCATAGGTAGGAGAATGTTTTGTACGGGAAGTGAAGCAATAGTGAGATAAACAGAATTCCAGCATTATTACAAATATCATCTGTCTACCCATCCATTTATTCTTTTGTCCATGTTAACATTTATTGTCTGTCATTATGCTGATTGTTGCATAAAAATACTCTACAAAACCCCAAGTTCGAGCTCAAATTTCAGCTGCTCTATGAAACATTCAGGATCTAAAGGAAACCCTTCATGCCATATGAATTATTTTCTTTTTTAACAGTGTCAACCTCACTAGGATCTGCTGGCATACGGTTCACATTATCATGAGTTAAGTCAAGATATATATATTTTCATGTATCGTGTTTATGTTATAATAGAAGAAGCAAAGGACTTTGGTGTTCAAAGAGATGGATTTCCATTCTCATTCCTGTATTTGCAGGCCCTTTCAGCTTGGACAGGTGTCCCAAACTTAGTTTCCTTGTATGTAAAATGAAAAGAGCAAATGATATCGCACTGGGATGACTTGCAAACAGGAAATCATAGTGAAAATGACAGTGGTTAGTGATTCTTTCCATTCAACTTCTGAGGGACTGTAAAAGTCTAATATTGCATTTGAATACAATATAGACTTCATTGCTGTAAAAGAGAACATGAGTATTGGGAAGAGTCCTATGTTAGAACTCAAAAGAACTACCCTGTAATCTTGGTTCCAGAACTGTTTGTTGTAATTTTCCTGAGCCACCATTTTCTCATCTGAAAAATCTGACCACAAACAGGCCAGGCACTGTGGCTCATGCCTGTATTCCTAGCACTTTGGGAAGCCAAGGGAGGTAGAGTGCTTGAGCTCAGGAGTTTGAGACCAACCTGAGCAATATAGTGAAATCCCATCTCTACAAAAAATACAAAAAAAAAAATTAGCTGGGCTTGGTGGCACACACCTGTAGTCCCAGCTACTTGAGGGTCTGAAGTGGGAAGATCATTTCAGCCCAGGAAGTCAGGTTGCAGTGAGCCAAGATCACGCCACTGCACTCCAGCCTAGGTGACAAAGTGAGATCCTGTCTCAAAAAAAAAAAAAAAAAAAAAAATTGAACCACAATCTTCTTGGATTCATAAGAGAATGTATGTGAAAATGCTTCATCAATAATAAAGCTCTACAGAAATATATGGTGCTGTTATTATCTTTTGACTGTGATATATTAATTCTATTTAGCTTGGCTTCAACAAAATATATATTTTCTTTTTGTCTCAAATATTGTATAAATTATATACAAACCTACAATTTCTAGGGAATCTAACTGATGGGATTTGTTTTTGAAAGACTTGCTATAGAAAGCCTTTCTTCTTTCCTTTTTGCAAAGCTAAAGAGTCTTGCATGATTTCCTTTCCCTGGGGATATTCTCCAGGGCATTCAATTTGGCAGGCTTCACTTTTCTTTTCAACTCTCTAACACCAAGTGTTGCAATTTGGCTTTCACTTTCTTCTACCCTAATTTCCATTTTCCTAAACATATTTTCCCTGGTGTTCTATTGAAGCGGTGATCATCACTGGTCACTCTCTGCAGCAACACAAACACATTTTTGACTAGTTCATCCTTTGGGTCTATAGCCTAGAGAGCTACTATTGAGACATCCTTCTCCTACACTTATCCAAAGCTCACAGTGAAATATGCTGTTCTCATTTTTGTTCTTCTTTTTAAACATTCCTTTCTAAAACTCAGATCTCTATCATTTAGAATGCAGTTTGCAGCTATTCCTGCAGGTAAGTTTTAAAAGCCACTATGGTTTTTGCATTAGATTAAACAGACTGCCTACAGAGCAATGCATTTGTGTAGCCGTCTCTGAACTCATCAAGAAAAACCTGAACTTCATGGGTTTTAATGGGAAATAATTATTACAGTGGAACCTTGCTAATTCATGATAGTGATGGAGAGTCCTATATTAAATTGCCAAATTTCTCAGTGATAATTGAAGAAAAGTAAAGAGAAGCTAAAGGAACTTAGCTGATATTTTCCCCCTTTTTCAGACTGCCTACTTGTTCTCAATGGGACATCAAATGCAGGCTCCTTATGGAAAACAAATGAACAAACAAAAACACATTTAAATCTTAATTACTAAATACCTAATGGCTCTCCCAGCAGATGGTTATTGGGGAAAAGTTATGTAACACAAATATACTTTCATGAAAATAAAAAATAATATTTTACTGCATTTCAAAATATCATTTAATTGCCCTAAACTTAATATAAGCAGTATTTAGTTGAATATCAGCCCTATATTATTATTTTTGTGGTTTTTTAAAACCAAAAATTGTACCTAAATATATCATTCCCCACCAATGCTGCTCCTATTTTCCAAGTCCCCATTATCTCATGCCTGGTTCCCTGTAACTCTTACTAGAAGGTCGTTCCTCCCTGATTTTGGCTTTGTTCCCCATTGGTGTGTTATCAATTCAGCAGTGGAAGAAAATCCTGTTAAATCATATGTCCTATGTCACTTGGTGTTCACCCTCCAATGGCTCCCCAATTCACTTAGAATACAAATCAAACACTTCTGATGGCCTGCAAGGCCCTGTATGACTTCTTGATACCTTTTGCCCCCATTCTTTGATCTCCTACTTCTCTCTTTCTTCCTCACTCTGCTCCAGGACATTGGTCTCTCTGCTGTTTCCGGAACGTTCTGAGCATGCTCCTGTCTCAGAGCCTGGGAACTTCCTCTTCTGTTGGTCTAGTATGTTCTTTCCTTAAACGCTGCATGGCTTGCTCTCTCACCACCTCTGTGCTTTACACAAAAGTTACTTTTTCAATCAATTGTCCTCTGACCATTCTCTCTAAAACACATCCTATTCCTCTTCCACTTTCTGGATTTACTTTTATTCATACTAATTTCTAGCATCTAACCCAGAAGTCTGCAGACTTTTTCTGGACAGACACACACTATAGAGTTTTGGTTGCAACTGCCTCTGGGTTTTGTAGCACTAAAGCAGCGATAGACAATAGGTAAATGAAAGAACATGACTGCGTTCCGATAAAAATTTGTTTACAAAAGCAAGCAGTAGGGTAGATTCGGCCTGCAGATTGAATTTGCTGCCCCTAGATCCAACATAGTATGCATTTTACTTATTTTACCTCCTGTCAGCTTCTTGCCACATTTGGGGATGTCAGCTCCACTATCACAAGGGTTTTAGTTCACTCCTTTATCACCACTATCTATAACCATACCTGGAACACAGATGACACTCAACAAAATTGTATTTAATTGTTCAGTAAAAGCTTTTTATTCATCCATCTAAATATCAAAGTAACTGTTCCTGAATGAGGACATTAGCATTAGAGAACCTCTCATTGCACCTCAGAGAGAGTGAGAACTTCTCTTGGAGAATAACCCAAGGACCATCTGCCATACTCACAATGATTAATAAAAGAAGAAGAGCTGCCAACAGTCTATTTCCAGACCCCTACTGCTCTGCAAATTTTTGCAATATGACTGAGCATTCCATTCCAAATTCTGTGAATCCAGGTGATACGTGACCCTGTTATCCTTACAAATGCACCAAGAAGCTCATAGTTTTATGGTACATGTGTTCTTGTGTGACTGGTAGAGGGCAGTCAAAATTCTCATCATTAAAAAAAAAAAAAAAAACTATTCACAAAGGGGGAGTTTGTAAGAGACAATATATGCTTGCTTGCTTGTTTTATAGCATTTCTGAGAACATAACTTTGCAAGTACCTTACAAGGTAGGAGAGATCATTTCACAGCACAGCCATACTTTTTATTACTATCTCTTTACAGTGTGTTTTTCAGCAATCTATTCACAATCTTTGCCCAGTAGATCTTGTCAATCAGTTGATATTGTCCAAATACAGTGGGAGGTCATTTTTAGATCACTTTCTGTTTTGGGAAATTATAATTCAAAATTATTGTGTGTTTCATTAGAGTGACTCTGTAACTCCAAAGTCTAATAAAATTATGTTTGAAAAATCATTATATTAGAAGTCAGATTATCACAAAATACAATGATAGATAGTAAGACTTACCTTAAATTTACTGTACAAAAAACAGTGAGCTTAGTTTGCTGGGGCAGATAAATACTAAAAGCAAAACAACATGAAGCTTAAATCCCATTCTTAAGGAATTACAGAAGGATAAGTTTTAGAGTTAAAAAGTCTTTAGAGATTTAAATTACATCTCCTCTCTTATGTACAGATGAAAAAATAAATCCTTACCCAGAAAGGATAAGCAATTTCCCAAGTCATAAAGCATTTCTGTGGTCGGGAATAGTGAACATATGGGCATGAAAAAATTGGAGTTTATTTTTATAGAATAGCATATCTACATAATCAAGTTAAAATAGTATAATTGGGCATCCAATGTAACCAACAGTGAGAAGAGGCCATTGAGATGACAATTACTAGTTTGCTAACGATTAAAAGCTAAGAAGTTACTCTCTTTTAACTACTGCTTATTTTCATCTCACCACAGGGAAACAGTTATTACCTGTAAATGACAGAATATCTTATTGGATCTGTATATTGAGAATAGTGTTTCAGATCACAGTCTCTGGAGGTAGCAGCCTGGATTTGCATCACATCTAATAACTGTATGATCTTGGGGAAGTTCCTTCACCTCTTTGTGACTCATAAAATGACTCATATAAAATGATGACACCTACCTCCTGGAGTTGTCATGAGAATTAAATGTAAAACACTTAGAAGAGTGACTGGCATACAGGAAACACCATACACTATTATTACAATCTAAGAGAGGTGGACTGCACATCTCTTTGGAAGAGTTCAGAGTACTTCTGTACTTTTTCCCTAAGGGTAGTTTTGGTCCCTTCCATGGGCAAGGCTAGGAGATATTGAAATGCCTATATGCACTGCAAACAACTAAGACTAGAATCAGATTCCTAGACCCAAAATGCAGTTGTCTTCAGACTTATTTCTTTCTCATGCAGCTTCTTCAACACCAAATAATGCATGAGAAATAAATCTGCATGCATCTCCAGCCTTGGTTTCATTAGCACAATTCAGTAAGTAATGAGAAAGGAATAACTTGTGCTAAGAAAGATGGCTAACCTTTATAAATAAACTGATTATTTGCAAGCATAAAATGAAATTAATTTTGGATTATTACGGGGAGACATGAGTAAACTACAGTTATTAGGAGCATAATGCAGTCACATTAATTCAAGTTAGTGAGTAATTATCACTGTTTCTATTTTTCTTTTTAACCATTTAAGAGGTCTTACTCAACACAGTAGAACAGAATGAAACAGACTTCACTCTATGAAAAGAAAAACCATGTATTTAGATGAGGTGGCCCCTGCCAGGAGACATTTAAAAAAAAATCACACCATCTCTTCGAGGACATTATATACTTTTTGCACACACAGGAGTGAAAATCTGAAGAAATAATTTCATTATTTGTGACAGAAGACACAATATTTCTTAATGTGTTAGAGAATTTGTTTACATTTTCTGTGTATTTTCCCTAAATTATATGTAATCCATATTGTTTTGCTTTTCTTCCAATGTGAATAGTAACCATCTTTCTGAATGCTTATTATAGGGAGATCTTCCTATCATTAAAAACAAACTCTTTAATCTTCACAACATGCTGGCAAGTTTATTAGAAGACGAAATTTGAACAAAAAGAAATTAAGGACATAACTAAAAAGGGTCAAAAAAGGGAAGTGAACCTAGGTTTTCTGACCCCATAGCTGACACTCCTAACACTTTTTCTTACAAAGCTGTTCTCAAGTTATCATCCCATTGCCATTTCTAATAATGTCATCACTCGCCCATTTTCAAAAACATCATAAGATAACTACCTCACTCACTCCCTGTTTCCCTAGACATCTCTTACCCAAATCTGTTCTGGACTATTAGATATTACAAAAACATCACAATTGCTTCCTGGGGTAAATCTTGGCATTGCCTGTAAGTTCCTTTGCTCTGCATTTGTATTAAGGAGTTGGTGGCTTTCCTCTCCATTCTGTGTATTGTCTCTTACTCTAGATTTTATTGCATCAAAATTAATTTACTGATATATTTCTCTGGCTCTAAAGGAGGAGTATATATTTTCTAGTGCAATGCTGGGCACATCATATGCCATCAAAAATATATTTGAGGGCTAATATCCAGAGTTTACAAGGGACTTAAATAAATTTATAACAAAAAACAAACAACACCATTAAAAAGTGGGCAAAGACATGAACAGACGGTTCTCAAAAGAAGACATTCATGCAGCCAACACACATATGAAAAGAAGGTCAATGTCACTGATCATTAGAAAAATGCATATCAAAACCACAATGAGATACTATCTCACACCAGTCAGAATGCTGATTATTAAAAAGTCAAGAAACAACAAATGCTGGCAAGGTCGCAAAGAAAAAGGAATGCTTTTACACTGTTGGTGGGAATGTAAATTAATTCAACCATTGTAGAAGAGAGTGTGGTGATTCCTCAAGGATCCAGGAGCAGAAATACCATTCATTCCAGCCATCTCATGACTGCATATATACCCAAAGGAATATGTACCATTCTGTTGTAAAGATACATGCATGCATATGTTCATTGCAGCATTATTCACAACAGCAAAGACATGGAATCACTCCAAATGCCCATCAGTGATAGATTGGATAAAGAAAATTTGGTACATATACACCATGGAATACTATGCAGCCACGTAAAGGAACAAGATCATGTCCTCTGCAGGGACATGGATGGAGCTGGAAGCCATTATTGTCAGCAAACTAATGCAGGAACAGAAGAACAAACACTACATGTCCTCATATAAGTGGAAGATGACTGATGAGAACACATGGACATAGAGAGGGGAACAACACACACTGGGACCTATTGGGGGAGTTGTGGGAAGGAAGAACATCAGGAAGAATAGCTAATGGGTGCTGGGCTTAATACCTAGGTGATGGGTTGATCTGTGCCCCAAACCACCATGGCACATGTTTACCTATGTAACAAAACTGCATATCCTGAACACGTACCCTGGAACTTTAAATAAAAGAAGAAGAAAAAGAAATATGTGAATACACAAGTAATTAGAAGCATTAATACTGGACTTACTTCTCTTTGTTTCGATTACAGTTCCTACACACAGTTATTAAGTTTCAAAGGCAGATGGCTCCTCCTCACTTGGGAATAGACAGTACTAGTGTTCCTGAGTGCCTTAGGGAATATAATTTTGAGTGGTCTGGCAACCACCCAAAGTGTTGATTATACATAATGAACAAGAGGACTGTCCCTTATTAATAGAATATTAAAATATCATTTCTTAACATTCACTAGGTGTTAATTAGTTTATACATGTTATCTTATTGAATCTTTCCACAACATTTTAAGTTGGTATTTTTTCATGCTTTATAGATTTAAAAAAACTGAAACTCACCAAAGTAAGCAAATTGCCCAAAGTCACACATCAGAATTCATATACTATGTCACATCTCTGTGACTAGAAAATTTGTTTAGGTGGCAGTAAATTATATTTTCTCCCTTAGAGATGATGGGAAGTACTCATTGGTGAATTCCCCACATGGTTGTCAGGGGGCCGTCTTAGGGAGAGGTCACCTGGGTCCACAGGTTTCATGGTATCACCTCTTGGTATCACTCATGCTAAGTGATCTGCAGTTGTTAAGACTGTACAGCTTATTCCACTGTGGAGCACACAGGCATGCAGTTCTTGGTCACTGATGAACCCTGTAAGGAAGGTTTGTCCTGCTCCCTGCTTAATCTCAACAATGTCCCATGATCTGAATGGTCTAGCAGTGGCTAGAGTTTAAACTTAATAATAGCATGTGTAATTTACTGGCTTCACTGCAATCTGATTACACCTAAAAATTAGAAGGTCATCAGAGAAAAACAAGAAAATAAATTTCTCTATAAGAGAATTGTGACTAAAGTAATTTTTCCTGATACATTGATAAATGTTGTATAGTAGGTGAAAAGGTGGCAGATGGCATTTTTTACATCCTTAATTTATTGACATTAAGGGCCCTGCAGCCTTCAAAGCACCTTCATCTGACAGAAATTAAACAAAATTCCAAAGAAAAGGGCAACACAAGACAGGAGCTATTTCCAGGGCCAAAATAGAACAGGAACCACAACAATAAATAGAAAAATCCTTCCAGTAAGCACACGGTAAATAAAACATCAAAAACACAAACAGAAGAACTCAATTAAAGCAGAAAAGTTTTCAGTATTCCCCTGAAGGACATAAATATTATTATTCATTATTTATACAATGCTCTAGATGCACATGGCTTTTTACAGCACATTGAATATCATATGAGAAACAAAAAACAGTGTCCTTTCAGGTTTCTGATTTAGGCACACATGGAGAAGAAAGGGAATGTATAGGCTATTTTGAAAGAAGAGAGGTACACACTAAGAACAGTTCATTGAGGCAGTTTTTAGAGAGGACAGTTTCTAACAAGTTTTTCAATGAAAAGAAGTTCAAGGTCAGATCACATGCTGAATAAAATACAGAAATCAGTAGTAAGGATAAAATGATTAAAACTTCCCAGTGGCCTCCTGATTGCCATCTTATTTATTTAGCTATAAAGTAGATCATATCTGAAATATTTTCTTAGCCATACCTGAAGGTCTTCAGTAGAGCTTTTCTAACAATTGTGTAAGCATCTAATTCCCTGTATAAAAATCTATTTGGTTAGGCACATGCACGTGTATGTATATTGCAGCACTGTTCACAACAGCAAAGAGTTGGAACCAACCCAAATGCCCATCAATGATAGACTTGATAAAGAAAATGCGGCACTTAAACACCATGGAATACTATGCAGTCATAAAAAAGGATGAGTTCATGTCCTTTGCAGGGACATGGATGAGGCTGGAAATCATCATTCTCAGCAAACTAATGCAGGAACAGAAAACCAAACACCACATGTTCTCACTCATAAGTGGGAGCTGAACAATGAGAACACATGGACACAGGGAGGGGAACATCACACACTGGGGCCCGTCAGGGGGTGGGGGACTAGGGGAAGGGTAGCATTAGGAGAAATACTTAATGTAGATGAAGGGTTGATGGGTACAGCAAACCACCATGGGACACGTATACCTATCTAACAAACCTGCACGTTCTGCACATGTATCCCAGAACTTAAGTATATAAAAAAAGAGTAGAATGCCATTGCATTCTATGAATATCATATTAATATTTTATGTATGCTTTTCTTGTTTCCAATTTGTGTCTCACACATAGCAATAAAGAACTATCCTTGCTAATAAAAAAATCTATTTGTATTTAAAATATCTTGAGTGGGTTCTGTTTCCTGTATTAAACAAAGACATATACATCTTAGACATGTCTTACGAATAACATTATTATAGTCCATTGTTCTTCTGTGTTGATTGTGTTATTTTCAAACTGCCAACATTTAAAGTATACTATGATTTTCCCAATTCTCATTTGAAATACCTTTCAACTATATAAACAAACACAAAAAAAAGCCTGTAACAAAAGACACCTTTCCCTTTACTTAAAGGAAAGGATAATGAGGAAAGAAAAAAGGCAAGTAAAATGTCCACAGAACTCTTTCTTGGGTTACAAAAAAAATCTACTTGAATAATTTAAAAATCTCTAATTGAATAATTACAACTAAGAAACACAAGAAGAACAGTAAAATATCTCCTAAGTAGACCATTAGCAATTTAGCAAAAGAAATTCTGGTTTCAGAGGAAGTATTGGAATTGTTTTTGACATGATGTTCCATAACATATCATATTAATCCATTATAATGTCAGTAAGAATAGGCTAATCAAATAATAATGAAGACCAGACACTTTCCCAACCATTTAATTCTTTCAGCATTTCAGTATTCGAAAAATGATAAAAGGCAAGAGCTATTTTGAATAATGTAAGCTGTACTTTAAATAATGACATAAATATCTGACCTTACAAAGTTTTTCACATTTTAATTAAAGTGACTGTGATATTAAATTGTTTCAGCAAAAAATTTTCCCAATATTTTGATCCTTTAAATATGCTACTGTGTAGTAAGTCCATCAACATTACTGGTAGTTATAGATTCTTTCTGAGAGGACAGGGTAACTTTTATGTTTAGCTTGTAGTTGGTTTTATGGTCAGTAAATAATATTTATAAGGGAAAACCTAGCATATCTTAACAGCTGTTGTATGTTTTATAAATAAACGTGGTAAGAAGTGATAGTATAATGTGACGCTCTCTGAATGCAGTGCCAGAAGATAAGAAAGGTTCTACATCAAAAGCTATGAATTTATTAAGTTACCTAACCTCTCCAAACTGCAGTTTTTATCTCTGAAAAGTGGGAATATCCCTACTTCCTTTTTGTTATTGTGATTAAGTGCAACAGTGTAGAAGAAAGTCATTTGTGAGGCATAAAGATTATCATATAAGTACGAATATTATTGTGCCTTCGAAAGGGAAAATACTGAAAAGAAAGATACATTATCCTGGCCGGGTACTGTGGCTCACGCCTGTAATCCCAGCACTTTGGGAGGCTGAGGCGGGTGGATCACTTGAGGTCAGGAGTTTGAGACTTGAGGTCAGGAGTTTGAAACCAGCCTGGTCAACATGGTGAAACTCTATCTCTACTAAAAACACAAAAAATAGCAAGGTGTGGTGGCCCGTGCCTATAATCCCAGCTACTCAGGAGGCTAAGGCAGGAGAATTGCTTGAACCCAGGAGGTGGAGGTTGCAGTGAGTTGACATTATGCCACTGAACCGCCACCCTGGGCGAAAGAGAGACTCTGTCGAGGGAGGGGACGAGGGGATTCAAATCTACTGGAATGGATAGCATTAACCAAAATTGTTTCATTATTATGCTGTGTGGCAAAAATGGAGGAATTGGGGTTGTTTACATTACAGAAATAAATACTAAAAAGGTATTTAATAGTTGTTTTACAATATTTAAAAATTTGTTCAAATTGATTAAGGGGTAAGCTTCTCTTTTGGTGTTTGAGAGACTGATATGTCAACTAAGACTGTTATGATTAGAATTGCCGTGCTATGAAATAGACTCCTGACCAAAATCATATACAAAATTTTAAAATTTGACCAATATCAGAAATGTAAAAAATCCAAAATATTGTATCATGGTTATTGTTAATTAACTGGCTCAACCACCTCTACAATATTTATTTTCTATGAAGTAACTAGGTATTCTTTGCCTCTTAACATGATAGTTACTTCATAATGTCATTTTCTATAGAAAGAGTATAAAGATGATGTTCCCTTTTCTCTTAGCAACACTGTTCAAATTTAATTTTATTATTGTTAGTTTTGGAAAATATATTACAGCACACCAATTCATCATTGATTTTGTCCAGGAACTATTTTAGGATTATTATCAATTTTGGAAAAAGCTCTATTAATTTTCTATCAGATATGACCTGTTTGGTATCAAGTCTTTGCTCTTTAAATTGAGGACACCATTAAACAATTTTTGGTCAATGTCTTCCTTTTAGTGGCACATACACGTTTTATATAATCTTTGTCAATGTCAGTATACCATGTCTAATCAGCAAGAAATATAAATCTCTCCAGCGTGTTTTTTAAATCTGCTACTCCTCATTACTTAGCACAATATTCCTGGAACATATTCTCATGGCAATAACTGAAAGTAACTACAATACATGGAAACAACTGAATTACATTTAAAAATCCCACTAAACCTCAATCAAATGAATTCCCAAATCAATTTCCTTTTAAGTGGCCATTCCAATGTCTTCTAACACAAGGGAAAGCGTAGAAAGAAATAGCCATCTTAAACAAATGAGTTAACATACCTTACCTTAAATTAAATAGATAGATGATAGAAGATAGATAGATAGACAGATAGAATACATACATACATACATACATACATGGATTTATATTATATAAATACTTTGCTAAAGTCACTTCCAGGAACTTGCAAGCTGTTCATACAAAAAAGGGCCCCTGAAGCTTAACTTTAATTACTTCATGGAAAATGCACTTTCTGTTACCAGCTATCTTTCTAGGTGTTTTCTAATATCTTAATCATATCAAACTGCTTCTAGTGTATTGAAAGCTATATACTATTTCTGAAACACACTTCCACTCCTTCCTCTCACTTATGTCTGCACTTTTTATTCCTTCTTTCCTCTCTCACTGACCTAATACTCTCTTCCTCTCTCACTGACCTAATACTCTCTCTCCCCTTCTCACTTCCCACCTTCTCCCTCTCACCACTTTCCCCTCAAATACGCCTTACCCCCAATATGTATGTACATACTGGAAAACAGGCCCTTCGTAAGGCTCTTTCTTCTTCAACCTTCATGATTTACAATGACCTCAATTTCTCCTAGGAATACATCATCAATTCCAAATCCTAGTTAGGAACACCTCCTGAGTGATCTCAAACATGCTCTGTGTTTCCTACACTACACCAAAAACTATAATTTGTTCATCTGCATCTTTTACCTGTTTATTTTCTGTGAAGGCAGAATCCTTTCATGACTTATTCATAGATTAATATTTAATACCAACTACCTGGATTAAATCTGTTGTTAGGTATATATTTGCTAAATGGATGAATAGATTAGAGGAAGGAATTCTAGATGAAATTAAGTAAATGAGTTATTTAAGTCAACTAATACAAGTCCTCAAAACTTTGATTATATAGAGAGCTAAACTGATAAATATAGACAAATATAGTGAGCCTATAAATTAAAGCTATACTAAGATGAAAAAATCAATGAATAATTGTGAAATAGCCAAAAATACTAAAATACAGCTACAAGGTTTAAAATAAATCTGAATAAAAAATGTAGGAGGGAAAAGTGATTACCTTCCAAAATTCTGGAAAACAGACAGATAGTCCATAAGGGAAATGCAATTAGTCTCACATTTATTTAATGTGATGGATACTGATTGCTAGATAAGGTTGACAGTGCTACACAAGGCTTGTTATTTTGAGGTAATAGCGTATTATGGAAAAAGTAGCTAAACAGAGTAGAAGTTGGAAATTTGCCCAAACAATATTTGTATAGACAAATATTAAAACATAGTAACAATCATATGGAGTATATATTCAAGTCATAAGAAAATAATTGCTCTAAAGAATAATTATTATTTTGACTTATTTTTCACTTTCACTTAATACGGAAAATACTAACATTTTTATGATGATCTGTGATATTTAACAGTGGTCTTAATATATAGTAATGAGTTGCTTAAACATGTTTGGATAGCTTTTCTTTCTTTTTTTTTTTTTTTTTTTTGACAGAGTCTCCCTCTGTCACCCAGGCTGGAGTGCAGTGGTGCGACTTTGGCTCACTGCAACCTCCACCTCCCGGGTTCATGTGATTTTCCAGCCTCAGCCTCCCAAGTATCTGGGATTACAGGCGCGGGCCACCACAGCTGGCTAAGTTTTGTATTTTTAGTAGAGACGGGGTTTTGCCATGTTGGCCAGGCTGGTCTTGAACTCCTGACCGCAGGTGATCTGCCCACCTCGGTCTCCCAAAGTGCTAGGATTACAGGCGTGAGCCACCATGCCCAGCCTGGATAGCTTTTATGAAGTGTTTATAAATTGAGTATCCTGCAAGTATTAGGACAGTCAAACCAAATCACTTGCTTTAAACATTTTCAGATATTAGAATGTAATATTGACAAAGACCTGCTACAAAAAGCTATAGTTTTTAAAATATCTATTAATTTTTATCTAAGGAATTAAAATAATTAATGCATAATTACATTAGGGTATGCAATTTATAGTTATAGAAATGATCAGTGGGCTCTTCCTGGATATTGATGAAGTAACAGATACTAGTTTGAAAAAATGACCATTGCTCAAAGAAAAACATCTTAAAAATTAGAAATTGGTGGATGACATTAAAAAAAACTGGCCTGTATTAAATTTATACTTTACTTGCACTACAACTACAGCTTGCAGGTGGGGAGTGCAGTTAACTATAGCTGACTCATATTCCTAATTCCAGAATTTGGTATTGTAATATATTAAAGATTAAGTAATACTTTTATTATTCATTCTGTTACACTGTGTGAAATTATGTTGGCCTAGGGCTAGGTTGAAAAATCACAGACCTATGAATGTGACCATTATCTGGCTCTGTAAGTGTCTTTTTATTCATTCAAATCTGTGTGCTCAAATTTGAGTTCATATCACACTCATGAGATGTTTTTTTAATGAATGTGCTAACCTGAAGGGGTGAATGTTCAAAACACTGCAGAGCCAACATACACCCAAAATGCAATAAACTGCAAGATTTTGTATGTGCCTTGCCTTAGCAGAGTTTTGAAAATTCACCTTGAAGGCTAGAATACTTTCTTTGTAAGAATCTCAGCTTTCATACAAATACCTGGGGATAAGAGAGCTGTGAGAAGCAAGCCTAATGGAAGTTAAATTCTATTGCAGGATTACATTAAGAAGGGGAGCCGAGCAGAAGTTCTTCTCTGTCTTTGAGATTTTTCTCTATCGTGTGTTAAGAATATCAAACTCCTTATTTATCATCAACGTTTCAGTGACTTGGGAGTGCAGAATATATCTTGTAAAGAAACACTTATGTAGGCTTACTAATGCAGGTGACATATTATGCTGAGACGTAAAAAGACATAGTCCTAGGGGTGATCTCAGAAGCGAGTGACCTAGTCGTTTTGGAAAGTCTCATCTCTGAAATTCCAATAGTTCTTCAGATTCAAAATCGATAGAACAGCATTTCTAGTAGACTTTTTGTGTGGACTACAATGTTTCAGGATAATATTGTCTTGTCAGGTCACCTCTTATCACACCATTTTAAATATCATGAGAAAAGTAAACAAAAGAGTCATTTCGAGCCACCTTTTCATGTGGCATCCCAGTTGTGGTGGTCACTTAATGTTCATTGCAAGCTCAAAATGTATATTAAGCAGCCCTGTCAGTTGCATACATACTATACATCTTGTACATTTGTTGTTAGTCATTAAACAGCATGCTTTATCTTGGCATATCAATACATGACAAGTTAAGCTGATCTGCACTAGACAAATTGATTCTGAAACAGGTATTGAAAGTTTAAATCAAATTGTTTTCACCTTCTTTACTATCAACAAGATAGTTTTTATTGAGGCACAGATATATTGTTCTTTTATTTGTTTCAGAAGAAACTTAACTCTCTGTACCATCTACCTAGGGTCCTTTTTTCTATCAGAGCTCATTCATGAATTGCGGCTTCCAGTAACTTGAACACAAACAATCAATTTCTATTTGAGATTAACTGAAATATCAATTTATCCCTTCTAAGAAGAATTATGGGAAGTATTATTCACAGAGCCCCTCTTAATATTGTTTGCATAGAATCAAATACTTTCAGCAGACCAACCTTGGACTTTTAGGCTGTTCAATCTATAAAATTTAGTACTCTGGCCAGCTAAATGATACAATGGAAATAAAAATAAATGATGACAACATAGGAGATGTCATAAAATTGGTGAACAACTATAGTCCATTCAATTGCTTAAAAGTTTCTAAATTAACCTTATGATAATATTATGATTAAATACTGTCTAAAACTTGCTTTGAAGAGGTGTTACATGCAGGAAGACAATGATGTTTCCCTCTAAGTACACCTAAGTGGTAGACTATGATTTTCTGAGGTGGTTTTGATACGTTTTGCTGAACTAACTTCCAGTCTTTAGTTTTAGGTTTTCTAAGACATGGTTCTATAGACTATTCTAGGAATTAAAGGAGTAGTATTGTGTTGTAGACGTTAACTCTGTTCACCGCGTATTTCTGTGACAAGCCAGTTACAAGTGGCCCTGGAGGTATTATGGGCAAGGAAGTGTTGTGAACAGAAGTGATGTGTGCCACTCCCTGTTTAGGTGGAGAGCTTCTAAAGTGCTTTCCCTTTTCCCTCCAGCAAAGCATAATGTGGCTTCTCCGTCAGCCTGCATCTCTCAGTGACCATGATGAGCAAAGCGCCTCTATTCACCACGTTGGACATGCAACATGAGCAAGAAATAAAACTCGGTTATTTGAAGTCACAGAAAATTAACAGTGTCTTAAGACCACCATATAGTTTAGCACATTTTGACAGATATAGGTTGGATTCATTTCAAATTCCAATAAGATGCTGCTGGCTATACTGCTGAGAAGAGCAGTTTGTGTGAAACCCAAAAGAAGTAGGCAACAATTTATTGAAGTTAAGATTTTGATGGTACAGTAGCCAACATTACTGCAAACACTCTTTCTTGTTTGTTGCCATGTGGACATTGTTGTTCTCTCTCTTTTTACTTCATTTCTTGTTTATTTTTCCTACTGAAAATGGCATAGGAAGTTAGTGGAACCCACACTACCCTTAGACTTCACCGATGTTTCACACTCAAAAACAAAATGACCTATATTTTATGACTCAGACGTACTATTTCTTGCTCTACCACTCAATTCCTAAACTGGAAAATGGTAGAAATTGGGAGGTATGTTGAAATTGAATCCTTAAAGATGTAGCAAAAAAAAAAAAAAAAAAAAGACAAATAGGGTATTTTGAGGTTTTTGTTTGATTCTAATAGAAAAGTTCATTTATCTACATGAATAAAATTTATGTTTGCAAAGTAATTTGAGTTTTGGGTTTGGAAAACATATTTAAATATATAAATACATATATTAAATATATAAAGTCCATGAAAGAACATTATCTCTAAGGCTTGTTTTGCAGTGTGAAGTAGCTAAAATATTGGTTAACAAAACAAAATGTTTAAAAGGAGAAATTTTATTGTGGCATGGGATAGTGAAAATGTTTTGGAATAAAAATATTAGGTTAAGTTCCTGACCTGCAACTGGCTCACTATATGACCCTGGACCAGTTAATGTATATAAAGTATTCTTTCCTCTCTTTAAAAGATAGGAAAATGACATCTTCCCTAATTCATAGCATTATTATATAAAATTAAAATAATGCACATAAAAACATTGTGCACTCTAAATAATCTATGTGCAAATATGCTAGAATATTCACACTTTATTGTTGTTAGTAACTTTTTCTAGTTTTCCTCTCGATTTACTCACATCTCTCCTTCTTTCCAAATAAATGGAAAAACGTTAGTAGACCATGATGGGTAATGCCACCAGTGAGTCAAGCTGTAGTGGGTGTTACTGTAATAGTTCACATTCATCATTGCTATAGTTGAAAATGCGCATTTGGATGTGGTTGAATAGTTCACATCAAAACAAAATCTCATCTGTATGACAGAAACTCTGTTGTGTTGGGCTTTGAACATAATCCAAGATACTCAAGACAGTAGCAAAATTAGGCATTTGGAAAAATCAGAGTAAGAAAGGCATTTTTCATGCTTATTTGCTTCAAAGGATGCTCTGATTTTGTTAATTGCCTCAAAGAGTGCTTCGATTTGCTATTTTCTACAAACAGTATTCTAATCTAGTTTATCCTCTGAGTTGCAGCTGTGTTCAAGTATCCTAATAGGTTTGGTGCATGCTGAACTATTCTTCTGCAATTAATTCACTTGGTTCTTCATGTGAAATGATTTACACCTATTTAGAATTAAATTGGAAGCCATTCCACTCTTGCTTATGAAGTTATTAAGACAGCTTTTAGATGACATTAATTTGCACTTAGTACCTTTTATCTAAGGATCTCAAAGCACTCTATGAAAGTGTATTATCATTAATGAAGAAAAATAGAAGAATTGAACACTGTATTTAGGAGTGATTTGCAAGGTAGGACATAAAATAAAAATGCATTCTTATTTTTAGTTGTAAAATAGTAATGGTACATATTATCTTCATACTCAACAACACAACTTCTTATTTTCTCTCCCTGTCTAGCAAGGTTTGTGGGTCTCTATCTTCTTCAACTGCAAACTTCCACAGCCATTCATTCTCATACCTACAAAGCAACATCACCTGGGTTTTCTACTTTATGGTGTATCTTCTTCTCTATTATTAATGCCTGCTTTTTAAATATCCCAGCCTTATATTATTATTAGCCTGCTCTGAAAAGCAGTTAAGATGTGAATTTGCTTTCACTGAAATGGGTTGAAGCTAGGCCTGATTCTTAGATGTGTTTAGCATCCTTAGATGTTCAAGTATCTTCAAATAAAAGACAGTTTACACTAAGACTTGATTTTCATTTAGTATCATGAAATCACAAGTCAATGTTCTGTGGATATTGATTGCTGAGGAAACTTTTTGGTTTCCACAGCAAGTTTTTCTTTTTCTTTTGTTTTTGAGACAGGGTCTTGCTCTATCACCCAGGCTGGAATGCAGTAACATAATCATGATTCATTGCAGCTTCAAACATCCCAGGCTCAATCAATCCTCCTCCCTCAGCCTCTTGAGTAGCTGGGACGATAGATGTTCACCACTACACCTGGCTAATATTTTTAAATTTTTTCTAGAGATGGGATTTTGCCATGTTGCCCAGGCTGGTCTCAAAATCCTAGGCTCAAGCAATCAGCCCATCTCAGCCTTCCAAAGTGCTGGGGTTACAAGTTTGAGCCACTGTGCCTGGCCAAGTTTTTCGTTTCTATAAAAGTATACTTTTATTACATCACAAATGCAAATATAAATAAAATGATTCACCTTTGAAAATGCCAATCTTGTACACACAATTTTATGAGTTTCAAGAAAAATAAATCCTGGGCCCAATTTGTCCATTTTCTCTCTGAAGTGTTTATTTGCTTTAATTGTGCTGGAAACTAGGTCTCTGATTAATATAAATGTCTTAAACTAAAACTTATAACTTGGGTACAGAATGATCCTACTTCTCTCTGTAAAAGCAGATGTCTGGTCATTCTGAGTCTTTGGAATTTAGCCGACTCATGTTGTCAGTAGCAGTGACATTTGATAATCAGGGCAGTTGAAGCCTTGCCTTTAACAGGGATGCTGAAACTGCTAAAAAGTCTTCATGTGAATTAGAAAAGGTGCAGCTCAGTGATAGAAATTACAGTTTGATGTGCAGATAGGGGCTAGATTTAAGATGTTACCTTACTCTTTCAGCCAGGCATCCCTGTGCAGCAAACAACCTGAACAATGGAATGTTTCAGTCCTGGTTTTAGATCCTAGAGACTGAAAACATCTGTATTTCAGAGGTCCTGCTTCACTACTTGAAACACTAAGCCTCAAGATTTTAATAAAGAATGTACTCAAATATCCAAGCTAACTAGGATCCTTCTCTGGAAAATGACTTTTCGCTTGAGTATTGTCTCTTTGTCTTTTTCTATTCAAAGTCAGAAGGAAAAAATGGAAAGGCTCAATGAAGATAGACCATTATGTACAATCTTCATGGGGTTGTTCTTAAACCTGAGCTGTTTCCCATCAAATAAACGTAAAGTTATACTTCCAAACGTTATTTTTCTTATTTAGTCTTAATCTTTCTTCCACTCAGCTTCTGTACTCTGCTTCTCCACTGAAATTGGTACTATCTATGGTTGTCAATTTTTTAAGCTAATGAAGACAACGAGGAGCTCGGACTTCCTTTGGGAGGGCAGTCTTAAATTTTTTAACATATTAACTCTAAAAAACACATAGTTCTTGTATACATTATGGAATATTTTTCTTCGGAAAAGTCCAGTATAGTTCTATAATGTGCTAATTCCGTGATTCTAAGCTAACAATATAAGAAACATAGGCAATTTGGGAGTCCCAGGAAGGTGGATCACTTGTGCTCAGGAGTTCAAGACAAGCCTAGGCAACATGGAAAAACACTGTCTCCACTACAAATATATACAAAAATTATCTGGTCATGGTTGCACGCTCTGGTAGTCCCAGCTAATCTAGGGGCTCAGGCAGGAGGATCACTTAGGTTGAGGTTGCAGTAAGCCATGATGAAGCCACCACACTCTAGCCTGGGCAATAGAGTGAGACCCTGTCTGAAAAAGAAAGGAAGAAAGAAGAGAGAGAGAGAGAGGAGACAGAGAGAGAGGAGAAGGAAGGAAGGAAGGATGGGAGGGAGGCAAGGAAGGAAGGAAGGAAAGAAGGAAGGAAATAAATTAGTCCACTATTAAGTGTTAACAGTATTAAGTGAATTCTTTCAGTTGGAGAGGAAAACTCATAGATTGGAATTGCCTGAGCATATATGTAGCATGTCAGGGAGTGGAAGAAACTGAAGTTTTTTATATTATGATCCCATATTAGGGCATTTGGAATCATAATATGTTCATTGATGGATAAACATTGCTTCTAAACTAAACTCTAAATTAGGAAGGATGAGTGATCGAATGAGATAAATCAGACCTCTGTTTTAGAATTCCCATGCTACCTGAATTTTGGAGACTGGGTCAGAATTAGAAGATACTTAGAGAAAGTATTACCTATAGGATGATGTTTGCAGTAGTTAAAAAAAATAGCAGTAATAGTGTGGATGGAAATAAAATGCAAAACTTGAGCAACAAAGACTGTACAGATTAGGAGGTAAAATGTGAGGGTTGCGAGTGGGAGCAAAGGATCAAAGAGCATTCAAAGCAAAGGTAGGTAGCACGACAAAAACAAAACAAAACAAAAAAACAAAAAAAAGGGTCTGAGAGTAAGGCAGGTAGCTCCATCTGGAGAAAAATCTACCAGGGAACCAGAACTAGTCATGTATGGCCTTAGAAGAAGGAGTAGCTATAATAATCTATAGGGACTGTTAGTTGGCTAGAGTTGCCATAACAAAGTTGCATGTACTGGGTGACTTAAACAAAAGAAATTTATTTTTTTCACAGTTCTGAAGGGTGGAAGTCTGAGATCAAGGCGTGGGCCCGTTTGGTTTCTTCTGAGGGCTCCCTCCTTGGCTTGTAGATAGCCACCTTCTTCCTCTGTCTTCACATATTCTTCCCTCTGTGTTTGTGTCTGACCTGATTTCCTCCTCTAATAAGAACACCAGTCTTACTGGACTATGACCCACTCTCATGATCTAAACGTAATTATCTTTTTAAAGATGCTGTCTCGAAAATACAGTTACATTCTGAGGTACTGAAGGTTAGGACTTTAACATATGAATTTTTGGGGGACAAAAATATACTGCTAATGATAAAAAATAGAATAGACAAAGAGTAAAATTAACTGTGGTTTAAATTGTATTATTTATACATTTTATAATAAATCCACATTATTTTATAAGATGGAAACAATAAAAAATTACTTTGAGTTCATTTTCTACTGCAGCTGTCCATATCTCAAAAATGTGAACATTTTGTTGAGCTACCCCAGTTCTAAGGTCTGAATGCTTAGTCCTTGATGGAGGTGATCTTGTACGTTTTATATTATAACTTAAGGATTACAGTAAAATATACCATGGCCTGTCATGGCCTGAATTTCATTTAGATTTCATTTAGTGATATCAGGATAACGATTTATTGTCTTTGGTCTTCCTAACTAAAGTTAGAAATGACTTCAAAATCATCCTCTCCTGGTAATAATTTCAAACATTGGAAAATGCCGACTCTACTATTTTATATTTGTATGGTGAGTGGAGGGAAAATCTTTGAGTAATTTGAAATCAATAAATAATATCAAATCAAATCTGGCCAATTTCAGTGCTCAATATATTCCTTAACCTTTTTTTGCAAGTTTTATTACAACATACCTGTATAAATTTGCCTCCCTCATGTAATTTTTTAGAAAAGATTATCCATCTCTGAATTAAGTGCTTTCATTATCTTTCCCAGCAGTGATTCTTACACTTTGGCATTAATTAGAATCACCTGAAGGGTCTGTTAAAACAGAATGCTGAGCCCCACCCATAGAGTGTCTTATTTATAGTCTGGTGTGGACTCCAATATTTTTGCATTGTTAACAAGTTCTCAGGAATGTTGTTATTGCTGGTTCAGCGACACTGAAAACTTCTGCTCTGCAATAATGTTTGTAACGACAAAATCAAATTATTTCATTTTACTTTGAAAAAGTATTTTTCATCATAAAAATAGATAGTTTTAATTAAATGTATTTGTCACCATTATGAAAAATAATAAATAGCTGGAAATCATCCTGATATGCGTGGTATCTCAGAAGACATGAAGTAGTTGCAGTTACCATGACCAAAAACCAAATCAAGGAGTTAACAACTCTACAAAGTCAACAAGTATTTAAAATATTTGTTATGCACCTATGTGTCATCTTGGTCTTAGCCACACTAGTGTGGGGACAATAAAAAGAAACATAGAGCTATATAATATCTATCGGTAAATTTCTTTAATAAGTGATATATCTGGGTTGATGAAATAAATAACTGTTCCCAGATTGCAGTGTATGAGATGTAGATCACAAAGCTGAAAGCTTAAAAATAGCAACAAGGACCAGCCTGACCAACATAGAGAAATCCCGTCTCTACTAAAAATACAAAATTAGCCAGGGGTGGTGGTGCATGCCTGTAATCCCACCTACTCAGGAGGCTGAGGCAGGAGAATCACTTGAACCCGGGAGGCGGAGGTTGTGGTGAGCTGAGATCGCGCCATTGCACTTCAGCCTGGGAAACAAGAGCGAAACTCTGTCTCAAAAAAAAAAAAAAAAAAAAAAAAATAGCAACAAGGATAATGCATGAAAATCCTATCTATTTGCCATCAAAAAAAATTATACAAATGTGTAAAGGATCATGCATAGGGAGAGATATTTCTTTTTGTTTTTGCCTTAGAATTGAGGCTAAGGACCAAATTGAGGATAAAAGATGCTACTCCCCACCCCTATTCATCAATATAAGAAGAAAACTAAAAGGAAATGGATTAGTGGCCTGCAGATAATTTGGTATTTAAGAAAAGATAATACTTTTTAAAAACTAAGGTTGCCTTCAAGAAAACAATACATGCCAGTATAGTGGCTCAAGCCCAGTTACTTTTAGGGAGGCAAATCAACCACATATTTTTGGAAATGTGGACTTTGCTGTTGACCCTACTACTGATAATTTAGGTGGAAAGCAGATTAAATATGTGATGATAATTACACAATGAACTCCCTTGATCAAGAGTTTGTTAAGACCTCTAAACATGCAAAAAAGTTCTAGTTCACCCATACATTACAGATAATTTTTTTCTCTATGAAAAACAACATAACTTTCTTGTTCTTCACTAAAGCGTTTCACAAAAATCTTAGAAATGCCAGATTTTTAACACGGCATTCACAACATTTCTTAGGACTGAATAATTTTTTTCCTCTATGTTCAGATGGAACACTAAATGATACTTAGTTTTTTTTGAAATTCAAGATCTATTTACAGACAAAGTGTAAAAGGACTAAGACCCTTCTGATGGCCCAATTTAGAAACATTAAACCAGCTAATGTAAACCTCAGTATGAAGAAGTTATTTCCAACTCTTACTTCAGAAATTGAAGCTTTCATATGAGTTCTATAGTAAGACATATCTTTTCATAGCAGTCCAATATGTTAACCTTAGTATTTCTTGTCATGAAATATTTTTAAACTACCAAGATAGCTAATAATCTAAAATCGATTTCCTTTCCAGTAATATTTTCAGAAGTATGTTAACTTTAAACTTTCAGATTTCATAATGGAGAGATATTTAAGGCCTTATATTTCAAAATGCCCCAGGCATCATGGTGGAAAGTTTTGAGGATAGGTTTTTCACAATAAAAAATAACAATTTTATTGCAGAGAGGCCTATAATTTAAATATTTTATTTATATCCTTCCTATATATTAGATTTATTACTCATATTTCAAAGAAGCATGGTGGCATCATAAAGTAAAATTTTACTATACTCTTAGGATTAAAAGAATATTTTTATACAGTAAAAAGTATATTTCGAGACACAAAATTATGATGTCCCCAATTACTTACCCAAATAATTCCTCTAAGAATATATGCAAGCCAGTGTTAGCAGGAACAAAGATTCTTTGTGGATTTTTAATTTGTTGCTCTCTGTTCAAATTTAAGACAACCTTTGGTTCTGGATGAATTTTCTTTTTGGAAACATTTTTTTTTTTAACTCGTTTGAAATGAACTCCAAACACTTCAACATAGATAGAAAACCTTGCAGTTTCAATGAAGCTTTTCAAAGTACTCTTTTACCCTCTGGCAAAATATGATTTAGCAGCTTGCTACCAAGATAACCTACTGCCTTCAATTCTGACTGTATGCATATTTCTCTTTCTACCCATAAATGCCACTCCTCAAAAAAGAGTAAGAGCTTTCGACCAAAGCTCTATGCTTATAGCTATGAGCATTTTCTTAGAGCTCACATTTACTAGCCACAATATGGAATATACAGGGGATAGGAGGTTAATATTTAATCATGAATATTGATTAATATTTAGACTTGATTTCTGATGTGAAATTTGGCTTTTTGAAATTTCATAAGAATGATAAGCAACATATTCAATAAATGTAATAATAATGGCAAATACTCAAAATGGCAAAAGATGGGTGGTGTATATGCTTTTATATAAAAGCAATTTATTTTATTGACTCATCTTACCTTGGTATCTCTCTCCCACTTTTTACCTACACAGGATTCTCAAGAAAGTTGTGTTCGGTCAAAATCCTTCCTACAGTGCAGTATGTTTCGAGCTTAAAGGAAACTGTTCTAGAAATTACATAGATAATACGACCCCAAATATACAAATGTTTTATGACTGACTTTTTTCTGAGACAATAAGTGTCTGACGCAGAAAGAAAACAGAAAAAAAAGGAGAATGATAATTAGAAGAGGATACTCTCTGCTTCGTAGCAAATTCAGCTTTTAATAAGAATAATATTGATAGGTTTTTCCTTATGCACTGGTAACGTCACCAAACCTTTTGACACTTGTGTGCAAGCTCCCTAAAGAGTCTGAAATCTCAGTTTAAAATAAATTGTAATTGTTCATTGTTTGGCAAGGTTCAACTCAATTAGGCTTTTGCACAGATTTCTACATCTACATTTTCCTAACTTATCTGTTATTGTGCCTATTTTAAAATACAGAGTATTTAAGCCAAAATTTATATGTAAACCATTTTAAATAAAGATTCTGCAAGGTACATTTGCTCAATTTGTTTTCATTTGATTATTGACTGTTAAATCTGAAGAAAAAAGTCTTAACTATAAAAATGTATATAGGAAAGAAGATTGCTATAAATGTTTCCTGAATATGAGTATCACATGACTTTCCCCTACTGTGATCATGTGGCAGACCACAAGTGAGTTTCCAACTGAATTATTTTAGACATAATATATTCTTTCTGAATGTCTTTCCTCTTTAACCAACTGCTTTTTGCTTGTGGTTTTAAGGGTATGCACTTAATCTTGCTATTTCAGCTACATCTGTGTACTGTAGAAAGCAGCCAGTTCTTAGAATGGTTGATAAACTGGTTGACCTCTGTAATCTACATTTTAGAGAAATACATTTCAGCTGCAGATGTTTCCAAAGGTAGAAAATCTGTGAAGAAAATTAATCTGTAACTGACAGATGTTTTCATATTAATACAGTTTGGGAATATTCTCTTCCAAACATGTTGCCTTCCTGTGAAATTCAAGAGTCCTGTTATCTCACATTTCTAGGCTCCTGAATCCTACAGCATGGCACCAAAATGGACTGTCATCTAAATAAACAGACGCAAAACTTGCTTTGTAGTTAGAAGGTGCAATTTAAATTTGTTGACTTTTATATTTGCTCCATTCCATTTAATTCAGTTAGTTGTATAACTGCTGATAAAATTTTCCTTAGTCCTGCGGAAGGCCCAGTGAGTTACTTACATCAAAACTCAAAGTCAGTATAAACGTTGGCAGAAGATTTCATCCTGTTTGGGCATTTTATAGCATCTTAGGGAGTTATCTTTCCCTTAAGGGCTTTATTATTAATGGGAACTGCCCACGTGGTTTGAGGGAAGAATGGACTTCCTCAATTAGAAGACCTTTCAAGAGAGATAACAGAAAATTTATTTTTTCATTTAAGGAAGAGAATGTTTCCCATAAGAACACTGAATCTTTCATGGCTGACTGTCTTGCAAACACAATGTGTAAAATTTTTAGTTCCTTAAAAATTAAACAGACACTGTGAAATTTAATAAGGCTTAAAAGGGACCTATCTTTAGTATCCCTGTTTTCTCACCACCCAGTACTCGTGATAACAGATTATCAGCACTACCTACTAAAAAATCTTCATCGTCTTCAGAAAAAAAAAAAAAGCATGTTGAGGTCTTCCCAAGGATTCAATTTCAGTAGTTCTCAGTCTATATCTGGAGGAGTTTACACATATACTTTTCGTACCATTTACTGGCTATGTGATTATGAGTAATTTCCTTTGCCTTATGAAGCTCTGCTATTTCATTTGAGAGTCATGTTAACTACTTTGAAGGTTGTACAGATGGGAGAAAATATATGTAAAATATCTGGCATGGGGTAGGTATTTAAAATGATCCTTTGCAACCATTTGTTTATTGCCACAATATTTACTTTTGCTTAACTCAATTCAATATATGTAAATTTACAAAGTATAATTTCCACTTTGTTGCTGTTTGGCCATAAAGTATAAATCTTTTGGGGCCTCAGTTTCTTCTAACAAAGCATTGCTTCAACGATTGTAAATTATACACATTAGCTTGCTCATCAACACCACTATTATAAGATTTATTCATTATAAAATATATTTCCTCTATTACATTCCATTCAGACCATAAAACTGCCACCTTAATTCTATAATGTTATATATTATATACAATAATAAAATGACTTCAATAATTTCCTCTAGATTGAAATACCTGATTTACTATATAATCATTATATACATCAAACTTCCACCGTTGTTTGATATGTTATCATGTTGGCTAATTTTAGAAGCTTTGTTAAATAAATAGAAAAATAAAAGACCTGATTTTTTTGCTCAACAAGAAGTTATGTTACAGATAAATAATTGAACACAAAAATTTGACCATTTGAGAAGAGATACAGTCTAATATAGTGATAATTACAGATTATTACACTAAAATATACTTTTTCATGAGACAAATTAAAGGAGCTATTTTCTTTTTTTATTATTATACTTTAAGTTCTAGTGTACATGTGCACAACGTGCAGGTTTGGTACATATGTGCACATGTGCCATGTTGCTGTGCTGCACCCATTAACTCGTCATTTACATTAGGTATTTCTCCTAAGGCTATCCTTCCCCCCTCCCCCCACCCCACGACAGGCCCTGGTGTGTGATGTTCCCCATCCTGTATCCAAGTGTTCTCATTGTTCAATTCCCACCCATGAGTGAGAACATGTGGTGTTTGGTTTTCTGTCTAAAGGAGCTATTTTCTTAAAGTTAATATTGACTCAGCTTGAAAACCATACAAAACACCAATTGTCATTGTTGTTAGAAATGAAAATATTTAAACAAGACAAAATTTCTGATATGAATAAATGGAAGAGTTAACTACAGCCTTATTAACATGTTTTTTTTTACTTTCCTAGATAGTATGACTCTTTTGCATCCTTAACCATAACACCATCCTACCTTTATGCTTTTCTCAAATCAATGAAATCAAATTGGTCATTTTCTCCAGGGTGCCCTTTAAAGTCTACTGAAAGCAGTTCAGCTCATTCCCTCCTTACTCCATCTCTTTCCTAACACTGTGTTTAATTGGTTATTGTTTCCTCCACTTGGGTTGTAAGCAGTTAATTGTGTTTGTTTTGTTCTTTATTTCAAGAGTGATATTTTGCCTCATTTCTTGGGTGGGATATGAACATCGTTCAAGGCACTTCCATTGTTCTGCAAGCCATATATCATTCATTGTAACTAGACCATACCCCCATCCGTACACACAGACTCATCCACAGTCTAAATTCATACCTTAATTATCCCTGTACATGTAGATCATTCAAATACTAGTTCATTTGATTGGTTTATAAAGCTTCTCAACTGCTAATTTTATTATTTGATAGACCAACAAAAGCAAATGCACAAATTATTAAAATTACAGAATTTGAAAATTGAAGGGATGTCTTAAAATTCATCTAACTTAAACTCAAATATCATATGCACCTTTATTCCCAGTAAGAAACAAATTTCTCATTAAACATCTGTGGTATACCAAAACCTGTATTTGGCATGCGGGAAATTGAGAACTAGAGGACACACTTGCCACTTTCATGAATCAAGTACATGAAGAAAAGTTACACTAAAAAAGGTAGTTTAATGATTCTTTAGAATGAGACAAAAAAACCTATCAACAGGCAATTGCATCAAAGAAATCAAAGCAGTTGCCTGCTAGATGCTTTAAATTCACATGGACAAAGACTGTACTTGTTTTTGATCTTATTTCTTCTTGTAAACACTTTTCTCTATATATTTTTTCTAGGTGTATGAAATAATCTGAAATAATTTCTGAGGGTTCCACTTTTACAAGCTAAAATCAGTGCCAGGTGCTTTCTTAATCTTGTTCATAAACCTCAGAATGGCTTTGAATCCTTCTGCTTTGACCAAAATGGACTTAAACTATAGAAGTGTGAGTTTTTCTTAGCACAGATATTGGTAACTTTAGTCTGACATCTCCCCACCTGGGTGATTCTAAGGATGTCACAGAATAATAAGCACAGTAAACAATTAGCATCATCCAACAAACAGCCCTCAAATGGTCTGTGGCATCTGTTTGTCCCTAGCTTGAAAGCTAATAAGAGCCAGGACTCTCCAAGGTACCTTCCTTTTCAGCTTCAAATTTAATTACACTTTCTGCATTTCAAACCATTGGGGTACTTATGGCTAGAGAGAACACTCACATTATTTTATAGTAGAACAAATTAAGAAACCCTGCATAAGTGGGCAGAATGCCAGCTTGCAATTCTCCAGAAGTCTTGACTTACACAGCAGTGTTTCTTGCAGGGCATCTACTTGTTTAGTTTTTTGTTTGTTTGTTTGTTTGTTTGTTTTTTAGAGTTTTTATTATAAGGAAAATTTGCACGTTAGCTGTTTTTTAAACTTCTGTAGTAAAACACAAAATTAGCAGTGTAACTGTAAGTAAGAGGATCTGGGTGAATTAAAAAACACGAAGTGTATACATAAAAGCTGAAAGGAGGCAATATAATAACCTTGGAAAATGGTTCACAAGTCATTGATTAATCACATTGAACAAAATATTTAATATGCACAGAAACATTAGAGAATAGAGAAGTACTCAATATTTTAGAGAATAAATTTTTCTTGATTATACACATCAGCATTATTATTATTTATCCAAATATTTGGTAAAGTATTATAAGTGTCTCTTTAGACGGTTATCTGTTCTAGGTTTACCTGGATATTTTTCATAACAAAACAAATGGCGTATTAATAATCAGTATGGAAATTTATGAAATGTGTTTTCCCAAAAATATCTTTATACTATAAATTGAGTAATATATAGAAATGCTTTTAATAAGCAGGCAGAAGGTTTGGTTTAAAAGTGTTATACTTAGAAAGCTAATTAAATCTTGCGATGAAGTTTCTATATCAAAAGACGACAGCTTTTTCACTTATGCACTTCTGGGAAAAGACTATCAACCATTAATAGTCCTTATGACAAGGCTGAACGCTAATATTTGCAAGCTTTCAAAGGAGTTGCTAATTATACACAAAGGAACAAAAGGTGTTGAAAACTATAACAAAAGGGCTTAGATTAGTCCAGTGAAGTTTCCTGAATTCAATACTTGCTAAACATGTTCTCCCCTGAGAATTATGGTTATTAGTTGTTCCCTAATAAAAATGGTAAATGAAAATATTAGTGTTTGCTATAGAAAGACTAATTTAAGAATAGTAAAACCTAAAGTTTCTATTGCATTCTTCTTCCATAGTTTTAACCTAGGTATTCCATGAGAATGGTAATAGCATATTACCCTTTGTGACTTCGGATTATATATTAAATGACCAGTGCATTCTTAGTTTATGGGGAAAAAAAACAAAGGAAGGAAGGGAGAGATGGAAGGAGGAATTGAGGGTGAGGCAGATAAATTAGACTTTAGTTTTTAATATCTAACCAGGTAAATTATTCATTCGGGGCAGAACAGTCACCTCTACTTTTTACCATCAGTCTGCTTCTGAAACAGTAATATTAGTGGTATGAGGCACACTGCACCTCTTATGTCACTCACCTTTTCCCCAAGTTGCCTTAAACGGAGATACATATCTTTAGTAAAGATAAATAAGATTTAAAACTATTTGAGAACTTTTCATTACCTTTTTTACGTGTATTCCATTTACTGGTTTCCTGCAATAGGGAAGAGAGGGATGCTAACATGGAGGAGAAGAGCACAGGAAAGGAGCCATTGTGTCTACTACACTTACCACTTAGTTACTTTGTATTGACTAGTGCTAAGAACAAGATTCCTTTTGGGGTGCAAAATATAATTGACCCTTGAGCAATGTGGGAGTTAGCACTGAACACTGCACTGTTGAAAATTCATTTATAACTTCTGACTCCCCCAAAACTTAACTATTAATAGCCTACTGCTGACTAGAAGCCTTACCAGTAACAAGCAGTTGATTTAAATGTATTTTGTATATGTATTATACACTGTATTCTTACAATAAAGTAAGCTAGAAAAAGTAAAATTTTATTAAGAAAATTATAAGTAAGGGAAAATGTATTTACTCTTCATTAAGTGGAAGTGGATCATCATAAAAATCTTCATCCTTGTCATCTTGACGTTGAGTAGGCTGAGGAGGAGGAGGAAGGGGAGGGGTTGGTCTTGCTTTCTCAGCGGTGGCACACGTGGAAGAAAATTCAAGTATAAGTGGATCCATGCAGTTCAAATTTATGTTGTTCAAGGGTCAACTGTATTGACATATTTATCTAAAAGCTTAACAACTTTTCAAAATGTGAATATTTTCATTTTCTTTCTTACTCTCTGTCCCAGTCACGAAGTCAGGGACAAATATCTAGTCTCATTCCTTGTACTAGGATTTTTTAACCTTAGTTTTCATTTTTTAATTTATTTTTTCTTCATTTAATAAATAGTAATTGTACCTATTCATGGGATACAGAGTGATGTTGCAATACATATAATGTGCAGTGATCAGATTAGAGTAATTAGCATATCCATCATCTCAAACATTCATCATTTCCTTTTGTTGGGAGTGTTCAATATCCTCCTTCCAGCTTTTAAAACTATATATTATTGTTAACTGAAGTCACTTTACAGTAGTATAGGACACTGGAACTTATTCTATTTTGTTGTTGTTTTTACTGCAATGTTTCTCGCCCCCAATTTGTGCTCCATACTTTCTCTTTGTTATTAAAGGATAAGCAATATATATTCTCCTGAAAGATCAGGTGGAAACAACCTTTTCCATTTGGAATTCCTACAGGCTAATCTCCCCTACCCCCACCTGGAGTCCTGCTTGCACGTCTTTTATTCCTACAATCCTGCTGCAATGGGTAGTACCAAAGAAAGCCAGTGGAGCTCAAACTTTTGAAAGGACACACACACACACACACACACACACACACACCCCTCTAGAATAAAAAGCTCATGTCTGAATGGCTTGTGTCTGAACGGCTCCATAATTTATTCTTCAACTTGCCACTCTCCCATAGTAGAGGTTAGATGACTCTATTTTATTTTTTTTATTCTAACCTATCTCTGAATAGAAAAAGAAACTAATTTAGAATGGAGAAGTCAAGAACACAAGACTTTTTGGTATGTGCTTGAATACTACAATTCATTTCAAAAGAAAACATCTGTAGTAGTTCAAGAATCAGGGGAACCACATTGAAACAGGAATAGGGGCTCTTTGAAGCACTCTTCTAAAATGAGTAGCAATTCATAATGATAATATTTCCATTTATTCAGCAGTTACTAGGCAAAAAGCACTATAACAAACACTTTACATGGATAATATCACTTCCTCTTAAAATAACACTGAGATACATGTGTTATTTTCCCCATTTGACAGATAAGGAAAATAAGACCAAAGAAGTCAAGTAACTATTAAAATACCATTTGACAAATCCAATCAAGACTCCAGGCTACCAATTACCAAAGTTAGCTAACTTATCAAATACAGGTTTAACTTGCTAACTTGTTAACTTCATAACACGCTAACTTGTCAATCCTTCTTTAACAAAACTTGAAGTCTCTCAATACGTTTTATTTTTTTAAAAAGTGAGAGAGAGCTGGGCACGTGGTGGCTCATGCCTGCAGTCTAAGCTACTTGGGAGGCTGAGGCAGGAGGATTGCTTGAGCCCAGGAGTTTGAGGATATAGTGTGCTATAATCATGCCTGTGAATAGCCACTGCACTTCAGCCTGGGCAACCCAGTGAGACTCCATCTCCAAAATTTTTTTTTTTAAAAAAGGAAGGAAAAGAAAGAATCCATACTATGAAATAATCTATACACAATTTACTAACACTTATAGAAAATATCTATAAGCAGTCTGTAGGCATACCCATTGCATGATTCTATTGTTAACTACCACGTGTCCTCAATAGGACATTTTGGAAGCCTTGGACAGGAGTGACTAGGGTAATAGGTACCTTTAAGTTTTAATTTAGGAGCTATTTTATTATCTACTTATGTGCCTCTATTGTTCCAAGTTTTTGTCATTTTTGTCATTATCATTATCATCTAACCTTAGTGAGTGCTTACTATTTCCTAGGTACAGAGCTTTTCAAATATTATCTCATTTCATTCTCATAACCATCTGTTTAAGTAGGTTGTTTTTCATTTTTATTGAGATATTATCCAAACACCACAAAATTTACCATTTTGTGTGCACAATTCAAAAGTTTTTAGCAAATCCAGTTTTGTAAGCATCATATTTTCATCACCCCCAAAAGAAATGCCATTCCCATTAGCACCTACTCCTCATTCATCCCTTCCTCTTGCCCCTGGTTACCACTAATTTCTTTTCTATCTTTATAGATTATCTTATTGTAGACATTTCATATACATGGAATCGTAACATTTGTGGTCTTGGTGCCTGGCTTCTTTCACTTAGTGTTATATTTTCAAGATTCAGCTATATTGTAGCATATCAGTACATTATTTTTGCTTGTGGCCAAATAATAGTCCATTCTGTGGCTCTATCACATTTGTTTAACCCTTTATCAACTGATGAACACTTGGATTGTTTTCACTTTCTGGCTGTCATCAGTAACGCTGCTAAGAGCATTCATATACAACTTTTTGTGTGAACATATATTTTCAATTTTACTGGATGTATACCTAGAAGTGAAACTGCTGAATTATATAGTAACTGTGTGTTTTTGAGAATTTGGCCACATTTTCTTTCACAAGAGCTACACTATTTTATATATCAAGGTACCAATTTCTCCGCCTTTTTGCTAACACCTCTTATTATTCAACACTTATTATTATAGCTATCTTAGTGTATGTTAAGTGGCATCTCATTGTGGTTTCAACTTTTATGTCTCGATGATAACGTTTAACCTTTTTTTTTTTTTTTTTTTTTTTTTTTTTGAGACAGTCTGACTCTGTGGCCCAGGCTGAAGTGCAGTGGCACAATCTCGGCTCACTGCAACCTCCTCCTCCCAAGCTCAAGTTATTCTCCTGCCTGAGCCTCTGGAATAGCTGGGATTACAGGTGCGTGCCACCATGCCTGGCTAATTTTTGTGTTTTTAGTAGAGATGGGGTTTCACCATGTTGGCCAAGCTGGTCTTGAACTCCTGGCTTCAAGTGATCCACCCGCCTGGGCCTCCCAAATGTGTTTAACATATTTTTATGTGATGCTTGACTATTTATATAGTTTATTTGGGGAATTTCTATTCAAATTATTTGACCATTTTCTAATTGAGTTATTCATCATTTTATCGTTGAGCTGTAAGATTTCTTTGTATTTTTTAGATACTAGTGCCTTATCTAAGATAGTAATACAAATATTTTCTCCCATTCTGCGTGTTTTTTCACTTTCTTAAGTGGATCCTTTGAAATACAGTTGTATTAAATTTTGGTTAAGTTTAATTTATCTATTTTTTCTTTGATGCTTGTGCTTTTGTTGTCAAATCTAAGAAACCATTGCCTAAGCTAAGGTCCTGAAGACATACTCCTATGTTTTCTTGTAACAGTTTTAGAGTTGTAGCTCGTACCTTCAGATTTTTGATCATTTTGAGTTAATATTTTTGTATATGGCATGATGTAGGGGTCTGATTTTATTTTATTTTTCCATTTGGAAATCCAGTGGTTCCCAGCAACATTTGTTGAAAAGGCTATCTTTCCCCCATTGAAAGTCTTGCCACTCTTGTCAAAAATCAATTGACCATAAATATGAGGGTCTGTTTCTGGATTTTCCATTTAAATTATTATGTCTGTTTTATAAATGAAAAAATGAAGCTTGGAGAGGCCAAGTAACTGGCTAAAGATGACAATGTAATAAGTTGGGATTCAAAGTTGGTTACCCCATCTGCTGTATTCTTAAGCACTGTGCTCTGATGCCATGTTACAGGTATAATCTGCACTGATACACACTGCACTGATTCCTTTTTTAATCTCACAGTTAATAAAGTAGTTGCTGAGTATTCTTCTCTGTTCATGCTTAAAGTATATAGACATATATGTTATAGAATATATATATATACTATAACTCAAAGTATTATTGTCTCTGTTTTCCATTTCAAAACATGTCTATTTGACAGAACATCAGATTCTCTCCATTTCCAGACATGAATATCTAGTAAAGACTAAGCTCATTATAACACAAATGTCAGATAAACCAGGACAAGAAGCAATGTTCTACATTGGATTTAGAACCTAAGGATAGTTCTCCGATTCCTGCTGTGTAGCTAGTTAGTTACCTATCCCTTGAAAAGCCCCTCAACTTCTGTGTTGTCACTTCTTCCCTGCAAAAGGAGAAGTGTGAAATACTAGTCTGATATATCTAAAGTCACTTCTATATTTATAACCCTAGTTTGAGAGGTCTTCTTCAGGGCTTGTGACAAATGAAATTGTAAGTTTGTATTTCATATTTATACAAAAGAAAGAGAAAAACGTAGTAGACCCACAATTTTAAAGAGATTAACTCATACTTTAAAATATAGAATGAATTTACTGCCTAGTGTGAAAATTTGCTAATGGTATAAAAATCAAGATGATTCCACAATAAAGGCATAAAAAGTACATAAAAATTTAAGGTTTTTTTTTTTTTGTTTGTGTGTTTGTGTTGTTTGTTTTTATCCAAAGTTTGGTCAACACTTATGGTACAAGATCTCTGCAAAAATTTTGAGGAGTGCTTATCTAGAAGCGTAGGCATAACTGAACATTTATCCAATAATTTTAATCAATACTGAATTTTAAAGACTTAGACATGAGATTTTCATAAATTCAGAAGAAAATTATTTCCAACTTAGAAATTTTAAGCTTATAGTTTTGGTTCCTTTAGAAAGCCAACAGACAATTTTACTTTAGGGATAGTATTTTCTGAAGGAACAAATTTTTAAGTTCTCCAGTATCACAGTTACTATTGTGCTGTGGCTAATAATGAAAGAAGACTCTATCTAGGAATTACTGGGAGTCTGTAAACAGTTTATCTTTCTTCTGAAATTGGCTAAAAGTACTCAATGACATTACTGAAGTCAGTCTGGTAGGTATTTAAAATTTCCGTCATTGAGGAGGCTAATACATTCTTTCTCAGAAAGGGAAAGCTGTCTTTTTATTTTTTTCTTATTAATACATTTTTATCATCCATATCTAAGAAACGCTCATCCCATAAAATGCTTACAGACATTAAAAACTGCTTTGCTGGCCGGGCGAGGTGGTTCACGCCTGTAATCCCAGCACTTTGGGAGGCTGAGGCGGGCGGATCACGAGGTCAGGAGATCGAGACTATCCTGGCTAACACATTGAAACCCCGTCTCTACTAAAAATAAGAAAAATTAGCCGGGCGTAGTGGTGGATGCCTGTAGTCCCAGCTACTCAGGAGGCTGAGGCAGGAGAATGGCGTGAATCCGGGAGCCAGAGCTTGCAGTGAGCCGAGATCATGCCACTGCACTCCAGCCTGGGGGACAGAGCGAGACTCTGTCTCAAAAAACAAACAAACAAAAGAAACAAATAAACAAAAAAACTGCTTTGCTTTTTTTTTTTTTCATTTAATGTTTAAATACACGTTTGGACGTTCAAAACATATCTTGCAATAATTGTGTTTAAATAAATGTTTGGACGTTCAAAACCTATCTTGCAATAATTGAGATCCATTTAAAAGAAAAAAGAGCAAGTATATATATATATTTTACATATATATAAAAGAAAAAAGAGTAAATATATATATAATATATTACAAATATATATATATATATATACATATATAGCAACTAATGTGTGTGTGTGTGTGTGTGTGTGTGTGTGTGTGTGTGTGTGTGTATGCCTAGGACTTCCATGGAAAAGATTCCTGGAACAGCAAAATTCTTTTAAGGAAGAATCCACTTTTGCAACTTCTTTCAGAAAAGTGAGAAGTTCAACCTTTGTCCCCTCCACTGATGCCTGCTAAAATGCTGAATGTATTTTTCATTGGTTTCTGAACTCCCTACACAGATATATAAGAATCCAGAACACAGATCTTAGATTTAGAAGCTGAGAAAGAAGTGGGTTTATGGTTAGAGTGGCACTAAACTCTGAATTTCAGGGTATGGAGGAAGGGTATGGAGGATGATCCAAAAGACAGTGAGTAGGAAGAAGCAGATGGGAAGGCAGATAGGAAGACACTAGACCAGATTAAGAAGGCTGGGAGAAAAAGTTAGGGATTTGAACCAGACAGATTTTCTGAGCTGGGGTATTATCACAATGGAAAGGAAGAATCACTGAGGAAGAAACTGTTAAAAGCACAAATACACTAAGAAATTCAAATCCTTGAAATGGTTAAAAAGTTACACAGTAGCATTTCAGTTTTCCAGTATCTGCGTATAACCCCATTTACTGAAATTAAACCCTATATTTATTATTCTAATCAAATATGAAATCATTTAATTTGTACAAACATTTTTTATTACATTTGCAATTTCTTTAATCAAAAGTCTTCCTATTTATAGTTGGGAATGACTCTGTTTTTATCAGAAACCGTTTTATTTCTTCTCATGGCAGGCTTATTTAAGATACTCCATATTTGCCTTTAGTCTCATCCAGATCTCATCAAACCTGAACCATTGTTTTCTTCACCAAGTGTCCAAAGGGTGAGTATCATTGGTCAAGGGTCCACTCTAAATGCCCTGGCCCTGCAGCCACCCTTAAGAACTTTTGATAACATTTCCACTGGAGTATTTGGGAATATTCACCAAGAGTTACAAAGAAAACATGGCTAGTGAAGAAAAACATTTGAAGTATATACAATCAATAAAACTCTCATCCAAAGCACAGCTGCTTAAGTAGTTTCCATTTCTCTACCTCCAGCCAAAAAATATAGTATACCACTGAGTGGGAAACCTTGCTTAAGGAAGGTCCTATGTAGTTTATTTGGTCTGTTTTATGGGGATTTCCTCACATGATAAATGGGAGGAGATTAAGAACTCTTGTAAGGGATGCTATAGTGGAGTTAGGCCAATTCAACCACAGTAAAGTGTAATAACTTATGAACTACAGGTTTAAAAGTATAATAACCTATGCTTTTCCCTATTAGTCTCTGTTTAGTATTTGCACAATCCATTCTTTATCCTAGTCATGCAAATAAGCATATTACTTAATGTTATTATGAATTAAAATTATTTATTGCATTTACTTTATTATATTGAATTGCCCAATTATTTTTGAGGCAATTTTAACAGTGTAAAAATCCCTAAGCATATTTATTTAGTTTTTTGAAAAAAGAAATAGTTCATTTTCATTTAATAATATTCAAATCATCTTAATTGCCTTCACTGATACATGTAATGTTTTGAATCTTAATAATTAGAGTTATTTAACTTGCAGGGTAACCAACTATGTACTGGAAAATGAGGGCAGAGCTCCAATTAACGTAGGAAAATAATGTTTGCATGTTTTAATAACTTTTAAGAGGAAACATAAGATTTGAACTGTAACCACAATGATAGATGCTAGAAATGGAAAACACACTTGTTTGCTTAATTCATTTCTGAATATGTACAAAATTATTCCATGGAAAATGTAGATTTGTTTAATTAATATTAATTTGATTGTACTTGGAAAGATACATTGAAGGGAAGAGACTGAAGCAGAGAAACAAGATCTGTTAGTAGGCTACAGATGTGCCTAGGTACAAGATAAAACAGTAATAGAAAATACATCATCACCATCGCCATCATCATCATACTAAGCAGCGTTAAAACTGTTTCAAAATACTTCCTGTTTAATCTTCATGCAATATATAAGTAAATGATTTGAACACAGATCCATCTAACCTTAAAGCTCATTTTTCTCTACTTTAAAATCATCTAATGATGACATTAATCTTATTTCTGTGATTTGTTGAAGTGTCAATGAAGCAGCCATATAGAAGTGTCAAAAACATTTTATCAATGCATGATTAAAGTATGATAATGAGGTTTTCATTCTATATAGTTAGTAGAAACAAAATGATCCAAAAATAAGGACTAGCCTTCATATTTATTAACCTAAGAGCCTGCCATAGCAACTACTATTGCTACTACTGCTAATAATAGCAAATACCATTTATTAACTATTTCTGGCACAATTGTACAATTATTACTATCTGGTACATTTCTTATTTATCACGCATCTTTCTTCGCTAGAATGTAGGCCCCATGAGAGCAGCCTCTTGGGGCAATTTTGTATATTGCTGAATCTCTAGCTTTTACATTACATATAGTTCAAAGTGCTGAAAACACTATTATTGAATGAACAATCAATTTCATTGATCTAGGGTGTAGGTAATTGGCTTAGAGAAGATAAAACAGCCATTAAAATGGGCCCCTGGGGTTAGAGTTCCCTCCTAACCACAATCTGACATTGTGATACTGATGAGCTTTTTTTCTAAACACCATTTTTCTAAAAATGAGATATAAACTTTTTTTTTTTATTTTGAGACGGAGTCTCACTCTGTCACCCAGGCTGGAGTGCAATGGTGTGATCTCAGCTCACTGCAACCTCTGCCTCCCGGGTTCAAGCGATTCTCCTGCCTCAGCCTCCTGAGTAGCTGGGATTACAGGCATGCGCCATCATACCCGGCTAATTTTTGTATTTTTAGTAGAGACGGGATTTCACCATGTTGGTCAGGCTGGTCTTGAACTCATGACCTTGTGATCTGCCCACCTCGACCTCCCAAAATGCTGAGATTACAGGCGTGAGCCACCACACCTGGCCAAGATATAAACATCTTATATTTGATTTAAACCATAACACCACAAAAGTGAAAAATAAAGCATAATGATAATAGCAATTATTTTTCTACAAAATCATAAATATTCACTTATTAATTGCAAGCAGTCTGGGGAAATTAAGGAAGAAAAGGTCTTATTCCTATTTCACAGACTTAGAAATTGAAAGAGGTAGGTGAAGTGGCACACAGAAATTTAAGGATGTAGCAGTAATGACAAGATCATCACCCAATGTCCACTGTCTCTGTTTATTCGCTAGATGATAAAATAAGAGTGCAGTATGTGGTTAGTGTGCTTTTAGTCTAAAGACATGTATTCGTTAAAGCTTGTTTAATACAAGGGCATTTGTCAGTTTATGCATTTTATTATCCAAAAAACCTGATAGAGTTTAACAGAAGTTGAGGAATTTTGCATAAACGTCACTTCTTGAATGTTATATTTTAATTCATTTTCACTTACAATATATTTAGACACATGTATTTTTATGAGGAGTTAAAACCTGTTCTACCCATTGTATTTGTGGTAACTGTCTTCAATGTGATGACCTGCTTGGTCAGATATTGTCAATTTCTGTAACTCAGGACTTCAGTGCCATTTAGTATTCACCCAATTTATCATTTCACCTTTGAATTAAACACCTTTTAACCCATTATTTTGCCGCAATGATAAATCATTAACTTCAGGACATACTTAATTTTTCCTTTTCATGCTCTAATTACATATTTGTAAGGTCACCACAAGTTGAATCATTTCTGAAATTTTTATTTTTAACAATTCTAAGGAATATACAATTTTTAAAATATTTTAGCAAATTTATTTGGAAAATAAATACAATATGGGCACAAGATGTCACTGCTAATTTTAAAGTATACTTAAATTATAAATCAAATTATAAAAAGTTTTTACTTTATCTGGATGAGCTTCATTTATTAATTATATTTTCATATATTCATTAGCTATGTCATTACAATTGAAAAAAAATTTGAGACTAGAATATGCCAATGATTTATTGAAATGCTATTAACCCTCTTTTATTAATTTCCCAAAGTTTTAAATCTATCTATAAAATTCAGTTTTGTTTATCATAGGGATTTTTAGATCAAATAAAAAGGAAGAAACTTGATCCAAAATACGTAAACATAAACCTCCAGAGATCCTAATTAAAATCACAAAAATTACCTAAGACTTCCATTATTATAACTCAAGCTCTCACCCACCTTTGTACCCTTTTCTGGCTTTGTTGACTTTTGATGTCATTGTGATGGTATGTAAACATTTATTTTATGTCTGTTCATATTATATTTAATAAATACATTTTTACTAAATAAATTTTATGTTTATGCAATAAGTAATTCTATCACAAAGTTCTTCTGCTGTCAGCAAAATTAAGGCAGAAATTTTACTTTCAATTCTATTTCTATGCCCTTCATTCTATAAATATTAACCAAAGTTGACAAAAGAGTTGTATGTAATGATAGCATTTTAACTAAGATATCTATAATGTCAGATGTTGTTAGTTTTAAATGAAAGACTACCGGTGTGACCTCAATCTTTCATCTAGAAATATCCTAGAAGTCCCATGAATAAGGTGATACATTTAATCATGTGACAACAGTGATTAACTATGGATTTTGCTGTGTCCAAATAAATTTCCATTGCATACTTCCTTAATTTGTACTATTCATAAATACATTTATTTTATACATATACATATGTCTGTTGCATCTCTCTTTCCATATATATGTGTATATGTATACACACACACACATCCCTAATACATAGCCCTCTTATTACTACAGCTATATCTATATCATCTTCCTTATATATCACCCCCATTCTCTCTCTATTATATATATATATAAAATGATGTATTTTTCTATTAATAAGGCAGATGAATGGATGTTATAAATGCTATTACTTGGCTTTAATGTTAGTGTGCATAAACAGATTTTTGGCCTTCTAATTTGCATGAGTCTTATTCTTTCATTCAATAACAATTGATTTATTACTTTCTTTCCCCTATTTACATGATATGAGAACTTACAGTGATGACTCCATGTAATCACTCTGTTACATATTATATTAGAATCCTTTAGTGCATCTTTTAGCTAGCCAAAATGAAATTCAGTGTGAAGCAGTGCCTCAGGAAACAAAAGCAGTTGTGACAGCATTTCTAAGGAGAGCAACTGTATGTATCACCAAACATAAAGGGAAAAAGAGGACTTGTGGATATTTAGTAATAACTGGATTTCAAATAGATATTATTTAATAAAATTAATTTATATTATTAATCAAGAAGTTATATTGTAAATTATAAAATGCCATTATTAATAACTATTATGTGCCAATTCCGCACAAGTGGACATAATTATTTGATATTTATAGTAAGATCACCAAAAAATAATCAGTTTGCTTTATGATACTATACATCACTATCATTCTTAAATGAAAGATAATATAATTTCCATAGTAGAGACAGAATGTCTGATAAAGTAATATACACTTAATGCAGTAGCAACATTCCTTAAACTTTTAAACACTGTCATTCAAGTTTTATCTCTATCTGTCATCCAATATAGGTTTGGCAAAATTAGAAATCTCTTATTAGGAAGTAAAGAGAAAGTTTGTTTTCATAAAGTGGCTGAGAACAAATTCAAACTAGAATTTGCATAAGCCAATTGCTTACACAACTGCCTGTTTCTGCAAACAAGCTCACTAAAGAATGGTCACATTTATTAGAATTTCTGCTTATTTAGTATCCACCCACTCAATCTGGTATGTGGAAGGAACTCAAAATCCGAAACAATGATGGCATCTGGCAATTTTACTACTGATGCACACATTTCACAGAAGATCAAAGTTGTATGATTTGACAGTCAGCAGTGTGGATTTTAATACATTCAATATCCAAGATGGCAGCTTGCATGGGAGTCCCTTGCTACATACAAAGTTTCCAATACAGACACGTTAATCCAGTTCAAACGTAATACTCCCTACAAATGAATGCTACAGCAGCCATCTTAATTCTCTATATATTTAGAATGTTCCCCAAAAAAATGTGAAAGATTTTTCTTCTTTAATCAGGGCATTTTTTCCCCCTCAATATGTAGCTCTGTCTTAAGCATAAAGACATCCAATCCACTATTTTGGTTGAGATATCTGGAAAAATACTTGAAGCGTCAATTATAATAATATTCTTTGATCAAGTTTTTCAAATCAGTTTTTAATACACAAAATAAGCGAATTTTTTTCTTTAACAGCTATGCATAGAAATATTCTATTAGTTTTTAATCACAATATTTTTGATAAAAAGTTTCAAATAAATTAAAAAGTAATTTATTTGAATTAAATGTGTTTTATTTGAATCTAATTTTATATTTTTCTAATCTCATATTTTTCATCTAATCTCATTTTTTATCTAATCTCATATTTTTAGATAAATGTTTTTATTTACATTTATATTCTATTCACATCAAGAAAATCATTATGTGGTTGGAATTTTCCTCTTGTACAGAATCTAATCCTTAGAACAATGTAAATATAATCAATAAAAATAAAACATCATGAAGATTATTCAGTGAAGTTAGGCAATATATGATCCATTGGTCATTATTTAGTCCTTCAGAATTCTTATGTTGCAAATAAAGTAAAACTTAGCCTTTTGATTTAACAATATTTTGAATAATCTTTCTGACCTAGGAAAAGATATAAAGCTGGCAGAAATAAGATACATTTAAAACAGGGTCCACTGATAAAACTGCTTTCCAAAGAAATGAAGGTACATGCGTTAAGAGGTTTAACACATTATTCCTATAGGTCAGTAGGACAGGAACATTAAAATTCACTAATAATTTAGAGGTTGTTAAATTAATTGGGAGGTTGTTACAAAAAAAAAAAAAAAAGGCTGAGAAAATTCCAGTGCTTTAGTTTCCTATGTAAGCAAAGTGAAGTGTAATGTAAACAGTAAAATACAACTTAAGCTTAGCCAACCAGAAACTGCCACCTAATCTCTAATTAGGGACTTTCCACCATATTATACCAAAATAAGGCAAATGGCTAGCTGCAGCAAATTGAGCAATTTCTTTACTTTGCTTCTGGATTCAGCTGATAAAGCCCCCTACTCATGCTGCTAAAACGGAGCACTCTAAAACTCTTCCAATTCTGGGTGCTGCCCAATTCAGAAGCCATTCTTTGTTCAAATAAACACTGTCATTTTTATGCCTTTGATATAATGGGCTTTAGGGACTTGGTGGGGAGAAGGGGGAAAGGGAGTGAGGGACAAAAGATTGCACATTGGGTACCGTATACACTGCTCAGGTAATGGGTGCACCAAAATCTCAGAAATCACCAACTAAAGAGCTTACCCATGTAACCAAACACCATCTGTTCCCCTAAAATGCTATTGAAATAAAACAGAATAAAATACAATTTAAAAAATAAAATAAATAAAAATATATAAAGATGAGAACATGAATAATTTCCCTGGCCAAGGATTAAAAAAAAAAAAAAAGTTGAGATCTGAATCTCCTTCTGGTCCCCTTATTTAATTTTCTCATTAGCTCTTATAATTGTTAAGTTGATTGCTTTGTTCTTTTTAGGTACAGAGTCATTTCATCTGTGAATAATTGATTTTGATCAATGAAAGACTTTAAAATAGTGAAAAAAAACCTGTCAAATTTAATTTGTTAAAAGTTTTTCTTTTAACAGCATTCACTAGACGCATATGTCCTATTAACTCATTCACTTCATCAAAATAAAAACAACACACAAAAATCAATAAAGTATAGTATGAGGTGAAGTGTATAATTCACATCTGCTAACTTAGATTTCAGGAGGTGGCTCTGGAGCTAAAACTAGCTGCTGGCTCTTAGCTATACCTAGCACTTAACCTAGCCTGAGGGACAATTAGAAAAGACAGTCTTGAGGAAATCAGCTGAATTTCAGAAGACTCTCTCTTATTTTTACCTGCAGGATTTTCTTGCTTTAATTGCTCCTGTCACCAGCCAACTGGTTGACTCCAATTAACCCTGGGGAAAATGTTATGAATTAACTATTTTGTCTTAGCTCTGCTACAGTCAGTCCTCTTCCCCTCTCTCTATACTTGGTTTCATTTGTAAAAAACATAAGCAAAGAGTGATTATCAATGTTTACAAGAGAAAATATCATTTCAAATTTAGCATGGGTTAAACTCATGCTTCCAAGAGATAACTCGTTTAAAGACATGAAAGTAATTTCTAGGTCTAGCCTTTGTTTCTATTACTGTATTTCCATAGTGGTTGTCTAGAAACTACATGGCACTGATTGATGCCAACTTAATGAGGTAATATAATTGCCCCAAACACTGAATATAACTATTGTTGGAAACATCAAATAACTTATTTGGAACAGACATAAGATTATCAGAGACAGAATTTGAAAAAGACAAAAGTTAAGTCTATATGGAATAGTCCCTGGGAAATGCAAATCAAAATCACAATGAAATACTGTCTCACACCAATCTGGATGGCTATTACTAAAAAGTGAAAAAACAACAGAGGCTGGTGAGGCTGTGGAGGAAAGGAAACACTTATATATTGTTGGTGAAAATGTAAATTAGTTCAGCAACTGTGGAAAGCACTTTGGAAATTTCTCAAAAAACAGAACTACATTCCACCCAGCAATCCTATTACCAAGTTTATATCTCAAAGAAAATAAATTGTTGTACCAAAAATATGCATGAGGTTGTATGTTCATTGCAGCACTACTCATCATAGAAAAGACATGAAATCAACCTAGGTGCCCATCAATGGTGGACTGCATAAAGAAAATAGGATACATATACCACCCATGGAATACTATGCAGCCATAAAAAGAACAAAATCATGTCCTTTGCAGCAACATGGATGCAGCTGGAGGCCATTGTCCTAAGCACATTAACACAGGAACAGAAAACCAAGTACTACATGTTCTCACTTACAAGTGGGAGCTAAATATTTGGTACTCATGGACATAAAGATGGCAACAATAGACACTGGGGTCTACTAGAGGTGGGAAGAAAGGAGGGGAGCAAGGTTTGAAAAACTAACTGTTGGGAACTATGCTTACTACCTGGCTGACAAGATCACTTATATCCCAAACCTCAGCATCACACAATAAATCCATATTACAAGTCTGCACATGTACCTCATGAGTCTAAAATAAAAGTTGAAATTGTTTATAAAAGTGATATAAAATAGAACCACAACGAAATGCCACTACAAAAAAAAAAGAATATTGTTTGGTTAATCTCAGCAAATAGGAATGTTCTATACAACATTTTTGAATCTTCTCCAGCACAGCTTTCATTCTAACTTAATGCAAACATTTCCAAAAGTTTAATCACAATTACAAATCTGGATTATGGCAATGTCTGAATACAAACATTGAACAAAATCTAACAAATGTTCTGTCATTTAAAGAACTCCAGACAAACAGAAGAGTAGGAAAGGCAGGGACCCAACATGAGCTAAACACTTCATGTGTTCCAGGAACACAGCCAGGATCTTAGCACCAATCTAACGTCAGAAGGCAGACCACTCAAATCAAAAGGTTGAAGAAAGGAGGCTCTGAGAGGTCCTCCAACTGGGACAAAAACATACTGTAAACTTAGATTCACTTGATTCTTTCTGTTACTTGCTCTATGAGTTACCAAAGTCATTAACTTCTGGTGGATCTTGTCCTTACCTGTAAACTTAGACCATTGACTGCTAAATCCTCTTCAATGTCTAAAACACATTATTTTAAATATATGCAGTCAATTGTTACAGTGTTACAGTTTTTTAGTAATTCAGAGAACCATCTCAGTCATTATTACTTTCAATTCTAAACTAATTCCCGTGTTATTTTTGTTACCAAAATAGATATTAAACAATTTTTAAACTATATTTTCTTTCTTTTCTTAAATTTAGGAAAATGAGCTGACTTATTTTCCCTTACTTCTTAAATACATGTTATTTTTAAGTGGTGTCAAGTTTAACATTGTTGACAAAAGACAAATCATTTGAAACCACTCAGGTTTTTAAACATGCAACTCCCAATAGTATTAATTGAAGTATAAGGACTCTAGCTGCTGAGATACTTGAAGAACTCCCTTTGGATTGCCTGTGAGGCTTTCGAAACAATTAAGTATTTGCTTCAGTTCTCTGTGGGCACAATCCTAAAGATGAAAGATGCAATTGTCTATTTACAGAGAGTACTTTTAAGAGAAGGCATTACTTCCTGCTGCCACATAGCAGGGCATATCAGCAGGAGTCCATTTGAAATGGCTGGTGGTTTTTCTCTCATCAAGTATTCCGTATATCAGACAACATAGGACTGAAAAAGAAAAAGTATGGAAAAACTAGGCATGATTCTGAAAATTTTATTTTATATTTCTTCAAAGATAAATCCTGGACTAAACCATAGCCTTTTAATGTTTCTGGTGTTCATTGAATGTGATTGCTTTGTTATTGTTTGGTTAATCTCAGCAAACCACTTCTAAATTCAAGAGAAATTTCTTCAATCCTGCTCTTTTTGTTCTGAGCTAAGACAGGCTGATAACAGTGGCTGGCACTAGTGAGTAAATTTTATAACCAAAACTGACATCTCACTCAAGTACCCACAATTTAAAAGAGTAATGAATTGTCAGTTTTAACCGGAAAGGGGTTTTTATGTGATTTTAGAAGTCTTTTGAATATTTATTTTGTCCCACTTTACACGAATCTGTCTAAGATTTATCTTGTTACTTCCAAATGTAAGCCTCTCTTGGCCAGATTTGGAAAATAAATTAGAATTTACAAACATTGTGAAGACCGAATCAATACATTAATATTGAGGAGATGTTTGAAAGATTTATTAACCACAAAAGATAGCAAATATTACATCAGAAATATTAAACATGTGTAATCAAAGTCATCAATTGTAGTTATGCATAGACTCTATAAATAGTATAGAGATTTACTTAAATATGCTACAGATTCAACCCAGTCTATCATACGATTTATAGCTTACAGGAAGAAAAGCAAGAAATTAAAGCTAAAATTGACAGATGGAGTAAGACAGTACATCTTTTTGTGTGTTTTATTCCCTTATCACTGATTTTTAAAAGTAATGCCACATACTTGGACATTAAAAGTCAGCCAAGTAATATTCAGTGAAGGTTTTCATTCAGTCAGTAAATATTTAACGAACAGCTATTAGAGGCCAGAACACATGCTAGATGTTGGTGATAAACTTTGAATAAGGCATCATCTAAACCGATAAGAGACTTAGAATCCAGTGTATAACCTTGCGAGCAAGCAACTGTTGTAAAAATATGGACAATTAAAAACTGGAATACTTTGGAAAGGATCTTGGTACAAACTGGTTTCGAAAATTTGCAGGTAATGAAATACCTGGATACCTAATAAGTACCAACAACCCTCAAAGACAGACGTGATTATTCTCATTTTACAGAGGAGCAAACTAACCCTGATTGATTATACAATTTGATATTGTTCGCTAAAGGTAATAATGCTGATCCTGCTAGAGTGTAAATTTAAGTCCAGATAATCTGACTTGAAAATCCATTCTATTTTTGTTTTACAACTCTGCCTACCATTACTGTTAATTAATAAGTAAAATTCCATTCAAAGTTACATTCGTTTATCTGGCAAAATCTTAAGCTTTTAAAGTAGGTTGAGTGACCATGTATGAGACTCTTCTAGAGCCTTAGGTTTTTGTTTTTTGTTTTTGAGACAGGGTCTCACTCTGTTGCCCAGGCTGGAGTGCAGTGGGACAATCTTGGCACACTGCAGCCTCGGCTTCACAGGCTCAGGTGGTGCTCCCACCTCAGCCTCCCAAGTAGCTTAGACTATGGGCACACACTACAAAGCCTGGCTAATTATCTTAGTTTTTGCAGAGGGTAGGTTTCACCATGTTGCCCAGGCTGGTTTCAAACTCCTGAGCTCAAGTGATCCATCTACCGCAGCTTTTCAAAGTTGTAGGATTACAGACATGAGCCACCACTCCCAGCCTAGAGTCTTAGATTTTAACCAGAATTTCCAGAATTTTTATTTAAAAAAATAAAAGAGCTTGCGAACCACCCTAGTGAGAGAAATATAATTCTATTTTTTATTGAAATCACTGTCTAGATACAAGTCTGTCAAGCATTATACAGAAGAAAATTAAGACAATATATTATTTATTAGTCAATGACATTTCTTCAGTATATTTGATTAAAGTGTATTTGAATGGTAATATATTAATTGTATCTAGGCTTAATTAGGTTGGTATAAAAATAGAGCAATATGTAAGAGTTTTGTAATGTGATTTTTATTAAAATATGATTAAGTGTAGTACTGTGGAAAGAGCTCTGGTCAGGAATGAGATGACATCCACTTAAAACCTGGCTGTATTATTACTGTCTTTTTGATCTGCAGCAAGAAACTCAACTACTCTGCATTTTAATTTTATTTTCTCTAAAATGGGATTAATATACCTATTCTTCGGTCCTGAGGGAGTTGTAAATAATGCAGAACACATTTAACTGTAGGTATGAATAATGGTAAGGCATGGATTCTAAGCCCCATGAGAACAGGAGCTGTTTTGAGAGCACCAATACCAGAAAGAATAGTGGCCAAGAAATACAAGATTGTTTTACTAAGGTTATGTGAGTAGTTAGTAGCAAAGCTGCAATTAAGATCTTTAGTCTCTGAAGTGTAGTTACTTTCCACTACACTAGTGTTTCCCAAAATAAACAGGTATATTGAGAAAGAAAGAAAGGGCTGTTGTGTCAAGAAAGTTTGATAGAAGATCGACTGAACAGTGAGAAATTTAAAGCATAAGCTTTGTAATTAGTCTTTAACTTGAGCCTTGGTTTTGGTACTTTCTATTGGTATCATTATGCATAATTTGCTAACCTACAAGAGTTTACCACCACACCCCATTTCCTCCTTCATAAAATACAGATGAGAATAATGTTTATAATTTGTTGCTTTTTGGGTTGACTAATATATTAATGGGTATCAAGAATGTACCCTGGTGTCTGGCAGGTAGTAATGACTACAACAGCCATAGCATATATATTAGATGTCTGTGGCTGTGTAACAAATTATCAGATACTTTGCGACCTAAAACAACAAAAAATGCATTATCTTGCAATTATGTATGTTAAAAGTCCAATACTAGTCCTACAGGGCGAAGACCAAGGTGTGGGCAGGGCTGCTTTCTTTTGTGGGGTCTGTAGGGGAGAATGCACTTTCTTGTCTTTTCCAGCTTTTAGAGACTGCCCACCTTCCTCCTAGTCTCTTCCTCCATCTTCAAAGTTTGCAATAGGGAGTAAGTCCTTCCCACATCTCATAACTCTGATCTGTTTTTCTATATTTTTCTTCTACTTATAATAACCCTCGTTATTACACTGGGCATAACTAGTGAATAAAGGATCATGTCTCTATTTTAAATTCAACTGATGAGAAACTTTCATTTCATCCATAACCTTAAATCCCTTCACCACGAAAGGTAGCATATTCACAGGTTATAGGAATTAGGACATGACCTCTTTGAAGACCATTATTCTGTCTACTACAGCTACTCTGATAAACGTCATTCTTACAGGATCCTGTCTGCATTTATGATTTGTATGTCTTAAAGGGGAGTATAGTATTCAGAGTTTCAAAACTTAATTTGAGTCCCTTTTATTGCAGATCATTTTTTGGAACTTTTACTCCAAAGAATACATTTGAAGCAATATAAGAATAATGTAGTCTACCATATTGTCTCAAATATATTTGTTAATAAATGGACTGTGAGAAAGGATGAATGGATAGATGGATAGATGTATGTACGTGTGTGTATATATATATAGTCCATGTATATATGTATTTATGTATATATGTATATAAATTTCCTATTTGAACATTTTCATGCATTTTGTAATAATTTCAACTTAACTTTGCAAAATAATTTTATCTTTTATCTGACATTTTTAGCACTAATTTTAAATTGTTGGACATGTGTGATTCGGTGCAATTCTCAAAAGAAAATTCTTATCTGTTTAAATAGGTTCAAAGGTCCACAACATATCCTAAATTCATGTTATTTCTAGCCTCATATGTTTATTAAAATATGGAAGCAATCATTTTAAATTAAATTAAATTAATCAATTAATTAATTCTGAGATGGAGTCTCACTCTGTCACCCAGGCTGGAGTGCAGTGGCGCGATCTCAGCTCACTGCAACCTCCACCTCCTGGGTTCAAGTGAGTGTCCTGCCTCAGCCTCCAAGTAGCTGGGATAACAGGCGCCTGCCACCACGCCCAGCTAATTTTTTTTATTTTTAGTAGTGATGGGGTTCCGCCATGTTGGCCAGGTTGGTCTTGAACTCCTGACCTCAGATGATTCGCCCACCTCAGCCTCCCAAAGTGCTGGGATTACAGGCATGAGCCACTGCGCCCAGCCGGAAGCAATCCTTTTTTACATTACATCTCTACCCTTACTTAATACAAACAAGACAAGAAAAGAAGCCTGCATAATGTCACTTCTAAACCCATATTTTGCATGTGACGTTCCCATGTTCTCGTTTTTGGATGTCTCAGCCTTAGCAATTCGATTTTGAAGGATGAGGAAATATGTTAATACTGAAAGAAGACTCAATGCCAAATGATATGCCTTCATCAATTGATTAGAATTTTCTTTCTATTCATTTTACCCTGATTTAATTTCTGATCATTTTCTTTCTAGTTGTTCAGCATTTCTAATCTTTTATAACAAAAGAATGGATGGCACATAGACACAAAAGAAAAAGAAACAGAGCTTCCATTTCTGAATTCTATTATTTTACAGTCATTTACACATGGTTGCAAACTCTAGTAACACAAAGTGTTTCCTCTGAAGGAAAGGAAAAAAAAAAAACAGTGATAACTAAGTACACTCCTTAGTGTATGCAAGACAAACAATATTTTTCCCAGTATGTCTCTAATCCCTCAGTGATATAAGCTTCTCTGTGAAGAGCTGATCACAATACCAACATTCTCTCCATTAACATAACAATTGCTAAATTTAAAACAAAGACATTCTAATTTGAACAATATAAGAAGATTGTGAGATATTTCTGGTCCTTGAGATCAGAGCTTATGGTCAACTTAGGATATGATTCTGAGACGCCAAACCTGAACAGGAATTAACTCTTTCTTAGCCAATACCTACCACCATTTATATTCTGAGAAGACACTAGCAGTGTACCCATGAGGACAGGAATACATTATTTTCCTTACTTCAGGGTCTGACTCATCTTGGGGCCAGCTTCTCTATAGACAGAATTTGTCCATTCTTTACTTCAACAATCAAAATGTAGGTGATTGTTACATTAATGCCTGATCAAACTTAACCTTTTTGGATTTTTTCCCACATTTCACAGAAGAGCTAAATGAGGTACAAAGTTGTGCTCTGAATGGATAAGTTAACTGGAAATAAGTCTAAGCCCAGGTAATGAAAATCAGATACTTTAAATTATTTCCATTCATTTGATCATCCCACTTTGCATATGATTTCGAGTTTGGTGCTATCATTTGCTGTTGTCACTCCCATTTACCAGAAAGTGGTGTAAGCCCCTTCTCTCTTTCCTAGAGAAATGTGGGGGTGTTGGTTTAGTCATCTCATAGTTTACACAAAGCATCCACGTACTACAGTATTCAGTCCTATGGAAAGATAATGTTTTTTTCTTGAGAATAATTTTTGAGTAGCCTCCTGATGGGAGGATTGAGAGCTACCACAGTTCATGTAGTAATCTCTCTCACTGTCTCTTGTCTCTGTGTTTCTTGCTTGTGTCATAATATCAAAGAAGTTAGGAAACAATGTTGTTTCCCTTTTCAGTGTTTCCATATAGATACTCATGATGCCATCATTTGTCTGTAATCACTGCCTATTATTACCTATTTTAACTAAGTGGATTTCTTTGCTCTTGTGTTCTTATTTTTGCTATTGCTAATGGCCATCATTTTGTTTATAAAGTCTTTTGGGATGCTATTAAGTCTTTCCTCTTCCTTTAGTTGAAACCAAAAGTTTTTCCAATTTGGGCTGCAATTAGTCTCTCATTACGACTGTTAGAGGCTACATCATGAAGTCCTTTTTTTTTTTTTTAATGCTTTCTCAGGCTAGGAGATGATGGGACTAAAATAAAAATAAAAAGGTTAGCAAGAATCTCATTAATTCTGATTTTAAAAAGTGACTAAGTGGCATTTGAACATATTTAGATATGATAAGAAGCCTTTTTGTCATTACAAAGTTGAAAAATGGCTTGGCATATGCATTTATCTATGTTGTGCTGTCATCACTAAAGAATAGAAAAAATAGAAAGTTGGAGAAATAAGCAGCTAATATTTATAACAAAGTTGTTTGACACATCTATTGAATAAGAAGTTAGAGTAATAAATAAAAGGAGAAATTGAGGAGCAAAAACAAATAACTGACCTTTTCATCGGGTTATGAATGCACACACAAACCTCTTAAAAAATATTTATTATATATAATAATAATAGTGTCATTCATTGTACTGACTTTGTGTCCAGTTCTTAACACATTTCATTTCTTAATTTTGAAGGAAATTCTATAATGTGGGTTTCATTCTCCACAAAACTTCCCATAGACTAAGGGTCTCAAACTTGAGTTAATATAGCTCCTAAGTGGCAGAGCCAAGGTCCACGTTCAGATAAGTCTTACTCCAGCACGTTCATCCTTTCCATGTGTATGCCTGTGTAATATCGTAGTTTAGGAGAAGCCATTTTCTCCACAGAACATGGTTCCATTAGTAATGATAACATAAGTTAATTCATTAAGAGATCATATATTGAGAAGTATAAATAAGCATATTACTTGCCCTCATGTGGTTTACCTTTGAGCGAGAAACACAGATACTTTAACAAGTAACAGACTATGATAGGAGAGCCAAAAGGATGCTCAGAGATGTTCAGAGAAGAAATGATTAATCCTACTTAGAGGGAAGGAAGAGTGTTTAGGAAAGAACAAAAACACAGAGGTGTGACACATCAGGTTCTTTAAGGGAAGAGCAAAATGTTCAGTATTCCCAGAGGGTAAGGGTGGGCAAAAGAGAGAAGAGAGGGGCAGAAGGATTGTTGCCCTGGGGGAAGCAGGGAGTGGGGGTTTCCCTGCCATTCTGACTACACTTCTTCCTACAGAGATATCCTTAAACTAGTATCATTTATTTAAATGTTTATTTTATACTATCTGATGCTTCAATGTCTATTAATATTGTAATTTTAAAAGTTAAATAAAGTATAAAGCATAAAGTTAAAAGTATGATGAGTCTTATCAGAAACAAAATGTTTTATGTTCTTCCTTACTAATTATCAGCATAGTAAGCAACAGACAGCAAAGTTTAAGCAAAGTTCTACATAATATAAAGATCCTTAAAAAATACCCATTCATCATGAAACACTGAAAATGTAAAGAATATATTTAGAATCATGAGATCAAAATACCAGGCCAGGTGCTGTGGCTCACGCCTGTAATCATAACACTTTGGGAGGCCGAAGTGGGTGGATCACCTGAGGTCAGGACTTTGAGAACAGCCTGGCCAACATGGTAAAACCCCATCTCTACTAAAAAAATACAAAAAATTAGCCAGGCACAAGGGCGTGTGCCTGTAATCACAGCTACTTGGGAGGCAGAGGCAGGAGAATTGCTTGAACCTGGGAGGTGGAGGTTGAAGTGAGCCGAGATTGCACCATTGCACTCCAGCCTGGACAGCAAGAGTGAAACTCTGTAAAAAAGACAAAACAAAACAAAACAAAACAAAAACCAGAGATCTTTCAATTCCAAGTGCATAGTACTCTAACTTGTCATTAGACAGATTATTCCCAGTGAAAGTCCTCATTTTTTAGTCAACCATAGGTAGTGTTTTTATTCTGAGCTCAGCAAAAGAGGTCCATGGGGCTGTGTGTGATGGGCAATTTCTGATTATTTGATTGACAACGGAAGTCTGGGAAAAAGAGAAAGGCAGAGGTCACTGTCACATTTTCTTCTCAGTGTTTCCTGTGTGTGTATATGCCCTCTATAGCTCCATCTGTGTCAATGCTCATTGTTTTATGTAACAGAGAGGACTGAGGCCACACTTGGCACAGCAGCCTGTGCACTGGGCGCCAATGGCTACTCATAAATGTCACGCTATAGTGATGCTTTGGAATGTTAAATATTGCACTGGGATAAGGAGAGAGCTGGAAAACTATGAAGCATACCGAATTAAATTGTTATATTTACTTATAATAACCCCTATTTTTTCAGAAGGTGATGTACTAGAAGTCTGACCTCTTCACTTATCTTGAAGAAATAAAACAGAAGACAAATTTGTGTCTGAAATATATAGCTTTCTATTTGATTAACTCCATATTTTAAGGCTTCAGTATGTTACATGAAATCTCTGTGAATTTGAAGGGTTCAGAGATTAAAACATTCTTTCTCTTTGATCTTGATAAGGCCATACCAATTTTTTTTTAACTACATGCAAATGTAAAGAGTAAGTCGGACGGGTGCGGTGGCTCATGCTTGTAATCCCAGCACTTTGGGAGGCCAAGGCGGGCGGATCACGAGGTCAGCAAATAGAGACCACGGTGAAACCCCGTCTCTACTAAAAATACAAAAAATTAGCCGGGCCTGGTGGCGGGCGCCAGTAGTCCCAGCTACTCGGAGAGGCTGAGGCAGGAGAATGGCATGAACCCGGGAGGCAGAGCTTGCAGTGAGCCCAGAGTGCGCCGTTGCACTCCAGCCTGGGCGACAGAGTGAGACTCCATCTTAAAAAAAAAAAAAAAGTAAGTCATATATATTTTGGAAGCGGCCAAATTGAACAGCAAACCACTCTTCAAAAAGCACAAATTGAGTTAGTTTGCCTTTAAGAACGACCTCACTGCTGTGTGCTCTACTGCAACGTTAAAAGAACACATCATGCCTGGAGCGGTGGTTCACGCCTGTAATCCCAGCACTTTGGGAGGCCGAGGCGGGCGGATCACAAGGTCAGGAGATCGAGACCATCCTATCTAACATGGTGAAACCCCGTCTCTACTAAAAATATAAAAAATTAGCCGGGCATGGTGGCGGGTGCCTGTAGTCCCAGCTACTCGGGAGGCTGAGGCAGGAGAATGGCGTGAACCCGGGAGGCAGAGGTTGCAGTGAGCCGAGATTGCGCCACTGCACTCTAGCCTGGGCGACAAAACGAGACTCTGTCTCAAAAAAAAAAAAAAAAAAAAAAAAGAAGAAGAAGAACACATCATACTGTCAAAAACAAGTGTATGAACTGTGAGCTCAAAAGCCCAAAAGCCTTGCAGTAATCCCAACCACACGTCAAGTCTCAGAAAGTGGGACGGTTTCTCCTTTGGAGCTGGGGAACAAAAAAACACTCCAAGGTGTGCAAAGCCAGCAACTCTCCATGAGAGATGGATGAGACTTCAATGGTTTCTGCTTTCAAATAATTGTTCAAATGGTCTGCAAGGTATCTTCATTAGCTAAATAAATACCTTTCAGAGCAATTTTGTATTTGTTCAGAGCAGACTTAAAGTAACTATTCCAGGAGCCTTTACTAGGTCAGAGGCTTCAAGGGTAAATTTATGTTACCTTGAAAAACACACATAGCTTTTTGGGTAAAATGCTCTTTTTAAATAAGAGTATGGTATGCTGTGCCAAAAAAAAAAAATCGAGTAAGTTGAACCTGAAAAAATGAGTTTTCTTCTTTGTGTTGTTATCCTGACATTTCATTCTTGGTCACTCAGGCCCCAATTCGCTAATATACTCAAAGCCTGACTCACTTCACATCATTTCATTGTTTGCTCAGAACAGATTGTATAACCAGCAAAGTTAGAAGGTCAAGTTTATCGATTAAAACCCACAGCAATGAAATATCTGTTAAGCCAGGGTAACTGATTCCCAAGTGGCTTAATCCACATAGAATTTTTCCAGATGGAGTGATTTTGATAAAAATTTGCAGTACTGTGAGATTTCAACAAAACAAAAATATAAATAGATGCATTATTATTTTAAAATTACAGTGCTCACATTCACAAGTTGAATGAATACCTCCACCTCTACATTCTTCCTTCCATTTCTACAGGATCCACAGTAGTTCTCAGCTCTCACTCAAAGGTGGACTAACACAATAATTTTCCAGCTGGATTCTCTTTCTCAAGTTTTTACATCATAATTGTGTTTTACTCAAACAAAATATCTATTATGCTGCTTCCGTCTTCCTCCACAATCAAACCCAAGCTGATCCAAAAAGATGCAGAAGGGATCACCAATATACCAAGGCTCGTTATCCTGAACAATATTTGAAGAGGACAGCCTCATAGTAATGCTAGACAATGTTCAATGTAATGATTACCTAAATTCATCACACTGTTATACAACAACATCTTTTGTGGATAAGTTGATAATAGATGTTACCAAATTCTCTCTTAGCTAATCTTTTTTGTCTTTCTAATACAAACTGTCTTAACCTTTTTTTTTTTTTTTTTTTTTTTTTAGCATCAGGAACTTTGAGAACAGGATAAAAACTACAGTTACTCTTTCCAGGGGAGAAATATCAAAAAGTACCAAATTTTGCATATACTCTCATTGATTTTTTGGTTAGTGAATCCTTTAATTTAAAATCAAGTCTCCCTGTTTTGGCCAATGTAACAGCTATTTTTAGGGTAAAATTGTTCCTCAATAAACAAACAACAACCAAACATAATACCACATTAGCCAAGAAAGCCTACGTTCGAGTTTGAGGAAAGTTGTCTTTAAAAATCTCAAACATATTTTGTCAATCTTATCAATATTTCACCATTTCTTCATATATCTAAGACTGTGTTTCAATAGTTATTGCCAGCTGCAGAGATGGTGGAACTGAATGGATAACTTTGAACTTTCCATGCAATGACACTCATAACTGCCGCTTCCTGCTTCCCCTGGCAGCTTCTTAATCTGGGGAAGCTCCAACTGTGGCTCTCCAGGGTTCCCTGCTTAAGCTCTCTGCAGCTGCTCCTCTCAGTATTGAATGGTTCCAGTCAGCAGTTGAGCTCAGCAATTATAGCCTCCTACAACTGCTCCCCAGAGTCCTCCATTGTCCCCATTGCTTCTACATGCTCAAACCACCTCCAAGCCATCTCCAGCTCCGAGGAGCTGTACATTTGAGTATCTCTTTGTCAGTACTACTTCTAAAGGCCATCTTATGGCAATGCTCTGATTGAGCTATTCCTCTCATCTTGTCCTGTTCCTACTCCTTCCCCACAGTTCTTATTCCATTTTATGGAACAAGACAATGTGAGTTTATACATCTAATTGCTTATTCAGCACTTGCTGAGACTTGAAGTAGCTCCTCATTGAGCTCTGAATGACTTACTATATACCCTAAGAGTAACTTTCAAGCAGTATACTATGGCTATCACTTCATGCCTTGTAATTAAACCTCAAGCCTATCCACTACTTCACCCCAAAAGCTGGGTATGATCCTACAGAAAAAGAAGACCTGCCTTATGTGCCCTATATATACATCTGTCCTAGCCCCTACCTAACTTTAGTGCACTCATTTGCCCCCAAGTCAGTATCCCCTAGCTGATAGGTAATTTCCTTGAAAAGAAGGACTAATTTTTATTTGCAGATCTTTCTTTTCCAACACTTACAACAATGCTTAGCACGAAGCAAATGCTCAAAGGATGTGGCTAAGTTGCTTTAGAGTTAGTGTCCAAAATCAGTTAACTGGTTTACTGAAGAGGCCCAAATTGCTCTTCACTAGTTTCTCCACCCGGCACAGGTGCAGCTGTAAAAATCAAAGCTCAGAATAATTCTAGACAGCTCACAGCTCCCAGGGTAAATATATAATCACAGCTCTACAGCCTCTCTGTAAGTTATTTTTCTTAAAGTTTCAGTCTGTGTGGTAATGAAAGACTCCTATTTTCACTCATGCCATTGTGTGTTTGTAGCTCTAATATTCATTAAGGATGCAACTGAAATGTTAATGATAATCGCACCCAAAAGCTAATAAAGAGAAGCCCAAGGCTCACATAAATGCCAGCATTTAATAATTATGCATACTTTTAGTTTTTCCCCAATTTATCTTACTTTCTAATAATTAGTTTAATAAATCTGAGATCCCAATATATGTGTAATTAATTTTAAAATTTGTTTTTAAATTTGCTTTTGATATTCAGGAATGAGACATATTTTTCCTAGAATGTAAGGCAGTAATTATCATTATATAAAATGGTTAACTATATAAAGGATAGAGCTTAAACACTTGCCTTTTGCGAATATTTACAACTCAAAACCACTGGAAATTTTAAGAAAAAATCTTTACCAGTTGGGATACAGCCAGGAAAGTAGAAACCAATCTAAGTACATTTGACCTTTGAACAATGCAGGTTTAAACTTCAAGAGTCCATGTACACTTGGATTTTCTTTCACCTCTGCCACCAGACACAGCAGGACCAACCCCTCTTCTTTCTCCTCTGCTTTAGCCTATTCAGTGTGAAGATGGGCATAAAGAACTTTATGATGTTCCACTTTTATTTAATGAATACTAAATACATTTTCTCTTTTCTGTGATTTTCTTAATAACATTTTCTTCCCTTTAGCTTACTGTATTGTAGGAATACAGTATAGAATACATATATATTCTTATAGATACAGTATAAGAATATATATAGAATATTATATATATATAGAATAGATACAGTATAAGAGTATATATATATATACAGAATACCATTGCATGGTTCATACATATACATACATATTTTATAACATAAAATATGTGTTAATTGACTATGTATGTTATTGGTAAGGCTTCCAGTTAATAGTAGGCTGTTAGTAAAGTTTTTGGGGAGTCAAAGGTTATGTGCAGATTTTTGACTGTGTAGGAGGTCAGTGCCCCTAACCCTCATGTTGTTCAAGCGTCAACTGTATTTCAAAAAAAGGATGGTCTAATACAGAGAAGTTTTTACATACGTGATGAAAGTCCAAGAAGCCAGAGCACATGAAGGAGAGAACCTCAGAGATTTGTAACAAGAAGAAGCCGCTAATACTTTTGTAAGCAGGTCTCACTGCCAGAGCCCACAGGTCAGGACTGTTCAATAGCAGCTAGGCCCATGACATGGGGTTTCCCAGTGTGAGCTGTGCCAATAGGAGGATGGGCTGTCCAGCTGAACCTGGAGCCAAGGAAATAAAAGGCTTTGCAGGAGACACCGCCTGTGACAATAAGAGAGAGGAAAATAGCCTGATTTCTCTCTTTCTCCAGTCTGCAATCACTCTCTTGCCAGTATCTCCCATTGAGTGAACCCTGCCAGAAACCAAAAAACATAGTAGGCTGGGAATGCACCTTCTGGTGTGGGGGCGACATAGAGCATAGTAAGAGAGGTGCAGAGAATAGCTTTGAGATCAAATAGGCAAAAATGAGTGCATAATATCTTTCCGTTAATTTCAGGTAGAAGTTTTCAAAAAAATATAAGATTATTTTCAATTATGTTCAAAACCTTAACATTGGTATAAATTTGTTATATCCCTTTCACATAGAATTTCTCCATGAGAAGGGTAATTAATTTTGTTGATATTTTACAGTCTAACTTTGTTGTCTAAATTCTTAGTAAAGATCACTTGGAATCAGTGAGAGCAATATCAATTGCATCCTAATTCAAAAGAAGAAAGAAGAAAGGACCTATATGTACACTATTAGCTCTTTGGAAAAAGAAAGATTATAACTCAGATTGAATATCTACTCTGAGTTGGACACTTCAAGAAATATATATCTAATTGTTTTTTAGATTTTTATAGCAAACCAGAGAGCTGGGGATTACTTTTTACTTCTCAGAGGATGGAGGTGAGTGTTAAATAGATGAAGACAGTTGATCAAGTTCATATGCTTTATAAATATTAAAAGTGAATGTGACTTGAGGTCAATCTAATACTTATGCCATGCTAAACTACTTAAGAGAAAGAATACTGATCTTTACTAGTGTCAACAGGGGAAACAGACCAGAGAGAAAAAATACAGAAGAATTTTCTCTGGTCATTGGCTGGTTTATACTCTAAGAGACTTCACTCCTTCACTCTATCATCCATTAAATATTTATTTCAGCCCCTTTTATATGCAGCCCCTGTTCTACTCACTCAGGTTAGGTCAGTAAGATAGATACGATCCATATTTTCATGGAGCTTTTCACAACCTGCCATGCATTTGAAAATTAAAGCATTTGTCTTCTATTCCATCAGTGGTTCTCAACTAGGGGTGATTTTCGCCCCAGCAGACATTTAAGCAGGGAATGCTGCTAGTGTCCATATGTTGAGGCCAGGGCACCTTACACTTGGACAGCGATACACACACACACTCTCTCTCTCTCTTTCTCTCTCTCACACACACACACTCACATGGCCAAAATGTCAATAGTACTGAGGTTAAGAAACTTATTCTAGATGGATATAAAGGTGCCTTTATTTTAGAGTGTGTATATGTGTGAATGTGCACGGGGAGTGTATTAGTTTTCCTATTGGCTGCCATAAAAAATTATCACAAATTTAGTGGCTTAAAACAACACAAGTGTATCTTACATGTCTGTTAGTGTAGACATGTCTCACTCAGCTATACTCGAGGTGTTGGCAGGGCTGAAGTCCCTTCTGGAGTTTCTAGAGGAGATTTCATTTCCTTGACTTTCCTGGCTTCTAAAGTCTATCCATATTCTTTGGCTCAGGGTCCCCTTCCTCTATCATTAAATCCAGCCATTGTAGGTTGAGTCCTTCTTCAGCACGTCAATCTGGCCTACATCAGCAGTCAGCTCCCTCTGACCATTCTTTTGCCTTCCTCTTCCACTTTTAAGGTCCCATGTGATTTCACTGGGCCTGACTGGATAATCAAAGTTAATAGGCACTTTCTTTTTTTTTTCTTTTTTTGTGGCAGGGTCTCGTTCTGTCACCCAGGCTGGAGTGCAGTGGCACGATCACCACTCCCTATAGCCTCCACTTTTTGTGCCCAAGCAATCCTCTCACCTCAGCCTCCAAAGTAGCTGGGACCACAGCAGCTATTTAAAAAAAAATTGCAGAAATAGGGTCTCCCCATGTTGTCCAGGATGGTCTCAAGTGATCCTCCTGCTTCGTTCTTCCAAAGTGCTGGGATTATAGGCTAGCCCTGTCTTAAGATCAGATTACATTTTTCCTTGCCACTTAACCTAACAAATTCATTGGTTCTGGAGATGAGGATGTAGTCATATTTGGAGACTGTATCATTAGGTCTACCACAAGGGGTAATGAATGAATGTAGGTGCAACATTTAGCAAAGTTATTTGCACATAGTTGGTATTGAATTAAAGTGAGACTTCATAAGTCTTTATTGACATAAACTGAAGTCATCCTGCCTGCTCTTTTAAAATGGGCTCACTTAAAATGAACAAGTCCTAAGCAGAGTGAATAACAACACATCTCACTTTATTCTGCACTAATAAATAGCTGCAAAATCTGTCCTTCCTCGTCTTCAATATCTCATTTAAAAAAGTGTCCATCCACCCATTTGTTCAAGTCAAAACCTAAAAGAATGAGCAAAATCCTCAGATAAAATTTTAATTGTGTAACTGTTGGCTCTTTTTAAATGTTAAACTCTTGTTTGGGTTTGGCATTAGAAACGATTGGCTACAGTCTTTGTAGCTAACTCTGTCCCATGTAAAGTATATTTTTCCTCAAAATAACATTGCTAGGGTAGAATATATTTTGTAGAATGCTGGTGTCTTATTTGTTACTTTTTACTACAACACGCATTCACTATTCTACACTTGTGAAAATATGGAAATTATAGAGAATAAGAAGGTTTTGGCCTCAAATAAAAATAAGCAATCTAAGTCATGAATGTCTAACTAATCCTTTTTTTTTCTTATTATGTCAGCATTCACGGTCTTATGTGTCCTAAAGATAGCATCAACATACTAAGTCACAGCTTAAGCAAAACGATTGGCATGAAGCTAGGCAGAAAGAAATACGTGCATTTATAAAAACAATAAAACTCTACTGAGTTTCTAACATTTGTCAGACACCATCCTGGTTGAGAGTCAAAAAATAAAATAAAATGAAATAAGACCTAGTCATCACGCTCAAGAAGTTGACTTGAGATCTTACTTGGAGTCCACAAATAGATTTACGGTGTTCATAAGCCTGTGCTCATGTAAAGAAGTATGCTAAAGGTATGTGTATTTTTCCAGAGAAGGGGTCTACAAATTTCATCAGATTTTCAAATGGGTTCATGACCACAAACTGTTTAAGGGCCACTTGTCTAAATGCAAACCTACAAATGCGGGCTAGAAAACTGACAACTTAGTGCAGGTGCATGGTCCCTTTTTCCCCAAATCTTTCTACTTCTAACCTCTTGCTAGATTACTAACCAGAAGATGCTGAAGGGATGGGTGGCGAAGTATGGGAAGAGAGATATTGGAACATAGCCTCACTCTAATTCTGTAAACTAAGCTTTGCCACCAGTTTTAATTGTGTCCATTTTCTTGTTGGTGCTACATATGATTAATCCTTATTTTTCTACTACAGATCATACTATAAACAATATTAGCAGATTCAAATTTTCTCCTGAAAAATGTTATCTTTGCTTTACATAATGGCTACAAGGAGTATTGTCAGTTGGCATTTAACTAATGAAAACAGTAAATTCCTAATTGCCTTTATAGTGATATCTTAATTATATACATGATTTGGGAAAAAAGAACAGAAAAATTATTTCATAGATCACATCCCATTAAAATGACTCCAAGAAGAAAAGTTATTTCACCAGACATAGGTTTTATTTGCAGTGTTTCTTAAAATAAATGTGCCAGCTAGAGGTTAGTAATCTTTTATTTATAGAGAGATTTTCATAGTGATAGTGTACATTGCACTGGGATTTGACATGTATTACTTACACAGTTATTTTCTTTGTTTTTTTTTAAGAGAAAATGAATATACTCCAAGATAGGCAACAAATATAACCACTTTCCAATACAGATTTCACATGCAAAACTAAGAATTACTACCAAAAACATGAAAATGTGATCAGTCTGCTGAGCTCTGACATACTTATCAAACTCTGTGCTTCAGGAATTGTAAGAAATATCCATCAATCATTAAGGGGACTTTTAAAGGCAGCAAATCTTGCTTAAAGGGATAATTACTTTAAATTATTTTCAAATTGTAATTTTGGACTGTGTGTTATCAAAAACAGAAATACTGCCTTAGTCTCCAAATGAATAATATATAATATTCTTCTTCTTTCTTATATATCCTATTCCCAGATATGTTTTTATGGAATACTTGCCACTCTAATTCAAGCTGAAAACTTGAAAAAAAAAAGGATAAAGTAGGGCAACATTTCTCCTCATCAACACTGACCACAAGCTGTATAATTATTTGATTTTTGGCCCTCTTCTACCACCCTCTCAACATATTATTCATCTCATGAGTAGATCCAAGACACTGAATTAGAATCTTCCTTGCTGGTATAATTTCCTAGTTAGCAAAGATGCTTATTTAAATTCCAATAGCGCTCCTCCTTTCTGCTATGAACTCACAAAGTTCCTTCTATAGGAAAAAAAAAAAAAAGAGATGACTCAGATGGAAGCCAACAATGTGTGGTGGCCATCGATATGATTTTTTTTTTTTTTTTTTTGCTCTTCCCTACTTGTTTTTCATTGGCAAGTAACAACAAATTGAAAATGTAAAAGAAAATATTATCAACTTAGTAATTCCCTTTGTGTAGAGTAAGAAGTGCATTATGGATTTTGGCACAGTTTTGATCTAAAGTATTGTTCTAATAACAGACCTTACATTAGGCAATACATAAAACTTCATGTGATAATTTTGCTTAGGAATATATGATCTATATATTTACATAGAAAATCTTTTGGAAGTAAAATACTATTTACTGAAATCTACTTTCTCTTCTGCTACTTCTTTATTCCCAACTGTAGAAAAGTAATGTTCAATAATTCTGAATATTAGAATATTTAGAAGAAAAAAATGTGTATTCTGGAAGACAAGCTTGTATTCAAACAAGAATTTTACTAAAAGTAGCTCAATTCACCTTATATCTTATAAATCATAGTAGCTAAACCCATAACCTAATGAATGTCAATATATTCACAGAAAAGTGAGATAATGAATTCCTAGAATCTGGTCTGATATATCCTGCCATGTAACCATAGCAATTCTAGCCAGAAGGGATTGTGTGAAAAGAAAGCTGAAAATGTCTACCTGAAAAATGCATTAATTTTTTAATTGTTATGCAAGATTTCCTTGCCTAAAAAAGCTTACCCCACATAAGCACAGATGGTGAACCTGAGTTTTTCTGTCAAGGTATATTTGGGGAAATAATCTTGGATCTAAATTTGTCTGTGAAGGTATATTTGGGAAAATAATCTTAGATCTGAATTTGTCTATGAAGGTATATTTGGGAAAACAACCTTGATTCTGAATTTGTCTGTGAAGGTATATTTGTGGAAATAATCTTGCTAAAGTCTAAGATCACGAATGACACCTGAAAAACTTACTTTTCCCAAGTTTCCCATTAGGCATAACTATTCTAAATTGTTTAGATATCAGACCATTGTCTCTCTAGACCTCAATAATACTGCTTCATGTAGTTCAACAGATTAAATATTTCCTACTGGATAAAGTACCTGGGGAATATAATGGTAGTCCTGGCCAGGCGTAGGGGCTCATGTCAGTAATCCCAGCATTTTGGGAGGCTAGCCGAGGTGGGTAGATCGCCTGAGCCCAGGCGTTTGAGTCCAGCATGGGCAACATGGCAAGACCCAATCTCTAAAAAAAAAAAAAAGCCAGGCAGAGTGGTGTACACCTGTAGTCCCAGCTACATGACAGGCTGAGGTGGGAGGATCACCTGAGGCCAGGGAGGTTGAGGCTGCAGTAGGCCAAGACTGAGCCACTACACTCCAGCCTGGACACAGAGTGAGATGCTCTCTCAGGAAAAAAAAAAATAATAATAAATAAATAAATAAATATATATATACACACACACACACACACGTATATATATATACACGCATATGTACATATGTGTGTATATATATACACACATATGTATATATGCGTGTATATATAAACACACATATGTATATATGCGTATATATACACACACATATGTATATATGTGTATATACACACATATGTATGTATATGTGTATATATACACACATATATACACATATATATATACACATATTTGTATATATATATATACCTATATATATATTTTTTCCTGAGACAGCATCTCACTGTTTTATATATATATAAAATGATCGTCCTGTTAACTAATGAGGCATATCTTCCAAAATGCTAATAAGATCCTGTCTTCATAAACTGCAAAACTGGACATTTCAGATCAATAGAAATAGAAAAAAGCAATGCAATGTTCTTAGGCCTAGTTCCATCGTTACTACTTCATTTTGGGGAAAATTTGTAGGGACTAATACAGTCTTATTGTTATCAGTAATTGAACTTACTTGGTCTTTCACCCTGTGATCAGTAGTCAGGTATTGATTAGTCTGCCTGAGCTCAGTATAATTTGTCTTCCATTGGACCTGCACTATAATGTAAATGGAGTAAGTAAATAATGATTTATGGTAGAACAGGTCGGAATCCCCTGCAAAGGGAATAAGAATGAGTATGTACACCCCTATCCATGTAACGTTTATCTTAAATATTTGAGATCACTTTTAGCCAAATTATAGAGAGCAAATAATCATTTTCTTACAAGCAGATAACATGTATTTATCATATATGTTCTTAGAAATGTAGCTTTGTTATCTAGTTATTGATATAAAGAAGCTATAGATCATGTACAAAAAAACATGGACAATTTTGGGACACCTACTCCTAGTTTTTACTGGTAGTAGCTCCACTAACAAGTTATCTTTTTTCATTTATCTAAGATTATGTTTTGTAAGTATGAAGGTGCATTCCTTAAAGATAAAGATATTTTGGGTAGGGTAACGGCACATAATGGGGTATTAAGCCATTTTTATTTCATATGGTTTATTATTGTTTCCATGCTAAAAATATTAACAGCATGAGGTTTGAATCTTTGTCCATTTCTTTGTGTTTTAGAGCATGTCCAAGATTGGGTTCCCATGTATAATCTTGATCTCCTCCACAGGAAAAAAATAGATCCTGAATAAAACATACTAGGATCCAATATAAGAGTCTTGTCATGAGCCATTATTGCATCCAGACAATAACTGTTTCAATATCTGTAGCTCTGTAAAATTTTTGTTAGTGGCGATAATTTTTCTTTGGTTTCATTTTTTGACTTGTTGAAAATTTTGAAATTTTCACAGTTGCAGCACAATGGCTTGAATTGTCCAATGTATGTAGTATTTTTTCATGCTTTTTTCACCATTACTTTTTTTTTTTTTTCTGCTTTTGGTCTTTTGGGAAAAGCAGGCCCATGTCCTGTGATGCTGTTTATTCCCATCAGCTCAAACTGGAACAGAGTGTGGTGTCCTTCTCTTTCAGTGTGCACCTTGTCAAGGCCTTAGTATTCATTGAAAGGATGTTAACATTAGACAAAGATGTGCTAATCTTTGGAGAATATGGCTTTATACTTGTGGCCACATAGAGTAATTGCTCTCCAGATAATCATTGGTAAGTATAACTTTGAAGTATCTGCACTTGAATTACTATTCAACGACTAATTGGGAGAAATAATATTTGTGGAGTTTTGCCTAAGAAGGATAGGTTCTAAAATTTATTCATAGATTAAGGTGGTAATCAAAAAGCTATCTCCCTGTTATTGGAATGGCATCTTATTGAATTTATTTTTAAATTTTTTTTTTACTTCCCTGCTCTTCAGGTTATATTGAAAGCTGTTATAAGTAAAAGCCTTATGAATGAATGCTATGTGTACCAAAGAGATGTTCCTTATACCTCACCGTGATGCTCTGAGATAGCTTATGGCAGAAATGCTACTTCATTCTGAATAACAGGATCAGAGTACTGAGAAAAGTAAGTTTTAACCTATGAACTATGAAATGAATAACTGATTCTGTTTCTCTAGATATATTGGCTTTCAGAAATCTTAGAAATAAATTTTTGACATGCTCTGAAAGTATATGAAAATCATATTACAAATTTTATGATCTAACCTCACCTCTGACTGCATCCTACTCTTCTCTTGTTTATTTTGTTCTTCCTATCTATCTTGGTGTTCTGAATACTCCTCCATAAGCCACTTCAAATTCGTTTTAACATAAAATAGAATATTAATAATAAATGATGTTTGAATGCCTTTTCACTTTATAAAGGCTTTCTCAAAACAATGACTAAGCAAGAGATATGGATCTGATATTGTCATACTTTAGGATCTTTGTGAAACGAATTCAAACAAGATAGAGTTTAGAGTGCAAGATGTTTATTAGGAAATATCCTTGTGATCAGCCGCTGGGGACGGAAGAAGAAGGAGATGGGTTTGAATATAGTAAGAAGTAGAGCTGCAATGGAGTCTGGACAATAGCCTCAGCTGCCCATGAGGAGTTCTGAACCTAAAATGGCCCATCAAAGCTGTCCTACATTGGGCTAAAAGGAAAAGGTCTTTATACTCCTTGCCTCAAGCAGTCATTGGGTGTTGGCTGCTCTAGGCAGGGCTTGACTTCAGCAAGGAGGCTCTCTGCAGCTGAGGCTATCCTCAAAAGGGCCCAGAATGTTGTCTTCTAACTACACTCCCAGATTCTAGAGAAATAAGCCCACCCTTGATAAGGGAACTGTAGCACCCCACCTATTACAAATACTCTAGGTGAGTTATGTACCCTAAGGAAATTACAATACCCTGGAGAAGTTAAATACCTTTGAGAAGTTATTTTGATTATAGAGTTATGTGCTAGTCAAATCTCCTTCTACTCTGACCAGAGAAAACTTAGAGTATATTTCCTTGAAAAGGAATGAGTTGAACAGCAAACATTTCATATGTTTATTTAATACACGCTATCTATGAGTGTCTAATTTGTGCTCTATACAATCTAGACTTTAAACGTCATGGAGAACTAAAAGTAGGAACCATGTCTTAGTCCATTTTATGTTGTTATAACAGAATATCCCAGATCGGGTAATTTATAATGAACAGAAACTTATTTGGCTCATATTTTTGGGGGCTGAGACGTCCAACAGCATAGTACCAGCATCTTCCAAGAGCGTTTGTGCTGCATCATCCCATGACATAAAACAGATGGACAAGAACAAGAAAGCAAGAGGGGGCCTAACTCACTTTTATAACAAACCCACTCTCACAACAACTAACCCAATCCCATGACAGCAATATCAACCCATTCATGAGAGCTCTCATGAATGAATAACCAGCTTTTATTTGACTGCACCTCAAACATTGTTCCTTTCAAGATTAATTTTCTAACACATGAACTTTGGGGGACACATTCTAACCATAGCACAATTCCTGACATATATTCAAATGGGCAGTGTCTATATTTCATGTTTCTCAACATTACAGTATTGTAATAAGGAGCTCTTGCTTCATAACAAGTCCTCCAGCCTCACACACTTTTATACTTATAAACAAAGAAATTAGTTCTTAGTAAATATATCACATAGTTCAAAACAGTGAATAATAGGTCATTTGATTTATCAAAACCATGTTATATATAGGTAATGAAAAAATTTATTTTATTATTAAGTCTATTAGTCAGTTTCAACCCTTTTAAAGCCAGGCTCCAAATTATCACATTCTCCAAATTTCATAAATACATAGGTTGCTCAGCTCCATTGGATAAAGAAAAAATATAAAGAGAAATGAAATGTACTTGTGGAGTAAGTAGTAACAGGAGCTATATGTAAACATTAGTTTGCATGGTGTTCAATAAAAGTTATAAAATATTTTTCTTTTTTAACTTAAATATTTTTTCCCATTAAATCAAAGCAAATAATTGATGTGGGATTTTTGTTATTTTTTTATTTGTTTTGTTTTTGTTTGTTGTTGTCATTTGTCTTTTTTGACTGGTGTGGACCTTAAAGATCTTCTTGTCTTATGTCTCTTTTGAAATGAGAAAGCCAGAGTTCAGAGAGACTTAATAATTGCCTAGTTTATGCAGGACAATTCCAGATTAGAATGCGGGTTTTCCTATTCCTACGTTAGTGTTTTTCCTCCTCCATTGCTCCGTTTATTTATATTAATAGCTCTAAGAAATCAATAGCACTAATAAATTTCTCAAACATAGTGTCTGTGTTGATAATATATCCCCTTTTTATCCCTTTTCAAAATGATTTAAGAAAAATAGTTCCCTGGAGTACATGCAACAATTGAAGATGAGCTTTGTTTTTACCAGCCAATGTATGTTTGACATCAGTGATTAATACAGTCTTCCCTCAGTTGCTAAGCTTCTTTATCTTGGTGAATAAAGGATTGTCAGCTTGTTAGGCAAAGAGCATATGCTTCAAAACTATGCTGATACCCCTGAGCATCAGACAATCTAACAAATTTAGGGACTGAAGAGGTGTACACATCAGTTTACTTTTGTTCATTGAGAAGAAATGTAGCTTAAGTGGGGTTGACTTTTTATGACATTTATTTAGTACTTGAATTGACTGACAAGCCTATTAATGTATTCCCTGAACTTTATTAATGTAATTTGAAAACCGCCTACATGTCAATCAACTTCTAATAAGTAATTATGTTCATAAATACTGTAAAATTATTAGCTTTTAATTTTATCCAATCTTATACTTTCAAAACAGTAACATGGATTTTTCTTTTTCTAGAGGAATAAAATATTATACTGAAGGAACATTCAATAAGTACATTCATAACTGCTCAAAAGTTCACCATCATCTAATGACCAGCAAAAAAGAGTACTATAGTAAGACATGTAGCAGTTTTTAAAACTTGAACAATATTAAACAACCTATGAAATACAAAGTTATTTTAAAAATCCTATGAGAATTAAACATGTACCTAGGCTGGTCTTAAATACCGATAGTCTGGGTATTTAAAGTATAGACCTAATATGGAACAAGAGAGAATGGAAAAAGGAAAATGGAATATATTTATTCTTCAGAAATATATCATTTAAACCTACAAGTTTAAAATGTACAAGCCAAATGTCTGTGTCTTAAGTAACTCAAACATATTATTGTTTAAGTATACTTTCTTTTTTCACATAACGAAAATCTTTTAGAGTCTTTGAGCTAGAAACTCAAGTCAAAGGGCAGAGAACTGAACAAGAGAACAAGATTAGGCTTGAATAACATAAGAAATGTGTTTTGTCTTACAATCTCATATCAGTTTCTGAAGGTGGATTAACTCCCACCCTTTGGAGTCCCTGAATAATCTCTGATTAAAGATGAACTATTGTGAAAATGTTATTACATTCTGATATACCACTTTTAAATAATGAACATCATCACAGTCTACAATAATATGTAAAAAAAAGAAAAATCACTGAGGAAATTCATTGACTTATTTTTCAATTTATACTTTCCTCCTTAAAGTTAATTGTTTAAGAAGTTTAACCTTATCACAAAGTTAAAATATTTACTGTACTAACAATTGAAGCTGTGTTTGAATTCAAGTTTACCTTTACATAAGGAAATAAAGCTCAGTTAATAAGTCTATAGATTAACAATCTTTTTCAGACTTAAGCTATGCACCTAAGTTAATTTTCAGCCTTGACTTATTGAAGGGTAAACTCAAAGAGAGTACAGCTGACTTTCTCACTCAACTTTCCTATTAGGAATAAAACATGCATGCTCTGGCACCACATTATCACATAATTTGTTATTAATTTTACTTAGAAATAAGGCAATTTCAGTTTTAGTTCCACAGAGCATAATATTTCTAAACAACCAACACACGATTAATTTATAAAGCAGAAAGAAATAATGTAAAAGGGCAAAAAATAAATGTTTTCCATTCTCCTAGCATAATAATTACATTTTTCTTGAAAACCATTTGTATTTTAGGGGACTTAAGCTCTTACATTTTAATATGCAAGAGAAATAAAATAATTTGATGATTCTGTTTGTATCTGGAGATTGAAAGTTAGCTAGCATAATTTATGATCTACTGAAAGTAAATCAAATATAAACCATTGTGTACATATTTTCTCAATTACTCTATATTTAAATAAAGAAATCCTAGAAGGCTGCTACTTTTCATTGTGACTTGAATCAAAGTAAACAGAGGATGGATTGAGACAGAGTATTTGAATGCTTGGAGGATTGCATTTAAAGAGTTACTGTGCATATTTCAAAAAGTTCTAATATTTTCATGTATCTATTGTAGGTTTCAAACATTTAATGTATCAATCATGGGCTCCCAAAGATTTATTGAAGGGATGAATCAAAGGAAGATATGAGGTGAATCAGTTACAAATGTCATAATATGGTGTTAATGGATATTTCTTTATCTTTGTAAGTAGGGATTTGTATGCCTGTAATAGTCATTACACTTCTTAATGACTACAATACTTGCATACCTTTTTTTAAATGTGTGTATGTGTGTGCGCGTGTGTGTTTCAACTGAAAGCCAGTCAAAAGACTTTTTCATTCTGTCTGTATGACTCTTAATGACTTTCTGATATCTAGGAATGTAAATTCCTGAAAACTATGACAATATAATTCAACAAATATTTCAATGACAACAAATATTTCAACATTGTTAACTGCTTCCTAGTCATTTTGATACCTAAATATTAAACATTTCTAAGCACAGTCTTTCACAATATAGCAGTTCTGAAAATACATACCTTGCACAGTTAGATGCACCTGCATTGTTCTGGGTGTATGTTGAGTCTGAACAGAACACGTGTATGGGCCATCATCTGTCACATCTACATTCTGTATCTGGAGGCTGTAGTCCCTTTTATTCAATGTTGAAATTGAAACTCGAGGATCCACTGACCACTTATCACCTCCCGCAAAAATAATACTTGACCGGTTCAGCCAGGCACCCTTTGAAGCTCCATCTTCCAAATAACACCTACAAATTATAAGAGATACAACACTATTAATCAAAATAAAAATGAGAGACAACATTATTTTGTTCTGAGTGTTATTTTCTTTTGCTGAATAATAGCACAGCATCAAATGCAAACATCAGACATTAACTCAGGAAACATGAACATACTGATGCATCTTCCATTCCCAATGCAAATGTGAAACAATACTTGCATACAGTTTTTTTAAGTGTGTAGTGTGTGTGTGCGTGTTCGTGTGTGTGTGTTTCAACTGAAAGTTAGTCAAAAGCCTTTTTCATTCTGTCTGGATGACACATCTAAATAAAGCTAAATTAGTTTAAACAATTTTCTGCCTTAAAGCCTATTTCTTTGTTTGAAATTATGAGAAGCAGTAAAGGTCATGATTTAGACTGACCTGACCCAACCTGATACTGAATATAATGTACCAGATGCAGAAATCATAGACTCATATAAGTGTGGGTTTATTTATTTATTTATTTATTTCTTTATTTGAGGCAGGGTCTTACTCTGTCGCCCAGGCTGGAGTGCAGTGGAACAATCTTGGCTCACTGCAACTTCCACCTGTTGGGTTCAAGCAATTCTGCTGTCTCAGCCTCCCTAGTAGCTGGGATTACAAGCGCCTGCCACTGTGCCCAGCTAATTTTTGTATTTATAGTGGAGATGGGGTTTCACTGTGTTGGCCAGACTGGTCTTGAACTCCTGACCTCAGGCGATCCTCCTGCCTTTGCCTCCCAAAGTGCTGGGATTACAGGCTTGAGCCACCATGCCCGGCCTATAAGGCTTTACTTTTAAAATAGCTTGCATTTGCACAGTGGTAAGCTTGTACACTGAAACTGTAAACTATGTTTCACTGATAAAACTATAAACTATGTTTACTGATTGCTGTAGTCATTAGATATAAAAAAGCTAGTATAACACTTTTATTAATAATGTTGCTTGTTTTTGCAATTTATTGATCAATACTTTTTTATAAAGCATTCATTTAGCTAGCAAACATTTATAAGATATCTATGGATTTAAATAGGTATTGTCTGTTGCTGTCTACAAGTTTTAGTCTAGTGAGGAAGACACAAGAGCAAACCAATTATTACCATACAGAAAGGAGAATATTTTTATGAAATCACACACAGGATGCATGAGAGATCAAAGAGAGTTACTTGACTCAGGGCGTTGAAGGCATAAAGGCCTTCTGAAATAGGCAATGTCTGAGATAAAGAGATAAGTATTGTAAGATATGGCATTCTAGACAGAGATGCTATATGTGGGAAACACCAGGTAAACATCAGAGAAATAGGCATTTCAGGGAACTACAAATAACCATGAGATATATGGTAAAAGGCATGAGAGATGGAATTGGAGAAATAAAACTGGATCCACATGATGATGACAAGTGTAACGACAATTACTGGATTTTAAGGTCAAATTTGCAGCCATTTATTTAGTCATATTCTGTAACAGGTTTCAAAAATACAGCATTGTGTTTAATAGTAGTCAGGCACATCAAGCTTTAGAACAGAAGAAGGCTGTGGTCATATACCAGTGATTTTGCTGAGGCCTGGAATTCTGTTTCATCTTGAAAATGTTCTGTTACAAATTAAAGACTGGTTTTCTTAAATGAGTACAAAGCACAGCTACAGAACGAAAACACACATACATAAAAACAGTTTGACAGCATTTCCACAGAACACCTTGGGTGGGGGGTTGAACACAGTGTTTGAGATTGCTACAAAATTGTAAGCTGAAAGCAACAGGGTGGGCTGCTGTCAACTGTATGAAACTAATCAGTGGGTGAAAAAGTAAGGAACAAGGTACATTGCAGAATCTAATTTGCAGTCAGCTTTGTCATCTACAGAAACCAAAACGGAAGTCATAAAGGTCACTGTTAATTGAAAACCTTGTCCTTATGTATTTAATAAAGAAAATAAAACCCCTTTAATGATGTAATTAAATAATTCCAGCATACTGTCATTCTTAATAATATGCAGAAAGAAGATAGAGGGTACATATTTCCCATTTCACAGATCACATTTGTGCTGGTACAGGACAGAACTCTGAAATATCACTGCTAGGACTGTGATAATTCTAGTGTGTCATTTAGTATCTGCATTCATCAAGTGTTTCTGTGTGACCTCTGCATCTATGGCCTTCGTATGTTTTTCTATTGCGTGTTCATAACAACTCTTTCAGGGTATAGATTGCAAAGCTCTTGATCACTAGAAAATAAATGGAGATATTTAGGTTAAATGACCGGTCTAAGCCACAATATTAGTGGGTGCCAATGTTGAATTCATAATCAAGTCTTCTCTTTCCACATTCAACATCCTTTCCACTGTAATGCAGATCAAAGACTTTTAAAATAGGTTTCAGAAATGGGAAAATGATTAGAATGTTGCAGAAATTACTGCAAGTAATTTCTTATTTACTGAATGTGACCAACTGCTTAACCTGTCCTAGTCTAAAGGAAGCAGAAAATTAATTATTAGTGGATGTTTTACCATGAAAGTCTGATTTAGAATGCTCTATTGGGCATTTCCATTTCCCTAGAGGCAGTAGCAGCTTTACCTTTATTTTGGGGGTATTAGGGAAGACTGCAGAGATTAACCAGTAGTCTTAGCATAAGCACTGTTCCTCAATTCTGGCATGACATGGGCTGCCACAGAAGAATAGAATTCAATTTCTTCATGATGAAAAAAATGAAAAAAGGCATCATTTATGTCTCCTTGGCTTCAATAACTCTATTTTGTAATAGCCATTGTTCCCAAATCAAAGTTTTTTAAGATACACATTAGTAATACTCTTGAATGACAATCAGAAAAAAAAATTTTCCTTTTGGAAATTTTGCTGAATTTTGTAGAATTATTCTCAAACTACACTATTATGTTAGAACATAAATAACCCAAATTACCATACATGGAATTTTACAAATTTTGAATAGCAATTCTACATAGGCTTGGCTATGTTATGAAATCATATAGAGAATACATGTAGTTTAAAGGTCTAGTATGAGATGACTACATAGAATATGTGAATAGGCCAAACATACACACACACACACACACACACACAGCTGTATGCATGTGTAGGTGTTTTTTTTTTTTTTTTTTGGTCATTATAAAGATTCCTTGAGAATAAGAACTATGTCTTCTTCCTCTGTACCTCCTTTTCATTCTCCATCTACATCCTATTTTTTCCTTTGCAATACAAAGAGATATTGCTTGACATGTGTATGTTGTATTAAGAAATTTTGTAAGGAGGGAAGCTATGTAGGGTACAATGGGGTGGAGGGTGAGAGCCAAGTAGAGGAGCATGATAGCAATTTATTTTTGTACTCTTTGGGTACCAACATTTTTTTTTCTTGGTTTAAAAAGTCTAGTGTCTACAAATATAAATTTGTTGGAATCCTGGCCCAAACAGAATTTATAATTTAGCAAGGATGATAAAGCATGCACATGAACAGCCATCATGCAGAACAGGGAGTGAAAAATGTAGTAATTAAATTGTCGTTATAATTGGATTATTGAGATTCTCTGAGAGTCTCTGGCTTCTGCCCTTGACCCTTGTAGCCAGGTCCATTCTTCCCACAATAAGCAGAATGAACATTGTAGAGTTCAAATCAGATCATCAACAACTCCAGGCCTTCTATTTAATTCATATGAAAATTTATAATTTTGATAGTAGTCAACACAGCCTTATAGAGTCTGGTCCCCTGATGCTTTTCTGACTTTACCTCCCACTCCTATTTTCCACTTTACTCTGCTCTAGGCTGGGGTCCTTTAGCTGTGCTTCCAACAAGTCAGGCATTCTCTTGCCTCAGTTAGTTTGTATTTGCTATTTCTTCCCTGCAACTTTTTTCCCCTAAAGTTCTACATAACTTGCTCCCTATCTTCCTTAGGTCTTCATTAAATGACCTAATGTATTAAACAGCAAAAATAGCGCGACTGTTCCCACACTCCCTTTAGACATATTGTCTATTTACTTGATTGATTATTGTCTGTCTCTTTCCACTAGAAGCAAGATCCAGGAATTTTGTCTATTTGGTTGCTTCTATATATTCCAAGGGCCTAAAAATAATGAACGATAAATATAAGCGTGTGTTGAGTGGATAAATGAGGTAAAAATTAGGAAAATTTTTGAGAAAGGAATAATATGATAAAGTGTATGAAAATTCCCAAAGTGAGGCATAGTTGGAAAAGCAAAGTCACACCCATGTAAACTATAATTACATGTAATTAAATGCAGATATATGTAGTACAGACAATAACTGGTGAATGATACAGAGGATGTGCTAAGCAACCTAAATCAGTAAGTGAAGAACTAAGCTAAGAATTCAGTGATCGGAAAAAAAGGCAAGTCAGGGGCAGGGGTGGGTGGGCAAAGTGCCGGTGGCAGATCAAGAAAATCATTCATACACATAGCTACTTGAAATAAGAAAGAACTACAACATTTGACTCTACACTTCCGAAACCCTTTTAAACCATTAGACATTCTGTTTAGTATGTGCTAGGAGGTTTGCTAGGCATTTTACATTTATTATACCATTTAAGCCTCACATAACCCTATGAGCCAGATACTACTATTATCTTAATATTTTAGATGAAGAAGCAAAGGTACTGGCAGGTTGTGATCGAACAAAGCCAGTCAGCTTGCATTCTTAACCACAGTGACAGACTATGCTAGTATTTTTAGAGTCAGGTAGCAGCAAGTCAGGGGGACTCCCTGTTTAGAATGGAGGAATTAGGGTGTAAGGGGGAGTTCAGTGAAGTGAGGGTGGTCAGATCATTAATGGGACAGCATGAAGTAACAGTTCTCTGGTCACAAATTCAGATCTTTTTTCTTTGGACTTCAAAATGGAACATTTTAGCAGCAAGTGATCTTAAGGTCCCTTGAAATATAGACAATGAAATAATCTGAATAAAAATGTTCAATAATAAATATATCCTTTAATCGAGTATGGCATAGCTCTCCTTGATAGTGGTTTTTATCTTTCACTTTAAAAATCTGCTAGACTACCTATTTTGCAAGGAGATGAATAAAACAGTTCCAAAAATACACTCTTCAGCATATGCTCTGTTGACACTATACCAAATACCATAATAAATACTTAAATTTTCAGTCAGTCATCTGGATATTTTGTGCACATAGTTCCAAACATCTGGCTATTGGAAAATACATAGGAAATAGCTTGAACATTTCTTTTTGCTTCATGGTTGTTAATTATATAAACCCAGGCTCACGATATTTAATTCTTTTCTAATAAGGATGGCACTGCTGCCTAAATTCTTTTTAGGGGCCCCCTTAAAGGATGTTACTACGCATTAGGCAGGTCTCTGTTTTGGGGGTATGAAGTCCCATTGGGTGAGATGCTATTTGATCAAACTGTTAGGAAAATTCTAACAGAATATGCCTGTGATACTAACTCCTGCGGTGATTAAATCAGAAAGGTGGACATCAGAGAGTGTAGTGAAAAATAGCATATTTAGGGTATTTGTTATTTTTTAAAGCTCAGTTAAGTCAAAAAGCCTGTGGCTGCTGAGGAATGATTTTGTCCACTTATATCTCAAATTCTTTGTTGCACAGTCCAAAAACATAAGCATTAGCACCATTACCAGTATTCCACACAGCAGAATTTATTCAGCTGTATGGAGAAAGAACAGCTTTCTCAAGACATTTTGATTAATGAAAGCTCCTATTAAAGGCACCAATTAATAAAAAATAAAAAGTACATTTTTGTCTTGGACTCAAAGCTAAACTGAGTGAAAATAATATTCCTATGAAGAGACTTACCAGCTACCTTTACTGCTGTCTCTACATTGCATCATAAAGTCCTAAATTTGACAGAAGGAGAACTTTCAAAAGCATATTAACAGAGTTCAGAACCCCATACAATCTCCATGCTGATTTTTCACACAAAGAGAGTTTTGATATCCCAATTTCAAGACCAAATGAGGTAAGGCAACTAAAGCAGAGATTATATGGAAGAGAACAGAAATTCTACCATCTTTCTCCCCTACCTTTGTTTTTAGGGCACTCTCTTCTTGATATCTTTCATGAGAGTTGATTCCTAGATAATATGTATGTATGTATACATAAATTGTATGGTTATATAAATATTTCCTAGATAATAATATCACTTTATATAATCTTATGATTGACAATATTTAAAATTCTCTTTTACAACTACTCAGACACAGAAATGGTTCTTATTATCTTTCTATTTTTGCAGGTGTGCCAGAGGTGGAAGACAGTGAAGGGTGGTGGGAAATCCATGGTAACAATGTGTCCAGTGAACTTCAACTATTTAATGAAGTCCTCATCCTTAGAGATGATAAGAATTGTATTTTAAAATATGTTCTGGTGATATCTAAGTGAGAACTGCACTTCAGCAGGTAACAGTTCAATACTGTTCAGTATACAATAGTAATATGTTAACATTACTATGCACCAGATACATTTTAAGCATGTTATGTATATTTTTCATTCAATCCTCAAAACAAGACTTTGAGTTAGGTACTATCAAAAACTATTATCATTATACCCATTTTACAATGAAGACACTGAGATACATCTGTTAGTTAAGTAATGTTTTTCTGTAATACCACAAATTGCTTTATCTTAGTCTTTCCATTAATAAGAAGCTTCCAAGTAAGAATATATGTCTGTGTTAGGAGGGGCCATGCCAAACAATTTTTACATATAAAGGGTGCTTCAATACATTATTTGTAAATAATTTAACATATAAATTAGCATTTATGAAGTAAAATAAGCATGGATAGAGTAAGAGAGATCTTGTACATTATGATTAAAGAAACTAGCAAAGTCTGAATATCAAAATATCTTCATTTTTGGCCTGTTACTAATTACTATCCTCTTATCCCGATAATAAATTTCATTTGCAGAATGATTACTCTGGGTTAAGAGGCATGGGAATATTTTTTAAATGTATGATCTCATCTAACACTCACAAAAACATTCTGAGAAGTAGATAGGTCTTATCATCTCTGCTCTAAGATTACTGAATGCATGAATACAAAATTGATAAATGAAGCAAAGAATGTAAAAGTCCTAAAAAAAGAAAAAAAGGTGTTACAAATTTGAGTGGTTTAAGGCTAGCTTTGTTCCAATGGCTTTAAACATGAATTAAGCTGAAAATTTCTTTGTCATCTCTACTTTTTAATTTTTGAATTCAACTAAATCAGCTTGCTTTCTCCCACATGGACTTGATTGAATGTGAGATATTTGGATCTGGAAGGGCTTCAAGATTTTTGATAACTGGCAGGTGCTCTGAACTGCTGTGGGGAAAGTTCTGTCTGCAGTACTGTCTCCCTGGCAGCTGCTTCCTGGAGAAGTTGGACTTTCACCTCAGGAGATATAAAGAGAATGAAAACTACATTCAAAATGCATGCAGGAGGTGTTTAAAATAGCAGTATCAAAGACAGGGTATGCAATCAGATCCAGAGAAATGACTGAGATAAAGCTCTAGGCTCCAGACAAGCCTTTCTATTCCATCCTCTTTGGGATGGAGCCAGGTACATACACCTTATCCCTAAATCGAGGGAATAAAGGACATGGACTTCTCTAGTAAGAACAGTATCAGCAATTGCAGCTCGTCTCCCTTCCATCAGCCATCTTTGTGTTGAAGTCATTAAAAGTATTCTATTTGCATATATTAATAAATAGAGATTATAAAATAAGAAACATAACATGGATATACGGAAAGTTTCTAAATTCATGTTTTGTAAAAATAATAAACTTATGCTACTTTACAGTATCACCAAATACAGACATTTAAAAAGCAAAATGAATTCTGTTCCCCACCCTCCCAACCCATCTGCTTATGTTGATCTTTAAGCACCCTGCCAGGCACTGCTGGATTTTTCTTATTGCAATTTTTCCTAATAAAAAATATTCTGAACACAAATTTTGTTTTATGAATAAAAAATGGTTACACAGTCAACTAATTAAAGCTAGCCTTGCAATCAGTTACTATAGTAGCCATTAACTCATATTTATCTGTCTTCTCGAGAAAATGGACTAAACCATAATTCAGTATGAACTATGCCTTAAAATATAAATTAAGGAGTATACCCAAGAAGAAAAAAATTAATGTTTTTTTAAACAGCTTCCTGTAAAAAAATTAAACTTTATATTTTTGAAAGATGTTAAGTTAAAAATAGTCTCAAATTTGAGTCTTTGCTAGATCTTATTTTTTATTATAACTTTTCCTTAACAAACTGTGTAGTGTAATTATAGTTAATATTGGGTTCAAATGTCATCTTTCTTGTGTACTAGGCCTGGAACCTGGGCCAAGTTAATTTACCTTAGTTTTCTCACCTGTAAGATGGGGTTAGTAAAAGTACTTACTTTACAAAATTGTTATGAGGATTAAATTAATTAGTTTGTTTAACTTGTTTAGGACAGAAGGAGGTGCATGACAAGTATGCAGTTCAGGTTAACTATTATTACCCTACATCCCTGTGGTTAACTTTGTGTTTGAAAACAATACTACTGCCAGTAATAACAATAACAAAAAGCCCTATGTATAAAATATAATTAGAAGAAGGAAAAAAATAAAGAATTCAGAGTCTGGCTTGATGTAGCAAAACTTTATTTTTCTATACTGTCAGAGCACAGAGCTGGTTCACAGAACTAATTTTATAGGTAGCTAATTGTCATATGTTAAAGTACGTCATTCATTTACTCTCCTTTGAACTGCCACAAAAGTTTTTTTTTTTTTTTATACTGCCCCATCTTATAAGCAGAACATGTAGAAAAAGACAGCCTTGGTGTTATATTTTAAAAAGTTATAAAAGTTATTCTGGGACTGAAAACTTACATTCAGAAACCATATTCCTAGTTTACTAGCAACTGTTTTGGGCAAGTAATTCAACTTCTATAAATAATTTAATAGTTGCTGCATTGTATTCCATGGTGTATATGTGCCACATTTTCTTAATTCAGTCTATCATTGTTGGACATTTGGGTTGGTTCCAAGTCTTTGCTATTGTGAATAATGCCGCAATAAACATACGTGTGCATGTGTCTTGAACAATGAGATCACATGGACACAGGAAGGGGAACATCACACTCTGGGGACTGTGGTGGGGTGGGGGGAGGGGGGAGAGATAGCATTGGGAGATATACCTAATGCTAGATGACAAGTTAGTGGGTGCAGCGCATCAGCATGGCACATGTATACATATGTAACTAACCTGCACAATGTGCACATGTACCCTAAAACTTAAAGTATAATTAAAAAAAAAGAAAAAAAAAGAGTTTAATAGTTGCAAAATTGAGATAATATCACCTGTGTTAAGTAGCTTCTATTTTGGTATAAGATCAAAGAGGCTGTGCATGGGAGATAGGTTTATAAAGTTATAAAGTGAATTATAAATGTAAACATTTTATAATTATTACAATGTTTTATAGGTTAATGCTCTTCATAACTTTAGGTTATGATTGTGAATTTCTATATAGAGACTGCATAAGCACACTGATCTTCCCAAGCCCATTAATGTAAGTAAAGGGTTACCAATTCTATTCGATTCTTTTTTTTTTGTGGGAGTGACAGGGTCTCACTCTGTCACTGAGGCTGGAGTGCAGTGATGCAATCATAGCTCAATGCAGACTTGACCTCCTGGGTTCAAGCGATCCACCCGCCTCAGCCTCTCTCCACATGTCCTACATTCCCGAATATCTGGGGCTACAGGTGCATGCCACCATGCCTGGCTAAATATTTTTATTTTTATATTTTGTAGAGACAGGGTCTATTATGTTGCCCAGGGTGGTCTCAACCTCAGTTTTTTTTCTTCTTGCTTGTATGGTACATAAAACAATTTTGTAAATTATGTACACCTTTGAACTCTCAAAAATTGCCACCTAAAATTTTCATCATAATCCAAGGTCTTTGCCAACCTATAATTTCTTACTACTATCAATATTGCTATTTTAAAATAAAACTATAAGTTCTCAATTTTAAATATGTCCAAAGAAATTGAATTAAGAGTGATGTGATGTTCATTAACAGCCATTTAAAACAAGATGAACAAACTCTACTTTAAAATAAACGCTACGTTGCTTTTTCTCCTTAAACTGATATTATTCTACTTATCCCTCATAATTTGATCCTAATTTTTCTTTAAAGCCTTTTATTGATATCCTATCTTTTCTACTGTAAAATGCTGTATATAAATTAGCATTAAAATAGGTCTTGTGAACATACAAATCCAAGTGAAAAAATATTCAAAAATAAAATAACTTTTATAATTATTAATAGTATATGATTGAACAACTTTTATATTTATATATATATCCCACATTTTAATAAATATTTGTCCAGCACTTTGGAAGGCTGAGCTTGAGCTCAGGAGTTCAAGAGAAGCCTGGGCAACATAACAAAACCCCGTCTCTACAAAAAAAATTACATAACTTAGCTAGACATGGTGGTGTGCTCCTGTAGTCCTAGCTACTTAGGAGGTTGAGATGGAAGGATGGCTTGAGTCTTGAGTCTGGGAGGTGGAGGTTGCAGTGAGCTGAGATCACACCACTGGACTCCAGCCTGGGCAACAGTGCCAGATCCTGTCTCATATATACACACACACACACACACACACACACACACACACACACACGTATATGTATATATATGGATAACTTTATATAGTTAATATATCTTATATATATAACTCATATATATAACTTAATATAGTTAATAATAGAGGTGTTAATGAATTGGTTTTATCTAGATACATGGAAAAACTTTCTTACTCAAATGGCAAAACTTTTTACTTACAGGAAATAAAGTCCAGAATGAATTCTTCCTAGATTTTGTTGGAATGGATTTTATGGACAGAAACCGTGAGAAAACCTGTTTTCATAAATAAGTCTATGGGAATGGAAGGTGTCCTATTTAAGCAATACTACTAATTCTTCAACTTGATGAGAGGGATACAACAAACAATTACAGGAATCTCACCCAAAATCATTCCTAATGCTTTATCAGTTGATGATGATACTATACACCCTGTAGATGTATAGAAAGCAAATTGTAAACCACCTCTATTGCAAATGAATTTAGCAACCTCTAGACATTGTTTTAACATCAACATTTTAAATAGCTTCTTTATTTACTTTCTGCAAGTTTTAAACTTTGGGCCATGGCCCATGGTATGATTCTACATGTTCAACAGGTTTTGTGAAAGGTGACAGTAAAAGCAGGAGGTAGGAACCAGAACCAGTCAAAATACATACATTCTCCAGCAGGTTGGTCACTTAAAAAAAAAGATATGGAAATTAATGATCAATAAATTTCTTAGAACTATCTGTTCCTGCACAGTCCTTGGAAAGTCATCATGTACCTAAGTGTATTTATGTCTAAGATGCTGTCTTTGGTATATTTTTTCTAATGGTAAGCTACCAACATATTTGAGTAGTATTTCTCCACTTCTGATCTTCCCTTTCTATCTTCCCAGAGGTTGGGAAAGGAGACAACTGAATATATGTGATAATTATTATAATATAAGTTTACACATGGAATATATTGCCCCAAAGACAATCTTTCTGAAGAACACGGACTTTTAAAATACAGTTGCTTAAAAAATCTTTTCACTTTGTTCTATCTTGTCTAGATTTAAAGTTGCTTAAATTCTGTTAAAACAACAACTGGAATGTAGCACACTTTATTATAATTTCCATGGATCAGCGAATTAAAATATTTCTGTTCTCTCTTGAAAATAAAAATTGTGCCCGATTCTACTAAATTCTATGGGCTTGAATATCATTTGTATTTAGTCAATATTTATGTACTTTAGAAAAACTTAAGCTGATATCCATATATTATAAATATTTATTTTTAGATATGTGTTTGTAGTCTAGGGTTTCTTTTCATTTTGAGAAATATAAAAATATATCTTTATGATCAACTCTTTGTTATTGTTAAATATTTGCTTCTTCAAGGGATATGTGTGCTTCAAAAGGGGCGTGTGTGTGTGTGTGTGTGTGTGAGAGAGAGAGAGAGAGAGAGAGACAGGAGATATTTGGTATGAAAATGGACAAAACATGAAAATGAGTATTTATTATTACATGTATAGTAAAAAAAGTGACACACTTTGAATATGAAACCAATATATAATTTAAATTAATTTCATCTGAGCTCTTTCTTACAGAAAGTGCCAGAATCTCACCACATATCGATGCCTCTCTTGCTAGAGGATCCATCCAGCAGTAGCATCTAGTGGACAGCTGGACCTGTCATATCTCACTGCCTTGCTGGCTCAGAAATGCAAGTACCTCTAAGGGATGTAAAATCCACTGCGATTTAGGAAAACCGTAAATTTCAACCATGACTTTCTGGCTGGAGTTCTCTTTACTAGATTGCTGCATATTTTTTGAGCCCCATGACCATCATCTGTCAAGGTCAGAATTTTGTGATATTAGTCATTACTTCCTTGAGTCACTCTAAAAAGTTAACCTGAAGAGGAAAAAAAATACACTATCACTCTAAACACAGGTGAACTGGAATCTGGGGGAAATACTGATATGGCTTCTTCAAGGATATTGTACTTTGGGTTCAGACTAACACAGGATTGAATCATAACTCTTCCTGTGATTTCTAGCCTGAGGAATTTAGGGACTAAATTTTTCTCAACTTTCACATTTGCTTCTTTAAAATGGGGATATGAATACGCACTTGAAAGGGCTATTTTGTGAGATGGACTGAAATGTCTCATGTGATAAGATCTAAGCACCTAACCTTAGATGCCATGTCTTTGGGAAGCCCTCCCTGACATTTCCATTCAATGGCCTCAGACAGGTGTAATGGACCCTCCCTAAGGTTTGCACTGCCCTAGCACATTAGGCATCATTCTTTATTGCCCTGCACTGTTCAGTCACTCATTTAATCAATTATTGTCCTGCTAAACTGTACAAGACTCTGGCTTATGTTTCATTGTGAAGTGTAGTAAGAAGTTCAGTACCTGACACGTAGTTGGTACTTAAAAAATAGTTTTTTGAATACTATAAGAACTCCAAATAAAATACTGTGTGACTGCTGCATAAAAGAAAAGATGACATATTCTACCGGAAAAAAGAACAGGGTAAGAATAGGTCAGGGCAGGTTTAGTAGGAGAGGCAGCATTAACACCAGCCTTACTCTATTGTACTTTAGAACTTTTGTTCCAAATTATCCTAAATTGAAGCACACACAGCAATCTCTGGATTTCCTCTATGGTTCAAAAATTGAATATATAATTTGGAACAAATGGAACTGCCCACTGTCTACAGAGTCTCCTTTTATCTTCTTGTTCATTTTACTTTAAAAATAACATAGTGATACTAAATTCTAGCCTTGACACACTGAAAGGAGAACAAACTGCTTTCTGTCTTAGAAAAACAAATGGAAGCTGCTCATATGGTTTAGTTTTCTTTCCTATGTTTCTGGAACATGTAAGAAAAACTCAGAGGCCAGGTAAAATAGATAAAGAATGGGTAAAGAGGCCGTATAAAGAAAATCTACATAAGTTAACAAATATTTTATTAAACTGAGGAAACCTTACTCATTTGGTTTTAATTTGACTCAAACAACATAATAGTGTAATTATTATTCTTATGAATTCAAAGATGGGTTTTTTACATTTTTATTTCATGATCCAAACATGGTCTTGGTGAAATATCATTCCTGTTTACGTAGTTCAGAGTTCCTACTGTGTGGCAGTAACTCCTTCATTTCTTAGCAAGATATATATTTGTCATTCATTGTTCTTACATTTACCTGCATTTTGTGGATAAACACACTCGTAATCACTTTTAGTATAATTTGTAGCGAGCATAACACATAAGTAACATTATTAAATATAATAAATGCATGGGAATTATAAATTAGAGATGAAGGAAAGAAAAAAGAATGCAAATTGAGTGCTTTTTGAAATTAAAAGTCTAAAGTGTACTGATCCCTAAAATTCTATTTTACTTGAAATATTTTCATCCTCAAATACTGTTTCATTCTTGAACTGATTTCCTATGTAAAGAACTCCTTACTGCTTTCTCTATAGTTCTCTACCTTAGCCATTAATCTCTCACGTGAAGCTGTCAAAATCTTTTATGAAAATCGAAACCTACTATATCCACTTTTCTTATCTTTCACAGTGCATTATTTTCAAGCAGCCAAGTAAGTTAGTTAAGCACAAACTGCCTTGTAAAATCCATGTTAGGAATACAGCCACACTTTCCTCAGCTTTTATTCTGTTACCAATATTTCACAATTGTCTTTGTAGTCAATACTAAACACAGAGGTCTATTGTTTCTGGCTTTGCTTGTCTCCTTAGGTCCTTAATTCCTGACTCGCTTCTGATGCAAAAGGACTACATGGATACCATACTATATATACACTTGCATCTCTTCTGTCTCTCTACTTGGACTCTCTAATTATGAACCTTTGAAAGAAACTATCACATTTTTCTTTTTGTTTTCTCTAAATCATTAATTTATCATATGTGTGTCTTCAGGATTTCAAGTCAACAGTGTACAATTATTTAATGGCCTCCTTTATTTTTCATGGACTTAGTACAAAAAAATAGGCTATAAAATAAATATAAGATTTTAAGGACAGCTAATAGACTTTAAACTGGCATTTAGGAAAATGAATGGATTAATTTTTTTTGAAATGCACACTGCTCCAATAATTAGAGGAAACCATTTTTGGCAAAGTATACTTTTGATTTAGCCAAACACCGAATTCTCTTACATATAATGAGAAACAGTTGCCTTTCATCTGTACCAATGGCTGAAAGTCATCATTATCTAACAGATGCTCGGTGGCCCTTGTGAAATGAATTGGTCATCCCAATCAACTATTAATGGGCAGGCAACTGTAACAGGCAAATCATAACTATTACAACTAATTAAACTCGAGGTTTGTATTTACACAGACAGAACAAAGTGAAACTGAGATATAGCTATCAATTTTGTGAGGAAATAACAATACTTCAAAATGAATTAAAGATTGTTATTCTGAGATAGTGTCTGAGTCAACTCCCCTTTCAATTCCTCCAACAATTTCTTTTTGAGTTCTGACCATGCAAGTAGACTAGAAAATTTAAAAATATAAAAAATAGCTTCTTTTAATAAACTTACAATCTAAAGACAGAATAAGCAAAATATTTACACAATAATTACCATGATAGACATGATAGAAGTACAGGCATACCTCATTTTATTGCACTTCATAGATATTCTGCTTTTTACAAGGTTAAGCTTTGTGCCAATCCTGTGTCAAGCAAGTCTGTTGGTGTCATTTTTCCAACAGCATGTGCTCACTTCATGTCTCTGTGTCATATTTTGGTAAATCTTGCAATATTTCAAATTTTTCGTTATTATTATATGTTTTATGGTGGTCCATAATCAGTTATCTTTGATGTTACCATTATAATTTTTAGGGAGGCATTACAAACTATGGCCATACAAGACGGGTAAGTTAATAAATGTTGTCTGTGCTCTGACTTCCCCAACTACCAGTCATTCCCCATCTCTTTCTCTCTCCTTGGACCTTTCTATTCCCCAAGATACAACAATTTTGCAATCAGACCAATTAAAAACCCTACAGCGATCTCTAAATGTTCAAGTGAAAGGAAGAGCAGCACATCTCTCAATTTAAATCAAAAGCTAGAAATGATTAAGGTTAGTGAGGAAGGCATGTCAAAAGACAAGATAGGTTAAAAGTTTAGGTTTCTTGTCCCAAACAGTTAGCCAAATGGTGAATGTAAAGGGAAAGTTTTTAAAGGAAATTCAAATTGCTAATCCAGTGAACACACGAATGATAAGAAAGTTAAACAGCCTTTTTGCTGATATGAGGAAATTTTTAGTGGTCTGGATAGAAGACCAAACCAGCCACAACAGGCTCTTAAAACAAAGCTTAATCCAGAGTATGGCTCTAACTATCTTCAGTTCTATGAAGGCTGAGAAAGGTGAGGAAGCTACAGAAGAAAAGTTTGAAGCTGGAACAGCTTGGTTCATTAGGTTTAAGAAAAGAAGCTGTCTCTATAACATAAAAGTGCAAGATGAGGCAGCAAATGCTGATATAGAAGCTGCAGCAAGTTATCCAGAAGATTTAGCTAAAATAATTGATGAAGATGTCTACATTAACATCAGATTTTCAATGTAGATAAAACTGCCTTTTATTGGAAGAAGGTGCCATCTAGGACTTTCATGGCTAGAGAAGAGAAGTCAATACCTGGTTTCAAAGACTCAAAGGACAGGCTGACTCTCTTGTTGGGGACTAGTGTAACTGGTGACTTTAAGTTGAAGCCAATGCTCATTTACCATACCCAAAATGCTAGGGACCTTAAGAATTATGCTAAATCTACTCTGCCAGTGATTTATAAATTGGACAACAAATCCTGGATGGCAGCACATTTTTTACAGCTTGATGCACAGAATATTTTAAGTCCATAGTTAAGACCTACTGCTCAGGAAAAAAAAAAAAAAAGGTTCTTTTCAAAATACTACTGCTTACTAACAGAAAATGCACCTAGTTGCTCAAGAGCTCTTATGGAGAATGTACAAGAAGATTAATGTTGCTTTGATGCCTAGTAACACAACACCCATAACATCCATTCTGCAGCTCATGATCAAGGAGTAATTTCAACTTTTAAGCCTTATTACTTAAGAAATACATTTTATAAAGCTTTGTTTCCACAGATAGTGATTTCTCTGACGGATATGGGCAAAATAAGTTAAATCGCCTGGAAAGGATTCACCATTCCAGATATAATTGAGAATATTCATAATTCATGAGAAGAGGTGAAAATATCAAGTGACTGGAGATGCGGTGGAAATAGTAAGACAACTATAACTAGAAGTGGAGCCTGATGATGTGCCTGAATTGATGCAATCTCATGATAAAGCTTGAAAAATGACGAGTTGCTCTTTACAGATGAGCAAAGAAAGTCGTTTCTTGAGATGGTATCTACCCCTGGGGTAACTGCTGTGAATATTGTTGAAATGACAATGAAAGATTTAGACTATTACAAAAACTTATTTGATAAAACAACAGTAGGATTTGAGAGGGCTGACTCCAATTTTGAAAGTTCTATTGTGGGTATGACGCTATCAAAAAGTATTGGATGGAATAAGGAAATCTTTCATGTCAGAAAGAGTCAATCAATGTAGCCAACTTCATTGTTGTCATATTTTAATAAACTGTCCAAGCCACCCTATCCTTCTGCAACCACCACTCTGACCAGTCAGTAAGCCCTTCACAAACAGAACAAAGGACTTGTTGAAGGCTCAAATGATAATTAGCATTTTTAATAAGAAAGTGTTTTATAATAAGTGATGTACTTTTTTTTAGACATAATGCTATTGCATACTTAATAGATGACAACATAATGTAAACACAACTTTCGTTTATTGGGAAATTAAAAAAATAATGTGACTTAATTGAGATATCCACTTTATCGCAGTGGTCTGGAAACTGATCCACAATACCTCCCAGGTAAGCCTATACCATAAGAGACATAATGGTTTATAGGACTTCAAGAAAGAAGAGATCATATTTCACTGCATTAGAATTTGTAAAATTAGCTGGGGAAATAGGAATGTGAGATGGCTCTTTATAGACAGGAATCATTTAGCGTTAGAAAAGAGGATGAATAAGAGCTGTCGACATAACAGTTCTCAGCAGGGGACCCCAAGAGAAACACAGACAAAGAGATACAAAATAAGGAGTGGGGTTGTGTACTAGCATAAAATCTCATTTGATTCAATAGAGTGTATGAAAGAAGTGAGGATGAAAAGTTCCATAATTCGCTTGGAGGTAAATGATAGATGATTTTAGACGTCAACCTGTGAATTTCAGAATAATTTCAGTAGGCAAAAAGATGTTTCAGAGTATATAAGGTATATTATTAAAAAAAAGTTTAGGAGAAAGGCTTTTTTGATCATATCTTAAGAACTGGATAGTAAGCTATGATTCTATATATACTATGGAATTTAAATTATCATAGTAACCCTCTGAAGTATATATTATTATCCCATTCATATACCTGGAAAAAAGGAGGCTCCAGAGTTATCAATATGTTTCCCAAGATAGGGGAATCAGAAAAAAAGAGTTCAGGATAATTCAAATACGTTATAAACTCAGATAATGAACTTTAACTTGAAGATGAGGAAAGTGTTGGAATAATTATCATTATTTCTAATGATCAATGCTTTTCTGACTTCCAAAAAGGAAATTGGAGAAATCAAGAAATTAAAAACACAAATCCATATAAGCACATTGCCAAAAATACAAGTACAATCATACAATCAATCCTAATAAAAAGTACTGCAGTCTTGTGGCTATCAGCCACACACAGCTATGATCAAATAACAATTATCATCATCATTGCCATCATTTATTTTATGAAAATGTATACGGTGATATCCTAGATATTAATAAAATACGCAAAAGTACTTTATAGAGTTAATGTTGATAAATTTTACATGAGGAATAAATTTTACTCACATCTCTAGAAAATTAATAGTTCAAAGCAACAAATTACATACAGGTAGATTTCGGATTTAACCTCAATTCCAACTGAATCCAAATTCTTGGCCCTTTGTACCATGCTTTACAGATTACTACAAAGTACAATTCTAAGATATCCTTCAAATTATCCACATGCCACTGGGAAATATTTTTGTGCTAGTATGTTACACTGAGTTGTCTAAATGAGTCCAGGAAATAAATAATATATTTTGGTAGGCCACAGATTCTGTGTGAGCCTACAATCTAATGTGGCCTACCAAAAAATATTAATGGCACAGTCCTGAATAGAACAGGAAGTCAAATAATTTAATGCAGAGAGGAATTCTATTAAGTGGTAGTGGATCAATTCTTGAATTTTAATATTGTCCCTTTCCTACTTTACACATATAAATGGCAATGAACTCAGGGTTCTGGATCCTCTGATATGACAGACTGCAAACTCCCCGAAGGCAACCTTGACCACCAAAAGTGAAGCAGGGCTCCCTGAAGAACAAAGAAATAGTGCAGTGCATCTTTTCACTTATACACTCATTTCTTATATAACCTTCAAATTCTTGGTTGCATCAGCCATTTGTGATTTACCATATAGATCAGTTTCTGTCTCAGCATTAAAGCAGCAAATTTTACTAGTTTTATACTTTGTATTTTTGCATTTCCTTTTCCCAAAAGAGTTTAACATTGGGAATTATTAAAGTGGTATCTTTAAAAATATCCAAACCTCAGTTATAATTCAGCAGTGACACTGACCAGGAGACACATCTTTGTTGTCAGTTCCTCTTGTGCTTTTCTGGCCGATAGCATGAAATTAAGTTTTCACAGACCATTCTGTTTCAGTTAACTGTACTGTTGCAGAGGAAAAGGAAGGGCTTATAAGCAAAACGTAGTTCTTTGTGGAGGCTTATGTTCACACATTGTCTATATAAAACATTTGCTCTGTGTTAAAAATGAAGATGTTTTGAAGACATCATTAATACGGATAAATTCAATTTCTTTTCATTTGTGTTTACCGGTAAACCACGTATATTTCAAGTACATAAATAAATATTTTTAAAAGACAAGGATAACATTGTTTAGTTTGGGCAACCATATGCTATTCCAACAAACTGATATATTCTTTCTGATTTATTACAGTACTAAATATAGCTTCCATCTGTCAACTTGATTACAGACACCTTGAGTATGAGGATTTCCTTGATGCCAATATATTCACAGAGCCTAGCACAGTGTCTGACATTTACCAAATGCTCAGTGATTACTGGTTGAATATATTAATAGTTGAATAAATTATCTTCTACCGTGATTATTAATGACACAAATTAGAAATATATTCAACTTTATTACAGGAAATTTTAAAAAATCATCAAACCAAGAGAACAATAATGAAGTAGTATTCTTTTACAAAACTAAATTCTAACTTTTCAATCTGCTCTTTTAAGTACATTTATTGCAAAAGTTGCAGGTAATTTTGGGGAGAGAGAACACTTTCCATACATAATAAAAATAATAAGAAATAAATAACCTGAGACATTATTAGTAAAATTTTGTCATCAAAGTCAAGGTGAGAAACAAAAATCAATGTTTTTAGAACTGATATTTTAATAGTTATTTCACATTTCTGAAATTATCTGTCAATACATATCAGTCATATCAGCAGGAAATATTTCTATTTTACCTTCAGTGAATTTTAATGGCCATGTAAGTACACTTGGTCTAAAGTCTAACTACAGAGCATGTGGGATTTTTGGTAACACAGCCAGGATAAAGAGTTCAAAAATAGAATCTGAAGACCTGTACTCTAATTGTTATTCTGCCACCAACTAACTGCTATTCCAGACATAGTGTCTGTAGACTTAAGTTCCCTTATCTGTAAAACAGAATCAGCATTTCCCAAAGGGGCTTCCATGAAACTACTTCCCTGGGATGTTAATAAGCATCTCTTCAAATTCTACTTCCATGTGCATATAAATGAATTAAAATGAGCACATTTCCTCATCGCAGGAATACTCAGACCATTTAGTATGTTAATGTCCATGAGGACTCTCAAAGAGACAGAAATAATACACAAGTATTCCCAAATTTATGTGTCTCTGAATATGATATCCAAGATTAATCTTCCAGAATTAGTATTCCATGGAGCAAAAAAGATGCCAAAGTGAAAGTCATGACTATATCCCAGTGGAAGTCTTCAGAGAGTTTCACTTTGTCCATTCTGGCTCATTTAGAGATTTAGTCTATGGAGCAGAAAACTAAATGCCAGTAGCTACAGCACTAGAATTAAATTCAAGGGTAAGCATGGTATTATCAGATATTTGCTTCTATTCAGGTAAAGTGAAACTCTAAAATCCAGTTTTATGAACACTAAAAGTTATTCAAGCCAATTTGAGGCAGAGAACTAGTCATTCTATATAAAAATGAACTGAACCAATTGATATATACTTGGTATTTTTATGGATAAATAAAAACCAATGTTAGTGACCCATGATCAGTAAATATAATTTTTTTGAAAATGTATAGGAGGAAAATGCCTATATTTCTGCAGTTGAGAGGAATATGGTATATAGCAATTAAGGTCTTTGTAAAACATTAACTTTTTTGTGAGCAAAATATTTCTCAATAATCACTCTTTAGTAATCACATTAAAATGTCAATTGGGTTTGGAACCAATTTAACATATCTACTACCATTCTACCCACTTTTATCAGATTGTCCTGAAATTCTAGTGATTACATAATTTTCTGCTCAGTACCATCTCACATAATTCCTCATGGCCCACAGAATAAAGCCCAAAGGCATTATCCTAGAATTAATGACATTTTATAATCTGACCTCTTTCGGCTTTCCAGCCATTTCTCCTAGAATTTTCCAATATGACCTTTGAATAGTAGGTAACTTGGTCTATTTTCTCTTTCCCCTCAAATTTTTATTATACTGAGGCCTTAATGACAGAGTTGCCTGAAATGTCCTCATTGTATTTTCATTTAAAACCTCCACCATCCTTTAATGTCCATTATAAATTACCTCTTTGAAGTTCCCTTTCTTATCACCCCACATGAATAGAGTTTCCACTGAAGTATGTGCAATTTGTGTAGGTCATAAAGGACCTTTTCAAACATTTTCTATTTTCCCACATCCACTGAGTACAGTTATAGCATTTTCATGACAAAATGAGAGATGAAATTTAATGCCTTGTAGCCTTCCCTTTCTTCTACATTTCCCCCCTTAGGGACATTTATTCCCTTAGTATGCACATCTTTCAATTTCTAACCCCTTTCTCCAAAGCAGGAGTGAACAGATTTCAAAATGTATATTCATCTGCATCAGTATGTTAACTTAACCAGACATTTGCTATTTAAGCCTAATTTATAATTGGAAATAAAACTTTTGTCTCTACATAAAGGAATCCAGATAAAAACTATGAAATATAAGAGAAAAGGAAAGGATGAAGAGGAGACCTTCTCATACTCCAGGGAATCATACTACTCCCAAGACTGACTCTGATTATAATACTGATTTATTATTTTAATATTTTGATGAGTAAGGTACTTACTCTGCCTCAAAAAAATTCATGGTTACCAACTCCTGGAATACCTTCTTCCTGCAGTTTTTACTCTACAGCTGACAAGAACTAATTCTTGTTTTAAGACCAAACTTTTCAGGCTGGGCACGGTGGCTCACACCTGTAATCCCACCACTGGGAGGCTTAGGTGGGTGGATGAGGTCAGGAGTTTGAGACCGGCCTGGCCAACATAGTGAAACCCCATCTCTACTAAAAATACGAAAAAAATTAGCTGGGCATGGTGGCGGGTGCCTGTAATCCCAGCTACTTGGGAGGCTGAGGCAGGAGAATTTCTTGAACCTGGGAGGGGGAGGTTGCAGTAAGCCGAGATTGCGCCACTGCACTCCAGCCTGGGCGAGACTTCATCTCGTCTCAAAAAAAAAAAGAAAAAAAAAGAAAGACACCAAACTTCTCAATCTTAATGTTGTCGTCTATGTGGTATCTTCCATAATCTCTCCCAAACATAGTCATCTTTTGCTGATATGATCTCACAGTATTTTTTGTGTATACCGTTATAATCTCATTAATTGCAGCAACACAAATGACAAAAGACAACTGATTTTTCCCCTTGGATGATCTAATTTACTTTCACTCTTCCATCATCACTTATGACATGATGACTCTCAAATTCATCTACCTAAAATCTATATATATAAAAATCCCTCCCTTGAATTCCAGATCCTTGGAGACAAACACCCACATCTAAAACCAAATTTGTTTAACACTGGACCAGTCATCCTTATGACTTTCCATTTTGTCACTGTTTTGTCAGATGGTATACCAATATCCACCCAGTTAAACAATATTTACTTGTTTTTTCTGGTACAAACCCAAATAAATTACAAACATCAATAAAACTAAAATTCTAAAATAACTCACTTTCTCTATATATCTCCTTGCTGGAAAAATGGGTTACATTAGTTCTTTTAAAAACATGCATGATAAATTGTACTAAATACAATATTCAGGTCTGGACATACTAGGTATAATTTTCTGTGTCTCTGGGGTCTTACATATTTAAGGTCAAAATAAACTTGTTTATTAAGCTTATTGATATTCAATTTCATCATCCTCTTTAACAGTTATGTTCCCTGGTAGTTTCATTGCCAATAATTTATTTGTCAGGTTGCCAGGTGCTTCTAAACTTCTATGTATTTTTTCATATCCAATTTTACTTTAAATATTTTTATGAAAAGAAGCCTGTTAAATTTCCTAATTATTATATTATTATTTTTTCACTGACATTTTGTGACTTGAAAACCCTTAAAGATATGAAATCATTTTTTCCCAATATGTACCACAGACAATGTTGTTAAATAAATAAGAAGACAGAAACAGGGCATTATCAAGAGAGAAATATTCAATATATCTTATATTTCTGTCACACATTTTTATACCAACTGTGCCAAAAGTTGTATATCATAGAAATGATAACAAATTTACAAAGGCATTCCTTTATCCCTTAACTCTCAAATTAAAAACTTTCATAGGCAGGAAGTAGGGCAAGCATATATTCCCTTTGAAAGGTGCAAGAAAATGTCATTGGCATTCACATATGGTACTCTTTTCTTTAAGCTTAAAAAAATGGACTATAAAACATTTACAAACATAGCCTACTTATTGGGCACCTTTATGTTTACATAAATGTTGAAGATATCTCACATACCTCTTTCAATCAAATTATCTCACTGACATTTATTGACCACTTTCTATGGGGAAAAAAAATTGTGTTTGCCCTGGAAAGCTTCTTTGGAACTCACTTCTTGAATAAAAATGTTCTCCTAATTCCTAGTTTTGTGTGCTTTGTTTTATATTCTATGGTCAAGACATAACAAGGTATTTGATAATAAAGTCAGGCCTTTAAATGAAGGTTTATTGCCACACATATTTGAATATGATAAAAGCAACTGCATATAATTTTACAAAGGTTCTATAATGTCTAGAAAATTATCATAGCCTAAAATGAAGATGTAAGTTTTCTTTATTTTCTATTAAAGTTTAATCTTTAATGGCCAGAGCAGAGTTTCAAATTAATTATTTTACTGTTATTAGGTTTTTTCATTTCTTGTATCCATCCTAAACTCTGTCCAGCATTCCCATGAACATTAGTGGCTCATTAGGAGGCTCAGAGTTAATCCGCAGGGCAAAACATTTGTTCCGTCATTAAGGCCTGCTTTCCTGGGAGTTAGAAATAAGCAGAAATCTAATTTTGGTTAATTTCATTGCTTAGGTCATAGTAGTAAATTCAACTCAGTCAGCTCTTGTAAAATTATCTTTTATTAAAATGAACTATAAGTTTTGTAGAAATGCAAAAATGTCTCCACTGAGACAAAATTCCTTAGATGACAAAATACAAAATAAAATTATGCTTATTTCCCTCAGTTATCATTTAGTATAATATTAACTCTACGGTTTGTATAATTTGATAATTTCTAACTTTTCTACAAATAAATTATTATAGCAACTACGTATCAGACTTTTAACAAATACACTCACAGGAATTTTACCATATTCTTTTATTGCCTATCTAATTTCCTGATCATATTTTAGGCTCACTAAGAAGCATTATTCACTATTAAGTTACCAACTTGAACTAAACTTTGGCTGTGAGTGGGCTAAAGACTAAGTAAAGTGCCCATTAATAACTACTTTCATTCCCAGAGTTTGTGTGTGATTCTAAGTAAGCATTTCCTTTTCCTGTCTCTTGAGGTACGATGCTGGAATCAACTCTGATACATGTTCTATTGAACATTATTTATCGCTGGCTTGCAAGCAGGGCTGAAAGTAAAATTCTACATTTATAGATGACACTAATTTTGTTGACTGAGGAAAATGCCAAGAGGGTAAGGCTTAACTAAAAAGCACTCAGGTGAGAAGTAATTTTGGAGTTGGTAGATGTGAGATCCAGCCTCTAGTGCTGCCACTTAACTATTTCTAGTTTGTAACCTCCCAAAACATCAGGTTTTCTCTACTGTAAAATCAAGATTTAGGAAGTCATTGACTGCACAGGTGGTAATGAGAATGGGTGTAAAATCATTAACACAGGTGAAGCACAATAAAAAGAGTCATGGGACTCAAGAGGTCTGTCTTCAAATTCCAGAGCTATCACTTTTTAATTCTGTCATCCTGGGCAACTCACTTCATTTCTCAATCATTCATCTTATACCTCTGTAAAATATCAATATTAACAACTATCTTCTGGAGCTATTTTATTTTAAAATAAGATACATCATCTCATTAAGAACACAGGTTTTGGGTCAAACGGACTTAGTTTGGAATTCCATTTTTCCACTTATTAGTTATATGAGTTGAGAAAGCCACATAACTTCTCTAAGCTCCATTTTTTTCCCTTTTAAAACTGTGATTAATCTGACATTAGTTTTTGTAAGGCTTAATGAAATAATCAAGTTTGGGGGCTACATTAAGTGTGGTATTTGTATTATTCTTAAGAAATCCTTGTGAATGGGGAAAATGACCAACAAAGTTGACTGTTGGCAAGTATAAAGTAATGCTTTCGTGAAAAAAAATCCAACACAGTCTAAAAAAGTGATGAATGCCAAAATGTCAGATGAGACAGAAGGAAAAGGATCTATTATTACACCCTATTTCCTGAAGACAAGAGTCCAATGTGCACTTGTCAACACAAAAGGTCAAAACAATCGCAGGCATCATTTAAAAGGTTATTGGAAACAAATAAAAAAACATGATTTCTTTTCGGTTTTACACAGATATGTCAGGGGATGATGGTAAAGGGAATTACATAATTATTGTGACAAAAATCCACAGCATTTGCTTTTGCATATTCTTCCTTTAAAAATAATTTATTCTCTTATTAAACTACCATTTTACTTGCTCTCAAGTAAAATGAGCAGGAATGAACATTTACAAAAGAAATTAAACTCTCTTGATCTAGCACGGTCAGTGGTCAGATTGTGTAAGTGGGGAATTAGCCTGCAATCATTCGTATAATGATATTACATTATAATGAAAACCTGCCCTAGTTGGCTCTATTCAATATACTTAAGAATCCTTTAGAAATTAAGACACACCTATCTCTTAGATAACGATATGTTAAAGCATATCTCATTATAGCATTTACAAATGCTAATTTAGAAGAATAAAAAATGTCTCACGTTAACTTCTCTCAAAAAATACACTGTTCAAAAATTTGGACTTAGACTTTACTCTGTCTAAATTTTCCAAGTATTTTTTTTTTTCTGTAAGTATATCTTTTGTTCTTCCTCTCAACTGAAAAAAAAGATGAGTCACATAAGAGACAGTTGTTCTCAACCCTGAATGGACATCAGATTCACCTTTGCAGCATTTTAAACAACAACAAAAACAAAAATATCCTACCTTTTGTCTTAAAAACAATGTATGTTCATGATAAAAAAAATACAGAAATACTCACTCTTTGTTCTAAATCTCCCAGTGCCACTCCCCAATAGAATTGTTTTCTATGTTTTGTATGTCTTTTCAGAAATTATGTAAGCCAGAGTATTTTTCTGTATCTATATCTATTTTTTTTTAAAAAGTTGTTAACAGAAATAGGGTAATCCTATACATAATATACTAAAAAATAGCTTGCTTGCCTTTACAATACACCTGGACATTTTTCTGTAATGCCTACATGTAGGTACATCCTCTTTCTTTTTAAGTACCTGAAGATTCATTCACAAATTATTTACAAGAGAAGTCCTAGTTGATCCATTAATCAGAGCCAGGTTGTACTAAGAAGGAAGGAGCCTACTACCTCTAAGTGGTCATCAGCAGTTATTCTATGTTATAGAGATAATACAGAGAACTGTTACTATTCACGTCTTTTAGGTGGAGGTTGGTTGGTTTTTCTCCCAGTATTTCTCCTCTAATACAACGCTGCCATGAATAGCTGTTAAATGTAACAATGTAGGCACAGCTGAAGTATAAACTCATAGAGGTAGAATTGCTGGTTGAAAGGCTATGTGCCTCTTTAATTTTCCCAAATTGTTTTCTAAAATGTCATGTCAAGTTACACTCTTACCATTCCTTTGCTCATGGGAATATTTTTATATATTTTAATGAATATGTGTGATTATTTAAATATATAGAGAGAATGTGAAAGAGATATTGTACTACAAACAAACTTTATTAAAATGTCTATGATTGGGTCTGGAGGCTCAGACATATTTTTCTTAAAATCTCCCAAAGATATCCCATTGATTAAGCATATTTAGTAATCATTTTCTCATTTTTTGACAGTGTGGATTTGTTGTATAAACATTAATTGTGGAAACCTATCACTAGAATTTGTGATGCAAGAAATACAAGTCCAAATCTGTAAAACTATACATTGTAAATCTCGGGTGATTAACACAGCTGTACTCAGGAATCATTTTTCTACATTACATCAGACTCTATTCTACATATAGTTTCACAGAAAATCAAAATGATAGGGGTGGTGTTCTTTCTGTCCTCAAAATATACCTTGAATTGAAAGTTAAAGTTCCACAAAAGTGACAGCTAAAAAATTTAAAATAAACTCAATCATACTATCATTACCAATTCTATCCCAGTTCTCTTTGACCTCATTTTACTACTTGTGGCAGACTGTATTTTACAAAATGACCACATCGCCCATGCCACAGATGCTTCTGCGTTATGGCCTTGACACCCCCATCGAAAGGCAGAGTTTAAAAACCCTTCTCCAATCTGGGCTGGCCTTAGTGATTATCTTGTAACCATTAGAATGTGGTTGAAATGACGAGGCAGGAATTCTTAGGGTAGGCTCAAGAAGGCCCTAGGAATTCCACTTTGGTAATGTTCACTCTCCCCATTACTCCTCTCAGGATGTTTGTTTTTGGAATCCAGTCAGTTGCCAAGGAGAGGCCATGCGTAGATGACCTAATCCACAGTCCTAACTGAGGCTTTGATTCCTACCATTAGAGGTGCCACACACATGAATGAAAAGGCCTCCAGGTAATTTCAACCCTCAGCCATTCGAGTCACATCCCTTGCCCTTTGATTCTTCTCAGCTTAGGCCCCAGACATTTTTAAACAGACATAAGCCAACCTCACTGTGTTCTCTGCATGAGTTTATGACCCAGAGTATCCATGAGCAAATATGAAATGGTTACTATTTCATAACACTATGTTTGCGGTGGTCTGTTATGCAGTAATATCAATGAATACATAGCTACACCACTGGAACACTATTTTATACTTTCTAAAATGAAGAAAGAACATCTGCTGAGTGTATTTATATATAATCACATTAAAAAAAAATCACTCCCTAAAGTGTGTTTAAGGGTTATGGGTTTGGGAAAGAGGATTTCATGTTCAACTTGAGGAAACACTGGGTACAGTTGGCACTGTTAGTTCTCTACCTAAGAATTTCCAGATGATAATCAATAATTGTTCGAGTTTAGCATGGTAATACTATTCCTTTTTTAGTTGTTGGTTTAGTAGTAGGCTTGTATCCAAGTTCTGGCCAATAAAAGCTGACCCAGACCCAGTGGAAGCATTCTGGGAAATATTTTCCTTCTTTGATAAAATAATAGAGGGTCACATAAATAGTTATTTTGCAATGTTCTGGTCATCACGACTTTTGTGCTTTTACAATTTCTCATATGAAGACTTGATCCTGGAAGCAGAAGTAGCTAACTTGTGAATATAAAGGTAGGACCAAGGCACAAAACACAGGCATAAAATCAGTGAACCAGGGAATAAAACCTGAAAACACTCATTTCTCATCATAAACAAGACAATGAATGTCTATATTACCTAATAACCTTGGCAAAGTTTTCTGTTACTTGCAGCTGAATGTATTATAAACACTACACTATGTTTAGACAAAATTAGCATCCACATATGGCCACTTAAGCAATGCTTCATAGTCTGTCATGAATGATACTACTGGATTTGTGTAATGCAGTGGCCCTGTCAATATGCATTCTAAATCTTCCTAGACCTAGGCATTTTGCTTTGAATAAAAATTTGGTGAGGATCAAACTGATGTGCTTTATTTATTCACAGAAAAGGGCTAAAGAAAAACTGGTTTTCCCCTCTATCAATTTTCTCTTGTAATTTAGAATATTAAATATCTTACTGTATGTTAGAATGTAATTGTTCACTTTTGATTATGAAAATATTAACTTTCCTAACAGAATCCAATATAATAAGTTAACATTTAGAAAGTTACAATTAGGAAATGAATATGAACTCAGATCTAAATCACCTGAAAAATATTTTAAGAGATTAATCATTATGTCCTCCTTAGATAACAGCTTTATTTGATCCTCATAATAAAGTAGAAAAAGAAAAAAATCATTTAGTAAGTTTAGACAGTAAAAGATTATAACTGCATCAATATTTTCCCAAACTTGTGGAGTGTGCCATGTGATAAAAGTGGCCTAAATAGGAAAAATTATATTATTGCATCTGTTGATTCATTCACTAATTCAATAACCATGTGCTAAACATTAATGTAGAATGTTAATAACTATGTTATCCTAAGTTCAATAATTCACCACATTCATTCAAATAATATTTGTTACTAGTAGATTCTAGGGATAATGTTACAAGTTCAAAATTTTTAGTAAAACCTCTGGGTTTTTTAGTTTAAAAATAACTGCAGCTCAGATTCATAACACTTCATCAAATGTAGATACCTCTTGTTTAATTACAGCACAGCTACTTCTTCAAATGACAGCTAGTTAATCTGACAAACTTATTCAAGTTACAGCTTTAAATATTAACTTAACACATGTGCTCTGTCCAAAGCATCAATTTTATTTTAATATGTGCATGGATTGAAAAGTATTTTAAGTGTTAGAAATTTCAGATACATGCCAAAACAGTAGAATAGGCCTCAATGCTCCTTCAACCACACCGGATAGAGTTACTCTCAGCTTGGACACATTTGAGTTACACGCTGTTTTTTCTATACCTACTGATGGTTGCCCTCTGCAAAGCTCCTCAAAAGCAGGTTTCAAAATGTGAGTCTTATGCTTGGTTTTCTAAGTGTTTTTTGCAAGTGATAAATTTCTAATTGTTTCTAACTTATATGAAAGAATCAAATGGTCTTTTAAAGAGTGAAGTACATAGAAGATCTCGAATTGAATTTTCAGTGAAACAAAGGCATCTTTTGCAGCATGCTGAAAATCAACATGCCTCGATCACATCAGCAGGCAAGTCAAAAATTCCTGCAGGTGATGACAGCCAATGCAGATGGTAACTTCTCCCCTCTGATTTTCTGCTCTGTGGCAAACAGAAAATAAAGGAGTTAAAAGTAACATACGGTTTGAGACTCTAGAAAAGTGGCTGATCATGCCCAAAGGACAAGAAAATAAGCAGCTTCTACAATTTTTCATATTATTTAACATGCTCACAACTTAGAAGAAGGGTGCAAGTCAATTTTACTATAATTTTATATTCAGTAGGCTAAATCTAGGCACAACCAGCTGGGTTGTTAATACAGGTCAAGGAATAATTAGCTACATTTGTTTCCATTTTAGAAAACCTAAATGAGCTCTGAGTGGGTTTGAGGCTAAGAAAGAAACAAAGATTTCTTCACTGATGTAATAGATTCTGACAAAAACATGAGAGCAGAGAATAGGGGATTATTATACTAAGATGCACTTATGAAAAAATAATGAATGAAGAACTGATATTATACTTGCAAAATTCAAATAAATGCCACAATTCTGTAATAAATGGATTATGACGGTGGGAAAAGTCCATGCTGGGTGTTCTTCCTCATAGTAAGCAGTCAGGGAAAGAAAATAGAGCAATTCAGCCCAACCGTCATCCAAAGGCACCAATCATTTTTCTTCCATGGCACTCTCAGGCAACAGTCGATATAAATTTTATATCACCATAGGCTTTTGTGGGGAAAGACAAATTATAAGCTTGAATTTTAAAGAATATGATCATATGTTTTTTGGAATCTATTTAAAATATGAACACACTGAGTAACTAGAGACATACGTGATTATAATTTTTATAGAGTTTTATCTCAAAGCAAATTAACCTTATAATTATACATATAACAAATAAAAAATATCTCCATATAATCAACAACTGTGGCTTGGTGAATTCCCAAGAAACACGTACACACAAATAAAAATAAGTGAATGCATCCAGGGGATAATACTGCCAATTATTTATCTTTCATTTACATGTTTTATTTCAAATGTAAATAATCCGGAAGCACTACCTTTCTTCATAGAGTAAATACAGCAAATGTTTGATGCTACATTATATTGTTTTCTTAAAGCCACATGACTGGAGGAGAAGTGGTTGCACAGACTTATGACCAGTGCGAATATGCAGTATTCTCTATATTACATCAACTTTCTCTTTTACTCAAAGATTCTGGTGCTGAGGTGGGAAAACATTTTATAGTAATGTGTGATGATTAGACACATAAAGCACTTGATAAAATATCCAGACCACACCTTGCTACAACTATGGAAAAACAGCTTCAAGAAGCCATATGAATGTCTCATAATGTTGTATCTTTAAAAATATGCTATCAAGAATATCACTGACTGTATTATTTACTCTCTCTAAAGTCTCTGGGACTTTATCATTTTTTCCCTTCAGAAATGTAAATCTGTACAATTATTAAAAAATGTGCAAATTGCACTGGAAAGAGGAGACAATGAAAAGATCCACTCAACCAATGAGAGACACAACCAGCAAGACACAGTACCCTGCCAATGTGCATAAAGATGATTTAATAGGAAACAAAACATTCTGAAGTTGCTATGAAAAACAAAGTATTACAAAACAACTTTGGGATATTAGATTTGTTGCGGTCAGTTAGTGAGTTTAAGTTACAGTACATTTCTTTCCTATTTGTTAATTTTTTCAAAATATTTATTGAATTTCTATTGCATACTGGTTCTAGAAACTGGGGATGCATCAGTGAACAAAACACATAAAAATCCTGTGAAGCTAACATTCAATTCACAAAATCTTAGTTTACTTTAAAGGGGGAGTAATATTTACTGTGCTACTGTGCTTAACAATGCTATGAGGAAGAGAGATTTAACATATTTTGTATAGAAAAGGTTTTACAAATTAAAGTGCTAAATGATAATCAAACATTCTATAGGTATTTTTCTGAAATGTAGTTTGCTCCTCCGTAACTCTGATCTATTATTTTCTAATTGGAAACATCTAGGTTTCATTATGTGTAAAACTGCACACTAAATCTATAGGTACTCTACATGATGGCAAATGATTTTTTAGATAAATTGATAAGAGGCCTCGGTTTTAGGCGGTAATGCTTTTCTCATGGAAAACCAGTTTGCTCTAAGAAGACATGATGTTTCAAAATGTTCCACTCTACTATAGGGGAATGTGGCTTCCTGGTAAAATCGTTTGCATGAATTTAAATAAGAGCTGCCATGCTGTGAGGGCTGCAGCTCAACCCCTACATCTAATATGTTTTTTTTGTTTTTGTCTTTGTTTTTGTTTTTTTTGAGACAGAGTTTCGCTCTTGTTGCCCAGGCTGGAGTGCAATGGTGCGATCTTGGCTTACTGCAACCTCTGTCTCCCAGGCTCAAGCGATTCTCCTGCCTCAGCCTCCCAAGCAGCTGGGATTACAGGCACCCGCCACCACACCCAGCTAATTTTTGTATTTTTAGTAGAGATGGGGTTTCACCATGTTGGCCAGGCTGGTCTCGAACACCTGATCTCAGGTGATCTGCCCGCCTCGGCCTCCCAAAGTGCTGGGATTACAGGCGTGAGCCACCATGCCTGGCCTAACCCCTACATCTAATATTGTAGTTAGTGTGCATATACCATCATGTTCTAAGAACTAAGATTCTTCTGTTGAAATCCTGTTATACAGTATTGCCTTGCTTCTGTCATCATGTGAGTTTAGTGAGCTCTAGAAAAAGCATATGGGTAAACTTAGGTTCTGTGCAACCCCCGGATGCATGCAGTCAAAGGGCTTGACCAAGCAACCCAGTCAATCACATTTTTCTGCCATGACAGCCCTACCATGCAGATCTATTACTTGCCTCCATATTTTTCTCAGTGTGCTTCCACACTTACCATTGGGGGCAGGTGTGGAAAGAAAAGTCAGTATTCTGTCTTAATTATTACAACATGATTAGGAAGTTCTAGATTCATGAAGAAAATAACAGAAGTAAGTGAAACTATGGACATATTATTTGATTCCCAGCTGCTTGTGGGAAGCCCAAATGTGTTTCCTCCTTGAGAAGCAGTGCACTGAAAAGTCAGAATAAGCCTTTTGGAAACAAGATGATGACATCAAGTCATGAATTATTAGGCAGTTTTCTGCCTTTGCTTTATCTCATGCCTAGAGATATTCTGGCTTCATTTTTTTTCTTTCAATAGATATTTGAGTGTCAGTCACTATAGTCTCATGTATACTGAAATATATTGCATAGCTGTATTGAAATTGCTGCTGAAAATTTAAAGTTGTGATGTTTGCTCCCACAAATGACTGTAAGGTTAGGTGCTACTTAGATTATTATGGGAGCCCATAGCAGGTTCACCAAACCTATTCAGGGATATCAGAAGAAACAGCCTAGCAGAAGTGGCAAGGTGAGACCAGAAGAGCAGGCAGAAGAAATAGCCTGGCAGAAAGAGTGTTGTCAGCAGAGGGAACAACCTAGGAGAAAGCTTGGAGGCCAGGATGGTAGGGAATGTACACCTATTGGGTGGGGAAACAGACGTGAGCTGGAGACGCAGGGAAGGGCCAGATCCTGGTGGGCCCTAAATGTTACTTCAAGGAATTTGGGTGTTATTTTAAAGGTAATTATAATGCATCAAGGAAATTTTAAGCAGGAGAATGCATATTTTGTGTTTTAGAAAAAAGTCACTCAATTAAGGCCGGGACTAGGGGCTCACACCTGTAATGCCAGCACTTTGAGAGGTTGAGGCAGACAGATTACTGGAGGCCTGGAATTCAAGACCAGATTGGCCAACATGGTGAAATCCCATCTCTACTAAAAAACAGAAAAATTAGCCAGGCATGGTAGTGCGTGCCTGTAGATCCAGCTCCTCCTTGGGAGGCCGAGGGAGTAGAATCACTTGAACCTGGAGGTTTCAGTGAGGCGAGATAGTGCCACTGCAACCCACCCTGGGCAACAGAGCGAGACTCTGTCTCAAAGAAAAAAAAATCACTTAACTTAAATAATGCTGCTCTATGTCACATGACCTTGGGCATTCTTACATGTAAAAAAGAGAACATATACTCAGAGGGTTGGAATGGTTATTAAATGAAATATGTACCGATCATTGTATCTGGGACAATCATACACATTCAAGGGGACAGACTCTACAGTATGTTTGTGTTTGAAGAGAACATTCAGCTCCACCATTGTACTGGTAGGAAAGGTGTTTCCCAAAATTTAATTTGACTCAAAACCTCAGAATTTTACCTTATTAGGAAAGAGGGTCTTTACAGATGTAATTAGTTAAAAATCTGGACATGAAATCATCCTGAACTCAGAGTGCCCCTAAATTTAATGACTGGTGCCATTATAAGAAAAGGAAAGGGCACAGAGATACACAGAGAAGGACACATGAAGACAAAGGCAGAGATTCGATGCTACAAACCAAAGAATGTGTGAAGCCACCAGAACCTGGAAGAACCAAGAATGGTATTTTTCCCAGAGGTGTCAGTGTTAGCATGGTGCTGTCGGTACACTGATTTCTGATTTCTAGTCTCCAGAACTTCAAGAGAACATTTAATATTTGTTTTTGTTTTGCTTTTTCTTTTTTTTTAAGCTGCCAGTTTATGGTCCATGCTTTGTTATGACAGCCCAAGGAAATGAATTCATTCATGTAGTCTTGGTATGCTTCTGAGTAAGCTACACAACTTTCTGTGCCTCATTGCTTCTTTGTAAAATTGGTGTACTAACATTTCATGTATTGATTGGGTTGTCACATGAATTACATGAGATTATACACATGAAATATGTAGAGCAGTGCTTTGCTCACCACAAAGTAAATAATGAACGTCAGTTTGTGTAAGTGCTGTTGTAAGTTAAAGTACTAGGTAGATAATAAAATGAACATATTTCAACAATTAAAAATATTTTGGTTTTTAATGCATCACATCCAAATTGATCATGACTTTGTAAGTTTTACAAATATCCATGCCACATTCCACAATATTTGATGTTAAAATATTTGCCTTTATGGCCAAATTATTACACACATTATTTTCAGTCGTTAATCAAAATATGGTCACGTGTTTTTCAAGAAAAATTCATAGTCTGCTCTTAAATTTCCATATTTCACTTTTATCATAATATTTTCAAATGTATTTGCTAATGTTATCTGCTTCTTTCTCTGAATGCAGTTTTCCTCTCCTGTAGGAACAGCGTTGGCTCTATATTCTTAATTTCAAAAGGTACTCACATTTCAATATAATTCTCTTGAGACTGTTTTTAGGAAAATAATAGAGTAAATGACAGAAATGAACTATCCATTGAAGTACAATTTATCATGGAGTGTTGCATACCATTATCTCAAAAACATGCAGTGTAGTAATCACTTGGAGTAGTGATAACACATAATTGTATGCTAGTCATAAATTATAGGTGAATGGCAGTTTCAGCTAACGAGTGCCAAATAGCAGTGCAGGCACTGTAGTGATTAGGGAAGATGTGGATATGAATGCATTTATTACTGGTGTATTACAAAGCTTTTCAAATTAAAAATGGCAGGTCTATAAGTAGACACCATGCTAGGACACCTATATCCAAAAGTAAAAGACCTCAGGATATTTCACTATCCCCACCTCCCATATCAGTTTAATATTGTGGGATGGGGGGACATAGGAGGCAATAAAAATTAATGAAAAGTAGAAACTGAAAACAAAAATAATATAAATCTTTCTACATATATGGGTCCTTTCTTCAAAAATACTTCTGTCTGGTTAAACTCATTTTATATTACTTTAGGAAGAACTTAGATATACTTAACCTCAGATGTGTTTTTTGTTCCCTTTTACATCTTAAACTTTATTTATGTTGCTTCTCTGATGTGTGAAAAAGGTCACTCTTCACTGACTGGTAGTATTTGTCTCTCTAGAGGTGACTTGAAAATCTTACCAAATAGCTATGATTTTATTTTCTGCCCCACGGATACTATATATTCCACTAGTCCCTATTTATGCTTGGGATGCTATGAAATTTCTATTTATTTTGATACAGCTGAACTCAAAGGTAATTCATGAGGTAGAACTGAGTATAAATGATTGCAGTAATAACATTTCTTCCCCAGTTGATTCTTCACTTTAAGATATATTGTATACGTTAGTTTTATTGTAGCCCTTTGGTTGGAAATCTGAGATGCAATAAACACGGTTTAAATAGTAAGACTTAAATAATGATGTTTACCCCCGAAGTCCCATCTTAAGTGTTATTACAAGACTCCCTTGCAGAGGTAAGTGAACATATACATGCATATTGAAAAATTCAGAAATACCGAAGTTTTAAAATATAAATTATATCATTTTCTCTCAAATTATAGTAAAATTCATAAGGCACTCAGTTAATATTTTAATTATACTAATTAATAGAGACCATCCTGGCTAACACCGTGAAACCCCGTCTCTACTAAAAACACAAAAAATTAGCTGGGCGTGGTGGCAGGCACCTGTAGTCCCAGCTACTCTGGAGGCTGAGGCAGGAAAATGGCGTGAACACGGGAGGCGGAGCTTGCAGTGAGCCGAGATGGCGCCACTGCACTCCAGCCTGGGCGACAGAGCGAGACTCCAACTCAAAAGAAAAAAAAAGAAGAAAAAGAATCTTCTGAAGAGACTAGGGATGGAACACAGTCCTGGCAGCACCTTGATTTTGGACTTTTGTCCTCCAGGCTGTGAGAGAACAAATAATAAATATCTGTTCTTTCAAGCCACCACGCTTTTGTCAATTTGTTATAAAAGCTCTAGAACTCTAATAGAGATTTTAATTTTCATCCAGAAACCACTGGGACTTTTAATCTCCATGCAGAATGGAAGGGACAAAAATATTTCATTAAAATATTTATCTTTAAGCAAGTTTTGAAAATTATTTGATTATATAATTTAATAAAATTATATCATCTATTTTTTATCTTAGCAAAATGAATCTCACAGGAGATGATAAAAAACAGATACTAAATTTGTGCTAAAATGTGAATGAAATAACTTCCACCTTTATTTGGAAGCATATGCACAGAATATAACAACAGATAATTGGAACCAAAGAGGATGTCCTAAAAAGGCTGCCTGGCTTCAGTGTTGGTGCCTTGGCTTGTGGCTTCTTGTGTCTGCACTGTTACAAGAATGCTTCCTTTTTTTTCATTTATTTCTCTTGTTCTTTTCTTTATTTTTCTTTTTTCTTTTCTTTTCTTTAGCACTTTAGGAATCCATTCTGATTTTCATGCTGTATTTCTGTTTGATTCATTCATTGTGCAAAAGAAATTTTATTAGAGGAATTCAGCTTTTTACAGAATTCAGTCAAGGAAGTAGATTACTTAGCAGAGCCATCATCACCATTCACCTTGTGCTTTTTATCTTCTCACTGCAGATACTCACACCATTGCCTCAGGAATCCAGTCTAAAGGACATGGGCCATGCACATTAGCCACATTACTTCAGGACATTCACAACTGTTCATTGGACATGCTGATTTTCCATATTACATTACTCACTATCTCTGTAGGGATTCAAAGTAAGCTTGAGATTCTCCTATCTTGGTAATATTTCAGCCAAATCAGATTAGGTTCACATTAATATGTATTCTTATGAAAATAAACAAAATGAATAAAATAGTAATCATGCTTTTACACTTGAGGATATTAAGTAAATTTCTATTTAGTTTCTAAATCACATTATTAAATTTGTTTTTTCTTTGAGCTTCTGATAGACTATTAAACTATTTTGATAATAGCATTATTAAAAATAAAAATATTCTACAAATTGACAAAATTATAATTAAACAGCACTAGTTTTGAATACAGCACTAATGAAATAGTCATTAAAATTAATAAAAGTAATAGTGGTATATCCTAATCTGCTAGAAATATTTAAAAATTTAAGGGCAAGATATTTCTGAATCCTATACAAATAACAGTTCTTTTCATTTTGAAATTAGTCTGTTTTATATTCAATGGTATATTAATTATTTTTGCAAATGCCTACATCTGAATTCATTTACTCAGTATCAGAGATTAGCAACTCTTGTCTATTCCATAAATATGACAGACTAATGCAGGTGATCTGTGAAAAGGTGTATACCTTAATCATGATGCTACACTATCTTTATTCAGTTTCCCACTGAAATTAATAGAAGCTTTAACTAACTCGAGAATAGCACAATACTGAAAATAAATATATATTCCTTTATGTTAATATTTCCTACACTAATGTACAGTGAGTCAGTTTGGGACTCACAGAAAAGACATCATGCTAATAGAATTCTGGTGAGAAAAATGTAACATTAGGAAAAGATATATCAACTTTTTTGTTCAGTCAATGTTTGTTATTCCAGAAAGAACTGTTTTTGCATGTTGAATCACTTATTGTGAAAAAGGAATTCAGAGTTTTCCAAAGAAGCACATAAAGGATTTCAAATGCATTCCTATGGTAAGGTAGAATATAGTCCACATAATTTTAGAAAAGCAATATATGCTTAATGGGAAGTAGGTGGGGGAGGCAGGTGGGGCATTGATAGTGGCTATTTTCTTTCTGGTGTATTTCTTCTGATTTCCTTTGACTTCTTATATTTATTTCCCCATCTTTTACAGTCTTCTGAAAGTGTTTCTAATATACCAAGGCTATGTCTAAGGATATTAAAAAATACTGCAACCTTAAGAAGTACAGATAATTAGATTAGGAAGGACATGATAGAAGGAGAATTATGGACTCAAACTGGAGCTCTGCCACTTCAATGGAATGTTCTTCTGACCTATTTCTCATGCAAAATTTAGAAATCTGTAGCATTTTAAAAGTGAGGCCTAATACTACTTTTACAGATGCTGCTAGATCTATGTAATGAAATCAACACAGGCATGAACCAATGCTAGATTAGCATTCATAATCTTCCTTAAAACATAATCTGTAGAGTAAAAAATATGCCTGACTCTGCATTCCATACCCTCTTCACTGTACTGAGCTGAGTCCTAGCTGCAGATGTGCTAGCTATTCGCCATGTGACTGAAAGCAGGTTCTCTGTGGCTGACTTTATTCTCTAGAAAACAAAAACTTTAGATAAAATAGATAATCTCCGAGATCCCTCCCAGCTCAAAACTTTTAATTATTAGATTCATTTTTACCATATAGTCAAATTCACCTATCACTTTGGGAAGAGACTGTCATTGAATTCAAGCACCAGTTATTTGGAGAGAGAAAACTACTTATTTCTGATTTCTCCTGACTGCAGAGCTTTAGACTGTGTTGTGTGGTTATCATCAAGCCCAATGCTTCACATTTCATAAATCTGCAATAAATATGATTTTTTAACAAACTGAGACCCTATTAATGTTCTAGCGTTGGTCTCTATAATCACATTTATTTATTATCAAAATGGAAAAATATACATATAAGACTCATGCATAATCACAAAATCTGGAATGAATTAATCTAAAACTCCCAAAAGGAAAGTTTACATTTTTTGTTTCTTTCCTTTTGTTTTCGCTTCACTTCAAGAACTCACATCGTCATATCATAACCTTGAAATACAGTTAAGAATTTCCATCCAAATGTAGATCATTGAAGCAATGCGGATCCCATCAGCTTATGCAACATGTACGTGAACGAAGAGATAAAAGAGTAATGAGGTGGGTGTCTTAGATATTACTCTGAAATTTCAGTGCTATTGTTTTATTTTATGATTTACTGGAAGATTTCCTGTGAATATGCAGACTTGGAATACATTGGATTCAGATGCAGGGTTTCCATTCCATTTATTTTTAACACCTGATAAGTGAATCTGATTGAGGGAGACTGGCTCCCGGCTATAGGAGCTGGCAGAATTTTTTTGCATGATCTCAACTGCAGATAATAATTATCTTTTTGTATTTGGGATTTGGATAGCTTTTTTAAAAAAAGTTACTTAAAAAATGCTTTCTGAGTTTATAAGTGAAATAAAAATAAATTTTATTGTGCAATTTTTTTATAACCTCCTTTTGTCTTTGCACTAAGGTTTTCGAAGAGAAACATTTATTTCCAACCACTTTAATCTCACTGACTCTAAAAGTAATAGATATGTTTTGAGTGAAATGTCAACAAGAAAAAAACAGTGTATTTTTAGTATATTCTTCAATGGATTTAATTACAGAGCTCACACAAATAAATAATTTAAAAATAGTGAGACATTTAATATGATAGTTTTGGCCTTAGTTTATATTTCTTCCATCTCTTGGAGATTTTTAAGGCAAATTCAATATGGAAATTTTAGATAATAGTTACAGAATGCTAGGTAATATGAGATATAAAGGATAAAACTAGAAAGTGGCTGGGAGTGGTGGCTCATGGCTGTAATCTCAGGACTTCGGGAGGCCGAGGCGGGTGGACTGTCTGAGGTCAGGAGTTTGAGACCAATCTGGCCAACATGGTGAAACCCTGTCTCCACTAAAAATACAAAAAAAATCAGCTGGGCATGGTGGCGTGAGCCTGTAATCCAAGCTACTTGGGAGGCTGAGGCAGGGGAATTGCTTGAACCAGGGAGGTGGAGGTTGCAGTGAGCTGAGATCGTGCCACTGCACTCCAGCCTGGACGACAGAGCAAGACTCCATCTCAAAAAAACAAAACAAAACAAAAACAAAAAACAAAACAAACAAAACACTAGAAAGTGCCTGCTTGTCCTTGGATTTCAAAAGATTATAAATAATTGAAGATGCTATTTCTTATTTTTCAGATAAACTCTCTGCTTGAAGAAAATCTAGGTATCTTAAAAATGGTCAACGAGTGTATCTCAACAATGATTTTTTAGATGACCACTTTAAAGATTTCGTAAAAACTGAATCTAAAAGATTTTCATTTGTTGTACCTACTTTTATTTTTTGTAACAGAAAAGATATAAAAGTTGTTCTTTTCCAAAAAATATATATGCAATTTGGAGAACATACCAGCTTGCATACTTTTACTGTCTTGTCATTATGAAAATTTTTACAAGAATATTTTCCTTTCTAAAAATTATAATGGGCAACATTCTAAGGAAAATAGTAGAAAAGTAGAAGTCAAAAAGAAAAAAAGGAACCCCAACAAAGAGACTAAAGCGCAAAACAAAAAAAAAATAAAAGAAAGAAAATAACAGCACCCTTGGAAGGTACAATTCAATACCTAATTTCGCTCTCTGCCAGAATAAATTTCTTTCCAACCTGTGTCTCCTCAGTTGCTGCTAATACTATTCCAAGTAAGATGGAACAAGTTTGAAGAATAAGTTATCAATAGTCCAAGTGAGCTATCTAAACTGATTTTATTGGTGATGAGTTTTTCTCAAATTGCAAGAGCTGCATTATCAAAGGTGTGTTTAAGAGAGAATAAGGCCTCTCTAGAGTCTTTTTTTGTGAGCCCTAGCATTGAAGATAAAAAAAGCCTTTTATTTCAGCCTTTATAGTGGTGGGAGAGATGCAGGCCATGCTAACCCCATCAGTTAAGTGCTGTCTGAAAATTATATGAGACTGAGCAACAACTATCACCTTGTTTAAATATGAAAAGTGTTTGTTCTCTTTGAGTGAACAAGAATTAAGGGTAAAAATTGAATGAAGTGAACTGATCTATTGACATTTAAGAAGTCTTTTCTTTATGTCATGATGCTAAAGTGTATTTCTTTATTTCTTATATTTATTTAATTCTGAGGTTCCAATGTATTCATGTTTTCTACCCTGGACTTTGTGACACACTAGAAAGATCATTGAAAATAAATACAAATTATGGCCCTGAAATTGCTACCTAACAACTACCAAACTCAACTCAAAAAGCAACCCCATTAAAAAGTGGGCAAAGGACATAAACAGACACTTTTCAAAGGAAGACATACACGTGGCATCAAGCATATGAAAAAAAGTTCAATATCACTGATCGTTAGAGAAATGCAAATCTAAACCACAATGAGATACCACCTCACACCAGTCAGAAAGGTTATTATTAAAAAGTCAAAAATAACATGATAGCAAGGTTGCAGAGAAAAGGAAACACTCATACACTCTTGGTGGGAGTGTATATTAGTTCAACCTTTGTGGAATGAAGTTTGGTGATTCCTCAAAGAGCCAAAAACAGAACTGCCATTCAACCCACCAATCCCATTACATACTCTGGGATAACCCAAAGGAATATAAGTCATTGTACCATAAGGACATATGCACATGTATGTTCATTGCACTAGTCCCAGTAGCAAAGACATGGAATCAACCTAAATGTCCATCAATGCTAGACTGGATAAATAAAATATGGTACATATACACTATAAAATACTAAACAGTGATAAAAAAAAAGAATGAAACCATGTCCTTTGCAGGAACATGAATGGAGCTGGAGGCCATCATCCTTAGCAAACTAACACAGAAATAGAAAACAAATACTGCATGTTCTCACTTATAAGTTGGAGCTAAATAAAGAGAACACATGGACACAAAGAGGGGAACAACAGACACTGGGGCCTACTTGAAGGTAAAGGGTGGGAGGAAGGAGAGGAACGGAAAAAATAACTATTGCGTACTAGGCTTAGTACCTGGGTGATGAAATAATCTGTACAATGAACCCCCATGGCATGAGTTTACCTATATAACAAACCAGCATATGTATTCCTGAACCTAAAATGAAAGTTAGAAATAAAAATAAGAATAAAAAGTAAAAAAGAAACTGTTTTGACAACTTATAAAATAGAAATAATACCACTTCCATCTGTGAAAAATTCCAGATTGTGGTGAGAAGGAAATCAGATGGTCAATATAAAAGCATTTTGAAACTTTCTAATGTGGGTTAAAGTTCCAGACTGATTGTGTTTACATCTTCAATTCATCCTCCAATTACACTAAAATGTCAGTAAAGAAGAACAAAGAACAACCCACAAAGACAGCGGAAATAAATATGGACATGAGAGTAAATGAAAAGTTTTTGATGATGGGAAACTAATAGATGACTAGTTACTCACAAAAAAGAAGGATGAAAACTCAGTTTATTCTGAGGTGGTGAGCAAAAGAAGCAGGTCAATCTGAGACACTGAAATGTACAAGGGCTAAAAAATCAGAGACACCAGCTAACTTAGAAAGTGGGAATGAGGGGTGGGCTGAAAAAAAGACAAATGGTTAAAGTCGTGTGTAACTTGGATCATTCTCCACCTTATGCAACCAGAGAAATTATATCAAAGACTCTAATGTCAAGGGTGCCTGCCCAATAGTGGATAAAACATTATAGTGATAATGAAACAAAACAAAACAAAGAATATTGTTAATCATTTCAGAGTGGTAAAAGTGCAACTATGAAGAAAATGCAAATGATAAAAAAGAGTTCCTGCATAATAACAATATGCAACTGCCCAAATAACAGAACGTGCATGCTATTTAGAAAAATGGAGATATGTGCAGACAGAAATAGCCACAAGAGTTACAAGAGGTTACTTCTGAGGAGCCAGAAATAGTAGTGGGAAGGCCTGTATTTATCTTTGACTTTTAAACTATGCATGTATATTACTTTGATAAAAATAAAAATTCAATCTAAAAATAAAACAAAGAAAAATTTCAAATGTAAGTCATTATTATTTGGCAAAACAGTGCAACATTGGATCCATTCTCTTATGCACTGCATTGTGGTATATTCAACAAATATTGTACATTTTCCGTGTGCCAGGATTTATTCTAGGCAATAGGGAAAAAGGCAATATCTAATATCCCAGGAGTGTTATGCCACTATTTATTTTCATTTAATTCTTCTACAGTCGGTTAAATATGACTCTATACATTTTACAGATGAGAAACATCTCCCTATCCCTACTGGAACACAGCATGTGGGAAAGTTGAGATATAAATATGCATCTGCTTTAAAAGTCCCTTTAATGCAACCAATCTCACCTTTCCATGGCTTCTTCTCATCTACAAAATGAAGTCTAAGCCCCTTAGCACATAACATAATATCACAAGGCTCCACCTCAGTATCACAAATATGCAGTATTATGATCACATATTATCAGCGCAAGGCTCAAACTCTCTAGGTTGTGGTGTGCCACTTCCTGCCCTGTGTGCCTTAGTTCTACTAATACCAAACGGTCTCTACTGGAGTATCAGGCCTCAGTGATCCTGCATTCCCATGTTATTCCCTCTCCTTAAAATGTTCTCACCATCCTTCTTTATTTGGCTTCCTCTTTTCATTCTTTATCATCAAGTCTATCTTTGTGTGATCCCTTCAAAAAAGTTTTCCCAAACTCTGAAATCCAGTTATGTTTCTTTCTTCTGTGCATCTGTAACAAGAGTGCCCTCATCTACCCCACTACTTACAAACCAAATGCTTAATATTTTATCTGTAAGACATTGTAAAATTCATCATTGTATCCCAAGAGCTACTAGGTGTAAGAATGACAATGTTCCCTAAAATGAATCTAATAGTAGAGAGAGCAAAATTACATGGAAAGCTATAATTCTACGTAGACATTGAGAAATACTATGATAAATGAGAGTCTCTCATTCTTTGAGAGTTGGTAGAAAGAAAATATTACAGAGAGTTTGTTGCCTAAGGAAAATTTTGATTAGGTTCATCTCATGATTAAAGCAGAGGATACAATGCCCAGTAGGAGGTTGCTAGAAGGTCTTACATGAGGCCATCAGAAAGCAGAAGTCTCCTTCTAAGGAAGACTAGCTCTGTTTTACTCATGTGCTGGGTGGAAAGCTGAGTTCCAACACTTGAAGGAACTTGAACATCATGAACAGGACTGGGTATTTGAAGATGTATTTTGAGATGTGTATAGTGGATGGGAATGGTGGAAGTGATGGAAGTGAAACTTGATGAGATTATTGAAAAGATATTTATGAAAGTACCATGAAAGAAGCAGCAGAGAACAACAGAGGAGAAAGATTATGGGAGACCTAACAGGTGATAGGCTTTACAAGGTTTAGTGGAAGGCATAAGGGCAGTGACAAGGAGATGTCATTATGGATTCAAGGTTTTGAATCTCAGTGTAAGAATACAGCATCATAACAAGAATGTTATGTCTAATGGCCCCAGCCTTACCAGTAACTAGAAGGTGAGATTTGGAAGGGTTAGAAGGGTTAGAGGCTTCATGCATAACAGTGAAAAAGATGAAACTTTCCCTACAGTTTATATTCATGATATGAACTATTAAAAGATTTCAAATGCACATCTAGATTAGAACCATTTGGCTCTTATTTGGAAACATAAATCATATTGTTTAGCACTGTATACATTGTGGAGGTTGCAATAATGTTTAATGTCTTGTTTGGCATTTTTTTTTTTTTGCATCCAATGAGCAATGTCCTATAAACAAGTAATTTGTGACATTGTTACTATCTGGTTCTTTCAATTTACAAAAGGGAATAAGAACGTCAAGATATGCCAGTTAAGGAAATACAATGGTAAATGAAAACCTAATTTTCAAAAAAGGAAATCTCTCTTTTTTTCAGACTTTACAAATCCAAACCAAGGCCCAATGTAAATATGGGCTTATCTTGAACCTTAAACTTTTAAGTTCAGTATTAAACCCATGTGCTTTTACATAACTTGTTTTCTTCTAAGTAACTTTCAGCATAACACAGAAGAATTTCTCAGTCCTCACCATCTCCTGTCCCTAAAGTGTTAGCTCTCTTTGGTCTAACTATCATTTGGCATAGCACGGTGGACACGGCATCTTGATGTTACAATACAGCCAGCCTAGAATTCCAGCTTCTTTAATTTTTGTCAACACTCTTTTCATAAAAGAGATGATGTAGCTATTAATTTCAAAACGTCTGAATTTGTTTTTTCATTTGCTTTCCCAATTGCATAGAGTTACTGGCTACTATATTATTTCCTTCAAACAATTCCACAATGCTTATTTTATTACAGTGCATATAGCAGGGGTTCAATAAATGTTAACTGATTAACTTGGAGCAGACAGCACAGTGTTTGCATACATGTAAAACTCCAATTGGATTCAGACACTCAAATAGAGGGATAGCAAAAACAAAGCAAAATTACCTAATTGAACTTAGTTTAATTAGAGAGTGCCTGCCACAAACATTAATTTAGGAAGATATCAACAAGTACAAATGAAATATAATTTATAAAACTCTATTTCGAAGAGGAGAAATACCTGAAGGGCTAAACATGCAAAAAGAAGAAAATGGTGAGGTTCCTTTTATCAGTACAGATGGAAAGATAAGTGCATTCTACTTCACATATGTGGAATTCTCTGAGAATATCTTTCTCGGGTGTTGATGTAATCATTGTAGTTCTTATGAATCCTGTACATAAAACAAAACCGCTGCACATGCTACCTGGATTTAATACATTTAAAATAATAAATGTTCTTTTTAAACTATGTTTAATAGTTTAGTCATACAGAAAACAACATGGGTCATAAACATTTGTCAGTCATTTAGAGCACTTTGCAGTTGAAATTATTTTGCCTGTTTGTTGTGGGTGATATTTGTAAAAACTAAGAAAAATGCTGATTCAAAGTTAACCTCCAAATTATTGAAACTATTTACTATTATGAAACTTAATAAATAAGTCAAATATAGCATTTTAACTTCAATACATTGATGAAGCTATAAGTACTTCTACACAGGGTTATCTGGAAAATGAAATAATGGAAAGTGCTTATTTCTTTTCCTGAGAGAAAAATCAGATTAAATAGCTTTTTATCTAGGGGCAAACTCAAATAAAATAGAATTTTTTTCTGACAGAATTTACTCCTATGGACCACATAATGGAAGGAGATGCTTCCTGCATTTGTAGAGCAAAGCATAATTCACTATCATCCAAAAATTTTTGCATACTCCACAGGGGCTTGAACTTCAGTAAGTTTTACTTTGAGCAAATACAATCAAATTAAATGCACTTCAGCCCTTTTCAACTGCTAAGTCTTCATAAGTTCAGACTGCTTTGTGAACAACTAAACTCTCAGAAATGAAAGATGTATAAAGAACAAATGTCTGTGAGCCTCACAAATAGAGATTGGACAAAGGGATGCATACATGTACAACTGTGCATCTGTATTCAACAATATGTGGCAGCTGATCAAAATAGCAAGTAAATACACAGGATCATACTCCATTTTATTTGTAATTGATTAACTTATTTTTTCTATTCATAACTTGAAAAAGTACTCAACTATTTTTACTAAAAATAATAATCTATTCTTCAAATAATTGTGATTTAAAGCATTCATGAAATTGTTCTACCAGTCATAGAATCAGAATGCTAAAGGAGTCTCAAAACTTTCATTAATCAAACTATGAAATTGATAAAATGTGTCTCTGAAAGATGTTGTGCCATTCCATTTTACCATGTAAAGCTAGCCCCCAGTAAAAGGAGTTCAAGTTTGTCATTTCAGTTATCTCTATGCTATCCTTTGATTCATTATTTTTCTCCCTCATTCCCATTTTCTCTTTACTGCCTCCTGCCCACCCATAGCCTTATAATCCTAACTTTTGGCTACACAATTTAGTCATCACCTATTGTGTACAATTACTTCAGGTCCTACTGCTCAACAGAATATTTATTCTGTTGAAATAACTTTTTTTTAATTAAAAAAATGATTTGTAGATACAGGGTCTCACCATGTTGCCCAGGCTGGTCTCGAACTCCTGGTATCAAGTGATCTCACCTCGGCCCCCCAAAGTGCTGGGATTACAGGTATGAACCACTGTGCCCGGCCTTGAAGTAACTTTTAATGTCCATTTTTCCACTTGTAAAACTAACACACGTCTAGTATGAAAAACTTAAAAATTATAGAGGAAAACAATAAAATTAAAATTTGTATGTTATGCTGACTCTGGGATTAGGCTACATGTTTTCACATTTTGGGGCCTTTGGCAAATAATTTAATCTCACTCTCATTGAATCATGTGTAAAGTAAACCTAATAATAAGTCTTATCTCATATAGTTGTAGTGAGAAATAATTTTTAAAATTTGTGTAAAATGAATATAAGAATACTTGGCATAAAGTAAGACTACAGTAAATATCTTAATATTATTTCTCAGAGAAAGTATTGATACATTAATGCCAATACAAATATTTCCAGTCACAAGGCCAGAATTCTAGGTCTGTCTTTACTTCTTTTTAGCTGTATAAACTTAAGCATGATTTTACTAATAAGAATAATGATATAAAATAATAACTAATGCTTATAATGAACTGAGCATAATTTTAAGCCTTTTACATATATTATAAATAAATTAATTCTCCTAACAACCATAGGAAATAAATGCTATTATTATCCCTATTTTTCAGATGAGGAACTTGAGGCAAAAAGAAGTTAATCATCCACGATTACCCAGCTTGTAAATGGTAAAGCCAGAATTTGAACCCGGGCAATTTGTCTCCAGGATCTGTGCTCTTATCCTCTACATCACACTACATTAATCTCTGTGAGCTTTGAATTCACATTCTATATTTCAAGAATTAATAATCTCTTCTTCACAGGCAAAATCATAATCATAAATAAAAAGCAGCCGGAAGTATAGCAATGTGTGAAGTCTCTCATATGTTAAAATTTGAAATAATGTAAAAATATGAAGATATGCTGGCTATTTCTTGAATTCGCTCCCTTCTCTGTATCTTTTAAGTCAGGAAAACATTTCCCTGTAACTCTGTATAATAAAATATGTTCAAATCACTGTGGTAAGCACTTTACGTGTAATAGCTCATTTAATCTTCATAGGGTTCTGATATGAGAAAACTGGGGTGTATAAAGGTTAAGCAACTTGCCCAAGACTGTACCACCAATAAATCCCTCAATTGGGATTTGAATGTGGGAAGCCTCATACTGGGGTCTACATAATTGTATGTTGTATTTTATACAGTTTCTAGGGGAAAGAGGAAGGATATATTTATGTCCTAGGTTTTCTATGTAATGACTTTGAAAATGTATGGACAAATCTATTAAATTATATATGTACACAATTTTATGATTTCTAGAAATGGTAACCATAGAGTAATGCACAGATAAGAAGTAAAAGTACTTTATCTCTTTGAATCCATTAAGAATACCATTTATTTTCCATCAGTGGCTTCCCTTCCCGACATCTAGAAAATTAGGATATTTAATAGGCTTGTTTATTCATTCTCTAATTGGTAGACAAATTTTGCTTCACCATACTTGGAAGCACATTTTAGTCGATGAAATAATTTTCTTCAACCACCAGGGTTTCTCGTGTTTGAGAAGAGGATAACTTTGCTCATGAGGAGGAAACTGGAAAGGAGAGCACTTGAAATACATTTAACTGAGAAAATATTTAAGAAAATACCGTTAAAGGAAAAGGAAGGAATATCTTGAGTGTACATGAAGTGGAAAATACTCATATATATTTATTTGTTTCCCAATCTCATCTGGAAAGAAATAGCTAATTAAATTTGGTTTCAGTGTGTGAAAATTCTATTTGTGGTAGAGTAATTGTTTTTATCATTTTATAAAATATAGCTCAGCTACAAAAACATTTAATCCTCTAAATCCAGGATATTTATCACTAGCTTAAAATTGGGCACCAGGCCTTTACCACAGCTGGTCATTAATCTACCAGATATGTTCCACACAATAGTGCATTATGAGACTTTAAAAGAAACATTTGTCTTGGCCGAGTGAATGTTTAAGTTTTCTCTTCTACTTCTTTGAACTCTGCAACTCAGTAACACTGAGACGTCCTTCTGGCATGTGTGGTCTGGTCCTACAGACTGATCTTCATCCTCCGCTTCTTCCCAACCCCTTCTACAACTATTCTGCTATCCCACTCAGTCCTGCTCCCATCTTTCCCCTTCTCCTCTCTCCCTTTTTCTGCCTTCCTCCAAGAATACATACCATGAAGGGATTCCAAATCTCAGAACATGCAGAGGGTCCCCATGATGTTGGTTAATAGAATCAAAATAGTGTAGAAATCAGGTTGGTGTTTCAAAATAACTTTCAAGCATCTGGTCTCTCTGGGCCACCCATAATAAGGTAGACCTTTCCCTGAAATCCTGATCAGCTACAGGTGGCTTCACCGGACTGTGTCAGATTTGCACATTCTCAGAGTCCATTCTCATGAGTGTATTTGCTGCTTTCTAGCAATTCTCCTGTCAGAGATTTCTCACAGTTCTTCTGTCCCTTTTCCCCAGTACAAAAGTCTTAAGGCAAAAAGGAAATGACAATTTTGCAGCAGGGAACTGTAGAACCTACAGGTCAGTATAATAATCTACAAAAGTGAAAAATTGCAATATCTGCCTTGATATTGGTATTTTGAGGCAGAAACAGTTAACTCAAAAATTTGGTACTCTAAAAGCAGAATTTTGAGTGTTTTCTGAGCAAGAGATTTCCAGGGAGAAACTTTTTTTTTCTGTCTGTGGAATCACACTGCTTAGGAAGTACCTAACCAGTCTACTTTTTCAACAGCATACCTTTATTAGCCACACTAGAATTCCTAAAGAGTTAACGTCCAATTCCCTCCCAGAATTGCTTAATCCTGTATGTTCTATAACCTTCACTTACTGAATCCAGATAAAAGTAACAAGATGTAGGAATAGCAAGTAGTGAAAGAAGTACTCGAGGGTTTCAATCAAGGCCTGGTGTCAGCTTCACATCTGGCACACAAAAAAGAGATAAAGAGACAGGCGGGAGATAGAGAGAAGCAATAGCTACCAAGGAGAAATACAAACCACTCACATGGTACTGATCTATGGAAGGGGTAGGCGAAGGGGGAGACAGTGCAGATATAAGACTAAATAACGCCGACCAAATAGTACACTGCTGAGCAAACAAAGAAAGGGGCAGAAACAGAATGCAGGGCATTGACCTTCTCACTCACTACTGCTGGAACATGAAGGCGCCTAGTGGTCTTCAATGATCCAATTTATTTGATTGCATGGGGTTAGAGCATATTGGAGAAGATATCACAGAAGCGCATTCCCCACAGCATTTCAGCTAGCATTCAGCAGTAGGCAATAAACACCCCCATTTGTGGCACAAAGGGGAAAATTACATTCATTTCTGGCCAGGGGAAAATCTCTGGAATAATATGATGAATTGAAGAAATCAAAGGATTTTTTATAAAATCTGCTTTATCAAAGCCATTTATTTTCTGAGTCTCTTTTTAGTTCCTTTTCTACACAATTAACTCTGAAAGGATGTGTGTAAACCAATCAGCTTTGACATACGGAATTTGAAAGAGGAGCCCTTCATTCAAAAAGGATGCTTTGGGGACTGTTTAAAAAAAAATCTTAAGAAATTATTTTCCATTTCTAAGTCTCTAATGAAGAAAGAGTCTGTTTCTTGTTCCCTAAGACCCCTCACAGGCCATAGATGAAGAGCACGTACAGACAGGTCCCCTGGCTCTTGTGGCCACTGTGCCTATTAACAGCAAGAAGAGGTCACAATTCTGTTGACACTGCCTGCCAGTGAGGCCATGCATCAGTTGTCTTTTTGGTCACTAAAGTACCTTAAGGAAGATGAGTCCTCCCCTCCAATCATGCCAAGAACAGAGGCCAGAGACATCCATGTAAAAGGGAGGAAGAAAAAAGAAGGTATCATGGGGATGCTATGAAGAGTAAAGGAGAGAAATAAGACAGAAAATAGAAACATAAATTTTTCAGGTGAGGAAAACATAAAAAAGGAAGGAGGGAAAAAAACTGAAGATGCTAAATCTAAAGGGGCACAAGGTACTCAGTTAAATACATGTGTAGGTTTTACAGTGGGACACACACAAAACATGTCTATTATAAAGAACCACATGACTAGAGAAATCACAGAGAACAAACACCTGCCACGGTGACACATGGTTTAATAAAACATAAAATAGCTATGGCCACACAGCTAAACATCCATTATTTGGAATGCAAGGAAAAACCACATATCCATGCCATGATGTCAAGGCAATGAGCTCTATCATATTGGATGTTAAAAAAAAAAAAAAAAGGCTTTCTATGTTGTGAAGTAGACTTAGGGAGATACACAAAACTAGTAAATCAAAAGAATGTTATTACAAAGTTGTTTCACCTTAAGCATACAAAATTATTTTTATTTTTTTTTCCACTGAGACTACCAAGTGAAAGCAAGAGCAAAACCTAAATGCCTCCGGGTTGGTGCTAAAAGAGAAGGGAAAGTGGAATGAAAAGAGGTGAAATGCTGAAGACCTGTTTTGCCATTTAAACAAATTTGCCTAAGCTGATCCTGCAGGAGTGTACGCAGAGGTGATATGACTCCCAAAGTACATGTAAACCTAAACACTTGTTTACCAGCCTTCCACTCCCACAGATGCTCAGTGAGAACAAAATAAATTAGATCAACATTTTAAAAATGCATCCAGTAGCTATTTGCCCAGGGAAAGAAGACAAGTGGCTATTTCAAAAGCTGATGTACCAGGTCAGAATACTCAATATATGATAAAAATTAATGAGCCAGTAAGTGATCCAGCTGCAGATCCGATCAATCCAGCAACTGCATTTTGTGTTGCCTAAGTAGAACAAATGAGTAATGGCATTTTATGGCTAGAGCTTACATAACTGCAAATGTTATTAATAATTTTAATCCATCTTTAAAAATGACCCAAGTCCATTAAAAAAAAATCCTTCCAGCATGCTTATTCTGTAACTTTTGGGAAAATAAAGCATATGTGTGACCATAAATTGCACCAGTAAGTACATTACTGAAACCACAACTAATTATTTCTATTAAATTGGTCAGTATATTTCTAACCTCTTAAAAAACTTCTTTTTTAAATAAAATATGAAACAGAATAAATAAGACATCAGAGTCATTTTCTATCACAGCTTTCACATTTGTGACTCTCTCAGTCAAAACTCCTTGTCTAGATTTTCTCATTTATATACCATTGCAATTAATGTTTTTTTAATCACTCATCATATGTAAATCCCAAAGTAATTCTAATTATCCTGGCTGTTTTCTCTAAATCTTTTTGATCTCTGATACGCATCTTAAAATGATATAATCGAACTTGGACCATGTACAACAAGGATGCATTATCTGATATGAAGTCATTAAGCTATTTTACTATTAAAGGTTTTACTTTTCTTTCTGTATAAAATACTTTTATTATCAACTATGAAAATGCAGCTGAAATTTCTCTTCTCTGTGTATCATACTGCTTTTCTCATGGAATCCAAATGTGCAATAGTTTGATCTACAAAGAGCATGTCAGCTTTCCAAAAGTTGTTGATCTTATGTAGAGAAGTTGAATTTCATCTGTCACAGCTACCTGACTCCCCAGAACGCTTCAAGTTTGCTGAAGCACCTCAACAATTATGAATTCTTCAATAACATTATTATTTAATATTGGTAAGCAAAAATACTGCTCTTTTCTATTGTACTATATACATTATTTTTATTCAAAGACTTTTGTAAGTTTTCATTGAAAGTGATATATTTTGGTACCCTTTCCAAGATCCAAGATCACATCCTCTCTTCCCATTCAGCTTTAAGAGGAATCTTAATATCTGATGTTGATATAACTTATGATATTCTGGAAAATTTGTTGGTTATAGCTATGAAATGTATGCCAAGTAATATATTTTTATATTTGATTTACATAAGTTTGGATAATAGTGTGGTTTCCATCATTTACTCCTAGTAAAATGATGATAATTGAGGGAAGTTATAAAACATCTGTTTCTTAGAATAGTCCTAGTCTACCAAAGCAACAGATTACATTAGTAATTCTGAAAAATATATTACACAAAGTCTCTCTGGATACATCTCTAATACTTCCTAATTTTCATCAAAACTTTACTTAGTCCTTGGCTCTCTGTTCTTTTCACTCTGCATTTTCTTTCTGAGAAAGCTCAATCCGTAAACACATTAATAAAATGATTTCTTAATAATGACTCTCCCAAACTATATCTGTAGGCATATACATATATATATATTTAATGACTAGAAGACATTCACAGATACCACAAATTCACTGTGTCCAATTGAACAGTCTTTCCTTGTATCAATCCTGCTTGTTTCCTTATATTCCCTATCTTTGAATAAATATCCTGTAGTTCAGAACAGAAAACTGAGTGGTATTCTAGAAGCCATCATTTTCTTTATTCCCTGCTCAACTTCTCAAAATAAAAACTTCTTTGCTCAGGTGGTCATAAATGCTTACAAGGACTATTGCAATTACTTCCTAATTAATTTATTCACAACTACTCTTTTCTCTCTGAAATCTACCCTCTAGTCCTCTGTTACAGTTAGCTCTCAAGTTGCATATTCTTCCTCTATAATCTTCTTAATACTATTAATAGATGTCATATTTTTAAAATCACATATTTTAGTATCATCTGGCTCAATCTCAGCCCTTATGACTTACTCTCTCCCCTTTCAACCACTACTCCCTCCCACCAACAGCAAATACATCTATTGTTTACGCTATAGAAAACACATTTACATTTTAAACAGATCACTTTTCCTGCTTCCGTATTTTGGCTAATGCTGTACCTGGAATGCTCTTACCTCTTCTTCATCTGAAGAGCATTGTGTGGTCCACAGAGGTCCTAAAACTTAGCTTCAATTCCTCTGGGAAGACTCGTGATCTCTGCACTCTCATATAACTTATAATTACTTCTACCAAAATACACTTCTCTATACTCTAACTGATATCTGCTTACCTACTTAATCCACTAGGTTGCAAATTATTTGAGATCAACAAACAAGTATTACCCAGCTTTATAGCCCCAACCTAACCTATTATAGGTAGTCATGGAATGTCAGTAAATGAATGAATGAGTATAGTATTTGTTTGTTTGTTTGTTTGTTTGAGACAGAGCCTTGCTCTGTGGCCCAGGCTGGAGTGCAGTGGCACGATCTCGACTCACTGCAACCTCCGCCTCCTGGGTTCAAGCAATTCTCCTGCCTCAGCCTCCCCAATAGCTGGGACTGCAGGTGCATACTGCCACACCCGGCTAATTTTTTTTTGTATTTTAGTAGAGACGAGTTTCACTGTGTTGGCCAGGCTGGTCACGAACTCCTGAGCTCAGGCAATCTGCCCTCCTTGGCCTCCCAAAGTGCTGGGATTACAGGTGTGAGCCACTGTGCCCAGGCATGAGTTTACTATTAAATATATAACATCATAGTCTACTACCAATATAGATGATTTAAGTGACATTTTTGAAGAACAGCTTTAATATTATGAGTATTATTTAAAAATTGTGTATTTCATATACATCATATTCATTTTTAGCATAGAAATTAAATTACCATAATATTTCAGGGATAAAAATAAGTATAAAAATTAAAAAAGAATGTATATACACATTGCTACAAGATTACAAATATTGCAGCACTAAAAATGTCAAATATTTGAAGGACTCAGTACTGTATGGTATTCTTATAATGTTCATAATTACATATCTAGAATGGCACTACCCAGTTGAAATAGAATGTAAGCCACACATGTAGTCTGAAAATTTCTAGTGACCAACTTAAAAAATAGTAAAAAGATAAGGTGAAATAAATATTAGTAATGTAATTTATCTATCTCAATATATCCAAGCTACTATTGAAACATGTAATCAATATAAAGTTATTGAGGTATTATGGAACCCTTTTTATATGCAGTCTTTGAAATCTGGCATGAATTTTATAGTTATAGTACAGTTCAGTTCAGAACAGCTACACTAAAAGTGTTCAGTAGCCACACACAGCTAGTACCTTCTGTACTGGGAAGTTCACAAAGATGGGTGGCTCAAATCCATTCAATAATAAATCAGTTAAACAGCAGCTCTGAATGAAATCTGAGTTGCAGCTAGAAAACTGAGTTTTTAAAATCTGTTTGCGTGTTTGTTTTTTAAATACCAAAAACAATGACCAAAGTAAAGTTTAAATTACTTTTAAAGAACTAACCTTGATAGACGTCTCCAATATAAAATAAGGATGACTAAGGAAATTTGGGTTGTCCCTGTCACATTATCATGCTATATAGTAAATGAGTATATGTACTTATTGCAGATTTCCAAACAAACGAAAAGAGAGCCATCATCTGCTTTCAGAGGTTTCCTGAGGCAGTTTTAAAATATAGTACATAGTATATTCTATGAGGCAAATTGCTCAGCAGGTTGCTTCATGGCCAAATTTGGAGTGGATAACTTTGACAATTCATATTCTTCTCAATTGAAGATTAATACTTTCCACACCCTAGTCAGGGAGCTAAGTCAAGTTATAAAATTTCAGAATAGTATATATTCCCTTAATAGCTTTATTTGAATATCTAAAAGAACTTTGAAGGTAGCAAAGTAATTTTTAAGCAAGTGAACATGATGTAATGGACAAAGAACAGAGAGGAGACTTAAGAGCGCCAACTTTTAGCTGGAGTTAGCCACCGACTGGCAGTGTAGGTAAGCCGTTTACACTCTCCATGTCTCTCTCTATGCATAACCAAACTTGAGAAAATAATACCTCATCTATTTAGTTGACAAAATTTACTTGTTAAAATAATGGAAACTCTAAGGCTCAAATCTCTGAAAAGGGAAACATTATGTAAAACTGAATTGTTTTATTAAAATGATTATATTATCTCTTCCTGTAAGAAAATAAAAGTTGGAGAATAGCTGAGAAATAATAATAGTGACAATGATAATAGCTATCCAGGAAATGCTCAGGGTGTGCCACAAAATGTGTTAAACATATTATCTTAGTTTTCTATATAGTCACATTATAAAGCAGGAATTATTGTATCTATTGTATAGATGAATAAATTAAACTAAGAAAGAATAGAGAATTCCCTCCAAGTCACGCAGTTATCAAGTGGTAGATCTGAAATTTTAACTAACTCCAATGTGATAATCTTAACCACAGTTACTACTTGAGAGAGTAACCCTGGAGATACTCTCCAAATTCTACCATTTCTTAGTTCTTTTTTATTTAGGCATGTCCAACCAGGGCCCCAGGAATAACTGTTATAATTTCTCCACTCTTCTTACCACCTACAATGTTAATAAGTCTATAAGTAGTAGAGAGCCTGCCTTCTTATCCCCAAGAGCTAATAGAACATCCAGCACAACTCTGTTGTTTAAGGAATGTATGAAAAAAGTGAATTCATGAGGCCTGCCTTTTAGATTACTTCCCGAATGTCAATTACTTCCCAAATGGCAGCCTTCTGATTTGCTATTGTGGAAATGCAACCATGTCTTTTAGAATTATGAGCCTAAAGGTGATAAGACATTAAATATGAGGTATAAAACTCATCACAACGGCCTGGTGTGGTGGCTCACGCCTGTAATCCCAGCACTTTGGAAGGCCGAGGCGGGTGGATCATGAGGTCAGGCAATGAAAACCATCCTGGCTAACACGGTGAAACCCTGTCTCTACTAAAAATACAAAAAAATTAGCCGGGCGTTGTGGCGGGCGCCTGTAGTACCAGCTACTCGGGAGGCTGAGGCAGGAGAATGGCGTGAACCCGAGAGGCGGAGCTTGCAGTGAGCCGAGATGGCACTACTGCACTCCAGCCTGGGAGACAGAGGGAGACTCTGTCTCAAAAACAAAACAAAACAAAACAAAACAAAACACTCATCACAAAAATTTAAATCCCAAATATCTTATATATTAAAAACCCATCATGAAGTAGAACAGTCAAATATTATTATACACAAGTTTGGTGTGTCACTGTTTATTTTCCATATGGTTTTGTTTATACCTCTTGGAGGGAAGAAAAGGGAGTTATTCAGTAAAGTGCCCACATCATGCAAACTTAGACTGAGTATTTATTTCAGTGTTCAAGACCTAGAACCATGATATTACTTTGTGAACTTCCTGTATGGCAGTCTAGGAGTTCCCCAGAGACATAAGGCCTCATGAATAATTTTTTTCACTCTTACCTTGACTTGTGTAGTAGCATCTGCAGCTGGCACTTAACATCAAACTTCCTGCCAGGCATCAGTATGCCAGGATGTATGGCAATGCAATATAAGCATTAGGGAGACCTAAATCTCCAAATTTACAGAAAAAAAAAAAAAAAAACAGCTCTTCTACTGACAGAATCTCCTGAAAGAGTTATTTTCTGAAAGAACACTATTTAAGATCGAACGTCTTTCGTGAGCTCAATGTATAAGCAAGTACCATGAATGCTTTTACCCACACAGAAAATTTTCCATGGTAATAGTTAAATCACACTCAGATCAGAGGATTTGAGAGCTGGCATTTATCCATTGTTGGAAAGAGTGATCATAGATGTTAAAGGCTTCGGTTGGTTATCTTCCCTTGTCTTTAGCTCAACTCAATTAGTGGGAGAATTGACAACTTAAACCCTTTCGTGCCATGTCTTCAAGAAATAGCCCATGCAGAATGTATGAAAAAACGGTTCTATGTATTTTGATTACACCATGAATAACATTGCTATTCTACACATGTATAGGGAGCCACTATCAGAGAAAGGGTTTTTGGGAAAAAAAAAAATCAGCTACAGGCACATATATCAGAGACATATCAACAGGCTAAATAGACATGTGTCTGAAGAATGGTAGAGATTCTTATACTTTCAGTGTTTGTCCATATTCATCTTCACTGTACTTAAGGATTAACTGAAATTTGTCTATTCCGAAGTATCACTACAATAATTTAAATATATCTCAATTCACTTTCATTATTTTACAACATCACTCAGGCCTCAAACATTTTCAAGAAAATGCTGAAAAGATAAAACTTATGATTTCCATGTATGAATAATTGTAGCCAGAAAGCTAAACTAATTTTTTAATGCCAAAGGCAATCAACATTTTCTTTCTTTGATCACTCCATCAGTCACCAATTACAACACAAACATGATATTCTAGAACAATTTTCTAAATGAAATTAATTGAAGTTTTGTTTTTAATGATATTCATGAAATTCTAAAAAATTACTTTTACTCTCCCTAGTAGCTAGTTTTGTTAATTTTTTTAAATCATTTGGAATTATTTTAGAGAATGAATATTCTTCAGAATTAGGGATATCTATTTACGTACAATTGTTAACTCTGAAATTAGAAAAAGAGGAATAAGCATTAACTTGTTGAAAAAACAGTAATAGTACACACCACATTGGAAACTTCCTGGAGAAAAAAGTATTTTCTGTGTAGCCCCTTGTAGATGTTTTTTGCACCATTGGATGTATAATAAATATGAAATAACATTTACATTATAAAAATATGGATGTATGTAAAAATCAAGCCAATTTGCTCATACTTTTTAGATAAAACATACTTTCTATCTCTTTATGTAATAAACAAATATACACATTCACCTACTTGCAGCCAAGTATAGCTATAAGAAGTCACACAATTATTTTCATTGAGACAAGTTAGGATCACATGCTACCCTACTAGAAATAAACACTTGCTATTTCTTCTGCCTATTCATTTGTGCCTATTATTTCCTCACAGTGATGTTTCAAACCTTTTCTAAAACCCCTGAGGACCTAATCAGTTCCATCATTTTTTAATATATGACTTTACTTTCTATGCCATTGAAAAGATCAAAGTCATTAAGTTGGATACTCTCACAATCTTTCTTTCTCACCATCTCAAAACTGTTTCTGATTTTTTTACTCAACTATCCCTTCAGGGAGCTCTCTTCGCTGTCAAGGCTACTTCCTCAACATATGATCTTGACCCCATTCCTTCTTGCCTGCTCCCATCAATGCTCACCTGGGGAAATCTGTAATATTTCATGCCTTCAAAGTTTCAGGCATTATAAAAGGATCAGAAGACATAACCATAAATAAAATGATCTTTGCTTTCGAGAACTTTCGTCGTACACACCTTTCACTTTTTACCTCTGACCTTTACATTCTGAGTAAGGTGCTTTCTAAAGTTACCAATGATCTCTCAACTGACCTTTTCCCAGTGTCTGTTTTCCCTGATTCTCTTTGAAACATACTCCTCCTTTTGGTTCTATATGGCCCGAAACTTCCTCCAGTTTGCTCCCTCCACCTCCCTACTATAATTCACTAAGAGAGCTATGCTCTACTTCTCCTTTTTTCAATCTGTTTCTAGATAATATAATTGCACAGTATTAATGTCACCTCTATTTGATGTGTTCCCAACTAAATACCAAGGCTTTGTTTCTATTCTCAGCTTCAGTTGTATGTATCAAACTACCTGTTGAATAACCTGCCATTATTCAAAATTCAACATGACTAAAATTGAAGTTCTCATTTTACCCATAAATTTCTCCAGTTCTAGTTAGGTCTCTATAAGTCAATTCTTAAGATACTATTCCAGGCTTTCCATGATTTCACTTCCAATTTACTTTTCCAAGTTTAAATTCCACTACTATCTCCTCATTATTCTTCCTAAATTGTAGACACAACAGACTACTTGTTGTAGTCCAAAGTGTAAACATATCATAGCACCAATTATACTGCAATGCCCTTTCCCCAAAACATCCAAGTACAAATCTTATTTTTCACTTAAACGCAAATGTCCAATCCCCATGAAGCATCATCGAATACACCTAAAATATTGTTTTCATTTTTCAAATAATGCTTACAACTTTCTACCCTATAGTCTAGCTCTTTGGTGTTTTAGTCCAATATTCAACTCTTCTGTGAACTTCCTGGTGACAGAAACAACACTATTTTTGTGTCTCCCTGAGAATCTATTATAGTACCTTGTATAACTAACACTCCAATAAATATTTATTGGATGTTTTCTTTCTGAAAAAATAACCTGACATCCGAATTCATATTTTAATAACCTGTTTATGTCTCTGTTACATCTTCTTTACATTTGCATAAGTTACTTATTTCTTCATCTAATTGCTAATATTCAATGAGCTAAGCCAGCTTTCCAGCTATAAAATTACGTTTAGTCTAAATAATCTCCAGCATTTTTGCCAGTCATAAATTTCCAAAATGTACATGAGGTTTGACACCATACTACCTTCTACCTATAGTCATACCAGGTAAAATTAACATTTTTAGGCTTTGCATTAACAGTCATTAACACTAATAGATTTATCCTTTGTAAGAATTAACAATTTTGAAACAACTTCTTAATTTTCCCTGACTAAGAAGAAAATTCCCAGGACTTGTAATTGTGGTTGGTAAGGCTAAGAGGCTCTACATACATGTGTCTTTATAGCAGCATGATTTATAGTCCTTTGGGTATATACCCAGTAATGGGATGGCTGGGTCAAATGGTATTTCTAGTTCTAGATCCCTGAGGAATCGCCACATTGACTTCCACAATGGTTGAACTAGTTTACAGTCTCACCAACAGTGTAAAAGTGTTCCCATTTCTCCACATCCTCTCCAGCACCTGTTGTTTCCTGACTTTTTAATGATTGCCATTCTAACTGGTGTGAGATGGTATCTCATAGTGGTTTTGATTTGCATTTCTCTGATGGCTAGTGATGATGAGCATTTTTTCATGTGTTTTTTGGCTGCATAAATGTCTTCTTTCGAGAAGTGTCTGTTCATGTCCTTCGCCCACTTTTTGATGGGGTTGCTTGTTTTTTTCTCGTAAATTTGTTTGAGTTCATTGTAGATTCTGGATATTAGCCCTTTGTCAGATGAGTAGGTTGTGAAAATTTTCTCCCATTTTGTAGGTTGCCTGTTCACTCTGATGGTAGTTTCTTTTGCTGTGCAGAAGCTCTTTAGTTTAATTAGATATAAAGACTCTTGCACACGTATGTTTACTGCGGCATTATTCACAATAGCAAAGACTTGGAACCAACCCAAATGTCCAACAATGATAGACTGGATTAAGAAAATGTGGCACATATACACCATGGAATACTATGCAGCCATAAAAAATGATGAGTTCATGTCCTTTGTAGGGATATGGATGAAATTGGAAATCATCATTCTCAGTAAACTATCACAAGAACAAAAAACCAAACACTGCATATTCTCACTCTTAGGTGGGAATTGAACAATGAGATCACGTGGACACAGGAAGGGGAATATCACACTCTGGGGACTGTAGTGGGGTGGGGGGAGGGGGGAGGGATAGTGTTGGGAGATATACCTAATGCTAGATGACGAGTTAGTGGGTGCAGCACACCAGCATGGCACATGTATACCTATGTAACTAACCTGCACAATGTGCACATGTACCCTAAAACTTAAAGTATAATTAAAAAAAAAAAGAGGCTCTATGTAAAGGATAAACACTAGGATTTTTAAGTCAACAACCTGATTTTGCAATTTACATAAATTCCCTAAATTTTTGTGAACCCAACTGTTAAATGAGGCTAATCATAATACTTATCTCAAAGGTTTTGTGAAGATTAAACCAAATAATGCATGTAAAGTGATTTTTGTGATTCCTGGCATATAGCTCAATAATTAATGTGTATTTTATTAATTAATTGTGTTCCTCCTTATATTTCAGGCAGGAGGCTTTTTCAATAAAAACAATTCTATTATATACCTGTATCCTGTATATACTGCTCACAAAATAAATTCCACAATCGCTGGCATAGACTTCAAGACCTTTCATAACAGAAGTCTAATTTTTCATTCCAGCTTCATAATGCTATTGTTTATCTCACACACAGTACACTAAGGCCAAATAAAAGATATCTCATGCACCTTTAAGCCTCATGTTTTTCCTTCTTATAATGTGTTCCTGACTCCCACCTACCTTCTCTTGCTACACAGATTCTTACTCATATCACAAAGCACTGCTTAAAGGAAGTCATAACCTCCACATTTTCATTCACTACATTCATACACACTTGCATTTACATTTTTTATAGAGATATAAATATATTCATATATATTAATTCCTTTATACATAAGTATATAGTAAATAGTGTAATCTCAACTATATATTGGATGTATTATATAATATTTACATACAATGTTGATATATAAAATGAATATTATTTATCTACATATACACATACTTGGGATATGATATATAGTTACATATGCTATATATACTGTATATAATACACACACACTTGGGATTATAAATTTAGGTACATAACATTCTCTTCTAAGATCTGTGAGACATCTATCTTAGCACGTCATCTGGCACATATTAAATGATCAATATAGTTTTCTTAAATGTGTGAATACATGATTGAATGAATTGGCTTCTATTCCGTCATCTATGAAACACACAAATGCCAGGCTTTACTATGGTTTTAGGTTTGCCTCACTGACAGATGTCAATTTCTGAAATGTACTTTCTGAGTCTCAATTATTTTGACATCACAAAATTATAGGGCTGAAAAGGAATATAAGAATGCCCACTCCAGGCTTCAATGAGGCCATTATTACTTGGAAAAATATCTTCTATTTTAAAAGAGTTCAACTTTGAATAGGATTTCATAACCTGCCTTGTTCACTCAACCCTTTCATGTTTAATAATGTCCACTATTAGTTCCCACAGACAGTCTTGAGATTATTTTTCAAGGTAATTGAAACATTACCTTTCCCCACCCATTTTTTTTCCTGTCTGGGAAGATGACAAATACCAGAAGTTTTAAGAAAGTTAAATATATCAGAATAAGCAAGCACTATGACAGATGGATCTATGCATCAGAACTGAAGTTCTTCATCTATTTACAAGCATCTATTTTCACTTAGGTTTGTTAATTCTGTCTTCTGAAAATTTTTAAGATACTGTACATTCCTTCTCACTCCCAAGATTCTTATGTATTTGCATCTTGAGCAAAGCAAATATATATATGTATATATGTGTATATATATATGTATATATGTGTATATATGTATATATATATGTATATATGTGTATATATGTATATATATGTGTATATATGTATATATATACACACACATATATATACGTATATATATATATATATATACGTATATATATATATACATATTTTTGTCTGGTCTCAGAGCCTTGACTTTACATGGAGTCTCTTGTAGTCACTAAACATACATACATTTTACTTTGTTTACATACTATCAATGATGCTACTGAGATTTTAAGGCATTGCACTTAAAACCCAGCCTTAGGTTTAGTACTTTATTTACTTTGTCACAGAACATTTTGCTTCTATTTTCCTATGTTTTAATTGGACTGTTTTCTCTGAAGACTTAGAATGTAATAGTATATCCATATTTGAGCCATGCATATCCATATTACAATAGTAATACCCATATTTAAGCCTCTATTTTGTGTATGTCATTGCACTGTGAACTAAATGTGCATTATGTTGTTCGGTTCCCAGAATAACACTATGAAAGATATGCTAAAACCAAGGCTCAAATTAGACTTCAAATCCTATACTTTTAAATCTCCAACTTATTCTGAAAACTGGCATATCATAGTGATGAATATTTCAGAAAAGTCATCATGAATGATGGTTTTTTCTATAAGCTTCCTTTAATTTTTCTTAAATTTGAACTTTGGACAAAGGTAATTGTTATGGGTATAATTAAAATGAATATTATTAACCTAGCATTTATTGACTGATAAGCACATTACACATATGATCACATTTAATACTGTTTCCACACAGTATTAAATTTCCAATTCCACACAAAATGTGTTAATACACATTTAATATCTGTAAAATACTCATTTTACAAATCAGGAAATAGAGTTGAGGCAAAATATAAAAAAATGTAGTGCAGTTTAAGCATTAATAACTTCAAAAATGTAAATGCTATACTCTTTACCAAAAATATAATTTGAAAAGTGAATTATTTACAATTTTAATAATATATTTAGCTTTGTGAATTTAAAATACATTTTTGTATTTTTAGTCAATATTTGTTATATTATATCAGAGGAAATGAATACATTCACTTTCATCACGTCATGTTTGTAAATGCAGTTTATTAATTCTTTTTCTACACTCTTAGGTTACAAAGTTCTTCCATTTAAATTGTATCTAACAGTGAACCAATTGGCAATTTATCAAACCATCTCAAAGTGAGAGTGTTTTGCAGCACCTATTGTTTATGTTATGGTATCACTGTCATTTATTTTATATTCTCAGGATCTAGATAGTCAAAATGAAAGAGGAAAGAAAAAACCTGACAGGCAGGTAGTTCGGGTGGGTCCTTGGATGAGTTCTTTCAAACAAAAGGACAGCCTGAATGCACAGATAAGGGAACTTGCAAAGGAGAGCTTGCCTGAGACATGCCCACAGCCCCACAGATAAGAAAGGCTATCCAGGAGACTTGCTCAGACATGTCCACAATGGAAAATTCCATCCCCCAACACATGTGTAGTAAAGGGAACAAAGCAATATGGAGGAACTCAAGCTAAGGGCCTGCATGTGCACTAGGAGGACAGGGTACAGTTACTAGAAATTCGTGATTTATGCAAATGAGATGCCCAGACCTCATTGGCTCCTTATAAAAGCTTCTGTATTCAACTGTGAAATGGCAACCATTTTTTCAGGACCCCTCTCTGCAGCAGAGAGCTTTCTCTCTTTCTTTCCCTTATTAAACTTCTGCTCTAACATCACACTTGGTGTGTCCATGTCCTTGATTTCCTCAGCCATGAGAGAAAGAACTTCAGGTGGCACTTAGACAAGCAGGCCATTTCAAAAATATTAATCACCTTGAGCCTTACTTGAAATGTAGAATATCAGGCTTTATTCTAGACCCATTGAATCAGATCTGCATTTTAATAAACTCCCCAAATTTCATATGTACATTAACATTCACTCTTTAGGGTCAAATTTGACATATAATCATAAGATCCTGGCATGTGAATATTTTGTCCTTGCTACAAAGAAACAAAATGCTAAATATTAAAATAGAAGCATTAACAATGGGCACTAAGAAAGGCAGAAGAAAACAAAATAAATGATAGATGGGCAACTAGATACCAGTTAAGTTCTTTGAATTTAAGGAGGGCATTATGAACATCACATGCAATCTTATAGATAGTATAATAGCTAGAGTAACCTAACCTAGTGATAAGTTAGAACTTCAAGGGGTTTGAAGAAAATGGAAAAGTGATTGCCAATACAATGTACTAAAAATGTATCTTCCTAGAGGCTACCCTAAAATAAGTACATGTATACTCTTGATTCACTTAAGAGTGTCATAACAAGAAAACTATCCTCTTGTACTACATAGACCACAGACATGTATTTTTTCCTGTCTCCCTGCAAAAAATCAACCTGAAAACTCATTATAAAGTTTTCTCAGTGGTTGACATGAATTTGCAGTTTTCTTAAATCAAATTTTTGTTTTTGAAATTTTGGGTTTTAATAAAATTCTAGTCATCTGCTGTTCTTTTTGCTACTACTTCTCAGAGTTTAATATCCGTGTTTTTGTCTGTTTGTTTTTTGATTATATGTGAAAATTCTTAAACGGCTTTGGAAGAACATTAATTTGGGCCTGGACTTAAACTCATTTCCTTCCTGCCTTTACATTGTGTTATAATGCAGTAGGGGGAGAAAATAAGTTGAGAATCTGGTAATAAAGTTGTTTTTATTAATTATTATCATCTTAATGAATGTTTCATAGGTGTGGGAAATTTGTTATAAAATAAAAAAAAATCACAATAAATAATTTTAAAGTATAGCAAGGTGCCTTTTCTAATTAATTTTTCATTCTCCCATTGAATTTCCAATAGTCCCTAGACTAAAGCACAATTCAACAGTGTTTTCTAAGAAAGTAGTATGATAACTCTAATATCAACTAAGCAGGAACTGTTCCATCCACAATTATGATAGAATCTATAGCCTATGTCCAGTGAAGTGATAGATATAACCATTAGAGAACAGTAAAAGAGAATTATAATTGTTTGGTAGAATTTTATTATAAAGCCTATAGAGTAAATGTTCAACAGGAGTTTAAAGAATTAGGTGGTAGAGTGTTAAAATAACAAAACCATATAACATGAGGAAACTATATTAAAAATTTACTATTCGTATTACTAATCAATAATGTCACATCGATTGTTTACTCTTAAATGTAAATCAATACTAACTTTCAAAAATGCAATTCAGCAATTCATTAATTATTCTTTACAAATTACACCAAAGAATTTACCACATATCTCTCATGGATTCCTTAAATCAATGCAAAGGACACATCGAATGTAAAATATTGCATGTTTCTATGCTGACTAAAAATAATTGCCGCTAATGGGTTACAATTTAGATAGCATATGAATAAAAACATTTGGGGAGGTTACGACTGTTATTAACATGTAAAGTGACTTCAACATAGCACTTAAAACTAGGAGATATTCAGATGGGCACTTTCAAGGTTAGCAAATTAAAACCAAAAAACAGTCATTTAAAGAAAAGATGGAAGGAAATTCAATACTGTGTTCAGATATTCACTTCCTTAGTAACTTTCTCTGATTCAGGAATAACCTAAAGTATGTGTCCCAGTGCTTGAGGTTTCCTTTAAGCCTTGATGTTTTTAAGCCCTATCTGAGTGTTGGGTCGGAGGTTAGGCTTGACAACCTAGAGGCCGTTCTGCTCTGGTGGTACAATATTGACTTTTACGGCTTTGTAAATATCAACATTTTTGTACCTAAGCTCAAGCTGAAGCAGCACAGTACACTGCAGCCTGCCAACAAACATGCAATGCCACTCTAAAGGGATTTTGGCAGGATTTAATTAAAAAGTTAAATAAGCAAGGAGAAAATATTGGTGGAAAAGGAAAACACAAGACGTAGGTGCAGGATGGCATAGCAAGTAAAATTAAAGACATTAACAAAATAAAAAGCTAAGATTTGGATACTTTTAAGTAGAAAGAAAATGGAGAACTTAGAAAAGAAAAAGGTCTAAATGGAGGAATCTAGGAAGTTATCAGAAGATAGGGTTAAATTTTGTTTTTAGACCATATTAACTAAACTTGTTTATCCTAATAGACTTTCCTTATCATGTTGAGCTTATGTAAATAAGCATGGCATAAAAACGATATAAAATCTTACATAGAAAAAGAACTTTGATAGGAATTGCACTACAGTCTTTTCCCCAGAGCCAATGCAATGTACAGAAAACCTGATATTACAATGAACAGAACTAAAATGCTTTACTCTAATTCAGAATCATTATAAATAATTTATTTATTTTTGTGATAGCATTGTACTGTTAACCCAGTACCACAGATTGATAGTTCATTTGCATGAGCCACTTTCTATGGAGAAAAGGAAAGATTAATGGATAGACAATGAATGAGAGATTAATGAGTAGAAAAATAAAGATATAATATTTTCTCCCATTTATTTTATTTTGTGAGATCAGTATGCCTCATTAGTTGAGGAGAAGTGTGGAGAGAATGGGGGCAATTGAACTTCCCATCATCAACAACTGCCTTAAGCCACTATTCTTTCTTTTTCTCTTCCCTTTGTCCAATTACATATTTATTTTCATAACATAATTAAAAGGCTGATATATATATACACACACACATGCGTACATATATATATATTTGTTAAATATACATGCATAGGTATTTATATATAGAGAGAAACAGTAACGTGTTTCTTCTCTGGAAAGCAATAAATAAAATAATTTTGTTTGTTTTGTTTTGAGAGAGTTTCCCTGTGTTGTCCAGGCTGGAGTGCAGCGGCACGATCTCTGCTCATTGCAACCCCTGCCTCCCGGGTTCAAACTTCAGCCTCCTGAGTATCTGGGATTTCAGGCATGCGCCACCACTCGCAGCAAATTTTTGTAATTTTAGTACACCATGTTTGTCAGGCTGGTCTCAGACTCCTGGCCTCAAGTGATCTGCCCACCTCGGCCTCCCAAAGTTCAGGGATTGTGGGCATGAACAACTGTACCTGGCCTAGAATATCAAACTTTTAACAACAAAGTCTACATAATAAAATTATGCATTACATTTTTATGTAGACAGTGGTCACACTCACACACATATATACCATAACATCCTTGGTATGGCAAAATAAAAATAAAATAAAATAACTATTATCTTAGTTTTTAACATTTAGAAAAATCACAAAACAATGCTTTGACTTAGAATCTGATATTTAGGGAACCACTGCCTAACACATTTCAATATCCTGGAGATTCAGGCTTCATTAGCCTGAAAACTCACAATGTTTGAAAAGTAAGAAGCAAAACAAAGGCAAAAGAATTGAAATCTTACAATTCAATTTAAAGTTATCTATTGAGCACCTCCAAATAGATTTTATGATAGTCATGTTACACATCACTATATTAATCTCCTTCTACTTTATGGGTGATTAGCTATAACTTCATGCCATTCAGCTGACTTCCTATTGTACTTGCTTTGACAGTTTGCATTTTTGTTAGAGCCTGGTTAAGCACTAGCCTGGCATTTTGAAATTAAGGGCATAGAAACATGCATAAGTGAAGATTGAAAGTTGAAAATAACATATTTGGCACCTAAGCTCTGTTTATTATGTTTATTTTTGGCTATGATATTTCTACTATTATACACTGAGAACTAAGCGGGAATAGGGTGGGGGAGGCAAAATAAGAGCATAGTGAATGCAAAATACCCCAATCTACCATCAAGCCCAAATAAAAAATAGTTTAACGCCAGGCTATATATAAAGAAACTCAAGAAGTCAATTACTAAGATGTATGTATGAATCTCAGCCACAATTACAAACCCTAAAGATGACATACTCATTATTAGAAGTGACTTCCATCTATACATTCTCTTTCTCTTTACAAATTATAATTTTTAAAGAATATGGTAAAATAAAGCTGTTAATAATTATTTTGAAATGAAGCATTCATGTTCTGTAATTATACATATCCAGATTTGTATTTATTTGACATTTGTAAAAGAGTATTTTTAAAATTTTGGTCCAAATAGCTTTTGTGCATTTTAGCTGAGTTAGCTCTCCAAATCTTGGCAATAATAAATGCATGTTTGTTTATTCATAAATCGTTTCCATATTTCTTTTATTTAAATAGTAAGATCACCTGTAAAATTTTCCTAGTGTCTACAATATTTCAATATATCTAGCATAAGACAATCATGTACAGATTCAGGAAAGAATATTTAGAAAAAGAAAATCAATTTTGGAAATCGACTACAGTATAAAACCACCTACATTTTCATTCTATTAATCTTTTAATTATCCTCACGTATTAATAATGTATACAATAATGTTAAATATACTTTTCATCTGGCCAACCTTTTCTAATAAAATTTTACTCATTTTTATATAATATGTATCTTTTTCACCAAAAAGTAACAAAGGCTTGAATTCCTACAAAAAGGAGAATTCATGATGGGCTACCAGATTTGCCATTGTTATGTCTGTCATTTAATCATGGCATTTATTTAATTTAAAACCTCTTTCAGTGTAACCCACATATATCTGAAATAAAATATGCAAATAAATTCAGTCTCTGGAGAAGGGTAAATTCAACCGTGAAGCAGAATAGATTTCTATTTTCCTAATGCACTTTGGCACTTCTGTGTGTCCACTTACATTAGCCTATGAAAGTATTTCCAGCTCTGTCAGCCCCCAAGAATGTGTTAAAATGACATGGTAAATTTGGAGTTCTGAGAGTAAATAAGCCTAGGATAGAAAAGGCCTTCTGGACCACGTAGGTATAGCAGAAACATTCCATGCATTTTAAATGGCTATAATCATAATTCTCCACCACAAAATGTAATGTATGTTCTATCAGAAGAATTATTTTCCTCTATAAGTGTCAGTGCCACCAAACCAACTGTCCTGCTCACATTTTCTCATGGTCAATACACAGCATAATGCTGCTTAGGATATTCGGAAAGGAAAAGAGGTGCCACACTACAGATCCATTATGCATTTTGACATTAAGCACCCAGTAATTAGCCAAGTACCTAACTGAATTATGTGATGAGGGAGAACATTACAATTACATTAAAATAAAAGTGTTTCCAAAAAGTTCCGCTAAAAATAAGAATACCAGCAAACTAAATAATGTGGAGGTAAATCTCTACTGCTAATGTATTCTCATGACTTACTGCAGGAAAAACTAGAGGGGGAAAAAGCATCTTGCAAAGACAAGGTTAGACTGCCCTTAACAAGTCCCTTTGACCCAGAGCTGAAAATTCTCTGCAGCATCCTTACCTTTCTCACAGAGCACAGTGGGAATAAGTACATTGTTAACCACATTTTGATGAGGGTGTAAAGTGAGAGATCACGGTCAAAATTAATAGTGCATTTTTTGGTTGTTTTTGTATGTTTTAATGAGGTTATATTTCTTTACACATCTCTTTCCTGTTAATAAGGTCTAATACCATTCCTTCCAAAAGTCAAACTTTTTCATCTAAAATAAATAATCACTTCCTTTCATAAAAAAGTGGAGTGCATATTAACACTGCAGCAATTTGTTTTTTCAAAAAAAGGAGGTGTCATTTAAATACCTGGGTTCTTCCCAGAAGCAAACATGCTAAGCATTCACTTGCACTAGTAAATGTCCTTGGCCATATTAATAAGCTTGACCATTTCATTTTTAATTTTTTTCTATCTTTCTCCTAGTTTGAAGTTCTTTTTTGAAATTAACATCCAAGAGGAAATTTAGGCTTAAATTCTTTTAAAACTTTCTTCTCTTTTTAAGCACAAGTTCTGAAAAATACATATATGAAAGAATTTAAAAAAAAAAAAAAGGAAGACATTTTCTCCTTTCTTTTTTAACCTGACCAATTTTCTGGGTCAAGCTCAGTGTGAGCTCACTTGATTGGCAGCAGGGGAAGCCAGGGTGCCCCTGAAGAAGGTCATTTCTGACTTTTCTCCGCCACTGCTATGCCACATTACTCACTGTCTTATGGCCACTAGTTAAAAAACACATGTAAGCAATCAAGTACTGGAAAGAGTATGAAGAAAAGAGAAAGCCAGAATTAAAAATAAATCCTAAATTTAAAAGTGAACTAGTTAAAGAAATCATTTACTATAATTTCTTCTGCTCAAATGCTACAGAAGTATGAAGTTGTTAGCCTAGAGTAAACCCAATTTAATTTTTCACAATTTACTCTAAAGATATAGGCCATTTTCTGTCATTTGCAAATAATTTCAGTTCTTTATTCATTAAGTACATTAATACAATACTTTGCCTAAGGCCTAAATCTTTTTATTTTCTTTGCTCCTCAAAGAAAATATGTCAAGTTAGCCATTTTATGGCTGGGTAATAATGAGGCATATGAAAAAGGAGGGGCTAAGTTTGAACTATGAAAAAGTATTAGAAGAGATATAATAAAATATGAATTTTAAAAAGTAATCCTGTGTGTCTAAATATTACATTTTTTGTTTGAATAAGTGTTTGGAGATTTTTTTTTTCTCCCTGCAATTTTACTTAACAAGAACAAATTTCACTTTTGGAAATATGAGGATATGATGATGCAGATATATGTGTTCATTGGTGTTTTTAATGGGTGTCAATTATTACTATGCACATTTTAGAGAATAGGAAATTGAGTATAGCAGTCATCGTGTGCCCAAGGTCACACAGTTAATAAGTAGATTAATCAAAGAAGGTTAGAATTTTCCTTCTAGCAGCTCTAATCCAGACATCTAACTCCCATGGTGCTGCTCTTTCCATCATTAAAAAGAAAGGTTTTTCTATCTAATAAAATGTACTTATTTTTCTCTTGTGACCTACTAGTACACATCATTACATTTTTCTGACTCTACATTCTAAGTGTGCTACACATAATTCAAGGATACACGACAAGTTGTTTACATGAAGCTCAAATTTTTCATCTGCAAATAGCAATAGAAACAATACCTATCTATTGGGCTGCTTTAAGAATTAAATGAGATAGTCTATGTAAAGAGCTTGCTACAGGGCCTGACACACTTAACTGTTCATACATTTTAAATATTATAATTCTGAACTTCTATAAACACCTGTGATTGTAAACTCACTGAAAGTTTAGCCTTGGCCTATGTAATTACCTTGGTACAACACCTTGAATAGTCCCATGATTAATGCAGTGTTTAGTGTAACTTGTCCTAACAGGTGACTGATGATAATAAAAAAGATAAGTCAAAATATAAGGGCATTATTTCACTTTTAGACCACTTTCATTAGAATGACCCATAGCATGTTAATTGCATACTCCTAGATTACACCACTGATATTTTTGAAAACTCCTTCAGAAATTACTTTAGTGGGAAGAGTGAAGTCAAAAAGCTTCCATTAAAATCTGGTTCTAGTCCATACCAGTTAATTTACCATTAAACTTACCTAACCACCACCTATCATCAGTCAAAAAAAAAAAGAAAGAAAAGAAAGAAAGAAGGGGGAGTGCTCATATCTCATATTACATATTATGATCTAATATGTAATGGCTACTAATATGTAATGGTGCATATTACCATTACAGAATGGTAATATGGATGAAATAATATATTTGTCAAAATATTTTATATGATATCATCATGTAGTAGATGATGAACAAATTTAATATTTTGTTGCTAAATTCTTCTCTTTAGCTTCCATAACAGAAATAATCAGAGCTCAAACGTGTGGTTCCTTTATTGTCAACTACAGCAAGTAGGATTCACCAAGCCATCCCTTTTCCCTCCACACTTCAGGGACAGTTCCTCTTCTAAGTTATCCCTGTCTTTCTGAGGGTTAACATATGGAAACTTACACAATATTCTAATTTTGATTTCATTTAAATCCAAAATTAGCACAGTTTCCCCCAACTTGTGTTTTTCTTCTTTTTTAAATCATTCTGCTTTTAAATGCAGAGGGTTTTTTTTTATATTTATAAAAAGCACGATCTTAAGATAAAAAAAAATACTCTTTGGACAAAGCAGTCTTCAAAGACCCTACCTACTATCATCTAGAAATGTACAAGGAACATCCTAAGGATTAGGGCAGGACATATTATGTGACAGTTTACCTGTAACCTAAAGTATTATCCATTCGGGATTTACAGTTTTGTCTCTTGGCATCTCTCCATAGGCAACTGTTTTGTGTCTAGCTGGGTATTATACACTGATCTATTCAATAACAGGAGCCATGTGTTATTCATACCTTTGGCCCCAACATCTGGCAGCATTGGCATATTATGGCTATTTATGTTCCTAGAAAAGAATGAAATCCAATGTAGATATTTGTAACTGTGGGGAAATAGCTAAATACAGGGGTCAGACATAGCCATTCTACTGCTAGTTAAATCTGGGAGGTAGAAAAAAAAAACGTAGCTATTTGAAAGCAGAGACTGGAATGTGCAATAAAAATAATCCCAGCTGTCAAAAACATACATGGAAGAAATGACAGGAAGAGCAACCACTGGCAAAAAGGAGATTTAAAAATAATTTGACTGAAAACTAAGTCGCCTCTGCCACTGTCCAGCCAGCTTGTCAGTTTAATTTGCTATTGGAGAAAAGGAAGGGACAAGAGTCAAAACAGGTGTTTGGTTTTCTTTTTTTCTGTTTTTAATGGGGTGGGGCGGGGGAATCAAGTGAAAGCATGGCTTTACCAGCTGTGAAGAGCTGCTGACACCTGTGGTTGCCACATCTCATGACTCTGAGATAGGTCAGAGGCAGCTTGAGACAGCTGATAAAATGAGGTGAGGTAGGGAAAGAAACCAGAAGAAAAGCAGTGCTGGATAAAAACAGAAACGAAAGAGAGAACAAATGGTGCCCATAAAATGTCCAATTTCAAAATGTCTATTTTTATCTTTATTTTTCTAATTAGTACAAAGTCATACTCTCTCTTTTTCCTCCTTCTGTTCACTAAAGAAAATGTGATAAAAATGGATAAAAATGAAATCTCTGCCTTATGTGCAGTATACAACTCTTCATACCTGCCAGGCTCAACTAAAGCATTGCAATATTCTCTCCTGGGTATTTATATTCCTCTCCCTCCCCCCAATCCCTTTCTCCACTCTCCCACCCCCTCCAGGACTGTAGAAAGAAAAAAAAAATATTCCTGAATGCAGAATTGTGTGCTACTCAAGGGAAACTTGACTTTGGCTACAAATCTGAGGGGGCACATTGTATAAGCGTAGGAAGATGTGAGCATTTGTTTGCTGGTAGAAGCCTGGAATATGACTGGGTGGATGGAAGTGACTTCTTTAAGCACAAGACGTCATCATTCCCATAGTTAGATATTTAAAGATAATTACAATACACAGGACAATTCATGACAACACGTGACCTAACCTTCACTGTTATCTTCAACCTGAGATCCCTTGTTATAAAGAGGTTCTATAAATAGAATTTTAGTGCAATTAACAATGGGAAATTGAAAGGTGATGCCATAAGAATAACTGACTCAGATTAAGAAATAAAGTAACAAGAGAAAATTTAGTACATATTAAAAACTAAATATTCCTTTCAAGTTCTTGTTTTTTCTCAATTATCTAATATAGTACCCTCTGCATGATTTTGGTCATGTCAATGAAGATCAATTTGAGCACTGTGGGGGCTGATGAACATTCTGAGACTCTACCCAGAAAGGGGGCTTAGGGAGAACATAAGAATTCAAAGGATATTAGTGGGCTCAGCATGTCTAAGAAGTTCATTACCAGCAAGTGCCTGAATAAGATGCAGTTGGTATTAGAATAATTCAGAAAATCAGTGGGTGAGCTAATATCTTTGGGAAAGGGAAGGTTAGGATTTGAAAGGACAATCTCTCAATGTTATATAATAGCATTCACATAGAAATACTGATGTACAGATCAAACACTCTTAGATATTACAAGGGAAACTTGGAGGGTTCAAAGATTTTTAAGGTTAAACCACCTAATGGAAATATTTCCAACAATGAGTGAGGTCAATCACAAGTAATCACCATAGATCAAGCAAGATACCAAAGGGATGCCAGGAATTAATGAGCCACAATATTTGCCCTCAAAAAGCTGACATTTTTGGGAACAAAAAGGCACTCAAACAGATTATTAGAATACAGCATGTTCACTTCAAGTAACAGAAGTAATAGTGTGAAAAGGAAACATCGGTGAATGACACTAAGTCCAGCTTCTGATTCAGTGGTTAAAGAAGGCTTCCAGAACAGGTGATGTCTAAGCAGAATCTTAAACAATGAGTTGAAGTAGCTGCCTAGAAGAACACTACACAAAGGCACAAAGGCAAACGAATACAATAGCCTCAAGTGTGCAGGGATCTATAAAATCCTAAGTGATGACAGAGCATTAAGTGATGAAGTACACGGAAGCTTTGAAGGTGGAGATGGAGAGTGGGCGTTTGCAAGGCTGTGAAGAGTCTTACGTTTTGTTAAAGAGCCAGGAGTCACACCGAAGACAAAGGGAAGTTAGCTTTGTATGGATTCCTCTGGTACAATGTGGAAGGTGTATTTTCCAAAACTGTGGACAGGTAGAACAATTATAATAAGTATATGAAATTATTGATATATTATATTAGTATGTTAGAATAAATATAACACAAGGTGAAGACAGTATTTAAGATTCCAAGGCTTAAATTTCAAGTTTATACACAATATCTAATGATCTTTGTCAACAGTCTGCTTTTATAATGACTATATTAGTGTCAAAGCACACCCCAGACCAACAGACAAAATGGACTCCCCCATGGCTAACTAAAGGGCTCAAGGTTAAAGCAAAACCAGGCAGCCATAGCTGGGTGAGGCAGGGTTAACACACTCTGTGTTCTCAGAAAGATATTATAAAAGTGTCACAGGACCTCCCTTGCTACAGTCGAGCCAAATCAGTTTCTGTTATTGGTGCCAAAGTGAATTGTGGCTGGATCTTCCCTATCCCCACTACCAGCCATTTGAAAGAAACATCTGACAGAGACTTTGGTTTTGGGCTTGGACATCATCCAATCAAGGCCTGACTATTTTGAGCAATGAGAACAGAAAAAGTTTAAATTTTTTATATGCATAAATGAACCTGGTTAAGAACCTGGGCAAGAACTTCCACTGTTTAAGCCAGACCCTCTTTTTTTTCTTCAAAGAGCACACTTTTACTTGTACTAAAGACTGTGCATCCCCAATCTGCATATATTTTTTCCAGAAAATAAAGTTCTCCTTTTGCCTCCACAGATCTCATTGATATTTTGTTAACATTAGTAATGTGTGTATATATATATATATACACACACATATATATATACACATACATATATATACACACACATATATATATACATACATATATATATACACACACACATATATATATATATATTTTTTTGTAGAGCAAGATACTAGTTGTAGGGGCTAGAAAAAACTTTCCCTTTAGCCTCTGAAGGTTTGCTGAAAAACCAACTTGAAAAAAAAACAGATTAATAGGAGATATGGCATATAACATTTATTTTAATATGCATAGCATGATGGAATAACAGGAGAATGATTATTTAATGTATAGAAGCTTATAAACCCTTCAGGGGAGGGAGGAGATGGGGAACATAGACAATTCTTTTTAGGGGTAATAAATGATAATAAGGGAGAATGAATGGACCCCAGAGACAAAAATTAACTTGTAAATAATTCTCTTTGGAATTTGAATGAGCCCCAGAGGCAGCATTATTTTGTGGGAAAAAATCCATCCAGATGTGGTTACATTCCTCACTCTTCTGTTCTGTGATAGATAATGACATTTCAGGGAGGGAAAACAATGACATTTGTGTTCTTCCTTGCATGTCTGCTTTCTAGGTAGATAAGGGAACCTCGGAGAACAGTCTCATCCAGTGCTCTGGGAGAGACCAAGGGTTCTGGGAGAGATCAGAGAGAATTTGAGGCTGCTTCTAACTTCAAACATATTAGGGGGTAAAATATTCTGGTTTTCTTCATAGCCATCTTGCCACTTTTCAGTTTGTATAATTCTTTTATTACAAACATACACACAATTAAAATCTAAATAAGCATAAGCACTATAATTTGTAATATAAATCAACTGTAAATAAATAAACCTCTATTATTAACAAATAATTACTAATATTGGAAAGTATTAATTGATATTATGCTCTGATGCTTATGAGCACTTCTAGAATGGAAATATCAATTTTGATGTAGTTAAAAAACTTTGTTCTGGTTAGCTAGCTGACTGTCATGTTCATGAACAAAGTTTTTCAACCATTCGCTACCCTGACATTTGACATTTAGTACTTAATTAAAAAAAAAAGTTGAAAACCTAAGCAATATGAATTTTGCATGCAGTATGATTAATAGGTAGGTGTTTACCTAAGAAATCACTTAAGAAAGTGTGTGGGAAGAATACAAGTCCCAAGAGATGCTCTGTGAAAAAAAAAAAAAAAAAAAAAAAAAAAAAAAGAGGTTGGGGGAGAACTAGTTAATTAATCTAGAAATTGTAGAATTTCAAAAGATTCACAATGCATATTAGCATTTAAAAAGCTCTGGGGAAGGTTAAAGAAAAAAAAAGCTGTTCAACTTTTTTTGTATGCAGATTTCCAAAATTCTTTATCATATAAGTTCTCACGTTTTAAAGTTATACTTATTAACATTATTAGCTAGTGTTGTTTATTGAGTGCTTATTCTTTGCCTAGGATATTGCAGTACAAACATTATCTTGATTAATAATCTTATTATTTAGAAATTATCATACCTCTTCTCATTTGAGAAATTCTCAGCTTACATAAGGAACTGCCTAAAGTCACATAAGTGGTAAGTGATATTGAATCTAGGACTGTTGAATTCAACAGCTGTATTTTTAGACATTAAGTGATAACATGTACAAGGAATTTCTGTTTTTAACTCACTTGAAAAATGCTTTCTTAGATACTTAATGTAAAATTTCCCAGTCATTTTATTATTATTTTTACTACTAATTTCACTTTACAATTCAGGTTTTTGAATGGCTTGCTAAGTTATATTAGTCAACCAATATTCAAGTACATAGCATAACATGTAAAAGTTATTTAAATATGCACAAAACTTTTAAAAATGAATTTCCATAAAATAACAATATTATATTCATATACCAAGATTTTGTTAAATAACACATTCAAATAATTATTTCCAGCCTAGAAAGGCAATATTAACATATATTATCATTAAACCAATGTGGACATTGAGTTTTTAAAGGTGGTTCTTCATTTAACGAATATCTCCTCATTAAACCAGAAATACCTACTATTTATTTATCCACAAACAACAAAGATGGTCTTCAATGTAACAATAATTATCAAATCTTAGTTGAGGATAAATATGACAATTAAGAGGTCCCTGAAATATGCCACAAGAAAGTATTCTTTCATAAAGTAATGCACCAAAGTTCAGGCATTTGGTTGTCATTGAAATTGTATTACAGAGTTTTTTCTAAGAATCAATTATTTTGGGTAACTCAAGTAAATAAGACTGTGTTCAATATAATACTACAGCTAACACCTTATTTCTTCCAATTATTACTGATATTCAGAAAAAAATCTTTTGAGAGTCACACTAATATGAGTTAAACTAGAAAATACAATTTTTAAAAATATGTAATTTAATATGTTAAGAAAAAGTGTCCCTGAATTTGTCATATAAGCATATTTCTTAGAAGAAACATACTGAATGAAAGGCCTTATTGCTGGTGTGATGTTTTTATAAGCATAAATGAAATTGGTTATTCAGCTTTGACTTTTTAAAAAAGTTTAAAGTTTTAGCGTGGCACTTCTTCTAAAACAAAACAGATGTATACAATTTTGTGGTCACAAAAATGCATCTTTCATTGTTCTTTAGGCCTGAGTATCCATAACTATGCTATTCAACTAAAATTATTGTGGAGACTAACAGTGAATCTATAAGTTATGTACAACTTTCCTCTTTAGGTTTTTACCATAAATAAAATGGCCATTATTATTCTTCAAGGCCAGGCACCATGGCTAAGGCCTATAATCCCAGCACTTTGGGAGGCCAAGGCAGGAGGATTGCTTCAGCCCAGGAGTTTGAGGCTGTACTGAGCTGTGTTTTCACCACTGAACTCCAGCATGGGTAACAAAGTGAGACCCTGTCTTAAAATAAATAAATAAGTAAATAAATAAATAAAAATAAATACATAAATTAGGTATTTTGCTAGTTGTTGGGAAAAGCTGAGGCAGGGCTTGCATGTCTGCCATAATGTAAAAGAGTCTTGGAACATGTCCTAGGTCCAGGGTCTAAAACCCCTCATGGCCTGGTTTTGGGTCTGGCCACCCCAACAGTAGTAGCTCTTAAGTCCACAACCAAAATAATCTCAAAGTATATCAGAATAAAAACAGGCCACTAAAGATACCTAATCAGTCCTAAACATGAACGCAAATCTAGGCTAACATTTTGTCTGATCCAAAGAGAAATGAGAAGAGCAAAAATAGTGTAGTGACTTCTATTTTAAGTTAACTTTCTCAATATAAGAAATTATCCTTCATTCTGAGACCATGTCAGTCTCACATTTTTGCATTTAAACACCCTTTTTAACTTAATTTTTTTTTTTTTGTTCAGTCACTGATAGGTTTGAATCCCAATTTAGAGAAGCAATAACCTAAACTGACCAAAGGAGAACAGGAGATTAAATACAAAATAATTGATGAAATGTGTTAAAAAAAATAAGTGTAAGAGGAACCTGACATTTTTATACCTATCATCCTTTACAAGGAATTTCTAATGTAATCATTTAAAAAGCCACGTAAGATACAGAGTGTGTCCCTATTTCACAGACAGAGAAACTAAGGATTAGTGACGTTAACTCTTTTAAGGTGGAACAACTGTGAGTGGGAGAACCAGGTTTCAAATTGAGGCCTGTGTGCCTTTGGAATCCACACTCTAGCTCCTACACTCATCTGCCTCACAACATTAAAAGGACCAGCAACCACCCAAGAGTCATAAAGATGGGAAATAGACTGGAAAGTTTTGAAAGTTTCTGGAATTTCCCCTAAACTTGCATGATTAAGGTAACCAGGCCGAACTGAAGGTGTCTGACCCTTAAATGCTGAGATCTTGCTTTCATGTATGGGAAAAACACTAACTTGGAAGACTAAAAGATGCACAGCAACTTATGAAAACCTACATTCCAAAAGCTGAGGTGTTTAGGTTCACTCTAAAAACCCTTGCACTGCTCTTATCTCAGAGGGAAGTTACAGGGTTTACCAGATGTAATGAGCAGTCACTACTTGGCATAGACACTTTGACCTTTCTAGAGATTTCAGTGTCGAATCCAGTTAATTACAATTTCTGGATCATTTTATATTATACCTGAATTATAAATAGAGTTATTCATCTGAATTTATTTAGCTTCTTTGGCAACCTTTGAGCATGATTTTATACATTTGGATTTATTGCATTTGGTTTCAGATATTTATAAGAATGACTATAACCCTTCACAGACATTTTAATTTTTACTGTATAATTTGATAAAATATATGTATTGGAGTGAATGTGGTAGGCAATGTAATGTGCATACATATACAAATAATATACAAATAATACACACACACATATATATACACACACATATAAATGTGTGTGTGTGTGTGTGTGTAAACCAAAGGGAGCTTAAAGGAATATATAACATGAGTAGATAAGTAACTAGAATAAAGGCAGACTGTGTCAGTTGACAAAAAACAAGATGAATATTACAGAATGTCAAAAGAGGGAGAAATTCTGGCAGTTTAAGAGTAGGCGCTAGATTCAATATCATATGCTTCTTTGCAGTAGGTGTCTTATATTACTTTTGACATATTTGACATTATTTCTTTACAAAATTAGGCCTCTATTATAAAGTAAACTTTTAAGAGCAAAGAACAAGTATTCTAACCTTAGAACTTGGCAAAATACCTGGTAATTTATTGCACCTGCATATATTTGTTGAATGAATGGATAAAAAAATAAAAAATTGAGTGTTTGTACAAAACTCAAATGAACCTTTAAATGATCAAACATGATTGCCCAGGATATCCCAGAGCTATCAGTCCAGCTGGCATTATACTGCAGAATCAGAGCTTTTCTTAAGACAGATGTAGTTGGTCTTTCTTGTAAATCTGTTACAATCCAGTTATTTTTTTTTTTTGCAGAAAACTGGTTTTCTTTTAATTAGTCACAGTTTAAGAAAAAAAAACTTTTTGAAACTACTTTGGAAAGTTGTTTTATACATCAGCACAAAAATAACGGTTTCAGTTAAACTGAATTAAAGGAGAAGGATTCTTTAAAAATAATTTTAAGATTGGTCTCAATAAGTTTAAGTGGCTATTCTTGAAGATGATATACCATACATACAAAATTATTTAAAGAACTTACATTTTCTAATTTCCAAAATCACACTCACCTAGAGAAATTTACCACCAGGATTATTAGAATATAAGCTCCATGAGGGCAGATATTTAAATATTTATTTCAATCTTGATTTCCAAGAGTCTAGAATTTTATCTGGCTCATTGAAGGCACTGAAAAAATATTTTTTAAATGAGTGAACAGGTTGATGAATGAATTAGAGGTATAGGGATTACAGAATTACATACGGTCAATATCAATGGTTCATATTTGTTTATATATTCTACAAGAGAAAGACTAAGGAATTTTAAAAATTATGAATGAATATTTATTGAAAGACTACTATGAGCCAGATATTTTCCTAAGGACTAGAAATACAGCAGTGAGCAAAATAAATAATGCCCTTGCCTTTAATAAACTCATAGCCTATTGAGTGGAGAAAGAAACAAAACAAACATTGCTTTTCAGGTATTTTTAACTCGGACTAAAGATCTTTTAAGAACTACCAGTGCCTAGGATTCCCCTATCCCTAATGTACCTAGAGATTCTTACTGAATTTGTCGAAAAATATATACAAAAACAGGGTCTTGGAACCTACATATTATGTACGTTTTATGACATCTCAGGTGATTCTAATGTGTATAATTTTTAATAACTTCTCAGGTAATTCTGCCGGGACACCACGTTAAAAAACATCCAAACTGAACAAACAGACATAAAATTATGAAATGTAATGTCATGTAGTAAGTGCCACAAAGCAAAATGAAGCAAGCCTAGGGAAAAGAAACTGGCAGGGGCTGAAAGAAAGAAGTGCATATTCTAGGGGCAAGCATTCCAGCAGCAGCCACAAGGCCAGTATGGCTGCAGTGAGCTCAGGGCAGGAGGGGAGGAGAAGGAGGACTTTTTTCAGTTGCACAGTCAGGGGCCACTGCAAGGATTCTGTGCTTTCACTGCAGTGTGATAGGAGGACATTGGGGAAATGTTGGCATAAGGCAACACGATCTAGCACAGGTTTCAAATACATCCCTCGGGCTGCTCTTCAGAGAATATGCTATGGAAGAGCAGGAGTGAAAGCAGCAAGACCTACCAAGAAATGTGAAGGAACATGAGGGCTTTGGGGGGATGGTCACATTGGAAATCAAGACATATGATTCGATATGTATTTTGGTGTTAGGAGAATATGTCTTCATGGGCTGGACATGATGTAAGGAACAAGGGGAGAAGTCAAGGATGATTCTAGGATTATTAGGCTTAAGCAATGGAGTGAATGGCGGTCCTGTGCTCATAAATAGGAGTTACATGCTTATGTATTTTTATCTAACTGAAGAAACAGAAGATAGATCTTACTGACTTAAAATAGTATGGTAAAATAGTCTATTCAGAGTTCTGTTTCTCATTCACATGTATATATAGTGTTAATCATATGGACACAGCATACAAGCATATTTGCATAATCACTGCACAATTATAAAATGCTCTGAAGTCTAAAGAGTCTTTTCTTGGTTTACACTAGAAAATAGTGACAGAAAAAAACAGAAGACAATGCTGTATTATAATGCAGCTGTACCATATGCTTGGTTTCATCAGTATGAACCTGAAGATTCTTTAAGAGTAATAAAAGCTATGAAGAACTAAAGAATGAAAGTACCACTGAAGACAGGAATGAACCCTTGATCAGATCAATGAATTAATTTCAACCAAGTAGAAACTTTGAGATAGTAAAGGCATTTCAAAATTGGCTTTGTCTTAATTTTAAAGTTGCCACTTCTCTTTTTATAAAAGCTGAATAATGGTTGAGCTTCATTACTGTGCCTAATTTGCCATACAATATCACATTTCCTCATTTTGTTCAATGCATCACTGTAAATTTCAAACTATGCATTTTAACCTAAAATCATTCCCAGTGTCATTAACAGTTTGTTTCATCATCTGTACTTCCTTTTTAAAGGCATTCTTCACTTAAATACTCAATATAAATAAAACCTTATTACTATTAATTTGCATTTATGGAGCACTTATGTGGCTAACTATGAGCCAAGGGTTTCACATATTCTAGTTATAATGAAAAACCTAATGCTGCAAAGCAGATTTTAAAATTCCTGTTTTTCAGATGAGGAAACTGAGGGCCTACGTAACTTAAAAGGTGGGTGGGTTACTTCTAAAATTACTTTTGAGTATAAGATTTAAACACTGCATACTTTATTATTATTCCCTTTGGCTTCTGGCAATGAAGCATCATCGATTTTGAGAAAGACAGTTCCAGTATAGATCACCTAAAAATATTCCACATATGGGTTAGCCAGCAGGAAATTAAGGGTAACAAAATCCTCAGAGGCCAACATTACAAGAATGCCTGAAGCACGAGAGGTAAATCCTGAACACTTGTTTATCTGGAGCACACTAGTTTGAATCCTCAAGCCAATCTTGAAGGCAACAGACAAAAGCTGGGACCCAGGAAAGGGGAAAGATCCAAAGACTTATCTTCCATAACATCAGGATTCTAAAAAGTAGCACCTTTGGTAAGGAAATCAGGAAAAATTATTTTCCCTGAAAAAGGAGTAGTGGGAATGCTTGCTAGGTTGGGTCTTGTGAAGAGACCAAACAAAAATTGTCAAGACTAGATAAAACAAAACACAGATCAGCCTTATGCTATTTACAAGAAAAAGCCTGAAATATAAGAACGAACACTGGAAGTTAAAAGTCAAACAACAGAAAAAGATATGTCAGGCAAATTCTAAACAAAATCCATCTGATATAGAAATAACAAGGTAAATTACCAGGTAACATACCAAAACAGATGACTACGACAACCACCACCACCAAAGTAGAGATAAGCACTAGATATTCATATAAGATTTAATTCTACAGAAAAGATATAAAATGCTTAATTTTGGCGGGATTTTTATACAGCTTCAATATATTTAAATGATGTAGCTATTATACTAGCATACAAATATATAATTATAGTGGAAGATGTCAACACAACACTTTTGGTAATTGTTAGATTAAGCAGATTTAAAGAAAAAAGTCAAGAAAGCAGGACGTAAACAAAATAGGCTATTAATGAGATTAACTCAATGGTCATAATTGAGCTGTGTTACTGATAGTTGGAAATAACACATTTTTTTCAAGAACCACTGAAACATTTACAAAAACCTAACACATACTAAAAGTCCTGACAAATTTCATAATGACCACATTCTGACTACAAATCCATTTGAAATCAAAAATAAAATATTACATTTTGAAAACCTCATTTGCTTGGAAATTTAATAACATACATCTAAATAACATGTGGGACTAAAAAGAAATCACAACAGCTAAGAGAAAAAAGAACTGAACACTATTGACAATTAGATATACTACCCTACCAAAGTTTGAAGAATTTATATATTTAACTTAGGAAAAAATTATAATCATGTTATATCATAACAGAGACTGAATATTCATGCACTAAGTATCCAAATTTATAAGTTAAAATGACGAAAGAATAAATGCAAAGGATGTAAAATGAGTACTTTTGAAAAGCAGAAATTAATGCATTTGAAATTCAGGTATAACAGAGGATCATAACATACCAAACCTCAAGAAAATTAATATTAGCAAATAGCTGGCAAAGTTAATAAATCAGAGATAAGTCATAAAAACCATATTGTGAATGAAAAAAGAAGCATAATTAGAGATGTGATAGAAATTAAAAGTAAAATGATATTTTGAAAAACTTTATAACAACATATTTTAGGACCTACGCAAAATGCTCAATGTCACAAAAATTTACTCAAAAAACTTACTCAAAAAGTGGAAGGAGAACATTGAAAATTTCTATGTAACTATTAAATAAATAATTATTAAAACATCATGCTTTAGAAAACAACATGTCTGGTTTTGACAGGCAAATTCTATAAGTCATTTGGGGAATTGATAATCCAAAGTTAAAACTTTTTCAAAGCATAGAAACAAGAGGCTGGGCGCCGTGGCTCACGCCTGTAATCCCAGCACTTTGGGAGGCCGAGGCGGGCAGATCATGAGGTCAGGAGATCGAGACCATCCTGGCTAACACGGTGAAATCCCGTCTCTACTAAAAATACAAAAAATTAGCCGGGCGTGGTGGCGGGCACCTGTAGTCCCAGCTACTTGGGAGGCTGAGGCAGGAGAACGGAGTGAACCTGGGAGGCGGAGCTTGCAGTGAGCCGAGATGGCGCCACTGCACTCCAGCCTGGGTGACAGAGGGAGACTCCAGCTCAAAAAAAAAAAAAGAATAGAAATAAGAGAAAGACTCTGTACTGATTTTTTTGGGGGAATTGTAAGTTGGATATCAAAACCAGACCAGGAAGCTGACAATAGAAAATTATAAACAATTTTCATATATATATATATGTGTGTATATATATATGTGTATATATGTATATGTGTGTATATATATGTGTATATATGTGTGTATATATATGTGTGTATATATATGTGTATATATATATATATACACACACACACGAATATCCTAAAGCAAACAATCCAGAAGTTTATAAAGAGAATGATACCATTTAAACACATTGTTTCTATTTAGTGATATGGTACTTTAGTAATGGATTAAATAAGAAGTATATAATCATCTCAATGAATGCAGAAAATACATCCAATAAAATTTATATCTATTTATAAAAAGCATAGTAAACCAATAAACAGATAGATATAATACACATCTACACACATATATATAATTCATATATATAAACATATATATATATATAATACATGTATATATAAATTATAGATTAAGGACATAAACTAAAAGGCTACAATAGATATTGTCAATAGTAAAAGCTAAATGTATTTTCTTCCGAACATGGCCCGGTATTTGCTACCAACACTTATTTTAAAAGTTTACAAGAATTTTAGCTAGTATAATCTGACAAGAAAAATAAATTAGAGATCTATAGACTTGTAAGTATCCAAGTTGCCACTATTCACAGACGATATGATTGTCTACATGTAGGCACCAAAAGAATCTACAAATTCATAATTAAATTCAAAAATTGTTTGGCAAGGTTGCTGTATATAAAATCCTATAATTTTCCTGTAATTTTTAAAAGGTGACAAGGACTCATATAGCAAAAGAAACAACCAAAGTAGTAAGAATAAAATATCACATATCCTTCTCCATTCATTAAATATTATTTCATTTCTACAAATCACTGCATTTCAGTGAATTGAAATGCCATGAAATAATATAAAGACTTGATGAAGTATGAATAAAATCTGCATGTATCCAACTCATCTCATTAAACAGTATTTCCTTTCCTCAATTCATTGTACTCCAGTGTTCTCCTCATTGTCATTTTTGTGGCAGAAGTTATTAAAGAAAGCAGACATAACTCCTAACTACTTTCCCGTCTTTGCCCTTGAAGAAGTGATTGTGTTATTGTTGTGGCAGTGGTGATTGTGGTGGTATTGTACCCCGAGCACAGCCCTCCACAGTTCTCTGATTCAAATTAAGCCCAAATCCTTTACACAAATACAATTACCTTATTTTTAATTGCTCAAGTATCTGTAACCACTTAGCTAAGTGTTTACAGTTTTTCCCCACACCTATTTGCTGGATGAATCCTAAAAGCTGATTTATCAGGGGAATTTTAAAAAGGCTTAGTGCTTTAAAATTCAGATGCAAATTCTCCCACATAGAAAGCCCAACCAGCCTGTTTTTGTGTAAATGAGAGTTATGCTGCTAAATCCCCCTTAACGAGATTAGAAAATATCTTGTAAATTAAAGCAATGGATTTTTAAAGTTAATATAATTCTTCCATACTAGATTACAATCCATGTTTAAAACATTTTAGTAAAAAAAAACTTAACAAATAACACAAGAACAATAATTACTGAAATAACAAATTAAAGAGTTGAGCTATGTAAAGGCTTTCATATACACTGGGGATCAATGAACATTAAAGTGAAAGAGAAAACCGTTTAATGAACTAACAAAATAACATGGTAGGAGTATGAGGGACTAGTAAATGTCATTATATTTTATTATATTCTCCTATCAAATTATGCTATGCTCTCCTGCCTTGACACACTGTACTGTTTAAACAAAAGAATAATCACAGTTATAGACAGAGGCATAGTGAACTATTTGATAGCTTAGAACTGGAGTGTATATCTTTTACCATAATTATATTAAGAATAATCTTTAGAAGCATTATATAAGCTATCATATTTCCAAAGAAAATCACCATTTATAACTTAGCTCTAATATAAAATTTATTAATTTTCTTTAACTCAAGGCAACACCCTTGCTCAAACTTAGATTAGAATGTTTGATTTCCACAGTGATTTCTCACATATAGCCATCTGGCTACCTGATTTATCACTGATTAACATAACAGAAATTATTTGAGAAAAATTCTATGTATTAAGCTTTTTCCACCAAATAATTTATTTGTTTCTCCATCTAAAATTAAAATTGAAAAGTCTATAATATATATGTTTTCATGGGTTTTTTTTCTTAGTTTGAGCAAGAGATGTTTTGAGCATCCTAGGGTTTATAAGGCACCTATATAAGACAGGATCATTAACAGCATTTATTGTTGTTTACTCAATTTTAAAGAAAATTCTTCATATTAAACTATATGATGAGCTATAAAATAAAATAAATCAAATAAAAATCCTTGATAAATGGTGTCACAAAAGCACCACAACCTTTTAGACCATAAACTACATGCCCTAGAAAAATTACATATCCACTAGTTTATTTTCATTTTATTAGGCAATGCAAACAAAATGCTTTTCTGCTAAGCTCTTAATGAGAAAATTTCCAAATAATTTTCCTCAGGTTGTTATGAACTTCACATAAAGATACAAAAAGCCTTTTCCAGAATGTTTCCACAGCCACGTAATACTTAATCAAGGTTATCACTGCAGTCAGCTTTGTATTTACTGTCAAAGGAAAGATTCAGTCATTATTATGAAACGTAAGAATGCTTCAAGCTCCCTAAACCTGACAATTACAAATCTTTAAAACCTCTTTATGCAGAACTTAACAGCTATAAGCTTACCTCTTTAAAAAGACAATATACATTGAGGTACTAGAATGGTAAATTCAGATTTCTGAGCATAATATGCACATTAGCATAATATAATTGGTTCCGCCTTTAGGGTAGCCAATCAGATTGTGCAAATGTACCTATTCATAGACCTCCTGAAATGATTTTCCACTTGGGAGTTATAGTGAAACAATTTAATTTCAATTTTCTACAAATGAATTATAGTCCAAAAACCAAAGAAGTCTATTAAACTTTTAAGGAATACTTTTCAGTCTAGACTCCAAAACATATAGATATAGCTAAGTTTTTACGTCTTATATAGTATAACGTTTACATTGACTCCATCAAAAAAAGCCAGAAGCTGCTCAAATTCAATCTATTCACATTTAAAAAATAATACTTCCGAGAAAAGGCCTACATAGACACTGAGTGAGTTTTATTCTGAACCCAAATGACCTTATATAACATTCCTACCATATTAGAGCATAGGTGTTTCCAAAATACCTGTTGGCCATGCAAAACTTGTTTATAAAAATGGGCAATTTTAAGTACTTCAGTACTAATCTCTTATAGTCTAAAAGTATTTATTAATTAATAAAATAATTCATTGATTCAATAACTATCTAAAGAACAACTTCCGTGTTTTCAGGCACATAGTGCCTGGAAATCAAGGGTTACCAAAATACTCTTTAAACTGAGCTTAAAATCAATCCTAGCCCAGGCAGTAGCATCAACATAGAAAAAGTTACTGAAGAAGTTAAACAAGCACATGATCGAATAGGGAAAATAAAGCAGAGTTTTAATTTCTATGGTCTACCTGAAAGCATCAGTTGAATTCAGATTTTCATTTAGCAGTATTTAAATACATTGCTGATGAGAGACAGAGTAATTTTTGTCTGTCTTTATACTTTCTGCCAAAAACTACGTTGCAGTTCTGGAGAAAGCAGCCTTACTTTTAAGAAATGACATAATTAAAGCAGATGGCTCATTGGATCAAATAAAGTATTATCCCTGCTCTACCTGTGAAGTGGTTCTCATCTCAACTGATTTACTGTTAAAAAGGGAAAGATAGGGAAGAAATGGAAATACAAAATTTAGACTGGGTGACTTTAGCAGTCATTTTCTAGTTCGATTAAATGGATTATTAATGGCAAATCAAAAACTAAAACTCTTGTCTCTACTTCCAAGCTACCTTTTTCTTTTTCTCCTAAGGAGGTGGAGTCTCCCACACCTCACAAAAGAGTTAAACTAGCTGACGTCGAAGTTGAATATACTGAAATTAAAATATAATTCTTAAAATTAGACTTCGTGAACTGATCCTTTGCTGTTGCACGGTTCACAATGACATTCTTTAAAACAAACAAAAAACCCCTCATTCCTTCTAATTCCTTATCTCCAATATAGTCTTCAAGCCACAGTGATTTGGCTTCTTCTGACCCTCTCTCTCTCCTGAAATAGCCCTGGAAATGGCCACCAACTGCATAACTACAAAACTGCTAAGTGCAATGATTTTGAACCCATCTTACTTTCATTGACTTGGTTTATGCTGTCTACAAACTCCTCCCTGCAACCCTCTTTTCCTTTTTTTTTCAATAACTTGGTGAATTCCATACATTATTTCTACCCTCTCCAGCAATCCTTAACTTGCATAGCTAGCCTGGCTTTTTATTCTAGCCTCACAAATGTCCTCACTCCAAAGATAACAGTCTTAAGACTCATGTTTTTGTTTTGTTTTGTTTTGTTTTTTTGTTTTTTTTTTTGAGACGGAGTCTTGCTCTGTCGCCCAGGCTGGAGTGCAGTGGCGCGATCTGGGCTCACTGCAAACTCCACCTCCCAGGTTCACGCCATTCTCCCGCCTCAGCCTCCAGAGCAGGTGGGACTACAGGTGCCGGTCACCACGCCCGACCAATGTTTTGCATTTTTTAGTAGAGACAGGGTTTCACTGTGTTAGCCAGGATGGTCTCGATCTCCTGACCTCGTGATCCACCCGCTTCGGCCTCCCAAAGTGCTGGAATTACAGGCGTGAGCCACCGCACCCGGCCCAAGACTCATGTTTTATGTTCTCATTTCATGTTCTTCTCATGGGTTAAAGTACTACCGGCCTGAATGTTTGGTCTCCCTCACTTGCCAATCTGTTTTTATCATATTTTGAGAAAGGTTTCATCTAATTGGTAAAAGAATGAGATTTTTCTTACTTACAAAGGATTTAGCCTTCACTGGTTTCATATGATAGATCTATTAGCTCACTAGATTCCATGTAAAATACAAGTTTCTCTCAAAAAAACAAAAAACAAAAAACAGAAAACCTGCAAATAAGAGTGTTTCTGGTTGATAGGATAAATGAGAACCAGGCATAAATAATAATAAAAAAAAACTATATACAAAATATTAAATCTGCCAGAACGACATAATCTGCAACTTTTTATTAATCTTTCAAATTTTGGCTTTATAGGAAATAAATTTGTTTTTAATGTTAAAGCTATATAAATAATCATTAGCCTGGCTTCAGCTGCCACAAATATGCTGAGAACTTGTGAATGCGTATCTCCAGCTCTTATCTTTTTGCTGAGTATTAAATCTGACTATCTCTAAATCCTTGCTACTCAAAGGGTGATCCCTGGACAGAAAGCATGGCCATATCCCAAGGGTGCTTGTCATAATTGCAGAAACTCAGGTCAACCTCATATTTAGTGTACAAAAATGTGCATGTGAAGAGGATCCCCAGGTGATCTGTATGCACATTAAGCTTTGAGAAACACTGTACTAGATTTTTCCACCTGGATTTTGCATCAACACCTGTACTCACAATACCCTACCTCCCGCAGATTCGACATTTTAGCACTGGTCCTGTCTCCAACCTATTCTTACCTCGTGAAATTTCTATCCTAAAAATTGACTTCCCAAATCCACCCAGTTATCCTAACCAATTATCTTGAAGTCTTCCTCATTTTACACTTCCAGTCACTGAATCTTATTGCATCAATGGCTTAAATAGTCCTCAGCCTGTTTCTTCCTCTTCTTACTCCAGCATAGCAGTAATCCATGCCTCATCATCTTTCATAGTGGCCATTACAACAGCTTTCAAGTGGACTCTGCATCATCCTTGCTTTAATCTTTCACTCTATACGTACCTTATTTTTCAAAAGCATGAATTGTACTTATACTCCACTGATGAAAGGCTTTCACACAAAACATCTATTTTTAGATAGGTGTATATAGAACACACATAAAAGTATGTTACTAATATACCAGGAGGTCTGCTATATGAGTGTAATTAATGTATGCATTTATTATTTCTCTCTGCCTACAGAATAAAAATAAAACAACCCTCTATTTCTCACCCCTACCTACCTCTCTGCTCACTTCACCCACAAATTGTAGTTGCCTCAGCACATCACACTGAGTTCAAAGCACTAAGTGATTTCATGTCACTGTCCTTGTACACACTAATACCTTTACCTAGTATAACTTCTCACATCCTTTTAAATCTGGAATATGTCTACTTAACCTTCAAGATTCTGCTGAAATATTCTGCCTTTGTCAACTATTCTGACCTTCTTCAAATAAACTTTACCACTTTGTTTTATATTCCCACCATATCCTACACATATTTTTATTATAGCAATTTGAGAACTGCAAGATTTTCAATGTTTATTTCCCTTATTAGACCAAGAGCTCTTCGAAGGTAAGAACCATGTCTTATATCCCTAATTCAGGGCTTGATGCTCAATATAATGTTTAGTAAATGAATGACATAAAATACACAAAAGAATTGAGCACTTGTAAAAATGAAAATTTAAGAATGATAGTGTGAATATATCTAAAACGCTAAACGAAAAAGCATAATGGATCAAATGACTGGTTAAACAAGATACCAGATCAACCAATTATTTAGATTAATATATAAAGATTGATTCTTAGAGTACAAAAATACAATTTGAAAATATGGAGACTAAACTAGTGCAAAGAAGAAGGGAACAAAATAACAAAGGCATTTATTTAGAAGTAGAAGAAGGCTGGACATGGTGGCTTGCGCTTGTAATCCTGCACTTTGTGAGGCTAAGGTGGGAGGATCACTTGAGCCTAGGAGTTCAAGATCAGCCTGGGCAACATAGTGAGACCTGCATCTCTAAAAAACATAAAAATGGAAATAGAAGAAAGAAAAGGGAAGAAGCAAAGACAACCTCAGTATTGTTTTTATAATGATCAAGGTATAAGAAAAAGCAAGCAAGGGGCTTGTCTAGTCAGCAGCTGAAATAGCTATGTGAACTGTCCACTCTGGATCATTAAGTGTGACACTCATAGAATGGATCATTAATGATCTATCCAGTATTGTGTACCTATAAGGGAGTCATTTTGACGTGTTTATTGACAAGTAATGCTGTCTCCTACAGAATGTAAGCATATTTCATTGAAAATCATGGACTTTTAAAAAGAAAACAATGTGCTGAATCGAAAAATTATTCGAACTTTTACACTGTGCTTCAAAAGTTATATGCAACAAAATGAAAAAAAGAAAAAAAAGCATTTGAATGTTATAGAGTAATTCTAAGGGTAAACTATATTTCAAGAGTTCTTCGACAACCTGCAGAAAATCATGTTATGTATAATCTGATTAAGGGAATAAAAATCTCCAAAAAAAGAAATGTCAGAAAGCCAACATATAATAATACTATTCAGTTTTTATGCCCCATCTAATTTGGGAATTGAAGTAGGTTTATGAATTAAAATTATGTCAATAAAATATAAATACTGAAAAATGTAAACACGCTCTAAAAATTGTTACTAATTTCTTTCTTTCTCACAAGAATTGAAGTGTTAAGAAATGTTTAAAAGGAGTGAAATATGAAAAAAAAATCTTACAGCTTTGCAAACAGGTAGTAAAAAATATAAAGCCAGCCCTCATGTAGTTGCAGAATATGTCAAACCAATGTTCTCTGGTGCTCACTTGACACAAGTGACAATGTAGAATGTAAAATTATCACTTGTAAGGTCACAGCTAGGGATACTCTTTTTTTTTTTTTTTCTTTTTGAGATGGAGTCTTGCTCTGTCACCCAAGCTGCAGTGCCGTGGTGCAATCTTGGCTCACTGCAACCTCTGCCTCCCAGGATCCCTCCAAGGTTTAAATGATTCTCGTGCCTCAGCCTCTGGAGTAGCTGGGATTACAGGTGCCCACCACCATGCCTGGCTAATAACTACAGATACTACTGAAGTACTATTATCTGGGTGAAGCTTAAGAAATATTGACAGTAGTCTATGGGTAGGCATATTTAAAATCAAATATCATACATGGGTACCTGGTATCTAAGAGCCTCATTAGAAGAAACACAATTTTATCACTTAAAATTATAATAATATATGTGTGATTATTTTTATTCATAAAGTAATCCTATCAACTGTATAAGTAAGACAAAGCAAGCAGGGCTTCTCTGAAATGTAGTCATCACATTGATCAACACTAAAAAGAACTTCATTTCAAAGCAGAAAGATAAAAAAAGTACACTATATATAATTGAACTTACATGAGAACATTAGATAAAGCAAATGTAGTTACAGTCATTGAAATTTTCAAGTCATTAGGATTAATGCCAGATACCCTTGGAAAAGATGACAGAAATATTTGATTGTTTACAAGGATCATACAAAAATATTGGCTTAGAATTCTACACACTTTCTTAGGAAAAAAGAAATTGAACTTACACATGGAAAAAAAAACAACTGAAGGAAAGAGGCTCTTCACGTAGCATTCTTAAAACAATCATGTTTTGTGCATAGTTTCTTAAAATTAAGTCGTAAGAGTTTCTCTTACATGTTGTGTTTCCTTTGTTGCTTCCATGGGGCAACTGGAGTTAGACTGTCCTGGAAGGCTTTCATATTAACTAACAGGACACCCAGTTCATTGAGAAGAAAAAGAGAGAAAAATATAGCAGCCTGCAGCTGGTTTGAAACTGGACCTTTCCTGAATCTTATGCAGCCGCAGAAGAGGTAGCTTACATCAGCTTGCTGGAGAGATGGGAAGGCTCACCATAAGAGACACTACTTGGATTAAAGCAGTGGTTTTAGAATTGTTTCATGAAATTCAGTTTCTGTGGAACTACTTCAAGAGCACTGGAGATAGGGAGGAAGTGGATGTGAGATGGATCTGAGGAGGCCAAGCAGGCAGGACTCCTCTATATCCAGCCCCACTTTACTCAGGTGCCATTCCACTTTTACTTATTTTGGATATTAAAATTTTGCTGGACATTTTGTTTGAAAATTAAGTGCATTTCCTATCTTAAACATCATCATCATAATTATCTTCTTAAAATTGACCCCTTTCAATTGACAAGCCAGGGAGAGAAAAAATACATGCTTGCTATTATTAGCTTCACAGTTACTGAGTAGGAAAATAGGAGATACTTAAATCTGAGAGCATCACAAAGCATTACCAAATTTTATAGACAGGAAGAGGTTGAAAAATATCTCATGTGAAATCCTTTTATTTACTGGTGAGAATACTGAACACTGAGGTCCAGAGAGATTCTGGTACTTGCATGGGGTTACACGAGTTATAGGCCCAGATGTACTCAGAGGGGAACCAGGAAATAGCATGAAAAGGTCTGAAGGGAGGAAGGCTTGAGCCTAAAATAAGGGGCATTCTGTGGAATGAACTGACTCATGATGTGATACATTCTGTACCACTGGGAATATTCAAGAAGAGGAAGGGGTGCTTTATTTGTGGAACATCCAAGATGTGCCAAATACTTTACACGCATTTTGAAAAAATAATCTCCACAGCCTAGTGAGGCAGATATTATTTTCTCCAGATTTAATGACAAAAACAGACTAGAATTGAGGAAGTCGCTTACCCAAACTCACAGAGCTAAAAATTAGAAGAGCTAGAAAATAAACTCAGGTTGGTCTGACTCAAAAACACTTGTTTGTCTACGTTAACAATAATCGTTCTGCATATGGGAGATGACTTACTTCTCGTGTATGTGTTTATAGGTGATTCAAGTATTGTAAGGTAGCTGGGTATGATCACTCTAAAACCTCTAACACCTAGATTCTGTGAGGGATAGTTTGGGATGGCCCATCATAAGCATCCTAAATAACTGATGTGCAAATGGAGAAGACAGAAGTTTCAGAACAGAGGGGCATGAACCAAGAAGAACGTAGTGCACAGAATAATGGGCAGAGTAGGAAGGTAATAGGAACACCTGAGGATTTTAAAATTACACTTGAGCTGTCCCTGCTTATAATCTAATCTTGCAATGATACACAGAAAGCTAGAGTTAAAGGACTTCAGGTAAATCCTTCAGCTTTTCTTACTCTTCTCAGTATTAATTAGTCATTTTTAGACTATAATGTTCTAAAATGGGATATCAGGACCCAAGTTAATAGTTTTCATCAGTTTCCTTCAGTTTATTCACACTCAAAATAAAGAAGCCATTTCACACACATAAAATCTTTTTACAGAATGTTATTCACACAGTTCTTACATTCATACATATATATATATTTTCCTTTTTAAAAAATCATCTTGCTTGTCTAACATACATCTTCATCAAATACATTTTAGCATATAGCAGCACAGACTGAGAAACCTGACCATATTGATTAGAATCTTGGTGAGGTCACTTCCTAGGTGAGTAGACTCCAGCAGTTTAGTTAAATACTTTGAGACCCAGTTTCCTCATTTAAAAAATGGGAATAATGATAGAGCCTATCTTATAGGCTTATTACAAAGATTAAAGGATTCACTCTTTCAAAGTACTTGGAACAGAGCCTAGCACAGAATAATTGCCATATAAGTGTTAGCTATTATTACTATTTATGAAGCAATTCTTAAAAATTGTATCAGTTTCTAGAAATTAAAAAAACTGTACAAAGTTTCAGTAATTAAATTGTTACTCACATAATCAAAATTTTCTACTAGAAAAGTCTAAATATAATAGCAAGAACACTTCTAAAAGCACAAAATTAAACTTTAGGCTTCGCCACTATTATAAATTAATACATTTACTTAAGCAACTATAAAATCTTTTAATATATGTATAGGATATGCCTGGCATGATAAAAGGAACAGCAGTATTTCGGTAATCATATGTTTTATTGAAGAACCTTTGGGCTATTTTAATATTCAAATCGGCTGAATATTTAGCAGTAATAATGTAAGATTAATATTTGTACAGGCACTTGCTCCTTTAACAGCAGACATTACAGTCAAGCTATTACCCCACAATAATGGAAAGATTTTTTAAAGCACTGTCAAAAAGGAGGCTTTTTTACAGGTTAGAATTTTATTCCAATACTATGTATTTCCATAAACGATGCTGTTTCTTAAAGTATGAAACATTAATCATTGGCTTTCACACTATTTCACTTTCAAGGAAATTCACGCACATTTTAAACATATTAACATATGCAACCATCTTATGATAGACTGTTTAATTTTAAGCACTTAATTAATTTAAAGAAATACACCAAACTTTAGTGACGTCAACGTATGAGACATCTAACTGGGTTTATGAACAAAACAGCTTTTAAGGACCTGCATGTTTAGACTGTTATTTTTTTCCATGGTGTATATTGCCTAGTAAAAGCACGGATCTACATGATTTCCTTTGTATTTATGAATTTCATTTTATAATATTAATACAACACTCCAGGCAATGCATTTCAGGGGGATTATTTCATGTCCCTGAAGTGGATAAAGCCACTCGGACTCAACCTGTAAAACACCCCCTACGGTGTGCTATCATTACCCAGAAACATTGGCCTGCCATGAGTTATTGCTTAATATTAATATTTCTACTTTATATAAGAAAACCAACAAAATTCTGTCCTCTTTTTAAAGAATTCATATCTCAGTTACTGCAGGTATTTCAGGAAGGTGAAACAGGATCTGACTGTTTTCTTGTATTCTTATTTGTTAGTACAGCAGCCATGTAGCACAATCAACTTGAGTTAAATGTGTAGAATTATTTTTTGGTTGCTTTTTATATAAAATTATCTTCAGAATCCTCTTATTTGTAAACATTTGGCCAGTTACAATACATAGTGGTCCTAGCCAAAACCACACAGGTGTGTTACTTCCTCGTAGTACTGTTTTATTTCTTTAGCCCTTGGAAAACAGCAGAAGGGGTTCCACTGTGCATGCAGGTGTGATCACCCACTGTGGAGTATAAATTGTATATCTTTTTAGATGAGCAGGAAAGGGAAGGGAAGAATGTTGAGTATTTACTTTTTTGCTTGCTACTAATTAATTTGGTGTCTAACTTGGGGAAAATCACAAGCTTTACGTGCCTTGGTTTCTCTCTTCTGATAAAGGTAATTCCATTTATTTTACATCCACAGGACCTTATTTTGTCATAATATAGTAAACAGAATGCCAAATAGATAAAGGAGGTAAAAAAATATCTTTTGTCCATAAGAAATTGAAATATTAGTGGACAATTGCTGCCACTTCCCTGACTCAAAAGGCTCATTAATAGGTCACAAAAGGCCTTTGCATTCTCTGAACCGTATTGCAGAGTGAACAGTAAGAAATCAGAGTAGGTGATGATAGTTTACGAATGATTTTCACAACATGACCGTAATACAGGAGTTATTAAGAAATTATTTTTAGTCAGCTTGAAAGGGTAAAAATTATTGGTGGAATTTTCCTTTAATAAAACGCTGCCCCAAACCATTTCTTCTCTAACAGGAAGCAGCCTGATAGATATGCAAACTAGGAGCTTTTATAAGGAAATGCCAGGAGCTGTACCTGGAAGCCAGGTACATTCAATATGGCAGTTCTCACTCTCTTCCTTATCACAACGTTTATGGTGTCATGGCAGCCTCCAGGGAAAACCACATGTACAGGCATTATGGCCACGCCTGGTAGAGGCCACATTTGCATAATAAAAGACTAGGGTGGGAGGGCCAGTCTTTTCTCGCTATATAAATGGCATACCTGGTCAAACCCATCCCCTGGGACCTATGTAAATCAATCACTGCCTCCTCAAGCCTCTGTACGAAATCGATTGCATTCTGCTGCAAACCGGAGACCCTCTCTCGGGCTACCAGCTTTCTCTGCATGCGGAAGCCTTTTCTGTGTCTTCTTTTTGTCTATTAAACTTTCTGCTCCTAAACCCACTCCTCCTGTGCGTCCATGTCCTGAATTCTTTCTCAACTATGACAAAGAACGAGGGTATATACCTGAGACAATGGAGCCGTTTCAACCGGATTGGGATTACATCCTCCATTATTTCTCTGAATTAAGTATAATTTCCCTTTGTTTAAACATAAAGACAGAGGGCTCAGAAAGCTTGAATGTTTATTTAAATTCAAACAGCTACTAAACATGGCATTCAGACTCAAAAGCTTAAGTTTTAGACTTTGTGTCTAGAGTTATTTCTACAGAATATGACATAGAAGTGAGTATGAATGTATAATCATACATGGTTAAGTGGAGAGGCAGGGATCTCAGTGGTACCTTTGGATGAAGCATACTCAGAAAGAAAATGTTTAAATGGCATAAAGCCTTCCATAAAAATGAAAATCCCTATCATGAATTGATGATGTCTATGCAGCAGATCTTGTGCTTGGCAGCTTATTATTTCATTAAATCTGCACAAAAACTCAATAAGTTTAGGTCTTTTTACAGCCCCAATTTTACATATGAGTAAATAGAAGCTCAGAAGTTAAAATGCTCTGGAAAAGCTCACATGGCTCTTGAGAAGGTAGAATTAAGATCATTTCATATTTCCCCTTTCAGTTAGGAGAGTTCTTCCCATATCCCACTCGTTGTATTGTAATAGTTTCACAAATCACAGATAGAGACATTTAGAAATAACTTGGAACATAAATAATTGCATTATAGTTGAAATGTGTACAGGCACGTGATTCAAAATTTGTTTACTCAGATACCAGAACTATTTGATTCTTTCAAATACCATGCCTATAATTCACAATTTTTAGAATTACACTGTGATGTAGCATAAGTACATTTCAGTGAATACTGAGGCAATGCCTTTGGAAGAGAATTGTTTACAGCAATCTATTTTCCTAGACTGATTGCCTAGATACTTCATATAACTTATTTATTTATATAGATGTGAATTTAGCTTTGAAATATAAAACCCCATGGGGCTTTACATGTGTGTAAAGCCCTCCTAGGCTATAGTAGGAAAAAAAATGTGCACACTACTAAGGTACAATTAAAAGCCATATTGGCTGGGCACGGTGGCTCACGCCCATAATCCCAGCACTTTGGGAGGCTGAGGCGGGTGGATCACCTAAGGTCAGGAGTTCGAGACCAGCCAGGCCAACGTGGTGAAACCCTGTCTCTACTAAAAATACAAAAATTAGCTGGGCATGGTGGTGCGCGCCTGTAATCCCAGCTACTAGGGAGACTGAGGCAGAAGAATCGCTTGAACCTGGGAGGCGGAGGTTGCAGTGAGCCGAGATTGAGCTATTGTACTCTAGCCTGGGAGACAGAACGAGACTCCATCTCAAAAAAAAAAAAAAAAGCAATATTAAATTACACAAATGGAAAATTAAAGATGTATATTCATTTGAAAAACATCTATTATGTTATATATTAAGAAGTTTTTACTAATCTTTAACTTTACATATATAATTCATATATGTATTATATATGAATATATATATGTATATATATATATATACATATATATACAATATATATATGTATATATATTTTGGCCTGTAAATAGGCCAAAATAACTGCAAATAATCAATATGGTTAATTTCTTTTTGTTTTTGCAACAAGGTGAGATATGAATATATATATCAGTGTAAAATGTGTGGCACAAGGTAGAGAAAAACACAGTAAAATAAGAGCTTTTAAAAACGGATGATGTAAACCCTATATTTTTTAGTAGCCTAGAAAATCATAAGTATCTTAGACACTTGTCAGATCTATTTGATGGAACAAAGTTAATAATTGTACTTGGGATGTTGCTCTTACCTATGAGAACATCCTATGACTTCTACATTTATCACTGTTGTAAATAAATTTGTATCTGGATTTTTACCTTAAATATTTTCTTCCTCCTTTGATTTTTAAGTATAAAATTTAGGAAACAGTGAGACTGACTCTGTACTATAGATTTCAAAGAGATGTTGGAATAGATATTTAGTAGAAAAATTAAAAATAAAGCTTAAGACCATGTTACAAAAGATAATTGCTACATTGCATTGAGTGCCTACTATATTCCTGGTACTGCTAACAATTCATAGTCATCTCATTTAATCTTTACAACATTATGAAGTCAATATTATTGTTATTCCTACTTCACAAATGAATAAATCTGGCACTTAAGCCACATAATTAATAACTGATAGAGCCAGGAAATAAACATGGGCAATTAGAAATTAGAGACAGAGTTCTTTTTATCCATCATTAACCAACCAATTGTGCTGTAGAAATTCTTTGGGAAGCACTCTGCCTTTCCAAGTTAAACTATAACTGCCTTCGTTGTCATTTTTTGTCATGCTTTCCTTCATCATTAACATGTAGAGAGAAAATGACAGAATTAAATAATTTTATATTCAGAATTAAGCCATAAACTATTTCATGAAAATCTGTTTATAAGTTTTGACTTAATCTGGATCATTGCAAACATCTGAATCTATTTCCATTAGGTGTGACAAATATTTCATTTTTATTTAATATTATGCGACATGTAAAAAAAAATGTAATGCAACTCTAATAGTAGAAGTACTTCCAGGATATACTATTAGCCAGGTCACTTATTTTTATTTGCACCATGAACCATCTGTAATTAACAGAGCACCATTCTTGGTGTTTATGACCATCACTCAAAGTTGCTGCCACCTGCTGGTGGTATTCTTTACACTCATAAAAGAGCTAAAGTTTCTGTTGCTAAGCATATTTTCTAGCATTAATGATTCTTAACCATTTTCTAAATACTACGGTCTCATATATCAGGACTTAGTAAAAGTGTCACATAATTTGGAAGTGATGTAGCAAGGCTTAAAAGGTTTAAAGCCTAAATCTAACCAAAGATGTTAGCCACTACGTTATAGTGGCTTCCTCCTTAGAAAAATCTTTAAATAAGTCTGTTATATCCATGCTTTTGAATGTTCTGCAGTGGCACATAGGATTAGGTCATTTTACTTGCATTGGTAAGGATAAATATCTACAATGTAGTATTTAAAACCCAGTGGCAAGACATATGCCTAAATATGATTATATTTGTTAAAACAAGGTAAAGATTAATATGTTTAAGCTGAGATTGGGGCTGGATATATTCCCATAAGAAGTTCATATTTCTTCCACTATACCATGATGTTTCAATAAAAAGTAGTTTTCAAGGTCAAGGAAGTTACTCAGTAAGAAAGGTGACTTAGCTGAGATACTTACTGTGTTCTGTCAGTGAGTACGCAAGCTCAAGCATATTATTTTTTAAATCTCTTCTGCATAATAACTCCATTTGCAAATGATTTCTGTTCTAAAAACATCAGCGTACAAAGATAAAAGAGATCATTTCTGTCTTCAAAAAGCTTATAATCTTTTAAAATAATCACTTCATTAGTTCACAGTGATGGTAATTGAAGCTAAGCATTCAAAGATCTTTGTGTTCCAAGAAACAACATTAGAAAGAAATAGAAAAGATGTTAATATGGATGCTCCATGAATCACCATATTTTAATAAAATAAATGAATTCCAGTGCAACACTGAGTACAAGGTACTGAGTATAAGACACTGATAGGTTCTTAAGGTATCACCATTCAGGTAATCAAAGAGCTCACTACTGAGCAAAGGAGAACACTCACATCTAACAATGATATGAGTCAGATTGTGATAAATTATCTAATATGAATATAAACAAAATAAAATGTGAGTACATGAAAAAGAAAATTTCACAGAAGGAAAGAATGAGGGCAGTAGAAGCTGACTTGGATTTTGAAGAATTATTAAGATCTCTTTAGGTAGCCAGGTAGGAAATGGCCATTTTAAACCAACAGAACAGAATGAGTCAAGGCATGGAGGTAGAAGAGATTGTGAAAAGTTCAGAGAAACAGCAGATTATGCAATGTAATTATAGTTCAATGTGTACTAAGAGGGCAACATAATAAAATAATGTCTATTTGATGCTGAAGGAATGTGAATATTGTGCTAAGGACATTAGCTTCTTCCTGTAAGCACTGGGAAGCCATTGAAATTTCTGATCAGGTACATGATGTGGGCATATAAGTGTTTCAAAATTACCATGTAAGCACAATAAGGAATAGATTAGTAGGTGTGGAGATGCCACTAAAGAAGTCCAGACAAGAGACCCTGCTAGTAACAATAGACAAGTAAGCAGGGGAACATGTATTTCAGTAGTCTCTTGGTAAAGTAATAAAATGAATAATTACATTTCTTCAGGTTTCTAATATTCCAGCATTACCCATTTTGCATTTAACTGTAAGAACACTCCAAGTGTTGGAGAGAAAAAAAACAACAAAATTATTTGTATTTCCTGATACCAACTCAATATTGGGATCAAGAAGATGTTGGAGTTTTTACTATGCAGAATCCCTGATGAATATAAAGGATAAAAGAGAAACCTTCAGGAACTTGATAAGAGGAATGAATATGATGTCAAACAATAAATACTCAAGGACTACTTTCTTGTATTAAGTGCAAATACCAATAGCATGCCAAGATTGTAGCGAGAAGGGCTGCAGAAATCTGGAATTTTTCATGATCAGAGGGGTCTAAAGATTTATTCAGTTTAACTTACACTGATAATCATTGACAATTTTGGCAATCTATTTGAGAAGTGTTTCTGATGATATAGAAAGCTGGATGTAGGCACTTAACTCAAAAAAGTATTTTCTATATATTCTGAAGTGAAGGAAAAGTGTAGTATAAAATGTACACAGCTGTGATAAAAATACGTGTCTAATGTGAGGCTGAGAATAAACAATATACTGACATATACAAAACCATCAATAATTATCCTTCCTGAAAAATTAAATACTTATACCACATATCATTACATTTAGCCATGTGTTATGTACATGATTCTCTAGTATATATTACAATTCTCAAGCCCCAAATATATTTGGAGTTTCTTGATGGCAAAGCTTTGTCATAGTCTTCCCCCGAATCCCGCATCGTAACTTAAAGGTGCTAGAGAACAATACAAGCCAGATAAACAATTGTTACATTAGAGGAAAGAAAATTCTGTGTTGAATTTGCGATAGAAATAGACAAGAGCATCACAGTAGCTTGGAGTCACATAGAATGAACCATTCTACGTATTATTCCCTATGAGGACTGCATTCACAGAGCACAGAAGCCAGCACTTAAGCACCTCTTAAATAAAAACACATTCTTGAATGAATTGGCAACAATAGACCTTGAGTATAAAATGGAAATGGAATAGATGCTGATTATTACGAAGTTGTCAGCCTGCTAACCCTCAGCAGTTAAATTGGCAAGCACAGTAAGAGCACTGACCAAAAAATAAATAAATAAATAAATAAATCAGAGAATAAGTCCATCAACTGGGAACCTTACTGAAAGAAAAGGAATTGGGTTTGTGTGTGTATGTGTATGCAGGAAAGAAGTAAGACCTAATGACTATTTCAAGGTTCTTGAAATGAAATATGTGACTAAGGATGTGCAGATTATGATAAATATAAAAGAAAACAACAATTGAAGTTATGAAAAATAGCACTTTAAATTTGGTCAAACATTAAATCCAATTCAAATATTGTCTTGCAACCATTTCCAGGACATCAATTTTATAATCTTCAACATTCCTCTGTCCACCAAAAACTATGAGTTAAGGCAGACCCAATCAGAAGCACTCTATCCCTCTCCAGACATCAACCTAATAATCTGTTTTCTGTTTAGGTTCATCCATATGTCATTGTAAGTAACCAATGTCAGTAGTTCTTAATTGGAATTGTAACAAAAGACAAATTTGTTTGAAAATATCAATTTCCCTATAGACAAAGTACCACTAATTTAATCTAAAAGTTAAATTAAGCATAAAACATTTAAAAATATGCTATATGTATGCCAATTTAGGGTTGGCCATCAATTCTTTGTATACCTGTTATTTGTAATAAATTGATTCCCAGTCCTATTGTCCTAATCATTTGTCCTTTGTTTCCCTCTTCCATTTCTTCAGGTCCTCTTCCAATAGATTTTACAGGGATTTACAAATTTCCTTTACAGGGGTTTAATGCTCGGTTAATATATAGCTTTGGTATTTTGGTGTCTTTATTATAAATATTCAGGATTTTACACTTTTAAAAATATTATTCCTAATTCATTCCTTCTCTTTTCTTCTGTAGGCTTTTTTTTTTTTTTTTGTCTCCTAAAGTTGCACGTTCCATTAAAGTAGAAGTTTTCTGTCTTGAATTGTTTGTGTACTCAAGGACTTAGGACTGAACAGTGGGTTAACAACTGCACCCCCACAAAGCGACAGGGTAAGTCACCTATGTGGTAGTACCTTCAAGAGAACAGTCAAATATGGTTTTGTGACCCTCCCTACCTCAAATCCCACTTGTGGGTATAACATGATTTTTGTAGAAATGATTTATGTTATGTTAAAATGATTTATGTTAAAATGATTTATGTTGAAAAGACTAGATGGATATATATATACACATATATATAAATACACACATATATATATACACACATATATATATACACATATATATACACATATATATACACATATATATATACACATATATATATACCCATGACATGAGGTAGAGATGCACCCCACAGGCTTACAAGTATTTCTTAAATATATATGTAATATTTAAAATATACATTATATATATTTTATATATATATTATATATTTTATAAAATATAATTTCATATATTTACATATAAATATATATATTTGAGTTTCAAATATATATTACATGTTTATATATAATATATATTTGAGTTTCAAATATATATTACATGTTTATATATAATATATATTTGAGTTTCAAATATATATTACATATTTGAAACTCAAATATTATATATTTGAGTCTCAAATATATATATATATAATATATATGATATATTATATATTATATATAATATATATGATATATTATATATTATATATATAATATATATATGATATATTATATATAATATATCATATATTATACATATTATTTATATATTATATATATTATATATTTGAGTCTCAAATATATATTTGAGACTCAAATATATAATATACATTTGATTATATACAGAAATATATATGTATATCTATTTGAGAAATACTTGCAAGCCTATGGGGTGAATCTCCACCTCAAGACAAATAAAAGAACCTTCAACATTAACAACATGTGGGGTCCTTCAGCCAGAGAAAGAAAGAAGAGAGATGGTATCTATTTTCTTCTTCAAACAGCAGGTGGAGGCAAGGTGGTCATGTTGGAATTTTCCTGCACTTCCTTGGGTTGTCAGAGCAAGGGGTCTTAAGTATTTCACTTGGACCACTGATGGGCCATAATGGATAGAAAGCCAGCCTGGGATGACTCAGAGGCACTGCACCTTAGAAAACTACGGGTTGGGTCATGGAGAACCCACAGAAACTATAGGATGAGGGAAAGTCAGAAGAATCTAGCCAGAGAGTGCATATCCTGCATACAAGGAAACACAACTGATTACTCTCCAAGCAGAATTGTACAGCAAAAGAAAGTATTAGTTTTGAACATCTGCCAAGCACAGACAGCACCAATGTCAGATCACGATAGCACAAATAAAAGAATACTCTTTGCTTTTTATCTCCCTTCAACCTACCCTCTTCCCCATCAACTCTGGAAAGTTCAGAATCCACATAAGCACTAGACAAGGAAATAGAGAAACGCAAGTCACTTACCAATCCTCACAATGCCTCACACAGACTACAAGTTTGAAAGAGCCCAAAGCTAGGGGAATGTAATTTGGAATTTTGTATATTACACATGCCTAGATGTAGTAGGACACATTAGCCGTGAAGATATAGATGATTTCTGACTAAATATTACCAGGATGCTTTTATTACCTTAGACCATTTAGAAAATGTAAAGGATCTAAACTAGATACAACCCAATATTTCTGCTCCCTGTTGCAGTTTTAAACAGATATGGGGATAGAGATGGGGCTAAAACTGTTTTGTGCTACACTCTACAGAGTTGCATGTTTTCAAAGCATGCTTAGTGATATACACATTAATCTGCATGCATTGCATTTGTCTTTATTGCTGGGGGGTGGGAGTGGCAGAGCATACCAGGCCACATACCCTTAAAAGCAAATATCTTCTGTACAGTCCACAAATTACCTGTATAGCCCATGAATTACCTAACCTGGCCTAGTCCATGAAGCCTCCTCCTCCAAAGTCCCCAAGTAGGCCCAGCTTTCCTGAGTTCACACCTGAACTGTCTTTAAGGTTTTCTTCTTCTCACAGAATTAGTAATCTCTACATTTTCTCTACTTGCCTTTTTCCTCTTCTAGATTTCTAATACTTTTGTAAATAATTTCCTTTATCAAGTCTTTTCTGTTTGAAATAACCAGCATTGCCTTTGTTTTCCCACCTGGGTCCTGACTGATATACTCACCCACTCTGCAGTACATACCATATAAGAATATATTAATATAAATATAAATATTTGAAGATACAGTTGAGGTAAATGCTTATGTATAACATTTTCTTATATATTATTCACAAATAATTTTAAAATGACTTTAGAATGAATATCAAAAATTTAACTCCACTTAAAAAAGTAAAGTCACATTGGATTAAAAGTAAAAGAACACTGGATTCTCTAAAATGAACTGTATATTCCATAATGAAAAGCTAGCATAACTGTGTTGACATTGCTCAGAATCATATTGTCATATGTCTGAAATCACATGCTATTTGAAGATTTTGAGTTTTCCATCATGATCGAAATTGGTCTGAATGACTTTGGACTAAATGTGTCATATATTGAATTCACGGGCAAAAGCACTTGTAACAGTACCGTGGAATTCACCCTATTCTGTAACCCATTTTGTATTAGTACATGCAAGGACAATTCAATAGTCCTGGATATTTTGGTTGGACTTCCAGGACTGCTATTTAACAATATCCAACAGAAAAACATGTCAGAATAAATGCTTTTTATTTCTCAATGATACAGAAAACATAAAATGGAAATAAAAAAATTAAAAAGGCAATATTCAAAACATTATCTTAAAACAATGTTTTAAACAAGTAAAAGCCTTTATCATCATGTGTTGTAAAGACCCCCCCCCATACCAATCTGTATGCAGATGCTGTTTCTATCATTGAAGCCTCAAAAATATTTAATTCTTGGAGTTTCAGTTAATATTTATAAAGTGCTGAACACAGTGCTTGACATATAATAACTACTCAAAATATAATGTTTAATATCATTAAGACTTGATTACTGGTAAGTAATTTGATAAAGTTGAGAAATTCCTACCAAAGAAAAAGCCTCAATATTCTGTAAGTTCAATGATAAATGCAATAAAACAAAGTTAGCACAAAGGTCTAAGTTAAAAAAAAAAAAAGAATAGAAAATGAAAAACTAATGTCCTCAGACAATAAAGAAGAAACTATTTTTTTCTGGGATATTGGCCTTTGCACAATTCTATTATTATTATTCGAATAAATAGAAAATTTGAATGCCACGTGAATGGCAAATTGGCACACACTATCTTTGCAACTATATCCTAAATGCAGAGTTTCATATATATCCAGATTTTATTCAAGCAGCTTATAATGCTAAGCACAATTAGATTGGACTGAATCATTAAAAGTATTGCACTGACAAACCAAAAATACAGTATCATAAAATCATACTTTCATTCAGTGAAAAAACATAAACTCTGATATGATAAATTGTCCTATAAGCAAATGCCTAACATTCCCTTGGGAAGTGTTCACCTTACTTTGGTGCTAAGGATTAATCATAAATAAAGAATAGCATTGTTTGGTGGCAAAGGAATATTATCACATGTATTTTTCTTTTACTACTTTGATAAATGGCTTATGAATAGAGTTAATACTTACCTCTGGGTTTTCTTATTTCCCACCAGAAAGAATAGAGGAAATTCAGCATTACTTCATAATAATACATATCCGAGGTCATGCTTCTGGTACTTATGAACAGGGATCAGAAACAGATTTTGTAGAATTATAGGGCTTTTTCCCTCTGACATAAAAGATGGTGCTCAAGAACTAACTTAATTTTTATGTCTCCATAATCCTTCATACTCACAAGGAATTCCTAGCCCTATCTTGTCTATATAATTTTGACCTCACCCACATAACATAGCTGCATTAGAATTTTGCAAGATTAAAATCTCTGATTCTTTTCATAATTGGAGCAAGAAAGCTACTCGAAGTTTCTTCAGTGTTTGAAAGTAAAATATTCTAATGCGAATTGGAAAGTGCATACTAGTAGCATAAAGTATTATGAGACAATCTTTAGCATTATATCAAATCATCAATTGGAAACTAGAAACAAACAAGTTAGATAGGTCAGCATCTGATTCTCATGCACTTTTTAGGGCATCCAAATCCATAGATATGGTTGGGCTCTGTGTCCCCACCCAAACTTCATCTTGTAGCTTCCATCATTCCCACGTGTTGTGGGAAAGACCCAATGGGAGATGATTGAATTATGGGGGTGGGTGTTTCCTGTGCTGTTCCCCTGATAGTGAATAGGTCTCATGAGATCTGACAGTTTTAAAAATGAGAGTTTCCCTGCACAAGCTCTCTTTTTGCCTGGTGCCATCCACATAAGATGTGACTTGCTCCTCCTTGCCTTCTGTCATGATTGTGAGACCTCCTCAGCCATGTGGAACTGTAAATTCAATAAACTTCTTTCTGTTGTAAATTGCCCAGTCTTGGGTATGTCTTTTCAGCAGTGTGAAAACAAACTAATACATCCACATTTCATGTTTCTTTATTGGTAACAATATATCAAATTCAATATGAAAAATGAAAGATCCTGAAGAGACTACCATAGGAAAAATTAGAAAAAATTATGTAGTTTTATATGGAGTTATCTACAGAAATTTTGAAAGAATATCTTAAAATGACATGAGTCCAGGTGGATTTTGTAAAACTGTTAGGAAATACAGTTTTGTCAGATGTTGTGAATTCCTTTGCTAAATGAATGAAATCTGTTCAAATCTGAAAAAAGACCCTTGAGTAGAAAGAAAGTAATTAATGGAAAATATAATGATCTAACAGGGCAATAGAGACAGAAAAATTCAAAATATCCCAAAAAAGGAAGACTAATGAGGAAAGACCTGTATTTCTGATTGTAAAACAAGTCATTCAACCTCAAAGTTCATTTGTACATAGTCTTAGTCCTAACAAATATGAATGTCCTATAATAGAACAAAAATGCAAAAAAAGGTAAAGTTTGAGAGAGAGTAAATATTGAAACCTTAGAAAAGGGGATTTGACACTTATAGGATGAAATGATAAAAATTAAATATTTTTGAAGGAGCATGAAGAAAAACAAAGCCAAGTAAAGAAATAACACATTGAGAATAACAGATGTTTATAATTTTAAAATATTTTTTGAGGAAAAGTATACAAAGAAAAATAAAATTGGCTCCAGAGAGATGAGACCTCTATTCAATTCAAAGACATTTAGTTTAGGGCACTGCAACCCTTCAAAATGATAAATAAATTATAGCTTCATGATTATAGCCAGATAAATGACCTGAAGCAACAGATCTATGTTAGAATACATAAAAACAGGTACAAGATTCAACTTAGCAGCAAATGAAATAATCTTTAGTTATTTAAATCTTTAGTTATTTTGACCATTAAAGACAAACAAATCTAAGGACACTAAAAAGTAAACCTATTTCCAATGGTAATGAAAGGTACTTTTACAGAATTTTCACTGAGTTCTAGATATAGTTTGTTTTACTGCAACAGAATAAAAATAGCTCAAATATGCAAGATATAAGACAAAGAAAACACTAATTCAAAGTACGTAAATTTGTCAGAAGAAACTTAATGTATAAAAAATTAACACAGATAAGATGATCAAAAGGTCTACAACAAGAAACAAATAAAAATATTGCAAGCAAACATATTAGAATGCTATTTCACAGGCTGTTGGGGAAGTAATCTGTGTGACCTATAAACATCTATCCTCTTCCAACATCCTTAATTTTCAAATACGCAGAATGGTAAACAGATTAAAAGAAAAGATTAACCACCCTTTCCATACTTAGTATCAAAAAACCTTTAGATTCTTACATTGAGCATTCTTGTCTTCCTGGCTTCTTCCCAAGTTCATTTAAAAGATTAGTTTTGCTGTTTTTTTTCTTTTTTTGTACCAGCAATCTGTTCTTAGCCTTTTAAATATCTGCTCATCCATTTCAGCAAGCATTTCAAGCATACAAGGAAAAGATGAGATTTAATATTAATAAGTGATCCAAAGTTAAATCCCTAGAAAACCATTTCAATATTTATTTCTGAGAGTCTCCTGTCATGCAGTATGTAAGAAAATGAAAAAGCAGAGCAGAAATAGAGTTAAAATCCAAAGAAAGGTCATTCAATTTTAATGAGTAACTATGCTAGACGATCCTATTTCCTAAAATTGTACTTAATACAGGGTATTTAAATAATATAAGCTAATTTTTAAAATATGCAAATTTTAGTATAAAAATTAATGTAAGCTTAATATGCATCATTCAGATACTAGTAAACATGATTTTCATAAATTATAAGTAATTCACTAAAATTTTTAAAAGATTTAAAACCTTTTATGATAATATATGATTCAAAAATAGATTTGAGTTTTTTTTGAAAGGTTGAGTTTGATCAGTATGTATTTTCAATTCACAAGAAATACTCCTATTATAAGTAATCACTCTACTCTTACGCACTGAAGCCATGAAAAATCCAGAAATTCAATTTTTAAACTTAAGAAATTATAGTTATTAACAAAGATTACTAGTACTAGTAACATCCTAATAAGCATTTGGTTTATTAATTAACACTCAAGACTTTTAATTTTTACTACACATTGGTAGACATTAAGTCTTTCCTCAAGCAGATGAAATATTCTGTATAGAAGCATATAGCACCAAGTATACAAATATTCTTCACTTGCACAGAAAGAGAGTAAAAACTGCTCATCCAGGCAGACAAGGCCTTCCAGAATCTAGCTTTATGTAAAACAGGAGCCAGCCAAAATGGACCAACTACTCTTTTGACTCATTTCTGCTTTTCCTCTCTGGGCACTTTCATCTATCTCCCATAGCCTTTCTATTTCACAACTTCCACTTTTACCTCTAATTGTGCAAAATCTAGCCATCCTATGCATCCCTGAAGACTCCACCCAAACTCAAATTTTCTTTTTTGCAGCTTTTCCTTATTATCCTCTACTAGAAGTGATAAGGACAGCACTTAATTCCCATGGAACTCTTTCTTCGTTAAACTAACATTACCTTACAGAATGTTAGAATTGGAAGCAACTTTAGAGTGTGTTTCAATCACAACTCCTTTTTAATTTTTGTACCTCAGAAAGCTGAAGTCTCTACTAAATAAATTGCTTAACAGTACATCATTAGAAACAAATCGTATCCCTTCTTGCTTGCCCCTTTTCTATCTTGTTCTTTAAACAGGTTTGCAAGTGGTTTATAACCCCTTTAAATGTGTAAGCGCCTTCAAGTTTCATAAATTCTTAATACATATTTACCCAGCGTTTTTTCCCCAAAAGGGAACCACTAAATAATTGATAAATGGGGTGGAATAGTGAGGGTGAGGTGAGTGGGTGGGGACAGGAACAAGCCTTACATCTACTAGCAAATAGAAACTAAAAATTTCTCTAGGGATCTAATAAGGAATAATACTACTTTTAAAATGCTCTTCTAGTCTTCTCCTCAACCTGTGGTGATTAATCCTATATCATCTTCAAAGAAAAGAAACACACATTAAGGATCTTAGTTCTTTTCTGCCTTTAATATATTTTTGACACATTCTGAATAATTAAGTCAATTAACTGGACATTTTTTTTGTTCTGAAACAAAAAAGGATATCCTAGAGATATTCTCCTATCACAATCCTTATACCGCTGGCCCAAAATCATATGGACTGATTTTCTATTCTAATGAAGGATCCAGAGAAGTAAACAGAAATATACAAAAAGTTATGCATAGTTGTGTTAAGGAAATATATAGTATAATGAAATAGGAAATTTGGGTGTCCACTTTAGAGTGGCTACCAAAATTTCTCTGAGGAAGTGACATTTAAACAGAAACTAGAAGCGCTGAGTCAAGAGGATAGCTTGAGGCCAGGAGTTCAAGACACCAGCCTAGGCAACACAGCAAGACGTCTCTAAAGAAATAAAAATAAATAATAATAATGCAAAAAATTAGCCAGGTGTAGTGGCATACGCCTGTGGTCCCAGCTCTTCAGGAGGCTGAGGCAGGAGTATTCATTGAGCCTAGGAGTCCAAGCTTTCAGTGAGCTATTCACTACTGCATTCTAGCCTGGGCAAAAGAGTGAGTCCCTGTCTCTAAAAATACTTAATAAATAAGCATAAAGCTGAAGATAAAAATGAAGCACCTTAGAAAGAATCTGAGGATGTTTAACCAAGGCAGAGAAAATAGTAAGTACAAAGAGATATTTCAATGACCACAAGTGGTAGCATGGCTTATTGATCAGAAACTGAATTTTCCCATGGCTTAAAATGAAACAAATTAAGCATATAAAATTGTAGCACCGAAAGTTGTTTGCATAAATTTTTATTTGGATACACAGCTCTATAGCACAGAGAATTTAGCCTCAAGCTCATTCCTCTGTGTTTCCCATTGTCATTGTACACATTGTCAACGCATATAACCTTAAGCCAGGAAGCAAGCTGAACAGAAACATGTCAATCTTTCCTACTAAAAGGTGAGCGTTTTGTGAATAAGCACCACTTTTTACTCATCTTTGTATCCCAATTTTTGGCGGACTGTAGGGCATTAATAAAAGCTAAATTGTTATTATTTCACTCTATAAATCAGGCTAAACACCAAAATGGTGGAAACTTTCAAAGCAGCCATTTTGAATGGCTAAGGTAATGCATATCAGGCTTTGGCTAATGTGAAGAAAAGTACCTGTATTTTTGTGCTGCTACATCTGGTGCAGATTTTGCTATGACATCTTTTGTTGATTTGTAGTTGAAGTATTTCACATTGTGGTGTAGAAAAATGGCTGCTTATATGGGATTTTAAAAAGTCAATGATGTTACAATGTTTGATTCTGTTAAAGTCCACTGCTCTTCTAGATAAAGAAATCTTTCTATTGTAAAAAAGGTCAAAAAGTTTAAGAAAATCATAATTTAAAAAATTAATTATATATAGTATATAAAGTTAAATTTAATGATGATTAATGTTAAAAATATCTTGGGAAAGTGAATTAAAATCTTAAATAAATATTTGTAAACAATAGTTATATGCTCACTGTTATTGAAAGGCATTTATATAATGCAGATAAATAATAAATTTCATTTAAATGTATTTTTAAATCACAAATTGGGAACAGCAATTATAAAACTGTGTAACCTGCACAATTTTAAATGAAGATTTGAATAATTATTTTTAGTGTGACTATGCAAATTTCACTGAAAGTACATTGCTGGGCCTATTAGCCGACTTATTAAAATACCTTAAAGAATTGCTTTATTCTCTAAAGTGTTTGTCTACTTCAATTCTAACTAATATGGAAAAGGTAATCATTATTTTTTATTCCTATCCATGGTTGACCCTTCTATATATTTTACTTGTGTGACGACAGCAGTTTTTTATTATTGGATGTGGTAGCCAGCCTTCAAAATAGTTCTCAATAGTCTTTGACTTCTGGCATTCACAACCTTGTATAGTTCCCCATCCCACTGAATAAACTTGACTGTGTTTATAATAGGATATCAAGGAAATGACTACATGTGACTTCTGAGGTTAGGCCATAAAGACATTGAGGCTCCTATCTTGCTCTACTGGATTGCTTACTCTGGGAGAAGCTAATGTCATGAGGATACACTAGCAATTGTATAAAGAAGCCCACTTAGAGTAGAACAGAAGTTTCCTTAATAGTGCCAATTTGCCTGCCAAATAGGTACGCCATCTTGGAATCATATTCCCCAGTCCAATCAAGCCTTCAGGTTTGAACCTAAGTAATTCTTTTTTCCCTATTCCCCCAATAAGCTAAACTTCGACCCCACTAAACTTTCCACCATCTTTAAAATCCTACATGCACTTTCCACATTTTGCCTTTGCTTGTTATGTTCCCGATGCATTGTAAGCCCAGCCCTTCTCTAAACGGCTGATGTTTATCCATTCATATGTAAATTTCAGAGACATATAATTAGTGTGTAATGTACACCAAGATTATGCTGAAAGGTCACAATTTTTGATAAGGTACCTTACATTTGTTCATCACTAAAATACATATTACAATCAAGATTACCATCATGAGATGACGACTTGATAATGGTAATCTTGTACCTGAATCTGGATTTCTCCAATATAAATATATTTGTTTTAAGCATACATTATGAAGCAAAAAGAAGAAACACTTCTTTTGGCATGATCATCGTGATGGCATGAACCCTGGAATGAATCCAGCTCACTTATGGTTTGGAGCAGAATAAAATATTGTCAGTGACTATATCTACAAAATTGTTGTCATTTCTATTATGCGATATTATTTTGTTGCATCGACAAAAATTTCTTATTTCCTGGGACCAGTTTGAAAACTACAAGGGACAGTGACATCCTTGAAAGTGTGAAAAGTTTATTTGCTAAGAAAAACTTAGCTTGGAAGGGAAGGGTTGGTAAATTTGTCCACAGACAGAGCACCTGTGAGGATTGGCAGCATAGTTTTGCTGCTTTGGTGAAGAAAGGAGCTCCCCACAAGACTGTGACTCACTATTTTCTAAGCTGTCATATAATGGCAATAAAGACACTGCCAGTAATCCTGAGAGAATTTTTGTCTACTGTCCCGAAAGTTGTCAACTTTATCAGAGCCAGGGTCTTGAATCACTGCCTTTTTAAGAAGTATGTCAAGAGAATAGAAAGAGAATATGAGGTTTGTTTGTCCTATGTAGAAGTTTGTCAACTTTTCAGAGCGCTAGTTCCAAAGATCTTGATTGAACTTTCAGTAAAAAAGTTCAAGAGATAGAAAACTCATCCTCAAAACAAGCTGACAGAGTTTCTTGGTGGCTTGACTAACTTGGTGGGTATTTCTCTATTTCAGATAGAACCCTGTGACACTGTTCTTGAGAATGATGATAAACTAAGAAGTATTTTATCCAAGTTGCTATTAATAATTGGGGAGAGAAATAGCAGGTGGACAACTATATGAACTTTCAAATGCTATAGAAAGTGCTTCGTCAGGGTTGATAGTGACAAAGCCTTGTCAAATTATTCCAGGAAAATGCCTTTGGACCCTGGAATCCAACAGAACTCTTGATTATTGCTTTTGCTGATTTGGCTTTAAAATTGAACACAGGCTGCATAATTCTGATATTGACATAGAAAACACTAGTTAAGCAGTCCTGGCCAAATCTGACTGCAAAAATTGCTCACATGAATTTAAATGAAGAATCTTGGAGAATTCTGGTGTTTTAGAAAATAGTTAACCTCTCATGGACAGAGCTGACAAAAGAAGCCCTGATTCCACTTCGTATTATTGTCAAGATTTGCATATTTCCAATCAAAAACAGGACAACTTCAATTGATGTCACAGGTGATGTATACATAACCACATTTCACAAAAATGCACAAATTTAAATTCATATTCAAGCAGGTGTCTTATCAAATAAATTAATTTTGAACAAAGTCAAAGTTTCACTTACTTTAATTTGTACAAATTTGATTCTTGCTCTTTTTACTTGTTTTTTGAATTGAGCTATTAACTTTTGCATAAAAATAGTGAAACGTTTTATAAAAGTTTAACTTAGCATATGAATAAAATGCATGCTAATTTATTACATAGACTTTATGAACAATTTTTCATTTCTGTTTATATTTGCATTTGTCCAGTGCAGGGACCTCCCTTGATTCCATTAGATTCTCAATGGATTTGGTGACTGTACTAATTAAGAACCAGGCATCTCACCTCTTAGGAAAGCTTGCTTTGATTTTCCAAGCCTGAGTCAACACTGCTTCACTTTGCATTCCTACTACTCTCTGTTTCTATTACTATATTAATGCTTATCAAGTTTTATTACAGTTTTCTTTTTTCATGTCACTAGATTATCATATTATTCAGGACAGGAAGCATATATTCAAATTTGTAGTCAGGACACATATTAATTAGTACAGTGTCATGCAAACAGTAGGTGCTCACAAAAGTTTCAGGAATGAATAAATGCAAATAAACATACCCTTTTCTTTGTTTTGATTTTTTTTTTAGGAGCCTGTGTTTGTAGGGCTCCCAGCAATGTGGAAAGACATTGTCATCTTCTTCATTGTTTAGTAAAAGAAAACTGGTAACTGGGTAAGGTAAAAGATATATCAACAAATTATATGTAATAATTTAGGTTTTTTTTTTCACCTAACAAGTAAACTGTCACCTTTAAATTACAAAAATATACTTTATACAATTTTTCCATGAGAATCTTAGCCTATATATAGGAAAAATCATAATTATACTCTTGCCAGTTAAATTAAGAATCTATACAGCATAAAGATGCTTTTGAAAATGACCTTTTATTTTTTCACATCACGTAAGTCATGCTTGGCTCTAGATACAATTCACTTGATCCATTCTTTAAAATTAATTGCAAGGAACCATAGTAAGGTAATTAACATTAAACTCAAAGGCCACATATCCTCTGCCAAATTATATCTATAATTAGCTAACTTATACAGATAAATTAAAGAAAAATGAGAAATGCTTAATTATTTAGATACTGAACTTGTTTTCCACCCCTTTTTGCCCTTTAGAGACTTACCTAATAGTACACTAGTTTCATGTTTTGAATTTGCAACAGAATATCAATTGCAGAAGATTAAGTATCTCAAAAACGAACACTTTTTTGTATTTTAATTTTAAGATTAAAAAAAAAAAACTCACACATATCAGAACCTCAACTAGATGTTTGTTGAACTTAATACTCCAAATATTCAGAATGAAGCCATCTCTTGTGACAGAAAGCATTGTTCAAGCAATTAGAAGAGAATAAAGCCATAAGGTGAGACGATAGGATCTAAACCTGCTAGACTTAATTAGCTCTGGGGAATAATTTTAAAATAATAGGTACATTAGCTAGAGAAAATTACAGCAAAATATCTCCTGCATAAAAATAGAGCATGTGGCAAAAATAAAATTCTAAAGGAAATGTCTTTTCCACCCTAGTGAAAAGTAAATCATCAGAGCTTTTTCACCTTAAACCAGAAACCCTTCAGCATGCAGGGATGCCCCTTAGGAAGTTCTCTGTTGCTGAGCAAATGACTGCTGCATTTGACTCTGTGCATTTTTACATCTATAGCTGTATCTTAGCATTTTCCATCTGTCTTTGTCTTCTATCTCTCTTTCTTTTGACTTTTTAGAACTATTTTCTGAACCTTCAGTGTTAGACTGTAGATTCTTTGGAACTGATTATTATTCCACTTCCCTATCTCAAGTCTATAAGCTACAGTGCATAGTTTCAAAAAACTAACATTTGAAATAAATTGTATTTTAAAATATTGCACCAAACACATTCAATTTATATCTACAAATACTATGGTACTCTGGTTAGCAATAGATATGTATTTAATTGTTTTGATGACAGACTTATTTTGTAAAATTAGTCTTCTAATCTTTGCCATCTCAGGGTAGTGTTCACCAAAAGCACATGGTATCTCATTACAAATTTGCTGTTGACTTAATCCAGTATTTGACTTTCCATTTATCTTATCTATACAATTAAAATACCACATTTAACACATTGTCTTTTTTATACATAAAATTTTTCTTCCAAATATTCATATATCCACATATATATGGATATTGGGGAGAAATAAATATATCTATGTCTTTCTCTGCATTAGTAGTCTGTGATTCTAATATAACCTTTGAGAAGTTATGATTTATAATTTTAGAAGAAGGCAGAAACTGCTAATTATCCTGGGGGATCAAAGGGATGATATTTCATGTGCAAGCGCATTCAATTTATGGAGACTATAGTACTCGAATAATAATATTAACACTTATAGCACTTCTCATCTTCAAAGCTTTTTCCAAATATTAAGTAATTAGCAAGTTAACACATTCAATAGGTGACATAGACCACATGTTTTTCCTTAAAAAATAATTTGTTTATAATAAAGTTTTTATGTATTTTTTCAATACTGATGCCAAATACTATATATTTTTATCTCTACTACTATTGTGAATGTCTTTTGAGGCTTCACTAATGTATAAGAATATTTAACAAAGTTTGAAAGTTTACATTAAAGACTAAATTTACATCATCTTTGTCCTTAATGCCATAGGCCTGTCCTTTTGAACAAGGCATTTACAGTTAGTTTTAATAACCTGAACCTAATTTCAATAAAATTACTCCCTTATATTGAACAAAGAATCTTCTTTTAATTTGGTATCTATCTGCACGGTGATTTACAATGCTGCTTAACTTGATCTAGAATTTACTGTCATTTAAATGTGTTCTTTCCTTTGACTTTTTGGAGATAAAGTGTAATTGTTTTAACTTCATTAACAAGATAATGGGAAATGAAATATGCCTGAACACGCAGGTACATAGATTATTCCTTGATTTTAACATTTAGAAGCATCTGAAAGTATTTGTTGACAAAATTTTATTTGGAAAAAGAGTGCCATCCTATTCACAAATACATTAAATGCTTATGTCAAAAATATAACAATTTGGAAAAATGAAGAGCAATTCAGATGTATTTGGAAAAATATAAAACACAGTTTGGTCAAAATCCTTTTTCAAAATAACAGTCATACTATACTATATGTAATCTATAATATGTTATATATATTATATATATATAATCTATACAACTCATTTATTTAGCTCTTTCAAGATAAAAAGCACAAGGAAACAAACAAAAATTAGGCACCTGGAAATCTGGCTTCTAGATACTAGTTCTTAAAATAATTACCTGTGTTACCTTAAGTAAACTACTCAATCTCTCTGGTTTCCACTTTATTATTCCTAAAATGCTGGTATTAATTCTATAATTTAATATTTTGAATGTGTATATTTCTCTTCTCAATTTATTTCTCATTATTCTTGCCAAATTGGTAAATCAGTTAGCTCTCTGAGAGATCTAAGTACTACATATGATGTGGAATTTGAATCACTCACAGTTCCAGAAAGTGTAATTACATACAAGAAATTCAAAAATACTTGATGTTCTTGTTTTAGCTAATAACTTACTACTCTTAAGAAGTTAACCAAAGCTTTCTTTTTATCTTTGTGTGTCTCACCCAGTTCAGGAGAGTGGCTTTGTGAATAGAGAGACCTTAATTTTGTACATCGCAAATGAGGAATGAAAAATTTATTTATTCATTATTTATTGCATTTTTTTCTGGCAATACAAGGGGGGTTACTTTGCTAATGATCGCATAGAGAATCAAAGAGAGATTCCTGGCTGGATTTGGTTAGGATTATAAGAGAATAGCTTTTTCTTCTAAACTTCTCAGAGTTAGTGCTGTTAGTGTATTTCCAGATTCTGTAATGAGAATTGAAAGTAGAATAATCTATCAAGTAAAGTTCTTGCTGAAATTATAGTGATTTACTTTAGAAGCTCATCAAAGGGATATGAATATCAACAGATTCGCACCAAGTTACTATTTTAAGAAACAAATGTCTCCTTATGCCCATTTATATTATTTTCACAAATCTATGTCCTCTAATTACATTTAAAATGTAGTACAGTAGCCAGTAATTCATTTTTATTGAATTAGTTCCTTTTCATTACACACAACAGTGTTCTAAGTAATAACTAATAGAACATGAAAGTTTTGTTTTGAAGTCTATTCATATCATAGTTTCTCTGCTTGCCCACTGAAGCATCCGATTAATCACTGATATCTACTAACTCTGCCTCTGAACTGTTTGTGTAATTCCACATAATTATATTACACATGGATCCTTCCATCCCCATTACTTGTTAGTCATGAGGTACAGTCTTTTCCAAACTTTCCTGCACTGATGCAAAGCCATTTCTCTGTCCTTTGTGTTCCCAAAGTACTTGATAAATTTCAGCTGTTTTCTCTGTTTTAGAAGCTCTTTCTTTCCCACAACTGCTGAGAGTTCTTGAAAGTGGTGGCAGTACCTCATTAGTTCTCCAAGTGCCTGGCATTATTGATGGTTCATAATGTTATTATTGATGGAATGGAAGAATAAATAGATGGATAAAATAAATAATTACACAAATTACTTACAACAGTCCAAACTTGAGGAAGGAAACTCCTTGTTAAATTTTTTGGTTACAAAATTTGGATTGTGCATTATTGGAGTGCATTTAAATCCAACCTTAATTTTTTTTTGCAATTATTTAGTTTTCTATACCTTAGATTGGCATGTATAATAGTCTGTACAAGTCCATGTAGCTGGATTCTCATACATTTAAATGCTCCTATCGTCATAGTTGCAGTTTCTTTAGGTCATGGTGAAAACTATGGAATAGCCCTATGATTCAATTAATTTATAGTTTGCCAGAAAATGAAAGAAAAGAGACTTTCTATTCCCAACTTCCTACCCACCAGGTATGGCTGGCAGCTGGCAGGACATAAGGAGCATGAGACATCTTTCTCAGTTCTACACAACTCTAGACGAGGGGCCCCTCCAGACCCTCAACACACACTGTATTAGTCTGCTTGGACTGTCATAATAAAATACCATGAATTGAATGGTTTACATATATAACTTTATTTTCTCACAGTTCTGGAGACTGGAAATTCAAGATTAATGTGCCAGCATGGTTGGTGTCTGGTGAGGCCTCTCCTTGGATTGCAGATGGATGCCTTCTTCCTGTGTTCTCACATGGCAGAGACAGAAAGCTCTGGTGTCTGTTTTCTCTTCTTATAATGGCACCAGCCTATGGGATTAGGACCTCATCTTTATGACCTCATTTAACTTTAATTACTTCCTAAAAGCCCTATCCGCAAACATAGTCACATCGGGGTTTGGCGCTTCAAGATATGAGCTTTGAGGGATCACAGTTAGGTCCCTGGCACACCCTCTGATTTTTTCCTACATTTTTTTCCTGATTATTTACTGAATTAGTTGGGAAACATCTGAAGAACACTGACCTAACAGGACCCACATTCAAGTTCTGCAAATTACAGTGCCTTTGAGGCTCAGGGTCTGGGCTCTCCCTTCACATGAAACTTCACTATGACCAATATGAGATGGAACTTTGCATATGATATAACTCAGTCAAGTAAGTTGGAAAGAAATGAAATAAATATTCTAAATGTATCTAATAAGTTTTTTTTTGTATTTGAAATCTCAAAGGTAGAGAAAATTGGCAGAGTATCAAAAGAAAGACTGACTTAATAATCTCTAATATTAGAACTCAAAGCATGTTCCCATTAGTTATTATGATATCTGGCATGTTATCTGGTTAGCAGCAAGTCAAAGGGTTCTATGAGGTTGTTGATATTCTCTTAGAGGTTTCTAAGAATTTAAGTGTTCTCTAAATAAATATAGCAGTACATTTGAAAATAGTGAAGAGGAAGAAGGAAAATTTAAGCCACAGTTTTGGCTGTGTCTAGTTTGTTTCATGTGTACTTTTCAAATAACAATTACCAGGGTAATGCCATTACACCAATATTATCCTGATGAGCTAGGCATCTGCTACAGCTGTCTTTAAAGTTTTGTGTTATTAGGTAGGCAAATGTTTCATTTATGCAAGGTAAGCTTTACACTGTACTGATATTGCCTATTTATTGCTGTGAAAAAAATCAATATGGATTTTAAATTACACATATAATTGTTTTGTGTTTTGGTGCCTAATTCCTCCCCTTGAAATATGTGAAAAGAATTAAAATGTTCAAATTGTTTCCTTTAATTCCTTTCATGCACTTTTGTGAGCGGAATTAACCTCCACACTGTAAAATGATTATATGTGTAATATTAAAAATGGAACATCTCATTTCCTCTTAATTTCTATTGTGGGGATTGTAAACATCAGAGGTATCTAATGAAGACTTTACTTTTACAACATCACAAAATGGAAAATGCACATTGGAAATACAACTAGAACCTTGTCTTTCAGATTGGTCCCCAGATCCACTGCAACACATTGATTTCTTTTTGTTTCCATTTTTCTTGTTGCTTTTCTCTCACTTTCAACTTCTACTGAATTTAATGTGACAAGGTGTCAACAAAGCAGCTGCATAGAGGACAGCATCTAGTTAAAACTTGAGCCTTATATATTAGTGTCCTTGATTTTCTAGTTTTAAGCCCCAGGATTAAGGATTATGTGCATCCAATGCCACAAAGTTCTGTGTGTAATCCAAGTCCACAATCAATGGTCTGATCACCCCTCATGCTGCAGACCCTCCTTCTTTTTAAAAAATATCTTCTGTAGTTACATAGACCATTTATTCTTTCTGGGGGATGTGGGGAGTGAAAAGTTTCTTTGCCTTGACATGTCAAGTTGTGACGTGCCAGATCTAGACACCCTTTCAAGTGAAATCCTATTTACTCATTCTGCCTTATGATTAATAATTGTTTGAAGTTTAAAACTGTTTGTTTTTTGCACTGTTGATTTTAACTAGCTATCCAATATACAATTATAAACACATGGATAACCCTGACAACAATTTTTGAAATAGTAAAGAGACTTTAATAGTTTAATGATCATATTTACAAGTAACAAAATAAAACAGTAATTTCCTCTCTTTTGGTTGGTGTTGCTCTTATATTAGGCATAATTCTCAGCTTTAGTCTCCTGCATATTAATATTATCCATGAATCTTCATTCAATAAACATGATTTAATAATTATAAAATCAATTACTTTTAATAAATGTATACATTATGCATGTTAAATCTTAAATCATATTTTCACAAGTAACTATTACAAACATAAAACAGGCAGCAAAAGTAACATTTGGAAAACAAAGGAAACATCCCTGCTTGATTTGTAATCCTTGTTTCACACAGACCAAATGCCTCTCCATGACAGTGCCTGAAGCCTTTCAGTTTAACATGATTTAGATGGAAACTCAGGTTTTAAAGAATCCATCTTGCAGTCCTCTGACAAAGTAATTGGCTGGAAAAATTATAATAAAATTTTCATAAAGTTCATATTCATGAAGTGGCAAAATTGCTTTTAGGAAATTACGATATTAATAATTTACACCCATGTCAATAGCATTTCCAAAATAACTCAAGCTTTCTACCTCCAAGATTATGAACCTACCTTGATTTTTTTCCCTCACACACAGACAGTTAAATATGCTGAGATACACTGAGATCTAGATACAGATTATTCATTTAAGGAGATAGCTCCTTGTTTAATTAGAGATTTATCATCTTAACTAGCCGTACTATTGCTCTGAATTAGTTTTCCAAGGTTTGCAGAATTAAAGATGGTAAAAATTCATGAACCTTAGCTGTATTTCCCCCCGAAGGGTACAAACTTTTATTACATTTCAGATGCAAAACACAATTAGCCTCTAACCTAACCATGTTAATCTCCTTGAGTTAAGCTTATGTGTTTCTGCTTGTCTAGAAACTTTTAATGAAAGATCTATGTCTTTTACGGCCAATTTTAATAACCTCTTTATTTGCATCTCTGCCCTTGTTTAGAGGAAGAGTTAATACGATAAGCTCTGGATTACAGAATGCTCTTTTAAAATTGGGGATGAATAAAATTCTGTGACATTCAATTTGAGTAGTACTCAGCAGGAGACAGACACCAACAATAAACATTACTCAAGTTCCAAAAGTTTCCATGTAATTAACTAAGATGGATACATTAGTGTCATCCATTATGTTCCATTCTGTAAACTCCAGACTTCTGGTCATTAAGCAGGGCTATTTTGACAAGACTGGATTTAAAAAATTGATTTACTTTCTGGATAGGTAGTTTTTTAGAGGTAGATTTTTTTTTCCCTCAGCAACAGAGCAGGTGCAAGTTACCATAACGTTTTCCATAACATATTCTGAAATATTCAAACTACTCCAAAACTGTATTTTCTGCTGAGCACAAGTTTTAGTTGTGTGAATATATCCTGTCTCAAAATGGGAAATAAAGGGACACTTGTGGATTTCCTCACTCAGGGCTAGAATCTATGACATAACTACTTCCTCATCCTCAGTGAAATGTTTAATACCTAGAGACAGAATTCTAGTTTTATGTCTTAGAAAAGATTAACGTAAAAAAGAAAAAGATAATAACCTCTGTTTTCAAACTGAACTACAGATGTAAAAACTATCTTCTCTGGTCCAAATTAGCAAAAACAAAGGAGCACAGTGACCTAATTAACATCTGACTGTATTGATGGCCTAACACAATATCATCTGTTTCATTACCAGCAGTGTGCAATTATCTCACCCAATATATAGGGAATGCATCCTAGAATTACATTTAAAAATAGATTTATTTTAGATATTTAATGGGATTTTTTCCAGAAATGCCAATTTCCAAACACAGAATCATTACATTTTCTGATATATAGTATCATTTTCATCCACTTAACAGTGAGATGCCCATAGACAAAGGTTGTGTCTAATTCAACACCCAGCACTTAGCATAATATCTAATACATGCAGATAATCCATATAGATTAATTGAATGAAGACCACGTAAATGATTGAATAAGCAGACTTTTATCCACCAAACAACATGTAGCTGGAACAAGAAGGAAGGGGGAATAACTTTTAAAAACATAATTTTCAGAAAATATTCTCACAGAAATTTCAGCCCTCTCCAAGTAATGTATCTAAAAATATTTCTATTGTTGATGTAAATTTTCTTGCCTCATCATGATTCTTTATGACCTACAGTCAATAAAATTGTATTCTATGAAGCAAAAGTCACTCCATTATGCCACTGGATTGTGAACAATGCCCACCCTTTTGTGTTCCTTTCTCAGATTATTTTATGATTTTTATAATGGGCTCCCTGCCTGCAGTCTCCACCTCACCAATAATCCAACCCCAGACTTCTTCCCACATTGCTACCAGAGATCATTTTCCATCATATGGATTTATCCTTGTCTTTCCCTAATGACAGTTTCCAAATAGCCAGCACTTTATTGTATCAGGAATAAAGTCCATGTTACTTAGCATGTCATTCAAGATCCTTTCCAAATTGGTGTGGGCTTTATGTTCCTGAATCTAAACAAGATCCACTGTCTGCATGTATGGCTATACCTAAGAAGTATGAAATTTCCTTCCTCCTCACCTCTGTTTATTTTGTCTCCTCCCCTTGGGAAGTTTTTCCCAGTTTCTAAGCACCTTTCTTCAATTGGTAAGCTTCCTTCCAATATCACCCATTATTTGAAGCCTTCCAGAATCCTCCAGGCAGAATTAATCACTCCTCATTCTAGGATGCCATAATATTTACTATGTACTTTTATAAGGGCACCTACCACACACAATATTAGCAATATTCCTTAGGTGCTATATCTTGTACTACATGCATTTATATCTATCTCTCTTTGAAGAGGAATAAGACTTCTTGTTCATCTTTAAATGCCCATCACCTAGAATACTGTGAAGAAGCAGGATGAGTTCAATAAACATAACTAGAGCATGAAATAAAGTGGTTAAAAAGAACTTTGAGGACACACATATACTGCTTGGTGACCAAAATGATGAATTCCCAAAATACATGTGTATCTTCCTATAGTCTGAGGGCTCTGTGCATGGTTTAGTAGCCTCTTGCTTACATATAGCTTTCTAATCTAAGGAAAGTACAGACTAGCTGGTACTCCAGCATCTGGGGCAGGAGCTAACTTGCTGGCTGAGCTGATTGTGGTGATCTGTGCCTGTCAAATATGAAGTGGGTGTTTCCCAAGATAGCTTGTCTTGCAAAGGAAACCAGGGACTGCCCACATGGCATTATTAACCAATTAAGAAATGGATAGCCAGTTTCAGAGGGAGTTTTTCAGCTTCAGTCTTCCTTCTCTGTTCAGAAGGTAACATGTTAGTACATAAATTGAGTGAATCTTCATTAATCAATGGCACTAAAACTAGTGGGAGGAAAGGAAAAGAAGGAAGTTCTTTCTATATGTTGCATTTTTAAAGAAGTGTTGATTTTAGAAGTCTCGAATAGATTACGATATAGTATTTATTTTGAAAAAAAATCTGTTCAGGTCCAGTTTATTTCTGAAACTGTAGCAGTAAAAATCATTTTATAAGATCAATTTATATATTTTGAAATTAAATATTTTTCCTGGATAATCTATCATTGCACTGAGCTTGTAAACACTGTTTTACACATGTATTTTCTAATCCTCTAAATTTCCTTGCAAGGTAAGATGAGGACTTGTGTTCAGATAATATAATTGACTTGCCTTAGGTCACACCTATTAGGTTGGTGAAAAATGGTGGGTTTTGCCATTGGAAGTAATGGCAAAAACCACAATTACTTGTGCACTAACTTATAGTTATGTACGGCGTAATGGAAATAAAAGTGAAGTCACACCTATTAGGTCGGTGCACAAGTAATTGTGTTTTTGCCATTGAAACAGCAAAAACAGCAATTACTTTTGCACTCACCTATAGTTATGCACAGTGTACTGGAAATAACAGTGACTTTAGAATGAGTCACTTATTCTAGCTCTGCCAGAATGTGAACCTGAATCTCACTTGTTCTAAAGTCACTTTTATTTCCAGTACACTGTGCATCTAGGGTGTGTTTTCTATGATTTGTGACCAGGTGGACTTAAATATGAAGATTAAAATTTTTAGCAGGTCACAAAACTATCTCACATGCCGTCCTAAAAGTAGAATCCAGACAGTCATACACTATACACATTTTTAATCATGACTATTAAGCCCTCAATGCTGTAACAAGCTACAAAGCCAAGATTGTAGTGCTTGATCACAGTGGCTATGTGCTTCCTCTAAGACTTAATACTCAGAGAACCCCCCTGTAAGATGTAGTAGGCCAAGTGTTAGCTTTAAAGTAGTTTTTGACAGCTTCCATCCCGTAAAATAATGCTCAGTGATGGGATGGCTTACAGTTTCAATTTCAGTTTAAGAAACAATTGAAGGGATGCATTTTATAAATTATTCTATATTAGAACAAAAAGAAATTTGTAAAAGTTATTTAAAAAATGAAAAAAAAACTTTCTTCTTGCATTTGTTTTACTCAGAATCATACTGGCCACAAGAATGGGGCTTTTAAGTCGGATGCAGAGAAGTGATGGGTAATTAGGTCTGTGTCATTTATTTTGTAGAAAAAAGGATGCTTTATCACAAATCATACTGCCTTTCCAGTCTCCCAGAAGGAACATTTTTACTTCGTCTTTTTCTCTTCAGTTATTAAAAATAAGCCCTCCAAATACTGAAACCAGACAGTTACCTAAAGAAAAGAAAGCCCCTAATCCTCTCCCCAGGCATGTAGAGGAGCTGAGGATCCTTTACCTCTGCAGCTTTGTTAGTGCACCAATAACTGAAACAAGATAAATTCTGACTGAACAAGCAATATGTTGATAGTGTCTGTGCAAAAGCTTCTGTGGTTCAGCCAGCTGGGATAAAATCAGAACGCAGTGGCCCTGAGCACCAGCGGCTTTCACTATGCTGGCCCTATTCTTTCAACAGTGTGTCCAAATACAGTCCTTGTTGTCAGTTTATGAAGCATTTAGTTTAAATTTCTTCCCAGAATGGACTTTTTATGTTTCAAAAGGATATGCTCTACAGAAAAGCAAAATGTACACTGCAACCATTAATCATCTAGAATGATAATCATTATTATTATTTTACTTATTGCTACCAACCTTGATACCTGACATTTAAATTGTTCTTTCAGCGTGGCAAAGTGTTTTTATATTTTTCATCTCATATGATTCCTACAGCAAACCTTGAGATAGAGGAAGTACTTTCATTTTTTGTTTTATTTTATTAAATGAGGAAACTTAAGAAACACAGTGTATGTGACTTGGCCTAGGGTCATGACATTTAGTTGCAGTGTCTCAATTATAAATTACTGTTAACTCCAGTTCTGTTTTATTATTATTATTTTCACATCTAACTGTAATTCAAATATCAAATATTCCTGAGTAAAACAAATTTCAAGTATTCCAAGAAAACCACTCTTATTTTGATATGTAAGGGTGTGGATATATATAAAGGTATATTTTTTCATACACATATATAGTAAAAGTAAAAATACAAATAAGTGTAATCATACAAGGCTATAAACAACTTTTCATTTTTCTACTGGACATCTTTATTCATATGTACATTTTGCACACTGTATTATTACTTTCTAAAGATAAATTGCAAGATGTTTAACTTCAAGTCTATCTACCTGCTTTTGAATCTCCCAATTTCTTCTTAAAATTTATGTATTCTTAGAAATCCTTCCTCTACTGCCCTCATAATTTACTGTCAGGTCCTAAATGGGGTAACTTTGATTTGTTTTGTCACAATATGGTAGCTACTGATCCATTTCTCCCTCACAGATTTAGATGTGAAACTGGCATTGCTAATTGTCTGCCCAAATTTGAAATAGACAAACAAACAAACAAATAAAATCAATCTGCCAAGGCTTCTCTGGGAACAGAGCACCTTCTCCACATGTCTACTAAGAGCTGTGTGGAAAAGTAGGAGAAAGGACTTGAACTCCAGCAATGGTAATTGGGACAAGTTTGCCCCACTGTTCTGTTAAGGTTTGACTGACCTCAAACAAAATAAAATTAAGTATGAAGTGTACCTTTAGAAAAAAGTTAAATTGAAGGTTGGTCATCATCATATTAACATTTATATACCTAAAAATAGCAAGGGTAATAATTCTTATTTTGTATCAAGCAATGCTCTAAGAGCTTCATTTACATTACTGCATTTAATGCTCACAGCACCACTATGAGACCCTGCTTTTAATTCTAATTTTGCCCATAAGCAAAATTAGGCTACCAGAGGTTATTAAATGATGTGTTATTGGGCATTAAGCCAGGAAGAGATATAGCCAAATACACAAACCAAGAAAGCCTGAGAAAAGAGTCCATACATTTAACCAACTTGCAATTAAAAACACTAATTTTAAAAATTCCCCTTCCCTTTAGAAAGCAATCCAACTACAACTATCAATACTCAGAATATATAGAAATATAGAATCAATAATAAAAGTAGTTAATAACTTACAAGGCATTTACTAGTTGCCAGGGGTTTTTCCAATATGTCATGAATTGCATTTAAAGATATTTATACCAATTATACACATAAGAAGACTGAGGCATAGGAAGGTTGAGTTAGTTTCCCATGATCTCTCAGCCGATAAGTGGTGGGGCTGGGATACAAATCCAGGCAGCGTGGCCTAGATCCATGGATTTAACAAAGCTACACTACTCATTAACATTCACTTCAACTTACACATTTTCTGAGAACATCATAATTGTGTAAAATAAAGTCTAAATATACAGAATTAGTCTCCTACTTCTAGAGGCCTGAAATTAAGACCACATTTTAACTTTTATAGTAACAAGAGAAATAATAAATAATGATTAACTGTTATCAACTGATTTGTGTCCTTCTGAAAAATGTGGAAGCCGTAACCCTCAATGTGACTTTATTTGGAGATAGATTCCTTAAGGAGGTAATTAAGGTTAAATGAGGTCATATGTTTGGGCTATAATCCAGTGTGCCTGGTGTCCTTACACGAAGACAGAGAAACACCAGGAACGCACATGCACAGAGAAAAGGCCCTGTGAGGACATAATGGGAATATAGCCATCTACAAGCTAGGAGGAGGCTTCCGGAGAAACCACCACTGCCGGCACCTTGATCTTAGACTACCAGCCTCCAGAACTACGAGAAAATAAAGTTATGCTGTTTAAGACACCCAGTCTGTGGCATTTTGTTATGGTGGTCCTATCAGACAAAGACATTGACCAAGTCAAAAATTTGGTAACTAAAGATTGAAAGAGAAGTTCTGAGAAATTTAAAAGCCAGACAGAATGCTAATGAAATGTTTCCAGAGCAGGAAAGTGTATGTTTTAGGTTCTCCCAGTGCCCATTCAATATTTTTGCCATAAAATTTTTGCCATAAGTTCCTAGTATGATCCATCTGCATAAATTTACGTTACATTTATTTCATGTTAGGTGTATTGCATGTGGTTAAAGCAGTAAAGATCTACCTTTCTAGTTGTAGCAACATTTGGTGACAAAATAGCAAGTACTATAAACATGGAAAAGATCAATTTGATTTGTAAACCAAATTATATACCTTTTAATTTTAAGATCCCAACTCAGCTCATGAATCTTTCATGTTTGGTAATATCCTATACATTAGAGATTTAAATTTTGTTGTGGTGTAACAGTGTCTGTATATGTTCAATTTCCATTACCCTTAATGAGTGTTCTGCTCAAACTGGTTTGTAAAAAGTTCACAGAGTGAACTGAATTTTGATTTTATGTAAAAATGAGATGCATCTCATCATACCTAGAGCAGCAAACAGAAGATAAAATGCATATTCTAACAGTATACCCATTTTTAACTACAGAAAAAAAATTGACTAGATATCTACTCCAGTTTTAGAAAGTACAACTTATTCAATTTATAAAACTTTGAAGATAAGGTACCATAATTTACAGACAACTTATTTGATCCAAATCTTGCTTGAACTGTAGTTTTACACTGAGTAATTTTCCTAATCTGTGCTCTAGTTTGTCAGTTTTGTTGTCCACTCTAACAAGAAAGATAGTCAGTGATGCATAATAATATCAGGTTTGTGGATTTGAAGAGATTTAACATACTGGGGGAAAAAACTGCTCTTAAAGTATATCATTTATATAAACTTGTTTAACTGATTTATTTTTCTTAAGACATAGGAATAAATAGCTGGTGACCACTTCTAAATTTGGCTCAACCATGTATACTTCCTATCATTACTGAAGGTAATATTCATTATAAAATATTTGGTGGATGCTTTCCAACTGGAATGTACCAAAATATTATTCCTTTGTATCTTACTTATAGGCTTTGGTATTCAGTTGTGAAATGTATATTGCCAAGTTCTCCTTTAACACCATACTGCAAAGGAAAATAAGCTCTAAAAGGGAGGAGCATCTCTTTTTTATTAGTAGCTTCACAAAATAAAATTAGAGGTTCATTGATTATAGTTTAAAACACTATATTACTGTAACTGTTCCAGACCGATCTGTAACAGTGTTGAGTTGTTATTCAGTTATTATGGACCCCCAGGTTGAAGGTCACATAATCTAAGCATGCCCAGATGAACCAAGTATGCAATCACAGGTGGAACCTAAGTGCTTGAATCAGGAAACCAAACTAAGAAGTGGACACTACATGGCAGGATCCAGGATCCAATCCGGTTGAGCCCTGGCATTGTCCCATGAGAGGATCCAGTCAGATCATGCCTGCTGGCATCCCTTCATTGCAAGATCCAATCAGATCACACCTCATTACCATATGCTTATAAAACCTGATCTAGCCCCTAGCTCTGGACGACCATTTCCTCTGACTACCTGCCAGTGGACTCAATAAACCTTTCTCCTGCAAAAACCCAGTGCTTTGGTGCTTGGCTTTCTCTTGTGCATGTACAAACAGATGCAGTTTGTTTAGGTAACATTATGTGGATGGGTGGATGGACAGATAGGAGAATGATGGAATGGATAATTCATGAATTTTAGCATGTGTGCTTCTACCTCAGTGTTTTAAAAAGGTCACATAAGGCAATAAAACTTCTTGAAGTAAATAGAATGTTATATAATCAGAACTGATTTTAATATAATAGAGTACCAGCTATGTAAATACTTTACCTGAATTAATAACTATCGGTGGTTTTGTGTTAGCAAGAAGATAAAATTGTCTCTAAATGCCAGTTTGGAATTATTCTTGAGGAATTTTCTAGATGTAAGGATATAGTAGCAGCTAAATATGTAATCATTTAAATTTAACAAAACACATGTTTATCATGAATATTATATCATTTAATAGGAAGAAAAAATTAAGGATATATATTAAACAAGTAAAATGTTGGTCAATTAACACTTGGAAAAATAATTATTTTCCTTAGAGAAATCATTGTGTTTTCTGGTTACTCTCTTGTCTAATAAACTTTCAGACTTTAATCAATAATTAAATATCAACCTAAAAGGATTTCTTTATAGCATATATCTTTTGTGTCAGTTTAAGTATGTAAACGACGGCTGGGTGCGGTGGCTCATGCGTGTAATCCCAGCACTTTGGGAGGCCAAGGTGGAGCCATTGTTTGAGCTCAAGAGTTCAAGGCCAGCCTGGGCAACATGGAGAAACCCCGTCTCTACTAAAAATACAAAAAACAAAAACAAACAAACAAACAAATAAAAAAACTCATAGCCAGGCATGGAGGCACACTCCTGTGGTCCCAGCTACTGTGGAGGCTGAGGTGGGAGGATCACTTGAGCCCAGAAGGCAGAGGTTGCAGTGTACCAGGATTGGGCCACTGCACTCCAGCCTGGGTGACACAGCAAGACTCTGTTAAAAAAAAAAAGTATGTAAACTATTTACTTATTATAAGTATGAATTTTGATTAAGATGGTAGATGGTTTATATCATATTGTATATAGAGGTCATAAATCTACTTTTGGTACCTGTGAAATGGATATCCACTATCTCTCTCTTACACACACACATGCACACACAGAACACACACACAGTCTTTTAATCTCTCTATTCAGTATTCCTTCACAGTAGTTCCCACTGAAATAACACTCTATAGGCCAAGGAAATTGGTATCCAATTAAGATGAATTCATTTTGTACCTAAAATTGAGTCCTATTGTGTTAACACTGAAACAGCTTTAGAAATAAATTTTGAATATTCCACTAATCATACATAAAAGAATACCTGTGGCACACTAATGATCTAGTCTTCTCAGAATGGCATTATATGCAATCCTTGTTTCTTGGCAGTTTTGACAGTGTAATTCTCTTTCTTCATGGACATCCAAGTTTATAGAATAATTTCAAGTATATCTATCTGTTTTTTGGTTCTATCAAAATAAATTGTATTAACTTTTCACATGACCAGGCATGGTTCTTAGTGATGTGATGATTTATTTATACCATAATCTATAACCCAGGATAATTAATAGTGAACCTCATGTTACAGACATACATTTAAGACTTTTTTAGAAAATTAATACCATTGAAAATAAAAATGTATTTAATATTTAAAATATTGTATCACTGAATTATATAAACTGAAAGCTGATCCTCAGATTACTGATCTTTTAAATATAATCTACAAAGGAAAGTAGATTGGCTGCATTAATTAAATTTGCTTCAAGGTTTCTGGAGGTATTCAATAACTTTTTAAAATTATAGCTTAATGTTTCTTTCTTGCACTTGCAAAATTGAAATTTCTCTCCTAATGGCTTTCTTGTACTTGTTCTCTCTTTTCCCCTAAAGAGTCGTAGGAGTAGTAGGATTCTAATTTAAAGTCCTGTCAATATTAGATATCAATAGTAATTTGGTCAAAAAAGTTTTCATGTTTAATACTATAATTTCCCATGTTTCAATTTTATTGCTTCATGTAGTAGAAGTTTTGGAAATGATAAAAAATAGAGAGCTACATTTATGAAGTAATAAAAATGTATAGATTCTAAAGTCATCTTTTTGATAAAAACAGTAAAATATAAGGTTTAAAAAATTAAGTTCTATGACAACATGACATTAAAACCCAGACTAACGCCATGTATGTGAACATTAGTATTGGCAATCCCTGACTCCACCATAAAGTCAAGGAAAATATATAAGATGTCATATAAACTCATCCAACTACATTGTGGTTGTGTTTCTTTGATACTTGTTATATATTAAACAAAAGTCTAGTTGATTTTATGGCATGGGAGATAGCATATTAGAAAATTAAGATGTTTCAAAAATTAAGTTATATTGGTTTATAATAAAGGTATTTGATATAAAAGTTTATGCTATCTCTAACTTTAGAATTTTTTTTCATTTTATGTAAACATGTCCATCCTTGAAACTTCTAAAAGCCCATGACCTAAAGCCCAATTTCTGTTTGCATTTCTTTTATGTAGTCCCATAAGAGTAAGTGGAACATTGTTTTTATTAACAACTAGAGAACAGCACCTAAAAATTAAACAGAATATTCAATTCTCGAAGTTCTCATCAGCAACATAAGAAATGAAAAATAGAACCACAGGCACATCTGAAAAAATCCAAATGGAACTGCTAGAAAAGTGTTTATTGAAATGAGAAAAAAACTCAGACATGTTGAATATTCTATTAGACTAAGATGAAGAAACAATTCATGAAATGAAAGCTAAATCAAAAGAAATCATCCAGTGAACAGCAAGAAAAAAATAGAAAATATTAAAAATAAGTTAATATATATTCTAATTCTACCAACATTGCCATTAATTTGAATATATATTCCAGCCTATAAAATATTCAATTTAATGGCAATATTAGTAGAATAACAAGTATCCCAAATTAGGTCAGTACATATGTACTTTTCTTTCAATAATCATATTTTAGATGTCAATAATCTAGGAATATAAATCAATGTTCATCCAGGCAAAAAATTTAGTTGTTGTTTTGGCTTACCTGTCACCATTCCCATTAGAGTTTGCTAATATACGCCTGCTGCCAGTGATGAGCCCTTATAAAATATTCTTCTTTATCATTCACTCAAAAAAGATCTTAGTGCCAGTGTGGAATGTCCCCTCTCTCATCCCACTTTTGCACTATGTTTGATAAGTCTCCTATTTCTTTTGAGTCCACCACTGAAATATCTTTCGAAAGGGTCTTTTCCTGTTTCCACAACCACTTCCTCAGTTGGAAACCCTAACCTTTTTTCTATGTTAGCATTTCAAACACTGTCCTCAAAATTAGTGTCTTCTTTACTCTCTAGTCCTTCTCTCTCCAGTATTCCTCTGTGTCACAAGCTTTGCTTTCTGAAACAAATGTAAACATTGTGCTCTCTTGCTTAAGAAGTTTTCAATAGCTCCTATAGATTTTAGAAAAAGTCCAAACTCCTCAGTTAGTATTATTTCTTGTCAGTCACTTATGCAAAAAGCAAACTCTTAATATGAATGTGTTATATGTTTTCTAGCCTCTCTTACTTAGTATTGAAATAGACTTTCCTACTTCCACACATGGCACATTCCTATTTCTATTTTACAATCCAGCTCTAATATGATCCCCTTAGTTATAAGGATCCCCAATATAACATTCTGAATTTATTATATCTTTTGTAATCCTATTATATTTTGCTTTTTGTACATTCCTCAAGTATACCTTTAAAATACTGTGCTGTAAGTAGACTACATTATTCATCTCCATCACCAGATGTTTGAATATGGTGAGTACTGGAGATGTCTTAATCATCACTGAATTTCTAATACCTAGTATAGTGACAGAAACATAGGTGATTAAATAGGAAATATTTTTCTCATGCCGGGGTACAGCTCTTAAAATACTTATGCTAATAAAATAGTGTTCAAAATCAACACAATATGCAATTTACAAATAAAGTTTATTTGCAGACAGACCTGCATGAAAAGTGGATCTAATATACTTTTCCTATAGCCTTCAATTATCTGGGTGAACAGTTTCACAAAAAAAATCCTAGAGAAATAAAAGCAATTATATTTCAGTATAATCTTTCCCTCAGAATAAAAGCTGAGAAAAAAATAATGAATTTGATCTAGTCTCTGAAGGAACTGGATCTGGGCTCTCTGTGTAACACAAAGGCTGAGAGTCTTCACTTGGTGTTTTTCACTTCAGAGTCCTTTATCCATCTGGCTAGCAAAGGCACCGATCTGAGCTTGATTCTCAGCACTCCCTGTCCTTCGGTTTATAGAAAGAGAACTCCCTTTGTGTTGCTAATAGCATGATCTGCCAATGCGGTCTCATTCAATTATTGTTAAATAATTGGTGGGGAAGTATGCCTAGATTCTCCATCCACATACAGATAATAGTCACAAATTAATCACCATCTTGTGTCTTGTACTACTTTATGAAGAAATACATTTATGTACTTTATTTATAAATTTTGGTTTAGCTGCTGTCCAATCTGTTCCCTTAGAAAGAGACTTCAAGATAGAGATTTGTATATAGGACATTTATTGGGGAATGCTCCTGGCATTAAACACCTATGTGAGGGAGGAAAAAGATGCAGGATTGAGTCAAGGGAGAATGTGAGCAGTGATACAGTCCAAAGAAGACCTTAAGCTAACTTCATGGGGAGCCATGGAGTCAGGATAGGCCTTCATAGTTATTCTCATTTGGGTCAAGGTCACCAGGCCTTTATATGCCTTCTGAGGATCGATCAATAGATGAAGACTTTCACAGATGGGTGTCTGACCTTCAGCAAGGCAGCTTTGTGGGCTGACACTGAGGGCCATCTTTCATCAGAACTCCTAGGAGTTAGAGGAGTATGTTTCATTCCTAAAAATGATCTAGGTAATGCATCAATTGTAGTCACTAAATTTTGATTTGCTTGTGCTCTGTGATTATTTCCTCTATTATCTCTCTATGTATCTGTGCAACGATCTATTTTAAAGTATTAAGGGGAGATAAGGAGATGTTTATAGCTAAGAAAACTTAGCAACACTGTAAGGACTTTGTAATTATAATTACAAGAAATGCACAATGTGATACATAAATTTAAAATAATATTTACATTTTTAACAAACATATTGATTTCATGTTCAATGCTACATATATACTTTCTTAAACTATGTCAATAATAATACAGTGTTCAAATAAACCAGCTCATGGTCAAAGTTTTCTTTTTTAAAAATAGACAGATGGACTCAAGATTACTTAAGCTACAGCTTGGAAAGAGATATCCTTAAGATTCATTAGATGGCTACTGCAGTAAATCTTTTTTTTTTTTCAAAAAGAAAAAAAAAACAAAAACAAGAAGAGACATAAGAAAGAAAAATGGAAAATAATGACATAGCTGTAGGATTTTATATGATACTGAGCCAAAAGAAAGACAAAATAATATCACAGAATGACAAATGATACTGGATGCAGGAATATAGAAATATAAAAGTTTTGAGATTAAAAATGGAAGCTTAAATATATCAGGTAGCATATTAAGAAAATAAAATCTTTCATCAATTCTATGATACGCTATTTCATATTTTATCACCTCTGAAATTAGGATTGAATTTAGAATTAAGGGTCATTAAACTGGACCTTTTGTTTTCCTTTCATGGTGATACATAAAACAATATGTCTTATAATAGATGACATCTTGGATTTGATGAAATATGTTATTAGCTCCAAAAGTGATAGAGGAAAACACAGACTGAATAGGTCTAATAAATGTATGAATGACTATGTTGATACTCCTAATATTCATCTGTTGGCCAGTTGATTATAATTCAGGATATAGTTTTCCATATAAGAATTGCTACAAAATAATTGTTACAATTCCACGTGCCTCAAATATTTATATAGTTTAGTTATACTTATATTAATATTATTCTTTATCATCATTTTTATGTGCTAATATATCACATATATCAGTTGGGAAAGGAAAAAATGTGTACCTCTGTCCACTGCTGTTCCAGGTTTTATCGGCACTACACCATTTTTCCCTCTCGGTCATGGCACTGAAAAAGGACTTTTGCTATACTCCTACTTCTACGTCATTAAAAAAGCGTTGACTTTTTGATGTAAGTGAGAGTTATGAATTTGACAAGTATTATTTGAGAATGATACATTAAACTCCTATAATACCTATTCAAAAACTGTGATTAAGCATAATTTTATTAAAATTATTAATGCCTCATGAACTTTCCCAATGTGCTTTTATTTTCACTTCATTCTATATTTTCAAATATGCCTCTATACAGTATGGAATTTGCAAAACATAGATTATCACTCATATTGTAGAACCAAAGAAAATGATGATTTCTCCATTTTTCGGTCTTACAATGTTTTATTTTAAATTCAGTTATGATTTCAAACAAGTCTTTTTCCTCTCTTAATGTTTCTAATATAAATAGGTGGGAATCGTTTTCAGCATCTGGTTCACATAGTACATATTTTATCTGACATTTCTAAATGCAATTTTAAGGACATAAATAAAGACAACCTTTAGCTTAAAATATTGTAGCTTTTATTAATCTTATTCCCAACTGATATGACACTTGAACCATGGAATAAAATAACTTAGCAATTTTCCTAATAAATTAATTTTAAACAATTTTAGATGTTTTTGGAAACATTACAATATTTCAAACCACCACATAGATATAGAGAAGCTTAGTAAATATTTATTTTCACAAGTTATGTTGTAATTAAAGTTTTGAAAATATACAGGGAGCAAATAGATGGTACAGTTTTTACAATTTCTTGAAGGAAGGTGGCTTTTTCTCTGTTTTATTTAAAGGCATGCTTACCCATAGTGTTACAGAAAACAGGCAAGTCAGTCTAGTGAGGTAGAGTCCTTTTACTCTAAATTCTAATTTACTAAAAACAGCTTAAAAATTGTCCTTCAAGCATTACACAATGTAGATATTAAGACTATATACTGGAATTAAAACTACTAATATGTAAACTGGCTTCTATGTTTCAAAACAAGAAAAATTCTGAGCTCTCAGGCACAATTAAAAAAATATTTCAGCAGTGTCAAGCTGTAAAGCATCTACAGCTCATCTGCATATCCTAATTTTCATCCAAGTTTTTATGGTGCTGACCATCTGGATGAATGAATGCTACAGATGACTACCCAGGTCCTTTCAACAGAAGCTAAAGTTATGCCTGCTGCTATGAAAAAATACATTTTGGTTTAGCCTTAGGAAGTCCATTTGTCAACATGCTGGAAAGTGGAAATGTGCCTGGGTATGTTGAATATAGAATTTCTCATCTACATATTAACTTATGTTTCCTTTAGCCCTGTGAACAAGAGCATCAGTTCCTGATAATTGGTGAAAAAATTACAGAACTAAGATCGGAGTAAGAGTTCTTGGATTGGTTTAGAACTTAACACTTCTCTGGGTGGTTGTTGTTGATTTTTGCAAATCTCAAACTCTATGAACTCCAATGTCTTCACATTTCATGGGGATAACAATAGCTAACAAGACTGTTATACAAATCAAACCAAATAATATAAGTAAAACAGAAGCAGAAGCTGTTTATAAATATCGATAACCTTAATATACTCTTATAAGCCTGATCAAGAAAATAGAGAAGCATTTGTTACAACTAGATGTAGCCATATGCAATGGACTGAATATTTGTGTCCCTCCCAAATTCATATGTTGGAATCTTAATGTGACAGTATTAGGGACTTTGGGGAGGTGATTGTGTCATAAGGGTAGAGTCCTCATGATAGGAATTAGTGCCTTTATAAAAGAGACCCTGGAGAGTTAGCTTCTTTCACGATGTGAAGATAATAGTGCAAATAACAGCCATTTACGAACAAGGAAACAGACCCTCGCAAGACACCAAATTTGCCTACACCTTGATCTTGGGCTTCCCAGCCTCCAGAACTATGATAAATACATGTCTGTTGCTTATAAGCTATCCAATTTATGGCATTTTGTCATAAAAGCTTGAACAGAGTACAACAGAAACATTCCCCCCCCACCCCCACCCCCCCTGCCTCACCAACCTCATTCTCAGATCTGAATTACACCACTGGTGATCCTATTCTCTGGCTGGCTGACAGTATATCTTGATCTTCCATAACAAGTGAGCCAATATCTACGATAATATAATCAGTCTGCATATATATGTGTCCGTGTGTGCGTATGTGTGTGTATGTATATGTGTGTACATACATATATACACACATGCGTGCACACGTGCACACACACACATACTGTATCCATATGCTATTGGCTCTGTTTCTCTGAAGAATCTTTACTAATACATTATATAACAAAGTTTGTCAATGGGAGGAAAGCAAAACTGGTATTTAATGTCTACAAAAATGAATACAAGAAAATGTGTGTTTTTTTCTCATTTATCTTTTTTTTTTTTTTTTTTTTTTTTGGAAAACAGAGTCTCGGTCTGTTGCCAGGCTGCAGTGCAGTGGCACAATCTTGGCTCACTGCAACCTCTGCCCCCCGGGTTCAAGTGATTCTCCTGCCTCAGCCTCCTGAATAGGTAGGTCTACAGGTGCCCGCCACCATGCCCGTCTAATTTTTGTATTTTTAGTAGAGAAAAGGTTTCTACCATGTTGGCCAGGATGATCTCGATCTCTTGACTTCGTGATCCATCCGCCTCGGCCTCCCAAAGTGCTGGGATTACAGACATGAGCTACCATGCCCGGCCCTCATTTATCTCTTTTTATGTTAAAGGAACACGAATGTGATGTATGCAACCGGAGCACTCATGTTGAACAATGGGATGTCATCAATGTGTTGAAGATCGTGGAACAAGATAGAATGAGCCAGTGTTTTTGAGAGGTGGAGGAGACTTTCTATCACTTGCAGCTAGACCCAATGCTAACTGAACCACATCACTGAAGCTCCCTTTTTCTTGTCATAAAACTTCTACCAAAAGAAGTTATAAGGAAAATAAAATCAAACTTTGCCATCTCAGGGTAAATCTGACTTACTGAATAATTACTTTAAAATTGTATTTTTGCTGGGTGCAGTAGCTCATGCCTGTAATCCCAGCACTTCGGGAGGCTGAAGTTGGGGTATGGCTTGTGCCCAAGAGTTTGAGACCAGGCCGGGCAACACACTGAAACTCTGTCTCTACAATAAATAAATAAATAAATAAATAAATAAATAAATAAATAAATAGGCCGGTGCAGTGGTGCATGCCTGTAGTCCCAGGTCCTAGGGAGGCTGAGGTGGGAGGAACATTTGATCCTGGGAGGTTGAGGCTGCAGTAAGCCCTGAACTTGCTATTGCTCTCCAGCCTCAGTGATAGAGAGAGGCCCTGTCTCAAATGAAAAAAAGAAAAAGGGGATAAAAATTTCTCAAATCAAGCACAAAGAATTAAAAGTGAAATTACCTGAAAAGAACAGTGAACAACCCCTAGAAATTAGGATAAAGCATCAATTGATTTGTATTTCTGTACAGTTGTAGTATAGTAAATAATTGCAAATAATCAGAACACAGTGGAAATATGGAACCAAGAATGACTACCCTGCTGAAAAGATGCATAGTCTTTGTGTATTAGGTTGGAACTAACATTGTCTTGGTTCAAGAAAGTATAATTCTGATATTGTTGTCCATTAGTCAGTCAGCCTGGTTTTTCATCCATAATCAACTAGCAGTACGAATTTATTACTCCCTAAATTGACCCAAAGAGTTATCTAAGTCAAATAGTAAAAAATTAGACACAGCAGAGATGTGAAGTGTAGTGTATTTGCATGTAAACATCAAACCAGAAAAAGCAGCTATAGCATCGTAATATCTCAGTGAGTTCACCTTACTAAAAGGCCACAAAAATGACTAAAAACATTCTGAACACACTATCTTTCAACCTTTTACCTTTGAGCTAAAAAATTTCATTAAAATTCATACATGGCTTTTGAAAAGCACATGCACACAAACTAAATGTTCACACACACATACAAACACTCTAACGTTGAAGTCTAAACTTTTATGAATCTATTTTTGCTGTTAGGTATGTGTTTACAAATTCCACTGATACCAGTGGGAAGAATATGTATTACATGTAAAAATTCACCAACTGTCATTGCAAATTAAAAGTGATATAAATATATGTATATTAATTATCATATACATTTATTTATTTATTTATTTATTTATTTATTTGAGATGGAGTTTCATTCTTATTGCCCAGGCTGGAGTGCAATGGCGCGATTTCGGCTCACTGTAATCTCTGCCTCCTGGGTTCAAGCGATTCTCCTGCCTCAGCCTCCCAAATAGCTGGGATTACAGGTGCCCACCACCCTTCTCAGCTAATTTTTTGTATTCTTAGTAGAGAGGGGTTTCACCATGTTGGCCAGGCTAGTCTTGAACTCCTGACCTCAGGTGACCTGTCCACCTCGGCCTCCCAAAGTGCTAGGATTACAGGCATGAGCAACCGCGCCCAGCATATTTATTGATATTTTAACTATCTCCATTTCAACATATAAATCCTATTACTGAATACATCATTTAATCAAATGATAAATGAGGTTATTTAGATTTTAAACAAATGAGCAAATTTAATAGATATATGTCAATGGTTACATTTAACAGAATATATATATATGTAATATTATATACATAATCTCTCCAAATTAAATGAGTGCCAAATTTCTATAACTAAAATAATACTAATTTAAGTTAAAAAGTGAAAGTAATTTGAGCATTCTTAATACTCATTAGTTTATTTAAGAATATAGCTGCATGAGTTCTGAGTGACATATAGTTGCTTAATAATCAGATTTAAGCTTCATAAACAACTATCCATCACATTAATTCTTTATTACAGAAAATCTCACCTAATTAGTATGCCAGTGGGAACAGAAATATAACACTTAAGTCGTTGTTCCAGTTATCAAAAGTCCATAGGAAAATATTATGTTAGCTGGTAATCACTTTTTTCCTGAATTTTTTAAAAATAGAAAGCAGTATTAGATATTAGAATAAACCAGTCCTATTTAACAATCTTAGTACAAAAGAAAAAATGAACTGAAGAGAATTCCATATTTTTTCTTAAGAACATGACAAGTAAAACAATACCAGTCGTTATAATAAATATGTATGAACACAAATATAGGTAAGATGTGCCATTTCTGAATTATTTTTAAATGATCAAAACTTGGGCCAATCAATTTTCTTTTAAATTCAGAGGAATTAAGGAATGAAGACCAAATATACCTCCACAATATTCTACTATATGGAAGAGAATCTCACATTTCACTTTCGAATACTAAAAGATGTTTCTATGTATTTAAAAGTGTTCTATAATAGTTTCAAGTGAAAAATGTTTTACTCATTTTAATTATATTTAATATGTATTTGTTATATTAAAAAATTTGGAGATCACTGAACCAGAAAAAGGTTTTCACATTTTAAATGGCTTAACAGAATCCGAGATTATATTTGCCTATCTGAATAAATAACTCTCAGTAATTGCTATGGCTTCTTTCACCAGACGAAGAACCATTACTTAGCTCATTTGAGTCAATAACCCTTGAAATACTTTATTTAGCAGCCTAACATTAAAAGGGCTTCCTTTTTTTGACAATGTGCAATCCCCATGATGTTCATATTTTGGTGCTATTATTGTTGGTCTTCACAACTGATATTTGATGTTATGAATATAATACATCCCTCTAATAATCTACAATTTATTATCAGGGTGATTTTGAAGTTTAAATAAATATTTCATATCATGTCATATTGAAAATAATCTTGCATCTTTATAGGCTTATAGTATTTTGAATATATTAAGCATTTATGTGCAAGCATCCAGATAGTACTTATTGAGACAAAAGTCTCATTCCAGAAATATATCTTCCAGATTTATCGTATTATTTAATGATTTTTATGTTCTTGGACAACATACAAGATGTATTAATTTATGCATTCAAAAACTATTTTTCTAGGTACTATGAATATTAAAAGAACATACGCAATATGGAATCTGTTGATAAGAATTTCATATTTAAATATGGAAGCTATATTTAAATTTTCTAAAAGTATAGTGAATTATGCACTAGGCACTACGCTGAGATAATAAATCAAATATTATGCAAATGAAGAAAGGAAGTATGCTGGTTAAGTTAAAATTATAGTATTATACACCTGGAGTTGTATTCTGTTCTGACCATATACGAGCTATGGGCTGCAATTTTCTCATTTGTGAAATAAAAATTATAAGAGAAACCACCTCATAGGGTTGTTGGAAGCTTTCAATGAGATGAAGGCATGCAAGTGCTTATCACAGAGACTTTTACAGAAAAAAGCTAAATAAATGGTATGTATACTCAAATTTTCCTGGATGAACGACGAAAGGCTTCCTAAAAGTCTCAGCACATGACTTGGTAGGCTCTAGCTCTTGCACTATGACTGGAATGAATGAATGAACGAATGAATGAATGAATGTGTCTCTGGTTGAAAGAGGGTATTTCAGCCTAAGGGACTGGTTAAACCAAAAAGGATAGAAACATAAAAAAATAAGAGAAACAATTAGAAGTTTTGTGAGGCTGTAATATAGAAGGAAAAATGCACTGTGGATAAGTTCTAGTCATTTACATACTTTCAGTTGTACTGGTCAGAAAAACAGAGGCAGGACTTGGGCTCAATTTAGGAGAGACTAGGAAATAACTAAAGAGAAGGTAGTGCAATCATAAGTTCTAAATTCAGTACATCCTAGAGAAATCAAATAAAACTACAGAATAAATGGATAGGACATGCCCTCCTCAAGTCTTGCCCTATCTAATGAGGGTTGTCTAAAGAATGGAATAAGAGGAGCTTGATAAAGTTTTCCCACTCCCACTTACTGTATAAATATCTCTCCCTCTGAATCAAAGATTCTACAGTTATTATTCCACAAAATTTTACATCTGAAAGAAGCTTCATAAGTTATATAACCCCAAATTACAGATGACTTTCAGTTACAGCTCCCTGTAATTTTCCTTCTTTGCACTTGCCACATTTTAAAGTTATATGTTTCTGTGTAATTTATTAATCTCCATCTCTGCCTACTAGACTATGAGCATCATGAGTGTAAGTAATGTGTTCTTTTCTGCACATCATTGTATCCTATGAAATAAGCACAGTGCCCAGCACTCAAGAGGTGAATATTAATTGAATGAATGAATAAATGAAGGAGTATATTATAGATGAAAAAACTGAGGCCTAGAAGTTTTTCTGCTTTGTTTTAGTTAACATGTCTAGTGAGTGGCAAAATTTGAACCTAAAAGCAGCTCGCTTGATTCCTATCCTACTGCCTTCTCCCATCTTCACTATATCACTGTTAGGTAATCATATCCCTCCCTGACACCTCTTAGCAATGACAAGTACTTCCTTAAGAGATCTTACTAGATGTCTCTGAAACTTTAATGCGAATGAGTGTATCAAGTTATTTAGTCTGTGGTTAAACATACTCAGAGAATATCTGAATTGGGAGATTTTAGTAAGGGGTGTAGCAAGCTGTATACATGGTGAAAGACAATATTAAATACCAGCTTGGTCCATTTCTCAATTTGACCTAGAACTATATTCAGGATCTCCATCCTATGATTGTGGAAATAAAATGTGTGAGCCCATTTTCCAACCAAAAGAAGAATGAGTTTCTATTTGTCTTCTCCACTCTTCCAGGTTAAGAGTTTATTTGAACAGCAACGACTGGATTAAGCATGGAGGGTGGCAGGTGGGGGAAGAAAGGAAAGAGATCCTTAATAGTCTTTCCCTTGGAAATTGACAGCTATTATTATGCACACAATTCAGTAACTATTTGATGATTCTTAAGAAGATGACAGTAAGGGATGACATTAAAATGAAAAAGAATAATAATGTTATTTTAATTCAAATGTCATTTTTATGAATATATTAACTTATGTAGTAGAGCTTACTTATTGCTTGTGGTCATATAAGAATCCACATTCCACATAGAGAAATTTGTTATTTCTTCAACCACAATGCCATCTTAGAGATAAAATAAGTTACATTATCTGAGCACACACAAAAAGTAAAACTGGAAGAAAGGAATCTTCAATCTTTTATCCTGATATTTTGTTTCTTCAGCAAAACTTTTCCCTGGATTACTCACTGATAAGAAAGAACACTGCTACCATACATGACAAAATTTTATGCTTTCAAAACAACAAAACCACAATTAGAAAAAACAAAACAAAACAAAAAACAACAAAAAAAAAACTAATGGGTCATCCTGAGGGAGACTTTACTCTTATTTAGTGCCTTGTTGTTAGAGTACCATATAAACTATCACTTAATTAAATGTTTTCTTAACCAATTTTTGCATTAATTTCAAGCTTAATTTTCTTCACTCTAACACAAAAGAAATGGTAACCAAAATCAAGCTGCAATCTAAAAATTAAAATGTATGCCTCAATATTGGAATACGGGATTATGGAGTGTATGTCTTACCATTGTTATAAGTGTTCAGTTGCTTCATTGTAGCAATTATTTTATCTAAAACACAAAGTATGCTATGAATTTCTTTTTAAAAGTTGAACTGAAATCAATTAAATATCAATACCCCATGATTTTAAAATCTTGGATCGATATTTCTATATTATAGAAACTAATTATGCTGAATTTTTTAGTGATGTCTACTTATAATTAAAATATTTAGTATTAACTGATAAGGAAGAAAACTTTAGAAACTGATTGTATCTATGTTTGTCTTCCTCTCTCACTACCTTCTTCCATCCCTTCCTGCCTGCCTGCCTGCCTCCTTCCCTCCCTCCCTCGCTCATTCTCTCCCATCCTCCCTCTCTCCTCCCTTCCTTCTCTTTCTTCCTTTCCTTTAGTCTTTTTCATTTTTTTAGAGATAGGTTATTGCTATGTTTCCCAGGCCGGAATGCAGTGGCTGTTCACAGGTGAAATCATAGCACATTAGAACCTCGAAATCCTGAGCTTAAGTGTTTATCCTGCTTCAGCTTCAAAAGTAGTTGGGACTACAGGCACATACCACTATTCCCAGCTCTCTCTGTTTGTCTTTAAAAAATAAATGTAAAAACTAGATATACAAAAATAACTGTTAGAATTCGATAGAAAAAAAGAAAAATATTGTCCCATTTTATTTTAATAATAGTGGCATTTGTTAATTGCCTCCCAGCAAAAACATTCCCTCCCATTTCATTAGCATTATTTTGGAGGGAAGTTCTTTCCTAGGTTTGATTTTTTTTAATGGACTTTATTTTTTAGGGTAGTTTCAGTTCACAGCAAAATGGAGTGGAAAGTACAGTGGGTTCCCATATGCCCATTTTCCCTCTACATGGATAGCCTCTCCACTATCAACGTTCTGCCCCAGAGTGGTATATCTGTAAGACTTTGTGAATCTACACTGACTTCATTATCAACCAAAGAGCATAGTCTTGAGGTTCATTCTTGGTGAGCATTCGGTGGGCTTTGACAATGTACAATAACCTGCATCCACCATTATACCACAATACAGAATAGATTCACTGTCCTCAAAATCCTCCTGTGTTCTGCCTGTTCCTCCAGCTTCTCTACTAATTCCTGGCACCTACTGATCTTTTCATCGTCTTCATAGTTTTCTTTTTTTTTCTTTTACAGGAAGTAACATATTTGAAATTATAGAGCATATAGCCTTTACAGCAATATTTTAAACACTCCTTTGAAAGGTCTACCCATCCCCATTTTCAGCTATGGGGTGTGGAAGGAACTGACTTAAACCTTCAGTTCTACAAAATAGGCCCCTGATGTTTTAAGCAAATGACTCCATCACATACCCTAGGCACAGATGCACAAGTTATTCACATTCTCCACTTATCAGCATGGCTCCCTTCTCGGGGTTTTATTTAAATCTTACCTTCTTGTTGCAGCATTCTCTGAACATTGCACTTCAAATTCTAAAATTGCAAACGTTTCTCTAGAACCCTTAATGCTCTTTCCTGAATCATTTTTCAATTGTAATTGATCACCAATCAAAATACATTATGTTTTACTTATCTTTTTATTTTTTGCTATGTATCCCTGTATTAGATAGCAAGTTCCATGAGGGCTGGGATTTTTGTCTAGTTTGTTCATGGCTGCACCCCAGAGCCTCTTTTACTGCCTGGAACATGATATTTGCTTAATACTGATGTGTTGAGTAAAGGAATGAAATATTTACAAAAATGTTTACTGTGGTTCTAATAGTATTTGCAAGGACTAATAGAATTTAAGAAAATTTTCTAAATTAGTGACCAGGAAATAACACCTACCTTGAGAGAAACTCATATTGGATTATTTGAATGGAAAAATGAAAAGAAAAACTGATTGTATATGAACTAAAATATCTGTTAAAAGTCACATGCTACTAAGATTACAAAGTGATAATGCAGCACATTTGGAATGATGGGAAACGATTATAAAAGTGAGTATTAAATTAAATGAAAGCAACATAATGATTCAGGTTAGGACCTTTTTGGGAATGGTCTGACAGATTTACAGACAAAATGAAAACGTGAGACACTTGTGGACTGAGCATATTTTCAAAGCTCAAGTTTTCATAAAGCTCATTTTAGGTATCTTCCCACTGATTGACCAAAGAGGTTAAAAAATCCAAGTGATTACACCAGATTATTTTGTATAAGCAGGACTGCTTCAATAAAGGTAATATGTTTTTATTAGACAGAAATGCATGTAATGCATAATTATGGGTATATGCGCATATATATATATATATACATATGCAGATATATAAATAAATACACAAAGATTAGTATTTGTTATAACAGTGTCTGGGAAGGTTTAGTTCTGCAGGAAAAAGTCTGCAATATTTGTAGTACTAGCCTTGAAAATGTTTAAAATAATATTCCAGAGTTAATATTGTTGTCCCTGGTATGTGAAAGAGTATTTGTTATCATAGCCAATTATTGAGTCTGCTTAGTTTGTAGTTTTTGTTTTGAAAATGTTTCAAACAAGTTTTTCTTACTACCCTCAGTTGCAATTGTCAAACTAGGTGTGTTCTGCACATTTATTTCTTTGTTCTTTTAATCAGTTCTCTGAGGAACAGCATCTGCTGTCTTTCCATATTCCCTATTATGTAATGCTACTGAATACTACAAATAATGTAATCAGGAACTAAAATAAATTATAAATATTAGTATTTCGCTCTTAAATTTTATGTTTCTTAAGAAATGTGATTCCGGCCAGGCGCAGTGGCTCATGCCTGTAATCCCAGCAGTCTGGGAGGCTGAGGCTGGTGGATCACCTGAGGTTGGAAGTTCAAGAGCAGCCTGACCAACATGGAAAAACCCCGTCTCTACTAAAAATATAAAAATTAGCTGGGCGTGGTGGTGTGCACCTGTAGACCCAGCTACTCGGGAGGCTGAGGGAGGAGAATTGCTTGAACCTGGGAGGTGGAGGTCACAGTGAGCAGAGATTGCACCACTGTACTCCAGCCTGGCAACAGAGTGAGACTCTGTCTCAAAAAAAAAAAAAAAAAAAAAGAGTGATTCCCAGAAACAGGACCTCTGATCAAGAGCCTACACCTGCAACACTGAAAGCTTACTAGAGCAAAATGTCCTCACTGGTAACTTCAACAGCAGTAATTTATCATAAATCACCTACAAAAATAGTGTATGATTATCAACCATATGATATTTATAGCAATTTCGATATTATAATGAATATATTTGAATTACTAGTTACACGTTAGTGACACTAATCATGACTCATTATTGACAAAACTATCAATTAATATGCTTTGTCAAGAGGGTGATATGGTTTCTGTGGATGAGCACAAGACAGACTGTATGACACCAGCCTCTCCTGAATTTGTAAGGACGTACATGGCATTGCTCTGATTTTTTACACTATCTATTGTTTTGCACGTTGTTTGTTTCTTAGAGATTTCTGTTAAGTATCCTTACGGTGCTTTACAAAATTAAAAATGAGAGAGAACAAAAGAAAAAGGTAAAGGTGAACCTGATTCTTTTCTAGATCACTCCGTTGTGTAGAATATTGAGTGCCCAAATTTATTCACAACATGAATGAATACTTTGTTTACCACATGAACTCAGATAACCTGTTAGGCTTACTGCTATCAGCACTTGTGCTGCAATTTTTGTTTTGCTGAATAGGCAGTGCTATAACTTTGGTTATTTGATTTGGTATCTGGTTTCCTTTATAATAAGTGTTGTTCCGGTTGATCTGATATTTCTTGCATCTTGAATTTGTTAATAGATTTATTTAAAATTACATGAGTCATTTTGGGATGTAAGGTCGTGTTATATTTATTATGATACATTTTAAAAATTATATTCTTTACTTTTTAAAATATTTATTAATCATCCAATCTAAAATATTTAAACTTTTATTTCAATGTATATGTCATAACTTTTAATGTAAAGATAGTTGCAAAACGTTTATGGCAACACAAACAAATCATTCAGTACACTGAATTATAGAGTGATTAAAAAAACACATGGTTAGAGATTAGAAAATTTGAGTTAGAGTTATTTCATTTTACTTCAACAATGTGCTGGATAAGCTGTGTGGTTCTTAGGAAGATTCATCTTAAACATAAACAGGATAGATAAATTCTAAGGCTCTCCAAATTCTATAACTCTACAATTACTTAGAATATTATGATTTGGCCGGGCACAGTGGCTTACACCTGTAATCCCAGCACTTTGGGAGGCTGAGGTGGGGAACCATGAGTTCAGGAGTTTGAGGCCAGCCTGACCAACATGGTCAAACCCCGTCTCTACTAAAAATACAACAACAACAACAAAATTAGCCAGGCAAGGTGGCGCGGATCTGTAATCCCAGCTACTCTGGAGGCTGAGGCAGGAGAATCGCTTGAACCCGGGAGGCGGAGGTTGCAGTGAGCCAAGATTATTGTGCCACTGCACTCCAGCTTGGGCGACAGAGTGAGACGCTGTCTCAAAAAAAAAAAAAAAAAAAAAAAAAAAAAAAAAAAAAAAAAAAACAATATTATTACTTAACCTCAGTATAGCAAAACTATAGGCAGGATGCAGGAGTTATGTTCAAAACATGAAATAATAGAATGGCATTTACCTATCAGAACTACAGTGATAGAAACAACAGTATAACTCTATAAGAACATATTTGTGTTCTTTCATATTTTATTTATGTATTTTTTTACGTATTTATTTATTGAGACAAGATCCCCCCTGTGTTGCCCAGGCTAGAGCGCTGTGATACCATAACTCAGTGATCCTCCCACCTCAGCCTCCTAAGTAGCTGGGACTACAGGTGTGTGCCACTGTGCTTTTTTTTTTTTTTTTTTTTTAAATGTAGAGACAGGCTCTCACTATGCTGCCCAGGCTGGTTTTGAACTCCTGCGCTAAAGAGATCCTCTTGCCTTAGCCTCCCAAAGTGCTGAGATTAGGTCTGAGTCACTGCACCCTGCCAGAGCATAACTGCATAATATGGAAGAAATGCCCTTTATGGCAGAATAAATAAAATGGCACACTGAAAAGAAACAGTGAATATCTCTTTCCAAAATATTAGGGGATTCTCAAACTCCTAGAAAGTTTTCACCTGGTGAGGTATAAATCCAAAGTTTTGGACAATCTTTTCACTAACTTTCTATACTTAGAACTGTTTTATATAACAGATTAGTGTAACCTGGGTCTTTCTTTGATGGCTAATTAAATTAATTTGGAGCTACTCCTATTAATCATCATAGATGAAATCATAGAGCAGGAAGGTAACCTGTTAGTGTGGTCCCTAGACCAGCAGTAAGAACATCACCTACAACTTGTTAGAAAGGCAAAGTGTCAGCTCTTACTCCAGACCTACTGAAATCAGAAACTTTAGGGGAGTGAAGCAATAATCTGTGGTTCAAGAAGATCTACAGGTGATTTTCATAAAAACTAAACTTAAAAATTTACTATTCGGGCTATCACAGTAGACGATCATTACGAGTGATTAAGAGGGTAGGTGCTCATATGGTGCCTTTCAGAAATAAAGAGACTTATTCACCTCAGATTTTATACAATAGGAAAGAAAATGTAAGTAACTTTGTTCAACCAGCAAGTAAGAAGTAGAGCCAGGGGAACCCAGATCTGCCTTAAATAGGAGTTCAAATTCGTACTCACCATTCTTCCCTTTAAAATAGCAAAATCAAGGATACTAGAATAATGTATAATGTGTTCAACACTAAATCGTACCTTTGAATTTATATACAGTTTTAAAGACACTGACCCTAAGGAGATTTTGTTTGCTTTAAAAAATGGAAACATACAATGATAAGACTGTAAAACAATGTATAATGTAGTTCTCTCTCTCTCTCTCTTTTTTTTTTTTTTTTTTTTTTGGAGACGGAGTGGACTCTCACTCTGTCACCCAAACTGGAGTTCAGTGGTGCAGTCTCAGCTCACTGCAACCTCCGCATCCGGGTTCAAGTGATTGTCCCTTCTCAGTCTCCCAAAGTGCTGGGATTACAGGCGTTAGCCACAGCGCCTGGCCTATACAATGTAGTTTTAAAAGGAATGTTTTACCAAGAAGCAGTATTAACAGAGCCATGCTTCTCAAACTTTGATCAATCCCCTAGTAAATCTTCAAAACTGCAAATGTTGAATCATTAGGCAGAGGTGGGGCACAGATTCTGCTTTTCTAACAAGCTCTTAGAGGATGCTGATCATCCAATGGACCATCCAATGTTTTGCCAAGGCCCATACTTGTATAAAAAGCTTGAGATGGCCACCTCTGGAGCCACGATGGAACCACTAGCTACCACTTATAACAACCCGAGTTTGAGTTAGCACCTCTCTCTGATCTCCATCTGTAAAATGAGGATAAGAATAGTGCCTATCTTACAAGGGCTGGCAGACTAAATGAGTTAATACGTTCAATATGCTTAGAACAGTGGCTGATTCATGATAAACATATAATAATTTTTAGCTAATAATTTTTTAAAAACATTACCTATTACCACAAAGCTTATGTCATTTCCAAGCATGATCATAACTGTGATTGATTAATTCATATAAAGTAACACCAATATTATATTTGAAGCAACACATCCTGTAGAAAAAAGAGTTAATTTTTAAATTTGTAAAATAATAGCATTTATTCTTTTATGAAATATGTTTGATTTCTGGGTCAAATCACATATCTTGGTACTTACATTTGTCCTCATCAATGATAACATCAGTAACTTCTATATAAACCTTTTATGTTTCCTGATAGTCTTCTTTCTTTTCTTTAATTCCATCTCATTAATTATAGCCTATGTCTATTTGGGGCACTTTAAATAATTTCTTGCCTTGCAGACAAAAGATTAAATTATGGACTATTAAATATATGTAACTAATTAATCAGTGATTAATTTTAAATTTTGTTGAGATAAGAAATACTGAGTCACACCTCACTTCAGGGATTTGTGGTACGGAGATTTATATAATTTCTTAAATAGAAAAATGATTATATTTTATGAGCCTTTTAATCATGTAAGTGGTCAAAATGGAAATAAAGATTGGCAGTTAGGGATTTGCCAGATGACTAACAGCTTGTTGTTAGATTTTAGTCTTTGTCAAAAAAATTAGATAAAAATATGTCCTCATTTCTGATTGCTCCAAATAACTAGTTCACATTTTCTTAGTAAGAAGATAGTTGTGTATTCATTTCTTAAATATACCTATGAGCAGAAGTTCCTGTAGATTTAATCATTTCCCCTGGGCTATTGACACACAGAGTCATTTAGGCATATTATAATCATTATATTAATGGAATGACTTAAGGCAAAACATCCACCAAAAAGTAATTCTGTATCTAGGTGATGGGGGCCAGGGAGGATCAAAACAGAAAAATATCTAAAATTTTCCAACTTCAGTTTATAAAATAATTCTTTTTTTCTTAAAAAAAAAAAAAAGAGCTCCCACTATAGAAATAAAGACTAAAGTAGCGAAGATTTCTTTTGTAATTAATATGCATGGGAATTTACACAGTTAATTTACATTCACATTTACAGGAATTACCTCTAACCTACATATTGACAGAAAAGGCTTTTTAATTTTATGAGTTCAAGAAACCTATCTAAGTGCCTAATTTTTTTCTCCATTGCCTTTAATTAAAATAACTCCAGGATCATCTACCTGATAATTTGGATAATTTTTTTTTAACAGGAAGCAAGTTTCCTCACTGAACACATTTGCTAAGCTTCCCTAATGACAACTCTAGATTCATGAAAATTAAAATGAGCACAGTCTCGGCAGGCGTTAGGCCTACTCACATGAATTTGGGACACCTGCCTGCTTGTTTTCTCCCTGGGTAAACTAGAGAGCTGTGGGGTTTTGAGTAAGTCATGTGCCCTCTAGACCTAGTTTTCACATCTGGAAAAACAAGGGACTAGGCCAATCTCCAAAGTGCTGTTAAGCTGATATTCCATAAAATACCATAATGCCTCCGAAAACATTTCAGGGTTCTTTTTGGGGGTACTTAATAGCTTGCAGTGTACATGCAGATGCAATCTCCAGCTATGAAGCTTTTTGTGAAAACATATATCATCACCTGCATCTGATAAATTATGATTTTTCAAATTTATTAGACAATTCCACTCCCCCAAAATTGCAAAAGATGGGTTCGGTCAGAGTTTTCCAACCCTCTAGACATTTAGACTCATTTTACTAGGGACTGGGGATGAGCATGAAGCTACTGCCTGTCCAGTAAGAGAACATAACACTCTTCAGTGTTTGAAATGATATGCACTCAGATATGTAAAGACATACATGGTCATGCACATTATATATCTATGATGATGGTGACAATGATGATATTATAGACTTCTTATTTATCAGATTCTGTCTTTTTTCTTCCTCCACCACTCTTTTTCTCTCTCTCAGTTTCCCTCCCTCCCTCCCTCCCTTCCTCCCTTCGTTCCCTCCTTCCCTCCTTCCCTCCCTCCCTAACTCCATCCCTAACTCCCTCCCTCCCTTCCTTCTCCCGTTGTATGAGACTATGAGCTTGACGTCTTCAAGTACATCACGGCCCCATAGGAGAGCCAGGAATGAATACATACTTATCCATAATAGACAAGGTATGCTCATACTATAGTTGTATTCAAGTCCCATAGGACTGCAGAGTAGGGAGAACTGATTTTGCTTGGATGGAGGGTGGAAAGGACTCCAGAAACTTTACAGAGGGAGTTTACTTATCTTATTCATAAAGAATAATGAAACCTAAGATCTGTTTGCGTTGCCACAAAATACCCTAGACTAGGGGACTTAAACAATAGAAACTTAATTTCTCACAGCCCTGGACACAGAGAAGTCCAATATCAAGATGCCAATAAGGTAGGTTTCTTTGTGAAGTCTCTTCTCTTGGCTTATAAGAAGCTGCCATCTCACTGTGCCCTCACATAACGTGTGTGTGTGTGTGTGTGTGTGTGTGTGTGTGTGTGTGTGTCTTATTATAAGGACACTAATCCCATTGGATCAGGGCCCTATTCTTTTGACCTCACTTAACATTACTTCTTTATAATCTTATCTCCAAATACAATCACAGTGAGGGTTAGGGATTCAACATATGAATTTTGGGAAGACACAAACATTCAGTCTATAACACTGATTTAAAAGGTAGACATTGAATCAGTGTAAGTGAGTAGTGGTGGGGTGGGTGGGTTCTCTGTTTTGCATAATAAAATTGTGTTCCATACAACTAGGGCGCAGGTGGTATGTCTGGAAGTGTCAGATAAATGACAGGAAAGGTAGAGACTAGCCTGAACCATCTTTCTTAGGAGGCTGGAGGGCATCCTGCACCTGCTACAATCCTTGGCAAAGACTAACAGCAACTTTCAGTCTAGTCAATGTTCTCTCTCTACCAAACAGGAAAAAATGCTTCTGAGTTGATGTGTTCCACCTCCTGTAAACAACACACTAGGAGGTGGAGAGGCATTTGGGGAAAATTTCTAGCTGAACCAGAAATTAATCTATTTATTGACTTTTTTTTCTGGAAGGAAACATGCCTTTAAAAATCATGTTGCCCTGTGATTTTCACTTATCTAGCAAAGTTTTACTTAACACGAATGACATAATCCATGAGTCAAAGGTAATCATGTTTTTCTCATTTTCAATTCACAATGAATACATTAGAGATGAGCTGTTCTTCATTGTTGTACTACAATGTATAATTTCCTTAATTTCCTTTTCTTTTTCTTTTGAGGCAGGGTCTCACTCTTTTGCCCAGGCTGGAGTGCAGTAGTATATCTTCGTTCACTGCAGCCTCGACCTCCCCAGGCTCGGGTGATCCTACCACCTCAGCCTCCCAAGTGTATGGGACTACAGATGTGCACCACCAGTCCCAGCTAAGTTTTTGTATTTTTTGTAGAGAATAGGTTTCACCATTGTGCCCAGGCTGGTCTGAAATTTCTGGGTTCAAACTACATGCCTGTCTTGGCCTCCCAAAGTGTTAGGATTAGAAGCGTGAGCCACTGTACCTGGCCTCCTTAACTTCTTATCATTATTGGTGAGTCTAATTTTACTTTGAATATTTTACAAGCCTTGTACCTACTACAAAAGTTCCTTAAAAATGAGAGACTCAAGGCTGGGTACGGTGGCTCACACCTGTAATCCCAGCACTCTGGGAGACCAAAGCAGGCAGATCACGAGGTCAGGACATCGAGATCATCCCGGCCAATGTGGTGAAACTCTGTCCCTTCTAAAAATATAAAAATTAGCTAAGCATGGTGGTGCATGCCTGCAGTCCCTGCTAGCTGGGAGGCTGAGGCAGGAGAATTGCTTGAACCCAGGAGGCAGAGGTAGCAGTGAGCAAAGACTGTGCCACTGCACTCCAGTCTGGCGCCAGAGCTAGACTCTGCCTCAAAAAAAAAAAAAAAAAGATGCTCAAATGTTAGAATAAACAGCAAAAAATTTTAGTTATTAAACTAACAATTTCACATACAAATATTCTCTCAAAAAACTTATGTAATTGGCTTCTGAGTTCTCACAGATTTGGGGAAGAAATTATTTGCAAGTCATTAACACTCATCAATATAGTTTCAAATGTGGAAAGGCAAGATTATTCTGTGGTCATTATGTTCCTGTAATGTCAGGTATTTATTATTCCAAATGCAAACTATATTTCCATATCAAAACCTAATGAGATATGAGAACTTTCTAATATTGTATTATACTGGTGATGTGCTTTTTTTTTTTTAACCTAGAAATATGTTCAAAAAATAGTGAGTCTCATTTAGGCCTTACTTATAAGCCAGCATTTTACTAACACTTCAGCTTGATTAGATGGGATTTATAGATCTTGTCAGTAAATATTCTCAACTTAATGTTCTGACTTCTCAATAAACTTTTTGCAATAGAAAAGGTTAGTTAATTAGTATGCTGTTCAACCAGCAAACATTTTAGCACTTCTGGGAAGATGAACGTCTAGCTTCAAAACAGATAGGAAATCACAGATGTGATTAATTCATTTTTTAAAAAGAATTGAACAGCATAATACATTTTGTAGAATGTGTTGCTTAATGGCCAATAATAATAAGGCATCCAGAAGTAAGTTTTTTGACTTATTTCATCCCTTTTCTTTACAATTTAATAATTAGTGGTGTCACTTCTTACTGAAGTAAAAGATCAGACATGGCCTTACATAGTTTATAATAGTATGTGTTGGGCGCTCTGATGCTTTCCTGATGCTCAAGTATAGGGGAAACCAACTTAAAAAATAAGCTCACAAATGAATTCCTAATTGCACAATTAGAAAAGGGTTATAAAGAAAATTATCAGAGAACTATGTCATAAAAGAAAATGAAAGATAACACATTTATGTTTGGTGGGGGAGTATGAAGAAATCTAAGATCTCAAAGAATAAAAAGTAGGAGCCAGAGAAAAAGTGGGAAAGAGTATGGCTTACAGAGGAAATAACTTGTGCAAAGGCCCTGAATGAGGTCAGTAATGAAGTCCCTCTTCTCTGTGTTCTTGAAAACTGTTGCAAAACATGTTTTTCTGTAACCAAGTCCAAGAACAGTGCCTGGTCTTTTCAACGTCGAAAACAACTGCAGATGGATATTCCATAACTTACCACCAACAGACAGTCCACCTGGGACCCTCCAATTCAGAGAGACTGGTGATTTGGGGTATAAAGATCATCCCAATCAAGTCCCTTCTCTTTACTCCCTACCACTGTCCTATGTTTTGCCTTTATCTTCATTAGCTCTCCAACCTCTGCTTGGAGCACACTTTTGTTTTGCACAGAAACCTGCTGTCTACCCAAACTGCAGATTGTTTTTAGAAAATAAAGTTCTCCTTTTGCCTCTGTAGATCTCACTGGTATTTTGTTAACACTAATTACAGTGAGTGGACCAAAAGTAATATGAGTAAATTGATCCAACAAACAAAATGTTGGATGTATACACCTTAAACATTCCAATTCATAAATAGCAAGTGCATCAAAACTCCTAAAAGGTTATATGAGAAGGTAATATAATTTCAACTGGTGATTTTCCTTTTTAATATAGCAAATTCCACTATTCTCCCCACCACTACAGTACACAAGAGAAATTATTCTACAAGTGAAGATGCTTGAAAGCTAAAACTTACAACTTAAAAATAATGAAATCTTACCGCCTAAACAGGAAGATGAAATATGATGATATGCCTAATTTTTTAACCTTGGCTTCTTATATTGTCTATAGAAATATCCATTAAAATTCACATTTTAGGATACATACATACATTAGTGGCGACTTTCGATTAAAATACTGCATTTCAAATAGTTTAGTAATAGTTCATGTTTATTTTGCACTCAAACATGAATATTACTTTGAAAATCTAAAAGGATACATATTTCCTGCTGCCTAATATGAGAGTACAGTCATATTTTCCTTACTTTATCAATAATTTCTTATTTGATAATTCTTTTGGACAAATTTACATTGCTTTCAAGAGTATAATTCTTTAATTGTAAGAATCAAGCAGACTACATGGAAACACTTCTATATACTAATTGATTAGTGTGATATATTTCTCTTGAATGCCTTATATTAATTATGAATCCCTGTCCTCTACCCCTTGTTATAAAAGTCTCTGTTTGGATCATGTTATATTCTATTTTAAATGCCAAGTTTCCCACACTGCTTACACTTTTGAAAGTCGAAACCTCTCCTTCCCATGTCATCTACATATATATATTTTTTAAAAAAAGAAACTATTAGATATTTTATGTAATTCTCTATTATTTCAATTATTTCCTATGTAAGTATTTGATAAACTAAAATTTTGGAATCCACTAACTTCAAAACTACTGGCATTTTGATAGCAAGCCTTAACCCAAGCCAATCTCAGGTTAGGAATACCTACGAGGGTGAATTATGATGAAATTGGAATGGCTCTTCTTTCTCTCCAAGCTAGCCAAGAAGGTACTTTCCTTTCTCTTTTCCTTTCCACTTTTAATCTCTGCCTTCCTCACTCCCACAGTCAATTTTCAAAATAGTGGATTAAATATTTCCTTTTTTTTAAGCTTTGATCCAAAGGGTATGATTCTTAAAGTATGATAAAGTATCTTGCTAAGACTTTACGAGGCCTCAAACCCAGTTTGTAGTACTTTTCTTCTCTCTGTGGACACATTTTTTTATACTTCAAATAAAAATCTTTAGATGATCAATTTTCCAATTAAAATTGAAAATACACCAAATAACTAGAAGTGGTGTTTGATGTTTCAAGGTGAACCTGAACTTCATTTCATTTTAAATGTTTTTTAAAAGGAAAATGCTTCATTTATTCAATTCTTTGGTTTATGAAGCCCTTAGAATTTGCATAAACCAAAATTTGTGCAGAGAAGATAGTAAAGTAAGTGATTATTTATTATTTTATTACATAAGAATCTCAATAATGAATAAGAAGTTAAACTAATAGGATAATTCAGTGAAATTTGGTGTGATCTTCTGAAGTTAACTGTCAAATTTTATCTTTGTTTCATTTTTACACTAAATGAAGGCAAAACAAATGTAATCTAATATAAAATTTCTTATTAAAATATACTTTTGTATATAGATCAGAAAATCATAGTCACTGAATAACTATTAATTACACTTTCATACATTTTTATAGCTTGACATTTCAAAAAATAACTCATTCATATAAAATAAAAATCCAGATTTTCTTGTAGTTGTATCTTTTACTTTTATTTTATTTTATTTTATTTTATTTTTTTGAGACGGAGTCTCACACTGTCGTCCAGGCTGGAGTGCAGTGGTGCGATCTTGGCTCACTGCAGCTCGACCTCCCGGGTTCACACCATTCTCCTGCCTCAGCCTCCCGAGTAGCTGGGACTGCTGGCGCCCACCACAACGCCCGGCTATTTTTTTGTATTTTTTGTTTTGTTTTGTTTTGTTTTGTTTTGTTTTGTTTTGTTTTGTTTTAAGTAGAGACAGAGTTTCACCATGTTAGCCAGGAGGATCTCGATCTTCTGAACTTGTGGTCTGCCTGCCTCGGCCTCCCAAAGTGCTGGGATTACAAGTGTGAGCCACCGCACCCGGCTGTAGTTATATCTTTTAAAAGTCCATGTAACTAGATAAATATTTTGCACTTTCAAGTTTAAATTTTCAGGCAAAATAAAATTTTATAAAGTCTTACACAGTTTATTTAGTTTTACTTTTTATTTTCTCTTAAAGTCTTACTGACTTTTGAGAAGTGGTATTTTATAATGATTAAAAGTAAAGGCTCCAGAGGCTGGGTTTGAAACCCACTGCCACCACCATCTACTAGCTAATCAATATTTTAACTTGTTTAATCTCACTGTGTCTCAGTAAGGCATGGACTGTAACAATACCTATCTTTTAAGGTTGTTGTGAAGATTAGTTGAGTAATATGTGAAAAGTGGCTACAACATATCTGATACACACATAAAGTATTAACTATTGTTGTCAATCTATCCAGATTATGTGATAATGTAAATTGCCTAGGAAAGACTGCCAGGCTTTCCACATCCTGCCTCACTATTTTCCTCTATGGCACAGGACTCTGATTTGTACTTCATAATATTACCCAGGGTCAACTTTACCCCCCAAAAATTCCTTTTTAGGAAAAGAGATCTAAAATGGATTAATAGAAAAGAATATAATCTGGGCCTTAAGTTCAAAAACGTTAACCACTAAGCAAAATTTTAGACTGTTTTCTTCTGCCCCCATGCCTTCCCATTTCATGCTTCACAAAAGATTCATAGATTGGGAAGAATATTACATGCTGTGGTTCAGAGAAAAGCAGGGAAATCATACAATTTCTCTAAGAACTGACAATGCCTTGGCTGAGAGTTTCTTGAAATTAGACAAGCTGCTTTACATATAATATTGGCCTCACATGTTGACTCATTCTTAGGGGAAGAATGTTGTACTTACACATTACAGAGATCTCTGGGATCATTAAAATGTTTGAAAATGATCAAAGAAATCAAGAAAGTTTAAGTAATTTGGTTGATACCTCCATATCTCTTTCTGTGTGCCCTTTGCATTGGAAATGAAATCTGTTCCCTTTCTTTACACTGAAGCAAATCTGGCTCCTGGCTTAAAACCTCTGATCATAATTCTTCTCTTAATATTTGTCTGTGTTGTAGGGTCAACAGTGACCTCCAGAGGTTTAAACACAGCTGCATAGCCACTGTCCTATACAATGATGGAATAATTGATCTTTTAACAGGAAAAAGAACAAGAAGCAGTGGGAGGACAGCGAACATCCTTAGAAAATCTACCTATGACCATGACAAATCAAACAACTGTATGGACCTGGACTGATCATGTCCCCAGATCATAATGGTTTATTGCCCACTTTAGGCTGAAGAATGACTGGAAAAAAAAATTTAAAACGGATAACAACATAATTTCCTTTGTCTGTAGGAAACAATACTGGAAACAGTCATATTCTCCCACCATTATGTTAAATAATACAGGGTTCAGGCCTATTTTTCTGTCCTTCTGCCAAACACGAAGGCTGTTTTTTAAAAATCATAGATGCTGGCTCTAGGAAATGCTTGTTCCTTGGAGATAAAACACATTGCTTATCAAGAATCATTTCAAGACCCTGTCACTCTCTGCTCGCCCATACAAAACTATTATGTCATAACTCTGCCCTGTCCCAACCAATTACCTACTTTGCAAGACCTACCTTAAAATCACCCACCGCAGACAGTAAAATCTCTAAATACTCTTTCTCATTTTCCTATTTTGAGTATCTACAAAGAATCTCTGAACTTAGTGTTCTTCCTTACTGAACTAAATCTTAGCTTTACTTGATCAGCAAATTTTTCTAGCAGCCTTAGGAAGTCTACAGTTAATAACATCTAATAACAGGTAAACTGCAAGTAAATATAACTGTTTTTTGGACTATAAAAATTTTCTCAAAAGTTTATATCTGTGTTAAACTTCAGCTTTTCTGGATGAAGTGGCATTTCCCTCAAAAACATACAAAACTAAATAAAAAATAAAACTAAAATAAACTTTTGAGTGTGATTAAGCTTATTAACAGATTTTATACTAAAATTCGCAGCAATGTAAAATTTGGAATTTAGAATATTATAATTATATTCAACTCGACTTTTAATAATTCATTTAAATTGTTATTAATTATATAATCAAATTTTATTATTAACATTTATTCTGAATGAGAAAATTCATAATTATTAGAGAGTATCTCTAATTTTATTTAAAAATTTATGTTTTAAAGTTTCATAGGAAAATTTCCAAGAATATAGGGCTATTTTGAATAATAAATTTTCATAGCATTTTAAAAATTCCGTGTTATCACTCAGATTTTAAAATTCCTTGGTTATGTCTAAGAGTGAAGATGATTTTATTTCAAAGAATACAATTGCTTTTCCTATCCTAGCTTACATTCATTGTATATTTTAGTGTATTTTATTTCTTAAATATAAGTGAGATGCTTAAAAAAATATGTACTCTTCATTACTTAGTCATTATAATAGTTTTGAGCTTCTGATTTTTCTTCTTAAATGGAAAATGCAAAAATACACATGGTATTCTAGTCTTTGGCCTGCTTATTTTCTAACTTGGTAATATAAAAGCATTTTTAAATGAGTAAAACAGTTTTATACTCATAAATTTTATTCTTTAGTAGTACAGAGTAAATGACTTATCACTCGCTCTGGTCCTGGTAAGTAGACTTGGTGAAAACTTTTCTCCTCACAGGTCTAATATTTATTTTGCACAGTAATTTGCCATTTCATATACATTATAACTTTGATTTTCTCACCAATTTAATTCTTTCTGATGTAGTTAGCATCTAAATTGTTTTTTAAATAATAAAACATATTTTATTTTAAACATGTTCTATATAAATTTATTATTTTCATCTGCAAATGGTACGTAAAGTACTTTTAGTTGATATAACTTTAAAACATAAAAATATCAATGTATACATTATATATACTCTCTCTCCATATATATATATATACACACACACATACACATACATATATAGAATCCAATCTTAAGTGGCAAACATTCTTATATTTAACCATTGCATGACAACTGAAATATAAACAAAACAGAAATAGTGATTTTGGCATTGCCAACATAGAAGATTGGAATTTAAATAACATAATGTCAAAAATAAAGTAATTTGATTCTTTTAAGGACTAAAGTAACTTTTTAAAATGCACTTGTAAGTTCTGTCTGATTGATTTTCTGTTTCTGAAGAATAAAAAGACAGACATAGAATTGTAGCTACCACCAAAGGATCCAAGATTATAACTAAAAAACAAATCAATACTTAATTTTAAAACGTCCACAAGGAAAGTTTTAGAAATATAAACTTTCTATACTAGCCCCTGCTGAGAAAACCACATACATGCATGTCCTTGTTTTTGCTTAAAATTGATTTTCTCTGATTTCAGTGCTTCCTCCTTTTTTACTATTGCAAACACCCAAGACTATCAACTCATGTATCTCAACTAATAAAAACGAACCAGCAAAAGACTTTGTTAACAATGTATTTATTCAGTGTATTAGAAATTTCAAAGTTTTGATTCTACTCTAGAACATAGATGTTTTAGTACATAATCTGGACTAACAGTGACCACATGAATGTAACTGCGATTCATTCAATTGTTCCCGTTTTATGGAAGTAATGTGGCATAGTTTTCATCACATGCACATAAAACAGTTCTAAATTATTTGTTTATTATTTAGCAATTATTTGATGAGTGTCTCATATGATAGGGAACCTCGTCTTCTGAGGGCCAAACAAGCTAAGAGTTAAATCTTATCAATTATGTGCCTACTGTATACCTGTATTAGTTTGCTCGGGCTTCCATAACAAAATCCACAGATTGGGTGGCTTAACAACAGAAATGCATTTTCTCACAGTTCTGGAGGCTGAAAGTACATGATCAAGATGCTGGCAAATTAGGTCTCTGGTGAGGGCTCTATTCCTGGCTTGCAGATGGCTGCCTTCTCTCTGTGTCCTCACATGGCCTTTTCTTCTTGTGCAAGTGAGCTCCAGTGTCTCTTCCTCTTTTGTAAGGACAATAATCCCATCAGACCAGAGCCTCCCACATGACCTCATCTAACCCTACTTATCTTTCAAAAGCACCATCTCCATTTACCATTACACTGGGAGTTAGGGCTTGGACACAGGAATTTTCACAGGGGACATATTGCAGTCCACAACCATTTGAAGCACAGCATATAAGTTTGACTGTGTCTTTTTCTTTGTCTCTTATGAAACATCTTTATGAGCAAGAATTCAGTAGAAGTCATCTGTGTAGTTTTCTAACAAAATCAGTAACAAAATAAAAACCTAAGATTCATCACAGTGAAAACTAGTTAAGTAATAAACAAATATACTGAATAATTACCCTGTAGGAAAAGAACTATTGAGCTGCAAAAATTCTCTCAACACACACCATAATATACTTAACATGAAGAATGCAAAGAAATGCTTTTAAAATATTGTTCAATGGTAAATGGGGAATGTAAAAACTGTGTCAAATGAAGTTTGGCAAATTAAAATAAAACCAAATTACTAGGTATGTACTCCTATTTCAGGGTGCAATTTTGCACCAAATAAAATAATCTCATACAGTTTGAATTCACCAAGATTTCAGGAAAGTTTTTAGGAGACTTCTTTTTTTTTATTTATTTTCAGAAACTCAGAAGACTGTAGATTTTTTTTTTAATGGCCAAAAGAGTAAGAGATAGGGTTAATTCAGAATGAAGAATCACGTAACTGAGACCTTTGTCTCAGATTGTTTCAGAAACAGCAAATGCTGGCTTCAAACACAGCAAAGAACTGGCACTGCTTACTCTAGGGCCATTTGTAAACAACCAGGTTCAAGGACCTCCTAATACAGAGATCCATTAAAATGAATGCTAGAAGTCAAATTAGAAATTGCTACCAGTTTTATAGCGGGTTTTCATTCTGTTTTTATACTACTTGGTTTAATGAGGTATAACAACATTATATTGCTGCTTTAAATACATGTTAGTTCTTTACATATGTTTTAATATCTGTCTATCCATCTGCCCATCTATTTTCTCATGATCTCTTATCTAATCCTAAGGCTCCCACCTGAATTGTTATGCTGACTCTGCAACTCTAATAAGCAGTATTTGATCGCTAGAAGAGATGTCTTACTCTAAAGAAAACTAAAGACACATTTAAGTTTCTCAACAACTCTCAATCAAGCCTGCCTTATGAAGAACGCTATAGTAGATTTAGGAAAGAAGTATACTTATAAAATGTTTTATTTGTATGATGAAAAAATTAGTATATGTTGCATGATAAATTAAATGATATAGCTGGTATTTTATCCAACCCTCCCATAATTCAATTATACTTTAAAAATTTCAGAAGTCCAATAATAAGAAAGCTCCATGGTCTTTATAAATGTGACCTTCAACATTAAAATGCTACATTAAAAAAGTGCCAATTTTAGCATAAATACTGTAGTTTTGCTATTTTACAAGAAACTTAGCAACAGGAAATAACATATGCTATAACTCTGACCATGTGCCTATAAAATGGGAGAAAATAGCATTTAAATTCAATGAACTACTCATACTGGGAAGATACTAAAAACAGCCTAGGTCGGTAATCATGCTGGCTTTGTAACTTTTTGCTAATGATGATGTAACTGAAAAGCTTTTAAAGTAAGGTTTTTGCTATCTGCATACTTATGAAAGCAAACTAAAGTGTCACATCTTATTAAGGTAACAAACAAATAAAATATTATGTGCATGTACACATACACATTTTTACATTCATATTTAATATCATGATACATTTATGTTCACTTATAAAGTTATTTTTACTTAATTATTGCTTATTTTATTGCTGAAGGAATAATACAGAAATTCAAATGAATCCAAGTATCTCTCAATAAATTCTAGAAATATTTAAGAGGCAAGCAACTTCAGCAGTAAAGTGGCATATGAAATGATTTTTAAAAGTTTTGCTAAGTTAGCGGAATGGCAATTGCTTTTGATCAAAACAAAGTCAATAGATAAGGGGAATAAAGATATATATCATAAGCAACCACCCTTATGCGAATTACCATCTTTTTGTTCTATTGTGCAATGTTTATCATTTGTCACTCTGTTTTTATTTTTATTTATCTTTTGTCTTCCCTTTAAAAGTACTTTTCTATAAGTATACAACATCATACCATGTGTTTTGTATTTGCTACAGGTGAAATAAAGTTGTTTAATTAACTCTACTGATCACGGACATTTGGCCATTACAGTCTTAAGATTCCATATGCTTGTTCCTTATATGGTACTATGCTCCACTGAGGCTATTTGAGTAAAGACTGTTAATGAAGAACATTTTAAAATGAAATATAAATCCTTCTTTTGTTTGATGGGACCAACCCTCTTTTTAGAATATGGTATGTTGACAGAGCATAATTAATGATTTAATTAAGCAATTCAGGATGTGATGAAGATACAACTTTACATTCTGTCTCCCACCAATTCCTTCTAACTTTATTTAGTAAGGAAAATCTTCCCCTGCTACTGGATGAAATATGCAGTATGCTTCTTGACTTCTCTGCTTATTCACAGAAAATAGGCAGTCATTATGTCACCCTCTCAATTCACTAAGAAATAATAATCACGTCTAAAATATTAACTAAGGATCTGGATTTAATTTTGTGTTAAGCTACGTTTTCCCTGGACTCAGACCTGTTTCAGGCTGGAATATTTACAATAAGATATGAGAGGAGAGAGTGGTTAGTTTCTCTCTATTTCTCAGGTTTATATTTTCTCTTTCTCCCACTTTTTCTGCCACCCTTCGACAAGCAGAGTCTGATCCATCCCTGGTAGGGAAGTGGGGTGTTGACAGGAGTGATAAAGAAGTAGGAAAACTCTTAGGGAAGTATTTTAATGATCGTTCACTGTCTCTGGATCGAGTAGATTATTATAAGCCAACAAGGCATGATGCTATACAGACAAAATTTTTAGAAGATCAGAAGGATTACAAAGTAACATATTTGATTTTAATTTATAAAATCCATATGTTTTGGTATATAACCAATGACTTTGAGGCTTCTGACTGTGCTCCAAGAATTGAAATTTGGTTCCTTCCTTCCTATAAACCACATTCATTATGTGCTTTTGGATTTGTTTTTTTCCATGGAGAACATAAAGTTTTGAGTGCAGAATGCTTACAGATTTTGTTTTTATCCCCTTGGTATGCTGAAAGCCCCTCCCAAAGATGTCTATGTCCTAATCCCTAGAACTTTCCAATTGTTACCTTACATGGCAAAAGTAACTCTGTAGATGTGATTAAGTTAAGGGTTGTGATACTGGGAGATAAGCTTGGATTATCTGGTTGGGCCCAATGTAATCATAAAAGTTTTTATAAGATAAAAGTAGTAAGGTCAGAGTCATTCATAGAAGGAGATGTGACCGCGGAAGCAGAGGCCCAAATGACGTTGATTGCTGGATTTTAGGATGGAAGAGAGCTGTGAGCCAAAAAACATGGAAAGCCTTCAGCAGTTGAAAAAGGCAAGGAGAAAATTTTATCCTTGAGCTTCCTGAAGGAATATGGTCCTTTGACACCTTAATTTTAACCCTTTGAGCCTGATTTTGAACCTCTGATCTCCATAACTTTCAGATAATAACTAGTTTTTATTTTAAAAGAAAATGTAATTGTAGTAATATGCTACACAACAGCAGGAACCAATATATTTTTCTGTCCAGTCTTTTCAACAATTATCACATCCACAACTAATTTGATAGACTCTTGTAGGAGCCTTGAATTTGTTTTTTAAATTGTCCGATTTAGTTTTATAAAACAACAATACTTTTCTCTTTTGCCTTTGTATCTCATTGCTTAGCACAATATTAAATTTTCTAATTATCAAAACAATTAAATTGTCATTTATAAACAAACACAACTACTCTTTGTAAGAACGTAACTCTAAAAGTAGAAAGAAAAATGGCTGGACTTATCAGAGTACAGTCTGTTCACGTGGCACTTTTTTTGTGCTAAGACATAACCTAGTATGTTTTTAAAAAGAAATGGAGCCAGACCCCATTCACAGCAGAAATGGCATAAAGGAAAGTTTGTTGGAAGACTTTTTTCTGTAAATTCACAATAACGAGACAAAACTGTGTATCTCTATCTGTCTGATCTGTCTTTAGTTTTCATCACAATAGTTAAAAACAATAAATTCAATCTTTCCTGCCTCCAAACTATTCTCTATACTACAGCCAGAATCATCTTTCTAAAACATGTATCTGATTTTACATCATTCCCATCATTAAACCCTTCAACTAATCCACTTTGAGAATAAAAACTAGATTGTTTGATGCAGATATACATGAATTTTTAAGAGATGTTTCTTCCTTCACACTTCGGTAGAAATAAAAGGCAATAGTCTGACTCTAGGAAGTGAGTAATGAGAAAACCTTGTCAAAATGCATAGATTATTTTATTAAAAATGTCTTGAGGGCTCAGTGTTTGAGTGTGCTGGCTCAAGCCTGCAATTCCTGCACTTTGATGGGGGGCCGAGGCAGGAGGATTGCTTGGGCCCAGGAGTTTGAGAAAAGTCTGGGAAACAAAGCGATACCTCATCTCTCCACAGTAAATAAATAAATAAATAAATAAATAAATAAATAAATAAATAGAAAGATTTTGAAATGAAGAAAAAAATTGACAGAAAAACAAAAACAATGTTAGGGATCAGCAATGTTTGCTGAAGTCTTCCTTAGGATGTGGAAAACCTGACGATAGTTCTAAACATGGAGAGAGAGAGAGATGCAATCACACAAGTAATGCTGGCAGACGAGCATCAAAGGAATGGGTAGGGAAAGGAAGGAGGAAAGATGGAGACCATTGTTTCATAGTCAAGAAAGGGAAATACTAAGCAAGTTTATATGAAAGGTCTTTAACTAACTTAGTAAAGAAAGTTGCTTTTCATAACAGAAGAGAGGGCAGTGTTAAGTTTACTGAGAGCAGAAGATTTTTGGAAACATTTAATGGAAAACAAAATACAACATTCATAAGAGATGCCAGATGGCAGTGAAAACCTAGATATAACTAAGATAAATATGACTTTGCCCTAGAATAAGTAAGATCTAAACTTAATTTTTGAGGAGGAGAAACAATTAGATAACTTTTCTAAAGTTATTGCATTCAGTTGAAGGAAACATAAAGAAACGTGAGGGTAAGTACAAGAAAATAATAATGGCAAAGTTAAAGAACATTTAAGAACAGTAACACTAACACAGAGTCAAAAAGACTCGTTACTTGTAAGCTATATCAAAAAAGTTACTAGACAAAAGGATTGGGAGCTTGGTCTCATTGGTATATTTGAAGTCTTACAGTTAATTTTTCCTACTTTTCCTCTTACACTATGGCACAGGGAAAAGCTGAGATGTTAGAACCCTCAAATTCAATTTGAAAAAGCAGTGACCCAGGGACATGCAAAATGAAAATTTCACTGTCCACTTCCTCATAGTTCTTTGTTCATAGGCATGCCTCATTAAGTAGGAAAAACTTCAGTAGATATTGCTAGCTCTCTTAGCTTAAGTTACTCATACTAAATTTCAGATATCAATTTTCAATCCCAACTATGAAATAAAAAGGCTGGGAGAAAAAAATGAACTTAAACTATAAGGTTTTAACTTCCAGGATGATTGGATTATGCCTTAAAAATGACAGATTACAAATTTATTCCTATTGCCTTGAATGAAAAACTAATAATAGAAATTTGACTAAGGAAGACAATACATCTAGAATAACAAGTCCATCAAACGTTTCAACAAAGCAAAATTGGCTGACCTAGAGCAATGGTAGATTAGAGATTAATGTACTAATTCCAAAGTTTGGATAAATCGTTTAGACACAATTGTGAGTGAAGTACCATCAAAATTTTCAGTGTTCCCTCTATATCAAAGACAAAACGTCATTTAAATATAGATATAGATACAGATTTAGATATATGACAATTTCCTGTTTCATGTCATGAATTCAGGTAAAAGACATTTAGCTACTTAATACAAATCTGAGAAAATTTAGAATTGTAAAGGGTTTGGGCTTGATTTATATAACATCTTTGAGAAACCAATTTTTCAGATAAGAAAATTTCCCTTATTAGGTCTGTATACAATGATTTAAATGAAATATCTTTAGGGTGAGAAATAATCACACGTAATCTTAAAAGTAGGTTACGATGAATCAACTGATTGAAAGACTACCTTGAAATGATAACAGAGGAGGGAAATGAACTTACATTGAGAATATTATAAATTTCATTACGTAAAATTATCACACTGAACCTTTCTGAAACCATACTTATAAATAGAATGTTATAATATACAAACTTCATGGTAAGTCCTATTTATACCGTGGAGTCTATCTAACTACTGGAGTATAAGGTCTTACTTTGGAAAAAACATTGTATTGAACAACATGAAAAAAAAATTAGCCTGGGAAAAGTATGATAGATACATAAAATTTTTTTCAGAAACTTTTTACATTAAATTTTAAAATATGCTAAACACTTTTACCTACTTAAACCCAAGTTTGATATGTTTCTTTTGGCTGGATTTCTAATTTCATTTCAAAGAAAAGCTAATTTTAGAATTTTTTTAGGCAAAAAGATGTCACATCTATTGTGCTTTGGATTAAAAAATGTTTTGTTATCCATAAAAACTCTAAAACGAATCTTTCTTCTCAAAAGCTAATGTGTTTATTTAAATAAATTATTTTATCAACAGAATCTTATATATATTAGAAAAATGACTATGTAGAATGACACAGACTTAAGTGTATATATGTACATATATATGTATGTGTATATATGTACACCATACATACATCCACCATGTGTGGTGGATGTACATATATATGCATATATATGTAAATGAATATATATGTACAAATAAACACATATACATGGATATATACATATAACCACTTAAGTCTGTGCCACTCTACATGGTCACTTTTCTTCAAAGCTAAAAAAAAACATTTGGCTAAGACTTTATTCTATTCTATTTCCTGAAATCTGTGGTTATGTTTGCCAAACTCTATGTCTAATAATTTTTTTAAGTGCAGCCAGGTTTTCTAAAGAGTATAATCTTCAGTAAAAATAAAAGCTTCCAGGATAAAATATGTGAAATTCGCAGCTGAGCATTTTCTAGAACATCTTAATGGGTAAGTAAAGTAGCTGAATGGGTCATTACAAATAATATTTTTAAAAGTCACCTTGCACTGTGCCCTCAGGTACTCATAAATCCATAAGATGGGATATTTTATGACAAAAAGATTCAGATTTTCTGATTTTTACCACCAAATATGGTGTTCATTATTTAGGTGATTATTTCAATGTCATTAACTCTTAGTATTCTCTCCTAAGTCCATTAGAGTCATCTTCCATAAGACATTTCCTATAGTTGTAATTTTTCACATTTTGCCTCAGGGTCACTAGAGTACTTTCAGAATCATACCATTACACTGGCAAATATGACATATATGCAATATGATTAATTGGTTTGTAGGTAGATAAAAATAAACTATTTATAGTTTATAACATAACCCTAGACTCTGAGAATATATCAAAATGACGCATCATAATTCATTTCTATTTATATTAATAAAATAAATATATCATTGCAATGGTATATGACTTGTTTAGCAGAAGAAATAGATGATAATTTAGAGAAGTTGCTTTACAGAATTCATGAATATATAAAGAATTATTAGCTAAAGAAAGCATAATTTACGGGAGATTACAATAGACCTTAGGAATCAGATATCTTGACCTCCTTAGGAATCTGGAGAGGTATTCAAAGCCCCAGAACTGGATGCAAGAAGAACAATGAACCGAGCCTCCTAATTCTGCCCATGTTGCTCTTTTCTATAATACTTTAAACCCCTCTAAGCTAGGTATTAATTTTAATCCAAGTTTGTCACAGGTAAACAATTTCTAACTTTTTTTAACTTTAGACTTTTACTTCCTCCTACTTAAAACACAACCCTACTTAATAGATTCTAATATTAAAGTCTTCTCCTGGCTGCAGTGAGTCAATAACTTCCCAGGTAAGCAAGTGACATTATCACACAAGGTTATCAAGTGTAGAAAACAGGTGTAATTCTATTACCTTAATCTCATTTCCACATAAACACATTTTCAGCTAAACAAAGTATAAAATAATTTAATGATTTAGTTATGTAGACAAATTTCTCAGTATGACAGTAGCAAGCCTAGAATATCAAGCTTATAGAAAAGTAGAGGTGATATTAAACTTTAAAACTGTGTTAAATATTAAAATACAGCTCCAAGAATATAAAGAAAAAATATATTATTTGCTATTACTTCTCTCCGTTTTATCTGAGAGTTCTTTTTATTCCAAAGAAGATGGAGGCTAATGGTTCAGAGGAAGAGAAAGAAGAGTCATAAATAAAAACTACTTCACCTAATTCTAAACATGTGATAAGTACAACGGACTCATACCTTAAGCTTTTTCTTTCAAAACCTACTGAGATGAGTATTGTTAAAAATTTTTCCTAAAAAATGTCTACAGAGACTTATTAACTTCCAACTGATTCTATGGTATCTTTTGAGACAAATCTTATAATAATTGTTTCTCCTGCAGATGTTTTTCATATTCCAAAAATATGAACATATATTATTATTTCTTCATCTTTCTATTTGCTTCAGAAATTTCATGTGTTCTTAGTATGAAGGCAGACACTTGAGATTTTCTTTAATTCCTTCTTAAGATCAAGACAACTAGGAGAAAATTAAAACTCACATACTTCAGTGATCAGCTCCTAACTGGCTTTAAATAATCCACCCAACATTTGCACTGACAAAGAACAATGCATTTATTGTTATGTTTTAAAAAGCAACAAAAAATTGAACAATGGGAAAAATTGGGGCTGGTTTACATACTTAAAAGGCTGCATCTATCATTGGAGATTCTTAAAATAAAATTATTAAACCTTCTTACTCAGTTTGTTCCCCCCATCAAGCATATAGATAACAGAAAGAAAGCATTGTGGATTTAGGAATCCACAGTGTAGAATTTCCATTATTTATCCTGATAGGAAAGCAAAGATTTAAAAATGAAAACTTTTAGAACTTGTCCTGGCTGGGGAAACATGAGGGATAATGCAACTGTAAAACATCAGGAGATTAGTTTTCAGACCAGTATGGAGACAAAAAGGAAGTATTATACACACATAATTTCCACCAGCAGAGTAAAGAATTGTGTGTATACAAATTATATACAACACACAAGTACCTTGTTTCCTGTGATATACAAGATTGTAGCTACATGACTGAGTATGACTGCTAGGAATAATTCTTTTAATTATAGATGTATAGTCACTAAAGTGAATGCACTTGACAACTTGATAGGTTTAAGTAAAAACAAAGTATTAAACTGATAGAAAAGTAAGAAAGACTCTTTCTTAGGTTTGCCTGTTTATTTTATGGTAGCCATGGTAATTATCTGCTCTCTATGGGATAAAATGATTTTCCAGCATTAGCCACTTTTCAACGCTGAATTATTATTTTTAAAAACTTCAGTTTATTCATAAATTAAAAATACTATAAACTCGAAAAAACTTTCTTCTCTAAAAGAGCTATGTAATTAACCCTTAATTACTTCAAAGTAAGTAATTCCATTAATTTTGAAATTTAGGAGGGTATTGTTTAACCTCTGAACGAACATACTTAGAAATAAGACACACTTGAAAAATGTAAAGAATCCTGCACACCTTGTTTTCACAACTTTTTACCCAATTTTCAGTTTTTCTGGTCATTTTTACATGTAAATATAAGATTTGTGATTTTCCACATATAAATTCTGACAGTTTATTATTTACAAATAGAAACTTACATTCATAATCAAGATACAGTCAGTCAAAAAATACAGGTGTTTTCTTTGGGAACATGAAAACAAATTAAAAAAAGAACGTATGAAATAGTTATTATATCCTACTTCATGCATTACTTGGTTTTCTGGCTTTAGTTTTGTCTTATGGAGTAGGAGAAAAAGGTAATTATACTAAATTGTTAGATATATACATATACATACACACACACACACACACACACACACATATATATATATACACACACACACATGCAGATTTCTCATTTCTCAGGTTCTCGTGGATACTGAACATGTGTTCCATGATTTGGGGTTGGCTATCAAACCTTTTGAAGCTTAAGTCTTCTCCTCTCTACAGTGGAGGTAACACTAGTGCCCATGCCACTGAAATGCTGTGAGGATTAAGTCAGGTAACCCATAAAAAGCAGCTAGAGATAAAGAGTATTAGCTATTATAATTTTAATATTTTATTTTAGCATCTCATTCTGGGTTTAGAAAAATTAACCATTTGGCTTCATTTCGTTTTTCTCTTCTCAAAGCACAACAGAAAAGTATCTGAATATCATGAAAAAAAGATTCATTAATACAATTATACCAACATGCATAAAGTGCTGCTTATTAAATCAATTCATTTTAAATTTTAATAAGTATTAGGCACAGTGTTAGACATAGTATGACATTTAAAGATGATAAGATGATAAGATACAACATGGATTCACAAAGATATCAGAGTTTAATGGTGACTAAGATAAAAAACACTTATGACAAATGATTAATAATGAATATTAATTTCTTTCCTTTTCGAAATGAGAATTTTGAAATTCTCATAGTTTGCAGTCATGGAAACGTTTTGTTCCATGAAAACCCTTTCTTGATATGAGTAGGAGATTTACCGACTTTGCAACTGAGCTTCTGGATGTCATGAAAAGAGGAAATGGAGAGAATGGCAAAGATGATTGTCCAATTTCCTGAAATATTTGTGGCAGGAATTTGCATGTACATACATCCTTGTCCTCCTACATAGGAGATAATTAACAAGAAGGTAACAGATGTTTCCTGAGCACCTTACCATGTGCTAAGTTGTTTCCACTTAGGTGACGATCATTAAGTTCTTATAGTAATTCTGTGAAGGGAGATTAGTTCACAGACAAAAAATGGGACAGAATTGTTAATATGAAGAAGGCCACAGAGTGCCTAAGAAGCTGAGTGAAATTTTAAATTCATTTATGTTTTATTCCACATTCCATGGTCTATTCATAACATAAAGAAACCTATTTAATTTCTCAATTTTCATTCTCCAACGTAAGCATTAGCAAAATATACCTAATTTTCTTCACTTTTTTTTAAATTTAGAATATTGATGGCTCTGAGTTGTACACTTTTACGTTTTAAACAAAATATACCCCTTTGGCTTATTTTTCTCTACATAATTATCTGAAAATGTAAAGTAGTAATAATCAGAGTTCTTCATTTATAATATTCTTCATTATAATTTATTTCATTTTTTCCAAAATTTATTTTTTTCCATAATATATCCATTGTTTTCACTTTTTATTTTATAATATCCTACTTTTTCTTCTTCCCACCATGTTTTCTGATCTCAAATTGTTCTAAAACCATGTATTATTTGTATGGCTTGACTAATATTATGATACATTTGTGATTGTTAGGTTTCTTCCTCCTTGTATTGAAGCAGATAGCCAAATCTATATTGACTGATTCAATAAACCATGGATCTTGGTCACAAGCCCTAAAGGAAATACTTTTTGCAGACTAAAAAGATAATTTCCCTAGACTGGAGGGAGGGGGAAAGAAAAAAAAATGAAGAAAGAGTGATCTGAAGGTTACCAGTAGGCTTCAACAATGTTTCTACCAAAAATCATCATCCTTTCTCCACTCCACCTCCCTCACTACTGCCATTGGCCATAGTATAGGTTGTGCTTCTCTGGGCGCTCCCCTGACATGGGTTTTGGGGGAAAAATTTGGTGTTTTGCAAAATCTTTTCCCCGACTTTTTTCAAGCATTGCTTTTTATTTTTCCTTCCCCTCAAATTCCTTCTTTTTAACACCACCTCCATGTTCACCTGTCAGCTATTTCTTTACTACTTCTTTTTGGCAAGAAGTCTCCAACTTCCGCAATTTAGTGTTTTGGATTTAAACTGATTTATTCTCCAGCAACCTGAGAAATCAGTATTGCATACTCAAGATAGGTACAGAGTTAAGAGTCCAACCTGACACATAGAAGCACAGCGAGCACTAGACCCAAGGGTTTTTCATGAGGACCAGTATTATGAATTTATGAACGGACTAGCAAGCTATGTGGACCAAAGGCCTAAGTCTTGGTGCTACATGAGACTCTAAAACTGTGAATCGGCTTTGGAGTTGGGGAAAGCCAGAAGAAAAACTGGCTTTATTGACAACCCAGGTGAATGGAGACTCAAAATCAGAAAAGCAAATACAGTAGAGAAAGTAAAGAAAGTGTATTTATTGCACACCTGAGATTGTATTATAGCTGTTATCCTTGGAGAATGGGGGTTGGGAGTAAGCTTTTATACAAAAAAAAAATGTGTTTAGAAAAAAAAATATATATATATATATTTAGAAATATAAATACACTTAGAAATATATATGTTTAGAAATATGTGTTTGTGTGTATGTGTGTGTGTGTTTAGAAAAGAATATCAGAAGCACTGTCAGGAAGAGGAAAATGGAAAGTAAATAGAAAATCAGATAAGAGCACAAGGAAAGTGTGGTGAAGAATGGGTAAGGCTGAGGAATTGTACCTACTTTAGTACAGTATTTCAAATTACTCTTTCTAAGCAGATTCAAACTGTGATCTTTCTCTCCTTAATCCTGGATTTTCTGTAGAATTTGTCCTAACAGTTAGGTGACTTTGTTTTCTACAAATACTGTCAGGCTGTCAGTTTCTCAGTTACTGCCACCTAACACAACACTTAGGACTTAATTTAACTCTTGTGTGTGACAGCATCACACAGACTGCTTTATCAATCAGGGCACTGTTGCTGTTTCTTATACTTTTACCATAGAGCCTATTGAAACCACATCCTCTACTTTTCTATGTATAAACACTTGTGTAATGTTATGTTATTATCTACTAATCATAAAACCATATAGCTTGCAATTTTGAAATACAGGTACTTGAGTGTTTTCAAAATTGATCAACGTATTGAGTGTGATGGTTAATTGTATGTGTTAACTTAGCCGGGCTATGGTACCTGTATATTTGGTCAAACGTGATATTGGATGTTTCTCTGAGGGTATTTTTTTTAGATGAGATTAATATTTAAATCAGTAGACTTTAAGTAAAGCATATTACCCTCCATAATATGGTCAACCTCATTCAATGGGTTAAAGGCCTTAATAGAACAAAGACTGATCTCCCTCCCCATCACCCCACACCTCTGCCCAGCCCAGGCAAGAAGAAATTCTGCCAGTAGACCACCTTTGAACTCAAATTGCCTATCCTGTAGATATTGGACTGACCAAGCCTCCACAATCACATGAGCCAATTCCTTAAAATAAATTGTTATCTCTCTCATTTGATAGATAGGATAGATGATCATGACAGATAGATAAATAGATAGATAATAGATCTAGATAGAGCTCCGTTTCTCTTACTTTTTGTCATCTATCTATCTGAGAGATAAATATACTTGTTTCTGTTTCTCTGAAGAAATCTGACCCATACACTGAGAATTAAAATTAGGACTTGAAATAACTACATAAGCAAAAATAGATGCTTCGCTTGGAAGAAGCTTTTCACTTCCTTGTAATATTTCAAATGGTGTCAGAACACATTCCGGAAACCCTATTTATTTTTGGTTTTAAAGAAAGCAAGACAGGTTTGAGAGCACCCATTTTTCTAATTGATTCCATTTCCTTCCATCCTCAAGAACAAAGCACACATTCCTTTGGAGCAAACTGCTCACATAGGAGTTACGCTTTATTTTACTGAACTTGCAATTAATTGAAAGTAAAAAGAAGTTAGTGTACTCATAAAAAGTTTGTCTTTTTGAACAAAGTTGAGTATTGTAACAAGACACCATGTTATATTTGTCACTATTGCTTTTTATGCCAAAATGGGATCCATTGAATCTTGAAAAATCTGGCTTTCTAAACCTGGAAGCTGATTTTGTTTTGGGAAAGATAGATACTGAAACTTTGGTTCAGAGTTTTGCTCTGTTAAACTTCCTGAGTAAGCCTTTTATTTATGTCAGTGTGAGGCAAAGAATATTCTCAGGAATGCAAGCGCCTGAGAAGCTGTGAAAAATGCGTTAATTGTGGTCTTTTATATATATATTTTTCATTTAGCATATAAAATAATGTCATAATGCATTGGGTTGAGAAACCTATTTCTCCAGATCTATAAACCAGACCAAAAGTTAGGCATGGAGGCATTCTGAACAGATCTAAGAAAATGTGGCTGGCATTAGTTTTTATACTGCTGTTCAATAGCAAGTTTTAAGTTTATTAGTGTTATATCTCTCTTTTTAATCCCTACAATTGTCTAGAAAGTCCTATTCAGCGTTTCAGCCTGGCCTCAGCAATGGGGCTCTGTAATCTTGTTAAGGCCATTGGAACACTAGTGCCAGTGATTCAGAAGACATTACTTATGCCAGTCTGATATTAGCATTAGCTGCTGGACAGAACAGACATGAGTACTTTGAGCCTGACAAAAGAGTCTGAAATGGGAGCTATACCTTTAAAGTGTGTATGGAAAAGTGGGGAAAGGTCGTGTTTTTAATTGACTTCGCTGGAGAGCTCTCCAGGCATTTAGTGGGTATACAGGAAGTACCCTGGTGACAATACACTGACTAACCTAAAATCAAGCATGGGACACCCATTAAAGGGAAGGGAATTTCAAATTTGGAGTATGAGTGTTGAGGGTGTTAAGTCTTTTATCTTACCTCTTCTGTGGTGCCATCCTTACGGTGGGGTGGGTGCCAAAGCACTTCTGATAACATTAATGTAGGCCCATGAAATGAAGAAAGCAATTTGGGTTGAACCAGAAATAGGAGTTGACTTAAGAGTATCTGGGTCACATTTCAACATTAGGTGTACTTTTATGTGCAGCCTAAATTTAAAACATTTATGCAAATGTTAATTAGCCTCTTTAAAACAAAAGGTGAATATTATGTCAGCAAGGAGATCACCCTAGACAGCATTACTGTATTATTATCAGTGTGGAGGTTCAATAGAAGGACAACAGAGATTTTCATTCTTAAAAGAGATACAGTAAAAGTTCCACTCTGGGGAGTACAATGAGTTGAGTCATGATATAAGACTTTTACTTTTTATATACTAGCATTCTGTACTTAAATTTTTTTAACTTTGTGCATATTAAAAGATACTTAGAAAGTTAAGCCATAAACTTTAAGTTAAAATGAATCCATTCAATCTCCTTGAAAAGTAACTATGATCTGTAAAGTAGCAAATGCATTAGAGATGGCATTTTAAAAGAATTGCTTTGTGAAGCAGAGATCCCTTTGAATTGTGAACAGTAACACCCAATCTGCAGACTTACATTTAGCACTCTGGATTTCCTTAGTCATATGCGGACTTCATGATTGAACTAATCATTAGTGCATTGTTCTATCTATAGAAGATAATCAATTAGTCGAATGAAAATAGTCGTGGTTTTAAGTTAATTACAGTTAATTTAATCCCTACTTCATGAAAATAAAATATCCCAGCATGATTTCCACCCTCTCCCCCTTAAAAAGTAGTTTTAATTTGCTTTATGTGTAATATTTATTCTGACTTATAGGTAACTTAAAACTTAAAAACACATTTGTATTATATAAATAAGTAGCACTTAACACTTAAAGTTTTATTTCAAATGAAATAGTCTGTAAAAGTGTTTACATTATTTATTTTCATCTATTTCTTTAGAAACAATTTTCTAACACTAAAATGCCCTCCAATATTCACATCTATATGAATTTTTATGTTTTTAACTGATTTTGATAACAAGAATATTACTTGAAATGTTTTATTACATGACATCAAAATAGTTCATTAATAGCTTAGTGCCACACACCTCTGAGAATGTATTTTATCTGAGCTTATTATTGCTGATCTGAAAGCTCAAGTGAAAGTTTAAGTAGTTTTCTGTGAGCTTTGGCTCAGAAAAAAGTGATGGCACTGCAAGCCATTTTAAGCTTAATCTAGTTCTTCCCTCTGTTTTCTTGGCTTCATCTCTACCATATCTAATTGATGAGTTTTACTAATACATATTAAAATAAAGTGGAGCAACAAAGGTCCATTCTTCTCATATGCTTTAATGCACACTCCCGCAATATATTATTTGTGGTCTTAGTTATTTGTCTAATTAAATCTGTTACTTTTATTTAAACTAGAGATGTTTATGCATTTTTGTTTGTTTGTTTGTTTGTTTGTTCGTCCTCAGTGATCCTTAAGCACAAGCCTCACTGGCTGCATTAGTTCCTCTATTATTCATACCAGCAGTGTTCTGAACACAGCAGTGAATTGTCTGTTTGAGAATACAGCTATAAGGTAAACCAGAATTTAGCAACACTCACACCAATTTCTATGCTTTAATCCGCCAGCATTCTAGGCACATATAAAACATCTAGAATGAGATATCTAACTATGTTCTCTGGGGAGGGGGAACAAATCCAATGGTGCCTGGACAAATATCATGCTACAGTAATACCATGGAATTTGGGACAACCGGTCCACTTACACACACTATGGCCCTAGCATTGCTAATATTTCAGGAATCTTCCTCTGTTTACCAGTCCCCCAGAGCCAGACATATATTCCGCAATGGAAAATAAATATCTCTTTTTGGTTTGTAGGCAGAATGCGTCTGGGGGTGGACACCTGCTAGTTTAACATTCTTTATATAGGCCAGACTGTAAGCAGAGGGATGTTCACTTGCCTCAAGGTATTTTTGATTCTCAAGTGCCACCTGCTCTAGAAACTGCAGCCAAATGTTATTTAAGAGAAGTGGTGAAAAGTATGGCAAAGAAATTCTGTGATTAGAGAGGACTATCTAAACACTGCAGCTACTCACTCTAGAAAGTCATCTGCATCACTTTGCTGGGGATGAAATGGAAGGAAGTCATCGAACACTGCTGGAATTCTCTTTGGGCAAGAAACTACTGTGTTCCTTCTACTTCTCAAAGCTAGATATAATTTTTGAGGACATGAGATTATTCTTATGTGTGCCCCAAGATTTGTGTCCCACTATAACACTGAGCTGTGTGGCTAGTGCATAATAATATGTGGACTTGATTAAGGAGACATAGCATAGTCTTTGAAATACCCCTTATTAGGTGTGCTATAAAACACTGGTCCTGGAGTAACATTACTTGTGGCCAAACCCCAACTCTGGCACCTACAAGCTGTAGCACATCTGGAAGACTGGTTTCCTCAGTCTTTCTTCCAATTTCCTTTTTGTACTATTTTGTACTGTGCAGATGTGGAGGGTTTTTTAAATCCCATATTTCTTACAGCAAAGACTCCAGCAGTGACTGAGAAACTGAGTTAAATGGGAGGACAGATGGTGGGCCATACTTTATTCATTTGGGTTGTGAGGATCCAGTGGGTGTGTTGTGGCTCAAGTGGCAATAATTAGGGCAACAGCTAAGGTGGTGTGATCCTGGAAGACAGTCAGTAAAGCTGTATCCTGTTTCCTTGGCTTTCTGATTGTTGTACATTGGTCATTCTGCAATATTGCTCTAGGAGTCATTACTGGAGGGTCTTCCTAGAGTCTGATTCTCTGGCCCTTCCAGTACTTTTAAGAACCCAGTTTCCTAAATTAATCCAATTTCTGCTTAAAATTGTTATAGTGGTTTCTATTACTTTAGCCGAACCCTGACTGGAATATATTTATGTGTATTTAAATAACTTCTATAAATAAACAATTTTCTATTGTTTATTTTCTATATTTCCTATGTTCTATTTTGGGCACTATTTTCAACAAAATTTTAAATAAACGTAGATGTTAACAATAAATATTTTATTTCTTAAGCAATTATCTTAAATTTCCATTCCCCACAATGTAAAAAAAACTTGCATTTTTCTGGTTATTGGTGAAAAATTTTAATGCAGATATTATATACTAGATAGAATTGATTTTATTATATATAATATATTTAGATATCCAACCTTTTCCAAGATAAAAATATTAACTGTTACTTTACTTATTCTAATTATTTTCTTCATCATGTTTCGTACTTTAGATATGATTTACAGTAACATTTCTTGCATTACTACTATGTCAGACATTAAGCTAGGTGTTTGCAGTTTGACAATGTTTAATCCTCTGGAAGAAAGTGAGCATTAATATATAAATTCATATGCTAATAGTTGACGATAAGAGAAGTTAAGGGCTTTCCTAATGTCACACAGTGAGCGAGCTGAATAGCAAACTAAGGAATTAGTGATGTTTCCACTAGAACACACTGCTTTTTCTTTTGTTTCTAATTGAGTAGTATATGGTCTGTATGAGACAAAACTGGAAATTAGCATGATATTATATTTAGCACACATTTATTTTAGGAGGCTATAATGCCTTAGTATTAAAAAAATGAGGGGGGCATAAGAATAAAAAAGCATCCTGAGGTAGAAGAAAGCCACATTACTTGTATGATACACAATACTGCATAGGTTATCATATTGGCAGAAATATGTCAAAAGGTAGTATTTATATTGTCGTGTATATCAGATGATCTTAGTACTTCTCAAATGGGGATGATTTAACCCCCACTCTCCCCACATGAGGCATTTGGACATGTCTAGAGATATTTTTAGTTGCCACAGCCGGCAGGGGGTCGTTCTTGGCATGTAGTGGATACTGTTAAATTTCCCACAATGACCAGGACAGCCTCCCAAAACAAGTAATTATTCAGCCCAAAATGTCAATAGTGTTGAGTTTGAAAAGTCCTAGAATATCTTCAAAGAAGGCTTCTCATAGTGAATTTGTAGACAATAGACACTTGGTTACACTCACATCTTCTGAAATGTCTGGTTATGCTGGAAGAGACAAGCTTCCTTTTACTGGGTCTTATAGTGAGTTTAAAATAAATGATGTATAAATGATTAATTAAGAAAAATGACTCAAATGAATATGAAATCTTGAGGCATAAACTGGCAAGGTCAGAACCTTTTGGGTTTTACATAATTTTAATCAAGTAATCCTTTAGGTTATCTCATAGCTAACCTATTTTCAGAATAGTATTGATAACAAACACACGGAGTCTATGTCAGTGAACCTTTGGGAAATGTGAGAATTTGAAAAATTTTTCATAAATATGTGATGGTAAAAAGCATATTAGATAAAGAGTTAAACACGTTTTCCTTACATCCAAAAATTATTTGACTGCATTGCAAAAAGGAGAGGGTCAATCTACAAAATATATTTTCTAATAGAAAGAATTATTTGCTGCTGAAATAGAATATTTTTAAAATTTATGAATTATTGAAGAGTATAGCTAAAAAAGAAAACTGCAATGGTACCATGTATTCTGTAAATAAACTCAGCAATTAAGGATGAAATTAGCCACCAAATACAAATATCCATCCTATTAATGTTTTATATATCTGCACAATTTAACACTTTTTTTTCTTTCTTTCTTTTTTTAATCATACTTTAAGTTTTAGGGTACATGTGCACATTGTGCAGGTTAGTTACATATGTATACATGTGCCATGCTGGTGCGCTGCACCCACTAACTCGTCATCTAGCATGATGCTATCCAATGCTATCCCTCCCCCCTCCCCCCACCCCACAACAGTCCCCAGAGTGTGATATTCCCCTTCCTGTGTCTATGTGATCTCATTGTTCAATTCCCACCTATGAGTGAGATGCTCATTTAACAAACACTATTTTTAAAAGATGAAATTGAGGTCTATTATAAATTCATTCATTGTTTTGCTTATGGTTTGCAATTTTTAGTGAATGATATATCATTCTGAAGCTGCATTATTTAAAATAACTTGCTTTCACATACAATGTTGTCATATAAAATTTTGTTTAAAAAAAAGGATCAGCAGTGAAGGTGCCAACACTCAGTAAGACACAATTCACTGTGGAAATTTACAACAAATGTTTGCACTTTTATGTAGATTGACTCTATTTAAACATTGAATTTTGGGGTGTACAGAGGTGATTTTTCTTTCACAGTGTAGTCATTTTCTTACAGTTCTTTTTCGTACTTTTTGTATAAAATACCTTACCCCAAATTTTACTATTTTATTGTGTTACATCTTTTACAATGACATTTGCAAACAACCCTTACCTGCTGCATACACACCCCAAAGCCAAAGTCAATCTTTTTGTCACCTATCAAATATTTAAACCTCCAATGTCACTTTTTAATATCATTGAATGTTTTAAAAATTAATTGCATAGAATTCTGAGTCCATACTTCCAAGAAGACCATACTATAAGTACGTAAGTTTGCCATGGGATATTCGAACTTCTACTTTAGATATATAATACAGCTATAACAAATGTATCATACCTAAGCATAGGTTTTACTTTTCTATCTATGAGAAGATAGAAATAAAACTGTAACTAAGCTTTCCCTAATGTCATTAGTCAACATCTCTTAAGAAGTAAATGTCTCGGGATTGTGATATAGGCGAGAGTGTAAAGGTACAGAAAGAAAAATATGTCAGCAGGCAAAGTAGAATAGACCCTATTTTACCCTCTCTCCTTGTTACAGAAAAACTGTTATTTACTAGAAATCTATTTAAAATTCATCAGGATAGATGTATAAAAATATGATGAGTCTATCAATTGATCTGTAAGAACTGTAAGAAAATGACTACACTGTGAAAGAAAAATCACCTCTGTACACACCAAAATTCAATGTTTAAATAGACTCAATATACATAAAAGTGCAAACATTTGTTGTAACTTTCCGCGGTGAATTGCGTCTCATTGTGTTAGCACCTGCATTACTGATCATTTTTTTTTAATTTATATGACAACATATCAATTAAAAAATTACAACTTTAGCTCCTTTTGTGGGGCAATGCAGATAATTTTAAGGTTCATATGCAAATAACTTTATAATATTTGATGTAAATACTGTTTACCCAGATACCAAACTAAATACCGATTGTTTCCCTAAAAAGAGATTTACCCTAAAATATGCATAATTACAACTTTAGGAAGAATTTGTAATTATCAATGATATTACTGCAAGAATATATTTTCTATGCTTGTTCAAATCAAAAACACCAAAACTCTCATACTCAATAAGTTCCTAACTGGATTTTGCTACAGATAAATTAGAACATGCTGTCTTCATCTATTTCCAGAAAACATTAAACCACAGCTCTCAACAAGCTGTTCTCATTTATAATACAATCCATTTGTTGTGTTGGCAAATGGGAAATCCCAGAGTGAGTGAATAAACAGGAAGCTTCATCGAGTGTTAACAATCCCCCAGGACCCTATTTGTAAAGAAACGGCCTTTGCAAGAACATGTACAAATACGCGATTTCATATTTGGCAAAAAAAACTTGTGAATTTTATTCCCAATCCATTTAGTAACTTTATGCTTTTTCACATACACAAACTTGTGACCCTGGGTACATTTATGAGAATTATATAGAAAATGTATGTGATATATGTGTATATATGCATCTATTTGATTATGTTATGTATGTGTGTATATTAATCATATATTATTTGTATATTTATTACATAAATAAGGGATTCAACAGCAGTTCTTAGGGATTGCACAATGAGCTGTTTATAGGAAATATCAGCATGTCATAAAATGGAGTGAAACTATGCAGGGTGGAGTGGTTAACTCCCATGGTAGCAATTTTTAAAGAATACTAACATTTGTAATACTATCTAAATGTACAAAAAACAAATATTTATCACTTTGGAATGCAGTTCTCTGTAATTCCACCACCACCCTAACATAAAACAGTGAGGTCTAGCAGCAGTGTTAGATCACGATTAAACTGGAACACAGTATTTTCAAAAGACAAAATAAAACAACTCTATATTCCCTAACGGCACCATGTAGGTTCTAGACATATTTTGAATATGTCTAAATAATGGGATATATTGAGAACATATAACATTCCTGGAATACCCTTTTAAAATATTTGTTCATTGTTTTCCATGTTATTAAATCTGTTTCATGCCAGAAATTTTATTTAGGGAGCACTAGTCAATCTCCATGTGAAGTTTCTTAAGTGAATAAGAATTTCTTTATTTAGAATCATAGGCCCTCAGATCTTCTATTTTAATTATTTCTGTCTGTGTTCATTTTCATGCGTATTTGGCTATAATGAAATGACGGTTTAAAAACCAAATTTGACCATTATAAATGAAAAGTTACTTATGAATAAAATCATTTCCATATCAGTTTAAATGTATAGTAGATAATCTTGACATTGTATTAGTATAATTCATGCAACTGTATATAACATGTAGAAAGAAAAAAAAATCCCTGTAGGAGCACATGAGCATGCTGAGAAATACCTTTTGTTTAAAACCGCATAATTAAAATTGCTTTAAAAATGTTCCAGGATCATAATGATGAGAAATTGCAACTACAGGTGGTCATTCATATGGAGATAAAGGCAAATAAAACATTTGCCTTTATGGCAAATGGATGAAGAATTCAATACTAGATAATAAGTTTTCAAAAAGTTACCAAGAAACATAAAATTTAAAAAATATAATAGCTTCTCACAGGTTTTAGACAATAGAAAAGCTCTGTGGGAGGACATGGCATAGGTAAAGAAGCTTTACCTCATTTGTATCTCAGCTTAAAAAAATTAGTCTTAAGTATGAACAAATCATTATCAAAAAGGATGAGGTAACATATTCTTTTATATAATTGATTTAAAAGATGGAATTCAATAGCTTCTTTATTACAATGTCTGTATTCAAGTTTCTGAGCACTGAACACCTATAAAAGCAAAAGGGAAAATTGATTTATTTGGTATTAACTGCAAATGTAAAATCAGAGAAGTGAAGTACAACTGTTGGCCTGGGGGATGATTCTGTTTCAGTTAGCACTGGTGCTGCTTCAGCCACTTTAAGCAATAATGTTCTTTTAGAGTTATGTATAAATCACCTTTTTGAAATTAGAAATCTATCATTTATATAGTTTGTATAATCTGAGAGGTAATGTTTCAAGAATTGAAAGGGATTGAAAACATATTTCTTCCTTCAACCTCAGAAGCTGCTGGCTTGCTCATCTCTTGCCTTGAGTTTTCTTGATGATTAGGACTAAGAAAGTAAGAAAATAAGAGTATTTCCAAGCCATCACCAAGGAGGTTTTCAGCTCTCCTATCATCTCCATGACCCTCTCCAGTCCTAAGCAAACATATATTTAAGTAAATACAGTGTGCCTTCTATGCTAACTTCAGAGTCAAGGTAAATTCCCTAGGTAGACTTCTCCCACTATTATGGCCCTGCTTACCCACAAAGATTTTGGAAAAATCCCTAGAGTTAAAGAGAACTGAAAAAAAGATCAGCCCAGAGCAAAACCTAAGACATTAAGACTAGGGCAGAAAAAATATACAAGGCAACAGAACAGCCAAACAATGACAGCAACAAACACTCGAGCGATATGGCAAATAAGGAAAGATTCCCGGGACCCAGTAATTTTAGGCATATATTACTGGAAAGCAAAGACCAAATGGCTCACAAATTTTGGATTATTTGAACTAAAATTAATCTGGGATACCTGTATAAAGATAAAAAACTAGCAGGGACCTAATTCTATCATCCACACTATGTTAGGTTAATAACTATCTTATGTATGCTAGTGGTGGAAATTGCAGGTGTTGACTGTTCGGCATTGGATACTTTTCATTGGTAGAGTTTGGATTTTATAGAAGAATTGCTAATAAAAAACTGAGGATGACTGTCAAATTAATTTCAGGCCAGCATTTTCACCATGAAAAATATTGGTAAAATAACTTCATTTGAAATTACAAAGTCACCTATATGATTTTAAAAGACTATAATTTCTCATTTGATAACATACACATTGAATTTTGAAGTGAGTAGTATTTTTTCTTAACAAAAATATTTACTAATGATGATAAAAATTTTATGGCTTATAAAAAAGTCAAAAGTTACTCTAACTTACTTAGTTCTTAAGTCTTTTATCATCACTGTACATCACTCAAAAACAACTTCAGCAAAGAATTAGGTTGTAAAGAGTGACATCTAGGAAAACATGAAAGTTATTAAAAATTTTATGAAAATGGTATTGCTAGAATAACACTTGTGATCACACCTCATTCAAATTTCATATCTATCTAAGAAAAATACACAAATATTACTGTGCAAGAAATATAAAAAGCTTCAACCTTACTGAGAAAAATTGAACATATCAAATAAAAGGCTACATGGGCACATTTATTTCAGTTACTTCTGCCTTTTGAAATTAAAAATATTTTGATTTTAAAATGATTCACATATTCTAAAATAGCAATAACAGAATAGTGAAATATTCATAACACTCTATCATTACTTATAGTATGCCACGATATGTACAAAGTTATAAAATGCAATAGAAAATGTGGCCAAATAAAAAAAAAAATTAGTCCATAAGCTATATACTGAATTGCATAGGCTTATGATTTGTAAGTAATTTGTAAATCACATTATTATGAAATGTCAGCTTTAAAATACAATGGAACTTTCATCATAAAGATAATAAGGAAATATTTTTACTATAAAGGGATATACACAGAGCACAGATAGTGTATTAAATGGACCAAATATAGCAGCTCACGCTTATTGTATTCAAAGTATGAAGTAATGAGGTAGGATAATAAAGACTATGTTAATTTTGAACATTTTTGTATTTCTCACATAAAATAAAAAATAGATTTTTGAATTGGACAGACCCTCTTAAATTATTGAAAGTAATTAATATTCTTCTTCCCACCAGAACAAAGTAAGAAACAGCAAGCTTAAGAGATTTTACAGGGGTCATATGGCTAGTGACACAGGAGAGAACAGAAGCCAGGTGTCCAGACTCTCAGTCTAGAATTTTTATTACATTCTGGTGTCCCTCAAAGACTGCTTTCCCAACAAAATAAATAATTCTGGTTTGCGAATAGCAATAACACTAAATTCTTTTAAAAATCTACCAAGACTGTTAGGGATAGTTTACCATGTGATGTGATTCCCTTATGAGTCATTAGAGAAAAGTACGCTTTTGTGTGTGTGTGTGTGTGTGTGTGTGTGTGTGTGTGTGTGAAAGACAGAGAAAGAGGAACGGAGAGAGGGAGAGAGAACGCATTTTATGAAGAGACAGTGTTGGAAATGGCAATTTTTCTATTACTATTTCTATATTATTCCCTGACCTTTGCAAACTCCAAGAACATCTTTTTGCATTAAACTACAATTACAAAACAAAATTTACAAAAATATGAACAATTGTAATAACTTTCTTAAAAAGATTTTAGTTTGCTATATCGAAGATGTAATGGAATCTAGATGGATACGTATTATTTATTCCTGATTAAGTATTTACTACTAAAACAAAAATTTCTAACTACATTTGGTTTCAATTACTTCCAGGAGGTAAATTTAATATTTTTTGGCAGAAAGTACACTCAGTAGAAGCAGCACCATACTATGACACAAACGTAAAACCAGATTTCAAGTTCTACTTCCTTGGTTACTGAGGCTTTGGGACAGTTTTTCACCATCCCTGAGCCATTTCCTCCATAAAATGTTGGTAGTGTCAAGAATTCTGAAGGGTCAGAGATTTTTATCCTGCTTGAAAGCTATCATGTCAGCCTGTCACATTTTCATAAAGACTGACAGTAGACACAAGACTCTTGAGTCAGACACAGAGAACTTTATTATTCATTGCATGAGCTTCATGTCCTCATAAGTTCTCCTTCTAACCCAAGAACGAATAAGATGATCCCAAAAGGCCCAGAGGATGCTGTTGTAGGTTTGTCTCATAACTGAGGATCCCACAACTTAGAAAACACCATCTTATAAAAGGTATTTCTGCTCAACACTTGCCCCAAAGAGAGACTTTATTTTGATTATACTGGTCTGCACACAAATCTGACTTTTTCCCTGGAGGGAGTCACTATCTGTCTCTCCTCCAAGGCTGTCTGCTTTAGAACATTCTTGAAAATATAAGGACAAAAGCTGTTCCAAGATATGTAGAAATGACAAGGAAAATTGCCCCACAACAGGTAATAGCACCATCTTGGTGAATACTGACAGCAATAATGTATAAACAATGGCACTTTAAAAAGTGAGAATTGCGGCCAGGCGCGGTGGCTCACGCCTGTAATCCGCCCGTAATCCCGGTACTTTGGAAGGCCGAGGCGGGAAGATCACGACGTCAGGAGATTGAGACCATCCTGGCTAACACGGTGAAACCCTGTCTCTACTAAAAAACCAAAAAATTAGCCAGGGGTGGTGGCGGGCGCCTGTAGTCCCAGCTACCCAGGAGGCTGAGGCAGGAGAATGGCGTGAACCCGGGAGGCGGAGGTTGCAGTGAGCCGAGATCACAACACTGCACTCCAGCCTGGGTGACAGAGCAAGGCTCTGTCTCAAAAAAAAAAAAAAAAGGGAGAATTGCAATTTGTTATATAATATTATTTATCACCTCTATAAACTTTAAAAAAGCTTTCATATAATGACATGCTAAAAATTAAAAGCATCTAAAGGTGGTATAAAAGCCTAATTTATTAAGTAATTCTCAATAAAGCCTGACACCTTAAACATATGTGTTTTATTTACAAAATAAATAGATCAACAAGTAGTAGTTGACTGTCTTCAGCGCATCTACATCTTTGATAAAAAGACTCTGGAAGACACATAGTTCATCACAATCAGATATAAATGGACTCACAATGGTTCTAATTCTAAAAGGGAAAGCCAGTATCTTCATATACAACTATTTGTTCATAATCTTTTGTCATCTTTTTCAAAGTATGAACGAGAAGACAGAAGTAAACATTATTTCTAATTGGTTGTAGAAAAAAACAAAACAAACAAAAAAGAAAATAAATGTTTATATGTTAGAATAATATTGTAGGAAGAAAGAAGATGATATGAGAATACACAGTCTATCAGTAAAATGAATAAAACTAATATAACTAAGTCTCTAAAATGAAAATAATGATCTTACACACTCTTAGCAAATTCTTAAAGAATTATTTAATCTGACCTTAAAATTATCTGGATAAAAATCATATTGCCTTTGATGACCACAGTAAGTAAAGCATGAAATATTTCCCATTTGCTACAAGATACAGGCTTTTAACAATTCAGGAGTGTAAAAATATAAAAAAAACTAAGATTGTATTATACAGTATAATCACTTTGGATCATGATAATGCATTCCATTAAAGATTTGCAATGGTGTTAAATCCCTTTAAAGATAGCATATATTGGCAAAGAGCAGGTGTGGAACATTTGGGAAAGCAAGACAGAAAGTATTAAAGTGCAGCAATAAATCATGAAACTTGTACATCTGAAAAATTGAATTGCTGTCCCCAGAGTGTGAAGTATAATAAACAGAAGTGCTATCTAACAGTAATAATTTGAAATTGAAACACAATAATAGATAATATTCACAAGTTATGTGAAATAAGATTTCCAGAGTTATGAATAAATATGGTAGTTATATAAAAATGACTAAGCTAAAACTGGAATAGGTTCGGAAATTCTATGTATGTTTAAATAACATTATTTTACAAAGAGTTATAAATGTATTATATTAATTTTATTAATATTACTCTAAATTCACTATTATAATGGTTAATGTAACGTGTCAACTTCACCGAAACAAGGGGTGCCCAAATATTTGGGTGCCCAATATTTGGTTAACATTGCCCAAATATTTTCGGTAAACATTATTTCTGGGTATGCCCGTGATGGTGTTTCTCAATTAGATTAACATTTAAATTGGTACACAGATATCCCTCCTCAATATGAGTGGGTATCATTCAAAATGTTAATAGCCTAAATGGAACAAAAAAAAAAAGGAAGGGAGAACTGGTTCAATCTGCTTGACTGCTTGAGCTGAGACCTCATGACTTCAGATTCAGACTTACACCACCAAGTGCTCCAGGTTCTCTGGCTTTTGGACTTGAGACAGAGTGGTTCACCTTGTTTTCAGGCCTGTGGATGAGGACTTGAACTACACCACTGGCTTTCCTAGGTTTCCGGCTCACAGATGTCAGATTGTGGAACTTTTCAGCCCCCTTAATAGTGTGAGACAATTCCTTATAATAAAGGTATTTATACATATGCACATATATGTTACTGTTTCTGTTACTCTACAGAACCCTGAGTAATATAAGCATATTCAGTCCTTTTAGATACTATTGTTAAACTTCATTAATAAATCTGTTTCCAAAGTCACATTTATGTTGTTGATTAATCTAAAATTTAGTTGCTTGACCAAAACGTATTTATTTTTCTATATTTAATCATGCTAATGGCAATATATAACCTAGAGCAAAATAAAAGAAACTACATCTAGTTAATACAAAAGTTACAATCGCCTTATTTATTAATAGATATACAGCTTTGTTAATTGCTTCTTATATACCAGAGCTAGTGGGAGTGGGACCACAAGTGGAGAGTAAGAACAAAATATGAAGAAAAGAGTTTTTGGGCGAACAAGATACAAACAGTAATATTGAAGTTTAGGGAGAAAAGAGTTTCCAAGAAGACAAACAGATAAAAGTAATAAAATGTTGCAAGGAAGGCAAGTAGGGAGATGTTTAGGGGTCTAATTTATGTATTTGGGGTTAATTCCAAATGACAAGGTCTAAATGAATGAATGAAAAGGAATGGAAATAGGTAGTTAATGACATTTCTATGCCATTCAAAGTTGCTCAGAAGAAATAGCTTTGGGTCATCCCTCACTGCTTTTGTTCTCATACTCTATTCAATTTAAGAAAATATTGTCACATCTGCCTTCAAAATAAATTCAAAATACAACCACTTTTCACTATCTGGACTGTTAATAACCTGTACTAATTCACCATTACCTTTGCCCAGATTAAAGTAATACACTGCTATTCAGTACCCTTGCTTTGAGAGTTTCACCCCCTAGATACACTTCTTAACCCAGGTTCCAAAATATTACTGTTAATAAATAACCCAGATACTGTCACTCCTCTGCTAAGTCTCTTAATGCTTCATATTTTCACTTTGAGTCAAATTCCCCTCCTTACTATGGTGGACAGATAGCCCAACGTATGGTCCTCCAATTACTTCCGCTTTTTTCTTTGTCCTGCCTGAGAAAACACACAAAATAACCTAACCATTCAGTGATCCAGCGAGCTGCATGTTTTTAACTACAGGCTTGAACCCAACCCAGGGCCTTGAACATTCTCAGGCACAGATAAAGTTGTTTAGGTTTTTTGCCCGAAACACTGAAATATCAACCAGGTTGCTAAACAAGTATAAATGAGCCCCTGCCCTGAGACAAAATCATTAAACCTTTTATAACTTCTGTTCTTTTAAATAACAACCCTTTCCTTCCAGATATACTGGAGTACAACGTCACTTTTCTTACGTCTGTCATGAGGAAGCTGAAGCCCTCTGTATGATGTTAAGTTTCCCTAATAAATGCTTTAAACTGATGAACCTGGCGTTTAGTGCTTTTTTGGAATCAAAACTGGCCCATCTCCAGACAATTTGGGGCAGTCCCTTGCAGAAACTCCCTCGCTACTGCTTTTAGGGTGACTCCAGTCATGTGCTTGGACAATCAGAACATTTAAGTCATGCTCCTCAGTCTCCATTACCTCTGAGACCTCATCTCCTATTAATTTCCTGCTTACTCTAGCCATTCTGACCTCCTCAGCCAACGCAAAATATCCCTAAATTCATGCCTCATATCCGCAATAGAATATAAGCTCCATGAGGGCATGAATATGCTATCTCTATATCATCTATAATCATTCCTGTTAATGAGTACAAACTTTAAAAATATTTGTTGGATGAAAGGAGGAAGAAAAGAAGGAAAGAAAAATGGAGGGAAGGATTAATGGATGAGGAATAGAATTAGGAAAAAGAGAGAAATGATAGGGAAATTGCTTAATAGAGAAACATGTATCTACAGGGATCCAGTTGTTATAGCACAAAATTTCTATTGCTCATGTTGTAAGGTCATATTTATATCCACTTAATTGGCAAATACTTTTACATTTTAAGTTCTGTCTTCTAAGTCTCCTGATCAACTTGTTAAAATATTTCCCTTTTTCTTGATCAAGCTTATGGATAAGATTAACTTTGTATAATTTAACATCTAGAAACCACCCGCTGCAGGTACCTAACTTTTAATATATCTGAAAATACACATCCAACAACTATGCATTACATACTTATTAAGTTGTGTCAGGTATTTTGATATTTTAGAAATAAGTCAAGAAAAAATGATTTTCTAAAGGATCTTATAATATTATAATAGGAGAACAAGATATGCACACATACATCAAGGTAGAATACAACAAACAATGTACAAATTAAGGTAAAGAAACAATTAAATTCCAGCAAAGATGAGATTAGGGGTTTCTAAACAAAGAGAAACAAGGGCATAATATTCTCACAAATATCTTATTCTCAAACAAAGCACTTGTGGATTTGGGGACAACTTGAAAATTATGTAACTGTGGAACTAGCACAACATTTTTAGGAAGTCCAAATACGATAACAAGATAATTTTCAGTAGTCTGTTATTCTCAGAGAAGACTGTTTAAATCAAGCATAAAAATACATCTAATAAATAGATTTTTCAAGATAACGTTATAATGCTAAATGTAAATTAGGTGATAAACCTAGGAATGTACTACATATGCATTTACAGGTTATGTCTACATTAGTGAACCAATATATACAATATTAGTTATCCTTAAGAGTATTTTACTCCCAGTATTGGCTGAGCGTGGTGGCTTACACCTGTAATCCCAGCACTTTGGGAGGCTGAGATGGGAGGATCACCTGAGGCCATGAGTTTGAGACCAGCCTGGCCAACATGGTGAAACCCTGTCTCTACTAAAAATACAAAAAAATTAGCCAGGCGTGGTAGCACATGCCTATAGAGCCACCTACTTGGGGTCCTGAGGTAGGAGAATCGCTTTAACTTGGGAGGTGGAGGGTACAGTGAGCCTAGATCCCACCACTGTACTCCAGCCTCGGTGAAAGAGCAAGACTCTGTCTCAAAACAATAAAATAAAATAAAATAAATTTTAAAAATGTATTTTATTCCCAGTATACATGCACATAAATAGGACACAACTGGAACGGTAAACTAATGTGATTTCCACAATATCTTGATAACGTTACTATGAAGTTAGAAATTCAAATTTATTTACTGTCCATAGAGAATTAAATTTGATTGCATAGGTCATTCTGCCCATAGTGTCATGAAGTAGCCCAGTTTAGAAGAAGAAAACCTGAGGTCAGAAAAAAGGGAGCAGGCAAGGATATCTTCTAACAAGTTCAGGAGGAGCCTGAGCCTTGGAAAAATCCCTAAAAATAAGCATGTTGAAAGTTGAATCCTTATGGAGTTTTTGCAGCTAAGCCTTAAAGCCATTCATGAAAACAAACAAACAAAATAAACAAACAAAAAACTTGGGTTTGAATGAAGAATGTGATGGTGAAGATGTGATGGTAATTTTTTGAAATGACATTTCTTTAATAAATATGATACTGCTATTTGTGCACTTCACTATTACCGTAGGGTGACTTGTAACCACAATAAGTGAGAAGAGCAATACCTACTTCTCTCTGATTTTATAATAATCAAGCATAAAAATAAGATACATGGTATGTTAAGCCAATTGTGATCTTCCATATAAGTAATTTATGGTGAATGTAAAATTAAAATAGGATTATTTTAAAACTGAAAATGGAATCTAAAGTGCATAATGCAAAGACTAGAGGATTTTAAAGATCTATTAGTAAAGTTATGACTAATCAAGAGTGGAGTAGAGTTGAATGATTTTTTTTCCATATTAAACAGTTGTGTTGTTTTCTTCAAGTTATTCTTGAGATGCTATTTATCCTTGAAGCAAAGAGATAGGCTAGCTAATTTCTCTTTTAGCTTCTTTTTTTCTGAAAAAATAATAAGACATTGAAACAATTCTGGCTTCTACAATGGTTAGCTACCACTCCTTTAAAATGTGACAATCATTTCGTCATAACAATACTCATTTAAGAATAAAGACTTATAACCACTGTTACTAATCAATTTATACCTGTAAATCAATCCATATCTGCAAATTATCTGCTTTGGTACTGATGTAATATATGTAGAAAAAAATTATCATAAATTCGATTAAATTTAAATGTAGAGTTCCTACAACCTAATTTGTTGCCTAGAAACAAAATCTTTTGATATGCATTGGTGAATCGCTAAATTTACTTTGTACATGCAGAATATATTTTTAACACACTACTGCCCATTTAATGAGAAAATATGTAATGCAATGGGAAATATGTGTTTTCTGTAAGAAATTCTCTTTCATGAAGGTAAGGAAAGGGAAAAAATAGGAAAAACTATTTTGTTCTATGTAGTAAAATATAATTTTGGTTTGTATTAAGCAATGGAAACACTTCACTCAGATCTATGTTATCAAAATTGCTCAAATGTACTGTATAAGCTTTGATACTCAATAGTAACTTGTTAATTAAAAAAGTGACATTGTGGTTGAAATTCCCTCATATTTGAACTAAAATCAATGTTTAAATAAGTCAACTTTTTATAAGGCAAAGGAATATGAAACAAATATTTTTAGGTAAAAACTGAAAATATTTTAGCAGAGATTCATTAGCACATAAGTAGCAAAAAAAGAATGTCATCTGCCTAAACTTTTGCAGTTAATATAGAAAAAAGAATTAATTATATATTATATTTCAGTCATATATTATCCCATTTAAATAAAATAAATTATAAAAGTAAATTTCATATGAATATTTTAATAATCGAGTTTTACAGTACTATTCAATGTTTGCATATTTCCAAATTCTGCACAAAGAATGTTTTAATTTTTAAATTTGATGAAAAATCATGTGTTTCATAAAACCATAACTTTGTTATATAAGATCTATTGAAATATCATATAGGAAAAAAAATTAAGATGGTATTTAGCACTTTAAGTACTAAATAATTTTTGCCATCAAAATTTATCAATTGCTTTTAAATGCTTGTTAATTCATCACCTATTCCTCTTTCTTTTTATTGAAAGATGTATTTAAGTATTACTGAAAACCATGCAACCACATCAATGTCAATGATGATGATTATTTTGGGGGGAAATACGTTTTTGCTTTTTTTGTTTTTTTTTTTTGAGATGGAGTCTCGCTCTGTTGCCCAGGCTGGAGTGTGGCATGATCTTGGCTCACTGCAAGCTCCACCTCCCGGGTTCACGCCATTCTCCTGCCTTAGCCTCCTGAGTAGCTGGGACTACAGGCGCCCGCCACCACGCCCGCTAATGTTTTGTATTTTTAGTAGAGACAGGGTTTCACCGTGTTAGCCAGGATGGTCTCGATCTCCTGACCTCATATTCCACCCGCCTCGGCCTCCCAAAGTGCTGGGATTACAAGCGTGAGCCACCGCACCTGGCTATTTTTTGGGGAAATATGAAAAATTTATTCAGACTCAATATATAACATTGACATTATATATACAATGGCAATTTCATGCCTAAACCAACATTTATTCTAGTTTTTACTTTATATAAGATCTAGATAAGATTAGAGGTTTCCTTTTTTTTTTTTTTTTAACTACTCAAAACAATAAATGACAATTTCCCTCAGGCCAAGATGAAGTAAAATATATTTAATTTACTTATTTATTATTTATTCATTTATTTTTTGAGATGGAGTTTCACTCTTGTTGCCCAGGATGGAGTGCAATGGCACGTTCTCAGCTGACCACAACCTCCGCCTCCTGGGTTCAAGCGATTCTCCTGCCTCAGCCTCCCGAGTAGCTGAGATCACAGGCATGCTCCATAACACCCAGCTAATTTTGTATTTTTAGTAGAGACGGGGTTTCTCCATGTTGGTCAGGCTAGTCTTGAACTCCCGACCTCTGGTAAACTGCCTACCTCGGCCTCCCAAAGTGCTGGGATTACAGGCGTGAGCCACTGCGCCTGGCCCGAGATTGAATTTATAAAGTAACCAAAACAATCAGACAGTATGTAAGAAATAACTTTCGGCCTGGCGCGGTGGCTCAGGCCTGTAATCCCAGCACTTTGGGAGGCCGAGATGGGCGGATCACGAGGTCAGGAGAACGAGACCATCCCGGCTAACACGGTGAAACCCCGTCTATACTAAAAATACAAAAAATTAGCCAGGTGTGGTGGCGGGCTCCTGTAGTCCCAGCTACTCGGGAGGCTGAGGCAGGAGAAAGGTGTGAACCCGGGAGGCGGAGCTTGCAGTGAGCCAAGATCTCGCCACTGCATTCCAGCCTGGGTGACAGAGCGAGACTCCGTCTCAAAAAAAAACAAAAAAACAACAAACAAACAAACAAACAAACAAAAAACAAAAAAAAAAACAAAACCAAAAAAAAAAATGAAATAACTTTCTTCCAGACACATGAGATTTAGGGACTGAAGGACAGTGATCTCTGGGAGATGGAAAACAAATGAGTTAGATCTATGAATGCATCAATTATTGCCTTGGAGAGTTTCCAGGCTGCAGCACAGGAAAAGCAAACCCAGACAGAGCTCAGCAAACTTCCTTTATTGAGAAGAAAGAACTGTGAGACTGGGATTATGATGCAGTTTCCAAGACAGGATCAGAGACAACGGAATTTCACAGAGAAAGGACCCCAATATTTCCAACAGGGTCTCCTAAAGTATTCAGCAAAGTACTGATCAGTCCAGGAATTTCAGGCAACTAACCAAGGGAGAGAAAATAACTATCTGAACAAAATTAAAAAGCTTAATACCTGGTATCACATCTACATGCAACAGAGTGACTACTTTTAGTAGCTAGACTTGAAATCTCATAATTCACAAGGCACCTACACATATAATGTTCACAATAGATTTGCCTTAGTGTTGGAGAATAATTTGCCCAAGATTGAACATTGCTCTAATGTGCCCAAAAGACTTAAAAAGATGGTAAATGATGAAACAATTTCCAAGTAACTAAAGTACTTCTAATAAGAAAGCACAAAAATGTTATAGGATTAAAAATGTCAGGCAAACAACAACATAAAATTCACACTGTCTAACATCCATGCAATAAACACATTACATAGAAAAAAAAGCAATAAAAACCTTAATGAAGGAAAATATATCAATCAAAATTGACTCTGTAATAAAATGTTAGGATGAGAAAGCACATGTATTAAGCAGTTATTATTGTTGTATTTCAGATGTCCAATAAGTGAAAAGATATAGAGGATATACAATTATTATATTAGAATGTAAAAGCTGAAAAATGCACAAAATAAGATTAGCAGTCGATTGCAGTTTTAAGTAAAAAGGATCAATGTCTTGAAGACACAGTAATAGAAACCACCCAAAATGAAATATACAGAGAAGAAATAATTTAAAATAATGAAAAAGTATAAATGAGCTTGGGAACAACTTCAACAGCCCTAATAAAATTTTAAGTAGGATCTCCAAAACAGGAGTGAGAGAACAAAAAAAAATGACTTCCAGAAATAATGAGTAAAAATGGCCAGACTTTATAAAGCTATTATTCCACAGGTCTTAGCCAGCAAAAAAATGAACTGAAACAATAAAAAAAAAATTACTCAATTTGTCCAAAAAAAAGGCAAAAAAAAAAAAAATCCAAGTACAAGATGGGCAAAGACTTCATGACTAAAATACCAAAAGCAATGGCAACAAAAGCCAAAATAGACAAATGGGATCTAATTAAACTAAAGAGCTTCTGCACAGCAAAAGAAACTATCAGCAGAGTTAATAGGCAACCTACAGAATGGGAGAAAATTTTTGAAATCTATCCATCTGACAAAGGGCTAATATCCAGTATCTACAAAGAACTGAAACAATACAAGAAAAAAAACAAACAACCCCATCAAAGAGTGGACGAAGGATATTAACGGACACTTCTCAGAAGAAGACATTTATGCAGCCAACAAACTTATGAAAAAATGCTCATCATCACTGGTCATCAGATAAATGCAAATCAAAACCACAATGAGATACCATCTCACACCAATTAGAATGGCGATCATTAAAAAGTCAGGAAACAACAGATGCTGGAGAGGATGTGAAGAAACAGGAACACTTTTACACTCATTATGGGAGTGTAAATTAGTTCAACCATTGTGGAAGACAGTGTGGCAACTCCCCAAGGATCTAGAACAAGAAATACCATTTGACCCAGCAATCCCATTACTGGGTATATACCCAAAGGATTATAAATCATTCCACTGTAAAGACACATGCACAGTATGTTTATTGCAGCACTGTTCACAATAGCAAAGTCTTGGAATCAACCCAAATTCCAACCAGTGATAGACTAGATAAAGAAAATGTGGCACACATACACCATGGAATACTATGCAGCCATAAAAAAGGATGAGTTTGTGTCCTCTGGAGGGACATGAATGAAACTGGAAACCATCATTCTCAGCAAAGTAACACAAGAAGAGAAAACCAAACACTGCATGTTGTCACTCATAAGTGGGAGTTGAACAATAAGAACACATGTACACAGCGAGGGGAACATCACAGACTGGGGGTGGGGGCTGGGGGAGGGATAGCATTAGGAGAAATATCTAATGTAAATGACAAGTTGATGGGTGCAGCAAACCAACATGGCACATGTAGACCTATGTAACAAACCTGCACATGTACCCCAGAACTTAAAGTATAATAAAAAAATAAAAAAGAATACGGTGCTCAGGTACATTATAAACATATTTCTCAAAACTAGTGATAGAGAAACTTTTTTAAAAGCCAGAGAAAAACAGCACATTGCATACAGAAGACCACTTGTGTTATAAATGACAGCAGATTTCTTGTCAAAACTATGTAAGGCAGAAGACAGTGGAGCAAGATCTTTAAAATACTGACAGAAAAGTCAACCTAGAGTTCTATAACCATTTAAAATATATCTTAAAAACAAAGACAAAATTAAGAGTTCTTCAGACACAGAAAGGCTGAAAGAATTCACCACTGGCAGACTCATCACACTCCAAGATATACTGAAAAAAATGTACTTCATGCGTAAGGAATATTATAACAAATGGAAATACAGATATACATAAAGGAATAAGGAGGAGTAGAAAGGGTAACATGATGGAGTATATGTAAGATTTTTCTTATACATATGTTATGACTTTTACAATGCATATTTTATTTTAGTTCAAACAACTAATTATTTTTAAAAAAAACAATTAAAATGTAACAATAAAAAACCACTCCAATAGTCAAAAAGAAGGCAGAAAAAAAGGAAAAGGGAAATAAAGAACAAAGAGGACAAATGAAAACTACAAAGCAGGGTGATAAACCTAAATGTAATTATATGAGTAATCACACTAAATATAAGTGTTCTAAATACCTTGATTCAGAGGCTAAGATTGTCAAATTTGATTTGAAAAGCAAGGCCAAATATGTGCTGCCAAGAAGAAATATACTTTAAATAGAAAGACATAAATAAGTTAAAAGTAAAAGAATAATAAAATATATGCTATGAATACTAATCAAAAGAAAGTTGGAATGACTGTATTAATAATAGAAAAAAGGTTATTTCAGAGCAAAGAAAAACTGAGATAAAAAAGGTGATTTCATAACTATAAAGTGGCCAATTAAGATTACACAGCAATTCAATCTTAAACTGTTTCACTTAGGAACAAATGTTCAAAATACATGAAGCAAAAACTGCTAAAACTGCAAGCATAAAGAGGAAAATTCACAATTATAGTTGGAGATTTAAATATCCATCTTTCAATTAGATAAAATATCAGCAAGCATATGAAAAACTCTAACTCAACCAACTTTATATAATTTCACATTTATAGAATACCCTACCAAACAACAGCATGCTGTACATTCTTTCAAGTACACATGAATTATGTATAAAGATACACCATATTCTGGGTCATAAAAATGTCTCAATAAATTAGAATAAATTCAAGTCATAGAAAGTATGTTCTCATTCCACAATTAAATAACCATTCAAATAAAGAAATATATTTGAAAAATTCCTAAATATTGGAAACACATATCTAAATAGCTCATGAGTCAAAAAGAAAAAATCAAAGGTGAATTACAAATGTTTCCAATGTGGCTAGAGCAGTATTTAGGGAAATTTTATAGCATTAATGGCCTAGATTAGTAATTTTTTAGAAAGGGTCTGAACCAAATGACTTCAACCTCCCCCTTAAGAAACCGGAAAAAGCGAAAAAAAAAAAAAAAGAAACTCGAATTAAACAGAAGATAGGAAATAATACAGATCAGCATAGAAATCAATAAAATAGATAATAGAAAAAACAACAAACAAAAGTTAGTGATGCAAGAAAATTAATGCAACTGTTAAACTTTTAATCATACTGATCAGAAAAAAATAAAAATATTTGATCATTATCAAGAAATATGTAGTAATATTACTCAGATTCTATAGATTTTAAATGTATAACTAGGGAATATTAAGAACAAATTTATGCCAACAAATTTAACAAGTTTGATGAAATGAATTAACTCTTTTAAAGAAACAAAATATGAAAGCACACTCATAGGCAGACAACCTGAATATCCCTATATCTAACAAAGCACATACTGTAAAAAATCATTTATGTAAAATTCTAGAAAATGAAAACCAATCTATCAATAAAAAGTCGATCAGTGTTTAATTGGAAACATGCAATTGTAGCAGGGAGGGATGAAAGAGTGAAATTAACAGGGACCCTAGGGAAGCATTTGAGGATGATGGATATGTTTACTATCTTGATTGTATGATGGATGGATTCATGGTTGTATTATATGTAATATATTGCAAGTTATCTCAATTGTGCTATTTCTTCTCTGTTTTTTCTTCCTCTTTTGACAACATCCAGGTGTGAACTGGGAGAAGCTGCAGCTACTCCACTTTCTTTGGTATTTGGGATCCAGCCATTAGATGAGTTTACCACTCCATCTTTGCTTGCTCGTGCCTAGAATAATCACATTACAACTCCATATCCAATCATAAAAGATTAAATGGTCAGGTCATTTTGAGAGAACACCTCTAGTTCTCATGAAACTATCAACATGATACACACAGAGAAACTGGTTGAAGAGGCTGGAATTAATTTCTGAATCCTTATGTCACTCTATCAATTTCCTAGCCTTAATTTCTTTTCTGACCTGCTCTTCAGGACTTAAGATAACTGTTTTTTGTTGTTGTTGTTGTTGCTGTTACAGTTGTTTTTTAAAGGATTATGTGTTAGTTTATTTTTGACAGTATAACAGAATATCTAAGAACAGGTAATTTACAATGAAAATAAATTTACTGGCTCACAGTTCTGGAGGCTAGGAAGTCCAATATCAAGATGCTGGCATCTGGTGAGAGCCTTCCTGCTGAGTCATCACATGGCAGACAACAAGAGGGCAAGAAAGGGCAAGAAAGAGCAAGAAGGGTCCAAACTCTCCTTTTTATAATGGCAGTGATCACACCCATGAAGATGAAGCCCAGATGGCCTAATCACCTCTTAAGGGTCCCACTTCTTAACGCTGTCACAGTGACAAATAAATGTCAACATGAGTTTTGGAGGGGACAAACATTCAAACCATGCAAAGTAGTATGAGCAATATAAAAATTTTTTCTTTAGTCAGTTGTTTTTCAATCGAAATAAAAAATTTTCTTTCATGTAAACTAAAATATATTTTGTTAAATGTTAGTGAAGAAATAATATAGTCAAAATTATATGTATGTAATTTTTAGACATTATTAATTGGACTTGATATATTATTCATAATTATTATATTTAATTAAGGAAGAACTTTTTCACCTATTTACTCATTCACTCATTCAGGATTACTTTCCAAAGGGAATTTATATTTAGATATGAAAAGGGAGTTAAAGTTACTCATTTTTTCTAGAAAATTTATATAGCATTACCTAATATGTGTCAGATAATTTGCTGAATGATATGAATGTAAAGATTAGAGATGTAAACCCTGACATTGTGTACACTAACATGATATGATATAATGTAGTAAATCCTAAAACCGAAAAATGTACAAAGTGTTGGGGAGCATAGTAGATTAAGAATGGTATATGAGAAAAGGGAAAGGAAAGAGGCATTTTAAGAAGAGACTCAGTGTGTAATATGGTGGACTTAGGGAGCCATGAGTGGTTTAGCATTATTATAATATAGGCCATAAACACCAAAGATGCAAGGGGAAACACATGGACCCATCCTGTGGAGATACAAGAACACTTTGTAAAGAGGCAAAATGTATGCATATGTCATTTCTAAGAAATTATAAAAAATACAAATGCTATATTTTGTCCAGATTTTCCAGTCATGACATGGTATGAATTTATACCAGGGAACTAGAATAAAAAATACCAAAATCATACATTCCATAAATAGAATCAAACATCCAACCTTATAGTGTATATTATCCTGAACTATAATTGGAAGTTGGTTACTGTAATTTGAATGAGTTATTATCTTCTTAAAATACTATGCAATCAAATGGGAGCACCACTCAATTTATTGGTACCTCTTATTAAAGTTTATTTTAACAAATCAGTGACAGTAATGTTGGTCAAAGAGTGACAGTCTGATTAAAGCAATGTATTTCTTTAGGATTTGATTGATGGAATTCTTTGTTTAAATGATGGTAAATACACCTCTATGATAAAATATACAGGACCTCAATAAACAGGTTCTTTATAAAGCTGGAAACATACAAATTACATTGGGCTGAAGGACAAAAGCAGAAAGTCTTTTCTCTAATGCACTGTGCCTTGTAGTTTATGACTGTCTAGTATGGTAGGGGTTTAGCAAAAGTAAATCTCCATAACTGCCAGTCAAACAATGACAGTTAATAGAAGTTTTACCCAGTGTCATGAAGGTAGTAATTAACAATTTATAGCAAAAAGGAAAAGCATGATAATAAAAAATGTCAGCAGCTAATAAAGAAAAAGAATGAAGTAGCTGCATGAACACTGTACCCAGGCAATCATCATAAATAAACCAATAGAGTAACTATCCCTTTAACAAAGCATCTCCGTATCAGAGAATCAGACTGCAGAAGCTGGAGAAGGCCCGTACTTCATCATTCATTCTACCTCACTAGACTCCAACTCCATGCCCTCCTGACCAAGGAGGTAATTGGTACTTAGTTCTTCGTTAAGGAGGTTCTACTATGTCAGAGTGTGATTTTTTTTATTTCTTACTAAGCAAAACGCAATTCTGAATGATTATCTGAGACACATGCAAATAAAGATACATGGACATAAAAAATGTGAGATTGATCTTTCACATAAGTAAACCAATTTTCAGCTATTGAATATAATTTTAAGTTATAATGAATTTCATGCTACCAAAACATTTGTCCTATATTTCATCAAAAAAGACAGATTTTCTCATGACCAAGGCCACTTAAGTTAGGCAACAAGATAAGCCAATTACTAGCCACAATAATCTGATCCCTAGATAGATAGATAGATAGATAGATAGATAGATAGATAGATAGATAGATGATAGATAGATAGACAGATAGTGATAGAACATAATATCACTATGTAGTATAAACATACCCTCATATATCTTGTCTCATTTAAGCAAAATAACCAATTTGATAATATCTATTATCTTCCAGGCTACCTTACATATACAATCTCATTGAATTCTAACAGCATCCGTGGCTCAAATACTGAGGCAGAATTTAGTTTTTGTTTTTTTTGTTTGTTTGTTTGTTTCGGGTCCAGTGATCCTACATGAAACCCTATTCCTTTTCTTGAAATCATGATGATCCCTACAAAGAAAGACAGGACTCAAGGGCACCTATTAGAATGTATCTAATACATTCAAACTAATTGCATTATTCTGATTATATATTTGCTTTGGAAGGTACATTTTGCTACAGCATGAAGGGATGTGTAAGGTCATTCCTTGAAACCAAAGGAGAAATTTCTATAAAAGTTTAATGAAAATCTGTAGAAAGCTGATTGAAGTCAATTTGCTAAAATTTGTGAGCAATACTGTTCTGATGAAAAAACTCAAAACAAAATCTTCTTTCTCTCTTTTAAAATAAATTATTTCTCTGTTTTGGCAGTAAAAATGTTGGAAGCCGAGAGGCTAAAAAATTATTATTTCTGTCTCTCCTGCTCCCGTTCTAAATTACTTAAAAAATAAGTCAAAGAGAAATCTTTAAAGTTAATTATGAAGAACTTTGTTTATATATGCCAGCAATTATTTTTACTAAGTCCGAACCCCAGAATATGATAAAGTTTTACAACTAGATTTCCCCAAGATTGGCCTGAGCCAGTCATGCCCAAATATTCCTTCCATGTTCACAAATCAAGACAGTTGTGATGCACCTAAGGCAAAGAGTGAATGAGAGAGTGAGGAGAGGATAAAGATACGTAAACTGATGTCCTTTAATCCTGAAAGAAATATCATGAGTGGGAAATAAGGAATCAATGTGGCTAAACATTAAAAAACTCTGAACTCAATGGAAATTCCTAATAAAATATAAATAATTTTGGATTTTTAAATGTGTGTAATTTGCAAAAATTATGTTAATTCATTATTTTTCTGATTAACTTTTTTGCAGTTGGTGCATCTCATGATTAAATATCCACTTTTTCTGATGCACTTAAGGATGTCATCTAAAACAGATACTTTCCACCCAATAGTGAGTATAATTTAAATAATTATTAAATAGAAAAATTTTGATCTATATACACATTTTATTGAATATGGGCCTTTTATTATCTCATATTTTAAATTGAGCTGTGTCTTCAATTCAGGAAAACGTACTGATAACAAAGAAGATGGTTCTAAATATATCATATATATCATATATTCATATATATATAATATATATAATATATATGATGTATATTTTATATATATATATATATATATTCATCCATTCAGTATTTTCAACTGGGGAGAGATTTGTAAGAAAGACCTGAGACGGTCTCAATGCCTTTTCCTCTTTTGCATCAATTATATTATTGATGAAGAAGTATTATATCCCTCAAATGCTGTGAGGTAAGATTTTTTTTTTAAAAGGAAAATTACTGCTTAATTGAATAAGATTCCAGAAAACAAGTATATCATCAATTTTGAGTAGAATGTTCCAGAAACATGCAAGATCTTTATGTTCATTCTAAATTACTTAAAACATATAGGTCTTGCAGGCACTCCCAATCATTCATTCATTCACTTTCTAAACAGATATTTATTGATTAGCCAGGTTTGTACTAGACTATGGGTATACATAAGGGGATATAATAGTGAGTGAAAAAACATAATTATCTAATATTATCATAATTTTCCAATGCTATTTGCCTTTGAGGTGTATTCTACTAATGTAAAGAGCATGCAATCATAAAACTATAAGAAACACTGTTAAAAACAGATAAACAACAAACTACATATATGCACATAAACTGTAAATGCTATGGGATATGAATTTAATTCAGGACATATAATTAATATGTGCATGGAGCATACATTCATGATTAGAGAGACATATATTTTACGTGTGAAGAAGCAAAACAACATTGTTTTTAGAGTTTCACCACTGACGTTCCTTAAATGTCCACCATTTATAGCTAAGCTGTTTAGATTTTGAACACAATCTCACTTCTCTAATGAGTGTCCAAATTTCAGAGACAAGAAAGAAGGAAGTGTAGTGTGGAACAGGGTCTAGTGGAATTCCATACTTCAAAGGGAGAAATCTGTCTTCTTTTGAAATATCTTCTTGCTTCCCTGACTGTACCCCCATGTATCTTAAAACTAACATAAAGATTTTTCTCTGATTTCCTTGCAATATCTCTCCCTTTAGAAAATTACAAGAGAAGATTTGATCTTGGTCTTTCATCCAAATATAGATATGCAACTCAGTCTCCAGGGCTTGCATTGTCCTTCCATATTCTGGATACCTTACCTATGTACTTACAACAGAAACTCTTGTTAAAAGCATGTCAGTCATGCAGTTGTCAGATTTAACAAGGAACTGTTTGGAAGACATCTGAAGTATTTCCTTAATAATAATGAATCTGGAGTTTTATAAAGAGTGAGGTTTTAAAAAAATGTCTACCTGGCCCTCAAAGGGAAAAAAATTCAGTGAAATTACATACTATAAGACCTCCTTAAATATCTGGGATAAGATAACACTAATACATGTCAATTATCTGAATAGTAAGTAGAAAGATATGCTCAAAAAATGCATCCTCAGAGTCAACTATCATTTATATTGTGTGTGTTCTTCTGACTTCATTAAAGTATTCCCATGTAGTTTTATTTTTATTCCAAGTACATTAATCATTTAGAGTTTACTTCAAGTGAATCGAGTTGTTGAACAGCATTTTTGTTACTTGTGAACACTAAATGTAATAGCAGAAAATAGAGTTTGCAAGATGGTGTGAAACAGAATTTTGTTTAGGGCACGGAAGCAATCATGTGCAAACTTAAAGTTGACAAGTGAATGTGCATGCATCTTGCTTTTCTACATTGTTTTTGTCCACTCGATGAAATGGGTTGTTTTGGTGTTAAGTATGGTCGGACTAGGGGGTAGAGATTGCATTTTTGCCCCTCCATAGGTAAGCGGCATTTAGTTGTATAAGACACATCTCACCAGACAGTTGATATCCTAGGATGTTTTGACACTGTTTCTCTGCATGATTCCACTCCAATCTTTATCTCTACCTTCATTATTTTTCCTTATTTTCTTTACTCAGAATTATCATAAAGCAATACTACTAACATGTCATTCTACTGATTTTCTTAAAATATTTTTTTCTTGGTGATTGACACTCCAATTAGGGCTTCTTTTTACTAACTCCATCCATATGGAAGAACTCCATCTGCTGTGACCTATTGTTTTGGATATGAATTACATATCTTATAGTTTTTCTTTAAAAGTTAAAGGACATTATTGAGCAGCATTCTCAGAGTTTCCTCTGTTTTCACATGCTGTGTGATTTCTCTCCTCTTTTCTTTTGGCTGTTGTGGTGGTGGGGCAGGGGGAGTGAGATGTCTTCACAATACTATATTTTCACCATACTATATTTTTGGGCAAAAGCACGTTCTTTCACTGTGTCAATAGCAACACAGGTTGAGCCTCTTCAATTCAAAAGTTAAAATCTGAAATGCCCCAAATGCACTGAAATAATGCCACAAGTGTACAATAACTTTTTAATTAAACACAACATCTTAAGTGGAGCCAGAAAGCCTGCCATCGTCTGTTGTTGTTTAAGAGCGATGCAGGTATTCCGGTGATGCTGCTGTGCTGCTCCACTACCCTGAACACATTATTTTTCACTCTATTAATGCCATGTCATACTTTTTTTCCTGGTAAGTACTCTATATGAGTAAGTGTAAGAAAATGATTTCTTCTCCGTAGCTTGTAAATTTAGAGTTAGAAATGATGGTGGCCAACCAACCACAGATTGCCCACATGGGTGGCTGGATGATGACACCTTCACTTTGCGATGGTCCCATATACACAAACTTTGTTTCATGCACAAGTTTTTTTTTAATATTGTGTAAAATTATCTCCAGGCCATATTTATAAGATATACATGAAACATAAATAAATATTGTGTTTAGACTTGGGTTCCATCCCCAAGATATCTCTTTACATATATGCAAATATACAAAAATCTGAAAAGAATAAAATTCAGATACATTTCAGGTCTTAAGTATGTTGAATAAGAGTTACTCAACCTCTATTGTATCTGTAAAGCTGATTTAATTTGCTGTTTTAACACCTCAGTAGGTTGCCTAAGTGCACACAGCAAATGCCATTTACAGGCAATCACATAATTAAGTGGCTACATTAATAAGTAGAATCTATAGTGAAATTTTGGGGAAGGTTGCATTTCCTACTATGTCTTGATGTACAATTGCTTTCAAAATCATAGGGACTATATTCTCTTCACTGACCTACATACACTTATAATAAATGAATTTTGGTTGTGTCTGACTTAGCCCATCTCTTCTACTATAAGGAAACAGCACAATGTGTATTTGTTGTGTATGCACATATATGCGTCTTTGTGTTTGTATGTATCGGGCATAAGTCATATAAGGCAATAAAAATTTTATTTTAAAAGTAAAAATTTAGGTGTATATGTGTTCATTTATTAGTTCGTTTTCATGCTGCTGATAAAGACATACCCCAAACTGGGAACAAAATGAGATTTAATTGGACTTACAGTTCCACATGGCTGGAGAGACCTCAGAATCACGGCAGGCAGTGAAAGGCACTTCTTACATGGCAGCAACAAGAGAAAAATGAGGAAAAAGCAAAAATGGAACCCCTGATAAACCCATCAGATTTCATAAGACTTATTCACTATCACAAGAATAGCAAGGAAAAGGCCAGCCCCCATGTTTCAACTACCTACACCTAGGTCCCTCCCAGGACACATGGGAATTCTGGGACATACCACACAAGTTGATATTTAGGTGGGGACACAGGCAAACCATATCATTTCACCCCTGGCCCATCCAAATCTCATGTTCTCATATTTCAAAACCAGTCATGCCTTCCAACATTCCCCTAAAGTCTTAGTATTTCAGCATTAATCTAAATGTCCACAGTCCAAAGTCTGACTGAGACAAGACAAGTCCCTTCCTCCTGAGCCTGTAAAAATCAAAAGCAAGGTACTTACTTCCTAAATACAATGGGGTTGCAGGTATTGGGTAAATATAGCAGTTCCAAATGGGAGAAATTGGCCAAAACAAATGGGTTACAGGGCCCACACAAGTCTGAAATCCAGCGGGGCAGTCAAATTTTAAAGCTCCAAAATGATTTCCTTTGACTCCAGGTCTCACATCCAGGTCACACTGATGCAAGAGGTGGGTTCCCATGGTCTTGGGTGGCTCCACACCTGTGGCTCAGCAGGGTACAGCCTCCCTCCTGGTTGCTTTCATGGGCTGGCATTGAGTGTCTGTGGCTTTTCCAGGTGCATGGTGCAAGCTGTTGGTAGATCTACCATTCTGGGGTTTGGAGGATGGTGACCCTCTTCTCACAGCTCCACTAGGCTGTACCACAGTAGAGACTCCGTGTAGGGGCTCAGACTCCACATTTCCCTTCTGCACTGTCCTAGCAGAGATGCTCCACGAGGACCCTGCCCCTGCAGCAAACTTTTGCCTGGGCATCCAGGCATTTCCATACATCCTTTGAAATCTAGACGGAGGTTCCCAAACCTCCAATTCTTGACCTGTGCACCCGCAGGCTCAACACCACATAGAAGCTGCAAAGGCTTGTGACTTCCACCCTCTGAAGCAACAGCCTGAGCTCTACATTGGCCCCTTTCAGTGATGGCTCGAGTGGCTGGGACCTAGGGGTCTAAGTCTCTAGGTCGTGAAGTTTTCTGATATAGCCTAGAGACATTTTCCCCACGGTGTTGGGGACTAACATCAGGCTCCTTGTTACTTATCCAAGTTTCTGCAGCTGGCTTGAATTTCCCCTCAAAAAAAAAAAAAATGGGTTTTTCTTTTCTACTGCATCATCAGGCTGCAAATTTTCTGAAATTTTATGCTCTGTATCCCTTTTAAAATGGAAAGCTTTTAACAGCACCCAAGTCACCTTTCGAATGCTTTGCTCCTTAGAAATTTCTTCCGCCAGATACCCTAAATCATCTCTCTCAAGTTAAAGTTTCCACAAAGCTCTAAGGCAGGGGCAAAATGCCGCCAGTCTCTTTGATAAAACATAACAACAATCACCTTTGCTCCGGTTCCCAGCAAGTTCCTCAGCTCCATCTGAGACCACCTCAGGCTGGACCTTATTGTTTATATCGCCTTCAGCATTTTTGCAAAGCCATTCAACAAGTTTGTAGGAGGTTCCAAAGTTTCCCAAATTTTCCTGTCTTCTTCTGAGCCCTCCAAACTGTTCCAGCCTCTGCCTGTTATCCAGTTCCAAAGTCACTTCCACAGTTTCAGTTATCTTTTCAGCAATCCCCCGCCCCCCCCGCCACTTTACTGGTACCAATTTACTCTATTAGTTCACTTTCATGCTGCTGATAAAGACATACCAATAACTGGGAACAAAAAGATATTTAATTGGACTTACATTTCCACATGGCTGAGGAGGCCTCAGAATCATGGCAGGACGTGAAAGACACTTCTTACATGGGGGCAGCAAGAAAAAAAGTGAGGAAGAAGCAAAAGCGGAAACCCCTGATAAACCCATCAGATATCGTGAGACTTATTCACTATCACGAGAATAGTATGGGAAAGAACAGTCCCCATGATTCAACTACCTCCCCCTGGGTCCCTCCCACTACATGTGGGAATTCTGGGAGATATAATTCAAGTTTAGATTTGGGTGGGGACACAGCCAAATCATATCAGTTCATAAAAAGAATCTGCATTGAGATTTTTGAAATTGTAAAGCAGACGAAGAAGCTTCTTAAAATCTTCCTTTCTATGTCATATGCTATTATATACTAAATTTAAAATAGACATTTAGATATAGTCTATTTTAACACATACATTTCTCAAGGAACCATGAAGCACAACCAATTAATTCAATCTATAAAGTTAGTATATTAAATCCACCAAGTAGGCCGGGTGCAGTGGCTCACGCTTGTAATCCCAGAACTTTGGGAGGCTGATGTGGGCAGATCACCTGAAGTCAGGAGTTCGAGACCAGACTGACCAACGTGGAGAAACCCCACCACTACTAAAAATACAAAATTAGCCGGGCATAGTGGCACATGACTGTAACGCCAGCTACTCAGGAGGTGAGGCAGAAGAATCGCTTGAACCTGGGAGGCGGAGGTTGTGGTGAGCCGAGATGTTGCCATTGCACTCCAGCCTGGGCCACAAGAACAAAACTCTGTCAAAAAAAAAAAAAAAGAAAGAAAGAAAAAAGAAAGAAAAAAAAAAACACCAAGGACAAGTATCCTTATATAGTAAGTTTAAGATGCGACCAGTTTATAACTTGAATATCAGACTTATGTTGAAAAAGCCTGTCACACATATCTTCATGTTGTTGTCTTCACATATCACTATTCCGAATCCTTTCCTAATTTGCCTAGTAGCAATTCATTTTATGGGCATTAAATTTCCAAAACTGAGTGTCTTAAGACAAAGATTTTGCAGACTTTCTCTGCCATTCATTTATTATTCTTTAGTATTAATTTGAATCACCACCAATCCTGCCACCTGTCATGAAGCACAGTCTTTCAAACTACAAATATACTATGAATTTGTAACTGTCACACATTGACTTGGAAAGTAGAGTCATTTATCACTTCTTTTAAAAAGGAATATATAATAAAAGAGAAAATTTGGTTGAGATTTCCTCTTGAAGGTGTAAAGGTTAAGGGGCTACTATAGAAATTGTTGCTTCTACAATAAGTAAATACAACCACTGAAAAAATAAACTGAAATGAATTTGAGGAAGATATTTCTGATGACTCTTTGATGGTTGTCAAACCAAACTAAATGAGTTTACCTGGGATCTTAGCAAATATTAAAGATGATACATGAAAATACAGTGTCTGTTTCAAATCTTAAATTTTGAACAGTGACTTTTTTTTATGGTATTTGACTAGCAGCCACTTTGTAAAATGAATGGATCTAGAGTATAACTGATTTTAATTTATGGAAAAGCCTGGACTTCTGTAGCCACACTGACCAGAAAGCTGTCAACAGTGAAGATTTGCTGGTGAATTTTAGGTTTTTAAAATATGCACATTTATATTACAGTCTATAATATGAGATTCCAACATTTTACAAAGCCAAAAAATGGTAATTTTACTTATTCACATATTTTTTGCAATGTCATTCTACAACTTGAAAAACAAAAATATTATAATAACAACACAAAGCTTACATAATCACAATCTTCCTGACTCATCTTGCCTTTTGCTTGCTTGTTTTAGGTAATGGCCCAACAACAACTCCTTGGACTCCTTTAGCAATTGTTATTAAAAAATACACAAATAAACAACAGAAAGGAAAAATGAAAAAAGAGAAAAATAACAGCCAAAGCCATCTAACTGACCAACCAAACATCGTCCTCATAGAATAATAATTTTAACAAATTTCGAGGAGGAATTTCTTACAATATAGAGAAACAAACAAGAAACGAAATGAAGAACAAAAGGTTTGCACAATGGTTTTCTCCTTATTTATTCTTTAATGCATAAATGTTTGCTTCTGGCAGTACATATTTATTGATTTACTCATTTTAAATTTAATAAATATAATTTAGTTTAATAAATACTTAAATTATTAAATATACTTATTTAATATACATAATATATTTTAGGCATTATACTAATTTTAGGCATTATACTAAGCAACGGAGATATAATGCTTTTTGTTTTTGATTTTTTAAAGCAGATTTCCCTTTAAGGAATTTACACTCAATAGGTTTTTGGACAGATAAACAAGAAATGATAATACAATAGGATGCAAACTATGTATAGCGACACCCCCACATACATACACACATATACATGATAATCAATAATAAAATATTAAAAACCCTTTAAAGTTAATGGTAAACACTTTAAAAGAATAAGGACACTTTACTCTCATTATTACTATGCAAAATTTACTGGAAGTTTCAGTCAATGCAATAAGAGAAGTCAACGGGAAATATAATAATTGTAAAAGACAAACAAAATTGCCATTTTCTCTGAGAATATAAAAATACTTCTATGATCTAAGAAAAAAACTGATTTCTTTAAAAGACAAAAATCAAGCAAATCATAAAAATTTTATAAATGTTTCTACATCATGAGTGTCTTTATATAATAAAAGGATCAATTCATTCATAATATATAGTAATCCCAAAGATGTAGACACCTAATAGAATAGCCAAAATTGTATACATAAAATTAACAGAACAAGGTGAATTTTACATAGTAATATTAAAGTAGAATATTTGGATTTGTTTCTCTTAATATGGATGCTCTATTAAAATAATACAGATACAGAATTTTTGTAGAACAATTAATAGAATAGATTTGATGAACACATATGGAATACTGCATACAACAGACAAGGATTACACATCCTATGCAAGCTTATATGAAGCAATTTTAAAATGATTACATATTAGAACTTAAGCATAAAATGGATCTAAAGAAATAGTAAAAATCATATTCTTTAACCATAATCTAATTAAATTAAAAAGTAAACAAATGAAAGGAATATTAAAATAATTATACATTCAAAAATTAAAATAGTAATGAACAATATTTCGTTAAAGAAGAAACCATAATGGGGTTTTTCAAACACTTGTAATTAAATAACAAAAATACTACACATAGAATGCTAATGAACTTAGTGAAAGTGATATTTGAAGAGGCATTTATTGCTTTAAGTAAATATACTGGAAGAAATACAAATCAAAACCACAGTGAGATATCTTCTCACACCAGTCAGAATGGCTATTAATAAAAAGTCAAAAAACAAGAGGTGTTGTTGATAAAGCTGCAGAGAAAAAGGAATGCTTATAGACTGTTGTTGCAAATGTAAATTTGTCCACCACTGTGGAAAGCAATCTGAAGATTTATCAAAGAACTTAAAACAGAGCTACCATTTGACCCAGCAATCCTACTCGGAATTATATACCCAAAGGAAAATCATTCTACCAAAAATAAGCATGTACTTATATGTTCATAGCTGTTCTATTCAAATAGCAAAGATGTGGAATCAACCCAGGTGCCCATCAATGGTAGAATGGATAAAGAAAATGTGATACATTTACACCATGGAATACAACCATAAAAATATTTTCATTAAAAAAAGAATGAAATTATGTCCTTTGCAGAAACATGGATGCAGTCGGGGGTCAAATCCTAAGTAAATTAACGCAGGGACAGAAAACCAAATACCATGTGTTCTTACTTGTAAGTGTGAGATAAACATCAGGCACACATGAACATCAATATGGAAACAATAGACACTGGGGATTACTGAGAGAAAGGGAGGTGTGGTTTGAAAAACTACATATTTGGTACTATATTCACTACCTTGGTAATAGGATCCATACCCTAAACCTCAGCATCATGCATTGTTCCCATGTACCAAACCTGCACACGTACCCTCTGTATCTAAAATAAAAGTTCAATTAAAAAATTAAAGTACAAAAAGGCATCCAACTTAAGAAGTAAGAAAACAAAGCAAAGCTGCAAAGAAATAATTAATGAAATAGGAAACAAAGACATGATAGAGATGATCAATTATGCCCACAGATGGCTTCTTGAAAAGACTAATTCAGTGGAATAAAACTATAGTGAGATTTACCAGGAAAAAGGAGAAAAGGCACACACAAATACAAAAGCACACACTATTTAGAATGCAAAGTCTAAAATAACACAGATATATTGTTTCCAAACTGTATCATGATAGCAGTATTTTTTAAATACAAAGACCCAAGTTAAAAACTAAAATTTGGAGAAATATTATTATTATTATATGTTTGAATATATACAAATTTATATTGTGATTCTGGATGAAGATTTCAAAAAAGCAGTTAAATATATAGAACTGAAGGTCAGAATTTAGATAAGTGGTGGTGATGATACATGATGGAGTTAAATAATATGTATCTATTATCTATCTGTCTCTCTACATTAGTGTATAAATAGTGATTGAAACCACTCATACGAAAGAAATTATTCATAGACTCATTTAGAGTGAGAAGAAAATCAGACGTAAAAACAGAACCTGGATGAATAATAGCTTTTAAAAGATAAGTGGAAAAGATACTGAAGTAGACTAAGAAGAAAAAGGCAGAAGAATGGAATAAAATCTACTAACTCACGGTAGCATGGAAACAAGAATAAAGGAATTCCAAGAAGAAAGGTGGTCTTGAGGTATGAAATTCTTATAATTCAAACAAACTAAGGGCTGAAAGTTGCTCATTGATTAGTATAGTAGAAAGCAGATGGTACTCTCGGTGAAATAAGTTTCTGTGTAGTGATTGAAGTATATGTCATCTTATAAAAAAATTGACAAATAAAAGAGTGTTGAATGAGTGGAGACAGCAAATGTGAGTATCTCATTGCAGATGCGTGGGGAGATGTAACCTGGATAGATTTGGGCCTGAGAGACAATTGTTTTGTGAATTTGGTTGTGTTTACTTTTGGCAAGAGATGAGCATGTATACACGCCAATAGGTTTGATGCAATGACGAGGGAGACAATTAAGACACAGAAGTGAACATTTTAAGGGATGAGGTGAAGTTCCTGAGATGTCAGGAATGTATTTCAACCGAATTCACTAGACATTCAAATCAAGACCCCTCCCCAAATTTTCATTTTTTGTTTTATATTATTCTGGTCTCTGGTCCATGACTGGCTAATTGTTGTTGAGCCAGTGTTCTCAGAACCTCTTCCAAAATAAATTTCTGTTATCAGTGTAACTCGGAAAGCTCTCACTTTCCTTCATGTCACAATGGGCTACATAAATTTCTAGAGCAAAAGCATTAAAAAAATCCTTCGAATGAGAACGATTCTAGGAATGCCCAATGCAAGTACGAACTCACCAAATAGGAAATATTTTTAGCTGGTTCAAACATTAACAAAGTGTTAGAGACTGTACACTTCATGGAAAAAATTTTACTTCACTCAGAATATGAACATGTGCATTTAAAGTTTATAAAGCACTTTATAATGACATATTCTTATTACATCTTAAGATCGTACATACCTTTAGGTTAATATTCTTTACACATGACTCACAGGGCAAATCTGAGCCTTGCTGCTTTGGAAGTTACTAAATGTCTACAGGTCACTGAGTACATTAATACATTAATACATTATCCTTCAGGATGAAGGTCAGAAGTCACATTTGAACAGGATAGATAAAAGATGAGCCTATCATTAGAGGAATGTCTATGAGTAAACTTATTGTTTGAATACAATAGTAAATATAAATTACAATATATACAATGATACGTATTATAGAATAACTCTGCAAATTCTTGTCCCCTAGTGAAAAAAATACATGGTAGAAAATAGCAATCCTTAAATGAACTCTGTATTTAGTTTTTTTTTTATAATTCTGATTCTACTTTTTTTGCAACCATTTAAAACAGTTTCACGGTGTACCAGAAGTTCATACATCTCAATTACGCCTTGAGTACTTTCTAATTGTTCTAACCTTTTCATCATTGATAAAACAACTACGACTTTTATCCCACTAGTGGTTCCAAAAGCATCTCTCTTTAGTAATAAAACTGTTCACTTCAAATGTTAGCAGTTAAAGGACAATGAAAAATTAACTATTAACTTTAGAGGAAGAATCCCATCCTTCATAATATGTCCAAATCGCAAGTTAAGGAAAGCAATGTCATGAGTAGCCAAATCATATAACCTAGTGGCTTTGTCAATTATCCTAAGAACAATCAGATTTCAATTTTGAAATAATTAACATTTTGGCAAGGATGATATCTCTTTATAGCTAGTAATTTAATCATGACCCAAATTCTCAAAAAAAGATACATTAATTATATTGGATTTATAAGATATTTGGGCATTTTCACTTCTCAGGTTATTAATTGAAAATAAGGTATGTATCTTCATTGTCCTATGATATAAATATTTTTAACATTTACTGAACCATGCAGAATCTATTCCAATATTAATAAAGCCAATTTAGGCTTTCAAGATCTTTACAGGCAGAATGATATATTGAATTTCAGAGAATAGACCTCAGACAAATTTCCTATCTAAAATAAGCCTAGGTTTCCTTACCTGCAAAATGGGGATGATGACAAGTACTTCACAGACACTGAATGTGATCATAAAGGTAATGTGACATTGGTGTCTAACACACAGTTGTCCAATAGTGAGTAGCTATTAACATGATACAACAAACATTAAATTGACATGAAATATGGAGAAAAAGCAAGGAAGCAGGTCTCAATGAAATGTCACATTTGACTTATCCAAGAAACAGGGTGGTCTGCAACAATACTGGAAAGTAGTTGAAGTGTGCTTTTGATACTTCAACAGTTTCACATACAAGAAAATGATCTAAGCCATAACATTTGAAAAAGGCCTACAACCTCTTACAAGAAGTTAACATGATTCTTCTGGAAGAACGGTGCTATATTATATGTGTATGCAATAGCATAGGAGTAAAATATTTTAGAAATTTTCACAGATGTAACGTGTTCTGACTCTATCTGTTTGAATTATCATTTTTATGCTTTTTATGTACTATTACGAATAATCCTTTAGATTCCTGTTGTAAATCTTCAATTACTGAAATATAAAATCACTCTTCAGCTCTCAGCACTATTTTGGGGCTTGGGAGTCAATAAGGCTACCAGCTCCATTTCACAAGGTTTCAAAAAAATGTCTCAAAATATGTCTTGAACAAGAACACAAACCACATTTTTGAAAGCAGTAGAAAGAATCATCTAATTTCTATTAGTTTTACACTTCAAATGAACTTCACTGTTAAGCAAAATATTATTTTTCTAAGTGAGAGATTGACTTTTGTTGACAGAATTGTACTATCTATGGCAGATGCTATGCATACAAAATATTTCTTCAATAAATGCAAAGTTACATCTGTATTGCTATTTTTTGTCATTGCTGTTGCTACCATAGTCTTTTTTCATTCCTCAAACCAAGGAACTACAGTGTTTCTGTGATGGTCCTGCTTTCATTTCATAATTTCTGCCCAATGCAAAGCAGAATTGATAGACTAAAATACATGGAAGGGGAAAAGTTTCACACAAATACATAAATAAATTGATAAATGTTTTTCTTGTTTAATTTGAACACAAAATTGTTTGTATTACTGTCTGCTTTTTAAATATAAGAAGGAAATTACCTAAATCTCAATTCATGTGAAGTTTCCTACCTTCCAGATTACTCATTCTATTCTATATATTAATAAAACAGGGCTTGCTTGTATGTGTTTTGTTGTTGTTGTTGTTGTTGTTTGTGTGTTTTTGAGACAGTGTCTCTCTGTTATCCAGGCTGGAGGGCAGTGGTACAATCCTAGCTCATAAGAGCCTCCACCTCCTCAGCTCAAGCAATCCTCCTACCTCAGCTTCCTGAGTAGCTGGGACTATAGGCATATGCTACCTTGTCTGGCTATGTTTTTGTTTCGTTTTGTTTTTGTAGAGATAGGGTCTCACTATGTTGCTCAGGCCGGCCTCAAACCCCTGGCCTCAAGTGATCCTCCTGCTTTGGCCTCCCAAAGTGTTGGGATTACAAGCGTGAGCCACCATGTCCAGCCCTGTTTGTTTGTGTGTTTTATATTGTATTGGAGATTAATACAAATGCTTCAATTCACTTCCAAAATATAAAAGTATTTTTATTCATACATCAGTGATAGACATTATGATAAAAGATACATTTAGTATAAATGTTAATTCATCCCTAATTTCAGCATTTTGATGACTTGCTTTTATGACAGTGGGTTCCAGATTCTGCATTTTGTAACTCTCACATATATTTCTTATAGACAGATATGTATGTAAGACTGGGAGTTTAACCATTGGGCCCCTTGTAAGGCTGTCTTCACACTTACAGCTGGTGCATGATTATAAAAGCATTGTTTTTAATATGAAGAGGTTATTTCTTAAATCTGAGCCAGGCTAGATTAAACATCCTGTCTGGTATGAGTATATCATTTCCAAATAAAGACAAAGAAAACCTACTGGGGCCATACCCATAGCCACTGCTCACTATGAATCCAAGGCAATACCACTTCATCATGTGAGGACTGTGAGTCATTAAATTGACATACAGGTTATCTAATTCCCTTTGAAGCCTTTTCCATTCCTTGTACAGGCCAAGAACACAAGTCAACCTGATAGACAAAATTACTGCTGCATGCCTACTTAAGAATAAAACTACACACCATGAGACCCTGTCTAAGAGGACAGGTGGTAGCTGTTGTCAATGCAAACATCAGGGATTATTTGCTTGAGCAAATCTCTCCCATTTTCACCATCCAATTCATGGAAGTACTGGAAGATAGAGCCAGGGACTCCCTAAAGCTATAATACAGGTCTATATGGGAAAAAGCATGCTGAGATTAGCCATGGAAGGGATCAGTAATTTTGAAATTTCCTCCAGCAGCATATGTGAGAAGCTCTACATGAGAGCCAGGCATTCTCTGCCACTTGAGATAGTGGTACGTTGTCACTTGTGAAAGATGGGCAGGTAACTTGTCTGAAATGTAGGCTTTGGGTCAAAAGACATCCTGAGGAATATTCTATGAATATAATATTCTGTAATATTGGCAAGCTGTAATGTCTCTTCAGTGACCTAATACAGAAAGTAGGATATTCTATGGAATTGTTCCTTTTAGTGTAGCTCTCAAGTGCTGGTGTAGCTCTTGCCCAGCTGCCCTATGGCAGGCTCACAGGTAGCAGGGTCCACTTTGCTACTGATGCAGTGGAAGGGGTCACTGCCTCAAATAGTCTTACACTTTTCATGTGACACAGTGGCCCAACCAACTCCACTCAACAGACCACACAGTGGCCCAACCAGCTCCACTCAACAGATCACTCAATGATCCCTGGCATCTTCTGTTCTTACTTTCCTTCTCCTCTGTCTGTGCCAGATGCATTTGCTTCTTAAATTTTGGATGCAATTTTAAGTCAGACAGAACTGGAACAGAGTTATCTATATAGACATGAAAATAAAGCCCTTTTTCTAGGTCACCATATATCAGATTGAAAGACAATTTGTACAATACACTGAGCTATCATGTGAAAATGAATAATAAAACTTATGATCTAAAGCATATCTTAGTTGATCTAGTGATCCAAGGCCATTACTCTGGTGGACTTTAAAAATATGATGACTATAATTGAAATGGAGATATTGCTCATCTTTTAAATCATTAACATTTTGTACGAAGAATTCAGTTGAATTTGTAAGAATTCAGTTGATAAAGATCAGACCTAAGAAGATCTAATTCAACATGTTAAACTGAACCTAAAATGAAATCAAACACTGTTCTTCGATCCTTGCGAGGCTGAATAAAACATCTGCTGAGACTGCTGATGGTGAGTACTTTGCCTCAATAATGTGAAATTTGTGTACTAGATCCTACATATCTACTAAAGTTTAGACATGAGCATTTTCTTCTGTGCTTGTAGATGTCCACTGCTATCCTGATTTCGATACTTCGGTTTTAAAATCTATGCAGCTTATATTTTCAGCTGTAAACTTTTATTTCTGCCAGAGAAGCAGAGTATTTAAGAGTAAGAAGAGTCTTTGCAATAGTCTCCTTGCTGTTCCGTAACCTCTATCCTCATAAGTTAGTAGAAACTGTCACCTGTGAGAAAACAATAGGCCAAACCACGTAAGTCTTGGTTGATTAAACACAAGACCCTGAATATCACTCAGAGGTAAAACAGGCACAGCAGAACATAGGTACAACATTGGATTCACATTAGTGCGTAAATGGGTCACTAGATTGTGCACAATGTAAAACCTCCCTGTGGTCTTCAAGGGCAACTCCAAGTATAAAGTATTATGGAACTTCAGTAAAGAGGAAAATCACTAGCTAACTTGAAATATTACATATAGCAAGCAGTGTCACATACCTATTCTACACAAATTAAAATATTTGGTTTCCATGAACTTAAAGAACATAGAAGAATGCAAAGCTTTGCTTAGACATTAGGTATTCCAACTTTCTTTGTGTCTGATACCACATATTTTATTTGAATATAATTTATTTGCCGCTGCAATTATTTTCTAAGAACTTTTGGGGGATACGATTACTCATATTTAAATAACATGTAAAAAGATATCGATGATAAATGCACAAATCTTATGTATAGAAGAACACTTTAGGGTTCACATTTTGTATCTTTTAGTTAATTTAGCTTTTAAATAAAAACAAACACACAAACTATACATATTATAAACTGATCTAAAATTAAGGTGTATTATAACAGTTTCTTGACTCTTTGACACAAAAATAATTTGTAGCCAAAGTTAAATTAAATAGATTTTATAAATTGGTTCATTCCATATATATTTTTGAAAATGTGTCTGCATACTTTTGATAACTATTGGGTTTTTAGCAAATAACCAAAGTTTCTGCAAGCAATATCTCACTTTCCTCTAAAATATAAGCTGGATATTCAGAAGCTAGCTTAGCTCATTATACAGCAGAACTGAGTGTGAAACTATCAAGGTTTCATTCCTTTTTCCAACTCAAACAGCTGCTATCATCTCAGAAGAAACAGGTGTTGATGCGTGAACAATATTAGCACAAAAAGAACAGACCATTTGGTGATGACTTTTCTCACTGGAATATTATATCAAAATACTTTCAAATTCCCTAAAGTGCCCAGGTGGGAAGGCAAATTAAACATTAAGAAAACTAAAAATATCTCAATAGTTTCATTAGTTCTTCTTCTCCTTACAAATACAATATGCAACTATTAGAATTACAACTTTAAAAGGATATTATATTTCAGGAATTGTACTGTTTATGCGACTAAACATAAAAATATTTTTAACTAAAAAGTCAATTTTCAATTACAGAAAGACCAAAGGAGCAGCAGAAATAAGTCAAATAGTTCAAGTATTGAAATCCAAATTTGGAACTTTATAATAATTCTAATTTCCAATACTATATACATAGATTCTATCATGATTCTCGCTCCTGAAAATACTAACAAAGGGGATTATATTTGCATCGTTTTTCTGGAAAGATCATCAGTAAGGCTTTTATATAAATGGAGCTTTATCAGAATGCTAAAAATTACTACTTTATGTAACGGGGCATTCCTTTTGAGGCTAGAATTTAAGATTACCCGAAGGTAGAAAAATGCCTTATAAAAATGTACAAGTAGGTTCTGCCTTCAAGGGCTAAGATTTGGATTTTAATTTTTGTTGTCAATCCTTTGGTTCTTAGGGATATATAAATAAAAACTATTATTTAAGTTATTACATAGCAAGGATCTATCCATGTTTCCTGGCTGATTGAATTCTGTGAAATAACCAAGAACTTCTGTGTTTAATAGGGGCAATTAGGTGGATTCTTTCATTACATATTTACTGAGTTGTATGTTATCACTTTGAGCAGTTGTTTCAGGAACTCCAGAACTTGAAAGGAAATAATTACTGCCAAAGAGAACAGCAGCTCTGAGAGTTCCTTCATCATAATCTAGGACAGATTTGTAAAGAAACTGGTTTTAAAAAGCACAAGCATACCCTAGCTGTATGGAAAAAGGCCATTCCTGGGGCACTGAAGAAGATACCAGGTGGTGGACAGGTGCGAGATGAACCTCTTTAATATCCTTTGTAGAAGTGTGCATCTAGATTTAGGTTTGTGGTGGCTTGGAGTATTTCTGGTGTTAGAAGTTAGCTGGTACATTTTACCCTAGGTGAGTTCAAAATCACCATGGTGCATTTCAACCATGGAGATTTTGCCCCCCAGGGGGCATTTGTCTGGAGGCATGGTCGATTGCCTTAATTAGAAGAGTGTTACAGTGATGTAGTGAGTGGAGACCAGAGATGCTGTTATACATCCTACAATGTACGGGTAGGATTATTAAAAGACTATCCTCCAAAATATCAAGAGGACAGATGTTGTGAAACCCTACCCTAGATGTAAGCCAGGTATTTTACCTATCTGTGTTTTGTGAGTTTTTCTGTTATTATTATTATTTATTTTTTCTTTCTTTATTTCTTTTTTTTTTTTTTTTTTTTTTTGAGATGTAGTCTTGCTCTGTCACCCAGGCTGGTGTGCAGTGGCAGATCTTGGCTCACCGCAACCTTTGCTTCCTGGGTTCAAGCGATCCTCCTGCCTCAGCCTCCCAAGTAGCTGGGACTACAAGTATGCCAGCATGCCTGGCTAATTTTTGTTTTGTTTTGTTTTGTATTTTAATGGAGATGGGTTTTCACCGTGTTGGCCAAGCTGATCTCTTAACAACTGACCTCAAGTGATCCACTTGCCTCTGCCTCCCAAAGTGCTGGGATTACAGGCATGAGCCACCATGCCTGGCCATGCATTATTCTAAATTTTTCATTCAACCAATGCTAAAAGTTACAGATTGGGTGCGGTTGTGCTGTTAGAAGTTATGGAAAAGGTAATTACCTTAACCAGTTTTAGATAATTTAATTCAGTTTAACTAAACTATGTATTAATTAAGTGCACAAGAAAATGACATAAAAACAACAAAAAGGCCAGGTGCGGTGGCTCACGCCTTTAATCTCAGCACTTTGAGAGGCCGAGGCGGGTGGATCACCTGAGGTCAGGAGTTCGAGACCAGCCTGGCCAACACAGTGAAACCCTGCCTTTACTAAAAAAAATAAAAAATAAAAAATAAAAATAAAAAATAAATTAGCTGGGCGTGGTGATGGGTGCCTGTAATCCCAGCTACTTGGGAGGCTGAGGCAGAATTGCTTGAACCCGGGAGGCAGAGGTTGCAGTAAGCCAGCCGAGATCGTGCCACTGCACTCCAGCCTAGGCTACAGAAGCCAAAAAAAAAAAAAAAAAAAAAAAAAAAAAACAAAAGAAAAACAAACAAAGCAAAATAAAACAGGAAGACTTACACCATTGCCCTAAGTTCAGAGTGACAGTCATCATTAAAACTGTCATGCTTAGTAAAGCAGTGACATCTTTGTGTCATACATATAGCAAACACAACATAGCCAAGAAAACAGGGTTCCAGAGTAGAACAACAAGTGATAAATTTGTTATTGAAAATACATGAAACAAGCTCCCAAACCTCCAGAAATCCCCTGCAGACAAGCTGATGCAGTTAGACCAATGAAGTCTTGACTTGGACATAAGAACAATCATGGTCTTATTATGTGATTTCATGCAGACTGCAGAGGATAGCAGCATTTAAGTGACTGTTCATTAAACAACAAATACTTTTTTGCATATCTCTATAATAAGCAATGTTCTGAGCCCTAGGAATTAGAAAATTATAAACAGAAATTTCTTGTTGCTTGCAAGAGATACAGTTTCATTATAAGATAGGAATGCTGTGTTCTAGACAATTTTCTAGGGATGTTACAGATTGCTGGTGTTTAAAAAAATAGATTTAGGTTATCTTTCATTCAGTTTTTATTTATTAAATGAAATAATGTATAACATTTATTACATGGCAGTTTTTCTTGGAAAAGGGATTATAAAGATCTTGTGAGATTCACTAAATTGTTGCAGTGCAGTTATTTAACAGTATTCTATCCTGCTGCCATTACGAATTTAATCATGCTATTTAGTTTTCCAGATTACATTTCTTTTACAATAAGTAATATATAACGTAAATAAGGTCATCAATTTAGTAAGTGATAAAATACAAATCCAAACCTATACCTCCAGAGTCTATTCCGCTAATCTATGACGTGAAGTCAACAATAAAATCTTTTTATTAACTACTGTATGCATTAAAAGTATTACTGATGTTATTTTTTGCTTTTTCTTTTACTTCCTTTCTTTCTACCATGCGCTACGTGATAAACACAAACATATAACTAGAAAGGATTAACTAGTAAATGTAGTCAAGCTATAAATCTGAAGAACAAGTAAAGCAAATAGAGACATGAGAATGTAGTTTTAGAACAATTTAGTTGTTAAACTAGGCTCAGTTTAGATTTAGTACATGTTATCTAATTTAATTAAATTATCTGAAGGTGCCTCCATATAGAAGCCAGGTCAAAACTTCTAAACATTAATTTTGTTCTTTTCTGAAACAATGTCAAAGCAAATAATATATGCCCAGATAGCTAGATTACATAGACAGATATCTAATAGATAGATAGATAGATAGATAGATAGATAGATAGATAGATAGATTTAGATTTAGATATGTTTAAGTTCTTAACATTAGAAAGTAGAAATATAATATTAAATTATGGCACATAGGTCATATTTTCCACTAGTAACTGAAAATAATTATAAAATACAAAATAAGAATGGTATCAAAGAAAATGAGTATTTTATTGTAAGTAAAATTACACTTGAAATTAAGAGATACCATGAAACTGAATGTTCCCAGAATACAGGAAGTATAAACTAATTTTAGCTTGCATACATCTTCAGACAAGTATTTTTTTTTTTTAAGTAAAGTAAAAGCAGAAACAAGAAGGTTGGATGGGAAAGTAGGTTTCCATCAGTAAGTTTTCAGGTCACTGAGAAAAGTATGCAGACTATGGAAACAAAAGTTCCTTCAGCTTTGGGAGGAAATTATTATTTCCTTCAAGCTACAGTTTACCTTGTTGTGAACAACTGCTCTGAACCTTTAACGACCGTTGAAAAGGCCCTAGTCTTTCTTAAAAGAAGGTAGCTTATGTTTATTTAGAATGTAACCCATTGACTTGAAAACTGTTTTTTTTTAATTTTTATTTATTTATTTATTTTGTGATAGAAGCAGGAATATAGTCTAAGTCCAGGTATTGCTATCTGTTTAGCAAGTCTCTACCTGCTCTTCAACCTTAAGGTCAACCAGTCTCAAGCACTGTCACACAAACCTCTGAATCAGCTTTAATATTCCCCAAATTTTCACTTTATGCTGTGTATCTGCACTTCAAATAATATCCAATCTTTATTTTCAACTTCCAAACATTTGTCATTTTACTAATACAAGTGTTTTCAAATTAAAGTAAAAATCTAACAATTTGTACTCCTTAAATATTTTCTTTGCTTTCAGAATTTTTACACTTCTTCTGTAGAGGACCTAACACATAATTTTCTAGACCATCAGTGTCTTGAATATTTACATTCACAGCTCTCTGTTTTTGATTTGTTGTCTTCACTTTTTTTTCTTGCTTCCTTTATCATTATAGAAAGAAAATTAAGGTGGAGGAACCAAATAAAGTGTATATATTTGGGATTTTTAAATAATGCAGTGGTTAGATTAATGGGTATAACTCTGAAAAATAAGATGGGGCAGAGGAATATTTTTAAAATGTCATTTTTGTATGCTAAGTATCACCATAGCTAACTTCCAAATCAAATGTTTGCTTTCAAGTCTTACAAATACCCTTTAGAGTATCCTTTAAAATACGACCCTTGATAATTTTTTTTTTCATGACCATTTCCTTTTTTTCTCCTTGGGGCTGCTGCAGCAGAAGGTATGAGCCTTGACATAGTTCATTATGTTGGATCTATTATCATTGGTATTATATTAAACAATTATGATTTATCAGAACAATATCTGTGTAGAAAATTACAATTAGTGAAAGAATATTGGAGAGGAGAAGAGCATAACATCAACAACAGCTTTCTCTGTTACATGAAATATAGCATTAGAAATTTTAATTACAGTGGTCACAAATGTTCAGAACATAGCTTAGCGGTGAACCATATTTTGATATACAGAAGATATATTATTTAGTAAGAAGCAAAATAGTTGGTCAAACAACATTTTAAACAAATATGTTAACATTAACTAATAAAATTATTTCATAAAGATAAGCCAGAAAGAGGATATGCACAAGTTGCTATCAGCAGTTTTAGATCTGATGATTCTACTGAAGCTACGACACCTAGTTTCCCAGATCATTAATCCAACAGCATATCCAGGGAATTCTGGAAAGGATGAAGCATTACAAATAGTGTTTCCTTTAGGTGTTATTTGTGCTTGCAGCAGGAAAAGAAGCACTTCCTATTCTTTGTTTCTTCCATTGCCATACTCTTTCCTTCTCCCTTCTCATTCAATCCATCAAGTGCCCCTTCTTACCAACTAGCTTATTGAAATTTGAAATCGATTTTCTAGCAAGGCATGGTGTCCATTCTCGGCATCTAAATACTTATAAAACTATCCATCAAACTATGGTAGTTGAGTAAAATATCTTCTCTGATCTGGAAAGTATGCTTTCCACTATTCTTAAACTTTAAGTGCTACTAGTTTAGGAGATAGGTAGCAAAAAGGAAAGGAGGACTATGAATAATTTCTAAGTATCTATCTTCTCCTCTCTCACATTGGTTTTTGATTAGGCATGAATGAATATGTTATATTTTTATTTGGCTGTCTTAGAACTCTTTGGATTGCAGTGTCAGAAATTCAACTTGAACTACGTTATGCAATAAGAGTTTATATAATAGGAAAGGGCAATGTATAGGTAGAATGGACTGGAATTAGAGACCGGGCACCTCTTTCTCTATTTATCTCCTTTTATCTATGTGCCTTTATCTTTCAAACAAGAAATCTCAAAATATATACCTTTTTTCCCAAAACATACAGCCAGGGAACCTTTGAGCGCACAACTTTAATTTTGCTACCAAAAATAAAAGAGACTTTTACCGCCAAGTTTCAGGTTAAAAAAAATATCGCCTCATACCTGTCAAAATAGCTATTATCAAAAAGATGAAAGATAAGTGTTGGTGAGGATGTGAAGAAAAGAGAACCCTTGTACACTGTTGGTAGACATGTAAATTAGCCAACATAAAAAACTGCACGGAGGTTCCTCAGAAACTAAAAATAGAACTACCATCTGATCCAGCAATCCTACTGCTGAGTATATATCCAAAGAAAACGAAATCAGTATTTCAAAAAGAAGATGTCTTCACTCTCATGTTCATTGCCGCGCTATTCACAATAGCCAAGATATGGACTCAACCTCAGTGTCTAGCAGCAGACAAATGGATAAAGAAAATGTGGTAATAGGCACACTGGCATACCATTCAGCCTTAAAGAAGAAGGAAATTCTGTCATTTCCTGGAGGACATTATGTTAAGTGAATTAAGGCAGGCAAGAGAGGACAAATACTGCATGATCTCACTTATGTTGAACTTAAAAGATTTGTTCTCATAAAAGCAGAGAGTATTATTGTGGTTACCAGAGGCCAGGAACTGGGGAAGAAGGATAGATGTGTTAATTAGCTTGACTGCATTATTTTAAATTTATACATATATCATAATGTCATAGTGTATCCTACGCATACATATAGTATTTGTGTATATATATATATACACAATTATAATTTACCACTTAAAAACAAAAATAAAGTATAAAATAATATTCCAGAGAAGACTTAAATGGCTTGATTGAAATGACAGACTCCTGAATTAATCTTTATGGCCAGTAGTGGTCAAGTGAAATGATTTGCCTAGCCTGAGCCTGAAGCTAACACCTAGGCCAATCCCTGAAGGTGCACAGATAAAATTTTATAAAAGAATGGCCACTACCACTCAGACAGTATCCTTAGCTTGAGATGAGATGCAAAATCTTAAAACAAGATGCTGTTCCAAAAATAAGAAAAAAACATTTTGTCAGGGTAAACAATAATGTTTCACTACATAACCTGTATTAAAATCAAAGCCACCTTCTAGTCATTTCCTTTGTCCATGATTTCCTTAAGCTTACCTCTTTAGAGTACAAAGAATAAGAAAAAACTCATAGAATGTAAACACATTCTTTAACATACTCCTATTTATGTATAAGATAGAGATTTTAAAACTCAGAAAACACAAATTTAAATAACTGAATTATAAGTGAGAATTTAATAATTCTTACAATATTATCATATTTTCTAAATAAATATAACTTTTATAAACTTAATAAAATACAATTGTTTTTATTAGTAAAACAAAAATCATATATAGTGTTATATAACATATGAATACTTATACAAATAAAATGACTACATTAATCTAAATAAATGGGATAAAGCAAAATGGTATTTTTATTTCTATGATTTCTTATTGTCACTGTAGAACTGCCCTCTAATTTGAGATTTCTTGAGTATTTTCAACAACAACAAAAACAGTTTAACAAAACTGTCTTTCTTTTTTTCCCTGAAGCTATAGCTGTTTTTAGTTGAGCTTTCTTTGTGAAACTAAATTTAGACAGGCCCTGAGAGATGTTCACTTAATATCGTTCTGTAAAATGTTAAGGATTACATGTTATTCTGAGTTTTGGATCAATCGCTTTCTTCAACTAATGTGTCATTCTATATTTATTAGTTTATAAAACTCATCTCTAAAGCATTAATTATTCCAAATTACAAATGAGACTTTGCAAAAATTTTACAATAAGTCTGTACCAGAAATAGACAAATAATGTCATGATTAATAAGGTAGTTATATTATTATTATTATTATTTATTTATTTTTTTCTGAGACAAGCATCTCACTCTGTCACCCAGGCTGGAGTGCAGTGGCGTGATCTCGGCTAACTGCAACCTCCACCTCCCAGGTTCAAGGGTTCAAGTGATTCTCCTGTCTCAGTCTACCAAGTTGCTGGGACTACAGGCATGTGCTGCCACACCCAGTTAATTTTTGTATTTTTAGTGAGATGGGGTTTCTCCATGCTGACCAGGCTGGTCTGACCTCAGGTGATCCACCAGCCTCAGCCTCCCAAAGTGCTGGGATTATAGGCATGAACCACAAAACCTGGCCAGGTGTTTATATCAAAATTTTAAGAGAAACCTGTTAGAGGAGAGCCAGTCCTTTTTTTTTTTTTCACTCCCCCTTCTATGTCCTCTTTCTTTCTTCCTATTCCTCTTTTGCCTAAACCCCCACACACAAGTATGTACACAGGAACAATTTTGAAAGTGAAGAAAATGAAGATTTTCTGGTGTGTTTTCTTCAAGTTAACATTTTTAAGTGGAATTAGTGGGAATATCTTTTTCAGGCCAAAGGAAAAAAACATCCCACTCTACCATGTAATAGCCATGAAAGTAACTTCAGTCTATAGAGCACTGACAGGCTGGGAGCAGTGGCTCATGTCTGCAATCCCAGCACTTTGAGAAGCCAAGGCAGGCAGATCGCTTGAGCCCAGGTGTTCGAGACAAGCCTGGACAACAAGGCAAAAACCTGTCTCTGCAAAAATTAAAAAATAAAAAATTAATTCGCCAGGTGTGGTGGCTTGCGCCTGTAGTCCTAGCTACTCAGGAGGCTGAAGTGGGAGGATCACTTGAGTTCAAGAGGCAGAGGCTGCAGTGAGCTGAGATCACCCCACTGCACCCCAGCCTAGGAGACAGAGAGAGACCCTGTCTTCAAAAGAGAGAAAACAAACAAACAAAAACTAAGAAACTAGAACGTGCGTACAAAAAGTAACTGCAAATTTGGTGAAGGTTTTGGAAACTTTATCAAATGCATAGTAGTTAAAATAATTAGCGTGAACCAGAAAATGACGGGAGACAACCATAAGGAAGAAGATATAACAATTTTTAAATTTAATATCATAAGAAAAATGTATTAATTATTTTCTCCATACAAAAAATCATGATAATTAGTTGGAAACTTCAAGGAGTCAGATATCCATATATATTCAATAGCTCATTATCAGCAAAGGATATTAAATGTTGTTGAACAAAATTCTTACAATGTATTAGGAAAGCATCAGATGTAAATCAGATCTTTCAAAATCATATTTTTATGTCTTTTAGCTATCTTTTTGTGAAAAATCAGCAAGATGTAACTTTCAGCACATTCTATTAGATATCAACCTACTGGACTTTAAAAGCTTAATAAACAATTTATTACATTATATATTAATTTAATAGTGGCTATATTGCTCTATAGCACTTCAATTCTGATTTTAACTTAATTGTCTATTATAAGATATTTTGCCTCAGGCTGAACTTAGTGTGTAATCTTATAATTTAGGAATTAAGTATATTGTCTCCACTGAATTCTTCTTTATGGTTTTGAATATTATTTCGGCTTCTGAACTTTTACAAGATTCAACAGGTTAATGAAGTATAAATTCTCCAATGGTTCTCTTTATGCAAATAGTGCTTTTTCTGAAAAGGTTTTTATGTGATCCAGAATTTATGCCAAACTCTCCATTAAATGGATCTATACTGATGAGCCTTTCCTTCTGACCCATTGTTTTTAACACAAAATTATGTCTGACACTTCCTAATGCTTGAGAATCTTTTCCAAATTTAGTGAACTTTAATAAATGTCAGTTAAAGGTTCACTGACAAATTGGAGGTGAGTAGAAAGACAAATGAAAGACTTAACACACTAATGTTCTGTGGAAAAGGAGTAAGATATCGCTTGAAACCACCATATTGATAGAAATAATAAAAGTATGTGATCATTAATACCAGTTTTGGGAGTTTACAGTAAATCAGGAAATTTAAATCTAGATTTCCTTATACTCAGTACTATATATTATTTCAATTAGATGCCTATAGAAAATGTGTACCTCTTTAAAACATCTTTTATAAAATTCTAAGTATATTTCCTAAGTGTTCAGAAATCTTTCTCCTGTTTTAGATAGTTCTGTGTTCCTCCACAGCGCTCAGGGCTCATACCTGCACTCAAATATTTTTTGAATGAAGGAATAAACGCTTCTTTTATATCAGTTAGTTTTTAATTGACATGAATCTATATTTCAGGCCTTTCCTTAAATATCACTTTTTCAATGATAATATTTGAAGTTTTGCCAACTCATTCTTATTGTTTTCCCTGAATTATTTTTATAGCAATTATTATCATTTAACACACTATAAGTTCTTCTTATTTGTCCATTGTTTGTCTCCCTCAGCTGGAATGTAAAAGCTCCATATGGACAGGGATTTGTGTTGTATTGTCTGCAGTAATATTAGTGTCTGGCACATGATAGGTATTCAAAATGGAATCTGGAATGAGCAGCTAAATGTAAGCTTTATCATTCTTGAAATTCAGAAGCTTTTGGGGTGATGCTAAGCCAGAAAAAGAGGTAATCTTTCAAATGTTTGTCCTTGCAAGTCCTATGTTTATTTTCAATGAGCAACAGAGCAAATTCATTTGTTTACAATTGTAGCTGAAACAACCAAGTTTGCTTATGTGACATGTTTACGGTTTGATGTAACTGTAGATATCAGAGGCTAACATTTCTTCTGTGGTCCTTGTTTTTGTATTCACTGTTGTTTTTGGGCTTCCCTAAGGACTTCTTCCTAAATAAAGTCTTAGATGTGCAGTCCTTTAAATTCCATTAACCTGTTGTTATACAAGACCCCTACTAATTTGAGTGTAAGGTGTGGGATAGCCTTATGCTTTGTTCTCAATGTTTTAGTTAGTCTGTGCTCCTGGGCTTTGACCTTCATAAATGCTTCTCAGTGCCCTCTTTTCCCCACTGTTAGATGAGACAGAAAGGTTACAGCAGGCTATTGGTATTTCCTTTTCCCTTTGGTCTTGAATAAAACCCCACATGGTAGGCTCTGCCAAAATAGGCTATGAGGGAAGGCCTTGTTAAGAAGAACACAATGCTCTGGGTGTATTTCAGAATGGCTGTTTTTCCCTCCCCTTTCCAGAGCAGGAGGGAATTTTTCTCTGAGCTAATTTGATGTGGAAGAATCAAAAATTAAAAGAACAAACAGCCATCCAATACAAACAATCTAACAGTAGCTATAAATATTACTAGAGTTACATCAATCTCAATATAAAGATATTAGAATGCTATATCTCTCTAAATTTGTGTGCATACATGGAACATCAAAAATCTACAGACGCTCATGGTGTAAGAACACATAAAAGTATCCCTTTGCCCTTTCTGGCACCTATTGGGATTCTATCAAAGAAACATGGAGAAAAGAAAAGTTCAGAAGCTGCTGTCAAGTAGAAATATCACCGATAGCTACATGTTTACATACAAGAACCTTCGGCTGAGATTCTAAGGGCTTTTGAAGTTTAGTCAAGTTATTTTTCGCAGTGAATTCTTTGTCTGCTGTTACTTTAAATGATTTCCTTCCAATGCTTTGTCTTTTTTGCCATAAATAGTATATTGTCAAAATTTACTCGATAAATATTAGCAATATCTGACCTATGTGAAAAATAAAAGTTATGTATAAAAACTTTAATGCTTGAATTTTGAGTAAATTATTCAGAATCAACTTCATTCCCCCTCTTTAATCAAGAGAAAAATCAATATATTTCTAAGAACAGTTATTGAAACATTATTGTTTTGTGAAGTTTTATGAGAAAACACCAAATAATGCTTTAAATGGATATAAAAATCTTAAACTATTCCTTCAACAACTAAACATTTTTTTATCAGGTCATTAAACAGTCGGTATGTTTGGGAACCCAGTATTTTCTATAATTAAAGTTTTGTAATGTCAAATGACTCTTCTAGAAAGTCAACTGGAGACCTTCCTTGTCAGGCCATTAATTTTAAAGTAAAGTTGTCTTAACAGGAAATTGAAGAAAAAAAGTAGTGGCTTGGAACTAAACATTTTGATATTATGAATCAGCAGTAGGTGGAAGGATGGAGAGGTCCAAGATGTAAAATTATAGAATATTAATGATGCAGTATTTTCATTTTTTAATAAAACCAATATGATTGCTTTTTCAATAAAATAGCCCGAAATAGAATTTCTTCCACCTTAGGCAGGTATAATAAAATATTTCTACTAGTTCCTTTTCTACATTATTTCAATAATTTTGTCATTAGAATCAAACACCATTGTTGGCAGCTACTTCCATTTGCCACAATTTACTCTTCTTCAAAAAACAGGAGATAGCACGACCATACCAACATGCAACCTTAAAAGACACTTTTAAAAACTTCATATCCAAATATAATTCATAAATATAATATTAATAATGAGGACATGATTGTCTTCTCCATAAATAAAGGGCCCATCATTAAATGCAAGCAGCTCTAATAGTCCCTAAAACACTTCACAATAGGTTTAAAAATCCATTTGTCATCATAAAAAATGGATTTCAAAAAAATGGTACATTCTTTCCTTGTCAAGTGAAACATATTGTAATAGTTTCCTGTTGTTGCTGTTAACAATTTACCACAAATTCAGTGGCTTAAAACAACACAAACATTGCAGTTATGAAGTCACAAGTCTGAAATGGGTCTCACTGGGCTAAAATCAAGGTGTTCGCAGATTTGCATTCCTTCTGGAAGCTCTGAGACGCAATCTGTTTCCTTGTGTTTTTCAGCTTTTAGAGGCTGCCCACCTTATTTGGCTCATGACCCTTCCTCCCCTTTTAAAGCCAGACATGTTGAACCACGTCTTTCCATATTGCCATCTCTCTGGTTCTCTCTGGTTCTTTCTCTTCTATGTCTCTCTTCCCTTGTGATTACCTTGTGCCCACCTGAATAATCCAGGAGAATTCACGGACCATCCCAAGGTCAAGTTTTTTCATTTTTATTTTATTTGTTTATTTTATTTTTTATTGAGACAGGGTCTCATTTTGTCACCCAGGCTGGAGTGTAGTGGCATGGTCTCGGCTCACTGCAGCCTGGACCTCCTGCACTCAAGCAATCCTCTCACCTCAGTCTCACAAGTAGCTGGGACTACAGGTGTGTGCCAGCACACCTGGCTAATTTTTTGAATTTTTTATAGAGACAGGGTTTTGCCATGTTGCCCAGGCTGGTCTCAAACTCCTGAGTTCAAGCGATCTGCTAGCCTGGGCCTTCTAAAGTGCTAGGATTACAGGCATGAGCCACCACACCAGCCTCAAGGTCAAATTGTTAGCAATCTTATTTTCATCTGCTGCTTTTGCTAGGAAAATTAATATATTCATATTCACATGTTCCAGGGATTAAATTTATTTTAATGCAGTGCAATTTAATGTTGGATTATCACCTCGAATGAAACAATCATAAACATGTTCTTTAGAATAAGCGCTTGAAAAGTTAATTTTTTAAAGAAAAAGTCTACAGTAATGAACTAGACTTCCCCTCCTCACTTTTTAAGCTATCTAATTTCTAATAGCTTAATCTCCAGATCTTGATTACACATCTCCTTACATCTTTTCATTGTTATTCCTGCTCTACTAAATAATAAAGGATAGATGAAAATAATATGAAGCCCGACATGGTGGCTCACACATGTAATCCCAGAACTTTGGGAGGCCAGGGCAGGCAGATCACCTGAGGTGAGGAGTTCGAGACAAGCCTGGCCAACATGGTGAAACCCTGTCTCTACTAGAAAATACAAAAAATTAGCTGGGCGTGGTGGCAAGCACCTGTCATCCCAGCTACTCAGGAGGTTGAGGCAGGAGAATTGCTTGAACCCGGGAGGTGGAGATTGCAGTGAGCCAAGATCATGCCACTGCACTCCAGCCTGGGCGACAGAGTGAGACTCTTATCTCAATAACAATAATAATTATAATGATAGTGGCAATGCTAATAAAGTTGTAACTTCCTGGAATGCTTATAATAATCAAACTACTTTCTCATTTTCTCATTTTGTTTCACAACAGTCTTCTAACATGGACATCCTAATCGTTGTTTTTTTTTTTTTTAAACTGTCAATTTTATTTATGTTTTTAAATTTACTGGTATGAAGATGTAAATTTCATTATCTTGCAACTTTCTTAAGGTAGACTGTTTTTTAGAGAAGTTTTAGGTTCACAGGCAAACTGAGTGGAAAGTACAGAAGTCCCATATGCCGCTTTCCCCTATACATGCACACTCTCTTTTACTATCAATATTCCCCACCAGAGTGGTGCATTTGCTACAATGAATGAACCTACATTGACCTACCGTTATCACCCAAAGTTCATAATTTATATTAGGGCTTTCTCCTGGGGTTGGAGATTCTATATGTTTGGATAAATGTATAATGACATGTATCCACCATTATAGTATTATAGAGCAGGGAAACTGCTTTAAAATTCCTCTGTGTGCTGTCTATTCATTTCTTTCTCCCCTCTAACTCTGAGTAAACATTGATCCTTTTACTGTCTCCAGAGTTTTGCTACATTAGGCATTTTTAAATTCTGTTTTACACGTAAGTTAACTGAGACCTGAGTGATTCACTGATATTCATCAAGTCACTTAGCAAGCCTCATGTCTGGATTTGAATTAGAACAAAGATCCCACATTACTCTTTCCAAATAATGTTATAAGCTTGCATCCTAATGTTAACGGGCCAAAAGAGCAGGAAGTTATTTCTTGTAAAATTTAAAAAATTAAAAAAAAATTTTCGGCTTTATGCCTCTATAACATTGTATTATCACAATCTAAGGGAGGCAATGAAGGATAATAAAAACAAAAACAAAAAACACAGAATTAGAAGTCAAGTGTTCACTCAGCTTTGACAAGTTGTTTAAACTCTCTGAGACTTAGTCATTTTATCTATAATGTGTATGATATTTTCTTTTTATTTTATTTTATTATTATTATACTTTGAGTTTTAGGGTACATGTGCACAATGCGCAGGTTAGTTACATATGTATACATGTGCCATGCTGGTGTGCTGCACCCATTAACTCGTCATTTAGCATTAGCTGTATCTCCTAATGCTATCCCTCCCCCCTTCCCCCGATATTTTCAATCAACCAAAACTGTGTAGACTAGATACAGATATGGTGCATTTTAAATTATCTTGCAAATTATGAAGTTCTTTTAAATATAACAGATCATTAGATTATTAGCTGTGGATGCTCATCTACCCATCAACAACAGATGAAGATAGTTTATAAGTGGATTCAGGTTATGCTTACAAATTTGCCAGAAGCTATCATCCAAAATTAACCTACAGAGAAGGGAAGTCATATCTAGAAGTTATCACTGGTCTCCAGATTCCAATTAATGTTCTATCAATCCTGATTTTTCCTCTACTTATGATAGTGATAAATTTAATAGTCTAATTGGGCTTTCAGATGTGGTTTTCAAAAGTCACTTAAATGTAAAATGTTCACACCCTTCCTCTTTAAAAAAATCTAAAATTGCTACTAGTGCAATGACTACAATGGCATCACGATTGCATTGATGTGTCTAGGAAACAGTTCCATTAGTCAAAGGGCTGAGGTAAAAGTGATGATTTATGTTGGAAAATAAAATTAGGTGTATGTTTCAAGTATGTGTTTAAACTAGGGGTAAATTAAAAAAAAACATGTGAACACATGTGAACACAAGTACCAATATTCTCCATCTGTAAGAAAATTATTAATAATAATTTTAGAAGTATTACAGCATCAGACAGCAAAATTTGGAATCACAGCTGCTTTTCCACAAACGGTTTCTTATGTTTTTAAAACTGGCATATTCCACAAACTCCACAGCTTAAACTAGCCTTGCATTGAGGCATGGACATTATAAATAAAACTATTTTATGTCAGTGGTTTGAATGTAAGCATGTAGCTTTTAAATCTGCATAATGTCAGGGAAGTGAAGACTTATAAACACTGTAAGATACTTTGAAAGCCTTAGAAGACAGCTAAAATTCAAAACTGAATGACTCTTTTATGAAGACTTTCTCAGAAAGCAATACAAATTGCACTAGTACTGAATTATAAAATTTTTTTGGAAATTAATAGGAAAGTTAATACAACACATTTCCATAAGTCAGTCATCTTTTTTCCTATGATATTTTTTGCACAGTTCTAGCAATGATATGTAGAATTTTACACAAAATTTTGTATGTTGATTTTTCTTACCTCAGAGGATGTCACAAACTTTTCTCTGTGACTATATAACTTTTCGTAACTGTTTTAAAATGTTTACAATTATATTAATTTAACATTTATTTGTTCAAAGCATTCATAGACCAATCACTGTGCAAATGTTTTACCAGGAGCCAGAGATACACAGTCTTAAGACTTTGCCATCAATATATTCAAACTCTAATGGAGAAGAATACCAAAATGGATAATTAAAATGCAAGGTAGTCGATGAAATATAAAGATAGACACACATTACTATGAGGGTCCAGAGAAGGACTAAATTTAGCTCCAGAAGGATGTCACACTCACTGATCTAATTGTTCATGGATGAATAAAAGTTAATCAATGTTAGCACTGGATGAGTATTCTCAGGTACAGGAGACTTGGATAATGAAAATGGCTTAATGAAAACAGCCTGGAATTGTATGAGGGGAAACAAACAAACAAACAAAACCACTGTGGGATGGCTAGGATACAAAATGGAAGGTAGAGTGGTGAGAAATGAGCTTACATTTTTAAGCAGGAACAAATCATGGGAAGCCTCTATGCCTCGATAAGGTATATATGCCAGGGGAGATCAGTGCCCGGTTTTAATTAGGGAAATGAAATGGACAGATGTAGATAGCTTATATTAGTGGCTACAAAATAGGAGCTGGATTTCAGTGGAAAATGAATCAAAATCTGGGAATAGTAAGGAGTCAGTTTCAAGATAAATTCAGATGAGATCGAGCGCGTTCAGGGTTGTATGGCCATAGACTCAAGATGAATTCAATGAACACTTTCACATAAAATGGAATGACTAAAGAAATAATTATATCATCATCTTCACAATAGTGAAAATCTAATATTCATTGTGGACCTATTATTTGTCAGAAATCGATCTAAGTGTTGTAGTAGTTATATGATCTTGGTTAACCAAATAAGATAGATAACACTGTTACTACTATTTCACAAAGGAAGAAACTGAGGCAAGGAGAAGGTATGCAACTTTACTCATGGTATATTTTTAGCAACCGACAGAGTAAGGATTCAAAGCCAGGCATAGGTGATATGATGTGATGAGTAAGGAAGTGGGAAGAATCATGCAAAATGCCTAGTTTCTAGCTAAATTTACCAGAATGCAGTGGCTCCAACTGAGAATCACATATGAGTGGTTTAATATGTATCACAATTTAACCATTTTCCTATCACTGAACATTTATTTCATTTTTCTAATAATTTATTATAACTAATAGTACATTGAACATCATTGTACATATACAATTCCATGTTTTGAATTATCTTCTTTTTATGGAAATTAATACATGTCATTTTAGTCTTCAACAACATATATCAAAATTCCTCCAAAAAACTTATTCATACTGGCTATTTTTAAATTTTTTTACATAAAACATTAATATTCTGACCTTTTAGAAAAACACCACCACCATTTAAATGTAATTGTAGAATACATCTTTTTGTTACTATTGTTCAAGCCTTCTGAAAATTTCAAAATGCCATTTAAACGTAATTATAGAACACATATTTTGTTTTTGTTTTTTTTTTGCTGTTGTTCAAGCCTTCTAAAAATTTCAATACACTCACAGGTTATTTTTACAATGACTAGGGAACACCTCCAACACAGACAGCACAAGGAAGGGCCAATAAGGTCTCCATTGAGAAGCACAGAATGACTCAGATGAAGCACAGCTGGCTGCTTTTTAGATCCTAAATATGGGTTTTGAAAAAGTCATATGTGTCTAGAATCTCAAGGTCTTACAAATAGAGGACAATATTAACCTAGTTCTCAGATGTCTTTAAAAGGAGTGTTTATTTAACAGACGACAAAGAATTCATTTTATACGGTAAAACTGGCAGTCAAGGATATTAAATTGCATATTTTTCCTTATTTTGTTTTTGTTCTTTTTTTTTTAGCAGGATGGGTTTACACTCAAAGGAACAATCTGTCATGTTTAATTGAAATAATGACCATTGCATTCCCTATTATTTTATTGACAGTTAATTATAAAAAATCATATATGTTGAATTTGTGACCAATAGCCAGTTGTATTCTGTGAGTTTTACAGTCAGTCCCTAAACAGAGTATACTACATTTATTGGTCCACTTCTTCTCTGAATGTTACACATTCATTGGCTTGCGGAATTCCAATTAACTCTGTTCTTAGTGGCACACTGTCACAGCAATTCCCTTGCCCTCTACCTATTCTGCTTGACAGCTCACATAAAAAACTAGGCTAAATTAGGACACCAGTGACTCACAGAGACTTGAGAGGCCTTTTACAGCTCTTAGTGCTCAGACTGTATCTAGGAATTCTATGACATTTATTTTTCTCCTTTGGTTAGGAGAATCCCTAGCTCTAATAATTATTTCAATTAAACATGACTAACTTACATTCCCACCAGCAGTGTATAAGCATTCCCTTTTCTGCAACCTTGCCAGCGTCTGTTTTTTTTTTTTTTTGGTTTTGTTTTGTTTTGTTTTTGTTTTTGTTTTAATTTAATAGTAGCCTTTCTGACTGGTGTGAGATGGTATCTCATTTTGGTTTTCATTTGCATTTCCCTAATACTTACTGATATTGAGCTTTTCTTCATATACTTGTTGGCTGTGTGTATGTCTTCTTTTGGGAACTGTCTGTTCATGCCCTTTGCTCATTTTTTTAATGGGGTTGTTTCTGCTTGTTAATTTGTTTGAGTTGCTTATAGATTCTGGATATTAGACATTTGTCAGATGCATAGTTTGCAAATATCTTCTCCCATTCTATAAGTCATCTGTTTTCTCTGTTGACAGTTCCCAATTTTTGAGTTTTTTTCATAATTGCTTTTGTCTTCATCATGACGTCTCTGCCTGAGCTGATGTCCAGAATGGTATTTCCTAGATTTTCTTCTAAGGTATTTATAGGGAGAGGTTTTACATTTAAATCTTTAATCCATCTTGAGTTGATTTTTGTATACAGTGAAAGGTAGGAGTTCCCTTTCAATCTTCTGCATATGGCTAGTCAGTTATCCCAGCAGCATTTATTGAATAGGGTGTTCTTTCCCCATTGCTTTTTTTTGTCAGCTTTGTTGAAAATCAGATGGTTGTAGGTGTGCAGCTTTATTTCTGGGTTCTCTCACCTGTTCCATTGCTTTATGTGTCTGGTTTTGTTCCAATACCATGCTGTTTTGAATGTTATTGAGATTCTGCAGTTATTTGTTACATAGTATTCTTGTGGCAATAATTAACTGATGCAGGGTGGTAAGGAGAAATTCATTAGCTCAGGTGAAATGCTCAGAACAGTGCCTAGCACACTGTATGTGTCCAGTAAGTATTAAGTAATTATTTAGTTATTTGCATTTGCACTTTTAGAATTCTAAGAACTGTGTTTTGCAAAGGAAAGTTTAATAAATATCTATAAGCATATTGACTAACTTGGCATAAAGTACTAGGCATTTTATTCTAATTTTTTCAATCATAAGATGAGGTTGCAGTGTACAAAACCAATAGACAAAAATAAGTAGCATTTTTATATATAAATAATGACCTAACTGTAAAATAAATCAAGAAAACAGTCCTATTAACAATAGCTTAAAAAAAACCCTAGGAATAAATTTAACCAAGGAAGTGAAATACCTGCACACTGAAAACTATAAAACATTGATGAAAGACATAGAAGAAGAAATATATAAATGGAAAGATATCCCTTGCCAATGTATCAAAAAATTAGTGTTGTTAAAATGTCAATACTATGCAAAGTATCTGCAGATTCAATGGAATACCCATCAAAATCCCAATGGCATTTATAATAGAAATAGAAAAAAATCCTAAAATTTGCATAGAACCATAAAAGACTCCAAGTAGCCAAAACAATTCCAAGAAGAAAGAAAAAGTTGGAGGCATCACACTTACTGATTTAAAATTATATTACAAAGACATAGTATTCAAAACAGTATTTTACTGGCACAAAATAGAAACAGTCCAGTGGAAAAGAATGAAGAGTCAAGAAACAAATCTAAACCTAGATGATTAACTAATTATTGAGAAAGGCACAAAAAGGATATAAAGTGAACAAAACTGTACTCTTATCTTACACCATGCACAAATATCAATTCAAAACGGATAAAAGACCCAAACATAAAACCAAAAACTATAATATTCATAAAAGAGAATGCATGGGAAAAACTTCTGGGCATTGGCCTTGGAAGTGATATTTTAAAAAAAATACCAAAATCTCAGGCCACAAAAGCAAAAATAAATAAATAGAATTACAAAAACTAAAAATCTTCTGCATAGTAAAGGAAACAATCAACAAAATGAAAACAGAAGTATGGATTGGGAAAAGCTATTTATAAACAATATATCTGATAAGGGGTTAATATTCAAAATTTATGAAGAACTCATACAATTCAGTAGTGAAAAAAATCACCCAATTAAAAAATGAGCAAATTTCCCAAACAGACATTTCTCCGAATAAGACGTAAATATGGCCAAAAGATATATGAAAAAGTGCTCATCATTAATCATGATGGAAATACTAATCAAAACTACTATGAGATACCACCTCAACCCCATTAGAATGACCACTAACAAAATGTTATAAGAGCCCTAGGGTTTAAAACTGTCTCAGGGAGGCTCTGCTTTGTTTTCTGTTCCAGATTCTGACTTCCTCCTCTGGATCCTTGCAGCAGTTAGTTCGGGATTTTTTTTTTCTATAGCTTCCTCCTCACAGCTGTTTATTTGAGCAAAATGGTGACTGTGGTGCTGATGGTGCACCATGTCTGATGGGAATACCTTCAGTGGTATCAACCGACCAAATGATGGTGTTGACTGTAGTGTTCTTGAGACAAAGCAATAAATGAAGAGGAGGAAGGACAGTGGTAAAGAACACACTAGAACCATAGGCATTGGCCTTTAAGGTTTTAGAATGACTGATATTTTAGATGAGTTTATTTGACATTGAATGTCCATGGGCTTCTGAGCAGGGTTTCAGTTTGAGTAACAGTTGCAACAACATGGGGCAGCTGTTTTGCTCTTTATCTTCAACTGTACTTCAGCTAATAACCCTGAAGCACAAGATAAGGTTGGGCAGAATGCTGCTAGAGAGGACAACCTGGATGGTCTTTATTCTCTTCAATGTCCCTCTACATCATCTGGAAGTCATCTCTTTGTGTCACTCTTGCACTTTCTTTGTCCATGCTGTAGCTGCTCACACCTAGTGAGTGTGTGGAGAAGAGGGAATACGTATACTCTTGGGGTGGGAATGTAGACTGGTATAGCCATTATGAAAAACACTATGGAATGTTCTAAAAATAAACAAGCAAACATAGAACCACCATATGATGCAGAAATCTCACTTTGAGGCATATACCCACCCTACTCCCCAAAATGAAATCACCATCTTATAAAGATAACTGCATTAACATGTTCATTCCAGCATAATTCACAATAGCCTAGAGAGGGAAGCAACCTAGGCGTCTGTGGATAGATGAATGGGTAAAGAATGTGTAAAAGAAAGAGATCTTGCCATTTGTCACAAGATGGATGAACCCAGAGGACATTATGCTAAGGGAAATAAGCCAAACACTGAGGGAAAAATAGAGCATGATATCACTTATATGTGGAGTCTTAAAAAATTCAAATATACAAAGACAGAGAATGAAACAGCAGTTACCAGGGGTTGGGAGAAGGACAGAGGGGAGAAAATAAAATGGAGAGGTGTATCTCAGAGGATACAAAGTAGCAGATGTGTAGAATGAACAAGTCTAGAGATGTAATGTGCAATATGCGGACCAGAGGTAATAAAATTTCACTGCATGTGGAATTCATACCAATTTAATACAGGTTTTGCTGTCATTGCTACAAAAGCAAGTACAAAAAATGGGTAATTGTGTGACATAATGGATATATTAACTTGCTTTAGTATAGTAAGCTTATTACTATCTATATGTATCTCATAATATCCTGTTGTATACCTTAAATATACACAATTTGTCTTTTTAAAATGTTCAGGTTAGCTGGGCGCAATGGCTTTTGCCTGTAATCCCAGCACTTTGGGAGACCGAGGCAGGCAGGTCACTTGAGGCCAGGAGCTCAAAACCAGCCTGACCAACATGGTGAAACCCTGTCTCTACTGAAAATACAAAAATTAGCTGGCCATGGAGGCACATGCCTGTTAGTCAGTTACTTGGGAGGCTGAGCCAGGGGAATCATTTGAACCCGGGGAGTGGAGGTTGCAGTGAGCCAAGATCATGCCACTGCATTCCAGGCTGAGTGACAGAGCAAGACTCTGTCTCAAAATAAAATAAATACATACAAATAAAATGTTCAGGTTATAATTTATATTTCCATTTTGGGTCTTCTAGTAAAAAAATGCATTCCTAATGAAGCAACTTCCCAAGAAGTAAATACCCAAATAAATAATAAGTGTACTACACAGTTCTTAAACCTGGCTTTATAAGGTCTAAATTGAAAGACATTTTGAAATAACAATTATATTATTATAATTGTGTTATATATGATGAAATTAAAATTTTATAATTGTATTGACTAATATATATGAGTATCTGTGTGTGTGTGTATATATATATATATGTTTGTATGTGTATATGTGTGTATACATATATACATACATAGTTAATAAAAGGAAAGGACCCATCCCACAGGTTTGCTTTTTAGCAAGTTCTATTTGTGACACTTCATATTTTCCTTAAAATGAAAACAAAAAAGTTTCACATAATATCATACAGAAATTCACACATGCAAGGGTGACATGAAGAAGTCATTCATCTAAGTACCAAAACTAAGACTAAAATCTAGATCTCTTGTCTCCTTATTCAGTATTACTGGCATAATGATTTTAATAGTAAGCCCCTCTCCTCCAGTACATTGACTTAATGAGATTGAAAAGAGAAGTATGCTTACTAAAGCACTGCATGGTGCTGGGAAAGGTGGACCACTGAAACCTCTCTTTAAGAGACCCTACTTCAGGGAGCATAGCTGACTGTCAGCCTCCAGTTGTGCACTTTCACATCCAACACAGTATCTTTGCCAAGGCCGGACTTTCCCAGGCTTCTTTAAGTGATTGAGCATAGGGGTACTAGAACTGAGACATTTCTTATTGTTTGGGGTTTCTTCTGATCTTTGCTGAAGAACTTCATATCAGCCAGGCAAAGACTGCCTAAGAACTATACTGCATTTTGAAGGTTTTTCTTCAATCCTCCTTCCTCTGTCTCTCCTTCCACAGACATCAGATGAGTATAAGTGCCTAAAGTCTCTTCCTGTCTGTTCTGCTCCATCCCTTTCATCTTTCTTGTTTCCCCTATAAATACTGTAATCAAATTCTATATTGATAACTGCTTCTTGGAAAATCTAAACTGAAACACCATAAATAAATGATTTAAAAGTCTGCTGATCATCAACTGTGACTATCTAATGCCAGGTGTTGAGAATATTACTATACATAAGAAAAACTTCCCTAACTTGAAGAGCTCAATATTTAGTATTGGTAATTGTTGTTTGTATTACCTTCAGTACAATTTGCTAAATCCTGTAATCCAGAGGTCTACAAAATGTATAAGAACTTGAGAGGATGTTATTTCTTCTGCTGGAGGAGCTATAAAAGATTTCACAAATGTGCTGACATTTGAGATTGGCCTTCAAGTATGAGTAATATTTTTTTAATGGAAAATACTGATGGGAAAGCAGGTTGGAAGAGAGCATTCCAAACAGAAAGATTAGCATAAATATAGACAAAGCTGCTTGAATATAAATGACATGTTAAAGGCAAATCCAACAAGTTTAACTTATTGTAGAGCTGTAATTGAACAGCCATATATAAGATGTTTCCAAGGGCACATCATAGTTTTTCTTAGTTGTCTTGAGAGATAAATGTACCTTCTCTGCAGAATCCCAGACTTTATGGGAAAGGGAAGTTTAGGGACTGTTGTTAGAAGGAACTTTGAGGGAAAGTCAGAGTTTTATATGCCATATGCAAGAATAAAAGAAACAGAGAGTAAGTTTAGCATAGTGATTCTTCTCTGTGCTCAGTGAAGTCAGTAGCACCAACAGCAACATTACTGGCAACAAAGAGGGTGTTCAGACTGCAGAACGCAGAAGATATTTGCAAGTAGGCAGCAGAAAGACATTTCGCAAAGGAGGTACCAAATAAGGTAGCTAGAGAGAAAGTTGGCAGAATCAAAGGAAAAATGTGCAAGACCTTTTCACAGGAAAAAACAAAGAATAAGCTCCATGAACTAAGAGAGAGTATAATGAATTATAGCTCTGAAAAGGAAATCACACATGAGAGAACATTAAGTTGTTGGGGCCAGAGTAAATGAGCAGAGGGTTAGTAAGCTTCATGCAATGCACTAAGAATGACAGAAGAAGATGATTAGATAAAAAACACGTTAGTTGTGTACAATTCACTCAAAATTTTAGGTCCATAATATTATAGTTTTATCAGGCTAACTTCAGCATGTATCCTGAAATGTTTGGTTGATACTTATGAACCATCTGGTCATAGCACTACCTACTGAATCCAAGTTCCAGCTCTGAATTCCTGCTGAATTACTTATTAGTTTGTCAATCCTGGCAATTATTTACACTTTCTATGTGGTAGTTTCCTAACCTCTACAGGTGGATAAAAACAATGCTTACCTTATAGGGTTATTCTAAGGATTAAATGAGAGAACATGAAAAAGTGTTTTAGCTCAGATATAGCATATAGGACATTCTCAACAAATGTTAGCTATTATTAATAGTTTAATTATCACTAGTAAGTTACTTAAACTCTATAAACCTCCAACATCTTATTTTTAAAGCCAGGATAAACAACACTATTTTCATGCTGTAAAGATGAGAGACAATGAGCATAAAGCAATTGCCCTGGCACCTGGAACATGGCAGGATATCCATACATGCTTTTCTTCTTTCTTCTAATCCCTCACTCTTCCTTCTTCTCCCTCAATTATTGCTATTATTATTATCATTATTATTTTGTAACTAGATTAATCTTATATATGCAATTATTAAAGAAGAGACCATAATTTGAATAGTGTTTAGAATAAGAGCAATTAAATTATGCAGTCTTTCTCTTAGTTATATTTCCCTTTGCTCTAAAGAACTGTGAGTAAAGTGAAGACTGTGCATAATAGTTCAACAAAATATGACATAATCCAAGAGCTGAACTCTCCAAACAATCCATTAAATATGAATACACCTCTTGTGACTGACTTCATAAACTTAGCAATTCCTTGTGCAGAGTCTGAAAATTGAGAAACAATAAGGGCTGCCTTTTCCCAGGAGAGCTGTAGAATGGCTGAGCTATAATGCTGAGAAAAAAGCTACACAAATGGAAATGGAATTCATTGAGATGTTTCCATGCATTAAATAGGGTTTTCTACCATTAAAATTATATTTACTACTTGAGGTCACCAACATGGGGGAGCGACTAGATGAAAAACATTAAAATACATCTAATATTTTATTACATCAGAACTTGAGTTGAAAAGCAGTGTCTTGTGGAAATTGTTCTCAAGTTACTGTTTGGATGTTTAAGATGTTGCTTAGGTCTATAACAAATGTAGAGGTGCCAAACATTCACATTTATGTTAAGTTGTCCCGCACCCAATGCAAATAAGACAGTATATAAAACCTTTGTATCACTGGTCAACTTAAAGGCTACACAAATACTATATTCACCCATATAGGGAAAATACAAATGCTCTATTTTGGCATTGCATGTCTTTATTCTTTAGATGTAATTTACTGTGAAATATAGAAAATATTATAAAATCAGTTTCCAGGTTTAAAAATCTAGTAAACACTAGTTTCAGCTTTCAAGATCATCAAAGTAGTTAGCTATTACTCATTCTGTAATTTGTCAACCCTCAAATTTGTAAAGTAAATAGATCTTTCTCTCTAGTAGTAGCCACTCTTGTTCATATGTAACTTGGAAAATATCATGTAACAAAGTTTACATCATTTGCCACCTGTTGATTTGTCCCAGTCAGCTGAAATTTAACATGCCATTTTCCAACTTCCAACATGATTTGCAAAACATTAACTATAATCAAGTTTTCTACAAGTTTTGCTCTGTTCATAATTTCTGAATATCCATAGTCTACTTCCCAGTCATTCTGTTTTCTTCCCTACTCAATCTAAGTGGATCTCATTAGAGAGTTTATATCTTTAATTATGATGCATCTTGGACACTGCATTAAGTCATGACTAAAGTAATGCATACCATAAGCCATTCAAGAGGGGCAGCCCCAGGAGAAAAGAGGACTGGGCCAGATGATATGGTACCAATGCTAAAGTCTCAGTTTAACTACTTACTAGATATAAAACAGAAAAGCTGACATAACTTCATAATTCTAATAGGCCTTAAGATACTATCCAGACTATTCTACCTCATTATATAAGCTCAATAAACTCAGAAAGCTAATTACTATTAAAATCTGGTCTCAATCTGAGGCTTCCCAATTCTCAATGTATTAATGTTAGAATTTCATTGCGTTCTGTGTTAAGAATCTACTGCTTCTTTTAAAACAGGAATGATAAATTCTCATAGAGTACTTTGAGAATTCAATGAGGTAAAACATTTAGAAGAACTCTGAAAACTGTAATTTTTCTGCAAAAGATTATCGTCAGTCTTCTGACAGGATACTCCATGGTATGCTTTGTGGGATCTTCATTCGCCACTAGAGGGAAGTGATATCCATATTGTTACTTTTCTCTCCCTTGGAAGTCAAATGCTTGCTAATTTTTCTCTTCAGAAGGGGGAAAACACCTTGGTCAATTTTCTTTTTTTCCTTTGCTTCAAAGACAATCTTTTAGGATGTCAACATTTTAGGTGGCCAATCTCAAAATGTGCTGATAATGTACTTTCTCCTTTTATCAGCGAAGGGATGCTATGCTTTCTAGTGCTTTTCTCTTTAGCTGGAAGAGACTTTTCTTTATTTAGGGTTTAACTTCATTCTTAGCAAGTTACCAGTTGATATTTCTTCCCTCTATAAAGCTCAGCCTTTAATATCAAAATTCTTAAACTTCAAAAGTTTATCAGTAAACTTCATATTTTTTTCACCACATTTCTGTTTAATTTGTATTAGACTTTTTTCCTAGAAAATATTTATTGAAACAACATAGGAAATATCCTAACATAGTATTCAAAATATGTTTAGTATTAAATATTTAATCTTAATTCTTAATTTATTTGATCAATTAAACCAAGGATTTAGCATCAGAGCCTCTTTGAATGCTACTCATAACAGATCACTGAAAATTCAAACTAATCTGTTTTGCTGTTTTCCTGGGCTCAGCCTATAAGATTTTGAGTTGCTCTACCTTCTTTTTCTTTTGTATTGAATGCCCAGGACCAAAACAAACAAACAAACTACTCTAAACCTTAAAAATATTTCTTTCTAAACATGCCATGTTGAAACAGACAATCCAAACCTGGTATATTTTTTAGGTATAACATTAATAATAATAGCAGCTATCATGTCCTGGACCACAGGCCAAGAAGAGTCCTATATTGATGCATGATCTTTATTGATCTTCACCACAACCCCGTTAGGTTAGGCACTGTTTTTATCCTTTTTGAAGGATACGTAACTGAGACTTAAAGAAATTCAGTGGTAGTAGAGCCACTATTCAAATTCAGGCATGTCTGGCTCTATCACACAATCTTAATTACTATGATACACTTTCTTAACTTACATGTATGATTCATGTAATGATCCTTCTTACCACTCCACTCCGGAGAATTTAATCAATGCATAAGGAAGAGTTTAACACTCTCACCCATATTCAAATCATTCTAAGGATTAGAATAGTTTTGGTTCCTTAAGCTAAAGGAATGTTAAACTGATGTTAAATGCTGATCTCTTTACTCTCATGAGATGAATATAAAGGGACTCAACCTAGCAACTCTACGCCATTCTCTAGTTGTAGCTGTGCTTGAAAATATCATAATTAAATTTCAAAGCCAGAATATTTTTGAAAGATGAACCTTTCAAAAGGCTCAGTTTTATCAGTAAATTATAAACTTGTGGAGATCAAGAAGGTTGGGATTTTACCCAGAATTAATGAACATAAATTTTTCCTTTAATGTGCCTACCAATGACACTTCTTTTCAATCTTCGCATTCTGTGTATTTAATACTTTAGGTGCCTGCAGGTTAATTCACACTTGTAGAAATGGCACTGTTTAATTCTTTGCAACAGCTTATTAATTGGAAATAATTATACATATTCTTTTAGAGCCTATACTTTTAAAAATGTGTTTTCTTCACAATGTTTGATTTAAAGTCAACACTGACTTCTGTTGTATATCTCAGATAGTGCTTATAACCTTCTGCTTAAACAAGAAGAGTCCTTTACAATTATTATTACTCATCCTAGGAGATATTTGTAAATTGTATACTGTTTGCAATTGGTACACAAAAATCTCAGGAGACAATTGTTAGCTGACATATTAAACAGAATCATCTCCTTATCTGCTTCACAGTGTTATTAAATTTAGATTTACAAACAATTCCCTGAGTTCTACACTATTACTGTTCTAATAAGAATTAAACAATTATTGTGATCTTATTTAAACAATAGTAAGACCATCAAGTTAGGAAGGTCACTTCAATTTTGAATGACTTATAGCCAGCTCTGGATCGCAGATAAAAACAAAACAAGAAACGGATTAATTCTTAACCTTTACTCTTTCTTCAATATCTATTCTTATATCCATAAATATATGCCCATTAGGAAGAATCTTTTTCTTATCATCTAATGTGAAAGTATATTGTATTTTGTAAAAGTAACGCATTTGCACATTCACTTTCAATAGTTTGTCAACAGCCAGCTTGATGCCCACTGTCTCATTTTTTCACTGCAGGAAGACAGTCTCCCTATTCAAATGATAAATTGCACTTTTGGCACATAATAAAAATCTCTTATTTTATTTTCCTTTTAAATATATAATTACGTTTTTGAGCTATGTACTCATTCTTGGAATGTTCTCTCCCAAAAGCCAAACAATGTAGCAATTATTTTCTTACCTCTCTGTGAAACCTAATTTACTATGAAGTACAACTGATGTACTTGGAATTTCAGACTTCTTCTCACTTCTTCAAGTTTACTCATATTAATCTTAGACTCTTTCCCACAAGAAGCTAGAAAATTTCAATGTATCTTTCAAACCCAGCTCAGCTGAGTAGATGTCAGATGTTTGAAAACATCTTCTTGACTTTCCATGCTGTGGTACCTCTGTTCTGAGCTCCCAAAATTGTGTTGTCTCTCCTCACTGTATATATGTCTTTTGTTCTTGATAAGGAACTCTTAAATGCTTGGATGCATTTTATTCATATCTATATCTTGAGTGACTAGTACTATGGAGGTCCAAAGTAGGCCCTTAGAAATGTTGTTTGTTTAATGATTGGCTAATGAAACCATAAATTTGGCTAATGAAACCATAAATTATCCCCTGCATAAGAAGATAGAGGTTACATTGCTTGAGAGATATTTCTGTTTTATACATTTCTTTCTACAAAGCAAGTAGATATAGTAATAAACAGGCACACAATAAGATAACTGGTATTATATTGTTCATGATACAAGATTGTTATTTTCAAGTCATTTGCTGAAGAACACAGATGATAAAAGAAATCCTTTGTAGGGACATGGATGAAATTGGAAATCATTATTCTCAGTAAACTATCGCAAGAACAAAAAACCAAACACCGCATATTCTCACTCATAGGTGGGAATTGAACAATGAGATCACATGGACACAGGAAGGGGAACATCACACTCTGGGGACTGTGGTGGGGTGGGGGAGGGGGGAGGGATAGCATTGGGAGATACACCTAATGCTAGATGACGAGTTAGTGGGTGCAGCGCACCAGCATGGCACATGTATACATATGTAACTAACCTGCACAATGTGCACATGTACCCTAAAACTTAAAGTATAATAAAATAAATAAATAAATAAATAAAAAAAGAAATAGAAGAAATTCAAATGTAGGGCTGTGTGACCTAATGACTGGACCTTGATCATTAGTGTCTAGTGGTAAAATGTACCATGAATATCCTTTCATTTCTTTCCTACTTTTCCTAGTCTCTTTTCCCAATCCTCATTTACTTATTTCTTTAATTAATAGCACTAAGAAGTCATCGACCTAGAATCTCTAAATTTAATATGTTAAAACATTTTAGTAACAGGGAAAAATATTGGCATACTAGCCATGTACACATGAATGAAAAATTTTAATTCCATTTGTCATGTATAGCTATATTAATCACAACCTGATAAGTAGTCAGAATATATCCATCCATATATCCATCCATACATGTCAAAATTATACCAAATGCTGCACATATTTTCTGAAGAAAGTTAATTTAACCCCTTCAATTCTCAGTTATTTGTATTTGTATGTGTGTGTACAGACACTTACTTGTGTGTATATATGTTTACTTCTATAGAAAATATTTAGCATAATAATTGCATACAGGTATTTGTGAGCATCTAGGATCTATTTACATGAAATCCCTTGATAATTGCAAAATGCATGAAAAATGCTTACTGATAATTAGCGATGAATTACATAGAACTGAGCAAACATGGCTTTAGATATCTCTATGGAATGGAGATATTTAATTTTAATGTTCCATTTTTATTGGAATAGTTGTTTATCAATCCATAATGCACACAGATAATCACACAATTTTACTTTCTGTCAACAAAGAAATGGTATTCCTAAACATACATTTCAATTTAATTTTGTTTCTATTTATTAATATATCAAATTTCTATGTCTATGACATTAACATTTTGATTAAACTTTTTATAGAGGCAAGAAAGTATACATTTGATAATGTACCTGAATAGCTAATGATTATGTATAAGAAAACTAGGACCACTAAACTGCTCTTTGGAAATAAATGACCTGCCACTCTCATTAGGGAACATAACTAAATAATTTTTGATATGTATGCAAAAATTAACTTACAATATTGACATAAAACAACATATATACTATGTAATGTTGAAAGAACTTCAACCCATTAGCTAGTCTGTGTTTACTCTTTAGTTTTTATTTCACATGGATTCTGCTACTTATTTTTTGTCATTTTGCTGGTTTTTGACACTCTGAACCATGTGTAAAGAGTGGCTTAATTTTATAGTTTTTTTTTAATGTTGGTAAAAGTTTTACTTACAGTAAAGGTTTATATAATGATTCAGTATTGATGAATCCCTAAGCCTACAGATCATTTGATGTGATCCCTAAAACTCCCATCATACCTACAGGATACTGAATGCATAATGTTCTAGTAACATTCTCCAGTTAACTAGAGATCACATTGCTCTTCCAACTGATTCATAGAGTATTATTAAATATGTACATATCATGAGAGTGTGGATTGATTCTTTCTCCATAAAGTTTTAGGTTCCTTTTGATCTCAACATCGTTTCTATGTGGTTAAAAGTTCCATGAATAGTTCCCAAAGTAAATCTTTATCATTATGAGGCAACATCTGACAGTTTATGCTGAGACCATAATACACACACATACACACAAAGGGAGAAAGAGAGACAGACAGAGAGAGAAGAGAAATTTGTAGCATCAGATGCTTACTTCAACTGGTTTTTGTTAATCCCATAATAATCTAAAATCTTTTCTTAGACTTCAGGATATGTTTCTTATGATAATAAACATCCATAGGGTATGTGTATACATCATTATAAATAACTCCCTGATAGAGACTGTTTTAATTCATTCTAGAATCCCTTTTTCTCTCATTTACCCTTACCAAATTCATACATTTATTTTATGATAAATTTTTCACAATGCATATCAAAGTCCACCTTTAAACTGTGATTACAAATGAGGCAGCAGGCAACCTAAAAAGAGCATCACAGGAGAAGGTAACCTTTTGTAAGGCCATTCATATCAACTGTATCTATCTTGCCTAGGCCATGGGGTAGAGGGAAACCGGGTGGGTTGATCCAACACTTGCAGGGACTTTTAGCACCAGTTGGCAGTGCCATCTTCCTCTCACAAATCAATACTCAGAAGCAAATGTCTGTTCCCTAAGGTAACTCACGAAATTCTCCCCGAAGATCTCTACTTATCACTGAGTATCAATACTGTTTTATCTCATATAAAATTATAGTCTTTACTTGTTTTATTTGAAGAAAGTACATTTATAAAATAGTTTTGGAACATTATAAACATTTTATTTAAATGGGTGACTCAAGCATGTTGGTTTAAATTAAACCACATGCTTGGGATATTCATAGAGCTATGTAAGGACTATATTTTATGAAAATGCAGGGTGCTGAGCAGCAAAATTTAATCTGGAGGGCACTTGTCCTCAGTCATGTGCGACAAGATGTATTAGCCATGAATGAATTGCAGCAGTACTACTTGAGTTTCTTTAATTTTCTAAACCAAGATTGTAAAAAGAATCAGTGGTATTGAATCCCACTGGCTATGGCAAAAAGGCACTGCTCCGAGATAAAGAACAATTTATCTTCTGCTGTAAAAAAGAGCAGTTTCGGCAGATAGTAAAATACATCACTGTATAATATACTCTAGGAACAACATCAGAAAATATGGATTTTTTCTTAAAATTTTAAGAGTACTGATTCCACATACCTTCCCAAATAAAAGGTAATGATAGTGCTAATTGCAAAGTATAAATATTAAAAATCTAAATTACAGTCTAGGAGGGCATATGCACATGACTTTATGAGATGTATTTTTAGCAATGATTCAGTAAGAATAATATTTCACTTAGGTAACTAAAATACTAATTAAGCTTCCAATATTCCATGTATTACCACTATTATATCAAATTGCATATCGCCAGATTAGAATTGTGGGCTTCTTCTAGATGTTATTTTACCTACCAGGTTATAGTTTATGGATTATAGAGTTTATCATATCCAGATGTTTATAAATATCATTAAATGGTAGGATGGTTCCCCTCTTTTTGAGATCCTGCTTTTTACAGTTTCTTTTTCTATGTGTAATACTTATAAGCAATTAGGTTATTGATGGCCTGATCATGTCTTATTTGTTTCTTTTTCTTATTCAGTACACCAATAATATTTAACACACTTTAAAAGAAAGCAGCATTTAATTCTGAGCTCTGATTTTTGAATACCAGGACAAAGGAGAGAAATACTAGTAAATGATGGAACCACTCACTAATTTGGGTTTTAAGTATATAATTAACTTTTCTGCTCCTTGGATAAAAGGAGCACTACCTCCATAAGACAATAGAAAAATCAATATAATTAATATTTGTCAGATTTTGCAGATGATTGAATGTGTACAGCTATTGTTTTGTCGATGTCACCAAGGTAACACTGATGCTTTATAATTGAAAAGAAAAACAAGTGTTTCCTTTTCTATCTTTGCAATAATTTCATACAGAATGATCAAGAAAGTTCTAGTCCAGAAAAAAATCTATTAATCAGTACTAATATAATGTGCATAAAGTATCAGTAAAACAAGCACACAATCAGGAATATCTCTTTAATATAACTGATATGATAGTGATTCAAAATGGAAAATTTAGGGACTATATGGATCTGCCAAATTTGTGGTTGTGCATTATAAAGCTAATTATAAAACAAGATTAGAGTGAATGTTAGCTCCTGATATCAACACCATCACTCCCTTAAGCATCCATCTTGCTGGGATGACTTGGAACAAAGAATTAGAAACAAAGGATCCTTAAAAGCTCAAAATATATTTTAAGGCCAGAGATATTATTTAATTTTCTAATTCAGTATAAGAAATATATATATTTTTTCATATTATATATTCCTTTATTTTTAATTATATGCTATTATTTTCTGTATACTTTTATATAGATACATATAATCTGTAGGCATTACATGTATATTTTTAAAAATATAAAAATAATATTTTTAAAGTGTTCATTTTTAATCATATTAAGGTGTATCCCAGATCAAATTATAACCCTGAAAGCCTGCCTCCCATACACCATTTTAATTTTGCAGGACTTAGCCCTATAGATTAACCCCAAGGTTTCACATTCATAATATATACACAGTTAGAGATAAAATATAGGGATGATATGCAAATTATTAATGATATTGATCTAAGGTATCAGATCATTGCTGTCATTCAATGTGCAACAACTTTATACAAAATTTTAAAAATACTGAAGGTAAATTTTTTAGAATTATTAAAATTTAAACAGTATATAGTTGGCAAATCTACAAAAGTCACATGAAAATTAAACACTTGAATTTACAGAAAGGATTTGAACACAATAAATGGCATTAATATTTGACCAAATGTTTGTCTTACTTCTCTGTGTATGTGAAAACAGTGACCCTGATAATATATATTATATAATATCTCTCTCAGAATGATAAAGGGAAAAGGGAGCTAATATTTTTGCAAGTATACTTTGTATAAGGTACTATTCAGGAGGCTGAAACAAATGAGAAGTTTTTATTTTTAGTAGTATCATGGTATATCATATAAATATTTTATTTTCCATCAAACTTTGAGTCTCAAAAGTAAGAACATTTTTATCAGGAAGTAATCGCTGTTAGAGTGAAAGTCCACAGCAAACATGCTCAGGAAAGTTGCCAAGATTCCCTAGCTGTTTCTCTCAAAAACATGAAGATCAATTATTTCACTCAGAAATAGGCTTAAACATTTTACCTTCTGGGGGATAGTAAAAACTGAAAATAACCAGGAAGCTCCTTAACCTCACAGTAAACACTGTTTTCCACAGCACACTGGAGATGATGATACCATGAAAGCATCTAATAGATGTGAAGATCTAGAAAGGATTTTGGGAAACTGAATTTGCTTTTCACAAAGGGGATTTTATATTTGTCTTCCTTCTCTCTATTTATCTAAAGATTCTTAATTCATGACCACATGTCACATGAAAGACAAAAGTAGCTTTTCAGAGTTTCTAATTGGACATTCATGTTGTATCAGATGTTTTCATTGGCCTCAGCTCTTCTGCACGTCTTGAAAGGCCATGCAAGATGGGTTTCAAATGGGGATGATGCCTACTGTGTCATCTGCCATGCATGGTGACTTACATATGCATACAGCCCAAGCACAGTATGTGCACAGCATGTTGTATCTTGAACATGAAAGAAGGCTTCTCCCTCATGCATGTGTTTGTTGGCATCTTTCTGTCAATCTTACCATTATGCATCATGACAATGAGGCACAAGGATTTATCAAAGATTGTCACATAGCTCTACATTCAATATCCATGCTTAGCCATTGAAACAAGCCAATAACCTAACTGAAGGACGTTCATTATTATAATATTTTTAAACAACCACAACAAAAGTACATTAGAAAAGCTAGAGTTATCACTTGAGGATAAAGAGCTACTGCTCTTAGTGTTGTTTATTACTTTCCTAATAGTTTCAGGTTTTACCACTCATGACTCTACCAATGCATTCTTAATGGGCCGTACATAGTTCAAATTAATTGTTTTCCTATAAAGTGGTAGGCCTAAACTGCTTCTACATTTTTGTTGCCAAGCATAAAATTCTTTTAAAAGTCCATGTTAATTTTAATTGAAATTATTCTTCCGAAATGTAATAATTCAGATTTTTTTCTTATTACATAATGTAATGTCTTCATTTAAAAAAATAGCAATTTGACAATGATACACCAAGATTTTTTTCTTAGACATAAACATGATGTATTTTCATAGACATATAAAAAAACACAAAATATTTATTTGTATGTTTCTGCAAAGCCCTACTGGATATGGTCAGGAAGTTAAGATTTTTTTTTTTTGGCTTAACAGCCACATAGCTTTATTACTCTATATCATATCCAGGGACCATATCCAATGTAAAATTCCTGGAAGTACAAACAGATTTAGGAATGACTGATACCTTTTATGTACCTTGTAAGATACTACATGCCTTGTGTGGCCATTATATTATAAGGTGTTATATATAGTGTACTAAAAATTAACACCAAGCTGCAATTTTTCTTGTTGTTATTGTGATGGTACTGATGTAAGTTTGGGGAAAACTGAGAGCAGTTGTGTAGACTCAACCCAAAGGCATTTTCTGCATTAACTAGGTAAATTAGTGCCTTCCTCCCTCAGGTTCACTCACTCCCTTCTTTTTCCTTCCTTTGAATGAGTTATGTGTTACTAGAATCTATGCACAATCTTTAAAAAAATTTGTTTTATGACAATGAAAGGAGCGTATTGTGGAGAAGTAAAAAGGAGATTCCTAATAATGCTAAATAAGTTGAACATCCCAAATCTGAAAAGCCAAAATCTGAAATGTTCCAACTTTCAAAACTTTTTGAGCACCAACATGATGCTCAAAGAAAATGCTCACTGGAACATTTTGGATTTGGGATTTTTAAATTAGGGATGCTCAACCTGTATATTGCAAAAATTTCAAAATCTGAAAAAACTCTAAATAAAAAACATTTCTGTGCCAAGCATTTCAGATAAGAGATTTTCAACATGAATTTGTTTTAGGTTTCAACTTCATTTTTTATTTGCTTTTGTCTTAACTCATGCTAAAACGCTTACTAAAATATGCACCTATTAGAACATTATAGGAAAAAATGCAATTTTATACTTAGAAAAATAATTGCTGGCTGGGCACAGTGGCCCATGCCTATAATCCCAGCACTTTGGGAGTCCGAGACAGGCAGATCACTTGAGGTCAGGAGTTCAAGACCAGCCTAGCCAATATGGTGAAACTCCATCTCTACTAAAAATAACAAAATTAGCGAGGCGTAGTGGCACATGCCTGTAATCCCAGTTACTTGGGAGGCTCAGACAGGATGATCACTTGAACCGGGGTGGCTGAGATTGTGGTGAGCCAAGATCATGCCACTGCACTTCAGCCTTGGAGTGCAAAGAGAGACTCCATTAAAAAAAAAAAAATCACTACAAGAGAAAAAATGACTTACATGTAACTACAATAAAAGGATTTCTGGCAAATTGAGATAATAAGGCATAGTGCCACAAAAAGTCATTTTAATAATTGAGAATGAAATTAAAATTTTAATAACCATTTTCTAATTTTCCTGTATGCCATGTTACAGTGGAAAGTAGATTTAGGACAACTTATCATATAATTTTGGACAACTAACCAGGTTGTCCAAAATTATCTAGCCTCTGATTTCTATTTCAGTAGAATATTCCAAAATAAAATTATCTGAAAATTTTAGTGATGTTACTTACCTGAGCCACAGGAAATTGAAGAATACACAAAGAGTTATGTATCATGGATTTTTATGTTCCACTAGAAGTCAATATTTTATTGTTCCTACCCCCAAAGTGATAGATGGCAAAATACAAATAAATAAGTCCTAAAAATTAATTTTAATCACTACAGTGACCAACTATTAGAAAATCATATTCTTTAGTATTTAAAAATGAGTATCGGAACATTGCTTAGATGCCTATCATTTATTCAGTCTTAATTTTGCAAAGCAGAATGGTTGCAAATATAGGTTTATTAACAGAAGCGCTACTTATGTCATTTTGCCTTTAGACTTCAATATACTATATTTTATATTTTGAACTTTGCAAAAATAACTGTTTTAGTCTATCACGTAACTTGACAGCCAATGAGCTATCTCTACAATAAATGAACTAGATGATTGTACACTAGAGATCAAATATTTAAAAATGAGTTTTTAAAAGGCAATCATTCATACATTGATTAACAACATAGAATTATAAACATGCCACTTTATTCACTAGCACAGGCACAACCAACAGTCCAATGCTTGACAATATATATTTCCAAATGTAGAAGCTTTTCTCCATTTTCATCTGCAAAATAAATTCTCTTTCATATAATATTACAACCAGCGAAAGCATTTAGATTACCAACCTACAGACCTAAAAATAGAAGACCCTAGCAAAGGAATAAATTAAAATATATTGCCAAAAAAATGGAGCAAGCCACTTCTACATTTGGTAAGATTCTATGATTTAAAAACAAAATAAGACTTTCATTAGCCCTGGGTTAAGAAACAGTCAGTTTAGATTTTTCGGATGAACCCAATTAAATTTTAATTCAGTATTTTCCTTTGCATTTTTTGTTGTATGTGTCAAGGCCACTGTATTGCACAACTCTGTCAGTTTTTCAGAGAGAAAAAGACTTCCGTCTTGGAGAATATAATGTTCCATTGCTCTCTCCTGGTTGCTGAAAGATCTATAATTGGTAGGAGAATAGGCGGAGGCTGCTGGTATTTCCCCAAGTAGTTTTCTTCCTGTGGAACTGAAAAGGTACCTTCACTTTTTAGACGGTTGCCCAAAATAAAGACCACATTTCTAGCCTCCTTGATAGCTAGGAGCGTACATATAACTAAATTCTGGCCAAAAGACTGGAGGTAGTGGAAAGGAAAAAGACCGTTTGTCTGGCAAGCATTTTACAAGAAGACTATATGACTTTGCCTTTTCCAGTTCTCTTTCCTATTCCTAGTAGCTGACATGAGATGTAATATGGGAACTGAAAAGACTTAAGCCATGAGACAACTTTGAGGATAGGGAAGATGCACCTTGTCCTAGCAACAAGGTGGAAGGAGCCTGGCTTTGTGATAGGAAAACCATACTAGCCCTGGATGACTAACCTCTGGAAGGTAATGTGTGGAAAAAAAATTTCTATGTTATTTTAACAACTGTTATTTAGTTGTTTTCTTTTTTAACGTACAGCCATATCTATTCCTGATACAAGGAGAATGCTGAATTTGATTGTCCTGATACTGTTTTTTTCTGATTTATAATACTCTTCTTTGATCTTTTTAAATTGTATGCTCTCTTTGATTATAACAACAACTAGAAGAAATTACACATCATTCCAGTAGAGAAGATAATCTGATAAATGTGGAGAAATTGCAGGTCAGCAAGAGTAACAGAGAATGACATCTTACACTTAAACAAGAATGTGATATGAATTAAAGATCGCCTCAAATATTTATCTTAAAATAAGTTTTCCTTATTTTTACTTTATTTCTTTAATTGACAAATATCAATTGAATATATTTAAAAATTGTTTGTGATATTTTGTTCTACGTTTAAGTTCCTCTTATATCCCTTACCCAGTCTCCCCTAATGTTAACATCATATATCACCACAGTACATTTTTAAAAATTATGAAAACAACGTTGGTGCATTACTATTAACTAAGCCTCAGAATTTATCTGGATGTCACCTGTTTTTGCCACTAATGTCCTTTTGCCCTTCAAGGATCCAATCCAGAATATCATATAGTATTTAGCACATTGGAGATCTATCTAGATAGACAGAGAGAGAGAGAGAGAGAGAGAGAGAGAGACTACATAATATGTATCTTGGGGGCTGCATAACATGTATACTGCGCTACTCTGGGGGGGTGCCATGTACATTGCTGTGCCAGGTACTATTTATATGCTTATCTATCAACTTGTTTAATTATCACAACATCTCTAGAAGGTAGACAATATAAGTATCCCTATTTTAAAAATACGGGCATTGAGGACAAAGAGCTTAAGTAACCTTAAAAGAGCACAAAGCTAATAAGTGGAGAAATTGAGATTGTAGTTACAGGGACTCTGCAATTAGAGACACTTCAAATTCGCAGGTTTCCTATCCCATTTAACCAGCTATGAGAACACAATTCTTATCCCAACAAACTGGGTGATTGACATTAAATAAGTCAATTTCTCTGGACCTCTTTTTGTGCATCCATGAAATCATAGAAGTGGATTACATAATCTATAAATGTCCCTACCTTAAAAACAAATCTATGAAATTGCAATATGCATTTTTAAATTTAATTTCTAGCTCAGAGACCTACTGCATTTTTTACTATTTTCAATCCACTTTTTAAACATAAAATGTTCATTAAAACAGAAACTACACATCTAACAAATGTCTAATACCAAAAATCTATGAGGAACTTAAATAAAACAGCACACAAAAAACAACCCCATTAAAAAATGGGCAAAGGACATGAACAGGCACTTCTCAAAACACACACATGGAGCCAAAAAATATATGAAAAAATGCTCATCATTGCTAATCATTAGAGAAGTGCAAATCAAAACCACAATGAGACACCATCTCACACCAGTCAGAATGGTTATAATCAAAACATCAAAAAGTGACAGAGGCAGGTGAGGTGCCAAGAAAATAGAATGCTTATACAGTGCTGGTAGGAATGTAAATTAGTTCAGTCACTGTAGAAAACAATGTGGAAGTTTCTCAAAGAACTTAAAAGAGAACTATAATTTGACCTAGTAATCCTACTATTGGGTATTCATGCAAAGGAAAATAAATTGTTCCACCAAAAAGTCACATGCACTATGTGCATCACAGTGCTATTCACAATATCAAAGTCATAGAATCAACCTAGGTGCCCATTAGCAGTGGGCTCGATAAAGAAAATTTATTACATATACACCGTGAAATACTATGCAGCCATAAAAAAGAATGAAATCATGTCCTCTGAAGCTCCATGGATGTTGCTGGGAGCCATTATCCAAGCAAACTAGGGCAGGAACAGGAAACTAAAGATTGCATGTTCTCACTTACAGGTGGGAGCTAAACATTGAATACACATGGACACAAAGATGGCAACAATAGATATTGTAGACTCATTGAGCAGGGAAGGCTACGTATTGAGCACTATGCTCACTATCTTTGTGAAGGGATCATTAATACACCAAGCCTCAGGGATATGAAATGTACCCGTGTAAAAAACCTGTACATGTACCCCCAAACCTAAAGTAGAAGTAGAAAAGAAAAGAAAAGTGTCTAAATATGACATGTAGATTTTCCTTAAAAATACAATTGGAATTTTAATAAGCAATAGTCTCACTCCAAATATTTAGAAATTAGAAGTAGCTAAGGATTTCCACTCCAGTGTAAGATTGAGTGCTACTTTGAGTTATGACACGTTTTCAACCTAACTTTTCAATAAAGAATGTGTTCAGAAAGAGTGTATTTTATTTTAGCACTTATACGTATTTGCTAGATTATATACTTTACTAATAATAAGTTGTCTTTAACTGAAAGATGCACCTTCATATAAGTGACAAAAATCATGTACTATTAGTGATAAACATTCTCCTTATATACTATTATAAAATGATTTAACAAAAGTTGTATTTGATATATGAATGGGTAATGTAGACTCTACTCACTTGAAAATCTCTCTCATTTACTCCAAAGGATTGGAAAATTTCTAATGCCTTCATTTTACATTGTGTGGAAATGACAGATAATTATATTACATATATTTTAGCAACAAAACAACACATTTCATTTAAAAGTATCTTCCTTTATTAGGTCTTATAAAGTACTTGGTTATAGCTTTGAAATAAAGTATATTAACTCATCCAATATTAAATATTTGCTTCACTAGTATAATATAAAAAATAAAATTTTTATATTTTATTTTATTTTGTATTTATTTTATTTTACATCATATTTACATAAAACTATAGTGATACAAAATATCAGTATTTTATTTGTCTCAGAGTTTCCGAGAGCATAATATTCATAATTTCACTTTTACATCACATATTAGTGTATAATAGTTCAAGATATTTTAATGGCAAGTAAATTACATGCTTGTACTCTTAACAATGCATGTAACTCACGTAAAATGAGAAAAATATGGACAGCTTGGACGAAGTTTGTACAGACACATGCAAGGACAACTGTGTTGTTTCTCTTGCTTACAAACCACAAAGGTTAAAATCACATGAATTTTAGGATGTATTATAATTTCAAAGATGTTAAAATGTGGTGGTCGGGGTGGAAGTGTCTTAGAATCAGTGAAATTCAGGGTATGTGATTTTACCAAACAGATGTCCTATTTCATGTCTAAAAGTTGATTAAATTTATCTTAATGAAACATGTAATTTTAGTAAAAAGGTATGAGAATATAAAATTGGAATGGTCCTAATAACTAGATCAACCAACCTTAATATGACTCTGCCTTGATCCTACCAAATATTTATACAAGCACACAGAATTTTATTGTACTTTTCTTTGTTATGCTTTGCAGATATTGCATTTTTCACAAATTGAAGTTTTGTGGCATCCTTGCTTTGAATAAGTCTTTTGGTACCATTTTTCCAACATCACGTACTTACTTCATGTCTCTGGGTCATGAGTTACCTGGATTACCAAAATTACCCATTTTGGTAATTCCTGCGGTAAGTCAAACATTTTAATTATCATTATATCTGTTACAGTAATCTGTAATTAGTGATATTTTATGTTACTATTGTAACTTTTAGAGAATCATGAACCATGCTCATATATGACAGAAAACTTAATCGATAAATGATGTGTATGTTCTGCCTGCTCCACCTATCAGCCATTCCTCCATACCTATCTTTCCCCTCAGTCTTCCCTACTCCCTGAGACACAGCAATATTAAAATTATGCCAGTTAATAACCCAAAAACAGCCTCTGAGTGTTAAAGTAAAATAAATGATCACATACCTCTCACTTCAAATCAAAACCTAGAAATGATTAACCTTAATGAGGAAGACATGTCCAAAACTGAGACTCTAAAGACTAGATCTCTTGAGCAAAATAGCCAAGTTGTAATAGAAAGGATAAATTCCTGAAGAAAATTAAAAATGCTAGCTCACTGAACACAAGTGATAAAGTGCAATAGCTTTATTATGGATATAAAGAGTGTTTTAGTGGTCTGGATAGAAGGTTAAGCCAACCACAGCATTCCCTTAAACCAAAGCTTAATCCAGAGCAAGGGCTTATCTCTTCAATTCAGTGAAGGCTAGGAGAGGTGAAGAATGCTATCTAGAACTTTCATAGCTAAAGAAGAGAAGTCAATGCCAGGCAACAAAGCTTCAAAGGACAGGGTGACTCTGTTAGCTTGGTGGCTAATGCAGCTGGTGACGTTAAGTTGAAGCCAATGCTCATTTATCATTCTGAAAATTTTAGAGCCTTTAAGAATTATGCTCAATCAACTCTGCTTGTGTCCTATAAATAGAACAAAGCCTGGACGAAAGCACATCTGTTTTCAGTATGGTTTACTGAATATTTAAGCCCACAGTTGAGACTACTTCTCAGAAAAAAAAAATCGTTTTAAATATTACTGCTCAATGACAACACACTTAGTCACCCCAGAGTTCTGATGGAGATGTACAAAGAGATTAATATTGTTTACTTGCCTACTAACACAGCATCCACTCTGCATCCCATAGATGAAAGAGTGATTTTGACATTCAAATCTTATAATTTAAGAAATACATTTTGTAAGGCTATAGATGTCATAGACAGTGATTCCACTGATGGATCTGAGTAAAGGAAATTGAAAACTTTCTGGAAAATATTCACCATTTCAGCTGTAATTAAGGACATTTGTAATTCATTGGGGGAAGTCAAAATATCAGTGTGAACAGGAGTTTGGAAGAAGTTGTCTGCAACTCTCATGGGTGACTTTGAGCAGTTCAAATCTCCACTGGAGGAAGTAAATGCGAAAGTGGTGGAAATCACAAGATAACTAGAAATAGAAGTGGAGGCTGAAGGTATGACTGAATTGCTGCAATCTTATAATAAAACCTGAATGAATGGTAAGTTGCTTCTTATAGATGAGCAAAGATAGTGGTTTCTTGAGATGGAATCTACTCCTGGTGATGATGTGTGAACATTATCGCAATTACAACAAAGGTTTTAGAATATTTACATAAAACTTAGTTGATACAACAGTGGCACAGTTTGAGAAAAATGACTCCAATGGTGAAGAAGTGCTAGTGTGGGTAAAATGCTATCAAACACCATCACATGCTGTGGAAAAATATTTGGTGAGAATCAATTAATGTGCCAAACTTCATTATCCTCTTATTTGAAGAAATTTCCCCAGCCATTTCTATATTAAGTAACCACTAACCTTTTTCAATCAGCAGCCATTAACATCAAGGCAAGACCCTCCAACAGAAAAACGATTATGACTTATTGAAGGCTCAGAGGATTGTTAGCATCTTTTTAGCAATAAAGCAATTAATAAATATTCAAGTATTTTTAATTAAGTTGTGAGCTTTTTCTAGACATAATGCTATTGTACACTTAATAGACTTCACTGTAGTATAAACACAAGTTTTGTGGGCACTGAGAAACCAAAATGTCACTAGCAGTATTGTGATATTTGCTTTATTGTGGTGATCTAGAACCATGCCCACAATATTTCCAAGGTAAGCTTCTAGAGTGAAATGTTTCAACAAGAACCAAAATGCTAGGAACTTGAAATTGCAACAAACAAAGTTACACCGTGACAACTTTGTGATAGCCTGAATTAAATGGGTGACTACATAATACATTTCTTGACTATAATCACAAAGATTATTCAATTGGTTCCTTGTAATCATCTTTAGATCTACTAAACTCCCTAATTAATGAGAAAAAATATCCATTTCCTCCTTCCTCACTATTTTTTCCCTCTCCAACCTGTGCACTCCAAATAAGATTAAAATTGATTTTAGGAATAAAAGAATTTTTAGAGAGGTAAGCCATCAGCCAATAAATGCTAACGAATACAGCCATTTCAGTCAATAGTCATCGTATCAGTAGAACTTCTGTGTTTCTCAGTTCCCCAAGCAGTGATGTTTGAAAAGTCAAGAATGCTGAGCTTTGAGGGAGAAATACTGTTGGTGCTTTGCTTTCGTTCACAGCATGTGAAAACAATGCAGTCTGTTTTTCAAATATCCAGACAAATTACATGCTGACTTCCTTCAAGTATTATTATAGTTTTGGTTATAAGGACACACATAAAAAAACTCTATTAAAATAATCAAGGCAGTGTTAATGAGCCTTAAATATAAATAATATACATGGATACTCATGTTTACTTCAAATCCATTATACAGAACAATTAAGACCTTATGTTTAATTTCCAAATGAGAATAAAATGTTTTGTAATTAAAGATGTTAATAGGTTAAAGCCTCCAATTCTGAATCGTAAGCAACACTGAAATTATTTCCAGTCTCCCTTCCACAACTTGTCATGGCAAATCTAAATCACATTGTTAGATATGGAAGGGCACACAACAATGCTTACAAAATAAAATCATATGCCCTGTGGAATATGATATAAAACAAAAAGCAAACATGAAACTTTACTGATGGAATCAAAACTAAGTGCTTAGAGGTATGAAAACCTGTATTACTTTGCAAATGTAGGATCTCTTGTCACAGGATTACAATTGGAAACAAAACAAAAACAATCATCTTATTTCGGGAAAAAAGCACCTTGATTAAATTGCTAATATGGAATTTAAAAGTGGTTTTATATTATCCAGGGTCCACTTGTAGTGACTAGGTTCTTCTGACTTCCTGTTACTCCTCCATTCTTACCCAACCCACATATTAATATCAGAGAGTCTCTTAACTCTATGGCCACTACTTGAAGCTTAAAGTATGGAAAAACCAAATTTGGTTGACATAGCAAGACTCTAAGAGTTAGAGGAGTAAGGGACTGATTCTCAGGCCTTTATCTAGAGATTGCCTTGGTAATCTCTAGATTACCAAGTAACATGGACCAAGCAGAATAAAACTGCATATTCAAGCCTACCTATATTTATATTAGACTGGAATTAGAACATGAAACTTGTTATAGTCTTCTAAGATTTTTTCCACTCACAATGCCTTGCTACTTTTTTTTTTTAATCAACTTAAACTTTACACTCAGGTTTAACAGGTAATAGATAATTTTTGTTAACTAAAAAAAAAATACTTCCACTGGACATGATGGCTCATGCCTATAATCCTAGCACACTGGGAGGCCGAGGAGTGTGGGTGAGTGGATTGAGCCCAGGAGCTCAAGACCAGCCCGGGCAAATGGCAAAACCCCATTTCTACAAAAAAAAAAAAAAAAATACAAAAATTAGTCAGGCATGGTGGTGCAAGCCTGTAGGCCTGGCTACTCAGGAGGCTAAGTTGGGAGGAGTGCTTAGGCCAGGGAAGTCGAGGCTGCAATGAGCCAAGATTACACCACCACATTTCAGCTTGGGCGAAAGAGCAGGACTCTGTCTCAAAAAAAAAAAAAAAATACAGATAATTACTTAGAGAATATCTAGTATGTGTCAAACATGTAGCAAGTGGCTGAGGATACAGAAATGAATAAGATATCTACTATCTGGGGTACATGGTTTGGTGGAGAAAGCAAAGAGATATACAGCTAACTCTAATATAATGTAATGTGCTAAATATTATATTAGAAATTTGGTTAAATATGATGTGAGTACAGATGGCATGATTAATTATTTGGAAGAGGAAGGTCAGGAAATTGTGTGAATGTGTATGGGAAATGCTATTTTTAAAAACATCAAATACACATTATTACCAGATGATTATATTTGAGCCTTGGCACAAATATATTTTTGAAAATGTGGCTTACTGTGAGAAGAAAACACAAATAACTTTAACATTTATGAAAATACCTGAACTAATAGCAAACTTGAATATCCAAGAAATACCATGCCCTAAAGTTCGTTGTAAGTATTCAGTGATATTAATTTTGCATAGGATGTTAAAGTGCTTCATAATTTGATGCTGCTATTTATACAACTTGCTATTTTTCTACATTTACAATCTTGATCTTATTTAATGGCCACTTCTTCCAATGAACTAACCTTGACATTGTACTTTGTTCTCACTCTATAAGGTGATTTTTTCAGAAAATAGGGATGACTAATAAATTAGAGACCAAAAAGGCTGGGTTCTCATAGTCAAGACCATTAAACAAATGCAGAAGGAAACAAGTCATGTTTCATTTTATGACCTTAAGTTGCATTTCATTTTCACCCATGAAAGACTATGGCTACAGATGTAGATTTGCTAAACATCAACATAAAGGTGAACTCTAAAATAGCTAAAATTTCAGAAAGTCCTAAAGAAGGCTAAAGATGGGTATTTGAGGATATACCTAGTTTTATTATAGGGAGGGAGCAGAAAAAACAAACAGTACAAATATCAAAGAGATTGCAGTGGTATGAAAAGTAAGAGAACCAGTAGAATTAATCATAAAGACTAACAGAGAAGACAAATTTACATAAGAAGGGGTACTTTTTTGAAAGTATAAATATTAGAGACATAAGTTATTCCTAACAAGTGGCAGGCCCATGAGGAATTGGAAATAAGTGTTTGAAGAACATGTTTAGGATGAAAAAAAAAAAAGCACTGAATGAAAAATACTATTGTGATACAACAGGCTACAAAGAAAGATGTAAGTTTGTGAAAAAAGAAAAGTTAAAACAAAACTCAACATATATGTACCTCAAACATGTTCATCATAGATATGGAAACAACTATTTCAAGAAGCAAATATCAGATAAGGAAAATCTTACCTTACTTCATAGGATTAAGTGCATACTCAAAGAATTTAACACCAGATAAACAGAAGAAAGGGGCTAGGGCAAAGATCGAACATACAGTAAAGAAGTTTAGGGCAATGTATGTGCTCTCACTTTGAAGTTCTAATTAAAATAAAAAATCAAAGTCTTCTTTTTATATATAGAAAGAATGGAGAAAAATTTGGGAACTTGGAGAATTAAAATTTAGAGGAGCCTTTGTGGATAAAACAATAAGAAATAGCAAACAAGTTTTCCTGAAAGCAAATCATTGTTAAACTATAGCTAGTAAGAATTCATTACTGTTCATATCCTATGTATACTATTTTTACACTTACTTAACAAACATTACAGATATATGGAGTCTAACAAAACATTAATCTTTTGTTTGAGAAAGTTGTTTGTTGGAAAAACGTTGAGACATACTGGATTTAATGTATCATCGTGCTCAGTATCTGGCTATGGTCATTTTTAGATAAATATTTGTTTGAATAAATGCCAATTAAAATTCATGAGATTAAAAAACGCATTTATTAGCAAGTACAACTAGTTAGCTTTTACTCAATAATTTACACGTACTCACATTTTAGACAAATGTTCTAATAATTTATAGTACAAAAAAGAGCAATTTGAACAGTCTGCTTCATAAAAATTTTTCAATAATTTTATTGATTATACTGATAAAGGTGACGATTTAACAAGACAATCAAAAGAAAGTGAACTATAAGTAAACTGACACAATTCCATTCCACATGATTGTAAGAATAATTCTGCGTATTCTAGAAAAAAAAAGTTGATTGCTTGTTCCTCATTTGTAAAAGAGAGATCCTGTCATCTGGGCATATAGTACACATTAAAGAATGTATGGCTAGCAGTAATAGAATAGAATGAATATACATATACGTGTGTGCATTGTGCCTGCATGCATGTGTGTGTGTCTGCATGTGATTAAATAATGTGGAAAACTATGAAACAGTGATATAAATTTCAAAAATCAGTTTATGCAATTTAAATGCCAAAGTACAGATAAACCAGAGCAACTATACCGTTAGTTTTATGCCAACGCATTTCTGTCAAATTATGAAAATATTCTGTTATTAACTCTCTGAATAGAAATGGGACTCAGTTTTACTGCACATTAGATTTACTCACTCAACTAATAAACTAGAGTTACATATTTTTGGCTCTCCAAAGAAATCTGCAGATAGTTTTTCTTCCCGTATAATTTTTTTTTATGTAGAAGAACTTAAATATCTATACTGGCATCTCTAATAAGGCTTCTTTAAGTCAAAAATATAGTGATTTAGACATGATCGGTATATTACAATAAAGTAGATTATAATTAAAGCACACCTATAAAAACACGGCTCACGTTAGCACTGAGGAAACATTTTTCCCTACGGTCTACACTAGTTTCCTAAAGGCAACTTTATTTCAAATACAAATATATTATTATTATTTCCTTTTGATAATGCTGCAATGATTTAAAGACTTTAGGCTACTTTGTTTAAACATCTTAACAAAGTGCTAGATATTTTACATTCAATGACTCTAGGAAATAATTTGATACTTTTGATTACAGACAGAAATCAAACAGTCAAGTTACACCTTTGAGGAAATGTATTGCAAGAATTTTTAAAAGAATGGGTGATTCATCAGTTAAAAAAATAGAAAAAAAATATTGTAAGTTTCTTCCTTGTCTCTTCTTTTCTAGATTTTTTGCAAATTTTACCTTTGCATTTATCTTGTGAAGATACAAAGCCAAACGAAAAACAGATGCAATTATTTTGAAGTAACTGGACACTTTTTTTCAGGCAAGTATGTGGAGATACTCCTTTTCAACACCAAGAGATTTAGATTTTTTTTCTTCTTATTAAACTCCTTTAATTTTACTAATAATTATCTAACATTCCATCGAGACAATGTACAAAAATTGTGAATTAGAAAAATAGTATATGATCTCATTTATAACAGATACAAATGTTTCTATGAACCTGTACTCAAAACCTGAAAATATATTTGACTCTTTACCTCCCAAATATTTATCATATCTTTCAGATCTTTGTCATATCTCCTTGATTCACCAAATTATATTTCTAATATCAGTGCCATTTTTCAGACTCCAGCAATATGATTCTAATTGGTCTCTTGATTTCTCTCTTCCTTCCAATACATTTCTTGGATAAATGTACTAAAATTATGTCCCATATCATGGAAATACTTTAAACAACAAAAAAAATTCTAGAACTCTGAACACCTATCCCACTCATTCAGTGAAGATTCCCTTGACCACTTCAGCCATAATGTAAAAAATATTTTCTAAATTTCGACAATTTTTATTTTTGTACTACCGATATGACATTTCTATGATAATTATATGTGTACATTTAAAAGTCTTAAAAATATGGCTAAATATTTACTTCTTTTAACATTGTCTTTCAAAGCAAATATTGAATTCATAGACTCTGGAGATACATGCATGTATCTTAATCTACCTCAGTTTATTTATCTGTACCAGAGGGACAACTATGGTACTAACTTGATAGGTGGTCATAAGGAATCAATGAATTTTATAGCATCTAGATCTATGTGACAGACATACACACTAAATACTCAGTAATTATAGCTATAAATACAATAATAACAACTATTATTTCAGGATATTTTCCTATGCTAATTAAACTACAAACATTTCATATTTATTGAATTGCATTTGATTTTTTAAACTCATTCACTTGTATAAAATAAAATGCAGATGATAAAGGAATAAACTAGGCTTTGAAAGATATTATTGAAATTACAGTAACAAAGTTTATTTTATTTTCTTTAGTTTTGCAGTTCTCCAACTGTGCTCCATGGTGTGACATCTAGGGGTCTCTGAATTTCATTTACTCCATAAATAAAAACTATTTTCATAAATAGTTTGAGATCTTGTCTTTTTTACTATTATGGCATTTGCACTGACATTGCAGAAGCAGTGGTGGATAAAACGTCAGGCATTTTAGCAAAAACCAACTCAGTGGCATAGTGCGACATCACTGAGTTGAAAAGACTACTGAAAGCCTTGAGTACACATATTTTTAATATTCTAGGTGTTGAAATAAAACAAACACATAAAACACTTCTGTTGCATTTCTAAGTACAGTTGTTGTCTCAAATAAAACACTTGGGTGATTGAAACGCAAGCAGAATGAGCCACATTTTTCATGGAAAACCATTATTACTTTAAGGAATAACTGATGGAAAAAATCAAAGTTAAACAGAGGCAGGCATTTGGCAGACATTTGCTTGAAAATAAATCACTCAGACTTCATGACAATTTTTGTTGCAAAGTTGAAGATTAGAATTTCTGACATCTTGATTCTGCCGCTGTGAACTTGAAAGCTTTCTAGTTCTCATAGTATTTTTAGAGAATATGTGTGGTGATACTAAGAAATGTGAATCTCTTATGATATTGTTAATGGAGTTGTGGAATATTTGCATAACCAGTGAACCAGTATTTTCTAATTCAAATCTGCCAAAGAATACATGGTGAAAGATGTATTCAAAGTGCAATACTAACCAATGTATTTTAATGTAACAGAGTAAAAAACAAGGTTCACTGATACAGTTTGAGATTCCATACTGTAATTAACCATTTAGACATCACCAGTTGTCAAGTTTTGGTGTAGTACAAAAGAAGAATCGTGGATGTGTTTATTACCTTGATGGTGGTAATGGTATCAAGGGTATATGTGTAACTCCAAACTCATGAAATTATATGCAATAAACATGCACAGTTTTTTGTACATCAATTATACCTCCACAAAGCTGTTTTAAAAAGAATATTCACAATTTTCTGAAAAAGCTATTGACATGCTCATCCTCTTTCATCAGTGCCATTTTTCAGACTCCATCAATAGGATTCTAATCAGTCTCTTGCTTTCTCTCTTCCTTCCAATACATTTGTTGGGTAAATCTACAAAAATTATGTACCATATCATGGTAATACCTTAAATGAACAACAACAACAAAAAAATCTAGCACTCTGAACACCTATCCCACTCATTTACATGCCTCCTTTAAAAAGGAGCCTTTATAAAGCCTTTATAAAGGCTTTTTTCTAAGACCCATCTGCAATGCAAAGTGGTAAATGAACCAGATTTTGGAAAATGTTTTTAATATAAAATATGTAACTGTAGAATACAAAAACAGAGTTATCAGTTATATATGGTGAGCCAAGATTTTCTTTCCGTATCTAACCAAATATATAGTCACAGGGTGAATGCAGAGTCAGAATACAAGCCAGCTGTCTTCTATTAATTCATTCATTAAGTAGATATGCAAAAAATGTAGGACAATGCCATTCATTTTATTTTAAATATATATATTATTTTTATTATACATTAATATGTAATGGGTTTGTCATTTATAAATGAACTAATAATAAATGTTTTAAAGTTCTCCATTCTAATTTCCAATAAGATAAATATCGATAGACCTAACTACATAAATAGAATCTGTTTGATGTTCTAAATTTTTTTTTAAGAATGTAATGATGAAGACACAAAAAATGCCTGAGAACTGCCACTGTACCTCACTCCATAAAATAGTCACTCTAGGAAGAGATAAACCATAGACTCTGCCTTATAAAAATATCTCTTAGTTCCTCACTGCCTCCTTTACAAAGGCTTTTTTCTAAGACTCATCTGCAATGCAAAGTGGTAAATGAACCAGATTTTGGAAAATGTTTTTAATATAAAATATGTAAGTGTAGAATACAAAAACAGAGTTATCAGATGAAATGCTTACTCCTAAAGGAATATGCTCATGATAGATGTGTTCTGATTCCTGCCAATCACCTTGTGATTATATTGGCAAAGATGCTTATACTGTTTTGATTCACTCAACGTTAGGATTTAAGTAAACTAAAAGAATCAGGTTTAGAATTTTGCAGAAAAACAAGATAAATTGTGCTAAACTTTATCAATTGATATTGTAAAATTACAATCAATAAACTTTATTAAATGACCTTTTTGCCTATATAATACTGAAAAGGTCATATTCTCCTTTGTCATGTTATGCTTTGTAATCATTTTTTCTGTCTTTCTTATATCCAGGGTGGCAGATGGCTCACTGGTTAAGCGTTATCCTGAAATGGACAGGACCAAATTAAAACATTGGCTGGAACTTGTCTCAGGAAGCCAAGGTTGGTGGTGGGCAGCAGGACACCAAATTTATCAAAAGCCCAACAACAATCAAAGCCAAGATTACCTATAAAAACACAAATGTACAATTTCTGAGGATATTCTTATAATCCAGAGCACTGCTTATATTCGCCTTTAGATGTCACTTACATTTTGATAATTTAATTGTTCATAAACTATTCTGTCTAACCATGTGGTAAAAAGCAATAAAGAAGTAATAATCCAAATAGTAACCACATGAAAACTACGTGGAAGATAACAGTAGGAATTTAGAAAAGATCAAACAGCTATTCTAAAATTTTTTCTGCTTATTCAATAGGATTGGGAAACAGAACTTGCCATGAGCTAGATAAAAATAAATATAAAATACTGCACTTCATAAGCCAGCAACATTTCAACAGAAATAAATAAGTTGATGTAAAAATGCAAAAAAAAAAAGTAGTCTTTAAACAGGAGATCACCCTATGTGTCAAGTGTATGATAAAGATGAAGTACTATGAGAGAGCAGTCAGAGAAGACTATGTAAGCAAGACAAGCCATTTGCGGTAGGTACTCAGGAAGGTTATGGAGTAGGGGTGAGAAGCAGTGGAGGGAGGGTATTTGAGGTGAAAGGCATAGTTAAAGGCACGAAAATAAGCATAAAATAAGCATTATTTTTCTGATGAAAAAGAATAAATATTGCATCTTTCAGATTACTCTGCTGAAGAACTCAAGGACATATAAAATTCTAAAGTTATTAATTTTCATATTGATATAGGAGTGGAAGACAAGGTGGGCATATTATGAATGCAAGGTGTAATCCGCAGATATGAATGAGGATTAATTCAGTGTTTTACAGCCAGATATATTTTTGTCCTGTTGATTTTTGTAAAACTTTTGCAAAATGGACTCAGTCTTTCCATATGCTTAGAAGATTTTTTTCGTTTTACTTTTTGTTCTTCTCAACAAATTCCACATGGATTTGACATAGTGATAAATTATGCAGTTTAAAAAAATCTTTAATAAAAAGTTTCATATTAGATATTATGAAAACATTCATCCAGGTAATTTATAAAAGAAACACTTCTACTTTCAATCATATCTTCAGTGATTACGACCTGTTAAATAATCTTTCTACCAGAAAGTGTCAGCTATATTATATTATGGGGAGAAAGGGAATATAAAAAGTAAAATGTTTCAAACAAAATGTGGTCAACCCATAAGTCCCAAAATATTGCTAGTTACCCTCCCAAGACTAAACCAGGTAAAGTTAAATCCCTGAATACAAGTTCCGAAATTGAGGCTGTAATTAATAGACTACCAAGCAAAAAAAAGCCCAAGACCAGACGGATTCACAGCTCAATTCTACCAGAGGGACAAAGAGGAGCTGGTAGCATTCCTTCTGAAACTATCCCAACAATAGAAAAAGAAGAACTTCTCCCTAATTCATTTTATGAGGCCAGCATCATCCTGATACCAAATCCTGGCAGAGACACAACAAAAAAAGAAAATTTCAGGCCAATATCCCTGATGAACATCGATGAGAAAATCCCCAATAAAACACTGGCAAAATGAATCTAGCAGCACATCAAAAAGCTGATCCACCACAATCAAGTCAGCTTCATCCGTGGGAGGCAAGGCTGGTTCAACATATGCAAATCAATAAACGTAATCCATCACATGAACAGAAACAATGACAAAAACAAAATTATTATCTCAGTAGATTCGGAAAAAGCCTTCAATAAAATTCAACACCCCTTCATGATAAAAACTCTCAATAAACTATATATTGATGGAATGTATCTAAAAATACTAAGAGCTATTTATGACACACACACAGCCAATATCATACCGAATGGGCAAAAGCTGGAAGGATTCCTTTTGAAAACCGGCACAAGACAAGGATGTCCTCTCTCACCACTCCTATTCAACATATTATTGGAAGTTCTGGCCAGGGCAATCAGGCAAGAGAATGAAATAAAGGTATTCAAATAGGAAGACAGGAAGTCAAATTATCTCTGCTTGCAGATAACATGATTGTATATTTAGAAATACCCCATTGTCTCAGCACAAAAACTCCTTAAGCTGATAAGCAACTTCAGCAAAGTCTCAGGATACAAAATTGATGTGTAAAAATCACAAGCATTCCTATAATACCAATAATAGACACCAATAATAGACAAACAGAGAGCCAAATCATGAGGGAACTCCCATTCACAATTGCTACAAAGAGAATAAAATACCTAGGAATACAACTTACAAGGCACATGAAGGACCTCTTCAAGGAGAACTACAAGCCACTGCTGAAGGAAATAAGAGAGGACACAAACAAACAGCAAGACATTCCATGCTCATAGGAAGAATCAATATCATGTAAATGGCCATACTGCCCAAAGTAATTTATAGATTCAATGCTATTCCCATCAAGCTACCATTGAATTTCTTCTCAGAATTAGCAAAAACAAAAAACAAAAAACACTACTGTAAATTTCATATGGAACCAAAAAAGAGTCTGTATAGCCAATACAATCCTAAGCAAAAAGAACAAAACTGGAGGCATCATGCTACCTGAATTCAAACTACAATGTTACAGTAACCAAAACAGCATGGTACTCGTACCAAAACAGATACAGAGACCAATGAAACTGAACAGAGACCTTAGAAATAACACCACACATCTACCACCAATTGATCTTCAACAAACCTGACAAAAACAAGTAATGGGGAAAGGATTCCCTATTTAATAAATGGTGCTGGGAAAACTGGCTAGCCATATGCAGAAAATAGAAACTGGACCCCTTCCTTAGACCTCATACAAAAATTAACTCAAGATGGATTAGAGACTTAAATGTAAAACCCCAAACCATAAAAATACTAGAAGAAAACCTAGGAAATACCATTCAGGACATAGGCACGGGCAAAGACTTCATAACTAAAACACCAAAAGCAATGGCAACAAAAGCCAAAATTGAAAAATGGTATCTAATTAAACTAAAGAGATTCTGCACAGTTACAGAAATTATTATCAGAGTGGACAGGCAACCTACATATTGGAGAAAATTTTTGCAATCTAACCATCAGACAAAGGTCTAGTATCCAGAATCTACAAGGAATTAAAATTTAAAAGAAAAAAACAAACAACCCGATCAAAAAGTGGGCAAAGGATATGAAGAGACACTTCTCAAAAGAAGATATTTATGTGGCCAACAAATGTGAAAAAAGCTCATCATCACTGGTCATTAGAGAAATACAAATCAAAACCACAATGAGATACCATCTCACACCAGTCAGAATGGCCATTATTAAAAAGTCAGGAAATAACAGATGTTGGTGAGGCTGTGGAGAAATAGGAACACTTTTACACTCTTGGTGGGACTGTAAATTAGTTCAACCGTTGTAGAAGACAGCGTGGTGATTCCTCAAGGATCTAGAACCAGAAATACTATTTGACCAAGCAATCTCATTACTGGGTATATACCCTAAGTATTATAAATCATTGTACTATAAAGACCCATGCACACGTATGTTTATTGCAGCACTGTTGACAATAGCAAAGACTTGGAACCAACCCAAATGCCCATCAATGATAGACGGGATTAGGAAATGTGGCACATATACACCACGGAATACTATGCAGTTATAAAAAAGGATGAGTTCATGTCGTTTGCAGGGACATGGATGAAGCTGGAAGCCATCATTCTCAGCAAACTAACACAGGAACAGAAAAGCAAACACTGCATGTTCTCACTCATAATTGGAAGTCGTACAACGAGAACGCTTGGACACAGGAAGGTAACATCACCCACCGGGGTATGTCAGGGGTGGCAGGCAAGGGGAGGGAGAGCATTAGGACAAATACCTAATGCATGTGGGGCTTAAAACCTAGATGATGGGTTGACAGGTTCAGCAAACCACCGTGACACATGTATACCTATGTAACAAACCTGCACGTTCTGCACATATATATCCTAGAACTTGGAAGTTATATATATATATATGTAGCTAGTGAAAATATAAAATATATTTTCATTTATGAATAATCATTTTTAAAGATGTAATTATTATTTCCAAATAGATAATAATGACAAAGTAACTTGAATAGTTTTATCTAATTATCTAATATTGTGGCCAATTAGGATTTACCATATATAAATTATTAACTTTGAAAACATAAAGTTAAAATAAAGTTCAAAACAATTTTTACATTTCTGAAATTTCAGAATATTCTTTGATCACTATGCCAGTGAGTCACAGAATTTCTAAAGCACTTCTGAATAATAAATTAACGTGATTATTGAGAGGGTTAAATGAAACGTAATACATTTAGGGTATTTATAATAGTGTCTAGAACATAATAAAAGTTAGTTATTATGATGATGATGATTATAGAATCTATCATATATATACTTTAAACTGATTTAAAGTGCTATAAAAATATTAACCAGACTTTCCTTTAGATAGTTCTTGTCATTCTTTATATACTTAATTTATTCAGTATTTATATATTTAATATTTATATTTACAATTGATTTTTCAAATGCAGCTTTGTTAAAACACTTTTATTAAGCCTCTTTATCTGTAAGGTTTCAACTATATCTTCTATAAATTATATTAGTATCCAGATTAAACAATAGTATCCCCAATTTTAAAATCTTGAATTTACTTAGCTTGTATTTTTCTGAAAGCCATTGTTGAGAACAATCTTTTTAGGCACCATGGAATTGAGTTATAGTAAGTGTATGGCAAAAATTAATACAGCCCTTTGTTTATAATAACAGAATAAATTGTTAGGTGAAATATCAGATTATGATGTTTCGATTATGAAAATAAACATTTTAAACCCAAGGCATAATAAAAAATTTTCACATTTAAAATTGAACTTTTTCAACAAAAATAGTTGTAGTCTTTTCAGAGCCTTTTATAACATATCAATGTTAAACAAATCAACCTTTTAATCTTGAGTGGCTTTTTTTAAGCAATAAAATTAATTTAATAATAAGTAAGGACTTTCTGAGATAAGGTTAATGCCAATATGATTTCTTTTGGCAAAAATATTAATACTTGGTAGCAATGGGAAAAAACAGCATTACTTGGTAATAACTGTATTAGATATTAAGTGCCAATAAACAGTTACCACAAAATGTGAAATAATCATATATTCTATATAATTAAGGTTACATCAGAAATAATCATGTATCTTGTGTAACATATTGAGACTGAGGTAGAAAAATATCAATTTGGTTACATTTAAATAATGATTTGTCTTTGTGCAAAACAGTGAAACAGCCCTAACAGTGGAAGTAAATGACTTGTGGATAAGATAAAGTAGTTATAAAACTTTTATGATTTGATAAACTTGCAAAAAATAAGCACAAACTTGATTTTATAAAGTGTTAGCTACCAAAGTACATATAACAAGAAAAGTTTTCTCTTAGGCCAGTTTAGTCTTCTATATCTCCAACTAAGAAAGACGGTATTATAAGAGACAAGATAATATGTAGTTGGGCACGTTATCATTTAGCTGAGTAATTTATAGTTTTAATTAATAATATTTTAATTGAAGAAATTCTTTATACAGTAAAACTTTGGATTTTTCCTGTTGTTATAATTAGGTTAATATGCAGTAATATTACTGCTGCCAATGTTTCCTTTAAAATTTTTCTTTACCTTTAAAATAAAAAGGGAAATCTGAGAATGCTGTTTTTACTAAAACTACTTAAATTCCATAAGTTCACTAGGATGACCTATTGTGACACATTTGAGGCTATTGTCACAAATTTGCTCTTATTTGGAAGACATAAATTGTCATTAGCCAGATCTATACATATGTATAATATATTGGGTCTAAAATTAAGTTCCAACGAGGATTTTATAAAATCTTTACTTGTAGGTTATGACCTAACTACTTTTTATTGAAGTCAAGTAAGAAAAAAAAGTAAGGTTCTCAAAATATAAAATAAGCTCAATAAAATTATTTTATGAACAACTCACTATTGTGTTTATGGTATGTGTTGACCATCAAATGTTTTCTACACCGTACTACTTTATGATAAATAAAAATAATGTATCTTTCTTAAATGTACAAAATGTGTGTAGTAAGCAAAAACTGAATTAACATATAAATTCAAATAGAATCAATGAATATATGTTTCTTGAGTTATAGGGAGTTGTTTTTTTTTCCTATGAGACGATATAACAGAGATCGAGATGCCAGACTCATCACAACACAGAGTAGAGTACTGATTCTCCTCTGACTTTTGAAGGATTAAGAGGATGAAAAGAAAAATATTAAAAAGACAAGTGTGAAAGAAGAAGCTTAGTAGTGGGTAAGATAACGGGAGGATGTGACAGTTAAAAGAATTGAAAATGTAAAGAGAACCCTATCTGTTGCAGTCTTGAAATGCATGTGTAAAGCCCCCAAAAACTTCCACAATCTACCACAAAAAGAAAAGGTTGCTGTTTGCAGAGAGGAAATCTAGTTGTAATGACCACTGAATTCACAAATGCACAGAAGAACAAATGTTAGGACTGGCCAGGGCACTCTCTCCTCAGTGAAGCTTCATCTTCTCCACACAATGACATGTCCTTCCTCATACAAAGTGCCCAGATACTTTTCTAATACAGTATCCATCATACTGAACTGAAGTTGCCTGAGTATAGGTCTGTTTTCTTACACCATGATGGCCTTGATGGTGACATTTCGATTTTTCTTTGGCAGTAGGTGGTTAACAACTTTTTGTTGATGGATGCATAACAAGCATTGCTGGCTATAAAATCATAACCAAAAAATCATCTCAAAGCAAATAAAATATATCTAGCTTTGACTTGTTGCCATTAATAATAAACAGTGATGGTAAAGGGCTTGCCATTTTTGTATGTTCTTAGAGTATTAATTAAAATTGATATTTATCATAATGGTCACATTATGCAATGTTTTGAAATTGTTATGTAATTACTCATATGTAACAATAATGTTACATATAACGAGTATTTTCTTTACAGTGCCAAGGCAAGCTTGGCATTTTAGAACTATTTTATTTTTAGTTTGAAATTAATTTAAGCAATTCCACTCTGAGTTATATCCATGTCTTCCATAGGAAAAATACTAGCTTATGATATATATTCAAACATATTAAAATTTTAGAAAGTTGTCTGTCTATAACTAATACATGATTTGATTTATTACACAGCACTATTACCTCCAAACACCATACATGTATAATCAATAGATATGTTTATAATTAAATTAAAAGGATCTTACATATAGCCACAATATTATCAATTCCAAATTTGACTGTTGTTATGATTAGGTTAATGCTGAAAATAGTGCATGGACATAACTATCTTCAATTTTAAAGTTTACAAAACAGCTAACAATCACTTTTCACATAGTGAAGATTGTATCTATTATGTATATAGTTTGTAACAAGTTATTTATTTTGGTTGTACAAATAGAAAATAATATTAATGGTTGTTACCTACAGTTCCTTGCTCTACAGATACACTATTTTTACTATTTCTTCAGGTAAGATCTAGCTACTGTCCAAAATTTCACTGAATATATACTTACTGAATCCCTGTTGTGCACATAGATTCATCTTGGAAATTATTTCCCATGTTAATATTAATAGTCACTTTAACTGCCTACTGATTGATTTTACTAATAAACTCATATTATTTTAAAACATGTAACAACTCTCTATAGTTACAATTACCAATTAAATCTCAGAAAAAAATGAATACAATAATTTTGTGAAAAATAATTTTTTAGATAAAAAATTCCCTACTCTACCCAGCTGAATTAAGTAAAATTCTCTCTCTCTCCCCCCCCCCACTTTTTTTTTGTGTGTGTAAAACACAGGGATATCTCTCAGAATCCAAAGGCAGGAATGTAAAACTAAGTTTTACTGAAGAATCAGAATCTCAGTAGTTACCGGGGACCATATTAATTGTCCCCTCCCCTCCCCTCCCCTCCCTGTCCTCTCCTCTTCTCTTCCCTCTTCCTTTCTGGCACAAAGTACATGTATTTTTCTCCATTAATTGACCAAAATCAGTAGATTACTTATAACATTGCTTTTCTAATATTTGTGGTGCTGTACCAAAGAAAGAATGGGAAAATTCTATGCATATCGGTAATATGAATTGGCCTGAATTGTAACCAAATTTGTGATATAGTACTTACTAACTGAATTTCTATATAATTTACAAATTTTTCAACATTCCTGTAACAGAATTAAGATATTCAGAATATAAAGGATATTAAATAATAAATTAAATGGGCCAATTATTTAGGACTTTGTAGCAGCTAGTTTGGAAATGAACTACTATTTAAACTGTAAAAGTAAAATACTCTGAGCACTGAAAGAACACACTAAAACTAAAGAATAAGCTTAATTTGTTATAGCACTTCATTGTAAAAAGAATTTTTCTTATAATTATCTTTTAGATTTTGACAAAAATTTATTTCTACCTACCTAAAGTGTTTTTTTTTTAAATAACAAAGAACAATGCATTTGTTTGCTAGAGCTGACATATAAAATTACCACAATCTAGGTGGCTTAAAACATGACAAATTTATACTCTCAGACTTCTGGAAGTTAGAAATGTGAAATAAAGATGTCAGCATGGTTGGTTCTTTCTTAAGCCTCCAAGAAATAATCTGTTCTACGCCATTCTCATATCTTCCTATAGTTGGCATTCCTTGGCCTACAGCTATAACTCGGTCTCTTATCATCATATGACCTTCTTTCCTGTATGTATCCTCTATATTCCTATGTCCAAATTTCTCTTTTAAGGATTCTAATCATTGATATTACTGTACACTTTAATCCAGGACAACCTTATCATAATTTGATTACTGGAAAGCTCCTATTTCCAAATGAGGTCCCATTCACCAGTTTCAGGTGGATGTGAATATTGGGGAGACACTGTTCAATCAAGTAGAATAAATTATTGTATTTATCTAAATCTCAGATGATTGTCAATTAATTTTAATTCAGAAAATATAAAAGTTTATGTATTAAATAGACTTCTTCGGGAAGCATAAGCAATAACAAAATCACAGGATTTTAGAAATTAAAGGAAACTCAGTCCAGCATTTCCTAAATTTTTTCTGTGGAACTTTAATATTATCGGATATGAAGAAGTGATAATTTAATAAAATGTGCCATGATGAAATACAGTTGGTAAACATGGCATACAATACCACCTCAGAAAGTAGCCTTAAACATTAGTTGACTAAAATCCTCAAAAAATCCTGAAGTCCTATTAATTTTTTTTACACCAAGTCTTCTTTATTGGATCATTCAGTCCTTTTCCATCATGTCTATAAATAGTTTTCTAAAGCACCAATTATGATACAAGATTTAGTCTGTGGTGTTTTTAAATCATAGCCGCAGGATCTTTGATATTTCTCCCACTTAGAGGTAGGGTCTAACATGGCACAACCAGCCTCAAGCTTCAGGCTGCTCCAACATAAAGCCAAGACCCACAGATATATGTTCTAGGCCCACCCCCAAGATTCAGTCCCTAGGCCCACCGAGGAGCAAGGGTGGACCTGGTGGCCCCAGTCTCCAGACTGACCCTGACACTGGGCTGGTAGTCATCAGGCCAGTACCTGTGAACCCAACCTACAGGCTGGCCCCTGTAGACACAGAGAACAGGTCCATCCCGGCACCTGGATGACCCTTGCAGATCAAAAGCCTTCCTTAGCACCATGTCAGCCCCTATGGAAATAGGCTTCAGGCCAGCCCCTGTGGATACGGGCTGCAGGCTCATCCTTGCAAACCCAGGCTTCAGGCCCACCCCTGCAAACCTAAAAAACAGGTCTACCCCAGTGGGCACCGGCAAAAGGCCAGCTTGCATGTGGACTCTAGCTGCAAGCCCGCTCATGGACCACATTAGCCAGCCTACTCAAAATCTCTGTGAAGGGCTTTCCCAAACAAGCCAGTCTGCAAAGACTAGAATAAATCTCTACTTCTTCAGATGCATGGACACCAACAGCTGGTCACAAGGATTAAGAACAATCAGAGAAACATGAAATCATTGAAGAAATAAAATAAAACATCAGTAACCAGTAACCAATCATAAAGAAATGGGGATGTATAAACTTCCTGACCAACAATGTAAAATCATTGTTTTAAGGAAACTCAGTAAGCTTCTAGAGGTAGTGAGGTTCTCTATCCTTACACCTGAAATCTGGACAGGTATGTTAATGGTGGTTAGGTTCACTATGTGTCCAATAAGGTATGCTGAGATAATCCTACGTGACTTCAGAAGCTGAGGCAAAAAGGTCAAACAGTTTCTGCCTGGTTCTCTTGGAATGCATGCTCTTGAAAATCTTCCTAGAATTCAGCTTCCATGCTCTAAGAAACCATAATGGAAATGTTGCATCTACACACTTACATCAACAATCCCAGTTGTTCCAGACTTGAGACATTCCCAACCCAGGTGTTAGACATGTGAGTGAAGATGTCTCTAGATTAGTACAGTTTAAAGAGCTCCCTATGATGTTGGAAATGTTCTCTATATCTAAACTGTCTACCTGGAAGCCACTATGTTGTGCCTACTGGACATTTAAAATATGGCTAATGTGACTGAATGATTCAATTATTAATTGTATTTCATTTTAATTAATGTATATTTAAAGATAAATAGTGACTACTTTATTGAGCAGTGGGCAAATAATTCTAGCCCCTAACCATCATTTGCATTACCCTCCGATGACTTCCCAGAAAACATGGAGCAAAAGACAAGTCATCCTGTTTTACCAGTTCCACATTTATGACCTACAGATTCCATGAGCATTTTTGCATAACTCCACAAAATTTGGAGTAATTTGGTAGGCAGCAATATAACTGGAACCAAATTCCAATCGCTTAATATAAGCAAACTGAGCCCCCAAAATTGTGCTTTGCACAAAATTCTGTGTCTGATTTGCAGAAAAACTTAGAACATAATACAGGACAAAGACTTTTGAAAATCCTACCATAAATGGACTCTTTGGATAATGTTATTATACTTGATAACCTAAAAATCTATGATGAGTGAGACAGTTCTCTTCTACATGAAGCATTCTTGAAGTATGCTGTTTAAGTGGCCATGACTATAATTCCACTAGTCAAGAGAATGTCCTGCCTATTTTATATTGTCTCTCCTTATAAATGCAAAAAGTTGAAATAAAATTACTCTATACAAGTTTTAACACTAAATAGCAAGTGATGCTATTTGCTAAACACTGACCAAAATAAATTACAATAATTCTGATAATCCTTCCTCGTCTCCTCTCAAAAAAGATCATGATTCGGTGATCAAATAACGCTTAAATACTATTTATTAAGTCAAATATCTTTTTTGGATTTTTATGTATTCAGTATTTATATTTAAAATATCGAGAAGAAATTAGCAACACAAATCAGCAACATCCCCATCTCCCAGCAGCTTGACAGCTTTGTTACGGTTTAGATTCCCCAAGGAAAGTCTCAGCACCAATATACTGATTTGCACCACTGCACTTTTCTGACTAATTATTACCAATGCAGTCCCTCCAGCTTATCAACTCATCCTCACAGTAAAAGTGGCCTTCATTTTAAATTCATTATGCTGATAAGTGACAACATCACAGTTGCATGACAATTGCTTTAATTAAAAATATTTTTGAAGATTAGAAAACTATTGTATTCTGAAGTATACCAAAATGACTACAGAAGTGCCTGTCCCCCAAGAACTCATGCTTTCATTGATGTATGACATTCAACATTTACTGTCTAAGTTCTAAAAAGAAGATTCCTCTTTATTAAAATTTATCTTGAGAACTATGTCAGTAAGGATGACCTGTAAGAAAACTGTTTAGGAAAGCTGTCAGATTCTTTGACTTTTTTTTTTTTTTCTAATGCATGACCATATTATTTGAGATGTGATGAGGGGAGATAGGAATGTGAAGGATGCTATTAAAAATGGGGTTAGGAAAATTCTTTCTGATGAAGGGCCTTGCATATTTGTGGGAAAAGAGTTCCATGCACAAGACACACAAACGCAAATGCACTAAATTATTTGCTGTTTACATGCAATATTTTATGTAATTTTCATAACTTCTCCATGAGGCGGGTGCTATTATGATTCTTATTCATTGTAAGCTTGCATGTCGGAATGCATGGCCAAGCTTAAATAACTAACTTGCATCTTACCCAAGGTTACTCAGGTAGAGTATTGCAGAGTCTGGATTTTAAAAAGTAGCTTTTCTTTAACTTTTTTTTTTAAATGACGTCATGTTATTAGCCACAAAACAATATTACCTCCAATTTTGGAGTAAAACTGAGAAACTCACTAGTTTATTCAAAATATACTTGAATTTTTTTGCCTGATCTATAGTCAGTTTGTTTCTAGGTTTAAGCTAGTGTAATACAAGATTAGTTAAGCAAACTGCATTATGCAAAGATACGCATAATTCTTATAATTATTAATTTAATTAACATCATGAATTATGTTATAGGTTATAGTTATTTCAATGGCTTTACAAACTATGCATTTCAATTTATTTTGGACTTTCCTAATAGTCTTGAATAAGGAAGTGAATGAAGACATCTGAACACCAAGGGAGAACTGATTGCAAAGCTGAGTCTTTTTGCTCCTTCTATCTTCATTAGACCTCAGGAATCTAACAGACATTAATGGAATCAGTGAATGCCCATGTCTTTTTTCCAACACATGTAGCTGAGGCCTTCAGACCAGAATCTATATCATATAGCCCAGAGAATCAGAGAAGTAACTTATCCTAGTGAGTAAAAAAATGACGATTTTATTTGAATACAAGTCCTCCTGATTTGAGTATCTGTAAATTATTACCCACATAACAATATCCTTCATTTCTCATCAGATTTGAATTAAATGAGGTAAGATCATGGTATATCTTTTATAATAAAGTTAGTTATTGTCAAAAACTAAAATATAAAACAAACTTTTATTTTCTTTAAATATGAGTTTTGTATTATAAAATCTTAATATTCATATTTTACATAAAAATTATTTTTCAATGCATTTAAAAGGAATAATGATTTTATGAAGTATTGACTTTATAAATACTTACCAAAATTCTTCTAGCATTCATAATTGTGCCATTAATATAGGGCTAATACTAAGAAAAATATATATTTAAATAACTGAGACTATTCTAAATAGATCCTATTCATGAATATGTATATTAGGCATATATTCAACATCATTAATGGGCATTTAGTACATTTTTAACTGATACCTGAACTAAATTTTAATAGATAATCTATCCTGATAAGTAATTTTTATTTATTTTTAGAAGGGATCATTTCTAAATTAGCCTCATGTAAGACAGAAAGAGAAATCAAATTAAACTACTTTAGGTAAGACTACTATTATTCACAAGAATCACAATTACGTTTGGTACAAATCTGTCACTTTTGATGAAAGTGAATTGATTTTTTATTATTTTTGAAGATAATGTTTTTGAAGACTAATGGGGTACATTACTATGTAAATATATGTTATTAGGAGGTAACTTAGCAGGAAAAAGTATGTCCTAGACAAAAACTTCAGAAGATGAAGTTCAGAAATAAATAAATTTATGGTTTAAATGCACTGTAATCGAAATAGCCATATATATTGTTAGGGTGGAAGTGAAATAATAACATTATCTTCAAAAAATCTACTGGCTTAATCAAGATCTAAACTTTTTGGAAACATGTATTACCTACATTGCTAAAATAAAATTACACAGTCTGGATTTCTTATTGTTAAAGAGGAAATTTATTTATAGAAAAGGGAAGTCATAATCATATTACACAATGTTACTTTAATAACACGGGTCTTTTAAAATGTAAGAATATCAAGAATCAATGCCTATATGAGTGTGAGATCAATTAGAAATCTTATTCAAAAGTTATGTTTTACAAATGACATATGTGTGCCATCTTTGTTTTCAAAGCCACTACCTTATAGAGGACATATACCTACTTTCTGAATCATCAGTGTCACAGGGTATAGACTTTATCAAATATCTAGAGAATATTGAGAAAATAATTATCTTCTCAATGGCAAATATTATAGCCTTCAATTCCTAACTGTCCAAGGAGAACTTACATTTGACTTCATGTATAAATACGTACATTCAAAATTTGCAAGTTACATTAAAAATTTGATTCGGCCTTTGGTGATAACCATCACTTACAGCTATCAGAAGTAAATATTTACCAGTATATTCCCAGTATGTTCCTCAAATATTATTCATTGATAAAAATGGTATTCCCATCCATAATGCTTTTTTGAAACTCAGAAAAGTGATTCAGAAAACAAATTATTTTTATACGTATATTTATTTTTATTTTTCTGAGCTTCATAGGAAACAAAGCAAAACATTCTTCTTTCCATTACACTTCTATTCTGCAACTTTAAAAATGGTACTAAGAAATGTGATAGTTCAATTATTGTCATATTAGAGTAGGAAAAATGACCATCTATTCCATTTTCACAGCATAGCTACCAAGCTGATCTCTTTCAGAACAAAATGGAACCTATATACATGCAAAACATTTAATCATCAAATACTGTTTAAATAATGAATTTAAGAATATCCATAATCTAAATGAGAAGTACCATTGGAAAAATACGGACTTTGGAATCAGAGCTGGGATGTGCTCTCTTGCATTTAATGTATTTGAATCCATAAAAAATGAGTTAATTTTCTTGGAACTTAGTTTCCTCATCTCCAAAATGGCAATGATAAAAATCTACCTCATGGGAAAGTCATGATAATTAAAAGTAATGTTATGAAACATAATGCCTCATAAATAATGAGCATCAAATAGGCGGTAGGGAAAGGAGTTTAAAATTGTATCATCCTGGCTGCTATTCCTAGAGTCCTCTAGGGTGGGAAGTGCTTGCCTGGGAAAATACTTCAAGGGTAGGTGGACTGAGACAAAAGATGTGATCTAAAAGCAAGAATGATCCATGAAGAAAAACTGCTTTGCAAGAGACAGGGAGAACCATTTTGCCTCAAAGAGGGAAGAACTGAGAAAATCAGGATGATAAAAAACAGCAGACGGTGAGGAGGAACAGGGCTGAATATTATCAGGAGTAAGAGAGTTTTAAAAATCTGAGAATGGGAATGTTTATATTTCATTGGAAGTGTTTGGCTTTTACTAAGCTTAGACTCTTCCTTTACCATATATAGAAACTTTTTTGTAAAGCAGGGTTTTTCCCTTCTGAAAACCAACTAAAAGACACTGGTTTGATATGGTATACATAAGTGATTGCATGTTTGCAAAGGAGTCAAGATGACCATAAAAAAAGCATGATTGGCAATTCATAAAGTATTAGCGACAGTGGTTCTGGAATTTCAGCTAGTGTTACCCAGAGCGCAAGTGAGTAATATTTCAAACACTGGAGCCAGACTGCCTGAAATAGAACACTGCCTTCTTCTATTATGGTGTTTCCCTGGGCAAGTTACTTACCTTCTCTGCTCAGTTTCCTCATTATAATAAAGCAATAATAGCACCTGACTAATAATGTCATTGGTATTAATGATTGCACAGGATTTAACTGTTTAGGCAACCACATTGGGTAGGATACTTTGCAGATTCTACTGCTGGAAATATCACATGAATCATCTGCCAATGTAATTCTAGCAAAGCAAGCAGTCCAAAGTTCATGCCAAAAGTTAAATGCTGCTCCTTCAAAATGGAGTTACCTATCTCCCTCGCAAATTCTAAATTCACCAAGTTTATGCTACATTTTAATCCACTTAAGTTAGTACATTCTCCTTCCTTAAAAAGAAGGTTAGATAGAAAAGTTATCTTTGGTCTAATATAATAATTGATTATAAAGTTATTTTTAACTAATATCTAACTTTTGAAAAAGTTGTGCTGATTAGTACAAATGGAATCTATAAAGTTATTTTTACAGCTTTGTTGCTAGAAACTGATTTACTGATATAAGATAAACCTGGACAGGTTTCAAATTCGTCCTCCAAAATGTAAATCAAATTATGCTGTTCCTCATTACAAACAGAAAACTAGACTTTGCTGAATGAATATAAAGAAAGCACTATGCCCTTTAGCTAGTCCTTGGATCTCAAATGTCCTTCTCAAATACTGCACTTAGCCAGCAACTTTCCATCTTTTAATTTCTCTTATAACCAAAGTACACTCTGAATTGGTCTTATGTAGCTAATATAAATCTGAATATTTCTCTGATTTGTCAAAGTTAATTTGAATTCTAATCCTATTATATCCAAAATTCTACCAACGATGTCCAACATCCTGTCAACTGAAACTTAATAAGCACACTCTTGTTTTAGCCTCCCAAATAATAAATTACATGAAATAATACTGATTCTGGAACTACATCCTGCCATTCATGATTCAACATGGCATTTTAAGTCAACACTGAGTCATTCACAAATATATATTACTAAGCTCTTCAAAAAAGATGTGCACTTTTCTAACAATCACCAGTATTTCTAAAAATTTTTATGTGATTTCTAAAGGTCATGGAAGGACTCCAAAGGTGTCCAGGAGTGCCCACATCAATGATTCATGTCCTGCCTAGATTAACATGGCAAGTGCATGATAAATGAATGCATGAAAGTTGTTAGCTAGAGAAGCAACATGAGAAAGTAGGCAGATGGAAGAAAGTGATAGATTGTCACTGTACTTTTACTCGTTTCACATCAACTCCTTCAGACTGACTCCTGAAGATTGCTGTCAACAGCTTCCATAGCTTCTTTGCCACAACACTTGCCTTTCCATTTGTCTTTTTTCATTCTGTGAAATGATTTTTCCTCCTCTTTACAACCTTTTAAAAGTTGCCTCCTCTATTAATTATTTTGATTAAGAGCACAAACTCTGAATCAAGAATGCCTGGATATGAACCTTACTCCACCATTCAAGAACCATGATCTGGGACAAGTAAGTGACATTGTTTTGTATCAGATTCCTCATATTTACGTGGGGACAATGATAGTACCTATCTCAGAATTGCTCTGAATATTAGATAAGTTAATGTAAGAAGCATACTTACAACTATAGTATTATGTGTTTGATATTAATTTTCTTATAATTATTGATGTCATGATTTATCTAACCCATGTTGACATAAGTGATTAATTTATCATTATTTTTCCCCAATGATTTTGTAATGATCCATTCCAGAATATACACCTTTATAATAATTTTGTTCATTAATTTGTGAGGTTCTCTATTTATACTGCAAATAACTTGAAAACAAGAGCCATGTTACATTATCACATGATTTTCTGAGTGTAGATGGTGCTTACATAATTAGTTAATTTTACTTTTGGGAAAAATGGCAAATAGAAGAAATGAAGAAATGAATAGGGTAGAGCTTCACAAAGAAAGTAAGATTTTGGTTTTGCTTTTAGCATAAATTTGGTAAGGTCTTCAGAAAATTCGCCAATATACAGTCTCACTCATACAGATGCAGAGGAAATATACAACATATTGGTTTACAAATTGCCTGCATTTAGCTCATATGGGGACATTTTTAAAAATTCAACTCACAGCTACTGAATTAGGATTTCTTAGAGTAGCCTTGGAATCTTTATTTTAAGAAGCTTTGGGGCCGGCACAGTAGCTCACAAATGTAATCCCAGCACTTTGGGAGGCTGAGGCGGGCGGATCACAAGGTCAGGAGTTCGAGACCAGCTTGGCCGATATGGTGAAACCCCATATCTACCAAAAATACAAAAAAAATTATCTGGGCGTGGTGGTGTGTGCCTGTAATCCCAGCTACTCGGAAGGCTAAGGCAGGAGAATCACTTGAACCTGGGAGGTGGAGGTTGCAGTGAGCTGAGATCACACCACTGACTCCAGCCTGGGTGACAGAGCCAGATTCTGTCAAAAAAAAAAAAAAGCAGCAGCAGCTTTGACTGGTAAGTTAATTTACAGTCAAGCATACAAACCAAGTATATGCTACATTTTAATCCATTTAAGTTAGTATATTCTCCTTCCTTAAAGAGGTTAGATAGAAAAATATCCTCAGGTAGCAGAATGAGCCAAGTTAGCAACTATTATCATGGACATAACTTGCTATAGTCTGGCCTTGATAAACAATGCTAAAAAAACTATGTTGTGACAGATTAAGCAATATTTTTTTCTTTTAGTGTAATCGCAATCATTTTAATTGTATCATAGGGCCCTTTTTTTTCACTTTTATCAAGTGTTTTTTTTTTGTTTATCTGGAAGGACGGGTAAAATGCACTCCATTCTGTTGACTTGGGCAGAGGATAATTATAGAGAAAATATTAAAACAATTAATTAAAACAATATAGGTAATTAGCCATCCTTGTATTTCCAAGAATTTTATTGTTACCACATAAGTTTGAGTTAATTATGTAACCTCCTCAGAGCCTCTTTTTTGTCCTCTAGAGAAAACAACAGAAGGACATGAGATATCTAAAACGGTAGGAAGATGAAAGTAAACAGAAAGATGTACACAGTAAAGTCTTGAAAAATAGCCAACTGGCTAGAGAGCTGTATTTTCATCTCACAATCCAGATAGTTATTGGGTAAAGATACCTCTGTCCTATTTTTTCACTCAATTTTAGCAAGCACTTATAATCTGACTACATACAGAAAAATGTAAATACACTGAAATACAGAGAAAGGTAATACAGCTTCTATCCCCAAGGAAATGAAAACACACAATAAGAAAACACACATATACACCAATATATCAAGGTGTCGTTCCTGTTAAGAACAATACATAAAAGCTAAGACAGTCTTGAGGAGGGAGTAGCAATCCACTATGGCTGCCCTTACCAGGGAAACTTTATTAATTTTTTAAACTTTATAATTACAACTTTTATTTTAGATTAACGGGGTGCATATGCAGGTTTGTTTCAAGATTATATTGCCTAACACTGAGGTTTTGGGTGTGAATGATACTGTCAATCAGGTAGTGAGCACAATACACAATAGGAAGTTTTTCAGCCCTGTCCTTCTCTCCCTCCATCCTTCTGGAGTCCCCAGTGTCTATTGTTCCTGTCTTTATGCTATGTGTACCCAACGCTTACCTCATGCTTATAAGTGAAAAAATGTGGCATTTAGTTTTCTGTTACTGCTTTAGTTCATTTAGGATAATGGCCTCCAGCTGCAAGTATGTTGCTGCGAAGGACATGATTTCATTATTTTCATGGCTACGTAGTATTCTAGGATGCATACATACTACATTTTCTATATCCAATCCATTATTGATGAGCACCTAGGTTGATTTTGTGTCTTTGCTATTGTAAATAGCACTTCAATGACCATATAAATGTGAGTGTCTTTTTGGTAGAATGATTTAGTTCCCTTTGGGTATATACCCAGTAATAGTATTGCTGGGCTAAATGGTATTTCTGGTTTTAGTGGTTTGAGAAATCTCCGAACTGCCTGCCAAAGTGGCTGAACTAATTTACATTCCCACCAACTGTGTATAAGCTCTCCCTTTTCTCTGTAGCCACAGCTTCCCCAAAAGCTGTTATCTTTTTACCTTAAAAAAATTTATCTTTTATTTTAAGTTCAGGGGTACATGTGCAGGCTTGTTGCATAGGTAAACTTGTGTCATGGGGGTTTGTTGTACAAAGTATTTGCTTACCCAGGTATTAAGCCTAGTACCCATTAGTTATTTTTCCTGATTCTTTCTCACCTTTCACCCTCCACACTCTGATAGACACCAGTGTGCGTTGTTCCTCTCCATGTGTTCATGTATTCTCATCATTTAGCTCCCACTAGTAAGCGAGAACATGGGGTATTTGGTTTTCTGTTCCTGTGTTAGTTTGCTAAAGATAATGGTCTCTGGCTCCATCCATGTTCCTGCAAAGGATATAGTCTTGTTCTTTTTTATGGCTATATAGTATTCCATTCTGGACACATGAACTGGCAAAAATTTCATGAGCAGATGCCAAAAGCAATTGCAACAACATCAAAAATTTAGAAATGGGATCTGGGACCTAAGTAAACTAAGGAGCTTCTTTATAGCAAAGAAAACTATCGACAAAGTGAACCGCCAACTTACAGATGGGAGAAAATTTTTGCAAGCTATGCATCTGACAAAGGTCTAATATCCAGTATCTATAAGGAACTTAAACAAATTGACAAGAAAAAAACAAACAACCCCATTAAAAACTGGGCAAAGGCAAAGGACACGAACAGATACTTTTCAAAATAAGACACACATCTGGCCAACTATCATATTAATAAAAGATCAATATTACTGATCATTAGAGAAATGCAAACCAAAACCACAATGAGATACCATCTCACACCCATCAGAATGGTTATTTCTAAAAAGTCAAAAAAATAGATGCTGGTCAGGTTGTATAGAAAAAGGAAAACTTATACACTATTACTGGGAGTTTAAATTAGTTCAACCATTGTGGAAGACAGAGTTGCAATTCCTCAGATACTTAAAATCAGAAATCCCATTACTGGGTATATACCCAAAGGAATATAATTCAGTCTATTATGAAGACACATGTATGTGTATGTTCACTGCAACACTATTTAAAGACATGGAATTAACCTGCCCAATAATGACAGACTGGATAAAGAAAATATGTTATATATACACCATGGGAGATACTATGCAGGAAAAGTTTTATAAAGGAGGGTGAGTTTCCTCTTGGCCTAAAACAACATGTTGAATATGAAAGAACATGGAAAATAAATAGTGGGAGAAAGGTATCATCGCAAATTTCAGAAGACAGAAGACTGTGAGTTAACATGCAAGCATCAGGAAAGCACAGACATCCTTGGGGTAGAATAACATACAATGTGGTTACAACACAGAGTGCTTGTGAAGAGTGGTGGGTGAAGATTAACCTGGAGGGGCATTTTGAGGGAAATTGTGGTAGAACTTTGAAACTTCACAGTAAGAAATCAGGCAATGGAAATTCACTGATAGTTTTCGAATGGGGAAAAGGGCAGAAAGATTTGCATTCTCAAATCCAGGTAAGTAGAATACAGGATGAACTTGAGGGTAGCAAGGGGATATGAAATTAAATCATACTTGTAAAAGTATTTTGTAAAATAGGAAATATAAACAATGTGTAAAACAATTCTAAAATTGTCAGTAAGAAGAAACAAAAATGAGTAAAATCTAGAAGGAGGAAACATGTTATTTAAAATAGTAAGGAAAAGTACTTATTGAAAATAGAATTGACTTAATAAAGAACGATGGGAAAAGTGAAAAAAGTGAGTTCTAAAGTGTCCACTACTAATTTTATTGTTAATAGGAAGCCATTCTAGGGTCTTGTGCAGGAAGTAACATGATTTAAATTGTGTCTTGAGATGTAACATTTGAAACAGTTAAGAATTTGGAGAATTATCAAAAAATTAGGGTTGTTAGCAAGGCATACGATTTTAAGAGAATGTAAACCAATATAATCTTAAGCAAAATGTATTTATGAAAGTGAATTTTTTTAAAGTGAGGTAGTAAAACTCAAAAAGCCCAAAGGATTATAAATCATTCTACTATAAAGGCACATGCAAATGTATGTTCATTGCAGCACTGCTCACAATAGCAAAGACATGGAACCAACCCAAATGCCCATCAATGATAGACTGGGTAAAGAAAATGTGGCACATATACACCAAGGAATACTATGCAGCCATAAAAAGGATGAGTTCATGCCGTTTGCAGGAACATGGATGAAGCTGGAAACGATCCTTCTCAGCAAACTAACATAGGAACAGAAAACCGAACACCACATGTTCTCACTCATTAGTGGGATTTGAACAATGAGAACACATGGACACAGGGAGGAGAACATCACACACTGGGGCCTTTTGGGGGGTGGGGAGATAGAGGAGGGATACCATTAGGAGAAATACCTAATGTAGATAACGAGTTGATAGGTGCAGCAAACCACCATGGCACTTGTATACCTATGTAACAAACCTGCGCGTTCTGCACATGTATCCCAGAACTTAAAGTATAATAAAAAAAAAAAGAAGAAGAAGAAAAAAATGCAAAAAGCCAAATGTGAAAACTTTGAATCGCAACAATTTTGAAGTGCCCGTACTAATGTCTAGTTCATCATTGGAAATAAACAATAGTTGGTCCTCCTTTGTGACTCAATCATGTGTAAATTATTATTTTTATCATTTCAGTATTGCTTACTAGTTGTGGGCTATTTCTTATCGTAAAGGTACTTTCCATTCTGTAAAAGAGGAATAGCTGGAATAAAGGGCATTAACACCTTTATATTTGGGGTCTCTTTTATTGAAATACTTGAATGTCTGAACAAATCACTTTAGTTGTCTCGGCTTTTTTTGATGATATAATTCATTTTTCCTGTAGTTTACGGTAAAATTTTAGTTTAGATATATAAAATAATCTACAGAGATTTCTGTTAGGCAGATAGAGCTGTTAAGAGTCAAGTGACTGTGTATGCTAGGATTCTAAACCAGGGTTAAAATATTTTGTGTTAATTCCATTTTGTATTATTGAGGATAGTTAGAAAACATTTTCAATACTATGCTGATTTTTCAAATAAAAAATACATTCTTGAGTTTAATTAAAAAGTGAAAAATGTCTGCCTTTATTATTGGAATTTTATTTATTATTTAACATATTATCTTTCAAGAATTTTTAAAAATATGTTCACAAATTCTGAAGGTTAAAGTAGAGAAAAGTTCCTATCACCATATAGATTTATTAGAGGCCTATTAGAGGTATATTCCAGAACTACAAATCATACAAAGCAAGTGTAATTTAATAATTTACTTTCTTAAAATAGTGGAGTACCCTACTACATTTGAAGTTCATTTATAGATTAGCAGGAACCTGATAGGATTCTTAAACCAGAGAATCATATATTTTAAATCAAAACTAATTGTCTTAGTCAATAATACAAAACCTCAAATACCATAAACTGGGTAGCTTATAAAAACACTTATTTCTCACAGTTCTGGAGCCTGAGAAGTCCAACATAAAGGCACCAACAGATTTGTTGTCTGGTTGGGGGTTTGTTTCCTAGTTCGTAGACTATTACTTCTCCCAAAATGCTCCACCTTCTACTACCGTCACCTTCAGGCTTAAGATTTCAACATAAGAATTTTGGACAGGACACAAATAATCAGATCATAGCCAATTAAATATCAAAAATTAAATGTCAATTGGATGAAATAAATTTGATGTGCACATATTCCAGAGCATTATAAAATGAGAGGCATCTGTAACTCAGTTTCCAATAACTAAAAGTTGGATAACAAAATGTCTGTGATTTTCTTTTAGTAGACCCTTTCTTTGCAGAATATTTTATTAGGGAAGCTGGGTGGTATAGAAAAATTTTGGAGGCCTACAGAACTGTGCTTTCATTTTAGTTTTGACATAAACTAGTCACATGGCCTTAGACAAGTTACATCACAAATAACGCATATGTACAATTGAGTTAATAACAGCCTTATGCAGGGTTTTTGTGAACATTAAATGAGATAACTTAGCAAAGTTGCAATACAACAGTAGGTGCATAGTGGGTTTTCACTAAATATTGTTCTCCCTACTTCCTTCTTTCCCTCCCACCTGGAAAACCATATTTCATTTCATGTCTTACTACATAAAATAAGTTTTTATGTGATTTAAATGTCTGATAATCTGTAATTGATTAACTTTCATTAATTTCTATGATAAATATAAAATCCCTACCTTTACTATGCAACCCATCCAGTAAGAACACTATGAGGATTTTCTTATATCTTCCTCTTTCCTCCTTTATCAAACAATAATGATTCCCTTGGCACTGTGATGAGTGTTAACAATACCAAGCCCTGCCCTGAAGAATCTCAGTTTCTAGAAGGAGAGATAGGAATATAAATAAATAAAATATGATTGAATAATGGTAATAATTAAAATACATGTAAAGTTTAAAATCTTCCTTAATTTTACAGTGTATTCTGTAAACTATATAAAATATGTATATCGAATTGATTCAGGAAATATTTACTTATTACCTTCAATGTGTTAGGCTTATGACTTTTTTTTTAAAAGACACAGTCCCTACAAGGCCATTAGGTTTCAGGGACCTTAATGACAGCCCACTGCTCTAATAGTCATTAATTCAAACCTCCTTGACTGAATGCAGTACTTGACTCAGAAATGTGAGTACCATCCTCCTGAGGCACCTTCAACCTGGCACTGGAAATCCAGCAAGGTGACTTGTGATAGAAATCCTTGGATCCTACTGTCCTCTTTCCTTTGTGCAATTCTATTATATAACCCTATTGTATTTCAACTGGAATAATCACTCATGGGCTTCTCCTCCCACTCTTCCCACACTTCATGCTAGTGCAGTTCAGAAAGATACCTGGTTTCCCAAAACTACAGAAAATGCAAAGAATGCATAGAAGAGGAATTTAAAGTACCAAAATTGGACAATATCAAAGCTGTGGCACAGAAGAACTTTCAATGTGCCTCATACCAGGGAACCGGGGATCATACTTATAGAATAAAAGACACATCACAGTAAGATGCTTTTTCTGAGAGTCTTCATTGTATTTTTCCTTCCTGAGCATTTTTCATGGGTGTCACATTCTACACTCATGGTCTTCCAAACTATTGAGAGATATCTTACTTCACATGACTTTTGGGTCAAAGAAGTGGTCCATTCAAGAATAATTGTCCCATTTTTCAAATAAGAAAAAAATAAAAACAATAAATTCAAAGATGCCAATGTCAACCAGCCACTTTTTGAAACAGAAACTACAGTTTTGATATAAGGAGAATAGACTTCTGAAATTTTTGTATTCTTTCATGATCAAAGATGCTTTATCCCTAAGTATATCAAACTGCAAATAAAGGCAATCAAACTCTCTGCATCAGGAAAACAAGACATAATCTTCAATTAATCATCAAGTTCTGTTTAGTTGATATTTTTCCTAAAATTATTTCTTCAAACAACCACTGTGCTGATTTTGTTTGTATTTTACTTGTTTTGTTTGAATACATAAAAATAATATAAACAGTGTTTTAAGTATTTCAACAGAATGATTTATTAATCATTTGTTTAATGCTACTTAATTTTGTTGCTCACAGAATATTTATTGTTTGGGGTAGTGACATAATATTCTGAAACTGAAATCTAAAAATGCAATTTGAAGTGAAACTACAAAATTTTCATTTCAAGAAAATTGCAAAGTTTCTCAATATAACGATAAAAAATATATTATAGGATAAACCACTTAAATTAAGGATAGCATTTACCTGAAAATTGCCTAACAGCCTTCCATCATTTTGTGCCTTCTAGAAGGAATACTAGAAAGGAATTAGAATTTACTTTTCATTCAGTAAAACTTCCAAAAAAATTGAATGAGAAAAATCTGACTCCTTCTGCACATAAATACTGTATTAAAAGAATTGAAATGAAAATTGAACTCCGATGATTTTATTTAAAAATTGATTTTTAATGAGAAATATTCTATGAAATGGTATAAAGTGTCCTCAAAAAGGTCATGGAAAATGTGTATTATGAAAAAACTACACAAAACCCCCAAAATTTTTGCACCAAAGTAATCATACTCTGAACAAGGTCTAGTGTGAGGCAGTAAGAAGGTTAAGACTTCACCTTGAAAAGAGCCCCTCTCGTGGCAACATGAATTCTGCTAAACTTGAAGCAAGAACAAACATTAAAATTGAGTGGAATAATGGTGACATCGCTAATGCTTAAAAAATGTTTATGGGCAAAATTATCCAAAGAAATCAGCAGTTTACAGATAAACAACTTGTGTTAAGAAGGGATGAGACAATGTTGAAGATGAAGTCCATAACAGCAGACCATCCACATCAATTTGCAATGAAAAGAAAGTATCTAGTTTGTGCGCTAATTAAAGAGGACCAAAGATTAACAGCATAAACAATAGCTAACACCTTAGACATCTCAAATGGTTCAGCTTACAGAGTTTTGACTGAAAAGTTAAATAAGCAAACTTCCCATTTAATGGGTGCCAAAACTACTGCATCCAGATCAGCTACAGACAAGAGCAGAGATCTCAATGAAAATTTTAAACAAGATCCCAAGCATTTCTTCAAAGAACTGTAACAGGAGATAAAACTTGGCTATACCAGTATGACCCTAAAGACAAAGCACAATCAAAACAATGGCTACCAAGAGGTGGAAGTGGCCCAATCAAAGCAAATTGGACCAGTCAAGAGCAATGATCATGACAACAGTGTTTTGAGATGCTCAGGTGTTTTGCCTGTTGACATTTCAAAGGGCCAAAGAATGGTAACATCTGTTTGGTTTTGAGAAAGTTAGCCAAAGCTTTTGTAGAAAAACTCCTGGGATGGCTTCACCAGAGAGTTCTTTTCCAACATGACAATGCTCCTGATCATTATTCTCATTAAACAAGGGCGACTGTGTGAGTTTTGATGATAAATCTGTAGGTATTAATCTTATAGTACTGATTAGCCTCCTTCTGATTTCTTATTGTTTCCTAATTTTAAACAGTCTTTAAAAGACACCTGCTTTTCTTCAGTTAATAATGTAAAAAATAAAATTAGAAAAAAAAAACTGCATTGACAGGATTAAAGTCCCAGGATGCTCAGTTGTTTAGAGATGGACTAAATGGCTGGTATCATTGTTTACAAAAGTGGTTTAACTTGATGGAGCTTATGTTGACAAGTTTATATTTTAATTTTTATCGCTAATGTCATTTTTCAATGGTATTTCTGAAGTCTCCTTGTAGTTTTATTTGGAAGTTAGATAATAATGTATTGCTACATTTAAGGAATCATTATGAATACAGCTTTGGAAATAAGAACTTCTCTTATTTGTTTTGAGAGACAAAAAAGCTGTCCCAGAGATTAAGTGAATTCATTAAATTTAAATAGCAAATATTCAGAAGGGTCCAGATTTGTGGATACCTGATATTCCCTGTCCACTATAGCTATAAAGTTGCTAACATGGTTTTAATTAGTTAATTCTCTGTGAGAACTTTAGAAAGGGCTTTGTTTTTTTCTTTTGACCATTAGAGGTCAAAAGAAAATGGTCAATGACCTCTAATGGTCAAAAGAAAATGGTAATGTTAGTACCACAAACTAACTACTCATGTTTTGTAAAAAGTATGCAACAGAGTCCACAAATCCTTTTCTTCTTACATAGTAACTGTGACTAATGGCTAGAGTCTGCCTAGGTGTTGTGTTGCGAAAGACCCTGAAACCATCCTTTGGTTAGACAATCAGCAAACAATAGTTGCATGATCACATGAAGAAGTGCAGTGATATTATATATTCCAGGTATATATTCCTTCAACTTCTTTATTTTTTTCTGAGCAGTTACCTAGAAATCACCCAAATTACAAATCACTTTCATCATAAACTGGAAAAAAAAGTAACAACACAGATGTAACATAATTTTAGATTTTATATTAATACTTGTATATAACTGTTGAATTAACTAATGAATAGCCAGTATAATAACTTCCAAATCTGCAAGATAAGTCTATCTAGTGAAAATTACCTAAACAATCTGTGAAATGGGTGAATGAGTGTTTACCATACCCTACAGTTTGAAACCTGTATCTGCTTTCCTTTCTCAAAAGACAAAGAAGGATGGAAACAATAATTATGTGTTTTTCTGACACAAACTATTAATAAGGAAGTGATGACAAATACATTAATGGTGAAATTACGGTGTCATTATCATAGAATATCCTTGATGCTAAATTATTATTCTTGTTATGTTTCATTAATATTTTTCAAAGTGAATTACAAATTAAATTATTATCCTCTTGAATATCATTGCACTGAAAACAATTTCTACACTTTGATTTGGCAGTATAATGAGTTGGGATGCTAAAAATTTGACCTGTAATGAGAAAAAATTAAGCTATAAAAAATTTATTAATAGTCACATAAATGTAATTGTTGCATGTATATGTGTGTGTCTGTGCATATTTCATTTTATTTTCATTAATAGAATTTTAGTACTCATATTTAAATGGCAGAGACGATATCTACCCTGTTCACTGAGCTATTTTCAGGCCTCAGTTATGCATAGCCACTCAATAAATATCTCTTGACTGATTTTAGGTCCATATGCTAGATAAGAGCTTTCATTCATTTATTCATTTAACAGAGGTTTAGTGAACATCTGAGGGGTTTAACAAATTCTGTTACTATAAACCAATAATTTACTCATGATATTATATATAAAGTATACTTACATTAATAATAATTGCTAACATTTATCAGGCACTTATGTGCCAGAGACTTAGTTCTTTACATGTGTTCTTTAATTTAATCCCACCACAAAGCTATGTAATACTTTATTATAATTTTCATTTGTCTGATGAGTAAATCAAAGTACAGATGGCTTAATCATATTATGCAAAGTCACTAATTAATAAATGAGAAAGCTGAGATTTGAGTTGTCTCATTGTTGAGTCGGCCCTGCACTATAGCATAGTGTTATAGGTACAGAGAAGAGGGGAAAACTTGCTTTTTATTAATTTCATATTTGGAAATCATGTAATATGTTTAATAAAAGTAATATTAATTGTACTCATATTATGTCTTCATAACAGATACATTCATTGAAGACAGAATAATAAAAAGTAAATAAAATCTGCTATCATTTCTGTATTATTTAACTTAAAATATTTTAATAACATGTTCTAAATCTTTTTAATTATGGTCTTCATAATATTTAGAGTAAATATTTAATAATTCAATTGTATTAATGAGGGTAAGTCATACAACTCTTTTAAATAATTATTTGTACACCATGAAGGTACACTTCTCATCTCAATTAAAATCACTGAATGTGTTCATACAAATACTAAACATAAAAGGGCTACTTCAGTTCCTTAGAAGGATAAGTCTCTTAGGTAGGAGGATAAATAATCTTCAATTTCTTCTTCTGTATAAATGAGAAGCAAAAATCGTTATCTATCTCATAGGTTTGTTTTGAGGATTAAATAGTACATAATCAGGAATTTTAAGAATGGTTTATCCCCTGTGACACGCAATTTACCCATGTGACAAATCTGCACATGTACCCCTTGAATCTAAAATAAAAGTTGGAAATAAAAAGAATGATTTATATGTCTGTTTTTACCACTGGACTTTGCAGCAGAGCCTGTCACAGTCACATTTCTGTGCTCCTGTCCAAGCAGTCTTGATATTGAGTATATTTAAGTTCATTAATAAAGTTTTTTCCCTATAATGAGTGAAAAAACAAAAACTACAAATTGATTACAATTATAACAAATTATAAAACCAAAGTCTGTGATGTGAATACATTTGCTGGATTATATCAACTATAATTATTAACTCTCATTACCTAATTATATGCATTAAGAGCCTCATATGCATTACCTATAGTGTCTGTTTTATGACACTTCAAATTATTTCTAAAAATAAGTATATTAATTTCTTTATGGCATGAGGTTTTGATACATAGCAATCTGCTATTAGAATATACTTGATCAAGGTCTTAAATTTAAACATGAAAATTAAATTATTTTTGTTTTAGGTTAATAGGTGATTTATAGAGAAAGCTAGATTTATCCTTTCAGGTTTATCTAAGTATAGCATCTTAATCTGATTTTCTAGTACACCGTATTTAGTTCCTGATCCACAGTTAATTCTGCCTCATTATTTATTTATTTTATTCAGCATTCTTCTTTTGTTCTGTTTTGACGATATATGGCAGAGAACATCTTTCAGTATACATGTGATTTCATATATTCCATCATAAAAAAGTATTACTGGATCTAGGCTGCTATTAATGCCTTAGCTTTTTATTTATTAATTGTAAGATATACACCTTTTGGAATTTTCGTCTCTTAAATAACTTATTTAAGGTCAACTATCGAAGAAATTAAGAAATGTTAGATCTGTTAGATTTTGTAAATCTTTCCTATCTATACAGGATGGTACATAATTCAGGATATTTCTACCCAACAATATTAACTCATACATGTTTTTCAATATGTACATACATATGTATGTTTACATACACATATACACATATATGTAAGTGTATGCAAATGTTGAAAAACATGTATATATGTATGTAAACACACACATATATACATATTGTTTATGCATCTTTTATTTCGTATTACCAATACTCCCATTTGGTAATTGTAAATACAGTCAATTCTTATTATTTGTGGTAGTTATGCTCTATGAAGTCACTGCAACACTGCATCAGTGAATACTACACCATTGTTCCCCAGGGGACATATAGGGTTAGAGTCCTGTATCTCCTGTTAGGCTCCTATGAGTCTCTGGTCACATATTTGTCAATCAATAAATATATAACATTATTCTATATGTCTTTCTATTTAAAGATATCTTATTTAATATATCGAATTGTTCATTAACATTGAAAGTAATGGTCAACAGCACTACAACTCAGGCCTAAAGCTTATCTAACACATGCATTTTCCCTGTTAAGATACATCAAAGCCTTTTTGTGCTGAGGAACACCACATAGTGCTTCTGTATAATGTTTGGGGCCATTGTAAATAGCGAAATCGCCGACGAAAAGCACAAAAATACAAAAACATAGCACTAGTTAGACCGTAAAGAGCATGTATTTATAGTACGAGAGTTGAAACAAGAAGAGAGAGCATTGCCTTTTTTGACCTAAGACAGGAACAACCGTATTGGTCAACGTAAAATTTTTGCTGCTCTTTATATTTCCATGAAATTGTCAGAGGTACAGATTTGGGTGATCACAAAAAATTATAGTGACTTCACCAATATGAAACCTACAAAGAATGAGGACTGGCTACATGTTGTGAGCATTTCCATGCTGGACTGATCATTTAGCCCAACAAAATGTAATTGGTTGAGACATTATTAGACTAAATTTTAAGTAATTTATTCAGTATGTCAACTAATATCAATTAAAGAAATGTATAGGTCCAAAAGATTTATAATACTATTTCTATTGAAGTAGTCTAAGTACCCTCAGGAAGAGTTTCTTCCACTTGCATATTCTATTCAACTTCTGAGTCAGTGGCATGGTCATGGCACAATTAGTGATTCCCGAAAGCAGGCAGTACACGTTAAGATACTATGGCATCAATTCATGTTTTAATAATTCAGATATATTTTGAAAATTCTCAACTAGGCATCAACTTTTAAATCACATCATTTCAAACTAATATAGAAGAATAATATTTTTGGCTGTAAGAAAATAAAAATGGCTATTCATTTAGAAGATTCAAACACTAATTTTAAACATAAGAGAAATGTATTTAAATGAGAGAAACATTTCAACTTTGCATAAAATTCTTTCCATAAACAGTAATGAAATATAATAATGATTTATTTCAATGAAATTACTAAGTAAATATTCCATTAATCCAAAACCAACTACATATTTCACACTTCTAATACACGCTTCAAAAATTAAGTTTTGCAATCTAGTACTCTTAACAAAAGTTTCAAAAACTTAATGACATAAAACTGTATGTGACAACTAACTCCTAAGTGCAGATAATTCAATAGGCCATGTGAATTAAATACAACATTTAAAAAATATCTAAATATTAATTATTTAATACTCTACTAATGTTCTTACCAGTATTTGTCTTCTCTTGAATTTTTTGAGTCCCATTGTTAGAATGAGTTGAATTACAGTTACCTTACTGTAGAAAGTTTTCATCCCATTCAAAAAAACAAAAGGCATTTTATCTGTTCATTGCCTGCTTGCAATAACCTAAACTAATAATTTTACTTCTAGTCTTTTTCTCTCTCTTTCCATCAATTACTTTCCTGACTAGATGGTTGAAACAATTTACGGACAACAAAATAAAATCCAAATTATCGCCATTTATATTGTATTCCCATTGTATTGTATAAATGAATCTTAAACATCCTTTTATGATAACATCGTGTCTAGTTTTCAATCCTTACCTCCTGATTTGCCTCCTCTATGCACTGTGCTCTAACAATAATGTAGCAAATTTAATTCACTCCAAATCATGCTAGTTTTTATGCCTCCATGCCATGCATCCACTTTAGAATTCCTTGTCCTTTAGCCTGCCTAAAGATAGCCCATTTAAAAATCAGCTTAAGCATTTTCTTCTCTGTAAACTTTGACCACCTTAAGAAATATGTTGATCATCCTTCACTTCAGAACTTTTAACATCTATTTGCCATTGCCTTTTTTATATAGGAATACATTTCCAAATGACTTAAGAGTATCTTATTGCAATAAGTCTTGCAAGCTGCTGATGGCTCTACAATTCTGCAATTGGGAGGGCAGCAGTCCCATTCCTACAGCTCCATTAGGTAGTGGCCCACTGGGGACTCTGTGTGGGAGCTCCAACCTCCCATTTCCCCTTGGCACTGCCCCAGTACAGAGCCATCTATGAGGGCTCTGCCCTTGCAAAAGGCTTCTTTCTGGACAACCAGGCTTTCTCATATATCCTCTGAAATCTAGGCAGAGGCTGCCAAGTGTTCTTAATTCTTAACATTCTGCACACATACAGGGTTAACATCACTTGGAAGCCGCCAAGGCTTATGTCTTGCATTCTCCAAAGTAGCAGCCCGAGCTGTACCTGGGCTTCTGTGAGCCGTGGATAGAATGGGAATAGCCAGGATGTAGGGAGCAGTGTCTCAAGGCTGCATAGGGCAGAAGGACCCTGGGGCTGGCCTACAAAACCATTCTGTCTTCCTAGGCCTCTGGGCCTGTGATGAGAGGGTCTGTCATTAAGGTCTCTAAAATGCCTTTGAGGCCTTTCCCCATTCTCTTTGGTATTCACACCTTGCTCCCTTTTGGTTATGTGAATATCTCTGAAGGTGGTTGTTCCAAAGACAGTTTAAATTTCTTTAAAGAAAAAGAAAGCTTTTTCTTTCCTTGACACGTGGCCAGGCTGCTAATTTTCCAAATGTTTATGCTTTGCTTTCTGTTTAAATATAAAATCCAAATTTAAGTCACTTCTTTGCTCCTGCATTTGAGCATAGGTTGTTGGAAGCAGCCAAGTCACATCTCAAACCCTTTACTGCTAGAAATTTCTTTCACCAGATACTTTAAATCATCACTCTGACCTTCAAACATCCACAGATCTCTAGGGCAGGGGCACAGTGCAGCCAAGTTCTTTGCTAAGGCTAACACACATGACCTTTACTCCAGTTCCCAATAACTTCCTCATTTCTGAGACCTCACCATCTTGGTTTTCATGTCCATATTTCTATCAGCATTTTGGTCATAACCATGTAACAAGTCTCTAAGAAGTTCCATATTTTCCCTTCTTCCTGTCTTCTTCTGAGCCCTCCAAACTCTCCCAACCTCTGCCCATTCCACGTTTTCAGGTATCTTTACATTATTGTCCCACCTACAGTACCAATTTTCTGTATTAGGCCATTCTCGTGTTGCTAGAAAGAAATACCTGAGACTGAGTAATTTATAAAGAGGAGGGGCTTAATTGGCTTACAGTTCCGCAGGCTTTATAAGAAGCATGGTGCCAACATCCGCTTGGATTCTGGGGAGGCATCAGGAAGCTTACAATCATGGTGGAAGGCAAAAAGTAGCAGGTGCATCACATGGTGAAAGCAGGAGCGAGAGTGTGCGTCGGCAGGGAGAGGTACCACAGACTTAAATGACTAGCTTTTGTGAGAAGTTGCTCACTGCTGTGAAGACAGCACCAAGCCATGAGGGATCCTCCTGCATGACCCAAACACCTCTCACCAGCCCCACTTCCAGCACTGAGGATTATAATTCAGTATGAGATTTGGGCAGGAACAAACATACAAACTATATCTGAATAAGAGAACTAATTAACCAACAGATACTCAATCTTTGACTTTCTCATCTAAGACTTGTATTTCATTTATTTTTTGACATGGAGTCTCACTCTGTCCCCTAGGCTAGTGTGCAGTGGCACGATCTCAGCTCACTGCAACCTCCGCCTTCCCGGTTCAAGCAATTCTCCTCCCTCAGCCTCCCGAGTAGCTAGGATTATTGGCGCTTGTCACCACGCCTGGCTAATATTTGTATTTTTAAGAGAGATGGGGTTTCGCCATGTTGGCCAGGCTTGTCCCGATCTCCTAACCTCAGGTGATCCACCCATCTCAGCCTCTCAAAGTGCTGGGATTACAGGCGTGAGCCACCACGCCCAGCCTGAGACTTCTATTTTTATTTATTATTATTATTATTATTATTATTTTAGACAGAGTCTCGCTCTGTTGCCAGGCTGGAGTATAGTGGTGCAATCTTGGCCCACTGCAACATCTGCTTCCTGGGTTCTCAGCCTCCCTAGTAGCTGGGACTACAGGTGAGCACCAACACACCTGGCTAATTTTTCTATTTTTAGTAGAAACATGGTTTTGCCATGTTGGCCAGGCTGGTCTTGAACTTCTAACCTCAGGTGATCCACCCGCCTTGACCTCCCAAAGTGCTGGGATTACAGGTATGAACCACTTATTATTATTATTACATAACCCTACAAGAGTTTAAATGCATTATTGTATTCTATAATTTTAACCATACTATCTGGAAAGTTAGACTTGATTGCTACTCCATTATTCATTTTTACATCTTCAAATTAAATATGACATATTGCTAGGGTCTTAATGATTGTGTCCCCCAAAATTCATATGTTGAAACCCATCACCTATGTGAGGGTATCAGGAAGTTGAACCATTGGGAGGTAATTATGTCATGGGAGCAGAGCCCTCATGAATGACATCAGTGACTTTATAAAAAAAAAGGCCCATGAGAAACCCTTTGTCCCTTCCACCATGTGAGAACACAGCTAGAAGGTATCATTTATGAAGGAGAAAATGTATCATCACTAGACACTCTGATCTGCTGGAACCTTGATAGTGAACTTCTCAGCTTCCAAAACTGTTAGAAATAAATTTCTGCTATTTAAAACCTACCCAGTTCACGGTATTTTTGTTATAGCAGCACAGATGGGCTAAAAGATGTTTATTCTTCTTATGATTTGTCTCATCAGCCTCAGTAGATATGTAAAAATATGATGTGAAATAAGTAATTCCACAAATATTTCCTGGTAGCTAATTATGAGCTTAACATGAGCAAGGAACTATATATATGGGCTAGAGAGGGAATATGAAGTCAAGCTTCTGACCCAAAGAAATTTAGATGCTAACACATGAAAGGCAAGATAAGAAACAAAGCAAATGACAATTAAATACTTATCGATGTGGCCAAGATTATAGGTACTAAAGGATTTCACAAAAAGGGAGATGAATGTGAGAATAGAATATTAAATAAAACTTGACATTTGTTATGAAATTTAAACTGGATTGAGTTTTTGAAAGGAGAAAGAGGGAGGAGAGATGCAGTTCCCAGCAAAGAAGAACAGGGAAAGAAAAGGGAATAATACACATATTGCCTGGAAGGAATTTATTCTGTTATCTTTCTCAACGAACATAAAGCAACTATTATTTTGCACATGACTCATTTTTGTTACAAATGCCTCAGATCTTCAAGCAACATTTGATAGCTCTGTATTTGTACCAGTAATGACAAAAACCTCCCTTTCACTATATGGAATGGCTAGTTTTATGTTTTAACTTGGCTAGGCAGTCTAGATTTTGCTGTGAAGATACTTTTAGGATGTGATTAACATTTAAATCAATAAAATGTGCGTAAAGTATAATGTGGGTAGGTCACATTGGCCTCTTCCACAGTTCCATCAATTGAAGACTATCAGAGCAATTACTGAGTTTTCCCAAAGAAGAAGAAATCCTTCTCAATACTGCAACATACAAACCCAACCTGAGTCTCTAGTCCCACAATATCATAAGACAATTCCTTAAATTGTTCTCACTTCTTCTCTCCCTTCCCAACAGCACCCCCCAAGCCCCACCCACATCTTCAATTGATTCTCTTCCCCTGGGGAACTCTGACTAATATACTACCCTTACCTTTCTAGCATTACTGTTTTCCCTACCTAGTCAGAGAAAACTATTTTAAGCTTAACATATACAAGCATATTATGATATAATATGTTAGGGAAAAAATGACTGTTTGTAAATGCAGCTGCTAATTTGTTTAGGAACAAACAATGAAATAGTTACTGCCTTCAAATAGTAAATAATGGAATTTAAAAGAAATATGAAAAACAATTAAGTCAATCTACTTTCATTTGCCACTGTGGCTAAGAATAGAGCATACATGGCATAGCATATTGTTTAAAAATCCCAGAATCCTGTAATATCTTCATACATTAAAGGGGCTTTAATAAGAAAATGATAGTTAACTGTGAAATTCTTTTCTTTGTCCATTTTTATCAATATCTTAAGGGTGATTACATGTCCTCTTTTTGACATAATTAAAATCTCAGCCACTGAAATATATTCAAAGCAATATGGAAACCAAGAAGAATGTGATTTTCCCTGCCAGCAGCAATCCGCAATAGGGCTGTATCTATACAGCCTAAACAGCTCACCCCCACTGGGAAATAGCAACCTCCCCATTATGGAGATGGCATTATTTTTCAAGATGATCTGCTCTATGTACTACTGCCCAGCATGCTATCCATAACTCTCCAGATAAACTGAAGGGACTGAAAAATTTATGAACTCATGAATTCTTTTCTTGTAGGGAACCCCCAGTCGAATTCACCAGAGGATTTCTTATGCCCATGTGAAGATCCTTTGGCAAAATAGAAAGTGTGTGGGGAGAGTAATGGGATATTGAAACTGACTCCTATTTACTAGAAATTATCTTGTGACCGTGTATGATAAAAAGTAGACTATGACCATAGTACAGCTTTCTAGGCTGTAGTGCACCTTAAAGATATCATATAATATAGTTAATCCACCATGTATTTTTCTTTAGTAGTTTTACACTGATTTTTGAAGCAACTACTTTAAACAAAATATGCTTAATGTATCATGTAGATATTTTTCCAACGAATCATATCATTATAAAAATTAAATTAGTATAAACATTAATAGATAATAATTACAAAGTATTTCAGAAACAGACTTACTCAAAACCACATAAAGGACAAACACAAATTATGTCATCCCTCGGTATCCATACGGGGTTAGTTTCAGAAACTCCTGGAGATAGCAAAGTCTGATGCTCAAGTCTCTTATATAAAACGGCATAATATTCGCATATAACCTACCCTCATCCTTCCATGTACTTCATCTCTAGATTTCTCATAATACCTAATCAAATGTAAATGCTATGTCAATCATTGTTATACTGTATTGTTTAGGGAATAATGGCAAGGAAAAAAGTCTGTATGTACTCAGTACATACATAATCATTGTTTTTTTTCCAGATATTTTGGATCCATGGTTGAATTTGCCAATGAGGAACCCACAAAGGACTGATTGTACACATTATTTTGTTTGATTTCATTATACCTTTATAATAAAATATTTTTCTTATGGTATTTCTTCAAGGCAATTTTTATTTGTTCTAAAGGGTGCATTTTGGCCAAACTTACTTGTTTACTCCCTCAGAAAAACCACTGATCAGAGAAGACAGTTTTCTTTAGAAAACTTTCAGCACATTACTTTTTAATGTATGGCTACCATAGCATCTTGGTTACAAGTAATCGACTATATAAGAGTACATTTCTTCATTAATCAGATTTTATTTTATTTAAATCTTCCTAGAGCATCCATTTGTGAATTTTTTACATGAAAATGTATGCAACCTAACTTTTTTTTTCTTTTTTTAGACAGAGTTTGCTCTTGTTTTCCAGGCTGGAGTGCTATGGGGCGATCTCGGCTCACCACAACCTCCATCTCCCGGGTTCAAGCAATTCTCCTGTCTCAGCCTCCCAAGTAGCTGGGATTATAGGCATGTGCCACCATGCTCGGCTAATTTTGTATTTTGAGTAGAGACAGGATTTCTCCATGTGGGTCAGGCTGGTCTCAAACGTCTGACCTAACGTGATCCACCCACCTCAGCCTCCCAAAGTGCTAGGATTACAGGCATGAGCCATTGCGCCCAGCCTTCAGCCTTACTTCTTAAAGGTTTGTCTAGGGAAGTCAGGGAGTTTATTCAAGAAATAATATTTTATGCCTCTGTGGACTTAATGTTAAATTCCTCCCAGAGCTCAAAAATATTTCAAACTATAGCATATCAAGTCCTAAAACCACAAATTTCGTTTGATAAACTCACATCTCAATATTCTAGTACATATCTGTAACACAGTTGTTGATATCTCTTCCTCTATAACTAAGTTATATTACTTGAGTGGACTCTATAGTACATATATTAACTTTAGAAACATTTGCAAAGAAGGTGAGGAATATTTGTATGCGCACGTGTACATGAGGGAGAGAGAGACAGAGAGAGTAAGAGAGAGAGAAGATAGTTTCAATGTAGTGTTTCTTGGGCATTCCAAATTCATTAGGATCCATGTCCATTTGGGGGTACACACTCTCTGAAAGCAGTATATGATTTATACTATTTAACATATAAATTTATGGATCTAATAGTATATATCTCCATATCATTCTGTTCACACCTCTGAAAAGGGCAAGGTGAAATTTTCGAAGTTTAGAAAGCAATTACATTGCGAAGGAAAAATGAATTGATGTTGCTTACTAAGAGAGATATAAATTTGCAGGTTGTTTTGTTGGTGCTGCTGCTGTTTTCATTTAAAGGATCTTTTGCCTCAAGAAATAGTTTGATAAGTATAGACACTGAGAAGACTTCCTTTAGTTGGGTGCATTGGCTCTTATAGACCTGAAGATGTCGAAATTGTTCAAATTATTTGATAACATGGCTTCAGAATTTGCACTGATTTGATGGACAGAGGGTTTTTTTAAGATACTGGACAACATAATGTTCCATTGCCTCATTTGTCATCTCTTCCTATTGTCAACAAAGAATCTCTAATAGTTCTATTTTCATTCTCTCTCTTTTGGAAATAGTTGAAGAATTGAAAAGTTCACATTAAGATGCTTTTGGGACTCTCTAGGAAATCTTTCCATCTCATTAGGCTAGATGCCCAGAAGCTCAGGCAGGGAAGTCAGACAGTGAATTTCAGATCAAATCACAGAATCACAATACTTTTATGGAGTGGCAATAAGCCTGAAGAGGGATTCAATAATAAATCAACACTCATCATTATTTCAATATATTATTATTTCTGCTATATCTTGGAACATAGCCAATTATGCGTCTTTTCCATTCAACTGCAGAAAAAGAGAGTATGAAGAAAGAAACAGGAAAATAAGCTAGGATAAGTAAGTATTCATGCAGAAAGTGATAAATGCTGGAATACTGTTACCAATAGAAATGAAAATGAGGAATCTACAAGACATTTCAAAGGCAATGCTAATCAAATAGGTATAAGAAATAAAGTATAGGAAAAACTAATCCAATGATGGATGAATTTAATTGAAATCAATATAAATATTATTTGAATTACAAGATATTAGAAGAGATTAGCAATAGTGCATCAATGATATTGAAATGGAGATTACAAGGAACTGAAATTGGATCTTGGATGTGTTGTTGGAAGAAAAGATAATCAGTAAATAGACACTAACTGAAGCTGAAACGCAAGATTAACTTAGTAAGTCATATAATTTTTTAAATCCTACCAATTTACAGGTAATAAAATAAAATGTGAAGTGATTACAAATGATTGTCCCCAGGTCAATGAATACATTTTCCAAAGCAGAGCTGGATGACATCCTCTAACAGTAACTAGAATGACCTACATTACCTCCTGACCCAAATTCTATACATAACCCAAGACCCAATTCAAATTTCACCACACTTCTCTGTTTCTATATCACATGTACTACTTCTCTGGATTGAAGTATTATGTATTGTCTTTGTAATGTGCTTATTATGTAGTACACTAATATCTCTTTCATAGGTGTATTTATGGCTGCTACAATTTGTCCTAGTAGAACTGTATGTATTTAGAAGATGCTCCAAAAATGCTTGCAGCCTAAATGCAATAAATGAAGGAGGAGCTTTGCTGCCTTTGAAGTCAAGTTAAAGTTCTGGAAGATTGTTGTGCTTTCAAAAATGACACCATGGCTCCCACTTCATGTACACATTAAGAAAAAGCATATTAGGCCAGGCGTGGTGGCTCACGCCTGTGATCCCAGCACTTCAGGAGGCCGAGGCGGGCGGATCACGAGGTCAGGATATCGTGACCATCCTGACTAACACGATGAAACCCCGTCTCTACTAAAAATACAAAAAATTAGCTGGGTGTGGTGGTGGGTGCCTGTAGTCCCAGCTACTCAGGAGGCTGAGGCAGGAGAATGGTGTGAACCCAGGACTTGAAGTGAGCTGAGATAGTGCCACTGCACTCTAGCCTGGGCAACTGAGCGAGACTCTGTCTAAAAAAAAAAAAAAAAAAGCATTTTATTCACATATGGTTCAATATTTTTCAATAGCCAGGACAACGTTGACATTTTACATGAAATGCTTTTCTTTCCATATACTTCCAAGATAAGTTATATCCATTCTTTGTTTAAAAACTTGTCTCTTTCATATTATTTATAGCTGATTTTTTGCAGAAACCTTACAGCTCTTCTTATTTCTTTATATACCCCCTTAGAATATTTACACACCCAGCTCAATAGAGGTATTAAAAATTTATGGCCGGGCGCGGTGGCTCACGCCTGTAATCCCAGCACTTTGGGAGGCCGAGGCGGGCGGATCACGAGGTCAGGAGATCGAGACCATCCTGGCTAACACGGTGAAACCCCGTCTCTACTAAAAAAAAAAAAAATACAAAAAATTAGCCGGGCGTGGTAGTGGGCGCCTGTAGTCCCAGCTACTCGGGAGGCTGAGGCAGGAGAATGGCGTGAACCCGGGAGGTGGAGCTTGCAGTGAGCCGAGATCGCGCCACTGCACTCAAGCCTGGGCGACAAAGCAAGACTCCGTCTCAAAAAAAAAAAAAAAAAAAAAAGAAAAAAATTTATATATCTACATTTCAATATATTTGTTCTTTATGTGTTTTCCACCCATTATCCACATTAGATTTTCTATTTTCTCAAATGCTCAGACAATATTTCATTAAGTCAGTCTGTCAGTTCTATTTATGGTTCATCACTATTAGCATGCCCTGAAATGAAGTTGATGTATTATGAAAAATGAACCTGTGAACAGGGACATTTTTTACTAGGAAGTACAGATAAGTTAAACGCTCTCTTTGTGTGTTAATCTATTATGCACACCATTACTAGTAGACTTTCATTTACTGCTGAGTATTTTATTTTACTTACAAATAGTTGAAATAAAAATAATAAATAGCACAAATCTTAATTCAGAATTCATAAACACCTATTATTTTATGCCAAGCAACACTAAATGATAGTTGACACAACTGGTATATAGTAGTTGTTGAATAGATATTTACTGAATGAATGTATATTCAGAATGCAAGAAAGAAAGCACAACAGTATCTTCATTCATCCTGGGTGTTGATATACTCTGACCCTTGTGTGGTACTTAAGATTTACTTATTTAAGAATGCCTACTATGGTTTATCAAAAATACATCTTTTTCTTTCTTTCTTTTTTTTTTTTTTGAGATGGAGTCTTGCTCTGTTTGCCCAGGCTGGAGTGCAGTGGCATGATCTCAGCTCACTGCAACCTCCGCCTCCCGGGTTCAAGCAATTCCCAGCCTCAGCCTCCCTGGGTAGCTGGGACTACAGGCGTGCACCACCACACCCAGCAATTCTTTTGTATTTTAGTAGAGACGGGGTTTCACCATGTTGGCCAGGATGGTCTCTATCTCCTGACTTCGTGATCCACAGGCCTTGGCCTCCCAAAGTGCTGGGATTACAGGCATGAGCCACCATGGCCAGCCAATACATCTTAATTTCAAACCACTAAAGCTTACATGGAAATGTAGAAAACATTACATTTGCTCCAAATTAAATAATAGCTTAAAATGACATTGGAGTCCCAATCTAGAAGTTTGTATGTCATGTTTTATATGGTAATTGTACAATAAAAGGATCAGCAACAAATAGAGCTAAATTATTTAATGCACTCATTAATAAAAATATTAAAAATTGGAATCCAATTGCCTGGTAACATATACTTTATAGAACAATACACAGCATCTGTTTCCTTTACACCTACATGATTGCCAAAAATTAAGTCTTAGTAGCTTGCAGTTTAGGTTGACAACTGAGCATGCATTGCACATACTGAATAGATTTTCACCTTTTCAACTGAAGAGAGTTCACCAGATGATAATTAATATCTGCTAAGTGCTCTTCAGACTAACAGGATATCATCAAGAAATATCACAAAAGTGTTGACACAATGCTTATCCAGCTGGAGATTCCAAACAAGTCTGTTTTCACTGCCATTTATTGAAAATTGTATCTATGCACCAGCTGGCCAGATCATTTTCCTCTATCCAACTCTCAACAGAAGAAAACAAGATTGTGCTTTTTGTTTATTTGTGTATCGAGTTTATCTAGTTTAAATTGATGAGGTGGTAGAAAATACACATTTGAAATTAAAATTGAATTATGAATTATAATCACCCTAACCATGTAAGTTCATTACTTTATATATATCAAACTTAATTTGTTTCCTAACATGTAATTCATTATTGCAGTTCAGAGAAGGAGAAGAAAATTAATGAGCTAAAATATATGTAAAAAACTAGAATATATAATCTGTGCATAAACAAAAATGTTAGTGCTATTTGCTGTTATCAAATTTTGTTTACCTTATTAGAGAATACAGCTTAACTATATAAATTTGAATCTTTATTAAATGAAAAATAAAAATGGAATGTGCATATAAAATCCATGTAATGACATGGTAAACAGAATAGCTTCTAAAGTAACACAAATACTAATTTAAACCCAAATTAAGATCTGTGGTTTAACTTGGAATGTGCATATAAAATCCATGTAACGGCATGGTTAACAGAATAGTTTCTAGAGTAACACAAACACTCATTTAAACTCAAATTAAGATCTGTGGTTTAACTTCTTAATCTGCATTTTCTTTGGCCAAACTGTTAAGAATAGCACATAACATTTCTTATCTAACAAGGTTAGATGAGAACTGAGGGGGAAAAAAAATGTGTGAGTTGATTCACACTCTTCTTAGCAAATAGGAAGCACTTAAAAAATGATAACTGTTATTATTGTCATCACTGATTTTTATAGAAATATACATACATAACATGTTGATATGTGTGTCCTCTGTCTCAAATGCCCCTCCTCCATATATTTAAAGATCTACTTATATTTATTTCCTTTTTATAATTAGTAATTTTCTCCAACATGAATAAAGTGAAGGGGCAAAAGGAGAAGGTAACTTAATGACCACCTCTACCAGAGTATTTACTTTTTATTCACTGCTTTGGGGGTACACGTCTCTTTTGTGACCTATTTTATCTTCCCAGTCCTGAGAAATGTTAACCATAATCTGAGGCTACATCAATTACTTACCTGATCATTCTTCCCTTGGAATCAAACCCTGTGAAGATCAGATATCTTAAATTCATAAAGAATGAAAATCCAAATATTACATACTTAAGAATCACTTCCCCCAGATAAATCTCTGAACATTCTGTGAAAAATAAATGCATCTAAACTTTTCTAACTTGGAAAAAGTTTATTTTAGTCATTGTTTTATGGCAAAGATGAGATAAGAAGTGTGAAGTGTCCTAAGTTGAGGATGGCAATAGATCTATTGCCAAAAGGATCACAGATATTCCCTAATATTATCAATCCTTCCCTGATCTCCATTCATGCCGGTATTCCTAATTTGTGTTCCATGAATCAAGGGCCACTGGGCTATGACTCAGTAGTTCTCAACTCAGGGTGATTTTGTCTACTTGGGGACATTTGACGATACCTAGATTTCTTTTTTGGTTTTCAAAACTCAAGGAGGTGGTAGGTGCTACTGATACCAAGTGGATAGAGGCTAAGGATACTGCTAAACATCATCAACACACAGGGCAGATCCCACAACTAAGAATTATATGGCTAGAAATATCAATAGCCCTGAAATTCAGAAACCATGGAATGGGCTTTTAGAGGTACATGATGGTCATGTGTGTGAGTGATCATTCAGTAACCCCTAGAAGGGCATTGTTTCATTAAGGTTATTGAGAATAAATGTCCCCCAAATGTTTAATTATCGCTGACTTAGAGTGAAAAAAGCTGTAGAAAATAGAGCAGAGACAAAGAAGAAAAGAAGAAACACATTATACATAAATAAGCTATTGACATTTAGAAAATAAAATTAGCTAGACACTGGATTCCACGGGGCAATTAAATAACTAAATTATTATATATAAGTTTGTAATGAATGTAATGCATATATACAGAATGTAAGCCCTCAATTGTTTTGAAACTCTACCTTAAAAATTCAAAATGATAATGAGTACTGAGAAATAGCTTATAATTGAAAACTAATCTATTTATAAATTTTCTATAAATCTACCTATAAATATACTAATATATTTTTACAAACTAAAATTCACCAATCGTTTTTTTTATTTTCATGAAAGGAACAATATATAGGAGCCAATAAAATCTTCTTTTAGTTTGCTTACTAAATAGCTACATGACGTTGGTTATCTTTTAATTTATAATTCTCCACATACCTTCATTAAGCAATTCATTAAGAACAGGAAGAAAAAAGTATGGAAGGTCTTTAAAAAGGCATCTCAATATAAAATATGGTTTTCTGCTGACTTCCAAGCCTTTTACACTTACACATTTTAAAATTATTTTTGTTCTTCTGTTTGAATCATGTGATCTGAACTATGACAAGACCAAACAAAATGTTTTATGACTTGGTACTATCAGGCTAAAGTTTGCAGTGTAGGATATGTCAGTAGTTACCAAGTATATAATATCAATATTAGAAAATTACATTAAAAACAAGGAGCTATAGATTGTAACTCAATTCAATTCAGTCGACATTAATTCAGGCACTGTGCTAGGTGCGAAGCACACAACAAGCTTCCTGAAGAGATGGTTAACGGATAAGAATAAATCGAGTATGAGTCTAGGTGCCATCTAAGGTGGATAATCTCCTTTATATGCTGTTTTACTCCTCTTCTCCTTCTATACATTGATATTTATTATATGTTCTTCAAACTCGCTTTCTCCTGTACACAATAACGACTCTTTGTGACATCTGAAGAAATATTTTTTTGGTTATCAAGCCATCATCTAAATTATGATAGTGGTTTTTAGTATTTAAAAGCTAAATCTCAAAATCAGAGGGAAAGTTTTTTCCATCTGTAATTAGAGAAAAAAGTTTTACTAGTGTATTATATTCCACAGCAATGCGGTGCATGTTCTCAATGAATCAAAGCTATTACGGAAAGGGAGCTTATACATGGAGAAAATACATCTCATTATATCCTTCTAAAGGGTATCATGTCTAATTAATAGACCCTTACAAGAGTATGAACATGGGGAAGACTAATAATTGTTCTTTGACAATAATGAGGTACACATAAAACTATTCTTGTATATGGTTCTATCTCAAGCAAAATCGCTATGCAGGTAAAGTTTATCTTTTGTTAATGCTCACCTTTTCTTTTACTATTCTTATTCCTCTATTTCAGTAGTAATTACTCCAATTTTTATCAGATGATTTTTGTTGTGTTTATTTTTCTCATTTAAAGTGATTTCTAAAATAATCAGCTGAAATATAACTTTAAAACAGTAACAAAAACTTAATCATTAACTATGTACTGTGCACTGCACTAAGTGCTTTATACAAATTTCCTTTCTGCTCCTTAGAGTAACCCTAAGAAGTATGGAGTTATTCTCATTTTATCATTTTGAACCATGGCTTTGAGAGGTAAAGTTGCCTAAAGTCACATTAGAAAGTGAAAGAATCTAGATTACTCTGACTTTGAAATCTGTGAACTTAAAAATTTTAGCTTCCCGCAAAGGGTTTTTATATAGTATAAAGATATCCTCCATCCTTGGTTTCAGCCAAAATCAGGATTTTATTCTCTATTGATAAGCCCAATTTTTACAAAGGATATTTCTGAACAGAAACTTTCTTCTCATTCATTAAATTATACAATCTATATTCGTAAACAACATAAAATAATTTACTCGTGCTTACTAAGCGCTTACTATGAGTCAGGCACTGTTTTTAGAATACACACGTTTTATAAAAATAAGTCCTCAAACCATTCTATAAAATATGCACTATTGGCACATAGGGTTAAGCAGTTTGTCCGAAAGGTGGTAGCAAGATTGTGATTTAAAATGAAGCAGTTAACTCTAGAGATGACACTACACATCAGTATGTTCCACTATTACCCTGTCAGATACTTTTCAAACTGACTAACTTGCCCCAGTAAAATGGGCTATGAATGAAATACAAATTTTCTAAATAGTTGCTCAAATTGGAATATAATATTTTAAATGAATCCCAGTTGAAATTCAATACAAATTCACACTTGATTCAGTATTTCATCCTACAGTAAGGAAACCAAATTCTTAAAAGCTGACATTTACATGCAGATTGCATAATTACATTTCTTTCTGAAAAGTGAATGAATTACAAAAATTAGTCTAGAAGCAAAATATAAACAATTGTTGAAGATTAACAAAATAAGCAGAAATGTAAACATAAAATGTCTGTCCATATTAATAAAGATATTTCTGAAATATTCTAGATATAGTTATGTTATGGCTTTTGTTTATATTATACAGTGAGTTGAATTTTAGAAGGATCACAAATGAGCATGTTATAAAAAATCATTTTAACATTTTTGTTCTAGGAGGAAAAAATCATGTTTTACAGTAATAGCAAAAGTAAACAAGTCAGAATATGAGCCTAAACAGATGGCCACAGAATAAGCTGACATTAAGTTGGTACTATAAATGATGAGACCATAAAAATGTATAGCTTTTTCACTACCCTTTCACATATTTACATTTATTGTCACTTAAGTTCATAACCAATTTGGAGACCAACAGTGTGGTTTTAACACCTAGCATAATGTATTATAAATATTTTCAATTCTGTCACATTTTAAAATAGAAATTTAATAGGCAAATCTTCTAATAAATGTATAAGCATGTTTCTCAAACTTCATTATGCAGAACACTGGTTTAAAGAAATACTTCTCAGAAAAAAATCTAAAATGGTTTTATTAAAACTACATATTTGTTAACACTACAGATTTGCCAAAATGGATATTTAACATTGTCATATTAAATACTGAAAGGTCTTGTAATTAAAAAAAAAGTTTCTAAAACTTTTTTTTCTATGAACAAAATTTCATTGAGCACAAATTGTGGTGTCCGGCACCACTTTGGCAACGCTTGGCATAAAGCATGCAAGGTCCCTGTTCTTACACAGAAGTAGTGGGATACTACTCAGCCACATAAAGAATGAAATCAAGTCTTTACAACATGGATGAAACTGGAGGCCACTATCCTAGGTGAAATAATTCAGAAACAGAAAGTTAAATACCACATGTTCTCACTTAGAAGTGACAGCTAAACAATGTGTAACATGAACATACAGAGTGGAATGATAGACATTGGAGATCCCAAAAGGTGTAAGGGTAGGACCAGGTGAGGGATAAAAAATTACCTATTGGGTACAATGTACTTTATTTGGGTGATGTATACACTAAATGCCTAGACTTTGCCATTACACAGTATCTCTATGTAACAAAATTGCACTTACACCCCCTAAATCTATTTGTTTTAAAAAGAAGGGAAGAAAGACAATAAATACAGTATCATGAAAGAGCATATCATGTGGGGGAAAATGGGCATCTTAACATTTCCCTGGGAAGCTATCCTAGATTGGATAATTGGGTGGCAGGGCCTGCTTGCTGAGAAGGAACCTTTTACTCGGAAACGTGAGTGGCCAACAAAGCCAGAATGGTATTTCCCTTACTTACATAAGGTTTGGAAAGTGAAGTGGAATAATATATGTAGAAATTATGATTTCTATAAAGGGAGTGCATTGGGAGATGAAGCTGTGCCCTGCCTGAGTTCTGGAAGCCTTCTCCTGAAGTGAAAGCTCAAATAGCACTGGTTTCCTTTATAGTGACAAAAGAAATCTAATTGGAACACAATGGGAGAAGAATATACAGGGTTCATTACTTTTGTCCTTATTAAAAACTATTTTCTTCTGTTGTTGTCTGTTTTTCCTGTTTCCACTTGTTTACCTGACGTATATAATAAGCTTTTGAGGACAAGAGATTTTTCGTTTTTGTTTTTTCTAGTGGATCCCAGTCATCTAATAGACTACTCTCATATATTAAATGCTCAAGCACTATTAGTTGTATCAATGAATAAATCATTATTATCTCCTTCACTCAAAAAGCAAAGAGGTTTATAAATATCAAATTATCATTTAAATTTATCTCCATGAATGTGCAATAAAGGTACATATATGCTTAATTAGTGGTACATTATTTGAAGATATTTGTCTTCTAAAATTATTCACAACAGCATATAATGCTTTTTAAAGCAATCTCTTATAAAAAAAACTGAAGATCATGTTGGTCAGTTAACCAAAAAGTAATTTATTATGTGCATACCATAAATATTTTATTTTCACTTAAAATATGTAAGTGTATATTTATGTACCAGTCTTAAAATGTCAGGTCAGCATCTTTTGTTAGCAAGTAACTAAGGGACTAAAATTCCACACTGTATTTCTTCTATCACATACCGCTTCCACTAAGATTACCATATTTTCAGTTTCTTGTTCTTCAAAGAGGAATGACAATTTAAAGACATTTGTGAAGCATTCTGAGTGTAGAAGTCATCTAGGTTTTAATTATTTTCCTCCAAATTTTTTAGTTACCCCATCTACATATACTTCAATATTATTAAAAATAGTTATTTTTAACAATTACCTTTATCTAGTATTTTCAAAGAATTCAACTTTGTAGAAACAAAAGTCTTTCTCAACACATTCATATTTAACAGACTCTGCTAATCTCAAAAGGCAATTAACAAGTTTATAGTCATATTAAAGAGAAGTTTACTTACATGCTGTAGGCATCAGATTTTTTTAGAAGAGTGCTGATCATATATAAGTCGGCTGAAGGAGATTTCTTAAATATTTTTATTAACATCATGTAGATGGATAAGCATTCCCATTAGCAGTCCCCAAGAAACACCATTTGGAGAAATGTTCATCAAGAGTGATCAAAGAGCTCTATTTCGTCATTCTTTGAAATTACCTATGCAAGTTCGATGTTTTAGTTCTCTGGAGTGAATAAAATCTGCTGTTATACTTAAATATACGCTTAATAAAAGCGACCTTAAAATTGCTTCTTAAAAGTTGTGATGAATGTAGTCAGTCAAAACAAAACAAAGACAATTTTTAGAATCTAAAGTTATCTATACTTGAATAGTTTCTGTTCTAACTTTCTTGAATTACTGCTACGTAGGCATATCTTTTGGCACACACACAAAAAAAACTCTCTCTTACCTCTTATGCCCCAAATTAAGTGAAGTGATAAACAAACAAAAAAATTAAAAATGACAATGAAAAAAGAAAATGTTGATGGTAGGTGGTGGGAAAAGATTAACTAATTTTCAATATATCATACTTTCCCTGATTTTCTTATCCCTATGTAGATTCATTTCCTCTTAGATGTTTCCATCATTTATGTAATACATATATTCACTGGAAAGAGTAAAATATGATGGGGAATGGAGCACAAAAGGGGAAACGGTGTTCTCTGGAAATTAGAGGTATCACTAACTATGACAGGCATATTCAATATGGAGGCTAAAATAAAATCAAAAGCTGTTCTGGAGTCCACTGAAAATGAAATAAAATCTGTAACTCTGAGTAGTTTATGTCTGTGTAATCATTAATATGGAGACAAGTATACAGAATAAGAAATGAGATTGAGTTCCAATCCAAGCTTTGATGTTTACAAGACATTTATTATTCATAACAAAAAAGAGGTCTTTAACCATCTAAGCCTGTGTTTATTCATTTGTAAAACTGGAATTTTAACACTTGTTCTCCTTCCCTCATAAGGCTGTTGTGATATTTAAGATAATATATAAACAATACAACATTTTAAGATACAAATATTATTTCAAAGATATGAAAGAAATGTTTAAATTTAAATTTAAAATTTGTAATAAATATTTACAATTGTATCTTGATGCTATTTTAATGGGATTATTTAGTCGCATTAAATAGCTAGATATTCTATATTAAAGTTTTAAATATAGAAATTAGTCATTATAAATGATTATATTTTGAACAATAAAGTCATATTTCTTTGTTATCTTATGCTACAATGTATTTTATTATTTGTTATCCAAATGAAAATAACATATATATGGAAACTAAATAATTTTAGAGTAGTATTTTAGTTCTTAAAAGCTTTTTAAATATTTTATGATATTTAAATGAATTACTTTTAATGACAGAAAATACAGCCCCTACTAACTCGTACAAAACATAATAATGCATAGACTTTCTCAGTAATAAAGTAATCATCATTTAAAATGATAATGTTTTATTTCTTCGTAGAAAACTACCTTTTTGAACATAAAGAGAAATCTAAAATAATGTACCAAAGTTTAAGTTTTCTACAGATGGAAAACACATTAACAATAAATTATTTTATTTATGTCATTTTGAAGATTATGTTAACATAATAAATTTATAATTATAAATTACTGTACTGAATAAATTTTAGGTTATTTATTTAACTGTCATTTCTTCATAAGATAGTTCAATGGTTGCAAATAATTTAACATTTTCTAATTAATCAAAGTTGAATAACTATACCACGCTACTAATTTCTGTATACCTTACGTAGCAGATATTTTTTCTCTAGCCTACACTTACACTAAACTCTTGGACAATCTTTTTGTTTTAATTATGCATAACTGATGATAGCTGTTTGCCTGTTTAACCACCAACCTATCTGATGATGCCAAATGAAAATCATTCAAAATTGATAATAGATTGACTCTTTCATTAGGAAGATAGTTTTGTTAGTCTTTAATTAATTTTGTGATAGTAAGGTCAATCAGTTTCAATATTTCCATTAATCTTTGAGTACATCAAATTTCCTCTTTTACATTTTTTCTCCAAGAAAAATAACTGAAATGTAAACACCCAATTTAATTAAATAACTAAGAATTAATTTGAGCCTAAAGTATGTAACTAATATACTACAGAATAACAAGTCAGTTGTTAAGTGTATTTTAAGCTTTCAAGAAAATGAAATATATGCAATCAATAAACTATTTATTGAATTCCCCACTAAATGGTAATATACCCTGTAGGCACCAGAAACTAAAGTTTTTACCTTTAAAACCAAACTAAGAATTATTTGTTTCTTAAATCTCTAAGGCATGCACTATTAAGCATACCTGCTAAGAACTTAAAAGATATCTGAAAAATCTTCAATGAGCTTCCTATTTTTATAAATTTTAAAAATAATTTTCTTAATAGGTTATACAAATCATAGGACTGTCATCATTATCATAACAGAATATTCAAAATAATTTTCCAACTCTGAAGTTTATTTGATTAGTCCTACTAGATAGGACTTAATTCTTCTTCCTCACTTGTGATGTCCTATTTTATAATCCCCTATTCAAAAAAATACTACAGTATGTACTCTAGAATTCAAGTGATTTTATTAAGTAAAATTCCAAAAATAATCTTACTTTGAGATAGCATTAAATTTTTAAAATATAGCACCTTACTAAACTCCTAAGATCATCATTTGTGAGAATATTTCCCGTCCATGTTATTACATCATCATAATGTTATTGATATTAACATTTTCTGGGAGTATGACAGTTATATTTACAGAAAAGTGTGCCCTTGGCCTCACAAAACTTCTGGTGAGTAATTGACATAATATTGTAATGAACTCTAAGAAGGAGATGCCAATACATATTTACCTCAACATATATTCCAAGTGGATCCATGTAAACTATGTTAACTAATAACAAATTTTAATAACTTAATAAATTAAAAATGCATATGTACCATAAGTACATACACTGTCAAACTAAACAGTAGTTTAATCCTCAGTACTAATAGTAGTACTAATCCTCAGTAAAGGATTCTACTGAGAGAAACAAGTTTTTTATAGATTCACTTACTCATTTCTACACACCAAGCCTGTTCAAGGCCTTAAGTGATACAAAGGCAATTAAGGTAACAGCACCAGGTCTATGGCTGGGTAGAAGTCTTTTATAAAATATGTATATAATTAACTAAAATACAAGAAAGGAACTTCTTTATATTGACCAAACACATTTTATCAAATCCTGTATTAAATGCAAGGTAAATAAATTCACTAGGTAAATACATTCACAAATGTGTGTATGTATATACATACATAAAAATCTAAAAAATGTACCAAGTGTGTGTGTATATATGTATAGAGAGATACACACACACACACACACCAATTTGTAAATGAGAAAAAAACACCATTGAGCTGAATTTAGAGAATAAATATAACTTGAAAATTATTAAAACCCTTTTTTTTGAAAATCAATTGATGAGGAGGAGAATGTCCCACACAAGACAGGGCAATAGCAAAAAGTCCTATCTGAAATAAAGAATAATTAATAAGTCCCTAAAGCATACCGGAGGGTAAAGAAGTAATCACGTTATCAGAAAACTTTGATGTTGATTGCTATCAGCTAATTCCTTATAATATCGATGAAGGTTTATTGTTAATATTTCTAAAAATCTTACTGGCAACATTTGTTTATTTTGTACCAGGCATGATGTTAAGGAGCTTCCAACGTTTACCTTTTTTAATTCTTAGAACCTATAGGTTAGGCATTATCATTAACCCATTTTACAGTGAGGTAACCAATCGGAATCAGTTTCCTGACCCAATTTTTAAAATAATTCATAGAAATATGCCACTATTTGCAAGGACCCCATCTTACATACAATGCATATGTAATTTTAAGTAGAAAAATGATGAGGCTATTAAAGGGTTTTATGAGAAATCTGAAATAGCAAGAATAATATATTCTTATATAGGAGAAGAAAGGTGAATAGGAATTTTAATGTGGAAAAAGAATATTATCAAGAATTTTCATTTTAGGGATTTCCCCATACTAAAATTATATACATTGTGCCCTACTTAAAGCTAGATAATACAGAAAAGTCCGGATATTGTCTGTAAGAAAATAGTTATATGTATCAAATATGAAGATAATTTTTGAATGCCACAAGAATATTCAGAAAATCAACTCACCAATTATTGAAATTGCTAGAGAGAAGTGTCATCCATTCCATTGCGCATAGGCATGTTAAAATAATTGATAAAATAAAATCACAGAAGCATGAAAGTGCTATTTCAATGAAGAATTATTTGCAAAAGAATTAAAAATATCGTTTGCTTTGTTGGTAAAATAAAGCATCAGATGTCCCTTACACATATTTCAACCAAGAAAAAAGGAAAACACAAGTCTATTGAAAAAAGTGTAGTATAGTAGGAGAAACACATAATGATGGTAAGAAGATTATGATGCTAACAGAAGAAATGATGAAGAAAATAAACCTTCATAGACTTTCAGAATATGTCAAAAACTGATGATAAATTTAGAGGAAAATCCATGTATAAAAGTATTACAGAGAAAACAGTATGAAAGAAAAGCATCCCAGATGGAAAAAAAAATAAGTCCAAGAAGTAGAAACAGTATGTGTGAGATGGTCATCATGTCTTCAGACATACTCTACTCTTCACGGTATCAGAAAGCTGTCTTGAATTTAAAAGAGGTGAACCTGAGACGTTATTAGGGAGCAAACAGAATACACCAAATACAATATAACATGTAACGATTTCTTTATAAATTTTTCTGGCCATAAATTATAGCTATATTAAAGGAAGAGGAGGAAGGCAGCATAAGAAAGAAAACTGATAATGAAAGAACATGAACTGTGTCTGACACTGCTTTTGGCACATTCACATATATTATTATAGTGCTCACAATAAGTATGGGAGTAGCTCTCAGTATTTCCATTTTACAGTCTCGGAAAAACCAAATAACTTGCTGTGGCCGCTGAGCTAAGAGTTAGTGAAGCAGAGATCCGCACGTAAGTTTTTTATAACACACAACAGTGTTTAAGAATATGGGCTGAATTACAACGTTAAATTCAATAGATGGGAACTTATCTCTTATCATCATTGGATCTTAAACTCACAGAAAGTGGATAGCATACTACAGGGACTCAATGCATAAATGCTGAAATTGGGTGAATGAACTCCTGAAATAACAGACTACCTATAGGAAAAACTATACAATGAATGGAAAAATATAAATTTACAAAGAAAGAAAAATTAAAAATCAATTCAAGGATTCTAGAATTTAGTAAACATATTCTATACAAATAGCAATATACAGGATTAATAATTTTAAATAATATAAATCAATGCTGTTGACTATGTCTGTTACATTCTTATATATAGCCAAATGAGATAACAGACTAATATAAAATTGATAGAATAAACAATATAAAATGGAAGGGTTTAAGAATGCGAAGAAGGAGCTAGAACTGGGTTATAAAGGTTTGAAAGCCTTTTTTAACAATATGAGACAAAAATAGTACTGTACTGGAAAAGCTTTGGATATGTAAAGCAGCCACAGCCATCATAAAATTTACACTTCTCTTGGGTACACATGCAAAGTCTCTAGAAGACGGATATACAAGCACATTTTAAAAGATTCTTAAATTATGTGCTATTAGATACAAACAAGTTTTCACTCAATTAGGCTATAAACTATATAAACTACTTCCACCAGCTAGCAGAAAAAGGCAACATATCTAATATGTTTGATTTTATTCATTGATGGCAATTAAACATAAGACTCTATAACTTACTACTGACATGTTATTGAAATTGGAGTACAAGGAACTTTTATAGGTCTCTGAATCTTTGGATCTTCCTATCTTGGGAAATAACGGTGCTTAAAATTATTGGCTGCCTAACCCCTTTCAAAGGAGTGAATCAAGGTGATTCAGCTGTTCAGGGTTATATCAGGATGGGCATTCAGATGATTAAACTAGGGACTTGGAATACTATAACAAGGAACTACTGATTTTCATTTCTTTTAAGGACTAGAGTGCACAAAAAAGCTTCAGGACATATTGCAGCTTTTGAAAGGAAATGAGTATGAGCTTTGGAGACACACAGGCCTAGGATCAAATCATGGTTATGCATTAATAGCTGTAATAAAGTTCGGAAAATTACTCAGCTTCTATGAGGTTGTTTCCCCATTTGTAAAGTAGAAAAAGTATAGTTTGTTGTGAGGATTCATTGTAGTGACCAATACATTATACCTAACTCTAAGTGATGTTCAATAGCTGTTTATTTTTTTCTGTTATCAATAGCTTGTAATCATTAGGGATGGAATCATTTATGGATGAGAGTTTTTTTTCAGAATATCTATAGTAGTTTTAAAAATTCAAAATTTTCCTGTCTAGTAAATGCATGTGACCTTTTAATATATATGCATATATAATATATAGCATGTACATTTAATATGCCAAATATGTAATCTCATTTAAAGAATTTCACATTTCCTCAACTATAAAACATACTTTCTCAATGTTTTTAATCACTGTAGACTTAGAAGCTAAAAGGCAGTTGGTGCTGAGTAAATGCATAATAAATGAATAGCCAATAAATCTATCAATTGTTTTGATCTCTTTTAGTAAGAGTTACAAGATAATGAGAAAGGCACTGGGCTTGGGATAAAGGACTTGGATTGTAATTGTGGCTCAGCCACTGCCTAACTGTTCCACCTGGGTCAAGTTACCTTCCCTTGCCAAACTACTTGGCTATAAGAGTGGGAAAGAAATAGCTTATTGTACACAGCTGTGAATGTATGTCATATATGGTAGATGTTCTGGGACTGTGGATTCAATCTGAATCATGATCTTGATGATGGCTCCATCATCATGACTATAAAACACTATGCTATGCATTTTGCAAATATGCAGAATTAGGACAAGCATTCATACATAATTCCGAGCTTTTATTCAGTATATTGCCTAGGCAACAATGGCAATGTATAGGGAAAGTTCTTGCCCATACCTACTGCTTCTGAACTGCATTGCCTTCAGCATAACCTACTGCATAAGCATAACCTCTTATGGCTCCGAGGAACCATAAGAACATATCTAATCCTCAATAATTATTTGCTACACTACCCGGAATCCAGAGTTTGCTAAGTTTTTAATGCTAGTCCTCTTATCAACTATTCCAATATTATCACCAGCTGTCATATCTTCCATTCTAAACTGTCACAAATGTTCATCTTCATCCTCTGACTCTTTCACTGTCATTACATATTTCTAATTAGTCTCACTTCCTCTCTTCTGTTTCTTTCCATTTCTCACTTACGTCCTCAATGTTTCATGTGACCACCCAATTATAGTGATCTCTCACTTCAAGTAAGTGAATCAAATCACCATCAGTCTGCTGAGCATAAAATTTGTGATTCCATTTCTTTTGAGTGCTCTGGGTCTGCACCCTAACAGCTAAAACATGTTTTAGTGTGTTTCTACTTCCAGATGTGAAGCCAAGTGCCAATAAATTTCAAAGTGAGATTAGCAGAAAAAAAGCAGCATAAAAGTATTAGCTAATGTACTTTTAGTACTTACTATGTGTTATGTACTGTTAGCATTTTACGTATAATGTCTCATTTAATCCGTGTACTTCTGTTGTGGAGACAAGGCTTTTGTTCAAGGTCACATAGCCAGTAAGTAGAGAAGCAGGAACTCAAGCTCTGGTTACTTCCATTCTGGATGCCTCAAAGCATGAACAATTTCAATAAAACTAAGCAATCATGATAGATGATAAACTTTGCAAATAAACAAAAGTAACTTCACGTCTAGAATTAATAATTGTTGAACAAAAATAAGTAGCATAAGCTCAAGAAAGAGATGCAGAAGATTTTTCAAAGATGTATTATAATCCCTCAACGATGTGAATAGGTTCTTGGAAGCCGCAACTTTAAGTGAAACAACGTACAGCAGGTGATTGAATAACATCATTTTGTTCCATGTTGCTTCCTTATAATGTTGAGGAGGGAAGAAAAGTTATTTTCATTATACATCATTTTGCTTAAGTCAGAGTTTCTAAAAACTTATCAACAACATTAAATGAGCACTTACTGTACATATAATATCCTTCTGTGAACTTATTCCAAAAAATGGCCCCTGACCCAATTGCAGGCCAAGGTATAAAGCTGCTATCTATGTTCTAAAATAAATATAGACTAGTAACTAAGAAGGAAGATATACACCTGGATGAAAAATATAATTTTCAAACTTCAATACGTACAGTGTATATCACTTCATCATGGAAAGGTTATATGGTTTGGCTGTGCATCCACCCAAATTTCAACTGGAGTTGTATATCCCAGAATTCCCACGTGTTGTCTCAGAATTCCCACGTGTTGTGGGAGGGACCTAGGGGAAGTAACTGAATCATGAGAGGCGGTCTTTCCCATGCTATTCTCATGATAATGAATAAGTATCACAAGATCTGACGGGTTTATCAGGGCCTTCTGCTTTTGCTTCTTCCTCATTTTCTCTTCCTGCCACCATGTAAGAAGTGCTTTTTGCCTCCTGCCATGATTCTGAGGCTTCACCAGCCATGTGGAACTGTAAGTCCAATTAAACTTCTTTTTCTTCCCAGTCTCGTGTATGTCTTTATCAGCAGTATGAAAACAGACTAATACAGAAAATTATGGGTTTAGAATTTTTCAGTTATGTAATAAATTATAAGAAACTAAATATATTTTCTCTTATTATAGTTCTAAATAATGAAATTTCTGGGCTTAATTCTATGTCATCCCAAGTGATCTAAAGTTTAAGGTAATTTGATGAGAAGTCACTAATACAGCTTAAAGTGCTTTCCTCCCTCCCTTTCTTCCTCTTCCCTTCCTCCCCATCTCTACTCCGATTCTTTCACTCAACATTCAGGTTTTGAACACTAATAACCTACCAAGCACTAACTAAGTAGTCTACATGTCATTTTCTATTCAACTGATCAATGAACAAATATATTAATTTGAAAATACTTTCAAATCAAATATTATGTATCTAAATATATTCTACTGTAAGAAATATTCTATTTATTAAATTAGAAAAACTTTATCATCTCTTTATTAGATACCCTTATATAACAGGATAAATGTTATTAGAAAAAATACATAAACTATCTTCTGATTATAGCTCTTATATTCACAATATCTCTTAAATTCATTAATACCTCTAAATTTAACTTAGTTGCATGAAAAGAAAGGAGTTTCTGAAGACAATGAAACACATATTTTCCATGGCCCTTTAAGTTATCTAAAACCTTTACATATTTTATGGCAGTAGCCACAGCTTTAAACATACGCTAATACACACACAAACTCTATCAACAGCATGAGCATGAGCACTGGACCTATGTCCAAATGACTTAGAAAAATACAGTAAAGAACAACTTTGTTCTGGACTGAAAAGGGTTATAAGCATCTTCCCTAAATTGAGTAAATTACCAGCTATTTGGAAAGTACAATATATTGGCTTTTATTCAAAAGAGCAACATTTAATGCTGGCAACACTGCCAAATTCCTCCTTTCCTCTATTCTCCTTTTCTTAGAGAAAGTGATTAAGAGACCAATTCCCATGCCAGCTGAATGCTTATAAGAGCATCAAAGGTCCTCTGTCAGAATTCAGAACCTGATATGGCTTAGAAACCACTACACCAATAGATAACATCCTCAACATTATAAATCAAAGCCATATGACCACATTAAAATTCTATCAGCTAGTATCAATACACTGTGGTTTATAAAGTACTGTTGACCTACCTCTAGGAGATGGTTAAAATGATACAAAAGTTATGCTCTGGTTTGGGGCATGTTGCTACTTTTTACAATTGAGTTATTCATCCATATTAACAGCAAATTCTTTCTACCTCTATATCCTTATTGATTTTATTTAATTAAAGCTTTAGGAGAAAGGATAGAAGGCTCCATAAGTCGAGGTAGAAACAGAAATAAATGTTAGGAGGTCACAACAGACATTTTGCTATTTTGAACTGTTCCTGTTATCTGTTGATTATAACTGTCAAGGGCAAAAGCCTTCCCATATAATTTAAAATCTGGGATCTTCTTAAAATTATAACCACATTTCAAAACCTTACAACAACTAGGTCATTGCATTTCAAATTTTTCCGCTTAAACCGACAGTAAGAATACCCTTGAAATCTTAACATAGCACATACACACACACACGCAAGTACACACAAAATAGAAGTTAATCAAAGAATACTTTACCTTTATTATGTAAAATGCCTTATATTTTAGTACATTTTATTTAATAATACCTTTAGCAAAAAGTACATTTTCTTCAAAGTAGACTGTGTCCTGTAATTTAAATAATTTAAATAATATTTCCAATGCATATGTCTTAAACCACTAAGACTGCAGGAATTATTTAAGGCAGGGACTGTTGATATATGGATTTAAAAAAAAACACTTAAATACATTCATTTCTTCACTTACCCTTCCATTGATTCATTAATTCAAAAATTAGTAGATATTGGCCTGATACATGAAAGCTTCTGTGCTAAGGCCCTAGGGATAGCTTAATGAGCATTTTACCACTACAAACCCACGTGTTGTTCTTTTTCTTTTTCTTTTTTTTTTTTTTTTTTTTTTTTTTTTTTTTTTAGTTTCCAGAATTTGGCTTTATTTTGCAGTATAGAAATCATTTGGAGCCATTTTGAGACAGAAGTAGAGGCTCTGTCAAGTCAATACTGCATTGCAGCTTGGTCCACTGAAGAAGCCACGCCTGAGATACAAAAGATGTGCTACACTTTACCTGCTTTATGTTCGATTCCTCTCCCCTTTTCTCTCATCAACTTTATTAGGTTAAAACACCACATACAGGCTTTCTCCAAATGACTCCCTATTGTCTGGAGTTTGGTTAGAATTTTATGCCCACATAAACCAAACTTGTGGCTAGGCTATTTGGGCCCTGCCATAACATTTGACATAACACAAAATATAAAGTCATAGGGAAAACTTCTGGATGCCGTCCCAAACCGTGGACTATTCAATTTAGAATCTCCTGAACCTCAAGAGGACAGATGGAACACAACCTGTATGGATCCAGCTCTTGAGCAGCAGAAGCACATAGCTACACTGATTAAAAGATAAACTGTCTCAAGTTGTCTGTATCGGTATCCCAATGTTTGTTTAAAACTGATCCAATTAAACTTTACAGTGAGTCTTTGGCAAGATATGGCAAAAGCCCATACCTTTAACCACTCTATGGCCTTGGAGAACTGCCCCAAGGATTTGCAAGGCTAAGTGCTATTTATGGAGGTACCTATATGCTGAATAAACCCATTGAAGAAATCATTGTGCAGAATGGAAAAGTAATTGGTGTAAAATCGGAAGGAGAAATTGCTCGCTGTAAGCAGTTCATCTGTGACCCCAGCTGTGTAAAAGATCGGGTAGAAAAAGTGGGCCAGGTGATCAGTTATTTGCATCCTCAGCCACCCCATCAAGAACACCAATGATGCCAACTCCTGCCAGATCATTATTCCACAGAACCAAGTCAATCGAAAGTCAGATATCTACGTCTGCATGATCTCCTTTGCGCACAATGTAGCAGCACAAGGGAAGTACGTTGCCATAGTTAGTACGACTGTGGAAACCAAGGAGCCTGAGAAGGAAATCAGACCAGCTTTGGAGCTCTTGGAACTAACTGAACAGAAATTTGTTAGCATCAGTGACCTCCTGATACCGAAAGACTTGGGAACAGAAAGCCAGATCTTTATTTCCTGCACGTACGATGCCACCCACGTGTTTTTCTAATCGAAATTAAAATGACAAAGAAAAACAGAAAATACATCTTCACAAAATATCAAAAAATTTCTATTATTTATTCATAATGATCTTAAAAGTTATACCACATTTTTTTCTGTAATAGATACAGCAGAGTAATTAAAACTCAATTTGATAATGATTATGACTGTAGAAAAATCTGAGATTTTAGTCTCTAGTCATACGGTAATTTTTGTTTCTACTGGTTAATCTGAAACACATAAAATACCTGACAAAATAAAATGTGAACCGATTTAACATTTCCTTTAGAAAAGCAAAAAGACAGTTAATAGGATACTCCTAGGGAAAAAAAACAATAAATTTTATCTTTTCATATGCACAGAAAGTGCCAATGACAATCTTTAATATCATCAGCAAGCTTCCAGAGAAATGTAATGAATGATATCAAGAAATTTAACTTCCTTCCAAATTCAGAAGTCCTCTCTAGAGCATCCCTGAGAGAGTCATTTAACGACAGTCTTAAATTATCATTTCTCCTGAATAATTACAGAAAAATGTACCAATAGTAGGACTCAATGACAATCGCTTATTTATATATGAGCCAGACACAAACATAAGTGTCTTTTAGAAATTGTTTTACAGAAGTAAACGAGAAGGTCACCACATCATCTGATATACAGTTAAGAGGGAAGAGGTGGCTTTTATCTATAACTCTGGCTCCTTGAGAGCTTGAGGCATAAGGATGGCTTGAGGCCAGGAGTTTGAGACCAGTCTGGGCAACACAGTAAGACACCATCTCTAAAAATAAAAATAAATTAGCCAGGTATGTTAGCACACACCTGTAGTCCCAGCTACTCAGAAGGCTAAGGCAAGACGATCACTTGAGCCCAAGGATCTAGAGGCTGCACTGAGCTATGATTGTGCCACTTCGCTCCAGCTTGGGGGACAGAGTGAGACTCCATCTCAAAAAAAAAAAAAAAAAAGAAAAAAGAAAAGTGTAAGTCATGTGATGTCTATACTGTCTTAATTTCTGCAATTTTGAAACAAGATACGGTAGAAAAATGATCTGATTTTTAATCAAAAGATTCCACTGGTTTGAGAGACTAATTCCTACAATAGTCAAATAGTTCAATTAGGGATATTGTTATGGTCATATACTTCATAAAAACCAGAAACTTTCATTATCATCTCAGATGTTACTCTACATAAAGAAAGATCTTTAATTTTTATTAAATTCAATAGGCAACACTGTATGAATTGTCTCAGCATTCTGATCACACATCTACAAGCAGGGTTTAATCATAGTTATTTTTGGCTCAGTCAAAAATATAACACTGTTATTGAATCTCATCAATTTATTTTCCACACATAAGAACGTTATATATTTTCCTACTGAAATTATTAAATGATATATTAATTCAATATTCCATTTATTCATTTGGTTTATTAACATAATCTGTGTATGGATTATAAAGCCTCTTCTTTTTTCTTTGTAATATGCCTCAATATTCTTATGGTTTAACTTCTATGCGTGTTTCCTTAAAAAACTATTACATCCAGTGCTGGCGAGCAACACTTATGGTGCCACTGGCAAAGCAGTCACTCAATCAAATATAATTAAAATCACAAAAACTATCACTTTTCACTATGCATCTATCAAGGTTCTACAAACAACACAAACCGTTTTGGATATTTAAAATGGGAAAATTTAATGCAGGAAATGTATTTTAAAGGAGATGGAATACCTGGGAAGCCAAATAGAATGTGGTAAGATAACCCAGTGGTTCGTAACATCAGGAAGCCACTACTACTCCTAGGTTGAAGGAATAAAGGGATAAAGCAGTAAAGAGAAACACAGGAGCTAGTTATCAGTTGGAAGTTGGAACAAAAAAGGTTCCAGTGGGAGATGAATACAATGATATACACTGCCCAAAACAATGAAGGAAGGGAGAAATGCCCTAGCCCCTCAATTCATGATGTTGTCCCTTCACCAAAGACTACTTTCCATTGGCTAACGACAGCCTGAAGATAGTTGGCAAGGAAGACTGGGAAATGTAGCTTGAGGGATTAGCTCCAGCCTCCACCCGCAGACCCCCCCGCCACCCCCATAACACAGAATAGCAGATGGACAAAGGATGGGTCTGGCCAGTCAGGCCTAGAACTGACACAGACCACGATGTGAACATTTCTGTAAATTCTTTAGAAGTCAGGTATTGCAGTATTCACTTATTCCATGGAGTGATTTAATTGCAAAGTCTATCTATTTAAAACAAGTAGTTCATTAACACGCTTGTGTTCAAAGATCTATACAACTACATGGGCTTTTGAATTCTTCTGAACTAAAAAGATTGGGCAAAATACATTCATCTAGAAAATTAAAAACATTATCTTATACTTTTATTAATAGTTGTGTACTAATGTATCAAGTAATATATCTTGCCAATAGAACAGTTCTGCAAATCAATATAGGTAACATTTAGCATTTATTACATATCCTAGAACATATTTTTCCAGATTGACCACTCTGATAATTCATTATCCCTCTCTTTTTAAAAAGAGAAAAAACTCAGGATTTTAAAACTATTTCTTCATAATACTATTTAATAAACATATAGGTTTTAAAATAGTGCCTTAATGTCCTAAATTGAAAATATCGGTAAAGTTGAACTGTGTATTTGGAAGGTATAATGCATCAATGTGTAGGAATAACTCAACAGAAAATGTGAGAGTCTCGAATATTATTCCAAAAGTACACCATAATTGATTTTTACTGCTATTGGTAATTCTGTATTCTCATACAGAAATCATTTATTGTAACTAACAGCATGCATTTCAAATCATAACTAGTTAATGTAGTCTAATAAAAAGACAAATGTAGTGAACAAATAGGATAAGCAATAATAAATACTTGTCATATTCATTCATAAATTTACTTGTAAAAGTTCTGCGGTTTCCAATAGTGTAGAAATACGCCCTAAGCAAAAGCCTTCTTCCATATTAGAGTATCATAGTAGGATATCACATAACTTCCATTCAAATCTATTGCATTAAAATGACAAGAGTTGTGTTTAACTCTGCTAAAGTAAAAGAAGATATCACAATTAAGGAAAGAATCTTTCTTCCTTTCTTCGATTAAAGCATGACAAGCAGATAATAGGATATTTTGAATTCATATTAGAAAGGCGGCTAAAAAAGTACAAACTTCATAGAGACGGGCTGAATAAGAAACAGATTGAAAAAATTAGCTTAAAAATAACACGTGTTTTAAAAATGTGCAGGCACTGGGAGAATGTAAATGAGAATGTTCGTAGTATTGTTTCCAAGGAGTATTAAACATTTTTGATATGTTTACATAACAGTATTTGTTAAGAGGGTAAGAATAAAGCAACTGGTTCATATTAAAGTGACTGCAAAATGATTTTTTTTAAGTCTCCTGAAATTTATGTATTGTTCTAGAGCAGAGTTATATTCCCCTGAATTCTCCAGTTCTAGAAACACTGGGTCCTGAAGCATAACCAATGTGGTTCTAGCACTTCCTGTTCTCTACTAGATCAGCCCATGACACATTAACTCAGATCTTCCATGTTCACAAAATGCAACTCAAAACATGGAAAAAAAGTTAATGTCTCCATACAAGATTAACAAGTTCTGTTAAGAATAAAATACTGTATATATTAAATATAGTAGCAATTAAAGTCTATATTTAATAAGTTAATGGCAACAGTTTGTGTTTATAGCAAATTACAATGTATTTTAGACACCATATATTTTTTAAATACAAAGCTTAAGAAAGGGAAATATCAAACATTACTATATTGAATATCTGTATCATTAAATACTTTATCAAGAAGGTCCAAATAATTCAAGTGAATCATTCAGAAATTTAGCACAGAATAACATTATTAAAAGTAAGAAACATCTTTACACTTCATATGTATGGCTTCACTAACCCTAAAAGATAAAAATATTAAAATTATTAAGTGGAATGTCATTGTAAATCCTGTATTTAAGCTAAACAGAAAAGATGATTTACAAAATGATAGATACAGTTAGATAACAGAATGAATTTCCCTTGGGTATTATAACTCCACTTAAGGAAAGTTTTATTTTTCATGATCCTCTTCTCAAAAACAGATATTCTGGCACTTAGGAGACAGAAATGTATCATTCGACCTTTAAACTTCTGTTTTATTAGTGTAACCACAAGCAACAGAGTCACTGACTGGCATGTTTGCATTTTAAGGCCTTTAGCACTTAAAATTATTTGATAACTGTTATGCCACTATTTGTTTTTTATTAAAGACACTGTGAGGAATATGTTACATTAAAAATAGAATATATTGGGCTAAGCTTGATGAATGATGTCATGTAATTTGGTTAAGTGTTCTCTTGAGCACTTCATTCATGTATTTTGATGGGACAAGGGCGTATGTTTGAAGGGTAGAATTTTGTTTTGTTTTCTAGTGAGTTCGAGAATAACAACAGATATGGTTTTAAGTATACAAAGAAAAAACAAAATATAACTGTGACATTACTCTTGATTAAAAAACAATGCATCACCTGAGTTGCCTATACTCAATTAGTCCTTAAGCTCTATCTGTAATGGTCTATGAGCAGAGGAAATTACCAGCTGTAGAGAAGAGTCAAGAAAAAAATAACTGACAATATTTAACATTTTCTAATGGAGAGAGAATTTCTTATAAATGGATACGTTAAATTAGTTTAAAACCTACAGACAATGTAAGAAGTTCAACAACTGGATACTTCTTAGAGAATTTCAGAATTACTGTAAGCAAATTGCTTTGAGTAAAAGTAATGCAGTTCAAATTTCTATTTCATATGATAAAAAATTTAAAAACTAAAATCTAATTTGTTAGAAACATTATTGAGAAGACACAGAGACTCTGTTCTCTTTAAGAAGTTTGAAAGTCAAAAGTTCCCTCAATATCACAAAATGCGGGATATAGCATCAAAATGGATGAGGTACAGAGCACACAAAGTAAACAAGGACTGCACCAAACCAACAACACTGGAAATATATGGTCCCCACATATTAGGGAAGCTTCACTGTTGGAAGCAATGAGTGAACTAAACATTGGTCTCCTGGAAGCAGAATGTGGGTCCAGCTATCTTCACTAACCATAGTATTTATTAAATTGTTGTTTGTTTGGGAAACCAAATGCCAGGATATATTATTGAAAGAAAAGCAGTCTCCTAAACCCTTTAGGGTGGAAATGGTAATGCTCACTACAAATAAGCAATATGTTGCTTGCTACAAAAATACATATTGCAGCTCCCATGACATGTGTTTGCAATCTCTGAAGATAGTGTCTTGCCCTTACCACTGTTGTTCAAACTTCTAAAACAAACTTAACATAAAGAGAAAATACAGGCTTAATTTATATCCTCTCTGTGACAAAGAGTTTATCACTGTTACCAACAATGAAAAGTTTTTTTTTACTGTGTAATATAAAAGATATTAGTTACTTTTGTATATAGTGGCATTTGTTATTCAAAACAGAAATTATTTAAAACATATGTATTAGTGTATATTAAAAAATACGATAGTATTCCAAATTTGAACTCATAGGCATGTTCCAAAAGGTGTAAGTCATATACCACACCCACATCATTAAATTTAAATATGTTGCATGTTTCAAACAGAAACATTTCCCACTCTCTTTCACCTTAGACATGTCATGTACACTGATGTTGTGCAAGCCACACTTACAAGCCAACTACCACCCAGTGGAGAGAAAGAAGATCTTTCAGGGAAATGTGAGGTGGGGTGGCAGGGGGAGAAGGGAGGGTGATGGGAAAGAAATGAAGGAATAGGGCGTTTAGCTTTGTTTAGAATCTAAGCTTTGCTGATCATCCATTTATATTTTCATAGGAAATAAATTATTCCCAGACTCCCACTCTGCAGTGTTGCTTAGGGGTAAAATCAGGGTATGGATGTTTATTAATGACAAACCACCTCAGAGCTCAAGCTCAGAGGAAAGAAGGGAAAATGAGAAAAATAAGTAAAAGTGAAGACTGATGGAGGTAGGAAGGTAGGAAGAAAGAGGGGATAGAAAGACACAGAAAGAGAAAAAGAGAGAAGCAGAGACAGTGAGAGCAGCGAGTGAGACAGGCAGTGTGTACACATGTGTGAGTGACAATGTGGAACAGAGAAGGAGAGTATGCCTTTTAAAAACAGTGAGAGACAATCTGAATGTGGAAGTGGTTCTTAAAGCATGGAAGTGCCAGTGCATGTGAGGATGTGAGAGTATGTGAATTAGTATGCTTATGGAAATAAGATTTATGAGGGTGAGTAAATGGTACTGGAGGGGAAGAGTGACCATGCCTGTGTGTGCCACAGGGGTGGGAAACAGTATGGGGAGAGGGATGAGAAATGGGAGTCAAAAGAGGGAAGACAGGGCACAGGATAGGGACATTAAGGAGGAATAAAAAAAATAGACAAAAAGAAAAAAGGGTAAAAGAGGGGAGGAAAGGGGATTAAATGTGAGGAACAGAAATTAGAGTCGTGAAGATAAAAATGAGAAAATATGAGAAGAAATTTTAAAAAGGAGAGAAAAAACAGAAAATAGAAAAGGTCTGAAAAGAGATATTGGAGGGAAAAAGAGTTACAAGGAGGTGGGGAAAACGGTATAAGAGAATGAGGAAGGAGAAAAGAAAGAAAACAGAAAGCGGTAAAAGGAAAGAAAGATAAAGAGCAAGAAATCGAGCCTAAGTGTCCAAGTGAGAGGGAAAATAAATGGGAGCAGAGAACAGCAGTTTGAAAGAGTCCCTTATACTGGAGTAAAATAGAAACAAACCTGATAAACTTGTCAGACTCTCCAGGAGTACCCCATGACAGTAAAACAGAGACCTTGTGCACTGAGTTTCAAAGTGGCACCTGCCCCTCCTTCTAAACCTGACAGTTCACTCATCCCCAGGCTACTTGGCGTTCCTGCAAAGTGCTTTAGCATCACGAGTCCAGCTTGCTACCTGCCCCAGCATAAACGGGCCGGGGCTCCGGGAAGAATCTGCACCTGGAATTCTTGAGATGTGGTCTTTCCATGATGAGCACCACCAGCATTATTGCTTGTGTTATAAAGAAGGCAAAGAGGGTTCAAAGAGAGACAGAAAGATAGACCGAAACAAGTACGAAAAGCACGCCGTTCTTCCTACCTAAGCACCGCCGTGTCCCCTTTTCTGACCATCATGTTGTCCACGGCCGCCCAGGGGAAGTCCACACTCTGTCCAGCCGGGAGGCAGGAGGGTAGCAGGCAGCACAGGCTGAGGAGCACCGCCGCCAGCCACTGGTTCGAGCAACAAGCACCCTGCACCAACAGCATCATGTCCATCCCTGCTAGGGCTGCTCACTCTCCAGCAGCTTTCAGCTCGCACTCCCCCACCCCCTGGTGCTGGCGAGTCTTCCCGGGAACCAGGCGGCGCGCCACAGGATTTTTTTTTTTTTTTTTTTTTTTTGGTGGGTGGGTGGGTTTCTTTTCTTTCTTTCTTCCCCCCACCCCAGTTGTTGGGTGTTGTTTCTCTCTTTTTGTTTTTCGGTGTTTTTGCCTCCCCTCCTCCTCTTCGCTTTCCCTCCCTCCCTCCCCTCCCTCCCCCTGGCACCACACTACACCTCCTCTCGGTTGCTTTTGGCCGCGTCCGGAGTGTGTCTAATTCTCGGGCGGCTCGCACACCATCTAGCGAGGAGGCGAGCGCGCCGGCGAGTGAGGGAGGAGGCGCGGCGGCGGCGGAGGAGGCAGGGCGAGCGGCGGCGGCGGCTGCAATCGCAGCAGCAGCAGCAACAGCAACAGCAGCAGCAGAAGCAGCGCGGGGCGCTGCGCCGGCCGCCGGCCCCCGGGCTCGCGCGCGTTGCCAAGCGGCCGTTTCCTTAGCAACCCCGCCAGGGGACTGGGGATGGAGAAGGGAGGGGGATTAAAAAAATAATAAAAAAAAAAAAAAGAAAGAAAATAGATAGCAAGAAAAAAAAAAAAAAAGCAAGACAACGAAAAAAAAATAGGAGGAACTGTATCACAATTATGCAAACTGAGGGGGAAAGAGAGGCACCTTAGAATGAAGGCTTTCCTTACTGTCGTAAGCGCTAGAGGGATGCTTTGCTAGAAAAGTCTCCGTGTCAGGGCTGGGGTGAAGAGAGCTGAGGGGCGCTTTGCCTTCCCTCACCGGTGCGTTTTACCTCTCGAGGCACCGTAAGTTTGAAGTCCTCCAAGTTGTGGTCGGCGCCATCATGACGCCGGCGACTGTGAGTTGTTTTTTTGTTTATTTTCTTCTAATCTTGCCTGGGTGGCTACGCTGCAGTTAGCGAGCAGCCAACTAGTTCTCTCTGCGTTTTCTCGGGAATAGGTAGGGACGGTGGCGGGGCGCTGCTTTTTTGCGGGGACACGAGGAGGTGCAAGGCCTTGCGGTAGAGCAGCTTGCGTGTCTGTGGCGGTCGGCCCGTATGGATTGCAGGACGCCCCTCTTTTATCTGTGGGTGTTGACACTAAGTTGTGTGTGTGAGTAGGGGATTGTTTATGGTCAACATGGAGTGTGTGTGTGATAGACAGCGTGTCGTGCGCGCGGGGGCCTGTGCACGCGCGGCACGCAGGCGCGCTGGGAGGGACGGGGCGGGTCGTGCTGGGATGTAGAGTCGGGAAAAGACTGCAATCAAGTGTTTTAATTGTGTAGAGCCAGGCGGTCCAGTTATGTAAGAGGCAGTTTAACCCATTTGAGCCTATCAGGCCGAATAATCGGCGCACCCGAGTCAAGGCAGGGCAGAGTTAAGGGGTTTAACGAGTCGCAGGGTTGTATTTGTTAACAGCCTCCGCACCGCGTTGAACAGGCTTGCTCCTCTGCGGTGCAGAGCGGTAACCTCCGCTTCCCCACGCAGCAGCCCCTCCGCAGCTCGCCGGGCTGTTTTCAGCCCTGTCCTGGACGAAGGCAGAAGGAGATTCTAGGCGTGGGGCCACCCCTACTCTTTTTTCTTCTTTCCTTCTTGAACTCATTTCCAGATTCAAGATCCCTAAGCTTTTCCGGGCCATTTGCAGATCAATGCGAGAAACGAGGCTGAGTCGTTAGCAGTTACACCAATCAGTCTTGTTCAGCGAGGAGTTTGGGAAGCAGAGCGGGGAAGGGAAAATGGGAAATAAGTAATTAAAAAATAAGCTCCCTCCCCCTCACACACTTTTTCCCTTCCTCCACCCCATCCCCCTTTAGCAGTGTTTGAAGAAGATATTCTTTGCCAGATCCCAGTTCTTCTTCTTTTGGAGGAAATAAAGCAAAACCTCACACGTCCGTAACTCGTTTTCCATAATGCTAGCAGGGTCCTTTGGCAAAGCGCACCGAAGCAGTACTCTCTGCAGGGGTCAGCATCCGGCTGCCTCCGCAGACTGAGCTCTTTACGAGGCAGGCAGGGAGTCGTTTTGCTTGGTGGTAGCAGTGTTCAGAGTGATTTTTATCGCCATGCACGGGGATATATGGGGAAAAGGAAGGGTTCCCATCACCTGTGACCACCCAGATTGGCTTACAGAAGAATCCTTAACTAGCAACACCTCCCTGCTGAACTGGCACTCCAAGGCTGGGCAGCTAACGGAGACATTTGCGGCAGGAGTCACTGATGTTAGTATTCTGCCTTAACTCTCAAAACCGACTCGGAAACTGGGAGTGCAATAGTTTCAACCGCATTTTGAAACATCAATAAAATGTTAGTCATTTGCGGATGAATGAAAACATTTTCTTTACCGTCTGGTATGCTAGGGAAATAATTGTCAAATGACAGACTCTCACTAATATCGATGCCAAATACCTAAGTAACACTGTCATCTTGTTAACTGCATTTTTCTATCTTGCGTGGCACTCTGATGGATAAATCGTAAAATTATCTAGGGCAAACGGGGGATTAGAAGAATTGGCATGTCACACACATGGGCAAAACTATGCAGTATTATTTAGCATTTCAGTAGAAACGAGCTAGATTCTATTGAAGAGACACAGAAGGTATAGCTTCCTGCATTGTGACTCAGTTTAGTGCTATTTTAAGCAGGGATGAGGGTGCCAGTGTTTTCTAGTACAAGCTATGAAAAGCATCCTTTTCTGACTGCTGTTTCCCAGAGATCTGACATCTTCAGTGTCCACGGGGGTGGGGTGGGGGTGGTAGGAGGAGGGTTTTCTTTGACCAGGGATGGAGCTATGCAGCAGTTTTAATATGTACAACAACCCTTCAGGCTTGTAAACGGAAACTGGAGCCACTTCTTTTAAAGACAGTTTCCTTTCTTTATTTCTAGTTTTTATCTCAACTACCATTCACAGATCACACTTAACTCTTGGAGAACCCATCTAAAGAAAGCAATGACTGAACTTAGTGTATAGATGTCTGGATTATGGGGGAAATTATTAACAGGTACGTCACTATTATTTACAGCAAGTGCAAGAATGTCAGGTAGGGCAGCCTCTCCAGACCCTTGTACTTCTAGTCTTCTGACTAAAGAAAATGAATTTAAAAGCTTTTATGACTTCCTATTCCCTAAACCTTTCTAAGGGCAAAACATCTGACAGGCTTTTACGTGGTTTCTAATATTTGCTTTTGAAGTCCTGGAATTCTTACAAACAGAGACTTAAATTCGGACTGTCTTGGCTCTTTTTGAGGGAAAATCGAAACAAAACCAAACAACAACAAAATGAGGAAAAAAAAAGCTTAAATAGCAAATAGTTCTTTAGTAGAATTTTTTGAAGTAGAAGAATTGGTAATAGCATTGTTTAGAACATTTTAGAGGCAAATAGTGGAGTGGGTATAATGGATGACTCCTTTGGTTAGAATTTTAAGGAAGTGACATTGGAATTAATTATTATTTCTTTATAATGATGTACCTTTTTTCGCTTTAAAAGCTCAACTTCTAGTATTTCAAGAAATGTAATAATCAGTAGGGAGTTAGTATAAAAGGAGAAAGGTGGAGCCTGATTATGATTGCAGTTTATTTCATTATCTAGATTGATTGCACTCCTGCCTTTCATGCCCTATGACCTGTATTTTGAATCCCTAAGGATGTTGGAAAGAGTAATGTTATATAAGGAAGCTTCTTAAGATTGCTTACTTTAATAAACTCGATTTTTATTCAACAGTGTAACTGTGATTGTTAGAATGGAAAAAAATAGAAGTTTATATTTGTTTATTGGTAGTGAATGAGTAAAGCCAGCTTCATCTTTCGTGTTATTTTGTTTTAATACTTTAAGTTCTAGGGTACATGTGCACAACGCGCAGGTTTGTTACGTATGTATACATGTGCCATGTTGGTGTGCTGCACCCATTAACTCATTATTTACATTAGGTATATCTCCTAATGCTATCCCTCCCCCCTCCCCCCTCCCCCCACTCCACGACAGACCATGTTATTACTGTGTGGGCATGAGAAGTTTTAGCCAAGACAGGTCCCAGGACCTAATGGAAAGAGCTAATGAGATCATTTTGTATTTCCTGAAGGAGGCAGTCAGGAAGCCCTTATAAACTGTACCTCTGAATAATAGCGCTCTAACTTGGTCCATAATTGATTCTCTGTTTGAATTAAGCTGCCTTAAGCCTGGAGTACCTTGCCAACTAAAACTGACGTATACTGATGAATTTCAGGTCAGGGTGAGAAATACAAAGTTCCAGAAATTTGTTGGTAGAGGGGAATCTTCCACTACAGAAGTGTTTCTCAATCTAGGCCCTTTTGACATTTTGGTGCAGGTAATTGTGTGTGTGTGTGTGTGTGTGTGTGGAGCGTGGGGACTTCTGTGTGCATTGGAAAATGTTTATCAGCATCCCTGGCCTCTATCCAGTAGATGCCAATAGTTGTGATACCCAGAATTTCTCCAGGCATTGTTAAATGTCCTGTGGATTGGGAAGGGGATTACTCCAAGTCGAGAACCACTTCATTGTAAGTTATATTTCTAAAATATATACCATCTTGTGTTTTTCAAATAAAATAATAAAGCAGATTTTTTTGTCAAAAGTATCTCATTTGGATTCTATAGCTACAAAAAGAGCTCCTTCTCATCAGTTCAATCTCTACATTTACTTGCCATGTGGTAGAGTAGCCCAGGTTACCACAGATGCAATGAATTTAATGGCTGACGGCAACAAAATACTTTCTAGGATTTCTTCCTAAATTGTAGGAGACTTGCTCAAATAACATTACAATTATACACTGACAAAGGTCTTCTATATTGTTGTAATGTATAGTTTGGTTATAAATGTTATTGTAAAGTAGGAGAGAGGGGGTCTTTTATTTAAGCAAGTATTGAACTAATAGTTCTTTGAAAGGAAATTGTCATTTTATGTTGTTTTTTCCCAAATAAAAGTGTAAGTAAATGGTGAGCTTATTTTGGGCAATAACCCATGTAAATATTTGCCTTCTTTATATTGTGACAGCTACATATTATTCACTCTGGAAATGGCTATTGCATAAAGAAGAAGAAAAAAGCAAAAAGTTATTTGCCTATTGGGTCATTCTATTTAAATATCATATATTTATTCAGTTATAATTTATTTAGCATCTTATCTATTCACCATCAGCATTGGGGGTAAGCAAAGAAGTTAGAAGCGTATATGTGTGTTTGTATGTTTGGAGGAGTGCGGAGATACCTACTCTACTTTCAAAGCTCTTCAAGCCATTTCCATAGAATGGCCCTGAAAATCTCAATTAAGTACTTAAACAAGAAAGAACAGTGTTACAATAGATATGGGTAGAAATCATTTTCAAATAACTGAAGTTTCTACCTTTCTACTTGTAAGATAACAAGTACAGCTTTAACTATATTTCATTATATAATTTACAGTGGGTTCCAAGAAAACCAATAATTATTATTTAAGATTTTTTCTCACATATTTCTAAGAAACTCAAACACCTCTGTTCAAAAATAAACATCAAATTTTATACTTTATACTGAACTATGATGAATGTAAGATTTTTTTTTTTCAGGATTGAGAAGGTGGCATTTTATTTTAATTTTCTTTTTTTAATTATTATACTTTAAGTTTTAGGGTACATGTGCACATTGTGCAGGTTAGTTACATATGTATAGCATTGGGAGATATACCTAATGCTAGATGATGAGTTAGTGGGTGCAGCGCACCAGCATGGCACATGTATACATATGAATGTAAGATCTTATTCTCCAAAAGAATTATTCTGTTTTATTTTATTATGTAATTTATTTAATTTCCTAAAAGGTTCTGATTTTTATTGCAGAGGTGTTTATCTTGTATATTTTCAAACTCTACTATGACTTGTTAATTTTGTCCCTTTAGCATTTTATATTTTTTTCTATAATTGATATATGTGTGTCTGTGTATATGTGTGTGCTTGTATAAACGGGAAGTACCTCACTGTATAAACTTATGAAGACATCTTGACTAGAATTTGTAATTTTTAATTTGTGATAATTTTTACTGTTAATATAGTTTTCTTAACACAAGATTGTGAAGACATAGCTTTAAAACATAGCCCTAAGGAGAAAGAAAACTATTGCCACTTCACTCCATGTTCACTTCTAGCAACGATTGAGATTTTTATTGCTCTTGTTGTAAGTCATGATATTCATGGGTAAGTAAATCATTGGATTTTCTTAAGATGAGAAAAAGTCAACCGGTTTTGAAGTGGAATAATTTTAAAGGACTATATCAAATACCTTTCCAAATTTATAACAGTCACCCATGTTTATGACATTTAATTTTTTTTGTTCTGAAATACACATTTTTAACAATATACTTTTAGAAAAGTGCATAGAATGTGAAGGTACAGATAAGTGAAGCACTATTTTAAAGTTAACATCCATTTCATTCCACAGTGATTAAGAAACAGAAAATTACCAACACCCCAAATGCCTTCTGCAAGCCTTTTTAAAATTATAACCCCCATTTTCTTCCTTAAAAGTAACCACTGTAATTATTTCACCATCATCATTTCCTCATTTTCTTTACATTTTTACTATTTAGCTTTGAATCCCTCTGAAAGAATGACTGGCTTTTATATGTACTCATACAAAGCCACAATACATCATACAACATGTAATTATAACATACACTTTTTTGTTTCTGGCTTCTTTTGCTTAACATCATATGTTAGAATTCCTCTGTGCTGTTGTGCAGCTGTTGTTCCTTCATTTCTTGAATCCATGTAGCATTTCATAGTATATCTATAGAATTATATATTTATTCATTATATTTTTGGAAGATATGTTTTATATTACTTGTCTATTAAAGACAGTGATGCTATAAACATTCTTGGATATCACTACTGAAAACTTCTCCTAGATTACACAAAGCTGAGCTGCAAGTTTTTGAGAACACTGACTGTATCAGTCAGAGTTTGCCACAGAAACAACCAATAGAAAGGAAGTATGTCTGTGCGCATATACATGTATATGTACATTTTATATATTATATCCATTATATATATACACATACACACACACACACACACGCACAGAGAGATATTGTTTTAAAGAATTTTCTCATATAGCTGTAGAAGCTGACAAGTCCAGAAGTCCGAAATCAGCAGGGTGGGCTGGGAGACTAGAGACCCAAGGTAAAGTTGATTTTACAGCTGGTGCCTGAAGGCAATCCAGGGTTAGAATTCTCTCTTCCTCAGGAGACCACAATCTTTTTTTCTGTTAAGATCGTCTACTGATTAAATGAGCCCCACCCACATTATGGAGGTTAATCTACTTTACTCAATGTCTGCAGATTTAAATGTTACTCTCTTCTAGTAAGTATTCTGCATAGCAACATCTACACTGGTATTTGACCAAAAATCTCAGTAGCATAGCCTAGTCAAGTTGGCAGATAAAATCAACCTTCACATTGGTTTAGTTCCAGTTCACCAGTATGCATGATGGGTGTGTCTACCTCATCTCAGCTTAAAGAAGGTTTTTTAAGATACCAAGCCTTGGGTGTCCCTGTACTGTATTTTTTGTCACCTCAACTCGTTGATAAAATTTCAGATCATGGTTATACTATAAATTGTCTTTTATTTAGATAGAACCACATGCAGAACGTTAATAAGCCTTTTTTTTTCTTAAATCATGAGAGCAAAAACTAGAAAAGTCTTGCTTTTGTTGCTGTTGATAATATTGTTTGTATTTGTTTTCATCATAGCCCTTGAAAAATTTTGCTATTTGAAACTATATGAAAACTATACTGTGGGGAAAACCAGTCTGGAATTAGGACAGATTACAATGTTGAAGCATTCCTACTTAGAATCAACTTCTGCTAGAGCCAGTTGCATCCTATGAACTGAGTGTAATGCTCACGAACTGTTGAGAAATATTGTTGGTTCAAATCTAGGACTCTTGCCCAGCAAGTTTTCTGAGTTCAGGTTTTATTTTTGAATTGGCCTTATAATCTTATCAATACCAGTCTCTCTCTCAAAAGAAAAAAAAAGCAGACTTTCAGTCACCTCTAGGATTCGAACAACCACTAATTTGTTCTTCATCACTATTATTTTGTCATTTTGATAATGTTAAATAAATGAAATCATATAGCATATAACATTTTGAAGTTGGCTTTTATTCACTCAGCATATTGCCCTTGAGATCCATGTAGGTTATTTCTTATATCAATATATTTTAGATTTTTTTCTCTTTTTATTTTGAGTGGTCCATGGAATGGATGTATGATAGTTTGTTTAACCATGTACCTATTTTAGGACACTTTGATATTTCCAGTTTGGGGCACCTACAAATAAAGCTGCTATGAACAACAATGTACAGGTTTTTGTGTGTACCTGTTTTTATTTGTCTGGAATAGATACACCGAGGTATGATTGTGATGTTGTATGATAAATGCATGTTTACTTTTTTTTTTTTAAAAAAAACTGCCAAGCTATTTTGCCATGGCTGTACCATGTTACATCCCAACAGCAATGCATGGGAAATCTGGCTTCTCCACATCCTCGCAGCTTTTCCTATTGTAACTAGTTTTTATTTTATCTCTTCTAATAGGTTTGTAGTGGTTCTTAATTGTGATTTTAATTTGCATTTCCCTAATGACTAGTAATGTTGAACATCTTTTTTTGTGCTTTTTTATAATCCATGTATCCTTGTCAGTGAAGTGTCTCTTTGTTTTGCCATTTTCTAATTGGATTGTTATTTTTTCTTACTGTTCAGTTTTGAAATTTTTTTTGATATATATTATAGCTCTGAGTCCTCTTTCAGATATGTGGTTGTAAATATATTCATCCAGTCTGTAACTTTTCTTTTCATCTTCTTAACAATATCTTTCATAAAGCAGAAGTTTTAAATTTCAATGAAGTCTAGTTTACTTTTTTTTTCCTTTTATGAATTATGCTTTTGGTATCATATCTAAAAAGTTTCACTAGGCACTAGTTTTTGAAGATTTTCTATGATTTTTTTCTAAAGGTTTTTATAGTTTTCTGTTTAAATCTGTGATTCATTTTGAGTCAAATTTTTTACAAGATATGAAGTTCAGGTAAAGTTGCTTTTTATTTATTTATTTTGACTGTGGATATTCAATTGCTCCAACACCATTTTAGCACCATTTCTTTTGAAATGGCTGTATTTCCTCCATTGAATTCCTTTGCATCTTTGTCAAAAATTTGTTATGTACGGCTATTTCTAGGTTCTCTATTCTGTTCAATTAATCTATGTGTCTATCCCTCCACCATTCGTGGTTATTTTAACTATATATAAGTCTTCAAATGAGGTAGTATAGTTCCTCCCACTTTACTCTTTTATCAAAATTATTTTAGATCTTCAATTTCCTTTGTATCTCTATATACATACAGTTAGAATAAGTTTGTGTATGTCTAAAATATTGCTAGGATTTTGATAGGAATTTTGTTCAAAATATATATCAATTTTGGGATAATTGGGATAATATTTATTGAGACTTTCAATCCATGAGCATGGCATGTTTCCTATTTATTTGGGACTTCTTTAATTTCTTGAAACAACATTGTATAGTTTTCAACATACACGTTTAAGTTTTATAAGATTTATACCTATTTCAATTTTTTAACCATTCCTAATATATGGAAATAGAATAGCTTATTATATGTTACTCTTGAATTGTCTTAACTAAAATCATTTATTCTATGTTAACTTTTATATTTCTTGAGATTTTTGACATATATCATTGTTTCATATATGCGTAAGATTAGTATTCAGTTTTATTTTTTCCTATTCAGTTGATACATCTTTTATTTCCTCATTTCTTTTTTTTTTAATTTATATGGCTTTATTGTATGGCTAGAACTTCTGGTACTATGTTGGATAGCTGTAGTGAGTATAGCCACCCTTGCTTTTTTTCCCTGATCTTCAAGGAAAAGCATTCCATCTTTCATCATTAATTATGGTATTAGCTGTGGAGGTTTTGTTGTTGTTGTTGTTGTGGTTGTTGTTTTGTAAGTGTTCTTTATAAAATTGAGAAACTTCTCCTGTATTCTTAGTTTTCTGAAAACTTTGTTTTGAAGATCACGAATGGCGTTGAATTTTCTTAAATGCTTTTTCTGCATCAGTTGATATCGTGATTTTTGTTTTATTTTGTAGTCTGTTACTATGAAGGATTACATTGACTGATTGTGGAATACTGACTCAGCCATTTTTTAGTTGTTCTATCAATTTTTATCTGAGGAATGTTGTAGTTTCTAACTATGATTTTAGATCCATCTATTTTCCCTTTTAATTCTATGAGGTTTGGTTCACACATGTTGCAGCTCTGTGGTTTGGTGATGTACATTTGGGATTGCTATACTTTCCTAATAGATTGACTCCTTTCTCCTTAAGTAATGGTATTTTCAGCCCCTAGCAATTTTCTCTGAAGTGTAAGATATCTAATGTGATTTGAGCCTCATCTGCTTTCATTTGATTCCTGTTTGCAATGGCATATATTTCTCTGTTTTTTTAAATAATTTCTCAACCTACCTATATTATTAAATTTGAAGTGAGTTTTTTGTAGCCATCATATACCTGGGTGATATTTTCAATCTACTCTATCAAATGTACATTGTTTAATTGGCAAATTTCGTTTACTTATTGATGTGTTGGAGATTCATTCTACTATTTTAATTTTTTGTTTTCTGTTTGTTCTCCTTGTTTTATTTTTCTTCTCTGTTTTCTGTTTTCCTGCCTTCCAGTGGGTTATTTGAACATTTTTAATAATTGTATTTTGATTATTTTAGCATTTTTTAGTGTTTCTCTTTGTATAGGATTTTTAGTGGTTATTCTAGTGTTATATGCACCAACTTGTCACAGTCTACTAGTGTCAACACTTTACCTTATGAGCTAAGTGTAGAAATATCACTACCCTTTGTATCTCTTTTGCTTCCCAATTTTATAATTGGTTTCAGCATTTCTTCTGCATACAGTGAGAATCACATCAGACAGCATTATACATTTTCCTTCAACCGTCAAAAATAATTTAGCACACTCAGGTCTAGGATAGTTTATTCTATTTACCTATACCTTTACTCTTTCTGTCTTCTTTGTTCTTTACTCACTGAAATAAAGTTTCTATGTTTCTCTGAGAATTCCTTGATTTTTTTTAAATTCCTGAACTGTATTTTTGCTCAATACAGTGTCTTGAGTTGACAGTTCTTTGCTTTTAGTGCTTGAAAAACATGCAACATCTTTTTGAACTTTATAGTTTCTGATAACTCTTGCCATTCAAAAATTTTTCCCCTGTAGATTGTTTCATTTCTCATGTGCTACTTTCTATTATTTTTTTTCTGTCTTGAGTGTTCAAAAGTTTTACTGTTTTTTCTCTACTATGAATTTCTTTAGGTTCAACCTGTTCTAGGTTTGCTAAAAATTTTTTTTTTTTTTTTTTTTTTTTTTTTTTTTTTGAGGTGGAGTTTCACTCTTGTTGCCCAGGCTGGAGTGCAGTGGTGCTGCGATCTCGGCTCACCGCAACCTCTCACCTCCCGGATTCAAGCGATTCTTCTTCCTCAGCCTCCCAAGTATCTGGGAATACAGGCATGTGCCACCATGCCCAGCTAATTTTGTATTTTTAGTAGAGACGGGGTTTCTCCTTGTTGGTCAGGCTGGTCTCGAACTCCTGACCTCTGGTGATTCACCTACGTCTGCCTCCCTGAGTGCTGGGATTACAGATGTGAGCCACCACGCCCAGCCTAAACTTCTTGAATTTGTAGATTTATGTCTTATAGTAAATTTTTGGATATTGTTTGTCATTTTTTCAAATACTGTTTTAATTGCACCCTCATTTTCTTTGTTTTTGAAACTCTGATGACACAAATGTTAGATCTTTTGTTATAGTCTCACATGTCCCTGAGGATTTATTTTATTTTAGTCTACTTTCTCTTTGTGGTTCACCCTAGGTAATTTCTGTTCTTCTGTCTTCAGATTTACTGTTTGTTTATTCTGTCTACTGTTGAGCCCATTCATTGCATTCTAAATTATGGTTATTTTTCTGTTCTAAAATTTCTTTTTTTTTTTTTTGCATCTTTCATTTTTTAGCTAAGACTCTTTTTCTTTGCTGAGTCTCTTTGTCCACAATATTTTTTTCATTTCTTTTGAACAAATTTATTTATTGTTTATTAAAGCCTTTTTATAATACCTGCTGTAAAATCCTTGTTTGATAATTCTAATATCTGTGTAATTTTGATGTTGGCATCCATCTTTTAATCTTTTTTGCAAGTAGAAATGTTTTTGGTTCTTAATATAGTAAATAATTTTTATTGAAAACTGGATATTTGGGTATTATGAGACTCCAGAAGTTATTTAAATCATCTGTTTTAGCAGTCTTCCTCTGGTATCTTTCCAGGGATGGGGTGGGGCTGCTAATATTTTTTGTGGTATTTGACTGAAGTAGATCAATTATTGTCTAAAAGCTTTTTATCTTTCTAGGTTGCCCCTTTATTAGTATTTGTTAGAGCATCCTTTTGTTTTGGACTTTTAAATCTATACTGTTGCAGTTTCTAAGTTACCAGCTTCTTTAGCACCTAGTCTGGAATACATGAGGCAAAAAGGAAACCCCAGGAACTCACCGTTATATTTTCTCAGGTCCTCAGGTTCCTAACCAGTCTGTCTTCTACCTTTCAAAGTCATCCTACATGTGTTTTATATATTATTTCAGTGTTTGTAGTGTACTTAGTGGAAAGAATAAGGAAGCATACATCTAATCCATCCTTCCAAATTCATACCCCTCTTTAATAGTATTTAAATTATAAATTTATTTTTTTCTAGTATGCTCAACCCAGGCTTTCATCTCTCTATCTGAGACTGTTACTTCAGCTGAGCTTGTTCATTATCATTATATAATACAATGTAAGTGATGTCTATAAAGGAAACATAACAATTAAAGGACGAAAATTTTGTGTGTGTGCACTTAATCACAGAACTCTAAGGATTTAAAAACACCCAGGCTGTGTTTCTAGGCCACGAAAATGGCTATATTTCTATCAATCTATGTATTTTTATGTTTCTGTCACCACTGATGATTGTCTGTGTCGATCAGAAAAACTTTGTGGCAATATACGTAAATTGTGAAGATGGCCACCTTTAGTGGAAAGACCTCATGGTTAGAAATTAATGAAAAGTAAAATTTTTTATGAATGTAGTTGAAGTTTAAACTAGCAATTTTAGGTTAAATAATAGTCAAAACTGGAAAGAAAGTTGAAATAAATAGCACGAGACCTCAATTCTTGTCAAGTTTTAGCCAGTAAATGGTAAAAAACCAAAGACAAATCTGTTTCTTTGGATTCTATTTTAGCTCTTGCAAGATAAAGGGATGGAAATAATATGTAATCTCTAAGGCTCCTTCCTGAATAATTGGATGGCATATGTATATCTAGTGGTTTAATTGTATGAAATACTGCTCCTTGATCATGGGACATCTCAGTCCTTATCATAAGAGGAGATTTAATTTTGTGTACTCAGTGCTTACTCTCCATCTCTCAATTCCTCTGGATATGATTGGATGAGCTAGCCCAACAATTGGTTTCAGTTTTCTTGTTATTATTATTATTGATAAAATAAGATATAATTAAGCATGACACCTAAATTCAGTTCTTTTTTTTTTAGAGATTATGGGTGAAATGTATTTGGACCACAAGATAGGGATTTGCACTCATGGATAAATAATAACAAAGTATCAAACTAAATATACAAGATTAATTAGAATGTTTAGATGTAATTTTGGTAGAAAAGTAAATATTTTTATTGTATACTGGTACATATTATTTCCTGGCATTAGCATACAAATGCTTCTGCAGGTGTGCATGCACACACACACGTACACACCGCCCCACATATTTTTACATGTATTAAAATATATTTAAGACACTGGCATTAGGTTTAAAAAATACTTGAATGGAACATGTTCCAGTATTCTATAATTGGGACAAGTCTGCAGTCTAAAGAATATTTGCCCAGCCCCTACAATTTCTACATGAGGCATGTAAATGGTTAGGTCTTAGAACAAACAAAATTATGCTCTTTTGCAATCATTGTAATCTAGGAGTTACATTTACATGGATCTGTCAGTTTTAATTGGATTTATAAGGTAAGGTTTATCTGTGATCATTTATGGGTGATCTAATTTTCCATTACTCAAAGAGCAAATCCAGATGCTATCAGAAACTCTTAATGATTTTATTCCTGTCTCCTCTGAGAAAGGAGAGAAGGATTGTGGCGAGACAATAGCAAATTTTAAATATTTTTATTAGCTTCTTTTTTCCAAATGTTTTTTTCTGTTGGCCATATCAACATTCAGAAACTAACTTCGGCATTCCCAAATGACTCACTTATCTTGATTATTCCTGTATAATGGTGGTGTTATTTTTCAGTGTGGGATCAAATGGCTTTTCAAAAGTGAACTCAGCTTATTTCATTATGACCGATTTTCTGATGTTCCATACAATTTTCACTGTAGAATGAAAGCAGCAGCATGAAAGTAATAACGGATTAATATTTAATATAATTTCTCAAATGATTGTTATTTATATTTATTATGATTCCACCTCAAACATGAATTTATTTCAAAAATAGTTTGTTCTAGAGGATTCAGGATTCTTCTAAATTATCTTGTGACCTGGGACACACTGTCAAGTTTTAGAAGAGATTAAGAGAACTAAATACATACGCCAAGTCAAGATTTAAGGCAAAACAGATAAAATGTGTAAAAAAAAAAAAAAAATCAGATCCGCCCCAAACATTCACTGAGAACTTATGTGCCAAAAAATTATTTTATTAACTCATTTTATGTAATAGTATTTATTTGTATATTACATTTTATTTTGGAAAATATAGGTAACATATTTATTTAAATATACTTACCTGTAATTACATAACTCTAATGTAAAGGATTATATTATAAAGCAGTTTAATCAACTTTTTTGTTTTAACAATATTCTAAGCCTGTGTTAGTTTATTCTCACTCTGCTGATAAAGACATACCCCTGGGCAATTTACAAAAGAAAGAGGTTTAATTGGACTTAGTTCCACGTTGCTGGGAAAGCCTCACAATAGTGGTGGAAGGCAAGGAGAAGCAAGTCACATCTTACTTGGATGGTAACGGGGCAAAAAGAGAGCTTGTTAGCGCAACTCCCATGTTTTAAAACCATCAGATCTTGTGAGACCCATTTACTATCACAAAAAGAGCACGGGAAAGACCTGCCCCCATAACTCAATCATCTCCTACTGGGTTCCTCCCACAACATGTGGGAATTACAGGAGCTACAAGATGAGATTTGGGTGGGGACACAGAGCCAAACCTTATCAAAAGCCTATTATTTTTCCCTTTTTCTAGCTAAGTATAATACCTTCATCATTATTTGATTTTTCATCAGTAAGACCTTTACTATATCTCAAAATTAGTATTCTAAGTATTGTTTAAAACTATTTTTATTGAGTGTATGTTAAGCCGTGAGTCTGTTTTTTTCTTCAGAAAAATAAGTACTTAATAAAGCCCTGTTTGTTCTTTGCCATTTGTAGGCTAAAATTAATTCAAATTTTTTTGACTATATAACTGCACTGGTCTTAACAGTTCTTCTTGCTTACCTACCACTTAGTCTTCCAGTGTAATATTTTCAGACCACAATATTTTCATGTCTCCCCTCTAAAACTTTTCTATGGCTTCATATTATACTGTGAAGAATACCCCAAATCCTTAACATAGTTTGTTGACTACAGGATCTGGTTTCTCTCCTACTTAGCAACCTCTTCATAGTGGTTCATGTGTTAGTTTGCTAACACTGCTGCAACAAAGTACTACAGACTAGAGACTTAAACAACAGAAATTTATTTTTTCATAATTTTGTCAGCTGGAAGTCCAAGATCAATGTGCTTACAGGTTTGGTTTCTCCTGAAGCCTCTTCCTTTGGCTTTCAGATGGCCACTTTCTCACTGTGTCTGCACATGGTCTTTCCTCTGTTAAGGTATCCCTGGTTTCTTTTTTGCTCTTATAAGGACACCTGTTATATTGAATTGGATACCTACTTTTATGATTCAGTTTAACCTTACCTCTTTATTGTTCCTGTCTGCAAATACAGTCACTTTGCGGGTGAGGGGTTCAACATAGAAATTTGGGGTAGACAAAATATAGTTAATACTAGTCCATCCTCCATGAAATCTCTGTTTTTGCTTGCTGTTTTATCCCCAGGGTCTGTCATCATACCTACATATAGCAGAGGCTCAAGAAATATTTGTTGAAAGAATTAAAGAATTAGTGAACTGGCTGGGTGTAGTGGCTCATGCTGGTAATCCCAGCACTTTGGGAGGCCAAGGTGGGTGGATCATTGGAAGTCAGGAGTTTGAGACGAGTCTGGCCAATTTGGTGAAACCCCATCACTACTAAAAATACAAAAATTAGCCAGACGCGGTAGGGGGCGCCTGTAATCTCAGCTGCTTGGGAGGCTCAGGCAGGAGAATCACTTGAATCTGGGAAGTGGAGGTTGCAGTGAGCAGAGATTGCACCACTGCACGACAGAGAGTGAGACTCCATGTCAAATAATAATAATAATAATAATAGTAATAAGTCAACCTAAATATTCATCATGTAATATGCATGCTTAAGCACTCTACAAGACTTCAGAAATAGAGATTAATAAGATAAGGAACCTATTTTCACAGTGCTAAAATAGGCACACACATACAGACACACTCATACCCCTAAATAAAATAGTATATAAAGTTATACTCTTTAGTTCTTTGGTTCAGATTTTTTTACGTTTAAGATGGTGATATGTTTATATTTAGAGGAGGTGCCCCATACATGCAAAGAACTGAACATAAACAGTGACTGCCCATTGAGAATAATTCTGTGAAGACTACACTCCCACTCCAGTTTCTGTGCAGTATGCCTTTGGCAGCTGTTCCAGTCTTGACCCAGGCTGACTTAGAAAGTGTAACTGCCTCATTCATTCTTGTCTTTTTGTAGGAGTTTACTGCAGTGATGACAGAAATGAAGTGCTATGGCACACAGAGGAATTTGCAATTAACAGTCTTCACATTAGAGAAAACATTTGAGCTCTGTGTTAAAGAATATGTAGAATATATCAGTAAGAAGAGCATAAGGAGGTCTTCTAAAAAGAAGAAACAGGCCAGGCGCGGTGGCTCACACCTGTGTTCCCAGCACTTTGGGAGGTTGACGTGGGCAGATCACGAGATCAGGAGATCAAGACCATTCTGGCTAACACAGTGAAACCCCGTCTCTACTAAAAATACAAAAATATTAGCCGGGCATGGTGGCGGGTGCCTGTAGTCCTAGCTACTCGGGAGGCTGAGACAGGAGAATGGTGTGAACCCGGGAGACAGAGCTTGCAGTGAGCCGAGATCATGGCACTGCACTACAGCCTGGGTGACAGAGCAAGACTCTGTCTCAGAAAAAAAAAAAAAAAAACCAGCATGATAAAAAATGAGCCTAGGAATATGAGCCTTTCTAGGCAGCTTTGTTAGGCTTGACTACATAATGAGTGCTGAAATAAGTGATACACACTAATGCACAAAAAAATTAGTTTGGGAAAGATTGGGAAAATTCATAAATGTTTTCTGAATAAATTATAACTTACATATTGTAAGTCTGGGAATATCATGATCACCTTTGTGTTTTAGAAATGTAATATGGCCACAATATGAAAGACAGACTAGAATGAAAGGAATGGTGGAAAAGGAAATGAGGGGATTGATGCAGTTAATCCGTATTTTTAACTGAAAAGAGCTATATGGTAGTTTTGTACATAGGTGATAGTATATAGCCTTGAATATTCTAATTGAAACCACAAACTGATTCCTGTACTTATAAGCTGCCATTATGTGATATGATAACGTTTACTGGCCAATATTTTCATTAAAACTATTTGGTAGTGCTAGCCAAAGACAGTCAACAAATACTAGTCTAGAAAGATATTTCTCTTTGGATAAATATGTGAGGGAGACAATATAAAGCAAAAGTTCACATGGAACATACATTAATAAAATACTGCAGAAGCAAAAAAAAGTGAATCATTCAAAAATGAAAAGGATACAAGACAAAAATAAAAGTTAAAGAAAAACCAAATGCAATAGTAGAATTAAAATTCATATTCTAAATATTAAAACATAAAAACATACAAGTAGTATTGACATTTCAGCAAATTGGATCAGTGATATGTAGGAAAAACATGAAGAAATCTCCAGGTGCCTGAGGGAAAAAAATGTGATGTATAATAAGTATTAAATGTGTATGAGAAATTTGACACAACAAGTAAATAAGAAAAGGAGAGGTTTGTTAAAAAGTAGTAATGAGAAAATGTGTAACTACTTGGAGAAAATTAGCATTAGACCCTCATCTGATATCATGCTCTAGAGGAAACTAAAGTCGGCCAGGAAAATGGGAGAGGGTAATATTTTACTGATCTCAGGATGGGGGATTACATTAAAGTTTACATAATATAAAATATCAAAAGAGAAAAAAATGAAAAATTTAAGGCCATGTTCAACTTTGTAATTCATAATGTACCGTATACATTTTTAAAACATGAAAAACCATGAATAATTATATATAATATTGTAATAAACTTAATGATAGCCTCTCACTTCTAATATTACATAACTTAATCCTCACACACAACCCTATTAGGTAGGTACTGTAGTTAGCCCCATGGCACAGGAGGAAGAAACTGGGGCACAGACTGGGTCTATAACTTCAGGTCGCAACAATGCCAAGTGTATAACCGGAATCTGAAATAAGGTAATCTTTCAATCCTGCATTTTCATCCTCTCCACAATTCTGTCTCTGTAATTTCTTTGTGAGCTAAGATTTGGCTAAAATTACAGAAAACAACTAGTGAAAGATTTAAAAGAAAAAGGTGGGGTATTGCTTCCTTTCCAACTTGGACCCGGCAGAATGGCTCCTACAAAGAAGGGTGGCAGGAAGAAAAAGGGCCATTCTGCCATCAACGAGGTGGTGACCTGAGAATACACCATCAACATTCACAAGCGCATCTATGGAATGGGCTTCAAGAAGCGTGCCCCTCAAGCACTCAAAGAGATTCGGAAATTTGCCATGAAGGAGATGAGAACTCCAGATGTGTGCCTTGTCTGGGCCCGAGGAATAAGGAATGTCTCACACCGAATCTGTGTGCAGTTGTCCATAAAATGTAATGAGAATGAAAATTCACCAAATAAGCTCTATACTTTGGTTACCTATGTACCTGTTACCACTTTCAAAAATCTACAGACAGTCAATGTGGATAAAAACTAATCACTGATTGTCAAATACATCAAATAAAGTTATAAAATTGCAAAAAAAAAAAAAGAAAAAGAAAAAGGTGGAGTATTATGTGGGCATTGGGTTATTCTTTTCAACTCTTCCTCCTCCAGCATTTTCAGTTGCGTGCTGTTACATATGATATCATTAGATCTTATCCTACAAAGTTCTATCTTAGAACACACATACACACAACATTCCCTAATCCAGAAATCAAAGGAAAATTTAGATGTACAAAGCCAGTTTTCTTAGAAGTAAAGGGAAATTATAAATCTTTCTATCTGTCCATCTATCTTCTTCTTTTTTTCTCTTTCCCTCTTCTCCTCCTCCTCCTCCTCTCTCTTCATCATTGTCACCACCACCATTTATATATCTATGTCTTATATACATAGCATATCTTTGATATCCCAAAATAATAGCAAATCTTATCTGTCAGTGATGGGGTTAGATTTTTTTTTTTTACTTTTTAACTTGTGGTATTCAGTATTTTCCAACTGTTCCGTAACAAATGAGAATTTCCTTAATTTTTAGATGTTTTGCATATTTTTTGATACTGTTTGAATGTGTGTCTTGCCCAAATCTCATATTGAAATGTAATCTCCAGTGTTGGGGTTGGGGCCCGATGGAATTGATTGGACCACTGGGGTGGTCTTCTCATGAATGGTTTAGCACCATCCCACTTGGTACTCTCCTCATGATTGTGAGTGACTTTTCATGAGATGTGATGTGGACATTTAAAAGTGTATAGCACCCAAGCGCCTCCCCCCTCTCTTTCTTGTTCCTTCTCTGGGCATGTGATGTACCTGCTTCACCTTCACCTTCCACCATGATTGTAAGTTTCCTGAGGCCGCCCCATAAGCCCACCAGATGCCAGCATCATGCTTCCTGTACAATCTGCATAACCATGAGCCAATTAAACCTCTTCTGCATAAATTACCCAGTCTCAGGTGTTTCTTTATGGCAATGCGAGAATGGACATTTAAAAAATTTAAATAAGGCCAGGCACAGTGGCCCACGCCTGTAATCCCAGCACTTTGGGAGGCCGAGGCAGGCGGATCACGGGGTCAGGAGATCAAGACCCTCCTGGCTAACAAGGTGAAACGCCGTCTCTACTAAAAATACAAAAAATTAGCCGGGCGTGGTGGTGGCCGCCTGTAGTTCCAGCTACCCGGGAGGCTGAAGCAGGAGAATGGCATGAGCCCAGGGGGCGGAGCTTGCAGTGAGCCGAGATCGCGCCACTGCACTCCAGCCTGGGCGACAGAGCGAGACTCCGTCTCAAAAATAAATAAATAAATAAATAAAATAAAAAAAATAAAAAAATAATAAAAAATTAAAGTGATTATGATTCAACATGGCATCAACATGCCATGGTCAAACAAAAATGCTAGTGATGATTCAGTAACAGTTAAATGTTTGCCACACTGAAACCTAAAGCTGACAATCTGATATGAACCTCTGAAAGGTACCTCTAAAATTATAAGATATATAAGTCTGAATTAAAAATAAACAACGAAATTCCTGGGTTCTGTCTCCTGAAATAAGACATTTAAAAAAAATGATGACACATCTGTTTCCCTTTGAAAACCATGGATCTTAGAAATTTGCATCTATATTAACCAGAAAGATAGATAGCAACCTCGCTACTTCGTGAGTTCTCATTTTAAACCATCTTTAAAAAAATCATTTTAATCATAAAAATGTCATCATAGTAAAATAAAAGCCAGGAAAAACTTCTATAATTCACCTATCATCTGATGACATTTTAGTCTGTATCCTTTCAGTATTTTCTCTAGGCATGTTTGTGTTTATTAGTTATCAAGTGTGTAAAGTAAAAATAGACATTTATACTTGTTTGGTTTCTGTGGGTCAGGGATTTGAAAGTGGCTTGGCTGGATATTTTTGATTAAACTCTCTAATGAGTTTACCATCCGATGTTGGCTGGAATTTTAGTCATTTAAAGGCTTTCCTGAGGTGGGAAAAATCATTGCCTAGGTAGTCAATCATGTGGCTGTCAGGTTGGTACTGGCTGTTGGTGGGAAGCCTAAGTCCTTTTCCGTAAGGGCCTCTTCGATTGGTTAGCTGAGTAGTCACCTATCTTTATGACTATTCCCTCAGCAAGCAATCTATGAGAACTAGAAGTGGGTATTTTTATGACCTAGTCCTGGAAGTCATGTGCCATAAATCTACCGTATACAAATGATTGTATCTGTGAGACAACATGGAAGGGCAGTACCCAAATATGTGAATAACAGGAGTCAAGTTTATTCTGAGTGCCATATTGGGGGGTTGGCTCCTACAGGTATGTATTAAAATGAATACGTTTTGGATTTACAAGTATAGTTTTTAATTTTTTTTCTTTTCTCTTTTTTTGTTTTTGAGATGGGGTCTCGCTTTGTTGCCCAGCAGGCTGGAGTGCAATGGCGCGATCTAGGTTCACTGCAACCTCCTCTTCCCGAGTTCAAGCAATTCTTCTGCCTCAGCCTCCAAAGAAGCTGGGATTGCAGATGCCCACCACCACGCCCAGCTAATTTTTGTGTGTGTGTATGTGTTTTTTTTTTTTTTTTTTTTTTAGTAGAGACAGATTTTGGCCGTGTTGGCCAGGCTGGTCTCAAACTCCTGACCTCAGGTGATCTGCCTGCCTCGGTCTCCCAAAGTGCTGGGATTACAGGTGTGAGACTCCGCGCCTGGCCAGTTTTAAATATTTTAATTTCTTTTTTTTAATTTAGTCGACTTTTCAAGTCATTAATAAACTTTGAAACATTCTGTTTAATTTCAAAATAATGTTTCATTATATAGCTATGTGCAATTGTATAGCCATAATTTATTTAACCTATATCCTCTTATTGGAACAATTAGGTTCTTTTGTTTGTTATCATTTTAAAACAACTGATGAGAAAATATAGTGCTAAATTTTTAGACAGAAAATAATTAATATTTGTTTGAACTGGGTCCAATGATACAAGTCTGAATGATAAACGTTATATTGACTGCTGTTCGCATAAAAAGTTATTTCAATTTACTTTCCCCTTATTTGAGTTAGTTTTTTTTCCAATTTGATAATCAAAGCATAGTTTATTTTTGTTTTAATTAATATTTCTTTGCTTGTTAATTCTTATGTTTTGGCTCTATTGAGGTATAATTGACAAATAGAAATTGTATAGATTTAAGGTACAAACATGATTATTTCATATATATAGTGAAATTATTATTACAATTAAGCTAATTAAACATTGATCATCTCACATAGTTACCATTTTAAATATTTTTTATGATGAGAACACTGAAGATCTATCTTATTAAAGTATTCAATACCATATTATTAATTATAGTTACTATGAGCTACATTAGATCCTCAGAACATGTTCATCTTATAACTCATGACCAACATCTCCCCAATTACCCCACTCCCAGTTCCTGAAAACTATTTTACTCCCTACTTCTATGAATTCAACATTTTTAGATTCTACATATACATGAGATCATATATTTGTCTTTCTCTGTCTGGATTATTTCATTTAGCATAATAGCATAATGTCCTCTAGGGCCATCTGTGTTGTCGCAAATAGCAAGATTTCCCCTTTTTAATGCTGAATAGTATTTCATTATGTATACATACCACAATTTCTTTTTTCATATATCTGTTGATCACTAAGGTTGTTTCTATGTTTTGGCAATTGTGAATAATTCTACAATGAAGATAGGGGGTGCAATTATATCTTTGAGATACTGATTTTATTTCTTATGGATATATACCCAGAAGTGGGATTGCTGGATCATATGATTGTTCTATTATTTGAGAAACCACTGTATTGTTTTTCAAAATAGCTATATTAATTTACATTTCTACCAGTGATGTCCAAGGATTCTTTTTTCTCCATGCCATTGCCAACCCATGTTGTCTCTTATCCTTTTGATAATAGCCATCCTAACAGGTATGGAGTGATATTTCATTGTGGTTTTGATTTGCATTTCCCTGATAATTAGTAATGTTGACCACCTTTCAGTGAAGCTGAGCAACTGTTCATATACCTTTTGGTCATTTCAGTGTCTTATCTTTGAAAAAGTATCCATTCAGATCGCATGCCCAATTTTTAAATTATGTTATCTATCTATGTACCTGTGTATGTGTGTATGTATGTATCTATTTACTATCTATCATCTATTTATTGAGTTATATGAGAATTTTTGTGCAGAGTTTAATGGTACTGCTTTGTTTATTTACATGTGAATATCCAGTTCTCTCAACACTGTTATGAAACTATCCTTTCTCCATTGTGTATTCTTACCAACCTTGAAAAAGATTATTTGACCATATATCCGTGAGCGTCTTTCTGGACTCTATTCTCTTCCATTGGTCTGTTTATCTGTTTTTATGCCAGTACCATACTGTTTTGATTACTATATTTTTGTTATAGTTTGTCATCAGGAAGTATGATGCTTCTAGCTTTGTTTTCCTTTCTAAAGATTGATTTGGATAGTCTCAGTCTCGTGTGGTTCCAATATGAATTTTAAGATTTCTTTCTATTTCTGCAAATAATGCCATTGAGATTTTGATAGGGATTGCATCTGTAGATAGCTTTGGGTAGAATGGACATTTTAGCAATATTAACACTTCCAAACCTTGAAAATGGGATATCTTCTCATTTATTTAGATCTTCTTTCATTTATTTTATCAGTGCTTTACAGTTTACAGTATAGAGATCTTTCACTTCCTTAATTAAATTTATTGTTATTTTATTCTTTTGGATGCTATTATGAATGGGATTGCTTTCTTAATTCTTTTTGGATAGTTATTGTTAGGGCATGGAAATACAGGTGATTTTTCTATGTTTACTTAGCATTTTGCAAATTTACTAAATGCATTTATTAATTCTAACAGTTTTTTGGTGGTGTGCTTAGGGACTTCAATGTATAAGACTATGTAATCTGCAAAGAAAGACAATTTTACTTTTTATTTTCCAATTTGGATACGTTTTGTTTTTCTTGCTCAATTTCCCTGACTAGGGCTTCCAGTACTGTGTAGAATAGAAGTAGTGAGGGTCGCATTCCTGTTTTGTATCTGATCTTAGAGAAAACACTTTTGACTTTTTACCATTGAGTGTTATGTTAGCTGTGTGCTTGTTATATTCTGCCTTTATTATAATGAGATACATTCCTTCCTTACCTAATTCATTGAGAGGTTTTTTTTTTGTTGTTGTTTAATTATAAAAGGATGCTAAATGTTGTCAGATATTTTTCTGTTCTGCTGAGATTTTCCTGTGTTTTTTATTCTTCATTCTGTTAATGCAGCATGTCACATTTGCTGATTTGTAGATGTTAAACCATCCTTGCATCCCACATATAAATCTCACTTGGTCATGATGTATCATTCCTTTAATGTGCTGTTGAATTCTGTTCGCTAGTATTTTTTTAAGGTGTTTGCATGTATATTCTTCTGAGATATTGACCTATAATTTTCTTTTCTTTGAGTGTCCTTATCTGGCTCTAGTATGAGAGTAATGCTGGCTGGGTAAAATAAGTTTGGAAGTGTCCCCACCTCTTCAAATTTTTGGAAGAATTTGAGAACTATTGGCATTACTTCACTTCTAAATGCCTGGTAGAATTCATCCGTGCAACCATCTGGTTCTGTTTGTTTTTAATGTGATTTTTGTTGGGAGGATTTTAAATACTACCTCAGTCTCCTAACTGATTTTCAGGTTGGTTCAGCTTTTTTATTTTTTTCGTGATTCAGTCTTGGTAGGTTGTATGTTTACAGGAAATTATCCATTTCTTCTAGGTTATCCAATTTGTGGTTTTTCATTGTTCACAGTAGTCTCATTATTTTTTATTACTAATTCTGCTAAAATTTATTCATAAGATTATTGATGATTCATCTTTTGGAAATTGCATAATACATACACATACTTATAGATATATATTGATTTTCTTTTCTGTCTCACATTTTTCTTCAAGGATTCTTAGAACACATTACATGTTAATACTGTAAATCTTTTTTATTAGACTTTACATTAACAACTTAGAATTACACAACTATTGAGAAGATAATAGTTTTCTTTAGGTTAACACCTTATATTAGTATAGTACATTTGTTACAATTAAAGAACCACTATTAATATGCTATCTGCAAATAAAGTCTACACTTAATTCTGATTGTCTTAGTTTTTATCCAGTGTACTTTTTCTGTTTCAGGACTCCATCTAGGATACTATATCACCTTTACTTGTCATTTCCTTAGACTCATCTTGGCTGTGATAGTTTTTCAGATTTCCTTGTTCTTGATGACCTTGCCAGTTTTAAGAGGTACTGAGCTGGTATTTTGTAGAATGTCCCTTAGGTGAGTTTTGTCTGATGTCTGTTTTATAGTTAGACTGGGGTTATGGGTTTTTGGAAAAAAACCTCAGAGATAAACTACCATTTTTATCACATTGTGTCAAGGGTGCCTACTATCAAAATGATTTATCACTGCTGATGTTGACCTTGATCACCTGACAAAAGTGCTACTTCTCAGGACTCTCCAGTATAATGTTTTATATATAGATATAGATATAGATATAGATATAGATATATGTAATCTTTTAAACTTTGTGCAACCCACACATAAATAATAGGGAATTATGCTCCCTTTCTTTGTGGGTGAAATATTTACATAAAACATTTGAAGTCCTTCTGCATTAAAGATTTAATTCATCTCTCATTTATTTTCTTATTTAATCATTATGTTATTTTGGGTACATTGATATTTATTTTATACTTTGGGTTATAATCCAGTATCATTTTGTCTTATTGCTAAAATTCTTTGAGCTTTGGCCATGGGGAACTCTTCCAGGGGATCCTTTTGACATAACCCCATCACTCAAGGGTTTCTGTTTTTGTGCTTTTGAAACCTCTCTTACTTTTTAGCACTGTAAGATGCTTCAGGACTACAGGCTCATCTTTTACATTTCCTGTTTCAGTCCTAGAGCAGGCATTTCTTCATAGAAACTTTTGTTGTTGTTACTGTTGTTGTCTTTCTTATCTTTAAATTTCCATTCCAATTAGTGAGATAGTTAGATCCCAGTATCTGCCATTCAGTCATGTAAGTTCTAATTTACATGCATAGCAGTATCAGAATTATTAGCCTATACCTCCATGGGAAACTACTTCATCAACTAGAATACAGGGCTTATGTGCCATTTTCTTGTCCTTAGTCTTAAAACTTCACTTGTTTCCAAAGTTACTTAGGTCAATACTTGTTTCCCCAAGTAACTTCAGTGAAGTTTTTTCATACATTTGAAATACTTGTTTCCCCAAGTAACTTCAGTGAAGTTTTTTCATACATTTGAAATAGTACATCCTCTTTTCACCATTTGCTTTCATTTCTAGAGTCCTTAGACCTCCTAGCTTAGATGTTTTTAAAAGAAATTGCATACATCAAGACTCACTTTTTGTGCTGAAAATTAGTGTTTTGATCAATGTGCAATGCCATATATCCATTACAGTGTCATAGAAAATAATTTTACTACTCTGCATTTCCTGTTTTTCATCTATTGTGCCCCCTTCCAAACTCCTGGAAACCACTGATCTGTTTAGTGTCTATAGTTTTGCTCTTTCCAGTATGTTATTTAATTGGAATCATACAATATGTAGCTTTTTCATATGACTTCTTTCATGTAGCAATGTGCTAAAGTCTGCTATAATTGTGCTAAATTCATACAGTGCTGTATGTATGAATTAAGGGTTCATACATGTCTTACTGTGGCTTGACAGCTTAAATATTTTGTAGAATAATATTTTATATTGATGCAGCACAGTTTGTTCATTCATTATTGAAGGACATCTTGGTTGCTTTTAAGTTATTTTGAATAAAGCTATTATAAACATTTGTTTGCAGGTTTTTCTGTGGACATAAAGTTTCAATTCATTTTGGTAAATACCTAGGAGCTAGATTGCTGATTTATATTTTAAGACCATGTGTAAATTGTAAATAACTGTCAAACTTTCTTCCAAAGTAGGTGTACCATTTTGCATTCCCACCATAAATGAACTAGAGTTTCTGTAGTTTGGCATCCTCACCAACATTTGGTATTGTAAGTTTTACATTTTAGCCATTCTAATAAATCTAAATAGGTATTTCGTTGTTATTTTGATTTCCAATTCACAGATTACAACTAGTGTTGAGCATCATTTCATATGCTTATTTTTCATTTGTTTATTTCCTTTTGTGCGGTTTATGTTTAGACCATTTTGCCAATTTTTTAATTGGGTTGTTTTCTTATTGCTGAGTGCAAAGTGATTTTTGTATCATTTGAATACAATTTTTTTTATATAATTATATAATAAATATATTATTATATTTGAGTTTGCAAATGTTTTCACCAGTGTGTGGCTTATATTTTAATTATCTTTATAGGGTATTTTGTAAACAGAAGTGTTTAATGAAGTGTAACCTAATTAACTTTTTCTAGCATGGATCATACTTTTGGTGTTGTAACTGAAACACTCATACCAAACCCAAAGTCATCTAGAGTTTCTCCCATGTTAACTTATAAAATTTTTATGGTTTTTCATTTCATATATTTATATATAGGTCTATGATCCATTTTGAGTTGCTTTTTGAGGAAGGTGTAAAGTTTGTGTCTTATTTCTTCTCTTACTTTTCCTCCTCCTCCTCCTCTTCTCCTCCTTCCTTTTCCCTCATTCTGCTCCTTCTCCTTTCTTTCTCTTTCTTCCTCTCTTTCTTGCTAATGGATTTCTGACAACTTCATCACCATTTGTTGAAAATAATTTTTTTTTAATCTATTGCTTTTCCTTCATCCGTTTGTCAAAGATCAGTTCGTGTATATTTGTGATGGCCAATTTCTGGAACTCTATTTTGTAACAACGTCTGTTTCCTTTTTTTCACCAGTACCACACTCTAACTTTGTAGTAAGTCATGAAATCACAGTGTGAGTCCTCCAGTGTTGTTCCTTTTCGTCAGTATTGTGTTGATTCTTCCACATCTTTTTTTTTTCCACATAAACTTGAAAATCTGTTTGTCAACATCTACCAGATAGCTTATTGGGAGTTTCACTGGGCTTTTTTTGAGCCTATGCTTAATTTTGAGAGATTCATCATTTTAACCATAAACGCCTTCCAGTAAATGAACACTTAATATAAAAGTAACACATTTGATTATCTGTCTTCAGTACATGCAATAATTATGAACTAAAATTTATGGCCGGGCGCGGTGGCTCACGCCTGTAATCCCAGCACTTTGGGAGGCCGAGGCAGGCGGATCACAAGGTCAGGAGATCGAGACCATCCTGACTAACACGGTGAAACCCCGTCTCTACTAAAAAATACAAAAAAAAAAAATTAACGGGGCATGGTGGCAGGTGCCTGTAGTCCCAGCTACTCGGGAAGCTGAGGCAGGAGAATGGCGTGAACCCGGGAGAGGGAGCTTGCAGTGAGCCAAAATCGCGCCACTGCACTCCAGCCTGGGCGACAGAGAGAGACTCAGTCTCAAAAAAAAGAAAAAAAAATTATGTTATACTTTATGCAAATTTGATTTTGGATCTGTCAATATATAAATCTATGAAGAAATTATTTTGGTTTATGAGTTGTTGCAAGAGTAAATTGCTTTTTCTTTATTCTCTGACCTGTAAATTCTTATTTATCAAGCACTAATTTTTATACAAGAAAGGTCTACTTTTCCATTTCTAACACTGTGCCAGTGTCAGTCACCTGGTTCTATTAATTATGGTTTTGTTATACTTTTTGATGTTTAACAGGACTTATACATTGTTACCCTTTCCCGTCCAAAGTATTCTTGCCTAATTTTATAAAGGCTGACTAAAATGTTAAAATACACAGGTTTCATTTTATGACAGTTGTAAAAATACTCTACTTATCTTCCGAATTTCTGCCTCTCTTCGACCTCAATCCTAATTTCCATATCCATTCTAAGAAAGTGATTTCTGGGAGTGGGGAAGGATGAAAGAAAAATAAATAGAATATTATAAATTATTTACAATATATTCCATTTATTGTCTCCAAAATTAGAGCTTTGATGTTTGAAGTAATATGAACAGAAAGAAGATTATTATAGAACTTATTTCTGGGAAATGTAGTTTCTGTAAATTTTATGGACTTAGTAAATTAAGCACTGAAATGCTTCTGTAGATCGAAGTAGTATCATAGGAATCTCAGGAAATAAAGTTGAATTGAATTGGTAGTTGTCTTTGCAAATCAACTCTTGTTCTGTAATTCTGAGGAGATTAACTAGTAGTCCTAAAGCTACCATATAAATTTAAAATAACAACATACATGCAGACAAACAAAAACAACTATAACATCTTCTTCTCGAGAAGATGATTTTTGGATACTCTAGGCATTCCTCAAAAAAAGTGGTAGTAATCAATGCTTATAAAAAACAGAGTCAGAGTTTCCTAAAGAAAGAATATGCTGGGATGTATGTAAACAAAACAAAGCAGGATTATATGAAAAGAGAAATAAGAGAATTATCCTGAACGATATTAAGGAAAGTTTTTAAAAAGTTGTAAAATATGAATTTACATTTAAGATGTTATATGTTAAAACTGAGACTGTATCAGTTATGTATTAGTCAAGGTTCTCTAGAGGGACAGAACTAAGAGGATATATATATATATATATATGTCCTCATATATATATATCCTCATATATATATGTCCTCATATATATATATGTCCTCATATATATATGTCCTTATACATATATCCTCATATATATATGTCCTCATATATATATGTCCTCATATATATATATGTCCTTATATATATATATGTCCTCATATATATATATATATATATATATGTTTATTAAGTATTAACTTACTTGATCACAATGTCCCACAATAGGCTGTCTGCAAGCTTCAGGAGCAAGGAGAGCCAATCCGAGTCTCAAAACTGATGAACTTGGGGTCCAATGTTCAAGGGCAGGAAGCATCCAGCATGGGAGAAAGATGTAGGCTGGGAGGCTAGGCCAGTCTCACCTTTTCACATTTTTCTGCCTGCCTTATATTCACTGGCAGCTGATTAGATGGTGCCTACCCAATTAAGCGTGGGTCTGCCTTCCCCAGTTCACTGACTCAAATGTTAATTTCCTTTGGCAGCACCCTCACAGACACACCCAGGATCAATATGTTGCATCCTTCAATCAAGTTGACAGTATTAACCATCACAAGTCCACCCCTTGTCAATTTGAACCCAGACACATCTCCTGAGATCATACATAATCTTCAAATAAAGACAATCATAAGGTCATAATTATGCCTGACATAATACGACTATGCTTCACACAACTGGAAACTCACCAGTCCTCAACCCAAATACTATCACATAAAGTTAACAATACTTAAATGCCAATATGAAGTCAATAAATCTTATGTCACATGATAAACAAAAAGGAAATAAAATGAAGATATTTTCTTAGTATAAGTGTATGCATGCACCAACATGTTTTTAACAAAAGAAGGAGAAAATACTCATGACAGTTATAATACTCATTTCTGCGGCTGGTCATGTGCTTGTAGCTGGTATTCATAACTACCTTCTTTTACTACCCATTCTTTATCCCCTTTGCCTTCAGCAAGCACTTCAGCAGGTCATTTTTTTTTTTCCTGGTGGAGTGACCCAAACCATCATTCCTGAGAGGTCTGGACCATTTGTATTCCTGCCTGGGTTGGGCATTTGTTTCCCATTGACCTTAATCACAAGGCATGGTAATACTAAGACATGCCCTAATGGATCTCTTATATTCCATGCATACTCTTTCTTACCTCTGTAATGGAGTAATAGACTAATTTCATCTTGATAGTCTGTGTCAGTCACCCCAGCCAACTCTGTAACTCTCTTCTTAGCCTGTTGACTTAAAAGTAGGAAGAGCCCTAAATGTCCAGGTGGCAATCTTAACCTCCAGTTTAATGGAATCGTTGTGTCTCCTAGTGGCAGTGTTCCTCCTTCTGGAACTAAGACCTCTAGGCAAGCAGAACATAATGTCGTGGGAACAGGAAGCAAAAAATTTGCTAGTCGATCACTGGAGTGATGGTGAGGGGTGCCACTTCCACTTCAACACCTTGATTCCTGGACCTGTGAATCCTGGCTATGGGAGAAACTGTACCATATATATTGGACGCTGATTCAGAGCATACGTGGCCTTTTGGAGATCTTTGTCCCAGCCCTGCAAAGTATTGTCACCTAGTTGGCATTGTAATTGTGACTCCAAAAGGCCATTCCACCATTCTATCAATCCAGCAGCATCAAGATAATGGGAAAGATGGTAAGACCAGTGAATTCCATGAGCATGAGCCCACTGCCGCACTTCTTTAGCTGTAAAGTGAGTGCCTTGGTCAGAGGCAATGCTGTGTGGAATACCATGACGATGGATAAGGCACTCTGTGAGTCCACGGATGGTAGTCTTGGTAGAAGCATTGTGTGCAGGATAGGCAAACCCATATTCGGAGTAAGTGTCTATTCCAGTTAGGACAAACCTCTGCCCTTTCCATAATGGAAGAGTTCCAATATAATCAACCTGCCACCAGGTAGCTGGCTAATCATCCTTAGGAATGGTGCCATATCTAGGGCTCAGTTGTTTCTGCTGCTGGCAAATTGGGCACTCAGCAGTGGCTGTAGCCAGGTCAGCCTTGGTAAGTGGAAGTCCATGTTGCTGAGCCCATGGATAACCTCCATCCCTGCCACCATGGCCACTTTGTTCATGGTCCCATTGGGCAATGACAGGGGTGGCTGGGGAAACAGGCTGAGTGGTGTCCACAGAATGGGTCATCCTATCCACTTGATTATTAAAATCCTCCTCTGCTGAGGTCACCCATTGGTGAGTACTCACACAGGATACAAATATCTTCATGGTTTTTGATCACTCAGAGAGGTCCATCCACATACCTCTTCCCCAGATTTCTTTGTCACCAATTTTCCAATCATGCTTCTTCCAAGTTCCTGACCATCCAGCCAAACCATTGGCTACAGCCCATAAATCAGTATATAATCACACATCTGGCCATTTCTCCTTCCATGTAAACTGCACAACCAGGTGCGCTGCTCGAAATTCTGCCCACTGGGAAGATTTTCCTTCACTGCTGTTCTTCAGGGATGTCCCAGAAAGGTGCTATAGTGCTGCAGCTGTCCACTTTCGGGTGGTGCCTGCATATCATGCAGAACCATCGTGAATTAGGCCCTAGTCTTCTCTTCCCCTGTCAGCTGATTATAGGGAACTCCCCAAGTGGCCATCAGTGCAGACTGGGGGAGAGAAGGCAGGGTGGCAGGAATGGAGACCAAGGGCATTTGAGCCACTTCCTCATGTAACTTACTTGTGCCTTCAGGACCTGCTCAAGCCTTATCACATATATACCACTTCCATTTGATGATGGAATCCTGCTGTGCATGATCCACTTTATGGCTAGATGGGTCAGAAAGCACCCAGTTCATGATAGATAATTCAGGTTGCATGGTGACTTCATGACCCATAGTCAAACATTCAGTTTCCACCAAAGCCCAGTAAGAGGACAATAGCCATCTCAAAAGGAGAGTAATTATCTGCAGAAGATGGCAGGACCTTACTCTTAAATCCTAGAGGCCTCCACTGTGATTCACCTATAGTGGCCTGCCAAGGCTCCAAACAGCATCCCTACCTGCCCCTGACACCTCAAGCACCATTGGATCTGCCAGGTCATGTGGCCCAAGTGGTAGAGCAGCTTGCACAGCAGCCTGGACCTGTTGCAGAGCCTTCTCCTGTTCTGGAGCCCACTCAAAACTGGCAGCCTTTTGGGTCACTTGATAAACGGGCCAGAGTAACACACCCAAATGAGGAATGTGTTGCCTACAAAATCCAAATAGGCCCACTAGCTGTTGTGTCCCTTCCTTGGTTGTAGGAGGGGCCAAATGCAGCAACTTATCCTTCACCTTAGAAGGAATATCTCAACAAGCCTCACACCACTGGACCCCTAGAAATTTTACTGAGGTATAGGGTCCCTGAATTTTAGTCGGATTTATTTCCCATCTTCTGGTACGTAATTGTCTCACCAATAAGTCGAGTGTGTTTGCTACTTCTTGCTCACTGGATCCAATCAGCATAATGTCTTCAATGTAATGGACCAGTGTGATATCTTGTGGAAGCGAAAAGCAATCAAGGTCTCTCTGAATAAGATTATGACAGAAAGCCAGAGAGTTGACATACCTCTGAGGTAGGCTAGTAAAGTTATATTGCTGGCCTTGCCAGCTAAAGGCAGATAAAGGCAGATGCACAGGAATGGAGAAAAAGGCATTTGCCAAGTCAATGACTGCATATGAGGTACCAGGAAATGTGTTAATTTCCTCAAGCAATGAATCCAAATTTGGTACAGCAGCTGAAATTGGAGTCACCACTTAGTTAAGCTTATGATAATCCACTCTCATTATCCAGGATCTGTCTGTCTTCTGCACAGGCCACATAGGAGATTCAAAAGGGGACATGGTGGGAATCACCACCCCTGCATCCTCAAGTCCTTGATGGTGGCACTAATCTCCCCAATCCCTCTGGGGATGTGATATTGTTTTTTATTTACTATTTTTCTAGGTAGAGGCAGCTCTAATGGCTTCCATTTGGCTTTTCCCACCATAATGGCCTTCACCCTACCAGTCAGAGAGCTACTGTGGAGGTTTTGCCAGCTGCTAAGTATGTCTATGCCAATTATGTATTCTGGCACTGGGGAAGTGACCACAGGATGAATCTGGGGATCCACTGGACCCACTGTAAGTTGGACCTGAGCTAAAACTCCCTTAATTACCTGACCTTCATAAGCTACTATTTTAACTGGAAGACCACAATGATGTTTTAGATCCCTGGAATCAATGTCAGCTCAGAACCAGTGTGCAGTAGTCCTTGAAATGTCCGACCATTTGCCTTTCTCAGTGCACAGTTACCCCGATAAAAGGCCAGAGGTCTCCTTGGGAAAGGATGGGAGAAAGATTCGCTGTATAAATTGTCGGTAATGTAGTGGGGTCCTTCCTCAAGGGTACCCTGTCTCCCCTTCATTCAAGCGGTTCTGGGTCTGTAAACTGGCTCAAGTCTGGAAATTGATTGAGAGGCTGTGATTCTGTTTTTATAATTCAAATTAGTCTTTTGTCCATTCGACCTAGAAGTTTTCTCTTTATATAAATTAAGTAGGAATGCAGTAGGCTTCTTGTCAATTTCACTTCTAGTAACACTGTGATTAATTAGCCAATGCCAGAGCTCTACACTAGTCAGACTATTCTGATTGTTGCTTTGTATCTGCTGTCAATTATGATAGGTATGCCCACCTTGCCTTTGACAGTTCAGTGCCACCACTTGGCCCCTGCCGCCTTGGGATTCAGTTATTCCCATTGCATTTAAATTTTCTGGTCGAGTGACTGTGGTTCCCACTGTTAGATCCCACATACAGATTAGAGCAATTACAGGGCTCTGTAAAGATACAGGTGCTGCTCTTACACATCTATTTCACAAGGCGTTAGTGAAGGGTAAATCTGGACCCCTCCCAGCTGGGATGAGTAGGTCTAAAGGGATTAATCCACTCCAACATCCCAATCTCCCTAAGCCTTTGGATTTCTTCCTCTACATTAAACCAAGGGAGATCAGGCATTTCCAGCTCACTCACGGTGGGCCATCTTTTCATACATATTTCAGCTAACCAAGCAAATAAACTAAAAACCTTTTTTAGCTCTTGAACTTCAACTTTAAATGCAGAGTTCCTACTTAGTGGGCCCAAATCAATAAATTCAGCCTGATCGAACTCTACGTTCCTTCCACCATTATCCCATACCCTTAATATCCATTCCCATGCCTCTTCTCCAAATTGCTCTTTATATAGAGAACTCAGTTCTTTTTGAGTGTAGCACACCTCCTCATGGGTCGCACTTTCAAACTCACCTCCAGGGGCCCGCCAGGACTTTAGTCTAGTCATAGGTGTAAACGCAAACAGGGGTGTTGGGGGTGGCTTAATGGGGAGAATCAACATTTTCTTGCCTGACACCTGCCTCAGGGGAGGCCATCTCTGTTGCCTCAGGCAGCACAGGGTTTATCTCCTCAGATGAAAGTGGAAAGGCTATGGCAGTGTGGGTCAGGGAGGGCATGTTGCCACTACTGGGGATGGGGAAGCTGTTCCTTCTGGCCAAAAAGTTCATCAAAGTTTACAAACTCAGTGTCCCCAGCTTCATCAGGGTCCTCCCACACATTCCCATTCTGGGTTGCAGGGCCCCATTCTTTTCCAATCAATGCCCCCAGTTTAACAGTAGACACCTGGCGAGGCTGTGCATGCACCTTTCGTTGCAGGTCAGCCACTCGCATGGTAAGAGCTTGTGTTTCTGTCTTTCCGCAATTTCAGCTCTTTCTCTACAGGAGATAAGAGTCTCACACAGGGTAATCATTGCTGATTTGAGGCTCAGTATCTGCTTTTGAAGCCAGTGAGTTCATCATCACTTTGTCCTCTGAATTTAGAAGCAACGAACCAGCTTCATTATGCTCCTTGGTTCTCCACATATGATTAAAGGTATTATGTATAGGGTGACCAAATTTCTTGCCTCTCACAAGTGGTGAATCAGGAGTGTCAAATGCATTTATTTTGCATAGCTCACGCCAAGGTCTATCAGTGTTCTCCATACTATTAGAAGTAGAGTCCTTAGCATTTTGGGGTCTAATCATATTAAGCAGCCAACTCCAGCAACCCCAAAACCAGTGAAAGAACTCCATCCTTAATATTCTGTTCCTCTAGAACCACTCCTGGTGCCAAAGTCTGTATTAGTCAGGGTTCTCTAGAGGGACAGAACTAATAGGATAGATAGATATATATGTATAAAGGGGAGTTTATTAAGTATTAACTTACATGTTCACAAGGTCCCACAATAGGCTGTCTTGAGGAGCAAGGGGAACCAGTCCAAGTCTGAAAAGTGAAGAACATGGAGTCCGATGTTCCAGGGCAGAAAGCATCCAGTACAGAAGAAAGATGTAGGCTGAGATGTAGGCTAGGCCAGTCTCACCTTTTCATGTTTTTCTGCCTGCTTTATATTTGCTGGCAGCTGATTAGATGGTGCTCACCCAATTAAGGGTGGGTCTGCCTTCCCCAGTACACTGACTCAAATGTTAATCTCCTTTGGCAACACCGTCACAGACACACCCAAGATCAATACTTTGCATCCTTCAATCAAGTTGACAGTATTAATCATCACAAGTGACATGAGCAAATAAATATTCCTCAAGAAAACAGAATAAAATGACATAGTTTTATAAAAACAATACTAAAGATTATTTTTGTGAATACAGCACACTAGTATTGAGAAATTAGTATTTGGCTGGGCATGGTGGCTCAGGCCTGTATTCCCAGCACTTTGGGAGTCCGAGGCAGGTGGAACATTTGAGCCTAAGAATTTGAGACCAGTCTGGGCAACATTGCGAAACCCTGTCTCTACAAAAAGTACAAAAATTAGCTGGGGGTGTTGAACTTCATCTGTGGTTCCAGCTACTTAGGAGGCTGAGACAGGACGATTGCTTGAGCCTAGGAGTTCAAGGCTGCAGTGAGCCATGATCACACCACTGCACTCCAGCCTGGGCAACAGAGTGAGAACCTGTGTCAATTTTTTTTTTTGAAAAAAGGAAGTTAGTATTCATTATTATATTTTAATATATCTTTTACTAAATATTCGTGTATTTTGCTTTCTTCGGAATATCAATGATTGCAAAGGCTGAGGGCAAATGTTTATATAGAGCTCTCTCTAATAATAAAAACGTACTATAAACTGTGTTGCCAAAAATGCTGTCCACATCCATGTGGTTATTGAACACTTAAAATGTGGCCGTAGCGACTGAAGATCTAAATTTTTATTTTTTCTATAATTTTTAACTAATTTAAAGTTAAATAGCCACACATGGCGAGTGGCTATGTATTGGACAGGGCAGGAGAGAGGATAGATTAGGGATGTTGTAATTTTATTGATTAAAGTATTTTGTTTTCAAAATACAATTTCTATAGACTTTATCTAATCATCTACCTCCTGTCAATTATCTATTTTTGAGGTACATTTTACAAATGGCAAGTTCACAAATTTAATGTGTACAGCTAATTTTTTTTTTTACTTATGTCAGTACTCACATAAACACTGTGCAGATTAAAATTTAGAATGCTGCTGAGGCAGGAGAATGGTGTGAACCCGGGAGGCGGAGCTTGCAGTGAGCCAAGATAGTGCCAATGCCCTCCAGCCTGGGCGACAGAGCAAGACTCCGTCTCAAAAAAAAAAAGAAATTAGAATGCTTTCAACATTCTGGAATGTTTTCTTGTGTCCCTTTCCAGTCAGTATCTCCTTTAAAGGGTAATCACTAGTCTGACAACTATCATCAGAAGTTAATTTGGGTTGTTTGGAAATAAGATAAATAAAGTAATGATTTTTACTGTTTGTATCTAACTTCTCACTATGATCCATTCATATTTATTGGATGGATTCACATTTATTGGATGCATACAGATGCATCCATTCTGTATTTATTACTAATGTGTTGTTTTCTTTTGCTGTTTACTGTTCTATTTTATAAATATTCTGCACTTTTTAACTTACTTCAATAGTAGTTTTACTTAGAATGATTTAACTATTATTCAATCATAAATAAAGCTCTTATGAACATTCTTCTGAATATATATATACATACACACGTTCTGACTGTGCACCACATAGGAACATTTTCATCAACAGTAGACCACATATGCACAGGTGGCCACATAAGCTTACAGTGGATCTAAGAAATTCCATTGCCTAGTGATGTAGCATTACTTTTTGTATATTTACATACAAAAGTATTTACCATTGTGTTAGTTACCTACAGTATTTAGTAGAGTATCATGCTGTATGAGGTTGTAGCCTAGGAGCAATTGATTATACCATAAAGCCTGGATATGTAGTAGGCTGTACTGTCTAGGTTTGTGTAAGTACATTCTATGATGTTCACACAAGGATAAATTTCCTAATGACACATTCCTCAGAATCAATCCCTATCATTAAGTAAAGCATATATATATATATATATATATATATATATAATAGCATATATATACATGTGTGTAATTTTAGTTGAGTTTTAGCAAGCTATAAAGAGAGTTTGATTAAGTGTTTTGTACAGTACACATTCCTACCAGCAATGTAAGAGAGAACATATTTTAGATTTACTGATCATAGAACAGTTAAATATGTTGACCAATATCATACAGCTAATAAATGGCAAAACTCAGATTTAAACAAAGGAATTTACATTGAGACTCTCTTCTTAGACACCAAGTTAATCCACAAACAACTAAACAAATAAACAAAAAGTTACCAGACTGAAACAAAAAGAAACAGAAACTTGAGTTATCCTAATAATAAAAGACATTGAAGTAATGTTTTAAAAGTACATAAATAAAATTCCAGAATTAGATTTCATCTTTGATTCATTCTACCAATAATAAAGGGAATAGATATTTTAAAATTCATGGAAACTTTTTCAGATAGTTAGAAAGAAACAGTACTCCAATTAATGTTATTAGCTTACTGTAACTTTGCTACAAAATTCAAAAAGATAATTTGAAAGGAAAACAAAGCCCATTCACATTAAGTAATATATAATAAAAAATACTACTCAAGTTTTTTTTTTCAAGATAGCTGACTAGAAGCATTTCAAACACACCGCATCTACTTAGAAGAACCAATATAGTGTGTGCACAATCATACTTTGAATGCATTATCCAAGAGGGGACATAGTTCAACAGAAAATAGACAAGAAAGATGAAAAGGTAGGAAGGAGAAAGAAAACTGGAGACTTGCCTGGCCATTACTGGCTGAGAACTAAAAGTGGCTCCCCAATGTGGGAGAAGGTGAGTCAGAGTTTCTCTGCAGTCCACTTTTCCAATTGGGAATTATACAATCCAGGCTACCAGAGAGAAACTTGACCCTCCCAAATCCTGAATCTAATTTAGGAAGTGGCCAAGAGACTATGAGTAGGAACTGCTCCAGAGAAGGAAGATGCCATGGATCCCATGCCTTTTCTGAAACCTAAGTTGCTACAGCAAGATGCCATTCTTCATCCTAGCTTTTAATAGACTATTTGTGGTCCTGGAAACCAACAGCACAAGCCCTAAGCATTGGGAAAGCTCAGTATGCTGCTTGCAGAACTGAGCCATGGGTGTGGGGTGTGATCCTTCAACCAGGACTGAGAAGTGAACATGATGTGGACTGTAGCTACTGGCCCTGAAAGCAGGTAATGCACCTGTGACTTGAATGGGATGAGAGTTGCCATGGAGGCTTGGTCTTGAGCTTGGCAAGAGGACCTATCGTCTGGGGCTGAGTTGTGGGCATAAGCTGCTGGGTCTCACGGAAGAGCTGGATTGCCTGTGGAAGTCAGACTGGGGAGTGAGACCCTCCAGGACAAGGGCATGAGAAGGATGCAAGGCCCCTACACTGGCCAATCCTGTGGTCCTTTGGGCCAATCCTACCCTCCTAATAGCAAGATCTCAGCACAGTGGTTGTTGCCAGTCACCCAATAATTCTGCTAGGAGCCTGAGCATTTCCCACCTCCACCCCTCATGGCTGGTCCATGCACTTGCCATTGGGGGACCTGGGTGCAGGATTGCCCAGTAGGCTGTAAGCAGATTCACCTCATACCCCAAGACACAATGCAGGATCCAGGGTCCTGAGGGGCGTACAACCCAATCTATTACCTGGTTCACACAAACACTCCTCCCAAAGGCCTGAGCTTGGGAATTAGCACCCTACCATTACCTCTTCAGGTGCCTACTACCTGCAAATGCCACCTGCTGGTCTGTAAGTTGGCCTACACAGCTCATTGCAACCACTGCCAATACAAGTGCATAGTACTTAGGAACCAGAAAAGCCTCTCATCCTTCTACTGCCATCACCATGCCACATTTGCTGCCCAAAGGCTTGGGAGCTTTCTCACCAACCTGGTACACACTACTACAAACAACATCCAAGAAAGCTACCCAAAGACCCAATAATTGGCTTGCCTGGAACCAGCAACACACGTGCCAGTGTACACTGGCCCAGGGCACAATAATACACATGCTGCCACTACTAAAACCTGAAGACAGATCCATCTGGCATTTCAGTCCGCAGCACAGCTTCACCAGAGCCTCTACCAGTAACCACACCCTAACACACTGAGAAAACCACAGATATCATGCTGTATATAGCTTTTAAAAAAATCATAGAGACTCCATTACTGCATTCACAGAAGCAAAGCCAACAGGGCTTCGTAATCATAACATGATAGTCATATCTTCAAGAAACAGTGCAAAAGTGCCCCCCGAAAACAAAACTAAATTTAAAACTAGGAAGAAGTTTTGAATGTAGTTTTGACTAAATACCAGACTTACAGAAAAGTAAAGACACTGGAAATGTGAAAAAATAAGATGATATGACACCCTCAAAGAGCACAATAATTCTCCAGGAACAGATCTTAACCAAAAGGATCTTCTCAAAATTCCAGATAAATAATTCAAAATATTGATTTTAAATAAGCTCAATGAGAAATGTGTGGAATCTAAAACCAGTTCAAAGAAGTTACAAAAATGATTCAATGTATGAATGAGAAATTCACTAAAGAGATAGATTTAAAAATACACAGAGAATTATGGAACTTAATAATTCATTGTGGGAAATACAAAATATATTGGAAAGGTTGAATAATGCACCACAGAATAAAGAATTACACAATTTGAATACAGACCTCTGAAATAATAAAGTTAGACAAAAATAAATAACAAAGAATGAAAATGTACAAAGCATTTGAGACATTTGGGACAACATAATGCAACTAAATGTATGAATTATCAGTATCTCCAAGGGCAAAGAAATAAAAAACTTTAGCAAACCGATTTAACAAGCTAATAGATGAAAACATTTTTAAGTCTAGCAAAAGATTTAGACATCCAGATAGAGGAGGCTAAGTGATGCCATGAAAATAAAATACAAATAGGACTGTGCTAAGACCCATTGTAATTAGACTTTCTAAAGAGCAAATTTAAAAAACAGAAACATGTTCAGTCACTTGAAAAGAAAGTCCTATCTGACTAACAGTGGAACTCTCAGCAGAACTTGAAGACAAGAAGAGAATGTGATGATATATTCAAAGCACTGAAAAGGAAAAAAAAATGCTAGCCAATAATTTTGTATCTGGTAAGATTAAGCTTCACAAATGAAATAATGTCTTTCCTAGACAAGAAATTACTGAAAAAATTTGTCACCATAAAAGAAGTTCTCTATCGAGTCTTTTTATTTATTTATTTATTATTTTTTGAGACAGAGTTTCACTCTTGTCGCCCAGGCTGGAGTGCAATGGCACAATCTCGGCTCACTGCAATCTCCGTCTCCTGGGTTCAAGCGATTCTCCTCCCTCAGCGTCCCAAGTATCTGGGATTACAGGTGCCTGCCATCACGCCCAGCTAATTTTTGTATTTTTAGTAGAGATGGGGTTTCACCATGTTGGCCAGGCTGGTCTCAAACTCCTGACTGCAAGTGACCCACCTGCCTTGGCCTCCCAAAGTGGTGGAATTACAGGCATGAGCCACCGAGCCTGGCCTCAGTGGAGTCTTAAACTTGTACACAACAGGAAAAATTTACTATTATGAGAAAATATGAAAGTATAAAACTATTTGGTAAAGCAATCACACAAAGGAGGAAGTGAAAGGAATCAAATGGCACCACTATCAAATTTTACCAAACCACAATGACAAATACAGAAAAAGAAACAAAGATTTTATAAAACAGCTGGAAAACAGTTAACAATATGACAGAAACAAAATCTCACATATAAATACTAACCCTGAATGTCAATTGATTAAATTCCCTACTTAAAAGATATAGACTGCCTGGATGGATTACAAAACATAATCCAACTATATGCTGCATTTAAGAAACTCACCTTACTTGTAAAATATAGAAAGAGAAATTTAAGAAAAAGGGGTGGAAAAAGATATTTTATAAACACAGAAACCAAAAGTGAGTAGGAGTAGCTGTACTTCTATCAGATAATACAAACTTTAACTCAAAAAAAGTGAAAAAAGACAAAAAAAAGCCATTATATAATCATAAAAGGATAAATTAAATAAGAGGATATTAATGATTCTAAATATATATGCATCCAAGATTGTGGGACTCAGATTTATAAATATTACTAAAGAGTGAGATAGACAAAGGGGAATTTAACACCCTACTCACAGCATTAGACAGATTATATAGACAGAAAATCAACAAAAAAAATTGAACTTAAATTGGACTTTAGACCAAATGGACCTAAGATATATTTGCAGAACATTATATACCTTGTCTTCAGCACGTGGAACATTCTACAAGATGGACCATATGTTAGGACACAAAACACGTCTCAATAGACTAAAAAAATTAACAAAATCATGTCAAATATCTTCTCAGACCACAGTGGAATAAAACTGGAAATTAATACGAGAAGAAACTGGAAAATATGCAAGTACATGGAAATAAAATAACATGCTCCTGAATGAGCATTGAGTCAACAAAGAAATTAAGATGGAAATAAAATTTTGAAAATAAATGAAAATGGAAACAATACATCAAAACTGTAGGATATAACAAAAGCAATACTAAGTGAGAAGTTTATAGTGTTAAATGCCTACATCAAAAAAGTAGAAAGATTACAAATTAACAATGTAATGATGCACTTCATTACAAGGAACTAGAAAAGCAAGAACAAATCAAGCAAAATTTGCAGAAGAAAAGAAATAATAGAAATCAGAGAGGAGAACTATATGAAATAGAGAATGCAAAGGGTTAATGAAATGAAATATTGGCTCCTCAGAAAGATAAAAAAAAAAATAAGCTGTTAGCTAGTCTAACCAAGAAAAGAAGGAAGACCCACCTAAAAACCAAAAATAAAAAAGTAGACATTACAATGGATGCCACAGAAATTAAAAAAAAAAACAAACTATTGTGCACAACTGTACACCCACAAACTTGAAAACCTACAAAAGATGGATAAATCCCTGGAAACATACCACCAACCAAGGTTGAACCAGAAAGAAATGGAAAACATAAGCAGATGAATAATGACTCAAAAGATTGAACCTGCAATTAAAAAAAAATCTCCCAACAAAAAAAAGACCAAGAACGTATGTATTCACAGCCAAATTATTTCAGTGTACAAGGAAGAATGAATACCAATCCTCCTGAAACAGTTCTAAAAAAACCAAAGAAGAGGACATTCTCCCTAACTAATTCTGTGAGGCCAGTATCATTCTGATACCAAAATCAGTGAAGGACACATCAAAAAAGAAAACTACAGACTAATAAACCTGATTAACATATATGCAAAAATCCTCAACAAAATACTAGCAAACCAAATTTAACAGCACATTAAAAAGATAATATAGTTTTAAATTGGGTAACATGATAACTTAAGCTTTATTCTATTTAAGATTGCCTGGGCTATTAGGGCTCTTTTTTGGTTTCATATGAATTTTAAAATGTTTTTCTCTAGATCGGTGAAGAATATCATTGGTAGTTTGATAGGAAAAGCATTGAATCTGTGAATTACTTTGGACAATATGGCCATTTTAATATTTATTCTTATCCATGAGCATGGAATGTTTTTCCATTTGTTTGTGTAATCTCTGATTTCTTTCAGCAGTGTTTTGCAATTCTCACCGTAGAGATCTTTCACCTCCCTTGTTAGCTGTATTCCTAGACATTTTATTCTTTTGGGAGCAATTATGAATGGGATTGCATTCCTGATTTGGCTCTCAGCTTGGCTGTTCGTGTATAGGAATGCTAGTGATTTTTGTACTTTGATGTGTCCTGAAACTTTGCTGGAAGTTGTTTATCAGCTGAAAAAGCTTTTGGGCCAATACTATGGAGTTTTCTAGTTATAGAATTATGTCATCTACAAAGAGGGATAATTTGGCTTTCTCTCTTCCTATTTTGATTTCCATTATTTTTTACTCTTGCCTGATAGCTCTGGCCACGACTTCCAATACTATGTTGAGTAGAAGTGGTGAGAGAGGGCATCCTTGTCTTGTGCTGGTTTTTAAGAAGATTGCTTCTAGCTTTTGCCCATTCAGTGTGATCTTGGCTGTGGGTTTGTTATAGATGGTTCTTATTATTTTGAGTTATGTTCCTTCAATACATACTTTATTGAGTGTTTTTAACATGAAGGGATGTTGAATTTTCTTGAAAGCCTTTTCTGTGTCTATTGACAGAATCATGTGGTTTTGTATTTGGTTCTGTTTATGTGATAAATCACATTTATTGTGTTGTTTATGTTGAACCAAACTTGCACCCTGGGGATGAAGCCTACTTATCATGATGGATTAGCTTTCTGATGTGCTGCTGGGTTTCATCTGCCAATATTTTGGTGAGGATTTTTGCATCAAGGTTCATCAAGGATATTGGTCTGAAGTTTCCTGTTTTTTTTTGTTTTGTTTTGTTTTGTTTTGTTTTTGATGTATCTCTGCCACATTGGTATCAGGATGATGCTGGCCTCATAGAGTTAGTTGGGAAGGAGGCCCTCCTCCTTACTTTTCAGAATAGTTTCAGTAGGAATGGCGCCAGCTCTTCTGTGTACATTTGGTAGAATTCCACTGTGTTTTTGTCTGGTCTTGGGCATTTATTACTATTTATTACTGATGGAGCTCATTGCCAGTCTGGTCCCAGAATCAATTTCTTCCTAGTTCAGTCTTGTGAGGGTGTATTTTTCCAGAAATTTATCTGGGTCTTCTAGGTTTTTTTGTTTGTTTGTTTGTTTTGTTTTGTTTTGTTTTGTTTTTTAGTTTTTGTGCACAGAGGTGTTTGTAGTAGTTTCTGATGGTTGTTTTTATTTTTGTGGTCAGTGGTTATATCCCTTTTGTCATTTCTAATTGTGTTTATTTGAATCTTCTCTCATCTTTATTTGTCTAGCTAGTGGCCTATCTTGTTAATTTTTTCAGAAAACAAATTCCTGGATTTGTTGATGTTTTGAATGGTTTTCATGTCTTAATTTCCTTCAGTTCAGCTCTGATTTTGTTTATTTCCTTTCTGCTAACTTTGGGGTTGATTTCTTCTTGCTTCTCGAACTTTTTGGTTGTGATGTTAGCTTGTTAATTTGAGATCTTTCTAACTTTCTGATGTGGGTTTTTACTGTCATAAATTTTCCTCTTAATGCTGCCTTTGTTGTATCCCAGTGATTCTAGTATGTTGTATCTTCGTTCTTATTAGTTTCAAAGAACTTCTTGATTTCTGGATTAATTTCACTACTTACCGAAAAGTGATTCAGGAGCATGTTGTTTAATTTCCATAAAATAGCATGGTTTTCAGTGATTTTTAAAATTTCATTTCCATATTTATGGTACTGTCGTCTAAGAATGTGTTTAATATGACTTCAGTTCTTTTGCATTTGCTGAGGATTGTTTTATGTTTGATTGTATGGACAAACCCTCATGACACAAGTTTACTCACATAACAAACCTGCACATGTACCTCTGAACCTAAAATAAAAGTTTTTTTTTAAGAGTAGCCTACACAAAAAATAAAAAAGACAATATACCACGATCAAATGAGTTTTATATGAGGGATGCAAGAATGGTTCAACATACACAATTAAATTAATAAATGTGATATGTCATGCAAACAAAATTAAAGACAAAAAATCTTGTGGAACAAGCCAGTCACAGAAAATTGTTTTCACTCTTAAGTCGGTGCTAAAAATGTGTACACATGGATATAAAAGGAGGAGTCATAGACAATGGAGACTCAGAAGGATGAAGAGGTCATAGATAGTTGGATGATGAGAAATTAGTTAATGAGTAAAATGTACATTAAATGGATGATAGAAAACTGAAAGCACTCACTTGACCACTGTGCAATCTATGCATGTAACAAAATCACACATGAGCTCCCAAAATTTGTACAAATAAAAAGATACTACTCAAAATATTGGAAGTTTAAACCCCCAAAATGTAAAAAATAAATCTTATGACCACATTTTGTTCACATCAGGAATGCAATATTCCTTCAACTTGAATCACTCAATTAATTCACCATACTGACTAGAGTTAAAATTTTATACTCATTTATAATAATTCCAAAGCATTTTATAAAATCCAAAATCTACTTATAATTTTTAAAAAGATTTATCAGGCTAACAAATAGGAGATAGTTTATTAATCTTATAATGATTTCAGAAAATCTATAGTAAATTATACACCTAATTATCAAATGTTGACGTAATTTCTGCTGACATAAAGAAAAAAAAAGAACACTGTCTACTATAAATTTTATTTCACATAACTCAGACTTCTAGCCAGAGCAGCGAAGCAAGAAATGAGCAAAATTAAAATTACTATAACTGAATAACAACACAATTTAAAAATTATTGTAATATAAAAGTATTTAAGGATAAATGGTAGCACTAATAAGAATTGATAAGGAATAAGGTTGCTGGAATAAAAAACATTTAATATGAAACATATATTATATATAAATTTTATCCCTATCAAGTAGACATAAACCAAAAATTAAATGAAAATGTACTATTTACAGTAGTAGCACAATAAGATACACTTATTAATAATTCAGGCAATTAATGTGCAAGACTTTCAGGAGGAAATTTGTAGAAGTTTAAAGTTAATAGTAGCCAAGAAATTCTAGTAGAGTAACAAGAAGTGTGGATTTGCCAGAACATATATGAAGACTTAAAATATAGTAATTAACATATGTGGTAATGCTTTGAGGTAGAGAATTTTTATTAAAAAGATATAAGACTTAAGATAACATGTAATGCTTTGAGTTAGATAAACCAATAGAAAAAATGCTCTTCAGAAAGTTATGCAGACATATAAGGATGCTTGATGTATTCCAGGGGCACACACTTCCACATAATTAGGAAAAAGACCTGACTTTTCAACAAGGGTGCTGTCTGTTAGATGACTACTGACTACAGGTTTTTCACGTTTTTCTTCATGACTTTTAAACAGAGGCACTGACTTCCTTTGTTTTAGAATACCTTTTCAAGAATTTTTGCATAGCAAACAGGCATAAAAGCTAGAGATACTGTCTCCATTCTGCCACCACCACCTAACAAAAGGCAGGTTTGTTTCATTTCCCATATATTCATGATAATGTCTTCTGGGACAAAAATCAGGCATACTTGCTGCTCATTACAGCAAATTTAGATTATTTAAACGTAGTGTTCCTCTCCTGTAATGCACCTCACTGAAGGTGTGGATGTCATCCGGCCCTCTTTGAGTGCCCCTGTGGAAAAAGGAACTTAGGAAACTTGTACAAATGTTAATTCTCTGGCTATTGTTATTGCTGTGATTAATAAATTATCCTTTGTCTCTGACTCAGAAGTCTAGTGTTTTGTGCTAGCATCCATGAAATTATGGCATTCTAACTTAGATTACAAATAAGGTAAAATCTCCGATTATTCACTATTCTTGGCACTGGACTTATTGTACATCCATAAGGAAATAAAAATATGAGGGAAAAGCAAGGAAGTTGCTAGCACAAAAGTCAAGATAATGGTATCTCTGGGAGAAGAGAAGTGAGAAGAATTTGATGAGGGAAAGGTATTTAGTGAAGTTTCTGGGATGTGAACCATATTCTACTTTTTACTTGGGTGGTAGTTATTAAATGAATGTTATATTTATAATTTTTGTTTAAGCTGTGCATATGTTTTATGCACTTTTATTATGTCCCATAATAAAAATTGTTAAAGTAATAGGTTAGGACTCAGTGTTCGTAATGTATATTTAAGCACTTAGGACTTTGAATTTAAGTAAATGCTAGGTAAATTTTAAAAAGAAAGCAATAAGCATGTACTTTATACTTCTTAGAATACAGAATTATATACAATGTAAAGCAAGAAGCCTAGAAGAAATTAAAACCTAATGCTAATAATCTTTATCTCTGAGTAGTTTGAATACAGGATGTTTCTTTTATCTTATACTTCTACAGGTAATTTTGCAATTTTTCTATAATTAGCATGTATTTTAAGTGGAATGAAAAAGTATCCTTAAGAAGATAAATAAAACAAGAAGAGTATAAGGCAATTTTTTTTTACCATATGCACTACTAAACTGTTACGCACTCATAAAAATTTACTGATCTTACAGATTTATAGATTTAGATACTAGGACTCACACGTGATTCCTCACACTAGAAGATAAAAGCATTCAAGAACCACAAGAGAGAATTCAGTCTAGAAGTCCGAATTCTAAACCCCAGAAAGGGCGAGACTGGCCGAAGTCTAGTTAAAGCAAAGTATATACCTGTCACAGAATGCTGATTGAAATAATCTTTCACTTGCATTCATAATAATAATGATGGACGAATAAAATAATAGAAAAATATGGACGAATAAAATGTAGAAAAATATCAGTAGGAAGCATGTATTGAGTATTTACTTTGTGAGGAACATTGTGCCAACAATTCACACACATCATCTCATTTAATTCTCTGCACGATTCAATGAAGACAGAACAACTCTTAGTTCCATGTTACAAATATGAAGCCACTCAGATTAAAGGATTTTAAGTAACTCGTCTCAGGTCACACAGGTAGTATGCGAGAAGTTATGGCAGATGCTTAGGGTATTTAAATCCAGAGCCAACACTTATCCAAATATGAAATAAAAATTTAAAATGACAGGAAATACTGACATATTTTTAAAAATCATTTAAATTGAAGATATCCAAAATCTTTGAAACCTTATTTCTGCTTTTTCCATTCTCACCCTCTGTAACATGAATTCACCTTTTGTTATTAGTTTAGAAAGAAAAAATAAAAATTCGTTCTACAAAACACTGCATGTAATATATTGTAATAATAATATTTCCCAATATTTGACCATTTATATATTATGCCTTCTAAAGTGAGATACAGTAGACTAATGGAATCCTGCTTCTCCCTCAAAATCATTTTTTAAATTGTAACAGCTCATTGAGACTTAACTTCCTCATGTGTAAGAATTACATAATTCATAAGGTTGTTATGAATATTAAAGTAGATCATTTAAATGAAAAATTCTGGTTTTATAAATAATTATTGATATATATTTTCAGTTTGGTAGAGAGAAGTGACAGGGCAAAGGGAACTGAAGGGAAAAATCCTTATGTTTTGGATGTCCTCCGAATCTCCATGTATTTTCTACCCAAAATACTCTCTAATAAATTCATCTCTCATTCCAAAACTCTGAAAAATTATTGTTTGTGATGCTAAATTGTTTTATGTGAGAATTATAAAGTGAAACAGTTATTTGTGTTGGTTACTATATCTACTAACACATATATGTAGATTTTGCATTTGTGTGTATGTATGTGTATTTTTTCTAATTACTTATGTAAAATCTATGAGAGCATTTTAGAGAAGAATGTTAGCTCAAAATGTTAAGTTTAATTGTCTGAAAATACATTTACAATATCTGCATTGCTAACCAAAAAAAGGTTGTAAAGGCAGTGGACCCAGAGAATGAAGAGGAGTGATGGAGAGTCCTCCAATTCTAATGAGGGAGAACAGCATCCTCACCCCGGTTGTAGGTTTATAAACCTGGGATGTAGAATATAGGCTCCTGGATAGTATGTTATATATTGCAATAAAACCAAGTGAGAACTAAAGACCTTGAGCAATTAACTCTTAAGTGAAGAAGCTTTGGCAGCAATAATCACCTCTGAATTCCCCAAAGGACCCATTTGGCTGAATAACTACCCTAGAAAGCTTATCAGATTGCCCTGGTTTCTATAATAATATGCCGGGTATTATATATTTTGTCCATGAAACAGAATTGAACATTATACACCCTCTAAATCTTCGGACATATTTCTTCTTTTTTGTTACTTCTAAGTCAGTTGTCATGGTGTTTGTGGTGTGTATGTGTGTATGTGTACACGTGTGTTTTGCTTGTGTTTTTATAAGATGGGATTTCTGTTTGTGTAAAATGTCAGTGATGTTAGTGGGGAGACACACAAATTGGTGAAGTCTTTCACTTTTGTTCTCAGATCAACACTAAGTAATACTGGGGCAACCCTGTCTTTACAAATGATATGATTCTGATCCTAAATTTGTTTTTAAATTCAAACCCAACAAAAATAAATGCAATAGTAATAATAAGAGTAACAAAATTGGCTGTTATAATTTTACATTAATTTCTATCAGCATAATATTAATACATAACTCAAAATTAACTAGTGATTTTAAAACACTGTTTTCAGTAACATGTCAAAAACCTGAAACATGCTGAGTTATGTTTACTAAACAGCTCAATAAACTGCTGCTGAAGCCATAGGATGTGGTAATCCTTATTATGGTTTATTGTACTAGAAACACCATAAGAGATAGTCTTATAAATGCTGTTGTGAAGGGTAACATATTGATAAGAAAATTACTGAATCGCTTAAATTTGAAACATTTTTGCAAAATGTTTTGATATTTTTTCACTAGAAATCGGGAACTGAGTAAAATCAAATGGAGAAACAAAAGTTACATTATAAGACATCCTGGAATATTAACATTGCTGACTTTGTTCATGCACCATCACTCTGGTAGTGAACAGAAACATGCAGCCCTTAGCTATATTTTGCTTTGCTGAATATTTCAAACACCTGAAGGTAAAGTATTTTGAGTAAAGAACCACCTGGTTTGAGAATGAAAGATTGTAAAGCAGAAATTTAAAGCAACAGAGATTATAAAGTGAAAAAAGAAAGAAAGAAAAAAGTCTCCTAGAAGACTACAAATTCCTGATAAATTGAAAGTGATTCAATTTACAGGGTTAGAAAATAGACTGTAAGTAAGGTGTTTGATATGTAGCTTGTAGGAAACTGGGAAACAACAGAAGCTAGCATGTAACTGCTTTTAGGAGTAGGTTCTCCAACCAGGGCTATATTTTTTAGTGAGTGGTAGCAGGGGTGCAGGGATTTAAAAAGTGAAAGGGAGATGTTTTATGATGAATGGATAAACTATCCAGGTTGTCATCTCAAAATCAATTTTCTTGCTCAAAGTTAGAAATTACATACAACCTAGGAAAAAACATAATATTAATAATATTGCTATCAAGAACTATGAAGAGACTTACTTGCCAGCTTAAAAGGTATATTGCCATATTTTCATGAGTGCTAGAAGGCACGGTACTTATGGGCCAGATACAGAAAAGAGTTTACTACTCACAGCATTCGTAGTAGCCAGAATACCAATATTTACTTGCACCTATTTTCCAAGCCCCAATTCCCACGAGAAAACAGAAAGGGCCAGATTATATCTGCATTCACAGTGTATTTGCATTGCGACTGAAGAACCCCAGTCTAAGAGAACCCAATCTTTATAATGAGCTTCCAGCTAGCCTGCTAAAGCTTTGCTCTACATGGAGACATTGTCTTTATTTTATAGACAATAAAGAAATCTGCCCCTTTTTCAGGAGGGAGAATATATCTTCCAAGCCTGTTCACTCTACAAATATTCTTGAGAAACAGTAGTCTGGAAGAAAACCGTGTTTCTGCTCACAGACGTGTAGAAACAAGAGATCTTTGTTGAGTTGTCCCCCAGCATTAACATTTTACTGCATGTCTATCACCATTATACAAATTTTATTTTCATTAACTGACTTTACCCTCAAGACAACTGAGGATCTCACCTCTCTCTGAGGTGGGAGCCTTCATCATCCTTTTAGTGAAGAGGAAAATGACGTGCAGAGAGAATATGTGTTTATCAATTGGTAAGTGCTAATCTGGCTCCAAACACATACTCTTTTTTTTTTTTTTTTCTTTTGAGATGGAGTCTCACTCTGTCTCCCAGGTTGGAGTGCAGTGGCGCGATCTCGGCTCACTGCAAGCTCCACCTCCTAGGTTCACGCCATTCTCCTGCCTCAGCCTCCCAAGTTGCTGGGACTACAGGCGCCCACCACCTCGCCGGGCTAATTTTTTGTATTTTTAGTAGAGACGGGGTTTCAGCCAAACACATACTCTTAATATCGATGTGGTGGGAATGTTGTTGGAAGCAGCTTTGGGTAAGTTTATGTATGTTCATATGTATCATATGTTATGAAAACATATATATGTTTGCACAAAGTATCAGGAAAATACACATCATGAGAGTCACTTTTTCCATATTTTTAGAGTGACAGATGTGTGAAACAAGGAAAAAATCAACAAACTTCTTATAAATCAGGATATCCGTGTGCTTTAAATATATTGGCCAATAATAAAATGCAAGATTGAAAATAACAGCAAGATGATGGGAATTTGGATTGACACATGGGAAAAGAGACATTTTAATGAGGAACGTATAACCAAGGAGAAAAAAAGAAAACAGATGGAGACCAACACAATTCCCACTCTTTGCCAGTTCCCACTAAGGGAATAATAGGAGTTATTAACAGAAAGACAGCGTAGTATGACAGTGTATTTGTTGTGATTTTTCATTTATACTTAAATTAATGATTAATCAGTTTCATATCTTTTTTAAACAAAATAACTTCAATATTTGTAACCAGATTTTTTGCTATATTTTAATAATAAAGATTCATTTAGTCACTTATAGTGCTAGCCAGTATTCTAGCTACTGGGGTATGCAGTGGTGAATAAGATAAAGCAGATGCAACTTGAATTTTAGAGGGGAAGAGTGACAATAAACATGACTGGAAAAGAAATATAATTTCAAATAATTAAAGTACTATGAAGAAAAATACAGCAAGGTAATGGAAAGTACAGTAAATAATTGATATTTTAAATAGTGTATTCATGAAAAGCCCACACAAGAAAATGCTTTTTGGCAACAATTTGAATAAAATGTCTTTCTAACATAGTTAAGTATTGAGTCGATTCAAGAAATGTAAGGGAAAAGTACCTATATTGGATGCACTATATAACCATTGCTACAAAATTGTGCTTTCGTGGGTCATCTCTTTTAGAAATGATGCCAAGAAAGCAGAGCAATCAGTGTGAAAATTGGTAGTAAAGATTGGGAATTATTGTTTTAACTGGAAATAAACTGTTTTTTTTTGTTGTTGTTGTTGTTTGTTTTTCCAGATAGCATGGATTATGTGATTGGTTAGTCTGGGATTGCTTGGTTTTGTTTTGTTCTAAGCCACAGATCCTACTCATGCATCTTCTGAGTTGCCTTGTCATTGCACATAAGGTCAAGTCCTTACAGCCCTTCCTTTTGTGCAGTGTCAGAATTGAATATCTCCTTAACTGTAACATAGTCTATATACTCTGGGAAATACTGCTTCCTAAATGCCATACAACCTTCAGAAAACTTCTTAGCTCTCATTAGATGATGCAGAATAATAAGAATTGTACACAGACATATATCCCTTGATATGCATATGGCCCCGCAGCCTTGTGGAAAAGAACTTGAGTTCACTCTCAGTTGGGTTCCCACAGAAGTTGAGATGGCAGAGAAAAACAGTAGGGGGTCCTTAGTGAACACTGCAAAGATTATGACAGAGTAGGCCAGACTGACCAAGAGGGCCTAGATATAAGTAAACCAAATTGGTATGAAGCTGGCCTAATCATCCTTTGGACCCAACCCACTATAGGGTTGTAGCATTATTTTTTTTTAATAATGTTGCTCATTCCCTAATAGAACTATAGATTTATTTGTTTATTGCCTATTTTGCCCTTAGGAGAGGAACTATTTTTTTTTATTATTGCATCTCTAATATTCAGCAAAACCTGGCAAAAGTAGACATTCAATTAATATCTGCTAAATACATTATTTAATTTTGTAAATTTTAATATTTAATAAGTAAATCAATTTTAAACAATATTCTAATTTATTTTCCACTTTCTTTATGATTTCAACTTTTATTTTAGTTTCAGAGGTACATGTGCTGATTTGTTACATGAGTATATTGTGTGATGCTAAAATTTGGGGTATGAATGATGTCATTACCCAGTTAGTGAGCATAGTACCTACTAGGTAGTTTTTTAGCTCTTGCCTCTCTCCCTCTCTCCCTACTCTGGTAGTCCCCAATGTCTGTCAGTCCATCTTTATGTCCATGTGTATCCAATGCTTAGCTTACACTTATGAGTAAGAACATGTGGTATTTGGTTTTCTGTTCCTGCATTAATTTGCTTAGGATAATGGTCTGCAGCTGCATTCATGTTGCTGCAAAGGACATGATTTCACTATTTCCTATACTACTGTGTAGTATTCCATGGTGTATATGCACCACATGTTATTTATTCAATCTACTATTGATGAGCACGTAGATTGATTCCATGTCTTTGTTCTTAGGAATAGTGCTGTAATGAACATATGAGTATGTGTGTCTTTTTGGTAGAATGATTTGTTTTCTTTTGAGTATATATATATAGTAGTGGGAATGCTGAGTCGAATGACAGTTCTGTTTTAAGTTTTCTGAGATATCTCCAAACTGCTTTCTGCAGTGGCTGAGCTACTTTGCATTCCCACTAACAATGGGTAAGAATTCCCTTTTCTTTTCAGCCTTGCCAGCATCTGTTATTTTTTGACTTTTTAGTAATAGCCATTCTGACTGGCATGAGATAGTATCTGATTGTGGTTTTGATTTTCATTTCTCTGGTGATTAATGATGTTGAGCATTTTTTTGTGTGATTATTAGCTGCTTGTATTTTTTTCTGTTAAGAAGTGTCTGTTCATGTCTTTTGCCTACTTTTTAATAGAGTTACTTTTGTGATTGTTGAATTGTCTAAGTTTACTTTTTTTTTTTTTTTTTTTTTTTTTTTTTTTGAGTCAGAGTTCCACTCTTGTTATCCAGGCTGGAGTGCAGTGACATGACCTCGGCTCACTGCAACCTCAGCTTCCTGGGTTCAAGGGATTCTCCTACCTCAGCCTCTGGAGTAGCTGGGATTATACACAGCCACCACCATGCCTGGCTAATTTTTTTGTATTTTTAGTAGAGACAGGGTTTCACTATGTTGGCCAGGCTGGTCTTAAACTGCTGACCTCAGGTGATCTGCCCACCTTAGCCTCTCAAAGTGCTGGGATTACAGATGTGAGCTACCATGCCCAGCCTAAATGTCTAAGTTTCTTACAGATTCTGGGTATTTGACTTTTATCAGATGCATAGTTTGTGAATATATTTTCCCATCCTGTAGTTGTCTGCTTGCTCTGTTGAGAGTTTCTTTTGCTGTGTAGAAGCTCTTTAGTTTAAGTACATCCCTCTTGTCTATTTTTCATTTTGTTGCAGTTACTTTTGAGGACTTAGCATAAATTCTTTCCCAAGGAGTGCCCAGATGATATTTCCTTTGTTTTTTCCTAGAATTCTTAGTTTGAGGTCTTACATTTAAATCTTTAATACATCTTATATTATCTACCTTTTTTATGATTAAATAAAATAAAATTGCAAAACTATTCTATTTCCTTTGCTCAAATAGGTTTAAAAATTGCTATAAAAAGGAAGAAAGGAATGATATCTAATTAAACTTAAGAGCTTCTGCACGGCAAAAGAAACTATAGACCAAGTAAACAGGCAATCTGCAGAATGGGAGAAAATTTTTGCAAACTATGCACCTGACAGAGTTCTAATATTCAGCATCAATAAGGAATTTAAACAAATTTACAAGAAAAAAAAGAACCCCGTTAAAAAGTGGGCAAAAGACATGAACAGACACTTCTGAAAAGAAGACATACATGAGGCTAGCAAGCAATTAGACAAAAGCTCTGTATCACTGATCATTAGAGAAATGCAAATCAAAACCACAGTGAGATACCATCTCACACCAGTCTGAAAGGCTATTATAAAAAAGTCAAAACAAAAAACAGGTTCTGGTGAGGTTGCAGAGAAAAGGGAACCCTTATACACTGTTGGTGGGAGTTTAAATTAGTTCAACCATTGTGGAAAGCAGTATGGCAATTCCTCAAAGATCTAAATGCAGAACTACCATTTGACCCAGCAATCCCATTACTGGGTATATACCCAAAGGAATATAAAGCATTCTATCACAAAGATACATGCATGTGAATGTTCACTGCAGCACTGTTCGTAGTAGCAAAGGCATGGAATCAACCTAAATGTCCATCAATGACAGACTGGATAAAGAAAATGTGGTACATATACACAATGGAATATTACGCAGCCATAAAAAAGAATGAGCTCATGTCTTTTGTGAGAACATGAATGGAGCTAGAGGCCATCATCCTTTGCAAATGAATGCAGGAACAGAAAAGCAAATGCAGCATGTTCTCACTTGTAAGTGGGATCTAAGTGATAAAAACTTATGAACGCAAAGAAGGAAAAAAAAGACACTGGGGTCTACTTCACTGGGGAGGGCAGGAGGATGGAGGGCGGGGGCAGAAAAAATAATTGGGTACTGGGCTGAATACCTGGGTGATGTAATGTTATGTACAACAAACCCCCATGACACATTTTTATATATGTAACAAACCTTCACCTATACCCCCCAAACCTAAAATAAATTTTGGTTTTAAAAAAAGGAAGCAAGGAGGCATAACAAAACAAAACAAGAATAACTCAGCGATAGAAGCACAAGCTTAAGAGAAACTAAGAATGATAAGCAAAATCAAATTCAAATGACTGTTGGTACAAATTTGAAATTGGAAAACATGTCACAAAATGGCATTATACAGTAGTAATTGAGGAAAAAAAGTGAGTATATGAACTGCATTTTTATTTTCAAATACTGGTGGTAGAATCACTTACTTTTCTTTTACCCATTACTCTCCTGGATTCCTATCAAATACAGAAAAGTCAGGGCACCATTACTTTAATGGTCTAGATATAAAGGATTTGGGTTATAATATTGACTTTGGAGCCAGACAAAGTTGGTTTTGAATTCTGACTCTGACACTTTCTTGCTGATGACTTTGGACAGTAAACTTAAATTCTCTATGCCTCAGATTTCATGGTATTAAAATAATGATAGCAATAGCTAACTCACAATGTTACTGTGAATATTAAATGTGATAAATCATATAATGCTTAGCAGTTACTACCTAGATAGTCATCAATAACTGGCATTTACTACTATTAGAGGGAATGTTCTATACAGATACATAAGGACAATTGATTCTAGGATGAATAAAATAGTTTTTCATCATGGATGTTAATAGTACCTAAAGACTTTTGGGGCCTATGAGAAAAGTAGATTAGGTAACATTAATATGGGGGGTCCTCTGTCATCACTGCCCAGCCTTATTAACTTGAATGTATTAGCAAGAAATCCTGAGTTCCACCTATAGGTTATTGGGTGCAGGAATTTCTCATAATGATCCATTTGCCCCGTTTTTCAGAGGAAGAAAATGTAACTCAGAGTGATAAAGTAACTTGCCCAAAATCACACAGGATTTGGGATTTGAAGCTGAAACCATCTATCTCAAAAGTGTATTATCTTTCCATTCTAAGATGCTGACTTCTTTTATGCCTTGGATTCATTGGATTTTTCTCTACTTCTGATACATCTCTTTTATAGATGAGAAATCAAGTGGAACTGATTGTTTTATATCCAGAAAGTAGCAAAATACATATGGTGAAATTCAGAAGTGGTCCAATTCCCAAAGAGTCATTTTTACCTCAGTAAATTTGTATATTTTTAATATCTTATATTGAGTGTATGTATTTATTTTAATAGTGAGGCCTTATCATTTTTCCTTTATAGGGAATACCAGAGATTTATTCTGTCTTTTGAGGCTAAGAAGCTGTCTTCCAGGCATTGCCTAGTGGACTGGGAGTAATGTAATACCCCAAAGCCAGAGAAATACCCTTGCAGGGTTTTAAAAGTGGCTTATAGACTCAAAATAATGACCTCTCATACCTGCCATCTTAAAATGATGCAGATTTTATGACCTTTTGTGTATAACTAAAACAATAGGAGGTGGCTTAAGGATATGATGACTTTGTTTATTATATATTGGAGCATCTCACAGAACTAAAGTGTAAGAATGAAACTAGGCCTCAACCAGAGGCACTCAATTAAAATATGGAAGGTGGTCAGGAATTTACTCTCTTTTATCATTGATTTTGTAAATAACTTTCTCTGTTTCTCTGTTTACCTGGTGAAATATGGCTGCATAAGAGCATATAAATGTGGATGTTACATTTTGAAGCAAATAAACCTCTAGCCACTCACTCAATGTCTCTGAATCCCAATTCCAAATTACTAGAAAAGGAAATCTGAATAGTATACTTTAGGTCAAGAATTCAGTCATAATAAAATTAACAGTAATCATGGGGCTGGGAAAATGTACAAATGTACCATGTAGAGCTCATTCCTGTATGTAGAGGAATGTTCTTGTGGAAGGCAAGAGACTTATATGGAAAGAAGTTGTCTAACTTGTCTACAACATATGTACATATCAAATATTATACATATAATTTCAACCAACTCACTACACATTCATAGACTTAAACTTTAAAGTCCTTAAAAAAAACCTGTTATAGAGTAACAAAATCTGCTCCCAGCCCTAGCCAGTGTTTTCAGTGCTTGTGCAGTACGTGTGTGTGTGTGTGTCTACGCACGCACGTGCATGTACATGCACGTGTCAATACACATGCACACATATCATTGGTGCAGAATGATTTTCCCTCATTTTGCAAAAGTTGGATATATTACTTTAAACAGCAGCTGGATCATGTTTTTTATGTAAACAGAGATTCAATTTACTGGAATAAAGAGAATATGGGTTAGACAAGAGAAAGGGGAGGCAAAATATATCCAGGAGGATATATTTTGTGTAATCACTGGAGCTGTCCTGGCAGATGGGGGCTCAGGAAACGATAATGCTTTAATAATATTTGCACCTTGTGCAGTTTCACTCTGGTTTCATCCTGCCTTTGCCTTTGCTGTGGTCAGCACATGTTTGCCTTTGCAATGGGAAGTCAGAGGTGCCAGCTCTATTGAAAGGGAAACTGTGGTGTAGGTGCCTCTCTATTAAAAAACAAGCAATGACATCTATACTATTTGTGTATGCTTGAGGACAGGCATTTATGATAATGACTTGCAAGGTTTGCTGACCCTGGTTTGATTCAACCTGCTGATTTCTGATTCATCCATTTCTATTAGAGTGCTTGTAGATGGATGCAAATATTATTGTTAGAATGGAAATACTTTAAAATGTATTTTATTTTTGCAAAATAAATTCCTAACAAATGCTAGATTTGAGGGGATCAATAAATTTTTATTTTCGTATAAAATGATTCTGTCAACTTAACATCTAAATACTATTACCAAAAACTAAAATTTTTCACATTAAATGCCAAAAAGTCTTGTTTTTTAATTATGTTTATAATTACAGCTAGACTAATTTTATGGGAAGTAATCCCCTTAGTTTGTTGAAGCAATAAATTTTCCTAATCCATAGGTTTTATATATATATATATATACACACACACACACACGTATGTATGTATGTGTATATATATAATTTAGTTTACAGCTTTTATATACAAAAATTAGATTTCTTATGTTTTTACTTATAAGAAATATATTAGTAAAACTTGCAATGAAGGTTTGTATAATATATAGTAAGAATATAAAAATAATAAAATAGGACTTTGGCCTTGGGGTAAGAATATCAGGGTTTCACTCTTTAACTCTCTACCTCTTCCTATAAGTCACTTGAATATTTTTGCATAATTTTTTCCAATTGTAAAATAGCAAATAGAATTTTATGAGAACTTTAGCACAATGCCAACAAAAAATAATGACCCTATACATTTTGTAAGTGGTCATTAATATTAACAATGATTATAGTGATAATATAAATGTAAGAATAATATTAACCAATAATTAGTGATAAATTAATAATACTGGTAATTAAGCAAAAAAGAAAAGAGATGATGAATTTTAGAAAGTAATACTATTTCAGTAAATATATTCATTTATAAATATACCTTATTGCCCACCTGCTGTCCCAGAATTAAACTGATTATTTTACTAATGCAATGATATGCCCAGAATCTGAAATAAGAACTTCTGTCTTTTGTTAATAGCAATGTATGTAGTTTGAATAAACAAAAATTCACCTTTAGAACATAGTTTGTTTATCTGGAAATTATAAAAAATAGCTTACAAACAGTGAGTATACCAAGAAATTAATTTGGTCCTATATAAACCTAGAGATTTCTGAAAGAAAAAAAAAAACAGACTGGATATTTTGATTTACACATTAAAAATACCATTTAAAACTGATTTCTTACATCCAGAAGATATGTAACAGTTACCTTAAATAAGATCTGTTTTTTATAAATAATTGAAAAAAAGGTCAAAAGAGAAGGCCATATTTTAGAGAAAAAGATAAAAATAAACTTAAAAAAATTTTAAGGATGGAGTCTCACTATGTTGTCCATGCTGGACTGCAATGGCTATTCACAGGCCGAACACGATGAACCCCTGAGCTCAAGCAGTCCTCCCATCTCAGCCTCCCAAGTTGCTGGGACTACAAGCATCCACCACTTCACCTGGTGAGATATATATATATATATATATATATATATATATATATATATATATATATATATATATTCCTGAAATGGAGACGAGTAACAACATCAGTTAGGAATACCTATAGCATTGACATGGTATATTTTGGCAATGGTAAATTGGTACAAAAATTTAAGGTCCACAACTCTAGTGACCAGATTAATAAATATGTTGTAATGTTTGCTTTGTTGTGTCAACTTGACTGGGCTAAGGGATGCCCAGATAGTAAAACATTATTACTCTGTGTCTATGAAGTTGTTTCCAGAAGATATTAGCATTTGCATCAGTAAACTGAGTAAGAAAAATATATGCTGACCAATGTTGGTGGGCATCCACAAATCCAGTGAGGACCCAGATAGAACAAAAAGGTAGAGGAAGGGTGAATTTGTTATTTATTTTCTTGATCAGGGATGGCAAGGTTCTCCTACCCTAGATGTTGAAGCTCTTGGTCTTAGAAATCCTTGACTTTAGGACTCGTACCGTCCTCCCACCCAGTGTGTTCTCTTGCCTCAGGTTCTCAAGTCTTTATCCTTAGAATGGGAGGTACACCATCGGCTCTCTGGGTTCTTAGACCTTCAGACTCTGACTGAATTACATATCTGGCTTTACTGGTCCACCAGCTTTCACACAGCATATTAGGGGACTGCTCTGCCTCCGTAATCATGTGAGCCAGTTTCTATAATAAATCCCCCCCCATCTTTATCTCCTCTCTTTCTCTCCCCTTCCTTCTCTCCATCTTCATTCTTCCTATTGGTTCTGTTTCTCTGGAGAACCCTGACTGAAACATATGTATTTGAAGAAAATGTTATAAAATAAAATTCAAAAATTCTTGATTTTCTTTCCAGCATTTTTTAGACTCAATACTCTGGGAAACCTTTCAGATTTACTATAGCAGTGTAGTGTAGTACTTACTACTATGCTGAATAGTATATGCTGAATAAAATAATTTTGATACAATCTGGAACTTTCAAAAAATAAGGAAATTTTTAAAAACCACCCTGCATACACAAATAAACAATGAACACTATGAATGCTAAATATAGACCTGCAGGCAAAAATCTGTAATGAAATAGAAGGTTTTGGATCACCATAAATGGTATTTAAAAATAGTAGCATTATTCTCAGTATAGCAATACTAAGTCTTGGACCATCAATAAGTAGAAGTACTTAAAACAGAGGACCTGTTTAAAGTAGACACTTTGAGAGAATTAGAGTCTAGAACAAGAAGGGGCAAATATTCCTGCAGGAAATCTTCCCAAATTTAGGCCTGGAGGATGGTCACAATTAGGATAATGCAAGAGGAATTTCACAATTTTCCAATCAAGTATCAGTAAGTACAAAAAGGAATAAGCCAACATGTGTAGAAGTCATCAGAAACAATGAATAATATCTTTGAGATACCGAAGTCTTTCGTGTTTATAATTGGCAAAGGCAATAGCTAAAATGAAAAATAGAGATCTACTGTACCAGATACTGCCTATATTAGACAATACTTTATCATATATGTAAAAGTTTATTAAGAGGTTAGATCCCATGTTAAGTGTCTTTATCACAAAATAAATAATACATAAATAACGAGGTCTAGAGAACGCTTTTGGAGGTGATGGATAGGTTTATGTGGTGATGGTTTCATGATATATACTTATTTCCAAACACATCAAATATTATACATTAAATATGTACATATTTTATATGTCAACCATAGCTCAACACTGTGGTTAAAAAATAAATGATGGAAAAAATGGACTCATATAGAAAGACAAAAAGCTTTTTAAAGATGTCAGAATGACTGGAAACTCTGAAACAGCCAAAATAAACTCCTAGGGAAAAGATACATAATTTATTAAAAGTAAACTTTCAATTATCAGTAGAAAAACAAATTAGACACAGTTAAAGATAAAATGGAGGACTTGAAGAAAAACCTGAAGAAATATCTGAAATGCATCATAGAGAGACATAGAACCAGATATGTAAAAATAAAGTAATGGAGGGGAAGAATAACTTTGTTCACATACTTTCCTAGAAAGAGAGAATAGAGTTGAAGCTTTAAAATCAGAGAGATTTGATAGATAACAAATATAGGATATGGCCTCATATAAGAAAATTAGACTGGCAGTTTTCAATATTAATGTACCCAATAAATGAAAGCATATATGTAAATCTAAACAGCCATTGTACATAAAAATCTATATGTAATTTATGGGGTTACTATATGTAAAAATAGTAGCATGTACATCAGGAAGTGTGTAATAAGAGGTGAATTATTCTAGGGTTTTTGAATTATTCAGAAAGAGTAAGATATTATTTTCCTGCAGGTTATATTAAGATAGTATGCATAGTTAAATTTCAAGCATAACTACCATAAGAATAGGATACAATGTAATTCCCAAACCAGTAAAAGGGAAACAATGGAAAAGGAAAAAAAGAAGGAAACAAACAAATTATACCAACCAAATATGGAGAATAGGGAGAGAGGGCAGGCGTTAGGGAAGAAGTGTAAGTAAAACATGTATGAATTGAATAAAAAGATCATAACTTCCAATTCCACTTGTAAGGAGTTTGGAAGCTGCCACTACTAACAAGATGTATAAAGCTTTACAAACTGAAAAATCTACAACAGCTCTTAGATTCATAAGAGAAGTGAGGTCATAGGGTCAACCACTGTCTCCAAATTTGGAGGGACAGACAGGTGCCTACAGAGAATCACAACTTATCAGGGAAGAAATTCATGACCTTAAACTCCTGTAGGAGCCAGTGCTGAGTTCATCATATCCAGTTATCAAGAAAAATTTGAAAGCATACCAAATGACAAAAAAGACAGTTTCAAGAGACAGAGCAAACATCAAAACCAGACACGACCGGGATTTTGGAATTGTCATACCGGGAACTTAAAACAGCTATGAATAATTTGCTAAGGACTCTAATGGATAGAGACAATGCACATACACAAAAAAATGAGCAATGTAAGCAGATAAGTGAAAATCTTAACAACAAACCAAAAAGAAATGCTAGAGATAAAAATCACTATAACAAGATAGAAGAATGCCTTTGATGTGTTTTTAGTAGACTGGATTCAGCTAAGAAAAGAATCTTCAAGCTTAAGATATCTCAATAAAAACATCCAGAACTTAAAAGCAAAGACAACAAAGAACAGTAACAACAAAAGAACAGAGTATTCAAGAATTGTGGGGCAGGGAGCTGTGGCTCACACCTGCAATCTCAGCACTTTGGGAGGCCAAGGTGGGTGGATCACTTGAGGCCAGGAGTTCAAGACCAGCCTTGCCAACATAGTGAAACCCCGTCTCTACTTAGAAAAAGTATAAAAATTTGCCGGGTGTGGTGGCAGGTGCCTGTAATCCCAGCTACTCGGGAGGCTGAGGCAGGAGAATCACTTGAACCCAGGAGGCAGAGGTTGCAGTGAGCCGAGATCACACCACTATACTCTAGCCTGGGTGACAGAGTGAGACTCCATCTCAAAAAAAAAAAAAAATGTAGAATAAGTACAGAAGGTGTAATATATGTGTAATGGGAATACCAGAAAGACAAGAAAGAGAGAAAGGAACATAAAAATATTTGAAAGGATAATGAAGAATCTCCCCAAATTAATGTCAGACCACAAACCACAGATCCAGAAAGAGAAGAGAATACCGAAGAGGATAAATGCCAACAGACACACAACAAAAAAACATAAAAGACAAAAAAATACAAGTAGACGTATCATTTCAAAGCTACAGAAAATCGAAGATAAATTAAAATTATGAAAGAAGCAGAGGAAAAAATAACACCTTACATATAGATAAACAAAAGGAAAATTTGCATCTGACTTCTCCTCAGAAACAAGGCATGCAAAAAGATAATAGAGTAAAACATTTAGTGTTGAGAACAACGACAACACAAAAACAAAAACTCACCAACCTAGAATTCTGTAGCCTGCAAAATTATCTTCAAAAGTTAAAAAGAATTAAGCCCACATTTTCCCTAATGATATCTGCTCTCAAAGAGCAGCTGAGACACTGAACAGTTTTTAACACCCTCATGGTGATGAGCTTGTTAATAGCCAAACTGCTGATAAATAAAGACATTGAGAAAATCATTAAAGCAGCTTGAGGAAAACACAATAACTCTATAAAAGCAACAAGGAGGATAAAAACAAACTTATTGCCAGAAAAAAAGTTGAAGGAAAAATAAAACAAAACGTGTTCAAAAGAAAGAAAAAATGTTAATTACAATTTTATAACCAGTGAAAACAAGTTTTATAAAAAGAAGACAATACATTTTCAGTCACCATTAGTCTTCCCAAAGTGCTGGGATTACAGGTGTGACCCACTGGGCCCAGCTTATATTTAAGTTTTTAAGGAACTTGCAAATGGTTTTTCACAGCACCCAGATAATTTCGCATTCTTACCAGCAATGTACGAGGGTTCAAATTCCTCCACATTTCCCCAGCATTTTTGTTAATTTCTGTTTTGTTACTATTATTATTGCTGCTCTAGTTGGTGTGAACTGGTATCTTATTGTGACTTTGTTTTGCATTCAATTAATTATTTTAAGAATATTTTCACGTACTTGTTATCCATTTATGTATCTTTTCTGGGACTGTCTATTCAAATATTTTACTTATTTTAAAAATATTGAGTTATTTGTTAATTTTTTGTGGGGTCATAAGAGTCCTTATTATATTATAAATAGTGAATGATTACATTTGTGATTTTCAAATATTTTCTCCCATTCCCCATATTGCCTTTTTACTCTAATAATGCCCTTTGATGAACAATGGTTTTTAATATTTATAAAGTCCAATTTATTTTTTCTTTTGTTGCTTGTGCTTTGTCTGTCATATCTGAGAAAATATTGCCTAGTTCAGGTCATGAAGTTTTACACCTATGTTTCTTTGCAAGAGTTTTATAGTTTTAGCTATTACATTTAGGTCTTCAATCCATTTTGAGTTAAGTCTTTGTGTATACTATGAAGAGGGAGTCTAATTCAACTCTTATCCATGTCAATATCCTGTTGTTCTTGCAATATTTATTGAAAAATTATTCTTTCCCTATAACCTTGTTGAAAATAAACTGACCTTAGACATATATGTTTATGTCTAGATTTTCACTTTTATAACTTTGATCTAAATTTCTGCCCTTAAGCCATTACCACACTATCTTGATTACTGTAGCTGTGCGTTAAGCTTTGAAATTGGAAAGTATGTGTCCACCAACTTTGCTCTTTTTCATAATTTTTGCCCATTTTTGGCACCTTGTATTTCCATGGAATTTTAAGATCAGATTTTCCTTTTCTGCAATAAAATGGTAGTTGGAATTTTAATAAGAATGGTGTTCAATGTGTAGATAAATTTGGGGAGTATTTTTACCAACTTAGTGATATTAAATCTTCCAGTCAGTGAACAAGAGATGACTTTCCATTTATTTAGGCTTTCTTTAGTTTCTTTCAGGCAAATGTAATACAGCCTCATCTTTGCCCTGCTCTCACCCATTACAAAACCTTGCACAAGTATTAATGTTCTTGGAATCGTATTCCTTACCCTCTTCTCGTAGTGTCTGTGGAAACTTCTTATATCAGCTTGCTTTCCTACTTTTAAGTAGCCTTCCCTGACCATTCTGACTAGTTCATCTCTCCCTATAAAAGAATTTCATAAGCACATCTCTTATTTGTAACACTCAGTATACTGATTTAAAATATGTAATTAATATCTTTTTCTACTTTGGACTGTAGGCAACATGAAGGTAATAATTGGGTCTACTTTTTGCCCCATATCTACTTTCTTTGGGAAATGCTCTATTCCTGTTTCACCAAAATTTATTGGCACTTCAGTAAAGGAAACTGCCTCTCATAGACATAGTCTTGTGATACATCATGGACTTTGTGGACTAGCAAATTGCTATTTCCTTGACTACAGTGAATGAAAGTTCATTTTGTACATATGATCCAAGCTGTGCTCATTAACATCTTTTTGTCAACAGGAAGTTTAGGTCCTGAAAAGGAAAGGTACTCTTCTAAGATAGTAAAAACTGTGTAAAGCTGGACTTTTCAAATGTATTGTTTGTTTACAATGAAAGATCTCTCTGATAAGGTACTTAACAAAGAAAACACAAAACAGAGTGATACACAGACATGATCTTGAGGACGTTGTTTCAATATTTCTTTAGCCAGCTCTACACTTTTGACATGTGAGTTAAGGAGTCAGTACATTCTTTTATTTTACTTTTTGTCTTAAGGTGCGTTGAATAGAGCATTTGTTACTTGAAACTAAGAAAGCTAAGTGATATAGCTGTTTACCAGGTATATCCTCCTGAATTTGAATTTTGAAGATGTCTCTATAATGTTATCTTCTTCCCAGTCTTTTTCATCTTGTTTGCTCTGTATTCATGTATGACTCTATCATTAACTGTTTCCCCTTGATTCTTTTTTCTTTACCTTTTTTGGAAATGATTGGGATTCCTTTAAAAGAAAAGATAAATTCATTACTTAGGAAAATAATCAAGAAGTGTTCAGTGTAAATCTTTCCATAGTTATAACAATGTTAACAGCCTCATTGACTGAGTATGTACAATTCACAAGGAATGCAGTTAGACACTTTACACCCACCATTACTTCATCTAATCATCATGATAAAATCTGCAAGGTTTGTATTAATGAAATAGTTGCTGACATTTTACAGAGAAACAATGTGAAACTCATACAGATTACAAAATATTGGAAAGTTTTCCTGTTTATTAAATCACAAGGTAAAGATTCAAACCAGGTCAGTCTTATTCCGAAGGCAATGTTACTCCCATTAGGCTCTGCTACTGATGAGAAAGTTACAATAGTCTGGAAATAGTGGTATTTTATGAAGAGCATTTAACATTGCACAGATTAAAAGTACAGTTCTTTAAAACACTGAATGTCTTCATAGACAATGTTGTGAGATTTAGCCAAAACGGAGAAAAGTGCAGTTTTTCCATGCTGCTTATATTGAGTATTAAATGGAGATATGGCTATGAATATGGTGTAAAGGATTTCTCATTAAAACAGAATTTGTCATATCTACATCTGCATAGAAATTTTGGGTGAATTATATACCATATAAGGACTAACCTCACAATGCAGAATAGGATAATTTAATACTTGCTAAATAGAATTTTGTCTATGCTAGGATTTTTCCAATGAGCATTACTGAATCCAACAAAACTATCTCTATTCTATATTTGTGTATATTGAATATGATAAAAACAAATAAAAAGGATAGCTGTTTATATTCCAGTAGTGACTCCTCCAAAGAAAGCATATCAATCACATACAATTAAGCTGTCAGTTCCTAATTTAGGAAAAACTATTCCGTCCGAAACCGGGAAATGTAAATATCAAAATAAAGGAAGTTTTAGAAAATAAAACGTAATTCAACTACCTTCTATTTCTATTGTCACTCTGATATTAGGGTTACTATCGTCTTTATTTTCTATGCATAATAAATGGATATTTTATTTGCTACAAGAATCAGCATGTTTCAAGCAAAACTTTTTACACTGAATCTGGATTGGAATTATGCACTTACCTGAAAAGGTTTATGAATTCCCCCCGGTATAAATATAAATTTGATCCTTGAAGGAAAATTTGTAGTTAATCTTAGTCATGTCCTTGAGCTGTCTTCTGGTACATAGGCATGAACTAAACAAATGAAAGGCATATGTACCTGTATAAAGTTTGGCATGGGACTTATTGGAGTCCTCAGATTTATGGGATAACTTTTATTGGGCTATTTTCCATTTACAGCTCTGAGATAAAGCATTTACTCCATATAAGGTTAGTAATTAGCTTACACAAGACTATTTATGTCACCCACACCTAAAATGACAGAAACAGTCAAGGAATTTTATTAAAGATCTTCTCATGAATACATGTCATAAAGTTTAGGAACATTAAAAATGGTTTTTTTCCTCAGTGATTACTTTTTATGTATTCATTAATTGATTTTGGGCATTATTTACTGATAAAGGAAGACAGCCAAGGCAAATGTTCATTTTTTTACATGAAGAGAATAATATACTATTGCCCAATATGTTTTAACCTATAATCTAGAAAGAGGCAAGATGAAAGAGATGCAAACATCACTAAAATATACAGATTTCTCTATAAAAATGAACATGTATTAATGGGCACATCAATAATAACTAAATTTTTTATCTCTGTATTCCATTTTGCTTGTTGGAAAAATACAAGGATTCAAGGCAGGTGGAAGGCAATTTATGGAAGGTTGAAGCACAGCCATTTGTTAAGAGCAAAATAGCCAGAACTCTGAATGATCTTGATGAAGAAGGGAAAGTTTAAGTAGGAGTAAAAGGACACAGTGAAGAACTCTGTGAAAGACACTGAAAAATTATGACATTTTATTCCTTCTCACAAGTGTCTTTCCCCTTCAAAGAGAAGGAAATGCCCTGAAAATTCTGAAATAATGGTGACGTGATAGAGATTAGGCGGAAATGAAGTCTGTCCGTGACCTTTCAGTATTGTAGAAACTGAGGCTAAGTATTTTTATATTGTGTATAATTTACTTCAGTATCAGTGGTACTAAGAAAACATAATAAATTGTGATAAATTTATATGGTATATAAGTATACTGATCCTGCAGGGGAATATGAAAGAAAGGCTATGAGTCCAGTACTTTCTAACTGGTTTCGTTTTGTAAGATATCATTTTTTCTATAAATTGGTAAGTCTTGACCACCAGGAAAAAGAATTTTTCAGCCTTTACAAGTTTCATTTCAACTGTCTAACCATGGATAGAGTTGTGGGGAGAGGGAAACATAAAGAAAACCCCTGATCTTTCTCCTTCAAAACATGTAGCATTGATTGATAGTTGTTTTAGAGAAGAAAGTATCCCATCATTACTGTATGACACTTTCTAGGACAACATTTTTATGACAAAAATTCATCTGGTGGGCATATAAAAATAATGATGGGAGAAATCTGTGCATGGCATAAAGATGCAAGTGTCTTCATAAATCTATGCAAAGTATAAGTATGTTTGAACAGTAATGAAAGAAGCAATGTACTTTCAGAAATAAGGTCTTGTACTCATATTTCTAAATCTAAGTTTGATCATCTTTAGAAAGCTGTCTGAGCCTTGAATTTTTTTTATAGTTTTGTGTTCATGAGTACAAACACTTATTTATATATTTTATTTTATTCAGGACATACTTATTTGAACGTTAACCGTATGTTAGAAAAAGTGGAAGATTTAAAAAAGTCTGAATTCCTGCTATCAAAAACTTTAGTAGTAATGAAGACAAAGACACATACTCAAGTAATTATAGAATAACTTATTACCTCTTTTTTTTTTTTTTTTTTGTGATGGAGTCTTGTTCTGTTGCCCAGGCTGGAGTGCAGTGGCAGGATCTCTGCTCACTGCAAGTTCCGCCTCCCAGGTTCACGCCATTCTCCTGCCTCAGCCTCTGGAGTAGCTGGGACTACAGGCGCCCACCACCACGCCCGACTAATTTTTTTTTGTTTTTTAGTAGAGACGGGTTTTCACCGTGTTAGCCAGGATGGTCTCAATCTCCTGACCTTGTGATCCACCTGCCTCGGCCTCCCAAAGTGCTGGGATTACAGGCGTGAGTCACCACGCTCGGCCAACGTATTACCTCTTAAGTGTCATAAGATGTCAAAGTATTATGAGTTTAGGTTTGTGGTTCTTAAAAGAGCAGAGTGTGTTGGGATGAAGAAAGTCAGGGAGAAAGACTGGATATGAGTAATTAAAAAAATATATAGACATTTGTGTAAATTTTTAACCTGGCCTCCTTTTCTTCACACTGTACATGTAGTATTGTGTTTTCAAAATTTTGATTGTGAAGTAGGGCATATAAATTTGTAGAAACTGTATAAAAATAATATGGAGTGATGAAAAACTAGAGTGGTCAAATTCAAATTCAATCTCAAAAAGATCAGTTTTAGGTTTATAAAAGACATTCTTTGTTCAAACACAAGTCTTTTGACCACATTTGACCCATTGTTCAACATTTTGTGACTTTATATCCTCTTTAGAGATCTCATTCCCTCACCATTTGATTGATATGTATATTTTCTTGTTCTAATATATTGTTATTGAAAACACAGTTATTGACACGTACTCTGTGTTAGCTTCTGTGGAAGACATCAAACACAGGAGAGGTCAAGCAGATATGGTCCCTGTACTTTCGCAGTTTGAAACCTAGCTGTGACAGATAATAAATGAGTAAACTAAAAAATAATCATTACAAATGGTGATACATGTTATGAAGGGAATCAAGATGATGCAATGATGGAATATAATAAGGCAGCACCTAATTAGGAAGTGTGGTCAGAAAAGCTCTTAGGCTGAGATAAAATATAGGAAAAGATGTCTGCCATGTGGCTGCTTATTGGCTGAGTTTGAGGTTGAGGCTATTGATGTTCTAGTCAGAAGCAACCACCTGGGTAACTCTATGAGGAGTAAAAGAGCTTGGCTTCTTTGAGAACTGAATGGAAGGCTGTATTGGGACCATATCATTTAAGGTGCAATAAGAAGCCATTGAATGTAAAAACCACCACCCTGTACTCTATGAAAGTTATTTTTTTGCCTACTGATAATAGTTTGGTTCTCTTGACTTAAAATATAGCTTCATTTTCAAGTATTTAAAACATAAAATGATATAAAAAATCATTTCAACTCCTGGTTGATTCCTCTTTCCACCTCATTTCTAGGATGGTGTAGGCTGTTTGAGGCTATCTGAGGTCCTACAGTAAAAAGTGGAGTATGGTAGGCAGAATACTAAGATGGCCTGTCAAGGTTTCTCGACCCTGTCATTCATTAAAACATTAATCTAGGTGCTGTTGTGAAGAGATTTTGTTGATTTAAATTAAGTCCCAACTTGGTAGATTTTAAGATTGAGAGATTATCTCAGTGGATTTGACTTAATCTCTTGAACCACTTTCTAAAAAGAGTTTTATCTGGCGAGTTGCAGAAAAGAAAATCAGAGTTTCAAAGCTTGAAGGGGATTCAATGTGCCACTGATGACTTGTAGATGGAGGGGGACGTATGAAAAGGGCTTCAGAATGGCCTCCAGGAGTTAGGAGCAACCACCAGTCAACAGCCAACCAGAAACAGAGGTCTTGGTCATCTAAGCACAAGAAATTGGATTCTGCCAACAAGAAGATTTAGCTGACCATGATAATGATTTTTTTCCTAGAGCTTCCAGATGAGGACTCAGTCATCAGACACCCAGATTATAGCCCTGTGGTACCCTAGTTAAAGAACTAAGCTATTCCATGTCAGAGTTTTGACCAACAGTACTGTAGGCTAATAAATAGGTGTGACTGTGGGCTGTTAAGTTTGTGTCCATTTGCTATGAAGCAATAGAAAACAGGCAGCATGCTGTGTTTTTTCTACTCTTGCATCACCTTGGTCTTTCTGTTCTCCTCCATTCATTAATAAATTGCTTCTGGTTCCTCTAGGTACTAGGCTGTGGGTAGGGGAAGGTAGGAAGGTTGAGAAGAAAGTTGGGGTGTTTTTAAAATGACTTAAGTTCAGCTGTCTTCCAAGTTCATGGGAAAATAAGCCATTCTTTTTCTGCCAAACGGTGGTATTAAGGCTTGCAGGATGAAATATTTTGCTTCTGACTTCTCCGGCTGAGAAGCAGGCATAATTTTCTGTGATTATTAATATTGCAAACTCTAGAAAATGCAAGCTAGCCTTCCCAGAAATTTTCTCACTGTTCTACACTCCAATTGCCCTAAGGGAAATAGAGGGTGAAGACTGTCTTTCCTTCTCAGAGGCACTCCCAATTTCTATGCGTGATTCTCTTGGGTCACCCTCATGTCACCAGGGAATGAAATATTCCCCATCTTACTCCATGCAGAAAGGAGGAGAAAAGCCAGGACATGTTCTGTATTCCTATGTATTCCCATTAACCACTAGCTTTCTCTTACATATGTTCATTAGGGGATGAACAAGAATATTGGAAAGACTGGTAAAATCTTGTAGGGACATTTCTAGATGATTTCTATGATTGTTTGGGATATTTGCAATCTGTCCTTAGTTTTGATTCCTCTGTGAATTGAGGTAAAATTCCCATTTAAAATCCTGTTGCAAATTCTACTTTGCGAAAGTAAAAACCACCACCCTGTGCTCTCTGAAAGTTCCTTTCTTGCCTACTGATAATAGTTTGGTTCTCTCGAGTTAAAATATAGCTTTATTTTCAGATATTTAAAATATCTGCTTTTTATTTTCTAAAAATCACTCTAACTACTTGGTGGAGAGTAGACTGCAGGAGGATGAAGTTGGACCCTGCAATACAGATACTCTTGAGGTAATCTAGACCTTCCATTAAATGGGTGATCCATGGAATGGCAGGTTCAATGTCACCTGGAAGCCTGTAAGAAAAGATGAGTCTCTGGTCTTTCTTCAGACCTACTAAAGTAGAATGTACACTTTAACAAGATCCCCAGGTAATTTGTATGCTTACTAGAAATTGTGAAGGACTTCTGTAGGTGAGATTTGATGCTTGCTTATCTAGGGTGATGTGTGTGGAAATGGGGATAAGGGAATGGATACAAGATATATTTTTGAGATACAAATGACAGAATTTTAGGATGACTTGATGTCAGAAATGAGGAAAAGGAAGAAATCCAGTATGATAAGTTAGGTTTCTAGCTTGAGTAACATAGTGGTGGTTTATGAAGTTTGGGAGAGGAATATGCTTGATACAAAAAAAAAAAAAAGCAACAAAGGTTCCAATTTGACCACATAATTATCAGGAGAATATATATATATCTATACATCTATATATCTACATCTCTCTCTCTCTCTCTCTCTCTCTCTCTCTCTCTCTCTCTGTGTGTGTGTGTGTGTGTGTGTGTGTGTGTGTGTGTCTGTGTATATGTTTTTTGAGATGGAGTTTTGCTTTTGTTGCCCAGGCTGGAGTGCAGTAGCGTGATCTTGGCTCACTGCAACTTTTGACTCCTGATTCGAGTGATTCTCCTGCCTCAGCCTCCTGAGTAGCTAGGATTACAGGCACATGCCACAACATCCAGCTAATTTTTGTATTTTTTAAGTAGAGACAGTGTTTCACCATGTTCGCCAGGGTGGTCTTGATTTCCTGACCTCGTGATCTGCCCGCCTTGACCTCCCAAAGTGCTGGGATTACAGGCATGAGCCACCGCGCCCAGCCGAGAATATTTTAATAGTTATAATCCAGAGTCGTGCTTGCCTCTTATTCCTATTGTCCCTTTTCTGTTTCTACTCCATTCTAACTCCTTAGTTGAAAAACTATAATCAGTCTAGTCAGTAGCAATCTAGAGCAGATAATTTCTGTGGTTTTAAAAGCACAGAAATTACAAGGGCCCTTTCCCTGAAAATGTCTGCTTCTTTTATTTTCTTCTTATTGCCATTTCTATCCTGATAGTCAAAATTTAGTTAATATTAAATCTTTCTTCAATTGATTTTTCTACCTATTGTGAAATACAATTATCACCAAAATATGATAAAACTGTTTCAGATCCTCAATTGAGTATTAGAATTTTAAAAGAAAAATAACCAATAGCTTATTCAGAAAAAGAAAAGAAAAACAAAAAAATGCAAAATAAAAACCTCTTCTGTGTCTAACAATATTTTGCACAGCTTTCAAAATCAATGGTAATAATACAAAATCAGGTGTATTTTTCAAAGGGTTAGTAGGTAATTTGTGAATACCCATTGGTGGATGTGAGTAATCATCTTTTATTGGAATATATTAGACTGTACATCTTTTTAATTGCTATGTGTTTTCTGGCTTCCTGGTCAACAAAGAAGAGACACTAATCTAACATCTAAATAACACAATACTTCATCATTGCCAGGGCAACGTCATTGGGAGTAAATCCCGAGGCAGAGCATCATAAGGATTTTGTAATTTTCATGGTGGTTATGGGGCAATGAAAGAAATGATTCTCTAAGGTGGGCCACAAGAAAGCTGCTATTACATACTCCTTTTGATGTGCACTATTTTATTAGTACTCTGTATTTAATGAGATTTTCTCTATGGGGCTTTTCCCCCCTTGTTTTTAGCTGCATGAAAAATAAATAACGTGGGTGGGAAAATTTTCTCAAACAAAATGGCCATAGTTTTTTTTTTAATTTAAAAATAATCTCTAATAAAAATAAATTTTAGGCCTAGTGCTAAATACTGAAGTATCCAGCATTTATATTTCAATTTAAAGATGAGGAAATAAAGGTAAAAAGGGGCTAAATAACTCACTCAAATTCATTCCATAAGTAAGTAGTATAGGTGGAATTTAAACACAAGTAGTTGGGCTCCTAAATCATATTCTTAACCTTATGTTAAAGATACTGGAACTGTATAGGGAGGAAAACACACACACACACACCGTTCTCCCCCCCAACAACAAAGAAGGAGAAGGTATTATGTTATTTCACTGATGTCACAAAAATTTGTTCTCTCTTTTCAAAATGTAAAGAGTGATTTTTATATCACATTGGATAAATTTCCATGATTATATGTCTATCAATCTCTCTCCTTTGCAAGAAACATGTAAACACATAGAGTTGCATGCTTTGAATTATATAGGCTGACTCTGAGTGTACTGTCTATGAGTTAGCTCTGCTCCATAAGGAGTAGTAATAAAAATAAATAAATAAGTAATATAACTGAGCATCTTTGATCATGATTTAATAATTGCAAATAATACTTATAGCCATTTCCCTGGAATTTTATCTCTTGATTAGAGATAATAAAAATCTTCACAAATATCTTTATTGAATAATTTTTACTAGGATAATTTGCTGATGTTGGGATAGCATTAGGAACACATAGTAATCTTTAATAGAGTTTATGACAATTTTTATTTTTTCTAATTAACATTTTGTTTACTAGAATTCCAAAAGGCACAAAGTACAGCTGGCTTATTGATATCAGACAAATCTATTTCCCCAAATATTTACTAAACCTGAGTGCTGGTTTTCTCCTCCAATCGCTTTCTAAATATGTTGTGCTTCTAAATAGGGTCTCTATTAGCCCTTTCACTGGGAAAATTCTTTACTCTGCATAGCTCTCATACATATTTCAGGACATTTAGTGTCTGTGTCCCCTGGTCATTGCAAGCCGGTGATAACCAAAACTGCCCCTACATTTCCAAATCACCCTGATTGAGAACAATGGAAAAAATCAGGGGAAAACAATAAGTAAACATTCCTACCACTTATTTGCCCTCTCCTCTCTTTCTCTTAATGCACAACAGACCAATTTTATCACCCAATAGGAGGCTCTTAAAAAAGGAGAGTTTCATTAGGTATGGTATAATGGGGAAAACAATGAAGGAAAGCAAGTGATACAACCTCCTCTCAGGAGAATCACTCATCATCCAGACATTCTCCCTCATGACAGGTGTGGCTAGAAAGGAGCAGCTCATTAATGGCCATTTTTGGGACATGACTCGATGGCTAATCTTCTTTTCCAGCAGTTTGTTTTTACAATTGAATGTCATAGAAAAGGCGTACTGTCTTAGAGTCTTATCCAAATAAACAAGTTGTACAACTCTATCACTGCTTCTTGTCAAGGCTTCAGACCTATCACAGTCCTCTTAGCATGTTTCTTTGTGTCACATTTCTTGTGTCCATCCCAGCTAGGTCTGGTGGTCACAGCTAACTCTACCCTAGGATTTGGAAGCTCTTTCTTGTTAATTGATTTTCTTCACCATAATTAGAGCATAGCAATACTTAGGAATGTAAATATTTATATTTGCACTCTGAGGAGTATAAAATTATCTCTAATTCAATGTCTATTTAAAACCCAAACCTTAAAACATTCTGTACATTAGCTAATCTAATCTGATCTTAAACTTAATGTAATTCACAATTTGACATTCCTTCATGTGAAATCATCACGTACAGAGCATTTAATGCAATTATTGTCTGCATAGTTCATATTAATAATAGGACAAATTTGTGAAATGTTTATTATATTTAATAGTTATTGGAAGTTACTTAAGTTTTCATATATTACAAGTTCTTAGAAATCAGGAACTTTGCTTTATTCCTCCTTGGATGAATAAAGCCCTGGAGCAAGGCTGGGAAGAGAGGATGCTCCAAACAAATTTTTCATTTGAAATATTTGTGTTTCCCTTCAGCTTTCAGACATAATATGCAAGAACTATCTTCTGTGAAATCACTTCACTCCTTTGCACTCATCTGAAGCCAATTATTAAGACATCTGTGCTCAATGTCAATAAGATGTACAGCATTGTGATTTACCAGCTAACTTCATTACTGGCTTTGGCACTGTCAGTTTTTTTAACAAACTGCTAACAGATAAAGTAATAAGAGTACTAGAAAACATATTGCCTGTAGGAGCTGTTGTTATTGAGGGCAAAAGGGTAGAGAGTATATACATTTCTCAGAAATATGAATAATTAAAGATTCCTTTAAATTAGAGTCACCTTGCAGCTGAAGCCACATCTTACAAGAAACAAAAAGTTTTGCTATGGCTTCTATTTGATAGCTTTGTTATGCAACTGTATCATAAGTACTATGCCAATTTAAGTGTTTAAAATGTATTTATTGTGATGAGTTGACAGGTGGTCATTTTTCAATTACATTAATTCATTTATATTACTGATAATGATAATGAAAACAAAACTTCATCTTTTATGTATAAATCAACTAAATATCTAACTATTTTAGAAAGTGCTTACTTAAAAATCAGTATCATTAGTTTGCATGAGAGTACTTTTTTGTTAATATTGCCTCATTATTTTAATTTTTAAAGAATGAAAACTATTTCCTGAATATTGAGTAAATAAAATGAAATTTATATTACTGACTACTAGCACTTGCTGCTTAAGCAAACTTACGAACACATTAGAAAGGCCAAAAGGCACTGGTTGTCATTATGAAAGCATATGCTTTGGCTCTAAGGTATACTAAAAAATAGTTCCTTTTCTTGGGCCTTTTTCTTTGGCTTATGTGTTCTATTTTTATCTATTTCCACATATCAAAACTACCCTTTCAGGTGTTATATCTGCTCAGAGTCCTTCTCCCTTAGCAGACTAATGTAATAAACATTTGCATTATTTAAGAGTTTCACATGTAAATCCATTATCCCATTTCAGAAACCATATTTACTCTATCAGACAGACTTATTAGAAGTCTAACTATTTGCTCTCACTTTCCTGGGGACACTAAAGTAGATTTTATGAAACACTAAGGGCTTGGCATGCTCAATTCCTCTTATGATGGAAGGGACCAGGTCAGGGTCCCTTCCACAAGTGGCCAGGCTTTCTGTCATCTGATTGGGCTACCATGGCATGATGTATTGTACTGGGGATATGCACCATAGCAAAGACATTTCTTTTTCTTTTTTTTTTTTTTTTTTTGAGACGGAGTCTTGCTTTGTCGCCCAGGCTGGAGTGCAGTGGCGCGATCTCGGCTCACTGCAAGCTCCACCTCCCGGGTTCACGCCATTCTCCTGCCTCAGCCTCCCGAGTAGCTGGGACTACAGGCGCCCACTACCACGCCCGGCTAATTTTTTGTATTTTTAGTAGAGACGGGGTTTCACCGTGTTAGCCAGGATGGTCTCGATCTCCTGACCTCGTGATCCGCCCGCCTCGGCCTCCCAAAGTGCTGGGATTACAGGGCGTGAGCCACCGCGCTCGGCCCATAGCAAAGACATTTCTATGCTAGCTTGAAACAAGATCATTGCCCAATAGTGTTGTCTCAAACTAGAGAATTACCTACTGATCCATTTAGATTGTATCTCCTGGGGAGATTGAATATGAAGCAGAGAGAAAAAGAGGAAATCATAGTAGAAGATAGTAGATGGGAATACAGTAGGCATAGAGGCCAAAAAGTGGAAAGGAGAAGAGTGACTTATGGTGTTATAGAGTCCCTAGATAGGGTGTATTAGATGCTCTCTGTTGAGGGAAAGACAAGCTGAGAAGTTCAACAGGCTGATATTCGTGCTGCAGAGCCACTGCTGCATCCTGAATGGCAAAGTGTACTTATCAAATTTTTCTGCTGAAACACTTTCTCAAATTCCCTCTTTCATGTAGCTTTACAAGTAAAACTTCCTGATATGAGGTAACCTCTACATCTCTATTCTACTATAATCTGTAAAATCTAAACTAATGAAATTTCTCTATGTGCTCCTTTCACCATTGCACAAGATTTTATAGCATTATCCTTGCAAATGCAGGTGATTTCATGCAGAGTCTCCCTAGATAACTCTGGTTGCCACTACTCATTTCATCTATATCACAGGTACCCTCTAATTTGTAGTTCCAAAGTCCTGGTACTTTGGATTGAGAATTGTGCTTGTTTTAACTCAGTCTTTTTTCTTTCTTTCTTTCTTTTATTATACTTTAAGTTTGGGATACATGTGCAGAACATGCAGGTTTGTTACATAGGTGTACATGTGCATGGTGCTTTGCTGCACCCATCAACCCATTATCTAGATTTTAAGCCCTGCATGCATTAGGTATTTGTCCAAAGCTCTCCCTCCCCTTGCCCCCCTCCCCCCGACAGGCCCCGGTGTGTGATGTTCCCCTCCCTGTGTCCATGTGTTCTCATTGTTCAATTCCCAATTATGAGTGAGAACATGTGGTGTTTGCTTTTCTATTTCTGTGTTAGTTTGCTGAGAATGGTGGTTTCCAGCTTCATCCATGTGCCTGAAAAGGACATGAACTCATTCTTTTTTATTGCTTCATAGTATTTCATGATGTATATGTGCCACATTTTCTTTATCCAGTCTATTATTGGTGGACATTTGGGTTGGTTCCAAGTCTTTGCTATTGTGAATAGTGCTGCAATAAACATACGTGTGCATGGGTCTTTATAGTAGAATGATTTGTAATCCTTTGGGTAAATACCCAGTAATGGGATTGCTGAGTCAAATGGTATCTCTGGTTCTAGATCCTTGAGGAACTAGAACATGTAATTTCTAATTTAAATTATAATCTATAGAAGAACTATCCCAGCAGGATAATGGACTTTTCTAGGCCCACTTTCACTATGTGTCGGGTACCTTAAAATATATAGTTTCAAAGTCTTAGAGATTTTTATTGAGAATTTGTAAACTTCAAAATGCCAAGCTTCTTTATCTTATATAAATATATATGTATAGAGAATATATAAATCTGGAATATGTTATACTTGTTTATAATGATGATCTTAAAACAATTCTGAAGTACATGGTGATGAATATACTTAAAATAACTTGTGAATATATTTTACAAGTTTATTGAGGAATAAGTGGCATACAATAAAATGCATATATTTCAAGTATAAAATTTAATAATTTTTTATACAGGTATATAACTAGGAGTCCAGAACTACATCTAAAAAATGAACATACCTATCACTTCCAAATTTCCTTCTGCTGTACCATCTCTCTCTCCTTCTCCTCCCATCCCCAAGCATACACTAATCTGCTTTCTTGACACTACAGATTACTTAGAATTTTATCTAAATAAAATTTGTACATTTTGTCTATTTTCTTTTACTTGAAATAATTATATTAAGGTTTATCCATGTTGTATCAATAGTTCATTACATTTATTAATTTTTTATTACTTTTATTGCTGAGTAGTATTGCATTATATGACTTGTTTATCCACTCACTTGTTGGCATTTGGGTTGTTACCACTTCTTTTTAGTAAGCAGCTATTAACAGTCATATATGTCAATAGTAAGAACATATCTCTTATTTATCTTGAGCAACAGCTAGGAGAAGAATGAATGGGTTATATAGTAGTTACATGGTTTTCACATTTATTTACTTACGAAAATGCCAAGCTGATTCCCAGTCACTTTGGGGTTCTAGTTCTTCTATTTCCTCATGAACATGTAGTATGGTCAGCCTATTTTTTTTTTATTTTAGCTATTCTAATATGTATGTAGTAATGTTTCATTGTGTTTATTTTATTTAACAAATACCCAGGCTGGGCATGGTGGCTCACTCCTGTAATCCCAGCACTTTGGGAGGGCAAGGTGGGGGGATTGCTTGAGGCAAAGAGTTCTAGACCAGTCTGGGGAACATAGCAAGACACCATCTGTACAAAAAGTAAAAAATAAAAGATTAGCTAGGTATGGTGCTGTGCACCTGTAGCCCTAGCTATTCAGGAGTTGGAAGATGGAAGGATTACTTGAGCCTAGGAGTTCAAGGTTGTGGTGAGCTATAATCACACTATTGTACTACAGCCTGGGCAAGAGTGAAACCCTGTCTCTAAAAAACAAAGAAACAAACAACAACAACAACAAACTAATCAAGTTGCATGACTCTTTCTGAGCTCAGTTATTATCTACCTTTGTATCTTTCTGTTTTTATTGTTGTTAAGGTACCTGTTTACATCCTTCAGTCACTTTTTAAAAATGGGTTTGTTTGTTTTGTTATTGGATTTTGTGGTACTATATATTCTAGATAAAAGTAATGTATTATTATTTTAATTATAAATATTTTTCCCAGTCTGTGACTTCTCTTTTCATTCTCCTAACATTATTTTTTAAAGAGCAGAAGTTTTTAATTTGATGATGTCAAAGTTATTTTTTGTTGCATTTTACGGATTATGATTTGTCATATTTTTAAAATCCTCTATATCTTGAAATCATAAATGTTCTTCTATACTTATTCAATAATTCTCCAAGTTTTCAATTTTATACTAAAGTTGGTGTTCTATTTCATATATTTTTGTATGATGTGGTATGTATGTTACTTTTTGTGTAAGTATCCAATTGTTGAAATGACTATCAATTCTCTATTGAATTGCCTGCACCTTTGTCAAGTATCAACTGTCTGTATGTGTTTAGGTCCATTTCTTAACTCTTCATATTCTTCTTTTGATTTAATTGTCATACCCAATGAGACACCACACATTCTTGCTTACAGTATCTTCATAGGAAGACCTGAAATAGGAAGTATTCATTTTGCCATTCCAAAATTATGCTTTGTATTTTGATATGCATTTTAGGAATAGTTTTAACTTTCTACAAAGTGATGCCTGCTGCATTTTAGATTGGAATTGCGTTAAATCTATATATCAATTTGAAGAAAATTGACATCTTAAAAATATTCAATATTCTCACCTTTAAGCCAACTGTATCTCTCTATAAGGTTGTCTTAGTCTGTTTCTGCTGACATAACAAAATACTACAGACTAATTTATAAAGAACATAAATATATTTCTCCCAGAACAAAAATATAGTTCTGGAGATTGAGAAGTCCATGATCAAGATTCCTCCAGGTTCAGTGTTTGTTGAGGGCCCCACTTTCTGTTTTCAAGATGGCGTCTTGTTCCTGCATCCTCCGGAGGGTATGAATAGTGTGTCCTCACATAACTGAAGGCTGGAGAGAAAAATAATTTAAGTGCTTCTCTCCAATCTTTTTATAAGGCACAAATCCATTGATTAGAGTCCTCATGACTTATTTACTTCCCCAAATGCCCACCTTTTTATACTACCAGAATGGGGATTAAGTTTGGGCATGATTTTTGGAGGAGACATACTTTCAAACATAGCAGCATTAAATTTTCTGAACAATATTGTGTAGTTTTTACTCTACGGGTCTTTCAGTTTTTGTCTTTTTTATATCTTTGTATTTCATATTTATGTCACTACATTAAATAGTAATGTTTTTAAATTGTATTATCTGACTGAAATGTGTTAGTGTGTTAACATGTAGTTAACATTTTGTTGATCTCTTATGTTGGTACCTTATTAAGCTGTTAGTTGTAGTAGAATAATTTTTTAAAAAAGAGTCCATTAGATTTTCTACATAGATGGTTGTGTTTTCCATATATAGAGACAGTTTTATCTCTTCCATTTTAATCTTAATACTTCATTTATTCTTTCTCTTATTGCACTGGATGTGAGTTCAAATACAATGTTGTACAGACATTTCTTGTATTTTTACTAATTTGTGTTGGAACAAATTTAGTCTTTCACCATTAAATAAGATGTTAGCTGAGAGAGTGACATAAGCAAGATGGAGGAGAAGGAAGTCGTATATCCCCCTTCCCATTACAAATCTGCAAAACACACAGATTGATTGAATGGCATTTCATGGACACATTTTATTTTTTTAAAGTCAGAACCTAATTAAAAAGGCCCTTGCATCCTGGGAGAATGAAAAATTGGAATCATGGAAGCAGACAGGATATTTTAAGGCACCTTCTTGTCAGAGATCCTGTACTTGGCCTAGTACTGTATAATCAAGAAGCACCCCCACTAGATCCCAGATTTACCCAGGGTGAAGATAGGGTTGGTTCACATGTCCAACACCCATACTTTTTGAGGGTCCTCCTCCAGAAAAATGACTACAGACTAGTCATTCTTTAACCTTTGATGGGTCTGGCATAGTCTATCCACCCATGAGAAAATAAAGGCAGCATCTTGGGCGGATGGATGCCAGAAACTTTATTCACTGCTTGGTATAAAATGAGCCAATGAAAAATCTCGGCTTTCAGCTTGCCCCTGGAAAGAGAAATAGTTGATCCATGCTTCCAGTACCCCAGATTCTCTAAAGATGTTTAACAATCTAGCACCTGTCTCACCAATCCTGGTGCTCTGATGAGTCAGGCATTATTTTGCAAGCTGTGGGAGAAAGTGGCAACTGGGGTTGGTGGATTGCATAGTTCCCCCTATTTGCCATCTGCTGGCTCAGTACAGAGTGAGTAGACAAAAACACAGCTACCTGACTTTCTCTAGATTGAGAAAGAGTTGGAAGAGGCCCCAGAATCTCTGACTGGACTGATTTGTACAGATTTTTTTCCTGTACAAGGCCAAGATGTGAAGAATGGAAGAGGTACGTGATTTTTCCAATGCAGAGACTCAAACACAAAGAGTCAAGGAAAATGAAGAATCTGGCAAAGATATTTCAATAAATGAAACAAAATTCAGAAGTGGCCTTAATAAATGGAGTTGTATGATTCATCTGACACAGAATTAAAATAACTCTTATAAAGATGCTCACCCAGGTAAAGAGAATAATGCATGAATTATCAGAGCATTTTAACAAAGAAATAGAAAACATTAAGAAGTACCAATTAGAAATTGTGAGGCTGAAGGACGTAATAACTGAATTTAAAAATTCGCTAGAGTGTTGAATAGCAGACTAAAGTATAAGAAAGGATCACAGACCCAAAGTCTGTTGACTAGAGATAATTGAGTGAGAGGAGCAAAAAGACAAAGCAAATTATAAAACAGAGTGAAGAAACTTTATGAGAATTATGGGACACCATCAAGCATACTCATATATGCATATAAGGGTCCCAGAAAATGTAAAGAAAAAGAAGGTAGTAGAAAGCTTATTCAAAGAAATAATAGCTAAAAGCTTCCCAAACCTGGGTAAGAAAATGGACATACAGATTCAAGAAGCACAAAGGACACCACATACGCTATATCTCTCCAAATACACACCCAGGCATATTATAATCAAATCATCAAAATTCAAAGACAAATAATTTTGAAAACAACAGGTAAAAAGTGATTTGTAACATACAAGGCAACTTTCATAAGACCATCAGTGGTTTGTTTTCACCATAGTCTTGCAGACCAGAAGGGAGTGGGATGATAGATTCAAAGTGCTGAAAGAAAATAAAAGCCAACCAAGAATACTACCACTAGCAAAACTGTTCTTCAAAAATGAAAGTGAGATATTTTCTCAAGCAAAAGGCTATATCTCTATGGGACCTATGTGTAAGAAATACTAAAGAGAGTTCTTCAGGTTGAAACAAAAGACCCTGAAGAGCCATACTATTACTGTAATGATGGTGGCTAAGTCAGTTTATGATATAAAAGTTAAAAGACAAAAGTATTAAGAATATGTTAAATTTTCACAATATGAATAGATATAAATTTTGACAAAAATAACATAAAATCTGTGTGTTGGGAAGAGAAATTAAAGTATTTTGCATGTGATTGAACTTAAGTTATTATCAGCTTAAATAAGCTATTGTAACTGTAAGATATTTTATGTAAGTCCCAAGAAAACCACAATAAAATACCCATAAAATTTCATAAATGAAAAAGAGGAACACGTGAAAGCATATTAATAGAAAAATAATCAAAACAATATAAAGAAAGACATTGAGAGAGGAAAAGACAGAAGAACTGCAAGACTAACCTGATGCCACTAAAAATAGCAATACTAAATCTTTTGCAAATAATAATATAATGTAAATGTAAATGGATTAAATCTTCCTAATAAAAAAATGGGGTAGCTGAATAAATTTTCAAGACTGAAAAATATGCTGTTTACTAGAAATTCACTTTAGATTTAAGTACAAACATAGGCTGAAAGTGAAGTGAAGTTAAAAGATATTCCATGCAAATGGTAACCAGAAAAGAGCAGTAGCTATACTTAAATATTAGACAAATAGACTTTTAGTCTAAAACTGCCACAAAATAAAAGGACAGATATTTTATGATAATATACTATTCAATCAGCCAGAAAGAGATAATGATTGTAGATATATGTGCATTCAACATGAGAGTCCTTAAATATATAAAACAAATATTGAAAGATTTGAAGGAAAAAAACATAGTAATGCAATAATAGTAGTAGATTTCATTCCCCTATTTTCAATAATGTACAGAACATAAAGATAGGAGATCAATAAGGAAATAGAGGATTTAAATAACACTCTAGACCAACTGAACCTAATAGTCATATACAAAATATTGTGTTAAACAGTGGCAGAATTCACATTTTTCTCAAACACACATGGATCTACCTCCACGATAGATCATAGGTTAGGTCACAAACCAAGTCTTAAAAGAATAAGATGATCTTTTCTGGTTATAATGGAATAAAACTACAAATCAATAGTTAACAGACAACTGGAAAAATCACAAATATATGGATAATAATAACACACTCTTAAACAACTATGACGTCAAAGATGAAGTTTAAAGAGAAATTATAAAATATCTTGAGACAAATAGACAAACATGACATAATAATATTTATTGGATGCAGCAAAAGCAAGACTAAGAGAGAGGTTCATAGAAATAAACACTACATTTAAAAAAAAAAAATCTCGGCCGGTCGCGGTGGCTCACGCCTGTAATCCCAGTAGTTTGGGAGGCCGAGACGGGTGGATCACCTGAGGTCAGGAGTTCGAGACCATCCTGACCAACATGGTGAAACCTCATCTCTACTAAAAATACAAAAAATTAGCTGGGCATGGTGGTGGGCGCCTGTAATCCCAGCTACTCAGGAGACTGAGGCAGGAGAATCGCTTGAACCTGGGAGGCGGAGGTTGCAGTGAGCCAAGATTGCGCCACTGCATTCCAGCCTGGATGACAGAGCGAGAGTCTGTCTCAAAACAAAACAAAACCCTCAAACTACCAAACTTTATACCTCAAGAAAACACAAAAAGAAAAATGAACTGAGCCCAAATTAGTAGAAGGAAAGAAATAAATGAAATAGAAAATAAAATACAATAGAAAAAATCAACGAAACTTAAGAGTTCGTTTTTTTCAGTGATCAAACTGTCAAAGCCTTTGCTAGATTAGGAATAACACAGATGATTCATAAAGAAAATCAGAAAAGAAAGAGGAGGCATTAAACTGATACCATAGAATTAAAAAGGATCATAAGCCACTGCTATAAACAAGTATTTGCCAACAATCTAAGTAACCTTGATGAAATGGATGACTTCCTAGATATATACAATCTACCAAGAGTAAATCACGAAGAAATAAAAAGTCTTACCTACAGCTAATATGTTAATTGAATCAGTAATCAAAAGCTTCCCAACACAAAAGCCAGAACTAAATATATTCACTGGTAAATACTACCAAGGACTTAAGGAAGAATTAATGACATCCCTTCTCACTATCTTCCAAAAAATTTAAGAGAATAAAACCTTTCCAAACTCATTTTGTAAGACCTGAATTACCTTGATAACAAAGCCAGAAAGACACTACAAAAAAAGAAAACCATAGGGCAACATCCGTGATGAATATGGATTTAAAAAAATCTTCAACAAAATACTTCAACGGAATCTAACAGCACATTGACAGTATCAATTATACCCCATGACTAATGGGATGCATGGATGATTAAACATAGGAAAATCAATGTGATAAGCCACATTAACAGAATAAAGGTTTAAAATCACATGATTATCTTAATGATGAAGATAAAGGATTTGACATAATTCAACAAACTAGCAATAGATGGAATGTACCTTAACATAAGGGATGTATACATAACAATACCAGAGCTAGCATCATACTGAATAGTAAAATGCTGAAAGCTTTTTTTCTACAATGGAAACAAAGTAATGATGTCCACTCTTGCCCCTTAACATTGTACTTGAAGTCGCAGCCAGAATACTCAGGGAAGGGTAAAAAAATGCTTCCAAATTAGAATGAAAGAAGAATTATTGTTCTTATTTTCAAATGGCATGATCTAATATGTAGAATAGCTTACAGGCTACATAAAAAACTGTTAGGACTAATACAAATTCAGTAATGTTGCAAGATGCAAAATCAATTGTATTTCTATACACCAACGAAGAAGTATTTGAAAAGAGAATTAGAAAAACTATAGCATTTGTAATAGCACCAAAAAGAATAAAATACTTAAAAGTAAACAACTAAGGAGGTATACTTGTATACTGAAAACTGAAAATAATTAAGGAGAAAAACTAAGACACAAACACGTGGAAAGACATTTCATGTTCATAGATTGGAAGACTTAATATTGTTCAAATGTACGTACTACCCAAATGATCTACAGATTCAATGCAATTCCTATCAAAATTGCAGAAGTAGAAAAAAATTCTAAAACTTATATGGAATCACAGAAGACCAAAATAGTAAAAGTAATTTAGAGAAAGAAGAAAAAAGGTAAAGGCATCATATTTCCTGGATTTGAAATATGTTATAAAATCATAGTAATCAAAATAGTATGGACTGACATGAAAACAAACGTATAGACTAATGGAACAGAGTAGAGAGATGATAAATCAATCCACACATAGTCAACTGATCTTCAAAAAAGACACTAAGGAAACAATGGGGAAAAGATAACATTTTCAACAAATGGTATTTGCAAAACTGTATATCCACATGCAAGATAATGAAATTGGATAATTATCTTATTCCGTACACAAAACTCAACTTAAATTAGATAAAGTAACTGTAAGATAAGGCAACTATTATTCACACTTCACAATAAACTCATTGTTTATTAAAAGTTTTAAATAAATTTGTATTTTGCATGTAATTAAAATATTGTTATTGTTAGGTTTAAGTCTTACTGTGAAAAAATAATCTTTGATAGTTTTTTGTCTTAATTCTCATTTTCTTTTTTAGGTTTGACTTTCAGAAGCATAACCTGTGATTAAGGAAATGCAACAAGTAAAATTTTCTGAGATTGTGAATCATTTTCTCATAACAATATACTCCTATAATAAAAAAATACATATTAACTACATGTAATATATGTACTAAAACACTCATTGACCAAAAATGGAGATGAAAATTTACATTTAATTCTATTGACAACTTGCATTTAACTCAGGTCTTTGTTAATGTTGTTTTCATAATAGTAATAACTGCTTTATTAATAATTATTATGTTTAATATATGCAGAGGAATGCTAATAGTAAGGACTTCCCTTTCAACTTCTCATGCCAGAGGTAAAATATGAATACTTTATTAGTTGTTGACAGGCTTATAGACATGTGCCTGTGTTTCTTGTTTAAAACATTATGTCTCCCAGAAATGTATTTGCTAGCTAGAGGCAGTTTGACATGTGCACGTCTCTTGCTGCCTGCAGTAATAAGCAACGCCAAATGTAGACAAGTAAAATGTGACATCACAACAGCAGAATATGAAAATGTGTATTCTAAGGCAAATATCACATTCATGTCTCTTGTTTCTATTAACAAATAATGTCAACAGCAAGCTCAATTATTTTGCTCAAATTGAAAAAATAAAGTGAATAAATACCTTTAAAATAGCCTTATTTGGGAAACAATATTGCCTATAACTGAAAAACTGAAGGCAGATGTCAGATTATGACAGCATATTTTTAATATATCTCTTCAAACGTGAAATCCAATCATGTTCACCCTCTCCCATGCCATTTAATCCCTCTCCTTGAGACATTCCACTTCCCAAAATGCTATAATGAAAGCCAGAGTTCATGGCAAAACTCTAAGCTCCCTTACCTCTCATTAGTTGAATCCAGCTTCGTCAAATTTTATTTCAGCTCTTTCCTGTGGCTCAAGTGAAATTCAGACCTCTATTGATATAAAAAATGTACAGGAAGTAGCAGGGTAATTTATTCCCAAAGGAAATATAGTGCAGTTTAATAATGTATTGGGAAGATGTGGCCAGGTCAGCCTGTTATTTATCCTTTTGGCTATGCTATTTTATTTTGAAGTCAGCAGAAATAAAACAACAACATTCTGTATACAGTAGTTCACTTACTATTTACTTTTGTGTTAAAAAAAAAGTACTGAAGAAAATTCTTTTACATTTTCCCCCACTTGATTTGTGTTTGCTCAAAATTCACCTGATAAGGATTAGGAATATAATAGAAAATATTTTGAAAAGTACTGAAGTCAGTTTTCACATGGAATAACATGATTTCTAATATTTAAACTTCAAAAATAGAATGGGCTGCCTTATGAGTCAGTGACAAAGCTGACCAAAGAAAATTTTAAAGCAACTGTCATGTATTCTGTGGAACGAAGGACTTCTGTCTTCAGAAATATCTGCCCTTTCATAGAACTTTTCTCTGGAATTTATCATCACATTCTTTGTTTATATTGTGTGGATATATTTCTTAATTTTCTTACCTGAATGTAAATAATGGAAGAGTTGGTAACATGTTTTATTCACTGTTTTCTTCGTCGCAGAGTCTTGCTCACACTATATTTTAATAAAAGTATTTAATTTAGTAATAATAGTAGTATATCACATTTGTAAGATAGTGTATAGATACTTATTATTGATTATCTCATTGAATATTTAAAAAAAACACTGTGAGACAAGTACTATATTCTGCATTTTCATCAAAGAAAATAAACATTAGAGATTTTAAGTAAATGCATGAATGAGTGAATATATAAATTAATTAGCAAACAAACATATGAATAAACATATACCTGAGAACCTGAACTAGATATTATAAAAATATAATCTCTCTATGAATATAAAAGCATTATATTCTGTTTATAAGAGCTATGCATTAAAATTTAATGAAAAGATTATATATATTACCATCACCATCCTTTTAACTTCTTTTTTAGGCATCCTTTATACTACTTCTCAAAGGTAGCATATATCAATAGTTTCATTTTTGATGCTATAAAAATGAAGGAGAGTGCAGAGTACAGATTAATTACGTAGAACTTCATATAGCATCTACAGATTCACATTTATCAACAGACTTCTGGCTTTATTCCCAATTAAATTCCTTTCAGTAAACATTTAATGAGCCTCTGCAAAGTACTGAATAATACAATGAAACATTCATATTATTTAGAGATGTAGCTTGTAGACTCATTGAAATGGTCTCTCTTGGAGTTATATGTGACATCAAGTAGTCCTGCTGATTTGTTTTTTATTGGATTACTAGTTGTTTGGTATTTTTAAACAGCTAGAAAATGATTCTCTACTAAAGACCAGTGTGATACCCTTTGACATAATGGAAAAAAAATTCAACATTATAGTAATGTTGATATACCCCTGAGGAGGATTTAGATATTCATATTTTTCCTGTATTATGAAGCTTGTGGTTTTATAGTTTTACACTTAGGGGATAAGTTACGTATTATTTTGCAAGGTTGAATTTTTGGTCTTTCGGTGTTTTTATTTCTTTTTCCTATCGCTGAAAGGACAAAAAGATTACTGAAAGGGAAATAAAATATTTAGACGTATCAGTTATAATTCAATGAAGGCATGAGTAAGTAGGACACTGAAATTTATCAGAAAATTGACTTTTTTTAAAGCAAATGCCTTGATGTAATATCAATAAAACTAATAAATGTTGTTTCAGATTATCTTTGAAAATTATGACAGTCTAAAATAAAGCTAAAAATTGAGTCCCTCCTCTGACCTTATAACAAACATCTGTTTTAACCTTCAGTGGTATGGTGAGAATATCATAGCTTTGTACTATGAATTTGGTCTTTTTTTTTAGAATTTTTTAATCTCTGATTTTTCATCTCTAAATTGGAAAATATTTTGCAATTAAATGGGGTTAGTATAAGATTCAGATAAAGAATGTAAAAATTTTAGCAGAGTACTACACATAGAGCTAATATTCATGTTTTTACCTTTCTTTTTTCATCATTCAAATCTTCCACAACTTGCTAGTTCAACCCTCCATGAGTCTTTTTCTTTTCATTAGGCCAATACAGAATGATGGTACTATCTTCTAATCATTCTTGTAAGTTAAAATCTGTGCCACATATATTTAATTATTATAGTCAGATTTCTCATGAACTATTTGTAACTCAAATGCCATAAACTTATTAGTAGAAAGTGCATAATTCTAGGGGAAAGAAATACTTGGCCAAAATTCATTAGGCTTATGATCACTGATATGTTTTTTAACCTCAGTTTACTCATCAGTGAAATGAGGGTTGTCATACTGCTCCATGGGTTTTTTTATTTTTTTATTTTTTGGTGATAACATTAAATGTGATAACAGTAGTAAACCCTTCATGTAAATTACATGACCTAGTGTAAATCTTCAGTGTTTGTTAGTTTCTTTCCCCTCCCAACCCCTTCCTTTCCTTTCTCAGCCATGCAGTTTGCTCCTTAGAGATAATAATCAGGATTTATTTACCAAGGGACTATTTAACAGATTTAATTTTATCTTTGTGCACATCTCAAAGTTAACCACCTTTATCTAAAATAGTGGTTTTTTTTTACTTCATTATATGTGGAAATCATCTGGTGGTCTTGATAAAATGCAGAGCAAATTCAGCAGGTCTGAAGAGGGACCAGAAATTCTGCAGTTCTAACAAGATCGCAGGTGATATCAGTGATGCTGCTCACAGACTGCACTTTCAGTGCCAAGCATTAAACTATTATAAATTTAGCTAGAAAGCTGTTGTAGCTATAAAAGCCATCTAATAATAGAGTAAGTAGGAACAAAGCTAAAACAGAGTAGTAGTACTGAGGAGAGCAAAAGTGTGTTTTGCACAGTCATTTTGATGTGATTTCAAACATTGTGTTATCTGTGTTGTTCCAAAGACTGTATTACTTTTTTTTTTTTTTTCTTTAACCCTGCTCTGACTTTTGTATAACATTGACTTAAAGTACCTGTTGAATTTCCGGATCCCTCTCCTGGGTTCATTAAAAAAATAAATAAATAAATATATATATTTAACTGGAAACCTGTGCTAACCAGGAATCCCTAGAAAACACAGTTTGGTGACAGCCTCTGTATAAACATCTTATCTGCATACGCACCTCCAGAAATGAAGGATAAGGAAAAAGATGAATAAGACAAGGCAAGAGGGAGGAAAAGTAAAATGAAGTGTGTTTCCTAGCTGGCCGCAAGTCTATATAATTAGCATAGTTCAATTCAATTCATTCAATTTTGGGGGAGCCTTCAAAGAGGCTGTGTGCACTATTTGTCCTTTTAACAGGCCACCCTGGGAGAGTAAGAAATTGCTGTGGCTTTGCCAGCCAGATTACACAAGCAAGGTGGCAGGAAATGAGTTGCACAATCCTGGTTAGACCAATATCTGGTTTCTGGTTTCGTCACTAATAGGTTTGCCTCCTTTCATCTCTTAACCACTCCTGTTCCTCCCTCCAAAGTATAAGCTGTAACAACGTATATGATTTTATGATTGAATTTTCATCTCAGATAATATATAAAAAATTGCTTACATGCATGAATTGTGATATTTTGATAACAGAAATTAATTCTTATGTGTTTTATGAGGTGGCATGAAAGCAGCTTTCAACATGTACCTTATAAAAAATTGAGAATATTTCATAAAACCAGTAAAAAACACATACAATCAAAGGGTAAATAGAAGATCCACTTTTTTTTCTAAAAGACTATAGTCACAGCCACAACTACTTTTTCCTAGGATATAATAATTATACTCTATTCTTATGCTTTTAATTGCAGAGTTGAATTGATGAAATGCATAAAATTATTTAATTGGATAATATGGTATTTGGTTAGATTATTATATTAATTTTGATAATGATAATTCCAATGTCTCTCATTAGTGATAAGTATTGGTTTTAAAATGATTCTAAAGGAACTTTATATAGCCACTTAATTTAGTGACTAAGCAGTGCTTGGCATGGAGCGCACAAACACAAATTGTTAGAAAACTGAAAGTTTTACTTTACTCTCGTTTGTCAGTAGTGTAGATTGTGGTTATTTATTTCTTATGTATCAATATTGTTTAGGAAGAAACTCTTTTTTTCTATTAAATTATTGCATGCTTCTGATCACCTTTCCAGTTCTTCAAATATAAAGGGGTGTGTAATCTTTTCTATCCAAAGTTTAGCAGAACTGCATGGATTCAAGGTGGCAAATTCATTTTCTACTTTTTAAAAAAAACATTTTGAAGGACAAAGATTTGATGATAATAATAACATAAAATAAATACATAATACCCGGTGAATGAAAGAATTGGTCCACAAATGAACTGACCTCATAGAATGGGTTAGGAAGTCCCTCCTCCTTAATTTTTCAGAATAGTTTCAGTAAAAGTAGTACCAGCTGTTTTATTTCTTTACATCTGATAAAATTTGGCTAAGAATCTGTTTGGTCCTGGGATTTTTCTGGTTGGTAGGCTTTTTATTAGTGATTCACTTTGGAGCTCATTGTTGGTCTTTTCTTGGATTCAATTTTTTCCTGGTTCAATCTTGGGAGATTGTATTTTCCCAGTAATTGAATCATTTCTTCCAGGTTTTCTAATTTGTGTGCATAGAGGTGTTTGTAGTAGTTTCTGAGGGTTTTTGTTGTTGTTATTGTTGTTTTGGTTTTTCTGTGTGGCTCATGGTAATGTCCCTTTTGTCATTTCTGATTGTGTTTATTTGGATCTTCTCTATTTTTTAATTTATTCTTCTAGCTAGCTAGCATTCTATGAATCTTATTTATTTTTTTTCAAAGACTCAACCACACAATCCATTGATCTTTTGTATGGTTTTTCACTTCTCAGTTTCCTCCAGTTCAACTCTGATTTTGGCTATTTCTTATTTTCTACTACCTTTGAGGTTGGTTTGCTGTTGTTTCTCTAGTTCCCCTGGGTGTGATATTAGATTGTTAATTTGCAATCTTTCTAACTTTTTGATGTAGGTGTTTAGTGCTGTAAACTACCCTTTTGACACAGCTGTAGCTGTGTCCCACATATTCTGGTAAGTTGTAACTTTGTTCTCATTAGCTTGAAAGAATTTCTTGATTTCTGCCTTAATTTCATTGTTTACCCAAAAGTCATTCAGGAGCAGGTTGCTTAATTTCCATGTAAAGTATGGTTTTGAACAATTTTCTTATTATTGATTTCTATCTTTAGGGTGCTGTGGTCTGAGAAGGTGTTTAGTATGATTTTGGCTTTTAAGAATTTCCTGAGGATTATTTTGTTGCTCATTGTGTGGTCAATTTTAGATTATGTGCCATGTGCCGATGAGAAGAATGTATGTTCTGTAATTTTAAGGTAGAAAGTTCTGTAGATGTCTGTTAGGCCCATTTGGTCAAATGTTGCATTTAGGTCTCATATATTTTAGTTAGTTTTCTGCCATGATGATCTGTCCAGTACTGTCAGTAGGGGGTTGAAGTGTCCCACCATTATTGTGTCATTATCTAAGTCTCTTTGTAGGTCTCTTAGAACTTGCTTTATGAACATGGGTGCCCCTGGATTGAGTGCACATATATTTTGGATAGTTAGGTTTTCTTGTTGAGTTGGAACCTTTGACATTATATAATGATCTTCTTTGTCTTTTTTGATCTTTGTTGGTTTAAAGTCTGTTTTGTCTGAAATTAGGATAGCAACTCCTGCATTTTTCTGTTATTCATTTGCTTGGTAGATTTTTCTCCATCTCTTTACTTTGAGCTTGAAGTTGTCATTACATGTAAGATGGGTCTTTTTTATGCAGCATACAGTAGGGTCTTCCTTCTTTATCCGACTTGCCATACTGTGCCTTTAAATTGGAGCATTTAGCCTGTTTACATTCAAGGTTAATATTGATTTGTGTAGATTTGATCCTGTCAACATGTTGTTAGCTGGTTATTATGCAGATTTGATTTTGTGGTTTCTTTATACTGTCAATGGCTTATGTACTTAAGTCTGTTTTTGTGGTGGCCAGTAATGCTCTTTCCTTTCCATATTTAGCACTCCCTTGAGGACCTATTGGGTGGTATTAACAAATTCCCTTAGCATTTGCTTATCTGAAAAGGATCTTATTTCTCCTTCATTTATGAAGCGTGGTTTGGCTGGATATAATATTCTTGGTTGGAATTTCTTTGCTTTAAGAATGCTGAGTATAGGTCCTCAATTTCTTCTGTTTATAAAGTTTCTCCTGAAAGATCCACTGTTACCCTGTTGAGGTTCCCTTTGTAGGTGACCTGCCTCTTCTCTCTAGCTGCCTTTTTTCTTTCACTTACACTTTTACTTTCATTTCAACCTAGAAGAATCTGATAACTGTGTGTCTTGGGGATGGTTATCTTGTATAGTATCTTACAGGGGTTCCCTGCATTTCCTAAATCTGAATGTTTGCCTCTATAGTGAGGTTGGGGAAATTTTCATGGATGGTAACCTCAAATATGTCTTCCAACTTGCTTGCTTTCTCTCTTCTTTCAGGGATGTCAGTAAATCACAGATTTGATCTCTTTATGTAATCTCATATTTCTCAGAGTTTTTTAATTCTTCTTTATTGTTTTTTTCTTTATTTTTGTCTGAGTTAGTTTGGAGAACTGGTCTTCAAGCTTTGAGATTCTTTCCTCAGTTTGGTCGATTCAACTGGTAATAATTCTGATTGTATTAGGAAATTATTGAAGTGAGTTTCTCACCTCTATTGTATCAGTTTGGTACTTTCTTAAAATGGCCATTTCGTTTCTTATCTCCTATATCATTTCATTGTATTCCTTAGATTCCTTGGATTGGATTTTGAGTTTCTCCTGATGGTTGATGATCTTCATTCTTATTCATAGTCTGAATTCTATTTCTGACATTTCAGCCATTTTAGCCTAGTTTGGAACCATTGCTAGAGAACTAATATGATCTTCCAGAGGTCAGAAGACACTCTGGCTTTTTGAGTTGCCAGAGTTCTTGTGCTCGTTCTTTCTTTTCTGTATGGGCTGATGTTCCTTCAGTCTTTCAAATTGCTGTTTTTGAATAGGTGTTTTTTGTTTGTTTGTTTGTTTGTTTGTTTTTGCTTTTATCTTCTTAGATGCCCTTGTGGGTTTGATTGTGGTTTAAGGTAGGTTCAGTTGACTCGCTTGAATTCTATTCTGCTTCTGGGTCTTGAAGGAGTCCCTCTTTGGTTGGGTGTTCTGGTGCATGGGGCTCCTTCATGCAGGGACCACAGTTGGCAACCAGGCTGTATTCTTACTGTGTCAGCCCAAATCTGCTCTCCCAGTGCTTCCCAGGAGAAAACAGAGTTGTGCCTGCTCACAGAGTTCCAGCAGAAGTGAGACCACTGGGTTTGAAGATCTAGCATGTGTGGACCATTTGGCTACAGGTGGCAAGGATAGCTAGAGTAGCCCACCCTGCCATCTATGTGTTTCCAGGGCAAGAGGAGGCTATACCTGTATTGGTTAATATTGAGTGTCAACTTGATTGGATATTGTTCCTGAGTATGTATATGAAAGTGTTGCCAAAGGAAATGAACATTTGAGTCAGTAGATGGGGAAAGGCAGACCCACCCTCAATCTGGATGGGCACCATCTAATCAGCTGCCAGCGTGGCTAGGATAAAAGCAGGCAGAGGAATGTGGAAAGACTAGACTGTTTGAGTCTTCCGGCCTCCACATTTCTCCCTGGCTGGATGCTTTCTGCCCTTAAACATCAGACTCCAAGTACTTCAGCTTTTGGACTCTTGGACTTATACCAGTGATTCACCAGGGACTTTCAGGCCTTTGGCTGCAGAGTGAAGGCTACACTATCCGCTTTTCTACTTTTGAGGTTTTGGGACTTGGACTGGCTTCCTGGCTTCCTGGCCAAGACTTATAGAAGTCACCTTGGACTTGAGGGGATTTGCCTCTGCAAAATGTTTGAGGGGCTCTCTGCCTCATTCTAGAAGTGAGGTTGGAGGTATGGGAGGGCCAGGGGTATTCACCCATTTCCAGTCTTGCACAGGTACCTGTTTAGAGTATGAATCACCCAGGAGGCTGTGAGTCACTTACCTTTTCCCAGGTTGGAGACATACTCCTGGCACTGCGCTGATCACAGTCAGGCTGGTGCCCAGCTTCACTCCTCTGTGCTCTCAGTGTCTCCCTCCTGCTTTGATTTATCCTGACCTTGTTTCTCAGATGATTGTCATACACAGTCAGTGTTCACTAGCCGTTTTGTTTCCTCTCCCTGAGAGCAGCACACATGAGCTTTCTTCTAGTCTGCTGTCTTGACCCAACCCCCGCATTCAGTGATATTGAAGTAGGAAGGGACAGGCCTTTCGGTGTCCTCAATAACTATTCTGACTATCTCTTTCACTTTGTTTTTGAGCATTCTGTGTGAAAAGGCTCTCTTTCTTTTACTTCCCAGGTACTATCTTACCTAGTTTTACAAAGATGAAAATTAAACCTTACAATTATACATCTATAGATAGAATCTTTGTCTCTCATTGCAAACTATTTTTACCATTTTTTTACTTCAGTCTGAGTTGGGAACATGAATTGTCCCTTGGAATAAAAGTGAGAGAGCTGAAGAGAAAGAATGTATACAAAAAACACATTAATACTTTGAGATATAATCCTGCCACAGGGTTATGTTTTCCTTCCAACAAAAGAGCAATCCATGGCAATCTCCTTAAATCCTTCTTTTTCCTCTTCTTTAGTTTTAAAAGGTCAGAATGCAGCTGGGCACGGTGGCTTACGCCTGTAATCCCAGCATTTTGGGAGGCTGAAATGGGTGGATCACCTGAGGTCAGGAGTCTGAGACCAGCCTGGCCAACATGGTGAAACCCCGTCTCTACTAAAAAGATACAAAAAATTAGCCAGGTGTAGTGGTGTGCCTGCAGTCCCAGCTACCGAGGAGGCTGAGACAGGAGAATTGCTTGAACCTGGCAGATGGAGGTTGTGGTGAGCTGAGATCATGCCACTGCACTCTGGCATAGGTGGAATCTAAAACGTATACTACCAATTTGGACCTTTTATCTGAATTTCATATCTATATTAAAACATCTTCCATATCTCCATTTGAATGTGCAAAGGAAATATCTTATATGAACTGAATTCCTGATTCCTCATATCTGGCAACCACCATGACAACCAAATTTGCTCAAATTTGTTTCTTTTGCATGATTATAAATTTTAATAAACAAAAACTCTGTTTCTTCCAATTGTCAGGCCAAATCTCTAGTCTCAAAGACATTTTTGGCCTGTACATTTATTTATCCGTCACATACACACATTCTAATTGATTTGTTTATAGATAAGGTAATAGAATAAGAATCTATTTTTAAATTATCATAACTTAGTAAAAACTCTGGTTTGCTAACTTATGTCTGAGTTATTTAGTGTATGTATGTTTGAACATGTGTTTGTATAAAAGTGTCCATTGATGAAAACATTTTTCAAAATTTGTTGTTCAGAATTTTTCTGAAGTTGCTAACTTAAGTGAAAAGAAATATACTATTCCTTTCACTTCTAGGCCAAATTTGGTGAATTAGAATGTGCTGACATAGATTTATATTGAACTCTAAATATATACACATTTCTACTACAGGAAAAGCAAAAGTGTTAAAATTCTAATTTATTGTTTAAGTACTGGAGATTTTTATTAATAAAAATGAATATTTGCTCTTGTTTATTAGTATTTTCTCAGGTAGCCAAGTTGTAAGTTGACATCAAGTTGTCTGTGGTTCAACCCGGGTTTTAAAAGTGAGAAAAGCTGTATTTAATACAGAAAGGGAAAGTAAAATACATAAAATAATGGGCTCTAAGATAAGGAAAAACTGTAACCAAATTTTCCACATCTACTGCCTATGGAGAGAGAAGTCAATGTTGCTTTATATTAATCATATTCTGCAATAGTAGCACATCATGGGTGAGACTACTATTCCTGGTTAGTAGGTCTAGAATATTTGGGTATGGCCTTATTTTTAGATGATCCCATGAGGCTGTCAGAGTGCTTACAAACATGATTTTGACCCTATAAAATAATCTCATATTGTCCTTCTCTCTCTTTTTCTTTCTTTACTTTGCCATTAATGAAGCCCTGGCTATTATTCTCTATTTCCCATTCCTTTTTCTCTTAACTCTATGCCAAAGAAGGCTTTGATGGGCAGATGAATTATCTTCTGCTCTAGGCATTGAGAAAATGATAGGCTATTTGTTATCTGCTTCTCTTTCTGATGTCATTGGTGGGTCTTCACTTAATTGGTCCTCTCTTTCATCTGTGTTAAGGTGTAAAATTGAGGTATAGGCTGATTAATTTGGTGTTATGGAACATAGAGAGTCAAGACTAGCTTGCAGGAATTCTACATTTTGGGACAAAATCTAAACAAAGAAAGATAAGTGATATTTGGTCAACAGTTACAAATGTCATGCAGAAACTGATGTTTGATTAAGAGTAAGATGTGGCCAGGAATTCGAGACCAGCCTGGCCAACCTGGTGAAACCCTGTCTCTACTAAAAATACAAAATTTAGGGGGGCGAGGTGGCCAGCGCCTGTAATCCCAGCTACTCGGGAGGCTAAGGCAGGAGAATCACTTGAACCTGGGAGGCAGAGGTTGCAGTGAACCTAGATCATGCCATTGCACTCCAGCCTGTGCGACAAAGCAAGAATCCATCTCAAAAAAAGAGGGGAGGAGAGGAGAGGAGAGGGGAGGGGAGAGGAGGGGAGGGGAACGGAAGGGAGGGGAGGAGTTTTCTGTCATCTAAATAATAGAGCAGATATTTTATTGCTGTTAACCTATTTGCATATTGAATATACACAATAATAGAGAAATCAGTAGCAGATTGGTCAAAAGTATATCTATATTGTTTTCTAACTTTAGAGATAGATGATATTATAGAAATAGTTCCAAGTCTTTGCTATTGCGAATAGTGCCGCAATAAACATACGTGTGCATGTGTCTTTATTGCAGCATGATTTATACTCCTTTGGGTATATACCCAGTAATGGGATGGCTGGGTCGAATGGTATTTCTAGTTCTAGATCCCTGAGGAATCGCCACACTGACTTCCACAATGGTTGAACTAGTTTACAGTCCCACCAACAGTGTAAAAGTGTTCCTGTTTCTCCACATCCTCTCCAGCACCTGTTTCCTGACTTTTTGATGATCGCCATTCTAACTGGTGTGAGATGGTATCTCATTGTGGTTTTGATTTGCATTTCTCTGATGGCCAGTGATGATGAGCATTTTTTCATGTGTCTTTTGGCTGCATAAATGTCTTCTTTTGACATTGTGCACATGTACCCTAAAACTTAAAGTATAATAATAAAAAAAAATAAATAAATAATAAAACTAGAAAAAAAAAGAAATAGTAAGATTGTGAAACATTTATCTTATTGGAATAACAATGCACTGAGTATTTGGAGAGTTTCAGGTTATGTGGAAAGAGATTTAATGGAAAAAAAGGTCATGAAATGAAAAATTAATTATCAAGTCTTCAAAGAGATTTTAATTTAAATATGTTTAAGCTGAACTACTGTTGAATATAAGCAGTTAACTTTAGTGCTTAGAGTTGATAAAAATTTAGAAAAGAGTAATTCAAAAATGTAGTTCAGTATTTGATTCATAAACCACTTTAGCTAATGTTTGTTCATCAGCTACTTAGTGTTCAGTGAACAGCTGTACAGAACTTATTAAAATTCAGAAGCCAAGACTACTCCCATTATGCATGATCTCATGAATGGAAACAATATGTGATAATCTAAATGAGCCAGTTAATGTGAAGCAGCAAAAACCCACTTAGAAGGAGTGTTTTAATTAAATGCCACTTAATTATTATAATCAGATTCCAAACAATTTTATAGAATAAGTCATTGTGAATTCAGTTATTTTTGGACAATATATGCAACAATCAAATAAGGTAGTAAAAGTAAAATAAAGATTTCCTTAGAAATGTACACATGACCATCATTTCCAAATAATCATTCCATAATGTTCCATATTCCATTTGTTTTAATTTAAAATTATTTACATATATATAAGGAAGACATCAAGTACAATATTTGAATGTATTGCAATATATAAAATATTCTTTTGTATTTCTTGGTAGTGTTATTTTGCAAAGTTGTCCTTCCTTAAAAACTTTTTCATGTAAGTCCAAAAAGTGCTTTTATGACTGAGATTTTTTTTAATGACCTTACAAATGCTTCACAAATAATATCACAAAGCAATTGGGAATATGTTAGACATAACTAAATATCAATAGGCTTAAAGTTCAGAAAACTTTGCTCTCTGGTAATATTCAAATTTTGGCAAATACATGCCAACAACTTCAACAGGCTAATTTTTTTTTAACCTAACTCTCATGTTTCTGACATTCATGAGATGGATTGTTAACTGCTGATATCAATCCCTAAGCATGGGCTAAAAATGATATAAAGTCAGAGCAAGAGTGAGCACAGCTTCAAAAAGTGCTTAAAAAGGAGAAAAGAATAAAAGTTGTAATGCAGAATATAAACTAAGTTTAGGAAAAATATAAGAAATAGAAAGCTGTCTTCTGTCTAAATATTTTACCTTACTTAGCTTAGAATGTATTGCTATAAATAAAACTGGGACAAAAATTTGACTTAAAACATGTGTCTAAACCCTTGCAACTGGCCTAATTCAAATAAAGAAGGAGTACTCTTATTTTGTAAAAGTGACTTTAAAACTTACATTTTCTTTCCATTTTCTTCTACATTTAGAATCCCCTTTGTACAACTCCATGTATCCTTTGCCTTTCTGTTGCTGTAGCCATTATTCATCCAAATGGATTGGTGGAGGGGTAGCTTCCCAAATATATCATTTTACTGGCCATACTTCAGGTACTCTGCTGGAACTGAAAATGATTTCTTAATAAATCTTTCATGGAAGATGGGGATATTCTAAAACAAAAGCTTTTATAATCTACGCTAACTCACCCTGTCCTCTTCTCTCTCACCTCCTTCCTTCCTTCCCTTCTTTCTTATAGTCCTCACATTTCCTTTTCCTACATACATTCTGCCTCTTTCTTCTACTTTTAAGGACTTCTATGATAACATTAGCCCATTTGAAGGATCAAGGGTAATTTCTCTATTGGTCACCTTGATTCCCCTTTGTCATATAACAAGGTTTTCACAGATAATGGATATCTTGGGGAAAGGTCATTCTGCCCACATTAATGAATACTACGTTATACTTATTTACCAAATACTTCCACCAATCCTTATGTGATATAGAGTAGAAAGTATTTTTATAAAACCAAGAAGATGGATTTTTTTTCTGTTTTTAAAAAATGTATTTATGAATTACTTAAAATATATTAAAGACAGATGCCATTTTCTGGGTTTATAAAATAAAATTATTTGTGAGATATAACCATTAACCTGAGCATTTGACTACAAGAGGTAAATCACCACTGAAAATTATTGGACACCAAGCCTGACGGAAGCCAACTACTGAATCTGAACTTGCACTCTATGCCAGGCTAACTGGTTTTCTTTGACAGCAGATGCATTATATTATTTGTTTGGCAGTACTTCAGTCATAGTAGATCCTTAAATAATATGACCTAAATCATAGTAGGTGCTTAAATATATTTACTTAATAAATAACTTCTCTTTATTTGAGTTTTATATTAGAAATACATTTCTACAAAAATTATTATAACTTCTTGTTATAATAATTATCACATTATTGTTCTTCTCAGGTTTTCATTAGGGTGTTTGAGGGACTGTATTTTATTCCCTTTTGTATTCTCAACACTTAGAACAAGCATAGGTAGGTATTTTATAGGCCCTCAATACATTTAAATTGGATTAACATTAAAACGATAACCAGATTTTTATCTTATGATTATTGCTACATTCTTTCAGAGATATTTTTTGTTGTCACATTTAGTAAGAATAGGTCAAAATAGTTTAAATATTATTTGATAAATGTGAAATGTTTTAAGAGTACACTTTCAAATAGGTAGGGGCCAGTGAAATGTTTTAAGAATACACTTTCAAATAGGTAGGGGCCATTTTGAATCAAGGATATCCTGGCATTAGGAAAGCAAAAACCATGCCTCTTACCTTCACAATGACTGCAGAAATGCAGTTAACGTATACAGGAGATAAGTAAATTCTAATTAGCTTTGTCCATCAGTCAACTGTTTCTATGAATGCAAACTCATCAGAATATCTTGACAATGCATCTTCTTGAAAGCATAAATTGGTTTAAAATATAATCAAACAAAAATTTTATTTTTACAAAATATGCCTATATATTAATATAAAATATTTAAAAATGGTAACACTTATCTCATGGAGAAAGTCCTGAGTGCATCAAAAGTTAAATTACTTCCTGAGCTCTGCTTGGTAGGCCAAGCTGAATTATTGGAAAGCTCCTAATTGTTATTCTGCAAAGAACCATGCATCTGTCTTCGTTTTGCATTTGTTATAATCAGATAATGAACTAAAATAGCTATTAAGCAAAAAGTTATGCCTAATGTCTCATCCAATGATTTTTAATCCAAATTTTGCTTTTTCTTTATGTTTCCTGAGACTGAGTGATGAGTATATAACTTTGAACATTGGGACCCCTGTGCCCATTTGTGAGCACAAGATTTCATCTTATTTTCTATTTCACAAATAAAAAGTGTTTTTTGTACTGTAAAAGTAATATTAACACTCAAAGGTATTTCAAATCCTAAAATGAATTAAAAAGAAGATAGCAAAAATGATTACTAAATTATGTTATCTAAATACTTTTAAATATTTTCCTGTATGTATATAGCATTTATGAAATAACCATATTTATTATTATTATTATTTATTGTTATTATTTTTTGAGATGGAGTCTTGCTCTGTCACCCAGGTTGGAATGTAGTGGCGTGATCTTGGCTCACTGCAACCTCCACTTCCCGGGTTCAAGCGATTTTTCTGCCTCAGCCTCCCTAGTAGCTGGGACTACAGGTACATGCCACCACATCCGGCTAATTTTTTGTATTTTTAGTAGAGACAGGGTTTCACAGTGTTAGACAGGATGGTCTCATTCTCCTGACCTAGTGATCTGCCCACCTCGGCCTCCCAAAGTGCTGGGATTACAGGCAGTGAGCCACCATGCCTGGCCATATTATTATTATTATTATCATTATTTTTGAGACAGAATCTCTCGCCCTTGTCACCCAGGCTAGAGTGCAGTGGCGCAATCTTGGCTCACTGTAACCTCAGCCTCCCCATTTCAAGCAAGTCTCCTGCCTCAGCCTCCCAAGTAGCTGGGGTTATAGGCACCCACCACACCTGGCTAATTTTTGTAGCTTTAGTAGAGATGGGGATTTCACCATGTTGGCCAGGCTGGTCTCAAACTCTTGACCTCAGGTGATCTACCTCCCTTGGCCTCCCAAAGTGCTGGGATTGCAGGCATGAGACATGGCACCCGGTCCTGAAATAATCATATTTTTCAAGACATTGGTACCCTGTCAACTTACCAAAAAATGTGTGGATATTTTCCCCTTGTAATAATTGTAGATATATGTGACATGTTTCATTGTATGGCTATGACATCACTATTTTAATCATCCCCAACCACTAGACATGTATTTAGATTGTTTCCAAAATTTTTAATTATGGAGACTCCTGACAGACCACATATCTGCCAGGATTGTCCAGTTTCCAGTTAACATTAATGCCTAGAAATATAATTAATTGATGAGCAGGTAGGATCTTGTAAAATCTGGTTGTGTATCAGGCTTATAACAGTTTATTTATTTCATTACACTTGCCAAAAAAACTACCTTTGTTTTGCTGAGCTTTTCTATTATTTTTTTTCTCATTTATGGATTTCAGTTTTGAAATTTATTATTTACCTTCCCCTAGATTCTTTTGTTCTGTTTCTAATTCACCTCCACCTTCCCTCCCCTGGCATATTAGTCCATTCTGATGCTGCTAATAAAGACGTACCTGAGACTGGATAAGAGGTTTAATTGACTCACAGTTCCACATGGCTAGGGAGGCCTCAGGAAACTTACAATCATGGCAGAAGGGGAAGCAAACACTTCCTTCTTTGCATGATGGTAGGAAGGAGAAGAATGAATGGGTAGGTGGGGAAGCTCCTTATAAAACCATCAGATCTTATCAGAAGTTATTCACTATCATGAGAACTGCATGAAGGTGACCACCCCCATGATTCAATTGCCTCCCACCAGGCCCCTCCCACGACACATGGGGATTATAGTAACTATAATTCAAGATGCAATTTGGGTGGGGACACAGCCATACCATGTCATTCCACCCCTGCCTCTCCGAAATCTCATGTCCTCACAACAAAAACACAATCATACCCTTCCAGCAGCTCCCCCAAAATCTTAACTCATCCCAGCATTAAATCAAAAGTCCAAGTCCAAAGTCTCATCTGAAACAATCAAGTTCCTTCTGCCTATGAGCCTGTAAAATAAAAAGCAAGTTGTATCCTGCATACAATGGGGGTACAGGCATTGGGTAAATACACCCATTCGAAATGGGAGAAACTGGCCAAAACAAAGGGACTACAGGCCGCATGCAAGTTCAAAATCAAATAGGGCAGTCATTAAACCTTAAAGTTCCAAATGATCTCCTTTGACTCCATGTCTTACATCCAGGGCACACGAATGAGTGGGCTCCCACAGCATTGGGCAGCTCCACCCTGTGAGTATAGGTTTGCAGGGTATAGCCCCACCCCACCCCAAGGCTGCTTTCATGGGCTGGTGTTGAGTATCTGTGGCTTTTCCAGATGCACAGTACAACGTGTGGGTGGGTCTGTCATTCTCAGGTCTGGAGGACAGCGGCCATCTTCTCATAGCTCCACTAGCCAGTACCCCACTGAAGACTCTGTGTTGGGGCTCCAACCCCACATTTCCCTTCTGCACTGCCCTCGCAGAGGTTCCCCAGGAGGGCCCCACCCCTGCAGCAAACTTCTGAGTGGGCATCCATACATCCTCTGAAATCTAGCTGGACATTCTCTCAAACCTCAATTTTTTATTTTTATGCACCTACAGGTCCAACACCACATGTAAGGCTTGAAACTTGCACCCTTTGAAGCAACGGCCTGAGCTGTACATTGGCCCTTTTTAGCCATGGCTAGAGCTTAAGCAGCTGGGAGGCAGGGCACCATGTCCTGATGCTGCATAGGGCAGGATGGCCCTGGGCCTGGCCCAGGAAACCATTGTTCTCTCCTAAGTCTCCAGGCCTTTGATGGGAGGGGCTGCCATGAAGGTCTCTGACATGCTCTGGAGAATATTTTCCCCATTTTCTTGATGATTAACATTTGACTCCTCATTACTTGTGCAAATTTCTGAAGTCAGCTTGAATTTCTCCCCAGAAAATGGGGTTTTCTTTTCTATCACATCATCAGGCTGCATCTTTTTTGCTCTGCTTCCTCTTGAGTGCTATGCTACTTCAAAATGTCTTCTGCCAGATACCCTAAATTATCTCTCTCAAGTTCAAAGTTCCACAGATCTCTAGGGCAGGGACAAAATGCTGCCAGTCTTTTTGCTAAAACATAGCAAGAGTGACATTTACTCCAGTTCCCCATAAGTTCTTCATCTCCATCTGAGACCACCTCAGCCTGGACTTCATTGTTTGTATCGCTATCACCATTTTGGTCAAACCCATTCAACAAGTCTCTAGGAAGTTCTAAACTTTCCAGCATCTTCCTGTCTTCGGAGCCCTCCAAGTCTCTAGGAAGTTCCAAGCTTTTCCACATTTTTCTGTCTTCTGAACCTTCCAAACTGTTCCAGCTTCTGCTTTTTATCCAGTTCCAAGGCTGCTTCCACATTTCCTGAATCTACAGCAATGCCCCACTCTCTGCAGTAGCATTTTGCTGTATTAGTCCATTCCCATGCTGCTAATAAAGACATACCAGAGACTGGGTAATATATAAGGAAAAAAGGTTTAATTAATTCACAGTTCGGCATGGCTCAAGAGGCCTCAGGAAACTTACAATCATGGCAGAAGGGGAAGCGAACATGTCCTTCCTCTCATAATGGCCGGAAAGAGAAATGCAGAGCAAAGGGAGGGGGGAAAGCCCCTTATAAAACCATCAGATATAGTGAAAACTCACTATTATGAGGACAGCATAGAAATAACTGCCCTATGATTCAGTTTTCTCCCATCAGGTTACTCCCATGATATGTGGGGATTATGGGAACTACAATTCAAGATGAGATTTGAGTGGGGCACAGCCAAACCATATCACCTAGTTCTCAAGATTAATATTTACTGCAGCATAATATTTATGAATGTGGACTCCAGAGCAGGACCACCTGAGTTTGAATGCTGGTTTTGCCATTTGATAACTCTGTAATAGTGGATAGGTTTTTCAACTTATCTCTGCTTCAATTTCTTTATCTGTACAATGGGAATAATAATAGTATTTACTTCAGGTTTGTGATGAGTTAATAATATTTATAAGTTCTTAGATCAATACCTAACACAGTAAATATGTGGTACATGTTAGCTATTGATGTAGTTTCACTGTGTCCCCACCAAAATCTCAACTAGAATTGTATCTCCCAGAATTCCCATATGTTGTGGGAGGGACCTAGGGGGAAGTAATTGAATCATGGGTGCCGGTTTTCCCATGCTATTCTTGTGATATTGAATAAGTCTAACAAGATCTGATGGTTTTATCAGGGGTTTCTGCTTTTGATTCTTCCTCATTTTCTCTTGCTGCCACCATGTAAGAAATGCCTTTCACCCACTGCCATGATTCTGAGGCCTCCCCAGCTGTGTGGACCTTTAAGTCCAGTTAAACTTCTTTTTCTTCCCAGTCTTGAGTAAGTCTTTATCAGCAGCATGAAAACAGACTAATATAGCTATTATCTTTGTCTTTTATTTGAATAAAGAAAACATTTAAAGTTTGTATTCTATTTTGAGTACTACTCTAAATCTTACAGCTTTTTCTTCAAACTGTATGTTTTTAGTAACTTTCTAATTGTTATAATTTTATTTTGTTCTCATTAAACAAGGTTTAATAGGAGAATGATTTTTTGAAGTTGAACTTTTTGGGTCACATTTTAATAATTCATTGCAATTTTATGTGTTATCAAAGAGTATAGCCTATGAGGTCTGTATTTTAAAAATATTGTTTATTAAGTCAAGTAGATTATTTGTCTATTTATTTAGGGATGGGGTCTCGCTTTGTTGCTGAGGCTGAACTCAAACTCCTGGGCTCAAGTGATCCTCCCACCCCACCCTCCCAAGTAGCTGGGACTACAGGCATGGGCTGCCACACCTGATAAATGATTTATTGCTTATGGATATAAACATTTATTATTCCATGCACATAATAAATTATTTCATGGATACAAACATTATTCCATTTATGAAAATATTTAAGCTTCTTCATAGTGATAAGAACATTCAAATCCCCTATAGGTGTTATATTTTGGTAAACAAGATTTATAAAATTCAGAAAGAGACATGGTGAACTCTTCCAGTTATAATTACTTTTCAGAAATAAATTTACTTTAGGCAAAGCAATCCTAAGCAAGAAGAATAAAGCCAGAGGCATCATACCACTGAACTTCAAACTATCCTACAAAGCCACAGTAACCCAGACAGCATAGTACGGGCACAAAAACAGACACATAGGGGCCAGGTGTCGTGGCTCATGCATGTAATCCCAGCACTTTGGGAGACCGAGGTGGGTGGATCACAAGGTCAAGAGATCGAGACCATCCTGGCCAACATGGTGAAACCCTGTCTCTACTAAAAATACAAAAATTAGCTTGGAGTGGTGGTGCACGCCTGTAGTCCCAGCTACTCGGGAGGCTAAGGTAGGAGAATTGCTTGAACCTGGGAGGTGGAGGGTGCTGTGAGCTGAGATCACACCACTGCACTCCAGCCTGGTGACAGGGCAAGACTCTGTCTCAAAAAACAAACAAAACAAAAAAACGGATACATAGACTAATGGAACAAAATAGAGGACTCAGAAATAAAACTGCACACCTACAACCATCTCATCTTTGACAAAGCCAATCAAAACAAGCAATGGTAAATGGACTACCTATTCAATAAACGGTGCTGGAATGACTGGCTAGCCATATGCAGAAAATTGAAGCTGGAATCCTACCTTTCACCAAATATCAAAATTGACTCAAAATATATGAAACGTTTAAATATAAGACCGCAAGCTATAAAAATTCTGAAACACAACCTAGGAAATACTCCTTTTGACATCAGCTTGGCAAAGAATTTTTGGCTAAGTCCCTAAAAGCAATTGGAACAGAAGCAAAAATAAAGAAGTGGGACCTAATTAAACTCAAAAGCTTCTATACAGCAAAATAAAATACTAACAAAGCAAGCAGACAGCCTATAGAATGGAAGAATATATTCATTAACTATGCATCCCACAAATGCCTAATATCCAGAATGAATGGGGAACTTAAACAAATCAGCAAGCAAAAAACAACCGCATTAAAAATGGGCATAGGACATGAACAGATACTTCTTAAAAGAAAACATACAAGCAGCCAACAAACATATGAAAAAGTGCTAATCATCACAAATCACCAGAGAAATGTAAATCAAAATCACAATGCAGTACCATCTCACTCTAGTCAGAATGGCTATTATTATAATTATTTTATTTTATCTTTTTTAAGTTCCAGGGTACATGTGCAGGATGTGCAGGTTTATTACATAACTAAACGTGTGCCATGGTGGTTTGCTGCACCTGTCAACCCATCACTTAGGTGTAAAGCCCAGTATGCATTAGCTCTTTTCCCTAATGCTGTCCCTACCCCACCCCCCGATACGCCCCAGTAAGTGTTGTTCCCCTTCCTGTGTCCATGTGTTCTCATTGTTCAGCTCCCACTTATAACTGAGAACATGCAGTTTTTGGTTTTCTGTCCCTGTGTTAGTTTTCTGAGAATAATGGCTTCCAGCTTCATCCATGTCCCTGCAAAGGACATGATCTCATTCGTTTTTATGAATGTATAGTATTCCGTGGTGTATATGTGCCACATTTTCTTTATCCAATCTATCATTGATGGGCATTTTGGTTGATTCCATGTCTTTGCTATTGTGAATAGTGCTACAATGAGCGTATGTGTGCATGTATTGTTATAATAGAATGATTTATATTTGTATTCCTTTGTGTATATACCCAGTAATGGCATTGCTGGGTCAAATGGTATTTCTGGTTCTAAATCTTTGAGGAATCGCCACACTGTCTTCCACAATGGTTGCACTAACTTACATTCCCACCAACAGCGTAAAAGCATTCCAATTTCTCTGGAACCTTGCCAGCATTTGTTGTTTCTTGATTTTTTAATAATCACCATCTGACTGTCATGAGATGGTATCTTATTATGCTTTTGATTTGCATTTTTCAAATGATCATGGATGTTGAGCTATTTTGTATATGTTTGTTGGCTCCATGTATGTCTTTTTTTGAGTAGTGTCTGTTCATATCCATTGCCCACATTTTAATGGGGTTGTTTCTTGTAAATTTGCTTAAGTTTCTTATAGATTCTGGATATTAGCTTTTTGTCAGATGGATAGATTGCAAAAATTCTCTCTTATTCTCTAGGTTGTCTGTTGGCTCTGATGATAGTTTCATTTGCTGTGCAGAAGCTCTTTAGTTTAATTAGATCCCTTTTGTCAATTTTTGATTTTGTTGCAATTGCTTTTGGCGATTTCATCATAAAGTCTTTGCGCATGCCTATGTCATGAATTGTATTGCCTATATTTTCTTCTAGGGTTTTTATAGTTTTGGGTTTTACATTTAAGTCTTTAATCCATTTGAGTTAAGCTTTGTATAAGGTGTAAGGAAGGGATCCAGTTTTAATTTTCTGCATATGGTTAGCCAGTTCTCCCAGCACCATTTATTAAATTTTATTTTTAAATAGGGGATCCTTTCTCCATTGCTTGTTTTTGTTGGCTTTGTCAAATACCAGATGGTTGTAGATGTGCCATTTTATTTCTGAGTTCTCTATTCTGTTCCATTGGTCTATGTGCCTGTTTTTGTACCAGTACCATGCTGTTTTTGTTACTGTGGCCTTGTAATATAGTTTGAAGTTGGGTAGTGTGAAGCCTCCAGCTTTTCTTTTTGCTTAGGATTATCTGGCTCTGAGAGCTATTTTTTGATTCATATGAATTTTAAAACAGTTTTTTCTAATTTTGTGAAGAATGTCAATAGTAGTTTAATGAGAATAGCATTGAATATATAAATTGTTTTGGGCAGTACAGCCATTTTCATGATACTAATTCTTCCTATCCATGAGCATGGAATGTTTTTCTGATTTCCTTTAGTAGTTTGGAGTTCTCCCTGAAGAGGTCCTTCACTTCCCTTGTTAGTTGTATTTCTAGGTATTTTATTCTCTTTGTAGCATTTGTGAATGGGAGTTCATTCATAATTTGGGTTTTCGTTTGTGTGTTGTTGTTGTATAGGAATGCTTGTGATTTCTACACATTGATTTTGTATCTGAGACTTTGTTAAAGTTGTCTATCATCTTAAGAAGCTTTTGGGCTGAAATTATGTGTTTTTCTAGATGTAGGATTATGTCATCTGCAAACAAAGACACTTTGACTTCCTCTCTTCCTATTAATATGCTTTATTTCTCTCTCTTGCCTAATTGGTCTGGCCAGAACTTCCAATGCTATGTTCAATAAGAGTGGGGAGAGACGGCATCCTTGTCTTGTGCCAGTTTTCAAGGGGAATGCTTCCAGCTTTTGCCCATTCAGTATGATATTGACTGTGTGTTTGTCGTAAATGGTGTTTATTATTTTGAGGTACATTCCTTCAGTATCTAGTTTATTGAGAGTTTTTAACATGAAGGGATGCTGAATATCGTTGAAGGCCTTTTATGTGTCTATTGAGATAATCATGGTTTTTTTGTCTTTAGTTCTGTTTATGTAATGAATTACGTTTATTGATTTGCATATGTTGAACCAGCCTTGTATCCTAGGGATGAAGCCGATTTGATTGTGGTGGGTAAGTTTTTTTATGTGCTGCTGGATTTGGTTTGCCAGTATTTTATTGTGGATTTTTGCATCGATGTTCATCAGATATATTAGCCTAAATTTTTCTTTGTTTGTTATATCTCTCCCAGGTTTTGGTATCAGGATGAGTGCTGGCCTCATAAAATGAGTTAGGGAGGATTCCCTCCTTTTCAATTTTTTGGAATAGTTTCAGAAGAAATGGTACCAGCTCCTCTTTTTACTTCTGGTAGAATTCAGCTGTAAATCCATGTAGATCTGGGCTTTTTTTGTTGTTGTTGTTGGCAGGCTACTTATTACTTCCTCAATTTCAGAGCTTGTTTTTGGTGTATTCAGAGATTCAACTTCTTTCTGGTTCAGTCTTGGGAGGGTGTATGTGTCCAGGAATTTATCCATTTCTTCTAGATTTTCCAGCTTATTTGTATAGATGTGTTTATAGTATTCTCTGATTTGTTTTGCATTTCTGTGGGATTGGTGGTGGTATCCCCCTCATCTTTTCTGATTGTGTTATTTGAATCTTCTCTCTTTTGTTGCTTATTAATCTTGCTAGTCATCTATTCTATTGATTTTTTTTCAAAAAAAAAAAGCAGCTCTTGGATTTGTTGATTTTTCAAAGGGTTTCTCTATCTCCTTCAGTTCCACTGTGAGCTTGGTTATTTCTTGTCTTCTGCTAGCTCTAGAGTTTGTTTGCCCTTAGTTCTTTAGTTGTTTTACTTGTGATGTTGGGATGTTGTTTTGAGATCTTCCTAGCTTTTTGATGAGGACATTTAGTGCTACAAATTTCTGTCTTAACACTGCTTTAGCTACATCCCAGAGATTCTGATACGTTGTCTCTTTGTTCTTATTGGTTTCAAAGAACTTCTTGATTTGTGCCTTAATTTCCATATGTACCAAAGAGTCATTTAGGAGCAGGTTGTTCAATTTCCATGTAGTTTTATAGTTTTCAGTGGGCTTTTTTGAGTTTTAATTTGATTGCACTGTGGTCTGAGAGACTGTTATGATTTCAGTTCTTTTGCATTTGCTGAGCAGTACTTTACTTCTAATTATGTGATTGATTTTAGCGTTAAGTGCCATGTGGCACCGGAAAAAAAAAAGTATATTCTGTGGTTTTTGCGTGGAGACATCTGTAGATATCTATCACGTCTACTTCATTTATTTATTTATTTATTTATTTATTTATTTATTTATTTTTTATTATCTTTAAGTTCTAGGGTACATGTGCACAATGTACAGGTTTCTTATATATGTATGCATGTGCCATGTTGGTGTACTGCACCCATTAACTCATCATTTGCATTAGGTATATCTCCTAATGCTATCCCTCACCCCTACCCCCAGCCCACAATAGGCCCCAGTGTGTGATGTTCCCTTTCCTGTGTCCAAGTGTTCTCATTGTTCAATTCCCACCTATGAGTGAGAACATGCAGTGTTTGGTTTTTTGTCCTTGCGATAGTTTACTGAGAATGATGGTTTGCAGCTTCATCCATGTCCCTACAAAGGACATGAACTCATCATTTTTTATGGCTGCATAGTATTCCATGGTGTATATGTGCCACATTTTCTTAATCCAGTCTATCATTGATGGACATTTGGGTTGGTTCCAAGTCTTTGCTATTGTGAATAGTGCTGCAATAAACATACGCGTGCATGTGTCTTTATAGCAGCATGACTTATAATCCTTTGGGTATATACCCAGTAATGGGATGGCTGGGTCAAATGGTATTTCTAGTTCTAGATCCCTGAGGAATCGCCACACTGTCTTCCACAATGGTTGAACTAGTTTACAGTCCCACCAACAGTGTAAAAGTGTTCCTATTTCTCCACATCCTCTCCAGCACCTATTGTTTCCTGACTTTTTAATGATTGCCATTCTAACTGGTGTGAGATGGTATCTCATTGTGGTTTTGATTTGCATTTCTCTGATGGCCAGTGATGATGAGCATTTTTTCATGTGAGTGTTGGCTGCATAAATGTCTTCATTTGAGAAGTGTCTGTTCATATCCTTTGCCCACTTGTTGATGGGGTTGTTTTTTTCTTATACATTTGTTTGAGTTCATTGTAGATTCTGGATATTAGCCCTTTGTCAGATGAGTAGATTGCAAAAATTTTCTCCCATTCTGTAGGTTGCCTGATCACTCTGATGGTAGTTTATTTTGCTGTGCAGAAGCTCTTTAGTTTAATTAGATCCCATTTGTCAATTTTGTCTTTTGTTGCCATTGCTTTTGGTGTTTTAGACATGAAGTCCTTGCCCATGCCTATGTCCTGAATGGTAGTGCCTAGGTTTTCTTCTAGGGTTTTTATGGTTTTAGGTCTAACATTTAAGTCTTTAATCCATCTTGAATTAATTTTTGTATAAGGTGTAAGGAAGGGATCCAGTTTCAGCTTTCTACATATGGCTAGCCAGTTTTCCCAGCACCATTTGTTAAATAGGGAATCCTTCCCCATTTCTTGTTTTTGTCGGGTTTGTCAAAGATCAGATAGTTGTAGATGTGTGGTATTATTTCTGAGGGCTCTGTTCTGTTCCATTGGTCTATATCTCTGTTTTGGTACCAGTACCATGCTGTTTTGGTTACTGTAGCCTTATAGTATAGTTTGAAGTCAAGTAGCATGATGCCTCCAGCTTCGTTCTTTTGGCTTAGGATTGACTTGGCAATGCGGGCTCTTTTTTGGTTCCATATGAACTTTAAAGTAGATTTTTCCAATTCTGTGAAGAAAGTCATTGGTAGCTTGATGGGGATGACACTGAATCTATAAATTACCTTGGGCAGTATGGCCATTTTCACGATATTAATTCTTCCTATCCATGAGCATGGAATGTTCTTCCATTTGTTTGTATCCTCTTTTATTTCATTGAGCAGTGGTTTGTAGTTCTCCTTGAAGAGGTCCTTCACATCCCTTGTAAGTTGTATTCCTAGGTATTTTATTCTCTTTGAAGCAATTGTGAATGGGAGTTCACTCATGATTTGGCTCTCCATTTGTCTGTTATTGGTTTATAAGAATGTTTGTGATTTTTGCACATTGATTTTGTATCCTGAAACTTTGCTGAAGTTGCTTATCAGCTTAAGGAGATTTTAGGCTGAGACAATGGGGTTTTCTAGATATACAATCATGTCATCTGCAAACAGAGACAATTTGACTTCCTCTTTTCCTAATTGAATACCCTTTATTTCTTTCTCCTGCCTGATTGCCCTGGCCAGAACTTCCAATACTATGTTGAATAGGAGTGGTGAGAGAGGACATCCCTGTCTTATGCCAGTTTTCAAAGGGAATGCTTCCAGTTTTTGCCCATTCAGTATGATATTGACTGTGGGTTTGTCATATTAGCCTTAAACGTAAATGGGCTAAATGCTCCAATTAAAAGACACAGACTGGCAAATTGGATAAAGAGTCAAGACCCATCAGTGTGCTGTATTCAGGAAACCCATCTCACATGCACAGACACACATAGGCTCAAAATAACGGGATGAAGGAAGATCTACCAAGCAAATGGAAAACAAAAAAAGGGAGGGGTTGCAATCCTAGTCTCTGATAAAACAGACTTTAAACCAACAAAGATCAAAAGAGACAAAGAAGGCCATTACATAATGGTAAAGGGATCAATTCGACAAGAAGAGCTAACTATCCTAAATATATATGCACCCAACACAGGATCACCCAGATTCATAAAGCAAGTCCTTAGAGACCTACAAAGAGACTTAGACTCCCACTCCATAATAATGGGAGACTTTAACACCCCACTGTCCACATTAGACAGATCAACGAGACAGAAAGTTAACAAGGATATCCAGGAACTGAACTCAGCTCTGCACCAAGTGGACCTAATAGACATCTACAGAACTCTCCACACCAAATCAACAGAATATACATTCTTCTTAGCACCACATCGCACTTATTCCAAAATTGACCACTTAGTTGGAAGTAAAGCACTCCTCAGCAAATGTAAAAGAACAGAAATTATAACAAACTGTCTCTCAGACCACAGTGCAATCAAACTAGAACTCAGGATTAAGAAACTCACTCAAAACCACTCAACTACATGGAAATTGAACAACCTGCTCCTGAATAACTACTGGGTACATAACGAAATGAAGGCAGAAATAAAGATGTTCTTTGAAAACGATGAGAGCAAAGACACAACATACCAGAATCTCTGGGACACATTGAAAGCAGTGTGTAGAGGGAAATTAATAGCACTAAGTGCCCACAAGAGAAAGCAGGAAAGATCTAAAATTGGCACCCTAACACCACAATTAAAAGAACTAGAGAAGCAGGAGCAAACACATTCAAAAGCTAGCAGAAGGCAAGAAATAACTAAGATCAGAGCAGAACTGAAGGAGATAGAGACACAAAAAAGCCTTCAAAAAATCAATGAATCCAGGAGCTGGTTTTTTGGAAAGATCAACAAAATTGAGAGACTGCTAGCAAGACTAATAAAGAAGAAAAGAGAGAAGAATCAAATAGATGCAATAATAAATGATAAAGGGGATATCACCACCGATCCCACAGAAATACAAACTACCATCAGAGAATACTATAAACACCTCTATGCAAATAAACTAGAAAATCTAGAAGAAATGGATAAATTCCTCGACACATACACCCTCCCAAGACTAAACCAGGAAGAAGTTGAATCTCTTAATAGACCAATAACAGGCTCTGAAATTGAGGCAATAATTAATAGCTTACCAACCAAAAACAGTCCAGGACCAGATGGATTCACAGCCGAATTCTACCAGAGGTAAAAGGAGGAGCTGGTACCATTCCCTCTGAAACTATTCCAATCAATAGAAAAAGAGGGAATCCTCCCTAACTCATTTTATGAGGCCAGCATCATCCTGATACCAAAGCCTGGCAGAGACACAACAAAAAAAGAGAATTTTAGACCAATACCCCTGATGAACATCGATGCAAGAATCCTCAATAAAATACTGGCAAACCGAATCCAGCAGCACATCAAAAAGCTTATCCACCATGATCAAGTGGGCTTCATCCCTGGGATGCAAGGCTGGTTCAACATACACAAATCAATAAACATAATCCAGCATATAAACAGAACCAAAGACAAAAACCACATGATTATCTCAATAGATGCAGAAAAGGCCTTTGACAAAATTCAACAGCCCTTCATGCTAAAAACTCTCAGTAAATTAGTTATTGATGGGGCGTATCTCAAAATAATATGTCCACTTGATTTAGGGATGAGTTCAAGTCCTGAATATCTTTGTTAATTTTCTGTCTTGATGATCTGTCTAATACTGACAGTGGGGTATTAAAGTCTCCCACTATTATTGTGTGGAGGTCTAAGTCTGTTTGTAGGTCTCTAAGAATTTGTTTTATGAATCTGGATGCTCCTATATTGTGTGCATATATATTTAGGATAGTTAGCTCTTCTTGTTAAATTTAACCCTTTCACATTATGTAATGCCCTTCTTGTCTTTTTTGACCTTTGTTTGTTTAAAGTCTATTTTGTCAGAAACTAGGATTGCAACCCCTGCTTTTTTCCTGCTTTCCATTTGCTTGGTAATTTTTCCTCCATCCCTTTATTTTGAGTTTATGTGCGTCTTTGCAAATATGATGTGTCTCTTGAATACAGTGCACCAATGGGTCTTGTCTTCATATCCAGCTGGTCACAGAATGGCTATTACTAAAAAGTCAAAAAAAAAAAAAAACAAGAAAGAAAGAAACAGATGCTGGCTAGGCTGCAGGAAAAATGGGGAAAAGGAAATACTTATATACTGTTGTTGGGAATGTAAATTAGTTCAGCCACTTTGGAAAGCAGTTTGAAGATTTCTCAAAGAATTTAAAATAGAACTACCATATGACCCAGCAATCCCATTACTGGGCATACACTTAAAGGAAATTAAATCATTCTGCCAAGAAGATACATCCACTTAGATGCTCATCCCACTGCTATTCACAACAGCAAAGACATGGAATCAACCCATGTGCCCATCAATGGTAGATTGGATAAAGAAAATGTGGTACATATGCACTGTGGAATACTATGCAGCCATAAGAAAGAATGAATCATGTCCTTTGCAGCAACATGGACGTAGCTGGAGACCATAATCCTAAGCAAACTAATGTAGGAGCAGAAAATCAAATACCACATGTTCTCACTTACAAGTGGGAGCTAACACATGAACCTAAATATGGGAAGAATAGGTACTACTGACTACTAGAGAGTGGAGGGAGTTGGGGTAGGTTGAAAAACTGCTTGTTGGATATTACGCTCACTACGTGGGTGGTGGGATCTGTACCTCAAACCTCAGCATCATGTAACATTCCTATGTAACAAACCTGTACATGTACCCTCTGTATCTAAAATATAAGTTGAAATTACATAAAAATAACTAATCTTAGAAAAAAATACCTTTGGGAGGTTTTCTTTATATAGTTATTTGCTATCTTGTTCAATGTATAAAGGTTTAGGTCTATTACATTTTCTCAAAAATTTATACTTTTGGGATCATTATGTATTGTGTCTCTTCCCCTTATTAAATGCTTTTTTCATAGATTTCCCTGCACTGTAATATTTCCATTTTTCATAGATTTCCTTGCACTCTAATATTTCCAAGACTGTTTTCTGTTGTTCATAGTTGTCTAGGAATCTATTCCCCATCTCTTATTTCCAACTTACTTTTATCATTATATTTTTTGTACACAACATATGTGTACATTTTGTTTTTACCCATGCCAACAATTATCCATCTCTAATTGGGAAATCCAGCCTGCTCACATTGCATACAATAAATGATATAATTGTTTTTATTACTTGCATTTTATTTCATGTTGGCTGTTTATTTTACTTTGCTATTGTTTTCTTTTTCCTTTTTATTATTTTTCTGGCTTTAGTATACTTGTATCATTCTTCTTTTTTGCTGGCTAATTATGTTCTACTGTGCTTTTCAATATGGTAGTACTTATCTTTCATTCTGAAAAATCAAAATTTAATATATTGTTTTCTTTATTATATTAATAAAAGCAAATGACATAGCTTTGATCACAATCCAAGATAAAAGTTTAGAAAGCATTAACAATCAATTTCCCCTATCTTTTGTCACATGCTATTCAGGATAAACTAGGACATGCTAGTAGGGAAAAATCCACCACAGTTATTTAGAATATGAGAGTTTATTTTTCACTTATGCAAAGTCTTATGCAGATAATTCTTTCTCTGTTCCTTACAGCCATCAAAGTGACTGAGCCCATCCCAAAGTGGGTATGGTTAGTAGTTAGTAGAGAGAGTCAGAAATTGTTTCTAAATACTTGTCCTATTTATTTACACGCAATCACACACACACACACACACACACACACACACACACACACACACACACACACACACACACACACAGAAAGTCTGCAGGACCTGTATCAGCTCTGAAAAGAAGTTTCCTCTGTCGGAATTCAGTGATCTCTGGTGTTTGGATCTTTTGATTCTATCATCTCAATATATGGAACCTTCAGTTGTTATGGAAGAAGAAGGCAGCTGAATCTTCAAAGACTGTGTTCATATGCCTTACTTTCACTCACGTTGCAGTATCCTGAATTAGTCACATGGCCCCACCTAATGCAGTGACATCTGTGAAATACTGTATTTGCAAAAATGAAATGATATGAACATGTGGCACTGTCTCTGCTTACCTTCCCATGCTTCTAAATTCTGGGTTTCTTGAAATAGTTTAAAATTTAATTTTAGCTAGTATTGTTCTCCATATATCTCCATATATATCTATGGTTTCTAAATAGTTGGAAAACATTTTTGATAAGGAAATCACAGTCAGAAGGAAAGCTATTTTTCTTATGGAGACAAAAAAACAGGTTTCTTTATTAGAAATAGTGAGACTTAGGAGAAACAGACGGTTACTGGGGAAGATACCACAGTTGGTTTATAACTTTCACCTGCCCAAGTGATGGGTAAAAAAAAAAAAAACAGAGTTCAACCAAATGAAACAGAAACTGCAAGTGCAGATCCCACTGTCTGTGGCCTTGGCTGCAGGCTCTTCCTCAAGTCAGTGATGGTCTATTAAACAAAGTTCCATGCAAAAAGTTAAAACAGGCTGTACGTGTGCTCAATCGGTGGTTAGCTGCTTTAGAAAAATTCCAATGAGAAGTTTGAGAGAACTTCAGGCAAAGCATAAAGCTTCAGGCAAAGATAAAGTTTCAGGCAATGCTTTAGGGTTGTAACAGGGGTTTTTGAAGTCTGTGATCTTGGGAACTTCTTGGCTGTTCCTGAACTATTTTTTGACATAGTATGGTTCATGTCAGTGTAAATGAAAAACTACTAGTGGACTCAGCCATATGTAAGGAAACTCAGGGACTGAGAGTAGTAGATTTCTTTTTTTAACATAGCTTGCTGTTTTAGCATGTGGCTGTTTGCTACTTGGAATTCTTTCTCTGTCCCTTACTGCTACCAAGGTGACTGACCCCATCCCAAAGTGATCAGATAGTGCAGAGAGTCAAAAATTGTTCCCAAATACTTGTCCTATTTATTTACACACAATCACTCACACACACACCCACACACAGCCTCATGTACATATGCACATAGGTATAGATGGTTGAGTACTCTGCATTTTTTAAAACAATGTTCTTATTCCATTTTTATTTCATTAAAAAAATCTATCTAATATGCTATGGCAATCTAAAATTTGCTTAGTGATATATTTCTTTTTGATGGGGAAATGATATTTTGTCTGGCTATAGGACTCTTGAACACCAAATCCTTTTCTCTTAGTTGACTGTGATTACTACTAGAACAATTGTGATAAACTAGTAGATGTTATTTGATCATCTTATTTCTGTACAAATATATATATATATATATATTTTTGACAAGGTCTCATTATGTTGCCCAGGCTTGTCTCCAACTCCTGGGCTCAGGCAATCCTCCTGCCTCAGCCGTTTCAGTAGCTGGGATTACAGGTACTACACCTGGCTTTGTTGTATTTTTTAAAAAATATTCTCACTTGAATTTCAATGAGCCTTTTAAAGTTAAACACTGCAGCCTTTCTTCTGACTGTAAAGATAAATAATCTTCTGTTATTGTTTAGTTGTTGTTCTTCTTCTGTTGCTTTATCTCATTCTAGAATGTCCAAATTTTCTGAAGCTATTCTCCAAATTTCTCATTTTTCTTTTTATTAGTTTAATTTTTTCTTTCTTTTGTCACATTTTGGCATTGCACTTGACAGTCTAATCCACTAATTATCAATACTGATCTTCTTTTTTGTTTTTTTATTTAATTTTAAATTATTAAAATATCATGTAGCCTCGGCTTGCAAGGCAGGCCTTTAGTGATTGATGGCAAGCAGAATTGTTTCTATACTTGTGGAATGGTGGTAAGCTAGAGATACTGACAGCAATTGAACCAGTGGCTTACCTTCAGGTGTTCACAAGTCACCAGAGATAGGCCTTTTTAGAATCATATATGAGCATGCCAGGGAAATCTCCCCAAGATAACTGACAGAACTCGGTTGTCTCCTGAACTCTTTGAATGAATGCATGATCAGGAACATCATCTATGGTTTTGTAGTTATCCTCCCATAAGAATGATGACTGAGTGAGTGAGTAGGAGCTGAAAACCAGCTCATGCTCCTCTAAATCATGTGCCCAAGAAGAAGGGAGTGTAGCCAGCATTTTTCTAATTGGCAAGAAGGTATCAAATGGATCAATAGTGGCCCTTTTTAAAGTTTTGCAGGTAATGAATGGTCTCACTCCAGAGAAGGGACAAAAAGCAGGGAGGAAGAAGAATTCAGAAACATCTATCAGTGTTGTCCTCTTGCTAGAACCCGCACCTTTTACTGCTTTCAAAAACACGATTTTAGGCAAAGAAATTGTCTGTCACGAATTCTAAAAATACATTCATCATAATTAGTCTTATTCCTGTGTGTTTATTTACTTTTTCTTTGTGGAGAGGGTTTGATGTTATATGAGCGTGTTTGTGTTTACTGCTTTATATTACATTTAAATTATGAAATGGTAAAATGTTTTTTTTACTATTAGTTTATTTTATATCTTCTGAATTTCACAAAAAATAAGACTATATTATACCAACAAATGTTCATACATACAGTAGACATACCTAATTCTTTTTAATTATTATATAGTATTTCAGTATATTATAAAAATTTAATATCTTATTGGTTTATATTTTGATTATTCTCAACAGTTTTTTTTTCAATAATGTTGTACTGAGCCTTGTATAAATACATCTTTTAGCAAAAAGGGTCAACAACTATTTATTGAGTGTCTACCAGGGTTTGTGGAGTACCCAAGGATCCATAGACCAGAAAGTAAAGTATTTAGACAAGTTTCTAAAAAGGAAATGTATGGGTCAAACTGCATATTACTTGAAAGTTTCTAAAATATTGCCACATTATTCACAAATTAGTATCTAAGTTACCAGCTAATATGGTTTGGCACTGTGTCCCCACCCAATATCATTTTGTAGCTCTCATAATTCCCATGTGTTGTGGGAGGGACCCCAGGGGAGATGATTGAATTATGGGGGTGGGTCTTTCCTATGCTGTTCTCCTGATAGTGAATAGGTCTCAGGAGATCTGACTGTTTGAAAAACGGGAGTTCCCCCATAATAAGCTCTCTTTTTGCCTGCTGCCATCCGTGTAAGATGTGACTTGCTCCTCTATGCCTTCTGCCATTATTGTGAGGCCTCCCCAGCCATGTGGAACCGTAAGTCCAACAAATCTTCTTCGTTTATAAATTGCCCATTCTCAGGTATGTCTCAGGTATGTCAGCGTGAAAATGGACTAATACACCAACAGTATAAAATATTGCTTGTTTCTTCACATCTTTCTCATAATGAATAGTATCCCTCTTTTTAATGTTACCAGTTTAAAAGGTAAAAATATGAAAATAAATTATTGATTTAATTTGATTTTTTTTATTGTGATTGAGCATCTCATATGCTAAACCATTACAAGTATATGTTTTTAAGTAAATTGCTTCTTTTCAACTGGAGCATTTGTATTTTCCTCATTGACTTATACAATTTCTTTATACATTAAAAATAGTAACTTTCTGTCATGTGAATTATACGCTATGTTTTCCTAGTAGATAACTTGGAATTCAATAGCAGAAGAGAGAATCAACACTAGATAAAGGAAGAAAAGCTGGTTGTGGGGTCCTATGTGGTTTATATAACCTGTGCCAGGGCTGAGGAACATAATGCAGTCTGATCTGTGAATGACTCCAAGAAGCATGCTACCAAACTCTGGACTGCCTTACATGCTCCTGTTGTGTAATCTGAAACCCACTTGCTGGATTGGCAAGTAGCCACTCCACAGCTCAATCCAGAATCATACTGTCCCTGATACCACTCTGCATTAAACTGGGAGCTTGAGTTCTTCCTTCAGTTCAATTGCAAAATGAAACCCAAATCACACCCATAGGACTAGTTGCAAGGGAGAAGCTAGGTAAATACACAGGCACTGGGTAGACAAAGACATGAGAAGCAGGTTGTAATTAATACTGTATTATTCATTTGTTTAAATTTATTTTTAGTGCCACAGCCACAGAGGAATTTTAAATATTTAAACCACTAATGTTTTCCTAGTTGAAAACATTTTGTCCTGTTTTCAGAAAATAATCACACATTCCAAAACAATGGAAATATTTACTTTAGTATTGCTTTAAAAAATTTTTAAATATTTGAAATATGCTTGAATTTTTCTAGGTTTACAGAAACAGTATACAGACCATAATGGACTCTATGTACTATCCTATTGTTTCATTAATTCACTAATATTCTTATGGACTTGGTATAAAAATATTAATTAGCTTTATTGAGGTATAATTCACATAGGATCTACTTGATTTCATGGACAATGAAATATTTTTAGTAAATTTACAGAGTTGTGCAAGGAATACCACACTCCAATTTCATAACATTTTTATCACCCATTTGCAGTCACTCCCCATTAGATATATAAGACATTTAAGACTTCTGACCTCTAGAACTGTAAGATAATAAATTTGTATTGTTTTAAGACACTAAATTTGTGGCATTTCGTTACAGTAGTAATAGAAGACAAATACATTAGATTATGCAATAAATTTATGTGTGGCTTTATAAGAAATTGTCAACCTGTTTCTCCAAGTGGCTGCACTATTTTCTATATCCATCAACAATGAGTTAGGGCTCTTGTTCCTTCACATTCTTAATAATACTTTTTATATCCTGTATTTTCTATTATAATCCTTCTACTGTGTTTTCAATGGTATTGCACTATGGATTTTATATGCATTTTCATAATGACAAATTGACATTAGTCATTTTTTTTATTTTTATGGGTACATAATAATTATACATATTTATGTGGTGCATGTGATATTTTGATAAAAGCAAACAATGTGTAATGATCAAATCGGGTAATAGTATATCCAGCACTGCAAACATTTATAATTTCTTTGTTTTGGGGATATTTTTAATCTACTTTCCTAGCTATTTTGAAATATACAATAAACTATTTGTTAACTATAGTCACCCTATTGTGCTACCAAATATTATAACTACTTTCTTCTATCCAGCTATGTTTTTGTACTTATTAATCAATCTCTCCCACCCGACTACCCTTCCCAGACTCTGGTAACCACCATTCTATTTACATTTTGATATGCTTATTAGATATATGTGTACTTATTTGGTAAAATGTTTACGTAGTCTTTTGAGCATTTATTTATTAAGTTGTAAGAGTCACATATTCAGGAAATATAATTTACAAATATTTTATTTCAGCCTGGGGTTTGTCTTTTCATCTTCTTAGTGGTCTTTTTTGAAGCATGAACATTTTGAGTTTTGATAAACGATTTATTACATTTTTGTTTACCTCTTTGGCTTTAAAAGTCATATCTAAGAAATCATTGCCTAATACAAAGTCACAAATATGTACTGTCATGTTTCCTTCTAACTTTTTTATTTTGCTTTTATATTTACATCTATGATCCATTTTAGGTTAATTTTTCTATGTGGTGTGAGGTAAAAGTGTAAATCCATATTCTGACATATGGATTTCTGATGTCCTAATTATATTCCCTTGTACTCAAAAACTACCCTTTGTTAGTCCCTCTCTCTCTCATTTTTTTTTTGGTTTAAATTTTTCTTATTTTTTAGAGACAGGGTCTCCTTCTGATGTCCAGGCTGGAGTGCAGTGGTATAACCCTACCTAAGTACAACTTGGAATTACTGATCTCAATTTGCCAGGATTGACCAAATGATCCTTCACCTCAGCATCCTGAGGAGTAAGGACTACAGGTGCACATCACCACACCCAGCTCTTATTTATTTATTTATTTATTTATTTATTTATTTATTTATTTATATTTTCTTGTAGAGATGGAGTCTTGCTATGTTTCCCAGGCTGGTTTCAAACTCCTGGCCTCAAGGAGTTCTCCCGCATTAGCCTCCCAAAGTGCTGGGATTACAGGCATTAACCACGGCACCTCCCTTTCTTCACTATTATCTCTGTAGTTAAGTTTTGAAATTATGAAGGATATGTCCTCCAGCTTTATTCTTCTAGTCAATAATGTTTTGGCATTTTAGATGATTTCCATTTCCATATAAATTTTAGAATAGCTTGTCAATTTTTTCAAAAGATTTATTCAAAGGAGCCAGTTGGGAGTTTGATAGAGTTTGTATTGAATCTATAGATCAAGCTGGGAAGTATCATCTTAAAAATATTTGTCCCTATCCATAATCATGGAATATCTTTCCATTCACTTAAATCATTTAGAATTTCTTCGGAGAATGTTCATTTTCAAAGCATGAATTTTGACTTTTTTCTTAAGTGTGTTCCTACCTATTTTATTGGTATATGTAGAACTACAACTAATATTGTTTAATTATGACTTCGCTGAATTTGTTTACTAGTTCTAGTAGTTTGTGTATTTCTTTGATTTGATTTATACAGTATTACGTAATGTGTGAATATTACAGTTTTATTCTTTTTATTCTTTATTTTCAGTTTGATGCTTTTATTTCTATGTCTTCTCTGATTGCACTAACTAGAATCCTCAATGCAGTGCTGAATAGATGTTATGAGACACATGCTTATATTCTTCCCAATTAAGGGGAAAACATACAGTCTCTCAACAGTAAGCAGAAAGCTAATTTTGGGGTTTTTCATAGATACCCTTTATTAGGTTGAAGAAGTTCTATTTTATTTGGAGTTTTTAAGCTTTTTTTTTTAAAGCAAATAAAACTGGATGGTGGATATCATGAAGTAATTTTCTGCATCCGTCAAAAAGATCTTATGGCTCTTGTCCTTTAATTTATTAATATGATGTTTCACATTAACCAATTTTAAGCTATTAATTCTATGTTGCATTTCTATGATACTCCTGCTTGGTCATGGTTTATCATTCTTTTTGGTTTTGCTAGATTTTGTTTATATTTTGTTGAGAATTTTTGTTTTCTAAAATAATTATTTTATTTTAGGTTCGGTGGTACATGAGGTTTGTTACACAGGTCAACTCATGTCAAGGGGGTTTATTGTACAGATTATTTCATCACTCAGGATTAAGTCCTGTACCCGATAGTTATCTGTTTTGCTCCTCTCCCTCCGCCCAACCTCAGCCATCAAAAAGACGCCAGTGTCTGTTGTTTCCTTCTTTGTGTTCATAATTTCTCATAATTTAGCTCCCACTTGTAAGAACATGTGCTATTTGGTTTTCTGTTCCTCCTTTAGTTTGCTAAGGATGATAGCCTCCAGGTCCATCCATGTTCCTGAAAAAGACACAATCTTGTTCTTTTTTGTGGATGCATAGTATTCTATGGTATATATGTGTCACATTTTTTTTTTTTTACTCAATCTTTCATTGATGGGCATTTAAGTTGATTCCATGTCTTTGCTATTGTGAATAATGCTGAAGTGAACATTTGCATGCCTGTGTCTTTATGGTAGAATAATTTGTATTCCTGTGAGTACATACCCAGTAATGGGATTGCTGGGTCAAATGGTAGTTCTGCTTTTAGCTCCTTGAGGAAATGCCACACAGATTTCCACAATGGTTGAATTCATTACTCTCCCACCAACCATTTTATAAATGTTCCCTTTTCTCTGCAACCTTGCCAGCAACTGTTAATGTTTTGACTTTTTAATAATAGCCATTCTGCATTTGTATTCATTGGGAATATTGATACATAATTTACCTCAGGGATGTGTTTGTATGGTTTCGGTATCAAGGTAATACTGACCTCAAACATTGGAAAATGTTCATTCCTCCTCAGTTTTCTGCAAAAAAAAAAAAAAAGAGAGAGAGAGAAAGACTAATAATATTTCTGCTTTCAGTTTCTGTTAAAATTAACCTACAGACCCTGTATTTTGCCAATAGAAAATTCTCAATTACTGATTTTTAATTACTAATTTAAATTCTTTACTATTTTAGTTATATTGAGCTTTTCAAATTTCTTTGGACCTGATTTAAAGTTTGTTAACCTTTCCTCTTTTATACTCAATCTGCTGTTAAGCCTATGAAATATATTTTTGATTGCATATGTAGTACTTTTCAGGTTTTTTTTCTGATGATTATGAATTTGTCAATTTCATTTTTTTATATGTATTTTATCTTTTTTAAGGGTATTTTAGTTATTTACAGAAATCAGTTTGGAAGTTGTTGTTTCTTCCACACTTTAAAGATGTTGCTCCATTATTTTCCAGCTCTCACAGTCTGCATTGAAAAGTTATCCACAATCTACTTTATTTTTGAAGGAGCAATGTCATACATCCTCTGACTACTATTAAGACTTTTTTCTCTTTCTCTATGAGATCTTTGCATTTTGACCATGATGTGCCTTGGTGTGATTTTTTTTATCTTGGTATGGAGTTCATTAAGGTTCTTCATTGTGTAAGCGGTCTTAATTACCTTTAGAAAATTTTCAGCTTTGTGTATTCTGATTATTTTTCTGCAATCTCCTTTTCATTTCCTTCCACCGTTTTCAATTACATGTACTTATTCCTTTGACCATGTTTCTCATTATGTTGTTACTTTTTCTCCCATAGGTTTTCCTCTTGTTGCTTTAGTTGTGTTTTCCTTCACCCTGAATTTGGATTCACTGGTTTTTCCACTGTTAAGTCTGCTGTTAGATCTGTCTAATAAATTCCTAATTTCAGATATCGTGTAGATCTGGAATATAAACACAATTTTTATAAATTCCAGTTTCTATTGACATTTTCCATCTCTTCATCTAGTTTGTCATTTTTTTAAAGTTCTCTAACATAGTAATCATAATTATTAAGTTCATATCTGATATCTTCAATAAATGAATGAATCATTGGTAGTCTCTTTGTTTTATCTTTTTCTTGGTGGAGTTTGGGAGCTTATTTAATAGATACTATTTTTAGCACGTCTTAAATTTTGTTTAGTAAATTCTGCTATTATGTTCCGGCAAACAGGGTTAACTTCTCTGTTAGCAGGCAGACAGAACACTGATGGGTTATCTTAGTAAGTCCTGGTTTTAGGGTTTCTTAGAGTTATTCTTGAGTTCTGTTACCCCAGTGACATACTTATTGTTCTTAGGGTATAGCCCTTACTTCTTGAATGTATGCTTCTTTTGGTTTCTTGACTAAAAAATGTAAGGTGTTTTCCTTCATCTTATAGTGATTTGAATTCAGCCTCTCTGCCCTTGTGTCAGGGGGCTACTCTCATCTCCACTCAACTTTTTAGTCTCCTTCCAGCCAAGATTTATTGAATTTCATAGAGCTCATTCCTATGAATACACAGTTTAGAAGCTGGGCAATGACATAGTGGGAAGCTGTACTCAAAATATCAGACTTCTTTTTTCGTGTGTATGTATTTTTATTCCCTTTCCAAGATCCTCAGTACTCCACAAGTTTAGTTATCCCAGACTTCGATTTTCAGGTCTCCAGTTGTATAAGAATGCTAGTTAATCTGCTGCACTGCAAGTTGAAAAATGGCTGTAAGGAAAAAGCGAGGTGACTAAATCTCACCATGTAAGTTCCCTTTCTCTCAGTTTCTAACTCCTCAAGCCCGTCTGCACTGGATGATCTCTATGACCTTCAAAAAGTTTTCATACATATTTTTTATCAAGGGTTATGGTTTTAGTTGGCAAGATTAGTGCTATCTACTCTGTTATGGCTGGAACTGGAATTCTATTTTCTATAGTATTATCTTTTTATTTATTGCATATCTGTGGCCATATATCATTTCCCATTCCGAATGGTAGATATTTTGGATATTGCATATTTTATGTTTCTAACAATAGCCTTTATTGAAATTTGTCTGTATTATCATTCTTGTCAAAAACCCTGCTCTCAGTCCCATTTATATAAATGGTTTTTTATTTCATTATTGTATAGATTTATATTAATTGGTGCCTAAATCAATTTTATCTAGTTATAATTTTCTTTTTCTAGACTATTTTTGTTTATATTTTTATTTTAAAACAATATTTGTAAATACAAATGTAATGTTTTGATGTTTATGTAATTTTACTTGCCATTTAAAAGTTTAATGTTTAATATTGTTATTGTCATACTTTTAAACATAATATATAATTAAAAAATATATTTGTCTAAAGCATTATAAAAAGAATTTTTGTAGGTTGCCTGTGGAGAAAATTTTTGCAATCTATCCATCTGAAAAAATGCTAATATCCAGAATCTACAAGGAATTTAAATAAATTTACAAGAAAAAAAAACCCCATATAAAAGTGAGTGAAGGATATGAACAGACACTTCTCAAAAAAAGACATGTGGCCAAAAAACATGAAAAAAATCTCATCATCACTGGCCATTAAAGAAATGCAAATCAAAACCACAATGAGATACCACCTCATGACAGTTAGAATGGCGATCATTAAAAACTCAGGAAACAGGCCAGGCATGGTGGCTCATGCCTGTAATCCCAACATTTTGGGAGGCCGAGGCGGGTGGATCAGCTGAGGTCGGGAGTTTGAGACCAGCCTGACCTACATGAAGAAACCCTGTCTCTACTAAAAATACAAAATTAGCTGGGCATGGTGGCGCATGCCTGTAATCCCAGCTACTCAGGAGGCTAAGACAGGAGAATCGCTTGAGCCTGGGAGGTAGCGGTTGCGGTGAGCCGATATCATGCCATTGCACTCCAGCCTGGACAACAAGAACAAAACTCTATCTCAAAAGAAAAAAAAAAAGTCAGGAAACAACAGATGCTAGAGAGGATGTGGAGAAATAGGAACACTTTTATGCTGTTGTTAGGAGTGTAAATTAGTTCAACCACTGTGGAAGACAGTGTGGTGATTCCTCAAGGATCTAGAACCAGAAATGCCATTTGACCCAGGAATCCCATTACTGGGTATGTACCCAAAGGAGTATAAATCATTCTACTATAAAGACACATGCACATGTATGTTTATTGCAGCACTATTCACAATAGCAAAGACTTGGAACCAACCCAAATGCCCATCAATGATAGACTGGATAAAGAAAATGTGGCACATAAACACCACAATACTATGCAAACATAAAAAAGGATGAGTTCATGTCCTTTGCAGGGACATGGATGAAGCTGGAAACCATCATTCTCAGCAAACTAACACAGGAACAGAAAACCAAACACAGCATATTCTCATCCATAAATGGGAGTAGAACAATGGGAACACATGGACACAGGGAGGGGAACATCACACACTGGGGTGTGTCAGGGGATGGGGGGCCAGGGGAGGGATAGCATTAGGAGAAATACTTAATGTAGATGACAGGTTGATGGGTGCAGCAAACCACCATGGCACGTGTATACCTATGTAACAAACCTGCACATTATGCACATGTATCCCAGAATTTAAGTATAATTTAAAAAAAGAATTTTTAAAATAATTTCTTATCAGATTATTTCTATTTTTTTGCATTTATTTTTTCCATATCACTCATTATAGTAAAAAAAAAAAAAAATAGGCCTAAACAATGAGTAATTTTGTAAATTATTCCCAGCACTTGATCAATCCTGGACAATGTTCAATAGATAATAAATTGTGGTCCAAATCTACAATGTCATTTATTTTATCTAATGATTCTGTCAAATTCTTAGAAAAGCACCTTGCATTAACTTCGATTTGCAAGCATGATGCATATTTAGTAATTTTTATTATATATTTCAGTACAATTTTTTTATTCTATGAATTCATATATTCATAGTGACTTTTAACATTTTAAAAGTAAGAATAGGTGAGATCTCATTGAGTATTCTTGCTAGGTACTATATGATTTTTTTCTTGTATTACTTCATCCAAGTTGCATTATATCTAGAAGAGCTTCTTTGGACTCTGTGGGATCTTTGTCTGATTACAAAGAAGATAAAGTTGTATTTATTTTGGGCTCCTTTGTTTGCATTTTGAAGAACTTCAGGGAAGAGAAATGTAAAACTATAAATTTTTGTACCAATCATGTATGAAGTTTTAGTTGTGTTCATATTGACATGCCACATTGTCCTTGTTACATGGTAGGCTTTCAATGCATATTTAGATTGACTAACTTTACTAGTTTATTGTTATCTTGTGTTACTGTTTTCTAAAACATATTTATATGCTTTAGAGGTCATAAATTATTTTTCTGGAATAGTTTTGGAATGTAATTTTAAAATAGGCATGAAAACAATAATTAATACTATTATGTCTCTATGCTAGGCACTGTGCTAAATATTTGACTTAATAATTCACATTTCATTCTTATAGTGGCCTTGAAATTATTTTTATCATATTTATTTTTATTTTACCAACAGAAAACTGAAAATCAGAGAGGATATGTATCTTAATTAATTTCTACAACTTTCAGGTAGTGAATTCAAATTTAGTTTGCCTGTCTCAAGAGCCCATACTCTTAGTCATTATGTTATCTAACTGGTTATAATTCATGATTTTAGCCATTCCAGTTCCGTCATCTATAATTTGAAAATCTGTTTACAAGATAGTTGTGAACTAGAGAGTAGTGTTTTATGTAAATTTCTTGATTTAGAGAATCAAGAGTGGCTGAAACTATTTATATGTGACTTCATTCTTTCATTCATCCATTCAACCAATAATTTTGTCTTATGTCTCTTGCTCTGAAAGGCAATAGTCTGGGTGCTTGAAATAATATACAAAGATGTTATACTCAGAATTTTCTTTTAGAATGTTATAGTTTATTACAGGAACTCCTGTATAGCATAATTCAACTGTAAAATATAATATTAAGTTGTTAGTTTATGGAAGAGAGGGACACTTTTAATTTTAATTACCCACAAACTTTTCTATATATGCAGTTTAAGTTTCACTCATATTTTGCTTTATAACTGTTTTCTAGATTGCTGGCAATCTATGACTGTCAATTTAGCAGTTCCCCATCATAATTTATATTTTTGCTACCATTGTGTCTTCACTATTTAACCAGTTAATATTGTCCACTGTCTTCTCATTTTTACATACATTAGAGCAGTACAGCCTTTTAAAAATTTTATTTCATTTCAAAATATATTTATAATTTTTATTTTTTATAATTAGACTTTTTATTTACAATAGTTTACTATTGGATTTTATAGGTTTCTGTCTTCAAAGCAGTCAGATATATACATACACACACACACATATATATATATGTTTTGTTTTTCAACTCACTGATCTTAATCTACTTGCAAAATCCGGAGGATTCACATTGCTGAGGTTTGCCACCTGGGCAAGGAGAAAATAGTCTTCTGGGCAAATCATAATACCCACATTTTATTTCTTTTCTTGAGCTTTAGAGAGCACCTCCTTTATGTCATTATATTCTTCTTTAAATACCCGTAATAACCATACTGTCTTCACTTTTGTCAAATTTTGGGAAGCATCTTGTGCTAACTCTTGAGGTGGCAAAAATAACTGATTAGGTCAAGCTACAAGAGATACATATTAAATACAAATTAATATGCCTTCAAATTTATCATCCCCAAAGTATAAATATTTGATTTTAAAAATATTATATTTTCATAGCCAAATTCAATGTACAAGGAGAAAAGCACATGATAAAACAGCATATGAGAGATGAATGCCAATTACCACCCAAAGGATCAAACACAAATTTTCAGAAAGAGTATAATATACAATCAGGAAACTAGAACCAAATTGTGTTTTCATTGTAGAGAAACAATTTAAATCTTGCTACATTTACACATGTTTATGGAAAAACACGTAGCTGAATGACTGTCAGTACAGATGGATTTGTCTATAAATGGGTAAATTTTGGAAGGATTTTAATGATCAACTCTACTTTCTTTTTAATGAGCTACATCAACGTGTTTACCTCAACAATGTAATGAATTCAGAGAATCTTGAACTTGAATCCTTATTTTGGTCTCTTGTGCTTATGTGTAAAATTATATCCTTTATATATCTACAGGAAAAGGATACATTTTCCTACCATTTTTTTCATGAGTATATTAGGGTAAATAAAAACACGATGAATATTGTGAAAATAAATTATTAACTTTATGTCTATTATGTTGGTCATAACACTTCAGGATATTAAAATATAAAATATCAAGACCACAGTGGTTTAGTGTAAAGGACTTTCTTCACATATGTTAAATATTTATAAAATTTTGAAATTAAAAATCTACAATTGTACATGAAGAGTCATTAAAAAAAACCAAGTCATCCTATTGATTAGTTACATAAACTGTATGAAGATTTGGAGCATGGAGATCTGGAATGCACAGGTCAATTTATACAAAAACTCCAGATATTTTACATTTTAACAGCTTGAATTTCTGATCCACAATGATAGTGCTTACACTACTAAATAACAGTATTTACTAATTTAATACCTTTTTTGAAGTGCTCAGGGACAAACCTAATGGGCTGTATAAACACAGTTTATCAGTGAAACCTGAAAAACTGGATGAAAAGAAGGTTTAGGATTATAAAACTCATTTGTTATTTTTTTGTGTCTCAGATCCATGATTTTAGGTGTTTTTAAATGTCCACTAACACTTGAGGTGGCAAAAATAACTGATTAGGTCAAGCTACAAGAGATACATATTAAATATAAATTAATATGCCTTCAGATTTCCTGTCAGAGAGTGAGTAAAGACTAAGCTTACTTCCAGAGCCGGTGGGCATGGAAGTATCCCTGTTTGACCCACATCTGTATCGTAGTTAGATACTATCACATGCATCTTCAAGGAGTGTGAAACAAATTATTTTTATCTTCATCCAAAGATAGAGGAAATGAGTAGGAAATTTTCAACTTTCTCTCAGTTTCTGACACTTATACAGTGGCCTGAAAACTGAAAATATATCTCAAATTACAGTTCCATGATAGAGACATAAGAAAGTGAAGTAACTCATCAAAGCATGCAAAGTTCCTAGTTCAGTTCTCTGGAAAGGAGAGAGTGGCAAGTAGACAGATTTTCTGTCACTCTGATCTAACAGTAACTAACAGTCATGGAAAATGTGTTAGGTATCAGTTCAAAAGGCTTTTTAGATAACAGCTTAAGCCTCAACTTATAGCCAGTATCTGAGCGTCATAAATATACACCTCTAATTTCTGTATATTTTCCTCTTGTACATAGGCAGACTTATTTTTCCCTTTTTTTTCTCATTCATCAAATACGCCTTCATTGCCCAAACCATCATTTTTATCAGTGGACTCTCATGGCATACTATCTGCAAGTCAACAAGCCATAAACTGAGCAAATCTATCTGTTAAAAAAATCATGCAATGACTCAAATTGATGATCCAGTTTAATTTGTCAAGCATCCTCATTGATCTCATCTGACTGTGAATCAATTTGCTGCCAAATACGTATGTGTGTGTTTCAGTTTCACTACAAGTTAAAGATTCATTTGTTCAAAGAGATTTTGTGTTCAATAAACCATCCTACTTGACTTGAAGGGACTCTTCCTGAGATACTGGTAAGTAAATAGAAGTTTTGGAAATTTGCTTACGATCTTACTTGAAATAAAGGGAAAGTTTTAAGTTGTCATTTGGGTTGAGGATTAGGAGAAATAGTATTAATATTATGGTGAAGATTATTTCTAGCATATTTAATTACAATAAGTGGCTAAAGTAACACAAATAGGCAATGACAACAGATTACATACTTATTGGTACAAAAGAGAAATATTCAATTATTAGAATTTTTTGTTAAAATATTAACGGTATGATCAGTGACTAATCTTTAACATCATAAGTTCAGGCTTTTATTAAATTTTGGAACTAATTTTATAATGTTAACATTAATTCTACAGAACTCGCCAATACAGCAGGGATTCAGTTTTTATATCTGCATTGCATTTTTATCTACCTCCAAATTTTATTGATTCCATCCAGGAATAATTTGCCTTTCTGTTGACCACCGCAGACATGTTTTGTTTGCACGCTGCAATTTGAAAAAAAAAAGAAAAGGAAAAAGAAAACCTAAATATTCAGTTTACCTCATGATATTCAGTTTACCTCATCATCACATGGACACAGGAAGGGGAATATCACACTCTGGGGACTGTTGTGGGGTGGGGGGAGGGGGGAGGGATAGCATTGGGCGATATACCTAATGCTAGATGACAAGTTAGTGGGTGCAGCGCACCAGCATGGCACATGTATACATATGTAACTAACCTCATCATCCTATATGTGTACGTCTTGTCCCTTCAAATCATCTGGTCCCAATAAACATGAATCATGCCAACAAATAACATATTACTTTTCTCTTAAAGCTGGAACATATTACCACTGACTTGGTAGCTTAGAAAACACACATTTATTTTCTTATAATAGCAGAGTCCTGAAGTCACACTGGGCTGAGGTCAAGGTGTCAGCAGAACTGTGTTTTATTCTGGAAATGATAAGAGACAATCTATTTTCCCAGCTTCTAGAGGATGCTTGCATTCCTTTGCTCCTGGCCTCATTTCAGTAGTTACATCATTCTGACCTTTGCCTCCACTGTTACACCCCCTTGTCTGACTCTTACTCTCCTGCTTCCTATAAGGACTCCTGCAATTATTTTGAGCTCACCCAGATTATCAAGAGTAATCGCAAGAGCCTTAAATTAGCTACATCTGCAAACTCCCTGTTGCCATGTAAGGTAAATTATTCACAGGCTCCACAGGGTTTGGGAGCCATTATCTGCCTAACCAAAAGAGGCCTGTAGGAAGGGTTCCAGATATTTTTTTAAACAGTTGAATAAAAGATTTTCAGTTTTATGCATATATATAAATTTCCTATTTTATAAATTGATTGTATAATGTAAATTTGAAATTTTGGTTTTTCCTGGCACATTTTCTCATTTCTTTATATTGCTATGCACTTATTTGTTGTTTTTTGTTTTTGTTAATCTTCTCTAGAAGCTGGCATTTATTTATTTGTTTGGGGAAAGAAGCATCAAAGTTAGTCAAAACTTTTTAAGATTAGAAGAATAGAATAAATTATCCACAAACATTTTGGACATTATTATTTTACTTGATTTGCACAGTTAGTCTTTGGAAAATGTGGATGAGAAATGGGAAACACATGTAGTTTTTTATACATTTTTTTATTAAGAAAGTACTCTGAGTTTCAGCACTTAGATGGTGACCTTATTTTTCTTTTGTTTGGGAAGATATGGCTATGTATTAAATGGTCATTTTCCCCTACACTGAAAACCATAAAATCCTGTGAAAGTTCTATATTGTTCACAGTGCCATTTTAGTGGAGGTTCTTCTAAAGGTTTATAGTAACAAACGGAAGAAAGGTATTTAACCCAGTGACTGTTTCATCCTTTATATAGATGAGAAAGGTAACTAAGTCCTCATCTGCTTCCTTAATGGATACAATTTTTGCATTTCAATGTGTTTTTATCATATTCAGTCCTAATAAACTATGAGAGTTATGAATGATTATAGGAGATACAAGTTACTTTCTCTTTGGAAAATATACAATCCTTTTTATTTTATCCTCCATTTATATAACTTTTATACATGTCATATCTTTGCATACAAAGATGGAGATAAATAAGCAAGTTGATATTTATTTTTGTGACTATTGTTATAATAGATAATACATACTGAGCTCCTCCTCTGTGCTAGGCACTTAGTACCTCATAATATCAACCCATTTAATCCCCAAAGCAACCCCATGAAATAGATACTTTTAATACCTCCTAGTCTACAATTGTGGAAACTTTTAGACACAAAGCTTAAACAACTTTCCCAAAATTATATTAATGGCCACTAATGTGGAGGAGTGATTTGCACCTAAGCCAACTGTCTTGGAAGTCCACATTCTTAGCTGAAAGGGAAATCTGCCTTTAGTAAAGGTATGAGATGGAGCTAAGTTTCTTCATCTGTATTCTGTAACTTGGTCATTATAATAATAAACATTATAGGATTCTCAGTTCTCAAAAACTAACAAAAAAAAAAAAAGGAAAAAAGGACAGCCTGTGATGTAAAATGTAAATGTGCCAAGTAGTTTAGAACCACAGACTTTCAAGGATTTAGTCAAGCTTAGAATCATTCCAAACTATTCATGAACAAAGTACTGAATGATATAAAGGTGAATTAGAGACTGCCATTGCCATTGTTGTTGCCTCAGAGGAGCCATAGCAGGTCTGGTATGACTTATAGTAACTCTCCATACAGTCTATGAAATATTGTTAATAAAAATTTCAACCCTTCTGTCCCCACCAAAAACAGTCTCATTCTGACAAATTTATATGGCAAATCCTAATCTGAGACAAAGACCTCAGGGAGATCTGTTCCAAACCTGCAGGACGCATCACAAAGCAGTCCTTGCTACTAGTGTAGCCTTTACTTCATTGGTATTTAGGAAACTTAAAATTCACCTTATTTATTTGTATTTGAGTCATTTTACTAATATTCTTGATGCATCATTCCTACTGAATAGGAGTAATCTTCAATATTCCAGCACCCAATCCCAAGAGCAGTGATTCTGATTTGTGATTACTACCTGGTGACTGGGACCTGACTACTTGCTGAAAGAATTTGGCTATGCTGACTCCCTGCTTACTGACTATGCTTTGTGAGTAGCATCCAGTCTATTTCTTAGTGACTGACATCCTTTGACTAGCACAGTTGAACTTAGTTAAACCAAAATTATTGAGTATAAAGTGATTTAATATCCAATCTCTGGAGTCAGATCTTGGCTCCATCATTTACTAGGTGTGTGGCTGTGAGGCAGCTACTAACCTTTGTAATTCCAGTTTACTTCCTCTAAATAAAATAACAAAAACAAAAGCAGCAAAAATATTTGGACTTTTCTATGTATACAAACTTTAGAAAAAATAAGAGAATCAATACTCGAAATGACAAAATCAACAATTGTGTCACAATCCATGAGAATATAGAGGGGGGAAAACAATAAATTTATGCATATCACCTTCCTGTCATCTCTATCCAGGATTTTATATCGGAAGTGTCATGTCTGGCATGATATGGGATCTAGTAAGACTGAAATTAGACAGAAGTACAAAGAGCTGAGTGAATGCAGGAATCTAAGAGACATAGTTATAGGGAAAAAGCATGGGCAAGTGTGGTTTGGTCAAGGGACTTGTCAAAAAAGGAGCCAGCATGAGAATCTAAGTTGAGTTACCCAGGAAAGCAGGTGAGATGACTGGAAACTGCACCTGGGAGAAGCCATGAGTAGAGACATTTAATTATGCAGGTTGATGTCTCTTCCCTCAAGTCACTTTTAATGAGCTGAGAGTCTGAGGTGGCTGAGATTCCTTTGACAGCAGTGTGGTTCAGGTTCAGCCCAGCACCTAACCAGAGAAGCAAGGTCTCTAAAATCCTGCATCCACTGCAGTGTCAGAAAGTCACAAAATCATAGAAAATTCTCTCATTTTCTTTTTACATTGGAAGACCTATTTCTATGCTGTTGGGGTACTTTTCTTTCCGAACGTTTCAAATATTTCAAGAATTCTATTGTGCAACATGTTGAGGTCACAAATGAGAAGAAATGTAAATTTCTAATTTTTTTCTTGTTAAAATTGAGAAATTGATGGAACATCAGTTGAGATCATGATTTTACACAGAGGCTGCAGTGGCTTTGTTTTCAGTTTATGGAAACAGTTAACAATTTTATTTAACCTGGGAAGATAAAACATTCTATTCTTTCTCAAATGAACAGGATATCAATTTTAAACTGTGGGCTTATGGTCATATCTTCTTTTCCTAACATATAGGAGATGTTAGAATGTTGCTGTGGGCACTCACACATGACACGTGGTGGCTGGACTATAGTGGGGCAGTGAGAGTACAAGTAAGAGTCTCCTAAAGTCCTTATCAAGTGTAATCAGGAGTAAACTCAAAATAAACTGGCTTTTATGTACAGCTCTAACTATTCCTGAAGGCTATTCTAGATTATAGAATTCAGTGAGCTTCTTTCAGGGCCATAGCTTCATCAAAAAATCAAGGAAAATTTCAATTCAGTGGCAGGATTACTGTACATATTAGAAGTGATTAGCTGCATTCATGAATCCATAATCACACCTGCAAATGAGGAATGAATCTATAGAAATAGGAAGCATTTCAAAGCCATGAATATGCATGCAGTGTGTTGCCAGAAATATCATAATAAAAATAGTTTGTGAGTATCCAGGATCTAGCAATACTGTTGTTATTTTCCAGATGTCAGAACTCAGCCATTTTGACCAAAACAGATAAACCTGAAGTTCAATATTGAGAAGTCACCATGCATGGTGCTCATTTCAGAAAAGCCAGTTTTATGTGTGTTAGAGACATAACTATTCTGAGAAGTGGCTTCAGGGGTACCAAGAAAGCTCAATCAATACTCACTCACCCTCTTTATATATCCTCTCCCCCAAAATAAGATTTATATGTTGGCTGGTGCCTGGACTTTTCTTTATTAAGACTTTACTTTTAGTTTATTAAGGCTATATTTATAATTTTCAGATGGTAGAAAATACCACATGCCCACAAATTTAAAACAAACCATGCCATCAGCCTGTTAGCCTTAAAAAACAAAATACAGATGATCTCTTAAGGGACATTTTTAATTGAGAATATTGGAGATAGCATGAGGTCTTTGAGGTTTGGGAACTTGGGTTAAATATGTTTGTAATATTGCAATTAAGTGCAGATGAATATATTATATACACCTGAAGACACACAGTACTTTCTGATTCTTTAACCCTCCATTCATAAGATTGCCTTTACACTTTCATTACTTTCTGAATAATTGCAACTGAGAATTATGGATGTATAAAAATGAGGCTTATTCAGAAGCAAGCAACACCACACTTAAAACTACAGAGACATTGGGAAGTTAATTTTCTTTTATTCTAATTACATTGGCTTATTCTCTCTAGATTTAGAGCTTAAATTACCAGCTTCTTTGTGAATCATATATTGATGTCATCAATACTCATTAGTGTTACAAACCTCTTGGGGGAAAGCAATGGTGAAGCCTTAGAAACATGTAGTTTTATGGAACACTGATTAACCCTATAAATATATGCCAAAAAGGAGACTCCTTGGGAAATGCCTGTTTCATTAAAATCCTTACTTTGTATTCTAATAGATCACCTTGCTGTCTGGAGAAGACAAACTAATTAAAATAATAAGACCTATTTCTTTCCTTTAACCAGTTAGGTGTCTTTTTTGAAAGATAGACTTCCTGTGGGTAAACCTTCACTTTATTTTACCTAATTTAATTAGGATATGAATTGAGTGATGATGCAATATGATTATAGCAATGCAAATATTGAGATATTTGTTGAGTCTTAGAATCAGAATATCATATAATGTGATATGAATATGATAAGAAGAAGCAAATTTAAATGAATAAATAAGTATTTTTAAGGACTGTTCTGGGCCAATTACTGTTCAAGGATGAAGATAAGGAAAGCTCTCCCCTTTTAGATTCCGCAGTATAGGAAATGAAACCAACTAATAATTAGGTAGTGCACAATATTATATGGTGCTTGATATAGTCTGAATCTGTGTCCCTGCCCCAATCTCATGTTTAATTGTAATCCCCAGTGTTGGAGGTGGGGACTGGTGGGAGGTGACTAGATCATGGGGCAGTTTCTTATGGTTTAACAGCATCCCCCAGTGTTGCTCTTGTGACAGAGTTATCATGAGATATGGTTGTTTAAAAGTGTGTAGCACCTCCCTGCCTCTTGGTCCTGCTCCTGCCATGTAAGATGCCTACTTGTGCTTTGCCTTCTGCCATGAGTAAAAGTTCCCTTAGGTCTCCCCAGAAGCAGATGCTACCATGCTTCTTGATAGGGTTTGGCTCTGTGTCCCCACCCAAATCTCATCTTGAACTGTGTCTCCCATAATTCCCATTGTTGTGGGAGGGACCTGGTGGAGATCATTGAATCATGGCAGTGGTTTCCCCCATACTGTTCTCATGGTAATGAATAAGTCTCACATGATCTGATGGTTTTATAGTTAGAAACTCCTTTTGCTTGGCTCTCACTCTCTCTTTGCCTGCCTCCATAAGTGTAAGACCTGACTTGCTCCTCCTTTCCTTCCACCATGATAGTGAGGCTTCCCTAGCCATGAGGAACTGTAAGTCCAATTAAACCTCTTTCTGTTGTAAATTGCCCAGTCTTGGGTATGTCTTTATTAGCAGCGTGAAAATGGGCTACTACATTTTCTGTTCAGCCTGTGGGACTGTGAGCCTATTAAACCTCTTTTCTTTGTAAATTACCCAGTCTCAGGTATTTATTTATAGCAGTATAAACTGACTAATACAGTTCTTAATATCATAAGGAAAATTCAACAACTCACAGGATGCAACAATTGTGGTGATATATACTGGGGACATATAAATCAGTTTTGTGTGTAGAGAGTGGTAAGGGGAGTTTTCCAAATAATTTTTTTTAAAGCTGTGAGCAGTGGGGTAAATAGAAAACATCAAAACATCAACAGAATATTCTAAGAATGTTCAAAGTGAAGAATTGTGTGAAAAATGGTATTTCATTAGGGAAACTCAAATGTACTCTTTACGGAGGAGAAGCGAAGCAGAGCACAGTCTGAAGGAAAAAAAGGGACTATATAATACACATCTTTTTAAGGCATATGAAAGACTTGAATCTCATCTTTAAACTAGTGGAGAACATTGTACAATTTTAAACTAAAGCTACATGTGCTTCCTCAGGTACTCTGAGACCAAAGGTAAGAGTTCTATCAGTAGTTAGTTTAGCAGTCAATACTCAGTAGCAAATAGTTATTTTCTTTTGTGATCTCTCTCTCTGATTCTATTTCTCTCTTTACCCTTCCTTCCTCCATTCCTCATTCTCCCGTCATGTTTTTGAGTTCTCTTGATAGCTCTTTCTGTCTCACACATTTATAAATGTTTCCTAATGAATAAGTTTAAAAAAATGAGTACATATTGGCACTCATTGACTTACATTCAAAGTTTTGAAAGAAAAAAAAGTCAGTCAAGAATCCATTTTAAAAACTTTTTTCTATTCTGCCTCTTAAGTCCATCAGAAGAGAATCTTATATTCAGCAAGACTGTATTTCAAAACTTAAGGTGAAATAAATAACTTTGCAGATAAACAAAAACAAAGAATTATTGATAGCCTGTTCACTTTATAGAAAATACTAAAAGGGATTCTTCAGACTGTAAGCAAGTGACTTCCAACTATAATTTGAATCCATATAAAAAACAGAGAGCACTGATACAGGTAATTTTGTAATTATAATAATCAGAATAAATGCCAACTTATTTTTCTTTCTTCTCCGATGTGACTTAGTAAGCAGCCAAATGAAACAATGTGTATGTAATTATATTGTACCTATAATATAGAAATGTAAGGTATTTGACAAAATACCAGAGAAAGATGGATTAAGAGTAAACCTCAGTTACCATAAGGCAGTGACACCTGGTGATAATTCAAATCCACAGGAACAAATGAGAAGAACTAGACATGACAAATGTTAATATAATATATCTTCTAATTATGTACTGGTTCTTTTTTCTTCTCTTTATTTATTTAACATATATAAAAATAAAGGACATTATTTATAAAACAATCCAATACAGAGCAGCAGGACACATTATTTGAAAGTGAACATGGAACATTATTCAATATAGTCTATATTGTAGGCAAAACAACAAGCCAAATCATATCTAAAAGGATTAAATCTCCAAAAGTATGTTCTGTAATCATAATGCAATAAATTTACAAATCAAAAACAGAAACAATTTTGGAAATTTGCAAATATATGAAAAATTTAAAAACAATAATAGCCAATGTGCCAAAAACATAAATCACAAGGAATATTTAGAAAATATTTTCAGATGAAAGAAAAAGAAGACACAACATACCAAAACTTACAGGTTGCAACAAAAGCCAGTACCTTGTGGATAATTTATGGCTGTAAACCCATACGTTAAAATTTAACAGAAAGATTCACCTGCCACCCTAACATACTATCAAAATAAGAGTAAACTAACCAAAGCAAGTAGAAATAGGAAATGATAAAGATTAGAGTGAAAATTAATGAAATAAAAAAATTCAAATGGAGAACATCAATGAAACTAAAAGTTGGTCATTTTCTCTGGAAATACCAAAAAAAAGGAGGGGGGACAAATCTTTTGCCTGAATGACCTGGGGGAAAAATAGACAATACTGAAATCACCAATATCAAGAATGAAAAAGGGGACATTACTAATATAACCTTATTGAGATAAAAATATGTATAAGAAAATACAATAAGAAATAGTATGCCAATGAATTAAGATAGCTTAGAGAAAATGGAGAAATTCCTAAAACACACGGACTCCCCAAAATGACTCAAAACATACAAAAAACAAATCTAAAGATCTAAAGAGACCTACAACTATCACAAGGCTAGAATTAGTAATTTTAAAAACTTTCCAAGAAGACTCCAGGCTCAGATGACTTCAATAGTGGAGTTTAATATTTAAAGAAGAATTTATACCAGTAATTTAGACATTAATCCTAAAAATAATAAAAGGGAAAGAACACTTCAAAACTAATTATATTAGTCACCCAATAACAAAGCAAGAGAAAAATATCACAAGGAAACTACAGACCCATAACTTATGAGTATAAGCATAATAATTCTCAGCAAAAGCTAGCATACTAAACCTGGCAATATATGTGAGGGATTTATACATCATAGCCAAATAGGATTTATCCCAGTATTGCAAAACTGGTTCAACATCTGAAAGTCAATGTAAATGACTAAGAAAATACTTGATCATTTTTACGGAGAGAAAGTATTTAACACAATCTAATATCCTTTCATAATAAAAACACTCAATAGATTAGGAATAGAAGTAGTCTTCCTCAATTTGATGAAGGGAATCTATTAAAACCCTACATTTAACATAATACTTAATGACTTTCTTAAAGACTGAATGCTTCTCCTCTAAGATCAGGAATAAGACAAGTTTATCTGCCCTCACCACTTCAATTCAACATCATACTAGATGTTCCAGCCAGGACCATTATGCGAGAAAAAGAAGTAAAAGGCAGGTTGCAACGACGGAGCAAAACTATCTCTGTGAAGTGGCCATAATCTTGTATGTGGGTAGAGAAGCCGAAGGAATCCACTAAGTAATAATAGAACTTATAATAAATGAATTCAGCAGTTACAGGATTCAGGCTTGATTTACAAAAAAAAAAAAAAAAAAAAAAAAATCTTATTTCTATGCATTAGAAATAAACAATCCAAAAATGAAATTAAGAAAATAATTGTTGTGGGTGAGGGCGAGGGTTGTAGGGTGGGTGGCGGGCAGCGACTCGGAGGAGCTACTGCGCCGGGGAAGGAAGCACATCGGATTTTTACAATCTTGTCATTCTGTGTGGAAGGCCTTCTTAGCCAGCGTGGAGTGCAGGGCCACTGGCGCTTTGCCTGGCGTGGCCGTGGCGGGGCCCAGTTGGTCCCGATTGCCGGCCCATTCCTACCTTCAGGCACTTCAGAGAAAGACCAGTGCCAGCCTTGGGACGGTGGACATCGTCTTAGTCCCCACCTGCGCCAACTCCCCTAGCCTGACCAGAGAAGCCGCAGGGCCACCTACGCCTCTCTGTTTCCGTGGATGTGTGTGTTTCATTCTCCTTCAGCTGTCTTGGTTGTAGACTCTCGTTTCCCAAAAAAAGAAAAGGAAATAAATATCCAAATTCATCTCTCACCAAGATGGAGTTTCGCTGCAAAGAAAAACGTGACTCTAATTCTATGGGATCTGGAGGTAACCCCGCCTTGAGACGGGTGGAGAAGAACCGCATCCAGTAGGTTCTGTGCCAGGACGAAGGACACAGTTGTCAACAAAACTGACTGCCTAAGGGGCAAAATTGATAAGCACAGGATTTTTTTTTTTTTTAAGACAGAAACCTTTCGGCATTGCTAAGTTTCAACATTAAGATTTTCAAAGCTGTTGTGGTTTTTTTTCCTTTTTTCAGGAGACATTTTTCATGAGGTGTTTGAAATTCAGGAACATTTTGATTCTTCTTGGAGTGCAGGAAATAGGATCCCTTAAAAAAAAAAAATTAAGAGCCTCACCCTCAGAAACTTAGAAAATGGAATCCGGCAGACATTTCCCGTGATGGTCAGGAGAAAAACCCACATGTCAAACGTGGTACCTGAATATGCACCAATTAGCTCCCCAAAACAACAAAACCCGCAACCCCCACCCCCCCAGTAATACACAACTCATAGGGAGTCAGAATTCCAGTGCAGTAAAGAAAGCTTAGGAAAAGGTTTAAGTTCTGAGGAGTCCATATATTAATTAAGAGCAAATCAGGGACCCCTCTTCCTCCCCCCACCACAGAATCTAAGACCTTTCAGCTTCGAGCCAGGGGCGGGGGATCCCGAGCAAAAGCCTTCCTCGGACATCAGGCCCCTTGACCTCAAGGGCTCCCAGGGCAAACCTAGTTCCCCCCAAAACTTGAAGTCAGGGAAGCTGCGGCTACACATTCCCAAAGTGCTGGCACTTACACCCACAACCTGGAAGGCTGTGGACGGATTCCACTAGCGTGGTGACCTCCCATTAGCAAAAGGCATCATGGTTTGGAATGTTCATTATCGCTGAGGACCTGGTTAGAGGCATAAAGATCTTTTTTTCACCGTTACCTAATTTTTTTCCCCCCTCAAGATTTTTTTTTTTGGTATGTTGTACAGCAGTGTATTTTTTTCGCTTATTTATTCCATTAGTAGATACAGTTTGTACAATGTACAATGGTTTCATTTCAGAAAATAAAAAAATTCAAACCATGAAAAAATTGTATTTATAATGACCTAAAAATAATAAAATACCTAGGTATAAGTTCAATTATGGAAGTACAAAGCTTACACTTTGAAAACTATAAAACATTGTTCAGGTAAATTAAAGAAAACCTAAATAAATAGACATTCCATGTCCATAGATCAGAAGACTTACTATTAACAAGGTTAATATTCCCCAGGTTGACGTATAGATTCAATAAAATCCTATAAAATCTCGTCTTGCTCTTTTGAAGAAATTCATAACATGATTATAAAATTTATACCAAATTCAAGTGATCCAGACTAGCCCAAATAATTTTGGAAAAGAAGTGATTTTAGAGCACTCATGATTTCCGATTTCAAAACACACTACAAAGTTACAGTAGTCAAAATAATTCAATACTGGCAAAAGAATAGACATACAGATTAATGGAAGAGAATTGAGAGTCCAGAATAAAATAAAGTTTATGTATTTTTAGTAAATTGGTTTTCAACTGGGGAACCAAGACAATGCACTAGGAAAGAATGCTCTTTTCAATAAATGATAGGACAACTGCATGCCCATTTGAAAACAGTGAAATTGGACTTCTTATTTCTAGCACATACAAAGAAATATTCAAAAGAGATAACTGGGCCAGCCGCGGTGGCTCACGCCTCTAATCCCAGCACTTTGGGAGGCGGAGACAGGTAGATCACAAGGTCAGGAGTTCGAGACCAGCCTGGCCAATATGATGAAACCGTGTCTCTACTAAAAATACAAAAATTAGCCGGGCATGCTGGCAGGCGCCTATAGTCCCAGCTACTCAGGAAGCTGAGGCAGGAGAATCACTTGATCCCAGGACGCAGAGGTTGCAGTGAGCTGAGATCATGCCACTGTACTCCAGCCTGGGCTACAGAGCAAGACTCCGTCTCAAAAAAAAAAAAAAAAAAAACCCAAAAAACCAAACACACACACACACACACACACACACACACACACAAAAGAGAGATAACTGACCTAAATGTAAGAGCTAGAAGTTGAAAAATTGTATATGTAGATACAGGAGTAAATACTACATATGTGACGTTGCATTAGACAAAGCCTTCTTAGATGTGACACCAAAAAAAGAGATGATAAAAGGAAAAATATGTAAATTGGGCTTCCTTAAAATTCAAACTTTTGTGCTTCAAAATAAATCATCAAGAAAGTGAGAAGATATCCTATGAAACTTGGAGAAACATTAGTAACCTATATATCATATAAGGGAATTGTATTTGAAATATATACAATATCTTAAAACTCAATAATAAAAATAGAAATAGCACAATCAAAAATGAGTAAAGAATCTAAATAAATGTTTTTTCAAAGTAGATTTAAAAATAGCCAAAATCCACATTAAAAAAAATCTCAACATCATTAGCTATCAGGGAAATGCAAATCAAAAACACTATGAGATACCACTTAAGACAAACTGGGATTACTTCATTCAAAAAGAGCAGACAATAATAAGTGTTAATGTAGATGTGGAAAAATTAAATCCTTCATACACAATTTGTGGAAATGTAAAATGGTGCAGTTCCTTTGGAAAATAGTATAGCTGTTCCTCCAAAAGTTAAACATACAGTAACCATTTAATATAGTAATTTCACTACTAGTGGAAGATAAATGAAAATATATCAACACAAAAATGTGTGGACAAATATGGATATAAGCTTTATGATAGCCAAAATTTGCAGATAATCCAAATATCTATCAGTTGGCTAATAGATAAAATGTGGTAAATTTTTATAATGCAATAATGTTCAGCTATAAAAAGGATTAAAATACTGATAACATGCTACATCAAGAATGAATCTTGAAACATTAGGCTGAGCTCTATATTCTGATTCATTGGTTTATGTGCCTGTGTTTGTACTAGTACTAAGTTTTGGGGTTATTTTAGCCATGTAGTATAGTTTGAAGATGGGAAAAATGATACCTCCAGCTTTGTTCCTCTTTCTTAGGGTTGTTCTGCTTAGGGTTGTTACTATTCAGGCTTGTTTTTGGTTCCATATGAATTTTAAAGTTTTTTTTTTTTCTAATTCTGTGAAGAACGTTATTGGTAGATTGATAGGAATAGCAATGTATCTGTAAATTGCTTTGGGCAGTATGGCCATTTTAACAATATTGATTCTTCCTATCCATGAGCATGGAATATTTTTCCATTTGATTGTGTCATCTATGATTTCTTTTGAGAAGTTTTTTGTAATTCTTGTTGTAGAGATCTTTCATCTTCATCTTTCTGGTTAGCTGTATTCCTATTATCTTATTCTTTTTGTGGCCATTGTGAATGGGATTGCATCTTGATTTGGCTCTCAGCTTGGATATTGTTGATGTATAAGAATGCTACTGATTTTTGTACATTGATTATTTATCCTGCAACTTTGCTGAAGTTGTTTATCAGATCAAGGAGCTTTTGGGCAGAGACAATTGGGTTTTCTAGGTATAGAATCATATCATCTGCAAACAGGGATAGTTTGAATTTCTCTCTTCCTATCTGGATGCCTTTTATTACTTTATCTTCCCTGATTTCTCTGGGCAGGACTTCCATTAGTATGTTGAATAGGAGTGGTGAGAGAGGGCATCCTTGCCTTGTTCTGGTTTTCAAGGGAAATACTTCCAGTTTTAGCCAATTTAGTATGATCTTGGCTGTGGTTTTGTCAAGGATGTATCTACAACTGTGGGGAAAAGCAAGAGAGATCAGATTGTTGCTGTGTCTGTATAGAAAGAAGTAGACATAGGAGACTCCATTTTGTTCATCTTGTGAGTCAACGGTGCTCGATTGCGGTGTCTCCGTCTCCGCAGAGGTGAAGGCCGCAGGGACCTCTGCCTAGGAAAGCCAGGTATTGTCCAAGGTTTCTCCCCATGTGATAGTCTGAAATATGGCCTCGTGGGAAGGGAAAGACCTGACCGTCCCCCAGCCCGACACCCGTAAAGGGTCTGTGCTGAGGAGGATTAGTATAAGAGGAAGGCATGCCTCTTGCAGTTGAGACAAGAGGAAGGCATCTGTCTCCTGCCTGTCCCTGGGCAATGGAATGTCTCGGTATGAAACCCGATTGTATGCTCCATCTACTGAGATAGGGAAAAACCGCCTTAGGGCTGGAGGTGGGACCTGCGGGCAGCAATACGGCTTTGTAAAGCATTGAGATGTTTATGTGTATGCATATCTAAAAGCACAGCACTTAATCCTTTACATTGTCTATGATGCAAAGACCTTTGTTCACGTGTTTGTCTGCTGACCCTCTCCCCACTATTGTCTTGGGACCCTGACACAACCCCCTTTTCGAGAAGCACCCACGAATGATCAATAAATACTAAGGGAACTCAGAGGCTGGCGGGATCCTCCATATGCTGAACGCTGGTCCCCCGGGTCCCCTCATTTCTTTCTCTATACTTTGTGTCTTTTTCTTTCCTAAGTCTCTCGTTCCACCTTACGAGAAAGACCCACAGGTGTGTAGGGGCAACCCACCCCTACATCCAACCATCTGATCTTCAGCAAAGTAGACAAAAATAAGCAATAGGGAAAGGAGTCCCTATTCAATAAATGGTGCTGAGATAACTGGCTAGCTATATACAGAAGATTGAAACTGGACCCCTTCCATACACCATATAGAAAAATTAATTGAAGATGAATTAAAGACTTAAATGTAAAACTGAAAACTATAAAAACTCTGGAAATTAACTTAGGAAATACCATTCTGGACATAGGATCTGGCAAATAATTCATGATGAAGACACCAAAAGCAATTAAAACAAAAATAAAAGTTGACAATTGGGACCTAATTAAACTAAAGAGCTTCTGCACAGCAAAAAAAAAACTATCAACCGAGTAAGCAGTCAACTTGCAGAATAAGAGAAAATATTTGCGAACTATGCATCTGACAAAGGACAATATCTAGAATCTATATGGAACTTAAAAAAATCAACTTGCAAAAAACAAACAACCTCATTAAAAAGTGGGCAAAGGACATGAACACTTTTCAAAAGAAGACATACATGTGGCCAAAAAGCACATGAAAATGCTCAACATCACTGATCATTAGAGAAATGCAAATCAAAACCACAATGAGATACCACGTCACACAAGTCAGAATGGCTATTAAAATGTCAAAAAAAAACAGATGCTGGTGAAGTTGTGGAGAAAGGGGGATGCTTTTATACTGTTGGTAGGAGTGTAAATTAGTTTAACCATTGTTTAAAGCAGTTTGGCAATTTCTCAAAGAACTCAAAGCAGAATTATCATTCGACCCAGCATTTCCCTTATTGGGTATATACCCAAAGGAATATAAATCCTTCTACTGTAAAGACAGATGCACAACTTTGGTCATCACAGCACTATTCATAATAGCAAGGCATGGAATTAACCTGAATGCCTATTAATGGTAGACTAGGTAAAGAAAATGTGATACATATTCACCATGAAACACTATGCAGCCATAAAAAGAACACACTCATGTCATTTGCAGCTACATGGATGGAGATGGAAGCCATTATCCTAAGTGAACTAAAACAAGAACAGAAAGCCAAATGCCACATGTTCTCACTTATAAGTGGGAGCTAAACATCAAGTACATATAAACACAAAGAAGGTAACAACAGACACTGGAGCCTACTTGAGGGTAGAAGGAAGAAGGAGGGTGAGGAATCAAAAACCTATCCATCAGTTGCTATGCTTGCTACCTGGGTGGTGAAATAATCTGTACACCAAATCCCTGTGACATGCAACTTGCCTATATAACAAACTTGCACATGGACCTCTGAACCTAAAGTCAAAAGAAAAGTACATTAGGCTGAATGAAAGAAGTCAGTTATGAAAGACCACATATTGTACATTTATATTTATATTGAAGGTCCATAACAGGTAAATCTATACAGATAAAAGTAGATTACTGATTGGCTGGTGCTCATGGGGTTTTAAAAAATGGGGGAGTAATTGCAAATGAATAGAGTATTTCTTTTTTTTCTTATTTATTTTATTATTATTTTTTCTTTTATAATACTTTAAGTTCTGGGATACATGTGCAGAACATACAGGTTTGTTACATAGGTATACACGTGCCATGGTGGTTTGGTGCACCCACCAACCCGTCATCTACATTAGGTATTTCTACTAATGCCCCAACCCCCCAACAGGCCCCTGTGTGTGATATTCCCCTCCCTGTGTCCATGTGTTCTCATTGTTCAACTCCCACTTATGAGTGAGAACATGCAGTGTTTGGTTTTCTGTTCTTGTGTTAGTTTGCTGAGAATGATGGTCTCCAGCTTCATCCATGTCCCTGAAAAGGACATGAACTCATCCTTTTTTATGGTTGTATAATATTCCATAGTGTATATGTGCCACATTTTCTTTATCCAGTCTATCATTGATGGGCATTTGGGTTGGTTCCAAGTCTTTGCTATTGTGAACAGTGCCACAATAAACATATGTGTGCAAGTGTCTTTATAGGACAATGATTTATAATCCTTTGGGTATATACCCAGTAATGGGATTCCTGGGTCAAATGGTATTTCTGGTTGTAGATCCTTGAGGAATCACCAGACTGTCTTCCACAATGGTTGAACTAATTTACACTCCCATCAACAGTGTAAAAGTGTTCCTATTTCTCCACATCCTCTCCAGCATCTGTTGTTTCATGACTTTTTAATGATTGCCATTCTACCTGGCATGAGATGGTATCTCATTGTGGTTTACATTTGTTTTTCTCTAATGGCCAGTGATGAAGAGCTGTTTTTCATATGTTTGTTGGCTGCATAAATGTCTTCTTTTGAGAAGTGTCTGTTCATAAAATGTCTTCTTTTGAGAAGTGTCTCTTCATATCCTTCGCCCACTTTTTGATGGGATTTTTTGTATTTTTCTTGTAAATTTGTTTAAGTTCTTGGTAGATTCTGGATATTAGCCCTTTGTCAGATAGATAGAGTACAAAAATTTTCTCCCATTCTGTAGGTTGCCTTCACTCTGATGATAGTTTCTTTGGCTGTGCAGAAGCTCTTTAGTTTAATTAGATGACATTTGTCAATTTTCGCTTTTGTTACCATTGGTTTTGGTGTTTTAGTCATGAAGTCTTTGCCCATGCCTATGACCTGAATGGTATTGCCTAGGTTTTCTTCTAGGGTTTTTATGGTTTTAGGTCTGACATTTAAGTCTTTAATCCATCTTGAGTTAATTTTTGTATAAGGTGTAAGGAAGGGGTCCAGTTTCAATTTTCTACATATGACTAGCCAGTTTTCCCAACACCATTTATTAAATAGGGAATGCTTTTTCCATTGCTTGTTTTTGTCAGGTTTGTCAAAGACCAAATGGTTGTAGATGTGTGGCATTTTTTCTGTGGCCTCTGTTCTTTTCCATTGGTCTATATATGTGTTTTGGTACCAATACCATGCTGTTTTGGTTACTGTAGACTTGTAGTATAGTTTGAAGTCAGGTAGCATGATGCTTCCAGCTTTGTTCTTTTTGCTTAGGATTGTCTTGGCTATACAGGTTCTTTTTTGGTACTGTATGAAATTTAAAGTAGTTTTTTCTAATTCTATGAAGAAAGTCAGTGGTAGCTTGATGGGGATAGCATTGAATCTATAAATTATTTTGGGCAGTATGGCCATTTTCACGATACTGATTCTTCCTATCCATGAGAATGGAATGTTTTTCCCTTTGTTTGTGTCATCTCTTATTTCCTGGAGCAGTGGTTTGTAGTTCTCCTTGAAGAGGTCCTTCAAATCCCTTGTAAGTTGTATTCCTAGGTATTTAATTCTCTTTGTAGCAATTGTGAATGGTAGGTCACTCATGATTTGGCTTTCTGTATGTCTATTATTGTTGTATAGGAATGCTTGTGATTTTTGCACATTGATTTTGTATCCTGAGACTTTGCTGAATTTGCTTATCAGCTTAAGGAGATTTGGGGCTGAGACAATGGGGTTTTCTAAATATACAATCATGTCATCTGCAAACAGAGACAATTTGACTTCCTCTCTTCCTATTTGAATAAACTTTATTTCTTTCTCTTGCCTGATTGCCCTGGCCAGAACTTCCAATACTATGTTGAATAGGAGTGGTGAGAGAGGGCATCCTCGGCTTGTGCCAGTTTTCAAAGGGAATGCTTCCAGCTTTTGCCCATTCAGTATAATATTGGCTGTGTGTTTGTCATAAATAGCTCTTATTATTTGGAGATACGTTCTATCAACACCTAGTTTATTGATGGGTTTTAGCATGAAGGGGTGTTGAATTTTATCGGAGGCCTTTTCTGCATTTATTGAGATAATCATGTGGTTTTTGTCATTGGTTCTGTTTATGGGATGGATTACATTTATTGATTTACCTATGTTTAACCAGCCTTGCATCCCAGGGATGAAGCCAACTTGATCATGGTGGATAAGGTTTTTGATGTGCTGCTGGATTCAGTTTGCCGGTATTTTATTGAGGATTTTTGCATCAGTGTTTATCAAGGATTCTGGCCTTAAATTTTCTTTTTTTGTTGTGTCTCTGCCAGGTTTTAGTATCAGGATAATGCTGGCCTCATAAAATCAGTTAGTGGGGAGTCCCTCTTTTTCTGTTGTTTGGAATAGTTTAGAATAGTTTCAGAAAGAATGGTCCCAGCTGCTTTTTGTATCTCTGGTAGAATTCAGCTGTGAATCCATCTGGTCCTGGGCTTTTTTTGGTTGGTAGACTATTAGTTACTGCCTCAAATTCAGAACTTATTGGTCTATTCAGGGATTCGACTTCTTTTTGGTTTATTCTTGGGGGAGTGTATGTGTTCAGGAATTTATCCATTTCTTCTAGATTTTCTAGTTTATTTACATAGAGGTGTTTATAGTATTCTCTGATGGTAGTTTGTATTTCTGTGAGGTCAATGATAATATCCCCTTTATCATTTCTTACTATGTCTATTTGATTCCTCTCTCTTTTCTTCTTTATTAGTCTGGCTAGCAGTCTATCTATTTTGTTGATCTTTTCAAAAAACCATCTCCTGGATACATTGATTTTTGAAGGGTTTTTTGTGTGTCTATCTCCTTCAGTTCTGCTCTGACTTTAGTTATTTCTTGTCTTCTGCTAGCTTTTGAATGTGTTTGCCCTTGCTTCTCTAGTTCTTTCAATTGTGATATTAGGGTGTCAATTTTAGATTTTTCCTGCTTTCTCCTGTGGGCACTTAGTGCTATAAATTTCCCTGTTAACACTGCTTTAGTCATGTCCCAGAGGTCCTGGTACATTGTGTCTTTCTTCTTATTGGTTTCAAAGAACATCTTTATTTCTGCCTTCATTTCGTTATGTACCCAGTAGTCATTCAGGAGCAGGTTGTTCAGTTTCCATGTAGTTGTATGGTTTTGAGTTACTTTCTTAATCCTGACTTCTAATTTGTTTGCACTGTGGTCTGAGAGACTGTTATGATTTCTGTTCTTTTGCATTTGCTGAGGAGTTTCAATTCCAATTATGTGGTCAGGGCCAAGCCAATATTCAACATTCTTTTTTTTTTTTTTCGAGATGGAGTTTCGCTCTCGTTGCCCAGGCTGGAGTGCAATAGGGTGATCTCAGCTCACTGCAACCTCCGCCTCCCAGGTTCAAGCAATTCTTCTGCCTTAGCCTCCCGAGTAGCTGGGATTACAGGCATGCACCACCACGCCCAGCTAATTTTTTGTATTTTTAGTAGAGACGGAGTTTCTGCATGTTGGTCAGGCTGATCTCGAACTCCTGACCTCAGGTGATCCACCTGCCTTGGCCTCCCAAATTGCTGGGATTACAGGCATGAGCCACCGTGCCTGGCCTCAACATTCTTAGACAAAAGAATTTTCAACCCAGAATTTTATATCCAGCCAAACTAAGCTTCATAAGTGAAGGAGAAATAAACTCCTTTACAGACAATCACATGTTGAGAGATTTTATTACCACCAGGCTTGCCTTACAAGAGCTCCTGAAGGAAGGACTAAACTTGGAAAGGAATAACTGGTACCAACCACTGCAAAAACATACCAAATTGTAAAGACCATTGACACTCTGAAGAAACTGTCTCAACTAATGGGCAAAATAACCAGCTAGCATCATAATGACAGGATCAAATTCACACATAACAATATAAATCTTAAATGTAAAGGGGCTAAATGCCTCAATTAAAAGACACAGACTGGCAAATTGGATAAAGAGTCAAGACCCATGGGTGTGCTGTATTCAGGAGACACATCTCTCGCACAGAGATACACATAGGCTTAAAATTAAGAAATGGAGGAATATTTACCAAGCAAATGGAAAGCAAAACAACAACAACAACAAAAAAGTAGGGGTTGCTATCCTAGTTCTGATAAAACAGACTTTAAACCAACAAAGATAAAAAAAGACAAGGTCATTACATAATGGTAAAAGTATCAATGCAATAAAAAGAGCTAACTATCTTAAATATATATGCACCCAATACAGGAACACCCAGATTCATAAATCAAGTTTTTAGAGACCTACAAAGAGACTTAGACTCCCACACAATAATAGTGAGAGACATTAACACCCCACTGTCAATATTAGACAGGTCAATGAGACAGAAAATTAACAAGGATATTCAGGACTTGAACTCAGCTCTGGACCAAGTGGACCTAATAGACATCTACAGAACTCTCCACCCCAAATCAACAGAATATACAGTATTTTTAAATATCATTGAATTACATTATTTAAGTTTATGGATGTTATGTGCATTATATTCTAAAAAGCCATTATTTAAAATATAATTTGTCATGTTGACCGAACTGTAAATAAAGCATATTATCTCTCAATAGATTCAGAAAAAGCATTTGAGAGAATCCAACATCCATTTCTGCAAAATATTTCAACAAATGAGTTATAGTGTTGATATGGTTTGTCTCTGTGTTCCCACCCACATCTCACCTTGAATTGTAATAATCTCCATATATTGAGGGTGGGACCAGGTGGAGAAAATTGAATCCTGGAGGTGGTTCCTCCCATACTGTTCTTGTGATAGTGAGTTCTCATGTGATCTGATGGATTTATAAGGGGCTTTTACCCCTTTTGCTCGGCACTTCTCCTTGCTGCCGCCATGTGAAGAGGACATGTTTGCTTTCCCTTCCACCATGATTGTAAGTTTCCTGAAACCCCCAGCCATGCTGAACTATTAGTCAATTAAACCTTTATAAACTGTCCTTTATAAATTACCCAGACTTCGGTATGCCTTTATTAGCAGCATGAGAATGGACTAATACAAGCAGTGAACTTTTTCAATCTACAAATCTACAGCTAAATTTATACTTTATAGTGAAATGATATGTGTTTTATTATAATGTCAAGAATAAGAAAAGACTGTTCTTGAAGTTTCTATTCAGCATGGAACCATATATTCTAGCCAATGTAGTAAGGCAAGAAAAATATATAACAGTTATCTAATGGAAAAGAAGTAAAAGTAGCTTCATTGCAAACAACAAAATATGTGTAAGGCATCCAACAAAATGTACAAAAGTCTGCCAAAACTAATAAGACTAATAAGTGAGTTTAGAAAGATTGTTGGAAGAAATAAATTGTGTCTGTATATTAACAGTGAACAATCAGAATTTGAAATAAAAAATACCAATCCTAATAAAAATTCCAACAGGTTTTTATTCCTGGAAATTGACAAATAAATTATAAATTGTACACAGATATTCAGCCAATTTTGGATAGGCAAAAGAACTTTATAAAAAGCTCTTTAGAGAAGGATTAAGTACACACAATTTCAAGAATTATTTCAAATTAATCACCACATGAAATGATGGTGAGGATGTGGAGGAACTGAAACTCTCATACACTACCATTGAGAATGAAAATAATACTACCACTTTAAAAAATGGAGCAGTTTCTCATAAAGTTAAGTATACTGTCAACAGAAAATCAAGCTATTTCATTCTGAAGTATTTATCCAAGATAATTGAAAGCATATGCCCATATCAAGGCTTGTACATGAATATTGATAGCAATTTTATTTGTAATACCTAAATATGTAACAACTCAAATGGCCAACAACAGAGGAATGGAAAAATTAAAGTAAATTCATACAATGGACTATCACCCAGAAGTAAAAAGGAATAAAACATTATTATACACAATAGTATATATGCATCCCAAAATATTTGTTTTATGAAAGTAGCACAACTGTATAATCCCATTCATGTAAAATTTGAGAGAATTAAAACTAATCTAGAATGGCATAAAATAAATCTATGGTTGTCATGCCATGGTGTAGGGTGAATGGTGACAGCAGAGATCTAGTGTAGTTTAGGAGTCTAAAGAGGCATATCAAGAAATTATTGGATATATATGTTGAATACATATTGATTTTTGAGATGGTTTCACAGGCATACACATATGTCAGACTTACCAAATTATACACATTAAATATGTGCAGTTTATTGTATATCAACTATACCTCAATAAAAATATTTTAAAAGTATTTGTTTTAAAACTTCCTTACCAGTAAAACAATGGAATCAAAATATTCACAATGTCAAATTTGCAGGTTTAAATAGATACTGAATGATTTCTGAAGGGGTGGAGTGGCCAAATGATTTACAATTTAAAGAGATTTTCCTGGATTTAAGGCAATACTAGTTATAAAGAAATCCCTTTAATGTTTTTTCCCTACAATTTAGATGCGAAATGATGGTTAATTGAACTAGTGGTGTTTTTAGATATTTAGAGAGATATGAGTGGCATATGGATATATTTAGGAGGGACTTTGTGATTAATGTGTGTGTAAAGGATGTGAAGGAGTTAAGGATTCCTAGAATTCTCATTTGGGAAACTGAGTAGATGGTGTTAAGCATTAATAAGTTTTGCTTTTATAGAAAATTATTTCATTTTAGTCAAATAAATGGAAAAGGATTCTGTGACAGATTTAGAGAATCAATGTGAAGTTGTATGAGATTGTAGGACATATACATCAGTAGAAAGATTGAAACAGATGAGGAAAGTTCATCATAGCTACTCATAGTCTGGATAAGATACCAAAGCGATGAGATGTAGGGTTTGTTCATTACAAGGCTTTTCTTCATTTCATTTCAGCCATCCTCTGCAGTGCTGGAGTGGGGAGTCAAGGAGTTGGCTTTCTGGTTTCTAGGTGCATATTCCTCATCTAATACACCTCTTATCAAGTATTGGCATCTACTCTCTAATATCCCTAGTAAATAATCATTATGCCTCTTCTTGAAACTGTGCTTTGACAGGAACAATTCTCTGGTAAGGGCTGTCTCAATCAGCCATTAAAATTATTGAAAGGTTTTTTTTATGTTAAATTCAAAATCTACCCCCTTATTAATTCAATTAGCATATTTTTGAAGGCCTATTATATTGAAGTCCTACAAAAACCACTATGATTAGATAGAATAGGAATTTTAAAATGTACCTGTCCTTTATTGACTCATAGCCTACTGGATTCTTACCTTACTGAATTCCAAAGATTATTCTTTGTTCATCAGAGCATGAAATATGAGGTGCATGTATTCCACATAACAGTTCTTCAAGAATTTCATAACAATGCTCAAATCCATCCTAATTCTACTTAGGCTAAATATATTTACTTTCCCAAATTTTCTTCAAACACTGTGTCTTGAGTTCAATGTGGTAGTTGTTTCAAGGAATCCTTCATTTTATTAATGCTCTCCTAAAAGTGTTTCACAAAGTTATGATAACCAATTCAAATACAATGTGCAAACGTTAATGCAGTCTAACATGGCTTTAGATCATGTGGCAAGTAAAATCACTGTTGTGTCACATTCAGCCCCTAGACAAATGAGTATGGAGAGATAGAAAAACAACTAATTTGTGGTTTAGTGTTCTCACTTCTAGTCAGCAGCATCAGCTCTAATTTAAGCTGAAAGGAAATTATTTAGGGATATATAGATAAGTCACTGTACCCTTGAGATGACTGAAGAAACAAACAAACTCTAGACTGAGATTCCTAGGATGACTGTTAGCTCTCCATACTGTAGTACAAGTCCTCCAAAGGGGCGACAGCAATTAACACAATCAGGAAGCACTAAGTCAGTAGGCTGCCACAGAACTGCCACAGCTCCTAGTAACAGAAGTACATAATTTCTGCCATAGTTCAGACACTGCTGAATTAGGAACTGCCACACCAGCTGCCAGTTTCAGGATATGCTCTTACTGCCACAATCAGCATGAGAAAAGGGGATATCCCATTGTGTATCTCTTTCCCTGTGTAATTCAGCCAGAATCAATGTCATAAACAGGGACATATGATTTCCAAAACCCAAATCACTAAAACACATCCTACAGCAGGTAAACCAGACAAGGGAGCTTGATATATTTCACTCCATAATGATGAGATTTACACTTTGCAAACAAACAATATGGGAAGAGAGTGACAAACAGATGTGGGTTAAACTGATATCATTATTATCTGTTCATAATTTTTCAACATCAAGATACATATATTTACATATCTATATTTCTATGTCTCTATATCTGTCAATATCTACGAAATTCAGATACACACACAAAAAAACACATTCCCACTTACATTGGCCTCAGGTAAATCCCATAACTCTTCTCTCTAGCCCTCCCCAGAGGGACCTGTGGTCATGTTCCAGAGTGACTATACACTGGGCAAAGGGTAGTAATCAGGACTTCCAGGACTTATAAGATATTGACTCTTAAATTCATATTAATCTCCAAAGATCTGGAAAACCACTTCAGTTTGAGCACTTAAGTCAAGTGATCAATGGAACTGTGATTCAAGTCAGTCTTATTGTGGTTCAATGTGCTACAGACCAATCCTATGGTTATGATTCCACTTTTAGCATTTACGGTGGTAATAACTGGCAGAAAGCCACATGGGTTTCCCCAACCAGTGTGGGGATTTTATGTTATGAAAGGTCAAGTAGAAGTCTCTGAAATAGTCTCTGTCTTCCTTTCTATTTTCTAAGATGTCAATAATGCATTCCTTGGAGAAAATAACAGATTTAAGTACCAAAATTAGAGAATGAAAAATGCAGATGTGATGATCCCTCTCCTATTTTTTTCTCTATATTTGACCGATGAATAAGCCAGGTATGTTATGAATAAGGACTGTTATCTCAAATGCAGTCTGATGGTAATGCCAATCACAGCTCCAGTTCTAGATACGAATCTTTATAGTAGCAGATAAACAAGGACCTTCGTGTCCATTAACCAGTTATTGACTCAGAGAAAAATGATTTTCTTTCCATCCTTATGAGAATAATCAAAAGAAATTTGCCTGAATGACAGGAAAAGTGTCTTGCCTTAACGCTATGTCAAAGGAACCATTCTCTGTCATAACATAGTCTAGAGAGATGCTGATCACCTGGATATCTTACAGAGCATCATGCTCACTCATTACATGGATAACAGTATACTGATATGACCTAGTAAATGGGAAATAGTAAGAACTCTGGGTGCAGTAGGATTCTGCCCCATGGATGAGGTTTCAAACTGAATTCAAGTGATTAATATCATATATGTTATGAAGTGTTTAAGCATCTTTCAACACATTCTTATAAAGGTTAAAGTTTAGCTGTGAACAGTATTATTTCAGTGATTCAATGAGGGTATGTAGGACAATTTACTTTAAAGCATGAAATACGTTGCTGTACCTTGCATCCCTGACACAAAGAGACATAAGTTTTTTGTGCCTTGCATTTCGAATAATAATCACATTTGAAAATGCTGCTTTGATTCATTTGCTGGTTTACCTACCTGTTTTGATTTATTTGCTGGTTTACCTACAAGGCTCAGCATTGAAATAAAAAAAAAGATTCAGCTTCAGTTCTGAGCTAATGTTCATATTGTCAGCCACTTGTGCTTTATGGCCTAGTAGATCCAACGGTATTGGAAGGATTGTGATTAACAGAGAAGTTGCACAGAACTTTTGGAGAGCCATCATAAAATAACAGCACAGATTTTTAAGGTTCTGAAATAAAGCCATGTCTTCTTCTACCAATAACTATTCTCTATTTGAAATGCAGCCCTGCCTTGTTATTGGGAATTTGTAGAATGAACACCTGTCCATGGGACACCACAGCTATGCAACTTGTATTGTACATCATGAATTATTGTGGGTGATCTAATCCACTGAACCATAAAATTGGATGTGCATAGCAGCATTCCATTGTGAAATGAAAATGGTATATATTAGGCTTGGCCACATAGGTTTGGGAAGGCACAAATAAACTGTATGAACAGATGGCTCAGAGTCCCATGGTACTTGCTCCTGCTGCTTCACTGCCTCTCCCTCAGCTACTGATATGACCTCATGGGGAGTTTCCCATGATCAGTTAATGGAGTAACAAAAAATTTGAGGCTGGTTTACTGTTACATTTCCAAGATATACTGATACTGGCTGGAAGTAGACTGCTACTGCATACATCTGTGCTCCATAAAAACCCTTGAAAACAGTGGTAAAGAAAAATCCTTTTGATAGTTCACTTCCAATGGAAGGAGAGATGGCCTGATTAATGCATCTACAGTGATTGATTAGGGGCAGCTAATGAATTGGCTGCTATCTAAGTTTCTGATCATATTGGAAAGAAAGAGAAGAATACTCTCCAAGGATTTCTTGGAAATAGGAATACAGACATACCTTTTAGAATGGACAGAGTGTGAAGATATTTATATCCTACCTAAATTCCCACTAGGAGAAAGTCCACTTTGGTGCAAAGTATCAAACATCTGGTAAACAAGATGAGCCATCCTGTGGATAACAGTATATCTTTTCCCCTAGTCATATTGCTTTTTTTTAATTTTAATTTTTAATTTTTGTGGGTGCATTTTAGGTGTGTATACTTACAGGGCACATGAGATACTTTGATATAGGCATGCAATGCGCAATAAGCACATCATGGAAAATGGGCTATGTATCCCTTCAAGCATTTATTCTTTCAGTTATCAACAATCCAGTCACACTCTTTAAGTTATTTTAAAATATACAATCAAGTTATTATTGACTATAGTCACCCTGTTGTGCTACCAAATAGTAGGTCTTATTCATTCTTCTATTTTTTTTGACCCATTAATCATCCCCACCTCCCCTCCATCCTACCACTATTCTTCCCAGCCTCTGGTCACATCCTTCTGCTCTCTATGTTCATGAATTAATTGTGTTAATTTTTAGATCCCACAAATAAGTGAAAACGTGTGATGTTCATCTTTCTGTGCCTGCGTATTTCACTTAACATAATGATATCCAGTTCCATCCCTGTTGTTGCAAATGACTGGATCTCATTCTTTTTATGGCTGAATAGTACTCCATTGTGTATATGTAACACATTTTCTTTATCCATTCATCTTGTAATGGATATTTAGGTTGCTTCCATATCTTAGCTACTGTAAACAGTGCTGCAACTAAAATAGGAATGTAGATATCTCTTCAATGTACTGATTTCCTTTCTTTTAGGTATATACCCAGCCATAGATTGCTGGATCATGCGGTAGCTCAATTTTTAGAGGAACCTCCAAACTGTTCTCCATAGTGGTTGTACTAATTTATATTCCCAGCAGCAGTATACAAGGGTTCCCTTTTCTCTGTGTCTTTGCCAGCATTTGTTATTGCCTGTCTTTTGAATATAAGCGATTTTAACCGGGGTGAATGATATATAATTGTAGTTTTTATTTGCATTTTTCTGATGATGATGATCAACGATATTGAGCACCTTTTCATATGCTCTTTTGCCATTTGTATGTCTTTTTTGAGACATGTCTAATCAAATCTTTTGCCCATTTTTTGATCAGATTATTAGATTTTTTTTTCCTATTGAGTTGTTTGAGCTCCTTATGTATTCTGGTTATAAATCCCTTGTCAGATGGATAGTTTGCAAATATTTTCTCCCATTCTGTGAGTTGTCTTTTCACATTGTTGATTGTATGCTTTGCTGTTCAGAAGCTTTTTAACTTGATGTTATCCCTTTGTCTATTTTTGCTTTGCCTGTGCTTGTTGCATATTGCTAAAGAAATTTTTGCCCAGACCAATGTCCTGGAGATTTCTCCCAATGTTTTCTTGTAGTAGTTTCATACTTTGAAGTCTAGAATCAAATCTTTAAGCCATTTTGATTTTATTTTTGTATGTGGCAAGAAATAGGTATCTAGTTTCATTTCTCTGCAAATGGATATCCAGTTTTCCCAGCACAGTTTATTGAAGGGACTGTCTTTTCCTCAGTGTATGTTCTTGGCACCTTTGTCAAAATTGGGTTCACTGTGGGTGTGTAGATCTGTTTCTGGATTCTCTGTTCTGTTCCATTGGTTTATGTGTCTGTTTTTTTCCAGTACCATGCTGTTTTGGTTTGTTTCCCTGTAGTATAATTTGAAATCAGGTAACATGATTTCTCCAGTTTTGTTCTTTTTGCTTAGGACAGCTTTGGCTATTCTGGGTAATTTGTGGTGCCATACAAATTTTAGAATTTTTTTTTATATTTCTGTTAAGAATGTCATTGGTATTTTTATAGGGATTGCACTGAATCTGTAGATTACTTTGGGTCATATGGGAATTTTAACAATAATGTTTCTTCCAATCCATGAACATAGAATAATTTTTTCATTTTTTGTCTTCTTCAACTTCATTCATTAGTGTTTTATGGTTTTCATTATAGTGATCTCTCATTTATTTGGTTAATTTCTAGGTATTTAATTTTATGTATGGCTATTGTAAATGGGATTTTTTAAATTTCTTTTTTACATTCTTCACTGTTAGCATATAGAAATGCTACTGATTTGTGTATGTTGATTTTGTATCCTGAAACTTTACTGAATATGTTTATCAGTTCTAATAGTTTTCTTGTAGAGTATTTAGGTTTTTCAAAATATAAGATCACACTATCTGCAAAAAAATTGACAATTTGACTTCTTCCTTTCCAAGTTGGATAGGCTTTATATCTGTCTCTTGTATGACTGTTCTAGCTAGGATTTCCAGTACAATGTTGAAAAACAGTGTTGACAGTGGGCATCCTTGTCATGTTACAGATATTAGAGGAAAGACTTTCAGTTTTTCCCCATTCAGTATGATACTAGCTGTGGGTCTGTCATATATGGCTTTTATTATGATTAGCCATGTTCCTTCTATCTCTAGTTTTTTGATGGTTTTTATCATGAATTTTATCATGTATGTTGAATTTTGTCAAGTGCTTTTTCAGCATCAATTGAAATGACCATAAAATTTTTATCTCTTATTCTATTAATGTGATGTATCACATTTATTGATCTATGTATGTTGAACCATGTTGCATCCCAGAAATAAGTCCCAACTGGTTATGATGAACGACCTTTCTACCATATTGTTGAATTCAATTTGCTAGTATTTTGTTAAGGATTTTTGCATCAATATTCATCAGAGATATGGCCTGTAGATTTTTTTAAATGTGTCTTTGTTTGGTTTTGGTATCTGGATAGTACCGGTCTCATATAATGAGTTTGGAAGAATCCCCTCCTCCTCTATTTTTCGGAATAGTTTTAGTAGTATTGGCATTAGTTCTTTAAATGTTTGCTAGAATTCATCTGTGAAGCCATCATGTCCCTGGCTTTTCTTTACGGGGAGACTTTTTATTACGGTTTTGATTTAATTACTTGTTACTGCTCTGTTCAGGTTTTGGATTTCTTTTTGGTTTAATCTTGATAGGTTTTATGTATCTAGGAATTTTTCCATTTCTTCCATATTTTCCAATTTATTGGAATATATTTGCTCATAGTGGCTACTAATGATCCTTTGAATGTCTGTAATATTAGCTGTAATGTCTCCTTTTTCATTTCTGATTTTATTTATTTGGATCCCCTCTCTTTATTTCTTAGTTAGCCTGTCTAAAGGTTTGTCAACTTTATTTAACTTTTCAAAAAACCAACTTTTGTTTTATTGATCTTTTGTATTGTTTTCTTCATTTCAATTTCATTTACTTCTGCTTTGATCTTTATTATTTATTTTCTTCTACTAAGTTTGGGTTTGGTTTACTCTTTTGTAGTATTTTAAGATGCATCATTAGATTGTTTATTTGAATTTTTCCTCTTTTTTGAGGTAGGCATTTGTAACTACAAACTTCCCTCTTAGTATGGCCTTTGCTGTATCCCATAGGCTTTGGTGTGTTGTGTTTCCATTATCATTTGTTTCAAAACAGTTTTTTTCAATTTTTTTCTTAATTTCTTTATTGACCTACCGGTCATTCAGGAGCATATTATTATTATTATTATGAGACAGAGTCTTGCTCTGACACCCAGGCCAGAGTGGAGTGACATGATCTCAGCTCACTGCAACCTCCGCCTCCCGGGTTTAGGTGATTCTCCTGCCTCAGCCTCCCAAGTAGCTGGAATTACAGGTGCATGCCACCACACCTGGCTAATTTTTGTATTTTTAGTAGAGAGGGTTTCACCATGTTGGCCAGGCTGGTCTTGAACTCCTGACCTCAAATGATCCGCCTGCCTCAGCCTCCCAAATTGCTGGGATTACTGCCATGAGCCACCATGCCCGGCCCAGGAGTATATTATTTAACATGACATGTATAGTTTCCACAATTCCTCTTCTTCTTAATTTCTAGGTTTATTCCATTGTGGTAGAGAAGATGCTTGATATTATTTCAATTTTTGATTGTTTTAAGACTTGTTTTGTGATCTAACATATGTTCTATCTTTGAGAATTATCCATACTCTGAAGAAAAGAATGTGTATTCTGCAGCTCTTGTATAAAATGTTCTATAAATATCTGTTAGATACATTTGGTCTATAGTGCAGATTAAGTCTTAGGTTTCTTTGTTGATTTACTGTCTGGAAGATCTCTCCAATGCCGAAATTGGGATGTTGATGTCTCCAGCTGTTATTCTTTTGGGGCCTATTTCTCTCTTTAGCTCAAATAATATTTGCTTTATATTTCCAGGTACTCCAGTGTTGGGTATGTATTATATTTAAAAGTGTTATATCCTCTAGCTAAATTGTCCCCTTTATCATTATGTAATGACCTTATTTGTCTCTTCTTATAGTTTTTGTCTTGAAATCTATTTTGTCTAATATAAGTATCCTGCTCCTTTTTTGGTTTCTATTGGCATGGAATATCTTTTTCCATTCCTTTATTTTTAGTCTACCTGTGTCTTTATAGGTGAAGTGTGTTTCTTGTAGGCCAAAGATCAATGTGTCTTGTTTTTTTAATCCATTCAGCCAGTCTTTTGACTGGAAAGTTTAGTCTATTTACATTCAATGTTATAGATTAAGTGAGGACTTACTCCTGCCATTTTGTTACTTGTTTTCTTGATGTTTTGTGGTCTTCTTTTACTTCTCTCTTTCCTTCTTGTCTTCCTCTAATGAAGGATTGGTTTGATTGGTTCATTGTTTAGTCTTTTTACTTAGGATAAGAGTAGTTTACACACAACAGTTACAGTGTTACAATATTCTGTGTTTTTCTGTGTACTTATTATTACCAGTGAGTTTGAGTTTTGTACTTTCAGGTGATAAATTATTATTCATTAAGGTCCTTTTATTTCTGATTGACATACTCCCTTTTGCATTTCTTGCAGGACAGGTCTGGTATTAGAGGATATTTCCACTGGATATACTATTCTAAGGTAAAAATGTGGGGTTTTTTTCCCCCTTCAGCACTTTAAATAGGTCATGCCACTCTCTCCTGGACTATAAGGTTGCCACTGAAAAGTCTTCTGCCAGATATATTAGAGCTGCATTTTACATTATTTGTTTCTTTTCTCCTGCTGCTTTTAGAATCTGTTCTTTATCCTTGATCTTTGGGAGTCTGCTTATTAAACACCTTAATGTAGTCTTCTTTGAATTAAATCTACTTGGTGTTCTAGAACCTTCTTGTACTTAGATATTGATATTTTTCTCTAGGTTTGGAAAAGTGTCTGTTATTATTCCTTTGAATAACATTTCTACCCCCATCTCTTTTGCAACTTCCTCCTAAAGGAAAATAAATCTTAGATTTGCCTTTTTGAGTCATTTTCTGGATCCTGTAGGCATGATTCATTGTTTTTATTCTTTTTTATTTTGTCTTCTCTGATTGTGTATTTTTAAATAGCCTGCTTCAAGCTCACTAATTCTTTCTTCTGCTTGGTCCATTCTGCTATTAAAGAACACTGATACATTCTTCAGTATGCCAATTGCATTTATCAGCTCCAGAATTTCTGCTTGATTCTTTTAATCATTTCAAACTCTTTGTTAAATTTACCTGATAGAATCCTGAATTTCTTCTCTGTGTTATCTTGAATTTATTTGAGTTTCCTCCACACAGCTATTATGAATTCTGTCTGAAAGGTCACATATCTGTTTCTGCAGGACTGGTCCCTGGTTTCTTACTTAGTTCATTTGGTGAGGTCATGTTTTCCTGGATGGTGTTGATGCTAGTAGATGTTCTTCAGGGTCTGGGTATTAAAGAGTTAGATACTTATGGTAGTCTTCACTGTCTGAGCTAATTTGTAGCTGTCCTATTTGGGAAGGCTTTCCAGATATTTGAAAGGACTTGACTGTTGTGATCAAAGCTGTAGCCACTTTAGGGGCCACCACAAACCCAGTAACACTGTGGTTCTTGCAGAGTTATGAGGTATCTGCCTTGATGGTCTTAACAAGATTCAGGAGAATTTTCTGGATTGCCAGACAGAGATTCCTGTACCCCTCCTTTACTTTCTCCCAGAGCCTTTCTCTCTGTTCTGAGTCACCTAAAGCTGGAGGTGAAGTGACACAATCACCCCTTTTGCCACAACTACTATGACTGCACTGGGTCAGACCTGAAGCCAGCATAGAACTGGGTCTCCCCCAAGGCCTGCTGTAACCACTCCCAGGCTACTGCCTATGTTTGCTGAAAGCCCTGGAGCTCTACAATGAGCAGGCGGAAAAGCAAGCCAGACTTGTCTCCTTTCCTCCATGGAAGTGAGGCCTCCCAGGCCCTGGAGAATCCAGAGGTGCTTTTTAGGAGTCAGAGACTACAGTTAAAAACCTTAGATGTCTACCTGGTGTTCTATTGTATTGCAGATATGGTGGCACCCAAACCACATGACACAGTCCTTCCCACTCTTCCCTCCCCTTTCCAAAGGCAAAAGAGCCTCACTCAGTAGTTACCAGCCAATGTTCCCTTAGGCCCAAGATCTCCTAAGTTAGCTTGTGGTGAATGCTGCCTGACCTGGGACTCACCCTTTAAGGCAGTGGGCTCCTGTTTGGCCCAGGGCAGGTAGATAAATGTCATTCAAGAGTCAAGTCTTGGAGTCAGATTCTCCAAGAGCTTGCTTGGTGCTCTGCCCCCCCTGTGACTGTGCTGATATCTAAGGTGCAAGACAAAGGTCCCTTTACTTTTCTTTCTGATTTTCTCAAGCTAAAGAACTTTTGCCCCATAGCCACCACAGCTAAAAATGTGCTGAGTCTCACCTGAAGCCAGCAAGTCTCATAGGCTCACCAAAGTTCTCCATATAGTAACTGAGTATTGCTGCTTTTTGTACAGGGCCCAAGGGCTCTTTGGTTAGCCAGTGATAAATGCTGCCAAGACTAGGTTCTTTCCTTCAAGGCAGCAGGTTAGGTTCCCTTCTGGCCCCAGGTGTGTTTAGAAATGTCATCTGAGAGCTAGGGCATGGAACAAGGGCCTCACAAGTCTGTCTGGTCCCCTATCCTGCTGGGGCTGAGCTTGTATCCAAGATGCAAAACAAAGTCCTCTTCACTCTTCCCTCTCATCTTCCAAAGCAGAAGGAAGGGGTCTCATTTGGACCACCTGGGGTTAGAGGAGGGATGTTGCCAGCACTCCCTTAGCTGCCCCAGCTGGTGTTTCAGTATGTCATATGTCCCACAAGTCCACCGTCTCTTGACCTAGTTCAGCACTAGGACTCACCTAAGAGTTGCAGTCATTCTGACCTGGACAATCTTTCAAGTTTACTCAGAAACACAGAGAACTTTAGCCCTCTGTGGTGAGGTTTGCAGACCCTCAAGTTTGGACCACTGGATCAGTGATTCCCCTCTGCTATGACTGGCTTAAATGCTCCGTCTGTGGGCAGGCATCAGCTGAGTTTGCTCCAGCTTTCCTTTCTGCTCTCACAGGCGAGTACTGAGTTCAGTGCCTCCCAACTGCTGTGTTCTCCTTCCCGCAGGGCCCAGAGATGCTTTCAACACCACACCAATGTTGCTGGGAGTGCATTGGAGATTCTAGACTGTTTTTTCTATCTCTTTAGTACCTCTTTCAGGGATGTGAAGTTGAAACCAGGTACTGAGTGCTCACCTGAATATTGGTTCTTATGAAAGTGTTTTTTTTGTTTGTTTGTTTGTTTGTTTTGTTTTTTGTTTTTTCTGTGTAGACGATTGTTAACTTGGTGTCCTGGCTGGGGGTGGAGGATGATCAGCATAGACTTCTATTCCACTATCTTGCTCCACCTCCATATGGCTTTTTAAATGAGTCCATGAACAAAATGACCATGGTGGAGACTGCATACACTTGACAATGTAGACTTTCTCTTAGCAAAGCTAATCTGAATGCCTAATCTGCCAAAAGCAGAGATTAATGAGTTTTCAATATTTCATTATTCCTAGGAGTCTAGGCAGCCACCTGAATAGGGTTGATTATTTTCAACCCTTTTTGCCACAGTTGGAGTTGTATGTTGTATTTTTATAAGAACTTGAAGCACATCTATCAACACCAACATTCATAGATTTAGATTATCTCTCGTGTGTTACTATTTCATCTCACATTTATCCTATCTGATTAGAAGACACACTACAGGAAAGGCAGTTGATCAAGACACACATGCCAAGGGTATTCACTAGTCTTAACACATTCTCTGTGACCCCAAATTAGTTGAGTCAATAGAATGATGGAATGCTCTGCTGAAAGGTCAGTTATGATGTCAGATTACAAATAACTTACCAGTTGGCAAATGTGTTATTCTTTTCCTCATTTTAACTGAGAAAGTAAAATTCATAAACGTTGTTTCTTGATATATCCATTAGATGCCATAAGTTCAATATTAATTAAAATCTAAAATTTTAAATTTATAATCCTTTGGCATTTAAAATATCTCTCCAAATTTTACCCATCTATCTGTTAAACTTTGTCTTCCATGACCACTTTCAAAAGATTCTGTGTTTTGTTCTCATTAAAGTACTTAATTATTCTGCAAAAAGTATTTATTGCACACCTGTTGTGCTTCAAACAGCCTGTGAGTTGCCAAGGATACAGAAATAAAATATGTGTTTCCTACCTTCAAGGAACACACACTTTAGTGTGTAAACTATCAGTCTGCATGAATGTAAGCATGCTGTTACTTGCTTCATTCAACAAATATTTACCTAACTTTGGCAGAGTGAAGACATTGTCATAACCTACATACATAAACCATAATTTTATGAGCTAACATTAAGAGATAAACAGGAAACATATACGGTAGAATATGATAAATGACCAAGAGTAACACAGTGTGAAAATATGTAAATTATATCAAGCTATTCATGTTGCCAGTTTCTGACTATTTGGGATGAAATGTATTTTTTTGTGATAAGAAAGGACGTTTGATATGTGTCCATTTGATATGTCATGCCTATCAGTTATAAATGGCAAAATATGACTTTGAAGAAGACTAACACTCTATTTTTAAATTTTAACCTGTTGACATCTGTCAAATAACTTATCATTTAACTCAGTTTATATATAGGGTGATTGCTTGTTTTCTCCTGATGTTTTTTCTTTTTAAATTGATAAAACAGGAATAATGATTGATGACTTTTTCTTTCCAAATGATAGAAAATAAAGAAACTTCCATATAACTTTCAAGTCTTAATGCAACATAACCGCTTAAGTTATTAATATAGCTCAACTGGATTTCTTTTTAAGTATTCTGAAAATAGAATTTGATAGAAAAGATGTGGGAGAGAAAACGGAATTTCCATGATCCAGGGAGAAACTTTGTCCTAATGGTGGGAAAAATAATGAGCATATTTAGACTATTGAGTCATTGTGGGTGGAGTTGTGGAGGAGGAATTGCAAACTAATGTTTTTTGTATAAGCTCTAAATTGGAAGGACTATGTGTGAACATTTATTACTTATACTTTGAACATTAATACCATTAGAATCAGAATCGAAAATGCTAACTTAAAATGTACATTAGGAAACACGCAGTATGCACAACAGGCAACATGTAGTATGCACAACAGGCAATAGTTAAAGCTTTCATTCTTTTGGAAAACTTTACTATAGGCCATGTACTTTTCCATGTGCTTATATATATGAATTCATACATTATGCACAACTTTGTAAGAAAATTGCCATTATTATCTTTACTTAATAGAAGAAAAAATTAAAGCACAAAGAGATTAAATAACTTGTCCAAAATGTCAAAGCCAGATAATTTGGCCACAAAGCCAAGATCTTAGCACTAATGCCATAGTACAGAAACACTTCAAGATGAATCTTGGATTCGATGACTGATTTCTCTCTCTCCGTATTTTTATTATTACTGAGATTATAAAACCATAGCAGTTATCTGATTTAATATTATAAGTTGCTGTTTTATTCTTTATATTAAACTAAGCTATTCCACAGTCTTATGACACACTACAAAATACGTTTATGCTTGTGCAAGTTTCCTATAAACCATTTGAGTCTTTGGCAATGCCACTAATAACAGAAACAATTTTTATTTGAGTATTTTAAGATTTTTAAAAATAGGTGATAACATCTGACTTGACATTTTCTTTCTCACTTTTCTGTAATTAACCTCTGTAAAAGTAACCAATAATTTCTAAGAATCTGTTTTCTGGACACTGTGCTGAATACTTTAGTGAACTACCTAGTTTGAGACTCAATGCCATTTCTTTATTATCTCATTTAATTTATTTATTCATGTACAGAGTGATTACACTAACATTAAGTTGTGGAGCCTCTACTTTGTCAAAGCACTTATCTTCTTTCTATTTCTAGTCTTACTATTTGTCTTCTGCACTTCAGTGTTTTTTTGAAACTTTCCTATTATCTTTGTTTATCATTTGACTAGCCTAGATTTCTTTTTATTTTCAGATCTCATACCTTCAAGTCTATTATATTTCTACAACAATTTTCTTATCTATTGAGAATTTTTAGTTGGGTATCATTAATTTTGAATTTCTAGCACTTAGCACATAAGCATTTGTGAATTTAAATCATGGATGTTATACAATTGAAAAATAAAAAGTTAAATATGTAGACAATTGAAGTGATCAATTTTTAAACAGAACTATCTTCAACTTCTCTACTTTTGTAACGTACCAATAACCAAAATCAAATATTAATCTTCTAGTTTTACTTTCTATTCAAATATGGTAATTTGAATTTATATTTATATTTTCATTTACCAATGTTTATATATATATATATTTTATTATATTGTATATAATTATATGTAATTCATATATAATATATAGTTTTGCTGTTTGGACTCTAGTTTTTAGATCCTCATTATTTCTGACACTAACTTTATTCTGAATATGCTTATATTTATTTTTATGATTCCAGATTCTCTTCCATTTAACTTATTTTGTATATTTATGTCAGATAAATCTCCACCAAGTATGAAAATGTCAAACACTTACTCAAAATGCTTAAATAATTCTAATTCCTTTCCAGGGCTATGCCAGGAAAAGAACCAACAAGGCATTTGTAATGAAAAACAATTTTTTATCTTTTATTTCAATAAGGAATTTCAGAGCCTTTCAGTAAATACTGTCTTGACAATTCCCAAATGGTGATAGTTATAAACATATTTTTACTAATTTTAACTACATTAGCTAATAAGAAGAAATTTATTTCAAATATAATTAGATGCATGCTATTAGACATCAAAGCCAAAGTCAACCTTTTAAAGTAAACACTCATGATAAAAACTGGGCAAAACAGCTTACAGTTTTATAAGCTGGTTTCATCATTATTGGTATGAAAAATAAAAAGTTAAATACATGGAGAACTGAAATAATCTTTTCTTTCTAGACAGAACTGTCCAACTTCTCTAGTTTTATAACTTATACCAATACTATTTTTGTATAATTATGGAAGCTATATTTAACTAATAATTTATTTTATTTTATTTTATTTATTTTTATTTTTTGAGACGGAGTCTCGCTCTGACGCCTAGACTGGAGTGCAGTGGCGCGATCTCGGCTCACTGCAAGCTCTGCCTCCTGGGTTCACGCCATTCTCCTGCCACAGCCTCCCGAGTAGCTGGGATTACAGGAGCGCACCACCACGCCCGGCTAATTTTTTTGTATTTTTAGTAGAGACGGGGTTTCACCATTTTGGCCAGGATGGTCTCGATCTCCTGACCTCATGATCTGCCCGCCTCGGCCTCCCAAAGTGCTGGGATTACAGGCTTGAGCCACTGCACCCGGCCAAATAAATAAATAAATAAATAAATAAATAATTTATTATGACACGAGTCACCTGTATTTATTCACTTATAAAGCATATGTTTGATATTAAAACATACCAATTAAAATAATCTCTACAAACTATTTTCATTTACCAATTTAATTAACAAAATAGAATAGGAAGAAAAAATTGTCATGTATAATAGAGCTTAAACTTAATAGAGTGGAGATAACATTCTTAACTTGCTAAATACATGAAATAAAAAATTATTTAATATAGTCACTTTAACTAAAATAAATTACATCTTGACTTATAGTATAATTTCTATTAATAATTGATTGGACATGTGGTATTTGTTTTCTCAAAATGGAGATATGAAATTCTACAAAGCAGGACAATCCTCATTATGGAGGCTTTCATGGAACACACAACTAGTCTCATGCTTATATATGGGTTACATTATAAAAGTTTATTTTTATACTAGATCTTGGATGTAATCATGCTTTGCATGAAGGAAAGATACTGTATTTTCCCAACTAACCCACAGACAACCGAAATTTATATTCACATGTGACAGGATTTCCAGCAGTGGCCTGGGAAAATGAGAAAGAAATCCTGTTCAGGAAATGGGATTGGCAAGAACGATCTCACTCAAATAATCAGGCTCACTCTCTGGATTTGGAGCAATGTGTATTTGGACAACATTTGTTTAGTTATACCCCAGAAGGTTTTTTAAAAACTATGTACCTCCCCACCCGTTTTAAAATTGACACATAAACAACTAAATTAAGAGCTAAAGATTTAAATGTTGCAGTGTCAATGCTCTTGATGTCACAGAGGACAACATTGAATTGAAAAACATCAATTTAAAAGTATGAGCTGAGGCCGGGCGCAGTGGCTCACGCCTGTAATCCCAACACTTTCGAAGGCCAAGGCGGGCGAATCACAAGGTCAGGAGATCAAGACCATCCTGGCTAACACGGTGAAACCCCATCTCTACTAAAAATACAAAAAAATTAGCCGAGTGTGGTGGTGGCGCCTGTAGTCCCAGCTACTCGGGAGGCTGAGGCAGGAGAATGGCGTGAACCCGGCAGGCGGAGCTTGCAGTGAGCCGAGATCGCGCCACTGCACTCCAGCCTGGGCGACTGAGCGAGACTCCATCTCAAAAAAAAAGCCAAAAAAAAAAAAAAGTATTAGCTAAAAAAGGACTCAGAAGAGTTGTACTGTAAATATGAAGATGATATAGAAATTATGTAAGCAATTGTTTTTAATATATTTTTATACACAAGAGTGAACTATGATAAAATATGTGTAACATATTAACTAAGTTAAAATATCTCAGTAAGTATAAATAAACATTCTAGATGATTAGAATAGATTGTATGGTAGTTTAGTGGGCAGCTTGTATTTCATGTTATTGGTGCTTCATAATTAATGGGGTGATTTGTAATCTATGGCATTTTAGATGTTATGAAATAGGCACTTCCCTCTAGTAGCTGTGCAAGGGATAGACTTGAGAGGCTGACCTAAATTGGATATTAAAAAAATTCAAATAAAGAACTCTTGTAATAGTCTAGGTGAGAGATAATGGTAAGCCCCAATTAGGGGCAGTGGGGGCTATGGGGATTTGGATGAATAGAACAAGGCATATCTGAGAGAGCTATGAAGGAAGTAAAATGTTTTTAAAAATAGCGATATGTTTATGTGTCATAAGAGAGATAAAAAAGATTGAAGAAAAACTTCCTGGACCATTAATAATTCTTGGTATATTGTTAAAATAGTATATTATGTTTAAAGTGTTAAATATCTATAAGTAAATAGTAAAAGAGGAAGTCTATAATCAGAAAATGAAAACTAAACACAAAATTGTATGAGATACTGATTATAGTAATGCTTATTCAAAGATAGGCATAAGAGGAGTCAGAGAGATCAATACAACAGTGTGTTTTGACAAGGGATTTCTTTGTATTTTTTGTTCTTCTTTTACTTTTCAGGCAGTTAATCATGTGCAAAGCATATTCACCAAGGGCAATATTGGAATAAGGCTATGGGATATGTTAAGAAAACATTTAAATATTAACCTAACTTCATTCACCTGTAGATTACTACTGTAGCCTTTTATTTGGAAATAAATAATGAACACTCTTTAAGGGTCTCTTGTTACATGATCTAAAGAATCTCAGTAAGCTTTGCCTATTTGTGAGTTTGTAAAATGTTAAAATAGAAATAAGTTAAAAGAAAGCTACATTCTCTAATCATTTTCTTATGTCCTTGAGTTTTTATAACATACATTTAATTTAAATTTTTAATTATTTTATAATAGAAATGTTTCTAAGTCCTAGTTTGATGTTTATAGACTTGTTTCATTAGATTGTGGAATATCCCTCTAGCTAAAATGACATGCATGGTTTGACACTTTATTCCCACATTATACTAAGTCATATTGATCAACTGGATATTCTTCTGGCTGGGGCATTAGCCACTGTTTCCTAATGAGCAGTATAAACTGCCAACATTCTGTTCACTGTTAAAAATTTCCCAGTCCTTTGATGAAAATATAATACGATTTATTCACTACGCACATCTGGCTAAGAAGTTTACAGATTTCTTTGGGCCTGAAACTCACTCATTGCTATGTTAGTTTGTGTAATAACTCACTTTTCTCATACAGTTTCTTATGCTGTAAAGTAAGATACATTTAAACAGTTACAGTAAGTTTTAAAGGCTAAATAATTGATAGTGCAGTAATATGTGCATTAAGCACTGTTATTCTGAGAGAATTTACACAATTTAATAGAAAATGAGGACTCCTCATTTAAAAACACGTATTTTTTTTTTCTGAGGTACAAAAATATGAGGGTTGTCTGAATGTCCATGAGAATGGAACCATGCCATTTAGAAAAATTTGGGGGCTGATTTCAATTCAGTCCTTTATTGTCCAATCTTGTCTTTGTTCTTTTGGCAAAGATTCACATTACTAAAACCTATTAGGGTTATTATTTTCTTTTCATCTATTCTACTATTTTATCTTTGGGGAAAAAAAGGAACTTTGTTACTACATATTTGACTCTCTTAAGAAAAATGGTTAATATGCCATAATTTTGTCTTTAGTGTTTTCTATGACTTGCACCATATTTAGTTCCCACAGTACTTGATTATAGCAAATTCAAGATATTTTCACATTCAAAGTAGATGGATAATTCTTAATAATCTCCAAAGTGCTTGCGTAGTCACAAACAGTAATGTTCTTTCAATAAGGGTACCATTTCGATAGACTTTTTGACAGAAAAGAACACAACAGGGAAGATAAAAGTTTATCAAATTTTGTTTTTTCTTTTAGATATAAATCAATGTTTTAAAACTTCTCCTGCTTTTATAAGAGCTATTAATACACAATGGTTTTTTTCCTAATCAGGGGTCTTAATTTTGATTGAAAACTTTGAGAATTTTGAATATAATAGGAGAAGCAATTATACATATGGAAAATAAGACTGTATTAGTCCATTTCATGCTGCTGATAAAAACATACCCGAGACTGGGCAATTTACAAAATAAAGAGTTTATTGGACTTACAGTTCCACATGGCTGGGGAGGCCTCGCAATCATGATGGAAAGCAAGGAAAAGCCAGTCACATCTTACGTGGATGGCAGCAGGCAAAGAGAGAGTTTGTGCAGGGAAACTTCCGTTTTTAAAACCACCAGATCTCCTGAGACCCATTCACTATCACGAGAACAGCACAGGGAAGACACAACGCCATGATTCAGTCATCTCCCACCAGGTCCCTCCAACAATACATGGGAATTATGGGAGCCACAAATGAGATTTGGGTGGGGACACAGAACTAAACAATATCAGATACCAAAATTCAAGAATTGCTGTTAAAAATGTATAGTTTTCTAATGCTACATGCAAGAAGGAATAAAGGTGACACAAGCAAAATTTGGATGCCTATTACACCTCAGATTTTTTTTTGAGATGATGATGATGCTTTGATATTTTGGAATATTTTATAATATTGACTATGATCCATTGTTTAGGAAACTGAATTATATGTCAAATGTGCTAATACTATAATTTAAAGGGTATCAAACATTTTTCTAAAATGTAAAAAAAAGTTTTACTCAATTTGTTGCAAATTTAGAATGTCTCAAACTGTGACAGTAGGAGGGGGCTTCAAGATGGCTGATTAGAGGCACCTGGCACTTACCTCCTCCCCAAAAAAGGAGCAAAACAGCAAATAGATAATCACACACCGAATAGAGTATCTAAGAGAGAACACAATAATTCAGCAGGGAAGTGGCAAAGTACCTCTAAGGCACAGAAGGGGGCAGAAGCAAAGCAACCAGCCCAGCTGGAATTGGTCAGAGACAGGAGAAACTACCTAGTGTGGGAAGAAGGTAAGTGAGAAGTCACCAGTGTTCCACATTCCTACTGTGCTGCAATCCTAGCCATGGGAGAGCCCCTTGGCTCTCATGGGCCCTGAGACTAGTATTGGGAGCTGTACAGAGTTCACATGATGATATTGGTCCAGAGAGGGAGTCTGCACTAGGTCCCAGACACCAACTGAGACCAAAAACAGCTGCAGCATTGTGATATTTTGAGAGCATAGCCGCCACCGGACTACATCCTGCCCTTGGGCCTAACAGCCTCTGCATCTCCAAATACCTGGAGACTCACTAACATCCCCTTATGTCCACCTAGAAGGCTGCAACATTATGACAACAGCTGGACCTAGCAGTGCTGCCAGGTCCCCAGCACTGCAATCTATGTAGTGTCCTACATGCCAGGGAATGGTTAATGAAGTGAACTGGGGAACCTGTCCCTGGGACAAAGGGAACTGAAGCATATTGTCTTCAGAGCCTGAGAGCCACCTTCCTGGGGACACTGGCACTGACGGCAACCCTCCTAACAGGAGGACCACTGCACACCTGCACAGTCCTTCAGAAGGCCTGGGGACTAGTCCACCCAGGTGCCCTTCTAGGCCTAAAGACATGTCTTCCATGCCCACTGCCATTACTGCCACCATGCCACCTAGGGGTCTGGGGATCAATCCACCCACTTGCTACAGTTGGTGCTCACACACACCATCAGGTGGACTATCACCACCTCCAGAAGTGCCTGCACATGTAGTCCAGGGGGTAGGGGATCCACCCACTCTACTCACCACAGCCTGTGTTCACGTGCACCATCAGGGGCCTGAGGACAGGCCCGCCCCACCCACTACCCCTCTCTACAGGAACTGTGCATAATGTCTGAGAGTCTGGTGACTGACCTGTTCTGGTTGTCATTGTGGACCTGTGCAGGCAAACCCATCCATCACCAGTGGTCAATTGCACCATACAGGAGTCTGAGGAAACACACACCCCATTTGGCACTGCCCCTACCAGTCTTTGTACATGTCATCTAGTAGCCTGAGAATTTACTCTGCCTGCCTGCTGCTACTAGTTATAACACACCAGTTATGGGACTTCCCTGTGTGATGTTGCCTGCATACATTACCAGGGGCCTGAGTATTGACCAGTGCTGTCTATTGAGGCCTGCACCCGTGAACCATCAACGAGCATGATGAGGCCAGGCACGGTGGCTCACACCTGTAATCCCAGCATTTTGGAAGGCCGAAGTGGGTGGATCACCTGAGGTCAGGAGTTCGAGGCCACCCTGGCCAACATGGCGAAACCCCATCTCTACTAAAAATACAAAAGTTGGGCATGGTAGTGGGTGTCTGTAATCCCAGCTCCTTGGGAGGCTGAGGCAGTAGTATAGCTTGAACCCAGGAGGCAGAGGTTGCAGTGAGCTGAGATTGCACCACCACACTTCAGCCTGTGTGACAGAGTGAGACTCTATCTCAAAAACAAACAAATAAAAAAAGAGCCTGATGACAGCTCTGCCCTGCTTCTTCCCCCTCTGCTAGTACCCACATTCATCTTCCAGGGACCTAGGGAATGACCCACATCAGCCACCACTGCTAACACTCATGCATGCCTTCCAGGGACTTGCTTGCTTCCAGGGACAAACTTCTAGGATGGGCTTGCCCAGCATGCTACAACCAATGCAGCCAGCACCCACCCATATGCACACACCCTGCATGGGGGCCTGGGTACCAGGCTGTACAGCTTGCTGTTATTACCACTGGTGCCCATGCATGTCACCTGGGAGACCAAAGGTTAGCTCACCACTGCTACTGCCATCACTGATATGACATACTCCATCCAGAGGCCTGAGGATCTGTCCACCTACCTGGCTCACTACTGCCAGTGCCAGCATCTGAGCAAGCTGTCTGGAGGCCCAAGGATTAACCTGCCTGGACCTGCTACCACTGGTTTGTTTCTATGATGTCCAGGGGCCCAAGAGCCAGCACACTCAGTCCACTGCCACCACCACTGGGACCTGAGGATTGGCCCACCTGGCGTCCCCATCCCCAGCAAAGCCTCATCATAGCCTCCACTAACAACCACACCCTAAGCCACTGAAGAACTCACAGACAACACTAACACTGATTACAGCTGATGAAATTGTAACACTGCTACACTACACTGTGTGCATATGCATACAACACTACCTCATTCACTGAGAAGCAAAGTGAAAGCACCCTACCAAAACAATAATATAGATACATCTATAGGAAAACATCTTAACCTATGAAAGCCAATCCATAGAACTGGAAGAAATGACTTAAACCAGATGTGCTTATATCTCAAAAACACAACAAACAAAAAAGCAAGGAAATATGACACCTTCAGAAGGACAAAATAATTATTCAGCAACAGATTCCAATGGGAAATAAATCTGTGAAATGTTTGAAATGGAATTCAAATTAGTAATATTAAGAATAGTGAAATATAAGAGAACATAGAAAAATATAAAAGAAATGAGAAAAGCCATTCATGATCTGAGTAAGAAATTCACTAGCAAAATGGATATTCTAAAAAAGAACCAAACAGAAATCCTGGAAATGAAAAATTCAATGAGTGAAAAAAATACAATCAAGGGCTTCAATCACAGACTAAATAAGCAGAAGAAAAAATTTTTGAACTTTACACAGGTGTTTTGAAATAACCTTGTCAGATAAAACCAACCAATCAACAAACAAAAAGCTGAAAAAGAAAGAGTAGAACCTGTGTGACATATGAGACAACATAAGGTGACCAAATATTGAAATTTGGGGTATCAGAGAAGGAAAAGAGATTGGCAAAGGAACAGAAAATCAATCAAACAAAATAATAACTGAAAACATCTTCAATATTGGAGTAAATACAGAAATCCAGATACAGGAAGCTCACAGAACACCAAATAAATTCACGCCAAAAAGGTCTTCTTTAAGGTATATTATAGTCAAATTGTCAAAAGTCAAAGACAAAGGGAGAATTCTAATAAGAGCAAGAGAAAAGTGTCAGATCACATGCAAGGGAAGCTCCATCAGACTAACAGCAGATTTCTCAACAGAAAGTATACAGGACAGGAGAGAATGTCGTGATATATTCAAATTGCTGAAAGAAACATAAACTGTGTCAGCCAAGAATACTTTACCCAGCAAAGCTATCCTTCAAATATGAAAAAGAAATAAAGTCTTTCAAAGGTAAGTAAAAAAATGAAGGAAGGCATCACCAATAGATCAGCCCTACAATAAATGTTTAGGAGACTCCTACATCTAGTAATGAATGAAAAAAATGTATCATTATGTAAACATAACCATGAAACACACTGATGGAGAAGACACAGAAATGAGAAAGTGAAAGAACTCAAATGTTACTACTACAGAAAACCACCAATCTCTAATGATATACAAGAGATAAATTTAACTAAGAATACGCAAAACAACTAGAAACAATTAACAGAATGACAAGAATAGGTCCTCACCCATCAATAATATCTTTCAGTATAAATGGATTAAATTCACCAATTAGAAGGTATAGATTGGCTGAAATGATTAAAAAAGAAGACCCAGATATATGCTATAAGAAACTCACTTCACTTGTAAAAGACACAAGTAGACTGAAAGTAAAGAAATGGAAAATAATATTCCATGAAATAGAAACCAAAAGTGAGTAAAAGTAGCTAGAGTTACAGCACATAAAACAGGATTTGAGTCAAAAAGAGTGAGAAGAGACAAATAAATTCATTAAATAATGATAAAGGGATAAATTCAGCAGGAGAATATAACAATTCTAAATGTATGCATCCAACAATGGAATACCCAGATATATAAAACAAATATTATTAGATCAAAAGGGATTTATATACTTTTACACAGTCATATTAGGGACCTCAATGCCCTGCTCTTAGCAATAAACAGGTTAGCTAGGCAGAATATCAACAAAATACTTTGGATCTAAACTGAACTTTAGAACAAAATGGACTCAACAATACTTACAACACATTTTATGCAGCAGCTGCAGAAAACACATTCTCGGATACATGGGACATTCTCCAAAATTACCCTACAAAACAAGTTTTGACACATTTTTTTAAAAGTCAAAATTATATCAAGTGTCTTCTTGAATGACAATGGAATAAACCTTGAAATCAGTAACAAACTTTGAAAACTGTATGAATATATGAAAATTAAATAACATGCTCCTGAATGACTGCTGGGTCAATGCTGATATTAAAAAAATAAAAAGGTTTCTTAAAACACATAAAAATGAAAACATAATGTATCAAAACATAGGATATACAACAAAAGCAGTAGTAACAGGGAAGTTTGTAGCAATAAAGGCGTATGTCAAAAAAGCAGTAACATTTCAAATAAACTACATAATGAAGCACTTTTGGGAACTAGAAATGCAAAGAAAAAGAGAACCCCTAATTAGCAGAAGTAAAGAAGTAATAAATATCAGAGCAGAACTAAATGAAATAAAGAGTGTAAAAACAATACAAAGTATCAATGAAATGAAAAATTCTTTTTTTGAAAAGATAAACAAAACTGATAAACTGCTAAATTGACTAACAGAAAAAAGACTCAAATGAAATTAAAATGAAAAAAGGTTCATCAAAACGACAGTGGATCATCAGAGACTATTATGAAAAATTATATACTAACAAACTGGAAAACGTAAAGGAAATGGATAAATTCCTGTACACGTACAACCTACCATTATCATTCATTATCTCTTCAGGTTTTTTATTTCTTTCTAAGCCAGAAAGAAATATAATTTGAATATTTAGAAAAAGTACCTTTGAGGAATCAGTTTTAATATCTCCTTTTTTATTTTGATTTCATTTGAGTCTTCTTTTTTTCTTAATCAGTCAATTTGGCAGTTTATTAATTATCTTTCTAAACAAGAAAGAAATAGAAAAATAGAAGAGACCAAAAATGATAATGGGAATGAGTAATGATATTGAGTGAATAATAAAAATTTTCCCAACAAAGAAAAAGCCCAGATGTCTTTACCACTGAATACTACCAAGCTTTAAAATATGATTAACATAATTTGTCTCAAACTTTCTCAAAAAATTAAGGAGAAGATAATACTTCCAAATTCATGCTACAAGACTGCATTACTCTGATGCCAAAACCAGACAAGGACACAGCAACAACAACAAAAAAACTACAGACCAATATCCCTGACGAACATAGATGCAAAAATCCTCAACAAAATACTAGCAAATTTTAATCCAAGAACACATCAAAAATATACTACATTATGATCCCGTAAGATTTATCACAGGAATTAAAATATAGTTTGACATAGTGCAAATCAATAAATGAGATATATCAACAAAAGGAAGAACAAAAACCATATAATTATCTCAATAGATGCAAAACCCACTTAATAAAATTAAACAACTCTTCATGATAAAACTCTCAACAAATTAGGCATAGAACAAACATATCTCAGCATTATAAGGACCATATATGACAAACACACAGCTAACATTATACTGAATGAGAAAAAACTAAAAAGTGAAACATGACTAAGATGCCAACTTTTACCATTCATATTCAACATAGTAGTAGAAGTCCTAGCCAGAGCCATCAGGCAAGAGAAATAAATGAAAAATATCATATTGGAAGAGAGAAAGTAAAATTATCCTTCTTGCAAATGACATCATATTTGAGAAAAACATAGACTACACCACAAAAAAATCTTGAAACTAAAAAGTAAAATTGCAGGATACAAAATCAATATACAAAATAATCTAATGCTTCTATACCAATAACAAACTAGCTGAGAGAGAAATCAAGAAAGCAATGTCATTTACAATAACTACAAAACATATAAAATACCTAGTAATAAATTTAGTCAAGGAGGTGAAAGCCCTCTTCAAGGAAATCTACAAAACCCTGATGAAAGAAATTAAAGGACACAAATAAATAGAAAGATATTTCTTGCTTATGGACTGAAATAATTAATATCATTAAAATGACCATACAACCCAAAGCAATCTATAGATTCAATGCAACTCTATCAAAATTCCAATGACATTCATCACAGAAATAAATAAATAAATAACTATCCTGAAACTCCTATGAACCCCCCAAAAAACCCAGGTAGCCAAAGTAACACTCAGGAAAAGAACAAAGTTGGAGCATGACAAAACCAAACTTCAAAATGTACTATAAAGATATAGTAACCAAAACAGCATGGTATTGTAATAAAAACAAACACAAAAACTAGTGCAGTGTTCCACTGGTTTACAGATAACCCAGAAATAAATCCATGTATTTAAAGCCAATTGATTTTCAACAAATGTGCATAGAGCTTAAATTTGGAATAGGACACCCTGTTTAAGAAATAGTACTGGGAAACCTGGATATCCACATGCAGAGGGATGAAAACAGTTCCCTACCTCTCACTGGATACAAAAATCAACTAAAAATGGATTAAACACTGAAATGTAAAATCCAGAACTATAAAATTACAAGACGATATCATAGGGTAAATACCTCAAAACATTAGGCTAGAGATTTATGGCTAAGGCCTCAAAATCACAGGCAACAGAAACAGAAATAGACAAACGAGGCCATTTTAAAATGTATAAAAAGCTTCTTCACAGCAAAGGAAAGAACAGACTCATGATAAAACTTGTAGGATGGGAGAAAACATTTGCAAACTATTCATCTGACAAGGGACTAAAGTTCAGAATACAGAAGGAAGTTAAACAACTCAACAAAAACAAAATAATAATAATTTTAAAGTGAGCAAATAATATGAGTAGACATTTCTCAAAAGAAGGCATACAAATGGCCAATAAGTATATGGAAAAAAAGTTCAATATCAGTAACAGGGAAATGCAAGTCAAAACCACAAATAGATGTAATTTTACCCCAGTTAAAATGTCTATTATCAAAAAGACAAAAATAAATGCTGGCAATGATATAGAAAAAGGATAACTCTTTTATACTTTTGGTAGGAATGTAAATTAGTAGAGCCTTTATGGAAAACGGTATGTACGTTTCTCAAAAAACTAAAAATATAATTATCATATGATCCAGCAATCTCACTACTGTATGTTTATCTAAAGGAAATCAAATCAGTATATTCACAATAGCTAAGGTATGGAATCAACTAAGAGTCTGTCTATGCATGAATGGATAACTAAAATGTGGTAGATATACACAATGGAATATTACTCAGACATAATAAAGAATGAAATTTTGCCATTTGCAGCAACATGGATGGAACTAGAAGTCATTATGTTAAGTGAAATAAGCCAAGCACAGAAAGAAAATATTGTATGTTCTCACTCGTATGTGAAAGATAGAAAAATTGATCTCAAGGAGGTAGAGAATAGAAGGATACTTAACAGAGGCTGAGACTGCTGAGGGTAGGAAGGTGAAGTGAGGTTTGTCAATGGCTACACACATACAGTCAGATAGAAGGAATAATTTCTAGTGTTCAATAGCACAGTAGAGGCACTATAGTTATCAACAATATATTGTATGTTTCAAAATAGTACGTGGAGAAGGTTTAAAATCTTCCCAACACTAAGAAGTAATAAATGTTTGAAGTGATGGAATCCCAAATACTGTGATTGGATTATTACACATGGTATTCATGTTTCAAAATATCACATGCACCTCATAAATAAATTTTTATGCATCAATAAAAATTGTTTAAAAAAAGTCTTTAACTGGCAGTTTTTATAAATGTAATATTGTCTATTAGGAGGGCCTTTGAGTTCTTCAAAGATATTCAATTTATTACAATTTGTAATCAAACTATCTATTAATATAAAACAGTTACCTTGAAATATATTGCTATTTTATTTTCTTTCCAGATTTTCTTCTTTGATAAGAAATTTGATTGAAACATTTTAATAAAGTGTCATATTTTTGTATCATATCAGTGGTGTGAGTGCATGGTTGTGGGTATAGGACTAATGTTGGACAGGGCTAGACTAAGACGGTGATTTATTGGTGATAGATTGTATAGGAAAACATGATTCATGTAATACAGTAGGAAAGAAAAATAAAATGTCAAAATAGTGACTAACATATATAAGTTGGATTATTGAACGGGGTTTGGGAAAATCTAACAAAGTTTCATTTTGTGCCTTATAAATTGGAGGCAATGACACTCTATCAGCATAGGAATAGTCTATCCAGTGAAAATACTGATTGAATAGGCGTTTAGACTAGAACTTGAATGCAGATGTGGAATTACAGATTCATTTTTAAAAATTGAGTGAAAGAGAATACAAATAAATATTTAAAGAATTAGAATTATTGGAATGTCTTAGGAAAACCATGCACATTTAAAAAGAAAGAGCATAAAGAATCAGGCTTTGAAAAAAAAAAAACCCTTCAGATTATTAGGGAAGAAAAACAGAAACAGTGATATGGAAGTCATTGGATAAATAGGAAAATAAATCATGTATTACTAGAAGTGAAATAGAATTCAGATATTTTGTTTAGCAATGCCTCTCTATTTTCTTTCTTTTTTTTAATCTTGCGGGTTATTTTTTAAATAAGGCTACAAAGAAACGAATAGAGAGTTTGTCCTTTATTCTTCCCTTCCTCCCTCCCTCTCCCTTCCTCTCCCTTCCTCTCTGTCTCTCTCTCTCTCTCTCTCTCTCTCTCTCTCTGATGGTATCATCTTCTTTCCATTTGTGCCGTGTTTCTTACAACTTCGCAGTGTAAGCCTTCACTTTAACTGTGGTGAATGCTATCTCATGGTGCTTTTTATTTGCATTTCCCTTGTGATTAGTGATGTTGAGCATTTTTTCATATACCAGTTTGCCATTTATATGTCTTCTTTTGAGGAATGTCTATTTAGATTCTTTGCTGACTTTTTAATGGGATTGTTAGTTTTTTTGCTGTTGAGTTGTTTGAGTTTCTTATATATTCTGATTATTAATCATCTTTTGAATGGATAGTCTGCAAATATTTTCTCTCTTTCAACAGGTTACCTTTTTACTTTTGATTTTTTCCTTTGCTGTACAGAAGGTTTTTTCCTTGATATAATATTGTTTGTCTATTTTTATATTGGTTGCCTGTGCATTTGGAGTTTTACCCAATCAAATTTTTGCCCAGACCAATGTCCTAAAGCATTTCCCCAATGTTTTCTTTGAGTAGTTTTATAAGTTTGGTCTTACATTTAAGTCTTAAATCTATTTTAAGTCAATTTCTGTATCTGATGAGAGATAGAGATCTACATTTATTATTCTGCATACAGCTATCCAGTTTTCCCAGCACCACTTGTTGAAGAGGGTGCCCTCTTCAACACCCTAAGCAGACGAGCTTAGCCAATCACCTTATTGTCTCTTACAGCACTACTTCATATCAAGATTCCTACATTTGAATCTCTGGTCCTGGCCAGACCTTTTGTTTTCAGCTATCTAAATGCTTTTAATTAATTCATTGCCATCTATCTCATGCACCATTCCTAATGTTTCTATACCTCACTGACCTTATTATGTTTTCAAACTCTAATAACATTGTATTTATTTTTTAAATTTGGGAATTGCATAGAAACTTTCTTGTGTGCTTTCATATATATATAAATATGTGTGTATATATGTATACACATATATAGAAATACAGAAATATGTATGCACATGTGTGTATATAGATATAGAGTTGATCTTCATCTATGTATATGCATACTTGGGTGCACATGGACATATAGATGAAAGTAATAATCACTGCGGACTCCAAAATGGGGGTGGTTGAGTGGGGTGCAGGTTGAAAAATTACTTACTAGGTACAATGTCCAATATTTGGGTGATGGTGTACTAGAAACCCAATCCCCACCATTACATATGTAATACCCATGTACCAAACAAGTACATGTACCCCCCAGTGTAAAATAAAAGTTAAAGAAGAAGTGTCATTTCTATATTTACCAAATGTATGTCTTAAATCAATGGATTAAAATTATTTTTACTTGTCCAAATTTACTCGATCAATATACACAAGGCATTAAATTTTTTTTAATTTATGTCCATTGAGTCAATTAATTCACTGGGTAAAAATGACATGGTTACCATTCACCACCTTCCATTCAAATGGCTTCTTGGCCACCACTGAAAGGGAGAAAGACTGAGACTCAAATTAAGAAAGAATTCATGTTCTGATAAAGCTTTTCCTACTTTACATGATATTTTGATGCACTTTAAAAGAGTGAATCTCAAGCCTACTCTAAAGTGGTTAATTTTAAAGATGGATATCTGAAGCCAGCTCTAAAATAGAATTATGGCAATGAAATAATAAGGCAATTATACATTGGCTGTATGCATATGTCTACATGTTCTTCACAAAATTGTTTCTTCTAAAAAAAGTAGGCACTTAATGAAATTCTTAGCTCAATCCACAATAACTTCATTGACAGAGTGGAGCTGTTAGAAAGACATAAGCATAGCCATTATAAGAAGCTGATGATTAATAACAACTTCTGATGAATACATAGTAGCTATTTATTGTGGTGCTAGCAGATGATTATATACTAAGCATATTGTAGAATGCTTCAGTATAAATTAGATGAATGGTTTTCTTGTTAAGAATTTTAAAGGGCAAATAACATTGACTATATTTATATAGCTAGAGGCCAATAAAACAGATATTTTTTGTTATTCAAACCCAAAGCTGACAAGATATTTTAAATGCACTGTATTTTTAGATGAACATGCAAATTTGGGGTGGAATCTCCTTTCATTAAGGCACCATTAGACTTCACTTTTATGGCATGATATATTTCTGTCATAAACAATAGAACTCACAAAATCTCTATATACATATTTAATAGGTCAAGCATGTGCTGTACAAACCTACAAAATACCTTTCCCTTTTCATTTTTTTAAGTGATAGTCTTTTCTTATCCTCCAAGGAAATGTTCCTTAATATAAATTTACAATACACCAGCCTGGCCAATGTGGTGAAACCTCGTCTCTACTGAAAATACACAAATTATCCAGGCGTGGTGGTGCACGCTTGTAATCCCAGCTACTTTGGAAGCTGAGGCACGAGAATCATTTGAACACCAGAGGCAGAGGTTGCAGTGAGCCAAGATTGCACTACTGCCCTCTAGCCTGGGTGACAGAGTGAGACTCTGTCCTTAAAATAAGACAAACAAACAAACAAAAAAAACTTACAACATAAATGGAGCGATATATGCAACCACAAGCATTGATGTTTCCTTATAGGCAAAATAACAGCAATGTTTTTCATTTGTTTTGACAACTAAAGGCAAATGCTTTACAGACACTTTCTTTGTAAAGAGAAAAATAAAAACATTGAAAGATTTGATTAAAATGTATTAACTCAACCTAATAACAAATTATTGTTAACATTTATATGCCCTGCATTCTCTTTTGATTATAAAATCTTTACTATTTTGAAGGAATTCAATGTGCTTTAAAATTCTCTTAAGGAAATCTTATTAGTAAAAACTCCACAGGAAAAGTACACATGAATCCACAGAGTGAGCCCTGTGAAAAACTATGACATACACTAAAAAAAAAAAAGAATAAATTTTGTTTTTAAATCAGCCTTTGCTACCTTCCTATTTACCAATTGGTTCTCCCATTTATTGTCCCAGTTTTCACAGATAGAGTACAATTTTTAAGATCAATTCCCTGTTGTTAGGAAGGCCTGACATCCTAGCAGCCCTATTTGTAGCACTTCCACTGAGAGTTGGTCTATCCTGAAGCACTTCAGGCTGTAAACCAATCCCTTCACATGAAGTCACTGAATCTGGTTCTAGGTTGTGTAGATTGTCCCTTGAATCAGGCAGTCGGCAAAGAGGTCAATTATGGGCAGAAATCCATCCAACCTTCCAGTGCCAAGCCAGTGGTGCCCTGTTTTCATCCTCCTTCGGTTTCCTACCTCTTTTTTTCTAAGTAATGTCTCTCATACTTTTCTGAAATTTAATTTGTATAAAGTAACCATGTTTTGTGATCACTTAACAAGCTATATCTCCTGCTGAAAGCAGCAGCATTTTAATAGATAACTTCTGAAAACTTACTTTAATATTCAAGAGAATCAAACCTACAAATAGTAAAATTTAAATAAAATTTTACTTAAAATTTTAAGTAAACTACCATGGCCATTTTTATATAGCTGTGGATACTGTAGAGTTACTGGCTATTGGTTACTGTTTTATTTAAACATATATAGACATAGACTGAACATATATTAATTGTTTCATTTATTATGAAAGAAAATTACTAAACTAACTCTTTATTTTAGCTTTAAGATAAAAGAAATAAAGGCCAGGTGCTGTGGCTCAAGCCTGTAATCCCAGCACTTTGGGAGGCTGAGGCAGGCGGATCATTGAGGTCAGGAGTGCCAGACCAGCCTGGCCAACATGGTGAAACCCCCTCTGCACTAAAAACACAAATATTAGAAGGGCGTGGTGGTACATGCCTGTAATCCTAGCTACTCGGAAGGCTGAGGCAGGAGAATCGCTTGAACCCAGGGGGGCGGAAGTTGCAGTGAGCTGAGATCGTTCCACTGCACTCCAGGCTGGGTGACAGAGTGAAACTCTGTCTAAAAAAAAAAAAAAAAAAAAAAAAAATATATATATATATATATATATATATATGGTGGGGGGGAAATAAAATCATGAAAAATTAAAATAATCTGAGATGTTTAAATTCTAAATTCTTCCTGGGAAAAATAATGTATCTGTGTTAATAAAGCATGACCATCCTAACTGCTTTCATGCTAGTTATTTTTTTCTGTTTCCTTAAACTAATAGCCAATGTGTCCAAACATACAGAGGAGAAACAATTCCTAAGTAAGGGGTCAAATTCCAGTAATATGTAGAAATGATACAGAAATTTTATTATGTTTACAAACCAAACAGAAAATTCATCTACTGCTTAATATTATTCTTACCAAATTGGATGGAACCTAATTGTTGTAACAGTAGGTAGGCTGCGTACTTCTTTTCATTCTCACTAATGAACAATATTTAAATTGCTGAAATAGCTCCTGTCATTTTCCTGTTTATTTCTAACCTACTTTTCCTCTTATTACCATTAGAACACATATTGTTTAATTGAGTATACTTTACTACTTGGTTCACCTTTGCCTTATGAGTTCCTTAGAAGGAGAAAACACTCTGTATTTTTGAACAGATGCTTCATTATGGGAGGTGAGTAGCTCAGTTACATTGCCATTTCACCTTTTTCCCCACGTCTGGCAGTTGTTGTATAGGCTGTTAATCAGCTTTAATAGCAGATGAGACCAGCCTCTTGCTCTAAGGGCATGAAAACTTTTTTATTGGTCTCAATATCTTCATGGTTCGTTAAGTACAATGTAGAGTCATTTTACTGCAGCTAGTGGACTCCAAAAGGACCTGACAGTTAAGTGAAAGTTGTCAGTCTTCCTTCTGGTTTAGCTAGATTGGGTAATAAAAGGGCAGAACCTGGAAGCAAAAACCAAAACTGAGGTCATGTGCCAAACAAATAAAATAAATGTAATGAGTTCTTGCAAAATGCAGGAGAAGAAGGCAGGAGTATTTAACTGTCTAGACAAATAGAGGCCAGTGGTAATAAATCTATAATGAATAGCTTTAATAAATACAACTGTGTTTTGCATAACAGATAAGTGGAATGCTTGTGGTCTAAAATTTACCAAGAAGAATTCTTATAAGGTGCAATGGAAAAATAGCATTTAAGTAAAGAAATTGCTGAGAAATTGTTAACAATTGTAGTTTATTCTACATGAGAAATTTAAGGAATTAGAAATTGTTGATATTTATCTATTCTTACTCAAAAGAAGACGTGTACTTCCACTTAATTAACTTTTCACTTTTAAAGTAAAGTTCCAATGATTAGTCATTGTTGTGCCCACAAATGAAGAAATTCAGCTTCAATTAGGAAGCATTTTCTTGCTTCTTTTAGTGTTTCTGAATAAAACATCAAAATTTGTTTTAAAAAATTACTGTGCAAACTATTCACAATAGCAAAGACTTGGAACCAACCCAAATGTCCAACAATGATAGACTGGATTAAGAAAATGTGGCACATATACACCATGGACTACTATGCAGCCATAAAAAATTATGAGTTCATGTCCTTTGTAGGGACATGGATGAAGCTGGAAACCATCATTCTCAGCAAACTATCTCAAGGACAAAAAAACAAACACCGCATGTTCTCACTCATAGGTGGGAATTGAACAATGAGAACACATGGACACAGGAAGGGGAACATCGCACAACGGGGCCTGTTGTGGGGTGGGGGGGAGCGGCGAGGGATAGCATTAGGAGATATACCTAATGTTAAATGACGAGTTGATGGATGCAGCACACCAACATGGCACATGTATACATATGTAACTAACCTGCACATTGTACACATGTACCCTAAAATTTAAAGTATAATAAAAAAATTACTGTGCAAAAATTTTATAAAGAATGTATAAATGTCCATATATGATTCTTATTCCTATATTCTAAAATTTAGAATAGATTTTACACTACAGTTAAGAAAAGTCCTCTGAAGCCTCCCACACCAAATTATAGTTAATTACACAACTTGACCTTTGTTTTTTGAGAAGGATCCAGATTTTATAATTTACTTTGTAAGCTTTGAAGCTTGAAGTGGTTACTATCTAATATTTGCATTGCTGGAGGAAGAAAGGGGATAAGACAGAATTTACATTAATACTTCTACTATTTTTGGGGGGGAAAACAAAGCAGAAGAAAACTGAAACAAAGTGATTAGATGATTAGAAGACGAAGGTAAAGGTAGTAAGTGATAATCAAGAAAGAAGTTTTGAATAAGATTTGTCAATATTTTTAGTTTTCAAGGTGGTCAAAATGATAAGGAGTTCTGAAAGGACATTTGATTACTAATGCCTTAAGATATACCTATAATCCATAAGAAAAGTCATAAAAACTAACAAAAGAGATCATATAACCTGTATATTTTTTGGAATTCACAAAATGATCATTAAAAATACCAGTTTAGGAGCATCTGTCAGCATAAAAAGAATTAATAGATGCCAAGAAAGAGTAATTAGTCAATATGTCTAAGTGGTCTAAGATTTTCAGTGAATGGTAACAAAGTGTGCATAGCAATAGAAAAAAACTAAGTGAATGAAACAAAGCATAAAAGGTTTGAGGTCACCATGTAAATGTCACATTCAAATTTGTTAAATAGTCAGATAACTGGGAAGACAAATGTTACGAGTTATTTGAAAATAAATCAGAGACTTTTTCTATAGGTAAAAATAAATTATACACTCTGTACTGAAGGAGTATATCTCCCCACTTTTCATCTTCTGTAGCTGAAATGCTGTGTTAATAAGAAAAGCTACAAAATGACCTGGGTATTGGTAGGGTTAAAGGATAAAAAAAACACGTTATATACCTTTCAGGGAAGGAACTCATTGAAATGGGTAATTGTTATTCATATTTAAAAAGAAAAGAACATGTATTTTGGGCTATATCTACTTAAGCAGTTAAAGAAAACATAAATTATTAAAACATTAAAAATGCCATTAAATTGATAAGAAGTGTTAATTTGAGCTAGTTCAACCTTATAAATCACTTCCTGAAAAACATCTACAGTAAGAGCTGCATCTTAAGACTAAATTATACAGAGTCAGATGAAGCATAAAGGAAGACGTATGATTTGTCAGATAGATGTTAAGTGCCTATAAGAAAGCATGATGGTTTAAAAAATTTATCCCAAAGAAAATTGTTCATGGAATATCATAAGGTGGTTTGAGCTATTAACTTCTATAAAGGCTTTACAGTTGTATCTATATTTTGTACTGACTAAATTTTATGTCCTCAACCCACCCTAGTACAGACTGTATATATATATGTATATATAAAATACAAAATATCTTCTGTAAAAATAAAAATTCTGTGTATACTTGCCTTCCTGGAGTTATGTCAAGAAATTTTTTAATATGTTATTTCTTAGATAAGTTTTTAAGTTTACAGAAAAATGCCAAAAATTTTTAAGGAGCAGATTTGCAACTTATAAACAGTCAGTAATATGTAATCACAGCTGGGTTATTTTTGTGTTTGTGTGGGAAAGAAATAAACAGATACATAAATCTAACTCATGCAATTTCTAAAGTGAATCAAAATAATTTTACAAGTGATATCAAGGGAAGGAATACAATTTTGTGATTAAAGTATAGTACTTTAAATAAATTTCAATCTGTCATGAGATTTTTAAATTATAATTTTATTAAGACTTACTCAAGTTTCAAGAAAAACTTAGCCAGGTGCAATTTCCCTTTCAATATCTTGCTCTCACCTGTAAAACTTGAGTGGTTGGGTTTTGGGAAGGTCTGGAGCAAAAGAGAATGGGAAAGGGTCTTCTCCGACCAACTCCAAACATTATTACTGCCTAGGAGAAGAAAAAATAAATCAAAGAGAACTAGCATTTTTTGAATCTCTTTATGTTAACATTATTCTTCAAGATCAAAAAATCACTAAAAATCTGATGATAACCCCCAACTCCTCATTAAAGTTGTGTTTGTTAAAATCACTATGATTCTACTTACTGCTAAAACCTGGGGGCACTACATAGTGTTTGTTATATTCAGAGTATCAAAATGATTTAAATTTTAATCTCCCCCTTTTATGCTATTTATTTATAAATGTTGTTTATTCCTCCTAAAACTCTTGATTCCTCTGTTTTCATAGCACTACATGCTCCTGTTATCCTTTCCTAAATACCAGACTTTACGTGTTTTGCAGATTCTTTCCCCTCTTCCCACCTCATAAAATATACTAAATCCCAACCATTATTTATATCAGAATGAATATATTTCAACAGAGACTAGGTTACAGTCCCAGTCATCTAAACCTGTTTCCAGCTTCACATGACCCATGGAAACTAAAACTGAACTCTGAATTTTCTTCCTCAATACTTTGCATCTCCCTATCTTTCCTTCTCAGAAAATGGCACCATCAATCATCCAGTAGTTTCTGTGAATCTTGGCAATAATCCCTTCACCCTTTCTATTTTTCCCATTTTCAATTTGCCTATAGGCCTTACACTGTAGCATACACTCCCTTAATATATATCAAATCAATGAATTTACTTCCTTCTGTTTCCCCTTATTCCAAATGGTCATCCTGTCTAATCTTTATTATTGCAATACCTTTTCAACTGGTCTCTACTTCCACTCTGGCCTCCTCCAATCCACTCTCCATGTATTAGTCAGAATGAGATTCATTAACAGATGAAATCACATCATGTTACTCCTAAAAGTGAAAAGAAAATAAGTAAGAGACATAGGGAGAATAAATGGAAAAATCAGTACACCGTATATTTGCTTTTATTTCTGCTTGCACACTTGCCAATATTTCCCCCCAACCTACTCTCCTTCCTTCAAAATCTTGCTATACACAGGAAATAACAATCAATATATGCTAACATTTTGGCTTTTTTCCTGAAGCTTTGAGGCACTTTGTCTTTGAAGCAATTCCAATTTACGTTCCAAATGTTTTGCTAAAAAATAAAAGAGATATTCAGTGTCCCAATCAGCTATATCTGTTTTCTCATTGTCTTCCACTGGACCACTAAACCAATGCCACAAACATTATATTTGTGTTATGGCAATAACTAAGTTCAAAATTCAATTTTTATATTAGTAGGTATAACACTAATGTTTGTAACAAATAAACTAAAAACAGATAATGACTGAAATCATATAAAAGTTTATTTCTCAATAACATAAAAGTCAAAGGAGGGATTTTCCTAGTTTGTGAGTATTTCATCTACCAGCTGCTTCAGGGACTCAGATCTTTCTTTCATTTTTTTGAGGATTGTTCATCCTCTGAGAAGTTATAATCTGAACCAGATAGCACAACAAGAAAGATATATAGCATCAAATCTAATTACCAGCCTTGGGCTAGAAAAGTTACACATGATTTCAACTCACACTCCACTGGAGGAAACTCAGCCCCATGATCCCAACTACTACAAGGTTGTCTTGAATTTGTGCAGTTACTCAGTGCCAAATGAATGGAGGGGTTAAGAAAGAATAAGTGAAGGTGTTTTTGTTTTTGTTTTTGTTTTAGATGGGGTCTAGTTCTATAGCCCAGGCTGGAGTGCAGTGGTGCAATCTTGGCTCACTGCAACCTCCACCTCCTAGGTTCAAGCAATTATCCTGCTTCAGCCTCCTGGGTAGCTCGGATTACAGGTGTGCGCCACCACACCTGGCTAATTTTTTTTAACTTTTGGTAGAGATGGGGTTTCACCATGTTGGCCAGGCTGGTCTCGAACTCCTGGGCTCAAGTGATCCCTCTGCCTCAAATAAGTAAAGTTTTTGTCTGAAAAGGCTAGTAATCACTTAAACAAGAAAGGTATAACGTAATTTCTAAAAGTTAAAAATGCAATTTTATAATTTACATTCTAATATAGGGAAGACATCCTCCCAGGGGGATAAATGTAACAACAAAAAACTTCAAGAAAGAAGAGAAAGTAAAACATGAGAAGATGGGAAAAATATGAAGCATGAAAAGATATACTAAATCTGAATATATCAGTTGTTACAGTAAATCTAATTGTGCAAAATTTTCCAATTAAAAGACAAGTTTATATGACTGGATTTAAACATAAATACACAACACATACACACACACACACACACACACACACACACACACACACACACACACACACACATCCCAATCAAATTATAAGCTGTTAGGAGCAATCACACTTAAAACCTAAAGATACAGAAAAGTTGAAAACAAAACAAGATAAAAGTAATATGAAACTGAAATAGCAAAAAAGAGCTGTCGTATCTATTTTAATACTAAAAAGAGAATATAGTGAAAGCATATTTACAAATAGGAAATTTGAGGGATAAAATGCATAATTCTATGCTTTTTAATCTAAATTTATAACCAGAAAAAAATTTAAAACTATAAATATGTAATATTTTAATAGTATTATACAAGCTTGAATTGAAGGATATATTTGAAATAATGTACTCCACAAGTGAAGAATTCCCATTAGTTAAAGTCCATATAGATCATTTAAAAAGGATTATATATTGGAACAAAAGATAATCTCAAATAATTTCAAAGGATTTAAATTATACATATTCTCAGATATTATTACATTTTTGATATATAAATATTAAAACATAACTAGAAAATTTTCATGTATTTGGAAATTTTTATTTTGAGATGAAATTCTCAATAACTCATGGAGCATTAAAACAATCATAAAGAGAATTAGAAAATACTGTATACTTAGTTATAATAAAGATATGTGAATACATTTTTAAACTGAATTCAAGAGAATTTTTAGCCTTGAATGAAATTATTAAAAAGTAAGCCTGAAAACTTAATGAGATAAGCATTAATTTTCTAAAGTAATAATAAAAGAAGAAAAAGCAACATGATCCTCCAAAAATAATGTAATAAAGTAATAACATTATTCATAAAATAATAAGTTTAAGAGGGAAACTTATCAAATACAAAAATATGTAGTAAAGTGATTCAGCAGCAAATAGTTAGATTTGAAAAGATAAAGAGTTGATAAACTTATGGCAAGACCAATAATAATAAAGGGAAAATGAACAAATAATCAATATTTGAAGTTACAAAGGTAAATACTCCACAAATAATACAAAATAAAAAGAAAACTGTATAAATTTATGCCAATAAATTAGAAACACCTTTCTAATTTTATTTAAATTGATATTTTAATTGAAATTAATGTTATTGCAATAAGTCTACCAAAATTGACACAAGAAGAAATGTAAAATACAAATAATCCAATTACTATCAACTAGGAATAAGGATTAGAATATAAAAAAATTTATTAGTCTAATAAAAGGTGACTATAGAAAGCCTACAACAAACATCTCAGTGTGGAAATACAGAATACCTTTTCTTTAAAATAGAGAACAATACAAATTTATCCTTTTACCTATCTCATAAAATAATGTAAGAGAATGTTAAAAGGATTAGAAATGAAGAAACTAAATTGTCATTATGTGCAGATAATACGATTGTGAACATACAAAATTAACATACAGGGTCCAGGCATGGTGGTGGCTCACGCCTGTAATTCCAGCCCTTTGGGAGGCAGAGATGGGAGGATTTCTTGAACCCAAGAGTTTGAGACCAGCTCTGGCAACCTAGCAAGACCCCATCTCTACAAAAAAATTGAGAAAAACAAATTAACTGGGCATGGTGGCAGTCACCTGTAATCCCAGCTACTTGGGAGGCTGAGGCAGTAGGATCTCTTGAGGGTAGGTGTTGGAGGCTGTAGTGAGCAATGATTGTGCCACTGAACTCCAGTCTGGGCAACAGAGAGAATCACTGTCTTGAAAAAAAAATGGAAAAGAAAATAAAAGAAAGGAGGGAGGGAGGAAGGAAGGAAGGAAGGAAGGGAAGAAGGAAGGAAGGAGAAAACAGGAAGGAAAAGAGTATTCGCGTACAAATTATTACAATTAATGAGATAATTGAGAGAGCCTGGAACAATATTGGAAACTAATATAAAAATCACTTGCATTTCTTTACACAAGTAACAATCAAAATTAATATCTTCAAAAAGTAATTCATAATAGCTGTTGAATATTAGATACTTAGAAATAAATCTAATAAAATCTGTCCAAGATATTTTTGTAAAAGCAATCAAACTAAAAATCTTAGTCATTTGCATGCCTGCTTCAAGTGATTCAATAGGTTTACATTGCCCTCAAGCATGATACCAATTCCAGTTGCCCCTTAATGTGTCTGTCATACCCATCTATCCTGCTTCTCATTGAATTATTTCTCTTAATCACTTTACTCCAGTGACATTAATAACTTTTAATTCTTTATTATGCCCGGTACATTTCTTCATTTGAACCTTCACACATACGGCATTTACTCTGCCTAAAATGCTGTCCCTTTCCATGGGTGCCACATTTATTGTTTTAGGTATCAGTTAAAATGTCATTTCATTAAGAATTCTTTCCTGATTCCCCTTTCTAAAACAGGTAACCTCCCATTATGTTTGTTCTATCCTGTACCTGTTTATTTTTCTGCATAGTATATATCAGAGCTCACAATGCTTATTTATTTATTTATTTATGGCTACATCTCTATGACAACATAATTTTCATGAAAGGACGCTCAATGTTTTATTCATTGCTATCTACCCAATCCTTAGAATGGTTCCTGAAGCCTAGTAAGTATTCAGTAAATATGTGTTGAAAAAATATATATGAGAATAAAGAATTATATACCCTGGGTTTATGAGAGCTTTGTAAACAACAATAGGAATACAGTATTTTTTTTTCTATTTGGACATTGTTTATTCTATAGATACTTTCCTTAGAAATGCAGGATTTACTAATCCCTGGATCTTTTGGGCAATGTCATCAAATTCCTGAAACAAACAAACAAACACACCTAAACTTATCCCTAATTCGAACCAGATACCTACACTTAGATTTGTTTATTTTTTCAGAGTATTTCAAGTCATCTTACTTGTCTTCATGAAAACAACATATATGCAAATCCACTTTCTAAAACTGCAGCCAGATAAACTTTTTAAATGACTAGTTTGGATATGTTACTTCTATGCAAGCAACTTCCTCCCTCTGATTCCATTTGCATTACTTGTGGTATAGTAAATTCAATCCTCTGGACCGTGGCTTACAATGCCCTGCATGGTATAGTTCTTGCTCAACTGTCCAGCCTTACCTCTCTGCACTCTTCTGCACAAACTTCCCAACACCGTGAACTGTTTGAATATCTGAAAACCGCAGTGTTCTTTGTGATTATCATGCTTTTGCAAATGTTATCCCCATTGCTGGAACATTTCTCTCCTACACTTCTTACCTATCTAATTTCCATTCATTTTCCAGATTTCTCCTTACAGATCTTTTCCTTCAGAAAGCCTTCCCTGAATCCCCAAAACCTGATTAGGACACCCATCTATTAATTGTCTTTTCATAGCACTTGCCGTATTTTAGTTGCCTTTTACTTGTCTACGTCCACCACTATGTTACAGCCATTGGATCTTACTGTGATATTCTCAGAGTTTAGCTTAGAGCTTGGCTTACATAGTAGACAATATATTTTTCCAGAAGGAGGAAAGAAGGGAGGAAGAAAGGAAGGGAGGGAGGGAAGGAGGAGGAAAGGAAGGAAAAAAAGAAGAATGGAACAGAGGAATGAGAGAAAAGAAAGAGAAATGGAGGGAGGAAGGAGGCGAGTGAGGGAAGGAGGCAAGAAGGTAGGCAGGGAGGGAGTGAGGAAGAAAGAAACAAAAAAGGAAATGAAGAAACATGCTAGGAATACATTAAGGCAGTAGTTGACAATCTTTCTCTAAACGTTTAGGGTAAATATTGTAGATTTGGTGGGCCACAAGATCTCTGTCCCAACTATTCAACTCTGCCATTGTGGCACAAAAGTATGTCATGTTCCAATAAAACTGTGTTTACAAAAATATGTACCAGGATGGATTTGGCCTGAGAGCCCTGGTTTGCTGGCCACGGCATTAGGGGCTTTATTTACCTTATTTTAATTAATTATAACAATAACTTTTTGAGAACAACGAGTCCAAGAAGAGAATGTAATTTGTCCAAAGCCACAGCCACTAAGTGATGAAGTCCTAGGTTACCTTACTGCCACAGAGAAGACAGTAGAGAAAATGAGAGTCAGAGTACAATGGAATATCTACTTTTGTTATATCTTTGTTACAAATTAGAAAGCTTCAGGATAACAAGATTTGCTCAAGTTCCTATAGATAGTATTTAAACTTAGTTCTTATTGACTGAAGATCTCAAGTTCTTGTTGGCACATGCAGATTTTATTGAATTAAAATATATTATTTCTGAATTTCCTGCTATTTTAAAAACTGTTGATCTGAAGACGCTTTCATAACAATTCAAAATTTCAACTTATCTCCTATTGTTCTTCCTTTTGGTCCTTTTAATAGAAAATACCAAATAAATTAATAATTTATTCCAGGAAACTAGGTTACCAATAAATATTGCTTAACTTGAACATTTTTGCAAAATATAGCCATATTGTCTAGCATTCAGGAATACAAACAAGCAAAAAGCAGGAACATACATTTTATCACTCTTATGCATAGGTACAGAGATTTTATATTTGTGAGGACAGAATCTAGAGGAAGAGTATACATTTTTAATTGGAATTATGTGTCCATGCCAGTGAATTAAAAAAAGTATGGATATAGGCACTGAATAATAAAGCTAAACAGTATCAAAATAGAATTTGTGCTAAACCTATTACTGTAAATTTTACGCAGTGTCTTTCAGGTTCCACTGACATGGCATCCATCAATTTGTAAAAGTGAAACAGTGTTGAAATCAACAGCTTAGTAATCCAATATAATGAACAAGTACTCTAGGAACTTGTAAGGACCTGGACGTGTTGAACTTGAGTCATCAAACTTTTAAAAGTCTTAGGACTGAATCTTCCCATTACTATATTTAGGACTTTGGACAATTAATTTACTCTAAATTTTGTTTTCCTAATCTATAAAAAGGGAATGGTTACAGGTTGTAAAGTTCAAATGCTGTTAGAATAGCGATATCAGCTGAATCCACTAATTCCATCATTTTCTAGCTATGTTAAAGAAGCTAAATTTTTTATGTTTGTCCATCAGTTTGATTTTGGCTAAAGACCATAGTACATTAATTACTAATGATGTAAACTGACTGGCAGATGATAACAAAATTTCACATCCTGTGCTGAAGTCTTTGGAGCAAAGCTTTGTAAACAGAATCGATAGTTTTATTAGTAAAAAAAATGAGATATTGGCATATGAACATAACACTACTACCAAGTTGGCTGGAGGGTGGAGGGGATGAATCTTCACATGAATCAGAATATAGTTGAGGATAGAGACACTGTATTATATTATTTTTGCAACTAATAGGAAAAGCTGGGTTAAGAGTAAAGCCTGTGGTCAGGAGAAAGAGCAATGTTAATGATGACCTACAGCAAGGTTATATTAATACAAGTAATGGGCTATGTAGACTGACCTAGCCAGTCACAGATAATTGAATAAATATATTCATATATTATACATATATAATATATACCCAAATAAATATTTAAGTGCAATGAAATTTTACCGTATACTCAGGTAAGTAAGACCTTGATTTCACATTTGCTAGATAATACAGTGTAAAATGCAACCTAGTTCAAAGAGATTTGTTTGTAATCTTGACATTGCTATTAGTTATATGGTTTTATTTATATGGTTAATTGTGATTAAGTGTAAGTACTTTGTCTTGAGTACTGTTAACTAAGAAATTTGAACTAAGTAATATTAATATAATTGTGTATTTAATCAATGCTAAAAACCTTGTTAAACACTTGACATGCATTATCTCCTTTTACTTATTAAAACAACTGGCATCACATATATGCCTTAATTACCCCTTTTTATTGTTGAACCAACTGAGGGTTATGGAGCTGAATTTCCTTGCCTGATGCCACGCTGCTAGTATTAAAGCACAGGCATTCTGACTGCCAACCCCAGACTCTTAACCATCATACTATATTGGTTTAAGGGGCTCATTATTTCAGACATGCTGCCACTTTAACAATTTTTGTATTCCATGAGAATTTCTGTGGCTACTATCCTAGTTAGGCAGACAGAAGAAAAAAAATTTCCTGATAAAACAATTCAGCAAGCCCCTCTAGGCTCATATTAATGAGCCACATCAGGTGAGACTTTTACACTAGGTAGCATAGGTGGCTGCAACCGAGATTTGATCCTCTCTCTGGCAAAATATTACATAATTTAAATATGTCTTGAAGAGGCCTTTTAAAGGTGAGTTGTTCACCAAGAGAACATACTTTTTTTTCCTCTTATTATTCCTTTTTTAGCAAACTGTCACACTCAACTTCACCATTCCTCCAAAATATGAAACTAAGCCCTTTTGAGCAATTTCAAACATTTCCACAAATGAATAGGCATCGCAATGTGTCATGAAATCTTGCCAATGTACAATGCCTACATTTTTCTCACAACAATATATTTCTTTATTTAAAAGCTATTTTATTACTTCTTTATGATTTCCAACATACATTTCTCTTCCCATTATAAAAAGCAGTAATGTGAGGAGAAAGGTGTCAGCTGAAGCACAGATTGCAATCATTCCAATTTCCAGTGAACATAACAGACCACACTGATCACAAGTTTGTATGGGGAAAATTATTTGTAAAATTATTTTTTGCATGTGTTTAAATATTATTCACAATGGGAAAATCTTTTCTATAGAAATGCTTTAAAATAATATGGCTGGCTGTTACTGCGGGAATGTTTTCTTTTAAAAAAAACATAGCCTTTTATTATCACATATACTCTTCATCCTTTTCCATTTCAGTTCTGTCTTGGTAAAAATGAGCAAAATAGAAATTTCAGTATAATTTTACCATTCACATTAGCAAGAGAACAATAGCAAGCGGCTTTGAACTGCTTCTTCATCTGGCATTTCAGTTACTGTTTAGATTAATAGGTACAATAGGAGGTGAAGTTTTCTGGGCCAGAATTTAATGGGGCTCAGCACTGCTCCTTTCAGAAAGGGCCCATCCACCTGTGAACAAAGCCTTCTGTCTATTTCCGTGGTCCTGACTAAAGTGACTGATGAGATGTGAGTCTGTTTCAAGTTGCAAAAGGGAAGGACTTACATTCCAGTTAACTACACTGTCTTCTTCTGATACGAATTATGCCAGCTGAGATAATCAATAACTTATCAGGCTGCTGAGAGCCCATTAGCATGTGGTTAAAATGCTAGTGTTCACGGCAGTATTCTTCAATGTGGAAAGTGGCCCTTTGGTATAACACACTTCAATAGTTTAAGCTCAATAATAATAACTCTTGTTTAACAAGATATTAGATTGACTCTTATAAATTAGAAGATTGTTTTCATGATCTGTGTAATCTACTATATTAATAAATATAGAACTGAAGGCTCTTGGCACAATTCATTTCTCACTTCCACTTACAAGTGGGCTCTAAATATAAGGGATCAGGCTTACCCAATTAATCAGTGCACTGAACAACATGTCTACCTGAAGAGAATGTAAAACCACTGCTTTTAGAAAGTGGGATTTAAACCGTAGGGCTAAATTAAAGAGCTTTTAAAATACAGAGATGATTATCCAGTAACTGCAAAACATAATTATGTGTTTTCCTTTATTTTTGGAAAGTTTTTCCAGAAAAAATAATTTACAAGAGAATGGAAACTTACTGCTGTCATATTTTCACATGAACAAGAAAATGGCAAGAATAAACAAAAACAGTCCAGTTGGAAATGTTTAAGATCCAAAGATTTCCATTTGCATCCTCTAAGTGACAAAGACAAGGTTTTGCATCTGGTGTCTGTATACTAACTGAATTTTTCGCTGTCTACCCCTTAAATGCAATTCTGATTGTGCAGCCTTAAGAAATAACAGCTAAGTGAATGAGCAGGATGCGATATTTCATGAACTATTCCCACTTTGGGATTGTCATATTGCATCTGTGGGATTAAATGTTTTAAGAAGTTGTCAAATTTAATTGGCGAGTTTGCACAGTTCTGGTTTACTGGATACATCACACACCAAGATCTTTTTCTTTTATCACTTTACGTTAACTCTATGGTTTAAATATTGCCATCTGTGAACAAAGCCTACGGAATTAAGGAAACAGCTTTAGTAAATTAAAATCTTAACTGATGCATAATTTGAAGATTTTAACATTGTTTATTTGATGTTTGGTGTATTTATCTTTCTTTTCTTATGGCAGGTATCATATCTTGTACATGTTCAGCACAGCAGAATGCCCTATAAACACTTCAATAGGCTTAAAGACTAAAAAAAAGAAGAAGAAAATTTATAACGTCAACAGCAGACACGCAATCCTTTTAAGAATAAGGGCAAATGCTTCAAATAAATGCTTCAAATGAAATCTAACTTTCTTCCCTACCTAGGAAGCCTGCACAGTCTAAGACCTAACACTCCATCTCTCATTCCACTCCCTAAATTTTCTTGCACAGTCTCATACATCTCGGCTCTTCTGTTTTTCGCATGTGTGGCTTTTCTTCAGATCTTGACTCAAATGACACATCCACAAAAGGCACAGAAGTTCTTTCCAAACATTGTAAATTGGCCCCCTCCTGTTATTGTTAATCATTCCCCCCAAAATGTTTTTCCTTCAATGAATTATCAATAATAATAACAATATATTTAAAATGTTGTTTCTTTATACATTATATGTTTACCTGCAAAATGTGAGTTTCATAAGGACAGGGATCATGATTTTTTGTTTGCTTGGTTTGTTTTTGTTTTTCTGACAGTGCAGATCCAGCATTTGGTAGAATGCTGGAGGGTAGTTGTGGAGGTAGTAGTGATAGAAGGAGGATGAAGGGAAGAAATCATAAAATTGTTTAAAAATAAAAATAACGCTTTTAATAGCTAAATAGCTAGAATGCTCTGAGCGCTCTATGAACCAGGCACTATGCCAGGGGATTTTCATTATCTTATTTAGTTCTTAAAACAATTCTCGGAGGTAGATGCAACTAATACCTAAGGTTGGTAGAAGAGAACTTGAGGCTTAGGGAGGGTAAGCCACTTATGTAGGGTCACAAAATTAATCGAGTTGGTGCCAGGATTCACACTTTGGCCATCTGATATCAGAGCCCATGTGAAAGTGGTTGTTAAATAAATGGTTGTTAAATGGATGTGTGACTAAAGGAGGGAAGTAGAAAGGAAGGAAAGAAGGGAGGAAGGGAAAGAAAGAAGGAAAGAAAGACATGCTGCCTATACTAGTAGTAACTTGGCAAACCATGTTTTTTAATGAATTCAGACCAAATACCTAATGACTTGAATAATCTATCTTTTTAAACTGTGAGTTCTGAGAATGAGAGATTGAAAGACTTTCCAAATAAGTTTCAGGTGAAAATAATACTCTTAACTGGTGCAGCTATTGTCACTACCAATGACTATTATAGATAACTTCTGAGAATCAACATTGTGAATGAGGCTGCACTGTGCCTAACAACAGAACAACTGTAGCTATTTCCCTAAGGCCCATGATAGGTGGAACATTTCCACCCAGCCTGGAGGAATGCGATAACAGTAGCAATAATAATAATAATAATAATAATAATAATAATTGAATTAGTGTTTGTATGTACCAGTTTTGTACTGAACACCTTAATTCTGCATAATCTTCTTTAACCCTCCTGCAGTCCTAGGAGGTGAGACAGAATCACACAGCCCTCAGGGTCAATGGAACTTGAACCCAGGATTCAGATGCAGACATTTGACTCCAGATCTGTAGATTTTGCAAAGTCACTCTCCAGAGGTCTTATATCATCTCTGTATAAAGTTGAAACCATGGAAATAGGGAGAGTTAATAGGAATTATGAGGTATATAGGTAGGCATTATACATGGGTTACCTCAATGAATCTTCACAATTTGAAATATTTCTATTTGACAAGGGGGGACAATGAAACTCACAGAAGCTGAGTAACTTGCTTAAGTTTATCCAGCTAGTAAATGGTAGGATCAGGATTTGATCCCAGGGCTGTATGTCTCCAAAGCCCATGGTCGTTTTTTTTAAGCCACAATATTTCATGGAGCTTATTGTATATTGTAGGCTTAAGAGAAAAGAGAAGCAGCAGGTTTTCTCTATAGTCCCCAGTAATTATCTTAATGCTAATTCTGGTATAACTCTGAAGGCTAAAATGGCTTGATTTACTTCTCTCAAAATTGTTATTTTTTAAGATGGGTGATATCTGTGAGTGCAATAGCTTTTATGGAATGACTATTCTGAAGAAGAGGCTCTTCTCTAGGAGTGGTACCCTGCATCTTAAGAGTATATAACACAGTTTCCCTTTGAATTAGTTTATTCCAGAAAAGCATTATTTATTGTAACAACTATATATTTTCACACTGATAATAAATGATGTATCATTTGTAATAAGACTTTGGAAAGAGAGGAATGTATAAGCTCAAATGTGTAAATTTGGAAATTTGGCTAAATATCTTCTGTAGCTATAGTACTATGATATTACAGAATGAATATATTATGTCTAATCTAAATCATGAGTTATAGTTTATTAAGCAGCTCATATTATATTCACCATAAAGTAATTAAATAGTTTCACCTTGAGCTATCATTCTTTGAGGATATTTAATAACGTAGAAAAATGACCTCCTGCTGCCAGGGATTAAAGAAAAAAAAAGAAAAATAATAATGTAAAAAAAAAAAAAGACAATGTCATGTGCTGACATACATGGGTCCTGTTAAAGCACACTAAATATGGCCTGAGAAGGACTCCATACTTCTATATTTGAGTCCTTGTGGATGAACCATAAACTAGCTTATTAGGCAGAAAAAATTGAAAACTTAACTTAGTAGTGTGGACCTGTAACAATAACTGAGTGTTGGCCCATCCCAGTGGCCATACTTCAACCACTCATCAATTGCTGAGTGTTCAGACTAGGTTCAAATAATGCAGGTGCTGAGGTGTAACCAATCCAGCTGTTCTACACCTCACTTCCAATTTCTGTATGTCATTTCTCTTTTTTGTCTATAAATCTTCTTCTGCTATGTGGCTGCAATGGAATCTCTGAGAATTTTCTGTGATTCAGGGGGCTGCCCAATTCACAAATCATTCATTGATCAATTAAACTCCTTTAAATTTAATTCAGCTGAAGTTTCTATTTTATCATTCTTTGCCTAAAGATTGCCTCAGAATCAAAGAAGGAGGGTGAGGGAGTGAAAAACACAATAAAATATATGCTATCTTTATTGCTGCATAGTCTTAAGTTATCACCTATAATGAAGATGCTTAGAGTTGTGCCCTGAACTGAAGAGAGAGTCTACCTGTATTAGCCTGTTTTCACACTGCTGATAAAGACACACGTGAAACTGGGCAATTTACAAAAGAAAGAGGTTTATTGGACTTATACTTCAACATGGCCTGGGAGGCCTCACAATCATGGTGGAAGGCAAGGAGGAGCAAGTCACATCTTACATGGATGACAGCAGGCAAACAGAGCTTGTTCAGGGAAACACCTGTTTTTAAAAGTATTAGATTTCATGAGACTCATTCACTATCATGAGAACAGCACAGGAAAGACCAGCCCCCATAATTCAATCACCTCCCACTGAGCTCCTCCCATGACATGTGAAAATTATGGGAATTACAATTCAAGATGAGATTTGTGTGGGGACACAGAGCCAAACCACATCATTCCACCCTTGGCCCCTCCCAAATCTCATGTCCTCACATTTCAAAATCAATCATGCCTTCCCAACAGTCCCCCAGATTCTTAACTCATTGCACCATTAACTCAAAAGTCCACAGTCCAATGCCTCATCTGAAACAGGGCAAGTCCCTTCCACTTATGATCCTGTAAAATCTAAAACAAGTTAGTTACTTCCTAGATACAATGGGGATACAGGAATTGGGTAAATACAGAGTGGCTACAGGCCCCATTCAAGTTCAAAATCCAGAAGGACAGTCAAATCCTGAGGCTCCAAAATGATCTCCTTTTGACTACATTTCTCACATCTGGATCACACTGATGCAAGAGGTGGGTTCCCATGGTCTTGGGCAGTTCCTCCCCTGAGGCTCTGCAGGGGACAGCCTCCCTCTCTGCTGATTTCACGGGCTGTGGTTGAGTGTCTGGGGCTTTTCCAGGTGCACAGTGCAAGCTGTCAGTGGATTTGCCATTCTGGGGTCTGGAGGATGATGGCCTTCTTCTCACAGCTCCACTAGGGTATACCCCAGTAGGGACTCTGTGTGGGAGCTCTGACCCCACATTTCCCTTCCTCACTGCCCTAGCAGAGATCCTCCATGAGAGCCCACCCCTGCAGCAAACTTCTGCCTGGACATCCACGTATTTCCATACATCCTCTGAAATCTAAGTGTAGGTTCCCAAACCTCAATTCTTGACTTCTGTGCACCCACAGGCTCAACACCACATGGAAGCTGCCAAAGTTTAGGGCTTACCCCCTCTGATGCCACAGCCTGAGCTCTATGTTGGACCCTTTCAGCCATGGCTGGAGTGGCTGGGACACAGGGCACTAAATCCCTAGGCTGCACATAGCACAGGTACCGTGGACCCAGCCAACAAAACCACTTTTTCCTCCTAGGCCTCTGGGCTTGTGATGGGAAGGGCTGCCTTGAAGACCTCTGACATGGCCTGGAGACATTTTCTGCATTGTCTTGGGGATTAACATTTAGCTCCTCATTGCTTCTGCTAATTTCTGCAGCGGGCTTGAATTTCTCCTGAGAAAATGGGATTTTCTTTTCTATCACATTGTCAGGCTGCAAATTTTCCAAATGTTTATGCTCTCCCCCCTTATAAAACGGAATGCCTTTAACAGCACCCAAGCCACCTCTTGAATGCTTTGCTGCTTAGAAATTTCTTCCACTAGATACCCTATATTGCCTCTCTCAAGTTCAAAGTTCCACAGATCTCTAGGGCAGGGGCAAAATGCCACCAGTCTCTTTGATAAAACATAACAAGAGTCCAGTTTGGTCCAGTTCCCATCAAGTTCCTCATCTCCATCTGTGACTACTTCAGCCTGGACCTTATTGTTCATATCATTATCAGCATTTTTGTCAAAGCCATTCAACAAGTCTCTAGGAAATTCCCAACTTTCTCACATTTTCTTCTGAGCCCTCCACATTTTTCCAACCTCTTCCTGTTACGTAGTTCCAAAGTCACTTCCACATTTTTGCGTGTCTTTTCAGCAGTGCACCCCTCTGCTGGTACCAATTTACTGTGTTAGTCCATTTTCATGCTGCTGATAAAGACATACCCAAAACTGGGCAATTTACAAAAGAAAGAGGTTTATTGAACTTACAGTTCCACATGGCCTGGGAAGCCTCAAAATCATGGTGGAAGGCAAGGAGGAGCAAATCATATCTTATGTGGAGGGCAGCAGGCAAAGAGAGCTTGTGCAGGGAAACTCCCATTTTTAAAACCATTGGATCTCATGAGGCCCATTCACTATCAGAAGAACAGTGCAGGAAAGACGTGCCCCCATAATTTAATCACCTCCCACCGGGTTTCTCCCATGACATGTGGGAATTGTGGGAATTACAATTCAAGATGAGATTTGGGTGGGGACACAGCCAAACCATATCACTACCTAAGCCCATTCTAGTATGAAACAAAGAGGAAAAATTCTGATTCCTAGTATTAGCCAGTTATATAAATTTGGGTAACTTTTATTTTGTCACAGCACTTCCTCATTTATCAAATGTTTCCTCATCTATCAAATGGAACAATAGGATTACTTTCCAAATAGGATTGGTACATAATACCTGAAGCCGGAAATTTTCCCTGACCCCTTCACGGGCAGGACCTGGAGTGTATGGACACTGGCAGGGGCGAACTACACTCACTCAAACCTGCTGCACTCAACCCCTCACAGGAGGAGCAGACGCAGAAGCCTAGGTGATCGCTTTTGGGCACTGGCAGGAACAAATTGTATACCGGCCCCACAGCAGCATCTAGGGGGTGCCTGTGATCCCTGAAGCCCCAGAAGCAATGTTACAGTCAATGCTCTTTTAGCTTTGCCATCCGCAGGTGGCTTAAGTGTTGACAGCTCAATGGAAGGTTAGCGTGACAGCCTTTTGCACCTGCACCCAAGTTCTTGTCTGGTGTCTAGGAGGAATGAGGTCACACAAACAAATTGGAGACGGTAAATGCAGGGGCTTTTATTGCCAAAGAAAGTGGCTTTCAGAGTGAGAGGGAAGGGAAGCTGGAAAGGGGACAGAGCTGTGAGGTAATTTTCTGAAGCTATGCCATTAAGCCATCCCTGTGAAGTCAAGCTGCTTCTCTGCGACATCGAATTGTAGTCTTTAATGTCCATCTGCTCCTCTTCTTCTCCTCCCTCTGGCAGCAGAGCCTGGGTTTTTATGGGCACAGGTTTGGGGTTCAGGGTAGGCCATGGGTGGTTTTGGAAAAGGCAACATTTGAGTGGGAAAATAGGAATGTATGTTCTCACTTTGGGCCGAGGTTCCAGGCCTGAGGGTGGGGCCCTCGCTGCAGACCCACCCTCTTCTGCCCAGAATTTCCGTCTTCTGTCTCTTTCATAACCACTCTGTAATGGAAGAAATTGTTAAAAGTATTATTTTGCATTTTCTTCCTTTGAATCCCCATATGTTGCAGTATGAGGGCAGAGCCCCTGTTTTATTTATCTCTGTACCCTCAGTATCTTGAGGCTGTCAATGAATATTTGCTGCAGCATGGTATATAGCAGTCAGTTTAGACCTTAGCATGCATCAGATTCACCAGATTAGCTTGTCAAATAAATAGATTCCTAGGTTGTACTCCTAGACTTTCTGATCAGGTCTGTGGTGAGGCCTGACAATTTGTATGTCTCACAATTTCCTAAGTGATGTTGCTGCTACTGGTCTGGCAACTATAATTTGAGGACAACTTACATGTGGTGAGAAATTAAATTGGCATTCAAGTCAAATATACTGTATTAAAACTTCACTATAATACTTGGTAGTATTCTTAAACTTTGTAAGTCACTTAAATATTTTTGTAGTACCACTCCTCGCCTACAAGAAAGAAAGTGCACATTCAGTATTAAATCCAGTTTTCTCACAATCCTAACAAATTATCTATGCTTTCCGTGTCCTAAGATTGGGTGACGTGAGATAATCCCATACCACTCCTGTCGGCAGTAACTTTGAAAGGCCCTGTTCCTCCTCTATCCTTCTCCTGACTGCTGATATATAACTAGAAATCCTGCTCACTATACCCAGACAGCCCAAATTCCTGCTCTGTTCTAATCATCCCCAGTTCCTGGATGAAATTTTCATCATATCTATGCCTTCTTTTTCAATTTGCATTTAATTCTTAACATAACCCTGGCTCAAAATTTGTTACCCACTCAGAGGTCATCTTATCTCTGGAACTGTGAAAGGTACTGTACTTTGGTAAATACAACACCTTTTTGAAAAGTATACAGTCTAGTGAATTCAAGAGAAAGGTCAAAGCTTAAGTAAATGAAACCGAGTGTTATCTATACAATGATATTTGACATAAGGAGAGTCTTTGAAATTCCAGGAAGAGCATAAAGAGAAAAAACAAAATGCCCTTCAGAACAGACACATAAAAGGAAACCACATGTCTTTAGAAGGCAGAAAGAAAGAAGTGCACTTTGCTACACTATACTATTAATTGTTGTACCGGTTAGTCATTCAGACAGAATTCAAATCACTTCTAAAATTTTGAAAATAGTAGACTTTATCTCTGGCCCAATTTACCTGCAACTATTTTGAGACAGTGTAAGATTTTTTTAAGACTGTGAAGATTACCAACATCATAAACTTGTTTCTCTTCTATCATGCAAGAATAGGCTGAGCTTAGTTGGAGACCTGTAGTTTAAAATTCATCATTTTGCTGTACAGTTATGACTGTGCAAAAGAAGTGTTTGCATATCGTGGGTATTTTTTCCATTGTTTTGCAAAAATTCTTAACCAAGTTATAAGGAGATGAAAAGCTATTTTGGTCTGTATTTGAAAATCTGTATATTAGGCACATTTATTATATATGTAAATAATAATAAAATAAATTTCATTGTTTCTGTTTTTTACTTTTTCCTCATACTACCATTTTCTTACAACAGAGCCCAACATAATTATGGCTGTTCATTTAAAAAGGTTTGGAGATGGTAATATCTAGTGAAGTGAGATAGACCTCAGCAAAAGAAAATATCCACATCTGCAAACAACTGGTAGGACACATGTTAATGAGTTGTTTCTGTGGTCCCAGTGCCTTAAATGTGTTCAGGATCCAGATCTAAATGCAATGTGCTTTTGAACACTAAAAATGACAGGGCAAAATCTGGATGGCTTGTCACCGCTGAAAACAGGTGCACACCATCTCTTTCATTTCATTGACATGCATTCTGCACCATTCATCAACCTGATTTTTTCTTCTCTAGCCTAACCTTTTGGTGACAGTAAACATGACTTGACAGAGGGTCCAACAAAGAAATTATGTGATCTTTAACCTTTTCTGGTTTGTGACAGGTTTGGGACACATCTGGACTAATCCATCAGGGAGGGAAGATTTCTTTAGAATTATAATATGACAGTGATCTTTAGGAGCAAACAGGCATGTGTTTGTGTAAAGTCCCTTTCAGTTAAATCTAAATGAACAGAAAATAATGATAATGTTCAGCCTAAAGAAGCCCATTTTCCTAGGGTAAAAGGAACCTTCCTTCTCAAATGAAAGGCAATAATAGTCCAGCATACATTAAAAAAAATATGTAGCATCTACTAGAAAAATTGTTTATACATTGGTTCTTATGGATTTATTATTGAATATAGATATGTATGTAAATGAGAAAGCAGACACTGTAGGCAACTGTGGAATTTAGTCATGTGCAGAGTGAGGATCATTAATTGTAAATATGCATTTGTGTAAATATATCTGTAGGTGAAAATGTATTTATACATGACGAACTTTTTAAACTATCTATTTCCACAAAACTATTTGTCCAGTATAATTGGATGACTAAATACCAATGCAGCTACTCCCTAGTTTTGAAATAAAAGAGAAGAAATGGAATCAAGTGTAAATACTTAGAGTTATCCTATGCCCTGGTGCAAAAATGGGTCTTTTCTGATCTCTTTGTTTTCGTTTTTTTTAATCAGAATGATTTACATATGAATTTTATTCTGAACTAGAAAAAAACTATGAAAATCCAGCTCAGTGATCTCTCAGAAAAAGTAGGAAAAATAAGGCATTTTACTCCTATCAAACACTATACTGGTTTAAAATGCTTTTACTCACTTTGGCATATAACTTTACATATTGAACTCCCAAACCACAATTAAACAGAATTTTCCTATCCCTCATTCCCTTTACATTTTGCCTGACTGTCCCAGAAGACTAAAGAATAAACTGATAGTCTCTGTCTTATATTCTGAGATAACTGAAGTCCCTCCATTTTTTTAATGGGAAACATCCAGACCTTCTTTTGTTTTAACCTTCGAAGGAAAACATTAAATTCCTACATGTGTGCTTACAATAATGATTTTAGTAACATTTTGGGTGGTGAATGGAGATCATATTTGAGCTGATTAGCAATTTAATCCCTCAGTAAATGACAGGAAAAATACTCCTATGGTGTGAGATACTTGGTAGAGGTGCTCTGCCAGCCTAAAACAAAATGTAGCCACAACTATTTCCTGATTATATCGATTTGTAGCTGAAATAAATAGATGTTTCCCATTATTATCTAGTAGAATTAATAGGTATCCTTTAAAACTATACCTACCACATGGCTAAGTTACTTTTTATAAGTTCCTACTATGTTTCTGTGATGTCACATATCCAACTGTAGGTTTAGTTCACAATGTTCTTCAGCTCCTTTCCTCAGATGATTTTTAAGATGTATTTTATAAATAAATATTTTAGGCCTCAGATCTCACCTCTCAGTTTCAAATGAAGGCTTCGTTTGGATTCTGTCATTGATTTAAATCAAACACTGGTAAACTATTATTTAAGCACATGCAGAGTTTTCTAAACTACTGTTTGAGTCATAAAAAGCTCCTTCATTCCATTTTATTTAGAATTTGTAAAATGAGGTACTACTTTTTAAAGTCAAAACGACTTTCTAATTACTTTCCTACAGTTGGCTTCTAACATACAGTGAGTAATATTTCTTGTTAGCTAAAATTAAGTTTAAAAATCAGTAACAAGTCTACAGAGTAGTAGAAGATTTTCATTTATAAACATATCTTCATGAAATGTAGGTTCTCAGCCTAGGAAAGGCTTGGTGGAAAGCAGCCAGGGTGTTATAGGGAACATATTTCCAGGGATAGCAGCAAGAGATCAGCAAATCTTGGCATTTTTCCTAGAATTTATCCTGAGGAGTTTAAGGAAAAATAAATGTGGCTATACACAGACCCTGGTGATAGGGCATGGTGTATTAAGTAAGGCTAAGAGATTGGTTGAAGATTACATATTGACTAGCCCTTTGGTGACAATATCAGGTAAGGGAATTAGGGAAATCTTGGAAGTCTCCAGGTGTGGCAACTAACCAGGGGCCTTGAAAACACTACAGAAAACTCCACATGGGCCTGGAATATTTCTGTTGCATTCACCTTTTTAAACCTAGTTCAGTACTGCATGTAGTGTTGGCAAAGATGAGTGAAAGGGAGGTAAAATTTAATACGTCCATAACCTTCTCCATGGTTGCTCTTATGCACTTTGAGCCACCCCAAATAAACAGAGCGCCTATGTAAGACTAGTCTTCTTGCCAAGCAAAGGACTTAAAAATAGTCCTTTAGACCTAAGTCCCCCTTCATAGATATTCTGAAGCTTTCAACAATGATAAAGTAGATGCTCAGGAAATGTTTCTCAACTGAATAAAAATGTTAATGAGTGGGTAAAATGAGTGTGGGGATGTTGGGCCAAACTTCAGTTTTCTAATTTAAAATTATCTAACTTTTAAAGCTTAGGATTTCTCCTGGGTGTAGTGAGAGAGTAGGGTAATGGTGTGCTTATAAATGTTTTAACAATGGGTGGTGAACCCATGTGACAATGGTCAACTCAGTCATTTGGGCTGAATTAATAGATATGAGCCACCATAGCATGTTTGACGTATTCAGAATCTGTTTTCAAGTATGTAGCATTAACAAATAAAATTACACCAAGGTATTTATAAGAATTTTTCAAAAGCTTAGAAAAGACTTTCATAGTTACCTAAAGTATAGTAAAAATACCTCCTTAGATAGAGGAAGGAGAATTGCTGTGTTAAGAATAATAACACTGCATAGTGATACATAAAAAGGGAAGGCAACAAAATTTCATAGGAGGTAAACCAATTAACTGAGAATTTCTTATTTTCTGCTAATGGCAGTCTGCACAGCAAGGAAAGCCAACAAATTATATAGGGACCCGAGAACTAAATCTAATATAGCTGCTACTCTAGTTTTTGGTTAAGGAAAATATGCTTTGTCAGTGTCCATCCAGTGTCTGACTAGTGTATTAATGGTGAAAAGGAAAAGGATACGTAATAATTAGCCAATCCTAAAGTTGGTAGTGGTTGACCATTGGCATAATTTAACTTACCAAAGACACTTTAATGTTTTTTTCCCCTAGAGAAGATTCAATAATTAATTATACAAAGGATATGCAAGCTCAGAAAAAAAACTGCACACAGTACCTGTAATATCCAGCTAGTCATAAAAGTTTCTAGATTTGCCTTTTGGAGTTGATCTAGAAAAATTCCAGATATGTGTATTCTGTCAGAGATTAGAGATTTCCTTTCTTAGAATATATCATGTGATAAAGAAACTTTCACTGGTAGAATGGCAATTTCTCCTTAGAGGCTTTATGCCTCTTCTGGATTAATGCTTTTGACAAATAGATGGAAATGATCTTAGATCTTTGTCTTTTGGGGTTTAAATGAAGATCATCTATATATTGTAAAAGAAGGATGTCACGATGAAATTTTATACTCTTTAGGTCTTGATTAAGAGAAGTAGAAGGGGGCTTCTGTAAATAATTGATGTATAATAGACCTGGCATGTGTTGATTTTTCTATGACAGGGCAAACAGATAGTGACTGTTCAAATCTAGAGGGACAATAAAAGGACATAGCACAAGTACACAACAGCAAAGTAGATGGATTTAGGCAGTACTCAGAGCAAACTAATATTTGATTTTGAGACCACTGAAAAATAGTGGATCACAATTTTGTTTATAATACTAAAATCTTGCACAAACATGTATTTATGCATACTAGATTTTTTTTTCTATGAGCAATACAGTTGTGTTACAAAGGCTAGTAGAAGGAATAGAAGGATACTTTTTGCTGAACATACCACAGTAAATCCAGAACCTTCTTTTGTTTTAACCTTCAAAGGATATTGGGCAGGACTGGGTAGAGGATGAGATAAATCATTTATTACTTAGATGGGGATCAGCGCCTAATAATTTCAAGATACCAGTATATTCCTTGGCTTAGAAGATACCAGTATCCTCAAGCAGTCCCTCAAGTTGTGATTGGGTTAAGTATCCAAGAATGAAAAAATAAACATCCCCTTGACTATTAGTGCATGGTGCATGGGTCACATACAAGAGATTTCAGGTATTTCAGGAAACAGTCCATCTAGAAGACGCTTGATTTGAAAGCTACCACAAAGGTATCTCTCAATAATAAATTTGTTTGGATGTTATCACAAAGGAAGAATGAATGTTGGCTCATGGGAAGGTCGAGAGGTATTGTTATATGCTGAGTGATGGGGACAGTCTGAGGAGTATTTGAAAATGCTAACACTCCAGTAGTCTGAAGATTCCTAAGAAAGTCACAAAAATAGTGGTAGGACAGAATAGTACCCATGCTATTTAGAAAGTTTTGCTTCTGCCTCTCTATTATTAGAGATGGTTCTCTGTTATGGTTTAATAGAATCATTGGAAATTGTGTGCTACAGTCTCCCTTGGAGTCCCTTTCATAACATTTAGAAACTTTTATTTAGTTCTTTTCTCCTTTTTATTAAGATGAAGCAATTAATATTTCAGTTACCTTTTTGCTTACAAACCCAGCAAAGGTCTTGTTGAACATGAGACTTTTATTGTTTCTTAAGGTTGTGGGAATTCTACATTCAGCTGCTTTATTTTGAAATCTGTAAGTTTAGTTTGAGGGTTGTATTTTTCTATCTAAATTATCTTCAGTGCATTCAGCCAAAGGTTGAAGTTTGTACTGTAGAGTGATCTGCCATCCAAAATTTTGTTTACATACAAAATCTACAATTTCTGGTTTTAGGCCACCTACAAAAATGTTGGAGAGGGTAGTGGAAATGTCAGCATTGGGGCCTGATGCTGCGTATTATCTAAAGGCATGTATTAGTCTATCTCTGAGTTCTGTGGTTTTACAATTTTGCTGTTTGCAAGAGCGAACCAATATGCAATTTCAGTTTACTGGGCAAGACCTGAGGTATATTCTTTAAAATAGATTGTCCCTACTTCTGTACCCTAACATATTCCATTTCATTAAGGTTTATTGCATTACATTTTAAGTCCTCCTCAGAACGCTGCAATTAGGCTTTTCCAAGCAAGTTTTGCATCTCCTGGCCCCACCTAAAAATGCACTAATCGATAGAGGTCAGGGAGGCCTTAAGTATATGTATCCAAGACAAATCTGAATGTTTCAGTGAACCTTTTTTTCCTTTCTGTCCTGGGATCTGTGAAGTTCTTAACAATGCCACAGGGATATATATATGATTAGGGTTTTAAGTTCATGGACTAGGAATCTTCTTCATAGGAAGCTTAAAATTTTAATGAATGTTTCAGGAGAAAGGGGAAAGAATGACTAAGAAGTCCATGGAGGATGAATTAAATTTGTGGGGGAAGAAGGAAGAAAGAGAAAAGTGTGATACAAGTAGGAAAGTAGAACTGAATTTACCTCTTCTCTCTACCGTCTCTAGGGAGTCTTTTAGGGAAGCACAAATGCAGTTCAGATGGTATTTGAAAGCCTTCTCATACCAATTAAGAAATGCAGACAATTTAACAGTCAGAATTTTATTTTTGTATGTTTTGAGGTTCCTCTCAAATGTATATTCCTGTTCATATTTAAAAGTTCCAAAAATTTTCCATTATAATTTGAAACTTTCTCCAAAGTGAAATTAACTTATTTAGTTACAGGTATGCATAAATTAGTAAAATAGAAGTCACAGTAATACTAATGGAGGCATAGGCAAAATAGAAGAAAGCTCTTATAAGGTTTTGAAAGTGGCTCAAGGGCTGTTTGTTTACAGTGCACCAGTCTAATGAGATCTTCTGAACTTGGAGCTGGCTCTAATATGAGCTTACAGGCCATATGTCTGTCTTCTCATTGTTGACTTCCTTTTATAGACAAATAAGACTCAAGAAACTGTACAAACAGATGATAGAAGAAATGCCGAAAGTCAAATTTTATAAGGTAAAACATATAATGTGGTTAAAAAGTCAAAAGCCTAGACATCAAACATAAATTCAAAATTACTGGACTGAATTAAATATTTAGAGATCAGATTCAACACAGATTTATCTTTTGTCTCAGAATATTTGGCCTTGAACAGGTGGATTTTTAGGCAGTGTCACATGTGCACACTATTACTGAGTTAGAGGACTTGTTCTGCAGCAATAGATGTTTTAGCTGAATTTTGGTGGAATTTTCACTTCTGTTGATGCCTACCAGCCACTGACTACCAGGAACATACTCATAATCAAGCAAAATTAGATGCATCAAGAAAGAATGAACCGCAGAGGAACATCAGGAGTCTCTCAGAGTTATAGGAATGGCCTCGAAGCTTTGAGCGTGGACTGGAAGATTCTAAAGCTTAAGGAAGCAAGAATCAGTTCTGAATTTGATGATGTCAAAAAGTGTGTGTAATACAGTGGCTTGGCATCTTAAGAACTTATATCTGAAGCAACCAAGATTCCCTTCAGTAGGTGAATAGATAAATAAGCTGCAGTACATCCAGGTAATGGAATACTATTTAGCACTACAAAGAAATGAACTCACTATATCATAAAAAAATGGAAGAAACTTAAGGGTATATTACTAAGTGAAACAAGCCAATCTAAAAAGGCTATATACTCTGTGATTCCAACTATATCACATTCTAGAAAAGGCAGAACACTGGAGACATAAAAAATATCAGCTGTTGCCAGTAATTAGAGGGGTGAGAGGGATGAATAGGCAGAGCACAGATTATTTTTAGGGCGGTGAAAATACTCTGCGTAATACTATACTAATGGTGAAATATATGTCATCATGCATTTGTCCAAACTAATAGTGAACCCTAATGTAAACTATGGACTTTGGGTGGTTATGATGTGTCAGTGTAAGTTCATCAGTTTGAACAAATGTACAGCTCTGATGAGGGATGTTGATAATGGAGGAGGCTATGCATTTGTGAGGGCAGGGAGTATGTGATAAATCTGTACCTTCTGCTCAATTGTACTGTGAACCTAAAAAAAGTTTAAAAAGTTAAGTATGTTTTTAAAAGTTAAAAACTTATACCCAGAGGGGTGGGAAGATTTAAAGGAAACTAGCAACAGCCTGGACAGCATAGTGAGAACCTATCTCTAAAAAAAAATTTAAAAAATTAGACAGGCATGATGGCACATACCTGAAGTCCTAGCTACCTGGGAGACTGAGGTGGGAGGATCGCTTGAGCCCGGGATGTTGAGACTGCTGTGAGCTATGATCACAACACTGCACTCTAGCCTGGGTAACAGAGTGACATCCTGTCTCATAAACAACAACAACAACAACAAAAACAACACCAACAAAGGAAACTAGCAATCAATCATTTAAGTTAGTGAAAGGGGGTATTTAAACCTTTTTGTGGTTGCAGAGTGACCTTGTCCTATTCTGAGTATTGCTCCTGTTCTGTCAGGTATATCATGGTCTGAATGTCAGCAAGGGTGCCCTTCATTTTCTCTGATTGTCAGAAAGGTATATTTTCAAATTATCACACTGTAATGTCATTCTTCAAATTAGGCTATAGAACTTTATTATAGGAGAAGACAACACTTTATCCTAATTTTTCATTAAGATAAAATCTCTTTGTAGTATCCAGTATGAGTTTATATAACATCAAATTTCTTATTACTTTTTAATTCCTTTATTTATTCTTATCATGTTCCAAGTACTTGTTTTAACCTTAAGAAGTATAATAAGTCAGGAAACAACAGGTGCTGGAGAGGATGTGGAGAAATAGGAACACTTTTACACTGTTGGTGGGACTGTAAACTAGTTCAACCATTGTGGAAGACAGTGTGGTGATTCCTCAAGGATCTAGAACTAGAAATACCATTTGACCCAGCCATCCCATTACTGGGTATATACCCAAAGGACTGTAAATCATGCTGCTATAAAGACACATGCACACGTATGTTTATTGTGGCACTATTCACAATAGCAAAGACTTGGAACCAACCCAAATGTCCGTCAACGATAGACTGGATTAAGAAAATGTGGCACATATACACCATGGAGTACTATGCAGCCATAAAAAATTATGAGTTCATGTCCTTTGTAGGGACATGGATGAAGCTGGAAACCATCATTCTCAGCAAACTATCCCAAGGACAAAAAACCAAACACCGCATGTTCTCACTCATAGGTGGGAACTGAACAATGAGAACACATGGACACAGGAAGGGGAACATCACACTCTGGGGACTGTTGTGGGGTGTGGGGATGGGGGAGGGATAGCACTAGGAGATATACCAAATGTAAATGACGAGTTGATGGGTGCAGCACACCAACGTGGCACATGTATACATATGTAACAAACCTGCACGTTGTGCACATGTACCCTAGAACTTAAAATATAATAAAAAATAAATAAATAAATAAATAAAAGAAGGAAGGAGTCTAGGTCCTCAGATAATTACATGAAAAGCCACCTTCCAACCTTGCCCTGTACTGTGACATGAACAAGAAATTAACCTTTAGTGTTAAGCCACAGAGACTCAGAGGTTGTTTATTTAAGCATGTCGTTAGCCCTGACTAATAGAATCACAAACATTTCAGTATATTTCTTTTCTGTCTCTTTTCTAGGTACATATTGAATACAGTAATGGTCATATTGAAAGTATATCTTTGTATTCGAATTTTTTATTTAATATTATATCATAAGGTTTTTATCTCATTAAAAACTCTTTATACGTGTAAAAAATGTATAATAGTGTTTAAAACAAACAAATAAAGCCAACAAACAAAAACTGTAGCTGTTCTAATGGAGCTTATCTTCCGGTGTTCTAGTAAAAAATGTAGAAAACAAGCAATTAATAACTAAATATACTTTGGGTAATAATAAGTCCTATAAGGAAAATAAAAAAGTGTAAGTTGATGGCTTCAGAGTGGGGTTTGGGAATGATGTGTTATTTTGAAGATTCAGTAGAGGTGTCTTCTCTGACATGGTGACTTTGAGCAAAGGTCTGAATGAAGGAAAGGAGTAAGCCTTTTGAAGATCTAAGGGAATAGATAGTCTCGCAAGCCTGGAGAACAGGATAAAGGCCAGTGTGGCTAGAGCAGAATAAGATAGAGAGTCTTATAAGATGAAGTCAGAGAAATAGGCAGGACCTAGATCACATGGGGTCTGTAGAGCATGATAAAGAGTTTGGATTTTGCTTTTTAGTCATGAGAGGTTATGGGAGGCCATAGGAGTGTTTGAGTAGAATATTGACATAATATGATTTAAGTTTTTTAGTAGATTATTCTTGCTTCTGTGTGTTAAGTTGGAAATTGGTGGTATGAGTGAAAGCAAGGAATAGGAATCTGCTGCGATAATCAACATGAGAGGTGACAGTGACTTGACTAGGATGATGATAGAGTTCCTTTGGTGTGCTTGTAGAAAGGGTGTGACTTGGAGCTAGAGTCACAGGGCTTATGAATAGATTTTATGTAATTATAAAGATGAATAAAGGATGATTCCTGAGTTTTGAGACAAAGAAGCTGAATAATAGTGGAGCCATTTTAGAATGGGGGAAACAAAACAGGGGGTGGGGTTTGAAGGAAATCAAGAGCTTTGTTTTGGAAGTGCTATGTTCAAAATGCTTCTTGGAAATCCATATGTAGCTATCAAATAAACTCAGGGGAAAGGGAGGAACTGGGGATACATTGGAGCCATCAGTATGTAGATGAGAACAGTGTTAAAACTATGAACAGAGAAGATTAACTAGGGAGTAAGTGTAAATAGACCAAAAGAGTACTAAGTTCTGGGCACTGCAAAATTTATAATTCAAAAAAAAGGGAAGAGTCCAGCAAAGGACATAAGATGGAGGAGTAGTGAGGTATGAGATAATCCAGAGAACGTGACTTCCTGAGCACAAGTTCAAGACAGTGTTTGTGGCTGAGGGAATGAGCAACTGAGACACCAGTTTTTCTCTCAGCTGCTGTAAAGCCCTTGGTTAACACCTTCAAAGCATTTCTCTAAGCAAGGAAAATAATACCATTGTATTACCAATTTATTATATGTATTGTATGTATTATATTTTCTAGTCATGTTCATTTAAATTTGATGACACAAAATTGAACTATTTTATGCTTTCATAATATCAGAGATTTAGGTGGAGGAAATAAGGTTGCTCAATTAAATTAAGGAATGACACTTCAAAATTAGAAATAGGCAACAAATTGAGATCTCTCTGAATCTTATGTCATTCTCCCCTAATCCCCTAAATTCTATCTCTAGCATGCCAGGTGATAGTATGTTGTCAACTTAAATAACTGAAATCAAAGTATTCTCACAGCTAATGACTTTTTAATTATTATTAATAGTTTTCTGAAATTCTTTGTTAAAAGAGCATTCTTATTTAGGTTGATTCCAATCCATTGTTTTGTTAGCTTTTGCCCTTTAGTCCTAGATTTCCTTCCTGAAGTAATACAGAATAGGATAAATTCTTGTTCATTATGACAGCTCTTCAAAAATTATGTTCACAATGTCTTCTCTAAGCAATATGTGACACACTTTTATGGTAACTGGCTTTTAGACATCATATGATTTTTCAATTTTATCTTTTAATATGACTATGAAAATGGAGAATAAAGGCAAGTAGTGCTAACATATCCCCTCCCTTTTTTGGGCAATATACTTCTATTAATGCTATCAGCTACTGGATGATGATGATGATAATAGTGATAATGATAACATGACAATTGGCAATAACAACTTTGCTGCAAATGTAATACTACTAGTTGAGTTAGTTTTTGTTTTTTATCATTTTCAGGTTAAATATTTGGTCACTCATTGTATTATTTTGAGCTTACAGATAAGTAAAATTCTCTCTCTCTCTTTTTTTTTTTTTTTTTTTTGAGACGGAATTTTGCTCTTGTTGCCCAGGCAGGAGTGCAATGGTGCAATCTTGGCTCACCACAACCTAAGCCTCCCAGATTCAAGTGATTCTCCCACCTTAGCCTCCCGAGTAGCTGGGATTACAGGCATGCGCCACCATGCCTGGCTAATTTTGTATTTTTAGTAGAGACAGGTTTTCTCCGTGTTGGTCAGGCTGGTCTCGAACTCCCGACCTCAGGTCATCTGCCTGCCTCGGCCTCCCAAAGTGCTGGGATTATAGGCGTGAGCCACTGTGCTGGGCCCTAAAATTCTTAAGTGTCTTCCAATTCAAGAAAGAATTTCTGTATAGCCACATTTGTTCCCATGTTAAACATGTGCTATTGGCTTTATGCATGACATCCTTATGATTTCCATCACTGAGCTCCCTTACATTTGCTTTTTTATTGCAATGACCAGTATAGCAGAGTAATAAAAATAAATATTCTTCTTGAATTTGTTTGAAAACCTGACCCTAATACTTACTGTATAATTTTGGATAAGTCAATTACTAATTCTGTACCATATTATTTCTTCATCTGTACAATGAAGGTAATGAAATAAAGATTTGGCTGGCACCTCTTATACTACCAGAATCCCATGTTTCTAAATCAATTTTGCAATTGCTCGTACTATAAACATGTGACTCCATTTCTCATAAGTTGGCCTTTTGCTGGGTTCCCTCAAATTTAAGTCCTTTGTATGATAAGACAAAGAGTTATCTTTTGCACTTGCCAGTTCTTAACATGTTATTGTGGGATTCCTTTGGGGTAACATTGTACCTCATAATTTGCTCTCGTTAGCAACCACTGAGCTGTGCCCTGTGCACGTCTACCCTGAAACCAACAATAATATCAACGAACATGATGCATTGAATATTTATATATACCATCCATGTGAGAAGATTTTATCATGCAATCATTTAATTTCCATAACTCAAGAGTTAGGTGCTATTATTATTTTCTTTTTACATATGAGGAAATGAGACTTGGAAAAGTTAATTGCCCAAAGTCATAATTAGCAAGTCAAAAAACCAGATTTAAATCAATGGCTCTGTGACCTCCAAATCTAAAAACTTAAGTAGGGTGTACTGCTTCCATAAAGAGGTATTGTCCCTTTACGTGCCTGAACCACAGACCTCTATGTTAACAGTCCAATGTGCTTACCAGGAATGCTATAAGAACTTCATGTTGCTGCATTTATTATTTTTCTACCTTTGAGAATTGTCACCATATTCTTCAGTAGCTTATTGTCATCTTATACTACACTCTAGATGTTGGGTCATTTCCAGATCCTGAGCCTTACAAGTCTCACCTGTTCCTCCCTGAAATGAGGCACTATTCTGTTGCCGCATAGGAATGTGTCAGTAACTGGCTATATAATCTGCCAGTTTCTGATTTTATTTTGCAAAATGTTTTTATATTGTGTACCATTCACTTGTAACCCAAAATAGAATCAAAGGCTTGAAATCTAAGGAATTTATGTGGCAAGTAGTCACTGTTAAATAAAGGCTTATTTCCACCATTCATTTTTTTTCTGTGTCTATATTACACATAAAACTGAAAGATGTTTTTTTCTAACAAAAATGTTTCATGTCAAATTCTCCCAGCCCTATTTGGGAATGTCATTGAATAAACTAATAGTAGGCTTCCAAGCCAAGAGTAATTATGTTACATTGCTCTTTTTTTGGCAGGGAGCTATTTTTTTTCCTGTAAATGAGGCACTTTAACATAAGCACACTTTTGCACTGTAAAGTGGAAAAGGATTTGATGTAGATGTCTTTCAGGTGAGATACAAAATTATATTTTTCCCACTTCTAGATTAATGTAACAAAGTGATCAATCAATCAATTAATCAATCAACTTGCTTTTTCTGATAATCATGGTAGCAGATAGCAATTAGAAACATACGCCCTTAAATTTGAGGCTGTTCTTGATGGCTGAGGATTATGTGACATTTTATATTCAGAAAACACTTTAAAAACATTCATATCAGTGTTTGCTTTAAGCCAGATTTTAAGGAGTTATTTTTTTGCCATTTTTAGAGGAGCAAACTGGCTTAGGAAGGTTAAATAACTTGCTCAAATATAGTTAGCACTTGGTGGCAAAAGTGGAGCTAGCAATCTAGTCTGTAGCCCATCTATTTTAGCATAGGTCACTATAACAGATGTGCTATCTTAATTTCTCATTTTCTCCAGAACAGAAATTTGAAAGCATCTTGCAAGTTTATGGAAATGAGTTTATATATTGTGAGGGTCAAGACAAATCCATTTTATAAACTTATATCATGTTCATTTATATATATATACACATATTCATATATGATAACTATGAAGAAAAGACTAAGGGTTTTATATACATATTTCAAATATATAAATTGTTTAAACATAGAGTTTATTAGGAAGTCCATAAATTGTCTTCAGTAAATGAGATTAATTATGGATACAATGTATTGATAATTTATAGGGTAGCATGCAGTATGCTAAGAACTTAAATTATCTCATTTTAATCTCATTAAGCACTAGGAGGCAAGTACTATTATTCTTATTTTAAATTGAATAAACTGAGGAAGTACACAATTTTCTAAAGGCTACAGAGAACAAGAGCCAGGGCACCATAAAATGTCTACCCACTGCTATAAAGACCGTATAATTAAGCCTTATATGACATTCCCACTGCAGTCTACTTCTTTAAGTAAATAACACTTTCTATTTACTCTGTTTCCAATTTGTATCCTTTCTTTGCTTTATTTCTTTAGTTATGAACATGTGTACTCGTGTCCCTTTTTATTAATTAACTAACATATAGTAAGCTGGGCGCAATGTTGCACAGCTGTAGTCCCAGCTACATTTGATGCTGAGGTGGGAGGATCTCTTGAGCCCAGGAATTGCAGTCCTGCCTGGGCAACATAGCAAGACCCTGTCTCTAAATAGCTAGACAGCTATATAGGTAATAGATAGATAAATAGATAGATAGATAGATAGATAGATAGATAGATAGATAGATAGATAATAGATATCATTTAGTGTCGTGATGACACTAACATGAACCATAGTTACTCTCTAGGTTGTAGAAGAATGTGTGTTCTAAATTCATATACAAAAATAATTTTGATGCTTATATAGGCATTTTCAGATATGTAATATGATGACTGTTGTGATAATTGAAAAAATATGGGCTGGGAGACTCCAAAATCGTGAGAATGTATATACCTTTATGACAGTAGAACAGATGATCCCCATTGTTTCATTAATCAATGAACAAATATTTCAGGACACATAGTGTTCCATAACTATGCTATATGCTGATTATAAGTTTGTTTTCACACAGAAGATGCACATATCTATACATATGATAGTATTATGATATATGTAGCATATAGAATATCTGAACCGAAGCCAAACTTAGACGAAAGAATGCTTTGGCAGGCCTAACGTTTGGCACACATTCCAACATGATTGTAAAATATTTACTTGGTATGTAATCTGCATCAAGACTGAGTGCTACACAGGGTTAGTTTGGAAAGGGCTGCTTAGGGGAGCATTGTTTTGCACTGTTTTGCAATTGTTGAGCAATTCAGTTAGGCCCCAAATCTGCATTTCCCAACAAAACAGGAAAATGCGATTAATCAGACTATTCTTACAGCACTTTAAAAACCTTTACTACTTGTGCACAATGTCTGTAGTCTCCCTTTGCCCCAACACAAAGCAGCTCTTAAGAAGAATTCCTTCCACTTACATATAGTACTCCCCCGAGAGGAAATTTCCTTCCAATTGATATTATTCTAGTTATGCACAATTGCACAATGTCCTTCTAGGTTAACACTTTGGTCAGGAGTTTGTTTGTTTCACGTACTTAAATCTCCTTTGATATGAGGGACTTAGAAGATGTTCCTAAGATAGGATGTGTATCGGTTAAGGTAACACTAGCTGCTGTAATGACAACAGCAAAATACATAATGACTTTACACAATAAACATTTATCGTTTGAACACATAAAATAGAATTAATATTTTCTGACTGGTGGATCATACTCAGATGAAATCCAAGCTCCTTCTGTCTTATGGCCAGGCTATGTCCTAAAAGCTCAACTCCTCTGAATCCAGCCTCTGGATTTCCTCTGAGAAATGACATACCTATTTATGCTATCAACATGCTTACTTCTAACTCAGACCATCTATTAATCTATTAGAAATTATCCCCAACTCATAAAACTTCTAGAAGTATCTAAGCTCCATGAAAGTTGGGCTACTATCTGTCCGAACAAACCACAGTGCCTCACAGATGCAAGTGGGGCTAGGAAATATAGAAGCTAGATAGGCATCCTCTTCCTCGCAAGTCTACACTGTAAAAATAGAGAATGGCATTTAAAGATGCTCTCTCCCAAAGGATGCAGTGTTAATGTGGCTTGATTAGGCATTAACCAAGTGAAGAACAGTTAGGCAGGTATTCCAGGGAGAAGGGACAGCATGTTCAAAGATTGTGAATGTGTAATCATGGATATTATTATAAAAGTGAGACCCCAGAAGAGGCAGTCACTAATGTCAGATGTGATTCAATCAAGAAATACTGAGCAGTATGCTATGTGCTCAGCAAGTTGTACAAGAAGTGGAAAATATGGAGTTCAACAAAATGTAGCCTCTGCTAGGAAAGCGCTTCCAGTTCTTCTGTGGGAGAAAGACACACAGCCAATCAACTATTTTTTAAGGTCCTTTCTACTTCTAAATTCTGATACATGATGATTTACTAGAGTCAATGTTAATTTTAAAATTTTGAATTCTGGGAACATTCTGAGCTAGATTTTTTGGGAATTTTCTGAAAAAATGCTGAGCAATTTAATTGATTCATTTATCCCACCATACAGAGTGCTTATGGTATGCTGAATTCTCTTATTGGGACAAGATTTAAGGTGGTAAAAAAACAGAAAGTAGCCCAACTTTCATGGAGCTTACATATTTTTAGAAGTTTCATGAGTTAGGGATAATTTCCAAATTGATTGATAGCTGGTTTGAGTTAGAAGTAAGCATGTTGATAGCATAAACATAAATGGCATCTTATTATATAAGGCTCTTCACATGAGTTTTTTTATTATTATTTTACAGGTTTCTAGAAGATTTTACAGTGCTATGAAAAATTACACATGAAATCAAGATTCATACATAAGGTTACTTTAAAAGACACATTTGTCTTCGTATACTGAAATCTAAAATAAGTGTATAAAATGAGATTAGAATGACATTTTTAAGCACTGTATTCTTAAGAGTGTGTAAGACTGAATTACTGATGAACTAGAAATTACATTGAGCGAATTAATATGATATACTTAAGTATATCTAAATTTTCAGGTATGTATGGTTTAATGTAACATTAAGGAGACTTTCAGCCTACACCTGATTCCTTTTTTGTTGATTCCAGTAGCTGAAATCTGATTTAGAATTCTTCTTTCCATTTAAATGCAGATTCAGACTTTTCACCTGAGGGCAGGGGGAAGTCATTTCTTTTCACTAAAATTCTAATATATAGGGAAGTTTGATTTACATGAATATTCCTTCTCGGGACAGGAGGTCTTTTCTTACAATATCCAGGATATTTATTGCAATAATTTTATAGCCTCCTTATACTTACGTCATTGTTATAGGCTACAATTTTATGTGCTAAAAAATGGGGATAAATACAAATTAAACTTTCACTGGGCAATGGAAAAGCAAGAGGGAATTTAAAAATGGAGGTGGTGAATTAAACAGCACTGAGTCACCAAATCAAAATTGAAATGGGGGATGCTGAAAAGCTAGGTACATTAATATACTGACAGATAAAATATGTAGAACTATTTTATGCCTTTTTCTTTCATCTTTTTTTATCCTTTAAAAATTGAATCCTGTAAGTGTTTTAAAATATAGAGCCTTGGGTTATGTATGCCAACTCATCTAACGCATACCTGAAATGCTGCTACACTTATCTCCAATGTAGAGATTTATAACACAGAGGAAATAAAAAAGTGGAGATAAATCATTGTGAAAGTGTAGTATTAGCATCTTATTAAATAATTTCTTATTGTATTGAATAAAATCTAAATAGTCCCATTTTAGTGAGAACATACGACAATTTTAGCCAGTCCAAATGCTATCAGAATCTAAGTCTAAATATGTATATATAAAATAACAGCTTTTTCTTGGATAATACTTATGTGTGAACAAAATGTAAAGTGGAAAATATTTACCTCAGATATTTGATTGAAAGGTTTATAGTTATTTTTAAAATGTATCCTCTTCCTCAAAATAAATTCTGGTTGAAATAATATCATTTATGGCAAATTGCACAGTTTGCAATTACCATGGATTAAACATTTACATTTATTCATTAAACCAAAAAGTGAGGAATACATCTTATGTGTTAGGTACTGGAGATATAGGGCTTAAACAATCAGTTGCTGAATCATATAGTCTACAACATCGTAAAGACACAAACATGTAAATCTGAAACCCTATAACCTTAGTTTTCCTGATACCATCCTCATCTGTTTGTTTGTTTGTTTGTTTTGGGGGGGTGGGATTTCATTGGTAGCTTCTTCTAAGTTTCCCTGGGGACTCAATGTCTTTGGTAGTACTCCACATCATCTGAACTCTGTATGTTTGTCACACTATACTGTCCCTGCTATCCAGGTACAACCCTTCATCTATCATCTCTATCAGGAATAATCAAACTTCAGTATGTGCAAGAACCATCTGGATGTTTGTGATAAAGTTAAATGTAGTGATTTTAGTTGGGGTCCAGGAATTTTAACAGGAACCCACGGTCATTTTGATGCATGTCTTCAGTCTTCAGGAATAACACTTTGAGAAACATTTATCTATGAGCAACCAATACTCCCAATCTATTGCTAAAGCCTAGCTCTTTCTTCTGGGCTTCACTGACGTGTAACTAACTCCCTGCTAAAAATTTGCTCTTGGATGTTGCTTATGTTCCTCATACTCTATAAACCTCTCCCCATCACACTTCCACTGCTTCCAGCATATTTTTCACACTATAGTTGATCCTAAACAACATGAATTTCAACTGCACAGGTCCACTTACATGTGGCTTTTTTTCAATAAAAGTTTTACTAAGTACGTCTCCCTCTTCTCCCTCCCCTTCTGCTTCCATCACTTCTTCTGCCTCTGCCACCCTTGAGATGGCAAGACCAACACCTCCTCTTGTTTCTCCTCCTCAGCCTACTCAACGTGAAGACAAGGATGAAGACCTTTCTGAAGATCTACTTCCGCTTAATGAAGAGTAAATATATTTTCTCTTCCTTATGATTTTCTTCACAATATTTTCTTTTTCTTACTTTAAGAATACGGTATAAAACACATATAACATATACAAAATGTGTTCATTACTGTTCATGTTTACTGTAAGGCTTTTGATTAACAGTAGGTTAAATTTTGGGGGAGTCAAAAGTTATGCATGAATTTTCACCTGTAAGGGGAGGTTTGCACCCCTAACCTTTGTATTGTTTAAGAATCAACTGCATATTGCCTGGCTAAGATAATTTCAAACTTGCCTATCCTATAGAAATTCAGGTGTTATCCTTGAATCTTCCCTCTCCTTTATTACGTCCATCTGAATTTCATTCATAAGGGTGGAGCCCTCATGACCTAACCACTTCCTATTACAAAATTCTATTGATATTAAACCTTAACTAGATCCTGAATTTGCACTATTCTGTCCCTGCTGCCCCCTCTCCTGTTTACACAATCACTATTTCTCAGGTATATTTTCTACATTGTCTCCAAAACTTTTTCAAGTTTTGACCCTCTCAAATTAAACCTACACTCTGAACTGTAACCCAAGTAATAACACAAGCAACAAATCAGAAAAAAAATTACATTTGGATAAATTAAAATGTCCTCACCATAGTTATGACTCCACACATGGCTGAGCCTCAGGATAACTCCAATATCCTGTTTTGCCCCTCTCCTGATACACCTACTGCACATATTGTCGTCCTCCAAATGCATTCTACCTTTTTTTTTTTTTTTTTTTTACCTTCTGGTCTGCCTTAGTTCATTTCGGCTGCTTTAATAACATACTAAGAAGTTATAAATTGCAAAAATCTATTTCTCACAGTTCTAGAGGTTATAAAGTTCAAGATCAAGGCACTGGCAGATACGGTGTCTGGTGAGGGCCCACTTTCTGCATCAGAAATTGCACCTTCTTGTATGTTCACATGGTGGAAGTGGTGAGGGGTCTCTTTGGGGATTCTTTTATAAGGGCACTAATTTCATTCATAAGGGTGGAGCCCTCATGACCTAACCACTTCCTAAAGGCCCCATCTCCTTGAGGTTAGGATTTCAGTATATGAATTTGGGGTTTGGGGGGACAAACATGCAGATCACAGCATGATATTATATTTTAATGTACTGTTCCCTTTACCTACATTCCTCAGTTATCACTTGGCTAACCTCCTGTTCAACTAGATATTATGTCCTTAGTGAAGGCTCCCTTATGTAAGAAGTTCAGCTTGGATCCCTTTCTTACATGTGCTAGGATTGCCTGATTTGGCATATTTATATATTTCTCATACAATATTTGAGACACACAGTAAAATAACTGCTTGTTTATGTGCAATTAAAATTTAACTGAGCAACTTGTGTTGTGTTTGCAACCCAAACAAGCAACAACCCTATGATTTATCACACCAAAATCTTACTTCTATCCTTCCTTCCTTCATTCCTTCCTTCCTCCCTCCCTCCCTCTCTCTCCCTCTCCCTCTTTTTCTTGCTTGCTTGCTTGCTTGTATCCCTGAATAAACTGTAAATTCCTCAAAGACAGAAGCTATGTCTCCATTTTCCTGCACTGTTACTGTACTCTTTGGGTAGTGCCTGGCAATCAAAACTCATTTAAAAAAAAGAGTGGAGTGATGTACTCAACATTAAAACCTCACAACTTCTGTTTGTTCCACTATACTTATTGCTTCTAAATCATAGCAACAGAAAGTTTGCATATGGTAAGTGTGCATACTCTTTAAATATATTTTTTAAAGTTTGACTTTTAACAGAAACAAGGATATCATATCACAAAAAAGCCTATAAACAATTATACTTTGAATGTCATCTACCCTTCTACAACAAATGTAATTTAAAGAATCTGTGAACCCAAAGCTCTACTAGGCTAGTTTTCTCAGCTACACAAGAAAAGTGTCTAATAATGTGGAGTATCTTTTTTTTTTTTTTTTTTTTTGAGACGGAGTCTGGCTCTGTCGCCCAGGCTGGAGTGCAGTGGCGCAATCTCAGCTCACTGCAAGCTCCGCCTCCCGGGTTCACGCCATTCTCCTGCCTCAGCCTCCCGAGTAGCTGGGACTACAGGCGCCCGCCACTACGCCCGGTTAATTTTTTGTATTTTTAGTAGAGACGGGGTTTCACCATGTTAGCCAGGATGGTCTCGATCTCCTGACCTCGTGATCCGCCCACCTCGGCCTCCCAAAGTGCTGGGATTACAGGCGTGAGCCACCGCGCCCGGCCGGAGTATCATTTTTTAAAGCTTGTTTTTATAATACAGAAGACTTTTAATATTAGAGAAAGCATTAGAAAGAAGCTCAGTAGACTTTTTCCCATTGGCACTCCGAAAAGTAAATAGTTCTCAAATTTCAAATTTTCAAAACCTTAAAAACTATTCTTTACAGAGAAATATTTAAACAATTTTCTGAAAACAGGTATACATGTTTCTACGTATTGTGATTGAAAACAATTATTTGATTATTCTGGGTAAATTACAAAAGTAGAAAATACCAATACCAATGACAGGTCCATTAAAGCAAAGCTTTTCATAATTGTCTCTACTAGCAATTGATCTCCAAATGTCACAAGATGCCATGGGCTTCTAGAATTGATGATGGATAGCAATTTTAGTAAAATTAGGCACAGATATGCAACAGCAAAAAACACATCTGTTATATAAAAAGGAGTTATTGGCATGTGAAAATTGCTGAAAAAATATATTTTGAGACTAGTTGTGGTGATTTCTGCCCCCAACAAGTGGAATTAACAAGTAAAGGAATAAGTAATCAAGAAATAGGCAATAGTAAATCATATTTGTTTATTGAACAAATGTTTATTGAGGCCTGGCTTTGTACCTAATATTAATATTCTCCCTGTTGAGTGGGATATAGATAGGTAGCAAACAAGAACAAAGTAACCAGCGTTTGACTCAGCAATGCCAATTATTCACCTTTGATGACTTGTAATGCTAGATTTGAGGCCACTATGAACACTGATAGGAATTGAGTTTCTGTGTCATTTTCAATGCTTTCGTCAGTAAAAAAAATTAGTTTACCTCCACCAAAGGATGTATGGAGATAGTCCTCAAAGCACAATTCTCACGCTATGATGTACCACAGCAACCTTACCTCCAGCACCTCTCCTTGAGTATTCTCTTCAGTGGACTCCTTCTTGCCATTTCTACTGATGTCTTGTCTGTGGAGGTTTCTTTGTTTTGTTTTTGTTCTAATTTTCTAACTCCTGTACATCAAGTCAAAGAGACAAGCAATTTGTCCTCCTTGCTCGCAGTTGCAACTTCCCAATTATTCTCTCCTCCTTTAAAGTTTGCAAACATAAAAATCAAAATAAACACAGAAAATTCATATTCTTTTTAAGCTGATGTCATTCAATTCTGTCACCCACTACACCTTCCTCTTTGTTCTTACCTCCTGATCTCTTGTTCTTCTTATTAACTGAAAAAATCAATGTATAAATCAGTCTTTGCATCATTACTCCTGACTTCATTTTCATGAGTTCAGTATTCATGGAAGTGAAACACGTAACTTCCTGTACTCTTGGCTCCTTTACTTCTTTACCTCCAGTAAACATTTCTTTCACTCGTTTTCAGCCATTCACTTCCTATGATACAAGCTATAATCAGACCTGTCGTTACCATAAACTGTGCCACTTCTGGGTTTTTTATTTCAAATATTTTCCTCTCCAACCATGCTTTTCTGTTCTTTTAGCTCATATGTTTAATTACCTTTAACAACAAAATGATATGATTATATTGACCTTACCTATTCATTAGCCATACTTGAATTTCACCTTCTACTAGCCCCTTCTGTCTTGAACTTCTATATCCCAGTCATTATAATTGGTCCATCACAAACACCATGAACTTACTTGACTCCCTACCTCTGTCTCACTTATCAGTTTTCTAACCCTGAATAATCAACACACCTGAGCTACATCTGCTTGGAGAAAATCACGTGATCACTTTAAGATGACTGTTATTCCTTTAAATTTAACAAAATTATTGTAAAATGAACTTGCATTCTTTTATGTTTTAATATTTCATCCAACAGATGTGTGTTTGTAATGTTCTATGTACAAGAGCTGTTCTAGGTGCTAGATTTATGAGTGAAAAATCTAAAACAGATGTTGCTTTTATGTGGCTTATAACTTCAGGGGGTTGAAGAGAAGGACAGACAAAAACTGAGTAAAGAAATAAGCATTAGGAAAATATCAGATAGCTCTAAGTGCTGTTTCTTGACTGAACAAATGTATATTGAGCACTACTGTCAGGCATATTATTAGAAAAATAATAAAATAGACTAATGATGTATAGAAAATCCTGAGAGGGGACTTTATACACACCCTGTGATGCTTCCCTCATGAGGAAACATTTTTGCTGAGATCTAAATTGTGGTGGTTGGATAGAAAAATATTTTATGGAAAAGATTTGTCTTCTAAAACCCCAAATTGGGTAAAAATATGTCCTGTACATAGATGGAAAGAATGTACTGAAATAAAATGAGCATGGCTGAAGCTTTGTGGCCCAGAGAGAGATTGATGTTAAGTTGAGATTGGAGAGGTAGGAAGGGACCCAGGCTGTAATTATGTCAACTGTGATACTTTTTCCCCTTTGTAGGCAGCTATGAAGGCAGCAATTATCTACCTTCCTTCCTCAGACACTTATAATCTTTTCCTATCATTTGTAAGCTAATGCCTCCATATGATATTTAGAAAATACAAATCATCAAATACAAAATAGCTTTCTTGACTCTCTACCTATAAGCTTACCATATTTTTCATCTCATATTTTCATCCTCTCCTGGTTGTTGTATCCCATTTTCTTCACCTGTGGTCTAGATTTGCCCCTCCCACACTTTCTTCAAAGAGGCTTCCATTCTGCAAGTATAATATCAATATCTAATGTCATTAATATCTTCATCTCCATTATATCATTTCATGATTAAAACACAGTAATAGCTCCCAAATTCAAAATAAAAATTATTATTTATCCCTCTCCACCATCACCCTCTAAATCTCTCTACTTGAGCTGCCACCTCACCATACCACCTAATATATTAATATTTGCCACAAAATTATCAACGGTCTCCATGGTTGCATTTTGAAGGATTTTTGTCATCTCCATCTTAACCTCTCAGCAGCATTCTACAGAAGTGAACACTACATAGCAAAATAACCAAAAGAAAATTTCTCTCCTCCAGTGCTCTCAAATATACCCCTTCAATATCTCTGTATCAATCTTTATAATAACCAAGAGCTCTATGAGTCTTGCTTTTGGTTTTTAGTTCTCTGATTGGTCAAGTAAGGCCTCATGTTGAAAAGTAAAAAATCCTAATCATGGCACAGAATAAATGTATATTTTGAAATACCACGCCATATAATATAATAAATGTCTATATGTATATCTTTCTTCTAAGATGTATTAAGAATATATACATATATAACATAAAGCTTGTGTTATGCATAAGTGATGAATATTTATATGTGTGTGTACTTATGATGTTAACCTCTCAGTATTATATACAGAAATGTTTCTTCCATAATTTTTATTCTTTTCCTTTTTTTTTTTTCTTTTGATATGGGGTCTCATTCTCTCACCCAGGCTGAAGTGAAATGGCATGATCATAGCTCACTGCAATCTCAAACTCCTGGGCTCAAGCAATTTTCCTGCCTCAGCCTCCCAAGTAGCTAGGATATAGGCATGTGTCACCATGCCTAACTAATATTTAAATATTTTTTAAAATTTTTGTAGAGATGGGGGGGGTCTCGTTAGGTTGACCAGGTTAGTCTTGAACTCCTGGCTTCAAACAATTCTCCAGTCTTGGCCTCCCAAATTGCTGGGAATACAGGCATGAGCCATCACACCCGGCCCTTCCATAATTTTCTGAAGCAAGTCTTCTCCCTACTTCAGCTTCCTTTTGCTAATCAGAAAAGATTTTCTGTGGTATTCAAATCAGTACTGGGTTTTACCAAGCAATTCATCTCATAGAAGCCAAGAAAAGAAATAAAAAGTGGAAAATAATTGATAAATATTTTAAAGAACTTATGTTTATGACATTTTAAATGACTGATTTTTTAGAATATATAAAATGCAAAGTAGATAATTTCTTCCTACATTTTGTTTTAAATTAAATAAATTTTCAAGGAAATCTCAGTATGTTTGTTTTTAATGCCTCTTTCTCTATCAACTAATGCTATATTTGTTGCCCAAAGCAGGCTTTTGAGAAGTGTAGTGCAGTAATTGCTCTATTCTGAAAGGAACTTCCATATGTTGAAGATGTGAACATAATTCTTTGATTGGCCTTCTCAAACATACACATGCCCAGTGGGTAAACAAGTTCATTTTCTGAATACTTATATATTTGTAAAATTGTTAATGAGATTTTACAGTTTTTCTTCTCAAAGTTGTCAGAAATAACTGGTCATCATGAGGACACATTCAGAAGTTTGATAGTGCTGTAAAATAAAATGACTTTGCATGTTTTCTGCTGGCAACTTGGGGCAGCAGGGTTCCCTGTCAAGTTTCTGTCTTTTCCTGTTACTTGAGGCCACTGTCAGCCATGTGGGTTTTCAGAGGTTCCTTGACTTTGTATGATGGACTGACTGCTCAGACCTGGAGGCATCAGAATTAAGCTAGTGTTGACATCTAAATGGCTTCCTTTATTAAACTATAACTTTGATTTTCAATCTATTAAATTTGTGTGTTGTTCAAAGCAATAAAATAATTTCAAGCATTTTGTTAGTTGCTTTGTTTGTATAATTATGAAGTTAATATTGTCCCTGTTACTTTATGTGAAATGATCATTTCAGTGCTGTCATTTTATATGCAATTTCAAAAGAATAGCAGAAAATTAAAGCAATTTTAGTGCATAAACATTTTTTCTTACATAGGATATAGCAAAACTGAATCAAATCATTTAATTTGAAAGTACAGCAAAAATGAATTCATGAAGTTTGTAAACTCTAGAACATTTTAAAGAGATTTAAATTTCAAAAATACATTCGACAGAGTGGATATCTTCTTAAGGATCTATTGTAATATAAGCCAATGGTTAATAAAGATTCACTAATTTAGAATACTTCAAACTACTTCAGTGCATGCAGAAGAATCATTTGAACTGAGCACTTTTTCTGTTTATAAGTAAACGATTATTCTAAATGGCAAGCAAGAAGATACTTCTCTTAAATAAGTTTGACAATCCAAATAATCTCATGTATTTGAATTTATTAAGTAGATATTTTATTCAAAGACTATTCAAAGATAAATTTTATCATGTATTCTAAAAATTTTACAAAAGTTACATTTCTTTTTTTGTGTATATTGTAATATCTACATAAATAACACATTGATCATAAAAAGAAAATGAATCCCATTGTGAAGATATTATGGCATGGTCACGTTTAAATGCCTATTTAAAGGGAAACTATTTCAAATGAAAGAGAATGGAATGTAGATCAATTCACTTTTCATTATCACATGATATGAGCAGAGGAATGACTTTCAGTCTTCCTAAACCTGCCTGAAATAAAGGCAGGTCTATTCTTTCTTGGTAGATAGGAACAAAAACATGGCTTGCATTTATTCTGCCAATTCATTTTCTCTAACCTGCAACAAATGGTCAATTCAAGATTATCAAGGACTCATTTTAGTTTCAATTTCTTTCCCCAGAAGCAGTTTTCCATGGAAAACAGAAATACTAAAGTCCTGATTTGACTTCCAACTTGAATCTCTTTCTCTTTCTTTACATCCAGATTAAGGACAAAATCCAGAAGACCTTTAATTACTGTCAGCCTCTTCACAATTTCCTTATTTCCAGCATCCTCTGAACGTGAAAAAGAGAAATAGAATCACTGGTTCCATCAAGGGCTTTGATAGTATCCATGGTAAATTTACTATGAAAACCTCAGTTTTCTATTTCAAAACCTGCCCCTTATTTGAAGCCTTGTGCCAGAACTTATTAAAATTAGCAGATGCCTCTTATATATCTGGTTTTGCATTAAAGATCATTTTCTGATTTTGGCTTCAGAAATGTATATGACATGCCAATTGGAAAAGACCAATATTTTGGTTAACTTGTCAATGATAATCAGTGTTTAACGAAGCAAAGTGTAACTGTGTTGATATATTTTCTTGTAGCACTTGATCATTCTTTTGTTGGCAGACCAACATTTGGCCTTTTTTAATCCAGAAAATATCTGGCCAAATACATTCTAGTTTTTAATTTACTTGTTGTTCACATCTTCTTCGGAAATCTCTGCTGACTTTGCTTTTCACTATGGAAACTTTAAAAATGAAATGTATTTACATTTACTCTCTACCTTTCTTGAAAGCCCTACCCAATCTGCATCCCAAACTACCTTTCCAAAGGTCATCTTACTTCTCCCTTCATATGCCCTCTGCTTCAGCTAACCTGAGCTGATTATCATACTACAGGGAAGTCTGTCACTGTTTCTTCATTCTTGGGCTTATCTTACCTGGAATTCTCCTCCTGTCCAACAGCACATTCTATCGCCTACTTTAAGCACCCTTGCCACCAATTTAAGTATTATATATCCAGACCTTCAACTCCCTAAGGGCTGCAGTGACATCTTTTGCAAACTTCTTTTTCCCTTCTTTGAACTCTAGAAGTATTCCTGTATGTCCTAGGACAATGTTTTGTTGATAAACTATCGGCTATGTACTACATCTCTCCATTCAGAGTACCTAATCAAATACTATCAATACAATTATTCTGCAATGTAATCATTGCCTTTATTCCTTTTACTGACCATTCTACTCTCTCTCAATATTTTCAGCTGTGTTTTCTCTCCACTAGTTTGGACTTTGTGACACTCTTAACATTGTTTTTGCCTCCTAGAGCTTTGTCTTTATTTCAAACCCAACCTTGGATGAATCAAAAATCCATCTGACCTGTGCCTCATCTTCTACTCTATGAAAATAAAAGTAGAAGCCACCAAATGGAATCTTCCAGATTATTCCTGCATATCCATAAATCCCATTCTACTAGTGCTGTTGCTCTCCATGTTCCGTCTCAAGAAAATCTCCCAACCTCTCTGTGGATTCCATCTATGCCTGTACTCATAGGCTCTTTATCCTTCTCAGACCAGCTTATCCTTTCTTTCTGTTGTATGTTCCACTTCTCTTTCTCATCTTCCCAGAGATCCTAAAAATAGCCAAATTCATATAGTTAAACAAACAAAAAACAAAAACCCAAATGCAAACTTTATTCTCCTTTTCCTTCCTCTCCAGTTAGTCTCATCTCTCTTCTTCCTTTTACAGCCAGACAATTAGGTAGTGCCTATTCCGCAGTCTCGATTTCCTTTGCTCCTACTTACTGTTTGACCCATGCTAACGTGGATTTCATCATCATAATCCCATGAAATAATTTCACCAATATTACCAACGACTTCATGTTGATAAGCCTTACACGTATTTTAAAAAGTACTTATTTTGTTTCAAGTCTCTGTAGCATTTAATATAGTTAACCACTGTCTTCCTAAACACTTTTCCTCCTTCGTTTTCTTGACATGACTTACTGTTAGTTTTCTCCTTACCCTCTGGCTACTCCTTACTTGTGTTTGGTAAGCTCACCTTCCTTAATGTAGCCAATAAATTTGGAGTTCCTTAAGACTCAATCCAAAGTCTTCTCCCCTCTGACTTCATTTCCTTTTCCTAGGTAATCTCAACCATACCCAGGGACTAATCAACACCTATGCCCATCTCTACCTCACACTTTTCCTCATAACTGGACATACTGTTCTGAGTTTTACCCATCTATTTTTTGCACAGTAGCTAGGAGACATTTCCAAAATAAATTCTAGATTGTCTTTTGAAGCACTCTCCTCAAATTCTCCCACTCCTGCTAAAAATTCTTCAACAGGTTCCCATTGGAATCTTCCTACCCTAAGCACCTTCCATCCCAGTCACCCAGATCTTTTTAATTCATAGTAGTCACTAGGATTCCTCCTATTTATCCTAAACAATGAATTTACATATGCTATTTCCTTTCTCAGCTGCTCTCCCTTTCCCCAGTAACTTGTTAAGTGCAACTCATCCTTCAGATGTCGATTCAAGTATAGCTTCCCCAAGGAAGATTGCCCTAATCTTTTTGACTAGACAATCCCTTCACATATGTATGGTATATCTCTCCTTCATACTACGGAGTACAGTTGTCAATTTGTCTTTGTTAGTGAGAGTATTTGATTAATATCTCTGTTCCTCCCTAAGGTCAGATACAAGGTCTTTCTTTCCTTGGAAATACATCCCCAATCTCTACTACAGAGTCTAATGCAGAACAGTAGCTCAATAAGTTTGGTGAATGAATGACTTTATACATGATGAATTCCTCTTTCAGTCTATGCCACTTATCAAAATATAACATTTTAACTATAGTAAGAGTTCTATGAATGGTTGTTGAATTTTATTAAGTAATGTACATTTTTGAATGATTGAATAATGTTTGAAAGAAAACAAAAATAGTGTAGAATCTGCAATTTAGAATAACACATTTATATTCAATTCAGTTCATGATTATTTTCATATTGTGTCATGTGGCATTTGAACAGAGTCATGACAATTGGTATTTTTGGATTAAGAAATATGAAATATTCTTCCTCAACTCATTTATTAGAAAATCTGATTAAGGCTGGCTATAGTAGTTTCTGTTTAAATTGAAATGTCACTTTGTTGTCCCTTTTAGACTGACCTGAATTGACTAATCATTTACATTTACATTATATTAAACGCTAAGTTTTTGGGATGGAAAAGCTAATGCTGTCACCCTTTTGGAGTGCAGTTTTGATGAATATATTTTTTTCACTTCCCAGAAAGAAAAATGGTCATAAAAACTCAATATAGCATTATTTATTTTTCCCAGCTTACCCCACATCTTGTTTTTGAGAGCAGCATGCATAGAGTAGTAACAAAAAAAGTTATTTTTTAAGGATGATTCATTTTAGCACATTTTAAAGCAATCATTAGTTTGTGACTTTTCATTAATAGAGGAGATACAGAAACCACAAGCAATAACCACTAATCACTAATTAAAGTCATTGATGGGAGAAATTTGAGAGAAGCACTGTTATATTTGCTTTGGAAGAAAATTCAAAAGTATGGCAGTGCTCAGGTTAAGGTAATAAATTTTATCTGGTCCAGGCTAGCTAATACCCAAATTGTACACTATATAAATCACTGTTTCTAATTAAAAATTTAAAACATAAAATTGTCTTATTAAACAAAAATGAGTGTCAATTCCCATTAATTGAAAAGAAAATTATCACAGGATGGAGTTATGGAAAGTTCTTTTAAAAATTGTAGGTTGATTTTGAAATAAATATTTTAATACAAACGTCAGTGAAATTATGTTAAACAATTAAAAATGGATAATGAGAGAAAGCACATTACTCTTTGTGTAATTATAAAGTAACATTTAGTCTCCTGACTGTTCTTGCTGTCTCCTGCCTGGCCATTATCAAAGCTCCATGCCTCCCTGAAGCCAGAGTAGTCTTCCTAAGTGCAAAAAAAATTGTGTCTTTTTCTTTGTTAAAGTTCTTTGATTTTTCCCTGGCATTCAGGAAGAAGTCAATTCTCTTCAATTAAAAATGACAGCACTTCAAGATCTAGATAGATCTTGCCTATCACTCTAGCATTAGTTAAAATCATTTACATAAATACATACAGCCTCTTTCTCTAGCCACATACAACTGCATACCATTTCCAAATGCTCTATGTTGTTTTCTTTTCCTGGTTGTTCATACATCTGTTTTCACTCCATGGTTAAGCCTCTCTTTTTCTTGATCTGATTTCTGCGTATTTTCAAAACATTTTCTAAATTCAAACGAATGTTATTTAGTTCAAATATCACCTACTCCAGGATGCTGGTTTCTGAGTTCCAGATTTTTATTTGTTTGTTTGGATTTTTGTTTGTTTTTTGAGACAGAGTCCCACTCTGTCACCCAGGCTGAGTGCAATGGCACGATCTCAGCTCACTGCAACCTCTGCCTCCCAGGCTCAAACCATTCTGTGCCTCAGCCTCCTGAGTAGCTGGAACTACAGGTGTGTGCCATCACACCCGGCTAATTTTTGTATTTTTAGTAGACACGGGGTTTCACCATGTTGGCCAGGCTTGCCTCGAACTCCTGACCTCAAGTGATCTGCCCACCTGGGCCTCCCAAAGTGCTGGGATTATAGGTGTGAGCCACCGCACCCAGAATAAGTTCCAGTTTTTTTTTAGGACCGTAGAGCAGTTGGCAGTAGACCTCAGTCATAGAATATAACTGTAAGTATCTATTTATGTGTCTGTCTCAGGGCAAAAGTGTATATATTCTTTGAGGACTACATCTTCTTTAGTATCTTTTCTCCTCTAGCATACTGCATTCATTTGTCAAATAATTACCTATCCAGTTTTATGTGCCAGTCCTTTAGCTTGCATCTGTGAACACAAATGCTAAAGACACATAGCCCCCATATTTGAGGAGTGGATCATCCATAAACAAACAAATAGTAGATGCTTAACACTTAGTTGCTAATTGAAATAATAAAGACATCTCAATTTTGAAAGCTGCCTAAAAAGAAAGCGAAGCACCATAATCACAAAATGGTGGGCAGAATGAAAAACTATTACAATTTATTACCACATGTGATTAAATGCATGCAATCTAAATCTGTGACTGTTTTATAGCTTTACTTTAACTTCATGGACAAAAATTGAAATTCAGCCCCTCCCTTTCTTTATCTAACATTAATTCCTATGAAATATCACATTTTAAGTGTTTTGTTTATTGGGAGCTTTGGTTTCAAAGATCAGGTCCTACCCAGCCACGTTGTTGATCTCTTCTTCCTAACCTTACAGTTTAAATGTTAAAGACTGACACAAAAGCATTTCTGATTTTTAACTTGGAAACTTGATAAAGAATTTTAAGATTAGGGATGGAGACTCAGGTTGGTGTTGGGTAAGGAGAAACATAACTTTATGCTGCCCAGGCTAATGACTGGCTCCAAAAGAAAATGAAACACTTGCTCTTGGCAAACTTCCAAGCCTAGAACATTCAGACTTTCAAACAACCAGTCATAGATACTTGCTACATCTCTTAATAATTTCAAAGACAAACCTTTTGTCCCAGAGTATGGTGGCAACTGCTCTTTCAATGGAAGGATTACCACTTAGACACCAGCTTTCTATCAGAATAACCCTAGGTTGAATATTTGTCTCTAGGACCATAGGGTGCTATCCGAAACAGTGTGCAATGTACGGTTGTCAAGAAGCAGCGATCTTGCTATTCCATCTAAACCTAATGAGGAAAGCACTGAGGACATTACCTAGGATTCATTATGGCCAATTTTCTGTCCTAAGGCTGGAGAAGGAAACATTTGATTCACTGCAGCCCAAAAGCATTCTCTCAAAGAATATAGATTTGGCCAGGTGCGGTGGCTCATGCATGTAATCCCAGCATTTTGGGAGGCTGAGGCAGGCAGATCACAAGGTCAAGAGTTCGAGACCAGCCTGACCAACATGGTGAAACCCTGTCTGTACTAAAAATGCAAAAAGCAGCTGGGCATGGTGGCATGCACCTGTAATCCCAGCTACTCAGGAGGCTGAGGCAGGAGAATCGCTTAAACCCGGGAGGCGGAGCTTGCAGTGAGCCAAGATCGTGCCACTGCATTCCAGCCTGGGTGACAGAGCTAGACTCCGTCTCAAATATATATATATATTTGATCGCATTGATTTCTAAATAACAGATATGTGCAGTTTTCTGTATCTGTTTCAAAACAGTATTTTTATACCGCAATTAGACTGAGTTAACTCTACCATTAGGTTGTTCATCTAAGTGTGCATATAGATGTTTGAAGGGGTTTCCTGATATTACTTAAGAAATGGATTTTCATGAAACTGGTCAACAGTAACCTTCTTTTGTTGATATGTTTTACAAAAATACATGTGATGACTTGCCAAAAAATAAAATTGTAATAGGAAGATGAACTCTTTTGTGAAGTCCTTTGCAGAGTGAGTTTTAATTGGAACTTTGAAGATTTTTTTTCTCTTTGTCCATTTTTGGGTGACAAGGACAGGTTATTGAGCAGAACATTTTTCTGAGTTATTCATTCAAAGCTACAAAAGAACCCTAATCAAGGCGTTTGTATCCTGTGTGTCAGGGGGTACTGTGAGAATACACAGGTGAGTAAGTCTAAAAATTGTACAGATCTTAAAATGAGAGAAACTCCAACATACTGAAATTCTATTTAAAAAAAAAATCTGGCATTATTCCTGGAGCTCTTGGCTCTGTAGCACTTAATGAAACACTCATGATAGTTGAGCAGTCTCCCTGTCATGCCTATAAAGGAATGCTTGATGATTTTATTAACACAGGCAGTGCTGAAACCTCTGTTTAATGAACATTCTAATAAGGATGCCCTCTATGCTAGCAAAGTTAAGGAAAATAACAAGGAAGAACGAATGGATGAGAGAAGTCATACTTCTGATCGTAACATTCAAACACGTTATGGGTGTCTAACAGATAAGCATGTGCTCCACAATAGTACGCAATACATAGACTTAGGCCTAGAGAAAGAAAAAGTCTGATGTTTAACTTATAACTAGCAATAGCACCACAATATAATGTGCTTTAAGAAACAAAGTCTTAATTTTGAGGATTTATGTTATTTAAATCATAATCTGAATTATCATAATATTTTTTAATACTTGAGAATTCTTTAAATGAAATTAGGAAACCAAACACAAAATGAGCTGTTTAAAGTTTCATTTGCTCATAGAGAAACCAACAAGCCAAGACAGAATCTGCAGAAATCACTGCCAGTCTAAATATGTAAAATATTTTTCTAAAGTCCATAAAACTGTTCAGATAAAACTTTGGTAATAATAAAATAAGGGAACTGTGAAACCACAAATGATGTACTTCTTTGTATTTAACCTTCATTCTCATTGCAAAAGTATTAATGTCACTTGTAGATACCATTTTATTATCCAATTCCTGCTAATCCCTTATAATCTAGTTTAGAATTTGGATACTCTATGAAGCATCTCTTAAACCCCTCCACTGCCTCTCTGATGTGCCCCCATTACTTTGCCTTCATTATGTCATTTCTTACATTGTATTTAAATTTCTTATTTACTTGTTTGCCTTAATGAGATTATGATGTCCTGGAAGAGAGAACTGCTGGCTTATTTGGAATTGTAACTCTGTTTAGCAATTGACCTAGTATTTTTGAATAAGTGCACTAATGAAGGTATAAATGAATGTCTGCATTCATTATGCAAACCAATCCTGATTTGTAAAATTATTATAATTTTTTTTTTTTTTTTTTTGAGACTGAGTCTCACTCTGGTGCCTAGGCTGGAATGCAATGGTTCGATCTCAACTCACTGCAGCCTCCACCTCCTGGGTTCAAAGGATTCTCCTGCCTCAGGCTCCCCAGTAGCTAGGATTACAAGTGCGCACCATCATACCCGGCTAATTTTTGTATTTTTAGTAGAGACGCAGTTTCACCATGCTGGCCGGACTGGTCTCAAACTCCTGACCTCAGGTGATCCGCCCACCTCGGCCTTCCAAAGTTCTGGGATTACAGGCGTGAGCCACCATGCCCAGCATGTAAAATCATTTTTGAAGTATGACCCAAAATAACACATGTGTGTTTGCAGATTATCAAAAAGTTGAGGTGGAACGTCTATTAGATCTATTTGACTATTAAAAAAACTGGTCATAGTGCTTTCACTAGATACAGAAAAATGACAAATCAAGAAACAAACATTTGAACGCTCACTGTGAGTGCACAAATACACATATTTTGTATGTGTGTTTTTATATATATATACACACACATACATACATATATATCAGCTCTAATGATATATATGTATATGCTGTGTATACATGTATCTCTCTATATATGTATCAGCTCTATAAACTGAAAATATAATTGAACAATATTTTCCTTTATCTTAAAACATGGAAATAAGTCTTAAAAGGTACATGTTTAAAATGTAAATTCTTATTTGTTTAAATCCAAGCAAACTTTTAAACTAAGAGTTAGCCATAATAAGGAGAATTTCATTTTTGTTTTCCTCTGGAGAGGATTGCTGTCTGAATATGAAGTATTTACGTATCATTCATCCCAGAACTGACATTAAATTTTACTGAAAGATGAAATTCTTTTTTAGCAAAAGTTATTATTTCAATTATACATTTATAATATTTTTGATAAAGATACTGAAGGTACAAGTTTATGCTACAGTAAAATTTAGTAAATGCACATGATACTAAAGCCACAAAGTAGATTCACGTGTTTTACCATACATTTGTAAGTATACGATTTATAATGTCAATTATAAGAGAGAAACATTTATCTTTGATAATCAGTTTATGTTGCATTGGCTTCCTTTTTTCTCTTTTAAATCACTATAAATTACTCTTAGAAAATATTTACTTTAATTTTGAAGAATGTATCTTGTTGATGTAGTATATGTATTAAGATGTGTTCAGAATAAATATAAAATATGGACATTAATAAATTATATATCCATTCACCTTACGTCATTAAACATGTAAATTTTACAATTAATTCAAATTATATATACGTATATAAAAGTCAAGATTTCAATTACTTATTTTATGAATAAAATATGTTTCCCTCAAGATAACAAGATAAGCCTATAATATTGAGACTTTCACAGTATTTCAAATCTAATTTAACATTTTATGAACTTAGAAATACTCGATTACTAGCTTTATAGCATAATTATTTTCATTGAGGCACTCCTCTTCTTTGATAATCTTTTTTTTTAGTCAAATTGCTCTGTATTTACATAAATACTCTGTTTAAGGTGTAAGTTAGAGGTAGTAGACACAAAAGTATTTAACAAGGTCATTATTTAGATTTGAAGAGTTCCTGCACTTTGCAATGCATCAAACATTAATTTGTAATTGACAGTTTTCTTACCTAGAGTGCTTCTAAGACAAGAGATTGTTTTCCAAAGACAGTCAGCTGGGTAAATGTCAGAGGCTCAAAAAGTAAATTATAGTGCAAACAGTGTTGATATTTCTATGAAATGGAAGAAAAGCATATTTATTTCTAAAATATAGAATTTTATTTAAAACAAGTGAAAACCTTCTATTGTGACCTTTACAAGTTTCCAAACAGTGACGAATTTGGTCATTACAAATAACCTTTTCCAGAAAGAGCTTTACCATTTGGGACTTTCATTTAGTAATGTATGTGAATTAATTTTCTTTCTACAAAACAACTCATGTTATTAAATTTTTTATGAGATATTTTATTCCTGATACTACAGCTTTAAAGACATTTTGGAAGGAAAAACAGTAAGGGAGCAACCATATGGTAGTGTATCATTTGAACTTATTGGGAGGAAATTAGTCATTTTTTGGTTTCTTCATTCTGTACAGAACAGTGTTGTATTTGTGTGAATGTTATGGGTAATTATGTCTACCAATGTTCTTTATATAGAGCTTAGTGTAATTTTATTCAGAAGCTCTACTATAAAGCTGTTTCCAACTAAACAAACAGGTGGATTCTCTGAACGCATTGTTATTGTTTGTTTGGAATATGGAACTTTTTTTGCTGTATAAATAATGTGTGTTGTGGTTTTAGGCTGTTTTCCAAGTTAGCCCCCACTACATTTTTTTTAATTTTCGGAGACTCAAAGAAAGTATAAATAAAATATATGTGCATGATATATACAATTATGTATGTATATGACCATAAAAGATTAAATAGAAGATTATGAAAATAACTAAAAGGGTGGATAAATAGTATTACCACAAGCCGTAAGTAGCTTGCATAATAACATCACTATTGGAAAATGGGTTCCAAATACCAACTTGGAACTATAGAATCGCATCCTGGCCTGATATACCTAACAAAAATGTTCTTTCTCCTCAATCCCACATTTCTAAAACACTGAAAACCTAGAGGACTGCAGGTCTGATTCACTGATTGGGTTTCTTCTGCCTATGATAGGGTTTCTGAAAGGTCAAGGTAGGGAGTATGCAACAGGACATGAGGGATGAAGATGCTACAAAAGACGAGGTTATTTCCTTCTTTTAAAAACCATCTCAATTTTTCCTGAGGGTTTTAAAAAACAAAGAAAAACAAAACAAAACAAAAATAACTTTTCTACCTCTATCCTCCTAGGAATTGCTGTCTCTGCCAGTCTTCATTGTTAAGCAGATGCTGAATTGCACACTCTACAAACCACTGGAAGCATAGAATACTTTCTACCAGATTATCTACACAACCTAATGGGGAGAGCTGATTGTCTTAAGTAAGCTAATACATAATCGAGGGGGTGGCATTATCAAGTTCCAAAATATCCTTAAGATTTCTTGGCTGGGCGCAGTGGCTCATGCCTGTAATCGCAGCACTTTGGGAGGCCGAGGCAGGCAGATCACCAGGTCAAGAGATCGAGACCATCCTGGCCAACCTAGTGAAACCCCGTCTCTCCTAAAAATACAAAAATTAGCTGGGCGTGGTGGTGGGCGCCTGTAGTCCCAGCTGCCCAAGAGACTGAGGCAGGAGAATCACTTGAACCAAGGAGGCAGAGAGGAGAATCGCTTGAACCCAGGAGGCAGAGGTTGCAGTGAGCCAAGGTCGTGCCACTGCACTCCAGCCTGACACAGAGTGAGACTCTCTCTCAAAAAAAAAAAAAAGAAAAGAAAAGAAAAGAAAAAGAAAGATTTCTTAAAAATTGTATCAATATTTATTGGAAAGTAAAGAAGACTAGATTTATACCTTTTTTCTCAGTTATGTATGAGAGGTAGTGAACTTCCCTGACTACTCTATTTATAATGGTAGCCACAAATTCTTTCCTCTTATCCTGTTTTATATTTCTTCAGATATTACTGTTTATTTTCTGCTTCTTTCACTGGAATAAAGGCTTCATTGACGCAGGTGCTTTTGTTTTGCATAACTTCCTGTGATATCCTCAGATACAAGAACAGTGACTGGCATATAGTAGACATTAAATAAACATTTGTGAAATGAATGATTGAATGAATACCAACTCAAAGACTTAGGTGCTTTGAAACATGTTTCACCTTGATGATACTTGTTTATGTTCATTTTATCTTACACACTACTAACCACATAGTTTCTTCATGCAAACAACTTTTTAGATACCTGACCATGACTACTTTACAGATAGATTACTTGCTTGAGCCACTTTCCTCTAATGCAGCTCTCTTTCCATAGAAGTCAGTTGGCCTGTCCCCTTTCTCACTGAACCTGACTTCAAGGCCACAGCTCAAACAGGCCACCTGTTTGTCCTTTTCTACAAATTAGGCACCACATGGTTAGAAGTTGCATAGGAAGATAAATGGAAAAACAACAAAGTGGATGAGAGAGAGAGAAAGTTATTGTGAAGCTCTCTAGTCAGAAGCAACCAAGGAAAAAACATGACAAAAAAAAAAACGTGATTAGAAAATGTTCATAATTTATAGAAACTACCGTACACTGCATGAAAGGATAATTTGCTCATGCAGTCTCTTTGGATTCTGAAGAGCTGAGAGAAATCTACACACTTTATGCATGAGTGTGTCAGAAAGAGCAATAGGTGTCATGGAGGTAATAATATAGCCTAATTCACGGTGCTGGGCATGCCACTAAAACATATTTCTTGCTTCCTTTGTATCCGTGACAAACAAACTACTACTGCCCCTATAAAACTCATCCTTTTATTTGAACACACAAGACACACAAAAGCATAAAATATTATTACTTTTGCAATGCTCTTATGTAGCACAGATGATGTGGAAGCTAGGCTGGATCTGAATGAATTTTGGCCTGAATGTTTATTTGTTTTGGTGACTAGTCTGATTTCATATTAAGATTTCAGGTATATTAATGAAAGGCATATATTGCAAAACAATGGTTTAAAAAGGTAATAATAAATCAGAATCTGGCAAACTATGAACAGGAGTAAAAAAAAAATCAGACTAAAAAAAAAGTTAAGTCTCACATTTATCTCAGGTTAGTCACAACTCCCACAATCATTTACTAAGATCAATTAATGCCAATTGCAGTATAAAAAGATATAATGAACATGATGAAAACTCTGACTTCAATTCCAATAACGTATTTTGTTTTAAACATCTAGGATGTTCCAGGCACTACAAGAAGCACTAGATTCAAAGACAAGTATCCTGCTGAAAATTTGGCATATGTCTGCCTTGCCACTTCTAGTTATGTTACAATTTATTTCCACTCTCTCTTATTTTATTTTATTGACACAGGGTCTCACTCTGTCACCCAGACTGGAGTGCAGTGGTGCAATCTCAGCTCACTGCAGCCTCTGCCTCCTGGGTTTAAGCGATTCTCCCACCTCAGCTTCCCGAGTATCTGGAACTACAGGTGCGCACCACCATGCCTGGCTAATTGTATTTTTTTTGGTAGATGGGGGGGGTTTCACCGTGTTGCCCAGGCTGGTCTTGAACTCCTGACCTCAAGTGATGCCCACCTCGGCCTCCCAAAGTGCTGGGATTAGAGGTGTCAGCCACTGCACCTGGCCTCTCTCCTATTTTAAATAATTTTATTTTTACATGCTATCATAATTTCCTAGACACATAATCATCTAATATATTTAATATTATTGTACTGGTTAAATACTTCAAAGTCACAATACTGTAATAGTTCTACTGTTACTGTAAATACTTGCATCTTGAGAATATAAACACAATATAACCTTCAATCAATATACTTCTCAAAAGAATCAGATATTTTTGGGGAGTTTATGCCTAAATTCATATGCATAAAATCCTATTCTGATTTCAGAATATCCTCAGTGAAAATGACAGGCATATGTAATCTAATGAAACTAGAGCAGAAGATATTAGCGTCTATGGAAGCCCTGATATTTTTGAAGTATATGTCTAATAAATAAAATTTTTATACAATGGGGTTTAGATAGTAGCTTAAAATAATAGTTACTATTCAGTGGGAATTTATTTTATGGTAAGAAGTCTGCTAGATGCTTTAGATACTAATCTGTAATTTAATTTTACAGACATTTCCATGGATTAGATCTATATTCCTTACTTTACAGAAAGTAAATTTAGGCTTGGAGAGATTAAGACTTGTAGAAATAAGAGAAGACCAGAACATCTGGAATTTCAATTCTCGAGGTTCCTCAAAACACTAAAGTCTTTGCTCTTTCTACTCAAGTATGCTGACTCTCAATTCTTAATTGAATGAACTAGTCAAAAATGACACTTAAAAACAACTTACTTAGAAGTACCCCTTTACAACCCTTCTTAATAATGCTGATCCCACGAATCAAATAAAATCTTCCCACTTAAATGCTCCAGAATTTTTTGCATCTTTGCCTTTTTTAGAAACACTGTACTTTGTTTTTGTAGCATTATTATCTATTTGCCGGTTTTGGCTGTTTTATGAAACTATATTGCGGGATAGTGACACAAAGTTTAAGAGTATATTTTAAACTGGCCAGGTGTGGTGGCTCACACCTTTAATCCCGGCACTTTGGGAGGCTGAGGCAGGAGGATTGTTTGAGTCTAAGAGTTTGAAACCAGCCTGGGCAACATAACAAGACCCTGTCTCAAAAACAAAAAAAAAACAAACAAAAAACTTAGCCAGGTGTGGTGGCACATGCCTGAAGTCCCAGCTACTCAGGAGGCTGAGATGGGAGGATTGCTTGAGCCCAGGAGTTTGAGGCTGCAGTGAGCCATAATTGTGCCACTACACTCAGCCTGGGAGACAAGGCGAGATCCTGTCTCACTCTCTTAATGAATCTTTTTGAACAGGAATAAACATTCCTACTTGGTCTTGCCTGTAGGCATGCAAATCCACCTAATATGTAGAAGTCCTCTCATGGTAGGCAGAACAATGAAACTTCCCACTACTCAAAGATGTCTATGTCCTAATCCTAGGAACCTATGATTATGTTATGTTGCCTGGCAAAATAGAGTTAAGGTTACAGATAGAATTAAGGTCACCAGTTAACTGACTTTAGGGAGATCATCTTTTATTATCCAGGAGGGTCTAATTTAATCACAAGAGTGGAAGAGAGTCAGAGGGAAATGTGACTATGGAATGTGTCAGAGTGATGTGAGGTGAGCAAGACTGGACAGGCAATTTCAGCTTTGAAGATGGTGGAAGGGAACATGACCCAAAGAATGCAGGTAGCTGCTAGAAGCTGGAAGGGCCGGATAGTATATTTTTTTTCTTTTCTTTTCTTTCTTTTTTTTTTTTTTTTGTCTACAGTATCCAGAAAATAATCTATCCCTTCCAACATCTAGATTTTATTCCGGTGAGATTCATTTTAGACTAAGGAAATACAAAACTGTGAGATAATCAAATTGATTTGTTTTCAGATACTAAGTTTGTGGTAATTGGTTTTAGCAGCTATAGAAAATTTATACATCTCTCTTGGCTGCTGTTTCTTCTACGCTAACAACAATTTTGGTAGATGTCAATCAATGTATATTGATGTGACAAAGTAACACTTTCTCTATTAGATTCTTGTGGGGTTCTTATCCATTGATAATTCCTTTGTTGGAAAATCAGTAAAGAGGTTTTTTACTACAATGAAATGAAAATCTGACCTTGTCCTGGAGCTACAGATTATAGTTACAAATCATGTTATGTGCTTTGAGAACATGTGCTATTCTTCCCTGTTAGTCTTGAACATAATTTCTGATAGAATAAATGGCTGAATAAATATGAGTAGCTCATGTTTATCCTCCTCATAGTTCTTTCCTGCACAAAAGTTCCATCCTCACTTCTTCCAATAAAATAAATGGGGCTTCCTTAGCAATTTGTATATTTGAGTTACTTCAACCATAAAGTGCTAATATTTTCTAATTTTTAGAAAAAGGATACAACGTAAGAACATCATGGCAAGTTCTCCATCTAAACATTTAGAAGATGTGAGAAAAATTTTAACTTCTGTATGTATTCTCTCAAATCCAATTACATTCCGCAAACAAATTAAAGACCCTAGCTAGATCAATATTGCTGTTATATTCCAGGAACAGTTATCTGGAATTATATGGGAAAAGAGAGAAAGAATACATGAAAGGAAATATTTTAGTGCCACCAGGATGCTGTTCAGCTTGTGGAGTGTCTATGGAAAACTTCTTTTAATTTATGCCCATTGGGAAAAATCTATAATCACGATTTTTGGTTTTACAAAATTATTTCATTATTTCTGGGAAGCTTTTTATGTATGCATACAACCTCCTCTTTCAGTGCATGGCATTTAAGATACTCCCAACTTCTTCGAAATTCAGAGATGAGCCTCTCATTTTCAATTGCCATTTCCACTCTTTTTAAGCCAACTCAGCTGTGCTTTCACAATATTTTACTTGTTTTGTAAGTTGGCCTCATTTCTTCTCCACTAAATATAGAGTAAAATTTATTTGCTCAATAAAGGTGTAATTCTTTGTTTTCTTTTCTACTTTGCCTTTTGGAACAGACATATGTGCCTTAGCATCCTCCCTTGAATTATGTTTATGGAGGGCTATGTGGAAAAACATATGAAGATTATGACTTCTGAATGCAAATGCACCTATCGTGTATGGGAACTGTCTCAGTCCCATTTTCCTTATGTAGGGTAATACTCTACAGAAGGAATCTCTATTGGGAAGGCAGCTCGTAGTTTAAGCCTGCAGTCTGTTTTTTGTTCTTCATGGTGTATGTGTCATTTTCGGTGTATATTCCTTTGAGTCTAGACTTCAAATATTTCCCAACAATGTTACCTCAGGGCATGTGAAATACATGCTTTTTGTTAATAATACATCTGTAGCCTTCAATTCACCTACAAATGATTGAAATATTCCATGCTGAGGACACTTCTCAAATCCAAAAGTTTTTAATAACTCCCAGGAGCAGTCATTCCAGTCATGAAAACAGGGATTAAAATTACTCTATGCCTCTGTTGAGGGGCATCTCTCAATATTTTCTTGACATTTGACTGCTTTGTAAGATTTATTCAAGATAACTCTGAGACTGTGCCCATCATCATTTTTTTTCCGTCAATTTGGGATAGTGTCAACTTTCCATTTGTCTAGTTCAAATGATAACATGAGTTACGTGTAGGTATACTTACTTTTCCTTTCATATATTAAAATTTTTTTTATCAAGTGTGGGCTTGTCTTATCCCAGTTCAATGAACATATCTTTCTTCATTTTATTTTACTTTCTAAAAAGTCTGTTCTTTGAAGTATTTTTTACTGAATTTTGAGCAAAATTAATTTATTTATTTTTAGATTCAATAATTCCTGGATTATGAATTTAAGTTCTTACTTTCGCACTATTTTTTGCAAAGTTCCATTAAATGTAAATTTTTTCTCTCCACCTAATTTCAATAAGATGCTATGTTCCCTTTCTAAGTAAAGAAATGTATCCTCTGTATGTTTATTCATAAAATCTATCCTTCCCTCATGACAGTGGTACCTGAAGCCCATAACCATAATAAGCATTTTTATAATGCTGAATCTAGAGCCAATTTCAAATGAGGTAATGCTGGTGGATTATGGTTTCAGGCTTCAGGAACCTATGAATAAAGCATAGAAATAAGCCAGAGAGCAAACATGAACCCATCTGCCTTCTGTATTAATGACTAGTCAATATCCCATTTTTAAAAATTCATCCCATTCATTTTTTTCATTTATCAAACAATTCAATTGTAGTTGACTTAATTATTTTAAAAAGTATGATTGTGGTAAGCTCTATGGAAAATTAATAAATCAGGTTGAGGAGACTAGAGCTTGAGGGGCACGGAGGTAACTCTTCGACAGAGTGGTCAAAAAATATGATTGCATCTTCATTTCACCCAGAACAATAGAATCCAGTTAAAATGATTTGTTTGGAGTTTGTGTGTGGAGCAGTGGTTGTGTTACCATGTCACCTATTAACCTTCGATAACTTGATATCGTCAGAACCGAGAAGGGCAGAATATGAATACCTTGGTAAAGAATTTCCAGACAAAGGAAATAGCTTTTGCATGTTTGTGGCACAGCAAGGAATGAGAGAGGTGAAAAGAGTGATAGATAATGGCATCACAGAGAAAAGAGGAGGGCGACCTAACCAGCAACATCCAAAAGTAGAGATCGTGGCTAAAAGCAAGACTGGAATCAAGTTTTCTTCTCCTTCCCTAGTCAAAACCTTGAAATCTATATGCTCATATGTTCTCTTGGACCCTAAGCAGATTAAGAACAATTATTAAAAGCCCAAGTATTTGGCTTATCTCAATGACTCATGGGCAGACAGTAATACAGGAAGTAGCAATGATAACAGGATAATATAGAACCCTAGCTGTGTCCATTAGATACATGACCCAATGGATAGTAAGATCAGATCAGCCATTCTTCTTCTCTTGAGAAGAAGTGGGTAAATGAGTGTAGATGAATGGACCAGATATGTATATTTCAATCCCATTTTGGAGCAAGCTATGTAGAAATCTCTTTTTCAGTGAAAAGTGGGTCTAAGAAGAGAAATATTTACTGCTAACTTCTATTATTAACTATTAACAATGCAGCTTATCATTTTGAAAGTCATCTAATGTATAGGAAATGCTCTAGCACAAACCTTATAAATAACACTGTTTTTAAATGATTTGCCAGCAATACTTACATTAACATGACAGCTTAGCTTTAGAGCTGTCCATAATAAGACTGCTAAAAGGTCATTGTGAAATGTTAATATAAAATAATATTTTATTCTAGACAAAAATGTGATAGTTTATAAGCTGGTACTGTGTTAAGATTTATTTTTCAGTAAATTTTCCACAAACTTGATGAAAATAATCTCAAGCAGATGGAAATATTATAAACCTTAAAGGAAATCAATGCTGGGTCAACCTTTTTCTTACCTATTTTAAAGTCTCTATTAAGAATGATTAATTCCAGTAATATTAACCTGCATATCTCTAATGATAAGAAATCTCAACACCATAGATAAACTCATCTCTTAACAAAGGTAGCAGGTGACATGATAACACAACCACTGCTGTACACACAAATTCCAAACTAGTTGTTTTAAGTGGATGCTATTGGTCTGGGTGAATTGAAGATGTAATCATAAGTTTTTTGTTTTGATCTTAGGAAAAAAAGATTCCAATGTTATAGAAATGACTGGGAAGATTCTTTTTAAGTAAAAAAAAGTACTTGTTCTAGTTATTAACAAAACCATTGAAAATTCACACCAAATAGATATAGAAAAACTTACGTGTAATGTCTTCAAATGTATTTTCTAACATAGCTTTTTAATAAAATAGGGAACAATGTGTATATTGCTTTGGATATTATTTTCGCAATAGAATATACTGCGCTTCTATTTCCATGTCAATAAATATATATCTATGCTAGCTTTATAAATGATTCCTTTACTGGACATTTCAAATACAGTAATACATATGTCAAGTATAGTGAACATATTTCACAATGTGGACATTCCATATTTTAGTTAATCATATTATTATAAATAAAATTATGGTGAACATCCATGCATAGCAATTTTTACAGGATTTTTTTAGGAGGACAGTGTGGATGGAGGAAAATTATTCCAAAAAGAAGTTTATATTTTATAGTTTGTTGAACAAGTTGTTAAATTTTCCTACTGAAATTTCGTATGAGTTTTTCTTTTTACTTCTAATGTATGAGAGTGCTTATACAAAACTGATTAAGCTGGAAAATGTCATTAATTTCCTCATTATACAAGAAGTAAGGGAAGCTATATGTTTTGTACAAAATGACTGGGACTGGAATTAAATCTTTCTTAAAAATTGTCCTATTGACATTTTGATTGTAAAAATAAAATGGTTTCTCATTTCATTTTATATATCTTTAGTTGAAAGTGAGTCTAAATTTCTTTATATTTTTGAGCAATACCTTTTAAAAATGTTCTGCTTGCATTCTTTACTTATTTTTAAAAGAATCATTCTGTGATTTTTAAGTACTCTTTCTGTATTAAGAACATTAACTCTATGTTGTGATTTTTTACATTTTTTCTGCTTGAACCTGCCATATTTGTTAAGCCATCATTCTGCATCTGTAATATGCAAATCCAAAGTAATTATATAATAATTCTTATGCCTGCCTCTGTTGAGATCATATGTTAAAGTTTGTTTTCCATATTTTACCATGGATAAATCTTCTCAAACTACTAAAGATTTTAATTGTCCTTTAAAACTACCTGATTTCATGGAGAAATAACTCAATTACAGTGAGCACTATAGATAATATGCATTTTCTTGACTTACAATTATATTCTTTCAAAAATAACAGTAAAAAGAACAACAATAACAATAATAATTCTCATTTCTCTAAATGCTATCTATTAAATTATTGATCAATTTTAATCAATTAATTATCAAACTTCTCCCATATTTACTTTACCTTCCCTGGAATCCATGTCTCTCGCTATCATTGGCTACCTGTGACTGCCTAGGCATACCTCATGTTATTGCACTTTGCAAATACAGGACTTTTTACTAATTGAAGGTTTTTAGGCAACCCTGCATTGAGCAAACCTATCAATGCCATTTTGCAAAAGCATGTGCTCATTTTGTGTCCCTGCATCACATTTTGTTAATTCTCCTAATATTCCAAACTTGTGAATTATTATTACATCTATGATGGTGATCTGTGATTAGTGATATTTGATGTTACTATTTTAATTGTTTTGGAGAACCATGAAACATAGCCATATAAGAGAGTGAATCTAATGAATAAATATTGTGTGTGTTCTGACTAGTTCACCTAAAGCCTTTTTCCTATCTCTCTCCCTGGGCCTCCCTATTCTGAGGCACAACAATATTGAAATTAATAACACAAAAATGGTCTCTAAGTGTTCAGCTGAAAGGAAGAGCTGAACGACCCTCACTTTAAATCAAAAGCTAGAAATGATTAAACTAAGTGAGGAAGACAGGTAGAAAGCCAAGAAAAGCCTAATGCTAGGCCTTTTGAACTAAACAATTAGTCAAGTCATGGATGCAAAGAAAAAATTATTGAAGGAAATTAGTAATGCTATTCCAATAAACACACAAATGATAAGAAAGCAAAACAGCCTTATTGCTGACAAATTTTAATGGTCTAGATAAAAGGTCAAACCAGCCAAAATATTCCCTTAATCCAGAGCAAAGACCTAACCCTCTTCAATTCTATGAAGGCTGAAAAAGGAGAAGAAGCTGCAGAAGAAAAGTTGGAAGCTAGCAGAGGTTGGCTTATGAGATTTAAGGAAATAAATCATCTCCATAATAATAAGGGCAAGGTGAAGCAGTAAGTGATGATGTAGAAGCCACAGCAAATTATCCAGAAGGTCTAGCTAATTAATAAAGGTGGCCTCACTAAACAGCAGATTTTCAGTGTAGAAGAAACAGTCTTCTATTGGAAGAAGATGCCACCTAGGACCTTCACAGGTAGAGAGAAATCAATGTCTGGCTTGAAAGCTTCAAAGGACAGACTTACTCACTTGTTAGGGGCTAATATAGATTGTTACTTTAACTTGAAGCCAGTGCTCAGATACCATTTTAAAAATCCAAGGGCCCTTAAGAATTACGCTAAGTACACTTTGCCTGTGTTCTATAAATAGGAAAACAAAGCCTGGATTACAACACATCTGATTGCAGCATGGCTAACTGAGTATTTTAAGCCTAGTGTTGAGATCTACTGCTCAGGAAAAAAAGATCCCTTTCAAAATATTATGGCTCAGTGACAATGCACTTAGTCACTGAAGAGCTCTAATGGAAATACACAAGAAGAGGAATGTTGTTTTCATGGTTGCTAACACAACATCCTTCTCCATGGATGAAGGAGTGCTTTCAACTTTGAAGTCATATTATTTAAAAAATATATTTATAATGCTATACCTGCCATAGATAATGATTCTTCTAATGTATCTGGCCAAAGTAAAATAAAAACTTTCTGGCAACAATTCCTGATTTTAGATGCCATTAAGAACATTTGTGATTCATGGGAGAAGGTTAAAATATCAACATGCATTAGGTATATCTCCCAGTGCTATCCTTCCCCACTCCCCCCACCCCACAACAGTCCCCAGAGTGTGATGTTCCCCTTCCTGTGTCCATGTGTTCTCATTGTTCAATTCCCACCTATGAGTGAGAATATGCGGTGTTTGGTTTTTTATTCTTGCGATAGTTTACTGAGAATGATGATTTCCAATTTCATCCATGTCCCTACAAAGGACATGAACTCATCATTTTTTATGGCTGCATAGTATTCCATGGTGTATCTGTGCCACATTTTTTTAATCCAGTCTATCATTGTTGGATATTTGGGTTGGTTCCAAGTCTTTGCTGTTGTGAATAATGCCACAATAAACATACGTGTGCATGTGTCTTTATAGCAGCATGATTTATAGTCCTTTGGGTATATACCCAGTAATGGGATGGCTGCATCAAATGGTATTTCTAGTTCTAGATCCCTGAGGAATCACCACACTGACTTCCACAATGGTTGAACTAGTTTACCGTCCCACCAACAGTGTAAAAGTGCTAGATGACGAGTTAGTGGGTGCAGCGCACCAGCATTGTCACATGTATACATATGTAACTAACCTGCACATTGTGCACATGTACCCTAAAACTTAAAGTATAATAATAAAAAATAAAATAAAATAAAATATCAACATGAACAGGAATTTGGAAAAAAGTGATTTCAAACCTCATGGATGACTTTGAGAGTTTCAAGATTGCAATAGAGGAAGTCACTGCATGTGTTAGTCCATTCTCATGCTAATAATAAAGACATGCTGCTAATAAAGACATACTCTAGACTGGGTAATTTATAGAGGAAAGAAGTTTAATTGACTCACAGTTGAGCATGGCTGGGGAGGCCTCAGGAAACTTACAATCATGGTGGAAGGCAAAAGGGAAGCAAGGCACCTCCTTCATAAGGCGCCAGGAAAGGGAAGTGCAGAGAAAAAGGGGAGAAATGCTGAGAAAAGGGGGAAAGGCCCCTTATAAAACCATCAGATCTTGTGAAAACTCACTATTATGAGTGCAATATCATGAGAACATCATGTGGTAACTGTCCCCATGATTGAATTGCCTTCCCTTGGCTCCCTCCCATCACATGTGGGGATTATGGGAACTACAATTCAAGATGAGATTTGGGTGTGGACACAGCCAAACCTTATCATTGCAGATATGGTAGAAATAGCAAGATAACTAGAATTAGAAGTGGAGCCTGAAGATGTGACTGAATTTCTATGATGTAGTGATAAAACTTGAAGGGATGAGTAGTTGCTTTTTATGGATGCACAAAGAAAGTAGTTTCTTGTGATGGAAACTACTGCTGGTGAAGAAGCTGTGAAAAGTGTTGAAATGACAACAAAGAATGTAGAAATTTATTACAAAAGCTTAAATGACAAACAGAGTCAGGGTTTGAGAGTATTAACTCCAATTTTGAAGGAAGTTCTACTGTGGATAATATAGTATCAAATACCATTTCATGCTACAGAGAAATCTTTTATGAAAGGCAGAGTCAATAGATGCAGCAAACTTCATTGCTGCCTTATTTTAAGAAGTTTACAGTCACTTCACCCTTCAGTAACCACCATGAGTTAGCAGCCATCAACATGAAGGCAAGATCCTCTACCAGCAAAAGATTAAGATTTGTTGAATGCTTAGATGAAGGTTAGCTTTTTTTTTTTTAGCAATAAAGTGTTTGTTAATTAAGGCATGAACAATATTTTTTAACAATAATGCTATTGCACGCTTAATAGACTACAGTGTAGTGTAAACATAACTTTCATTTGCACTGGGAAACCAAAAAATTGGGAGACTTGCTTTATTGTGGTGGTCTTGAAACAAACTCCTATTTCTAAGGTATGCCTGTATGAGTTTAGCATCCCTAATGCAAAAATCTGAGACCTGAAGAGCTCCAAAATCTGAGAGTTTTTGAGAGCTAACATGACACCACAGCTGGAAAATTCTACCCTTGATCCATGTGACAGGTTGTAAATTGCAGTCAAAATTTGCTTTATGCACAAAATTATGAAATATAAAAATTACCTTCAGGCCATATGTGTAAGAAGGATATTAAAAATATAAATTTTGTGTTTAGACTTATCCCCAAGATATTTTAAAATATAAATGCAAATATCCCCAAATCCAAAAATATTTTAAATCCAAAATACTTCTGATTTCAGGCATTTTAGATAAGCAATACTCATCCTGCATATGTGTATATATTTTTTCACATACTCCCATCACCTTTAGATTCAGCTGTCCCTTGGGAAATACATTAAATATTGATGCATATGGATACATATCAAAGTACAGTTTTAATTGCCTGTTTTGATTGACTGCCCCAATTATGAAAGTAAGATAAGCCACTACACCTGCCAAAGCCAACTGTTGGTCACTACGAAAGGCAAAGATGAAAACAGGATAAGGAAATAGGAGGGAAATGGAAAAGGTGGAGAATTGGAGAAATATCTAGTGCAACTTATCAGGTGTAATTTTGGGATTGTAGTATCTGTTAATTTTTTTGTGTGAAAGGAGAGGGTAGGATATTGAGAGAGATGAGGAGAGATGGAGAAATATAAAAGATGGGAGAAACTTAAAACACATTGTAAGGCATTGAGGTTTTAGATTTTAGGGCATTTTATTCATGCTATTTCCCACAATTCATTACACTTTTTCCTTCCCGACAGGTGTTCAATAGCTCACTGTGATTGTTGAGAAGTCAACACAGGGACAAGGTATGTAGCTGTGGGAACCTCTGTCAAATCAATGAAATAATTACCATCATGCAGTTAAAAATCCTGCTGATTCTAAATAGATATTTTGAGAAGGATTAAGCCCATATGGTCATGTTACAAAAATTGCATATTTTTTCCTTTGCTTAAAATTACCCTACTTAAAAAAGTTAATAAGAGATATTTTTATTAAAAAAGAATTGTAACTTATATAGACAATTTGGTAGAAAGTTGCCTGTCAAAAATATCACTTCAAAATAGGGTTGACTTTAAAAAATTACTTCTAGTTTCAGTTTTTATTTAATTTTATTCATAATGGGCACATAACTATACATATTTATAGGGTACAATATGATGTTTCAATGCATGTATACATTGTATAATGATCAAATTGGGGTTATTACTATGTCCATCACTTTAAATATTCATCATTTATTTGTGAAAATAACATTCAAATCCATTTCTTCTAGTTACCTTGAAATACACACTATATTACTATTTACTATGGTCACCTTATCGTGTAATAGAACACCAAAACGGATTTGCCTTGTGTAACTGTACTTTCATACCTGTTGACCAATTTCTCCTGGCTTCCCCCTTTCTCTTCCCCTGCCCAGCCTCTAGCAATGACTATTCTACTCTCTGCTTCTATGATATCAACTTTTATTATTCCACATATGAGTGAGATCATGCAGTAGATTGTCTTTCTGTGCCTGGCTTATTTCACTTAATATAATGCCCTACAGTTTTATCTACATTGCCACAAATGACAGGACTTAATTCTCTTTTATGGCTGAATAGTACTCATTGCATATATGTACCATATGTTCTTTGTTTATTCATCATTAGATGGGCATTGAGGTTGATTCCTTAGTTTGGCTACTTTGAATACTGCTGCAATAACCATGGATGTGGACATGTCTCTTTAACGTACTCATTTTATTTCCCTTGGATATATACGAAGTAATGAGATTTCTAGGTTATGTGGTAGTTCTATTTTCATTTTTTTGAGGAATTAACATACTGTTTTCCAAAATTGCTGCACTAATTTATATTCCTACCAGCAGTGTATAAGAATTTCCTTTTCTCCATATCCTCACCAGCATTTGTTATTTTTTGTCTTTTTGATAACAACCATTCTAACTGGAGAGGGGTGATATATTGTTTTGGTTTTGATGTGAATTTCTATGATGATTTTGATATCAAGTATTTTTTCATGTATCTGTTGACCATTTGTGTGTCTTCTTTTAATAAGTGAGTTGTTTGAATTCCTTATATATTCTGAATGTTAACCACTTGTCAGATGCATAGTTTGCAAATGCTTTCTCCTATTTTTTGTGTCTTCACTTATTGTTTTCTTTGCTTTGCAGAAGCTTTTTAATGTAATGTACTCCTATTTGTATATTTTTGTTTCTGTTGCTTGTGCTCTTAAGGTGCTATTCAAGAAATCCTTGCCCAATCCAATTTCATGAGCCATTTCCCTATGTTTTCTCCTAGTTGTTTCATAGTTTTGGGTCTTACATGTAACTCTTTTATTCATTTAGTATTGATTTTTGTATATGATGAGACATGGGATTTTAGTCTGATTCTTCTGCATGTGGATATCCAGTTTTCCCAACACCATTTATTGCACACTGTTCTTTCTCCCATGTGTGTTCTTGGCATTTTTGTCAAAAATCAGTTGTTTGTAAATGCCTGGACTCATTTCTGCATTATCTCTTCTGTTCCATTGGTCTATGTGTTTGTTTTGATGCCAGTACTATGCTGTTTTGGTTACTATGGCTCTGTAGTATATTTTGAAGTCAGGTGGTATTATACTTCCAACTGTGTTCTTTTTTCTCAAGATTATCACTATTTGCAGATGACATAATCATATATAGAGAAAACTCTAAAGAATTCACCAAAAACTCCATTAGAACTAATAAATTTGGTAAAGCTGCAGGATACAAAATCAACATACAAAAATCAATAGCATTTGTATACATCGATAGTGAACTATCTGAAAAAGAATCAAGAAAATAATTCCATTTATAATAACTACAAAAAATAATAAAATACCCTGGGGTAAACTTAACCAAGGAGGTGCAAGATCTCTATGACAAATTCTATAAAACATTGATGAAAAAAGTTGAAGAGGATACAGATAAATGAAAAGATAGCCCATGTCATGCACTGGAAGAGCTAATATTGTTAAAATGTCCAAATTACCCAAAGTGACCTACAGATTCAATGCAATTCCTATTAAAATACCAGTGACATTCTTCACTGAAATAGAATTTTTAAAATCTTGAAATTTATAGGAAAAGGCAAAAGACTCCAGATAGTTAATTTTTATAAATGTAATCACTACTCAATTTGTAGCATTGTATGTTACTGTGCATCACCATCTGAAAATAGATTATCCCAGGAAAATCATTGATAATAAAAAATAATTAGCTTAGTATTAACTTTATCCAGGTATATCCAGCCCTAATGTTGTCTTATATCTGCCTTTTATTTGTTCATGGGTTATGAATTGTTGATTTCTTTACATTTTTGTTTCCCCTTTTACACTCTAAGTTCTGAAACAGAATGAAGCTTGATCTGCTTAAACCAGTGTTTTTCAAAGTGTGATCTTTACATAGCAGCATAACATCACCTGAGTACTTGTTAGAAATGCAAACTATTGGGCCTTATTCCAGCCCTACTGAAAAAGAAACTCTTGGGGGTGGAATTAAAAAATGTTTATTTAAAATCCTCCACATGATTATTATGCTCATTAAAGTTTGGGAGTCACCGGCTCAAACAGTGATTGCTTCTTCTTTTAATATTCTCTCTCTTTCTGCATGTTTCTGAAAACTAACCTTGAGAATTCTCTAGAGGCCAAAGTGACTCTCATCATTAAGGTGACCCAGGTGACTGCCTTAGGCAACCTAGAGTTGTGGCATAATTCACAGACTGTAAGTTCTAGTAGCTTTCCTGAATACTAACATCTCTGTTTCAGGCTCACAGATATGGCTTGTTGTGCTAGATCCCTACTGACTTCAATAGGGATAGTACCATGTCCAAGAGGCTGGAGAAGAGACCTGGAGCCTACGAACAAGACACAGAGTGGATTGAGGGAACTTACATGAGGGTGGTCAATTGGCAGAGGGCTGGAAGGAGAACTGCAACTGCTTATAAAAGGCATGAAGTATATATAGCATTTTCACTCAGTGCCCTCCACCTAGCAACCTTTATTTTATCGAAATCAAAGTTCCTCCATCCCCTGTATGGCCTGAGTTCCACAGGATGGGCCCGAGTACATTCCTCATGGATAAGAAATGAATCTGGATTGTCCACTCCCAGATTCCTTAGCTCAGAATTCTGAACACATATTCTTTTTAAACCATAGAGTTATTGTTAAGGGATGCTTAAGTTATTGCTGTCAGGTGTGTCTGTCACACAGGGTCATTCTCAGGTTATGCTAAAGTTATTGCTGTCAGGTGCATCTGCCAAACAGTTCCCACCCAACATACCCTTAACTGGGCCTCACACTGTCATCACAACATTCTTCCATGATTTGCCCTGGAGTCAGGTATGTACAGGAGCATTGTTTCTAGATGCCACAGCAATAATACGAACTACAACAACAAAAACAAATAATACACTTAATAACAATCATACTGTATGCAAAGTTTCTCTAAGAACTTTGGAGTTGAGTAAACCACATGGTTATAGGGTTATAAGACAGAGATTCTATAACAGAAATATGGGTACCTAAGGCCTGCATGGCCTGGGTTACATTGTGAAAGTAATCAGGGATATATACACAACTTTCAGTTTTAATTAATGCGCAGGTTTCACCCTGGGCAGCACTTAAGGTGTCCAAAGCCATACAATTTTGCAAACAAGGGTGCACAACTCACTACCTGTGTCTGCACTGCCATCATTTACCCTAACTCATCATATACAGCCTACCACACAGTGGGGATAACATTAATTTTCTCCCAATCTATGTGGAAAATATGTGGTCTCATTTCCTTAATGGTGGGGAATTCACTGCATGAGGTGCTGTTGTTGCTAAAGAGAAGCAAGTGAGGGTCATTATACCACATATAGAAGAGGCTTCAGATACTCAGGTTAGCTGCTTGGATGTGCCATGGCAGGCCCATAGTGGAAGAGAGAGGCAGCTCCTTACAGACCCAACAGGCTGTTTTATTCTGGAGAGAGACCACCATCTGCACCCAGTTGATGAAGAGGTTTGCTGCACACCATTTATGGACATTCTGAGAGATCACCACCCCTGGCAGTGTCCTGGTGTCTGATTTATAATACCAAATAGATTACCTCCCCTCCCCATCCATGATGCATTACAAAAGGCCAGAGTAAGACAATGGGGTAGTTAAAATGTTCCATTATTAAATGATTGTCTCTTTGCACAAGGGAGGACAAGAATTCATTATTTTAAAACTACAAGGGAGAGTAGGGTGTAAAATAGGTGTGACCTTTATGTGGTTTTCTAGGCCCTTCCTCCCATGGAGCAGAAAAGCTGAACTATCGGGGGCTGATTTGCCATTTCCAGGGCCACATACTATTGTGCTCCCCAGTGGGTAGGTCCTGTGGCAAGGGCAATAGCAGGTTACCGAAAGTACCAGCTTAGGGTAAAGGTGTAGTGTCCCTTATACTTTCTACCTGGATCCTTATGGTGGTATCAGGCCCTTGCATTACAAGAATATATGTGCTGGGTTGATAAGAGAACTTGTTTATTCAGGGTGTGGATGGCTGCTGGTAAGCAGCATGTCTGCAGAGCCAGAGAGTGTGTCTCCTGCCAGAGCTGTTGCTTCAACAGTCCATTCATCTGTTCAATTAGCCCCACTGATGTAGGGTTGTATGGCAGGTGGAAATGCCAATGGATATCCAGGACCTCTGCCTATTCCTGTACTGGTCACTGTTGATATCAGTGTGGACACTGTAGGCTGTGCACAGCAGCTCTAGTCCTTTTGTGGATTTCTGGGCAGCATGCTTGCCGGAATATGCCTGCAGTTGCCCCGTGCATGTGTCTGCACAAGTCAAATCATAGTGGCAGCCATCGGATAGAGGCAATTGTCCTGTGTTGCCTACCTGCCAACATTTCACTGGGCCCCGGCCCCTGGCATTCTGTCCAGTATCATGCTGCAAGGGCCTGGGGAGTTCCTGCACACAGGCAGGACATTGCTAACAGATGTGCACTATGTCTTTATATCATAGTGGCAGGCCCTGATTCTTTGCTATAGCCTAAAGGATACATTGTCCCTGATGTCCTGTCTTTATATGCAGCCAGTGAGCTACATCTTCTATGGCGGCTTCCACAAGGAGATGAACACAGGCTACTTCATCTGCCTGTTGATTTCCAGGTGGTGTAGATGCAGTGTGGGTATCCATAAGGCACACCATTGTATACATCCCCTGAATGCATGTCCTTCCACATGTCAGTGCCTCAAAGTGGGTGGCCCACTGTTGTCCAATCCTTTGCTTCCCGTTGTAGTAGCCACATCATGAGTCCTTTAAAGATGGCCCAACTATCAATACATAGGACTATTGGGTCTGGCTCATAGAAGAAGACCATCCAGGCCACTTCCAGCTCAGCCCATTGGCTACTATGTCCTTTACCTGTATCAAGCCAGATCCTATCAGTGGACAGGTAGGTGACCATGGCTGTCCAAGAGCAAGGACTGCTTCATGATGAGCCATCTGCATACCAGGCCTGGTCAGGAACTGGGCCCTGTTTACCCCCCACCCCACCTGCTGTACAAAGGAGGAAATCTGTCGATGTTCAGTGGTTTTAATCAAAGACTGCCCTTCAGTTAGTTATCACATAGGGGACCAGACCAAGTACCAAAACAAGCTCTGTGCTCAAGAGGCTCTTAGTTAACATGCTCCTGTCTTGCAGGTATGCATGCCATTTGGCCACAGTCTGTGTCTGTTTCCCAGACTTTGGTTTCTGAAAGGTATCCTTTAGCCAACCTGCTGTGGGGTACCAGGTGCACCAGGGCCCCCTTTGTAATGTCCTCCACTTGAAAGGTATACTGGGTAGCACAGAATTGTTGCTTTATAACACTATATCTAATTTCAGCTCCTCCCATAATTGGGATCAGAATCCTAGAGGCACACTTTGATGTCCTTGCCTCTTCCATAGGCCCAACCCAAGCCCCTCACGGTAACTGGCCAGTTAACAAAGCTGTCACTGCCATAGAACTCCTAAGACTTGTATTTATTTCACTGTGTCTTTATCTTGTTCAAAGGCTTCATTCTCTTTTGTACACCAATCCCTGCGGGCCCTTGTATTAGTCAGGGTTCTCTAGAGGGACAGAACTAGTGGGATATATGTATATATGAAAGGGAGTTTATTAAGGACAATTGACTCACATGATCATAAGGTAAAGTCTGATGATAGGCTGTCTGCAAGTTAAGGAACAAAGAAGCCAGTGGTGGATCATTCCAGGTCCCCAAACCTCAAAAGTAGGGAAGCTAACAGTGCAGCCATCAGTCCGTGGCCAAAGGCCCAAGAGCCCCTGGCAAACCACTGGTATTCCAAGAGTGCAAAAGCTGAGGAACTTGGAGTCTGATGTTTGAGGGCAGGAAGCATCCAGCAAGGGAGAAAGGTGAAGGCCAGAAGACTCAGCAAGTCTGCTTTATTCTATCCATGTTGGCAGTTGATTAGATGGTGCCTACCCACATTGAGGGTGGGTCTGGCTCTCCCAGTCCTCTGACTCAAATGTTAATCTCCTTTGGCAACACCCTCACAGACACACCCAGGAACAATATTTTGCATCCTCCAATCCAATCAAGTTGACACTGTATTAACCATCATAGCCCTCTTCTTGACTAAGTTGTATGAGGTCCTAAGGAGTTGGGCCAGATGGAAATAAAAGGTTGACAATGCACTATAAGAGCTAAGAAGGTCTACAACTACTTCAGTATGGTAGGACATGAATAGGCCTGCATCTTATCTATAAACACAGACTGAGTGACTAGTCTTACCCGAAAAGATGACACCCGAGCATTTAACTGATAAACCTGGACTCTGGACTTTGCATTGACTGCCCATACTCTTTTGCCAAGTGACACAGAAAACTGGGGGTTGCAGTTTGTAAGCTGGAAAAAGACTCAGAAGTTAGCATGATGTCATCAATGTAATGGAAAACCTGTGCCCACTTCAGGGCAGCCCATCCACTGAGGTCTGCAGCTACTGGGCCATTGCAGATGGTGGGGCTATGCAAATATCCCCAGGGCAAGATGATAATGGTTCGTTTTTCTCCTTCCCAGGTGAATGCAAATTAGTCTTGACTCTTTAGGGCATTGAGGACGCTGAAGAAGGCTTTAGCTAAATTGATAACAAAATGGTGTGTGCCAAGCACTGCTTCTACCCTCATCAGAAGGGAGGTGATATTGCTAATAGCTGCATACATTGGTGTACCACTTTATTTAATTCCCAATAACCTACTGTCATTCTCCATGTCCCATCAGGCTTCCACACTGACTTTACAGGGCTGTTGTATGGGCTGTGCATTGACCTTACAATGCCTACCTAACTCCTTAAAAGTTCCTGTGATTTCATCATGCCCACACCCCACTGCTACTCCCTGAAGGGCTGGCAACTGTACCACTGGTGTCCGTTTTGAGTTCCCCTCATCACTTCACCACTTGCTTCACCACCCTAACTCTTAGAGAGTTTCTCAGTAGTTGTTTGGAGGGTCAAGCCTGATAAGATATCCTTTCCCAAGATGCATTCTGGGATGGGAGCAATGTATACTACACTGAGTTTTGGTGGCAGTCTCCCAACTAGTACTACTGGTTCAACCCATCTGACTTTCATGGCCCCCTTTCTAAAACCATCTATTCCTGTTATAGTCCTTCGGAACAGATGAATGTTATCATATATGAGAGTGCATTAGGCTGCAGTGTCTACTAGGGCATGCACAGTTTGTTTATTCTTAGGTAACTAATATACAGTTAGTTCTACATGTGGCCTCTGGTCCCTGGACACCCTGACCACCATTGCTCTTAAGGAGATTCCCAGGTCTTGGCCTACATCCTAGTCTAAAGGGGTTGGCATCTGCCATCCCTCTGCAGAAGGGGCAGTGTGTAGTGAACCTGAGGCTCCTTAGTGAAGCACTGTTCTGGCTTGAGCTTCTGCCACAATCCAACTAGAAAAGCATTAGGTTGTTTATTTAATTCCACCCTAGGTGTCCCTGCCACTACCAGGTTGCACGATATTTGTCAGCAGGTGACACTAATGGGCGTTTTGGCCATATCCTTTCCTTTGGCTCCCTTGTCTTTCATTCCAGCAGTACACATCTCTTGCTTATGCAGCTTCTCTGTTTCCCCTAAGTTGGAAGCTGCTTGGGCCACCTGAGACATTGGCTGTCTTATCAAGGGGCTCAGGATACACATTACTGTGATACACCATTGGCTGAGTGCTTACCGTAAGACAGCATCTTTCATCATCATTCATCTTTCATTTCATCTTTCATCATTACTGTAATACAGCATCAGACACGGGGATGTCTTCCTCTTTTGGCCAGGCTGCATTGTAGCCTGCAATCATCCAGCTAAGGAAGGGGATGGCCCAATCCTAATTATTAACATCATAAGGGTGCTGCCTCAGGGCTGGGTGATTTGTGCCATTTTACTCATCTTGAGTCTGGAGGGTATTATACCCTCTGCTCCCATGTCCCATAGATGGAGAAACCACTCTGCAGTTGACTATCTCCCCTTCTGCCTGAACCTATTTCCCAGCTCTACCAATTCCACAGCAGTATAGTCCCACACTGTGGAGTGCCATCATCTTTTAGGTGGGGGTATGCTTTGCAGGGCTACTCCCATCATAGAAGTGACTATGGGATGGGAAGAGAGGATGGGAACCTCTAGGTTTCATCCCTTTCCTCATTCTCATCCCCACTAGGGCTCTCCATTGGGTCTCAAGACTTAGGATCCCAAGACGATTCAGTCATGATAGCCCTAATCCATTGGCATGGGAGTCAGCAACCCTTCAAAGGGTTACCCAACAAACCAGGGTCTCTATTTTGTCATCCTATGCCCACAGGTGAGACAGTAAAGTCTCCAATGTTTCAACCTGGGCTAATCAGGCATCTCTTTCTAGTCGCAGTTCATCCTGTCACTGAGGGACTCTCACCTATGCTGTGAGCTCAGCCTCAGTGGCTGCTCAGGGTGCAGTCAGAAGTGGCCATCCAACCATGGTTGCCACAGCTCGGACATCCAACTTTCACTTAGATCCTACCCCTGCAATGGCTCTTCTGGACCCTTCAGCATTTTCAGGGCATCCTTGAACTCACATGGTAGGCCCCATCCATCAAGGACAGTGGCTATCATGCTCCACCTAAACATGGATGGCCTGCCCAAGATTTCCTCCGTGGATTTCCTCTTCTCTGATCTCGTGGATCCCATTGTTTCACCACTTATAGTGTTTTCTCTACCTCTGGCTGGCATGCTAGTTGTTGTGCTGATCCCTGTTGACTTCATTAGGGATGGTACGGTGTCCCAGAAGATGAAGAGACCCAAAGCCAGCAAAAAAAAAAAAAAAAAAAAAAAAAAAAAAAAAATGGGTTTATTGATGATCCAATGGTGGCAGGCTGGACAGAAGAACCACAGTTGCTTGTAAAAAGCATGCAGTTTATATAGCATTTTCACATAGCACCCTCCCCCTAGCAACCTCCACCTGGCAACCTTCGTTTAATCCAAAAGAAAGGGTATTGATCCCCTGTGTGGCCTGCATTCCATGTAATGGACCAGGGTTCATTCCTCATAGATAAGGAATAAGTCTCCAGGTTGGCCACTCCCAGATTTCTTAGCTGGGAACTCTGAACACACATTCTTTTTAGACCATAGTGTTATTCTCAGAGTATGCTTAACTTATTGCTATCAGGTGCATCTGCCATACACTTGTGGAAACCAAAGTAATGTAGTAATGTACATTTCTATCTTTTTGAGAAGTAGAACTATATGTCTCAGGAGCATTTTATTTGAAGAATTTTGTTTACTTATGTGTGTACTATACAAAATATAAACCAGTTACACTATTACTTCACTGGGACTATGGTTACTGCAACCTGTGCTGTTGTAAATGTAAATCCTTGAATTATATTCAGACTAATCAGTCAATAAACTGATTTCATCAGTCAGAATTTTTCAGTGTTCTGATTGCCTATAGTTAAGGCATGAAGTAGTTTATTTCTAATTGCTATCAGAACTAGCTTACAAAACTAGGGTTAGCAATCAGCATCACTATTAATGAGAAACTCACATTCATTGAAAAACTGAAATGTCCACAGTTGGTAACTAGACTGCAGTGAGGATATACCAATTGACAAACTATCTATGATTATGTCTATAAAACAAGAGATCATTTGAATGAGGTATACAAAAGGCAAAAGTAAATGACGTTTAGATATGCAGCTCATTTCTTCTCAAGCCTTATAGTTAGAACCTCTTTCATTAGAGAAGCATTTAAAGAGGTTTCTTCCCAGGAACACATGTACATTTTTGTTTACCCTTATTTGACTACACTAGTGCTAGGCAGCCAGACCATGAGTATAAACTTTGTTTGTAGCTACTTTAAACACATCTTTCTGACATGGCAATAATGTATACCAGAGGTTGATTAAAATACTCTCGAGGCAATTCCAATTACTTAAATTACTGCAATAAAAGGCACTGTTTTGATAGATACAGATTTAATATTTATTCAGAATCACACAATTATTTAAATTTGGTGCATTCCCTGATTTAGAATTACCAAGCATTTATTAATTCCATGTAAAACTTTTTAATGTAATATTCGCCATTCTTAATAAAGTTTACATTTGTGGCATGTATCAAATTTCTGCTGATGAACTCAATTATAAACTGCTGATATGTAAAACAATATGTATTCAGTAAGTGTACTTCAGAATATATTTTTGTTAACAAGGGTAAAATTATTTATTAAAGTTCTATTATTTTTCAATCAATTTGGTATAATTCAGAAATTAATTGAATGTGACAATGAACTTAAGAGTGTTGCTCTTCAACTCCTACGGTTTTGACACTGCTGCAGAAGGTCACATTCTTGTTTGTTTAATTTAGTGAAATTGGGAGGTGCAGATCTGTCAGGTAATTAAACTTATAAGAGGAATATGAAACATTACACTTGTTAAATTATTGTCAATGATTACATAATGAATAGAAATAATAAAGCAAGAATTAGATTATATTCATTGATATAATTAAATGCTATAAATTAAGCAAAATTATTAATTGTGCCAGTCCTTCATACAGGAAACTTGAAGATTTTTATGAAGTTAGCATCTCAAATATTGTACTGTTTGTTAGATTAAGAAAGTGTTAGATTAAGAAAGCATTCAAAATGTTGAAAGTGGTAAAATCAAATTATGTAGAGAATGTCCCATAAGTATAGCTTTACAGCAAAATCCTTGAAACATAGAGGATCTAGTCCCAGGTAATATGACAAAATTTGCAATGCCACGTTATATAAGTTTGGGATTACCATCACTCCTTATTCTAGACAATTTCTAGTGATGAAGAATTTATGAATAAAATGCACCTTTGGATTTCAGAATGAAAAGCAAAAATGATCAGGAGATGTTAAAGATATTGGTTGTAAAGCATTGACTTGAATTCACCCTGATATTAAAATCAGTCCCAGATACATAAGTCAATGGGCAAGAAACAGTACAGCAACCTTTCATCTAGCTAAATAATGAGGTTGATATCAATGATAAAATAAATCTGTGGACAACTTCTAAACTTTATTTTTCTGTAAGTCCAAGATTTTCTTCTTGGAATTGATACAACTTTGGGAAATAAAATGTCCTTTGGAAAAAAATAAAACTAGTCCTTTTTCCCATCTTTCAGCCGTGTCTATTTTTCCAGTCTCTGAATCGATTTCTCCAGAGCTGAAAACACATGGCCTTAGTATGCAGGCCTGGTCCTGCCCCTTTGTGGTGTCAGTTCTGACTATTATTTGCGAGCTATTTCAGGAGCTACAGCCAATACTTAGGGAATATCAGCATAGCCTTATTGTGATCTGACTCTCAACTCATACACTATTCTGATAACTGAGCTTCTGATTTTTCCAGACAACAAATTCTCCTGCCCCTTTCAGGCCTTTACTCTTCCAAACATGTTTCCTTTGCTTACATATTGACTGTATTATTGGCCTGCTTCCTCAGTCTTTTTCTTTTATAAATTGAAATAATGTTCTTTTGCTCTTTATGCAAAATAATAAAGTTGCCTACAGTTAAGAATGAAGTAGTTTATTTCTAATTGCCATCAGAACTAGCTTACAAAACCGGGATTAGCAATCAGTACGGTTCTTAATAAGCAACTCACTTCAATTGAAGAGTTCTTCCCATCTCTTACCCACCTTTACTATTCATAACCCTAAACCAGAGGCTAAGACCTGTTCACCTGCCAAGAGACAGCTTTAACGCAAACCGTTTGCTTTACTGCCCAGAGTTCTGTTGCTAATTATTCCCCATTCCCCATAATTGTGATTCAATTAGTGGTTGGGCCCCTCACTCTGCAGTGTAAATTTATCTGCTGGTTCATTGCTTGAAGTATGTGACACTCCCATATTCAGGTAAATGAGAAATCAAAGGGCTTGAAGGCATGGCGAAAGGAAGTAGCTGCAGATATACATACAGCTGCCATTGTGTTCACTATAGAAGGCATAACCCAAGGGTGTATTATGCAATTGCCAGGTTAATTAAGGAATGCTATTACTAACATTATCTGCCACCTGACAGAATTAGAAATTAGAATAAACTAAAAATCGTGAAAAAAATTGTATAGTTTCTATCTTTGAGGATGTTATATTCTAGGTATAGAGGCACAGGAAAAATGAGAAACTTATAAGTAAGAAGACTTACAGAATAATTTTTTAAAGTTTTATTTTATTTTTAATTAACATAAAATAATTTTTTATAGTAAGAATCTAATTGCCTCCAGTTTTAAAAAGACATACCAACATTTTTGACAATTAAAGTAGGATGGCAGTAGGGGTAAGATAAAATGTTTGAAAGATAACAAAATATGTAATTGTTTTACTTTTTGCAATAGATGGTATTCTGTGTCCACTCCAAACAAAACAAAACATGCTTCTTTGTTCTCTCTATGTTCTCTCTATTGCTAGTCTTAGCACTACACTCATATAAAAGGTAGAGAGTGGTACCATCACTGAGTACATGGCACATATCTGATATGTAAACAAGCAAGCAATCAAAACACCCAAGGCTGACACTAACTCTGCAGTGTGTAATACAGTCAACATTTAAAATCTGTTTCGTAATCCAGTCAAACATCATCAGCCTAAACTACAGGAAACAAACAATGCATAAATCTTATTCTGAGACCTTAGAAACAAAATACTTCTTAAATGGTAATACAGTTTTCTAAAAACTGACGATATCTGTTGCTCCAAAGAGATAACTAGGTTGAACATTATAGCAACATCTGTAGAAACAAAGTGAAACCATCAGTATATGTCAACAACATTTGGCAGTACTTCTCTGCATCTAGTTGTATCAAGTAATAAGAACTCTGTAGAAAAGAGCTGTTAAAATTTCAAAAATAGTGGAATACTCATACATGAATCTCTGTTATAATAAAAAGCAATATCAGAGAATACAGCCCAAGAAAACTTAGTACGATTAATTCATCAGGGAGAAAAATTTTACTCATTCTTCAATGAGGGAAGCCTCTGGGATCACATAAACAAAGAGCAGAGAGAGGGAAGAGCAAATCCCTGGGGAACAGCATTAGCATAATTGAACACTTAAATGCATAAGAAACAAATTGAGACCACTTAAGTAAATAAGGAGAAAGCTATGTAAAGACAGCATCAAGATGCTACAATTGATCTTTAACTGTTACCATCTCTAGAATTAAGTAGGGCAGATACCTCTAAGGACTAGTTCCTTAACATTAAGCTAAATGGTTAGGCATGTGACTTTCTGCAGGGACAGTTTGCTTTGAACCCAAGCGCTAGCACCTGGCAAATGTTATAATCTTGGGCATGGTTTTTCTTTACGTCATAGTTTCCTTATTGTATATAAAGCAAAATAATAATGCCACCTCATAGAATCCCATGGGTTTTAAATGAGTTAATTAGATAAAATGTTTAACTTATGGTGCATGGCCCATCGTAAATAACCAATAAATGTATTATTGTTATTAAAGGTATGAAAAGGCATATCAGTTTAAAATATAAACTTATATAAGTAAGTGCAAAAGAATGGTTTGGTAATTAATAGAACTTTTCTTTATATTACAAATCCAAATAACTCATAAATATCTAAATCAAGAGCACGTTAATTAAACCTCCATTAAAACTTGATTTCTTTACAAAAAATTGAAAGGGAATTGAGTAACTTGAAGTATAAATCTTGCAATATTATAACCCAAGAGACAAAATTAAGATGGTAAGATGTACAAATTATCTGATTTATGAACTGTAATGACTTTAAAATACAGTAACAATTTTAGTTAATATAACCAGATATGTGGACACTAATTATCAAGTTGAATGTTGCATCAATCGTCTAAGAAGTAGTTTTATCCATTTAATAGAAGTGATTATAGATAAGCTGTATGTCGAAGTACAAAATATTTCTAATAATGTTATAAATATTAAGTTTACAAATTGGTAATTTTTTTAATAACGCGAGCACACCAGGTAACAGTGCCAAGAGCATGGCACAGAAAATAATCTATACCACAAAAGCCTCTCCTGTGCCTCTTCCTCAGTCATCATATATCTTAAAGGTAGTCGCTATTATGGCTTCTATCAACTCGATTGATTTCAATTGATTTTGACATTTACCATGAAATTATATAGGACGTACTATTTTGTGTTTGAGATTCTTCTGCTCAGCATGAATCTATGAGATTGATATGTACTGTTGCTAGAAATAGTACTCTTTTCTATTTCATTGCTGTATAATAGTTCATTATATAAATATATTGTATAATATGTTTATTTCCTGTTTTATTATTGAGGGGGATTATTGTGAATTATTCTTAATGATCATTCTGTACATGTCTATGTTTTATACATATATATGAATTTCTGTGTGGTGCCTAAGCAGGAATTGAATTGCTTGGTCATAAGATATGCATGTATTTAGGTATGGAAGCTACTGATAAAGGTTTTACATACTGACTGTACAATTTCCATCACCATCACAAGTGAATGAGAGTGCTGTCGATCCATTCATGTGCCCCCAATTGGTATTGTGAATTTTATTAAGTTGTATTCATTTAGGTGACTATATACCAGTATCTCATTGTGGTTTTAATTTACATTTTCTTAATATTTTATTACATTGAGCACTGTTTCCTATGCTTGTTGGCCACTAGGATTATCTTGTTTTCATGTGTGAAAAGCCTACTCAAGTTTTTCATTTTTTAAGAAAGTTAATTGGTTTTATCATTTATTCGTAAGATTTATTGAATAAGGATCCTTTACTGGATATTTGTATGACAGATATTGTCTCCTTTTTGGAAGCTTGCCTTTTGAATCTCTTAAAAGTATATTCTAATAAATGAAAGTTTTCAAATCTGATAAAATCTAATCTGTCAGTTTTTCTTTTATAATCAATGATCTTTTGTATCCTGTTTAAGGAATGTGTGCCAATCTCAAAGTTATGAGTACCTACCTAGGATAATTTCTAGAAATTTCATTCTATTACCTCTTACCTTATTTCTAGAATGCATTTCTAATTGATTTTTCAGCATGTTGCTTCTAGTACAGTTTGAAGTTAGCTTTCGTTTTTCAGATGAATATCATTTTAAAAGACTTCTTGAAGTTGAGTAACATCTAAGAGCAATTTCCCTACTACTCTTCTTTTGAGGATGCTATTGTAGATACTTTTGGGATTCTAACAATTCAAACATGTTTTTATAGCAGCAACTTTTCTTTTTTAATATATAGTCCCAATTACTAGGATTACCAATATAGTAGATATTTGGTTTAATCTACTCTTTCAAGATAACTTCTTTCAGGTTTTATTGAACCACTGCACAAGAGGGAAAGAAAAGGCAGATTAAGTAATGTTTCAAATTCATTGCTTTGTATTCTTTCAATTCTAATAGCATTAAACTGATTAAACAAGTGCTTTTATAGGGATTGTTCACCAAACTTTTCTCTAGCAAAAGAGACATAGTTATGGCCTCAAAAACCAATGCTTGCTTGCATATGCACTATTCTAAAGATTATCAACATAATCAACACATGCTTATTGCAATAATTTATAATTGCATTATAATTATCAGATCTAAGTATGCACTGCCCTTAAGTAATGACCATTTTCTGTAAGTTGGATTTGTTAATACATTCACCCATATATTCATTCAACAAATATTTATAAAGCACAGGCTCAGTTAGGTTTTGTGGATGTATTACAAACATTTATATATTATATAAAATTAAATGGAATTAAATATCATTAAGTAATTTTCCATATATAAAACCTTGTTTTTTTAACCATGAAAAGTTTTGTTTTAGATTTTCATTTAAGTGTGAGAAATGTTATTAGTAATTAATGAACCATAATATAGGAAATTGATTGCTTTTAAAGTAATTTTCAGAATTGTGTTTTGAACAAATAACCCTTTGCCCCCAAAAACTTCATATACATTTTAAAAACATGCATAATTTCTGCTGCATTTTTCTATATATTTGAAATCCATATTTTATTGAAAATAACATAGTATGTTAAACTGTGATTAATATTTAAGAAAACAAATGGTTATATAATGTAGAATAAATTCAGAAATAGAATTTGAGATTATTTTTAATTGTGATGTAAGTATGCACAATATGAAGTTTTAGCTTCTTAAATGTAAATATGCAATGCTACATTCCAGTGATATTGCATTGGATTAATGATGCAGAAAAGGTGGTTTACAAAATAAAACCTTATATGCAAAATAGGATATATAAAGCAAATAAAGAGAAAATAAATAAAGCATTTTTATAGTACTACAAAGCATGCTGAAACAAAATAATTAAGTAGTTAAGTCTTAGCTTAATTATAGCTTAGCCAACAATTCAGTGTTAGCTTAACCAAATAAAGTAGCCTTAAGGAAATTTGGATTTAGATCCTGCCTCCATTGTTCATGTAGCAAGAAGTGTGGTCTTGTCCACAAAAACTACTCAGCCACCACCAAATTGAAATATGGGCTGCCTAACCAAAGGAAGACAAAAAGAATGGTGTATGATCAGTTTGTCAAAATAATTGTATATTAGCATAGAAAATTACACTTAATACAAAAAAATTGAACCTGATCTGCAAGGATGTAGAACAGATGAAAATTTTGCAGACTATAAAATGAGGAGATAATGGGAAAATTCTAAAGACACGTTTAGACAATCAGTGAAACTATTCTTGCACAAATCAAGCTGTGTAGATTACTTTGTATGGAGCAGAATAGGGAATGATCTGTTTTTTTTTCTTTAATTATAAGTTTAAGATGAAGAATTTTTCCAAGTCTTCATCGTATCCTCACTGCCTAATGAATATTCATAAAAACCTTAACATCTCTCTTCTTTTATTGTTTTAATCTAATTAATCATTAAGCATTAGGCAAATAATCATTGAGATGTATCTATTGGAACTGTCACAAGTCAGATTTACTCTTATTTCAACGATGGTTGAATGAAATGCAAAGGCGTTATTGGTGCCCTCGACTCTAATCTCTTGGCCACTTCATCTAAACCACACAACATATTGTGACAAGTCTATTATTTTATTGTAGCATTTTGCCATATGAAGCTACCATCATTTTCACTTGTATCAAATATAGCCATTTATCTTTTTTTCAGCTTTACTTTCCAACCATACTTCTGCCATTGGCTGATATGTGCTTTTACTATTATTATGATTTCTAATTATTTCTCTTTTACTATTATTATGACTTGATCATTATTTCTGTCATCTATTGTTTATAGACATAATTAAGCTATGTGTTAATTTGGTGCTTTTAAGTGATATTGAGAACTCATTGTCCCCTTATAATATCATTTCCTTGTGAAAATATTTTGAATTCTAATAAACTGCTCTTGCAATCAGGTTTGTATATATAAAGTGGGTACTGAAGATAATACATAACTTACAGTTGTTATTTGATATGTTATATTTTCACAAATATTAACTGTTTCTTATTATAATGCAATCAATTTTTTAAATTACTTTTTATCTGATTTATCCTCCTATTGCATACCCAATTCTGCTCTGTAGTTTTAAGGCTTTATAAACTTCAGTTTTGTGTTCACTCATTTAGTCCACGAGTGCATATGAAATGTTCAAACTGAAGCAGGATATACACTGGAAACTGGAAATTCACTAGTGAAAATCACAGATGTACCCTCTGGACCCAAAGAGCCACTACACTTCAAGAGAAACACTTAGATGTGTTGTATTAGTTTTCTATTGCTTTTTAAACATATTACAACAAATTTAGTGACTTAAAACCCTCATTTATTATATCACAGGTTTGTGAGTCAGAGGTCCAGGTACAAGGTGGCTCTGCTGGGTACTCCATTCGGGTCCTCCCAGGACCAAAATTAAATTATTTGCTCTCCTTGGCTTTTATCTAGATGCTCTGGTTAAGACTCCACTTCCAATTTCATTCAGGTTGTTCTCAGAATTCAGTTACTTGGAGTTGTATGACTAAAGTCCCTGTTTTCTTGCCACTTCATCTTTAAGCCAACAAGTACACACTGGATTTTTCTTGTGCTTCAAATCTCTGACTTCCTCTTCTGCCATCAGAATAAGAAAAATCCCTGCTTCTGATGGTGCTTCTGATTATATTAAACTCGTCCACATAGTCCACATAGCCCATCCACATAGCATAATCTTTCTAATTTAAGGTCATTTGATTGGTAACCTTAATTACAACTGCAAAGCTCTTTAGCCATGTAATATATTTTTGAAAGTATCGCCAAGGAGCAAATTACAAAAGCCAAAATTTTGTCTACCACACATGTAGACTGAAACATCTTTATATGTATCTTCATGGTTTGCAAGAACAAAAATCTGGAAACAACTCTAAAACTTATCTTAAAAAATACAAGTAAACTGTTATAAATTGGCATGCTGAAAGATTACCAGAATTTAAAATGAATGAGATATAACTACAAACTATACGATGCATCTTAATAATAGATTGACTTAAATCAAAAGTAAACAAAACTAAAAGTGGGAATCTTAAGAAATAGAAATGACAAATAACATAATTTAAGACAATTATTGGGCCAGGCCTGTAATCCCAGCACTTTGGGAGCCCAAGGCAGGCAGATCACAAGGTCAAGAGATTGAGACCATCCTGGCTGACATGGTGAAACCCTGTCTCTACTAAAAATACAAAAATTAGCTGGGTGTGGTGGCACGTGCCTGTAGTCCCAGCTACTCGGGAGGCTGAGGCAGGAGAATGGCTGGAACCTAGGAAGCAGAGGTTGCAGTGAGCCGAGATCACTCCACTGCATTCCAGCCTGGCAAAAGAGCGAGGCTCTGTCTCAAAAAAAAAAAAAAAAAAAAAAAAAAAAAAAGACAATAGTTATCTCCAAAGAGCAAAGTAAAGGAAAATATGGGTCAGAAACTCATCAGTAGATTTAAGGTAATATCAATTAAGTATTTAAGCTGATATATGAAGAAAGACCATTAGAATTCCTAGAATCAAGTGGTGGTGCAGGGAAGAGCAGTTATTGTTGCTCTGGAAATCTGTGTCAAGTCTCTGTGTCTAGAGAATGATAGAAGAAGCTGTTGTGACTTGAGCATAGAGAAGGTCACAGATAGGCTGGAGAGGCATGGCCCAGATGTAGTGAGAAGCAGGGAAGTGGCATGATTGAACGTATTTTTAAAAAATGACTTTGTTGATAAAAGATTTGCAGTTGGGCATTAATGGAAGTGGAGAAAACAGATAGAAAATTATGTCATGAGATCACAGAGACCCCTACGGAGTCTATTGAAAATGAGTGTAATTAATAAAAAACAACAAAGTACTCAAGGAAAACTACCACCATGATTCTAAGATGTTTGACTTGAATGAATGAAAGAATGGAATTACCATTTACAAAGATAGGAAATAGAGAAGAGAGGAGATTTAAAGGGTCGTTGGAACTTCAGAATTGCATTTGAGCTTGAGAAGCTTATTGCACATCCAAAGGGAGATGTCAAGCAGGCAATTGTGTACACTGTTGTGGAATTCAGGGAAATGTCAGAAATGAAAGGTAAATTTGTGAATTTTTAGAATATATGTAGTACTTAAAAGTCATGATTCCAGCTGAGAAGATGTATGGAATCAATGTAACCTGAGTAGTCCTGGGACTCCCCAACATGGATAAAACTAATATATATATAGATACTCATATAGTGAGATATATATACATATATAAACATGAATATATATGTACACATATATATACTCATATAGTGAGATATATATACATATAAAAACATGAATAAATATATATACATATATACTCATATAGTGAGATATATACATATATAAACATGAATATATATGCACATATACTCATATAATGAGAGTTAAATTATATTAATTATGTATAATATATAATGCATGAAGAAAATGTATAATATAAAAATGAAAAATCATATGCTTGTATATACAGTGGGTATGTAGTAAAAATATAAAAATTATGAACAGGAAATAATTCACAAAATATCAGGATAATGGATGCCTCTGAGAATGGTGGAGAAAGAATGAAATTGGGAAAAGTATACAAATGGCTTTCAATTTGGGCTTTAAAGTTTTATTTCTAAGAAAAACAATTTGAAACATTGGAAAGTTGATTACATGGCTGGTAAGAAATTAGACAAAATGACATAGTGCATTTAAAGAATTCTATTTAGATGTTTGTCTCCAGAATAAATGAAGTAGAGAGATAGGAACATAATTGAAGAAGGTTATTGCTTTTAAGTTTTTTTTTTTAAGTTTTTTACTGTTATGCATTTGTCGTTTGTTTAATTTTATAAGAAAGGTGGTATGTAATCATGCCTTTCAGTGCTTATGGAGAAACAGCTATTGTTAAGAAAGAGATAAATTCATCATTATAATGGAAATGGAAATAGGAGAAGATAGTTGTAGCTGCAATACATTGATTTATTTGCTTTTGGCAAGATTGACCAGTTCTTGTTTTTTGGCTTCCATTTTTTTCTAAAGTATGAGGCAACCCAATAGCTGAGATTTACAGCAATGGAGGACGCTGGAAATTTGGGAGACATAAAGGTTTGAAATTGTAAATTGTGGAAAATAGCAACACAAATTATTATAGAATTATTCTTAAAAACTTATGTGGTTTTTAGAACTTGGTTGAAGTTGAGGATATTGGTAACAATTGGCAACAATTTATATGGGTAATAATTTGTGTATTTCCCCAGGAAATCTCAGACGGTTGTCTACAGTTACAAGGGGGATTGTTGGACTGATTTGTGATTTTTCTGGGAATGCAACTCAAGTTAGAAGAGGCCATTATCTGAAAGAAGAAGAAGCACCAGCTGATGTGTTGGTTATTTTAGGGCGACATTTGCAGTTGCTTGGGCAATATCATGAGCCTCACCTCATGCAGGTAAGATCTGGATGGGCACTAGATGACAGTGCACAGCTTGTATTTCTTTCAAAGGAGCATTCACTTTCAACTACACAAGGCATGATTTCTAGACTATTTTATGAAAGGCTGGAAAGTGAATGTGAAGTTCTGAAGACTTGGTCCCTGGCTCTGCTCAACCAAATTTTTTTTCTTCCTTCAAAACAGCAATGCTTTGCTCCCTGAGTAGGACTGGCATCGTGGAAATTCAGGAATTGATCAGATTCCAAGTTTTGTGAGTTTCACCACTGAATATAAACCTCAGTTCATTAAATAAAAGTTTGTCCTATTCCATGGCAATTTATCTATGAAAATTGCTGTTTTAAATGTTAAATGAAGTTGAAGTGGTTTGTCACTCATTGTCTGCCTTCAAATCCAATAATTAAATCTATTGGCACTTCGGACTGTTGTGTAACATGGAACATGGCTATGTAAAATGAAGGATTATTGTGTCCTTGATCTTCATTTATTGTCCAATAAGCCATATGGTTAGGAAAAATAATATTTGAGATTCATCATCATTTGTTCAGTAAACCATTTTACAAATTGCCTCATTATTGTTTTGGAAGTACCTTTATAAAAATGTGTCCTAAGCTTTAAATCCCATGTATTACTCATGATTATTTGCAGACATCCACTCAAACTAATTTAGCAAATAAAGGTATGTATAGGCTCACATCACATATGGAGTTCAGTAAAGAACTGTCTTATATGCAGGCCACAGACAATAGTCAAATTAGGTTTTTAAGACTTTTTTTCTTTGCCATTATTTCTCCTTTATACTTTGCCTCTTGTCTTAACTCCGGTTGCTATAACAAAATAACATGCACTAGGTGGCTTAAAAACACACATTTATTTCTTACAGTTCTGAAGGCTAAGAAGTCCAAGATTAAGATGCCGGCTGACTCAGTGTCTGATGAGGGCCCTCTTCCTGGTTTTCAGATAGTCAACTTCTTACTGGATCCTCACATGATGGAGAGAGGAAGGTTCTAAGAATGCTAACATTATGGCGGCTTTATTCTCATCACTTCATCTAAACCTAATTACCTCTCAAAGGCCCCACTTCCTAATGCCATCACATTGGAGTATAGGGTTTCAACATATACATTTGGGAGGATACAGCATTCAGTCGATAATCTTTCTCCTTGCTTTCCTCTTTTAGACTCTTACTGTAGATGAATTTCCTTAATGTAGCAGGACATGACTGCCAATATCCTGGGCATATGCCTGTACAGCTTTTAACTGTCCTGTAGAGATGACACTGGCACATACTTTGCTAATGTCATATGATATAAATTTAAAATAGAGTTTTTTGGAAAAAAATTATAAATGAAGCATACCCAATTCCCTGAGCCTGTGTTATTCCACAGAGAATTGTGCTTAGGCCAAGTATATCTGATGGTAAAGATAGACTCTGGTAGAAAGGTCACACCCTCCTGAGTCACTCTACATATATATATGTGTGTGTGTATATATATATATATATATTTTTTTTTTTTTTTTTCTGAAGCGGAGTGCTGCTCTATTGCCCAGGCTGGAGTGCAATGGCATGATCTCGGCTCACTGCCACCTCCACCTCCCGGGTTCAAGCAATTCTCCTGTCTCAGCCTCCCAAGTAGTTAGGATTACAGGCACATGCCGCCACACCCGGCTAATTTTTTGTATTTTTAGTAGAGACGGGGTTTCACCGTGTTGCCCAGGCTGGTCTCAAACTCCTGAGCTCAGGCAGTCCACCCGCCTCGGCCTCCCAAAGTGCTAGGATTACAGGCATGAGCCACCGCGCCTGGTCCCACTCTACATATTTATAAGGAAAGAGAGTCATACACATCTAGTCGATTATATTAAAAATAGGAGCTTACTGGTCAAGAAGAGCCTCTAGAACTAAGTGGCTTGTATGAGCCTGCTCCTCTCTTGATATGGCTAATTGAGTCATGCTAAGAAATATCTTTTTCTTAATGCATAGTCAGATTCATCTCATCTCATAATCTAAAAGGAAGACATATGTCTCCACACCAGTTCTATAGTTCTTGTCTCCCAGCAGCTTGAACCCACTCTTCTTCATTCAGCTTTGCAATTCTGGTGCTGAGACTCTGCAAGCTACGTTTTTGCTTTGTCAGCTGGCTCCCTGTGAAGCTCTGCCAATCTTGGGCACTAGAGGGAGAGAGCAAGGCTGGAAAGGGAAGAAGGAAGACTTGATCTTTTCTGTTTGTTCCCTGTGTACTTCTAGACTGCTTCCTGTTCCTGTGGGCATTACCCCAACAACAATTCCCAGCAGTAGCAGGGCTTTCCCACAGCAGCAGCTGAATTCAGTTTGCAGTTTCTTCCACACTGACATATTTAGCCTCATTACTTGCCTCTCAGAGCTACCAATCAACACCTGCCTGTGTCCTCTCTTTACAGGTCTGGGTCCCAGACCCAAAGACTGCTCCTCCATACTCAGAGATACCAGCACTAACAGAGCAGCTCCTCTTCTTCAGTACAGATGCTTCTCAACTTACAATGAGGTTATACCCTTATAAACACATGGTAAGTTGAAAATATCATTGTCAAAAATGCATTTTAATAGCTCAATAAATCCATAGTAAAGTTGAAAAGTTGTAAGAAAATCCAAGGCAAGTAGAGCACTGTCTGTAGTCCATGTTTCAACTCTTGGGACCCATCCTCTAAGTTTCTACATTTTAATTATTTTAGCCTCTTCCCTTTGTTCCTTTAGCTATAAGGGTGATAGCTTCTTTCTATAGTTGCTACCTCCATACTACCTTACAGCTCTCTTTTGATCCTTTCAGTTACTTTAACAATATTTTTATATAAAATAATCCTGTTCAATAACTGGCAGTTTCCTTCTTTTGAGTAGACCCTGATACACCCTTCAAAATTTATTCGTAAAAGTTCAAGATAGGATTCTAGTAGCTCAGGCTCAGGTCATATATCTCCCTCTTGGCCATTTGCTATGTATGATCCAGTGGAACTATGATTGACATAACCTAGGCCAAATGCGCGGGTCTATGGCTGAGATGAGGGGCACTATGATTGATAGTTTCAGAAGGATCATATGGATTTAGAGAAATTCTCCAAAGAAACAGATTGCTGTCTCCTGAATAATAGGGATGAAATGCCTGCTGGGGTGGGGGGCTTTAGCTACCACAGATAGCTAACATAGCACTGCCTCTCTACCTATAGGTATATATGTTTATTAATGGGTCCAAATTAGTAAGGTATAAACATGATATTATGTTCTACTCTAGTCATTGCTTTTAGCCATATCCTGCAATACATTTTATTATCCCTGAAAATATATTCAGCAGGTTTTAATACTTGCTATCACTTTCAATTAGAACAAATCGATGTGGTTCTAAATTTCAACCCTATCTTCAGCTCAAAGTTTTTATCCTTCCTTTGCTATCTGAAATTATTGTTCCTCATCCCTGCACAGTCATAGGTGAAAGAAAGAAGGAAAGAGACATGTCTGTCATTGAGATACCTCCTCCCTTTGTTTTCTGTAAATTCTGTGTCCTGCAGTGTGTGCTAGAGCACATTGATAGGAGAGGAAAAATTACCAATGCCTCTTCATTAACCAGTTTTGTAGATTTCTTTGTTGGTTAATTGCAACAGCTTTTTTGGCCACCACAGAGATCCTCTGTGTGGTAAGTGTTCTAATGAACTGGGCACATGAGTAAGTTCTCCTGGAGCTGCTGTTCTCCTCACTGTATATATAGTTCCCTGATTTGGGAAAGCTGGCTCAGGCATTCTTGGCAGTCTAGCCCTCTGCCTGTGGCAGAGTATTTTACCTAGCAGGACAACTTCACATGGCAGTGCCAGCCAAGTGGCTCACATAGAACTACTTCTAGTTTCCCTTGACTGACAGAAAATTCAGACATTCATATCAAGTCATCATCATCAATGTCACTGCTTCCTCCACTTGATATTTAAATGAGGAAAAGTTAGCCACAGGGAATCAGCATCATGGTAAGATATTGTGATTGTTAATTTTATGTGTCAGTGTGGCTGGGTCATGGCTCCCAGATATATGGTCAGACATTATTCTGAATGTTTCTGTGAGGGTGTGTTCGAGTGAGACTAACATTTAAATTAGTTGAATTTGAGTAAAGCAGATTATTTCTATAATGTAGGTGAGCCTCATCCAATCAGTTGAAGGCCTGAATAGAACAAAAGAGTAACATTCAGCAAGAGGGAATTCTGCAACAGATGGCCTTCAAATTTGAACTGAAACATTGAATTTTTCTGGGTCTTCAGACTGATGGTCTTGGGCTTAAACTGCAGCTTTGACTCCTCCCTAAGTCTCCAACTGTTTCAATGTTTTATTAGAAAGCAGGTACTTTGCATCTCTTTGATGCAGTTTTCGTGATTTAGGCAAAAGGAAAATTTCCACCCCACCTCCTATTATAAAAAGACTGCCTTTTTTTTCTTGCATATTTATAGAGAGTAGTTTGATTTTACTAGAATATCTTATCATAATGATGGACTATAATATTGCTTTTCTTCTCCATTTGGATACCACATTTCTTACAACTGCTTCCTCAAGTCCTGTGAGTGGAAACATGTATCCTGTTTCCTCATTGAGGAAATACAGCAGGGAAATGTTAGGTAGCTACCTGACTAGAGTGCAGGCTTGGCCTTTTATACAGGAGCAAATGTTAGCAGGATTATTGGCTTCTTTGTGTCTCTGGGGGAAACTTACCCTGTGTGATTTCTTTCTTTACTGTGGGGGCAGCTACTAGGAAACAAGATTATGTGCAAATTTACTGATGTAGGCCACAAGGGTAAGTAAAAATCATGTATAATCTTTAGAAATACAAGCTCCCCTTTAGATTTTCTTAGCTGACTTCTGCATTTGCGCATCACACATACATTCTCCTTAATTTACCAATTATTAGAGGGGCTGGAGAATCTAGTCAATGTATTTCTTAATGCCTTTAACCAATGTATACCTTTGTGTATGAGAATTATATACCGGGAAATGAGCTTGCTCTGACTCTTTTAACTGAATATACATCAAAATGTGCTGGTAAAATATTGAGGAAATGTTGAAATAGCATAATTGAGAGCATTCTTCCTTATTTGGTCAAAGGCTCATGGGATACTCATGTGATAACTACACAATTATTTTCTGTAAGAAATTAGATCAGCATGTGAAAGTAGTGAATCATGAAAAATTTAGTAAAACAGGCATCATGGTAAAAAAAAAATTATTCCTAACATTAATTTTGAAATAGCAGAGAATTGTGTATGTTTTCACTAAGAAGTGGAAATGCATTTGGACCCATTATCCTTACATGCCAAATAACATGAAACAATATACGTTAATGTCAAAGAGTTTGACAATAGTTAAAGTAGCTGCAGCAACTCTCAAAACCTGACCTGTTAATGTTGTAAGGGTTATGAAAATGAAATACTGCTCTCAAAAGTTGTTTTCTTCAATATACATATTTTCTTGTGGAAAAAAATAAGTCCAAAAAAATGTCAATATAAACATCCAGAGAGGTAAAATTTGAAAGTTCTGTTACCTTAAGTTTGAGCTTGCCATTACCACTATACTACATTGAAAAGAACTTATTTTAGAACATTGTAGTTGTTGGTGTAACCAAAGTAGGTACCTCGATAAAGTATCCTATTGTAAAGTAGCATAGTAAAGGAATAGCAATTATCAAAGGGGAAAATATCTGGCTAGTGGCTCAATTCTGTGAACTTTTCAATGTTACATGACATAAGTGATGCTGGGTTTTGACAGTAAACTGAGATATGATATTCAAATGTAGATGCTGATACCATTGTGTGTTGCATTATTGTCTGAAAAGGTAAATGTTTAGGTTAAATTAAATGACTTTGTAGGCTGGTAAAACATACAATATAAATTTGAGAATATGGGGATTTTAAAAAAATCAACAAATAAACACAGGGAATACTTTATAAATTACATTATCTAACTAGATGGGAAAACCTACAAAAATATCCAATTACATTATGCATATTTAATGTACTAACAAATACAATACTGTCATAATGCATGAGTATAGACAACTTTCACTGAAATTCTTTAAAACCTTGCTTTCCCAAAATTTAAACTAAAAAAGAGAAGTAACCAGAGGTATTTGTTGGTGCCATACTATGATAGATGTTTTCATACTGCGCTGAGAGAGCCAGAAAGCCTTTGCAAACATTAAACATAAAAGGTATGATGGAAAGTGAACAACTTTAGGCATTGCAATTCTGACCTCACTATTTGCCTTTTGTCACTTTAGGCAAGTGCCACTTAATTCCTTGGAGACATAGATTATTGCTCCAGAACAAATGAAATAACATGTTTACGGGTGGTTTGTATGTTATAAAATGGAATATGGAAGAAAGATGCACATACAATTTTAGATCTCTTCTGCAGTCCATACTTGACTGGGGGACTTAGAACATAAGAGGGGCTGATAATGAGGAGGAATGCATATGCTAGAATATAATTTATATTAGGAAAGCAAAATAGCATATTTTAAAAATACAAATAGAGGGAACGTAAACTTTCTGTTTTCAGAAGAGGGCATGACTTTTTAAAATATAAGCCTTATGGATTTAATATACCCTATATTGTTATATTCCAATGTTTGGAAAAAATGTGCATTTATAGAGTAAAATCCACTGAACTTTATAATAAAGGCTATAAAATATTATACTTTACACTAATCATAGTTTACTATAAGCAAATATTTAACTTCATAAATAAAGGAACACTGAATAGTCATCTGATAATTCAATGGACACTTTCATATATTCATCCAATAAAATTAACAGTAATGTTTATAAGGCTATAATATTAGAAATCAGAATGTTTATTCTGGACTATCTTAAACTGTAACAAGAAGAGAATTGTACTTAGCACAATTCCAGGCACGTATTCCTCCTTTTGTGAGGAGCCGTGACAAAGAGATAAGGACTGTGATTTCAAAGGGTTATGTTGGCAGGGAGGATCATTTGTCTAGAACGTGAGTTTTAATATAATTGCAGGGGAAAAGGGTTCTTGAATAAGAAGAGTTGAGAGGTGAAGTGAATATAAGCAGGGAACATCATAGTGAGTGACTGCATGAAAAAAAAAGATTTTAGTGGCTTCTATGACAGCCTGTTTTACTGAGAACAGTGTATTAAGATAATTTTTAGGAAGGTTTACTGGCATTTGCAGTGGGAAATATCTATCTTATCTACAAGAAATCTACTCTAAATATATGTATTTTAGTTCTTAAAGGACTTAGATTTAGATTTAGGGGAACGGTTATTTGTTTTAGAAGTAGTACTGAGTTTAAATTGGCCACAGAGTAATCTACATTATACTCAAGATCAAAAAAGAAAAACATCTGTATATTTCATGACATACTACTTAATTGCAGGATAATATAAATGTTTTCTGTAATTAGCATTGTTGAAAGGAATTCCATTAACTGTACATGTTCACTCCTGCAGGGCACTAAATATTGGGTTCTACATGCAAGTTACTATTTATATACATACAAATTTCACTTTGCTTAGTCATATCTGCCCCAAATCTGACCCAAAGTTATAATATCCTACTTCAGTATTTGTGGGGTGGAAACATATTTTATTACAATTTCCATTCTGTTATTTTTCTTTTTCTTTTTTTTTTACATAGTATATGATTTTATTCATGTAACATTCTTGAAATGATAAAATGATAGAGATGGACACAGATCAGTAGTTGCCAGGGGTCAAAAAATGGGAAAGGGAGGAAGAAGGCATTCTGTTATTTTTCAAATTTTCATCTATCTAGCAGTTGTAGAGTAAAATTCCAATAACTTAATTTTTCAAATTCTTATAACTACATTTTTTTCTATAGGAAAAATGTTTTATATAGTAGATATATTTCAATAATATTATTTTGCATCATTATTAAAATTTCCAACACAGATAGAAGTAGCTTCATTTTGTTCCTAACAGTTATTTTGATCAACTAATAGAGATTTTTTAAAGACAATCTTTAGGTATTTTAAAAAATAAATTTCAATAAAATTGAAGTATTCAATGGAAGGCTATACACAAAAAAGGAAATAAATCCTCTGTAGTAAAACTGAACAAAACATCTATGAAGCAATTTTCGATCTGAATTATAATTTTAAAAAATATTTTTACCAGGAAAAATTTCTATTCCATAAATGAGTGATCCACTTCTCTGCAACTGTAAAGCCATACTGCCTATATGATACCACCATGTAATGGTTAATCTTCCTTTCCAATTTATGGTGCAAATTTTAAAAAGAGCACTGTCTTCATAATACCAAAGTTAAAATTATTTTTCTGCTACATTTTGAAATATTGCATTTTGGCTTGGAAATAACTTAATAAAAATAGTTTAGTCATAGTAATTCTATGCCTAAACAATGTTTTCAACTGATTTACTTTGCTAGTGCTTTAATACTCATTTTAAATACTCACCAATCTTAAGTTGCTGCATCCAAGATATCTGGAAATGGCATATAATTTAATTAATTTTATGAGTATGATTTGCCTTTTCTCTTTTATTTTCGTACATTTATGCATGTTAGCTTCTTTGGCTCGAGTATCTTCCTAAACAATAACTGCCTGTCACCTCTCTAAATCATGCTTCAAGGCTTAGTTTAAATGCTACCTCCTACATGAATTCTCTTTTTATTATTTCAGCCTGCAGTGATTGCTACTGCCCTCATTATGCTATGTAGTCTTTCTAGTTGTATTCAATAATTTAAAGACATTCAAGTCTCTACTTGATTATGTATAGGGCTTTTTATATAAGCATCAATTTTTGTTGAAAAAAGTAAATTGTATGAAGAGCCAAAGGTTAAATTTCTCTAAGGTATCAGTACCAGGAAAATTTACAATTCCCGTGAGCATTGGGTATATTTTTAATTTCATAGACATTGGCCCCTGTAATGGATCTTATTTTCTTTTATTACTGTTGCTCAGAAGCCCAGCACCAAATTTGCACCTCATATCTTGAAGGTGTACAGCATCTCATAGCTTTTTAAAAAATATGAATATATTAGCTTTGCCACTGTTTTCATCCCTTTTTAATTTTTTTTTGTTCCCTGTGTCCTGATTTTTTTATTTAAATTTTTAGAAAATTCCTGATGTTCTTGAATATCTTTGTAATCCACCTCAAAATTTCTTTATATCAAAGAGAAGCATATGCAAATAAATAGAGAAAAAACTGTGTGAAAATAATTGTTTTTACCTGGAAACATTTCAAAAATGGGGGGGATCAAGAAAATAATGAGATGCAATAAATATATTTGGACTTCTATATGTATGTCTTATTTTAAAAATAAAAGTTAACTTTAGAAATATTTAATTTGCAAATCAAAGAAGCACATGTATGCAATTTACAAATAAATATGCATATACTGCGTGCGTACATGTGTGTGTGTCTCCCTTTCGGCACTGGAGAGCCTCTTCTATCAGCTGCTGGGAGTGTGACTGACATATGAAGACTCTCATACCAGTCCTGTCCTGACAGTGTCCTTAGCTGAAGAAAGTTGCCTTGCCTAAGGCCATGCCTTCTCTTTGAGGGTAGCCTGCATCCAATAGCTAGTTGATACGGAGTTATAAAACCTGATCCCTTTGCCATAACCCAGTACAGTGAAGCAGCATCCTTGCTTCAGAGTTCCCTCTGGAGTTAGCTGGCATTTTTGCTACGACTGTCTCAGAATACACCTTCTTCTGTTGATCGATCAATCCTGCCATTTTATTGCTCTATAGTTGTAAATCCTTACAGCACTTCCTAATATGCTTTCCTTTTTTTTTTTTTTTTTTCTTTTTTGAGACGGAGTTTCACTCTTGTTGCCCAGGCTGGAGTGCAATGGCGCGATCTCAGCTCACTGCAACCTCAGTCTCCCGAGTTAAAGCGATTCTCCTGCCTCAGCCCCTCCAGTAGCTGGGATTACAGGCGTGTGCCACTACACCCAGCTAATTTTTGTACTTTTAGTTGAGATAGTGTTTCACCACATTGGCCATGCTTGGTCTTGAACTCCTGACCTCAAGTGTTCCGCTCACCTCAGCCTCCCAAATTGCTGGCATTAAAAGCGTGAGCTGCTGCACCCGGCCCTAATAAACTTTCTATACCCTAACCTCTATCTCAGAGTCTTCTTCTCAGAGAGTTCAATCTCTACGTAGATAGACAGACAGTTACATACATTTATACATACATACATACATAAACGGATTGACAGAGAGGCCTGCCATCTGTCTGTAGCACAAGCTAAATAGTCCTGAACGAAGTGAACAGACCTCTGTGACACCCGGAGATCACCTAGAAATCCCTGGGTCTAAGTTATTACTTTTCATTATCATAGGAATCTATTTAATTTTCATGTTACTTTATAGTTGAGAATGAATTGCGTTCTGGCCTATAAAGGAGCTGATTTTACTGACCAGGAGGTGACAGTTATGGTCACTAGAGCCCTCTGCTTGGTTTTGAATCTCAGCTCTTCCATTTACTAAATGTGTGATCTTTGACAGGCATTTACCCTCTCTGGGCCTCAGTTTTCTTATTTGTAACCTGAGGATAATAACAATAACTATTTAACAGTGATTCGGGAAAAATACAATGAATTAATTTAAAGTGCTTGGAAAAGAATTGGACAAATGTGTTAGCTATAATCTTAATGTAAAAAAATTACATCTCAAAGTCTCAATTACCCAGGTCAGTACCTTAAGCAATTAAAAAATCTTAACTAGTTGTTTCATATAGCCTGTATAGACAATACTCAACTGAGAAGTAATTTAGAGCATGACATAATTAACAACAATGAAAACATAGACATGTGAAATTTTTTTGACGTTTTAGTAATGTAAGAAAAAAATCTAAGCTAAGGTGCTTGGGAATTCTAATTGACTGTATTTGGGCTATCAGGTTACAGTTATATTTAAATAGATGTTCCGGGTAATTCTGACCAGAAGTTAGAAGGAACTACCATAGTGGTTTTAAAACATATCTGTAAATTCTTGTAAATATCTCCTATCAAAAGTCAGTGTCCCCTCCACAGGCTAGCCTTTGGGACCACCAAGATGAATAGAATGTGGCAGAAATGACACTGCATGGTTTCTGAGACTATGTTAGCAAAGACCAGGTAGGTTTTCCTGGTCAGCCTTTGAACACTGACTCTCAGAGCCATCAATCACTATGGAAGAAGTCCAGGAACCAGAGAAAAGAAATCAGAGAAAAGACCTTTACATGTTAAAATGTTCGTGTGCTGCATTGTGTGATTGTTTTTAAGAAAATCACACAAGGAACCATGAAGCCACCTTATTTAAAGTCCACATAGAGCGAAAGATGGCGGAGGAGGCCTAGCTGCTCCCTGTTGAAAACTTACTAATCCAGGTACCGGACATGAAGAAGCTTCAGGATGACCATATGCAAGAACCAGAGCGAGAACTGCTGAGCCAGTCATTCCCTTGAATTGGGCAAAATAAATGATTTATATCATAAGCTACTCTTTTGCAGTCATTTGTTACAAAACATGAGATAGCAACAGTAATACTTGTTTCTTTTTAGATCCTAAATTCATTAATTAGTTTTTATGTAAAACAATGAGTGTAAGAATCAAAACTCAAAGACATTCATGAAAAATAGTTTTCATTTTTTTAAATTTTCAAGATACTGTTAAATATCTTGAAATTGTGTTAAGCAATAATTAAATATCATTTTTCCTGTCTTCTCAGTTTCCACCACAATGCAGACTTCTTTCTTTCATTTATTTCTGAAGTCTGAATAGGAGAGGACCCCATCATCCAGTGTGCACACACACACACACAGACACACACACACACACTGCATTTCTCACCCCATCCCTGCATTTTGGTGGGCAAACATGTTTTCTATTATTAATATCCAGACACACAGCCTGGTCGATTCTTTGAGGAAGTAATATGGTCTGATTATCTATACTTAAAATTGAGACAATTGAGACAATAATGACAACAAATTATAACAGCTTTTGTTCATTTGAGGTCCTGAGAAACTCAATTTCTACCCTCCAATAGAATTATTATGAAGTAGAATATACATAATATTTCAGGACAGAAAAAAAAGAGTATCTTGTACATTCTGTGCTTCAATGTTCTTCATTGCTGTAACTTGTGAAAATTATATTTTTGGAATAATATGGCCAAGCTCTTATAATTCCAAAGAAGAAGGAACACCAGTACAATTTCTGAAGCCTGTTCTTTCTCTGAGGGAAGAAAAAAGACACATAGCTAGTTGCCAAGAGTCTCAGTTTGCAAGCTTGAGATTTGCCAAGGAGGAATTGGCTCAATAAAAGTCCTTGTTTTCTAATGGAAATATATATAGATTTTTCAATGCTAGAATAAGCATTTGAAATTATACATTATATCAATACTTTCTGCAGCAATTAGCAATTGGACCTATTTATTCCTGTGTGGGAGAGGTTGTGCTATTGGTATATTTTTTTTTCCTGAATCTTTCTGTGCATACACATTCTCAAAACACTTTAAAAAGAGGCTGCTTTAATGAATGTACTATGTTTGTTGATTGTTTCTTTAAACAATAGGAGATAGAAGATGAAGGATTTAATAAGGGAGTTAGCTTAGTTTTAAACTGTAAAACTTATGTTTTTATTGCATATAAGCACATCTTTATAAATGAATTCAAAAGCATAATTCTGTGAGGCATTTGAAAACAGCCACCAATCCTCTGACATATGCTGGAATGTGGTTTGTCACCTGTAGAAAACTAATTCTGATTAGCACTAAGATTAGTCATTCTAGTCTCCACTGGGTTGCAGTTTTTAAGCTTCAGTAGAATCTTCCCCAACTTTTGGCACCTGGGTGTTATGCATACCTGTGACCACAAACTGAAACTGAACCGATGAAATTGACATACTCAGAATAGAAACACTAATGTTGTCAGTTGAGGAGAAGGACTCTCAGAGGAGGACCAAGTTAATATGACAACTCCACTGAAGTGAATTACCACTAAAGAAAGACACTCTAGCATATGCAAATTGTTTTCATTGTTATGCAGAATATCTAGGAGGAGAGAATACCATTAAGTTTCTTTATAACATCTGATATTATTTTCCTCAACATTCCTTCTAGCAAGTTTGCTAAAGACTCATCTTGGGGATTCTGAAATGCCAATGGTTTTAGGTGTCCAGACACATGAATACTCCAGAAAGGAAAATAGATGCATGTGTTAAAATGAGTGACAGCATTCCATCAGAATTATCTTGGGTATTAATATATCTTCCGGCCCAGATTCAAGGTAACAGCTAAACAACCACACCCCCACAGATAAACAAACATAGAAGAAGTAGATCTCTTCATACCATCATTTAGCTCTATTCTTCCCTCTCTTTGGGAACAGAATTTCCATTTCTTTGGAACAAAATGTAGTTTTCCATATCTTGCCCTCCTACTTTGTATTTTCCCGATTCATTTTTAAGGCCTTGGACTTAGTAAATTGTCAAGTTAATTGTGACATAATGAAGAATTGAATAAACTCAGGAAAGACAAATAAATGTTTGGGTACTGGGGAGGTCCAAACTTTCTTTGGAATGTGTAGCACTCATATTTAGTACAGACAATAGCTTTAGAAATGTATTTGTGTAACAGAAAAAATGAAATTTTTTTTTCTACCTCACACCCCTTCTCTTTCATTCTTAGATAGGTAACATTCCTCTTTCTTCATGGATGGCTCTGACTCAGGGAGAGGTTTGGAGTATAGTTTTTTTTGCTCTCCGAAAATATGCAAAAACCCATTTGAAGCCAGAGAAGGATTGTACCATGCTTCTGTACAAAGGATAAGGCAGTCATTGACACTAACTTATAGCAATATAATACACCATGAAAGAAGGAGAGTAAGGAATACACCATTTAAATAAAGGGTTTGGAAATGGAATCTGGTTCTTGAACCTTAATTTGTATTTCACTAAATGACATTGATTTTTTTAACCAGAGAGGATGGACTATAAAAGATTGTCCATATGTCACACTATAGGTTCTTTTGTCTTTATGACTGCTGAAAAACTTCCCCAAAAGCATTTTGGTAGAATATTTCTTACATTCCCAACAAATTCTTCAACCGCTCTCCAAATTATTGATGAGTTTATTCCTTGAACATAACTAAGACAGAGAAAAAGTTATTATCAAAAATATAGTTATACTTAAAAGATTTTGACTTTTCTGAATAAAGCAATAATACATGGTGCTTGATATTGCACCTATAATTTTACACCTCAGTGATTTTAATATAATGAATAATAGATATGTAATTTCAACTTTCAACTCTAGTAAGAGATGGGTTTGCCCCTGCCACTTGGAATTTAGATTCATGTCTATTATCTCATACAAGGAAGTTTCAACATTAGAGTATGCTGGTCCACAAAATGTTCAAATTTGTGTGTTATTACCTTAATGCTTGTTTTCATTTGAAGCATTTATTTTCTTGGTCAGTGAGAAGCTATCATATACAGTTCCAAAAAATTTCTGTGTAGAGATTTATTGAGAGATACTTCAGTTCAAACCAAAAAATAAACATTTTTATTAACTCTGTTAAATGGTCACTATCTCCAGAAGCAGTAGTTATCAAAATGTAGCTCCCAGAAGAGTAGCGTCAGCATTATCTGGGAATTTGTTAAAAATGAAAATTATCAGACCTTAACCAGAAGTACTGATTCACAACCTCTAAGAGTGAGGTCCAGTAATCTGAGTTTTAATGAGCTCTCCAGATGATGTGTGGTCAGTGGGAGCCACTAATTATAAAAATAAAGTGAGTAGAATTGAAAACAAATTTGATATTCTTATATGTAGGGCAATAAAGCAGTAATGGAAAGTACCAGGAAAATCAAGTCACTGTCACATGTACCACATTAACTAAATTTAGATAATTAGTTGGCATAGTAATAGTTTCTAACTTTGTGGTACATTAAAGTTATCAAATTGCCTTCAGATACTTCACCATATTAGTTTCTCATAATAACCCTCTGAGTTAGCTAGCACAAACCAAATATTGTTTCCTTCCTATAAGAACACTCAAGATTTTGTCAAAAGGCAACCAGCTACAGATGGCATTAGAATCATCTTCTGTCTTGGTCTCTTTGAAATTTGCTGTGGTACAATAAGACCCTTTTGAAAAGGGACTGACTTAAAATATGGCATGTTTTTGTCCTGCATCAGTAATACTTTCATCTTTGGTTATCACTCTTAATATTAAGTGACATATTAAAGTGCATCAGAGAAAAGACCTTCACATGTTAAAATGTTCATGTGCTGCATTGCGTGAATTTTTTTAGGGAAATTAGCCACCTATACTCAGTACCTTAATGTCCATTTATTTTATTGAGGTACTGACATGTTTTACAATTGATAACAAAATGTACTTCAAGAAAATTGTAGTCTTCAGCTTTCCTTTGTAGGTGAAAACTCTAGTCAAGTCTCTATTGTTTTATTGACTCATAAGGTATTCTGTTGAGTGCCTATTTTATACCATGTTCTCTTCTAGGCACTAGGAAAATAAATGTCACGAGTCTTGCATTTTAAGAGCTTCCTTTATCTAGAAACAAAACAAGCCCCAGGAATAGCTAAGCCACTACCATCTTGGCCTGCAGTTTGGCGACAGCTTTCTCAATTGTCTTTCTGTGTTCTTTTCCCCGCTGCAATAGAAAATGAACCTTTTCAGGAATAAATGAGATTATATCATTTCTCTGCCCAAAACCCTCTAGAAGATTTCCATTACATTTAAAGAATAAAATCCTAAGTATTAGTCTCTGACATACTTTGCCTTAAGTATCTCCGTATTGTTTCTTCAACATATTAAGCACATGTCCAACTCAAATCCTCTGAACCAGCTGTCATTTGGTCTGAAACATTTTTGCCCTAAAAATTTGCATGGCTCATTATTTTATTTCACTCTGTTTTCTATTCAAATAAGCTTTCTTAGAAAGGCCTTTCCTGACCAATAACTCTATGTAAAATAATCCCACACACTCCCAATCCAGTCACTTTCAAATCCTCTCACTTTGCTACTTTTCTTGTTCAAAGCACTTATGAATACCTGACAGTATATAATATATGTCAATTTGGGATTATCACTTAATATTTTATATTAAAAATACTGTATGAATTTTTAGCCATTAATTGCTTGTTTATGATTTATAATTCTTTTCCCTAGTACTTGGATTCCATAAAGATAGAGATTTTTATCATTGTGTTTACCACTATATTCTTGACACCAAGAATTAAAAGTTATGAACATACAAAAATTATGTATGAAAAATAAATCACTTTATAATGAAAAATTTTATTAATGATAATATGTAGCACAAGGTACAAGTATGCCCTAAGTAACATTATTAACAAGTATATGCAGGATAAATTGATGGATTTGAATGAGCAAATAAAGATATCATAAAGATAACAGGAGAGCTCCACTATCCATTTACTAGATCAGACATATTCTAATATGGTAAATAGACATCATAAAATATGTGGGAGGTGAAATATAGTAAATTATGTAGAACTATTAAAATGAGATAACTAAAAGAATGAGATAAGATTTCCCTGCACAAGCTCTTTTTGCCTGCTGCCGTCCATGTAAGATACGAGTTACTCCTCCTTGCCTTCCGACATAACTTTGAGGCCTCATAAGCCATGTGTTACTGTAACACCATTAAACCTCTTTCTTTGGAAATTGCCCAGTCTCAGGTATGTCTTCATCAGCAACGTGAAAATGGACAAATACCGTAAATCGGTACCAGTCGAGTGAGGTGCTGCTGAAAACATACCTGAAAATGTGGAAGCAACTTTGGAACTGGCTAACAGGCAGAGATTGGAATAGTTTGGAGGGCTCAGAAGAAGACAGGAAAATGTGGGAAAGTTTGTAACTTCCTAGAGACTTGTTGAATGGCTTTGACAGAAATGCTGATAGTGATATAGACAATAAGGTCCAGGCTGAGGTGGTCTCAGATGTAGATGAGAAACTTGGGAACTGGAGCAAAGGTGACTCTTGTTATGCTTTAGCAAAGAGACTGGCAGTATTTTGCCCCTGCCCTAGAGATTTGTAGAACTTTGAACTTGAGAGAGATGATTTAGGGTATCTGGCAGAAGAAATTTCTAAGCAGCAAAGCATACTACAGGTGACTTGGGTAGTGTTAAAGGCATTTAGTTGTGTAAGGGAAGCAGAGCATAAAAGTTTGGAAAATTTGCAGCCTGACAATGGATAGAAAAGAAAATCCCATTTTCTGAGGAGAAATTCAGGTGAGCAGGCTGCATAAATGTGCATAAGTAACGAGCTGCTGAATATTAATCCCCAAGACAATGGGAAAAATGTCTCCAGGGCATGTCAGAGGTCTTTGAGGCAGCCCCTCCCATCACAGGCTTGGAGGCTTAGAAGGAAAAAGTGGTTTCATGGGCCAGGTCCAGGGTCCCTGTGCTGTGTGCAGCCTAGGGACCTGGTACCCTGCATCCCAGCCACTCCAGTTGGGGCTGAAAGGGGCCAATGTAGAGCTTGGGCCATGGCTGGAGAGGGTGCGAACCCAAGCCTTGACAGTTTCCACATGGTGTTGAGCCTGTGGGTACACAGAAGTCAAGAATTGGGGTTTGGGAAACTCCGCCTAGATTTCAGAAGATGTATGGAAACACCTGGATGCCCAGGTGGAAGTTTGCTGCAGGGGCAGGGCTCTCATAGAGAACGTCTCCTAGGGCAGTGCAGAAGGGAAATATGGGGTCTGAGCTCCCACACAGAGTCCCTACTGTGCCATCACCTACTGTAGCTGTGAGAAGAGGGCCACCATCCTCCAGATCCCAGAATGGTAGATCCACTGACAGCTTGCACCATGCGCCTGGAAAAGCCACAAGCAGTCAATGCCAGCCTGGACAGCAGTCAGAGGGAGACTGTACCCTGCAAAGCCACAGGGGTGGAGCTGCCCAAGACCATGGGAACCCACCTCTTGCATCAGCATGACCTAGATGTGAGACATGAAGTGAAAGAAAATCATTTTGGAGCTTTAAGGTTTGACTGCCCTGCTGGATTTCAAACTTGCATTGGGGCATGTAGCCCCTTTGTTTTGGCCAGTTTCTCCAATTTTAAATGGCTGTATTTACACAATGCCTGTACCCCAATTGTATTTATGAAGTAACTAACTTGCTTTTGATTTTACAGGCTCATGGGCAGAAAGAACTTGCCTTGTCTCAGATGAGACGTTGGATTGTGGACCTTTAAGTTAATGCTGAAATTAGTTAAGACTTTGGGGAATTGTTGGGAAGGCATGAATGGTTTTGAAATGTAAGGACATGAGATTTGGGAAGGGCCTGGGCAGAATGATATCGTTTGATTGTGTCCCCACCCAAATCTCATCTTGAATTGTAACTCCCACAATTCACAGGTGTCATGGGAGGAACCTGGTGGAGATGATTGAATTATGGGGGCTGATCTTTACTGTGCTGTTCTTGTGATAATGAATGATTGTCATGAAATCTGATGGTTTTAAAAATGGGATTTTCCCTGCAAAATCTCTCTTTGCCTGCTTCCATTAATGTAAGATGTGACTTGCTCCTCCTGCCTTCCACCATGATTGTGAGGCCTCCCCAGTCATGTGGAACTGTAAGTCCAATAAACCTCTTTTTTTTTCTGTAAATTGCCCAGTCTTGTATATGTCTTTATCAGTAAGATGAAAATGGACTAATACACATGGCAAGGAACATCCTCTTCTAACACATTTATATGTATATTCATTGATTACCTGGTAGTAAAAATAGAAGCTTATAAGAAATTACAAATGTTCATATTTTTTCAATTACATAGATGAATGAATGATAAATCTAGTTGATATACATGTCAGAAAAGATGAGGAACTTTTTACCTTTTAACAAAATCTATTAAAGAATACATATATATTTGTGATTTCTCTTGTAAGACAAGTTTAGAGTGGTAAGATTCTTTTCTTATTCATCATCAGAGTCCCCACAACATGCAACAGATTATATTTTAGATAATTAGTGCTTAATATATAAATGATAGAATAGTATTTATTTACATTTTTATTTTCAAAAACATAGAGCTCTTTTTCTGTTTGCCATTTGAGGTCAGGTACTTGCTGTCCTTTTGTAGTGGTAAGGCATTTTTCACTCCAATTTAGTGTAAATCCTTAGTCTCTGGTGCTGTCAGCCTGTAGGTAATGTTTTTATTAATCATCAATCATTTTCCTCTTTCCTACTTACGCAGGTCTTGTGTGTAACCTGCAAGATTTTGTACAAGAAAAATGCCCATCATAAGTGAGGTACCAATTTTCTGGAACTATTACACTAGTGAATGATGACCTTTATCAAATGGTGGGCAATTGGAAAGCCTCCAAAACATCTTAACTAATTTGTTATAAGTAAACTTGATGTCTTGAAAAACAAATAGGGAAGCAATGCTTTCCAGTTGTCATTGTCCATGAATCAACATGAAGAACTATAACTAATTTTTAAGAAACAAAGTGCTACTTCCAATATACTTGGGTGTGGATATAGAAGGGAAGTAAGGAATGCTGTAATGGTTTTGGAAATACTGCTTATTTAAACAGGAAATATTAATGACCAAAATCATTATAACTTATGAAGGATAACAAAAGAACATAAGTTATTGCTGGTTTATTTCAAGGGGAGTGCACATGTATTTGAAAAGGAACCCGAGAGTTCTAAGTGCACTGAAGCAAAGAGAAACATTGGTTCAAACAATTAAATGATTATTTCCCTTGGAAAGAGGTTGAAGTAGATATTATTTCTTATTGTTTTGTCTCTTCTTAGTCAGACTCATATACACTTCCAGAAATATTATTTAAAGAATCAAAGTTCAAAGTAACATAAAATACACATCAAAAGTTCAAAGTACTGCTATTAAATCTACCATATTATACTTATTATTAAAAGTTTTATTAATAGTATAAAGCCATAATAAGCAATAGTAGTAGTTGTTCAGTAAACTATGTTTTCCTTAGGTAACTTTAGTACACACATTTGCTGATATATTCAGCATACCCATAATTGCTGAAATTCAGATATGCACCCTCTTTTTAATATAAGTTCCCTATTATGTAGTGCTAAATTATTTCCCTTCTCCAAACCCTAAGGACTAAACACATAATAAACTGAAGAAATGTAGTGTGCAGCAGGAAAGAAATTGGAAAAGTCATTATATTTGTCTTTAAGGAACACTATAATAGTTTTATCATCTACCTGTTATATAATTTTCAATAATATTTGTCAATATCATCTTTATAGTTTGTGTCATGTAAACATAATGACTCACTTGAAAATTCCTGCCATTAACAATGATGATAGCCTTCATTATTGAATGTATCTCAAGTACTTGCCATTGTAAATAACATTTTACATATGTTGTTTCACTATGCTTCATCATATTACTGTAAGATAGTTAATGTATCACTCTTTTTCCAATGAGATTTTCTGGGGGTCCAAGAGATTACTCAAAATCCTAAAGTCAAACATTCATGGAAAGGTGAAGTAAGAACTTAAAACCTGATATATCTGACTCCAACTCTGCTGTCTTTTTTCACATTGTCAAGCTGTAGGACTCTGTAAATAAATGTTTGTTATTAGGTTGGCATTTTTGATATCCTCTGCCTGTTTCATTGAACAGTACCTTAGAAACACTCCAATGACCTCCTTGCTTGTCATCAGAAACAATCACTGAAGATAGTAAAGCTATTGCTCTATGTAGCCATTTTGCTAGACAACAGGATTGGGTAAAGCAGAACTCCATGGAGCCAAATGGATAATAACAGCTGAAAAAACATAAAGCTGGATGAGCGTCTTATTTTTGTAGAATTGGTATTGCTAGTTCAGGACTGAACAGGAGCTCTGAATGAGATATTAAAGATGCATATTGTCTCTAGACTTTACTATGTGTTCAACTTAATTGGAAATTACAACTAACACACTTCTTAGACATTTTCTTTGTTGGGTATAAGATCAAAGTGAACTATATAAAAAAATAAGATGTGTTTGATGATTAGAGCTATAGGAGAAAAAGTGTAACACTCAATTTTGGTAGATAAAATATCTCAACAATGTCTTGAAGCAGAAGCTGTTAAAATCACATATATCCTTTTGCCCACTTGAATTTCCTAAGGCTGTGATAGACAGTTTCTTGCGCTTTGAAAAATGTCAATTTCAGAAACCTTTAACTCTTTTCTACCAGAGGATATCAGAGAAGTTGCTCAGCCACAAGCTGGGTGTAACCTGTAAGTAGAGGGAAGTTCAAATGCTTAAAGACAACTGAGGAGTGGTAGTCAGTGGATAAGTTATTTCATTTCCTAAAAGATTATTGTGTATGATGATTGTATGTCAGGATCTTCATGGTTTCTCAGAGAACTCCCAGTGGGACTGAGCAGCAGTAACTCATAGAAGTATCTGGATCATTAATGTATACTTTTCAATGGCTTTTGTCATTTTGCTGTCTCTATTCCTCAAATGTACCCCCTTGGGATTGTGTCTCAAATACACTAAGTCCTTGCCTAAGTTTCCCCTTTTGGTGAACTAAATCTAAGACTATTCCCTAAAGAATGCTCTTAAAGATGTAGGGACATTCTCTAATAATGTGTCTTTCTCATTATCTTATTTAATACTTGATATGGTTTGGCTCTGTGTCCCCACTCAAATCTTATCTCGAATTATAATCCCCACGTGTTGAGGGAGAGACCTGACAGGAATTAATTATATCATGGGGGCAATTGCTCCTATGATGTTCTTGTGATAGTGAAGGAGTTCTCACGAGATCTGATGGTTTTAAAAGTGGCAGTTTCCCCTACATGCTCTCTCTCTCCTGCCACCTTGTGAAGAAGGTACTTGCTTCTCCTTCTTCTTCCATTATGATTGTATGTTTCCTGAGGACTTCCAGCCATGCAGAACTGTGAGTCAATTAAACCTCTTTCCTTTAAAAGTTACCCAGTCTCAGACAGTTCTATATAGCAGTCTGAAAACAGACTGATGCAATACTATCAATTGTTTATAATGTTTCCTCCCTCATATACTATAAATTCTTCATGGGTGGGCGCGGAAGCTCCTTTTCTTTTCTCCTCCCTTCTTCTTCTTATTTTTTTTTTTTAAATATATATAATAGCTGTTTTCTCCTTGCACCTTGCACAGTAGCTGACACATATTAGGTATTTAATAAATACTCGTTGACTAATTGAAGTTCCCATCACAAGTATGTGTGGTTGGTGTTATTGGATTACTTCGTAAAATGAGTTAAGTAACTTGCCCAATGTTACACTGAAAGTGACAATGGATACGACAAGATTCAAATTCACGTCTCTCTATGTGTCCTTTCCACTATGTGTCCTCCAACAGCCTAAGTCAGAGAGAAAATTGTTATGTTCTAAGAGTATTTTTTGATATCCTAGTTTACTGGCTACCAAAAAGTTAGAAGAAAGTTCACATTTGAAAGCTTTCAGATCTTATAAACCTCTGTAGTATTTCATAAGTACATGGAACCACTGCGGTCAGAAAATGCTTTTACACAGTATACTTGTCATCCTTAGCCCATGTGTATGCCCTGGAGATCACAGAAGAATACCTTTTATACACTTTAGTATAAATGATAACTGAGGGAAGAAAAAAGAATCACACTTGGACCGTTTCTTACCCCAAATTTATTATCCTAGAATTATTCCTTTGTATTTGGAGAGCGCTATACACTCATTTGTAGAAGATGTTGAGTTGAATGAAATTTCTATTTTCCTATTTTATACAGCATGAAAAGGCTATCAATCTCAAATAGTGATAGTGCTCTGGAAGGATCGTACTTTTGGAAACCAGGCATCTGCCTAAAGTAAAAATATTAGGAGAATTTCAGGATAATATTATTACATATTTTAATTTATTTCAAGTTTAATTATGTATGTTTTAAAATACTTTATGTGTTCATAAATAACCTGATTTTCTAATTGAAACTAACCAACCACAAATACATTTATTCTAGCAAGAATATATAGACAGTAATATACTCAATAAATACTATTAGCAATGTAAGTATCTATTGATAATATTTAACTTACATAAGCACTTAACATTAAATATATTAAAAAATTAGTTTTTAAAAGTTACTTCTATCAGTCTTACAATTCACCAAGTAACTTTTTAAACTATCACGTGCACTTTTAGCATCACTTTCCTCATTACCCTAGAAGCATATATTGAGTCAGATAACTCCCAGCTTCATTTTTATTACCATCTAAATAAGTAAGATACAACATTTTTTGAACCAACAGGAATTTTTTTCCCAAGTCACAGAATATCATTCACATAGCATAAGGGCAATTTCTCTTCTTTCATTTTTTTTTTCTTCCAAGGATCTATATTTATGATTTTTCAATGTCATTCACTGCTTCTGTTATCCATTTCTAAGTTGATCTTTAAAAGGCTTCATTATTAAAATACCTCAAACTTACAACAGTGAATTAATTCCCCTATAAATAACTGTTAAATCTCTGTTAAAATTTTCTTCTTTTTAAAATTCTATTACTTATATGAAATTCAAACTACCATTAGTTGAGATAATTTCAGGCTGTTGTGTCTTCCCCCAAAAAACATTGCTGTTCAGAATACAGTAATTGAGAGGGTGTCCTTTGATAAGAAAATATTTTAAGGATGTAAAATAACTCTGCTTTTTATAAGCAATAATTTCGGTAAAAAATTATCTTCGTATTTGGGCACGTTGAAGAATGTTTATTTCCTATCTATAGTAGTGTCTTGGACCCATTTTCCTGTCTTCATAGTAAATGAAACATTTATCCATTTTCAAAAAAAAGTAAAGTTCTGGAATTAAGCTAAATATAGCAATTTTGGTACCTTGTGTTTTAAAGATGAATTATACAGATAGTTTTGCTTTACCTACAAACGTGTGTGTGTTGTGGGGGGAGGTGTTCAACTACATGTAAGTGCATGTAAGTGTCAGTATGTGTATATATAAATGGGAAGCGGTAGTGGGGACATTTGGAATGTATTTTTGAAAGATACTAAAATGTAGAATAAAGTAGTCTATAAAGTCAGATAAAAAGATATAATGATAATAATGATATGATGCTATAATAATAATTGTATACATGGTTTAAAAAATCTAATTCCATTTGTATACTCCAAAGATTCATTTAATAGTAATAATTTGTTTGTTTTCACTAATTTTAATGGCTTATTTGTTTTAAAGCATCACTTGGACAGACTGTTACTCATAAAAATAAACAAATGAATACACAGAATGAACACAACACAGTCATATGGGTCAAATATTTACAACGCTTGACCCTAAAGCAAAACAGATTTCCAGACAGTATTATAGACAGCAGTCATTTTATGCTCTTTTTATTTCTTCCTGTTTCTCTGTCATTTCCTCTCTAGATGAAGAAAAACTGATAAGAAATTATGTCATTCCATGAAAAAACTCTTGGATAATGGTTTTTTTATTAGCTATGTTTCAGTCTTTTGGATTCACTTAGTAAAAAATTATGACAAAATCTAATCAAAAGAATATTAAAAGGAAATTGTCATCCTCTTTTCTATAAAATGTGAAACAATTGGTAGTGTGTGTTCCCCAGTGATTTACTGTATATAGAAGAGAATGGGCATGCTGAAAGGCAGATATTTGATGGGTAGGGGTGATAAATATTCATAAATATAGTTAATACTAAAACATTTTATTCTCTACTACTTATTCCATTTTACTTTTTTCTACTTGCTGAAGTGGTAGACATATTAAAATATTAATTTTCCGCTTTACTGGAATGATTTCAGAGTCAAGTGCCATTAAAATTCTGAATGTAAATATGAAAAAAGAGGATATGGCTCACACTAATCCTCTTCATTGGTTTTTTAAACTATTTATTTGCTTTTTTTTAAAGCTACTATTTCAAAAATTTTAATTGCTTTGGGAGATGTATGCAGAGGCCAGAAAAGGTGTCACAGTCTTGTGAAATATTGTCTGTCATTGAGAAAGCATTGGATAGTCCCCTACTACAAGCTTGTAAGACAAAGGGCAGCTTTTTGGAGGCAGGGCAACGCGTGATGGTCAAGGCCACATTTCACTGCCAAGTGCATTTCATGCACTTCCTAGCACTCTTCCCTTTCTTAAGTTACTATGTATTTCCATTAGAGAGACAGGCTAAAAAATGCCTCTCAGGGCAACAGTGTTTGTGAAGCAATTGTTCATCCTTAGCAGGCTTTAGAGCACTGACCAAAAGTAGGGTTAAAAGCTCTGATGAAGAGGTTTGTCATTGTCACTGGCCAAAGGGGATTCTAAACTATGGATTATGAATTTAACCTGATGTGAAAGAGATGTCATGATTTACATCAATTGTTCTTTTACCTCTTATGATTTTTCTCTTCTTTACTGCTAATTTGAGTTGGCTGGTTGATTATAACATCACATAAAATTTATTGCTAAACTACACACACACACGGCAAATGAATATACTGAAACTATTTTGATAAATGATATTTTAAACAATTGGAACCCTTTCCCGATATTCACTGGGTTACTAGTTTCAAGACCCAGCCCTTCAGTGGCCATGTCACCTTAGGGCCCTGGTATACCACAATGGCAGCATAGAATATTTAGCTATTGACCACAAACAGCTGTTGACACTTCTGTTCTCTGGAGAACAGCCATGTTCTGCACTAAATCTGACTCTGGAAAACTTAACAAGGGTTGAGAGGGGAACTTCCACCCAATTCAATAACAGCTCCCAGCTCCTGTGTTTTCCTTCAGTTCATCTCAATACAACCCTGGTTTCCTTGACAAAAAACAGCTAAAACTTTCTGAGCTCTTCAGAGTTCTAAGCATTTTGCATATATTAACTAATTTATTACTTACAGCCACCTTAAGAGTTAGATAGTATTATTATTTTCAGTTAACAGAGATATTAAGTAATTGTCTCATGGCCACACAGCCACTAAGAAACAGAGGAGGAATCCAAACCCAATCAGCCTGCCTCCAGCATTCCTGCTTTTAGCCATAGTGATATACTGTCTTGCCTTAGCTATGGAGCAAAGAAGAGACACTCCTATATTTTGTCTTGATAATATCATAGACACTTATTTAAGACTCTTCTGATTTTGACTTTGATTAAGACTTTATCTAGATTTAAACTATGTCATTTTAGAAGATTAAAAATCATTGAAAGTAAGATAAATGTGAATTAATTGGGAAAACAAAAATGACAAAAGGAAAGTCTTTATGATGATGTAAAATATTTAAAATTATGTATCCTTTCAGAGATAATGGCAGTTTCCTGATCACTACATAGGAGAGGGTGCTCATATTTTATTCATTCATTCACTCATTCATTCATTTATTTGTTTCCCTCTTTCTGGATCTAACACTTTAGTTTGAATGTTAGACATCATAATTAATATTAGGTGTCTATAACATCATATATATGCAACCTACATTTGTTAGTTCTTTCACCTATTATGATAATATTTGAAATTTTTATTCTTTTCAAAAGATTACCATATAGTACAAGAATTATTATAATAAATGTTTGGAGGAGAAACTATCTTATGCCTTATGAATAAGCTTTACATACATTTTAAAAAATTGTTCTTGGAACTATCAAAGTTGTCTACTGCTGCATAAGATGTTGAATTCAGCCACCAATGTTAGTTAAAACATAATTCACTCTGACATCAGTGATCCAGCTCTAATTAACTCAATATAGTTCATTGTAGCTGTAATTAAATTAATACAGATCTTATTAATGTTGAGATTATGGCTAAGGCTACATTCACATTATAGGCACCCTTACCTCAATGTATATCAAACTGTTCATACTCCTTAAATATGTCATATATTATTTCTTGTTTTTCTCCTTACGCAATTTTTCCTCTCCTTGGAATGCTTCTATTTCATTTATTCATTCTGCAAGTTCCTCATATCCTTTAAAACTTAATTCAAATATTAATTTACAATGACCTCCTGACCTCCTCTCTGAATTATATTACCTTCCTTTGTGATCTCAATGCACCTTTACCTCAACCATAACACCTGCCAGGATAGTTGCTGATTTAGTTATCCTTCTTCATCACAAGAGTGTAATGCTTTAGGAAAATATGAAATATATTTTGTTTGACTTTACACCCACGATGACTATCAAATGACACATTCATACTATAAACAGATATATAAATGTTAAAGTCTAGCACAATAATTAGTAAATGTTTATTTTTCATTTATGTATCATATAGTAAAACAGTTGGAATAGAGAGAATTCTAATATTTCCAAGTTTCCACTCTCCTCCTCTACGTAGATACATTGTATAACCGGCCACCCTTCTGTAAGGATAGAACCTGTGAATATGATGAGATAGTCACTGTTGTGATTACATTACAAATATATGACTTCACCCTTAGTAGAGTAGAGACTGGCAAAAAGACTCACTCTAGCTAATCTAGAAGAACACAGTAGCTATGCTACAGACTGCCTATGGGAGCCAGGTGGCAAGAAAATGTGGGTGGCTGATAATATCTAAGTATGATCATTGACCAACAGGTAGCAAGAATACAGCTGCGAGAAGATGCATTGTGCCAAGATGAATTTAGTGAGTTTGGAAGAGGACCCTGAGCCTGAAATGAGAATTGCAACCCTGGCTGACACCTCCATTTCAGTCTGGCAAGACTGTAACAGAGGACCCAGATAACCTGTACTACACACCTGACCTATGAAAACTGTGAGATCATAAATATGTGTTGTTTTAGGCCACTATTTTTGTGATAATTTATTACACAGTGGTAGAAAACTAATGGAAGGATAAACATAATTTAAAAGGCAGGGCAACTAATATACTTCAAACCCTTGTCAATAACTTAGCTACCTTTCATCTAATTTATGTATGTCCCACCTATAGATTGTTCCAAGTTACTGTCACAGTGTCTGGTTCCATAAGCTTCCAGTTTATATAAAATGCCATGAAGAATACTGACATTAACTATTTGTTAAAATATTTTTTCATGCATCTGTTTGTTTATATGTTTTATTCATTTTTACTTTTTTACTCTAAACATTTAATACCTTTTAAGTGGCCCCTAACATATCTTGGTAAAAATCATGCCCCAGTAATAAAAACTTATTAATAATATATGAAAGTGCATTATTTAGAGATTGATTATTACTTTCCCCCTGCCCCAACTAAGCTTAGAGTTAAAATACAAACTATGGAAATAAAGTAAATAAAAGTAGATAGAAGAAGTGCATTTCTAATACAATTGGCTGAAATACTGGATTACTTTGATTCATGGCATTTTCCTTTCTGAATATTTAAAATAATACTGGTAAGATTTAATTTCTGAGACTTTTTTAATCTGAAGAAAGACGATTAAACGATCATTGTGATGCCCTCTTATTTTTAGGATATTTTCTTTTATTCCTCTAAGAGCATTGCAAACAACCTGATAATACCTTATTAACACCCTTAAGAATTTGATAAATCCAACCAATGGTTTAGTAGCATCTACAACATTTTATATGCTTTATCTTCATGATCAAATAGAAAGATGGTATAAAGAATTATTTTGCTGATCTGAAATTCAGAAAAGCTTCAGGAAACAGAATGGCGTAGTCTTTATGAATATGTTATTGGCGTTACAAATAGTTGTGTTGGATTTCAAGTCTACCAATCAGCTGTGAGATCTGAGCATTAACTTCTTCAGATTATAATTCTTCATAAATTGTATATAATTAGTATCTATATCAGAAGGATCTACAAATAAATTATAATACTTATTAGAATAATTGTTTCACAAATGACATCATTGATTATTTTATACATATCATTTTGTTATCATGCTCTAGTTATTTATCCATTACTTTTCAAATTAGTTAGAAAAAATACAAAGAGCAATATTTTATTCCTCTGAAACTCATGATTACAGATAATATTTGGAATGAATATGGAATTTGAAAATATTATGAAATAAATGTGCTCAGAATGGCAATCATTGCCTTATTTCATATCTAGAAATTTTAACGTAGAAACTGGATACTATATACAACATTGGGCACATTAAATATTTGCTTTATTTTATAAAATGAATAAGAATTGAATAGAGTAAATACACAAAGTTGTGTATTTTGGGAATAAAGTAAAATTGAACATGACCACCAAATTCAATTAATGTGCACATGGAACTATAGTAGCTTTCACAACATTTTGAACTTTTCTCACCCAAAGTATATATTTTATAACTTAAACAAGTATATACTCATATTTGTGTAAGAGAAACAAAAGTTTTATGAAACAGTACTTAATTTTTCGGCAGAGCTGCATATTTTTTAGACATTCTTCCTAGAATTCCATTCCTAGAGACATAAGCTCTATATCTTCTCTCTGTGAATCTTGGTTGGTTCTGTGTCTGCTCTGAACAATAGAATATTGTTGAAGTGATATGATGCCATTTTTCTGGCCCAGGCCTTGAGAGACTAGCTTTTTCTGTTTCATGGCTCTTGGAACATTTGTCCTTGGTGTCCTTGGCTGCCACATTTCCCAAGGCCACCAAACTGTGAGGAAGCCCAAGCTGACTATATGAAGAGTCCATGTGAGCAGGGAGGAAGAGAGAGAGAGAGAGAAGATAAAAGAGAGTAAAGGAGAGAGAGGGAAGTGAGGCAGAGAGAGGGAAGTGAGGCAGAGAGAGAGAGAGAGAGAGAGAGAGAGAGAGAGAGAGAGAGAGACCTGACCAGTTCCCAGCTATTCTAAACCCCAGTCATTCATCTGCCATATGAGGCACCCCAGCCCCAGATTACTTGAAGCAGAAACAATTGTTCCCCAAGGCTTTCTGTCTGAAGATTCTGGACTCACAAAATCAATAAAACACTAATGAATTTTTTAATCACTAAATTTTAAAGTAGCTTGTTATGCAACACTGGAAAATCAAAAGTCTTATTAGTACATAATTTAAGCTCTATTAATCTCAAAAAATGGTCTTCAACTGCTAAATAGATTTCATAATATCTTAAGGGATTTCAACGTATAATTTGAAAAACGCTACTATGGACTTTCCAATAAACAAAGCAAAAACACGGCACATATGAAATTAACTTCAAATTCTTTGTGTCTTTGGAGTATTTGCAAACAGAAAAACAACAACAGCATGACATTCTAAAGCCTAAATCTAGTGTAGTTTAGTGGAAAGTACATGGCCTTTATTGTTAAAAAAATAAATAAATAAATAAATAAAGCTGGCCTTAGTTCTGTCTGCTAATTTCTTGTCAAAATTCCTTTACTTCTCTTACCTTTAATTTTTGTCTGTGTTATAATACTTATGTAAACGTTGTTACAAACACGAAATGATATAGAAAATTAAAAAGCACTTCATGCCACAATTTAATATGAAGACATACATATTAGTTGCCATATCATCACCCTATTTAAAAATAATGATAATAAAAATAAAGATACTATATTTTAACTATTCTTTGTAAATATAACCACCACCACCATCAAAACAGGCAAAACCTCAAAAAAAAAAATCCCTGTGTTGTTTCAGAAGTATATAAGTAAATAATGGCTCTAGCTTTGTTGGTGAAAGTAGTATTAAATTAAAATTATTTTACCAATCTCTCTGATCTCCAGGTAGGGGCACAGTTTCAGGTAAACACAAATAAAATTAGACTAAGACAAGCTTAACATTAGCTTCTGCGAGTCAGATTTCTCTCTCTCTTTTTTTTTTTCTTCTGAGTTAAAATTTCTTTTCTCACTTTTAGGCGACCTACCCTTTGCACTTGTTGAGTAACTAAACACACCTGGATATAAATATTGCATAATGTCTTGCCTCCAGGCTATCTGCTTTAGCTCTAAAGATGAAATTTTGATTCTTTGACAGTTTTCACTATGAACAAGTAGAAAGATAATATTATGAAGACCTAGGGTACAGGCGTGAACTAAAATTATACATCACTTCCTCGAAGGCCAAATGTAAGATGACTGTGGGTTTGGTGACAGAAAGGAAACCTTTTATTGACTCTGTTCCTGTAGGGAGGACAATCTCCTTGGTTTTGTGGTAGCTGCAGGGCAGTTTATGAGTGCTCCCATAGAGAGAGAGCATGCCACATTATTACTCTCTTTTTCCAGGACTTCTAGTAATAGCAGGGCTATGGCATCATCCATACCTTCTCCTAAGCATACCTCAGTCTTCTATAAAAATTATATTGTTAGGATTATAAATATAGGTGTCAAAAGCCAGAAACACCAAGTTGCAATTGTTTCCCTGCTTATTTGCTGATTGACCCTGAACTTCATTTTTATGACACTCAGATTTTTCATCCGTAAAATCAAGCAAATAATGCTAATCCTATACAATTTTTTTAGTAAGTAAAATGGTATTTATAAAGCATTTCTCTTAGAGCATGCAGAAGATGGATATTAAATATCAGCTATCATCATCTTTATTATTGTCTGTGTAACTGAGATGCAGTTCTTTTTCTTTATTCACTAACCTGAGAAAGAAACTGGAAATAACATTATGAAGCACCTACAATATGATAAGCATCATGTTAATAATTTAGATATGTGAATTATTTAAGTATTATAACAAATCTTCGAAGTAATTTTATTATTTCACATTTTTATATGAGGAAATCAGGGTGCTGAGAGTCCCATAGCTTCATAGGCAAATCAGGCCCTTTCACCAAAATATGTAGCTTCACAACTCCTGGTCTTCCACACCATGCTACCCCTCCCCCATTTCCCCACAGTACGTATATATGTGTGTATATATATAAAATTTTTTTTGAGACGGAGTTTCACTCTTGTTGCCCAGGCTGGAGTGCAATGGCATTATCTTGGCTTACTGCAACCTCCGCCTCCTGGGTTCAAGCGATTCTCCTGCCTCAGCCTCCTGAGTAGCTGGGATTACAGGTGCCCTCCACGACGCCTGGCTAATTTTGTATTTTTAGTAGAGACGGAGTTACTTAATGTTGGTCAGGCTGGTCTTGAACTCCCGACCTCAGGTGATCCACCTGCCTCAGCCTCCCAAAGTTGCTGGGATTACAGGCATGAGCCACTGCACCCAGCCTCTCCCAGTATGTATATTTAAGACAAGATGTATTTTGTGCTTTGGAGAATAATTTACAAAACTTAAAGCTGTATATAAGGGACTTTTATTACCTTTTTATTCTTTACCTCTTTCACCACTTAAGAGAGCATTCATTTTCCTCCAATAATACTTTTACTACTGGTAAGTATATTTATTTACATTTTAATGAAGGCTCCAGGTATTGAATGCTTCTTCAAGTAATAAAGGAATTCAGGTGAACTAATATTTATATGATTGTTTTAAAATACTTTCAAGGAACATCTCATCGATCAATCATTTTATCTAATTCTTGCCCATTTTATCTAATTGTTGCCCAGGCTGGAGTGCAAATGGCATGATCTCGGCTTACTGTAACCTTGTACAGTACATCCAACTTGTAAAATAAGCCCAGAATATGTCATTCAACTTTAAACAGTAGGATTGAAAAATACAAGATACATTAAAATCAGCTAGACTATTTTGATAGATGTGACTAAGGACTTACTCAGAATCAAAATCAAAGCATACGTATATTGTATGCTAGTCTTTAGATGAATTAACATATATGAGTATATTAGAGGTGTCCTTCCTAAAGAAGGCCATGCCAAACAATGAAACACTGTTTTCCTTCATAAGTAGGTACCTTGGAATATCCATGCAGCAACCTTCTACTATTTCTTCGCAGTTATAAGGGTTCTCTAATCTATTAGTCTGAATTCTCCAACAAACAGTATCCGGGAAGGAATTGTTATGCAAAAGAGTTATTGGAAAAAAAAATACTAGAGAGAAAAGGGAGGAGAGTTAGTGGAGCCTGTGAAAACCATGAGCCTGCAATGAACATTTGACCCCTGTGAAGGAGAGGAGGAAGGCAAGAAGGCAAAAGAGAAGTGAGGAAGGCAGGAAGAAGGGAAAGAGGGAAGGAAGAAAGGTTGTAGATTGAACTACAGTTCTAAGAATGTTTGAAGAAGCCTGATGGGGAGCTAAAGCATAGTCAAAATCTTCCCTTAGATTCTTTAGTGGAGTCCTTCATCTCCCAGCAATAATCCTGCCTTAGTATCTTCAGTGTCCTCCTCAGTCTTGTTGGCTGGTTGGAGCCCTTAAAAACCATGGCTTTGGTTCAAATGAGATGGATTTCAGAGCACTGCAGAGTGGACCAGCAATCACTTACACTTCCTGCAGTGGGGAATCTGAGAGGAGGATTTCATGGTCATTACACTGAGCATGCCTGAAATGTTGAAAGTCACCTCATTTTCCTTGCTTACTGGTAGTAGTTAAGAGCTTTAGAATCAGACTGAAATGAGCTTCTATCCTCATGTCTTTGAGCAGTTAACTATGCATTCTATGCTCGTTGACAACAATCTGGAAAGAATATTTTGACTCGGTCTCTACATCTTTTAAGTGTGTGTAATAAAACCTATCCCATAGGGTTGTGGCAGAGACAGTATGTGTACAGGACTTAACACTCATTAAGTGAATAATAATAGCTATTATTACAATCGAAATGCTCATAGCCAACTTCTACCATCTTTCTCTCCATTTACTGTTGCCTCTTGCATGCTGAATACTCCAATATTATACTTCTCTCTAAAATATCACAAATTTAGCCATATAAAGACCAAGGATCTTTTTTCCCGTATATCATAAACCATGTAATTGGATAATTTAATTAAACTTTGTATAAACTGGTTTGTTATTACTGTGAAAAAATAGTTATTCTATTTGTATTAAAATTAATGTTTTGGAAGGCATTATAAAAGCATCTCTAAAAATTGATTGTGAACTAGTATAACCAACGAATTCAAAAGATTTGAGATAAATAAAAACCTAGGATTCTGAATTTGGAATGCTTCACAAACATCTTTAATTTCTCACTTCATTTTAGCAAACAAACAAATGAACAAAACCTAGAAATCATAACACTGTGTTCTAGTTGTCTTTGTGAGACAGATCTTGAGGAAATCAGCAATCCATGCCAAAAAGCCTTTTTTTCCAATAATGAATGTAGTCTAATATTTTCCGTTAAATTAAGTGTTTAATGCATGCACATATTGTTTCTACTGTATTTTCATGATTCTCAGACTAAACTGACTTCTATCAACAGTAAAAACTTTATGAGTTTTTTTGCATAAAAGGGCTTTTATTCTATTACAGTTCCCCCCAATATAGCCATTTATAGAACAGGATTGTAAACACCTGCCTTCTTCAGGTTGCTGCTCTAAGATTAACTGAGATTGCTTATATAAGAGCATTAACTGCTGTATCTACAGCAAAGAATATGCACAATAACTATTCATCTTGAACCTTCCTCTGATTCTTCTTTTTCACTTCCTTACTTTTTATTTCTTCCATGCTTCTTTACCCCATTATTCCTTTCATTCTTTCCAACGCTCTCTTACTGTTTCTGCTGAAAACATTAATTTCAAAAGTTTAATTCTACCCTAATTTAGTTTTCTACCACAATGGTGCAATCAGAAGGAAATACTGATTCGATTAAATCAGAAACGTGGTCTCCCATTTAAATTAAATACCACATAAAAGCACACTCACTCTTTCATTTCCTAATGATGTTCAATAACTTCAAAATCATCTAGGGAATTTTTGATGCTTCTTGATGAATTTATGGGAGAAGGGTGTAGAACATCAGTTAGTTTTATTATTTTCCTTTCAATGGCTTATAGTTTTCAAGAAACAACTTACCTTTATAAATCTAATTTTGTAGCCTAAAGTAATGCTTTGGAGAAAGTGTTTAAAATTAATAACAAGTGAAATTTATGTAAAAATCAACATTTAGAACACAACTATGGTGCAATTTATTAACTAGGTTTAAAAGAAATCAGGTCCATTAATAATCTAGTGAGATTAGTGTGTGGAGGAGATAACCTTTAACAAATTCAGCTTAATCCGTATTTAAGGCATTTTGTAAATATCTTCTTGGAATTGAGGCATCTAGAAAGAACTCAGACATATGGATGAAATGCAAAAAAGTTTATTTGTGTCATAGTCACATAACTGAAATTTATTTTGCCGTAAAATACTTTGAATGTGATTAAAGATCATATTTCTAATGCATATAAAAATAGGCCTTTGCTGAAGCCTGTAGAATTCATTGTGATAAATATCTTAATATCTTATGTGATGAGTACACTATGAATTTTATTATTTTTTAATATATATAATATATATGTGGCTTACTTGATTGCATTAAAATATTTCTTCTGGTGGCAACTAGTTCTTTTGAGGAGAAGTTTCTGAACAATGATATTATCCAAGGAAGTGAGAGGCCATCAGTTTTAACTTCCAATGTGTTGGGTTTATATTGCACTGTGCCATTAAAAAGCCATTTTCTCTCTGTGATTCTGTGCCTCCTAATAGGCAGATATTAGGATATTTATCTACCTGGCAATATTCTCAGCCAATATTTGTCAGTCTTACTCTGCACAATTACAGCAGAAAAGGATTGGTAAAAAAGGGAACAAAAAGTAATAGACCGCAAAGAAAGTAAATATGTATGCCACAGAAGAGTTCATGTTTTCACTTTTCTATACTTTTTTGCTTACTTTAGGCATTTCTTTCACATGGTGAAATTTCTTAACTATAACACATAGTTTCTCCATTTATATGCAGGATTATTTTATGAAGGGCAGCTTACATCTCTTCTTGTGTATGGGAAATAGAATAAAAATGCAAAAGAAAAAATCATTATAGGTTGTTATTGATTTAAAAATTCATCTTCTGTCTTGAAAGGCTTCACAGACTTAGGATGCTTAGATGAGTTGAAGAGTGGTTAAAAAAAGTCAACTTGGATATATCTTTTGGAACTTTCTCCTATGATTTTATAATTTTAATTACTGTTCCCTCACAATATAAGGCCATGGAAAACGGAATATTCATGATGGTTATCAAGGCACATGCTATTAGGAATAAGAAATCTTTCAAAGTCATAAATGTCATTTAACAGACCAGTGGAATAGCTTAGCTTGGATATTCCAAAGAGAAAGAATTGTAGCCAAGATAATAGCATGCCCAAAACTAACCATTTAAAGACATATCATATTATAGTTCTTTATCAAATAGGAGAATTAGGATGTAAACAAAAAAATACACACACATAAATATTCTCCAATCCTGTGGAATTTAGCTTATAATATAAAACTGTCTAAACAATAATAAAGTACTTTAGAGATCTATTAAAGTAAATTACCATTTAAAGTAAAAGAAAAAAATTACGTTGTCTTCCTATAGTCTGCAAAATAATGAAAAAAGTCTAGACATTAATATAAAAGTCCTACAATCCTTCTTGATATGGTAGATATTTGTGTTGAAGTTAATATATAGTAAAATATACAAGTTTTTTTAATTTTATTTTTTTCTTTCTTTAATCAAACTGTAATATAATAAAATATTTTGGCTTTTGGAGACAAATGGTTTTATATTTGGAGCTGTTTAAAGTAGTTGAAGTCTAAGATATTTGGTAGTCTATACTACTATTACAAACAAATGTAAAATGCAAGGGAAGAAAGAAATAGAAAGTTAATTGTCACAAACATAACATCTCAGGGCTATACTAGGTAGGCAGGGAGGTTACTGCATGCAGTCAGTAGGATATTTCAACTTCTTTACATTCAATGCTTGACTTCAGGGTTGCTCTGGGCATCAGTATCTCAGCCAGCAATGAAAACAAGCATATGAGGAACCTTGTATGGGCTAGGCCAGTAAGTGACACATATCACTTTTGCTTACATCCCCTTGGCTTTATATCATTCAAATGGCCACAGCAGACTTTGAGGGAAGCAAAAAACAATATGCAGCCCAATGTGCAGAATCTCTGTTTGATGCATAGTCCTTACTGTTAGGTCAGGGTTTGATGGCTACTTCTGGTCTCAATATTTCTAAACTGAAAAGACAAGTCTTCTATACCTTTAAACTCAATATACAGCAGTGGATTGGGAAAAGATATCCATGCAGAAATAAACAGGAAAGGTGAGGATGGGAAAACACTGTAATTGTAAAAATGAGGAAAAGAATGATAGTATTTTGTAGGACAGGTGTTATAAAGAATCTTACCCTGGTAATGAAGGAAATTATTTTATTAGAGCATGAATATTGTCTCAAAGAGAAACGTTAATGTTCTCAGTGGCTCCAACATTGTCCTCTGAGTAGTTATTTCTTGTTTATTAGTCCTCATGTCCACATCAGTGGTGAGTGTTGAGAATGTAATTTGCTTAGGGAATAGTACAGCTTTTACACCCTGGTTCCTGCTGGTGCAAACTTGGAAGCCCAAGGTTTATTTATAGCTTAAACAATTAAAGACATTTTTGAGGGTCAGACTTCTTGTTTCTTTGGCAATATAATATACCTTAAAACTCATGATAGATAATAATCTATTTCCTAGTAGTCAGTTTCAGGTACTGATAACTCACCCAGACTTGCCTCCTGAACACACTTTTCAAGCCTGCTTTATTTTTAATGTTTGTTGCCCCTATTACTTTCTTGCTCTCACTACTTAATGGCAACCACAAGTAGATCATGTAGACAGAAATAGTCTTAAGTGGGAAGATAAACCCTGTATCTGATATTTACTACAGACCTAAATGGGATTTAACAAGCCTTAATAGAACTTTGTTGCTCAAAGCCTTTTTCAACCTTATCTTCTACTTTTTAGGGTCCATCATTAGTTGTTTTTGCCAGCCTTTTGAGAGACTTATTCTTCGCTTTGCCAATGTGTCAATATTTTCTTGAGCTCATCTCTATATCATATTACCATGCCAAAAGCAGTAAAGCTATCTACACTCACTAATAGTTTTCTTTTTCCAATTATTTTTCCTAGAGCTGTTGGTAACATGCACTGACTTTTATGTTTTTTCTGTTGGAAATTTTGTAATATATTTTGTCATTGTATAAGGTGGGTCTTCAGATTTCTAACCTGTAATATTTTTTCTCTTACTGGCTGCTTCCTTTTTTTTTTTTTTTTTTTTTTTTTTTTTTTTGAGACGGAGTCGCTCTGTCACCCAGGCTGGAGTGCAATGGCGCGATCTCGGCTCACTGCAAGCTCCGCCTCCCCGGTTCTTGCCATTCTCTTGCCTCAGCCTCCCGAGTAGCTGGGACTACAGGTGCCCATCACCACGCCCGGCTAATTTTTTTGTATTTTTAGTAGAGACGGGGTTTCACCGTGTTAGCCAGGATGGTCTCGATTTCCTGACCTTGTGATCCACCCGCCTCGGCCTCCCAAAGTGCTGGGATTACAGGCGTAAGCCACCACGCCCGGCGCTGCTACTTAATCATTAAGACAAGACCACATAGTTTGCATTATTTTTACATCAGCATTTTACTTTACCTCTTCAAAATAACCTCAAATGTAATGCCTACATAAAATAGAAGTGTAATTCTTGCTAAGTGACTCACAACAGTTGCAGGGCATGGTGGTGGGGGAATATTTTTCTACTAGACATTATACAAAGAGTCTGAGGCTAATGTCACTGCCATCTTAACGATGTGGTTTTCAGGGTCATAATAATCAACACCATTTCAATAGGATGCAAAGGTTAAGAGTGGAAGGGTACTCCTGGAAGATTTTCTGGGACATACATGAAAGTGATCCATAATTCCACTCACATTCTAGATAGAATAGCATGAAGTCACATGGTCACACTTACCTTTAAGAAAAACCTGAATATAGCCCATTTGCCTATAAAGAAGAGAGAGCTAGTGGTTTCTGTAACACTGATTTTATAAAGTAAAAATTGGAATTATGGTAATTGCCGGGGTGAGGTAGCTCACGCCTGTATTCCCAACATTTTGGGAGGCCAAGGCAGGAGGATCGCTTGGGCCCAGGAGTCTGAGACCAGCCTGGGCAACATGACAAAACCCCATCTCTACAAAAAAATACGAAAATTATCTGGGCATGGTGGTGTATTGCCTGTATTTCCAGCTACTCAGGAAGCTAAGGTGGGAGGGTCAGCTGAGCCTGGGGGGTTGAGGCTGCAGTCAGCCATGATCACAACACTATCTCTAGCCTGGATGACAGAGTATGACTCTGTCAAAAAACAAACAAACAAACAAAACGAATCGAAGAACTGTAGTAATTAATTTGAAAATTTTAAAAATGTTACTAGGGTTAGGCCGGGTGCGGTGGCTCACGCCTGTAATCCCAGCACTTTGGGAGGCTGAGGCAGGCGGATCACCTGAGGTTAGGAGTTCGAGACCAGCCTGACCGACATGGTGAAACCCCATCTCTACTAAAAATACAAAAAAAATTAGCCAGGCGTTGTGTTGCGTGCCTGTAATCCCAGCTACTTGGGAGGCTGAGGCAGAAGAATTACTTGAACCCGGGAGGTGGAGGTTGCAGTGAGCCGAGATCACGCCACTGCACTCCAGCTTGGGCAACAAGAGCAAAACTCCGTCTCAAAAAAAAAAAAAATGTTACTAGGGTTAGAAATAATGAATATTATGCATATGGCATTATTATATACTCAAGTAATATTGTGTTTAAAAATAATGTCACTATTATTACCTAGGTTATTGACTGTATTTTATCACATCCAGTTGAGGCTTTCATAAAGTCTCGAGTTAATGGATTCTTCACTGTGTAATCATATATCATATGTAGATATCAAATGCTTAGCTATTAAATTAAAATTTCATTTGTTCACTAAAAAGAAAAGAGGGAATTGGGTTATTTAATGACAGATCCACAATGGAAACATGACTATTTTCTTAGAAACAAGATAAAGCTGTATCCTTTCCTCATTTCATATACCAATAAATTTTAAATGAACCAAATACTTAAAGTAAAAATAAAATGTAAAAGTTTTATCGGAATTATGAGCAAATATTTTGTAATCTATAATTGTAGAAGCTCTTTTCAAGCATGTGTGGCATTTGTACTAGACAAATATATTAAACTGTTATATTAAAGAGATAATGAATATTATCCAGTTGGCTAAACATACAGAAAAAAAGGAATACATAAAAATGAAGGAATGAACAGAGCCTCAGAACCCTGTGGGATAGCCTCAAGTATACCCACAAAAATATACACATACATAATGGGAGACTTAAAAGGAGAGAAGAAAGGCAAAGGGGAAGAATAAGTATTTAGAGAAACAATGGACAAAATTTGATGAGAAACCTTAACCTTTACATTCAAGAAGCTCAAGAAATTCCAAGAAGTATAAACTTAAAGAGATATATACCCACATACATCATAATCAAACTACCAAAAGCCAAAAACAAAATCAAAAATCTTAAAGACAGCAAGAGAAATGTCACTTGTCACTTAATAAATGTCTTTAACAAGACTAACAATACGTTTTCTCATCAGAAGCAATGGAGACAAGAAGCTCATAGAATGGCATATTCAAAGTGCTGAAAAATTAAAGACTGCTAACCAAGAATTACGTATCCAATAAAACTATTCTTCAAAAAAAGTGGAAATTACGACTTTCTGAGATAAAACAGAGAATTCAACACTAGCAAACTTAAACTAAAATATATACAAAAAGGAATCCTTTAGACTGGAATGATGTGACATTAGATGATAACCCAAATCCACACACAGGAATAAAGAGCCCTAGTAAAAGTAAATATATAGATATGTATAAAAGACAAAATAAATGAACTTTAGTTGTAATTCTATTCTTCTTCTATATGATTAAAGACAACTGCATAAAAATGATTATGAAACTCTGTTGATTATTATGTATAATGCCTAATCTGTATGACAAAAATGACCCAAAAAGGGTGAGTAAATAGAAATATATTGAAGTAAACTTTTGTAATCTGTTGAAATTAATATGGTGTAAATATGAAGTAGATTGTTTGCAGTTAATGTGTTTATTTAATTCCTAGAGTAACAACTAACAAAACATTTATTAAAAAATGAAATTACAGAAAAATTAAAGTGGTAACTAGAAACTATTTATTTAACACCAAAGTAGTCTTCACTGGAGAAATAGAGGAGCAAAAACAATATAAGATATATAAAAATGTCAAATATCAGAGACAACTCCACAATATCAGTAATTATATTAAAGTAAAGGGAGTAAGCAGTCCAATAAAATGGGAAAGATTAACAGAATGGATTCAAAAAATCATAATCAAACTGTGTGCTGTCTGAAAGACACACTCTACATTGAAATATACAAACAGACTAAAAGTAAAATAATAGAATAAGATACTCTGCGAATAATAACTAAATGAGAGCTGGAGTGGTTATATCAGACAAAATAAAATTTAAGGCAAACTATTACTTTAAACAATGAATGGCATTTTATAATAACAAATATAAATATATATTCACCTAACAAAAGAGACCCAAAATACATGAAGCAAATATAGACAGAATAGAAGGGAGAGATATACAAATTAACAATGACAATTGGAGATTTCGATACTTCATGTTCAATAATGGCTAAGACAACTAGGCAGGCAAAAGATTAACAAACAAATATAAGACTTGAAAAATATTATATATCCATGCCATCTAACAGATAATTATAAAACACTAAACCTAGGCACAGCATAATATACATTCTTCTTGAATGCACATGGAACATTCTCCAAGATAGACTTGTGTTAGGTTATATACAACAAATCCCAATAACTGTAAGAAGGTTGAAATAATATGAAAAATGTTCTCTGACTACAATTGAATAAACTTAGAAATCAATATAATTAAGATAATTGGGGATATTCACAAATATGTAAACATTTCACAGTACATGTTTCACTGAGCAATATGTTAAAGAAGAAATCACAAGGGACAGTACAGAATGCAATAAGATGAATGAAAGCAAAAAGACAACACTAGCACTGTGGTATGTAGCAAAGACAGTGCTTAATAGAAAATTTAAAGCTTTAACCACCTATATTGAAAAGGAAGAAATATCTCAATTCAGTGATCTATTCTTCCACCTTAAGAAAACAGATGCATAAACAAAATTAAAAAATCAAGTGTAAAGCAGATAATAATAGAGATTAGGTGAAAATAAATGAATTAAATAATAGAAAAATAATTAAATGTTGATTTTTTTCCCTACAATATCAACAAAATTGACAAACCTTTAACTAGATTGACCAAGAAATAAGGAGAGAAAACGTATATTATTAATGTTAGGAGAGAAAGAGGGAACATCACTAAAAAAGTAAAAAGAAAAATAAGGAATAATATGATAATTCCATGCCAATAGATTGTATAACCAAATGACATGGATAAGTTCCTAGAAAGACAAAAACTCCCAAAGATGTCTCAAAAAAGAAATAGAAAATCTAAATACACTTGCAACAAGTAAAGAAGTTGAATTAGTAATGATAACAATAATTTTAAAAACATACTAGCTCCAGATTGCTTCACTAATGAATTATATCAAACATTTCAGGATAATTAATACCAATCCTTCACAAATTATTTTAGAAAGTAGAAGAGGAGCTAATACTTTCAAACTTGTTCTATGAATTTAAATGTATTCATTCATTTTCACCTATTGATACCAAAACTTGTCAAACACATCACCAGAAAACCACAGATCAATATTTCTTATAAATATAGATACAAAATCCTCAGCAAATGGCCCAGCAAAACTATCCCAGCAACATCTATAAATAATCATATGACATAATAAAGTGGGATTCATCCCAGCAATGCAAAATTGGATTAACATATGAAAATCAATCATTTAATATACCATATTAACAGCATAATGAACAAAAATCACATGATAATCTTAATAGCTACAGAAAAATCATTAGAAAAAATCCAAGATCCTTTTATTTTAAAAGCACTCAACAAAGCAGGAATGGAGAGATGTATTCTCAACTTGATAGAGGCTATCAACACACACCCTACAGCTAACATCATACTTTGTGGTGAAAAACTAAATCCTTTTCCTTTAATATTAGAAAGAAAACAAGGATGTCTGCTTTTTCTACCTCCTTTTCAGTAGTGTATCTGAGGTTTGATCCATGTCATTTTGGCAAAAGGAAAGAAAAGACATCCAAACAAACAGGCAAGGAAAAATTAAAATTATCCGTATTCACAGATGACATGATCTTGTAGATACAAAATCCTAAGGAACATGTGCATACACACACACACACACACACACACACTACACACATACATGCATGGATACACATACATACACACACACCAACTGGAATTTAAAAATGAGTTTAGCAAGGTTGCAGGACACAAAGTCAATATTTTTTTAAAATTGTATTCATATATACTAGCAATGAATAATTCAAAAGTGAAATTAAGAAAACAATTTCATTTACAATAATATCAAAAGGAATAAAATTCTCAGGAATAAATTTGACAAATTAAAAAAAGGAGTGAACAATTAGTATACTGAAGCTACAAAATATCATTACAAATTAAGAAAGACCTAAATATATGGAAGAACATTTTATATACTTGGATCAGAAAACTTAATATTATTAAAATGGTGATACCAAGTTGATCCACAGATTAAGTGTAATCCCTGTCTAAATCTAAGCTTCCTTTTTACAGAAATTGACAAAACGATCTTTAAATTCATGTGGAAATGCAAGAGGCTGGGCCCATAATTGCCAAAACTATCTTGAAGAACCAATTTAGGGGATTTTCACTTTAAAACTCACTATAAAGCTATAGTAATCAAGACAGTGTTGTATTGCCATAAGAGTAGACACATAGAATAATGCAGTTAGAATTGAGAGTCCATGAATAACCAATTACACTTATGGCCAACTGATTTTAGCACAGGTGTTAAGAGAATTCAATGGGAAGTTAATGTCCTTTTCTTTTCTTTAATTAATTAATTTATTTATTTATTTATTTTCTGAGAGACAGAGTCTCACTCTGTTGCCCAAGCTGGAGTACAGTGGTACTGTGTCGGCTCACTGCAACCTTCATCTCCTGGGTTCAAGCAATTCTCCTGCCTCAGCCTCCCAAGTAGCTGGGATTACAGGCGCCCACCACCACACCTGGTTAATTTTTTTATATTTTTAGTAGCGACGGGGTTTCACCATGTTGGCCAGGCTGGTCTCGAACTCCTGACCTCAGCTGATCCACCTGCCTCAGCCACCCAAAGTGTTGGGATTATAGGCATGAGCCACCGTGCCCGGCCCATTTAATATCCTTTTCAACAAATAGTCCTGGGACAACTGTATATCCTCATGTAAATGAATGAATTAAACCCCCAATTTCAAATCATACACAAAATTTAACTCAAAATACACACAGATGTAAATGTAGGGGTTAAAATCTTAAGACTCGGCCGGGCGCGGTCATGTCTTCATGGTTCATCTATATTATAGTACATATTAATACTTCACTCCTTTTTGTGGATCAGTAATATTCCATAGTATGAATATACCACTATCTCTTTTTGCATTTATCAGTTGAAGGACCTTTGAGTTGTTTCTGCTTTTCTTTTGTATTGGTTTCGTTTTTGACTATTATAAATAATGCTGTTATAAATATATATTAATACATTTTAATGTATATATGTGTTTTCAATGATCTTGTGTAAATAACTAGAAGTGAAATTGCTGGGTCATATAGTAACTTTATGTTAATATTGTGACGAATTGCTAAACTGCTTTGCAAATTGCAAAGTGGATGAAATATTTTGGATTTTCCACCAACAATCTATGATGTTTCTAATTTCTCCACATCCTTGCCAACATTTGTTATTGTCCATCTTTTTTTATTATCGCCATCTTAGTAAGTATGAAATGGTTTCTAAATATGCTTTTTATTTGTTTTTCCCTAACAATTAATGTGTGAAGCATCTTTTCATATATTATTGGCCATTTCTATAGCTTTATTGGAAAATGTCTATTCAAAACTTTTCGCATTTAAAATTTTGTCTTTTCATTGTTGAGTTGCATACATTCATAATATATTGTACTTAAAAGCTTATTATTAAATATATGACTTGCAAATGTCTCCTATAAAAATAAATCTTCCATTTATTTAGGTCTTTCTTAATTTCTTTTAGTGATGTTTTGTAGGTACCGTATACAAATCTTACACTTCTTTTGTTAATTTGTTAAATTTATCCCTGTGAGTTATCTTTTTGTTTCTTGAAGGGATCATTTGAAGCACAAGCTTTTGCTCTTTTAAAAAATGCAAAAAGAAATAGTGGTATATGCAAAAGTGATAAATGCAAAAAGAAATAGTGGTATATTCATACTATGGAATATTACTGATCCATAAAAAGGAGTGAAGTATTAATATGTACTATAACATAGATGAACCATGAAGGCCATATATTGTATTTATTTGTATAAAATATGCAGAATAAAAAGCTCCATAGAGACAGAAATTAGATTCATCTTTGTCAGGGAATGAGGAGAGAATGAGTGGAGAATGACTGTTAATACCCACAGGGTTTCTTTTGAGGTGATGAAAATGTTCTAAAATTAGACAATGGTGATGGTTGCACAAATCTATCCTAAAAAAATCACTGGACTGTATACTTTAAAATAATGAATTTTTTGTGATGTAAATTAAATCTCAATAGAGTTGATAAAAAGATCTTTATTATTTTTAGAAGTTTTAACAAAAGTATTCCTTTTTTTGTTCTAAAATACACTTATCTGTCCAGTCTTCAACTTTTGGAGCCCCCAGTTTTTCCCTGTCCTCATCGTGCTTCCCTCTTTTCTTATCAGGCTTAAATATTGTTTTCCATTACAAGAGTGCTTCTCTTTCATATGTCCTCAACTCACCTGCTGTTATCTACTTTACGCAAACATTCTGGACTGGCCAAATTCCAACCCGAGTCTACACAAACTCTACTCCTGCCCTGATGAGCCTAAAATTCTGCATAAAGAGATTATTACTAATGATGATATATTGTGTTTTTTGTTTTGTTTTGTTTCTGTTTTTGTTTTTGTTTTGAGGCAAGGTCTCCCTCTGTTGCCCAGGCTGGAGTGCAGTGGAGGAATCATGGCTCTATTGCAGCCTTGACCTTCTGGCCCATGGGATCCACCCACCTCAGCCTGTAGAGTAGCTGGGACCACATGCCTGCACCACCACGCACAGCTAATTTCTTTTTAAATTTTTTGTAGAGATGGGGGTCTCACTAAGTCAGCTAGGATGGTCTTGAACTCCTGGGCTCAGGTGATTTTCCCTTCCTCAGCCTCCCAAAGTGTCAGGATTATAGGCGTGAGCCACCACATGCAGCCTATATTCTTGAAAAATGCTAAGAACAAATGTTAAGTCTTCTTAACACAAAAATGATAATTATGTGAGATAACACATTTGTTAATTAGCTAGATTTAACAGTCTTATAATGTATATATATTTCAAAACATCATGATGTACATAATAAATACAATTCGGACAATTAAAATAAATAAATAGCTAAATAAATAAATAAAAGTAAAAATAATTTACCAACACACACACACACACACACACACACACATACACACACACACACACAGTCGTGCTTCCTGAGATCATTTCAAATTGATGACTGGAAACTATAAATATCCTTCAATGCTGCCCAGCAATCCTACTCGTTTGCTAGCCAGATCTATCCTGAAGTCTCTGAAGCAGCTATTTTAATCTTTCCCTAGCTGTTTAGGACCCCTATATCCCCCTTTCTTCCTCAGGGTCTGATGAATAACCTTCTTCTTCTTTCTTTATGAAAATAGAAGCAAGCAAAGACATGCTTATATTTCTCCCACCACAAATTCTACAGACTTACATGCATCTATAACCCCGTACTCCGCCTTCCCCAGTTATGGGGGGTGGGTGGGGGCATGTTCACACTCTTGTCTGTTCTGCATCCACCTCTTTTCCCTCACTCATGGGATTTTCTGCCACATTTTCACCTTAGCAATTTTTCTTCCCATATGATTATTCCTGACCATTTACAAAAATGTCAGACAACTCATACTTCACGCATTTTAAAACTCTCTCTGGATTTCATATCTTCCTCCAGTGTTAAGCCCTCTTACAGAAAAGTGACCTCAATAAGTTTCTTTAATTATGTTGTTTAGTTCCTATTTACTCATTATTTGTTGCATTCACTTCAATCAGGTTTTGTTTTCTAAACAAGCCACTTCAGTAAAACAACCCTGTCAAGTTTCCCAGTGACTCCCCAAATGCTAAAGGTAATGAATAATTCTGAGTCATTATCTTTTGAGACTCATCAGTTGGATTAAACACACTTTGTTGCTATTTCTCTTTTTGCTCTTTCCTTCACTTGGCCTTTTGAGACTACTTTGCTGTTTCCCCCTCATCAGGAAAACGTTTAAAGATCTGAATGCCTCTGGGCTCAGTTTTTAAATCTTTTATCTAACAATATAAACTCTTTAGGTGATCTTATCCAACCTTATGACTTTAAATCACATCTCGAAGTTGATGGCTCACTTATTTTTATTTCTAGTCCTAACCACTTCACTTCACTGAGACATGAATTCTCCTGCCTACTCAACCTCTCAACTTGAAGCTCTTACAGGCATCTCAAATTTAACATATCCCCAATCAAACTTGATTTCTCTCTGTCCCCAAATCTGTTCTGTGTTTTCTGTCTCATTGTATATTTACTCTATTTAATTATTTTTTCAGACCTAAGTCTTGCAGACCTTTATGACTCCTCTCTTTTAATCACACCTTATATCCAGGCCACCAGCAAATTTTCTCCACACTACTTAATATATTCCATTATATTAAGTATTATAACATATAATAACCCTATTATATTTCTGATATGTCTAGCTTAATCTTTTATGTTTGTCGTTTACTTCTTGTAGGCATTTGAATTTTTATTCTTTTTAGAGTAATCTTTAAATTAAAAAAACTAAACAAAATCTGAATTTATATCAGATGAGTACTGATCTTAGGTATGATGTTTCTTTGTAATTTTTTTCTTTAGTCATCTTTTCTTGTTTTTTAAAAAATATTTTACTAGAAAAATTACTTAACCAATTGATAAAAACCCATTTTATTATAATCTAGATATTTAGTAATATTATAACTTGTTTAGATAATTTTAAAATTTATTTTACTTTGTTTTTCATTTAACAAGACAATCCCTTTATTGCTAAGATGAAATATACTAAATTGAACAGGTATTTCAGAAATTTGCAAATGCTGTTATGTGTATCATCTTCTTTAAAAAATTACTGGAAAGGATTGGAAGCCAGCACATAGAAATTGATTTAATGAAAAAGCAATAAAGAAAGTAATCATAACGAAAAATAATAATTTTCTCTCATTTTTTCTAAATCAGATATGTTTATTCCTCTTAAGAACTAAATAAAGAAACTTTATATATATATATGAGTGTATATATATGGGTTTCTTTCTCTCTTTATATATTTAGAAATAAATAATGTGGTTATTTTTAGCTTCTAAAAAGGAAAAATAACTTTCCATTAAGGGAGAGATTTATATATGTATAATATGTTATTTATACTTATATGATTGATGATATTATCTAATATTATGTATATTACTATAGAGTTGTTATTTACATTTACTTAGAATAAAGCAAAATCAAAATTTGGAACATTTCTAGAAAAATGCAAAGCTATAAAAATATTTCTCTAATTCATTTGTGATCTAAAGTAGAATTTAAAACATGTTAGTGTGTGGAAAATAACTAATATTTTGGCATTCCATTCCTTTCACATTCATTTTTCATGCTTCAGTAAAGCGAAATTTTCTAATCAGAGTAAAGTGACATGGTGAAAGTGTAGATAATATATTTGAATGAAGGTTTTTAATGAATGTGGTATTTATTAAGGCACAATCCATTAAAGAAGACTTGCATAGTTGTCTCACATTGTTTCATTGATTTTTATTTCATGCATGATTCAGGTGAGAATTATTCCTTACAAGAAGTACTCTCGTTTATAATCTTTAATTTAATAATGCAAACTTTTTTGTTTATTTACATGGTTTGGAATATTTTACATATATAAGCTTTGCATGTCCAAGTGTAATATTATAACTCTGAAATGAGAAATGAAAATTAACATAATGGTAGACATTTAAAGGTTTCAGTATGTAAACACCATTATTTTTTCTAGTAACTTACTCTGTTTGTTCAAAATTTATTTAAGTAGAAAATAGAAACAAAAAATAATATATATTTTTTTAAATTAAAGATTGGAAGACCTGAACATCAACATCAAGTATGTCATAGTGATGACAATACAAGAATTTTAAATGGAATACAAGACTACTCCCCCTTCCCATACTATTGAAGAATCCCTTGACAGGCTTTACAAAGTGTGTATCTCCATATTAGCAGAATTATTTAAAACATAACATGCATGCACTCACACAGAACTCCTACACTAGTAAAAAGATACCCACACATAAAAAATAAACTAGAGAATTAAGGCAATTGTCTGGGTAATGAAATAACAATCTTAATTGTCTGAAGTATTGTCCCAGTGTTCCACTTTACTTTGGTGTGAGTCTCAAATAAGCCTCAGAAGGAAAACCTGTCAATGAGTTTGCAATGTTTCCTAAGGTCAGATTGACAATCCTACCTTATCAGGTAAATCACAGTACACAAAGCATTTGCCTTTTAGAACTGTGGAATACCTAGCCAATTCTGTGCAAATATGGATTATTTATTAATGAAAATGACATATACTCTCCCATAGTAGTTTGAAAAGGAATAGTTGCATGCAAACATTGCTTTTTAATTATCTAGTATTTTTCTCTCCCCTTTCTAGGCTATGAATTAGTGTTCTTATCTATGTATTTATACTCATTTCCTTGAATAGTTTCAATATAGACTAACTTTAAGAATTGCATTTTTAAAGATGAATATATGAGTAAATGAAAAAATATATACATTAAAAAACAGGCAACAAGGCACTGATACCACCAGGTTTCATTGACACTAACCAAATTATATTCCTGAGCCTCTCTTGATAAACTGTAAGAAAAAGGATTACTATCTCTCTTATTTTGAAAGCAGGTCATACTGACCATTTTATATCATGGAAACTTACACTGTGTTGAAATATTTAGAAATCATAAATAATAGTAAAAATAAAAAAATAAGATAATTAGGAAGCTGATGTGCATCATTTATATTAATTATCAGCTAAGAAGAAGATCATCCTTCCTGCTACTGTTTATTTGGATTGATTTTTAGTTTGCTAACCACACCAGTCATATTTTAATATACACGTGGATATTTAAACATCATTCTGCAACAATGAATCTGGAGAAGAAATGATAACAACAGAAGGTTAATTGATCAATTTACTTATCTCAAACCTACCTGTTTAGCAATGTTTCTAATGAGCTGGCAGTTCTTTTATCATAAGACATATCAAGAAAACTTAACCCTTAAATTGATTTTAGAACTCTGCATTTTTCTTGACCTAACATTCGTAACATTGACAAAAGAAACTACAAACAAAGGTGTAAACAGCTTCATAACTCTAATTTTGAGTAAAACATCATGTAATTGTTTTTAAATTACAAAAATAGTAGACATTCATTGTAGAAAATTCTAAACATTGAAAACAAGCAAAGAAGTAAGCATCATCAAGTATCCACAGATAAATAAGCACTGTTAATGTTACAATTATACATGCACAAAAGCAAATACACATTTTAAATAAAATTGATATCATAGTACAGGATAAAAATACATATGTATAGCTTTATTTCTTGAAAGTATATATAATTTGCTTCAAGTTGAGATGGAGTAAAAGGACTGGTTTTACCATCTCATTTTAAACAATTAAAAAAAAAAAACAGACAAAATGTTGGAAAAAATGGCACTCAACATGTTCTTTACCAGCCAATTAAGTATAGTAGTCTCTGAGACACACGAAAAAACAGACAAAGCCACAACATTGACAAAACTTCATGCCTGGAGAGAAGCTTTGCAGCTGCAATGGAGAGAAAAGTAACCCAGTAGGAACCAAGTAATCTCCTTGAGTTGAGGAAATGGATTTGAATTTCACAGAAGCCAAAGCTGTTAGAATTTCAGGGCCAGAGTACCAGAGAGGAGAGAGCTGCATAGAATAATACTCTAGGGATCTGTTAAGGATTCCCCTTGAATATTCAGTTGAGTACCGACCAATTGATGCATGTGAAGAAACTATCAAGGCTAAGGAAATACTTGAAAGTATTAGAGGAAATTGTGTCTTCAGTACACACATGGCTGGAATCGTGCCTGTTTCCATCAAAGAAACTTGGAAAACCTCACAGTTCATGGGGAGTTGGTTTAAAGAGCCTCAAAAGTTGGCAAAAATATATAAAATGAAATAACTCTATGTTATTTTGTCTCACCAAAAAAAGAAAAAATAAAAGTGTAAAAGCAAGAGGCAGGGAATTTATAGAACAAAAACCCACATGGAAATTTCAGAGATAAAATCTTTAATGTCTGATATGAAAACCACAGTAAAGGGCATTATCAAAATGTATTCAACAGTGCAGAAGAAAAGATTTGTGTACTTAAAGACGTAACAATAGAAATGATTGAAACAATACGGAGAAAAAAGACTGCAAAAAGTTAATAGGTAATCAGTGAACTGGGAAGCAATTCCAACACACTTAATAAATGTGGAATCAGAGGCTGTAAGTGAACAACTAAATTCTAAGCTCCCAAAAAAACGAATGGACCACACCCTCTTGGCCAAGGGGTACCCAAAGAAAACTGGAAAAACTAGTTCAGGCTATGACAAGAAGGGAGGTCAGATATGCCTTATTATAACCTCTTCCCTTTGGAGTTTAGGCACAACTGACCAGCATTAACATTAATAGAGAGATCATAAGACTTTCTGTAGAAATAGAATACCAAATTCCAACTTGACACTGGTATAGCATGACATGACAGATAATAAACCCTAAAGAAATCAAAGTATTGCATCCCAAAATATGTATATGACATATGACATGTCATACAAAATATGTATTGACATGTATATGAATGGCCCTGCAAAGTCTTCTCTTGTGGGGAAATTTGCATTCTGTAGAGAATCCCCTTCCCTTCCCAGGTCTTTTCCTAATCTATTTAGCTAAGGGTCTGTCACCTTTTAAGATCTGGTAAGAGACATTCGTTTTCTATTTTCTCTGAAGCCTGTTCTTACTAAGAGGGTTGATCTACATAACAAGAACCTTGAATTATACAACCCTCCTTATCTTAACTCAAGCATTTCTTTATGCTGATTTCAACCTTCAGGCATAGATTAATTTTTTTCTACCAATTGCCAGTCAGAAAATCTTTGAATCCACCAATGACCTGGAAGCTCTCCACCCCCACTTTGAGATGTCCCACCTTTTTTGGCTGAACCAATGTATACTTTACATCTATTGATATATGTCTTTGCCCATAACTTCTGTCTCCCTAAAAGGTGTAAAAGCATGCTATAATCCAGTGACTTGAGGCACATGCTCTCAGGACCTCCTCAGGTTGTGTCAGGGGCCAAGATCACTCAAATATGAGGCTCAGAATCAACCTCTTCAAATATTTTACAGAGTTTGGCTTTTTTCACCAACAAGTCCTCAAAGAATAGGAAAAAGAAGAGAAATTGAAAATATTTGAAGAAATAATAATGGAAGACATTTCAATTTGGAAGGAAACCATAAACTCGCAGACCCAAGAAATTAAATAAGTAAATCAATAAATAAATCTAAATACTAGAAACACATACACACACACAAAAACTACAAAAGACATTGTAATTACATTGCTTAAACTAGTTATAAAGAAGTCAGGGAAAAGGCACATTATGTATGCAGAAACAAAGATAAGGATAAGATCACTTTTCTCTTTGGGGAACAAGACAAGTGAGAAGAGAGTGAAATAACATCTTTAAAATACTGAAAGAAAAAAAGATCTCTCAACCTAGAATACTAAATCAGGTAAAAAGCATCACCTCAAAAATAAAGGAGAAATATAATTTTTTCAGACACACAGCTGAAACTCACTACCCAAAGTCATGCAATACAAGAAATGTTAATGAAAGTTTCTCAAGCAGAATCACAGCAATACAAAATGGAAACCTGTTTCTACACAGAAGAATAAAGAGCTTATGAAATGGTAGTGCCATTTGTAAATATAAAGGTTATTCTTATGACTTAATGCAGTTTAAAAGGTAATGTTGAACATAAAAATAATAACAACACCTCAAGAAGTTTATAATATGGGTGGAAGTAAAATGTATGACAACAGTAGCACTAAATCCAGCAGGGAAGAAATTATACTGTTCTAAGGCTTTCACACAATATGTAACATAGTTTAATATCATTAAGATATACATTGATGAATTTAAAAATTATAATGCTAACCTTAAAGCAATCTCAAAAGAATAAAAACCAAAACAAAACACAATAGCTAATAAGCCAACAAAGCTATAATGGATTCATAAAATAATCACCAATTCAAAAGTAGGCAGAAAAATATCAAAAAAGGAACAAGAAACAGAAGAAATCAAAAACAGATAACAAAATAGATTTAGCTCAAGCATATTAATAATCATATTAAATATAAATGATCTAAACACCTCAGCTTTTCTGTCAATGAATAAAAGACACATGTCAAATTTTCCAAACACATCTAAGTTTTTGTTCATTTATTTTACTATTAATAAAATTTCCTTTATTTTTGCATTATTTATCTAGTGCATCATAATTCATAATTAATGAAGTACCATTGTTGATTGAATTATTCATTTTATTTTCCTTTTACATAAATATATAGTAATACAGACTTTTTGGTGTACATTCTCTGAATTTTAACATGGGCATAGATTTGTGTAATGTACCATCATTATCAGGATACAGAATAATTTCTTCATCTTAAAACACTCCCTTAGGCTATTGACTTTTAATTACAACTTATCACAACCATTAGCCCCTGATAACTATTCATAAATTCTCATTTTATATAGTGATTATTTAGGGAAAAAACATATACCAAGGAAGTATTTATTTATTTATAATATAACCTATTGCAACATGTTTGTTGTTTGGAATAGACTAGTAGCAGGAGTAAAATTGATGATACATGAGATGGGGGGAAGAGAAAGAAAGATGATACACGAAAGAGATGCAGAAGGGAAGAGGGACAACTGCCGAGATGGGTTGAATCTAGTGAGAAAGTAGAGGAGTACACTTTAGTAGACATGTAACTGGAAAATTCATCCACAGTAGTAGAAAGAAAGACAATATATTAATACAGTAGTGCAGTTTCAATGTCAGTAAAGGACTATAATAAAATCACCTCATTATAGTCACTTTCTAAAAGAAAGAAAGTAGCACAATCTCCTACACTCAAATATGACTCCTATTTCTCAGCATTTGTTAAAAATATAAAATTTTAGATGCATATTTTTGTTGCATTTATTATATATTTAGCTATCATTATTCTTTTATTTATTGCTCTACTATAAGTCTAGATTTCATTGTTTTTACTGTTCAACACTCGATAATTTTTATAATGTATGTTTGTAAATTTGTTTTAGGATTATTTCTCTCCTGTCTCTATTATCCAGGGTATCAGCAAGGCTGTTTATAACATTGATGTATACTTACCAAATCTTGCCCAATAAATACCTGGTTTTTGCATGGATGAATAAATGACTTAGTATTAGACAACTGGATTACAAAGACATTAGTTTTGATTAATTTCTTAGTGGGCTGTAGTATGTTCTTTGCAATTGCTTTCCAAGCAGCATAATTTAGCAGCTTAGTGTCTGATTTCTTGCAGGTCTGAGAAGATTTTGTCTTCTCAAATTATAAACAGCTTGTCTGTGTTTATAAAATAATCTATTTTAGATCATAATAATGGTACAGGTCTAATCTATGTTATCTATTAGTATTAATCTTTCTATTTCCTAGCTCTCTTGGCTCTTTAACACCCACCAAGTGAAGTGCAATAATAATTACAATCCTCTTTACAATCCGAGTTCTTCTGTCTGCCTATGTATAACAATTTACCTCTGAGGAGTATAGTGTATCCCTTGCCTATCTCTTTCTTCTTCTTCTTTTTTTTTTCTTTCTGGGACCTATGGTTATTAAGTAGTAGGAGGAGGATAGAAGAAGTATACTGGCAATTTCAAAAAGTATAATCTGTTATCTGTGCAAGAGAGTTTTGTGTTAGGTATAAGGCCTGAGTCTCTAATCTGACATTACGGGCAGACTTAGGGGGTTATGTGCCATATTATTCTACTCATTCAAGTGACTGAAGTGTCTCTATTTATGGAGATACAGTTTTGGTAGGCCACTGATGGTTTTTGTCCCAACAATTTCATTGTCTTTTTTATCATTGGAAATTTCAATTGTGTTATCGTTAGTTTGGGTTCAACTTTCTTCCCCTCCAGTATCTTCTTAGTTGTATTTGTGTGGATATTCAGAGAAGATGCAAAAGGACTTCTGATTATAGTTTTTGAGTAAAAAGAAATAAAGTGGTTGAGCTAACTTTAAATTACAAATATTGTAGAAGATTAGAATACAAACTTTAAAAATGTGAATTCAAGTTATAACATATGATGAAAGAAAAATGAAGGAACTTTATGAATTCTTTAACAGGGAACCAATACTTAGAGGTTTATTTCAGTAACAGAGAGCAGCATTTATTGGAATGGAAAAAAATATGTCACAAAAAACAGTGTCCTGTTTTATGAGTCAATATTTATTGATTAAGATTTATCTATAAGCCATATATCTTTTTTTTTTTTTTTTTTTTTTTTTTTGGAGACGGAGTCTTGCTCTGTCGCCCAGGCTGCAGTGCAGTGGCGCAATCTCGGCTCACTGCAAGCTCCGCCTCCTGGGTTCACGCCATTCTCCTGCCTCAGCCTCCCGAGTAGCTGGGACTACAGGCGCCTGCCACCACGCCCGGCTAATTTTTTGTATTTTTAGTAGAGACGGGGTTTCACCGTGTTAGCCAGGATGGTCTCGATCTCCTGACCTCGTGATCCACCCGCCTCGGCCTCCCAAAGTGCTGGGATTACAGGCGTGAGCCACCACGCCCGGCCTAAGCCATATATCTTTACCCAATGAAATTATACAACACAGCCTAATTTATTTTATATTTTAGTTCCAAAATCCAGAGATAGAAATTCTTATTTAAGTAATTCATTTAGTCATCAGAGGTGGTATAGAATCCTGCTTCACTGACTCCTCACCAATAGATTAAAATTTGCTCTGACTAAGCACTGTATTGATGGTTTATACTAGTATCTCATTTGGCTTGCCCTGGGCTTTAGGTCTCTCCTTATCAATATTGTTCCCACAGGTTGAGGAGGTCAGTGCAGAATGTTTCAGAGAAGCGTTTCCTAGCAACAAAACACAGGGTCATGGACAGAATATTTTAAGGGGCTAAAAATATAAACTTGTCATTCAATGATGAAACAATATAAGGCCAATGGTAAAGAGTTATTGTGAATAAATAATCAACCTAATTTTGTGAAATATCTAACAATAGGAGATAAATAGGATATTTCAAAATTAAGCATTTTTGGTCAGAAATAATAGGTAGAAAATAATTAAGAAATAATTTTTACTTATAGTGATAATACATCATTGAAATAAGAATGCCTTCAATATAGTAGGGCATGTAGAAGTGTACTTAAGGTGAGAGGTTAGGACTGGAGAGGAAGGTTGGAAACACACACACACAGTTGATTCTCATTATTGAAGGTAGTTATGTTTTGTATAATTGCCACAAATTTTAAGCTGAAACACAGATTAAAAGAATAAAAAAAGAAAGTCGGGCACAGTGGCTCACACCTGTAATCCTAGCACTTTGGAAGGCTGAGGTGGGAAGATCACTTAAGGACAGGAGTTAAAGAGTAGCCTGGGCAGCACAGTGAGATCCCATCTCTACAAAAATAAAAATAAAATAAAATATTAGCTGAATGTAGTGGCATGTGACTGTAGTCCTAGCTACTGAAAACACTGAGGTGGTAGTATCGCTTGAGCCCACAAGTTTGAGGCTGTAGTGAGCAGTCAACATGGCACTGCACTCCATCCTGGGCTACAGAGCAAAATCCTGTTTTTAAAAAAAATCATAAAAAAGAAAAGGGGCATATGGAAGAGACATTGAAAGATTCTAAATATGTGTAATTGAAGGACCAGATTTAAAGATGAGAAGGAACAAACTGACATCTGAAAATTGTTAGATAAAATCCAAAAGTGGTTGAAAGACATTAATCCACTATTAAAGTTCAATAAAACACAAGCAGGATAAATACAATGTAAATTACAGACAGATATGTTTTCGTACCTCATAGCCAAATTGCTGAAGCCCAACTACAAAAATAGCATCCCAAAAGTAGCCGGAGAAAAAAGAATAAATTCTATTTCTGTAACAGCAAAACACTAATAGCTAACATTTCAATGGAAACTATGAAAGGCACTAAACAATGGGGTGGTATCCTTAAAATGATGAGGAAAAGGGAGAACTGCCAAAATACAAGTCTGTATACAAAAAAGAATTTAAAAAGCAGATTAAATTACAGTCAGAAAAACATAATGTGAAGTTCTTGCTTAACATACCTGAATTGAAGAAATATTAAAGTACAATAACATAGTAATTCCTCAAGGAAACATAAACTTTAAATAAACCTGAAGAATAAAGGAGTGGATTAAAATACAGGCAATTATAAATGCATATTGACTGCACTGAGTTATAATAATAATTTATTGTGGAGTTTAAATATGTAAAAGGAAGATTTTAAAATATATGTCAAATATAAAGCAAAGAGCAGACAGAAAATTAAATTCAGGTTTAATCGTTTTTGAAAACTGACAAATACTAATTTTACTAAGTTGCAATACATTACAGATTCAAGCTGTTATCTCTACTGTAACTATTAAAAGTGATAGAATGTATAAATAATATATTAGAAAGAGGAAAAAATGAAGCAAAATATTTGAAAAATATGAAAGTATGTAACAAATGAAAGAATAAGGTTTTAGAACAGGTTTTTCAGTTAAAAATAACAAAACTGTAGACATAAACCAACCACTGTGTGTAATTACAATTAATGTAAATGAATTAATCTTCCAAATATAAAATAAGTAAAAATCAAAAATGTAAAACAACACACAGGTGGCAATTTACAGTGAACATTAGAAAATATTTTGAACTGAATGATAATCATAATACTACATCAGACTTGTTGGGTGTAGCTAAAACAGTGCTTTGAGGAAAATGTTTTGCTTTAATTGTATACATTAGAAGATAAACATAGAGGGAAATGTTTGAAGTCATTGGACAAAGGAGGTAGTGAGTGGAATTGTGGCTACCAGATACTGGGAAGAGTATGAGGGAGGGAGGATAAGAGAGGTTTATTAATGAGTACAAAAATCCAGTTAGAAGGAATATGTTTTAGTGTTGAACAGCACAGTGGAGCAAGTATAATTAACATGAATTTACAGTATATTTCAAAATAGCTACAAGAGGTTTGGAATGTTCCCCAAACAAATAAATGATCAATGTTTGAGATGATGGATATACCACTTACCCTGATTTGATCATTATACATTGCATCCATGTATCAAAGCATCACACGTATTCTATTACAACTATTATGTTGTTGTTGCCAATAATGTATGTCCATAAAATAAGAAAAATAAATGCCAACTAATCCAAACAAAATATAAGTACTCAAATAATAGATATAAAAGCAGACATCAAGTAAAGAGAAAAATATGCTTTTGAATATATCTAAGTTGGTTACTTGCTAAGAAAAAAATAAAAAGGGAGAAAAAAGCATAGATTACATTATATGGAATTGAGAAGATAATCCAATGATTATTGAATTACATATGTTACATATAGCAAATCTGTATTAATAAACTTGACATTTTGGATAAAAATAATGCATCTTCTGAAAAGTTTGATTTACCAAAGCAGACACAAAAAGTAACAGAAAGTTGAATATTTTTAAGTCTTTGTTTATTATTGGTATTAAGCACCCATGAGTACCTATTTACAGAGAAAATTCATATTGGTTTACACAATAAATCTTACAAATACTTTAGAAAAAATTATATAAATATTATACATATTTTTCCAAAAAGATATGAAGTAGAAACACTTCTTAATCTTTTAAATATAAACAGCAAAACCTTGATATCAAATATCTACAGGCATTATAAGAAAGAAAAATTAGAAACAATTATCTCCCTTAAAATTCAAAACTCCTATATAAAATATTAACAAATCAAATGTAAAAATATATAAAATAAAATACATCAAAACTCACTGTTATTTATTCCAGGAATGCTAAGGTCATTTAACATTTGAAAATCAATCAATGTCATTCACAACAAAAATAGATTAAAAGAGAAAAAATAATCATCTAACCAAATATGGATAAATTATTTAATAAAATTCAATATTCATTCAGAGAAAACATTTTTCCAACTGGAAATAGAATCTTTCTAATTATTAAAATGGAGTATTTTTAAAAAATAGATAGGGCAAGTAGAATATAAAATAGTAAATATTTGAAACACTTCCTTCTGATGTTAATGAAATATTAATGCTGTGGTAGGCTGAGAAATGTACCCTCAAATCTATTCACATCTTAACCCCTGAGGCCTGTGAATATTACATTATGTGACAAAGACTTTGCACATATGATTAAGTTAAAAATCTTTAGATAAGAGGTTACTATAGATTATCCAAATAAGCCCTTAGTGAAATTGTAAATTCTTAATAAGAGAGGCAGAAGGAGATTTCACAGAGAAGAGGAGAAAGCGATATGACGACAAGGCAGAGACTGGAATTATGCTGCCATAAGTCGAGGAATGCAGGACGCCACCAGAACCTAGAAGAATCAAAGAACAATATTTCCCTTAGAGCCTCAGGAAGAGGTGGCAGCCCTGGCAAAACCTTGATTCCAGCAAAATAAAAATGATTGTATATGCCTGACCTTCAGAACTTATAAAAGAATAAACTTCTGCTGTCTTAAACTAATTTTTTTTGGCTGAAGCAATTTACATGACCAACCCCAGTGTCAATGAGGATACAGGGAGGCATGAACAAATTGGCAAAATGACTGTAATCAATCCACTACAAAAGGATTATGTATTCAGTCCAATTTATAACTTTCCCTTGCCTTTCGATTTATTTTAAAGAAATACATGATTAAAATAAGTTAGTGTATTTGGGGCATAATATTCAAAAAAGATAATTTAAAAGTACATAAGCTTTGTGAGGCATATGGTTTCTGTCACAACAATTCAACTCTGTTGTTGTAGTGCAAAAGCTGCTATAGACAATATGTAAATGAGTGTGGATGTGTTCCAATAAAACTTTATTTATGTATATAACACGTCCAGAACAGACAAATCTACAAAGACTGAAAATAGATTATTGACTGTGTAGAGCTTGAGCAACTGGGGGTAGAAGGGTGATGGGTTAAGGGCATGAGGTTTCTTTGGGGGGTAAAGAAAATGTTCTAAAATTGATTGTGGTGAGAGTTGTACAGCCCTGTGAATATATTAAAAGCCACACATTATAACCACAAAAAAGTACATTTACCAAATATAGACTTATTGGAGATTAATTAATTCACTGGTGAATTATTAGTTTTAAATTAAATGTTTACATTTAAAAATATATAAATAAAAGTCCATAGTGCGTTAGTGGCCCGAACTGTTTTGTGTGCCTATCCCAAATGACTAAATGTGGCTAGAGTGAGCATAGGTCACATGCTCTATTTCTGAAGCTAGAAATAGAGTCCTACTCTGAGCACTTAGAGAGATAGAATGGGGAAGACATATTTTATCAGAGAATATTTAAGATGATATGTAGAAACATACAGTGAGTAGATACTGGGTAGCAAAATCAACAGATAGCTATTAAAAAGTGATTTATAAATAGAGTAGAAGATTGAGGATAGAGCTTTAAAGATACTTGCAGTTGGGAGGATGATGGCAGTAAAAAGACAAGAAGAAACAGAGAAATGCTCTTCCTTCCTATATTGTTATCTTACCTAAGATTTTGCACCACGATGTCTTTTTGGAAATAGGGGATGTACTAATGTTATTGCCGTAGATGCTAATTCTAATACCTTTTTATATATCCCAGTTATCATTTCCTTTTAATTGTGCTCTGCTCTTTATTTTTAACTTTTAAAATCTGTTTTCCATTTTATTTCTGACATATATTTGATATTTTATTTACTATTTGGGGACAAACTGATTCACTGAGATTTTTAAAATCCCAGTAATAAGTCACATTTAAAAAAAAGATTAAAAGTTTGTTCATGAAATTTTGTGTTGTACTGGAGTTTTCTCGATTATTAATAGCAAGAAAATTACATTTCTGGACAATTATATTCTGTAGCATGAAAGCAAAACTTTCCCAGTTGTAATTACTTTTATATTCTATTTCCGTTTCCTAGTATCTCATGGACCTAGTCACATGAAACTGGGTAAAATTTGTTCATGTAGAAATGAATAAATGTAATCTGTCCTAATTACAATAATTCGTAAACAAGGAGAGGAATGCAAAAGGATAATTTCAAAGTTTTTGAATTTGGTAAGTAAATATGTTGAATACATAGGTTGAAAATTCTTATTTGTCTAGGTTTATTTAAGATGTAGAGAACTGTATATCTAGGGTAAAAATATACAAATACATTGTCAGATAAACAAGAAATAGTAGAATATTACAAAGAATAAATTTGGGTTTTACAAAGAATTTATAACTTGCAATTGCATTAATATTGTATTACATCACCCCCCTTCCCCCCTACCCCCCGCACACACACAGACTTCATCACCACTACATCTGGGTGTCCTTATGCAATGCCTACCTGACACACCTGGATGGTGCAGTCTTGGAGCTGGTTAACCTGGATTCCACAGATTCAGCACTCTATGTTCATTCTATGAATATCCTGAAATTATGTTAACATTCAATGTATATAATACAGTGATACATAGGTTTTTCTTGTGAAGACGAACCAGAGCAAGTAGTCAGATATTCAGTGCAGTGCATTGTCCTCCCAAAAGGTTAGAAACTAACAGATTATAGGATCAAGCAATTCAATTTATAAAAAATTATTATTATACTAACTTAACTGTATTCAAATTGTTTTGTCCTGGAATAGTGACCTACTTAAAGTGCTAAGTGCATAAAGGCAATCGTATCGTGGTGTCTGTTATATAATACTTTATACATTGCAGAATATTACATGGAATTGCAAATATAGATGGCAAAACTTGTAGTATGGACTTTTCCTGTGAGACTTACAAATAAAAATTCTGTATCATTTACAACAGAGACAAGAATATTTAATAGAAAATAATAAATTGTTTATTAATAGAATTGGAGGGCATAGTCTGTGGACCTGTTTGATTCAGCTAGACTCTATCTTTTAAAGAAGTCATTTTAAAAACAATAAAACTGGAGATTAATAAAACATTAATTTCAATAATACTTTATTTTTTAGAAAACAGCAATGACTGTTTGTTGTTTTATCAAAATTTCAAAACTTTTATTCTTTGTGAATCCCTAAAATGCACACTTTATAAAATGTTAATTTAAATTCTCTACTGATAAGTGCAACTAATCTTTTAAATGATTTTTTAGATAAACAACACTACCAGATGTCTGCCTTTGTCAGTAATTGTTTCAGTATATACCTATGTATACATATATATGTTACATATATACGCATATATGATATTGAGCACTATTTTTTAAAGTGTTTTTATTTTACAGAGATGAAGGTATTGTTCCTCTTATCTACAATTTTTTCCTATAAGCGCATAATTTTTAAAGCAAAGTATTTTTGTCCACTTCTGAATATGTTGCAGTTTGGGAGTGAACAGGAAGCTTTTCTCCCTCTTGGACCCATTTGGCTTTGCATGTTCAAAAAGGAGTGTAATAAAAAGACAGTGCAAGTGATTTTGAATGAGTTTGACCTTAACTTGAGTCTTTCCTGAGATGTGCAGTCCTGTTTCTTTTTTTCTCATTCTTTTGACAGATATAAGGTCTACTGCGTTGCAGATGGCAAGATTTCCTATGATTGACTTAGGCAGGGTGTGAATAGCACTGCAAAGCAGGAGAGAGAAGTTGAGCTTTCAAAGTGACAGTCTGGTTACAGACTGATTGAAGACGTGTATGTCCAAGCATGTACATAATGGGCTTGGGGAAAGAAAAGGAATGAGAATGGAAAAAGGAACACAGCGCTTGTGTTCATATTGATTTCTTTCTTTTTATATGCATTATTGCCAAAGCATGAGAAAAAACCTATAATTCAGGTAATCTGGCTCTACCTTAATGTGAGAAATAAAATAAAATTTGTGTCAATAGGTATGGGATTGCAAATTTAAGTCTAATGAATATATATTTAAATAAGCCCAGGAAAAAATGCTCAAGATCACTAATCATTAAGACAATTCAAATTGAATTCACACTTAGACTTCACGACATACCTGTTAGAATAGAGAAAACCGGCCGGGCACGGTGGCTTACGCCTGGCCTGTAATCCCAACACTTTGAGAAGCCAAGGCGGGTGGATCACTTGACGTCAGGAGTTCGAGGCCAGCCTGACCAACACGGTGAAACCCCGTCTCTACTAAAAATACAAAAATTAGCTGGGCGTGGTGGAATGTGCCTATAATTCCATCTACTGGGGAGGCTGAGGCCGACTTGCTTGAGCCCGGGAGGCAGAAGTTGCAGTGAGCCAAGACCACGCCATTGCACTCCAGCCTGGGTGAAGAAGCAAGACTCCGTCTCAAAAAAAAAGAAGAATGGAGAAAAACAATGACTGACTATGCTTATTGACAAATATCTAGAGGAACTGGATCTCTCAAATATTCCTGGTAGGAATATGCATTGTACAATTATTTATACAAAATGTTATTCATATAATGATACAAAAAACAGTGTGGCAGTTTCTTAAATAGTTAAATGTAAACCTGCTGTATAATATAGCTATTCTAATCCTAGGTATTTAACTCTTAAGAAAAGAAACTTATGTTTTAACAAATGCTTGTATACAAAATTTATAGCAGCTTTCTTTGTGTTAGCCAGAATTTAGAAAAGAAAAAGTCAACAGGTTAATAAATAAAAAAACTTTGGGCATATTAATATAATGGAATCTACTGAACAATAAAAATAAATGAACCATTGATAAATTCACTTATATGAATCTTTATTAGTTGTCATAACTGAAAGAAGCCAGATTAAAAAGAGTAAATACTCTATAATGACATTTATATAAAATGCAACTAAATATGTAATATTTATATAACATACATGCACATACGGAAACTAATTTACAGTGACAGAAAGCAAATCAATAGTTGCCTGGGAAGCGGGGAGGGACAAGGTTGGAATTACAAAGGGCCAAGAAGTAACATTTGGGAGTTATGTATTTATTCACAATTTTGATTGTGCTGATGGTTTTCTGGCAATATACATGTTTCAAAACTTAAATATATAACCTAAATATGTACCTTTTATTTGTATATCTATTATATCCCTAAAATATGGTGAAATTTGTAAAACTTGATAAAATGTGATGAAATTATATTGTTTTCTGAAAGCTATCTAGAGATAGTGTAGAAGAAGATGCCTGGGGGAGAAAAGACAAGAAGACCAACTGTGTCATGTAATAGTTTCCAATCCTGAAATCATTTGGTGGTGTGGGTGCTTTATGATTCAATAGATACAGAGCCACTCCCCCTAATATTTCATCTCAGTAGTTATAAGAGCTTAGAATCTGTGGGGTCCTGGGGCTTTGATAAGAAAGGTTTTTAAGTCACATATGCATATCACTCTGCTCTTCTTCATTAGAAAATACTCCTTCAGGTACAAAAGCTGACAGCTAATCCATTGGGATTCACTCTATTCTTAGTGTTCTCTCTGTTTGGTAAGCTAGTATTTTCCAAATTCTTAGGTATTTGTAAAGTGAAAACAAAGGTCAAAATACATAGAAAAAATTATTTAAAAAATCCAAATCATACAAAAGATTTGATTCAAACTTTTGACTCACTGTTGTCATAGCTTCGTATTATTCTAGTGATTGTCTTTGGATAGATACCTACTTTTCAGCCTAAAAGAGCTAACATAACTTCTAAGACCCATGGAGTCAAGTTGTTAGTTCTTAGATCCTGATCTATTTCTAGTAGAAACTCCAGCTTTCAATAGTAAAGTACAGAAAAATCTTCTGGAATACAACTATTGGTCAAATTGAATTCCTATTGCAAAATGTATAGATGAAAATAAAATTGTGAGATGTAAATGGAAGAGGATTTATTCATCCAATAAACATGTATTTGTTGATAATCAATTATTTTGCAGACATAGGTGTTGTGGCTAGAAAAACTATACTGAACAACATAAAACAGCCACTGTTAAGAGGGGAGGATTCTAGAATTTTAGATGGAAATAGTAAATCTGCCCCCATGTGATTCAGATCTAGAGATAAGCAGAAATACTGAGAAAACGTAGAGCACCCAAAATCAACAATACACTTACAGATGAGGTTATCTTGACACTTCATGGAATTCTTTCAGAAAACTTGAGAGGAAAATTAGGACATTTTATCTTTTCCTGAAAGAGAACTATGAGCTCAGTGTAACAATGACTTTGGAAAGTTCATGTACAGTTCAACATGTATAAATAAGATATACTCTAATGGCTTGCAAACTGGAAAAAAACTCTCTGAACTCATATAGTGTATATGCCATGGTGATTTTTCAATTTGGTAAAAATATTTTAGCATTTTTACTGCATGATTGAAAAAGTACTTTTCATTTGACCTATTTTGCACAACTCATATTTTTCTTACACATTTTCTTTGGAGACTTGCAGTGTTTTAATGTCAGGTATCCACCTTTCTGTATTTATTTTTCTCCAAAAATCAAAATGGTTTCTCCTGTACAAGAAGTCTCTTTGATGAAGTCTCCAGTCAAATATTTTGTTCCATTCCTATAATCAGTTTGCTTATAATTAAACTTTAACAGTTCTTTGTATATTTTGGATAAAAGTCCATTATCAGATATGTAATTTGCAAACATTATTTATCAGTCTTTGGGCTTTTTCATTTTCTAAACAGTGTCTTCAGAAGAGCAAAATGTTACAATTTTATATAGTCCAATTTTTCAGACATTTCTTTCAAATATCATATTTTGGTGATGTAGCCATGAAATTTTTGTCTACATAAAAATCAAAACAACTTTTCCTCAGTTTGCTTATTGAAGTTTTATAATTTGGGGTTTCACATTTAGGTTCATGACCTATTTTGATTTTTTTTTTCTTGGTGGTAACAGCAATGTATCAAAGTTAGTTAATTTTTTTAAATATTAATATCCACTAATGAAACAACTCTTATTTTTTCATTGAATTACTTTTGCCCTTTTGTCAAAAATCAGTTGTCAATGTATGAGTTGGTTTATTTTTAGATCTCTATTTTGTCCCCTTGATTTATTTGTTGATTTTTATGTCAATCTCATATTCTGGGTAATTGTGGTTTTAAAATAAGTCTTCAAATTAAACTTTCTTGGTCTTCCAACTTTGTTCTTTCTGAAGTTGTTTTGGCTATTCTTTATACTGCTATATTAATTTTAGAATCAGCTTATCAACTTCTACAAAAAGGTGTGTGAGAACATTAATTAGGGTGGCACTGAAGCTATGGATCAATTTGAGAATTGACGCCTTAACCATATTGAGTTCTCCCAACCAATGAACAAGCTATATTTCTCCATTTATTTAGGTGTTCTTTCATTTCTCTCAGCCATGTTCTGTAATTTTCAATGTATAAGTTTTTCATTTATTCTATCTTATTTATGCCTATTTCATATTTTTATCATAATATATGACTTTCTTAATTCTAATTTGAATTGTTTCATTGTTAGTACATAGAAATGAAATTCACTTATGTATATATTTATCTTGTATCTGTCAAACTTGGTAAACTCACATATTAGTTCCCATGGCTTTTATTTTCATATAACTCATTTAATTTTCTACATAGAAAAATGTCATCTGTGAAAAACAATATTTTGCTTCTTCCTTTCAAACTGGGTAACTTTTATTTCCTTTTTCTTTGCTTATGGCACTGGCTAGAACCTCCAGCCCAATGTAAAAATAATTGGTAAGAGTGGACATCTTTGCCTTCTTCCTAATCTTAGCAGTAAATAATTCTCCCATATTAAGTTTCCCATGATTTAATATGATGTTAGCTATATGGGTTTTTGTAGATGTCCTTCATTGGGCAAAGAAAGTTCCCTGCTGTTCCTGATTTGCTGAGAGTTTTGAATGGGAATGAATGTTAGATTTTCAATCTCTGCCTATTGAGATTATCTTTTGGGTATTCCTTTTCAGTTGGTAAATAAAGTGAATTAAATTAATTTGCTTCTGAATGTTAAATCTGCTTGCATTCCTGAGCTAATACCCACTTAGTCATCATATTTTATCTTTTCTTTTTTTTTTTTTTTGAGACAGAGTCTCACTCTTCGTGCCCAGGCTAGAGTGCAGTGGTGCGATCTCAGCTCACTGCAACCTCCACCTCCAGGGTTCAAGCGATTCTCCTGCTTCAGCTTCCCAAGTAGCTGGGATTACAGGTGCCCGCCACCACGCCTGGCTAATTTTTCTATATTTAGGAGAGACAGGGTTTTGCTATGTTGGCCAGGCTGGTTTCAAACTCCTGACCTCAGGTGATCTGCCTGCCTTGGCTTCCCAAAGTGCTGGGATTACAGGCGTGAGCCACCACACCCGGCCTATTTTATCTGTTTTTATCTTATCTTTGTTGAATTTGATTTGCTAACACTTTGTTAAGAACATTTTTGTCTATGTTCATGATAGATATTTTCCTGAAATTTTCATGTAAAGTCTTTTCCTTATTTTGGTATAAAGGTGATGGTGGCCTTCTAGAATGTGCTGAGAAGAAATTTCCTTATGTTTAATTTTCTGGAAGAGATTATGTAGAAGTGGTATCATTTATTCTTTAAATGTTTGGTAAATCCACCAGTAAAATTATATGGCTCTGGAATTTTCTTTTTGAAAACATTTTAGGCTACAAATTCAATTCCTTCATTTCATAATCGGCTCTCAGATTATCTGTTATGTGTGTGTGTGTGTTTTATTTTAAATGAATTGTGGTAGTTTGTGTCATTCGATGAATTTTCCCATTTCATCTAAGTTGTTGAATATTGGCATAAATTTGGTCACAATATCCTCTGCTTTTCAGCTTCGAGGTCATCCTTTTAAAAGCTTTCATATGGTTCTGAATCTGAGACTCAGTAAACCTCATTTCTGTTTTACCAGCTTATCTTCCTATCAGGATCTGCCAATAGAGGGCACTAGAAAGAAACTATACAGCAGCAGGAAGAAGGCTTTGCTATCATTATATGCTTCCTACTTGCTTTCTGGTCCTGTCAATAACACCTGCCAACATTTCTTTACAGTGACAGTTGATTCCACACTACGTTTTCCCCCAGTACTTACTAAACCAGATTTGAAGCCTGTCAGAGACACCAGAACCAGCTGACTGATGTATGCTTCTCATAGGTCCGTATGCCAGACCCATAGGGCACCTCATCTGATCTTAGCAACGTCAGTCACAGGTCTGAATTTCAGCTCCAGAGAAGCCCTGCTCCAAGTCACTAAGTTCTAGTAATTTAGAACTCTTCCATGGCTAGTGCTGCTCCCTGCAGGTGTTACCTCATTGACCCCGTGGTGTTGTTCCCAATTTGTCTTCTGAATTCTTCAATCTCTAGTTAATAATTACTTGTATTAAATTACATTTCTTACATTCCCTGGGATGGTTTTTGTATTCTACCTGCACCCTAGTTAATGTAATAACTATATATTTATTTCTACTTTATTCAAATTTTTATGTTACTTTTCATCTATTTATAGTTGAATTAGTTACCAAAGGAAGTCTAAGCAAAATAAAACTATTTTATTTAGTTCAAATATATCTGATGTTTCTACTTCCATGCAAGGAAAGAAATGGTTTGACATTTTTCAAACTTTTGTTTCTAATATGGCACATAAAGCAGTCTACTGAAAAACAACAAGAAAGTATCAGTAAAGATGGCTAAGCACCCTTGTTTTATTAGTCTGGTTAAAGCACGGGCTAGACAACAGACATACTTTAATGTCCTCAATGTTAGAATTCATGATTGTATTAAATCAGACTCCCGAGTTATTCATGAAATTTGATTTGAGGACTAAGTCATGATGAGAAAAATAACCACAATTGACATATCGTTTGATTGCATCTATTTCCTGGTGATGACCATGAATTTGCTTATATTTGTAAGATTATTGCAAAATCTTTGGTATTCATTGTTTTTCTTAGCAATTTGGGATTTTAGAAAATATAAAGGTAGCATTATAACATTTGTATTTCCCACTCTGGTATTGTGTAATATTTTGCTTGAAATCTAAGTGTGGGATTGTTTTATATGGCAAATATATAGCTTGAGACACATATTTTCTTTCTTTCTAGAGATCGTAACCCCCTCGTTTTTTTCCTGTGTCTCCTAAATATACTCATATCAACCATGTCACATCACGTTAGATGTTCCTGGATAATTTCACTTTCATTAAGGAACCGTATTGAAGCCTATATCCTCAAAAGTGTATGCAACTGCTTTTGTCTCAACAAGAGGTAAACTGGCTGAACATTTTAGATTAACTTTGGAGGATAGTCACTGTTATCTGAAAGAAATTCTATATTGCTATAAAATTGTATTGGAAACTGCTTTAGCTTAGCTGCAAAACCTGGGCTAAAACTCAGGGCTGAAAATATTACTGTGCTGATTCATCACCTGAGCAGAGCAGAAATCATAAACATTTATAGTTTACTTCTCATAATCCTTTGATTCCATCACTTCCCATTTGTAGACTGGTAATACTGTTGTGACAGAAACAAATATACTTGATGAAAGGTATATACTTGTTGAAAAGCCTTTCTAAAGAAAACTTTCAGCAGTAACAACAGTATTGCTTCTACTCTGCTTGTAGAACTCTTATAAAAAGTTCAGTTTTTATCATTCATACCTAGCATTTGCTGATCTGTGTTATTTATTACATTCCAGGTACAATCTGTATTATCCCCTTATTGGTAGGACTGTATCATGTCTCTTTATACCACTCTCACTTCTAATATGGCTCTGATATGGTAGGTGCTCAAAAATATTTTTAATGGTAATGATATTGAATACTTTAGGCATGAAAACAGTTCATCTATTTCCACCATGGATTTATTCAAACAAAAAATTACTAGGTTGAGACTTCTTAAAATTACTTAAAGATGAATGGGACAAATTAAAGATAGAGCTTTCAAATTTCTTTAGTATTTGACCCACTGTTCCCTAAGAAGGTTTTTAAAAATTAATGTTAACACAACAAACACAACTATAGAAAACCAGTTAGCTTTTTTTCAAAGTCATGAACTTATATGTAATAAGAGTCAAATGCAACTACTTCTTTCAGGAAACAGATATTTCAGGATGAATATCACTGTACTATTTATAATTCATTCCTGTGTGTCTGACTGGATAATTTGTATTTATTCTTGGTTATTCTGAGCTGGGGAGGCATCAATGAGAAAAATACCAGCCATTTTCTACTATTGGCCTTTCTTTCCCTTTTAAAATATCTTTCTCATTTCTGTTTCCTTATTTTTTCACTTCTTATCATTTCGTTTTGTGTGCATTCACTGTTCATTTTCCCCAACTAAATGCATTAATCATGTCATTCAAGGCTTCAAAGTTTGACTAACACTTCTATTTATATTTAAGATGATTATTATTAATATATGTATGACCAAGTAACAATGTCGTTACTGTTGCCAATACCATTGTTGTCATGAAATATTTAGTGTCTTTGGGAGATACCAAGAGTACCAGACTAGTAATAGATATATTCCTTACCACTGTCATAAAGTAGCTTCCAATCTGTTTGAGAGATCCAAGTCACATAATAATAGTTGTTCATATTTATTGAAAATATGCTATGTATCAGAAACAGATCAAACAATATTTTTGTATTCGTGTATACATCACAAAACTCTACTAGATAGATATTATTATTCCCATGTTATAAACTCAGAAGTCTAAAGGATCAAAGAAAGGAAGTAATTTGTTCCAGTAGACACAGATAATAAATAATAGAGGCAAGATTTGAACCCAGGCAGTCTGGTGCAAGAGCATTAATTTTGGCAATGAATGTGATTGCACTAAAAGACACATAAAATACATTTTCCTAAGGTCTTTATGGTTTAATATAAAGTAATAAGCCATCACAGATATGGTAAATCTTTCTGAGTGTGCTTCTGCTTTTCACATTATTTTACTTGCTTTATTTCCTTGTTTAATATAGGCAAATACAGGGAATAAAGAAAAACCTGAATTTATTTTCCTGCCAGTTGTTAATGTCAGAAAGATCCAGTCACATATTTCTAAAAAAGAATATGTTCAAGGGTTGCAAAGTAATTAAAAACTGTAAGTTAGCTGTAGGATAGAAAGGTGCACCTGTTTTTGGCTTTCATGAATGCGTGATTCATTTTATGTGAAAGAAAATGTGCAGCGTACTCAGAGCAAAAAAAAAAAAAAAAAAAAAAAATGAGAAAAGAGTACATTATATAGAAAGTGTATTGGCCAGGCACGATGGCTCAGACCTGTAATCCTAGCACTTTGGGAAGCCAAGGCGGGTAGATCACCTGAGCTCAGATTTCGAGACCAGCCTGGCCAACATGGTGAAACCTCGTGTCTACTAAAAATACAAAAATTAGCCGGACGTGGTGGCAGACACCTGTAATCCCAGCTACTCTGGAGGCTGAGGCAGGAGAATCTCTTGAACCCGGGAGGCAGAGATTGCAGTGAGCCAAGATCGCGCCATTGTACTCCAGCCTGGGCGACAGAATGAGACTCGGTCTCAAAAACAAAAAAAAAAACAAAAGGAAAAGAGAAAGAAAGCGTATCATCCTCAGAAAAAAATTCATTGGCAGCCCTCACAAGAAAATTCTATTAGGTTCTTTTTCTTGACTGTAGGTGCTCCCCAACATAGCTGTCAGACCTCGGTAACCCCTATGCAAGTAATTTCAGCTCAGTGGACTAAAATGAAGTAGTGACTAAATAAAAACAGAAACCTAATTACTGATATTTTAATATGTACAAAGATATAATTCCTACCTGCCAGTTCTTTACAATAGCACAAAAATACTATTTACCATTATTAGCAAAAATGAAATACTCCAAGGTTGTCAGCTCAAAACTATTAATATTTGAGTAGTTGTTGCTATATACTAACATGATACTAAAGTGTTTGGTTAATTTATTAATGATTAAAACTGTCAAACCAACTTCTTTTTACTTTTAATGAGAATTATTTTAATGGGAATTTATAAGTTAGGTGAAGTTTAATGTTTTCACCTATTCTTGACCTTGGATTAACAAGGGAAGGTGAAATTTTGCTTCCGTTTTGACCTATTGTAAAACATTTTCATTTGTCTATATTCTAGTGGATCTTATATAAACCCTCATTCTGTAGTTAATAAAATCTTAAAAATGACTGACTTTGCTTAGTGCTTAAGCTTAATGATAAATATTTAGAATGAACAGTACCAATTCATACATGATAGTCATTATTGAAACATGTTCCCATGTATATTACAACTCCTTGCCTAAAGAACATAGCTCAATCTTTATCCAGGAGTTGTGAGACGAGTGCTTGTGCTATTCCTGTCAAGAACGGTTTCATCACTTTATGGAATATTCTACATATATTTGTTAAAGTTCACAAGATCTTTTGCTAGTTCCTCAAGTTTCAACCTTTAAACCTTTCTATCTTTACTATAGACTGAATGAACTGTATATATTTTTTTCTTCCAGCCATTGTCCAAACCCATGTAAAATCGAAAATTAAAAGTTGTAACACTCTTTGAACATTTTAATGCCCATAATTCTCCTTGCACAATATATGCTGATGAATTTTCTGCAGAATGCCTTTCTCAATAGTGGGGAGAAGTTTATACAAATTCTATTGAAATTATATTTGAAAAATAACACTCTAAATTCTGCTGAAAGACTCTCACCTTTACTAAAAGTGTTTTTTCTTCAGGTCTACCTTCTATTCTCTGGGAGCACTGGTAGAAAACTTAGCAATAGAATATCTGTGCTTGCTGTCATGCTGGTGTTTTGTTTCATTTATTTTCACCAGATAACAGAACTATAAAATAATACATTATTAAGATGAGACCTAGTAGTAAGGTTCACTTCTCAATGTTATTTAGGCATATTAAAATCTAAGAAGCTTTGCATTAATAACTTTTTGAAATTATCTATAGACTAGTAAACACAAAAAACTCTTTTGGGTTGTGTTTTTAAACTTTAGAGAAAAAAATTCAATATATATTTTTGTGTTTGCTCTTTTAATACAATGATCTTTTTTCTTGTCATTCAGACACTTTGAAGGTTTGATTAGGATGCCTATTTTTAGATGAATAATTTCAATTTTAGGACAATGTTAGTTTTTTGATAAGGTTTGAAATGACTGAAATCTGAAGCCTGGACTGTGCCTTTAGTATAAAGGATCTTAAAACTTTTCCTCTCATCTGTGTAATTTCATAATAAATTCGTTCACAAAAATGTCTGTTAGTTGCTACTCTCAATAGAACATTGGAATTTTTATTCACTTCTACATTTTAAATAATATTTTGTTCAACCAAAATTCATTAGGCTAGTCATTTTAAAAATCTTAGGGATTTAAAACTTCTAATCCTTTTTGTTCAATTTATTTTTATTGAGTAAAATTACATAATCAACCAGTGAAAGTGAAAGTTTAATTTCTGTAAAACTAATTGTAAAACTGAAAAATAGTCTAGGCTTTTACTCTTAATAAAGATTTCCCTTACTCTAAGTAGAATTGTGTATCATCAAAAGCATACAATCCTAAATTAATTGCAACTAAATTCAGTTAAAATGATTTGAGTGCCTATCAGAGTATTTTCCTATGATTCTTGTTTAGCTCTTATAATTTCATTAAAATGTTGGTATTTTTATCCCCATTTACAAATGAGAAAACAAGAGTTCAGGGAGATTGGAGGGGGTTAGAGTGCCAACCCTCATACATTATACCGCAAGTCTTAATTGGAAAGCTGTACCTACTAGCATTAAAACCAGTGACTGGTTCCATCTAGAAGCGTTTTGGGATGGCTCACTGATTTATCAAAAATGTCACATCATAGGGCACCTCAAACCATACTGACTGAGTCTGTCAGTCTAAGGATAGCTTAATTTCATAAAAGCTTTCATAAAAGATATAATTTGCAATTCAAAATTGGGTTCACCTTTTCTAATTAGGTGAAATTACAGTTGCCATATCATAATTAAAGGTTATGTGACAGACAGGGCTGTTTATTTGGATTATATCAGATTATTTTTCTAGGCTTCTGAATATTATAGCTTTTGAAGAGCATGGATTTTAAAACCTTCTGACATAATATCTGTTTTTATTTAGGAGTAAAGCTGTTCCCTCTTTCTGAACTTGAAATGCAGCTATGATTGTCTATATTATGAGAATCATATTCAAATGCATTTCTCTTTCAACCAAACTGCCTAAAGGTATTGATGTCAGAATATTTCCCTTCTAATAAGCACATGATGTTTCCCAGAGATGCTATGAAAAATATCACTGTGCCTCAAACTGAATTAGAGTAATACCATTTAATAATGCTTTTTAAAATGCCTCGAATCATACATCATAAAAATATTGAAATATAGAGATAATATACAGGAATTGCATTGCCAAAAATGTCTTATAGTTTTTGCCCATTGGAAAGTGAAAAATGTATGACAAAAAAAAATCTGCCAAAAATTTGAGAGCTTAGACCTTGGTGTTCCTCCTGGCAGCAAACTCCCATAAATTTGAACAACCTAGGGGCAGTGTAGAGTAGTTGCAAAGAATCTACAGTGAGATTGCCTACAGGATGAACACGAAAGGCTTGTTTTTTGGTATATTTTTCCCCCTACAAAATATGCAAATGCATAGGGATGTTGTAAGAATTCAGTTAATAAATATAAATTACCCAAAATATTGTTTAACAAATAGTTTGTTCTCATAATTATCTCTCTTTTGGACAGAGAATATGTGATAGAAGTTTTGCTTACCACACTTCTTTGAAGTTAATTAAGACAATTCATCTTTTATCTTATTAAAATTCTTTATCTCTCAGGTTTCTTTAAAAATATTCTTTTTGGTACCATGTGATTTGCGAGTAACTAAATTAATCTCAGCATTACGTAACTCTTATCCCTTCAGCTTTTCTTGGAGTTTAAATCAATATTTTGCCGTTATTTAATAAAATAGATTTAGCTCAGGGTTGGACTCTAGTGACCTCAACCAAAACACTTTAAATCTGTAATACGTTGATTATATTCCTTATTCCTTACAGACATTTCGTTGTAAAACTTATCTATGTCAATATTTTAATATGTTTAATTATTTAAAATATAAGCAGTTAAACTCAGTTTCTACTGGATTATATGGAAATACGATTCATAGCACAATGCATTCTGAAACTCAATAGCAATGAGAGCAATAGAATAAATATAATTTTAAGACTTATAGGATTCATATGGACATTTTCTTCTTCCATTATTCAAATGGAGATGTATTGAGAATATACCATGTGTAAGACACTGCACATTTAGCATATTATTAACTTTAGCGCTAAGCTGAAATATCAGAAATGTCTAAAATGTCACTGAAGTTTTCCTTTGTTTGGTATTTTGTGTTTTAATTCCTCATGATAAGGTTCTTAATGTGCTTTATTCCATTGTAAATATCAAGTAATTAATTGCTTAAAAGTGTTTTCCTTGGGATTATTTTATACTAACATATTATAGCAACCATTTTTATTCAATCAAAATATTTTATTTATATGTGATACCCTAAAAAGTTTTTTTATATAAATGAACAGCTACTTTCTCTAAATGATTTTGCCATCATGGCAACTGAAGCACTCAATAGTAATACCATGCCAAGGATGGCACTGGATTATTATGCTAACAGAATTTTTGAAATAATTAGATTATGAAGATGCTTTGTCTTTTCTAGTTGAGAGATTTGTATAACATTGCTAAGTAAATTATTCTGAAAATATTAACTTGTATACTTTAATCAGTTATTTTCCACTGACTCTCTTATCACTGTTTTACAATCTTCCATCATATACATGTTTCAGAATTGCCTAATTTGATTCTTACCAATTCACTGATTATCTTCTGTTTTGAATTTCATTTGATGTCTTTTTCTGCCATCTTTCTGATGTGGATGTGTTTCAGTACATGGGTTACAACAGACTGAAGAAGTAGGAGTCATTTAGGTCAGAGAAGCTGAACTATCAAGGAATATGATTTAGGAGAGTTACCCTTTATTTCTTGCTGTTTTGCAAGAGTTCTCTAACTGCGTATGGATTCTTAGGACATTTGTGTCATTTTGATTTTCAGAGAACGTGTTTAAGTTGGGCTGTGTGTATATGTAGAGGACATCATCAGCAAATTCTTTTGTCTGAGTTGCTAAGTGAGTTTAGGGCTGGGGAAACAAACCTGGCTGGGAATCTGTCACTTGCAGATCTATACTATGTCACTTTTTCCATCACTGTGGATGGGTAAGTGTAAAAGAGTGTCAGAAAATAGATTGCTTGGACCATGTTTTCCTTAGGATATTGAAGTTGCCTGGAGAACATTTTAGTTTGTTATTGGAACAGAGCTATTAATTCAGACATAGCAAATAAAACGTTATAGCATCCAAAGCAAATGGAGGAACTAGCAAAATAAGGCCAAATATATAGTTATACAGTGGCTCCTACCAACTGTAAAACAGCGTCTACACACGAAATTTGGGGATAACAACATTTAACTGGGAGAGTGAAGACTAACCAAACACTATTGCTTGAAATGTCTGTGTGACAATTTGGCAAAGTTTTTTGTTTTCATGATCTGAGTAATTTGCTCAGTTTTACATTATAACAGATAAATAGAGTTAGAAATTAATTTTTGATTTATAAAAATACCTGCTACTTTTAATAAAACATGCAGATATTGCTTTCAGAAATGAAAAGGTATTCATTTATAAATCAATATCTATTGCTTATAGTGGTTAATTAAAAAGTGACTAATGCTTTAAAAATATCATTTTACTTGAAATATTGTAATCCTGTTTATTTTACTAATTTATAAATTTGGCCTTATTATATGTATACCTAATATGTGCAACTGAAATTATTGGTTATGTTAAAAATTCTCCACACCATAAACCCAGTCCCAAACCATACTAAAATTATTTACCTCATGAAGTCACTATCTGTGTTCAACGTCTTCAAAAACGTATTTCTGAATCTCAAATTTAATTTTATAAAAAAATTTTAAATTTATATTTTGTCAGGCTTATTTTTTCTTTTTAGAAATTTATTCTTACCTCCAAAAAGTATCTGTTCTCCAGGGTAAACCAATCAGCTGCCTACCCAACTCCATGCAGAAATATTTGAAACACCTAAAAACTTGCTGTAAATTTGGTTATATATTCTCTAATTGTTGAAATAGGGAATATATTAAGCTTGCTGATTTTATTAAGCTGAGTGAACAAGAATACCTAATGTTATAAGAAGAAAAAAGGTGGCTAAAGCGTAGTATAAAACTAATTTGATAAAACTAAGAAATAAGGTTGTCCATAAAGAAGAAAAGAAATGTACCTGAACATTGTTGATCAGGAATAAACTGATCCGTTTTTACAGCTTTTATCAAAGCATAATTGATGTATAATAAACTGTACATATTTAATTTGTAAAATTTGGTGAGTCTTGACAAACACACACACACACACACACAAACACATCATATGAAACCATGACTACAACCAAGAAAATGAACATATTCATCATTCTGTAAAATGTCCTCCTGCCCTGGCGTAATCCATCCCTTCCTCTCCCTCCCCTACCTCATCCCCAGGCAAGCACCAATCTGCTTTCTGTCACAATAGATGATTTTGTATTTTTAAACATGTAATATAAATGAAAACATAGAACATAATTCCTTTTTTGTTTGACTTTGTCACTGCAATTATTTTAAGTTTCATCCATGTTGGTACATAGAGCAGTGATAGTTCCTTTCAATGGCTGAGTAGAATTTATATTGCATGGAAAGACCACAAATTGTTTATCCAATCACCTGTTGATGGAAGTTGGTGTGCAAATAAAACTGTAATCAACATTTGCATACAAGTCTTTGTGTGGACATTTGCTTTCATTTTCCTCTCAAGGTTATGGAATGGCTGAATCCTTTTGTAGGTATATGTTTCACTTTTTAAGAACATGCTAATCTGTTTTCCAAAACACCTGTTCCATTTTACATTCTCACCAGCAATGTATGAGAATTTCAATCTCTATATTCTTGCTAACAATTCGATGAGCAGCCATTTTCATTTTAGCCATTTTAATAAATGGGTAGTGGTATGTTGTTGTGGTTTTAGTTTGCATTTTTTCTAATGGCAATGGAAGTTCGGCATCTCTATATGATATGTACTCATTTGCTATCCATATATCTTCTTTGCTAAAGTGTACACATTATTTGGAGGGAGATTATTAGTATTATTGTACTGTAAAAAATCCTTATATATTCTGGATACAGGTCCTTTTTAGAATATTTGTTTTGCAAACATTTTCTTCCTGTCTCTGGCTTGCCTCTTCATTTTCTTGACAATATCATATGAAGAGAAGACATTTTAAATTTTTATGAGGTTCAATATACTCAATTTATTTTCCTTTGGTGGTACATGCTTTTTGTCCTGTCTACAAAGCGGACCTTTCTGAATACTCTATTCAATTCTGCATGAGTTTCAACGTCTTTCTACCCTGGTTGGTGAGAACACACTGTTCCCAAACCCCTGTGTCAACTCTGATCATTATCCTACCTGCCCTTTCCTATGTGTTTCTTTTCATAGCCTCAGGTGGTTTTCTTACACATCTGTATTGACCATTACTCAGCTAGAGACTTGAGAGATCCCTCCGAATAAACTCTTTCTCATCAATTTAGGGAGATGACTGGGCCCTGTTTAGGGTCCTCTGCGCTCTAAGGTCTACCTGAACTGTCCAAGCTGCAAGCTGGGGCAATTGTTATGCTTACTCTATTTTTCTTCTATTAAGGTCACTGGTGAGATGCTACTCTTCAATGATTGAAAACAAGTTTATATATTTTGTCCTGTTTTTTAATTAATTGAGGCAAGAGAATAAATCTAGACTGTTACTCTATCATGGCCAGGAGCATACATCTATAATTATCTTTTTATGAGTCTATGTCCCTCAATAAAATCTGAACTCCTTATAGGCAGAGGATTAGATACATATATGGTGTTCAATAAATCTTTGCTGAATAAAATGTATGCATTTTTCCTAGATCCATGTGATTTATTTGGAAATCAGAAGACCTGCTTTTATGTGATTCTTCTATTTTAACTACCACCTATTCTACAGGAGATCTCTAAAATGAGTACTAAAAGAAAGGAACATAATCTAGAATACAAGTCATTTACTCACTACTGGGCATTTCTTTGCATGCTTTTAGTCACTGTTACTTTTAACTTGCTCAACTCAGCTTTGGAAATAGAGTAAGGTAAACATGATATCCCTTTTCCGGGAACTTGAACAGCTAAATAGTCAAATGGACAGCAGCTGGACCATATATTAAACTAGAATTCTGACTCACACCTTCAGCAACCAGCTCAAGAAGCCAAATCACCTCTTCTGTAGTCTTCAGCCTCAAACAGTCAGTATTTGATCAGATCAATAGCTGACAGCTTTCTCAATTTTTGTTGCTACTTCCACCTTAGGACTAACCAGAGAAAACCAAATAGATTTCATTTAACCAATGACATAGAACGCTCTACTTTTAGTTAATCCATTTCCAGCCTCCCTATGCCAATATCCCCAGTCAAAGCATACCTGAATCCTTCCTTTTTATTTCCTACTGTAAAGCTTTCCCACTCCTCTGCCTGGCATTGAGTCTGTGCCAAATGTAAGTAATGCTGGCTTACTTCCTTGCTGTAGCAAGTAGTGAATAAATAGCATTTGCTCATTCTCTTTTGGGTAGTCTCAGTTTATTTCCACAAGCTTACAGCACAGTAGGAATTACAGTCCTAAACAGGGCAATTACATGTGTGATACATCATGGAAAAGAGAAACTGTGCCTGTAGATGAGAACATAGCCTAGGGTTTAGGTGAAGAGAAAAGGCATCAAATACAAGAGTATAAATGTTAAAGCCATAAAAATGTTATATTTTGTTAACATATTCAGTTAAGAAAAGGCCCCCCATTTAAATTTCATAGAGCTTCATTTCTATTATTTACTTGTTTGTTTTGGCAAGAATTTATGGCATCTTTATGTACTATGAAAACTGGCATTGTTTTTAACCTTCCCATACATACTAGAAAAAAGAAGTTGGGGCATATTTTATCCATTAATTGCTATTATTTTATTTTACTTCATCCCACACTTAGATTATGGAAAGAAGGAAAAAATAATAATAGCTGTCGCATACCAGTCTAGTGCCAGACACAGGGATAAGGTTGACACCACGCTGAAGAAATAATGTTATCTCCATTTTATCAATGAAGAAACTGAGACACAAAGAACTGAAATAACTTGTCCAGGGTCACACAACTAGCAAAGTGTTTAATCCAAATCTAAACATATGTCTCTCTAACTGTACATCAAGGTTTCCCAACCTCCTCTGTCCTATTGACATTTTGGGCTGTGTAATTCTTTGTTGTGCTATCCTCTGCATTGTAGGATGTTTAGCAATATCCTTGGCCTGTGTCCACTAACTGCCAGTTGCACTCTGCGTTCATGACAATCAAAATGTCTCCAGACATTGCCAAATGTCTCTGGAGAGAGAAAAAATGCCCCCGGTTGAGAATCTCTGCTGTAGATCAAATATTCTACTTGTTAGTTTTTCATTAGCTAGCCTAATCTTTCATAATTTATCATTTCCATAATATATTGTCAGCAACTTGCAGCGTGCGCGCGCGCGCGCACACACACACACACACACACACACACACACACACACCACCTCCCTCATTTCCCTAACCTACTGTTAAACTCCCTAACGAAGTTAGAATTGATTTATTTTCAGCACGGGATTCTCTTTTATTTTTGCAATTGTGGTTTTGGTGGTTGACATATTTAACCAAAAAACCCTGAAGGAAATTCTGACAAAAGAGCTGATTGTTGTCCTCCCAGTTGTTTGAGAAGGAACCTAAATATATGACCAGCTTCCTAATGATCATTTCGTTGTTCTTAGAACCTTTAAATTAGTCCAGCAGCCTTGCTTTCTGTCGCTATGCCACAGGGTTCTCACCCTCCCTCCCTTCTTTGTTTTTACTTCTCTCTCTCTTCCTCCTTTGTTCTCTTTAGTTTCCCTCCTTTCTTCCTCTATCCATCTTCTCTATTTTCCTGTTGTCTTTCATCTCTTCATCCCATTTCTCCTGCGTCCTTTAGAACTCATAATACTAAAATATACATATTTTAAGATCTTCCTCTCTGTACCTTTCTGTCTCTGTCTCAATGTCTCTCTGTTTCTGTCTTTGTCTTTCTCTGTTTCTCTCTCTCTCTCTCTCTCTCTGTCTCTCTGTCTGTCTCTCTCTCCTGCCTTTCTCTCTCTCTTTTGCCTTTGTAGCTCCCTGCCAGTGCAGCTGTCCCATACAGCCTTTGATGCTACTCTGTTATCTTTGGCACCAGCTCACAGGCTCCGCTGGGCTGAAGCTGGAACTCTTCCATCTCATCTCCTTTCTTTTGTCCTGCAATATGGTTATCCTGGAGGCCACTCAGCTGCCTCCCAACATTAGAGTTAGGTGACAAGAACAGGGAATAGACTCTCTGAAGCTAGAGGTAAGCGGCTGAACATCTTATAATAGTGAACACCTTTGTTGTTGCTAAAACTCTTTTCTAAACACATGCATGGGGTATTTTGAAATGAATTTTGGCATCTCTCATTTTTCCCTCAGCAAGCTGTGGTATCTGGCAGTGTTTTTCAAGAAAGTACTTACCTTTGATAATCAGACTGAGTTGAAATTATCCTGATTTCATTGTACTACAGACTTGAAGCAACATATTTTCCAAATTCCATGGGGTGAGCCAAATATTTTCAACTGCACAATAATGTTGAGCTGAATAAAAGGTTATGAAAAACCTGAAATAATGCATTTCTTTGGAATAATTCAACACTGCTTTAAGCCTACTTTCTTCTTTTAAGAACTCATTTCCTATTTAGAGCTAAATGAAAGTATATATTAACTCTGAACCTTGGACAAATTCTTTGCGAAAAAAAAAAAGAATTGACTCTGATTTTAGGGTCGACAGTGCAGATCAAAGACCATGGATTCATTTTGGCCGATAACATCCTAACACTGATTCAGAATTGGTTAAGATGATTTGGAGGCACAGAAGTGTTAAAATTATATACTGCTTCAGTTCTACATTATAGTAAGAAGTTCCTGTGGAGAAAAATCTAATTTTAAGCATACCATGATTTTCCTGCATAAACATGAGGAGTTAGGAGCTCAAAGCTTTTCTTTAGAACACTGCTTGTACAAAAGATCTTTATCTGGTTCATTCTTGTTTGGTGTTATTCTGTGCGGAAAACCACGTGCTACACTTAGTCCGTTTGCTTATCCCACTATGCAGCCACCTGCAGACTGATTATTTCCTTTTAAAGCAGGAGTAAAATCTCCACTTCCCTCCCTCCTGTAGGCAGCCTCAGCATAAAAGCCACTCATACAATGATGTTTTGTGAGAACAGATCCCATTAACAACAACAACAACTTAGATTTATATAGTGCTTTATCACACATGCAGCCAGGCAACTCCAGGCATTTTTCTAAAACGGAAAGCATTTCCTTTCAGGCCTCTAAAAAAATCTTTATTAAACAACAACAACACCAAAGACTAACTTGAAGATGTAAACAAATAGGAGGAAAAGTGTGTTTTTATTCTAAATTAAGGTAAGGTAGACTTCAAATCAAATTGTGCATTGCATCGTTTTGTAAACAGGTAACACTGATACTCAGTAACCTAATGAGAAAGACACTATTGTTTGAAAGACAGCTTAATCCAAGTACTTTGCTAAGTGGAGCATTTATTTATCAAGATTTAGAGGAAGTTTTATTTATTGCTGTAATGTGCTATATAATACTTTTTTTCTATATAGTTTAAGGTAGGGTAAGGTAGGGTGCTTATTTTTCCACCTATGTGATTAAGAATGTGGCCAGTTGATAATTAGCCATAAAATCACTTTAAAGAGTTTTCTTTTGTAATGGTAACTGGGGCTGTGGCTGTGGGTGGCAAAATCAATCCATGAATATTAAAGCCTTTAAGTCGCAAAGTACATCCCTCAACTTATAATGTTAGAAAATAGTAAATGTTTTCGTAGTACAAATATAACAATATTATAATACTTATTATCTATTTATGTTTTGTTTCTAACTGATAAATAGTATCATAGTTTGGATTACACCTCAATATCCATCGTTAACTGTATTTTTATGAAAAACGTTTTCTGTAGCAGTATTGTCTATGGTAAAAAAGAATGGTGTTTAAAGTCAGACATACCTGGTTTCAATGTTTGGCTTAGTTACTTCTGAATTGTCTGACCGAAAATTGAGTGATTATTTTTTTCAGGCTTAGCTTCTTATCTTCTAAACTATAAGTAAAAATATTGCAAGATGTTATCGAGATACTATCCATGAAAAAATTGGCGTAATGTCTTTGATTAGGATTGAAGGTAAAATGATGTCCCAAGATTAAGGGAGGGAAGAAGAGACAGCTATCTCAAAATATTGCCTTCAAAATACCAAATGCTCAGATATTTGAAAGAGCTCAGAGGAGTACAGAGAATAATCATTTCACTTTGAGGAGCAATCCCTGAAGGTACAATACAAAATTTTACTTTATGCAAAATGAAAAAAATGGGTATAAAAGCTGAAAGCGGGAGCTAGACCTTGTTTAGTTCAGAGATTTAGGGAAAGAAGGGCTGGATGAGATCTATAAAAGTAGCTATATTTTCAGGAAGCACTCTGCACTTAAAACCAAAGAGACATTCAGTGCTGGTGGTCAAATTGAATAAATATTATATAAAGAGACATAAAATAGGAAAGAACTCATCTACACAACTCTTGGTCATCCAAAAAAAAGTTTTAACTTCCTGAATTATGGCCCTGAGCACTACACAGCAAATAGCTGGGGGAAGAAAAACTTCATGTATTCAAAGATGGTTAATCAAAAAGTAATCAGTACAAGATGTATACTGCAAAACAATATCAACGTCTGTGGAAAAGAAAAAAACCAACCCGCAAATGAGAAAAAAAGAAAGCTGTTTCCATAGAGATAATGCAATTGTGGTCCAACATTTTGCCAAAAATTAAGAAAAAAAGAAATACATTAAATGTCCTTATTAATAGAAAAATAAAGCAGTTGTAAGGAGCTCTTAAAGATAGAGTAAGGTGAGAGGAGAAAATGAAGCAAGAGTTAGCAAGCATAAGGAAGAAGGAGGAATAAAATTCACCCTCCCTGCATTATATTAATGAAAAATGAAATGGATAGAGCTAAAAAAAAAAAAAAGTATAGCGAAGCAAGATGAGAGAAGCAAGCAAAATAAAATTGAAAATAATGGAAAAAATCAAAGGATTAGTCAGTAAAATGACATATGCACCATAATTTGCAGCAGTTTTTACATTAGCTTAAGACTAGAGATAGCCTAAAAGTCTATGTTGAAATTATTATTGTCATACTGATTGAAAGAAATATTAAGAAACAGAAAATAAAAAGTTTGAAAAGATAGCTGCATGCTTACATGAAATATTCTATTGAATATGATGTTAAATGAGATTGCAAGACACTTAAGCATGTATTTATAATACAGTTGACTCTTGAACAACAAGGATTTGAATTGTGCAGGTCCACCTATATAAGATTTTTTTTTTTTTTTTTTTTTGCGATGGAGTCTCTCTCTGTCCCCCAGGCTGGAGTGCAACGGCGCAATCTCGGCTCACTGCAAGCTCCGCCTCTCGGTTTCATGCTATTCTCCTGCCTCAGCCTCCCGAGTAGCTGGGACTACAGGTGCCCGCCATATTTTTAGTAGAGACGGGTTTCACCGTGTTAGACAGGATGGTCTCGCTCTCCTGACCTCGTGATCCGCCTGCCTCGGCCTCCCAAAGTGCTGGGATTACAGGCTTGAGCCACTGTGCCCAGCCAATAATTTTTTTAAATAAATATTTTGGAAAAATTTTGGGGATTTAGGACAATTTTAAAAAATTCAAGAAATGAGCCATGTAACCTAGAAACATCAAAAAATTAAGAAAAAGGTATGTCATGAATCCATAAAACGTATGTAGATACCAGCCAATTTTATTATTTACTACCATAAAATATACCCAAATCAATTTTTAAAAATTTATCAAAATGTATGTGTACACTGACAGACTGTACATGGTGGCATTTGCAGTGAAAGGGACATTCAGTATTAAATAATAGCAGTAGGCAATTAATTGCAGTAAATACTGTGCTACTACAATAATTTTGTAGTCCCCTCTTCTTGCTATTGTGGTGAGCTCAAGTGTTGTGAGTGTCCACTTAAAACACCATGTGAAGGTAATCATCTCCCAGTGCACAGTTCTGCTCTTCAGTAAATTGTGTATGTTAGTAAAAAGTGACCTCTTGCAGTGCGGGCTTATTTTTCATCATGCTTTGTGCAGTACCATAAACCTGGAATAACACCATAGAACACACACAAAATGAAACTAGTGATGCTGGAGGTGTTACCAGGAAGAAGAAAAAATCATGACATTACAAGACAAAATTTGAATGATTTGATCTGTGCTGTAGATTGAGGTCTATAGCTGGCTCAACTGAATAAATTCTTGCTGCCTGCCGTTTCAAGAGAAATGGGACCCAGACTAAGCATTGTTGTAAACAAAGAAAAGGAAATTCATGACTGTCACTGCAGCTATGCCAGCAGGTACAAAAACCTTGCACTTTTTGTGAAATAACTTTTAATTTTATATTGTATATGTAGCTTTTATAAGGGTACAGGATTGCTATAAGAAAGGCCTACCTATAGACTCTAATATTTTAGTGAAAAATGATGTCATTATATGACAACTTAAAGCAAAATGAAGGTGAAGTTTTTAAAGGTGGAGAATTTAAAGCCAGCAAAGGATGGTTTGATAGTTTTAGAAAGAAGTTTGGCTTAAAAAAAAATGTTAACGTAACAGGAAAAGCAGCTTCTGTTCGTCAAGAACCAGCAGACAAGTTCCCAGACACAATTACGAAAATCGTTGAGGAGAAAGGATATCTGCCTGAGCAAAATTTGAATGCAGACAAAAATGCCCTATTCTGGGGGAAAAAAACATGCAACAAAGGACATTTCTTAGTAAGGAATAGAAGTGAGCACTGGGATTTAAGGTAGGAAGGGATAGGATGACTCTTACTGCTTTGTGCAAATGCAGTCAGGTTTATGATCAGGACTGCCCTTATCTATAAAGCTGCTAATTCTCTGAGACTTGAAGGGAAAAGATAAACACCAGCTGCCAGTCTCTGGCTGCATAACAAGAAGGCCTGGACAACAACTGTTTTTCTGAATTGGTTTTAATGATGCTTTGTCCCTGAAGTCAGGAAGTACACTGTCAGTAAGGGACTGCCTTTTAAAGTTCTTTTGATACTGGACAATGCCCTTGGCCACCTAGAACCTCATGAGTGCAGCACCACAGGTGTTAAAGTGGTCTGCTTGCTCCCAAACATGACATCCTAATTCAGCTTCTATATCATGGGATCATGAGGAAGTGAAAAGCTCCTTACACATGATAATCTATGGAAATAATGTCTCAACACTATGGAAGAGAACTTTGATAGAGAAAAAACCTCATGAACATTTGGAGGAATTACACCATTGAAGATTCCATTGTTGTTGGTGTGGAAGCTATTAAGCCTGTAACAATATATTCCTGCTGGAGAAAACTGTGTCTAGATGTTGTGCAAGGCTTCACAGGATTTACAAATAAATTGTGGATATGGCAAAAAGGTGGGTGCAGAGGGGTTGAATGAGTTCAAGACGGATTTTGAAGCAGTTCAGAGCTAATAGATACCACACCAGAGGAACAGACAGAAGACACAACTTGATGGAGATGAATGCTTCCAAGCCTGAGCCAGATGATAAGGAAGAAACGGTAGAAGAAGCAATACCAGAAAAGAAATTGACACGATACATTCAGGCAGAAGTGTTCTCATTATTCCAGACTGCTTTCATCTTCTTTTATGACACGTACCCTTCCATGATACGGATATTGAAACTAAAGCAAACAGTGAAAGAGGGATTGGTACCATATAAAAACATTTCTAGATAAATAAAAAGACAGAAATTACAGTATTTCCATAAAATTACACTGGCTGTGTCTACCTCTTCTGATTCCCCTTTCATCTCTTCAACTTCTTCCACCTTTGACACCCCTGAAACAAAACCAATGCCTTCTTTTTCTCCACCTCTTCCTTAACCTACTCAATGTCAAGATGATGAGGATGAAGACCTTTATAATGATCTACTTCCACTTAATGAATAGTAAGTCAATTTTCTCTTCCTTATGATTTTCTTAATAACATTTTCTTTTCTCTACCATACTTTATATTAAGAATACAGTATATAATACATATAATGTACAAAACGTGTTAATCAACTGTTTATGTTGTCAATAAGGCTTTTGTTCAACAGTAAGCTGCTAGTAGTTTTGAGCGAGTCAAAAGTTATATGCAGCTTTTCTACTTCACATGGAGTTGGCACCTCTAACTCCTGCATTGTCCAAGGGTTAACTGTATGACCTTCTGTGGGGTGTGTGTGTGCTTGTGCCTTTGTAAGCATTTTCTTTTGTGAGTGTGTATAAGTAAAGTACAAGTAAAACTAATACAAGTAAAACTAATAACACTGAATGCCTCCAAGAAGAGAAATGGGTGGATGGAAAACAAGGATGGGAGTAAGATATGTAATAACTTTTAGGCTTTTTAAATATTATAGGAGACAAGTATATTAACTACTAAAAAGTGAACATAAGCACAATAAAATATAGAAACGTATTTCAGTGCACCTAACTTCGGAAAATTTTAAAGTTATTTGCTCTGTGATTAAAAGACACTAAGTGTAAATCCCATGACAGCAGGACCATTGCCCTACTTTTTTCTTTATTCACACAGGGAATCTTGCCTAATGACTAACTGGGAGTTTACCTCAATTAACCACATGTATGGGAGGTCTGACTCTTTATATTATTGTGCCACAACAAAGGCACTATCTTTTAATTGTACAGTCAATTTTACGTCTACTTCTAATGCCAATAATATTTACCACAGTATGAGCTAGGATTCACTCCTGAATATAGGAGTGCAGACTTGGAAATACAAAACCATTTCATGAACCTGACAGTGGAAACATTTTTCTTGCTTTTCACCACTTTCTTTCTTCAATTATATCCCTTCGCTTTTATATGCAGAATCTTTCATAAACGACTTATCCTCAAATGCAAAAGCATGCTGAAGTCACTCATATTCTAAAAATCACCCTTTCATCTAGACACTCACTCATTAATTTGAAAACTTTTAAAAAGAGAAATCTAGACTTGCTATCTATACATTTGCCTTCCTTTTTCTATGAAATCAACTTCACTCTGACACCAACTCTGATATTGTTGCAAAAATTGCTGGTTCTAAAGATCAACTTGTTCTATTTTAACTCCTCTGCAACTTTTAATGTAGCTTGTCCACTCCTTCTGAAATCTCCTTTCTTTCTTTGGGTCTGCACTCCACGCTGAATTCTCCTTAAGATTCTGCCTAGACTATCTCAACATTTCGCCTGTTTTTTCTTTCTTCTTGCCTCTTAACTATTCACAGTTCCCAAATTCCGTATTTTCACCTTTCCTTTCCTAACTCTACAAATCTCTCTGAGTGAACTTTTCTACCCTATAGATTTTACTAATGTATGCATTAAGGTTACTTGTCACCTATAGACTTATATGTTATACAAACTCCCGGAGCATTCTAGTGAAAATTCTCTCATATGATACTAACCTATCCATATGTGCTTTTCTCCTATTTCATTACCATTCAAACTGATTAATCAAATTCTGACTCTTCTACCTCCCAAATGTCTTTTTAATCTATTTTTCCTCTCCTAACTGCCCAGCTGTTGCCTAAGTTCAGAATCTTTTAATCTTTTACCTAAACAGTGACCACATATAAATTGGAATACATAGCTTTTAACCAACTCTGAATGGACTTCCCACTTTGCCATTTCTAGCTTTCCTACTATGCCTTTCATTTTCTCAGCAAATATAGCTTTCATGTACACAATTTCGTTTTGTTACTTCATTTCATTAAAACTTTTATTATCTCTTCATGGCAGAAGGCTTAAGTTCAAGTAGCTGAAATATGTATACAAAACCTTCCATAATCTGATTCCAGATTATCCTACTTATATTTTTTGCTATTTCTTTTTAAGATCCTTCTTCTCACTGATGTTTTATATCTTTACTCAATATGCCACTTCCATTCCAGACTTCATGGCTTTGCACCAAAGAGCTTTTCCTCCAGCCATGTACTTCTCCCTTTTTTCCTGACCAATGAAATATCACTCAAACTTCCAAACTGAGCCCTTTAAAGGCTATTTCTGACTTCTATAAGAATTGTTACGCTCATCTTTATTGTACATAATTTATTAGAATATCTATATATTTATAAAAATCAGATTATTTATTGCATTATGAAGTTATTTCTGATCCATGTTGTTTACTTCTCATACTGCAGAACAAATTCTTCCAGGAATCTGGTCTGTGTTTCAGTTATCTTACAGTCCCAATGGATAGCTTATTGCTAGACCCATAAATACCCTCTATGATGTTCAGTTAATGGAAAAATTAAAAGATTTAATAATATTAGAAAAATGCTTTATATTTTCTCAATAATTTTATGTATTATTTCAATTGATTTAATTAATAAGTTTGTGAAACTTTATCTCCATTTTACAAATGGGAATATCAAGGCATGCAAATGTTCAATTGTTTCATATTGTTCATACCAGTAGGCTAGGTTATGCAAATCAACACTCATCCTGAAAAATAAAATCTAAAAATAATGAATGAAAATTTTAATAAAACACTTCTAATTTTATAAAGGGTGACAAAACAGGAAACAATTGTTAGAGGCCAAGTAAAAGGAAAAATAAAACAGAGAGATAACAAACTTGTCAGTGATCTACGCTTAAGAGAAATTAGCACCTTTATATTGACAGTCCTTGAAGCTTTAATTATATATAAAAAAAAAGAAACAACTCAAATCAGGTGGATCAAGGGGCAAGTTCTCACAGCAGACCATGCCCATGAAAATGAGATACCAAATGGCTGCTCTCACAGGATCAGAGTAAGTCAGAAGAAAAAAAGCCTGTGTGAAATTTCTGTCTGGTGTTAATCTCCTGTGTATATTGCCTGATTCTAATCCAGTAGAGATCATCCAGGGAATTTCAGTCTTTGAATTTGTTTTAAGGTAATCTTGTTCAATCATGGGCCTGTTGCCTGAACTAGAAAAACACAATTCTCTCTTAAATATGTCCAATATAGTTCTGAAATAAATAATTTGTACTTGTAGTTATATTTGTAATAGTAGCTATATATAGCTACTAAAGTATAATATCCAGCACATAGTCAAAGATAGCTGTAAGGAAAAGAAAATTGAACTACAAGATTAAGACCTAACAAAATTGGCTGGACATGGTGGCTCATGCCTGTAATCCTAGCACTTTGGGAGGCCGAGGTGGGTGGATCACCTGAGGTCAGGAGTTCGAGACCAGCCTGACCAACATGGAGAAACCTCGTCTCTACTAAAAATACAAAATTAGCCAGGTTTGGTGGTGCATGGCTGCAATGCCAGCTATTTAGGAGGCTGAGGGAGGAGAATCACTTGAACTGGGGAAGTGGAGGTTGCAATTAGCCGAGGTCGCACCATTGCACTCCAGCCAGGGAAACAAGAGCAAAAACTCCATCTAAACAAAACAAAATAAAACAACAACAAAAATAAACAAAATCAACAAACTGTACAAATAGACCTGTGTTTTATTATTGACTAGAGACATGAAAACAACTATCTTTGCTGTGTTTAAAGGAACAAGAGATAGTCTTGAAGGTAGTAGCACTATTGAAAAATGAAATAAAACTTTTTGGAATTAAAAAAAAAATAAAATTAAAACTTGTTGAATGTTTCAAGCATGAATATGTGGTATACTAGATTTGCTTCCCCAGGGGGAGAGAGAGAAAGAGAGAGGAAGAAAGAAAAAAAAATGAGGAAAGAAAAGAAAGAGACAATATATTTTTATGGACTAAATTGTTGTGTCCTCTTAAAATTTAAATTCCTAACACACAATGTAATAATATTAGGAGGTGGGGCCTTTGGGAGGTATATCGATGATGAGAGTGGAGCCTTTCTGAATGGAACTAATGCCCTTATCAAAAGAACTTCAGAGACCTCTCTTGCTCTTTTTCTGCAAGTTGAGGATACAAAGAAAGGACAGCAATCTGCAACCTGGAAAAGGGCCCTCACCAGAACTTGACCATACTGGCACACATTCTAGCCTCCAGAACTGTAAGAAATAAAATTCTGTAGTTTCTAAGCCACTCAGTCTATGGTACTTTGTTATAGTAGCCAGAATTAAGACAGTATTTGCCACACTGGTTTCGGAAATTAGGCAAGAGCAACACAAATTTCCAGTTGCTGACAGAAGGAAAACAACTGAAGTGAACCCTAAAATTTCCCTGGTTTACTGACTTGAGTAATTTTCAGACACCAGGGAGAAGAACTAAGTTCTGCACTGAAGAATCACTGAATGAAGGAGTCTCAGATCACAGCTCAAAGAAACAAAAGAAAGCTTGAATTTGCAAGGCAGAGTAAAGGAGAAAAAATTATTCTGCAAAGTGATTCCAGAAATTAGCATCTTTGACCGAGCAGCTTAATTGAATATCTTTGGCTGAGGATCTCTCATAAGCCTTTAATAAAGGTGTTAAATGAGGCTGCAGTTATTTTAAGGTTCTCCTTGGGGAGGATATACTTCCAACGTCACTCATATAGCTGTTAGTAGGCTTCAGGTTCTCCCTAGATGTTGCTTGGATATATCAGTTCTGCACCGTGTAGACCTCTCCAAAGAAAAGCTCTCAAAATTAAGGTATGCTTTCTCTACAGTGAGGGTCGAGAGAGAGAGAGACAGGAGGGACAGAGATGGACACAGGCATAGATACACACACACATACGTCATGGTACTGTTGCAAACTAAGCTTGGATATGATATCCTGTCATTTCTGTTATATTATATTCCCCAGAGCCAGTCAACATTTAAGAAGAGAAGATCACACACAGGCAGTCTTCTATATAAGGAAGTAGGGATCATTGGGAGTCTTTTTATAAGCTGTGTACCATGAGATGTCCCCTGGTTTCTCAGTGATTCATTCCCTCCCACATGTAAATATATTCTGCCTTTCCCAAGTTCCCCAAAGTATCATCCATTATAGCATCAGCTCAGTGCCTGGACTGTCATCATCTAAATCAAATTCATGTGTAGATGAAACTCATTTAGTGTAGTTCTTTAAGTACAGCTCCCCACATATGTTCCTTATAATCTTTAGACCTATGAAATTAAAGAGATGGGTTGTTACCCACACATCTAACTTTCAGTGGCGGGACAGGCATATGAAAACCACTGTAGAGATTTCTATTTAGAAGGAGGAAAAATGACAGCCACAAAGAATCGCGTGGATTATACTTAAATCTATGGAAAACATTCCTAGAAAAGGAAAACAATAGAATATTTGCTTCATCCTAAGTTTTTAAATTTTGTGAAATTTTCAACACAGGAAGAATTTCATTATTTTTCCTCACTATGCCTAACACATACTTTCTAGAAACTCTTTCAAGTCACTGAAAACTGCCATGTTTATTTATTGTTTTGGAGTAATTTGAGAACAAATTAATTATTATTAGAAGATATTCAAGAGATAATATTTAAATCCGTAAGTACTGACATAAATAAATAATGTTCTAAATCAATTTCTACCTAAGGCTGCAGGTATACCACAAAGTGATGGCATCCAAGGGCCATATGGATTGGCTGCTGAGAAGACACCACTGCAGTGGGGGAGGCACAACCTGGGCTGTGCACTCTGCGGAGTCCACAGGAGCTGGAAACAGGTGGGAACTCCACCCTCTTCCAAGTTGGTGGGGAGGAAGCCTCGCCCTTCTGGGCACAGCTGCAGCTGCCCAGCTGCAGCTGTGAACCAAGGCATCTCTGTACTCTCCGGGTCTGGGGAAGAGCCCGCCACCACTACCCCTGCACACTCAGAAGTGCCTGCTCCCCTGCCTGGATTCTCCCAACTCCTGGTGCCTGCTCCAATTTCAGAGCAAAGTTGAGGCCGAGCCTGAGTGCTGTCCCAACCCAGCCGGGTGTGCATGCGCTCAGGCTGGTCCTGACATGCCAGCCCCTTGTCACCTTGGTGCCCTCTGGACTTTGGGCACTGATGAGCATGGGAGGGGAGGTTGAGGGGAGTTGAGGCCAGCTTGGTACAGGCCTGCAGGTGCCCCTTGGCATGAACAGCCTGGGAACCCTGGATGACATGATGGATAGTGGCAGGAGGCAGACAGGCTTCTGGGTGGAAAGGGGTGGGTCCCCAGTGAAGCCCCACTTTCAAGCCATGGACGTCCTGAACCCCACCTTAAGCCATAAACGGCCGGAAGCTTGGGGACAGTCTGTCAGTGCTGGGTGGAGTCCGCAACTTACGGTGCTTTTCCTGGAACTGCCTCGTGGCTGCCCATGGACCAATCAGAATGCACTTCTTCCGTTATGAAGCCTGTAAAAACTCTGGACTCACCCAGACTCACAGACAGACGTGGGGATGACCAGCTGTGGGAAAGGAGTTACCCAATTCGGGTCTCCTGGACGGCTCAGGATGACCTGCCTATGGAAAGTAGCTACCCACTTAGGTCTCCTCTCCACTAAGCGCCAGACGCTCGTTGGGACGACCTGCCTGTGGAAAGGAGCTACCAGCTTTAGGTCTCCTGAGAGCTGTTCTGTCATTCAATGAAGCTTCTCTCTGCCTTGCTCACCCTCCAGTTGTTCACATACCTCATTCTTCCTGGGTGCAAGACAAGAACTTGGGACCTGCCAAATGGCGGGACTGAAAGAGCTGTAACACAAACAGGGCTGAAACTCCATCCCCGCTTGCCACGTTGCCGGCGACAAGAAGGAGGGAAGAGCTGCAGCCCTTCAGGAAGCCGAGACCTAGGGGCTCCCTGAGCTGGGGCTGTGACACTCTTTTTTCGGGCTCTGCGGTTCCTGGCATCTCCAAGCTTCTGGGTACCACCATGTTTCTTTCCTCCAGACGTAGGTGTCCACGGTGGAAATCACCTGTGGTACATCTGGTCCAGCTACAGCCTCGCATGGAGCCGGCACCTGAGCCAGCACCTGTGCTGGTGCCTAGAGCTGCCTGCCCCGCCGCAGTAGCCACTGGCTATGCGCAGTGGCTGGACCCCATGTTCACTCGCCTACATACCCCTTGCCATTCCGCACCTGTCTCGCCCTTGGCAGGTGTGGGGTCCAGCATGGTAGTGCGAGCCGAGTGCAGCCTGCCAGGCGTGTAGGTGGAACAGGCCCAGCAGGCCTGAACAAAACCCACTCGCCACAGAGGTTTCTGGCTGGCAAAGTGACACCCCAAGGATCCTGTGACAAAAACATTTCCTTAGAATTGTTAGACCTCTCAAATGACATGATATAATTTAGCATTTAATGGAATACATCTTTTGTTGTATTGTCATTGTTTCTTGATATATTTTATCTCCTGTCAAATTTTATGTTTTTGAGAATGAAGTACACATTTTTGCTACTTCCCCCGCCCCTGAAACTCTGACAAAGTCCGTATGACTCAGTAATGAAAAAATATTAGGCACTCAACAACCATTTCCTATGTTATTACTTGAGGCTGTTTATAATCAATTTGTAATGTGGTGAAAATGGCCCAGAAGGTTAAAAAAATGTTGAAAAACTTGGTGAGGGAGGTCAAAGCTCTGAGTGAAAGCAGAGGGAGTTTATCCTGGAACCTGATGAAAAGACCAGGAAAGAGAATGGAGTGTTTGCTGTCTCTGGGCCAAGCCTTAGCAGCCAGCTCTATTGGAAAGCCTGAATCAGCAGCCTCATGGACCTAAATTAAACATTTTGCTAATATATAATTCTCTTCATTTTATCTAATTTTACTCGGGTATTAAGTAAATCAGATGTGGGCAAACCTTTTGCCAAATTAGTGAGTAGCTTTTGAATAACAAGAAAAATGATCATTTGCAATATTCATTGAATCTTGTTAACATGAATTATAGTGAATGAAGACCTGCAGCAAGATTTATTAAAAATTCAAACTTTTAACAATTACAGCAAGGCTTTGGCTATTGATACAGGAGAAGCAATACAAAAAGAACACTTTTAACTTTGCAAATTAACTTGGTTAATCACTTCACAAGGGAACAGAAAAAAGATCCAAATGTTTTCTTCCACTTAATAAAAGATTTGCAAAATAATTGAGCCAGTACCATGGAGCATTTTTTTTCTTTTTTGGCATATGGAATTTCCACTTAAAAACCTAGCAATTTAGAAATGCTCACAATTGGAAAGTTATCGATTTTTTTCAAAAATTGGTGAGGGAACCAAGATTATCATTATTGCTTTGAATTTTTGAGAAGTATTAAGCAAAGGCATGCATATATATGTACACACACACACACACACACACACACACACACACATTTATATATTTCTAGGGTCAAAAAGTCAATTTTAGCCTTGTAGGTATGTGGATATGTGGTCACTGCAGGCATTACAGATTATTGTATTTCATATTGTGCTTGATTGCATTTGCAACTTCCCAGTCTGGTAAACAACTTATTCTCCCAACACTGTTTGCAGTGAGTTGAAGCCGCTGCTTTTGCGTATTCAGCATCTCTTTTAATTTGTAAGCAGTTCTATAAATCTTTCTTGGCTTCTAGGGACATAAAGACTCCTATGATGAAGTGGCCTGCATGGTGGCTTAACAAGCTGAAGGCTAGCTTTTTCCTTCCATGTATCCTAGGGACTACTGTCTTATTCCTGGCAAAGTAGATCAGATTTTGAATTCTAGCCAGGGTAATTAGCACACTTTAGAATCTCAATACACAAAGCAGAATGGTCAGCATTAGCAAAGATGTCTTGAGAGTGTTTTCTGAGTGGTAGAAAAAAGGAATGTCCAGCTGCTGCGAGTCCTTGGCACTCTAATGAAAGTGACCCACTACATGCATTTGCACCTTAGGAAGGGTTGTGTATATCAACACACTAAACTGTGAGGCAGTGTCTTCATTACCTGTTTTCAAATGCATTCTAAAAAATAGAAACAAAGCAAGTGATGGGGGTGTCCCTAATATTCCCTAGAAAGCAAATTCTCACTGAGAAAGTTACACTCCCTAGAATAGAAATATCACAAAAAAAATAAGTTTAAACTTCTAATAAAAACAATTTTCCTGGAAATCAATCAGTTTAACATATTATGAAAATGCAAAATTGCAAACTATCCTAAAATAGGTCTAGTGGTGGAGCTAATATGGCTGGATTTTAGACATATTCATTATCAGTTTGTCATAAAGGTGGCAGTGTCTAGGTTTTTTGCAGCAGTATTTTGGAAGCTTGACAGTGGTGATGAAATATGTTGGAATTTTTTAGGGAGCTTCAAGACCTGTAACTAATATTCCAAGCTTTAAGTTTCATGTTAGAAGAAATTCTCTGGGAAGTAAAATCAAATATTTCACTGGATGCACCATGCCTTTTTCTTAGCCACTCAGCAGGCTGAGCAGAAGAAATGATTTGAGCCCAGGACATTGAGGCTATAGTACACCATGACTGTGCAAACCAAGTGAACAGCCACTTCTCACTCTAGGCTGGGCAACATAGCAAGACCCTGTCTGTTAAAAAAAATCACATGCTGTCTTCTACCAACGTGTCCTCTGAGACAGATAAATTCAAGTTGTATATGTGATACTTTTTATTTTAATAGACTTGCTTTTTAGAGCCACTTTAGGTTCACAGTAAAATTGAGCAGAAAGTACATAAACATCCCATATATTCCCTATTCCCACATGTAGGTAGCCTTCCCAGTACCAACATCGTGCACCAGAGTGATACATTTGTACAACTGATGAACCTACATTGACACATCATTATCATCCAAAGTCCATAGTTTATGGTGGGATTCGCACTTGATGTTGTGCAAGTGTATGGGCTTTGATAAGTGTATAACAAGTACCTACATTATGGTGTCATGTAAAGTAGCTTCACTGCCCTTGAAATCCTCTGTGCTCTTCATTCATCCCTCCCTTCCCCCAACTATTGGCATCCCCTGATCGTTTTACTCTCTCTAGATTTTTTATTTTCAAGAATGTCATATATTTGGAATCATAGATCATGCTGCCTTTTCAGATTGGCTTCTTTCACTTAGTTATATGCATATGAGTTTCATGTCTTTTCATGGATCCATAGTATTTTTTTAGCACTGAAGAATATTACATAATATGAAACAACACTTTCATATAGATTTTATTAAATATGGCAATATGTAACATACCACATATTATGCATATTATACATGTTTAAGTGTGTACACTGTATGTATGTAGGTATCTGTGTATGTATATGTGTGTATGTATGTGTGTTTGTGTGTGTGCCATGACTTTAAGTCATAACATTCTTATTTGGATAATTAGCCATGCAAAATAAGATAGAAGATTAATTTTTTTGTCCCATCAATAAAAAGTACCTGGTTAAGTGCACATTGAAGAGAGAGAAACCTGTAATTCTATGGTATATTTGGCAATAGGTAACATACAGTGGAAGTGTCTAACAAAGCAATCTCGATGGCTGTCATTAGTTATAAATCATTTTCTTGACACACTGGCATTTTGCATAGCTTATTCTCTTTCAAGAAAGTGCTTGATAGATGCTCCAAATTATTATTTTGGGTGGAGAAACAGGACAAATCCTCTTGGTATATTTTTGGTTATTACTATGAATTTCTCATTAACGTCTTGGCTAAGTAGTGGGAGTTACTGATCCATGTAGTCAAGACGAGAAAAATGTCAGTCTATCAAATTAAAAATATACATAAAAAATTAATTTGCAATGAAGGCCAGAGGAAGTCACACATTTTTAAATTCTTCAGACTCTTTGAAATGGTGTTTCCTTCCCATTTTGCTCTTTTATAAGCAGACAGAAGACTAAAATCACACGTTAAGTTTAAGGCAAAATAATTATTTGGCCATTCTTTTAAGTATGACTCTAAATGAAAATTAAACCCTTATTATGAGACCAAACAAAGAATTGTTGAAGGATAAAGGTAATAAACTCAAGGACTGGTTTATTTCTCTAGCTTAAATTCCACTGACTGCTTTTCATTAAAATAGACAGGGATGGTGCATTTCTGTGTGCATGTGTGTGCATGCACACGTAGACACACACAGACACACACACCTAAATATATCTCTATCTTACATCATTGATCACCATACAATTTACATATTGTAAAATCACTGATTCTTTGGTTCTTAACTTACTGATCACCAATGTACTTATTGTTTGCTTTTAATTTTTTTATTCTTCAGAAGTATTATATATCTGCTAAAAAGTTAGACAACACTAACAAGCAAAATAAAAATAAAATGTCAATAAACTTCAAAGATATTCACTATTAAAAGGTTGGTGAATTTGCAGAAGTAACATACAGTTGTAGTTTACAGTCATAGAAATCCAGATTTAAAACCTGGCTTAACAACTTATAAACTCTATGACTTATGGTTAATTTATTTACCAGGCTAAGGCTCACTTTCATTATCTGAATAATAAAATGACAACTAGCATTGTTTTCTGTGAAGACAAAAATAAGAAAACATAGCTATTGCTATTATCATTAGCTTTTGCTATTATTATTTGTTATAGATGTAACAAATGTATTTGTACCTATGTATTTCCTTTATTGAAAATATCATACGTTTATTTACAGATATTGGACATTTGTCATTTTTAATTAACTGTATAGTTTGAAAAGTTTTCATGCCAAATGAAAAGATTTAGTGCTACATTTTAAATGATTTTTTAATTAAGTGTTCATTGAATAAGTATTCTACTATTTAGTTAGCCAGTGTATTATTTCGGATATTTAAGTTACTTCTAATATTCATTTTGTTAAGTGATACTCTCAGAAACATACAGCCAAACTTTTTAAAAATTTTAATTATCTCCATGGAATTACTATATTTTGAAAAAGCGATTTCTATAAGCTTGATAGATACTTCACAATACCATCTAGAAACATCATACCCATTTATACCAACACTCCAGCTGTGTATGAAAATGCCCAATGATTCTATCATAGCTGTAACGATGATTAAGATATTTAAAAGCTGATCTAGCTAGGTGGTAATATGGATGCATATAAAGAGCTTCTCCAGTTTCTCAAGAAAGTCAGTGTCATTTGATAATCTAGAATTTACAAATATGGGTTTAATATAATCTTTTAATTGTGTGTGTTAAAGGTTTCTGATTTTCAGTTTTAATTTATTTTGCATTCTATTTAATATCCTATGTATTTTGTTTGCTTTGTTCTGTTTCTTGTGGCTTTCCTTTTATTTCCATACCTTGTATATTGGTGATTCTCTAAATGTTAAAATATTAATTTTTATTTGTATAAAAATTATTTTTAAACATTTTATTGGTTTTTATTGGTGATTCTCTAAATGCTAAAATATTAATTATTGTTTTATGCTTCTTTTCAGAAACACTACTTGCTGCTGCTAGGTCAGAAACAGAAAACTGGTAAGATTATATGCCCAAACCAAATTCACCTCTGACTGGAATTGGTTCTTAGCCTCCATTTTCATAAGAAGACTGTATTTGATTTTGTCAAGTCCACAGTGGAGGCTCAGCAGGTTAGGTCAGGATGCTGGGCTGATTAGAGTCAGATGTATCGTGTCATACATTTGTTCTTTGGATACATCAGAATAAAGAGAATGTGCATGAATATTTGAATTATAGCTAGAAAAATAAGAAGGCATTTTATGGGCTATATATTTATTAAAACAACATGTATGTGGGAGAAAATGTGGCAGTAATTTCACTACTACTGACAAATGCTGAAAGTGACAAATATGGTAAAGGAAAAGAAGAAGTAAATCAATTATTGGGAATAAAAATAGCATATTCGTAGGCATTTAGAGACCCTAATGAATTCATGTACATTGCCACTGTTGTTTTGATAGCCTTTTTTAAATAGAATATATCATTATTTGGTCAACATACACCTGGGATGTTTTACACATCATTTCTTCTTTGAGTATTATCTTATCTTTACTCTAGATATCTAATCTTTTCCTGTCTTCTCATAGATTACTATGGTCTAAATGTTTGTATGCTCCAAAAATTCATATTTTGAAATCCTAATCTCCAATGTAATGATTACAGGGGATAGGGCCTTTGGGGTGTAATTATGTCATGAGGGAGGAGCCCTCATGAATAGGATGAATGCCTTTATTAAAGGGACCCCAGTGAGATGCCTTTCCCCTTCCACCATGTGAGAACACAGCAAGTAGGCACCATCTATGAGAAAGCTGTTCCTCACCCAATGTACTAGTGTCTTGTTCTTGGACTTTCCAGCCTCCAAAACTATGAGAAATACATTTATGGTCTTTATAAGTTACCCAGTCTACGGTATTTCATTATAGCAGACTAAGATATAGATTTTACACTGAAATGCACATTTTCTCTCTTTAATCTTAAATTTTCCATTCTCTAATCTCTCTTCTGCAATCATTCAAACATAATATACAAATTTCTACCATCTAAAAAAATAAGAGGCTGGAAGAGGTGGCTCATGCCTATAATCCCAGCACTTTGGGAGGTCAAGGCAGGAGGATTACTTGAGCCCACAAATTTGAGACCAGCCTGGACAATATAGGAATACCTCATCTCTACAAAAAATTAAAAAATAGCCAGGCATAATGGCACATGCCTGTAGTCCCAGCTACTCTGGAGGCAGAGGCAGGAGTATGGCTTGTGCCCAAGAATTTGAGTCTGCAGGAAGCCAGAATCATGCCACTGCACTCCAGACTGGGTACAGCAAGAACTTGTCCAAAAAGCAAGACAAAACAATACAAAACAAAAAAAAATGAAACAAACATATCTAAAAAGTTTCACTAAATTCCTGATGATATGCATTATCATTAACATTTTTGTCAACAAGGTCAACAAGACTCAGAGATGGTAAATGCACAAAGTCACAAGTGGCATCACTGCCATTGAAACCCTAGGCATGCAGAGACCATGTTCTTTCTAGTATGTAACATGGCACATTGTCTCTCTTAAATGCAGTACTGTCCTACTGATCATATAAATCATAACATAACATGCCAAGGAGCTTGTTTTTCTAAGATAGTCCTGAAATTTGCCAAATATATTTATCTTTTCTTAAAGGGACTGTGTCAATATGGCACTACCTGGTTCAATGAGCCATATTTTTCTGTAGTTCAAGTACATTTCTTAACTAACTCCCCTTGTGAAAGATTAGTGGAGAATTGAGCCAGCTGCAAATATATTGTGCTTGATTTTTGTGAATTAGCGTGAAAACTAAAATTCCTAGAAAATTGATGGTTGGTAGAATTTACATAATTTTGGTCATATTAAGAACTCCCAGTTATTGAAATATAATTTGCCCCTTTCTGCTATAATATTATGCTTTTTTTGTGAAATGAAGATAACAGCTGAGGCCTAATTTATTTAAATTCTATTATACAGTCAGTGAGCAATATGATAAGTATCTCTTCCATAAAAAAGATCTTTTGAACATGAGTCATCTATGCTAATGTAACTTATTAATGTATTCACTTTTTATAGACCACTCAAAATTTCTTCACACATTTTTTTCATAATAAATTAACTGTAGATTTTTTAGTCATTTGGATACATGCATTATTTCATTTTATGCTTTGGTGTATATTCCTGTACACATAACCTACAGACACTTCCAATTATGCATTCCTGACTTTCTGAAATCTCATCAAAATTAGCTTTTGTACCTGCGATATTATCAACATCAAGAGGCTATAAATTATCTATATACACCCTCATTCTTAGTATTTTTCCTCCAATTTTGGTGGAAACGTTGTTTCTTCCGCATAAACAAAATACTTCCACCAGTGTTCCACATCTCAACCCTTCCTCTATCTCAGGGACTTGGATCCATCAATTATTTTCTCTGACAACTGAATCCTTAAACTCTACCTGTCTATTTTTGTTTTCTCTTCAATATACAACCTATTTCCTCATTTGAAGTAATAAACACACCAAGTCTACTCTTATAGAAAATTTCAATTATACAATACAGTATTATTAACTACAGTCCCCATGCCGTACATTAGATCTCCAGAACTCATTCATTCAGCATAACTGGAACTATGTGCCCTTTGACCAACAGCTCTCCATGCTCCCATGCCCTAGTTTCCGGAAGCCACCATTTTACTCATTTCTGAGTTCAACATTTTTAGATTTCACATAAAACTTACATCATGCAGTGTTTGTCTTTCTGTGTCTGGCTTATTTCACTTAAGATATAATTTTTAATTTATCAGCTATACTTCAGTGAAGTGCAAATAATTTAAAAATGAAGTAACAAATACAGAAAAATCTCTATGTCCACTTTATATCTCTTTCTAGATATTACCCTATCTCTAGGCTTTTTTTCCATTGTCAGTTCTCCTATTTCCTTCTATATACCTCCCCTATCTTTTTCTATGCTTAATGGTCTAACCTCTTAAAATGCCATGCATAATTTACAATCTCTTCCTCTATTTTTTATATTTTCTGTCTACTTCTACTACCCATCTTCCACCTATAACACTCCATTGAAAATATGCTCCATAGATTCACCAATGACAATTTAGTTACTAAATATTTCATATTGCTTAATTGCTTTATTATTAAAAATGTCTCTTTTTCTTTCCTTTGTTCCACATTTTCTTCATTTCCCATTTCTGTTGCTTTCCTTTTGTGTCCTATATTGGCTCCCTTAACTTCTGCCTGCTTTTTCATTCACACTTCCCAAAGTCCTGTCCTTGGCCCTCTTCCTACTCCTCAGAGTCCCACTGAGGAAATTCTATGTGTTCCATAGTTTCAACTACCACCTATGGGCTGTTAGCTACCAAATGGATTTCCAGGCCAAATATTCCTTCTGAATTGCAGACCCATAGACTTATCCCAATATTTCTATTGGACATCTTGATATACACATATATGATGTTAGATTTTTCTTCTCCCCTCCCCTCCCCTCCCCTCCCCTCCCCTCCACTCCCCTACCCTCTCCTCTCCTGTCCTTTCTTTTCTTTTGTGAGACAGAGTCTCACTCTGTTGCCCAGGCTGGAGTGCAGTGGTGCGATCTTGGTTCACTGCAACTTCTGCCTCTGGGGTTCAAGAGATTCTTCTGCCTCAGCCTCCAGAGTAGCTGGAATTACAGGCGCATGCCATCAAGTCAGGCTAATTTTTGTATTTTTTAGTAGAGATGGGGTTTCACCATGTTGGTCAGGCTGGTTTGAACTCCTGACCTCAGGTGATCCACTCACCTCTGTTTCGCAAAGTACTGGGATTACAGGTGTGAGCCACCGCACTTGGCCCAAATGTTTTATATATACATACATATATATATATATATATATATATATATGTATGTGTATATCTACATATATATGTATGTGTATATATACATATATATACATACATATATATGTATATATAAAAAACTCCTATATATCTCCCACCAGATCTTTCTATTCTTTCTATGTTTCTATCTCTATAAATAAAATTAAAATCCATCCAGTAGCATAAACATGAATTTATAAATCATCCTTGCCACTTCTTTTTCCCTTACCAGTTTGACCATGAAATTTTATTAGATCGAATTCCTTAGTTTCACCTGAATCTGGCTCTTATTTCCATTCCCACTGTTAATTTCTTAAAGATTACATAATTTTATTTATTTTCTTATTTTATTTTTTGGCATCGAAAGACTCCTAAATAGCATCTGTTTTTCTAAATTTTGTACCACATCCTCTCCCCTCAATCCATTATTTATATTGTTTTCAGTATGATCTTTTTTCAAAGTAATTTTAGTGCATCATGTCAGTCTTCTACTTAAAATCTTTTAATACAATCCCCACCCCCAATCCCTTGGACAGCTAGCATTTAGGAAATAGTTTACCTTTCTCAATGTGACTTTTTAATGATAACACTTCAGCTTATCTCTGACCTGAATTCTCATCTCATCTCCCTCATAATGTATTTTCAAGCCTTTTTAAGGACTTGCATTTTCTCCGTGTACATTTTACTCTCTTATCACCATGCCTTTGCAAATGTTACCCTCTCTGCTTTTATCAGCATCCTAAACTAAATTTTACCTGACTAAATATATGTGTTCTTAGAAGAAGTCACTCAGGTATTATATCTCCTAATAAGTATTGTGTGAACCTCAAGTGTAGCTTTAGTTCTTCTCCTCCACACCTGCTGCCATTCTTTCATTATTCAATATTATTGGATATGCCTCTAATATGTATATTACTAAGTACAATAATACTTAGTAATGACATATTTTCCTGTCTGTTTCCTCCATAAGAATAGAAGTTACTTGAAGTAGAAACCAGTCTTATTTATGTCTTAGCTATACTTCTTGTCACAGTTAATACTGATAATAATAATAAACAGCAATGACAAAACCGATATTTATAAGATTTTACTTGCAAAGCTGACTTTATTTACATACACTAATCCATTTTATCCTCACAACAACATTATAAGATAGATATTATTGTTATTCCAGTTAGGAGATAAGAAAACTGAGGTCAGAGATGTGAAGTAATGGATACACAGCTCAAAAATGTCAGAGCTTGTATTTCAAAAAAGGTAATAAGGTGTCTATGATATGCTTTTAACTACTATACTCTACTAGTTCTCTAAATACAGAATGAAATTCTTAATAACAGAAGTGTGATATAAGTGACCAACACAGGGAATGCATTAGATTTGGAAATAAATTATAAACTGGCTTTAGGACATATTGATATTAAAAGAAATAGTAATGATACTGCTAAAAGACAACTACCACTTTGGACAAGTTACTTAATCTCTACAAGTCTTAGTTTTATCATCTGTACATTGAGAATAATGATGGTACCAATTATGTTGGGTTGTCACAAACATTTAAATAATGAATTAAAGTGCTTAGACAGACATATAATTGTGCCTTTAATAAATTTTAACTCTTCATTATATCTTCACTGTCATTACTTGTGTTAGACAATATCCAGAGAATTACCAAAAGCTATTTCTAAGATCCTAGATTTGCTAATTCTAACCTTAATGCTACCTGGCTGTCTGACACAAAGGCAAGCAAGCTTAACAAAATTTTATTATTCAGTGGACACGATTTATAAAGATGAAGTCTTCAAAAGATTCTAATATCTCAATTAAATTCATGAATACCCTATTTGGGGTACCTTTTGTTGCCATGTCAATTTTTTTAGTACAAACAGCAGCAGATTTTGCCTAACTTTGGTTAAAAAATAAATAAATTAGAAGGATACTCAATTACTTCATAGAATGGAGTTCCAAATGACTAAGTCTCATGTAGGACAAATAACATGAGAAGTTTATAAGCAATTGTTTGAGAAGTAAAACTAGTGTGGAGGCTAAAGAAAGCCCCTATAAATGTTTCTTTAGAAAGACCTGGATTTGTTAGCCTTTTTCTCTGGCCTCTCAGCTTTCTTGGATTTTGGGTATGTTTGCATAGACCTGCTCACAGTGAATACAAGTAAAATCTTGTTTACCAGAGAAATTAGACATTCCCTTGCTTTCACATTGTTATCCCTGAAGATACCTGTATATTTTCCCAATTGTTGGCACTTTGCTAAAAAGAGAAGAGGCTTTAACTTAGAATTTATGTGGATTCATAGTCAATGTTTAGTATCTGGCAGAATGGAGCACATTTGGTGAAATAAGTTGGGGTAGGTAGTTTCTGGATAGATTACTCTGAATAGACCAACACCTGAATATTATTATTTCCCATGTAAAAATTGCCACTGTTGGTGATAGTCTTATATATAGAGGATGACTTACTGTTAATTTCAGTTGTGGTTCTTCCTCTAAGGGCCTAGTGCTTGACTAATGCATATATCATCAAAATGGTCATGGGGCAGGAATATAGACTATGGTAGGCTTAAAAAAATGGCATGTTACTCCACACAGATGACCTGAGTTATCTTTCTGAATTCTTAATTTGCTAAGAATATTCCCCAAATTAGCATTATAGCTCAAATTAACCACTATAGAATATTCTAGCAAACTGATTACATGGGATCCTTTGCATCATAGGTGAGGGGCAATAATTTGTTCTAAATGAAATAGACATTTATTCTGCATCTAGATTTGCTTTTCTCTTCCTCATGTTGTTTGTCAATGCTACCATCTATGGGCATATCAAAGGCTTTATATGATGAACTCCTCAAGATCATCTTAGTACAAGGAATGTGCTACAAAGTAAAATAAACAATCAATGATTTTATTGCCTGTAGAAGTCCTCTTCCTGACTCAGGTTGTGAACAAGTTAAAAAGCGTGTAAGCTAAAACAACACTTAATTACCCTTAGAGGTCAAATTGAAGATATAACTTTAGGTTGACTAAACAAATGAGCTTGCTAATACTGAATTCTACCCAGTCCAGGACACAGAGAATTAGAGCAGGTGGAATGATCTGTCCACATATGATATAAGGCATGGAAGAGCAAAAGAGAACTTTGATTTCTATAGGTATATTGACTCTCCAGAAACACAGATTTTGGCTGCACATAGATGGATATTACTCAAAATTTACAAAACTTCTCAAATATATTTCACTCCCAAAGGCAGTGAAGAGAATTCTAGAGTTGCATTAATTGATGACCTTTCATAGGAAGAAACATCAGACGTGCAGAAGAATATTTTTTACTACCATTTGTTACTAATATATGAAACTTCATCTTCCATATCAAAACTATGTTGATCAAAATTTAATAGACTGTTCCAATTACTGTAGGGAGAAGTTATTCAGAGGGTTAGTGTGGAGCAGGGAGAAAAGTAATCTAGAGATGGGGTGATGATGGCTTTGAGAAAGCTAGTGTAAGCAGAGAGAGAGAGAAAAAAATGTTTCCATTTGGGATATATTTTAGAAATAGGATCAACAGAACTCGGTGATGTGGAAGAAAGATACCAAGAAGGACTTCTAATGTACTAGTACTAGGAGGATGAAAGTGACTTTTATTAATAAAGTCTCAGGAGAGCACATTTGTGGTAGAATATTAAGAATTTGCCTTTGGTCATTATAATTTTAAGATATCTAAGACAACTTCAAGAAGACTCACATTCTGAAGCTCAGAAAAGAAATCATATGGGGGTCATAGTTCATGGAAATGTGCATTATGGAAAAAGTATGAATGAAGTTCCAGTTTTTTTTGCATCACGATTAACTTGTAATAACTTGTCATAACATGTCTGAATAAGATCTAGTTTGAGGCACTCAAAAGCATAAGATATCAGTTTTAAAGGAGCCCCTATTAGAGCAACATGAATTCTGCTAAAATTGAAGCAAGACAAACATGAAATGTGTAGTGAAGCTTGGGTAGAAGAATGGTGAAATCACTGATGCTTTATGAAAGGTTTATGCAGAAAATGCCTTAAAGCAACCTGAAACAATACAAGTGGATAACTCATTTTAAGAAAGGACTAGACAATCTTGAAGATGAAGTGCACAGCAGCAGGCCATCCACATCAATTTACAAGGAAAAAATTCATCTTTTTCATGACCTCACTGAAAAGGAATGATGATTAATAGCACAAACAATAACCAACACCATAGACATCTCAGTTTGTTCAGCTTACACTGTTCTGGCTGAAAAAATAAAGTCAAGCAAACTTTCCACTTAATGGGTACCAAAATCATTACACCCAGATCAGCTGCAGACAAGAGCAGGGCTTTCAATGGAAATTTTAAACAAGGGGGATCAAGATCCTGAACCATTTCTCCAAAAATTTGTAACAGAAGATGAAACACGGATTTGCCAGGACAATCCTGAAGACAAAGCACAATCAAAGCAATGGCTATCAAGAGGTGGAAGTGGTCCAGTCAAAGCAAAAGCAAAGGTCATGTCAACAGTTTTTTGGGGGATGCTCATGGCATTTTGCTTTTTGTGTTTCTGGAGAACCAAAGAAAGATAACATCTACTTATTGTGAGACTGTTTTGAGAAAGTTAACTAACACTCCAAAAAAAAAGTGCCTGGAAAAGCTTTACCAGAGAGTCGTTCTTTACCACAACAATGCTCATGCTCATTTCTCTCATCAAACAAGGACAATTTTGTTAATATTTTGATAGAAAATCACCAGGCATCCACCTTACTGTCCTGGTTTGGCCCCCACTGACTTCTTTTTGTTTCCTAATCTTAAAAAATCTTTAAAGAGCACTCAATTTTCTTCATTCAATAATATGAAAAGATTGCATTGACATGGTTAAATTCTCAGGAACCTTGGGTTTTTAAGGATGAACCGAATGGCTTGTATCATCGCTTAGCCGTGTTAAGCCTGATGGAGCTTATGTTGAGAAAGTTTATATTATTTATTTACATTTTTAAATTCTATTTGCCAAGAACTTCTTGAAGTCTCCTCATACATTTGGGAGATGTGAGGATTAATATGGTTCTTAAATCTTGGAAACAGAATGGCTTCTTAAGGCAGAACATCCTGAGTGAGAACAGAATTGGTCCTGGCACTGGTTCATGAGAACTGCTTCATTTATAATTTATGTTCTTGAGGTAATATTTATTTATTTCAGTTTTATATTTATTTTGTGAGTTTTGTCTTTCTAGTTTGGTTTTTGAGACAAGGTCTCAGTCTATCACTAGGCTGGAGTACAGTGTTGTGATCACGGCTCACTGCAGCCTCGAACTCCTGGGCTCAAGCAATCCTCCCAGTTCGGCCTCAGGAACAGCTGGGACCACAGGCAGGTGCCAGCAAGCCCAGCTAATTTTTAAATTTTTTTGTAGAGGCAGGGTCCCACTATGTTTCCCAGGTTAGCCTTCAACTCTTGAGCTCAAGTGATCCTCCCACCTCAGCCTCCCAAAGTGCTGGGATTATAGGTGTGAGCCACTGTACTTGGCCTATTTCGTTTTAATATCAATTTATTTGAAACAAAAAAATAAAAGCTCTTATTTGAAAAATGTCAAAAATTTATTTGGCCAATAAATATATTAGACTAAAACCCTTCAAGTCATCCTCTGGCCCTTTCCTTTCTATCACACACCATATTCTATCCATCATTCAATTCTGCCAAGTCTCCTGTCATCCTCATTTCAATGGCTTCACTGTCACCCTTGTCCAAACTACTATGACCTTTTCTCCAAGTAGAAATCAGAGAGAGTCTTTTAGAATAGAAGTAAAATCAAGTTACTCTTTTACTCAAAGTTCTCGAATGATCCCATCACACTTAGATAAAATCTAGATTCTTTTGGAAGCCTGAAAATTGGTGCTGCTGTTCCTGATTATGGCTCTAATTTCACCACCTGTGACTTTCTTCATGGCTTGCTGCATTTCAGGCACACTGGCCTTACGAGTATTTCTCTAAGTCTGTTATTGCCTCTAGGCATTTATACTTGCAGTTACTTCTGTCCCTAAAGCTCATCCCTCACATATGCCCAAGGCTTACTCTTCATTCCTGTTTCTGCTCAAATAACAACTTCTTAGAGACCTTTTCCATCCACCCTATCTATAACAGTGCTTGTTCTTCTCTCTCTACTATGTATGCACTTACCAGGTTTTTATGTTTTCTATATTTCTTATTAACTAGTTCCATATTTACATGTTTATTTATCACCTCTTTCTCTCTTAGGAATATAAGCTTTGTGACATTAAGATTCTATTTTGATCACTCTTACTTTCAGTGCTAGTATGTGTCTAACACACAGTGGAAATTCAAATATTTGTGCAGAAAAAACTATACGTATGTAAATGAATATATAGACTTTAATATTAAAGTCACTTATCTACTCAGTTAATAATTATTCATCATTTACCTACGTTTTCAAAATGAGTTATAAAACAGAAGATTTTCAACTTTCTTAAATCCAATGTGCGAAGAACAACTCAAAACATTCTTATTGACGAATAATCTAGTGATTGCATTAAATACTTCTCTCTAGTATTTCAGATGCTTGTCAAATCAGCCTAGACAGATTTATTTTTAATTGTTAAGAGATGAACTTCTGGGAATATATTTTCTATTCATCACAGATGTGTCTACATGTAGTTAAACTTACAATATTTACTATCTGTATTGGCCTGCACTTTCCTTTTGCACTAACAAGAATTTCTCCTTGACAAGGTTTTGCTCCATTGCATAATTCAGATGTTCATTAAAGTACAGTGAGATTTCGCTGAATCCATTGAATACTACTTATGTTTTAATGAGCATTAATGAGCTTTGTGATTGTCCTGTGGAGCAAAACTCAAATCTCATTAGGTGGATTCCCAAAATGCCTAAAGGTGAGCAGACATAGCTTTAGATATACAAGGTAATTTCATACTTAATTAGTTCCTTACTTGCCACACCACAGATACACATTCAGAACTATGGTTTGAAATGGCAAACTTGTTGTTTGCTGTGACAAGTCAATGAAATGGTAGAATTCATAGAAAGCCTTTGTAAGTATTTTAAGGCCATTCTCTATTATGTTAATAAATTGGCATGTTATGATTCAATTCACAGAAAATAGACAATAAGGAGAAAAAGTTAAATGATTCCAAACTTGAGTTGACATTGCTTGGTATTTTATACAGAATATGGCATTGTGAAATACTTACATTTATATGTTCAGATGTGGGTGGCAGGGAATTTACATATAGTATTTTCCTTCTAATAAAAACTCTGAAAGTTGGAACTGTTATTTTCACATTACGAATAAGAAAACCAATATATGAAGTGTTTAAGTTACTTGCTGTGTTAGTTTGCTAGGGCTGTAACAAAATACCACAGACTGTGTCTCATAAACAACAGAAATTTATTTTCTCAGTTCTAGAGGCTGGAAGTCCAAAATCAAGGTGACAGTCGGTTTGGTTGCTTTTGAGGTCCCTCTTCTTAGACTGCGGGTGGCTGCCTTTTCTCTATGTCCTCCTATGACCTTCTCTCAATGAGTGAACTTCCCTGGTATATCCTCTTCTTCTTCTTCTTTTACGATAAGCTGTTGCTCTGTCTCCCAGGCTAGAGTGCAGTGGCATGATTCATGGCTTACTGTAGCCCTTACCTCCCGGGCTCAAACAATCCTCCCACCTCAGCTTCCCAAGTAGCTGGGACTACAGGCACATGCCACTATGCCTGGCTAATTTATTATTTTTGTAGAGATGGAGTCTCTCCATGTTGTCTAGGCTGGTCTCAAACTCCTGGGCTCAAGAAATCTTCCTCCCTCAGTCTCCTAAACTGTTGGGATTACAGGCATTAGCCACAACCCCTGGCTTCTTCTTAGAAAGACACAAGTCCTATTGGATTAGGGTTCTATTCTGTGACCTCATTTACATTAACTGACTCTTTGAAGGCCCTATCTCCAAATACAGTCACCCTCTATAAGACTAGCAGCTAAGGCTTCAACATACAAATTTTGAGGGAATGCAATTCAGTCTATAATACTTGTCAAAATTGTACTGGTAGTACATGGCAGATTTTGATTTGAACTCATCTCTCTCTGACTTCAAGGTCCAGGTTTCATTCTATATATTCTGTAGCATAAAATTGCATAGGATTTAGAGTAATGGATGTTATGCCATAAAAGACTGATATTGATATGTTTGAGGTATCAAAAAGTAGTTCATTGTGTCATTACCACAAATAAAAAACAATTTTGCTTTATCTAATGGTTTTTAAGTTTTCATTTACTTTGAATTTTTTCTTGTGTGTTATATTTTTAAAAACCTCAAACCAGAGCATACTGATAAATCCAAGTTGTTATACGTAGATTATTTTTACTAAAGAAGATTAATCTTTAGTAATTATTGAAGATCATTGTTTTAGATTGGGTTATGTAATATGACTCCCAACACACATTTTCAAAGCTGATACTCTAGTTGCTATTATCTCTTGGAACAAATAAGAAGTAGAAAGTAGGAGTAAAATTCCTTTTATTTCAATGTTTAATGTAGCATGGCTGATAATATGGCAAACAGATTTCTGTAGAAATGTACTACTCTCTTGGGGTAGGCTAATGGTGCATCTGATCTGACAAAGTAGAAAGATAGCTTCTTGCACTTTGACCTGTAGATTCTGGCTGCATAGAGCCTGGATGTCATATTGTTGCACACACATGTGCTCTCACCTACTCACCAAATTAATAGTGAACATCAGTGAAATTTTTGGCAGAATTCAGAGAGTTATGAGTTTGAATAACAACTTTCCAATCAAATATGAGGTTATGCCTATGGAGTTTCTCTGAAAATTGAAAATGCCTTTTATGTTTTACTATTGCATAATAATTAAGATGGACGTTTGGACTCAGACAGCTGTGAGTTTGAATACCTGTTCTGATGCTTACCACATTGTTTCCAGCTCAGCTACATAGCCTCCCTAAGCACTAGTCAATTCACATGAATAATGAGGAAAATATCTATTTGCCTAATAGGATATGATGATTAAATCATGGCTGGGTATCGTGGCTCATGCCTGTAATCCCATCACTTTGTGAGACCGACAAGGGCAGATCAGGAGGTCAAGAGATCAAGACCATCTTGGCCAACATGGTGAAACCCTGTCTCTACTAAAAATACAAAAACTAGCTGGGCATGGTGTTGGGCACCTATAGTCACAGTTACTTGGGAGGCTGAGGCAGGAGAATCGCTTGAACCCGGGAGGCGGAGGTTGCAGTGAGCTGAGATCGTGCCACTGCACTCCAGCCTGAGCGACGGAGTGAGACACCATCTCAAAAAAAAAAAAAAAATCATATGGTGTTTTTATGTCACCCAATGTGGTATAAACATATTAAATTCCTGGCTTACTCAATGGTAAAGTAACTTAGCCTTTGTGACTATTTACAATTTAATTGTGTAGTGATTTATTTAAAGCTTATCTTTCCTTTTGATGTAAGTTCCATAGAACTGTAGAATATGTTGTATTTTTAAATCTTTGTATAGCTAATTCTTGATACATTGATATACAGAAGCCCCAATACCTATCTATTGAACAAATGAATAAATTAATAAATTTAGTTTTATGATTTTAATGTTATGTTCAGTTATCTTTGTAAAATTCCAAATCAAATGACTTAGAAAAGAAACAAAAAGAAACTGGATGCATACTGAATACTGTAATCAGTATCACAGTATTCATTATATAAGCTAAAAATTTTGCTTCTCTTTAGGGTAGTCCCTATTCATTGCTGTATTCCCAGTTGCATCTGCCATAGAGTAGGTGACATAAAACTTTGTTGAAGTAATCCATTGGAACTGATTATGCATTTTTTGTACCAAACAAAAAAGATATTATTTCGAAAACTGATAAGCTAAAACATATAATATTTTGTTCAATTTATAAGTTCTTTTTGTACATGTCGATAGCTACATCTTTGTTATTTTTATAGGAAATATCTCAGATACAGCTTGGCTGAAGCAATAGAGAAAAAAATTCCTATGAAGTAGAGAGAGAGAAAAGAGAGGTATTTTGTCAGTTGGTAACGTATATATGGTGTTTTGTTGTGTCATTTTCAAAGTTTCTGAATTCTGAGAACTTAGAAACTTATTTACAATAACCTGTTTTTCATCTTCAAGTGGATTTGTAAAAATGATGTAACAAAAAAAAAGTCCAGTTTGTTATAGTCCTCAATCATCACCAATATTTTATGCTCCCAAAGAAAATGGGAAAATGTCTTTTTCCATTACTAGATGTATATCCAGTGCCCACCATGACTAGGGAAAAAGAGAACTGGTTATATATGTATATGTATTTGGTGAATTGAAACAGATTATTCTGATGTGTGAAAATATCATTTTTTGTCTAAATATAAAATATTCCTATAATGGCAAAATTCCTGGGACAAATTTAGTCATTTTCCTGTACATAGATATTAATAGAAATTATATATTTATAAAAACAGATAAATTCCTCGGTAAGTTTAATTCAACTTTATAATATTAGATGTTAAATTATAGAACACATGAAAAAGCTTTTTCTATGAAATTAGATAATGTTAAGATGACTTGGGAATATTGTCATTTCAGAGTTTCTTTATACTTGATAGATTTCCTCAAATACAAAAGTAATATTTCTTTGCCACAAGTTACCCTTTCCCTTCAGAAAAAAATAGAAAACAAATATGTATCTACTTATTTCATATACATATATACTTATGTGCTACAAAAATGTCACTTACATGTACATACATCTCTGTGTTTTAGGACTTTCTCAGTTCACCTAAGGATGGGGTCCTTGTCACATGGCCATGAAAGATTAGTCTCACAGACACTTTGAAGGGTGAGAAAAATGGAATTTATTGGGGGAAAAGGAAAAAAAAAGGGAAACAGGAACTCTCAGCAAAGTGAGAGTCCTGCTAGCTGGTTTTCCCACCTCATAGCTTGAATCCCAGATACTACACTGGATCAGGAGAGGCCAGGCTCTCCCTCCCCAACCCTCCCCGGACAAAGGGTGCAAACTTTCATGGCTCCACCCCATTCTCCAAGTACACAGGCTGGTTGGACGTTCTCCAGTGACCCCCTTATACTTGGCTGTCTCATCTACATGTAAACTTTATAATTAAACCTCTATAATTTACTCGAGATTATAATGTTTTCACCTCTGCACTGTGAGTACTATAAGACTAGAGATTACTACACTAATTATTCTTGTTCTTAAATAGTAAGATAATTACTGAAGCAATATTCTATTCAAAATGAAAATTGGATCCACCCCCAGCACACTTAAATTAGGTGTCTTTTTCTTTCATTTTGCAAAATGTTCTCCTTTTATGCTTTTCAAATGCATATAATAAAATTAGAAATAGAAGCTCCATTAACAGGAGAGTCCATGCTAGGTAAGAATGTCATCAATGTGGTTACTCTGCCTGTGCTCCAATTCTAAAGGTATTCCTGTACAAACAGTAGTTCTATTAGATACTGATTCTGCTGGTTTCACCTGGCCAAACACATACAAATTAGGGGAGGACAATAAAAATAGCATCAGTTAAGTTGAAAGTCATTAATACTTATTCAAAATATTGGATGAATGAAACCACAAAGGCAATTAATGTTTTGGTGAAAAAAATGTTTTTTAAAAAATTTAAGAGATTATTTTTCTGTACTAGAGGACAATTCACACAATCCCAGGCTGAAATGAATACTACCTACTTAGGGCCCCATTGTATGCTGAATGCATTTCAATAAAACACCTTTAACATCTTATTTCAACTCATTTTTCTTATGTCTCCATCTGTCCTTGAGGATAGCATTACATATTACTTTTTTGGTATCACTAGTTTCAGAAAAATCGTGGCACACAGAACCCATTCAACAAGTTTGTTGCATTAATAAATTAATCTGTGTTTTAAATGTAAGTTACTTGTTTCTGTCCCACACAAGTTAGCACATGATTATATGAGGCTTTTTAATTAATCAACATAATCAATATTGTCATCCAAAAAGACGAATCCCAAAATCTCAGTGGGGATTCTCAGTGAAGAATCCTACACTCATGCACACACATATGTATTATATGCTTAAGCTACCGTCTCATTGTATTGAACGCCCCTCTGCCACGTCTTTCAGTAAAGCCATTTAAGGTATTTGGTCCCAAGGGAAGAGAGAGACAAAGAAGAGCCATGGGGGCTCCTAAACTGCCTTTAATTACTTCAGTTCATGTTTCATTGGGAAGTACCAATCATAGAATGTCAATCTCACTGCAAGGGAGGTTAGGAATTACAGAGCACTGAAGTAATATTCAGTGACCACACATTTTCTCTGGCACAGTCTTTTTCTATAATGGTTTCAGAAATGTCTTTGCAGAGAGATTACAAGCATCGAGGGCAAAATACAGCACCTCATTTTATATATTTCCTAGTATAAGAGAATAGTAAGAGATATGTGGTAGGTACTCAACTTGCTGATATTTTGAAATTTATTTTTTGGAAAGTGTTATTCATTTTCCAAACTGTAGTGGTCACTAGATAAATATCTACTTGTGTTTATCTTTCCTGAAAAAAAAATAAGCTGGGATATTAGAAGTTTCAAAATGGTTGATATTATAACAACTATGGTGTTTCTTGAGGAGAAGGGAGGGGTTGTTAAGACGTGGTTAAGATGTGTGCACATAATCATCTGAAGTGATTTTCCAAATGTAAGTGCTAGGGTTCTGAAAGTAATTCGTTTGAGGTGTGCCACGGGAGAATCTTTTTCCTGAAGAAAAGTTCTAACTATTGCTCAAACAACTTTTGTCTAAGAATAACTAGTAAGCCTAGTACATTTTGCAGAATTAAACTGCTCCATAGTTTGGGAATTGCATTGACAGAACTACCAAGCTTTGGAACACAGAAAATCATGGAAAGAAATACAACTCTCATCAACTTATTTATGTGAAAGGCAATTTTTGATATATTTTTATGCTTTAGGTGAATTATAATTTTGCTGTCTCTATTTGGATATTTAACAATGAAACAACTGTATTACTGTGTTCACTCTTTCAGGACATTTCTGAGAAGCAACATTGATTTATTTTCCACATAATGTTTAGGATTATGTGCCAGAGAATATAAGCTGAGCTCATTCCTGGACATAGAACTTTAACATGTACCCCAGACTCTCTTTTGGTTAGTTATGAACATATTAAGTTGCAAAGAATGTGATGAAGGAGATAATGAATGCCACCTTTAGATCTCGCTCACAAACCAACCAACCAGCAAACACACCCAGGCTTCTTGAATCATGGATTTGGAGAGATTCTCACCAAGAATGCTTGCATTTTTCTCGTATGTGAATAAGAAGATAACTTTTATGGTCTCATGTCCTTAAGACTTTGAATTATTTTGCTATCATTAATATTAGTTATTATCTTAACTAATTTATTATTTTTATATTATTTAGGTGATTATTAATAAATCTTATTAGTCTCAAACCGTGTCACTTAAAATCATATGTCTATTCCTTCAAATAGCTTTCTCAGAGGCTTTCTGGCATTAAATTTTATTAGGTTTCCATTTCTAAATTTTTCTTGGGAACATTCTAGTATCTGAGTGCGTGTTACCAAAATGACATTATATTTTTAGTTACAAATGTTATCTCAGTTTATATTTCTGGGGAACACATATATATTTATCCCCACACAATACACACGCACACACATACACACACAAACACACATGTACACACATGCACACTTGCACAAAACTGATTCTGTTGTTCATCACATAATTATAAAACGAATTGAAGATACTGTACTTCTTGTGCATGAGTCGATATATAAGCACTTATATCAAACAGCAATTCTTACACTTTTAAATGGAACATACATGTCAAATAAAATCCACATAAATCTTATGTTCCTAATGGTTGTGGCATAACTGAGATAGACTGTGGGTTACGCACATTTCTATAGCTGTAATTCCATCCATTTGCCTTCCTTTCCAGAAAGCATATAAGTCAGCCTGACAGACCAATGGCCTCTGAAATGTTCTAATCCAATAAATCACTTATTTTTACATTTTTAAGTATATTACTCAAAAGTTTAGTTATCTTAATAACTAATGATTAATAATCAATTACTTACAGCACTTTTTGTAATGAGTCTCATAAGAGGCCTGTTCCTGACTGAGCCCTGGTTCCGGTCATGGTTTTTCCCTCCACTAGCAAATATGGCCTATGGACCTAAGTTTTCTCAACTACAAAATATTAATAATTTCAGAGATAATCTACATAATTTACTTTTTGTAACGTCTGCCTCATAGTAACCATTTAGAAAGCATTAGCTGTTGTAACAGTCAGGGATCAGTAGCAGGTAATAAAAAGCAATAGAAATATTTTAAGCAGGAGCATATTTAATACAAGAGATTAGGTGCTTACAAAATTTCATGAAGGATTGGGAGAGCATGCTCAAATCTTGCAGAGCCACAACTCAAACTAATACATCAAGATTGCTACTCACACTCTGCAGCCAGGAAGGTGTGGAGTCAGGAAACCACTACTGCATCAGATGAGTCACAAGATCAAAGGATAGTTACAGCAATTGAAGGACCTGAAGACATTACTACCCTTCAGCTGTTATGAAATGAATCACTGGACATTCCAGAAAAACTCCAGGTCTCTACCAATCTTCTTTCAAACAGCACAAGCCAAAGTAACAAGGAGCAACCCCATCTAACTCCTCATTTCCAAATCTTATACAAGTGTTTTCCAAGTCACTCTTCGTTTCCACATCTTTCTTTACTAGAGAAGTCACTATTTCTTATCTTGAGATAAAGCAAAGGAAATTAGGTTTGCAAAAAGACCAAATATATAGCAAAAGAGGACACCAGGTTAACCTAATAGAGACATAAGCCTGACAGGCACTCACATTTGAGAGGAAACTGAATTTGCATTTAGATTCCTAGATGTTAGGGTTTGAGAAATTTAGTGATTTGTTTTCCATCATCAGTAACCCAACAATGTTTGTTGGAATACATGAGTGTGGAATCACAGCTATTGTAGTTATCATTAGTGTAGACATTGGTGCTCCATGCTGTTTTCTGAAGGCTGTATCACCCCCATCATGTGCAGTATTCTCATTAGTAAACCACAGCCATGCCATGTAAGATAGCCTGCTAGCTCTTTGAGGATACAAGCGTACCGAACATACAGTATTTGCCCTTAAAGAATATATAATGATGTGATTTATAAAACACATCTAAACAAAGATCTAAAACAAATTTTACCAAATTTTAAGCTAAATGTTTGCTTAAAAGACCATTATGCCTATCAATGGGCATCTTTTCAAAGAAAACTTGCTTAGATATTAGCCCAATTCCTCCAATAGCTCTGGTTACCTTAAGTAGGATTTTACTGTTTAACATTGGGCAGTTGCTTTTAATGTCTAATGAGAGATAAATTTGAAGTTTATTGCTTGTGATTACAACTTTTAAATAATAGCATTAATAACTGTCAGTATTAAATACAGCAACTGCCATTAATGAATGCCGTAGGGACAGAAGGCTTGTGAATAACACTTTTAAAACCCTCCTATATTTAATTTTTTTCCAAGTCACTCTTGGTTTCCATATCTTTCTTACTAGAGAAGTCACTATTTCTTATCCTGAGATAAAGCAAAGGAAATTAGGTTTGCAAAATGACCAAATATATAGCAAAAGAGGACACCAGGTTAACCTAATAGAGACATAAGCCTACCAGGCACTCACATTTGAGAGGATTTCTCTGCTGTAGGTCAATGTGCACAAATATCATTATACAGAATGGGAATTAGATATCGCACTGAAGAAAGAGTAGCTTTATTTCTAGGTGGATTATTTTTCTATATAGAAAAACACATTTCTTTGTTTGATGGACATCACTATTACCACTATGATATAATCACAGTCATATCTGTGCACACAACAGAAAGATTATGTCCCTGCATTGCAGGATGAATTTGTGAATTTTTTCATGATAAGCAAGGGCCTAGATATGCAGTATCTCTCTAACAATAGAACCAATGATTTTTGCAAACACAGTGATGTTGGTAAGCATAAAGGCCAGAGAGTAGAGAGCATAAGAAGGTAGTTGTTATTTCCTTCATTTTGTTGTTGTTGTTGAAAATATTCAACTGGCGCTAGAGGTAAAAGTGTAAATAACATTAGTTTATCATGGTCTCTTTAGGACTGACATGTAAATTTGTATTAATAAAGCAATGTGCATTAATTAAATTTTGTTTAAAGGCATAGAGATAAATAATAATACATTTGACTAGGGGATATAAGACCTATGACAGAAGACATTGTAATAACTTTCAAATACAAATATTAAACATCCTCAGGAGATAATGTAATCATCCTTCTAATGGAAAGACAAAGAAAACTTCATGAATGGGAACTAGAAGAAAGGTATCTGAAGGCCAGAGAATTCCAAATAACGATAGTAGACTGAACCAGTAATTCATCTCTGCTACATTCCAAACACCTATTAAAATGAGGATTTTTTTAGAGAAATAAACATACACTATCAGAAAAAAATAGGAAAAGAGACCATGGCAACAAAATTTTGTATGTTGGAAAGCAGATGGATGGTTATAAATCACTTAGCCAAACCAAGAACACTCCATCTTAAGCTAGCAAAGCAGAAAGTTGAGAGGCAAGCCTGATTTATACTGGAGATGCCCTAAAAGATGAAAAATCTATCTGCACAAGATACTTTTGAAAAGAGGATAAAGATGGAGCTAAAATCAGAAGAAATGGTAGGAAGTCAGAGAATCACTTAGGACCTAAAATCTCTTGATCTCTTCAGAGATAAAGATGGCAAATATCTGAGGAAAGCATCCACTTCAAAAAATCCTAATAAATGAGAAAAGGAATATCATCAGATGCACCAGACAGTCAAATGTGGACAATGGTTTTTGAATAAGCATAATACACATGCAAAGAGTCAAGGAAAGTTATTAAAGAAAAACAAGTAATAAAAGAGATCAATTATACAATTTAAGTATGAAAACATACAAGTTTACATTTAAAAAATGAAAATATTTTGGAAAAATAACATAATGAATTCATGAATTTTAAGATCAATTTGAGTAATTCTCCAAGAAGAAAGCAGGGAGGAATAAAGAAGTAAGTAAATAATTTTAAAAGTTGAAAGATATGAAAGGTAAAAAGCACCATCAGGTGTCCCAATGAAGGGAAAATGTTAAAATGTAAAGAATTAATTCTTTAAAGAAATAATAGAGATAAATTTATCAGAATGAAAAGAAGATGAAATACATCAGACTGAAAGGACGCCCAGAGAACTATTTAAAAAACAGAAAAAATTCTTAGCGTTTTTAGAGAAAAAGAGGATACACAATAATTAGTATTTAACTAACAGCAGATGCGTCAAGAGCAATATTTAGATACAAGAAACAAAGGAGTAGACTTTTTAACATATTGAAGAAAAATAACTGAGTCTAGCTTTTATAACTAGCAAAAAACACCAAAACAGCAGTCCCATAATATTCTTGGCTTAAAATACCTCAGAAGCTTAGCCACACAGAAATCCCACAATAAAGCTTTTGAAAACTGTACTCTGCCAGGCACGGTCTTCACTCCTGTAATCCTAGCACTTTGAGAAGCCAAAGTGTGAGGATTGCTTGAGCCCAAAGTTCAAGATCATCAGCCTGGGCAACATAATGGGACCTCATCTCTGCAAAAATATCAAAAATTAGCTGGGTATGGTGGTGCATGCCTGTAGAATCCCAGCTACTCGGGAGGCTGAGGCACAACAATCACTTGAGCCTGGGAAGGCAAGGTTGCAGTGAGCCGTGATTGCACCACTGCATTCAGCCTGGCCAACAGACTGAGACCTTGTCTTAATAATAAGAATAATAATAATGATAATAGAAAATTACTTAAAAAATACAAAAGATGTGTAAGATACATGTGAGTTAAATATAATAAAATATCTTTAAAAATTTGTTATTGTCCACAAAAAGAGTCACACTCTGTATAATATTTGAAGAGATTAATTTTGAGCCAAATATGATGACCAGTGACCTCTGACACAACCCCAGGAGGTCCTGAGAATATGTTGCCAAGGTGCTTGGGCTACAGCTTGGTTTTATACATTTTAGAAGACATAAGATGTCAATCAGTACCCATAAGGTGTACATTGGTTCCATCCAGAAAGTGGGACAACTGGAAGCAAGGGGGCAGGGCGTTCCAGGTCATAGGTGGATTCGAAGATTTTCTAATTAGTAATTGGTTGAAATAGTTATTATCTGAAGACATACAGTCAATAGAAGAGAATATCTGAGTTAAGATTGGGGATTGTGGAGACCCAGGTTCTTATTATGCAGATGAAGCCTCCAGAAAGCAGGCTTCAGAGACAATAGATTGTAAATGTTTCTTATCAGACATAAAAAAGGTGCCAGACTCTTATTAATTATCTCCTGGCTCAGGGAAAACACCTGGAAAGGGAAGGGGATTCTGTACAGAATGTAGATTTTACCCACAAGAGACAGCTTTACAAGGCTACTTCAAAATATGTCAAAAATATATTTTGGGATAAAATAATTCCATTTTATTCAGGGCCTGTTATATGTCATGTGATGCTATGCTAGAGTCAGGTTGGAATTTGGTTTCTTATTGCTACAAAGAGTCTGTTTCTTGGTCTTCTCTGTTTTAATGTTAATGTTAATACTGGTCAGTTGTGCATAAATTTCAATGGGAGGAGGGTATAATGAGGCATTTCTGACCTTTCCTTCCTATCATGGCCTGAACTAGATTTCAGGTTAACTGTGGAAAGCCCTAGGCTAAAAGGAGTGGTCCATTCAGTTGGTTAGGGGGCTTAGAATTTTATTTTTGGTCTACATTATCTAAAACAAAAAAAAAGAAGCAAACAGGCCTTTCATTTTAGAAAAACAAAACATTTACAAAAGGAAACAATTAATGTATGTACTACACATGATAGCCCCGAATTAAAATTCCACCCCATATCAATGTGATGGGAGTTGTGCAGAGGAAAATCAATCTAGACAGAAGGTGTTAAGGGGAAGAAGTAGATAGTAACTACAATGTATACATATATAACATATATTTGACATTTTGTTTCTGTCTATCTGATTGAAAATGGCAAACTGACTGAAATAGAAATTTAAATTAAAAGTTGATTATTAAGAATTCACAAAACGAAATGATGTAAAGAATTTCAAATGGTTAAACTTTCAAAATATGTATTTTAAAAAAATTTGTAGCATCTGCTTCTGAAGTTAACTGTAAATCTGTCTTAAGACTTTTAGAGACATACTGTTTTATGTACGTGTGTGTGTGTGTGTATGCAAAATGATCTGAGTGATCTCAGTGAAACTGAAGAAGAAAATATAGATGGAAAAGACAATTGAGGGCCTATGGGCAAAACTGAGACAGTACAGGGAAGAGATTCAGTCCTGGTAGACAAGAGACATGGTGATTGAGATCCTAGTGGTCTTCACATGTCCGGGCATATTTCCTCCCCTACCTTCTTGCCTCCCTTAACAAGTTGACCCAATTCATGTAGCAGAAAGCTTCCCCCTTCCAACATAGCTGACCAAGATGAATTCCCAACCATAAAAGGAAAAATCGAACTATCTATTAATCTTCTTAAGTTACTTCTTCAAAGATTGCTGAAGTGGGAATGTGGCATTCCTGATTAAAAACCTGAGCAGATCTAGCTAGCTAAAGACAAGATGGACTCCAGTGCTAACTTTTCACTGAGTTTTTCCCTCATTATAATTTCATTATAATACTAGAAATCACAGACCCAGGGGTGGAGATTTAGCATGCTAATGAAACACACAGGCTTGAAGAAACATGTTATCAAACTAAGTAGGTGCTAAACGTTCCCCACCTCTACGTGTCTACATGTCACACCATTTCTCACCTCAGCTCCCTTAAAATGACAAGAGCCAAGCCCTTGAGAGAGCTACTCCCTTGCTTTTCTCGAGCTGCAAGCCTATTAAACCTTGCCTAAGAAAAATTTCCATTTGGCCTGGTGTTAATTTCTATTTACCCAAGAGCCAAGAACTCCGAGTCTAAGCTGCAGCAACAAAACCAATTATAGAAATAAATATAAATGGATATTTTAATGTCAGATACATATACAACCACAATAAATACACATACTTGTACACATATGAATTATTTATGATCAAGCACAATGTAAACTTGTAAGTAAAGCCAAATATTTTAACTTTTCCTTTGCCTCTGTTGATATTCACTGAAATAGGGAAAATTATAAAGGTAGTACAATTAATATCAATTTGGAAATATAAGAAACAATCTTCTTAAGCAAATTCAGGTAGAACATGTTTCAAGGCTGGTTGTTAGTCTATGTATATGTGTAAATATGCATTTGTGTGTAAGAACATGTGTGTATAGTTTTGCCCTCTATAAATATTAAAGTTCAGCATTCAAACCTCTGCTTTGGAGTTGTACGTTGCTCTTTGTAATAAATTAATTCGGTAAAGGGGCCTTAGCATGTGTTTAAAAACATTTTTAGGAAAAGCTAAAAACAAATACATAGTTTGAAAGAAAACATTTCCACTGTGCTTTTCAACTAGTCTACAACAGAATAGTTGAAAACAGCTTCTCACGACTTCCCTGGCTTCAAAAAGAACTTTCTCAGAATTCTCCTTTGTGTTTGAAAAAATAATGAATAAATCAATTAAAAACACCTCAAATGCAATCTACGAAATATACTTCTCTATTCTGCAATCAGCAACACTGATCAATAATTGAGCTCTCTTTTCTTTTGGGCTTCATCAAAAACTATTTTTTCCATGAGAAAGAAAGTGAAGGAATAAAAAGAAATCCAAAATTACAGGGGAAAATATGTAACCTTTTTACAGCAGGAGGGAGGTTAGCTGTGCAAACACGTTATTTAAAATGACTACGAGCTGGCTTTCATCTGCACCCCTTGAATGAAGGGATGATTATTTACAAAGCAGTTTTGCCTCTGGCATGGACCTCTTTGGATGGCTGCTAAGGAAACCTGAGGAGGCTGTGACAGGCCCTTTATTAACAGCAAAATGATAATTTTCAAACAAGTGGTCAATTCTGGAACAAAGGACAAGCATAGCATTTACTGACAATGCAATGCCCAGACCCTGGCCAGCATTATAAGGACAAGATCACAGGATTCATTTTATTTGCATATTATTTCATTAGCATTTACATTGTCTAAGCAAATAGAGGCTACATATGGAGCCCAGAAGAAGTCACCACCCCTGCATGAAAGGTTTTTGACCTAATCTAGCCAAACTCAGGAACCAGTAAAAAGAGGAATACAAACACACACATCTTGTCTAAATTCCAATGGTGCAATTAACTTCTGCCTACATAAAATTGTTCATGCCACTCTCACTTGAGAAGTTATTTTTCCAGCTCCCTTCCTGAATGCTGTTGTGCTGTGGAGCTGCTGTCATATTCAACCCCACAGGTGCTTGCATATCAGTGGTGGGTGAGCAATCTGTAGATAAAACCAGGAAGACATTTGAAGGTCTTCTGTGTGAAAGGTGTAATATACATATGAAGCGTCGCTCATCTCCTTTGGGGTGGGAGGCTCAGTTAACATTGACATGTAATACTAATCGGTAAAACAGCCTGGTAAACTCACTCTATTATCAGGACTTGGTTTTGCTTTAAGAGGAAATTTCAAAGTGTATCATCTCTGATTGTTCAAATACCATATAATACCAATACTTAGGACCTCAAATGTACCTTTGCTTGAGAATGTCAAGATGCCACCGAACTTTGTGCTTTCCTTTGCAGATTTTACGTGTAGACGGTAATTGAGGTGATACAACCAGTGAATAGGGAATTATTTTAAACTTCTTCTGCTGAGTTAAGAAAAATCTCTGGTGCAGAAGCTCCTTACAGTAAACACATGAAAATACTTCTTATAGTTATTAGCAAATTAAATAACAATAGAAGTCTCTTAAAGTGTAACAACTGGATTTTAAAAAATTTTTGATACGTTATATTTGTACATATTTATGAAGTATAGGTGAAATATTGTTACATGCATAGAATGTGTAATGATCAAGTCAGAGTATTTAGAGTATCCACCATCTGAGTACTTATTTTTTATTATTTCTACATATTGAATACATTTTAAGTCCTCTCTTGTAGCTATTTTGAAAAATACTATACATTTTTAACTATAATCACCATACTCTGCTATTCCTTCTATCTAACTATATGTTTGTACCTATCTAACAATCTCTCTTTATCTTTAATCCCTGCATGCTGTTCCTAGTTTCTGGTATCTATGATTCCACTCCCTACCTTCAATGTGCTCAACTTTTCTGGCTCCCACATATGAGTGAGAAAATGTGACATTTATCTTTCTGTGCCTGGCTTATTTCACTTAGCATAATGACCTCCAGTTCTACCTACGTTGCTTCAAACAACATTATTTTCTTTTATTTTACTTTTTTGAGATGGAATCTTGCTCTGTCACCAGGCTGGAGTGCAGTGGCATGATCTCGGCTCAGTGCAACCTCCGCCTCCCGGGTTCAAGCGATTCCCCTGCCTCAGCCTCCCGAGTAGCTGGGACTACAGGTGCATGCCACCATGCCCAGCTAATTTTTTTTTTTTTTTGGTATTTTAGTAGAGATGAGGTTTCACCATGTTGGCCAGGATGATTTCGATCTCCTGACCTTGTGATCTGCCAGCCTCAGCCTCCCAAAGTGCTGGGATTAGAGGTGTGAGCCACCGCGCCCAGCCAATTTTATTCTGTTTTATAGCTGGATAGTATTCCATTGTGTGTGTGTGTGTGTATATATATATATATATATATATACATACCAGTTTCTTAATTCACTCATCTGATGATAGACACTGAAGTTGATTCCATATCTTTGCTATTGTGAATAGCGCTACAATAAACATGGGAGTACATGTAGCCCTTTGATATAGTTTTTATGTTGGTGTTGAAAGTTTGGATTTGGGTGAATCCTTGAATGTAGCCAGACAGAGAAGTTGAATCAGCCTGTCGCTACATTGTAATGACAGAGCTGACTCTGTTAGGGATAGTGATTTACCATTTATCCAATCTATAACTTATCATAAGTGTGCAGAAATATATTAAACATACCAAAGCTTCAGTTTATTCTCTATTTCAGAATGGTTGTTGTCATAATTAAATGAGATTAACTTATTAAATATATATAGCATATGAAATGTATAATAGATGACATATAGTAACATTGATTATAAGTTTTGAAATTAGTAATGAGTTATAATTTCTATTTATTTCCTTATATTGTTAGATGCACAGATGGTATACATAAAGTATTTTTAAAGATATGAGAAAATAATTAGAAACCACAGAAAGAGGGAAATTATGACATCAGAAACTCAGGACTGACAGTTAAATTTGATTTTCAATTTTTCAAGCAGCAAAGGCAAACAAATGGAAACATGGAAAAAAATATAGAAACAAGAGAAGTTTAAACAGTTTTTCTTGTCTGATAAACATGTCAGATTATTAGTAGAATCAAACATGGTTTCATAAAATCTAATATATTTATCAACTTTAATGCAACTGTGCTCTCTAGTACCTAGCAAGCAATTTTGATTTTAGGAGTTTGACTTTGTGCAAAGTTTCATTTGTACAAAGCACTGTCCAATGGAAATATAATGTGAGCCACATATGTCATTTAAAATTTTCCAATACATACATTAAGGTTAAAATAAAAAAGTAAATTTAATTTTATGATACATTTTATTTGATCTGATATATTCAAAATATTGGTATTTTTGTGTATAATCAATTAAAAGATTATTAATAAAATATTTTGGTTTATTTTCTATAATAAATCTTCAAAATTTGTTGTGCATTTTACACTTACAGCACATCTGCATTTGTATTAGGCACATTTTAAATTCTTAACAATATTGTGATAGTATGCCATGTTAGATAGCATGGCTCAACATTAACTCCACATGGACATAAATAATTGACTTTGAAACATGAGCGCAGATATGGATGAACTGGCATGACAATGTTATAGACATTAATAAGCACACACTCTCATGATGACATGATCATTGACTACTGTATTAAACTTGCATTAATTTTTTATTTATTCTTACATTTGACAAATATTTGTTACCTATTATATTTCTGAATGTGCAGTGAAAATGAAAATGCTTAACCTTTCCACAGTAGACAGTTTCTAGGAAAACCATTAGCCCAAAGAGTGTAGGAAGTCTTTTAGTCTCTGAGGAAATAACATGAAGCAAAATTAAATTTCTGCTTATCAAGCTTAAATTTTAGTAGGGGCAGACAGATAATAAAAAGTAAACAAATATTTATCATCAGCTGGTGATATTTGCTGTGAAGAAAAATAAACAGAGTAACAGTGAGGAGGTGGAATTCTTGAGTGGTACTTTAGAGTGGTCAGAAGGCTATTCTATTAAAGATAGAAGATAGAGAAATGGCCCCTTAATGAGGTAGAATAAAAGCAAAAACCTGAATCAAGGGAGGCTATGAACCAAGAGGATTCTGGAGAGAAAGAATTCTGGAGAGAGAGAGTGCCAAGAGACTTTCAGAAGAGAACTTAAAATATGGAGATTAATAGATACAAGCAACAATGTGAAAGCCAGTATGACTGGAGAATAGCTATTGAGGTGGATCTTGTTGGGATATGATGCCAGGTAAGAAGTTCGGATGTTGTTTCTGAGACAGCTGGGAAACCAATGGAGGGACATGAGCAGAGAAAGGATGTGATGCTTTCTATAATAGTTACTGAAAGTATATTTATCTGTGTTGTTGTGTGGCAAAGCGATAGTAGCAGGAGATGAGCAGAAGCAGGGACAGCCCAGATGACGTGCTGGGTAGTCTTGGCCCAGGACGTTAAAGGCAGCATATGATCTAAATGAAAATCAAAATCACCTATTAAATACATAATGCCAATAGCTTTGTTTTACTTTCAGTTAAAACCATTATTGGATAAACTGTTCTATCCATAGGGCAAGTCTATTCATATCATGCAAATTTAGTTTTCTATGTGGTATTATGTACAAATTTCCAAATTGAAATTCAATAAATTGTTCTTTCACAATGTTCTTTCAATGTTCTTTGTCACAGTGCATTGTGCCAAGCTGAGAAGAAAACAATTCACATGCCTCCTGTCTCCTTTCTTGTTCCCTGTCCAGAGGCTTATGATGTAGTCAGGAAGGTACAGTTACCAGCACAAATTTGTAGGGAAAAAGTCAGACACTGGTGAAGTGTTGTCAGGATGGGCAAATCAAGGTAAAATGAAGAAACAAACAAGGAGATGATTAAATTAAACAGACAGATTCATTAATTCATGCATCCATTCATTCTATAACTATTGATTTTGTCAGAGACTGTGTGTTTTAGCAATTCAAAGATGACTAAGGTTATATAGATCTTGAGAATGGTTCATGGACTAAGATTCAAGAGTTGTTTCCCTGTTGTATAAAGTCATAGAGATGGATAGGCTGATTGGAATATTTACGCAGGAGAGTATCAAGTAGTATAGCTTTGAAAAAGATTCTGAAAGGTGGCTGCAGAGAACAACAAAAAGTCAAATCCAGAGGAGCAGTATCAAATACCAGACCCAAAGGGCAAGATGGAACACAAAGTCAGATGCTCTGCCAATCAGGAACTGATTTAAAGCAGAACATGAGGTAGTTCAAGGTAAGCAGCTTAGTTAATGCAAAGACCATGTGCCTGAGTTTCAGAGAAAATAATGTTGTGTGGATCAGGGGCAGGCCTTAAGGTTTAAAGGAGCTGATACCACCAGAGAGATTTGTGCCTTTGGTATTTAAGCTGGAACTGACAATGTGGAAAGACACTGATAGAAGAATTTGAGTAGAAAGGGATTTCTTCCAGAAATAAAATTTGAACAGTGGTATGCAGGTTGGAAATTGCAGGGTATTACCAGGGAACAGTACATATTCAGCAAGGGCGTAACATGTCAAGAATTTGTGGAAAGAGACGTAAGGTGGAACTGAGCCAAAACCATATTATGTAGGGTTTTGAATGTCAGTATTTATACTTATTCCATATGTCTTGGTGAACAATCGAAGGTTTCATTAAAAGCATGGGTTACATATGCAAATTTTTATTTAGGAATATGTTTTAGTGTTCAAAATATAAGACATACTGTTACCAGCAGCAAATCTGTATGAGTCAGCAGCAACCTCAATTTTTGCCTCCTCAGAAGAAAGAATTCAACTAAGGGACATAAGGCAGAAGGAGAGACCAAGGCAAGTTTTAAAGCAGGAGTGAAAGTTTATGACATGGTTTGGCTGTGTCACCACCCAAATTTCATCTTGAATTGTGGTTCCCATAATCCCCATATGTCATGGGAGGGACCCATGGAAGATAATTGAATCACGGGGGTGGTTACCCCCATACTGCTGTTCTGAATGAGTTCTCACGAGATTGGATGGTTTCATAAGAGGCTTTGCCCCCTTTTGCTCTGAAATTCTCCTTGCTGACACCATGTGAAGAAGGGAGTGTTTGCTTTCCTTTCTGTCATAATTACATTTCCTGAAGTCTCCCCTGTTCCCCTTGCTGAACTGTGAGTCAATTAAAACTTTTTCCTTTATAAATTACCCTGTTGCAGGTATATCTTTTTTTTTTTTTTTTTTTTTTTTTTTTTTTGAGACAGAGTCTCACTCTGTCACTCAGGCTGGAGTACAGTGGTGTGATCTCAGCTCACTGCAAGCTCCGCCTCCTGGGTTCACACCATTCTCCTGCCTCAGCCTCCTGAGTACCTGAGACTACAGGCACCCACCACCATACCTGGCTATTTTTTTTGTATTTTTAGTAGAGACAGGGTTTCACCGTGTTAGCCAGGATGGTCTCGATCTCCTAACCTCATGATCTGCCTGCCCTGGCCTCCCAAAGTGCTGGGATTATGGGCGTGAGCCACGGCGCCTGGCCTCAGGTATATCCTTATTAGCAGCATAAGAACAGACTAATACAGTCAATAATATGGTTTGGATTTGTGTCCCCATGCAAATCTCATGTCAAATTATAATCCCCAGTGTTGGAGGATTGGCCTGCTAGTAGGCGATTGGATTATGGGGGCAGATTTCCCCTTGGCTGTTTTCGTGATAGTGAATGAGTTCTCATGAGACCTGCTTCTTTAGCAGTGTGTGGCACCTTCCCCTTCACTCTTTTCTTCCTGCTCTAGCCAGGTAAGTCATACCTGCTTCCTCTTCTGCCATAATTGCAGTGTTTCTGAGGTCTCCCGAAAACCATGCACCCGTAGAACCATGAGCCAATTAAACCATTTTCTTTATAAATTACCCAGTCTCAGGTAGTTCTTTATAGCAATGCAAACATGGGCTAATATGGTTCATTAAAAAGCTTTGGAGAAGGAAAAAGAAATAAAGTACTCTTGCAGGAAGGCCAAGCAGGTGACTTGTGAAAGCAAGTGCATGATTTGAACTTTGGTGTAGGGTTTTATATGTTAGCATAATTTTGGAATCTTGTGTCTGTCCCTGATTTTTCCCTTGGGGAGTTATACACATGTTGTATTAGTCCATTTTCATGCTACTGATAAGGTCATACTCAAGATTGGGCAGTTTACAAAAGAAAAATGTTTAATTGGACTTACAGTTCCATGTGGCCGGGGATGCCTCACAATCGTGGTGGAAAGCAAGGAAGAGCAAGTCACATCTTACATGGATGGCGGCAGGCAAAGAGAGAGAGAACTTGTGCAGAGAACTCCTCTTTTTAAAACCATCAGATCTTGTGAGACTTATTCACTATCATGAGAATAGCATGGGAAAGACTTGCCACCCTGATTGATTTACCTTCCACCAGGTCCCTCACACAACAGGTGGGAATTCAAGATGAGATTTGGGAGGGGGACACAGCCAAATTATATCATTACACCAGTGGCCCCTGCCAAATCTCACGACCTTGTCCTCACATTTCGAAGCCAATCATGCCTTCCCAACAATCCCCCAAAGTCTTAACTCATTTCAGCATTAATTCAGAAGTTCCGAGTGCAAAGTCTTATCCAAAACAAGGCAAGTCCCTTCTACCTATGAGCCTGTAAAATAAAAAGCAGATTAGTTACTTTCTAGATACAGTGGGGGTACAGGAATTGGGTAAATGCAGCCATTCAAAATTGGAGAACTGGGCCAAAACAAAGGGGCTACAGGCCCCATGCAAGATCACACTCCAGCAAGGCAGTCAAATCTTAAAGCTCCAAAATGATCTCCTTTGATTCCCTTCTTCACCTCTAGGTCATAGGTGGGTTCCCATGTCTTGGGCAGCTCTGTCCCTGTGGCTTTGCACAGTACAGCCTCCTTCCCCACTGCTTTCATGGGCAGGCATTGAATGTCTCTGGGTTTTTCAGGCATATGCTGCAAGCTGTTGGTGAATCTACCATTCTGGGGTCTGGAGTATGGTGGCCCTCTTCTCACAGCTCCATTAGGTGGCACCCCAACAGGGACTGTCTGTGGGTCCTCCAACCCTACATTTCTTTTCTGCACTGCCCTAGCGGAGGTTCTCCATGAGGGCCCAGCCCCTTCAGCAAACTTCTTCTTGGACATCCAGGCATTTCCATACATCTTTTGAAATCTAGGCAGAGGTTCCCAAACCTCAATTCTTGACTTCTCTGCACTAGCAGACTCAGAACCATGTGGAAGCCGCCAAGGCTTTGGGCTTGTCCCACCTCAAACCACAGCCTGAACTCTATGTTGGTCCCTTTCAGCCAAGGCTAGAGTGGCTAGGACACAAGGCACCAAGTCCCTAGGCTACACAACATAGGAGACCCCTGTGCCTGTCTCATGAAACCGTTTTTCCCTTCTAGGCCTCATTTTGGAGCTTTAAGATTTGACTGCCCTGATGGATTTTGGACTTGCATGGAGCCTGTGGCCCCTTTGTTTTGGCCAATTTCTCCTATTTGGAATGGGTTTATTTACCCAATTCCTATATTCCCATTGTATCTAGGAAGTAACTAGTTTGCTTTTGATTTTACTGGCTCATAGGCAGAAGGGACTTGCCATGTCTCAGATGAGACTTTGGACTGTGAGACTTTTGAGTTAATGCTGAAATAAGACTGGAGGACTGTTGGGAAGGAATGATTGGCTTTGAAATGTGAGGATGTGAAATTTGGGAGGGGACAGTGCTGGAATGATATGGTTTGGCTGTGTTCTCACTCAAATCTCATCTTGAATTGTAGCTCCCATAATTCCCATGTGTTGTGGGAAGGGGTGAATCTTTCCCATGCTGTTCTCATGATAGTTAATAAGTCTCATAAGATCTGGTGGTTTTATGAAGAGGAGTTCCTTTGCACAAGCTCTCTTTTTTTTGCCTGATGCTATCCATGTAAGAAGTAGCTTGCTCCTCCTTGCCTTCTGCATGATTGTGAGGCCTCCCCAACCATTTGGAACTGTAAAGTCTATTAAAACTCTTTCTTTTGTAAGTTGCCCAGTCTTTGGTATGTCTTTATCAGCAGCATGAAAAGAAACTAATACAGTCATATACCAGTTAAATGCTGCCATTTTGCCTCTTAATGTGCATGCTTGAGTCCACTTGCCTAACTCCTGAGGTCTTATCAGGTAGCTACTAATCACCAGCTTCAGATTTATACTATCTATTAGAAGACTGCTTTTCCCTGGTGACACCCGTGACCAATTATTATTTTGAGAAACAGTGTAACAACCAACTGACCATCACTTAATGGTTTGTCTGACATTCTTGACTGGGGATGGGGAAATACTTTTCCTGCTCTCTTTATGTCTAACTAGCTACCTACTGTAATATTTCCCCACTCAAGAGTCCAATACCACAATATTTGGGGGAAAGTGAATGAAAGTCAGCTTTCTGCAATTGCTTCCTGCTGATAGAGAAGTGGTGGTGGTGGTTCTGTGGGTCTCGGCCTCTTGCTAGCTGTCAGGGAAGAATTGGCTCCATGACTTGGTGAAAGTGGTATCCAGCCAGGTCCAAGGGAGACCATGACAAGATCTTGCCTTTCTCATGTCCCACAGTTGGGCAGTCTGAGGGTCCCCTGTAGAAAGCTGATTCTTAATATTTAGAGGACAGTATTCCTCAGTGAGGATCAATTGGAGCTTGACGGCTTGAAGACTAGAGGAGACAAATCAGGTTATCAGATTTAGAAGAATGTCAAAACAAAATAGGAGTGAGGAAAGCTTTAAAAAATCCCAAGGCTGCTGACATGCTCACATAGCTGGTGGTTACAGTAATGCCTGCTAAGACTCGGGCTTATGGTGTTCCTAGCCAAATTCAATATGTGCCCAGAATTAGAATTTTGATCCAGATTTTTACATTACCCATCCCTTTGTTTTTTACTGAGCTGCAGCCAGAGATTACTTATTGGTTCACAGGAATAAACAGGGATAGTCTAAATTGCAGACAAAAACTCAAAACCACTGATGACACTAAAATCTAATGACAGGTATACCATAGTTCTTGAAAAATATTTTTATCTCTCTATTCCTGATTTTTGTTAAAAACAAATCATTATAGGACTGATTTGTTTGCAAAATAAACTTTAGTCTTATTATATTTGGCCTGATTATTGCATAAAGCACAGCAAGAATAATTATTTGTCAAATAGGCTCCTTTTTAAATTGGCTTTGATGGAACTTTGTTCCATAAGGAATCTCAGATAAGACTTTTTTTAAGCCTTGAGCCTGTGCATGAGTTTGTGCCATCAAATATCTGTATGCATTGGGTAAATTTCTCTCCTCCTGAGGTTCCAAAATACCTTGGGGCTCCTGGGTCTGTCAGAAAGTAATATTCTTTACTTACCACAGTAAGGAACCTTGTACAGGATCTGTGTGGATAAGGTATAAGGCCAGTTCCCAAAGGGCTTTTATTGGCTCTATAAGCCAAATTGGTTACCTTCAAGGAAAGCTTGCCATTCCAGTCAAAGCCTTGTTAAAATAACCAGTTTCCCCAATCATTTCTTGTTGCAAAACAAAACAGATTCTTATTGTACTTATGCAAATAATTGTATTGCCATAATTTAAGAATACTCACATATAGTTTCCAAATTTGGGGGAAATCCAATAGAGAAAAATATGCTACAAATTTTGTTTATATATAGAAGTATACTTTACACAATTTTTAAAAGTTATAAAATCACTTCCACACCTTCTCAACATGCATCAACACCTTCAAGGTCATATTTTAAGGGAGGGAAGTCCAAGCCTATTGTGACAGTTAGCTGAAAAACAGGCTTCTCATCTACTACTACTTTTCATCTTTAAAGAATATGGGAAATGGGAATCTAAGAAAAAAGATAATCAGTTTGTTGCTAAAATGCTCTGAGCAAGAGTCATTATAAGGACCTGGAGAAAAGGACATAGGCCAACCCAAGCCTGCAGATGCTAAAAAGTAAAGTTTTCTCAGCTTTTAATAACAAAGGATTAATGACATTCTAAATAAAAAGTCATGAAAGGATTATTTTCGTCTTCAATTAGTACAGTCCAGGCAGTTAACTCCTGTTCTGCTTGATATTCATGAACATTTTAGCTCTCCATGAAAGTCCTGAAAGATTTTTTTCTCTATTCTAATGTCAGAATCTCCAAAGTTATCAGAAACCTGCATTTAAGAGCACCTGTTAGATTCCTATAGTGGATTAAAAAAACACCTTCTAAAACAATCTTTTAACCCTCTAAACCAGGCAAAAAAATCCACAATCTCATGCCTTCTTATAGTTTTTTACTGAAAGCATATCATTCTAGTTTCCTTACATGCCTTGCATGTAAAACTATTGTTCCAGTAGTCCCATATACATGTTACACTGTTAACTCTTAGCAACTATTATTTTGGTGAAAAGCCTGTAAGTAAGTTATTTTAATTATGTACTACGTGTGGAGCCAAGACACCAGACAAAAGTGCAGATAAGATCTGACATATTCCAGCATAGCTAGAAGGCATGGATAACTCTGTATGTCTCCAGGGTTTACCTAGCTTTAAAGCAGGGAAGTTGTACAGTTAAATTCATAATAACAGTTTATGAAGCATTTAGTAGGCTTAATAACATTTAAAATTTTATAACATTTCTTTTATAAATTCCCTTTCATGAGTTTTTTTTACAACTTACACAGTGCAATTATGACATGCTTGGACTTTCTGACTTGTCCTAAACATCTTTCTTTTTAAACAATGAGTCATTTTACTTTAGGACAAGAATTTATCATACAAGATTCTTTTCTTATACAAAAAATCTTTTTTCCTTACAACTTTCTGTCCCAGAAATACCTATATTTTACAACCTTTGAATTAGTCAAAAGTAATTTTCCTTGTTTACAAGTTATGGATTATACAACATATTGCTCTGTGACTCCTGTGAAAGAGGAGCAGATAAAGATGCTGTAGAAATACTGTACAAATTGTCTACATACTATAGAAATTATCCCTTCTTAAGAGGTTGCTCTGTTAAATTTTTGCTGAAGCTTCTCTGGGTAAGTGTGGGCTATTTCTAAACCCCTGAGGCAGGAGTGTCAAGGTTCAACTTACTGGTTAAAGTTTTAGGTAGCTTTTCCAGGAGAAATAGAGCTATTCAAGAAAAAGATGAATTTAGAGGTTGGGTAAATATTAAGCAAGCACCCATCTTGGAAAAGTATATTTTTGCACCAAGGAGGTGTGAATCTTTTCTTTTGGAGGGAGGAGGTGGCGTTTTTCCCTATTACCCAACAGGATTTGTAGGAGAGTTGCACAGAGAAGAAGATAAGCATAGAGTAGGCAGCTCCTGAACCCCAAAGGGAAATTTATAATTTTATTTGACACCTCCAAAGTTTCCCTTGTCCTGTTGATTATGATGTCTGATTTGGAAGCCAGCCAGAACAGAGAGCCCCTTCAACTCAAGAATAATAGACGTTGAGATTTTGTCCTGGGGGTTCTTTGGCACTCAGGGCAGTCTTGTTTCCAGTGGCCTAGCTTGTGGCAGAGGGGGTGAGCCATTCAGGGTTTTTCCCATTTACACCATTGGGGCAGTTTGCCTTCTAGTGGCCTGACTTCCCACACCAAAGGCAGTTACCTGAGAGGGTATTCTCATGGCAACCTGAAGAGGGGGTTGGAGGGTTTATAAAACAGCCAATAATTGAGCCTGCCTCTTGTCCCAGCATTTCTCCTTTTTATTACCTCTGTGCTCTGTCCTCCTTATTCTACTGTCAGTTATAAAACAACAACAACAACAACAAAAAAAAAAAAAACAGAAGACTAATATGAGGACCTCCTGTACACTCCTGTACAGGGGCATTGGGTTCCAAGGCTGACTTTTGTAATTTACTCTCAGTTTATTTTTATGTCAAACAGCTTTACAAAGGAAAGCTAGTTTGTGTGTGTGTGTGTGTGTGTGTGTGTTTAAGGTTTGGAAGATTCAAACTTTTTGGTTTTGAGGGAATGCATCCAAGTGGCATGTCCTGTGGCATGAAGACTTGGTTTTGCATATGCAAAGAGAGGACAGAGGAGAAAACATAAAAAGAAAAAAGAAGGCATCACCTCTTACTTTTCTATTATCCTGAATAGGGCATTCCCCATTTGTCCTTAGGGTTCTGGAATTAACCAGTCTTACTATGTACCCTTAACCTTGGTCTCATCTTGTCACAATTACCCACTTGGGATCAGAGGAGATAACATAGTGAACAGTGAGCCCCTGTTCATCCTTATGGTGCTGGAATGAACCAGTCTTACCGTGTACCCTTAACCTTGCTTTCATCTCTGTTATAATGGTAATATGTTTGTCTAAGGTCAGCCATCTTCTCTGTCCTGTGTATCTCTTGCACCTGAAGGCTTGGGTTGGCCTATGTCCTTTTCTCCAGGTCCTTATAGTGACTCTTGCTCAGAGCATTTTAGCAACAAACTGATTATCTTTTTTCTTAGATTCCCATTTCCCATATTCTTTAAAGATGAAAAGTAGTAGTAGATGAGAAGCCTGTTTTTCAGCTAACTGTCACAATAGGCTTGGACTTCCCTCCCTTAAAATATGACCTTGAAGGTGTTGATGCATGTTGAGAAGGTGTGGAAGTGATTAGAGAAATTCAGGCTGCGGGAGGAAGTGGGAGGAAGCTAGAGGAATACTCATGTAAAGCCTTCATATGCTCACAAAAACAGCAGCCCTGAGATTTAAGTGAGCATTCCTTTGCACTCTTGACATAGAGTAGTAACCTCTAGAGGATGTGGGGATAAAAAATTGCAAATGGCAAAGAGAATTTCCCCTCCTCCAAATGTGGTATTAACTCAAAAAAGCAAGCAGGTGAGGTCCGTAAAGGGCCACAGGGTGAGGCATTATGCAGGCAGAAAAACAGCTTCAAAAGCCTATGAAAATCTTAACCCTAGAGCATGATAAGGAAAAAAAAGTGTAGGTAAGTCATAAGAAGCTGGCAAAGTCAGGATTCCAGTTAGTGTCTGTCCTGGAAATGTGTCAGCAGATAGGGGGAGGGTTAGAGGTATCCAAGCTGGTAAGGTGAAAGCAAGTATAAATCTCAGAGGGTATCATCAAGACAACCCGTGTCTTTGCAGCCCAGCAAATGCAGCAAGAGCCTGAATAACAGGTAGTGTATGTTTAAGGAGTGTATGTTTAAGAAGTCATGTGGAATGCAAAGTGCAGCCAGAGAAGAGGCAGACTTACCCCTGAGGCAGACAATTTGGCAGGTATGCAAGGCCATTTCAGAACACATACAGAAAAAACAGAATAATAGGCAGTGCAAGTTCTTGGGAAAGAGCTGATTTTAGTTGAAAAAGCAGAAGAAACCCCAGACATTGCAGGGTGTTAGGCTTTAGTCCTACCACTCTCATGAGTCTCCTGTCAGGAGGGCCATTAAATACCTCAGTTCTACTAGGTGCAGACTCCAAGGTCCTTCCCACCCCCCTTGAGCCACCTGTCAGGGTGAGCTGAAAGATCAGCCTGGGTGAGCAGAGCTACTTTTGGCCAAGAAGAATCTTTCTGAGAGTTGGTTAGTAAGCAGGAGAGTGAAAGGTGAGAAGAAAACCACATAAAGGGGTTTAATGCCTCTGGAACAAAGAAGGTGAGATGTGGACATGTCTTACCACTTAGGGAACATATCAGAGTCATGTGGATCAAAGTGTGTTAGCAGTGGAACATATATGAGTCATGTGGCACCAAAGTATGTTACTGCTGGTGAATCCATATAGGGCTACAAGCAACCTCAGTTCTTGCCTCCTCAGAAGAAAGAATTTGGCTAAGGGGCATAAGGCAGAGGAGACCAAGGCAAGTTTTAGAGCAGAAGTGAAAGTTTATTACAAAGCTTTAGTGCCAGAATTAAAGAAAATAAAGTACACTTGGAAGAGGGCCAAACCGGTGACTTAAGAGATCGAGTGCATGGTATGATCTTTAACTTAGGATTTTAGAAGTTGGCATACTTCTGAGCCTTCTGTCCCTTCTTCCCTGATTCTTCTCTTGGGGTGAGCTGTCCATATGCACAGAGGACTGCGAGCACCTGGTAGGGGAGCATGCAAGCATGCACAGTGTGTTTATTGGAGTTGTACGCATGCTTACTTGAGGCATTCTTCCCTTAGCAGTTGAATAGCCCTAGAAGGCCATATACCAGTCTGCCATTTTGCCTTTTTAATGTTCGTGCTTGGCCCTACTTGCCTAATTCTTGAAGTCTTATTGGGAAGCTGCTGATTACCAGTTTCAGTTTTATTCTATCTATTGGGAGATTGCCTTTCCCTGGCACTGGCTGTGACTGATTATTATTTTGAGAAACAATGTAACAACCACCTGATCATCACCTGATGGTCAGTTGACATTTCTGGTTGGGGGCTGGGGATCCCTTTCCTGCTCTACCCACTGTAACAATATCAGATGAAAAATGTAGAAAGAATGAGCTCCTATGAATGTCCAAGAATGAGTAATTAAGCACAGAACCAGGGTAGAGTGTGAGAAACAGCAAAATGATAAAAGGAAAAAAAAAAGAGGCAAAGTCAGTATTAGCTAACAAAGGTAGAGCAGTGCAATTGTATAATTTTCACCTGGTTATGATTTCTAGACTTTGCCTGATTTATATAAGCTAAATGAAAGAGTTCCTATGCGGTGACAATTTTAGTTCTTCAGGGAATGTAACTTATGTCAACAAAAGAGTCACATTCTGTAAAATATTTGAAGAGATTTATTCTGAGATAAATGTAAGATCCATGACCCATGATATAGCCCCAGGAGACCCTGAGAACATGTGCCCAAGGTAGTTGGGTTACATTTTTGTTTTAAACATTTTAGGGGGACAGAAGTTACAGGCAGAGACATAAATGAATGTATGTAAGATATACATTGGTTCATCCCATAAAGGCAGGACATCTCAAAGTGGTGATGTGGGGGGCTTCCACCTCATAGATGGATTTAAAGATTTCCTGAATTATAATTGGTTGAAAGGGTTAAACTCCACCTGAAGGAGTGAAGTTAACAGAAAGAAATGTTTATTGTTAAGATAAGGGGGCTTGTGGAAGCCAGGGGTCTTGTTGTGTAGATGAAGCCTCCAGGTAGCAGGCATTAGATAGAATAAATGATAAATGTCTCTTATCAGACTCTAAAAGGTGCCAGACTCTTAATTAAATCTCTCCTGGACAAGGAAAAGACCAGGAAAACGAATCTGATTTTTCTACAGAATGTAGATTTTCCCTACAAGAGACAGCTTTGTGAGGCCATATCAAAATATGTCATAAAATATATCTTGGGGTAAAATACTTCATTTTCTTTCAGGGCTTGGTCTCTGTCATATGATGTTATACTAGAGGCAGGTTGGAATTTGATATCTTATTGCTACAAGGAGTTTGTTTTGTCTGTTATATCTTTTTTAATGTTAATGCTGGTTAGTTGTGTCTGAATTCCAAAGAGAGGAGAGTTTAATGAGACTTGTCTGACCCTCTCTTCTTATCATGGATTTAACTGGTTTTTTCATGTTCAACTTGTAATTTAACTGTTTTTTTCAAGTTTAACTTACTATACCTGCTCCTGTTCTACCCATCCATTTCTTCTGGTTTATTTTCATTCCTTGGTCTGAACCATGTTACATTCATTGATTTACTTTAGAATTATTGGTTGAGCATCCACTCTTGCCAGACACTGTATTGTATACTTGAATATAGCTTTGAACACTATTCTTGGACCCTCTTGATAAAATTTAGTTGAACACACAGACAATAACTAACAAATACATGTGAACTTGAAAAAAGGTATGAGAGAAATAAAATGCTCTGTGAAGAAATAATACTGTTAGTTTAGGACATGGATTCCTAATTTAGGTAGATTTGGTAGGGAAACTGTATCTCTTGTCCATTCCCTCACTTTTCCACTCTTTCTAAATATCCTCCCTGATCAGGAGACTGGTATAAGGAAAGGCACATAAAGAACACAAGTAAAGAAGAATAAAGAAGTTGGGAGAAACCAAGTTGGTCAAAGATGCTTGAAGTTGAGTAAGATAATAATACAGATGTAACCATTGACTGTGGTCACATAGAGGTCATTAGGAGGTAAATCATTAATGTAAAACCCTAAATACATAAAACTACCTTAGGCTACATCTGCACACTCTTTATGTTTTAACTATTGCAATGGATGGAATGTTTATCATTCTTTTAAAAACTAATCTTGATAGAATCAAGTTTCTTCTTTTATCATCTCTTTTCTATTCAAGTGTGATCTTTAGCAAACAATTATGTTCCACTATTTTCTATCTTTAAAATTAAGTACACAGGTAAACAAAGCTATGATTCCAGTCTGGTATGGTGGCATAATATTATTTTGTATTTTTTATCCCCCCCAGATACATTAGCAAAATAGTGCTTGTTTTCTTAGTGAACCATGGGGGTAGGCCATCAACAGAGAATGAGGATTTGGTGAAGCTTTGGAAATTTTAAGAATGAGAAGGTATAAAATAGAGTGGGATGGCAAAGATTTTACGAAGTAATAGTATGATGGCTGGCAGAAAGATGATTACCTTGGGAAATGCTCAAATTTTCTCTTTTACTGAAATTTATGATACTCATGAAAGAAGGAAACAGAACTTTTCCCCTTTCCAGTATCTTTGCAAAGATATTGAAGACATGTGTGTGATTGTGTGTGTGTTTTCATGAGCTCTATTTTTCTCAGCAATCTGAGAAGTTAAGGTTTCCCTCTTTTTTTCAAAATCAAAAGAGAACAATAAAATTTACCCATCATATTCAACTAGTAATTAAAATAGAGTTGCCTAAAAAAGTATGGTAAATTGGAGGCACAATTCCAAAGAAAATTCAGATAGCCCCAATTATATTCATAATAAGGAGGCATACTATTAAGTTATAATTAAAATTCACTATATGTATAAATTGGCTAAATAAATAAATATGTGAAAAGATATCACCTTTACCCTATGTTCAGAATGAAGAACAGGCCTCATTGCTTCAATATGAAATAACCATTAATGATCAGGATTTAGACCATATATTTCATTTTAAAAAATTTTACTGTTATCATCATATTGTTTTATTTTCTGGGTTCTTTCTTTCATTTGGCACGTGAGATGTAGATAATCTGGATTCTTCAGTAATGCAGTGTTGAACTTGTTCCCAGTTGGCATCTTAAGATACTGATGACATCAGACAGAAGGTAAGTACAAGAAGTGGGATTTTTAAACTTGTTATTAAAATAAGAAAATACTGCCTGTCTGTCATATGGCTTATTTACCGACTCTGTACCCTTCTCCAACAACTTTGGGTGCCAGAAAATTGACTGCTTCTTTGACCTTCCTTGATTTCTGTCTTTGTCTTTGTTCAGCCACTGAAAGGTCCTAGTATGAAATCTGAAAGTGGAAGGAGACGGTGATCAAAAGAATGGGTTGGCTTTATTGAGCTTGCTGCATTCTTCTTCAGAACCTTTCCACCTACAGCTATTTTCTCCAGGTTTTGGTGATCATTCCCTCCAGTGGCCTTAAAGGCTTAGAATAATAGCTTCCTATTTTTACTAGGTCTAGAGCACTGCATTATACCTTACTAAACCCTGTATGTACTTTATAAATAACTCCACTATCAAAATCTCTTCAAATGACAAGATTGAGCATGATATATGTTTCATTCCAAGATCCTGACTGATAGAAAAGGTTCTCATGAGACAACAGACATTTGAACTGGGAGGAAATTAGATATAATAAAATGATATTACAGTTACAAGAACTTTGAGTCAGGCTTAGAATGGTGCATATATGGTGTGACTCTTAAGATTCAGTGAGAAATTCTCTTGGTGACCTCAAGATAATAGGACACCACAGCTTCTTGAGGAGATGGAGCCTAGAGGTCTACTAAATTATTTTCAGAAATTAAAAGTAAAGTCAATCCTAGGTCTGTGGTGGGAAAATTGAACAATGAGTCTTGAGCATCTTGTAATACCAGAAAGTAAGAAAGTGTTCAAGAAACAAAAAGATGAGGGCATGTCAAAGGGACACAAAGCTCCAACCTGAGAGAGCTCCCACAAGGACATGGTAGAACAATTTAGCAACAGAATACACAAATAACATAGTATTGAATTATAATCCAAAGTAAAAAATTAATATTCATAAATACATATTAATATAAATAAAAGATTAAATCAATAAGAGAGTAGAAAGAAATCTTTGGAGAAAAATCCCACATAATATAGACAGATACTCTTTTTTTTTTCCCAGGAAGTAGAGCTTAGTTTCCCTTCCTTCTCTTCAAAGTGGGCTACATTTCAGTATATCTATGCTCCTTAGCTATACAGTTTGATTCTTCACTGAGAACAATGTGATGGATTTTCCAAAGACTGAAAGTTTGTTGCCCCTGATAAACTCATACCCTCATATGATTTTGATTTATACAAATGCTACTTAATATACTGGTGGTAGCAAAAAACAAATGGACCCAAATGAAGCTTGAAACACACATACACTCAAAAACACCCTCTACCCAACTTTTTTTTTTCCAAGGGGTTGAGGGGATAGCAAGCTGTAGTTTTCTGTGTTCCATTGATTTCTATAGACAAAGAAAAATGTACCTAACAGTTTATCTGCAAAGATGTATTGACTATGATTTCATCCTCTGACTTCAGGAGGGTAGCAGGAATATATCTTTCTGGACATGGAAATGAGAAAACGTTCCTTCTGCTACTCTCTGGTTGGTTCAAACTCAAATCGTGATCTGACTGAAGAGAATGATTCCTAAGAAAATCATAGAGGCACAATTTTCCCTTTTGCTCTCAAAGAACTATAGAGATTAGTTATTACAAACATTGTTCAACTGAAAAGAGTAATAAATCAACACAAATTTATTGGATATCTGCCTTTTCAAGAAAATGTGCTAGAAACCATTTGATATAGGTGGGGGAATATTACATGTTTCTAGTGTTGCACTACGTATTTTTGAAAGAAGAAAGTTCAAAAGATTTTATGAAAAGCAGGGTTCTTTTTGAAATACATGTAGAAATAGCTAAATGGATTGAGAAGAGCTGTTAAGTATGAACATACAGCATGATCATAAACAGCTATTTTGGTGGACTAAACAATGCAAAAGCAGCCATCTTGTATTCCCTGGCTGTTAGGGCAGGCATGCACAGACTAACATAGAAAGAATCGCTGTTACTAATAGGAACTTCAAGGGGCTTATTTCTAAAGAAAATTGATTTTAGAAGAAAACATGTCAAATTATTTTAGTTTGAGAAACTTAATACTCTAGCAAACCCAGGCAGAGCAATCAAGAGAAAATATGGTCTGAGAATGCTGATATGACTTCAAAACTCAGGTTTGCATTCACATAAAGAAAATTAAACAAATTTCTGATGAAACAAATCTTCGTTTGAGTCATAAGGTTGAATACAAGATAGCAAAATGTTGGAAAGGTTAAAACTCCAGAAAAAGTTTCACAAAATTGTTAAATTACTAGTAATCCTTACCTAAGATTATTTATTTATTTATTAGTTGTTTTATTTGATTAAAAATAAATGAAAATAAACATGCTTTAGCATTTTGGATTTAGCTGAAGCTCCATATATCCTGGTGGACACAGATTCTTTGAATAAGTAGCCACAGTTATTCCAAATGTCAGCAACATTTATAAGGAAGCAAGAAAGCTAAGTAAAATAACCTTAGCTAAAACCTATAGTTCAAACACAAAGGAGTTTATCAACAGAGAAATAGAATTGAATTTATCATTAGTCTTCAAAAATGTTGCAATTTTTACAAGTGTCTTTCTCTTTATATATTTGTCTCTATCCCTCTAATATTGTAAAACTACCCTTTCGTATGGAAAAATCCTGATTATTCTTTAAAACTGTGCTCATGTATATTGATTCTCTAATGGTTTTCTAAAGTACCTTTGCCTCCACTGGTATAGATTTTCAACATTTATTCATTTGACATCTATCTATTTTCACCTAGTGAAATCACCTATTTCACCTACTTTTTATTATATATTTTGTTTACCCAGATTTGAAAGTTTTTTCCCTTGGGGGCAGAGGGAGGAATCCCAATCTTCTATACCAAAAGTCTTGTCCCAGCTAATAAGACTGTAATTTAAAATCTGTAATTTCAAATAACTGGTTGGATGTAGCAATGCCACAAGAAGTGATGTTTTAAGTAGCATATAATTTAATGACAAAGGCCAGGCATGGTGGGTTATGCCTGTAATACCAAGGCTTTGGGAGGCCAGACAAGAGGATTGCTTGAGGCCAGGAGTTCAAGATCAGCCTGGGCAACATAAGGAGACCCCCCCATCTCAAAAAAAAAAAAAAAAAAAAAGCCAGGTGTGGTTTCATGGGCCTGTAGTCCCAGCTACTTGGAAGGCTGAGGCGGTACAATTGCTTGAGCCCAGGAGGTTGAGGCTGCAGTGTGCTATAATTAGACCCCTAAACTCCAGCCTGGGTGACAGAGTGAGATCCTGTCTCTAAAAATAAATAAATAATAATGTAATAATTTAATATATTTTAATACCTCAATAATCTACTGATGAGTTGGCCTGTATCAGTGGCTGTTCGTGTCCTTAGCTGCTTAGCTGCATGGATGGAACATTTATTTTAAACAAAGCAGATATTTTTCGCCAGAGGAAAGAGAAATGCTTGGGAGACAAAAGCAATAAAAGGAGGTGATTAATGGCAGAGGCTGGAAGTTAGATAGATGGGATGGAATTCTAGCTTTACTACTTACTAGTTGTGTGAATTTGGATAATTTCCTGATAAAATTGACAATGAATTTACCTTTTGAGACTACTGAATTCTCTTTAAATAAAATCTCATCAAGTTAATGTATAAATGATAATCCTAACTTACAGCAAAGAATTGAAGAAAATGACAACCCTTTCCTGTAATATTTGGGAGACACTGATAGATATATTCTATCACAAAACATCCTAAAAATCCTGTTGGAGTATGACTACCCTTTAGTCAAAACTTCCAGCCTTTATGGTTACTCACACGTTGATGGGTATTCTCACACCTCTCTCAGTTTCCCTCAATGGATCTCTTTTTCAAAGGATTGCAACACTATTCTTTCCAACCCTCTGTATTCCCTCTTTCCCAGTCATCTATGCTTCTCTGATCTCATGTATAGCAACTTATCGTTCTTTTGGCTTCCCAAATTCTCTTCCTCAGACTTCGCCTCAGCACTCAGCAGAGCAAAGCTGAGTCAAGCACCTCATGAGACATGTTAAAGAAGCAAGGAAACCATCTTCCTTAGAAAACAGAAGAGGGCAATGTAAATGTTTACCTATTTTGTGTCCTGTTACATTTAATCTCTTTTAGTGTAGTTTACCTCATCTATAACGATAATAGTAGGACAATAAACACCTCCTAAGAATGTTTTCAGTGTTTTAAATGTGATAATGCATATAAGGCACTTTATAATTATTACACAAAAGAAATCAATACGTTAGCTATACAATATTTTGGTCAATGGCTTTCATTGATTTCGTGGACATTTTGTATCCATTACAGCATGTGTTTACCTGGCCTACTAAGATTACCCCACTAACAAATCCCTTTAAACTTGTGGAAGTCATCTTCATCCTTTGTCTATACCTTACTTCCACATCTCCAGGTTCTTGTTTTTATTTTATTTTATTGAAGGGCACCTGGAAATAGAGCCCAAATGATTTTCTATGCCATAATTTTTCAAATAAAATCATCAAATTCTCAGAAAAATTCAATACACTTGTGCCTCCCTCCTATAATCTGAATTTTCTTACGATCAAAAATAACTCTTTTAACACAAAGTAAAAACCTCAAACACAAATACCTTCTTTTGGAAAGTACATGAGATTTGAAACCTCATCATGATGTTTGTTAGCTATGAATTTTCAGGGGACTTATTTAACCTCTTCCTCTATTTGGTTAATACAGTGAATCATATTTTTTAAAAATATTGGGATGCCCAAACCCTGTGCATATGTCAATTGGACATCTAGAGAAATGCTTCCATTTATAGATTGCTAGCAAGCTTCAAGTACAAAACTTATTCCAGTGTATTGACCTAGATTGCATATCCAAGGCAACCTAATTTCTATGCATTTCTTTCAGTTGAATAAAAATGGTTAACTCAGTACATTTCTGTAGATTCAGTGACCATAGTTTCAGATCTCTTGACAGGGTGAACTAAGATTAAAGTGCACTGAAATATGTAGAAAAGCCCAGAATTAACAATACCTTCTCTACATTGCACATGTGCCAATATAAATAGGTAACATATAAGAATAGTTCTATATTTCTTTTTCTATTTCAGAAGACAGATTTACTCCAACTTCATGGCTTGTATGGCTTGATGATTCTGCTTGATAGATGATATATTTGATTATATTGCAAATACAGTTTCTCTACATTGATAACCCGAAATGAAATATCATTTCCTTCTAAATGAAAGAAACAAAATATATCTTCTATTCTAATTGCTAGAATTCTTTAAGAAGGCATGAAATCTGTTATCCAGGTGCTCTAAAGGAACGGCTCAATGTGAAAATACTTCGTATCTCAATATTTTATTATTTAAGCAATATTGTATGATTGTATCTCTAAAAACATAATTTGCAATGCTGGTTTTATTTTTTATTTTGGTTGAGATGTATATTGACTTTATTCAAATAAACTGTACTCTACAATTGAGAAATTGTACTATCTAACAAAACAAATGTTGCTTAATTAACTCTTTTATAGTTATAATTTTTTTCTATTCTTTCAAGTACTTGCTATAGATAATAGTAAAGTTTTATATATTAAATGGAAACCCATAATGTTTAGATAGATATATTTGTTTCAAATAAACCAAAAGCACTGAGACAAAGAAAATGAAATATTGTTCACTCTGTCTTTCTGTATTAGTGGTACACATTATAAGTTAGTTGTCTTTTAATTGGAAAAGATACATCAAAGAAACATGAAAAATGATCTGAGTCTAAGCTTATTTTTATTGATTAAATCTTGATTACATTGCTCAGACATACAAACCTTATGCATATTTTCTTAGAACTTTTCAAAATTAGCTTGAATGGTATCTGAAAATGTTAAGGAGAAAATTTTGTCTCTTTTCACTTGTGATTAACTTGATCAATGTATTCTCCAACATTAATCATTTATTTATATGTCTTCAACCAATAATATTCTCTGTCTCTAAAACTTTAACTCTCTGAAGAGTGACCACTCATAATTCAACACATTGAACTGTGTATTGCAAAATATTTTCTTCATCAAACAAGCAAAGTGCTCAAGAACCCAAATAATAGACTACATATGAAAACTTATTAGCAAGTATCTTCTGCCGCTGGTCAGATGTGTGACCAGAATTGTTCTAATCAACTCTGGACTTTCAGCCAACAACTTAAGAAAGGAATGTAGCACAGGAAGTATCCATGTTATAGGTTCATTTCTCAAATCAGAAGGAAAATTGTAGATTCTGGGCTTGCAATTGGAGAAAGCCTGCTTTCCAAGAAAAAAAAAAAGAAAAAAGCAGAACTGTAGATTCTGCTTCTGATTTGAGATCTGGGATAGTACCTATAGAAGTGGTGAAATAAGTGGGTTTGCAATTAAACTTAATTGGTTTTACTCTTGATTCTGCCACTTACTGGCTATTTGATCTTGAACAAGTTGTTTCAACTTCCTAAGCATTAATTTTCTTCATCTGCAAAACTGATAAATAATGATGCCTACGTATAAGGTTGCTATGTGGGTTAAGTAAGGTAATGCAACTAAACGGTCCAGTATAATGCACATACAAAAGCTCAGAAGTAATGCAATTAAGGTGTTTAGTATTAATACGTAAAGCATTTAGTGTTAACAGGAAAAATATTTAGTATGATGCACATCATAAATTGAAAAGCTAATAGAATCAAGTAGCTACAATTTATATATTATGTTTTTGTTTACCTAAATGTATATATGCTTTTCTTGGCTCACTGCAACCTCTGCCTCCCGGGTTCAAGCAATTCTCCAGCCTCAGCCTCACAAGTAGCTGGAATTATAGGCATGTGCCACCACACCTGGCTAATTTTTTGTATTCTTAGTGGAGATGGGGTTTCAACATGTTGACCAGGCTGGTCTTGAACTCCTGACTTCAGGTGATCTTCCTGCCTTGGCCTCCCAAAGTGTGGGGATTACAGGCATGAGCCACCGGTGCCTGGCCATGTTTTTCTCAATTAATCTTTTTCTTCTAGGTATGTGTTGCAGGTTGGATTCTGTGAAAGCCAACTCTGAGAAAGAGATTAAACTGCTAGGAGTTTATTAGGAAGTGCAGTCAGAGTCAGCACCTGTAGAAGAAAGAGATAGAGATAGGACTGGGAGGTGAGAGAAGCTCTTGCAGGCATCAGTCTCAACAAGGTTTCAACCAATTACATGGGAGCTCTGGAGCTGTTAATAGATGGCCCTTCAGTGGCCTTTGGTTGTTGGGAGGAGCCCGGGTGTCCATACTTTTATATCAACCAGTCATTGGATGTAGGCTTCTTCAGGAAGGAGGTATGACCTTGAGCAATGCAGGGCTCTTCAACTAAGGGCAATTTTCTGAGATTTCCTGAAACATATAGTTGAGCATTATCTTCCAGGAGCACTCCTCGCAGATGGGAGCACAGGTTCTTCTGTCCTGCAGGGGAATCTAAGCAGCCAAATACAACAATTACATACTTCCTCTTAAGTTATCTTTTCTGGAGTCTGTTCAGAAGCTAAATTTGCTTTTTTGTTTTATATTTAATAACTATCAATGGCTGTTCTTTTGAAGTCAATTAATAAAAGGGAAGTTTGCTAGTAGGAGATGTCACAGAATTCATGAAAGCCCTTTGACAATTTGCTATGCCTCTTGTATGTACTGGGATTGGATATAGTGATATGCACTATATCCAACAGGGGATATTTCCTTCCTTCCTTCCTTCCTACCTTCCTTCCTTCCTTCTTTCCTTCCTTCCTTCCTTCCTTCTTTCCTTCCTCTCTCTCTTTCTTTCTTTCTTTTTCTTTCATCTTTCTTTCTCTTTCTTTATTCTTTCTCATATTAGGCATCTAAAGCTCTTGGTATTGACAGATAAGCAAGACTCAACTAAAATGGAACTTCTAAAGTAAATAGTAAACTTGGGGGTAAGTAAATAATTAATTTTTAAAAAGGAACTATCATTATTTAGCCCAGAGAAGAAACTTTTTGTAGGGTTGGAGGACAGAGATGTGTCATCCTTTTTATGTGCAGAAAGGATAAATTGTTTGATTTTTGTTTAATAACAGGTGGAACTTTAGTAAGAATAAGGTAGGTGGTGCGTGCCTACAGCAAAATAATGGAACAAACCAGAAACCCAACTGTTTGATTTGAATGTATTTGGTTACAGTGTTTTGGTAACATAAAGAGAAAAAGGGAATTTATTAGAAAGATACTTGTTTAAAACCTATCACCATAATCCAAAAAGGAGTTGGAAAATCAATCACACAGCATCTTTCAAGGTTTCTATAGAATTTTAACTTTCACTCAAGAGAAAAGCCATTAATGCAATTTGGCTGTGACTCAACATAATATTTCTTACTCTCAAATCTGTATTCATTGGGAGAAATTGCGACTGACTCAGATTCAGTAAAGTGTCTATTTCTAGATTAAATAAGGGTAGCAGGTGGGCGGGATCATGTTAAGCTCATGGAGAAGCTTTCTTGTGGGCAATGGAAGGCTCTGTCTTAGCGATCAATTCTTCTGTTTACTACTACTCGGCAAATAGGGACACTATTTTACTTAGTGTACATAGGCAAATATCAAGGGTGTGTGTGTGTGTGTGTGTGTGTGTGTGTGTTGTAAAATGGAAGTAACTAAAAGGAAAACATTTTAGATATATGTTATTATAAAATAAGGTAAATTCCCATGCATTTGGGATGATTTAAACATGTTTCTTTATAAAATCAAGAAGATTAGCTGATTTATATGATTTGCTTCAATATACTGGGCTTGCAACTGGAGAAGGCCTGCTTTCCAAGAAAAAAATTGTGTGAGTATATATTTATTTATATTATATATGTATATATGTATATATTATAAATGTATACATTTATAAATGTATAAATGTATACATTTATACATATGTGTGTGCATGTATTTCTATACAGTTTTTTAAATATCAGAATAACATTGCTTATCACCTATTCAAGATACAATAAGGCTTAGTATTTTTCATTAATTTACTTGGGAAAGTATCCATATCCTTCATTATTTTTCTGCCTACTATATTGGTCAAGTAGCTGTGCTATGTTAGTTGAGAATTAATATGGACTTATATTAGAAAAAGAATACCTAAAAATTTGGCAGCTGGCTGACTACCAGTCAATGAGAACCCATCTAAAATATAAATATATTTTTAAAGTAGCTGTTGAACTTTTTGACTTGTAACAAATGTCTGACTATAAACTCTAGCTCAAAAATAAATTCCAAGATTTTAGTAGGCTTTTTAGCTATAGAAAAACTATATGACAGAATTTTTTAATTAGTGAGTCAATTAGACATTGATTAGAACACTGTAGCACCCGTGCAAGTTTTATTATCACCATTCAGGCTTAGCAAGCTTGTATGCTCCTTACATTTTGCAGCAGTTCTCTTTGGTTTAATATTTGGAATTAATTTCTGAAATAGCTTAGACAGGCTGAGCATTCAGCCTGTCGTTTTTCTAAATCTGATAGGATGGAATAATAAGTAGCTGAAATATTCTAGAGCTATATTACAGGCTTCAGTGATCACAAGGGTCTATGATTCATTCTCAAAGCAAAGTTTCTTTTCTAATATGTCTGATGTATTGGTTTTTATTGGCAATTTTCATATCTGAGTTGGTGACCCTGCCATTTGTCTTTATTGTTATTATTCTCTCTTTGTGGCAATGATAAGAAAACTGGTTCAGGCCCTCTGGTTGTTTATGTCTGCAGTCAGTTATTCTTGAGGCTGCTCTCCTCTGCTGGGTTCCTTTCTTGCCAATCTTTTTTCTTTCTTTGTTTCTTTTGTGTGGATACCTGATTTCTGAGCAGATGCTCTTTTTAATCTCATCTCATGTTAATTTTAAATACTTATGTATCAAATGTTTCCAGTCAGTAAATCAGGAATCAGTTTCTGTGTTACATTCATGGCACTCATTAAATTGTGATCTCATGATTAACATACTTGTCTCCTTTAAGGGATTGTTAGCCAAGAATTGTGTTTTTGTCATCTCTAGAACCAGAGTCTAAGCACAGAACTGAACACACTCTAAACACTCAGGAGCTTTTGATTGAAGGAGTAAACAATAACAGAACATCAGTGCAGAACTGGAAACTTAATGGGTGGGAAGTAAATAAATTAAAGGAAACAAATAATGAATTGGTACTTACATATTGTTGGTTTGGAAAAATCCATAGAAAAGATAAATATTGTTTTGGGTTATTGAAGTTGCCTACTTATTATCTGTATTCTTAAATGGATGTTCCATTATGAACACATAGAACAATTACAGTCAGCAAAGGTCAGCCTTCCTTTCTTTTTAGTACTTCAAGAATGTCTATCCACATACATGTTCGACCTAGCATTTTATGCTTTCTCCCATGGTTCTTTCTATTCTTCTGACTCTGTACTCAACTCTATACTTTATTCAAGCCTATATCCTTCTTTTAGTGATTATTTTAATATCTTTTTTAAGCTTCCTGAATTTGCTTCTCATTCTACTCCCACCCTATTCTAGCTTATCTTACATTTTCTTCCCATTCTTTTGGTTTCAGTAAATGTGCAACTCATTTGTAACTTTGGGGAGGTATCTCTGAAGATGGTATGTAATTAAATTATGCTATTATAGCTTGGGGCCTAGATTCCTGTGAAATAAACTCAGTATGTGGATCTTTTCCAGAACCCCAGTATATGTGATCTATGTTAATTAACTGTGTTCAGCCTCCCATATTTTGTGCCAATCCTATAAAATCCAAGTTTTCAGGGTTACAGGAAGGATCAAAAAAGATGATGAATACAGAAACATATTTTCAGTCAAATCTCATCAGTTTATGTATATATTTTGTAACAACTAATGAAAAAGATCTTACATGACTTCCTAGACGGAGGTGAATACTTATGAGGATGAGTGTTAGAGTGCCTGCGAGCATCTCTCAGCTATGCTTTTTGCTTGCTGGCCCGGAGTCTAAGTAAGGTGTTTAAGTTCTCTATATCTCAGTTGCTTCATAGAATTATGGGGATCAAATATGTAAACACATGTAAATTTCTTTGCTACTACACAGCAAGTACTCGATTAAATGTGAGCATTTACCATTACTATTTTTCTTTTTATTGTTACAAAATATTATTGATATATTCATTTTCTATTCTCTTTGTGCTTAAGCAAATTTTGTAGCCAACTGTAATCACACTTGCAAGATATACTTCTATCTCCAAAAGAAAATTCCTAAGCTACAACTTAACAATTGTGCTCTCATATTCTTGGATGAATATTAATGTTTTTAAAATGAGAGGTCTTCAAAAGCAATCAGAGATACCCAGTGATTAATGGAGGTTGCCTTCTTTTCCAAACTGCTTTGAAAATTCACATGTTGAAACCTGTTTTTCTGTTCTGTGGCCATAATCAGAACTTTTAGCAGCTCTAAAATACTCTGTTTTACTTTATCTCTACTTTCTCCTAATATAGCTCAATCCTATACCATTATAACTGACAGCTCCCACAACAGTGGTAGAGCCCATTCATTCCAAGGAGGACTCAGATGCTAGTGATCTTCATCCTGTCTTCCACTTGTGAGGATGAAAACTGGAGTCTGCTGAGTCTGCTTTCTAGATATGAGTAGACCGAATGAAGACATCCTGGCACTGGCGAATTTTATTTCTTTATTTTCGTCTTCTTCTCAGCACCCATTCCATTCTTTCCCATGCTGTATCAGCTTTGATTAGGGTGATATTAGTTTCACTTCTGTCACAATAGGTGGGCTTCTTGTTGTTTAAATCAATAAGGGCTATCCTATCTCTCTTTCCACAATGTTTCATGTAGCTTAAGTCTTGACCAGTCATAACATGACACTCCCCTGAACACAGGGACCTGTTCACAGTGTTTCAATTAGTAGGAAAGTCAGATATTTATTTGATGTACTCTGTGCTGCTGGATGGGAATGTACCATGTTGCCCAACTGCTGGCAGCCACATTAGCATTTACAGGGAAGCCAGATGTAGCGTGAAGCCAGATTTTTGTATGGCACAACAGAGTCTGAAAGAAATTGAGTCCTTGATGACATTACTGAACCACTGGAACTTCAAGTTACAGGAGCCAATGATTCCCCTTTATTGTTTAAGCCACTTGGAATAGAGGTGTACTTTATAATCCAAGCAATCAAACTGATGTGCTTTCATTGAGTGATTTGTGAATAAACTCTTCACTCAAGATCACAGCACAGTCACTGTCCTTTAAATTAAAAAACTAAATAACTGTGGAATCCCCCCTATGGGAAATATTCTCATACCTGAGAATGTAGAAGTTATTTTACTAAAGTAAAAGCTAACTGGTACAATTTAGCTTAGGCAGCTGGCCAATGATTGTACAGAATATTCCTTGATTGAGATCCAGAGATGTCCAGTGGCAGGCCCAAACGGCTCTGAGATTAGCGAGGCATAGTACATCAAGACAACCTTGTGGTATACAACCAGTCAGGTAAGTTTCCTCCAAACACAAAGGCTTTGCAACTCCACCACATTCACAGGACTCAAGTTTGTTTCAGAGTCCTAAATCTGGTTCCCAAGTACTTTTCGTGTCACATGAAAGCCAGAGATAGTAAAATATCTGTGCTCAAGGCCCTCTGCTGGCTTCCTATTATGCTCAAAGAAAGCAATAGATTCTTGCAAGTGATGGAAATGTTACCCAATCTGATCCTCACTTATACCTGTAAATTCATTTCCTAGCACTGTCTCCTTCATTTAGGTCTAGTCTCAATGGCCACCTCACTTTCCTACCAACATGCCATATGTATTCCTGCCACATACCCTTTTGTACTGGCTACTCCTCTGTCTTAGAAGGCCCTTCCTGCCAATATCTGCATGGCTCTCTCTCTTAACTTTCTTCTAAGAACATTTTCACAGTGCATCTTTCATTGCATGATTTTTCAAAAATATCAAATGCTTCTTTTACCATGTTCTTTGCTCCCCCGCCATACCTACACAACCTTCCTTATCCATGCTTCTGATTTATTTTCTTCTTAGTCTTTGGTACCTAACATAGAAGTTTTAAAATTAATTATCTTGTTTACTATCTATTTCCCCATTAAAGTGTGATTTTCATATGCATAAAGGAATAATTGGTATTGGAGTTACCCTACCTTACTCACAATTATAAAACTGAAGAATATATTTATGAGCAATGAGCTTCAGGCATTGGATACGGGGCAGCACAGGATTGTGAAAGAAAGAAAACATAGAAAGGAAGTGTGTATTATTTTCCTCACTTTTTTTTTTTTTTTCTGCAAGGCCTTTTCCTGAACAGTCCAGGAGGTAGGAGCCCTCAAATGAATAGAGGAGTTAGGGAATGCTGAGGTAGCTGAGAATGCAGGGCACAGTCCTGGAGAGAAGAGAGCCATGTATAACAGATAAAGAAGCCAGAAAAATAAAAAGAAAGTATGAATCATTATGTACAATGGCACAACTATAAGAATTGATGGCTGAATTTTTTAACAGATACAGTAGAAATCAGAAGACAAGAAAACCTCATCATTAAATGGCAAAAAAAAATTAAAAGTCAGCCAAAAATTCTGTATCCCATGAAGATGTCCTTCATTAATGAGGTTCAAGTAATAATATTTCAATTAAAGAAACCAACAGATAAAGAATGTACATTTTGTATATGTATTGTCTTACATAAAATCAAAACTGAGATAGCTTATATGTTTAGCCTCAATATATAACACTCAGTAAGTCTCAAAATATTTCAAAATAAATGTTTAAAGTTTTGTTTTAAATTGACATGATAATTGCATATATTTATGGGGTACAGTGTGATGCTTTGATACCTATTGTAATAATCAAATCAGGGAAGTTAGCATATTCATCACCTCAAACACGTCCTTTCTTTGTGGTGAGGACGTGCCAAATCCTCGCTTTCAGCCATTTGGCAATATATGATACATTATTGTTAACTGCAGTCATCCTGCTGTGCAATAGAACAAGAACTTATTTCTCCTATCTTACTATAACTGTATGCCTGTTGACTAACCCGTCCCTTTAACAGTCCTTTCTCCCTCCCCTCCCCTGCCTGTAGCAATTACTATTCTCCTTCTAAAAATCAATTTTTTAAAAATTTCCAGTAGGAGTGAGATCATGCAGTATTTGTCCTTCTGTGCTTGGCTTAATTCACTTAACATTGTCTATAAGTTTCATCCACGTTGTCACAAATGACAGGTTTTCATTTCTTTTTATGGCTGAATAGTATTCCATTGTGTATATGTGCCACATTTTAAAAATCCATTCATCTATTGATGAACACTTACGTGTTGATTCCATGTCTGAGCTGTTGTGAATAGCGCTGCAGTAAACCTGAGAGTGGAGATATTTCTTTGGCATATTGATTTTATTTTCTTTGATATATACCCAGTAGTAGTATTGTTGGATCATATGGTAGTCCCATGTTATTTTACTTTTTAAAGGAACTTCCCTACTGTTATCCATAATGGCTGTACTAATTTACATTCCTGCCAGCAATGTGTAAGATTTCCCCTTTCTTCACATCCTCATCAGCATTTCAATGGATTAAAGACTTAAATGTAAGACTCAAAATATTAAAACTATTAGAAGAAAATGTAGGGTGAATGCTTCATGACATTGATTTGGGCAAAGATTTTTTGAATAAGACCTCAAAAACACAGACAATCAAAGTAAAAATAGACAAATGAGATTACATCAAACTAAAAAGCTTCTGCAGAGCAAAGAAAACAACAGAGTGAAGAGACTACCTACAAAATGGAAGAAAATATGCACAAACTGAATCTGACGATGCGTTAACATTCAGAATATGTAAGGAACTCAAAAAAATCAGTAGCCATACAACTGATATTTGATTTAAAAACGAGCAAAATATATGATTAGACATTTCTCAAAAGAAGACATACAAATGGCTAATATGTGCACGAAAAATACTCAACATCCCGAATCATTGTGGAAATGCAAATCAAAACCACAGCGAGTTACCACCTCACCTCATTTGGAATAGCTATTACAAAAACAAAAACAAAAATCAACGTTATAGAATATGTTTTGAGCACCATGGAATTAATTAAAAATCAAGTAATTAAGATATCTGGAAAATCCCCAAATATTTGGAAATTTAAAAAAATACATTTTTTTGTTTTTTGTTTTTGTTTTTGTTTTACAAATTTTATTTAGGGTTGGGGGTACATGTGAACGTTTGTTATATAGTAAACTCATGTCACAGGGGTTTGTTGTACAGAGATTATTTGATCACCCAGGTATTAAGCCTAGTATCCAATAGTTATTTTTTCTGCTCCCCTTCCTCCTCGCAAGTAGATCCCAGTGTCTGTTATTTCCTTCTCTGTGTTGATGAGTTATCATCCTTTAGCACCCACTTATAAGAGAGAACATGTGGTATTTGGTTTTCAGTTTCTGTATTAGTTTGCTAAGGATAATAGTCTCCAGCTCCATCCATGTTTCCATGAAAGACAAGATTTTTTTTTATGGCTGCATAGCATTTCACAGTGAATACATACCACGTTTTCTTCATTCACTCTACCATTGATAGGGATTTACGTTGATTCCATGTCTTGCTATTGTTACTGATGCTGCAGTGAACATTCGTGTGTTTGTCTTTATGGTAGAATTATTTATATTCTTCTGAGTTTATACCCAGTAATGGGATTGCTGGGTCAAATGGCAGTTCTGCTTTTAGGTCTTTAAGGAATAATCACACAGCTTTCTACAATGGTTGAACTAATTTACACTCTCACCAACAGTGAGAGTGAAAATGTTCCCTTTTCTCCATAATCTTTCAGGTATCTGTTATTTTTTCAATTTTTTAGTAATAGCCATTCTGAGTGGTGTGAGATGGTATATCATTGTGGTTTTGATTTGCATTTCTCTAATCATCAGTGATATTGAGCTTTTTTTTCCATATGCTTGTTGGCTGCATGTATGTCTTCTTTCAAGAAGTGTCTGTTCATGTACTTTGCCCACTTTTTAGTGGGGTTGTTTGTTTTTCTCTTGTAAATTTGTTTTGGTTCCTTATAGATGTTGGATATTAGACCTTTGTTAGGTATTTGCAAAAATTTTATCCCATTCTGTAGGTTGTCTGTTTATTCTGTTGATAGTTCCTTTTGCTGTGCAGAAGCTCTAATTAGAAGTTTAATTAGATCTCATTTGTCAATTTTTTGCTTTTGTTGTGATTGCTTTTGGTATTTTTTGTCATAAAATCTTTGCCCGTTGCTATGTCCAGGAAGGTATTACCTTGGCTGTCTTTCAGGATTTTATAGTTTTGGGTTTTACATTTGAGTCTTTACGCCATCTTGACTTGATTTTTGTATATGGTGTAAGGAACAGGTCCAGCTTCAATCTTCAGCATATGGCTAGCCAATTATCCCAACAACATTTATTGAATTGGGAGTCTTCTCCCCATTGCTTGTTTTTGTCAGCTCCGTCAAAGATCAGATGGTCATAGATACATGGTCTTATTTCTGCACTCTTTATTCTGTTCCATTGGTCTAGGTGTCTGTTTTTGTACCAGTACTATGCTGTATTGGTTACTGTATCTCTGTAGTATAGTGTGAAGTCAGGTAGCATGATGCCTCCAGCTTTGTTCTTTTTGATTAGGATTGCTTTAGTTATTCTGGCTCTTTTTTGGTTCCATGTGAATTTTAAAATAGTTTATTTTATTTTTTATTATTTTATTTTATTTAGTTCTGTGAAGAATACCATTGGTAGTTTGATAGAGTCACACTGAATCTGTAAATTGCTTTAGTCAATATGGCCATTTTAATCATATTGATTCTATTCATGAGCATGGGATGTTTTTCCATTTGCTTGTGTCTTCCCTAATTTCTTTGAGCAGTATTTTGTAATTGTCACTGTAGAGATCTTTCACCTCCCTGGTTAACTGTATTCTATTTTATTCTTTTTGTGGCAATTGTAATGGGATTGTGTTACTGATTTGGCTCTCAGCTTGGCTGTTGTTGGTGTATACAAATGCTAATGATTTTCATACACTGATTTTTGTATCCTGAAACTTTGCTGAAGACTTTATCAGCTGAAGGAACTTTTGAGGTTAAGACTATGGGGTTTTCTAGATATAGAATTATGTCTGCAAACAGAGATAGTTTGACTTCCTCCCTTTCTATTTGGATGCCCTTTATCTTTTTTATTGCCTGATTGCTTTGGCTAGGACTTCCAATATTATGTTGAATAGGAGTAGTGAGAGAGGGCATCCTTGTCTTGCGCCAGTTTTCAAGGTGAATGTGTTCAGCTTTTGCCCATTCGGTATGATGTTGGCTGTGAGTTTGTCATAGATGGATCTTATTATTTTGAGGTATGGTCCTTCAATACCTAGTTTATTGAGAGTTTTTAACATGAATCGGTTTTAAATTTGATCAGAAGTCTTTTCTGCATTTATTGAGAGAATTGTGTGGTTTTTGTCTTTAGTTTTGTTTATGTGATGAATCACATTTATTGATTTGCATATTTTTAATCAACCTTGCATCCTGGAGATGAAGCCTACTTAATTGTGGTAGATTAATTTTTTATGTGTTGCTGGATTCACTTATCAAGTAGTTTGTTGAAGATTTTTGAATCCATGTTCTTCAAGGATACGGGTGTGAAATTGTCTTTTCTTCTTATATCTCTGCAAGGTTTTGGTACCAGGATGATGCTGGCCTTGCGAAATGAATTGGGGAGGAATCTCTCCTCAATTTTTTGGAATAGTGTCTGTAGGAATGGTACCAGCTCTTCTTTGTACATCTCGTAGAATTTGCCTGTGAAGCCATCAGGTCCTGGGCTTGTTTTGGTTGGTAGGTTATTACTGATTCAATTTCAGAGCTCATTGTTGGTCTGTTCAGGGAATCAGTTCCCCCCGGTTCAGTCTTGGGAGGGTATATGTGTCTAGGAATTTATCAATCTCTTCTAGGTTTTCTAGTTTGTGTGCATAGAGGTAGGTGTTCATAGTAGTTTCTGATGGTTGTTTGTATTTCTGGGAGTTCAATGGTAACATCCCCTGCATCATTTCTAACTGTGTTTATTTGGATTTTCTCTCTATTCTTCATCATTCATCTGTTTAGCAGCCTATTTTATTATTTTTTCAAAAAAAACACAACTACTATATTTGTTGATCTTTTAAATGGTTTTTTAATTTCTCAGTTTACTTCCGTTCAGCTCTGATTTGGGTTATTTTTTGTCTTCTGTTAGCTTTGGGCTTGATTTGTTCTTCTCTAATTCTTTCCATTGTGATGTTACGTTGTTAACGTGAGATCTTTCTAACTTTATGAAGCAGGTATTTAATGCTATGAATTTTCCTCTTAACGCTGCCTTAGCTCTGTGTCACAGAGATTCTGATATGCTATACCTTTGTTCTCATTAGTTTCAAAGAACCTCTCGATTTCTTCTTTAACTTCATTATTTACCCAAAAGTCATTCAAGAGTATGTTGTTTAATTTCCATGTAATTGCATGGTTTTGAGCAATAGTCTTAGTTTTGACTTATATTTTTATTGTGCTGTGGTTTGAGAGTGCGTTTGGTATGATTTCAGGTTTTTTTTTTTGCATTTGCTGAGGATAGTTTTATGTCCAATTATGTGACCAATTTTAGAGCATGTGCCATGTGGCAATGAGAAGAATGTATAGTCTGTTGGTTTGCAGTAGAAAGTTCTGTAGAGGTCTGCCCAATCCATTTGGTCCAATGTTGACTTCAGTTCCTGAATATCTTTATTTTCTGCCCCTACTATCTGTCTAATACTGTCAGTGAAGTGTTGGAGTCTTGCACTATTATTGTGTGACAGTCTGTGTCTCTTTGCAGGTTATCTAAGAACTTGTTTTATGACTCTGGGTGCTCCTGTGTTGGGTGCACACATATTTAGGATAGTTAGGTCTTCTTGTTGAATTGAACCTTTTACCATTATGTAATGCCCTCCTTTGTCTTTTTTTTTTAATCTTTATTGGTTTAATATCTGTTTTGTCTGACATTAAGATTGCAATCCCTGTGTTTTTGTTTCCCATTTGCTTGGTAGATTTTTCTCCATCCTTTTATTTTGAGCCTCTGGGTGTCATTACATGTGAGATGGGTCCCCTGAAGACACGATAACAAAAGTTCTTGATTTTTCATCCAGCTTGCCACTCTATGCCTTTTAAGTTATGCTGGCTTGTTTGCACGGTTGCATTGTAGTGTCACTGGTATGTATAATTAAGTGTGCTTTTGTATTAGCTGGTAGTGATCTTTCTATATTTACTTCTTCTTTCAAGATCTCTTGTAAGGCAGGTCTGGTCATAGCAAACTCTCAACATTTGCTGATCTGAAAAGAATCTTGTTTCCCCTTTGCACAGAAATCTTAGTTTGGCTGGATATGAAATTCTTTGTTGAAGATTTTTTTATTTAAGAATGTTGAATATAGGTCCTCAATCTTTTCTGGCTTCCTGGGTTTCACCTGAGAGGTCCACTATTAGCCTGATGGGCTTCCCCTTGTCAGTGGCCTACCCTTTCTATCTGCCTTTCACTTTCTTTCTTTCATTTTGACTTTGGAATATCTGATGATTATGCGTCTTACAAAGAATCTTCTTGTGTAGAATCTTGTAGGTGTTCTCTGTATTTCTTGAATTTGACTGTTGGCTTCTCTAGCAAGGTTTGATAAATTTTCATGGACAATATCCTATATCCTGGATTTCCTGTATCGATAACTGATATCATAGACAAAACATTGAAATATGTTCTCCAAGTTGTTTGCTTTCTTCCCCTCCTTTTCAGCAATGCCAATGATTCACATAGATTTGGCCTCTTTACATAATCCCATATTTCTCAGAGGTTTTATTCATTCCTTATCATTAGTTTCCTTTATTTTTGTCTGACTATCTTATTTCAGATTGCCATTATTCATGTTCTGAGATTATTTCCTTTGCTTGGTCTATTCTGCTGTTAATACTTGTGATTACACTGTGAAATTCTTGCATTGTGTTATTCAGCTCTGTCAGATCTATTAGGTTCTTTTTTTTATACCGGCTATTTCATCCTTAAGCTCCTATATCATTTTATTGTGAAAAATTTGAAATGTTTCATGAATTTGTATGCCATCATTTCACAGGGGTCATACTAATGCTCTCTGTATCAGTGCAGTTTTAGTATATGTGCTGCCCAAGTGGGCAGTAAACTACATACTTCTAAATAACTCCTGGGTCAAATAAGAATTCACAAGGGAAATTAGAAAACATTTCTAAAAACGGTAAAACAAAGTATCAAAATTTGTGTAATGTATCTAAAGCAGGGTTTAAAAAGAAATTCATAATTTCAAATCTATATAATTTAAAAATAAAAAGGTCAAAAATTAGTAATCTACAATTCCATTTGAGAAGCTAAGAAAAAAAGGGGAAATTAAATACAAATTAAGTAGAAGAATGCATACATTAAGGATAAGATCAGAAATCAACAAAATAGAAAAAATAGAGAGAAATAACAAAGCCTACAGTTGATTATGTGAAAAAATTAATAATGCTGACAAATCTTGTCATCAGCAAGATTAAGACAAAAAAGACAAAACACAAACTACCAGTAACTAGAATAAAAAACAGAATATCACTAAAGTTCCTATGGATATAAAAAATGATAAAGAAGTATAAATAACTCAATGCCAATAGGTTTGACAATTATACAAAGGCGATTCTTTGGAAAATACAAATTAGTGAAACTGACAAAAAAAAACTACATGTGTAATCTATTAAAAAAGAATTAAATGTTATTAAAATATTTTCACAGAGAAGATTAGAGATCCTGCTGATTTTGAGAATGCATTCTACTAAGCATTTTAAGATGCAAGAATATCAATTCAATAAAAACTTCCAGATAATGGAGAAGCTAACACTTTTCTTCTGATTTTAAAAAGCTGAGATAATCATGATGCTAAAAGATCTCTCAAATTAAAGACTAATAGCCCAAATGAAAAGATGTATAAATCTTATCACAAAATATTAACGAGTTGTAAACAGCAAAAAATAAATATGTATACATCATGACTCTGTGGGTTGATTCCTACTCAAATCATGAATGCAATTCATCACATTAAAAATAGAAAAAAAATCAACTTTTCTTGTAAACTTTTCAATTTATGCAAAATAATCATTTAACACAATTCGGTACATAGAATAGGAATACTTAGCAAAATAGACAAAATGGGCATCTCTAATAAGAGGCATCTGAGAAAAACCTCGAGCTAGCACCATACTTAAATGGTCAAACATTAGACATTTTAAGGAATAAAAAGTTCATCCATGATATTTTTTCTGATTTTTTATATCTTTATGTATAAAATTTCTATAAATAAAATTCACATATTTTAAGTGCAGGATTTAATTATTTCTGGCAAATGAATGGAATGATATGAGAACCATCACAATCAAGTTTTGGTACACCTCCATCACCTCAAAGAAATTTCTCATGCTCCTTTGCATTACATCTGTGCCCCAATCCCCCAACACCCATTGACTGCTAACTTTCTTTTACTGTTTCCCCTTTTTCTAGGATTTCATATAATCATACAGTATGTACTCTTGTGTATGGCTTCATTCACTTGGTGTGCTATTTTTGAGATTCACTCATGGTGGATGCTATTTGTATCAGTAGTTGATTTCTTATTATTGCTGAATAGCATTCCAATGTATAGGTATACTACATTTTCTTTACTCATTAGCCAGATGAAGGATATTTGAATGGTTTACAGTTTATAGCTATGTTAGATAATACTTTTAAGACATTCAAACACACATCTGTGTTTGACATCTGTTTTAATTTTTCTTAGCAGATAACTAAAATGGGAGGTGCTTGGTCAGTGGTGTACCTTTTTAAGAAGTTATAAATCACTTTTAAAGTGCCTGTACCATTTTGCATTCCCACCAGCCAATATATGAAGATTCTAGTTTCTCTACATATTCATGGTATTATCAGTTTTCTTCATTTTTAGTTATTTTAGGGAATGTGTAATAAAATCTCATTGTGGTTATAGTTGCCATTTTCCGAATTGGCAACTGATTGATGACGTAGACCTCCTTTTTATGTGTGTTGGTCATTCATATATCTTCTTTTGGGAAATGTTTCTTTAAATATTTGACCATTATTTATTGAGCCATTTTTCTTATTGTTAAGTTGTAAGCATTCTTTCTTTATACTGGATGCAATATATTGTTAGATGTATGCTTTGCAAATATTTTAAACCACTCTGTGGCTGCTTTTTCATTATCTTATATCTTTTTGTAAGTGACAGTTTTTTATTTCTTCTAAAATCTCATTTTTAAATTGTTTTTATGATTTTTGCATAAAATAAATATATTAAGTTATTTTAAAATGTATGTAAAATAAAAAGGAATTTAAAGAGTTTAAATATACATTTTAGAATAATTGTGTTAATTTCCACAAAACAATGCCAGGAATTTTACTGGTATTGTGTCAAATCTCTACATCACTTTGGGAAATCTGACATTTTATCTATATTGAGTCTTCAAATTCATGATCATGGTGTATTGCTCCATTTATTTAAGTCTTCTGTAATTGATCTCAGCTATATTTTATGATTTTTAGTGTGTAGGTCTTGAATATATTTTCTTAAACTTATTATTATTTCCATTTTTTCTGAAGCTATTTTCAATAAAATCAATTTAATTTTCTAATTTAATTTTCAGCTTGTTGTTGCTGATAGAAATAAAACTGATTTTTATATTGATCTTGTTAAAATCATGTATTAATTTCCATAGCTACATGCATGATTATGTTCTACATCCTTTACTCAAATATGAGTGAATATATTTTTTTATCTGTTCTTATTACACTGTCTAGAATGTCCAATATTGTTAAGTGGAATTGGTGTAAGCAGACAACTTTGCTTTTTCAGAAGGGAAGACAGTAGAGGGCATCAGTCTTACCATTAAGTAAAATGACAGCTTAGGTTTTTAATATGTCCTTTGTCAGGATGAAGAGGGTGATTTCTATTGTTTTTAAGAGTTTCCATGCTAAATATGTGATTTGTCAAACGTTTTTGTGTCTATTGATATTATCTAATATTTAATTTATTCAGTTTACATACTGTATTATATTGCTTTTCAGATTTTAAACCAAGCTTGCATATACTTGGTAATACTTTAATTCTTGCTGAGTTAGATTTACTGACATTTTGTTAAAGATTTTCACATCTTTGAGAGTCTGTGATATTGTTTCATAGTTATTTTGTTATTTTTTGCTTGTTCTATTGTTGTGTGATGTCTTTTTCTGCCTTTGGTGACAAAGTGGTACTGACCTAACAAAATTAGTCAGAAAGTAATCTTTTCTCCTCTATTTTGTAAAAAAGAGTGTCCAGGTTTGACATTAGTACTTTCATCATAGTTTTATAAAATTCAACAATGAAGTCACCAGGCCTAGACTTTTCTTTCAGGGAAGGTTTTTAATTAGTAATGAAATACTTTACTTGATATACAGACATTTACATTTTTCTGTTGTTTTTTGAATCAGTTTGGTAAAATAATTCAATGCCCACTAAGGTAATTACACATGTTTTAAACATAAAACTATTATATATATAATAGATATATGAGTATATATATATATATACCTATATGTACACCTATATATGTATACCTATACCTATATATATACATATGTATACCTATATATATACACCTATATTCATATAGGTATATATGAATAATAACACATGTTTTAAAAATTGTACCCCCATATTTGCCATTTCCAGTACTTTTAGTTTCTTCCTCTATATATGAATTACCATCTAATGTGATCTTTTTCACACTGAAGTTCGTTTAGTTTTTTATTAAGTAGAATTATACCACAAATGAATTATATCAGTATTTTTTTATTTGAAGTGTCTTTATTCCACTACTACTTGTAAAAAAAGAGTTCTGCTAAATATGGGATTTTTACTGACAGCTTTTATGTTTTTGTTTGTTTCCTCACTTTTTAGCAACCTGAATAAGTCATTGCAAGGTTTTCTGGCTTCTGTCATTTCTGATAAGAAGTTAACTGTTAATCATATCATTGTTTTCTGCAACTGAGGTTTAATTTTTCTTTTCCTTTGACCAAGCTTTTCATTTTTATGTTAGTATGTCTAGCTCTGTGGTTTTTTTTTCTTCTTCTTGTTTTTGGTGTGTTTATCATATTTCAGGTTGGATAAGTTTCTTGGGATCAGTATGGTTTTCGGTTTGTATTTTTAATTAAACTTCTTTTCAAATGATTTTCTGCCTTCTGCCCGCCCCATCTTTTTCTGGAAAGCTATAAAATGCGTGCTAAAATATCTGATATTTTCCCACACATCTATGACTTAATTTTAAGTCAATTCTTTTTCTTTTTATAATTTGAAATGAATATCTACTGATCTATTTTAATCAATTACTGATTTATTTTGCCGTATCAATTCTGCTTTTGAGTCATTTAGTGAAATTTTCATTTCAATTACTGTATATTTTATCTCAGAATTTAAAAAAAGTTGATACACAATGAGTATATGTATTTATGAGTTACATGTGTTATATTGATGCATGTATAAAATGTGTAATGATCAAATCAGGGTAATTGAGATATTCACTGCCTCCAACATTTGTTATTTCTTTGTGATGTGAACACTTCAATTCTTCTAGCTATTTTGAAATATACAATAAATTATTGTTAGCTATAGTTATCTTACTGTGCTACTGAACGCTAAAATTTATTACCTCTATCTAATTCTGTTTTTTACTCATTAACCAACCTCTTTTCATCCCTCTCCTCCCTGAAACTTTCCCAGCCTCTGGTAATCATCACTATATTCTCTACTTCCATGAAATCAACTCTTTAGCTCCTACATATCAATGATAACATGTGAAATTTGTCATTTTATGCCTGGCTTATTTCACTTAACATGGTGACTCCCAGTTCCATCCATGTTGCTGCAAATGACAGAATTTCATTCTTTTTTTGTGGTTGAATTATATTCCATGTATAATACATTAGCTTTATTCATTTTTCTGTTAATGGGCACTTATGTTAATTTCATGTCTTTGTTATTGTGAAAAGTATTACTATAAACATCAAAATACAGATATCTGTTTAACATACTGATTTTTTATTTGTGTGTGTATATATATATATATACACTTGAGATATAAATATTTGTGTGTGTATATATATACACACAATTGTGTATATACACACACATTGTGTATATATATATACACACACAATTGTGTATATACACACACATTGTGTATATATATACACACACAATTGTGTATATATATACACACACATTGTGTATATATACACACACATTGTGTATATATATATACACACACATTGTGTATATATATACACACACATTGTGTATATATATACACACACATTGTGTATATATATACACACACAATTGTGTATATACACACACATTGTGTATATATACACACGCATTTGTGTATATATACACACGCATTTGAGATATATACATATATATGGCAGCGTGAGTTCTGGTTCACATGGCAGGTATATTTTTAATTTTTTAATGAAAACTCCACACTTCTTTCTATAGTGGCTGTACTAATTTTCATTTCCACCAACTGTGTACCTGAGTTCTCCTTTCTCCATAAACTCATAAGCATCTGCTTTTTTTTGTCTTTTTGATAATAGTCATTTTACTATCTCATTTGATATCTTTACTATCCTTTGATATCTCAGTGTGATTTTGATTTGTTGATTTTATAGTTTTGTAGTATAGATTTGCATTTTGCTGATGGTTAATTATGTTAAGAATTCTTTCAAGTGCCTATTAGCCATTTGCATGTCTTCTTTTGATAAATATCTATTCGGATACTCTGTCCATTTTTTAAAACAGATTATGTGGGGTTTTTTTCTATTGAGTTCTTTGATTTTTTAAAATACATTTTGGTCATTAATCTATTGTCAGATAAATCTTTTCTTTCATTCTGTAGGCTGTATCTTTATTCTATTCACTGTTTCTTTGCTGTTCAGAATATTTTTGGCATGATGAAATTCAGAAGTTTCTGATGAAGTTCAGAAATATTTTGGCATGATGAAATTCTATTTATCTATTGTTTGATTTTTGTTGCCTTACTCAAAATATCCTTGTGTAAATCAATGTCCTGAACCATTTCCAATTTTCTTATACTACTTCCAATATTTCCATTATTCCATTCCATTTCCAATATTTCTTCTACATTTCCAATGTTTTATTCTACTATTTTCATAATTCCAGGTCTTACGTTTAAGTTTTGATAACTTTACATAAGTTTTGATGTGATTTTTGTATATGGTAAGAGATAGGAGTCGTTTCATTCTTCTACATGTGGATATCCAGCTTTTTTAGCGCCATTTATTGAAGAGGCTATTCTTTCCCCAGTGTATTTTCTTGGCACTGTTGTCAAATATTAGTTGGTTGTAAGTGTGTGAATTTATTTCTGTGTTCTCTGTTCAGTTCAGTTGGGTTATGTGTCTGTTTTTTTGCAAGTATCATGCTGCTTTGGTTACTATAGTTTGTAGTATACCTTGAAATCAGATTATGTGATGCCTTTAGTTTTGTTATTTTTGCTGAAAATTCCTAGGCTATTCAGGGTTCTCTGTGACTTCATATAAATTTTAGTATTGCTTTTCTATTTCTGTGAAGATTGTCATTGGTATTTTCATAGGTATTGCATTCGATCTGTAGACCACTTTGGGTAGTATGAAACTTATTAACAATATTAATTCTTCCAAACCATGAACATGGGATAGCTCTCCTTTTTTTGTGTTCTTTTCATTTTTTTATCAGTATTTAATAGTTTTATTGTATAGATTTTCACTTCTTTTATTACATTTATTCCTAGGTAGTTTATTTAGTTATTTTTGCAGCTATTTGTAAATTGAATTTCTTTCTTGATTTTTTTTCAGATTAATTGCTGTTGGTGTATACAAATGTTACTGATTTTGTAAGTTGATTTTATAATCGGAACGTTTACTTTTTAAAAATTATTATTATTATTATTATTATTATTATTATTATTATTATTCTGAGACAGATTCTAGTTCTGTCACCCAGGCTGGAGTGCAATGGTGTGATCTCCGCTCTGTGATCTCCGACTCCCGGGTTCAAGCGAATCTCCCGCCTCAGCCTCCTGAGTAGCTGGGACTATAGGTGCGCACCACCACGCCCGGCTAATTTTGTATTTTTAGTAGAGACACGGTTTCACCCCATTTAGTTAGGCTGCTCTGGAACTCCTGACCTCGTGATCCGCCCGCCTCGGCCTCCTAGAGTGCTGGGACTACAGGCGTGAGCCATCTCTCCCGGCCTAAAAATTATTTCTACCAGACTTTGGTGGAATCTTTAGGTTTTTCTAAATATAAGATTAAGTCATAAATATCCCAATGAGTCTAAAAGAATGGATGAATTCTAGCAAGGAGAACTGGCAAGGAGCTACCTGCTCTCTCTACAGGCCTCTGGAATTCAGGAAGTAGGAGACCCCTATGCCACCAGGGACATAGAGTCGGAAGAGAATATTACTTAGAGGAATGGAAGGGGCAGCAAGGCAGCTGATGTGGAGCCCAGCGGGTTTGGAGCCAGAGCCTCTGTAGTGGAGCACAGCCAGGGATGGCGATTCCCCTGTGCTCCCCTGGCTCCCTTAAGAAACTTTAGCTCTAGAGGAGCTATTGCAACTGAACTCTGGAGGGCAGTCTTGCCCATCAGATGGGGCCAGTCTGACCTGAGGACCCCTTGGTCTGCTGGCCTCTCTGGTGGCCCCAGCCTGGTTGCCTGCTTGCAGAGCAGCCTCGGGTGCCCTGGGAGCTTGCATCATAGCTTCTGTGCCAGGGGACCATGCCTGACCAGCAGAGAGCTTCAGCAAGCGGCCCTCACAGCCATGCACCAGCCCACCCACTCCCTCCCTACACAGCAGCTTCCCCCAGCCCACGGCAGCTATCATATAGCTTTGCCGGGGCATGTGCACAGGAGTGGGTTTTGCATTCTTTGCCCTGCCAGCGCACGTGTGTGAGCACTCTGCGTTGCCACTGCTGTAGTGGGAGTGTAGTCCACTTACCCGCCCCAGCACCACACCATTACACTCAGAGCTTTGGCAGGCACAGAGCCAGCCAGCCCTGTTCCGTTCCTGCCAGTGCCCCTCCCAGCCATGGGAGTGAAACTATGCACAGAGAACAGCAGACCTTCCCCTGCCTTGAGTAACCACCCCTGCCTGTGGCACACAGAAAAAGCACACATTCCTGCACTCTTCAGTGGCCCGCCGGGTGCCAAAACCATCACCAGCGTGACCATGCACGCAGTTCCCGGGAGGGGCCCCCACCCGCCATCTCCCCTAAAGCCACATTGCTTCTGCTGTGGTGAATGCCTCTGTGGAGACAGGGCTCCCCAGCCCCCGCTAGCACCCTGCCACAGCCAAGGAGCATGCACCCTGCCATGCGCAAAGGCTGCTGCTGGCACATGCAAATGAGGAGGAGTCCCGCTGTCCCCACACTATTAATGCTTTGGCTGAGACCACCCATTGGAGTGTAGTGACCAGTAGTTCAGGAGCACATCAGCGCCCCTAGTACCGTGGATTCCTAACCTTGAGAAGCCAGAGAACAAAGTCGAGGCACAATACAAGTCCCAGAGTTAGACCACGCAGTTCAGGAGATAGGAATTGAGCGCCGGCCACCTGGAATCTTCCAGAAACAAAGCCATTTGACTAAATCCACCTTATACCACAATCAAACCTGTGAGGTCATCAAATAGGAGATATATATATGTATGTGTATATATATAGAGAGAGAGAGAGCAAAGGTCAGCAACTGTAAAGATGGAAGGAACATAAGCCCACGAAGATGAGAAAGAATGACCACAAGAACCCTGACAACTCAAAAAGCCAGAATGCCTTCCGTACTGCAAAAAACTGCATCACCTCTCCAGCAAGGGCTCTGAACCAGGCTGAGATGGCTGAAATGACAGAACTAGAATTCAGAATATGTTTAGGAACAAAGATCATTGAGATGAAGGAGTATGTTGAAAGCCAATCCAAGGACACTAAAAATCACAATAAAACAATGCAGGAGCTGACGGACAAAATAGCCAGCATAGAAAATAATGCAACCAACCTGATAGAACTGAAAAACAAACTACAAGAGTTTCATAATACAATCACAATTATTAACAGCAGAATACACCACATGAAGGAAAGAATCTCAGAGCTTGAAGACTGGCTTACTGTAATAAGACCATCAGACAAGCATACAGAAAAAAGTAATGAAAATGAGTGAATAAAACTTCTGATAAATATGGGATTACGTAGAGAACAAATCTATGACTCACTAATGTACCTGAGACAGGGAGATTGTAAGCAACTTGGAAAACATATTTTAGAATATCATTCATGAGAACTTCCCCAAACTAGCTAGAGAGGCCAACATTCAAATTCAGGAAATTCAGAGAACACCAGTAAGACAGTTTATAAGAAGATCAATCCCAAGACACATACATCAGATTCTTCAATGTTGAAATGAAAGAAAAAATGTTAAAGGCAGCTAGAAAGAAAGGTCAGGTCACCTACAAAGGGAAGCCCACCTGGCTAACAGCAAGTCCCTCAGCAGAAACCCTACAAGCCAGAAAAGATTGGGGCCAATATTCAACATTCTTATTAAAAAGAAATTCCAACCCAAAATTTCATGTCTGGACAAACTAAGCTGCATAAATGAAGGAGAAATAAGATATATTTTAGATAAGCAAATACTGAGGGAATTCATTACCCCCAGATATGTCTTACAAGAGCTCCTGAGACTTAATTCTAAGACCTCAAAGTATGAAACTACCACCAGAAAACATTGGGAAAATATTCATGATATTGGTCTGGGCAAATATTTTTGGGGTAATACTGCACAAGCACAGGCAACAAAAGCAAACATGGACAAATGGGATCACATCTAGTTAAGACACTTTTGCACAACAAAGGATACAATCAACAAAGTGGAGAGACAACCCACAAAATGGGAGAAAATATTTGCAAACTACAACTACCCTCTGACAACGGGTTAATAACAAGAAGATGTGTAAGAAGCTCAAACAACTCTACTGGAAAAAAAAATCTAATAATCTGATAAAAACATTGTCAAAAGGTTTACATAGATATTTCTCAAAAGAAGACATACAAAAGCCAAACAGGCATATGAAAAGGTGCTCAACATCATGGATAATGAGAGAAACGCAAATCAAAACTACAGTGAGTTATCCTCTCACCCTAGTTAAAATGATTTTATCCAAAAGACGGGCATTAACAAATGCTGGTGAGGATGTGGAGAAAAGAGAACTCTTCTACACTGTTAATGGGAATATAAACTAGTACAACCACTATGGAGAACAGTTCAGAGGTTCCTCAAAAAATTAAAACTTAAACTATCTACCAATCCCACTACTGGGTATATATCCCAAATAATTTTTAAAAATCAGTTTATCAAAGAGATGGATACACTTCTATGTATGTTGCAGCACTGTTAACAATAGAGAAGATTTAGAAACAACCTAAGTGTCCATTGACAGATGAATGACTAAAGGAAATGTGGTTCATATACACAATGGAGTACTATTCAGCGATAAAAAAAGAATGAGATCCAGTCATTAGCAACAACATGGATGGAACTGGAGATCATTATGTTAAGTGAAATAAACCAAACACAAAAGGACAAACATTGAATGATCTCATATATTTGTGGGATCTAAAAATAAAATCAATTAAACTTATGATCATAGAGAGTAGAAGGATGGTTATAAGAGGCTGGGAAGGGTAATGGTTTGTTGGGAGGGACAAAGGGATAGTTAACGGGTGCAAAAAAATAGAAAGAATGAATAAGACCTACTATTTGATAGCACAATAGGGTGATTATACTCAGGAATAACATAATTGTATATTAATCCCAGCAATTTGGGAGGCTGAGGCGGGTGGATCACCTGAGGTCATGAGTTCGAAACCAGGCTGGCCAACATGGTGAAACCCTGTCTCTACTAAAAATACAAAAATTAGCCAGGCATGGTGGCATTCACCTGTAATCTCAGCTACTCAGGAGGCTGAGGCACGAGAATCACTTGAACCCAGGAGGCAGAAATTGCAGTGAGCCGAGATTGCACCACTGAACTCCAGCCTGGGTGGTACAGCGAGACTCCATCTCAAAAAAAAAAAAAAAAAAAAAAAAAGTAGAAATATCTCAATTTAAAAACCTAACATCACAACTAAAAGAACACAAACCTAGCAGAAGACAAGAAATAATCAAAATCAGAGCTGAACTGAAGGAGACTGGAAAACAAAATACCATTCAAAAGATCAATGGATCCAGGAGTTAGTTTTTTGAAAAGATTAATGAAATAGACTGTTAACTAGACTAATAAAGAATAAAAGAAAATAAACACAATTAGAAACAGCAAAGGATACTACCACTGACCTCACAGAAATATAAATAACTATCAGGGAATATTATGAACACTGCTATGCACATAAACTGGAAATTCTAGAAAAATGAATAAATTTCTGGACACAAACCCCCTCTCAAGACTGAGCCAGGAAGAAATGGATTCCTTGAACAAACCAATAACAAGCTTCAAAATGGAATCAGTTACAAATGGCCAACCAACCAAAAAAGCTGAGAACAATCTCCATCTATATCCATGTTGCTGCAAGGGACATGATTTTTGTTTTTTATTGTTGTTGTGGTTTGTTTGTTTGTTTTAATGGCTACCTAGTATTTTATGGTGTATATGTAACTCATTTTCTTTATCCAGTCCACTGCTGATGGGCATCTTGGTTTATCTCACATCTTTGCTATTGTGAAGAGCACTGCAATGAACACATATGCCGTGTGTGTGTGTCTCTTTGATATAATGAATTATTTTTGGGGGTTATATACCCAGTAGTGACATTTTTTGATCAAATATTAGTTCTGTTTTAAATTCTTTGAGAAATCGCCAAACCGTTTTCCACGATGGCTGAAGTAGTTTGTGATTTCACCTTTCTTGACTTAAAGTCTATTTTAGCTGATATAAGTAGAGCCACTCCTGCTCTTTTTCCCTTTCCATTTGCATTGAATAGCTTTTGCCATCCCTACATTTTTTTGGCTTTGCATGTCTTTATAGATGGAGTGATATTCTTGAAGACAGCAACCTGTTGAGTCTTATTTTTTTAATCCTTTCAGCCACTCTATAACTTTTAATTGGCTAATATCATCCACTTCTATTCAAGGTTCTTATTGATAGATAAGAGTTTACTATTGCCATCTTGTAATTTGTTTTCTGTGGGAATTTTTTGGTAGATTCTTAATTCATTTTTTTCTCTATTATTATCCTCCTTTGTGGTTAAGGTTAAGTGATTTTCTCTAGGAATATGTTTGATTCCATGCTATTTATGTTTACTTTATCTATTATAGTTTTTTTTGTGGTTACCATGTGGCTTACAAAGAATATCTTATAACAGGTTATTTGAAACTATCAACAACTTTGATCTCAAAGAAAAGTATCAAAAGCAAATCTTACACTTTTAATACTACAGCCCTATATTTTGACTTTTGATGCTTCATTTTACTTTTTTTATGTTGCCTACCTCTTAACAAATTATTGTAGTTATGTTGTTTTCAATGGTTTTGCTTTTGGTCTTTAGAGTCTGATATGTGTTTTACTTACCAAAATTACAGTATTAGAATATTATGAATATCTCTGCTTTCTTATTTTACTAGTGAGTTTTATACCTTCAGATTTTTTATGTGTTACCTGGTAGCATCCTTTTTTTTTTTTTAGATTGAAGAAGTCCCTTTAAATTTATTGTATGATATATCTAGTTTGATCAATTCCTTCGGTTTTGTTTATCTGGAAAAGTATCTGTCCTTCATGTTTAAATAACAGCTTTGCTGGGCTACAGTATTCTTGGTAAGCAGGTTTTATTTTCCTTCAGTAGTTTGAATACAGCATCTTACTCTCCTCTGGTCTGCAAGTCTTCTGCTAAGTAATCTGTTGAAAGCCATATAATGACTCCATTTCTTGTGTTATGTTTCTTTTCTCCTGCTGCACTGAATTTTTTTTTTTAGTGTTTGGATTTGCTAATTTGATTATGATATAACTTGGGTAATTCCTCTTTGTGTTGAAAGTAATTGGTGATTTCTGAGATCCCTATACGTGGATGATCTTGTCTTCCTCTTCTTTTTCTAGATTTAAAATATGTTCGTTATTTCCTTAAATATGCTTTTTAAGCTTTTTCTATTTTAATCTTCTTAAGGAATTCCAATTACATGGAAATTAGTTTACTTGATGGTGTCCCATAAATTTTGTATGCCTTTTTCATTGTTTTTAATTCTTTTTTTCTCCTCTGATTAGATAATTTTACATGTTTTGTCTATAAGCTTGCTAATTAATTCCTGTTTGATCAAGTCTCCTGTTGAAGCTTTCTAATGAGGCTTTTATTTAAGCTGTTGTATTACTTATTTCTAATATTTTCCTTGGGATTTGTTTTTAATTTATTTCTCTGTTGAATTTCTCATTTTCATCCTGAATTGACTTTCAAATTTTATTTACTTTTTCTTCCATTTTTAAAAATGATTCTCTGATCTTCCTTCAGAGGATGATTCTGATTTCACTGTTAGAAATTTCACAGATCTTCAGTTCTTCTGAGTTCATTACTGGAGCTCTTGGTGGTGTTTGTTGTTTCCTTTGGTGGTGTCATGTTTCCCTGACTTTTCACAATTCTTACATTTTTACATTGATGACAGCCCATTTGTGGAGACAGCCATCTCTTTGAGTTTTTGCAAGTGTCCTTTGGTGATGTTAGACGTTTACTTTCTAGTATCAGAGCATAAATACTGGCCTTTACTGTTTTCCATTCTGGAAAAAACTTAACAGTGATCACCAGAACTAAATCACTGCACTGGAGCTAAATCATTGTCTTGTCATCATATCTTTGTCCAGGGAAGACTTAAAGTGAGCACCAGAGCTTAATTACTGTCCTGAACTATATTGCTTCCCCGCTATTTTTCCCAGTCTGGAGAAGCGTTAAGCAGACACCAGAACTTAATTCCACAATTTTGTTTCCAAATCAAGGGAAGGCTCCACCAGAGCTTCTGAGATTTGTGAAAAATCTAGCTAGCAGTTTGGGCCTCCATTTAAATTGTGCCCCCTGAAGTGCCTTGATATCAGCTGGTATTTTCAACCTGGTTTCCCTGCTGATTGAAGTGTTGAGTAACCACCAAGATCTACATACCGGTCACTGTGATCAGCATCCTTCTCTTTGTCCCCAATTCATCCCAGGTAGTCTAGACCTCCTTGCATTCCCAGTGGCTCCTGTGGGATGGTATGGGAGTGACCTTCCCATGAAGGTTCCTAAACAAGCAGGGAGATGGAACATCTACTCCAATTTCCTCCTCTCACCTTGGCAACCATAAGTCTAAGAAAATTATCTGTGAATGGCATTATGCAAGGTTACAGGAGGGGTTGGCACAGACTGAAATGATTTTTTTTTTGTACTGGTTGTAACTTCTCTCAATTAGGCATCTCTTTAAAGTTCTGGTGTATTTAGGCTGGTATTCTTGTTTTTGAATCGTTTCTAGCTGTATTTTTTTGAGGTTAGTAATGCTGGGTCACTCCTCTATTTGGCCATCTTGCTGACATCATTTTTATATCCACAACTTCTGTTTGTCTTTTTATATTGAGATTCCTAACGTGATTATTTTTTGTATATTTACCGTTAGTTCTTTGAAGTATTAATAAAAGCTGCTTCAAAGTATTTTTCTGCTAACTCTGAGTTGGAATCAATTTTGATTGACTTTTTAAAACCCTTGCATATGTATCAATTTTTTTATTGTCTAGTAATTTCTTGGTAAAATTACTAGTCATAAAATTACTAGTCATTAAATTTGAGCATTGTAGATAATACATTGTAGCAACTCTTGATTTTGTTTTGTTCTTCAGAAGTTTGTTTATTTTTTGCTTTAGAAGGGAATCAGCTTGTCTCAACTCAAACTGTGAACAGTATCTCCATCATGGGATGCACAGTTTAGTGTGGTTCTCTGGAAATATCTCTTGTTCTCAGTTTATCAGTAAGTCAATGCTTTGTTTGAGTGGAGATTATAGTTAGATATTAGAATCCAGTAAAGCTTATTCTTTACTGCATGACTTGTGTTTAGGTTGAGGGAAACTTTTAAAGTTGTTAAAAATTCAAAAATATCGCTAGTGTTTTAATTTTTTCAGGCTGTCTAGGATCTTCTGGTGGCATATATATTTTAGCAGAGAGAAATGTGTGGGGAGTTTCTTAACTCAGCCTATCTGTGCCTTTTTTCTTCCAAAATTGTCCCTTTAAATTTCTAGCTGTTCTTCTCCTCTCTGAACTAAGTCCCCTACCTCTACCACTAAAACTGTAGGTCTTTGTTGCCTATTTTCTAAGGGGTGAGAGTATCCTTGGGCAAGAAGATCACAAACTCACTCTCTGATCTGATGCAGCAATGTTCTATGAATAAACAGTTATAAAATTGTTGCCTGCTCGGGTTGATTTTCTAGTGGCCTAAAATTCATGTTTTTATTTTAACAATTTTATCCCATCTTACATAAGTTTTATGCTGAGATTAATGACAACATCTTTTCATGTGGCCATAACCAATGTAATATTTTAATTAAACTACCTCTACATCTCTGCACTTGCCTTTCTCTAATCTTTAGCAGAAAACATCAGTTTTGCTTTTTAAAAAATATTTTTTCTCTACAAAATATTTTTTAAAAAGCAAAACCATATATGCTTTATATTATCTATCCTTTAAAATAAAGCATATTTATATGTGATTTATGTTGCTTCTTCTGGGAAGACTTACTGTATTTCCTTAGAAATATTTACTTGGCTCTTCATCTGGATTTTCATAGAAATCCATTTTTGTCTGTTTTAGCAGATTTCATTCCTCATTGTAATTACTATTATGGTTACCTATTGTCTGCATTTAACCATTAATAATGTAGATAATTCAATGTAGAGGGACATGTGACTTGTACATCATATGCATTTAATATATGATTGCAGAATTTATGGTTACATACAACTAATTCCTGGCATCTTACAAAGGACATTTCAGTAGCCATCTTTTCTTTAAAACTAATAACTATATGGTTTTGAGTAAATTATTGAAATGCTTTTTCTGGATGATCTTTCCCTCTGTCCTTTGGATCCATGTATACTCATGTTTACTTCCCATTTCTCTCTATTATTAATCGTATAACTTCATGCATGTTACTTATTTTTTGTACTTTACTTTCTTCACCCAAAATGGAAAATTGATACCTCACAGAATTTTTGTAACAATCATGGAAATATCATATACAGTGTTCACTATATATGCCAGGGACATGATTGGTGCTGTTTAATTTGAACTGTTTTCTGCAATTCAGTGCTGATCATGTTTCTATGTCCCAGGCATAGAAAAAGAGAAACGTTAAACTCTCAGCAATGTCATGTTGATGTATGGGAAACACAAGGATCCCAAATTATCTGCCAGGTATCTACTATTGCAGAAGTTCTTTAAAGTATATGTATAGTGAACTCATTGCAGAAAAAATACAGACTCTATAGCACACTTCTTGTCCTTATACTAGTTATCGAAGATTGAACATATGTGTTTATGGTTTGTCAGTGACATGCTTAATTACATTATTAACAGACACAATGTCATTGGTAATTTTCTCCAAGATTCCTCAAAGCTCCAAAGCATTTGAAAGAGATTTTAGTATTTCTGTTCCTACTCTGGAAAAATAACCTATAATTTAACATTGTAAACCAATTGTGCATCTCAAAAATCACTATTATTGCCTTGTTTTCTGATAGTTTTCTCCTCCCATGAGCTTGTGTGGGAGGGAAAATAAGTAGTGGACCTGAAATTCCACCAAATGTGACAGTATATGGCCAGTAATGTGCCAGTATGTGGCCAGTAATGTGCCAGTATGTGGCCAGTAATGTGCCATCATATTTGCTTCAACCCTCACAATAAATCTGAAAGACAAATATTATTGACCATTTTATAGCAGGGAAAGTGGTACAGAGAAGTTAGTCCTGTTGCTTAAAGTCACGCAGCTTTGAAGAGCAGAATTAGGGTTCAGAGTCAAGCCTTTTAAATCTGAAGTTTATGACTCTTTCTTCTAAAACACCACTTATATGAAGGACTTTGAACAAATGATACCATATTGTAGTAGACCCAGCAATAACACTTTGTTTCATGCTGTGCCAAATGACTATCTTTGCAATATATAAAACAACATGACATAACTGTGACACAGTCATTTAAAAATATTTGTAAAGCCACCACAAAAATGCCTTTTATAATTTCAATTGTGAATAATGCCAAGAATGTTAACTCTTGAAATGTTAACTTGTGTGTATACTCATGATGTGTGCATATTAATATAAGCTTATTTTATATACATAGATCGAATACTTTTCAAATGCCATTGTTTTCACTAGATTGAACTGTCATCTGCTTTAATAACATGAAATTCTTATTTCATATCAGTATCACAAACAGCTACACTATGTTTTTTTGACAAGCTGTATTTTTACTTTATGCTTTATTCTTGAAGCTTCAAAAATTGATACCAGTTCTTTTCAAGACAATGTGTTCAACACAATGAGGTAAAAATACTTTTTCTTCTTATATTATCGAGTAAAATTCTAGGTGATAGAGTTCAAATATAAACTTTGTCTCCACTCATAACTCAGAAGCTTGTGGAATGCCTTGATAGTTTGGCAAACATGTTAGATTTCAGTTGTAAACAGTGATACTATGTATTCACAAATGCATTCATATTTTAAATGTGTATTTTCTTGTTTGTGTTTCTGGTTTTTAAATATTGTGATTCCTGATTAAAGTATTTGCTAAAAACTTTTAATTTTTTTAAGTGTATGATAATGTTTTTAACTCTATGTCTTTTCACATAAAAAAGGCATAGAAATTTTTCACAGAGTGAAAAGACAGAAAGTTAAAACACATCATCTATGCCTCTAGAACTTAAGTAGAGGCTACATTAATTAAAAATGGATACTTACAAAAATGTACGTTTTTTCATTAATATCTCTAAATACATAAAAATGTGAGATCATCTATATATTTGCATGTCCATACATGTGTATATATATGTGTATATATATGTAATATAATACCTTATATATATAATAGCTATGAATACTCACATTTATCAAGCAATTACTACATGACAGATACAAATCCAGATTTTGTGTGGTGAGAAGTTTAAATAACTTAGAAAAACTTCTGTAGGTAAAAATAAAATACAAAATGAGAAATACAAAATTAAGTATGAATATGAATATTTACTTGGAATAAGAATATAAATCATTTCCAGTTACATAGTTTCAAAAATCTAACAAATCTAAAACATGGACGATTCCAGAAAAGTAATACATTTTATTACAATAGCTCTAAAATCTACTTTTTTTGGTTTTACATTCTTTTTTTCCTCAGAGGGAGAAGAGAAAGGTAATTCCATCCTTCCATTAGGATGACTGGTTTTATTTAATGATAGTTTACAAAAGATTCTCTCAGCCTAATAATTCATCCTTGGTAATGCCATGTAATTTTTTGGATTGTTGTCAACTTTGGAAAAACTTTCACAAAATTTCTTTCATATATTACTGTAAGATTTCAGAGTAGTTTAGGTATCTTTGTGCAGTTACTCATCTTCAATATTCTTTGAATTAACAATACCTATTAAATAATTTGTCATTTCTGTTTCCTTACTGCAGTGGCTTACATCAGTATTTTGTGTTGAATTCATAAAAAAAAAAAACTTTTCCGCTATGAAAAAAATCTTCATTAATTAATTGGACTCTTAAATTAGTCAAGCCTATATATTATTTGTAGTAAAATCTTTTGCTTAATGAATTGCTGACTTTGGAATGACCTGAAAATTATTTTAATTCACTTCTTATTGCTACAGTAATTTCTACTGAATTTATATAACAACACATGCAAACATTATTTTATTTTATATTTCACTTATAATTGTATATCTTGCTTTATCAAATATTTCTGGCAGAAGAAAAAAATCTATTTTCGCTTGGCGTTTAGGAAAAGTAAATTTTTTGCTTACCATTTTACATGTTATTAAAAGAATTGCTTACTGGTTTGCTTTTGGTTTCCTAACTTTGTTTTTTCTTCACTATACACATACTTCTGTTGCCATGGGCCAGAGGACACTTTCTCATATTATGAGTCAACCTCTGGCCCCTCTTCTAGAGGTCAAAATTCTGGGTTAGTTTGCAGAGTGAGCAGTAGCAAGAATTTTTCTGGAAGCCATTTCTATACTTTCATGGCTTATATATCTACCATGAATTCCTTGACTAACTATATCTAGCCATAAAGAAAATGACTTCTAATCACAAGAGTATATCCCATGAAATCCAGACAAATTATTGTTCTAACCCAAATTCCCTTAGCAAAATTTCCCATATAGTAGATATCACTCCAATGGTATCATAGAAAAGGGAAAGTATAATGAATGAGAAGAATGTGTGAAAAAGTGATAGGTCTTCCTTAACTCTAAATAACCCACTTGCTTATTTTCAGATTTTGCAAAAATCCTAACACTTTTCCAGGACCTCTCTAGGGCACTTGAAATATATATTATTTTCATGATAAAGTTACCCTATTTATAGTTCACATAGAGTATTTTCATATATTCCACATAGAATATATTCTACATATTCCACACAGAGTATTTTGTCTAATCCTCATACACATTTTTTGAGGATAAACTGCTTTAGTGTTATAAACAAGCATATTGAGAAAGAGAGAGAGAAACTGCGTGACTTTCACAATTATAGCTAGAACCCTGGCAATTTGATTCTGAAATCTATTGTCTTATCTCTGCCAGGCATTTTTAATTGCATGGGGGAAATTGACTTCAGAGCATGTCAGTGGTTATGATTTGTTTTGCATCTGATCAAGTTAACCATTGATTATGTTAAGCTTCATTTAGATTTAGATTCTCTTCACTCACACAGAACTGAAGTGTGTAACAGCCTTAACTTGCCTTAACCTAGGCAATCCTTTTATCCATAACAAGCATGAAGACTAGAAAAAATGCAGATACAAAGCTAATTGAAAGAAGATCAGATTCAATGTTAAGATGCATTTTGCTATATACCAATGAAAATAAATAAATTATAGCTGCATTCCTCTACATAAACATAATGAAGAAGATGTTTACCATTAAGAGGAAGTTGTTGAAGTTTGTAAAAAGTATGATTCCATTTATATAAATTTCAAAATATAGGCTGTGTGTGTGTGTGTGTGTTTGTGAATAGACCATGGAAATGAAAATGATTATCACAAAATTCAGGATAGTGGTTGTAGAGTTGGTGGGGAAAGGAGAATAGAATCATAGAAATGAACAAAGGAAACTTCAAAAGTATTTGTGTTTATTTTGTTGTTATTTCATAAGGCTTAGAGACATGTTTTAAATATCTTAGATGTTAAATATTTAATTGAAACAATCAACACATTTCAATGGGATTTGAAATAATTAGGTGGGTAGTGGGCAGTTTTGGGCTGAGAAAGACCAAGCCAAAGAAATGTAGGCAGAAGTAGCATACTTGGGTGAAATTGGGAGCTTGACAAAAAGTTTTCAGGCTTGGAGATTCTTATTCTGAGGATATCTTCATGAAAAAGCACATCTAAATGTAGGTCAGAATTTGAGAGAATGGAATCATTGAAATGCCCAAGTGAGGCAGAAACATCAATGTCCATTGTTCAAGTTGAGTCATATATCCCCAATAAAAATATATTAGTTTGTTTTTAAGCTGCTGATACAGATATACCCGAAACTGGGAACAAAAAGAGGTTTAATTGGACTTACAGTTCCACATGGCTGGGGAGCCCTCAGAATCATGGCAGGAGGTGAAAGGCACTTCTTACATGGTGGTGGCAAGAGAAAAAAATGAGGAAGAAGCAAAAGCGGAAACCCCTGATAAACCCATCAGATCTTGTGAAACCCACTCACTCTCAAGAGAACAGCACCTGAAAAAATGGCCCCCATGATTCAACTACCTCCCCATGAGTCCCTCCCACAACACATGGGAATCCTGGGAGACACTATTAAAGCTGAGATTTGGGTGGGGACATAGCTAAACCAATCAGATAATAAAATAAGAATAGCTCTACAATTACCGCTGTGCTAGTGGCAAGTAATTGGGGGCAATTTAGGGAACTAATGAGCAGACATTGCATTATGTGGCAGCATTTCATTTGCTATCAGAAGATATATCTAAAATGTTTACTATATATCCAAAATAATGCCAGGTCCTGTACTAAGATATTGAGGAAATGGCCACATAGATCCTGTGATTTTTCAGGGGCATAAATTGTGTTGCCTTTCAGAAAACATGCTCCTTAGGAGACGAAAAATAAGACAATAGCCTAGTTACTGAATTACTGGCACAAATAACAATATCTGGTTTGATAAATTTGTGTTAGGAGCTAGAGATCCCAATTACAAGGGGAGCTATTGTTACAAACGCAAAAATTTAGGACCTAGAATTTAAGCTAGAATTCTAGTCATTGGTGAACTGGTGTAAGAAGATTAGAGAAGGAACAACAGCAATATGATAATTGAAGAAGGAAAGCTTCAATACTGAGTTTGTAAACAAAAGGCTAGGATTATTTTGTTTAGGATTAAAACAAAGTAGAACAGGTTGTCATGAAAGACAGGGAGGACTTAAGTTCTTTTCATTGCTGAGATTAGTTACATATACGTATGCATTTAGGGGTGTTTGTGTGTGTGTGTGTATTAATTAGTGTAGGGATGGGGGATTAAAATAATGTTGCAACAATGCATTGAAACTAAATTGGTTTAAAGAAATGTAAAACTTTGAATTATTCGTAAAACAATGAAATAATGCCCACAGCGTCAGTAGATACACACACCTCTTCCAGCCCATAGATTTTTTTTTCCTTGTAACTGTTTAAATAGGCACCCTTTTTGTTTATGTTTGGTGATATATGTTCACCTTTTTACATAGTCCATGAAGCAATTATAACAATGTATCATCGTTTCCAGTACATAGTATGCTAATATTTCATTTGCACTTTTTTTTCCCACTCTTCACCTCTCTCTACCTTGCTCTGTGGCCAGGGAGGCTGATATGAACGGACTGCATCAGTGAGCATTTTTGCTTCTGGCTTGTGGTTGTGTTTCTAATAAAAGCCATCAACAGGAGATCAAAAGACAGAAATCTGATAGTACAAACAGGGCATTTAGTTTTTAGTTCCTTCCAGCTGGGCCATTTTGGTCTTTACCAAAGCCACAGCTCCTGTCAAGCTACATTATCGAGAAACTACAACTGTGATCACTGGGTGACAGTCATTTCTCCTTCCTCTTTCCCCTTCAGGCCTAGAGGAGGCAAGATCTCTTTTGCTGCAAGCCCCAGGGCGCTTCACCAATTGTTGGTCATCTGTACTTTTGCCCACACTTTTTAACAGTTTCTTTACTAAACTCTCCTAAATTACCCATTTGAGGGTGACACCTCTTTTTAGAAAACAATCTGATATACAAAATATCCAAATGTTAATATTTGAATGTAAGTTTTCCTTTCAAATTAAATGAGATAACAGTCCTGCTTTACTGACCATGGTTAAACCACCTGACGTAGCTGAGATAATTATTTGGCTCTGGGGTTGATTTCAACAGGAATGAAGTATAGAATGGGGGTAAAAACATGGACCCCAGAGCCCCTAACTGACACATCAAAAGACAGGCAAAATTTTACTATTTTTATTTGTATTTCACTCAATATAAAGTGAAATGTTTTTAATGACTATAATTATCCAGGGGTAAAATAGCATCCTTTTGAGATAATGCATACCTTTTTGTTGGAAATGTTCAAGCAGAGGCCCAATCAACATCATCAAGGCTTTCTGAGGACTATCGCAATACTTGGTAGAATTTGAACTTCATTTGTTCTCAGGTCTCTTCTTGCTCTCTTTTGATTATTTTAAGATACTATTTGCATGTCTTTCTAGAACAGGTTACTAAAATGTTAGGAAATGCCTGTGATAATCCTAATCATGGCATGATATAAATTGAGCCTTTTGAGAATAAAAATCTCATTCTCAGGGAAGACATTTGCAAAATTTAGAGATAGTGTACTACCTATTTTTAGTACCATTTTTATTTTTTCAAAACAAATAAGTAAATTATAGCACACTTTATTGAAAGATAATAAAGGCCACAAGGTAGAAGATACTCTAAACTTTGCAGGTATTATGGGAGAAGAGAGAAAAGCAACTGATATTTTTGTTACACTATTACAAAGTCAGTAACTTCATATATCATTTTAATGTATTTATCAGGTTAATAGTAATTTAATATAATTTGGATTTTAATTATATGTAGTTCTTCTTCTCTTTAAAATATGAAGTTACTTGGTCTTTTATCAACTCTTTTAAAATTTATATGCCAAATCCAAGAAACATAGAATACAACATATGTTTTGAACAAGTACATTTCTAACTTAATGATTTAGGAAGGAAACGTGCCTTCTCCTGCTGTCAAAACCAGCATTCTTTTTCTAGGTTTATGCAGTGAACCTATGCAATAATCCAATATCACCTAAATCACTTGGGCATGCTGCTGTCAAGTTGAAAATCATATTTTACACAATGGTGCTTTCCTTCAAAAAACGAGAAAACAATAAATTTGCCTTACATTATGGGGAGAGTCTTAAGAAATACTATCAGTGAAAGAAGTCAGGATCTGTTCTAGTTGCAGTTATAAAACTCATCAGCATCTTAACCATTCGAAGTGTCAAAAATCAAGAGCAGGTAGACAGCTTTCCTTTCAGAGACAGGATGAACTTTCTCACTGTGTGGTTCCCTTTGCTTTAATTAAATGCATCTCTGATAGCTCCGGAATTGCAACCTTTTTGAATTAAAGTGTCTCTGTTCATTATTTAACTCTGAGTCCCTGAAAAGACAGTCTCATATGATATGTTCTCTGTAGGTACTAATTTATGATTGGCGTTCTGATGGAGAGCTGTCGGATGGCCTTCTTTCTCCCCTCCTCTTCTACATTGATTTATTGGTAGGAGGAAGCTGGCAATTGCAGTGGCAATTTTTCCATTTAGACTTCACAGATACAGTGCACACCACTTCCAATGATTAAACAGAATGCAACTGACAGGTTTTCATTACTGAATCATAGAGAGGAGATGACACACTTTTTAATGGCATTGGCTTTCCCTTTCTTGGATATTTAGGTCACAAGTGAGTACAATTTTGGAAGCTCCATTCTATCCCGATTTGGACATATAAAAATCTTCTAATTTGGCACCCTAAGTGCCAAATATTGAATGGCAGCTTTAGTTTCAGAGTGATGGATGATCCAAATGAGAGGCCCATTATAAATCAAGTGCATTCTGAGAGATATGGAAAGAAAGCTTCAAGTACTTGCTCAAACTCTACCTGATACCTGCTGGAATAAATATTGTCCTTAATGACTTTTTACAGAAGAAAATAGGTCAGACATATTTTAACACACAGATAAGCAGGGTAGGATTGACAACAGATCTTATGTCAACCCCAACCCCTGTTCTTCAGTCTATTTTTGCTTCTGCTTAAGTGCTTTTAGCCACTGGCAGAGCTAACAAATATTTTGACCTAAGATGGAGAAATGCAGAATTTAGTAGTAATGTCTATGGCAATTCAATTGATTTGACTCAAGTCAAGTTAATGGAATACGATCTAAGATCATGAGAATTGAATTCAATGAAAGTGATCCCTTGGTTTCTGTTGACGGCTTGAGTGTCATTGCTCAGCAAACCTATGCAATGAGATTTTATATATCTAACTTAAAGGGGCTATTCTTGAAAAATAACTGGTTATCTTTGACTAGTTGCAGCTTCCAAATGATTTTCTTAGACAGTTAATTTTCTAGATTGATTCCAGGCAAGTAGGCCTTTTTATTTTTATATCAGGATAGGAATAGTAAAAGACCACTGACAAAATTTTTAATGCAAAAATTTCAGAAATTATAATTCATCAATACATTAAACTCAACCTCCAGAAGCATCTGCTATGGGAAAATTCTCTGCTATGTACTGAAATGAAAGATAACAATTTGAACTAGATAAACAGTTTCTTTACTCAAGGAGAAAATTAATAATGTAGTATTAAAAAGAATAAGCTCCATAATAAATGTATAACCCACAAACTATATTATCCTGCAGGAGAAAAAAGTGGTTTTCACTTATCCACAAACCAACTCTCCCAAAGTCACCCCTTTCTGTGAGGATCAGAGAAAATTTCACAAAGAAAAGAGCCTTGACCTAAGCCCAAAGATATAAGAACATGTAGGTTCACAGAAGTAATTTTAATTTATGTGACGGTAACCAGGTTGCAGTGATTGACTGGAATACTTTAATAGTAATATGCATGAATATGGGTTTTTATAAGAAAAATTTCCCCACATCAGTCCATCCAGAGATGTACATAAATATTGCAGCTATTTCCTTCAAAGAGCTTAGTCACATAAGAAGATAGTAAACACAGTTTTGTCCTCTTTAGAATATCTTAAGCCAAATAACATAATTAGATTTAGGTGCAGTGGTATTTATAATTTCAAGCCTAGTTTTCAAAAAGATAAGTGAACGTCTGAACAATATTTTCAGTGAAAAATGGGATTTGGGTTCATGTTTTTAGGTCACATATAATTACAATAAAAACAAAATCTATTACTTAAAATTAATACATCTGTTTATATTTGGTTCATAAAAGGTGAATTATTTTGAGACATACTAGGATTCTGTCTGGGAGGGAATGAAGCCACAGACAATCACCAGCATGGCTTAGCTGTAAGGCATTTTTTGGTCTATTGCCCAGTTAAGCTATTGCAGCCTAGAGATACTATGGACAAAGAAGTTTAAGAACCAACTTGATGGTTAGGAAGAGGTCTTTACACAAATGTCCCTGTGCCTATTTTCATGTTAGCTTTGTTAGACTGAACACTTGTACAATACTGAGAACAGAACTAACCAGAGATGCTTAGCACCAGTCAGTTCACATGCAAATAGGCACTGACCCAATAAGTTTAAATGCAGAGATGATCCCTCAGCAGACAATCACAATGTATCACTCTGGAGAGCTAGGATTTAATAAATTAGTCCTGTGTCAATCCTACTACTGAAAACACTGTTTAGACTTGAAGCTGGCATTCACCTCAAATTGAGAGTAAGGAGAGCTTAAAAAAGTTGCCCAAACTCTACTCCAAGATGGGGCTGGAGGACTGGGATGAAGATATTAAGGAACAGAACAGAATGAGGTCTAATACTTGGCTCTTAATGTAAAAACAAAACAAAACAAAACAAAAAAACAACAAAAAAAACTAGATCTAAATTAAAGTCAAATGCTAAATAATTTGTGTAAAGGAGAATTTGCTTAGATATCATTTGTTTTGAAACTGCTTCCAAGTCTTCCAAGACTTCCCTTCCAAAACTCTTCAAATATGGATAAAAGGATACGTTTTGGAAAGGCAATATTAGACCCAGATGTATGTAGGCAGAATAATTTCAAAGAAGCTTTACTGGGTTCCATGCCAAAGTTAGATGACAGAAAGATAGGTCATGGGACATTCAGGAGCCCCAGTGTGAGGATAAGTTTACATCATAACAGAGGAGGCTGAGAAGCATCAGTTAGAAGAGGTTTGTCAGCAGTGAACTCACCAATACAGAGTAACTATCCTCAAAGACCAGATTAATGCCAGACACCCTATCCATCACCATGAGCCTTCATTGGCCCAAATGCCACATCCTGAGTAAACAATACGGACAGGAGAGAAATCCTGAATGGGATTGTTTTTAACTGAAATGCCCAATAAATAATGCAAATGACTGAGTTCTCCCAGAAGTTAGTATTTGACATATAAATTAAGGTTTATGAAAAAAAGTTTTATGTTTTGCATACCTTAGTTAGCATGGAATGCATATCTCCTTTCCTGTCCTTTTGCTGGGATTCCTGACCCATACAGACTCAAAGAGAAAATGCCATTACCCAGCAGCACTTCTGCCAATCAGATAAACCCAAGTTTCTGTATTTTGATTAAAGATAACTGAATCTATAAACAAACACCCACTGGAGGAATTAAATATTTATTTATATCCACTTATATGAATTAAACACATATTCACATCCACTTATATTCCCATGAGTATCAGGTACTACAGTTAGCATCATTTTTGTTTCAAGGGTTGATTTCACTTTTTGTCTATTTTAGAAATTATTTTCAAGGTATTTATTTTGCAATGACACCCTTTTTCATTTCTAATTAATTCAATAATATGACTCAGCTCAACCTATGTAAGAATCTCCTAAGTGCGAGTTGTCTGATAGCATAAATGCTATATTAAAATATGTGCCAGAACTTATGCAAGGCACTAAAGGTCCAAAGATAAAAGCTTTCCTCCTTAAGGGGCTTCCATTCTAAAATGTGCTTCTTTCCTAATAGAAGTGCTATAAATTACAAGACAGTCAATGGATAGAGAGGTGGGAAGAGGGAGTGATTATAAAGGCCTCTCTATTATGGAACAACAGGCAAAGGTTTACTAGGTCTTGTCTTTTCTCTGCTTCCACTAATCAAGTAACTGGCATTCTTCCCTGGGTCTGCTGCCTTTTGAGTATTTTCTGTGCTCTCAAAACAAGTCAGCTTGAGACATCTTCTTGAATGCCCTAGTAACTTATGAATGATGTGAGAGTAATATATAGATAAGGTAGCTAAAGATTAATCAATTTATTATAAGTTAACAAATTAACTGTGGTTGAAAGAGTTTTTGAATTTTTAATTAAAAATCCCTGAATTATGATTCTGGCTTGACTCCTCATAAACCAAATGTGATGGGAAGATATCTAAAGATGGCACCTGCTAGATTCCCATCCCGTAGTTATTAATTCAGACACTCATCTAAGCATTACTGTAAATAAATTTTGCTGAGATTATTAAGGTACCAATAGAACTGAACCTTAAGATACAAAGATTTACTTTGTAGGCCTGACCCAATCAAGTGAGCCCATTAAAAGCCAAGAGTTTTATCTGGCTGCTGGCAACAGAGGAAATCACAGATATTTGAAGCACGAGAGGCATTCAGCCATGTAATTGTTAACTTCAAAAATGGAGGAGTCTATATGCCAATAAATGTAGCAGCTCTAGGAGTTGAGAGCTGCCCTGAGCTGACAGCTAGCAAGAAAACAAAGACCTCAGGTGACAACTGCAAACAACTGAATTCTGTCAACAATTTAAATAAGCTTAGAAGTGGATTCTCCATCAGAGCCTTACAGTTAAGACACATACCAGCAAATACCTTGATATCAGAAGCAGGTTATCCACCCATATCATGCCAGGCTCTGACCTACACAACTTAGAGTTAATAAATAGATGTTGTCTTATGCCAATAAGTCTGTGGTAATTTGTTATGCAACAGTAGAAAACTAATACATCAAGCAACTTTATTCAATTAAATTAGAAGTTCTGGAAGTCAGTTTCATCCTCTACCAATTACCAATGGAAGTAATTATAATACATGTACGCTTTTTCTGTTACTTGAATAAGTTGAAGGAAAATGCTTCCTGGAGAGTAAAATCTAATGCAAAGGTTATTGTCATTATTAATAGAACATCAACAGGGTATATATTATTGTATTTAGAATCCAGTTTTGGATAAGGCTGCTGCTAATTTTCCGACTGCGTAGTCCTATATTCTATTCTATCCTTGTGCTGGGGTCTTTAATGCAATCCTGTAAAATTCCCATATGTCTCCTGTAGCCTTCCAATTAGAGTTTCTATTTCTTTAAGTGTATAACAAGTATGTATGTTAAACATTTTAATATCCTTTGTGCTTCCTTTAAAAAATTGCATCGTGTTTTTCTCCATCTATATTTCTATTCGTGTAGTTAACCACACAATCTTGGTAACAGACACCTTTAACAGACCGAGTCAGCTTATGCAGCCATAAATAAATCAATTTACCCATGAGAATTCCCATATTTATGCAATGAAATGGGGCCAGTTCCCCTTATATCTCCACATAGAAACCGGCTATGCTCACAGCTGACTTTGTAGAGCTTTCCCCCATGACTGGACATTCAAACTCTTCAAGAGTTTTGGGATGAGAGAGGGATGTTGATTATCTGTTATAGGAAATACTATACTTGAATGTAATTTGAATATTGGGTATCTTGCCTTTGTGTAAAAAGTCCGACATTTGGTAACCTTAGAAATGTTATTATTCTGACATTATTATGTAAATATTATATTACACTTTTTCCTCGCAAAACAGCATATGAGTTGTATTATTGTAAATATTTACTCAGTATAAAATTGGAAAATTGGGAAGTTGTAGACATATGGATACAACTATGTTCATATTGAGCCAAAAGTGTTGATCTTGCTTCTTGAAATGAAATGTAATTATTCTCTATGAGGATCCCATTCAGGATAGCTAATTGACTTTATTCATGTTTAACAAATGTTTTTATTAGTATCTGTTATTTCTAACAGACTAATTTCCCTTAATCCAAAAAAATTTTTGTAATCATGTTTCTGAATTTATATCCCAAATATGAATAATATATCCATTTCTAAATTATGCACTAGAAATATCCTCTAGAGAATGAGAAAAAATGTTGGACCTTTTGTAATTCTCTGCTTAAATAAAGCTTGCATCTGTAACATTAAATTGTTTCTAAGTGAGAACAAAAATATCTGAGTGCTTTTAGAATGTTAAATCTTAGGCAAAATATTCATATCTACTCCCAAAAGTATCTCTATATTTTCAGAAGCTTTGTCTGAGGAGATGGAGACCTACTTTCAAAAACTCTGTGACCTATAGGGCTGTTAGTTCTTTCAACGATTGTAAAGTTATACCACAAAGAAGCAGAAACATATCAAGAATGCATAGACAGCTGCCTTGCACTATTTGCCAATTACTGTGTGTGAGATTGCAGTCTGGCCTTCATGTACAGCTTTGCTGTGCTTGATATTATCTTTGATAGTGTGACAGTTTTGAAAAAGTTGGCTTAATAGTCAATTAAATTTCCAACTATGAAAACTCATTGATTTGACTAACTTGTATTATACCATCGAGCTTATTCCCTGATTTATTTCAGTTTCTCATTGATTGACAATCATTAATTCCATATATGATTAAATTCCCTCTGGCTGCAGACTCAGTTTTCAAATTTGGAGGAGCCTAACTAACCCACAAAACCTAGGACTCAGGATGCTATCAGTTGACATTTAATGGTAGTACATGATTATGATGTGAAAAATGTGAAAAAAAAGAGAAAGTAGTAGAAACAGTCCTCTTTTAACATTTAGGTAGTTCAGTGGAGAAAAGGATATAGCAAACATTTCCTCAACATTATAACACAGTATGTCTTTTGTGTGGCTGAAACTACATAGTGATTGGTACTTTTTAGGATTATTTTACCAGTTGCTTCTATCTTGCGTTTTTTGTTGTTGTTGTCGCTGTTTATACAGATGAAGCAAATCATATGCAAATATATTCAAAATATCAATTGCTGGTGACCCTGAAATTATGAAAGGCAATGCTACATTTGATTTTTCAAATATTTCAGCTGCAATGACTGCTGGGGATGAATGCAGGAGAAATATTAGCTCAAAAGTTCTCCAATTACTGTCCATATTTCCTACTATTTAAAATGTAAATGGTAGATTAATTACATCTATTATAAGAGAGAAGAACGGTGTCTGTTATCTCTTTGTGTTGTCCCTTCATAGCTGAGTGGCTGCTTACATTTTATTTTGAAAGAAGGAAGCTCTTTCCACACCACAGAATATTTCTCATGATAAAGGAAAATCACATATAATAAAAAATCAAGAAGCACTCCCTTTGACCACGGCTGATACCATGTAGAATATATCAACCCTAGATGATTTCATAGATTGCATGTTCATTTCACTTGTTTGCTAAAAGCTCATTTTCTGTCAGGTAAAGTACAAATTCTCTTTATGACATTAAAGCTCTATTCACAAGATAATCCAACCTATCACAGTTCTTTTTCCAGGATCTTATCAGCCACTTACTCCCTTCGCTGACCCATCATTTTCTTTCTATCCACCAAATGCCTCATCAACTCTGCACTCCTTCCCCCATGCTTTTGTTGATGGTGTTCTTTTTATCTGTAGAATCTTTTCTACCTGTTATTCCGTTTCTTCATGTAATGATCTTAAACCAATATTTCAAGATCAATTTAAATGCCACTACTTATCTGAAGCCTTATTTAATTTCTCAAGGCAGAATTTCTTCGGTGACCACATCTTTTCTGCAGACATCTATCATGATAGAGATTTTGCATTATATACAGTTGCCCATTTTTTTGGCTGGTTCATCAGATTAGAGTATCCTTTAGGCCAAAGACTATATTTTATTTTTATTTTATACTTATCAATATTGGTTAGTGTTCAAATAAATCCATTCTAACAACAAGACAGGAGACCCATAGGCACAATTGCATGAATATGATAGGAGTTTATTCTGTCCTCTGTAAAGTCATTAAAGGACTCAGGACTTTCCCACTTGATTTTCACAGGGAATGGTGGCCCCTCTCTTCATTACTATCTGCAGAATGGAAAAAGAGGCAGTGCTGGGAAAATAGGTTTAGTTTTAAAGGGATGACCAAGAAGTTGTACACAATTTGGACACAATATTTATGCTTACATACGTTGGTTTAAATTCAATCTCAGGGTAGTACTTACCTAAGTACCTAGCTGCAAAACAGTCTAGGAAATATCTCTATCTTGGTGGTCAGATGCCAAACACAATTTCAATGGCGGCGGGAGCACGGAAAGCGGTGATGTATTTCACTCCTTAAAAAGAAAATAAGAATAATGGATATAGGGAAATGATTAACAGTTTCTCCCATTGTACATATATAGAGAATTTGGAACAGTTCTGGGGGGCTAATGAACAGTATTGAATGAGGGAATCAATGAAATTTATATAGAAATTGGCATAAAAAGGAAATCATATTTTCCAGATATTTAGAGAACTGTTAACACATGAGCAGACTGCAGTTCTATTGCTTAGGGTTTTCAATATTTTAGCTGAACACAATTATTATTATGATCCATTACACTGGGACTCATTTTTACCACCAAAACTTTATTGCTGTACAATAAGATCTCTCAAAACCAAAAGGGTTAGTAAAACTAATTGTATATTGTGTGAATAACCTGGTTTTAAAATTATATAACACTTCATAGCTTGTAGGCATTTTGTGTTTAGCATTTTGAATGCCATTGTAATTAACTTCAGTGGAAACTTAGAAACTGAGAATTTCATAGACAAATTGAAGTTGAGCAACACTGCAAAAATGTAGAGATTTCTGAACACTAAATAATAAGCAAATAATTTAGTTTCTCCTGTTAATAAAATCGTAGTTTTATAATATTAATTATGCATTAATTGTACATATTAGTTATAATTACCTGAGCATTTATAAACCTGTTCTATTTTGTAATAGCAATAGCAAGATTTTTATCATGATTTGATAATCCTTTAAAATGTTTCACTTTTCTGTTTTAATAGGGCTGAATGGGTAAGTAAATATGTTTAATTAATAACATTTATCCTGAAATGATTTTTTAATTAAATAAGAAAACACAAATTTACCTATGATTTAGAATATCTGTAAACACTAGATGGAACTCTATTACTAATGCCAATACTAATACTCATGTATAACATATGTGCATGTGTGCATGGGTGTGTGTGCACAAACACACATAGGAAGGAAGCTATTCCATAGATTTTTTTTTTTGATGGTGTCTTGCTCTGCCCCCCAGCTGTAGTGCAGTGGCGCAATCTCGGTTCACTGCAACCTCTGTCTCCCGGGTTCAAGCGATTCTCCGGCCTCAGCCTCCTGAGTAGCTGGGACTACAGGTGCATGCCACCACACCCGGCTATTTTTTTTTTTTTTTTTTGGATTTTTAGTAGAGACTGGATTTCACCATGTTGGCCAGGATGGTCTCGATCTCTTGACCTCGTGATCCACCTGCCTCGGCCTCCCTAAGTGCTGGGATTACAGGCGTGAGCCGCCGTGCTCAGTCTCTACAGATATTTTTTAAGTCAAAATGCAAATACAGAATCTTGGTATTAAGCAGCATTGTCATCTAAGCACCATTTCTTGTTATGATTACATTAACAACAATCTAAAGCTATTTTTTCTAACCACTCCCACCTGCTTCAACCTCATGATTGCTTATGTGTCACAACACAAGAATATACAAGTAAGAAAAAGTAACTTCTCTTCAAATCCCTGATTTTGTTGTTCAAATGATCTGTGTACTTTTAAGATAGAGCAAGGGAACTTAAGATGATCTAAAACACCACAGTACATTTGACCCTTGAACAACACAGGTTTGGGCTACATGGATCCACTTATGTGTGGATTTTTTTTTTCAGTAAATATATTGGAAACTTGTTTTGGAGATTTGTAACAATTTTAAAAATTTTTCAGATGAACTGTGTAGCCTAGAAATATTGAAAAAAAATAGTTATGTCCTGAATGCATAAAATGTTTATATACTAGTCTGTAACATTATTTACCATGATTAAATATACATAAATCTATTACAGTTAAAATTTATAAAAACTTATGCACACAAACACTTACAGACCATACATGGTGTTATTTCAGTCCAAAGAAATGTAAAGATGCACTGTTAAATCATAACTGCATAAAAGTAGCTTTAATACATGCTATACTATTGTACTAAATTTGTAGCCACCTTCTATTGCTATTGTGGTGAGTTCAAGTGTTGAATCTGGTTAAAACATTTTGTGAAGGTAATTATCTTCATGTTCATAGTTCCTCTCTTTAGTAAAATACATATCACAGTAAAAGTAATCCCTCAAGTTTCTCACATATTTTTTGTTGTGTTTAGTGCAATATGGTAAATTGCCAATAACAGGATGAGACCCACATGAAGTGCCACTTGTGATGCTGGATGTACCCCCAAGAAACAGAGAAAAATCATGACATTACAAGAAAAAATTCAATTCCTTGATATGTACCACAGAGTAAGGTCTGCAGCTGAGGTTTTTCACCATTTCAGGTTAAAACATACCAAGCCTAAAGACCATTTTTTTAAAAAAAAGAAAATTTGTGAAATCATCATTGTAGCTTATGCCAGCAGGCATGATAACCTTGCACTTTTTGCAAAATGCCTTTCATTTCATAGTGGAAAATACAGCTTTCACGTGAGTGCAAAATTGCTATAAGAAAGGCATACCTAACAATTCTAATAGATTAGAGAAAAAGCAAAATCATTATATGACAACTGAAAGCAAAACAAAGATGAAAGATCTAGTGCTGGAGAATTTAATGGCAGTAAAGGATGGTTTGATAATTTTAGAAAGAGGTTAGGTTAAAAAATTTTAAGAATACAGAAGAGCCTTCTGCAGGCCAAAAGTATGAAAATAATTTCTCACATACCATAAAGAAAATCATTAAGGAGAAAGAAAATCTGTATAAAAAGGTTTTTAGTGAAGACAAATGTGCCCTATTCTGGAAAAATATGCTGTGAAGGATATTTATTAGTAAGAAATAGAAGCAAGCACCAGAATTTTAGGCAGGAAGAGATAGGCTAACTCTACTGTTTTGTGCAAATGAAATTGGGTTTATAATCAGGATTGGTCTGCAAAACTTGGAGCTTTGTAGGAAAAAGACAAACACCAGCTGCCAGTTTTTTAGTTGTAAAATGGGAGATCTGGACGATGAAAATTATTTTTCTGGGTTGATTTAAATGATGCTTTGTCCCTGAAGTCAAGAAGAAGCTTGCTAGTAAGGAACCGGCTTTTAAAGTCCTTTTGTTATTGGACAATGACCCTGGTAACCCAGAACCTCATGAGTTCAAAGTGGTCTACTTGCCCCAAAACACAATGTCTCTAAGTTGGCCTCTAGATCAGGGTCTTGAGACCTGATCATAAAGACCTTTAAGGGTTATTACACATGACCTTAATTGAAAGAATTGTCAATGTTATGGAAGAGAACCCCAATGGAGAGAGTACCATGAAAGTTTGGCGGAATTACACCATGGATGTCATTGATGTTACAAAAAATGCTGTGAAAGGCATTAAGCTCCAAATAATAAATTCCTGCCAGAGAAAACTGTTTCCAGAAGCTGTGCATAACTTCACAAGATTTGTGACAAAGCCAATAAGGAAAATCATGAAAGAGATGGTGAATATGGCAAAAAGGGGGACAAGTGAAGCGTTTTGAGATATGGATCTTGGAAAAATTCAAGACCTAACAGATACCACAGCAGAGCAATTAACAAAAGATGATTTAGTGGAGATGAGTCCTTCTGAACTAGTGTCAGATGATGAAGAAAGAGCTGTAGAAGAAGTAATGCTGGAAAACAGATTGATATTAGATAATTTGCCAGAAGGATTCTGATAACCCAAAATTACTCTTGATTTTTTTTTATTATAATGTGGACTCTTTTATGATGTGGGCACTGAAAGTAAAGCAAATGATGGAATTAAGGATAATTCAGACATATTTCAGAGGAAAATTACACCAAATTTGTCTGCCTCTCCTTCCACTCTCTCCATCTTTTCCACCTTTGTCACCCCTGAGGCAGCAAGAACAATCCCTCCACTTCCTCCTCCTCTTCAGTTTACTCATGTTAAGATGATGAGGATGTATATGTATTTTCCCTCCCTTATGATTTTCTTAATAATATTTTCATTTCTCTAGCTTACTTTATTGTAAGTATACAGGGTATAATATATATATGACATACTAAATAGTCTTTAATCAGTCATACATGTTATCAGTAAGGTTTCTGGTTAATAGTAGGCTATTAGTAGCTACATTTTTTGAAAGTGAAAAGTTATAAGTGGACTTCTTACTGCAAGCGGGGTTGGCACTCTTAACCCTTGCATTGCTCAGAAGTCAACTGTGCATTCAAAGTAAATATTTTGATTTATATGCAAAGAAGTCAATTAAATAGGCAAAATACTTATATATTTTGTCACCCAAGATATAGTTTAAAAACAACCAGTGAACTCCAATATTAAACAACAAAAAATTCCAGAATGAAAAGTTAATGCCCCCAGTCCCTCCACCCTTACCCCCATGGCATAGTATTTAACATTAAAATGTTTTTAGCATAACATAAAAAACTGTTTGAATGATCCTGAAAAAAATTTCTTTTCTCTGATGTTTTCCTTTGTTATTTCTTCTAGGTATGTCTCATCTACCTTATCAAGTCGAAGAACAGTGGGACGATTTTGGTTGTAGATTGTACTCTGTATTAACTATCCAAATAAATAAGACATTTCCTTGGGTTGTCATCCTATATGCAGTTTTCTCTTTTTGTGTTTGTGTTTGTCAGAGTTCTCCAGAGAGACAGAACCAACATAAAGGATAAATCATAGATGATTGACAGATAGATAGATAGATAGATAGATAGATAGATAGATAGATCGATAGATGAGATGGGACTTATTAGGTGAATTGGCTCACATGGTTATGGAGGCTGAGAAGGCCCCTCATAGGCTGTCAGCAAGCAGAAGAACCTGGAACCCAGCAGCATGGCTGATCAAGCCTGAAAGTTTCAGGACCAGCTAAAACAAATTTGCCTTTCTCCTGACTTTTTGTTCGCTCCATGCCCTCCTATATTAAGAGTGGAACTTGGCCATTCAGTCCACCAACTCACACACCAATCTTCTGCTGAAACATCCTCACAAACACATCCAGAAATAATGCTTTACCAACTCTCTAGGTATCACTTAATTTAGTCAAGTTCAGATAAGAATAAATTGCATGAGAAGGAGTAGTTCTAAAAAAATGATTGTTACTTAAAGTATAATAAAAAAAGAAAAAAAGGGAAAATATGAGCTAACTTAGAATGCATCAAGTTTTGACAGATTTTGGGTGTGTATGCAATTTTTTAACAAAGTTTTATAATAGCATAAGATGACATTTTTCAATTCCTGTTTGACAATATGACTATAAAGAAAATCATTCTTAAAAAAATGAGTGTTAATAGTTCTGGTAAACAAAGCAACAACAAAAACAAACTATAAGATCAAGGAAAGAATGAAAATTACTGTTATAGTATATTTAGAAAAATGTAAAAATAAAGTCATTCTATAAAATCGTAGAAAATGTAGAACATCAATAGCTTTATTATTAAGAAAAAAATAGTAACTCATCCTTCAAATTTAAAAAAGGCAGAAAAAGACATTCAACACTGCTACTCTTTAGGAAAATGCAAATTAAAACCACAGTAAGATACTGCTGTACACCTATAAGAACGGCTAAAATGAAAAACACTGATGACACCAAATGCTGGGCAAGGAAGTAGAAAAACTGGATCACTCATACATTGCTGATATGAATGTAAAATGGTACAACCACTTTCAAAAAACAGTTCAGCAGTTTCTTCAGAACTAAACATACAACTAGCATACAACCCAGCAATTGCACTCCTGGATATTTACCTAGAGGTATGCAAACTTATTCTCACATGAAAACCTGTGCACAAATGTTTATATAGCTGTTTTAATCATGATAGCCAAAATCTGGCAACAACCCAGATGTCCTTCACCATGTGTGTGTCTAAACAAATCATGGTACACCCATGTCAAGAAATACTACTTGGTGATTAAAAAAAGAATAAACTTATAAACACAACAACCTGAATGAATTTCCAGGGTAGTATCTTGAGTTAAAACAACAACAACAACAACAAAGCCAATCTCCAAAGGTTATATACTGTATGGTTCCATTTATGTAATATTCTTGAATTGACAAAATTACAAAATGGAAGATTAGTGGTTGTCAGGGGTTTAGGGTTATGAAGTTGTCGGGGAGTAGAGGCAGCTATATAAGAACACAGTGAAGCTTCCTTGTGGGGAGGAAACGTACCTTGACTGTATCAACGTCAATATCCGGGTTGTAATATTGTCCTACAAATTTGAAAGATGTTACAACTAGAAGAAAACTGGGTAAAGGGCATGGAATATCTCTCTGTATTATTTCTTACAACTGCATGTGAACCAACAGTTAACTAAATATTAAAAAAATTCAATTAAAATAAAGAAAAATCAAAACCCAACTGATCTAAGGAAAGCAACATTCATCAAATATGAGGGTAGTGATAGATTTGAAAACAAAAAAAAAGCAAGAATTAATCCGGGTTCTGTTTTACACACACACACACACACACACACACGCACACACACACACAGAGAAATAACAAAGCCCTATGCATCAAATTGAAAATAAAAAATATAGAATAAAAACAAAGTAAAAAATTAGTGGCTATGATTGCTCACTCTGAGTTGGTGAGACAACTCAGTTGTTAACTCCGGGCTCCCACCCTCTCCCATCGGGAGAGGCCGCATTCAAAATTATCTTCCTTTTGCATCATGGGCTGCTATATCACAGAATCTAGAAGAATGCCCGATATATGATACATTTATGTGTTAATGGGCCTACAAACTAATCTATTGAATGTTTATTCTTTGGTTGGAAGGTACTAAGATACACACTTTACTTACACACTTTCATATAATTTTCTCAACAACTACATTAATATGTTGATGTTTTTAACATCAACCTTACTTTCCTATTAAAAGAAACTGAGAGCGAAAAAGATTAATGAATGTCATGAATGCCCAAGGTCAAAAGGCTAGTATATGATTTGTAGCCAAGATAATGTGACTGCTAAATCTACTTCCTCTCGGATATCTTATTTATATGGAATACCTTCACACAACTTTCAACTTAGATGGGCATGAAAGAGACAGAAAGAGGGAGAACATCTGCTGTTATATATTTGTAGAGATTTAGGAAAGCTTTTGATATAAATTTAATAATATGTCAATTTTACTATAATTAATTCTCTTTTTAATATTATATGCATGTCAATCATATCCTCCTGTATGCAAAATCACTATTATTAATTTGTGGAGATGTTTCAAGAGCGTTGAAGGTAGAGAGAGGTATGAGGTATTATTATTATTCCAATATTTATTATTGGGAATGTTTTTCATATTTTGAAGATAAGTTCCAGTCATTAATTATTCCCTGTCATGTTGCCTTGGTTACAATTACTCACAGTAACTGAAGCTGTCGGATGTTGCAGGCTGAAAATGAAGAGTATTGGGTCAGATTACCACTGAGTTACATAGAATGAAAATCTAGTCATCTCATCTTCCTATTTAAAGCTTTCTAAATTCTCCTAAAATATCTTATTAGAAACACATCGCACAAGTAAAATATATATTTGAGTAATTTCTTTATTAAAAATTTGACTTCAAGGCCAGGTGTGGTGATTCACGCCTGTAATCCCAGCCCTTTGGGAGGCCGAGACAGGCGGATCACGAGATCAGGAGATAGAGACCATCCTGGCTATCACGGCGAAACCCCGTCTCTACTAAAAATAAAAAATAAAAAAAAATTTGCCGGGTGTGGTGGCGGGCGCCTGTGGTCCCAGCTACTCGGGAGGCTGAGGCAGGAGAATGGCATGAACCCGGGAGGCGGAGCTTGTAGTGAGCCGAGATCGCACCACTGCACTCCAGCCTGGGCGACAGAGCAAGACTGCGTCTCAAAAAAAATTAATAAATAAAAATAAAAAATAAAAATTTCGCTTCAGAACGGTGCCACTTATTCTACACTAGGGTATCTTCCCTTTTATAAATTCAGTCTCTTATTTAAATACTTTACACTGTACATGCATTTAAAATGGACTTCAATTAGTGTGTTATTGCTTAGTAAGTAAGTATTCAGAAAACAGAGTATAAGAGGCAAATATGCCACATCATTCCACCATAAGTAACCTGAATATGCAATGCTAGCAAATTACACCTAACTTGGAGAATAAGTTTCGTTTTGTGTTTTCTCCCTCAAGGATGTGGGCTACAAACCATTTTAAAATCCCTAATGTCTACTGAAAAATTATGCATGTATGCCCAGAGGAAATGTAATTAAAGAGAAAAACCTATGAAAACACTGTTCATTTTTATATATGTTGAGAAATTTTAACTTTTATTTTTTTTTCCTCTTAAGTCCTGTTATCCAAAGAAATGCAAAACAGTTGGTTTACAAGTGTTAGATCAGTTTCCAATCACCAGCATTATAAGGAGCATTATAAAACAATGTTCTATCCCCATTGTTTTCATGAAATTATTTTATTTTATAGCTAGAATACTTTTTTGTGTTTGTGCCACTGCTCACCTTTCATTTAGTAATAATAGTACTGGCACGACCTACCTCATAAATTTATTACAAAAATGAAATAATCTTGAAAACTATATTACACAAAATTTTAATTGTTTCTCAGCAGGAATTGATAGTACATATACACTATAAGATTATCATCTGAAAACATGCTTCAGAAAATTTTAGATATCAGGATAGAAAGATTTAATATCATAAGAGCTCAATCAAGGGTGCTGGATAAAAATCATGGAAAAGATATTTGAATTGAAGATCCTTTTATGTGGATACCCAGTTGTACAGCCATATGCAAATGCAGGGGCATAATTTTCACGTCTTATTTTAGAGGTGAGGCTCTGGGTGCTTGAACAGGGAACTGACTTGTAGCAAAATGCTGACCAGGCTTTATTTTATTCTGAGTCTTATCGGTGGTTTGTGAAAAGATTCTTCTCCAAAGTCTATCCAACATGTTTCTTGTGAACCCTAACCAAAAATATACATTCACTGATAAAAAAGTCCACTTCTTCAAAGTCAAGTGTCATGGTAAAATTATTGAAAAATGCCAGCAAATGGACTGTGGGAGACTATGGTACAATATGTGCATCCTTAGATTTGTGGGTGAGGAAGGAAGTTATTGACTGTCTTTAACTCATGTAGAAGCTCTGACAATGGAAACTAGTTTAGAAATTTTGCCAAGGGTAGTAAGGTTTCAGCACTTCGCATCTGGGTATGCCATTAGAGTTGCTGCCACAGTAATGCACACTACATGCCGTAGTATTCTGCCTTAGTCTGTTTTCTGTTACTATAAAAGAATACCACAGACTGGATAACTTGTAAATAAACTTACTTGGCTTATGGTTTGGGAGACTGGGAAGTCCAAGAACATGGTACCAGCACCTGGTGAAAGTCTTCTTACTGCACCATAGCATGGCAAAAGGGTATCACATAGTAAGAAGAAAAAGTGTGTTTGTCACCTTAGGTCTCTTCTTCTTTTTATAAAGCCCCAAGTCGCATCATGAGTGCCCCATCCCAATGACTTTATCTAATTCTAATTACCTCTCAAAGGCTGAAATTCCAGTCAACATATTAATTTGGAGATTAAGTTTCCAACACATAAAGTTTGGGGGACACATTCAAACCATAGCATTCCACCCTTGGCCCCCAAAATTCATCTCCTTCTCACGTGCAAAATATATTAATCCATCCCAACAACCCCAGTCTTAACTCAATCCAGCACCAACTCAAAAGCCCAAAGTCCAGAGTTTCATCTAAATCAGATATGGGTGTGCTTAAGGCATGATTAATCCTGAGGCAAATTTTCTTCAGCTATGAACCTGTGAAATCAAAACAAGTTACGGACTTTACAAAATACAATGATGGGGCAGGCATATAGGATAGACATTTCCATTTCAAAAGAGGGAAGGAGGCTAGAAGAAAGGGGTAACTGATCCCAAGTAAGTTCAAAACCCAACAAGGAGCACAAATTAAGTTGAAAAACTAAAGAATAATCTTTCGCTCCGTGTGCCACCTCTCAGATACATGGAGGTGAAAGTTGTGTTCCCAAGGCTTTGGGCAGCCTGACACATGGCTTTACTCAGCTCAACCCACACTTCAGTTCTCCCAGTCTGCAACGGCACACTGGTGGCTGCGCAGTTCTGGAGTCCCAGTAGTGATCTACTAGGCATTGCCTGGTGGGCACTCTCTGTGGCAGCTCTGACCCCACATTTCTTTTTTGTTTACATTTTTTATTTCAATAGCTTTGGGGGTACAAGTGGATTTTTTGACATGGATGAATTATATAGTGTTGAATTTTGAGATTATAGTGCACATGTCACCCAAGTAGTGTACATTATACCTAATGTGTAATTTTTTACCCTGAGCCTCCCTGCCATCCTCCCTATTCTGAGTCTTTAATGTCCATTATATCACTCTGTATGCCTTTGCGTATACATAACTTAGTTCCCACTTATAAGTGAGAACATATGGTTTTTGGTTTACCACTCCTGTGTTACTTGACTTAGAATAATGGTCTCCAGCTCCATCCAAGTTTCTGCAAAAGACATCATTTCATTCTTTTTAATGGGTGAGTCATAGTCCATGGTGTGTGTGTATATATATATTACATTTTTTTAATCAACTTTAGTTGATGGGCACATAGGTTGGTTCCACATTGTTGCAGTTGTGAATTGTGCTGCTATAAACATACATGCACCAGTGTCTTACTGATGTAACAACTTATTTTATTTTGGGTAGATACCCAGTAGTGGGATTGCTAGATCGAATGGTAGATTTACTTTTAGTTCTTTAAGGAATCTCCATACTGTTTTCCGTAGGGGTAGTACTAATTCACATTCCTACCAGTAGTGAACAAGTGTTCCTTTTACTCCACATCCACACCCATGTCTATTGTTTGCTGGCTTTTTAATAACGGCCATTCTTGCAGAAGTAAGGTGATCTCATTGTGGTTTTTATTTGCATTTCACTGATGATTAGTGATGTTAAGCATTTTTTCATATGCTTCTTGGCCTCTTCTTTCATATGCTTCTTGGCCTTTATTGTACCTCTTCTTTTGAGAAATGTTTATTTTTGTCCTTTGCTCACTTTTTGATGGGATTATTTGTATTTTTCCTGCTGATTTGTTTGAATTCCTTGTATATTCTGGATAGTAGTTCTTTGTTGGTTTTGTAATTTGGAAAAATATTTTCTCCCATTCTGTGGGTTGTCTATTTACTCTGTTGATTTTATTTCTTTTGCTGTGCAGAAGCTTTTTAGTTTAATTAGGTCCCATTTATTTATTTTTGTTTTTGTTGCATTTGCTTTTGGTGACCCCACATTTCTTCTCAGCATTGCTGTAGCAGGTACTCTGTGGTGGCTCTATGTCTGCAACAAATCTCTACTTTGTCCCCCAGGCTGTTTGCAACACCCTTCGAAATCTAGGTGTTGAAATCTAGGCCATGACTCCTCTTGCATTCTGCATACCTGCAGAATGATCACCAGATAGATGCTGCCAACTTTTATGACTGTACTTTTCAGAGTGAAGACTGGAGCCACACTTGGGGCTCCTTCAGCCACAGCTGTGGTAGCTGAGGAGCACTACACTGAAATTCAAGGAGCAGAGAACCAAGGAAGCTCTGGGCAGAGGCCCATTTTCCAAAATCATTCTGCCCTTTTAGAGTTCTGGACTCGTGATGAAAAGGCAGTTTTAAAGATCTCTGAAATGACTGCAGGGTCTTTCTCCCACTGTCTTGATTCTTTTTGTCAGTACTAATCTTCTTAGAAAACTGTCACTGGACCATATTGTTGGTTTCTTCTGCCGAAAAATGTTTTCTTTCTCTACCACATGGCCAGGCTGTGAATCTTGCAAATTTTCATGCTCTGTTTTGTTTCTCATCTTACTGTAAGTCTTTAAAAGTGGCCATGCAGTAGTCTGAATGCTTTGCTGCTTAGATATTTCCTTCTGCCATATAACCTGGTTTATTGCCCTGAAATTTTGCATTCTATAAAGCCCTTGGGCATGAGCACATGTCAGCCATGTTCTTTGAGACACAACCACATAAGTAATTTCAAAGAAGTTGCAGAATTCCCTTAGTCTTCTTGTTGAGCCATTACCAGAATTGCCCATAATGCTTAGTTTGTGGAAATACAGTCATTTTCTAGTCTGTTCCTCCAAATTGCTCCAGCCTTTACCCATTAGCCAGTTTCAAAGCCACTTCCACATATTCAGGTTATTTGTTATAGCAAAAACTCCACCTCTCTATACCAATTTTCTTAGTCTATTTTCTATTGTGATAGCAGAATACCACAGACTGGATAATTTATGAAGAAAATAAGTTATTTAGTTCACAGTTCTGTGGGCTGGGATTCCCAAGAGCATAGTGCCAGCAACTGGTGAGGACCTCCTCACTACATCATAACATAGCAGAGGGCATCACATGGTGAGAGGGCAAGAACAAGCCTGTCAGCTCAGGTCTCTCTTTCTCTTCTTATGAAGCCCCACTCTAATGATTTTATCAAATCCTAATTATCCCCTGAAGACCCTACCTCCAATCAACATACGAATTTGGGGATTAAGTGTTCAGCACATGAAATTTGGGAGACATATTCAAATCATAGCACAGTTCTTTGTGCTTATCTTCACTCAATTCTAAGCTAAAGGATTTTCTGGAATCAGGACCAAAACAGTCTCAGCCACCTATAATTGTAATGTAATCAGAGATTATACCACAAACTTTTCTGATTCCACCTATTCTTCTTCCTATTTTCCAAACCTTCTCCTTTTCATGCCACAAAAGACCCTTACCAACTGATCTGGGAAACTCAGCCCCCATTGGATCCAAATATTCAGTAGGAAAGGATATAATGACTTTGGGGCTAGTTTTGAAGGGCTTCTTTCAAAGACTTAAATAAGTTTTAGACTTTCCAGGAAATAGCTACTCCCTTGCTCATCTCTCCATGTGGTGGTGGGAAGAAACAGTTTTTGTTATATTTGTTTTGTATTCTGTACTGTATCATCTCTCTTGTTTTTTTTTTTTTTTTTTTTTGACAGAGTTTCACTCTTGTTGCCCATGCTGAAGTGCAATGGCTCAATCTTGGCTTACTGCAACCTCCGCCTCCTGGGTTCAAGTGAGTCTACTGCCTCAGCCCACTGAGTGCCTGGGATTACAGGCATCTGCCACCATGACCAGCTAATTTTTTGTATTTTTAGTAAACATGGCTTTCACCATCTTGGCCAGGCTGGTGTTGAACTCCTGATCTCAGCTAATCTGCCCGCCTCAGGCTCCCAAAGTGCTGGGATTACAGGCGTGAGCCACCACGCCCGGCCATTTTCTATTTTTTATAACATTTCTACAAGAGAGGTATTTCCTATTCCTTATGTCGCATAAGTAAAATGAAACTCAGAGAAATTTAATTATTTGCCTCAAATTGCACAACCAAGACTTGACTACAGATGTTATAATGTCAAATCAATGAGAATTTCTATGGCATACATGTATTTTTTTATTCTAAGAATGATAACTGAAAATAATGAAAGCAAAAACTGCCTATAACAAGAAAATTTTTATTTCAAATTATATTTAAACTATGTTTAACACTCTTACTGAACACTGTATATTTGATGAAGTATTTTACAATATTGTACTATCAGTTTTTCATATTATTCTCCCTGAGTGAAACCTGTTTCATATCATTGACCACCTTTAAACAGTATATGTGACTTAGAAAGACCTTTTTAAAAAATATCTTTATTCCTAAACTTCATTAAAAAGAAAAACACTTTGTCTCCTTCCATTCTCATCCAAAGAACATTTAAAATAAATTTATTTTCTTTAATTTGCTTCAAAGAACAAAGGCTCTTTATGATAAGATCAGATTAACTTTCATTGAATCTCTATTTCTAAACAGGTATCCAGAGATTAAAAAAAATAGAGATAAAACAGAGAAGTCCTAAAATTTCTGTCTAGTAGGGTGAATGTTCTCTGTAGTAATAGATTTTTTCATATTCTTGTCAATAGAATTGGAGAAAAAAAGTGTAAATCTAGAGCATTTCATTTGAGTACTAATAGGTACCAAAAGAAAATGGTAACTGACTTCCCTTTATAGTGCCACTCTAAAAGCTGTCACTTTAGTAAATTTCAGGAAAAAGGAAAGAGAAAAGAAAGAAAACTTTTTCATCCAAGAAACAAGCATGTTCACCCTAAACTAACTTGATCTTTCTTATTAACCAAATAATTTTAGAAATGTTGTAAAGAAGAAAGAGGCAGGACTTCTGGCTATGGACAAATGAGGAGACTGGCAAATTTTCCCTTCCAAAAAGCAATGATAAAATGGAATAAAGTTAATGAAAACATCTATTTTTATGCTCTTTTAATTGACCAAAGGCGATTTTTGAGAAGCTCTTCTGCTTTAGAACTGCTTCACTTTGGGTAGTGACAGTGTGAATTTGTAGTGTTCATGCCTGTGGCTACTCCTCACAGTTCTATTTGGAGTGATAAAGAATTCTCCTAGGAAATGGCATTGTTGATGAAATAGACAACCTTTGTGGTTTGGAAGCGGGGAGGAATAGTAGTTCTACTTGCTTGAGGTTGTGGTCATTGTTGAGGTGTAGACATGCTTGTTTGAGACATGCAAGGTGGAAACTATACAGGGCCCAAGCTCTCCATATACTCTTAACTCAACTCTGTGTGCAGTCATGAAGGATACTTGAAAAGAACCAGTGGAAAGTAAAAGAGATATCAGATTGGAAAAAAATACCCTGAGGTTTGAATGTATATCTCTAAATACAAATAGATATACCAAAAGCCTTACTGGCTCAAGGCTCTTGAGCACAATTTCTCTCAAATCATTAGCTTGCCACCTAATTATACAGAAACAGAAGTGACTGCTAGAAAATTTGACTTACATTTAGCAAGAATTAAAAACAGAACAAAACATGGACAGACAAACAAAAACTTAACATGGACATTAGGGAGTACAAACTATGGAGGAGACAGATTTCATAGATTTAGCTCAGGTAAATCTGAACCCTAAAACAAACAAACAAAAAATACAACCAACCAACAAACAATCCTAGCAAATTTATAAAAAGGTAAAACAAAACATCAATTTATAAGGAGAAAAATAGAATTCAGAGTTGCTATGATAAGCTGTCTATAAAAAAATTGAGACATCCAAAGATACAGGACAGTTAAGGAGGGAGAAACAGTCAGTACATATTTATTTTATCAAATAAAGACTTCAGAAAAGCTATGAAAAATAAGTTTAAAAATAGAAGAAAATCATTCCTAAAGAGTTAATAGTGTAATAACAATGAATCAACAAACACAAAACAAAATAAGGACAGATAAATTATTTGAAGAGGACCAAATGGAAATTATGGAGTTTAAAAAAATGCAATTGAAATTTAGAAAATTCAGAAGAACTCAGCAGCAGATTTGAGGTGGCAGAATAATTAGTGAGTTTGAAGGTAGATCAATACAAACAATTCAACTGAAGAAAAAAACACAGAAGATAAATAAATTAAAGAAAAATGAGCAAAGCCTTAGAAATCAGTAAAACACCATAAAGTATATCAATATATGTATAAAGAAAATAACAAAGGAAGAGAAAGAGACAAAAAATTTGAAAAAAAAAAGCTGACAAATTTCCAAATTAATGAAGACATTTCTGTATACTTTTGAATATAAAAAATAAACCCTAAATCCTTGGTAGAATAAATACACAGAGAAACATACCTAGATGTATCAACCTGTTCAAAACAAAGCATCAGGTCTTGAAAGCACCAAGAATAAAACAGTCCATTGCTTACACATTGGATTACCATCTGAAACAATGGAGCACACAAAACAGTGAAATGACATATTCAAAGTTCTAAAAGCAAAACAAACCCACTTTGAAAACAAGGAATTCTCTCTCTAGCAAAACTCTTCTTTAAAAATGAAGGCAAGGTAAGGATACTTAGAAATAAACAAAGGCTAAGATAGTTTGTTCATAGCAGACCTTCCTTTGAATACTAAAATCCATGAGACTAAAAGGAATTGATATCAGATAGTAATTTGAACCCACAGAAATAAATAAAAAAATCTCAGAAGTGTTAAATATATGTCGATTATATTTAACACTATCTCAGAAGTGTTAAATATATTTTGTCGATTAACAAAAGGCAATACATATGTATTTGTTTATTTCTTCTCTTAACTTCTTTAAAATATATGACTGATTAAAGCAATAATTACAATACTATATTATGTGGTGAACAATTAAAGAATGTAAAACCAGAGCAAGGTGAAGAGAGGAAATAATAGAGATTAGAGCAGATATCCATGAAATTAAGAAAATACAATATATAAAATTAATGAAACAAAAAAATTGTTTTTGGAATATGTCAACAAAACTCACAAACCTTAGCTAGACTGACTAAGAAGAAAAGATTGACAACACAAATTACCAAAAGGAGAAATAAAGCTAGAGACATCACTACCAACCCTACACAACTGAAAAGGATAAAGGTGGATATAGTTAACAACTTTATGACAATAAATTGGACAACCTAGATAAAATAGACACATTCCTATGAAGGTACCAACTACCAAAATGACTCAACACAAAGCACAAAATCTGTTAGACTCATAAAATAAGTAACAAAATTAAACTTGTAATTAGAAATAGTCCCCTTCAAATAAGCCCAGGTTCAGGTAGTTTCATGCATAAATTTTATAAAATATTTAAAGAATAAACAATACACAATTGGTCTTCAAAAGTTTTGAAGAGGGGGGACTACTTTCCAACTTATTTTAGGAGGTCAGTATTATTCTGAGACCAAATCTAGACAAAAGACATGACAGAAAATGAAACTAAAGATAAGTATGCATCATAAAAAATACACGAAAATTCTTAACAAGGACTAGGGTGGCACCTCATGCCAGTAATTGCAGCACTTTTAAGACAGAGGTGAGAAGATAGCTTGAGGCCGAGAGTTTGAGACCAGCCTAGCCAACATAGAAAGATCCTATTCTACAAAAACATTTAAAAAACAAATCAGGCATGGTGGTGTGTGCCTGTGGTCCCAAATACTTGAGAGGCTGAGGTGGGAGATTTGCTTAAGCCCAGGATGTTGTCTGCAGTTAGCTACGATGGCACCACTGCACTCCAGCCTCTGTAAGAATGTGAGGCCCTGTCTAAAAAAAATACAAACACTAAAAATAAAGAAAAGAAAAATTCTTGATATAATATCAGCAAAATATCAATTAATTGTTAAAAAGATTGTACACTATAACACTGTGATATTTCTCAGGGATGGATGTTTAATTAACATCTGAAAACTAATTAATGACTTCATCATATTAATATAATAAATAATGTTTGGTAAATGTTTTTCTATAATAAGCCAAATAGTAAATATTTTAGACTTTGCAGTCCATGTGACAGCTGTTAGAAATTATTCAGCTATGCTGAGTAAATAAATGGGCACGTCTGTGTTCCAGTAAATATTTGTTTACAAAAGTATTTACTCACAGGTGGAAGGCAGAACTTGGAACATGATTTGTGTTTGCCAATCCTAGGAGAAAGAAGAAAGGAAAACAACATAATCATCTCAAAAGAAAAAAATTATCAAAATCCATTATCTTGTCATGATAAAAACTCACAAGAATTTAGGAAGATGAGTGGGGCCCAGTGGCTCAATGGATAACATGTCTGACTACGGATCAGAAGATTCTAGAAGTTAGGAAGAGAAGGGAACGCCATCAACCAGCTAAAACATGAAAAACCCATAGTTAACATCATGGTAAATGGTGAAAGACTGAATGCTTTTCCCTTAAGACCAGGAACAGGACAGTAACGCCCACCCTCACTACCTTTATTCATCAAGGCACTGGTAGTTCTTGCCAGCAAAATAATGTATCCCCTAACCCTTATCCGCCTCAAAAATCAAAAAGCTATCCATATTGGGAGGTAAAACTATCTTTATTCACAATCATATAAACTAACATAAAACTTAGTATGCAAGTTTAAGTGTAAAGTTAAACTTTAAATCACAAGATAGAAAATATTTGAAAGTAAAAGTGTCTATATCACAAAAAAAGAAAGAAGTAGTATCAGAACAACATGTCCAAATGGTGACTACTTTTTTGCTCACTTTTATCCATGACTGCAGAGGAAGCAAGGGTGTCCTGACAATGAGGCATAAATAGTACAGCCTAGTCAGAAAAAACGTAGCTGTAGCTGCTGGGTCAAGTGAACTCCAAAGCTGAAATAGTGTTTTGAAAATATTAGAAGTTCATTCTGTTGATCCTCAAATAAGCAATTACTCAAAATTGAAAGTGAATGCAAAGCTTTGCTCACTGGTGTGGAGTAATCGTTTCTCCTTTGCCCCCTAATTTCTCTCTTCCCTCTAGTCCAAAGTTAGCCCCTTGAAGAAAAAAGATCAAGGGTTTTGCCAAAATCCCTGTTTCCCCAATAGGGCTGACAGCCATACACATCCATCTGAATAAGCTGGGGAATTTGGGGGAGGTGAGACACTCAAACATGTATGGCTCTGTTTGATGTAGGCACACACATCCCCATCTTGTGGAGCAGAGGTACCTGAATTCAACTGATAGGATTTGGACAAATTTCACAATACAGGAAGAAAGCAAATATGATGTTGTCAGTACAGCCAACTTTCAGCCAACTTAATGTAATATTGTTGTGACTTCCACTGCTAAATGCACATTTGGCTTTGGCTTGCATACTTTTACTATGAATGCTCAAAATCCCAGAGGCGATTATCCTGATCTGGAAAGGTTGCATGGAGAATAGTACTAATAATATCAGCACATCACATCCCAAATGAGCTTTGAGATATAGGACTCTGTGATGGATGATTTTGCTGATTGGAACCTATGACAAAGTGAGGCAAATCTGGAAGCACTCATTAATTTCATACTGCTTAAACATGGCTACAAGGTATACACCAACTGAAAAGCACCTATTAGTGTTCTACTGAAGTAGAAGTAGTAGTTCTACTTCTACTGAAGTAGAACTGAAGGAGAACACTAATAAAGCAGTAATTATAATACTATATTATATGGCTAATAATTAAAGAAAGCAGAATCCCTAACTTACAGGGGTCTTATGAGTCTGTGACCTGATGTTCTCCATTTAGGGTGGGCCAACTGAAATTCAATGACTAACAAGATGAGACAGGACAAAAATACTTCTCATGTCAAATGGAAGTTCAGGAATAAACAGGCCTCCAGTAGCATGACAGCATTACATGAAAAAGTAATGGTTAGGTCTTTGAGGGACAACGTTAAACCATTCTGCCATCTGAAGCAACAGTGCCAATTCAGTAAAACCACCAATTCACAGAAGTCTCCTTAAATGTTTGGAGCTGGTTCACTGATGCATTAGCTAAGCTGAAAACTGATTACATGTACTAAGTTACTGTAGCTGTAACTCAGCACTTGCTGTTCAAAACTGAAAAGGTATGTGGTAACTTCACTCAGTGGGTAGAACTCAAGTAATTTTTAATAACTCTGGCTGGTGCTTCCCTTGATGGAGTTTGTTTGTTTTACTTATTCCTGAGATATTTCCTGCAACCTGTTTTGTTTTAAATTTAGAAAACTACAAACTAGCAGATTGAAAACAGGTAAAACTATCTGAATGACTCATGCAGTTGCTCATGGTAAGTGTCCATTCCCTGATGAGACTAACTGAAATCAAGCTGCTGATGGAGACTGCAACACCTAGAATGCCACCATTGTTGCCTGGATCCATCATCATACAGAACATGGAAATATCTTCACAATTATAGACTAGGGAAATAGTAAAAGATTCTGTTTCTGATGCAGGGGCAACCATTGCATACCAGATTTGTGAGTCTTGCCGAAGTTGGCTGAGTCCACCTCACTTAGTATTCCAGGTCCATACTCCTTTGTAAGGAAGTTTGCTCACTGAATGTGTATGCCTCCATAAAAAGATCATTTTCTCTTGGCTGATACATGGGTTATGATAAAATAAAAAAGAGTGGTAAATGGACCTATTTTAAAAATTCAGGATTCTGTCCTGACCATTCCTGAGTATGATGGTTCATTCTTTCTTCTAATGGCAAATCCAGGTTTGCCTGATGGATGCAGTTTTACTGTGGCAGCCCATCCAAGATGTGTCCTAGGACAGATAAGCTTAATTCTGACTTAGGCTTCTAGAGTTTTTAGTTGGGTTGACATAGTCCTTCGCCATAAGGCTAATAATCACTTAGTTGAGTACACTGCTCACCAAAGTTACCCACATGGAGCAAAGTCAGGAATATAATATATTTCTGTAATTTTATAAAATTGTTTTCCTCTTGTATGTGATAAATCCAAATGTAAATTTTGAGTGTAAGGAAGGGCTGATTGAAAAATATAGTATAGTCATAGCTATTATAAAGAGCTGTGCCTAGATTTTGGTAATGGAGGAGAAATAACAACTTAGGAACCTGAGGAGGGAGCATCTCAGATCCCGGAAGCTGTTGGGGTTGGGGGAAGAGACATTTATAATGTTTGCCTTTCAAAACTTCTCTACGAACCTTCCTTATGAAATAAAACACTGTGTAGCTCTCCAAAACTATTGAAAGCATCTTAAATGTAGCTAGGTTTCTGGTCAAGAAAGGGTTAACTTAGAAGGCCTGGGTGGCTCAAAACCTTACACATTCCAAAGAAACGCCTGTGTCCAAGAGGATCCTTTGGCAGGATCCTGAGCGATAACTGCTAAGCCCTTGGAATACTCTGCTTGATAGAAATGCTTTTGTATGCCCTAATCAGTTGAGGTTGTCCTAACGTTGTGATTTACAGTGAAGGACTCTTTCTTCTCTGGAGGTGATGAGTATCTGAGGTTAGTTGCACAGCACTGTATGCCTGTGTGACTGATCTCCAATAATATCCCTTTACTGCAGGGCATGGGTTGGCAACACTTGCAACATTAGACAATGTTGCTGGAAGAATTAAGATCATCCTCATGAAACTCTACTGGGAGGGGACATCTGAAAACTTGGCCCTGTTTCCTTTGTACCTTGCACCATGAGCCTTTTCCCATTGCTGATTTTGACTGTTATCTTTTCACTGTAATAAAATAATAACATTGAGTATAAGAAGTTTCTTTTCTTTTCCTTTAGTTCTATGAGTCATCATAGTGAATCATTGAACCCAGGGGTGGTCTTGAGGTCCTCTGATATAGTGTACCATCCCCTGCTAGATGCCTCTTACCATGCTCTAATTGCCATTCTCCTGAACATTACTGAAGAGTCAATAGAAAAGATGAGGCGGTGGTCCCAGTTCTTGTACCTTCAGGCAAAACATGCCACAGCTCCTACAGATGTCTTCTTCTCCCACTCCTATAGCTAGTAATTTCAGGAGGCAGAGGAATTTCTTGGCTTGCGACATGGAAAAACAGGACAGGTTGTACAGACTGACCTAAGACACTTCATACAAACAAGAAGTTAACTCAATTATTTGAAGTAACTATGATGCCTAAGGACAACCAGCTAGTCAAATGCATCCCCAGACTGATGTAAGTCACACCCGGAGGGACCTCACAATTTTAAACAATACTTTCTTGCCAGAGACACCATGTGTGCTCCTCGGATTATACTTCTTATGTGGAAGTCAGGCATTTTCTTGCCAAAACACAGTAACTTTCACTATAGGGGTGGTCATAAGAGACCTTCAAGGGTTTAAGAACACAACAACAATATATCATGTAATCCTGGATAACTGTGGAGATCTCCTAGAGGCATAATAGACTCAACATTTTTGCAGGCCCTGGGGTCATATTTTTTTTCAAATGAATAAAAAGATGGTAAAAAATGTGTTCCTGATTTTCACTGAAGTGAATAATGACACCACTTGAACCATGGAAATAATTCAGGCCTGACTCTACTCACTGAACAAGGGTTGTTAGGGATAATAGAATTGCCCTGGATTTCTTCCTTGTAAGCCAAAGAGGAGTCACACATTCGTTAACACATCCTGTTACATGTGAATTAATTCCTTAGACCAAGAGGTAATTTCAATATAGAGAGACAGCCACCTGGCATTTGCAAGTAGACCTTGCTGGATTATGAGATTTGATTAGCGGGCTTATGCTGGGTCCCTAGGCCATGGCTGAGATCAATGCTGCAGATTAACCTCATCTTGCTGATTATGGTCCTATTTGTTTTAAACTTAGTTACTGTATGAGAAAAAATGAATAGTTATGGTCTCAGCTTTTGTTGGTCAGATTAGAGTGGTCAACAGATTGATATAATCATGGAAAACTTCATCAAAAGTCAAATGAGTGTTGAAACTAAGGATGAATATTATTAAGAGACAATTTTCCATGTTTGTTTTTATCTTTTTGGTGCATCTAGCAAGTTAGGCACTAATTGCTCTTTGTTAAGGACTATCTTTCCAAAGTTGTTTGTAAGTATAACAGCTTTGGAAGATGAAGATAGTGTTGTTTCCCAGTGGAGTGAAAGAAAAACATGCTTGTTGACCATTATGAAGATTCTGGTTCCCTAAGCCCAGGGCTGCCTGAGAGCCTGTGCAGCAGGTATCCATCTGTGCCCATCCATGTCATTTAGGTTGGGTGAGAAGAAGTCAAGCAAATATGCCAGTGTGTATGCCACCTTTTGTGCAGTGAGTGATACAGGCCTTTGTCTCTCACCTAGGAGTCTTGTGTCTTCTACTAGCATCTATGAAAATATGACAGACTAATTTGTTAGCTTGTAAGTAAGATAAAATATCAGACCATTCACAGTAACAACACACAGAGTAGGAGTAATTCTGCTTGGGATCATTCAAAATATACCCTCCATGGCTATCATAAAAAATCACGTTTGAACAGCTCCTGGGAAGTTGTTTTGTCAAATTCAAAAGAACATAGGCTTTGGAATCAGAAGGATCAGAAAAGAAAATACAAGCTCACTATTTGAACATTATAATATCTATAATGTAAATATATTATAATGAATAAATGTTATTGTATTAATAATAAAGCTATTATTTAGCACCTGGCCTAATAAAATAAATTGATGATTTTTTAATATTTCTTAAAGAGTTGGAAACTAAATTCAGAGGCACATAAAGAAAATGAACACAAATAAAAACATAATATAGAATACATGTAAAAGTCACATACTTATTTAAGAAATAAATTGAAAATAAACCAAAAGTAAAAACAGAAAAAAGCTATAATTACATCATATAGAACAAATAATTGTTAATATTTTAATGTATGTTATTTTTAATATAATTTTTAAAGGAAGGTTATAGAAAATACAGTGTTTTGCATCCTAAGGTAAAAGCAGCTTGATATTGGTTCTGGTGAATTTATTTTAAAGAAAGAAAATATGTTAATATCACAATTCAGAAAGCTTGGCTGTTGAATTTTTGTTAAATCTACTGGTTAAGAACATAAATGGAACATCCATAGAGACTTTTCTTTAGCCCAACCATCTGGACACTTGCTGTATTTTGATTAAAAGCAAAAAACCCATTTGACTAAAACTTATAATATACTTAAATTCCAGGCTTCTATAGAAAGAAAACCAGAGATAAAATAACACGTAAAAACTGTGAAAAAAGTCATTGTTGCATCAAAAAATTCTATTAATTATAGTAATTATCTATGATTGGAACTCTTAAAACATCTGCAGTGAAACAAGTGGCTATGCTTCAACATGCTTATTTCATATTTCAATCACTTAAATATAGCTATTGTTAAGGAATTAGTTGGAAGTCATTAAGAAAGGAACTTGCAAAAAACCAGTTCTGCCATATGACAAAGACAAAATTGAAGAACTAATAACAGAAAATGTGCCCAAACATTATGATCTCCATCATTAAATATAAATTAGTATAAAAATGAGTAACATCCAGTTGGCAATTAGCTTCCATTGTATTTCTTTATTTACATATTAAGATCATTAATTCTGTTAGCTAATTAAAGTCTGCAATAATGTAATTGTAATGAATCCTCATTCAGTGAAGACAAAAACTATCTATTCAATGAACATTGTGTCAGGTAACTTCTATATGTCTAGCAATGAGGTTGTCATCACAGGTATGGAGGAAATGTGGTAATACTTCCAATTCTAATGATTTATTTGAATCACTGTAAGTTTGAAATTGGAAATACCTTCAAAACTGAGGATACATATTGAAAATATCAAAGGTATATCACATGATTTTTTTTGTGTGTGATACTATAAAATTATAATAAAAAACAACTTACAATATGCAATTTAAAATATATTATTAAATTGAAAGGATGAACAAATAATACATGCATCATCTCAATGGATAAAATAAAGAATGTTAAATATATTAAATGAGAAGAGCATTACACATGGGTTGTGGGGCTGTAGGTAAATCTATTATTTGTGCATTTCCAATTTCTAAAATTGTAGCAATGTACAACTATTTATTTTGTAATCTAAGGTACTTGTTTTTTTTTTAATTTATTTATTTATTTTTGAAACGGGATCTAGCTCTGTCACCAGCCTGGAGTGCAGTGGTGTGATCTCAGCTCACTGCAACCTCCGCCTCCCTGGTTCAAGCAATTCTCCTGTCTCAGCCTCCTGAGTAGTTGGGACTATAGGTGCACACCACCATGCCTGGCTAATTTTTGTATTTTTAGTAGAGAAGGGGTTTAACTATGGTGGCCAGGATTGTCTCGATCTCTTGACATTGTGATCCGTCTGCCTCAGCCTCCCAAAGTGCTGAGATTACAGGCTGAGGTACTTATTTTTAAAAGAACAAAAAGTCTTGTATCCCATTTTCTCATGTTTGTATTATATTGAATAAAGTAATATAATTAATGCTAATATACAAGTATAATCAAAACAGAAAGACTCAAATCAGATGACATGGCTTTTGGTCTGGGTCATCCATTAATGATCTGTTTGATCCTGAGCATAAGGTTTTGGGCCTGTTTTCCTCCGGTTGTATTTTGATTGATTTTGACTCTACCAGCTCTATAATCTTTTTCATCTCTAAGAAAATAATTATTATTGTTAAATTATCTAGGAGTCATAATGCCAGGTTACTCCTAAAGCATATCTTTGGGGAAGAATGAAGCAATCTAAATTGGGGAGGTGCCATCTTCTATAAATGAGACAAATGGGTTAAGACCAGGGATACTTCAACTTACTGATAGACTTGCTTCTGGAGATCTGTGTATACATTGAATTGTTCCAAATATTTACCCATGTAATGTTAAAAATGTTTTCTCTGTATTTCACATTGATTTTCAATTGGATATGGCTCTCAGACTTTTAGCAGTAAGTTTTAGACACTTTATATTTCTATTCAGTTATATTAAATGGTGACTAAATCTGTGAATAAACAATTCAGAATAATGAAACCCTTCACCATTTCAGTGAGGTCTATTAACAGTGATTTGCTTTGGCAAATAGAAAAGTATTAGTAAAATATTCATCGCAGTAGTTATTTGTTTAATGGCTAATACAAAATGGAGTTTACTGGTTTGATAAGATAAAAATTAGATTTTTTGTCTATAAACCCCTACTTTTGGAAGATATTTAGTATTTTAAATTATTAGGACTCTGAAGTATGTTTTTCTTGATTGAATAATTCATTTATTCATTGAGGAAATATTTTATTGAAAAGCTACCACGTGCCAAGAACTATTCCAGATGCCAAAGACACCAATAGTGAAAAAAAAAAATGCTATCAACACTACACTCACAGAAAATCGGTGCCTTGATAAAGCTTATATTTAAATGATTCATGAAGAAGAAAATATATGTAAAATGTGCAGCATATTTTTAATTATAATTTCAAAGGAAATACATAGCAGAAAAGAGAAAAAAGGAATTAAGGTACAGTTATGAATACAGTGGTATCAAAGAAAGACTCACTGAGAAAGTGACCTATCTAGGTGGTGGAAGGTACAAATAAAAAGGCTGAAAGTCAGATGTGTATCCAACAGGTTCTGACAATAACAAATTGGACTCTATGGCTGTTGAGCAGTGCAAGGGATAAGGGAGAGTAGCAGGAGATGGGGTCAGAAAGGGAACAGGGCAGATTGGGTGATGAGAGATCCGAGGGGTAAGGAAGCATTGAGCTTTAGGAGCAACTGCGAGTCTTAAGGAGACCTTGGTTTCATTCAGTGATATGGGAAACCACAGCAAATTTTGATCAGAAGAGTAATATCAACTAACTCTACTGGGACCGCATGGAAACGAGGAAGGAGAATACTACAGCAACCTGGAAGCCAGTGAAAAATGATGGCAACACTATCTAAGACGGTAAAAAATTGGCTAAGAAAAGCTCATTTGGAACTGTTGAGGAGAGAAATGTATTTGCAGACAGAGCATGAAAAATCATGAACCACTCCATGGGTTTTGTCTTGTGCAAGTGGAAGCAAGGGAAGAAGATAAAGAGTAAGTTACAGATTTTTTTTCTTTAAACCAACACTTTTAAACACAACTGTAAAATGAATAAAAATACGTAACTTCTCCTGCCATACCTCATGCACCATGTTGGGATAAGCAGTCAAAGTTCCTGTATCAATAATCATTTTGATTATACTGTTCCAGAGAAACAATGTATAAAAACATGTTCCAGTGCAATTTCTATGTAATCTGTTCCTCCTGTCCCATCAAGTGTGACAGTATATTATGTATTGACAGAAAACATCAATATGGATGATGTTAGACAGTGGGAGGAAAGCATTTTTGTGTGCTAGTTTTGTCTTTATAATAACAGCATTGATCTGTATTTCAGCTAACCCGTTTTCAGCAACTCACAGCTAATTTGCCCATATCTACATTGGTATGAGCAATAATATGGTGAATGTCAGATGGGATCTGCAATTCATAGGAACAGCTCCGCAGCCTAATGATTTTTGTCAAATGTGAATTAATTATTAATCTGATCTGTCCTTCTTTGTTCAGAGCTCTGCAAATGTTAGTAAATCAGGGTCTGCTCAAACTTTTAGTAGAACTGAGGCAATAATAAGCAGGTACTTTTTGATTTGCTTACTTTCCTCTTGCCTGATGAATAAAATATTCCTGTACTTTTAAGGCCTTGGGATTACCATTTGCTCAATTTTAAAATTACTTACTCAAAATGAATTGTTTGTTTAGTTATTTTTATATTTTATACTCCTTTTTTTAGAAACTTTCAGCATTCTTCTTCAAATAATACGAAAGCTTTCATCCTATTCTCAGGTTAACAAATCATGGTAGTGCTGAAGAACAAAGAAGGCTTGGAAATTGAATTAAATCAATTAATAGTTATAAACACACTATTTTAAAAGAGCATCACATTCCTTATCTATGTTATTAAATTTTAAAATATCTGCTGACAAAGACTGTCTCCCCTTGATCTAACTTTTTTTAAAAAAATTGTTTTTAGAGACTGAGTCTCGCTCTATTGCCCAGGCTAGAGTGCAGTGGTGCGATCATAGTTCACTGTAACCTCAAACTCCTGGGCTCAAGCAATCTTCTCACCTCAGTGTCCTGAGTAACTAGGACTATGGGTATGTGCCACCATGCCCAGCTTATTTTTAAGCTTTTTGTAGACCGGGATCTCAAACTCAAGTTCTCCTCAAGGGATTCTCCCACCTTGGCTTCCCAAAGTGCTGGGATTATAGACATGAGCACAGCCTTTGACCTAACTTTAGCTTCTCTGAACCCTCTGTTAGACTAGGCCTTACCTTGGTCTTTCATTATTGTCTTTGTAGAATTCAGTTTGAGCAAGAATCCTACTTAGTCAAGCTAGAAAAAAAAAAAAATCCCCTTCTTTGTATCTGACCACCTTCTACACCTGATCAAATTCCTCATCCTCTAGACTCAACATCTTCTCACCCTGGCTTCCCTTCAGCAAGAATTCTGTTCAGTTGGCCTAGCAAGAATATCCCTTACCTCTGATATTTTCTCTTTGTAAATATTCACCCTGTGACCACCCCCATCCCCTAAACCTGCTCCTTAGCTGTAAATCCCCACTTGTTGTTGTTGGAGTTAAAATTGATCCCCATCTGTCTCCTCTACCTAAAGACTCTATTGCAGTGGTCCCCATATCTACTGAGATAAAAGTCCTCTGTATCCTCTTTAACGAGTGTCATAAATATTTGTTTTTCTTTAACATTACTTCACAGGCTTATAATGAGCATTTAACAAGATAACATATATAGAATTCCCAGCAGAGGACCTGGCCTTAGTTTCTGCCAACTGTTTTGTCAGTGTGCCTGTTAGGTTGGAATGGGAGGCAGACTGTGTGCCCTTTAAATCAAATCATTTCCCTTCAGAGATGACAGAGAGTATGCTGGCTATTTACACACAGTATGTTCACTATTTTGATCTATTCAGCTAGGGATTTAGTCAAATTACTAACTGAATTGGTGTAAAAATAAGCACATTTTATTAATTTTTATATGAATGATTACATTAAATCATTATTACACTGGTCACCTGATCCATTCATCGACAGATAAAGCCTATAAGGAAAGCTCTACTTTCAAATAATTTGCATTCCCCAGTTAAAAGTTGAGAAATTTTATATCCTTCTGGGTAAGGGTGCTTTTTTTTAATATAATATGAAAGCAGCTATAAGTCCAGAAGGCTGAGTGGGCCATGTAAAATTTTATTTTAGCTGAAGTACGAACTGGGCTTTCAGACGTTGTACAAAACAGCCTGACTTCTCAGTTCATACACATGAGTGTGACAAGCAGAAAATTAGACACCTGGCAGCTACAAGTGTTTTGGTTTTATGTTTTTAGATACATGGCCAAGATTACTTTTGTGACTGCCAAATTACTACCTTAATTTAAAAGCAGAGAAACACATCAGATTTTTACCACCTAGAAAATCATGTTAAATCTTTGTTTGAAAATGTCTTCATTAGCAGAGAGAAAGGAAAAAAATGTTTCCTACCAGACTTAACTTCCATCCATGGTGTAGGGTTCAGACCTTGAGAAATGTCTGACAACGCTGCTGAAAACTATGCTTGAAATGTTGATTTCACTGCTAGAAGCCATTTAGGGCAAAGAATATAACTGAGTGGCTTAGGGGTTGATGCAGTTATTTGCTTACCTAATAGTGATAATACAAGTCAAACTTCTGTATTTTTGATATTTTATCTTATTTTCCATTTTACTTACAGGATGTTTTTATGGGGCTTCTCTACTTAACACAATCCTGAAATTTAACACAGGATGGAAAAGAAGGCATTATAAAATTTCAGTAAGGTAGATTGAAACTAAAAGTTACACTTAACTCTGACATCCACTTTGAACAAAACATAGAAAGAACAGTGCATTTAAACTAAATAAAATCCAAGAGGCAAATATGGTACTTACTGTGGCAAATATGGTTTTACTGTGAGGTAGTCAGTAATAATTTAATAATAGGACATCTGAATATAAAGAAAAAAACTGGTGACAAGAGTGTGAGAAATGTATCTTACTGCTTGATAACAATATACATCTCAAAAAAAAGGGGTGGCTTAGTGCCCAGTTTCTGAAAGAAGGTCTTTTTTGTCCTTTTTTATTGCACTTTTCAAGTTTATTTAAGCTAGCCAATTGTGACTTAAATTTGGTTAAGCAAAGACAAATATGCTTGACAAGTCATTAGAGCTCTTGTGTGCTTTCTTATTTGTCCATATAGCTGTTCCCTGCCCATCCAGTTGCCTACACAGTGTTATGATGTCAGTTCATTAAGTTGGCTATAATAAAATACCATAGACTAAGTGGCTTACAAACAACAGAAATCCATTTCTGACAGTTCTAGGAGCTGAGAAGTCCAAGATCAAGGCACTGACAGATGTGGTATCTGGTGAGGGATTGTTTCCTAATTCCTAGAAGGCAATCTTTTTGCTGCATCCTCACAGCCTGTGGAAAGGACTGGCAACTCTCTGAGATCTCTTTTATAAGAGCATTAACCCCATTCATGAGGGCTGTACCCTTATGACCTAATTACCTCCCAACTGGCCCCATTTCCTGATACCACTGCCTTGTGAGTCTTGGCAGGAGGGAGGTGGCCTTCAGTAAATTGTAACATCTGCTGCTCAGCATTGGCTATATCTTGGTTAGATTAACAGTGAAGAAGATCAGAAAAAAGAGATGGGGTCCAAACGGCAGCTACTGGCCATTTGTGCTCAAAGACCAATTATCTTAGAAGGGCTACTCAAAAATAAGCCCCTTGTCAGGCTCTTGGTGCTTAAGTTTTTCAGAATTGGCTATAAATGGTCTCTCTACAGGGGAAGAACTGAGCCTGGAAATGGGACCAGTTTTTGGAAAATAAGCAAAATGGGGAAGGGAAACTGAGGTGAAGTCTAATAGAAACTTTTTCTGCCAACATGTAGGAAGGAACTATGGAGGACTAATGAGTGAACCAGGAATATTAATGAGGAGATTTAGATTTAGTAAAAAATTAAAAATAAAGCAGAATGATTATTTCACCACGAGTCTGCTGCTCCAAAACATAACAGGAAGAAGGAAGACTATTAGTACCAAATTATGTAAGATAGCCATTACCTCTGTAGCAAACATTTTTTTTTTCCTTTTGGTCATCAGAAAATTAAACTAAGAATAAAGATTCTCTCAACATAAAAAAGTCTTTCTTCTAGAATAATTGATATAAAACCAATACATGAACTATCCAAGGTGATATTGGGTGACCACTAGAATTTGAGGAAAGATTCCAGTATTTCAAATTCTAAATTATCATTTTCTTTTTTCTACAGGACTGAAAATTTTCATTTGCTTATGACCTTAAATGTATATGGAAGTTTCCTTTTGTAAGTCTTATTTACGGTTTGCATGCTTATTTAAACAATGAGCTTTTTAAAAATCATTAGGTCAATTTATTTTTCTTTCTTTTAATTTTTCTTACATTTCCCCTATTTCCCCTTTACACATGGCTAATCCCTGAAAACTTCTGATATAGTAAAAAGTATCCTATTGGTTTATTTTACTAATCTCTCTTACTTTTTTACAGGATTGTGACCTCTAGAGAGCAGAAGCTGTATCTTTTTCATTTGCATATTCTGAGCATCTATTACAATGCTTCATATATAGTGTCTCAGTACATATTAATATTTATTGTTCAATAAATGAATCCATGAACTCATTTTATGTGAAACTATGGAAAGTAGGATAATCTCTCCTACAAGAAATATTGGGAAGTAGATTATTCCAGTCATCTGTTTCTATTTAACAATTTATACAACGCTTAGTGGCTTAAAGCAACAACTGCATTTCTGTTGGTCAGGAATTTACACAGAACTCAGCTGGGTGATTCTTATGATCCAGTTAGTGATATTCATCTGATAACTGGGCTGGGCTAAACTGGGCTGCTTCCATCTCCATGTAGACTCAAGCCCTCTCCAGTGGGCTAGTTGGACTTTTTATAGGATGGTTCAGGGATCCTAGAAACCACAGCAAAGGCTACCAGTCTCTTTGAATTTTAGGTCTAGATCTGTATAGCTTTACTTTAGCCATATTCCATTGATCAAAATAGTCATAAGTCAACCCAGATTCAAGGCAAGGAAAAATAGACTGTATCACAAGGGGTTGAGTATAAAGAATTTGTGACCATTTTCAATCTGCAATATATGAAGGAAAAAAAGAATAAACAAGCTATATATTTAACCTCATTCTCTGTGCCTGCATCAGGTCTATATCCAAAAAAAAACTTGAAGAGAAAAAATACTTTTCAGAAAGGCAACATATTTGCTCATATTTCTTAAGCAATTTTTAGCAGAGATTTCTCTGGCCTTGACTACTTTACTTGTTTCAGTTCTTTCAATGTCTAAGTTATTTTGATGTATTCTTTTCACTATCTCTGTCATTTATATTTTTTCATTTTTATTCTGACTGCTATCAGCCCCCAAAACCTGACCAGGTCCTTAGTTGTACATGTACTATATCAATTCCTTTCTAAATAGGAGCCAGGAAGACGGCAGGCAAGGATCCTAGAATCCTCCTCCACTGACCCATTGTCCCTTGTCCATGCCACTTCCAGATTTCCTTTCTCTAAACTAATTATTATTTTATCATATTCCTGCTCATAAAACTATCAAATTCAATGCAGGAATTCCTCAGAGATATTGCAGATCTGGATCCACATCACTACTGTAAAATGAATATCACAATAAAATGAGTCAGAAACTTTGTGATTTCCTAGTGCATATAAAAGTTATGTTTACACTATACTGTAGTTTATTGTGTGCAATAGTATGTCTAAAAAACAATGTACATACCTCAATTAAAATGTGCTTTATTGCTAAACATTGTTAACAATCATCTGAGCATTAGTGTCACACTTCTCCCATGAATGAAGTCTCTTGTCTGTATAATGTTCCTCAAATGTGCTTTGCATTCTCCTAGATCGCTTCTTTGGCTGATGTCATTCCTATGGTCTAGAGTTCCATCCCTCTGGCTCTATCTATGGTACCACAGTTATCTTTTGGGCTCTTGCTAAAAGGCCACTGTTTTTATGAAATTGTAGCTCTCATGATTAAAAATTATTTCTTCCAAGAATTTCTAATGGCTTTCACTGTATTTTTATTTTTATTTTTATTTTTTTTTTGAGATCCAGTCTCGCTCTATCACCCAGGCTGGAGTACAGTGGCGCCATCTCGACTCACTGCAAACTCTGCCTCCTGGGTTCACGCCATTCTGCTGCCTCAGCCTCCTGAGTAGCTGGGAGTACAGGTGCCTGCCACCAGCCCAGCTAATTTTTTGTATTTTTAGCAGAGACGGGGTTTCACTGTGTTAGCCAGGATGGTCTCAATCTCCTGACCTCGTGATCCACCTGCCTGAGCCTCCCAAAGTGCTGGGAATACAGGCGTGAGCCACCGCGCCCGGCCTTCACTGTACTTTTTAATGCAGTTCTTATATAATAAACCCTGCTATATTAATATTTACAAAGCAATTGATCTTTGTAAAAATAATATATTCCTAATGAGTGGAAAGTCTGATTTGCACATTGTAAAATCTTAATAGATGTTGGAATGAATAAATGAAATAGTGAATCAAATAATAGTAGAATGTTTTTATAATAATTTCTTTATTAAAAATACATACTATACAGTGTCAAAGTAATTTTTGGAGAAAAGCTGGGAGAAGGTTCAGCAGAGATTCAGATATATGATTAGGAAAATCACTACCTGTGTTCTCTAAACAAGAAGGGAAGAGTTTCTTACTGAAGAAAACTTAATAAAAATACTCCTTAGACATTAAAATTCCCAATGTAAAAAAAAGTTGAATCATATTTGAGTCAAATATGATCAGATGCTGAATCAAATTCAAGTATATTTGTGGATTTTAAATGGGTTTGCCAAAATGTCCTTGTGCATAGTTATCAATATTTTTAAATATAGCTAATTGTAAAAGTCAAGAAAATGAATATGCAGTTTTAGTTTGCTTTGTGAATTTGAATATTTTGAGCATGAGCAATGTTATTCTTGGATTTGCAAATATAATCGACAATGCACAATTTTTATTAAAGCTGATGTCCAAAACACTTTGTTTGATTTTACTGAATATTTGTTTTCCAAAATGAGAATTGGCTGAGTTTATTAAAGCAATGCAATTTTTGCACTTTGAGAAATAGACCTTTAACTTACTATAAGATATCCCTGAACAAATGATACTAAATGCAACTAGAGAAGTAGCCCAAAATATTGACCTGAATTGTGTTGAAGTTTCACAGAAGGTTTAATTTGAATTGATTTTCAGTTCCAGTAACATAATTTAGTAGTTCACCTGTGATTAACTAAAGCATATCATTGATTGCTTTGACTTAAGAAAGTCCTGAATTTGGAGTTTTACATGGCTAGAATAGATATGAGCAACCTTGAGATATTGTTAAAACTGTTTTAAAGTCTTTAACATTTATAAGAATGTCTTACTTTGCACTAATATAACTCATGTTCAGTCTGTAAATGGTTCAAATGATTTTAGTCCCCTATTTTATGTCTCTTTAGGAAGTCCCCCAGTATCTCAAAGGCAGTATACATAATTATATGGAAATTTCAATGTTTTTTTTCCAGAACTGTGGAACAATTCAGCAGTCTCTATAAAATGAATATCCATAGGCAGCCTGGTAGCCATATGAAACTTGTCAAAATTTGGTCAACATATAATTTTCTGCACTCTCCTTTAAAAATTTTATGTTTTTCAAAATGTCTTTTTTTTCCTTTGAAGCACTCAAAACTTGCAACTCCACATCTCCTATTTTATCTCTATTCATTAGTTTATAAATGTTCTAATTCAATATCCTATCTAAAATATTGTTGAAGGGTCAGGTTGAAATATATTTAAGGAATAAAAATAAGAATAGTTATGATAATAACAACATTAACACCAATTAAAATAACTACCGTATTCAGTATAACACTGTTCAACAGAACATTGACTATCCTTTGGGTTAGTCGTGATCTTGTTACATATATTATTTCACTCTGTATTGGTGGTCATCACATGGGAAGGTAGTGTGTAGTTTTTATGTTTCCTTGTCTTTTGTTTCTTGTTTGTTTGTTTGTTGTTGTTGTAGATGGGATCTTGCCATGTTGTTCAGGCTGGCCTTGAATTACTGGACTCGAGTGATCCTCCAACCTTGGCCTCCTGAGTATATATTCCCTGGTCTGTAGATGAAGAAATGAAGGTTCAAGAAGACTGAACATCTGGACTAATTAAATGACAACTAAATGGCAGAAATGGTATTTAAGCTCAGGCCTAGCAGATGCAAAGTCATGGGCACATGTCAAGTATGTAATATTGTATAGCCTATTAACTCATCAATTTAGTCTTTAGAAGGCTGAATTTCTAATATGTATCAGGAATAACGTAAAAGGTTGAGAGGAACACCATAAAAAGACAAGATCCATATGCAAGTTCAATTTATTTCAATAGAATTTTAATTATTTGCCATGGACTAGTAGTTGTGTGAGACACTACTGACAAATAAAAAGATAAGTTAAAAACATGTAAAATTAAATAACATGCTATACTAGGGGACTATAAAAGGACAGAGGAGAAATGGAAGATAGACTTAAAATTGGGGTGGTCATTGAGTTGAATTTTAAAGGAAACAGGAAGCTTTTTCCCATTTTGGAAGTTTTGGGAGGGGCTTCCAAATGGATGTGATAGCACATGCAAAGATACAGAGATGAGAAAGTATGCACATAAGCTCTTCATGTTTCTTAATACAAAGCTTGAGATGAAGCAGGGGAACTGGACAGGACTGCATATAAGAGAAAGTTTTGTCTGCCCAAACACACAATGCTATTATATTCCTCAGTCTTGGCTCCGATAGTCCTGTTTTACTGGGCTGTCTGTCAAATCCTCTCTTGTCCAAACTGTAAAATTTCACCTATCAGAGGCTGAAGAGTCTAAAAGACAAGATTATACATTATAGACCCCTTTTAGCATTGGGTTCAAATGCCAGTGTTGCCACTAACAAGTTGCATAATCTGGGGCAGGTTTATTTTCTTTTTTTCACTTTGTCCATTTATCCTATAAGGTAGCTTTTGCATTAACATAATTAATAAATATTATTATTACAGTTTCTTAAAACTTCAGGTCCTATATGAAGTTTTTTTTACTATTCCTGATAATTATTTGCTTACTTCTTTTTGCCTTCCCTTCAGTATATATGTAGTAGATACTAAAAAAATGTAATTGTATACAAAATGGAGGTGTGGTTTATGGTATGAAAAGCTAGTATTTAGAGACTGAATATTTTTTTCTCAAACAATTGAAATCAATATATATAATCTAGTTCATCCCCTTACTGGCTTAGAAATAGTACAGCATATATTATATACCTTATGTATTTAATTATACACATATGAATACAATGAAAAAGTTAACAGCATTATCTTTGAACTTCTACAATACAGCTAAAGAATTGTAAACTGGATAGTTCTTTCACTTCTTTTCACAAAAAAGTTTATACATATAAAATTATTTTCATAAAATATATAAAACATAACACTTATTGCATGAAATGCTTTCCCATAGAAGTATTTTTCATATTCTAATGTAAGAAAGCATTATCCTTCAATGAACAATTGCAAAATTATACAGAAAAAACAATTCTGAACTGGTCAAAATCTCATTAAAATTGTATGAGGAGAATTATGTATGCCCCATTTACAATTTTTCTTTATAGCAGAATATCAAGTAGTCCATGATTTGAGAGCACACTTTTGTTTTATCCTAGACCTACTTGACCTTATAAGTGTTTCTTGATTTTGAAGGATGACATTTAATTAAAACTGCCTTGCTGAAGTACGGTAATTATTGGTGCAGATAAAAGAGATTTACAGAAACTCAAGTCAGTGGATTGGTAAGAGCAACACAGATTTTTCTTAACATCAGGATGTATCATTTGCAAAATGTGATATACTATCTAGCTTTGTATCATTTAAAAACACATCAAGTTTGCTGGTTGAATTAGCACACATGATTGTAGAAGAGGCATTTCAATTAAGCCCAAAGTCAAACAAACTTGAAGAATTTTCTACCTTTATTTGCAATGCTGTGCATAAAATTGTTCAAGCATTTCATTGAAGAATGAGAACTCATGGAGTATGAAATCGGACCAAAATCTCTCCCTTTATTAGATGATATCTTTCCTTCATAGTTTGCTGCTCATCAGCAAATGACATTTGGTAATCTGTATGAATAATTGGTGAATTTACTGCTCATTACCTCTTTAAAAATCCAAGGAAGTATTAAACATACTTTGATTCTTTTATGAGAAAATAATTTTCATTAAAAGGTTAAAACAAAATAAGTGATTTTTATTTTTAATTAGATAGCTCAGCTACTGAGTCCTTGCAATACCAAAATACTTATGATTACTTTTTCAATTGTACTTGTGCAGACTATAAAAAAACTCAAAAAATCATATATTCCTCTCACACAACAATGATTTTAAAACTCTTTCAAATAATACTTCAGTAGCTAGAGTTCTGTTAAATATTATTTTATTTATTTTTGCAGAAAAGTATGAGTTATTCTTTACTTCTATATTCATAATTAAAGATGTTATGCAAAAATTATGCATACATATTAATTCTACATGTTTCACGTGTGAAATCTAAGATGATATTACTATTTTTCAGCTTGATATTCTCCTAAGATCATATAAAAATTATTTTAAACAGTTTTGATTTGTGTATATATTCTTGGTAGCTAATGTCACTCCAAAGTAAAATATTAGCATCTTTTTAAACCAATTTTACTCCTATTGACATTGTTTACTTGTATTCACAATGGCCTATTTTAACAGGTTCTAAATGTTAACATAGTAGTTCGTAATCATTTATTGTTGACAACAAGATAGCAGGTGTTTAGCATATTGTATTCTGAATTGGTACCCATGTATAATGAATTTCTTGGTCCTTGAGGTATTTAATGGATGTTTTCAGAAGTATTCTAAAGACTGAGATGATAAATAAGTTTTACATAACTGTAGCTAATTGAATCTTTTCCTTTTTCAGTAAAGACAAGATATATCATTTTTTCCCACATAGATCCTGGATTATTACTGTCGTTCGAATTTATTTCTATAATTTCTAAGTCAGGTGGAACAGAGCTATAATTTATTAGAGTGAAACTTTGGAGGTGCATACAGTAGTCACATTCTTATGTTCATCTCCTACAGGAACAACTTTTGATTTCATTTCATTACATTGAAAGGTAACCTCGAATATGAAAGGAGCCTTTAATGTTATAAATATGACCATGTGACCATGATGATAATCATCACTATCATTATCTAAGGTACTCACAATTAATAATAAGCCTATACACTTAGAGGTCCAAATTGAAATTAAAAAAGGAAGACGATATCTAAACTTCACGTAAAATCTACTTTTCTTAAACATTTATATGTGCAGGGCAGTTGAAAATGGAAACATTTGCATAACAACAAACATTTGGTATTCAAGCAGATTCTCATCTACTCTTTCCATCATAAAATATAAAGCACAAAATGAAATACTTTGGTTAGAACATCCCTTTGCACAGATTGAATGAATCACTACTGTTTTCCAAGGAATAAGGTTTATGCAATTTCTACTCCTCAAATCTTTTACCACATTCACATTCGCAACAACTTTTGGCAACACAATTGCTTTTATTATTATTATTTTTTTAGTTCAGCTAAAGAAGAAAAGAAGAGGTAATGCATAGAAAGCAAAAGTTAATTCCCCCCTTTTTTAAAAATGCTTGTTTTTTGCCTTCGTTTTGGATCAGTATTAATATTTTTTAAAATATTGTTATATGTATATATTTTAAAACGTATTTAAAATATTTTAACTTAAAAATAACTTTTTTTCTGTCTTTGATAGAGGAAATTGAGATTCAATAATATTAAAACTTTATTTCATATAGAACTATTTTTCACTCAATTTTTTTCATTAAGTATTTCTGAACAGTACACACTCATGGCTTAATGAAGATAAAAGAGATAGATAATGGACATTAGGATAAGGGGTAAAATGAACATCACGATTCTTGGTGTAGAGTTGTACAAGCTAGTACACTAACAAGAAATTAGTGAAAAGGAAACGAGGGGAAGTGCAGTGGAAAGAAAGACTGAACTGATGGAGCCTGATCCTGAAAGCAGATGAGCTCAAAGAACCTAGTGAACATATACAACCTATAAAGGTCAACGAATAGTAGCCAACCATAAGTAAAGGCATAGAACTACATTCAGTTAGAAGAAAGGAAAGTTGAGAGCACACACAATTTAAAAAGTGATCATACTTTTAATTAAGAGACTATAAAGACTGAGGTGTTCAGACACTACAAAAGAAGGAAAGAATAGGAGCATCGACTAGGGATGTTAAAATTATTGCTAAGTTTTAGCAATAGTTTGTTAAATGTCAACTGAGAATCAGTGTCATTGACATGCAACTCTTGAAAAGAACACATAGGGGTATTTTACCAGCTTCTTTCTATGGAAAAAAAAAACCCGAAGGCAATAGAACATTCCTTTCCAATGATGGACCATGAGGCCAAATATTTTACTTTTACTAATAATAGCTACAAGTTATTGGTGCCACTATAGATGAGGTATTCCTTATTCACTCAAACATTTGCATTATCTTGATGAGGTAGAAATTATTGTTCCCTTTTTATAGATGATGAAACTGACTTTAAAAAAGGTAAAATAACATGTCCAATATCATATAGTTTACAAATGTCAGGACCAGAATTAGAATCCAGAGATATTACAAATCCTGTGTTCTTTACTAGGCAGACTGCCTCACTTATAGAGATGTGGCTTTTAAGACACAAGAGTCCTGAGTCCCTTAAGGACCTGCCAGGATTCAAGGGTCCTGGTACTAGGTTATATTAGAAATTCATCGACTAGGCAAGCAGTTTCTGCTGTCCATATTAATTGGTATAGGATTACCTCAAATTAATGTGCAGATATAAACACAAATCTGTAAAGGGAAAAACTGAGAATCATAAGGATAAACTATCTCTCAAACTAGGAGGGAGTCAAGAGACTTAAATACAAGGCACTCTTGAATGGCAGCAGGATAACTTTAGAGATGGGCACTGCATCCCATCTCTAAGCTACTTTTAAGCTAATTGTTTGCTACTGTGTGTATGTGATGGGACTGTCTTTCTTGATAGGTTCTCAGACACTCTCTGGGATGTTTGGGTTCTAAGGGTCATCTCCTTAGTTGGGCACCATGGCCCTGCTGAGGTCTTTATGGTTCAAGCAGCAGATATACACCCTTAAGTAACCTGGTGTGGGACCAATCATACTACAAAAACCCTAGTGTTATATTATAGTGTTATATTTTGAATTATGATGGCTGGGAGAAAGTCCTCTCTTCAAGGAAAAATGTAGATTTCCTCATGGCTCTGAAGTCAACTTTTTGGTAAATTTGGGGAGATTAAAATGGAACTTACTCGGATATCATTAAACCAACATTGCCTTTTAGGAAGATAAGTAAAATAACAACGTGCTGTTTGACATGGGTGGATTCTTGGCCCTTAACTCCTAAGAGTCATATAGATGGACCTTCAAAGAATCACTACTTAGTGGAAAAATATATATTTGGTTGTCTGTCTTCCACTATGTTGGTCAAGATTACAACGTATAGATTCCATTCAGGCATCTAAACCCCATAATAACAACAGAATTCATTTTATCATTGAGGAGAGGCCTGGGACAGAAAGAGAATTGGAAAATTTTCCATCACCGATACAGACTAAAAATGGATTTAGTTTTTCTATCAAATGAGAAGATTTGTAGAATTGGACATACTCAATGTACTTTCTAAAATTAAAGCAAGACAGTAAGAATAGTGCTTATTAGTTATGAGACACTACTGGGTGAGTTGACAGTGAATCAGAGAGAACCAATCCAGGTTATGAGATACTAGAAAACAGAAATTTTATAATTGGCTGGTTTTCAGATTCTTAAAACTTTTCTAAGTGGTTCAGCTTTCAGAACTCTGAAAACTCAAGAAACAATATTTTAAATTCTATGTGACAAGAAGGAAATCAATTAGCAGACATGAAAGACAAAAGTTACTAACAAAATAGGTGCTGGTAAAAAAATTGTATTAGCCTGTTTTCAAGCTGCTGATAAAGACATACCCTAGCTAGGGCTATGTATAAGAGAGAGAGGTCTAATTGGACTTAGAGTTCTACATGGCTGGGAAAGCCAATAATGGCAGAAGGCAAGGAGGAGCAAGTCACATCTTACACGGATGGCAGCAAGCAGAAAGCCTGTGCAGGCCAACTCCCCCTTATGATAACCATCAGATCTCATGAGACGTACTCACTATCATGAGAACAGCATGGGGAAGACCTGCCCCCATGATTCAATTACCTCCCTCCAGGTCCCTCCCACAACATGTGGGAATTCAAGATGAGATTTGGGTGGGGACACAGCCAAACCATATCAAAAATTTAAAAATGAAAATTAAAAAAATGAGTTATTTAAAAGATACCAAGAAACATCTAAAAAAATTTTTAAGTAAAAAATAAATGAAATAAATGAATTATGGGCTTTTTAGGGCAGATAAGAAAGCCTCCTGTGAAGTAGTCAGGCAAGCTTTGGGGAGGGGAGAGCCTGGCATCCAGAAGTGGGTGTTCTCTCTGTTAGCTCCAATGAACACTATTTCAGGCAAGAGAAACTCTATAGTGGTTCCTTTGATGCCGTAACTAGGATCTAAAATGAAGACTAGGTATACCATGCTATAATCTGTGATAGCATGTGGGAGAAAAGCAAAGACCTAGAAGCATTCAGTGCTCCAGCATCAATTTTGGATTATATAGTAAAGAAAAAGCAGGAATGAGATAAGGGCTAAGTATTTTAGACAGGCAAGTACCAGAATGAGGACCGAAGCAACAGGAGTGAGAAGTAGGCAAGTAAACTAACAATCGGCATTGGAACCCACGTGGACCCTATCTTGAATCCCTGTTGTTCCTGAACAAGTAAAATTGACCTGACAAATATGTTTTGCCCCCTTGTTACAACATGCAACACAGCTGATAAAAACTGTGGAACTTAATCAGGCAAGGAAAGGAATTAGATTATTAGAGTCTTACTATCATATCTCAAAAAATCCTGTCATTTAGGGGACCATGTTTTCCAAAAACGGGTTCTGATCTTACACATTGTTTCTATGTTAGGGAATGGACATACATTGCAATAGTTCATTAGATCCATTCCAATCAGAGCAAGTCTTAGGAAATATTTTCAAATGGAAATACACAAATAACTCATATTAATTTGTAATTGAGTCCCTTTCTTCTGAGGAAGGTAGTGTGGGTACGGTGGAAAAAATGAATCCTTTGAAATCACCTGCTAATATGGGTTCTGGTTCTGACAATAATTTTGTGATATTGAGCTAGTTATCTGTTGGAGCTTTATCGAAAATGTCCCAATATGTAAGATGGGGCTCTCTTGTAGACTGACTGCATTTTTAATGTTAAACTGTTGATACCATTTATGCTCCACCTCTCCCTCTTCACATTCTGCCCCACATCTAGACAAGCTGATGAGAAAGCCTGCTTGCTTCTTCCTTCATTTGGACAGGAAGGTCAAACCATGTAGGAACCGTCACCCCAGCTGCAATCCCTGACCATAGAAACCCCAAGCCAGTTTTCTTTCCTTGTTTCTCGAGTCATCTTTGGACTTGCTTGAGATTTGCCTTGTTCTCCCAGAAAAGCTCATTATGGGAGCAATAAACCTTTCCATTTCCTCTTGAGGTGTGTGTATCTCATCATCAGTCTTGACATCTGAATTAAATTTTGGGTTGGGAAGACATTTCTCTTTCTGTAGGGGGTGACCCAAATAGTTTAATTCAATAAAGCCCTGCCACAATATAATAACTGATTTTTACAATATAATAGCAAAAATTTTACCAAGTAAAGTAGAGTAAGATTTTACCATGTAAAATTTATACCAGGTGAAAAGGTTTTCTTACTGCCAAATCAATTACAAATAATAGTTTTATCATTCAGTCTGTACTATAGCATAAGAAACAAAACAAAGACAGTGAAAGCTACATGCATGCAATTGTTGATTGCCAAGACCAGCTCGGTCGAGGAGACCCTAACCCGGTGGCGCAAGAAGAATTAAAGACACACACACAGAAATACAGAGATGTGAAGTGGGAAATCAGGGGACTCACAGCCTTCAGAGCTGAGAGCCCTGAAAAGAGATTTACCCACATATTTATTAACAGTGAGCCAGTCATTAGCATTGTTTCTATAGATATTAAATTAACTAAAAATATCCCTTATGGGAAACAAAGGGATGGGCCGAATTAAAGGAATAGGTTGTGCTAGTTAACTGCAGCAAGAGCATGTCCTTAAGGCACAGATAGCTCATGCTATTGTTTGTGGCTTAAGAATGCCTTTAAGCAGTTCTCCACCCTGGGCAGGCCAGGTATTTCTTGCCCTCATTCCCGTAAACCCTCAACTTTCCAGCATGGGCATTAGGGCCATTATGAACATGTTACAGTGCTGCAGAGATTTTGTTTATGGCCAGTTTATGGCCAGATTTTGGGGGGCCTGCTCCCAACAGTTTATAAACTGAGAAATTCACAATGCATTATGAATTCATCAATTTTAAACTTGTCCCAACAGAAGACAAAATTTTAACCCTCTCTTTTTGAAAAAATGGGCTTGGCCAAGGATGAGAGACAATTAAGTACATTTGCATCATCCCATTCAGGGAATGTTCCTGTGAGGGATTCACAGTTACCTATATTTTAAGCCTACTGCAAAGATTAAAGAAGCAGTGTCTGATGAAAGTACCCCATTAATTAAAGTATGTTTCCTCATGTCCTCTCCCACCCCAACCCTAATTACTCACAAGATGTAGGCGATCTTGTGCCTACAAGCTCATAAATCTGGCTGCCATAACTGAATGAGGTAGTGGATGGCCAGGTGGTTTCTATTACCGTTAGAAGTAACTTCTAAATACAGTACATTATCTAGGCTCTCATTTATAGTGGCTGTTAAGTCTATGATAATATTATTCCATAGAGGGAATAAGGAATTCAGATTTTATTAACTCCTTGAGGCTTGAGGGAATAGAGCTAATAAAAGTTCTACAGCATTTCTCCGGGGAAGGAGCTACAAATTCATAAAAATCTACCCTTTGACTTTCTGAACTGCAGTTGTCTCAACACTCCTTTTATAGGTCAAAGTCATGGGAATTGTCATAACAGAGCAAAGATAGCTGATTTTAAAATTCTAATACTATTTGTTGGAGTGCAAAATAGTTGCCAATCTTTCATTTTTGAATCCCAGATGAATTAGCAATATATAATATAGCAAGCACTAGGATCAGTCCTGTTTAATAATTTTAATACATTGTCTGGAAATAGAAATACAGGTGAACTAATTCATGTTCATTGAACAGATATTAAGCATTTCCTATATGCTATATATTGTGATGAGATCTGGTTGATGGGATGGGAATGGAAGTACATATGGAATTTAGAATTTAGAATTTAGAATCCTTGAGCAATGTAAAAATCTAGTAGATAGTGGAGATTTGCTGAATAATTAATATCCTAAAGAATGGAGTAAATGCTGTGTAAAAGTGTAGGCTCATAAGGTGGACAAGAGGAAAAAAGAATTGGTATTTAACTTAGGATCTGAAGAGCAAAGAACATTTTAGGCTGAAGAAATAATGTAAGAAAAGGCCATAAAATATGGATTTCTAGAAAATACTTTGGAGTGACAGAGTATGTGTGGGAAAAAGTGAGAAGAGTTTAGCCTAGAAGAAATTGAATATATGAGGGCATCTTTATGTTTTAATTTTTTTCCTCTAAGGCTATTGGGGATATCTGGAAATGTTTGATGGTAATATAAAACTTATTTTTGGAAGATAAGTGTATGGTATTAAAATTAGTTACCATTAAATGGGTGTCTGTTAGGTCCAGCATACACTAATGGCTTTGTCATCCTTATAGAGGAACTTTCTCTCCCCGTCCAAGTGTTTTCATTTATGTGGATGCAGCTCTACTACAGTATCTTCCCTTTTCTCATTCACTCACTTCTCTCATGGGAAATACCTGATCTGATTGATGAGTTTACAAATAAACTAGGCAAATGTAGCCCAATTACAGTTCTCTCTATGCTTTCCCAGAAGGGAGATGCTCACCTACTGGGAGCACACATTTCTCTCCTCTCTTCCAAGCCATGCCTTCTATAGCAGTGCACTATGCCCTGATGAGGAGGGCTTTCTCAGTCAGCATTTCTTGTGACCAAGAGTCTGAATTTGTTTAATTCTGTGATTCAAGATTAGAAAGCCCACTTGACCACTGACATAAGCCACAATTTACAATATCAGCTAAATAATAATAATAATGATATTTCTACTAAAGTGTTTACAATTTAAGAATTGATCCTGAACATGGGAGAGAAATAAGAGTATTTCCTCTTCAAATGCCCCATCATTTATCAGTTTCACAATGCATACAGAAATGCCTTTATATATTTGATGCAAAATATTAAGCCTTTACATCTAATATCTCATTTAATTAAATCCTCTCTACAAACTAAGAGATAAGTTTTATTTACTGCGTTTGAAAGTCGGCAAAAAGGAACCTTAGAGAAGTTAAGTATGTCCCAAAGTCACTATAAATGGATTGGGAAAAAAACAAAATGAGGATTATCAGATTCAAACCCATGTTGCATAACCATTAGCATAAAATTCATCTTTCTGTAGATAAAATCATATATATAAATAAGTGGGTTTTTTTAAAAAAAGTAGTAAACAAGAGCAAGACAGTTATATTTTAATAGTATCATTTAGAGAAATAAGACTTGAATTAGGCACTAGATAAAGGGATTTGAAAGGATGTGCAAAACATGAAAATATGGGAGTGATATCAATGAAAATGAAAATTATTGGTATGGAATAAAGATTTAGGGAAAAATATTTGTGATAGTGATATACTTTATTGCTAAATAAGGTGATGGTCATACCAAAAAGAATAATGATGATAAGTTCAGCAGTGGGCAAAGAGAGTTTTACCTTCTGAATTAATACATATTTGTCAGAAAAATGTTAAATATGGATCTGGAGTCAAAATGGAATTAGTAAACCATCATGATATGAGTTTACTAATAAACTGTGGACTGTATTATTCTTTCAGAGAAAAAGATGGGTAAAGAAGAATACAAGTAGATTTTGGGATGTGTCTGCAAATGGAAGTGTGGAATACATAGAAGAACACTAAATAGGAATCAACAGAAAGGGAGGTAAATAACTGAGAGAATAGGTGTTGCACAAGCCAAAAGTAAAAGAAACAAATGGTGATGTACCTAAGAAGTACTATAATCTAATGGTAGTTTAAGTTCTCAGAAGGAATTAATAATATAATTCCTTTGAGTCCCCAAAGCATTTTGTGACTTCATTCAAACTATAGGTACTCTTTTAATCATTCACTCTCAAATATTTAATAGTGTTTTGCTCTGTTGTGCATGTGGGATACAGGATAAGGATTATAGTACCTGCAATTCCATAGAAATTGCAGAAGAAAGACCAAGTCTGCCAGGGGGCAGAGAACTGGGGGAAAGCATCCTAGAGTGGAAAATATTTTATTAAGGTTTTGGAAGCTGGGAAGGGGTTAAAAGACATTTTAGTGTCTAGAATGGTATAAGCCAATATCCAGAGTTATGAAGGATGGTATAATTTTCCAAGCAAGTGGGGTCTTGCACAAGCACTGGCACCATAGTTATGAGTACATACATGGACAGGAACAGGATATGCAACTGGATAGGTCACTAAAGGAAGACTCTAAAGGACCTTTTGTACAATATTACAGAGATTAGTGATCCTTTCAGAAAACTAATGAAGATTTTAAAATATGGAAGTATTTGGAAGTATTACCCGATATGTTTTAGGAAAATAACTCTGGCAAAACTTGGGAGAATATATACACACACACACGCGCACACACACACACACACACATATATATACACACACATATATACACACATACATGTATGTATACATGCAAACACACACACACACACACACACACAAATATATATATATATGCACCAGGGAGTCAGGGAGAAGTCTATTAATAGTCTGAAGATAATTATAGTGACATAGAGAAGAGATGCCAATTGTCTATATATTAAGTTGCTAACGTTAGTGGGCAAGGGAAAAGATTATAAATTGTTTAGTTATAAAAGTGAACTTTTTTATTTTTTATTTTCATGGGTACACACTGGGTGTACATATTTGGGGGAAAATGAGATATTTGGGATATTTGGATACAGACATATAATTCATAATAATTATTACATCAGGGTAAATAAAGTGTGTATCTCCAAGAGCATTCATTTCCTTGTGTTACAAACATTTCGATTGTACTTTTAGTTATTCCTAAATGTACAGTAAATTTTTGTCAACTATAGTCACCATGCTGTGCTATCAAATAGTAGATTTTATTAATTGTATCTAACTATATTTTTGCATTTATTAACTATACCCCTTACTTCCCTCTCCCTACTACCCTTCCCAGACTCTGGTAACCATCCTTCTACTCTCTATCTCCATGAGTTTAATTGTTTTCATTTTTAACTCCCACAAATGAGTGAGAGCATGAGAAGTTTATCTTTCTGTGCCATGTTTATTTCACTTAATATGATGTCCTCCAGTTCCATCTGTTGTTGCAAATGACAGGATCTTTTTCTTTTTATGGCTGAGTAGCACTCCGTTGTGTATAAATACACCATTTTCTTTATCCATTCATTTGTCGAAGGCACTTAATTTGGTTCCAAATCTTGGCTATTTTGAATAGTGCTAAAGTAACCATGGGAATGGCAGATATCTCTTTAATATATTGATTTCCTTTATTTTGAGTCTATACCTAGCAATGGGATTGCTGGATCACATGGCAGTTCTATTTTTAGTTTCATGAGAAATCTCCATACTGTTTTCTATTGTGGGTGTACTAATGTACATTTCCACCAACAGTGTCCTAGGGTTCCCTTTTATCCACACCCTCGCCAACATTCATTATTACATATCTTTTGGCTCAAACCCATTTTAACTGGCATGAGATGATATCTCTTTGTAGTTTCGGTTTGCATTTTTCTGACGATCAGTAATGTTGAGCACCTTTTTATATATCTGTTTGCCATTTGCATGTCTTCTTTGAGAAATATCTGTTCAGGTCTTTTGCCCATTTTTAAATCGGATTATTAGTTGTCTTCCTGTAAAGTTTGAGCTTATTACGTATTCAGATGGATAGTTTGCAAATATTTTCTCCCATTCTGTGGCTTATCTCTTCAATTCGTTGACTGTTTATTTTACTGTACAGAACATTTTTAACTCGATGTGATTCCATTTATCCATTTTTTTCTTTAATTGTCTATGCTTTTGGGGTATTATTCAAGAATCTTTGCCTAGACCAATGTCCTGAAGAATTTCTCTAATTTTTCTTTTAGAAGTTTCATAATTTCAGGTCTCAGATTTAAGTCTTTAATCCATTTTGATTTGACATTTATGTATGGTGAGAGATCTAGGGGTCTAGTTTCATTTTCTGCATGTGGATATCCAGTTTTCCCAGCACCATTTATTGAAGAGACTGTAGTTTCTTCAGTGTACATTCTTAACACTTGTGTCAAAAATAAATTCACTCTTGAAGTATGGATTTGTGTCTAAGTTCCTTATTTGTTCTGTTGGTCTATGTGTCTGTTTTCATGCCAGTACAATGCTGTTTGGGTTACTATAGCTCTACAGTGTAATTAGAGGTCAGAATTATATTTTTTGAAGAACATTTGAAATATAAGGTATGATATAAAAAATTGTTGATTCATCAATGACTTAAAGATAACCATAATTAATATTTTGTGTATTTCTTGTGTGTATATATATGCATTCATGCATGCATTATATATATATTTATTGAAACATATTAATGTAAGTGCATATAGAAAACATATTGCAAAATCCTCACTGCTATTTAGCTTTACATTATATTATATGCGTTTCACCATATATTGGTCTAATCCTAAAAACACATTGGTAGAATTCTGTAGTATTAAACATCACTGCAATTTATCATTAGAAATGTAACTATTGTTTGAAATTTAGATTGTTTCCATGTTTTAGCCATTATATAATATTGAGACTCTTGACTTACATTAATAGCTGCTCAGCAGAAATATTACAGTGATTTTATTTTTTCAAGCTATATATGAAGCCCTTTTTACTCCAGCCTCAACAATTAGCAATATCTTTTTAAAACTGCCAATTTGATAAATGAAAATGTTATGTTTCATTTGACAGTTTATACAGTTGAACTCTTTCTTATGTTTATTGGCCACCTATATATCAACTGAAATAAATTATCTATTCATACAAATTCTTTATGTTTGTATTTTCCTTGCTTGTGCATTGTAACAGCTCAAGAAATTCAGTGGGGATAGAATCCTACAGAATCCTCCAAAATTCACTGATTTAGTAAACTTGTTTTGTCCTTGCCTTGTGCCTGGAGCATTTCCAAGTTGCTTATTTGGTAGTGGGTATTTAATAATTTTGAAGCCCAGCGTCAAAACTTTCTGCATCTACTAATAGTCCTGTTTTGCTTTATGAATCACCATGGTTACTTCAACCTCAGTTCAGGTGTTTTGGATGGAGTTGGCCTCATTTCTAGGCACCAGAGCTGTATTATGTGTCTTGGGAAAAGCCAATCAGCACATTCTATCTTTCTTATTATAATCATTACTTCAGGGACTGGCATCTTTCCAAGTGACGTCAATCAAACCTAATGAAAATCAATTTTCTACAAGGAAATCAACCCCTTTTTATAAATTTGGTTTATTGATACTATAAGCCTGAAGTAACCTGAGGCAACCCATAGCATTTAAAAATGGCAGCAACTCACAAACAGCACAGCCAAGCCATTTCTGAATTCGGCCATTCCCAACATTACACCCAACCCTGTACAGTTCAGTTAGGTGAGCTTATGCAAATAATTATTCCTTAAACAATTTGATTTCAAATTTCTCTGATTTACAATTGATTTTTTTTTTTTTTGAGACAGAGTCTAGCTCTGTTGCCCAGACTGGAGTGCAGTGGCGCAATCTCCGCTCACTGCAAAGCTCTGCCTCCCGGGTTCACGCCATTCTCCTGCCTCAGCCTCCCGAGTAGCTGGGACTACAGGCGCCCGCCACCACGCCCGGCTAATTTTTTGCATTTTTAGTAGAGATGAGGTTTTACCATGTTAGCCAGGGTGGTCTCGATCTCCTGACCCTGTGATCTGCCTGCCTTGGCCTCCCAAAGTGCTTGGATTATAGGCGTGAGCCACCGTACCCAGCCACAATTAAAATTTTTAATTGATAGAATAATGAAAAATTACAACTTTTATTTCTGTTATTTACAATTGAATTTTTAATTGATAGAATAGTGAAAAAATGACAACTTTTACCAAATGTCTTGATAAATACTCCAATTCGTTATTCTTAATGAAAAACTAAGTGAGAAATCATAAGTTCTCAAATCCTGCAGACTATCAGAGTTCCTAGGACCCTGAATATTAAGGCTATTTTCCTTCAGAGTGAACATACTGTAAAAATGGGGCCCAGAATTTTTCACTTTAATTTTTGGAATTGACTGCATTTCTATTGTTCCAGGAAAAAATGTATTTATGAATAGAGATTAAAATTCATGAATATTTTATGCAACAAATGAAGGGATTGACTTACTGTGTATTTAGCAGAGTCAGTTACCTGTGTCGTGATGTAGTTCAAAGAATTACAGGTGTTTCCCAAATTATAAAGGTAAAGCAAAACCATGCACCTTTAATCACTATAATAAATTTCTGCTTTTAACTCTCCACTTCCTTAGCTTCCAGGAGAAAAATATAAGATTTAGGTAAACAAGTTTTATATAAATAAAATCGGTGTGATTTTATTCTTATCCCATTTAGAGTTACATCATTGGTGTCCCTTGTCCTTTCATTTATTATATATAGAAAAACACCAATATGAAATTATGTATTTTGTTTCTTGATCACAAATCTTTCTTTCCAAAATAAAAGCATTTGACATTTTATTATAGATAAGGAAAAGCTTTCTATCCTCATCACCTTTTTCCCTGAATTTTGTAATCCTTTCATGGGAGAAACAGCTTTTTTCTCTTTTTTCCAGCTTCATTATCTAAAGGACAGTTAAATGACATCCAAACCAGGAACCTGGATTTGTTGGATGTTACTTTCTTTTCATATCCACATCCAATTAGTTACCATAACCTATTATTTTACCTCCTAAATATCAACTGCGGTCCTCTCTTCCTTTCTATCTCTAAAACTTTGACATTTTTTAGCTGTAATAATTTCATGTTTGAATTACTAAAGCAGTCGCACACGTTGTTTCCATGATTGTATTGTCTCCCTGAATCATGAGATCTGTCTTAAATCTGTTGCCACAGTGACATAATAGTGCTCTAAGGCGCAAATGTAATCATACATTTCTTTTTAACCACAAATTCTTTCATGTGGTTTAATCTTGTTTTTTAAAAATAAGAATAATATTTAGAATTAATTTTAAAATTATAGTATGTCAGAATTTCCCTTGTCATTTTACTATTTCCCTTGTGCCCACCTGTGGGCTCACGTCTTACTATGTCCTCACATCCACCCTTTCTTTCAATCATATAACCATTATTTATTAAGTTCCTGCTTAAATAATAGGACATTTGAAATACCTAATTCTCATGTCAACCATATAGTGTAAGATTTATTATTTCAAGGTAAGAATTACTTCACGGCTGGGTGCAGTGGCTCACACATGTAATCCCAGCACTTCGGGAGTCTGAGGTGGGTGATTCACCTAAGGTCAGGAGTTTGAGACCAGCTTGGCCAACATGATGAAACCCCGTTTCTACTAAAAATATAAAAAAATTAGTCGGCTGTGGTGGCAGGCACCTGTAATTCCAGCTACTCGGGAGGCTGAGGCAGGAGAATCTCTTAAACCCCAGAGGCAGAGGTTGCAGTGAGCTGAGATCGCACCATTGCACTCCAGCCTGGGCAGCAAGTTTTAGCAAACGTTATCAGGTGAGCGAGATACCACCACCTACACTTTAATCACACTGAATTACTTTCAATTTAACAAAAGCAGCCTTGTTTCTCCTCTCTCCATGACTCCCTTTCTCTCTGGAATACCGTTTCCTTCCAACCCACTTTGACAACCCTTCATCCACAGCTCAAATAAGTTGAGATAAATATTTGACTCAAAATATGCAAAGTGGTGTTTATTAAATTTGGAAGGAAATTACATAAGCTATTTTGTTCTTATTTGAAAGTACCTAAGAAGCTATTTATATAGGTCAATGATCCTCAACCCTTCAAGAAAGATTTAGGGAATCCCTGAAGCATATTTTACAGTTTTCAAAAAATGTTTCTCTTTGCAAAGACTTCACGTTAATATTCAAATTTTATTGTTAGATAAGTTCATGGACTTTGGAGTCAGAAGATTTAGGTCAGAATACTGGGTTTTTCATTACCACCTGGGAAGTTGTAGGCATTAATTAAAGTCTCTGAAGTCCAATTTTATTATCAATGAAATGGGATAATAAAGGTACTTTTGTTTAAGTATTAGCTTACTGTGAAAATTAAATGAGATGGAGCATGGAAAAAGATGATCAGAGCACACTGCTAGCCACAAAGTACTTCCTTAATAAGTGATATATTTTTACTATTGTTATTGTTGACATTGTTTTTGCTGTTATTGGGCTTCCTGAAGCTTTTTTTTCAAAATCCCTTTGCTAACACATACAATATGCCAGTTATTGTAGATATAATAACAGTAAACTTTTCAGAACAATGTAAATATGCTAGGGAGATAGAATATTTTTATCGTGTGAAAACTGGCTAGATAGCTTTCAGTGATAATTTAGTCTTGCTTCTTTCATTCTACTTTAAGAATAGTTTTTTTTAGATTTACAAATGAAGCAAAGCCTGCATATCTAAAAATATGTATTTAATAATGTATTTTCCTACACGATAAAAGAATTTGATGAGAAAAGTTTGAAGGATGCAGAGAGTAATCATTAATTAGAACACATATTTCTTGCAAAATGCCTTTATATTATATTTGTACTTCAAAAGTGTCAAATTACAAAGGGTAATATAACATCTTTTAAGTACCTAAAACAGTGAAGAAGCATAATCCTTCTAAGGAAGGAAGAAGACTCTTTAACAATAGTGTAAATTATTTGTAGATCTCCTGCTTGAATAAGATAAGTTATTAAGATTTTCTGATATGATTGACTATTGTTTTAACTGCTATTTGTGTTTCAACATAGAGGAGATAAACACACTTTGGATAGAAAGTCCAGAGACCTTGCCTGTTATTTGCTAATCATATGGCATTCTGTAAGGCACTCATCTCTCTGGACCTCAATTTCTCATCAGAGAAATTAACACCTTTGAATACATAATATCTAATCTACATTAACAGTCAAACTCTTGTGTAATAGGTAGGTCCTAGAACTGCATAGATTAAGAGACTGCTGTTTACAGGTTGTTAAATTTGGCACGTTGCTTTAACTAACTGAAACTTATTTTTTTCCACAGGAAAAACATATATAATTGTGTTTACTGTACAGGTTTGTTGTGAGAAACGTATGTCAATCTACATATTTCCTGGCAGGTGGTAGACATTTAATGCATGTTAACTAACAATAATATTTTATAGAAGCTTTGAAAATATGCAGTGCTTAATTTTCTTCATTAATGCTTAATCAAAATCTATACTCTTTCAGTTAATTATGTCAATGCTTTTACTTCATTTTACCTTATTAAAATTTTTAATGTTTAATTTTCATGGGTACATAATAGGTGTATATATTTATGGGATACATGACATATTTTGACACAAGTATATAAAATGTAATAATCATATCAGGGTAAATGGAATATCCATCACCTGAAGCATTTATCATTTATTTGTATTACAAAAATTCCAATTATATGCTTTTAGTTATTTTTAAATGTACAGTAAATTATAGTTGACTGTAGTCACTCTATTGTGCTATCAAGTAGTGGATCTTATTCATTGTATCTAACTATATTTTTATACTCATTAACCATTCTCATTTCTCTCCCTGTCTCCCCAGTAATCTTCCCAGTCTCTGATAACAATCACTCTACTTTCTATCTCCATGAATTCAATGGTTTTAATTTTAGCTGCTACAAATTAGTAATAACATGATAAATTTGTCTTTCTATGCCTGGCTTATGTCATTTAATATAATGTCTTCCAGTTCCATCCATGCTATTACAAATGACAAAATCTTATTCTTGTTATGGCTGAATAGCACTCCATTTTGTATTTTGTACATTTTCTTTATCTATTAATCTGTTGATGGACACAAAGGTTGGTTCCAAATCTTGGCTATTGGGAATAGTACTACAGTAAACATGGGAGTGCAGATAACTCTTGGATATACTGGTTTCCTTTCTTTTGGTTATATACCTAGCAGTGAAATTGCTGGATCATATGGCAGTTCTACTATTAGTTTTTTGAGGAAACCCCATACTGTTCACCATTTCCATAGTGGCTGTACTAATTTACATACCCTAAAACAGTATACAAAGGTTCCCTTTTCTCCACATTCTTGCCAGCATTCATTATTATCTATCCTTTGGATCGAAGCCATTTTAACTGGGGTGAGATGATTTCTAATTGTAGTTTTGATTTGCATTTTTCTGAAGATCAATACTGTTGAGCACATTTTTATGTACTCATGGTTATTTGCATGTCTTGAATCATCCTTGCATCCCTGGGATAAATCCCACTTAGTCATGATGAAACATCTTAATGTATTGTTGGGTTTGGTTTGCTAGTATTTTGTTGAAGATTTTTGCATCAGTGTTCATCAGGGATATGAGACTATTAGTTTTCTTTTTTGATATGTCTTTGTCTGATTTTTATCAGGATAATGTTGGTCTCATAGAATGAGATTGGAAGTATTTCCTCCTACTCTATTTATTGGAAGGGTTTGAGTAGGATTCTATTTTTATTTAAGTGCTTGGTATAATTCAGCAGTAAAGCCATTGGGTCCTGACTTTTTCTTTGCTGGAAGACTTTTTATTATGGCTTCAATCACATTACTTGTTATTAATCTATTCAGGTTTTGGAATTCTTCATGGATCAATCTTGCTATGCTGTATGTTTCCAGGCATTTGTCCATTTCCTCTAGGTTTTCCAATGTATTGGCAATACAGTGGCTTATAGTAGTGTCTACTGATCCTTTGAATTTCTGTGGTATCAGTTTCAATGTCTCCCTTTTCACCTCTGATTTTATTTATTTGTTCTTCTTTTTTATTTAATCTGACTAAAGGATTGTCAATTTTGTTTACCTTTCCCAAAAATCGATTTTTCATATTGTTGATCTTTTGTATTGTTTTTAACATTTCAATTTTATTTATCTTTGCTCTGATCTTCTATTAATTTGGGTTTTCATTTTCTCTTGTTATTCTGGCTAAGATGAATTTTTCAGTCATTTATTTGAAGTTTTTCTGCTTTTTTGATGTAGTTGTATATTGCTATAAAGTTTCTTCTTAGTAGTGCTTTTGCTGTATTCCGTAGGTTTTGGTATGTTGTCTTTCCATTTTCATTTATTTCAAAGATTTTAAAAATTTCTTTCTTAATTTATTCATTGACCCACTTGTCATTAAGGAGCATATTGTATAATTTCCATGCATTTGCATAGTTTCCAAAATTCCTCTTGTTATTGTTTTCTAATTTTATTCCATTGTGGTCAGAGAAGGTACTTGACAGGATTTCACTTTTCAAATTTTTAAATATTTGTTTTATGTACTAACATATGCTCTATCCTTGAGAATGACCCATGTGTTAAGGAGAAGAATGTGTATTCTACAGCCATTAGATAAAATAGTTCCATTGGGTCTATAATGAGATTAAGTCTGATGTTTCCTTGTTGATTTTCTGCCTGGATGTTCTTTCTGCTGCTGAAAGTGGGATGTTGAAGTCTCCAGCTATTATTGTATTGTGATCTATCCCTCTTTGGCTCTAATAATATTTGTTTTTATATCTGGGTACTCCAGTGTTGGGTGCATATGTATTTACAATTGTTTTATCCTTTTAATGAATTGACATATTTATCATTATATAATGATCTTATTTGTCTCTTTTTATAGTTTTTGTTTTGAAATATATTTTGTCTGATTTAAGTATAGCTACTCTTGCTCTTTGTTAGTTTCTATTTGAATGGAATTTCTTTTTTCATCCCTGTATTTTCTGTGCCTTTATAGGCGAAATGTGTTTCTTGTAGGCAGCAAGCAGATCATTGGGTCTTTTTTTTTTTTTTAATCCATTCAGCCACTCTATGTCTTTTGATTGGAGAATTTAGTCCACTTACAGTAAATATTATTATTGATAAGTAAAGACTTACTTTTGCCATTTTATAACTTCTCTTCTGGTTGTTATGTGACCTTCTCTTTTTTCTTCCTTTTTTTCACTTCCTTCCATTCTTCCTTCCTACCTTTCTGTCTACCATTTGGTGAAGATGATTTTCTCTGGTGGTACGTTTTATTTTTTGCTTTTTCTTTTTGTGTATCTGTTTAAGGTTTTTTGATTTGAGGTTACCATGATGTGTGAAAGTAACATTTCATAACCCATGATTGCAAACTGAAAACAACTTAACACTGACTGCAAAATAAATGAACTAAACTAACAAGCAAAGAGAAAACTAATAGAGATTCTACAGTTTATCTCCCATACTTTTTAACCATTTGTTGTTTCTATTTATATCTTATTATGTCTGTGTCTTTAAAATTGTTTTATTATTTTTGATAGTTCCATTTTTTTTCCTTTTAGTCAAGAGATAAGTAGTTCACACACAACAATTAGAGTGTTATAATACCTTATATTTGTCTATGTACTTATTATTGCCAGTGAGTTTTGTTCCTTTGGATGTCTTCTTTTGCTCACTGTGGTGGTTGTTATTGAGTGTCAACTTGATTGGATTGAAGGATACAAAGTATTGTTCCTGGGTGTGTCTGTGAGAGTGTTGCCAAAGGAGATTAACATTTGAGTCAGTGGACTGGGAGAGGCAGATCCAACCTCAATCTGGGTGGACACAATCTAATCGGCTGCCAGCATAGCTAGAATAAAGCAAGCAGAAGAAGATAGAAAGAGCACACTTGCTGAGTCTCCCAACCTTCATCTTTCTCTTGTGCTGGATGCTTCCTGCCCTAGAACATCAGACTCCAAGTTCTTCAGCATCTGGACTCAGACTTGCCCCAGTGGTTTTCCAGGGGCTCTTATGCCTTTGGCCCCAGACTGAAGGCTACACTGTCAGCTTCCCTACTTTTGAGGTTTTAGGAGTTGACTGGCTTCTGTGCTCCTCAGCTTTCAGACAACCTATTGTGGAACTTCGTCTTGTAACTGTGTGAGTCAGTATTCCTTAATAAACTCCTCTTTATATATATATCTAGCCTATTGGTTTTGTCCCTGTAGAGAACCCTGACTAATACACTCATTCATGTCTATTTCTTTCAGATTGCAGAACTTCCTTTAGTATTTATTGTAGGAGAGGTCTGGTGTTGCTGAAATCCTTCAGCTTTTGTTTGTCTGGGAAGGTCTTTATTTCTCCTTCATGCTTAAACAATACTTTCACTGGACAAACTCTTCTTGGGTAAAAGGTTTTTCCTTCAACACTTTAAATATGTCATACCACTCTTGCTTGAAGCTCCTTAGTATGTTGTTTTTTTGTCTTGGTGCTTTTAGGATCCTTTCTTTATTATTGACTTTGGGAGTTTGATTTAATATCTTGAGGTAGTGCTATTTGTGTTAAATCTGCTTGGTGTTCTATAACCTTTTTGTACTTGAATATGGATATCTTTCTCTGGGTTTGGAAAATTCTTTGTTATTATGTCTTTGAATAATCTTTCTACTCTGATCTCTCTCTCTCTCTACTTCTTCTTAGAGGTCAGTAACTCTTAGATTTGCCTAGTTGAGGCTATGTTCTAGATCTTGCAGGTGTGTTTTATTCTTTTTTATTGATTTTTTTCTTTATGTCCTTTGACTGTGTATTTTCAAATAGCCTATATTCAGAATCAGTAATTCTTTCTGCTCCTTGATCAGTTCTGCTACTGAAAGACTCTGATGCGTTCTTCAGAATGTCAATTGAATTTTCAGCTCCAGAATTTTGGCTTGATTTTTAAAAATTATTTCAATCTCTTTGTTAAATTTATGTGGTAGGATTCTGAATTTCTTCTCTGTGTTATCTTAAATTTTGTTGAGCTTCCTCAAAATAGCTATTTTGAATTATCTGTTTGAAAGGTCATATATCTCTCACTCTGGAATTCATCACTGGTGCCTTATTCAGTTTGTTTGGTGAAGTCTTGTTTTCCTGTATGATCTTGATGCTTGTAGATGTTCATCAATTTGGGCATTGAAGAGTTAGGTATTTATTGTAGTCTCCACAGTCTGGGCTTGTTGGTGCCTATTTTTTGGGGGAAGGCTTTCCATGTATTCAAAGGAAATTTAGTGCTATTATCTAAGTCTTTGGTTACGGCAGCCATGTCTGTATTAGGGGACACCCCAACACAGTAGCACTGTGACTCTTGCAGACTCATCAGGGTACGACTTTTGTAGTCCTTGGTAAAATCCAGGACAATTTTTTGGATTACCAGTCAAAGATTCTTGTTCTCTTCCTTTGCCTCTCCCCAAAGAATTGGAATCTCTCGCTCTATGTTGAGCTGCCTGGAGTTGAGGGAGAGGTGACACAAGCACCCCTGTGGCCACCAGCAATGGGATTGTGCTGGGTTAGACCCAAACTCAGCACATGAATGGGTCTTGCCCAAAGTTTGCAGCAACCATTGCCTGGCTATCACCAATGTTCACCAAAGCCTAAGGGCTCTTCAGTCATCAAGCGGAAGTCCATCCAGGCTTGTGTTCTTACGTTCAGGGTGGCAAGTCACCCCCCTCTGCTCACTTCAGACCCAGAGCATGTCCAGAAATGCCATCCAGGAGCCAGGTTTGGGATTCAGAAAGTTTGAGAATCTACTTGGTGCTCTACTCTACTGCAGGTGAACTGACACCAAAGCTGCAAGACAAAGTGCTTCCAACTCTTCCCTCTCCTTTTATTGAGCAAAAGGAGTCTCTCCCTGCAGCCACCACCACTCAGGCTCATGGCAAATACTGCCTGGCTACCACCAATGTTCACTTAAGCCCCAAAAGCTCTTTAATCACCTTGTGGTGAATGCTGCCAGGTCTGTCTCTCCTGTTGGGGCAGTAGGCTCCTCTCTGGCCCAGACCAGGTCCAGAAATGGCATCAAGGAGCCAAGGCATAGAATCAGGAACCCCAGTAGCCTGCTTGGTGCTCTGACCCACTATGGCCAAGTTGGTACCCAAGCTGCAAGAGAAAATTCCCTTAATCTTCCCTTTCATTTCCTCATGCGGGAGTCTCTCCCCATGACTGCAACAACTGGGAATGTTCTGGGTCACAACTAAAGCAAGCATGTCACTGAGTCTCACCTAAAGCCCATAGTCAGTACCGCTTGGGTAATGCTAATGTTTATTCAAAGCCCAAGGGCTCTTTAGTCAGCAGGATTGAGTTGTTTTCTTCAAGGCAGTAGGTTCTCTTCTGGCCCAGTGTGGGTCTAGAAATGTCATCTAGGAGCTGGGGCCTTGAATGGGGCTGCAGAACCTTGCCTAGTGCTGTATCCTACTGTGGCTGAACTGATATCAAAGATGCAAGACAAAGTACCCTTACTCTCCCCTTTTCTCTCCTTAAGTAGAAAGAAGATGTCTCTCTTGGATCTTCAAGCTGCACTGCCTGGGGTTGGGAAAGGAGTAATAAAAATATTCCTTTGGCTGCCCCAGCTGGTGTCTCATTGGATAATGTGCACCCCAAGTCAACTGGCTTTGAACCCAGCAAAGCACCAGGACTTGCTCAGGAATTGCAGTCTTTGTGGCCTGGACTGCCTTTCAAGTTATGTAAGACCACAGAGCATTTTAACCTGTGGTGGTATGGCTTGCTGGAACTCAGGTTTTGCCTCCTGACATGGATAATTTGCCTCTGGCTAGGGCTGGTCTTAATCTTCCCTCCATAGGCTCTGGCTGAATTCTTCCCATGTTGCTTTCTGTAGCAGTGCAGCACTGATTCCCACAATCACTTTCTTCCCCCTTCTCTAAGTACACAGCTTCTCTCTCCACGCCATACTGTGCTGCTGGGAGATGGGGGAGGGATGGTATTGGCAATTCAAGACTGTCTTTCCTACCTTCTTCAGTGCCTCTTTCCTTTTTATGATGTTAAAAGCAAGTACTGTGATAGCTTGCCTGATTTTTGATTCTTACAAAGGTGCTTTCTTGTGTAGATAGTTGTTCAATTTGTATTCCTCTCGGGGCTATGGCCATTGGAGGGTTCTATGTGGCCATCTTGCTTTGCCTCCACTTTTCTGTTTTTTATTAAACAAATATTTTATTAGGCTTTGATTATTTGCTATGCTTTATGCAAGTCTCTGGGTACATAGTGATTAATCAAATAGTCACGGACCCTGCCTTCATGGAGTTATGTGCAAAATAAGCAATATAAAAGTAAAACACAGTTCAGTATACAATTAGAAAGTATAATGTGTGCCAGGGAGGAACAGAATAAATTTTTTGATAGTCATAAAAAACTTCAGCCAAATTAAATTTAAATGAGTTGAATTGAGCAATGAATGATTTGTGAATCAGGCAGACACCAGAATCACAGAAGGTTCACAGAGATTCCAGGAGTGCCTTGTGGTTAGAACAAATTTATAGACAAAAAAGATCAAGTGAAGCACAGGAATCAGAAGTGAGGTACAGAAACAGTGAGATTGGTTATAGCTCAGTGTTTGCCTTATTTGCATGCAGTTTGAACATTCAGCAGTCTATGAGTAGTTGAAGTATGGCCAATGGAATTGGCCAACACTCAGCCATTGTTACAGTTGCATACTATTAAGTTAGGTTTTCAATTTTGTCTGACTATTAAGCTAGGTTACAGTTCATCTACAAGGATTCAAGTATAGAAGTATGGAGTCCTTCACAGGCCATATTTACTTCACTTTAACAATTCCCCCCTTGTGGTCATTTTCTCAATTTTGAGAGGTTGCCCAAAACCTTAGGCATTGATGCCACTGTCGCTGTCATAAATGTACCAATATGGTTTTGAAATTTAGTGGGAAGCAGTAGAACAGTGAGTTTTGCAAAGAGAGAATAAGGACTGAATAGGGGGTACCTCCTTATGCTGGACCATTCTTTTTACAGGAGAAAAACAAAACCTGGTCTGTTCTAGGACTTATGTGTTTTCTTAAAGCCTTAGTTTGATTATGTCACATTTAGCATGAGTGACTCCATTTTAGTTTGGTTTGGTTTGTTAGGACCTAGTACATGAGTTCAATCCAAAATAATGGCCTCTTGTAATTTTGTTTTTAAAAAAGTCCCCCCTTTTGGCCAGGTTCTCACTTAGGTGAGAAAGTAATAAAAACTTAGAGCCTTAGCACCATTCTCAGTTACCACCGTTTTGGGTTTCCGGTCTCAGCATGTCATTCATAGGTCACAGTGTCCTCATGGTCGCACATTTCTTTCTGCTTTTGTCATTCCAGTTGAAGAGAGACCATTTGATGTTCTAGAGATGGCTGCATGCGAACATTTAAAATCTTTGAGAGAATACAGTGTACTAGGAAGACCATTATGACTATTGGGAGGATAATGCCAAGAGTTTGGAGTATTCTCCTTACTCAGGGACCCCACAAACCAAACTACTTAAAATTAGATAGATTAAAGAATGAGCTAGATGAAGAGTCTACTCACTTGACTAAGTGGTCTTTTCATTAATTCCCTACAACTGAATTTTTATAATTTACATTTTATAGATTTCTCCATAGGCCACAAATGTCAGCAACTGCGCAGGTGCTTCTCTGGTTAGTCAAGTCTATTATTTAGCATAACTTTCACAAGAGAATTTAAAGTCTGTTGTGCGATAATAGCCTTCAAAGTACAATTTGCTGTAGAACCTATTATGAGGGAGATATTTCTAATTATTGCCTCTTTTATTCTAAACCATGGAAAAAGGACCTAACAAATGATGTCCTTCTAGAAGAGTGAAGGCCTCCTGGCAATGTTCTCTTTATTCCATGTTGTGGGTTAAGAGGAGTTTTGACTGATTATAAGGCAATGTATGTACCACTAATGTTTCTCACCTACATTGGGCCTTCATCTTTTATCTATTGAAGTGTAAGGTTATTCATGTATAAGGCTGGCTGCAAAATCCTTCATAAATAAAAGTATACATTATAAGTGCACATAGTAGATTCTCTTTTCATTTCTACTGTTCACAGAGGCAGAAATAAGGAAAAAATATTTAAAGATAAGAGTCTAGTGATAGTAGAAGTTTTGATCCATGATGTTGGGAAAAGCTGTTAACATTAAGGATGCCATCTTCTTCTGGGGAGAAACTTTCCTGGTTAGTTTTACTTTAAGGGTACCAATGGGTGTACAGTTCCAGGAGTGTGGAGAGACCCTTCTCAGTTGTGAGATTATGAACCCAAGGTTCAAGACTCCAAAGTTTTTCTGTAGTGTAAATGGCAAGGACAGTCTTTCTCTGATGTTCTCAGAAGATCCAATCTCTGGGTTCTAGATTGTGAAGGAATTGTCCCCAGTGAACCATAAAAAAAGTTCTTTTCCTGGTGAAAATTCACTGTAGCATAATAATCTGCTCTTATAACATCAGGCCTCTTGCATGGGAAAGCTTTTATACAACCAGAAAACATGCATTGAAAATGACAATTGAATGAAATCCCTTTATAAATGTTTAAATGGCCCATGAGGTAGCCAAATGTACCTCAAACTTTGATTATCGTTCCAGGAATATGGAACCAAAAACTTATTTTAAACTATTTCTGTAATTTATAAGTCACCACATCAATATATTCAATTTGGATTAATTTATCTTTTCTATGATGAGTCATGGAATGCAGAACCTTAATAATAAAAGCTTTAAGGAATCAGGAAGGACAAGGTAGCTGTCCTGGTTCTTCATGAGTCCATGCTTAACACTGGACTTAAGTCCTCTTGAATACAGTTGTTTCTCCAATTTAGGTGCAAAGCAATGATAACTAATAGGTTATCAGAGGTAATTTAACTTAGACCATGGAGTTCATTCAAATTGCATATTTAAACAATTTTAGTGTTGGCTGGTTTTGCATGATAATCTAGAGCTTGATTTTGAAAAGTTTGTTAAATACCAAAGTTTAAAACATTGGATATTACAAAATATAATCTTAGCTTACCTAAGTAATTCATTTAGCCAAAATGATAACTCAAAAAAATTTTAAAGGAAAAAACATTATTCTGATAGATAGGAGTCTTAGCTTTCCAAAGAAGACTCAATAAAGATAGCATGAGGCCTACTGACTCTGTCTCCTTTCTTTCCTCCTCACCCCCTTATTTTGTAGTTTACTTAAAAGGTAAACAAAAACCTTTCATTATCTTTTAATATTACATAAAAGTCTTCTTTAAAAGAGAAAAACAAATTTCATGTTTCCAATAGTGTATTGTTAATGTTAAAGCTAGTTTTTAAATAACATTTTATAAATCTATTTTTTTAGTTTGACTATAATTTAAGATTTTTATAAACCTTTTATAATCCTTTCCTTTTTTTTCTCAGAGCAGAACAATGTTCTGATAAAACTCTGTTGTGCTTTTATTCCAATGTCCAATTTATGGAAAAAACTGAATAATGCCATTTTAATTTGAGCCAATATGCCCACACATAGAAGTTTTTACAATTAATTTTTTATAAACCTTCCACAACTTGTTCACACCTTTACCTTTTTTAAAATTTAAAGCAATCCTTTCACCCTCTAACCTAGCAAAAGTTTACATTTTCATTCCTTCTTATAATCTCTTAAAAAACGCATTTTATTCTCCTTGCACACCTTGTATGAAAACTTATTTTTTCATTAGTCTCAATTACATATTACAATGTTTACTCTTTTGGTAAAATCTTGGTATTTACTTTTACTTTTGGTGAAATTCTTGGTAAATAAAGGATTTTAATTATGTAGTAGGTATGAAGCCTAGGACCCAGACAGAAATGCAGATAAAGCCTGAATCTTTCCGGTCTCTAACTCCACATGTCCCAGGCCTTACATAGCTGTAAAGTAAGCAGGCTGTACAGTTATGAGTCATAGTGACATTTTATGAAGCATTTAGGAGGTCTAATCATCTTCAAATTTTTCTTATTTTATTATTATTATACTTCAAGTTTTAGGGTACATGTGCACAATATGCAGGTTAGTTACATATGTATACATGTGCCATGCTGGTGTGCTGCACCCATTAACTCGTCATTTAGCATTAGGTGTACCTCCTAAAGCTATCCCTCCCCACTCCACCACCCCACAACAGTCCCCAGAGTGTGATGTTCCCCTTCCTGTGTCCATGTGTTCTCATTGTTCAATTCCCACCTATGAGTGAGAATATGCGGTGTTTGGGTTTTTGTTCTTGCAATAGTTTACTGAGAATTATGATTTCCAATTTCATCCATGTCCCTACAAAGGACATGAACTCATCATTTTTTATGGCTGCATGGTATTCCATGGTGTATATGTGCCACATTTTCTTAATCCAGTCTATCATTGTTGGACATTTGGCTTGGTTCCAAGTCTTTGCTATTGTGAATAGTGCTGCAATAAACATACGTGGGCATGTGTCTTTATAGCAACATGATTTATAGTCTTTTGGGTATATACCCAGTAATGGGATGGCTGAGTCAAATGGTATTTCTAGTTCTAGATCCCTGAGGAATCGCCACACTGACTTCCACAATGGTTGAACTAGTTTACAGTGCCACCAACAGTGTAAAAGTGTTCCTATTTCTCCACATCCTCTCCAGCACCTGTTGTTTCCTGACTTTTTAATGATTGCCATTCTAACTGGTGTGAGATGATATCTCATTGTGGTTTTGATTTGCATTTCTCTGATGGCCAGTGATGGTGAGCATTTTTTCATGTGTTTTTTGGCTGCATAAATGTCTTCTTTTGAGAAGTGTTTGTTCATGTCCTTTGCCCACTGTTTGATGGGGTTGTTTGTTTTTTTCTTGTAAATTTGTTTGAGCTCATTGTAGATTCTGGATATTAGCCCTTTGTCAGATGAGTAGGTTGCGAAAATTTTCTCCCATTTTCTGGGTTGCCTGTTCACTCTGATGGTAGTTTATTTTGCTGTGCAGAAGCTCTTTAGTTTAATTAGATCCCATTTGTCAATTTTGGCTTTTGTTGCTGTTGCTTTTGGTGTTTTAGACATGAAGCCCTTGCCCATGCCTATGTCCTGAATGGTAATGCCTAGGTTTTCTTCTAGGGTTTTTATGGTTTTAGGTCTAAGGTTTAAGTCTTTAATCCAACTTGAATTAATTTTTGTATAAGGTGTAAGGAAGGGATCCAGTTTCAGCTTTCTACATATGGCTAGCCAGTTTTCCCAGCACCATTGATTAAATAGGGAATCCTTTCCCCATTGCTTGTTTTTCTCAGGTTTGTCAAAGATCAGATAGTTGTAGATACACAGCATTACTTCTGAGGGCTCTCTTCTGTTCTATTAATGTATATCTCTGTTTTGGTACCAGTACCATGCTGTTTTGGTTACTGTAGCCTTGTAGTATAGTTTGAAGTCAGGTAGTGTGATGCCTCCAGCTTTGTTCTTTTGGCTTAGGATTGACTTGGCAATGCGGGCTCTTTTTTGGTGCCATATGAACTTTAAAGTAGTTTTTTCCAATTCTGTGAAGAAAGTCATTGGTAGCTTGATGGGGATGGCATTGAATCTATAAATTACCTTGGGCAATATGGCCATTTTCATGATATTGATTCTTCCTACCCATGAGCATGGAATGTTCTTCCATTTGTTTGTGTCCTCTTTTATTTCATTGAGCAGTGGTTTGTAGTTCTTGAAGAGGTCCTTCACGTCCCTTGTAAGTTGGATTCCTAGGTATTTTATTCTCTTTGAAGCAATTGTGAATGGGAGTTCACTCATGATTTGGCTGTTTGTCTATTATTGGTGTATAAGAATGCTTGTGATTTTCGTACATTGATTTTGTATCCTGAGACTTTGCTGAAGTTGCTTATCAGCTTAAGGAGATTTTGGGCTGAGATGATGGGGCTTTCTAGATATACAATCATGTCATCTGCAAACAGGGACAATTTGACTTCCTCTTTTCCTAATTGAATACCCTTTATTTCCTTCTCCTGCCTAATTGCCCTGGCCAGAACTTCCAGCACTATGTTGAATAAGAGTGGTGAGAGAGGGCATCCCTCTCTTGTGCCAGTTTTCAAAGGGAATGCTTCCAGTTTTTTCCCATTCAGTATGATATTGGCTGTGGGTTTGTCATAGATAGCTCTTATTATTTTGAGATACGTCCCATCAATACCTAATTTATTGAGAGTTTTTAGCATGAAGAGCTGTTGAATTTTGTCAAAGGCCTTTTCTGCATCTATTGAGATAATGATGTGGTTTTGGTCTTTGGTTCTGTTTATATGCTGGATTACATTTATTGATTTGCATATATTGAACCAGCCTTGCATCCCAGGGATGAAGCCCACTCGATCATGGTGGATAAGCTTTTTGATATGCTGCTGGATTTGGTTTGCCTGTATTAATAATCAATAGCTTACCAACCAAAAAGAGTCCAGGACCAGATGGATTCACAGCCTAATTCTACCAGAGGTACAAGGAGGAACTGGTACCATTCCTCTGAAATTAGTCCAATCAATAGAAAAAGAAGGAATCCTCCCTAACTCCTTTTATGAGGCCAGCATCATCCTGATACCAAAGACAGGCAGAGACACAACCAAAAATGAGAATTTTAGACCAATATCCTTGATGAACATTGAATCATCTTTAAATTGTACAACATTTCTGGCTTAAATTTCTTTTCATAAATTCTTTCACGACTTACACAGACCATGTATGACATGTTTAGACTTTCTGACGTGCCCTAAACATCCTTCTTTTTAAACAACCAGTCATTTTACTTTAGTACAAAGAATTACCATACAACAACCTTTCTTACATAAAATCTTTCTTCTTTATAACCTTCTTTTCATAGCTAGGGGGCATGGCTAATTCCATATATACTCAGACCTTATTTAGAATTTAATGTCTCCAAAATAAATTGAACAATTTTTAAAAGTCAAAGCAGTTTATGACCTTAAAGCGTTTAGCAAACCTCATATCTGTCCTGCATAATTTAGACAAAATGTCTTTATTTTATCAATAATCTTCAAAGCTGTTTTTATTTCCCAAAGATTACTAAATTCACATGAACCAAAAGGCATTACAGTTTTTATATTGCTTTCAAAATATTTGATTTAAGTGCTTATTTGTGTTTAAACCAATTAATTAGAGCTCTTTTATATAAACATTAAATACAACACACATATATTTACACAGACATAAAGACAGCATATTACTACAGTAGTTGTAAGATTTTTCATTTCCCATTTTTTAAGTTTCTTAATTGGTTATTGGCTTTAGGGTGGAGTCCTTGGAAGAACAGGACCAGGAAAGGGATTTGTTGGGCCTCCTGTTTTTCCTAAGAAGTCTAGGCTATCAGAGCTTGAATATCCACTTTTAAGTAAGCTGACTTTTAACCATAGCACTCTTTAATAAAGTGCTTTTAAAATTTTTTATTACCTGAATTTAGCCAGACCAAACAGCTGATATTTCTGGCTTTTGAACTTTACCAAAGGTAACCTCCCAGGTGCTCAGAGAAAGGAAAATTTCAGATAGTCCATGGAGGAGAACAGACTAGAAAAGTTCTGCAGATATTAAACCAAAAAGGACTTACTTCCTAAGCAGGGAATTCAACCTGGACTGCCAGTGTGAAAGGCAAAACCTTCGCTACTGAGTTACAGCACAGGCAGTCTCCACTACTCTTCCTGAAAGGTATCCAGAGTAGTTAACTTTGAGCTTGCAAAGGCTTTTAACTACTCAAGATAATGTTTAGAGCTAACTCTGACATAAACCTCCAAATTCCTTTTCCCTAGAATGCAGAGACCGAGAGAAAGTACTGCCTTTTATTTACGAGGTCAAGCTCCCAAGGACATAAAACAAAATGGAGATAAACAGTGATTTTTACCATTCATTTGACCATTTGCACAGAGAGAGAGAAGCCAGAAATCTGACTGGTAAGAAATTCTTACCCTTTTGCCAGCATGCCAGGCTTCTAGGTTCACTTTCCCTGAGCGGCCCTGGTGACTCAGCTTGCTGCACTATCATGGTGGGGCCAAGTTGCATCAAAAGGAAAAATTATCCTTTTTTGTTCTGGCCACAGAACAGAGACATTAGCCACTCTGATTAGCACCCAATATCAAACTGGCAAGGCTCAAGCTTGCCCCTGGTTGGGCCCCATCATCGTTAATCCAATCTCCAACCAGGAGTTTCAACATGTGGTCTCTGGGCAAGATGGTCACTTTGAGTAATAGAAAAGATAAGAAAGGGAAAGGAGAGAGAGAAAAGCATTGCCTGTGACAGGATGGGGAAGGCAAAATGATCAGGGAGGCCAGAGAAAGACCCACCCATTGCAGCAACACTGAAAAGTTCAGGCAGCTGCTTCTCAGTAGCAAAGGGATCTTTTCCAGCAATCCCATCATCTCTCAAGTTTCCCCTTCTAGGGAGGAAAAAGCTCCCCATATCCCACAATCTGTCACCTACAGCCATTAGTAAAGAGTGCAAGGTAGACTACTCCAAAAAGAATAGCAGTTGACATGCTGTAGTGCCAAACCCAATCTTAGCCAAAAGGGACTTTACCAAGAGCCCTCATTTTTAAAATGTACTTCAATACATTGTTGTTCATTCTGAACATTCCACTGTAGGTTATTTTTAGTAATATTTTGCTGTTTCTCTAAGACTTTGCTGCCTCCCAGGCCTAATGTATAAGCCAGAAGGAACTCAGTTTTCCAGAAATTAAGGATCCTATTTTTATCTAAAATATTGGCTTTACTCTCAGGTTCTCTTGATTAACTTAGCCAATGACTTTTTCCTACCTTAGCACGCAAGAAAAATAATACAAAGGGGTATAACACAAAAATCCCATGAATTTTCAAAAGCCAAATTTTATAACCCCTGCAATATTACTGCTTACTACCAGTTCCTTTCTGAACAAGTCAGATGTAAGAGGCCTCTAATGGGATCCCAAACAGTTAATTCCCGAATCAAATTCATTCCTGGACCCAGTCCAGTTTCTGTCAGAATGCCAAACCCAGTTTGGATCAGAAATTTGCTCAAAGAAACTCGGAGAACTCAAAACACAAATCTGTGGAGCTCCAAAATCTGAGAGGGAGCTTACCCACAATCCCCAGCTACTCTGAGAGATCAGTTGACACATGTGGGTCCTGCAGGTACCTTGAATGTTCACTCAGAGCTCCTGGGGGTCACTAGAAGCTCCACTTTGGATCCCATTTCTGACATAATCTGACAAAATAAGAACTTTAGCCTAATTAAATTTAAAAGAGTTTAATTGAACAATGAACGATTTGCAAATCAGGCAGACCCCAGAATCACAGAAGATTCACAGAGACTCCAGGGGTGCCTCATGGTCAGAACAAATTTATAGACAAAAAAGATAAAGTGATGTACAGGAATCAGAAGTGAGGTACAGAAACAGTGAGATTGGTTACAGCTTGGCATTTGCCTTATTTGAAGGCAGTTTGAACATTCAGCAGTCTATGAGTAGTTGAAGTATGGCCACTGGGATTGGCCAACACACAGCCAGTGTTACAGGTGCATATTATTAAGTTAGATTTTCTATTTTGTCTGACTATTAAGCTAGGTTACAGTTCATCCACAATGACTCAAATATAGAAACACAGAGTCATTCTTAAGCCATGTTTTGTCTGCTTTAATAATGAATGGAAGAAATTTGGCAGTTTGGTCAGGAAAGAGATCTCTGAGGAAGTGTCATTTAAGCTGTTACCTGAAGTTTGAAAGAAAACAACCAAATTGAAAACAATCAATTAAAGATGGGATGCATATTCAGAAGAGTAAATGGCATGGGGCAGAGGGATGAGGGTGGTAAGAAAAATCTTGGCATGATTTAGGAGAAGAAAACCCTTTCAGTTGCAGGAGTATGAGGAGTGATGAAGAGTAGCAGGCATTTTGAATGGTGATCAGGGGACAGATCATATTTGGCATCATAGAACATGATAAGTGTTTTTTGTTTTTTTTTTTCTAATCCAATCTAAGTGCAAAGTGATATCATTGGGAATTTTCAGTTAGTAGATTAATGTGATTCCAATCTATGTCTTAAAAGATCATTCCATTTACTGGCTAGATAATGGTTAGGAAAGAGGCAAAAATAGACTAAAAACCAGTTGAGTGACACAGTAGAGAATGAAGCAAAAACAGATAGTGACATGAAATAGAGTTGTATCATTGAACATAAAATGATAATACAATAATGACAAAAACAATAACAACAATTATAGTAGTCAGCCTTCACTGAGAACTTATGATGTGTCAAACACCATGTTAGACAATTTACATGTGAGTTATTATAACTCATATGGTAAGGAGATATAGCTTAGAAAAGTTTTCACTTGTTAAGATCACACACCTAGTGATAGGTTAGAACAGGCATTTAGGAAGCCTGATTTCACAGTTCATGCTCTTAATTATAATGCAGCACCACCTCACTGTAAAACAAGTGGGTAGAGACAGGTTTTAATGTAGAATCTATAAAATTTAGAAATGGGTTGGCTATAAAGTTAAGTGAGAGAATGAGGGTCAGAGAATCAAAAATTGCTGAATTTCTATAAATTATTGTTAAAATCACTGTGTGTGTATTGGGACAAGATAGTTTATGAGTAGTATAAGAATACTCATGTTACTCAACTTCATACTATAGTACAAGGCTTCAGTGACCAAAACAACATGGTACTTGCACAAAAACAGGCACATAGACCAATGTGGCAGAATAGAGAGCCCAGAAATAGGGCCACACATATATGACCATCTGAGCTAACAAAAACAAGCAGTGGGGAAAAGACTACCTATTCAATAAATGGTGCTGGGTAGCCATATGCAGAAGATTGAAGCTGGACCCCTTTCTTATATCATATACAAAAATCAACTCAAGTTGGATTAAAGACTTAAATGTAAAACCCCAAACCATAAAAACCTCAGAAGATAACCTAGGATACCATCCTGGATATAGGAACGAGCAAAGATTTCATGACAAAAACACCAAAAGCAATCATAAAACAAAAGTTGACAAGTGGTATCTAAGTAAACTTAAGAGCTTCTGCACAACTAAAGAAACCATCAACAGAGTAAATAGACAACCTACAGAATGGGAGAAAATGTTTGCAAACTGCACATTTGACAAAGGTCTAATATCCTTCATCATGTAAGGAACTTAAACAAATTTATAGGAAAAACAGACAACTCCATCAAAAAGTGGGGAAAGGATATGAACAGACACTTTTCAAAAGAAAGCATACATGCGGCCAACAAGCATATGAAAAAAAGCTCGCTATCACAGATCGTTAGAGAAATGCAAATCAAAACCACAATAAGATACCATCTCACAATAGTCAGAATGATTATTATCAAAAAGTCAAAAATGACAGATGCTGGTAAGGTTGCAAAGAAAAATGAACCCTTGAACACATTGGTGGGAGTGTAAATTACTTCAACCATTGTGAAAAGAAGTATGGTGATTCCTCAAAGAGCTAAAAGCAGAAGTACAATTTATCCAGCAATCCCATTACTGGATATAGACCCAGAGGACTATAAAGCATTCTAAAATAAAGACACATGCACACAAATGTTCACTGAAGCACTGTTCACAATAGCAAAGGCATGGCATCAACCTAAATGCCCATCAATGACAGACTGAATAAATAAAATGTGGTACATACACACAATGGAATATTATGCAGCCATAAAAAAGAATGAGATCATGTCTTTGGTGGGAACATGGATGGAGCTGGAGGTTATCATCCTTAGCAAACTGAAACAGAAACAGAAAATCAAATATTGCATATTTTCACTTATAAGTGGGAGCTAAATGATAAGAGCTTATGAACACAAAGAAGGAAACAACAGACACTGGGGTCTACTTGAGGCAGGAGGGTAGGAGGAGGGAGAAGAACAGAAAATATAACTATTGAGTACTGGGTTTAATACCGGGATGGTGTAATACTATGTTCAACAAATCCCTGGGACACGTGTTTATCTATGTAACAAACCACTACATGTACCCCCAAACCTAAAATAAAAATTAAAAAAAATAAAAATATGACATTTAAAGTGTGTTCTTGAAGATTATCTATGTAAAGATGGTAGAGATAACAAGAAAAACTATATGGAAATTCAACATTTTGTGTATATCATACATGAAAAATGAGAAAAAAAGGAAACGGTCTCGGAAAAACAAGCCAGAGAGGTGGAAGTAAAAATCCAGGAGTATATGAGAGCAATGTAAGGGGAGAGTTGCCACAGGAGCTTACTGTTCTTGAGGTGTTGAGAGAAACAGGGAATTAGAAATGTCTGATTTGAAAAGAGAGCTGATGGGTCATCTCAAATGAGCATTTTAATGAAGTAGAGAGTGCAAGTCAGGCTGGAGTATGTCTGAAGTGCTTAAAGGGATGTGAAAATTTGAAGACAGTGTATGCAAACAACACTGTCATGGTAGCAAATAAATAGATATTTGCTTATATTATTTCTATAAATAGTATTAAAGAAATTGAAGAGTTGAAAATAGGGAGACTAAAGAAGAACTGTAGATGATTTGAGGAGTTAGGAGGTTTAAAATAGATTAAAATATGGAATATTCAAGAAAATAATTACTAAAGCAATGTTAAGGATTGCTGGGTAACACACACTCATTGAGTGTGTAATTATAAATTTATATTGACCTCTATTTTCTTGTGTATAATTTTCTACATCCATGTTCAGCTTCATGAAATCAGGTGTAGAGAAACTAAATAATGAGTTCATCTAGAATGATGTATTCCAATTCTTCCCTATAGGAAAGACAGTCAGTAGAAATTAGGAAATTGTAAGGGATTGATTATTATAATAAATTGTAGAATATTAACAGAAAAAAAGAGACACATGAAAATAGGTGGAAGTTGAAAAAGAAAAACAAACAAACAAACAAACAAAAAACCATATATATATATATTTGGACCAAAACTTGAAATTAGAATTGTGATGCTTATGATTTTGGAGCCATTACCAACTCTGACACTGATAAGATCAAGAGTATCACCAAGATCCTGAGCTAGAAGGAAGGCTGAGGAAGATAAAAAGAGAGGTGTGGGAATTACTATAATGTACTGTTGCATGACTTGTCCAGGTAGATGTTTATAGCATGATGACATGAGTCAAGGTGGAAAGGTGCTTGAGTTTCCAGTGAGTGAAGTGCACTGAATTTCACAGATAATTACAAAGAGAAGGGGAGAAATAAGTAACTTATTTGATAAAAAACTTCAGAAGTACAAGAAATATTTTAAAAAGAGTAGAGAATGATTTTCATTAACAATATGCAATAGGATGCACTATATTGACCCATCAACCCTGAAGGATGAGAGGTTCCTTCAGAAAAACTGCCCCTACTTAGGTGTGCTATAGACAAAGCATCATTCTCTTTATGTCACCATTTAAATTAACAATGTCTCTTCTATAATTTTCTTATTTGATGTAGAATAGATTTTTCAAAAAGTATAAGCACAATCCTTCTTCCTTATTTTCCAAGCTCACTACAAATTTCCCAAATGTGAGGAGAAATTGGAAGGGAGTCCACTGGAGAATATTCATTAAAAACAAAAGCAAGTTAATGAGACTTCCATTTCTGGACAAGAAAAAGTAACTGGGACAGGATTTACACTCTGAGAGCCCCAATTTCATATATGAAATAATATAATACATATCATAATGTGAAATAGTATTTTCAAGACATTAGATATTAAGCAATGTATTATTGTGGTCCCTGAGAGATGGAAAAAAGTAGAAGTTAGCTCTACATTTTCTCAGCTAGGAGAGTTTTAAGGACAAGAGACAGGGATAAGAAATCTAGGCAAAGCCCAGATGACTCCCATAGTTGATAAGACATTGCTGAGAGTCTGGGGACACCAAGGTTGGCTAGAGTTTGCAAGACAGAGCATAAGAGAGAAGAAGATGCACAGATAAAGTACCCCAGAGATCTGCAGATGGTCCTGCTTATGTATTCAACAGAGTACTAATCACTGTATACATGAGAAGAAAGTAATCAGACAAAGTGTCACTCAAAGGATTAGCGAGAACAGCGCTGAATGCTCACAGTGAACTCAGAATAGTGGGTGTTCCCACCAGCCAGATGGAACAACTTTGTAATTCACAGAGTATTGGGTAGATAATTCAGAAGAGTCTTTTCTCAGTAGTTGAGAGTAATTCGTCAGTGCTATCGTTTGAATGTGTCCCCTAAAGTTCATGTGTCAGAAACTAATCTCTAATGCAACTGTGTGAGAAATGAGACCTTCAAGAGCTGATTAAGTTATAAAGGCTCTGCCTTTAGATTAATGTCATTATCAGGGAGCATGAGACAGCAAGAAGTTCTCTACCAGGTGTGAGTACCCGGATCTTGGACTTCCAAGCCTCCAGAATTAAGAAATAAATTTCTTTTCTTTTTAAATGATTCAAATTATGTGGTCTGTAGTATTCTGTTATAGCTACACAAAACAGCCTAAAACCTAGTCTTAACACTGTGCCGCCCTGCCTAACAAAGCTTAAAAGCAACATTTGAAAAGAATAAATGGTTTCTAAATAAATAAAACGCATCTTTGAATGAAGCTCTAGAATAATTATAGAAGTACCAAAATATAATTTATAGAAGTACCAAAATATCCAGCACAGAAAAAGGTAAAATTCACAATATCTGGTATCCAATCAAAATTCCAAAGTATGCAAAAAAGCAGAATATAGAATGAGTTGAAAATCAGCATTTGAAACTCACCTAGACCTGAAGTGGATGTTAGAATTAGAAAATAAAGTTGTTAAAACAGTTGGTGCATTCAATTACATGTAGTCAAACAGTAAGTAGAGAAATGGAATATGTAAAAATGATACAAATTGTACTTCCAGGAATGAAAACTGAAATGTCTGAGATCAAAAATATACTGGATGGAATTAATGGAACATAAGACAATACAGAAAAAAGAACAATTAAAGACATAGCAATAGAAATCATATAAAAGTAAATACAGGAGAAAAGAACAATAAAAACTTTAAATGGTAAAGACCACTTTTCCAAATTTGATGAGAATTATAAACCTACGTATACAATAAATCCCAAGCACACACACACAAAGAAATAAACTACACCAAGGTACATTACAATTAAATTACTCAAAACTATGGATAAAGAAAATATCTTAAGCATCCAGAGACAAGGGACACATTATGAACACAGGGAAAACAGTCAGAGTTAGATTACCAGCACATTTTTTTTCTGGAAACAAGGCAACTTTAATGTATTGAAAAATAAAAATTAACAACCTAGGCTTTTAAGCTGAGGAAAATATCTTGCAAAATTAAAGGTAAAGTAAAAACTTTTAAAGATAATTCATCACTAACAGACTTGCATGACAAGAAATGCTAACAGAAATCTTTCAAGTGGAAGGAAAATGACACCAAATGAAAATGTGAATCTACTCTCAAAAATAAAGAGCAACTGAAATGGCAATTACATCAGTAAATATACCAGGCTTTTTTATATATAACCTTTCCTACAAAACACTGATAGTTTAAAAAGATAATAATGATGATACAGTGTGGAGTTTCAAATATGTTGAAGTATAATTGCGTATCTTATAAAAACTGGAAGAAAATAAAAATAAGTAAACTATTGTTAAGTATTCTACATTATGTAAAGTTGTATAATAGCACTTGAAGCTAGGTGGTGATAAGTTAAAGATGTATATTATAAAGCATGAAACAACTACTTAAATTATAAAATGAGTTTTAACAAATAAGCAAAAAGTCAAATGAAGTAAACTTAAAATTCAATTCCAAAGAAAGCAGAAAAAGAGGAAAAGGGGAACAAAGAATAGAAGGCACATATATAAAACAAAGAGCCAGATAGATTTAAACATAACCAAATACAGATAATTATATTAAATGTAAATGTTCTAAACACCTTAATTAAAAGGGAATTCAAAGTTTAAATATAAATACAAAACTAAATTGAAAGTAAATGAATGAAAAAAGAAATATCATGTTTATACTAATCAAAAGAAAGCTAGAATGCCTTTACTAATATTAAGAAGATTAGATTTCAGAGCAGTAAATACTGCCTAGTGTGTGGTAGGCAAAATAATGCCCCTGTCCACAATGTGTTTATAACCTAATAGTAGAACATTGTGAAAATGTTTTCTCACATGGTAAAAGAGACTTTGTAGATGTGATTAAGTTAATGACCTTGAGATGGAGAGATTATACTGGCTAATCTGGGTATGTCAAATGTGTCGTTAAAGACAGAGAACTTATCTAGCTGTAGCAAGAAAACTTATCTAGCTGTAGCAAGAGGGAAAAGTCACTATGGAAGAATGGCAAGAGAGATGAAATGTTGCTGACTTTGAAAATGGTGGAAGATGGCCATAGCCAAGGAATGTGGCTTGCCTCTAGAAGTTGGATAAGGAACGGAAACAGATTCCCCCCTGGAGCCACTAGAAAGAGAGTCCTACCACCTTAATTTTAGCACAGGGAGGTATAGGTCAGATTTCTGAAACAGATTAAAAAAATTGGGGTTGCATTAAGCCAATAAGTATTTTGCTAATTTGTTAAAACGGTCATACAAAACTAATGTAATGAATAAAGAAGGTCATTTTATAAAGCTAAAGGGTTACTTCATCAAGAAGAATAACAATCCTACACATGAATGCCCCTAACAGAGTTTCAAAATATGTGAAGCTGAAACTGATAGAAGTACAAGAAACTGACCTATCCTATGATACAGTTGGTGATTTCAACATTTCTGTCTCAAAAAATCGATAGAATAAACCCCAAATCAGAAAAAAATAGAAAATTTAAACAACAGTTTCCACAATCTCGACCTAATTAGCATCACAGAATACTATTCCCAGCATGAGAAAACACATTCATTACAAGTGTACACAAATTATTTTCCAAAATAGACCATACTCTGGGTCATAAAATGTCAACAAAAAAGATTACAGTGATATAAAATTGATTTAAATCCATGGCAAATTTAAATTAAAAATAAAAAAAGAGGATAATTTTTCAAATGTCCATAATACCTGAAAACCAAACACACTTCTAAATAACACATGGGTCAAAGAAAAACTCAAAAGGGATGTCAGAAAATATTTTTAACTAAATGAAAGCAAAAAAAATAACATAAAAGAATTTGTGAGCGGCAGGTAGCACAGTACATAAGGGTAGAGTTATAGCACTAAATATCAATATTAGAAAGAGATTTAAGTCAGTGACCTTGCCTTTCATCCTAAGAAACTAAGACAATAAGAGTAGCCAAAACCCAAAATAAGCAGGAAAAAAAAGATCAAAACAAGCATCTGAGAAGTAGGAAACAGAGGAAAATTAAGAAAAACTAATAAAATTAAGAGCTAGTTATTTGAGAAGTGCAATAAAATTGATAAATTTTTAGTCAGACTGATCAGGAAGAAAGAAAGGACACCAATTCTTAATATCAGGAAGAAGAGTAGTATCATTAAACAAATTCTACAAATATTAAATGGAGTATAAGGGAATGTTATACAACTTTATTTCGACAAGTTAGATAAAATTGATTAATTCTTTGAATGACACAAACTAGCAAAATTATTCAAGAAGAAATACATAAACTTAATAGCTCAATCTTCAAAATAATTTGAATTTATAGTTAAAAACCTACTCACAAAAAATTTCTAGATTCAGATGTGTTCACTGCTGATTTGTACCAAAAATGTATAAAATAAATAATATCAATTCTATTCAATCTCTTCCAGAAGCTAAAAGAGGAAGAAACACTTTCAATATATTCCATGAAGTCAATATTACCATGATTACAAAACCAGACAACCATTGCAAGAAAACCCCAGACAAATATCCTTTATGAGCATAGGTGCAAATATTCTAAACAAAATGGTATATAATTTAATTTGCTAATTTATGAATAGTATATAATGATCCAGTGTAATACAAGGCTTATTTAACATTCCAAAATCAATTAATTTAATTTATGATAAAAGTCAATCCATTTCTGTGGCTGATGTCCTTCATTCTCAATGAATCTCAACCATATAGTAAACTGTCTCAAAATTTAGGAAACTGGTAAGATTAAATTGCCCTAAATATACCGGAATGAACAGTTTTATTTAATTACTATATTTTTCTTTATTATTCATCATTGTTCAAGAGTCATACCTGACTAAAAAGTGCAGAAGAGTAGTTGGCCAAATGCGTAAATGTCCTGGGCATAGATCTGTGAATACATAATATATCCTTGACACTTACTAGAAATAAAGACCATTATCATCTGAAGTCTTAGTCAACAGTTTCTCCCAACGCTCTTGATCTGTATGTGAGAGACCTCAGACTGAATTAGATTAAGTGATTTAACCTCATATGTTTCCTGTTAATAATCTTTCCCTGTTTGCCAAAGAACCAGCCTCCAATCAACTCATGTAGAACTTTATTACTCTCTAGAACTTTATTCTCCTTGCTTCTATCAACATCTCTTACACCTATCTAGCCAAACTGCAGCCATTATAAATCCAACTGTTCTGCCTCATCTACTATTTATTGTTATCATCCTTGGCTATTTCAACATCTATGGTGACATAGCATATGAGTCATCCCTTCCCTGCCCCCTCAGATTTTTGAAATACTTAACATCAGTGACTTTTTCTCTACTCCACTCCTGCATGCACTCCCGTGCTCGCTTCTTACTTTTATCATAAAAATGGCAGTCTGTTAAATCTACATTTTCAGCATTCTACTCTACTTGTAATCACCAAATTATTTTATTATCACTCATTTACTCAAATAGTCTCACTCCAACATTTTTTCAAGACCTACAGTCCATTTATGATTTTCACTCATGTCTTCTCCTCTGCCTTACCCATTTAGAATTAATAATTCAGCTCTATAATCACACATTTGCAAATCTCTTAAATTCACAGCTCCCTTCTCCTTGTCATATTCACCTGGAAGCATCAAGTCTAAATTAATTCTAAGTATTAGTTTAGTCTGCACCTGTATCTGAGATGCTGAATGAATAATACAATCATCTTGACTTGTGTCATTTAAAACGTATAATCCTAGGCAATACCACTCAGGACATAGGCATGGGCAAGGACTTCATGTCTAAAACACCAAAAGCAATGGCAACAAAAGACAAAATTGACAAATAGGATCTAATAAACTAAAGAGCTTCTGCACAGCAAAGGAAACTACCATCAGAGTGAACAGGCAACCTACAGAGTGGGAGAAAATTTTTGCAACCTACTTATCTGACAAAGGGCTAACATCCAGAATCTACAATGAACTCAAACAAATTTACAAGAAAAAAACAAACAACCCCATCAAAAAGTGGGTGAAGGACATGAACAGACACTTCTCAAAAGAAGACATTTATGCAGCCAAAAAACACATGAAAAAATGCTCACCATCACTGGCCATCAGAGAAATGCAAATCAAAACCACAATGAGATATCATCTCACACCAGTCAGAATGGTGATCATTAAAAAGTCAGGAAACAAAAGGTGCTGGAGAGGATGTGGAGAAATAGGAACACTTTTACACTGTTGCTGGGACTGTAAACTAGTTCACCCATTGTGGAAGTCAGTGTGGCAATTCCTCAGGGATCTAAAACTAGAAATACCATTTGACCCAGCCATCCCATTACTGGGTATATACCCAAAAGACTATAAATCATGATGCTATAAAGACATATGCACACATATGTTTATTGTGGCACTATTCACAATAGCAAAGACTTGGAACCAACCCAAATGTCCAACAATGATAGACTGAATTAAGAAAATGTGGCACATATACACCATGGAATACCATGCAGCCGTAAAAAATGATGAGTTCATGTCCTTTGTAGGGACATGGACGAAGCTGGAAACCATCATTCTCAGCAAACTATCTCAAGGACAAAAAACCAAACACCGCATGTTCTCACTCATAGCTGGGAATTGAACAATGAGAACACATGGACACGGGAAGGGGAACATCACACACCAGGGCCTGTTGTGGGGTGGGGGGAGGGGGGAGGGATAGCATTAGGAGATATACCTAATGCTAAATGACGAGTTAATGGGTGCAGCACACCAACATGGCACATGTATACATATGTAACAAACCTGCACGTTGTGCACATGTACCCTAAAACTTAAAGTACAATAATAATAAAATAAAATAAATGTGTCATACAAAGCCATCAATGGGCATTCAATATTGAACAACATCATGCTACATTTTTCTCATCAAATTTAATTTTCCAATGACAGACATTCACACACACTCTTTCTTTTCTTTACAAAATATGATCACCCAGCTCCCTCTTCAGAAAATGAACTCTCATTTTCCTTTATAGTTTCACCTTTTAATCATTAATAATAACAATTATTACTGTTTCTCTCTTTTTCTTTTTTTGCTTTTCTCCTAATCATGTCATTAACCAGCCCAAACACTCAGTGACTTTCCAGTGCAATTAGAATAACACACGAACTTCTTACTGTGCCTTATGGGAGTTTATATGATCTGGCTCCTCCCTAACGTCTGACCTATTTCTTCCAATCTCTCCAAGATTTACTACACTCTAGTTGCTTTTATTTTTAATGCTTATTGCTTTCACTTGATTATTTTCAAAACAATAGATTTCCTAGAATCTTCCACAAGTGTCCATTTCTTCCAGTATCATTTACAGACTCACACATTAAAAAAATTTGCATATTTTCTATTCACCTGATAATTATTTTATTGATATTCCCATTGCCTCTTCTTTAGTTAGTGTGTGCCTCTCCACATTTCTGAGTCCTTTTGACTCATTGACACATTCATGGTATTCTTTGATAGCTTCTTTGCTTCTGATTTGACAAGATGTTCAGGTGTGTGCAGCCCCAGCCAGGGGAACATACATTTATTTAGAGAGGTTTGGTTCCTTTTAGCAGAAAAATATGGTAGAAACTACATTTGTTTGCTAAGAGTGCTTATTGGTACTGTGGTAATAAATATTTCTTTGCCTTTTCATGAAAGCATCTTTCTGACACTCAAACAAACCAAGCTTTTTCTACGTGAGAGCTGTTGTATTTGTGTTTTCTTTGTCTGGAATGCACTTTCCTAAGTACTTTGTAGAAGAAGCTCCTTGTTATCACTCAGGCTTACCTCAAAAATGACACATCCTCAGAGAGGGTCTCCTAATTACCCAATCAAAAGTACATCCTCTCTTGCGTATTTTTTTTTATCCCATTTCCCAATTTTATTTTTTAAAATCTGTGAAATATTGTATTTACTGTGCATTTTTTTCCTCTTGTTTCCCTCCTACCTAGTTTAGTGTTGCATCCCCATCATTTATGATATTACCAGAACATAATGGTCTTCTGTAAATTTTATTAAATGGATAACTTAGATAAGAAGAACACTAGTGGTTGCAACGGATTTGAGAGTAGGAAGAAGAAGAAGGATAAACAGGTGAAACACAGGTACTTTTAAGGCAGTAAAGCTATTCTGTATGATATTGTAAAAAAGGATACATGACATTATACATCTAGAAAAACCCATAGAATGTACAACACAAGGAGTGAACCTAATGAAAATCCGCGGATCAGCAGATTCCCTCCTGAGCCTACACCACCAGAACCCTGGGTTTCAAGCACAAAACTGGGTGGCTGTTTGGGCAGGCACTGAGCTGCAAGAGTTTTTTCATACTCCAGTGGTGCCTGGAACTCCAGTGAGACAGGAGAACCTTCCACTCCCCTGGAAAGGAGGCTGAAGCCAGGGAGCCTAGTGATCTTGCTCAGCGGGTCCCACTCCCATGGATCCCAGCAAGCTAAGAACCACTGGCTTGAAATTCTCACTGCCAGCACAGCAGTCTGGAGTCAGTCTGGGACAATTGAGTTTGGTGGGGGAGGGGCAACTGCCTTTACTGTGGCTATAGTAGGCAGTTTTCCCCTGATAGCACTAAGGAGACTGGGAGGTTTGTACTGGGAGGAATTCACCACAGTGCAGCAAAACAGCTATGGCCAGGCTGCTTCTCTAGATTCCTTCTCACTGGGCAGGGCATCTCGGCAGCAAATCCAGCAGCTCCAGTCAGGGGCTTCCAGACCAAACTCTCCTCTCCCAGGAACAGAGCACCTGGGGGAGAGGTGGCTGTGGTCTCAGGTTCAGCAGACTTAATCTTTCCTGCCTGCAGGCTCTGAAGAGAGTGGGTGATCCTGACAAGGGGGATTCTCCCAGCACAATACACCAGCTCTGCCAAGGGACAGACTGCCTCCTCAAGCAGGTCCCTGACCCCTAGGCATTCTGACTGGCAGAGACCTCCCAGCAGGGCCGACAGACACCTCATACAGGAAAGCTCTGGCTGTCATCAGGCCAGTGCCCCTGGGAAGAAGCTTCCTGAGGAAGGAGCTGGCAGCAATCTTTGCTATTCTGCAGCCTCCACTGGTGACACCCAGGCAAACAGGGTCTGGAGTGGACCTTTGGCAAACTGCAGCAGGCTTGCAGAAGAGAGTCATGACTGTTAGAAGAAAAACTAACAACAGAAAGCAACAACAACATCAACAAAAAAGACCACCCTCCCCTCTACAAAAACCATGTCCAAAGGTCATCAGCCTCAAAGATCAAAGGTAGATAAATCCATGAAGATGAGGAAAAACCAGCACAAAAATGCTGAAAATACCAAAAGCCAGAATGCGTCTTCTCCTCCAAATGATTGCAACACCCTCTCCAGCAAGGGTGCAAAACTGAACAGAGAACGAGATGAATGGATTGACAGAAGTAGGCTTGAGAAGATGGGTAGTAACAAAGTACGCTGAGCTAAAGGATCATGTTCTAACCCAATGCAAACAAGCTAAGAACCTTGATGAAAGGTTAGAGGAGCTGCTAACTAGAATAACCAGTTTAGAGAGGGACATAAATGACCTGATGGAGCTGAAAATCACAGCACAAGAACTTTGTGAATCATATACAAGTATCAAGAGCTGAATCAATCAAGTAGAAGAAAGGATATCAGAGTCTGAAGACCATCTTGCTGAAATAAGGCATGTAGACAAGATTAGAGAAAAAAGAATGAAAAGGAATGAACAAAACCTTCCAGAACTATTGGACTATGTATAAAGACCAAACCTACAATTCATTGGAGTATCTGAAAGAGATGGGGAGAATGGAATCAAGTTGGAAAACACACTTCAGGATATTATCCAGGAAAAAAAATCCCCAACCTAGCAAGACAGGCCAACATTCAAATTCAGGAAATACAGAGAACACCACTAAGATACTGCATGATAACAGCAACCCCAAGACACATAAATCATCAGATTCTCCAAGGTTGAAATGAAGGAAGAAACTTTAAGGGCGACCAGAGAGAAAGATAAGGTCACTTACAAAGGGAAGCCCATCAGGCTAATAGCAGATCTCACAGCAGAAACCCTACAAGCCAGAAGAGACTGGAGGCCAATATTCAATATTCTTAAAGAAAAGAGTTTTCAACCCAGAATTTCATATCCAGCCAAACTAAGCTTCATAAGTGAAGGAGAAATAAAATTCTTTCCAGACAAGCAAATGGTAAGAGATTTCATCACCAACAGGCCTGCCTGCAAGAGCTCCTCAAGGAAGCACTAAATATGGGAAATAAAAACTGGTACCAGCCACACCAAAATGTAATGACCAATGACATTATGAAGAAACTGCATCAAGTAGTGTGCAAAATAACCAGCTAACATCATGATGACAGGATCAAATTTACACATAACAATATTAACTTTAAATGTAAATGGGCTAGATGTGCCAACTAAAAGACAGACTGACAAATTGGATAAAGAGTCAAGACCCATGGGTGTGCTGTATTCAGGAGACCCATCTCACTTGCAAAGACACACATATGCTCAAAATAAAGGGATGCAGGAAAATTTACCAAACATATGGAAAGCAAAAACAAACAAACAAACAAACAAACAAAATAAAACAAAACAAAACAAAAAACAGGGGTTGTAATCCTACTCTCTGATAAAACCAACAAAAATCAAAAAAGACAATGAAGGGCATTATATAATTGGTAAAGGATCAATGCAACAAGAAAAGCTAAGAATCCTAAACATATATGCACCCAATACAGGAGCGCTGAGATTTATAAAACAAGTTCTTAGAGACCTACAAAGAGACTTAGGCACCCACCCAGTAACAGTGGGAGACTTTAACACTCCACTGTCAATATTAGCACAATGAGGCATAAAATTAAAAAGGATATTCAGGACTGAAACTCAGCTCTCGAGCAAGTTGACCTAATAGACATCCACAGAACTCTCCACTCCAAATCAACAGAATATACATTATTTTCAGTGCCATATTCCACTTATTCTAAAATTGACCACATAATTGGAAATAAAAGATTCCTCAGCATATGCAAAAGAATTGAAATAATAACAAACAGTCTCTCAGACCACAGTGCAATCAAATTAGAACTCAGGATTAAGAAACTCACTCAAAACCACACAACTACATGGAAACTGAACAACCTGCTCCTGAATGACTACTGGGTGAATCATAAAATTAAGGCACAAATCAAGAAGCTCTTTGAAGCCAATGAGAACAAAGATACAGCATACCAGAATCTCTGGAACATAGCTAAAGCAGTGTTAAGAGGGGCATTTATAGCAATAAATGCCCACATCAGAAATCTGGAAAGACTTCAAATCTACACACTAGCATCACAATTAAAAGAACTAGAGAAGCAAGAGCAAACATGTCCAAAAGCTAGCAAAGACAAAGAAATAATTAAGATCAGAGCAGAACTGAAGAAGATAGAGACCAAAAATACCTTCAAAAAATCAATAAATCCAGGAGCTGTTTTTTGAAAAAATTAACAAACTAGATAGACTGCTAGCTAGACTAATAAAGAAGAAAAGAGAGAAGAATCAAATAGACACAATAGAAAATGATAAAGGGGATAGCACCACTGACCCAACAGAAATACAAACTACCATCGGAGAATACTATAAACACTTCTATGCAAATTAACCAGAAAATCTAGAAGAAATGGATAAATTCCTGGACACATACACTCTCCCAAGACTAAACCAGGAAGAATCTGAATCCCTGAATAGACCAATAACAAGTTCTGAATTTGAGGCTGTAATTAATAGCCTACCAACCAAAATAAAGCCCAGGACCAGATGGATTCACAGCTGAATTCTACCAGAGATACAAAGAGGAGCTGGTACCATTTCTTCTGAAACTATTCCAAACAATTGAAAAGGAAGGACTCCTCCCTAACTCATGTTATAAGACCAGCATCATCCTGATACCAAAACCTGGCATAGATACCACAAAAAAAGAAAACATTGGGCCAATATCCCTGATGAACATCGATGTAAAAATCTTCAATAAAATACTGGCAAACCAAATCCAGCAGCACATCAAAAAGCTTATCCACCAATATCTGGTTGATGGATATTGGGTTTATGACAAACCCATAGATAATATCATACTGAATGGGCAAAAGCTGGAAGCATTCCCATTGAAAACCAGAACAAGACAAGGATGCCCTCTCTCACCACCCCTATTCAACATAGTATTGGAAGTTCTGGCCAGGGCTATAAGGCAAGAGAAAGAAATAAAGGGTATTTAAATAGGAAGAGAGGAAGTCAAATTGTCTCTGTTTGCAGAAGAGATGATTGTATATTTAGAAAACCCTATCATCTCAGCTCAAAAACTCCTTAAGCTGATTAGCAACTTCATCAAAGTCTCAGGATATATAATTAGTGTGTAAAAGTCACAAGCATTCAAATACATCAACAATAAACGAGCAGAGAGCCAAATCATGAATGAACAATCATTCACAATTGCTACAAAGAGAATAAACTACCTAGAATACAACTAACAAGGGACATGAAGGACCTCTTAAAGGAGAACTGCAAATCACTGCTCAAGGAAATAAGAGAAGACCCACACATAAATGGAAAAACATCCCATGCTCATGGTTAGGAAGAATCAGTATTGTGAAAATGGCTGTACTGCCCAAGTAATTTATAGATTCAATCCTATTCCCATCAAACTACCATTGACATTCTTCACAGAATTAGAAAAATCTACTTTAAATTTCATATGGAACCAAAAGTGAGCCTGTACAGCCAAGACAATCCTAAGCAAAAAGAACAAAGCTGGAGGCATCATGCTACCTGACTTCAAACTATATTACAAGGCTACAGTAACCACAACAGCATGGTACTTGTACTAAAATGGTTATATAGACTAATGAAACAAAAAAGAGACAGCAGAAATAACACCACATATCCTGACAAAAACAGGTAATGAGAAAAGAATTCCCTATTTAATAAGTGGTGCTGGGAATACTGGCTAGTCATATGCAAAAAACTGAAACACAACCCCTTCCTTACACCCTATACAAAAATTAACTCAAGATGTATTAAAGACTTAAAAGTAAAACCCAAAACCATAAAAACTCTAGAGGAAAACCTAGGCAATGGCATTCAGGACATAGGCATGGCAAAGACTTCATTATGAAAACAGCAAAAGCAATTGCAACAAAAGCCAAAATTGACAAATGGGATCTAATTAAACTAAAGAGCTTCTGCACAGCAAAAGAAAACTAGCAACAGAGTGAACAAGAAACCTATAGGATGGGAGAAAAGTTTAGCAACCTACCCATCTGGCAATGGTCTAATATCCAGAATCAACAAGGAACTTAAACAAATTTACAGGAAAAGGAAACAAACGCATCAAAAAGTGGGCAAAGGATATGAACAGACACTTCTCAAAAGAAGACATTTATGCAGCCAATGAACATATGAAAAAAAGCTCAACATCACTGATCATTAGAGAAATGCAAATCAAAACCACAATGAGAGATCATCTCATGCCAGTCAGAATGGTGATTATTAAAAAGTCAGGAAACAACAGATGCTGGTGAAGCTGTGGATAAATAGGAATGCTTTTTCACTGTTGGTGGGAATGTAAATTAATTCAACCATTGTGGAAGACAGTGTGGCAATTCCTCAAGGATCTAGAACCAGAAATACCATTTGACCCAGCAATCCCATTACTGGGTATATACTTATAGGAATATAAATCATTCTACTATAAAGATACATGCACACGTATGTTAATTGTGGAACTATTTACAATAGCAAAGACATGGAACCCACCCAAATGCCCATCAATGATAGACTGGATAAAGAAAATGTGGTACATACAAACTAGGGAATGCTATGCAGCCATAAAAAAGAATGAGATCATGTCCTTTGCAGGGATATGGATGAAACCGAAAGCCATGATCCTCTGCAAACTAACACAGAAACAGAAAACCAAACATCACATGTTCTCACTCATAAGTGGGAGTTGAACCATGAAAACATATGCACAAAGGGAGAGAAACATCACACACCAGGGCCTGTCAGGGGTTGGGGGGCAAGGGGAGGGATAGCATTAGGAGAAATACCTAATGTAGATGATGGGTTAATGTGTGCAACAAACCACATGTATATCTATGTAACAAACCTGCACATTCTGCACATGTATCCCAGAACTTAAAGTAAAATAAAATAAAATAAAAACTACTCACTGGCTAATAATAATATATCAATATTGGCTAGGCAGTTATAACAAATGTACCATGCAATTGCAAGACGGTAATAATACAGGAAACTGAGGGCAAGGAGACAGAGGGAATACTGGGAACTCTTGTGTTTTCTGTTCAAGTTTCTGTAAATCTAAAACTGCTCTAAAATTAAAGCTTATTTACTTAAAAAAATCATACAGCCTTCTAATTCTCAAATCTTGTCTTCTTTTAAACTGCCTTCCACACTTTTTCCAGAGTGTTTTAAAATGCGTATTTTGTCACTCTCTACTTAAAGTCCTCATAACCCTCAAAATAAACACAATTAAATTAAAAACAAGTTGAATTTGACTATGTACTAGATGAAGGGAACACTTTGATAAACAAGCCCACCTATGGGATATGGTTTGGTTCTTGTCCCCACCCAAATCTTATCTCGAAGTGCAATTTCCACATGTTGAGGGAGGGAGTTGGTTGGAAGTGACTGGATCATGGGGAAGGTTTCCCCCATATTATTCTCATGATAGTGAGGGAGTTCTCACCAGGTCTGATGGTTTAAAAGTGGCAGTTTCCCCTGTGCGTGCTCTCTCCTCCCGCCATGTAAGACATACCTTGCTTCCCCTTTTGCCATGATTGTAAGTTTCTTGAGGCCTCCCCAGCCATGTGGAATTGTGAATCAATTAAACCTCTTTTATTTATAAATTACCCATTCTCAGGTAGTATGTTTAAACCAGTGTGAAAACAAACTAATACACTATGTTTTCAGTTTCCAATATTTTTAATTTTCAGGAACACTATAAATCTAGTTTTGGTATCATAGAGCATATTTATTTTGTTTTGCTATTCTTAAATTACTTTCATGATGCTATATGATCTTGGAAAAACAAGTATCTCTAAACTTTAGATGTTTGTCTATTGACTATCCTAAAGTGAGCACATACATATTAACACTTTTAACTTAAAAAAACTTCTGTATGTTATTACTGTGCTATTTACTCATTAATGGTTAATTAATCTTTCATGTGCATAAGTCTTGGTTTCAAACAATTTAGTAGGCTCAGCTAAAGGCATAAAACACATGTCATACTGATATATGTCGCTCTTTCCCTTCGGTGTGCCACTGAAGATCCTGGTGTCGCCATGGGCCGCCGCCCCGCCCGTTGTTACCGGTATTGTAAGAACAAGCCGTACCCAAAGTCTCGCTTCTGCCGAGGTGTCCCTGATGCCAAGATTCGCATTTTTGACCTGGGGCGGAAAAAGGCAAAAGTGGATGAGTTTCCGCTCTGTGGCCACATGGTGTCAGATGAATATGAGCAGCTGTCGTCTGAAGCCCTGGAGGCTGCCCGAATTTGTGCCAATAAGTACATGGTAAAAAGTTGTGGCAAAGATGGCTTCCATATCCGGGTGCGGCTCCACCCCTTCCACGTCATCCGCATCAACAAGATGTTGTCCTGTGCTGGGGCTGACAGGCTCCAAACAGGCATGCGAGGTGCCTTTGGAAACCCCCAGGGCACTGTGGCCAGGGTTCACATTGGCCAAGTTATCATGTCCATCCGCACCAAGCTGCAGAACAAGGAGCATGTGATTGAGGCCCTGCGCAGGGCCAAGTTCAAGTTTCCTGGCCTCCAGAAGATCCACATCTCAAAGAAGTGGGGCTTCACCAAGTTCAATGCTGATGAATTTGAAGACATGGTGGCTGAAAAGCGGCTCATCCCAGATGGCTGTGGGGTCAAGTACATCCCCAATCGTGGCCCTCTGGACAAGTGGCGGGCCCTGCACTCGTGAGGGCTTCCAATGTGCTGCCCCCCCTCTTAATACTCACCAATAAATTCTACTTCCTGTCCAAAAAAAAACCACATATCATACTGATATATGTCAACTTGTCCCTCCTCCCAATAGTCCCCAAACACGTTTGAACTTTTAGTTAATATCATTTTCCTTTGAATTTTTATTTTTAGACAGTTGAGTAGTTGTGATACAATGTTGAACAAATACAGATTTCTTCCCTCTCTGTATTTGTGGAGCTTACCCTCTTGGGCAGGTCAGGACATAAACATTAAGTAAAAGTAGCCATATTTTAAAATTGAATCTATGATAGGGCTCTGAAAAAGACATGAATATTGCTAAGGGATTGTATGATAGGCTGATTTTAACTGAGGATTTTGTCCAAGAAAACATTCTCATGGCAAAGACAAACATAAATACAAGGAGGAATAGGCATAAGCTAAATAATACAAGAAGGCAAAAGATTTCAAGAGAGAGGAAATTCAATTTGCAAAGCTCTGTGTCACAGGAGCAATTGAGCTCAGTAGGGGGCCCTGAAAGTTGACACTGTGGCTGGGACAGAATGAACCCCAGGGCATGATGTGTCATGAGGTTAAAGATTTGAACAGGAAATAGGCTGGACAGGTCTTCTGTTCATACTGAGAAATTTGTCCTTTACATTTTTTTAAAATGTAAGGGTTTTGTTTCCTAGAAATAATGAGAAACACTGAAGCTATTTTAGCAAAGGAGGGCCATATGAAAATCTGTGCTTTATACATCATAGTAACAATAGATAATAACAATATATTTCATAATTGAAAATTGCTAACAAAATAGATTTTAAGTATTCTCAGCACATACAAGAAAATGGTAAATGTTTGAGATAATGCATATGTTAAATAGTTTGATGATATGACTTGGATCTGTGTCCCCATACAAATCTCATGTTAAACTGTAATCCCCAATGTTGGAGGTGGGGCCTGGTGGAAGGTGATGGGATCATGGGGACAGCTTTCTCATGAATGACTTAGCACAATCTACTTGGTGCTGTTCTTGTGATAGTGAATGAGTTCTCCTGAGATCTGGTCGTTTAAAAGTGTGTGGCATCACCCCCTCTGTCTCTTGTTCCACATCTGGCCATGTGATGTGCCTGCTCTTCCTTGCCTTCTGCCATAATTGTAAGTTTCCAGAGGTCTCCCCAGAAGCCAAGCATATGCTGTAACCATGTTCCCTGTACATCCTGAAGAACTGTGAACCAATTAAACCTCTTTTTTTTTTTTTACAAATTACCCAGTCTCAGGTATTTCTTTATAGAAATGCCAGAATGGCCTAGTACACTTGACTTTGTTATTCCACAATGCCTATGTATCAAAACATCATATTGTACACCATAAATATACATATATACATATATATGTGTGTGTGTGTATAACTTATCAATTACAGTAAATTTAAAAAATCTGTTTTTATAAAATCACTCTCGTTGTAATTTGAAAAATAATTTCAAGAGAGGAGCATGAGAAACTTGAGGACACTAGTACACTAATTCAAACATGAAGTTGGTAGAAGAACCTTGATTTTTCTTAACTCACTCTACTCAATATTGAAATCTTTTAGAAAGTGACCCAGGCAATTCATCCTTAATGGTATTCTCTTTGTCATTAGAAGATGATGGGAATAGTTTACCATAAGGAGAATTGCTTCTTACTGTATGGCATATCTCTTTTATTATTCTAATTCATAACAGATAGTGCAGTCATGTGACAAATATCTTGTTAGTGACAAAAACAAGTTATGATCAGATGAATTCTCATATCTCATCTGCTTTTTCTTGTGTATTTGAATATGCCTCACTTTGTTTCATAATGAGCTCTCATAGAGTTCTCCTGTGTATTGTTGCTTCTATCATGGCTATATTTAAAAAGAATATTTGGAAGGAATATCTACAGATTGCATATCCAAAAGAGACAAAAATTACAATAGTAAGCAGACACTGATAAAGTCAAGGACAGTAACATATTTAAGACTGATTGCAAAACGTATCCAAGAAAATGTAATCTATAGAAATGATTCTGAGGGCAGGAAAAGGAGAATGGTGGCTTTACCACGCTTTTGCTGGTGGTAAGAAAGTTTCTTAAATTATGTGGGCAGGGTACAATATATTTGGATTTTTTCTGTAATGTACAAAATTCTTGCTTGGGAAAATTTATTAAAATTGCATCTTCCTGTAAGTGAATATTTAAACTATGATTCATTATAGCAGTATTTCTTATTTTTTTATTCTGTTCCTTTATCTGCAATTTTAATCGATGATTATTCTTTCTTCATTTTTGCTTTGTTTTAACTTTCTTTTTACAGTTTTATTTAGAGAAGGCTTTCTCTACATATAAATGATAAGTTATATGTTGTCCTTGGGAAAATGTATACTCTAGGTTTCCCCTCTCACTGCCCACCACATTTGCCCAGGGCATTCATTCATTCACTCATTTTGGTTTTGTCTTGACCCTTAAGGTTTGGTGTTTAATGTCAGAGGTTTTCAGTCCTTGTTTGGAGGCATCATATGATTAAATTTTTGATTTATTGTTTTGTATATATTACGAATTATTTTGTTAAACCTGAATCCATTAGAAGAGAGTTTGCTTTAACATTCTGAAACCAAATTTATCTTCAATAGTGTCATATCGTTTTTCTCTGTAGTTTAAATGTTAATGGTCAAATAAAAAAGTGCCATCATCTGGTATACAGATTTAACTTAATTCCATTAATTTAATGAGTATCTTAGTCAATATGGGCTGTTATAACAAAATACTATAGACTACATGGCTTAAAAACAACAGAAATTTATTTCTCATAGTTTTGGAGGCTGGATGTCAGATATTAGGGTGCGAGCATGGTTGGATTCTGGTGAGGACCAACTTCCAGGATTTAAACTATGGATTTCTCTTTATAGTCTCACATAATGGAAAAATAAGGCCAGAGAGCTCTCTAGTATCTCTCTTTATAAGGACACTAATTCCATTCATGAGATTTCTACCCTCATGACCTAAATTACTTCTCAAAGGACCCACCTACTAATATTGTCATCTTGGGAATTAAGATTTTACCATATAAATTGCGGGGGGTTGGGGGGGAAGAACTCTGTCTACAAAAATGAGGTTTTCTTGCTCTTGAAATATTTTTAAAAAGAAAGAAACTTTAAAAGGTATTTCATTTCATTTTTACATCAAATCCAATTAAGTGTCAGTAAGCACAATATTTCAGTCTAGTTTCTTTTTCTTGTTTAGAGATCAAATATATTTAGGAAATTTATTTCAATACACAAAGTGTCATTACTCTCAGGAATCTATTGATGTCAAATGTGCATGTGTTTCATGGACATAAGGGCATAAATGTCTTCAAACTGGCCACTCGAACTTGATCTCTGATATTTTTGGGTCACTCTTAGAAAATAAAATTTCTTCCAAACTATTCTCATCAAAAAAGAACATTGGGTTTGTAATTATTCTGTATAGTATATTATAACAACAACAATAATAAGGCCTCTAAACCTTGCAAAAATGACATGATTATTACAATAGACACAGAAAAAGCATTTGACAAAATCCGACATCCCTTTATGACAAAACCCTCAGCAAAATCAGTATAGAAGGAACATAACTTAATGTAATAAAAGCCATCTCTGACAAACCCACAAGCAACATAATACTGAATGGTAAAAAGTTGAAAGCATCTCCCCTGAGAACTGAAACAAGACAAGGATGCCCACTCTCACCACTTCTATTCAACGGAGTGCTGGAACTCCTCAGTAAAGAGGAAGCCAAATTCTCGCTCTTTGCTGATGATATGATCATATACCTAGAAAACCCTAAAGACTCCTCTGAAAAGCTCCTAGAACTGATCAATGAATTCATCAACGTTTCAGGATAAAAAAAATCAATGTACATAAGTCAGTAGCTCTGCTATACACCAACAGTGACCAAGCTGAGAATCAAATCAAGAATTCAACCTTTCTTTACAATAGCTGCAAAAAAATACATAATACTTAAGAGTATACCTAACCAAAGAGGTGAAAGATTTTTTACAAGGAAAACTATAAAACACTACTGAAATAAATTATAGACAACACAAACAAATGGAAACAGATCCCATGCTCATGGATGGGTAGAATCAATATTGTGAAAATGACCATACGGCCCAAAGAAATCTGGAAATTCAATGGAATTCCCATCAAAATACCATTATCTTTCTTCACAGAAGTAGAAAAAACATTGTAAAATTTATATGGAACCAAAAAAGGGCCCACATAGCCAAAGCAAGACTAAGCAAAAATAATCAATCTGGAGGCACCACATTACCTGACTACAAAATATTATAAGCTATAGTCACCAAAGCAGCATGGTACTAGTATAAAAATAGGCAAATAGACCAATGGAACAGAATAGAGAATGCAGAAATAAGGCCAAATACTTACAGAAAACTGATCTTCAGCAAAAGAAACAAAACCATAAAATGAGGAAAGGACACCCTATTCAACAAACGGTGTTGGGATAATTGGCAGGCCACATGTAGAAGAATGAAACTGTATCCTCATCTCTCACCTTACAAAAACCAACTCAAGATAGATCAAGGACTTAAATCTAAGACCTGAAACTATAAAAATTCTAGAAGATAACATCATGAAAACTCTTCTAGACATTGGCTTAGGCAAAGACTTCATGACCAAGAACCCCAAAGCAAATGCAACAAAAACAAAGATAAATAGATGGGACTTAATCAAACTAAAAAGTTTCCACACAGCAAAAGAAACAATCAACAGAGTAAACAGACAGCCCACAGAGTGGGAGAAAATCTTCACATTCTATACATCTGACAAAAGACTAATATCCAGAATCTACAAGGAACTCAAATAAATTAAGAAGAAAAAAATAAACAGTCCCATCAAAAAGTGGGCTAAGGATATGAATAGACAATTCTCAAAAGAAGATATACAAATGGCCAGCAAACGTATGAAAAAATTCTCGACATCACTAATGATTAGGGAAATGCAAATCAAAACCACAATGTGATACCATCTCAGTCCTCCAGGAATGGCCATAATAAAAAAATAATAGATATTGGTGGGGATGTGGTGTAAAGGGAACACTTTTACACTGTTGGTGAAAATGTAAACTAGTACAACCACTGTGGTTAAAGGTGAACAATGTGGAGATTCCTTAAAGAACTAAAAGTAGAACTACCATTTGATCTAGCAATCCCGCTACTGCATATCTACCCAGAAGAAAAGAAGTCATTATACACAAAAGATACTTGTACACGCCTGTTTTAGTGGTACATTTTGTAATTGTGAAAGTATGGAACCAGCCTAAATGCCCGTCAATCAATGAGTGGAAAAATAAATTGTGGTATATATATATATACCATGGAATACTACTTAGCCATAAAAAGGAACAAAATAATGGTATTCACAGCAATCTGGATGGAGTTGGAGATCATTATTCTAAGTGAAGTAACTCAGAAATGGAAAACCAAACATTGTATGTTCTCACTCATAAGTGTGAGCTAAGCTATGAGGATGCAAAGGCATAAGAATCATACAATGGACTTTAGGGACTCCGGGGAAAGGCTGGGAGGGGAGTGAGGGATAAAAGAATACAAACTGGGTACAGTGTATGCTGCTCAAGTGACAGGTGCACCAACATCTTAGAAATCACCACTAGATAATTTATTCATGTAACCAAACACCACCTGCTCCCCAAAACCCTATGGAAATAAAAAATAATAAATGAAACAGTACCTAGAATATGGTGGGTGCTCAATGAATATTGGTTGGATGAATTAAAAAAATTTCCAACTATGACCAATATAATTGGTTGCTTTTATGGTATAAATATAGAGTCCTTAAAAGGGCCCACTATATGGTAAGACCTGGTTTTTGAAGAGTTCTCTCCCAATATTGATTATTTTACCACTAATAGTTTAAGTCCTACTTGTCACCCAGGTTCTTGTCTGTAAAGCCCAGGATTTCATATTTGGAACATATAAAATATGCAAATAATTAACATATTTAATGTATAAAACTCTTAAATAAAAAGATAATTAACAGAAGGAAGGAAAGAGAGAAAGAAAGAAAGGTAGACAGAAAGTAAGAAAGAAAGAAAGAAAGAAAGAAAGAAAGAAAGAAAGAAAGAGAAAGAAAGAAAGAAAGAAAGAAATCTCTTTCTTTTGGAATGACTGCCTGCAGTAGACAAATGAATGGGTTCTCTATGTATAACTTACCTGAACCAATATGGCATTGGTTTCCTCTGGATGTGGCAGAGGTTTAAAGCTGACCCTTTTTTAGAGATATTTTTGTGGGTTCCTTAGAAAATTCCTTCATCACGAGGATTTCTGGTCTCTACATTCCTTGACATATACAAGTATATTTCCACTAGCCCATCAATCAAGATTGCTTTCACGTCTCCTGGGCATTTGGCAATACTCTTCTCACCTCTTTCAGCTGAAGTCCATTTGCCCCGTCTTTTGAACCTCTTTGCAGGATCTAAACCAACTCTGGCCAAATTTCTCCTATGCACATAGAACATGTGCCCCATTTGATCTGCCATCAGTAGGAGTGCAGTTATTTTCAATTATACCCTGCTTTTCATTTAGCTGCACAGCAGGTAGTTTAGCTACAGCCTTTTGCCCTTTTAAAATTCTCACTTGCAAGTCTGACCCTCATCCAGTATGTCACTAGACTGCTGGGAATACAATCAACCTAGTTGAGTTATCTCTTTGAAATGACTCTCACCAAAATTAAGGTCAGAAGACAGTCATCCCACCCCAAGCCCCTAGGGAGATGGCACTCATAGCAGTGCTCTTGTCAAAGAAATACTTTAATTCCCAACTTAACTGTGGGCTTTTCCAAATTCTCTGACAGGCTGGAGATGGTTGTCAGATAAGAGCAGTAAAGCAGACAAATTCTTGCTCCCTTTCTCAGCAAGTTAATATGGTCTTTCACCTCATGTTAAAATATTGGTTTCATTTTGAGATAGAGACAAGCCAATAATGAGATAGAGTCTAATTTTATATATTAGTTGGCACTGTGTATATGTGTGTATGTGTGTGTGTTTAATGTAGAAGACTGATTTTATTTACCCTCCACATAATGAGGTACCAAACTGATGCATGAGAAGATTCACTACTGAAATGATGCATGGCTTCCAGTGGTTTTCTGTGTTTACAAACCTATGAAACATGCTGATCTCTTGCTAGTGCCTGCTAGGCCAATTCCAAGCAAGAGCTGTGAGTAAGCTTTGTTAGGAACATAGCAGGGCAGAAAAACAAAGAACGAATAAATGGGGTACAAAGGGAAGACAACAATACTACTGGGCTCAAATTCCAAGTTCTTATCTTAAGGAAATGTAAAAGGAATTCACTTAAATTCTGTGGAGAAAAATCATAAATTTTTTAAGGATTATCTCAAAAATCAAGTAATAATTCATATTCACAAGATGGCTAGGAAGAGTAAACACAATAATATAAATAAAAGTATTCTATAGAATGCAAAATGCAGCCTTTATGGACATTAGAAATCCTGGCATGCTCTTATGCACAGGGAAGAACTGCTGAAGATATTCAATAAAGGAAGACAAAATATGATAATCTGATAAAAATATATGTGATGGATTGGAGTAAGTGTAGACTGGAGGCAGGGAAACCAGTTGGGAAGCCATTATAATATTTTATTCATATAATAACAAGTAATATATAAATAGGGGTAGAAATTAGAGAGAAAGAAAATACGCTATTCATTTGTGCAGAAACAGAAAATGCAATAGAGGATAGACCTTACGATATTTCTTGGATAATTCGGTGTCATCTAAACGTTACAGACCACAGGCTCTTAGGCTCCCCATGTAATGGCAGTTAATACGGGGCCAGGCTGATTTCCCAGATAAGGCTTTTATTTGTGGCTTGTACTCAAATGCAAGGGAGACAGCAGAGGTGCAAGGGTTCTCTGGCTGGCTCCCCAAAAAGAGTCAGTAGGGATTTTTATATCTGCAAAGTATGGGAATTGACATCAGGGGTAAGATATGCAGGCTGGGCTGGTCAAAGCACATGAAGAGTAGGGGATGCAGGTCAGTATCTGGTTGTGATGGTTCTCTTGAGCAATGAGCCACCTGGTGGTCTGGTTAGCAGCAACAAGGCTGTGAATAAATTGTTCAGCATTCCTTCCTAAGGTGGGACACTCTGGAACCTTGAATTGATTTTGGATCTCCTAAGGCCAGTTTTTGAAATTCTTTAAGTAAATGTCATGACTAAACATTACGGGAACACAAAAGAATGATATAGATTGGCTATTTTCTTTGTATGACTATTAATGGGTATGACATCAGTGAGGTAGTGGTGTGGGTTTTGTGATCCTTGGGAATGCTCTAGCTGGCGTGAGCTAAAGCCAAGCCCTGTCCTTACTTTGTCTCCAAATGCTCACAATGTGTTTGAAAGTATGCTATGAGCTACAGCAAAGGGAGTGAACAGATAAAGTTGCCATCTCACAGATACTCCTTTACCACTCACTATCCACTAATGTGTTTGCAGCTTCCCAGTGGAAACCCTAGATCTCTTTATGGCCACAGAAAGTGTTTGGTCCATGCTTGGGACAAGTTGAAAGCATCTAGGAATTAGTGCAGCATGCAATAGCCCTCATCCAATATGAGAGGGAAATTGGTGAATAAAAAGCCAGTCCTCTGCACTCAGTGAATGGGTAACCCTGAAGGCTTTCTAGGCTGTCTTCCAGCATTTGTGCAGGTTGCCCTGACAATAACCTGCTGATAAAAGCTGCCAATATTGGCTTCCTTCCCTCCCATGTTTCATTTCCTCATTCCCCTACCAGTGTTGTCTAATATCACTTCTTAAGTAAATTAACTACCTGCATCCAAAGCTTATATTAGGGTCTAATTCTGAGGAACACAATCTGTGATGATGAGAGATGAGGGATGGCATCCCCTGGTTCCTGATCTTAAGGTGTCTATATAATTTACTAGAGGGGTAAGAGTAATTCGTTGCTTCTTCTCTTATATTTAGTTGTTTATCCATCTTAATAGATCATAATTTCCTTGGGAAAAGAATCTATGTATTACTCACCTGTGGCTTCTTTAGCAAGTGGCATATTGTGTTGCCCAGAAAAATGCACAGTAGTATTTGTTGAAAGGACAAGCTATAAGGAACTAAAAAGCTTCTTTACTACAAGCACTGCTCTGGGGTTGCTGTAATAAACTGATAACCTTTGCATTCATACCTTTCTCACATGATTTTCCTGCTGGGCTAGTGTACTTTATTCAGGAAATGGACTTTCCTATGCTTTCTTTTGAATCTAGGCAATATTATTGTTATGCATATGCAGTAACTCAACAGAACAAAACACACAACTGCCCAGAGTTAGGTTGATAGCAGATTAATCATAGCTCTTTTTCTGTGGCCTTTAGTACATATTGACAAAGTCATAAGTTAAATGCCAGACTTTCAAATGTAAAGCAAAATTGTTTCCTATTACTGACTAAACGATTGTTGTGTTAGGCATTTCAGACTGATAGTTCATTCTTCAGTGATTGGTTTACTGTTCTATGCATGCAGTTTCAGGAATACATCCTAATTCCAACAGGAAAACAAGCCTTACTGTGACTTGAATGAAGCTGGAATTCTATTCTTAGTTGAGGACACTAATGTGAACATAAAACAGATTTAGAACCCCAAATTGGCAGAAAGTATTCCCTAAAGATTACTCAGTACAGTCTGCCATATGCAGCAATCTCTCAATTCATGTGCTTTCTTTGCTTGATTGAGAGCTGGCTAACGAGGTGGCAGCAATCCAGTCAGTTGATATGAAGAACAGAAACACCATGCACACAGGTCTACAACACGAAGACATTCTTCAGATGATTGTTTTACCTTCAGACAATAAAATTATGCTACTATATTCAGCAAAATATAATTTAAAATAAGAGAGAAAATAAAGTTGATTATGACATATATAAGTTTTATTTAATAGGCTATAAATCTAGCATATGTGTGAAATAATCATTTCTAATCACCTCACTACAAAGAAAGAACAATATTTATTTATAGGTTGTTTTATGGTTAGATGATCCTGTTTAAAAAAGCAGGCAAATGAATACATTGACAATTCTACTTTCCAATGGGTTGGAAAAAATATTATTTTTCTATCAGAGTAAATTTTTAGGGTTGGACAACCTCTGTAGGCATGTTGGACCACTCCTCATGATAGAAGTATCTGAAGCTGTTTCCAGGATCAGCAGGTCTCTGCAGCTTTTCCTGAAGATACAAGGTTGCCGAATGGCCCAGGTATAGTGTCTAACCTCCTATTTCCATAGTCTCACAAAAGTGCTGTGCTCATCTGAAGTCGGATTAGTGGCCCCGTTCCTGCATCCCTAGGCTGCAGTCATTAAGGAACCACTGCGGCCTCTCTGCAGCTGGCTCAGAGCATGTGGGATTTTTCCCAGGGTCTTTTTATAAGTGCAACTAGTTGAAAAGTGAATTTTCTCTTGCAGTCTGCATCCAAACAGAGTAAGTGAGGTGGAAAAGGGAGCAAATCACTTAGTTGTCTGTCAAAACTTAGATTATATTATCAAAGCTTAAACCCATAATTGACTTTCTTGTCCACACTTTCTTAAAAGCCTTAACCTATCATAGTTAGGGGGAAAGGCTTTTATCTTGACAGTAGAACTGGAAGAGAAGTGTTACTAGAGAGGAGAGGGAAAAGGACAGAATTCTTGGTTTTACTTAAGTGAAAAATTATTCACTAAGGAGTAGAGACTTCCTTTTAGAAAACTACAGAGTCATTCTTTCAGCTGTGTCATTTTGTAGTCATTGTACTGAGCTTTAATTTTCTTTCTTTCTTTCTTTCTTTCTTTCTTTCTTTTTTTTTTTTTTTTTTTTTGAGACAGAGTCTCCCTCTGTCACCCAGGCTGGAGTGCAGTGGTGCAATCTCGGCTGCCCAGGCTGGAAGATGAGGCTGAAATTTCTATGTATTCCAGTGTTACACATATCAATTGTTATCCAGCTGGTAAATGTTCGAGTTTGGATTTATTAAAGTTAACTTGTATAAGAGAACCTTTTCCAGGGACTTATGTTCACTTAATAAAAGTTAAAAATTAAATTTGAGGGATGTAGACAGTCCAATTATATCATAGTCATAGAGTTAACACGAGTTTTGAGCCAAAAGCATTTTCAAAAATTATGCATTATAAATTTATAATTGAAAAAATCAGAAATGTATAGCCCAATATAATTAAGTGATTTCCTGGGTGATAACAAAACCAGAGTTAGAAACTTGATTCTCAAGCAAGCTTTCTGCCCCTTTCTGTCTGAAAGATGACAGAAAAAAAGTTACTGTCTATGGGACATAATCTTTTCCCTCACTTTGTATGCAAGACTTAGGGAAATTTAGAAATTCTGAATATTGTATTAAGAAATGGTGAATTTATACTTAGAATCCATGTTGTTTAGAGATTAAACTAGTAATTACAAAGGAATGGATGGTATAGGCTTCCACAGAAGGACATGACTGATCCATGAAAGAGCAAAGCCTGACATTTTATCTCCATGAATGTGGGAGAATGAAGATACTATGAGATTCAGGGAGAAAGAATTATAATATAATGATATCCTTAGGCTAAAGATTTAGCGGGACATCCCTGAAGTGCTACCTATATAGTTTCCATAATATCCGTCCAATTATGAACATTTTAAGAAACTCATGTGGGTAGAGAAGTCAAATTTCCAAAACCAAGATTAGTGATTTTATGGCACATGGCTCACCAAAAAGAAACACATGTACACACACATAGACATATACATAAAAATGTACACACACATGCTGACACATATATAACAGAAGCAAATAAGATTTTGTTTTAGCAGATTACCCCACTATTATGGTAACTTGTTATTAATCATAACTCATTCTCTGTTTTAGTGTTGAGTGTTCTTTGCCTTCAGGAGTAGTTTACAGAGAGTATTGCCAGTTGACAAGAATCTGTATTTTCCGAGGTATTTAAGTTGGAGGTAAATTTATGTAAAGTGGGAGATTGCAGAATATTAAGAAATTTTTTAAAAAATTTCAATAATTAATACTTGCACAATTGTTTATAGTTTATCCAATGGTTTGATGTGCAGAATCTTATCTAAAGAATCAGGGTCAATGTACAGCCATTGCTCAGGGAAGAAACACTAATTGATATGTTGACATGTATTGTATTAATTTGGTACCCTCCTCCCTCCCTCCCTTCCTTCCTCCCTTCCTTCTTTCCTTCCTTCCTCCCTTCTTTCCTTACTTCTTTTCCTTCTGCTTACTATGGCTTGCTCAATGAAGATGAGCAAAGAACTCCAGTGTTCCTGATAAATATGCCAAACTGCAGTGCTCTTTGTTGTGATCAGCATTTTTAAAGGTACGTTTAAAAATTCAGATTGAAGCAAAGCTCATACTTTATAGAGAAGTGGTAGCAGTGACAGCCTCAAATTGTGAGATTTGGCCCAAGTAATTCAAATCACATGTTTTATCTCAGTTTTATTTGCATGGGCTACAGGCTATAATTAACATCAAGTGGCAAGACAGGATCACACACAGTAGAGTCCTGGAGTACAGTCAGGTCACCAACATTGAAACAAGCTTTCTGCTACTTAACTATTCAAGACTAGGTCTCTGTGGCCACAGAGAAATGACTAAGGGAGTATTTAATGACCAATTATGTGAGGAGGATAAAGAGGGGTGGACTTTCACCACTAAATGTAGTGGTAAGTAAGATTGTACTTTATTTTGATACCTTCTAACTTCTTTTTCAATGCTTGATGCCTAAATTATTTCGTAATCTGGCCTTTGCCAACTTAACTTCTCATAGAATTCTACCATATACCCAAGGCATACAGACATAACATGAAACTCCCTGCCAAAAACAAAACAAATTCTACTTCATAGGTAAGAATGTTTCACACATGCTCCTTCTTTTCAGTAACTCTCTATATTCTGGAACTAATGCTTAATCATCCTCAATAATCAACTCAATTGTTGCCACTCCTGGAATGGTTTTCCCAAGCATGCCCCAGGCTGAGTTAGGTTCTGCTATGATTTGAATGCTTCTGTTACCCCAAAATTCTTATTTTGAAATGTAACCTTCAAGGTGATGTTATTATGAGGTGGGACTTTTGAGAGGTGATTATGTCATGAGGGCAGAGCCCTCACAAATCCAATCAGTGCCCTTATAAGAGCGAGAGGCCAAAAAGAGTCTGTTCATCTTTTCCACCTTGTGAAGACACTGAGAAAAAGCAGCCATCTATGATCCAGAAATATGGGAACTTACCAGACATTGAATCTGCCAGCACATTGACCTTGGATGTCCCAGTCTCCAGAACTATAAGAAATAAATTTCTGTTGTTCATAAGCCACCCAATTTATGGTATTTTGCTATAGTAGCCAAGTAAACCAACAGAGGTTCGCTGCTTTTATTGCATTTATGGCACTGAACCATTATTATCTAAGTGTAACTACAAATCTTCGAGTTTTTCTATTACTTCTCTATTATTATTTTATAGCATACTGTCTGACATATATAAAGGGACCTATAAGTGCCTATCTAATAAATTCATGAGGGCTGGGCACAGTGGCTCATGCCTGTAATCCCCACACTTTGTGGGGCAGAGGCAGGCGGATCACCTGAGGTCAGGAGTTCAAGAGCAGCCTGGCCAACACAGTGAAACCCGTCTCTACTGAAAATACAAAAATTAGCCAGGTGTGGCGGTGGGTGCCTGTAATCCCAGCTACTTGGGAAGCTGAGGCAGGAGAATCACTTCAACCTGGGAGGCAGAAGTTGCAGTGGGCCGAAATCATGCCATTGCACTCCAGCCTGGGTGACAAGAGTGAAACTCCATCTCAAAAAATATAAATGAAATAAAATAAAATAAAAATAAATACATACTCCCTCCTTCTTCTGTACAGTCCCATTCTTCTGTGCCAAATACCTAAATTGTGTTCAGTTCATACAAGTTGTTTCTAGATCAAAAGTTATAAGCCTTCATATATCTAAGGAGTATGCATATTTCAGACTTAGGGTACTTTTGAAGTTTGGAATGTCTCTAAAAAGAAATGATAGATGAGACTTGGAATATTTTTGGAAGTGGTGGCATTTGCAAGCTCGTTTTCTTTAATCTGTAGAGCAGTGGGTAAATTTCTATCTTCCAAATGAATTGTTGTAATTACTGAATTCAGATTGAATGACACTGTGTCCTCTCAGAAACAACTCATCCTCAGAGGATGCCTGAGGTAATCTGTAGATAATTGCTTCTAGCTGGGTTGGTTTAATCATATGCACGCCTTGGGCCCCAGACCCTAGCTCTTGAAATGTTAGTTGCTCCTCAAGAGCCTTCTTCATTGCTTTAATGGGATGTGAATGAGATTATCTCTCAGGACTGCTCTTCCTGGTACTGTATCCGCGTGCTGCATAATTGAATCTGCAAGTGGTTTTGGTAGGACTAAATCAAACCATAGAGATTCTACAGTGTGTGTTTCTTATGTACTGTAATCTATTGCCAGGAATTCTTTGTCAGTGACATTTGAAATCTGCCCTTAATATTTTTGTAACATGTGGGGAAGCAGTTTCATTGATAGGGTCATTTTCTTTAGCCGTTATGAGAATCATTCAAGTTTCGCCAAAAGATATCATTGGAATATAATTTCCACAAACTGGGGAAATGCACCTTCATGTAATTGATGGGTAGTTATTGCTCATTTTAAAAGTATTCAAGCTAATAAATGAAAAAGGGCTTATAAAGTTATGTCATCATATCACCATTTTGCAGCACTAGTAAAATAATGTATCTAAGCAATTATCATCAATGGCTACTAATATCATGAAGATATAGGCAGCACAACATCATGCAAATTCTGATTGAAGTACAGCTATAAAATATTCATGGCCAAACAAAATCAAGCCTGGATATGACCAAGTCTATAGCCCTAATCACCAATGAAGATAAAATATATAGGAAAATATATACTGAATCTTGAGAATATGATATGTAAAATGTAGGCTGTGTGACTCTTAACAAGTCAGTAAAATATAGGACAAGCAACCTAATTTTTCAAACAAATAACTTGCAGAAAAAAACTAAGAGGTACAGGAGCCTAAAGATCAATATTACCTGGCAGAGTTAAAATGTAAGTCACAAATGCAAATCACATGCTGATTTTAAATTTCCTCTTAGCCACATTAAATTTTAAAGTGGTGAAATATGAGATTTTTCTTTTTGCAAGAAATTGACTTACAGGATTATGGGAACTCGCTAGACAAGTTCTGGCTCAGCAGGTCAGAAACTCTTGGATAGGAGCTCATACTGAAGTCTAGTGGTAGAATTTCCTCTTCCTCTCAGTTTTATTATTAAGCCCTTACAACTGACTGGGTGAGGTGTACTCAGATTATTTAGGACAGAATAGTCTTCTCTACTAAGTCAAATTTTTGCTTATGCTAATGACATTTATAAAATACATTTACAGCACACCTAGATTAATACTGAATTAAAAAACTGGATACTACAGCCTAGTCAAGTTGACACATAAAACTAGCCAAGTTGATACATAAAACTAGCCATCATACTAACAAACCATTTATGGGGAAGTAGTATTGATAGACTGAAATTTGGGTTCTAGAGTTACTCATTGCTATTAGTTGGTTACTGTTTATAGGTCCTTTTAGCAGACAGAGTTAGAAAATACATATTTTTTAAAAGATAAAATAGGTTTAAACTGATACTTCATATTCAAATTCAGAATCGTATGCTTCTATTTAACCTTACAAATTTTACTGTACATTTTATCTTCTTTCTCTTACAATGGTCATCCCAATTACTGCATTAGCATGAAAAAATATTCATTTCCTTCATCCACAAATACACACTTAGCTTTAGAATCACTATCCCAAACCTACCACCAAGAATGTGATTACTGAATCTATTTAAAAATATTTATTGCAGTGCTTTATGTCCTTGGAATATATCTCATTATGGATGTGCAGTCAAAACACTGTGAAAAAAAAAAAGCTTAATTTTTTGAGTAATGTTAGGTTCACAGCAAAATTGACCAGAAAGTACAGAGACTTTTCGTGTCTCAACCTCACTATTGTGTATATGGGTTGGAAGGAGGAAGTACACTGTTGACATCCTGCATCAGAGTGATACATTTGTTACAAACAATGAGCCTACATCTATAAATCATTATCACTCAAAGCCCATAGCATATATTAGAGTTTACTCTTGATGTTGTACACCCTATGGGTTTGACAAGTGTACAATGATATGTATCCACCACTGTAGTATTGTACAGAATAGTTTCACTACCCTAAAAATACCCTTTGCTCTGCTTATTCATCTATCTCCCCCTCCAATCCTTGGCAACCACTTATTTTTTTATTACATTCATAGTTTAGACTTTTCCAGATTTCATATAGTTGGAATCATGCAGTATGTAGTCTTTTCAGATCGGCTTTTTGAAAACTTAATATTCACTTAATAATACACATTTGCATTTCCTTTATGTTTTTTCATGGCTTAATAGCTCATTTTTTTAATGCCTAATAATATTCCGTTGTATTAATTGTTGTCTTTCAGAGAAACAGAACCAATTATATTCTGCAATTTACAAATCCTTTCCCTCTCTCTCTCTCTCTCTGTCTGTCTCTATTTCTCTCTCAATTATACGTAGATGATTAATGTTGTTATGGAAGCTGGAGGCTGAGAAGTCCCATTATCTGCCACCAGTATGAGCCAGAATCCCAGGAAAACTCATGGTATAATTTCAACCTTAATCCAGAGGCCTGAGAACGAGGAGAGCCACTGATATAAAGAATCCTATACTGACAAAGAAGACTTCTTTAACACTGACAAAGAAGATTCACCAGAATTTAGGGCTCAATGTTTCCAGCTTCATCAAGGTCTTCCAACACATCTCTGTGGCAATTATAGGATAGCATTTTTTTTTTTGCTCAATAAGTACTCTCATGTTAAAATACACATCTTGTGAGTCTGTGAGTTCAACTTGCATTGTAATTTAACCACTTAGAAGATGAGATTTTGTGTTTGATTTTCAGCTACTCAGCCCTAAGTCTATAGGAGATAAGGCTCTGTTTAAAAGCAATCATAGAAGTTTTCAGGTTATTTATGTGGTGCTTGAGTTGGAAATTTGTATCCCTGAGCTCACTCTTTTCTTTGACACTTTGTCCAGCCATATAAGTAGCAACAAAATGATCTATCTCATTAAATTCATGATTTTTAAAGAAATGTTCAAAATATCATATACCATTTTCTAGCTTCTGGCTTTTTGTACATAGTTGCTTAGGAATATCAAATAGAGATTTGGCATATTTCTATTGCCATATTGTATATAATAGTTCATATCCATGAACTATTAGTGCCCTCTTAGCAACTGGAAATATAATTATAGCATCTCAACTTTAATCAGAAAAGGAAGCCAATTCCATAAACCCCAAATATCAATTCAAAAAGCTCATTTTTAATATTTTGTTACGCTAAAGCCACCTTTGGTTCCAAAACCACTGTATCTATATATCTATCTCTGTGTGTATATATATACTGAGATTTTAAATATATACTGAGAAGTCCCATTATCTATAGTTGGAGACACAAGAGATCCTGTAGTATAGTGTCAGTCTGAATTCAAAGGCTTAAGAACCAGCAGAAGTGCTGGTATCAGTTACAGTCTGAGTCTGAAGGCCTGAGGACTGGGAGCACTGATGGTGTAAGTTCCAATCCAAGGGTAGGAGGAGACAAATGTTCCAGCACCATCAGGCAGGCATAGAGAGTGGAAATTCTCCCTTTCTGTGCTTTTTAAATTTTATTCACACCCTCAATGGATTGAATGATGCCCATTCACATTGGCGATGTTAATGTGCTTTATGTAGTCCACAAATTTAATGCTAATTTTATTCAGAAACACCCTCACAGACACACCCAGAAAGAATGTTTAACCAAATATCTGGGGCACCATATGATCCAGTCAAATTAATACATGAAATTAACCATCAGATTCATTGTCTGATGTACTGCAGTTTATTTATTCATTCACCTCCTGAAGGACATCGTGGTTGCTTCCAAGTTTGGGAAATTTTGAATAACTACTACCAACATTCATGTGCAGGTTTTGGTGTAGACATGTTTTCAATGTATTTGGTTACTAAAGAGCATGATTGCTGGATCATATCATCAGAGTATCTTTAGTTTGGTAAGGAACTGCCAAAGTGTCTTCCGAAGTGGCTATACTATTTTTCATTTCCACCAGCAGAGGGTGAGAGACATTTAGGTCTGTGATCTATTTTGAGTTAGTTTTCACGAAGGCTGCAAGTTCTTTATCTGGATTCATTTTTTTTTAAATGTGTTGTTCTAACACAGTTTGTTGAAAATATTATCTTTGAAACATATATATTATTGTCTTTACTCCTGGAGCTTATAGTAAGTCTTGAATTTGAATAATGTCAGTCCTCTGCCTTTTCCTTCAATATTAAGTTGGTTATTCTTGATTTTTTGCTTTTCCATATACTTTTTAAAATTAGTTTATTGATGTCCACAAAATAACACTGGGATTTTGATTGGGATTGCATTGAATCTATATGCCAAGTTTGTAAGAACTGACTTCTTGGCAACATTGAGTCTTTATATCCAAGAACACAAAATATCCGTGCCTTTATTTACTTATTTGATATATTTATTATAGTTTTGTAGTTTTCCTTATATAGGTTTTTTCTGTGTGATTTAATGTTTTAATCATAGTAAACGTTGGTTATGCATTTAATGAAACTAAACATTCTTTTCCCCAGCTGAGCAAAAGACCCGTGAGCACAAGGCTTATTAACATATTTTACACATTCACTTTTTAGCATACATGTAATGTATAAAATTCGTATTTTTCTTTTTAAAATTTCATTTTATTTTAAATTAACAAGTAATAATTCTATATAAATTTTATGTGGTACAATGTGTTGTTACAATTCATATAGATCTTGCACATATTTTGTTATGTTAATACATTAGTACCTGATTTTTGGTACTGCTAATATAGATGGCAAATTATTTTTAAATTCAAATGCTCGTTGTTCGTTGCTAGTATGTAATAAAGTGATTGACTTTTTATGTTAAACTTATATCTTGCAATCTTGCCATAATTGCATTAATTTCAAGAATTTCTAATACTAGGTGACTTAGTTGAGGGTTATATGAGATAAAGTCAGAGGTAACAGAGGCCAGAGTGTGGTGCCTTACATAGTCATGCATTGCTTAATAACTGAAATGTATTCTTAGAAATTAATCATTAGGCAATTTCATCATTGTATGGATATCATACACTACCTACACAGACTTAGACAGTATAGCCTACTATACACCTAGCTGTATGGGCTATTGCTCCCAGGCTGCAAACCTGTACATCATGTTACTGTACTGAATATTGTAGGCAATTGTAATACAATGTTAAGTATTTGTGTATCTAAACATAGAAAAGATACAAAAATATGATATAATCTTATGGAATCATCATTGTATATGTGGTTCGTCTTTGACCAAAACATTGTTATGTGATACGTGACTGCAATTTACACCATTTTTCTTCTTTTCTTAGTGTGGCTTGAGGCTTATCCATTTTATTGATCTTTTCAAAGAAATAGATTTGGTTTTGTTGATTTTTCTCTATTGATTTCCTGTTTCAATTTTATTAATTTCTGCTCTAATTTTTATTATTTCTTTTCATCAGTTTATTTTGGAGATAATTTGATCTTCTTTTTCTAATTATCTAAGGTAGAAATTCAGATGACTGGATTTAGAGTTTTTCTTTTTTAATATACACATTCAATGATATAAACTTTCTTCTAAGCACTGCTTTTACTGCATACTACACTTTAATATTTTGATACATTGTATTTTCATTTATATTTAGTTCAACATAATTTTTAAAAATTCATCTTGATATTTCTTCTTTGACCATATATTATTTAAAAGTGTTTTGTTTAATCTCCAAGTATTTTGGGAGTTTCTAGCTATCATTTTGTTGTTGATTTCCAGTTACATTTTATTCTGGTCTGAGAGCAGTCATTGTGTGATTTTTATTCTTTTCAATTTATCACCATGTGCTTTATGGCCCAGAATGTGGGCTTTCTTGGTGAATATTCCTTGTGAGTTTGAGACAACTGTCCAATCTTCTGTTTTATTTTACCCTCACTTACTTATTTTCTGTTGGCCTTGCTCCCTTTATGTTGATATGGTTTCTCACTCATATCATTTTCCTTCTCCCTGAAGAACTCCTTTTAACATTTCTTCAAGGCAGTTATACTGGCAATAAATTCTCTCAATTTTTGTTTAAAGAAATTCTGAATTTTTCCTTCATTTTACAGGGTACAATATTCTAGGATGGTGTTTTTGTTATTCTTTTAATATTTTAAATATTCCACTCATTCTCTTCTTGATGCATGATATGTGGGGAGAAGTGAATATAATTCTTATCTTTACTCCTCCATTGGTAAGATGTTTTTTTCCTCAGGCTACTTTCAAGATTTTTTTCTATGTTTTTGATTTTCTGCAGTTTGAATACTGTATACCTATGCGGTTTTGTTTGTTTGTTGTTTGGTCATCTATACTATTTGGTGTTCTCTAAACTTTCTGGGTCTGTGGTTTTGTCTGACATTAAGCAGAACATTTTTCAGATATTATTACTTGAAATAATGTTCATTTATTTCTTCTTCTCTGGTATTCTATTACATGTATGTTATACCATCTCCAGTTGTCCAGTGATACTTGGATATTTTTAGGTGGTTTATTTTCAGTCTTATTTCACTTTGGTTTTTAGTTTTGGATATTTTCACTGGCATAACTTCAAGCTCAGAGATTCTTTTCTTAGTGGTGTACAGTCTCCTGATAGGCCTATCAGAGGCATTCGTCATTTGTGTTACTATATTTTTTATCTCTAGCATTTCCTTTTTATTCTTTATCAGAATTTTCATCTCTCTGGTTGCATTATTCATCTGCTACTTTATGAAATTCCCATCCATTGAGTGTGGACAGGACCAGTGACTTGCTTCTAACAATAGAATATGGTAAAGGTAAAACTGGTGTATGTAATTACACATACATAATATGTATTTGTATTTGTAAGGTAATTATGTTACCTTACATTGTAACACCAGCATTGCAAGGAGACACATTCCTTTCCTGGCTTTAGGAAGCAAGCAGCTGTGTTGGGAAGGTCCATGTAGCAAGAACTGAGGGCAGCCTTCGTCTCTCGCTGACAGACAGCAAGAAACTGAGCCCCTCAGTCCAAGTCCACAAAGAATTGAATGCTGCCAACAACTATGCAAGGATGTAAATGAACTATTCTTCACTTGAGCCTCGGAAGGGACCATAACCCTGACTGATAACTGATAATAGTTTTGTGAGATCCTGAAAGCAGAGGATACTCAGACTCCTCATTCACAGAAGCTGTGAGATAATTCATGTATATTGTTTTATGTCTCTAATTTTGTGGTAATATTGTTATACTTTAATGGCTAATAAAGCTACCAACTCAACAGAAATTTAGATTAAGTTGTTTACTTTGGCTTTATGTTCTTAAGGTGTCAACCTACATTTGTTTTCAAACAGGACCCAGTGTTTTTGGCTGGAAGGAATAATATGGCTATAATAATTTGCCAAGGATTAATAGTCCTTGGCAAACTACATAGAGCAAACTCTTCTATGATCAAATTATATCTTGATTTACTACAGCTTATAATGATAAGACACAAAAATCAACAATTCAGTAGCTAAGAACTATAGTGTAGTTTGCAAATAAACAGCACAATTTTTTTTTTTTTTTTTTTTTTTTACTGTATAAGAGAAAGAAAACCTATTCAAGAAAAATTATGAGTAAATTTTTTTTTTCCTGGACAATATAGCAATTTGAGTAGTTTCACTCTGGGAGCCAAAATTACACCATAGAAAATGTCTTGAATGGCTTTGAGATTTTGCTCCTATTTAGTTTACAACTTCTAGTTGTAGTGTTGAATAAGTCCCTTAAATTACCAATTTTGTAACCTCTGAAATATGGCTATCTAAATGCTAAGACTTATTCTAGATCCAAGTTCTTGCAATTCTCTAAAATGGACAGAGAAAGCTTGGAGAGAGAGAAATCACTGGAGTGATATAAAATTCACTCCCCTACACTCAGTGTTGCATCAACCATTTGTAAACCTTTTGATTTGTGTTTAAATTTTATATATTTTTCCAGGTGGATATACCACTTGTATAATGTGTGGAAATATGAGAATTTATAGTTGCTTTGGCAAAAGTATAGGCCAAATAAGGTTATCATTATATTTATTGATTTTTACTAATTTACTAATTCTCAAGAGATTTTTTCTCCTCTCTTAATGTGGTCTATAATTTGTTAATGGCTTTTTAGGACTGTTTATTTCCATTAGTTAAAAAAACTTGCAAATTATGTTACTTGAATAAATTTGTGATGATACATCTGAAGAGACGGGAAAATATGCTTTTATTTGTATTAGTCTGCTTAACTGAACTCTCTTAAAGCAAATATCCTGCCTTTTTATCTCTTTTTCAGTGAAGTACCATTGCCATTTACAGGTAAGTTATTTAAACATTTATAGCAAGTACTATAAACAAATGCTGCACAATTAAGAAGTCACATATATTAAGCACATCTATGAAGGGCTCTTGAAAGGGTCTGATTCAACTTTCCTTATCATAAGAAAACTTTCCTGTCTATACAGGATAGGTTAATAGTCTGAAATAGAATTATGGAACAACAATCAAAAAAAAGTATACACCACGGCTGATACTTCACATGCTTATTAGCGTAGCATGAATGAAAATGATAATACAATAGCATTTCCCAGTGTGAAATATACAAAGTTGGAGAGAAACAGCATGCATTGTCATCGGTTAATGTGCAAATGTTCACCGCCAGGGTGAAGCAACCAGGAGTGAACCATGAAATGATTGCATTCACCCTGAAATGTCAGCAAAGCAAGGGAGTGATGAGTAGTAAGCAACTTTTCCTGAGCATGATAAAAGTACTTACTAGAGCAGCAAAAATAACTTACTTAATATTTATATTTTATTAGGAGAGGAACAACTCTGCCTTCGCATACTACGACTTCAAGAAGCACAGGCTGGGCTTAATATGTAAATGCTTATTTTGATGTGCCACCATATGTAGCCCCTTTCCTTTCCAGCTGGCTGGCCTTACTGCCTCTCTTCTTTGCTTTATATCCAGCCCAAAGCTCACCAGGAAACTGTTCCTAATTAACTTTATCCATTTTCCTGTTCCACAGATTCATGGACTTTTAGACTAGCAGCATTGGAACAGACTTTAGAAATAATTTAGTTCAGTACCATTTGCCCCCTCATCTCACTTAAATAACTGTGGTTTTGTGTACTGTACACATACACCGGTATGCATACAAACATATGTGTTTCTGATTCTTACCTGTTAGTATACTCTTCACCAACAATGTATATTTTAAGTCAGCTGGGGAAAAGATTATTTAGTAAATTTTATTTACATCCTTAGATATTTGAGAAAATCTTACTGACAAACAAATTCAAAGAGTTGATGATCAATTTTGCAATTTGGGGGGAGGAGAATATGTAAGTGATATTGAATGCACCCCAGACTGGATTTACTGAGGTGAGTGCTGCAAAATGCCAGTAACGTAATCAAGAACAATGATTTGTTAAAAAATGGTAAGTAGCATGATTGCCTCAAAATAATGAGACACACAGGATAGAGCCTGAAGAAGAAAAATAAATCTGTTTATATTGCCTATAAAATTCAAACAACTTCAAGTATATTTTCTAATTAGACATTGGGTAATTTATAACTAATGCTTGAAGAACAACTTTTACCTTTCCAAGCCTAAATGCTTACCTCATGTTTATGGCACATAATGAAGAAATTGGATGATTGGGTGATGTGGCATTAGTAGCAGCAACAGTAGCCATGATTCTTGTCATTCTATGTAGTAAAGGCTTAACATGCATTATCTCAGGAAAAATGCTTTATGAAAGTTAATATTTATTAGAGATAAGAAAGGTGAGTCACACGGGTCAAAGCTTGCCCAAAAAATAAGAGTTCGTGGCGGAATTGGAACTTGTTATAGTATCCCTATGATGCCACTACCGGAGAGTTCTTAGCTACACTACTCTTCTCTCCTGTCATTTCATTTTTGAAACAGAATGTTCAATTTAATTAGTTTATTTAGAAAGAGATTGTTGGCTGGATGTGGTGGCTCATACCTGTAATCCCAGCACTTTGAGATGCCGAGGCAGGCAGATCACTTGAGACCAGGAGTTCAAGACCAGCCTGGCCAACAAGGTGAAACTCTGTCTCTACTAAAAATACAAAAATTAGCTGGGCATGGTGGCACGTGCTTATAATCCCAGCTACTTGGGAGGCTTAGGTAGGAGGATCGCTTGAACTTGGGAGGTGGAGGTTGCAGCAGCGAGCCAGGATCGTGTCACTGCACTCCAGCCTGGGCAACAGAGTGAGACTCTGTCTGAAAAAAAAAAAGAAAAGAAAAAAGAAAAAAAAGATTGTCAATCTATCTTGTTCATCACATTTTCAGAAGGACTAAAGAAAAAGACTCCAGGAGCATTTCCAGGAATGACTACCATAACTCCAAACTAGCCTGACAAAGTTGTTTCTACCATTAGGCAGCACCAATATCAGGAAAGCCTCTTGAGAGCTGCTAGCCTCACAATTGTTCCACCTTTGCCACAATCAACAAGCTGCTGAATATGGAAGCTGTTGATGTGGCTGATAATTCTTGAATCCCACTCCCTCTACCATATTTCACACTATCAAAATAAATGTCTCACAATGTAGCCTCTTTCTCCATGTAACTTAATTCCAAATTTAAGCTTCATGTAGGTATGTCTGATTAGCAGAAACTATATAATGAGTGTTCCCCTTTGGTGCAATGGCAGCTGGGCAATGCAATAGTGGGATTGTGTACCGTTAATTTCACCATCAGTGAACCAGCAAAATTTAGGGAAAGCTTCCTAATAATGCAGACAGCCTCTATTGAGAGCTGTCCACTACAATTTCCAAGAACTTATTCAATGCCTAATATATATAAAACACCCAATGTAAAGATTCACACCTACAAATTGAATAAAATACATTATCGGTATTAGCCATTTTTGGCAAGGGCTGTACTGGAGACTGAGAATAGAAAAACAAAATGAGATGTGTCTCTAATACCACAGTATTTCACTGAGGTAAATGAAGCTTACATACTAGTTATAATCATTATCTCTTTTGAGAAAGAGGTTACTTAAAATATGGTGAGTATCATTTTTGCACATAATTTTTATATGCAGTGTGCCTCTCACCATATATGCACATAAAATATACCCTATTGTAAAATATGGTCAATGTCAATAGGGTTTATTGGGATTATTAGAAAATACAATACCAGGTTGATACTTCTATAATTGGACAATATATAGTACAAATAATGCTCATTCTCAAGCAGAATTTTCTCCATTTATTTTCATATATGATTGTTTAATATCAGTAAAGTATTTTCTATATGCTGTAAGGAAGTCATACTCATTTGGCTTTTATTGACTAATCAATAATAATCAGTCTGGTAATAATAATAGCTGGACATGTGTTTGGAATTTTTACATGTCATCAGAACATTAAATTTCAATATAAGTTGAGGAATAAATAACTTAAATTTTATTATTATCGTATTTATATACTGCAAAGAAATCAATGGTAATAGAGTATAAGTGAACAGGAAAATCTACTCAGCAGACCTGGGTTGCTTAAATCCTACACATTCTGAAGAAAGACCTATCTTCAGGATTGGCCTCTGGCATGCTTCTGAGATATAACCTCTGAGCCTTTGGAATATTCTGCCATTATAGGAACTTTTTTTTTTTTAATGTTTGATCCCTTGGGTCACTCTGCTGTAGCAGTTATCCTAATAATGTGATTTATGGTGAAGGCTTATTTTTGCTTGTATAAGGGGTGAGTTTTGGGGCTGGAGGGCTAGCATCTGAATAATTAAGTGATTTGGGTGCTGCATGTCTATGTGACTGATCTTCAATAAAAATACCTGAACAACAAGGCTTGAGTGAGCTTTCCCTATTGGCATTACTTCACATGTGTTGTCCCACATCACTGCTGGGACAATTAAGCACATCCTATGCAACTCCACTGGGAGAGAACACCTGGAAACTTGCACCTGATTCCCCTTGGACCTTGAGCCTATCTCCTTTGCTGATTTTGATCTGTATCCTTTTACTGCAATAAACCATATCTGTGAGTATAAGAGCTTCTAAGTCCTGTGAGATCTACCAGTGAATCACTAAGCTTAACCATCTTTATAGGGACCCTTGAGACAGTAAGATGTGCTAAGTACCACACAATTTTACAGGATAAGCCCCAGTGTTTTAAGTGTAAATCATCACATGTTTTCTTTAAGAGCAGGCGACTTCTACATATATGACAATAGCACAATTCTGCAGAGCTGCAGGCATGTTATCTTTCCTTTGGTAAAGCACATGTTATAAGCAGAGGTGGTTTGCCTTCCAGCACTCATCAATACTGTCTTAAAGAGTTGGACCATTCATTGCTCATGAAAAGTAAAGCACAGCTATGTTCTATAAATGAGATATTATGGACAAATTGGGTTTTGTAATGGGTTTCTAACTTCATTTTTAGAGGTGAGGATGAACTGTGTTCTGGGAATCTTTCTGTTATTTGAAACTATTCAATAGAGAAAATATTGATCCTGATTTTCTGTAGTCTCAGTGGGGTGGCTCTTCCTCTGGCTTAGTTTGCAATAATACTCAAGCTGCCTCTGGATAGAAAATGTCACTGGCTTAGCATCCTACAGGTACAAGAATTCCATTGGGATCATTGCTTTGCTCTTCTATTTTCTTAGTTGAATTATTTTCTTTTATGTTGATTTAAGACATTAATTGTAATGCTATTCCTTGATTTTATTTTATTTGTTCTGATAACAAGAAGCCCCTATATTGATCTCATATCTTCATGAGATCTAGTTGTATTTGTTAGCTCTGAAGTCATGTTCAATCTAGATACTTTTTTGATTTGTTCATTTGTTTACCCTAAGTGCAAAATTGACTACATGCTTATATAACCAACTTATTCTATTTCTGTTAGTAAATACATAATAGTTTCACGTAACAAAACTGAAAAATCATTGACATGGTTGAGATTTTTTAGAGTCTTACTTTAGTTTTGACTTTAAAATACTAGGGCTATTTTAAGAAATTGGAATACTTGAAATTTCAAATATTGGATATCCACTAAGGGGAAGGAGAAAAAAAATGCAATAGTAGTTTAGCGGGATATAAACCCTGCAGGCCTAACTGATAGTTACATTCCATCTGGTTCACGCTTTTTTCTGCAGTAGGAACACAAGCTACACACTGAAATGAACCTGATGATTTTCTATAGTTGGCCAACAAGCTGTTGCATCTAAGTCATATGTTATTCAGTTATGTTTACTTGGAAATTATTTTCCAGTTTAATAAGATTTATAGATTTCCTTTGACATGGAGATTCTCTACATGGTTTCTGTTTATTGTTATCTTCTTGTCTTTTTTAAAAGTCCTGCAAAATAAAATTAAAAAAAAAACTATCGCAACATGCTATTTTGTTCTGGTTTTGACTGCAGGCCATATGTATTATTCAAGAAGCATACCAACCGGAACACAAAAGTATGGCACAGAAGTATTTTTATTATGGTCATATAAGATTATCTGAATTTCATTAGCTGCTGTGTGTTTGTGCCTGAAAGAAATGCCCTTCACTACCATTGCAAACTTGCAAAATTTCCTTCCTTGAGACCAGGCTAAACTGAGACCTCTGATTTAGTAAAATAGTTGAGAAGTGGTATATTTATATATAACCCAAAATGTTGATGATCTACCAGTTTACTTGCTTTATAAATTTATTTGATCTTCTTCTTGGACAACGTCATTTCATGCCAAAATGTGCCTATTCTGGAAGCAGACTAAATAGATGTGAATGCCAACTTTAGTGCTTTCTATTTAGATTACCTTGACAAATTATCTTTAACTGTGAAACAGGAATAATGGTATCTGTCTGTCTAGAATGTTTTGAGAATTAAGTTAGATAATGCTTTTGAAGTCACTAGAATGTAATAAGCATCCATAAATGTAATTTCTGGACTTTAAAAACTAAATTTATAAAATTGGTCTTTCTAAAGCTCATCTAGTTGAATAACATTGCTGACTATGAAAAATAGACAAAACACTCAGATACTAATAGCATTTTTAAAAAAATTTTTGAGTGTGAAAACCAGTTTAACAAGCTAGTTTAAGATTTAGAAAGAGTGCTAGGATGAATTACCATGCCATTTTATGAGCTCATAACTACAACAACAGTAACGCTTATTAGCCATCATTTTGCCATAAAGGGTATCCTATTTGCTTTTGAGTTTTGACTTTTTTCCCTCAAAATTGATAATAGTTTTGAAATCTTAGAATGACAGAACTAGAAACCATTCAGCCCCCAAATCTAAAAGTTATGCTAAACACTTTGTCTTAATTCCATTAGTAAACAACTGTATGTTCCTATCATATCTCCTCTGGACTAGGGAAGCTGTGTTCTGCCTGCTTCTGGTCCATTCTTTCCATGGTACTGGCAGACAGAGAACATTCTATAGCAAAGTGGAAAAGTATAGATACAGCACCAAGAAACATACCTTAGGTACTAAATACTCACTGTGCCTTATTTAACCTCTCCCTGTCTCAATTTCCCTATATCTGCAAGTGAATACTATGGTATTTACCTCATAGAGTTAAGACTTAAATGCAATACTTACAGTAAATGTTTAAATTTTAATTTGGAAAGGATACTAGATTTCCACCCATGATACTTAGATCTGATCAGATAATGGTTTACCCCTCATTAAAACCTTCTAGATCCAATTCCTCGTATGTTAATGCCTAAATTTATTGCATTTTATTCAAACAGTTGTATTGTTAGTCTATATCTTTAAATTAATCATATTTCTTATTTTTTAATTTTCTTTTATTTCTTTGTGCTCCAGTTAGCACTGAGGTATGTACAGTTTGTTTTCTCATCAGAAATCATGGCTACTTAAGGGCAATATCTCAAAAATATGGGTGATATATAAAGGCATGCCCAAATCACAGGAGGCCATTTTCCAAAATGCATTTGCTCCCTGAAGCCTTTAGAGTATCAAGTGATCAAGCAGTTCCTAAACAGCAACAGCTAGGGCAGCTGCTATACTGATTTGTTTCACTTCCATAGATTTGACCAATAAGGAGACAATTAACATTAATGATTTTTGACAATTTATTACTCATGGCATAATAGGCAGCATGAACTTCACAGTCCCATCGGTTTGCTGTGTCCTCCACCTCCCATGGGCCTGACACATACATAGGCAGGCCCAGGTAGATGGGGCACATACAGTGGATCTGCCACTTCTAACGGACTCTGAGATTTTGATATCCCACTCTTACATAAGGGATTCCGGCAAAACCTCCTCTCCTCTTGAGTAAGAAATACTGTCCTACCCTGGAATGTCTCTGAAAGAAGACAGAGATGCCTCTAGCTTTTTTACTTTAAAAAGCCACCAGAGAAACAGCTCAAAATATCTCCAGAAGTCACTATCTTTATGTTTCCAAGGTCATTAAGGCAAACATCTTTGAACAAATTTGTCAATGCCTTCTGCTCAGAAGATGTGCATGAACATGTGACCCTCAGAGAATTAATTCCCAAAGAGGGGGCTATACACACTATTCACTCTGAGAATTATATAAATATTCCAACCTGATGGCTTTGTATATGATGAAAGTAAGATTCAAGAGTCAAAATAATTTAGAGAAAAGCTAAGGTTGAAACATAGATTTCACGCTTGAATCCCAAGTAACAACTCAAAACTTGACTGCATAATATTTTCTTCTAGATCATTATTTCTGTTATCTGATTTGTATCCTTATATACATATATTATGCATTACAACATTGCAATATATATAAACACATGTATATACTAGCTACTGTATATGTTGTGTATATACATTACAATATTCCAAACTACTGTTTTAAAATTATTTCCTGAAAGTGGGCTTTTTTTTTTAATTCAGTGTGGCATCAAGAGACTTGATTTTTGGCTGAGCATGGTGACTCACACCTGTAATCCCAGCACTTTGGGAGGCCGAGGAGGGTGGATCATGAGGTCAGGAGATCGAGACCATCCTGACTAACAAGGTGAAACCCCATCTCTACTAAAAATACAAACAATTAGCCAGGCATGGTGGCGGGCACCTGTAATCCCAGCTACTTGGGAGGCTGAGGCAGAAGAATGGTGTGAATCCATGAGGCGGAGTTTGCAGTGAGCCAAGATCAGGCCACTGCACTCCAGCCTGAGCGACAGAGGGAGACTCCATCAAAAAAAAAAAAAAAAAAAGACTTGATTTTTATCTTTCTCCAAAGTTTTCTGTATTAACCATTTGTCTTTTGCTGTTGCAGACTGAAGATGTTATCAATGAAGAATAGTACTTTCACATAGTCTCATTTAAGATAATAAGTTATGCATTTTAATATCAAAACTCTAAAGTGTGGAATGAAAGCCTACTTACAATTTTTCATCAATACATCTTCAGAAGAGTAGACCATTCTATAGGAATACTATCATGTTGAATTTTGAAACAATTTTTTGATTTTTAATTTATTTTTAATGTAATTTATTTTTTAAAATAAAAATCATTTAACTATATTTATTTAAAATAGTCTTTACAAATATCTAAGTATGTCGTGTGTACAAATAGAACATGATGCTAGCAAAAAAGACACACTCTTATTTGGGAGTTACACCATATGAGGCGCCAATAAATGGGAAAATAGAAGGACCTGGTGAAATGCATGTCCTTTTTTTTTTTTGGCTACAACTTTGTTTTGATCTAATATGGTTACTTGTAGGTCACATGTGTTGATTTTCTACATTTAAAAAATTTTAAAAGATTATTTCTTGCTCTGTCGCCCAGGCTGGAGTGCAGTGGCGCGATCTCGGCTCACTGCAAGCTCCGCCTCCCGGGTTCATGCCATTCTCCTGCCTCAGCCTCCCGAGTAGCTGGGACTACAGGCGCCCGTCACCACACCCGGCTAATTTTTTTGTATTTTTAGTAGAGACGGGGTTTCTCCGTGTAAGCCAGGATGGTCTCCATCTCCTGACCTCGTGATCCACCTGCCTCGGCCTCCCAAAGTGCTGGGATTACAGGCGTGAGCCACCGTGCCCAGCCTAAAAGACTAGTTCATAACAGATAAGAGAGAAAATACAAAATGAGATACCCAAAAACAAGGCGTCAGCTCTTGACAGTAGATGGTAGTCTTTCATGGAATTTACCATACTGCCTTAATTCATAAGAGACAGTAACACAGTAGGTAATTATCCCCCAAATTCCAGGGAAATCAGTCCTGCATTAGAGTAAAGCTACTGATAGAGAATGGATAGTAAGTGTATGAATTATACAGCTCTACCTGTTACAGCTGTTTTTAACTCAATCGTTCACTTAATATTTAGCGATACCACAAGTAATAACTTTTTACATTATTTCAGGCACTAGGATAAGAGCTTTACGTAAATTATCTCGCTTAATTCTTAAAATAAGCCCATGGTTAGCTACTATTTTCTTGATGATAGCATCATTAAATTCCACTAGACTATATGTAAGCACCATCAGAGTAGAAATCATGTTCATTGTGTTCAATTCATATTCAGTGTTACGGTACTCAGCACACAGCAGATGCCAATATTTTTTAATAAATGCATAAACAAATACTTATTTTTAATGGAAAGCTTCTGAGCTGTCACTGACCAAATTACTCATTTACAGTTTCATAATGATAAAATGATGTAATTAGTTCTCTAGCCCCAGTCTGTTTGGCAGCTCCAAAGTTCAGCCTTATAGCTACAGTTCTGAGGAATCAAACTTTGAAAATCAAAGCAAACTTTGCAATGTACTACATTCTCTTTCCCTTCTACATCAGGAAGAGTAAAAATGAGAGTAACCCTTCTTTCAGCTCCTGGGACCTTGGGGATTGCATTCATCTTGCTGAGCTCAGAAGGATGAATTAAATGCAACATGTCCACTTGGTTGAAGATATTATGCTAGGGGGATAAATTTGTGCCTGTAATAAAATTTCATTGTCCTGGAGAATAAAAATCATGTTAGTTTCCAGTGATCATGTAAAAATGATCTAAATATTCTTGTCCCCAACATACCCACTGAAAGGAGAAAGAGAGAGAGAGAGAGAGGAGGAAGAAAGGAAAGGAGGAAGGAAGGAAGGAAGGAAGGAAGGAAGGAAGGAGGAAGGAAGGAAGGAAGGAAGGAAAGAAGGAAGGAAGGAAGGAAGGAAAAAATGTTTTATCCTAGCAATTCTATCCAGAAGTTACCTGCAGCTTAAATGTACATTTTCATTTCACAACTGAATCTTTCTTTCTTTACCGTCTCACTACATTGCCTGTCTGGTTGAATTTATGACCACTGAACTGCATTTTGCTTTATTCTTCTAAAAGTGGTTTAAAAGTGTTCTGGAACTCTCCAAACAATAAAATCTAACAAGAGTAATGTCTTCTAAACAATAACTCATTTTTAAATGGTCAATAAATACAAACAAAGCAGGTCCCCAAAGTTCTCTTTGTAACTTACTAGTGAGAAGAAGGATTAGGAAGAAAAACCCATGTGGACCTGTTGCATAGTGACAGTTATATGGATCCCTTCCAGGCCAGCACTGAACCCCAAGCCAGCTCACTGTAGGTCATTTAGCACAATGTAGTTGGAAAACAACACCTGGAAGCAATGGCTCTTGTCTTTTCAACCAGTTTATCTTCAGAAGTTCTAGTAGTTGGGATTGGAATGGAATGGGAGATTCTTTTAATTTTGAAGCTAATTTGGCTTCGCTGAAACCCAGTTACCAGATCCCATGTGACAGATGGTGAACATATAATTAGTCAACTCAATCAGAACAATTTAAAAGTAAAAGACAATGCCATTAATAATTACAATGAAACAACTTGCTCAAAGAAGGGATCTCTCAGGCAGATTGGGACCTATGTCAAACCTAAAAATGACAAATTTGCAGAGTTCTTATATATCTTTGTATCCTATATGAATAACATGGATCCTATACTCTTAACACTTATTATCACACACAATAACATTTGCATAATCCACACCATATTATGATCATACCAACAGTTTCTGAAACCTTTCCAATAATTCCTGATGAGTATTACAGATATTTTTCGTCTGTCTTTCTGCCTTTCTCTGATTTTTTGTAGTCTTTAAATTTACTCACTATTATAATATTGATTATATTTAATCAATATATTTTATATATGTTGTAAGCCTATGAATATATTGAAGACAATTACTTCAGAAATTAAATTTTATTTTGTAAGAAAATAAAAATGTAATAAATTTAATTTTTAAAATATGAAACTGTATTTCTAAAAACTGAATTCAGATTTTGATACTCATTTTCCGTCATCTGATGATCTTAAAAAGGAAAGTAAGTATTCCTATTCAAACACGCACACAAAAATGTACGTACAAACAAACAAAAGCCTTATGTTATACACCATTATTGTTACCTCCTTGAGCCACAGATTTGTGACTATATTAAAGCTGCATTTTCCTGGAGTTTGAAAACTATAAGTTCACAGCCTGTGAGGTAGAAAAGTGATTAAATAACCTTGAGCCCATCGGTAGTACCTGCCTCCCCAAAAGTTGTATCTTAGTAACTATATTCAGAATGTTCACATAACTTAAATGTACTATTCATGGCCCAAAGAGTTTAAACAGATGATGCACATAAACCAGAATCAACAGGATGATGCAAAACAAATCTTAATTTCCCATTGGATTGTGTTTTAGAGTTATTCTGATAGTGGTTGCAACACCTTTTAACTGGGCTCTTTTCTCCTTTCCTGTCCTCCACTTCTACCCTCGCTGCTTGACTCTGGCTCTGTTTTTGCCACTGCTCCTGGTCAAGTCCAAAGGTCTCATTCCTTACTTGATTCTTGTGGTTAAGCCTTGGGAGACCATTTAATTGCTCCATCTTCTCTCTGCCTGTTCTGAAACTAACATGTGTCAGTGTCTATAAGGCCTCAGGAACAGGTTTATTTCTATCTTTTATGAAACTTACATAAAGTTAAATTATTTACTGCAAATTGTGAGGAGCATAAGAGATGAGATTTTATCCGTAATTATGTTTAAATAAGTACTTACAGTAAGTATTTGAATGGGTAAAAAATCTTATAATTTTGTGGGGTTGAAGCATTTCGCTCTATCTTTACTATAAATAGCTTTTCCTTGATCAAGGATATTAACTAATTTTGTATACAGTGTTCTATTTTCTAACGATACTTGAGTTTTAAATTAGATTATATTTGCTTTTTAGGTCATTTTAATATCAGGCAATATGGCACATATTTGTCTTATCTCATTTAATATTCACAACAATCCTATACAGTAACTACTGATTATCTTTGTTTTACAAAAAAGGGAGCTCTAGGGAAATATAGGACTAATAAGTGAAGGGCAATACCCAGGCAGTCCTTATTTTTCAACCTCCAAAATTCCCTACATATATGAATAATTGCATATTCACCTATACTTATCTACTAACAGAAATATAAGATTCAACTTCTAGTATTATATGTTTAATGGGACCCCTTATACACATACAGGGCAACCATAATTTCTGGCTTACTTCAGGCTTGACTTTATACTTCCGATACCCCAAAATGCCATCTCATTTTATATTGAACAAGTTGGATTCAGTGAAGTCAGTGAATGTAAATTATTACAGTATTAATAAACAAGTCATTTTGGTAATTTGCAGCTGTTTCTTCAAAATGTCTATAAATGCCATTTCCTATACTGGCAACAAGCAAAGCAGTTTTATTTTCATCTTGATGTCAAGGTGCAATGTGAGCTATAATGGTTCTTGTGCATGCTAGCAATTACTTAATATGCTTTAAATTCTATTTAACTTGATATTCCGAAATTCATTCTGACAAAGGTAAGGTCTGGAGTAAGAAAAAAACAAAAATAAAGCAGGATTTTAAGAGTTACAATAAATATAATTTTACAAACAAAATGTTTTAAGTTCATATAATAGTCATGACAAAAGGCTGCATAAAGAAATCATAAAACACTCAAAAAGATTTCAACTCCCTTGTTGTATGTAACTTAAATTGCAGCATTAAAAATCTGTTTAATGTAATTAACAAGAGACAGACCTATGGGGAAGGTAGTGATAATTTCTGACTCTTTTTTCTTCAGAGATTACACATGCATTAGCATTCATTTCAACTTGTCACTAAATGAAAACTTCATTCTCTCTTTGCTTTCCCAATCACAGATGGTATGAGGAAGAGAGAAAGAGAGGAAAATACTAGATTATTCTTTGAATTATAACTTATTAAATTTCAGAAAGAGAAATCCAAAGTAATTGAAATAAAAGAGGATGGGATTGTTTTTAAGGGGAAGACACATCTCATAGAAATTAAAAAAAAATTCTGAGCATTCTGACATTACAAAGGGAACAAATTTCATCACTGGGTACCACTGGGGAGCAGTTTATGAGCCTGTGCACTAATATTGGACTATTAACATCAATCATTTATACCCAATGTGTCTTTTCTTATATGTCACTTCTGACTGACTACCTCTTCATATACTTTCTCATTCAACAGCCAGAGAAAGAACACCGTATTTTTTTGTTTTCTAACCAGATAATATATTGGAAATCCAGTGATGTCTAACTGAACATACAAGATCACATAATACAGCTGGCCATGTCTAAGGGTTGTAAGGAGGGTAAAACATATTAAGTTAAAATAGGAATAATTGACATACCAATTCCTTCTCAAACATGTTTTTGTAGAATTTGTATTAGGACAGTTAATCTATTCTTGATTATATTTCTTATCACAAGTCATGCAATTCACTTCCTTGAATTAGAATGAAAGAAAAGTGCAAAGACTTCTGTGTCTCTGTTTTAAATTATCTAGAGCTCAGTCTTTAAAATTCATTAACAGTTTTCTTAATCCTCCAACAAGCATTGCTCCAGCTTTCTCTTTTAGAAATTCATGAAATGCTGGAGATGTTCATCTCCTTGAATTATCAATGATTCTACAGATCATTATATATGTGTCTTCACCGGATATGGCTTAATGGTTTTTAGGCTCCTTTGGGTTAAGTGGGCCCATTACATTTTTCTATTCTTATTTAGAAATCCTAAATTCTATTCTTTTCTCTCTGTTACCATCACAAAACACTTCAACATCTCAATCCTATTTCCCTGTGTTTTTTTGGTGTTTAACTGATTTCTCTCTAATTCTATGTGACTTGTACTTATTTCAAATGTGTATCCCATAAGCAATGACATTGATGATAACAATATACAGGCTTTGAAATATTATTTTATTCTGACTTAGGGGTATTATCCTGGAAAATAACAAAAACTAATAATTTAGGAATAAAAAATGCATTTTCTTTAAAATATATGCTTTAAGGCGAAAATCACTGAACACAAATTAGAGAAGTTCATCTGTCATTCTGTGATGCCAGAAGAGTGAGGTAATCCAAAAGACTTGAGATGGTAGTTAAAGAAAAAAAAAAGAATAAAACACAGCATTACCCATTGTGCTATCCATTCCAGTAAATTTTATCCAGTTTGTCTAACACAATCCGAGGTAGAGCTCTCAGTCAATCTAAAACAATGGGGCTTTTGCATGTCCATGACTTGTCACTATAAGAATCAACTGGGAAAATGATAGATACATTTAATATGGAGACATCCAGGCCACCATCTCAGAGATCCTGAATCAGTAGGAATCTCTACTTTTTTTTTTTTTTTTTGAGACGGAATCTTGCTCTGTCGCCCAGGCTGGAGTGCAGTGGCGCCATCTCGGCTCACTGCAAGCTCCGCCTCCTGGGTTCACGCCATTCTCCTGCCTCAGCCTCCCAAGTAGCTGGGACCACAGGTGCCCACCACCACGCCCAGCTAATTTTTTGTATTTTTAGTAGAGACGGGGTTTCACCGTGTTAGCCAGGATGGTCTCGATCTCCTGACCTCGTGATCCGCCCGCCTAGGCCTTCCAAAGTGCTGGGATCACAGGCGTGAGCCACTTCGTTGGCCAGGAACTTGTGCTTTTAAACAACGCTCCAGTGTTTTAGAAATTACTGAGCCTGTGCAATTAAGATTGACATTTAGATTAAAAGAGGCCTGGTAACTAATACGGATTCCAAAACTTACTAGTTGTCTGACCATGGGGAAAGTAACATACTTAACCATTTAAAGCCTCAATTTCATCATCTATAAAATTGGTATAATAATATTTATACTCAGTGCATAGGGCTACTGTGGATATTGAGATAATGCATGTAAAATAGTTAATCTCAGGGCGTGCACATATGTTTCCTAAAACATAATAGTAAATCAATGTTAATAGTATAATCTTCCTCATCATCAACAATAACTGGTTCATTAGCTTTGTTTGTTTGGACAAATTACAGAAGCGTTCTGAGTCTTAGTTTTTTTAACCTATAAATGATGACAAAGAATCTACTTCACATAGCCGTGGGTCAAATATATAAAATAGTAAATGACTTAAAGCACCTAACATATTACCCATATAAAGTTGGTGTTCAAAATTGTAATAAGCATTAATTTCAGTTTCACTGGATGAAAATTATTATTCTACTAAAGCCTGAGAGACTGGTAATTCATTAAAATCACTTACTAAAAGAGAGGAGTGTAGCTCTTCTAGGCATTATTTTATAATAACATGGGCACACATAGGTGCTACCAGTTCTCTTCTCATCCCCTACCATTACTGAATGCACAAATCTGTCCAAAATTCATATGGCAAAAACTAATCACCAAGGAATTGGTGTTAGAAGGTGGGGCTTTTTGGAAGGTGATTAGGTCATGAGGGGTCTATTCACATGAATGGGATTAATGACTTTATAGATAAGGTGTAAGGGAGCTTCTTGCTCCTTTTTGTCTTTTCCCCTTCCATCCCTTCTGCCACGCGAGGACACAGTGTTCAGGTGCCATCTTTGAGACAGAAAGTGAGGCAGGATAGGTAGCCAAGGAAGTAACCATGTCCTCAGGATGCAACAACTGTGGCGACTGCACTAACACAATATGCCCCATCATCATTGTCGTCAAGTTCATTCAAGCAAAGCATCTCCAGTAGGAAAATTCCCCTGTAGAGAACATGTGCATTTTGATTTTACCTGTCCTTAGACTGATCCTTTGCTCATTATAATAGTGAAAAACACACTATTTGTGGACATTTAAGGTGGTAATGAGATATCCAAGGTATGAACAAGCATGTACAGCTACTATGCATGTGCACCCAGAGGACCAACCAAAACATGGTTTCTAGTAATACCTGCTCCCACCCCCTTATGAATAATCATGTAAGACTCCCATAAAGGGAGTCTCCTTAGTGCCAGTCTTTGTTGTCTCATCCATAGAGCAATCTGCCCTGAATCCTCTCTCAGGGTATACTCTCTATACTGTCTTCACCTAACTTTCAGAATATTCTTTCTCCTTTGCAATAAATTTATCTAAGCTTTATCTTCTTTGCTGCATGTCTCTTGTTTAAAGTATTTTAAACTGAGAAGACAAGAATCAAGATTTCACAACAGCTGTCAACAAGAGCAGGCCCTCATGAGACTTCACATCTAATGCCACTGTGATTTTGGGCTTCCCAGGCTCCAGAACTATGAGAAAATAAATTTCTATTGTTTATAAATTACAAATTATATCAAATGTATAAATAATTTCTATTAATTACAAATTATTTTGTTACAGCAGCACTAACAAACTAAATAATTACCAAGCAGAGGGAAAAATATCTCTTACTTTCCCATACCTCTTAATTTCCTCTAAAACATTGACTGCTAAATAAGATTGCCAAGTTCACAAATAAAAACCTAAGTCACTTAATAACATTTGAATTTCAGATTAACAAAAGATACATTTTTAGTATCTTACGATTAATAGACCTCATGCATATTTTACATAGGTATATCGCATGCAGTATTTGGGAAATACGTGTAGTATAAAAGTATTTATTGCTTATCTAAAATTCAGATATTTCTGAATGTCCTGCTTTGTTTTGTTTTTTGGCAATCTTGCTCTTAAGTCAAATATTAGACATTTATCTTAAACTGATTTTTTACTTGTATAAAAATGTTCATGAAAGTTGAACCCACAGGCTAGGTAATTCCCTCTCCCATGAAGATATATGGTTGAGCCTGACTGTAGGTAGCCTCAGAATGCATTTTCTGACTCTTGATCACAAAGATTCAGAAATTTGGGCAGTAAATGATTGTCTATTTGACTAACCTATAATTTTCCTAAGTTGGCTAGACAATGTCCGTTATTTTCATTTCATTTCTGCATACTCTTTTTTCTCCTTAAGCTTTTCAGAATTTTTGCCTTCTTCAGAAAGTAGAAGATATCCATAATGTGTTTCTTATTGCTACTTTGCTGAGTGTCTCTGGGGACCCATCTGTCTGAAAAAGCTCTCCTGTCAGCAGTAGGGTGTCAAGGGTGACTGCCAACCTGAGAAAGGCATCGGCACTATTCTTGACATGGTGCTTTCTCTTATTTCTCAACTTTTATGTCAAAACCAATTTGAAAATAGCAAGCTAAGTTTTATAAGTAACACATAATAAAATCTTGCCTGGGACTGATAAAGAGAAAAAATTTCACATTTATACATTGCAAGATCAGCGGATCTAAGATCTGTATCAAAAGTTGGGCTAAACAACAACAAACCAAACTATTAGTATAGTGTATTACGCAGGATCATGGGAGTGGAAGTGCCACCACTCACCACCGCCCCTAGTGACCCACTAGCAAAAATTTTGCCTCCTGTTCCCACGACATTATGGTCTGTTGGCCTAGGGGTCTTAGTTCCAGAGGGAGGAATGCTGCCACTAGGAGACACAGCAATTATTCGGTTAAACTGGAATTCAAGATTGCCACCTGGCCACTTTGGGCTCCTCCTACCTCTAAATCAACAAGCTAAGAAGGGCAGGATTACAAATGGCCCAGACCCTTCAGGAATGAAGTTTGGGTCGCTATACTAGGTAAAAATCATGACCCACTGAGGTGCTTGCTGAAGGTAAAGGGAATATGAAATGGGTAGGAGAAGAAGGTATTCATCAGTTCCAGCTATTACCACATGACCAGATGCAGAAATGAGGACAGTAAGGAGGAAATGAATATTTCCTCTTTATTTTGTTAAGAACATGTTTGTGCATGGATATACTAAGAAAATATCTTCATTTTATTTCCTTTATTTTTGTGTTATCATGAGACATAAGATTTATTGACTTCTCATTAGCATTTAAGTGTTGTTCGCTTTATGTAATAGTAACAACATTTAGGTTAAGGATTGGTGTGCTTACAGTTGTATGAAGGATGGATGTATTTTATTAGGTGGAATTATGACCTTATTGTCTGTCTTTTTTTGGAGATTGTCTATGACTTCAGGATATGTGTGTGTGTTCAAGTTGAAAACAGGTGGACTTGTGGGGGTTAAGTGTCAACTTGGTTGGATTGAAGGATGCAAAGTATTGTTTCTCGATGTACTTGAGTGTTGCCAGAAGAGACTGACATTTGAGTCAGTGGATTGGGAGAGGAAGACCCACCCTTGGGAAGAATCACCCATAATGTGGATGGGCACCATCCCATCGGCTGCCAGCATGGCTAGAAAAAGCAGGTAGAAGAAGGTGGAAGAAGCTGACTTGGTGACTCTTCTGGCTTTCATCTTTCTCCCATGCTGAATGCTTCCTGCCAGTGAATGTCAGAGTCCAAGTTCTTCAGCTTTTGGACTCTTGGGCTTATACCAGTGGTTTTCCAGGGGCTCTCGGGCCTTTGGCCACAGACTGGAGGCTGCACTGTCTGCTTCCCTACTTTTGAGGTTTAGGGACTGGTTTCCTTGCTCCTCAACTTGCAGATGGCCTATTGTGGGACTTCACCTTGTGATCGTGTGAGTGAATTCTCCTTAATAAACTCCCTTTCCTATATACATATATCCTATTAGTTCTGTCCTTCTAGAGAGCCTTAACTAATACAATGGGCTAGCTGCGAAATAGGAGATTCTTGTAGTATTCCATACTGTACTAAGGGATTCTGGCAAATAATGAGGATTTCAAATGCATTTCCCTTCTTTATAATTATATGGCAAAATATCCACTGAGAAATATAAATATTTAAAAAATAATGATATACTTCATACTAATCTAGTTTTTATTTTAAATATTCCATGGTATAGTTTCAAAAAAACTTACATGAGTTTGTTTAAAATGACCACTTTGTAGTCTGTGTAGCCAAATAACATCAAATAAGCTGAGAGTAAACCATTCTGCAGTGATTGGGAGCACAGTGTTGAAAATCTAGGGGCATGCTCATTCTCTTATTAGAGTCTCACAGCTCTGAGATGGTGTGGTGATTTGTCTCCTACAGGCTTTTATTGAACCTTTGTTCACTTCCCTTCTAGTCTGTATCATACAGCGCAGGTATGGTTGATTGCCCAAGCTGTAAGCTTCTGGAAGGCAAAATGCATCTCTAAATAAGAATGTTAAAAGTAGCGCTGCTATTGACTGCTTTTGTGATGGACACTGTACTGAGCTCTTTCTAAATACTTTTCTTAAAATCATCATGACAGTATTATAAGTTAGATATAATTATCCCAGTTCAAGCAGTTTGTCCAGGGTGATCTAGATACTACATATTTTGAATTCAAATTCAAATTGTAGTATACATTCAAAGCTTCTAATAATATAAAGTCTTGTGGGTCACATTACCTTTCTGGTCAGGATGTGCCATAGTGAATAACATAAAATATGTGTACAGTGAAATATTACTTTAAAAAATAACTAATGCCAAAGTTATATACTCATAACCCTGATTTTACTGCTGCTTATTCCTTTTTAATTATTTGATACTGGCCGTTTCTATTTTCTCAAAAAAATAAGCAAGGCATTCCATTTCAATACATAGTACACATTGTAAAATTTTCTAATAATCTGAATAGAAGTAACAAAAATTAATTATGTACAGAAAATCTATAGTTATTAGAATAAATAGAATATTTACATATAGAGGGAATGGAATAGTTTTTCCATTCAGGCTGCAAGGATTTAAACTTTTCCAGAACTCCAAAAATTATCATGTTTATAAAGAAATAATATTTTTGGACAGCTATTTACAACATGTCCTCAAGGCAGAATCATTATCATACTTACACCACACAATAAATATATATGTGTGGATACATATATAAAATCTACACACACACACACACACACACACACACACACACACACAAGGAGAGAGAGAGAGACATGATTATTAAATATGATGCATGAGGAAATCAGAGTGAAAAAAATAGCAGAGGAAATGCAATTATAAAATTACAGAATAAGCTTTAGAACATGGATGTGGTATGCAACTAAGATGTATTTGGGATTTGACACATACTAGATAATGAAGATAAAGTTATACTTATTAAAAAAGTATAATATCTGTACAGCTAGGCTCCCATTTTTTAAATGAAAAAATATGTCACATTTCAGTGTTCCATTTCCCACAAGACATAAATAAATAAATGAGTCCTCAAGTACAGTGCATGCTAACCCTGATTGAATTATTTTATTCTTATTCTTACATCTTCTTATGCTTCTTATTTATCACATGGCTTCAATGTCAGGGAAAGAGGTAAAATGATTCAATATGATGACTTTTATGAATAATAATTTCTAAGGCACTACGTTCAACTTTCAGTGATTTGAAAAAACATATGCATTGAAGTATTCCAAAAACATTATTAGTGAAACTTGAGGAAAGATTGGAAATAACATTACTCTTACATTAAGCTGTCTATTATGTAATTTATTCCTGAGTTTTTCCTATTGGCATTTGCTTGCTGGCATTGAAATTCTTGTCAATCATCAGTAAGAACTTTTTTTTCCATGTAAGAAAGACCAATGTCTAAAATAAAACATTATGAAAGAACAAAAATACACCCTTTAATGATTCCTTATGATTATTCTGATCATTTAATCATAAGTTTTTCTTAATTTATTTTAAATCTTTGTTTTAGAAGCAGAGCTTTTTACTCAAAATAATTGTGCTTTCCCTTGGTAGTTTTTATTTTAAAAGTAGTAATTTATCTAATTGTTAAGCTGTGTGTTCTAATTCCTAAAGACACTGTCATATTTTTCAAGTTTTTACTTCTGAATAACTTTTATTTAAATATTAGCTGGTATTCATACATATGATATTGCTTGACATTCCTGCCCAGCTTTATTAAAAATTACTATAATATTGCTTCTGAGGAACTTAGATATAATTTCCAATAGCCCTTCCACAATAGAACACCACCAAAAGGGAATGTCTATGCCCTTCATTCTGATGACTCACTATCAGCCAGTAGTATTCAATTTCCAGAAAACTCTGACCCTTACTTCACTCAGTTTGGAGTTATCATCCTCTTACGGAGAAAAAAAAGATCCATCCATTTTTAAATGGAAGTACATTTTCTCATTTAGACATCCTCCCAAAAGGCATAAAAAGTAATTTTCTACTCTTGAAACTTCTGTTCTTAACATTTTATTTTGTCTGATCTTATGAAACATGATACAAGTAGATTTCACTAGGGTTGTATGGAATAGAAAGTGGAGAGAACAATTAGACTGCTCTTTCATTGAATAAGCACCAAACTGAAACTAACATCACATTCAAAATGATTCTTAAAAAAATAAGAGATTTCACCATAGTGAATACAATTTTATGAATACAATGCATTTCAATAAGCATTTATTGTAATAAAATATGTATTATTTAGCTTACAAGGAAACTTGACGCATATTTGATTTTCACAGAAACATTATATAACTTAAACGCAAATACATTATTATCTCTGCTTTAGAAATGAGAAAAGGAAAATTCAGAGATACTAATTTCTGAATCGGTTCTAGGACAAATAGCTGGTTCTAGGCCAAATAGCCAACTGGAGTAGAGTCATGACCATATGGAAGGCATTATGTATCCAACTCTGGTGCTTCTCCCAGTATTCTATTCTCTGCTACCCTATACAAGACATGTGCAGCAGCCTATAGAAAAATATATAGCTAAAATATGATCCATGACCTTGAGGAGCTTACACTCTATAGAGGTAAAAAATAAGTAGTCCAAGAGTTAGAATTTAGGGAAAATTGGATAAAAAATTATTTATTTTGCTTACTTGCTTACTTACTGGTTATTGTCTCTATTCAACTACTGGAATATAAATTCCATAAGGGCAGCGATCTTTGTCTGTTTTCTTTTTTTTTTTTTTCTTTAAGGCTGTATCCACAAAACCTAAAGCAATGCCTGATAGTCATTCAACAAGCAGTTTTCAGTGAATGAATAAGAGTGAAAATGTTCTTGAAGAGATGAGGAAGCATTAAAGTAGGATAATATTTTCCCAGAAGAACTTATGGCCAACTTTACATCTGGAACCTGGTTACATCTATAACCTTACCTCCCACCACGCTCCTGCCTCTTCACTGTTTTAGCTCCTTTGGAGTCCATTGACCAACCAATTAAAAGTAACTAAGCTGTCTCTCCAACACATCCTAGCCCTTGCCACTACCTGTTAATTGATTAATAATTATTATTTTGTATTGTTTATTCTGGTTGTTGTTCCCTCATATCTAAGGAATAATCTCAATGACAGCAGAGATCATGCTTTTCTAACCTAACACTTTATCTCCGGGGCTTAGAAAACCAAGTTATATAAGAGTTTGATATTTGATGACTGAAGAAATGAATATAGAGGCAAGGTGAGAAATTGAAGATTAAGTGAGTAGGACATTAATAATCAGATCAATAAAGTTCTTTTTGGAAATTCAATCTGAGAAATATTGAGAAAGTCTAATTGTTAGGAAACTAGCACAAAAAGGGAACAGTTTTCTTTTGGAGACCATCCTAAGGAACAATGAACTGCACCTACTGAAACAGAAAGATAAGTCTTATCTCCAGAGTTTCCTGGGCCCTAAATGCCTTTCTAGGTCTATTTTCCATGAAGTCCAACAAGATAATTGCTCCTGTTTCATCTCTGGAATTGTGAATTTGTATTCTCTAATGTGATGTCTGTTTTTACATCATACCTTTATAACTTAGTGTAGTCTGAATAAAATCTGTTACAAACATAAGAGCACAATGCAAAGATCAATCAGTTCTCTTCAGGTCCCTCTCAAAACAGATATTTTATTTGCTTATTAGTGGGCTATTTTTCTGTCTTACTTATTTTAAATAATTCAAAAGTAGAGTCCGCTTTTCACATCATTTTATCTACGTAGACCATGTTCAGTCAGGGAAGATGATTAGAAACATCACTTTTCTATCTTCTACCAGCCTCATTGGTCTTAGGAGTTTCTAAAAATAGGAAGATCTCCGGGAGCATTGCTATCCATCAATGTATAATTAGAAGGACACTGAAAGAATTACCTAATCAACCATACTTCAATGATATACCCTCCCCTGTGATTCCTTAAATGTCTGTTTTTGAAAGGCCCTCTAACTAGAAGCATACTTAAGTTATTAAACTATAGTTGTCAATCTGTGAAATTTTCAATACCAGAAGTTATAATAATAAAAAAGTAGAGTATTATTGAGAAGGATGCACAAGAAGAGAAACTGGCCTAAAAATAAGTGTTATGTTTTTTAAAAACATAAATGTTAGTACTTTTATTTCCTTTCTGCAGCAAACTTGCTGCCACTGTTTTACATTCTATTTGAATACTATTTCACTTGTTGCTTTTTTTTGTCCCATCTGCAGAAATGTTTTATCATATGTTTGAATGATTGATCAATAAATAGAAAGGTTATACACGTATACCTCCCAAAGAATAGTGGTCTCCTAGTTGTCTTTCAAGTACTTGTCAAGCTGCTTGTTGTTTTGTCACAACCTGCTTTCCCTTTTCCAGCAAAAAATGACAGGAAAAAAAATGTAGAACAGAAAAAATTCCAGAGACTATTAGAGTGATCATCTCATTTTCCAGATGTAAAAAACTAAAATCTTGAGAGATGACACAACTTCATAAGGATCACCGTGAGAGTCCCTGGCCTTTGTTAAATCGACCAGCCATTTGTGACAGTAAGAAATCCAGGCAACCAAAACCTTATTACCTTTGTGAAAGGTACTATAGTGCCATATTTGCTGTGGGGCCTGTAGTAAATATTTATTAATTTCAATTAGAACAAATGTGTGAGGGGTACACGTTCCATTCTAAATGTCGTTTCACTTAACAAGAACATTCATGGTGACCTTTGTCTCACTGTGTAAGTTATGCCAAGACTTTATACATGTGTTGTTTAAAAATTTTTGTTAGTTTTATATGTCCTAGTTTCCAGCCCTTTCCAAGTAAATTTAAAAGTAAAACAAGAAACTGATTATACACTTGGCCAATATGGAAAATAGTGCGGTTCTGTGATTACGTTTTTTTAAACATCTGTATTATGTATGTTCTTTGGAGCCAATCCATTTTATCAGTTAATTACATAAGTAGGGCATTTTTTATAACATATTATGCACTTCTTAGAATGGGATGGCTTCTTGAAAGCCATTCTGGTCTATCATATAATTAAGTAATTAAGCTTGATGCTCAATAAAGAAAATACCCTTTGAATAATTAGTGAAAAAGAGGGACCATAAGCAGTGTGCAATATGTTTTCTTTCACAAACTTGTTACTGAAAACATAATGTATCATGGTAATACATATCCTTGATTACCATAATATGAAAATGATGGAACAGTATTTTTTACTATAATGAAAACATCAAGAACAATTTACTCACATATAAATATAATTTCCACATAGTAAAATCTAGACTCATTTGATTGCTAAGCAAAGAAAGGTGAGTTGTTATTAAGATAGTATAAAAATATGCTTATATTTTAAAAAGAAACTAAACAAAGGGTAAAATTCACTCAGAAACAGATTATAATCTTGATGTTACCTTGTTTTCTTTCTAGGCCTCATTTTAAGTTTATTTTAATTAACAAATTTATTTTAGGTGCAACAAATTAGTTATATTTTAAGACTTTGTTCAAAAATTGTATCATTTTAAAATAAGTGAGTTTACAAGAAAATGAAGAAAATAAATAATGTAAAATAGTTATAAAGAACATCACAATTTTGTTTGAGCCTCAATTAGAATTAATTTTACAAATTATTACAACACAGATCAGAGAGTAGATTCATTTCTAAATATTAAGTTAAGTAAATTCCTAGATCATTTAATACCCCTTCAGTGGGAACCAATGATCCATTTTTGTAGCAGCACTTAGAAGAGACAAGGCTGCTGGCCACCCAGGGACAAGTGGCCTGGGACCTGAGCAGATCAATACTTGAGCTATAAACACATGCTTGGCATTCTAAAGACGGGACACACAGCTTGGGGAAATCATCAATACAATATGATGTTTCAGTAAAAGTCATGGGATACAGGAGAAGTTGATTAAATTATTGCTGGAGCTTAGCAGAGGCTTCAAGTAAGTGAAGAATGACTAAGAGGGTTCCAGGCAGGAAAAAAAAAAAAAAAAAATGGAAAGGACATTGTAACAAGAAGGACAACACTTGTAAACACTCAGAACCATGATAAAAGCATTTTTATGATCAGGGAAATGCAAGTAATTTTATATTGCAGATATATTGAAGGGAAGTTGGAATTGAAGTTACCTGTGGCAGGAAATGAGGCAAGAATTCAAGCAGAATCTAAATCTTTGAAGACCTTTGTGTCTTACTAAGCAATGTGAACATTCTTCTCTACTTAATGGCAAGCTCTTAAATGGTTTTAAGCAAGAGATTTGAATGACCAGAAAGATAATATGAAAGTTCATTATAGCAGATGAAAAGGGGAACTGATTGGAAAAGGAAGAGGTCAGAGGTGCAAGACCTAAGTGCCAAAAAAATAAGTTAATTAAAAGAAATATTTAAGGTGTGGTGCTGTGGCTCAAGCCTGTAATCCCAGCACTTTGGGAGGCCGAGGTAGGTGGATCACCTGAGGTCGGGAGTTCTGGACCAGCCTGGCCAACATGATGAAACCCCTTCTCTACTAAAAATACAAAAATTAGCTGGGCGTGGTGGAACACACCTGTAATCCCAGCTACTCTAGAGGCTGAGACAGGAGAATCGCTTGAACCCTGTAGGCAGTGGTTGCAGTGAGCTGAGATCACTCCACTGCACCCTAGTTGAGGGGACAGAGTGAGACTCTGTCTCAAAAAAGAAAAAAAAAAAAGAAAAGAAGAAAGAAACACTTTAGACAAATTAAATTTAGCAGAGTTTACTTGACCAAGAAAAAATTCATAAACTGGGCAGCACCCTAAATAGATAAAGTTTCAGAGTTCCACCCAGCAATGTGAGCACACAGTATTTATAGACAGAAAAACAAAGTGACATTCAGAAATACCTTAATTGATTGCAGTTCAGTGTTTGTCTTATTTGGGCGTGTTTGAACAGTTTGCAGCCTGTAATTGACTGAAAGCTCAGTTGCTATGATTGGTTGAGACTTGGTTACTTATTATAAGAACATATTCTCAAGTATGGTTACAATTTGTTTGCATATTAAGTTAGGTTATAGTTTGCTATATTCCAAAACAGATTTAGGCCAAACATATTTTAATTTAACAATTCAGAAGAGAAGGTCTAAACTGAAAAAAAGTAGTAGTGGAAATTAGAGAGTAACTTCACCATTGCTAGGACTTGGGCAGATGAAATAAAAGAGAACGAGTGTGGTGGTCAGCTTCCAAGATAGCCTCCAGTGATTCCCGGTCTCCTGGATTTTATAGCTTTGTATAGTTTCCTGTAATGTTGGACCAGATTTGTTCTCTGTGACAAATAGAATACAGAGGAATTGATGGTATGTCCCTTTTGAGATTAAATATAAAAGATATTGCATCTTCCTTTTGGGGTATACAGTCTCTCTCTTTTGGATCATTTCCTCTTGGAGAAACTAGCTATATGTGCTGAGAAGCCCTGTGGAGAGGCCCATGCCAACAATATGCATAAGCCATCTTGGGCACAGCTTCTCCAACCTCATTCAAGCAATCAGATGGCTGAGGTCTCAGCTAATAGTTCCACTGCAACTTCATGAAGGACCCTGAGGCAGCACCACACAGCTCTAGAATATTATTTACTATATTTTAATCTTCCAAGCTTTGAAGTATTTTTTAATTCAGTAGAATAACTAATATAAAGGGGAATAAAAAATGACGCCCAGGCCAGGTGCAGTGGCTCATGCCTGTAATCCCAGCACTTTGGGAGGCCGATGAGGGCGGATCACGAGGTCAAGAGTTTGAGACCAACCTGACCAATATGGTGAACCCCGTCTCTAATAAAAATACAAAAAAATTAGCCAGGCGTGGTGGCATGTGCCTGTAGTCCCAGCTACTCGGGAGGCTGAGGCAGGAGAATCACTTGAACCCGGGGGACAGAGGTTGCAGTGAGCCGAGATAGCACCACTGCACTCCAGCCTGGAATTACAAAAAAAAAAAAAAAAGTAAGAAAAAGAAAAAGAATGCCCAATTTTCTATTTTTTTGCAACTAAGAAGATAATGGTGCCATGAGGAACTATATTTTAGAAAAGTTGGATGAACAATGGTCAAAGGCAGAAAAGTTGTCAGTTGAGAGATGTCTGTTGGTAGTTTCTCAATGGACAAGTAGAAAATACAGCACAAATAATAATATCAACTAAATATAATGATTTAGGTCAATGATAAGCAAGAAAGTGTGTTTGAGAAATTACTAAATTTACCCTAATATAGGTAGCTTAATAGAAGAACTGCAATCCAATTGCTACTGAATATATTTTGAAGATGATAAGTCTGTAGCATCTCTCAACTATCGGCTCAATAATGCCTAATCTCATTGGCCTTAACTTACTTCCCCAGCATTACTTCCAGCTAACATTTCATACACACCCTATATTTTATTAAATGTATCTTGCTATTATCACACTCTCTGAAATAAATTCTCAATCTCAGTGTTTTTTTCGTATTGGGTTTCCTGATAACAACTAATTTTGCTAATCAAATTCTTTCTCTGTATTCTCAGTTCAAAAGTCATGTTCTTTGTTAAAACTTTCCTCAATACTTCCAAGAGAATTCGCTGTCTCTCCTTCGAACTGTCAAATTCAACATACGCTACAGGGATATTATATGTTACAATTGGAGTTACATAATAGTTACACTTATTTGTGCCTATCTCCAAATGGAATATAGGCTTTTGGAGTCATGGAATATTCATTTATTTTAAAATGCTACAGAACCCAAAGGGATGTCTTGCATGCTCTAGATCTTATGCCTCCTAAATGAATAAATACATTACATGCCTTGGCTACACAAATATATGTCAGCTCACTTCAAAGTGGTGAGTTATTCCAGTAATAGAATTTCACTATAGAGAGGTTGAATCATACAGTTAATGTATTTTCTTGATTCTATAATTGCATTTAATCATATCTAACTTTCTTTAAATGTAGATAATTGTTACTGATAATATCAAGTAAGTCAGCAGCTCTAAGCCAAAGGAATACATTTTGATGCATTTATTATTTCTAGGACATGTGCAACATATTCAAAGAAGTTGTTCATGATTTTCACAACAGCTGAATTATTTATCTTGACAAACCCCCGAAATATGGGTATTCACTAAAATGTGGATTCTTAAATGTTATTTAAATGTCCTGAAAAATGTCATCCTGTGTTTCAGTCCTGTAGAAATATTATATCATTTATGAGAATGATTTGTTGTCACATTCATATAAAATAAGTAAAGAAATTGCCAAATATCTCACAGAATATCTTGGCAATTTAATGTAGTGGTCAGGCTGGCATGATGAGCTTATAAAACTTGCAGGGCTACTACATACATGCCAACCATCTGGGCTACTACATACATGCCAAATATCTGTTAATAACTTCTGACACACTTTCAGGTAAATTTATTTTAATCACAGCATCCTCTAGCCTCTGTCACAGACTAAGTAGAAAATAAAGATAGAACCTCAAGAATCTTCACTATGCTAAAAAAGTGTATCATCAAACCTAAAGGAGTTTATGGAATCAGATTACAAATAGAGCCACTGTATTGCACAAACACAGAGAGTACCTTTCACATAATATAAAGATTGAATGGTATATTTTGAAGGTATACAAAGAAGGAGATATGTTAACAAGCCCAATTTTGGAACATAGTGTTTCAGCCTGATGTTATGCAAACCATTTGATTGCCAAAAAATTCATGAAGAATGTGTAACAACCATTAATTCTATTCTGATCTTCCATAAGATAGTAGTAATTACATGAAAGTGTACACTCTTGATAGTACTTTTTCACGTGTGCATGTTTACATTGTATTTTGTTATTTTTTAAATTTATGTCCCTCAGTTTGTTTTCCTATGAATCACACAGCTAAAATAGCAAAATGTTAAAGTTAGAATATATGGTACCCCTGATCCAAGAGAGTGTTCTATCAATTTAACTTAGCTTCATTTCTGCTTATTTAATTAAAAGCCTTTGCAAGGTGCTACAGTTTTTCATTTGAGGAGAGATGGCAGTTAAAGGACTTCATTGTGTTCATTTCTTCTGTTTTCAGAGAGTCAAGTGAAGACAGAGCATAAAAATATCCATGTAATTAGAATGTGTATAACTCATAGACTTGAGAAATACATATTTTCTCTTTATTCCATTTTGTTTCATTGTGTATGTGTGTGTGTGTGCACATGGAGAAAGAGAGAGAGAAACAATAGCCTGTTTTTCTAAAATACATATGTATAACTGAAGAGGGCATATGTTCTTTTGACAAAACTGACTTCAGTAGAGATGTTATTCATACATTTGAGTGAAAATGAATACAGAGTGAATCAGGATCTATGCTCTTTTCTTTTATTGATGTCAAAAATAAAATTCCTAATTTTTAAATGATTTAACTTTGCCATAGTAAAGCTTGAAAATTATGGTTAAATTTCCTCATCTGCTGGAGTTTTAACATTTCTTTGCATAGGCTTATGTAAAATTAGAGATATTGAATTAATGCATCTGATATTTCTTCATATATTCCTGGGATTTGGGATTTGAGGAGTTTCATTCATCTTTTTATTAGTCTTGAAGTTGGTTGTTTTATTTACTGTTAAGACACTGTGAATCTTTAGTAAAATGTTATTTGTTTTTGAAAGAAAATGTTCGTTTTATATTTGTCTTCAGTAATTCAGTAATTATTCCATATATATGAATTGCATTTACTATGCTCTTTTTCTACTTGTAGTATTTGAGCTTCATTTTCCCTTTCTGAACTTTTCTATAAAAACCATATCATTATGTATCTTTATTGTACAACCTCATATTCTTTGCTTTCCTATAAAGTATTGCTAGATATATAAAAGATAGATAGCTTTTACAGCATTTTAAAAGAAACATCATTCAATATTAATTTTAATTGCTTAAAATTCTTCTGGACAATTAAAATATTATTTATTGACCCATCACTTTGTGAAGGTTTATTCTTCAACTCAAAATTGAGTACAATTGGATTATGATCTGATAAATCTGTTGTAAGAATATTACATTTTTCTGTCTTGAAGATTCTCCCCGGGCAGTAAACAATAATTAATTCCAGTGTGTCATTTATTTATTACAGGGAATATGTAAAGCCTTTTTCATTAAGATGTGTTCAATCCTCATGGTTCAAGTTGCAATATAAAATTATATTTTAGTTGATTATAAGTTGATATGTGTTTCATTATGATATATCAATCTTCATAAATGACTAATGCACAAAAACAAATTTAAATTTGCAAAGTTACTATCATGTTTTTCCTTTCTTTAAGAAAATCTGAACATGTAATTATTTTCCTGTTGCACTTGATAAATGGCCTAAGTCAAAATAAATGCTTTAATAATTTCAAATATATAATATATACTGGAGTCATTATTCATAGTTAAATATATTTTTACTTCTGATAAACTTCTGGGCTTCTCAGAGTGACTAAAAGTAGTAAAAATTTTTGTTTACAGGATTGGAGAAAAACACATACTGACAACCCTAATTATAAATAGGTATCTTAAAGAATGAGCTGTTTGCATAAGACCCAACAAAGAAAGATGGACTTCGTGCCAGCTAATAATTGATGTCATTTCTTATGTATTTGTCCATCCTATATTTCTTCATGAGCATTGCATGAGGAAAGAGAAAAGAAGAAGGGCCACTGGTAGTAGAACATTTTCTTTTCTTTACTGAGCTTGCTGTAAACTGATCTGTGTCCTCCCCAATTTCATATGTGGATATCCTAATCCCCAGTGTGACTGTGTTCAGCAATAGGGCCCCTAAGGAAGTAACTAAGTTGAAATGAAGTCATAAGGGTAGGGCAGAGCCCTGGTCCTGAAGGATTAGTGTCCTTATAAGAAGAGACACAAGAGAGCTCTCTCTTGCCTATCTCGGGTCTCTGTCTGTCTCTCTTTCTTTCTTTGCCATGTGACGACACAGCAAGAAGTTCCCAAATGCAAGTCAGGAAGAGATATCTCAACAGAACCCAATGGTGCTAGTGCCCTGATCTTGGACACTCAATTTCTCCAGAACTGAGAAAACAAATTTCTGTTGTTTAAGCAACCCAGTCTATGATACTTTGTTATGAAAGCCCAAGCTGATTAATAAAGGCCTTGAACAATTAGGTTCCTGCAAATTTACTAATACAATGGAATACATTTACCTTCTTCGGAAAGGTAGATCTAGAGCATTACTTGAGAGTGTTGTATAACCCCAAGGGATCCCTTATTGTATGTCTTCCAACAATATATTGCATTTTCCCTGTATTTGGTTTTCTCGATCCTAGTACACTTCCAGTGGTATTTAGCACCTTTTATTAGACTTGCATCTTAGGCCTTCTATCAGAATGGCAGACTTCTAATTCAGACTTTATTACTGTTATACATCTGTATAATTTATTACCAACTCTGGCACTATAGACCCCTTAATCACGACATTTAGCTTGTTGAATCAAACATTAAAAATGCTATCATCAGCTCCTGAACTACCCATACCAAATTTTAATATTTAAATGATGATCTTCTGATCATATGATAAATAAAACAAAAATAACACAATTATTATTTAATGAAAGCATACAATATTACTAATCTCTTGGTGCCATCCTGTTGATAAAGTGAAACATTCTTAAAGGCAAACAAAACCCATAATGACTTTGTATAACTACACAGTCATCTCTGATTATTTTTCCCTTTTTAAATTATGTCATAATCACACTATTTAAGTTCTGAGTGTCAAAAATTGTAAAAGTGAGTGAGTTTATTTGCAGCCCTTCTCATCAAGAAGAATGGTGTGTTTCCCCTTCCGCTGTATCTGTGTTGGTCTTGTGATTCGCTTTCACAAGTAGACTGCAACAAAACATTTGTGAGTACTGAATATGGGCCATAAGAAGCTTTGTATTCTAATATTCTTGATCTTGGAACTCAGCAAGCATTACATGAGCAAGTCTGGGCTAGCTTGTTGAAGTATGAGTGATCATATGGAGAGAGGCCACAGATGCTTCAGCTTTCTCAAAGGCAGCCGTCATAAGGGAATTAGCCTAAGCCAGTCCACAGGTGACCAACGACGCATTAGTGAATGTAGCCAAGATCAGTGAAGGTAAGCTGAAATCAGAAAAAGCATTCAGCTGAAACCCGCACAAATTGTTCACTTGCAAAATTCTGAGCAAAATGTTTATTCTTTTAAGCTACCAAATTTTGGAGTAGTTTGTCACAAAGCAAAATCTAACTATTACAGAATTATTTCCCTTTCTCAGATTACTCTCATCAAAGTACCCTCCCTCCCATTAATCTTCAGGGTTCAACACTGATGACCATTAAAGCCTAATATTTACCTCATACAATTTTCAGAAAGATAGTGTGGTTTGAATTGCTTGTGCAATCCTTAACAATCTCTGTACATAGTAATAAAAGTCTCTGATTGGCAGGGTCTGTGTCATGTTGCTCCAACAAAGGAAACAGTGATGATGATATACCATGACTTAACAGACGAATCCAAACCACATGGAATAGAGGAATAGCTGTTTTCCAAAAAAAATCGAGAAGTAATCATTCTAGAGAACGAAAGTTTGAAAGTAATCTGAGCTTTGGAAAGCATTAGCCTCTACAATCTATTTCTCTCTCTTCCCTGTGTGTGTATATGTCAGCCTGGGCATGCTTCTACATATCACACCCTAGACATATTTATATTTATCACATTTTATCTGCTTCTTATCTGTCTTCAGACAAAATTACCAATTCCTGGCAGATAGGGGCAATATTTTATTCATATCTATTCCCACAAAAATTAACACAGTGCCAGACACATTTTAGACAATCAGATATTTGTTGAATTAATAAATGAATTAATATGTCATAAGCTTTGCATACATTGTATTTTATCTTCACAACCTTGCAAATTATTTGTTATTATTTTAGATGTGAAAAAGATATAAACTGAGTCAATACTTAAAAGTAAAAATCACCTGCAGAATCATGTATGTATATATATATAGAGAGAGAGAGAGAGAGAGTCTTGCTGTGTCACCCAGACTGGAGCACAGTGGCATTATCTCAGCTCACTGCAATCTCTGCCTCTCTGGTTCAGGTGACTCTCCTGCCTCAGTCTCCAAGTAGCTGGGACTACAGGCTAACTTTTATATATTTAATAGCGACGGGGTTTCACCAGGTTGACCTGGCTGTTCTCGAACTCCTGAACTCAAGTTATCCACCCACCTCAGCCTCCCAAAGTGCTGGGATTACAGGCTTGAGCCACTGTGCCTGACCAAGAATCCTTAAAAGCATAAAATATTTACTATTAATTGGAAAAAAAAAGGATGTGGGAAAGTATATGCCATCTGCGAGGTGCTTGTATACGAGGTAAGGTATGTTGTTAAAGATGCCCACAGGTGAATATTATGCAATGATCACTCTCTGCTTCCATCCTTAAGCATGATTAAAGCTAACCTGTGACATCATAGATAATAATATTAAACTCATTAAAATATTTATAAATAATGAAGGTAAAGTTTCCAGCCAGCCCAAGGCCTAAAAGTGATGATAATAAAAATGCTATCCCCCTTTTATTTATTTAAAATCACACTGATTTCCTTGTAAACTATACTTAGTAGCAGAATGTAGAAATATTTTATGGTCTAAATTATCTCTGTCAAAATAAGCTGGATTGAACAAAATCCTTCAATTTCACGGATTTACTCCCTCAACAATTGAACATAATCACTGAACAGTTCTTGGACTGATCTGGGACTAATGGGTAGCTGAAATGACTAATTCATAAGTTCTTCAGAAAATGGAATATGCATTGCCAATTTGTACAATATTTTCAAACTTAAAAGCTCTATGTCCAGTAGTTCTGCAGCCCTGATGTAGATAACTACATTTTTTTAAACGAAAGTCTTGATGTTTTTATTCAAGGAATAATGAGACACTAAAGCACCTTGGAGTTCACCAGTCAGAATTCTAACCCAGTGCATTCTTGCCTTAAATTCCCTCAACCACATGCGTTATACAAGTTCTTTTTTAACATCTCATACAATTTTCAAACGTACAGAAAGGATTATACAGTGAAAACCCATACACCACTGCTTAAATTTTTCAGTTAACATTTTTGCTATACCTTCTTTCTGATACATCCATTCTTTTATCCATTATTCTATACGTCCATTGACCAATCGTTTATCTTTGATAGATTTTTAGTTGCAAATAGTATTACACTAAAGCCTTCAGCATGCATATAAGTAAATCCAGAATGTGATTTCTTTAAAATTCTTTATATTCTGTGATTATCAATAAATAATGAAGCTTTACTTCTGTTTCCCAAATGCATCAAGCTTTGTGTGGACATGGGCCTGTGCATATGCTATGTTCTCTGGTTTGAAATTTGCATTCTTCACTCTCTCCTAGCACTAAAACTCCAGCTTATCCTTCAAATGTCATCTCAAATTTCATTTCTTAAGACATCTTCCCTATGTCCTGAGTCTAAACTAGACACAGCCTACTATTCTGTCTCTGGACTTCTTGTTTTTTCAACTATGTATTTACTATTTGTTAGTTATTTGTTTTACATAGGATTTCCCCAGCAGATTATAAGCATAATAGTTCTCTGCTATAGACTTGTCACCTAGCTCAATGTCCAGCAGATTGTTCCTGAAACCTACTTGTCAAATAAATACACGGAATATACAAACCATCCATCTACTAAGAGATTAATAACCAGAATATGTAAAGAGCTCAAACAACTTAACAGGGAAAAATTCGTCACCTGCTTTTAAAATGTGCAAAAGATTTGAATAAACATTTCTGGAAAGAAGACATACAAATGGCAAACAGGCATATGAAAAAGTGCTCCACATCATTGATCATCAGAGAAATGCAAATAAAAACTACAGTGAGATATCTGCTCACTCTAGTTAAAATGGCTTATATCCAAAAGACAGGCAATAATGAATGTTGGCAAGGATGTGGAGAAAAGGGAACCCTCATACGCTGTTGATGGAAACGTAAATTAGTATAGCCACTATGGAGAACAGTATGGAGGTTCCTCAAAAACACTAAAAATAGAACTACCATATGATCTAGATTCCCACTGCTAGGTATATACCCAAAAGAAAGCAAATCAGCATATTGAAGAGATACCTGCACTCTTGTGTTTACCACAGTGCTACTCACAATAGCCAAGATTTGGAAGCAACCTAAATATCCTTCAAAAGATGAATGGATAAGGAAAACGTGGAATGTTTGCACAACAGAGTACTCTTTAGCCATAAAAATGAGATTCTGTTATTTGGAACAACATGGATGGAATAGGAGGTCATTATGTTAAGTGAAATAAGACAGGTACAGGAAGACAAACTTCACATGTTCTCACTTGTCAGAGCTAAAAATTAAAACAATTGAACTTGTGGACATAGAGAATAGAATGATGGTTACCAGAGACTGGAAAGGTTAGTGTGTTTGTGTGTGTGTGTGTGTGTGTGTGTGTGTGTGTGTGTGTATAGAAGGGGGGTTGGGGGAAATGGGGTTGGTTAATGGGTATAAAAATATATTTAGATACAATAAATAAGATCTAGTATTTGTTAGCACAACAGGGTGAGTACAGTCAATAATAATTTACTGTATATTTTAAAATAACTCAAAAAGTATAACTGGAATATTTGTAACACAAAGGATAAATGCTTGAGGGGATGGATACCCCTTTGACTCTGGTGTGATTATTACTCATCATGTGACTATATTAATATATCTCATGTTCCTGGTAAATACATACATCTTATATGTACTCACAAAAATAAAAAAAAACATGGAAAATGATAAAAGTTGTAAGAAATGATAGATACATTCAAGAGTTATGTTAAAATGGTAAGTGAGTGCTATTATTAAGCAGAAAATTGCAGTTCCCTGCATTTTTCAGGAGACGTGTGTGTGTGACAGTGAGTGTGTATTTTTTTTAAACCATTATTTGTTAGGGCCACACTCTCCTCTCATCTCTTGTCTCCCTGCTTTTCTCCATGGCTCCTCAAATATGTCTCTACAAAGGACTCTGTATCTATGTACAATCAAAGAGGGGAGGAAATAACAAAGCAAAAGAAGAGAAACAATCTCAAATCTGAAAGAGAGAGCGAAAAAAAGGAAAATCTTCCTGTGAGCTGACAGCAGCTCACTTGTCAAGTCTTCTGCAAAAGATTCCCAACAGAGTTAATATCTGAAAATTAATCCATCCACTTTTGGCAAATGAAATGCTGAGTCAATGCTGGCAGGGTATTTTAGTTGCTTTCCAAGTATTACTTTCAATAAATATACAGGAAAAAAACAAGGAAGCCTAATCCAAACCTCTTTCAATATAGACATCTATCTTTTGATACTGAAGAAGTAGGCCTGTAATAATAGTCTGGGGTGGTGGTTGCCAATATGATTGAAACATTTTCCATTAATTAAAATTTCAGGGGAGGGAAAAGATAAACACTTGGGGAAAGTGAAACGCTGTATCATTGGAGATTCAGAATACAGATTAGCATTGTAAGGAAATATGTTCATAAATTCTAACATTTTCCAACACTTTTGATCAAATAATTGACAAATATTTATTTGTTCAAATAACTGATCAAATAATCAAATATTTTGATCAAAATATCAAAAATCAAATAATTTGATCAAGATATTTTGATCAAATAACTGGCATCTTTCTAGCAGTAACTTTTAATAGCCCATATTATTAGTTCATACTAAAAACTGATATGCACAGTTTACAACTCCATGAAACAGTTTGAGAAATGTTGTGGTTCTTAAGTTTTAACCCATTTGTATGCAGAATACTGATCTTAGAGTAAGGGTATATTTACAAAATTATGAAAAATCTTTAACTGATTTTAAAAACAAAGAGCATGTTCCCAATCTGAAGTCAATGAATTTATCAGAGATCTCAGTTCTTTTGGGCACTAGTGGAAGCTGACACAATAATTTAGGATATTAATACTCTGGTACTTTGGCAGAAATGTCTTGTAGGCCCATATTGTCCCCCCTCCTCCCACTATCTACTTTGCATTACCACCTCACGTTGAAGTTTATACTGTAAAACATCCCTGTCATTTGGAAATTCATTTTAAGAGACTCAATTTCTGGGAAAAATAAATTCTTATTTCTCAAATACTATAATTCAAATTTCTTAGAGCATACAACTTTAGCTATATTTAAAATAGAATATTCCAGGACTATTTTTTTATCTATGTTTCTACTAGAGTGACATTCTTCCTTTCACTGTCTAATATGTATATGATATTTTTAGGTAACATATAAAAATATAAGTTCTAAGAAGTCTGTGGATTTTTTAGGAAAGTCAATGATTTTTATCTTATACATATATGTGTGTATATATATATATGTATATACATAATAGGCAATATTTCCTGACAAATGTGGCAAAAACTTTTTAAGCAGGTATTACTAATTTATTAGTCCATTTCCAAAATGAAACAATTTTAGGGAAAATATATATTATCTTAGGCAATACACAAGGCATTGAGAATATTTTGTTTGGATAGTTCCTGGCAGGTATTGGAATTATGATGGTTTTTAATAAAGTGTGAATGATTCTAAAACTGTCATTATTGAAAATTGCCATTATTATTTTCACACCATTCACTACCTCAATGATGTACAGCTTGTCAAAAGTTCTCCACTTAGGTTAAAATTAGTTGCATTTCAATTGAAGAACTTTAAAGAAATTAGGATAAATGCATCCTATTACATGAAAGCACAAATTGCCCTTTTTTAGTAATAAGGTATTTTTATTCGTTATCTTACCATAAAAAATCTTATTTAAATAATGAATATTTTGGAAGGTGATAAAACAATTGAGTTCCACCTCTGTGGAAAAAAAGATAGTTTAGTACCAAAAAATCTAGAAATCATTTTTAAAAATCTTGAAACCCTTGCTAAAACTGTACACATTTATGATAATTTATATATATTAATTTATACTGTCTATACTATATATGTTTTATATAACATAGGTACACACACACACACACACACGTATTTCTTTTTGAAAAACAATAATTTAAAAAGTTCCCCCAGTTGGCTCAGAGAGGCCAACAGTCTTTCTAGTAAAAAGCCAGTCACAATGCAATAACAGATGTCTTGTTTTATATAGAAAACATTGAAACTTCTTGCATTAGTCATTTGATACAATTTTGATCTGAGAAGCTGATACTCTCCTTATTATTTTGAATTATAGTCCTTTACTTCTAGTAACAGCAGACCAAATGTCCCACTGAGAAAAACTGGAAAAGCTATATATATACATAAAGATTGTATTTTTGAATATATTTGGGAACAAACAAAATAATATTAATGCAATACTAAAAATAACCCTTAAGAAAGACAGCAACTTGGCTTTCAGTCATCTTAGTACCTGATACTGTATTTAACTTATTCTTGATTCCAAATACCAATAAGCATCACAAACAAACCAGTTTTTGAGAAAGACAACATAATCTTAGCTGACGAACTATTTTTTAACATGATTTTGCATTTATAATGACTAGCAAATAAGCAAACAAACAACAAAAACGCAGTCACATGAAGAGTCAAGGCAATATAAATGAGTAATAAAAGAAGCAAAACTAATAAAAAGAGACCACTGGGGTCTTGCCAGCAATTAATCAATTTTACTAGTCTTTGTTCCAAAGAACCAACTCTGAATCTACAATCAAAATATTTTCATTAAGAAAACTCTATACCTGAGGGAGGAGCCAAGATGGCCGAATAGGAACAGCTCCTGTCTACAGCTCCCAGCGTGAGCGACGCAGAAGACGGGTGATTTCTGCATTTCAATCTGAGGTACCGGGTTCATCTCACTAGGAAGTGCCAGACGGTGGGCGCAGGTCAGTGTGTGCACGCACCGTGCGCGAGCTGAAGCAGGGCAAGGCATTGCCTCACTTGGGAAGTGCAAGGGGTCAGGGAGTTCCCTTTCCTAGTCAAAGAAAGGGGTGACGGACGCACCTGGAAAATCGCGTCTCTCCCACCCGAATACTGCGCTTTTCCGACCGGCTTAAAAAACGGCGCACCACGAGATTGTATCCCGCACCTGGCTCGGAGGGTCCTACGCCCACGGAGTCTCGCTGATTGCTAGCACAGCAGTCTGAGATCAAACTGCAAGGCGGCAGCGAGGCTGGGCGAGGGGCGCCTGCTATTGCCCAGGCTTGCTTAGGTAAACAAAGCAGCCAGGAAGCTCGAACTGGGTAGAGCCCACCACAGCTCAAGGAGGCCTGCCTGCCTCTGTAGGCTTCACCTCTGGGGGCAGGGCACAGACAAACAAAAAGACAGCAGTAACCTCTGCAGACTTAAATGTCCCTGTCTGACAGCTTTGAAGACAGCAGTGGTTCTCCCAGCACGCAGCTGGAGATCTGAGAATGGGCAGACTGCCTCCTCAAGTGGGTCCCTGACCCCTGACCCCCGAGCAGCTTAACTGGGAGGCACCCCCCAGCAGGGGCACACTGACATCTCACACAGCAGGGTATTCCAACAGACCTGCAGCTGAGGGTCCTGTCTGTTAGAAGGAAAACTAACAAACAGAAAGGACATCCACACCAAAAACCCATCTGTACATCACCATCATCAAAGACCAAAAGTAGATAAAACCACAAAGATGGGGAAAAAACAGAACAGAAAAACTGGAAACTCTAAAACTCAGAGTGCCTCTCCCCCTCCAAAGGAACGCAGTTCCTCACCAGCAACGGAACAAAGCTGGATGGAGAATGACTTTGACGAGCTGAGAGAAGAAGGCTTCAGACAATCAAATTACTCTGAGCTACGGGAGGACATTCAAACCAAAGGCAAACAAGTTGAAAACTTTGAAAAAAATTTAGAAGAATGTATAACTAGAATAACCAATACAGAGAAGTGCTTAAAGGAGCTGATGGAGCTGAAAACCAAGGCTCGAGAACTACGTGAAGAGTGCAGAAGCCTCAGGAGCTGATGCGATCAACTGGAAGAAAGGGTATCAGCAATGGAAGATGAAATGAATGAAATGAAGCGAGATGGGAAGTTTAGAGAAAAAAGAATAAAAAGGAATGAGCAAAGCCTCCAAGAAATATGGGACTATGTGAAAAGACCAAATCTACGTCTGATTGGTGTACCTGAAAGTGATGGGGAGAATGGAACCAAGTTGGAAAACACTCTGCAGGATATTCAGGAGAACTTCCCCAATCTAGCAAGGCAGGCCAACGTTCAGATTCAGGAAATACAGAGAACACCACAAAGATACTCCTCGAGAAAAGCAACTCCAAGACACGTAATTGTCAGATTCACCAAAGTTGAAATGAAGGAAAAAATGTTAAGGGCAGCCAGAGAGAAAGGTCGGGTTACCCTCAAAGGGAAGCCCATCAGACTAACAGCGGATCGCTCGACAGAAACCCTACAAGCCAGAAGAGAGTGGGGGCCAATATTCAACATTCTTAAAGAAAATAATTTTCAACCCAGAATTTCATATCCAGCCAAACTAAGCTTCATAAGCGAAGGAGAAATAAAATACTTTACAGACAAGCAAATGCTGAGAGATTTTGTCACCAACAGGCCTGCCCTAAAAGAGCTCCTGAAGGAAGCGCTAAACATGGAAAGGAACAACGAGTACCAGCCGCTGCAAAATCATGCCAAAATGTAAAGACCATCGAGACTAGGAAGAAACTGCATCAACTAACGAGCAAACTAACCAGCTAACATCATAATGACAGGATCAAATTCACACATAACAATATTAACTTTAAATATAAATGGACTAAATGCTCCAATTAAAAGACACAGACTGACAAATTGGATAAAGAGTCAAGACACATCAGTGTGCTGTATTCAGGAAACCCATCTCATGTGCAGAGACACACATAGGCTCAAAATAAAAGGATGGAGGAAGATCTACCAAGCAAACGGAAAACAAAAAAAGGCAGGGATTACAATCCTAGTCTCTGATAAAACAGACTTTAAACCAACAAAGATCAAAAGAGACAAAGAAGGCCATTACATAATGGTAAAGGGATCAATTCAACAAGAAGAACTAACTATCCCAAATATATATGCACCCAATACAGGAGCACCCAGATTCATAAAGCAAGTCCTGAGTGACCTACAAAGAGACTTAGACTCCCACACATTAATAATGGGAGACTTTAACACCCCACTGTCAACATTAGACAGATCAACAAGACAGAAAGTCAAAAAGGATACCCAGGAATTGAACTCAGCTCTACACCAAGCAGACCTAATAGACATCTACAGAACTCTCTACCCCAAATCAACAGAATATACATTTTTTTCAGCACCACACCACACCTATTCCAAAATTGGCCACATACTTGGAAGTAAAGCTCTCCTCAGCAAATGTAAAAGAACAGAGATTATAGCAAACTATCTCTCAGACCACAGTGCAATCAAACTAGAACTCAGGATTAAGAATCTCACTCAACACCACTCAACTTCATGGAAACTGAACAACCTGCTCCTGAATGACTACTGGATACATAACGAAATGAAGGCAGAAATAAAGATGTTCTTTGAAACCAACGAGAACAAAGACACAACATACCAGAATCTCTGGGATGCATTCAAAGCAGTGTGTAGAGGGAAATTTATAGCACTAAATGCCCACAGGAGAAACCAGGAAAGATCCAAAATTAACACCCTAACATCACAATTAAAAGAACTAGAAAAGCAAGAGCAAACACATTCAAAAGCTAGCAGAAGGCAAGAAATAACTAAAATCAGAGCAGAACTGAAGGAAATAGAGACACAAAAAACCCTTCAAAAAATTAATGAATCCAGGAGCTGGTTTTTTGAAAGGATCAACAAAATTGATAGACCGCTAGCAAGACCAATAAAGAAAAAAAGAGAGAAGAATCAAATAGATGCAATAAAAAATGATAAAGGGGATATCACCACTGATCCCACAGAAATACAAACTACCATCAGAGAATACTACAAACACCTCTACGCAAATAAACTAGAAAATCTAGAAGAAATGGATAAATTCATCAACACATACACTCTCGCAAGACTAAACCAGGAAGAAATTGAATCTCTGAATAGACCAATAACAGGATCTGAAATTGTGGCAATAATCAATAGCTTACCAACCAAAAAGAGTCCAGGACCAGATGGATTCACAGCCAAATTCTACCAGAGGTACAAGGAGGAACTGGTACCATTCCTTCTGAAACTATTCCAATCAATAGAAAAAGAGGGAATCCTCCCTAACTCATTTTATGAGGCCAGCATCATTCTGATACCAAAGCCGGGCAGAGACACAACCAAAAAAGAGAATTTTAGACCAATATCCTTGATGAACATTGATGCAAAAATCTTCAATAAAATACTGGCAAAACGAATCCAGCAGCACATCAAAAAGCTTATCCAACATGATCAAGTGGGCTTCATCCCTGGGATGCAAGGCTGGTTCAATATACGCAAATCAATAAATGTAATCCAGCATATAAACAGAGCCAAAGACAAAAACCACATGATTATCTCAATAGATGCAGAAAAAGCCTTTGACAAAATTCAACAACACTTCATGCTAAAAACTCACAATAAATTAGGTATTGATGGGACGTATTTCAAAATAATAAGAGCTATCTATGACAAACCCACAGCCAATATCATGCTGAGTGGGCAAAAACTGGAAGCATTCCCTTTGAAAACTGGCACAAGACAGGGATGCCCTCTCTCACCACTCCTATTCAATATAGTGTTGGAAGTTCTGGTCAGGGCAATTAGGCAGGAGAAGGAAATAAAGGGTATTCAATTAGGAAAAGAGGAAGTCAAATTGTCCCTGTTTGCAGATGACATGATTGTATATCTAGAAAACCCCATTGTCTCAGCCCAAAATCTCCTTAAGCTGATAAGCAACTTCAGCAAAGTCTCAGGATACAAAATCAATGTACAAAAATCACAAGCATTCTTATACACCAATAACAGACAAACAGACAGCCAAATCATGAGTGAACTCCCATTCACAATTGCTTCAAAGAGAATAAAATGCCTAGGAATCCAACTTACAAGGGATGTGAAGGACCTCTTCAAGGAGAACTACAAACCACTGCTCAAGGAAATAAAAGAGGATACAAACAAATGGAAGAACATTCCATGCTCATGGGTAGGAAGAATCAATATCGTGAAAATGGCCATACTGCCCAAGGTAATTTATAGATTCAATGCCGTCCCCATCAAACTACCAATGCCATTCTTCACAGAATTGGAAAAAACTACTTTAAAGTTCATATGGAACCAAAAAAGAGCCTGCATCGCCAAGTCAATCCTAAGCCAAAAGAACAAAGCTGGAGGCATCACACTACCTGACTTCAAACTATACTACAAGGCTACAGTAACCAAAACAGCATGATACTGGTACCAAAACAGAGACATAGATCAATGGAACAGAACAGAGCCCTCAGAAATAATGCCGCATATCTACAGCTATCTGATCTTTGACAAACCTGAGAAAAACAAGCAATGGGGAAAGGATTCCCTATTTAATAAATGGTGCTGGGAAAACTGGCTAGCCATATGTAGAAAGCTGAAACTGGATCCCTTCCTTACACCTTATACAAAAATCAATTCAAGATGGATTAAAGACTTAAACGTTAGACCTAAAACCATAAAAACCCTAGAAGAAAACCTAGGCATTACCATTCAGGACATAGGCATGGGCAAGGGCTTCATGTCTAAAACACCAAAAGTAATGGCAACAAAAGACAAAACTGACAAATGGGATCTAATTAAACTCAAGAGCTTCTGCACAGCAAAATAAACTACCATCAGAGTGAACAGGCAACCTACAAAATGGGAGAAAATTTTCGCAACCTACTCATCTGACAAAGAGCTAATATCCAGAATCTACAATGAACTCAAACAAATTTACAAGAAAAAAACAAACAACCCCATCAAAAAGTGGGCAAAGGACATGAACAGACACTTCTCAAAAGAAGACATTTAGGCAGCAAAAAAACACGTGAAAAAATGCTCACCATCACTGGCCATCAGAGAAATGCAAATCAAAACCACAATGAGATATCATCTCACACCAGTTAGAATGGCAATCATTAAAAAGTCAGGAAACAACAGGTGCTGGAGAGGATGTGGAGAAATAAGAACACTTTTACACTGTTGGTGGGACTGTAAACTAGTTCAGCCATTGTGGAAGTCAGTGTGGCGATTCCTCAGGGATCTAGAACTAGAAATACCATTTGACTCAGCCATCCCATTACTGGGTATATACCCAAAGGACTATAAATCATGCTGCTACAAAGACACATGCACACGTATGTTTATTGCAGCACTATTCACAATAGCGAAGACTTGGAACCAAGCCAAATGTCCAACAATGATAGACTGGATTAAGAAAATGTGGCACATATACACCATGGAATACCATGCAGCCATGAAAAATGATGAGTTCATATCCTTTGTAGGGACATGGATGAAATTGGAAATCATCATTCTCAGTAAACTATTGCAAGAACAAAAACCCAAACACCGCATATTCTCACTCATAGGTGGGAATTGAACAATAACATCACATGGACACAGGAAGGGGGATATCACACTCTGGGGACTGTTGTGGGGTGGGGGGAGGGGGGAGGGATAGTACTGGGAGATATACCTAATGTTAGATGACGACTTAGTGGGTGCAGCACACCAGCATGGCACATGTATACATATGTAACTAACCTGCACAATGTGCACATGTACCCTAAAACTTAAAGTATAATAAAAAACAAAAAAAAGAGGAAAACTCTATATCTGGATGTCTATACCAGTGAATTATACCAATACTTAAGGAAGACAAATTATACAAAGTCTTCTAGAGTAAAGAACAAAAAAAAATGTATCCCCAAACATATTCTGTGAGCTAGCTATAACCTTGATAACAATAACCTAACAAGAATTTTAGGAGAATGGAAAATTGTAGGTTGTTCATACTTATAAACATAGATGTAAAACCTTTTTAAAAAGTCAAAGTCAACAGAATTAATCTGGAATGTATAAAAATAATAGTACATCACAGAAAAATTGAAATTATTACACGGATTTAAGGCAGGTTCTATGTTAAATATCAATCAATGCAATACACATTTACATCATAAAGGAGAAAAAAATTGATTATTTCCATTGGTTTAGAAGAATATGAAACAAAGTTATAAACCAATTCACAGTAAACACCCTCAGAAAACTTCTTTCTATGGAAATTCTGAGGGAACTTTCTTTTATTCACAATTATAGCAAGGGTATTAAAATTATAGCAAAGCCATATTTATGTTAAAGTAGTGAAAAGTTTTTTTCTGTGATAACAGAAACTAAACAAGAATGTCTGCTGTTACCTAACAAATATCATTTTATTAAAAATGTAATTACGAGCCATCCTACCAGACTAAATTTGTTATATTTCAGTGGTTTCAACATGAACTGTGAACAACTGATGGCAGAAAAGATGGTACACAATTAACTTTGTAAGGAAGAACATTTTTGCACTTATATTAAAGAAAATTGATAAGAAGCTTCATGTGTTCTTGAATTTAGTGAGTCATTGATTAATTTTTTATTATGCTTTCGATCTTTTCAAATTTTATACAATTATTAAACACTCAAATTTTCTAATAAAATATTTGTAGCTATCAAAAGAGTATAAATATTCTCCCAATTTTGCATAATACTATATGACATAAAATACTTTTAATTAAATAAAAAGTCCATAATCTTAGCATCTGGTACATAGAAAATTTCCATTCATAACATAATCAGGAGTTTCTCTGTACCAACACTTCTTGCTTAGAAAGTGTGCTAATTCAATCAATAATCACTAATTGAGTCTATTCTGTGGATTATAGTCCCTTCTCTTAAGAAGACAGCACTCATAAAGGGAGAAAAGTGTGAAAAGTACAAACATAACAGTAATATAACATAGAAAATGAAAAGCGCTATTAGAAAGGAACAGAGAAAGGGGCACATATGTTCAGAAAAATGAGAGATTTCATTAGGTAAAGAGATGAGTCAGAGCTGGTTACAAATGCCATGTTTAATATCTATTGAATATATCCTTTACAATTCTTACTCTGCTTAGCGGAAGTTGGAGTAAGATGGTCTTCATCAACAATTCATGAAAATTCAAAATTTGTCTTTTCCTTGATCTATGATATCTAATAATGTATTTTCTCTCAGATAAATTGTATGCTCCGCTAGATGTGAAATACGTGTTTCAGAAAGCTTGTACATAAAGTATGGTTTCATTACATTATAACTTAAAAGCTTTAAAATATTTTCAGTGTTGTTTTGGGACCCTGTCAGGGACTATTTTCAGTAGGCAAGAGGGAAGTACTCATCGGCAGGGCTTCCTGTAGACCTCTTCCTTCACAGGAGAGAACTACTCAAATTTCATCGCTTTTACATATCCAATAGTCTTCATAAAATTTTACTTTCATTTTGGACAACAGGTTTTCTGGTCAAAAAAAAATGAAAGAAAGAAAAAAATATTAAAAGCCCCCAAAACGTGCAGTCTATTCACTTGCTACTTATAGAAACACTGACTATCTTAAATGCAAAAAATGGACACTTGTCATCAGTGTGCTTTTGGGGGTTTCATTTGAAGTTCCTCTTGAATGCCAGTACTTGGAATCCTGCCTTACCTTCCCAATACTACTAAAATATCTGTCAATAATCTCCTACTTTCAGAATATGTGCACTTCATCATTCATGCATTCAACAAAAAGGTATTTATATCTACTATTTGGCAGATACAGGTAATACATTGGTGGGGCAAAAAAGACACTCCCTGGTAACTTTCTCCCTGATTTCAAACACTTCTTTTCAAACTAAAACTTCAATCTCTGCTGCTGGCCATACCTGACTGTGACTTCTTACCTCATTTTTCTTGCCTTATTGTTTTTATTTACTTCAACCTCTCACATCAGCCTTTCTCATTGTCTGGGATGAAGACTTTTTGGCTGCCCTAGACACACCAGGTCTTATTACTGTCTCCATCCTTAAGATGGAGACTATTGTTCTTACAATAATCTGTTTCTACATCTCCCCCACCATTAAAACATTTTTTAAAGATTTGCCAAAACTCAAGTTCTACTTCTTCACTTTACTTTTTCCTTTAGCCACTCCAATAAAATGCTAATAAATAAATCACTTTGGTCAAATCTTCTGCTCAAATCTGCCAATTTCATCTTGAAAAACCCAACAGATAATAATTTCTGATATTAGTTAACCATTAGTTAACCTCTCTTCAGCATTTTCATTGTCAATCATTCATTTTTCAAGAGACACTTTTTTCAACTTCCCTTTAGAAGACTACCATCTTGAAATGTTTTTCCTACCTTGGTATCCACCTTCAGTGTACTTTCCTGGATGGGCACTCCTCAACACCTCAATAGTGGAGAGTCTCCATGCTCAGTCTTATTCCTGTTCCCCTTTATATCTAAAAAAATTTGGTGATCTCCCCTAGTCCTATGGATTTAATACCATCTACAAATTGATTACTCGAAAATTCACATCAAGAAACAGACTGATCAGACTGATGTATAGAGGATTTAGCATGTTCAGGATGAAACTCTATATTTTCTCATCCATCCATACACACACACACACACACACACATACACACACACACACCCTTGATCCTTTTTAAAGGTTCTGTAAGTGATAGCATATCACCCAGTTCTCAAGCTAAGACCTAGCAGTTACTGCTAATTTCTCTTTTCTCATAAAAGTCTCTTCAGTGAGTTGTTCTAAAATAACCTCTCCCTCTTTTATTGCCCCACTCTACTCAGTTATTATGATTTATCATTATACACTGATCATTACCTGAAGTAATAGTAGAGTTTTAACGTTTACTTATTTATTTTTTTCTCCACCTTTAGAGTGCACCTGGAGGGCAAGGACATTGTCTGTATTTTCTGAAAGTATTCTCAGAACCTAGAAATTCTGGCATACTACAGGCACTGAATAAGTCTTCATTGAAGGAATAAATGTGTATGCAATGGAGATTTGAATATATAAGCATATAACTATGTAGGTACCATCTATTTTTCTGTTAATGTTTTCCCTACCCATCTGGTTGTCTCCCAACATTTGCAGAGTAAAATACCTCTTAATCCTTTGTCTGTACTAAAATAGGCTCTTTGAAGCTTTTTTGGATTTCTCCAGGAAGTTGTAGGTGCTTCCACTGTTAGGATTCTACACCTTGCACAAATCTTTACTGCTGCAGTGATAGTGTGTGCTGCAATTTTGTGTTTTTATATCTTTTTCACCTATAGTATATATGTTTTTCCAAGGCTCTGGCTTCCGCATCTGTGGATTCAACCAACAATGGGTCAAAAATATATTTAAAAAATGGATGGTTGCTCCTGTACTAAACGTGTACGGACTATTGTTTCTCGTCATTACTCTTAAAACAATACAGTACAACAACTATTTAAATAGCTTTTAATGAATTTTTAAAAATATTTTTACTTTTACTGTTTCCTGAAGCTTGTTGTAATACTGTAACTCTGTCTTAGCACTGGTATTTCCCAGAAGTCACTTAAAGTCCCTGAAAGTCCAACTGACAGAAAAGATGAATTTGATTAAAAGGAAAAAATACAGAATTCAGTCCTTGAACAGTATGCTGATACATTTTTTTATCTTTCTTTTTTAAAATTATACTTTAAGTTCTGGGATACATGTGCAGAACGTGCAGGTTTGTTACATAGGTATACACGTGCTATGGTGAAACCACCATAGCTGCACTCATCAACCCATCATCTACATTAGGTTTTTCTCTTAATGCTATCCCTCCCCTAGCCCCACACTCCGCCGACAGACTATGGTGTGTGATGTTTCCCTCCCTGTGTCCATGTGTTCTCATTGTACAGCTCCCACTTACGAATGAGAACATGTCGTGTCTGGTTTTCTGTTCCTGTGTTAGTTTGCTGAGAATGATGGTTTCCAGCTTCATGCATGTCCCTGAAAAGGACATGAACTCATCCCCTTCTGTGGCTGCATAGTAGTCCATGGTGTATATGTGCCACATTTTCCTAATCCAGTCTATCATTGATGGGCATTTGGGTTGCTTCCAAGTCTTTGCTACTAGGAATAGTGCTGCAATAAACATACGTGTGCATGTGTCTTTACAGTAGAATGATTTATAATCCTTTGGGTAATGGGATTGCTGGGTCAAATGGTATTTCTGGTTCTAGATTCTTGAGGAATCACCACACTGTCTTCCACAATGGTTGAACTAATTTACACTCCCACCAACAGTGTAAAAGCGTTCCTATTTCTCCACAACCTTTCCAGCATCTGTTGTTTCCTGTCTTTTTAATGATCACCATTCTAACTGGTGTGAGATGGTATCTTATTGTAGTTTTGATTTGTGTTTCTCTAATGACCAGTGATGATGAGGTTTTTTTCATGTTTTTTGGCTGCATAAGTGTTTTCTTTTGGGAAGTGTGTGTTCATATCATTCGCCCACTTTTTGATGGGGTTTTCTTTTCTTTCTTGTAAATTTGTTTAAGTTCCTTGTAGATTCTGAATATTAGCCCTTTGTCAGGTGGATAGATTGCAAAAAGTTTCTCCCATTCTGTAGGTTGCCTGTTCACTCTGACGACAGTTTGTTTCTGCTGTGCAGAAGCTCTTTAGCTTAAGTAGATCCCATTTGTCAATTTTGGCTTTTGTTGCCATTGCTTTTGGTGTTTTAGTCATGAAGACTTTACCCATGCCTATGTTCTGAATGGTATTGCCTAGGTTTTCTTCTAGGGTTTTTATGGTTTTAGGTCTTATGTTTAAGCCTTTAATCTATCTTGAGTTAATTTTTGTATAAGGTATAAGGAAAGGGTCCAGTTTCAGTTTTCTGCATATGGCTAGCCAATTTTCCCAACACCATGTTTTAAACAGGGGATTCTTTCCCCATTGCTTATTTTTGTCAGGTTTGTCAAAGATTAGATGGTTGTAGATGTGTGGCGTTATTTCTGAGGCATCTGTTCTGTTCCATTGGTCTATATGTCTGTTTTGGTACCAGGACCATGCTGTTTTGGTTACTGTAGCCTTGTAGAATAGTTTGAAGTCAGGCAGCGTGATGCCTCCAGCTTTGTTCTTTTTGCTTAGGGTTGTCTTGGCTATATGAGCTCCTTTTTGGTTACATATGAAATTTAAAGTAGTTTTTTTTTGTTCTAATTCTGTGAAGAAAGTCAGTGGTAGCTTGATAGGGATACCATTGAATCTATATATTACTTTGGGCAGTACCCATTTTTACGATATTGATTCTTCCTATCCATGAGCATGGAATGTTTTTCCATTTGTTTGTGTTCTCTCTTATTTCCTTGAAGAGTGGTTTGTAGTTTTCCTTGAAGAGGTTCTTATATAGATTTTACATTGTATTCGGTATAAGTAATATAGAGATGATTTAAAATATACTGGAGGTTGTGCATAAGTTATATGCAAATACTATGCCATTTTATAATAAGACTTGAGCATCTGTGGATTTTGGTATTTGAAGCAATACCCTGTGAATACTGAAGGGTGACTGTATACATTTTTCTTCATTTTCCTGGCACATAAAAGACACTGATGAAAATATACATGATGAAGAAATGAGATTTAAAATACTTTCTATTAAGATGTATTAGATACAACTGAAACTCATTCCACAGAGTTTATTTCTCAAGGAATTTAAATAATTTCTTCTCAATAGGCTCTGATGGACATATATTATTTTGCTCTGAAAGAAGCATTCAACATTACAATAAAGTGTTGTCCCTTACTCTGATGAGAGGGATGTCTTCCTAGTTTCTAAATGCTAATTTCTGTCTAGAGATGATTTCTGAATAAGATAAAGTACTTAATACACACTGGGGCAAAGCAATATGTGAAGAACTCGATTAAGTCTGAAAATAAGAATAGAGTTTTCCATTGGATTGATCTATTCTCCCAAAATGGAGAATTAAGCTGCTTGTATAATACTCATTGATAATTTGCCTATAGTTTCATAGGCATTTAACAATACAATAGGAACAATAAAACGCTTATAAGATTATGTAAAATTTATATGAATGTATCCCCTCGTTAAAAAATACAGAATATAGAAGTCTATATCAAATGATGTGAAAACTTTAGTTATAGAGTAACGGGAACTAAATGATAAACAAGGTTTTAAGGAAAGGATGGCAGTGCTTCATTCCTTATATTTCTATTAAAGGATATTTTAGTTTACTCAATGAATCTCTGTATTCTGCTCCACTATCTGTCCTCTAGAGAGGAGTTAGTTATAAAATTGGTAACATTGGGTATATATATATTTAAAAATATAAAAAATGGTGCAAATTTAGCTCAATTGACTCAATCTTCTGTATATTTCCTGCCACATTGATGAATAGACAGACAGTGAGCTCTTTACCCCCACAGAGTAAACATAGTTGTGTCTCAGCCCAGAATCTGCCTGTCAAAACAATCTGAAAGATTGCTTCCTTCTTGTCATTTTATTTTCTGACCTGGCAAGCTTAGAAGCTGGCTGGCAGTGGGTACCACATCGTTCCCGAAGAGACTCTACAGTCCCAACTTCCCTTATGTGTGGGAACCAAGTTCTGTTTTGTGTGAAAAGAAAGTGGGTAGCTGCAGAAAAAAAATAGAAAGTTTAAGTTGTGTTTGTTGTCTATACTGATTTCCCCTTTCCAACTTCACTAATAATAAAGCTATTACAATATATTAGTCTTTATCTGGCTCCTTATGTCTCTTCTTATCGAACATCGTCTGAGAAACATGTCAGAATCTTGGTCTAAAGTCATGATTAGTTACTGACATTCTAAATAAAATAATTTGCAGTTACCAGATATAGGAGATGACAGTCATAGGACATAAAGTAACTAGCATTTAAGACAAAAGACAGGGTTCCAGAAGGCGTAAATATGCCAACCTAAGTGAGGCAGTCTAACACCGGAGAAAATGTATAGCTACATTTTCACAGTGATAGAAAACACACCTATAACCAGAACCAAAATTCTAATATGAACCCAGAGCCCAGAGCCTCTTTCGGTCTCCATTTCCCCAAGTATAACCATTTTTCTCTTACTTTAACAGACTAGATTAGTATTTTGTTTTGTTTGGTGTCTTAAAGATGCTTCTTGGAATGTGACAATTATATGAAAATATATCTCACCCTTCTTGGGTTAAATTGATTTTGTTCAATGGATACAGATTAATTATCTCAGCTGTTTAATTTTGCAAACCTTGCTCAGGTTCCATAGAAAAGCAAGAAAAATTTTGAATAATATGAAAACGATGTCTTCAAAACTACTAAAATACAACTAGGGGCGTATTTGCTTATAAATAATAGCATTGGACAGTAGAAAAAAAATACTACCTTTGGAGTTCACAGACTAGAGAATGTTATTCAAATTACTGCATCTTTGAACTTCAGTTTTACCATCCATTCCATCAACAGATGTAATAATACAGATTATTGTGGGATTATTGTGAAGATTAAATGAGAAACCTCTGTGAAAGCTCCTTGATTACTTTATTTATTCAGGGAGATTTATTTGAACTTAAATGTTATTTGATGTTGATGACTCCCATAAAATTTGTGATACACATTAGGAGAATGATTGTAGAAAATAAGTTACGGTTTCATGTATGAATTTGGTTGAATGTAACAATGATTTTCAAAAATTTAAAATATTCTTCACTAGAGAAAATTTTCTGATGTTAAATTACATACTGGGCATTTTCAGTATGATTCTCTCGGTTTCCACAGAGTATAAATTTTAAAAGAATAAACAATTCCCGGGGTTTTTTATTTAAAGCTTTGTCTTCTGAAGTTCCTTTGATGAATATTGTATTTATAGGCTCTGATGGCAGCCAGTTTAAAATACAAGGTTTCTCTAACTGCCTCTTTCAACTGTTGCATTAGAAATGTTCAGAGAACTGGCAGCACAAAATAGCATGATTTGCATTCAATGCAGTATCTGCACAGTTAAACTTTCAAGTCTTAATGAAAGGTCATAAAATCTTACAGTACTGACCAAATAGATTTCCTAGAACACTAAATCCCCCATGAATTCTCCTGTACCACTTTAAACACAAGTTAAAATTGCAAATCATAAATACTGAATGCTTTTTTCCTTAAAGTAAGTTCACTATTGTAACCTTGTCTGGCAGAGATGCTCCACTTAAAGGTCTGTAACATTTTCATTATCAACTCCATCTCTGAGGGGTTGGTAATGCACCTGTTTCTGTTTGTAATGGGTTGAAAATGCTTATACTGTTTTTTTTCTTTAAGTCGGCTGCTCGTGTAGCTCTTTCGGGGTCCTCAAGGCAAATAAAGTTTCTTTAGTTTTCAGTTGTCTTTTCCATTACTATCCAGTTAAAAATACAATTCTGGACTGAAATGTACTTTTCTGTTAATATGTTTTATCTAGAGTTTTATTCTTCTAATATATTGGGTTGCTTCATTGTGTGTATATATATGTATGCATGTGCATATGTGTGTGTGTATGTGTATACATATGAACAAACAGTATTTCCTCAAAGCTTAATATTTTTGTGGTAGAAGAGATTTAAAAAAAGATTCCCATTAAGATGCATGAAATACCTCCACAAATTAAATTCCCTACTTGAGTGGGAAGAGGAGACTTCTAGTAGTATGAAGTGTGCTTGAAGCATACAAAATAATAAAATGTTCTAAACGATATTGCATTTTCACAGAAGCAATAGCTTCACTTGTTAGTGAGACTATATAAAATACATTTTTGAATGAAGTGAAATATTAATAGGAAATCAGTTTTACTTCTGTGCTATGTTCATGTCTTTGCTAAAATGCATTTAGTCTTAGCAATGTCTCAGGATCCCAGGCTGGGTCCTCTATCTAAGAAACCTAAACCACTACAGTTACCAAGATATTTTGAGCTCTTCATCAACCTATTGACAAATATAACAAGAGAGAGATGCTGAATGGCCAATGAGGGGGCTCACTGGATGGCTGCATAGTCCCTGAGTTCATCTCTGAAGTATTGCATGATTGTGTAAAGATATTTGTTATCAGAGACAAAACCCATCATCCCATTTTCCATGCCTTCTTAAGTTCCTGGAAAAATTTACTAGAATAAAGAGAATAACTTTATTCTCAGAAACTTGGAAGGATTTACTGACCACCCACATTCACCCAGCCATGACAGTCAGGTAATGACCTCATCTAATACATATGAAAAGTAAACCCCAATATTATAATACATTCTTTCGTCATCTCCTAATTCCACTAACTGCTGTCACCAGATAGCACACAGGTTAGGAGACTGTTTTTGATGTTACCCTGTCCAGACACTATTTCATTCTTTGATGTTCTAAGGTTTACAATATCACACAATAAGCCACATTTAGAAGACTTAGGGCACCACACCATATACCGTATATTTGAAGTTGTGTGGATTTAATATATTATGTAAAAAGCTTATAAAATACTGCATTCTTGATTAATTAACTCTAGGAAAATATTTTGCTAGATTTAAGAAAACAATATAAGTAATTATTTTTGGAAAGAAACAAGTAGGATTAAATTAAATTTCATAGAAAATAAATTGATGCCTATTTTAGATAGTTTTACTTTGAGAGCAAAATGCCAAATTTCTCTCAGGGTTGAGTTGTGCAAGAGCCAAAGTTTTCTGTCCAGGTGAATTTATGTCAATTATTTTTGAATATCTAATATTATTACTCTTAGGTCTCTACTATAACAGGCCTCCATGACATATGTGTATATAATAATGTGTTATATAGGTTTGTGCAAAAGTAATTGCGTTTTTACCATTACAAGTAATGGCAAAACCCATAATCACTTTTGCATCAACCTAGTATATATATGTGTGTATATATTACATATATATATGATACACACACATACATATGTATTTGAACTTGCCACAAAAATAAATAGCTCCTGAGCTTCCCTTGGAAGACATTCTGCAATCTAATGTCACTTGAAATCTTTTCCTTTATTTATCAAGTAACAACTTAATTATTCTTTCTATTTATTTCTTTTACTGAAATGCTTGAAGCTGTAATAGATTCTGTCTTATCAATTCAGATGGAATAGTAACTGTGGTACAGAGTCAGAAAAGAAGCAATTGGATTTACCAGGGGCTCTTTTAAGACCTTTATTTACACACTAGGTAAATGTGAAAGGTCCTCATTGGGTCCCTTTAGTCCTATTTCCCGCCTCTACTTCTATCACTGGGATCGTAACGTTCTGACCCTGCAATCCACTTCTCTAGCTTAGGTAACTTATTTCACTCATTTTCTCCATTACCAAGTTGTGCCAGTGCTTAATGCTGTGGTCAAGGGCATGCCTAACTGTCCTTTTCTACCTGAATTGGAAGTGCTAGACACTTGTGATTACTCCTCCCTTCACAGTTAGGGTAATTTGCATTTTGGCTGGCTGCCCTGCCAGAGACGCAGGGCTGCTATGCTCAGCCATGAATAGAAGTTAGAGATCACTGGGCTAGCATAAAGGGCTTTCGTTCAGGAAGAAGCCTGGACCATGAATACACATTTTTATAAGATAAGCTTGGAATCTTTTGACATTGCGAGTTTTTTTTGGGGGGTGGGGGGGTGCGTGTGTGTGTGTGTGTCTGTGTGTGTGTGTGATGTGAGTATATATGACATGCCTTACTTAGTAAGTTGTAAGTCCATTGTAGGTACGACATGTAAAAATAAGTTAGCTGATCTCAATGGCCTTTCTCTTCCCTTTACCATCTTTCTTTGGTATTGTTTGTCTCATTACAGAGATCTAGAAGCCTTCCTCTTCCTTATAGCAGTAACACTGTCTTCTTCTGCTGGGCCTTGTGTATTTTTGACTAGTAGACTTTTGTTCTAATCTTTATTTTCTGTTCACGCTGATGCTATGAAATCTGGTCTGAGGTAGGTATTCCGTAGAAAAATCTAATAAAAAAACATTTTAAAGTGTGTTAATACAATAAAATTAAATATTAATACATGCTTATATATAACTTAATAGGTGTTAGTTACCAAAAACAAGGTTCAAAATGATGATATACTTAGTTGAAAGATATCACTTTTCAAAGAATAAATGGGAGAAAAAAGGGTTAATCTAATCATTCAAGTCAACTAAACATCATTTATTTCTTTACCTGTGTCATTCCGGGAGAATTTTCTTCTCTCCCTGCTAGTTCATCACTCCAACTCAAAATTGACTATTATCTTTATATGTATAGTAAATAAAATTTAGAAAGCCATGACTTTAACTTATTCATATGACACCTAAAATCACATTATACACTTCCTAGTGTATGCATAGCACAGCTTAAGAAACTTTCTTTTATTTATAATGTGGCCTATTGGCCCTCCAGGGAAAACAGGAAATACAGGAAAAGGGATTTAAAAGAGGGCATTAGTTACAATCCTAACTGTACACACACACACACACACACACACACACGTACACACATACACACATACACCACACAATTATATATATCAATTAAAGGAGAAAGCTAAAGATTAACAGTTAAAAAATCTGTTTATAAATTAGAAAAATATCATCAGGCTGTAAAGAAAGAAGAAGAAATCAGTACAGAGTAGCATCACAGAGTTAAGTTAGCAGAATGTTCTAAGGTAGTTATAATCAACAGTTCCAAGAGACACTTAAAAATGAATGGTATATTTCACCTCACACAATGTCCTCCAGGTTCATCCATATTGTTGCAAATAACAAGATTTCCTTCTTTTTTAAGGCTTCATAGTATTCCATTGTGCATACAGACCTCATTTTTTACTCCATTCATCTGTTGATGGCTGTATCTTGGCTCTTGAGAATAATGCAGCAATGAACATGGGAGTGCAGGTATGTCTTCAACATGTTGATTTTATCTCCTTTGGATAAATATCTAGAAGTGAGATTTCTGGATCATACAATAGGTTAATTTTTACTTTTTTTGAAACTTTTTTTATAATGTTTGCACTAATTTGCATTCTCACCAATAGAGTGCAAGCATTCTCTTTTTTCCACATTCTCTTCAACCTTTGTTATCTTTTTTCTTTTTAGTAATAGCCATTCTAACAGGTGCAAAGTGATATCTCCTTGTGATTTTAATTTGCATGTCTTTGATGATTGGTAATCATGCGCATGTTAAAAATATAACTGTTGGCTACTTGTGTGTCTTCTTTCGAGAAATATCTATTCAGGTTCTTTGCCCATCTTTTAATCAGGCTATTTATTTTCTTACAATTGAGTTGTTTCAATTCCTTATAATATTTTTGACATTAACCCCTTATTAGATATGTAGCTTGCAAATATTTTCTCCCATAATGTAGGTTGTCTCTTCACTCTGCTAATTGTTTCCTTGGCTATCCAGAACCTTTTTAGTTTGATGGCGTCTACCTTGTCTATCTTTGTTTTTGCTGCTTGTGCTTTAGTGGGTTCATATCCAAAAAATTATTACCCAAATCCATGCTATAGAACTTTTCCTTTATGTTTTCTTCTAGAAGTTTTACTGTTTCAGGTCTTATATTTAATATGTGCTAAATGATCACTTTACTATATATTATTTCATTTATATCATGCTACATGAACTTAGCCAGGCACAAAGAGATTACAAAACTCATGATCTCACTTATATGTGGAATTTTAAAACATTTTACTCATAGTAGAGAGTAGAATGGTGGCTAGCAGGGGCTGGAGGGAGGGGAGGGGGATTAAAGAGATTTTGGTCAAAGGATATAAAATTTTAGTTAGGAAAAATAAGTTCAAGAGATCTATTGTGCAACACAGTGCTATAGTTTAATAAAAAATCTATTGTATCCTTGAAAATTGCTGAGTAGATATTAAGTGTCCTCATCATAAAAACTGGTAATATGTGAAGTAATGCATGTTAATTATCTTGGTTTAGCCATTCTGCAATGTATATGTATTTCAAAACAACATATTGTGCATTATAAATACGTATCACTTTTATTTATTTGTAAATTAAATAAAATGAATTTTAAAAATGAATAGCAGCATTTTGTAGTGTTTAATATTATGGACTTTGACTTCAAACTAACATAGGCAGGTAAAGGATTATGAGACTGGAGAAGTGAACTACTGATCTGGTGATGAATTGATCATTGGCAATCCTTCAAAGCCTAGCATAAAGGGGAATAATGTACTAGTGGACCCTGGGTTAAAGTAGGCAAGAGTTGTATGCCACTTTACTAATAATAAAAGAGGAGGATAACAGAAGTTTAGATCACTACCATTTTCAAGGATACATGCATTTTTGAAGATGCGATTTCAAGGGTCTGCCCAAAGTATGTTTTATTGATGGACTTCTACATTGTCAGTTTTCAAATTTCATTTCATGGGCAACTTCTAAGTTATTATCACGTTTCGTTATCATTAATTCCTATCAGTGTGCAACTGGATCACATGGAGAACTTGTTAAAACTTAGATTGCTGTAATCCACCCATAAAGTTTATTATTCTGAAAATGTGAGGTTAGTCTGAGAATTTGCTTTACTACCAAGTTCCTAAGTCACGCTGCTTTGGGTACACGGACTGCACTTTATATATATCCAAAGACGCTATTATAAAAGGGCACTTATTTTTTGTCCATTGCCCTAGGTAAAGCTACAGATCATCTCAAATTCAGTTCAAGTGAGAACAAAACGGGAGAACAGGATCATTCGAATTATTATGCGATGGAATGGACTGAAAATAAATACCATCTCACCTAACACTGAAATATAACTGACTATGCTGTGATAGTTATTGCATAATCGTTCATTTTATGGGAAAAACTGCTGACCTGGACAATATACTTTTGCCAGATCCCACTGCTGAGGATTTTTGCTAAGTACATAGATTTTGAAGCTCATGATTGCTCATAATTTTCCCCTCTATATTTATTTGTAAAGATAGCAACTGGATTTTTAATAAAGAACAATCAAAATATATGAATGGATTTTTGGCCATTTTCTGAAACTTAGAAAAAGAGTTCATACATAAATAAGCGTTGTTGATATATTACATTAGTGATTCACTATGCCCTTTGTTTATATCAGAGTTTTTTATTCTATGTATCTTGAATCAGGATTTATTCACATGTAATTGTTTTAAAACTTTAATGACATAAAATAAGAGATATTTTATGAAAAAAGAATCAGATTTTTTTATTTTGCAATTAATTTGGCTTTTTGTGTTAAACATGATTAGTGGAATATTTCATGAAATAATGCATTTTTGATGGTTAAGAAATAAATTATAGAGTTTCTGGGGGAAAACCACACCTCCATCGCACACATTTGACCATTGAACAACACAGGTTTGAGCTGCATGGGTCCACTTACATGCAGATATTTTTCAACCCTTAACAGGGATCAAAAATACAATATTCATGGAATGCCATGGCCCTGGAACTAGTCCCCGTCTACGTATACTGAGGGGCAACTTTATTCTGATATGTTTACAACTTTTGGACCACTTGAATTGATAGCTCTTCAAACGAGCAGGCAGAATAGAAAGAAAAGATAGCACAAGAAGTAAACATCAGGAAGTACTATGAACTTGGTGGTGGGTAAATTGATGTGTATTTTTTTTTTTTTCCGCAATCTCGGCTCACTGCAACCTCCCCCTCCCAAGTTCAAGTGATTCTCCTGCCTCAGCCTCCCGAGTGGTTGGGATTACAGGCGCCCACCACCACACCCGGCTAATGTTTGTATTTTTAGTAGAGATGGGATTTCGCCATGTAGGTCAGGCTGGTCGGAACTCCTGACCTCAGGTGATCCGCCCACCTTGGCCTCCCAATGTGCCTGGCCTGGATGTGTATTTTATTGATCTTACTTGTATGTTACATATGTTATAATGTTTTAGTATATATTCAATATTTAATTAAAAAAGAATAAAATTAACAAGTCTTCTGCTTTCTTAAGTGGTAAGGCATATCCCAAGGCAGCCAATATTTTTAGACATGAAAGATTTGAAGATTTGAATCCCCTTAAGGCCCTTTCCTAACCATACATAATAAGTTCATTTTATGTTTTGAACTCACTAGTTGACTTTGGGTAAATCATTTGCTTCATAGTTGCTTCCTTTTCTTTGTCTGTAAAATAAAGGTTTGTATTAGATGATCTTTACATTCCTCACAATAATAACATAGTTTTCTTTTCTGATATTAGTGATTCTGAACTTGTATAGCTGTCATAAAGAGAAGCTGAAGAATTGGACAACAGCATTATGAAAATAAATTTTGAATGTTTTTGAATGTTATTAAGACAAGTTCTTACTTTTCTATCTTTAGATTCCAATCACTGGAATGTTTTCAGGCATCATACTTTTCCTATCTCATTTTTGTTTTTATGCTTATGTAGTAAGATTTTCTAAAACATGATAGCTTTTTGAAAAGCAGAAAGGAAACTACACAATCTATGCATGTAATAGAATTGCATTCGTACCCCATAATTTTTTGGTATATGTGTTTTTGAGACAGGGTCTCACTCTGTCACTGAAGCTGGAGTGAAGTGGTGTGAATCATGAGTCACTGAAGCCTCGACTTCCCCGGCTCAAGTGATCCTTTGCCTCAGCCTCCTAGGTAGCTGAGACCACACGTGTGCACCACCAGGGGTGGCTAATTTTTTAATTTGCCGTTGAGGGAGAGTCTCACTCTGTTGCCCAGGCTGGTGTTGAACTCCAGGGCTCAAGTGATCCTCTCGCCTTGGCCTCCGAAAGCGCTGCGATTACAGGCATAAGCTGCCACTCCTGGCTTCATTAATTTACACACAATAAAAGAAAAAATCTTATCTATTCAGGAAACAAGACATTACATCAAATTATCTAACTGTTCTTCACATTCCCCTATAAACTAGGAACTAGGAAACTGTTAACAATAAATTGTATTTGAAGTAAGTTTTTTTTTTTTTTGAGACAGAGTCTTGCACTGTGGTCCAGGCTGGAGTGCAATGGCGTGATCTCAGTTCACTGCAACCTCTGCCTCCTGGGTTCAAGCGATTCTCCTGCCTCAGTCAAATAGCTGGGATTACAGGTGCCCATCACCATGCCCGGCTAATTTTTTGTATTTTTAGTAGATACGAGGTTTCACTATGTTGGCCAGGCTGGTCTCGAACTCCTGACCTTGTGATCCACCCACCCCAGCCTCCCAAATGCTGAGATTACAGGCGTGAGCCACTGCACATGGCTGTAAATAATATGTTTTAGAAAAAATATTCATGGAAACAAATACAATGGGAAATGGAAAATAATATTTAACATATGTTCCTTATACTCTGGACATTCTGTGAGAATTTTTTTTTTAATAGAAAAGATACAAAGTTTGCAAAATATAAGCTTCCTGTTCTGCAGTCATAGTGGTACTTCAAACCTGTAAAAACCACAATCGGAAAATTGACTTAATGGAGAAGTATCTTTGTTTAAATTTGCAGAGAAAATTATATCATTATAGTATAATATTCCATAATTAGCATTAACATAATTAATATACATTAACAATATTTCAGAGAGAGGAAGTCATTTTTCAATAGTACCAACTGATTCAAACCAAGAAGTTTAAGTGACTCAGCCAGTTCTTGATGGTAGAAGAGTTGAAATTTTACTCAGATGATTCCTTTCCCATTAGTTTACATTAGAGTTTCCATAGATATACTTAAAATCAGTGCCTTTTAATTGGATTGTAAACTTCCTGTAGGAATATGTTGTTAGTTGTATTGCTCACTTTTGTTTATGTGTTTGATTTATTCCAGAAAAGTCATGTAGATATGAAAATAGCAGATAGATGAGGCTCAATAAAAGCCTGATAGATTCTGTTTTCACCACCTCCCCTTGCTTGACATATGCCTTTATCCTAATTGTGTTATCCTACCTGTACCAATAGTACAAATAAATTAACAATATTCAACATCTCAAACTTGATTTCACACTCCTTAGTGAGTTCTGTGAAATTTCCATGCTTCATCATTTACAGCTACTCACAAAAAGTATGTGTGAAATAACTGTGAAGCCACAGAGGCAAAACATGAAGAAGTAATAATTCATCTGTAAAAAAAATCTGTATATGGTATATCAGCAATGACAGAACTTTTTTTCTTGACATTCAATTCCAACACTATAGAATTCTGCATCTGTCTAAGAAACCAGAAAATGAGTAACACAGGGCTGCCAAAACAAAGTGATGCTGTAATTATCGGGCCTTTTAAACTTCCCCATATTTTTCCATACACTGACAATGGCTTATGCATAGTATAATCATGTCTTATCCTGTGAATTATATGTTTTTTCCCCTTTTAACTAAGTTTTTTTAAGCAATCCTTTGTTAAACTTCAGCTTCAAAATAATTTTAAAATCTTATAATTTTTCACTTTCTATATATCCCGACACTTAACTCACTGACAAATACTAAGTATGCAACTGTAGACACAGTTTTCAAAAAAGAAACATAATTGACATAGTTATTTATGAGTTTTTCTGGTATACAATTCACACTCCCCTCAATAAAACAAGCATCCACTTTTCCATATGCTGCATTTTGGATATCTGTAAGAATGATATCTTACTTCAGGTACATTTATTGAACACTACTGTCAAAAAGAAAAGACTGAAAGCTTAATTCTAATTATTAATACAAATTTTCTCCATTCAATGTGAATTAAAGGAATTTCAATTCATCAAGAACTAATCACACTTCATTCTGTATTTTTTATTCTTCTTATGGTCAACACGTATGAAGCAGTTAAGGTGCATGATAATCAAAGTGCTGTTTGTGGCTGAATAAATTTAATACACTTGCTTCATCAGCACAGCATATGAGAAAGTCTCCTGGCATATTTAGCTTGATTGGTTAAGATATTACACTGGATTTCTGATATTACAGATTTCAAATACAATACGGATGGAGTGAGGAATTGCTTTTATTCATCTCTTATATGACATAAAAATTGGCATGAAAGTAACTTTCTTTTCAAAAACAAGCACAAATAAATAAACTGTAATCCAATCTTCATCATATTAATGGAAAAATAAATAAATATTCATTTCCTTTTATAAGAGGAGACTACCACAAACTTCTCAGGTATATTTGGGACTTCAAAAATAATCCAGTAATGTAATACAGGGAGTAGACAGTTTTTTCAGAAACCTCATATTTTAAAAAATCCAGCATATTCTAAATATTAGGTGGGCTATGAAGGTCTAATTTAATATGTATTTAGCAACCCATTATCTATCTCCATATCTCTTTGTAGAATTATATAAAGTCATATATTCAATTTTACTTTCTAGTCCTCCCATCAAAATATTTATATTCTATCCACTTCCATTGCTAATGCATACAGACAAGTTTTACAAGAATTTTTGTCTTGTTAAAGGTAAGAGAACTAAACATAAAACAATGACAACAACAGAAATAGAAAATACTTATTCTATGTATAAACTTCTTAAAATGTTCATTTATGTAGTTCATGTATGCTATTCTTCCTTCTGGATTAGATTTCCTTTGGAACAATGTATTTTACTTATTTGATTCCCAGAGTTTAATATGATATGATATGTGGCATATAGTAACAAAATAGAAGGCTTGTTTTCTTTTTAAAATTATATTCAGAAAGAAGTATTTCATTCTTTCTTTCATCCTCATTTCTCACCATCTGCCCTGCTCCCCATTCTTTCATTAAAATAGAATAAAATATGGAAAATAATTAATATAATTATATCTTCAGATCAGAACCAACAAACTGGCATTTGATGTTCCTTAAGTAGAACAAAGAGCAATTGAATAATTATTAGTCGAACTATACGTGAACATAAATACTAAGAGTAGAACATGACTTCCAATCAAATCTTAGGTACATTTTATGGCAATATAATGCCCAAACAATAGTTGATAGTTATTACAAATTACAAAGGCAAAAGTAGATGAATTAAAATATTTTTCTAGTTACCTAAACTTAGCAGCTTACTGTAAGTCCAGAATTTTATAAACTGTATTAAAAATAAACCAACACACACGTTTTCTCAGTCAAGGATTAATAAGATCTTAATAGAAGTTTTAAAAGATCAACATACTTGATGTTTAAGAAACTTGGGGAGAAAGAAGAGGATAAATAAAGTGAGCACAGATTTTAAATTCTGTATACTTTTTTTTGGTAGAATGACATCAGCATTTTGAATGTATATTGTAACCACAATTCTTTTTAGGAATCCAATCAGTGAAACCCTTTTTTTCTTATATCTAGATGTTTATCTAGCTGACTTACATGTTCCTTAGGTAAATATAAAGGTATTACATAGCTTTTGAAATGTTTGCTACCAAGCAGTAATAAACTACTATATTTAAATACGATATTTAAATATGATATTTAATACCTTAATCTTAAAAAGACAATCAGTGAAAATTAAGTTTAATAATGTATAATCTGAGCAGCTAATTATACTGAGAATTTAGAAGTGCAGGCTTAAATGTGTGTGTGATATTGATCTGACACCTCAGGAATAGTTAATTAGATTACTCATAATTCCCTGGGAAATAAGTAAAGGACACATGAGAATGGATATAGCTTTGGTTTAAACATGATTTTATTACGGTCTGGACATTTAAAAGTACTTAAAATGATGTAGAAAGGCAACTGGAAGTCATTTGACTCTTCCTCTCTAATTAAACCTGTCTGATATGGATTAGTGATCCATGAAATAGGGACAAGCTTAGTCCTTCTAATATTAGGAATCTTGACCATTTAATTGGTCCCCAGCATCTTATTACTGATGCTGTTTTCCAAAAGATCATGCCTTTCTACCAGGTGACAGTGATTTTTTTCATGTTGTTTGTGTATTATACTGTAGTAATGCTGTGTATTACTTTTTAAATCAAGACTGATTCTCCTACAGCTAAGAATTTTCAAGATATACCAATCTTTGTGTTTTCTGTCTACAAAATTTCAATGAGCACAGTAACAGAATGGCCTTATAAAATGCTTAGTATCCCCAGACTGAGCAAAGAAATTATAGGATTGTGGATGATTCAATCTTTGGGTGAGGCTGAATAGGGTCTGAACCTTGGCTACTAGCTCATTAAGTGTTTGACTTTGGACAATTCACTGACTGACCTTGCTTAATTAGAGTTTCCTCATTTATCCAATGTAGACAATGATAGTTACCTCATATGGTTTTTGTGTAGATTGGATAATATAAAATATTTGGCCTATTACTCTATAGCTGGTAAGTATTTAAATTACTCTATTGATTGGTAATGTATTTTATTGTTAATAATTTTCCTAATGTATTTTATTGTTAACATAGAAATAATAATAAACCATTTGAGGACAGTAAGTAGCAGAAAGTGGCAGCACAGGGACTTAAATCCAGGCAGTCCTTGGTATTAAACACTATACTGTACTCTCTTACCTGGATCTATGGCACGAGGTTTCAATGAGGCTACTTTGGGCTGGACTTCCCTCCAGTGTTGCTGATTGTGTTGCCAGCACCCAACCTGTGGTCTATTACTCTAGAATGGCTCCCTTTCACTGCCATGGTGGCTGACAATCCAGTGGTGCTCTCCCCTGCTGCTTCCAGCTGCCAGCCAAGTGCTCTAAAGAGAAAGCTTTTATCCACCTTGAAAGAAAGTAATTATTATTTTTCTTATGGGTATTTGCAAAGATAAACACTCTTATGTATAAATCCTGACATTTTCTTGCTTACATTTTCATTGGTCACATTCTTAAATTTTGGATTCAAGAATATATACATTTTGAATGTTAATGAATGCTGGCAAATTATATTCTGAAAAGGCAATGCCAAATCTTACTATCACCAATAATAAATGAGAGGGCCTAGTTCACCATACATTCACTAAAAACTGGATATTCTCAAAGTTTTTTGAAATTCTTCATCAACTTTATAGGTTTAAAAATGTGTTATCTCATTATAATAACTTGCAATGAGGTTGAAAACCTTAAATTTATTGGACATTTTCTCTTTTCTAAATTAATACATAAAAGTTAATGCATGTGACATACATTACAGAATGCTTGGCACGTGTCTGGTTCTGTGCTAAGAAGATTTTGATATCCTACTGGGTCTTCAAAAATTTCGGGTATGGTATGTTGTAGTTTTACTCCCATTTTACTGATCATTTATAGAAAACTGATATAGTACCCTCCAAACCACACAACTAGCAAGAGTTGAAGCTAGATACAAATCCATATTTATAATCCAGCTACATAAATGGTTCCACTTTCCAAGCTCTAACCACATATGCATATATCCCATATCCATTTTCTTATGTGTCTTTTTGTCCTTGATTTAGCAATACAAAAAGAATTTGCTTGTTTATTCAACAAAAGGGAGTTAGATAAAGGTATTTTAGTTAAAGTCTCCCAGCAGTTATTAAGTCCATTGACTGGGACCAGCAAAGATCACATACATTGAGAAACAAATCACCTCTCTCCCTGTGTGGGCCAACAGGAAATCAGAACATGGGAACTATAATCATACCTCTCGCAGGCCTTCTTCCCTATTCCTTAGGAATAATGGAGGAGCTCCAGAAACCTACCCCTTCCCAGACCCCAATACTCAGGCATGACTATCCCCTTTGGACCCTTCAGGATTAATCACATTATGTCCTTTATTGTTGCTTATATCTGCTACAAAAAAGTCAAGGATGCTGCATCGTTTATTTCAAAATAATTAAAAGTAAATTTCACATGTTTCACTAGGAATAATGATGGGTAGGCAAGGTGATCGATATGTTGATTACCTTGATTCAATCATCCCACATTGTATACATGTATTAAAACATTACATTGTACCCCATAAATGTATACAATTATTATTTGTCAAAAAATCTTAAATCCCACATTCCCAGCTCACCAACCATCCCCAATTTCTTACTCTTTCTCATCCTTCCAAAGTTCATTAAATTCTTCCACTCTGTATTCACAAATTCAGTTTATTATCAGTAAAATCTGCAATTCTTGAACTATTTCTGGAAATTCCCATTACTGTTTTGCTCTTGAGAAAAGTTGACTCTGCAGTAAGTACAAAGTGTTTTTTGCATCCTCTAAACTGGTAGCTTTTTTCTCTCCTCAAGCCTTTTACTCCTAGGCTGGAAGGAAGAAGATACCTTTGATCCTCATTTCTGCTTTTGGACTATCCTCCTTCCATAACACCCTCCATATTTGTGTCTCATATCATCATATTATATGACCCACTACCTCCCATATCAGATGTCCTCTATCAACCCCAGTTCCCTTTGCCCTCTGTTCTCAATAATGCTCTATTTTTCATAATCACTTTTTCTAATATTACACATATCTGAATTCATAGCAATTTCACCATATCTGCAATTATCTTTTAACATATCGGCCTTTAAATTCTTAAACTCTCCGCATCAGAGATCTTGTCTTCCACCCTATCAGGTGGAACTGCAATACTTCCATAATCTTAACTTAATGCATTCCCTGTCGGAGGACCACATTATTCATGCCATTCACTTTTAGCTAGCACCTGATCCAATCTAATAACCTCCAATCCATTAACCACAACACATTTTCATTGTTTCCCGCTCCCTCGATGTCCCTACTTCCTTCCTTGCCCAGATTATTCTGCAGTTAATCATTATACTCACTTGTGTGCATACTCTCTCAATTATCCTGTACCCTTATCTAACTTCCTTACATTTGTTTAATAATGAAAATTCATCAGTTTAGTTACATTTAACACTCTGCCTCCCTGCTCCTTGTCTCTTTTCAGCCAATAACCTTAGTTTTCATTGCATTGAGATATGAATTCATTAGACTCTCATCCCCCCATAGAACTGACTACTAGCCTGCCCTTCTCTTACCATAGTCCAGGGTTCTCAACTTTGGAAAAACTGATATTTTGGGCTAGATAATTCTTTGCTGTGGGAGCTGGAGGATGTCCATCCCTGACCTTTATACTCAATGCCAGTAGAAACTCCCTCCCAGTTGAGACCATCAAACATGTCTCCGGACATTGCCAACTATTTTTGGCAAGGGAGGGTAGATGCTCTTTCCTGTTGAGAACTACTGTCATAGATGAATTTTCTGTAGTCCTAACTAAAACCAATTCCTTCCTTTGTTCTCTTATCTATTATTTTCTTCTTTCTCCTATATCATTTATTTTCCCTCTCATCTTCGTAAGAATACAAATGTGTTTATTTCTCCCATTTTTTTAAAAAAAAGGGAAAAAATAATTCTCTTTATCTCACTTCCCTCTATTTTCATATGTTTTGTTCTGCCATGAAGCTTAAAAAAATAGAAAAAACTCTGACAACTATGTATTAGCTTTAGTAAAGCATGTGTAAGAAAGCCGAACATTTCAGAAGAATTGACTCACAGGAATTTTTTAAAAGCCAGGTTTACTGTTCAAAATTGGTAACGAACATTTCCTTTGTTATGATATTTGGGTTAGTTTTTGATTAATAGACCAGATTTTCATTTTTTAATTAGAAAAATGCCTAAATTGTTTATATTTTTATGGCTTTTCTCAGTATGAAATATTTTCAATATCTCTGTTTTTCATGTCTGTCTTGGAATGTAAAAGTTTTAGAAATGAAAAACCTTTTCATGATATGTGGTGTACTAAGTTTGTCACAACGTCTAAGGCTAAGGGAAAGATGCCAGATTTTCTTCTTAAAAACACAAGTTCTTAAAAGAATTGTCTCTACTTACAGTGTCTAATTCCTCTCCTTTCTTAGATTCATTGCAATCTGGTTTTTGACCCTACCAACACAAATAAACTGTTCTTGTTAGAGTCACAGATGACATCCACACGGCTAAATTCAATTGTCAGTTCTCAGTTCTCTTCCTACTACACTTATTAACAGAATGGGCACGGTTGATTCTCTGATGCATTTTCTCTGCACGCCTTTCATTGTACCACATTCACTACATTTTTATTCCTATTTCATTGATGGCTTTCAGGAAATTTTCTTTGCAGTCTGTTCTCATTTTTCTGCCTCTTGAATATAAGACTATTTTCAGGGCTTACCACTTGCTCTTCTTCTCTTTTCTATCTATACTCACTATTATGGTGGTCTTATTTAGCCTAGTGAATTTAAATATCAGTTATAGGCCATTAACCCCCAAATGTATTTCTCTAGCACAGATCTCTTTTACAGCCTCCAGATGTGTATATCCCACTCTTTTCTTGACATCTCTAGTTGAACTGATGCATCTAATGCATTCCTTGAACTTATCATGTTCAAATCCAAACTCCTGATTTTTCAACACTCCAACCATAGTCTTCCCATCTCAGTTACTGACACCCCTCTTCTCCCAGTTATTAAAAAAAAAATCTGGAGTCAATTTTAATACCTCTCTTTCCATTATATCAGGCATTACTCTCAAAATATTTGCAGAAACCAACCACATATTTCCACCTCCACTGTTATTACCTCATTTGAGCTACCATTACCAATTACCCAGAATATATCAGCTATTAAATTGTGGTAGACTGCATTATTGTTTCTAATACATTCATATATTCACTGATCTTTCATGTGAGAGTATTATTCAGTTGTTGATTTCAATTTGACTTGTATTCAGGGCCAGCTTCATGAGTGTGTGACCTTCACTTGGTTTAATACTCTGTTATTGCCACCTTGAAATTCCTAATGGTTTTTGAACAAGCGATAATGTATTTTAATTTTGCATTGGGCTTCTCAAATAATGCAGCCAATCCTGCTTGCGGTGCCACTCGACGAAGGAGAAGAGTTGGCTAATAAAATTCATGGGTAAGCCAGGTAGTATTTCCTGGGATCATCTTAAAGAGCAATTTGTGTAGTGCCTCCATTTATTTTCTTTCTTTTACTATAAGAATGATATGCTGAAGATACAAGCTGCCCTTTTATCCTGAATTTGAAAATGAAGGAGACCCAGGATACTGAGCCATAGCTAATCCCAGCAAACAGCTAACTTAAATGAGCAATACATTTTTGTTATATAAGCACTGAGATTTTGGAGCTTGGCTATCTCAGCATAAGCTAGTTAATGCTGACCAATATAGAAATTTCCCTGCCTCATCCTTGCCTTATAGAGTTTGTTCCATATACAGTAGTCAAAGTGATCCTTTTAACAGTGAGGAGAAATCGTATCATTTCTCTGCTCAAAACTAGGCGATGACTACTCATTTCATGTAAATGAAGAGCCAAAGTTCTTGAAATGGCAAGTGTGATTTTCTTCCCCCAGACCCTTTACTTATTTGACTTAATCTCTTGCTATGCTCCCGCATTCTCACTGCACCCCAGACATATTACCTTCCTTGCTGTCCCGTGAAACGGTCAGGCTCACTTCCAAGCTTAGACCTTTTCTCTAGCAGTCACATTTTTAGAATGCTCTTCCTCCAGATATTTGCAATGCTAACTTTCAAATTGTTGTTCAGGTCATATTTTCCTGATGAGGTAAATGCTGACTGCTCTAAATAATTTTGCATCCTCCAGACTAGTATATTGTATCCAGCTTTTATTCTTCTACTTTTTTTCCAATAGCACTTCTCATCTGTTAACATGATATTAATATATTGTAATGTATTATATATTTTATGCATACACCATCTCCCTCCATTAGAACGTAAGCTTCATAAGCACAGTGGTCTTTGTTTTTACTGTTTTCCAAGTGACTGAAATACTGCCTAGTACATAGTTAGTGCTCTATAGTAATTTATTAAATATTTGGAGATTCAAAAACATACATTTATGAATATGTTTTTATGAACACATTACTCTCTGCCTATATGCTTTTAAGTCTCTTGCTTGTTTTTTATCTCCTCACATTCTTTTGACCAAATCTTAAATCTGGTTAAAACTCATCCCATAATGGCTCAGCCACTGTACCCCAGTAGGTGAATATTGCTGGAGAAAAACAATCATATTGAGTTGTTTCACCTTAAGTTTAGGACCACAAACAACTATCAGGCCCTTAATTCTGCCAGGCAGGTGTACTGCATTTCCTTGTTCCATCCTTTCTCCCTTTCCCAGAAAAAAATCAATTGCCTTTTGTTTCCTTTATAAACATCCATCCTCTTATTTTTATTCTCACTCTTACTGAAATTCATTGCCTTCAAATTGGACTAAAAAATAGAAACACCCATAAGAGTACTTCTACAAACTTCAATAATTACATACACAGACACTTTTGCATTTCTGCTCACATACTATGCTTTCCCTCCAGTCGCACTGGATGAATTCTTCACACTCATGTCAGAAGCCAATGCTTCCAATTATCTAGTGAATACTATCCTTTGCTTCTTCAAGAATATCATTCTGGCATCCTCCCTTACCCCCTCTAGAATATAATCAGGCTTTCCCTCTCTAGACGGTGATTTTCATTAGGATTCACAAACAATATAATTCTCTCAACTTAAAAGAAAAATAACCTATATCTCCAATCAGTTATTGTATCAATTTTCTACTTTTTCTTATTATGAAGATCCTTAGCAAAGTTGTCTGTCTTTGCTGCCACTAATTCCCCTCAAGGCAGAACTTTCCCTTACTACTACACTATTCTATATTCACATTTAATGTGTACACACATATATTCAATACATTAATTAACGAAAATAAAATATACTATAAAGAAATCAAGATTCCCATCATAATATAAATGGGTAAAACTACTTACTGGGGGAGTAACATCAGTGAGTTGGAGAACTAGGAAGCTCCAGGCCCTTGTTCCTCCACAGAACATTAAAATATTACTAGAGACGGCTAAAGTAACTTACAGAAGCTCTGGAAATCAGTCACAGATCTATAGCAACAAAATGAATGTCCAATTATGAAAAATTCACATTTAAAAGGAAATTGGGTGGCATTTTACAAACCCTGGCCCCACTTCCTCCCTTGTGAAGCATGATGTGGTTTGAAGGAAGTGTCGTTTCAGTCCCTAGTTCCTTTCTGAGAACCATAGAAAAGCAGAGAGAACTAATTAGTGACATTCAAGCTTGCCTATTGGCTGCGTGAGGAATTGGTCTATTGGGCATTAGACAGCCAAACCTGGCACATCTCGGATTATGGGCTATGTCTTTACCTGTAGCCCTTGAAAACTACAAAGGAACTACAGACTACAGATACCTGGAGCAAGAGATCACCAGTGGAAGAATACACTAGAACAGTTAAGACCACAAGAAGAAATAGGGATTAGACTCTAAGAAATAAAGAGACTTTAAAACAACCATCTATGTAGGGAAAACAGAAGAAGTACACACACAGGCCTAGGGGAAACATGCCCAGAAAAGACCTGAGAAGACTATAAGCCTTTGCACAAGAATGATTCTAAGGTTCAGAGTGAAGATCTTATCCTGAACAGAGACAGACTGCAAAGATTTGGACAGGTGGCTGATTTTTAAAGGTCCAATTTTCAACAAAAGGTCACCGGCATAAAAAAAGACACAGGAAAAAAATGTACATTTAAAGAAATAATCAAATCACTAGTGGTCATTCTTGATGAAATATAGGCATTGGACTTACTAGACAAAGACTTTAAAACATCTGTCTTGAATATGTTCAGAGACTGAAAGAAATACACAATAGGAAAGAAATACACAATAGGAATAGAATAATAGGAATAGAATAAAACTATCTCAACAAAATAAAGGTCATATATAAAAAACCCACAGATAGCATCATTTTTAATAATAAAAGAATGAAAACTTTTCCTGTAACATCAGGAATAAGACAAGAATGCTCACTTTCACCCCTACTAGTTACCTTCAAAGTAGAAATCCTACAGAGCAATTAGAAAAGTAAAATAAATAAAAGGCATCTACATTAGAAAGGAAGAAGTAAAATTACCTTTGTATACAGCTCACAAGACAGAATTTTATAACCAGACAACTCTGACAATTCCACAAACACGTTTTTAGAACAAATAAACAAATTCAGGAAATTGCAGCATACAAAGTTGACAAGTAGAAATCAGTTGTGTTTTTATATAATAACAATAAACAGCCTGAAAAGGAAATTGAGGAAAGATTTTTATTATAATAGTATTTAAAATAATAAAATACTTAAAAATAAACTTAATGAAGAAAACCACATTTTTTTTTTTACTAAAAACTACAAAACATTGTTAAAAACAAAAAGATGTTACCAACAAATCGAAAAACAGGACATGTTCGTGGATCAGACATATTTAAGATTTTAAGACTATTAAGAGTGATCTACAAAATGAAATCATTATCAAAACTTCTACAATGTTTTATGTAGAAATAGAAAAATCAATTCTAAAATTTGAATGGCATCTCAAATATACAGAACATCCAAAACAATCTTAAAAGAAGAACAAAGTTGGATGTCTTATACTTTCTTATTTCACAAATTACTGTAAATCCACAATAAATAAAATAATTCAATAATGGGATAAAAAACAGACAGTTAGACCAAATAGAATAGAGAGATCATAAATAAACCCTCATATATATGGTCAAATGATTTTTGACAAGGGTTCCCAGTCCATTCAGTGGAGTAAAAGCAGAATTTTAAACAAATGGTGTTTGGAAAACTGGATGTCTGTATACAAATAAAAAAGGTATACCCTTACCATATACTATATATGAAAATTAACTTAAAAAATAGATCAAAGTCCTAAACATAATAGATATAATTGTGAAACTCTTCAAAGAAAATACAAGAAAAAAATTTCATGGCATTACGTTTGGCAATGATATCTTGAATATGACAACAAAATCACATGCAACAAAAGAAAAAAATACACTTATCAAAATTTAAAATTTGTGTATCAAATGATATTATCAACAGAGTGAAAAGGCAATCCACAGAATAAGATAAACTATTTGCAAATCAGATATCAGATAAGAGGTTAATATCCAGGATGTAGAAAAAACTCATACAGCTCAAAAACCAAAAACCAAATAGCCCCATTAGAAAATTCAAAAGCTTGAATAGCTTTCTCCAGAAAAGACATTCAAATTGTCAAGAATCAAGTGTTCAACATCACTAATCATTAGGGAAATGCAAATCATAACCGTGAGATACTTCACATCATTAAGATGGATGTTTAAATGAATACATAAATTAGTGAATGAGGATGTGGAGAAAAAGAAGTTGGTTAGAATATGGAGAAATTGTAACCTTCATGGGAATATAAAATGTTTCAGCCTCTACAGAAAACAGCATGGCAGTTCTTCAAAAAATTAGAAACAAAATTACTATATAATCCAGAAATTCTACCTCACATTATATGCCCCAAATAATTAAAAGCAAGGACTCGATGAGATATTTGCAGACACATGTTTATAGAAGCAACCTAAGTTTCAATGGATGGATGAATGGATGAACAAAATGTGGTATATACATACAATGAAATATTATTTGGCCTTAAAAAGAAATACAATTTGGAAACATGGTACAACAGAGATAGACCTTGTAGACATTATGCTAAGTGAAGTACATTAGTCTCTAAAGGAAAAAAATACTGTATTATTCCATTTATATGAAGTATCCAGAGTAATCCAGTTTCATTGGACTTTGAAATGTTCAAATCAGAGTAGTTAATCAATTTGCCAAAGTGTATACAGCTGGTATGTAATAGAGACTGTTTTCCATTTCAGATTAGACTTTATTTTCTAGAGAGTGTTTCCTGATTCTTCAAACTGGGTGAGGGATCTCTCCAATATTTCCCCCATACTCAGCATTGTCATTTATCTTTTCACTCAGGATAATAACTTATTTAACAAATTGTCAATTCCTCCAGGCAAAGATGGTGTCTTTTCTTATTTCACAATTAAGCTCCCAGTTTTTATTAAAAATTCTGTTTCCACCATCATGTTTGCTCCTTTATGTCTTCAATTTTACCTCCATTATTCATAACAACTTTCTTTCATTTAGCACTCGCAATTTTCCTGGCACCATGCTGGCTTTCTTATATATTAACTCTTTTATGCTTCCTAACATGTCTTGTACAATAGGTAGTACCATTCCCATTTTAAAATGAACCCATAGCTCCATTCTTTACTGACAGCCATTACCTAATGCAGTCCCTAAGGTCTTACCAGAACATTCCAGTTATTGCATGATGAAATAATTAGTATATATCCTTACTCTTTCTGTTGGAGTTTCATAACTTTTCTTCAAACAGACCATAAGGGCCAGGTATCCCTCAGCATTTCTAAGAACAGCAGCAGCCAGGATGTTTTCAAGGCCTTACTTCAAAACAATTAGAAAATAGCACCTATGACTCCTATTTTAGAGGAACTGACATATATTCACAGTTGCATTTTTCTTTTGGAAACAGATTTACCTCTTCTCTTCCTCCTTTGTTTCTCCTTTTATCCTCAATGTTACTTTCTTTTGAAAAATAATCTATGGGGTGGTAGTGCATAAAATATATTCAGTAAATGAAAATAATACTTTATTCTTTTAAATTGTGATTCATAAAATAGATAAAAAGGGGAAGATGAGTTAAATTTGTCTAAAAATAAATGAAAATTAATGGAAATTTTTAAATATTAACATTTATCAATCAGCATATGATTACTGAAAGAAGTATCAGCATAAAATTGAAATTGATTCTCAAAATTTTGAAATGCATAGGCTTTTCCTCATGTATTTATTGTACAATGTGGAAATTACGTCTTCTCATTTTAAAATGCTACATAAAAATTTGAGTTTTAAATGCAAGCTTTAACCTGTATTTCTAAGTATTTGGAAAACTTATGGAATATTAATATAAAATGAGAAAAATAATTTAATATTTGCAATATCCTGCCTTGTTTCTTCCTTTCTCTCCAGGAACAGTGAGCCTAAATATTAAATACATATATTTGGATATGATACTATGTATGTACACTATACACACACACATAAATATATCTCATTTTATGTGAATAGTATTACCTAGCTATGAGAATGAGCACTTTTTTTGCTAATGAGGAAGAAAAGACACAAGCACTTTCATATAGCAAAATTCTTTTTCTAAATTCTTTAGTATAGTCCCAGAGATTCTTGCTTAGTCAGCTGTTAACTGGCATTTGGATGCTTACACTTAGAATTTTATCGGTCTCAGCAGCTTATTTGATTTGCAACCATTGCTGCTGACCCAGAAATGTTTACTTATGTGACTTCTTATGAAGTGTTCAAATTGCACTGAGTAGGCCCTGGAAATACGTTACTTTGGAGTACAGTTCTCTATAGTTTAAAACAGGACGTTGCATAAATCGTAGTTTTGAATGAAAGGAAAACGAGTGAATCAGACCTTACAAGCTCGCTTTAGTTTATGATAGCATAAGCTAGGAATTTGAATTGAGGGGTTCCGGAAATAACGCAAACAACCTCATTATTTTACATATATGAATTCTGAAATCACTACGAAGTGATTTTACTAAGACCTCACAATCAGTTTGAGTCTGGTCTAAGAAATTGTGTGAGCTGATACCTAGTCTAGCCACATGTCTTTGTTGTGAATTAATATTGGTTAATTAACAACATGGGCACTGCATAAAGTTCAGTTGCGTTCACATTCTGGCTCTGATACTTACTAGACCTCTGGCAATCAGAAACCTAACTTGTAAGCCTCAGTTTATTCATCCGTAATATGTGTGCTAAAACTGTATTGGCTTATTGTGAGATGTGAATAAAACACTGCATACTTGGCACAGTGCAGGACACATGGTATTAAGAAATGTTTGTTATATTAGTGAATCTTATGGGTTCTTTGTGCTCAAAAAATATTTTGTCTTTACTTCTAGTTGTCAGTGTCCATAGCCAGAAATGGACAAAGATTTGTTTACTTAAAAAGATAAAAGTGTAGGGCTGGCCACGGTGACTCGCGCCTGTAATCCCAGCGCTTTGGGAGGCCGAGGCAGGCAGATCACCTGAGGTCGGGAATTCGAGACCAGCCTCACCAACATGGAGAAACCCCATCTCCACTAAAAATACAAAAATTAGCTGGGGCGTGGTGTTGCATTCCTGTAATCCCAGCTACTCGGGAAGGCGGAGGCAGGAGAATCCCTTGAACCCGGGAGACAGAGGTTGCAGTGAGCTGAGATCATGCCATTGCACTCCAGACTGGGCAACAAGGGTGAAACTCCATCTCGAAAAAAAAAAAAAAGAAAGTGCATAGTTATTTTTTGGTGGAATCATAAAACGTAAAATTACTATATTTTTATACCCCCTACTTGAAGATTAGCAGTTTTCATTTCCTTTGGTCAATACCTAATTCCTTTTATACCTTTTATCACTTACTATGAAACTTTAAAAAACTCTCTATTGTATGAATGTATAAGAAGTAGTCTTGAATGTTAAATTATAAATATTAAAGACATAGGTGTAGCTTTTGAAAAACTGAGGGTGATCTAGTTTAAAATGGGAGATTAAACAGTGGAAAAATTAATACATTTTAGGCATGCCTTTTTGCACTCTTAGGTTATTAGAAGGAAGGAAATCTGTAATGAACTCTTTACAGTTTCTGACCCTGCTACTGATATTGAACTGACAATTACAAAAGGCAGCTTGAGGGGATGAAGTGATGCATTGGCACTGAAACTAGGGCATCTTTTCTGCTTCTAGTACCCGCACTGTTTAAGCAAATATCAAGGGTCTAACAGCTTGATATGCATTCATGGCCCAGAACCCTCAAATTATACCATGTGTCTTGACACTGACGCAGATGCAATCCTCAACCATTTGAGAAAAAAAAAAGTTAAAAAAATTTGCTATTGTGACAGTGCATTAACCTGCTCTCAGCTGCTCAGCAAGAGACAATGTAAGTGTTTGTCAGTTAAGGATGACACAAACCTTTGCCTTTGAACTAAAAGGGTTATTAAGTTAAACACAGTGCTTATAAAAAGGTAGTTACTGTTGGTTTGAAGACTATTACTATGTCATTATGTTCTGTTAATGAATTTTCTTATTGTAATAACGACTTGGAAGTGTAGAATTCTTTCCTGCAGGTTCTGAACTATAGAAGGCAACATCAAACTTTGAATTCCCTCAGTGTATTCTGGTTCCTCTAGGTTTATACTCCATTGTAATATAATACCTCGGTTTGATACTTCTGGGGATGAGATAGGACATGCTCGAGGGTTATAACCAGAAGGAATAAACTGTTTTGTTGTTCTGTGAATTCCGGCTTGCTTAAACTGTGCTTTTCTCTCAACTTCCAGGCTCACCACTGTGATTAATAACAACTCTTTAAAAACATAAACTCTTGAAAATCAAAGAAACATTTCAAAAAACAGCTGTGCCCTAATAGTAGACTGATTAATTTCTGTTTCTCTTCAACATAACTAACTAGGACAACTTGGCTCTATTTCAGCTGAAAATGCATTGGCATTTATCTAATGACTGTAAGGAAGGCAAATGTTACATGTTAATATTTCCGTAAAACCGGAGCTTAAGAAAATCAAAGGCACTTTTTACTTGACTTGGAATGAACAAAATTATTCTGAAGGCTTCTCAGAGCCTTAAGATGATTCAAACCTATTGTTTCTGATTTTCCATTGTGGTGACTTCTACGGAGATAACTATCATTTTAATAGAACAAAACCAGAAGTGAGTTGCCATATTTTAAGAGGCTGTTGTCCCATTTGATTTTCTACCTATAGCCAACTAACTTTCTTTTAAATCGAGTCTATATTATGATCACAAAACTTTTGCCAGGTTTAAAGTTCTATGATGTGATTTTCACAAACAGGTGGTAGAAATTGGACATTCACCAATGGGAAAGCTGGTTTGTGCCATCAAAAAAAAAAATGCTTGATAATTGTGGGATGTAAAAGGTGGGTAGCTACAGGCTGGGCACAAAATCAAATTTCCTTACACAATTACTTTTTATTGTGTTTTATATTATTCACATAATTTAGTTTTGAGGATACATAAAATGACATGTAAAGACTGATTCTTTTTTACAATCATTTTAAGTACTATGACGATTTTTAAGATAGCTCTAGCTATCCTCTTACGAACATTGAATCTTCACGTTGTTGTTACAGAATCCAACTATGTAGACAGCTGGTGTGGCATGTTAGTTTCTAGTGCGTTGGTTGTCATTGATACAGCATCTAACTTTAAAAAGTCACGAGCACACATACACACAAACCTTCAAATTGTGTAACTTTACAAGGAAACAATTAGTGGGCCAATTTCAGCTATGTATATTGAAGAGTTTTCTAATTTAAAAAAAACAGCTAAAATCGCTTGAAACTAATATGTCTCTAAATCATTTTTGGTGATCTTACACAAGAACCATATAGCTTAAATATATGTTGAGAAATCACAATTATAAAATTGGAGGGTCTGCGTGTCTATGATTCTTTAGCTTTTAATTTTCTTACCTGTAAATAAATGAACCAAAGTAGATGGTTTTTAAGGGACCTTATACATAAAGCCCCTAGACCACATCACCTTTCATTATCATGAGAATGAGATTCCATGATTGCTATGCTTTTGATTTCTCTCATTCTTAAAATGTTTGCTTTTATTTCTTTGTCAGAGGATAGAATATTTCTTTTATTAGACTATTAGATTATAGGTTTGATATTAGTTAACTGACTTTTGAATTTCTGAGAAGGTCTTCTACAATTGAGAGTTGGTTTGTTAATGATTTATGGTGTACTACTGTTAAAATACTGGAAAATAGGGCTGGATGTGGTGACTCACACGTGTAATCCCAGCATTTTGGGAGGCCGAGGCAGGTAGATCACTTGAGATCAGGAGTTCGAGACCAGCCTGGCCAACATGGTGAAACCCCATCTCTACTAAAAAGACAAAAATTAGCCAAGCATGGTGGCGGGCGCTTGTAGTCCCAGGTACCTGAAAGGCTGAGGCAGGAAAATCGCTTGAACCTGGGAAGCAGGGGTTGCAGTGAGCTGATATTGCCCCACTGCTTTCCAGCCTGGGAGACAAAATGAGACGTTGTCTCAAAAAAACAAAACAAAACAAAAAACTGGAAAATATTGCTAAGCACCTATTCTCATCATATTTAGCCAGGTGAATCAGAATGAGTAGTATTAATATGTTTCCTTTTTACACACAGACTAGAGACATGATTCTCCTTTTGTAGACCTGTTCTTTGCAGTGCCGTGTTCATTAATGCTTCACTTTTTTGTATGTCATTATTGTTTTTACTTAAGCAAAGCTCATGACATTACAGGAGGAGCAGAGTTCTATCATGTAGAAGTTCATTCACCTGAGCATGCTTCCTTACCATCATCTCATCTTGTGCCGGTATACAAGTAAGATCAGCCAGGTAAAACTAGCACTCGACAAACCTGAGTTGTAGTTTTGGCTTTCCTACTTCCCAGTTGCCCGATGTTGAACTAGTTATTTAATCCTTCTAAGCCTAATTATCTCATGTAAAAATAGGGTAAATATATGTAACATATAGTACAGTTGCAAAATTAGATAACATATAGTGGGGATATTCTATAGTGCCTAAAGCACATTTGTTGCTCAATATATGAACATTAGTATGTGAGCATCGTGTTTACTAGCAAACACAGTCTTTTATTCTATTTTCCCAAACTTAAATTTCCCATTTGGAAGGAAACTTAAAAATATTTATATAATTATTATATTATTTACTGGGCTGATAAGCTAGTTTTCATGCACTCAAATGTATATCCTGTGAGTTTCTGTTACTCAAATTAGGTATAGTTTTATGGATAATTTAATGTTTAATATCCCAATTTACTTGAACTGGTATCTTAGTAAATATACTCTTTGTAAGATAATTTATTTTTCAATTCTGTACTTCAGAAAGACTTTTTATATCAATGTGCATGTATTTGCTTTTGTTATTTACCAATAATAACCTGGTTCACAAAAATGTGAATAATCTAGACTCTCGAAGATAAATTTTATTCATCATGTATATGTCTCACCTAGTGGAGCTGTTGTACTTGAAAAACAGTCTATCTATCTATCTATCTATCTATCTATCTATCTATCTATCTATCTATCTGTCTATCCATCTATCTATCTATGTATCATTTTTCATCCATCCATACACCTATCATTCCATCCATCACTTAATTTATCCATGATATTCTTTAGTGAGTAAAGCTAATACCTGTGCCATTCTTGGATTTTTCACAGCTTATTTTCACTATTGCTAGCCTCTTCGTCCACTCAGTTCAAATTTGATACCTAGAAAGTCTTTTATATCTACTTTAGCCCACAGATGATTTCATCTTTCTTTGAATATGCAATCCCTATAATATGTAGCTTTTGACTAGTAATTAGTCATATGCTGTCTTTCAACATTTTTTGAATTGCTATTGACTTCTTATATGGTTAAGTTTTTAAACATGTATGTTTAATTATAATTATTTAAATTTAGAGTTATTAAAATCGCAGACTATGACTTATGCTTCTTTATATTATTTTACTTGTAGAAACACAATAACTATTTGTTTATGGTTTATTCTAAAAGCAAAGACTACATATGTAAACATGTCCTTTAGTTTCACAAGTGAAAGTCCTCATACTATTAAATAAAGATTGACTAGACATAGGGACTTAATAACTCCCTGGAGCATTGATCCTTCATTTTACAAATTAGGCAGCAAATACCAGGTTCTACTTTCTTGTTAGTAGAGCAGGAAGAAAAGATGTGTGGCCTAAGCATAACTTAACAAAGCATGATTTAGCATTACTGGAAAACTTAGTTTGTTTACTTCAAGACAAAATATTTATGAGAGTTTAAATCTCTATTCAAGTATTAGTAACTACTCTTAAAACATGTTTTGGAGCAAAAACACTTCTCTTAGCCTTAATTTGACTTTGCAGGCTGTACCTCATTTCTCTCAACCTATATTTTTCTGCAGCTGCTGAAATCTCTAAGGAATATCTCTCCATGGAGACAGAGCCAGACAGCCCAAGTCTCTTCTCTGTTCTTGAGTTCCTGTTTTCAAGTAATGATTTGGATAAACTGGAGACCGGTTTCCTTTCCTCCAACTCTGGCAGCTGAAATTAATTCTCCAAAGACTCCTCTTTGGAGGCAAGCAGATGGTACACATGCACATGTTTTAGTTTTGATTGTACCAGTTTTGAATAATTTAAAGTTCCAAATCTCTATAAAACTACTGTATTCCCATTTCCCAATACATTTTTTTCTTTTGCCTCAGAAATTCTTTCGTTATATTTTGACATTTGGCTGAAACTTCGTTCACTTTGTACTGGCTTCATTGTCACACACCTCCTGCTGTTCTTTGTTACAATTTTAGATAAGTATGGCTTTAGAAAACTAAGATGCTTTTAGAAACTATTCTGCTGGTGATTTTCCCTTTACCATTTGCAAAGCATTTTGTATACATAAACAGCACATTAGCCAAATGATGTTGTTATCACAGTTTCTGTTGGTCTGCACTTGGCTCTCGCTTTAGAATTACCCCAAATAGGTTTGCAGAATTTTATATTTGCATTATGAGGCACTCAATAATATGTATGAACTTAGGCATTTCTTTTCTGCCATTCTGTTTGAGAAACAGCCCATCCTATCTCTGCTGAAGATTCATTGCTGCTTCAGGTAGAACGTGGTAAGTAGGTAATGTTTAGAACAATCTTTAAATAGATTTGAGCTTTTCTGTCCAACTTTGAAGTGTCCTCATAATTAAATTGAGAAAACTGGCCAATAATGGTCCAAATTTTTTGTGAGATTTAGTTATTTGTGAACATGTATGTGTAAACTCACACACATATATGCCCATACATAGACAGCTACTCAAATCAGTTAGGAAGCTCTTCTATTATAGTCACTAAAGCTATGATTCAGTTCCAGATGAACTTCACTGTTTTATTGTCATTGCCTTCCTCTGTTACAATGGCTAAGACACAAGAATAACTATGAGAGTGTGCTATATTAGCACAAGTCATCATCACTTCAAGAAAAAAGAAACTTAAATATATAATCAATTTAGAACAAGGTTGTAATCTCAACTGTGAAGATGAAAACAGTATAATCTACACTATGTAATTAGCCTTTACCAAACTATATTTTATATTGTTTTATGGTTCATCCAACCCTTATAAAAATTATATCACTGTAGATCACCATATTATGAAGGCATAAACTAAACCTGAAAAATATAAAGTGATTTTAATGTATACAATCATGTATGGAAATGAGGATACAGTCCTTAGGAACCGTGATGGCAAATTTCTTTTTTTTTTCACTTAAAGTGGGACAAAATAAAGAACACACCATCTATAGAATACTCAAGTATGTTTTGTTGAGAATAACATTCTGTTATTTTAAAAATATAACTATTTGGAAATAGAATATAAAACACATTGTTCTTTTGTTATTTGTAGATAAAGTTTGGAAAACAGAAACTCAGAACAACTGAAGAGAGCCTCAGAAATCTCATCTTTTTGATAGAACACTTCCCTTAGGGACTTTAACAATTGCTATGCAGAATCAACAAATAAATAACTTTCAGTGGTGTTTTGTCTCTCTTGATTTCAACCATTCAAGTGATGTGACTTCTACCACTTCCCTTGAGGGGTAATTCCATATTCCAGCAGTTTTCACTGTCAGGAAGTTTCTCATGCGCTCTACCCAAGTTGTCTTTTCTCTAACTTCCTTCCATTTCTGAGTTACACCAAATCTGAATACATCACTAAATGGCTTCTCATTTCTAGTGAGGGCTTACACTTTTAAACATTTGGCTGACTAGTGTTTTATTTCTCACTTTCCCAAGAGTTATATATTTACCTCCAACACACTTCTTTCTTCAGTCACTCGACTGTCTTCATCAATTTCAAGCCCTTCCCTGAATAGCCTTTAAATTTGTTTCCTAAATAGTTTGAAGTGAGGCATAGGAAAATCATAGTTCTTCTATAAACCACTTAAAACAGTACCAATATTTATGCGTTTCAATTCACAACAAAAGCCAAGAAATCAGAAAGTAGATCACTGACAAAATAATGAGGGAATAGGACTTCCACCTTAGGGACTGCTTTAATTTGAGAACTGAAAGATCACTTCTCGAGAATCTGTTGCAGAAACAGTGTACTAAAAATGGAATTTCAAAATTCACAGAATTGTAAGGTAAATTATACGCAAAATCATCCATTCTTTCATAAGAGACTTAGAATGCATTTGTGGCTACACAGTGCTAGTTACTGCTAAGATGAAAAGACTGGCTTGTGAATTGGTAATTGGACAAAGGCATTGTGATTACAATGGGAAATAAAGAATCGCTATTACTTTGGTGCAAAAGTAATTGCAGCCTTTACCATTAAAAGTTTAAGTATAAAGTATGAGTAAAGTAATTAAGTATAAGTAATTAAGTTTAAGTATAAAGATAAATATTAATACATAAATTCTATACCTAGAGCCTTGATAATGTCACAGACTGATGGATATTTTTGTTGTTTTCCTTCTCTTCCTTAAACTGTAATCTCATCTGTGTTATATTTTACCACTTTTTCTTATTTAAGTTTCCTAAATTGTGTTTCATTTGCTGTGTTCTCCATGGTTCTATATTTTAAATTCCACTTTGATTATCTTAAAGCTAAAAATGCTTATGTTGTGACTAATCATGACTTATATGTATTATTTTTAGGCTACACCTTAAGCAGTGCCATATTTTATATATGGTTACATATTACAAAACTCAGTAGAGCCTATCTTGGCAGAAAATTATTTTCACATTTAAATTGGACTGAAATTTACTTTGCCGAAAAAGCAATTATTATATGTCTATGATGTTCAGGCAAGGTGTTGTGTTCTTGTTAGTTATACCACTTGTTCATATCTAGCATGGAAGGGTATGTAAATAAATTTCAGTTATTTATTTAAAATTGGATAGTAGCAGTCCACAGAGGGTACACTGAGGCACAGCAGTGGGAGACCAAGCCTAGAAGGAAGGGACAGGGAGTGAGGGATGGGAAAGAGTGATGTTTCATATGAGTGTTCACTTGGAATAGGTTTTTACCAAACACCTGGAAACCATTACCAGGTTGATGAAGCAATGTCAGGTCACAAAGCATGAACCAACCTGATATGCTTGTTCAAAGAACTGTTAATAATTTGTATTCCTGGAGCATGAGGTACAGCGGAGTATGGATAAACTTTGAGATGAAATGGGAGAATTGAAAAAGGCCAAATGTATGTCATAGAAAAGATTTTGAACTTTAACATTAGGGTTATATCAAATTATCGTCCTTGTGCCAAATTCAGCCTCTCTTGTTTTTTCAAAGAAAGGTTTATCGGAACACGGTCATACCATTTGTTTACATATCGTCTGCATCTGCTTTTACACTACAGCTACAGAGTTGAGTATTGGTAGCAGATATTACATAGCTTGCAATACTTAAAATATTTAATATCTGGGTCTTTATAAAAAACCTTCCCTGCCCTATGCAATGTAGAGGTTCTGAAAGATTTGAGTCAAGAGATAGTATGATTGGTCTTCCCTTTCAAGAAGTTGGATTTAGGGGAAGTAAGACAATAGATTGGAGGTGTTATAAAACTAAATAGCCTGTAGTAGCACTAAATAGACATGTAACAGTGCTTTATATGTGTTGTTTCTAGTTCCTTTACTTTCTTACTTTATTACATTTTCAACTTAAATCGATGGTACACTAATCTACCTGATACTTTGTCTTCTTGCCCAATATATTAATTACTAAAAATTTTACCTCATAGATTTAAAAGGAAAAGCAGTAGTTTTACAAATGCCGTTTCAAAAAGTAATTTATAATTTAAGGTTTGTGCAGTCTAAATGTCTATTTTTGATTATACACATTTTCTATTTTTATATAAAACTACCACCAGCAGCAATAGACATTTTGTTTTGCTTTGTTTTGTTTATCTCTTCTTAAGGCTTAGACATCTATTGTGCACTCTTTGTATAAAAAGGACTTTGTTGATACAGATTTAATATAATGAAAGTTTTTTATGTTGAAGGGAAATGTAATTTGATTTAAAAAATCCTAAATTTTACATTCTTCTAGCACAAATTTTCTCAATCACAGCACTATTGACATTTTGGGCCTGATTAATTATATGTTATAGGGGGCTGTCATGTACTGTAAGATGTTTAGCAGCATCTCTGGCCTCTTATATGCCAGAAGCAACCCCCTGCCCCAAGTTGTGACAATCAAAAATATCTCCAGACTTTAACAGATGCCAAACATCCCCTGAGGGGGCAAAATCAATGCGGTTGAGAACCACTGAATCTTGTTCTTCACTGTTCTGCATTCTCACTGAATATATCTTTGATAAAAATAACAAAAGAAAAGAAGAGCTGTATGTTTTTTAATCACAAAGTTGAGACCACAGGCTAATGGTATGGTGATGATGTGCTGTGTCCCGGTCTATTCCTAAAAATTGACTTCATGTTGTGACATTTTCAATACTTGAAAAAATCTTCATCATAAAAATGAGGTATCAGATTTCAATTGTCTCATTTTTATATTGCCCCGCTGTAGTTTGTTGACCTTTTCAGTATTCTAAGCAAGATTTTGAAAGAGCTGACCATTTCCTTCTCTTCCTATTAAAAAGTACAGTAACTTGTTGCAAAGACTGAAATGACTGGCCAACTGAGATGAAGAATTTTAAAAAGGTCAGAATGGTTCACTACACAATATATTTCAGAGTGTTTGTAAAGCATTTGAATGTGTGAGTTAACTTTTTTGAAAAATAAAATCTAATCTAATGATAAAAAAATACGGTATGGACTGATTAATGCTCTTTTTAAAGTGAGTCTAACTTGTTTTTCTAGCTTTTGCTTTGTGGTCAACTTAGAGCACTGGACTTTATATAACCCCATGTTAGAATAATTACTGTGTTACTGTTAGGCAACTATTTATAGTCTTTCTGAGTCCTGGAATGCTTACCTCTCTGTGGGACTACTCAGCCATACAGAATTTCCAGACAAAAAAGGTAAAACTCATTCAAAGAAGAAACGTTAAATTTTCTGCTTCTTCAGCAACACTGCAAGAATTTTCGTTTAACAAAGTGTCAGCATCAGCAATACCATTATCAATGGACATCTGGTTTTCATTCTCATGCACATAGGCAGCAAATTTAAGGTCCAGTTTAGCATATTCAGTGAAGTAAATGTGTTTGGGAGGGGTATTGGAGAAAGTGAGTGAGCTTCCACACTCTTTTGAGGCAGCACTGAATTTTAAATTACTTATGTATTAGAAAGGCAAATGCATTAGGACATAAGACTTCTGTTAGCATAGAGATTTTAAAATACAATATTTGTGACACATGTAAATGTCATGAATTCTTGAATACAACAATCATGTTAAATTTTGTCTATTCTCTTTGTATTTAGTACATGGAATTATCAAGGGACACAGCTGCTTCCTGAATACTTAACTACAAATACTGAATTGAAACAAAGGGTAGGAATTAGATATTAAAATTTATTTCTACTTATAGCATATGAAATCAATGTACAGGTGTCACAGGAACTGAGAAAGGTGTGTGCAAGGATAATGTAAACTAAAAAAAAAATTGTATTGGCACAAGTTTTGCTATATGAGGAACAAAAATAACTTTACCCTCAAATTTTACATTTAAAATTTTAATAACAAAGATATTTTTGATTTCATAAGTTAACATACTGCATCCCTAAGACTGAAAGTTCAGAGAAGGAAACATGGTCAGTACATATTTTCTATCTAGATATGTCCAGAGTCCCATCCCTAAAACAAAATTCAAGGTAGGGGTCACAGAACCTGGCTTCAAATTTAGGCTGTGTGACTGTAGTTCATTATTTTAGATAGATAGATAAATAGATAGATAGATAGATAGATAGATAGATAGATAGATAGATAGAATTATAGATAGATATATCGCTCTCTATATAACTATATATATAATTATCTAGATCTATTTAGATATTTATCTAACTTCTTGGCAGATTTCCGTAGTAAAATGGTGTTAATAACAGGTATTTTAATTGAAAGAAAATTTTTGAAAAGATAGACATATTGTTAATAGTTGTATTTTTATATTAAATACTTGGAATTATCTAGGGACAGGAATGCTAGCAGTATAAAAACTCAGTTACTAATAAAAAAATTTAAACTATACCTATTACCATATCCATGAGATAAATTTAGATCAGAAGAGAAAATTGTGTAATAGATTGTCTCTTCCTTGAAAAAGTATATTATTTAAAATAATTTTTAGGAAAAAATGTAGGAGTGTTTGTGAGTAAACTCTTTTATATTTTTTGAAACAATACTCAGTTATTCAGACCTGATCAATTAATATTTGATTGTAACTATAAGCCAGATACTCTGGTTAACCAGAAAACAATGAAAAAAAATAGTACTTGATTTTGAGGAACACACAGTCTAGTCGCAGGTTTGGAATTGCCTTATCACCACTTGGAACATGCTATAAATGTGAGCATGACAAGGTGCCAGGAAGAAGAGTCTGGTATTTCTGTAAGTAATTTCAGATGTAAAAAATTAAGTTTAAAAAGTTTATTTCTTGTGGTAAAAGAAAATTGGGCGATATAAATTAGGATTCAAATATTCTACCTCCTAATCTAAAATTCTTCCTATTAAAACCACTATTTTTAAACTGATAAGCTTAATTTTGGGGGGCAGTTTAGAGTCATAGCAAAATTGAATGGAAAGTACATTTCCCAGATAATCCCTGTTCTGACAGATGCATAACTGCCCATGTATATCATCAAAATTCTGCACTAAAGTGGTATATTTGTTACATCTGATAAACCTACAATGATACATCATTAACAGCCATAGATTATGAGGTACAACACCAATTGGAGTTGCATCAAAGCGAGTCACATGAAACTTTTGGTTTCCCAGTGCATATAAAAGTTATGTCTACATTATACTCCTGTCTATTTAGTGTGCAATAGCATTATGTCTAAAAAATGCTCATACCCTAATTAAAATTACTTTATTGTAAAAAATGCTAACAATCATCTGATATTTTAGCAAGCTGCTTTGTACTAGTGGAAGGTCTTGTCTTGAGGTTCATGGCTGCTGACTAGTCAGTGTGGTGGCTGCTGAAGCTTGGGGTGGCTCTGATAGTTCCTTAAAATAAGACAATGAAACTTGCAACATCAATATATTCTTCCTTTCATGAAAGATTTCTCTGTAGCATTTGATGCTGTTTGATAGCATTTCACCCACAGTAGAATTTCTTTCAGAATTGAAGTCAATTCTTTCAAAGCCTTTCAATGCTTTATCAACTATGTTTATGTAATATTCTACATCTATACTGTTTGTTGTCATATCAACAATTTTCACAACACCTTCACCAGGAGTGGACTCCATCTCATTAAATTACTTTCTTTGCTCTCCTGTAAGAAGCACTTCTGTTCATGGTTTATCATGAGATTGCAGCAATTCAATCACATCTTCAGCCTCCACTTTTAATTCTAGTTATCTTTCTATTTCTAACATAGCTGCAGTTACTTCCTTCAATGAAGTCTTAAATCCCTCAGAGTCATTTATGAGGGTTGGTATCAACTTCTTCCAAACTCCTGTTAATGTTAATACTTTGACTTCTCTCCGTGAATCATAAATGTCCTTAATGACCCCTGGAATTGTGAATCTTTTCCGTAAGGTATTCTATTTACTTAGCTCAGATTATTCAGAGGAATTACAACCTATGGCAACCATAACTATAAAGTGTATGTCTTAAATAAGACTTGATGGTCAAAGTTACTCCTTGATCCATGGCCTGCAGAATAGATGCTGTATTAGTAGGCATGAAAACAACATGAATTTCCTTGTTCATCTCCATCAGTGCTTTTGTATTAACAGGGGCATTGTCAACGATCAGTAATAATTTTAAAGGAATCTTTTCTTTGTGAGCAGTAGTCTCAACAGTGGCCTTAAAATATTTAGTAAACCATACTGTAAACAGATGTGCTGTCATCCAGTCTTTGTTGTTTAATTTATAGAGCAAAAGGAGAGTAGAATCAGCATAATTTTTAGGGGCCCTAGGATTTCCAGAAAGATAAATAAGCATTGGCTTCAACTTAAAGTCATCAGCTGCATTAGCCCCTAACAAAAGAGTCAGCCTGTCCTTTGGAGCTTTGAAGCCAGGCATTGACTTCTTCTTTCTAGCTATGAAAGTCCTAGAAGGTATATTCTTTCAATAGAAGGCTGTTTGTCTACACTGAACATTTGTTATTTAATGTAACCACTTTCATCAATGATATTGGCTAGATCTTCTGGATTTTTACTGCAGCATCACCATCAGACTCTGCTGCTTCACCTTACACTTTTATATTATGAAGATGACTTCTTTCCTTAAACCTCATGAACCAACAACATCTGCTAGCTTCAAAGTTTTGTTCTGCAGCTTCCCACCTCTATCAGCCTTCATAGAATTAAAGAGAGTTAGAGCCTTGCTCTGAATTAAACTTTGGCTTAAGGGACTGTTGTGACTAGTTTGATCTTCTCTCCAGACCTCTAAGACGTTCTCCTTGTGAGCAATAACTCTAGTTCACTTTCTTATCATTTGTGTGTTCACTGAAGTAGCACTTCAAATTTCTTTCAATAACTTTTCATTTCCATTTGCAACTTGGCTAACTCTTGGGCACAAGAGGTCTAGCTTTTGGCCTGTCTTTGCTTTTGACATATTTTTTTCACTATGTTTAATCATTTCTAGGTTTTGATTTAAAGTGAAAGACATAAACTTTTCCTTTCACTTGAATATTTAGAGACCATTGTAATGTTATTAACTGACCTAATTACAATATTGTTGTTTCTAAGGGAAAAGGAAGTCCTGCAGAGAGGAAGAGATAAAGGAAATCATTCATCAGTGTTGGAACACATACAATATTTATTTATTTATTTATTTATTTACTTTGAGACAGAGTCTCGCTCTCTCTCCCGGGCAAGAGTGCAGTGGCACAATCTCAGCTCACTGCAACCTCCGCCTCCTCAGTTCAAGCAATTCTCCTGCCTCAGCCTCCTGAGCAGCTGGGATTATAGGTGCCCACTGCCACGTTCAGCTAATTTTTGTCTTTTTAGTAGAGACAGGATTTCATCATGTTGGCCAGGCTGGCCTTTAGCTCCTGATCTCAAGTGATCTGCCCACCTCAGCCCCACAAAATGCTGGGATTACAGGCATGAGCCACTGTGCCCGGTCAATATTTATTGAATTAGTTCACCATCTTATATGGCCACAGTTCATGGCACCCCAAAACAATCTTAATAGTAACAACATAGATCACTCATCATAAATCACTATCACAGATATGATAATAATAAAAATGTTTGAAATATTGAAACAATTACCAAAATGTGACACAGTACATGCTGTTGGAAAAATGTTGCCTACAGATTTGTACAACACAGGGTTGCCACAAACCATAAATCTGCACAGTACATGATATCTGCAAAGCACAATAAAGTGAATCACGATAAAAGAGCATATACCTGTAATGACATATATTTACTACATAGTCTGATATGGAATATTTTTCACTGCCTTAGAAATCCTCTGTTCTCTCCTTATTTATCCCTCTCTCTCCTCTCCTTTCTGTCAACCCCTGATCTTTTTATTAACTCTGTAACTGTGTTTTTAATAAGGTCTTGTAGCTGAAATCACGCAGTTTGTAGCCTTTCCAGAGTGTACTTTCCAGAGTGTAGCCTTTCCAGAGTGTACTTTCTCTCAGTAACATGCATTTAAGTTTCTTTCATGTCTATTCAATGCTTCATAGCTAACTTCATTTTAGTATTGAATAACATTCCATTGCCTGGATACACCACAGTTTATTTATTCATTTAGCTACCAAAGGGCATCTTGGTTGCTTTAATGTTTTGGCAATTATAAATAAAGCTGCTCCACATGTCTATGTGCAAACATAACACACACAACACAACACAACTGTGCAAGGCCACAGTTGTTGAGTTGTGTGATAAGAATATGTATAGTTTTATACGAAACTGCCAAACACTCTTCCAAAATAGCAGTACCAATATGCTTTCCCACTACTGATTAATGAGAGTTCATGTTTCTCCACATCCTTATAGCATTTTGTATTGTCAGTGTTTTAGATTTTGGGCATTCTATTTTGTATGTAACAATATCTCACTGGTGTTTTAATTTGCAATTTTTAAATAACATATGATGCCCCAAATCTTTTCACTGCTTACTTGCTACTTGTACATCCCTAGTGAGGTGTCTGTGTCTGTTCGGGTCTTTTTCTCATTTTTTAATCAGTTTGTTAATGGTCTCATTGTTGAGTTTTAGGAGTTCTTTGTGTATTTTGAGTAAGATTTCTTTATCAGATATGCCTTTTGCAAATAATGTCTCCTAGACTGCTGCTTGTCTTCTTTTTCTCTTGGTATTGTCTTTTGAAGAGAAGATTTTTCTTAATTTTAAGGAGCTCTAGGTGATTATGCCTTCTTTTCATGGATTGTGCATTTCATGGATTGTGCTTGTGAGGATGTGAAGCAACAGATACTGTCATTCATTTCTGGTTGGAAAGCAAATCAGTACTGCTCACTTAGTTTTTCTCCTGTGTCATCTTCTAGAAGTTTGATAGTTTTACATTTACATACAGTAGTCTATGATCTGTTTTGACTTAATTTTTTGAATGGTATAAGGGCTGTCTAGATTAATTTTTTTTGTGTGAATGTCTAATTTTTTCAGCACCATTCTTAAGACTATCTTTGCTTCATTGCATTGCCTTTACTGTTTTTTTCAAAGATCAATTGACTATATTTATTTTGGTCTATGTCTGGGATCTCTATTATGTTCCATTGATCTATTTCTCTCTATTTTCTCCAGTACCATACAGTGTTTATTACTGTATGTTTATAGTAAGTCTTGAAGTGGAGAGTCAGTCCTCTAGCTTTGTTCTTCTCCTTCAATATTGGATTGTCTATTTTGGCTCTTTTGTCTCTCAATGTAAACTTTAGAAACATTTTCTTGTTTTAAATTTAATCATGGTTATATTGAGTATATAGGTCATATTGGAAGGGATAAACATCTTGAAAATATCAAAATTTCCTATCCATGAGAACGGAATAGCTCCCCAATTATTTAGTTCTTCTTTAATATCTTTCACCAGAGTTTTATCATTTTCTTGATAAAGATCTTGTACATATTTTGTTAGATTTACACCTAAGTATTTCATTTTGCGGTGCTCACATAAATGGTAATGTGTTTTTAATTTCAAATTCCACTTGTTCATTTTTGGTATATAACAAAGCAATTGACATTTGTGTATTGATCTGTATCCTCCAACTTTGCTATAATTGCTTATTAGTTCCACTAGCTTTTTGTTGATTCTTTCCACTTTTCTATACAGAAAATAATGTCATCTGTGAACAAAGGCACTTTTATTTATTCCTTAAAAATCTGTATATCTTCTATTTCTTTTTTTATCTTATTGTATTAGTCATTATGTCATTATGATACTGAAAAGCAGTGGTGAAAGGGAAGATTCTTGATATGTTCCTGATCTTAGTGGGAATACTTTGAGTTTGTCACCATTAAGTATGATATTAGCTATAGGTTTTTTTGTAGATGTTCTTTATCAAGTTGTGAACATTATCCTCTATTCTTAATTTGCTGAAAGTTTTTATAATGAATCATGACTGGTATTGACTTTTGAAAAAAAATTTCTGCATCTATTGATATGTTCATGTGCTTTTTCTTCTTTAGCCTGTTGATATGATAGATTACGTTAACCGATTTTTGAATATTGAACCAGCCTTGCATACCTGGGATAAATAACCATTATCTTCTAAATTATTTTTAAAGATAATTAAGATTAAAGCCAGAAATCAATAATTCATGAAAAAGATACAATGTATAAAGGGCATTGAGAAGTAGAATAAGACAGTTATTAAAACGAAAGCAACAATGGGCCGGGTGTGGTGGCTCATGCCTGTAATCCCAGCACTTTGGGAGGCCAAGGGGGGCACATCATGAGGTCAGGAGTTGGAGACCAGCCTGACCAACATGGGGTGAAACCCTGTCTCTACTAAAAATACAAAAAAATTAGCTGGTCGTGATGCTGCGCACCTGTAATCCCAGCTACTCAGGAGGCTGAGGCAGGAGAATCGCTTGAATCCGGAAGGCAGAGGTTGCAGTAAGCCAAGATCACACCACTGCACTCCAGTCTAGGCGATAGAGCGAGACTCTATCTCAACAAAACAAAACAAAACAAACAAACAAAAAAACAAAATGCAAACAAGCAAACAAAAAACCTAAAGCAACAGATTATCCTGTTTTATAGGATAGCATGTGACAGTAAATAATATTAGTAATTCTTAATTATTTCAAGAGTATGCATGTGTGTACAAACATGTATATACATGGGCATGTGTACATGTGTACATGCATGTGTGTACATGTATATGTGTATATATGTTAACATAATTCATACTCTTTACTCATGACAGAAATTTTACTGTCTATACAGAGACTCGACAGTACTTATAGACTCAATGCCCCTTCTTTGAGAAAACACATATGCATACAAGGATACAAGGACTTCTTGGAATAAGCCTAAATTCTACCATGGCTGGAAAAACACATTGAAATCAATAAATCAAAGAATAATTCATTACATCATAGATCATAATTGGAGACTAATAACAATACCTTGTCTGTGATTATTTTGGCAATCTTAATATACACACCAGATTATCTATTGGTTAAGGCACTTATTTTGTAAGTGAGGACCGTCTAGAGAATATGTTAAATAAGTAGCAACAGGTATATACATTTATACATGATAACATATTTATAAAGATTTTTTGTAATCTTTTGTCTCCAAACATTTCTGCAATTGGAGCTTATGACTCAGAGGCATGTATTAAAAACAACACTAGACTGGCCTTTAGGTGACTTGTATCAGTCTTCCCTCTGAAACTTATGAGTCTTCAACTGAGTCACTTTCAGGCTTGATTATCTCAAATGTAAAATAAGAAGATTGAAGCTAATGATTCCTAAAACACTTCTATGTTGACTATTCAATAAGCTCATGATTTTGTGTAATTACCCTCCCTCTCACACCTAATTCATTATGATGATTAAAAAAGCAAGTAGTATGGTGTCACGGATCTGGGTTCAAATAACAGCATTTATTTTGTAGAAAGTAGTGTCTTTTGTAGCAGACACATATTTATTAATTTTCTACATTTAGTTCATTTTGCTTTTCCCCCTCCCCAATGAAATTTAAATAATCTTCAAAGCAAAACTGTAACAAGTGCACCAGTGTGGTATCTGTTATCTTTAAACCTGCTTGAAAACAACAACCACAACAACAAAACACTAGTTGGTTTTTAGGAAAAATGAGGCAATTTTTTCCGTTCTTCTCACTGTGATCTTTGTGTGTGCCTATGTATGTATCTATCTCCTTTCATTCTCTCCTAGAGAGCAAGAGACAATGTGCTTTTTATTTTCTCTAATGATTTATTTACCTTCAGCAATATACAGAATTCACTCTCTAAATTCACTTTATATCCATTCAAGTATTTTCCCCATTTTAAATAATACTTCAGGTGATGTTGATCTGCTTGAATGACTTATATAAACCTTTGTACGTTGTGAATATATACTGTAAATTTATATCATGTTAACCAATTAAATATGGCCAATCTTATTCAATCTAAAATAATAGACACTGAACACTTTGTCAAAAAGTTAATTTTTTATTATAATGTAATTAGAAAATGTATTTCAACTTACAATGACTTCTTTCAATAACATGTATTAATGATGATGATGTACATCATATTTAAAATGAAATTGATAAATGATTTAGTATTATTCAATTAGAATGATGCCACTGTAATCTAACATTAATCCAAATTTTTCTTGATTTCCTGAATCCTCTCTTTAAAAAGTTAATTACTCAGTATTGACTTACTATCCTAATTAACTGTACACTAAATAATTTAAAGGACCTTAAAATAATTACCAGGCAAAGAGTTTGCATGATTGGTCACAATTTATGGACAATAATTATTGTTATATTTTTAATGATAACTTGATACATGCAGTAGAAAAAGCTGGAATGAACAGTTTTATCATAGATTCCCTCCAGCCCAAGAAAATCGCCTATGAAGTTAAGGAGGCATATTCTTTCATTCAGACCACAGGGGTACTATTTTAATAAATTGCCACTTCAATGTGCAAAATAATGCCCCAATGGACTGGAAGCGAAGACTTGCTTCTGAAAGTCTAATTTGCACTATGGGAGCAGTTTACTCACCTGACAAGCGCTGACCTGATGGATCATATTCTAAAATGCCAGCAGATTTATGCAAGTATAATTGATAGCAAATGCAAGCTGCAAAAGACCACTTTTTTTTTCACTTCCCACATTAGGTTCCTAATTCACCAGTGTATGATTTCACAAAGCAGACACCTTATTAGGGCACAGGGACTTTGTATGACATTATAACTCAACAGCTATTTTCAGCATTTATTATGTGATATAACTCAATTTTTTAAAAAATCAGTTCAGGTGTTGGCACTTAAGACAAATTAAGTTTCTGACAAGCCATTCTCCTTTTTTAATATACTGTTGCATGATGAACATTTTACAAAATAGAGAAAATATGACACATTAAAAAGCAATACACAATCTTGTTAAAAATCCTAAGAACAGATTTTGTTTTTAAAAAAGCCCTTTAGAAACAATTTTAGACTTCGCCAAAATGGTGACGAGTGCTGGATCATTAACACCGTTCCAGCTCTCTGGAGAAGAAGTGCCATTAGTATCAATTTTCTAATGTGCCTGATAAGGCATTTTAGTGTAATATTAAATATACTTTTTGACACATTCTTTTGGGGCCATTTTAGAAAATGCAAATGAGAGCATCCAATGAAAGATATAATAGGTAACTCCGGTCAAGGCTGTTGAAAAGTTTGGGCTGGTCCGAGGGGACGATTGAAAAGGAAGAGAGCTATTCAGAAGGCAATGAAAGGCAAGGCTGGAAAGGTGGATGGTTCTCTGCTTTCATTTAACCCTGGCTTAAACCCTGCTTTTCTTTTTAATAAACCTTCTCAAAGTTTTCTTATTCAACATACTATGCGAATTCAAGTGATTGGCTGAATGATAGTATTTTCAAGATTTAAAGGAACTTATAAACCATTTAGTTACAAGCTCTTCTAATTAAAGGTGAAGAAACTAAATCAAGGAGAAGAAAGGAAACAAGCAAAATATTATATAGATAGATATTAGCAGAACCAGATTAGGAAGTTAGAACAAGGAACCCTTTTCTGTTTCATGAGCCAAATTATCTTTGAAAATAATCAAAATAGTTTACAAATTAACATTTTAAAACATGAGAAATAATTGAGAGAAAAATCTTTATGTTTTAATTGAGAAGATCCTATAATTTTTATTTCATTTATCTGGAAACCCCATTCAAAGGACACAAAGAATGACATTGTTACCTACTTTCTTCTACTTTTCCAACAGTGCTTTTGGGAATAATGTACTTTTGGAATCTAGGGAGCTTTTACTAAAGTTTTTTAAACTTCATCTAATGGAATCATATTTTGGAATTTAAAAGTAACATTTCTATTTTGGAGAACATTTAATCCATAATTGGTCAGTGATAAAAGCAAAAATGAATCAATTTCACCATTCAGTAACAAAAAATCAACCCTAGAGACAACTCAGAATAGGATGTAGAGGAAGTAGCATCTACAGGGAATAGAGGGGAGCCTTTTCCTTGCTCCTTTGTGAATTTTAGGATGAGAATGCACTAGATGGGGAAAGCAAGAAGCTCTAAATACATTCTCTGATTTCTACTCTGTGGATCCCAGAATGGGAAAGCATGCTATCTAGGCTGAGGAGAAACCTGAAATTAAGAAAGATTTATTATCTATCTATCTATCTATCTATCTATCTATCTATCTATCTATCTATCTATCTATCTATCTGTCTAACTATCTATCTATCTATGAATGATAACCAAAAGTCATCTTTTGGTTTGGGGACCTGAAAAGAGATTGTGATGGAGGCTGGCCACATGTATCATGAGTGCTTATAAAATGGCAATAACAGAGAGAAATGTCCATGAATGAAGCTGTGGTATGCTGCTGGCTCTCTCCTTGCTGTATGCTGCAAGGGATCTAGAGGTAGTCACATGCTCAGGGGAAGGGACGGTTAGGTAATTAGAGAACGGATGGGCCAGTAGAGGATGGTGGTTACATTAAACACATTATGTTATTCACCAATTTACAACTGAAAGTAAATGCTGAGAGTGACATACCCTAAATGTGGATGTGAGCATGGGATTACCAAAGTCCAGTTATGACATATCACACTGTCCTGTCACCAGTCCAGAGATGGCAAAGATGCTTGTATGGATGAAAGGACACCAGATGCTCCTTGCTCTACTGCTCTTATGCCCACACCCAATTCTACATCAACCTTAAAAAGAGAAGGGGGAGTGGAAGTAGGAGAACTAAAAATTCACCCATAAGAGAACACTCAAAGTGAAAGACACCTTTTTTACATTTAATTTATACTTTTATTTTGAGGCACCCTGTTTTAATTTTTTACAAAATTATTCTATTACTTCTTAGTCGAATGTAACTTCATAAACAGATCAGATTAATTATAGATAAAAAAGAAGCTATATTATCTTTGCACATTTGAGATATACTGGAGTGCACATTTTCAATCTTGCAATCCAGTATAGTATGTAGATAAGATGAATACAGGTCAAAGACACATTCAAAAGAATAGTAATTTTAGGTCAGGAAAAAGAAAGGATATACATTTACTCTTGCACAGCTCACAAGTCTCCTGCAACAATATAACAATTTCTAGAAAAGCAGAAAATTCTCACCCATTGACAAAATAGTTTGTGGAATTGCTGAAAGTTAGAAACCATATGATGTAGAAAACCTCAGAGGAACTAACAACTTGACAAAGCAAACAACAAACAAACAAAATGCAAATCTGGCTATGCATTCAATGAGGCAGAAGGGATACAGAGATAAGAATGACTCATTGGGCAATTGGATTCAGAAAAACAATATAAGAAGCCTCCTTCTTTTCTTATAATGTCCTTACCCCTGGACCAAGGCAAAGTGCTTGAATCAGAGGATGAGTCCACTGCCCTAGCTGAAAGTGACTCCTCCAAGGAGATTAGAACCTTCCGTGCAGATGAACAATCATCTCTACTCCCAATGTCTTAATGGCGTAATAGTTTAAGGACTACAGGTATTTATTCATAGACTGTTTTTGAGAGCACATGTTCATAGGCTGTTAAACAGACTGTTTTAATTAAAGAAATGTGAATCCACATGAGTATTTGTTGAAAAACAATATGATGCAAGTGGAGCACTAAAGACAGAAACAGATGAACCAATAATTTTTAAAAATAATAATAAATGTAGTAAATACAAAAATACTCTGACTTTAGTTTAATTAACTTAGACTTCATTGGGAGGATACTAAAGTCATAAAATAAATGATATCTATAATAAAAGAAAAGCAAGTATAAAATCTTGAAATAAAATACAGGGTCGAAAGGAACTAAATGGATAAGCTGAAGAACAGAATAAACTCCACTGAAGAACAAATTTTTATGTCTTAAAGATTAAGCTAAAGGGCTCTTTTAGGAAGACTGGCAAAAGAACAAGGGGGTTCTTCCTCTTATAATACCATGGCAGTCTAGACATTCTGAAAGAACTTTTCATTTTTAATATGCAGATAAAAATAAATCATAAGATTAAAATTCATATATGGCTGGGCTTGGAAGAAAATAAGAAAATTCCCAGAGATAATAAAAAAGAGTATCAGAATAACACCAGAGTGGTTAAAAAAACAAAGCTGGGGTTTCCCTAGAGCACATCAGGGAACATAGAGCCCAGGGAATTAACATTTGTGCCCTGGACAATAGTAGAAGAGGCCTTGAGTTTATTCAAAGGAAGGAAGCTTAACTTAATATATAAGCCAAAATTTGGAACATACTGAACAGCTATATCCTTAAAGTAGTAAAGAACAAAACAAAACAAAACAAGCAAAACTGTGGCTGGAAACCAAGGGAACTGCTGAGGAAACCAGGCTCTGTATGCCATTTCTAGGTGGAATAATAAAACTAATTGTTTACCTTGGGAATTTGAAGACTTAAGCCTGTGCTCACACTGGAATATGATTTTATTTTGCATTACTTAAGCAGCCTGAGAAACATCAAGTTGAGAAATTGACTAAAGTATTTCAAAGTCAGTAGGACCACTCTGGTGCCTGCCAAAAGCAGTTACAAATACTTTCTGAAGAGTAGAATTCTCATTCCAGGTCTCTCAAGATTCTCCAAGATTGAGTTTCACAAAACATGAGCTCCTAATAAAATGGTATCAAACTCAAGAAGAAACATGCTGTCATGAGAAGACAATAAACAAGAGATTTACATTCTGAAAGACCCCAAAATTGCAAAGACAATTTGCAGAACATAAAGTAATAATGCATGGAACAAAAAAAAAAGTTCCATTATATGGGTTTGTAGTCCAAAATCACATTATTTATCTTGTGTGGAAAATTCAGGTCAAGATTTATTTTAATATTGGTTAACATTGGCCCAGTAGCTTGATAGATACAAACACAATTCCTCTGGAGAAATGAAGTTTCCAACACAAACTTACATATTCCTTATGATAAAGATTAGAAGAAATGTGTACTTATGATAAAAATGTCCTATGTTTTGAATATTCCTGCATGCTCACTCAAACTTAGACAACCACAAATAAACAAAGAATAATGAATGAAAATTAACAGAAAAAAGTCAGCAGCATCATTTTTCCTAAGATTTCAAATATAGGAATTATAATTAAGGCAAAATAAATAAATATATTATTCAAGTAATGGAAAAGAAAAAAATAGAAAGCGTAGAGGTGTTTATAGTATTCTGTGATGGTAGTTTGTATTTCTGTGGGATCAGTGGTGATATCCCCTTTATCATTTTTTATTGTGTCTATTTGATTTTTCTCCCTTTTCTTCTTTATTAGTCTGGTTAGTGGTCTATCTAGTTTTGTTAGTCTTTTCAAAAAACAAGCTCCTGGATTCATTGATTTTTTGAAGGGTTTTTCCTATCGCTATCTCCTTCATTTTTGCTCTGATCTTAGTTATTTCTTGTCTTCTGCTAGCTTTGAATTTGTTTGCTCTTGCTTACCTAGTTCTTTTAATTGTGATGCTAGGGTGTCAATGTTAGATCTTTCCCATTTTCTCCTGTGGGCATTTAGTGCTATAAATTTCTCTCTAAACACTGCTTTAGCTGTGTCCCAGAGATTCTGGTACATTGTGTCTTTGTTCTCATTGGTTTCAAAGAACTTACTTATTTCTGCCTTAACTTCATTATTTACCCAGTAGTGATTCAAGAGCAGGTTGTTCAGTTTCCATGTAGTGCAGTTTTGAGTGAGTTTCTTAATCCTGAATTCTAATTTGATTGCACTGTGGTCTGAGAGTCTGTTTGTTATGATTTCTGTTCTTTTGCATTTGCTGAGGAGTGTCTTACTTCCAATTATGTGGTCAGTTTTAGAATACATGCCATGTGTTGCTGAGAAGAATGTATATTCTGTTGATTTGGGGTGGAGCATTCTGTAGACCTCTATTAGGTCTGCTTGGTGCAGAGCTGGGTTCGAGTTCTGAATATCCTTGTTAATTTTCTGTCTTGTTGATCTGTCTAATATTGACAGTGGGGTGTTAAAGTCTCCCGCTATTAGTGTGTGGGAGTCTAAGTCTCTGTGTAGGTCTCTAAGAACTTGCTTTATGAATCTTGGTGCTCCTGTATTGCGTGAATATATATTTGGGATAGTTAGCTCTTCTTGTTGCATTGATCCCTTTACCATTATGTAAAGCCCTTGTTTGTTGTTTGTTTGTTTTTATCTTTGTTGGTTTAAAGTCTGTTTCATCGAAGACTAGGATTGCAACCCCTGATTATTTTTTTGCTTTCCATTTGCTTAGTAAATAGTCCTCTATCCCTTTATTTTGAGCCTAGAAGAAATGAAGAAATTCCTGGACACATACACCCTCCCAAGGCTAAACCAGGAAAAAGTCAAATCCCTGAATAGACCAATAACAAGTTCTGAAATTAAGGCAGTAATTAATAGCCTATCAACCAAAAAAAAAGCCCAGGATGAGATAGATTCACAGCCAAATTCTACCAGAGGAACAAACAGGAGCTGATACCATGCCTTCTGAAACTATTCCAAACAATAAAAAAAGAGGGACTCCTCCCTAACTCATTTTATAAGGCCAGCCTCATCCTGATACCAAAGCCTGGCAAAGACACAACAAAAAAAGAGAATTTCAGGCCAATCTCCTTGAAGAATATCGATGCGAGTATCATCAATAAAATACTGGCAAACCAAATCCAGCAGCATATCAAAAAGCTTATTCACCAAGATCAAGTCAGCTTCATCCCTGGGATGTAAGGCAGGTTCAACACACACAAATCAATAAACATAAGCCATCACATAAACAGAACCAATGACAAAAACCACATGATTATCTCAATAGATGCATAAAAGGTCTTCGATAAAATTGAACACCCATTCATGCTAAAAACTCTCAATAAACTAGGTATTGGTGGAACGTAAAATAATAAGAGCTATTTATGAAAAACCCACAGCCAATATCATACTGAATGGACAAAAACTGGAAGCATTCCCTTTGAAAACTAGCACAAGACAAGGATGCCCTCTCTCACCTCTCCTATTCAAGATAGTATTGGGAGTTCTGGCCCTGGCAATAAGGCAAGAGAAAGAAATAAAGGATATGTGAATAGGAAGAGAGTAAGTCAAATTGTCTCTGTTTGCAGATGACATGATTGTATATTTAGAAAATCCCATCATCTCAGCCCCAAATCTCCTTAGGCTGATAAGCAACTTCAGCACAGTCTCTGGATACAAAATCAATGTACAAAAATCACAAGCATTCTTATACACCAATAATAGACAAACAGAGAGCCAAATCATGAGTGAACTCCCATTCACAATTGCTACAAAGAGAATAAAATACCTAGGAATACAACTTACAAAGGATGTGAAGGACCTCTTCAAGGAGAACTACAAACCACTGCTCAAGGAAATAAGAGAGGACACAAACAAATGGAAGAACATTCCATGCTCATGGATAGGAAGAATCAATATGGTGAAAATGGCCATACTGCCCAAAGTAATTTATAGATTCAATGCTGTCCCCATCAAGCTACCATTGACTTTCTTCACAGAATTAGAAAAAAACTACCTTAAATTTCATATGGAACCAAAAAAGAGACCGCATAGCCAAGACAATCCTAAGCCAAAAGAACAAAGCTGGAGGCATCATGCTACCTGACTTCAAACTATGCTCCAAGGCTACAGTAACCAAAACAGCATTGTACTGGTACCAAAACAGGCCTTCAAAAAAATTGAACACCCATTCATACTAAAAACTCTCAATAAACTAGGTATTGATGGAAAATATCTCAAAATAATAAGATATATATATATATATATCAGTGGAACAGAACAGAGGCCTCAGAAATAACACCACACATCTACAAATATCTAACATTTGACAAACCTGACAAAATCAAGCAATGGGGAAAGGATTCCCTGTTTAATAAATGGTGTTGGGAAAACTGGCTAGCCATGTGCGGAAAACTGAAACTGGACCCCTTCCTTATACCTTATACAAAAATTAACTCAAGATGGATTAAAGAATTAAATGTAAGACCTAAAACCATAAAAACGCTAGAAGAAACCTAGGCAATACCATTCAGGACATAGGCATGGGTGAAGAATTCATGACTAAAACACCAAAAGCAATGGCAAACAAAAGCCAAAATTGACAAATGGGATCTAATTAAACTAAAGAGCTTCTGCACAGCAAAAAAAAACTATCATCAGAATGAACAGGAAACCTACAGAATGGGAGAAAATGTTTGCAATCTACCCATCTGACAAATGGCTAATATCCATAATCTACAAGGAATTTAAACAAATTTACAAGAAAAAACAAACAACCTCATCAAAAAGTGGGTGAAGGACATGAACAGACACTTCTCAAAAGAAGACATTTATGCAGCCAAAAAACACATGAAAAAATGCTCACCATCACTGGCTATCAGAGAAATGCAAATCAAAACCATAATGAGATACCATCTCACACCAGTTAGAATGGCAATCACTAAAAACTCAGGAAACAACAGATGCTGGAGAGGATGTGGAGAAATAGGAATGCTTTTATACTGTTGGTTGGAGTGTAAATTAGTTCAACCATTGTGGAAGACAGTGTGGCGATTCCTCAAGGATCTAGAACCAGAAATACCATTTGACCCAAGAATCCCATTACTGGATATATACCCAAAGGATTATAAATCATTCTACTATAAAGACACATGCATACCTATGTTTATTGCAGCACTGTTCACAATAGCAAAGACTTGGAACCAACCCAAATGCCCACCAATGATAGACTGGATAAACAAAATGTCACACATATACACCATGGAATACTATGCAGCCATAAAAAAGAATGAGATCATGTCCTTTGGAGGAACACGGATGTAACCGAAAGCCATCATCCTCTGCAAACTAACACAGGAACAGAAAAACCAAACCCCGCATGTTCTCACTCATAAGTGGGAGCTGAACAATGAGAACACATGGACACAGGGAGGGGAACATCACACATTGGGGCCTGTCAGGGGGTTGGGGGCTAGAAGAGGGATAGCATTAGGAGAAATGCCTAATGTAGATGATGGGTTGATGGGTGCAGCAAACCACCATGGCACGTGTATACCTATGTAACAAACCTTCACATTCTGCACATGTATCCCAGAACTTAAAGTATAATAAAATAAATAAATAAATAAATAGAAAACATGGTGAGTTTTTAAAATTTATTTATTTATTTACTTTTTAGAGATGAAGTCTCACTTTGTTTTTCAGGCTGGTCTTGAACTCCTGGCTGCAAGTCATCCTCCTGCCTCTGCCTCTTGAGTAGGTGGGATTATAGGAACTAGCTGTGGTGCCTGGCTCTAGAAGTGTGGTGCTTTAAAAGAAAAATTTCCAGGAGATTTATAAACCTTCCAAAACTATAAAGTGTAATTATTCATTCATCCATACAACTCTTAATGGATATATAATATATGCCTTATATTTTTCTAGATCACAGAGCCAGTCATGAACAAAACAGACAAAAACTCCATTCGTGTGTTGATTGCATTCCAGGGCATGTGGGGGTTGGAGGGAGAACAAAAGAAAGCAAAGCAAAACAAAACCAAAGCCATGTATAATACAGTAAGGTGGTAAGCTACACAGTGAAAAATAGATTTGAGAGGAACAATACATAACAATTAGGGAGAGAAGCAATACATCTATAAATAGATCGCTGATGAAAATCTTAAACATAACATTTGGCCAAAGACTTAAAAAAGGCAAAAAGTGAGGAAATCAGATATCAAAATTTATGACTACATAGACCAGAAGGCCAAATTGACCCTGTGGCATTCTTTTGTGTAGCCTGGGAGCTAATGTTTTTGTTGCTGTTTTTTAATTTTTGTCTAAGGGTTGTAAAACATAAACACAGAATAATTTATGGTAGAGAACCATAGTGGAATACCAAAAATATTTATTATCTGGTTCTTAAAAAATATTTGCTGACCCTTGACCAGAGGAAATATATTTTGATAGAAGAAAGAACAAATGAAATATTACAAATGGTACCAGGAAAAGAGTCATCTCATGAGAAAATAAAGAAATTGGGTTTGTATCTCACACTATGCAGAGAAATCAATTTCTAATGGGTTAAACAAAAAAATTTAAAGGTAACACATTAAGCCTTTTAGAACAGAATGTAGGAAAATATATTTATTACTTCAGGATAGAAAGGGACTTCTTAATCTAAAGCAAAATGTGCTAACCGTGAGAAAAAATATTAATAGAACTGACTATATTAAAATTAAGAACTGAGTTTATCAAACTGCAACAAAAAGAAAATTGAATAAATAAAAAAGGTAGAAGATATTCGTAACATATTTAAAGCAATCAGGATTTAATATATTAAATATATTAAGAATTTATAATTATACATAAGAATAAGACAAGCAGCCTAGCATAAACTAGGCGAAAGTCATGAACAAGCATTTGTTCTGATGAGAAAACAGGATTAGCATTTAAAGACATGGAAAGATCTTTGCCCTAATCAATAATACAATAGGGCAAATTAAATCCATAATGAAACACTATTTTTCACAAACTATGTTGACAGAAATTAAGAAATTTTGGTGGAGGATGTGAATCAATGGAAACAGTATGAACTGATATTGACAGTGTAAAATTAGTACAAATATTTTCAGAAACTATTTTGCTCTTGCTTGTAAAATCGAACGTCTGTGAAATCTACAACACTGACGTGGACTCCTGGATCTTTCTTACTTTAATTTCCTCTAGATGCAAACTCTGAATCAAGAATAAGAGTGGTAGTAACCTATTTGAGAATTCATTTCAGGAAACATCAGAAACGCAATGAGAAACTGAGAAAAAGAAGAAAAGTAAGCCAGTAAAGGGTGGATTATAAAGCAAGTTACCACTGTAGGCAATTAAAGCATTATCACACTTTGGTAAACTCTGAGAGGCAGTACACACTAGGGTTATCCCACCTGAGGTGGGGTGAGTGTGCAGCAAGAGGCATTATTTATATACCAAGTTTCATCAGTCATTGAGTTCTGATCATTAATTGCCAGAACTTCTGACTTGCCGAGAGGCAGAGCATGCTTCAAAAGACAGAGAAATTATTTGGCAAAAGGATACAGTAGCTTGTGTGTGATAGTTGGATCCCCACGGATAGAAAAGGTAAAGGCTGAAGTATACAGAGGTAGCATTAACAGTGCATATACCAGAGACTGTCTCACACATGTGTGAGAATGCAGCAGAATGTTCATAGAAACATTGCTTATGGTGGTTAGCACTCACAAAGGATTCAGATTCTCAAATCACCTAAAAGAATTAGGAATCTTACCCTATATCCAGTTCTACTAGTAATTCATAGATACAATAAATCAAGAAACTATGATGAAGCAGGTGGAGGTTCAGGGCATTGATAGCGGCTCTCCAGATCCTCTAATGATTTTTGAAATAATTGAGTCATACAACATCCACAGAGGACTTAAAGCAGTATCTACTACATAAAAGGCACACATCATTTTTGTTTTTAACTAATGACAAAAAGAGCAAACATAAAAATATTAAGTCTCTGATGCTCATGAATCTAGACAAAATAATAAAATAATTTCTGTAAAAACAATTGAAGTTGTAGTAAAATATATATTTGTTTTAACTTTTAAAAGATAAATTAAAACCAATATAAAAATACATATTTCAGTTTTTATTTTTTAGTTTACTCCAAAAATTAAATATCATAATTTGCATGATTGTTATTGCAAGTGTTCAAAGTAGCTCATAATTATAACACTACTAAGTTTTTCCCATATAAAAAATGAAAAATGCATATTCTCTGTTAATCCCTTTTCTCACCAGTAACTTCTGCTTTTCTTTATTTAGAATATAGACTGATTGAAGTAGCCTAATTTCAAAGTCATGGAGACTATAGTCATGAGTTTGGTCAACATTCTAAGGATATATAATCTGAAATCATTTCTGTATGGGCTGATGAGAAATTTTGACTTTGCTATCTTTTAAGTATAGCAAAATATTACTCAAATAAATTTCAGTGAACAAAGTAGCATATGATTAAAAATACAAAGACTAAAAACGTGAACTCTAAGCTTCTTTTCATTTATCTTTGCAGTTCCAAACACAGGAGACAGCAGCTCTGTTTCTCCCTGCTTTATTGCACTTTATGTTTTAGTGCCTGTCGTTTTCATCGTACTTCTTTCAGTTTCTTTCATGACTTTTTGACATAGAACATGAGAGTAATCTATACCTGATGAAGACCCTGCAGAGGAAAGCCATTTCTGTTGAATGAACCACCACATAAAGAAAAGATATTCCAAAACTGAACTTAAAATCCAAGGCCAGGGTGGAGGGCTGGATTGAGGGGATCATGTCAACAACTCTCTGTTAAACAAGTCTCCGCCTCAGCAATCATGAAAATCACTTTCAGGCAGACTTTCCCAGAGATTGTTTATTTGTTCCTTAGGTGTCTTACCTGAATGTTGATGCCTTTTTTTGCCCATTTTCCGTGCTCTCAAAACTTGGTAGTTTTCTTTGTTTCAGATTATTCTGTTAGCCGAGGAGGTTTAAGGCCATTCATTCTGATTTTTGCATATCCATGACAAATATCTACTTTTTGCTTTGGAAAGGATATTTTGATCTACTCAGTCAAGAGACACTAAAAAACACTTTTTTTTGTGTAAATTTAGGAGTCTTTCCAGTGCAGCAGACTTCTTTTGGAAGTAGAAGTGAAGCATAATCTTTTTCTGGTTTTTGTGAATATGTTTAGTTACGGAAACTTCATGCGTCCAGCCTCTTAAAAGAGTTATTCTCACCCCTAACCTACTTCTGATCTGTCATTTTCTAAACAGCTGAAGCCTTATGTTTATTTCTATTTTTGTTTTAATTGCCATACATTCTATAGGTTACTAGAATACTAAAGTTATAAATTGTTTGGATTTTCTCATATCTAGACATACCACAATGTTCTTAAATCTAGTACAATCAGAAAACCAAATAACCCATGGTCTCAGAGACCCTTTATATCTTAAGAATTTTAAAATACTAGAAAATGTTATTCCTCAGCACATCATATATTTTAAGGTAGTGGTCCCCAACATTTTTGGACCAGGGACCAGTTCCATAGAATACAATTTTTTTTCCACTGTGGGTGGAATGGTTTGGATGAAACCAATGGTTTCAGATCATCAGGCATTAGACTCTCATAAGGAGAACACAACCTATATCCCTCACATGTGTGGTTCACAATAAGGTTTGCGTTCCTGTGAACATCTAATGCCGCCACTAATCTGACAGGAGGCAGAGGTCAGGGGGTAATGTACACTTGCTGGCTGCTCACCTCCTGCTGTGCCGCTGGGTTCCTAACAGGCCACAGACAGGTACTGATCTGCAGTCTGGGTGTTGGGGACCCCTGCAAGTTTAAGGTATAATAATGGTTATTGAATGAGCATAATATTACAATATGTTCTTTAATTTGCTCTGGCATAGTTCAATTCCTTCACAAGCTGTATATTCAATACTTAGCAACACATGATATAGAGTAACCTGTTTCCTTCAATATGATTTCCAATTATAACTCAGAATATTCTTTGGAATCATTATATTCTATAATCCTGCCAATTTGCATCATTTACAGTTTTACTTCTTTCTCCTTTGGAAGACACAATTCTTTACAAATTCACACTTCATTTGTTGTTTGTAGAAAACAACCATACTGCCAGTAGTATTTTCTGAATTCCTTCTGTAAACTGCTACTTAAATACTGGCGTGGCCAAATGTGCATGGCTTTGGGCAAAGTCAAGATGCACAATATATAGCCTTGTACAAAGTTAAATTAAAATTGTTTATTTTTATATACATGTAAGATGCTAAAATGTTTTCTTGATAGAGAAAAGGAAACCCAATTCTTGTAGTAGATGAACTCAAATTAATTGTCTATAACTATAATATTGTGATGTAAATAGAGATAATGAAAATATTGGATTTAATTTACCAAGAACAATCCAACATATAAAATTGTCTGAATTTTAATTATAATTTATATCCTAAAATATCATAACTGAATGATAATATACTTCTCAATAACAAATATGTTAAAATGAATCTTTTTATTGAAAAATTGTTATAACCCAGTCATGTTGATTTAATGAGTACTAAACAGCATTATTTATTTAGTACTGATTAAATTTAGTATATATAGTTATATATCAGTACTAAATTATATAGATATATCAGTATGAAATAATATATCTAAATTATTAAATGTTATATATTAATATTATATATTATATTATATATAATTATATATATATAAATTCCTCTAGTTTAAGTTAAACATTAACATTGTAATAGATTGAAAAAATTTAAAAGCCATTGATAAGCAATACATTTTAATGTAACTCTCAGATTATAATCATAAGCCTCTGTTCTAATTAATTCAATATCATGTCTCTAAAAACAACCAAATAGAGATAAAGGCCTAATAAGTTCCTTTAGATAAAATTGTTTTAAAACCTGGAATTGAGAATATATAATAATATGGAAATTTGGGTAAGCAATGTTTCCTTTTATAAATTTAGAGCTAATGACATTGTTAATATTTACAGATTTACTAATACGTATATAATTGCACTTCATGAAATTGTTTTAAAGAACAATTTGGAAATTTTCATTTTAAAAGTCAAAGAATTCATCACAGTATATTACCTTTTATAAAAAATACTGAAAATTCTACATGGTCTCTATCAGGTGGTACTTATCACCTAGCAAATATTTTAGTTTTTAATGTTCCAATAATATAAAACATTTTCTCTTTTTTTCCTTCTCTCCTCTTCCCCTTCTCCTCCTTCATGCTTTTTTTTCCTCTCTTATTCCACCTCATATAACAATGTCTCATTTTTTAACTTCTCTCTTTCAGTCTCCCTCCAGATTTGCACGTGTGAACACTTGCACACACACATACATATACAGATAGAATAGTTAAAAGCACATTTTGAAGCAACAGTGCTTGCCTTTGAACAGTAGCAATGGTTATTGCTAGATGTGTGACATTGGGATAATTACTTAATGACTATCAGTTTTCTCATCTAACACAGAGATAATGGAAAATCTATCTCACATAATTATAATGCAATTTGAATGTGCTATGTAAAACATTTAAGTCAGTGCCTGAGACACTGCAAAATCCATTTTTAAAAAGTTTTTTTCCATAACCAACCACCAGATATTGACATATGAAGAAAATTAAAACGGGGTCATATTGACATATGCATCCTTGAAAATCAGGATATCTTCCTGGGTAAGACATTTAAGTTGTAGGTGGGCTATATATGCTATAATGAGTAGCTGGGATGATAGTGAGTAGCTGGGACCTTGAAATCCAAGTTAGCATGATTCTGTCTAATGTACACTGAATTTGTAAATGTTGTGCATGTGTATATTTATATATGAACGTGTATAAATAGATGCTGAAGAATAGGAAGGTGCATAAATAGATGTTGTAGGTCTTAAATCTAGATGTTCAGAACTGAAATAATGATAGGTTTTAAACTTGGAGAACATACTTAAGAACATAGGGATAATTAAATTTAACTTTATGTTATCTTAATATTTAAAGAGTACATCACCATGATTTTAAAAAGAAAAAACAAACAAACAAAAACCTTTTTAAGCATTTTGCAGGATTTATTGGCAAGGGTAAGTATTAGACACTGGATTCAATTGTTCTTACAGCTGTGATTTTTCTAAAACAGCATTGGCAAGCAAAGTTTTTACTGAATTATTTTACGGTCCTGCAAACCAAAACACTACGGTAAATCTTTTAAGATTGGGTAGGCAAGGTACTGATTATAGCAGACAGTTTTTTGATTTCTTCCTAGGCTACAATGACTCCTATGATTTCTTTCTAGGCTACAACATCTCCTAGAATGTACCTTTGATTGTGTGTAATTTCTAATTCCAACCTTGCAGTAGTTGATTGCAGTAGATAACCTGACCCATATTTAGACTATTACATTCTCTCTTTTTCTTTTTTGAGACACAGTCTTGCTCTGTCTCCCAGGCTGGAGTGCAGTGGCACCATCTTGGCTCATTGCAACCTCCACCTCCCGGGTTCAAGCGATTCTCCTGCCTCAGTCTTCCAAGTAGCTGAAATTACAGGTGTGTGCCACCATGCCCAGCTATTTTTCTGCATTTTTAGTAGAGACAGGGTTTCACCATGTTGGTCAGGCTGGTCTTGAAATTCTGACTTCAAATCATCCGCCTGCCTCAGCCTCCGAAAGTGCTTGGATTACAGGCATGAGCCACCGAACCCGGCCGACTATGACATTCTTTTTCTTAGGAATGTGCAATCTGAACTCAGTTGCTGTTAGTTTCCTTTAGTAGCTAGAACTAAACTGACTTAAATTTAAGAGTTAAGGGGCAAGCATGCATATGGGGGAGAAGCTGCAGATCCAGCCAGTAGAGAGAAAAGAATAAGGCAAAGAAGCACAGAGAGTAGAAAAGAAAAATAATGTTGAAGACTCAACAAAATGGTGAGAAAATAATTCTTAGAATCCTGGCAGCTTTTAGTCCCTGATCTAAACATTCCTGGCTTATAGTTATTGCAGTCTTGGGATACTGCAAGATACCAGTTGCCTTCTAGCATAATCAATGGTTTTGTTTAAACTAGTAGATTTTAAGTACAATAGTAATGAATATCCTATTAAGCTGAATTTATTGCAAGAATTTTTTTCTAATTTGTATACTTTTTGTTACTTGAAATAATAAAAATTAAACTTCTATAACTATCATGTGATAATTATGGAAAATTATATATGCCATATGTAATATATTTGGACAAAATTATAAATCTATAAATAAAATAATAGCTGATATTTGTTGAAGAGTTATTGTGCATCAGATTCTGTTATTAAACACATTCGATTCTATTAACACATTTAATTCCTCAATAACCTTATGAGGTAAATATATCACTACTGTTTTATACATGAGGAAATTGTGGTGTCTTGCTCAAGATCAGTCATCTAGTTACAGGCAGAATTTGAGATTGCATCCCAAAAGTCACACCGCAGAGCCCATATACTTAATCATTATTTGTTGGGCTCAGCTTCCTGTATTTGTCCACTGAATTAAGATTATAATATTTTAAAAATCATATATTCTTAAAAAAACTTTGGACATTTGAGTTATTACAATCTAGGTGATTTTTATCATTTGTCAAATATAACTATAGACTTGTCAATTTCTTTTTGCAATTCTGTCAATTTTTACATACATTAATAGTATATAATTAGGTATACATAGGTTCAGTATTGTTATGACTTACTAGAAAATGGTAATTAAATCTATCAATATTTGATCTCTTTTTTTATTATTGCATCTTGTATTCCACTATTTTCTTTTGAATTTGTTTTCCTTCTTACTAAAGTACTTTAAATTATTCTTGTAATGAAGATGTGTGAATTATAAAGTCACTCAGTGTTTGAGAATACAGTTACATGCTTTGGTCAATGAGGAATTCCACGTACAATGGTGGTTCCATAAGATTACAATGGACAGAAAAAATTTCTGTCAAAGTTACACTTTGTAACTGTCATAATTTCATCATGCAACACATTACCTTTCCTGTGGTTAGATACATAAATATCATTGTGTTACAATTGCCTGCAGGATTCAGTACAGAAACATGCTGTACACTTTTGTAACTTAGAGACAATAGGCTATACCATATAGCCTAGGTTTTTAGTAGGCTATACCGTCTAGGTTTGTTTAAATATATTCTATAATGTTCAAAAAATGACAAAATTGCCTAATGACATGTTTCTCAGAATGTACCTCCATCTTTAAGCGAAGCATGACTGTATTAATTTTACTTTTGTTCTTCAATGGTAATTGAAATGAGTTTAGAAACCAAGACCAAGAGTCACTTTTCTTATTCATTTGGTGTTTTTGTTCATCTGTTGTTGTTGATTGGAAGTATGCTGTTAATTTAACATTTATTTGTCCTTCTAGAATATGCACTTTTCCCATGTAATTTCTATGTGTTCATTTGTCTTTATCGCACTTTTTTATTTGTACTTCTTATCTCATTCATTAAATATTTTATTTCAGCACATCTCTTTTTTATCAGTGAGAAGTCCTACTTGGATCATTTTTAACTTTACTTTTTCTTAATTCAAACTCTTCTCTTTAATTTTGTCCTTCTTTCAGTTTAAGAATGTGTTTCATAATGTTTTATTGTTTTATGGTTTGAGATTGCTGAATATCCCATTTCTTCTATTAACTGACTCTTTTTGTGGTTATTTGGTCCATGCATGTTTTTATGTATTTATTTTTCTTTAATTGTGGGTGGAGTTGACACTTTCCAAGTGAGTCTTGTATGTCTAAAATTGTGAAAGTATGTACATATTACTTCAAAAGTCACCAGATATTTAATACCTCTGGGCTTTTTTGTATAATTTTAGAAGTTATGGATTTCTTTTCAAGCAGGTTGTTTAAACATTTTTTCTGCAGTTTGTTTTCTTTGTGTGGACAAGGAGTTGTTTTGTTTTGTGATGTTTTTGTTTTGTTTTGTTTTGTTTGTCCTCTACTCAAAATCCACTATGAAGGTTAAGGTTCCTTGCTGCTGTTCAAGGCTTCTGGATAAAGTTTATTTTATTCTCAGCTGTGGAAAAGGGAAAGAAGTCTAATGTCCCTGGCTTTGGTGCCACGCTTAATGCTTAAACATCCCTCAGCCCATAGCCCTCTGAGATAAGTATAGTCTGAATTTAGTTTGGTGTAGCAAAGCATCAGATCTCCCTACCTATTCTTATTTCAATTTGTTTCTCAGTTTCCAGCATCTTGTAGGTCCTTTATTTTGTGTACAATTTTATCAGTTAATTATAAAATATGTTCTACGTATTTCATAGGGAATTTCCAAAACTTGGAAAAAACAAGCAGCCCATCCTTTTCAACTGAATCTATCATCTACCAGAACTCTGTCATTTATATTGTTCTTCAAAATTGTTATTGATTTTAATATAATTTAACTAACCACTGAATTTTCTGATTAAGTCAGAAATGTTAAGTGTTTCTTTTGAATTTTCAAAAAAGTTTAATAAAGTCTTCTACTACTACTGATAATAATTTATTTGTTATAGATGTCCCATTTCTTGGATTATCATGTTGGCTCCAATTCAGAGGAATATGAATTGAAAATAGTACTTATAGATAGCCTTGATTTTTCATTAACATTAAGGATAATTTTAATATTTTCCCATTAAATATATGATGGATCTTTATTGAGACAGAAGATTTTTTTATTACATTAAAACATGTCTTTTATTATATATTTCTCTTTGGGCTTTCCCCTCACCTTATTAGATATTCTTATGTTTTAAATCTGTTTTCACAAATATATTTATAATGCTATGGTGTTCTTTACTTGTTAGCTATAAATCTATAAATTTGTTGAAATAAATTAATATATTTTCTATTATCAACCAGACTGTTTGCAGAATAAACTCTACTTAGTCAAAGCATATTCATTTTGTAATAACTAGTAGGATCCATTTACAAGTATTTAAATTGACATTTATTATGTCATAAATTGACATATATAATAATTATCCTTATCAGTTATACTTTTATGTGCATGTGTGCATAATATACATTTGTTTAGAACTTGTGAGTTTTAATTTACATGTTTCATATTTTCAAATATTAATTTATGTATTTGATATATGCATGTATATATAAATATATATTTAAACTATATAAGAGTTGAACTAGTTTAGAGAAAATATATGCAGCATCAGTGAAAGTATGTCATTGCAAGCAATATAAATTTGCTTTGTAAGTATTGAAATATGTTATCATAAAATGTACTTAAAGATCACTGGGCAGTTCATGAATCTCTAGAAAGAGAACCAGGGTTTGGATTGAAATCCAATAACAATTTTTTTAAAATCATGTAGCAGACTTGTTTCAGTTAAAAAAAATCTCCCTTACTACTTTAGAAACACTGGATGTGTTTACCTTTTACAACCATCTGTATTTCCGGCAATGTTTTCTTTAGCTTGGTGAAATTTGTGGTTTGTCTATCACTAAGATGCATAAAGTACAGAAAGGGTTCAGTTACTAGGAAGCACAGAGGAAAGACAAATATCTTGGTTATTTTAAATAAATTACTTATAAAAATTATGTAAGCCACTGGAAAAATTACAGTGTGTGATTTAATCATTCTTCTGATGAAAGAATTCTCTTCTTCCTGAGCATAGAAATCAGCAAATTGTATAGACTGGGAAGATCATAAGACCAGAAGCATACTGCTGGTTCCAGGTTTTGGTTTCCGTATGGGTTTGTTGTCCAATTTCGTTATATAAGACTCCGTGATTTCCTTAAAGGAATGCTCTGAAAGATGTTTATTCTTTGATACTGATGCTATAAAGAAACAGATCTACAAGGAAGCCACACTTCCAGGACATTGGAAGCAAGCGGGATGCAATGCAGCTGAGATCCAGGCAGGAGTAGAGGCAAGAGGTAAAATAAATGTCTTGGAGGCCCAAGTTCATGACTCTACTCTTGTCTCACACGGCAATACTGGTTCCAATTATGTGAGGCAAAAATCTGTGTTGCTGGAGTTTTTGTTTGTTTGGCACTGTGGGACTCATGACTAAATTCCTTTTTCTCTGTGTCTCCCTGGATTATCATTCGACAATTTTTCAAAGCCTCTTTGCATTAATTTGGAAAATATATAGGATATTATCCAGATTATTGAGACCTTCAAATGTATTGCCATAGAGTTTTAAATAAATCTTACACTTTAACATTTAGATCAATTTTATTTTATTTTATATTATTTTGGAATCCATAGACACAAGTGCATACATCAGTTTTATAATTAATTTTTCTAAGTGGTATATGGTAAGATTTTTTTTTTCTGGTTCTTTTTTCTGAATATGTATATTCAATTATTCCAGCACCATTTGTTGTCAAGTCTATCCTTTCCATCAACTATATTAGTTAAAATGTATACATATTAAAAAATTATAATTGGTCTACAGAAATATTAACTTCAGCCCACCCCTAGATATCAGAATATGACATGTAATGGGCAAAGGAAAACCAGGGCTTGCAGTTAAAGCAAATGACATTAGTATTGTATGTAACGGCCCATAAAACAGAAAGGCAAGTGCTCTGGAATAGCTAATTGATTTTAAGTATTAAAGTACAACTGCAGAAATTAAAAACAATTGTCTTGTATGTCACATAGCTTATGTAGTTTCAAATGTGCCCAAGGACTCTAATATGCAATAATAAATCAATCAGAGAGAAGACATCTGAATTTTGATTTGTGCTAGAGATTTATGACCTTTTTCTGCTTTGTAAGGAGAACATACTGTCATCTAAAAGTATGTTTTTGCATATGAATGATGAATATCCATGCATGCCTACAGCAAGGAAAATTTAATTAGAAAAGATTCTAATTTTAATTGAAGAACAAAGTTGTTTGCTTTTGATTAGAACCTGCTTTCAGAAATTCTTACATCTTCTCTCCAGAAACTGCATTTAATTGCCTTTAATAAAATTCAGAGAAGTGCACCTTTAAGGACAGGTGATGGTACACCTGTGGAGACAAAGCATAGGCTATTAATGAGAATAAAAAGACAAAGAAGCAGTGTCTGTAAGATTTACTACAAACTTAACCTCATGCTCACTTCAGTTTTTCTACTTTTACCTCACTCGAAGTATTGGGTTTTTGCTTGAATTTAAAAATTCATCTTCAGATCAATAACTTACCTATCAATGAGCTGCTCTTATTTATTTTATCTCAAGTATCTAAATGTGGATATTCCTTCACAAATCCTCTCATGTGCACTACAGTCTAGTGATTTACCTAGATATACTTGGCTTTTTAGCATCTAATTAATTCCTGATTCCATATTTTAGTGTAAGAATTGTTACTGTTCTCAGATGCATAGTGTTTCACACCATTTTTGCCTGGGGCAAGGAGATTGACTTCATTGGGAGTTGACAGAAACTTCCAGGGTAATGGAATTGTTCTAGCTCCTGTTGCAGATGGTTATTATATAGGTGTATGTGATTGTCAAAACTCATCAAATTCTACACTTTAAAAATGAACATTTTATTTTATATTAATTAGACCCTAATTTACAAAAGTAACAGGAGTGAAACTGAAGTCAACAAATATAGACTACACTTTTGAGGAATTTCATTTTGATGAGAGTATATAACCAGCAATTGGTGAGTTCTATGAAGTTATAAGAGATTTATTATTATTAAGATTGAAGAAGTGACAACAATTTTGTTTTCTGATAAAATAGTTGTTAGAAAAATAAATAATGAATATGCAATAGAAGAGGCAAAGAATGTAGTAAGAGTGCTTCAGTGTAAGCAAGAGTAGAAGGGATTTAGTACACTTGGCATGGGTTGGCCTCAAATAGGGACAGTGGCTGTACATCTATGATGATGAGAGAGAAAGCACAGTTGCAGATTGGTAAATTGTTGGGGTGATAGGAATTTGTGAACATTATTGTTTGATTTTTCTCTATTTTATTATTCAGATAGGGAAGCATGTATTAGAAGTTTGAGGAGATTGGCTGCATTTAATACTAGGTGAAAGAAAATTCAATGATAACCCTGCCTTAGTATTTTTTTATTTAAATTTTTTATTTTTTCATTGATTTTAAGTTCTGGGCTACCTGACTTCAAATTATACTACAAGGCTACAGTAACCAAAACAGCATGGCACTGATACCAAAACAGACACATAAACCAATGGAACAGAATAGAGAACTCAAAAGTAAGACTGCACACCTACAACCATCCGATCTTCTACAAACCTGACGAAAACAAGCAATGCAAACAATGCGGTGAGGATTCCCTATTTAATAAATGGTGCTGGGAGAACTGGGTAGCCATATGCAGAAAATTGAAACCGGACCCCTTACTTATACCTATGCAAAAATTAAGTGGCCTAGTATTTTTTTTTTTTTTGAGATGGAGTCTCACTCTGTCACCCAGGCTGGAGTGCAATGGCGCAATCTCCGGTCACTGCAACCTCCGCCTCCTGGGTTCAAGTGATTCTTCTGTGTCAGCCTCCTGAGTAGCTGGGATTATATGCACACACCACTGCGCTGGGCAAATTTTTGTATTTTTAGTAGAGATGGGGTTTCACCATGTTGGCCAGGCTGCTTTTGAACTCCTGACCTCAGGTGATCTGCCTGCCTCAGCCTCCCAAAGTGCTGGTATTACAGGTGTGAGCCACCACAACTGGCTGACTTCATATTTTTAATCAGTTCTGTGCTTTACCTATTTGTTGTGGTTACTGTATAACATAGATCAAAACCTCCCAGAATAGTAGAGACTTTCTTAGAATGGTTTCTCGATATATTTATTCTATGCAAAATAAAAATCATTGGTTGGCTATTTCTCATAGAATTTTTTTTTCAGCTGAATAGAAATTGAGAAAGGTTCTATAGTAAGAACTTAAGTTGTAAGGTATAAAAGTTTATGGCTCTGTGAAAGCTAGGGCAAGAGATTAAAATTTTTCTCATATAGAAATGATGCATTGTTTCTTCCTGGGAAACTTTTACTTTTTCTAAACTCAACTGAGATGTTGCTTTTCTTTGCCGGTCCCCTTTCTGTTTTTAATTTCCTACTCAGAATTATAATCCCCATCACCTGTGTTCCACTGCTACTTTAAGTATAACTCCATCATAACACTCATCATAATACATTATAGTTCTTTGTTTATATTACTGTATTCTTAATCAGTTTATGAAGAAATAACAGTCTCTAGTTCATTTCCATATTCACAATGTCTAGCATGAGGGCATGGAACCAAATTAAGCAATAAAAGTTTATTGCAATGAGTGGAATCCTCTATCCTCTGCTACAAATAAACTGTATTTTAGGATGACTAATGGACATAGATTTATCTTCTTTCAAACATATGTTCTTTCACAAATAAAATAGCAATTCATCAGCAGAACTGGCAAAACAATAGCAAAAATATTATAATATTTAAAATACCAGTAGACGTCTGCTGTGCGAAAACCTAGGAAAATATTAACTATATATTAATTTTACCATTACATATAATCACGTTGTCTAGTGAAAGCTATTCAAAACTAGATATTAATAATATATTTTAATGCTAAAATATATTTAATATTATAACATTGCATATGAATTTAGAATGCCATAAGACATTGGGGATCAAAACCTTTCTCATACTTTCAAATATATTTTCATGACACAAAGTGGAAAAATATGTTCTATTCCAGGTGGCAATCCAAACTATGATATTTCTCATTCAAAACACTGTATTTTTCGCAAAAATAGTCATAAATCTGGGGTTTTCTTACTTAGAACCCTTTTCTTTCTAATCTCTTTAAAATATTTAAAAATGAACTTCAGCTAGGTGAACTGGATAAGAATTTAGAAGGAAGTCACCAAAATTGTAATGGTGGTTAATTTCACGTGCGTCCGTGTGAAGAGCCCACCAAACAGGCTTTGTGTGAGCAACATGGCTGTTTATTTCACCTGGGTGCAGGCGGGCTGAGTCCAAAAAGAGAGTCAGGGAAGGGAGATAAGGGTGGGGCCGTTTTATAGGATTTGTGTAGGTAAAGGAAAATTACAGTCAAAGGGGTTTTGTTCTGCAGTGGGCAGGAGTGGGGGTCGCAAGGTGCTCAATGGGGGTGCTTTTTGAGCCAGGATGAGCCAGGAAAAGGACTTTCACAAGGTAATGTCATCACTTAAGGCAAGGACCGGCCATTTACACTTCTTTTGTGGTGGAATGTCATCAGTTAAGGTGGGGCAGGGCATATTCACTTCTTTTGTGATTCTTCAGTTACTTCAGGCCATCTGGGTATATACGTGCAAGTCACAGGGGATGCGATGGCTTGGCTTGGGCTCAGAGGCCTGACATTTCTGCCTTCTTATATTAATAAGAAAAATAAAACAAAATGGTGTTGAAGTGTTGGCGCGGCGAAAATTTTTGGGGGGTGATATGGAGAGAGAATGGGCGATGTTTCTCAGGGCTGCTTCACGCGGGATTACGAGCGGCGTGGGAACCTAGAGTGGGAGAGATTAAACTGAAGGGAGGTCTTGTGGTAAGGGGTGATATTGTGGGGATGTTAGAAGAAACATTTGTCATATAGAATGATTGGTGATGGCCTGGATACGGTTTTGGATGAATTGATAAACTAAATGGAATAACAGAAGGAGAAAAACAGGTATAAAAGGTCTAAGAATTGGGACGACTCAGGATGTCTGATTAGAGAGTGCCTAAGGAGATTCAGCATAGTCCTTCCAGCAAAGATTATTTATTTACTTCAAGAGTTAAGAGTGGCAGTTTGGGGATAGCACCAGGAGATATCAGCTGTGATGGCTTGGAAAAACAGTGTAAACCGGCAGTGTAAACAAGAGCAGGGCATGTATGAGTAGTTGAGAACGGTGAATAGGAGTATGACTAGACAGAAGATAGTAGGGATGACAAGTTTTTTTGGGGGCACAGTCTAAGTTGGTCTGGTGTCTGGAATGAGACTGGAGCCTAATAAAAAGGAGCATCTATACAGGAGCTCAAATGGGCTGTACCCTGTAGCATTCCGAGGACAGGCCTGAATTCTGAGAAGGGAAAGTGGTAAAAGTATTGTCCTGTCCTTTTTAAGTTGGTGGCTGAGCTTGGTGAGGTGTGTTTTTAAAAGACCTTTAGTCCATTCTACTTTTCTTGAAGGTGGAGGACCGTAAGGGATATAAAGGTTTCACTGAATACTAAGAGCCTGAAAAACTGCTTGGCTGATTTGACTAATAAAGGCTCATCTGTTATCAGACTGTATTAAGGTGGGAAGGCTAAACTGAGGAATTATGTCTGACAGAACGGAAGAAATGACTGCAGTGGCCTTCTCAGACCCTGTAGGAAAGGCCTCTACTTATTTTGAGAGCCTCTAAAAGTATTAAAGCAGCGGCAGCCTCTGCACGCAGACATGAGGGCTAGGCTAAAACAGTAAGGTCAAGTTGTTTGGACAGAAAGGCTACAGGGTGCGGTCCTGGCTCTTGTGTAAGAATTCTGACCGCACTGACCATGCCTAGGAAGGAAAGGAGTTGTTGTTTTGTAAGGGATTGAGATTTGGGAGATTAATCGGACACGATCAGCAGGGAAAGCACGTGTGTTTTTATGAGAATTATGCTGAGATAGGTAACAGATGAGGATGAAATTTGGGCTTGACTGAAGTAATGGGGGCTGTCTGTGAAGCCTTGCGGCAGTACAGCCCAGGTAATTTGCTGAGCCTAATTGGTGTCAGGGTCAGTCTAAGTGAAAGCAAAGAGAGGCTGGGATTAAGGGTGCAAAGGAATAGTAAAGAAAGCATGTTTGAGATCTAGAACAGACTAATGGGTAGTAGAGGGAGGTATTGAGGATAGGAGAGTATACGGGTTTGGCACCACAGGGTGGATAGGCAAAACAATTTGGTTGATAAGGCGCAGATCCTGAACTAACTTGTAAGGCTTGTCTGGTTTTAGGACAGGTAAAATGGGGGAATTGTAAGGAGAGTTTATAGGCTTTAAAAGGCCACGCTGTAGCAGGCGAGTGATAACAGGCTTTAATCTTTTTAAAGTGTGCTGTGGGATGGGATATTGGCATTGAGTGGGGTAAGGGTGATTAGGTTTTAATGAGATGGTAAGGGGTGCATGATTGGTCGCCAAGGAGGGAGTAGAGGTATCTTATACTTGTGGGTTAAAGTAGGGGGATACAAGAGGAGGACGCAAAGGAGGCTTTGGATTGGGAAGAAGGGTGGCAATGAGATATAGCTGTAGTCCAGGAATAGTCAGGGAAGCAGATAATTTAGTTACAGTGTCTCGCCTAATAAGGGAACTGGGCATGTGGGGATAACTAAAAAGGAGTGCTTAAAAGAGTATTGTCTAAGTTGGCACCAGAGTTGGGGAGTTTTAAGAGGTTTAGAAGCCTGGCTGTCAATACCCACAACAGTTATGGAGGCAAGGGAAACAGACCCTTGAAAGGAAGGTAATGTGGAGTGGGTAGCCTCCGTATTGACTAAGAAGGGGACGGACTTACCCTCCACTGTGAGTTACCTAAAGCTCAGCGTCCGTGATGGTCTACGGGGCTTCTGAGGTGATCAGGCAGCGTCAGTCTTTAGCTGCTAAGCCGAGATGGAGTCAGTCAGAGAGCCTTGGGCCAGAGTTCCAGGAGCTCTGGGAGTGGCTGCCAGGTGAGTTGAACAGTCTGATTTTCAGTGGGGTCCCACACAGATGGGACGTGGCTTAGGAGGAATCCTGGGCTGCGGGCGTTCCTTGGCCCAGTGGCCAGATTTCCGGCATGTGTAGCAAGTTCCTGGGGGAGGAGGTTCTGGAGGAATGCCTGGCTGCTACAGTTCAGGCGTTTGGAAGTTCTTGTGTGCTGGAGATGTGACTGGGGTTTGTCTCACAGTGGAGGCAAGGAATTGCAACTTTTTTCTGTTGTTACACACCTTGAAGGTGAGGTTAATTAAGTCCTGTTGTGGGGTTTGAGGGCCAGATTCCAATTTTTGGAGTTTTATTTAATGTCGGGAGCATATTGGGTAATAAAATGTATATTGAGAATAAGATGGCCTTTTGACCTTTTAGGGTCTAGGGCTGTAAAGTGTCTCAGCATTGCTGCCAAACAAGCCATGAACTGGGCTGGATTTTTATATTTGATGAAAAAGCCTAAACGCTATCTGATTTGGGATAAAGAAAAAGGAGCATTAACCTTGACTATGCCTTTAGCTCCAGCCACCTTTTTAAGAATAAATTGCTGGGCAGGTGGGGGAGGGCTAGTCACGGAATGAAACTGTAAGCCGGAGCAGGTGTGAGGAGGGGAGGCGATAAAAAGATTATAGGGTGGAGCAGTGGAGGCTGAGGAAGAATTGGGACCTAGCTTGGCCTGTGGAGGAAGGGAGAGGTCAGATGGGTCTGTAGAAAAGGAAGATTAGAAAGACTCAGTGATGCTTGGGGTTGGTACTGAGGGGACAGGTGGGAGGGAAAGAAGGAAGATTTGGGATGAGTTGCACTAGTCACAGAGACTAGGAAGAGACCGATGTGTAAAAGAATGCCTGGACGTCAGGCACCTCAGACCATTTGACCATTTTATGACAAGAATTATTTAGATCTTGTAGGATGGAAAAATTGAAAGTGCCATTTTCTGGCTATTTGGAACTACTGTTGAGTTTGTATTGGGGTCAAATGGCATTGCAGAAGAAAATAAGGCATTTAGGTTTTAGGTCATGTGTGAGTTGAAGATGTTTTAAGTTTTTGAGAACACAGGCTAAGGGAGAAGGAGGAGGAATGGAAGGTGGAAGCTTACCCATAGTGAAGGAGGCAAGCCCAGAGAAAAGAGTAGAGACAGGGAGAAGGGGCGGAGGGTTCTTGCCCTCCAGAAAAGCGGAGAAGGGGTTGGGGCACGGAAATAAGGGATTGGGGCACAGAGATAAGAGGTCAGGGTGCGGAAATAAGCGATTGGGGCAGAGATAAGAGGTTGGGTTGCCAAAATAAGTGACTGGGGGGTTCTCGCCCCCTAGGAAAGCGGGACTTGCTGCTGAGGGTGAAGGAGAAGGGGTTGAGGGGTACTTGCCCTGCCCCAGGAAAGCAGGACTTTCCGCTAAGGCTGAAGGAGAAGGGGTTGAGGGGTACTTGCCCTGCCCCAGGAAAGGGGGACTTGCTGCTAAGGCTGAAGGAGAAGGGGTTGAGGGGTACTTGCCCCTGCCCCAGGAAAGCAGGACTTGCCACTAAGGGTGAAGGAGAAGGGGTTGAGGGGTACTTGCCCCTGCCCCAGGAAAGCGGGACTTTCCGCTAAGGCTGAAGGAGAAGGGGTTGAGGGGTACTTGCCCTGCCCCAGGAAAGGGGGACTTGCTGCTAAGGCTGAAGGAGAAGGGGTTGAGGGGTACTTGCCCCTGCCCCAGGAAAGCAGGACTTGCCACTAAGGGTGAAGGAGAAGGGGTTGAGGGGTACTTGCCCCTGCCCCAGGAAAGCGGGACTTTCCACTAAGGCTGAAGGAGAAGGGGTTGAGGGGTTCTTGCCCTGCCCCAGGAAAGGGGGACTTGCCGCTAAGGGTGAAGGACCAAGGCAGGCATCCCTGCGTGGCCTGACACCCTTGAAACATGAGTGTATAATCAGAGAGGCGTCCCTGCAATGATTAAACACCAAGGGAAGGCTGCCTTTCCAGTCCGTGACCTGCGCCGGAGTTTTGGGTTCACAGATAAAACATGTCTCTTTTGTCTCTACCAGAAAATGAAAGGAATTGAAATTAAGAGAAGGGAGAGATTGAAGTGTGGCGCCAAGATTGAAAGGAGAAAGAGGTTGAGGGATAGTGAGGGAGGTTGGAGAAGAGAGTAAAAAGAGGCCACTTACCGGATTTGAAATTGGTGAGATGTTTCTTGGGCTGAGGACCTGAGGTCGTAGGTGGGTCTTTCTCACAGAGCAAAGAGCAGGAGGACAGGGGATTGATCTCCCAAGGGAGGTCCCCCGCTCTGAGTCACGGCACCAAATTTCATGTGCGTCCGTGTGAAGAGACCACCAAACAGGCTTTGTGTGAGCAACATGGCTGTTTATTTCACCTGGGTGCAGGCGGGCTGAGTCCAAAAAGAGAGTCAGGGAAGGGAGATAAGGGTGGTGCCCTTTTAAAGGATTTGGGTAGGTAAAGGAAAATTATAGTCAAAGGGGGTTTGTTCTGTGGCGGGCAGGAGTGGGGGTCACAAGGTGCTCAATGGGGGTGCTTTTTGAGCCAGGATGAGCCAGGAAAAGGACTTTCACAAGGTAATGTCATCACTTAAGGCAAGGACCGGCCATTTACACTTCTTTTGTGGTGGAATGTCATCATTTAAGGTGGGGCAGGGCATATTCACTTCTTTTGTGATACTTCAGTTACTTCAGGCCATCTGGGTGTATACGTGCAAGTCACAGGGGATGCAATGGCTTGGCTTGGGCTCAGAGGCCTGACAGTTAAGGCTACGCTATGTCTTAGAGAAAGGAAATAAAAGTGTATGTGACTATGCTGTGCACAGCAGAAGGTTGATATTACTTTTACAGGTGCCTGTACATGTAGATTCTAAGTTGGGGATAATTTATAACCATGTCAAAACTTGTAAAATTTAGAAAATGTATTGTAGTGAGATACTGTCATGGAAAGCCTAATATTCAGGTATTTGAGCATTACAGAACAGGACATTTCTATGTACTAATAATTTTGAGTACCTTGACGCCTGTTTTACGCTAAGTGTTTTGCTCCCTCAAAATTATCCTCTCATTTTACTCCATGAATCATGCAAATCACTGGTTAGACAATTTCGCTGAGTGGATAACTGATGGTCTGCTGTCCTAGGTTTAAATGAAGAATGCTCTTTTAAAGGTAAAGTTGAATTATGGTGGTAATCTTCTTTTTGGGTAAAATGTTTCTAAAGTGGATCCTTAACATAACTGATTCCTAAATAACTTTACACTTGTAATCTATTTAAAGAGGACTCTTGTGTTTGTTTGTGTGTGAAGGTCCAGTTAAAAAAACAAAAACAAAATCAAAAACACTCCGAATATCAAGCTTTGCTTTACTTACCACAGAAATCAGTGGTATTCTCTGTGAAACAAGCTGCTGTTGCCATGGAGAGAATTTGAGATATAAGTTGTTCTCATGCACATTATAAGGGCAGCTGAACATTCTCAAATAATTTACTAGCAACATACATGCATTCTTTGCTTGGAGTAACCATACAGTATTTAACAGATAATTCAGTATTCAAAGATATCTATTAAAGTTTTATCTTAAGTATGATGTCATTACCAGCTTTTTTGTATGGATACAAAATAACAAAACTCCACAAGCAACACATATTCAAGTTGGATAGATAACATGTAACACACCAAAACTTAAATTAAGAATTAAATTCAAACATGATACATGCTTCAAGAGAGGTCACCCAAATATGGGTTATTCAAGAAGTGATATAGTTAGGGATGAGTGCTAAAAAAAATTCTTAAATGAGATCAGAAAAGGCTTTCAGGAAACAGAGACTGAACTAGATCTTAAAGAAGAGGATTTGGTCATGCTAATTGAAATAGAGCTTGTATAATCTTTTAGGAATGAATGCAGGGCATCCTAGGAATCCTGGGGCCTGTAGATTGCAAAGATCAAAATGCATGTGTGGAGCTACAAGATATTGACACAAAGAATGGAACTTTGGAACAAAGTTGAGTCTCACTTTCAAGGCCAAGCAGAAGTCCCATTGTTAGAAGTTAAGTACAAGCTGTGAGCAAAAATAAGAAACACTATTAAAGTCATGTGGCCAGTGTGTATATCTGTGACATTCTCATTCAGAGATCCCATTTAACCTGCAAACATTGATCCTTTTGTGATTCAAGATTGCTAATTGTGCTGCCAAAGATGGTAAAGAAACTTATCTAAGCAATCTCTTCTCAGCACTATTCTAAGTACTTTAATACAGTTTTTTTTCAGGTTTCAAAAAACAGCCTCATATTTATTACAGAGAGCCATTTGAGGCTCAAAATCTCTCAGGTGTGGTACAGATCTCTCTGACTCTGCTGTCTATGTTCTTTGTTAAAACGCATTCCGTAATCCCACTTCACAGAAGGCTGGCAAGTTGATTACCATGGCAATTACCACTCTTCTCTACATTTCTCTGGATGCGTCATGTTCATTATTAAACTCAATCTCAATTTTGTTCAACTCCTCCCTGTTATATATATCTGGAATAACTCAAAACTTTGATCACTGTTGCTATATTCACTCCCTTACCACCAACTCATTTCTGCAAAATCTGAAATTTCATTTATTCAGGTCCTCAACGACACCATACTTATCCAAGTCAGTGCATATTTTTCAGCTTAGGATCCTAGTGGGCACCTCTGCAGTATTTAATATTGTTGATCATGGTAACTGTTTGGAAAAACTCCTGTTTCTTGCTTTTCATAGCACACTTTGCTACCTCTCACACCAGTAAGACCATTCATCTTTACTTCCTTATAGGTTCTACTTCATCTCACTTATTAACATGTGGAATTTTCTCCTCAAATTCTGACATGCACACAGCCCCAGGATAATCTCTAGTGAAATTATTTTAACTACTAATGAAAGGAGCCGGGCACATTCCTCAGCCCCGGGCTCAAAACAAACAAGCCCAGTACAAACACATCCCATCTTCCCATCTCACCACATATTGCCATATATCTCTCAAACTTCCTGAGCCCAGTACAAACACCACCAGGAAAGTCTCCGATAAGGGGACAGCCGTTCAAAGTTTTACTGAAAAAGCGGGAACCAAAAGAATTCCTTTGTTCCCCTGTAACTCTCAGGCTATAAAAAGCAAACACTCGCATTGTTCAGGGCCCTCTTGTATGCTGTGGAATGGAGGGACCAGGTTCGAACTTGTAGTAAAGATCCTTGCCGCTTGGCTTTGACTCTGGACTCTGGTGGTCTTCTTTGGGGAACTAATGGTCTGGGCATAACACTAACATACATTCTGAAGACTCGAAACTTCATATATTGTAATACCTCAGTTTGCCTGTCACTTCTCTGTCTAAATCACATTAATAGCTTCCCAACAACATATTCACATACTCCAGAGAATGGGAAATGATTATAAGGTTCATGTTTGGTCTGTGCTCCATATTATTCCTTTCATGCGCGTCCGTGTGAAGAGACCAGCAAACAGTCTTTGTGTGAGCAATAAAGCTTTTAATCACCTGGGTGCAGGTGGGCTGGGTCCGAAAAGAAAGTCAGTGAAGGGAGATAAGGGTGGGGCCATTTTATAGGATTTGGGTAGGTAAAGGAAAATTACAGTCAAAGGGGGTTTGTTCTGTGGCGGGCAGGAGTGGGGGTCACAAGGTGCTCAGTGGGGGTGCTTTTTGAGCCAGGACGAGCCAGGAAAAGGACTTTCACAAGGTAATGTCATCACTTAAGGTAAGGACCGGCCATTTACACTTCTTTTGTGGTGGAATGTCATCAGTTAAGGTGGGGCAGGGCATATTCACTTCTTTTGTGATTCTTCAGTTACTTCAGGCCATCTGGGTATATACCTGCAAGTCACAGGGGATGTGATGGCTTGGCTTGGGCTCAGAGGCCTGACATTCCTGCCTTCTTATATTAATAAGAAAAATAAAACAAAATGGTGTTGGAGTGTTGGGGCGGCGAAAATTTTTGGGGGGTGATATGGAGAGAGAATGGGTGATGTTTCTCAGGGCTGCTTCATGCGGGATTAGGGAAGGTGTGGGAACCTAGAGTGGGAGAGATTAAACTGAAGGGAGGTCTTGTGGTAAGGGGTGATATTGTGGGGATGTTAGAAGAAACATTTGTCATATAGAATGATTGGTGATGGCCTGGATATGGTTTTGGATGAGTTGAGAAACTAAATGGAATAACAGAAGGAGAAAAACGGGTATAAAAGGTCTAAGAATTGGGACGACTCAGGATATCTGATTAGAGAGTGCCTAAGGAGATTCAGCATAGTCCTTCCAGCAAAGATTATTTATTTACTTCAAGAGTTAAGAGTGGCAGTTTGGGGATAGCACCAGGAGATATCAGCTGTGATGGCTTGGAAAAACAGTGTAAACCGGCAGTGTAAACAAGAGCAGGGCATGTATGAGTAGTTGAGAATGGTGAATAGGAGTATGACTAGACAGAAGATAGTAGGGATGACAAGTTTTTTTGGGGGCACAGTCTAAGTTGGTCTGGTGTCTGGAATGAGACTGGAGCCTAATAAAAAGGAGCGTCTATACAGGAGCTCATATGGGCTGTACCCTGTAGCATTCCGAGGACAGGCCTGAATTCTGAGAAGGGAAAGTGGTAAAAGTATTGTCCAGTCCTTTTTGGTGGCTGAGCTTGGTGAGGTGTGTTTTTAAAAGACCTTTAGTCTGTTCTACTTTTCTTGAAGATGGAGGACCGTAAGGGATATAAAGGTTTCACTGAATACTAAGAGCCTGAAAAACTGCTTGGCTGATTTGACTAATAAAGGCTCATCTGTTATCAGACTGTATTGAGGTGGGAAGGCTTAACTGAGGAATTATGTCTGACAGAATGGAAGAAATGACTGCAGTGGCCTTCTCAGACCCTGTAGGAAAGGCCTCTACCTATCCAGTGAAAGTATCTACCTAGACTAAGAGGTATTTTAGTTATCTGACTCAGGGCATGTTGAGTAAAGCTAATTTGCCAGTCCTGGGTGGGGCAAATCCTCGAGCTTGATGTGTAAGGAAGGGAGGGGGCCTGAATAATCCCTGAGGAGTAGTAGAATAGCAGATGGAACACTGAGAAGTTATTTCCCTGAGGATAGATTTCCACGATGGAAAGGAAATGAGAGGTTCTAAGAGGCGGGCTAGTGGCTTGTACTATAGTATAACCTGCTTTTGCTGTGTGTGGCGATTAGGCCTCGTGGAACCGCCATCAATAAATCAAGCGTGATCAGGGTGAGGAACAGGAATGAACGAAATTTGGGGAAATGGGGTGAATGTCAGGTGGATCAGAGAGATACAGTCATGGGGGTCAGGTGTGGTATCAGGAATAATGTGGGAGGCCGGATTGAAGTCTGGGCCAGGAACAACGGTAATTGTGGGACTTAAAAAAGAGTGAGTACAGCTGAAGGAGCCGGGGAGCAGAAAGTATATGCGTCAGGTATGAGGAAGAAAATACATTTTGGAAGTTAAGAGAACTGTAGAGAGTGAGTTGAGCATAGTTTGTGATTTTGAGGGCCGCTAAAAGTATTAAAGCAGTGGCAGCCGCTGCATGCAGACATGAGGGCTAGGCTAAAACAGTAAGGTCAAGTTGTTTGGACAGAATGGCTACAGGGTGTGGTCCTGGCTCTTGTGTAAGAATTCTGACTGCGCTAACCATGCCTAGGAAAGAAAGGAGTTGTTGTTTTGTAGAAGGTACTTGGGTTTGAGAGATCAGTCGGACATGATTGGCAGGGAGAGCACTTGTGTTTTTGTGAGAATTATGCTGAGATAGGTAGCAGATGAGGAAGAAATTTGGGCTTGATTGAAGTAATGGGGGCTGTCTGTGAAGCTTTGCAGCAGTACAGCCTAGGTAATTTGCTGAGCTTGATGGGTGTCAGGGTCAGTCAAAGTGAAAGCGAAGAGAGGCTGGGATTAAGGGTGCAAAGGAATAGTAAAGAAAGCATGTTTGAGATCCAGAACAGAATAATGGGTTGTAGAGGCAGCTATTGAAGATAGGAGAGTATATGGGTTTGGCACCACCGGGTGGATAGGCAAAACAATTTGGTTGATAAGGCGCAGATCCTGAACTAACTTGTAAGGCTTGTCTGGTTTTAGGACAGGTAAAATGGGGGAATTGTAAGGAGAGTTTATAGGCTTTAAAAGGCCACGCTGTAGCAGGCGAGTGATAACAGGCTTTAATCTTTTTAAAGTGTGCTGCGGGATGGGATATTGGCATTGAGTGGGGTAAGGGTGATTAGGTTTTAATGAGATGGTAAGGGGTGCATGATCAGTCGCCAAGGAGGGAGTAGAGGTATCTTATACTTGTGGGTTAAGGTGGGGGGATACAAGAGGAGGATGCAAAGGAGGCTTTGGATTGGGAAGAAGGGTGGCAATGAGATATAGCTGTAGTCCAGGAATAGTCAGGGAAGCAGATAATTTAGTTACAGTGTCTCGGCCTAATAAGGGAACTGGGCATGTGGGGATAACTAAAAAGGAGTGCTTAAAAGAGTATTGTCTAAGTTGGCACCAGAGTTGGGGAGTTTTAAGAGGTTTAGAAGCCTGGCTGTCAATACCCACAACAGTTATGGAGGCAAGGGAAACAGGCCCTTGAAAAGAAGGTAATGTGGAGTGGGTAGCCTCCGTATTGATTAAGAAGGGGACGGACTTACCTTCCACTGTGAGAGTTACCCGAAGCTCGGCGTCCGTGATGGTCTAGGGGGCGTCAGAGGTGATCGGGCAGTGTCAGTCTTCAGCCGCTAAGCTGAGAAGATCTGGGAAGGAATCAGCCAGAGACCCTTGGGCCAGAGTTCCAGGAGCTCTGGGAGTGGCTGCCAAGTGAGTTGAACAGTCCGATTTTCAGTGGGGTCCCACAGAGATGGGACATGGCTTAGGAGGAATCCTGGGCTGCGGGCATTCCTTGGCCCAGTGGCCAGATTTCCGGCATGTGTAGCAAGCTCCCGGGGGAGGAGGTTCTGGAGGAACGCCTGGCTGCTGTGGTTCAGGCGTTTGGAAGTTCTTGTGTGCTGGAGATGTGGCTGGGGTTTGTCTCACATTGGAGGCAAGGAATTGCAACTTTTTTCTGTTATTGTACACCTTGAAGGTGAGGTTAATTAAGTCCTGTTGTGGGGTTTGAGGGCCAGATTCCAATTTTTGGAGTTTTATTTAATGTTGGGAGCAGATTGGGTAATAAAATGTGTATTGAGAATAAGATGGCCTTTTGACATTTTAGGGTCTAGGGCTGCAAAGCGTCTCAGGGTTGCTGCCAAACGAGCCATGAACTGGGTTGGATTTTTATATTTGATGAAACAGCCTAAACGCTATCTAATTTGGTATAAAGAAAAAAGAGCATTAACCTTGACTATGCCTTTGGCTTTTTAAGAATAAATTGCTGGGCAGGTGCGGGAGGGCTAGTCAGGGAACGAAACTGTAAGCCGGACCAGGTGTGAGGAGGGGAGGTGATAAAAAGCTTATAGGGTGGAGCAGTGGAGGCTGAGGAAGAATTGGGACCTAGCTTGGCCTGGCGAGGAGCAGCCTGGGGAGGAAGGGAGAGGTCAGATGGGTCTGTAGAAAAGGAAGATTAGAAAGACTCAGTGATGCTTGGGGTTGGTACTGAGGGGACAGGCAGGAGGGAAAGAAGGAAGATTTGGGATGAGTTGCACTGGGCACAGAGACTAGGAAGGGATTGATGTGTAAAAGAATGCTTGGATGTCAGGCACCGCAGACCGTTTGCCTTTTTTATGACAAGAATTATTTAGATCTTGCACGATGGAAAAATTGAAAGTGCCGTTTTCTGGCTATTTGGAACTACCGTTGAGTTTGTATTGGGGTCAAGCGGCATTGCAGAAGAAAATAAGGCATTTAGGTTTTAGGTCAGGTGTGAGTTGAAGAGGTTTTAAGTTTTTGAGAACACAGGCCAAGGGAGTAGAAGGAGGAATGGAGGGTGGAATGTTGCCCATAGTGAAGGAAGCAAGCCTAGAGAAAAGAGAGTAGAGAAATGGAGGGAAGGGGTTTGGGGGTTCTTACCTTCCAGAAAAGTGGGAAAAGGGGTTGGGGCGCAGAGATAAGAGGTCAGGGTGTGGAAATAAGGGATTGGGGTGCAGAGATATAAGAGGTTGGGGCATGGAAATAAGTGATTGGGACACAGAGAAGAGGTCGGGGTGTGGGAATAAGGGATTGGGGCACAGAGATAAGAGGTTAGGGCGTGGAAATAAGGGATTGGGGGTTCTTGCCCTCTAGAAAAGCAGGACTTGCCACTAAGGGTGAAGGAGAAGGGGTTGAGGGGTACTTGCCCCTGCCCCAGAAAAGCGGGACTTGCCGCTAAGGGTGAAGAAGGGGTTGAGGGGTACTTGCCCCTGCTGCAGAAAAGTGGGACTTGCTGCTAAGGGTGAAGGAGAAGGGGTTGAGGGGTACTTGCCCCTGCCCCAGAAAAGCAGAGAAGGGGTAGAGACGAGAGAGGGCGTTGAGGGGTACTTGCCCCTTCCCCAGAAAAGTGCGACTTGCCGCTAAGGGTGAAGGACCAACGTAGGTGTCCCTGCGTGGTCTGACACCCTTGAAACATGAGTGTATAATCAGAGAGGTGTCCCTGCAATGATTAAACACCAAGGGAAGGCTGCCTTCCCAGTCCGTGACCGGCACCGGAGTTTTGGGTCCATGGATAAAACGTGTCTCCTTTGTCTCTACCAGAAAATGAAAGGAATTGAAATTAAGAGAAGGGAGAGATTGAAGTGTGGCACCAAGATTGAAAGGAGAACGAGGTTAAGGGATAGTGAGGGAGGTTGGAGAAGAGAGTAAAAAGAGGCCACTTACCGGATTTGAAATTGGTGAGATGTTTCTTGGGCTGCTTGGTCTGAGGACCTGAGGTCGTAGGTGGATCTTTCTCATGGAGCAAAGAGCAGGAGGACAGGGGATTGATCTCCCAAGGGAGGTCCCCCGATCCGAGGAGTCACGGCACCAAATTTCATGCGTATCCATGTGAAGAGACAAACAGGCTTTGTGTGAGCAACATGGCTGTTTATTTCACCTGGGTGCAGGTGGGCTGAGTCTGAAAAGAGAGTCAGGGAAGGGAGATAAGTGTGGGGCCATCTTATAGGATTTGGGTAGGTAAAGGAAAATTACAGTCAAAGGGGGTTTGTTCTCTGGCGGGCAGGAGTGGGGGTCGCAAGGTGCTCAGTGGGGGTGCTTTTTGAGCCAGGATGAGCCAGGAAAAGGACTTTCACAAGGTAATGTCATCACTTAAGGCAAGGACCGGCCATTTACACTTCTTTTGTGGTGGAATGTCATCAGTTAAGGTGGGGCAGGGCATATTCACTTCTTTTGTGATTCTTCAGTTACTTCAGCCCATCTGGGCATATATGTGCAAGTCACAGGGGATGCGATGGCTTGGCTTAGGCTCAGAGGCCTGACAGTTCCTACCTTTACTTCGCAGTTCCCTAAGTCAACTGAAGAATGGTGAGTTTCATACTTTTGGAAAGGAGAGCCTTTTTTCTCATAAAGTGCTGCAGCCTTCAGAGTGTCCATTCAGACAGGTTGGGAGGCACTGCCTCCAGCCAGAAACTGGAAACATATATTTTGAGGGAGGGAAACAGAGAAAAGGAATTTATGCTGAGCATGGTGACCGAATATTTAATAAGCTATCGAGGAGTCCTGGATGTTTATGAAAGGAGAAATATACCTGTGGGCAACTGAGATTCATGCTCCCTTATGGAATTCATGTACAAAAAAATGACCATGTTAGCATGATCTGTGTGTGTAGTTTTTGGCCCTCTGACATCAAAAGATGAAGCTGTGGACACAAAATCTCTTACTGCATGTTCTCCATAGTTCTCCATAGACAAGCCAGAACCACTCCATGGTTGGTGATTTCTTATCAGGCAAAAAAGGAGGGACAGACAGTGTAGATGGTTTGTTGATATCAGTGGCAGAGTCTTTTGAAACGGCTTGTTTCTGTTAAGCCCATAGGGAAGAAAGCCTAATTATGGTTGGCAAGGGAGGATGTATATCAAGGTGTATCTGATCCCCTCATGTCATGGCGAGAACTCAGTTTTCAAGGTTACTCTGGGTTCTCTTTGGCCAAGAGAAGGTCCATTCAGTCTGTTAAGGGGCTTAGAATTTTAATTTTAGTTTATACCCATATTCACTATACAATGGTTTCCCTTTATGCAAGTGCTTCTTCTGCTTCTAATTAACCTCCCATTCTTCTCAACCTCATATACTCGATTTGCTTGGCTAACCCATATATAAATGTCTAAGACATATTGAAATTCCTTTAATCTTAAGAAAGTTTCTATTGATTTTTTGCACACTTCCTCTGTGCATACAGCTTCCCAGTAGACTAAACTCTCCACTGTCATGCTTGGCTAATAACTATTTGTATTGTTTTATTATTACTCTGGCATAATGTTTGTTAAATAACTAGCTAAATGCTTACCTTGCTGCACAATGCTTTGTGTTAGAGTATGCAAAGTGTAGGGCCTTGTTTTCATTTCTAGGATAACCACTAAAAATTATTTAAAAGTGAATAATTTTAAGGCAAAAGGAAAATGGAATAAGTAAGATATATCTGAGCGGTGTGAAAGAAGGAAGTAGAGAAAGGGTACATAAAACAGGAATAATAGACAACAAAAAATAGTTGTTTTTTGTATGTTTTTGTATGTCATTATTTACATAAAATGTATTTGAATTCTAGATAAAAAAGAAAGATTATCACACATGGTGAATAAAACAATATCCTACTTGTAAGAAACATATTACAAGTAAGTGCATAGAAAAATGCATAGCAATTTTGTAACTAAATGTGTGGAAGAGATACACACTGCAAACAGTATCCCCATTCCTCCTTGTCTCTCTGCAAACACACAAAATCTGGTACATTTATACTGATAACAGAAAAAAATAGACTTTAAGGAAGAAAAGTTTCAAGAGATATAGAAGGCCTTACATTATGATGAAAATAGAATATCTAACAATGAAGAATCTCTTTGCATGCAATAATATACCTTTAGAATATATAATGAAAACACAGACAGAATTAAGAGGAGAGACATATACTTACTCCTAGAGGAAACTTTAACACACCTCTCTCAATAACTGATCAAAAAAGCAGACAATAATTCATCAAGCATATAGAATATCTGAGGAACAAAAATAACATTGATCTAATCAACATCTGTAGAATAAGACATCCAATATTGATAGCATATCCATTTTTTTCAAGCATCCATGAAACACAGAAGGTGATCATCTGCCAGGCCATAGAGGAGTTAGACTAACCTTGCTTGCAAATGAAGGTCTTAGACAAACTCTAACCATAGTCAATCATGACTGAGCAAAATCTATAAAGATTAACTGTTCTTTTCCTGAAATCATATCCTTCAGTGTAAAAGACAGGTTACATACACTTCTCAAAGGAGTGGTAGAAATTCCCTTTCTAGATTATGATCACCAGATTCTAGAAAAATGCAAAGTAAAAGAAGTGAAAAATTCTTTAGTAGTTGACAATAATGTAGGAGATAGGGCAGGACTTAATGTGTCTCAATTTCTACTGGGTCATGTCTCATCTCCTTTATATTTCTATCCTGTGAGTTTGGCTTGGGTGAAGCCCTCAGAACTAAGGGATTCTGGTTGAGGCATATTTTTTTAACTTCTTCAAATGCATTACTCTTGAGAGAGGAGACAGAATTGAACACCAGAGATATTTTAGGGCAGAGAGAGGAGATTCCTATGTATTAATTAAAGAAATAAAATTAAAAGTTTTCATTAAAATGTCTGGTCACAAGATCTTGATAATGAGTTGAATCAATTATAAATATTTTAATTTATGATATTCTAATTAGGCTCTATTGTAATTGAAAGAAAATATTTGGTTTATTAATTAGTTATATTCACAAGACAATCTGTATTTTTCAATATTAGAATGCTGTTGGGAAAAGTTTAGAGGAGACAGATATGCAAAACATAAATATTACTCATTATGATAAGTGAAATAATAGAAATATAATTACTTTAATTACAATTGCTATCTTATTTTTGCTCTCATTTTAATACTAGTATGGTATTCTAGTATATAGTAAATCCTAAAAAAATTAATTTATGAACTCAACAAAATGTTATAAAAACAGAATAGTGAGTTACTACATAGCATGGAGGAACATTGTTCTTTTTCTGTATTAGAGATTTTTCATCTATAAATATGGATTTGATATTAAATATAGGCATAGCACAATGAAGTTCTTAGCCAACATTTGGTCACATTAATTCTCCATAATAGTAAGTAGCTTTAAAAGAGGTTGTGGGGTGTCCTGGAGAGTGTAAAGTTTGGGGATAGGAAAACAAACACTAATTGACACTATAACTCTAAATATGCCCTTCCATTTTCTGGTCCCCAAGTCCTCCCATGATATAGTGAGGTCATTTGTTTTAAAGGCTTTTTAAAGTCATTTTGATAGTAAATGGCAATAAGATAAAGATAAATCACTATTAGAAAGTATGTTTGTATGTACATTTATAATATGTTCTATGTTGATAGAAATAGAGTAGATGCTTCCTGTCTTAATTAAAATTGTGGATTATAACACACAAACACACACAACCTACTACAGTATGCAATCTCTTTGATTAGCTAAATTCAACCAAGGGAAATCAATTGTAAGCTTTCTATTTTTACTCTTAAGAAAACTAACACCAGGTTTTCTCTGAGTATAAAATAAAAGTGCCATTGTAGTAACCCAATCTTTCATAGATTTTAAAGGATTTAATACATATATTTGTGGCTATAATGTATTTAAAATTTTTAAAGTTTCCTAGAGCATAATAACGAAATGATCTCATTCTCTCACAAATTAAGACCAACCATACAGATTTTTTTCTTATTATTCTTGTGTATGAAGTTAATCCTCACTGAGCTCTCATAAAGACTTCTTTAAGCCATCCAGGTGAGGGAGAAGCAGCCCTAATGAGCATGAATCAGTGGCATTTGATCTCCACCATAGTAAAATTCCGACACGGATATAATCTTTTGCTCTTCCAAAGGCTTTTAACATGAAGAATAAAGAACTCAAAATCTCCAACATCAGCAAGCCTTTAAACTAGTTCTTTCTTCTATCCAACAGCTTACCCTCCATTATTTTGCAAAAATAAAACTACAAGTGTTTTATAGGTTTCATTTGGAGAGAATGTGGGAATTGTAGTAGAAAAGGGACCTATATTCCTTCTATTAGGGTTCCTGTTTCTTCCATTTGATCAGGGGAACTTTCCGTTCCAGAGCTTATTGAGTCAAAGTGGCAAACAGAAAGAAATGAGTTTATACCATGTGTCTGTGAAGTTACCACATAAGTGTGGATTTATATGTGAAATACTTTAGATGAATTAAGTGCTCCTTTGGGAAATATCTGGAAGGTACACACAAACACAGATGAGCCAAATGGAAACAGCGATCATAAATTAAGTACATTCTCATTACCTTTTCACACCCCCGACTAGAAACAATAACCTCTCCTCCAATAAGCACACAGTTTCAGAAAAAAAGATTAGTGTACCCAAAGGGCAAAGCAAACAGATATATCTTGTGGTATGTTCGAACAATCGTAAAGCTGTACCTCTGGCAAATGATGGGTGGGAGTGAATTAGAGAGGTCTAGGTGAATTATAGAGGTGGGAATCTTCCATCAAGGAGGCCCAGCTGTCTGCCTCAAGGTGTTTGACCCTGGCAAGAGAAAACAGGAGCAGTAAAGCCAGAGATGTTTGTTGCAGAGGAAATACAAGAAATAAGTGAGGGTCTTATAACTGGGACCTGGCCAGGGTAGGAAATATATTCCACCATGAGGTCTCTTAAAGTTAAATTTAAATCTAAGTAATATTGTTAGACTGAACCTGTAATTGTATACATAATGTATTTTACACACACACACACACACACATGCACACTAGTGACCATAATATTGGGTCTTCAGGAGACAGAATTTTTTCATCTTTTTTTTTTAAAGGGTTGATATCAAAAAGAAAGCACAGGTAATTATATGAGAGTATCTCAGCAAACTTGAGGATTTCTCTCTGACACATACTTAGTTCTTGATGTTTTTTGGTGGCTGTTCTCATTAAATTTTATATAACAGAAAACCTGAACAAAAGCCAGTACAGTTTTAGGGAACAATGATTCACTTTTGCACGGAAAAGGAGATTTATGGAGAAAATCACTTGTATCTGACAGTAACTGACATCAGTCCTTAGTTCATGAAAAGTGACTGGGGCCTGATAGATCCTTCTCTGTTCATCATAAAGCTAGTGTTTTTCTTGTCTCAGCAATGAGTAGAAAAATGAATAATGATTATACTGATGTGCTACACAAAAAAAAACTTTTGTAACTGAGCAAAAATTTTTACAAATTCAACATTGAATCATTAAAAACGCAGGTTAGACAACTGAAGGTATTTCACAGAATAACGTCCCTCCTTTGTTTTTTTCCTAAATAAAATGTTTATTTAAAAACAGATATTAAAAACATAAAACGTTTATAAAATAAAATTAGCCAGCACAATATTCCAAAGTAGAATGAAAAGATGTGACTTCTTAGAAAAAACAGGCCAGTGATGTTTTAGTACTTAAAGCAAATGTACAACACTTACTGGCTCACTTAATTTCTCATTGCTAGTAGTTTTTCTTGTTAAGCAGAAGAAGAAGCTGGCCTTCTGATTGAACTACATTATTAGTATCAAAATTTGTCAGGCAGTGAATAATGCTTCTAGTATGAACCTTTAGCTTCACCAGATTAAATAAAGCTCCAAACAGTCTCAATGACTTAATCTGCTCTTAAATAGAAATTCTTTTTCCAGAAGGCTTGTATTTTTGCCTAGAATTATATCAGACATAGTTTTACTTTGGCTGTATTAGTGATAAGACTACCTCATACCAAATAAGTAAAGGTAGTTTATTATAAAGAATAATTTTAAGTGGTATGAAAATTCCATGAAATTTAAAGAACAGAAGCAATTAGCTATAGTAGGGTCCTTATCTAGATTTTCTAAAGGTGGAAACACTGCTTGATTTAATATAAGACAAGGACTTAGCAATAGTACCTGGCTAGAAAAGTGCCTTGTTGAGTGAAAAGAAATGTGAACCATCCGTATGGCTCTATGTGGTCTATAGCTGTCAAAACTTGGGCTCTTTCCAAAGACTAATGCAGACTAGAGCCTGGCCTTGACCATTCCCTAGTACTCATTTCCAGAGAGGCGTTTAAAAGCCTAGGGGAACACAATAACAAGTGAAGATTCCAACTGAAAATAAAACAGCTGAACTACCTATGAAATCTACAGCAAAAGCGTTGGAACAGATAAACCAAGAACTTAAAACAAACATGATGAATGCATTTAGAAAGATAAAGGATATTAGCTATTTGAAAAAATAAGATAACATTAAGTGGCTATGTTAAATATCAAAAATATAGTTTTAAAAAAGGTAACCCAATAGATAAAGATAAAATAGTAGAATGGATAAAGAAAAATAAAAAAATGATTTGGAAGATCAGAGTGAGTCTCTCCTGCAGAGAGCAACAGGACATAAATAAGACAGAAAAAACTTTATACATAAATATACATAAACATATATATACACATGTATATATATACACACACACACACACATATATATATACACAAAACCAAGGGGCCATTGAATAACATTTTAATGTTTTATTTAATAGATGTTGACCTTATCATTTATATACAGAAAATTGTTCAAGTTAATGTAATATTATAATATAATATCAGAAATGACCATTCAGCGGATTTCTCACCAAGACTCATAATGTATGTGTGAGGACGACTCTTAGATAGCATAGTACCAACATAGAAAAAGAAATAGAACTTTTAGACAAGCAGAATTAATCTCAGTCTATTTAAGAAAAATCAAGAGAGAAAGGAAACAAAAGGAGGCAACAATAAAAGGAAAATAATATCAGGATTAAGTCCTGATGTAATAGCAACTACAGAAATGTATGATTTAAAGGCATTAATTGAGACATAGGTAAACATTTGTAATCAAATTAATTCACATTAAATTAAATAAATTTAACCTACACCTATTAGGAAAAAGTATAAAGTGACATAAAGTGACACAAAAGCAGAAAAGTAGGAGTATAAAAATCCTCATGCTCTCTACAAGAAAATGTAGGCTGAGGTATCCATTCAGAAGGCATTTTGGTACTAATTATTCAAATTAAGTCAAACATACCCTGTGATCCAGCAATTCCAGTCCTAAGTGTATATCCCAGGGAAATCTTTGTACAGTATGTGAGGAGACATGTTCTAGGCTATTCATTGACTCATTACCTGTGTTCAAATGTTTGAATACTCTGTCTCCGTAACATATGTATGTAGGCAAAATACGATGAATGTGGACCATGTGTTCTTATACAACAATAAAAAATGGAATAGCTTTAAAACTAGCAACATGGGTAGATCTTAAAAAATACACTTAACTTTTGTTTTTAATTAAGAAGAGAGAGACCATGATGCATTAAACATGTTTAATGTAAATTAAAAATACATAGCCCTAAAACATTGGCATACATTTTTCTAACAGACATTTAAATATGATAAATGCCTGGGCTATATTAGAATTGTTATCTGAGAGACAGGATGAGACAGGGGTAGGAGCATGGGAATAAAAATAAGTAAATAAACAAACCATGAATGGAGAAGTTAATGATGGAGATACACTATGAATTTTGGCAGTATAATTAATGCAATCCTTTTCTTATCCTGTGTGTTTTTACCTCAATTTCATGTAATTTTAAGACACATAAACATATAAATAAATATATGTGAATAAATGGTATGGCTAATAAAATGATTCCTCCTTTATGATTAAATCAGTGGTGATTTATACTGTTATCATTTTTGTTATTCTAATACTATCTACATTGAATTTATGCTGTATTATTGATAAAAAAGTCAATTAAGTGTAAAGAAAATTAATACAAAATATAGATTAGGAGAGGAGATAATTTTCTTGAACATGTTCATTTTGAGTTGCTTGAAGACATCCAGAAAATATATATAATTGAAATTCAGAAATATTAGTTTGAGTCACAGAGATCTGGAGTAATTTATCAGTGATCAACATCACGGGCAGTCAAGACAATTAGGGGAATGTGATAATACTGAGAGTCTAGAGGCAAAGAAAGTAATTGAATATGTATGCACCCTAGGGAATCCCAACATATAATACAAAGTAAATTAGCAAATATTATTAGATTTTACTAACAGAATTTGTCTACTTTTTTCACACCATTATATTTTTTTTATCCATACAAGCAAAACTAATAAGCTAAATGTTTAAAGCAAGGAAGTAGCAAAGCAAGAAGGTTCTTAGGATCAGAATGGAAATGCATTGAAGTTGTTAAGATTTTGGCAAGTATGCAAAGGTTTTCAGGAGTGTGTAAAACTTAATGCTCAGTGTTGCAGGTTACACTCAAGGTTTCCAATTGGGTCATTAACCAGGAGCTTCCAACATAGATTTTTGATATTGCCTTTTAAAATAAGTTAAAACTAGCATTTTATAAATGAAGAGCAGTGGGAGAAAACATATTAACATGTATTTCAATTCAAGAATATGAAGACCAATGCTAATAATACATTTCATTCAATTAAATTCCACAGTAATTGCATATGTTACAAGAACCATCCATCCATATGGTGCTTATATTTGAGTCACCGGATTTTGGAATCTCAATTGCCTAAACTTTACTGCATCTGTAAAAAGTTGTTAGTGGAATCAACTCAGTGAAATTCAAGAACTTAGATTTACACCTAAATTTATCTTTGTAAGTGTCAAACATTTAAAATCCAGTAATTATTGATGCACAGGAATCTAAACTGTTTATGTTTTGGAGAAGGGAAAATTACATTGAATGGAACAGACGTTTCAGGAATACCTAATATGTTTCAAACAAACTGGGTCGCTATCACCATTGTAACATTATTTCAATAAGTCTTTTATGAATGTGGTATCATTATTTCTGTTTTAGTAAGTAGAAATAAATAGATATATTTGATAGATTACCTAACAATCCAAAGTAGCAGAGCTAATAAGTGCTAGAGCTTATTTTTAAAATTGGCAATTTTCTAGAAATTATATATTTTATAACAGCTGACAATCCGATTATTAAATTTATTTGGAAATGTGAATAACCTAGAATAGCCAAAACAATTTTGAAAAAGAGAAACAAAGTTAGGGGACTTAACATACCTGATTTCAGGACTTATTCTAAAACTACAGTAATCAAAAGAGAAAGGTGTTGGCATAAGGATAGATAATACAAATCAACTGAGCAAAATATAAAGTTCAGAAACAGATCCACAGCCAACTGATTTTCATCAAGGTGCCCAAGTAGTTTAATAAAAGGGGTAATAATTATAACAACTGTTGCTAAAGCCATTGAATTGTTATATGGAAAAACTGAATCCCAACTTTTATTTCATATCATAGGCAGAAATTATCTTGAAATAAAGATAGACCTAAACACAAGAACTAAATCTATAAAAGTTGGAGAAAAAATAGGAAAAAAATTGTGTAACATTGGTTTAGGCAAAAATTCTTAGGACACAAAAAGTACGAATCTTTTACAAAAAACAATCTGTATTGACATTCGACAAAATTAAAAGTACATGCTCATCAGAAGACACTATAAAGAAAAAAACACAAGCTATATAGACTGAAAGACAATATTTGCAAAATATATATCTAATAAAGAACTTGCCTACAGTATTAAACATAATTTCCTATGATGCAATAATAAAACAATCAACCATATTAAAAACTGCACAAAAGACCTGAAGAGCCATGTCGCCAAAGAAGGGCTAATAAATATGTGAAAAGATGCTTAACATCATTTGTTTTAGGAAAATGCAAATCAAAACATCAGTGAGATATGACTACACAACTACTGCAAAGGCTAAAATTAAAAGAATTAACAAGATAGATATTGGCAAGAAAGTGAAGCAACTACGACTTTTGCATGTTACTAGTGGGAATGCAATACTTTGGGAAACAGTTTAGTTGTTTCACAAGAAGTTGAACACACACCTACTATATGACCCAGGATTCTCACTTTTAGATGTATACATAGAAAAATTAAAAATATATATCCACACAAAGAATTAGACACAAATGTTCATATCTTTATTTCCAATAGCTAAAAACTGGCAACAATTCAAATGTCATCAATTCTGAAAAAATAAAGTGAGGTATATACAGACAATGGAATACACCATTATTACTAAGTAATAAAAATAGATTCACAATCATGCAAAAACATGCATGACTCTCTAAAACATTTTGCTAACAGTAAAAAGAACAGACACAAAGAAACACACATTTTATTATTCCATTTATAAAATAATTTTGGAAGACGTAAAAATTGTGACAGAAATCAGAGCTGCAGTTTCAGAGACCAGTGGTTTGAGGAAGGGATTAATTGCACAATGGGGTGCAGGAACTTTGGGGGTGATACAAAAGGTTTCTACATCTCACTTCTTCAGGTAGTTACATAAATATATACATTTGTCAAGTCATTGACTTCTACACTTAAAGTCAATGAATTATACTGTATGTAAATTACACCATAATAAAGCTGATTTTTACAAAAGTCAGATTTAGCTAATTTTGAGACCATACTAATAAGCTTGATATGGCTGTATCATTAGTCATGCCTTAAAGTATGCACAATATTTTGCATTTAATTTTAGCATTTGGGCATTGATCTGTTGACACTCCATCTATGTATTCAGTTAGAAAATGAAGCACTCTATTTTTATTTTGAAAACACAAATGCTTTCTGATTCTGGCCTACCAGACATTTACTTTAAATAATGTATCTAATAGTGATTTAGCACTGTTTTCTGTTGACCAGCCACAGGTAATCTTTGAAGTGAAATGAGTCGGGATATCATGGTGAAATCTTTCCAACATCAATGTCGTCCATGACACATATCTATCTAATAATGATTTAAACTTTATTGAAAACATTATAATTCCTATACTGTGGTTTATTGTTTTAATTGATTTTTGTCATTGCTTTTGGCTAATTGACCTGAAAACTGCATCCATTATGATGAGTTATATCTGTATAAATATCAGGTAATGTGTTAGTTTATGATTTTAAAATTTGTTATTCATTGTTATAAGAATATTAGAGAAGAAAATATTGAAAATAATAGATTTTAAGAATATTTTAGTGGTCAGTCAACAGAACATTTAAATTTACTTAAGTAGATATTACATTTTAATAAATACATGTGTAATTTAATACGCATATTGTTCAGAAAATAGATGGCTATCCCGTGTTTTAAATGCATATAAAATGACTATTTCACTTTGCTAAAAGAAATATAAAAATGAATTAATATTTATTTAGTGCCTATTATTGGCCACTAATTTTAGATTCTAGTCATTCATTTATTTATTCATTAAGCAAATGTATTATGAGCCCTTACAATTTACTAGAGAATATTATGGATGCTGTGATTGCAGTAATCACACAACTTTTTACAGATGCCTGCAGTAAATATTAGGCAATTGAGATTCCAAAATCCGGTGACTCAAATATAAGCACTATATGGATGGATGGTTCTTGTAACTTATGCAATTATTGTGGAATTTAATTAAATAAAATATATTATTAGTATTGGTCTTCATATTCTTGAACTGAAGTACATGTTAATATTTTTTCTCCCGCTGCTCTGCATTTATAAAATGCTAGTTTTAACTTATTTTAAAAGGCTTCTGATCCAAGATGGTAGACTGACTATACATTTAACTATTTATGGAAGAAAGGTAGCAATGGAGGAAAACATCTTAATTGAAAATCCTGGACATAATTAGCTACTAAAATCAGCGTATATTATAGACTTCAGATATCACATAATATTCCACATCCTTCAAAGTTTTAGTGAGGCACATTGTTGTACAGAATCAGGACTACATTTAATGGTTTTCCTTGTGGTCAGCTGTGCTGTGACCATTTGGCAAAGTTGGTTAGTGAAGCTGTAAGCCAGCTTCTTAGAAGTGTCCTCATAGTGTACTTCTTTATGATTACTGAAATGTTAGAATTGCCTTAATGCCAGCTCTTTTCAAATCTCACAGATATGAGTTCTTCAGAAGCTGAACTTAGATAATGCACTGCTTTCTCATCCGGACATGATTCTCTCCATACTTCCCTCAGCCTCCATAGCCAATAGCCTCTGATTCCTGAGGTCCCCTAAACTTTGTAGGCAAACCTCTTGGTTAGATTATATCAAAGCAAATGGAACCTTCTCTGGCTCCATTTGGAACTGATGAAACACATGACCAACACAGATATAACTACTGTGGGCTACATCATTACTCTCCACTCGATTTGTCCTGAATGCATAGCCAGAATGATCCAGGCAGGCAGCAGCCTCTTTGTTCATGTGTACCTCTAATTAAAAAGGATAAATGCCAAATTCTTCTAAGTATACTTTCAAATAGGTTTGCTCTTTCTCTCTCTCTCTTTTTCTCACTTTCTTTCTTTCCTATTTTTTTTTTTTTTAGAGGAATGTCACTCTGTAGTCCAGGCTGGAGTACAGTAGCACAATATCGGTTCACTGCAACCTCCGCCTCCCTGGCTCAAGCAATTCTTGTGCCTCACCAAACCCCCAAACCCCGTCCAGCAGAGTAGCTGGGACTACAGCCGCATGCCACCACTCCTGGTTAATTTTTTTTTTTTTTTTTTTTTTTGACGGAGTCTCACTCTGTCCCCCAGATTGGAGTGCAGTGGCGCGATCTCGGCTCATTGCAAGCTCCGCCTCCTGGGAATTTTTGTATTTTTAGTAGAAACTGGGTTTCACCATGTTGGTCAGACCTGTCTCAAACTCGTGCCCTTAAGTAATCCGACCGCCTCTGACTCCCAAAATGCTGGGATTACAGAGCCACCACGCCTGGCCTGCTCTTTTTCTGCTGCTACAGGAAAGCAGCCCACTGCTTTCCTTAAAGGCCAGCATCCCTTCTTTGTGGGTTCCTCAAGCCTCTGTGTTTTAAAAGTGTGCCTGATGGTGTCCTGGAGACTTATTTAATTAGCCTACAATGAGTAGAGTCACTGCATCTCTCTCTAATTTCACATTCTGTGATATTAAGTTAGTAACTTGAAAAATCTGCCGCAAAAATTTGCAAATACTCAAAATAAGGTTTTTGTTTTGTTTTGTTTTGTTTTGTTTTTGTTTTTTGAGAAACAGTTTACCAGCACATTATTGAGTAGAAATACTCAGTTTGTGGCTAAAGGAGACCCTAGAACTCCACAATAGGATGCTAAAACAGCTACAAAGTTCGATTATTTTTCTATATACTCTAGTATCCTGATCATACAGACTAGTTAGAAAAGGTGATAGGCTAACAGTAAGAAGCCAAACATAGTCATCTTTTAAATGGTCCTTTCCATGGTATTTATTAGTTCCTTCAGTGGAAAAGAAAAAGTCCTATTTTATATCTTGGTACAAATTACAGACTTAATTATGGATGTGGAAGGAAATGTATAGCTTATCAATTAAAAGAAATTTAAAGAATAGTTAACAAACTTTTGAAACTTTGGCGGTAGAATGGAAGAGCATAAGAGGAAGACTTACGCATGTTACAAAGTTAGGCGTCAAAGACAAAAAAAAAAAAAGGAATGAGATCATGTCCTCTGCAGGGACATGGATGAAGCTGGAAGCCATTATCCTCAGCAAACTAATTCAGGAACAGAAAACCAAACACCACATGTTCTTACTTGTAAGCGGGAGCTGAACAATGCCAACACATGGACACATGATGGGGAAAAAGACACGTTGGAGCCAGCTAAGGGGGTGGTGGGAGGGAGAGCATCAGGAAGAATAGCTGATAATACTGGGCTTAATACCTAGGAAATGGGTTGACCTGTGCGGCAAACTACCATGGCACACACTTACCTATGTAACAAACCTGCACATCCTGCATGTGTATCTCAGAACTTAAAATAAAAGTTGAAGAAAGAAAATAAAGAAAAAACACACGAAATTTTAAAAATTACATTTTTTGAAAGGATGAAATATTTTTAATTTTAAAAATTAAATATTTATAATATGCTTTAGAGTATGACCTTTGCGACCATTTAAACATATAGTGAAAGCGTTCAGTTTCTAATTTACAAGGGTATGAGGGAGTATTTTAACAGTTATTTTTATGGTCTATGAGATCAAAAAATGCTTGGTGAGCCAAAGCACTTTTTAAAAAATTACAGAAGTTTAAATATGATGTTAAATACAAATGTAAGGAAAATGAAAAGATGGGTTGAGTCAAGCTAAATTTTGATCTATTCTAAAAAACCAATTTCTAATGTCTTAAAAAATCTCAGCAAACAATGACATAAGCATATTACACGCAGCTATGAGGTCATCTCTTAGAAAACATAAACCGTTGAAATAATTCAATGTAATTTTCCTCTGGGGAGTAAGATTGGGTGTTGGGAATTTTGAGGCAGAGTGAAGCTAACTGTTATATAATAAACCCTTTATTAATAGATATTTTAACCATATTCATATACTATTTTGTGTCTCAGTTTATTTTGTGCTACTATAACAAAAATACTTAAGACTGGATAATTTATAAAGAAAAGAAATGCACTCTCTCTCAGTTCTGGAGGCTGGAAAGTTCAAGATCATGGCACTGGTATCTGGCGTGGATGCTTCTTACTGTGTCCTCATGTGGCAGAAGGTGGAAGGGCAAAAAAAAGATAAACTTTGTGTCCCTGCATGGCAGAAGAACAGAAGAGAGAGAGAATCTATTCCAGTGTGCCCCTTTTTACAGCAGCTTTAATTGATACATGAGGGTGAAACTCTCATGACCTATACACTTCTCATCAGGCCTTACCTTCCAACACTGTCTCATTGTGGATGCAGTGTTCAACTCATGAATATTGAGGGACACATTCAGGTCATAGCACTTTGGAAAAATATATATTATTTTTAAGTTTAAGAAAGACATTTATTCTTCCTATGTTGATAGCAGTATATTGAGGAAGAGGTACAATTAAGTCAGAAAACGAAGTACAGCATGAAAAGAGGTATAATGGGTGAAGGATAACGTGGAAGAAATACTAACCTAATACTAATTAGAGAGTCAGGAATGGCTGCACAAAGAAAGTGATGCTTAAACTTAAACCTCAACAATATAGCTTAGTAAGTGAAGTAGAACAGGAAAGAAGAAAACATTAATTTTATTTAGAAGATTATCAAAAGCATTTATGATTTACTTGGAATAAACACCTTACAGAAGCCAAAGAGTCAGTTTTGCCACTCTAGAGAACAGGAGAGGGAGAACTATGGAAGAACACAATTATTGGCAGAATTGAGATGGAAAATATTACTTCATAGTTGTATAAATCTGAGAAATTTTGAGATTTTCTCCAGTGCTCTTAAGCTAGTACAGTGTTACACAAGCCCTGAGAATGTTTTTAATGGAGTGTGGGTGAGCAGGAAAGGGAAGAGAGTAAAGGTTTGTGGAAAGAAGTAAAGAAGTTCAGGATTAAGTTCCAGAAATCCCTGGATGACTAACGCAACCTGTTGGTGAATGGGAAGGTGAGGCTAAAGAATAGGGGCTTCAAGTTATTATATCAAAGAAAAGAAAAAGCAATATTAGGTAATAACAAGAATCAAGAAGCAAATGAAGTTATAGAGAAGACGAAGATACTAGAAGATGAAGAGGCTAAGCAATTGGTATGCTAAACCAATTTTTTTTAATTGGTTAAATTTTTCATTTAGAAAATGAAAAAATTTTCATTTAGAAAATTTTTCATTTAGAAAAAGGCATAAATTTAGGAAATAGCTATTTCCAAAGGAGTCTCTATACCATTAAAAAACCATATGTTTGTAAATAAGTAGATCTTAATTTCATCAGAATACCATTGCTAATAATTACTGAAGTGTAATAAAGCAATGCCTCTTGCTAGGTGCACTGAATTTAGCACCTATATTCATGCCCATATGGGACCCAGGTGATCTGCAGTTTAGTTACCTATAAGATTTTTTTTTAACTTTTGTATACTTAAGTGTCAAACTTATCTTTTAACAAAGATGGATATTAACACATTCTCATTAGATCACTTTTGTGTATGATGGTCATTCGGCTTGAGTTCTAATTAAATTCATTCCTCTTCTTCCATTGTTAAAGTTTTCCAAAGAAAATTTCTTTATCAAGATACTTGTATGCTGATATGTTTAGTCATTTCTTTTAGTTGCAAATGAGAAGATTTTAAACACTCTCTGAAACATTTTCATTCATCCACAAGAAAAAAAATGTGCAAGGTGCTTTGTTATTTGACAGAATAAGTTGTTCTTAGTCATATGTGCCAGTTAAAATGTGAAAGCTCTTTTCTAGTGTCTTTTTCCCTTAAATCTAGGATTAGCAATTTTAATTTGAACTGTTACATTCATAGACCTTCAACTGGCAGAAAACAGCTGTGGAATAGATGACAGAAGTTAGTACATTTTTTTGCAGATATATTTTAAAGATATTTAACAACTGAATAAAATATTTTTATGAATAAGGAGACTATTTCTTGTAGTTATTTTTTCTGAACTAAAGATGTTTTCTCTTTAAATTTTTTAAAAACAAAATAATAGTAACAGTAAATAAAATTTCATTTTTTGTCCTCACACTCCTAATTGTTAGGTCTGTTATATAACCCAGACAAAACTGAGGTAGGAGACCAGCAAGGCTTATTTCCTGGTCCTGACAGGATGAAGTTAAAACAAACAAACAAACAAACATCCTGGCAGGAACAAGCAGATGGTGATGAAAGTAATTCCTAGTTGCTTGCATTTCTCATTAGCATAAAAGACTCCCACCAGCACCATGACAGCTTAAAAATGCTGTGGCAATGACCAGGAAGTTATTATCCCTTTCCTTGGCAATGACCCATAAATTATTGCCCTTTTTCTTGAAAGTGCTAAATAACCCACTCCTCAATTTGCCTCTTAATTTGCATGTAATTGAAAGTAGGTATAAGTGGGTATAAATATAGTTGTTAACAGCCCATAAGTTTTGGACTCTGGGTCCACTGTCTATGAGTTAGCCTGTTTCACAAGGAGCAGCACTGTTCAATACAAGATTGCTATCTAACACCATCAGCTTGCCCTTGAATTCTTCCCTGGGTGAAGCCAAGAGCTCTCTGGGGCTAAGCCCCAATTTTGGAACTCGCCTGTCCTGCATTAAAGTTATAGTCCTACTGCACTAAAACATCATGTGTTCAATTATGGATTTAGAGAGTATGTTCTAGGTGCCAAAGTTACTATGCTCGGTCAAAATTGATTAGATACAAAATTTTTATTACATCTCTATTAAAAGTTTTAAAGGTTTTCTTTCTGTTAAATATGGAGAACTTTGTGTCACCTAAGGATTAAATATGTGAGAAAAATATTATCATATCTGTTCATTTTTAATCTCCATTGATTTACAGATATTTTATCCAAAGCTATTTATAAACTATAACCCTGAACCAATATATCTCATTTTCAGAAAATAAACCATTGTGAGTATCACCTGCATCATCATTTTATTGAAACCACCCTTTCGAGTTCCCTTCAAATCCTGTATGAGTACACATTCTCTCATTCTCATGCTCCCCGAATTTTATATGAAATGTGGTTCTACCTCAGCACCTTGGCTTAATAAGTTTTTTTTCTCTCTACACTATGCAATACCCTCCTCCCCTATTACCACCTAAACTCTTCTCCATCTGGAAAATAACTAGTTGCACTTTCTTTAAGTCATATCCTTTGGAAAGCTTTTCTTGATCCATCCCTATTGCCCTCACCATTAGGTAATATTGATAGTTTTTTGGCTGACACTCACATAACTAATTTTTACTAATTATGTGAATTAGTCATGTCTATTAGTTAGCTGAGTTACCATGTTTAATTTATTGTATTTATTTTACTCTAATAGATGACTAGAGGAACCGGAAATGGTTAATCTTTCTTGGCCTTAATTCACTCTTCTATTAAAGAGGAAATTAAGGTTAGTAGCTCCCAACTCAAGTTGCTGTGCTGATCAAAGTGCTCACAGTAATAGTCATATAATAATGACTCCATAAATGCTTTTTCTTATTGCTGATGTGGTGTTGCTTTTGGTCATTGCTATTAGTAGTAGTATAGCAGTAGTAGTAGTGTAGTAATGTAATGGTGGTAGTAATAGTAATTATAATAGTAGTTTTATGTTCTAGAGGGCAGGGACAGAGTTCTAGTAGTTTATTTAAACCCAGCACCTAGTCCAATTCTGATAACATACATAACTAAATAATAATTTTCTTTAAAAATGAGCTATTGGGCCAGGCGCGGTGGCTCACGCCTGTAATCCCAGCACTTTGGGAGGCTGAGGCGGGTGGATCACGAGGTCAAGAGATCGAGACCATCCTGGCTAACACGGTGAAACCCCGTCTCTACTAAAAAAATACAAAAAATTAGCCGGGCGTGGTGGCGGGCGCCTGTAGTCCCAGCTACTCGGGAGGCTGAGGCAGGAGAATGGCGTGAACCTGGGAGGCGGAGCTTGCAGTGAGCCGAGATTGCGCCACTGCACTCCAGCCTGGGTGACAAAGCGAGACGCCGTCTCAAAAAAAAAAAAAAAAAAAAAAAACAAATAAAAATGAGCTATTGAATTCATTATTAAACTTGAAATGCATGTTGGGTGACTTTCTCAAGGTTATTTCCTACCCTACAAGTTTTATAGTTATGCTAGGAAACTGGTTCGTGTTGACAAATGATGAAAACACAAAATAACATAAAAACTACAGAAGAGTTAGTACAAATTTCAGCATAAACACTAGCAGGAAATGCCCCAAAATTTTGCTTTGGAAATAAGGGAATGATTCAGAGAAGTGACATTTGCTCTTTAATGCTGCTGAGCAAATATCTCCAGTAATGAGGTATAGAGATATCCATTTTTAAACAATCTTTTAAACCCAGTATAATTTATGTAACTAACATTTGGAAACCATTAGTGTAGAAGCAATGGGAAGCTATTATCAGTTTCTCACACCACATTGTATATCTCCTTGCAAAAACTTTACTGGGATAAATAGCAAGGTGATAAGGTAAAAACTCCAGAAGCCCCAGGTGTGAGTATCTACAGCATGGGAAATAAATTAACACCTAGAAAAGCACATTACTACCTTCTCTATTTTGTGTGAAATTGGCTTTCTTCATGACAGATCAAGTAATATTAATTGTTATATAATGCATGTTTTAACTTAATTTATGTTTACTGTATGACAAAAACAAAAGTAAATAAAAGTAGGCTGATCTATTGAAAAATAGTCTCTGAAACACAAGACTGTGAAATCCCCAGTGAAAATACAGATCATAAGAAAGCTTTATTAAGTAGTAATTTTCAGCTGTTTGCAAAATTAGTAAGGTAAAGTTGAGGTAGGGCTGGGGAGTTTCCACAAGTTTCAGAGGCTCTCCTGTTGAGGGATTTAGAACAGGATTAGTGTCACAGCCATCATATCATAGGGAGGCTCGTAATTAACTGGAAACAAACATGAGATTAAGCTATATAAGGTATGTAATTTTTTAGAAAACTTGTACTTGTGGGTTGGTAATCTTTTTGCTTGTTAGCAAATGGAACATAGTTTTTAATAAGGGCATTAGCTTAAATCACACATAAAACAGTCTTAGGTTTAAGTAAGCTTGATAACATATTGAAGACTGAAGAGGAAATACTGACTGTTCATTCCACCTTAATACAAGGGCACCCAGAAGACAAGGACATTTGAAATAGCAAAACGAAAAGACCTTCTGAGAGCCAAAACAGCCAGAGATATGTCAACACCAGAGCAGTCAGGACCTTGCGATCAGCTATGTAAAAACCAAGCCTTTAAATAGAAAAAAAGCTTGATAAAAGTCTGAGTTAATCTTGGAGAAACAAAAAAAGCAAATATATTAAAAGTTTTAAAGTTTTTAAGTTATCAGAACATATCCATTTGTCTATAAGTAATCGATTTTTCTTTTTATTGAAATACAATATATAGTCAGATATATATAGAAATCATATTAAACGGCTTGAGAAATTTTCACCAGAAATGAAAAAAAAATCGAGATAAAGAACCCATTAGATAATGAAATGTAGTATTACCGGAATTCTAGAAGTATACCTTGTAACCCCTTTTAAACACCACTCCAACAAGGGTAATTTTTATTTCTCTTGCATCTGGAAACAAAAGTTTGTTTGGAATCCTATAGGATGTACTCTTTTTGTTCTAATTTCTTTCATTCAATAATATACTTGTAAAATTCAAACATCATATTGCATATAGTTGTAGTTAATTCCTTTTCATTGCTATGTAGAATTCCATCATCACATAAACAGCATAATTTATGTATCCAATCAACTATTGAAGATCACTTGAGTATTTTCTAGTTTTAGAGTATTACTCTTGGTAGTGCCATGACCATTCTGATATGTGTCTGTTGATGAAATGCCTGTTGATGAACATTATTTATGTGGTAAATATATACCTAGAATATATTCTGATATATACCTAGGAGTAGAATTGTAGGAATATAGAGTGTGCATATATTCAACTTTGGTGGATACCACCAAAGAGTTTTACAAAGTGGTTGAACTTTCCATGAAACAGTAGAGAGTTCCAGTAGCTCAAATCCTTGCCCACATTTGGTATTTTCCATGATTTTTAAAATTTTATTAAAAAATTTTAGTGGTTGCTTTCATGCAATTTAACTTGCATTTTCTTAATGACTGATACAATTTAGAACCTTTCCATATGCTTATTGGTCATTTGGATATGCTATGCTATACTTAAAAACTGTTCAAGTATTTAGCATTTTTGCTATTGAGCAGAGCTCTTTAGGTGGCCTGAATATAACTCCTCTGTTAGAAGAAGGTATTGTAATACCTTCTCCCACTTTGTGGACTGCATTATATTTTTAGTGGTTTCATGTGATGAACAGAAGTCCTTAAGCTTAATACTGTTCAGTACACCATTGTTTTCATTTATATCAAGCCCAAAACTTCCTTTGTGTTTCTTTGTAACTAATCACTCTCCCATCCACCACCTCTGGCAACCACTGTCAGGGGTTTGTGTCAGTGGTTCTAATTTCTGTCACTATAGTTTCGCCTTTCCAGAATGTCATGTACATAGGATAATAAAACTTTTAGCCTTCTGTATCTTGATTCTTTGGTTTCTCTTTTTCTACTTTTTCTCTATGCGACTTTAAAATTCAGTAAACTATTCATTTTTATTTTGATTTTCTTTATTCTAAAAGAAAATTGCTGATTTTCATTCCAATTTTTTGTATATTTTTATTACTACATTATCAGCTTATAAAAGATTGCATTTAATGAAGATACGCATTCTTGGAGGGAAAATATGGGTATACTTACTTATTGGAGTGATAAACACTTATTTTTAGTAACATGCCATAGCTATATTGAAAGATATATGAATTGTCTCTGACTGAAGGGGATAGGCATCAGCCAAAACACCATAATACTGCAAATGAGGTGATTACTGGTTCTGCTTTTGCATATTTATACCCATTTGTGTCTTATTAGTTTCTAACATATTTGCCAATATTTTTATTCTCAAAACCAGGGAAAATCTGAATCAAATTAAGAAATATCTTTAGCAGAAGATATTTGCCTCAGATTTTTCTATAAAGAAGGGCCTGGGGGGGCTGGGCACAGTGGCTCACACCTGTAATCCCAGCACTTTGGGAGGCCGAGGTGGGTGGATCACGAGGTCAGGAGATCAAGACCATCCTTCCTAACACAGTGAAACTCTGTCTCTACTAAAAATACAAAAAATTATTTGGGCATGGTGGCAGGCACCTGTAGTCCCAGCTACTCGGGAGGCTGAGGAAGGAGAATGGCATGAACCTGGGAGGCAGAGCTTGCAGTGAGCTGAGATTGTGCCACTGCACTCCAGCCTGGGCAACAGAGTGAGACACCATCTCAGAAAAAAACAAAACAAAAACACTCTAATTGAAATAGAGATGTTATAATCATTAATTATGAAAGAGTGAATAGTCTTGCTAGCAATTTCTTTTTCTAAAAAAAAAAAAAAAAGAAGGGCCTAAGGGAGGGGCTCCTAAAAATACTATAATTAATCATATAATTATGTGTCACTCATCTCAAGTCTAAAGAAAACTCTTCAAAAAAGGAAGGAGAAAAGCTCACATGACAGATAGATAGATCAGTATACTGTAGATACTCATTATTTGTGAATTCCATATTTGCAGATTTGCCTATGTACTAAAATTTTTTGTAACCCCAAAATCAACACTTGAGGTGGCTTTTGGTAATTCACAGAATGTGCACAGGTACAGTAGAAAAAGAAATTGTTGTCAGACACGCATGTTCCCAGATAAGGTGAAACAAGCAATGCTCTGCCTTCTGGTTTTAGCTCTCATACTGTAAACAAGTGTCCTTTAGATGGTATATTTAGTGCTACTTTTTTTTCTTTGCATTTCTGTGTTCTTTGTTGGTGATCTTGCTATTTAAAATGGCCCCCAAACTAAAGTGCTGTTTAGTGTCCTTAAGCCTAAGAAAGCTGTGATATGCCTAATGAGGAAAGTACATGTGTTAGATAAACTACGTTCAGGCATGAGCATTACTCTCATGTAAAACAACTACTGATCATTTTCAATGTTAATGAATCAATGGTATATATTTAAAATACATATTTAAATAGAAACACACCAAAAAGCAGAGTTATGTATTGGTTAGTTGATGTCAATGTTGTGATCAAAGGCTCACAGGAGCTTAATCCTATATTTATTTCTCCTATGGGCAAAGATTCAGTATTTGCTAATTCAGTGTTCATGATGAATTTCTAGAATGTAGCTACTGTGAATAATGAGAATCAACTATATTTACAAATATAAACAATTTTTTAAAAACATAAGCAAATGTGTTGTAATTTTAAAAAGTAAAATAAATATGATTTTCAGGGAGAAATTTAACAACCAGTAAATAATATATTTAATGAATATTAATGATTCATTAATTATTCTTTGTGTATAAATGAAGAATTTAAAACTTCAGAGTATGCTGAATGTCACTTTAGAGCTAATGGTTACTAATTATCTTTTTGTGTGAGCGCCACATAACCATCTATAATGCCTAGGTGATTACAATGATAATAATATTTGTGCAAGCAATATGTATATTTCTAAATAATTTATTACAGAAAACCATATGGTAAGCAAGTATGTACTAAAAATAATTTCAATCTAAGAAGAATGTTGTCATTTGCTAAAAGTGGGTGATTCATTGATTCATTCCACTAAATTTCAAATACATAACAATAATCTCAATAGTCAATGAAACTTCTGTACTTATTGTATATGCACATTTAGTAAGCATGGTCTAAGGTCTGCCTTCATCTTAATTTTATGTGTGAAAAGAAATATGTACTTTAACACTGACTGATTGACAGAAGTATTTACAAATATTTACTCATGAAGCTGTCACCAAATTCTCTTGCATTCTAAGTTTCCTTTTACCTCCTAAATATTTTTGACATTTTAGAGGTATGTTGGTTGGATGATTTACAAACACATTTGTGTCATTAAGACTGTTTTTAAGTTTTAAAATTTTCTAATCTTTCAAAATGCATTTGTAATTGGGGTGCAATTAGATTATGTAGCTTAAAATATTTTATTTTTTGATATCACAACATATGATAGTGATCCTTTATTACTTGATATTTCTCAGTACACAGGTCAGAATGTTTGTTTAGAAGTAAAGTGTGAACAACAAAAAGTATAATATCGCTAATTAGATTAATTTTGATTATATACATGATATTAAGGGGTATAAATGTATTTATTCCAACCTATGAGATAATGGTACCTTTGAAATATTTAAATATTGTTAGAAAAAAACAGACATAATCATCTTTTGTATTGAACAATAAGTCTATTCTAAAATAATAGTCAATAATATTTGTTCAACACATTTAGATCTTATCATATTTTTGTTACCTTAAATGTTATATCAATTGTTTATAATTTCATATTTTAATCATATTTCTTCAATATGTCAGCCATCCTTGATGACAAGGATTTTGGTGTCTGGCAGTCATCTATTCAAAAATCCACATCTGCTACTTATTTGCTGTGCTTCATTGAGCAAATTACTTTATATATTAGAGAAAAAAATGGCCAGGCATGGTGGTTCACGCCTGTAATCCCAGCACTTTGGGAAGCCGAGACAGGTGGATCACCTGAGGTCAGGAGTTCAAGACCAGCCTGACTAACATGGAGAAACCCCGTGTTTACTAAAAATACAAAATTAGCTGGGCATGGTAGCACATGCCTGTAATCCCAACTACTTGGGAGGCTGAGGCAGGAGAATCACTGGAACCCAGGAGGTGGATGTTGCGGTGAGCTGAGATCATGCCATTGTACTGCAGCCTGGGCAAAAAGAGTAAAACTCCACCTAAAAAAAAAAAAAAAAAAAAAAAGGCAGAAAGTGCTATGATCTTTGCACCAACGTAATAATTAAGTTTCTATTTCCTCATCTTGTTTATCTCAGTGTATTTCAATTATCTATTGACTTGTCTTCCCTAGATTGCAAGCTTCACAGGAGTTGAGAAAAATGCTTGGTTACTTTTTTGCCCAGTCGTGGATTAGCTCCACATATGCCACAAGTTAAACAATATGCTTATTAGATGGAAATAAAATATAGTGAAGAGGTATTGGAAAGTGAATGAGAACAAAAATCAGCTAAGATATTATATTTTGTATGAGAAATATGATACAATTTGTTATCTCAATAGAATTCTTTTTAAAACGTTTTTAAAAAAAGGCTTTGATTTGTATATCTTTCTTACAAGTAACTTTTATCTTTTTAAGTTTCAGTATGTTATTTAAGAAACTATAGGCATTTAGTATTTTTTATCAAGTTATTAAATAGTAATAGAAATTATTAATCAAACAATTCAGCTTTCACTTTTAAACTTTACATTTATTGCAAAATTATCAAAAGTAATTTCTTAAGGGAAGCATGTTATTCATTTCACTATTTCTTCTACTGATAATTAAAACCTATAAATGCAATTCTTTTAATACTTTTATTTAGTGCAGGAAGTAACATGTAGTTTCATGTAGTGTAAGATGTACACCTTGGGTTTATTTTTATTGCAATGTGTTAATACATTTTGATGTGTAGGCTATTTATTTGATTATCTTACTAGACTTTCTGTGTTGGCATTGTGATTTACGTTTGCTAGAGAAAATTATAATTTAATTTGTCATATATGTTTTTATTTAATGTATATTCTGTGACAGCAAGTGGTAAATTGAACTATTGTCTAAAGCTATACATCAGAAGTCATTATCTTTTGGGTTTTTGTAGTATTTTTAACAGGACATTTTGGATATGTTATGCTAGTCTGATTGTCTGACTTTTTATTTCTCTTAACTCTTGTTCATCATAAATTTTAGCGGATACAAAGAGAATTCTTGACCTGTTTCTGCTGCACATTTAAGTAACGTGCTTATCACTGAAATTGTCTAAAAAGATTTCACACTTTCAGTCAGAACAGCAGATTTATCCACTGTTGAAGACTTCTCCAGAAAATGTCTTGTACAGAGAAATAATTCAGATAATCCCTCCTATTTATTTTATAATTAAAATAATTAAAGATCATATCATTGGAGAAGGAGAAGTGATGGATCAAAGTAGCAGACAAAGCTTCTGCAACCTATTTCCTTCCTCAAATTCTTAAAAATGATAGGGAAGTTCACATGTATGTGATGCATACACATGGAGATCTTTTCCTGTTGCCTTAGAATCTGATCTGAAATATCAAAGCCAAGAAGAGTGGATGATGAGTGCCACAACATGTTATAGCAAGGTGACTGCCTGGGTCCTTTAACAATCCTTCTGATATTCCACCTGCAGCCTGTACACACTAGGAAACCTGTGCTATGGTACCAACATGAGTGTGGTGACAGTATTTTTGGCAGAGTTTGCAAATGTTTTCAGGAGTTTGGAGAAACATGAAGTCTAGAAGTTGGGAGGAGAAACTCATAAAAGTTTACAGTGAGAATATCCTGTATATACAGAGTTTGGTAGAGTAGAAGTGAGTACATTTCCCTGTGGACCATATTAACACCACAAAGAAAAAACACATGGTAAAAGCTGTCTTCACATATTTGCTACCCAAGAAAATTACTAGATGGAGCAGAAGACTTCTCCAAAACAGAAATTATAAACATGTCACAAGAAAGCCCCATGCCTTGTTAAAGAATATGAAAATGCCGTGGTCTACGGAACGCAGTCTCTCAAGAACTCCCAGAAGTATTTCACAGGAGAAAACAAACATTCGGATGACTTCCATTACAGAGGGCATTCAGTGAAAAAATAAGTGCAACAAACACTAGCTATGGAAAGAAATCTTTGCTCTATTGCCCCTTTCCTGTTATCTTCCATGTTCATGTAACCATTATCCTCACATAGAGTGAGAAATATAAGGTAATAAAAAAAGTGAAAGAACACAGTACATTCCCATTATCTCTAATTCTGGAATCTGACCAAATTTAGACTGAGGATTGAGACATGGGAAAGCAAAGGGAGATGTCATGAATGGAATGAGAAATTGTAGGTTTTTTAAATTAATGAATAGAGTTAAGATTGATATACAGTAAACTGAACATAGCTAACGTATACAATTTGGTAAGTACACACTCAGTGAATTACAGCCACAATCAAGACATTGAATTTTCCTTCATCTTCACATTTCATTTTGCCACCTTGTAATCCATCTGTCTCACTGCTTACCATCCACAGGCAGCTACTGTTTTTCTTTCTGTCAGAGAATTAGTTCATATTTTTCTGTAGTTTTGTATAAATGGAATTGTACAGCTTGGATCGTTGGCTTCTTTCATTCAGTATAATAATTTTGAAAATTATTAATTTTATTGTACACATGATTCATTCATTTTTTAATGCTGAATATTCTGTTGCATGGCTATAGTATAATTTGTTTATCTATACATAGGTTGTTGAATATTTTGGTTGTATTTTATAATTAAAGCTTCTATGAACATTCATGTACACAGCTTTTTTTTTTTTTTTTGAGATGGAGTCTCACTCTGTCACCCAGGCTGGAGTGCAGTGGCACGATCTCAGCTCACTGCAGGCTTTGCCTCCCGGGTTCACGCCATTCTCCTGCCACAGCCTCCTGAGTAGCTGGGACTACAGATGGCTGCCACCATGTCTGGCTAATTTTTTGTGTTTTTAGTAGAGATGGGGTTTCACCGCGTTAGCCAGGATGGTCTCGATCTCCTGACCTCATGATCTGCCTGCCTTGGCCTCCCAAACTGCTGGGATTACAGGCGTGAGCCACCACGCCCGGCTGTCATGTACACATCTTTTATGGGCATATGCTTTTGGGAAAAGACTTAAGAGTGGTAATTGTAGGTGTATGACTTAATTTATAATAAACAGCAAAACTTTTTTTTTAAAAGGGTTGTACCACTAGAAATTCTGAGAAGAGATGACTGAGAGTTTTCTTCCCATCCTTGCCAGCATCCCATGATGTCATTTTGATTTTAGCCATTCTATTTCATTGTAATTTTAATTTGTATTTTTTATGACGAATGTTTACTTGCCATCCTTATATCTTCTTTTGTGAAGTATTTTTCACATTTTATCCAATTTTATTGTGTTGTTTTTCCTCCTATTACTGAGTCTTACGAATTTTAAAATATTTTATAAATTGATTCATTACTAAGAAGTGGGAAACAAGAAGGAAATCCAAGGATATATACCCAGCATTTCTGGTTTAGTTAAGATTCAGGTCAGTTGCTATTTAGCTAAACTCTGGTGCCTTTTGTGTATATATATGTGCGTATGTGTGTGCACACACATGTGCACATGCAGACGCTTGCATGCTTGTGTGCGTGTGTGTATGTGTGTGTAGAGACGGACATCGAGAGAGAGAGATTTTTATTTTGTTTGTTTTTTGCTAGGAGTCATATTCTTAAAGATTTATCCGTTGAAATTGTTCAACCTTTCATTCAGAGATTTTTTAAATATACTTTGCACTTTTATTTTAGATTCAGGGTTTGTGTGTAGGCTTTTTACATGGGTATACTGTATGATGCTGAGGGTTGAGGTATGAATGATCCCATCACCCAGGTAGCAAGCATTGTACCCAATAGGTAGTTTCAGCCCTTGCCCCTGTCCTTCTCTGCTGTCTCTAGTAGTTCCCAGTGTCTATTGTTCCCATATTTATGTCCATGTGTACTCAATGTTTAGCTCCCACTTATAAGTGAGAAAATGTGGTATTTGGTTTTCTGTTCCTACATTAATTCACTTGGGAGAATGATATCCTAAGTGTTGCTGCAAGAACATGATTTCATTTATTTTCATGGCTACGAAGTATTCTGTGGAGTATATATACCACATTTGCTTATCCAGTCTCATATTGATGAGCACCTAGGTTGATCCCAAGTCTTTGCTATTGTGAATAATGCTGCAATGAACAGATAAGTGCATGTGTATTTTGGTAGAACTATTTCTTTTCCTTTGGGTATATATCCAGTAATGGGTTGCTGAATCAAATGGTAGTTCTGTTTTAACAGAACTACATCTCAAATTTCTTAGAGAAATTCAACGGTAATTCATGCTTCTGCTGGGTTCTTGGAAGTACTTTAACTGTGGAATTATTTTTAAACTGAATTCTCAGTCTACAGTTTTTTAAACAATCCAGTTGGAGTAAATTTAGTCTGCAAACACATTTAAGAGCCCTACTAATACTCATAAATAAACTACGTCCTTCATACTTGAAATAAAATGAAAGCATTCTCCTTCGTAGAATTTTTAACCCCAATTTTTTTTAATGAATCAGCATTGCTATTATCTATTTCTAGGTTCACAAAAGTGTTTTAAAAAGTTAATATATGTGTTTTTCATAGTTCGTACACTCAATAGTTAGAATGCTTACTCTTCCGATAGTTAAAGTACAGCTAATATAAATAATGAGAAGCCATTTGTTTGCATTTATGGCCCTTTAAACAGACAAACATTAAAATACATCTATATACTCTCCCGTATATATTTTATTTACACACATAAACACATATGCACAAACTTGCATCTATGTTAGAAAGGTTCAAGTTACTCCTCCTACAATGTTAATGAATATATATATCTGTTATATATAATATATTGATATTCTCTACAATGTATTAGTATAGGGCTTCTAAAACGTCATTTGGCTTATATATCGAAAGTCTTTAAAAGGTACACATACTTTCATCATAATTTCATACATGAAAATTTTTTCTAAGGAAATAATTATAATTTTGATGAATAGCTAGAAGAATGTTTATTGCAGAATTACGTATTACATGGAAGAAAAATTAAGAAATAAAAGAAAATTAAAATCAACTGAAATATCAAAGAGGTTATATGCATGAATTATTATTTATTAATATAATAGTATATTATATTTAAAATAATACTTACAAAAAGGCTTTTTTTCTAGCATATTAGAAGTATTAACTTACGTAATCTTCGTAACAACACTGTTAGTTGCTGTATTGTCTCCATCTTCAGTTTACAGATGAGAGAATTGAAGCATGGGATGATTAAGACATTTTCCCACTACTGCAGAGCTATTAAATAGTGAAACCAGATTGAAACTCAGGAAACCTGTGTCCAGAGTCCATGCATCTGAGTTTATGACTCTATGCTTTCCTATTATATTATTATACTTTTACTATTATAAATTTAAGATGTATGCCGCTTGAGAATAATTAACATTACAAAATTTTAAATAAAATATAATAGTATGTACTGTATGATTATAATATAAATGTATGTGTTTGTGTAAGTAAGAAAAAATCTGAAAGAGCACAATTTTTAGTCTATGAAGGATGAAATTATGAAAGATAATTGGTGTTACTTTTCATTTTGCTCTCTTAAATTTTCTACAGTGAGAATATACAATAGTAGTACTTTGTAATAAACTATTTAAATAAAATCAGGCAGTGAATTATAGCCTGTGTTTGAATTAAAAATACAATAAAGAGGCCGGGCGCAGTGGCTCACACCTGTAATCCCAGCACTTTGGGAGGCCGAGGCAGGCGGATCACGAGGTCAGGAAATCGAGACCATCCTGGCGAACATGGTGAAACCCCGTCTCTACTAAAAATACAAAAAAAAAAAAATTAGCCAGGCGTGGTGGCGGGTGCCTGTAGTTCCAGCTACTCCGGAGGCTGAGGCAGGAGAATGGCCTGAACCCAGGAGGCGGAGCTTGCAGTGAGCCAAGATCGCGCCACTGCACTCCAGCCTGGGCGACAGAGCAGGAATCCATCTCACACACAAAAAAGAAAATACAATAAAGGCTGGGGCAGTGGTTCATGCCTGTAATCCCAGCATTTTAGGAGGCCAAGGTGGGCCGATCACTTGAAGTCAAGGGTTGGAGACCAATATGGCGAAACCCCGTCTCTAGTAAAAATACAAAAATTAGCTCAATGTGGTGGTGTGTGTCTGTTATCCCAGGAGGCTGAGGTAGGAGAATCGCTTGAATCCAGGAGGAGGAGGTTGCAGTGAGCCAAGATCGTGCCACTGCACTCCAGCCTGGGAGGCAGAGTGAGACTCCATCTTAAAAAAAAAAAAAAAAAAAAAAAAAAGCATCACAGTAGAATGTCTCTGTGTGTTTGTGTGCGTGTGTGTGTGTGTGTGTGATTTGCTTTATTGTGATTATTGTGATATTTGCTTTATTGCCATGGTCTGAAACCAAACCCACAATATCTTTAAGGTATGTCTGTATAAGTTCCTAAGCATAGTATGGAGGCATATCTAACTAATGTGTACCATTTTAAGTAGTGGCTACTTTTGAATTTACACTTTCACATGAATTTTAGAATCAGTTTGACTAGTTCTAAGGTAAGTCCTCTTGAGAGTTTTAAAACAGGATTGAAATGAATTCTTTACAACTTAACCTTCGCATTCATGGCCATGATATTCTTCTCCATTATTCGAGTTTTCTTAACTATCTTTCAAAAAAAGGACATAAGACCCTAGCATATTTCTTGTTAGGTTTTTCCTACGTAACTTTTAATTGCTATTATAAACAATATCCATTCTTTTCCCATAAAATTTGCTATACGTTTGTATATTAATCTTGTACTGTTTCCTTTTTCAACATTGGTTCTGATAGTTTTTCAGTTGTCTGTCTTTCATATTCTAAGTAATATTTCTTACAAATAATGAGATTTGCTTTCACTTTCCAGTTTATCTCATTACTTTTACTTGTCTTATCGCCCTGGCTGGGACACCCAACAATACTGATGAATAGAAGTTGTAGAGGGTATCCTTGTTTGATCCCTGAAAAGAATTCTTCTAGCATTTTACCCTTGTATATAATGATTGCTAGATATAACTTTTAACAGGTTAAAAAATTTCTAGTTTGATAAGTCTTTTTTAGTGAACATGGTGTGGTGGTTTTGAATGTGATCTACTCCAGTTAAAGACTATGACAATCTATTATTATCACTATTCAAACTCATGAATAATGAATGGTATGTAACAAATCAATGATATATGTTTTACTTTAGCACCCAGGAAGCTCAAAAACAAACTATCTGAATATAAAAACTCTGAACAGCATAACCTGATCATCTATATGACTTTGACACCATTCCCTCCCCCAACATACCGCCTATTCTAATTTATATTATCCTAAATGTTTTTCTCTTATTTTTCTATTTTATTGAGTGGATTTCCTATCAATTGCCATACATTTTTAATGGAATAAGATAAAGTATAAATAAAAACTTTTAAAAATGTGGCTACATTTGGATTTAAAGTGAAACCTTAATTAACTGAAATTCAAAACCTGTAAGCTTTTGTGTTTCGTTTGCTTGTTTGACTTGGTACTTTTGCAAGAAAAGCTTGTCAAAAGATAACAGTGTTCAGAAAATTCCCTGAACATTGAGAATTTTGGTAGAATTGTATTCATTCAGCCCAGTCTGTAATACCATGTCCACATGTACATGTAGTACACACATCTATATTTTATACTATTTTCAGATGATTTGTATGTTTCAAGTCTTGACAATGACCGCTAAGGGTATCTGAGGATAGAACAAGTGCATTAAAGGATAGGCTCTCGTTGAAACTTCAAAGAGAGAAATTAAAACAACTGAATTTCTCTCCTCATTGACAGGTGGCTAATAACTGATCCAGCTCATGTACTCTGGCAGCATTACATAGGTTCAGGTTGAGTTATTTTCCTCTTCTGGAAGCTGTTAATGTGTTGCTTTGCTTGCTGCTAGAACAGATTTCGCTCCCTTGGTGGCATTGCTGTAGCTATCAAAATAGTTGTCACACTGAGTATTTGTGTACTTTGAGCCTTAGGAAGGGTCTCTTCACATGAATACCATCTTGCTTAACTTACTATCATTATGGTTCCATGACTACGTGGGTTCCTAGGTACCTGGCATAATGCAGCAGATTATGTTATATTTCTATCTTCAAGCTGACCCTCACAATGGAGTTTGTAGCTCCTGAACTCCTTGCTCCTTCATTAGATATAGTTACAATTTGCCTTCAGCAAATGCAGAGTTCATTCCTATCAAAGAGATATTTGACTCTGATCATTGTTTGATGCTTAATAAAATATAAAAGTAAATTGATATTAAAAGCAATGTAGTATAGTGAATATTCATTATCACTTTCACCACCAATTAAAATTTTGACCATAGGTCTATAATTCAGTATCAGTGAGTCTCAAATTTATTACCCATAAAACAATGGTAAAGCATTCTTGGTCAGATAAAACAGGTAACTAAACCACTTTATTTCTTTAAATTCCCCTCACAGTCTACTGGCCATTTAGAATATGTTTATGCGTTGGCATGAGGTGCAGTGTGCTGCATGGAAGACGTGGAAATTCAGCACCTCTACTGAAGTCCTAAAGCAGTGATATTCAAGTGCATGTTGAGGAAAAGACTTGAAGTAAAGGAGAATAAGAAATTCATCCTTTCTACGCTCTTCATCTTCACTCTACTGACAGGGATTGCATGATGTAAAGTACAAGAAATTGTAGAATTTCCTTACTGATATAAAAATTGTCAATGCAAAGTAATTAGGATGTATACGTGCACAAGGTCACTTCTGCTTGCTATTGGCATAAGGGTAACATTGATATGGAAAATTATGATGTTAAGAGGGTTTGAATCGAACTACCCTTGTTTCCTAAGTTTCTGGCTCTTGCTATCAAAGTATAGAAGATCCTAAGAATGCAATTGCCCTAGAGGCTTATGAAGCTACATTGCTTCACAGGACTGAAAGTTAATGGGCCGTGGTTAGTACTGGGGTTAGAAGCAGAGTACAACTCCTAGGTAATGCGTCATGATACATGATCATGTCACCTTAGGAAGGTGTGAAATTTCCAGTAATTTCATCTCTGAAATAAATATTCATGGTTTAAAACTTAGTCATTTGCTATATATGAAATGTATCATATATAATAGCAGAAATCAGCCATGTGAAGATGACTTTCATTCCCTCCAAATCTCTGGGTCAATTTTATTATCTGTGATGGCCTTATAGTAAATAAATATAAACCATATACTATAATTTTTAAGGCTCACACAGAATTCCAGCCCAGATATTACTTGGGAAAGAAGTGTCCCTATGACACTACAGATATAATGCCCTACCCTAGACCCCAGAGTGATAAATATCTTCTTCATATCACAAAGCAGTGATGTTCTGAAAAAAGTATTCCACAGAGAAGAATGTTAATCCCCATGTCTATAACTATAAACCCTGCTAAAGATAGGCCTTACCTGGAATCCAATTTATCAAAGCAAAATAAGAAAATCTACAAAAGTGTAATCAAAAAAATGAAGTATTTTTGAGGGGAAAAGGAATAATGAAAATGAAAACTATAGAATTTAGATCAGATGAATCAAGGACAAAGTTGTCTGCCCTCTTCCCAATTATTTCCTAGCTTATTGCTTTAGAGCATCACAACCACAGCAGAAACTTCCTCAGGGATCTGATGATTAACCCCAGAAAGTTGTCCAGACAATTTTGTTAATTTCACTAATCTCAAAAAGCTTAGGAATGACATGAGAAGGCCTTTCTTTCCCTGACTCCAGTTTATGGAAGACTGTACATTAAGATGCTATCATGATTTTGCCACCATTCTAAAGCCAGGTGCTGAGATGTGCAGACATTACCCAAAGTACATGAAATCAGAATCATGGTATTTTATAGTAGAATAATGGATCAATTCTCTTAGCTTCTAAAGTGCAATTTGACTTTTTAAAAATGTTTTGGAATTTCAGTGAAGTAAAATATTCTTGGACATCATGATAACATTTGCTTATTACCCACTGATTATGTTTACTAATTGGGCTGTTATTTTATACATATATAACATTTGAAAATATTTTATCTGAAAGCATATGAAGATAAATTATATTTGTATCATACATAGGTTTTATAATGTTACCATTGAGCAAGGGAAAAATATATTCTTGCCTTTCATCAGTTTTAAGATGATAAATCAGAACCATGAAAGCTATCAAAATCTAAGCTGCTGTTTTCCAATAAAATTAACAAGTTTGTTTGAAAATTCATATTGATAACTAAAGGATCCAGAAAACTCAAAGGAATCTTGAAAATGAAAAACAAACAGATCAGAGGTGGAAGACTCACACCAGGCCATTACAAAACTGACTATAAAGCTATAGTGATGAAGGCAGAGGTATTGACATTAAGACAGATGAATAAATAGATCAATGGAAGAGGAATGAAAGTACAAAAATAAATCCAGGTATTTATGGGCAATTGATTTTTGACAAGTGTGCCAAGATAATTAAATGGGAAATAGTATTTCAATATATGATACTGGGAAAAGTGTATATCCACATACAAAAAAATAAAATCGGATCTCTAACTCAAACCATGTACAAAAATTCACTCAAAATGAACTAATCAGCTAAATTGAAAAGCTAAAACTACAAATCTCAGAGGAAAACACAACAGTAAATTTTTCTTACCTTTGATTAGGTAATGGTTTATTAGATATGACACCAAAAGCATAAATGACAAAAAAATGGATAGGTTAGATTTCTTAATTAAAATATTTTGTGTTTCAAATAATACCATTAAAAGATAATCCATATAATGGCAAAAAATATTTGTAAATAATATATCTGATAGTGCCTAGCATGCAAATTATGTATTTTTATAACTAAACAACACAAAGATTTTAAAATATGCAAATGATTTGAATACAGATTTTTCTAAAGAAGGTGCACAAATAACGAATAGTACATGAGAAGATATTTAACATCATTATTCTTTGGGAAAATGCAAATCAAACTAACAATGTAATATAAATGTACATCTATCAGGATGGTCCTAACAAAAAGAGATGCATAACTGCAAGTGTATGAAAAAATTGGAACTTGAATACACTGCTGGTGGAAATATAAAGTGGTGAAGCAGTGTTGAATACAACTTAGCACTTCTCCAAAATGTCAATGTTCTTTGAAATGTTTCAAAGAATATTGAAACATTTCCACACAAACATGTATATTTGTGTGGAAAACATTTCCACACAAAATGTATATATGAATGTTTGTAGCAGCATTCCTCCTCATTATACAACAGAAACAACAGAAATGTCCTTCAAATGGTGAAGAGAGAAACAAAAGCTGGTATATCTATTCAATGGAATATAATTCAGTAATATAAAGGAATGAAATACTGATACATACTATAATTTGGATGAACCTTGAAAACATTAATGCTAAGTGAATGAAGCCATTTATTTTTGATTCACATATTTATGATTTAATTTATATAAAATATCCAGAATAGTATACACATATTTATGATTTAATTTACCTAAAATGTCCAGAATAGTATGTCTGTTATTGCCATGGCTGGGTAAACGGGTAATGGGAAATAACTGCAATTGGTATGGGGCTTTTTGAGCGTGGTGAAATATTCTGAAATTAGTCATTATGGTTTTATAGCTCTGTGACTCTACTAAGGGCCACTGAATTTTACACTTTAAAAGTCATATTTCATGTTACATAAATTATATATCAACAAAGCCATTATTTAAAGAATAAAAACAGAACATTGAGCAAAGTAATTGCTGAAAAATGCTCATATAAATTTATGGCAAATCTGAATTCATATCAGTTTTAAGATTTAGAATCTACAATCTAGAATTGTGTATTGCTTTAAACCAGTCAGATCTGATGATTATTATGATGCTAAGAAAGAGGCCAGATCAGTTACATTATACAGTGAGAAGTACAGTAGCTCAAAGAGACATCTGTAGTTACAGCACGACACAAGTTTAAGCAAAGTTTATTATCAGGTAGTAAACAGGTATCAGCTCCTAGTCTCTCTGATTAATTGCAGCTCTCTACCTGAAATACTGTTGCTAGGTTCTGAGGCAACACTTGGGAGTGTCAGAAAGGCTTTTAGGTAAATTAGAGATCTTTACCATCATCAGGAAAATGAGAATTTGTCAAGAGAACTACCTGTATTTCATTTTCTCATCTAGGAATGCAGCTCAAAATGAAATTGATAGCTGAGATAAGAATGGATGTACTCACTGAATTCTGTGTCATATTTCACTCAACCCTTACGGCAAATCTATGAGGTAGACACTTTTGGTTTCCCATTTTATAGATAAAGAAACTGATATTTTGAGATTGCATTACTTGCCTAAAATTACTTTAGTACAAGAATTTAGCATTTCAAAGTTCCAAGTGATTTTGCTATTAATTCTTTACTCCTATTGCCCAACATTGCCTCTAGCTGTCCAATGACTCAGAAACATCAGAACGGTGGAGGCAAAACATTATTTCGCTTCACATTAGGCTAGTGGGATCTGTAGAGACAGAGTGATGCAGGTGGACAACACAGATTTGGCTGTGGATATCAGTCACAAAAGCTTACATATTCAAATTACGATTCTAGGGACAGAGAAGTAAAAACTAAAGCATTATGAACTTTAGGAGACTACAGAAACAGTAAGTTTGAGGCATAATCCCAAATCACAATTCCAATCATTGTAATTTTAAGTGTTGAAATCTTGAAAGATCAAATTTCTGAAAATATAATTCTGGAAAAAATGATTTTCAAAAATTGTTTAGAAGATGTTTCTGTATATATTTAAAAGGGATTTATTTAAGAATCAAAACAGGACAGGACACTTCATAGGCCACTGTACACAATAAAATAGGTGCCATAACATATATATTTTTGCAAGCTTAAACATTCAGGTTTAGTAAAGACATTTCTAGAAGTATAGTAGCTATGAGCTGATGAAACTTAAAAGCAAAATATATAAATGCATAATCACGATGGTTGGTAATTATGTGCACCCAGCTTTATAACTGCAGTCATCTGAAATACTATGACAGATAACCTACATCTTTTAACAAGATGGATAGAAAACTCCAGTGGGTCACGACCACATGTTCAATTGCCCATAGAACCAAAATCTCAGAAATTTTATCTTTCAAAAATGCAAATAGACAAAAAAGACACCTTTTCATTTACTGAGAAACTTTCAAGATCTTTAGGTATACACACAGTGCTTCCACTTCAGGTCAACCTTGTGATAATGTACTTTGGTGGAGTCAAAATTCGGATGTCCAAGGCAGCAGGAGAAAATTCTGTCCCAACTGTCAGAGAGAGAACAATTTGCACCCCACATTTCTTCTTTCTGGGCCTCCAGAAAATTAAATGGTATCCACCAACATTGGAATAAATCTCTATCTAGTCCACTAGGACCCAAACACTAGTCTCTTCTGGAAACACCCTCATCAACCACCCAAAATAATACTTCCCTTGGTTTATAAGTATTCCTTCCCTAATCCATTCAAGCTGACACTTACATTAAGGTCACAAGTTTACCTCTTGTTAATTTGGCACTTATATGCATCTCCTTAAACCATACCTAATTTCCAAATAAAGACAATAACCAGGTAATAATTCCTCTTAACATGAAGCAACTATCCTGCGTACAATGGAAAACATACTAATCCCTTCCTCAAAATTTGGCATTCAGGATTTAAATCTTTTCAGATTATGATTTTGGGGATTTGAGAAGTTTGGGATATTAGACTTTAGGGATTTTGATCTTTCAAAATTTCAACATCTAGGATTATGGCATTTAGGACTATATCTTTTGGGATTGTGATCAGCACCAAGAAACAGTGAACATGGGAAAAAGAAAACAGTGTAATTATGAGGAGACTAGTTCATAATATTTCAGGAATCTGTGGAAAAATTGTCCCTAATACTGAATCAACACTTGCCCCAGGCAAAAGTTAATTTTTGTTGTTCTTGTTGTTCACTGTTTATGGCCAGAAGAATATTTTGTCCTGTCTAAAATTACCGGACAAGTAACCACATGTGTGAGGCAGGTAGAAGATGGTGATGATTGAAACTATATGAAAGGCAAATTTAAAAGGAGAAGGTATCACAAAGCAGCAGCTGGCAACTCTGGAATAATGATATACTCTTTCATACAGTTTCACTTTAAGCACAGAAGTCCTATATCTCTTTTTTGGCACCAAAATGTATAGCCACCAGCTTTGCATATCAAATACCTATGTAAGATCCGATTGTCCACCACTGCAGTAATGAGTGGTTCATATGCCATAGAAATCATCATGATGTGGTCTGCATTATAATTATAGTATTCCTCAGTTCTAATTCCCCAGCCCAATTTTTAGATTAGGAATATTATTTCACTAACTTTGTCAAAAATAATTTCTGAAAAAATATTGAAAATTTATATAATCTGGAAAAAAAATTCTCTTCCCTACATTCTTTCCGCTTTCTGGTAGTCATAAACTTTATATTGTATAGTTCCATTTGGTTAGCTCAGTTTTCTAAAGTGGACTTGAAGTTATGTGTTTACCATAGTCATCTATACCTCTGATATTTAAAACACTGTAATGCCGCTAGGACTTCTAATCCTCTACCAATTTTCTGAGATTAAGTACATGTTCTCATGTGTTTAGCTTTTACTTTGAAAATGTGAGGCAGCCATGGTCTATCTATCTTCTTTTGTCAAGGATCAAAATTCTGGTGAGATGAGATCCCACCAGTCAGTTTCAAAGGCCTTCTGCCATTTTTCTCATGAGAATAGCATGCTCGATACAGACAAAATTTATGTTGCTTTGCTGCTTACCAGAGTTCCTGGGTTGGTGAACATTAGGTCTCACCAATTAAAAAGGTCATGTTTTGTTAATTTTATAAATTTTCTTATAATAACTAAAGGTTTTCAAGCTTCCTGAAAAATCAACTAAAATTTTATATTCTCCAACATTCAAACCACTGTTTTATTAACCACAGACAGGGATCCACAAATCTAACTCTGGCCCTGTATTGGTTTATTATAATTTTTCATCTATAATTTTGGCCTCTTTAAATTTTATCTATATTTTTATAGCAATGCTTATGGCAGGGTACCTGCCACCCTTAGGGGATAGTGTACGAGAGGTTGGTATGGGCAATTTAATTATTGGTTTTTAAATTTGGAAATAATAAAATTATATCCATGTGCTTTTATAAGGTTAGCAATTTATGTAAAGTGATCACTACCATGTTGCAGTTAACAACTCTTATCCTTTAAAAAACTATCTAATTTAACATTGTTTAATGAGCCACTAAATATATTCAAGTGTTCATTAGAACTATTTAAATGTTCTGAAAAACATAAATGCAAAGTATATACAGCTGAAAATGGTTCAACCCAGTTCATAAGGCACAAAATGTGTCCTGAATTGTTGCCCAACTATATGCTTTACTCACTGGAAAATCCACAACTTGCATTCTTCTTTTCATTGAGCTCTAAAGGGTGTAACACCTCCACAGCTCCTTAAAGGGAACAAATTCTGTCCTTACCCTTTATGCTGTGGGCAGAAGTTTAATCTGCTAGCTGTGGAAAATGTTGGGGAAGGCTTTCCAACTGGATTATTTGCCCTAGATCTCTTTTACTTGGGTCAGATAACAAGAAAAATAATTTACGTGTGAATGAAATTTTTATGATTTTCCTTAAAAAAAAAAAATCTCACTTCCATCACTGTTGTCTGAGTTAATACATCCCTCTAGAAGAGCAACATCAGTTTGTATGTGAAATCTTTGCCTTATTGGCTGTGATAACTCAGGGACAGGCGTTTTCTCAATTTGAGCCCGGAGGTATTTCTAACAAAGAGATACATGTTTGTTTGCTGTTCTCTTAGAAGGGGGAATGAATTTGTTTCAAGAGGAGAATATTATTGTGTTAATTTAGAACACTCGAAATGTATGTGCCAAGGGAACCCATAAAATGCCATATGCCTTCACCCCTAAAATTATGATAATAAAAATGCTAATAATGTATCTATTCCACATAATTCAAATGCCTCAATTTCCCTGTATGCAAGAAGTGAGTGGGGAAATTTATCTCGTCTCTTGGCCAGGGGCATTGTAAGGAATTAATTTCAGAATAATTTTTTCCTCCTAAGATGAAAGTTGTCAAGACAATAGTAGTAAGAATTATTATAAGACAGTCTTTATATTCCAGGCAGGCTGCAGTTTGGAAATTTGTACTGTTTGAGTTTTAAAATGATTATTTATGCCAACACTTTTTCTAGTTGCCTTTGATAAGCATCATAAATACAGTGAATTACTTGTGTTTTCTTTTTAAAACTGACTTTGAATCTTTTAAAACAAGTTTCTTAGTCACAATAGACTTGTTTCTACTTGCAGCGCATATAGTAATCTTGACTGCAGCTTCCTGCAGGGTCTAGGATACCCTGCCGAGCTTCACATGACCAACATTATAACAGTACTGCCTGCTACCCCACTGTTCGTTTACTTCATATTCTCAACTCAAGATTGTTCATCTCTCTTCCCCCCAAACCGATGTTAGTTGTTATTTAGCAACTGTGACTTTTCAAAATCTTCTAAACCAGGTTATTTTGGATTTTCAGGTTAAGAAGGTAGCTAGCCGGTGGTTTCACCAGCCTTCCACTGAACACACAGAAAGAGAAGGAAAGTTATAGCAGCAAAAGGAATTCAAAAAATTGATTTAAAAAATGTATCAGACCTTAAGAGGATTTCTAATAACCAAAAAATGCTGGTATGGAATATCAGGACAAAAGCATGAAATCAGTAGATTTAATTTAATATTGAGTCTATACTCAATATGTTTCTCTGCATCAGAGGTATGGATAACTTGCTGATCTGAGCGGGGGTAGCCACACTTCATACCACACTGGATCTGCTTTATGTGGCAGGAAGGCGATAAGAATGACTTCATTTTTCTATTCCCCCATTTGGTATTTCTTTTTGTCTGCATCACTTATCAAATAAATTCCTCAGCAGTGTTACCGGAAGGAGGAGTGGGAAAGCAATAGAGTGCTACATCCTGAGATGTGCATTCAGTGACAGAAAATGGGCAGAACAAAGCCCTCTGGGGGTGCGGTTTTATTGGATTGTTTTCAGCAAGAGAAAAATGGTAGACTGCTTCAAATTGTCTGGAAAATGTGCCCTCTTCACAAACCAAAGAGCAGGAATGGTGAGCAGGCAATCTTACTCTACTGAGCAGAGCTATGCTAGATGAATGACTGCTAGAAATTGCAAATGTGGTTTTGGTCTAAAGCAAAAAAACAAATAAATAAAATAGCAGTGAAATAGCGATACTTTTGCCAGTCTCTAGGCTGATGCTTTTCAGCATGTGCTCCATATACCACCTGCAGCAGCCTTACTTTGGAAGCTTGTCAAATGCACAATTCCCTAGCCTCTCTTTTCCCACACTTGTCAGCTTTGTTGTGATAATACCCCCACACTGCAATCTCAGTGCCTTACGAAAACAAACTTCTGTATAGTGCTCAGGATTGCTGGAACTTTGCTTTACATGTGTTGGACATTAGGTGAAGGAACAGCCACTGGGACATTGTGGGACATATGGATCTCTTGACAGAGGGCAGCATCAAGAGATGGATGGGACCCACAAAATTTTATTTGAAACTTGGCCTTGGTGTTACATCAACTTATATTCCATTGCTTAAAGCAAGACACCCACAGAATGTACCATAAGCCATGTAGCAATGGGTTAGAATGTGTATTCCTTTACAAGAAAAGGAGAACATAGTTGTAAAAATCACTACAATCTCTTGCAATCCCAGAAAATATTTTTTCAATAGGTCAAGTGAGGCCAATGATTTGCAGTTTATCAGTACTCCCACATCATATTCATAAATATTCAATTTGAAAATCATCAAACCATGTGAATAATGACAAGCTTTATGCTTTATCTTATTAATATATGATAAAGTGGGGGTTGTGCTTGAGATGCAGAAGGAAAACATTTTGAGAAAAATATTTAATGTTGGTAAATTTTTAGAAGTATCTCCTTTGTGTTATGATATAACATTAAATAGACTCTAGGATTGAATAAATGATGACATGAAAATACAATGTGCTGATATTAATAGAGAAGAGATTATTAAATAAGCAGTGGTGAAATGGGAACTTGAAGAGATGTGTATTCAATACTAAACATTTAATCTAAAGTACAGTATTGATAAGCATAATTGACAACACACAGTATTAAACCTACAATATGGAGAACAATCTTGAGAAATTAGCCTTAAATAAATAGGAATAAATGAAGAAGATTAAATGGATAAAGGAGAAGAGACAGAAAATGGAAAATGGGAATTTAATATTAAAATGAGTGATGTCACAAATGAGAGAAGAAAATCAAATTTGAGTAATTACTTAAAAAATAGGACACAAGTTTCTGAAAAGAAAAATGTAAATTAGTTTTCACATTAAAATATCACATTAAGTACCAGCCTAATTGTTGAAATGATCCAATTCATATATATATAGATATAAAATGATCCATACGATATATATGAATTGGATCCAATATGGATGAATATGAATGGGATGAATGTGATCCAAACCATATAGATAACATTGAACATGATCTATATTATCTATATCTCTATATAATATATGTATATATATTAATTGGATCATTTCAACAATTCATCTGGCACTTATACATATCATATAAATGAATTATGTGTAATAATTCATATATTTATGTTACATATATATGAATTTAAGGAAAAGTTTTTCAAATATCCAGTAGAAAAAGAGATTACTTTCATCATTTAATTTATTAGTATAACCTGAGACTTCTGCTGTACAATGTTGAGAACATTAAGCCAACAAAACAATTTCTGCTGGTATTTGAAGGAAAATGTTGTGACATCAGATTGCTATATAGAGCCAATTCATCTTTCTCATCTAAAGGCAATAAAATAACACTCATATTTCCAAAGCTCAGAAAGTACACAAACATATTTTTTCCAAATGTGTCCCAGATATAACAGTTTTCTAAATATATCAGAAATAATTATTTTAAAATGTTGTATAACATAAAATAAATTATCTGGATATTAAAAAAACAAAATATGCTAACTTAAATGTGAATTTTGGGAGGAAATTGGGAAGAAATATAAGGAGGCTAAATTCTTCATCTTTTGACAATATAAGTTTTGATAAATTCTAAAGGCCCAACAACGTGTAAATGGATAAATAGGGTACACTCAAATGATAAGCCTTCAGAGCATAGTTCTGAAAATTATTCAACAGATGATATTCTTATTTGATTGATTAGCTAAAATGTATTCAATATATTAAATCGATTATAAAATGTACATGCTGTATATAATCTTGCTAGGTATTTATGATGTAAAAAAGACAATAAGTAGCAATTACATCCCAGTAGCAATGAGCATACCTAATGCCCAGGTCTAATAAAATTATCTGTTACAAAAGGAATAAAACAAACAAACAAACAAAAAATAATGCTCATTTGGAGAAATGGCTCATACCCCAACTGGGGAGGAGAGTATTCAAGGTGAGCCTGGAGCATTTTGTAGTGTAAGAGAGTAAGTTTTTAAAAAAATGAAGCAAAACAAAATAAATTTTACAATGATGGAAGTATGACAAAGGGACACAGAAGCCAAGTAAAAAAACAACAACAACGAAAAAAACACACACCTCCCACTGACATAAGCAGGTACGTTTGAGCAACAAGTTAAAACAGTACTGCATTTTAACTCAATGTATAAAATATACACCCATGTATACATACTTTGCTTCTTTTGTTGAAAATTAATTAATCAATTGGCCTTACTAGTGTAGATCTGTTTTTAACACTCTTTCTTCATATACATAAAAATGTACTATAGCACTGACTTTATATATAATCCAGCAAAGCAGGTGTTCATTTATTAATGTGGGCTATCTACATTACTCTATTTCTTTCTCCTTTCTGTTTTCCCATTGCTCACAGTGCTCTTACTCTCTCCTCCTTGCTCAACTCTCCTTCACTATCTTATTCTGTCATATCCAGCATCATAGATGATGGGCAAAGATAAAACTTTAAATTTTCCATGATAGTAACAGACATTTAAAGTTGAGGCATGTTATATTTGTCCTTCAAAGGGACAGGCACAAAAAAATAGGTGTTCACATTTAGACCTTGGGACTCTTTTCAGAGAGTCACCAAATGCTTTATAAATACAAGAATAAAACCAGCTATAGAGATTTTAAAAAAAAAAAAAAAGGAAAGAGAGAGAAAACAATATATAATGCAAGACGAACTTGAACAACATTTTGCAGAATCCCATATGAAAAACAGACATTCTCCCATTGCAGCTAAATGTCAAAATACTCCTGTTTTATGGAACTTTTAACAACTACACATTCAAAGACCTGCCCTGAATATTACGATTCAATTTACCTGAAATTGAACCTAGGCGTCTATATTTTTAGAAGATCCAATAGATTGAAGCTCTGACTTAAGAGGCACACATATGAAATTTCTGCTAGAAAAGAATTTGAGAAAAGTAAAATATTTCTGACAAAAACCTTCAAGAACACAAGAGGCAAAAAGCTAAAGATGAATGAGGACCTTTGAAAGAGGCCTGTGGATTAGGTTATTAAGGGGGGACTATGAGGTTCATAAGATATTACTTAATATTTTAAAAAAGAGAAAATTCAAGTAACCTGGAGGTTTGTATTAATATGGGAACAATAAAAAAGGTATTTCCATTTTCTAGACCAAAGTTTTTGCTTTCAGAGTATGAACAAGTTAATATTTTATGTCATGTTAAGTCAATTATTTAAATCTGCATGACAGTATGTTACCATTATCATTCAGCATTTATCAAAGAAAGGCAAAGTTGACATGATGCAACCAAAAGAACCCTGGATTTAGAGCAAGAAACCTGAGTTCAAATCATCACTCTGGCTTGGGTTCATTGGGAAGAGTTTTCCCAATCAGGTGATGTATATAATTATCCCAAAATGCAATTACCAACTTATTTATCTTTCTCATTAACAATTTTGTAAACTCTTTGAGAGACAGAGGTTGTGGTCTATATCTTCAGTTTCTATTGTAGTGACTGGCATAGAATTTTAGCAACTATGTTTAGTAAAATTATGTACTAGAGGGTGGTATTAAAATAAAAAAACACACACATGCAAATCTCAGGGGCATAACGCGATAAAGATTTATTTCTCTTACCACAGTTTAATGTAGATTGGGCTAGGGGAAGACACTAACCCATGCTGTCAGTCAGGGTACTGGGTCATTTTACTTTGTAGCATTGTTATTTTCAAAACATCATATCTAACAGTCCGTGGAACAGAAAGATAAAATAATGTTTACATGTGAAAGATTTTTTATAGGCCAGAACTGAAAATGGGAAAAACATCTTATCTATATTCATTTGCTAGAACACTGACTGTGGCCCCAATCTAACTATAAGGGCAACTGAAAATGTTCTTTAGCTTTGTGAGCAGAAAAGAAATGGAACATGTTTGATGGGCTCATAGTATTATTTCTGTCCCAGCTTATGATGTTCTAAGCTCTTTATACGTATCAAATTTTTGACACACCTTTATGAGCTAAATATTACTATTACCTCCAATTTAGGATAGGTAATCTAAGACACAGAGAGATTAAGAGATATGTCCAAGGTTACAAAGGCCATAAATGGAAAAGGTGTGGTTCACACCCAAGCATTCTGGTATCAATGTTTGTACTTTTAAGCATTTCAATAATGAGCACATAGTAAACACTGTTTGAGTGAATAAACAAAAATGACGATGATGGACCTCAGTATTTTAAAAGCTACGTCCTGTGAGTTCCTGAAAGTATACTGATAGGTAACAAGTAGAGCAGGCAGGTATTCAGTATCAGTAGAGCAATGTTAGATGAAGAGATAGGTATAGATATATGGATAAATTGCTATTATAGAATGTTGAATGTGAAAGGGAGGATAACACATCAAATGTTACTGGGCATGGGGCAAGAATAACTATCTCCTACAAAGGCCATGATGGACATTTTATGAGTGCTTTCTAAATTGAGCTAGACATTGGAATCACCAACAAATGTAGGTAGGGTATTCGCAGAATCATCAGAAGTATCAGGTAGAAAAAAATATGAACTATTTTGATATGTATTCAAAGTTTCTTTATCTGAAAGCTTGATGTTTGAAATAAAACAGTAGAAAATAAAGTAAGGTCAGATAATGATGAGCCTAAAATGACATATCTTTCAGATTTATACTTCAAAAATAGGAAGCTATCAAACATCTCTAAGCAGTGAAGTACTATGAATATATCTCTGTGTTTATGGACATAAGACAGATAAATATGAAGTGGAATATACTGGTGATAAAGATCCAATCAGATTACTCACAAACTATTGCTGTGGCAGTATTATGTGTCACGGATCCTTAAAAGTGGAATTATCTGTCATTCTCAGCAAACTAACACAAGAACAGAAAACCAAACACTGCATGTTCTCACTCATAAGTGGGAGTAGAACAATGAGAACACATGGATACAGGGAGGGGAACATCACACACTGGGGCCTGTCAGGGGTTAAGGGTTTAGGGGAGAGATAGCATTAGGAGAAATACCTAATGTAGATGACGGGTTGATGAGTGCAGCAAGCCACCATAGCACATGTATACCTGTGTAACAAACCTGCACATTCTGCACATGTATCCCAGAACTTAAAGAATAATAAATTTAAACAAAGGGGAATTATTTGGTTTCTATGTTTACTGTTTTTCTAAATATTAGTGTAAAGTGTCTTCACTTCACTATTAGTACTAGGATTCCAGATTGTAATCATCATTACCTTCCTAATATGGGTAAACCTACAATGTATATAATGTCTGGAGTCTAGCTCTCAAATCTACATGTCTGGAAAATGCTAAGACTATAAGCATGACTTTATACTTTGGCAATATCTAACTCCATAGCAGTAAAACACAGATGTAGAGGAAAATCCAAGTGTTTGATTCATTGGTTCCTAAATACTCTCTTAGCAATGTTGTGATAAAAATGAGATTTGGGAGGTGAGAATGCATAAGCTCATGTAAAACGTAGGCTTTAATAAATAACTATTCAGTGAGTAAAAGAAATGGTGTAAATGAAGCAACTGAATTGAAATGTGAAAGCCTTGCAAATATGTTTACTTTTGGTTACTTACTGCTAAAGATTGGAAAATCTATATAAGTTGCTATAATTAAGGGCATAGAACAATGTTGAGAACATAGTATCTCATTAAAATATGGACACTCTGATGGTGATAACGAGAATTACATAACATGAGCAAGATGAGGAGTCCCTGAGAAGCTCTACGGCACCAAAAGCTCTTTGATACTTATAGACTTTTTTTAAAATTAAGTTTAAATTTATAAATAAATTGCCACTCTGGTAGATTATATTAATAGCCTCAATTCTTAATTCCCCCTGTATCCATACTGTTAGTCACATAACTAGTGCTATCCCAGAGAGGGCAGGTCAAAATCTGTAGTCACATGGCTTGCTTTGAACAAAAGGATGTTGAAAGGTATAATTCAAGGAATGTCTTTGAAAATACTTGCACAATTTAGCCTGTTTTCTAGTATGCCTCTGTCATGCTTGAGTTAGCCAACTTATCCCAGGAGGCTGAAAGACACATGGGGCCATTCCCAGCTAGCCCAGGACACACAAATGAATCAAATTTAGATCTTCAAAGTGGTTCAGCTGAACTAACTCTGATAAGCTAACAGAGAGTAACTACACAGACTCATGAGAAATGATAAATTGCTGTTTCAAGCCACTCAATTTGGGATGATTTTTAAAGCACTAACAACTAACTGATAAAAGCCTCCCAAAATATTTCTTATCAAAAGTAACTAAAATGCCCTTCCTAGCTCTAGAATAACTACAAAGAAGTTGGAAACTCTTCAAAGAATATTCATGGCCTTGTGAGAATTTTAACTGTCCATGATGGACAGTGTTGGGACTTGGAAAATGATACCCAAAAGTTTGATACCTTGGCATGCTGAGTACTTTGAAATGACAGAATTTGGAAAAGCCTCAGAAGGAAGGTCCTGACCTTCACCCATCCTCCTGCCTCTTGCCCCACATTCTCTTCCTCTGAGGTGAGTCATAGAGAACTGAATTCCTCTTCTCCAAGTCAGGTCATAGAAGCTAGAACTTTTGTCCCCCAAAGAAAGCCATAGAACTTGGAAAGGTCGCTCTCTCCCCTTTCCTTCTCCCTTGAAATCCTTATTTCAGAGGGGGCCTGCCCAAAACTCGGGGGGAAAAATGATGCTACGCAAAGAGGCCAGGAAGAATCTGAACATACAGACCTTGCTAGGTTTTTCCTCTCAGTCTATTACCATTTGATCATACTCTTTTTTTTTCAGTCATATTTCTACACAGCTGTCTGTTCTTCATTGAATTTAAGCATAAAAATAGACAGTTTTCCAGGTCTTTGGGTCTTCATTTCTGAAGGCTCCTATGTCAGGAAAAACTTTGATTAAATAAATTTGGTATGGTTTTTCTCTTGTTAAACTGTCTTTTGTTATAGGAATGTTGGCCATGACCCTTATGGTAGGTGAGGAAAGAAATCATACCTTTTCTTCCCTACAGCAGAAATAAAATTAATGAATGAACGCTCCTAAAAGGCTATCTTTCTGGAATGGTGAGAATCCAGTGAACACTGGAAACTTATAGCTTTATGGGTTTGTGACCCACGTAAGAAGAATGGAAGTGTTTCTAATTAGAGACTTAGGAAACAACTTACAAAAAGTAAGTGTGATTTTTATTCAGAGAGAGAAGATCTTTCTCGTTTCCTTCTCTCCATCTCACCAATTTAGAATTAGCTTCATATAAGTTTCAAAGCAGAATAGCCGTGCTTTTTTTTTCCATTCATTTCCCAGTTTCTCTGAAGTGTTTGTTTTTCTTGCTCAATCCATTCCCCTCCTTTTCTAATTTATCTACCTGTAATTGTGAAAAACAGATAACTACAACTTATCACATTGGTTTTCTTAGAGGTAGTGGTTTTCTTAAAGGTATTTATATACCATATAAATCATATGCAAAGTCCAGTCCTTCGTAATGTAATATAAATTTACAAATGATGCCATTCTTATGCTAATTCAGATAAATGCCAGATTATATGACTCCAACCTGCTCAGAGAAGCTGAGATAGGAATGGAATCATGAATGAGTCACATATTCTGATTTCTAAAGGGTAGAGAATACCAAGAAACAACCATTTTAGGTTCCTACTCCTTGAATATTTCAGTCAGACCTGGGATTAATAATTATAAATCGCTATGCATTGAGAACTGTGGTAGTCTTTAGCATTATTCAATAAGCATTTCTGGCTTCCTCTTATCCAAACAAACTTCCAGGATTTTTCTGTTTGGGTATAACTCTATGACCAGTTATGGTCAATTAATCGTGAATGAAAATGACTCTTGTAATGTTTGGCCAGAACATTTTGTTGCTGGTGTGAGACCCTACAGGGCTTGTTTCCCTCTAACACCTTGACTGGCAATATTTCAGATAATGGCTGCTCAATTAACATGGGTCCTGAAGTAAAGATAAATTATAGCACAGTATTCAGCCTCCCTGTGACAAATACCCTAAGTATATACCTTAAGTGTGAATACAGCTATATATAAAAGAATCTAGAAGAAAATTTACCAAGTGGTATAATCAGTAATTGTTAGGCAGGGAAATTGTAGTTTTCTTTTTCTCTTGTTTTGCTGGTAGGAATTTTAAAATTTTTATTTAATACATATAATATCTTTCTGTATTGAAAGTTATAGTTTACTTTAAATATATAAGATCTCTTAATGTGCTTGAAACTGTAGCAGCCTGGTAACTTAAATAAGAATTATGCAGTGGACAGCTATTATTAATTTCTACTGTGTGCTCATTTCCCTTTTCTTCTGGAAATTGTTCTTGTATTAGAGTTTTCCTGAGAAACAGAATTAATTGTGTGTGTGTGTGTGTGTGTGTGTAGAGAGATTTTCATTTATGGAATTAGCTCATGTGATTATGAAGGCTTCAAAGTCCAAAATCTGATAGATAGGCTAGCAAGAAAGAACTGATGTTGCAGTTCAAATCCAAAGGCTGCCTGTTGGCAGAATTTGTTCTTGTGCAGGGTAGGTCAATCTGATTTGCTAAAGCCTTCAACTGCTTATACGAGTCCCATTCACATTATGGAGGATTATCTGATATACTTAAAGTCCACCAATTTAAATGTTAATCTCGTTTTGTTGTTTTAGTTTTTGTTTTTATTTTCCAATAAAACAAACGTTTTATTGGAAATAATATCTGCCAGAATCGGCCATATCTGCCATATCTGCCAGAATGGACGTTGCTTGGAAGGACCAAATAGTGTGTAGAGATTCACACTGTGAACTTTTTTCCAAGAAGCAACATAGGAACTTAATAGAAAACCAGAAAAATACACAGCCTCATTGAAAGAAGCGACAGGCTGCAGCCCACACTGTGAGACAGGTGACAAACTGTAAGTCCCAGAGAGTAAGAGGGGGAGAGACTGCCTCCAGGATACACATTCTGACCAGGAAACCTGAAAATCTAGGTCATAGGGGAAGGCCTTAACTCTACCTAGGGTTGAAACTGATTTAAGGAGCAGTGAGAAATATGAAAGTAGAAGCAGTGGTGGGAAATGCCTTTTGGGCATTCCCAGTCTCCAGTGTGAACCAAGGAAAGCCATTTCCTATTATATCTCACAGAAGACCTTGGGGAAATCAGCCAACTAGCTCAGAAAATGGTCACAGTTTGAAAGAAGTTCCCAACTGAATTTCACAATATAATATCAAGTGGGGATGAACTCTCTTGGCCAGAACCTGAGGGGTGATCAGGAAGTGTACTGCATCCAGGGGCATGGGGGCAGTTGCTGTCTCCACAGAGAAAGCTTATGGCCTGGGGTAAGTTTGAGTTCTGAGCACAAGCTGCCTGGAACTTAGCCCAGTGCTGCTAGCGGAGCACTGTGAGAGCAAGATCTGCCTTGCCAACTGTGTGGGATTTGGGTGAGGCTTACTGCTGCTTATTACTCCCCACTTCCTGTGCAAACTTTTCTGTGCAGCAGAGACAGTTACACTCCCCTCTGGAACACCAAAACAGCAGCCTGAGAATTGCACACCCAACCCCACAAGGTCCATGGCTTGCCCCACACATGGTGAGTCAGAGCTCAGACCTGCTTGACCCAGCCCCTACCTAGCTGTCTGTGCCCCTCCACCTGTCCTTGGAGCTCAGCATGAAGGACAGAAAGTTTTGGGAGTTTTACGGTCCCGTCAATCATCTGAAAAACCAAAATACTTTCCCTGGGCAACATAGGGAAAGCTCAGATTCCATTGCTACTGCTGTAGCTGGTGCTGTTTTACAAGTGTCAAACCGTGGCCAGGGGCCAACCAACACAGTTCATTACAGCATCTTTAGGTAGAATAACACTGTTCCTGGGAAGAAGAAAACCAGTGTGTTACCTTAGCTAAATTATTGTCTGCAGCACCCTGGCTAACGAGGAGGTCCTGAGTCTGTCCACATAACCAGTTCACTACTATTATAAACAGCATTTAAGAAATCTAACACACTAAGGCTATCTATAACCTAGGAATCTCACAAAGTCTATGTCACTCCCCTCCCACCCCCATCACAGCTAGTGCTGGTACCCACTGCTGGGAGACTTGAGGACAGATCACATCACTGCCTGCCTGGCAGACATTCTCCAGCACCAGCCTGGATTGTGGCAACCCCACAGGGTGGCTCAACTCAGAAGAGCAATAGCAATCATGGTATTCTGGCTATCTGGAACTCCTACTCCTAGGGAAGAGGGAGAGCTCCACCTCAATGGAATACCCTATAGGACAAAAGAATCCAGATGGCAGACATTGAGTTCCAGATTTTTCCACTGATGGGAAGTTTATTTCAGGAGAGATACAATTACAATGCTGGGCTCAGCAGAGAAAGTCTGAAGCTCTACCCCAACAGTCATGCAGCCTTGGTGCTTATGAAGGGTTTTGGGTTTTGGAGAAGGGGTCTACTTTCCCCCTTTGTCCACCACGGCAGACATGGCTTGGGCTTCTTCATGGGATCTTGGCATAGGTGCACCTACATACAGCCTTTCTAGAACCTTTCAGGTTGACTGCATCCCTATAAGAGGAGCACACCACAGGTTCAGGTTTGCATGAGAGGCGGACGCACAATTCCTCTCTGCTGGGAACATCAACATTCCTACAGAAGAAGAGAGGTGCCAGTTTGATCTGGATAGCTGACTGGGACAGGAGTGAGTCTTGGAGGTAGATAGCTTTTCTGCTGGCCTGACAGGGGAGCTAAGGTGGATCTCATTCTTCCCCCTGAAAAGACCTCGGTGTGTCTAATTGGGAGCTCCTCCAGCTACCTTCATCAAGGCTGGGACCTCTGCCAATCATTGGGTATTGCATTTACCCACTTGCTTTAGCTACAACTGGTTCTTACCCAGGGATACCTCTCTTACTGGCCTGAAGCCTGAACCATAACTCAGTGAATAAAATACTGGGGAAAAACTGAATAAATAAAAAAGCATACACCACAAGGGAATGGGATAAGCTTCAAGAGACCTCTGTCATTCCATCCCCATAAGAGATAGTGAATTTGCCCACACCACAAGTACATAGCTACTACAGCCATTATCTGATGAAGCCATCATACAGAGACTCTCCATAACCAAGAAACTCACAGAGTCTTCACCCCTAAAAGCACCAGGAATCAAATTAGGCTGTAACAAAGTATAAATATTAAAGTCACATGCTTAAGGGGAAAAAAAGAAATTAAACAAAACCCAGTCAAATCAAAAATAAATTCAAGAACAATTAGAATAAATAGTCAATGCAAATGAGAAGGAACCAGAAAAGTAATTTTGATAATATGAATAAATATGGTTCTATAACACCCCTGAAAGATCACACTAGACTCCCAGCAATGAATCCAAACCAAACTGAAATCTTTGAAACAACAAATGAAGAATTTAGAATGTTGATTAAGCTATTCAAGCAGATACCAGAAAAAGGTGAAAACCAACATAAATGAATTTCAAAACCAACTCAGGATATGAATTAAAAATTTTTCTAGAGAGGTAGATATAAAGAAAAGCCAGCAGAACTTCTGAAAATGAAAGACACACTTACACTTAGGGAAATACAAAATACAGTGGAAAGTTTCAACAATATACTAAACAAGTAAATAAAATAATTTCAGAGTTTAGAGACAAGGCTTTCAAATAAACTGAATCAAAGATAAAGGATAAAGCACCAAAGAGATGAACAAAATCTCCAAGAAATAAGGAATATGTAAAATGGCCAAATCTATGAATACTTGGTATTCCTAAGGGAGAAGAGAAGGCTGAAACTTTAGAAAACTTGTTTGAGGGAATAGTGGAGGAAAACTTCCCTGGCCTTACTAGAGATTTACATACCTAAATACAAGAAGTTCAAAGAACTCTTGGGAAATTCATGGCAAAAAGATATTCCTAAGTCACACAGTCATCAGCCCATCTAAAGTCAACATGAAGAAAAGAATTCTAAGAGACAAAAGCATCAGGTAACTTATAAAGAAAAATCTGTCATACTAATAGCAGACTCCTCAGTAAAACATTACAAGCTAGAAGGGATTGGGGTCCTATCTCTAACCTCCTTACACAGAGTAACTGTCAGCCAAAAGTTTTGTATCTAGCAAAACTAAGTCTTATAAATGAAGGGGAAAAAAAGTCATTTTTAGACAAATCCTGAGGGAATTTGCCACTACCAAACCAACAATACAAGAAATTCTAAAAAGAGTTATGATTCTTAAAACAAAAGCTTGATATGCACCCAAATAGCACCACTTGAAAGCTTGAAACTCACGGGGCCTATATAATAATAACGCAATGAAAGAAAAAAGGTACCTAAGTAACAACTAACATGGTGAATAAAGCATTATCTCACATCTCAATATTAACAATTAATGGCCTAAATGTTCCACTTAAAAGATACAGAATGGCAGAATGGATAAAAAACTCATAAACCAAGTATCTCCTGTCTTCAAAAGATTCACCTAACATGTAAGTATTCATATAAAGTCAAGGGAAAGGCATGGAAAAAGATATTCCACACAAATAGAAACCAAAAGTGAACAGCAGTAGCTCTTCTTATATCAGACAAAACAGACTTTAAAGCAACAATAGTAAAAAAGAAAAAGGTCACTACATAATGAAAAAAAGATCAATCCAACAAGAAGATATTGCGATTCTAATATATATGCACCTAGCACTGGAGATCCCAGATTCATAATACAGTAACTACTAGACCTAGAATTGAGATAGACAAGAATACAGTAATAATGGGGAATGTCAGTACTCCACTGACAGCAATAGACTGATTATTGAGACATAAAGTCAACAAAGAAGAAATAGACTTACATTGTATTCTAGAACAAACAAGCTTAACAGATACTTACAGAATATTCTACCCAACAACTGCAGAATATATTTCTTCTCATCATTACATGGAATATGCTCCAAGACAGACCATATGACAGGCCACAAAAAAGTCTCAATAAATTTAAGATAATCAAAATACTATCAAATATCTTCTCAGACCACAATGGAATAAAATTATAAATCAACTCCAGAAGGAATTCTCAAAACTATACTAATGCATGGAAATTAACTAATCTGCTTCTAAATAATTTTTGGGTTAACAAATCAAGATGGAAATTTAAAAAAATATTTGATATAAATGATAACAGTGAAACAAATTATTGAAATTTCTGGGATATAGCAAAAACAGTGTGAAAAGAACGTTTACAGTATTTAATGACTACATCAAAAAGTTAAAGAGCACAAATTGACAATCTAATGTCACATGTCAAGAACTAGAAAAACCAGGACAAACTAAAACCAAAGCCAGCGAAGAAAAAAAATAACAAAGATCAGAGCAGAATGAAATGAAATTAAAACCAAAAACATTACAAAAGATAAATGAAACAAAAAGCTGAGCTTTTGAAAAGACGAACAAAATGGATAGATCATTAGTGATATTAACCAAGAAAAGAGAAAAGATCCAAATAAGCTCAATTATAATTGAACCTGGAGGCATTACAACTGATACCACAGAAATACAAAAGATTATTTGAGACTGCTACACACAACTTTATGTGTACAAACTAGACTATATAGAGGAAATGGATAAATTCCTGGAAACAAACAACCCTCCTAGATTAAATTGGAAAGAAATAGAAACCATGAATAGATCAGTAACAGCAGCAAGATTGAATCAGTGATCAAAGAATTGCCAGCGAAAATAAAAAAGCCGAGGACCAGATAGATTCACATCTGAATTCTACCAGACAGTCAAAGACTTAGTACCAATCCTACTGAAACTATTCCTAAAGATTGAGAAAGAGGGAATCTTTCTTAAATGATTCTATGAAGCCTGTATTAACCTAACATCAAAAAAGGAAAGTACCTTAAAAAATTACAGATTAATATTCCTGATGAGCATACATTCAAAAATCCCCAACAAAATACTAGCTAACAAAATCCAATAGTACATCAAAAAGATAATACATTATGATGAAGTGCCTTTTATCCCAGGGATGTAGGAATGGTTTAACATATACAAGTCAATAAATGTGATATATTCAATAGCAGAATTAAAAACAAAAACCATATGATCATGTCAATAGACACAGAAAAAGCATTCAATAAAATCCAGTATCGTTTTATGATAAAAACCTTCAATAAACAAGGCATAGAAGGGACTTACCTCAAAATAATAAAAGCCATATATGACACACCCACAGCTGACATTATACTGAGTGGGGAAATGTTGAAAGCTGGGAAAAGTTAAAAACTAGAATAAGCCAAGGACGCCCACTTTCAGCACTTCTATTCAATATAGTACTTGAAGTACTAGTCAGAGCAATCGGGGAAGAGAGAGAAATAAAGGGCATTCAAGTTGGAAGGAAGGAAGTCGAACTAGAGCTGTTTGCCAGTAATATAATCATATACCTAGAAAACCCTAAAAACTCATCCAAACGACTCATTGATCTGATAAAATCAATAAGGTCTCAGGTACAAAATTAATGTACACAAATCAGTAGCACTGCTATACATTGACAATGACCAAATGCAGAATCAGATAAAGAACTTAATCCCCTTTACAATAGGTACAAAAAGAAAACAAACCCCTAAGAATATACTTAAACAAGGAGGTGAAAGATCTCTCCAAGGAAACATACAAAACACTGCTGAATCAAATAAAAAAGGACACAAAGTAAAGGTGACATATGCCATCCTCATGGATGGGAAGATCTTGTATTGTGAAAATGACCATATTGTGTAAAGCAATCTACAGATTCAATGTAATTCCATCAATATACCATCATCATTTTTCACAGAACTATAAAAGCAATTCTAAAATTCATATGAAACCAACAAAGGGCCCACATAACAAAATACTGAGTGAAAAAGCAATACTGAATGAAAAGAATAAATCTGGAGGTATCACATAACTGGGCTTCAAATTATACTGCAAGGCTGTAGTTACCAAAAATGCATGGCACTGGTATAAAAGTAGGCACATAAACCAATGGAACAGAATAGAGAACCCAGAAATAAAGCCAAATACTTACTGCCAACTGATTTTCAACAGAGCAAACAAAATCAGAGTGGGGAAAGGACACCCTAGTCAACAAATGGTACTGGGAAAACTGGCAAGCCAAATGTAGAAGAATGAAACTGGATCCTTATCTTTCACTTTATACAAAAATCAACTCACATCGGATCAAGGACTTAAATCGAAGACCTGAAACCATAAGCATTCTAAAAATAACATTGAAAAAATTTTTCTGGAAATTGGCTTCGGCAAAGAATTTATGACTAAGACTCCAAAAGTAAATGCAACAAAACAAAAAATAAATAAAATATACCTAATTAAACTAATAACCTTATGCACAGCAAAATAAATAATCAGCAGAGTAAACAGACAATCCACAGAGTGGGAGAAAATATTTGCATCCAACAAACGACTAGTATCCAAAATCCACAAGGAACTCAAACAAATCAGGAAGGAAAATAAAATCCCATCAAAAAGTGGACAAAAGATATGAATAGATATTTCTCAGAAAAATATATACAAATAGCCAATAAACATATTTTAAAAAGCTCAACTTCACTAATCATCAGCGAAATGCAAATTAAAACCACAGTGAGATATTACCTTACTTTTGCAAAAATGGCCATAATTAAAAATTCAACAAACAATAGATGTTGGCTTGGATGTGATGAAAAGGGAACACTTTTTCATTGCTGGTGGGTAGGAATGTAAGTTACTACAACCTTTATGGAAAACAGTATGGAGATTTCTTAAAGAACTAAAAGTTGCTCTACCGTTTGATCCAGCATCCCCACTACTGGATATCTACCCAAACAAATATAGGTTATTACATGAAAAGACACATGCACATTCATGTTTGTAGCAGCACAATTCACAATTGCAAAGGTGTGGAACCAACCTAAGTGTCTATTAACCAAAGAGTAGATAAAGAAAATGAAGTATATATATACCATGGAACACTACTCAGCCGTAAAGATAAGCAAAATAATATATTTTGCAGCAACTTGGATGGAGATAGAGGACATTAGTCTAAGTGAAGTAACTCAGGAACATAAAACCAAAAATCTTATGTTCTCACTTCTAAGTGGGAACTAAGCTATGAGGACGCAAAGACATGCAGAGTGATATAGTGGACTCTGGGGACTCAGGAGGGGAGGGTGGATGCGGGTGAGGGATGAAAGAACGTGAATTGGGAACAGTGTACACTGCTCAGGTAATGGGTGCACTAAAATTTCAGAATTCACCACTATACAATTTGTTTATGTAACCAAAAACCACTTGTACTTTAAAAACTATTGAAATAAAAATATAAAAAAGAAAAATGAAAAATACACAAAAATGTTAATCTCTTTTTTTATCCTAAATATGTCAGTGTATATTTTTTTTAGAAAAAAGACCCTCTCTTACATAAACCCAGTACAGTTATAAAAACCTAGAAGACTTGGGTATAATTCTACTATCTAACCCACAGTCTACATTTATATTTCACCAGTTGTCCCAACAATGTCCTAATTTATAGCTATATTTGTTATCCCAGTCCAGAATCCAATCTAGATTTACAAGTTTAATTTCTGTATGATATATCTTAGGGTATCCTCTTTTTTGGAGTAGTTCTTCAGCCATATTTTATGTTTCATGACCAAGATATTTTATTTTTTAATGAATCTTATTGGGTATATTTAAGGTACAAATGATGTTATAAGATACATATAAATAGTAAAAAGGTTACTATAGTAAAGCAAATTCACACATTCATCAGCTCATAGTACCCTTTTTTGATTTGTTTTTGAATTAAAAGCAGCTAAAATCTAATCATTTAGCATAAATCCCAAATACATTACAGTACAGTTTTATTACCTACATCCCTCAGAGAATACATTAGATCTCTAGACTTCTTCATCCTACATATATGCTACTTCGTATCCTCTTACATACATATCCCCATACCTGCCACCTGACCCCACTCCTGATGATCACTGTTTTATTCTCTATCACTGTACATTAATTTTTTAGAGTCTACATTTACACAGACCAGTGATACAGAAGAGAACTCAGAAATAAATCCAAACACATATAGTCAACTCAGTTTTGATAAGAGCACCAAGAGAACACAATGGGGAAACAATAATCTCTTCAATAAATGGTACTTGGAAAACTGGAGTTTTCACATGCAAATGAATGAAATTGCACCCTTATCTAATGATATACACAGAAATCTACTGAAAATGAATAAAAGATCTAAATATATGACAAGAAACTACACAACCCCTAGAAGAGAACATAGGGGAGAATGACTGGACATTAGCCATAGCAACAATTTATTGAATATTACACCAAAGCTCTGGCCACGAAAGCAAAAATTAATAAATGAGACTATGTCAATCTAAAAAGCTTCTGCATAGCAAAGGAAACAGTCAACAAAATAAAATGGGCCTGGTGCAGTGGCTCATGCCTGTAATCCCAGCACTTTGGGAGGCCGAGGTGGGCAGATCTTGAGATCAGGAGTTCAAGATCAGCTTGGTCTACATGGTGAAACACCATCTCTACTAAAAATACAAGAATTAGGTGTGGTGGCATGCACCTGTAATCCCTGGTACTCAGGAGGCTGAGGCAGGAAAATTGCTTGAACCCAGGAGGTGGAGGTTGCAGTGAGTCAAGATCATGCCACTGCACTCCAGCCTGGGTGAGAGAGCAAGACTCCATCTCAAAAAAATAAATAAATAAATAAATAAATAAAAATAAAAGAAAATGACACCCTACAGGTTGGGAAAAGGATGTTTGTGAACCTACATATGAGGAGTTAATATCCAAAATTTATAAAGAACTCATACAATTCAATGGTGGAAAAACAAACTGATTTTTAAAATGGGCAAAAAAAACTGAATAGATATGTATCCAGAGAATACATAAACATGCACAATAGGTATGTGATAAGGTGCTCAGCATCATTAGTCATCACAGAAATGCAAATTGAAACTCTTATGAGATACCACTTCATGCCCATTAGGATGGCTATAATTAAAAAGTCAAAAATTTATAAAAATGTTGGTGAGGATGGTGGAGAAAAGGAAACTCTTTTACACTGTTAGTGTAAATATAGATTGGTACAGCCATCATAGACAATAGTATGGGGGTTTCTAAAGAAATTAAAAATAGAAGTACCATATGACCCAAGAACCTGTCTTCTGAGAAAATACTCAAATTAAATAACCACTACCTAAAGATATCTACACTCTCAATGTCCATTTCAACATTATTCACGATAGCCAATTTATGGAAGCAAACTAAGTGTCTGCTGACCGACAAGTGAATAAAGAAACTGCGGCATATATATATATACACATATAGGTATGTACATACAGTGAAATATTCAGCCCTGTAAAAGAAGATCTTGTCACATATCACAACATGGATGAGCCTGGAGGAAATTGTGCTAAGTGAAATCAGCATATAGAGAACATATAAGCCACAGAAAGAAAAATACTGCATCATATTACTTATATGTGGATCTAAACATTTCAATGTTAATCTCATCTAAATAAACAACCTCACAGAAACATCCAGAAGTATGTTTAATCAAACATCTGGGCATCATAGCTCAGCCTAGTAAACACACAAAAGTAACTATCACACATAGGTATTAACTTTGGCTAACAAATTATGGCTCTTTTATCCCCTGGCAATTGGACCAGAAATATATGTGACTGACGTAGAGCCAAGGAGAGCCTTTCTTAGGAACAAATAAGGGACCAAGATTTTTTCTGTCTCTCTCCTTTTGGGTCTATAGGCTGAGATCTTCTGAAATCTAGGATATATTTTTCCCACCATCCACAGAATAAAGTCAGCCTAGCATGTTCTAGTTCTACAGAGATATAAAGAGGGGGATTTCTGACAATATTGAATAAATATGTAGATACAGGTATACCAAAAGGCACTAAAATGTTGAGGCTGTTTTTGACTGCAGCATAACCCAGGCCATCCTGACAAATATTTCATCAGCTAATAACCACTCCTTCCCCACACACACCATTTTGCAATGTATGCTTTATTAATTCTCTTTACTGTATAAGATATTGGAATTTCTGTTAAAGAACATTTTTTAAAATTATTTTTAATCTTTTGTACTTCAAATATCTATGATTCCTTGGCAGCACCCACACATTCTGTGTCCTCTTAAATATCATTGAGGAAAGTGTTGATTATATTATGACTGCTCTACAGAAACTCAAGTGTAACAGAACAGCAACCACTGCTACCTGCAGAGTTTGAGAATTAAAATATAATATACTGGCTGTGTCTGATGATTTAGAAAACAATAGGTCAGCATTTACCAGTCATTAAAAAATAAGACTTGCAAAGCACAGCATCATGCCAAAACCACCATCTAAAGGATTATTATAAGCAAACTGAAAAAGGCATATTATAGACTATTGATAACTATAACAACATTAGCTTCAGGAATAAAGATAAAACACCTTTTGATTACTAATTATTGTTCTAATTTGTATTATTATATTTGATTCTCACATTAACCATGTTACATAGGTAAAGCAAGCTTTTGCTTTAAAGATATACTTTTTCCTGCATGTGAAACCACATTACTCCTGCCTACATCAGGCAAACAATTCCATCCTTAGTGAGCAGTGGGGGTTTAAAGAACTCTTCACAACTGATGCTGCTGTTTCAAGTCAACCATTTGGTTACTCCTGCTCCATTTCTATCTCTATAATGGAACATTTATTTTGTACTTGTTACCAAGTCCCCTGCTTAATTCTGTTTTCTCATTTGTTTATGTCAAAAAAGTATAATGTAGAAACCCATCTGACGCAATAATATTGTTTTTTTTCCTTGCCTTAAGGGAGCAAACCCCACCCTCCATGCAGGTTCCTGTGCATCCAACTCTTGGTGCCCGCAGCATGCTAATGTGTAGCATGCAATCTGGAGTCATAATGAAGCTGATTTGCTATTAAGCATGACAACACTTTGTACACCCATTTCTTCATCAGCAAAATTAGAGTAACTAGTATTTGCCTCACTTTGTTTGAAAGGAGATAATACTGTTTTTGTGCTTAGTATAAAGCTTGATATATAATAAGAACTCAGGAGATAACAATATCCCATTTCTGTCCTTTATCTATTAATCACACTATATTTTACTGTTCAGTATTGTTTGCACTAATCATTTCATTTCTCCACACTAACCTGACCCAGTGGGTATTCTACATTTTAGCTGCTATAGACAATTCACCAACTTCAAATAGAAAGTTTATAGATAGTATAAATGAGAAGTTAGAAAAGTGTTTCATAAACACACTCATCCACGTAGGCTTATGTATATGAACTCATGTATATTTAAGTTGAATATAAATGGGTCCTCAATTTATCAGAATCTTGTAGTCAGAGAATTATTTCTTCTATATTATCCAGTGGACTGAAATCTGCATGCTTCTTAAAATACAATACACAAGAAGTTAAAAATTAGTCTTAATGAAAGTGCATATACTGCAAGCCAAAAAGGTAAAATGTGCAACATGTTAAATAACAAAAAAAAATCCTAAGAAATAATTTACTCTTTAAGAAACAATACAATTCCTATCACATATTCACTTCTAACTACAAAGTTCAAATAACTGGTTATTTTAATTCATTTACATAAAATACTGAGTTGATTGAATAGAATATACATGGCATGCAGATTTTGCAGAAATATTCTATGGTCGATTAAAATACATTAAAGGAAAATTGTTAAACTATTTAGTACATCTTTAAAACTGCTTTTAGAGCTATCCTATAATGCCCTAGAGCTCATTCCATAGCAGGCTATTATAATCCCACATTTATAAAGCATTGTCAAGGAATGAGTTAATCCCTATAAATAATAAATAGAAGAAGTATTTCCAAAGAATTAAGCCATTATTTCTAAATGTTTCTATTTTTGTATTTTGTCAATCTTTTGGTGGAAATCTTTCTAACACTTATGTTAAGGTTCCTGCTGTCGATATATATAATTTATCATATCCTTCCATGTACTTCTCTATAGTGCTATTTATCTTTTTTTATTGTTATACTTTAAGTTCTACAGTACATGTGCACAACGTGCAGGATTGTTACATATGTATACATGTACCATGTTGGTTTGCTGTACTCATTAACTCATCATTTACATTAGGTATTTCTCCTAATGCTATCCCTCCCCCAGCTCCCCACCCCATGACAGGCCCCAGTGTATGATGTTCCCCGCCCTGTGTCCAAGTGTTCTCATTGTTCAATTCCCACCTATGAGTGAGAACATGCGGTGTTTAGTTTTCTGTCCTTGTGATACTTTGCTCAGAATGATGATTTCCAGCTTCATCCATGTCCCTACAAAGGACATGAACTCATCCATTTTTATGGCTTCGTAGTATTCCATGGTATATATGTGCCACATTTTCTTAATCCATCTATCATTGATGGGCATTTGGGTTGGTTCCAAGTCTTTGCTATTGTGAATAGTGCCACAATACACATATGTGTGCATGTGTCTTTATAGTAGCATGATTTATAATCCTTTGGGTATATACCCAGTAATGGGATCACTGGGTCAAATGGTATTAGTGCTATTTATCTTTAAGTGAAAAGGGGATTCTAAACTATTTTGGCCTGCTTTACTTGTAGAAAATATATCTAATAAGGGCTGAACCTCCTAAAGTAGACGAGATAATGACTGTTGCATTAGTCTAGGTTTGCTGTTCCCACATTATTTGGTTCAAAGATAAATGTGATATGCAAATGTGTATGAAAAACTGAAATTGCAGTTCAATTAAACTCAGAGGTAAAGGACCCTGGTTTATGTTTTAATGTTTGAAACAGGCAAGACAATATAACTTCCTTTTCCCTCATCTTCCTGGTAGCAGCTGGTATATTTCTTGTACTGGTCCTTGATCCTCCAGAAGATACTCTGTGACTCATGCCAGGAAGTCCACAAGTCCACCATTTACTACCCAATTGCTATGTTTGGTGACATCAGTAGCAGAGACATGCATGATGAAGTGAAGCAATAGAGTACAATATTCACTAGTAATCATAAGATAACTATGCTATGGCAAATTATTTGGGCCAGTAATTGGCCCAAATAATTTAAAACTTACCATTGTTATGCAAGTAATAGGAGTTTTCAAGTGTTCAGTTGATACCTACCATTTACCCACCACAAAGGAAGGACATATAAATGTATAAATAAAAGTTCTTAAGCATCTTTCTTCAAAACATGAAAACAAACTAAGGATCATATTTGGAAAGCAAGTACATTGAAGACAATACATCATATATACAATGGAAATGGCATTATCTCCTCTGTTTGAACAGAAAACAAAATATGATAGAAAGTAAATGAAATTTGTAATAGTATAATTGTCATTAAAATGTTTTGTTTTTGTGTCCCTATCTTTGGAGATTATATAAAGGTTCATGCAATTCCAATTGTGTTGATGTAAGGAAAGAGCAGTTGTCCTCGGTTTTGGGTGGGGGAGTCTTTCATTAATTTTGACATGGGTGTCACAGGAATTTTCTTTGAAGCTGGACCTCCAAAAATTCTTCCTGATGGTTACATTCAATATGTTGAACAGGCTAGGTTAACAAAATGGCATACTCAAAGCTCTTGAATATAACACAATTTCTAAATATATATGCAACTCCTATGTAAGAAGATATTATCACCAAGAACATTTCTTGGTGGCCCTGGAGAGTTCATCGATATTGCTGGGCAGGTATCTGCTGCAGTTATGTGATAGGCTGTATTAGTCTGTTTTCATGCTGCTATAAAGAACTGCTGGAAACTGAGTAATTTATGAAGAAAAAGTTTAACTGACTCACAGTTCCACAGTGCTGGGGAGGCCTCAGGAAACTTACAATCATGATGGAAAGGGAAGAAAACATGTCCCTCTTCATATGGCAGCAGGAAGGAGAAGAATGAGTCCCCAGCAAAGAAGGAGGCTGTTAGAAAACCATCAGATCATGTGAGAACTAATTCACTATCATGAGAACAAGATGGGGGAAACTGCCTCCGTGACCCAATTACCTCTACTTGGTCCCTGCCGTGACATCTGGGAATTATGGGAACTACAATTCAAGATGATATTTGGGTGGGGACAGAGCAAAATCATACCTTTCCACACCAGCCCTCCCAAATTGCAATTTCTCACAATCCGAAACACTGTCTTTCCAACAGTCTTCCAAAGTCTTAATTCATTCCAGTATTAACTATAAAGTCTAAACCCAAAGTCTCATCTGAGACAAGTCCCTTCTAGCTATGAGCCTATAAAATCAAAAGCAAGTTAGTTATTTCCAAGATACAATGCATTGTGGTTTCCCCCATCTTGTTCTTGTTCAGGCACTGGATAAAGGCACTGGGTAAATACACCCATTCCAAATGGGAAAAATTGGCCAAAACAAAGGGGCTATAGGCGTCATGTAAGTCTGAAATCCCATAAGGTAGTCATCCAACCTAAAATACCAAAATAGTCTCTTTTGACTAAATGCATGGTGCAAGCTGTTGAAGAATCTCCTATTCTGGGGTCTGGAGCCTGGTGGTCCTCTTCTCATAGTTCCACTAGGCAGTGTGCCTCAATGGAAACTCTGTATGGGGGCTCTGACCCCATATTTCCCTTCTGCACTTCCCTAGGAGAGGTTCTTCCTGAGGGCTCTGCCCCTGCAGCAAATTTCTGCCTAGACATCCAGGCATTTCCATGCATCCTCTGAAATCTAGGAAGAGGCTCCCAAACCTCAAATATTGTCTTCTATTCACCCACAGGACCAATACTACGTGGAACCTGCCAAGGCTTGGGGCTTGTACCCTTTGAAGCAATGAACTAAGATGTTCCTTGGCCACTTTTAGCATGGTTGGACCATCTGGGATGTAGTCCCAAGTCTTCACACAGCAGGGGGGCCCTGAACCTAGCCAAGGAAACCATCTTTGCCTACTAAACTTCTGAGCCTGTGATGGGAGGAACAGCCATGAAAGTCTTCGACATGCTTTGGATAAGATTTCTCCATTGTCTTCATTATTAACATTCACCTCCTCCTTTCTTAGGCAAATTTCTGCATCCAGCATGAATTTCTCTGCAGAAAATGGGGTTTTCTTTTCTATCACATAATCAGGCTGCAAATTTTCCAAATTTATGCCTCTTCCTCTTGAATGCATTGCAACTTAGAAATTTATTCTCCCAGATACCCTAAATTATCTCTGTAAAGTTCAAAGTTCCATAGATCTCTATGGCAGGGACAAAAATCCACCATGCTCTTGCTAAAGCACAGCATGAGTCACCTTTGCTTCAGTTCCCAACAAATTTCTCATCTCTATCTGAGCCCACCTCAATTTGGACTTCATTGTCCATATCACTATCAGAATTTTGGTCAAAACCACTCAACAAGTCTCTAGGAAGTTCCAAATTTTCCCACATTTTCCTGTCTTCTTCTGAGTCCTCTAAACTGCTTCAACCTCTGACTGTCACCCAGTACCAAAGTTGCTTCCACATTTTCAGGTATCCTTATAGCAGCACCCCACTGTACCAGTATCAATTTACTGTGTTAGTCCATTCTTGTACTGGTATAACTAACTGCCTGAGACTGGGTAATTTATAAAGAAAGAAGCTTTAATTGACTCACAGTTCAGCATGGCTGGAGAGGCCTCAGGAAACTTACAATCATGGCGGGAGGGGAAGCAAACGCATCCTTCTTCACATGGCAGCAGGAAGGAGAATTAGTGCCCAGTAAATGGGGAAGCTGCTTAACAAAACCGTCAGATCTCGGTAGAACTAACTCACTCTCATGAGAACAGAATGGAGGAAACCACCCCCATGATTCAATTATCTCCACCTGGTCCCTCCAGTGGCATGTGGGGATTATGGGAACTATAATTCAAGATGAGATTTCAGTGGGGACACAGCCAAACCATACCATAGGCTGAGCTTAAAATCCACAGAATTTTCCTGTTAGGTAATCTTTGGGTGCATCCCTTTTATCGTTAATTATATTAGTCAAAGTGGGTAAGCCATGGTACCCATGATATCCAGATGTTAGTCACACACCAATCTAGATATTGATGTGAAGATCTTTTTGTTTTGTTTTACATTTGATTAAAATTTAAATCAGTAGGTTTTGACTAAAGTAGATTACACTCTATAATGTGAGTGGGCCTCTTTAAATCAATTTAAGACATTAAAAAATGATTTATGTCCACTGAGGAAGAAGCAATTCTGCCTCCAGATTGACTTATGACTTCAGCCTCAGTATCTGTCTATCTATGTATCTATCTATGTATCTACCTATCTATCTATCATCTATCTATCTATCCATCTGTCTCCTATTAATTTTATTTCTATGGAGAACTTTAATATAATCCCATACTCAGGATAACTATAGAAAAACTCGCATATATTATGAAGAAAATTCAAAGCATTAGGAAGTGATAGTCTGAATATCCAGTGCTAATTAATGTTTGGTTAAATCTCAGTGGTCTAAACTGGTGATTAGTTAAAATTTTCAACAAATAGAGTATGGCCTTGAATTAGTGCATTCCTGTCTCTGAAGACATAATAATTGTAAGTCACTCCTCTTCTAATTTGGTCAGAATTATGAAACACTCACATGAGCATAAATTTGCCAGAACTAGGATCCTCTTGATGTGGTCTGCTACTAAATATTGTATTTAAAAATAGATTATATATCAGTGATATAGTTTTATTGTGTCCCAACTGAAATATATTGAATTGTAGTTCCCATAATCCCCCCATGTCATGGGAGGGACCTGGTGAGAGGTAATTGAATCGTGGGGGCAGTTACCTCCATGCTGTTCTTGGGATAGTGAGTGAGTTCTCACAAGATCTGACGGTTTTATTAAGGGGTTCTTCCCCTTTTCGCTGGTCACTTTTCCTGGCTGCTGCCATGTGTAGAAAAATGAGTTTGCTTCCCCTTCTGCCATGATTGTAAGTTTCCTGAGGCCTCTCCAGCCATGCTGAACTGTGAGTCAATTAAAGCTTCTTTCTTTATAAATTACCCAGTCTCAGGCAGTTAGTTATACCAGTACAAGAATGGACTAACACAGTAAATTGATACTGGTACAGTGGGGTGCTGCTATAAGGATACCTGAAAATGTGGAAGCAACTTTGGTACTGGGTGACAGTCAGAGGTTGAAGCAGTTTAGAGGACTCAGAAGAAGACAGGAAAATGTGGGAAAATTTGGAACTTCCTAGAGACTTGTTGAGTGGTTTTGACCAAAATTCTGATAGTGATATGGACAATGAAGTCCAAATTGAGGTGGGCTCAGATAGAGATGAGAAATTTGTTGGGAACTGAAGCAAAGGTGACTCATGCTGTGCTTTAGCAAGAGCATGGTGGATTTTTGTCCCTGCCATAGAGATCTATGGAACTTTGAACTTGAGAGTGATTATTTAGGGTATCTAGTGGAAGAAATTTCTAAGCAGCAAAGTGTTCAAAATGTGACTTGGGCACTCTTAAAAGCATTCAGCTTTATTCATTCACAAAGATGTGGTTTGGAATTGGAACTTATGTTTAAAAGGAAAACAGAGCATAAAAGTTCAGAAAATTTGTAGGCTGAAGATGCAATAGAAAAGAAAATCCCATTTTCTGAAGAGGAATTCAAACTGGCTCCAGAAATTTGCATGAGTAATGAAGAGCCAAATGTTAATCACCAAGACAATGGGGAACATGTCTCCAGGACATGTCAGAAGTCTTCACAGCATCCCTCTTATCACAGGCCTTGAGGCCTAGGAGGAAAAAATGGTTTTGTGGGCCTGGCCCAGGGCATTACTGCTTTGTGAAGTCTGGAGAAGTGGCAAAAAGGGGTCAACATACAGTTTAGGCCATTGCTTCAGATGGTGCAAGCCCCAAGCCTTGGTGGCTTACACATAGTGTTGGGCCTGTGGGTGCACAGACGTCAAGAATTGAGGCTGGGGAACCTCTGCCTAGATTTCAGAGGATGTATAGGAATGTCTAGACGTCCAGGCAGAAGTTTGCTGCAGGGGTGGAGTCCTCATGAAGAACCTCTGCTAGGGCAGTGCAAAAGGGCAATGTTGGGTTGGAGCCCACACACAGAGTCCCCACTAGGGCACTGCCTACTGCAGCTGTGAGAAGAGGGCCACCATCCTCCAGACATTGGAATGGTAGATCCCAAAACAGCTTGCACCATGTGCCTGGAAATGCCACATAAACTCATTGCCAGCCTGTGAAAGCAGCTGGGAAGGGGTATATACCCTGCAAAGCCACAGGGATGGAGCTGCCCAAGGCCATAAGGAGCCCACCTCTTGCATCAGTGTGCAATACAATACAAGCAGTATTGTATTATATTGGCATGCTCAAGGTGGGCCAAGATCTTAGCATGAAAATAAATAAAATGTTTGCCTTTTATAATACTCTAATTTTTGTGGCATTCGGTAATTTTTGTGATATATAATAATGAACAAATTGTTCTTTTCACAAAAAAGTCAATTATTGAGGTGATTAGAGCAGAAATATAGAAATTGAACTTGTGTGTTTATCTCGGAAATCCTCACTCTGTTATGTTTAATTGGCCTAAAGTGAGAAGACAGAATACGGTTCAGGAATTCTGCCTTGGGGCTCTCAGATACCTGTCTTTTAGAGGTTGTCACAGAGGTGGTAAAATGTCAGGATCAAGGACTACTGAAACACAGTCAGGATAGAATACTAGAATATCATTTAGAGAACCATTCCTTTTTCATGAAAATCTTTAAACAAATAAAACATGGAGGGTGCTTTCTAGAACCCCTCTGCCGGTTCAGAGCACTTAAATTGTCCAAAGAATAACTTAAATAAGAAAAAAATCTTTCTATTATATCTCAATAACCCCAAAATAGATTAGATTATGAAATATGAGACATAGTTTTACAGTGCATTTGACAGAGGACTTCAGGGATCGTTCAAGTTAGGTGAAAGACTCATTGGTGATTTCATTAAGGTAGAGGTCCAGGCAGAGGCCAGGTATTTTCTTCTTGCTTTATGACAACCATCTATTCCTACCCAAATCTGATGATACCCTGCCCTAAGATAGTACCATGTAGATTTCTTAGTCTTGGACTCAGAGAAAATATGAATTGATTAATGGGAATACAGTCCCATTAAACAGATCAATTGCAAAGTTATATTTGAAGTGCTGATAAATGGAGTTGATGGTGATAGTGACAGTGTTCACTGCAGTGCTCTAGTTAGAAGGTGTGTGGTGTCTGTGACTAGAAATTGATCTTCCAAAATATACCTTAGATGCAAGAAATTGTGTGCATTATATAATAAAGTATATTTACTGGTGACCCCAAAAGGAATTTGATGGATATGTAATACATTTTATTCACATTTAAACAACAACAATCTGTATCTCATCTTTTAAGAAAAAAAATTAAGAAAAATAATCCTTGAGAATATAATTTGATTTTTCCTAAATGTCTAAACCATGTCTGAATGACCATTAAAATTACAGAATCACACTATATACCATACAGTCTATCATATTACTTTACATACACACATACACAATTACATATGCAACTTGTAGTGTGTATATTTTTTTAAAAAAAGTTAAATATGCTTATTTGATCAGTTCTCATTTATATTGTCCATCAACATTGAAGTGAAAGTAAGTTATTTGGTTCATAAGGAAGCCTTTTTAAAATTACATGCTACAAAACTTACTGTAGTTTTTCTATTATTTTGTTTTTAGATAAGTATGACCAAAGAGAAATAGGAGAAGTGTACACTTCTGAGCTGACATTGACTTTAATTCTGAATTTAAGCTAATGGGATCTGAAGTTTCTTATTTATCCAAATATTCCATGGCTTTCTATATTTCTTTACTACTCTAACTGTGTTATCGTTTGACCCTATGTGATTGTACCACTTAGTATGAGTGTGTCAGTAATCAAAGACTGGGTTGCAGGTAACTCACTGAAATTTCTGAGTTAGCACATAGAAATCTGTTTTTTGGATAAAGCTACTGAATCAAGTAGTTCTATATAAATATCATAAATAAATGAATTCATCTTTCCAATTGACCTAGAAATGTACTACAATATTATATACCACGTATCTTACTGTATCCTTCTTCCATTTCTTACTCCCATTCTGTTTGATAATAATAATAATAAAGTATCATTTTTTTTACCTGGATAGAAATCATGCTTTCCCTCGAACCCCACCCCAAAGTATCTAATTCTTGTTAAGGACGTATAGTGAAAACACTTGTGATACTAAAGTGAGACTACAATTTGGCATTTCATCAGCTTAAAGGAAGAAATTGGTTTTAAGATAAAGCTCAAGAAAACCGCAAATAGACAGATTTCCAAATTTTTTACATAGAACATAAGTTAAGGTTGATGGTCTATCTCCAAAATGCATTTATTTTCTGTACTTTATAAGAAATTTTGAATGTGGATAATATTTATAGGTCTTAGTCTGAGCTTAAATAGTAATAGTTATTATTATTATTGTTATTACTGGGCATGAGAAAAAGGGACTGATGGATTCTCTTTTTCAAATCTGATTTTCAGTCTCTCAATTTTGCGAGCAGGGAGAGAAAATAAGCTCTATATTTTAACTGTCAAGGCAATGGCTTAAATATAATTTTTTGGTTGGGTGACTCAAGAGTGGATTAGTAACAAAGCTTCTGCTTTTTGGCATTTGCTCTTCAAAGTCCTGAATAAGAAGGAATGATGCCTTGTTTCACTATGTGCATTTTAAAAAATGCAGAAAGAACAATCTGCATCTCATCTCTTTATCGGGATTCTAAGCAATTCTGCAGTCCTCCTCTGTTTAAATCTGCACAGACAACACGGCTGTAGATGTTTGCAGTGGAGGGCTTTTGCTTTCACCAGCATTTTCTTGACCCCAGGGGATTCCCAGTTGGCTCTGGACAACGGCAACAGAGGCTTTGTGTCATTCCAGGTGTCATGCAGCTAACCTCTAGAGATGTGAGGCTTTTTATGTACTCTGCCCATTGCTTAACCGCGTTTCTCATGAGCAGATTTCTTTAGTGCACTCAGACAGTTTGCAGAGCATGGCAATAAAATGCTTAAGTTAACATTATTAAGAAAATGTAAACACTGTTTTGATAGATGTCGTGAGTCGACTCGAAGTACAGAATCAGTTGCAGTGGAACAGCTGGCTACTTACTGATTTAAAAGGAGCCGAGAGGCTGAATGCAGTAGCTTTTATCTAATTCTTTCTTTAATAGAATCCGAAGATGTCCCTGGAGTATTGGTGCAGACATTTGCCCGGACAAAAGGAGGGATCTATTATGTGATTAATAGATATTTAGAACTCAAATACAAGTTCTGCATCAATAAAATCTGTATTTATTTTAGCTGACTTTGATCCCAAGTCCTTCATCTAATTTCTTAATGGAAATAATTATTTACAATCATTTTCATGTGATGTTTTATTATAATGCTAATATCTAACTTCACACTTGGGTTATGAACATTTTCAAATTCTATTCTCAAAAGACTGCTTTTATTTGTTAGACATTTATATTTTAATTCTTACAGATGAGCTTCCTTATTTTGGGGGGAATCTATTTTCAGTGGCTAATAAATTTCCCCCTGGAAGTTCATATCCTAGAGATGACTTATTTTTGAAATTTTAAAAAAATCCATTCATTGCTTTTTGAAAATCAGATGCTAAAATCAGTCATGGGTAAATGAAATGCTTAATTTCCTGAATAGCATGCACACTGGCTCTATCTTGTTTTCTGATTAGAGCTCACTTTCTAGGGCCTATATCATGCTAGCAGATATTTGTCTTTCCGTCCTTCTCAAAACAGTTAACAGAAGGTAGAAAAGCTTATCAGTACTCTGTTTTCTGAAACTCAAACAATAAGCCTATATGTTCTACCCAAACATAAGTTCTCTTTATTTGTCAGAAACAGAAAAGCAGCAGCAAACCAGGACCCCAGAAGACTGATTAAAAGTTAACTTCTCTTCTCTCGGTTTTTCTAAATCTTTACTTTTTTTCCTTCTGTTCGTTATCTATTGTAATCTTCAGACAGTGCCCTCTATATGGTAATTTTATTGGCTGATCCTATGAATCCTACTGGGCAGTTTGAGAATAGGAGGCTGTTGAGACCAATGAAATCCATTATGGGTCAAGATCTATTTTATTTTCCTTTAAGAAACTGTCATCATCAGGAAATGGAAGAAACCATCTTGACAGCCTCTCACTGATACATCTCTTTGGAGAGTTAGAAAGTCTGAAGACTGAGTGATGACTCTTAAATCACAGCTTATTCCTGACAAAAGGCCCCTTAATGCACGTTAAGTAGCTGAAACTACTCAATGCTCATAAACATAAAACATGCTCTGCCCATAGCCAAAACCCACTCACCACAGCTGAAATAAATGAACTCATGATTACAGTGGTGAAGTATCTGTGATTTGGTCTGATGTTGCACTGTTTAAGATTATTTTCCCAGGTATCACTAGTTAAGATAAATTTTTCTATTCATTACTTGATGAATTACAAACATTTCTATTTTTAGCATAAAAATATTGCTAAATTACTAAGGCTTTAGAAGAGCTGACATTATATTAGGTTATAAATACTTATAATGATGGAATATCTGTATAGAGACAGTTCTCAACTTATGATTATTGAAATGTTAATTTTTTGACATTATTATTGTTTTATTGGGGTATTAACAGAATTCTTGACTTACAGTATTTTCGAATTATGACAGGCGTAACCACTTCATAAGGACCATCTGTAGTTGAAAAAAAATAGAAAGCAATGTTAGAATCATAGAAACCTAGAGTACAAAAAGAATGAAAGATTATAAACCTTGTGTTACTCCTTATTCTGATGAAAGGACAGTTCAAGTATTTGCCTGGGTCACATAGCTTGTGCTATGGTTTGAACCTGTCCCATCCAAAACTCAGGTGTTGTCATTGTGATAGAATTAGCAGGTAGGGCATTTAAGAGATGATTAGTCCACGAGGGCTCCTCCCACGTGAATGGAATTAAGGCCCTTGAAAAGCGGCATCATTATAGCTTTTGGTTAGCTTGCCCTTCCACCTTCTACCATGTGAAGACACGGTTTTCCTCACCTCCAGAGGATATGGCAAGAAAGCAGCCCTCACCAGATAACCGAACTTGCTGACATCTTGATCTTGAACTTCTCAGCATCCGGAAATGTGAGAAAATAAATTTATGTTCTTTATAAATTAGTCAGACTCAGATATTCTGCTGCAGCAGCACAAACAGACAAAGAGAGCTTGTTAGTGGCAAAGGTGATATTAAGCCTAGAATTCCTAGCTCTGTGACTCACTTTATGGATCTCTTTCCTAATGTCTAGTGTTAGCTAAGTGTGTAGATACCCAGAATAATAATAATATGACGATGACCATAATAATAATACTACCACCAACCAATAATAATAGGTCTGTAGAAAAGTATCCCTAAGTAGCTCTGTTTTCCAGATACATTTTTCAGCCTAATTAATAATTATAAGAAAGAAGCTCATTTTTTGATATAACAGCTACTTTATAACAATGTGGTCTGTCATATAAATAAGACTAACTTGTTATGAGATCTTGGTCAAATCACAACTCCATTAAGCATGGCTAGTCATCTTTAAAAGTAGGGAATTTGGTCAGATATTTTTGGGAACACTTCGTTCCAGTTTTGAGGTTCTGTAATTCTGTGATCTGAACATTCTTATTCAGAAATGATATTTGCTAAAATTCTTAGTTTTTATTTAAGCAATTTGTGTCTCCTAGAGATATCTTTAAGTCAAATAGCAAATCTGTTAGGGGAACAACAACAACAAAAAACCCAGAACAAATAATAACACCTTGCCAAAGACAATGGAAAAGTATAGAATATCTCTAAGCATCCTACTAACAGTTCTGTAGTTAACTTATGATAACTCTATGGAGGGTTGTAGAATATAATCCTAATTAAAATTTAGGTTTGAGCCAAATTGCCTCTTACAAAACATTATAACATGGCCACATACATATTACATTTCTGGCAAATCAACTATTAACATTAGTATAGTGGGATTCATGCATGAACTCCATACTGTAACTGCATAATATAAAATCAGTGCAATATAAGACCACTGAAATGGATATATTCATGTTAACCTAGAGAAAGAGTTTTTCCCCCTATTTCAGAGTCACTGATAGATTGCACAGATACGACAATACTTTTAGGTTTCAAAAATTTGTATAAAAATATCAGATCTTTTGAACCATATTATACAACTATGAAATAGGTGATAAACTCAAAATAGCAGTTTGAAAACTAAATTAAAGATGAAATGGATAAACAAACAGTCATCCTGATCCTGTTGCAAGCCTGATTGGATCTTTAAGAGATGGCTATTTCTGTTGACCTTGTTGATGACCTTGTGAAACTTTCTTCTCTAGATAAAGGTGACAGTGCTGTGACTGATAGACAAAAACAGAACCATGCCATAAAAAAATAGGTTAAAAAATTATACGGAGGTGCTAGCAGTGCTCTATAACACCTTTTGGAATTAAAATTTCTACCAAATATGTATAAAAGACTCATTAAATAAAAGCTGAATTCAGACTTACGAATCTCTGAAATGTCTTATGTCATCTTATTCTCTTTGAATTTATATCACTGAAAGGAAAATACAAATAATTGCTTCAGATTCTTTCTAAATGTAGATCCACAGAAGTCAGTGGTTAAAGAATTTTGTAAAAACTGACAATATAATTTAAAAGATGCACTCTATGGAAGCAACAACATTCACAAACATACACCTTGTATTTTTTCTTTTCCTATGTATCCTTTGATATATGAGATGGGGAAGCTCAGAAAGTTTCAGACACTCCCTTTGGGTCATATAGCTGATGAAATTTAGACACCAAACCTCATTTTCTCTCTGTCTTTCTGGACTTCTGGACTTCTTTTTTTCATTTTGCTTTATTATTACTTTTTTTTTGTTCGCTTTAGTTAGCTAACTTATATTTTTAAGTCCAGCTTGAAGAGCTGGATAAAAAGTGAGATTCTGCTGGGGGATGGGAGTATCATCTCTACGTAGAACTTGTTACTGTCTTTTTCTGTGGGCTAAGTAGTGTTCATGAATATAATCTAGATATTTTCCTAAAAAAGAGACTCCCTCATTTTCTTCTTTCTGTTCCAGTTGCTTAAATATATATTTCGAGGTGTGGAAGCCAGCTGTTAAATATGAGATCACCAGATGTCCCCATAGTAACTGGTTGCTAAAGGCATAACACTTAATTCCTGAGCTTAAATTTGTCAATATGGAAACCATAATTGGTATTATGAGGGGGCTTCACCTTGCTAGCAGTTATTTTACTGCTCCAGAGAGAGCAGTAATTTCTGTGGAAATATTTTCAGGACACATGATTTGATTGTTACTATTTATGGAAATATGGATTAAAATGCTTTCATCAAAAAAATTAAAAAGAGATTGACTCCCATACACATATTAGGAATATTGTGTTTTTTGTCATAGCAATAAATATCTAAGAAAGTTAATGCATAGGATAAAGTAGATCTGTCTCATGGGTTCAAAGTTTGCAGGAAAATTAAGAACAGGTATCAGTCATTGGTTAGCACTTCCACTAATGTAGTATTTATTTATTCAGATAAGTCATATCATATGTAGTTTGACTTTCAAAAATATAACAGGAAATTAAGTGGGCTTATAGAAGTAGAAGGTGAATTAATACAATACTGTAATACATTATATTACCTGATTTAATTCTCATGATATCTTGATTTCATGTAAAGATCTATTGGGGAACTCTCACCTTCGACCATAATAAAATAAAAACTAGGAAAACAATAACAAAATAAAATGGTGATTTGCAGATAGCCAAAGCCTGTGGGTTTGCTCTGTCATTGAGGCGGGTTTAAAGTTTGATATGAATGTGGCTAAAATTTTCATGGTAGAATACTGAAGATTGGGATCAGCACCAAAGAGAGCATTGGTATTCAGAATGGTTCCTTGAATTCTTTTTTTTTTTTTTTGTTTGAGACGGAGTCTTGCTCTGTTGCCCAGGCTGGAGTGCAGTGGTGCAATCTCGGCTCACTGCAAGCTCTGCCTCCCGGGTTCGAGCCATTCTCCTGCCTCAGCCTCCCGAGTAGCTGGGACTACAGGCGCCAACCACCATGCCCGCCAAATTTTTTGTATTTTTAGTAAAGATGGGGTTTCACCGTGTTAGCCAGAATGGTCTTGATCTCCTGACCTCATGATCTGCCCGCCTCAGCCTCCAAAAGTGCTGGGATTACAAGCATGAGCCACCGTGCCCAGCCGGTTCCTTGAATTCTTGACTGAGTACTGATTTGTGTATATGAGTGTATATGAGTAAAGAGGCTACCGAGATTAGGCAAGTACCACCAGAAAGTAACAGAAGGAAAAGCAAACTGGAGCTTACACAGTGCCAGGAATAGTTGGTTTTCTTGTCAGACTGATGAGAAAGAACATAGGACATAAGAGAGAGTCCTAAGAATGGTTTCACTGCAAAAGGGTTTTGCTGTAGTGATAAAATAAAATTAGCCCTAAAGTAAAGGTGTTCCAGAACCCCTGCTAAGAAAACTTAAAGTCTCAAGGGGATCAAATTAAATTTAAGAGACTTCACTATACGACAGAAAAAAAAAAAAAAAAAAACTACACTAAAGATATAAAATAGAGTGCAGTAACCAATAAGGTAACATATTCGATATCAAATTAAAAATGATAAAAACAAAAAATGCACAGCCAGGAGACAAACCAATCAATAGAAACACACATAAATAAGAGAGATAATGAAATCAACAGACTAAAACATTAAAACCGCTATTGTAAATAGTTTTCATATTTTTAGGGATGTAAAGAAATGCATGGATTGAGGATAAGAAGTATAGAATATTTTTTAAAAACTATATGAAATTTCTAGGCCGGGTGCGGTGGTTCACGCCTGTAATCTCAGCACTTTGGGAGGCCAAGACGGGCGGATCACGAGGTCAGGAGATCCAGACCATCCTGGCTAACACGGTGAAACCTGTCTCTACTAAAAATACAAAAAAAATTAGCCAGGCGTGGTGGCGGGCGCCTGTAGTCCCAGATACTCTGGAGGCTGAGGCAGGAGAATGGCTCGAACCCAGGAGGCGGAGCTTGCAGTGAGCTGAGATCGCGCCACTGCACTCCAGCCTGGGCGACAGAGCGAGACTCTGTCTCAAAAAAAAAAAAAAAAAAAACAACGAAATTTCTAAAGGTGAAAAACACAGATTTAAAATGGAAAATAGAAAATGAACAGCAGATTAGAAACCACATGAGACAATTTAGTGAACTTGAACATACAGCAATAGAATATATCCAAAATAAACTTTTTAAAAAAGGAGAAAAACACTGGGAACAGAAGAGAGCTTCGTTGTGCTATAGGGCATTTTCAATCAACTTAATGTACGTATAATTGGAGTCTCATATAAGAGAAAAAGATAAGCAGAAACAAAATAAGATATGTCATGAAAATATTTTAAAAACACTGTAAATGCGAAGTTCTAAGATATTCAAGAAATATTGAGCAGAGGAAATATGAAGAAAATCACATCAACATACATTATAATTAAATATCTGTAAATCCATGTAATACAAAAAATTTTTAAAGTGAAGTAGCAAATATATTTTTTAAAATTGAAGTAGAAATAACTTGTTTTTCTCTCAGAAAAACAAAAGCTTATATGATCAACAAAAAGTGTAAGAGAAATATAATAATCATTAATGAAGTCTTTCAAGCAGAATGATCATAACAGATGGATATTTGAATTTGTACCAAAAATTGGTGAGGACAAGAAAAAGTAAATCTATGGGTAAATATAAAATACATTTTTATCTCATCTAAAAAATCAATTTCGAAGATAATTTTAAAGAAGAGATAATGACATGTTACACATTTTTTTAAATAGGTGGAATTAAAATAGCAGCAATAACATAAATGCTGTGGGGTGGGGGGAATGAAAGCATATGTTATAGAGGTTTTATATTGTACACAAAGTGCTATAATATTGTTTGACTATAGTGAGTAAAAAACATATATTTTAAATCTTAAAGCAACCATTTATAAAAGAAACCACGAAGTACAGCTTATAAACCAATATTGAAGGTGAAAGCAGATTCTAAAATTTACTCAATCTAAAAGAAGGTAGACAAAAAAATTTAATGGTACCAATTGAAAACAAATAGCAAAATGGTAGATTTAAATCCAATTATATAAATAATAATGTTAGATGCAAATGTACTAAAAAGCTGAACAAAAGGCAGAGTTTGCCAAATTGGATGAACAAGCAATGCCCAACTGTTCTGCTATCCATCAGAAACACACCTAAAATATAAAAACACAGGTGGATTTATAGTAAAAAGATAGAAATATAACACACAAATGCTATAAAAAATAAGCTGGAGTGGATATATTAATATCATGAAAAGTTGTTTTTAAAAGTTGTTTTTAAAGGAAAAATGCCAGGGAAAAACATTTATAAAGGGGTCAATTTGTCTAGAGGATATAATAATCTTAAGTGTATAACAGAACATCTATGTACAAGAAAACTCATAGAAACATAAAGAGGAATAGGAAATCCACAATTGTAGCTAAATATTTCAAAACCTGTATCTCAATACCTAATATGATAAATTGACAAGACATTAATATAGATATGGAAATATTTTATAGCCCTAGCAATCATCTTCATTTAAATGATATTTATAAAATACTTCATACAGCTTTAGCAAAAGACTTATTTTTTCTAGTGCACATGAACAATTAGTAAAATGAATAATGTTGAAGACCATAAAACAATTCTTAATTAATATAGACTATTTGAAACTGATCTATATTAATGTGTTTTGGCCCCCAACAAAAGTACACTACAAGTAAAAACAGAGATATCTTGAATATCCCCTCCCCAAATATTTGAAAATATTAAAAAAACTGTAATAACTCATGGGTCAAATAAATCAGAAAACAAAGCAAAAAATATTACTTAAAGAGTATGAAAATGCAGCACATCATTATTTGCTGGGTGGAGGCAAAATGGTACTTTTAGGAAATTTTATAGCATCAAAAAATTATTAGAAATATGAAAAGTTTTCCTATTAATGATCTTCACTACCACCCTAAGAAACAAAAAAAGAAGACCAACACATAACCAAATTAATCAGAGTGAAGGAACTAATAAATGAGTGAAAATTAATATAAGAGAATATAGAAAACAAGAGTAAGAAATCAATGAGAACCAAAGATAATAAAGAAATAAATACGTTTATATTGTCAAACCCAAATTATCAGGAAAAAGAAAACAAAAATTACCAGTCTATTTGGTGACAATTAGAGGTGACATTTGTACACATACACTAAAATATACTATAGGTGTTAAATGGATAATAAAGAAGAATCACAAACATCTTTCTTTCAATAAATCCAACAAATCTGGTTAAGGTGATCCTATAAATAATCTTGAATCTATTAAAGAAATTTAATTCATAGTTTAAAGGCAATGAAACCCTCAAGAGCAGATGACCTAACTAATGAATTATAATAATTATAACACACATATATATATACACTACACAAATATGTAAGTAAAAAAGTAAAAATTCTACACTAGAAGAGAAAGTCAATCAAAGCAAATCACTCTAATGGACCATTACTCTGATACCAAAATAAGACAACGATATTAAAAGTAAACAACAGACCAATAACTCACATAAACATAGATTTTTAAAAAAATTAATACTAGCAAATAAAATCCAGCAATTTCTATTTTTAAAAATACTTTTATTTTAGATTTTAGGGTACATGTGAAGGCTTGTTACATAAGTAAACATGTGTCATGAGGGTTTGTTGTACTTATTATTTTATCACTCAGGTTTTAAGCCCAATATCCAATAGCTATTTTTTCTACTCCACTCCCTCTTTCCACCTCCCCTTCAAGTAGACCCCAAGATCTGTTATTCCCTTCTTTGTATTAATAGTTTCTTATCATTAAGCTCCCTAGCTAGTACGTAGATATAAAGCATTACAATTTAATAATATAGAGACAAGCAACCTTGTTTAAAAAAAAATTGTCCAAAGATTTGAACATAGTTTCACCAAAAAAGATAAATGGTTTGCAAATGATAATGACAGACATTATTAATTATTGGGAAAATTCAAATTATGGGCACAATATGACACCTGTACACTAGTCCACAAATGACTAAAATTAAGTGAGAATATGCAGTATTTGCTTTTCTGTTCCTGCATTAGTTTGCTAAGGATAATGGCCTACAGCTCCATTGATGTACCTGCAAAAGACGTGAGCTCGTTCTCTTTTATGGCTGCATAGTATTCTATGGTGTATATGAACCAGATTTTCTTTATTCAGTCTGTCATTGATTGGCATGTAGGTTGATTCCATGTCTTAGCAATTGTGAATAGTGCTATAATAAGAATTTGCTTGCATGTGTCTTTATGGTAGAATGATTTATATTCCTCTAATCCAGCAATATCTAAAATTAATAATGTATAATGTCAAGTCAGTTTTATCCCAGTAATGCAAAACTGATTTTCTTTTTGAAAATATTTTGCGTAATAACATCTTTAAAGAAAAATCACATGATCATCACAATACATGCAGACCAAATGTATGATTAAATTCAACACATGTTCGTGGAAAAACTCCCAGTACACTGAAAATACAAGGAAATATTCTCAACATGATAAACAGCACCTACAAAAAACCTACTGGTAACATCAAACTAAATAAAAGAATCAATGCATCTCATTAAGTTTGCCTCTATCAGTAGTTCATTCCTTTCTATTGTTTCTAATGCTCCATTATATAGTTATATCACAATTTTCTGCCATCAAGGATTTCAACTCTCAAGAATTTTTTTAGTTTTTTTTACTGGAGACTTTAGCAAGTACAATAAGGCAAAAAAGAAAGGACACATACATATTGGAAGCAAATTACTAAAGTCGTACTTATTCACAGTCAACATGGTCATTTATATAGACAATCCTAAACAATTTACAGAAGATAAAAATACTAGAAGAAAGAAGTGAGTTTAGAAATGTTTCAGGATATAAGATCAACTTTAGAAAATCAATTTTATTTCTGTATCAACATGAAATTTGGCAATATGAAATTTTATAAATTATAGTAGCACCAAAAATATGAAATACTTAGGAAAATCTTAAACTATGTGCAAGATCTGCATCCTGAATAAATTAATAATCCTGAAAACAATGCAACACTGCTGAGAGAAATTAAAGAATTTATAAATAAATGGGGAGGTAAACCATGCTTAAGGATCAAAATACTCAATATTGTTATCAACTTTTCCCAAATTGTTCTTTAGATTCAACACAACCCCAATCAAATTCCCAGCATATTCTTTTGTAGGAATTCCCAGCATATTCTTTTGTAGGAATTATCAGGTTAATTCTCAAATGTATATCAAAATGCAAAATAGCCAATTTTTTTTGAAAAATTACAATATTAGAGTTGTGAGCCTACCTGATTGGTGAATTACCCTTAAGCTGAACTAATCAAAAGAGTAAGACATTGGCATAAAGGTAGACATAGATAGAAATAACAAAATAAAATATTTAAAATAGACCAATACATATACGGCCAATTGAATTTCAAAATAGGTGTCAAGGTAATTTAGTTGGGAAATGATAATTGTGTCAAAAAGTGGTGCTGGTAAAACAGACATTTCTATGCCATAGAGGGAACCTTGACAGATACTTCATCTCGTACACAATAACCTGAGCTGCAGAATAGACTGAAATATAAATGCTAGAGATATAAAACCTCTAGAAAAAAATACTGTAGAAAATCTTAATGATCTTGGTTTAGTTAATGCTTTTTTTTAATAGGACACGAAAGACATAAGTTATAAAGGAAAATTTGGTAACTTGAACTTTTCCAAATTAAAAACATTTCGTCTTCAACTAATATGATTAAGAAAATCAAAAGATGACTATAGACTGAGAGATATTTGTTTGCCAAACATATGTCCTCTAAGGAATTAGTACCCAGCATATATAACCATGACAATTTAATAATACAAAGACAAGCAACCTTGCTTAAAAAAATAGCCCAAAGTTTTGAATAGAGCTTCACCAAAAAAGATAAATGGGTTGTGAATGATAATGATAGACACTATTAATCCTTGGGAAAATGCAAATTTTGAGCACAATAAGACACCTGTACACCACTACAGTAATGCCTAAAATTAAAAAGACTGATACTTCTAGTGTTTTGGAGGATGCTATACAGCTAGAACCTTTCATATTTTGCTGTGGGAATGCAAAATGGAACAGTGACTTTGGAAGACAGTTTGGTAGTTTCTTTTAGAATTAAATATACCATATTTCCTAGCAATTCCATTCTCAAGCCCAAGAGATACATTGACACAAGTAATTTTATGCAAATATTCACTGCAGATTTATTCATAATAGCTGAAACTAGAAATAACCCAAATGTCTATCAACTGGTGAATGCATAAGAAAATTGTGATATAACCATATAAAGGAGTACTGTAAACAATACAAAGGAATGAGCCACTGATTGAGACAACCACATGGATTAATCTCAAAAGCTTTATGCTAAGTGACAGAATCTAGTCACAAAAGACTACATACTTTATGACTTCATTTGTATAACATTAAAAAATACAAATCTATTATTACAGAAAGTGCATGAGAAGTTGTCGGGAACTAGAAACTGCAGGGACAGAATTTTCTACAAATTTCCATATGGAAACTTTTAGCGGTGAGTGATAAAAATTTACCATATCATGATTTTGGCATTAATTAGTCAATTGTATATATTTGTCAAAACTCATCAAATTGTACATTTAAAATTGATTAATTTTATTTTATGTAAACTGTACTTTACCAAAGCTGACAAAACTTAATATGGGGTAAAATATCCCATTGCCTATGTATAGGACATTCAAAAGAAATATTAATAAACAAAAGGGAAATTCTTACAATGTTATTTATTATTTTACCCAAGATGATCCAGAACTTGTTTTCTTGTTATTGCCAATATATCCTACCAAGAATCAGCAAACATTTTCTCAAATGCAATGTGATAAGTATTTTAGGCTCATTTTATACAATCTCTGTAGCAACTACTCACCTCTGCAATGTAGTATGAAAGCAGTCATTGACAGCATAAATAAATGAGTTTGGCTTTGTTCAATAAAACTTTATTTACAAAAACAGGTGATGGTCTAGTTTGCTAACCACTTTCTGGACTTTCAGTAACTGAGGCTGGCCTCGATATTTTGATGAAAACACTGTATAATTTGGCAAAAGATCTGTTTGTTTGGGGTAGTACCAGATTTTATATATAATGTAGAAAGTTTTTATATATGTGTAATTCCTGAAACAATTTTGATGTACCAGTGTTGGGAATAAATTAAGAAATTGCTTAGAAAGTTCTGTCTTAGTAATGTACAGATCTCAACTCCCCAAAGTTCTTTGTTCCCACAGGGGTTACTTTTTTAAAGCCTCATTTATTTTAACAGATACTTATTTTGTTTCTACTATGGATAAAGTGTAGTAGACTGGCTCTTTGTTTCAGCTAGTCAGTCAGCCATTCATATGAGTGTGTACACACACACACACACACACAAACAGCATCAACATGTCATGCTATGACTTGTGATATATCCGTAAAAAATAAAGAAAGAAAAAGAAATCTCTGGCATTACAGAGATTTTATTATAGTAGGTAGCATAAAATAAGCAATAAACATAATACATTAATATAATATATGGCATGATAGAGTGGTAAGTGTGATAGAGAAAGAGGGCAGGATAAGGAGATATGAGATGCCCAAGGTGTAAAAGGAGAAGACTGGAATTTTAAGTGAATGGTTAGGATTGCCCTCTAGAGATGGTGAAATGGAATAAGTGAGTCATGGGGAAAGAGCATTACAAGCAGAAGTAACACGTATGACAAAAATATAAGGTTAGAATTAGGGAATCTGGTTGAAAAACCATTGCAGTAATATGTGAGATGATGGTGGTTCAGAAGAGGGTGATAGAAGTCAAGATGGTGTAAGGTTCCATATTCTAAACATGAAATGAAAGTAGGGCCGAAATAATTTCCTGATATGATATAGATATGTTTTGTAAAGAAAGAGAGGCATTAAGAATGACTCTAAAGGGTCAATTGTTTGATATAGTTAATATTCAAATGTTAACATTTTGACATGATTAACAATTTATTTTTTAAAAATTTGTTTAAATCTCCTGTAATTACTTAGAAAAACTTTTAAGTTCAGGGGCACATACGCTGGTTTGTTACATAGGTAAACCTTTGTCATGGGGTTTCATTGTACAGATTATTTCATTGCCAGGTATTAAGCCTAGTACTCATTAGTTATTTTTCATGACACTCTCCCTCCTCCCACCCTCCACCTCCAATAGGCCCCAGTGTGTGTTGTTCCCTTCTATGTGTCCATGTGTTCTCATCATTTAGCTCCCACTTATAAGTGAGAGCATGTGATGTTTGGTTTTCTCTTCCTGCCTTAGTTTGCCAAGGATGATCACCTCCAGCTCCATCCATGTCCCTGCAAAGGACATGATGGTGTATATGTACCAAATTTTCTTTATCCAGTCTATCACTGACGGACATTTAGATTGATTTCATGTTTTTGCTATTGTGAATAGTGTTTCAATGAATATACTCATGCATTTATCTTTATAATAGAATGATTTATATTTTGGAAGGTATATACCCAGTAATAGGATTGCCAGGTCAAATGGTATTTTTGTCTTTAGGTCTTTGAGAAATTGTCACACTGTCTTCCACAATGGGTGAACGAATACATACCCCTACCAACAGTGAGTAAGCATTCCTTTTTCTACACAACCTTGACAGCATGTTATTTTTGACATTTTAATAATTGCCATTGTGACTGGTGTGAGATGGTATCCCATTGTGGGTTTGATTTCTTTTCTCTAATGATCAGTGATGCTGAGCTTTTTTGAAAAATATAATTGTTGGTTGCATGTATGTCTTCTTTTGAGAAGTGTCTGTTCATGTCCTTTGCCCACTTTTTAATTGGGCTGTTTTTTCTTATAAATTTGTTTAAGTTCCATATATATGCTGGATATTAGACCTTTGTCACATGTATAGTTTGCAAAATATTCTCCCATTCTGTAGATGGTCTGTTTACTCTGTTAATAGCTTCTTTTGATATTCAGAAGCTCTTTAGTTTAATTAGATCCTGTTTGTCCATCTTTGCTTTTGTTGCAACTGCTTTTGGCATCTTCATCGTAAAATCTTTCCTTGTGCCTATGTCCTGAATGGTATTGCCTAGGTTGTCTTCCAGGGTTTTTATAGTTTTAGGGTTTACATTTAAAATCTGTAGCATTCCTATATACCAACAGTCAAGCTGAGAGCCAAATCATGAACAAACTTCCTTTCCCAATTGCCATAAAGAGAATAAAATACCTAGGAATACAGCTAACAAGGGAGGTGAAATATGTCTACAAGGAGAACTACAAAACACTGCTCCAAGATATCAGAGATGACACAAATATATCAAGAAACATTCATTCTCATGGATAGGAAGAATCATCATCATTAAAAAATTGTCATATGGCCCAAAGCAATTTATAGATTCAATGCTATTTCCATTAAAAACTACCATTGACGTTCTTCACAGCACTATAGAAATCTATTTTAAAATTCATATGGAACCCCAAAAGAACTTGAACAGTCAACACAATCCTAAGCAAAAAGAACAAAGCTGAAGTCATCATGCTACCAGACTTCAAACTATATTGCAGGCCTGCAGTAACCAAAACAGCATGACAATCATACAAGAACAGACACATAGATCAATGCAGCAGACAGAGAACCCAGAAATAAGGCTACACACCTGCAAGTATCTGATCTTCAACAAGTCTGTTAAAAGCAAGCAATGTGGAAATGATTCTCTTTTCAATAAATGGTTCTGGGATAATTGTCTAGCCATATGCAGAAAATTGGAACTGGACCTCTTTCTTACACCATATACAAAAAATTAACTAAAGATGGATTAAAGACTAAAATGTAAAACCAAAAATAATTAACAGTTTAAGAGTGGACAATGTAAACATGATGATTAACTCAGAAAAATAATACTTAAAAATTTAGGCAAGCAGTAAATTGATTTAGGAAAAAGTTTTCTCAGAAAACTTATGAAGCTGTGTGTATACCACATTTTCCTATTTTCTGTGTTCTTTTTTTTTCTTTTTTTAAATTATACTTTAAGTTCTAGGGTACATGTGCACAATGTGGAAGTTTGTTACATAGGTATACATGTGCCATGTTGGTTTGCTACACCCATCAATTTGTCATTTACATTAGGTATTTCTCCTAATGCTATCCCTCCCCCAGCCCCCATCCCTCCAACAGGTCCCAGTGTGTGATGTTCCCCCCACAGTGTCCACGTGTTCTCGTTGTTCAACTGCCATCTATGAGTGAGAACATGCAGTGTTTGGTTTTCTGTCCTTGTGATAATTTGTTTAGAATGATGGTTTCCAGCTTCATCCATATTCCTGCAAAGGACATGAGCTCATCCTTTTTTATGGCTGCGTAGTATTCCATAGTGTATATGTGCCACATTTTCTTAATCCAGTCTATCATTGATAGACATTTGGGTTGGTTCCAAGTCTTTGCTATTGTGAATAGTCCCGCAATAAACATACATGTGCATGTGTCTTTATAGTAGCAAGGTTTATAATCTTTTGGGTATATACCCAGTAATAGGCTCGCTGGGTCAAATGGTATTTCTAGTTCTAGATCCTTGAGGAATCGCCAAACTCTCTTCCTCAACAGTTGAGCTAATTAACACTCCCACCAACCGTGTAAAAGTGCTCCTTTTTCTCCACATCCTCTCCAGCATCTGTTGTTTCCTGACTTTTTAGTGATCATCATTCTAACTGGCATGAGATGGTATCTCATTGTGGTTTTGATTTGCATTTCTCTGATGACCAGTGATGATGAGCATTTTTTCATATATCTGTTTGCTGCATAAATTGAGAGGTGTCTATTCATATACTTTGCCCACTTTTTGATGGGGCTGTTTGTTTTTTTCTTGTGAATTTGTTTAAGTTCTCTGTAGATTCTGGATATTAGCCCTTTGTCAGATGGGTAGATGGCACAGATTTTCTCCCATTCTGTAGGTTTTCTGATGATAGTTTCTTTTGCTGTGCAGAAGCTATTTAGTTTAATTAGATCCCATTTGTCTATTTTGGCTATTGTTGCCATTGTTTTTGGTGTTTTAGTTATGAAGTCTTTGCCCATGACTATGTCCTGAATGGTATTGCCTAGGTTTTCTTCTATGGTTTTTATGGTGTTAGGCCTTACATTAAAGTCTTTAATCCATCTTGAGTTAATTTTTGGTATAAAGTATAAAGAAGGGATCCAGTTTCAGCTTTCTACATATGGCTACCCAGTTTTCCCAGCACCATTTATTAAACAGGGAATCCTTTCCCCATTACTTGTTTTTGTCAGGTTCATCAAAGATCAGATGGTTGTAGATGTGTGGTGTTATTTCTGAGGCCTCTGTTCTGTTCCATTGGTCTATATCTCTGTTTTGGTACCAGTACCATGCTGTTTTGGTTACTGTAGCCTTGCAGTATAGTTTGAATTCAGGTAGCATGATTGGCTCCAGCTTTGTTCTTTTTGCTTAGGATTCTCTTGGCTATGCAGGCTCTCTTTTGGTTCCATATGAACTTCAAAGTAGTTTTTTTCCAATTCTGTGAAGAAAGTCAGTGGTAGCTTGATGGGGATAGCATGAAATCTATAAATTACCTTGGGCAGTATGGCCATTTTCACAATATTGACTCTTCCTATCCATGAGCATGGAATGTTCTTCCATTTGTTTGTGTCCTCTTTTATTTAGTTGAGCAGTGATTTGTAGTTCTCTTAGAAGAGGTCCTTCACATCCCTTGTAAGTTAGATTTCTAGGTATTTTGTTCTCTTTGAAGCAATTGTGAGTGGGAGTTCACTCATGATTTGGCTCTCCGTTTGTCTGTTATTGGTGTGTAGGAATGCTTGTGATTTTTTCACATTGATTATGTATCCTGAGCCTTTGCTGAAGTTGCTTATCAGCTTAAGGAGATTTTGGGCTGAGACGATGGGTTTTCTAAATATACAGTCATGTCATCTGCAAACAGGGACAATTTGACTTCATCTTTTCCTAATTGAATACCCTTTATTTCTTTCTCTTGCCTGATTGCCTTAGCCAGAACTTTCAACACTATGTTGAATAGGAGTGGTGAGAGAGGGCATCCTTGTCTTGTGCCAGTTTTCAAAGGGAATGCTTCCAGTTTTTGCTCATTCAGTATGATATTGGCTGTGGGTTTGTCATAAATAGCTCTTATTATTTTGAGATATGTTCCATCAATACCTAGTTCATTGAGAGTTTTTGGCATGAAGGGCTGTTGAATTTTTTCAAAGACCTTTTCTGCATCTATTGAGATAATCGTGTGGTTTTTGTCGTTGTTTCTGTTCATGTGATGGATTACATTTATTGATTTATGTACGTTGAACCAGTCTTGCATCCCAGGGATGAAGCCGTGGTGGATAAGCTTTTTGATGTGCTGCTGGATTAGGTTTGCCAGTATTTTATTGAGGATTTTCACATTGATGTTTATGAGGGATATTGGCCTAAAATTCTCTTTTTTTGTTGTGTCGCTACCAGGCTTTGGTTTTAGGATGATGCTAGCCTCCTAAAATGAGTTAGGGAGGATTCCCTCTTTTTCTATTGATTGAAATAATTTCAGAAGGAATGGTACCAGCTCCTGTTTGTACCTCGGGTAGAATTCAGCAGTGAATCCATCTGGTCTTTGACTTTTTTTTGGTTGGTGGGCTATTAATTATTGCCTCAATTTCAGAACCTGTTATTGGTCTATTCAGAGAGTCAACTTCTCCTGGTTTACTCTTGGGAGTGTATATGTTTCCAGGAAGTTATCCATTTCTTCTAGATTTTCTAGTTTATTTGTGTAGAGGTGTTTATAGTATTCTCTGATGGTAGTTTCTATTTCTTTGGGATCGGTGGTGATATCTCCTTTATCATTTTTTAATGTATCTATTTGATTCTTCTCTCTTTTCTTCTTTATTAGTCTTGCTAGTGGTCTATTTTGTTGATCTTTTCAAAAAACCGGCTCCTGTATTCGTTGATTTTTTGAAGGGTTTTTTGTGTCATTATCTCCTTCAGTTCTGCTCTGATCTTAGTTATTTCTTGCCTTCTGCTAGCTTTTGAATTTGCTTGCTCTTTCTTCTCTAGTTCTTTCAACTGTGATGTTAGGGTGTCAATTTTACATCTTTTCTGCTTTCTCTTGTGGGCATTTAGTGCTATAAATTGCCCTCTATATACTGCTTTAAATTTGTCCCAGAGATTCTGATATGTTGTGGCTTTGTTCTCATTGGTTTCAAAGAACATCTTTATTTCTGCCTTCATTTCGTTGTTTACCTAGTAGTCACTGAGGAGCACGTTGTTCAGTTTCCATGTAATTGTGCATTTTTTAGTTGAGTTTATTAATCCTGAGTTCTAATTTCATTGCACTGTGGTCTGAGAGACAGTTGGTTGTGATTTCTGTTCTTTTACATTTGCTGAAGAGTGTTTTACTTCCAACTATGTGGTCAATTTTGGAATAAGTGTGATGTGGTGCTGAGAAGAATGTATATTCTGTTGATTTGGGGTGTAGAGTTCTGTAGATGTCTATTAGGTCCACTTGGTCCAAAGCTGAGTTCAAGTCCTAGATATCCTTGTTAACCTTCTGTCTCATTGATCTGTCTTAATATTGACAGTGGGGTGTTAAAATCTCCCATTATTTTTGTGTGGGAGTCCAAGTCTCTTTGTAGGTCTCTAATGACTTGCTTTACGAATCTGGGTGCTCCTGTATTGGGTGCATGTATATTTAGGATAGTTAGCTCTTCTTGTTGAATTGATCCCTTTACCATTATGTAATACCCTTCATTGTCTCTTTTGTTTTTGTTGGTTTAAAGTCTGTTTTATCAGAGACTAGGATTGCAACCCCTGCTTTTTTTTTTTCACTTTCCATTTGCTTAGCAGATCTTCCTCCATCCCTTTATGTTGAGCCTTTGTGCATGTTTGCATGTGAGATGCATCTCCTGAATACAACACCAATGGGTCTTGAATCTTTATCCAACTTGCCAGTCTGCATCTTTCAATTGGGGCATTTAGCCCATTTACATTTAAGGTTAATATTGTTATGTTTGAATTTGATCCTGTCATTATAATGTTAGCTGGTTATTTTGCCCATTAATTGATGCAGTTTCTTCATAGCGTCAATGGTCTTTACCATTTGGCATGTTTTTGCTATTTTCTATGTTCTTGTACTAGTTTTTGCAATGACCATTGCAGCATTCCCCATATCTTGATTGAATTTATATTTTTGTTATGTCCACCGTCAATTATGATCTGTGAGTTTCTTTACAGAAGTGTGTGAGTTTTATCAGCTGTATGGTACTCACACCAAGCATATTGTTTGTCAGATGGAAGACACTTAAATAATGCTGGTTCAATTATTGTTTGATGGATTTAGCTAATGTTAATTGAACACTTGCTGAGTTTCTGAGCTTATTTTAAATGCTTTACCTGCCTTATGTAATTTTATTCTTAGCAAAATGATATAGGGCTGCTCCATTATCATCTTGTTTCAAGGATAAGAATGTAAGCTTTAGAAAGATTCACAATCATTCTCAAAATTACACAGCAAGCAAGTGGAAGGGAAAAGGTGTAAATCCCTACCCTACCCTGTACAACACTATAACATATAAAGAACTGAGCCCCATGTCAAAAGAATGGGTTGAAGTTTGTAGGATTGCTTGAAAATTGATGTGTTTTTTTTGTTTGTTTGTTTGTTTTTTCTGGTAGGTTTTGGAAGATAAGTAATCTTAGCCTTTGGAAGACTATTTCGTTAGTCACATATTTATTAATTATCTGTGAGTTTCTATGTGCTGTTTAAGTACTGGATATTAATAGTGAACAAAATATGTAGTATGTATTTCCATTAAACATTAATTTTAATGAGAAATAGAGACAATAAATAAATAGATACCATGTGTGACCAACTCACACAAATTTTTATGGCCTTACTCAACAGACAGGTCCTCAGTGATAATGTGACTTGTTATTATATTTAAAATAGATAAATTCTCTTATTTTATATTCTACCTCCTTACATATTTTCTTGTCAATAATCTCCAGTATCTACAATTCCTGGGGGTTTGAAATATTTAAGGCTGATTGAAGAAAAATATATGACCTCAAGCGGCATTAACCAACAACAAAATTTATTTGAGTTGCTGTTGGAGAGGGTTGCATGAGAGGGAAAATCCCCCACACAGGAATCTATTCAGGCTCCAGAGCTGGAGTCACTACTCAGAAAGGGAGGAAAGCAAGGGAACTCCTGAAAGAGAAAAGTGTTATCCAGAGAGGGGAATCATTTGTCTAGATGAAGTTCAGTAGCACTAGAAGGGAATAACTGGATCAGAGCACTCTATAGCAGCTTGAGGCCTAATACCTTTAGGACTCTATCTTATCCGTAAGTGCTGGGTGTGATTTCCTGCAAGTGTGAAGCAAGTGGTCTCTACCTGGTTAAAAAATTGTTGTTTGGGCTATTTTTAAAATATGTAGATCTGTAAACATTTTAGTTTGGTGCCAGTCGCCATTTTGAGCTAATGAGTCTCAGCCTGCAGGGAAAAAATTAACAACCTAGGGACTAATACAGACAGGATATTTCTGACTCATTTATAAGACAAACATACATATATATTATAATTATTTACCTTGTTTATTGTCTATCAATGTCACTAGAACATAAGCCAAACATTGCTGACCACTCAATCTTCAGGTCTTAGTAATTTGCTAGGTACCCAACAACTCCTCAATAAATATTAATTGTTAATTATTTTGTTAATCTTAAAAATGTGAAACATAACTCATCTCAACATCATAAAGGCAAATAGTTTGCTATATAATCAAAGTAGTTACTTAAATCAGAATTCATTAAAATTTTGAATATTTAAAATAACTATGTAATTTAATTCTTATTTTTTGTAGGTACATAGTATGTGTGTACTTTTATTATATACATGAAAATATTTAATATTTTGATACAGACATATAATGCATAATATCACATCAAGGTAATGAAGTACCTCTCACCTCAATAATTCACCATTACTTTGTTTTACAAACATTCCAATTGTACTCCCTCAGTTATTCCAGTTATTCTAAAATGTATAGCACATTACTACTGACTGTAGTCACCTTGTTGTGCTATAAGATATTAGATCTTATTCATTGTATCTTACTGTATGTTTGTGCCCATTAACCATCCCCATTTTCCACCCCCTCCCATTCCCCTTCCCTGTCTCTGATAACCATCATTCTATTTTCTCTCTCCATGAGTTTGTTTTAATTTTTAGCTCCCACAAATGAAGGAGAACATGTGAAATTTGTCTTTTTGTGCCCGACTTATTTCAATGTCCTCCAGTTTCATCCATGTTGTTGCAAATCACAGGATCTCATTATTTTTTGTGTCAGAATAGTACCCAATTGTGTATATGTACTACATTTTCTTTATCCATCAGTCTATTGATGGATGCTTAGGTTGGTTTCAAATCTTGGCTATTGAGAATTATGTTGCAACAAACATGAATGCAGATATCTCTTTAATACGCTAATTCCCTTTCTTTTGGATATATATTTAACAAGGAGATTGTTGGATCTCATGGTAGTTCTATTTTTAGTTGTTTGAGGAACCTCCATACTCTGGCCATAGTGTCTGTACTCATTTATATTCCCACCAACAGTGAAGGAGGGTTCTCTTTTCTCCATATCCTCACCAGCATCCATTATTGCCTGTGTTTTGGATAAAAACCATTTTAACTGGAGTGAAGTGATATCTGATTGTAGTTTTAATTGTATTTCTCTGTTAATCAATGATGTTGAGATATTCCAATTTACCATTTGTATGTCTTTTGAGAAATATCTATTTTGATTTTGTGTCCATTTTGTATTCAGTTTATTAGATTTTTTCTATTGAATTGCTTGAGCTCCTTATATATTTTGGTTATTAATTCTTTATCAGACAGGTAGTTTACAAATATTTTCTCCCATTCTCTAGGCTGTGTCTTTGCTTTATTTATTTATTTTTGCTGTGTAGAAGATTTTAAGCTTGATGTGATCCTATTTGTACACTTTTGCTTTAGTTGCCTTTGCTTTGAGGTATTAGTCAATAAATCTTTGCCAAACCAATGTCTTGAAGCATTTCCCCAGTGTTTTCTTTTAGTTGTTTTATTGTTTGAGATCTTATATTGAAATCTTTAATCCATTTGATTTGATTTAATTTTGGTATATCATGAGAGACAGGGTTCTAGTTTCATTCTTCTGCTTATGGATATCCAGTTTGCTAAGCACCATTTATTGAAGAGACTGTCCTTTACTGAATGTAAATTACTACAAACTTTGTTGAAAATGAGTTCACTGTAGATGTACTGATTTATTTCTGGATCCTCTATTCTGCTCCACTGGTCTATGTGTCTGTTTTTGTGCCAGGACCATGCTGTTTTGGTTACTATAACTTTGTAGTATAATTTGAAGTCAGGTAATGTAACTCCTCCAGTTTTGTCTTGTGGTTTTTTGCTCAGTAATACTTTGACTACTCTGGGTCTTTTGTGGTTCCATATAAACTTTTTTTTCTTTTTCTGCGAGCAGTGCCATTGGTATTTTGATATAGATTGCATTGAATCTGTAGATTGTTTTGGGTACTATGGACATTTTAACAATCCATGAACATGGGATAGCTTTCCTTCATTTTTTTTTTTCTGTCCTCTTTGATTTCTTGCATCAGTGACATTGTTTTCATTGTGGAGGCCTTTCACTTCATTGGTTAAGTTTATTCTTAGGTATTTAATTTTATTTGTAGCTATTATAAATGAGATTACTGTCTGGATTTTTTTCCAGATTGTTCACTGTTATCATGTAGAAATTCTACTGATTTTTGTATGTTGATTTTGTAGCCTGCAACTATACTGAATTCTTGTATCAGATGAATAGGTTTTTGGTGGAGTCTTCTGGTGTTTCCAAATATAAGCTAATATCATCTGCAAACAAGGATAATTTGACTTCTTCCCTTCTGAAGTTTAGAAAGGACAGTATAGATGTCTTTCCTCTCCAAATATCATGTTGAAATGTAATTACCAATGTTGGAAGTGGGGCCTATTTAGAGGTGATTTGATTATGAGGGTGGATTACTCATAAATAGTTTAGCACCATCCACTTGGTAATAAATGAGTTCTTGCTCAGTTATTTCATGTGAGATCTGGTTGTTAAAAAGTCGGAAACCTCCCCCTGCTTGTTGTCTTGCTCCCAGTCTAGCAATGTGATGGACCAGCTCCTGTCTGCCTTCCACCATAATTCTAAGTTTTCTGAGGAGGCCCTTAACAGAAGACAAACAGATGTTTGTGCCACGCGTATATAGCCTGCAGAACCATGAGCCCATTAAACCTATTTTCTTTATAGATTGCCCACTCTCAGGTATTCCTTTGCAGCAACTCAAGAACAACTTAATACACTTTCCAATTTGGATGCCCTCTTACTCTTCTCTGACTGTTCTAGCTAGGACTTTCAGTATTAGTTTGAACAGTAGTGAAAGGGGGCATCCTTGTCTTATTCCAGATTTTAGAGAAAAGGCTTTCAACTTTTCCCCATTCAGTATGATACTCGCTGTGGATCTCTCATATATGACTTTTATTGTGTTGAGGTATGTTCCTTCTATACCCAGTTTTTTTAGAGTTTTTATCATGAAGGAATGTTTAATTTTATCAAATGCTTTATTCTCATCAATTGAAATGCGTATGGTTTTATTCTTTATTCTGTGTATATGATGTATCATATTGATTGATTTACATATGTTGAACCATCGTTACGTCTCTGGGATAAATACCACTTGGTCATGATGCATAATATTTTTAATGTGTTGCTGAATTTGGCTTGCTAGTGTTTTTGGCAGAGGAGTTAACAACATTCATCAGAGATATTAGCCTGTAGTTTTCTTTTTATTTTGATGTATCTTTGGTTTTGATATCAGGGTAACACTGGCCTTGCAGAATGAGTTTGAAAGTATTTCCTCCTTCTCTGGTTTTTGAAATAGTTTGAGTGGGATTGGCATTAGTTCCTCTTTAAATGCTTCGTAAACTGAGCAGTGAAGCCATCAAGTCCCAGGCTTTTCTCTGCTGGGAGATACTTTGTTGCAGCTTTGATTACCTTACTTGTTATTGGTCTATTCAGCTTTTGGATTTCTTCATTGTTCAATCTTTGTTGGTTGTATGTATCTAGGAATTTATCTATTTCTTCTAGCATTTCCAGTTTATTCTCATATAGTGTCTCATATTAGTCTCTAATGATCCTTTAAATTTCTGTGGTATCCATTGCAATGTCTCCTTTTATATCTCTGATTCCATTTATTTAGGACTTCTGTCTTTCTTAGCGTGGCTAATTTGTTGATTTTGTTGTCTGTTATTTTGTCTGTCTTTTCAAATAACCTACTTTTGTTTTATTGATCTTTTGTACTGTTTTCTTATTTTAATTTCATTTATTTCCGTGCTGATCTTTATTTCTTTTCTTCTAATTTTGGGTTTGCTTTGTTTTTCTCTTTTCTTTAAGATTCATTGGTAAGTTGTTTATTTGTAATTTTTCTACTTTTTTGATGTAGGCACTTATGACTATAAACTTTCCTCTTAGTACTGCTTTTGCTGTAGGTTTAGGTTTCCATTTTCATTTGTTTCAAGAAATTTTTAAAGAAATTTTTATTCTGGTATGTTTCAATTTTTGCTATTTTTTTTACATCTGTTGTAGGTTTTTTGATTTGAAATTACCATGAGGTTTGCAAACAACATCCTATAACCCATTATTTTAAACTGATAATAGCTTAATGTGGATTTTACAAACAAGCAAAGAGAAAACTGACAGAAATTCTACACTTTAACTTCTTCCTCCCAACTCTCGACTTTTTCTTGTTTCTATTTATTATACAGTTTATTACCATAAAAGTTGTAGTTATTACTTTTGGTAAGTTTATCTTTTAGTCTTCCTACTCAAGATATGCAAAGTTCACACACCACAATTATACTGTGTAATAATCTGTATTTGTCTGTGTACTTACTGTAACTAGTGAGTTGTCTGCCTTCAGATGCTTTCTTATTTCTTATTAACATTCTTTTCTTTCAGCTTGAAGAACTCTCTTTATCATTTCTCATAAGGTAGGTCTGGTATTCATGAAATTCTTCAGTTTTTGTTTGTCTGAAAAAGTCTTTATTTTTTCTTCATGTTCGAAGGATATTTTCACTGGATATAATATCCTAGGATGAAATATTTTTTCTTCAGGACTTTAAATATGTCATGCTATGCCACTGTCTCCTGGCCTGCAAGGCTTCCCCGAAGAAATTTTCTGCCAGATATGTTGAAGCTCCTTTACATGTTTATTTTTTATTTTTATTTTTATTTTCTCTTGCTGGTTTAGGATCCTTTTTTTTATCATTGAGCTTTAGGAGTCTGATTATCAAACGTTTGAAGTAGTCTTATTTGGGTTAAATCTACTTGTTGTTCTATTGCTTTCTTATACTTGAATATTGAAATCTCTCTTTAAGTTTGGAAAATTCTCTGTTATTATCCTTTTTAATATATTTTCTACCCTAATCTCTCTCTCTACCTCCTCTTTAAGGCTAATAACCCTTAGATTTGCCCTTTTGAAGCTATTTTCCACATCTGGTAGATATGCTTCTTCACTTTCATTCTTTTTTCTTTTAACTCCTCTGTGTATTTCCATGTAGCTTGTCTTCAAGTTCATGAATTCTTTCTTCAGTTTGATGAATGCTGCTGTTGAGAGACTATGATACATTATTCAGTTTGTTCATTAAAGTTTCTATCTCCAGAATTTCTACTTGATTGGTTTTAATTATTTCAATCTCCTTGTTAAATTTATTTGATAGATTCTGAATTCCATCTCTATGTTACTTTAAATTTCATTGAGGTTTTTCTAAGCAGTTATTTTGAATTCTCTGTCTGGAAGGTAACATATCTCTGTCACTCCAGAGTTGGTCCCTGGTGGCTTATTTTGTTTGATGAGGTCATGTTTTCCTTAATGGTCTTAATACTTCTGGATGTTTGTTGGTGACTGGGCATTGAAGAGTTAGGTATCTATTCTAATCTTTGCAGTCTTGGCTTGTTTGTACCTATCTTTCTTGAGAAGGCTTTCCACATATTCAAAGGAGATTGAGTGTTGTGATATAAGTCTTTGGTAACTACAGCTGTATGTGCGTTAGGGGCCACACAAGCCTAGTAACACTGTGACTCTGGCAGACCAAGGTACCACCTTGGTTATCTTGGGTAAGATCTAGAAGCATTCTCTAGATTACCAGGCAGAGTCTCTTGTTCTCTTCCCTTACTTTCCCCCTAAAGAAATAGAATCTCTCTGTCCATGCTGAGCTGCCTGGAGTTGGTGGAGGGGTGTAGCAACCACTCCCATCGTCACCACCTCTTGGACTGTGCTGGATCACATCTGAAGCCAGGAGAATACTGGGTCTCGCCTAAGGCCTATGACAACTATTTCCTGGCTACCACTGATGTTTATTCAAGCCTCTAAGGCACTTCAGTCAGTGGGTGATTAATCCTGTCAGGACTTGGTCTCTCTTTTTGAGGGAGTGGGTACCCTTCTGGCCCAGTACTGGTTTAGACATGCCAACCAGGAGCTAATGACTAGGATTGAGAACTTTGAGAATCTGCTGGGTGCTTTTTTTTTTTTTTTTTTCTGTGACTGAGCTGGTACCAAAGTTGCAAGACAAAGTCCTTTTTACTCTTCTGTCTCCTTTACTCAAGCAGAAAAAGTGTCTCCCCATGGCTACCATAGCTGGAAATGTGCTGGGTCATACTTGAAGCCCATATAGTGTTGGGTCTTTCCTAAGTCCCATGGTGACTGCTGCCTGGCTACTGCTGATGTTTATTCAAAGCCCAAGGTCTCTTTAGTCAGCAGCTCATGAATTCTGCCAGGACTACTTCCCTTCAGGGCAACGGGTTTCCTTCTGGTCAACATGGGTCTAAACATGTCATCTTGGAGCTATGGCCTGGAATGGGGACTTTAAGACTCTGCTTGGTGCTTTATTTTACTGTGGCTGAGTCAGTATCCAAGGTGGATGACAAAGTTTTCTTTATTCTCCCCTCTCATCTTCTCAAGTAGAAGAAGGCGTCTCTCCCAGAGCTGTAAGCTGCACTGCCTTGGGTTAGTGAAGGGGCAATGCAAGCACTCTTTTGCCTTCCCAGCTGGTGTTTCACTGGGTCACATGCACCCCAAGTTCACTGGCTCTGAGCTCAAGACAGCACCAAGACTTGCTCAGAAATTACAGTCCCTGTGGCCTGGGTTGTCTTTAAAGTTTAAGGCCCCAGAGCACTATAGCCCATGGTGGTGGGGCTAACTGGAACTCAGGTTCTGACCACTGGAATGGACAATGTCCCTCTGGCTAGAACTGGTCATGATGCTCCCTCCATGGCCACTGGCTGAATTCTGCCTGGCATTACTTTCCACTGTGACAGAGCAGCACTTTGTTCCAATGCAAAGTCCCACAGGCACTTTGCTCTACCTCACACACAGAGATTCTTATTATAAGCCATGTTGTACTCCCAGGAGATGGGGAGTGGTGGTGTAGACAATTAAAGACTGTCTTTTCAACCTTCTTAAGTGCCTCTTTTCATGACATGATGCCAAAACCAAGTACTGTGATTGCTTACCTGATTTATGCTTCTTAAGAAGGTGCTTTCTTGTATTGATACTTGTACAATTTGGTGTTCCTGTGTGGGGAACAATTGCTGGGTTCTGTTTGGCCATCTTGCTCTGCTGGTCTTTGACAATAACATTATTTTAATTATAATTTGTAAATATATGGTTTCTTTTAGACATTTTAATATAGGAAAAAGTTTTTCTTTTAGAAATCTAACTGCAGTTTCACTTAGTGTTTATAGAATAAAAAACAGGAAAATGGCGTTAATCATAATTTTAAATTTGGTATAGAAGCTATTTGTAAGGAAACATGACTTAAAGTCATCTAGTCTCTTTACATTTTCCCATTCTTTGACAATTATTTTGCCTATAATGAAACAATAATATTTCTTTTAGTCACTAATATTTATTTTTATCTAAACTTCAAAAACATGTAACTTGGATTTCATAAAAACCAATTTTATAATACTTTATATAATTAAAATCTGAGGTTACATTAAGAAATACCTGCTGCATAAACATGTTTGGGAACAAACACATTTGTTTATAGGTGAAGATTCAACTCAACTCATGAGGGTAGAAGTGTGCTCAAACATTACCCAGCAGTCTAGAGTTTTTGCTAGTCTGTTTCTACTCTGGCCATCAAAAGATAACTCTAACTGAACTTGATCTCCTGATACAAACAAGAGAAAATGGAACAAACTATGTAAAACCACTCTTTCAGAAATTGTACAACATGCAGTATAGGACTATGATCCTTACAGGAGAAAAATAAGAGAGGTTAACTCTATGATCTCTCTGGCTTTCTACCTGCAGTCAACAGAGAATCACATGAATGGTATACTAGTCACATAGGGTTGAGGAAAAAGACTTTAGAGTTTGGGGAGATTGATGTGACGGGGATTTTTGGAACAGATGGTGAGAGATAAATGAGCTATGTAGAAAAAAAGCTCCAGAAACATGCATATGAATTTCCTTAAGTGTTTTGGCCAAATACTAAACTGCACACTTACAAGGTAGAATATTACAAGGATTGGCAAGAAACAGTTCTAGAAGAAAGACAAACTACTGGAGAAATGAGAGATAAAAAATCTTGAGAGTTCACACTTTTGAACTGGTCAGAGTAGAGTTTTCATTGAATGTGTGATACATTTAGTAGAAACCTCCGAGTACAGAGATTTTCAATTAGAGGTAATATTGCCCTTTAGGGATGTTAGAGACAATTTTGGTTTTCACAATTATAGGGTGTACTACTGGCAACTAATGGATAGAGGATAGAGATGTCACTAAATATCAGTAAATGCAATGCACAAAACAGCCTCCTACAACAAAGAGATATTTAGGTACAGTGTGAAAATTACTGATGTTGGGTAACTCCATCTTGGTAGTACAGCTAAACTAGCCCTGGAGTAAAGGTTACTGAGATGTTTCCAAAGATTAAAATTAAGCTGTGAAAGGAAAATCCAATTCAATAGTATATTTACTGCCTATCAAACAGAACACTGTTTAAAGAAAGACAACATAATCAGAACACAAGGCAATGCAATAATCACAATGTCAATCATACAATCAAAAATTAATCAGTGTGTGAAAAAGCACAAAAATATCTCCCATAACTAGGGGAAAAAATAAACATTTAATTTGAAGTGTTAGAAATGAAAGAGATGATGGAATGAGCAATCAAGAACTTTAAATATGCCATTACATATATTCTTTAAAATGTAAAGAAAAATATAAGCATAATAACAAGATTAATGAAAGGCATAAAAATAGAATTGCTAAGGATAAAAAATACAATATCTGAAATTTAAAAATCAACTAGATTGGACAAACTACTGATAAATAAACCAATGTCAAATCTCAAAACATGTTTAGTGAAAAAATAAAGCCAATATGAAAGAGCCCCTAGATTAAAATTTGTATAGTTCCATTCATATGAAATTCTAGCATAGGCAAAAGTAATTTATATGGGCAGAAAGAAAGTCAATGCTTGACTGAGGGTAAGGATATATTGGGAGATTGACTGCAAAGCAGTATGAGGGAACTTTATTGTATTATAGAATATTTTTTATTATGATATTTACACAGGTATGCCTATATATGTCAAAACTCAATAAACACTATACTTAAAATGGATTCATTTTACTATATATGAGAAATAAAGATGAAAATAATGAGAAAGAGACATCTTGTAAATTAACCTTACAAAATGCCTTCCAATGTGAAATGGCAACATGTGACAATCATCTTAAATAACAGCCTGTGAAGTAAAACAAGTGATCATTAACATCTTCAAAGCATTTTTCTAGAAATAGATTGATGAGTCCTAAATTTTCATTAAGGTATTTGCAAAGGCTAAATCATAGGGAGGTAAAATATATAATATGTGAATAAACCAACTTGAATGTAGTCACATTTTAAAAATAAACATTTGAATCTGAACAGTCATGGACACTGGGAATTTCTATTTCTGATTATGTTATACCTTCAGAGAACATTTTTATATATCTTGATGTGTGTGTCTGTGTGTATTTGTGTGTGTGAGAGAGTGTGTGTGTGTTGGGAAATTCTATTAGCACAGCTTTAAATTTTCCTTGACTTAATTTTATCATCACAACATTATCTGCTTTCATTTCAGGTGCTTCAAACTTATCAGCCATGGTGATGTGTTTAAAGCAAAGAATGTCAGAGATAAATAGCATAGCAGGCCTCTGTATCATTGTCAATAACACTGAATGTCTACATAAACCACAAAATTAAATGACTTGAAATATTACAAAGTACTGTGTTTGCATAGGCATCAATTGGACTTAGAAACAGGAGTCCCAGAGGGGATTAATTTGCATAACATTTACATTGCCACTCTTGTCAGTTAGCTCAGACATAAGCCAACTCAGTAGACACATATGGGGCCAAACTAAAGGAAAATATGTCAGTTAATTTTAGCTTCCATAACTAAAGGCACACCTAGAGCATTGGGCAGAAAGGGGAAAAATAGAAAGGTCAGACCTAAACTTAATATTTTAAGTGTTTTAATATTTCAAAACACAAATCATATTTTTGTATGTGTGTGTGTATGTGTGTGTGCATGTGTGTGTGTGTCTGTTTTCTTTCCTTCAAACCTAAACCAAGCCTGTTCAGAAGCACAGATAGTTTTATTGTAAAGTTGCTTAGCCATACTTCTATGGAGCAAAGCATCCCTTTCAAACTCTGAAAATGGATCACTAAATTCAGTTTACCAAAAGTTGGCATGTAAATTTTCAAACAAATGTTGGCAACATCCACATCTATTTATGTTTCAATTAGATTGATTTTTTTATTCTGCTAGAAGATTTCTGATACATACATTATAAACTTGTGTAAAATTCGGGAACTCAATTTAGAAACCTGGTAAACACTTTTTATTTCAAAATTTAGAATAGAAAAGCAAAATTTGTCACTTGAGAATAAATTCTAAAGTTCTCCATAAAGCATTCAAAGCAGTTTACCTCTCTAATAGAAACAATACAGAGTTTGCAAGTCCAAATGCAATCATGAACATTAGACATAGATTTTGTTTCCCTGCAATATCATAAACTATCAACTCAACCTTAGCATTACCAGTTTATACATTCTCAGTGTGCTTGCATTTCCTATTAAAACTTTGAAAATTTGTATATACATTGAAAGAGAATATGATGCTTACGAGTCCAAGCATCATCATGTTATTGTTACCCAAGGTGAGAATATGATTTCATATGTATGATTATTACCTTATTTTATGTCAGTGATGTCAAATCAGAAACTTTTGTTCTTTTTACTCCCTCTGCATATATGTCATCTCCTTCTATCTATCCACTTTAACTTTCTGTGAATGTCTGCCAGGTTAAAGACCCAGCTCAGAGTCCCTGCCAAATTCTTTCCTTTGTCATGATGAGGGGAATGAATTCAACTGACTGTTATCTGCAAATAAATTTAGAACTAGGAGCCATCATCAGCTGCTGTGCTAGAATGCCTGTTTAATGGCAAAGGCCATAGCTTCTATCTTTACATGCCTTTAGGGTAGCATATTGCTTGGAATATAGAAAATGCCTAATACTTACAACAACAAAAAATGAATTAATAAATAAATTACTCAATAATTCTAGTGCATTTATTTTGTAAATAAAAGAAATATACACAAGTATCTAAATAACTTCCAAACTTGCAGCTATTTAGTGATAAAGCTTCATAAGAAAAATTCTTTAATATATTTTTCTTCCCTTTAAAAATTTATAAATATAGCAGATATACTGAGGAGTGCTTATATATTATACTTAACAGATATAACAACAATATAACATATATACCAAATCATATATCTAATCATGTTTTCAAAATAAAAATTTTATTTACTTGTGAAATATCGAAGCTCATAAAATAAAAAAGAAATAAACATTTTAAAATTATTCTTAGTGTACCATCCTGATTACATTATCTCCTCTACCTGAAAATGTTTGTACTTTTCTGAGTTTGTATACGTCAGTTTCATGCTTTTTCTCTTACCACAATTTTGCAAAATATACATATTCCTAAATAGTACTTTTAAATGTAGCCTGATTTTTAAATGTATATAAATGGAATTACACCTCATCTTAAATTGGGAGGAAATATTCATATTGATTTATGGAATTCACTCATTTTTATTGTTCTATGCTATTCCATTGTTTTAATGTATCTCATTTACTCTCACCATTGATTGATATTTTGATTGTTTCCAGTTTTTAACAAATACAAACAAACAACAATGCTACAAATATTCTTATAGAGATTTATTAGCACACAAGTGAAAGAATTTCTAAAGATATGTTAGAAATAGAATTACTGAGTCATAGAGTACACATAATATTTATCTTTTGGGTAAAATAATGTATAATTTAATTTTTCTCAGTTGTATTAGACTTAATTCTTACAGAAATAAAATTTTTACTAATGAGATAAAGAAGTAACCACAAATGTTTCTGTTTAACATGGAAACCTAAATTCAATATAAATTACATTTTCAGAAATTTCCATTTTGGATGTTTGTAAATCTCAAGATCGCTGTTTGTGAACAATGTTTATATATGTTTTCTTTTTTCACTTATTGACAAAATTACCCATATACTTTTATTTTCAAAAATATTATTTGAGAAGCACCAAGATGGTTGACTAGAAGCAGCTGGTATACACTGCTCTCACAGAAGAGACAGAATAGTGAGCAAACACTAGTTCTTCTAGTGGATCATCCAAACAGCCACATAGGGATTCATCAAGGAAGCAATTGCAGCTAGTGCATACTGCTCTCAAAGAGAGGAGACGCAGCTAATCACTCCAATTGACCATGGCTCTATATTTCTCTGGGATGGAGCCACCAGAGGCAACTGACAGGCTCTCTGCCATTGCTGCCATCACAGTCCTTGCCCCTGCTGCCCCCAAGCTGGAGAGCGGACAAAATGCCTGAGATTATCCCAGGGCAGCAGTGTGTATCTTGTGAGTGCTGAGCAGAGATCCCTGGGCAGTACTCAAGCAGGAGAGGAGCCCACTGTCTCAGAGAACTGAGAGGAGTGTGTCACATGGGCTCATGGGGAGCCATGGGAGTAGGGTGTGCCTCCCTCCACAGGGCTGGCCTGGAAAAAGTATGGTCTATCTCCCTGCTGTGGCCTCTGCCCACAGGAACCCCATGGCTTGGAACACCTAAGAAAAGAAATGCAGGTGTAGTGCTAGTGATCAAATGGGGCTGATATGTTCTGGCTGTGTCCCTACCCAAATCTCATCTTGAATTGTAGCTCCCATAATTCCCACATGTTGTGGGAGGGACCCAGTGGGAGATAATTGAACCACTGGGGCAGTTTCCCCCACATTGTGCTTGTGGTGGTGAATAAGTCTCAAGAGAGCTGACGGTTTCATAAGGGGTTTCCCCTTTTGCTTGCCTCTCATGCTTGCCTCTCATTCTCTTTTGCCTGCTGAGATATAAGATGCGCCTTTTGCCTTCTGTCATGATTGTTAGGCCTCCCCAGCCACATAGAACTGCAAGTCCATTAAACCTCTTTTCCTTTATAATTACCCAGTGTCGAATATGTCTGTATCAGCAGCATAAAAACGAACAAATACAGGGACACCCCCAAGGCCCAAGAGTCAACCTCATGAGAGGGTCACCTCTCTCCACAACACACCACAGAATAGGGCTGCAAACACCAGGAAATATAAAAAAGCCATCCAGCTGAGTAAAAGCCTAATTATGAGCAATGACTTTTAAGCACCATCTAGTGGATCACTGCCCAAACTATAACAATAAAAATACTTTGCTAATACACCTTACTGTGAAACCAAAGGCAAAAATGTGGCCACAAATTAAGACTCTACCCAGAGCCTCAGCCTGCCAAAAACATCCAGAAATAAAGTCAACTGACTATACTCAACTTACACCAGAGTTAAAAGAGCACTAGCACTCTAAGAAGAGAAAGAATCTGTGTAAGAACTCTGGTAATTCAAAAAGCTGGTGTCCCCATACCTGCAAATGAGTCCACTAGCTTCCCAACAATGGTTCATAACCAGTCTGAAATAACTGAAACAACATATAATTCAGAATCTGGATGGCAAGGAAGCTCATTAATATTCAGAAGAAAGTGGAAACCCAATCCAAGAAATCCAGTGCAATGTTTTGAGAGCTAAAAGACAACATAACCATATTAAGAATAAGCCAAACTAAACTTCTAGAACTGAAAATTTCACTACAAGAATTTCATGATACAGTCAGAAGTATTAACAACAGAGTAGACCAACCTGAGGAATGAATTTCAGAGCTCAAAGACTGGTTCTTTGAATCAAGTCAGTCAGTCAAAAATATAGAAAAAGGATTTTTTTCTTAAATGAACAAAATGTCTGAGAACTACAGGATTATGTAAATAGACCAAATCTTTCACTCATTGGCTTTCCTGAGAGAAAAAGAAAGAACATAACAACTTGGAAAATATGTTTGAGGGTATAGTCCACAGAAATTTTCCTAATCTTGCTAGAGAGATTGACATGCAAATCCAAAAAAAAAACACAAAAATACAGGAAAACCCCGCTAGATACTCTACAAGATGACCATCCCCAAGGCACTAAGTCATTAGTTTCATCAAGGTCAATGCAAAAGAAAAATCTTAAAGGCAGCAAGAGAGAAGGGACAGGGAACTCCATCAGGGTAGCAGCAGACCTGTAGCAGAAACCTTACAAGCCAGAAGAGATTGGGGACCTATTTTCTTGGTTTTTTTTTTTTTTTTTTTTTTGACGGAGTCTCGCTCTGTCGCCCAGGCTGGAGTGCACTGGCACAATCTAGCCTCACTGCAAGCTCTGCCTCCTGGGTTCACGTCATTCTCCTGCCTCAGCCTCCCGAGTAGCTGGGACTACAGGCGCCTGCCACCACGCCTGGCTAATTTTTTGTATTTTTTAGTAGAGACAGGGTTTCACCATGTTCGCCAGGATGGTCTTGATCTCCTGACCTCGTGATCCGCCCGCCTCAGCTTCCAAAGTGCTGGGATTACAGGCGTGAGCCACCACGCCCGGCCATGGGGACCTATTTTCAGCATGCCTAAAGAAAAGAAATTCCAACAAAGATTTTATATCCTGCCAAAATAAGCTTCAGAGTAAAGAAGAAATAAAATCTGTCTCAGATCATCAAATGCTGAATTTGTTTTGACCAGACCAGCCTTACAATAGGTCCTTAAGGGTGTGCTAAACATGGAATAGAAAAATGACTCCTGGCCAGGCGCGGTGGCTCATGCCTGTAATTCCAGCACTTTGGGAGGCCGAGGCCGGCGGATCACGAAGTCAGGAGTTTGAGACCAGCCTGACCAACATGGTGAAACCCCGTCTCTACTAAAAATACAAAAATTACCCAGGCATGGTTGTGTGCACCTGTAATCCCAGCTACTCAGGAGGCGGAGGCAGGAAAATCGCTTGAACCCAGGAGGCGGAAGTTGCCGTGAGCCGCGATCACGCCACTGCATTCCAGCCTAGGTGACAGAGTGAGATTCTGTCTCAACAACAACAACAACAAAAGTAAGAAGAGAAAGAAAAATGACCCCTGCTACCACAAAAACACACTTAAGGACATAGCCCACGGGTACTATGAAGCAATCACACAGCCAAGCCTGCATAAAAAAGAGCTAACAACATGATGATAGGAGAAAAATCTCACATATTAATACTAACCCTGATTGTAAATGGACTAAATGCCCCCAATTAAAAGTTATAGAGTGGCATACTATATAAAAAAGACAAGTTCTAATCATCTGCTATCTTCAAGAGATCCATCTCAAATGTAACGATATCCACAGGCTCGAAGTAAAAGGATGAAAAAAGACATACCATGCAAATGGAAAGCAAAAAAAGAGCAGGAGTCACTATTTTTATACTAGATAAAACAGATATTAATCCAATAAAAATTAAGGACAAAGAATGGTATCTCATAACGATAAAATGTACAATCCAACAAGAAGACTTAACTATCCTATATATGAATGCACCCAACGTTGGAGCACTCATATTCACAAAACGAGTTCCTCATGGCCTAAAAAAAGACTGAGAAAACCACACAATAATAGTGGGAGATTTCAACAACCCACTGACAGCATTATATAGACCACCAAGGCAGAAAACTAAACTCTGGACCTAAGCTCAATACTTGAACAATTAGACCTAATAGACATCTACAGAACACTCCACCCAAAAATCACATAACATACATTTCTCTCATCTGCACATAGAACATATGCTAAGATCAACCACATGCTCTCTCATAAAGCAAATCTCAATAAATTCAAAAAAAATAAAATCATATAAAGCTCACTTTCGAACCACAGTGAAATAAAAATAGAAATCAATATTAAGCAGATCTCTCAAAACCACACAAATACATGGAAGTTAAACAACTTGCTCCTGAATAATTCTTGTGTGAACGTTGAAGGCAGACATTTAAAAATTTTTTGTCATTAATAAAAATAGTAACAAACAAACATCTTAGAGATGCAGCCAAAGCAGTTAAGAGGAAATTTTATAGTGCTAAACACCTTCTTCAAGAAGTTAGAAATATCTCAAATTAACAATCTAACTTTGCACCTAAAGGAACTAGAAAAAAAAGAACAAACTCCCACTAGAAGAAGAAAAAAAAATTAAAATCAGAACAGAGCTGAGTGAAACTGAGATGCAAAAAGTCTATATAAAAGCTCAATGAAACCAAGAGTTGGTTTTCCGAATAAAAATAAAGAGTTGGTTTGAAGAATAAACAAGACTGATAGACCACTAGCTAGATTAACAAAGATAAAAGAAATCCAAATAGGCACAATAGAAATGACAAAGATGACATTACAACTGATCTCACAGAAAGACAAAAGATTCTTAGAGACCATTATGAACACCTCTATGCACACAAGTTAGAAAATCTAGAGTAAATGGATAAAGTCCTAGAAACACAATCTCCCAAGATTGAACCAGGAATAAAGTGAAAACCTGAACAGACCAGTAACAAGATCTGAAATTGGATTACTATTTAAAAACTTACCAACCAAAAAAAGCCTAGTACCAGATGGATTCATAGTTAAGTTCTACCAGATGTACAAGGAAGAATTGGTATCAGTCCTACTGAACTCTTTCCAAAAAAATTGGAGAGGAGACTTCTCCCTAACTCACTCTACAAAACCAGCAACATCCTGATGCTAAAATCTGGCAAAGATACACCAGCAAAAACAAAAAAAACTTCAGGCCAGCATCACTTATAAACATAAATGCAAAAATCATAAACAAAACACTAGCAAACACAACAAAACAATGGATGTAAATCCAGCAGCACATCAAAAAGTTAATACACCAGAATCAAGTAGGCTTTATTCCTGGGATGCAAGTCTCATTCACCATAAAGCAAGTCAATAAATTTGATTCACCACATAAACAGAATTAAAAGCAAAAGCCATATGATCATCTCAATAGACACAGAAAAGTATTTTTATAAAATCTAACATCTCTTCATGATAAAAACCCTCAACAAACTAGGAATTGAAGGAACACACCTCAAAATAATAAAAGCCAAACAGTAACAGTCATCTGTAACAAACCCATCACCAACATCACACTGAATGTGCAAAAGCTGGAACCATTCTCCTTAAGAAATGGAACAAGGATGCCTACTCACACCAGTTCTATTCAACATAGCACTGTAATTCCTAGCCAGAGTAATCAAGCAAGAAAAAGAAATGCAAGGCATCCAAATAAGAAGTCAAACTGTCTCTCTTTGCTGATAAAAGGATTCTGTACCTATAAAACCCCAAAGACCCTGCCAAAAGGCTCCTAGGACTGATCAACAGTTTTAGTAAAGCTTCAGGACACTAAATCAATGTACAAAAAGTAGTAGAATTTCTATGCACCACTAATGTCAATTCTCAAAGCCAAATGAAGAATAAAATTTTATTTGCAATAGCTAGAAAAAAAAGAAATACCTAGGAATACATCTAACCAAGGAGATAAAAGATCTCTACAAAGAGAACTGTAAAACGCAGATACAACACAAATAATCAGAAAATCTTCCATGTTCATTGATTAGAAGAATCAATATTGTTAAAATGACAGTACTGACCAAGAAGCAGCTTCTCCTCTCCTTCTGGAATCTATGCCTGGTTCAGCCTGCCTGCCTCCACTCCTGCCTCCACCATGTCCATGAGGGTGACCCAGAAGTCCTACAAGGTGTCCACCTCCAGCCCCCAGGCCTTCAGCAGCTGCTCCTACAAGAGTGAGTCCGGTGCCTGCATCAGCTCCTCGAGCTTCTCCCGAGTGGTCAGCAGCAGCTTCCCGGGTGGCCTGGGCAGAGGCTATGGCAGGTCCTGTGGTATGGGAAGCATCACCGCTGTCACCGTCAACCAGAGCCTGCTGAGCCCTCTTAACCTGGAGGTGGACCCCAACATCCAGGCCGTGCGCACCCAGGAGAAGGAGCAGATCAAGACCCTCAACAACAAGTTTGCCTCCTTCATCAACAAGGAGCAGCAGAACAAGATGCTGGAGACTAAGTGGAGCCTGCAGCACAGAAGATGCCTCGGAGCAACATGGACAACATGTTCAACAGCTACATCAACCTTCGGCAGCCGTTGGAGACTGGGCCAGGAGAAGCTGAAGCTGAAGGCAGAGCTTGGCAACATGCAGGGGCTGGTGGAGGACTTCAAGAACAAGTACCAGGATGAGATCAATAAGCTTACAGAGATGGAGAATGAATTTGTCCTCATCGAGAAGGATGCGGATGAAGCTTACATGAACAAGGTGGAGATAGAGTCTCACCTGGAACGGCTGACTGATGAGATCAACTTCCTCAGGCAGCTGTATGAAGAGGAGATCTGGGAGCTGCAGTCTCAGATCTGGGACACATCTGTGGTGCTATCCATGGACAACAGCCTCCCCCGGACATGGACGGCATCATTGCTGAGGTCAAGGGGCAGAACGAGGAGCTTGCCAACTGCAGCTGGGCTGAGGCTGAGAGCATGCACCAGATCAAGTATGAGGATCTGCAGATGCTGGCAGAGAAGCACAGGGATGACCTGCAGCATACAAAGACTGAGATCTCCAAGATGAGCAGGAACATCAGCGGGCTCCTGGCTGAGACTGAGGGCCTCAAAGGCCAGAGGGCTTCCCCGGAGGCTGTCACGGCAGATTTCGAGCAGCATGGGGAGCTGGCCCTTAACAATGCCAACACCAAGCTGTCCGAGCTGGAGGCCGCCGTGTAGCAGGCCAAGCAGGACACAGTGAGGCAGCTGCAGGAGTACCAGGAGCTGATGAACTTCAGGCTGGCCCTGGACGTCCAGATCGCCGCCTACAGGAAGCTGCTGGAGGGCGAGGAGAGCCGGCTGGAGTGTGGGATGCAGAACATAAGTACCCATACGAAGACTACCAGCGGCTAGGCAGATGGGCTGAGCTCGACCTATGGGGGCCTCACAAGCCCCGGCCTCAGCTACGGCCTGGGCTCCAGCTTTGACTCTTGCACGGGCTCCATCTCCTTCAACCGCACCAGCTCCACCAGGGCCATGGTTGTGAAGAAGATGGAGACCCTCGATGGGAAGCTGGTGTCTGAGTCCTCTGACGTCCTCCCCAAGTGAACAGCAATGGCAGCCCCTCCCAGACTATCCCTCCTGCGGCTGGCTGCCCCAGAGCCCGGGAGGGAGGCTGCTGTGTAGGGGAGCACAGGGAAGAGAAGACCCACCTAAGGCTCAGCCCTGGACTTCAGCCCACCCGTTGGGGGAGTTCACTGCCTGGGGTACCCCCCTTGCCCATGCCTCCAGCTACATAACAATTCAATTGTTTTTTTGTTTTTTACAAAATAAAACCTCAGCTAGCTCTGCCAACTGTCAAAAAAAAAAAAAAAAAAAATCAATACTACCCAAAGCAATCTACAGGTTAAACACTATTTCTATCAAAATACCAATTACATAATTTGCAAAAAGGGGAAAAAAACCTAAAATTTATATGTAACCAAAAATGTTCCAGAATAGCAAAAGCCATCCTGAGCAAAAAACAAAACTGAAGAAATCACATTACCTGACTTTAAATTATACTACAGAGCTGCAGTAACCAAAACAGCAGGGTACTGGCATAAAAACAGATATAGACACCAGTGGAAGAGAATAGTGAACCCAGAAATAAACCCACACACAACCACTTGGTCTTGGATGAAGCTGACAAAAACAAGGAATGGGGAAAGGACTCCCTATTCAATAAATGGTGCTGGAATAACTGGCTAGCCATATGTAGAAGGATGAAACTAGACCCTCACCTTTCACCGTATACAAAAATTAACTCGAGATAAAGTAAAGATTTAAATGTAAGACCTCAAACCATAAACATCACAGAAGAAAAACTAGTTAATGCCCTTCTCAACTTTGGCTTTGTCAAAGAATTTTTTGCTATGTCCCCAAAAGGAAGTGCAACAAAAACAAAAATTACAAGCAGAACCTAATTAAACTAAAGAGCTTCAGCACAGCCAAAGATACTACTGATAGAGTAAACAGACAATCTGCAGAATGAAAGAAGATATTCACAATTCATGCATCCAACAAAAGTCTAACATTCAGAATCTATAGGAGCTGGAGGCCATGATCCTAAGCAAATTAAGGCAGGGACAGAAAACCAAATACTTAAAAGTGGGAGCTAAACATTGAGCACATGTGGACATAAACATAGGAACAATAGACACTGCAGATTTCTACAGAGGAAGGGAGGGAGGGAGTGTGGGTTGAAAAACTATTTATTGGATACTATGCTTACTAGCTCAGTGCAATATAGCCATGTAATAAACCTGATCATGTAACCCCATATCTACAATAAAAATTGAAATTAACAAAATATATATCACTTTACATATGATTATATATATGTATATATATTTTATGCTTAATCTGTAATCAACACAATGGTGGGTAAAACGTTCATTTTAACTTCACCAGGGTACATTCTTAAGATCAGAATTATCCATCTTTATTGATATTCATTCTATATCAGTACCGATAGAGATTCTCATTCATGTTAAATAAAATATTTGGAATACATAGGTTCAATTTAATGGAAGAACAACATGTTTGCTAAGAAATCATGTTGCGTTATAGTCTAAAGTAAAGTGGGATGGAATTTGGCTATCACATTATATGAGATAGAATCTTCCCCATGATATTAATGCCAATTAATGGTTCAAAGAAATCCCTAATTGTCATCTTGCTTGACTGTGCTTTTAAATTTTAAAATGTATATCTAAAATCATACAAAAATATTTTTGGAATTTATAAAGATGCACACATGCTGAACTTGATAGATAATATCAAACATTTTTCTGTAGTGAGTGTATAAATTTGTACACCCCTAGGCAATATAAGAGTCTCCAAAGCTGTACATTTTGCAAATGTTGAATATGGTCAGACTTTTTATATTTTCTTAAATGGAAGTTATGATATGGTATCCCATACTTCAATTTACATTTCTCTGATTGTTATTGAGGCTAAGCATCATTTTATTTGTTTACTGAACATTAGTATTTTCTTTTCTGTGAAATTCCTATTACAATGTAGTTGCAAACTATGGATTCTGGAACTAAACTGCATTCAAATTCTGGCTGTGCCATTCACTATATGTGGGATTTAGGCACATTAAAAAAAAATCTCCCTGCTTAATGTATCACCTATAAAATAAGGATTGCAAGAATATCTAACTGATAATGCTGTTGTGAGGATTAAATAAGTCAATATGTATAATCTGCATTAAAAGTGTCTCCACATAGTTACCTATATAAGTGTTTATTATCATTTCTTCAGACTGTCTTTTTTGTTGGTTACAATATACAATATTTAGAATATACAAAATTTTAGTTAAATTTTTTTAGAATTTCTCATTTGTACTTTTTCACATCTGGCTTATTGGTATTGATAGTCTCTTGCCTGTCATTGTTTCAGTATATTTTATATTTCTTTAAAAATATTATATTTTACATCTGATCTTTTAACAGCTAAATTTGCTTTGAGCCTAATTATACATTTTTAGATGTTTATCTCATATTTCCTCATGGTGATTGGTTTTTCTCATAGTTTAGTAATTTTCAATGGTGAGCCTACCTTCCTTGGACATTTGTGGGAAAACTTTGAGGAAAACTTTTGGGTTTGAAATTATTTCCTACAGAGATGAATTGCATGCGCTTCTCCCGAGTGATTGTGCTTAATTATTGCAAGGGATAATAACAACTCACACTCTTCTTCAAAGGCATTTTCAAGTTTAAAATCTGGGGATTTTGAGGGAAGGTTGTACAAATGTAGGGTTATTGAAGATTTGTGTTTAGAATTCAGAGACAATGATGAGACTGGGTTAAATTCCCAAATTCTTACTCTCCTGAGAGTCTTATTATTCTTTCAGGTCATCTACTAAGAATTCTTTCTTTGGGGATGTAGAATATGAATATGGGATAATGGGGTGTGGTTGGGGTTAGTGGCCTCTCATGAGCTTTGTTCTATGGCTTGACTTAGATGCTAGCATGCCTAACTCATTGAAAGCCAGCCTCTAAACTTGCAATTATTGGCTCTACTTTCTTTTTCTTTTCTGATTTCTAAAGCATTCTCTAAATTTCTAGCTACATCAGGCATGCTTTAAATATATATCTTTATATTTTATCCAGCATTAATAAGTGTACTGTATCTGGAGTAGTTTTTCTGAACATTTAATCCTCAACTGTTCTCTGAATTTTTAATCCTTAGCAAGCATACTCTGATTTTTCTCACTAGGTAAATTTAAATTCTAAAAGTATGTGGCTGGTGAAAGTCAATATCCACTTTGTACTTTTTTTATGCAGTTCTATCAGAACTTTTCAAGTACACAATTCATATGTTCAAACACATGGTTCACATCTGAATTCAATACTAGACTATAGAACTAATCAAAAGCAGGCCATATCTGAGGCTAACTAACAGATCAGGAAGTAAGAATGGAAATAGAAACTATTTAGAGGAAATAATGATATGTATGTGTAAATATTTTTTGCATATTTATGAAGAATAAGAGTTTTGAGATTGGAGAGGATAGTTTTGAAAAAGCATTTACAGGAAAGTTTATGAAACACAAATGATTCTATATAAGTTTCTTTTTCCTTCTGCTAAATTATCAGTTAGAAAACTTAACAAAGATGAAAGCAATAAGCCTTGTATGTTTGAGTTTTCTGAAATTATAAGAAGATAGCTCTTTGTGTTCAAAATGAGAAATATATTTTAGCTGCTTATATAATAAGTTGAAATCTAATAACCTAACTTTTAGAGAAGTGTAATGTGAGTATGGATATTTCTGATGTTCAGTTTCCCTTTATATGTCCAATTAACCTTTATTTACTAAGAAACCATAGCATTCTAATTTGATTGGCAGCACAAGAGCTGGCGCCAGTAAAGAGAGTTGAGAAACTCTGCTGGAAAATCATGGTTTATTAATACATCATTAAGCACTTTAAATGGATTCCAATGGTGGATGTCTAAAGAAGGAAATAATTCAGCATTTGTTAGTTACTGACAGAGTACAGAATTGAAATTTACATTTTAAGCCTTACGTTAAAAGTCCTAGTGTGCCAGCAATTGAATTACACATTACAAAATGATAGTGTATGTCATCTGCCCCTTTACCGGGCAGAACTATAAATCTTAATAATTATATATGTTTATCCAGACAAATGCATATTATCATGCAGTAATGTAATCTATAATTACAAATAAAATAAAAATTAAATGTATTTGCAATATGTGTACAATACATGTGTGATAGACATTTAGTACACTTATTACTTGATGCTAAATGATATCCTAGACAGTGGAAGTATGCAATTTGAATTGTACTTTACTTTTAATGAACACATAGTAAGAATATAAGTGATTTTAAAGCACTACTATATTTTCTCTATATGTTAACATTCTAAACCACTTCCAGGAAAATAAAAATAACTTTTGAGGTTAGAAAACATCCACATCTTTATTTTAATTTCTAACACCAATCTATACAATGAATATATTCATTAATTTATTTCTCACTTTTATGTTTGAATGTATTGGCAATCTAAGGATAAATTATTTGTATATATATCTAATTAATTCATGCTTACACAGAAGACATAAAAAAATTTCAGGAGATTTTTGACATTTCCAAGTCTTGTAGAATTTTAAAGTATTTTTCACCAAATTTGGGCTCTTAAATATGAACAGATAAATTCTTCATGTAATTTTTTTTACAGTATTAAAGACTCTTAAATAATTGAATTTGCATAACAGTACTCTAAATGTTTTTCTTTTGGTGTAAGCTGAACTGTGAACTTTTGTTTTATTTTTGTGCACACGTAGTTTAAACAGAATTGACTGATGTACCAGTAACAACCACATAATTAAGGTAATTTGACCTATGTTGACTAAGCCACTTGATTGAAATCAGTGTTTCTCAAATTGTATACCTTGATATTTAAGAAAAGTGATCTCTAAATAATTCCAGGGAACAAATTGCGGATTGTATATGAGGTAGTAATAGTAATTGCTCCCTCAGTTTATATCATAATTTTTCTTCTTTCAATCAAAATTTTTTTCTTCCTCTCTAACCATAGCATAGATTTTGATATATGATAACACACCACACATTGTTGTAATTCATTGCTATATTCTATCTTTTCCTAATTTAAGTGAGAACCTGATCAATAGAGACAACCATTTTCAAGGAAAATTTCAGTGTTTTAATTCACAGCATGGGCATGCAGTGAGGTGGCTGGGGATAGAGGTATAGGGACAATCTGCTTTTTTGCAGATAGAGATAATGATAGGGTGCCTTCGCAACTGACACTGATAGAACATATTTTAAAGTCCTTTGGAATGTTTCAAGAGATAGTTTCTAGTGGAAACAGCATGAAAGGCCATGTTCAAAAATGGAGTTTTCTATCTCTTCCTTTTGTTTTCCTTTAATGTAATGAGAACCAATCATCTTCAAATACTCAATCGTCAGTTTCGTATAGTTTGAAAATTATACCACATTATACTCACGATCAAGTTTTCTGGGCATATATTTGAGGTTATTTGAGCTTATAGCCATGCTTTAGTATGTAGCTTCTTTTAAAAACATATTAATAGTTTAATGTCTTTCCATGAAAATAAAGAAGTATACATAAGGTTATAATTAATACATTGATAAAATATGCAAAGTCTTCTTTATGTCTTTAAATTTGATATAAAAATTATACTGGTTTCTATATTAAGAATAGCCTTTTTAAATTTTCAACATTTTTTTTATTTTGATAGGTTTAGGAGGTACAAGTGTTGTTGTGCTACATGGATATATTGTGTGATGGTGAAGCGGCTTTTAGTGTACCCATCACCCCAATAGTGTGCATTGTACCCAATACATAGTATTTCATCCCTCACTCTTCTCTCACCCTCCTACCTTTCGGAGTTTCCAAAGTCTATTATAAGAATAGCCTTGTAAACAAAGATTGTCAAGTAGATCCACAAGTATTTATTGAGAGTATCTATATTTTATCTCATTTACATTACATAACTCCTGCCTTGAAACATTTTATATGTTGAAAATAAATACGGATATGCACTTAATCTCTTATTATCATGTATCTTTCAAGTAACTAAACAACAATTGAAATGGAAATAATGTGAAAAAATCAACAAACAAAAATGTTAGAAACAATAATAGAGAAATCAGGAATATTAAATTGGCTTCTTAGATATCTCTGGAACCTCATTGCCCATATATTTAAAAATGTGTAATTTCCTCTCCACACACTATATATACTAGTAACATTCCATAAGTGGCTAGATTTCAGTGGACTCTGGTAATGGTTAAAGAAAAACAATAACAAAGGCCATTTCTGAAACTAGAGAATCATGTATCCATGTAAACGTTTTGCCACAATTGTAGTTTATAAAAAAATTATATATACATTTTGCAAAATGAAATGTATAGAAGAAAAATTACTATCATTGTGTTCATAGTTTAGATAGGAGTAAGATAGTGAAGTTATAAATAACAATGATCAAGAAGAGGGTGCGAAGAGCAAGAAATAAGCTGTATGTTTAAAATGAAAGTAAGGGAAATGGAAACAAAAGGTAGATAGAGATGATACTGAAAATAGAGTGTAATAAGAAAACTAGAATCATAAACTCACAGACAATTTTACACACTGCACTTCTGTTAGAAGTTATAGGCAGGGGATCAGAAAACCAAAATACAACCTGATAGAAACAGAAATAACTGACATAATGCTAAAAATAAATTATATTATATACTTTAATTTTATATGACCACTAATAACTGGAGGTACATCTGAAATTTTTCCATTTTGAATTTTTTAACATCAATAATCTGCAATACACCCAAACACTCTATCTTCCTTCCCTTCCTCTAACTTGAAATGGCATATTTTGAGTTGGCAGGAGACAGAATTGAACCTACTATCGTATGAATTTTTAATATCAAAATATTAACTTTTCACTCTGGCAATTTATTGTATTTATTCTCTCTGTGTTTAGAAAGCTATCAAGGGCCAGTAAGGAAAAAAAAGAGCAGTAAGTAAAATTAGAAGTAAGACATTTTTGATTTTTAAAATTTTTCTGGGACTCCATAATTGTGCCAGTTACATGTATCTAAGTGTAGATGTTTAGTTATAAAATCCTTGTTAAAAATCAAGGATACAGTGAAATAACATGTATGCATGCATGTACTGTGCTTTGGTAACTTGGTAAATAACATGCCATGAGTATAGAAAGGGTGAATCCAAAACTTGACTGCTATTTCAACAATCAAAGTAAGGGGAAGAAAGATTGCATTAGAGAACTGAGGACTAACATTTCCTAAATAACAAAAACAATAATAACATCAGCATCAAAACAAAACCCAAGCAGTGAGAAAAAGTATAGCTATTATGTGTTTATTTGTTTTCTTGGAATAGTATATATTTTTTAAACAGATGGAATAAAGCTATGTTTTCAAGGCCACAAAATAGAGATTAATATAACCAAAGTAGCAAGCTAGAATGAAGTAGGTTAGAACCCTATTAAAAATCAGGAGGATGTTTTTAGGAGAAGGCTAGACTTTGTCAGATAGGAGGAAACGATATACAGAATCATTTAAAGAGAGATGAAGTATATGCTCTAAAGACCAAAAAGATTGTTTGGAATATAGGAAAAGATAGAAATGGAAAGAACATAAATGATAAGAATCTACTTTGTCTGAAGCAGCATGAAACATAGATTTAGAAGTATGTATGCAGATAACAAAATTCTGTAAAACAGCTAAGACATTAATCATGGAAGATTATAATTGCACCAGTGCCTACAAGGCTGACAATAAGACGGTGTCTATAGAAGGTGGCACACTTGGAGAAAACCAGATGTATAATATATACAAAATATTTATAAGGAAAACATTTCTGTATGAACCTTGGAGTTAGATTTTGGAAACAGCCTTGTAGAAATGATAAATGTGGTTGGTATAAAAAGAATCAATAGGAAAATGAAAAAAAAAGATATAGGAATACACAGTGATTAAATACCAAGACAGTTTTATGTAGTTCAACATAAGATATTTCAACATTCAATAGATTTAGTGAACACCAACTGTGGCTAAGGCACAGAATTTTAGAGACGAATACAAAGATGGATAATACATACTTTCCAACCTAAAGATCCACAGTTTGAATTTATGGAATATTTACTGGGTGTTTAGTTAGTTTGCCAAGTCTTTAATTTACAGTATAACTAACTAGGTTGAAAATAATACACCCTTTTTTAGTTGAGTATTTTGGCTCAAGTAACAGGACCTCACAAAGCTTAGTTATATTTTTAAAAAATGCATCACTTTTATGTGGGAAAGTTGGAACACAGGCAAAAAGCAACAAGGCCACACAAGAAACTGAATTTTCATCTGAAAAGCCAAAACAAAAACAAAACAAACAAAACCAAGCAAACTCTCTCTCAACTTGGGTCTTTCTAAGTCAAATAGTTACTTTAACTCGGTTTTTTCTTGCAGTTTCTCAAAGAAGCATATTAACACTGTTTAGTGTCTGGTCTTTGCTTAGCTGGATTTGAATCCTTGCACCACACACATTGACTGATAGTCTTGGGGCAAATGCCTTAATCTTTATGGGTCTCATGTTCTTCAACTTTAAAATGGAGCCAATAACACCTATTGCACAGATTCTCTCCACCACACAGATACAAAGAGAAAATGTAGGCAAATAATTTAAATAATATCTAGCACATTGTAAGGACTTAAAAACTGTTCACTTTCATCTTAATCTTCACTCCAGAGGTGGCTGCCTTTTAGCACTAGAGTTTTTGCTTAATATAACCTACAATTTTATAGCAACATGACAAGATGACAATGTAGTCATTATATTGCACATCTAAATTTGCATAAAAAGGAGACCTGCTGGGCGCAGTGGCTCACGCCTGTAATCTCAGCTCTTTGGGAGGTCGAGGTGGGCCAAGCATGAGGTCAAGAGATCGAGACCATCCTGGCCAACATGGTGAAACCCCACTGCACTCCAGCCTGAGGACAGAGTGAGACTTCATCTCAAAAAAGGAAAAAAAAAAAAAAAAAAAAAAAAAGAAAGAGACCAATAATCACAAAATAAATACAAATTTTTGTTAAAAAATCTATTATTTGATAAGAATACAAATCCAGATGGTTTTATAGCTGAGTTTAATCTATCCTGTAGATAAGAAACCACATTTTTTTTTTTTTTTTTTTTTTGAGACGGAGTCTTACTCTGTAAGCCAGGCTGGAGCGCAGTGGCACGATCTCGGCTCACTGCAACGCTGCAACCTCTGCCTCCTGGGTTCAAGCGATTCTCCTGCCTCAGCCTCCTGAGTAGCTGGGACTACAGACACCTGCCACCACATCCAGCTATTTTTTTGTATTTTTAGTAGAGACGGGGTTTCACCATGTTAGGCAGGATGGTCTTGATCTCCTGACCTCATGATCTGCCTGCCTCGGCCTCCCAAAGTATTAAGATTATAGGCGTGAGCCACTGGGCCCAGCCTCAGAATTTTATATCTTATTGCAGATAGCCAAGATCATAGAAAAAAGATGATAACCATTGTAGTTCATTTTATAAATTTAACATCATTTTAATAGCAAAACTTGATAAAAATAATGTAAACACATTCATGTGCATGCACACACAAACATGTTCTCATGTAAAATACTACAGTCAACCTGACTTGTGTATACAATTGCAGAACTCTGAAAGAGTTACAAAAATTTTGAATTTTATTAAAAGCATAATAAACCATGATAAAGATGATGGTTTAGTAATATGTCAACATGGCTAAGCTAAACTACATTCCCCAGAGTTCCTTTTCTTATTGTTTATGGTCAGGGTGAGCCACAAATGAGATTCCTGCAGGACTTGTAAGTTGGAAGGGAAGCAGCACTCACTGTGTAGCATGCATGTTGTGTGACACCCTGACCTTTCTTGTTGGGGGGAATGGCAGCTGGACAGGCCATTTCTCTATCTTCCTATGGTTCCTTTTTAGCTTCTTTGACTCCTGGCCAGGTGTATATTTTTCATCTTTGTAATAAAGGGCTCAATTTATTCATGGTAACCTTATCGCCAAGGTGGAAGGCAATAGGAATTAACACAAGCTTTAGTCTATTCTCATGGATTTCCACCTCATGCGTGTGGGTTCCAGCCTGCTTGTGATATTCCCTTTCTGACTGCCTTCCCTATGAACTTCAAGCTTCGGCATCAGAGGCAGAGGCAACAGCCTTACAGACCCTTAAATCAGCTTTCACAAGTATGTAAGCTAATTGCCTTTAACAAATCCCTAAATACATAAAATATGAAATGTTTTATAAAATATATATGTGCACACACAAGTGTGAGTGTATATGTTTGTGTTGGTTCTGTAAGTTCTAGAATTGACTCTTTAATCTGATTTGATTTAAAAGCAAATGATTCTGTTTCTAGTGGTAGAGGAGAAACTGGTAAACCATAGCATGATATGGCAGACGACTTATTCAAATGATCACCTGTAGATAACTAAAGCACCTATAGAAGGCAAGACTTTGGGGGACAAAATATTTTCCACCTTAGAACATTTGAATTAAAATGAACACATAATGGAATTACTTGAGTGTTTCTAACTGTGCTAAAGAACTTAGGAAAATGAATTTATAAGCTTAGGATCTTAAGTTAGCAGCTCAAGATCTGCATGAAAGACATGAAAACTTCTATGACTGCTCTGAAAATAATTCCTATTTCCTGTAACTACAAGGTCAAGATTTCTGAACACTAAACCCAAGGTCACGTTTTGCAAGTGACTTAATTACAATGCAAATTAAAACTTCAAACTTGCAAAGTCACCTTTTCAAAGTTAGGCATTGACTGAGGAAGAATGGGATACTGAAAATCAGAATAGAGACACATGGGTAGACTCCAATGAAAATAACCTCTAAAAATTCTAAATCTGGAAGGCTTTAGACCTCTAAATTCTGCTGAGGCTTTTGGCCAGTAGAAGCAGCTTCCAACCTGCCTGAGTTTCAAAATTCCTATTCACCATTGACTGAATTTTGTCTTTGAAAAGTCCCTTTTCAAAGAGGGAAAAGGTTTCAAAAAGGGAAAAGGTTAGCCCCCTTTGACCTAAAAAACCTGTAATGGCCTCCCTGAGTTGCAAGTCCTGCTGATTCTCCTTAGGACCTACCTTCACAATCTCTCTTTACTTCGAGACCTATCATTCAACTCAAGTACCAGCAGGCTCCAGGGAGTAAGGTACAAAGTATTGTGACCCATGAGAAGGATACTAAAAATTGGAATGGGGACATGTCTTAGTCAGTTTTACTTGCTACTACAAAATACCATAAACTGAGGGTCTTATAAACAGGAGAAATCTGTGTCTCACAGCTCTCAAACTGGGAAGTCCAAGATCAAGACACTGCCAGATTCACCGTCTGGTAAGAGTTCATTTCCTGGTTCAAAGATAGCTCCTCTTCCCTGTATATTTATATGGTGGGAGGTAGAATTTCAACCTATGAACTTTTTGAGGGGGGGCATAAGGAAAGATGCCATTGAAATTGGGAAATTGAACCTTTAAATTCTGTTGAGATTTTAATGGAGGTACAAATGGCCCTATTTTTATCTGAGGAAATTAACCCTATTTAGCTTGAAGAATTTGTAATGATCTCCGCCAATGTAGCCTTGAAAGCTACTTTTTATTTTTCTTAGTACCCACCCCTGCCATTCCCCTTTTATTCTAGATCTAACATTAGACTGGAGTACCAGCAAACCCCAAGGGTAAGGTAAACAGTGTGACCCCACAAGGTGATGCAATACACAAGAGAATGGCATGATTTTCCTCATTTAAATATACAGAAACCTAGAGCATATGTGTGGGCATGGAACTTAAGAGTGAGGAATCAAGGTAAAAGGGATATAACATTGGATCAGACCTAATTTATTGATATGGCCTCACTAAGCTGCAATTCTGTATTTAATGTTTTAGCTCAAATGATTAGGAAAGGCTCTAAAAGGTGCCTTAGTTGGCAGACTGAAACATGGACTAAAAGGTGGCCTACACTAAGTGAAGTTGAAATGCTAGAAAGTCATTGGTATACTATAAAGGAACATATCCACACACACATACTTTTAACACATAATATAAACTTTTTATCAAAACTATAAGAAATAAACTTCTGAGGGGAACCTCACCATCCTTGAAGATCTCTGTTGCAACCCTTCCTTGTAGGTCAAAAATTCCAGTGGTAAGTTTTACCATTGAACTGGGATCCCTAAATGAAACAGGGATGATAGAATGCTAGGGTAGTGGGACCAAGTGGCAGAAATTGTTCACCAAAGACAAGGTGATCATGGTTACCGTAATGGATAGTGGAAGCAAACGATAATCAGAATAGTCATACTCACACAGATCTTTGACATTGGCTATTTTATAATGGAGTCCCTGGAAATTCAGCAGATAAAAAATGTAGTATATTCTTCATGTGGCTGATCCATATGGCTTGAGCTCACATTATGAGTCCCTGGATTTCAAAAGGAAGAAAAGCTTAGAATCAGAATCCCAGTATTTGATTTCTGTGACATTCTATTGTCCAAAGCAGTCAGAGTCAGCCTATATTTAGAAGAGAAAATAAACTCTATTCTTAGATGTGGATATTGGTACAGGGAGGGAAGGAATCCATTGTAAGAAACTATCACAGTCCACCCTCTCGCCACAACAATCCATATCCTTCTTATAGATAAAATACATACTCAAGTCCTCCTTCAAAATATGTAATTCATTAGAGCATTAGCTCATAATACAGGATCTCATCATTAGGTACTGATGATGCTCCTAAGACATACCTCGGAAGAAACGTCTCAGGTGCATTTCCTCATTTTCTTTTTCTTGAGTAGTTGGGGCCACAGCCGAACGCCACCACTTCTGGCTAATTTTTGTATTTTCTTTGTAGAGACGGGGTTTTCCCATGTTGCTCAGGCTGGTCTCAAACACTGAGCTCAAGTGATCTGCCTGTCTTGGCCTCCCAAAGGGCTGGGATTACAGGCGTGAGCCACTGCACCTGGCCTCTTCCTTTTCAAAGTCAAGTTATCTTCCCTCCACACTTCCAACATCCGGTGATGAGAAATGGACAGCATAATCACAACAGACCTCTCAGTTTATAAGAGGGAAAATGAAAGACACAACAACAGAGAGTCAGGCCCCTCAGCAAATTCCCAGGCTCGATCCAGTTTAGAGACCCCAGAGCCCTTTGAATACAACGGATGCCCTTTGAATAAAAAGTTCTTCTTGAGGAAGGACAGTACTTTGCTAACAAAAAATGACACTGTTACTCTTTCTCTCAGGCTCCCCAAAGGGCCTATGGCTATTTACCAGAATGACTTATACATTGGAAAAAAGAATAATCAAACTTTTCAGATTACTGGACAATGGCTCTGAATTGCCAGTACTTCCAGGAACCCCAAAATGCCATTGTGGTCTACCATAAGGGCTTATGGAAGCCAGGAGATCAATGGAGTTTTAGCTCAGTCTTATCTCACAATGGGCCAAGTGGGTCTCCAATCTCATTTTGTGGTATTTCCTCAGTTCTAGAATACATATTTGGAATAGATACATGCAGCAATTGGAAGAATGTTGCTTACCTGATCTAGAAAGATGAGAAAGGCACAGTGAAAACCACTAAAACTGCCTCTACCTAGGAAAATAGTAAACAAAAGGCAACACTACATTCCTGGAAGAACTTCAGAAATTATTGATATCATCAAAGATTTAAAGTGTACCTGAGTGGTGATTCCAACACTTTTCCATTCCACATACTTATTTGGTCTGTGCTGAAAACAGATCCTGGGAATGCCTGTAGATTATTGTATGCTTAGTCAAATGGTGACTCCAATTGTAGCTGCTGTACCAGATGTGGTTACCTGGCTCCAGTAAATTAACTCATCTCTTAGTACATCACATGCACCTATTGATCTGAAAAGTGCTTTTTCTTTCCTGTCTGTTAATAAAAGCAGCAGAAGCAGTTTGCACACAGTTGGCAAGGCCAGCAGTATACCCTAGCAGTCCTACCTCAGAGGTATCTCAACTCTATTGCCGTAGGACATAATCTAGTTCCTAGGAATCTTGATAACTTTTCCCTTCCACAAATCATCACACTGGTTCATTGCATTGATGATATACTGATGGGGCCTACTAAGAAAAAGTGGCAACTACTCTAGGTTTATTGATAAAACATTTGAATGTCGGAGGGTGGGAAATTCAACAGAAGTTCAGGGGCATTTCTGCCTGAGTGAAATTTCTAGGAACCCAACGGTGTGGAAGATGTTGATGCATACTTTCTAAGGTGAAGGATAAGCTGTTGCATCTGACCCCTACTATGACAAAAAAGAAGACACATTGCCTAGAGGGCCTCTTTAGATTTGGGTGGCAACATATTCCTCATTTGCCTGTGGTACAACAGTACATTCACCAAGTTACCTGAAAAGGTATTAGTTTTGAGTGGAGCCTGGATAATACGTCCAGATTGATGTACAATTTGTTCTGCCACTTAGGTTATATGATCCAGCAAATCCAACGGTGTTTAAGGTGTCTGTAGCAGATAGAGATTCTGTTTGGAGCCTTCGACAAGTCGCTACAGGTGAATGCCAGTGTGAACCTTAGGATTTTGGAGCAAACTCCTGCCATCCTCTGCAGATGACTACTCTTTTTTGAGAAACAGATTTTGCCTTGTTATTGGGCCTTGACATAGATTGAATGTTTAACTGAGGGTCACTGAGTACCTGAGCTGCCCATCATTGATTGAGTGTCATCTTACCCACAAAGCCATGAAGTTGGGTGTACAAAGCAGCACTCCTTCTTCAAATGGAAGTGGTGTATATGATGTTGAGCTGGAGCTGGCCCTAGAAGCACAAGTAAGTTACATGAAAAAGTGGCCCAAATGCCATGGTCTCCACTTCTACTATACTGCTTTCTCTTTCCCAGCCTGGACCTGTATTTGTTTCTAATTTTGACTGCATTATCCATAATGCACAAACTGTAGGATAATAATGGAGGCAACAGGCATCTGCTTCTTACTTATATCTTTTATAGAATAACATTAGTATTTCACCATTTATTATGACATCTATATTTTGTCATGGTCAATATTATTTAGCAAGGGTTGTGTCCACTATACGATGCTGTTTCTTCCATAGTCAGGAATCAAGGGGTAGAAATGGGAGAGTTATCACTCACTATGTATCCTGTTAACAATTAGTATAATTTTACTTCCTGTCCTTGCATCCTTTTCTCTGCTTTTCTAAAGGTGTTAGCTCCAAAAGGATATATAATTCCACCAGGAGATACCAGAGCAATTCTACTGAATTGGAAGTAAGACTGGCACCCATCTACTTTTAGTTCCTTATGCTTCTGAATCAACAGAAAAAAAAGGGGAGTTACTTTCTTGGCTGGGGTAATTGATCCTGATTACCAATGGGAAATTTGAATGCTAGTACAAAATAGAGGTAAATAAGAGTATGTATAGAATGCAGGTGATCCTTTAGGTAGCCCCTTAGTACTACCATCCTCTGTGATTGAAGTCAATGTAAAACTTCAATAACCCACTTCAGACAAGAATACTAACGGTCCAAACCCTTCAGGAATGGAGATTTGGGTTAATCCAACAGACAAAGAACCATGACCAGCTAAGGTGCTTGCTGAGGGCAAAGGGAATATGAAATGGATAGTGGAAGAAGGTAGTTAAAGATATCAGTTACAACCACGTGACCAGCTGAAGAAATGAGGAATGTAATTGTTATATGTCTTTCTTATCTTGTCATGAATATATTTGTGTATGCGCACAAAGATAGATAAATAGATACAAAGAGAGAACATTATGTTTTCTCCCTTCTCTTTTCCTCGTGCTGGTCCATTTGAACTTCTATAACAAAGATACCGTACACTGATTGGCTTAAAAACAACAGAAATTTATTTCTCACAGTTCTGGAGACTGAGAATTTCAAGATCAAGGCACCAGTAGATTCACTGTCTAATAAGGGCCCAGTTTCTGAGTCACAGTGTCCTTACTTGGCATAATGAGTCAAGAGAGCTCTGTGAGACTTTTATAAGGGCACTAAAATGATCCATGAGGGCTCTACCCTCATAAGCTATCAACTCCAAAGGAACCTCCCTGCAATACGATCACACTGGGGATTAAATTTCAACATATGAATTTTGGGAAGACACAAGCATTCTAGCTATTGAATCTCCTTATTACATAACATAAGATATATTGACTTCACACCATAATATTTAAGCATCATTAACTTACATCATAATATTTGTGTTACTGGATACCAGGAAGAGTGAGCATCAGTTAAGGATGTTGCATTTTCTTCTGCATAAAGGGTTAGTATGTTTGGTTGTATTCAGGATAGTTGTATCATGTTAGGCAGAGGGAAGAGTTTGTCATTTTCTTTATTTAGAGATATATGCATGGTTTAAGGAGATGTGGAGTCTCTCAAATTTACAAGGAATCAATGTAATGGTTAATTTTACGTGTCAACTTGTTCTGCTATGCTAGGTTAGGTTAGTTGTTTGGTCAAATAGCAGTCTAGATGTTGCTGTGAATATATATTTTAGGATGTGATTAATCTTTAAATCAGTAGACTTTGAGGAAAGCATATTATGTATACCCTCCATAATATGAATGGGCCTCATATAATCAGGTAAGGAAATTAAAAGCAAAGATATAGGCTTACCAAAATAGAAACAATTCTACTTCAAGATTGCAACATAGAAACTCTACCTAAGATTATGGTCAGCTGGCCTGCCTAGTAGAATTTGAACAGAAATATCACTTCTATTTTTACCTGAATGTCTAGATTGCTGGCCCATCCTACAGATTTCAAATTTGTCAGCTCCCACAACTGCATAAGCCAATTCCTTAAAATAAAAGTTATTTTATATTTCTATTATCTCAGTGTGTCTCTCTGTCTCTGCCTCTCTCTCTCTCAAATGCTATATTTATATATGTGTATATATATGTATATATACACTATATCATATAATAGACTATATATTAATACTATATACAATATATTATATACACATATATGTGAATATATGTAAGTATGTATAAAACACTATATATACACTATATATTATGTAACATAATATATATATAAATATTATATACAATATGTAACACTTAACTGCTCTCATTTGTTTATATCCTTCTTTGTTTTATTAGATTTTAAACCCCATGGTTTTATGGTCTTTTATTCGTAAACGAGCTCTCTTTTATTTATCCTGGTTTTCTCATCACTTAGCACAATCCCTACAGTAGACTAATTGTTTTCAAGAATGTCACTGGTGAACTTTAGAAGGATAGATTGAATGAATTACACATACTTTTAATCAATTTAAAATTATTCATGTTTAAAGAACTCCTCCGTTGGATATAAGCACACACTTTGAGGGAAAAATGTAGAAATCTGCAACATGCAGGGTATTGAACTTATTACCATGTTAAAATATCAATTTCCACAACCATCTGTGCTGAAAACATGGCTGATATTTTTCATTATGAAGTTATAGCTTTAGTCAATAACCACATGCATCTAACAAACTAAGGTTCTAATGGATAATCCAACTATATTAATTATCTGTCTCAGATTTGCACATTAGAACATCTCACCTGAGAGTAGGCATGTAGGCATAAGACTTCAGTTTTTAAAACATTGAATTGTGCATGTAAAAGTCACAGTTGAGCACTATAGGTTGAAATGTTAAAAAATATATTCACAGCACAAAAACGTTTTTCCTTGAGATTTACAAAAAGTGAAAAACAATTAGAGAATAATCATACACACAGGTAAACTTACAGTTTTGAAAAATATATTTTAGTTTTCCTTTATTTCATTTATTTATTTATTTAGAGACAGCTTTCACTCTGTCACCCAGGCTGGGGTACAGCAGCATGATCATAACTCAATGCAGCCTCAAATTCCTGGACTCAAGCTATCCTCCTGCCTCAGCTTCCTGAGTCACTGGTACTACACCTCTGTATCACCATGCCATGCTAATAGATCTTACTTTATTTTTTAAATGTATTTGATTGCAGGAGAGTATAAAGACTTGCAGGAGTGTATAAAGGCTTGCAGGAGAGTATAAAGAGGGTGTGCTTTTTTTCAGAAGCAATCAGAATAAAATATAATCATTAAGATAATTAGAAAATCAGTTTCAAATAAATTCACATTTTCCAGAAAAACCTCTCCTCTTGTACTTCAGGTGACTTTTGCAACTGGTAAAACAGGATGTGTCTGTAAACTCTTTTGACTCAGTGGAATGACAGCTCTGATTTCTAAACAAAGTATAATATATGCTTTTTGATACCATTAATGTAATTTACATATCTATGCTAAAATGTGTTCTTCCTAATTACATGAAAGATATGCAGAACTGGCAGAGTTTTTTTTTTTTTAATTAAAAATGTCATTCTCACTATTGCCTTTTCATTACATACTTTTGTGTATGTATGTACATGTTACATTTTCTTCAGTTGAAATATCCTTAGTGATGTGATATCCTAGACCGCTAGGGACTCCACGATACCCCCCTGATTTTCTAACTTTGATAGATATTTAAATATAACATCTCTATCTGGCCTGATCCTTTGTCTATCCTCTTTTTCTACATTTGCTTACTTTCCATTGCTCTCTTCCAAGCATTCTGCTTCAGACTGGGGAGACGTCTGAACGTGGATATACGGGCACATCCCCATCTAATTTACCACCTTGATCTGAATTAAGTAATCTGTGTTTGCAAGGACAAAATGACAACAAAAAATATAACAAGAAAATAATAGGCTTAGCTACTTTGTTTTTTCCATTACTATATATCAGATTATGTAATATACTTCACAGATGAGAAACTGGGAAAAGCTTCTTTGTAAGCAGTATTATGTAATCAGTAGGATGCAATTATAGGGAACAAGAAATTTTATTCTGTCATAATTTCCAGATGAAATCCTCCCTTTACATTTACTGTCTAAAAAATAAACAAGAGAGTATATACACTTTTTAATCCTCTATCAGTCCTTCACAATATGGAATAAAGTAGTTCAGTAATACCCATAATTTCTTAAAGCTTCTTTTTAGCTAAGAGCATTATAGTTTCCATTTTTAACAATATATAATTATGTAACATAAGGTACTTACTTTTCTTGCCTTTTAAGTAAATTTAAAAATTCTCAGAAAATTTTACTTACTAATTTTTGATTGACAACAGACACATCATACATGGAATAAACCCATGTAGATTCCTGAGCTGAGGGAAATATCGTTACAGCTGGTGAAAGAGCATCCAGGCAGAATCATGATTACTGCAAATCCTTCAGACAAAAATGTGTGGAGTGTTTGGAGAATACATGAGAACATTGCAAAAGCATATGAAGTAAGAGGAGGCGTTAGAGAAGAAGTCCTGGGCAACATTAATGAGGCCTAGTAAGTCTTGGTACGAATTTGGAATCTTAAGTGTAATTTAAAGTCATGGGGTGAGGGTGAGAGAATTTTATGATCATATTAATTAAAGATTAATTACAGACAAATTTCTTCAAAACCATTACATCAAAGTAAGATACAGACAGAGAGAAAAAGATTTGTTGTTGTTTTTCAATACACAGATTAGTTTCCAGTTTTGGAGAAAAATGAAGCTTGAAAATGCTCTGGTTTTTAGTAAAAAAGTGCATTCTTTGGTGGTCCTCATTTCCTAAACATTATCTCCATGTTTTCTCTCCACCAATCCCATCCATTCTTAGTGCTTCAACATGAATCAATTACAAATGCAAACTGACTAAATAAATTCCCAACATATACTCACCACACACATCTGCTTCATTGGAGTCCGTAGAATAAAGATCACAATCCATGGCCAGCAAAACTGCTTAGGAATTGACCTGTCTGTCTCTCATTCTTTTTTTTTTTTTTTTTTTTTGGAGAGAGACAGAGTCTCACTGTGTTGCCCAGGCTGCAGTGCAATGACACAATCTCAGCTCACTGCAACCTGTGCCTCCTGGGTTTAAGCAATTCTTGTGCCTCAGCCCCCTGAGTAGCTTGGGATTACAGGCATGTACCACCATGCCTGGCTAATTTTTGTGTTTTTAGTAGAGACAGGGTTTCGCCATGTTGCTAGGCTGGTCTCGAACTCCTGGTCTCAAGTGATCTGCCTGCCTTGGCCTCCCAAAGTGCTGGGATTACAAGTGTGATGTCTCACTTTTTAATCATACTTTGCATCACTTCCCACTTCGTACTCCATTCTTCAGCCACAGGTGGCTTTTTCTATTTGCAGTCCCTTGAACAAAGTGTTTTATCCTATCTCAAGTTGTTGCCACATGCTTATATGTCATTTCTCCAGAAAACCAGGCTGCATGCTTCAGACTATATCAGTCCTATCCCACCTCTATTATATCCTCTCTACCCACTGGAAGGAAAGTTTCATAAGAAGGCCAATTTACTTTTCCTTTGAATCTCTAGCACTTAGAACAGCACCTGGCACATGGTGAATGCTAAATAATCATTAGTTGAATTAATGAGTAAATGATCTTCCTTCGAGGATATACAAGAGGTTTCAATCACAATTTTTTAGAGGGTTTTATGTTCAATAATTTTCAAAATAACACTGACTTAGAAAATCAAATGTTGTGAAAATGCATGTTATTTATGACTACTACCTGAGAGGAAAATTTCACCATTATCTTATTTCACCACTAATAGTTGATTTTAACTTTATCATTTTTTTCTATAAAAAGCCATCAGATAATAGATGTATCTCATGTATAGACTGCATATAATTCTACCCTGTGTCTTTTCTCTTTTTTGTATACTGTCTCCTCTTTGGGTGATAAAATAAATTGAAAGTATGAAGAGTATGTTTTTTATTTAGATTCTAAAATATTTACAGATAACTTTCATTGTTTCTAGTCTATCCAATTTTAATTAATTTTCTTATTCTAATTCTGCAGTGGTTTTTTTCTTCAAAAAATTCAGTTGTCCTTGATAATAATTCAATCTGAGATGAGAACCCTAGCTCTAAATGGTTACATAAACTGATATAAAAAATGAGATGTGAAATGATTGGTGCATTAAAATTGGTGCGTTTTATAATATTTTCCATTTATTTCACATTTGAACATTATGGAAAATATAGAGAAAATAGGTTGATATGCGAGTTTAAAAAGCAAAAGACAACTAAATTACCATTTTTTAAGGTATCTTACTGTTGACTTTCTAAAAACTGCAGCATTCAATTGATGTTTAGTTCTAGAGTACCATTTTATACCTCCCCAATAAAGTGGCCTTAGACATTTAGTTTAAGAGAAATAATATTGGTTTTGTTTTTATATACACATGCTTTATAAATATATCTTCAACGTTTATAAAAGTAACAACTGTTGTATATTCTCCAAGAAATGGAGAATCACAGAGATTAAAGGAATTGCCCTAGGTCTTACAGCTAGCTTGTGGAAAAACCAGATGTAAGCTCTCATTTTCTTACTTCAATGCCCTCGAGTCTTCTCATTAAATCTGTGTTGCCTCCTTGAAATACTATTATCATCATGGAGTAATAGACCCTTGCTAAAGTATCAGTTATGTACCTTGCTGCCTATGGTAGAGAGGGGCTCAGGAAGACTCAATCAGTGACTCTCCATCTGTGTCCAATGACTGGAAGTCAGCAGGTCTTTATGGCTCTAGATTTTTCTTTTTTTCATAATTACTTACTTCTCTTTGGTTTCTTGAACCAAAGCAAAAAAAAAAAAAAAAAAAAAAAAAGGCGAGTTTGTTTTTGTTTTTGTTTTTTTGTATACTGTCTCTTCTTCTTAGGGTGATAAAAGAAATTGAAAGTATGAAGAGTAAGTTTTTATTTAGATTCTAAGATATTTACAGATAACTTTGTTTCTAGGCTATCCAATATTTAATTATTTTTCTGATTTTATTTGTGCAGTGTTTGTTTTTCCTTCAGAATGTGGTGGGTTTTTTTTTTTTTTGCTTTTGTTTTTAGGCTTTTTAAAAATTATTATTGCATTGCAATAATCAATTATAATTGGGATTCACTAAAAACAAATCACATGAAAATAGAGACTAAGTTTGAACTATCATTTTTTTCATAATGGAATTGTGCATATTTTTAAATTTACAGTAGCTAGAGTATTATCATGCTTTCACTGCCTTAGTGTTTTTCTAGATTCTTTTTCTTTTTCATTATTCTCTGGAATCTTCCTAGGCTTATGCAAGAGAGTTTATGAATTACCATATTTTAATAATACTTTTAGTTCCTACTAGGGCTATGTGGTTTTCAAAAAAAAATGACTACTCTCTACTGTTTCTTTTGTGCCTTTTTGTCATCTTCTCTTTCTTTGGTAATTTTCTCTCATTTGATTGCACATGCTGCCACTTGCATTGCAATGATGTGTGTATTTTGCTGTTGTTTCTCTTCTGACTCCATTGCATGGTGGTCAGTCTCCATGATGCTATTTTTACTTTTGTTTCCTTTCTTTTTTCCCTTTGTGTTTTCCTTTGCATGTTATCCTTCATTCCTCCATAACTGAATGTTTGATAGGTCTTGCAGTTTGTTTTGGTTTACTACTCTAACCTTCTGTATCCTCAGATGATGATTTCACAACTCACTTTTTGTTTTTACTTTTATTCTGCCTCTGTACTGGGAGGGATAATTTATCTTCCTATGGATCTAGGAAGAGAGCAGCATGATGTAGAAAAATCATTCACCATTGCCTTCTTCTACAACATGAAACCTGACTCTGAGATCCTTTCTTGATTATTTCTTTCAAATCATCACTTTTCTAATTACCTGCAGGTTAAATGAGATGATCTAAGTCTAGGAGTATAAGGGCAATTAAGTAGGTTATGTGGTTTATAGGGACAAGCTTACTTTATTTATTTATTTATTTATTTTTGAGACAGAGTCTTGCTCTGTCCCCCAGGCTGGAGTGCAGTGGTGCGATCTCCGCTCACTGCTGCAAGCTCCACCTCCTGGGTTCACGCCATTCTCCTGCCTCAGCCTCCCGAGTAGCTGGGACTACAGGTGCCTGCCACCCCACTGGGCTAATTTTTTGTATTTTTAGTAGAGACAGGGTTACACCATGTTAGCCAGGATGGTCTCGATCTCCTGACCTCGTGATCTGCCCGTCTTGGCTTCCAAAGTGCTGGGATTACAGGCGTGAACCACTGCACCCGGCAAGTTTACATTTTTTCTAATAGGTTGCATTCAAAATTAAAAGAAAGAGGTAAGGAATATAAATAATTTCAATAAAAGGTTTTTTCATAATATTTTTGGTCTTTGAAAATTATTTTAAGCAACTTTAACATTAAGAATAATAGATAAAATTGCCAAAATTGAGATTTTTTTCTTTTGAATATGCAAAGTTTCTAAGTGGAAAGGATCAGCCACATAGCTTGAGGTTCCAGTTCATTTTATGTTATTTAATGAGTCATATGTATTAGCTATTAACCACTTATATAACACAAAACTTTAGTTTTAAACTCAAAACAGAGTAAAAACTTACTGTAAGATAATTGATGATAGAAAATGGTAAGTATGCTGAATGCTACACAGAAACTTCTGTAACATATATTTTTCTCTTTTATTACTTCTCTGGTTGGTTACATGTGAAGGGGTGGGTTGCCCCTCCACACCTGTGGGTATTTCTCATTGGGTGGAACGAGAGACTTGGAAAAGAAAAAGACACAGAGACAAACTATAGAGAAAGAAATAAGGGGACCCAGGGAAGCAGCGTTCAGCATATGGAGGATCCCGCCAGCCTCTGAGTTCCCTTAGTATTTATTGATCATTCTTGGGTGTTTCTCGGAGAGGGGGATGTGGCGGGGTCATAGGATAATAGTGGAGAGAAGGTCAGCAGATAGACACCTGAACAAAGGTCTCTGCATCATAGACAAGGTAAAGAATTAAGTGCTGTGCTTTAGATATGCATACACGTAAACATCTCAATGCCTTACAGAGCAGTGTTGTTGCCCGCATGTCCCACCTCCAGCCCTAAGGTGGTTTTCCCCTATCTCAGTAGATGGAACATACAATGGAGTTTTATACCAAGACATTCCATTGCCCAGGGACGGGCAGGAGACAGATGCCTTCCTCTTGTCTCGACTGCAAAGAGGCATGCCTTCCTCTTATACTAATCCTCCTCAGTACAGACCCTTTATGGGTGTTGGGCTGGGGGATGGTCAGGTCTTTCCCTTCCCACGAGGCCATATTTCAGACTATCACATGGGGAGAAACCTTGGACAATACCTGGCTTTCCTAGGCAGAGGTCCTTGTGGCCTTCCACAGTGTATTGTGTCTCTGGGTACTTGAGATTAGGGAGTGGTGATGACTCTTAAGGAGCTTGCTGCCTTCAAGCATCTGTTTAACAAAGCACATCTTGCACAGCCCTTAATCCATTTAACCCTGAGTTGACACAGCACATGTTTCAGAGAGCACAGAGCACGGGGTTGGGGGTAAGGTTATAGATTAACAGCATCTCAAGGCAGAAGAATTTGTCTTAGTACAGAACAAAATGGAGTCTCCTATGTCTACTTCTTTCTACACAGACACAGTAACAATCTGATCTCTCTTTCTTTTCCCCACATTTCCCCCTTTTCTTTTCAACAAAACCGCCATGGTCATCATGGCCTGTTCTCGATGGTCGCTGTCTCTTCGGAGCTGTTGGGTACACCTACAGACTAACAACAGACAAAACAGGCACACAAGGATTAATATGACATTTATAATCATAGTACTTCCGATGGTCTTAACCCAAGTGACAGGGTTAAGATTTGTGAGGCCATCAGCAACTCCAGCGATGGCCTCAGTTCCTGGCACCAAATTTAAATGGGCTTTTGATGTTTTGAAAATTTGTTCTTTTAATTTGGAAATGTCTAAAGTGAGATTATCTTCTCTTCCCTGTAGATGGCGTCTAACCATGTCCCAGTGATGCTCAGACTCATTATAAATTTGGGGTGTAATACAAAAATCTGACATATTCCAGTCACATTGTAACTGGAAATGATGTTCTAAGCTCATGAGCCTGTCTCTCATACAAATGACAGTTTGTCTAAGATCATTAATTTGATTTGCCAATTTTTGATCAATACCAGATTGTGAATTCCACAATCTTGTAGAATTCTTTTGCCAATCATTAACAAAGTTTACTGACTGAACAGAAGAGTGCAACGCAACTCCTGCCACAGCAGCCATAGCTGTCACTGTAATTAATCCCATAATCACTGTAATTGAAGTAAAAATGAATCTTTTGGATCTATTTAAAATGCCTTTTAATACTTCAGTCAAAATATGGACGGATGGCGAGGCCTCCCATGGTTGGTCCATGGACACAGGGATCCACACGCCTTCTCTTGCTCTCACCAGCAGAATATGGTGCTGCCAATTAAAAGTCGAATCAATGCAAGTAAACAATCTGCAATTTTCACAGGTTATAGTTTGGGAGTCTGGTTTAATAACTATATTTCTTACAACTAGCATATAAGGGGGCTTTACGCAATTTTGTAAAGGAACCGTTAGACTGGAATTTAGGTCGATAGTATAAAATGGCTTATGATCTCTTGTTTCTAAAGTTTGATTTCCAGACCAAATCCTAATGTGGTATGAGGCTACAGTAAGCCCCCATGATTCTGGATGTTCAGGACCAGAAACGGGATTTATTATTTTTGGTCTTGGGGTAGAGATTCCTTTTTCTCCCCATTCCCAAGGATAGAAAGACTGTAATTTTTAATGCTTATGTTTGTCTAAACTTTCTGTTAAGTCGCTATCAACAGCTGGACTCACTTGTGCACTTGGACATGACTGAGTTTGTCTTGAGCAATTGTGGTAGAATTGACCTCGAGGTGCCCAATCTATAATAGTTCCGAATTCATTGTTTTGTAATATTACCACACTATTGGCCACACATTCTTCCCAAACTAAAACGTCTGTATTTTTTGATCCTTTGGGAATTTCCTTGGGACAAGGTTTCCCTTTAGGTCTAAATTTTAATGATCTTTGATAAGAAAAGTCCTGTAAATAATTTACCCGTGGCCTGAGTGACATCCCGCTTACCATGTGATAAGTGAATCTACTGATGGGACTGACAGTAGATACTTCTACCAACCAATTTTGGACTGCAGGCATTAAGCATCCTGGTGCTCTCCCTAGGCAAGTAGGAGGATAACGATACCCAATGGAAATATTTATCATCATCCCTTGTTCCTCAGGTTTGGCAGGGCAGCGATCATCTGTGGCAACAGGTACCCATACACTATCATTAACATATACTTCTATAGGATTATCCATCCTTGTGACTGGTGTTACCATCTCCGTGGAGGTGCTTTTCTTTGCATCTCCGATGGGTTCATTGTAGAACTTCAAATGTCTAGTGGGTATCCAAACAGGAAGCTGATTTTCTCCTGGTGAAACACAAGCAAAACCTCTCCCCCACGTTATCACCTTCCCTATTTCCCACATCTTATTTTTATTATCTTTCCACCAAATCAATTTTCCTTCATGTGGGCTGTTCCTTTTACCAGTAAGATGTTGTTCTGCAGAAGTAGTAGTCTGATTTCTATAAATGTTTAAAAAATTTAAAGTATAGAGTGCTAGATTAAGTTGCATCTGAGGAGTGGTACACTCCTTACTGTCTCTCCCTTCTTTTTGTTTAACTAATTGAGTTTTGAGTGTTCTATTCGTTCTTTCAACTATGGCCTGTCCTTGGGAATTATAGGGAATTCCTGTTGTATGTGAAATTTTCCATTGATTTAAGAATTTTTGGAAAGCTTTACTACAGTATCCTGGTCCATTGTCAGTTTTGATTTTTTCTGGAACTCCCATTACAGCAAAACAAGATAATAAATGTTTTTTAACATGGGAAGTACTTTCTCCTGTCTGGCAAGTTGCCCATATGAAATGTGAATAAGTATCAACTGTTACATGAAAATATGACAATCTTCCAAATGAACGTATATGCGTGACATCCATTTGCCATAATGCATTAGGACACAGACCTCTGGGATTAACTCCTGCCTCTTCAGTGGGCAGGTGTAAGACTTGACACTGGGTGCAATGTTGTACAATATCTTTTGCCTGTTTCCACGTGACATCAAATTTGTTTTTTAATCCTGCTGCATTTACATGAGTCAAAGCATGAAGTTCTTGTGCTTTTATGAATGCAGATGATACCAGTAAGTCAGCTTGTTCATTTGCTTTAGTCAGAGGCCCTGGTAAATTAGTGTGTGCTTGAATATGAGTAATATAAAATGGGAAATTTCTTTTTCTTACAGTTTGTTGTAATAAGTTGAATAGCTGGTTTAACTGATCATCCATGCTATATTTGATTAGAGCTGTCTCAATATCCCTTGTAGCCTGTACTACATATGCAGAATCTGATATAATATTGATAGGTTGGTCAAAATCTTGTAACACTGTAATGACTGCAACCAACTCTGCTCTTTGAGCCGATTGATATGGAGTTTTGATTACTCATTCTTTTGGCCCTGTGTAAGCCGCTTTTCCATTGCTGGAACCATCAGTAAATACTGTTAGAGCATTTTCTAAAGGTTCACGTCTGGTAATTTTAGGTAGAATCCAAGTAGTCAATTTTAAGAACTGGAAGATTTTTGTTTTTGGGTAATGATTATCAATAATTCCCACAAAATTAGCAAGACCAATCTGCCATGCACCAGAATTAATAAAGGCTTGTCTAATTTGTTCCTTGGTTAAAGGGACAACTGTTTTGTCTGGGTCATTTCCACATAGTTTTATTATTTGTAATCTTGTCTGACCAATTAATGTAGCTATTTGATCCAAATACAATGTAAAAGTCTTAACTGTACTGTGAGGAAGGAATGACCACTCCACAAGATCAGTATTTTGAACAATGATGCCTGTTGCAGAATGTGCAGTAGCAAAAATCAAAAGTTGGAGTGGGGCTAAGGGATCTATTCTGTTTATTTGCGCTGACTGAATTTTTTCTTCCAGTAATTTAATTTCTTTTGTTGCCTCTGGGGTTAACATTCTTTTACTATTTAAGTCTGAGTCTCCTCTTAAGATAGAGAACAAATTTGACATGGCATAAGTAAGAATGCCTAGAGTTGGCCGAATCCAATTAATATCTCCCAGCAATTTTTGAAAATCATTTAGTGTTTTTAATGTCTTTTCTTATTTCTATTTTTTGTGGCTTAATTTTTCTATTCTCTATCTGCATCCCTAAATAATGAAAAGGAGTAGAGGTTTGGATCTTATCAGATGCTATTGCCAGTCCTGCATTGGCAACCTCTGCTTGCAGAAATGTATAACAGTCAATTAATTTATCTCTCGTTTCTGCAGCACACAAAATATCATCAATATAATGAATGATATAACAGTCTGAAAACTTGTCTCTAACTGGTTGAAGAGCTCGACCTACAAAAGTCTGACAAATAGTCGGACTATTAAGCATTCCCTGAGGTAACACTTTCCACTGAAACCTGGTGGCTGGTTCTTTATTATTTATGACTGGTATAGTAAAGGCAAATTTTTCGCAATCCTGCTCCGCCAGAGGGATGGTAAAAAAGCAATCCTTTAGATCGATTATAATTAAAGGCCAGTCTTTTGGGATCATGGCCAAAGAGGGCAACCCAGGTTGGAGAGGCCCTATGGGTTGAATTACGGCATTTACGGCCCTTAAGTCAGTTAACATACGCCATTTGCCAGATCTCTTCTGAATTACAAACACAGGAGAATTCCAAGGCAAGAATGAAGGTTCAATATGTCCCTTTTCTAACGTTCATTTGCTAATAAATGTAAAGCCTCCAGTTTTTGTTTTGGTAGCGGCCACTGATTTACCCATACTGGTTTTTCTGTTTTCCAAGTTAATGGTATGGGTTTAGGAGGCTCTACAGTGGCTGCCCCTAAAAAGGATACCCTATTCCTTCTCTTTCTTGATTTATTTTAGCCTCAACTGGAACTGTAATGCCATCTTCATTTTTTCGTAGTCCCTTTCCTGGTATATAGCCCATCTTGGTCATGATTTTTTGACTCGTGGGGCTATATAATGGAGCGGGCATAGTGATTTCTGCACCCCATTGTTGTAATAAATCTCAACCCCACAGATTAAGAGGAATTGAAGTAATCATTGGCTGAACAGTACTTTCTTGATTATCTGGCCCTAAACAATGTAAAATCTCAGTACTTTGATACACCTCTGAGGCTGTGCCTATGCCGACAAGTCCTGTAACAGCCTTTTATTTAGCCCAATTTTTTGGCCACTGATTTAAAGCAATGATAGAGACATCTGCTCCAGTGTCTACTAACCCTTCAAACTGTTTTCCTTGAATAATGGCCTTACACACAGGTCTGTTCTCTGAGACCTGACTTGCCCAATATGCAGCCTTTCCTGTCGGATCAGTGCTTCCAAACCCTCCTGTTCTTTTTATCTCACTAATTCCAACCTTAATATATGGCAGGAGTAATAATTGAGCAATCCTGTCTCCTGGACTGGCACTCCAAGGAATTGAAGAGCTAATAACCAATTGAATTTCACCTTTATAGTCTGAATCAACCACACCAGTATGAATTTGAACTCCCTTTAGATTTAGATTTGATCTTCTCAAGATTAGTCCTACAGTCCTCTCAGGCAGTGGGCCATATACCCCTGTGGGGATTTTTTGTGGGGGCTCCCCTGGAAGCAGAGAGACTGCTTGTATAGTACATAAATCTACTGCTGCACTGCCGCTTGTGGCGGGGGACAATTGTTGTATTGCGGTAACTGGCTTATTCCCTGAGGTACTTGGGACAGTGGGGGTTGTTGTCCCTGAAAACCCTGAGGAACAAATGGCTGATTTGGGAATGCCCCAGTTTGTTGCAGGGCCTGAGGCTGGCCCCTTTGCTCATTTCCTGACAATGGTTGCCCATTTCTATCAAATTTAGAACAACATTGACTAGCCCAATGTTTTCCTTTTTTACATCTTGGACATAAGTCAGGTGGCTTTCTACCTGTTGTTGTAGTAGCTTGAATAGTTATATTCTGTTTATTTAAGACTGGACAATTCTTTTTTAAATGACCAATTTGACCACAATTATAACATTTTCCTCCAAATGTTCTAACTTGTCCTCCTAAAACAACTCCCACTATTGCTTGAGCCATAAGCGTAGCTTTATGCATAGCTCCTCCGATTCCATCACAGCCTTTTACATACACTGAGATTACATCTGATCCTGTGGGAACCTTTCCTTTTAATGGCTTAATGGCCAATTGACACTCAGGATTGGCGTTTTCGTATGCCATCAACTCCACTATGACCTTACGGGCTTTTTCATCGGCAATTGACTTTTGAGCAACATCTTGGAGCCTTGCCACAAAATCAGGGTAGGGCTCTTTTGAATCTTGTCTTACTGTATTAAATGAGGGGCAGGCGCTTCCTGGGTCTTGGATTTTTTTCCCAGGCTCTAAGGCAGATAGCTCTAACTTGCTCAATGGCCTCATTTTGCATTAATGCTTGTTGACTAATAGTGCTCCAATTTTGACCTGTTCCTAATAGTTGATCTGCATCTATGTTAACCGGAGGACTGGCAGCCCTATTTCTTCGGACCTGTTCTTGTGCCCCATCAATCCACCAAGTCTTAAATTGTAAGAATTGAGAGGGTGAGAGAGACGATTTTGCCAGAATCTCCCAATCATAAGGAATGAGTCTATGTCCATGAGCAATGGAATCTAACAAGGTCCTCATATAAGGGGAGTTGGGTCCATACTGTTTTACTCCCTCTTTCATATCTTTTAGCATTTTTATCGAAAAAGACTTGTATCTGGCCTCAACCGTGAGAGGCTCTCCCTCTTGGGCTCCTTCTCTAGGTGGCATCGGTTCTAACATTACTGGGAATTGCCACGCCTTGGTATCTCCTTCCTTTCTTGACTTATCAATAATTTCATGTAATTCACTACCCTGTCTACTAGGTGGTGCCATAGGATTAAGTCTCCTAGTGGGTGGCTGAGGGTATGGCGCCCTGCCCTGTGGTGCTGGGAGCATTTCTGGACATCCATACTGACTTTCTGGGGGTGGCCGATACTGAAGTTCGGCCGGCGGCCAGTATTGATAAGCTACTGGAGTTTGGGTCTTATTTTCCCTAACCTGTGTCTGAGGTTGTAATGTTACGGGCATCTGACCTGCTGGAAGAGGACTTGGCCCTCGTGGTTTAGACTCTGATGGCCCCACTAATTCTGGACATTTTCCTTCTAATTTTAATGTTTCAGGATATATCACCTTCTGTAATTGATTATAGTCAACATTTTGCATTGACTGAGCCATTACCAGCTCTGCTACATATTTGCAATGTAAACTTTCCATTTCTTTCTGGGATTTTTTCCCTGTCTTTTCTTTACAGTCTATTACACAGCTTCCAGGGGCACCAGAAACTGAAACACTATCTTCTTCTGCTTGAAGTGGTTCTAAAGCTGCTTTAATAATGGCCCAATCATTTCATACTGTAAGTGGAATGATATTGCCCTTCCTAACTGCTTGTTTTAGTTCCTTGCCAATTCTTTTCCAATCTTTTAGATCTAAAGTTCCTTGTTCTGGAAACCATGGGCAAAATTGTTCTATTGTTTGAAATAGCTTGATTAGATTTTTTGTAGATACTCTAACTCCCCCTCTTTTTAAGAGAATTTTAATAAAGCTGAGATAAGAGGCATATTGACTTTTAGTTTTAGTTTGCCCCATTGTCACCCTAGCTTCTTCCGAGCCCACAAGCTTACCGTAAGACTGACTGTAGATGTACTCGGGATCTCTCGTCGACTTGTCCTCAATGACCATGCTGGAGCGTAACTTCACCCTAGAGAAAAGCCTCCACGTTGGGCACCAGATGAAGGGGTGGGTTGCCCCTCCACACCTGTGGGTGTTTCTCGTTGGGTGGAACGAGAGACTTGGAAAAGAAAAAGACACAGAGACAAAGTATAGAGAAAGAAATAAGGGGACCCAGGGAAGCAGCGTTCAGCATATGGAGGATCCCGCCAGCCTCTGAGTTCCCTTAGTATTTATTGATCATTTTTGGGTGTTTCTCAGAGAGGGGGATGTGGCAGGGTCATAGGATAATAGTGGAGAGAAGGTCAGCAGATAGACACCTGAACAAAGGTCTCTGCATCATAGACAAGGTAAAGAATTAAGTGCTGTGCTTTAGATATGCATACACGTAAACATCTCAATGCCTTACAGAGCAGTATTGTTGCCCGCATGTCCCACCTCCAGCCCTAAGGCGGTTTTCCCCTATCTCAGTAGATGGAACATACAATCGGGTTTTATACCAAGACATTCCATTGCCCAGGGACGGGCAGGAGACAGATGCCTTCCTCTTGTCTCAACTGCAAAGAGGCATGCCTTCCTCTTATACTAATCCTCCTCAGCACAGACCCTTTATGGGTGTCGGGCTGGGGGACGGTCAGGTCTTTCCCTTCCCACGAGGCCATATTTCAGACTATCACATGGGGAGAAACCTTGGACAATACCTGGCTTTCCTAGGCAGAGGTCCTTGTGGCCTTCCACAGTGTATTGTGTCTCTGGGTACTTGAGATTAGGGAGTGGTGATGACTCTTAAGGAGCATGCTGCCTTCAAGCATCTGTTTAACAAAGCACATCTTGCACAGCCCTTAATCCATTTAACCCTGAGTTGACACAGCATGTGTTTCAGAGAGCACGGGGTTGGGGGTAAGGTTATAGATTAACAGCATCTCAAGGCAGAAGAATTTGTCTTAGTACAGAACAAAATGGAGTCTCCTATGTCTACTTCTTTCTACACAGACATAGTAACAATCTGATCTCTCTTTCTTTTCCCCACAACATGAGTTGTTGATCTCCCAAAAGATGAAGAGACATTCTGCTTCATGAGGACCCCAAATGGAAACCTGAGGCAGTCACTGGTTCTTCACTGTTACCCATCATGGGATTTTGTGATCTACCATTGGGTAAAGTGGACCAGCCCGTGTGTTTGGGGAGAAAAATCTAAGAGTTGGGCTCTTTTCTACAGTTCATAATTTATGTCACTAGGAGAAAAGTAAAACATTTAGCCTCTCTAAATCTAATTTTTCAACTGTAGTAAAACATCATAATAATTCTGACTTCCTACGGTTATTGTAAGAATGTATCAAAAACTTGATTGAATTGCTAAAGTACTCTTTAAAGTAGGTACTTTTGTTTGTTTTCTTCTTTTTTACTCTCTTCATTCTCTCCTTTACCTTCTTTCCTAATCTATTTTCTTACCTTCTTTGCTCATAGTTCTTCACTTCTTTCAGTTCTCTAGGAGTTAATAGATTACTTAGTTAAATCAGCAGCATTCTCAGCCAATAAAGGCACTAGACTCTATGTCAAAATTGAAGGTTAATTGTAGTATCCTAAATATTGTGCCTGAGTTTTTCACACCTTTAAGGAATAAAATAAAGGCTTATCTCAGATACCTTTTCATCTGCCCTCATACTTATGGTATGTGTAATTTTCTTTCTTGGAACAATATATAGCATTCTCATACATTTTACAAATTCTCATGACTCTCTGATATGAAGAGTTTGCAGAATACAACTCTCTGGCCCTGAAACGTAGATAAAACAGTGTTGGCAATATGAGACAGCATTACTGTAAACACACATAATGGCCCTTAAAAGGATATTCTCAGCCAACCCTGTCCAGTTTAACTTGCTATGTCAGAGATGTCTACACTGGGATTTGCTATGATAGCGTATTACAAACCAATATGTTTTTGAAAAAAAATTGCTCCACAGGTGTGTACCTTAAATATAAAGTGTGTAGGTAATCATGACAATTCAGGGTTATGGGCCTACTGAAAAACTTTACTTTTTTAATGGAAAGTAAACTTAAAAAATTATGGAACGACCCTTTATTTCGACTTGTGCATAACAAGACAACAATAGACTCTGAGGCCAAGGAAGAAACCAAGTGATATTGTAGCAGTACATTGTCAGAAATAACTTTGGTCTCTGAGCTGCCAAATTGGCTTCAAATATTAATGCTATGAGTATACTCTGAATGTTGAGGATCTTCTGATACATCTGAGAAATCACCTACAGAGACACTAACAGATGGGAAGTCTATAGTTTAACAATTTGAGCTAGTGAAAATTCCCTGAAGTCAAGGCTCAGGAGATTTCTTCCATTCAAATGTTGTTGTTGCTGTTGTTGCTTATATCTGTAGTGTCTCTCATATCAGAGTAAGTACATCAATTAAGAAAGAGAATATGAGGAGTATATAGATGAATATTTTTATTCCTGTTTTACATCATTCATTTTTGTGCTATTGACCTTATTAACTGAACAGTTTATTTTGATTGAATAATGAATAAAAATACAAGAAACATCTTCACCATAATGAAATGGCCGATAATGTTTCTTTGAACACTTTTCCAAATTTATTTTAATTCTCTTAATTCTCCATGTCATATGAAGTCCAATCACTTCACAATATCAGACCTTGCCAATGCAGTGAAATTTGTCCTCTGTGCCCCTATTCCTCATCTGTCATTCTTGATAGACTCAGATTTGTCTTTAGACTTTGTACTCATCTTTTATTCTTCATATTTAATGATGCATAAAAATTGTGCAATGAAACTCATTGTAGTTGTCATTTATCTATGTTCAATTCTCATTGTTATCTATTGGAAATACACATTTAAGTTACTCCATATCTACATACGTCTCTCCTCATTATTAACTTTTTTTGCCATCATCTTCTTTCCTTTGTTTGCTCATTTCTTCCTTTTTTATTCTTTGTTTTAAAAATCTACATTTGAAACTATTTCCACAAGATATTTTTTAATCACTGACATTCATTTACTGAACAGAATTTTGTAATAATAGACAATTTGCAGGTGCTATTCATGATACATTCTTTATATTAATCTTAAAGTACATTCTTTTGCAAGGATGAGTGGTCAGTACTCATCTTCTTCATACTAATGAACATAGTTGAAAGAAGGTCCTGTGTGCCACTGCAAAATAGATAGCAAATGCTCACCAAGGATTTCTTTTACAAGTTTCTCACTCCTGTAACATCAAAGCAAAGAAAAGTTGGGTGTGAAAAAAGCAGTCTCTAAGAAGAGAAGGAGAATGTCAGAGTGAGGTAGTTTTGTTTTTTTTTTTTCTACATTAATTACAAGAAAACTTTTAGGCAAGACTATTTGGAAAAAAAAAAATTGGGAAAACAAGGTCGTATATGTCTTTCTTAATTTGCAAAGTTAGTTAGAGAATTGAGACAATTTTCTGGATAACCTAGGCCCAATCATAATTTCACTAGAAACTCAATGAGGCAAAATTGTATGTGAATGCATGTTTTCATCCTTGCTTGTTTTATCTGAACATTTCTTTCAAATCTCTTGAAGTACGCATGAAAGAGGCATTTTAAGTTCATTTTCATGTAAACTGGGTGAACACTTACAGAGCTCAAGTTTGGCTTAGAGTTCATTTTTTCTTGTCCTATACGGGAAAGTAGTTTTGTAGCCTTTGATTTTTATACCTCTAAGTTATCAGTTAATATTTTGCTTCTCCAAGGAGAGAGAAATTTTAACCACAAATAAGGGTCTTGAATTAATTTTGTACATTTCAAAGTGCTCACCACTTTTCCTGGATTTAATTATAATTATGTCAATTTGTTATATTTACTCTATAATTACAATAACTGCTCTGCATTTATTTATAGTACAGTTCAGAGAGGAGTTGAACAGGTTGTGTATACTGTATGTTAATGACACTTTAAGAGCACATAGAATCAGTGTGTATTTTCTCAGTGGAATTACACATTAGCAAACCTCTCAGGTGTGGAAACAAAGGTTAAAAATGTGTTCCTAAATTTGAATTATAAAATCAAATGTGAATACCGCACAGCATAAAAGGAAATCTGATTTGTAATATAGATGCTGTTTGTCCTGTTTTAGCAGATTCTTTTTCAGAGTGTAGTGTACCCTCTCTAACTCTTATTGTAGCACCAATACTTCTGTTACATAACACTTAACAAACAGTAGTATTTGCTCCTTGGAAACAAAAGTATGGACAAATGCCTTGATATTATGGTCCACAGCTTCATTAGCATGTTGGGTAAAATGCAGCATTAAAGTTTAGATGAACACTGTTTAGATGGGTTGCTGAAATATTTTTTCCTTGTTTCTGTCAAAGTGTCTATCAATGAGATCATTAACCTTATTTTTAAAAAACCCTCAGAATTAGACTTATGTACTATGATAAAGACAAAGACTCCAGTTTTGATGTTTGATCCTTAACTGTTTGCAAGATCCACCCTTCCCCTTTCCCTTTTACTTAACAACTGGATAAGCTGGTAAGAAAGCTGCAGACTTCCTCCCTCGGTGCTGGTGGAAGTTAAAAGCACACATATCCCGGCCTACGAGTGAACATTCCCCCTAGCCACACCTCCTAACTGCAATTGAAGTCAGAATCATCCTTCTCCCTTGATCTTCTTGTTTCACTCCAGACCAAACTTCAGCCCTTCTCCTCAGTAATTATTTAGATGTTTATTGTGTGAATAATAAACTTTATTCATTTTATATCCATTAGTGCCTATGTGTCATTCATCCCAACTTCCATATGAAGATTTTTAGTGGTGATTTCTGAGATTTTGGTGTACCCATCACCTGAGCAGTGTACACTGTACCCAATGTGTAGTCTTTTATCCTTCACCCCCCAATCCTTTCTCCCAAATCCCCAAAGTCCATTGTATCATTCTCATGTCTTTGCATCCTCATAGCTTAGCTCCAACTTGTGAGTAAGAACTGGTTTTCCATTCCGGAGTTACTTCACTTAGAATACTCGTCTCCAATTCCATTCAGGTTGCTTTGACGGCCATTATTTTGATCCTTTTTATGCCTGAATAGTATATAGCATTCCATGGCCATATATATATATATAATTTCTTTACCCACTCATAGATTGATGGGCATTTGGGCTGGATTCCATATTTTTGTAATTATGAATTGTGCTGCTATAAACATACATGTGTAAGTATCTTTGTCATATAATGACTTCTTTTCCAGTAGAATTGCTGGATCAAATGGTAGTTATACTTTTGGTTCTTTAAGGAAACTCCCTACTGCTTTCTATAGTAGTTATACTAGTTTACATTCCACCAACAGTGTAAAATTGTTCCTTTTCCACCACATCCCTGCCAACATATATTATTTTTTAATTTTTTTCTTTATTATGGCCATTCTTGCAGGAGTGAGGTGGTATCACATTGTGGTTTTGATTTGAATTTCCCTGATCAATAGTGATGTTGAGCATTTTTTCATGTTTGTTGGTCATTTGTATATCTTCTTTTGAGAATTGTCTATACATGTCCTTAGTCCACTTTTTGATGCGATTGTTTGTTTTGTTTTTGCTGATTTGTTTGAGTTCCTTGTAGATTCTGGATGTAATATACTTCTAAGAATATCTAAATGTGCTGTTAATAACATATATAGCAATGCTCCTTAACATCTGAAAGATTTTATGGAGGCTTTAGCCCATAAAGCTACATGAGAAAAATAGTGCTTATTAGACATGCCTATCCAGAATTTCAAATCCTTTTATAAATCATTAGAAAATAAGGATGAAATGAATAAGCAATGTTGTCAAAATGATATGGCATTAGCAACTACAGTGATACTAATAAGAAAAGAGGATTAGAAAGACATTAGAAAACTAGCTCACAAAAGGAATAATAAAATGATTTCTATAAAAGGGTATTTTGAATACTGGCCATTTTTTCATGTTTATGTTTTATGGATGAATATAGATGTGATTGAATGTGATTGATGGGTCTTATGAGAGACTAGAGGGATTCTAAAGTCCAAATATTTGGATGGATAGGTTTAGAATCAAGTAAAAACGAACCCAGGTGGTAAGAGAATAGCATGATATGAATAATAATTTATGAAAAAATGAATAAAATGATCTTTTTATTTTTTTCTCTTTTAATTTGCACATTCCAAAACCTAGTAAATATTGTTGGGGCAGAACATTTGGGAAAGAAGCAAACTAAAATCTGTGGAGTGCCTATCATATGTTTTCATCTTACATAAATTTATTTCACTTAGGCCTCATAGCAATCTTATGAGGGGCGTAAAATATCTCCAAATGATAGCTTTAGTTCATGTGTCTCAAAGATATTCTTTATTTGTTGAGAAGAATGTTTTAAAATTTTGGAATCTAAATTATTTTGGGTGAGAAATTCTCTCTCAGTTAACCACAGATGAACTCTTCTCTTGATGCCTTTGACCCCCACACCTGACTGATCCCCAAAAGCCTTTGTTATGGTAGGTATTAAGTATTTCGATATGAAGAACAGAAAATGGGGCTAAGAAATTTAAGCACCTTTCATACATTTGAAAAACTAGCACCTGGCATAGAAGGAATCCAGGCAAATAATTAAAGGTCCCTCTCTATGTTTATTTTCTTCTTTCTCAATCCCCATGCACAACCTCATATATCCTCATCTTCACTCCTATAGTAAGAAGTATAATGTCCATCCAGTAATGCTTATATCCTAATCCTAGAAACTGTGAACATGTTATTTTACATGGTAAAGGGAAATTCAGTTTGCAGATGGAATTGAAGGTGCTAATCATTTGGCCTTAAAATAGGGATCCCGTATTATCCAGGTAGACCCAATTGAATTACATGTGTTTTTAAAAGTAGAGCACCTTTCCTGCTGGTTCAGAGATGTGAGACAGAAGGAGGAGGAGAGATTTAATGTGAAAGGTGCTAGATCTGTACTAAGTATAATCAAAGATGGAGGAAGCCATCATGAGACAAGGAATGTGTGTGGCCTCTTAAAGCTGGGAGTGGCCCTTGGTTGACAGCCAGCAAGGACACAAAAATCTCAGGCCTACAACTGCCAGGAACTCAATCTTGCCACAACTCAAATGTGCAGAAAATGGATTATTCTCTAGATCCTGTAGAAATTGTAAGATTATAAATTTATGCTGTTTATGCCACGAAATTTGAGGTAATTTATTTAGGCAACAACAGCAAATTGCTGTAACCACAAAGGAAAAATGTTATCAATCTAATTTCATAGCATCATTTGGACCAACAGCTAGTAGGTGCCATCACCACATTAAAATATCACAAAGGGCTCTTGCTTTTACTATGTCAGTGTAGGAAGGGCTAAAATTCTCCCTGTGGCTGTTTTGTTCTTTCTCTCAGTTGTACTTGGGATCACTGCAGCTACAGCTGCAAACTGTGAAGTCAGTGACAAGTGAACCATGTTTTCTCTCTCTTTGATAATGGGGTGTATGTGTTTGTGTGGGTTTGCAAGACTACCACTCAGACAGGTGGTAGTGTGGGGACAAAGGTAGGCCCTGACATTTACAAGACTTAACGTTATTTAGACTTTATTAAGTAACATTTAGAAATAATGGCATACCTAGCTACCAAAGTTGCCTGCCTTTGGGTTGGGGGCCAATGCTATGATTAATAATAAAAATTTGTGTTTTTTCCCAACTAAAATTATTTGTTGTGTTCACCTTAGCTCTGGAAACTTATGGTTGCCTTGTCTCATGCAGATTTTGAATAATTCCAGGTTCTCTGTCTTCTAGCAGTTTTGAGCCTAGGACAGAAACCATTTATGTTTTACAATGTATTAACTAGCCCACCACCTGATCTAATGCAATGTATTTTACAATGTATTAACTAGCCCACCACTGATCTAGTGCAAAGTTATCAAGTTGGATAATTACCACTAAGAGTTCAATGCCTAGCATATAATACAGCTATGTTGAATTAAGTGAGGTTCCACAGAAAATATAGGACATAAAGAAGATTTATTTCTAAGCTCTGCTGACACAGTGAGAACACTTGAATGCATTAACAAGAAAACATCTAAATCACACTTCCTAATAAAAATATGTCTTGATTTTATTTTATAGTTCCTATCCCAAAGCAAGTACCATTTTCTAATAAGAAAAAAGCAATTAACAATTTAACCTTAATATAATATTATACTAAGTGATTTTGTCACTATAGGCAAAATATCTACTACTCTCAAGATAAAGGAAATCTGGAAAGGGCATGGTGCCATTTTTCCCACCCTCTTAGGATCTGAAATTATTTTAAATTCCATTAACAAAAGGAAGGCATTCCCTTTTGGTGGGACATGCTTCTGGAAGAACCTAAAGCTAGTTAACTGAAGGGGAAGATGGCCTATCTGGTCATATCTGTGGAGAGAAGGTGCAGGTGATTTTCTCCAGATGAGGTATTGTTTGTGCCTGAAGGTTCAGTAGCTTTTATAAAGACGGCTTTGTATTTCTGTGCTCTCGGTAAAATTATAGTAACTAAAATAGAAGTTCAGCTAGTAAAACACAATTACCCTTTTCAAATGCCACTGAATCCTCAGACAAATTTGAGGATGACACGGAGGTCCTCCTTTAATTAAGGGGGCAACACTCAAGGGGCTCTTCTGAGCTCAGTGCCTCATGTGGTATCAATCAACTCTGAGCTATAGAATTATGATTTCCTAATCATTTTTATAATAAACTTATTCAGGACTACTTGTGTACTGAATATTATATAATAAACTTATTTATCATTTGGATAATAATCCAAATACTTCAATATATTTAGTATACTTCAGAAATACTTCAATGAACTGAATTTCCACTATGTGCCATGGAATAAAACTATTTATTATATTTATTGCCTTTCTACTATCTTACCAATCCAGTATTGTAGGCACTATCATTCCCATTTTCAGGGGAAGAAAAGTGAGACAAAGTGAGGTTCAGAGATTTAACTTTCAAGGTCATTACATGATACCTCAGTGTATCGCTACCTTTTGGTCTCCTCTACAATGTGAGATGTGTAATTCATTGTTTGTATTTTGTGATATTCTGAAAAAAGGAAACAAAATATATTCCTTTCAAATTTAGGTAATGTGGTTTCAAACCCAGGGGTGTCTATCACTTAATCATATTATTTAATTTTTTTATTTCAATAGGCTTTTGGGGAACAGGTGGTGTTTGATTACATGAATAAGTTCTTTAGTGGTGATTTCTGAGATTTTGTTGTACCCATTATCTGAGCAGTGTACACTACACCCCATGTGTTATCTTTTATCCTTCGCCCCCCTCCCCCACTTTCCCCAAGTCCCCAAAGTCCACTTTTATGTCTTTGCATTCTCATAGCTGAGCTCCCACTTATGAGTGAGAACATACAATGTTTTGTTTTCCATTCAGAGTTACTTCACTTAGAAGAATGGTCTCCGATTCCACCCAGGTTGCCATTACTTTATTCCACGTGTGTGTGTGTGTGTGTGTGTATATATATATATTCCATGTATATACATATATAAACACACATATATATACATGGAATATATATATACATATATACATATACATATATGTGTATATATATGTACAAACACACATATAATTCTATAATATAATATATATTATATTGGTATATATATATATAAAATTTCTTTACTCACTCATAGATTGATGGGCATTTGGGCGGGTTCCATATTTTGGCAATGGAGAATTGTGCTGCTATAAACATGCATGTCCGAGTATCTTTTTTATATAATGACTTCTTTCCCTCTGGGTAGATACCCAGCAGTGGAATTCCTGGATCAAATGGTAGTTCTATTTTTAGTACTTTACAAAATCTCCACACTGTTTTCGATAGTGGTTGTACTGGTTTACATTCCCATCAGCAGTGTAAAAGTGTTCCCTTTTCACCACATGTACACCAACATCTATTTTTTTTTTTATAGCCATTCTTGCAGGAGTGAGGTGCTATCATATTGTGGTTTTGATTTGCATTTCCCTGGTCATTAGCGATGTTGAACATTTTTTCATATGTTTGTTGGCCATTTGTATATCTTCTTTTGAGAATTGTTTATTCATGTCCTTAGCCCAATTTTTGATGGGATTGTTTGTTTTTGTTTTGCTGATTTGTTGGAGTTCCTTATAGATTCTAAACATTAGTCCTTTGTCAAATGTTTAGATTGCAAAGAGTTTCTTCCACTGCATGGGTTGTCTGTTTACTCTGCTGATTGTTTCTTCTACTGTGCAGAAGTTTTTTAGTTTAATTAAGTCCCATCTATTTATTTTTGTTTTTGTTGTATTTGCTTTTGGGTTCTTGGTCTTGGTCATGAAGTCTTCACTTAAGCCAATGTCTTGAAGAGTTTTTCCAAAGTTATCTTCTAGAATTTTTATGGTTTCAGGCCTTAGAGTTAAGTCTTTGATTCATCTTGAGTTGATTTTTGTATGAGGTGAGGGATGAGGATCCAGTTTCATTCTTCTACATGTGGCTTGTCAATTATCCCAGCACCATTTGTTGAATAGGGTTTCTTTTCCCCACATTACGTTTTTGTTTGCTCTGTCAAGGATCAATTGTCTGTAAGTATTTGGATTTATTTCTGGTTCCCTATTCTGTTCCATTGGTCCATGTGCCTATTTTTATACCAGTACCATGCTGTTTATACTAGTACCATGGATGGCCTTATAGTACACTTTGAAGTCAAGTAATATGATGCCTCCAGATTTGTTCTTTTTGCTAAGTCTTGCTTTGGCTATGTGGACTCTTTTTTGGGTCTATATGAATTTTAAGATTGTTTTTTCTAGGTCTCTGAAGAATTATGGTGGTATTTTGATGGGAATTGCATTGAATTTGTAGATTGCTTTTGACAATATGGTCATTTTCACAATATTAATTCTACCGACCCATGTGCATGGGATATGTTTCCATTTGTTTGTGTTGGCTATGATTTCTTTCAGCAGTGTTTTGTAGTTTTCCTTGCAGAGGTATTTCACCTCCTTGGTTGAGTATATTCCCAAATTTTGCACCTATTGCAAAAGGGGTTGAGTTATTGATTTGATTCTCACCTTGGTTGCTGTTTGTGTATAGCAGGGCTACTAATTTGTGTACATTAATTCTGTATCCTGAAACTGCTGAATTTGTCAGTTCTAGGAGCTTTTTAGAGGAGTCTCTGGGGTTTTCTAGGTATGCAATTATATCATCAGCAAACAGTGACAGTTTGACTTCCTCTTTACTGATTTGAATGCCATTTATTTCTTTTTCTTGTCTGATGGCTCTGGTTAGGACTTCTAGTACTATGTTGAATAGAAGTGGCAACAGTGGGCATCCTTGTCTTGTTCCTGTTCTGAGGGGGAATGCTTTCAACTTTTCCCTGTTAAGTATAGTGTTGGCTGTGGGCTTATTATCACATGATAAACTCGATAGACACAGAAAAAAATTGACAAAATGCAGCATCCCTTTATGATTAAAACCCTCAGCAAAATTGACATAGAAGGGACGTACCTTAAGGTAATAAAAGCCATCTAGGACAAACCCACAGCCAACATTATACTTAACAGGGAAAAGTTGAAAGCACTCCCCCTCAGAACAGGAACAAGACAAGGATGCCCACTGTCACCATTTTTATTCAACATAGTACTAGAAGTTCTAACCAGAGCCATCAGACAAGAGAAAGAAATACATGGCATTCAAATCAGTAAAGAGGAAATCAAACTGTTGTGATTTGTTTTTAATTCTGTTTATGTAGTGTATCACAGTTATTGACTTGCATATGTTAAATCATCCCTGAATCCCTGGTATGAAACCCACTTAATCATGGTGGATTATCTTTTTGATATGTTGTTGGATTTGGTTAGCTAGTATTTTGTTAAGGATTTTTGCATCTATGTTTATCAGGAATGTTGGTCTGTAGTTTTTTGTTGTTGTTGTTGTATCCTTTCCTGGTTTTGGTGTTAGGGTGATACTGGTTTAACAGAATGATTTAGGGAGGATTCCCTCTTTCTCTATCCAGTGGTACTATTTCTTCTTTGAATGTCTGAAAGAATTCAGCTGTGAATCCATCTGATTCTGGACTTTTTATATTTTTTGGCAATTTTTAAATTACTATTTCAATCTCATTGCTTGTTATTAGTCTGTTCAGATTTTCTATTCCTTCCTGGTTTAATCTAGGAGGGTTGTAGATTTCCAGGAATTTCTCCATCTCCTCTAGGTTTTCTAGTTTATGTGCATAAAGGTGTCCATATTAGCCTTGGATGATTATTTTTTTAAATTCCTGTGGTATGGTTATAATATCTCCCATTGTGTTTCTAATTGAGCTTATTTGGATCTTTTCTTTTCTTGGTTAATCTCACTAATGGTCTATCCACTTGATTTATCTTTTCAAAGAACCAGCTTTTTGTTTCATTTATCTTTTGTATTTTTTTGTTTGTTTGTTCCAGTTTCACTTAGTTTGGTCTGATCTTTTGTTATTTCATTTCTCCTGCTGGGTTTGGGTTTGGTTTGTTCTTGTTTCTCTAGTACCTTGAGGTATCACCTTAGATTGTCCATTTGTGCTCTTTCAGACTTTTTGATGTAGACATTTAAGGCTATGAACTTTCCTCTTGGTACTGCCTTTGCTGTATTCCAGAGGTTTTGATAGGTTGTGTCATTATTACCATTCAGTTCAAATAATTTTTTAATTTCCATCTTGATTTCATTGTTGACCAGAAGATAATTCAGGAGCAGGTTATTTAATTTCCTTAGTTTTAAGTTGATTTCCAATATTATTCTACTGTGGTCTGAGAGAGTACTTGATATAATTCCAATTTTCTTAAATTTATTGAGACTTGTCTTGTGGCCTATCATATGGTCTATCTTGGAGAACATTCTACGTGCTGATGAATAGAACACATATTCTGCAGTTGTTGGGTAGAGTGTTCTGTAAAATATCTGTTAAGCCCATTTGTTCTAAGGAATAGTTTAAATCCATTATTTCTTTTTTGACTTTCTGTCTTGATGACCTGTCTAGTGCTGTCAGTGCAGTATTAAAGTCTCCCACTATTATTGTGTTGCTGTCTATCTCATTTCTAAGATTTAGTAGTAATTATTTTATAAATTTGAGATCTCCAGTGTTAGGTGCATATATATTTAGGATATTTTCCTGTTGGACAAGCCATTTATCATGATATAATGTCCCTCTTTGTCTTTTTTAACTGTTCCTACTTAAAGGTTTTTTGTCTGATATAAGAATAGCTACTTCTGCTTGCTTTAGGTGTTCATTTGCATGGAATAACGTTTTCTACCACTTTACCTTAAGTTTATGTGAGTATGTGTCAGGTGAGTCTCTTGAAGACAACAGATACTTGGTTGGTGAATTCTTATTCATTTTGCCATTCTGTATCTTTTAAACGAAGTATTTAGGCCATTTACATTCAACATTAGTATTGAGATGTGAGGTACTCTTCTATTTATCATGCTATTTGTTGCTGAATACCTTGTTTTTTTTTTTTTTTATTGCGTTTTTGTTTTACAGGTCCTGTGAGATTTATGATTTAAGAACTTTAAATTTTGGTGTATTTTGAGGATTTGTTTCAAGATTTAGAGCTCCTGTTAGCAATTCTTGTAGTGCTGGCTTGGTAGTGGTGTATTCTCTCAGCATTTGTTTGTCTGGAAAAGACTGTATCTTTCCTTCATTCATGAAGCTTAGTGTCACTGGATACAAAATTCTTGTTTCATGCATCTGTGTGAAGAGACCACCTAAGCAGGCTTTGAGTGAGTAACAAGGCTGTTTGTTTTCACTTGGGTGCAAGTGGGCTGAGTCCAAAAAGAGAGTCAGCAAAGGGTGATAGGGATGGGGCAGTTTTACAGGATTTGGTTAGGTAGTGGAAAGTTACAGTTAAAGGTGGTTATCTCTTACAGGTGGGTTTGGGGGTCACAAGGTGCAGGGTGGGGAGATCATGAGACTCATTGTCCAGGAGAGCAATGTCCCAAGGTCAATTGATTAGTTACGGTGGGGCAGAAACAAATCACGATGGTGGAATGTTATCAGTTAAGGCAGAAATTGGCTGTTTCATTTCTTTTGTGGTTCTTCAGTTTCTCCAGGCCATCTGGATATATACGTGCAGGTCACAGGGTTTATGATGGCTTAGCTTTGGCTCAGAGGCCTGACAATTCTTGGCTAATAATTGTTTTGTTTAAGGAAGCTAAAGATAGGGCCCAAATCGCTTCTAGCTTGTAAGGTTTCTGCTGAGAAATCTGCTGTTAATCTGATAGGTTTTCCTTTATAGGTTACCTAATGCTTCTGCCTCACAGCTCTTATTTCCATCATCTTGACTTTAGATAACCTGATGACTATGTGCCTAGGTGATGATCTTTTGGTGATAAATTTCCCACATGTTCTTTGAGCTTCTTGTATTTGGATGTCTAGATCTCTAGCAAGGCCAAGGGAGTTTTCCTCAATTATTCCCTCAAATATGTTTTTCAAACTTTTAGATGCCTCTTCTTCCTCAGAAATATCAGTTGTTCTTAGGTTTGGTCATTTAACAGAATCCCACTCTTCTTGAGGTTTGTTCATTTTTTAAATTCTTTTTTCTTTGTCTTGTTGGATTGAGTTAATGAGATCTGGGTATGTGTCTAGTTTTTTCTTATCATTTCTGCGTTTAAACTTCAGGGGATTTCCCTTCCACGTTGGAGACAGGGAGGATCTCTTGTATGGGATTATTTGAAGAAAATATCCAGAAGAAAATTATCTTAGAGAATTTAAATTGATAACAAAAATACTACCATGAAGGTTCCCATGTTTTGGCAGTCACTCTCTCTCCACTTAGACTATATGAGTTGTCTCTGCTTTGTGTTCTGACAGTATTGCAATTTGCTATATGAAAATTATCTATGTACCTGTCAGTCCTCTTCCATAAGATTGAAAAATCTTGGTGGGCAGGTGCTGTGTGCTTCTTAACATTTAAGAAACATTAAGTGCTCAAAGATATTTTTTTGAAAGACAAAATTTGTTTCAGTGATACAAGGCCCTTATCCAACATGAGCCCATTTCTAATATTTCTCAGCAATGAAGGATTCAAAGGTCTTAACACCAACTCTGTGAAATAAAATGAATCTACTTTATATCCCCTGTCTTTCTTTCCCTCACTTTGTAATGTCAGGGTAATGTTCTTTAATTAGTCTCTCTATTCCCAGGATATCAATATGTAAATGCATTGTGTTTCACACTTAAATAGAAGTAGGAGATGTCAAGGGCTTGTGCTTATGAGTACATTACAGTGTTTGTTCCAGCCTCTGTCATACTTTTTCTGATGCCTTTGACAATACCATACCTATAAATATGCTTTCCACTTCCCTTTTTCTGGTGACCTGGCCCCTCTGCCTCTCTCTGACACTGACTCTCCCAGTGTTTTCCTTGTTTAATCTCTAATGAGTGTGGCCATGACTACAATGTTAAAACGTTGGATAACAGTGGGTAGGTCACCTGGGCTTGACATTTTTGACGGAAAAAAAAAATGGTGGTATATAGGAAAAAGAAAGGAAAAGGTGGATAAACACTTAAGATAGAAGACCAAAGACGTAGAACAAAGAGAAGAGTCAAATCTAGGGTCTCTAAAAATAGTCATGAATCTGAAAACCCAAATATAGCAATTATTTAAGTAAGTAAAGTCAGTTTTCCATACTTTTATTTTCCTAAGACCATCAAAGTATATATGTGATAAAAATCCCTATAAACTGTCTTTTTTGTTTCCCTCATTTAACTAGTTTATACCTACACCTGTTTTATTTGATACTGATATTGATTTTGTTCCTGGTTAGTTTTATATAGACATTACATCTGTATGTTCCTAAAGGAAAAATTTACTACAGCAATTGAAATGTATAATTTGATAGAAAACATAAACAGAGCAAATAATTAGCTGATTTACAGCTTGCTTTAGATACCATCTTCAATTATTAAAATAATTAGTGAAATTGAATTTGAGATAAAAACCTTAGCTTAATTTGAACTTGTCCTTGAAGCTACTTTCTGACCCATTTTAACATATTACCTGTTGAAATATTCATAAGAAAAAGGAAATTTTAGGCTTTGTGTTTAAGGTGACCTTTTTTCAGTTCACTTCCAATTTTTTTTTAATTCCCTTCTCTCTTATATTCCTTTCCCTAGATAAAAAGTTCTTGAACACAGAAATACAAATTACTTTGGTTCATTTTTTTTTTTTTTTTGAGTCTGTGTCCTTTAGTGAAAGACTTGAAGGCCTCAGTGTATCTCTACCTTTTGGTATCCTCTACAGTGTGAGAGATGTGTAATTCATTGTTTGTATTTTGTGATATTCTGAAAAAAGTAAACAAAATATATTCACTTCAAATTTAGGTAATGTGGCTTGCTTTGAAATACAAACAACACTCTCTATAAGATAAAAGACAATGAACATTAAAGACAATGTGATTACTATCTGAAATGCTGTCCAAATTGCTTCTGTTTCTTAAAATGACCTTTGACCATGAATTTGGGGTTTTATATAATAGAAATACATACTGACTTATGGCATAAATATATATATTCATAGTGGGAATATTTGTCTTCTTTATGAAAGGCAATTTAATACAATTATATGGGTTAAAATAAAAGGAGGACAAAATTGTATTTTTTCTTTTCTCTCACAAAATCATGCTTTTATCTAGGAAAAATTTGTAGGTGCTTCTGTGATCATCATAAACTTGCTTACTGTATAATAAAAAGTTATGTAAGATAAATGTGTTGAGTGTAGAATATTTCTTACTATGCACTCTTTAAAAGGCGTAGGCCTGAGCCTATGGAGTTTAGATGAGATTTCTTATCATTTGATAATGGACAGTTTGTATTTCTTTGTGCAATAACCTTGTAGAAACTCTGATGTTCCTATTAGTATAAAATTCTGTGATTTTTTTCATAAGAACATACACATTACTCTGCAGAGTTACCTTTTTATTTTTTAACTAGATTTCATAATCTGAATCCAACTAAGTCCCATCAACAGAGTCACTAGAGGTCAAGGTTATATTCCTAACAGAGATCACAGGATCATGTTTAACCAAGACTCTTGTATCCCCATGCCTTCCAGAAAAATACTTATCTTTCTAAAACGTATGTGTGTTTTCATCCAGCAATACCTACAGGATATTTGAAGCAAACTAGGTAAATGGAAATACATTCTGACATGCTACAATTGTATCAGAGTTTTAAATTTAGGTCAATTTAACATATTTACTAGGTTTTTTTCTATGCTAAATATTCCATGCCAAGAAGAGGGTATAGACAGCTCTCTAGAACAGGGCTCCCCAAACCCCCATGCCACAGACTGGTACTGGATGATGTGGTACTGGATGATGTGGTACTGGTTGATGTGGTACTGGACGATGGCCTGTTGGGAACCAGGTTGCACAGCAGGAGAGTAGCAGTGAGGAAGTAAAGCTTCCTCTGTATTTACAGCTGCTCCTCATCACTTGAATTACTGTCTGAGCTCTGCCTCCTGTCAGATTAGCAGCAGGATTAGATTCTCATAGGAGAGCAAACCCTATTGTAAACTGCGCATGGGAGGGATCTAGGTTGCCTGCTTCTTATGAGAATCTAATGCCTGATGATCTGCCACTCTCTCCCATCACTCCCAGATGGGAACTTCTAATTCCAGGAAAACAAGTTCAAAGTTCTCACTGATTCTACATTATGGTGAGTTGTATTACAATAATGAAATAGTTATACAACTCATTTATTGTACACTTTATTTCTATTATGTATTACAATTTAATAATAATAGAAATGAAGTGCACAATAAATGTAATGCTCTTGAATCATCCTGAAACCATCCCTACTGCCCCTTGGTCTGTGGAAAAATTGTCTTCCACAAAACCTGTCCCTAGTGCCAAAAAGGTTGGGGACCACTGCTCTAGAACACAATCTTGACACTCCTTAAAACTCAGTCTAGTAGGGTATATATGTAAGCAGATTATATCACACGAAGATAAAATCTATAATACAAGGTCATAGAATCTGTTTTCTAAATCCAGCATGGGATCTGTTTTAAGTGCAGAAGTTAACCAATAAATGGAATGAAAAGACCTGATATTTCTTCAAAACCCTGCTTCTTTGAATAACAGTATTTTTTTCTTTTACTTACTATGGGATCTCTTTAAGAAGCTCTATCTGGCTAGGGCAAGCACATACTAGAAAGTATTCATAAAAATTCGCTGGTCCTCTTCCCCATTCCTTCTGGATCTCCCATGGCTCTATTTGCCCTTTTAAATAATTTGGACATACTTTTCTGACTTCACTCTTGGCCCATAGTCTTATGAAAAATTTTGCCATTCCTAGTTCTTTGTAATACACATGTAGATAAAAACTCTTTCTGCCTTCTCCTCCACATATTGCAGAATACGTGGGAGGAAGAAATAATCTCAGCGATGTGTTGGTATGTATTAAACATCCAGCTCTCTGGGAAAATGAAACAAACAGGCAGCAAACAAACCTGCGTTGTAGCCTTTGTTGATATTCATGGTATAAAAACTTTCACTATGGCTTCTATCTAGCTACTGGCATGTCACTAAACATGTTAGGAAGTTCTCAATTCTCAAGATCCAGAAAGCCAGCTCTACTACATAACTGAATATTCCCTTCATGAGATAATTGTGACATGGTTCTTAAATATTAGGTATCAAGTACATAACTGAAGACTAACAATTTGTGACAGATCATGAAAATTAAAAAGGTATCTGCTACAGTAAAAGAAGAAATAAAGCCAATCACAGAAAAAGAAACAACAGCCCCTGGGCAATGCATGAATGATAGAACTCAGAATCAAACACAAGAGAGAGGTTACTTTGATTTCACCTGAAGACTATTAAGCTGTATTACCACTGTCTCTCATATAAAATTTGCTTGTCAAATGTAACAGATATTGTGAGCATTACAACCATTTACCAATATCTTCTTTTTCGAGGTATTCTGTAGGATGCTACTTATAGTCTCTTCTGAGGTTAAGTGTGGCTTCATATCATTCTTAGGCCAATAAGATTCAAATAAAAGTGGCATGTGTCACATTCAGGTGGAAAGTTTTAAGGGCAAATATTTGCCTTTCCACTTCTTACCCTGCTGTGAAGATGGTAGGGCATAGTGTTGATATGACAGGGCCATGGGGAATCTGGTCCAACACATAGACAGCAGGGTGTCCCTGGACAGTAGCCTGAACATGCAGCACAAGGTTCCTCAGTCAAAAGTAAACATTTAAAAATATGTTAAGCAGGCCGGGCATGGTGGCTTATGCCTGTAATCCCAGTACTTTGGGAGGCCAAGGCGGGCGGATCACGAGGTCAGGAGATTGAGACCATCCTGGCTAACACGGTGAAACCCCGTCTCTACTAAAAATACCAAAAATTAGCCGGGCGTGGTGGCAGGTGCCTGTGGTCCCAGCTACTCCGGAGGCCGAGGCAGGAGAATGGGCGTGAACCCGGGAGGCGGAGCTTGCAGTGAGCAGAGATTGCGCCACTGCACTCCAGCCTGGGCAACAGAGTGAGACTCCATCTCAAAAATAAATAAATAAATAAATATAAAAATATGTTAAGCCAACGACATTGTGTGTATTTATTACCTCAGCCCACCTGTACTGTCCTAGCTAAAAACATATATGTGCCTAAATTCAGTAATAGTAGTGGGCCGATAGTTCTTGCTCCACAGTATAGGTTCAACCTCTGATAAATTTCTTGCTGAATTTATAAAATCTTGAATTAAAGGGGTCATTCAAAAAGTACATATCAAATGATTCTCCATGATTTCCCCCAGGAAGCTGGCACTGGAGTTTTGGAAAGTGGCAATTCTCACTTCTATCTTGATAGAAATTTTAATGTGGGTAGATTATAGGTGACTTTTACTTTATAGTATAAATCCTCCTCTATTTTTAAAGTCCACATTCAAGACCCAAGTAAACCTTGCATGAATGTTGCATTTACAGTGTGGAAAATATCTAAGAAGTATCCATAAGAAATATTTTGGTTTTGGCTTATCACTGCCCCAAAAATTGCTGCTTGGTAATAAGGAAGCTACACGTTTTACTCTTATCTTTTTAACATGAGCAGCCCAGTTAGAGAAGAATAATTGTGTCTATTTTCTAAAGAGCTGGGGGAAAAAAAAAATCAAACTAAATTCACCTGATTTCCCAGTGTTGGCACCTCTAATAAATTTATCAAATTAGAAGCCCAAATTCAAAATGGTTCCCAGGTGCGTCTGATCTTGTCCTCTCTCTCTGTTATTGGAAAACACTGGATTCAGAATTATGGCTATCTTCTCTCTATGACTCCCAATCACACTATGAGGTAGTTAAACTCTCAAACTTATGGCATTTTCATCAAAAATGTAAACAATGCCTATATCCTTATGGTATCATAATAGTAAATTAAAATAGGTATTTAAAATGCTTGGCATATGTGTATTTTTCTAAATAATTCTTACTGAGAGTATAAAAGCTATTCCAGCTTTTTTAAAATTTGGTAAAACAAATTATTTTTACCTTATTCAAAATGTCTATAATTTTATATATTTGAATTATGTGGTGTCACAGTTTTAGCCTTTTCATGAAGAGTGTCCAATCTTCAATCTACACTGCACTGTGCCTAGTACTTGCATATTTTCAATTTTACATTAATAATTATTATCTCATTTCATTGTAACATAGCCTTGTAAATTAATTTGCAAAAGTCATTCAGAATTAATTGATAAGAAAATTGAGATTTACGGATATTACCTGGTGGCTCAAAGTTCACAATAATATACTCAAGGTTTCCTGCTTCTTAGTTCATTGTTCTTCCATAGTGACTACCAGATAATGCTCAGATAAATAAAGGATGGTTATACAAAACGTCTCTCACCACTAAATCTAAGAATATCTAGTACTAAACAACAATTACATTTTTATTAGTAGAAGTGATGTCAACCATGGTGCCTTGAATCAGCCTGAAAATGTCACAGCCACAAAAAAAAAGGAGAGTAGACAAATCTTTCTTTGGTGACAAAAACTGCATTTTTTGTGTTGAACTTTTTTTCTCAGCTTTGCCGAAAGGACTAATTACAAGTTGCAAAATCTAGGGTTTTTTTTTTTACTATTTTTATGTTAATTCTGTTATTTCTGATGGCTTTTGACATTTGATGGCCATAGACTGTGATAATTTGCTGCCGAGATGTTACAATATGTTGTGCCTAGTCTGTGTCCTACTGAAGAAAAAATATATATATATACGCACACACACACATAATACTTTGAGCAGGATACAGGATACAGATTTTATATATATATATATATATACACACACACACACACATATATCTATATAGTATATACACACATTATTGATGTATATGTATGTATATGAATAAAATTGTGAAGTGATTGATTGTAAAGGCAGGTGCTCAAATACCATCTTCTCTGTGAGAGTCCCTGATTTGCTCTGTTCCCACAGAGAGTAGAAAGTGCACCTCATTTCTACTGCTTTAGCACCTCACACATGTCTCTGTTAGAGCACTTTGCAACTTGCACTTGAATTGTCTCGCTGCATAACTGCCCTTCCCAATTATCTCGTGCTGCCTGGAGGGCATGGAGCGTCTATAACTTTTTAATCACCATCTAATATTGACCTTGGCCCATATTGATGTTAATGTCCATTATTTAAGAGTAGAATGAATAATTACCAAAGATATGGGATCAGGAGAAATAGGACCTACAAACGATATACTCCTTTCTTCATGTTTCATGCCCATCCTGGCTGTTCAAATATTAAATCCCAGTGAACTTCTAATACATGCTATTTCAAAACTCATGAACACTTGCTTGCCTATGTGACCCTTTCAGTCAAAATTCAGCTTCCATAAAGATGATGTTCAGTCCCATACCCAGAAAACATTTAACATCACTTAATATGATATTTGAATCAGCCTGACATTTCACAGCCAGGTAGCTGCCTATGCAGCCCAATTGATTCCACAGAGAATACTGCCAAATCAGGAAATTCTTTTTTTCCCTGACCAGAAAAATAGCATCACAGTGAAATGAAATAAATACAAAGGCTATCTGAACTAATGGGGTTTATTTGATGAAAACATTTGTTGAATTAAATATTTGAGTGTTTGATATGATGATGATCCCCCAATGGGAGAAATGTAAAAATCTACTTCTCTAATATGAAGAAGTCACATCACCAGAATGAAAATAATGGAGCTCCAGTGAGAGCTAGCACTGAAGAATTTGGTTTATTTTTGGTTCAGCATGGTATCCACATATTTATACTACTATTACAATGGTATCCATGTTTTCTTTGGGGAATAGGAAACAAACTGTAAACAGTGGTATATCAGTCCATTTTCACACTGCTAATAAAGACATACCCGAGACTGTGTAATTTCTAAAGAAAAGATGTTTAATTGACTCACAGTTTCACATGACTAGGGAGGCCTCAGGAAACTTACAATCATGGTGGAAGGGGAAGTAAACACTCCGTTCTTCACATGGTGGGAGGAGAGAGAAGTGCCAAGTAAAAGGGGGAAAAGTCCCTTATAAAACCATCACATCTCATGAGAACTCATTGTCACAAGAGCAGCAGCATGGGGTTAGCTACTCTCATGATTCAATTACCTCCCACTGGGTCCCTCCCCTGACACATGGGGATTATGGGAACTATGATTCAAGATGAGATTTGGGTGAGGACACAACCAAACCACATCATTCCATCCTGGCCCCTCCCAAATCTTATGTCTTCACATTTCAAAACACAATCATGTCCTTCCAACAGTCCCCAAAAGTCTTAACTAATTCCAGCAATAACCCAAAAGTTCAAGTCAGAAGTCACATTTGAGACAAGGCAGGTCCCTCCCTCCTGCCTATGAGCCTGTAAAATCAAAAGCAAGTTAGTTATTTCCTAGATACAATGCGAGTACAGGCATTGGATAAATACATCCTTTCCAAATGGGAGAAATTGGCCAAAACAAAGGGGCTACAGGCCCCATGTAAGTCTGAAATCCAATACGGCATTCATTAAACTTTAAATTTCCAAAATGATCTCCTTTGACTCCATGTTTCACATCCAGGTCATGCTGATAGAAGAAGTGGGCTTCCATGGCCTTGGGCTCCTCCACCACTGTGGCTTTGCAGAATACAGCCCCCCTGCCAGCTGCTTTGATGGGCTGGTATTGAGTGCCTGCAGCTTTTCCAGGTGCATGGTGCAAGGTGTCAGTGGATCTATCATTCTGGGGTCTGGAGGATGGTGACCCTTTTCTCACAGCTCCACTAGGCAGTGCAAAGTGGGGACTCTGTGTGAAGGCTATGACCCCACATTTCCCTTCCACACTGTCCTAGCAGAGGTTCTCCATGAGGCCTCCACCCCTGCAGCAAACTTCTGTCTGGGCATCCAGGTGTTTCCATACAACCTCTGAAATCTAGATGAAGGTTCCCAGACCTCAATTCTTGACTCCTGTGCACTGCACGCACAATACTACATGGAAGCTGCAAAGGCTTGGGGCTTGCACCCTCTTAAATAATGGCCCAGGTTGTAACTTGGCCCCTTTAGCCACAGCTGGAGCTGAAGCCGCCAGGACTCAGGGCATCATGTCCCCGAGACTGCAGAGAGCAGGGGGTCCCTGGGCTGGGCCCACAAAACCATTTTTTCTCCTAGGTTTCCAGATCTGTGATGGGAGAGCCTGCTGTGAAGGTCACTGTTATGCCCTGCAGACATTTTTCCCATTCTCTTGGTAATTGACATTTGGTTCCGTATTAATTATGCAAATTTATGCAGCCAGCTTGAATTTCTCCCATAAAATGGTTTTTTTTTCTATTGCATCATCACGCTGCAAATTTTCCAAACTTTTCAAACTTTTATGCTCTTCTTTCTCTTAAACACTTTGCCATTTAGAAATTTCTCCTGCCAGTTACCCTAAATCATCTTCCTCAAGTTCAAGGTTCCACAGATCTCTAGGGTAGGAGCAAAGTGCCACCAGTATCTTTGCATAGCAAGAGTGACCTTTACTCCATTCCCAACAAGTTCCTTATCTCCATCTGAGACCACCTAAGTCTGGACTTCATTGTCCATATCACTATCAGCATTTTCCATTCAACAGTTCTCTAGCATGTTCCAAACTTTATCACATCTTCCTGTCTTCTGAGTCCTCCAAGTCTCTAGTGAGTTCCAAACTTTCCCACATTTTCCTGTCTTCTTTTGAGCCCTCCAAACTGTTCCAACCTCTGCCTGTTACCCAGTTCCAAAGTTGCTTCTTCATCTTCAGGTATCTTTATTGCAGCACCCCACCTCTGCTAACAATTTACTGTATTACTTCATTCTCATGCTGCTAATAAAGACATACCCAAGATTGGGTAATTTAAAGAGAAAAGAGGATTAATTGATTCACAGTTTTGCATGGCTGGGGAAGCCTCAGGAAACTTACCATGGCAGAAGGGGAAGCAAACATGTCCTTCTTCGCATGGCAGCAGGAGAGATAAATTCCAAGCAAAAGGGGGGAAAAGCCGCTTGTGGAACCATCAGATCCCATGAGATGAGAATGGTAGCATGGGGTAACCACCCCCATGATTCAATTACTTCTCACTGGGTCCCTCCCACGACACATGAAGATCATGGGAACTACAATTCAAGATGAGATTTGGGTGGGGAAATAGCCAAACCATATCATGTGGATTTTTCTATTTATAGACAAACCCTCACCTAAAGGAAGAATAATGGTAGTCAATGTGATATAATTTGAAAGATTTTGCAATATGCCCCTACCTAAATATTCTTCCCCTTGGCCACACATATATCCAAGGAGCAGGACTACAATGATTGTCTTGGTGGGGATAAAAAGCTAGAGAATTCTCAGGCATAGATACAATGCCTTAGTTAACAGGTATCCCCCAAAGTAATCAAATTTATTCTTATTTTTATTTTTACAAGCCCTGTTTGAAAGGGGAAGACATACTTCTATTTTTGAAATTTAAGAGGGCTGAAATAATATCAAGTAAATATTTTGATCACAATGGTAAAAAACTAGAAATAAAAAAACAGAAAGTTTTTTGGAAAATTCACAATATATGTAAAGTAAACCCCATGCTCCTGAACAGGCAATGAGTCCAAGAAAAGATTAAAAGGAAAATTTACAAATATTAAATGGCACACAAAAATGGAAACAACATACCAGAACTTATGATGTGCAAGAAAAGCAGTTCTAAGAGGGAATTTTATAGTTACAAAAGTCTGCATTCATAAAAAAAGAAAGAACTGAAATAAAATCCAAATATTATACCTCAATAAACTAGAGAAAGAAAAACAAACTAAACCTACAACTAGTAGAAGAAAGAAGATAACAGATACAAGAGCAGAAATAAATGAAATAGGGTCTAGAAAAGCAATAGAAGAGATCAAACTAAGAGTTGAGTTTTTAAAAAGAACCTTTAGTCAGACTAAATAAGAAAATAGAAGATTCAAATAAACAATAAATGAAAGAGGAAACTTTACAAATATCAAAGAAATACAAAGAACTAAAAGAAACTACTATGAACAGTTATATGCCAACAAATTGATAACCTAGAAGAAATGGATAAATTCCTAGAAACATGTAATCTATCAAGACTGAATCATGAAGAAATACAAAATCTAAACAGACTGACAATGAGTAACGTAATTGGGTAACTAATTAGAAAAAGCTCCCATCAAAGCAAAGCCCAAGACCCAGTGGCTTCATGACTCATTTCTACCAAACATTTAAGAAATAACTGGCCAGGTGCGGTGGCTCACGCCTGTATTTCCAGCATTTTGGGAGCCCAAGGTGGGTGGATCATTCGAGGTCAGGAGTTCAAGACCAGCCTGGCCAACCTGGTGAAACCCCATCTCTACTAAAAATACAAAAATTAGCTGGTCAGGTAGTGGCACCCGCCTGTAATCCCAGCTACTCAGGAGGCTGAGGCAGGAGAATTGCTTGAGCCTGGGAAGCGGAGGTTGCGGTGAGCCAAGATCACACCACTGCACTCCAGCCTGAGTGACAGAGTGAGACACTGTCTCAAACAAACAAACAAACAAAAACAAGAAATAACTAATAACACCCTTCTCAAACTATTTTTTTTTTTTTTTTTTTGAGACGGAGTCTCGCTCTGTCGCCCAGGCTAGAGTGCAGTGGCGCCATCTCGGCTCACTGCAGGCTCCGCCTCCTGGGCTCACGCCATTCTCCTGCCTCAGCCTGGAGTAGCTGGGACTACAGGCGTCTGCCACCACGCCCGGCTAATTTTTTGTATTTTCAGTAGAGACATGGTTTCACCGTGTTAGCCAGGATGGTCTCGATCTCCTGACCTTGTGATCCACCCACCTCGGCCTCCCAAAGTGCTGGGAATACAGGTGTGAGCCACCGCTCCCGGCCTCAAACTCTTTCAAAAACTGAAGAAGAGGAAATAACTTCTAAATTCATTTTACAAGGCCAGTGTTACCCTTATAGCAGAGCCAGAAAAGGAAAAGACAAGGAAAGAAAATTACAGTCCAATATTCCTGATGGACAATAATGTGAAAGTCCTTGGCAAATACCAGCAAACTGATTAAAAGGCACAGTTAAATGATTATTCACCATGATCAAGTGGGATTTATCCATGGGATATAAGTTGGTTCAACATATGCATATTAATACAAGTGATATACGACATTAGCAGAATGAAAGACAAAACTATATGATCATCTCATTAGATAAAGATGAGGCATTTGAAAAAGTCACTATCCTTTAATGATAAAAACCCTCAACAAATTAGGTATAGAAGAAATGTTACTCAACATAATTAAGGCCATACATACCAAGCCCACAGCTAATATCATAATCAATGGTGAAAAGTTGAAGGCTTTTTCTCTAAGATCAGAAGCAAAACAAGGATACTCATTTTCAATATGTCCCTTAAATACAGTACTAGAAGTTCTGGCTGGGACAACTAGGGAAGAAAAATAAATAAAATACATCCAAATCAAAAGTTTACAGATGACATGATATTTTATAGAAAAAATGCTAAAGAGTTCACCAAAAATACTGTTAAAAATAATAAATTCATTAAAGTTGCATAATATAAAATCAACATACAAAACTTAGTTGTGTTTCTATATATTAACACTGAACATTTTTTGCAAGAATGAAAAAAAATCCTAAAATTTGTATGGAACCTCAAAAACAAAAGAAAACAAAAAAACAAAAACCACCAAAGGGCCAGAGTAGTCTTGGGCAAAACAAACAAAGCCGGAGACATGACATTACCTGATTTCAAAATGTATTACAAAAGTATAGTTATCGGCCAGGCACAGGGGCCCACAACTCTAATCCTAGCACTATGGGAGGCCAAGGCAGGCAATTGCTTGAGCCAGGAGTTTGAGATCAGTCTGGGCCACATGGCAAGATCGCTTCTTAAAAAAAGAAAAAAAAATTATAGTTATCAAAACAACACGATATTCAAGTTCAAGAGATCTGTTATACAGTGTGGTGGCTACTGTTAAAAACATTGTGTTGTATACTTAAAATGGGCTCAGAGCATAGATTTTAAGTGTTAAACATAAAAAATGATACGTGTAGTAATGCATATGTTAATTAACTTAATTTATTCATTCTACAATGTACATATATTTATATATCTTTCAAAATATGTTGTAAACCATAAATATATAGAATTTTTATTTGTTAACTTAAGATACAAATAAGATAATTTTTCTGAGAAACAAAACCCAGCACAGTATTGGCATAGAAACAGACATATAGACCAAATATACAGAAGAGAGAGCCCAGAAATAAATTCAAACATTTACAGTCAACTGCTGAACAAATGTGCCAGAATACATAATATGGAAAGGACAGTCTTTTAAATAAATAATGTTGGGAAAACTGGATATCCATACGTAGAAAAATAAAATTAGAACCTCATCTCACATCATATGTAAAAATCAACTCAAAAAAGATTTAAATCTAAGGCCTGAAACTAGAAAACTACTAGAAGAAAACATAGAGAAAATCGCCTTGACATTGATCTGGGCAAAGTTTTTCTGAATGTGTGGGGCACAGGTAATGAAATAAAAGGAGACAAATAAGATTACATCAAACAAAAAGCGGCACAGCAAAGAAAACAATCAACAGGGTGATGAAACAACCTCCAGAATGTGATAAACTATTCTCAAACCATATATCTGACAGGAGGTTAATGTCCAAAATATATAAGGAATTCAAATAAGTCAATACCAAGAAAACAAGTAACCTGATTAAAAAATGGGCAAAGAACCTGAATAGACATTTCCCCAAATATAAGACAAAAATGGCCAACAGGTATACGAAAAAAATGTTTAACATTTTTATATTTATATCATCAGGGAAATATAAATTAAAACCACATGAAATATCACCCCATACTTTTTAGAATGCCTATTATCCAAAAAACAAAAAATAAGTATTGGTGAGGATATGGAGAACAAGAAAGGCTTGTACACGACTGGTAGAAATGTAAATTGGTGCAACCATTTTGGAAAACAGTATGTAAATTTCTCAAAATACTAAAAATAGAAATAGCATACAATTCAGCAGTCCCATTTCTGGTTATACATCCAAAAGAAATGGCAATCAGTTTGCCAGAGATATTTGCATTCCCTGCTCATTGCAGCGTTACTCACAATAGCCAAGATACAGAATCGAGCTAAGAGTCCATCGATAGATGAATGAATAAGAAAATGCAATGTATACACACACACATACATATATAATATGCACATACACAGAGAGAGATTTATACACATATATGTATACATAAAATGGAATGCCATTCAGCCTTAAAAAGGATTCAATCTTGTGATTTGTGACAGCAAGGATGAACCTGGAAGACATTATGCTAAGTGAAAGAGGCCAGGCATGGAAAGACAAACACTGCAATCCTGTCGTTTATATGCGGAATTTTAAAAAGCTGAACTCATGGAAGTAGAGAAGAAAATGGTAGTTATCAGGGGCTGAGCAGGGGTGCGAAGATGGAGAGATGTTAGTCACAGCTTACACATTTTTAATTAGGAGAAACAATTTTTTGGAAATCATTTGTACAGCATGGTAACTATAGTTATTAAAATTTAATGTATAATTGAAAATTGCTCACAAAATAGATCTTAAATATTCTCACCTCCAAAAAAATGAAAAATATGAGAGGTAATGAGTATGTTTATTAGCTTTATTTATTACACAATGTATACAAATATCAAAACATGTTGTATACCATAAATATATATAATTTCTATTAGTCAATTAAGCCTTAAACCTAAAAAAACTTTTTTCTATTTCCCAATATTATGTTAATTGTTGATTCCCATGACTAAATTGTTTTTTCTTTCTTGTATTAATTTTGGGATTAAATATGAAAATTTAGAAGTAATTTTGTAAAAACATTTTTATATTCCATACACAAACCTATCCTAAAAATATCTCACAAAAATTCCTTTGTGTCTGTTTTTTCCCCAAGTCAAATATATTTTTAGCCAACTAATTAATACCAGAAAGATAAAATTATCTTCTCATTTAGTATGAAATATTCATAGCTCTGAGTATTTAATTGTAAGAAATACATAGAATTAAAAAGCAGAAATTAATTTGTTCGGTAATAAAATATAAACCTTCTAACTTAAGGGATTTTCACTGTCCTCTTAGAAAGTAGCTCTTCTTAGAGATTTCAACCCAGATGTCTAAGTAGAGGTGTGACTACAAACCTAACTGTTTTGCATTGTAAGTTGAAGGTCAAAGAAACAAATGCAGCTGAAAAAGAACTGGGAGAAACTAGGAGATCCCCTACTATGGGGAAAACAAGATCTACAAAAATTGCATCTGCATGTTTGAAGTAGAAAAAGATTGAAAATTATGTAATGAAAAATTAAAATCTATGTTAAGTCCTACAATTGCCAATAGACAGAAGATTACTAGGATCCTCCAACGAATCATATGGCAAGGGCCATGAAAGTAGTAAGATCCCTTTCTGACTAGATATTTTCAATTCAGTAGTACCCATCCCAACCTTTGCTCTGGTTTTCAATTTATAATGGAGCAAGACTGACTTTACAGGCATCCACCTTTCGGATGCCCTTTCTTTATTCTCTTATAGCATAAATGATCACGTTTACTGGGTGAATGCAGATAAAATCTAAATATTTGGATCCATTTCTTGTCTTCAAATAACCTAGCCACAAAGAATGACCCAACTTTTTTCAGAATTTTCTTTATCAGTATTTTTGTTTGGAAATACATATCACCTTCCTCCTTCCAAATCTCTGTCCCTTTTGCCTTGCACCTAACTCTCTCACTGTCTCCATATCATTTGTAATTATTTATCTTTCTTTAAAAACTGACTGTTATAGTAGGGTATATTCTTCATTTAAATACAAACATACAAAATAAAAACATTTCTGCAAAGTTAGAGGTCCTATAAAAATAGGATTTTTTTTGTTTCTACTTTGCTGCTACTTTTATTTCTCTTTCAGTTACCCAGATGTTACTTCAGACCTTTTAAATTTCCTTCATTTCTGAGGCACTGAAGATATGTTTGCTTGAACTCAATCATGCTATAACATTATTAAAAATAACTATAAATTGACCAAAAAATGAAAGCCAGAAAAAAAGAAGAGAAAAAGAAACAAAGTAAAAGGACAGGAAAGCAAAGAAATGTGTTGCAGATTGTCTTTAAGCAAAATAGCTGGTTCATGTATAAGCAACAATTCTTCAAGTGGGGATAAAAGTGTTTGCCTGAGTACAGATCAGCAGACCCAATATCGCACATTAGTTGAGAATGGATAATAACACTGCTGCCCTGATGTGACGAAGTGAGGCATCTCACATGAAGTACAGCAATATACAAGGATTTCTAGTGGGTTGGGAATCAAACTGAGCCATGGTCCCAATTCTACCAGAGACACTTTTCTAGGTTTCAGACATCTCACAGAAAAAATGAGGGATATTGCACTTGTTGTCTGGGCAGCATGTGTCGAAGGAACCCCTAGCATAATGATTTTAAATATTTTGCTTTGCTATCAACATAAACTCACCAAATGGATTATAATAAACAATTCAAATTCAACTTTTATTCAACAAACAAATGAAATATTAAAGGTTCCAGAATTTTCTATATTATGTTATCAGAAAAAATCGTTTTCTGCCACATGTCATAAATATTTTGTTAAACCATGTTTTCTAATGTTGAGATTAAATTAGGGATATCATAGTCACCACATAAGTTTATAAATTTTGCAATTCATATTTCACAAGCATTAGCAGCCTGTGGATATTCCAGCAGTAGTAACCCTAGGGAATTTTTTGGAGACCAGAGGCTATCTTTCATTGAACTCACAAACAAGTTCATGCCTGCAAGGTTTTGATGCTCCACTCCTACTTTTCCAAGGGGTAAGTTAGTCCCTTCATTAAATTCTAGGTAAAAAGTTTCATGTTTATTTTTACTACTGTTTCATTTGGCCAGTAAATACTGCTGCTGGATTGCAGGCTGTGACAATCCCCAGCATACATAAACTGCATTCTATCTGTGGTTGCTACCCTTGGCACTTATGTCTCTTGTTTCACCAGGCACAGCATTTACTCATGATTGCCACCATTGCACAGTAGAAGGACCTGGTTTCTGTGGTGTCTGAGTTTCTCAATGGCAAAGCTCTAAGGTGGCCTGTGACTAAGGACATCGGAAAGAGAGGAACAAAGAACCATTATTTCTTGTTACAGTGATGCTAGGCAGTGTTTGTACAGTAATATATTTCATAGTTCAATGAACAAGCTCATTCAGTATTTTAGGAAGATATTTAATGTAGTCTATCCCTACCCTTTATAGGTCTCAGAAATGAGTCCAATGGGGACTGAGTAGAAATGTAAATCCTACAGACCAATTCCATATTCTGTCCAGAATTACTCCTTAATGATTAAGACAGTGGTATCAAGTTAATAGTTTTATACCTCATTCTCTTACTTTAAAATTTATTTTCTCCTAAAAAGCTAATTATTTTCCCTGTTAATAGACTTCTCTTGAATAGTCCCACCAGTTTTCTACACATAACCGCAGTGTCTGAATCCCCCAAAGGGTCCTCGTTGATATTATTCCCCAGAGGTTTCTTCCACCACATAGATAAAGAGATTCCAATTAGGAATTGCTAGACAACTCACCAGATGTCTTCAGATATTCCATCACTTAGTAATAGACCAAGTGTGGGCTAAACCTGATGTTAGTGTTACACTTCAAACAAAAGGCACATAGGAAGAAAAACAGAAACTTACTGTCAAGATCTACCACAAGCTACTATTTCTCTACTGTAAAGTTACACATGAATTTTGGTTTCTTTTTCTTTCTTTCTTTCTTTCTTTTTTTCTGGATCTGTACCTCTCAAGAGAACTTCAATAAGGATATATGAGATTTTAAAATTAAATAAGGAAACTTTTTTAAAATGACAGTCTATCTAGTTCCTACCAGGATGCTGAAGTAGCAAGACTGCTGGATTTCAGCTTTAAGAGAAACTAGAGAGAAATCCCAGATAAATTGCAAAGGGAAAACATAAAACATCAAGGACAGGAAAAAAACTGTAAGAAATCCTTGGGTGATGGGTGGCTGTTTTAAAACTGCTGTGTGAGGGGGTGGTACAGGGAGCAAGACCTAATACAAGGAGAAAACTTTAGCAGGGCAGAAACTGTAGCGTTCTGCCCTTGTTCTTCCATCACCCTCCGTAACTTCTGGTTGTTGCTTCTGCAACCATTCAGGAAGTATTCTCACCCTATTATTGGGGTAAAATAAATGAGGTCATAATCTGAAGAATTATTTTATAGAATGAGGAATACTCTGATATCAGCTCCCTCCATCTCAGGGCTCAATCCACCCTGAACTCACAGGGGTTGGACTGAGGTCTGGCCTTGCTCACATACTGACTGTTCACAGACGTGATAATAGCAGGTTGGAGGCTGTAATTTTAAAAGAGCTCCCTTACAAGTTTGGCCCTTGTCTGGTGTCTGGAAACTTGACTTCTGAAACATTCTCAAAATGATAAGATTGTGTCTCTAAGTCTAGGTTGTTTATACAAACAATGTGCTTTGTGGTGAAAACATGCTCTTCTTCTGGGAGTCTGGCATGTTTGTTGCTAGACTGAGAATGGCTGTGTGACCAGCCTCCACTAAAAATCCTAAATTATGTCTCAAACAAGATTACCTGGGTAGAAATGTCATGAAGATGTGACTGCATTTTTGGTGATAGAGGGTGGGCATACTCTCTGCGACCCCTTATGGAAAGGAGAGAGCATAGGAAATCTGCACGTGGATTCCTCCAGACACTGTTTATTTCTCTTTGTTGGTTCTTATTCTGTCTCTAATAAATCTCAGCTGTGAGTATAACCATATGCTAAGATTGCTGAGTTCATTTAATGAGTCATCAGATGTGTGGGCATCCCTGGGACACTGGAAACATTGATGAAATAACTGATAACCTCCGGGAATAGGAGGTCCAATGCCAAATTAACAGTGCACTTGAGGAGCACAGCCATCTCTAAAGAAAAACAAATATTGGCTTACCACTTTCACCACAAGCAAAATGTAAGAACAGATGGGCCAAGAATTAAAAAGTATCTCTATAAACCTTCTAAAAGAGATAATATTTTGAAAATAAGAAAAAAGGGAAGTATGAAGTATCTTCTAACCTGTTTTTAGTCCATCTGCATGCTGTAATATAACTCACTTCTTCTCATATATTTTAAGAATTTCTTGGTCCATGTTGATTTTTGACTGTATTTCTTGCCTCCATCTTCTCTCTCTTCTTGTATATTTGTAGAAAATTCACGTGGAATGCTATCTAGCTTACATTTCAGATCAAAATTTAGTTGATTCTTCTTTTCAAGTGTTTCAGCTTCACCTTCATGAGTCAAAATCATAGTCTTCTTCCAGGTCCAGCTTAAATTTCATAATCTCTATGAAACCACATTACTGTTCAATTCCTTAATTACCAATTCCATGCTACATTAACCACAATACTTTTTTTCATAGCATTATTTGTAAGGTGTTTGTATTATTTTGAACTGATATATGATTGCCCTACTAGAATATAGTATTTTAGGGAATAGAGACTATACCTTAGTCAGCTATGCTACAACACTCTGCAAAGATGTATTGCATTAGTAAAAAAGATGGGATGTAATAAAAACAATAATTGCAATTGCTAATGTTTATTGAACACTTACTATATGTGTTATTAATTTTTCAATGTTCTACTTTTAATAACTTATGTAATCCTCAAAACAGTTTATAAATAAAGCTCTCCTATATTCACCATTTTGAAGATAAAACAACTAAAGCACACGGGAATTTAATAATCTCCCTAAGGTTAAAGTGGTGCTAAGTGAAAAAACAATCTTTGAATCAGTGAGGTCCAGTCTCAGAGGCTGAACTGTTTAAATACTCTGTGAAACTTCTTTTATTAATAGATGAGAAATATTAGAATTTCCTGATTTAGAAACAAAACCTAACAAATCAAAACAAAGTATTAAATTTGAATTTCAAGTAAACAACAAATCATTGTTTTTTATAAGTAGTTCCTAAATACTGCATGGGATATAATTATACTAAAATTTAATTGTTGTTTATCTGAAATTCAAATTTGACTGGGTGTTTTATATTACACCCAGTCATTCTACAAATACAAATAATGATATACATCTAAACAGAAGTGTGACAACTTGTGTGGTAGATAGAGAGATGTACCACCCAGATAACCTTTATGAAATAGTGTACTTTCCAACTGTGGAGTGTGGAATGTCCAGACAAGCCTCCTCCCAGCATTTCCTCAGGGTCTGCTTGATTTCTGTCTGATCATTCCCTTTCTAGGGCAGCTGGCATCTGCTGACTGAGGATGGTGCCTATAAAGGCTCAGCTAGTGTAGCCCAATGCCAAACAACCCTAACAGGCAATATTGACTCTAAGCTTCTGTAGGCAGTCCAAGCCTTTTATGACTTCCTGATTGACCAACTATACCTCCTTCCCCTTCCTTTCACGTACGTCAATCCTTAATAAATATCTTGAGCCTCAAACTTTGTCTTCACGTCTGCATTCGGAGAACCCAACCTTCAACAGCTTACATTTAGAGATAACCAAGTAACAGGACAAAAAGAACCCATTTCTTTCTACAAAGCCCTTCTATTGACAGACAAATAATTTTTACTGTAGCCCCTTTGCTGAAATCAGAGCAATATACCTTGTATCAGTCAGGATTTGGACAGGAAACAGATATATACTCAAAGGTGACAATTTAAAAATTTAATGAAAACACTATTTACAAAGGTGTGGACAGGCCTAAGCAAACCCAGAAGGTTGTTACATAACTTGTTATGAAGAACAAAATTTGACATGGAGGCTATAAAAATCTAATTAGCAATGCAGGAAGACATCACTAACCCTAGGCCTGTAAGGGATATGGGTAAGAGATGGTTACCGGAACCCAACAAGCTGGGACAGGAGTATCCCTCACAGATGAGAAAAAAGTATAGCCATGGACCAACCATAGCCTAGCTGCAAGAAGCCATAAGAACACAAACACAGATCTCTCATTCTTTCCAGGGTCCCAACTATCGCTGGTGCATGCCATGGGGTGAGCCCAGCCAGAAGCCAGAGGGCCAGGTAGAGAACAGCCTGTATGCAGAGAACAAGGCCAGCACAGAGTGAAGAGTAGATTTGACAGGAAAATAAAGACTAGACCAAAATACTAAAGCTCAAGATCAAGAATGGTATGCTAATTCATGAAGCAAAGGAAAGGCAGAACATGAGACAGACTATTGCATCAGAAATGGAAAGACCTCAGTTATAGTACTATTAATATACCTGATTATTTTTTATATTACAGTCAAGTCACCATCTCTCTGGGTCTGTTTTGTCATCTTTTAAATGAGTCCATAAACTCTAGGGTTTCTTCAGGCTTTTACAATCCATAATTATACCTACCTAAATTTCCTATATGAAGTCTATGAAGAGAATGACTTTGGGAAATGAGATTCAGAATTATTTAAGAAAGCAGGATAATTATGAAATAGCAATGACCTGCTTTAAGAAAATTAAGAGAGCAGCAGGAAAGGTAATATGTAGGATTTGCTAATGACAATGGGTTATTAACAAGAACAAGAGTTGTCACAGGAGATGGTGTGAAAATAAAAGGATATAACATAGAACACAAAGGAAATACAGATGAATTAAAAAATCCATAAAAATTTTAACAGTAATTTTTAGTAAGCCCAGTTTAGTAAGATCAAATTCAAATCATGAAAGACTAAAAGGAAATAAAATACCTACACGTGCAATTTTTTTTTTCATTTGGAAATAAGTACAATATGGATTAATAAAAAGAACAGGTAAATTTAAGATCAAAGTTCAGAGTTCAAATATTCATAGAGTACTTTGAAAGAACAAATGAGATATTTAGTTGAAAGTGCTTTGAAAGCTTTAAATTGCCACTCAAATATTGTTGACCTTTCTGTTGGGATCAATCTACTGGTATCTTAATGGATTTTTTTTTTCTAAATAGAAAGTGTTTGAATGTTTCTAAACACAATATTTCTGAAAGAGGGATCACGGGTCATGGCAAAATATGGCATGGATAAAACACAGTTTATTAGCACGGTAGATTATATTACTTGTTACCAAAAGTTCCAGTTCCTGTCCATGTAGTGCCTCTTGGTGTGAGAAGATGATGCCCTGTTGAACTTTGAAGTGGCCTTAAGACTTGCTTTGACTGATGAAATATAGGTAGAAGAGACATGTGTCACTCTGGGGCAGAAGTTCATGAGCTGACATGTCTCTTTCCCCTCTGTCCTGATGAGTAGCAATGTACTGTGAAGCAGCTGGTCATCAGCCTGGGTCTCACAGTGGCTATGACATAAAGCCACAGTCAACCCAAGATAGACATACGTTGTTAAAAAGAAATATAATTTCATTGCTATGACTGACTGGGATTTTTGTGGTAACTTTTACTGTATCATAACTTAGCCTATATTAACTGATGCAATTGGTTTTCTACTGTATTTACATTATTTTTCTTGCCTGAGCAGCTTTTGGGTACCCAGTTTTTGTTTTGACAGTTCAGCTTTAGTTGAAAACATATGTCTCCGAAGAGACATATGCTTGCTGCAGATTTGGCCTGATAGTTTTAGGGTACAAATACCTTTCCTGCTTCCTTCACTCTCAGGTAGATTCTGGACCTGAACTCAGGAATTGTGATCAGAGAGTGTAGTAAAGCTAAGGAATTACTCACTGTGTGTATTAGTCAGGGTTCTCCAGAGGGACAGAACTAATAGGATAGATGTATATATGAAAGGGAGTTTATTAAGGAGAATTGGCTCACACAATCACAAGGCGAAATCCCACGATAGGCCATCTGCAAGCTGAGAAAGAAAGAAGCCAGTAGTGGCTCAGTCTGAGAATAAAGCCTCAAAAATAGGGAAGCCAACAGTGCAGCCTTAGGGCTGTAGCCAAAGGCCTGAGAGCCCCCGACAAACCACTGGTGTAAGTCCAAGAGTACAAAGGCCGAAGAACCTGGAGTCTGATGTCTAAGGGCAGGAAGTAAGCAGCATGGGGGAAAGATAAAGGCCAGAAGACTCAGGAAGCCAGCTTCTTCCACCTGCTCTGTTCTAGCCGCACTGGTAGTCGGTTGGATGGTGCCCACAAACATTGAGGGTGGGTCCTCCTCTTCCAGTTCACTGACTCAAATGTTAATCTCCTCTAGCAACACCCTCACCCTCATGGACACACTCAGAACAATACTTTACCAGCTATCTAGGCATCCTTCAATCCAGTCAAGTTGACACCTAATAATAACCATCACACTGTGTTAATCCTATACAGCAGTCTATGGATTTTTCTTCCTGAGGCAAACCAGGGTGCAGTTTCTTGTACCAATGCATTTTTCTTACTAGTCTTCTTTGAAATTATTACTTTGACTTGTTTCTTTGACCCTTTTTGTCATCATGTTCAAATTTAATATTCTTATTTATTTGATACTATTGCAAATATTTCACTGGATATCTGCTGAAGTTGACATTAAACGCTATGTTTATTGTGGGCAATTTAAATAAATCTGTTCTGCAGAGGCCATGTCATTACAAAGACTGTAGTGTATGTGTGTGTGTTTGTGCGTGTGTGTGCGTGTGTGTGTGTATTCGTAACCCTAGCCAATAACTTGATGACATATATAGAAAGAGAAAAGTATACAGAAGGAGGGAAGGAGAGGAGACAAGACAAGGCAAAAAGAGGAGAGAGAAGTATCATTCAGAGAAGTGAAAATAAATTGCCATGATAGTTCAGTTCAGGAGAGATTACATCTTCAAAGAAAAAGTGACAGCCAACCTGTAATTTGCAGGTGATGTGAAAAATCAGATCATGCATGTTTAGTACATATGTATCATATGAGACAGATGTTTACTATGAAATGAATAAAGCTTAAGTTTAAGCATCAATCCTTTTGCTTGCACTGAATCTTCCAAAACCCTGGGTGGAGGGTGTTTCACAAAACAATATGATCACAAGGTGATCTTTCTATAATGCAGTTTTAAACTGCTGTGAAGATTATTTTCTCTATATACACTGACTTCCCTTTGTTGCAATTCTTATTTTATTAGTGTTCCAGTGAACAAGAATATTTTCAGAATCTGGCTAAGAGCAAGTTGAATGGGGAATACATTTATTTGGGGTTTAATGATATAATTGTGTGTTTCCTAACCACTTCTGTGTCAATTTATTAATAACTGAACTAATATAGAAATTTATTCCTGGAATACCTCTTTCTGCCTTTAATGTATAGATGATATATGTGGTATTATGACCTGAAAGTGCAGGATCATTAGATGTATCTTTATTCACACTTTTCAAGCACTGAGCATTACAAGTATGTGGTTAGTGTAGAAAAATAGTATAAGGAGCAAGAAGGTATTCTGTGCAAATTTCTTCTAAATATCAAACAGACGTGGAAAACTGTAAGTGGAAGAGAAGAGTTTGTCTCAATGCACAGTCAGAATGGACCTTATATCCTGTCAGAAATCCAGTTGATAATGTGGTATATACGATGATAAAAAGGCAAATCTTCAGTTTTTCCACACTGTTTTTAATGGGATTCAAAAAATAAATTTTTTCAGAGTGCTTCTGTTCAAAGGATCAAACTTTCAAAAGTGTTATGCAAAAAAAAAAAAATCAATATGTGGTACAGCATATTTATGCATCTAATCTTTTAATAATAAAAATATCCTGCCAGTCATGCTAAACGAAAGATTGATTTAACTGTAATTTCTCTAAAGAAAATAATATTACAAAATCATTGTCATTCAAAGAGATGATCAATGTGTATGTATCTAAGTCAAGTAAATACAAAAAAGTCAAGCAATTCATTAATAAAAATGTAGTTATTTTGGAGTTTGTGATGTTTATACTGTTTGTCACCCTTTAAAATTTGTAACAGGTTTGTCTTTTGAAATAAATACCTAGATTTATAACCAAATTTATATTTAAACTTTGTAATATTTAATGGTAAAAATGTACCCTAAATTATATAAGCTTGAGGATGCGCAAAACCTGAAACTCTATGGGTAATAGAAAGAGAGTACTATATAAATATTATGGCATAAGGAAAGGTATGGAAGTGCTAAATTGATAGCATTTATGGGAGGGGATAAGATAAGAATGCATTAAGTGGGATGGAGCCACTAAATACCATTTAAATAATTTGAGTAATTATTAAAGGCGTTTTATTGAGTTGATATCCATGTCTATAATTCAGTAGTTATAATTTGGCAGCACTGATGAAGAAGAAAAATGATGATGAAGAATCATATTAAGAGATAATTAAGTAAAGGATAGGAGGAGGCATAAACATATTCAATAAAAAATGTATGTGAAAATTATCAAGTCAATGAATCATTCCATATAGGAGTAAAAAACAAAGGAAAATAAAAAATACAACCTATTTCAAGATGTTTAGAATGATGGCAATGCTAATAACTAACATCAGTAATAAATTCTAAAGAAATCAGATTAGGAAAGGAACATGTCCTGGGTAGGTGTTTAAAAAACAAAAAATCACCCAATTTCTCCTTCCTCTTCAATACCAGCTTCCTTACTTTTCCTTTCTCACTTATAGGCCAACTCCTAAGATGAGTTGACAATATTCACAGCCTCCATTTCCGAAACCATTACTCACTTGCCAAACTACTGCAATTTGATTTCCAGTTCCCGTTCTCCACTGCAACTACTATTTCAAAAATTACCATAAATTTCAGTGTTTGTAAACATCAATGATACTTAGAAGTCTTATTTCTAAACATCAGTAGATATTTTCCATCTCTTATTTTACTAGCTATCTCAGCAGAATGGTTGACATTCCCCATTAAAACACTCTTACTTTTAACACTCTTTGTTTTTCTCCCCACATTTTGGCTACTTTGTCTATGTTTATTTTGTATCTCCATCCTCTTCTACATAGCTATTCAATGTCAAAATCCCTAGAAATCTATTTTAGATCTTCTCCTTTTTCCACTTTATAATCTCTCTCTAGAAGACATCATTCAAATCTTCAATTACTATATCTAAATCTATGACTCACAAATGCATATCTCCAGTAAAGAACTTTCATCTGCACTCGGTACTCATATATATATGACAGTATGTATATACATATATATACACACACGTGTGTGTGTGTGTGTGTGTGTGTGTGTGTGTATACTATTATTTGGTATACGCAAGAAACTCAAAAATTCTTGTACAAAATGAAATTGAAAATTTTCAATTTTATCTTCTTCCAGTGTTTCCTAACAAAACTATTGTGTCCACATTATACTGATAAGAAAATTACATAATCTTTATTTCAGTCAAACAAACAAAAAAAATCACAGCAAATAGTTTATTTGGAGGATGCAGCAGATACCAGCAGAAAAGTAGAGAAGTTATACACGTAAAGAGAGTACACCAATAAAGGGTGAATTACTAAACCAAGTATCACAGAGAACAAACAAAGCATAATTCTTTAGGGAAATGCGTGAAATGGTGAAAAACACTCAGCAATCCCACTTAAAAGGACAGGAAATTGGGGTATTTATGCACCATCTCCTACAATCATTGGTTAAGGACTGTTCTTGAGACATGTTTATTTCTTGGTACTTCTGGAATATAAAAAGAACTGACTTCCATGGTTCTAAAAGAAACCACTCTTGGGCCAAGATGCAGATATTGACAGCTGGAAGTGATTTTTATTACAGCAAAGCAATAATGTCTAAGGGACATATACAAGGGACTGTCAGTGACTGCTACAATCACCCTTTGCAATGCTCAGATTCATTTTCTCCCTTCATGAAGCTCACTCCATCTGTCACTGCTTACTCATGATATTTGGAAAAAAAACTAAAATAAAACAAAAAGAGTTACAACAGAGGAATAGTGGGACAAGTCAGACTAGTAGGACAAGATGACGCAGTTGGTCCCAAGAACACAACCGGTTTTCATTGTCTCTGTCTTCTTCCATCCATTCTAATGTTCTTTCACCTGAGGTTTATTTCTGAGGTTCTGAACCCCAGAATAACACCAATGGATCACAATTACTGTAATTGTTCCTTTACAGTTATTACTGGATATTAAATCACCAGGCAATGCCACAGTCAATCACCTGGTTCCAGATATATTCCAACTACCTTATTATATAGTTGCAATCTCAAGACTTAATGATAATAAGAGTAAATCATCCTTGCCAGTATAGTTACTCTTTTCTTTGCCTGCTAATGCACTGGCATATAAATCCAACATAACCAAACCAAGTTATAACTTTCTGTTTAAGGGAACTCTTACTATCTAAAGGTAAAAGTGTGCTTCTCCTGGGAACAAAAACCTCTGTTTCAACAAAGCCTAAATTTGTCAAGACAAAAAGGACAACATTTTTAAGTGGATTATTGAGAGTAATGTTGAGACAGGTCACTCCTTTCATTTCCTGCTTTTTATGCCAAGTTATAAACAAACACCTATCAGCATGAAGCATCATATAATGTTCATTGGTTCAGAGTACCACCCCAACCCCGCATACAGGGTATCATTTCTAAGAATATACATTAGCTGTGCTTTTAAAAGATAATCTCAACATTCTATCAGGATAGGCATTCCTGGATTGTGGAGTATGTGGTATGATCAGTGGATACCATGGTCATTTGCCCATGATCATATCTCCTTATTTATGAAGTGCTTTTCCATTGTCATGTGGGATTCCATCATGGTAAACTACTTTTTGTTCCCTAGCATAGAGAGCTAGGGTGAAACAGTGTATAGATGAATTGTTGCCTCTTCCAGGATGGAAGGATTTAATAAAATGAACTTTACTATGTGGATGGGTGGTTTCTTTAAGGGAGGATAGCATATAAAAGTTTAGTGTTGGGTTTTGTTACTAAAAAGTCAATCATGCAATCTCATTAACTAGATGAGCCTGAATGAGAAGGAGCCAATGATGTTAGGCACATGCATAGCCTTCATCCTTCTGCTGAAAGGGTAAGCCCACAAAAGACACTGAACAAGTTGGGCAGTAGAACTCTTTCAGCAGAGGCCAATCTTTACTCTTGGCCATTCCAGTTTTTACACAGTGCATGTAATAGCCATGATTGCAGGAATGAATGAATGATCCTCATGCTTCCTGGCATTCTCACAGATAAGTCCCTAGATTCGTTTCTTTCCTTCCAGTCATTTAACTTTGTTCTTTCCAGGCCCTCAAACAACCAGCTAATCACTTTTCATTGCTCAAGAAAACATGTCTTTACATAAATTGAAGACCACTTAAAACTGTGGCCACTGTAAAAATTTTACCTACCTTCCAAAGCCATTTGAAAATATGAGGATAAAATATGATAAACATTTTTAGCTATGATCAATGCATTGAGCCTACTTATTATAAGCTGGGTCATGGTTTTATGTACATTACATGTGCCCTATAGTCTTACTTGCACCTTCTACTGAATGAATAATCCCCATCATATGATGGATTTCTACTGTTGGGTCTGACAATACCCAATTCATGAGCACTCTGAATGCAAAGTAATTTGATTCCCGTGGTTAGGCATTCATTCTCTGCTAAGGCTAAGAGCATGACAAGAGAAATTTTTCAACTTATGAACAGTTTCTTGCTACAGAAGATATGCCATGCCTCTAGAACACTAGAATCTCTATTGCAGCCTTCAATATTGGGACTTCACAAATATTTCACATGCTTATGTTATTGACTACAAATGCCCCTAGCAACATAGGATCATTCGGATGATATTACATAAGTAGCAGGTCTGTGTACTGCTGCAGTGACCTTTCTTGATATGGCCCTTCATCACAATTAGCAATCCTCTGACTCAACTGATAAATTAGCTAGAGCATTATTTTCAAATGATGTACTGCCTCTGCAACATGAAAGGATCCAAAGTGTGACGTAGAATATGTGTTCTTTGTCTGGGAGAGGTGTGTCAGAATTTTTCACTCTAATAGAGCCTTAAAAGTTTTACCCATGTGGCAGGAATCTGAAACTTTTTAGGTTTTATCTTCTATAATCTGGTGCATATGTGCCTCACTAGAGCACCTAGAGTATGATCTACTTTTTGTTCTCCATGCTTAATTCATAGAATATTATCAATATAGTGAGACCAGCTTATTGTTCTGTAGAATGTCTAATCAAAGTCCTGTGTGAAGAATAATACAAGTATAATATAGCTTTGGAACAAGACCATGAATGCATCTTGTTTGTCTCATGACTGTTTCCCAGTGTCTATTCTTTGTGAATTGCTTCAAATTATTCCTCATAATAGGGATTGAAAATACCACATTTGCCAGATCAATAGCTTCTGGTGCTCGCTATGAAGCTATTGATCTGGTGAATGTGTTCTCATCAATTCCTGTCATAAATTGTTATTGTCTATTATTATCTATTTTGAAGATCAATTATGGTACATTAAATATACTCAATATAGCAGCTCCGAATGAGGCTGACAGTTAAGTTTATGACAGTCCCCATAAAAGGCCATCATTCAGTCATGTTTTGAAAGGGCCAGACAGGTGAATTAAATAGAAAGGTGACCACCAATCCTGCATCCTTTAAGGCTCTGAGGTGGCACTAATCTCTCCGTTATGGCTTCTAACTTAACGTTTCCAGGGCTTGGGGAGTCATGGTTTTACAAATATTTTCTTGGCTTTTTCTACACTGCAGTTCTTATTTCACAAGTGAGATTCCTAGTAACTATTATGCTATAAAAAGCCAGAGATCATTACCATTCCATTTACTTCTTTCTGGTTAGTGATTCAGTTCCAGAAACTTCTCCTAGAAATCACTTTCTAATCACTTTTAATTTGAATTGTTTGATTTTGGATTTCCTAAGATGCAGATTCTGAGATAAGGGCTCAATTTTAAGTAGCTAATGTCAGCTATTCAAAAAAAAAAATGAATATAGGCATGAAAAGCAAATGCAACGATGAGAAGATGTCTCTAAAACACTACCTGTGGTGACTGAGGTCACGTAATCACACTGGGAAAATGTACAGATTGTTTTTCAGGATAATATAATTGTTTGAGTACTAGTTTATTAATGTCTGTCAGTTATTGTTTGAGGGCTAATATGGAGGGGTTGTTTTTTCTTAGCGCTTCTGGCCTCCCATCCTTGTAGCATACAGTGATCTTCAGTACTTTTAGAAAACAAGCCTTCAGGCATAGCGATGCAAAGACGCACACCTGGAAGTTGGCAGTCATCTAGAGCAAAGAAAACATTGAAGTCTGAGCTTCTGCTACAAGTTCGCTATTAATAATTACTCTAGGGCAACGGGCTTGTGCTGAGGCTATTCTGGACAAGCTGGAACATATGGTAACCTTATCTTTCTACCTCTAAGTTCTCTCTTGACTCCCGCTTTCTCTACACTGAAGAAGATCACCAGATTGATCTTCTCAAGACACAAATCTGATCAAGTCATCTCCTTGCATCAAACCTTTTGGGGGCTTGTTATAGTTCAAAGGATGAAATCAAATCTCCTTAATACGGCCTATGTGTTCTGGATGACATACTCCCATTTGTTCCAGGGCCTCTGCACATGCGGTTCCCTCTGATTTCAGTATGCTTCCCTCTTGTCTTTCACATTTTAGTTCAAGCATCACTTCATCAGAGATGCTGATGTGCATCTTATCTGTTGGCATTTTTACTTATCTTTAATCAAAACAATCTGATTTATTATGGAGAATATGGGACATTTGCTAGATGCCATAGACAATAGAGGGTATAGAATGTTTTTAAAGTGTCTGAATCATTATAAAACCTCTTTCTCCTACCTAATCTCAAGGTTCATGTCTAAGAAGAAATGGGAAAACTTTTCTTAATCTAATGTATTAGTCTGCTTGGACTGCCATAAGAGAATACTGGAGCCAGAGTGTGGGTGGGGACCTGGAAGGGAGCAGTGGTGTGGGCTGCACCCCACAGAACCATTGAAGTGATGTCGCCTCGTTGGTGGGCCCGGACTGAACAACATCTCAACAAAGAGAATTGTTTTTGTTTTCCACGTGCTTAATGGGAAGGAAGTTGCCTTGTTAAAGATTTGCCTTGCTAAGTTTTGGAGATACTTTGGACCCCTCGTCCCTCTCTTCTTTCCTATTTCTCCCCTGAGCATGAGAATGTCTATCTTATGCCTGTAGAACAATTGTACTTGGCAGCACACAACATGTTTAGTTTCATAGATTCACAACTGGAGAGAAATTTTGCACCAGGATGAATCATACATACAGTCTCATCCATGTCTGATTTAGATGAGATTTAGAGGAGACTAGACTTTAAAGTAGAGGCTGGATTGAGTTAAGACTTTGGGGCTGTTGGAATGGAATTAATGGATTTGTTGTGTGGGAAGGACATTAATTATGGAGGGCCAGGGACAAATGCTATAGGCTCAATGATCATGTCCATTTGAAATTTATATGTTGAAACCCTAATCTCTATTGTGATGGTATTTGAAGATGGGACCTATGGAAAGTATTTAGGTCACAAGAGTAGAACCTGCATGATGGGAGTAGTATCCTTTTAGAGGAGATATGAGTTAACTTGACTATTTCTCTCATTCTACCATATGATGAAATATCAGGAAGACAGCCATATACAAACCAGAAGCAGTGCCTTCACCATAACCTGACCATGCTGACACCCTGACCTCAGACTTTCTATCCTCCAGAACTGAGAAATAAATTTCTGTAATTTAAGCAACCAGTCTATGTTATCCTTGTTATAACAGTCCAAATTTACAAAGGTAGGCACTAATCCCATTGTAAGAGCCCTACCCTCATGACTTTATCTTTCCCTAATTATCTCTGTAAGGCCTCATCTCTGAAAACCCATCACATACTTCTGATTTGTCTTGATTTCTTTGTTTTCTCTTTCTATTCTTTGTTTTGTTTTGTTTTGAGATAAGGTCTTACTCTATCACCCAGGCTGGAGTGCGGTAGTGTGATCTCAGCTCACTGCAGATTTGACGCCCCCCCTCCCCCGCCAGCTCAAGTGATCCTCCCACCTCCACTTACTGAGTAGCTGGGACAACAGGTGTGAGTCACCAAGCCTGGATAATTTTTTGCTGGTGTTGTAGAGATGGCCTGTTATGCTGCCTAGGTTGGTCTCAAACTCTTGACACCTAGCAATCCTTCCCTTGACCTCTCAAAGTGCTAAGATTACAGGCCTGAGCCTCTGCACCTGGCAATGTCTTGATTTCTTTCATCTTGGATTGAGTACAGGCCCAGAATACTTGCAACCTATTAAAGACTCCATTTACCAAGGCTAATTGTTACTAACTGTGACATGGAGATAAACATTTCTGGACTACAGCTTGATGCAGCTATACATATATTTCCAGTGTTATATATGCAGTTTGAATCAGGGCATCTATAGCCTGTTAAAGGTGACAGAGTATTGATGTCATGCTTATATAGAAATCCAGCAAGTCATCTCTTATGCTACCTTTTGGCATTGAGATTCTAAGGTTCCCAGTGTCAGTAGGGCCATTAGTAGAGGATTTCTTTTTTTGTTTGGTTCCTGCTCTGCTCCATCATATATTGATGCTGGCCGGATATGGGCTTTAAATAGATTTCAGACAGTTTCCTCCTTAGCTGTGGTAGGACATTGTATAGCAGCACTGACACTAACAACCCAAAATTAGAACAGAATTCCCAGGTTAAGGGCTGAGTCCTCCCTAAGACTGAGTCCCCTCACTTCAGCTACCAACTACAAGTTCTAGGGGTTCCAAATGTGACCATACTTCTCATTAACAGGTTATAAATTTGGCAATTCCCACTACACTTTCAGGTTTAGTAATTCACTAGAATGAGTCACAGAATGTGGGAAAGTGCTCTACTTACAATTACATGTTGCAAAGGATAGAAGTCAGGAGCAGTCAAATGAAGAGAGGCATAGGATGAAGTCTGGCAGAGTCCCGAATTCAAAGTATCCATCTCTGCAAGATGTGTTACCTTCCCAGACTATCAGTATGTATCAGCAACCAGGAAGCTCAACCCAACTAGAAGTTTCAAGGTTTTATGAGATTTTATAACATAGACATGATTGGTTGAATTGCTGGCTATGGTGTTGAACTCAATCTTTAGTCTCCCTTTCCTCCTCAGAGGTCAGACTGATATTAAGTGGCTCAAAGCCCTAACCCTCTAATCATGTGATTGCTCTTTCCCACATGGCCAGCCCTATCCTTAAACTATCTAGGGGCCAACTATGAGTCATATCATTAGCATAAACTCAGGTATGATCGCAGGGACTCATCATGAATAACAAAGGCACTTTACCACTTGGGAAGTTTCAAAGATTTAGAAACTGTATCCCAGGAACCCAGGATAAAGACCAGGCAAATACTTTATTATACAATAAATATGCATAATATTGTCTATGTTCCTAGAAGTAAGATTATTGGCAAATAAATTACCACAATTTCTGGGTAAATAAACTGTTCATAGTCCATGTAGAAACAAAGTGTCCTAAGACATAATGATGTAATGACATAATTAATTACTCATATATTTTGACTATGAAACATACAAAACACTGGTCTATTTCATCATGCTGAGAATAGTTTCTTTTTCTAATGCTTTTATTTTGGTTAGTAGGTCATATACATTTGTGTTTTAACATTTGCAAATCATTATTATTTTTACCTGACATGTGAAGTATAAAACAGAAATATTTTTTTTTTTTTTTTTTTTTTTTGAGACAGAGTTTTGCTCTTGTTGCCCAGGCTGGAGTGCAATGGCGCAATCTTGGCTCACTGCAACCTCAACCCCCTGGATTCAAGCTATTCTGCTGTCTCAGCCTCCCAAATAGCTGGGATTACAGGCGCCTGCCACCACGCCCTGCTAATTTTCTGTATTTTCAGTAGAAACAAGGTTTCACCGTGTTGGCCAGGCTGGTCTCAAACTCCTGACCTCAGGTGATCTACCCACCTCTGCCTCCCAAAGTGCTGGGATTACAGGTGTGAGCCGCTGCGCCTGGCCAAACAGAAGTAAATTTTATTAGAAAAAATTTAAGGACACTTAGGTCCTGCATGACCCTTAAAAAATGTAAACCACATTATACCATACAATCTTAAGTGCCACAAATGGGAAAAAAAAATCCACATTTCTTCTCAATATGCTATTTAACTCATTGCCAAAAGAATAGATGGTTTCTTTTAAAAGTCACTGTATTTTGATTAGTAAGATTTTCTACCTGGTTAAAATAATCTAGCTATTCCACCATTTTAACTCTCAAACATACTATCCGGCCTGATTATTTGGTTTAAATAAAAGTAAAAGTAAAAGAAGAAACTTTCAAAGTTGCAGGATGTAACCATAGTCTCAATTCTACTTTTTCCACTAAAGAAAACCTCTGTTACATGGATAATAAAGTCATAGGCACTGTGATATCTTAAGCAAACAAAAAACACTGTTCCTAAATCTTTATTAGCATATCAGTTGCCTCACTGGAATGTTAAACATGCCACTTAAGCCTTGGAACTATGGCTTTTTTTTTTTTTTTTTGAGACGGAGTCTTGCTCTGTTGCCCAGGCCGGAGTGCAGTGGCGCATTCTCCACTCACTGCAAGCTCCGCCTCCCGGGTTCACGCCATTCTCCTGCCTCAGCCTCCTGAGTAGCTGGGACTACAGGCGCCCGCCACCATGCCCGGCTAATTTTTTTGTATTTTTTTAGTAGAGACAGGGTTTCACCATGTTAGCCAGGATGGTCTCGATCTCCTGACCTCTTGATCTGCTCGCCTGGGCCTCCCAAAGTGCTGGGATTACAGGCATAAGCCACCGTGCCTGGCCGCTATGGCTCTCTTATATTAATTAATCATCATATTTGGATGGATCCCAGAGCTGCCCAACTATTTTAAGCATTGTTTCTTTTTGTTTTGAAATCTCTCAGAATGCTCTGGGGTTAGAGAAGCAAGAGAAGTAAAATGAAGGGAGGCTGATAATAGCAGGAATGAAACATTGTGTTTGTTTTCTTAGAAATATAATTTTACAAGCCTCCTCTCATCTGCTGAAAGAATGTGGGCCCATTATATTTTCAATGTTGTGCTGTTAAAATATTCTCCTCATTTGATATTCTTCACCACATCAAATTATGCTACATAAAATCGGTGTTAACTTTTAAAGTATTAACATGGGATATTCTGGGACTAAATGTTTCCCTCAAATGTATGTGAATCTTGCTGGCACTCAAGACTCATCCTTCAAGAAATGGATTTGCTCATACAATTAAACATAAGCAATTGAGTGTTAAGCAGATTTCTATTGCCTCTTACCAGCCAAACTCCAGTGGGGTCATGTAGGAACAGCGTTAACCTTTAAAATTGAGTCTTTCTGCCATGCCGGTATTAAAGCATCCATGGTGCGGGGACTGGGCATATACGATAATGAGAATTTAAAATTCCAAAGTAAATATACTGAGGAAAATTGTTGCAGACCTAACTAGCCATATGCAGGCTAAACCAGTCAGCTTTTAGGAGCACCGTGAGCACACACAGTTACTGCAAAGAGGGAGATGGCAGGCTAGAGTGTGAGTGTTGCAAAAGTTTAAGTGGCATGACTTCATTACTACTGCCATCACCACTCTATTTAGACCCTCATAGACACTGACCCATCATGTTCCTAATGGTCTTGAACATTTGCCCTGCTGCTGCTATTCTACAGTCAATTTCTCTAGTCTCTCTTCTGGTTTCCCTCATATTTTTCAAACTGCTGCCTGGGTGGGTATATTTTCTAACATTTAGAAATATATAATCATATCACTCCTTGTTTAAAATTATTTAAAAGCACCCTATATGTTGTATTCAGGTAAACCACCTTCAGAAGGTACCTCCTTTACAGTCAGGCCCTTACTTTCCTATCTATTTTCATCACAAGCTATGATGTGATTTCTTTTATTTATGTTATAGGAAAATTCACATGTTGAATCATATCTGTATACATCATTAGAATAAACAGGATGATTAATCAAGATTCCAATTCTGTATACAGTGTGTAGTCTTCTTATAGTGCCACTCTGCTCTTGCTATTGGAGGTTGGAGAATGAGAATTAACTACAACATTTTTCACCAGATCATTGAATCAAGAGTGAGCTCTTTGTTTTTCCTTACTGTCTTCTTGCTGGAAAAAAAGAAAAAAGAAAAAAAAAAGAAAAAACGAAAATCCCTTTAGAGCGCAACTCTTATTTGCTTAATAAAATTATACATAGTAATGATATTTAAAGCGCTTTTGTGATCAGCACTTGTTGACCAGGTGAGCATTTCCCAGCATTCTTATGTCTGTATTCTTATGGTGCTTGTATTATTTTAGCTTTTGTTACAGGATCTTTGGGGTGTTACTTTTCTGGCTGAAAACCTCTGTGGCCGGTGGCTCCTTTGCCTGAGTTCTTGTCCTGCATCCAGGAAGAATGAGGTACACAGACACGTGGAGAGTGAGCAAGACGAACAGGAGTGTATTGAGTGTTAGAACAGCTCAGAGGAGACCCGCAGGGGTAGGTCCTCTGTGCAGGCAAGTCATCCCATCGAGTGTTCAGCTCTCAGCAGAGTAGAGGCCCTGGAGTGGGTGGCTACTCTCTGCAAGCAGGTCCTCCCATCCTCTCTGCAGTTAGCAGAGAGGAGGCCTGGAAAGGGTGGCTACTCTCTGCAGCTGGTAGTCGCAACATCTCTGAAGGTCTCTGAAGCTCTCAGCTGAGAGGGTGGCTCCTCTCTACTGCTGGTCGTCCTGTCATTTACTGCTATCAGCAGAGAGGGTAACTCCTCTCTGCAACTGCTCCTCCCATCATCTCTCCCTCTTCTGCACTGCTGTGGCTGAGCTCAGGGCTTTTATAGACCTCAGAGGGGAGGAACTGTGTGCTGACTGGTCCATGGGCAGCCATGGGAGGGCCTGGAAAGGGCAAAAGATCCCGCTGGAGACCCCTGACTGGCAGTCCAGCCCCCAGCCTTCTGGCCCTCCCTGGCCTGAAGGTGGGGCTTTCCTGGGAACCCGCCCCCTTCTGCCCAGGAGCCTGTCTGCCTCTCACTGCCATCCATGACACCCAGCCTGCTTGAACCAAGGAGCACTTGCAGGCCAGCGTCTAGCCTCCCTCAGACTCCTTCAGCTTCCCCTCTCATGTTCCTTGGGCCCAAATTCTGGAGAGGACTGAGGTTTACGGGGATTGGCGTGTTAGTGCTGCCCTGAGCTTACTCACACCTAGCTGGACTGTGCAGCACCTGGGCTCGGCCTCAACCCCGCTCCCAGATCAGAGCAGGCACTGACAGCAGGGAGAAGCCAGGCAGCAGGATAAGGTACTTCTGAGCCTGTGAGGGTCGGGGGGCCTTCGCAGGCCCCCAAGAGTGCAGGGATGCCTGAGTCTTCAGCGGCGGTTTGGATGGCTGCGGCTGTGCCCAAGACAGGGCTCCTGCCTGCTCCGTGGAGCTGGAGGCTTGGGTCTGCGCTGTGGATTGGGCGGCTGCAGCTGCAAACGGGAGGGCAGGGATCCTGCCTGCTCCCACCCCTGCGACACCCCAAAGGCACAGGGAGGCTCCGATCCGCAGCCATAACTTGGATGGTTGCAGCCCCACCGAGGAGGGCAGGGCCCTTGCCTGCTCCATGGAGCTGGAGATCCAGGTCTACAGCCATAGTTTGGGCAGCTACAGCAGCACCCAGGGAGCTCCCTTCCCAACACGGAAGGGAGGGGGCTCCTGCAGACTCCATGGAACATGCAGCCATAGCGGGCTTCCCTGCTGCAGCTGCGTGATGGCAGCGGCAGGCCATCTGGAGTGGTGGCTGCCAAAGATCTATCTCCATTAACTGAATTTGATATTGGTTCCAATTTTTTTCATTGCTCAAAGTACAATAATCTATCCACACAATCAAATTAATAAATCATGGAATTTCAGAGGTGAAAATAGATTTAAAGATTGTCTAAGGCATCACAATTTTGAGCTACTCTGGATTAAGTAATTCTCCACCCATTACAGTTTATATGAAGTTAGGTAGATCCTCGGCAGGAATTATGTTTTTGTATGGGGATGGATGGGGGTAAGGGAGGAAACAAAGTATTAGACCAGGAATAATAAAATTTCCAAATTCCTTTCAGCTCAAAAATCCTAATCTAACGTTCCTTTTATAAATATCAGAAGATATAACCGATGTTCTATGGGTTTAACTACATTACTCAGGTCACACAGCTATATGCTAGAAAGCTTATATTAAGTCTCACTTCCTGAACAAATGTTATTTCCGTCATATCCTGTATCTCTCCTCAAAAACTAATCATATTAATTTTGCCCACTTTTCCTTGTGCCATTCAAACTTTAATTCCAATCCACTAGGTGTGAAGTTTTAAGCTATTAAAGACATAAGCCATATTCCAGCCCTAGAGTTTAAAGTTAATTACAATTAAGAGGAGTAATGAAAAAATAATAATTATTGAAAACTTAGGAATCCATGAGTGCTGAGATATATGCCACCAGGTGGAATGATTGAAAAAATATATTCCTGGAGAAAGTCAATTTTAGCTTCAGTTGAAATGGTGAGGCATATGGGTGTGTATGTGTGTGTTGTGTGTGTGTGTGTGTATGTGTTTTGATGGAGAAAAGGTTGAAGTGATTTTATGAGAATAAGTGTTGCTGAAGTTCTTAGAGCTAATAAAGTGTAGTGTTCTGGTACAATGAACGTACCTTGGACATTTTCATCTTTGTTCTACCCATTTTTAAACTGTGTTTTCTAGAATACTGACATTCTACAGACGGTAAATAGTTTAGCAGTAAATAATCAGGGAAAACTTTTAATATCAGATCTTACTTTTTAGAAATTAAAGTCTCATTATATTAAAGGTATTTGCATAAAGAAAATTTAGTTAATGTTATTAAATCCAATGTCTTCCAAGGTTTAACCAGGAACTCTTTATTAGCAGAACAAATATGAATATTTTGAAGAACTTAGTTTTTTGTTTTTGTTTTGTAGAATACTCTTTGAATAACATGCTCCAAATGGTAAAGTATCCTATTCTGAGTCTCTGATTTCTCTAGCCAGGCTTATTCTGTTTGTTAAAGTATTTTGTTTATTGTGTCTATTTGAATATTTTGTCATCCATCTTGTCCAGATAATTCATTCTGAGTCTGTTCTGAGTCAAGTATTCGCTAATGGGCCAGGATAGGGCATTGTTTCATTTCCACAAGCTGGGGGTTTTTCGTCTAGTGAAGAAAAAGATCCAGAAAAAGAAATAACAGGTCTTCCTGAGAGAGCAGATTTCAATCAACCACATTCAAATAAAAAGAATTAAAAATTCAAAAACTAGAAAAATGTTTATTCTAAAAACAAAACTAAATGATTATTCTGAAACTTCCTTTTGAAAATAAATTCATGTTTCCTGAAGTGTCAAAATATTTCTACATAATTTCAAAGCTGGAAATAAATGGAAAAATAATTATCTGTGTTAGATATGAGTTCTAAATTTCTTTTCAAAGAATCAGTATGTCAGTATGTTCAATTCTTTGCCTTCTACTTTTAAACTTAACTTCCTGAACTGAGGAGGTGGAGCTTGCAGTGAGTGAGATTGCGCCACTGCACTCCAGCCTGGGCAACAGAGCAAGACTCTGTCTCAAAACAAAACAAGACAAAACAAAACAAAAAAAAACTTAACTTCCTGATAAAGCAACCTTTTTTCGATTACCTGCTCCACCCTGACTCATTCCCTTTTCCTGCTCCACCCTGCCTCATTCCCATTACCTGCTCCACCCTGACTCATTCCCATTACCTGCTCCACTCTGACTCATTTCAATCACCTGCTCCACCCTGACTCATTTCAATCACCTGCTCCACCCTGACTCATTCCCATTACCTGCTCCACCCTGACTCATTCCCTTTACCTGCTCCACCCTGACTCATTCCCATTACCTGCTCCACCCTGACTCATTCTCATTACCTGCTCCACCCTGACTCATTTCAATCACCTGCTCCACGCTGACTCATTTCAATCACCTGCTCCACCCTGACTCATTCCCATTACCTGCTCCACCCTGACTCATTCCCTTTACATGCTCCACCCTGACTCATTCCCATTACCTGCTCCACCCTGACTCATTCCCATTACCTGCTCCACCCTGACTCATTTCAATCACCTGCTCCACCCTGACTCATTCCCATTACCTGCTCCACCCTGACTCAATCTGATTAGCTGCTCCACCCTGACTCATTCCGATTATCTGCTCTGTCATAACCATTTTTCCCGCCAAACCACTCACCCCATCACTCTCTTTAAATTAGTCAGTCGGAATTAGTTTAGCCTGTGCAGTCTAACCCTAGCCAACAGGGGAACGACACAGCAGCAGGCGCCATGGGCGTCAGGGATGAGAACCCCTCCCTTGTCCAAGTGTGTGCTCACCATTGCTCCATCTGTAAGGGCGCTCCCTTCTATAGAAGTAACTTGCCTTGCTGAGAATTAAAAAAGAGAATTTTATATTCGAGTGCTATTTCTTTTGCGGCACCAAAACTTTATTTATAACATCTGGATAATTAAATATTCATTAGCTATAATTTCTTTAAATAGCTAAAAATTTGTAGACTTTTTAAACTTTTTTGGTTTCTTAAACCACTGCCTTCTACAGTTTTTACAAGAGCACCAAACTCAGTCATTATAGAACTATTCTTCACAATGAGATAATGATCCTGTGGTCTTAACTGTCCTAATAATGCATCATGGCTTAATACGTAATAGAGATGTGTTGTTTTGATAATATCCCTTACTAGCAGGCATGATTAGACAGCTCTAGTAGGAGGTATGCTGGAAAATTACTTGTATAATTAATCGGAAGCCAGCCTAGGCCTGAATATTCCTCTGCTTATAGGTTACCCATTGCCTAATTATACCCTCTTTAATTATAGTGAGTTCAAGCTTCTCCTTTTGTTGCTCAAGGGGGTTATTTGGGAGCGTATTAACACAGAAACTGTTGAACAGTATTTTAATGAGGTTGTGTGGTGGCTCAGGTAACAAGATGAGGTTATACAATTTATCAAAAGTTTGGTTGAACTGAATAATTTTTAATGTCTAAAATTTATTGAATGTTGTTTAGTTGTAGGGTGATGAATAATCATAACCATGTTCTCATTTTAATGAACATATAAGTATTTGACTATCAAGTAAAAACAATATAATAAAATATATTTCAGCAGTTCCATGATGCGATCACTAATCTAATTTGATATTTATAAAAGTTATGTGAATTAGGCAGTCACATCTTATTGGCCACTTTGCCTAAAATCTGTTAAGTTTTACCTTTCTCAATACCACATGACAATAAAGAGAGCTAAAACTAAAATCCACATTAGATATCCTACAAAATACATTAATAAGATAATATGTGATTATAATGTCTGCAGTCTTCTTCTAGTCTCATCCCTGTGCCATCACCATCAAGGATCCAATGAATGGTTATTAATGCTATCTTTTCAAGGGGTTCTGTGATGGTTAATTTTAGGTGTCAACTTTACCCAGACATTTGATTAAACATTACACTGAATGTGTCTCTGAGGGTGTTTTCTGGATGAGATTAGCATTTGAATTAGTAGACTGAGTGAAGATTGCTCTCCCCAGCATAAAGGAGAATCATTCAATTGGCTGAGGGTCTAAATAGAACAAAATGTGGGATAGGGGACAATTTGCTCTCTCTACTGAATGTTTTTAGCGTGGGACATTGGTCTTTTCCTGCCTTTGAGCTAGAACTTACATCATTGGTTCTCCATGCTCTCAGGTCTTTGAACTTGAACTGGAATTACACAATAGACTTTCCCCGGTCTGCAGCTTACAGACAGCAGATAGTGGGACTTCTCAGCCCCCATAATCACGTAAACTGAATCCTTATCATCTCACTCTCTCTCCTCTTTCTTTCTCTCTTTTTATGGGTTGGTGTGTGTGTTTGTATTTCCTATTGGTTCTGTTTCTCTGGAGAGCGCTGATTAAAACTTTGGTATAGCAAGATTTATAACTGCATCAATACATTTTTTATTGTTCTTTAAAAAAACAGGTAATTGAAGTTTATGTTTTAAAAATAGTCTCAAGAGATGAAGGAAATCACACTTTACTAAAGGAAAAGTTAGAGCCAAAAAATATAACAAATGAAGTTTATTATGCAATTATAAGCAATTATACTGCCATTCAAGCCAGTTATTTCATGAGTTTTGAAAGAGAATGGGAGAGACTAATAGTTTAAAAAGTTTTCTGTGTGCTTGACTTCTTTATTCCTTCTTATAAACTATTATTGTTATTATAATGAAACATTCTGAGAAAGATTGTAAGGCATTTCTTTATAACTGTGTGAAAACAGTAAATTCAGATTTAGTTATAAAATTCTGATTAGCAATACAGAATTTTTGAAAATGTGTATTCAATTTGAAAAATCGAAATATAACACAACATATTAACAAACTGAATGGTTTTATTCTTTAACGGTGAGAATAGACTTGTGAAGAGTGTGACATGACATCAATGGAAATGTAGAAGTTTTAGATATTGGCAAAAATATACATATATCCAGCAGTGAAAGATTTAGCAACAAAATGCATGAGATTAAAGAATAGAGAAGGGTCTATTTATTGTTATATAAAATACTTTTATCTTTAATAAAAGTTTGGTATGTTAGATTATGAGGTTACATAAAAGATTTGTGAAAATTCAATGTGAATTCAGAACAATTAATATTTGATTTTTAATAATATAATAGGAGTCCTAGACACATCTTATACGGGATCTGGAGAAAGCTTACTCTTATAGAGACTATAAAAAGCTCAGTTAGAATGTCAGCTAGATAATAGAGTGCAAAGAGTTACTGTACATCAGGGATGCATATCTTTTGTGTTAGACACTGTTTAGAATGCCTCAATATTTTCAAAGGTAATATGGGAACATGATTTTAAGAATGGCACAGAAATGCACTGAAAAAAAGTACTAGAATAGTAACTACTGCACAAAGAAGTAAAATTAAAGCTGCCAAAATTCAATACATTTCACCAGCTGAAAAAGTGCCCCTTTAAAATCTTACTGCTTAATTTTGAAGCAATTGGGATTCCTTATGGAAGTTAAATAAAAAATAAAATTACTAGTTCTGGCATCGCAACTTCACTCAGAAATTCTTGAAGTAGAGTTAAGTAGACATCATTGTTATGGCTATTCTTTTATGTATTCTGAATGGCATGCCAACCATTTCTGATAGAGTTGTTCGTCATAAAATAGAGCATATAGACTCACAGATTTTGCTAAGTCAAATCCTGTTATAACAATATTGACCAGTCCAGGAGAAAAGAATGGCCCACCTTGATTTATTAAGGAATATGACTGTAGGTTGTAAAACTTTCCCATATTGCTAATATTTTCTACAAATCATTAATGGTCTGTTTATTTTTTCTTTCTCTTCTTTATGCTTCATGTTGGAATTCTATTACTGTGTATTCAAGTTCAGTGGCCTTTACTTCTCCAGTGAATTACCTGCAATTCATTCCATACAGTGTCTTTTAAATTATAGATACTGTATATTTCATTACTGGAAGTTTCATTTGAGTTTTCTTTTCATCTTCCATTTCTCTCTTCATATTCATATCTTTCATTTTGAACATGTATATCTTTCCTAGTTACATGTCACATTTTTTATATTTCTACATGCTAGTATTTTTATTGAATGTAAAATATAAATTTTACAATTTGCTACTGATTTTTTAAAAAATATTTTGCCTTTATTTTGGGACATATTTTATATTCTAAGTATTAGTTTGTTCCTTTAGGGCTGGCTCTTAGGTTTTATTTTTTCGATGGCCCTAGTAGTAGACCTAGTAATCTCACTTCTAAACCAATTCCTTCCTAAAGATTCTAAGCAATTTCCTATGGATCAGGAGGTCTTTCTATTGTAGTGGTAGGAGCATGACTTTTTTTTCTTTCTTTTTTTTTTTTTTTTTTGGCTTTAAAATGCTCCAACGAGTGCTCCTCCTTTTCCTTTCTGATTGTTCTTTCTCTGGCTACAGGTATTTTCCTCACACAAGCTGATAAATTCTAAGCAAAAGACTTAAAGGAACCCTTCTGCATATCTCCAGAGCTCTCTCCTTACACAGCTTCTTCCTTTGTTGTATTTTTCCGCTAAAATCTAACCATTGTCCTCTGAGAGCTTTGATCACTGTCTCCTCACTGAAGCAGGACTGCTGATTTCTATTTTAGTTTCTCTTCTCCCTGTTGCATCTTGAAAATTATTACTACATACTAAGTAGGGCAATCATCCACCTCATCTGCTTTCCTTCTTTTAGGTGTCATTGTCCTGAAATGCCTCTTTTCTAGTGTCTAAAAACTGTCTTGCATATTGTGTCTGATTTTATAGCAGTTAATGTGGGAGGGTAAATTCTGCTCCTGCCATTTCTTTGCGGCCAGAAATGGAAGTTCTTTACCCTCAGATTTTGATGATAAATGTACTTAAATTTTGCCATCGAATGCCTTACAGAGTGTTGAAGTTAATAGGCAAGTGAAGGAATAGAGTAGCTTTTAGTTTAGGCCTGGGGTTACCACCACTCTAAAACATAAATATGAGTTGAATTTCTAGACCAAAACACAGGCTGATTAGGTGAGATGGCTGGCAAGCCTGTGGGTATCAGATAAATACTATGGATAAAGGATAAGTAAAGACAAACATTATTGTGTGAAACCCAGAGAATCACATCTATTACTTGAGGACATTTATATGTAGAGTTTAATTTAGTCCATTATTGACTCTGGGTCTAAGAAGTCTACTTGGATTTTTTAGATAAATATTACATCTATGTAGATCCACCTCAAATTTACTTTGAGTGTATATCTTCTACTCTTAGGAAATCATAATATTTCAAATGTGGATTTTGTTCTTTCCTACAGACACCAACTACTCAAACTAAGCATATGATAATATAATTTATTTAAGAACATTAATAATGATTGAGAAAATGATATAACCAACATTTCTCTTTGGGTCCATAATTGTTCCTGTACATTATATAAATAACATTCATATTGATGTTGTGTAGCAGGCAGTTCCTTTATGTGTATTTACAAGCATTCATTCAACACATACTTATTCAGTGCCTGTGTGCCAGATAACTCTTGAGGTAGTAAAAATACAGTGAAGAAAAAAGAAGACAAAAATCTCTGCCCTATGGTGTTTTAGGAAAATCAGACTATAATAAACAAACGATAAAATAGGGAAAATAGGGTATGGCAGAGACTTCTATTTACAACAATAATGAAGTAACTGGAAATGGATTTATCCTTTTCATGTAAATAATTTTAAGAAAATATAGAAACCAGGAAAGATGTGACTGTGATTATTCAGAGAAAAAATAAATCAATTTAAAATAAATAAATAAATCAAATGACTTTCTACCTGGAAACATTTTACAAATCTCAGTAAAGGTTTAGGTTTACACACAGAGCTTGTTGGCCTGGCTAAGGTGACAAGACAGAGCTCTAAGTTCAGGGAAGTGGAGGTGGTTTCACTTTGTAAGACAGACTACCTAGAAGAATAGAGTAATATGGAGAAAAAGCTGCAGAATTCTGCACAGGGGCCTCCCTCTAACTGTTACGCGCCTCCCTCTATCTGTTACTGAATTCTAGGCAATACACGTATAGGTAGAAACAACATAAGGACAGGGAGAAAATAACTGGGGATATGTGAGATAAAAGTTCCCAGAGAGAACACAGGGTTGAAAGAAGTTTGCGTTTCAACAATTAAGAGTGGGAAACTCTTACAAAAAATAAGAGATGTTTTTAAAATCCCAAATGATATTTCTAAAAGTAAAAAAGTACAATATGTAAAAAGAATTCACTGAGTTGGCTTAATAACAAATATAAAATATTGCTGAATATAAGGATCATAATAGCTAAAGTCAAAGCTATAAGAACTATCCACATTGAAAAAAAGATTGAGAAAACACACACACACACACACACACACACACACACACTCCCAGAACTTTAGTGAAAACATGGGACAATATTGTTTCATAATAGCTTATTTTTTTGTTTGTTGAAAACTATAAATTCCCAGATTTAAACAGTTCAGCAAACCTCTGAAAGCATAAAGAAAAGAAACTAGTCCTAGGCAAATTATACTCAATGGATGAAAACAAGGTAAAAACAGAAAAATGTAATGGTAAAACAAATAAAGGACATGTTATGTACAGATAAATAGGAAAAAATAGCATAGTTATCATGACAAACTATGCAAGCAGAAAATGGGGCATCTTTAAAAATGAAAATAGAAAAAGTTTGTCAATCTAGAATTTTACAACTAGAGAAGATGGTGTTCAGACATTAATGTAAAATAAAGACATTTTCAGAAAAACAAATGGAAGAGAAAACCATTACCAGTAACTTATACTATGAGAAAACTTAAAGGACATGCTTTAATCAGGATACCAGGTGAAAATTTGAATCTAGACAAATAGAAAAGGACCACAAAAGAAGGTAAATATATGGATATAGAGAAAATACATTTCCTATTAAAGAAAACAATTATTCTTCTAAATGAACACTAATAAAAAATTTATTATAAAACTATTTTAATGCCAGCTTAGTTTATTTTATATATATATTTAAATGTGTGACACAAATAGCACAAAGGATAGGAGGGAGGATGTTGAAAGACACTACTCTTAATTGTCCAAGATTGTCTTAGTCTATTCAGGCTGCTATAACAGAATACCATAGACTGGGTGGTTTACAAACAACAAAAATTTATTTCTCATAGTTCTGAAGACTAGGAATTTCAAGATCAAGATACCAACAGATTTAGTGTCTGGATGGGGCCTGCTTTTTGGTTCAAAAATGACTGTCTTTTTGCTGTGTCCTCACATGGGAGAAGGGGCACACTCATAAGGGTACTAATCCCATTGGTGAAGTCCCCTATCATGGCTGAATTACCTCCCAGAGTCTTCACCACCTAATTCCATCACCTTAGATGTTAGGACTTCAGCATATACATTTTGGGGAGACACAAGCACTCAGAACATAATATTCCACCCCTGGCCTTCAAAAATTCATGTCCTTCTCACATGCCAAATGCACTGATTTCACACTGCATTAGTCCATTTTCCCACTGCTGATAAAGGCATATCTGAGACTGAGTAACTTACAAAGAAAAAAGAGGTTTAATAGACTCACAGTTCCACGTGGCTGGGAAGGCGTCACAATCATGGCGCAGGGAGAAAGGCAAGTCTCACATAGCCGCAGGCAAGAGATAATGAGAGCCAAGCACAAGGGGTTTTCCCTTATAAAACCATCAGATTTCATGATACTTATTCACTGCCATGAGAACAGTATGGGAGGAACCACTCCCATGGGATGCCTCCAACAACACATGGGAATTGTGAGAGCTACAATTCAAGACGAGATTTCAGTGGAGACAGAGGCAAACCATATCACACACCAAGAGGTCCAAAAGTTCTAAGATGAGGATATGTTAAGATTTCTGCCTGGTACCTCCTCATATCACCCTTTTGCTGTACTTGTCAGCTGTCTCAGATATGGCTCCCATAGGCCCAGATGCTGTGTGTACTGTACCTAGCATAGCTGTGAGGGTGTGGCTTCCTTCACCTAGATTTCAAATGATGCCACAAACAGCCGTGGCTAGGCTTGGGGCCCTAACACAGAACCCCACAGAACAATGCTTAATGGAGTCATGCAGGGAGTGTCACAACTGAGACCCTAGACTGGTAGAGCCACCTGTATCCAATTCCAGCCAGGAAGGGCAGCAGGCACATGTCCAATCTGTGTGAGCTAGAATGTGAGTGCAGGGACACCTGGAGCCTTGTGGCCCAATCCATGCACGGAAAGGCTGTAGGAGTTGTACCCACACCTTAGTGGTTCTGGAAGGCAGGACAGCATTTCCAGTAGCCCTAGGAAATAGAGCATTGAGCCACAGATTGGTTTTAGACTTGCTCAGAAACTGTCACTACTTTCTCCTTTCTTTTTTCCTATTTCTCCCTTTTGAGAGCTTGTTTGGAGGTTCTAGCAGGGGAGCACAGTTACTCATATGCTCTTGACTGAAGAAAGTCCTCCTCTATTGGGGAGGCCATTCTCATCAACTGAGCACATGGAGCAGTGAAGAAGAAAGCGTAAACACGCCCAGCTACCCAGATCACCCTCACATCCCTATTTTTCTGTTTGAGAATGGCAATGTCTATCATAAGCCTGTCCCTTCACTGAATTTTGGAAGCACATAAGTTTCATTTTACAGATTAACAGCTGGAGAGCAATTTGCTTTAGGATAAATCATACCTTGAATCTCACTCATATCTGAATTAGATATTTAAATGAGATCGGACTTTAGACGTTTAAGTTGATGCTGGAATTGGTTAAAACTTTTAGGGCTATTGGGATGGAATGATGTATTTTTTATGTGAGAAAGGTAGAAACCTCATGAATGGGATTAGTGCACTTATAAAATAGGCCCAAGGGAGATCATTGACCCCTCCCACTATGGGATGCAATGAGAATGCACCATCTATTAACCAGAAAAAAGGCCTTCACCAGAACCTGTATTTCCCAAAGCCTTGATCTTGGACTTTCCAGCCTTCAGACCTGTGAGAAACAAATTTCTGTTGCTCATAAGCTACTCTGTTTATGGTGCTTTGTTTAAGGCAGGATACCAGACTAGGTCAGTGTTCCTAATATCCATATGAGACTTCATCAGAATAGCTTCTACCATCCATATTTCTACCAACATTTGGTTTATCATGATTTAAGTATTGTTTAAGAAGATGCTTTGTGTCCAGCCGTGTTCTTTTCTTTCTGAACTCTTATCAGAATCACCTTTAAAAGTCCCTTCACAGAAATATTGGCTTTGTCTAACATGTACTTCAAAACTCTTTCAGCCTCTACCCATTATACAGTTCTGAATATTCTTCCACATCTTTAGGTATTTGTTATGGTAATACCTCATTTCTTGGAACCAGTTTTTGTCTTAATTAGTTCAGGCTACTACAGGAAGGATATCATAGTCTGGGTAACTTAGAAACAACATAAATTTATTTTTCACTGTTCTGAACATTCATAAATCCAGGATCAAGGTGCTGGCAGATTAGTGTCCAATGAGAGCCTTCTTGCTGGTTCATAAACAACTCTCTTTTCACTGTGTCCTCACATGGAAGAAGGGTTAAGGGAATTCCCTCAGTGTCTTTCATAAGGGCACTATTCCACTCATTAGGGCTCCATCTCCAGGACCTAAATACTTACCAAGGCCCTACCTTCCTAACCTTAGTGGTTAGGATTTCCACAAATGAATTTTGGGAGAGACACCAAGTGGTTAGGATTTCAACAGGTGCATTTTGGAGAGACATAAACATTTAGTCTATAACAAAGACCTATGTAAACTTGTTTAAATTGTGATAGGTTAAAGGTGCACATTTAAAATAAGATAAATATTGTGAAGCTTGTGTATAATAAGATAAATACTCTGCAGATAAAAGTAAAACTTTGTATTATTTTTTGTTGACATAATTATATGCTTAAAAAACAAAAATATGTATTCAAAAAATTGTTACTGATAAATGAATTTTGTAATACAATATTATACAAGATGAGTAAAAAAAATCTATTGTATTTTTATACATGAGCAATGATTAATGGGAACAGAAAGTTTAGATTTGTCATTTGAAATAGCATCAAAACAGGTAAAGACTTACCTAAATATTTGACTCAATGTGTGCAAAACCTATATTCTGAAAAGTATAAAATATGGCTTTGAGAAATTAAAGAAGTTTCAAATAAATGGGAAACCCCACCGTGTTACTGGATTGGACAACTAAACATTTTAGTGTACCATTCTTTCCACATTGATTTAAAGATAAACAGCAATCCTTTTAATGAAATAAGTTCTTTTGAATAAAATAATTTTCAACCCAGAATTTCATATCCAGCCAAACTAAGCTTCATAAGTGAAGGAGAAATAAAATACTTTACAGACAAGCAAATGCTGAGAGATTTTGTCACCACCAGGCCTGCCCAAAAGAGCTCCTGAAGGAAGCACTAAACATGGAAAGGCACAACCGGTACCAGCTGCTGCAAAATCATGCCAAAATGTAAAGACCATCGAGATTAGGAAGAAACTGCATCAACTAATGAGCAAAATCACCAGCTAACATCATAATGACAGGATCAAATTCACACATAACAATATTAACTTTAAATGTAAATGGACTAAATGCTCCAGTTAAAAGACACAGACTGGCAAATTGCATAAAGAGTCAAGATCCATCAGTGTGCTGTATTCAGGAAACCCATCTCACGTGCAGAGACACACATAGGCTCAAAATAAAAGGATGGAGGAAGATCTACCAAGCAAATGGAAAACAAAAAAAGGCAGGGGTTGCAATCCTAGTCTCTGATAAAACAGACTTTAAACCAACAAAGATCAAAAGAGACAAAGAAGGCCATTACATAATGGTAAAGGGATCAATTTAACAAGAAGAGCTAACTATCCTAAATATATATGCACCCAATACAGGAGCACCCAGATTCATAAAGCAAGTCCTGAGTGACCTACAAAGAGACTTAGACTCCCACACATTAATAATGGGAGACTTTAACACCCCACTGTCAACATTAGACAGATCAACGAGACAGAAAGTCAACAAGGATACCCAGGAATTGAACTCAGCTCTGCACCAAGTGGACCTAATAGACATCTAAGGAACGCTCCACCCCAAATCAACAGAATATACATTTTTTTCAGCACCACACCACACCTATTCCAAAATTGACCACATAGTTGGAAGTAAAGCTCTCCTCAGCAAATGTAAAAGAACAGAGATTATAACAAACTGTCTCTCAGACCACAGTGCAATCAAACTAGAACTCAGGATTAAGAAACTCACTCAAAACCGCTCAACTACATGGAAACTGAACAACCTGCTCCTGAATGACTACTGGATACATAACGAAATGAAGGCAGAAATAAAGATGTTCTTTGAAATCAACGAGAACAAAGACACAACATACCAGAATCTCTGGGATACATTCAAAGCAGTGTGTAGAGGGAAATTTATAGCACTAAAGGCCCACAAGAGAAAGCAGGAAAGATCCAAAATTGACACCCTAACATCGCAATTAAAAGAACTAGAAAAGCAAGAGCAAACACATTCAAAAGCTAGCAGAAGGCAAGAAATAACTAAAATCAGAGCAGAACTGAAGGGAATAGAGACACAAAAAACCATTCAAAAAATTAATGAATCCAGGAGCTGGTTTTTTGAAAGGATCAACAAAATTGATAGACCACTAGCAAGACTAATAAGGAAAAAAATTGTTAACTTGTTTCTAAAACTTACATGGTATATTTGTCATCTATTGCTGTATAAGAAATTACCACAAACTTACCAGCTTAAAACATTGCACATTTATTTTCTCATAAATTTTGTGTCAGGAATAAAGGTTACTGCTTAGCTTTTCCTCTGACTCAGCATATCTCTGGATTCAATCAAGGTGCCAGCCAGGGCTGCCATCTCATCTGAATACTCACCAAGGAAAAGATGTATTTTTAGTATTACTTATGAGGTTGTTGGTAGAATTCATTTCCTTTGTGGGCTATTGAAACAAGGGCCTCAGTTCCTAGCTTGTTATTGGCTAAAGGCCATCCTCAATTCCCTGCCACAGAGCCTCCCTCACAAGACAACTTGTTTCATAAAAATGTGCAAGAAAAAGAAGTTGCTAGCAAGACTATTCATTCTTTTGTAATTAACGATTATAAAATCTTCATTTCAATTAGAGTGCATGTGGCTTTTTTTGTTTTGTTTTGTTTTGTTTTTTAAACATAGTCTCGCTCTGTCGCCCAGGCTGGAGGGCAGTGGCGCAATCTCTGCTCACTGCAAGTTCCGCCTCCCAGGTTCATGCCATTCTCCCTCCTCAGCCTCCTGAGTCGCTGTTATTATAGGCGTGCGCCACCACATCCAGCTAAGTTTTTGTATTTTTAGTAGAGATGGGGTTTCACTGTGACTGTGTTAGCCAGGATGGTCTCGATCTCCTGACTTCGTGATCTGCCCACCTCGGCCTCCCAAAGTGCTGGGATTACAAGAGTGAGCCACTGCGCCCAGCCTAGAGAGTGTGTTTTTCACAGGGCTATGAATCCCAGGAGGTGAAGATCATAGCAGAGCATCTTAGTATCTACCTATCATAAATGGAAATGCAAAGGACCAGGAATCACCAACATTATTGTTTGAAAAGATAAATGGCCAGATACAGTGGCTCATGCTTGTGATCCCAGCACTTTGGGAGGCCGAGGCAGGCGGATCACCTGAGGTCAGGAGTTTGAGACCAGCCTGGCCAACATGGTGAAATCTTGTCTCTATTAAAATACAAAATTAGCCAGGCATGGTAGCACATGCCTGTAATCCCAGCTACTCCGGAGGTTGAAGGAGAATATCTTGAACTCAGGAGGCGAAGGTTGCCATGAGCAGAGATCGCGCCAGTGCACTCCCGGCTGAGCAACAAAGTGAGACTCCATCTCAAAAAAAAAAAAAAAAAAAAAAAAAAAAAAAAAAAAATAAACAACACTATCATTTTTCCACTAGCTGATTTCAGGATTTAGTACTCATCTGGAGTGGTCAAGATAATATGATATAGGCAAATAGATAGTCATATACGTCAGTGAAAGAGATTAGAGAGTACAGAAATAAACTCACAACATAAGTGGCCAATTTTATTTCACCAAAGGGATCAAACTAACTTAATTGAGAAATGATTGTCTTTTTAACAAATAGTCCTGGAGTAACTGAATACACATATGTTGTCAAAGTAAAAATGCAGCCTATTGTGGCTCATGCCTGTAATCCCAGCGCTTCGGGAAGCTGAGGCAGGAGGATGGCTAGAGCTCAGGGGTTTGAGACTAGCCTGGGCAACATAGTGAAAGCCTGTCTCTACAAAACTTACAAAAATTAGCCACATATAGTGTCATGCACTTGTAGTCCCAGCTACTTGGGAGGCTGAGGTGGTAAGATCACTTGAGCCCAGGAAGCAGCAGTTGTAGTGAGCCATGATTGTGTGACTGCACTCCAACCAGAGTGACAGAGCGACACCATGTCTCAACAACAGCAACAACAACAAAAAAGCATTAAAGAAAAAAATGTAAAAACCCCAAATTACAAAATTCCCAGAAAAATAAAAAAACTCAAGGGAAAAAAATTGTGACCTTTGCATAGGCCAACTAAATGGGCCCATTTAGCCCCATTCCTAAATGGGACTCAAAAGGCACAAGTCATAAAAATTTTTTAAAAATTGTTTAAACTTCAACTAATTAATAGACACTATTATGAAAAATGAAAAAGACATAAACTTGAAGAACATATATATCTGACTTTTATTAAGATGTTAAAAATCTCCAATATCTCAATGATAAGAAAATAGCAGAAAACTACAAAGTGGGTAAATATTTGGATAGGCAACTCATGAAAGAAGATAAGTAATCAGATTTAACATGTCAAACATGCTCAATATTTTTAGCTATTAGAGAAATGCAAATCAAAACCACAGAGATATCATACACATCCACTAAAGAGGCTAAAACAAAACAGTCTGGCAAAATCAATTGTTGATAGGGACTTGGGGCAACTGGGATATTAATATGTTGCAATGGGGAATAAAAAATGGTACAACCACTTTAGAAAACATTTTGCTGCTTTTTAAAAAGTTAATTTACCATGAGACACAGAAATTCCACCCCTAATTATCAAAAGCAAACATATTTTAAAAAATTTGTACCTAGATACTTGTAGCAGCTTCATTCATAATATCCCCACATTCAACTTAAAACAAATGTCCATCAAGAGCAAAATAAGTAAAATTATGATATATACATATATCCATATATTGAAAGGCTAATTAACATTTTAAACCCAATTATTACACACAACACTAATAAATGCAAAAACCTTATATTTAGCCAAAGAAAACAGAAAGAAAACTTTGTAGACTACATGATTCCCTTTATATGAAAACCTAGAAATGCAAATATCAGATGAGTGGTTGCTGAGGGCCAAGAATTTGGGGGCTTTTGACCACAGTTAGGCATAAGGAGACATTTTATATTATTGAAACATTCTGTATCTTGATTTTGCTGATGCATATAGGTGTGTATATTTGTCAAAACTCATAGGACTCACAACGTAATATGGGTATATTTTATTAGGTAAGTTATCAATAAGGTTAATTAAATTATAAAAATAGATGCCAAAAAGTGATTTGAAAAAAAAAATAGGAAGGTAAGGAACTCTCTAAAATGGGGACTTCCATAAAATATAGTGGTCAGTGAAGACTTCATCTTCATTGACACTTGAGCAATTTGTTAAGAGAAGACAGTCAATGAGGCGGAAGAATATTTTAGGTCACAGGAACAATAATTGCAAAGTCCATTAGCTGGGAGTACACATGATATATCTGAAAAACAGTTAGAAGGTTATATTCTGGCCAGTAGTTAGTAAGAGATTAGTAATTAGAGATGTTGTTAGAGCAGTAAAGTCAGAAGTAGGAGAGAGGTGAAAAATCTTCAGAATCCTTGTAGGCTATTTTAAGGATTCAGTAGTTTTGAGCAGAGTGATGACACTATCTGACATATTTTAAATAGATAACTCTAGCTGTTGTATGGAATATTAATGTGAGGAAAGGAAATGGAACATGCAAGCAAACAATTCAAAAAGCTATAGCGAGATTCTAAAAATATTTATATTACCTTTATATTTTCAACAGGATTTTCTGACAGACTGGATGTTGGATTTGAGAGAAATTAAGGAATTTTAGATGACTCCAAGCATGCTGGATGAATAAAGAGAAGAATAAAATATTGCTTATGAAAGTAAATAAAACTACAGAAGATTCAAGGTTTTACTATCAGGGATACAAAATTTCAGTATTGAGTATGCTAAGTTTAAAGTACTTATTATTCATCTATCTCTAGAATGGTCAATAGGTAATTGAAAATATATGACTAGTGTTCATCGAGATATACATTTATAAGGTATCAATTAATAGATAGAATTTAAATTATGAAATGTTTGAGATTACTAAGAGAGTAAGTGTGAATGAAGAAAGTAAAATGCCCAATGACTGGATTTTGGATCATACCAAAGTAAAAAAATGTCAATGAGAGGATCATACCAGAGTAAAAAAATGTCAATGAGAGTATGACGGTAAGCAGATGGCAGAACAGAAACCTCTTTTCTGTGAGTGAGACGTGAGACGCCTAATGAACAATAATACAAAGACCAACCTCCTTCGTGAGAAATCCATAAACCAATTAATAGGTTCCTTTATCCCAGGCAAACAGAAAAACAGCTGCATCAAAGCTGGCAGGAAATTTGTGGGGCCCACTCCATAGAGCTGCTTCCATGGAACAACAAGGTACAATAGGGAAGAAATTTCCAGCTCCAGCCTTCTCCCTGGGAAGGAAAAGACTTGGCTGTACTTCCAACATTCTGACTTTTCAGAGGAATAAACAAGTGATGGATTTCTGTATTGTCTGAAGCTAGAGGCTGCTGAGAAAGAAAAAAAAAAGCCACAGTTTTGAATATAGGCGTGCATCTGTGAGAGCCCCTCCTCGTGATACAGCACTGAGTGAGTGGGAAGCCAAAGAACTCCAGTTTCTCCATGGGTGGGGAGTGGTGGGGGGAGAGTTGGAACATGCATCCAGTGTTTTAGCTTTTCCAGGGGCATCAAAGGAATTTGTTGCTATCTGGCCTGTCTTGGAGTGCTAATGGCATCTAATATACTCTACATGCTTGGGAGTTGCTGAGGACAAAAAAGAAGTAGCCATTGCTGCTCCAGAGAACCTGTAATACTGCTGCAAATAAAAACCTGAGAACACAATAGCTTATGAGCTCCTAGCTTATGAGCTCCTGAAAAGAGAAACCAGTAAAGGAAACCTCTGTAGTTGGGCATTCACATGCACAAACCTGAGAAGATGTATCCCCAGAAAATAGTTGAGACATTTCCAGAATCTATACCCAGGCTGATTTTCAAAGATATTTTCCTATATGAAGCTAGGCTGTAAAGTCTAGGTAGGAGAGGTTGCTGTTTTATTCAAATGTGGAGATAACAACACAAAGTTATAAGACACGTAGAAACAGGAAATCATGGCACAATCAGAGGAACAAACTAAATCTCCAGCAAATGTCTATGAAGAAATGGAGGTCTACAAGTTACCTAACAAATAATTCAAATTTATTTTCATAAGATGCTCAATTGGCTTAGGAAAATGATATATGAATAAAATTAAAATTTCAACAAATAGAAAACATTAAAAATGTAAAAGAACCAAACAGATTTTAGCTTGGAATAATATCAGATTTTAGCTTGGAATAATATAAAAGCTGAATTGAAATTTAGTGAAATTTCAGCAGTAGACTTAACAGAAGAAAGAAATGGAAAATTCAAAGACAGGTTATTTAAAATTATCCAGTCAGAGAAGCAAAAAGAAAAATGAATGAAGAAGAATGGGACATCATGAAGCATAGCAATGTGCACATTATAGCATCTCAGAAAATAGAGACAGAGATAAAAGGATAGAAAGCATATTTACAGAAATAGCGGCCACACATTTCCCTAATCTGGAAAAGAAAACAGACATCCAAATTCAAGACCAGTAGATGCTAAATAGAATGAACTACACTGAGCCATATTATAATCAAACTGTCAAAATTCAAAGACAGTATTTCGAAAGTAGCAAAACAGGAGAGAATCATCATCTACAAAGGAACTCTTGTTCATAAAATCTCAATCAGCAAAATTGTCAGTAAAAATCTTGCAGGACAGAATGAAGTGGAATTATGAAATTTCATTTACATTGAAAAGAGAAAAAAATCAGCCAAGCAAGAATATTATATCTGGAAAAACTGTCCTTCAAAAATGAAGGAGAAATAAAAACCCTCCCAGATAAAAAAAAAGCTGGGAGAATTTATTACCACATATCTGTGGTAATAATTTAGCTAATTTACAATTAGCTAAAAGTCACCTTTCAAGTCAAAAAGAAAGGACAGTAGATAGCAACATGAAGGCACATGTAAGTATAAGAGTACCTATAAGCTTTCTGATAAAGGTAAATATGTAGACAAATAAAGTATACTGTAATATTGTAATGGTAGTGTGTAAATCATTTTGAATTTTGGTATAGAATTTAAAAAGCAAAAAGACTAAAAATAGTTTAAACTGTATAATATATAAATGGATAAATAATATAAAAAGATATAATTTGTGACATCAATAATATAAATAGTGGACTGTGGAAGTAATTGAGTACAATATTCGTATGTGATTAAAGCTAAGTTGACATCGGTGTAAAATAGATTGCTGTTTTATGAAAGTGTCATGGTAACCAGAGGAAAAAAAAAAAACCTGCAAAAGATACACACAGCTGGGCATGGTGGCACATACCTGTAATCCCAGAAGTTGGGAGAACAAGGCAGGAAGATTGCTTGAGCCCAGGAGTTCAAGACCAGCCTGAGCAACATAGAGAGCTACAAAAAGTACAAAAATCAGCTGGATGTGGTGGCGCATACCTGTAAGTCCCAGCTACAATGCTACTTGGGAAGCTGAGACAGGAGGATCACTTGAGCCCAGGAGGCTTCAGTGAGCTGTGTTCACACCACTGTACTTCAACCTGGGCAATGGAGTGAGACCCTGCCTCAAAACATATATATATGGTATATATATAATGGTATATATAAAATATATATGGTATATATATAATGGTATATATAAAATATATATAGTATATATAATGGTATATATAAAATATATATATGGTATATATATAATGGTATATATAAAATATATATGGTATATAAATAATGGTATATATAAAATATATATGGTATATATAATGGTATATATATAATGGTATATATAAAATATGGTATATATAATGGTATATATAAAATATATATGGTATATATACACACACTATATATATAGTGTGTATATATAGTATATATAGTATGTATATATAGTGCATATATACCATATATATTTTATATATACCATTATTTATATACCATATATATTTTATATATACCATTATATATATACCATATATATATATATTTTGAGGCAGAGTCTCACTCCATTGCCCAGGTTGAAGTACAGTAGTGTGAACACAGCTCACTATATACCAAAGAAAATTAAAGAAAAATCAAAACATATTACCAGAAAGAAAAAAAAATATGAATGAAACACAAAGGAAACAGCAGGAGAGGAAAAGATGGGCAAAAAATTATCAGATAGATAAAATTAATTAACAAAACAGCAAGACATTTGCTATTAATAATTACTTTAAATATAAACAAACTCCCCAATCAAAAGTCATAGTGACTGAGTGGATATAAAACAAGACCCAACTCTATGTGGTCTGTAAGAGACTCCTTTTAAATTTAAAGACATAAAGGATCTGAAAGTGACTAGATTAAAAAAGACATCCCATGCAAATGCTAACAAAAGGAAAGCAGGAAAGATCATACTTATTGTAGGAGACCGATCAGGGTGGTGGAAAATTTGTAAGAAAAGTTACAGGGAAAGACACAAACCTTCTTGGAAGGCCGGGAGGTTTTGCAAAGTTTAAGGAGAGAATAAAGGCTGAAGGCAGCTAATTCTCTTACCCTGAGGTAGAGGGCGAAAAGTAGGTGCAAGGGAATGTAGGGGAATTTATATAGATAAGTTTATTTACTTTTATTTTTCGGAAACCAACCTTTGATCATCCATGCACAAGACTGCTCCCTGCAAGGGGGGACAACAATGTTAATTATCTACAAGTTGTGTTAGCTCCAGGCCTTTGTCATTAAATCTGTGCTGAATAAATATAAGCAGCTCTGGCTTATCGAGATTGCTAACTGTCTTCGGCCCCTGGTGCTGGTAGTCCCCTAGCCCATCCTTTCACTGGATACCTGTGTCTAAGTACTCCTTTCATCTGTCACTCGGCCAGGGTCTGCGGGACAGACTTGACAACTTACATCGGAAAAAAATAGTTGAAAAATCAAAAATTTTCACAAAAGACAAAGAAGGACATTAATGATAAAAAAAAATTCACCAGGAAGATATAATTATTAAGATATTATGCACACATACACATGCACACACACATACACATGCACATATTACATGTATATATTCAGACACCAAAATATAAAAGCAAATATTGGCAGAACTGACGTGAGAAATAGGTAGAAATACAAAAAGAGTTTGAAATTTTGTTATCCTACTTTAATTATGGATAGAACCACCAGAAAATAAAGAGAGCATTTGAATAACACTATAGACCAACTGAACCTAATAGACATATCCAGAACTTCCACCAAACAGCAGCAGAATTCATTGTTTTTTCCTCAAACTGATATTAAAATCTCTCCAGGAAAGATCACATGTTAGGTCACAAAACCAGTCTTACAAATTTAAGATGATTGAAATCATATTAAGTATCTTTTCCAAGCACAATGGAATGAAATTAGAAATTAATACCAGGAGAAAACTGGAAAATTAACGAACGTAAATATTAAACAACATACGTGTGTGTGTGTGTGTGTGAGAGAGAGAAAGAGAGCGAGAAAGAACGTCTCACTCTGTCAACAGGCTGGAGTGCAGTGGCACAATTTTGGCCCACTGTAACCTCTATCTCCCAGGCTTCAACCTCAGCCTACTACTAAGGAGGAGCTGGGACCACAGATGCAGGCCACCATGGCCAGCTAATTTTTGTATTTTTAGTAGAGATGGAGTTTCACTATGTTGTCCAGGCTGGTCTGGAACTCCTGAGCTCAAGTGACCGGCCCACCTCGGCCCACCAAGTGCTGGGATTACCAGCATGAGCCTCTGTGCCCAGCCAGCTAAACAACATACTTTTAAACAGTATGTGGTTTAACTACCAATAAATTACTAGAGACTTAGACAACATCTTGAGACAAACACAAAAATACAGTATACAAAACTTTATATGATTTAGCAACATTAGCAGCAAGAAGGAAATAATAAAGATTAGAGCAGAAATAAAATAGATAATATAAAAACAGAACAAAATCAATAAATGTAAAGGTTGTTTTTTGAAAAAATTAACAAAATTGACAAATCTTTAGCTAGACTACCTAAGAATGAGAGGACTGAAGCAAAAGCAACATTAGCAATGTTGGACATTTTTACCACAATAATAAAAATGCCAGTAAAATGAGAATAAAAAAAAAGGAGAATCAGTAGAGTACGGAGGAAAAGAAGTGTGTGATATTCATGAAAAATAAATAATATATATATTAATAGTCAAATACTGATCTAGTTACTTACAGGAGGATTCATTCAGTTTAGCAACATGTAGGTCATTGGTAAATTTCAAAAGAACATTTATATAGAATGTGAGGACAAACCTAATATGAAGATGATTAAAAAAAATAAACTGTGGCAAAAATGTAAAAATGTGTTACTATTAGAGTGAAAATAGCAATTAGGATAGAAAGAAGCGTTTGTCATTAAGGGAGTATTATGAAAGCCTTCTGAAAGTCAGGCAAGGTTCTATTTCCTGACTTGTATAGTAGTTATAAGCTGGTTTGCGCTAAAATTATTTAAGATACATATTAGTTTAATGATTTTATTTGTGTTAAATTTAGTAACTTCTAAATTTAAAGCTTTACAAAAGAATGATGGAAAAAAGCAGGACAACCAATTTTTCTGTATATGCACGCTGAGAAATAGGGTAGTAGGTTAGAGAAAACTATAGAATCAAGAACATTTTATATTTTTTAATGGATAATACAGGATATGTTTATATTCTAATAAAAATGATCCAACTGGGAGTGAAAACTGGTGATTCAAATTAAGTGGGAGAATTGCTGGTGAAATATTCTTTAAAAATACATCAGAAGATGGCATCTAGTACACATGGATCTAGTACACATAGATCTAGTACACATATGCTTTAGTTAACATCAAGGACAGTTTTTATCTATAATAAGGGTATACTTCAAGAGTGACCATAGATTTAAGTAGATGAGCAAACAAGGATTCGAGCTTAGGAAAGAGCTGTTCAAACGTACATTTCAAGCTTCAAAAGATACTAGGTCATCAAAGAAGTTTGAGTTTTGAGTAGGAGGAATTGCGGTTTAATATGACTAAAGAACTCATAAAATTGAAATCTAAGAGAGTGGAAGTGGGACTGAAATAGGCAAATGCAGTAAGATTGTTGGTGTTGGGACTTTCTCCAAGATGGCCAACTAGATGCAGCTGGAACCTTTTTCTACAGAAAGACTGTGATTGTAACTACACCAACAAAATTTTAACAGATTTTCAGAGAGAACATGCAAAATATTGATGGAGAAAAGATGCAGTTGCTAAGGCTAAAAAGGGAGGAAGCAGAGGACTCTATATGGGGTGACTGGATGGTGCTTGGGGAAGTGGTGAGTTAAATGACTGGGGAACTGCCCACTCTCACCAGGGACCTCTGTTATCCTAGCTGCAGGAGATCCCACATCCCCACAGACATGTGACCTGACAAGGGGTTATCCATAGATATTAGATGAAGATATTAGATGAAGATAGAACTGCAGTAGGCAGAGAGCTGAGATTCTTTGAGCACAGGTGAGTTCTGGCAGAGCCTGGCCATGAGTGCCCACCCACGAGGGCTCCCTGCCTCCCTCCCACTGAGAGGTCCTGGCCCCAGCTAACAACCAGGGAGAAAGCAGGACCAGCATCCTCACAGGACTGAGGCACATCTGTCCTGCAGACCTGTCTGTTCACCAGCCCCTCCCATGGTCCTTGCCTGGCCACTCCATAAGAATGCATACCCAGTGTAGCGTCTGCTGCCCAGCCTAGGTGCTTTGTTTCACCTGAGTGCATCCTGGCAGCCTGGGAACCCTTCAGATCCCACACTGTACCAGGAACCCAACCACAAGCATTCAGAAGAAGAAGCAGCCAGCATGTCCTCGCACCACAGGACTGTGGCCTGCAGCTTAGGAGTGCCAAAATGGGATCTGTGCTTGGCACTTGAAAGGGGGAGGAGCCCACACTCTCAGAAAACTGAGAAGGCTGCATTGCACAGGTTCAGAAGTTGGTGTAGAGCCTAGCCATACTTCCCTCCAGGGTTACTCCAATAAAGATGTAGCTTATTTTCCTGTCAGACCTCTCCCCAACGGAGCCCTGTGGCCCAAGAGGCCTAACAACAACAAAAGCAAACCCTATCTACTGCCCATTGCTCTCAAGCACCATCTGCTGGATCACAGCCCAACTACAAAACCAGAAATCACTTTACTAACTCTTCTCCTGCAAAACCAAGAGCAAGAATTCTACAGCAAAGACTCTGTACAGAGCTTCGTCATCTGAAAACTTCCAGAAATGAGGTCAATAGACTATAGTTGATTTATTCCACAATAAAAGGAATGTCAGCCCTCCCAGATGAAAGAATCAGCACAAGAACTGTGACAATTCAAAAAGCCAGATGCCCCTGTGCCTCCAAACAAGCCACTAACTCCCCAGCAATAGTTCTTAACAAGACTAAATTATCTGAAATGACAGACGTGAAATTCAGAATCTGAATCACTAGGAACCTCATCATGATCTAAGAGAAAGTTGAAACTCAATCCAAGGAATCAAGAAATAAAGTAAAATGATTCAAGAGATGAAAGACATAATTCCCATTTTAACAAAGACTCAAGCTCAGCTTCTTGAGCTGAAGAATTCATTACAAGAATTTCATAATACAGTTGGAAGTATTAACAGCAGAACAGACTAAACTGAGGAAAGAATCTCAGAGCTCAAACACCGGTTCTTTGAATTAGCTCAGTCAGACAAAAAAAGTAAGGAAAAAAGAATTAAGAAAAAAGAGCAAAACCTCCCAGAAATATGGGATTATGTAAAGAGACCAAATCTAAAACTCATCAGCATTCCAGAGAGAGAGAAGACAGAATAAACAGCTTGGAAAGTATACTTGAGAGTATCATGCATGAAAATTTCTCTAATCTCACTGAAGAGGATTACATGAAAATCTGAGAAATACAGAGAACCCCAGCCAGGTACTATACAAGATAACCATCCCCAAGACACATAGTCTTCAGATTAACCAAGGTCTATGCCAAAGAAAAAGAAAAACAAGGCAGCTAGAGAGAAGGGGCAGGTAACCTACACAGGGAACCCTATCAGCCTAGCAGCAGCCCTCTTAGCAGAAACCTTACAAACCAGAGGAGGTTGGGGGCCTATTTCCTGTGTCCATAAAGAAAAGAAATTCCAACCAAGAAATTCATACCCTGCCACACTAAGCTTCATAAGTGAAGGAGAAATAAAATCCTTCTCTGACAATTCATTTCAATTAGACCTGGCTTCCAAGTGGTTCATAAGGGAGCACTCAACATGAATTCAAATGAATGACACATGCTAACACAAAAGCACACACCTAAGCACATAGTCTACAGGCACTATAAAGCAATTATGCAATCAAGTCTGCATAACAACCAGCTAATAATACAATCGAAGGATAAAAATCACACATATCAATACTAACCTTGAATGTAAATGGACTAAATGTCCCCACTTAAAAGACAGAGTGACTTTAAGGGATAAAAGAACAAGACCCAACCATCTGTTGTCTTCAAGAGACCCAAATGTAATGACACCCAGGGGCTCAAAGTAAAAGGGTGGAGTAAGATTTACCATACAAACAGAAAAGAAAAAGAGCAGGCATCTCTATTCTTATATCAGATAAAACAGACTTTAAACCAATAAAAACTAAGGATAATGAAGGGAATTACACAATGATAAAAGATACAATCCAACAAGAAGCCTTACTACCTTAAATATATACTCACTCAACATTAGAGCACGCAGATTGATAAAACATCTTTTTCTTGTCCTATAAAAAGACCTGGACAACCATGCATTAATAGTGGGAGACTTCAGCACTCAACTGACAGTGTCAGACAGATCATGGAGGCAAAAAACTAAGAAAGAAACTTTAAACTTAAATTCAACTCTTGACCAACTGGACGTGGTAGACATCTACAGAACACTCTACCCAACAACCATGGAATATACATTCTTCTTATCTCCACAGGGAACATATTCTAAGACTGACCACATACTTGGTCATAGAGCAAGCCTCAATAAATTTTTAAAAAAGAGAAATCATAACAAGCACACTCTTGGACTACAGTGCAATCAAAATAGAAATAAATACCAAGGACATCCCTCAAAATTATACACATACATTAAAATTAAACAACTTACCCCTGAGTATCTCCCGGCCAAATATCAAAATTAAGTTAGAAATAAAAATAATTCTTTGATGTCAATGAAAACAGGAACACAACCAAAATCTCTCAAATGCAGTCAAAGCAATGGTAAGCAGAAATTACATAGTCCTAAATGCCTTTATCAAGAAGTTAGAAGGTTTCAAATGAACAATCTGGCATTGCACTTAAAGGAAGAACAAACCAACCTCAAAGCTAGCATAAGAAAAGAAATAACTAAAATTACGTAAGATGTTAATGAAAATGAGATGCACAAATGAATACAAAATACAAATAAAACCAGGAGTTGTTGTTTTTTTTGAAAAATAAATAAGATTGATATACCTCTAGCTAGATTAACAAAGAAAAAGAGAAAATACAAATAAGCACAATCAGAAATGACAAGATGATGTTGCAACTGATCCTACAGAAATATAGTAGATCCTCAGAGACTGCTGTGAACAACTCTATGGATACAAGTTAGAAAATCTAGAGAAAATGTAAAAATTTCTGGAAGCACACAAACTCCCAAGATTGAATCAGGAAAAGATTAAAACCTGAATAGACCAATGTCAGCTTCTGAAATTGAATCAGTGGTGAAGAACCTACCAACCTAAAAAAAAAAAAAAAAAAAAAAAAAACCCAGGACTAGATAGATTTGCAGCCAAATTCTACAAAATATATAAAGAACTGATACCAATCTTACTCAAACTTCTCCAAAAAATGGAAGGAGAAGGGGCTTCTCCCTAACTTGTTCTAAAAAGCTAGCATCAGCCTGATAACAAATCCTGGCAGAGACACAACAAAATGAGGAAAACTTACCATCAATACTCTTCATGAACATAGGTACAAAAATTCTTAATGAAATACTGGCACATCAAATCTAGCAGCACATCAAAAAGTTAATACACCACTGTAGAGTAGGTTTTATTCCTGGGATGCAACACTGGCTAAACATGCAAATCAATAAATGTAATTTATGATATAAACAGAATAAAAACCAAAAATCATATGATCATCTCAATAGACACAGAAAAGCTTTTAATAAAATTCAACATTCTTTCATGATAAAAACCCTCAAGAGACTATGCAATGAAGGAACCTCAAAATAATAAGAGCTATCTATGACAAACCCACAGCCAACATCATGCTGAATGGGCAAAAGCTTGAACTACTCCTCTTGAGAACTGGAGTAAGACAAGAATGTCCACTCTCACCACTCCTACTCAATGTAGTACTGGAAGTCCTAGCCACAGCAATCAGACAAGAGAAAGAAACAAAAGACAACCGTATAGGAAAAGAAGCAGTCAAACTTTCTTCACTGCTAACATGATTCTATACTTATAAAATCCTAAACACTCTGCCAAAAGAGTCCTAGAATTCACAAGTGACTTTAGAAATGTTTCAGGATGCAAAATCAATGCACAAAAGTTAGTAGCATTTCTATACACCAACAACATCCAGACTGAGAGTGGAATCAATAACACAATCCCGGCTGGGCACAGTGGCTCCCACCTGTAATCCTAGCACTTTGGGAGGCTGAGGCAGGCGGATCACCTGAGGTCAGGAGTTCGAGACCAGCCTGGCCAACATGGCTAAACCCTGTCTCTACTAAAAATACAAAAATTAGCCGGGCGTGGTGGCGTGCGCCTATAATTCCAACTTTGGGAGGCTGAGGCATGAGAATCGCTGGAATACAGGGGGCAGAGGCTGTAGTGAGCCGAGATTGTGCCACTGCCCTCCAGCTGGGGTGACAGAGCAAGACTCCATCTCAAAAACAAACAAACAAACAAACAAATAAAAAACATACTTATGATAGTCACAAAGAAAATGAACTAAATAGGAATACAGCTAACCAAGGAGGTGAAAGATCTTAACAAGGAGAGTTAACAAGCTACTGCTGAAAGCAATGAGAGACATGCCAAATAAGTGCAAAAACATTCCATGCTCATGGATTGGAGGAATAAATATTGTAGAAATGATCAAACTGCCAAAAGCAATTTACAAATTCAATGCTATTTCTATCAAATTATGAACATTGTCTTCACAGAATTAAAAAAAACTATTCTAAAATTCTAATGGAACCAAAGAAGTGCTCAAATAGTCAAAGCAATTCTAAGCAAAAAGAATAAAGCTGGAGGCATCACATTACTCGACTTCCAATTATACTATAAAGCCATAGTAATCAAAACAGCTGGATACTAGTACAAAAATAGACATATAGACCAATAAAACAGAATAGAAAATTCAGAAATAAAGCCACACACATACAACTATCTGATCTTTGACAAAGCTGACAAAAACAAGCAGTGTGGAAGTGGCTTCCTATTCAATAAACGATGCTGGGATAACTGGCTAGCCACATGCAGAAGAATGAAGCAGGATCCCTACCTTTCAACATATGCAAAATATTAATGCATAAGGTATTAAAGATTTAAATGCGAGACCTCAAATTACAAAAATCCTAGAAGATATCCTAGGAAATAATCTTCTCGACATTGGCCATGGAAAATTATTTTTGGCTGAGTCCCCAAAAGCAATTGCAAGAAAAAATAAAATTGGCAAGTGAAACCTAATTAAACCAAAGAGCTTCTGCATAATAAAGAAACTATCAACTGAACAAACAGATACCCTACAGATGGGAGAAGATATTTACAAAGTATGCATCCAACAAAGATCCAACATCCAATATCTATAAGGAGCTTAAATCAACAAGCAAAAAACAAATAAGCTCATTAAAAGATGGGCAAATGACATGAACAGACACTTCTCAAAAGAAACCATACAAGTGACCAACAAACATATGAAAAAAATGGTCATCATCACCAATAATCAGGGAAATATATATATCAAAACCACAATGAGATACCATCTCACAACAGTCAGAAACAACAAATGGAAGAAGCTGCCAAGAAAAGGGAATGCTTATATACATTGGTAGGTGGTGAATTAGCCCAACCACTGTAAAAACCAATTTGGAGCTTCCTCAAATAACTTAGAACAACCATTCAACCCAGCAATCCCATTACTGGGTATATACCCAAAAGGAAATAAATCATTCTAGCAAAAACACATGAACTCCTATTTTCATTGCTGTGCTAGTCACAATAGCAAAGACACGGAATCAACCTAGTTGGCCATTGATGATAGAGTGGATAAAGAAAACGTGGTACATATACACCATGGAAAACTTCACAGCCATATAAAAAGAATGAAATCATGTCTTTGCAACAACATGGATAGTGCTGGAGGTCATAATTCTAAGGAAATTAATGTAGGAGCAGAAAACCAACCAAATAGTACATGTTCTCATTTATAAGTGGGAGCTAAGCATTGAGCACATTATAGAAATAAATATGGGAACAACAGACACTGTGGGCTATTGGAGGGTGGAAGCAGGGGGCTTGGATTAAAAAGCTACCTATTCAAACAACACTCACTACCATGGTGACAGGATTAGTACAACAAACCTCAACATCATGCAATATTCCCATGTAATAAATCTTCACATGTACCCCTTGTATCTAAAATAAAAATTGAAATTAAAAAAGAAAGGTCATATATCTTAAAATTCTAAAGAATAATAATTTCACTTGATTTTCTTAGCCAAATTGAAGTAAATCATTTCATAAAAGACAGAAAAGTCAATCATGCTGTACAACCTGCTGCTATTGAGGTCAGATAGTAAAATGACATTAAAAAATAGAATTAAATACATTTATAGTTACCTAAAAATAAAAAGATTGCTGACATTATTAAAGATCAACTTGAGGTTAGCGGTTATGATTTCAAAGTGGTAAGAGTCAGCATGATTATGTTTTTTTAAAGTTATGGTTTTTATGAGTGAATAAGAAATAGCAAAAAAGGACCAAGGGAACTAAAATGTGAAAGGAAGTAATTATAATAATTAATTTTGCTTCAAGCTAAAAATGAGGGAAGTAAGAGATCAGAGGTTTGAAAGGCAGTGAACTAGGATTTATGGTGTGAAAATATTATTGGAGTTGAAGTATTTAAAACAGTGAGCTATTAAGAATCTGTGGTTAGAGATTAAGGGGTTTGAAACTGAATTTACAGTAAGAATGAGATTAACGTAGTTACATAGGATGAACATAGGAATGCATTGCTTAGGAAGGGAGGTAGATGAGATCATTGAAGGCAAAGAGATCAAGTTACTGAAATGTTAAATTATTGGAGATATAATCCACATGGATATTTGAATTACCGAAAATTATGACAGAAGTGATTACACAGAGTGGCAGTGAGCCAGGATTTAACATCTTCAAGGAATCAGAAGTTGTAGTTGAAGAGTCTTTGGAGGATCACAAGGTAGAACTGGGTGGCTTAATTTGCTGAAAACTTTTAGATTTTTAGGGTGAAATGCAGGAGAAAATCATGGAAATAATAGTGAAATGCAAGAAATGTACCTACCTATGTCACCCAAGCCTCATGATATGAAGGTCAGGGTGCAAAAGGAGCCACTCAATTTGTGTTAGAGCAAGAAGATACAGAAAAAGATATTGAGTTGGAAAGCTGAAGATTTCAAGAGTTCCAGAAAGTACATTAAATGAATGTTAGGATTACAAAAACTGTGATAGATGGGGTCAGCACCTTTGGAGAATAGACAACAGAGGTTATATAGAACAAATTGGTAATCCAGGATATTTTGATGGAATTGACATAGTGATCAAAGGATTAAATATTGTTATTACAGATAGTTTCAGAGATAATTGGTTGAGATTGTTTTAGGGAAGGAGTGGTGTGGACCTTGTTAAAAGTATGCAGAATTCTGAGACAGTTGTTTAACTTCTTATGTGGTATAACATCTAGGAAATTGATGATCTTATTCAAGGTACTAGCATTCCTGATGCTCCCTCCTAGCTCTGGGACCACACTAGAGCTTCAGTGCTGAAGTTCTGAATACTAGATGAGAGGTGGTCCTACCTAGACCACCTAGAATTCTGTGGTCCTTTCTTAACTTCCTCCAGGGAAGGTGTATTCCAGGGAAGATCCATTCTTGTACTGTATAATTACCTCTGCATCCATCCCTTTTCATACTGCTATGAAGAAATACCTGAGACTGGATAATTTGTAAAGAAAAAGAGGCTTAATGGACTCACAGTTCCACATGACTGGGGAAGCTTCACAATCATGGTGAAAGACAAAGGAGGAGCAAAGGCACATCTTACATGGTGGCAGGCAAGAGACTGTGTGCAGACGAGCTGCTTTTTATAAAGCCACCGGATCTTGTGAGACTTACTCACTGTCACGAGAACAGCAGGGGAAAACCCACCTCCATGATTCAATTCCTCCCACTGGGTCCCTCCCATGACATATGGGGATTATGGGAGCTACAATTCAAGATGAGATTTGGGTGGGGACACAGCCAAACCATATCACCCTGAGACTGGGTAATCTATAAAGAGGTTTAATTGGCTCATGGTTTTGCAGGCTGTACACAGATCATGATGCTAGCATCTGCTTATCTTCTGCAGAGGCCTCAGGAAACTTACAATCATGGCAGAAGGTTAAGAGGGAATAGGCATGTCACATGAGCAGAGGAGGAGCAAGAGAGAGATGGAGGAGGTGACAAACACATTTAAATGACCAGATTTCCCAATAACTCATGCACTATTGCAAGGACAGTACCAAGGGGATGGTACTAAACCAATCATGAGAAATCCTCCCTCATGATCCGATCACCTATCACCAGGCCTTTCCTACAACATTGAGGACTATAACTGAAAATGAAATTTGGGTGGAGACACAGATCCAAACCATATTAGGAGGCAATGTAATTTTGCTGAATATATATCAGCTACTTAGGGCATTTTGTACACAATAAACTTTCTCTAATCCACAAAATCTCATACTAAATTATCATCACTGTCTTTTCTATCTATATTTCTAACTTACAAGTCTGCAATCTCTTTTTGAAAATACAGTTTCCTACTCATATCCCTAACTGATAAGATTTATACATAATAATGAAAAAATGGATTTTTTCTTTTCTCATATTGAACTTGCAAAAATTTCAGCTGAAGCAATAAATCCCTCTTGTGTGCTAGTGCTTGTACTTCCTTTCAAGAACACTTTTCATTTTCTAAATACAGCATTTAAGTGGAAAACTCTGAGGAAACTTTTAGCAATTAAAACAATTAGCAATTCAGTTTTTTTCAGAAATTTTTGTTTTTGTTTTTCTTTTCTTGTATCTTAAAATTTTGCTAAACCCTAATGATAAAAGTAAAAAAAAAATTTTTCTTTAAAGATAATAATATTAACTGAAACACTATCTTATGTCAAGAACTTATGACATAACAATAAAATTATTAACCTTCAGTCATTATGCTTATAATCTAGAGAGAGAGGCAGACCTGGAAATAAACTGCAATAAAACAAAGTGCTATCATTCAGAGATTAAAATGTCATGATGGGAGAAATTGTATGATTAAAAAATACACTCTATTTATTTATTTATTAATATTTTCTTAGAATAAACATAATTCCAAAACCAATAACCCTTAATAAAAACTGCACTGGAATATTCAAGATAAATTGAGTCTCTTGCAAGCTTTTTAAATTAGCATCCAAAACATGGAGGATGTTATACACATGACCGGCAGGATAATCCTACAAAATAAGTATTATTAATTCCATTGTATTTACTGAACAATCAAAACTTTAGAGAGATTGTGTTGTTTGCTAAAATTAGAAAGTGACACAAAGAGATTATCAACAAAGGCTTGTGAGATGGCAGAACCAGTATAATTTCCAATATACCACAGATGCTCTAGTAATATCTGTAGGAACATGAGCTTATACAATTCTTTCTGTTTTTGGTGTGGATCTTTGCAACTTCTCTTGGATGTTCTCAGAAACAAAAAATACGTGAGTCATTTTTAATTGTAAATTTACTTTCTGGAAAAAAGGTTAACGACTTAACTTATGCAAGCAAGCTCGTAAGTTATTTAATACTTTTTCACTGTTAACAAAGTCAATATGGATTTAAAGCATAGCATTCTATTAGAATGTAAGTGAAAGAAACTTTACCCTACAAACATCTTCTTGTCCAAATGAGTTTGCCGATAAAGCAATGTTGTGCTCCCACTGAAAACTGTACAAGGTAAGTGCAATCTGCATCCTAAATTAAACATCTTCATGCAGAGAATCAGTCTGCCTAATGCATTGATATATAATACAATGACAGCACTCACTTTTAAATATATTGCCGAAAAGGCAAAACAGCGCATTATTCTTATAGCATTTTGCCTACCATGTATTTTTCCACAATATAAATTGCCAGCTTTTCAAGGCAAACTTTATCCTTCCTATCAAAGATACAAAATGCACAAAAAAGTCTTAGTATACATTGTATGGTTTAGGTTCTTTGAAAACTAATTTTTGAGACAGTTTGTCCGAATGCTCATATTCAGGATTAATGAGCTCTAAGCCCTAACCTTTTATGTGTTTCTAAATTAAATCATTCTTCATAAATCAAAACATAAACTGTACATAATATCTGATTGTTGGCAAAAAGATTACAATGAAAATAAAGTAAATCACATTGTAAAATGTTGGAATATCTATAAATGTAAATAAAAACATTAATACAATAAAAACCCTATTTAGAATGCCATGTTAGTGAACATTTGATTATGTTGCTAGTTAAATTAGGTTTCTACATATATAGTAAGATATAATATGTGTTCCTCATAACATATAAACCCATTAATATATATGTAACCCTGGTTTTATAAAATAAGAATTCAGAGTGATTCATCACTATTATGGTAAAACTAATACAGCCTTCTGATCCTTGAAAATAAAGGCATTACCAAATAGTTTATTACGCTGACTTTATCCACTAGTTTTTAACTCTTTTAAAAGGAAACTAGAAAACTATTTTTTGTATGAACCATACTGGGTGTCCTAGTCCATTTTACGTTGCTTATAACAGAATACCAGAATCTGGGTAATTTATAACAAAAAATTATTTATTTATTACAGTTCTGGAGGCTGTAACATTGAGGGTGTATATCTTGTGGGAGCCTTCTTATTGTTGAGGATTCAGAGCAAAGTCCCGAGGTGGTGCAGGATGTCAAATGGCAAGGAGGCTCAAAGTGGTCACATGCAATCTCAAATCTCTCTCTCTTCTTATTAAACCACCAGTTACTCCCTTGATGACCCATTAATCCATGAACCCATCAATCCATGAATTAATCTATTAATGAAGGCAGAGTAATCACGATTCAATCACCTCCTAAAAGGTCTACTTCTCAGTACTGCCACATTAGGGACTAAATTTCAACATGAATTTTGAAGGGAACATTGAAACCATTGGGCTTTCTGTGAATGAGGAACTCACCAACTCTGGTTGAAAAACTAAATCCGGAAACAGAAATAATACACCAATTTGCATACACTGTACTTGTTTGATGGTAGCTGATACACAATTATGAATGTCTTAGCTGCTGAGAAGCAGGAGTATTATCTTATCAGTTTTTTTATGCATTGTTATCAAAACATTATCACAAAAGCAAAAAATAAGCGAAAAATTACGGATTTCCTTCAATTAATACTGATTGGCCAATTTCTAGATCTCTGAAAATTCTGGGCTAAAGTATTAAAATATAAGTAAGGTAATGCCTCTACTACCAAAACCTTTAATGTCTACTAGGACAGAGGTGCATAAATACATAATTATAGTGTTGTATGAACTATGCCCTTGAAAATTATTTCAAAGACTAATCATAAGCTGAGTTTTTTAAGTGGACTTTGTTCATCAAAAGTTTTAAATTTGATATTCCATTTTATTAAAAGCATGCTTGGAAACTAATTTGGGTAAATATGTTGATGTTTATTAAATTACCACCATCTCAGAGGAAATTACTGGATGTTTACCTTTTTACTCAAGACTTCCTTCTTTTCTGGTATATATGTTCAGTCCAAAACATTCAAGTTACCCAAGTTTAAATATATCGTTTTCCCCCCAAGATTTCATACTTACAGTCTCTACGTAGGGTTTAGCCTGTTTGTAATATATTTATGAGAATCATTGGATAATAATCTTCCAATATCAGTATACTTTTGAGGCTATAAATTGACTGAGATTCTGAATTTTCAATATCCTAGGGGGTGCTAATGCTGATGGTGCTTACATCACACTTCAAGTAGCTACAATAGGGAACATTATTTCTAGTGACAGTAAGAGAAAAGGTTAAAACAGGTCAATGAAATGGAGTCCATTTGGAAGCATGCTATAGCAATAAGTGAACTAAGAGGTTTTGAAGTATTGAGCTTGATTATTTAAATGAATTGCCCACCTGTTAACAGTGAGAAAGTGTTCTTGGTTCCAAGCAATTGAAAACTATCCTGGCAAAATAAAACAAACAGGCAAAAAAATAAATTGAAAAAATCTGGGATACTTCACAGACTAAATGGAAAGATTAAAGAGAATCTCAGCAAACAACCAGGAACCAAGGAAAGCTTAGCCATAGAAATCATAAGCAAATTCATCCTACAGACACATTTGAGATACGATAGCTGGATCCATTGCCACTGCTGTCAAAAGGCCACCATCACCGCTGGAAACTGACTATAGTTAGTGCCCTGTTGTGAACATTCACCTGCGTATTACTTGCTCTGGTAAAAACATCTGATTTTCAAAACTAGGACATGGGCTCTCATCCTGGATGTCAGACCATGGAGAGAAAGAATATCTCTCTGGCTTTCCTTTGAATTATAATCATAGGGATTTCAGGCATTTGGGAGCAAAATTAAGCTAATTAATGCCCACTACAATTACTTTTCATCTCAACTGCCGTACAACCTTCAAGGTTATCTGAGTCATCTTTCTAGCACATACATCCAATCTTGTCACTTCCTTGCTTAAAAGATTTCAGTGGATTCCCACTACCTACTTAATACTGTTCAAAGTTCACAGTGGAATTTAAGCTGGTCCCAACTAGCCTTTTTCAACTTTCCAGCTTCACTAAACTTTCTGTATTATGCAAATATGCAACACTAAAAAGTCAAAATTTCCTATTTATGCCACATATTTTTTATAACTTTGGTTCTCATCATTTTAATTCCACATCCCCTTGTTAAATTGGAAAAATAATTTTAACCATGTATATTCAAGGTTTTTAAATTTATCACCTCTTCTTTTAAATCTTTCTGTACTACTTTTCTCAAACACAGAATTACCTACTCTATTTCCTTTGCTTCTATGTACTCTTATTTATACCATTTATGCAAGTGTATACATACTTTTGTTTTTTCTTGTAGATCCTGAATTTTTTGAGAGAGTGAGCTATGTTGTATTTGATTTGTTCTCCAATCATTAAAAATAATTTTATTGGCCGGGCGTGGTGGCTCACACCTGTGATCCCAGCACTTTGGGAGGCCGAGGCAGATGGATCACTGAGGTCAGGAGTTCAAGCCTGGCCAACATGGTAAAACCCCATCTCTATTAAAAATACAAAAATTAGCTGGGCATAGTGGCACCTGTAATCTCAGCTTCTCAGGAGGCTGAAAGGCAGGAGAATCACTTGAACCCAGGGGATGGAATTTGCAGTGAACGGAGATCACACCACTGCACTCCAGACTGCGCCACAAGAGCAAAACTCCATCTCAAAAACAAAAACAAAAACAAAAAACAAACAAACAAAATATTTTATTAATTACCTGTTACATATCTTTACTTGGTACTGAGGATGCAGTGGAAATCTTATCTCTCGTTTAAAACAACAGTTGATATCAAATAAGAATCAGTGCTTGTTGAATGAAGACATAAATGACAATCATTCAAGGATGTTGCTTTGAAACTCTTATTTTCAAAAATTATGGGGATAAGAAATTATTTATCAATTGCTCCTGATTATTTCTCAATTCTGACCTCTATTTGAGAATTGAGACTGATATAGATTGAAACACTTGCAATCATTCAGTTTTTATTTATTTCCCCATTATTAACAAAATTATAGGAATAGATATATTACATAAAACGGCGACTTTTTTTCCAACTCTTGGAATTAGACTGGTCTTGGTGGTAAGTAGCTATTTGTTAAAAGGTTTCCAGTTTTTCCAGAATTTTTGTAAGTTCTGCTTTAAATCCCAAGCTAGATATACCAAGCTGATACCTTTGTATTCATTCCACACTGTTAAAGATAAGTACTATCTTTTACAATTTCACTGTGAATAATTATTTTTAGTAAAACCACCTATTCAAATCTCAGTAGAAGCCATTTAATCTTCCCATCAAATCCTCACACGTTTCTTTAAGTGTTCCTACTAAACTATCCTTAAATTTTTCTGTCACAGTTTAGGTAGCAATACTGATTGTGAATGCTCTATGATGACTTGCTGTCAAGATTGGAAATCTAGTCAAGCTCAAAGAAATGAATGGTGTCAGTGATATAACGGTATTTAATAAGTGTGGCAGTATTTAAATCCTTCTACTTGTAATAGACATGGATTTATTTCAAGGGAGAAGACTTGACAGTAAAAGCTAGGTGGAAGGAAGTGTGAAATTTTGTGAAGAATGTGAAGGAAGACTGTGTTTTCTTTTGGAAGGCTGATTCTTCCCAGGATGAATAAAGGAATGTTTTAGCTGTGAGTCTTTAATTTCTTGCAACCTGCAGAGGAATCATGCAATGCTAACCACCTCCTCATATTTGCTACCATTTTGGGGGGTTTTTCAAATCATGGCCCTAGGATCCCTGGGCTTCTCTGAACTGTTTTCTGAAGGACCCCATGGTCAAAATTTTTTCCACAGCAGCATTAAAATTTTACTTGCCTTTTTTACTCTCACTCACAAGTCTGAAATTTTTTAAAGTCTATATGATATGTAATATTGCAAAGATTGAATACAGAATCTATGTTGTATTTGATTTATTCTCTAGGGAATTTGAGAATCTTTGAGAATCCACCTGTCTTCTGTGAAGCCAGACATCGAAAAGATTGGAAACATGTAATAGAATGCCACTCTTTTCATTGCTTTTTACAAAATATAGTTATTTTTCCACAGAATATGTTAATTAATGTGCAATGAGATTTTATTTTTAAACAAGTTGAAATATTTCAAAGATTTCTGATTTTTAATGTTTAATATGTAAATACCAACAGATATAACTCACAGAAACAAGATTGAGAACATTTTGTGATTCTCAACAATTTTTAAAGATGTGAGGAGTGTTGAGACCAAAAAGTTTGAGAACTACTGATCTAAGGAATTTAACTTGCTTTGCGACACTCCTAAACTTCATATTGCTTTTCTAATTTTGCTTAGGTAATTATATGCCTTATGTTGTATCATATAGACATTATTTACTCTGGGAAACAGGCTTGTGAAGAGTTCTCCCATCTCTCTTTTCATAACTACCATTGCACTCCAATAGAATTACTTATTTAATATCTGCCAACCCCATATCTCAAAATACAGTGGATAATGACTGAAAAGTAGATTGAGGTAATAAAATTTAATGATTTATTAATACTGTTTTAATAAATATCTGTATGGCCAGCCACTCAATTATACATCTATATATTCAAGTGTACCATACACAAATATAGCTAAACTCCCTTGTACCCCTTCTTTATTTGTCTTTACCCTTTTGCCTTAGGATTAATTTTATTAGAAGTCAAAAGTAGAAATTGCTTCTAAGCTAGTTATTTTCCTAGAACATGCTTTTCAAAGCCTTAGCTAATGGTAGGAATTGTGCAACAGCACAGAGGGCAAGGAGGAAGTGTATCTGAAGACAACAAAATAGGATATAAAGAAAAGAGAGAAAAGGTGAGAAAGACAGACAGAGACAGAGACAGAGAGAGAAAAAGAGATTGGAAGAGAGAGAGTTAATCAAGGTTAGCAAGTTGGGATCTGTATTAGTTTGTTTTAATGCTGCTGATAAAGACATACCCAAGACTGGGCAATTTACAAAGGAAAGAGATTTGATTGGAATTACAGTTCCATGTGGTTGGGGAAGCCTCACAATCATGGCTGAAGGCAAGGAGGAGCAAGTCACATCTTAAGTGGAGGACAGCAGGAAAAAGACAGTTTGTACAGGAAAACTCCCCTTTATAATAACCATCAGATATCATGAGACTCTCTCACTATCACAAGAACAGCATGGGAAAGACCTGTCTTCATGATTCAATCACCTTCCACTGGGTCCCTCTCCTAACACGTCAAAATTCAAGATGAGATCTGGGTGGGGACACTGGCAAACCATATCATTCTGCCCTGGGCCCCTCTGAAATCTCATGTCCTCACATTTCAAAACCAATCACGCCTTGTCAAGAGGCCCGCAAAGTCTTAACTCATTTCGGCATTAACTCAAAAGTCCACAGTTGAAAGTCTCATCCAAGATAAGGCAATTCTCTTCCACCTATCAGCCTGTAAAATCCAAAGCAAGTTAGTTACTTCCTAGATACAACAGGGATACAGGTATCGGCTAAATACAGCCATCTTAAATGGGAGAAATTGGCCAAAACAAAGGGGCTACAGGCTCCTTGCAAGTCCAAAATCCAGCAGGGCAGTCAAATCTTGAAGCTCCAAAATGACCTCCTTTGACTCCATGTCCCACATCCAGGTCACACTGATGCAAGAGATGGGTTCCCAAGGTCTTGGGTATCTATGTCCCTGTGGCTTTGCAGGGTATAGCCCCACTCCTGGCTGCTTTCATGGGCTGGCATTGAGTGTCTGCAGCTTTTCCAGGCACACAGTGCAGCCTGTTGGTGGATCTAACATTCTGGGGTCTGGAGGACGACAGCCTTCTTCTCGCAGATCCACTAAGCAGTGCCCCAGTAGAGACTCTGTGTGGGGGCACTCAACCCCAAATTTCCCTTCTGCACTGCCCTAGCAGAGGTTTTCCATGAGAGCCCACCTCTGCAGCAAACTTTTGCTTGGGCATCCAGGCATTTCTATACATCCTCTGAAATTTAGATAGAGGTTCCAAAACCTCAATTCTTGACTTCTGTGTACCTGCAGGCTAAATACCATGTAGAAGCTGCCAAGGCTACAGGTTTCCACCCTCTGAAGCAACAGCCCATGGTATACCTTGGCCCCTTTTAGTCACAACTGGAGTGGCTGGGAGAGAGGCACCAAGTCCATAGACTGCACACAGCATGGGGACCCTGGGCCTGGCCCACTAAACCATTTTCTCCTAGGTCTCCAGGACTGTGATGAGAGGGGCTACTGTGAAGACCTCTGACATGCCCTGGAGACATTTTCCCCATTGTCTTGGGATTAACATTCAGCTCCTCCTTACTTATGAAAATTTCTGCAGCCTGCTTGAATGTCTTCTCAAAACAAATGGGTTTTTCTTTTCTATCACATTTTCAGACTGCAAATTTTCTGAATTTTTATGCTCTGCTTCCTTTTATAAAAGTGAATGCCTTTAACAGCACCCAAGTCACCTCTTGATTGCTTTGCTGCTTAGAAATTTCTTCCACTATATACCCTAAATCATCTCTCTCAAGTTCAAAGTTCCACAAATCTCTAGGGCCAGGGCAAAATGTCATCAGTCTCCTTGCTAAAACATAATCAGAGTCACCATTGCTCCAGTTCCCAACAAGTTCCTCATCTCCATCTGAGACCACCTCAGCCTGGGCGTTATTGTCTATATCACTATCAGGATTTTGGTCAAAGTCATTCAACAAGTCTCTAGGAGGTTCCAAACTTTTGCACATTTGTCTCTTCTTCTGAGCCCTCCAGACTCTTTCAATCTCTTCCTGTTACCCAGTTCCAAAGAGCTTCCACATTTTCGGGTATCTTTTCAGCAGCTTCCCATTCCTGGTACCAATTTACTGTATTAATCCGTTTTTATCCTGCTCATAAAGACATACCTGAGGCTGGACAATTTACAAAGAAAGGAGATTTAATTGGACTTATAGTTCCTTGTGGCTGGAGAAGCCTCACAATCATGGCAGAAGGCAAGGTGGAGCAAGTCACATCTTATATGGATGGCAGCAGGCAAAAGAGAGCTTGTGCAGGAAAACGCTCCCTTATACAAACCATCAGATCTTGTGAGACTCACTCACTATCACGAGAACAGCACAGGAAAGACCTGCCCCATGATTCAATCATCCCTCACTGGGTCCCTCCCACAACACATGGGAATTCAAGATGAGGTTTGTGTGGGGACACAGCCAACCCATATCAGGATCCGCAGAAAGTAATGACCTTAGTACTTGAAGACTTAGGACTTTTAGGGTAAGTCTGCATTTCTATAGTGCGTGCATATTTCTGATTGATTGGAAAATAATTATAGAATAATATTTTCCTATTCAATTATGCCATATTAATGAATTATAAGAATTAAAGAAAAACAATGCAAACCCCTTTAGGAAACAGCATATACACTGTTCATTCATGTGAACTGTGAGGGAGAGACATGAAGCAAGATCATTTGCCTAAAGCCACAGAGCTGCCTAGCTTTTTGGTCAGTCTTCTGAGTTACTCTGGAATCTTCCATCTCTTGGAAAGACTAGGTTTTCATTATTAAAGAACAGAAGGCCTGCTTCATAGTTTGCCCCAGTGTGCCACTTTAAAAAAAAAAAGTGATATTGAACATTAAAAACAGAAGCTTGTAAAGGGCCAGAGGAACAAACAGTATCCTTGTGCCAAGATACAAAATCCAAGTGCAAAATTGAACTCCTTCTATTATCAATTCTCAGGCACCCTCAAGCTAACCCTTTGAGATCTGCCTTCTGTTTCAGTGACTTTTTACATTCAAATTAGGAAGTTGGACTATCAAACAAATATCATGGCAAAAAACAAAAGCTACTCATGGCATGTTCCTGTAACCCTCTATACAGAGAAACTGGACTGGATAGACATTCTTGAACTTTTTATATTTCAAGTTTTTTCTATTTTGGTAAAATAATGTGGTAGAAACTCCTCTTGTATAACATCAGCAGGTTATTATTTTAATAAGTGTCTCATCATCTTTCATTTAACTATATTCTATATTTGGGTAAGAAATATAACATTTAAGAAAAAAAGTAGTTTTTTTTTTTTTTAGTTTCAAAGATCATGCCTGCATAATTGCTTTCTCCTGATGATGTAACCAAATGATTAATTTTAAGAAAATGTTTCAAATCCCAGCTAGGGGTGGTGGCTCATGCCTGTAATCCTAGCACTTTCGGAGGCTGAGATGGACAGATCCCTTGTGCCCAGCAGTTTGAGACCAGCCTGCTCAACATGATGAAACCCCGTCTCTACAAAAAATACAAAAATTAGCTGGGTGTGGTGGTGTATGCCTGTAGTCCCAGTTACTTGGGAAGCTGAGGTAGGAGAATCACCAGATTCTCAACCCAGGAGGTTGAGGCTGCATTGAGTCGAAATTGCACCACTGCACTCCAGGTTGGGTGACAGAATGAGACCCTGTCTCAATAACAACAGCAACAACAATAATAATTCGAACCCCATATCTCATCCTAAACTGACTTTGAATGTTGATCTTAGAATAGGAAGACCACAACTGTTTTCTATATGAATGTATTTTTTTTTTTACCAACTTCATGCTAATCCTCTGGGTAATCTACATTATCAAACAATCATTAAGCTGTAGCTATGCAAATAAAGTCTAAGATGGTTGTCAGAAAGACTAAAATTGGGAGACAGGCAGGAGTTCAAAGGATGTAAGTATGAACTGCTAGACATTTTATCATGATACATATAGCAGTGATGCACTGGAACTGGTTTATACTACTTCATGAGAGCCATTTGGTAAATTGCCAGAACTTTTGTGATCTGGCTGACACAATGTTAGTAGATAGAAGTTGGCCATAGTGGAACTATTTACACCATAGAAGCTAGCAAGTGCTATAAAAATCCTTCCACCCCATAAGAAAATCCACCCCATATAAAAATCCAACCACCACTCCATAAGAAAGCAGGTTGTTAAAATTTAAGACTGCATCACTGTATATAAGGCCGCTATTGGTATCTGCATTTTGTATTACAGTAGTTCCTGTCCACAGTTTTGCTTCCATGCTTTTAGCTAACAATGATCAACCATGGTCCAAAAAATAGGTGAGTACAGTATAATATATTTTGAAAGAAAGAGATGACATTGGCATAATTTTATTATAGTATATTGTTAAAGTTGTTCATTTCATTATTACTGTTGTTAATCTGTTACTGTGCCTAATTCATAAGTTAAGCTTTGTCATAAGTATGTATGTATAAGAAAAATAACATGGCATATATAGAATTGGGTGCTATTTTTGATTTTAGGCATCCATTGGGGGTCTTGGAACATATATCCCATGGATAAGGTGGGACTACAAACATAATATTTGTCAGGAGCACATTTCTCTTCAACTAAAACTATTAAGGTTATGTATAATGAGATAATTTCAGCACTTTTTAGCCATACTATATAATCAATACTTTTCTTAATTTTTAAAATTTCTTTTGACTAAATTGAGAAAAATAAAATATGGAAGTCTTATTTTTTGTCAAAATATTAACATATAACTCATTTTAAGTACCCTAAATTGTTCTAAAAACTAATATGTAAGATGTTATTGGCTATGAACATATCAATTGTCTTATTCGGTATGTCCCTAGGTAGTTCTCATTTTCAAGTTTAAGCACTTATTTGCTAATGATAATCATACATTTAATACTTTTGGGAACATCCTTTACTTTCATAATCTTTTCTTATATATCTAATGTGTGCCAAGTATTATACTAGACCAATCACATTCCTACCTAAATTAATTCTCACAACCATTGATGTCCTTTTGCTCATTTTAGAAATAGAGAAAATTGGGATACTATGAGATTAAGAGCTCCTGATTTCATACAGCTAGGAAACTGTATGAGAGAGAATCTTATTTCAGATTTCCAAATTTTTGTTTCTAGTGAAGAGCTATATATACGTATCCAAATAGCAATTTATTTTTCTTTATAATAAAGAACACTCAAACACTTTTCATTATTATTTACATCGTATGTTCCATAGCCACAAACCAACCCTGATTCATAAACACATGTTACATTACTTTTCACACCTGCTTAGTATATATCTAATATTCCATTGCTAGAAGGGGGTGAAGGACATGTTTCTGCATTTAAACATTATTATAATTTTTCTTAGCAAGGAAGAACATGTGCCTATTTTTTCGATGTGAAAACATAATTTACACATTTAGCTTTGGTAATGTGAAACAATTAAATTTTACTAAAATATTCTCAGTTTACATATTTACCCATCTTGGATATTTGTAAAAATATAATACAAATGATGAAATGTAAACTTTGTGAACCTCCGCTTGAAAATAAAGTTGTAGACTATATTATTTAAATACAGTTGAACTATTTTTTACTTTAATGGAATCAATATGTGCTAAGTGCCACACAGGATTGGAACATTTTGTTGGACACAGAAACAGAAAAATAAACAAGACAGACTTTGTTCTGTCAACAATGTCATGGTCTTCTTAAAGAACTGATATGAAGATATTTAATCCTAATAAGCCATAAGGACAATGTCTTCACTCCAAGGATAGAACTCTTTGACTTTAAAATTCCAAGATCATATTCTAATTTTTCAGAATATCTACGGGTTCCTTTTTATCCTTTCTCACCAACTTTGTTGATTATCCCCTATGTGCAGTCTATATTTCATTGTCTAAAATCTGATTGATTCTCTCTCAATGTTACCTGTTTGCATTTTTTTGTGGTGCCTGATATTATTTGTACTTCATAGCACAATGATTGTCTCAACTGCTCCTTCGTTCCTCACAAACATATGAAATCATTAGACTACTGAAATTTGAACTGGCATGTAGCATCTAGATAAACTTGTTCAATATGTAAACATACTTCTTTTCATCCCTCACTTCCCACTACCTTTCCCAACCTCTGACAACCACCATTCTACTCTCCACCTCCATAAGATCCACATTTTTAATTCTTACATATGAGTAAGAACATACAATATTTGATTTTATGAGCCTGGTTTATTTTACTTAACATAATGACCACCAATATCATCCATGTTGCTGCAAATGACATAATTTTATTATATTTTATGGCTGAATAACATTCCACTCTGTATCTATTCTATATTTTCTTTAGTCATTCATCCAATGATGGAAACAGGTTGATTACTTATTTTGGCTATTGTGAATAGTATTGCAATAAATATGGGGGTGCGGATATCTCTTTGATATACTGATTTCCTTTCTTTTGTGTACATACCCATCAGCGGGGTTGATGGCTCATCTAGTAGTTCTATTTTTAGTGTTTTAAGGAAACTCTATAATGTTTTGCATCATGGTTGTACTACTTTACATTCCCTCCAGCAGGGTATGAAAATTACTCTTTCTCCACATCCTCACCAGCATCTGCTACTTTTAAATATTTTGGGTAATAGCCATTTTAACTGGTTCAGAGGATGTCTCATTCTGGTTTTAATTTGCATTTCCCTGATGATTTGTGATACTGAGCATTTGTTAATGAGTACAAAATTACAGTTAGATAGAAGGAATAAGTTCTAGTATTCTATAATACCACAGCAAGATAATAGTTAACAGTAATTTATTGTATATTTCAAAAAAGCTAGAAGAGAAGAATTGGAATTTTCCTAACACAAAGAAAAGATAAACGTTTGAGGTGATGGATAACTCAATTACCCTGATTGGAGCATTACATATTCTATGCATGTAGCAAAATATTAAATGTACCCCAGAGATGTGTACAACTATTATATATTAATAAAAATGTTTTAGAATGTAAGCCAAAACTTTGTGAAGCTGGATATTGCCAAAGATGGAAAATGTATATCAATCAGCATGATGGTGAGATTCTCTTAGTAAATAATCAATATCCTTGAGCAGAGAGGGAATTTCATGGAATTTATTTATGTTAGGACATTCCAAACTATTATGAAGACCTTTTAAAAAGTTAATAACCATTTTGTACAAGCTTATCATTATAGAAATCAAATTTGGAAGAAGACTATATGCTTATTGGAAATTGGATAATCAAGAAACTTTTTGAAATTCATAAGATGTAGCAAAATTGAAAATGTGAACAAGTTGTAGATATAAAAGCAGAAGTTTGATTATTGTATTTTAACATGAAATTAAACATTTTTAAAGTATTAAAATTCCATGTGATAGCAAGATTTATAATGTAGTCTGGTTCTGGATTGAAACACACTATAGTGAGGAATTGGATATGAAGAAGGTATGAAACTTAGTTACTATTAAGACTGTCTATATGGCCAATTAACTTTTCCAATATAGTTGAAGTGTATGGAAATTTGAGAAAAGCTACAATCTGGATATGAAAGGCCCAACTAAATTTACTTACACTCAATATCTAACACATTCAAGTTTAAAGTGAAGGTATTGACTTGGAAAGAGTGTTTGGGTTGCAAAAAGTCAGATGCATGCTTCCACCTTTGGCTATGACAAAGTAGATAAATTCTTCCATTGAGGACAATAATAAGAGAAGGACAAAATGTAAAGTTGAAAATAAAAGAGCTATTGAGTCAACTGGGATTTGGGAGACAAAGCTCCCAGAGGAAGATGAACTTAGAGAAGTAAGTCAAACATTTATGTTGTTTTTCCTCTTGAAGCACTTGCTAATTTGTAAGAAGCAGGTGACAGGCTGAGAAACTCAGCAGTAAATGGTGGTTAAAGACTGAGACACTAAGAAGAACTTTCAGCAGTAATAGAACAAATCAGAATCCAGAGATGGCGAAAGAGAAGAGGCTCTAGAAAATAACCAAGCTTTCATTTATATCTCCTAAAGCTATTCTGTTGCAGTAAGTATAAATTGGGGATAGATCTGCTCTCAAAAGATTGAACTCAGGTTCAAATCGCTCAAATCAACATGGGCAAATTTGCTCATATTCTAACTCTTTGTCAGAGGCAAAGGTAAATCTATGCTAAAAAAGATCATTTAGGGCCTTGACAGTTTTTTAATATAACATATTTAACTTTCAATTAAAAATTGCCAAATATACCAGCAAAAATAATAAGAAAATAAACTTTAAGTAATGCCATTCACTTTTACATCTGATTAAACTCCAATATATTATGGCAGCTGGATATTTCTATACATAGAAAACTTTCAAATATTATATTTTATAAGCAATGCCTAGCTCCAGAAGCAACAAACACTAGATGAACTAAAATTTTAGCAAGGAAAAAGCCCTCTAGTAGGGACAGTTCTCAAGAATGTCACTTATCAAGAATGGCATTTATCTTCTTCCAAAGGAGATGGTGGGCAGAAGATTTTGCTGGACCCAGCCAAATTAGACTCAACTGAGGAAAACAGAAGCCAGAAGAAAATTAGATCTGTGTATTGTGACTTTGGCCATGACTGATTGAAAACCAGAAGAGTTCCAACTGTAAAACCATTTCTATCCAGAATATGTCTTGGGCAATGCAGGTTGTAGGCAGAAGCGAGAACAAAAGTTAAAAGGTGGAGTATAATTTTCTGTGTCTGGAGGTGCTTAGAGACAAAACCCTGCTGGAAAAATACTGCTACAAACAAAAACACAGTGGATCTCAGATTATTACTCACAATTTACAATCTCATGGACCTAAAAGATATCAAGAGCTTAGCTCCAAACCTCTGCACAACTGTATTTCAGAGCTGAGGCATTAGGGAACTGCCAGGCTTTCAATCACAATCCCAGAAAAGACAGGGCCAAGGAGTAGAAATAAATCAGAGGTGGAATTAAACTGCAATTAAGCATTAACTCAGCTCAAGGCCTGAATGAATTGAAATGGTAGGAACTTTGTTATATAGTTTGACACAGGAAAGGGAGAACCCTGTCTAGTGCAAGACATGAAGTTTCCATGCTCTTTTATATGTAATGCCAAGCATAAAATTAAAAATTACTAGATAGTTGGGTTTCACTAAAATTAAATCTGATTTGTGAAAGACACTATGTAGAGAATGAAGACACAAGGGAGAGACTGGAAGAAAATATTTGCAAATGAGACTTCTGATGAAGAACTGTTATCCAAAATATACAAAGAACGTTTAAAATCGAACAATAAAAACCCCAAAGACTTGATTACAAAATGGACGAAATACCTTAACAAATACTTCATCAAAAAAGGTATGCAGATGGGAAACGAATGTACAAAAAGATGCTCCACATCTTATGTAATCAGGGAAATGCAAATGAAAACAACAATGAGATACCACTACACACCTGTTAAAACAGCCAAATTCCAGAACACTGACACCAAATGCTGGTGAGGATGTGGAGGAAGAGGAGCGCTCGTTGATTGCAGGTGGGAATGCAAAATGGTACAGCCACTTTGAAACAGAGTTTGGCAGTTTCTTATAAAACTGAACATATTCTTACCATATGATGCAGCAATCATGTTTTTTGGAATTTACTCAAAGGAGTTTAAAATTTGTATTCACAGCTGGGCGCAGTGGCTCACGCCTGTAATCCCAGCACTTTAGGAGGCCAAGGTGGACGGATCATGAGGTCAGGAGTTTGAGACTAGCCTGATCAACATGGTGAAACCCCATCTCTACTAAAAATACAAAAATTAGCCAGGCATAGTGGTGCATGCCTGTAATCCCAGCTACTCAGGAGGTTGAAGCAGGAGAATTGCTTAAACCCGGCGGGCAGAGGTTGCGGTGAGCCAAGATTGCCACTGCACTCCAGCCTGAGCAATAGAACAAGACTCCATCTCAAAAAAAATAAATAAATACATAAAAATAAATAAAATTTGTGTTCACACAAAAACCTGCCCATAAGTCTTTAGAGTCACTTTATTAATAATTGCCAAAATGTGAACATAAACAAGATGCCCATCAGGAGGTGAGTGAAGAAATAAACAGTGGTACCTCCAGAAAATGGAATATTACTCAATACTAAAAAAGCATGAGCTATAAAGCCATGAAAAGACATGGAGAAAACTTAAATGTATATTGCTAAGTGAAAAAAAAAATCAAACTGAAAAGGCAGCATACCGTATGACATTCTGGGAAAGGCAAAGCTATGGAAACAGTGAAAAAGCAGTGGTTGCCAGAACTTAAGAGCGAGGAGGGATAAATTGGTGGAGTAGAGAGGACTTTTAGGACAGTGAACTGTCCTGTATAGTATCACAATGGTGGATATCTGTCATTACATATTTGTCTAATTCTACAGAATGTATACCAAGAGCAAATCCTAATTTAACTATGGACTTTGAATGATGATGATGTGTTATTGTAGGCTCTCAGTTGTTATAAATATGCTACTTAGATGGGGGACGTTGAAATACGGGGGTAGCCATGCATGTGTGGGGCTAGGAGGCATATGGGAAATCTGTATCTTCTGCTCGATTTTGCTCTGAACCTAAAATCATTCTAAAGTTCAAAATAATTACTAGATATGAAAAGAGGCAGGAAGTGTGATAACAAATAGAACAAACTCATCTACGTTTCAGTTATTGAAATCATAAAACTTTTACAAGAAAACCTGAAATAATCGGTACATGACTTGGAGGTAGACAAAGATTTTATAGTTCACAGAAAGCAGTAACAAAGAAAAAAAGTGATAAATTAGACTTAACCAGATATTAAAGTTCTGTTCATTAAAAGAAAACAATACTAAGTAAATAAATGAGCAGGGCACAGGCTGGAGAAAATATTTTCAAAACATACATCAGACAAAAGTACAATGCCCGTGACATATAGAGACCTCTTACATCTGAATAATAAATGAAACAAGCAACCCAATAAAATAGAAAACAGAAGAGACACTTCAAAAACAAAAAATATTAATTGCTAATACGCTCATGGAAAAGTTCTGAACATCACTAATCATCAAGAAAAGGTAAATTGAAATCAATGAGAAAACAGTAAGCATCTACCAAAATGTCTAAATTTAAAAGAATTATATTACCAAATTTTACTGATGATTTGTAACAAATTGTTCATGGAACTGTAAAATTGTACAACTAGTTTGGAAAAGAGCTGACAACTTCTTGTTAGAGTTCAAAACAGAAGTCTCTTGACACTGTATTATAAAATTAAATACCCTAAAACCTGGCACTCTTATTCCTAACTGCGGTTTGCCAAAAATAAATGGAAACATATGTTCCTGAAAAGAACAAAATAGAAATATCTATAACAGCTTTATTGATAATAGGTCCCTGCATGTCCATCAATAGCAGAATGGATCAGCACACTGTCATATATTCATACCAGTGGAATCATACCCTGCAAATGTAAGAATATACTACTAATCTGCCCAACAACAAGGATGAATCTTAGAAACATTAGGCTGCGTGACAGAAGCATTACACAAAATAATATATAATGCATAATTTTTGAATTTCTGGAACAGGAAAAATGTTATGATGAAGAAAAATCATAATAATGTTACTTGTGATGAGGGGATTGATTGGAAAAGAACATGAAATAATTTTTATGGAATGATGGAAATGTTTTTTGTCATTATAGATATTTGGGCTACACAGGAATATGCATTGGTCAAAACTCAGCCAACATGCATTGAATATATTGGAACTCTGTTGTAAATGACAGCAGATACCAAATTGGTGCGCAAAATTCAAAAGATAGAGTCAACACAGCATGGACTATATAATGCAAATGAAACTTAAGGCCTAGAATTTTTCAAATCAGATCAAATGGAAGAAAGCAAACAGAGGCTTATGAAGTGCAACTAGGAATCTTATATAAAGAAAAAATGTTCAGCATGAAAATCTGAGAGGACAAACCAGTGACTTGAAGCCATCACACCAGCCAAATTATCCCTCATATAATTATATTATTAAAACTTGGAAGCTGAGAATCACTTTCCGGATTAATTCTGAACTCACCAAACAAAAATAGATATGACTCATCTTGAATATTTCTATCCCAGATAATGACATTTATCTTTATACTATAGATAAATTAATTGGATGATCTAATTTATATATCAATCTTCCGTAAGATGGGTTATTATAAGCCAACTTTTAAAAATGTACTTTAACCTAGGAAACTTACAAAAGTAAATTTCTGGATGTGAAAAGATAAAAGAACACTTAACCAGAGTAAATTGATAAAGAAAATTAAGAGAAGACGTTTTTGACTGCTTTAGTTATATACTTCCCATCATTGTCACAGTTTTTTAATTTGTTATTAAAAAAGATGCCATTACCAACTATGAAGCTATAAAAAATAAAATAATAATATATATTCCTTTTTTTGTTTTTTTGAGATGGAGTCTCGCTCTGTCACCCAGGCTGGAGTGCAGAGGCACTATCTCGGCTCACTGCAACCTCCGCCTCCCAGGTTCAAGCGATTCTTGTGCCTCAGCCTCCTGATTAGCTGGGATTACAGGTGCCTACCACCACACCTGGCTAATTTTTGTATTTTTAGTAGAGACGGGGTTTCAGTATGTTATCCAGGCTGGTCTCAAACTCCTGACCTCAGGTGATCTGCCCGCCTCGGCCTCCCAGTGTGCTGAGATTACAGGTGTGAGCCACTGCGCCTGGCCAATGATGTATATTTTAAATGTGGAAATTGAAAAGAGAGAAACTATTTCAGGCTGATTATGTGATCAAGGAAACTGCACTGAAAGAATTGAATAAGTTAAAGTTTGAACTATAAAATTTCTTATTCAGAGCTTATTGTACACATATCACACAAAATAACTGTTTTTCTAGATACGGCAGCATTGTAACTGGATGAAATGAGAAAATCTTTCCAGAAATGTTGAAATTTTATATTTATGTGTGTAAGTAGGCATGCATGTATATATGCATGTTTATGCATTTGGCTACATTTTCATTGCATAAAAATGAATTAAATTACCTTACACATATTAACAATCTTCCAATCCCCAAGTATTTTCTTTACACACCAAATAACTCTTTGGTCCAACACTGTATGTTATTCCCACTATTGTTATAACCACAATCTAGCACAGTGCTGGGCACATGTAGCTCAGGAAAATATTTGTTTCATGACTTCTTCAGAATCCTTTCACAAACTTTCCATAGAGCTTTCTGACTGACACTTCTATTTGTGCTTCTCTATCAAAAGCTCATAATAGTGCTTAGGAAAAGTAAGTGTTTCGAAATGGCAAGTTACTTTCAAACTGTGTTTCTTTCATTAAATGCCATCTCTTTGGGATAGAATAAGATGAATATAACAAAACATACACATTTTATCTTTCATAGACATACATTTTATGTTTTATCACTAATTAATTAACTCATTTATTTATTTTCCCCAGCTTTATTAAGATATACTTGACAAATAAAAATTGTGTATATTTATGGGTTACAATGTGTTGTTTTTATATATGTATATATTCTGAAATGATTAAATCAAGCTACTTAATACAACCATTACTTCATGTACTTATCAATTTTTTTATGGTGAGAAATTTAAGATCACCATCACATCTCTTCATACTTTTCAGGTATACATTTGCTACTAACTATAGCCACCATGCTGTACAAGATCTTCAGAATTTATTCTTCCTAACTGAAACTCTGTACCCTTCGATCAACATCTCCCTACCCCAAATGCCCCCAGACCCTTAAAACCACCATTTTATTTTCTGCTTCTATGAGTTCAACTTTTTTAGATTATATATATGAGATTATGCAGTATCTGCCTTTCTGTGCCTGACTTATTTCACTTAACATAAGGTCCTCTAGGTTCATTCATGTTTTTGCAAATGAGAGAATTTCCTTCTTTCTTAAGGCTGAAAAATACTCTGTTGTATATACATAATATATTTTCTTTATACATTTATCTGATGACTGGCACTTAGGCTGAGTCCAAATCTTGTCTATCATAAAGAATGTAGCAATGACACAATAGTGCAGACATCTCTTCAACATACTAATTTTATTTCCTTTAAATGTATGTGATGATACATTTAAAGTGAATTGAGATTGCTGGGCCACATAGTAGTCCCATTGTTAAGTTTTTGAGGAAAAGCCACTCTGTTCCATAATGACTGGGTTAATCATCAACAGTGTACAAAAGTTCCCTTTTTCCACCTTCTAGCCAACACTTGTTATCTTTCGTCTTTTTGTTAATGACCGTTCTAATGGATATGATTATATCTCATTGTGGTTGTAAAGTGCATTTCCCTGATGATTAGTAATGTCGAACATTTTTTTTTTTTTTTTGAGATGGAGTTTCGCTCTTGTTGCCCAGGCTGAAGTGTAACGGTGCAATCTTGGCTCACTGTAACCTCCGTCCCCAGGTTTAAGCGATTCTCCTGCCTCAGCCTCCCAAGTAGTTGGGATTACAGGCATGTACCACCATGCCTGGCCAATTTTTTATTTTTAGTAGAGATGGGGTTTCTCCATGTTGGTCAGGCTGGTCTCAAATCCCCAGCCTCAGATGATCGCCCACCTCAGCCTTCCAAAGTGCTGGGATTACAGATGGGAGCCACTGTGCCCAGCTGTAATGTTGAACATTTTCACATAACTATTGAATACATATATTTTAAATGACATTTTATTTTACTTTGCCACTGATATACTTTCTTGAAGAACATTTATCATGGAAAATATTTTCTCAATCATAAAGACTATTTATTTTAAAGGTAGAATTGTAGTCAAAGGGAACTGTGATTTTCTTTGTCACTTCTTTTGAGTAGTTTAGAACTGTGATTTATGCTGCTGCCAAATATCTAGACATTTCTAAAGCAAATCTTAATTTTTCTAAAACAAAATGGTAACCAGTGTAAATGAGTAATACTATTACAGTTTATTATATTTCATATTTATTCTTGTTTATAATATTTGCTTAATGAATTATCAGTGGTGAGAGAAGACAATATCTAATATAAGATGACTTACGAAGCACTTTGGCCTGTATGGTATGGCCACATTTATAATGGGTGTCAGTGTGGTACAGTGGGAAGAACATGGAAATTTCACAAATAATGTTTGAGTCTTTGCTTCAACTCTAGCTTACGATATTACTTATAAAAAAATTGTTGAGACATTATGAGTATCATTGGTCTGTTCTGTTAAAGGTGTAAAAAGCATAAGTCATGTATAATAATAATAAATAAAAAATAGATTGTTTTGAAAATTTCAAACTATAAAATATGAATGGAAAACATAATTATATATAATTTTTTGCACATCAAAGTTATACTCATTTATTAGATTACATTTGTCTTTGATGACCTAGCTGATAGACTTTCCTTTTATAACATGAACTATGATAAATTACTCTGGCATTTTTTTTTCTTTGTACTACCGTGTAGCTCATAGGTACTAAATATGTTCTATTGCTGACACCCTAAATTTCTAACAACAAGTCACAAATATATGATACATCTTTTAGGCTTCAATGTGGTTATAGTTATGAGCTTTTACACTTTTAAGCAGGTTTTCACTCATTTCTTAAGCAAATAAATTATGACTGACTTCTATGTGATTCACATCTGTTAGATAGAAAAGACGCAATTGTGAGTAGGAGGTCCTTAAATTACTTTTTGATAAAGACAAAAGAATTAGAAAACTAGATAAAAAACAAATATTTGATTGTAAGTAACTTCATAGTAGAAAAAATGTTCCAAACCTATTAAAAACTATTAAAATCTGTGTTAGTTGTTAAATTGATTAATTGTTGAATGGCTGGAAGACTACTGACTGGGAGAAAGGAGCAGCTCATTTAGGATCTACTCATTCCCTTCAGATGTGGGTTGATGGTCAACTTGGTAAATACATAACATAATGCATTGATATTTGGAAGGAGGAAGAGACTTTATCTTTCACTTTAACAAGATGCCCTGTACCTGTACGTCCTGATTTCCTAGGAAATATCGCTATGTCATGTAAGGAAGGCTATGCAACTCTCTGGGGGTATAAAATGATAATTTTCGTATTTAAAATTCCCCTCTAAATTAGGAATCCTTTGAACCTTCCACGGCTATTCTCATGCATGAAGAACTTAAGAAATTGTCCTTTACCTCTCAGACCTCTGTTTGCTTCATCTGAGTCTTTGAATTGCCTGTACCCTTGACATTAGTTAGTCAAGCTTAATGTGTGCGAGTCCAGTTTGACAATCTAATCATTGGTGTAAATTCAGCTATATCATGTATGGATAGATAAAAAAAGAAAATAAAATAGTTAAATTTAGATGCCTCTTTGTACATAAAGCAAGTAATCTTGTTTGTGTCTGTGTATGTGTGTCTGCATTGTTTGATATATGTTTTGACTACGTTTATTTGAATCTTTTTGTACTGCTATTTTATACATTCCCAAGTGCATTTAGGGAAGATATTGAATCAAATGTCAAGTCCAGTAACATACGTATAGATGATCTGAACACATTTGTCTTAGAGACAGAAATGAAAATAAGGTGTTTCCTATTTGGACAAAATTCATTCATCAAGATATAAAATATGTGTGACAGCCCACTCTTGCTGTGGGCCTCTAGGATCCTAGCTAAGAAAGATCCCATTACCCCTATAGACATTTGAATTGGCAGGGGGATATGCCCAGAGACTAGGCAGAGACAGAACTCAAGCCTGCAAAGAGCCCAGAGGGGATTCTGGGTGCAGGATAACTATGGTAGAGCATAGCTCTATAAGCCTATATGTTTTATGGATGAGCCATATGAGGCCATCCCTCAAGGTTCCCCATCTTCCTCCAAATTGCTCTATCTCCAGCTTACTATGGGACAAAGAGAAAGCAGTGCCAACTTTCTTGCAACGGCATTTCTGATCTGTAGGCTCTCCTGCCTACTAGCCCCTTGCAAGACCCCTGCCTGGCCATTCCCACAGGAATATGTACACAGAGCAGCCTCTGCTGCCCAGACTGAGTGCATTGCAATTATCCCTACCATAGTAATACCTGGTGGCCTGGGAGTACTTCAGATTCCCCAACAAAGCTGGTGTCCAAACACAGGAGCTTGGAAGGGGAAGCCATGTGCTGGTGCCAGCACTCTAGAGCAGCAATGTGCAGCTTAGGAGTACCAAGCAGAGAGCTCTTCTCAGCACATGAGCAGGGGTGGAACTCCCACCCTCAGAACACAGAAAGGGGTGAGACATGTGGGCTTCTGGATTGGTCCAGGGGCAGGGCATTGTCTCCCACTGCATGGCCAGTCTAGGAAGTGTATGACCTCTCTGCCAGTTGCAGCCTCCACCTGACAGGACTCTGATAGTCCAGAACATCTCACAAAAGAAATACAGGCACAGGACCGGTGATCACAAGGGGCTCCCCAAAGCCTAGGAGCAGACCTGGTGGGGGGATAATTCCTCTCCATCCTCAACACTGAGCACTACTGCAAATACAGCTGAGTAACTGCGTATCTGCCAGCAATTACTCTTAAGCAAAATCTACTGGTTTTCACCTCAAATTACAACACCAAATTATTCTGAAATTATACACCACATATGAAATGCAGGGCAAGAATCTACTCACAAATGAAGATCCTGCACAGAGCCATAGCTGTCTGAAAACACCCACAAATGAAGCCAATTGACTATTCTCAGATTACAATACAATTAAAGAAACACTAGACCTCTCAGATAAGAAAAAATTAGCATAAGAATGCTGGCAATCCAAAACATAAGAGTGTCCCCTTACCTCAAGAAGAGCACACTAGCTCTCTAGCAGTAATTCTTAATCAGATTGAATGCAGAAAAGGCCTTTGACAAAATTCAACAGCCCTTCATGCTAAAGACTCTCAATAAACTAGGTATTGATGGGACATATCTCAAAATAATAAGAGCTATTTATGACAAACCCACAGCCAATATCATACTGAATGGGCAAAAACTGGAAGCATTCCCTTTGAAAACTGGCACAAGACAGGGGTGCCCTCTCTCACCACTCCTATTCAACATAGTGTTGGAAATTCTGGCCAGGGCAATCAGGCAAGAGAAAGAAATAAAGGGTATTCAATTAGGAAAAGAGGAAGTAAAATTGTACCTGTTTGCAGATGACATGACTGTATATCTAGAAAACCCCATCATCTCAGCCCAAAATCTCCTTAAGCTGATAAGCAACTTCAGCAAAGTCTCAGGATACAAAATCAATGTGCAAAAATCACAAGCATTCCTATGCACCAATAACAGACAAACAGAGAGCCAAATCATGAGAGAACTCCCATTCACAATTGCTTCAAAGAGAATAAAATACCTAAGAATCCAACTTACAAGGGATGTGAAGGACCTCTTCAAGGAGAACTACAAACCAATACCCAGCAAAATAAAAGAGGACACAAACAAATGGAAGAACATTCCATGCTCACGGATAGGAAGAATCAATATTGTGAAAATGGCCATACTGCCCAAGGTAATTTATAGATTCAATGCCATCCCCATCAAGCTACCAATGACTTTCTTCACAGAACTGGGAAAAACTGCTTTAAAGTTCATATGGAACCAAAAAAGAGCACGCACTGCCAAGACAATCCTAAGCAAAAAGAACAAAGCTGGAGGCATCACACTACCTGACTTCAAACTATACTACAAGGCTACAGTAACCAAAACAGCATGGTACTGGTACCAAAACAGAGATATAAACCAATGGAACAGAATAGAGCCCTCAGAAATAATACCACACATCTACAACCATCTGATGTTCGACAAACCTGACAAAAGCAAGAAATGGGGAAACGATTACCTATTTAATAAATGGTGCTGGGAAAACTGGCTAGCCATATGTAGAAAGCTGAAACTGGATCCCTTCCTTACACCTTATACAAAAATCAATTCAAGATTAATTAAAGACTTATATGTGAGACCTAAAACCATAAAATCCCTAGAAAACCTAGGCAATACCACTCAGGTCATACGCATGGGCAAGGACTTCAGGACTAAAACACCAAAAGCAATGGCAACAAAAGCCAAAATTGACAAATTGGATCTAATTAAACTAAAGAGCTTCTGCACAGCAAAAGAAACTACCATCAGAGTGAACAGGCAACCTACAGAATGGGCAAAAATTTTTACAATCTACCCTTCTGACAAAGGACTAATATCTAGAATCTACAAAGAACTCAAACAAATTTACAAGAAAAAATCAAACAACTCCATCAACAAGTGGGTGAAGGATATGAACAGACACTTCTCAAAAGAAGACATATATGCAGCCAAAAAAACACATGAAAAAATGCTCATCATCACTGGCCATCAGAGAAATGCAAATCAAAACCACAATGAGATACCATCTCACACCAGTTAGAATGGCGATCATTAAAAAGTCAGGAAACAACAGGTGCTGGAGAGGATGTGGAGAAATAGGAACACTTTTACAGTGTTGGTGGGACTGCAAACTAGTTCAACCATTTTGGAAGACAGTGTGGCGATTCCTCAAGGATCTAGAACTAGAAATACCATTTGACCCAGCCATCCCATTACTGGGCATATACCCAAAGGATTATAAATCATGCTGCTATAAAGAGATATGCACACATATGTTTATTGCGGCATTATTCACAATAGCAAAGACTTGGAACCAACCCAAATGTCCATCAATGATAGACTGGATTAAGAAAATGTGGCACATATACACCATGGAATACTATGCAGCTATAAAAAAGGATGAGTTTATGTCCTTTATAGGGACATGGATGTAGCTGGAAACCATCATTCTGAGCAAACTATTGCAAGGAGAGAAAACCAAACACCGCATGTTCTCACTCATAGGTGGGAATTGAACAATGAGAACACATGGACACAGGGTGGGGAACATCACACACCCGGGGCCTGCCAGGGGGTGGGGAGAGGGGGGAGGGATAGCATTAGGAGATATACCTAAGGTAAATGATGAGTTAATGGATGTAGCACACCAACATGGCACATGTATACATATGTAACAAACCTGCACATTGTGCACATGTACCCTAGAACTCAAAGCAAAATAATAATTTAAAAAATAAATAAATAAATAAATAAATGGGAAAAAAAGGTTAAGACAGTTGTAGTAAAACAACTTAAACAACAAATTTCATAAAGATGAAATATGAGAGAACATTGAACATTCTCCCTCTTGGTATTTGGTTCTTAAATACAATTCTAAGACATTGTTAAAAAAAAGTGGGAAAAATTCCAAACTATAGTTTTTTAGTATTACATATTTCAGTGTAATATATTTTAGTGTCAAAAAATTCTCACGAACAAATAAAATTTACAGAACTCTTTGATATACCAAGATATGACTTTACAACTTCTTTTAATGTAATACACTTTAGTGTCTAAAAAGCATCACTAATTTAATATTAGAAATTCTACTCAATCCAAGTAAAATATATGTATTCCAGATCTCTGCCCTAATAAAAATGGAAAATCAGATTCCCTATTAAAAAAAATTATAAGCACAAAGATTTCTTTAAAAATCCTTAACTTTTTTTTCTCTTGACTTCTTCACTTAACTAAATAAATACCAATTAAAAGTTTAAAAAAAAAAAGAAATGACAGACATAGAATTCAGAAAGTTCACTGAGATTCAGGATAATGTGGAAACCAAATCCAAGAAATCCAGTAGAATAACCCAAGAACTGAAAGATGAAATAGCCATTTTAAGAAAGAACCAAACTGAACTTGATGGAATTAAAAAATTTACAAAAAGAATTTTGTAATTCTGTCAGAAGAATTAACAACGAAACAGATGAAGCTAAAGAAAGAATTTCAGAGCTTGAAGGCTGTTCCTTCAAATCAACTCAGATAAAAATAAAGAAAAAAGAATCTTATAAAATGTACAAAAGCCTCTAAGCAATATGGTATTATGCGAGGAGCCCAAACCTCTGACTCACTGGCATTTCAGAAAGAGGAGAAAAAGTAAATGACTTGGAAAACATATTTGAGGATATAGTCCACAATAATTTCCCCAATATAGCTAGAGAAGTTGACACGAAAATTTAATAAATGAAGAGAACATTAATGAGATACTATGCAAGACAACCAACCCCAAGGAAATTAGTCATCCAGTTCACCAAGGTAAATGTGAAAGAAAAAAATCTTAAAGGCAGCTAGAGAGAAGGGATAAGTCATGTAAAAAGGAAATCCCATGAGGCTAGCAATTAACTTCTCAAGTAGAAACCTTACAAGCCAAGAGAGATTGGGGGCCTATTTTTACCATACTTAAAGCAAAGAAATGTTAACCAAGAATTTCATATCCCACCAAATTAAACTTCATGAGTGAAGGAGAAATAAAATCTTTCTTACACAAGCAAATGCTATTGGAACTCATTACCACTAGACCTGCCTTACAAGAGGTCATTAAGGGAGTGTTAAACAAGGAAAGGAAAGAATGGTACCTGCTATCACAAAAAGACACTTGAGCACCTAGCCCATAGACACTATAAAGAAACAATGCAATCAAGTCTATATAACCAGCAAACAACATAATAACAGAATCAAATCTTGACATATCAATACTAAACCTGAATGTAAATGATCTCAATGTCCTATTTAAAAGGCATATAGTGGAAGCCCAGATAAAAAGAGAAGACTTAACTATCTGCTGTCTTCAAGAAACCCATCTCACAAGTAACAACACCCACAGGCTCAAAGTAAAGAAATGGAGAGTGATCTACCATGCATATAGAAAAAAAGAGAGTAGAAGCAGCAATTCTTACATTTGAAAACCCAGACTTCAAACTAACACAATATAAGAAGGACAAAGAAGAACATTAAATAATAATAAAAGATTTAATTCAAAAATAAAACTGAGCTATCCTAAATATATATGTACCCAACATTGGAGCTCCCAGATTCATAAAACAAGTTCTTTGTGACCTACAAAAGGACTTTGGTAGCTACGCATTAATAATGGGAGGCTACAGCTCCTCACTGACAGTGTTAGAGAGATCATCAAGGAAGAAAACTAACAAAGAAACCCTGTCTACTCAACTAAGTGAACCTGATAGACTCAACAAGAATACATTTTTTTTCTCATCTGCAAAAAGAACATATTCTAAGATCAACCACATGTGTGGCCATAAAGTCAGTCTTAATTCAAAACAATCAAAATGATATTAAGTACACTCTCAGGCAACAGTAGAATAAAAATAGAAATCAATACAAAGAAGATCTCTCAAAACTATGCAAATATATGGAAATTAAACAATTTTCTTCTGAATAACTCGGGTGAACAATGAAATTAAGGCATGAATACAAAATATTTAAAATTAATGAAAATATAGAAATAACTTTTTAAAATCTTTGAGATGCAGCAAAAGCATGATTAAAAGGAAAGTTCATTGCACTAAACACCTTCATCTAATAGAAAGATCTCAGACTAGCAATCTAACTTTATATCTAGAGGAATTAGAACAAAAGAGCAAACCAACCTCTTAGCTAGCAGAAGAAAAGAAATAACTAAATCAGGAAAGAACCACACAAAATTGAGATGCACAAATCCATACAAAAGGTTCATGAAACCAAGGGCTGGTCCTTCAAACAAATAAACAAGGTTGATAAACTGCTAACTAGATTAGCAAATGGAAAAACAGAGAAGATCCAAATAAGCACAATCAGAAATAACAAAGATGACATGACAACCAATCGCACAAAAATACAAGGATCCTCAGAGACTGTTTTATACACCTCTATACACATGAATTAGGAAATCTAGAGGAAATAGATAAGTTCCTGGAAATACACAACCTCCCAAGATTGAACCAGGAAGAAAGTGAAAACATAAACAGATCATCAACAAGTTCCAAAGTTGAATCAATAATAAAATCTCTACTATCCAAAAAAAAAAATTGGACCAGATGGATTCACATCTGAATTCTACCAGACATACAGAGAAGAACTAGTATCAATACTACTGAAACGTTTGCAAAAAATTGAGGAGTAGGTCTTCCATACCTCATTCTATGAAGGCAGTATTAGCATCAGCCTGATACCAAAATCTTGCAGGGACACAACAGTAAAAGAAAACATTAGACCAATATCCCTGATGAATACAGATGCAAAAATCCTCAACAAAATACTAGCAAACAGAGTCCTGAAATAATTCAAAAATTAATTCACTGCAATCAACTGGGCTTCATTCCTGGGATACAAGGTTGGTTCAACATATGCAAATCAATAAATGTCATTCACCACATAAACAGAATTAAAAATAGAAACCATATGATCATCTTAATAGACATAGAATAAGCTTTTGATCAAATCCAATATTCCTTCATGATGAAAATCCTCACAGACTAGGCATTGAATTAACACACCTCAAAATAATAACAGTCATCCATGACAAACCCACAGCCAGCATTATACTAAATGGGAAAAAGCTGCAACTATTTTCCCTAAGAACTGGATCAAGACATGTATGACTGCTTTTGCCACTCCTATTCAACATAGTACTAGAAGTCCTAGCCAGAACAATTAGACAACAGAAAGAAATAAAAGTTATCCATGTAGGAAAGGAAGAAGTCAAACTATATTTTTTCATTGGTGATATGATTTATACCTAGAAAACCCTAAAGATTCTGCCAAAAGGCTTCTAGAACTGATAAATGAATTTCGTAAAGTTTCGGATACAAAATCAATGTACCAAAATCATTAACATTTCTATACACAAATAATGTTTTAGCTGACAGCTGAATCAAAAACACAATTCCATGTAACATAACTACAAAAAAGAAGTACCTAAGAATATAGCTAACCAAGGAGGTGGAAGATTTCTACAAGAGAACTGTAGAACACTGCTGAATGATATCAGTGATGGCATAAATAAATGGAAAAGTATTCCATGCTCACTGGAACTGGAAGAATCAATATTGTTAAAATGGCCACAATGTCTGAAGCAATTTATAGATTCAATGCTTTGCCTACAAAAGTACCAACATTATTTTTCACAGAAATAGAAAAACCTATTCTAAAATTCATATGGAATAATAAAAGAGCCCAAATAGTCAAAGCAATCCTAAACAAAAAGAGCAAAGCCAGAGGCATCACATTACCAGACTTCAAACTGTACTATAAGGCAGTTTGAACCTACCTTAAATAAACTAAAAAAAAATGATACTGGTACAAACACAGACACATAGACCAACGGAACACAATAGAGAACCCAGAAACAAAGCCACACACCTGCAACCATCTGATCTTTAACAAAGTCGATGAAAACAAGCAATGAGGAAAGAAATTCCTATTCAATAACTTGTGTTGGTATAATTGGCTAGCCATATGCAGAAGAACGAAACAACCCCTACCTTTCAACATATACAAAAATTAACTCAAGATAGATTAAAACTTAAATGTAAGATATCAAGTTATAAAAATCCTTGGTGAAAATCTAGGAAATACCCTTCTCAACACGGGCCTTAGGAAAGAATTTTCAGCTAAGTCCACAAAAGCAATTTCAACAAAAACCAAAAGTGACAAGTGAGACTGAATTAAACTAAAGAGATTCTGCATGGAAAAAAGAATTACCAACAGAGTATACAGACAGACTACAGAATGGGAGAAAATATTCACAAACTGTACATCTAATAAAGGGCTAATATCCAGAACCTATAAGGAACTTCATCATCAAAAAGCAAAAAAAAAAAAAAAAAAAAAAAAAATTAAAGATGGGCAAAAAACATGAACAGGCACTTCTCAAAAGAAGACATACAAGTGACCAACAAACATGTTGAAATGGTCAACATCACTAATCATCAGAGAAATGCAAATCAAAACCACAATGAGACACCATCTTACACCAATCAGAATGGCTATTATTAAAAAGTCAAAAAACAACATATGCTGGTGAAGCTATGAAGAAAAGGAAACCCTTATATTCTTCTGGTGGGAATGTAAATGAATTCAGCCACTGTGAAAAGTTGTTCGGAGACATCTCAAATAACTTAAGAGAGAGCTATCCTTAGACCCAGCAGTCCCATTATTGGATCTACATTTGGGTATATATTGTATATACCCAAAGGAAAATAAATCATCCAATCAAAAAGTTACATGCACAGTGTTATTCACAATAGCAAAGCCACAGAATCAACCTACATGCCCATCAAATGGTGGATTGAATAAAGAAAATGTGGTACACATACACCATGGAATACTAAGCAGTCATTAAAAGGTAAGAAATCATGTTCTTTGCAGCAACATATATGCAGGTGGATGCCACTATCCCAAGCAAATTAAAGCATGAACAGAAAAAAAAAACCAAAAAAAATGTTCTCACTTTCAAGTGGGAGCTAAACATTGAGAACACATGGATATAAAGGGAAGAACAATAGACACTGGGGGCTATTAGAAGGGGGAGAGAATGGGAGACGTGGGCTGAAAAATACCTATCCAGTACTATGTTCACAACCTGGGTGACTAGATTATCTGTACCCCAACCCTCCGCATCATGCAACACACCCATTTAACAAACCTGTACTTGTACACCCTGAATCTAAAATAAAAGTGGAAATTATTTTTAAAAAGGTGTCTTCTTGAGAAAAATAGTTATCTTTGGTCTTTTTCATTAAAAGCAATAAACACAAAACTAGTAGTTCCATAATGAATCCTGTATTTATTTATTTATCCCCCTTTTCTTGCCTAGTTGCTGACAATTTTATACTCCTAAGAATGACACACTTCTATGTTCTCACATACAGCCAATTTGTACCACAATAAAGATTTCACATACTAAAATGAGAGAAGATATATAACATCTCAATCTCATTTTTCTTGATAAAACAAAAGATTGTAAACCCTGTTTGTTCTCTGTAACTTAAGACAGGGGACAATTTTAAATATATCATTTCCAACTGCTTATATATGTTATCCATGAAAGATTATGCATTTCTGTTTATTTTTAAACTCGTATACACTAAACAATCTGTCAAAAATATTTGCATTAAACATCATATACATTTCTAGACAATCTAGTTCCTACAAATGCCATTATGGAATTTCCTGAGTTTCTTCCTAGTATTAATACTAGTATTAACTAGTATTAGCTAGTTAGGAAATAAGAAAAAGTAGCTAAACATTTTAAGAAGTTTGCCTAGGTTTCAAAGTACAGAATATTCTATTTAACTTAATTGTGAAGCTGTGCAAAGAGGATAATGTAAGTATCTTAGCTGTATATTTTTAAGCCACTCAGTGTTTGTATTATTTAATAATACCAGACCAGATCCCTAATTGAATATATGCAACAGCAAATTTTCTAGGAAATGTCCTCTATTTATTTACAATATAAAGTAACTTTTCTTATTAAGTATTGTGAATTAGGGCTAAAATTAATCGTTCTTAAAACAATCTTTCTCAATCACTTCAAACTATTAAATATATCTCAATTAAGGGTTATGAATTTCATTCTTTCTGAGCTCTCAGCTTGCTTTGCCTTTTGTGTCCTGTATGGCTGTCGAACTAAGAACTGTCTAATATTATGCCAACTGTTTTAATATAAAAGAAACATTTTAAAATGTGAATAGCTTTAGTAAAATAATATAAAACAGAGTCATTATTAGAATAAATGTGCTTTTTCTGAACGTGAATAATTTCTGGTACCTGCATAGAATGAATTCAATTTTATTGGTTGAATTTGTAGATTCAACTATTAAGTCTTACCTGCTTCAAATCTTTCCATAACATGGATTCATGGGGATCTTATATAAATTTGAGGTACTGCTCATATTTATGGTTTCATTTGTATAGGAGGAAAAATATTTTCCTTATCTTAAATAGAAGAAACATCTGTTGGTATGTCAAGTAGTTCATTCAGATCCAAAAGAATATTCTTGCCTCAGAACTAAATTTTTAATTATTGGCTAAATATAGCCCTTTCTAGCCTAATTAAGAGAAGAGACATGTACACATAAAAACTAAGATAATTTCAAAATTAATAAGAATTGTAATATATATTCTACTACAAACAAGATTCATAAAGCTCCATGCATCTGCATAATTGGATCCCGGCAGATGAGGTATCTCTTTTTTCAATATCACTAAACATTCTTCAATGAAAGATTTATTTGTAATATTTCTAAATCAAAGATTTTATAAAGCATATATACTATTATTTTAAAAATTATATTGTGTGACCCATCATTAATAGATAAACAAGAAGGTCATTCAAATAATAAAGTCCAGCATTTTTTTTACATACTGGGTACATCCTCCTTTTACTCTTGGCTACTGGTTGCTCATATATGCAAATAATATTCTATTTATACTATTAACATTAGTTTATGATCTGTAACTATTAAAACTGCACTCATATTAACTATTAATTTCCATATTTGTTGACTAATATAACATCATTTTCATGTGTACCTTTTTATAGGCAATAAGTATATTGCCTATAAATATACATATTGCCTGTAAAATGTATACATAGCTAATACACACATAAACACACACACACAGACACACAAGCTCTCGTGTGCTGCATAATGATGCTTCGGTCAATGACAAACCACATACAGAATGGTCTTCCCATTAGATTATAATACCGTATTTTTACTGTACTTTCTCTATGTTTAGCTATGTTAAGATACACAAATATTTGTTGTGTTACAATGGCCTACAATATTCAGTACACTAGCATGCAGCACAGGTTTGCAGCCTAGGAGCAATAGCCTATACCATATAGCTTAAGTGTGTAGTAGGCTATACCATCTAGGTTTGTGTAAGCACACACAATGATGAAATTGCCTAAGGACCATGTATTTCTCAGAATGTATCCTTGTCATTAAGTGACGCATGACTGTGCATGTGTATATATATATTCAACACAGTCACTAAAATGTTGGTGTATTGGTAGGTTTTATATATACATATATATAAATGTGTATATATGTATCTTCATGTTTTATACATACATATGTAAATGTGTGTGTGTGTGTATAACCTACCAGTACACCAACAATTTAGTGTAATACTGCAGATTAAGTAGTGAACAATGCGGCTTCAAATAGATTTTGGTAATGATCAATGAATTAATTCATTAGCATATGAGATGCACTGGTGAAATAGAAAGCTTAGCTAGCCAAACATTGTTCAACAGATTTCTATCAGATAAAGTGAAAATGTAACAAAATGAGTATTAGCTAGTCTCTAAAGTTGTCCCAGCCAATAATTCTATAATCTCTTAAGTCTTATACTGTAGGCATAAGGTTTCAGAAATTAGTCTGTAACTTACCTAATAATAAAAAACCCCCACAAATCACATAGAATATTTCATGCATTCAATTTAAAATTGCTATCACTTAATTACACATGAACATTTTTATAGAAGTTTGTAGTAACATTATTCATATATTTTAGTGAATTAAATAAACAGATTTTTATTATAAACTTTATGCCTGGTCCTGCAAGTGAAAATGCATTTAGTAAATAGCTAAAGCAGAATCTTGATTACAAACTTTACTTTCTGTTTCTCAAAACAGCATAGGTTTCTCAAGCAATTGTTTTTCCTCAGCTGGTTTGGAAGGATGTGGTGAAAGATGTTATCATATTCATATTTTTTCATATATAAAGCCAGGAGTAATTGACTCTGTTTTGTGGAAGATGATGTATTCACCATCTCTTATTTTGTTATCACCGTCATCTGATGGTTTGTTTTGTGAAAAAGGCAAAGTGCAGCTGTCTCAAATGTGAATTACAGTATAGAGGGTCATAGCGACTTCATCTTGGATAAAATATGTATCTAATAAAATTGAATAATTTTTTTTAGCTTTCCCTTTGTGTGCTTATGCCCAGGCAGATACCATATTATAATTCTGGATGGTTATTTAATTTTTTTTTCAGACAGTAACTCTGATTTTCCCAGTGCAAGAGGTGTACTTTGCTAACATGGGAGGTACATCAATTCTTTCAGAATATCAGAGTTGATTTAATATGATTTTTCCCTCACTCTCTCTTCCTCTTTCTGTTAACTTAGGGAAGGCCAAATATTTTCAAATTTAGTTATTATCCTATTTATGTTTGCCAGAAAAATCAAATGAAAATGCATTGGAAAAACAGAAGAACACCTGAAATAAGAATAGAAAAAAAGACGTTATTAATTATCTTCCTGACAGAATGAACTGGTAACAATGAATTAACCACTTTGGACTGTAATCTTCACAGCAGTTGAAAGTTGATAATTTCTGGTAGTCATATCTTAATCTACGTATTTGTAGATATATATCTACATATATATAGATATATATGTAGGTATATATATTTCTCTACATATATAGATATACATGTAGGTATATATATTTCTCTCTATATAGATAAAAGTTTCATATGTAAAATAATATATGATACAATCTAGTATATATTCTGTATAAATATATGCATATATAAAATTCTAAAAATGTCAATAATATTATATTTACTCTATATTTTACAAAATCAAAATAAACATACTTTCATTAGCAGTAGTTTCTTTGAGGACAGGGACTGCATTATGGCTCAGTGTCTATGTGCATGTAATACTTGATAAACCACTAGTTTCTGAAACGCTTTTTTTTTTTTTTTTTTTTTTAGACAGAGTCTTGCCCTGTCACCTGGGCTGGAGTGCAGTGGCGCGATCTCGGCTCACTGCAGTCTCCGCCTCCTGGGTTCAAGCAATTCTCTTGCCTCAGCCTCCCAAGTAGCTGGGACTATAGGCACGTGCCACCATGCCAGGCTAATTTTTTGTATTTTTAGTAGAGACAGGGTTTCACCGTGTTAGCCAGGATGGTCTCGAATTCTTGACCTCGTGATTCGCCCGCCTCGGCCTCCTGAGGTGCTGGGATTACAGGCGTGAGCCACCACACCCGGCCGAGATGCTTTCTTGGAATGTAAATTTCTCTCTCCTCTACAACCTAGTGGCCGCTGTTCTAGTTCAAGACCTCATCCTTTCTTGACTAGACTGGTGATTTTTGCAGTGACTTTTTAAATGACAGTAAATATACTAAAGTATTACATTAAAAATCCCACTTTCTAGATTCCAGACCTTCAATGGCAGATGTTTAAGTTCCTTAACACTATTGGCAAGGTCCTCCAATAATTTTCCTTTATCTTATTCATTTTTTTTCAGCAAACTTTTTTATATCTTATATGCCAGATAATATGATTACTTTATGCCACTTACTATATTATAGTAACATAAACTATACCATAATATTTCACACTTCTATGCCATTCTGTTTTTAAATTGGGGTAAAATTCACATAATATATAATTCACCATTTTGGCCATATTATAGCATACAATTCAATATCTTTTAGTACATTCACAAGGTTGTATGACTATCACATATATCTATTAACAGAACATTTTACCACCTGAAAATGAAACCTCATACCCACTGATAAATCATTCCTCATTCACCACTCTCCCAGGTTCTGGCAACCACTATTATACTTTCTGTCTCTATGGATTTGTCTATTATGGATATTTTTATATAAATGATATGTTACCTCTTGAACTTGGCTTCTTTCACTTAGCATAATGATTTTAAGGTTCGTCCATGTTGTAGTATCAGCACTTTATTACCTTTTATGGCTGAATAATATTCCATTGTATGTATATGTCATATTTTGTTTACTCATTCTGCAATTGGTAGACAATTGAGTTTTTGTTTCTACTCTTTGCCTTTCATAATATTCATCTTTCTTTATAAAAACCTTATCCAACATTGTTTTTAGATCTCTCTTGCATATTTATAAAGGTCTAAACATAACTTCCCATGAAGCTTTTCTTTAAACTTGACAATACTTCTTTTTTCTAATCGTTATATTATGTTAAAGTTGCATATTTTTTAGTTTATGAATATGTTAGAAAGTTAGGGAAATATTTACTTATCTTGTAATTGCAAAATATGTGACACATATTTATATTTATAGTTTAACCACTTATTTCTAGAATAAAGCAAGGAGACTTGAGTAATTAAAAAACTGACTAGGAAGGTACAAGAGCAAAATAAAAGTTGATACATATATATCAATTTATGATCCATGCAAAATTATGGCAGGTCAGAAAATTTATTAAAGTGATTATTATGTTTTTCACAGTGGTTAAAGCAGTTGAGATAGAGATTGTTTTCTTAATATAGATGTCAGATTATTGAGATTACATATTATTCACAATTTACAGGTTTCAAATGCCATAATTTATTGAGTATTTTCTGTATGTAAGAGAGCAATAGAAAATATAAAATTTTGCTTTGAGACAGCAGCAATAAGTAGAGATACCATTTACCAGGAAGGATGTGAGGGAAAATGGAAGAGAATAAAGTTGAAACACATAATTTCAAGTTGCCTTTACAACTTCAGTTCATGTCATTTAAAAGTACAGTGAGCAATAAAAAAAAATTGTGCATAATTTTAGAAAACATGAAAAAACTACATGTGTTTTCTTACTGCAACTTCAGTAACATGCACATAGCAAAAGAAGTTACGAGCTAAGAAAAAATGAGTTTGATAAAATATATGCAGCAAGTGATAATGTGTAATTTTTTTTTAATTTGAGACTATTCTAAAGCATTCTTTTGGTCACTCACCAAGCATTTCTAAAACCGGACTGTTTTCTTGAGCATTTAATAAAGAACAAAAAATTTGCTTTTAAATGTGTAAAACATGTTTTCCTGACTGTGTATTCGTGCTGTTTCCACAGAAATAAACTTTTCCTTAACTCTATGTTAACAACAGTGACTGAACTTGAAATACAATTAATGACACTACTCTACAATACCTATGAATCTACTACAAAGGTTAATCTCAAGAACTTGAAGATAAATATACATCATTTTATTTCAGTTAATATGCATCATATGTTTCCTATAAGTGTGTGTCCTGCTGTAATAAATGCCCATTCCAGAAATGTATTTGGTCATTGGAATTAAATAATACTAAATTAAAGGGAGAAAATCAAGCCAAATTCAGAATGCTGAAAGAAAGTGATGGATTCTACTAATAAATTTTTGCTAAAGTTTTTTTCTATTAAAAGAAAAATATTATTACTCTATTATCCTAAGTTAATAGAGCTTGTAAAATTTTCCAAAGGTACTACTTTTTCAGAACATCTATTACTAAATATTATCATTCATATGGTACTAAAGTTGAAACAATTTACTATTGATTATATTGCTCTATTAAAAATAAATGCTTCATGTAAGGTTTTGGCTCTCGATATATACAATGTAAGTTTTCTTTATAAGTGTTCTGGTAACTTGAGGGAAGAATTGACCAAGAAGGTAAATTCCCATACAAAACAGGGAGATGTTAAACCTTTGACATCCTGGTCTCTTTAGGATAGAATGGAGTATTACTTTGCTGCTGCAATCTTAAGTACTAGTCAAATTAATACGACAAAATCTAAAATCCATTGAAAGCCAAAACCAGGCCTAGAGCCAGGCTCAGTGTTCTTTCATTTAATGTAAATTTATTGAATATTTATTATGCATCAGTCTTTTTAGGTGGACTTTAGTCTGAACAAGCACTTGTTAGAGAATTTAAAACTAACCCTGTTACCGAAACACCAGGGATTTGGTCTAGGTCCTGTTGCTCACTGTACAGAAAGCCAATCACTAAGATAACAAGTATCGCCAAGAAAGAAGGCTGTCACCAGGTGCTGCAGTGGAGAAGATGGGATCTCAATCTCCCTGATCGACTAGAACCAGGGGTTTATGTAGCAGGGAAGAAATGTAACAATGTGTAAGGAAACAGGAGCTTGGGAGGGGCAAGGAAGCAATTAAAGTGAATGAGGGGTCCAGAATCAGATATGGTGATCTGGTTTCAGATCTTTGATTCTTTTTGTGAGAGGCCTGAGGGTTGTTTCCCCCAAGAAGGAACTCAGATAAAACAAATATAAGTTTCAAGCTTTAACAGCAGAAGGGTCCAAAAGCAACATTATTCTTGAAATAGGTTATCTTTCTTAGAAAAATTTTAGAAACTTAATCACTGCTTCATTACCCTAGCCCAAAAGTTATGAACAAAGACATCTACGTTTTTTTTTTTTTTTTCACGTGTCTCCCTAACTGATATTTTATATTTAGGAAAGTAAAGCCCCTACATATGTCAGCTAATTAGAGGAAACATTTCAATTCCAGATCCATCTTAGTAACAACAACGTTTTTTCCTTCCTTTCTTTGCTTCCTTTTCCTTCTTTCCTTTCTTTTCTTTCTCTCTTCCTTCCTTCCTTGCTTCTTTCCTTTTTCTTTCTTTCTTCTTTTATTTATTTATTTATTTGACTATGTTGTTGTCGAGGTGAATGAATGACTTTTCTCAGAGGGACCCTCTTGGTTTAGATCTAAATCCTGTATAACCAAGATGGAGGTAAAACTCTGTTTCTTTTAAGTTGTTTTTGATCTTATATTTAAATTTTTTTCTATTTTGTACCACACAAAATGTGTGAATTAGGTATGTTAAGAATTTTCACATGATATTGAGAGGTGAAGCCGGCTGGCCTTCTGGGTCTGGTGGGGACTTGGAGAAATTTTCTGTCTAGCTAAAGGATTGTAAACGCACCAATCAGCACTCTGTGTCTAGCTAAAGGTTTGTAAACGCACCAATCAGCACTCTGTAAAATGGACCAATCAGCAGGACATGGGCAGGGCCAAATAAGGGAATAAAAGCTGGCCACCCCAGCAAGCAGTGGCAACCCACTGAGGTCCCCTTCCATGCTGTGGAAGCTTTGTTCTTCCTCTCTTCGCAATAAATCTTGCTGCTGCTCACTCTTTGGGTCTGCACTACCTTTATGAGCTGTAACACTCACCACGAAGATCTGTAGCTTTGTCCTGAAGTCAGCAAGACCACGAACCCACCAGAAGGAAGAAACTCTGGATGTATCAGAACATCTGAAGGAACAAACTCCAGACGCACCATCTTTAAGAACTGTAACACTCACTGTGATGGTCCACGGCTTCATTCTTGAAGTCAGCGAGACCAAGAACCCACCGGAAGGAACCGATTCCAGACACAATGTGTCCCATTAGCCTTCACAATTATATTACTTTTATAATTTAGCCACCTTTTCCCCCCCAAAATGGAACAGGGGCTTAGCAATTTTTAATATCTTGCCTAACATTTAGCTTCAAGTAGGCAATTTCAATCTGCCCCATCTTGTTTGCTTTGACAAGCCTTAAAGCTATTACGATAATTACTATTTAGTGCATATATCAGAAATAAATATCCCCTATCTATTTAGTAACAGCTGAGAGTATTGAGTACTTTCTTTTTATTTATTTATTTTTTTTGAGACAGAGTCTTGCTCTGTCGCCCAGGTTGGAGTGCAGTGGCGCGATCTCGGCTCACTGCAAGCTCTGCCTCCCAGGTTCACGCCATTCTCCTGCCTCAGCCTCCCGTGTAGCTGGGCCTACAGATGCCTGCCACCACGCCCGGCTAATTTTTTGTATTTTTAGTAGAGACGGGGTTTCACTGTGTTAGCCAGGATGGTCTCGATCTCCTGACCTCGTGATCCGCCTGCCTTGGCCTCCCAAAGTGCTGGGATTACAGGCATGAGTCACCATGCCCAGACGTATTGAGTACTTTCTATGTGACATATGGTCTGCTAAATACAGTACTTCTATATAAGTATAAAATGTTCTTCTATTCTTATAATATATGCTCATATTTATATCATCTATATACTTATAAAATCCTCAACACCTCTGTGAGGTATCAGTTATTAAAATCTGTTTAAAGATTAGCAGCCTCAGTCACACAGGGGATAATTTTCTAAATTCTTAAGAAGCAGAAATATTTGGGGTCTATATTAAGCTCATGTATTTCTGATTTGAATTTATGTTCAGTTTTATTAATTTCTAGCATCTTGTTTAATTCCTGGCACATAGTAGGCACTCAAATTAGACCCATCATTCCTCATAGAATCAAGTAAATTGCCTAACACAAAGGACCCCAAAATGGGTTGAGTGGAATGCTTGCTTCATTCTAAGATATTTGTTTAAAAATATTCTGCAGAAAGTATACTGAGATAATTTCTAACTTGTGATGAGAGAAAACACTTCTTTCAAAGCCAGGAATATTTTAATTTTATTTCTAAATGGAGAAAGGATAATATCCATTTTGCCAGAAGTTGGATAATTACCTGACAAAGATGACAGTGATTTTCACTCCCCCAAAATGGTTTTTGTTTTGAGAGATGCAAAGAAGACAAAAGCTGTGCTTTAAAAAAAAAAAAAACAATGTGTTCTGCTGTATTACAACACCGCTACTGCTGTTTTACATGCAGAAGCTGAAAGGTGCCTAATTCATTTTATTCCACTCTATTTTTAAATTTGAGTAAATCTTTTGTATACTCTGATTTTTAAGCCTTCAAATGTTATTAAATATAAGAATTACACAAATATTCTCTTCTGACCAAAGATTACATAGCAAATATGTAGAATTGGCTCTATAAACAGGAAATCTGTATTCCAGGGACTAATTCCACTGCAGGAAAATGTTTTATATAGTAATGGAATACAAACTTTGGGACCAGGCTAGGATTTGAATTACAGCATAGGGGATAAATTTGGAGAGGTGCTCAGATAATAATAATGCTCTTCTTTTGCCAGCCCCTTAGATAAATAGGGTCCAGCCCTGAATTTAAAGTGTAATCTTTCTCAGCCACAAGAAATTACATACTGATCATTAAGCATACATGATGGCCTTAATGGTTTCAACATATATGTTCTATTATCAGTAGGCTGTCAGATAAATTGTAGAGCACCCAGTTAAATTTAAATTTCAGATCAACAATTTACAATTTTTAGTATAAGCGTGTCCCCAAATCATTAACACATTGATCTGGATATCCAATCCAGTATTGGGGGAAATATTTATACTAAAAAAGTCAGCTGTTGATCTGAAATTCAAATTTAACTGAATACCTTGTATTTTTGTTTGCTAAACCCAGCAAACCTAAATATGAGAATTTTTTTTTTTTTTTTTTTTTTTTTTTTTTTTTTTTTTGTGAGATGGAGTCTCGTTCTGTCACCCAGGCTGGAGTGTAGTGGTGTGATCTCAGCTCACTGCAACCTCTGCCTCCCGGGTTCAAGAGATTCTCCTGCCTCAGCCTCCCAAGTAGCTGGGATTACAGATGCTGCCACCATGCCCGGCTAATTTTTGTATTTTTAGTACAGACGGGGTTTCACCATGTTTGTGAGGCTGGTCTCGAACTCCTGACCTCATGATTTGCCCGCCTGGGTCTCCCAAAGTGCTGGGATTACAGGCATGAGCCACCACCGACTGGCAGAGAGCTTTTTATAAAAAGGAGTCCAACAGAGTTTTCAGGTAGAGATGAAAAAAATTCAGAGATTAAGATCTAATATCTTAACACTTAAGTGGTAATATTTTGCCTATAAAACCAAGAGATAAAATATAAACTTTAAATATGAAAGATTGTATAGATTTTTTTTCAACTGGACAAAACTTTAAACAAATGCTATTTTCCTTGTATGTTTGTGAGCATAAGCACGTGTGTGCATATGTGTAATCTTAATATGCTCAGTTTCACTTTCTGAAAACATCAGTGCTCACATGAGATAAGAAAGGATTAAATGTTCAGTCCTGAAAACATTTCAAAAGTAAAGCTATATCACTTCTTAGAGGATACTAAGAAATCTATATTTTGAGGTTTAATAATAATAGTAACTCACAATTTGCAATATGGAAAAATATATATAAATTATATTTTGACAACTGCTTGCCACTTCAACTTTTAAAACTTATTTTTTTACTATGGAAAATAATTGTCTATTAGTAGTGTAACTGTCTTTGATTGGAAGTGAAGAAATTGAGAATGAAACAGATATCTGCAAAGTAATCCCTACATAGTATAATTGAAAATCAATATTCAAAAAGGAAATCTTGAAGTTTTAAAAAATATAATAGTCAGCTGGGTGTGGTGGCTCACACCTATAATCCCAGCATTTTGGGAGGCTGAAGTGGGTGGATCATGAGGTCAGGAGTTCAAGACCAGCCTGGCCAACATGGTGAAACCCCATCTCTACTAAAGATACAAAAAATTAGCTGGGCGTGGTGGTGCATGCCTATAGTCAGAGCTACTCGAGAGGCTGAGGCCGGAGAATCACTTGAACCCGGCGGGGGCGGAGGTTGCAGTGGGCCAAGATTAGGCCATTGCACTCCAGCCTGGGTGACAGGGTGGAACTCCATCTCAAAAAAAAAAAAAATGTATACATACACGCACACACACAATATACACACACACACACATATATGTGTGTGTGTGTATATATATGTGTATATATGTGTGTGTGTGTATATATATGTGTGTATATATGTGTGTGTGTGTATATGTATATATATAATAGTCAAAAGAAGTCTGGCTTAAAAATTTAAAAATATAATTTCTAGTATTTATCTCATAATAAATAAAAAAATTTGTTGATGTATACTAACATTTTAATGTAAATAGTCATGTTATATTCTCTTTAATGACATATGTTCTATTTCAAATTCAAATTTGACTCCACCTTTAAGTGGTAATTATAGGAAATTTTCAATTGCCATATTAAAACAAAATAATCATACTATACCAAGTGATTAATATTCTATAATTAATCAAATGACAAACATTGCTGGAATTGTCTACTATATTACCTATACATTTTATGTAATGTACAGCTTGTGAATGTCTTTTTAAAAAGGTAATGTGGAATGGGTAATATATATGAGTTTTATTTTGATCTGAGGAGGAAATTGTTTCTTCTGCAATCTGAGTAAAATTATTTCATATCGAATGTTTATGTTTCTTTTATGAATCTATTTTATTTGGTCAAATATTCAAAGTGTTGGCCAAGTATTTTAATGAACATGAGAAAACTGTTGCTTTTCCAATTTAAGGCATTGTTATGCATGTGACAGTATCTGGAATTCTGCCACTAAATTTGGTCCATTTGACTTTTCACTATCAAGGTTATATTTCCTAGTTCTAGACTCAAGTGCTTGCACATTACCCAGATGTTCCTACCACATAGGGAGATAATTCATATTATTCAGGGAATCTAGAAATGATGACCCAACAATACACTCCCCGACAAAGTTCAAAATTTTTTCTAGTCAATTTCAATGCTAATACTTAATTATCTTAAAACCAGGAGAGGATTTGGATAAATGTCTTGAATAAGGCCTTTTACAAGTTTGTATATTTTTAAAGTTAATTTAATTATTAGAAATTTGCAGTTGATTAGGGTGCTTAGTCACTTGAAATAAAAAACAGCATTTCACCAGTGTTTATTTAAAGAAAATCAATTAATTTTGCCAATCTGTCAGTTGCTTTCTTCTAAGAAGTTTAAGACAACTAACTTGTGAAAAGTTCATGTATAAACCTATTGAATTCAAGTTACTAGAAATTTTAAAATTGCAATTTAAAGAATCAGAATTAGCTTTGCAAATTCTGTTACTATTCAGTCAGAAGCCTACCACCATGGCTAGTATCAAAGGAGTTAATTTTTCTTCTCATTTTCATTTTTGTCCACCCACTGCCACAGCCTTTTCATCATAGCTATGACACAATGATGACAAAACTAGTTTTATAGCTGACTTTTTTTTTCAGTTCATCAACTCATCAGTGATTTTATTTTCATCACTTTAATACATAAATATTTAACATAACGGGGAAAATCTGGTACCACTATACCACTTGAATGCTCAGAAGAAAAAAAAAAGAATTCAGAATATGTGTATTAAAATGGGTACAAAAATAAGTAAAAAAACTTGAAAGAAGCTGGAGTGGCTGCCAATTCAACATTATTCTGTGATACCTTAGCAAATTATTATTTTTCTGAGTATTTAAACATCACCTCTCAGATATACTTAATGATAAATGTGATAACAAATGTTTCCTTTATCAAATATTGGTGTTAACCTTTGATTATATTTTTGCATAAGCATACATTTAAGATTTTTTGGGCTGTTTATGTCATTGATCATTTCCCTGAACTTAAAAATAACATCAAAAATATTGATCTTTAATTATACTAAGGAATCAATAGCCATAGAGTATATAGATGTGTGCTCCAAGATAAAACTTAATAGAACTTATGTTTGTGCCTTAGAATGTGCTATTTTTATTGAATTTACAATGTTTGTTAAGCATCTATTCTGTACAGTACATTCTGTCTTTATTTAGTATTATGTTAAATAACGACTTCTCTCAAAAAGTAACAAATTAAGAATGACAGCAAAGAATGTATTTGTACAAATATGGGTTTATTAAATAGGAAATGAAATAATTTTTCTTAAATATATCATGAATATATTTAATAATAAAGTGTTTATGAAATTAATATTTATGAAATAATATATTATTTCAAATATATAATAATAATGATATTATTATATATCATTATTGTTAATGATATATAATAATTCAAATATATAATATATTATTTCATAATATGAAATATTTCATAGATATGAAATAATATCTACGAAATTATATATTATAAATATATATTTGTAAAAATATTTATGAAGTAAAATAATACATTAAAAATAAAACAAAAGCACCTATATATCTTTCAGAGATATCTATATTAACATTTCAGTGTACATTCTTAATAAACATTTAAGAGTGTATGTGTTTGTGTGCATATGTGTGACAAAAGAAGTTATACATTTACTGCATAACAATGTTTTGGTCAACGATGGACCATGTATAAGATAGTGGTCCCATAAAATTATATTACCATATTTTTACTCTACCTTTTATGTTATCATTGCATTATAGTTGCCTACAGTAGTCACTACAGTAACATGCTGTAAAGCTTTATAGTCTAGGAGCAATAAGGTATATCATATATCCTAGGTGTGTAGTAGGCTATACCATCTAGGTTTGCGTAGATATACTCTATAATGTCAGCATAATGACAAAATTACCTAATGATGCATTTCTCAGAATACATTCCCACTGTTAAGTGATGCACGACTGTATATTATTTATTCTGCTTTTCATGTAAAAATTTAAAATATTATGCCTAAAATTATCCTGGTTAAGCCAACAATAACTAAGGGAGCCATGTTAATTTATTATGTGCTGTTTTGGCATTGGTAATTAATGTGCAAATCTAGAACCTTGGAAATTAATTTTAAATTTTTAATGTGCCTTGCATTCATATGATATCTACATACTAATGCTTTGAAAGCCACTATCAAAATTTATTTAAGTAATTTGTTATTGAATAGTCTGTTAAATATTAATTAAGAACTTACTATGAGTCAGGAATTGTTCTCAATATTGGGGTTACCTGGGCATGAGTTAAGACATAATTTCAATTGTTTAGGAGATAAATGATGACAGGAGTAGAGGTGTTGACTAGTGGTTAGGTAATGGACATATATTTTTTCAAGTACATTCACATATTGAAGAATCTACAATAAAAGCACAGATATTTTGTTAAAAGTTCAATACATTTCTAAAATATATGCAGTCTTCTAAACAACATCCCCATCAAGGAAAACTCTGTATCACCCAAAAAGTTCTCTTTCTATTTATGCATGGTGATCACTACTACCCATCTTTCAACAATACAGAAAATCATTGTTGTAATTTTTGTCATCACAATTCATTAGCATTTTCTATACCTGAACCTCATATAAATAGAACTGTGTAGCATGCTCTCTTGTATCTGCCGTCAATAACACTATATCGTTGCTGAGATTCATCTATATCATTGTATGTTACAGAGGATTGTCCCTTTAACTTCAAAGAAGTTTCCCATTGTATAAATGTAGCACGATTTGTTGATACATTACTTTGGTGATGAACATGTGGTTGTTTACAGGTTGGGGCTATTATATATAAAACTATTACTTTTGGTGTATAGGTCTTTTTTTAACATATGTTTGATATCCCTCAAATTTTATTTCTACGTCATGGAGTACATGTATGTGTCACTATATGAGAAGGTGCCAAACACTTTTCCAAATTCCATGTAAAATGTTAGTGTGTGAGGTTTTCAGTTGCTACCCATCCTCACTAAAACTTAGTATTCAGCCTTTGTTTGTTTGTTTTAATGTTTATAATTCTATTGATAGTGCACTGGTATCACATTGTGGTTTTAGTTTGCATTTCCTAGAAGCTAAATGATGTTAGGCACATGTTCATTTGCTTTTAGATATTCATATATATTCAGTGGGTAGAGTTCAGTTCAGTCTTTTGTACATTTTTATTGGATTGTTTCTTTATTGGCTGTTGATTTATAGAAGTTGTTCAACATTATGGATGTAAGTCCTATGTCAGATATAGGTATCATAAATATTTTCTTCTAGGTGATGCCTTGCTTTTTCATTTTTAAGGATGACTTTTGATTAAGTAAAAGATATGAGGTGTTTTTCATGATCGCTATTTTTTTAGTAAATTTATTTTTTAGGAATAATTTTATCTTTACATAAAAACTGCAAAGACAGCATAGAGAGTTTCTGGATAACCCTCACCCATTAAGACATTAATTTTAATGAATTAATGATGATTAGAAATACCTCATAAGATAACCTCACCAACCCAAATGCCATAAAATATACTTTATGCTTTATTTCAGAAGCATTAATATTTTAAGATTTTAATTTAAATCTGTGATTTGTCCTGAATTAATTTTGTTTGCATGTGGGGTTTACTTTTTCTATGCAGAGATCTCATTGTTCCAGCACCAGCAGTTGAAATGATATTCTTTTCTGTATTGAATCCTTTGGGACCTCTGATGGATATTGATGATAAATGAATTGCATCAATAAAATGTTTTGGACAGCTCTAGCCCTTTAATATTGTTTTCCAATACATAAACATGATATAGTTCTCTAATTTTAAGGTTTTCTTTCTTCTGTATCTGCAATTGTATGTCATTTTCAGCACTGAGTTTCCCTTTACACACCGTTGGCTAAATTTATTACTAAATATTTTACTTTTATGCTATTAAAATTTGTTTTTTCATGTTTATTTAAATACAAATTATGTGCCCTAAACTTCATCCTTTTAAAAGTATACTATTTAATGAGTTTTGAAACATGTAAAAAGCCCTGTAGTTAGGAACAAAATCAAGAAAATGAATATTTACATCACTCTCAAAAGATTCTTTAAGTCCCTTTGAAGCCAGTTTTCTTCTCCAGTCCCCAGCACATAAAAATGGCTCTGCTTATCGTCACCATAGTTTTATATTTTCTAGAGTTTTAGTATGACTGGAACCTTAAATTATGCAGACTATTAAGAATCTTAAGGGAATTAACTATGTTGTTTGTATATTAGTCTTATTATTTTCATTACTGAGTTGTATTCCATTGTGCGGATGTACCATAATTTTTTACTGAGTAGTTGATGGAGACTGGTTTTTTATAATTATGAACAGAACAGTTTGGAAAATTTGCGTGCATGTATTAGTGAGAACCTTTGCTTTTGTTAGTCTGGGGTAAATACATAGGAATAGTATTGTTGGGTAGTATGGTTAGGGTATGCTTAACTTTACATATTTTTTTAAACAGACAAAGTATTTTCCCAAATTGTTGGTATGGCATTGTTGGTGCATCGTTTATGTTAATTTTACCAACAATATATAAGTTTTCAATTAGGATCACGCTGTGACTTTATTTACATTTCCATGTTGTATAAGGATATTGTGCATCTTTAAATGTGTGTATCAAACATTTATATATCACCTTTTTGCCCATTTTTATTGGATTGCTTCTCTTTTCAATATTGAATGTGAAATTTCTTTATTTGACTCAAAAAAGTTCTTTATTAACGACACGTTTTGTAAATATTTTTCTTAACTATGTTTTGCGAAGATTAGAAAGTTTTAATATTAATGGAGTCTTATTAATCGTTATTTTTTTATATCTCATGTTTTTTGTGTCTTATTTTGAAAATCCCTGTTTAACACAAGGTCACAAAATTTTTCTCTGATATTTTGTTCTGGAAGTGTTAAAGTTTAAATTCTTATATTTAGATTTAGAGTCTTAAGATTGATTTTTAGTTAATTTTTATACATGATTTAAACTAAGATTGTATGATTCTTCATTTAGTTCACATATATATGTGAAATACGTATATGTGTATACATATGTGAAATATGTATATATGTATATATATGCACACACATGTGTACACACATATGTACATATATATATATATATAATCTCTAGTTTTGAGGACTATGTGTTGAAAGGATTTTTTTTTCAGTGGATTTTCTTGACATCTTTGATGAATGTCTATTGACCATATATGCGTGGGTCAATTAATGAACTTCCTATTCTGTTTCCTATATATGTAAGGACTATAACATACTATTTTATTACTCTATCTTACTAGAAAGTTTTAAATCAATTAGTGGTGGCTCTAATTTTTTAAAATTGACTATTCTAGTTCTTTTTCATTTCCATATAAATTTTATGATTATCAATTTCTAAAACAAATTGCTGAGACTTTGACTAGAATTTCATTGAATCTATATGTCACTGGAGATAAATTTAAATTGGTATTTAAAAATAATGAATCTTCTGATTTGTTAATCTGTAAAATCTGTTAATATATTTGCTCTTCTTTTAATTTCCATTGGCCTACGTTGTAGTTTTCAGTCATAGAACTTACACATATTTTCTTATATTTATTTCTGATTTCTGTAAGTTCACTAGGCACAAACCGCTAGCCAGCTTTCTCACACTGAGGATATCACCTTTGGGACTTGTCCCATTCAGGACCAGAAACCCTTTAATCATTTACCAGAGCCAAAGCAAACCGGGATTTAAGGTTCCAATTAGTGCCAAACTGCTGTATCAAGAGGATACAACAATTATAAACAACTATAAATCCCACAGTGGAGAGCTCAGATATATGAAGCAAACCTTAGTAGATCCAAAAGGGGAGCTAGAGTGAAATAAAATAACAGTAGGGGACTTCATCAGTCCACTGTTTCCACTCTTAGTAATAGACAGATGATCCAGGCAGAAAATACACAAAGATATATTGGAGTTCAACTACATACTAGACCAAATACACCTAACTGACACTTAAAAATCAATTCACCATTCTTTTCATCAGCACATGGAATACATTCTTTTCATGAGCACATGAAACATTCTTCAGAATACACCATATATTATGCCACAAAACAAGGTTCAACAAATTCAAAAATGTAGAAAATATATCAAGTATCTTTTTCAAACACAAAGGAATAAAACTAGAAGTCAATAACAAGAAAAATCTCAGAATCTGTACAAACTCACAGAAATTAAGCAAAATAATCCCAAACAACCAATGGATTGATGAATAAATTAAGAAGAAAATTAAAAAAATTTTCTAAATAAATGAAAATGGAAATAACAACATACCAAAACTATGGGATACCACAAAGTAGTAGTGAGAGGGAAGTTTTTAGCAATATACATTTAAATAAAAAAGTAGAAGGACTGCAACTAAAAAACTTAATGATGCACCTCAAGGAACTAAAAAAGCAATAACAAAAAAATCAAAATTAATAAAATGAAAGCAAGAATAAAGAGCAGCGTAGAAATAAATGACATTGAGACTAAGAAAACAATACAGGAGTCAACAAAACAAGAAATTTGTATTTTGTAAAGATTAACAAAATTGACAAATTTTGTCTTAGAATAGCAAGAATGAGAGAAGATACAAATAAAATCAGAAACAAAATAGAAGACGTAACGACCAAGGCCACAGAAATACAAAGAATCATTAGACGTGATTATGAAGAATTCTAAATCGACCCATTGGAAAAAATAGAAGAAATGGATTAATTACTGGACACACACAATCTACCAAGGTTGAATTATAAAAAAATAGAAAATCTAAACAAACCAATAAAGAGTAATGAGATTGAAGCTGTCATAAAAAGTCTCCCAGCAAAGAAAATCTCATGGCCTGATGGCTTCATTGGTCCATTCTAGCAAACTTTTAAAGAAGATTTAACATCAATTATACTCACTCTTTTCAAAAAAAAAAAAAAAAAAAGGAAAGGAAGGATACTACCAAATTCATTCTATAAGGTTAGCATTACCCTGATACCAAAAGCAGACAAGGACTCAACAAAAGAATTACAGACCAATATCACTGATAAACATGAATGGAAAAGTCCTCAACAAAATACAAGCAAACTTAATTCAAAAATGTTTTAAAAATCTCCATGATCAAGTGAGATTTATCCAGGGATACAAGAATATGCAAATCGATAGATGTTATACATCACATTAATAGAACCAAAAACAAACAAAAAAAAAACTATGTGATCAGTTCAACAGGTGTTGAAGAAGCACTCAATACAATTCAACATCTCTTTATGAGAAAAACCCTCAAAAGACTGGGTATGGAAGGAACATACCTCAAAATAATTAGGACAGTGTATGACAAACCCATAGTGCCTCATACTGAATAGCGAATAATTGAAGCCTTTTCTCTACGATTTGCAAGAAGGCAATGATGTCCACTTTTGCCACTGTTATTAAATATAGCAAATACCTGAAGGCCTAGCTAGAGCAATTAGGCAAGAGAAAGAAATGAGGGCAACCAAAACTGAAAAGAAAGAAGAAAAATTACTATTGTTCACAGATGACATGATCTTGTATTTAAGAAATGCTAAAGACTCCACTAAAAACTATTAAAACTGATTATCACATTTAGTAAGTTTTCAGATTAGAAAATCAACATACAAAATCAACATACAATATCAGTAGCATTTATATCTGCAAACATCAATCAATCTAAAAAAGAAATAAAAATGTAACACAATTTATGATAACTACAAAAATGTAAAATATGTGGGAATCAGTTTAACGAAAAAGCAAAAGATCTATACAAGAAAAACTATAACACACGGAGGAAAAAGTTGAAAAGAATACACAAAAATAAAAAGATATTTCATGTTTATGTATTGGAAGAAATAATACCGTTATTATATCAATGTATAATAAACAATGACAATATTACCCAAAGCAATTTTCAGATTCAATGCAATCCCTATCAACATACCAATGACTTTCTTTATAGAATTTTTTAATCTTAATATTTATAGGGAATCACAAAGGATCCTGAATAGCCAAAGCAATCCTGAGCAAACAGAACAAAGCTGGAGGCATTATACCACCTTACTTCAAAATATTACAAAGATATAGTAAGCAAATCAACATGGTAATGGCATAAAACAGATACATAGACCAATGATACGAAATGGAGAACCCAGAGAAAAATCCATACATTTACAGTCAACTTTTTTTTGACAAGGCACCAATAACACAGAATGAGAAAAACCCTCTTCAATAAATTGTGCTGGGAAAAACGGATAACCATATGCAGAAGAATCTCTTGCCATATACAGAAATCAAATCAATATGGATTACATACTGAATCCTAAGACGTGAAACTAAGAAATTACCAGAAAAATCTACTAGAAATGCACCAAGATGCTGATCTAGACAAAGATTTTTTTCTGTGTGTAAGACCTCAAAGGCATATGCAAGAAAAGCAAAACTAGGCAAAATGGGTTACATCAAGCTAAAAAGCTTCTGTACAACAAAGAAAACAATAAAAAAGTGAAGAGATACACACAGAATGAGAAAACATATTTCAAGTTATCCATCTGATAAGGAATTAATAACCAGAATGCATAAGGAGCTCAAATAAACAAACAAAAAATGATTTAAAAATGGGCAAAAGATCTCAATAGACATTTCTCAAAAGAAGACATACAAATAGCCAACAGGTATATGGAAAAATGCTCAACATCACGAATCACCCAACAAATGTGATTCAAAACCACGATGATAGCACCCCAGTTAAAATGGCTTTTATCAAAATGACAGGGAAAAACAGATAATAATTTGAATATTCCTGACAAATAAAATATAAATATTTAAGGTGATAGATATGCCAATTGTCTTGAATAGATCTTGACACATATTATATGAATGTATCAAATTATCACTAGTACCCTAAAAATATGCACATTTATTATGTATTAGTACAAAAATGGCTTAATGATACTCCCCTTCCTCTTCTATATTGTGGAAGACAATATGTAATACATCTTTTTAAATTTATGGTAGAATTTAACATTGAAGTCATTTGAGCCTGAAATATGTAATGCAGAAAGTTTATTTTTTATGTTATACTTGTGAAATTATTTTATCTAATATCTATAAAAGCCAGATTACCTATTTCTTTTTAATTGAGTTTGGATTAGTTGCAGCTTCTCAGGGAAATTTTCATAAAAGTTATCAAAAATAAAATACTTTGATTTTTTCTATTTTACTATATACATTACCTTTCTTTCATTCCCATATGAACAATATTGATTATGTTTTTATTTTATTTATTAACCTGGAGATTAGAAATTTTATAAAAATCAACTTTTTGTTTTATTAATTTTTCTCTGTTGCTCTTCTACTTCGTATTTCATTTTATCTTTATTATTTTCTTCCTTTTGATGTATTTGGGCTTATTATTCTCTTCCTTTGTTATTTATTAAAGTAGGAGTTTATATTATTGACTTGAGATTTCTGTTCACATATTTTATAAGCATTAAATGCTATATATTTTTTCTAAGCACTGTAGAAAAAATGTGTAGCTGTATCTTACAATTTTGATACATTGATTTTCATTTTCATTAATTTCAAAATATATGCTACATTTCTTTGACTGATTCATTTAACATTTTAGTTTTCAGATAACACATTTCATATTATTTTGGTCTCTAAATTTGGTAACACTTGTTACATAGGCCAGAATTTTGTCTATTTTGTTAAATATCACATTTGTACTTAATTAATATGTATACTCTTTTTGTCATGTGAAGTGTTGTAAAAATGTCAAATAGGTCAATTTTTTTGATAGTGTTGTTTAAGTCTTTAATGTTTCATATGACTGTGTTCTTACCCAAATTTCATGTTGAATTGTAATCACAACCGCCACATGTCTAGGGAGAGACCTGGTGGGAGGTGATTGGATCATAAGGGTTGGTTCCCCTATGCTGTTCTCAGGATAGTGGGTGAGTTCTCATGAGATCTGATGGTTTTATAAAGGGATCTTTCTCATTTGCTCCTCACACTTTTCTCTCCTGCTGCATTGTGAAGAAGGTTCTTGCTTCCTCTTTGCCTTCCACCATGATTGTAAGTTTCCTGAGGCCTCCAGAGCCATGCGGAACTGTGAGTCAATTAAACATTTTTCCTTTATAAATTACCCAGTCTCAGGTCATATCTTTATAGCAGTATGAGAACAGACTAACATAGTCCATTGAAACCACAGAGAGTGGGGCACAGCTATAAACATACCCAAAAATGTGAAGTAACTTTGGAAGTGGGTAGCAGGCAGAGGTTAGAACAGTTTGGAGGGCTCAGAAGAAGACAGGAAGATGTGGGGAAGTTTGGTGGTTCCTAGACACTTGTTGAATGATTTTGATCAAAATGCTGATAGTGATGTGAACAACGAAGTCCATGCTGAGGTGGTCTCAGACGGAGATGGGAAAATTACTGGGAACTGGAGAAAATGTCACTCTTGCTATGCTTTAGCAAAGAGACTGACAGCATTTTGCCTCTGCCTAGAGATCTGTGGAACTTTGAACTTGAGAGAGATAATTTAGGGGATCTGGTGGAAGAAATATCTAAGCAGCAAAACATTTAAGATGTGACCTGGGTGTTCTTAAAATCACAGTTATCTGCATTCACAATGAGATGGCTTGAAATGGGAACTTGTGTTTAAAACGGAAGCAGAGAATAGAAGTTTGGAAAATTTGCAGCTTGATGATGTGATAAAAAAGAAAAACCCATTATATGGGGAGAAATTCAAGCCAGCTGCAGAAATGTTCATAAGTATCAAGGAGCCAAATATTAATCACACATACAATTGGGAAAATGTCTTCAGGGAATGTCAGAGGTTTTCATGGCAGCCCCTCCCATCATAGGTCTAGAGGCCAAGGAGGAAAAAATGGTTTTGTGAGCCAAGCCCAGGACCTTGCTGCTTTGTGCAGTCTCAGGATTTGGTACACTGCCTCCCAGCCATTGCTAAAAGGGGACAATGTACAGCTCAAGCTGTTGCTTCAGAGGGTGCAAGTCCCAAGCCTTGGAAGCCTCCATGTGGTGTTGGGCCTGCAGGTCCTCAGAAGTCAAGAATTGAGGTTTGGGAACCTTGCCTAGATTTCAGAGAACCTATGATAACACCTGGATGTTCAGGCAGAGGTTTGCTGCAGAGGTGGAGCCCTCAGGGAGAACCCCTGCTAGGGCAGTGCAGAAGGGAAATGTGGGGTTGGAGCCCCCAAACAGAGTCCACCACTGCATAGGAGAACTGTGAGAAGAGGGTAATCATCCTCCAGATCCCGGAATGGTAGATCCACTGACAGCTTGCAAAGTGTGTCTGGAAAAGCTCCAGACACTCAATGCCAGCTTGTGAAAACAGCTGAGAAGAGGACAGTGCCCTGCAAAGCCACAAGGGCAGAGCTGCCCGAGACTGGGGAAGCCCACCTCTTGCATCAGCATGACCTGGATACAAGACATGGAGTAAAAAGACATTATTTAGGAGTTTTAAGATTTAATGACTGCCCCCACTGGATTTTGGACATGCATGGGGCCTGCAGCCATTTGTTTTGACCAATTTCTCCCATTTGGAATGGGTGTATTCAACCAATGCCTCTACCCAAGTGTATCTAGGAAGGAACTAACTTGCTTTTGACTTTACAGGCTCCTACGTGGAAGCAACTTGCTTTGTCTCATGAAACTTTGGACTTAGACTTTTGCGTTAATGCTGAAATGAGCTAAGAGTTTGTGGGACTGTTGGAAAGGCATGACTGTGCTTTGAAAAGAGAGAACAAGATTTGGGAGGGGCTAGGGTCAGAACGATATGATTTGGCTGTGTCCCCACCTAAATTTCATCCTCAGTTATAATCCTTGTAATCCCCATGTGTCTAGGGAAAGGCCTCATGGGAGGTGATTGGATCATGAGGGCAGTTCCCCCATGCTGTTTTCATGATAGTGAGTGAGTTCTCATAAGATCTGATGTTTTATAAAGGGCTCTTTCTCCTTCACTCCTCACTCTTCTATTTCTTGCCACCATGTGAAGAAGGACCTTGCTTCCTCTTCACCATACACCATGATTGTAAGTTTCCTGAGGCCTCCCAAGCCATGTGGTACTGTAAGTCAATTAAATCTATTTTATTTATAAATAAGTCAGTCTTGGGTAGTACCTTTATAGCAGTGTGAGAATGAGCTAATACAATATTTTATCTATTTTTTTCTCTATAATCTCTCAGTTACAGAGAGAAAAAGGCTGACATCTCCAAATGCAACTGGAATTCTTATTTTAACAATTCATTTGCATTATGGATTTTGATGACATTATTAGGTACATACAGTTTTAGTATTGTAACAGGTTCTTGATGAATTTATCCTGTAACTGTTCTCAAAATAATATTTTTTTTGAGATGGAGTTTCACTCTTGTTGCCCAGACTGGAGTGCAATGCCATGATCTCGGCTCACTGCAACCTCCACCTCCTGGGTTCAAGCGATTCTTCTGCCTCAGCCTCCCAAGAAGCAGGAATTACAGGCACCTGCCACCACACCTGGCTAATTTTTATATTTTTAGTAGAGACAGGGTTTCACCATATTGTTCAGGCTGGTCTTAAACTCCTGACCTCAGGTGATTCCAAAGTTCTGAGATTACAGGCGTGAGCCACTGTGCCTGGCCCATTCTTGAAATATATTTAAGGGTCATATCATTACTAATTTTTCTTGTTCTAAAGTCTACAGTGATTGATAGAGCCATGAAGCTTTCCTTTGATTACTGTGTATATGAAATATTTCCTCATCTTTTTACTTTCAAATTATAAATGTTTTGGTGGATTTAGTGTACAAATCATGTTTTCAGGTATCATTTTTATATCCAATCTGACAGATTCTTCCTTTAATAAAAGTGCCTAGACTATTTCCAATTTACATGGTTAGGTATAAGAGTCTTATTTTTTCGTATTTGACCTTTTCGTTTTTTGTTTTTGTTTTTCTCTGTTTCTGCCTTTCTTAGGATTGTTGTACATTGTAATTGAAAGACTAGCAGAGACTGTGATAAATATTATCTATTTCCCCAAATTGTTTGCCCCTTTTTCCTGTTATTCCTTTAGTATGAGTAATTAAATCAATTTAGTAATTAGGCCAAAGTGAAGTTAGGTTGTTGTTATAGTTACCTTCAACATACCACTGACTTTCTATCTCTCCAGTGGTGAACTACTGATTCATCCTACTTGGTGTGAGGTCTGGAATGCCGGATTTTTTTCTCTGTGCTATTTTTCCATCCTCAGCTTTCTACAGGTCCTTCACTATTGTACCACAGAAGAAGAAATGAGAAGCTAACGATATTTATGCCTACTTTTCAGTAACAGCTAATCATCAGCAGCACAGCTGCTCCACTGAAGATGCTCTCTCATGTCACACATCTGACCTCCAATTTTTCACTTGAACATACAGTGGAGGTCTATGGAAAAAGAGTTAGCAAGTCAGGATGGCCTCCTGTTATATCTGATCTGCCTTGTTAGCCAAAACTGACTTTAAACATTCATTATATTTTCAGATTTTTTTTCTTATCCCTTTTTTGGTTTACTTCTATTCTTTCAGTACCCTCGTATAGGGAAACAATTGATGATTTTTACCAAAGGGGTTTGTCATATTTTGGAATTTCATTCATCTGGTTGCCTTATTTCCTAAATTTTCTTATGGGTTCAACAAAAAGTTGGAATTTTATGTGTTATGTGTTTTATTATTTTTGTTGCTGTTGGTAAAGATGGAAAGAACATTCTCTTGTGGCTTTCCATGTCCCAATCAGAAGTAAAATCCTAAAAATATATTTTAATTTTATTTTCAATTTTTATAGTATTTAATCTGTAATTTTTTTAATTGTAATTTTATTTACTTAGTCCTTCTAAATTTACTTACTAAATTTAGCTTTTTGCTGATTTTATAGAAGCTTGAGATTAATGTTTTAACCAAATCTAAAACGTTTAAACATTTTTTAAAAACATTTTTGTCTTTTCTCTCATTTTGTCTTTTCTACTCTTTCCTTTTCTCCAGACTATGTTTCCTGTATTTTTTCTATTCTTGCCTAGTTTTAACATTATATAGTGCACATTTTGATTACAATTGACATTGCCCAACATGTATTTCAGGCTCTGTTAATTTTTTTTCAATCTTTTGTTTCTCTATGCTTCAGTTTACATGCTTCTGAAGAGCCCTATCTTTAGGTGAAGCAATTAACTCTTTAAGACATTGTATTTCTTAGTTCCATATTTCATAACTGATTCTTATCTCAAATTTACTCTTCTATATACTTCTTAAATTATTTAACATGTTTATAAGTTATTTAATTTTTTTCCTGATTCTAACATCTGTATAATGAGTCTGTTTCTGTTGACTATGATTTTCTCTGGATTATGTTTCCTATCTTCCTTCTCTTCTTGCCTCATTTTTAAATTATATAGTGAACAATATATATTGCAGTGGGTGCCATATTGCAGTGACATGGGATTTTGTCATCTTCCTCTAGGGAATGTTGGATTTTGTTCTAGCAGGTAGTAATTGGCAGCTACTGTCAAATCACCTTGATCCAATGGAGGCTTGGTTTTAGACCTTATGTTAAGTCTATTATTTCTACCCGTACCTTGGAATATAGCGCATAATGCTATAGCTGTTTTATTTCTAATGTTTGTTGCATCTGAAGTTCGGTGGAAGCCCAAGATGTTTACAATGCCGTGTAACTTGGGGGACTTGAACTCTTTATTTTCACAACTGGGTAGCTTATACATTATCTTCTCAGATCTTTAATCTTACAGCTTTTACTTATCTCTGCATTCCTGCAGTTTCTCCAGGTGTGTGTGTAATCTAATGGCAAGATATTTCAGGGTGAGTTTGTTTGTAAATTCTTAAGGTTCCTTAATCGTGATATTTCCCAAACCATTTCTAAGTATTCTGGCATCCCAAATTAGAAACTTTGACTTACTACTCCTGTGACATTGCTGCTAGTTTTTACTTGCATTGTGCATCTCACCCTCTGCACTGTAAGACTGAAGGCTGGGGAGATTCTCTGCTTTAATTATCTTTTGTTCACCCCATTAGCAAGGAAAAGATTTCTAACCTATTGTTATGGGGATAGTTTAACAGATGACACCCAGCCCTGGACAGATGGGATGGACAGCAGTTTATTAGTCACATATACTCACAACCTGGGGAAGGAACATACTACGTGTCCTGCACAGCCACATAGGGATTGTACTTAGAATTACCAACCAGAAGCAGTGGCAGGTAAACTTCATAATATCAAGAGGACAGGGTATCTCTGGTGCCCAAAAGAGAATGTAATTGGCTTGTTTGAAAAATTATGCAGGCTGGCTGGAAACCCATTACTCAACAATAAGCAGGAACTGTCATTTTCCCCCTTATGGTGGTTTGGCTAGGGTAACTTATCTGTAGGAGCAGAGGTGGGAAGGCAACTGGTGGTGAGCCCACTGGAGGCCCTCCCAACGTTACCAGATTTTGAAGCAGTTTATAATATTGGAACTTAACTTTAAGACTTAAATCATATGCTCTAAGCAGAAAAGCCTGTTAAATATGGATCTCACATAGCGATATTCGTAATGTGATTTATTGTTTTAAAAAGTCATATACCTTTCAGCTTCTACCTATTTTTGGTCACTTCACAATGTTCATATTTTTAAAATTTTTATATTTGTCAAAAATGTGTAATTGTTATTGAGAAGGAATTTAGTCCTCTGCAACTTTAGGAAAAATAATGTGTCATAGATGTTTTCCTTCTGAATATTTTATTATGAAATGTTCAAATATATAGAAAAATTATCAGAATTACACAGAGAAAATACAAAACCCAGCTAGATTGACAATTAACATTTTGCTATATTTGATTTATGACACATCTATCTATTCATTTTTTATCTAGCTATCTTCTTTTTTATGCCTTCATTGTAAGTTGCAGACATTAATGTATTTCACTCTACAGGCATATTGTGATGGTAGATTCAAGAGCATTAGCTGATAGAGAGGGTGTAAGGTATGCAAAAAAGTAGAGTGAAGGTTTACACTATAGATTTTTGACCTAACAGTCTAGAAGGATGAAGTGTTTATTATCCCAAGGAGAAATAGTTTGTGTGTGTGAGAGAGAGAATATGAGAAGCATGACTTTAAAATATGTAGCTTAAGGATCCTATCTGACATCCATGAGTTCTTTAGGTATACATACTAAGAATGCATTCTAAAGATCAGGCTAGAGGTACATATCCATGATTAACTTATTTCTTTATCTTCTATCCTCAGCCTAAGCAAAAAGCCTGAAATATAGTCTGTGTCCATTAACATTCGCTGGATGAATCAATAATTTAATAAATGAGAAAATATAAGAAAAAATTCTTGGAAATTTTAATTATTGTTAATTTCAAAGGAAAATATTTCAACGTAGAGAAGAAGGTACCTCAGGGTTCTGATGGTCTATTTCAATTATTTTCAAGAATTTCCATTGATATGAAAGACACATGTTCTTTAAGAAGTCTCATATTGCTTAGAAAAGATAAATAATTTTGACAGTGTGATTCAATCATTTTTTCAATTATGAAATGAGGTAGCTCAAAATTTTAATTATTTATTTAATATCAGGAACATTACTTTATGTTTCTATGACCCTAGTTATTGACAAGATAAGTACATTGTAACATAAATTTACCTTGTCTATTTAAAAATTTTGACATAAATAATAGGATATTTAATTTAAATATCAAAAATATTTTAATTTTATTTTCTAATTGGATTTGTTGGTTATCTTCTTGTAGCAGGCATGTAAATAACAATATACTTTTTAATAAAGGAAGAATTTCATGGGGCCAAAGATTAGCAACTACACTACAAAACATCTTGTAGTAATTTCCATATGTAAATTTGCATGTTACAAATATAGAAGATTACATGAGGTAAATTATTTTACTTAGCCCCAGAAGGTAAAGTTGACCTAAGCTTGACTTGCTTATTTTTAAGTTTGTTGTTCAATGATTTGTTATAAATAATGCCTGGAATAATATATCTAGACTCTCTTGAAAGTCACAAATTTATTTTTGGGGGCATTCTAATTAACATTATATTATTAATGGAATAACTGGAAAACACTGCAGTAATTGTTGGCTGTGTCAGTGCTTTTGACAGCACTCCTAATTTTGTACTCAAGAGAAAATAATACCTCATGTTGTCCCCTTTGCATGATTAATAGACTAAGAGTCATTCATCAACTTTTGACTGGTTGTGTAGGATGAGGTCAAGGCAATCACTCAACGTTCTTATTCTTCAGAATTGTCTGAACTGGACATCAAGAAGTTCTTAATCAGAAGATAAAATTTGCCAATGATATGAGTGAGTATTTTTTTATATATAGATGAACTAAAGGTGTTAAACTCTTGGTATAGTAAGAGTTTGGTATTAAGAATAGACTTAGATTTAAAGTGACATCCTGAGCATGAATTATTCTGTTTGTTGATCTCCACTCATTCTTCAAATACACTGCAATATTGGCAATCATCAGGGCTATTTTTCATAATATCCTTTAGCACATTTCAGTGTCAGTATATGTTTCACTGTGACTGAATGTCGCTGTACTACAAATCTTTAGGGAGACAGGCTTGCCTGTCTCTGTGGAATTCTAAGACCTGAAGCATCTTCTACCTGTCACTTTCTGTCTATAATTTTTGAAAGGTGGGTGGAGACAGCCTGGTTTTATTTGTGATTTCTCAACTGCAACTTAATTTAGAAACCTCCCTTTGACCATAAAATAACATATTTGTAAGAGATCTACAGCTGACCTATAGTGTCAATATGTATAATAAAGGAGAATGGACTTACAGAGTATTAGTAATCACTTGTAATGATAATTACAATAAAGTATTTAGTGCAAAACAAAAAGTATTTCATTTTAGAAAAAGAAGACCAAATATTAAATTAGAATTATTAACAATAACAATTATTTTACTGTATATTTAATTTTAATATTACATTAATTAAAAGATGACCTTTGTGAAACAATCATTTTATTAAAAATGAATATCAATTTATAATTTGTAACAATGACATGTACTTGGTTAAATATGCTTTATAATGATATTTATATTACAAATTTTGTACTCCATGTATAAAACAAACTATCAGCTTATAAATCAAATCACAGAATTTGATGCATAAAATGTATGCATTAGCTGGGTTATAGAGAATTAATAAACATTTCAACTGAAGAAATTCTATACAGCACTGAAGAACACATGCACTCATAATGGAAAATATGTCCTCTCTGTTGAGTTCTAAAGAAATATAATTTAAGCATACAGATATTAAGGAAATGATATTTAGTGAAATCATGAGCTCAGGAAACTTTTTATTTCCTAAATTAATTTAATGCAATCAGCTTGAACTGAAGAGAAACAGATGTTGGTAACATTCTCCAAATTTACCTTCCAAAAATCATGCTATAAACTATATGTGTTAACTTTGTTTTGATATAATAGTTTGGCCTCTAGTATTTATAATTTTTACATGAATTACAGTTTTTAATAGTTTATGACAGTTAAAAATGTATACTTGCTTTTTCTTGCTTGGGTTTTACCCTAATCTTAAGGAGGCAGAACCCAGTCTAATTAATGCAAAGCAGAAACAGAGAAGGAACATTTTTGTCTACTTTTATATTGACGTAAAAGTAGAAAAAATTTATTTTCACCTATAAAACTAGATAGAAGATTTCAGCAAATAGTTCTCATTTATATATAACTTTTCAAACAAATGACAGTAAACAAGAAATAATTCTTTCTTGTTTTTTTGAGACGGAGTCTGGCTTTGTCGCCCAGGCTGGAGTGCAATGGCATGATGTTGGCTCACTGCAACCTCTGCCTCGTGGGTCCAAGCAATTCTCCAGCCTCAGCCTCTGGAGTAACTGGGATTAGAGGCACCCACCACCACGCCCAGCTAATTTTTGTAGTTTTAGTAGAGACAGGGTTTCACCATGTTGGTCAGGCTGGTCTTGAACTCCTGACCTCAAGGAATCCACCCTCCTCGGCCTCCCAAGAAATAATTCTTGGTTAATAATACTATTCATCTTTAGAAATATAAATGAAGTTTTATTGCTAAAATACATGAACAAATACTAAGGAGGATTATCAAAGGTTTGGGATAAGCTGTGAGAATAAAGCAAAATTATGAACACTTGAGGAAACAAGAACAAGAGATCACATCTACTGGATGTTCGATTTCATTTAAGAATTTATTAAAATAATTGTCACTTATTAGACAAAATAATATATTACAGTGGTGGATGGAAATGGCTTCAAACAGATGCATTTTTGAGAGTTACATAAATTATAGAAAAAAACACCTGTATAATAATATGTTAAGCCAGGTGAGATTGTCATATCCTTTTCTGTAACTTTTTAATAGGTATTGTTCCCTTGTTATCATCAGCCAGAACTGTGTACTGATACTTCCTCCAAACACTGTTGGTATAATGAAGGTATCCCAAACACTGTGCTTTGACATCACTGTTGTTCACCTGGAGCTGCCCTTGGTGGTCTTGAACATCAGTAGATTGGGTTCTCTTTCTCTGACCACTAGTTCCTCACAGCACAAAAACATTATCTCATTGCTATTATTAAATATGGAAGAGACAGTTCAGTCTGCTCTTCTGTTTGACATGCCTATGATTTAAACCTTGTGACAGCAGGTGAATATCTAGTTGAGAAGCTTGAAGAAGAAATAAGCTACATTTTTTCTAATGAGATCTTAGACACTATTGGAACATTTGAAGGAAATTTTTATATGCCCACTTTGTTTTCTTTGTTAGATCATGTTTACTGAAAAATAATTACAATTAATCTGAAGTGCCTTCCATGTGCTCTTCCATAGTTTATAGTTGATACAGTTAATACTCTAAAAGACCTTTCTCATCACTGCTTTTTCTTACTCATCCCCAGGTAACTAAAAGGAGAGTGTGTGATAGAGGATTTATATCAACCTCTTGCACACACTCTCAACTCCCTTGTTTATTTCTACTTTTACTATACTCATTAGCCCTCTTTCTTCTACTTGTATCCTACACTACACTGATTTTATTTGACCCAAATTTATCCCCTCTCTTTATTTGCCTCAGAGAAAATATTTTTAAAATATTTTATTTCTATCTCACTGGCTCTTTTGTAAGTCTCTATTTGGTGGCCTTTCTGTTGTTAAATAATCTCTAAATACTAAAATGCCCAGGACTCAGTACTCATGCCTCTTTATTTTCCTTGTCTAATCTTATTTCTTAGCGCTTTAGCCAGTTTTTTTGGCTCTAAATATTGTGTATATTATAATGATTCCTGAATACATATTCTATTCTGAGAGAAAAGTGGAGCAAGATAGAACAGGATTCCCAGGAATTGTCCCCTCACAGAAATCTCAATTTGAACTACTATCCACAAACATGCCTAAACAAGAGCTATAAATACCAGGTGAGTGATACCAGAACTGGTTGAGGCAAAATAATGAGAAAAGAAGCATTGAAGAAGATAGGAAGGAGGGTTTTACAATACCCACTGTTATCCTTTCCCCGACCCCAGTCAGCATAACCCAGACAGAAATACAATCCACTTGAAGGAGAGAGGTAAGTGCATATAGGACTTTGCTTTGAGCTCCCAAACTGAGCACACAACAATAAAACTCAGAATTGAATAGGCCCCAATAACCTCAAACTCCAGGCCAGTATCCATCAATTGAGCCTTCAGACTAGCTAGCACTAAGCCAGATTCTGTTGCCCCAGGTTTCATGCTTGTGAAGCGGACTCAATCTCTGGTTCACACTCAGTAGCTCTGTGTTCAAAACATCCCTCAGTGGCTGGCAGGCCTCAATGACCCCAAGTTTCCAGCCTGTCCCAGTGCCATGCTAGCCTCCAGGTTCTGGGCGTGCCCTAGCACCACAAAAAATACAGTGGCCTCAGGCATCAAAACCACTTCAAATGGTCTGCCTAAAATCTGCAAAGACAAAGCCAGTCTGCAAAGACTGGAATAAATACTGACTTCCTTAAACGTGCAGACATAGATGCACAACCACGAGGATCAAAAACAATCTAAAAACATGACATAACCGAAGAAATAAAATAAAATGCCAGTAACAACCCTAAAGAAATGGAGATGCATGAACTGTCTGACAAAATTTCAAAATAACTATTTTATGGAAGTTCAGTGAAATTTAAGAAAATACAGAGAAACGATTTAATAAAGTTTGAAAATAAATGACCAGAAAAGAAAATTTAACAGATTGAAATACTTAAAAAACAATAGAATATGAATCCTGAGCAGAAAACACAATTAACAAAATCAAAAATGCAATAGAAAGCATTAATAGAACTGATCAAGCATAAGAAAACCTGTGTGAACTTGAATAAAAGTTATTTTAAAATGGACAGTCTGAAGAGAAAAAAGAATACACAATAATGGAGAAAGCTTATGGGATTTATGAGACAGCAACAAAAATTAGATATTTGATTTATGAAGTTAAAGAAGAGACAGATAAATGCATAGACAGCTTATTTAAGAAAATAATAGCAGAAAACTTTTCAAATCTAGAAAAATATGTAAATATTCAAGTACAAAAATGTTTTAAAAAATTACTAATCAGAATTAACCCCAAAAAGAGTACTCCAAAACATGAACTTTGCATTTCTATGTGAATATTAGAACCAATTTGACAATTTCTCAAAAAAATGCACCTGGTACTTTAGCACGCTGATAGGTATTGGGTTGGCTCTGTAGATGATTTGTGGGAGTACTGCACTTTTAACAAGCTTTCTAGACCATGAACATAGAATGTTTTTAAAAATATTATTTATATCTTTTCTAATTTAATTAATGATGTTTTGAGTTTTCCTTGCACACATTTTGTACTTTTGTTCGTTTTATTTTTATTTAAGCTTTTGTAATATAATAGTTTTATAAATTTTATTTTTAGATTGTTTACTGTTATTGGACAGAAATACAATAGATTTTTTAAGACTATTTTTTAAGATTGCAGCAATTTTAAGAGTACAGCAAAATTGAGAGGAAGTTACAGATATTTTCTATATATCCCTTACCCTCCACATATGCATAGCTTCCACTATGATCAATATCACCGCCCAACAGAATGATTGAGTTGTAACAATGGATAAACCCACAATTACACATCATAACCACCCAAAATTCATAATTTACTTGAGAGTTCCTTCTTGGCATTGTACATTATGTGAGTTTGCACAAATGTATAATGACATGTAGTTATTGTTATAGTATCCCATAAAGTATTTTAGTTGCCTTAAAAGTCCTCTGTACTCTGCCTATATATCGTTTCTTTTCTCCAACCCCTGGCAATTAAAAATTTCTTAATCAGATTGCTTTCTTATTCTTAAGTTTTAAGAGTTGTGTATTTTAGATAACAGTCTTTTTTTAGAAATATCTTTTGCAAATATTTTCCCATTGTCTGTACTTTGCTTTTTATTCCCATAACATTGTCTTTTACAGGCAGAAACTTTTAATATTAATGATGTCCAGATTGTCAATTATTTCTTTCATAGTGTCTTTGATGTTGTAAAAAGTCATTGTCATACCTAATCTAGCTCATCTACATTGTCCCCTGCTATCTTCTAGAAGTTTTATAGTTTTGTGTTATACATTTAGATCTATAATCCATTTTGAGCTTATTTTTTGAATGGTATAAGTCTGTTTCCAGCTTCTTTTTCATATGAATGCATAGTTGTTCTAGAACAATTTGAAAAAAAGACCATTTACTTCATTGTATTGCCTTTGCTCCTTTATAAAAAGATTAGTTGACTATATTATGGGATATATTTCTGGGCCCTCCACTCTACTCTATTGATCGTTTTGTATTTCTTTCAGCCAGATGTCTTGATTACTCTAGCTTTATAGTGATTCTTTAAGTTGGGCAATGTCAGTCCTCCACTTTTGTTTTTCTTCTTCAATATTGTGTTGGCTCTTCTGGAACTTTTGCCTCTCTCTGTAAACATTAGAATCAGTTTGTTGATGTCCACAATGTAACTAGATTTTGATTGCAATTGCATTAAACTCATAGATCAGTTGTAGAAGAACATATCTTTACAATATCAAATTTTCCTATCAATAAAAATGGAATCTTTCTTCATTTGTTTAGTTCTTTAATTTTTTATCAGATTTCTATAATTTTCCTAATATAGATCTTGCACATATTTTGTTAAATTTATATGTGAGTATTTCATTTTTGAGGTGAAAATTTAAATAGCATTGTATTTTCAATGTCAGATTTTACTTGTTTATTGCTAATACATAGGAAAGCACTTGACTTTAACATATTTGCCTTGTATTCTGCAACCTTGTATTCTGCTATAATTGCTTACTAGTTTCAGGAGATCTTTTTCTTATTGTTGTTTCTTTCATATTTTCTACATAGACTATCATGACACTGCATGCAGAGTTTTATTTCTTTTTTTTCCAATGTACAAATTTTATTTCTTTTTCTTGTCTTATTGCATTAGATAGAACTACCAGTACAATGTTTAAAAACATGGAGAGGGGACATTCTTGCCCTGTTTACGATTTTAGTGAAAAAGCTTCTAGTTCTTCATAATTAAGTACAATGTTAGTTGCATTTATTTTTTGTAGCTAGATATTATTTTACCAAGTTGAGAAATATTTGCTATTTCTCATTCCTGGTTTGCTGAGAGGTTTTGTTTTTTAGTTATTTTTTGTTTTGTTTTGTTTTTTATCATGTACACATTTGGGATCATGCAAAATGTGTGGGGTTTTCTGCTTGTTTTGTTTTGTTTGGGCATCTCAATGTGACCATGTGATTTTTTTTCAGCCTGTTGATATGATAAATTGCATTAGTTGATATTCAAATGTTGAATGATATTTTCATATATAGAATAAATTGTTCTTGGTTTCAGTGTATAATTCTTTTTATGTATTGTTGGATTTGGTTTGCTAGTATTTTGTTGAGGATTTTTGCATCTATTTAAATGAGTGATACGGGTCTGTAGTTTATTTTTCTTATAAGTTATTTTTCTGGCTTTGGTATTATATTTTTGTCCTCATAATGAGTTAGAAATTATTCTCTCTGCTTCCATCTTTTGAAAAATATTTTAGAGAATTGGTATACTTTCTTCCTTAAATATTTGGTACAATTCACCAGTGAATGGATCTGAGCCTGATGCTTTCTTTTTTGTGTATCATAGTTCATAAATAGGTAAAGGCACGTTCAGATTGTCTATTTCTTATTATGTGAGTTTTGACTGGTTGTGTCTTGCAAGCAATCAGTTCATTTTATCTAGGTTATCAACTTTGTGGCTACAGAGATGTTCATCGTGTATCTTTTCTATCCATTAAATGGACCTGACATGGAATCATAGTGATATTCTCTATTTAATTTCTGATATTTGTAATTTGTGCATCCTCTTACCTCCAGCTCTTTCTCTCTCTTTTGTTTTTGTTTGTTTGTTTTTTGGTAGCCTGGCTAGAGGTTTATCAATTTTATTGATCTTTTCAAAAAAAACAGGTTTGAGTTTTGTTAACTTTTATCTCCTGTTTTGAATTTCATTAATTTCTTCTCTAATTTTTAAAATTTATTTTCTTTCTCTTTGGATTGATCTTGTTTTTCTTTTTTCTAGCTTTCTATGGTAGAAATTTAAGTTATTTATTTTAGATCTTTAGTCTTTTCTAATATATACATCCAGTGATACAAAGTTCCCTGTGAGTTATGTTTTTCTACATCCCACAAATTTTGATAAGTTGCGTTTTCATTTCTATTTAGATACAAATATTTTTTCAAATTTCTCTTGAGATTTTTTTTTTGACCCGTGTATTATTTAGAAGTGTGTTCTTTAATCACCATTTATTTTGGAATTTTACAATTTTCCTTCTGTTATTGACTTCTAGTTTAATTCCACTGTGGTCTGATAGAAGACTTTGTACGATTTCTATGCTTTTAAATTGTTATAGTGTGTTTTATGGCACAGAATATAGCCTTTCTTGGGTGAATCTTCTACTTGAGTTTAAAAGTGTATTCTGCTGTTGTTAGATGAAATAGTTTATAGTCAATTATAACTAAATGATTGATGGTGTTGTATATCCTTACTAATTTTCTGCCTACTGAAACTGTCTATTTTTGATAGGCTGTTAAGTTTCCAACTACAGTAATGGATTCATACATTTCTTCTTATGTTTCTAAGAGATTTTGCCTGTCATAATTTGGTATTCTTTTGTTAGGTGTATACACATTAAGGATTGTTAAGTCTTTCTAAATAATTGACTTCTTTATTAAAATATAATATCTTTTTTAACCACAGTAACTTCCCTTGATTTCATGCCTGCTTTGTCTAAAATTAATATAGCTACTCTTGATTTTTTTATTATTGTTATTATGGTAAAACTTTCTATCCCTTTTCTTTTAATCTATTAGGTTGGTCCAAAAGAAAGTGTGGTTTTTGCCATTAGGAATAGTGCCTTTATTAACACCACACATCTACAACCATCGAACATTTGACAAACTTGACAGAAACAAGCAATGGAAAAAGATTCCCTATTGAATAAATGGTGCTGGGAAAACCAGCTAGCCATATGCAGAAAACTGCAAGTGGAACCCTTCCCTACACTTTATACAAAAATTAACTCAAGATAGATTAAAGACTTAAATGTAAAACCCAAAACCATAAAAACCTTAGAAGAAAACCTAGGCAATACAATTCAGGACATAGGCATGGGCAAAGACTTCATGACTAAAACACCAAAAGCAATTGCAACAAAAGCCAAAATTGATAAATGGGATCTAATTAAACTAAAGAGCTTCTGCACAGCAAAATAAACTATGATCAGGGTGAACAGGCAACCTACAGAATGGGAAAAAGTTTTTGCAATCTACCCATGTGACAAAGATCTAATATCCAGAATCTACAAGAAACTTAAACAAATCTACAAGATAAAAAAGACCCTATGAAAAAGTGGGCAAAGGATACGAACAGACACTTTTTAAAAGAAGATGCTTATATGTCCAACAAACATATAAAGAAAAGCTTAACATCACTGATCATTAGAAAAATGCAAATCAAAATCACAATGAGATACCATCTCACACCAGTCGGAATGGGCATTATTAAAGGGTCAAGAAATAACAGATGCCAGTGAGGCTGTGGAGAAATAGGAACACTTTTACACTGTTGGTGGGGATGTAAATTAGTTCAACCATTGCAGAAGACAGTGTGATGATTCCTCAAAGATCTAGAACCAGAAATGCCATTTGACACAGCATTCCCCTTACTGGGTATATACCCAGAGGAATATATATCATTCTGCTATAAAGACACATGCACACGTATGTTTATTGCAGCACTATTTACAAAAGCAATGACATGGAACCAACACAGATGCCCATCAATGACAGACTGGATAAAAAATATGTGGTACATATACACCATGGAATACTATGCAGCCACCACAAGGAATGAGATCATTTCCTTTGCAGCAAAACGGATGAAGCTGGAAGTCATCATTGTCAGCAAACTAACACAGGAACAGAAAACCAAACACTGCATGTTCTCAGTCATAAGTGGGAGTTGAACAATGAGAACACATAGACACAGGGAGGGGAACAACACACAAAGGGGCCAGACAGGGGTTCAGAGATGAGAGGAGAAAAATAATTAGGACAAATAAGTAATGTATGCGGGGCTTAAAACCTAGATTACAGGTTGATAGGTGCAGCAAACCATTATGGCAAATGTATACCTATGTAACAAACCTACACATTTTGCACTTGCATCCTGAAACTTAAAGTAAAATAAAATAAAAATAAAAATAAAGAATAAATTTTTAAAAAGTAGTGTATTATATTTAAAGTGGGTTTTGTAGAAAACATACAGTTAGGTCTTATTTTTTGATCCACTTGAACAATTTCTGTCTTTTAATAGGTGCATTACATCATTGTTTTTCTATTTCTTGCCCTTGTTTTTGATTCCTATTTTTATCTTCCATATTTTTTCTGCATTATATGGTTTTAATTGAGCATTTGATATGATTCTATTTTCTCTCCTTTTTTAGTATATTGGTTTTGCTTTTTAAATTTATTTTTAGTGGTTGCCCTAGAGTTTGCCATATACATTTAAAACTCACTCAGAGGAGCCAAGATGGCCGAATAGGAACAGCTCCGGTCTACAGCTCCCAGGGTGAGCGACGCAGAAGACGGGTGATTTCTGCATTTCCATCTGAGGTACCAGGTTCATCTCACTAGGGAGTGCCAGACAGTGGGCGCAGGTCAGTGGGTGCACGCACCGTGCGCAAGCTGAAGCAGGACGAGGCATTGCCTCACTTGGGAAGTGCAAGGGGTCAGGGAGTTCCCTTTCCTAGTCAAAGAAAGGGGTGACAGACAGCACCTGGAAAATCAGATCACTCCCACCCGAATACTGCGCTTTTCCGATGGGCTTAAAAAACGGTGCACCATGAGATTATATCCCGCACCTGGCTCGGAGGATCCTACGCCCACGGAGTCTCGCTGATTGCTAGCACAGCAGTCTGAGATCAAACTGCAAGGCGGCAGCGAGGCTGGGGGAGGGGTGCCCGCCATTGCCCAGGCTTGCTTAGGTTAACAAAGCAGCCAGGAAGCTCGAACTGGGTAGAGCCCACCACAGCTCAAGGAGGCCTGCCTGCCTCTGTAGGCTCCACCTCTGGGGGCAGGGCACAGACAAACAAAAAGACAGCAGTAACCTCTGCAGACTTAAATGTCCCTGTCTGACAGTTTTGAAGAGAGCAGTGGTTCTCCCAGTACGCAGCTGGAGATCTGAGAAGAGGCAGACTGCCTCCTCAAGTGGGTCCCTGACCCCTGACCCCCGAGCAGCCTAACTGGGAGGCACCCCCCAGCAGGGGCACACTGACATCTCACATGGCAGGGTACTCCAACAGACCTGCAGCTGAGGGTCCTGTCTGTTAGAAGGAAAACTAACAAACAAAAAGGACATCCGCACCAAAAACCCATCTGTACATCACCATCAAAGACCAAAAGTAAATAAAACCACAAAGATGGGGAAAAAACAGAGCAGAAAAACTGGAAATTCTAAAAAGCAGAGTGCCTCTCCTCCTCCAAAGGAATGCAGTTCCTCAGCAGCAATGGAACAAAGCTGGATGGAGAATGACTTTGATGAGCTGAGAGAAGGCTTCAGACGATCAAATTACTCCGAGCTACAGGAGGACATTCAAACCAAAGGCAAAGAAGTTGAAAACTTTGAAAAAAATTTAGAAGAATGTATAACTAGAATAACCAATACAGAGAAGTGCTTAAAGGAGCTGATGGAGCTGAAAACCAAAGCTCGAGAACTACGTGAAGAATGCAGAAGCCTCAGGAGCCAATGCGATCAACTGGAAGAAAGGGTATCAGCGATGGAAGATGAAATGAATGAAATGAAGTGAGAAGGGAAGTTTAGAGAAAAAAGAATAAAAAGAAATGAGCAAAGCCTCCAAGAAATATGGGACTATGTGAAAAGACCAAATCTACGTCTGATTGGTGTACCTGAAAGTGATGGGGAGAATGGAACCAAGTTGGAAAACACTCTGCAGGATATTACCCAGGAGAACTTCCCCAATCTAGCAAGGCAGGCCAACATTCAGATTCAGGAAATACAGAGAACGCCACAAAGATACTCCTTGAGAAGAGCAACTCCAAGACACGTAATTGTCAGATTCACCAAAGTTGAAATGAAGGGAAAAATGTTAAGGGCAACCAGAGAGAAAGGTCGGGTTACCCTCAAAGGGAAGCCCATCAGACTAACAGCGGATCTCTCGGCAGAAACCCTACAAGCCAGAAGAGAGTGGGGGCCAATATTCAACATTCTTAAAGAAAAGAATTTTCAACCCAGAATTTCATATACAGCCAAACTAAACTTCATAAGTGAAGGAGAAATAAAATACTTTACAGACAAGCAAATGCTGAGAGATTTTGTCACCAACAGGCCTGCCCTAAAAGAGCTCCTGAAGGAAGCGCTAAACATGGAAAGGAACAACCGGTACCAGCCGCTGCAAAATCATGCCAAAATGTAAAGACCGTCGAGACGAGGAAGAAACTGCATCAACTAACGAGCAAAATAACCAGCTAACATCATAATGACAGGATCAAATTCACACATAACAATATTAACTTTAAATGTAAATGGACTAAATGCTCCAATTAAAAGACACAGACTGGCAAATTGCATAAAGAGTCAAGACCCATCAGTGTGCTGTATTCAGGAAACCCATCTCACATGCAGAGACACACATAGGCTCAAAATAAAAGGATGGAGGAAAATCTACCAAGCAAATGGAAAACAAAAAAGGCAGGGGTTGCAATCCTAGTCTCTGATAAAACAGACTTTAAACCAACAAAGATCAAAAGAGACAAAGAAGGCCATTACATAATGGTAAAGGGATCAATTCAAGAAGAAGAGCTAACTATCCTAAATATATATGCACCCAACACAGGAGCACCCAGATTCATAAAGCAAATCCTGAGTGACCTACAAAGAGACTTAGACTCCCACACATTAATAATGGGAGACTTTAACACCCCACTGTCAACATTAGACAGATCAACGAGACAGAAAGTCAACAAGGATACCCAGGAATTGAACTCAGCTCTGCACCAAGATGGCCTAATAGACATCTACAGAACTCTCCACCCCAAATCAACAGAATATACATTCTTTTCAGCACCACACCACACCTATTCCAAAATTGACCACATAGTTGGAAGTAAAGCTCTCCTCAGCAAATGTAAAAGAACAGAAATTATAACAAACTGTCTCTCAGACCACAGTGCAATCAAACTAGAACTCAGGATTAATAATCTCACTCAAAACCGCTCAACTACATGGAAACTGAACAACCTGCTCCTGAATGACTACTGGGTACATAACGAAATGAAGGCAGAAATAAAGATGTTCTTTGAAACCAACTAGAACAAAGACACAACATACCAGAATCTCTGGGACGCATTCAAAGCAGTGTGTAGAGGGAAATTTGTAGCACTAAAGGCCCACAAGAGAAAGCAGGAAAGATCCAAAATTGACACCCTAACATCACAATTAAAAGAACTAGAAAAGCAAGAGCAAACACATTCAAAAGCTAGCAGAAGGCAAGAAATAACTAAAATCAGAGCAGAACTGAAGGAAATAGAGACACAAAAAACCCTTCAAAAAATTAATGAATCCAGGAGCTGGTTTTTTGAAAGGATCAACAAAATTGATAGACTGCTAGCAAGACTAATAAAGAAAAAAAGAGAGAAGAATCAAATAGACGCAATAAAAAATGATAAAGGGGATATCACCACCGATCCCACAGAAATACAAAGTACCATCAGAGAATACTACAAACACCTCTACGCAAATAAACTAGAAAATCTAGAAGAAATGGATAAATTCCTTGACACATACACTCTCCCAAGACTAAACCAGGAAGAAGTTGAATCTTTGAATAGACCAATAACAGGATCTGAAATTGTGGCAATAATCAATAGCTTACCAACCAAAAAGAGTCAAGGACCAGATGGATTCACAGCCAAATTCTACCAGAGGTACAAGGAGGAACTGGTACCATTCCTTCTGAAACTATTCCAATCAATAGAAAAAGAGGGAATCCTCCCTAACACATTTTATGAGGCCAGCATCATTCTGATACCAAAGCCGGGCAGAGACACAACCAAAAAAGAGAATTTTAGACCAATATCCTTGATGAACATTGATGCAAAAATCCTCAATAAAATACTGGCAAACTGAATCCAGCAGCACATCAAAAAGCTTATCCACCATGATCAAGTGGGCTTCATCCCTGGGATGCAAGGCTGGTTCAATATACGCAAATCAATAAATGTAATCCAGCATATAAACAGAGCCAAAGACAAAAACCACATGATTATCTCAACAGATGCAGAAAAGGCCTTTGACAAAATTCAACAACCCTTCATGCTAAAAACTCTCAATAAATTAGGTATGATGGGACGTATTTCAAAATAATAAGAGGTATCTATGACAAACCCACAGCCAATATCATACTGAATGGGCAAAAACTGGAAGCATTCCCTTTGAAAACTGGCACAAGACAGGGATGCCCTCTCTCACCACTCCTATTCAACATAGTGTTGGAAGTTCTGGCCAGGGCAATTAGGCAGGAGAAGGAAATAAAGGGTATTCAATTAGGAAAAGAGAAAGTCAAATTGTCCCTGTTTGCAGACGACATGATTGTATATCTAGAAAACCCCATTGTCTCAGCCCAAAATCTCCTTAAGCTGATAAGCAACTTCAGCAAAGTCTCAGGATACAAAATCAAGGTACAAAAATCACAAGCATTCTTATACACCAACAACAGACAAACAGAGAGCCAAATTATGAGTGAACTCCCATTCACAATTGCTTCAAAGAGAATAAAATACCTAGGAATCCAACTTACAAGGGATGCGAAGGACCTCTTCAAGGAGAACTACAAACCACTGCTCAAGGAAATAAAAGAGGATACAAACAAATGGAAGAACATTCCATGCTCACGGGTAGGAAGAATCAATATCATGAAAATGGCCATACTGCCCAAGGTAATTTACAGATTCAATGCCATCCCCATCTAGCTACCAATGCTTTTCTTCACGGAATTGGAAAAAACTACTTTAAAGTTCATATGGAACCAAAAAAGAGCCTGCATCGCCAAGTCAATCCTAAGCCAAAAGAACAAAGCTGGAGGCATCACACTACCTGACTTCAAACTATACTATAAGGCTACAGTAACCAAAACAGCATGGTACTGGTACCAAAACAGAGATATAGATCAATGGAACAGAACAGAGCCCTCAGAAATAACGCCGCTTATCTACAACTATCTGATCTTTGACAAACCTGAGAAAAACAAGCAATGGGGAAAGGATTCCCTGTTTAATAAATGGTGCTGGGAAAATTGGCTAGCCATATGTAGAAAGCTGAAACTGGATCCCTTCCTTACACCTTATACAAAAATCAATTCAAGATGGATTAAAGACTTAAACGTTAGACCTAAAACCATAAAAACCCTAGAAGAAAACCTAGGCATTACCATTCAGGACATAGGCATGGGCAAAGACTTCATGTCTAAAACACCAAAAGCAATGGCAACAAAAGTCAAAATTGACAAATGGGATCTAATTAAACTAAAGAGCTTCTGCACAGCAAAAGAAACTACCATCAGAGTGAACAGGCAACCTACAAAATGGGAGAAAATTTTTGCAACCTACTCATCTGACAAAGGGCTAATATCCAGAATCTACAAAGAACTCAAACAAATTTACAAGAAAGAAACAACCCCATCAAAAAGTGGGTGAAGGACATGAACAGACACTTCTCAAAAGAAGACATTCATGCAGCCATAAAACACATGAAAAAATGCTCACCATCACTGGCCATCAGAGAAATGCAAATCAAAACCACAATGAGATACCATCTCACACCAGTTAGAATGGCGATCATTAAAAAGTCAGGAAACAACAGGTGCTGGAGAGGATGTGGAGAAATAGGAACACTTTTACACTGTTGGTGGGACTGTAAACTAGTTCAACCATTGTGGAAGTCAGTGTGGCGATTCCTCAGGGATCTAGAACTAGAAATACCATTTGACCAGGCCATCCCATTACTGGGTATATACCCAAAGGACTATAAATCATGCTGCTATAAAGACACATGCACACGTATGTTTATTGCGGCATTATTCACAATAGCAAAGACTTGGAACCAACCCAGATGTCCAACAATGATAGACTGGATTAAGAAAATGTGGCACATATACAACATGGAATACTATGTAGCCATAAAAAATGATGAGTTCATGTCCTTTGTAGGGACATGGATGAATTTGGAAATCATCATTCTCAGTAAACTATCGCAAGTACGAATAACCAAACACCGATATTCTCACTCATAGGTGGGAATTGAATGAGATCACATGGACACAGGAAGGGGAACATCACACTCTCGGGACTGTTGTGGGGTCGGGGGAGGGGGGAAGGATAGCATTGGGAGATATACCTAATGCTAGATGACAAGTTAGTGGGTGCAGCACACCAGCATGGCACATGTATACATATGTAACTAACCTGCACAATGTGCACATGTACCCTAAAACTTTAAGCATAATAATAAAAGAAAAAAAACTTAAAAAAAAAACTCACTGAAGTATACTTTAAGTTACTCTGTATTGCTTCAAAGGTAGTGTGAATATTTTATAACAAAATCATCCTAATTTCTCCCTTCTCTACCCTTTTATTATTACTGTCATTTATTTCACTTATGTGAGCATATGAACAATGTATATGATATATAAATGATGCGTACATATGCACACATAATCAAATACACTTTTGCTATTATTTTAATCTGTTATCTGTTAGATTACTTAAAAATAAGAAAAATAAAAGTTTTCAGTTTCACTTTACTTGTTTCTCCTTTGATGCTCTTCCTTTCTTTATGTAGATCAGAGTTTCTGACCTATATTATTTTCCGTATCTCAAAATAACTTCTACTCACATTACTAGCAAGGCAGGTATAGTGGCAACAAGTTTCCTCAATCTTTGTCTGAGAAATTATTTTTCTTTCATTTTTAAAGAATAAATGCAGAAGATACAGAATTCTAAGTTAGTGGGGTTTTCTTTCAATACTTTTAAGTTTTTCACTCCATTCTCTTCTGCCTTGCATGGTTTCTGAAGAAAAGTCATATATAATTCTTATCTTCATTCCATTATAGATAAGGTGGGTTGTTGTTTTTTTTTTTCCACTCTGGCTTGTTTTAGATTTTTTTTTTTATCTTGAAAATGCCATATCTAGATGTAAAATTTTTTGTTTGTTTGTATGTTTTGTTTTGGTTTATGTATCCTGCTTGATGTTTTCTGAGTTTCCTGGATCTTTGTTGATGGCTGATAATAATTTGGATATATTCTCAGCCATTATTGTTTCAAATATTTCTTCTATTTTGTCCCTTACCCCCCTTTCAAGTACTCTTATTATGTGTAAATTACCCTCAATTTTCTATTAAAGTATCCTCAGTTTTGTAGATTCACTTCTTAGTTTTGTCCCATTTACTAATATGGTCATCAAAGGCATTCTTTATTCCTGTTATAGTGTTTTTGATCTCTAGCATTTCTGTGTGGTCCTTTCTTAACATTTTCATGTCTCTACTTATATTTTCTACCTGTTTTTGCATGCTGTCTATTTCATCCCCAGAGCCCGTAGCATATTAATTACAGTGATTTTAAATTCTCAGTCTGATGTCAACATTTCTACCATGTCTGGTTCTGATGCTTGCTCTGTCTCTTCAAATTGTATGTTTTTTTTTCTTTTAGTATGCCTTGCATTTATTTCCTGCTAGCTGAATATAATATAATGTGTAAAAGGAACTGCCGCTAACAGACCTCTAGTAATGTGATGGTAAGGTGTGCAATGAGGGGATCCTATGATTAGGTCCCCGTCTTTTAAGGAGCCTATGCCTCTTGACAATGAACTTCACATGTACTTCTGGGTTTTCCTTCTTAGGTGCAGCAGAATGGTTAGTGTGGACTAGAGTTGGATATTTCCTCTTTGCCAAGTAGGGGGCTAGAGTGGACTGAAGTTGGGTATTTCTTCTACCACATAAAAGGTTATTGCTGGCCAGGCACGGTGGCTCATGCTAGGTCTTATTAAGAAGAACAGAATGATCTAGCATGTTTCACAATAAAACCTCCACCAACCCCATCCCTGCTGCCAGAAACAACCAGGTTTTTTGTCCAATATTTACTCTGAGAACCTGGTTGTTATTCTGGAGGTAGAATTCACAAAAGTGTAGTAGCCTCACTATGACTGGTTCTCTTGAAATTTTTAATACTCAGATTATCCAAAGATCGTCCAACAATTTCTTAATTACAATTTAGGTTTTCCTACCCTGGCACTAGTTCCTGTGGTTGTTTCTGCTTGTGATTCTCTACTCTGATTGGCCATGACTCCATTTGTTTGCCTGTCTTTTTCTTCAGTCATGGGGACAGCAGTTTGCCTTTTGTCTGTCCCTCTCTTATGGATCCAAAAAGAAGTCGATTTTTCAGTCTGTTCAGTCTCTTACTTGTTGGGATAAGAGTAGCAAATTTCAAGCTTCTTATATGCAAAACCTTCCAACAGATTTTTGTATATTGATCCTATGCCCTTTAAACTTGCTGAACTTGTTTAATAATAAGTACTTTAGTGGATTACTTCAGATTTTTCATATACAGGATCATACCATCTGGAAATAAATATGGTTTTATATTTTTTCTAATCTGTGTGCCTATTATTTCATTTTTATGCCTCATTTCCCTGAATAGAACCTCCAGTAAAATGTTGACATAAAGTTTTATTACTGATCTTTTGGTAAGCTTTGAGTATTTCACCAATAAGTATACTAGTCAATAAGCTTTGCCTTTATTAGGTTGAACAAGTTTTCACTTATTCCTGGTTTGTTGAATGCTTTTATCATAAAAGCATACTGGATTTTTAAAATGCTTTTTCTAAATCTACTGAGATAATCATGCCGGGTTTTTAAAAATTTATTTAATATTTTGTATTACATTAATTGTTTTTTAATGTTAAATAATGCTTGCCTTTCTCAGGTATATTCTACTCGATCTTAGCCTATAATCCATTTTACACTGTGTGAATTCAGTTTGATCGCATTCAGATAAGGATTTTTGCATAATATTAATAAACTTGGCATACATCTTTCTCTTTCTGTGATGTGTTTCTCAAGTTTGGTATCAGGGAAATGTAACACTAGCCTCATACAACAAATTTTTAAAAGTTCGCACCTCTCTTTTATATTCTAAAAGTTTATGTAATGATTGGCATTTTTTTTGTTAAAAGTATTAGAATTCACCAAAAAAGCCATCTAGGCCTGGAATTTTTTTATAGGAAGTATTTTTACTTCATAATTCACTCTTCAATTAATTTCATTATTGTTTCATTTGATATATTGCTCTCTTTTGTTCTATTTTCTTAGTGGTTGTCCTGGGGATTGTGAATAATATTTTAACTTACAACAATATAGTTCTGATTAATATCAACTAATTTTAAATACTACCTAATAATTTTGCTCCACGTCAACTACATTCCTTCCAGGTCCTTTTGTTCTGTTATTGCCATGTAAACTAAATTTTTATACATTGTTGTGAGCATCAACAGTTATATAATTATTGCTTGGTGCCATTGTCTCTTATATCAGATAAAAGTAGAAAAAATTATAAAGAAAACACATTTTTATTAACAGTTTAGTTACATTTACTCATGTAATTTTCTTCTCTATGTGAATTGAGTTATTGTTTAGGGTCTTTTCAATTGAGCCTGAGGAATCCCTTTAATATTTCTTCTAGGCCAATTCTACAACTTATAAGATTTCATAGCTTTTGTTTATCGATGTATGTCTTGATTTATTTTTTGTTTTAAAGGATAGTTACAATAGATATAGAACCAGTGCTTCATAGTTGTTTTGTTTTGTTTTGTTTCAGTACTTGGGCTAATTCCACAGCCTTCTGGTCTCCACGGTTTCTGACAAGAAGTTAGCTGCTAATCTTACGAGCATGCCCTGATACTTTTTATTGAATCTTTTATGATTCACTCTGTGTCACTGAATTTCCACAACTTGACTCTGATTGTGTCTAGGTGTTGATCTCTAAGTTTATACTACTTTGAGTTTATTAAGCTTCTTGAATGTACTACTTAAGTTTTACATCAAATAAAGAAACTACTTTGCTTGCTTATCCCTAAGAAGCAATTTTGCATCTGTTCAAGTTTTGTCACAAAATTGTAGCAGTGCAGGAACACCTTCAGGCTCCACTTTTTAAATCAACTTATATTGCTGTTTTTTTCATATCTGCAGTTACATCCTCTACTGAAGTGCTGAACCCTTCAAAGTCATTGATGTAGACTGGAATCAGTTTCTTCCAAACTCATTTGAATGTTCATATTTTGATCTCCTTTCATGAATCTCAAATGTTTTTATTTTTTATTTTTTTTACAGAGTCTTGCTCTGTCACCTAGGCTGGAATGCAGTGGCGCAATCTCGGTTCACTGCAACCTCTGCCTCCCCAGTTCAAGCAATTATTCTGCCTCAGCCTCCCAAGTAGCTGGGACTACAGGTCCACCACACCTGGCTAATTTTTGTATTTTTATTTTTAGTTTAGTTTAATTTTTGTATTTTTAGTAGAGACAGGGTTTCATCATATTGGCCAGGCTGGTCTCAAACTGCTGACCTCGTGATCCACCTGCCACGGCCTCCCAAAGTGTTGGGATTACTTTGGGACGAAGGCATGAGCCACTGTGTCCAGCATTTACAATGTAAATCCTTTCCAGAGAATTTTCAATGTGCTTTTCTCAGATTGATCAGATGAATTATAATCGATGGCAGCTACCATCTTTCAACCTATTTTTCTTAAATAATAAGACTTGAAAGTCTAAATTAATTCTTGATCCATTGACTGCAAGACGGATGTTGTGTTAGAAGGCATGAAAATACTAAACAATTTGTACATTTTCACCAGTGCTCTTGGGTAACCAGATGCATTGTCAATGAGCAGTAATACTTTAAAATAAGTCATTTTTTTTTCTGAGCAGTAGGTCACAATCGTGGGCTTAAAATATTCAGTAAACCCTATGATGTAAACAGATATGCTGTCACCCAGACTTTGTTGTTCCATGTATAGAGCACAGGCATTGTAGATTTAACATAATTTTTAAGAGCCCAATAATTTTTGGAATTGTAAATGAGCATTGGTTTTAACTTAAAGTCTGAAGCTGCATTAGCCCCTACCAAGACAGCCAGCTTATCATTTTAAACTTTGAACCAAATATTGACTTCCTCTCTCTAGTTATGAAAGTCTTAGATGACATATTTTTCCAATATAATGCTGCTTCATGTATTACTATATTGAAAAATCTGTTGTTTAGTAAGTCACCTTCATCAGTTATCTTAGGTAGATCTGGATAACTTGCTGCAACACCAAGATAGGCACTTGCTGTTTCATCTTACACTTTTATCTTAAGGAGATGGCTTCTTTCCTTAAACCTCATGAACCAACTTCAACTAACTTCAAACTTTTCTGTTATTTTTCTGTTGAGACATTCTAGGAAATTTTTCATTTCAATTACTGAACTTTTCACCTCTAGAATTTATGTTTGCTTATTTTTTATTTTTTTTTTATTTTTTATTTTTTTATTATTATTATACTTTAAGTTTTAGGGTACATGTGCACAATGTGCAGGTTAGTTACATATGTATACATGTGCCATGCTGGTGTGCTGCACCCACTAACTCGTTATCTAGCATTAGGTATATCTCCCAATGCTATCCCTTCCCCCTCCCCCCACCCCACAACAGTCCCCAGAGTGTGATGTTCCCCTTAAAGACTTAAAACGTTAGACCTAAAACCATAAAAACCCTAGAAGAAAACCTAGGCATTACCATTCAGGACATAGGCATGGGCAAGGACGTCATGTCTAAAACACCAAAAGCAATGGCAACAAAAGTCAAAATTGACAAATGGGATCTAATTAAACTAAAGAGCTTCTGCACAGCAAAAGAAACTACCATCAGAGTGAACAGGCAACCCACAAAATGGGAGAACATTTTTGCAACCTACTCATCTGACAAAGGGCTAATATCCAGAATCTACAATGAACTCAAACAAATTTACAAGAAGAAAACAAACAACCCCATCAAAAAGTGGGTGAAGGACATGAACAGACATTTCTCAAAAGAAGACATTTATGCAGCCAAAAAACACATGAAAAAATGCTCATCATCACTGGCCATCAGAGAAATGCAAATCAAAACCACAATGAGATACCATCTCACACCAGTTAGAATGGCAATCATTAAAAAGTCAGGAAACAACAGGTGCTGGAGAGGATGTGGAGAAATAGGAACACTTTTACACTGTTGGTGGGACTGTAAACTAGTTCAACCATTGTGGAAGTCAGTGTGGCGATTCCTCAGGGATGTAGAACTAGAAATACCATTTGACCAGGCCATCCCATTACTGGGTATATACCCAACGGACTATAAATAATGCTGCTATAAAGACACATGCACACGTATGTTTATTGTGGCACTATTCACAATAGCAAAGACTTGAAACCAACCCAAATGTCCAACAATGATAGACTGGATTAAGAAAATGTGGCACATATACACCATGGAATACTATGTAGCCATAAAAAATGATGAGTTCATGTCCTTTGTAGGGACATGGATGAAATTGGAAATCATCATTCTCAGTAAACTATCGCAAGAACAAAACCCAAACACTGCATATTCTCACTCATAGGTGGGAATTGAACAATATTTTTTTACAATTCTATTCCTGTATTCATATTCTCTATTGAGTGAGAAATCATTGTTATACTTTAATCATTTTGCCTGGTTGCTGTTTTAAGGATATTTTAAATTCTTTGTTTGGTTCATTCAACATTTGGGCTTCCTTGGGGATAATTCCATCAACTGCTTTCTACCATGTGTACAGGACACACTTTTCTATTTTTTGTTTAACTTTTTGTTGTTGTTTTAAAAGTTGCCATTTTAATAATCTAATGGATAACATTTTAAATCAAATTTTCTCACAGGGTTTCTTCTTGTGGTTGAGTATAGTGGTTTTCATTATCATGTGTGTTTGTTGCTCAGTGAATTTGTTGGGCTAATTCTGTAATATCTATATTGTTTTTCATGTGCAAGCACTGATTCCTTTGCTTAATTAGCCTAGTAATCATTAAATTATTGGACAAAAATTTCTGTTAAATATCTCAGGCCAGTATGTATTTTAGCCAGCTGAGTGATTCTGCGTGTATGTTGAGACAAGTCTCTGTGCTCTGAAAGGCAGTTTATTACTCTGTTTTAGCCTCTATTTCCCACTTGAGCAATACCTTAAGGTCAACCAGAATTGAGAAATTAAGGCCTTCTCAGGTATTTTCTTGGCTTGTACACAACACTTCAAATGTTCATGGCCTTTTATGTTCCCAGGAATTTGTTGAGTCTATAAAAATTTCCCAGGTACAGCCATTTCCAAACTTTTTTCTGGCCAATGTCTTCTTCAATTAACTAGTAATATTGTCACAGACAGTTTTCATATTAAATACTTCTTGTTTCTTGGTTTTGACAAATTCCCTGAGGATAAGGCTATTTGAACAAAGTTAACTCAAAGTTAGATAAAATAACAACAAGCTCTAAGAATAGAGCTCTTCAACAAGCTGCAAAGTTAGAAAATGATAATTCTCTAATAATGGGGGTCCTGGAGAGCTCTAAATCCATCTACCCCCTCCAGATGCTACTAAGGTACTAGTTTTAATAGGTACCGTACTTGTGAAATTCTTGATTTTCAAGACTATGATGGAGTGATCAGAAAAGGATAGGATTAGGGCAAATTAAAAAGCTAAAGACTCACTGTTCTTATCAGGATTCAGTCATTTTTCTTTAATTCAATCATTTTGGCTGGTTGAAATTAATTTAACAAGTTCTGAAAAAGTTGATAGTGACAGCTCTCACCATGATCTCATAGTTTTTATTAAAAAGCTAGTTTTCAGAAGTTCTTACTCCACCGTTATAGTAGTGGGAAACTTTATATTATAGTATTGTGCTCTAATAAACAGTGAATACAACCCATAATCGGAGAATGGGAAGCCAACTTAATCTAACAATAAAATACTTAAAGGTAGCTTATAAAAGTTGAATGTTTTGACACACTTTTGGATTCATATTATTGCAATTAAAAATTGGAAAGCAGTCTTAATCCATATATCAGGTTTGAAAAGTTTATTTTTGTGGATTACTTACCAAATGATGTTTAGTACACAGTATCATCTTTGCAAAAATTAACTAACTTACTGCTTACAGTAACTATATAAGGAAATTGAAGCCCAAAGAGAAAAGCGAGGCACAGACAGAAAAGATAATTTGATCGAAGTCCGTATTTACCAAGTGAGAGAGTCAAGGCTAGGATGAGGCCCTCATATTGTGGAGTCCATGACCATGGTCATAATACTTAATGTTCCTCATATAGAATATAATGGCTTAGACATCCCTGACCCATGGATAAATAAGCATTGCAGGTTCCTAGCCATCTGGAAGTCTCACCTTAAGGGTGACACAGAGCTTTTCATAAAGCACTAGTTGAACAAAATATTTTCCTACTTCACAATTTTGTCATTAAATCTGATATAGACTAAGTGTACATTTCTAAATTTTAAGTATGTACCAATTTAAGATATAGGAATAATAAATTGATAGCTCATTAACAAAAATTCCAAAGCAAATGGGCTAATAGTTGGAACATGAGTAGATTAATACTGAGCAGAATAAGGCAGAATTATCACTTCTTTATACAGGCTCATTGTAATTTATCTTTAACACAATTTATTGGTATCTACTTTGTTACTTAGGAGAATGTAGACAAAATGTATTTATTGACTAATGACTGCAACTGAAATGCGTTGCAATAAACTGATAATTGAATGATACTGAGGAGAGCTAGGTTCTAGTTGAGCTCTCCTTTCTTCTTTCTTGAAAAATAATTTCACCATTCCAGGTCTCAAGTTTCTCAGAAAAAAATGAAAATTTGGGTAGAACACCTTTAACAGTCATTCCAATCAACACAATTTGCTTGTCAAATATAAGGAAATTTATACCATAAATTTCTTTGAAACAAAAAATATATATTTTCTGCAGTTTCTTGTTTATATGTGAAGATATAACAATTATTCAAAAATACAAAAGGCAAAGATCCTACCCTCAAAGATAGATAACAAAATTATAAGACAGAAATATTCAGACCAGAGCAGATCAAGAATAGTTTGGTGCAGTCTGAAATTTTATCATTAACTATGTAGACAGTTCTCATAGTTGATGAAAATGTAGCTGAAGTGGTGTTTAATTGGAAATTTCTTGATTAGCCACTGCAACTCTAATGAATGCAAATTTTAACACTTTCAAAATTATATCCTACTGTGTGAATCTTTTTTATGCAATCAACAACAAAACTAAGTACTGATTTACTAAAATGATGCTAAAAGTTATTATTTTATTGTTAATCAAATTTCACTTTCCATCTTTCTAAAAACTAAATTTGTATATGCTTTTGTCTATGTAACATAGTGGGATTCTGTTGGAATCTTAACTAGTAAACTACTTACTTCTAACTCTAATTTAGTCAAGGAAAAATATATCAGAAATAAAATGTATTTTAAATTATTATTTTAACAAAAACAAGTCATAAAGAAGCAATATAATTGTTTAGGTATCTTTTTTTACGTACTTCAACAATATCTACCAAGCACAGTTTGTTGTACCACTGGAAATTTGCTTCAGATCCAGAACTTCTCGTTAAAGTTCACAATGATAGTGTAAGATAAGAAAGGAAGAAGATATCTACTCATTTGCAGAAACAGAGGAATGTATTATTTTGCAAACATTCATTCATAAACATGGGATAAGAGAGTTGGAAACAAACCTAAGTTTTTCTAATTCAACATTTTTTTTTTTCATTTCATGGGGAGGAAAAATAATCCCACTTGCTCCCAACCCTATCATCACAGCCATTTGTGATTTATAAACTGTGCCTCTACTTTAGAATCTAGAAGATAAATCCGATTCTTGAGTACCTGTTGAGTGTTTTCTGCTAAACTACATTACCTTTTGAAAAGTCAACTTATTTTTCACTAAAATAGGATAAACAAAATCTTGTCAAGAGCAAACTGATATAGGAGTTCTTCAATGTTAATCACAACTTTTACTGATTAGTCTGCACATAATAACTTGTGCTTCTTTATTAAATACATTTAAATATTCTGTCCTGAACTAGTTTACTTAGGGACTACAGCATAACCACTTAGTTGAATCAAGTAATACTTATGAAGTGCTTAATAATATTCAGAAAGACTATCACAAATCAACGTGATATTGGTTGAAAATAGTGATTCAAGATAGTTAATCTGCAGGAATTTGGATTTGCCTTTAATGCAATTTGAAAGCTATTGTGTTGATTTGGATTTGATATGCATCATTATATTTTCATGTCATTCACCTATTGAAACACCCAGGATTTGTACAAAATGTGGAAGGTCACATTCATTTCTACCTCTGAGTTTGCCTGCAGCCAGTGCAGCTTTCATGCTTACACTTTCCCACTACTCCTTTAAGGACTTTTTCCAGAAACATTGCAGCTTCCTTGAAAAAAACAAACTTAAGATGGAATTAATGACTCCAAAGTAATCCTCAGCTCCTGAAGGACAATATGTGAATAACCTGGATTCACCGTATTCTGGTGGGACAATTTTGAGGCAATATAAGACAGAACAATCCAATCACGAATGCACATTTTATTGGCTTTTCCCCTTCCCTCTTTCATATTTCTCATTGCCTCACTTGTTCCTCCTGGTGTCACCTCCCAAGACCAGTACTCAAGACTTTCTCTTAAAGTTTGTTTTCATAAAAACTTAAATAAGACATTGGGTGGGGAGTATTCTTCACTGTTAATTATTTAAGTCATAAAAGTGAACCACCTTAATTTCTCACACTTATATTCACAGAGCTAATAACCTGTTGGCAGCGATGACTATGAATTATATAAAATAGTATATACAAACTGGTTAAGTATAGATTTCTATTTTATAGAACTTTAAAACGTACAGGGCACCTTAGAATATATAGTAGAACAGTTCACACCTGAATAATAATGGTGTATGAATTTACTTAGAAATTTGACGTTTTAAGTTCAAGAAATGATATGGCAATAAACTCATGCTAAATGACCTAAATTGCTGGTTGGAGATTCTTCAAAGATGTGTGTTGGTGTCTTAAATACAATATCTTATTTTTAAGTGTTTTAATAATCTATATTTTTTCTTCTTTTTGAAGAATCTTTATGTGAGAATTTGTCATAATGCTTTTATATGACTCTACTTCAATTAAACATGAACTTTCTGTACATAAATATTGGACATTCCATTCTAGCAGCAGAATAGGTTAGTGAAATTATGGCTCAGAATCAGCTCATATGATAAATACCAGGGTGTTTTAGAGGCAGAAAATACAGTACAAGTATGTCAGTCATTATATGAAAAGAAAACAGTCTCCAAGTCACTTTTAGAAGCCAATATACACCATGAAAATAAGACTCAACAAGAAAACTACAGATCTATTCCATATTCCTCATAAATAAAAATATCCTTAATAATATTTAAAATACTTTAATATATATATTATATATATAATGTGTATGTGTATGTGTGTGTGAGTCCATGTATGTGTGTGTGGTTTTATGTGTATTTCAAATATCATAGTATATCCAAGCAGAAATAAACTTGGTTTTATCTACCAAGCTCTATCAAGGGCATTACAATTTTCTTTACAAAATAATTTTTAAAAGGTAGTACATACTATATAATGAGAACTATGCACACTTCGGTATACAAAGACCATTAATTTAAGCATACCTGGAAACTCTTGCACATGTGAATGAATGTGTTTATAATTGAAAATATTTGAAATCAACTTCTTTCCAATAATGAAAACTCTTTGCAAGGGGAATGTTTCATTCCAATCCCTGTTTTTCTCTCCCATATAGTGCTAATCTTTACATCTTGAACATGCGTGCTCTACATTTTTATTGAATCCACTCTGTAATATTAGGGACCATATAGTGTAGTAAAACATTCTTGTACTTTCTTCTCTAATTGCTTTTTATTTTTACATAAGCTTTATTATTATTACTTATCTTTTGAAGTGGATACCTCCATTCAGTATGCTGTAAAATACTGGCTCCCTGCCCTTAACTCGCTAAGAAAGGCTTCTTTTTCTTTGCTTAGTGATAATTCATCAGTGAACCTCTTGCTTTACTCTATTAGTCCGTGTTCACGCTGCTGATAAAGTCATACTTGAGACTCGGGGAAAAAAGAGGTTTAACTGGACTTAAGAGTTCCACATGGCTGGGGAGGCCTCAGAATCATAGCAGGAGGCAAAAGGCACTTCTTATATGGCAGCAGCAAGAGAAAATGAGGACGACGCAAAAGCGAAAACCCCTGATAAAACCATCAGATCTCGTGAGACTTATTCACTGTCAGGGGAACAGTATGGGGGAAACCGCCCCCATGATTCAAATGATCTCCCACTGCGTCCCTCCCACAACACGTGGGAATTATGGGAGTATAATTAAAGATGAGATTTGGGTAAGGGCACAGAGCCAAACCATATCATTTACCTAAAGCCATATTTTTTCTCTGTTCCCCACCAAATCTAGAAATCAAACAGTGCTTGGAACACAGTAGTTACATAATAATTGTTAAGTAGGGAGGGTCAACATTCTGAAGCGATGTAAGGAGAAGAGTCATTTCTTTTCTTTTCTTTCTTTTTTTTTTTTTTTTTTTGAGACTGAGTCTCGCTCTGTTGCCCAGGCTGGAGTGCAGTGGCGCGATCTAGGCTCACTGCAAGCTCCGTCTACCGGGTTCACGCCATTCCGGCCTCAGCCTCCCGAGTAAGTGGGACTACAGGCGCCCGCCACCACGCCCGCCTAATTTTTTTTTGTATTTTTAGTACAGACGGGGTTTCACCGTGTTAGCCAGGATGGTCTCGATCTCCTGACCTCGTGATCCGCTCGCCTCGGCCTCCCAAAGTGCTGGGATTACAGGCGTGAGCCACCGCGCCCTGCCGAGAACAGTCATTTCGTAATTAATTCTGAGTTAAAAGCATCTTCTGGCCAGACACAGTGGCTCACTCCTGTAATCCCAGCACTTTGAGAGGCCGAGACGGGCAGATCACTTGAGGTAAGGAGCTGGAGACCACCCTGGCCTATATGGCAAAACCCCATCTCTACTAAAAATATAAAAATTAGCCGGATATGGTAGCGGGCGCCTATAATCCCAGCTACTCAGGAGGTTGAGGGAGGAGAATCACTTGAACCTGGGAGGCAGAGGTTGCAGTGAGCCGAGATCGTGCCACTGCACTCCAGCCTGGCAACAAAGTGAGACTCCATCTCGAAAAAATAAAAAAAGAAAAGAAAAGAAAAAAAAAAAAGCACCTTCTTCTTGGAGCAAATACAACATGATTCTCCTTTCCTGAATAAAACTACTTAAAATCTTCCCATCCCCAATACAGCAGCATGCTTTGCCATTTAACATTATTTTCAGCAAAATTTTACTATACTTTTAATTTTTAAGGGCTTTCACAGGTATATCTGAAAGTATCTTTGGTTCAATTAGATGATTTTATTTCCATCTAATAATGGAATTTTGGTAAATGTTAGAAGAGGTTGATAGTCTATTGTGGTACTAATTTATAGTCATTATATATTTATTCATTCAGTAAATAATTTTTATGCTCTTATTGTTCTAATCATTATTTCATTTATGACTAGCTACAAACCTATGCTTGTTTAAGAGCTATTCAGTAATCAACAAGCTCTATGCTAGTTTCTCAGAATAATAAATCCTTTGTGACATCGAGTTCACCGTCTAGTAGTGGAAATAGTAAAGAAATGGGAAAATTGCAATATTGTGAAATTAATGCAACAAAAGGTGCCTTAGTCCATTTGCTGCTGCAGATAATACCTTAGGCTTGGTAATTGGTAAATAATAGAAATGTATTTCTCACAGTTCTGGAGACTGGAGTTACAGCACCAGAAGAATTGGTGTCTGGTGATGGCATCTTCTATTCCTCCTCAAATGGCAAAAAAAAGACACAAAGTAGAGACAAATGTTGTGTCCTTATGTGGCAGAAGAGATGGAAGGGTGAAGCAGTTCTCTGGAAGCCTCATTTATGAGGGCATAAATCCAATTCATAATGGTGGAAACCTAATGACTTAATCACTTCCCAAAAGGTCCCTCTTCATGCCATTAACTTGGGGTATAAGATGCAATATACAAATTTTGGAGGGACACATACATTCAAACAATAGCAGTTGGGACAAATATTCACTTTAGTGGAAATACAAGAAGTCACCTAGCCCATCCTGGGTGAGTGGGGAGACACGCAGAGCTTTATCAAAGACTAGCTTCAAAGTCATGACCTTAGATAAACAGTTGACTCTTGAACAACACAGGATTTAGCTGTGCAAGTCCACTTATAAAGACATTTTATTTCACCTCTGCCACCCCTGAGAAAGCAAGACCAGCCCTGCCCTTCCTCCACCTCCTCAACCTACTCAATATGAAGATGACATGATGAGGTTGAAGACCTTTATGATAATTCACTTCCACTTAATAAAGGATAAATAAGTTTTCTCTTCCTTATGATTTTCTTAATAACATTTTATTTTCTCTTTCGTACTTTCTTGTACGAATACAGTATATAATACATATACCATATATAAAATGTGTTAATCAACCGCATATGTTATTGGCAAGGCTTCTGGTAAAAGTAGGTTATTAATAGTTAAGATTTGAGAAGTTAAAGTTATACACGGATTTTTAACTGTGTGGGGGTCAACACCCCAACCCCCATGTAGTTCAAGGGTCAACTCTAGTTCATATATAGCTAGTTAGCCAGATGAGTGATGTGAGGATGGGGACAGAGAATAGAAAAGTACTCCAGTGAGAAAGTGTCAAAGATAAAGCTGAACACTAAAGTGGTAAGGACAGATTGTAATCAGTAATATATTAGTGTGGTAGGAAAGAGTCCAGCATGAACTGACTTCAACTTGATTTTCATAGAGGTAACGGCATTTTAGAAAGAGTATGAGGGAATAAAGGTAATGAACATCGGCTCACTAAAGTCAGGGAAATAAAAAAGTTATTCAAATGAGGAGTGGGGGTTTAGTCAATGTGAAACCCCTTTTGGGTTTGTTAACTGAGAGTTATCAGAGTTAGGCTCCTACCTTCTCATACAGGCTGGGAGACATGGGCCCTGTCTTTAGGTGTTGACTGACAAACACTCAAGTCCTCTGGCAGTCTTGAGTTTTCTCACACAGGCACTTTAAGGGGGCCGAGGGTCATTCTAGGGATGTAGCCTTCAGGTGTTAGAAACAATGTTTGTTTTTTGTTCAGGTCTTTACATGTCAAGGTTACAGCCTAACTGAGAAGAGGGCTCAGAGGAGCCTGGCTAAAATTTGGTCAAAGAGAGAATCTTTGTAAAGAGTATTACATATATAACAACAGAGAGGCAGAAGAAATATACTGTTTTCAGTATTGAAAGTGGTTTTATCAGTCATGATATAGTAGGTTACGATGCAGTAACAAACTAAGAATTCCTAATGATTTAATACATCAGAGGTTTATTTCTCACATATACCAAGTCAGTGGTGTTTTCAATACTTCTTAATGGCAACTCCCTCCCATGTGATGACTCAGAGATATGATGGGTCTGCCTTATCAACAATGGCTTCCAGGGTGCTACAGCCTGGAAACAGAGAACAGGTTGCACATGTGGAGCATTTTCTTTGCCTAAGTCCAGAAGTTTTCATTGTTAGTTCTGCTCATACTTCATTAGCCAGAACAAACCACATTGTAAATGAGAGAAATTCAATTTAAAGAAGGTTACACAGAAAATAGGAATAAAAGAGAATAAATCTGATATTTTTTAAAAAGTAAAAGAATTTAAAACATACAAATCTTGGTAAAAGAATGAACAAGAACTAGAACAGAATACATCCATAACAGAAATTTATGCAAGAGAAGGAATCCAATTGTCTCAGCTCAGGCCTGTTTTCTCCTTCCGGATCGTTCAGCTATGACAGGAGAGGCACTGCCAATTTAGCTAGATATTACTACAATATTCACTTTCATTATACAGAGAACATTCCGAGAAAGAGGAAATCATGTCGCCAATTTGCCACTGAAGGGACATCTACTGAAATAAGTAGTATGAATATTTTTGATAAAGAAAGGCATAAATAGCAGGATATCCTATGAAGTAATAATTTACTTCATTAAACTTCAATTACTTCAATAACTAAAACATCAACTGGCAAGTTTCGTACTTCAACATAGGACTGACCTCTTTCAATCACATGATAGTTGCCCTGCTTTTCAAGGGAATGAGCAGACAGAAAGTTGAATTAGGAGAGTTGAGAATAAATAGGTTGTACCTTTTTTCTTGCCCAAGACTCTGAAGGCAGCCACAATGCTTTATACATAAATGTGCTTATACTGTCAATGTAAATATGAAAATCAGTGGAAGTGGACTTCAGATATATCTCAGCAGCAGAGGGCCAAAGAAATGGAAGATAAAAGACTAATGGTTAAAAAATATACTCCCAATGCTCTAAAGAAGATATACAGTGGGGGGAAATGTGTCCTCAGCAAGAGAATGTGGCTGAGAGTAAACTATTCCAGTCTAACAGGGTGGAGCAGAGTGGGGTACAGAGCGTTTCCCCATTTGACGAACATTTGACGAAGTCACTGTAGAAGCTAGTATGAAAGAATCCCAAGCAGACATCAAATAGGAGATGCAACGAGACGTCAGGGGATTAGCTCCAGCAAAAGCCAAGATAGAACTGAATTAATGGAAAAAGACTGCAAAGGCTTCCTGGAGCAATCACCTCAGATTGTGCCAAACAACCATAGATACATTTTTATCAGCATGAGCACAGACCAGTCGCATCCTTCCACAATGGCGTTAAACTTATCCTGAATCCAGACATAATCCCAATATCTGAGGCAGATGAACAGCTCCTTGAACTGATGAAATATTAAATTAAAGTGACTGATAAATCACTGGAATTGAGCTAATTTGGCCGAAAGCATCCAGATTAACATTTTAGCTTCAGACAGACTGCAGCTCAGAGTCAGAGTTTTAAATCACTACAAGAAATAAAAAAAAAAAATTCTATGGAAACTGTAATATTATCCCTTCTACATGTTTCTAAACTTTGGAATAAAAAGCAAAAGTATAGTGAATATGTTCAATTTTAAAGGCATAATGCAAATATGCCTTAAGAAATTAAATTAATAGCTTGTTATAATAAAGGGAGGTAAAGAGAAATTGATGTGAAGTCTAGACTTGAGACTCTAAAATCAACTCTTACATACAGAATGTATGTTTTGTGTATGGAGGATGGATATGGATGATAGCTGCTTGAAACTTTGAGACCAAAAAAGATCATATTATCAGATTATAATGAACAGTATATTTTTGGATTTATATATGTGTGTATGTACATGTGTATAATATAAATAATATACAGAATAAGAGAGGTTGTTATGATTCACTGCTTTATCCTAATTAAATTAAACCTAAAATATTTTATTCAGCTAGCGGCCAACATTTAATATTCTAGGAGAATAGAAGAGTTACAGACAAATTGAGACTTATTAATTACTAATAGTGATTACTTCTTTTGAATATAAATGGTCTTCTACATAGAATGGAGAAATAGTTGAGTAAGCTGGGCTTTAAAGCACTTTTCATTCTAAAGTATTTTCATTCTTTCGGTTGTTAATTTTTTAGGACAGAGATTCAAAACTGATTATTGAACTTAAACATTAAATTAACCCTATAATTTCCCAACTTATCCAACCATGCAAATAACGCCCTAGGCACCACTGACCCTGCATTTGCAAGGAGTTAGAAAATTAGGACAGTGGCTTTTTTGTCTGGACATTCTTTTAGCTGAATCTAAATATTCTTATTCTTAACATATAATGAGAATAAAGATATGAAATGATCAATATTTTAAATTCAGTGAAAGTGAACATTTTTATCTCACTGAAGTGACTATTTTTCATCAATTATAATTTCTATGATAACTTTAGGGATGTCTTGCATTTATTTTATCACAGTGTTATTTTAAACACAAACTGATGTAACTAAAACTTATAAACATTTAATTTGCATGCTAATCACCAGCTCCATATTTTTAAAGAAAAAAAAAAACTTAGTATTACCTAGTGCAGAACTTCATCTAGTATTCTGTGATTTTCGAGATATCTGAGACAATCTTTAGGCAAAATTTGACTAAGCAAAGATATATTAATATTACACCTGCTGGGACACAATAAAGTTGACTGAATCTTAAAATACTCCTTTGCTGTATCTTATTAGGGGTATTATCAACCCTCATTGGCTTAGGTAAGTTAAAGAAATTTGGGAAGTTATTAGAAATTTTTAAACAAGTCAATGATCAGGTCAAATATACATTTTTTTATACCACTAACACTTGGTGTAGTATGTGGAAGACATTAGAGCATGGGCAATTAATCATAAAATAAAAGTGTTGTAAGGTCCCTATTTGGAAACAGGAGTGGCAGGATTAAAGCATAGATTAACCTTGATCTACACTATTTAAGCCACGTAAAATTTCCGAATAAATATTTAAATTAAATATAAATTGTTGCACTTTTCAACAATGATAGAGGTTGAATGTAAGAAAAAAATCAATAAACAGAATAAGACTCAATCAATAAATTTTTTTAAAAGGAAGAAAAAAGCTTAAGATAATCATTACAGGAAAAGACATGAAGATGATTCTCAAAACTGCCATATATTTCAATCACGATAATAAATATTAAAGTACAACATTCATCAGCTGAAAGGAAGAGATCATCAGTTTGAAATGAAACAAATTACCATATGAATTATGTAATTTACAGGAGAAATATCTATAATGTAAGAGCTTGGAAAGCTTATATAAAACTATTTGGAAAAAAAATGCATCTGGTGTAGATTCACCAAAATAAAGCTAGAATAACTATATGAATATTACAAAATAGACATTAAACTCAATAGTGTCTTTAGAAGTAGATATGGTTATAGTAGTTGGAAAGCTTCAATTATTCAGATAGATTTAATAATTTTACACTTAATTTCAGTTAATTCTATGGTCTCAATATATAAAGACAAATGATTAGAATTATAAGAAGAAACTATATATCATAGAACAATTCAATATATCTTTCTAAAATATTGACCAATAAAGTAGAAATAATTAGGAAATGTATAAGACATTTGAGAAACATAATTAATATGTTATTTAAGAAGCAGGTATAGAATCACAGAATATGTTATTTAAGAAGCAGGTGTACAATAACTTGAAGAGACGTAAGTTCAAAGCTTACATGAAATAATTACAAAATGTAAATAATCACAAAGCCTTAAAGCAAGCCTCAAAAAATTTCAAAGATTCAGTATTATAAATACAATATTTTCTGTTCATAGTAGAATTTTGATTGGATTTAAATATAAAAGAAGGTATAAAAAAGCAGAAAATATATTTCCATATAACTCATGAGTCAAGTTATCAAAATGGACATTTGAATATACTTAGAATTGAATGATAATAAAACTATCAAATAACAACTTCATGGGATATAATAAAATTTATAATGTCAACTATTATAAAAATTTTTGAAAATTCAAGATAGACATCCAATTTAAGAAATAAAGGAAGTAAAGCATGCAGTCAAGTAAATTATGAATAATAAAACAAATTATTAAGATTAAAAGGAGATTCTCAAAATGAAATTTGATTCAGTAAAAAGACCATTGTCTTCAGTAAAAAGACCTGTTTTCAAGTTGAATTGAAAGCCAAAACATATTTTAACCATATTTTAAACAAGTTGAATTGAAAGCCAAAACATATTTTAACATATTTTAACCATAACCAAAACATATTTTGACCATATCCCTTATTATTGAGGGAGGTATTTCTTCCCTAGTGCTGTGGGGATGACTTGGACAGAAACCACTGGACACTATACAGATGTAGACTGACAGTTTACTGGTCACCTGCACTAAGGGCCTGAGAGAAAAGGACACTGAATATCATAGAGAGATGCATAGGTGTTACACTCAGAAAGAGAATGAACAACTAGAAGATGTGGAAGGCAAGCTTTTTAGTATTAAGAGGGTAGGTTGGGATGTTTTCTGGTTCCTGGTAAAGGATGAGATTGTCTTGTTTTAATAATTCTTCAGGCTTGCTGGGAACTGAACCTACTATTCAGCAATAGGCAAAAACTATACCTGTTCTCTTTAATAAGGTGGATATTTTGGCTTGGGGAACTTATCCATGGAAAAAAAATGGGGAGGAGAATTTGCAATTAGGCAATTTTAAGTCCCCCTTGATTTTACCAGATGTCAAAGAAGCACAAAATACGGATTTTTAATTTTAGGTCTTACCTATAAAACCAGTGCAAAAAAAAAAAAAAACAAGTAAATAAATGCATATATAAATAATAAATAATATAAAAATAGTAAAAAAATGCATTATTTATAAATGAAATGTTACCTACACAAATATTTTAAGCATGATTTACAACAGAACCAGTAAGTTCTCCCATTTTCAGATATTAAATAGTTATAAAATAGATAACAAATTATAGTAAACTAGAAAACGTTATTTTTATTTTGTTCAATTTTAGAATAGGAACAAAAACAGTAAAAATATCAGAAGGAAATCTAAGAAAAGATAACACATAAATGGAGATAATTACAAAAGTCTTTGATAGAGTGTAGCAGAAAGATAAATTAGGTCAACCACCACTTTTTAAATTTTCTGGTAAATGTGCATTATTATATTGCATCAATTAAAAAAAAACTGAAAACCACATTTCTCACATTTCTTTGCAGTTTAGATTCCAGAAGATATTTAAGCTCTATCAATCCAACTTGGATTTGAGCATCGTACCCTACTGAACTTGGACTTGAATTTGGAGTCAAATTCCATTGGGGATTTTGCCAGTGTGCAAGGCATTTATCTTTGCTGTTGCATTTCTTTTAGACCCAGTTTGGCTCTGGAGTCAAGAATTCTCAAAACAGCTTTCTGAACTCTGAATCGCAGTAAAGCTGGTGTTCTCCTGAAGCCAACATTTATGGTATCACCTTGCTGATCCAGGCAAAATGGCAAAAGTGTAGTGAACATAAAGCCAGGGGCTGAGATTGTGGACGTCCTCTGTACCAAGTTTCTTATTATGGCAAGGGTAGAAGTTCACCAGGTCAGTAATGTGATTTTGTCTAAAGAGCCACTTCTGGAGATCTAGCCTAAACATTGCTCCTCCAACTCTTCCCATAATTTGTTAACAATTGAATAATTGTTCTGTTTAAAATAGTTTGGATGTTTTATGTTTTCTGCAACTTTACTGTTATCGTAACAAAGACATAAATAAAGATCTAAATAAAGTCGGAAATACACTCTTACAGAAAAGGTTTACTATTAAAAGGGTATAGGTGCTTTCCAGATGAGTTGATATATTGTTTCCCCTGAAATTTTATTGATTCTAAAATGTATGCAGAAATATTAACAATTATTAACATAATATGAAATAATTATGGTAAAAAAATTGTATTGACATAGGGAAAGAAAATAAACCAAAGCGGCAGTAAATCAGATTCCTAAGAACTCAGACGTAGGTCCTTGTTCACATTCATTCATTCAATAATATGTACTTATTCAACAAATATTTAGTTATTGCTAAGTCAGAAACTGTTTATAGGCTGTGAAAAACATAGGGAACAAAAGATAAAAATCTGTCCTTATTTAGCTTCTATTCTGGAGCAGGGAATAACAGAACGCATTTTCTAAACAATTGTATTTTCTAATTAGTGCAAAAGTATAATTTAATTTCTGTCTCATACTATACACAGAACAACATATATCATTGAAAAAATTTTAAAAAACCAAAAAGGCTCATTAAAATTATTTAGTATATTTAAATATTGTCAATTAAAATTTAAAAAATGATTTAGAGTTTCAGTTCTGACATGCAAAGTGCTAGTAAGTCCTCACTCTATGCCTTTTAATAAAAAAAAAAAGGTGGGCACACTATACATCAATGACTTTTGTGAGACTTCTGTTCTGTGAAAGATATCATTTATAGAATCAATAATCAAGCCACAAATTGAAAGAGCAACATGTATCTGATAAAGAACATTTATTATAAGATAAAGAGAGCTTTAAAAACTCAATGATAAAACAATACACTCAAAACATGGGCAGAAAATCTGAATAAGTATCATCTAAGATATTCAGATGGTAACATATGAAAAGAAAGTAAATATCATTTGTGATTAAGAAAATGTAAACTAACAAAAGAATGGCATACTACTACATGACAATTAGAATGGCCCAAATTAAAAAAACAAAACAAAACAAAACAAAAAAAAAACAACCAAAAACGTGACAATGAAAATATTTAGCAAGAATATGGAGAAAAGGAACACTCAATAACTACTAGTAGGAATACAAAATTATACATCTACTTTGGAAGACAGGTTGTCAGTTTCTTTCAAAGCTAAACATAGTGTTATATTATTCAGCAATTCCCTCCTAGGTATTTACCCAGATGATTTGAAATCATGTTCATACAAAGACCAGCATTTAAAAGTTTGTAGAAATTTATTCATAATCAACAAAACCTAGAAGCAATCAAGTTGTCCTTTAAACAGATGAATGAATAAACACACTGTGGTACATCTAATATGATGGGCTACTATTCAGATATAGAAAGGAATGAGCCATGCCAGAACATTGATGAATTTTACATACATATTGCTAAGTAAACAAAACAAGTTTGAAAATAGTACATAATGTATGATTCCATTTAGATGACATTTTTGAAACAGCAAAACTGTACACACAGTAAAAAAGTTCCCTGGTATTAATGGTGGGGAGAGTGTTTGGGGAGTAAATCATAGGGGATTTTTTAAAGGAGAGTATTTTGAGTGATAGGGTAATGGTGGATACATGACACTGAATTTGTCAAAACTCATGGACCTTTCTAGCATAAAGAATAAACCTTAATTTATACAAAATAAATAATTTAGGATAGCTGATTATCCCTATTTGGAAGACAAGCTGTGAAAAAAGTATAAACGCATTACAAATATATAAAATAATCTCAATAAGAGGAATGAGAATAAAAGGTTCTGAACTTGGTAATTTTGGAAATAACCGGAGAGTATACTGTTAGAGGGAAAAAATGTACTTTACCTCATAAAGCTGTTTGTTTCCTATGATAACAATTCTGAAACCATAATACACGTATAACAGAATCAAATAGTTAAGCATATACATAGCAGGTGGGAGAGGCCTTGTTTCTCACTGTTGGACTGAGGTTACAGACAAATAAGGGAGAAGTCTTGAATGATCTTTGTGCAATATATTAAAATTAACATCAGTACAAACCCATTATTAGCTTGAAATATGTGGTGTTATATACACATAGAAATATTAATACTTGTCTGTATATATACTGATTAATATGCACAAATACATTGTCTTGTTCTGCAGCTTAATGGGCCTCAAAACACTGCCACCATAGCAGTCATAACAAGCCTAGTGCCCAGATCTTGGATTCTGAAATCATTCTTCAATAAAAGTAACAAGGTCTCTTTGAAGAAATATCTGCTTCTAGGTTCAGGACAAAAAATATCGAGTGATCCTGGAGCTTCTTGTAGTGCCATAAAGGATGGAGGTACTAAAATAGCTACAATGAGGGGCATATCAAGGGAACACAGGAGCCAACTAAATGAGTTCCCAATGGCCAAAGACGAATACTTTGAGCAACAAGATACGTAAAGTTGCAACCAAAGTATAAACTGAATATTCATGAGTTTATACCGATTTGAAAAAGTAATTAAATACATAATTGTAGAAGATGAGGCAAATATCCCATGCAGAAGAATTCCAAATAATTTATGATTTATGTGGATGCTTAGTCCTCAAGCAGGAAAAGTATAACTGCCTTCTCTTTTGGTGTGACATGCACTTTATGACTTTACAAACAGGAGAAAAGAGTAACTTTACAGTTGGGAAATCTGAACAATACTACCTCAGCCAGGTATCAGAGTTAACAACAGTTATATGTTATGTTGATAGTATGTATCCTTGAAATGATCTGATAAGAATGGCACTTTACCTCTTTGGTGTTCCGCTAAAAAGTTCATTGTCTCAGTTCAATCATAAGATTAAAATTAGATAAACCTCAATCTAGGAAAATTTTACAAAATATTTGAACAGCACTGCTCAAACCTATCAGGGTTATAAAAAGCAAAAAATGTCTGTGAAACTGCCGCAGCCAAGAAGACCCTAAGGAGCCATAACTAAATGTAATTTTACATTATGAAAAGGAACTTAAAAATAACTATATAAAAAAACTAAGGAAATCTGAATAAAGTATAGATATGAAATAATCATAACACACTAATATTAGTTCATTAATGGTGACAGATATTCTAGCATAATATGTCAGTAGTAGGAGAAACTGGTCATGATATATGTGGAAACTCCGTGGAATCTTTGTGACATAACTGGGTATCCCAGCCTCAAAATACATTTAAATTGTTTTTTCCTCTCTGGCTCTCAGCCTTGAAACATACTTTGAAACTCTTTGTTTTTCCCTTTTCCTCCAGCCACCTCTGTGAATAATGCTCACTTATCTAATTATGTACTTTCTTAGAAAATTCCAAGGGCCAATTTTGAAACAAACCAGGCAGAGAGACCCAGATGCAGAATCCTGCAGGCTGAGGGATGTTAGGAAGAGTTAGCCCACCACTGCAGCGCTGAAACCAGGATGACGCAAACTGGGCCTCAGGCCAGGCAAGTTCTCAAGATAATCATGGAAACAAGACACACAGACCTGCACCCTCCTGCGCCACATCCACATGTTTCCCACACCAAATTTTCCTTCTTAAACCCCTTCACTCAGCTCGAAAAGTTGGTATGGTCCTTTAAAGGCAAGAGCCTGCCCTTCCCCAGTTGCTAGCATTTGAATAAATTCTCTTTGCTTTTACTCACACCTCACTTCTCATGTTTTCCATTTCTGAGAGGCAAGCAGCCTGACTTGAGCTGTTTACTGTGACATTTCTTTACATCTAAAACTATTCTAAAATAAAAAGTTTATTTAAGAGCATTGAAAGACTTGACAATATTTTAAAAATCTGTTTAACAAAATACATCACATAAAAAGTTATAACATTTGGAAAAGATACTGGTAACATTTGAAACTGATAAAGATAAGTATGCAAATTACTTAAAGAAATTCTATTTTGAAAGGGAATTTGAATAAGCAATTTGAGAAACTGAACCTCTAATACCTAATAAAATATTAAAAGGCTCAAATTCACTGATAATCAGAGAAATCCATATTACAATAGACTCCATTACATATCCATAGGCTGGGCAAATTAAACTATTAGCAAATGTTGATGAGAATGTGGAAGCTCTTGGATCCTGAGAATGGGCCAATAAATAAGTCAAACCACATTGTAGAGACATTGGCAATATATAAGAAAATTAAAACTGCATGTACTGTTGCAAAAATGTAAAACCATGGGATTTTCTTATTACATCTTTTTAGAAAAATAGTAATTTTTAACAGAATTTTATTTTGACATAAAATAGTTGTTTTGTTATTTTTGAAATAAACTACTATTTTATACAATTCTCAATCTTGATTTTTTATATATTGAATGCTTAATAGTTATAATCCTCATAAACAGATGATCTTTGGGATGCTCAATACCTTTTAAGAGCATAAATGGGTCTAGAGATCAAAAAGTTTGAAAACTGATTCCCTAAAGGAATCCTTCCACATGCATTCTGATAAGGAAACATTTATCAGAAATTGCATGTGCTACATGGCATACTACAGGACATTAGTGTGGAAAGCTGAAAGTAACCTATCTGGGATTGATAAAAATAAATTCATTGTATATTTTTAATGGAACAAAATTTTTAAAATTTAGTGATTAGAATAATTATATTGGTACCAATATGAATGAATCTACAAAACATGAAGTGTTCAAAAAGTAGTTTACTGAGTATAAGAACATGTAAATTTAAAAACACAACATAAAAACCACTCTGTATACTCTGTATAGATTTTTATATATAACTGATATGGTTTGGCTGTGTCCCCATCCAAATCTCACCTTGAATTTTAATAATCCCCAAGTGTCAAGGGCGAGGCCAGGTGGAGATAATTGAATCATGGTGACATTTTCTCCCATACTGTTCTCCTGGTAGTGATTAAGTCTCAAGAGATCTGATGGTTTTATAGCAGTTTCCCTGCATAAACTCTCTTGCCTGTTGCCATGTAAGACATATCTTTCTTTCCCTTCGCCTTCTGCCATTAATCTGAGCCCTCCCCAGCCATGTAGAACTGTGAGTCAATTAAACCTCTTTCCTTTATAAACTACCCAGTCTTGGGTATGTCTTTATTAGCAGTCTGAGAACAGACTAATGCAATATTCAAGTATAAAAACATCTATGGAAAGAATATACATTAATTGTAGGCTAATGATGATCTTGGAGTTGGGTGGAACGATGAGGAAGAGCTTCACTCACATTTTAAACATTTATTATGTTTTAAATTGAGGAAATAAATTTTTCAAATGCAAATATTCATTAAGTGCAATGTTTGACAGATTGATGGTTTGGTATAATGTCCTCTATATTCTGAAATGTTAAAACATGCAAAATGTAAGTTGGTATGTGTGAGGTATATGTGTGTGTGAGAGAGAGAGAGGAAAAGAAAGAAGGAGGAAGAGAGATTTAGAATTCTATATTAAAATTAGGATAATTTTTAACATTTTGGGAATTCCTAAGGATGTTACAAAATTCAGAATTCATAAAATGTATCCTCATCTCAATTGAGAATTTACATCGATCAATTTGTGGAATAGCTTGTAAAAACCAGTTAATCTGCTAAAAATAAATGAGGAAATTTGGGCAAAATATTAATAATATGTGCTTGAAAAATCTAGAAACTTTTCAAGGTTGTAAGTATTAGCAGTGCTGCTTTTAATAAATGTCTTGAATTCCTTTCAAGAACAGAAACCTTAAATGAGTTCAGCATCCTTTCACCTTCAAGGCATTTTAAGTATCTATATACAGCAGTGGAAGGGCTAAGAAATAGAAAAAAAAACCTGAGGGATTCATGAAGATAGCAAGAAAAATTGTATTTTGTTTCTTGTAATGTAAGTTTCCTAACAAACACTCCAGGATACAAATTGGAGCACTAAACAACTACATTTGTGAATTAAGAGTAAACCAATCAGGGCCCAGTCCTCACAAAGGAAAAAACACAGCTATTTATTTATTTATTTATTTATTTATTTGTGTTTGAGACACTATCTCACAGTCACCTGGGCTGAAGTGCCCCCACTGGATCTCAGCTCACTGCAACCTCAGGCTCCTGGGGTCAAGGGGTCCTCCTACTTCACCTTCCCCAGTAGCTGGGACTACAAGTGCAGGTGAATCTAGCTAACTTTGTATGTATAAATGTTTGTTTGTTTGAGATATATATATATATATATATATATACACATATACATGTAGAGACAGGGTTTCTCCTTGGTGCCCAGGTTGGTCTTAAACTCCTGGTCTCAAGTGATCCTCCTGCCTTGACTTCACAAATGTTGGGGTTACAGGCTTGAGCCACTGTGCCCAGCCAAGCACAGCTTTAAAACCTTGTGATCCAGATGAAATTTAGGAATTTTGGATTGCTTGTGTCCAGTTACTAGCCAGAGAAAATATTAACCAAACTGTAAGGGAATGTAATATCCAGAGTTACAAATAATTTCTGTACTTTTTCATATAAAATATCAAGAAATCAAATAAAAATAGGCATACACACAGCAATATGAATAACAAAAAGAAGTAAAAAATAGAAATTGAAAGCTAATTCAGATAAAAGAGTTATCAGACACAAAGTTTAAGATACCTGTAGTTTGTATGTACAGTAATAGAAAAGCACACATTTTAGAATAATTTTCAGAAAACTAGAAATTTTTAAATAGAAATTTTAGAACCAAAATTACAATTAAAATTAAAGACTCAATAGCTAGAATTAAAAGCTGATTAAACATGAATGGTAAGAAGATAGGTAGAAAGTGGGAAATGGGAAAAGGAAAATATCCTAAATAGATCACCAAAAGACAAAAGGATATAAAACACAGCAAAATGTTTCAAAAAGAGAGCGGGCAAAAGATGTATTTAGAAATAAAATTATTCAAAAATGATGAAAGGCATCAAATAACAGAGCTAAAGAAACCGAATATAAAGGACAAATAAGATCAATTTTAAAAATAACTAGGCACAATGTATTTCAAAAGTAAACAAAGACAAACCTTAAATCAAAGTAAAAGAGGTATCATGCTTTAAAGATAAACAAGACTGACAGCTATTTCCCAAAAGAAGCAATAAAAAAACAGAAAATAATGGAAAGAGATCTTTATGATGCTAAAAGAAAACAACTTCCAGCAATAGAATTGTATACCTAGCTAAGCTATTATTTTGAAATGAAAGTGAAATAAAGATACTTTTGAAAAAAAATTTGAAAGAATTAGTCATCAGTGTATCTATAATAGTAGAATAGAACTATTATTGGAAAGAAACAAAAATGTAATTCTTTGCAGACCCTATGATTTAGCACATTGAAAATTTAATAAATCATTCTATATACTATTAGAATAAATAAATCGATTTAGCAGGAGTGTTTTATATAAGGTCAACATAAAAATAGTATATCTATCCAGTGGAAACAAATGAAAGGAAAATTTAAAATACTTTCAGTAACCTTTAAAACATCAAATATTTAAGAATTTTACTTTGGGAGGCCAAGGCAGGTGGATCACAAGGTCAGGAGTTCAAGACCAGCCATGTCTCTACTAAAAATACAAAAAATAAACAAACAAACAAATAAATAAATAAATAAATAAATAAATAAATAAAATTAGCTGGGTAAGGTGGCGGGTGCCTGTAATCCCAGCTACTTGGGAGGCTGTGGCAGAAAACTGCTTGAACTTGGGAGGCAGAGGTTGCAGTGAGCCGAGATCATGCCACTGCACTCCAGCCTAGGCGACAGAGTGAGACTCTGTCTCAAAAGAAAAAAAAAATTAAGAAAAGATAGCCAATATTTTTACACAGAAAACAATACAGCATTTTTGAGAGAAAGAATTGAATAAAATATAATAAATTTATGGATTGAAAGATTAAATATTGAAGTAGTCCCCATTCTTCCCAAAATAAGCCCTATATCATTTTAACAAATAGTTTTTTTTGCTATGAAACTAATTGTTCTACAAAATTTACAGAAATTGACTTATTTAATTTTCATAGCAACAAAATGATATAGTTATTATGGTTATTTCCATTTTGAGAAACCTGAGGCCCAGAGATTTAAAAAAAAAAATCATGCTCATCACACTGAAGTAAATAGAAGGGTAAGTAAACAAACCCAGGCAGTTGGTTCCAGAATCTCCAGTATTAATTAGTATATTGTGCTATCTAGAGAGAGATGAAAAGTTACAGATATACATATAGTTATAGAGATATTTATAGCTTTAGATAGAAATGTAAGCATGTATAAATGAATGTATATATCTGTGTATATATGTACATAATTAAAGTTTAACTTTAATTTAATAATTATTTTTATCGATTTAAAAAGTAACCTTATGGTCATCAAATCAGTTAGTCCTTGACTTCGCCATTTTTAACTTTGGTCCCATAAAAAAATATATAAACATATATACATCTGTGCGTATGTGTGCTATACATTTTTATACGTATGTCTGTAGGTGCACATCCATGTATATGTATTTTTCTTTGTTTAGACCAAAAATAAATGATTATGATAAGATTATTTTTTAAGTCAATAAAAACATATTACTTAAAGTCAAATTATCAAGTTATTTGGTGGTATATCCATCTAAAATAATTACATTTGCTTGTAATAAGAAAAAAATTGCAATAGAAGGACTAAAATTCACGTAAAGCAATTTGCAGTGCCAGAAGGATAAACAATGAATGAATGTTTTGATTATTTTTCCTGGTACTTACAATAAATTAGGTCCATAAATAATTTCTTAGACATTATTCTGACAGTATGTTTTCTAGCTCCATTTTTATCAGTATAAATTAGAATGAGTCCTCCTAGGATGGAAGAAAGTACAGTTCTTGATGTTGTGATACATATGCAATGACATGATAGAAAGATACATAATAAAATAGATATGTCTAATGAGGAGATTAACTAGAGTTGTACTCATTACAACTATTTAAGATTCTCTGACAAATTGAACTGGCTTATAAACTCAACTTATAAAACAAAAAAGTACTTTTTTTCCCTGAACATATTTTGTCTGTGGCTACCAACTATATGTATCACCAAAAGTTACACTGTAACATACTATTTGATTCAGTAACTCTACAATGTAAACCCTGACATGTCAAAATAAGTGTCAAGATTATAAAACATAAAACTATTCCACACAGAAAATAAGGTAAAATCCCCCAGTTCATCTCTCTTGGGACACATATTAATGAGTAAATGAATATTATGTGTCATTGTGCTGTTTAATGAGAAAAACACACAAAGAATAGCAACATCCATGAAAAAGATAAAAGATATTTGTTAAAATCTTTTAAACAAAATGTTACATGATTAAGAAATTATAATCAAACTGTGCATTGCTCCTTTTTTATGGTACTCATCCACCATTAATTTTGTGGTAATAATTCTAAACTTAAAGAGCATAGTAATTGGTAACTTAAGTATACTGTTAAAAAAATTAAGACAGTCTATATTACAGACTGTCTATAACTTATTATTACTATGCAACATTTTCAGAAAATGTAAAAAGAGAAAAGACAAAGAGAACCATATGACTTTAATGAGTCATCTCTGAAACTTTCCTGATGAAGTAAAAAAGTGGTAGTGCTTCCCAAATACTTTGTGTTTTTTTATGGAAAGCATTAGTCTCAATAGAAAACTTCTTTATTGATTTATCTTTATTGGAACACAGAAATAGCATACCAGCAATAAAAGAAAAAAAAATCTATCAAATTAAAGACTGGATTTAACTCTTTAAATTGATTGTAAACTTTAGTGATTTGTATTCCAGTAAAAGTACTGATTGCTAGACAATTTGAAAACTTTTTCATTATTTCATAGGATATTTCTGCTGCTAGCTTTTTGTTTAATGAAGATTAAGTAGAAATGGGGGAAAATACACAATTCACATTTCTGAATCTAAAAATGTTCCAAGCATTACAAATTTGATTGCAGACTAAACTGCATAGTGATTTATTACACATACCTAGGATAAGGATTGAATTATAGTTAGATCCAGCATTGGATCTAACTTGCCACTCTTAAAATATTTTTCATCTGAGGCCGATTTCTTAACCTCAGTTTCTTCACTGAGAATCTGACAATAGTGATAAAAATTGAGTCATATTTTCAAGGATTTTGTATGCTTGTTTACTTTGTTGAGATTTTTAAAACTTGAATGTTTTATAGATGAGAATGCATGGAATATGCAAAGCATTGGTCATAGAAGTTAGTAAGCATGTCATACCTGTATGTTGTAATTTATAAGGGCTTATTTAGACAGGGTAGGTTTGAGAGTATATTAGTTTCCTTGTGCTGCCATAATAAAACATCACAAATTGGGTGGCTTAAAACAACAGAAATATATTATGTCACAATTCTGAAAGCTAAAAATTCAAAGTAAAAGTGTCGGCAGGGCGGTGCTTCCTGTGAAGCCTGTAGAAGAGAATATGTCCTTGCCTCTTGTTAGCTTCTGGTGGTTTGCCAGCAATCCTTTGCAGCTGCCTCACTTCAATTTCTTCTTCCATTGTGACATGGTACTCTCCTCTTGTTCATCTGTGTCTTTTCTGGTTGTTTTACAAGAACACCAGTCATCTTGGGCTAAGTGCTCACCCTACTACAGTACACCTCGTCTTAACTAATCACATCTGCAGAGATCCTATTTCCAAATAAGTTATTTTACTGAGGTACTGGATTTTTTATTTCAACATACCTTTTTAGAGGACACAATTCAACCCCTAACATTAAGCATGGTGACCATTCACAGTGATTAAACTAATACTTTGGAAGAAACTAACAGGCTTTTTAGGATCAAATTATAGAAATAAACTGAAGATTCTGATGAAACTATTACAAAGCAACATTAAATTGCATGCCTAAAGGTATCTGACTAGTAAACTGAAAATTAAGAACCCAGTTTCCTGCGTTTGTGGCAAGTGTTCTTTTCGGAGATCTTTCCAGGTTATTCCATTTATCAACAATGATATCAACAATGATAAATGGAATAGTTAGCTAAACTTCATCCAGATGACTTCCATTGTTTTCTATCATTTAATGTATCAATTGTGTTTCTCAGGATAATGCACCTTTAGTTGATATTTTATATTAAATATGATTTAGAACTTTAACAGTCCATAAAATTATTTATTTTGCTTTGTATTACACCTCTAAAGTTAAAAATATAACACAAGTCTTAGCTTTTCTACCTGTGAAATGAAGGAAATAATAATATATTCCCATTTTGTAGACTGAGGAAGGTTCAACAAAATTATACAAAGACAACTCAGTTAATAGGAAGTGTTCAAGTGTGTTTAAATAATGAGTATGTTGAGTATTTGCCTATGTTATATATGATATGCCTATAAAATTTTGTTTTAAAATATACATTTTATACTATAATCTATGTTTATGTATAATTACATACATTCCACCTCCTTTTTTAATTTAATTTTATGTAAAAGATTGAGATATAATTTATATAACATACGATTCATCCATTTAAAGTGTATAACTCAATGGTTTTTAGTACATCCACAGAATTCTGCAACCATAATCCGATCGATTTTAGAACATTTAAATCACCATAGAAAGAAACCCAGCCTCTAGAAGCAATTACTTCCCATTTTTTCCGAACCTCCCTAGTTATAGTAAGCCAGTGATCTATAATAGGTCTCTATAAACTTGCCTATTCTGCGCATTTTATATAAATGGAATCAATAATATATATTCCTTTTTAACTGGCTTCTTTCACTTACACTGTTTTCAAGGTTTATCCTGGTATTACATATGCATCAATATGCCATTCCTTTTTATGGTTGAAAAATATGATGCTGTATAGATCAACCTCATCTTTAAAATCCATTAACAATTGATGGACATTTTTCTCGTTTCCACTTTTTGGCTATCATAAAATATGCTGCTATGAACAATTTTTATATGGACATATTTTCATTTCCCTTAGGTGTATTCCTTGGAGTATAACTGAAGGTTTAGTTGGTAATTCTATGTTTAACTTTTTTTGGAACTTCTGGACTATCTTCCAAAGCAACAGTACCATTGTACATTTTCACCAGCCATGTATGATGGTCACACTGTCTCCACATTCTTGCCAAAACTTATCATTTTTCAAATAAAAGACAGCCTAGTGTGTATCTGAAATGATGTCTCATTGTGGTTTTTACTTGCATCCCCCTGATGACTAATGATGTTGAGAATTATTTCATGTGCTTATTCCTCATTAATTTTTTTTGGAGAAACATCTATTTTCTTTGGCCATTTTAATTGGTTTGTCTTGTTATTATTGATTTACACTTTTTCTTTATGTAGTTTAGATGTAAGTCCCTTATGAGCTATATGATTTGCAATACACTCTCTGTTTCTCTAGGCTGTCTTTTCACTTCCTTGTTGATATCTTTCAAAGAACAAATGTTTTTATATTGACATTGCACAATTTATACTTCTTTCTTTTGTCACTTGTGCTTTTAGTGTCATATCTAGATTGGCTTTGCCTGATTCAATGTTACCAAAATTAACTTCTACATTTTATCAAATGTTTCCTAGATTTAGCTCTAAGATGTAAGTCTACAATCTGTTTCAAGTTAATATCTGTGCACGGCATGATGAGTAGCTCTGTTATGGATTGAATTGGGTCCTCAAAAAGCTATATTGAAGGCTTAGCTCCAAGTACTTAAGAATATGATCTTTATTGGAAATAGGGTCATTTCAGAAGCAATTAGTTAGGGTAAACCCTAAATCCAATAGATTTGAGTCCTTCTAAAAAGAAGAAAACCTCATGTGAAGCCAAAGGCACACAGACAGCATGACATGTGATGACAGAGACAGAGAACTGAGGGATGCAGCTGCAAGCCAACGATTTCAAAATATTATTTGCCATTACCAGAAGCTAGGAAGAGGCAAGGCATAATTCAATTCATAATCTCAGAGGAAGGATGGCTGTGCTAGCACCTTGATTTCTGATTTCCTTCCTGCAGAACTTTTACACAACACACTTTATATTGTTTTAAGCTAAACAATTTGTGGTATATTTTTAGAGCCGCCATAGAAATTGAATACAGATTTTGGTATTGGAGTTGAAGCTCTAGTGTAACAAATACCTAAAAATGTGGAAGTGTCTTTGGAACTGGATATTGGATAGAGGCTGAAAGAATTTTGAGATACTTGATAGCAAAAGCCTTGAAGAGATTGCTGGAGGAAACGTGGACTTTATAGGTGATTCTGGTGATGGCTCAGAAAGAAGTAGGAAGTAGGGAAGTTGTAGAGAAAGCTTCTATCATCTTAGAGAATACAAGAACAGACTTGCTTGAATTATGAATGTCAAAGGTACTTCTGAAGAAGTCTCAGATGGAAATAGGAACATGTTGTTGGAAAGCGAAAGAGCTATTTTTATTATAAAGTAGCATAGAACTTGACTAAATTGTGTTTCTGTTCAGTGATGCAAAGTAGAACTTGTAAGTCATAAGCTTGAATAGTTAGCTGAGGAGATTTCCAATCTAAAAGTGGAAGGCATGGCCTGGTTTTGCTGCTTATAGTAAAATGTGACAGGAAATAGATATAGTGAGAAAAGAAAACAGAAGAAAAAATAAACCAGAACCATTTATATAGGTCCTCTTCAATTAATTTCAACAATGTTTTCTTTTTTGTTGTTTTTATTTATCATTTTTTACATTTTAGATTCAGGGAGTACATATGATTTTTTTTGTTGTTGTTAGATAGGGATTACATGGATAATGGTAAAGATTGAGTTTCTACTATACCTATCAACCAAATCCTGAGCATTGTACCCAATAGGTATTTTTTCAAATTCTCATTTACCTTCTCACCCTTCCCCCAGTTGGAGTCTCCAGAGTCTACTCTCTCCATCTTTATGTCCATGTGTACCCATTACTTAGCTCCCACCTATACGTGAGAACATGCAATATTTGATTTTCTGTTTCTGAATTAGTTCACTTAGGATAATGGCATCCAGCTCCATCCATATTGCTGCAAAGGATATGATTTCATTCTTTTTTATGGCTACATGGTATTCTGTGGTGTGTACATATACTAATATTTCTTTACCCAATCAACTACTTGTGGGCACTTAGGTTGGTTTCACAAATTTGCTAATGTAAACAGTGCTGCAATAAGCATACCAATGCGGGTGAATTTTTAATAAAAGTTTTTATTATATTTTTCCTTTTTTTGAGACAGGGTCTCACTCTGTCACTCAGGCTGGAGTGCAGTGGCATGATCACAATTCACTGCATCCTCAATCCCAGGGAGCAAGCTATCCCTCTCAGCTCAGCTCCCAAGTAGCTGAGACTACAGGAGCATGCCACCACACCCTGCTAACAGGTGTCTTTTTTATACATAATGATTAATTTTTCTTTGGATACAAACCCAGTAATGAGAATCCTAGGTTAAATGGTAATTTTATTTTTAGTTATTTGAGATATATTTATGCTGTTTGCCACAGAGATTGAACTAATTTACATTCTCACCAACAGTGTATGAGCATTCTATTTACTCCACAACCATGCCAATACCTTTTTTTTTTTTTTTTGCCTTTTTAATAAAACCTATTCCGACTGGTGTAAAATGGTATGTCGTTGTGGTTTAAATTTGCATTTCTCTGATGATCAGTGATGTTGAGCATTTTTTTTTCATTTTTCTTGGCCACTTGTATTTCTTCTTCTTTTTTTTTTTTGAGAAAAATCTGATTATGTCCTTTGCCCAATTTTTAATGGGGTTGCTCATTTTTTTCCTTTTAGTTTGAGTTCCTTCTAGATTCTGAATATCCGTCAATTGTCAGAGGCATAATTTGCAAATATTTTCTCCTATCCTATAGGTTATCTGCTTATTCTTTTGGTTATTTCTTTTGCTGTGCAGAAGCTTTTTACTTTAATTAAGTCTCATTTATCTATTTTTTGTTTTGTTGCATTTGCTTTTTTGGGTCTTTGTCATTAATTCTTTGCCTAGGTCAATGTCCAGAAGTATTTTCCCTAGGTTTTCTCCTAGGATGTTGATAGTTTCAGCTCTTATGTTTAGGCCTTTAATCCATCTTCAGTTAATTTTTGTATGTGGTGACAGGCAGAGGTCCAGTTTCATTCTTCTTCATATGGTTAGCCAGTTTTCTGAGCACCGTTTATTAAATAGGGTGTTCTTTCCACATTTTTTTGTTGACTTTATTAAAGATTGGTTGGTTGTATGTCTGTGGCTTTATTTCTGGGTTCTGTATGCTGTTCCACTGATGTATGTGTCTATTTTTTACCAGGACCATGCTGTTTTAGTTACTATAGATTTGTAGTATAATTTGAAGTCAGGCAATGTGATGCCACTGAATTTGTTCTTTTTGCTTAGAAGTGCTTTGCCTTTTGGCCTTTTTTTTTTTCTTTTGGTTCCATATGAACTTTAGGATCGCTTTTTCTAATCTATGAAAAATGATACTGGTAATTTGCCAGGAATTGTGTTGAATCTGTAGATCTATTTGGGTTATATGGTCATTTTAATGATATTGACTTTTCCAATGCATAAACGTGGAATGTTTTTCCAACTGTATCATCTGTGATTTCTTTTATCAGTGTTTTGTAGTTCTCCTAGCAGAGATCTTTCACCTCCTTGGTTAAATGTATTCCTGAGTATTGTATATATGTTTTTGTGGTTATTGTAAATGGGATTGAGTTCTTGATTTTGTTTTCAGTCTGAATATTTTTGGTGTATAAAAATGCCACTGATTTTTACATGTTGATTTTGTATCCTGTGACTTTACTGAAACTGCTTAAGTCTGGAAGTCTTCTAAAGGAGTCTTTGGGGTTTTATAGACATGCAATTATATAATCAGAGAACAAAAGTAATTTGACTTTGATTTTTTTTTCCAATTTGTGTGCCTTTTATTTTTTTTTCTTTTGACTGATTGCTCTGGCTGGGACTTCCAGTTCTATGATGAATAAGAGTGGCAACAGTGGACCTGTCTTGTTCCAATTCTTAGGAGAAATTTGTTTATTTTTCCCCATTCAGTATGAAGTGCACTGTGGGTTTGTTATATATGGCTCTTATTACTTTGAGGTAGGTTCCGTCTATGTCTCACTAGTTGAGTGTTTTTATCATGAAGGGATAATGAATTTTATCAGATGCTTTTTCTACATCTATTGAGATGATCTTATGGTTTTTGTTCTTAGTTCTGTTTATGTGGTGGGTCATGTTTATTTATTATTTTCAGATGTTAAACCATCTTTGCATCCCTGGAATAATGATGAATTATATTGTTAATGTACTGTTGGATTTGGTTTGCTATTATTTTGTTGAGGATTTTTGCATCTATGTCCATCAGGGATGTTGGTCTGTAGTTTTCTTTTTGTGTGGTGGCTTTCCTTGATTTTTTATCAGAGTAATATTAGATAGTAGAATGAGTTAGAGAGGGATCTGTCCTCCTTGCTTTTTTGAAATAGCTTAAGATTGGCACAAGCTCTTCTTTGTATGTCTCATAAATTTTGACTGTGAATCCATCTTGTCCTGAGTTTTTTTGGTGAGAAGATTTTGTATTGTGGATTTGATTTCATTACTTATTATTGGTCCATTTAGGGTTTCTGTTTCCTCCTGGTTCAATCTTGCGAGATTGTATGTTTTGAGAAATTTGTCCATTTCCTCTATATTTTCTAGTTTTTGTGCATAGAGGTGTCCATAGTAGTCTCTGGTGGTCTTTTGTATTTCTCTGATATCAATTGTGATGCCACCTTTAAACTTTCCTATTTTGCTTAATCGAATTTTCTATCTTGTTTTATTGGTTAATCTAGCTAGTGATCTGTTAATTTTGGTATGACTTCAAAGAACCAACTTTTTTATTTCATTGATCACCTTTATCATTTTTCCCTAATCTCATTTAATTCACTCTGATGTTTGTGATTTCTTTTCTTCTTCTATCTTTAGGTTTGTTTTTTTCTTGTTTTTCTAATTTCTTGAGATGTGATTTTTGTATAATTTTGATGTAGGCATTTTTAGTGCAATAAACTTTTCTCTTAGAAGTGCTTTTGCTGTATGTCAGAGGTTTTGGTATGTTGTATCTTTATTTTCATTTGTTTAAAATAACTTCTTTCATTTCTGTTTTAATTTTATTGTTGACCCAAAAGTCATTCAGAAGCAAGTTGTTTAGTCTCCATGTTCTCGTGTAGTTTTGAGACTTCCTTTTAGTATTGATCAATAATTTTATTTCACTGTGGTCTGAGAAGGTTCTTGATACAATTTTAACTTTTAAGAATTTTATTCAGAATTGCTTTATGGCCAAGCATATTGTCTATTTTGGAGAATGTTTTGTGTGCAGATGAGGAGAATGCTGTGGGGTGGAATGTTCATTAAATGTCTATTAGGGCTATTTGGTCTGTAGTCCAGTTTAAGTCCAGAACTTCTTTGTTAACTTTCTGTGTCAATGATCTGTCCAGTGATGTCAGTGGCATGTTGAAGTCCTGCACTACAGTTTTATTGCTATTATTCTGTTTTCTTGGGCCTAGTAGTATTTGTTTTGTTAATCTTGGTTCTCCAGTATTGGGTGCATATATATTTAGGATAGTTAAAACCTTTTTATATTCAATCCTTTATCATTATGTAATATCCTTCTTTGTCTTTTTTCTTTTTATTTTTTTTCTGCTGTTGGTTTAGAGTTTATTTTATCTGATATGAGAATGACTACTCCTGCTTGATTTTGTTTTCAATTGGTGTAGCATTTATTTTTCCACCCTTTTAGTTTGAGTCTGAATGTGTATTTAGCAAGTAGATGAGTCTCTTATAGACATCAGATTATTGAGCGTGTATTTTTATCCAATTTTCTACTCTGCCTTTTAATTAGGCATTTAGGACATTTACATTCAAGGTTAATGTTGATATGTGAGGTTCTATTTCTGACATAGAGTTGTTAGCTAGTTTGTTTTGGAACTTTGATTTCGTAGTTGATTTATGGGATCTCTGAATTTTGTACTTATGTATCCTTTTCTGGTAGCCAGTATCATCCTTTAATTTTCATGTTTAGAACCCCTGTGAGCATTTTTTTGTAGGTCTAGTTTAGTGTGACATATTCTTTCAGTCATTGCTTGTCTGGGAAATATGTTATTTTTCCTTCATTTATGAAGCCTGGTTTGGCAGAATATAAAATGCTTGGCTGGCTAAGAATCTAAGGAGCTGAAAACAGGGCTCCAACCAATCTTTCCTGGCTTGTAGGGTTTCTAATGAGAAGTCTGTTATGAGTCTGATTGGTTTGCCTTTATAGGTAATTTGACCCTTTTCTCTAGCTGCATTTAAAATGTTTTTAAATCTTGACCTTGGATAGTATGGTGACTATATGCTTTGGGGATTTTCATTTTATATAGTATCTCATAGGTGTTCTCTGGATTTTTCTTATCTGAACGTTCACCTGTTTAAAAAGATTAGAAAAATTTTATTGAATTATTTCCTCAAATGTTTTCCAGGTTCCTTACTTTTTATTCTCTCTCAGGAGTCCCAATAAGTTGTAAGTTTGGTTGCTTTGCATATCCCATATTTCTTGAAGGCTTTGTTCAGTTTTTGAAATTAGGTTTCTTTATTTTTGTGAGACTGGGTTAGTTCAAAAGACTTGTCTTCAAGCTCTGAGTTTCTTCTGCTTGGTCTAGTCTATTAGTAAAGCTTTCCATTGTATTTGGAAATTTCTTGAGTGAAGTTTTCATTTCCAGAAGTTCTGATTGATTTCTTAAAATATTCATCTCTTCCTTCATTTCCTGGATTGCTTTCTTAATTTGATTTTGTTGATTTTCAACCTTGTCTTGGGTCTTCCTGAGCTTTTTTGCACTCCATACTCCAAATTCTTAATCTGTCATTTCTGAGTTTCGATTTTATTTAGGGCCTACTGCTAGAGATGTAGTGTAATCCTTTGGAGATGACACAATATTCAGATTTTTCATGGTGCTCAAATTCTTAAGCTGATCCCTTCTCATGCAGAGAGACTGACACTTCTTATTTTTGAAATTATTTTTGTTCAGATAAGATGTTTTATTCTCCTTTTTTTGTTCTTATTCCTTCCCCACCCTCCCAAGGGAGTGCGACTGCAGAATATTTTGGATACGGTCATTTGGCTTTACTTCTATTGTCCTGTGCATTTCTTCAGGCAAGTTTTATATTGGGCTGTGAGGCTGGACCTGCAGACCAGTAGGTGGCACGTATGGGTAGGATCTAGCTGTGACTCAAGCCAATGTGTTCTTAATCTTTGTTAACTGTGAGGGGCTCTCTGTTGTTAGGTGATGGGATGGACAGTGGAGTGCTCAGTGCCCTTAGCTTCCTGTTCATTGGGGGTGGGTGAGATGCAGCTTGGCAGAGTTACACCCACCGGCTTGCTCACAGACATCCAGTGATGAGCACAGGCACCAGCCCCAATAGCGGAGGGAGCTCCTTGTGAGGTAAGCTGAGGTCTCTATGAAGGGAAAGAGGGCTACACTGGCTCCACATCCTAGAAGGGCAGGAACATGATCTGTTTCCCTACCACATCCCTGTCCCAGGGCTTGTCACTCTTAGTTCAGATGCACACTGCAGTCTATCTACAGACCACAGTGTTACTGAGAGCCACAGAAAACACCTGTTTTGTGATTCTCCGTGGAAGTGGTATTGGGGTGGAACTTCTTCACTCAGCCTCATACAAACAGCTTTATGGCTTGCCTGTTCTCTGATATGGTAACGCTGCTGTGTACTGTGGTGGGTGGGGGGAGGGCTCCAACTATCAGCCCATGTGGGTAGGTGTTAGTTGTGGTTGCATCAGCTGGTTGTGTTGGCCTGACCTCAGGCCCTGGGGAATGTGGTTAGGTGCTAGTAATGTTGGACCAAGCTAGGTAGTTCCCTAGTTCTTAGGCCACTAAATGGCCCACTGGATGACATACTCAAGTCCTGAAGGGGTTGGACTGGGGTAGGGCTAACCCAGAGTTCAGTTGCTGGCTGCGATGGGAGGGGCAGGCTGGTTCCTATGTCACTGGCAGAACTCTCAGGTAGGGACAGGCAGAATACTCAGGCAGTGGGAGGCCAAGGTAAAATCAAAGGTCTGTGGGGGTTGGACTATCAGAAGGGCTCTGGGCTGCAGCTGAAATGTTCAGGCCAGGGCAGGGCAGCGGCACTGTGTGGATCTTTCACTGGGGAAGGCAGGTCACCTTAACTGGACCAATGGAGACTGGAGCTGTGTGGCAAGTGACATGCTCAGATTTCCCTCCTACTGAAGTGGCACTGGATTTTGCTGTTGGGGGAATGCAAAAGGGTCAGGCTTCCTCACTCTCTCCATGACTCAGGGGTGGTAGGAACAGAGGCAGTGACTGCTTGGAATTGAACTCACAGAAGAAAGCTGAGTCATGGCTCTAGTGCTCAGGCCGGGGCAGGATGGCTGAGTTGGGAACCTGTCAACCAAAGCCAGCAGCCTCATTTGGCAGAGTAAGGGAGGCAGGGAGTCATGGAGTACATAGTCTGCCTTCTGCTCCTCTACACCTAGGCTGTGGTTATATGTATGTGCTGAAGACACATTTAAGTGGTTTAAGTATTCAACCTCCTTGTACCCTCCTGGACTGGTGGCAGAAACAGTGGTGCGGGTGGCTATCACAAAGGGCTTGCCAGTGATCTCTGAGAGTTGGGCTGTCCAAGGAATGTAGAGCCATGGCTGCCATGTTCAGGCAGGAGTAGGGCTGGTGTGCTGGGTGTCCGAAGCCTGCAAGCCTCATATGGCAGGAAGCAGCAGAGGCCTGGCGCTGTGGTCACGCAGTCTGCCTACTGCTTCTCCATACTTGGCTGTGATATCTGTACTGTAAGCACAGGCAAGCACCCAGGTTCCCCTTTACCTCCTTGGCCCACTGCATCAGGACAGAGACTACAACCATTGCAAAAGGCTTGTCAGTTACCACTGGGATTTATGAACTCAGAGGAAAGAAGCCACAGTGGGGATGGAGCATGTACACTGGGTGTCTAAGCAAGCAAGCATCATTTGGCAGGGAGCAGCAGAGATAGAGAGTCACAGGTTATGTAGTCTGGCTGCTCCTCCATACCATGGTTGCAGGATCTATCCTAGGGGTGCATAAAATGCCTGGCCTCTCTTTAAAGCAAGGCTGCAGGAGCTAACACTGGGCTGTTCAGGGATCAAAAGGCTGTGGGATTCCCTGTTTGGCTAGTAGTGCCTTTGCACAGTGCCTTTGCTCTGATTTATTATTTAGAGTAGTTACTGATTTTGACAAAGTTGTGATAGTCTTAGTTTTATGTTTTTGATTTACTTCATTCAATTGTGACAGGAGAACGTACTTTGCATGCTTTTAATCCATTAGTATTTATTGAAATGTTTTTATGGCCAAACCTGTGTTCTATCCTGAAGACTATCCCATGTGTACTTGAGACAAAAGTATATTCTGCTGTCCTTGGGTGAACTGTCTATAGTTATCTTTTGGGACCAGTTGATTTACACAATTGTTCCCGTTTTCCATTCTCTTACTGATCTTCTGACCAGGTATTATATCCATTATTGAAAGTATAGTATTTTAGTCCTCAACTATTATTTCTGAATTGCCAATTTCTCTGTTTTTCTTATGTGAGGTTTATTTAAGATATTTTGGGACTCTTATTAAGTGTATATATATTTACAATTACTCTATAATCTTGTGGAAGACCTTTTCATTAAGTGTCCCTCTTTATTTGTAGGAACATTTGTTTGCTTTCAAGTCTATTTTTTTCTGATATTTATATAACCAATTAATAGGCATTTTAGTTTCCTTATTCTTGAGGTTTCCATGATATATACTCTTTCTTTTTGTGTGTTCAACTTGTATTTCTTAATCAAAAATTCATATTTTGTAGAGAGCATATATCAAAACTTTTATTTAAATGTAGACTGACAATTTCTGACTTTTTATTAGCGTGTTAACTCATTCATATTTATGGTCATTATTTATACAATTAGATTAGTATTTGCCATTTTAGTTTGCTTTATTCATGCTGCATGTCTCTTTTCTTCCCTCTATTTTTCTTTTACTGCCTTCAATTGAATTAACTGAACATTTTTTACTTTAACATTTAAAATTTTTTTTTATTATACTTTAAGTTTTAGGGTACATGTGCACAACGTGCAGGTTTGTTACATATATATACATGTGCTATGTTGGTGTGCTGCACCCATTAACTCGTTATTTAACATTAGTTATATCTCCTAATGCAATCCCTCCCCCCTCCCCTCACCCCACAACAGGCCCCGGTGTGTGATGTTCCCCTTCCTGTGTCCATGTGCTCTCATTGTTCAATTCCAACCTATGAGTGAGAACATGCAGTGTTTGGTTTTTGGTCCTTGCGACAGTTTGCTGAGAATGATGGTTTCCAGCTTCATCCATGTCCCTACAAAGGACATGAACTCATCTTTTTTATGGCTGCATAGTATTCCATGGTGTATATGCACCACATTTTCTTAATCCAGTCTATCATTGTTGGACATTTGGGTTGGTTCCAAGTCTTTCCTATTGTGAATAGTGCCACAATAAACATACGTGTGCATGTGTCTTTATAGCAGCATGATTTATAATCCTTTGGGTACATACTCAGTAATGGGATTGCTGGGTCAAATGGTATTTCTAGTTCTAGATCCCTGAGGAATCGCCACACTGACTTCCACAATGGTTGAACTGGTTTACAGTCCCATCAACGTATAAAAAGTGTTCCTATTTCTCCACATCCTCTCCAGCACCTGTTGTTTCCTGACATTTTAATGATCATCATTCTAACTGGTATGAGATGGTATCTCATTGTGGTTTTGATTTGCATTTCTCTGATGGCCAGTGATGATGAGCATTTTTTCATGTGTCTGTTGGCTGCATAAATGTCTTCTTTTGAGAAGTGTCTCTGCATATCCTTTGCCCACTTGTTGATGGGGTTGTTTTTTTCTTGTAAATTTGTTTGAGTTCATTGTAGATTCTGGATATTAGCCCTTTGTCAGATGAGTAGATTGCAAAAATTTTCTCCCATTCTGTAGGTTGCCTGTTCACTCTGATGGTAGTTTCTTTTGCTGTGCAGAAGCTCTTTAGTTTAATTAGATCCCATTTGTCAATTTTGACTTTTGTTGCCATTGCTTTTGGTATTTTAGACATGAAGTCCTTGCCCATGCCTATGTCCTGAATGGTATTGCCTAGGTTTTCTTCTAGGGTTTTTATGGTTTTAGGTCTTACCTTTTAATCTTTAACCCATCTTGAATTAATTTTAGTATAAGGTGTAAGGAAGGGATACAGTTTCAGCTTTCTACATATAGCTAGCCAGTTTTCCCAGCACAATTTATTAAATAGGGAATCCTTTCCCCATTGCTTGTTTTTCTCAGGTTTGTCAAAGATCAGATAGTTGTAGACATGTGGCATTATTTCTGAGGGCTCTGTTCTGTTCCATTAGTCTATTTCTCTGTTTTGGTACCAGTACCATGCTGTTTTGGTTACTGTAGCCTTGTAGTATAGTTTGAAGTCAGGTGGTGTGGTGCCTCCAGCTTTGTTCTTTTGGCTTAGGGTTATCTTGGCAATGCGGGCTCTTTTTTGGTGCCATATGACATTTAAAGTATTTTTTTCCAATTCTGTGAAGAAAGTCATTGGTAGCTTAATGCGGAGGGCGTTGACTCTATAAATTACCTTGGGCAGTATGGCCATTTTCTTACTTCAGTATAGCTTTGTCTCTTCTCACCTCATTTGTGCAATTATTGTAAATTATATTACATTTATATATGTTATGGTTCTAACAACGTGATTATGTACATCTTATGTACAATTGTTTTAAATATCTGCTAAGAAAAGAAATGTATGTTTAGCATTTATAATTACATAAATACCTTGAATAATGTTTTTACATAGTTTGAATAGACACTCTATTATCTCTTATCTATTTATTTTATTTTTATTTATTTATATTTTTTAGACGCAGTCTTGCTCTGTCACCCAGGCTGGAGTGCAGTGGCACAATCTCCGCTCACTGCAAGCTCCACCTCTAGGGTTCACGCCATTCTCCTGCCTCAGTCTCCTGAGTAGCTGGGACTACAGGCATCCGCCACCACATCTGGCTAATTTTTTTGTAATTTTAGTAGAGACAGGGTTTCACTGTGTAAGCCAGGATGGTCTCAATCTCCTGACCTCGTGATCCGACCGCCTCAGCCTCCCAAAGTGCTGGGATTACAGGCATGAGCCACTGTGCCCAGCCTATTATCTCTTATTTTAAACATGTATAACATTTTTAATTATTTGTGGTAAGACAGGACTACTAGAAATGAACTTTCCCTTTATTTATTTATTTATTTTTTGACTGTCTTTAGTTTGCCTTCATTTCTGACAGATCATTTTGTTGAATATAAAGAATATAAGATTTCTGGTTTACAATGTATTATATTTTACTCTGTTGTCTATGTCATCCTGTTGCCCTCAGGCTTTCATTGCTTCTAATTAAAAGTCAGCTGTCAATTTTATTGGGTTTTCTATCCTCATAGTGAGCCATTTTTTTCTGTTGCTGCTTTCAAGGATTGTTGTCTTTTATCATTTTTTCAATGATATATCTGGTTTTCTATCCATTTGTATTTACCCTTCTTTGTGCTATTTGAGCATTATATGCACATATTCATGTTTTTAAATCAAATTTAAGAAGTGTTCAGCCATTATTTCTTAAATATTTTTTCACTCCTTTCTCTCTTCTCTTCTCTTGGTACTCCTATTACTTCAAATGTTGGTGTACAAAATTTTGTCTCACAGGTTCGTAAAGAACACTTTTTTAAATTCTTTTTTTCTGTTTTCTTTAATTTTAGATCGAAAAATCTTCATTGACCTATACTTTCTGCTAAAAATAATTCCCTCACTTTTATTCATCTGAAAAATGCTTGAGAAGAAATTAATGTTTCTTATCTTTATTTTTCAAACATAATTTTCAACCAAGATTCTTGGTTGATTTTTTTTCCTTCACCACTTTGAATATGTCACCTCACTTCCTTCTGGCACTCATTTTATCTGATGAAAAATTAGCTTTTAATCTTATTGAGGTTGTATTGCACACAGTCCCTTTCGTGAAGCTTCCAAAATTTTTAAAAATTTATCTTTCAATACATTTGCTATGATACGTTTGGGTGTGAATTTCTTTATTTTTGTGCTAATCCTATGTATTCCACTTTTTTGAAGTTAACAGTTGTGTCAAATTTGGGAAATTTTTGGTCATTAATTCTACAAATTTTTGGTTGCTTTTTATCTGTCTCCTCTGTTGTTCTCATTTCATATATGCTGTTGCTTCGAATTATACTCATATTTATCTAAGTCTTTGCTCATTTTTCCTTTTCTCTGTTATTTGCATTGCATTATGTCTACTGACTTATTGTCTAGTTTCGTAATTCTTTCTTTACTAATTCAAATCTGTTGAATCCCTCGAGTGAATTTTTCAATTGTTGCAATTTTCAACTCTGAAATTTTAATTTTGTTATTTTAAAAAATATATGCATTGATATTTTATATTTAATATGACATTATTATTTTACCTTTCCTTAACTTTATAAACACATATAGGTATCTGTATATATACCTATATAGATACCTATATATACTTCAATACTATATATAATACCTATATATATTTATACTATACACAATAATATATATACTATATATAATACCTATATATGTTTATAAAGATAATGGAAGTATAATAATATACCTATATAGTTATATGGTTATATAACTATATAGGTATATAATAATGATATAACTATGCATATACATATATCTATATATAGGCATTTTTTATTGCCTACTTTTTTCACCATATCTACACGTCACATTTTCTTTTATCTGAAGGTCTTAAAATTAATAGTAAAAAACTGGACATTTTAGATAACATATTTTGTAAACTCTGAATATTGATTCTCCTCCCTGCCCATTCCTGGGCTTCTTATAGTTGTTGTTTGCTTATTTGTTTATTGACTTGACTGTAATATTTTAATGAAGTGTATTTCCTTCATAATGTGAAGCCTCTGATGGTGCTTCTCATAGTGCACAGCCTTGAGCTTGTGCACAGTTACTCTGGGACTATACAGATTTTATAATTATTCCTAATTGACTCCTTCTCAAATTTCTCCAGTTAGCTCTCTGCCACTTTTGGTTTCATATCCAGCTTTTAGGCTCCATTAATTGCTGAATGATTGCTCTGTTGTTTTTGACTCTTCTGGGGCATAAATTGCTCTAAATCCAAACCAACTAAATTGGGTATTTCTTACATTAGTAGTTTTAGAGACCTATCTATGATTTTTTTTTTTTCTGACCCTTGGAGACTTCGTAGCTGTGTATCTCCCTGATTCTTCTGGTAACCTAGTTGGCCTAATATTTGGTTTCTCTCATTTAACTTTCCAGACTTTTCTTAATTGCTCATCACGAAAACCTTTATTGCTTTTAAGAATTCCTTTGGGGTTAAATATCCCAACCTTCTGTTTAAAACAAAAAAGTCTGCTCTCTTATCTTTGGAATTATCTGTTTTAATGGCTTGACTCTTTCCATTAAAAAAAAATAAGCAAATGAGCTACTGATCTGAAGCTAAGGTCAAGAACAGAGTCCCACTTCTCTTAGAGTGACACATGTGGCACATAAACGGGGTGCTGGGCAAAGTGGTGGTCGCTGGTATTCCTGACTTGCCTCTTCCAGAGTAAATTCTCCAACTGATAAATGAATTAAAGTGATGTCAATCAAATACCAATTTTACTCCTCCAAGCTAGAGTACAGCCTTTGCTATATGTTTTAGTATGAGAGAGGAAAGGTGTTTTAGAGTTTTTGGCTTTGCTTGCCTGGAATTTAACCTGTGGGACACAGAGCTGAGGTGGATGAGAAATGTTAGTGACCTGCCCCTCCAAATGTTAATTATTAGCCCATTACTAGATGTTGGGGATAAAGGGCACAACATTTTATTGGTCACACACCTAACTGGAGTAGAGCTTCTGCCACTTTGAGGTGGGATTGAGAGAGGGACTTCTTGTGGCTCAAGTCCCACAGATGCTTGCTCTCTTTACAAGGCTTAATATATTTTTGAAGTAAACGTTTCTTCATTTACTGTATGACTTCAGGATAGTTTCCAGAGATTTTAAATGGCTGTCTTTTATATCATTTTCACCTTCTATGGTTGTTTCACTAGTGAGAAGTTTCATAAAATTTTCCATACTACCATTCCAGAGGTGGATTCAGCTTTAATGCATTTCTTAAAAGTCTACACTAAATAGGGAATTTTATCTAACATATTTCAACTTTGTACTTGTTTTTTCAAAACTAAGGCTGTCAAATTAACTCAAATTTAAAATTGAAATAAAAGATTGTCAAATTTTTTATCAGAAATTATCAAAAGAATTACGCTATTGACTGAATGTTTGTGTTCCCCCTTAAATTTATGTTGAAACCCCAATCCCCAGTAGGATGGGATGGTATTGGATATGGGATCTTTAGAAGGAAAATTAATTTATGAAGGTTGAACCCTCATGATAGAATTAGTACTCCTCACCCTCTCTCTCTCCCTCCCTCCCTCCCTCCTTCCCTCTCTCTCTTTCTGTCTGTGCTCTTCACTATGTGAAGACACAGCAAAAAGATGGCCATATACAAACCAAGAAAAAGCAGAGGGCTCTTATCAGAACCTGACCGTAGTGGCACCCTGATCTCAGAAATCTCAGCCTTCAGAACCAGAAGAAATAAAATGGTATTGTTTAAGCCACTATGTATATGGTAATTTGTTATAGCAGCCCTAACTGAGACAAATGGAAATACAGTGGAGTAGCTAAAGGCAGTCCAATAATTTTACTGAAAACTATTAGAAAATTCAGACGGCTTCTAAAAGTTATCTGTTTTAAGGCATCTGTTACCTGTTGAAGCAACAAAGCCTAAGGTTGCTGAGTTTTGAGAGAGTAAAAGAAATAAGAGAAGTGAAGTGATAGGGTTCTTTAATGTGGTCATTTGCTGATTTTATAGGATCAACATCTTGTCTAGACAGAGAAATATTGATGGAGATCAGAAAATTTATTAGAGTATTTGAAGGTCTTGTGGGACTGGAGAGACAACATTGGACACTTAAGTGGACAAATCTGACACATAACAGAGAACTGAGACTGTCATTGTATTTTTTAAAAATAGTGGCTTTTGACAAACTGCAAAGGTTGCACAGTGGAGAAAAAAGTTTTTTCAACAAATGGTTCTGAATCAATGAAATATCTATATATGTTTTTAAAGTGAGCTTGAATCCATAACATTGTACCACATAAAACATTAAAGCAAGATGTGTCATAAACATAAAAGTAACTCATAATTATACATTTTCTAAGAGAAAATATGGTAAAAATGTATTTTTGTTAGGTAAAGAAATAGATAGTATGATAAAAGCATGAGCGTACAAGTGAATAAGTTAGACTTTATCAAAGTAAAAACTTCTGCTCTTTCAAAGACATGCATGAGGAGAATAATAAGAAAAGCCACACCTTGGAAAAAAAAATTCAAAATATATCTCATTACAAACTGATATTCAAAATTTAAAAACAGCTTTATAAACTCAATAAAAAGAAAACAAATTATTTTAAAATTGAGTAAAATATTTGAATGAACTCTTTATCATAAAGACAGGTGGATGGCAAATAAGCCATTAATAGATGCTGAGTCATTACAGAAATACACATTAAACACAAAGTGAGATAGTACTGCACACATATTAGAGAAGCTAAAAGTTAAAAGACTGTTGATATTAGGTTGTAATAAGGTGAAGAAAATTGGAACTCATACACTTCATGTGGGAATGTGAAGTGGTAAAAGCACTTTTGAAAAGCAATGTTTTGTGTTTGACACAAAAAGTGATAATAATTTTAAAAACAGACTATATTAAGATTATAATTTCTTTTCACCTAAAGATACACCAGTTAGACAATGAAATGGAAAACCACAAAATAGTAGAAGATATTTGCAATAAATATACCTGATAAAGATATTATATTGAAAAAATATAGAGGTCCTACAAATCAATAAGAAAAAGCCAAATACAAAAATGTGCAAGTGACTTACACAGAAATGTTATACCAGACATCAAAAAGGAAAAAAAAAATGCACTGCTTCATCGTTATACAAATTCATAACATAATGCCAACATATACTCCCAGAATGGCAAAAATGAAAAAGAAGGCAGTTACTATAATTTTTCAGTGGGAACGTTGAACAACTAGAGCTAACATAATGTGTTGACTGAAAAGCAAAGTGTTTTACAACCTTTGGGAAAATTCATTTTTTTTTTATTTTAAAGCCAAACATAACTCTTAGGCATATATCCATTAGAAATGCATACATATGTTTGGCTGGGCGTGGTGGCTCACGCTTGTAATACCAGCACTTTGGGAGGCTGAGGTGGGCGGATCACGAGGTCAGGAGTTCGAGACCATCCTGGCTAACACGGTTCCTGGCTAACACGGTGAAACCCCGTCTCTAGTAAAAATACAAAAAAATTAGCCAGCCTTGGTGGTGTGCGCCTGTACTTCCAGCTACTCAGGAGGCTGAGGCCCGAGAATGGTGTGAACACGGGAGGCGAAGCTTGCAGTGAACCAAATTCATCAAAAAGGAGATCATACTGGGTAACCTTAATCAGATGAGCTCTTTAAAAGAGAATCCAGACATTCCCTGTAGAGAAAGATTTGAAAGTAGAGTTTCTCCCACTGCCCTAGAAGAAACCAGTAACAATATTGTGAACTCCCTATGAAGGGGGCCATGGTACAAGCAACTGAAGGAAGCCTCTAGAAAGTAAGAGTGATCTCCAGTGGACAGCCAATCAATAAACAATAACTTTAGTCCTACAACCACGTGAAAGAGGACTCTGAGCTGCAGATGGAATGCAGCCATGACTAAAGCATTGCTTTTAACCTGGTGAGATTCTGAGTAGTGGATCAAACTAACTATACCCAAACTCCCAACACATAGTGATTATGAGATAATGAATTTGTCTTATTTAACATCAATTAGTTTATTGTAATTTGTTACACAGAAATAAAAAATGAATACAGAAAGTTAGGATAATGCTTCCATTTGGTGAGTGGGAGGGGATTACTGGGAAAGAAATCTAGTGGAGCTTCTGAAATGCTAGTAATGTTCTATTTCTTGAGTTTGGTATTATATAAATAAATATTGACTTTGTAGAAATCCATCAACTAGATACTTTTAATATATACAGTCTTAGGTATGCTCTATATTAATCTCTAAAAAAGAGATATATAGAGAAAAAATGAAAACAGAATGAACCATCAATATATATTGCATTGTTTTATGTGCAGAATAATTTTAATACATATATGAATAAAACTACACATTCAATAATTTCATAAATTTAGTTTTAATAGTTCTTAAAATGGCTATATTTCTCAATTAACCTTTTCCTAAAGGTTTTCAGTCCTGCTATAATTTTTCTCTTTTTTCAGTCCTGTTTCAATTTGTATTCTATTTTTTCTTCCAAATATGGCAAAAAATAAGACAAATAAGTAATAAAACTACAGCTAATTTTTTAATAAAATATCACCTCTCCTGTGATTAAAATACACTGTATATTTATATATTTTAAGTACCAATTAACACTATTGCCTTTCCATTTCAACTTTGCCAACAATATTGATGATTTTAGAAATGGCTCAAGGAAACTTTATGTGAAAAAGAGTTGCTCTATGTGGTTGACTCTGAATAAATTTTTCCCACTCCCTTTTGAAAGCTTCACTAACAAGATATAAATTCTCCATTTTCGATATCTTACTGGCTAGTCTTGTATTTTTGTTACTGAATGTACTATATTTTTATACATGATATAACACATTCAGTACTAGTGTTTAATTTTCTAATATTGAGTGTTTTTCCCTTCTGCTTTCATGTGTTTTAAATAAATGTGATGTATTCTGGGAATCAATATTTTTATACTATCTTACAATCTATGATGATCACAAATCTGAAATTTGAATAGACACTTTTAGCTCTTGGCCATTTTAAGACATTAAAGCTCATTAGCAATCATTTGTCTACATGAACTACTTTGTCTATAGCAAAACTGAGATCAAATAAATGGTAGGAAACCTGCCTAAAAATTTCCTGCTCTTCACACTAATTTGAATATATCATCAATTTTTACTAACAGATTTGATATGATGGTAAAGAAAGATATTAAAAGAAAGGCTAAGTTGAAATATGTACATTAGCAGATGTTTGTTTATTCAGTTGCCAGTAATTTCTAAAATTAAATAACTTTATTTTTAAATAATTCCAAGTGATGCATATTATTTCTTCTAAATAATTAGAAATAATTGTTTTTGATTGACAAATTATGATTATATACATCTATAGGATACAATGTGATGTTTTGCTATATGTATACAATGTGGAATGAATAAATCAAGCTAACTAACACATATATCACCTCGCTTACCTTTGATTTTTTTATGATGAGACATTTGAAATTTACTCTCAGTTATTTTGAAATATATAGTACACTATTATTGACTACAGTACTGTGCTGTGAAATGTATCTCAAAATCTGTTTCACCTGTCTGAAATATTATACCTTTTTATCAACAACTCTCCTTTTCCTCTCTCTCTAGGCCCCCAGCCTCTGGTAAACATCATTCTACTTTTTACTTCTATGAGTTTAACTTTATTAGATTCCACAAATAAGTGAGATTCTGCAATATTTCTTTCTGTTCTTATATCTCTTAGCATAATGTCCTCTAGATTCTTTCATTTCATCACAAATGATAGAATTTTTCTATTTCTTAAGGCTGAAGAGTATCTCATGTATAATGTATCACATTTTTAATCCATTTATTCATTGATGGACATATAGGTTGATTCTATATTTTGAGTCATGTGAATAGTGCTGTAATGGACATAGGAGTGCAGATATACCTTCAACGTAATATTTCAGTTCCTTTGAATGTGTGTCCAAAAGTGAGATAACTGGATTATAGGGTACTTCAGTTTTCACTTTTTTGAGGAGTCTTCATACCATTTTCCATAATGACTGTATCCATGTATATTCTGACCAACAATATATAAGAGTTTTCCTCATATCCTCTCCAATATGTGTTATCTTTCATCTTTTTGATGACAGCCATTCTAACAGGTATAAAGTTATATCTTGTGGTTTTAATTTTCATTTCCCTAATGATTATTGATGCAGAGTACTTTTTTATGTAACTATTTGCCAATTTTATGTCTTCTTTTGAGAAATGTCTGTTCAGTTTTTTTGCCCACTTTTCAATTATTTTTTTTTCTTGCTATTGAAGTGTTTGAGTTCCTGTGATAGGCTGTCCTTGTGTTGCTATAAAGAAATAACTGAATCTGGGTAATTTATAAAGAAAAGAGGTTTAATTGCTCATGGTTCTGCAGGCTGTACAGGAAATATAGTAGTATAAATTTAATGTAACATAAATATATATTTATATGATTTAATATATATAATATCTAGTTTCAGCATATACGTCTTTAGGAACAGAGATGTTCCCATTCTTAGTAATTCCATGGAAGAAACTTGGATTGGAGGAATCTAGAAGAATTCAGGGTCTAATCAAGTTGACAGGTAGATAACAGGTGTTATAGCTTTTCTTTAGAAACTTATTTATTTTTTCTCCATAGTAGTCCTGATTTCTACCAAAGATAATCAGAGTAAGACAAATTTGTTTGTAAAATCAGTTAGGTCTCATCAATTTTTTTCTTATTATTTACATACGTGCATCCAGAATACCAATTTGCCATATCGTAATTTCAGTTTTAAAAATCTCCTTGAGGCTAGGCAGCAAAACCAAGGCAGAATTCAGATTTTACCTACAGTCTTGAGGATTCTGTACCTGTTAGGAAGTGATAATTACCTACTATAAGGCTGTGAAATATGAAAGCCAGTGTTTCTATGCACATTCTCAAATATGATATTCATGTTGAAGCTTTGGTAATATAACCAATGTTTTAAATTGTATCCCATTATGAAGAAAAGGCAAATTTTTATTGAACTTACACAAATAACCATATTGCCATTAAAATAAAGTATACTCATGAATAGCTTTCAGACTGGGGAGAAATAAAGTAAAATATACATGTTTTCACATTTGCTCATAAAAGTTTACTTTACCAAATTGCTGTTAAACTGTGGAAAGCTTAAGAGAAAAAGTCTTTTTCTTCCTAAATGTGGAAAACAAAGCATTGAAGTGAACAACCAAAAATGTTTCTAAAAAAAGTCATGAAACATTGTTTTCATCAGATACTTAATCTCTTGTAATTAATTTTTGCCCTGTTTTATCTTGATTAGTAGTTTAATGAATTCATCGGTTTCTTCATTAGAGTTTTGAAGCATCTTTATTTAGTTCATTAATATTAAAGTTATTAGAAACTTGTATTTAAGAGCACTTGTTAGAGTCTTTTTCTATGAATCTGGTTGCAAGTGCTTTTAAAGAACTATCAAAATAGTAGGTGGCAGAGACAGAATAGCCATGGTTAAGAATGTGTTGAAAGCTTATTATAACCAAAAACTGACAAGGAAATTTGGCTATTTTTGTGACATAAAAAATAATAGACAAAATCAAGACTGGTAACTACAAGGTTTTTAGAAATTTTATGCAATTTTTGAACATTCATTTTTTAACTTACCCATAAACGTAAGTGAAAGACCTAACATCATCTATTATTTGACAATGATTTACATTTTACTCAGCATCTAAAATAACCCCCCCTTTTTTTTTCTTTGAGACAGAGTCTTGCTCTGTCACCAAGGCTGGAGTGCAGTGGCAGCATCTCAGCTCACTGCAAACTCCACCTTCCGGGTTCAAGCAATTCTCCTGCCTCAGCCTCCCAAGTAGCTGGGATTACAGGTGACCACCACTACAGCTGGCTAATTTTTGTATTTTTAGTACAAAAATGCCTGTTGGCCAGGCTGGTCTTGAACTCCTGACCTCATGATCCACATGCCTTGGCCTCCCAAAGTGCTGGGATTACAGGTGTGAGCCACTGCATCCAGCCTAAAATAAGGCTGTTTTAGCTGAATATCTCTATTTTAGAAACCTCTGAGAAGCTCTAGGGCTTCCTGGATTTTCCTTTTGGGAAAAAATCCCAAAGTTATTTGAGGTCAAGAATACTTAATTGAGACTTTGATTCTGGGGAATTTCACTAAATATGTCAAAGGATTCAAAACACTTGATCAAACTAGGATCACAGGTCACTATGACATAATAGTAATGCTGTTAAGCAGAGCAATAATCAAAGACTTCAAAAGCAATCAAAATGCTACACAGGTGTAACAAACAAACACACACAAAACCTTAACCCTTTCAAAGCTTATTTTTTCTAAGTAATCAAAAACTCTAATAAAGAAAAGAAGAAATTACCTGTTTAAAATGTAAAATATCTGTTTCCTTGACCAGTTACAAAAAAAGTAAAGAAAAACTGCCTGAAGTGTAATTGATTCTTCTAATGAAAAGTCCATTTAGATAACCTGGAAGTCAAACTTGATTAAATGTACTTGAACTTAATCAGACACAGGAAGAGTTTGTGTCCAAAGTTATAAGTGTCCACCAAATAATAGAAGAATTTAAACACAAAAACTAGTACCTTGAGCAGGGGAATACATGGCTCTTATAAACCCCACAGGAAGATTTCTAGTTACATGGAACAACAAAAATCAAGAAAAGTAGAGTACAAAATAAAATTATACTGAAGGAAAATGTTTTTCCACTCCTTCAAGAATGAACATTTTAGTGTCAGGCCCTAACTACAGAGTTGGAACTAAAGAAAATAGTTACAAGAGCTGACAAAAACAAACAAACAAACAAACAAACACATTAAAACGTTATTACTCCAACCAAGGAAAATGTGTATACCCTTGAGGAAAGAAGGACCTGAGACAATGATGCATGACCTGCAAATTACATGATGTGAGATATGGCAAAAGTTGAACTTCTGAGATATGAAGCTGAGAAGTTTTAAGAGCAAAACCTTACCTTGATAAATAAAATCACCCTTCTAAATGAAGAAGATAACACTTGTGGTCAGGAATTGGGGAGACTAAATGGAGACTGTAAAAGAGAAGAAAAAAATGCTTTAGAAAATGGTTGAACAGTTAAAGAAAGTGATTTCAGAATTAAATCAAAACCTCTTGCAAATTTTACAAAGAGCAAATCAATAATTCAAGAAAACCTTGTTTTTCTAACATAGAGGACTAAAACTCTGGTTTTATATTAGTGTATATTTTTAATATTAGAGCTCAGTATTTTAAAATACTTATAAATGATTCCCTTCTATTTATACTCAATTTGATCAAACACAACATCTTTTTTTCATAAATTCATCCTTCAGAAATCTTTCATGACTTAGGCCATCCACAACATACTTATACCTTCTGCTTTGTCCTGTATTTCCTCTTTCTTTAAAAACCAGTCATTTTACATTTGGACAAAATTTACTTTTATTTTTCCCTTATCATTTCAAGAAAAAAGGAAAATAAATTTCACTTCTTACTTTTTGCTCTTTGCTTTTTAACTTTTGTTAACTCAAATGCATCTTCATACTTATAACTTACTTTACATCTCTCTCCCTCTTAGTTACTGATTTCTTTCTATCTTGTTTCTATTTCTTTTCTAAATTTAGTTTTTGAAATGGCTTTTAAATAATGATATGGTTTGGCACCCAAATGTCATCTCTCATGTTGTGGGAGGCACCTGGTAGGGGGTAATTGAATCATGGGGGCAGGCCTTTCCCATGCTATTCTTGTGATAGTGAATAACTCTCATGAGATATGATGGTTATGAAAAGGGGAGTTTGCCTGCACAAGTGCTCCTTTCTTTGCCTGCCACCATCCATGTAAGATTTGACTTGCTCCTCCTTGCCTTCCACCACGATTGTGAGACTTACCCACCCACATGAAACTGTAAGTCTGATTAAACCTCTTCCTTTTATAAATTGCCCAGTCTCAGGTATGTCTTTATCAGCAGTATGAAAATGGACTAATACAGTACATTGGTACCAGTACAGTGAGGTGCTGCTGAAAAGATACTCGACTATGTGGAGGCAACTTTGGAACTGGGTAACAGGAAGAGGTTGGAACAGTTTGGAGGGCTCAGAAGAAGACAGGAAAATGTGGGAAACTTTGGAACTTCCTAGAGACTTGTTGAATGGCTTTGACCAAAAGCCTGATAGCAATATGGACAATAAGGTTCAGACTGAGGTGGTCTCAGATGGACACGAAGAACTTGTTGGGAACTGGAGCAAACTGGAGCAAAGGTGACCCTTGTTATGTTTTAGCAAAGAGACTGGAGGCATTTTGCTCTTGCCCTAGAGATTTTTGGAACTTTGAACTTGAGAGATATGATTTAGATTATCTGGCAGAAGAAATTTTTAAGCAGCAAAGTACTCAAGAGGTGACTTGGGTGCTGTTAAAGGAGTTCAGATTTAAAGGGAAGCTGAGCATAAAAGTTTGGAAAATTTGCAGCCTGATAATGCAATTGAAAAGAAAAGCCCATTTTCTGAGGAGAAATTTAAACCAGTGGCAGAAATTTGCATAAGTAATGAGGAGCTGAATGTTAATCCCAAAGACAATGGGGAACATGTCTCCAGGACATGTCAAAGGTCTTCACAGCAGTCCCTCCCATCACAGGCCCAGGGGCCTAGGAGGAAAAAGTGTTTTTATGGGCCAGGCCCAGGGCCCCCCTGCTGTGTGCAGCCTAGGGACTTGGTGCTCTACCTCCCAGCCACTTCACCCGTGGCTGAAAGGGGCCAACTTAGAGCTTGGGCCATGGCTTCAGAGGGTGCAAGCCTCAAGCCTTGGCGGCTTCCAAATGGTGTTGAGTCTGCCGGTACATAGAAGTCAACAATTGAGGTTTAGGAACCTCTGCCAAGATTTCAGAGGATGTATGGAAACGCCTGGATGTCCAGGCAAAAGTTTGCTGCAGGGGTGGGCTCTCAACGGAGAACTTCTGCTAGGGCAGTGCAGAAGGAAAATGTAGGGTCAGAGCCCCCACACAGAGTTCCTACTGGGGCATGACCTAGTGGAGCTTTGAGAAGAAGGCCACCATCCTCCAGGCCTCAGAATGGTAGATTGACCCATGCGCCTGGAATAGCAGCAGACACTCAAAGCCTGTGAAAGCAGCCAGGAGGGAGGCTCTACTCTGCAATCCCATGGGGGCAGAGCTGCCCAAGACCATGGGAACCCACCTCTTGCATCAGCATGACCTGGATTTGAGACATGTAATCAAAGGAGATCATTTTGGAACTTTAAGGTTTGCCTCACCTGCTAGATTTCAAACTTGCACGGGGCCTGTAGCCCCTCTGTTTTGGCCAAATTCTCCCATTTGGAATGGCTGTATTTACCAAATGCCTGTACCAGCATTGTATTTAGGAAGTAACTAACTTGCTTTTGATTTTACAGGCTCATAGGCAGAAGGGACTTGCCTTGTCTCAAATGAGACTTTGGACTGTCAAATTTGAGTTAATGCTGAAAGAGTTAAGACACTGGGGGACTATTGGGAAGGCATAACTGGTTATGAAATGTGAGGACATGAGATTTGGGAGGGGCCAGGGGAAGAATGACATGGTTTGGCTCTGTGTTCCCACCCAAATCTCATCTTGAATTCCCATGTGTTGTGAGAGGGACCTGGTAGGAGGTAACTGGGAGCAGGTATTGCCCATGTTGTTCTTGTGATAGTGAATAAGTCTCATGAGATATGATGGTTATAAAAAGTGGAGTTTGCCTGTACAAGTGGTCCTCTCTTTTCCTGCCACCATCCACGAAAATGTGACTTGCTCCTCATTGACTTCCACAATGATCGTGAGGCTTCCTCAGCCATGTGGAACTGTTAAGTCCATTTAAACCTCTTTCTTTTGTAAATTGCCCAGTCTCAGGTATGTCCTTATCAGCAGTGTGAAAACAGACTAATACAAATAACCTCAAATTTAGAAAAAAAATTTTGTATTTTTTAATAGAGAACACATTTTTATGCTTTTCATCTTAATTTTTTGATATTCTTTCAATACAGAATTATATACTAATTATAATTTTAACTCTTAGTAACCTTACTTTCTAGTGGCAACCTAGAAAATAAGGAATTTTAAACTGATTTGCCACATACCAGTATTTTCTACATGGTAATCTTCTAGGTGTTTCTAATTTTTAGAACCATCTTTTGCCCTAACACGATTTTATGTATGTTAATAGACCCAAATATTTTTACTCTTCCTGTAAAATTTAAGAAGCTGAAAACAAACTTATGTTTATATTCAATAATTTGCATTTCAATGTTTTTTTCTTATTTGAAAATAACCTAGCCATTTGAGTATTTATCACTTATATAACTTTAAAATTTCAAATTACATGCAAAGCTTATTTATAAAATTGATCCCATTTATATTAACTTTATTTACTTTTATCAATTATATCAAGATTACTTGTAAAAACTGATAGAAAAAGCTAGTCATCATTTCAAGTTATTTTCTTGTTACCCTGTTTTATAGCCTATAAATATCAGATGTTCACTGAAATAAGAATCTTAAGCTAAATATATGAGTATTTCACCAATAACTGAGAAGATATATCTGTTTTCAGCAAACCAACAATTTTAGTCTTAGTATTCAAATAGTTACACAAACAAAGATCACTCTGTTTTAAGTACTAATTCATATTTGTATACCTGACATTTCACTTCAAAAGGAAGAGGAATTTAACGACAAACTTCTCAGCATTTACAGAACTATATCCTAAGTGTGAATTTTTAAATAAATTAAAACTGATATAAAAAACCGTATACTTTCTTTATAAGTGTATATTAAACATAACATAGGAAACCATTTTGGTTTCACAATGGAATTTGCTTTCTTTAAAAATATATGAAGAAAAAATCAAAACAAAAATATAATTATGTATTCAATTAATATTTATTAAGCTCCTGCCTAGAGACAGGCACAACTAGACACTGACGAAAAAGTATGAGGAAAGCATATGCAAAGTACCTGCTTCATGCTTACATACTATAAAAGGAAAATGAAAAGTTCAATTGAGTTACTACAGCACATATATCTCAATATCTATATCTGGACAGATAGTTATAAGTTACACTGTCATATTACATTTAAAAAATAAAGAAAGAAAAGAACAAATGTTCAAATATCAATGTTGGGAGTAAATGGATAGTAGCAAAGGCTGACTGTGATCTCTGGTCGGGGATCATAGAGAAAGTTAGACTTTAGGAGAATTTAAGGCAACTACCAACTAAATTAAAGCTTCTAAAGCTATAATTTTTGGTAATCATATAGAAAATGGATGGATTTTAGTGAGTATCAAGAATCCAAATAAAGAAAAAATTGATTTTTGCATACAAGCAAAAGTAATTTATAAGCCTTGAAGAAAAATTACCCCAAATCATCTTTGTATTATGCTTAAACATATATGGCAAACCCACAACTTGCTTATTTCATTGATTTTTTTCCCAGCAAATTGTTGTGAATTGCCTAGGCTTTGTAATTGAAATATAGTTGAAGACTACTCCTGATAGGACTGCTGTTTTCTTCCTTCCTGCCTTAAATAGTTCCAATATTGCAAGCTTCATGCCATGGAGCGATGACGCAAAACACACCTAAATACATAGAACACAGGCAGAGGTCTTGGTTTTTGGTAATACACTTAAGTTACCACAGATCTGACCTGATCTCCTTAAAACTGCTTGCTATGTGAGAAAAAAAAAAAAAAAAAACTTGTAAAAGTTCACAGCTTTATTCATTATGACTTCTAACCAATTGCATCACTGATTGAAAGACTGTGAAAGAATAACATCATGTGTGGTTAGTGTGTTCCATTTTAGAGATATCTTTTTCACCCTTCTTACATGTGAAGTGATACAAGCTCTCTCTAATATCCCAGGGCATATTGGTATGATAATTTGCCAGTTGAGCAAATTTGCTTTAACCTTGGTTCATGAAACATATATGGAGAGATAAATGCACATTTATTTAGTTCATGAGCAGAGAATCCACTACATTGCATTATTGCAGTCATGATATAATAGCAGAATAGATGATTGAGTAAATAATATATAACTATACAATAAAAATTTCAAAATATTATATAAATATGTTATTATATGAATATTTTAGAATGACACTTGAAACATTCAGTGCATGTACCATTTAGTACCATGTACTGAAGGGTACAATGCAGGGTGTAGGTTTTGTATCCTGGCTGGCCTTTTTGCACCCTGGCTGGCCATGTACTAAATAGTACATGCACTGAGTGAGACAATGCAGTATGTCAGTTTTGTATCCTGGCTGGCCTTTTTGTATTCTGGCTGGCCATGTACTAAATAGTACATGCACTGAATGGGACAATGCAGTGTGTAGGTTTTGTATCCTGGCTGACCTTTTTGCATCCTGGCTGGCCATGTACTAAACAGTACATGCACTGAATGGGACAATGCAGTATGTAGGTTTTGTATCCTGGCTGGCCTGGTTTGCAATCTTTGATCAATTGTGTACTTCAACACTTTTATCTATCTCACTTTCTCATTTGTAAAATGAGGGTAAGTAAGTCCTGTTTCAGAAGAGGTACATGGAAAACATATGTAACAGAAAAGTACTGTCATTTTTACTTAGCACCTAGTAAATGTTTGTACTGGATTTTTCCCTTCATAAAAAATTAATTCTCACAAAATAAAATTATAATTAATAACTATTATGAAGATTCATTGAATAATATTTCATCTGTTTTATATTTTAGTAGATCAATAAACCAAATTCCCTGTCACCTCAGACTCTGCACCTGTTAAAGCCCTGTAAAGAGCCGACATGTAAGGACTTATACTGACTGGATACAGTGAATATGGAGCAAATCAAATGTATTTAAATAGTAAATTATCATATTGTTATAAATAAAAATTTACATTGCATTTCCTTTTAGAACGTTACTTGGATATATATTTTTCAACATTTACAAATGCTGATGCTTCATGTACTTAAAAACGGAATAATTTTTTATTTGAATTTCAAACTCTTGAGTTTGAGTGTGAAGACTTTAATATTAATTAGTCAGAGATTAAGCTGAATATGTCTTAAGTCTCAATGTTCTATCTTTCTAACCATGTCAGGCATGGTCTTGTGATCATTACACAGAAAATCTCTTTAGGCAGAAAAGCCAAGTGGAATTCAATAAGAGAAACTATGGCAACAAACACAATAAAAATTTTTATTCTCTTTGCTTAGGATGTTCAGTGAAGGCTCAGATCAATGAATGTAAGTAATATTGGGTTTGAAGTACTTGGTTCACAAAGATCTACAAAAAATTGACTTATTTGAAGTTAAACGAGATAGGATAGATGCAAGAAGACAAGTGAAAAGAGATATTTTAATTTCATTCACTGTCACTTAAAAGTAGAACGATTTGCATGTGTTCTTGTGGTTGATATATATAAAAAAATAATTATACATCATATGGAACCAGGTAAAAATTAAATACGGATACAGGTTAGATTCTCAACATTTATTTAGTGACATAGCTACAGAGGGTGAAATGTGGGGTAAAACAAAATACAGCTTGCTATCAGGTTCCAAAGGAAATGAATACTTACTCATATCCAGAGTGATTATGGAAGACTTTGCAGAGGACATTGAATTTGTTTGATAGCGAAGAATAGCTACTCTTTTAAGAAATAGTTGGAGGGGGAAAAAGAAGGCTCTTCCTGATTATATTTTCAAAGAAAGGTCCATTTACCTGTTAGTCTTTTCTAGAACTTATTTTACAACGTAGTTTGAAAAGCATAAACACAGGCGCGTGCACACACATACACACACACACACACACACACACACACACACACTTATGGCACCAGAGTATATTCTGCAAAACCAAAGTGCTGTATTTTTTTCAGGAGTTAAAAACAAAGCATATTCAACTGATGATTTTTTTAAAGAGACTATTCGTCTCATTGTTTAAGATGCAGATTCTGTGACCTGATAGAACTCATTTGAATACAGGCTTCAGGCTTTGTCACGTAACAAGTATGAGACATTGTTAGGTAGTTCTGTAATTGTTATGTAAAACAGTTTCCTCATCTGTAATATGGGATTGTTTTAAGAGTTAAATGAGAAAAGAATATAAAACTTTTAGTGCTGCATTTTGGCACATGGGTAGCAATATATAAATCTGAGTTCATGCTATTATTTTTTGTTATTATATCAGAAGAAAACATCTTTCTGTGTTTTCCAATCAATATTTGGAATGTTTCCTTAATGTTCAGAAGTTTATTTGGTTAGTAATATTCCATGCTAAAAGTATAAAGCAGGCATCGTATAATGGAAGCAGAGATCTAGAAGACAATTCCAAATCCTCTGTGAAACAGCTGATTAAAATTAGGATTGAAAGACATGAGTCTGTGTATGTGTGTGTGTGTGTGTGTGTCTGTGTCTGTGTCTGTGTGTGTGTGTATATATATAGAGAGAGAGAAGAGACATATACAATGATAACCAAATTTTAAATTATGAAAAGCTAAACATAATGATACTAGTTTCTTCATCCCTTCCTTCAAAAAAATAAATTGTAGGTCCTATTATTATGCAAATTAAGCACCTTAATCTAAAAATAAATTCTTAGTTATTTTATTAAGTTATAAGGTACAAAAATATCCAAAGAATATAATAAAATATGGGTAGTACTTTTAAAGCCTAGTTTTTTTAAAAAGTGAAATTCTTTCTATTTTAGTGGAAACATCTAGGCAACTGCACTTGATCTACTGAAATAAGTCAAAGTCTCATGATAAATGAATTATTTTTTAGACCTTAGAATGTGTTTATGACTATTTTCTTGGGACCTAAATTTTTAAGGCAAGATATATTTGTCCTCATTGTATCTAGAATTAAGCATAGAACTTAGTAGGTGTTCAATAAATGTGGGAACAAAATTAAGGTGTGAAGAAAATAATACTTCAAAACGTTAACCTTATCGATTTTCATTTCTGTAGTGTAAGTCACATTTCTAGCAACCATTTTTTATATTATGACCCTATAAAGAGACAGGAGGGCAAACAGTATCACACAAAAAAATTGAGATCATATAGGCAGTATTTTCCAGACAGTTAAAGAAAGACTTTCTGATTGAGGAAGAAGTTGTAGGAAAAAAAGCTGGTTTTAAAAGTGAAAATGATCCAACTCTCATTTGACATGCCTCTGTATGTACCCTTCAAATCCTGAAGGGTGATGGAAGAGAAAGGACAGAAGTAGAGAGTAGAACATAGTTTGTCTGGCTTTCCACTTGATAAATTTTGACAAATAATTTTTTTTAATTTAGATTTTGTGGTTTCTAAATTCAATAGAATTACTTGGACATTTGTTTTATAAAAAAGAAATTTCTAGTTTCTATTCTTACCACACTAGATCAGAAGATCTTATCTTTACTAGATCTGTAGATGATTCTGGTGCACTGTCTGTGATTGGGAACAAATGGTCAAATAAGACAGCAAATGATGTGTAAAAGGATCGCTCTCTTGGAATCTTTGCTGATCACTGTCAGTGAAATAGACTGTGAGCAAGGATATCAGAAGCCACCATACTTCTAAACATGTTTACGTTGTTTTTTCTAAAAAATAAGAGAACTTGAATATTTAAAATAATTAATGTAACAATTGACAAATGCAACTTTAGTACTTATAACTTTATATTAGAATCTACTCTAAGTGAAATATATATTTGATATCTTACAAATGTATTATACAGTGTATATATCAATCTTTAGTTTAAGCTGTGTTCTGAAAGCCATTTGTGTAAAACAGATGTATTTTTGATGAAATAACTCTATGGCCAAAGGTTTTGGGGAAATACCACAGACCCAATCCACCATCTGGATAGTCCTATTGCAAATGAACATAACACCGTCTCTGTGATTTTTGATGAAATAATTCTATGGCCAAAGATTTTGGGGAAATACCACAGACCCAATCCACCATCTGGATAGTCCTATTGCAAATGAACATAACACCGTCTCTGTGATTTCCTTCAGTTAACATAATAAACAAAAACTTTAAAAATATGTATGAATTTCTTTTTTATCTTCATGCCAATAAAATTTTATTTTAAGTAAACTCAGATTTTGCCCACAACACAATTTTAGATACATTAGCTTAGAACAATCATTTTCAAACCATGTTCGAAAGAACATTAGGACTCTATGAGACATTTCTTTGGTTTTCAGGGAAGAAAGTATGATCACTCTCTTCATGTTTAATTTATATCTGATCTGTCACCTTAGCCTATGTCTCAATACCACCACAAAAGTTGAAGTTCTGAAGCATAAAAAATTTCCCGCAGGGTTTCCAAATTCCAAGTTTAAGAAGCACTGGTGCAGATGATGAAAGCTAGAAATCCGAGTGCTAATTTCAGCTCTGCCACCGACTGTGCAATCTGCAATAACTAACTTATATTCCTTGTGATTTTGTATATTTATAAGTAAGCCAAGAAAAGGACTCTTATTCCACTATCTGCAGATAAAGCTTATTGACATGTACTGAGTAAATGATTATGTATGTTAAAGAAATGTTACATTTAAAATAAATGATTATGAAACACTTCATAAAGGAAAATCATTATAGATATACATATTAGGTCATTATATAGAAAGGGAGAAATGAACATGGAAACATTTTTGGGATAAGAGAAAACAAGTAAAAATCTGAGATGCTCATATATTTCATAGTTATAGAAAAAATATGTATGGGCAACTTTAATGCTTGCCTAAGTAAAACATTAAATGACTTTTTAAAGAGTCATTTATTTACATAGCTTTTAGATAAAGTATATTTGGCCTTCTAATGGAAAATAATAAAGCTAAAGGTAATGATATGCTACATTTACATATTTATTCTGCTGTGCTGGAAGTATTTTCACAAAACTGATATTATTCATCTTTTGATGACATTCTTGTGTGTTATACAAGTACATGTAACAGTAATAGATGTAAAATATAGACAAGGGAGCGGGGCAGATAATCAAAAGAGAAGAAAGGTATTTATCAATACAAAAAAAGGACTAACTTCCAGTTATCTTTGTTTGGAAACACAGTAAACAAAATGCACAGAAATTATTTTACAAATTTAAGATGGCAGATATTTTTATTATTTTTTCAATCACTTATTTGAACTGTGTGTTTATTTTTTGTTTATGTACCTCTTGCCCTATAATAAATATATATTTTTTCCATTAATACATTGCTTTTGTAGTCAGCATTTTATGTGTTTATAATTATGTATAGATTTCATACTACAGTCATTGATATTTGGGCTTCTCAAGTCTTTATAAGTTAATCAAATTCATTAATTCTGATCTTGATAGATATCCTAAGTTTATACTGTGAACATCTCTCTGATCTGTAAGCATACAGCAAAAATAAACAAAATAATAAGATGTTCACATTCAAAATCAGGCAAAGGTTCACATTAAAAACCAGGCAAAGGTTTTTATGGAACATTGCAGAATAGAAAAATATAATACCAGCAGGCACTGGTGCTTCAAACTTTCTAGACTCCAGATGTGTCTAGTATACAGTCACATATCCTTTGAGAAGCAAAGTACCTGAGCCGGATTCACTGACTGACATCAGAAAATTTTATGCGGTTCTAATGCCATAAAAAATAATTTGATAAAAACTGGTGAAACACTCAGGAGATAAGTTTTAATAAAGCTTCATACTCAGAGAATGTGGATCAGTGTTTTTCAAACTACATGTTGCAACCTTTATTGGATTTGAAATCAATCTAGACTGGCATAACAAGTATTTTTTATAAAAAAATTAAAATAAAGAATATTACAGTGCATCACATGCAAACCTGCACGTTTTGCTTCATAAAGGTTTCTTTTCCTAATACGTACATATGCACATTAAGAAATGAAAAAAATTGATTTTTTTCTGTTGCTATACATCAAATAGTTTGAAAGGAAGTAAACAAAAGTAAGTAGAAAACATTTGTAGGAAATCCAGAAAATACAACTTCCTCTTAGTAGGGATATCTATGAGATCAACATTATCACTGTAGGATAAGAATTATAGTTGCGTCATATATCTGTTTCTGGACTGGGAGCCAGTGGAGCCTCAAGGATAGAATATTTACCATGAGAGTAGCATGGGGGAGTGTAGAGAACAAGAAACGAACAAAAATAACAAAAGCAACACAAGCTCCCACTGAACATTAAACTATAAATTAAAATTACAATTGCAAGAGAAAAGCCAAAACTAAGAAAGATAACAAGAAAAAACTGTAACTAAAATGTAAACTGATTTCGATCTAATAAAAACAGTAGAAGAAGATAAGGATGACCTTAAAATAAAGATGTTGTAGAAGAATGGTGCGCTGGGAACATGGCAACCCAAACACAGTTCCCAGTTCTAATCTGAACTCCAAGCTAACAGTCTTTATGAGCCAAGTAGCATATAGACAACAGGCATGTAAGTTCAAGAGAGGTGCTAACCTCTAATGGGTTTCCAACAGAGGAATATAAGGAAGGTTTTCTTCTCCAGTTTTTCCCCTTTAGCCTTCCTATCCTCTTATTCCCTACCTAACTCTACCACTCCCAACCCCTCCAAGGGAGACTGCAATCCAGCTTAGTGAGGTATGAGCCTGGGAGAAGATCAGAAAGTATCAAGTCCTCGAAGATGTGGTACCCAGAGATGTTTGGAGCTCTGGAATAATATGTGAATGAGCTTCACATCTTCTTAGCCTTCTAAAGTCTAAGAAAGAGCTAGAAGGATACATTGAGTCTACCCTGCTACTGAAGTTTGAAAAATACAAAACAATTTTGGAACACAGATGCTTGTTTCAAGGGCCAGGCACTATGTCCCAGTCTATGACAGCAGATATTGCTTTGTTTTTCATCATTTAATAACAAATCTTGACCCAAAAAGCAGAAAGCTCTGCAACCATAGAGGACAGCAAAGAGGAAATAGAGAGACAGAGAGAGAGAGAGAGAGAGAGAGAGATGGGAAATTGTGAAATAAAGCTGCAGAGGGATATAAATGACATTGTGAACAAACAATAATAATATGTGCATTTTCTGGTATTCAGGAGAAAAATTCACAAAAATAATTATGGAGGAATTAAAGGAAGAAAACAATTGTTATTGAGACTCAGTTTTGTAACCTATAAAATCTCTGGTGAGTGAGAATCATTTTGAAATACAGGATAACATATAAATATAAGAGAATCAAAAGGCAAAATATAATAGATTTTGAAGAGTGATCAGGAGACCCATTGTATAAACAACAGCTATTCCAGGGAGAAATGAAACAGAAGGAAAGAGGTAATATTTTAACCATAATAGAAAATATCTTCTTGACTTGGAGATAAAGTGTGCAGAGGGAAAAAATAACTAATTTATCAGCTGTTATATGAGATAAAACTAATGCCTACCCTTGTGTACTCACACATTGGTGAATTATTGAACTCTTCCGGCAAACAAAAATTCTTATATGTTTCCAGGCAGAAAGAATAAGTTATCTCTCAGATTATAATCAAATTGGTATTGGACTTTTCATCTGTGCCACTGGAAGCTAGAAGATGGTGGAATACTTTCGGCAGAACACTAAACTTAACAGCAACACAAGAACCATACTCAGTCAAGAATTAATTCCTTGCTAAGAATAAGGAAAAATATTTGGGGTTATTTAAGAGTTTAGAGAATAGATTATCAGTTATTTATCACTATGACAATCACTCGGGTGCCTACATAAAAGTCATTCACACCCCATTCTTATTTTCCTGCCTGAAACTTAGAGGCTATAAAAGCTAAGAACTCAATTCGTCAATTTATCTAGTAGGTAATGATGTCCATATTACATGGTTCTAACAAATAAGATTTAGCAGAAATATGCTGGTGCTGTTTATTAAAAGCTATTTATTCTTTCTCTTGTTCCAGGCTTAGAATATAAACTGACACCTTGAAGAAGTGATCATCTTGTAATCAACACTTTATTCTAAGGATAACAGAGATAAATGATATAAGGATCTCTGTTTCTTAATGGCATTGTCGAGCCCCAAACTTTCTACTGCTAGATATTTTATTGCATGAAATAAATAAACCTTAGTTGCTTAAAATATTTTTCAGGGATTTCTATTTTGGTAGGCAAGTATATTGTTAACTTATACAATGCACAGTTGTATAAGTTATGTGGACATGGAATTATGCACAAAACAGAATCTAAATGGTGGAACTGGAAATGCAATAGGTAGGGTATATCAGGAAATGAGAATCCTGCCACTATAGGCTAGAACGTTGATGAGTCTTGTTTTGTAGTAGTGGGGCATGTATTCCATTTGACATATGCTGTGTCTTGGGATGCAAATCACATATCTTGTGAGGTAAGTAGTGGGATGATTTCAGAATGTTGGAATGTTCTGGTTACTCAAGGGAATGATCATCTGACATAGTAGTGCCTTCAGATTGTGGAAAGCCAAGGCATAGAATAATAGAGGGCCACAAAAGTAAGTTTTTCTTAAACATTTAGTTTCCATGTAAGTGGTTGTTTCATTGGCACTTAATACATCATTAAATAACAAACAACTACAGTTAGATAACAGAAAATATTACATTATTATACCATACTCATAAGAATGGGATATTTTACCCAGTATCAAACATTACTAAAAATTTAACAATTTCATTTTTATCACCAAACACCTATAAAAAAAGCCAAATACCTTTCAACTGCTTATTGGATAAACAAACTGTTATATACCTATACAATATAATACTATTCAATAATAAAAAGGAAAAAATACAGATGCATGAAACAAAATGGATGAATGTTCATAACATTGTGATAAATGAAAGGAGACAAACTCAAAAGATTACATACTTTATGATTCTCATAAAATGACATCCTGAACAAGACAAAACTTTAGGGAAAGGAAAGAAATCAATAGTTAGAAAGGGCTGGAGGTTATAAAGGGTATTGGCTACACAGTAGCAGCACAAGGAAACTTTTTGATTTAGTAGCTGTTATAGATTTAATTATGCCTCTTTTACCAAAAATAATCATATGTTGAAGTCTTAATACTCAGTACTTAGAATGTGACCTTATTTGAAGATAGGGTCTTTCACTTACAGAAGTAATCAAGTTAAAACAAGATCATTAAGGTGGGCTCTAATACAATGTCTTAGTCTGTTCTCACTTTGCTAATAAAGACATACCCAAGACTGGGTAATTTATAAATGAAAGAGGTTTAATTGACTTATAGTTCCACACGGCTAGGGAGGCCTCACAATCATTGCAGAAAGGTGAATGAGGACCACAGTCACATCCTACAGGGTGGCAGACAAGAGAGCATGTGCAGAGGAGCTCCCCTTTATAAAACCATCAGATCTCTTGAGACTTATTAACTGTCACAAGAACAGCATGGGAAAGATCCACCCCCATGGTTCATTTACCTCCTATCGGGTCCCTCCCATGACACATGGGAATTATGGGAGCTACAATTCAAGATGAAATTTGGGTGGAAAAACAGCCAAACCATATTAACAATATAACTGTAGATCTAATCCGATAAAAGGGGAAGTTTGGTCAGTGGGATATGCAGAGAGGGAAGACAAGATAAACAGACATAGGGAGAAGATGACCAGATGCAAGCCAGCAAGAGAGGCCTGGAACAGATTATTCCTCAGGCCTCAAAAGGAATCAATCCTGCTGTCACTTTGATGTTGAACTTCTATTTCCAAAAGCCATGAGACAATACATTTTTGTTTTATTAGGGTTAGGGTTAGGGTTAACCACCCAATGTGTGGTTCTTGGTTAGGGTAGTCCTAGCAAATTAATACAATGGAACTGTTCCATACTTTGATTGTGGTAATAATATAATTGTATGCATTTGACAAAATTTACATAATTGTACACAAAAGTGTGCATTTACCATGTTTGGTTAAAACATGAATGAAAAACACAGTTTATGAAAAAATATTTATGTTGTCTCAAAAATATGACATTGCAATATGAAAGAGATGGGAGATTTAAAACAAATACTTCACAATGAAGATATACAGATGGTCAGCAAGCACATGAAGAGATGGTCAACATCACTAGTCATCAAAGAGACTCCAAGTAAAACCACAGGAGGATATCATTGCATATTCATTATAATGGCTAAAATTAAAAAGTTTCACAATACTGAAGTATCAATGAGGATGTCGAGTAACTGAACTTCCTCTCAACTTTGTGGCTCTTGGGAATGTAAATTGGTATAACCAATTTGCAAAAGTTTGACAATTTCTTGAAATCTTTAACATGTGATTACCATAAAATATGAGAAACACGCTATTACTTACCAAAGAGAATTGTCTTAGTTAGCTTTGTTTTCTATAACAAAATACCACAAACTAGGTGATTTATCAACAACAGAAACTTACTTCTCACACTTCTGGAGGCTGGAAGTCCTAGATCAGGGTGCCAGCAGTTAGAGTTCTAATGAGGTTCCTCTTCCAGGTTACAAACTGCCAACTTCTTATTGTGTCCTCATATGGCAGAAGGGGTGAGGGAATTCTCTGGGGTCCCTTTTATAACGGTACTAATACCACCCATGATTAGTCACCTCCCAAAGACCTCACCTCCAAATACCCATCACATTTGGGATTAGGTTTCAACATATGAATTTTGAGGGGACATGAACATTTAGTCTACAACAAGCATGAAAACATCACACCACACAAAACCAACATAGAATTTTCATCATGACTTTGTTCATAATAGCCCCAAACTAGAAATAATATACAAACGTCCATTAAAAGGAGAGTGAATAAACAAGTGTGATATATCATACAACAAAGTACTACTTCACATTAAAAAGTGAGGAACTGCAGATATATGTGATAACACAGATGCATCTCAAACCATATGCTAAGTGAAAGAAGCCAAACGCAATAGAGAATATGTGATATTATTTCAGATGTATATGTGATCCAATATGATATATATGTAATCCAATAACAGATCAGAAGGACAACATAAAGCAAATATATATTGACATAAAGCAGAAGTGACTGTTTGGTGCTGGCTGTTGGGGTTATTGAGAAGGAAAACTTTTAGAGTGGTGGAAATATTGTATATCTTCTTTGTAGTGGTAGGTGTACAGGTGTATACATGTATACATTTGTTAATTTCACATTTAATATGAGTGTGTTTTATAGCATATAAATTATACCTTACTGAGTTTTATAAAACATTTATTTACATAAAATGTTCTTTCTTCTATCAAATTCAAATTTGTCAGTTTTATAATTGTAATGGAAATTAATATGTTTCCATCATATAGTAAAATATACAATAATACAATGCATAATAGTTTGTAAAGGGGAAGTATTTGCCAGAATCATCCACATAGGATATTGTCACATGCTAATTAATAAGCTTGTTCTAGGTTTCAGATTACTTTTCATAGGCAATTTCTGTAAGCAGCAGTATTGACGTTAAGTCAGACTTAACGTTAGACAAAAGTCTATTCAAAGCTTACCTCTAGTACATATCATGTTGGGGGGTTTGGGGAAATTGCCTAACCTTTCTAAACCTATAAATTAATTGTTCTTCATTTGGGTTATTTTATGAAATATTAAGTAATATATGGGGCATTTTCTCACAATGACTGGCACATTAGTGCTAAATAAATATATACTGTATATATAAATAAATGAATAAATAAAAGAAAAAATGAATGGTAAATTGCTCTGATTGCCCCAGTATTTACTTAGCTGGTAGCCTGTGTTAGGTGAATAATACAGGAGGATGAATGACTCCATGACTATAGGAAGACATGATACTCAGTGGCAGAGGGCACAGGAGTTATCACATGCATGACTTTAAACATATAGATAAAGTCAGGCATAAAAACCCTTGTCATTCATTGATGGATACAATTTTATCTCTTGAACTATGAGCTTGAATATTTTTATTTATTACATCTTAACTGTGTGAGAAAACATTTTAAATAGTCCATCTTCAAGGCATGATAAATCTGAGCACTGGCAGCCAGCCAGCCTGCAGATGTAACAAACCACAGGGCTCATGCTCCTAGAAAGTCATGATAAGCGAACAGAATGTAGAGGAAGGGTCAGCCCATAAGAGGGAAGAAAGCTCCATTATTGGGAAATCGAAACTTAAGCAGGGAAGGAGACAGGATATAACCTTGTGAGGGGGATAATGAAACTTAGGAAATGTCTGGGAAGATTGTAACCCTATAGTATTTGACCAGTGACGAACTGGGAGAGGGACTCGCATGCTAGGAGATAAATTACCTGCTGTAACTGCCCCAGGTGTGCCTGCCTACTAGACACCCGATCTTGCAAGACCACCATTAAAAGTCTTGCTTCCACTGTTCTTTGTGTCTCCCAGTCCATTCTTTGGGTTTGGATGGGTGAATGTGTGTTTCTCACAACTGAGAATAAGTTGTTTCCCTTTCTCTCTGTAAAATGTGAAATAAGAGCTTAGAAGGACAAAGGACAATTTCTTCTTATTCTCCTGTACATTGCTGAACAACTATAGTATTCTTTTGTGCCACAAAGAGAATCGTGTTCTTTTTTTTTAAATCCATACAGTCTACTATTGCGTACTCCACTGTATAATATAAATAAAGCTTAAATAGACATTTCTGAGACTCCTATCATCAGGGCGGAGCAGAGTATTCACCTGAAAAAGCCATGTTTTAATTTTTCTATTTGCATTTAACTTACATCCTAAGTAAGTGACTAATGTCATTTCTACACGATGGAGCATCTCAGATGCTCTATACTTTTATCTTAAAAATATGTTCTTCATTAGAAATCAAACTACATTATAGTATAGAGCAAATCTAAAGCCAAAATCAATATCTATGTCAAAAATTGTTAAGATAATTCAGAGGACTTTGGCTTTTGAAAAAAGATGAAATAACAGGAACCAATTTACCAGTCCCCCTAAACAGCTAAAGTACAAAATACTATATATAAAACCACAGTTTTAAAGACATTAGACAGCTAGTAATTAAGGGCATTGATACCTGAGAAATTGAAAATGAAAGAGGTGAGTCCTACAGTTTTCTTAGCTCTAACACCAGGTTAGAGTTCTCAGAATGTGGTGTGGATAATGGGAATCTTGACAGAACCCAGAAGTTTCTCTAAGTTGAGGAAGTGAGGCTGAGAGTTCAGGAGGGAAAGGCCAAGTTGGCTAGGGTTTAGAGGAAATTCATCAGAGACATTAGTTCTACCAAAGGAGGGAGAGAGGGAGAGAGACAGAGAAAGAGACAGACAGAGTGAGAGAGAGAAAAAAAAAAATCCAAAGTCATGCAGAAAGTAGTCCTGAAGCCTTCAGTTGAGTTCTGATCAGTGTATTTATGTGAGGAAACTACCATGTCTATGAACAAAAACACAGAAAAATTTGTGAAAACAATTCTCAGAACTCACACAGGGCTAGGAGGAATAATTCCTGATCTCAACAGACAGAGTAGAAAACCACTCAAGTCATGAAACATGAAGTAGGGTACTCAGAATTACTTTGCCTCAGTAATGGAAGAAAATTAGCCATAGACTAAAGGCTGCTATGAGCTCTCCTGAGAAAATTTGAAAGCAAGAACTGAAAGTATCAAACTATTTCCAACCAACTGATTGTGTTCCAGAAAAAAAAAAAAAAACTGAAGAATATTTATAGAAATACAAAAATATTCAACAGCAACCAAGCATGGCTGTATCTAATAAAAACTTACCATCCATGGGGGAAAAAAAGGCTGAAAAAATAGACCCGAAATAAGGAGGAAAAACAACCCACGAAAATTGAACCAGAAATGACACCAGTGAGGGAATTAACAAAGGAATGAGAGCAGCCATTATTAGATACTCGATAGGTTAAAAAAATAGAAGAAATATGGAGTATGGTTAGTAGACATATGGAAGATATTTTACAAGAGGCAAAATTCAACTTCCATAGATGAGAACTGCAATGTCTGAGGTTAAAAAATACACTGGAAGGGAATAACAGCAGATTCAACAAGGCAAGATTAAAGATTTGCAAAGACCTAGAAGAGAGAATCTCTAAAATGAATGAAAGAAGAAGTATAGAGCATCAATGAATGTGTAGTATTATAATGCATGAAGTGAAAAGAAAAGAATTGCATGAAAAAAAGATGAATTCACATTCATAGTGAAGAATTTCAAAATTCATCTCTTAATAAGTGATAGAAAAGTAGAAAATTTTTTTAAATGATAGAAGCCATAAGGGTAGTGAATTATACTAACAACCAAATCGATCTGATTGATATTTATAGAACATTCTACCTAACAGCAGAGTTTTTGTTATTTTGTTTTTGTCTCAATGCATTTTTTTCAGATACATGTAAAACGTTTACCAAAATTGACCATCATCTTGGCCATGAGATGAGTCTCCATGTTACCTAAGAAAAATAGAATTAATGAGAATACTACAAGATCTCTGGAAATCAATTACAAAAAATCTTGGCTGGGTGCAGTGGCTCACACCTGTAATCCCAGCACTTTGGGAGGCTGAGGTAGGCTTATCACAAGTTCAAGAGATCAAGACCACCCTGGCCAACATGGTGAAACCCCATCTCTACGAAAAATACAAAAAAATAGCCGGGTGTGGTGGTGTGTGCCTGCAGTCCCAGCTACTTGGGAGGCTGAGGCAGCAGAATCACTTGAACCCGGGAGGCTGAGGTGGCAGTGAGCCGAGATTGTGCCAAGCACTCCAGCCTGGCAACAGAGTGAGACTCTTTCCCCCCCGCCCAGCTCCAAAAATACAAACAACAACAAAAAACCTCTGGAAAATTTCCAAATATTTGCTAGTTTGGCAAGATTGCAGAATTCAAGATAGATATAAAATGATCAAAGTATTTCCACAAATCCACACCGATACTCATAAATGAATATTTAAATTGAAATATGATTCATAATGACATAAAAAATAAAATGGTTAGAAATAAATCTGACATGAAGATGTTGTTAAAGAATCAATTATCTCCAACTTGATGTCTGTATTCAATATAATACCAATCAAAATCTCATATACTTTTTTGTAGAATTTATCAAGCTTAGCCTAAAATTAATATGGCTACAAAAGGACCTAGAATCACCAAAAACAACTTTGAAGAAGAAACACCAACTTGGATATCAATAATTATTATAAAGCTAAGCCATTATACAATCATGAAATAGAGATAGACTACTAGGCTAATGGAACAAAACTGAGAGTCTAGAAATAGACACACACCTATATGGTAATTTGATTTTTAACAAAGGAGCTCAATTTTAACTTTCAACTCGGCTTTCGCCACTGGGGGCCCAAGTTGGTCAAATATTATTTTGGTCAAAATATTTGACTAAACGATATTTGATCAATCATTCTTCTGGATGTTTCTGCAAGGTAGTTTTGGGATAAGATTAACACTTAAATTGATGAATACTGAGTAAGGCAGGTTGCTCTCCATGATGCAGATGGGTCTCACTCAATCATTTGAAGACCCGAATATAACAAAAAGCCCAGTCTTCCTTGAGCAAGAGAGAATTCTACAGAAGAGCATTCTCAGACTCAAACTGAAGCATTGGTTCTCCTGGGTCTCCCGCCTGCTGGCCCACTCTAAACATTTTAGACTTGCTGGCCTCCGTAATTATGTGAACCAATTCCTTATAGTAAATCTCTTCACACACACACACACACATACGCACGCACACACACACACACACATTCTATTGTTTTTGTTTCTTGGAAAACCCTGGAGAATTCTGACTAATATAGGTAATAAGTCAGTGGAAGCATGATAATCTTTTAAACAGATGGTGATTGAATTGAGTATCCAGTAAAATAAGACTTAATCTATATTTTGCACCATATAATAATATAAAGAAAAAATGCATCATAGACCTAAATGAAAAACCTAAAACTATAAAACTTGTAGAAAAAAATATAAAATAAGTTATTTATAGCCTGAGTTAGGTAACGCTCTCTTTGATATGAACGCAAAGAGCAAAGTAATAAAAGAAAAAATGATAAATTGGACTTTGTTAAAATTAATATTTTATGATCTGCAAAAGATACTGTTAAAAGAATGAACAGACAAGCTTACAACTGAAAAAATATTGAAAATCAAAGAGTTTAATAAATAATTTCTATCTGGAATATACAGAAAACACTGAAGACTCAATTATTTAAAAAAATCAAACAGGCCGGGCGTGGCAGCTCACACCTGTAATCCCAGACCTTTGGGAGGCCAAGGCGGGCTTATCACATGGTCAAGAGATGGAGACCTTCCTGGCCAACATGGTGAAACCCCGTTTCTACTAAAAATACAAAAATTAGCTGGGCATGGTGGCGAGTGCCTATAGTCCCAGCTACTGGGGAGGCTGAGGCAGGAGAATTGCTTGAACCCAGGAGGCAGAGGCTGCAGTGAGCTGAGATCATGCCACTGCACTCCAGCCTGGCGACACAGTAAGACTCCATCACAAAAAAAAAAAAAAAATTTCAAACAAACCCCCAAAAATGAACAAAGTATTTTAATGGCTGCTTCACCAAGAAGATATATAGATGGCAGATAAGCAATGAAAAGATGCTAAGCATCATTATTCATTAGAAAAATGCAAAATATAACTACAATGATTACAACTACATATTTATTAATATGTCTAAAATTAAAAAACAAGTGTCACAGGATGTGGAAGAACTGCTTATAAAATGCTACAATTTGAAAACTCTTACATTCTTAAAACATTAAATATGTAGCTAACATGTGACCCAGTCATTCTCCTTCTAACTACACAAGGGAACTGAAAGCAAATATGCATACAAAAAGTTGCACATTAATGTTCATCACAAGTTTACCTGCAATAACACAAATCTGGAAACAACTTAAATATTAATCAAAAGGTGAATGCATAAACAAATTGTAGTATAGATCTATGATCTATAATGGAATGTTGCCCAGCGGTAAGTTTTCTTATTCCTTTTTGTAACCCTGTCCAACCCTCTTAACCCCTCATCCTCAGGGCAACCACTGATTTTCTTTCCTGTCACTATGTTAGTTTCTTGACATGAGCAACAACATGGATACATCTCAAATTAATTATACTGAGTATACAGTATGCACATTTTTGGGGGGTCTAGCTTCTTTTATCCACTATAATTAATTTGAGATTTATCCACATTGTTGCTCATATCAAGAATTCATCTATTTCTTCCCTTCTCCTTCTTCCTTTTTTCTTTCCTTCCTTCTCTACTTTTCTTTCTGCTTTACTTTCTATCTCGCTTTTTCTTTTTCCCTCTTTCTCCCTCCCTCCTTCTCTCTTTCTCTTTCTTTTTCTTTTTCTTTCTTTCTTTTTCTTTTTTTCTTCTTTTATTTTCTTTTTTAATTTTTTAAATGTATGTCTTCCTGCTTTTCTTTCCATTTGGCTTGCTCTCTGTCTTTTCAGTTGTGTTCAATAGCAGGTAGACGAATGCCTGCATATAGTAACTGCTCTCTTGTTACCTATCTTGCTAAGATTTAAAATGGAATGTTTGGTAATAAATTCTAAATCATTTTTTATGCTTACATTGTGTTGATTGCCATTGTGATGACTATATAGTTTTTAATTGGTTAATACATGAATTTATGTTAATACATTATGTGTGTTGTCACCATATATTACTTGGGAAAATCCTCATTTGATTTGCTATATTATTATTTTGCTTTCTGTTTTTTTCTTTTTTTTCTTATAACTGACATTTTACAGAGAAATAAAACTATGCAAAGTGAAGCACAGAGCGAAAAGACTCAAAAAGAAAAAAACACAACCTTATTGAACGGAGGGACAACATCAAACATTTCATACATAGTTATGTTTAAAATTCCAGGAAGAGAGAAAGAAGAGGAATAGAAACAAAATTGAAAAAACGAATAAAGATTTATCAAGTGAAAACTATACATCTACAAAGGCAAGAAGCTCAAGAACCTTTCTATTGTCTTTACTGAGTATCTCCTGACCTCAATGAGGTCTTTTTACTCTGGGAAGTTTGATGAGTCAAGACTCCATTGAGTTGTTTTTGCCTGGCCTCCTGGATATACACTTCATGTCTATGAAGATTGGTATTTGGCCAGAGACCTTAGGAAAAATCTATGCAAATTTCTGGGCTCTTCGTCTATATGCTCCTGTATTGTACTCTGCCCTACAAAATCTAGGTGACTTTGTCTCCCTAAACCCTGATCTGTGTCACCTCAAGCCATGAACATCTCTTGGTTCTATTTGAGCTCTCTTCCCTGAACTGTGTTCCAGAAATTGCTCCTAGTCAGAAAGCTGGGAAGATTTTAGGGCTCTCCTCCTCAGTTTCCTTTCTCTCAGTAATCACAGTCCTGTTATGCCTGTTTTCTAATGTGAAAATTCTTATTTTAGGTATCTTGTCAATTTGTCCAATTGTTTACAGTGGGAGGATAATTCTAAACCATCTTATTTCCTCATGGCTGGAAGAGATACTTAAATTTAAATTTTTTTAACCCTCAGTTTTACAGAAAAAGTAAGTCTCATGAAGTAAACCATAATATTGCAGCCTTCATCATGTATTACCACAATAAGTAACAAATTGAGTTTTTCATTTTTAAAATAACAAATTTCATTTCTCAGTTTATTTGAAGAGATTGACTACAACAACGAATAGAAGAATGCATTTTTTAAATATAAAACCATTAAATGGCAATTGATTTTGTAAACATATATTTTATGCTAACACTGAACACATACAATCGTACAGCTCCATCTGGGTATACCTTCCAAAGCCAATATACATAAATAACAGTACTGGCCCCATAAATGAGAAATACTGCAGGTTTCAAATGTTATTATTTTAGACTTCTACTTTTAATTGCAAATTATTAAAATAACACTCAAAATGTAAGTAATTTTAATGGCATCTGCATCACCTATGCATTATCATCAATTAAGAGGTTTATAGTATTCTGGGAAATATACCTGATATATAAAAAGTAGCACATAATGATCAGTCTTTGAGTCCTTAAAATGTGCACAAATAATGAAACGTCATGCAGAAATTCTGTCTCAAAATGACTCAACCACTGAGCTTTGCAAGTTATGTCCTTATGTGAAAAAATTCCTGAAAAGATTTTAAGAAGACACTATTAATACAAGTGTATTTTTGATCTGTGAGAATGGTCAATCATAATTTTGTCCCTTCTGTTAAACTTCCAACTTACTGCTGAATGACTCATTCCATTGATATGTTATCAGCAGTTCTAGAGCTAGAAATGTTAAAAAGACTTAAAATGTCAATGATGGATTAGATGCAGAAGCTTGGAGGAGAAAAGAAATGCATAATGAAGGTAAGAACTTTAATAAAAAACATCAGCCTCTGGAAATCAATGCTTTTATCAATATACATATTTGAAAGCAAGAAGATAATACTAACATCTACTGGATTTTACTATGGCACAGGTGCCATTGGAAGTGCTGTATACATAACAACACATTTATTCTTTGCAGCAGACAACCCTATTAGCAAGACAATATTATTATCTCCATTTTACACTTGAAGAGACTGAAGAACTGGATGTTAAGTAACTCATCAAACATCTGCAGGGCCATAAATTGAACCTCACAACTTAACAGCTATGCTCTACTGAAATTATAATGGAAGCATTATTAACTACTGTTACAACTCAGTGCTCATAAAATTATTCTGTCCATCTCTATCCAATAACAAATGAGGACATATAAGCAACCCAGAATATTATAATACTGGTCCTACCAGCAGTTTCAGATGAAAGTCCTGGGCATAGACCAACGCTGTTAGCGGTAGACAGATAAGGTCCTGGAGCCAAGGTCACACCCCGGAGCCTCCCATTGACCCTGATTTCCGGCGCTCCATTCTTCCTTGACTCCTATATTCCTTTCCTTTACATATTTCTATCCTGGGTTTTTTTCCTTGAGCCTTCAGAAATTCCATTCTCATTTTCTTTCATGATAAAAATTGATGCATTAAAAAACAAAATCCCAAACATCAGCACATGAAAAACAGGTTTTAGTTTCGATTGTGCTGAATCTTCAAACGCTTCCTTGGGGTGACGAGAGAGATATGATGCAACTCATGCTGGAAGTGTCATCTGTGTGAGAAGACTTCCCTCCTATAATGAGTTTAACTCTTAAATTATAATGCCTATTAGGACAAGAGCACTGTCTGCTCTGTTCAGTAATGGATCCTCAGTGCCTAGAAGTTTCTGTCAGGTAGTAGTAACTCAATAAATACTTGTTGAATTTATGGATAAATGAATTATTATACAATACAGGTAGCTAAAGGTGGAAAGAGAACACAGTTAAATTTCCATATTAAAACGTGTTGAATGTTCATTTCTTGGCTAGACAAGTTGTAATTTACGTATTTGAAACTTTGTTCTCCTTGTTTCGTTACAAAAATATCTTTCATAATCAATTAGTTATTTGGCCCACCTTCTCAATCCATTACCTTGTGTAGAACATGCATATTCAATTGATTGTTCTTACACTGTAGCTTTAAGGTAGTGTTTACTGAAAATAAAGAAGAAAGATCAACCATTTGCTTTATACTAACTTTGAAAAGATGAAATTACAAATGTTAATAGTATCACACTTAATTCCTGGTAAGACATGAGAACCTGGAGGAAAATGAAGATATCACATGACCAAACTTCCCCTAACATACCAATTGCAACATTTGCATAACTTTTTGAAGACTTAACCTAATATTTAGTTTTCAGGCCATCTCCCTCACATTTGTAGTCACTTAACTAAAGAATAACTCTTAAATATTTTTGTGGCTAAAGGCAGATGATGCAAAATCGTTGCTCTCAGCTGAACTGTGTCCACCTTTGAACACTGAAGCTTATGGAAGTCTGATTGCCAGACTTTAAGAATATACATTCACTAAAAACGAATATAGGTTCCAGTATCCTGGTAGGAATAATCCATCATATTTTACTTCAATGACACTTTGAGACCTGCAGTTTTACATTCTTTTATAGCCTTTTACTCCCAAGCCTATAAAATTACTATACTTTTTGAATGCTATCTGTATTTTAAACAGTATACTCTCTGAAAGATATATGGTTAAACTTACCTTACGTTTTTCTCTTGAGATTTTTATTTTACACTAAAACTTATGTGCTACCTTTGACAACTTGTTAAAAATTGCAAGCCTCTACAATAGAAAGCAACACAAAATAAGAAGGATCTAAAACTCATTTGCCCTCTTTAAACCTTTCCTTTTATTTATTTATTTTTATTTATTTTTTTCATTTTAAGGCTATTTTCTCATCAGAAAACAGGATGACTAAAGTTTAAATTAAAAGCTAAAGGTTATGTAAGAAAGGCAATTTGGTCAATGGCTTGGCATTTTCCTCTGCAGGCAGAGTGTACTTTTTTGGGAAGACTGCCATTTTGGCAACATTAAGTCTGCTTTCGTAGATAATGCAACAGCATATAGTCATAGCTGACCTATTGAAATTGAGATGATTCATTGATATAATTTTCAATAATGGGACTATTAACTTTTAAGAATTACCATGGACCATGGACCTAGAAAAGAGGACTGAGGACCTACATATAAATAGGGTACTTGTTTCACTGGGAAGAGGGTAGGGCAATTACAAACGGACTATGTAGAGATTACCATGCAATTAACTGTGTTACAAACTCCTATCTTAATGCTTGTGTCCTTCTTCTCTGCCTCCCTACATTAAAAACTTTGGCAGGAAGCAAGTCATGGGAGTGGTTTAAGTTAAGATACATGGACTTGACAGTGCCCTAGCAATAGTCTGACTATATTTCCTCATAGGTAAAAGCTAGGTGTGGAGAAATTTTTAACAACCCAGGTGTTTACCTAAATGGCAAGAGCACATATGAAGGACACAGTGGTGCTGCTGAAATAAGGATATCCAAGAAATCACTCTGGACTATTATTTATTGTATCCAAATACGTTTTTGAAAGCTATTTAAATAATAAAAGGATGAAGTCTGTCAGAAACACTAGGATACTTAAAAACAGTTTAGGCATGCAAGTTTAAGTTTAGGTATGTTACAGGAAGTAAAAATTATTTTGTTTTCCAGTAATTACTTAACTGTATTCTACTAGAGTTGAAATCACTTTAAGTGATATGGAAATCTTAATCTAAAAAATTTGACAGGTGTCAAATAACTATAGCATCTTCTCCATATTTATGTCCAATGAGAAGTTAACATAAGAAATGCTTCATTAGTGTGCCCTTGTAGTCATTGTATTAGTTTGCAATCTTTCAATTTGCAGTTATGCAGATGTATCATGTGTAATGGGCTCTATTCAGCAAGCTATTTTCTTTATTGGTTGCTTCTCACATGGTCAAGGTCATATTAAACATGTTCTTGGAATGATTCCCTCTTTCAATCACTATGCCAATAATCACTTAGAATACAAGTGGATTCTTTTCATTTAGAACAACCAGGTGGCTGAAGAGAGCCAGTTAATAAGCAATCAGCAAAATCAAAAGCAATAATGAAGCCCTTCAAGGTTTTGTGCTGCACTGCCTGATACATAATCTCTATTTTGTGAGAAAATATACAGTATGCCTAGCAGTTGAATGACTTTGCTGATGCCACATTCCACTCAATAAACTCTTTGTGAGTTTATTGAGCTTTTAAGTTCTCACAACCAGGAGAGATCTAACATCTGTTTGAAGACACTACCTTGTGTTGTAGAAGACTCTCACTGTTGCAAAGTTGGGTTTTCTACTGATACTACAGTTTTTGGTAGTGCCTGTCAATATATCTTTTTATCTATAAAAAGAAGTAAAAAATATTAACTACAAAAATTATATTAAATCTATTTATCTAATTTGACAAAAAATACATTCTGTAATTAGAGGAATTTGACCTGAAAGCCCTGTTAAGATTTTAGACGTTAACTTACAAGATATTTCTTGTGCATCACAATCTACTTCGACTCAAAAAAAAAAAACTTTTTTATGTTCTGTATTACTTTTACGTAGATTGGAACATTACTTTTCTGATGACATAAGTCAATATTTCTTTTTTGTCCTTAATATTACTCTCTTTTGTATGCCAAATCCAATGTCAATCTGAGTAAAATTGAAAGTTTAAATCAGAAAGGATATTCGAAAGCCTTGAAACAATCTTCATTTCTCAATTATATATTAGATGACTTTAGTTTTATTAGGTTATGACTGTGTTCCAGATTGAATAGTGTATTTAATGGAAGAGAGACTGGGGGCTATCAAGCACAGATAACATTCTGAATAAGGAAAGTTTATTGCCTCTGCCGCTTTATCTTCTTTCATTTCTGTCTCTTTATTTTCCCGCCACCCATTCAATATAGAGAAGCAATCATTGTTTTCATTTTGATTTTGAATTAAGAGTTCCAAAACTCTTGATTACTGTTAGTTCTACTTCATAAGGAACACTTCAATGACCGTAGTTTTCTTATCATTATTTGGACATCGTGTTGTAGTATATGTATATGCCTTTGTCATCGTTAATGTGCCCCAGAAAATATACCAGAGCCTCATCTATGTATTAATCTCTAATAATTTCAAAGGATGAAGATCTTAAAAGTTAAAAGCAAGAGGAGAGCAAGACAGTACTACATTGATTCACAAATATAGTTCTTTGTTTTCTAGGAAGACTTTATGAAGTGCAGTGGGAGATGAACCTTATTCTACTGCCTGCTTCCCCTTGTGTCACATGATATCATATATTATAAAAATGTTACCAAATGTAATGCCTATATGACATAGTTGAACTTCCACCCCACTCAACTTCTGCTTATCTTTAAGAAATGGGATGTCTGCTATAAGAATTTCCCTTTATAGTCAGACCAGCTGAGACTGGTTAGAACCAGGATAGCCAACCTAAAGCTTCATTCAAATCTCATTTCCGGCCGGGCGCGGTGGCTCAAGCCTGTAATCCCAGCACTTTGGGAGGCCAAGGAAGGCAGATCACAAGGTCAGGAGATCGAGACCATCCTGGCTAATATGGTGAAACCCCGTCTCTACTAAAAATACAAAAAATTAGCCGGGCATGGTGGTGGGCGCCTGTAGTCCCAGCTACTCTGGAGGCTGAGGCAGGAGAATGGCATGAACCCGGGAGGCAGAGCTTGCAGTGAGCCGAGATTGCGCCACTGCATTCCAGCCTGGGTGACAGAGCAAGATGCCGTCTCAAAAAAATAAAATAAAATAAAATAAAATCTCATTTCCACTCCCATCAGCACCATGACAGTTGAGAATTGTCATGACAATGACTAGAAGAAACCACTGAAGGACTTAAAGGAAGGTGCCACTACCAGTTCAGAGGAGTTCACCACTCATTTCCAGAAAAGACTTGAATAATTCCTCCCCTCACTTTTAAAGTCCAATCCCTTCATTAGAGAAACCCTATATTTTAACTGCCTCACTTCTCACTAGTCAAGAAGTGGATTTCCAAGCCACGCTCCCACTTCTCCATCCCCTGCTCATGGAACAAAACTTGCTCTGCTTGATGCTCACTTTCAGTTTCATGTATTGGCTCTGCAGCACTGAAGAGGGAAAGATGCTATTGGGGGGGGGCCACCAAGTTTAATGGTAACAAAAACACCCCACACCTTCTCTATATGCTCATAACTTCTGCGTCGTGTTTTGTATTTGGCAAGTTCTAGATGGGACAATTTTTTGTCTATTTTCATCACAAATGGCAAAACCCTAGTATTGTTTTGGTTTTAACTGTAAGGTTTACTCCATTTACCCTTTAAAGTTTCTTCAAATGCATTAACTTCCTCAAAAGCAATTTTTAAATGTTTCCTATTCCCTAGCTATATAGTTGGATAGCGCTCTAATTTAGATTGACAACTTTAATTCTATGGATTGTGTGTAAATGATGATTCTGTTTTGCTTCCATTTTAGACCATTTAAATATCAAGAGACACTGTTAAGAAAGATGGAAAGTACTAATCTTAAAATATTTAACTGGTCCTACAAAATTGGCAATTTTATGTCAGCAATTGTAATATGTAGGCCAAAAAAAACTCCTATTCTTTGGAATATATACACACACACACACACACACATATATATACACACACATATATATGGAATATATATATACATATATATGGATTATATATATACATATATATGGAATATTATATATATATAATACAAATGAAAAATAAAGCCTAATAAACTGGAGTAGGACTTAGTTAACAAATCAAATACGTTTCTTTCCTAAACATCTTATTAGGAACTTTAATATATTTATAAGACTTGTGAATTTCCCAGATAGGAACATAGCATAAGGCAAATCCCAAGAACTGAGAAATTTAACTTTTTAAATTTTTTTAAAAACTATATTTTGTGTTTTTGTGTCCTCCAATCAGATTCATTGTGATAATGTCATTTTGCTAGAAGAAATAAAAAAAAATTTCTCATATATTTTGAATCAAAATTTGGGGTTTTGTACTAACAATTCATTTTTTGTATGATGAACTCAGTTCATTTAGCAAATATTTAAATAGCAACAATATTCCAAGCAGCCATCAAATAATTTGCATGGCAGATAGTATAAAGTCTTAGTGATGTTATCTTGTTTTCACAGTCACACTTTTGTCATTTGGACAAATTTTTATATAACAAAAGTTTTCTAAACCTGTTTTGTATACAGGTAAATAAGTACTATATTGCTATATTAGTCATCACTGTTACAAGGCAATTGAAGGGGTGTGGCCTAGGGAATAGACAGAAATTCAATCTGGAAGTTCCAGATGTGGTTTGCATGCATCCTAGTGGCAGTGATTTATTTCTGCATACTGCAACGTCAGAACAATGACAAAACTAGCACAGAGTGATGGTACTGAAGATTGGCACCACTATTTTCTATTGCTTATAACTCCTGAAAACTGGCAATTTTGTTATTAGAACTGGAACAGTGATATAACCAGGAAGGAGAAATTTTATGAGTTTCATACAATAAATCTACTAGAAGGGTGAGAAGGGACTGGGAAAACTAAGTTATTTTACTTTTAAATAAGCACAGTTAGGACCCAGATAATGCCTCAACTAGCCTCAGGAATGCTTTAAAATCCAAACCATGCATGGAAATGATAGGCACTTTTCTTAACTGTAAAATATTTGAAAACAGAGCACTCAACTATTTGAAGATTTCAAGAAAGAGTATAACAAAAAAGGGGACTTGTCTATACAGATACATAATAGTATGGCAATAATAGTCATTAAAAGCAGATTATTTAATTTATTACTTGCTTCTCATTTTACTCCAAAACCAAAGAAATCAGAAACTATATGAACTTGTTGACAGAACTTGTTCACAGGCTTCTTTACCAATACATCCACCAATTTATCTGTGTATCTATTCCCCCAATCTCGGCTTCCCCTCATGTTTCAATGAGTGAACTGGTCCCCTTGTTTCTAAGATCAAACTCTCTACTTGTGTATAGATCCTATTTCCTGCCGCCTTTGTTTTTAGAACCTCATCAAAATTTTCTGTGATCTACCTTATTATATTTTTCTCTACTATACCATCCTCATCAGCATATGAGCATGATATAATGTCTTCCATCTTAAACTAAACAACAACAACAAAACTTTCTTCAATCCCATTCAACCTACAATTTCTGTCCTAAGCATTTTTTTCTGGTTTTAATAGGCAAAAAAAAAATTCAGATGCATTGACTCTACTTTACCTCTCTTGACTGCCTCCTTGAATTGATCCTTAACTAGGATTTTTTTTCCACTATTATATAAACCTACTTTTGTTGAAACTCACCAATGGTCACCCCATTGCTATTCTAATGTCACCTCTTAGGCTTCAGCTCACTTGACTTTTGGTGAGATTTGACACATCTGATCATTCCCTTCTCTCTGAAATAATCTCACCAATTGGCTTTCATCGTATTCTCCTAGTTATGTTCCTGTCTTACAGGCTCTATTCCAATCTCTCTGCTGGATATCTCTCATCTTTCTCAACTGTAAAATTTGTAGTATTCTAGGGAACTAACAGATCTATACTATTCTTTATTCCTGCTCATTTCCTAAGTAATATTCCTAATGTAATATTATATTTTTACAGCAATCTTTATGTTCACTATTCTCAAATAGTATCTGTAGTTCTAACGTTTCATATGAAACCAAAACACTATCCACCTAAGAGGTGAACTAAGAGCAACTATAAATGAACAAGTTAAAAAATTAGACTTCCTCAAAATTTAAAACTTTTGGTCTTTGATAGACCATATAAGAGAGAATGAAAAGACAACCCACAAAATAGAAGGTGAAGCAACATCATGTTCATTCATTTATGACAATGAATTTGCATTCTAAATATATTAAGGACTCTCAAACAAAATTCAGTAACAGAAATAAAAATCAATAAAACATAGGCAAAATATTTGGGCAGATATTTTATCAAAAAATATATATGGTTGGATAATAAACACATAAAAATATACTCAATCACATTAGTCATTAGATAACAGAATACTAAAACCATTCTGAGGTACCACTTCATGCCTATTAGAATGGCAAAATGATTAAAAAAATAAAATAAAAAGCTGGACATTGCCAAGCTCTGGAAAGAATGTTGAACAACTAGAATGCTTACATCTTGTGGGTGAGACTATAAAATAATGCAGCCCTTTTTGAAATATGGTAATTTCTTATAGAGTTAAAAGTATACTTACTATATAGCCCAGCAATTTCACTCCTTCTAATTTACCCATAAGAATTTTTTTAAAAAAATTTACAAAAATTATGTATTTACAGCAGCATTATTCATAATCACCAAAAATTGGAAATAGACTAAATGTCTATAAACAAATTGGTATATTCATATGCCTTTGTACTTCCATGCTTCAGGCTAAAATCTTTGTTGACACCACTTTTTCTTGGGCACTATACATTTGACTTCTAAACAAAGACCACAGTTTTACAATGAAAATACATCCAGGCCCTTTGTCCCATCTCTAGTTTATACTACCATCATCTCTCATCTGGACTATAGCAATTGATCCAACCCTGAACATTTATGGGGCCAATGGTTAGAGAAGAAATGGAAGCTGACATATCATATATCTAAATATGTAAAAGTGTAAATAAAACATCCCAAAAATGATTAAAATACGGCAGCAAAGGAAAAGCCACGTTATTGACCTTGGGCACCACGTGCCTGTTTGTAGCCTGTGTCCTTCTGTTACCACTTACCCCCCACCCCCACCCTGCTATCTTCCATATATGAGATCTCTCATACAAATACATACCATTTGGCTTGTACATTCAAGTTTAGTTCCCAGCCTCTGAGAACAACCTGTTTTTGACCACCCTTTAGACTTGGATACATATACCCAGAGGTGGTTAAATAATCTGTGGAGCCCAGCACAAAATTAAAACAGGGCCCTTTGTTTAAAAGGCAGAATAAAAAAGGATGCCTGTAAAGTTACTAAATATAAACAAATGTCCCTTCTTCTGTGGTCTTTTTCCTTGTCATCATGTTTTTTGTTGGCTATTTAATATCATTCTACACACTTATCAGAATGACAAATATATATATATATCAACTTCTGTGTTTATGTATAAGTACCAAGAAATGATTTACACGCATCTTGCCTATACCTCCTCTGCTTATGCATAAGCTTGATTGGACTTCACTGAACCTCATTTACAAGGCAGAAATTCAAATATAAAATTACTAAAATGATGACAAATGCATTCAGCCAACTGGGGTCCCTTCTGAATATGGGGTCCTATGTGACTACAAGGATGTGCGCCCATCAAGCCAGCCTTGCATACACTACTGGTGTGTTCTGCTCTTGGAGAGGCACACCTGGAGCAGAGTCATGATGGATCAAGATCCAGGGCTCCAGATGACTAGAGAATGGAAGAGGACAGGTGGGATCTGGGTTGGTGGGAATGTATTCTCTTTGCTTCATGGATTTCTCACTGAGAAAGGCACAAGAGTAGAGTTTAGAACAGAAGTTTCTCTTCTAAGCTTAAGTGAAATAGTCTCCTAAATGGCTTTTGTCTTTTTTTAACTGATATGGTCTGGCTGTGTCCCCACCCATATTTTATCTTGAATTGTAGCTCCCACAATTTCCACATGTCCTGGGAGAGATCTGGTGGACAGTAATTGAATCATGGGAGTGGGTCTTCTTCGTGCTGTTCTCGTGATGGTAAGTCTCATAAGATCTGATGGTTTTAAAAAGGGCAGTTCCTCTGCACAAATTCTCTCTCTTCTCTTGTCTGCTGCCATGTGAGATGTGCCTTTCACCTTCCACCATGATTGTGAGGCCTCCCCAGACATGTGGAACTGTAAGTCTATTAAACCTTTCTTTTGTAAATTGCCCATTCTCAGCTATGTCTTTATCAGCAGCACGAAAACAGACTAATACATTAACCCTACTAACTTATCCTCGTATCATACATAGTAATCCCCTTTAAATATATGTCAGATCATGACACTTTTCCACACCAAACCATCAATTGCATTCCATGTTAGAAACAAAACAAAAACCTTATAATGGGCTGCATTGCCCTAGATCACCTGCTCCTCCCCCATTTCTTTTCTCGCATTATATCTTACTATTATTCTCTCCCTATCTTTACTACAGTTACATTTGCCTCTTCTCTATTCTTTAAATGCATAACTAAACTCCTGTTACCTCTTTCTTTGTAAGTTATTGACAGCTATCTTCTTGATCTCTCCAATTTGCCTTTGTTCTCCATTCATCTAATGCCCATATTGCAAAATTATCTTCTTAAAATCATACATTTGAATTGATCATCTAATTTAATATGGCATTCCACTGGATGCAGGGAGAAGTCTAAGTCTCTTAACATGAGAAACAAATAGAATAACCTTCGTAATAGTTGAGTATATGGCACATATTAAGTACTAAATGAGCAAACGCTATTCTTATAGAGGCAACATTTAGTGATGTACCCAAAAACACTCTCCTCCATGGAACTTGGTGTCATTTTACTCTATTTATTGTAATAAATTAATGTCTTCCTCCACCTCAAATAATATTGCTTTTCCTATATCTTCTCCTTCCTATTGCTCCTCTTCTCCTTCTTTCTCTCTGATTTTCCTCTCTTTGTCACCGTTTTACTCACTTTCTCTTACCTCTATCTTACTCAGTGGTGTTTGCACAATATCAGCTTAATAGGAAACTCTTCACAGATATGATAGAGAGCACTATTGAGTAATAAATGTTAAGTACTAATAATGCTCAATTGGAATTAAAAAGACTGATCATCAGCAATGCAGATTAGTAGAAACCTGCAGTGGGTGTGAAAGAAATTGAGTTAGGTGTAAAATCAATCATATGGTAAGTAAGATGTCACTATTAATGACAGAAATGTTAACCTTCAGGATTAAGCCCATACTTTCTTGGACTCTTGTTACTTTTTGCTGCCAAATGCTTTGGCTTTTGCCAGTGTATGTGGGCATTAATGGTGGATTAGTTGGAGTAACTACAATTATGCAGCTTTCTCACTAGAGATTATACTTTTTCATGTTGTTTATATCATATTCCACAAATCTCAAAGTTTATCTAAATTGAATGGTAAATAAAATGCATTTTTATAATATTTGATCATTGTTCTTGGGCAGAACAGCCAAAAATAATCTTTTCATTTGGAGACCTTGCTAGAAAGGTTTTCAAATCACTTAACTTTAAAAAATAATATCAAAAGATTATTGTCTCAATTACTAGATTTTTTAAACTGTCAACCGTATGAGAATAATTGAGATTCACTTTGATAAATATCCTTTAATGATAAATAGATTGCCCTCCACTATGTATTAAAAAGCAACTTGTTTCCTTTGGACTAAATTTTTATGATAAAATGCAAATAATTTTATTTCTTTTAATTTATGACAACATTACCATATCTTGTTACATAAAATGACAATGAGAAAAAACACTCCTGCTGCTGCAATCTGTGCTGAAAAGCTTCCTCAAAATATATTGTCCCTGTTCCTATCTGTAGTTTTAGCTATAGGAAGTAGGAATTTTCTCACAGTATTTGGTGTATGATGCTAGTACTTGGTGATAACAGACACTAAAAATATAATGTAAGTTTGCTCAGCTCAAATTATAAGCAGCCAAAGACCTCCAAATAAGAATAATGTGCTTTTAAGGTTTACTTATGCCTGTCAACATTCTCTGTGTATTATTATTGGCATTTATTTCCTATTTATATATAAGCAAATTCAACAGGAATTGTTATACCCTGTGTTTAATATGATACGACAATCCAATTCCAAGTAAAATGTGTGCAGCCTTCTAAGAATAACTTTATAATTTGGATAACTATATCTAATTGGAAGAATAGAAAGTTTTAAGGCACACAAATAACCCAGAGGCTCCTTGTTTTTTTTAGGCTTGAGAAGGCAATGAGCTATTGTGTAATTTACACTGTCAAAAGACAAAATTACAGCAAATTTAGCTTAAAGATCTAATTGGCTTTTATTAGCGATTCTACAATTGGGTGACATCTTATTCTATAAAATAGAATAGGTGTTCCAATGAGCTGAGCAGAGAAGTTTGGCTTTATAGAGAGAAAAAGGCTGAAGAAAGCAGAAACAGAATAAAAAGGGGATAGGTCCTTTCAAAGTTATTTTCCTTCCTTGTGGTGTTAAAACAGAGAGGACTTTCTTATCCTGCCAACTTAGGTAAACTCGTCTCCTTATGTCTGGTTGCTGTGAATCTCCTGTTTTTGTTTTTTTGTTTTGTTTTGTTTTGTTGAAAAACTGGCCCATTTCTTTTTTCTTTTTGATTTCCAACTTTTAAGATCAGGGATACATGTGCAGGATGTGCAGGTTTGTTACATAGGTAAATGTGTGCCATGATGGTTTGCTACACAGATCATCCCATCACTTAGGTATTAAGCCCAGCATCCATTTGCTATTCTTTTTGATGCTATCCCTCCTCCCACCCCCCACCCTCTGACAGGCCCTAGTGTGTATTGTTGCCCCTCATGTGTCCATGTGTTTTCATTATTCAACTGTACTCTTAAGTGAGAACATGTGGTATTTGGCTTTCTGTTCTTGCATTAGTCTGCTGAGGATAATGGCTTCCAGCTCCACCCACATCCCTGCAAAGGATATGATCTCCTTCCTTTTTATGGCTGCATAGTATTCCATGATTTACATGTACCATATTTTCCTAATCTATTCTATCATTGATGGGCATTTGGGTTGATTCCATGTCTTTGTTATTGTGAATAGTGTTGCAGTGAACATATATATGCATGTATTTTTAGAATAGAATGATTTATATTCTTTTGGGTATATGCCCAGCAATGGGATTGCTGGGTCAAATGGTATTTCTGCCTCCATGTCTTTGAGGAATCTCCGCACTGTCTTCCACAATGGTTGAACTAATTTACATTCCCACAAACAGTGTAAAAGCATTCCATTTTCTCTATAACTTCACCAGCATCTGTTGTGAAAACTAGCCCATTTCAAAGTTGAGTTTGATGTGGTACCTTGCATGAGTGATTCCATTCTGGTTTGGTCTGGTCTGCCGGAACCTAGTGCAGAAAAGCCTAGTCTAAAGCAATGGCCTATAAATTTTGCTTAGCAATTCTCCCCTTTTTGTCAGGTTCTCACTTAGATGAGAGCCTGATCAAAATTTAGGGCATCAGCCCTACCCTCAAGTCACCATCACGCTGGGCTTTAAGTCTCAATTGCCTTCTGTGGATAGTGATCACAACCTCTATTTTCAGAGTCAGTAATGGCAAGTAAAGCCCCTTTCACTTCACATCTCTCTGACTACAGCCTGGAAAGATTCTCTGCCTCTAAGAATTTATGTATTTAGATTATGCCCACCTGGATAATCCAGGATAATTTCCCTACTCAATGTCCTTAAACTTAATTATGTGTTCAAAGTACCTTTTGCCATGTAGGATAACAGTTCCAAGAATTAAGTTCTAAAGATATACTTGGGGGATGTTTTATTCTGCCTTCCACAGAGGGTGTGAATGTGTTACGTTAAATGGGATCACTACAGTCAGGACACTGACCTGAGTCATAACACTCTGAAATATGACTTGAAACGGGTAGTGTGCTTAGTGACATAAACAGGCAGGAATCTCAAAGCACCCTCCATGACAGGGGTTGAGTTATAAGAAATTTAATTTCTGGGGAGCAGTAGTATAAGAGAAACTTTCTTTTATACATATTTTTCATTTTCCACAATTAATTCCTTTGTTCCCTGGGAGGTCCCAGTGTTATAATGAGGATAATAATGCATACTACACTTTAACTACACACTTTTGGTCTCTGAAACAGGAACACATTTTATTGTCTTGGGAATGTCATTCCCTCATAGTACAGACTGTACCCTACATGTTGGTATCAGTATCTGTTAGTGAGAGCACTTTTGGCATTTTAGGCGGGATAATTTTTATTTATTTATTTATTTTGAGATGGAGTCTCCCTCTGTTGCCCAGGCTGGAGTGCAGTGGCACGATCTCAACTCACTGCAAGCTCCACCTCCCAGGTTCACGCCATTCTCCTGCCTCAGCCTCCCAAGTAGCTGGGATCCCAAGTAGCTGGGTGCCCACCACCACACCCAGCTAATTTTTTGTATTTTTAGTAGAGACTGAGTTTCACCATGTTAGCCAGGATGGTCTCGATCACCTGACCTCGTGATCCACCCGCCTTGGCCTCCCAAAGTGCTGGGATTACAGGCGTGAGCTACTGCGCCCGGTCCTAGGTGGGATAATTCTTTACTGTGTAGGACTGTCTCACACACTGCATGTTGTGTATTGTCCTTGACCCCAACATACTAACATCTCTGGTCCCCAGTCACTGGACAGCCCAAAACAAAATCACACACACAAAACTATCAGTTAATAGGTTATTGATATGGTTTGGATGTTTGTCCCCTCCAAATCTCATGTTGAAATGTGATTCCCAATGTTGGAGGTTGGACCTGGTGGGAGGTTACTGGATCACGGGGGCAGACCCCTCATGAATGATTTAGCACCATCTGCTTGGTAATAAGTGAGTTCTCGCTCAGTTCAGAGTTCTGCTTATTTAAAGGTCTGGCACATCCCCACCTCACTCTCTTGCTCCCTCTCTCACCATGTGATATGCCTACTCCCTCTTCACCTTCCACCATGATTATGAACTTCCTGAGGCCCTTACCAGTTAATTTGCTGCTGTGCATAAATGTTTTGGGAAGTCCACATGAACAGTGACTAGACTAAGCCAAAATTATAATTGACCTCATATTATGATTCTTCCCCCACTGTAATGCAAAACTTGCTATGGTTTGCATTACTTGAAATTCCCCCATCTCCTGCCCACCCAGGTTCCCATAAAATAATGCTAAATGTTGAAATATGAACCGGTCTACACAGACTCCAAAAACTATGCAAGAAAACATGGAAACTAATTACAATCATACAGAATCCATACATAAAAAGTGACATTGAAATGGGGAAATAAACATTCAAGACAAGCACAGTAGGCTCCAGAATCTACACCACACCTTAGAATCAGGTGGGGATTTCACAAGGAAAGGAAAAGACTGTGGGTTGCCAGGGATGGAGGAATGCAGAAAACATCAACTAGGGCTTTGCCCAAGTGGTGCAATACCGAGATCAGGTGTGCATCTGAGTTTGGATTAGCGGAGACTGGAGAAAGAGGATGGTAAAAAGTGCTTGGGACCAGACTCTGGGAAACTCATAGCCTTTCAGGGTGACCAAGACATAGTGGAAGAGGGTAGAGTTTTCCTCAAGAAAAAAAAAAAAAAGGCAATATGTTGAAGATAAGTGTTCTATTGCAACAAGATAGTATCAAAGGACTGTGATTGAGTTTAAAGAACCTTTTATTTCTAAGAGTGCTGATACCATCAACGGGAAAAAGCATTCCTTTTTATTCTATTCTTAAAGTTTGGTTCTGTTTGTCATCTCAAGGGTTTCTCCTGTCAGCAGCCATGGTAGTTATATAAAGGAACTTGAATACACAGATATATTTTGAAAACTGGAAAATTTAACCTAAAGTATATTTTAGCTTTGGAGTGCCCTTGGGGATGGAAGTGAATTGCTCAGGAGATGAATAATGGGATTCATTACTATGACCCATTGAAATCTAACATAACCCAAGGTATTCCCTTGCTGTTGAGCAGCTTAGAGACAGAGGAGAGTAATGCAGCCTCACTTAAGTGATTTCTTATCCTGCCACTGAAGCTACCAACCAAAGGCTATTTTCTCCCCACAAATAGAGGTGTATCTATGTTTATTGATATAGGGGACAGAAGCATATTCTCTGCATATTCAAATGACCTTGTTTTAGCTCTTTTTAGTTCCTGTGATGCCGAAAAGTGTTTATCTTGCATACTGTAAAAATAGACTTGATCAACATTCTATGATATAAATAACTACCTACATATTTTGCTTTTGTTAGTGAGTCGAAATAATCATATAAATGATAGATTTAAATCTAATGTTAGATTATCAATTAAGACAAACTTTTTATGTTTTTTACCTTATTATACAATAGTTCCCCCTTATCCACAAGGGTGTTCCAAAACCCCTAGGGAATGCTTGAAACCTAGGATAGTACCAAACCAATTGCGGTCAATCAGAACACGTTTTTGTTCATGTATTCCACCCACAAATTTAAAGCCTTTTCTTTCTTAACTAAGCACTTATGATGCACTGTGACAGTAACTTTATCAGTTTGAGGTGCGATAGCAAAATTAGCATGAATTTCTTTTTCCTTTTTCACAATTCACAAAGAGAAGATTTGTTCCTATAGCAAATCTTAGCAACTTCAGCATATGATTATTTTTCTTTATTAAGAGAACTTTCACCTTTTCACTTAAAGGAAGCATTTTATGGCTTCTCTTTGGCATATCTGAATTGCCACCATCACCACCCTTGAACTTTGAGACCATTATTGAGCAAAACAAGGGTTACTTGAACACAAGCCCTGCAATACTTCCACAGTGAATCTGATAACCAAGATGGCTACTAAGGGACTAATGGGTGGGGAGTTGTAGACAGCGTGGAGACGCTGGACAAAGGAATGATGCATGGCCCAGGTGAGATTTCATGATGCTACCAGAGTGTGTACAATTTAAAACTTATGAATGGTTTATTCCTGGAATTTTTCATGTAATATTCTGAAACCTCAGAAAGTAAAACCTCAGATAAGGGGAACACTACTATACAGTCAGATCTTGAATAACCATCTTTTGATTCAACATCACTTCCTTATAACGTTGATGATAAAAGAAAAATGATTCCCAGTAGGTCCACTGTCTGTCTGGAGTTTACATGTTCACCCTATGTCTGCGTGGGTTTTCTTGGAGCACTTCAAAGCTGTGCATGAGAGCTGAATTGGCATGTCTAAAGGATCCCAGGGTGAGTGAGCCAGCATGTCTGATGTGGGCTCCCAACTGGTTCCCCAAACTGCTGGGATGGGCTTTGACAATCTGAGACCCTGGAATAATTAGGTAAATAAATACCTTACTTGTTTTTATTAATCTTTGTTAAATATATATATAGATCACATTTATTTGAATATGTAATATTAGAAGTGTTTTCATCCTTATGTAAAAGTGTGGTGATCATTTGTGATCAGAAATATGTCATAGTAACTTAACTCTTGTTTATATCAGTTAGCCTATGATAAATTAGTTTAATTATAGTTGTTTTGCTTAAAGTGGCAGTTTCCAAGGCAACATTGAGAACTTACTGTACACGCAAAATAAAATTTACTGTAAAAAATATAAATTCAAAACTGCGAGGCCACATATTCTTTACAATATGGAAGATTCAGACAGATTGTTTCTATAGCAAGTTTTGTCAAACACTGAAAAAACTTATAATCTAACAGAAATTTTTTCAGATAAAAGAGAAGGAAGCTTCACATGCCTTTATTTTTTATTTATTTATTCTTTTAAATGAGGCTAGTGTAACACTGCTACAAACATCAAACCAGTAAGATGGAATAAATTTTTAAAAAACCTGTAGGCCAATCTTATTTAAAAATATATGTAAAAATGGAATGGGGCTCAATCTGTATTCAGGAAGCCCTGATAAGGGACAACTGTCACACTTAACACAACACAAATGATATTGTGACCTCATGACATTAAAGTGATTTGTTCAAGTCCTACATATTGTAAAAGTCTGCATCAGAATCTAAAAATGCTGAGATCCAATCCTAAGATTTTCAAATAAGCCATCCATATTAGTCCATTTTCACACTGCTGATAAAGACATACCTGAAACTGGGAAGAAAAAGAGGTTTAATTGGACTTACAGTTCCACATAGCTGGGGAGGCCTCAGAATCATGGTGGGAGGCAACAGGCACTTCTTACATGGTGACAATAAGAGAAAAATTAGGAGGAAGCAAAAGCAGAAATCCTTGATAAACCCATCACATCTCATGAGAATTAATCACTATCAAGAGAGTAGCACCGGAAAGACTGGTCCCCATGATGCCAATTTCCTCCCGCTGGGTCCCTCCCACAACACGTGGGCATTCTGGGAGATACAATTCAAGTTGAGATTTGATGGGAACACAGCCAAATTATATCACCACCTTTTTCTATTTTATGATTGGATCAGTTAGGATAATATCTGCTGCTATCACAAACCAACTCACAAACTGAAAGATTTACCCCAATTAAAGTTGATTGTTGCTCTCCTACACCAACAAATACTGGTAGGTTTCCACCTGGGTATCGAGGCCCACTGACACCATGCAGCATGTGGCTCTCCCATTCTCTAGGGCCTACTTTGAGTGCTTTGCAGTCAGCCGAGAGAAAGAGAAACAGGTAAGAAAGCTCATCTTCTTCTTTATTCTAACAAATGTAACACTAATTACCACATTCATATTCCATTACTGAAAAGTGGTCAGATGATTTCGTGGGTCCCAGAATGGGGTCTAGGATATGGAGTCCCTAAAATATCCATAAAGTTTGTAGTGAAGTTCTAACTATCTCTTTATTTAGATGTATGCACAGCATTCCAGTTTACACCTGGTGCCCTGTTTTAATCTATTTATTTTCATCCAATCCAGGATACTTTTAGTGTTGCTTTTCTCAAAAGTGTCCTGCTTTGAATGATAGATTATAGGATCACCCTGTGCCTTGTCACAATGCTCTCGGACAATTGCAAGAGGTTTTTTTGTTTGTTTTTAATATATAAAAAGCAAATAAATATGCCAACATCATAGTGTTTTGCTGTAGTTATCAATCAACATTCTGTTGAATGTGCCTAGGCTGTAGAAAATCCTTAACACCTCTGATAATCCAGAATGATCTATTTTTGAATATTTTTCCAGACACATTTAAAAAATGATAATTTTTGAATAAAATTATATATGAGAAATTTATTCAAAATAGCATTATGGTAGTTTTTCACCCTAGATAATATAAATTTAAACAAATTCTACATGGGTTATTGGAACATAGCCAGATGTTCCAAGGCATGGTGAATATTTTACGAACATTATGGAGGAAAATTTAAATATTCAGTAAAAATATGCTTAAAAGGAAGAGGACAACCAAGGCGCTCTGTTGCCTGAAGGCAAAAGAATTGGATATATGTCCCTTTAAAGTCTCTTTCAGTCCCTTAGTACAACAATAAATTCCCCTGCAGAGTATAACTTGAGTATATAAAAATGTTCAAAAATGATATGATAAAGCAAGTGAAAATGTAGTAATAGACCCTTTAAGCAATATTACGCACTGTCTCCTGAATACCAGCATTCTGTGATATCATGTAAGATTTGCTTATGAAATCTATCTGAGAAACAGTATGTAACATGACAAAGTGTTGAGTTCTCAGGGTAAAGGCAATATTCTCTCTCTTGAAATATAATGAAGACTACACTTCATTAAAGTGTAATTGTCAACTTGGGGAAACAATACAGCTTTGCTGTGTCAAAATAACCCAAACGAATAGAACAGAACATGAATTTTAAAAAATCTTGGGACAGAAGCATGTATATTTAATAAGATGTCTTTTATCATGGCTTTTCAGAATGAAAAAATATTAAATATGAATGTGTTAGATACTACTCACTATGTTTTTCTACCAATCCGTCCACCCTTACCATAATACCCTCATTGCCCTTCATCCTCACTTCAAATATAAAATAAACATAGCTGTTAGATGTCAGTGTCACAGTGAAGATTGTATAAAATCTTAAATGCTTTTCAGCTCTGAAATAACAGCCTGACCAGTGCATTCTGAGCTGAAATTCTTAAATGTAGTTTTCAATGGCAAATGTTCTAAAATCTTCCCAATACTGACTCATGCCACAAAAAAAGAAAAACAAGAAGAAATAGATACCTTAATTTTTTTGATAGAAAATGTCAAAAGTTTTTTTTATTTTTAATGTCATGCTGAATTGAATAACTGGACACTTTTGAATGCTCTCAAATTCTCACATTTCAAAGTTTTATGAATTGTGCTTTGGAGATTACTGTCCATTACATACACCTTCATTAACTAAGATGTCACTAATCATTCTTTGAAAAATGCAAATATTGGTTAGAAATAATTTTTATGTACTTCTTTAAAATATGTTATTGGTAACATACAAAGCAAAATAGATGAAATGATTTTAGTACAGACAGTCCCCAACTTCCAGTGGCTCCACTTACGATTTTTTGACTCTAGTATTGTGTGAAAGCAATACAGCTTTCAGTAAGAACCGTATTTCAAGTACCAAAAACAACCATTCTGTTTTTCAGTAAGAACCATATTTTGAGTACCAAAAACAACCATTCTGTTTTTCAATTTCAATAAATATCAATAAATTACATGAGAGGTTAACACCTAATTATAAAATAGGGTTTGTGTTTGATGATTTTGTCCAACTGCAGATTAGTGTAAGTGTTCTGGGCCTGTTTAACATAGGCTAGGCTAAGCTATGATGTTTAGTATGTCAGGTGTATTAAACACATTTTCAACATGATATTTCCAACTTACAATATGTTTATCGGGATGTAAGCCTATTGTAAATCAAGCAGAATCTGTAATTTAATTGAAGTATAACAAATAAAGTTATAGAGAAATGGTCCTAAGGATTATTACATCCACCCACTAATTTTTAAATCACTTAAGGCACAAGATCAAGTAAGTTTCCATAATTACTCCAAAATTTGGTAGCAGAGCTGGAACTGGTATTATATCCTTTAAATATTTATTATTTACTATGTGTGTAGCACTTTGTTATATTATTTCTCTTATCAATGCTAAATGATAGAGTGATCATTAACATTTCCATTTGGCAGATCAGGAGAATGTGATATTGGCTTAAGCAATCTGAGCAGTTTGGAAATATAGTGTGACATGTGTAATTAATAGATCATGTAAAGGATATCTCCTTTTAGTTATTTGCTTTGTGTTTTATCAGTGACCTACTGTGGCAGGCCAGGTCTCACTAACACAGGCCTCTGTAACAATTGTTTCAGCACTGACTGAGTGGTTAAGTTAAATATTAAAAGCTGAGAGAAACAGTGACCTTTTACAAACGCTGGGTTATAACAAAAGCCCTCCAAGAGTTTTGCCCAGGCTTTGCTGGGCCTTGGAGCTTTCATCACAAGATAATGCAGGAATTCTTAAAAGGACCCATTTGGGATTAAACAAGTTTATTGGGGGTCTGAAGGGACTCCCCAAACCTCCATGATTTTACAAGAGACAAGATAAGGGTATTCACCCCAGCATCTGGACCCATTAAGATTAAATAAATTTACTGAGGCTCCAGAGGAAGGTCTTCAGGACTCATATCTTAGTTACAGATTAGAATAATTTAATCACTTATGTCTTTATATGAATGCACACTTACATGTAGACATATAGATTAAAAGGTACATAAGCGCTGGTAAACACTGTAATTTTGAGTTGGTCTGGTGATAATTTCCATGCCTTCTCCTTGTACCTGGTTGCAGAAATAAACTCCCTTCTTTTTCAGTTTATCTGCATCTCATTATTCGGCCACGAGAAAAAGCAGCCCAACCCTCGATTTGGTCGGGAACACTACTACATTGGCAAGCGTATTTTTTTCCTAAAATTTCTAAATGTGTTTGCTGGATCATTGTGCTACTTTGCTCAAAGACAGGCTGTTTTATTTAGAGATAAACAGCATTGTGTATATAGCCTTTATTTAAATAATCTGAAATGTTTAATATGTTTATGTGAAACATAACGTGAACATTTAAATATGTTTATTCATTGTATTTTTATTTCAATCTGTCCACTTTTTGATAAATAAGTGTTTTCGAATAAATGCACCAATGAGGATGTAAATAATAGACACTTTTTGAATAAATGCACCAATGAGGATGATACAAAAGAATGTAAGATGTGTTTATTTGCAAACAACAACCATCTCCCGGAGTCTCTTTTGAGTATACTGCGCTGTCTACAAATCATTTTGCTTAGGGCTGATGATTACTATGACCTTCTTGCTCTTCCTAGAGTAAAGGGTATTTGTGAGAAAAAGATCAACAGATATTTTGCCTTGGAGTAAATGACAACAGAAGGCAGAGAGAAGAAGTGACTGACCAAACCTTCATAGTAAGTTAAAGCCTTCGTTGTTGTTGTCGTTGTTGTTAGCTCACATGCTCATTTACTACTCTAATTCAGTAGTTTTTAAACTTGAGCAAGCATCAGAATCACCTGGAGGGTTTGTTTAAACACCACCTTCTGGGTCCCAATTCCACAGTTTCTGAGATGGTAGGTTTGAGTGGGGCCTGAGGATTTACAATTCTACATGTTTAGGTAATGCTGACATAGTTGCTTTAGGTACCACTCTTTCAGAAACCCCGACTGAATTGCTTACTTGCTCAATCTAATTGTTGAATGAGATGTAGCAAGCAATAAGTGGTTTCTGCTTTTCCTGGTTGCCCCTCCTGAGTGACATCTTTGAACCAGGTGTTTGATAATTCAAATTCTAAATTTTACAACTACAGCTGTAAGATCTACAACCATAAGATCTGTGCTCTTTTCACTGAATCATATATTTATTTTTGAAAAACAGATATCATTAGAGCTTAACTCAACATTTTGTAATAATTTAGTGAAAGAATAAGAGAAGTCAAATTTCCAGAATTTTGAGAATAAGGAATGGTTATGGCCAGTATGTATCTATTTTTCACAGTTCTGGAGGCTCAGAAGTCAAAGATAAAGGTGTCTATAGAATCACTCTCTGAAGTGGGTCCTTTTTTTGGTTTGCCACAGCCTGCTTCTTGGTGTGTCTTCATGTAGTGGAGACAAAGGGACGGCAAGCTCTCTGATCTCTTCTTATAAGAGTGCTAATTATCTTATGGAGAATTCACCCTCATGACCTCATCTAAACCTAATTACCTCCTAGAGGCCCCACCTCCAAATGTCATCAAATTCAACATACAAATTTTGGGGGAACAAAATTCAGTCTATAGCACCTCATATCCAGTTTCTCATACTATTAACAACTTAGACTGATATGGTACTTTTGTCACAATATTGCTATATTATTATCATCTAAAATTCATAATTTATTAATTTATCTGTTTTTTATAAAATATTATTTTTCTATACCAAGATCCCATGCATGGGATCACATTAAATTTAGTCACCATGGCTCATTGGGTTCCTCTTGGCTCTGACAGTTTCTCAGACATTTATTATTTTGATGACCTTGGCAGTTGTCTGAGGCATACTGTATTTTGTAGAATGTTCCTCAACTGCAGTTTAACGGTTCTTGGTATAGTCCTTTATCAGATATTTGATTTACAAAGATTTTTCTCCCATTCTAGGCTCTTTTGTTCTTTTTGTTTTGTTTTATTTTGTTTTGAGATAGGTTCTCCTATGTTGCCCAGGTTGGAGATCAGTTGCTATTAATAGGCATGCTCTTAGTGCATTACAGCCTGGAACTCTTGGCCTCAAGTGATCCTCCTACCTCAGCCTCCCTAGTAGCTGGGACTAAAGGTACATGCTACCAGATGAAAATTAGAAGTTCTAAAAATAAGTTCAACTTATCAAATTTTTTCTTTCATGGATCATGTTTTTGGTGCTGTGTCTAAAAAGTCATCAACATAATTACAGTAACTTAGATTTTCCCAGATACTACTATCCTTGAGGAGTCTTGTAGTTTTATATTTTCCATTTATCTGTATGTTCTATTTTTACTTAAATTTTCTGTAAAGTGAAAACTCTGTTGTCTAGGCATGGTTTTTTTTTTTTTGGTCCCTTCCTCTCCTTCCTCCTCCTTGTCCTACTTCTTTCTTCTTCCTCTTCCTCTTCTTCCTCTTCTTCTTCCTTTTCTTCCTCTTCTTTTTCCTTTTCCTCTTCTTCCTCCTTCCTCCTCCTTCTTCTAACTTATTCCTTCTTTCCTCCTTCCCTCCTCCTCCTCCTTTCTTCTTCCTTCTTCTCTTCTTCTTCTTCTCCTTCTCCCCCTTCTCCTCTTCCTCTTCCTTTCTTCTTCTTCTTCCCCTTCTTCTTCTCTTTTCCTCCTTCTTCTTCCTTCTGCTTCTCCTTGTCCTCCTCCCCCTTCTTCTTCTTTGCATGTGGATGTCCGATTTTTCTAGCACAATTTTCTAGCACTTTAACAAGACCAGCCTTTCCACATTCAAATTCCATGGAGCCTTTGTCAAAAATCAGTTGACTACATTTGTATGGGTCTGGTGGATCTGTTTCCAGGCTTTTTGCTCTTCCTGGAGTGGCTATTCTTTCATCAATACCATGCTGTCCTGTTTACTGCAGTTTTATGGTAAGTCTTGAAATCTAATAGAGTCAGTCATCTAACTTTGTTATTCAGTATTGTGCTGGCTCTCCTAGTTCTTTGTCTCTTTATATAAATTTTAAAGTCAATTTGTTGATATTTACAAAATAATTTGCTGTCCTTTTGATAGAGATTGTGTTGAATCTATAGACAAAGTTATGAATGACTGACATCTTAAGAGCATTGAATTGTACAATTCATGAACACAAAATATATTTCTAGTTAGTTAATTTTAAAATAAATTTTAATCATGTTTTATAGTTTTCTGACACAGATATTGTACATATTTTGTTAGGTTTACACTTGAGTATTTCATTTTGTGTAATATTATAAAATAATCATTTTTATTTCAAATTCTGATGATTTGTGGCTTGTATATAAAGCGAAATTGACTATAGTAAACTGACTTTGCCTCCTATGACCTTCCTATAATCACTCATTACTTCCAGAAATTTTTGTAGAATCTTTTGTATAGACTCTGAAGACAGTAATATAATCTCTGAATAAAGGCAATTTTATTTCTTCATGTACAACTGATATACAGTTTGTTTTTTGAACTTGCTAGGACTTCCTTGTATAGGAATGGTGAGACAAAATATTTTTGCCTTGTTCCTGATCTTAGGGGGAATATATTCAGCCTCTCATGACTAAGTATGCTATTATCAATACTGTTTTTGTAGATTTTCTTTATGAAGTTGAGGACATTCCCTTTTAGTCTTAATTTGCTAAGAATTGTTATCATGGAAGGGTGTTGGAATTTTTTCAAAAGCTTTTCTGCATCATTATATTTCTTTATTCTGTCTGAAAAGTAGATTAGATGTACTACACTGATTGACTTTCTAACGCTGAATCAGACTAGCATACCTGAAAAAAAAAATCAGTTGAAGACATCTTTTACTTTACTCTGTCCAACTTGAAAGTCCCAAATAAATGTTAGACAAGTAAGCTGTAATTCATAAATTCCCTAACTTAAAACCCACTGGGCTTTGATATCTATTTCTTTCTTCCCGAGAGGTCCTCAAACCCAAATTTTAAGTTACCTAAACCTGGAAAATTCTCTCAGAACAAAGCAAGTGTTTAACTGTTCAATTCTCAGTTACTCATCTAGTTTTATGATTTACTTAAAATTTCTAGCACTAAAAAAATGTTTAAAAATTCTTAAGGTCGAATTTTCCTAATGTGTACTACAGTTCTGTTTTTTTCCAACAGAATATTTGATCTGAATAACCTTACCTAGCATATTTCCCCTCAATGTAGGTGTTTCTATTTTAAAATAATTCATTTGGAGAGTGACATTTTTATTTTCAAAAATAAATAAAAATAAAAGATAAATCGAATCCACCGATAGTCTCATGTTCCCATTACTTAAATATAGCTTTATTATTTTTCCCTTTTTTCCTCCTAGTATCTTTTCTTCCCTAAGGTTTCTTTACACAGTTGTAATCAGTTTTCACAATTAATATTGTATTTGAAATATTTTTCACGCTACTTCTTTTTCATAAACTTCATTTTATATGGCTGCTTGATGACTGGGAGCATGCCTTTTGCATCTACCCTGATGTTGAACACAGATATACATGTAACACATTCAGTAATGTTGTCAACTTTAATGAAAGTACAGGAATTTTAAGGAGCAAAGCTTTCTTGGATATTTATTTAGTTCTTTTTGCCATACCACCTAATATAGTAATGTAGTCAACAGCCAACATTTAATAAACAATTGCTAATTTGGCTGGGCATGGTGGCTCGCGCCTGTAATCCCAACACTTTGGGAGGCCGAGGCAGGCGGATCACTTGAGGCCAGGAGTTTGAGACCACCCTGGCCAACATGGTGAAACCCCATCTCTACTAAAAATACAAAATTAGCTGGGCATGGCGGCAGGCCCCTGTAATCCCAGCTAGGCTGAGGTAGGAGGATTGCTTGAACCACGGAGGTGGAGGTTGCAGTGAGCTGAGATCATGCCACTGCACTCCAGCTTGGCCAACAGAGCAAGACTCTGTCTCAAAAAAAATAATAATAATAAAATAAATTTTTAAAAAAACAATTGCTAAATGAAATGCTGTAAATAAGGAGTTAGAGTCCTGTTACTGAGAACCACAATAGAGAAGGGGGTGTGGTATATGTAAATGCGTTCTAGTCCTACTCCCAGATCTTTGTTGTAGTCAGTCTAGGAGAATAACAAAGAATATCCAAACAATGGGTTTAGTACTTCACATCTGTACCCCAAGATAAGGGATATTCACATCTTAACTAATCTATCTGCCCTTACCTTTGCCTTCCTATTGGTAGTTCTCAATACAATAGCCAGAATTATCCTTTTAAAAGTTCAATTTGATTATGTCATTCTTCTTTTTATGACCTACAATAACTTTCCATCTCAGAGTAAAAGTCAAATTCCTTAAAGTGGTTTATTAGGCTGTCTTAGCTCAGGCTGCTGGAGAAGAATACCATACACTAAGTGGCTTAAACAACTGACATTTATTTCTCAGTTATGGAGGCTTGGAAGCCGCAAATCAAGATGCTGGCTGGTGGGTGTGGTGGTTCACGCCTGTAATCTCAGCATTTTGGGAAGCCGAGGTGGGTGAATCATTTCAGGCCAGGAGTTCGAGACCAGCCTGGCTAACATGGTGAAACCCAATCTCTACTAAAAACACAAAAATTAGCCAGGTGTGGTGGGTCATGCCTGTAATCCCAACTACTCAGCAGGCTGAGGCACGAGAACATCTTGAACCTGAGAGGCAGAGGTTGCAGAGGGAGACTCTGTCTCAAAAAAAAAAAAAAAAAAGATGATGCTGGCTGGCTGATTTATGTTTATGTAAGTACTCTTTTCCTGGTTTTGCAGATAGCCACATTCTTGCTGTGTTCTCATGTCATTTCTCTTTTCTTATAAGGGCATTAATCCCACCTTGAGGGAGCCACCCTCATGACCTAATTACTTCCCAAAGGCTCACATCTCAAACTATCATCACTTTGGGGATTGAGGATAACATGAGGACCTCTTGCCATGTAAAATTTTGGGGGACACATTCGGTCCATAGCAAAGGCATTATGTCATCTAGTTATGTTGCCTCTCTGACCTCTTCTTCTTCCACTGTATTTTGATTGCTCTGGTTCACCCACATGGCCTTTCCTCCTTCCTTAAATACACTCTTCTATCTCAGAAACTTGGCATTTGCTATTCCCTCGACCAGGAAACATCTTTGCCCAGGTATCATATTTTCTTCTTTGCTCAAATCCTTCATGTCTGTTCAAATATTCTCTCTTCTGAGGTGCCTTCTCTCTCTTCAAACCCCTTTACTACTTCATTGCTTTCTTAGTCCCCAAAACAACTGGATATTGTACATATTTGTCAATTTTGGATTAGCTTTTTCCAAACTAAATATAAGCTTCTTGAATGTTAGATATTTATCTGTCTCGTTCACTAATATGAACTTCATCACCTAGCAGCTGGAATACTGAACTGCTCAGTAAGTATTTGTTAAAGACATAATGAATGGATGCTGAATATTATGTCTACCATGTAGTCAATGTTTTTATTACACCATAGTTCTCCTTAATATCTAGATCACCTTTGCAAAATATTATTAGCACAATGTTATAGAAAATAAAATCAAGAAGCTAAGGACCTTGCTCAAGGCAACACTAAAAAATAATAATAGTGATAACAATTAGCAAGTGTAATCTTCACACCATGGACTTTCTCTTTCCAATGCCCAAATTCGTTTCTTTGTATCATGCTGAGATATAAATTAAATACAAAGAATTTAACAATTTTCTGATAATTTTACAATCTAATTTAATGTTGGATTTTGGTCTTTGTCATTGTTACAAAAGAACAATCCTATGGCTAAAGATCCTGAAACCCACACAGTACATTACAGTAGAAGATAAAAATCTTTGAAATTCAAAGGAAGATAACTTCTTTGCAACTCAATTTGTTTCTCTATAATATTGGAATAACAATACCTTGCTGAGATGAAGCCACTATACTCTGACTTTTCAGGCCTCAACCTTGACATTTGCTGTTTAGCAGTAGAGTGTGCTTCCTATTCTGATATGCATGCCTTAAGGTTTATTTGTAAAGAAGTATCCCCTCCCAGAAACATTTACTTTGAATGAGTTAGTCAACCTGTATGATGCTAGAATTCATGAGAAATATCTCAGGAACAAAATTACTAACAGGACCAAAACTCTAAAAGGTGTTATTGTAAATTCATGTCACATCTTTAGTGGACTGTCACTTTTTGCTCTGCTTCTGAAATAATCTAGATGTATTGATTTTTTTTCCTAAAATAAGAGAATTAATAAATCTGAACTTAGGGCAAGATTTAGTTTTTAATCTCTATTCTCACAGTAGTGACCGACTGAAAAAAACGGTTTAAAATAAAATAATTCGTAGTTCTCTCTAGATGATGATATCATGACTGCCTTGGCTGTCCATAAGGTTATGACTTGAAGTTTAGTTGGTAGTAAAAACAGGTTCTTAATGTTCCCGACACACAGTTGTTGAATATAATGTATTACTAGATCCTGAATTTGACTCAATTTAATTTAATTAAAAACTATTTGTTAAGTTTTTAATCTTTGTCAGGTATTTTGTTAGGTGCCTTTAGAATCGTGTGTCCGTAGAATGGAAGAGAGAAACGTTGACTGATCCATACAGAAATCAAATCAAATCAAATGAAAGCTTTAGTCCCATTTGTACTGTTATTGTAACCAATGAGAACCCCAAAACATTTGGTTACAACTCTTGACTAACCTTAGAGGGATGTGCCGACTCTATCACCACTCTGGCTATTTGGCTCCATGCAATTACTATAAAATTATTGACACAAATCAATAAGTGTACAAAGTTACCACTAGCCTATAAGAATATTCAAAGTTGGGGTAAAAAGCAGAGGGTTTACTTAATTCAGCTGACAAAATAAAAGTCTGAAAAGTGTTGAACTGGAGGACAAAGTGTTTTGCTTTAAATTCCATTATTAAAACCACATGATCTCCAAGTATTCATATATCTTTCTACTTAATTTGACTTCTTTTTATTTAGATTAGCTTCTTGACTGATTGTGCACCCTCTTGGGAGAGGATCTATGTATTTGATAAGCAGAATGAGAAATTCAATTATTGCTATGGTAAATTTATCTTCAATTTGACATTTACCCTCAATTGAATATTTTCACTGAATTGGAGAGTCCGTCACTCATCTCTTTTTTTCAGATTATCCATGTCTCTGTAGTTATCTTTTACTGTTCACAAGACAGTTTTCAAAGCTTAGACAACTAGCATAGAAGTTTTCTCCAGGAAGTTAACTTGTCTGACTCTGAGTATCTTCATATTTATAATAGACATAATATTTAGCTTATAATACTTTTAAAAGCAAAATAAGATTATAAGAGGAAGTGCTTTATAAAAATAAAAATTTATTACAAAATTAAATGTATTCTCTATGGATGGGGTATTATTTGAATTTTTATACAATTCTAATAATTAGATGATTATATGACTTTGAAAATAATTTTGGTTATTCAGAGTTAAAAATTAATGTTATAAAATATCAACGGTTATAGGAATGAACCATGGGACAGAAAATGATTCACAAAGACAGCCAAAGAATCATAGGATGTAAAATAACTTGCCCAAGGTCACATGCTCTTTATTAGTTCATCCATCATCCAGCTAGCCAGCCAAAAAAAAACATTTATTAAATACAAGAAATGCAGTGATGATCAAGGTATGTCCCATGTTTTCAAGGAGGTTACAGGATCTAGGAAAGAATTCTTCCCAGAAAATAACAGTGCTTTTTCAAAGCACAACTATTTAATATTAACAACAACAAAAAAGCTCTGAGGTTCTGAAACAGAGAAAGATGAGATACCACTTACTGAAGCCTTCAATCTCATAACTAATTTCTGGTCCCCTACTATTAAGATAATATGATTAGATAGTTTTCTTTATTCATTTGGTGACCATTTTATTTAATGGAAACTACACCCTCTCTTCAACGAATTAGGAAAACCTCAAGAGGCACATGCCTTTGAATTATTTATCTCTTCAACATAATTTTTTGTTTTGTTTTCCTTGAAAACTCTAAATGACTCTATGATTGTACACAAAGATAAATAACATATATTCCTGTCCCAAACTATTCAAAATCTAACAGAGAAAATAAATGTAATACATATTTGTAATAGAATATGATATATGCAATCACATATGCTTAGCACGGGTGAATTCTACTTAAAAGAGCCAGGAAATGCTTCATATAAATGAAGAACCACTTTTAGAATAAAGTTTCAAATAAACTTTTCTGTTCATTCTGTTCTACGTTCTGTTCTACTTTTAATTTGCAATTAATTTGATGAGGTAAGACTGTATTGTGGCATTTATTCAATAAAAATTGATTGAGTATCCACCATTAGACAGACTCTGTGATAATCACTAGGGATATAACAAAGGAAAAAGACAGTTTGTGGCTTGAAAAACCCAGTATAGCAAGGAGGTCAGACAAGAAACAAATTTATTCAAGTACAGTTTGGGCCCTTACTACATGTTCCAGGCTGTGCAGGCAGAGCAGCAAGAAAATAAAACAAAAATGTTGATTTTTGTGGTGGAGCTTATATACATATATTTATTTATTAGGGACAGGGTCTCGCTCTATCTCCCAGGCAGGAGTGCAGATGTGGGATTTCTGCTCACTGCAGCCTCGACCTCCCGGGCTCAAGTTATCTTCCTACCTCAGCTTCCTGAGTAGCTGGGTCTACAGGCATGTGCCACCATGCCATCATTACCAGCTATTCTTTTTTTTTTTTTTTTTTTTTTTTTTTTTGTGGAGATAGGGACTTGCTTTGTTGCCCAAGCTGGTCTCCAACTCTTGGGCTCAAGCTATCCTCCTGCCTTGGCTGCTCAAATAGCTGGGATTACAGGTGTGAGTCACTGCGCCTGGCCAGGGAGCTCATATTCTCAAAAAGGAAACAACAAATAATTATGAATAAGAAACATACTACTTAATATAAGATGATGAGGGGGTTACTAGAAAAAATATCAATATTCATGATTTGCTGTGAAATTGCAGCGAAGTAATATCAGATGGAAGAAACTTGATAATCATAGGCTCCCTAAGATGAGTTTTGAAAGCTAAATAAGAACTGTATAAGAGTTAAATGAGGGAAAGGGCTTGTTAAATAGGGAGAACAGTCACCACATCATTCAATTTTCGCAGGATCCTAGAGTGGCATAGAAAGAGAGAACAAAGTTCCTGGACCTCTCATGAGGAACAAGGAAGTAGCCACAAGAATCCTAAAGCAACTGAACTGCTAGAGGCAGTGCTGTAAGTAGTGACTGCCAAGGACCCACCTGACCATGGTAGGCCATGATAAGACTGCAGATATAAGTGGTATATAGAGCAGTTACCAGGCCCAAAACCCTAGGAATGGTGTTATGCCATAGCAGATTGCAGTGCAGAACGACTGCTGACCTGACGTCTGTCTTAATGACATTCTCTCACATAAGATTCCTATACCAGAAATGCTAACTTTGGGAGAGGTTAGGAGAAAATAAGAACGAGTGTACAATGACTAGTCAAAAGAAGACTGAATAACCTAAAATTTGTTGAAGTGATACTTAACTGACAATTGTCATTTATTGCTATTGAGTGAAATAAAGGAATACTTTTGAAAGGAAGTTTACTTGTAGTACAATAAAGTCTTTGAAAATTATTTTTTTCTTTGTATTACTGTTGAATTTAAATGTCTTGACAAAATGATGTTGTGAAAATACATATTAACAAAGTTTACAGAAGGAAATGAACTATATGAAAGTAAGAAACACTAGCACATAACTAGCTCTAAACCTATGCACTTTTACAGATGTTATTCACTAAATCAAGGCACTTTCATAGGTAGTATATATACTACTACATTCCTTGTAATATAGAGAAAGAAAGAAAGCTCCAAAGCATTAGGAGGAAACTAAAATTTTAGCATATAAAGTTCCTTCCAGGAAGGTAAGAATATTGCAATACCAGAAAATTAACAAAATAACATTGAGGTTGAAACATACTTCCAATATGTTATCATTTTAACTTATATAATTGGTAATTTTATGTTGCTTATATTATAATATTAGAATATCAGAGAAAAAAGCAATATAAGTTGTTTTTGTTAGGTGACAAAAAGGCATCTGAAAAATCAACAATCAATAATCAGTATTTTTATACTTTTTTCTGAGATATAAATATTCCATTGTATAAATATGCCACAATTTGTTTATCTGTTCTCATGGTGAAGCACAATGCTTGTTCTTATTTTTACTTTTTTCCATTATTAATATTGCTACTATAACCAATTGAGTATAAGTCATTTTGTAGACTTAAATTTTTGTTTTACTTCAGCAGATACCTAGATTTGCTGGGCTACAGAATAAGTTATTTTTAAATGCATAGGAAATTGTCAGTCTTTCAAACTGTTTGTATCATTTTAACTCCTACCGGCTTTGTATGAAAGTCCATCACCCCACATCCTTGCCAATAATTAGTGTAATCATTTTTTTTTATTTGGCCATTCCAGCGGGTCTACAGCAGTAAAATTGTAATTTTTGTTTGCTTTCCTCTGATAATTAAATGGTGTACATAACTTTTTCATGTGCTTACTTGTCATACTTATATATTCTTTGGTGAATTGTTGTTAATCTTTTGCTCATATTTATTGTTATTTTCAACATAAACTCTCACCTGCATCCAAAGTTTGTCCTGGTTTGTTCCCCCTCTCTTCAGTTATAGAAGATCCCATTTATGCAAAGTTCTTGCTTTCTTTGCAACAGGACTCAGAATTTACCACTTAACCCTGGAAGGCACATCTGTTCCTTAAATCAATTATGTTAACTTCACTGACTACAAATGAAGGGTCTTCTTGTATTTTTCTATTTATAAATGCTTGAATTTTTTAATATAACCATCTTTATAAGAAGCATGCATGCTAATTATATTTTGAGATATACTTAAATCTCAAAAAGGAGAAAGTTGCCATAACTGTCTCTTTAGTATGGCATGCTAAGCCAATAAACATTGTTAAAATTGTACAGTTCACATATTTGTTTTTGGTAATAGAGTTCACTGTACAAACCAAGAAACCAACTTCATATTACATCTTTGTCCATTTCTTGGATGTTTTTAATAACAACTAATTTCTGATCTAGGTCAACAGTTCTATCACGTACCTTGCTTTATCCCGCAGCTTTTGTCTTATCAAAAAAATTGCTTTCATGAGATGATTATCATAAATTACACACAAATATACTTAACAACTGTTTTAATAGCACTAGGCTGAATGGAAGCAATACACTTTTCAGAGGTCATTTTATACTACATGTTTTGATAAGACAAAAGGAACTGTGCATAACTCATACAGCTGCCTAAACTAAGTATTTACATCCCACATACTCTTGTATTTTTTAACATCTTATGTGCAAGTATGTATTTATCAAATATTAGGAAGACTGAGAACCCATATTATTTGTGCATTTGTGCTTCCATGTTTTTTTTTTCTTTTACACATGATATTCTGGTATATTGAATGATATCACATTTTACTATATTGTATTTGAATGATGAGTTAACCACTCAAATTTTTATTTTTATTTTTTGGAGTAGTGTCTAGCAGGAAATATGTTCACACTATAGCTATGTGGGGTAGATATTACCCATTAAAGGAGAAGATAAGATTTGGAAAGATCAATTGCTTGCCTGAAGTCACAACAAATTCAGAATTTAAACCATCTGTCTATTAAGTCCACAACATTTAGACAATATTGGTGCTGTCAATATTAATCGAATGCATTAATTGAAGTTATGTGTCAATACCAATGAGGTCTAAATTAGTTTGTTAAAAATTATGCCACAATATACATGGAAAACAATTACAAATCTTGGAGTTCCATTTCAATTTGAACAATGGTCCTTAAATACTCCATGATTTTTCCCCAATCAAAACTGTTAATTGATAGAAAAGAAAATAACTCCCCCGTTATTTTAGTTGCAGAATTCTCTGGTACAAGGTAATGTACTACATTGGCATTCATTTTATTTTCTTAAAATTATTTTGTATATATCGGCCAGATGAATTTAAAACTTGTTGATGCTCCATAAAGAATGAATGAAATTATGAGAGAAAAGGGAAAAAGGGAGCACTTTGTAGGTAGGACAAAGTCAGTGATAGAGTTGTTTGATCTAGAAAGACAGTGAGAATGGAAAAGAACAGTGACAGTTTCTGAAGGTGTCAGTGTTAACAACAAAATCTTTTTTTTTTTTTTTTTTAGATGAAGTTTCACTCTTGTTGCCCAGGCTAGAGTGCAATGGCATGATCTTGGCTCACTGAAACCTCCGCCTCCTAGGTTCAAGCAATTCTCTTGCCTCAGCCTCCTGAGTACCTGGGATTACAGGCATGCACCACCACGCCCAGCTAATTTTGTGTTTTTAGTAGAGATCGTGTTTCTCCATGTTGGTCAGGCTGGTCTTGAACTCCCACCTCAGGTGATCTGCCTGCCTCCGCCTACCAAAGTGCTGGGATTACAGATGTGAGCCACCGTGCCCGGCCAACAACAAAATCTTAACAAGCATTCTCATTACATGAACAGAACTTAAGAATCAAAGAGCAGCAATTAGTAAACAAGGGGTAGGCTGCCTAGATATCCTCTATTTGCCCCACCAAGTGCAGTGTCTACATTTCTCCCTTCTTCCCGAACAGATTCTCACTGCCTATCACTACCTGAACAGGAGGCTGATGCTATAGGATTGCATCCACTGGCTTCCTTAACTGCTGACTTCCATTTGAGTGTGTCCAGTAGGAGGCATTACAGTATATCGGGTAGTGAGAGGAGACTGATGTCAGGGTTTGTACTCCTCCCACCATCTTTCTGCTAGATCTCCACAGGTTGACTGAATAGAGATTCTCTGGTGTTCATCTGTCTCCTAGATCATCAGTTGCTTACTCCTTCATCACCAACCACAGCCAGCCCACTTTGTAGAGGCCCCTGGGGTTTTACCAGATAAATGTGACTAGTCACAAGACCAGACTCTGACTTGTCCAGTACATCTGGTATCAGAAAAACACCACACCAGGGAATATGGAAGCTAGCTTCCAGAGCAGCTACTGAAGGAATTAGGCAATTGAACCTGTAATAATGAAAGTTAATTTCCCATGTGGAGAAAGTTGAGAGGCAGTTAAATGAAGGATAAATTTCTGTTCCCTTTCTCCCTTGGATGGACTGTTTCAAGGCATGGTTGCTAGTTTTAGTAAGTCTAGAGAATTCCAAGACCGAGAAATCATAGTGAATAATTATTCCTGTTGATTGGCTCATTGTGAAAGAGTGACAGCAAAGTAAAATATCAATTTGCATTCCTTTCCACCCTTAGAACTTCACATCCATTTTTAATCTGTCTCTGCTTTTATAAGGTTACACACCCCAAATAAAGAGTTGACACTTAATCCTTGCCTGAGTTTCTGTTTATTAAGGAACGTAAGCTAAAATATATAAAAATATATATTATATGTTTTCTATTATGTATTTTATGTAATTGTATACTATACAGTTGTGTAATTATATATAATATATATCTTACATATATAAATAAATATAGAGAGAAATTAGGTATATATCCTACTTTCACTCATATTTTTCAAATTTTCTTTTTGTTACTGTTTAGTCTTTGTAACTTTGAGGAGTATATAACTCTTAAAAACATTTCAACACCCACACACTATCTCTTACTTTTCTCTACTTTGTAAGGTGACCCTTCCCTTCAACTCTTCTAACTTCCCTTCCTAAATTCTGTCAACTGAACTTTTATTTTCTGCATTGTGAATGCTGATGATAGGTCATTTTTCTGAAACCATAATTTTAAATTTTATGTGTATTGTCTGTAGTGCATTTATGAAATTTAATATCAGTAAGTATTGCTTATATCTTGGTGGACATGCAAATACTATACTTTGCAGAGCCAGGAATATTAGTTGTTACATTTTTTTCTTATATCACTTATCTGGGATTTTAATTGCTTTATATTTGCTAGTAGTATTGGAAATATACACATAAACACACATATGTGTGTGAATATATGTATATATTATGCTTTGCTACAGTTTCTCTTATAAATAAATATTTTCCTCACAACACTCTTCCAGGCTTTTGCATCCTCCTACATCAAATTAAATGAGGTAACATCTAGGTCTGTTGCACAGTGGCATTCTAGAACTTGACTCCTTGCCCTCTTCAGTTAGTTATCTTGTTTACTGGAATTGACCAAATTTACCATTCACTCCTGTTATAGACTCTAAGGAATGTAGAAATACATGAGAATTTCATCAAGCTAATAACCACTCTGAAAACAATTTGGCTGTTTTGTAAAAATTTAAATATATACCTACCATATAATTCAGCATTCTCCTAGGTGTTTCCTCAATAAATGAGATATGTTCATACAAGGACTTGCACATGAATGTTTATAGCAGCTCTTGCATAATAGCCCCAAACTGAAAACAACTCAAATGTCAAACAGTTAAATAGACATACAGTGGCATAGCCATAAAAGAGAATACTACTACATAATAAAAATGAAGTGAACTCTTTATACAAGGCATAACATGAAACAATATCAAAACAATTATGCTGAATAAAATGTCAGCATTAATGCTATAATAAATTTATCAATTTATTAATAATGCTGCAATCAATGAAAAGCAAAAAACAAACTAAATGCTTCCACTTATTAAAAAAAAACACAGGAATGCAAATATATAGTGACAAAAAACATCCATGGTTGCCTAGAAAGGGAGACAAGGATGGATAAATATGGAGAAGGGAATGAGGAAATGTTGCAAAGGGGTAAGAAGAAACTTTTCAATTTTATTGCTCCCAATATGAAGTAGTCAACACGGATCACTTAGGTTACATAAAACTGTTTGAGACAGTGGAAGCCAAATTTTAAGTCCCCTTCAAATTGTTTTAGGCTAGCACTGAAATGTCAAAATATAAAATTTAACCCAGAAATTGAGCTAAGAAATGCAGCAATTGGATACAACAATGATAAAAATAAAACTCTGTATTTCAGGCATTGTGTTAATAACTTAGTATATACTTTCCCATGTAATTATCTCAAAAAATATGCCTATGAGGTAGGTATTTATATCTCTAATTTAATGAGGAAGAAACTTGAGTTTTAAGAAATTACATAGTTCAAGTATTATATATACGCCAGTACATTACAAAAGGCCTTATTTTGTGTGATTCTAATAAATGTGAATGGTAATTATGGAGCCACATTATTCGTGTGCATGTACTATGATATGCTTTTTTGCAAGGATATTTTAAGAGCTATATAAAATAGATGGACTTTTATTCTAGGCTGTTTCTACAAAGATTTGCAAGCAATGAGAATCAGTGACAATCTCCTTTTAATTATCAATAGATATATATAGCTGATTGAACAATGAAGTCACCTTCATCCAGCTCCCCATTTTCTTGGTTTTGAAGATACTCATCCAGTGTAGTGCTGCATGAAATTTCATTTAATTAACTTCAGGCTTTTTTTTTTTAATGTTTATAGGTATCTTGTTCGTCTTCTATCACAGCTGGAAGACTGGCATATTTCTCCTAGAAATACTTCATGTGTATGTCATGGAACTCTAATGACCACATTTATTTAAATCTGTCTGATATATTTCTTTTCAATCTTATGAGTTAATTTATTTTAGCTGAACTCTAGTTCATAAGACTAAAATGATTATTGGCTTGCAAGATACATGCGTAGATACAAATAGAATGAGATAAATTACAATATAAAAAATAAAACTAGTTCATTTGCAATGCCAAATCAATAGCATGCTGTTTTATTACATAATATGATAACAGAACTGTTTTGACTCAATAATTTATCTCAAAAGGAATATTCCACGTGTTTTAGAGAACACATTTCGAAGAACAGTTAAAAGATAAAAGGTTAATGGAATCTGGCTGCCAAGAAAATAGAACATTTCTTTTCTTAGAAGAAAAGAACTCTTGCCCAATTCTTGTACTTTTTAAATTAATGAGCTGTGGAAATAAGTCAGGAAACTATTTCTAGAATCCAGGAAATTAAAAATATAATTAAAAGTACATATTATCATGCGGTAGAAAGATATTGTATCTGTCATCAAAAAGTGATTCAAATTTCTACTTATCTATATACAATCAAATAAACTTGAGGAAGTGAGGCATAACAGATCTCAGAAGAGAAATACATTTTGAGATTTCTATACCCCATGATACACATCTCCCCACATGCACACACCTAGGCGCATAAACATATACACACAAACCTACTTCCATATGATTTGGTGAGGGTATGGGAAAAAAATACCATTAGAACTGTAAGTAATTTTTATGTTCTTTTTTAAAATTTGGCCAGAAATGAAGAGAAAGTGTATACAACATCAAATTTAACAGTATAGTAAAAATATATATCTTCTAACAAAACTTCATGTATAAAAATAAAATGTAGAGTTTTCCAGTTAACATTTTACCTTTAATTGCTTTATTTCCAAATTTTGATTCTTTTCTTTCTTGATTCAGATACCCATTGTATCTCTAATTTGTGCGTTTTGATTTATGAAACCTTTCTGACTCTTCTCCTTATAAAAGTAACCAATATTTTTGTAGCCTACTGTTTTTAACACCACTGCTTTTAAGTGTAGTGGCCTGACACTTTTTTGTCTTTTTTTGAAATGGAGTCTCACTCTGTTGCCCAGGCCGGAGTGCAGTGGCAAAATCTTGGCTCACTGCAACCTCTGCCTCCCAAGTTCAAGTGATTCTCCTACTTCAGCCTTACAAGTAGCTGGGATTACAGGTGGGCACCATCACGCCTGCTAAGTTTTGTATTTTTAGTAGAGACAGGTCTCACCATGTTGGCCAAGCTGGTCTCAAACTCCCGACCTCAAATGATCCACCCACCTCAGCCTCCCAGAGTGCTGGGATTACAAGCGTGAACCACCACGTCCGGCCACCTGACACTTTTTAAAAATGCAGAAATGTTAGTCCAACTAAAACCATTCCAATCGTCCTTTACTGATATGGCTTCTTTTGAATAAACATAGAAACTGGCCCTCCTGGTCTTAAAACTTGAGAAAATTACAATTGTCTTATCTGAATTCCTTTTTCAGGAAACCAACCATCAGGCCTCTCAGATAATATCAAGGAACTGAAATTTGCTGGATCACTGCATCTGAACAATGGGGCACCATACCCCTCACACATTTTGATTGGCTAACTGACCACCTGCTTCCTGTTGGTGAACTTATCTTCCTCACTCCTTCCTAACTGTTCTTTGCCCACACATGGTCACATTTCTTACCTGCTATATAAAACTATAGTTTTAGTCCATCAGAGAGATGGATTTGAGACTGATAGCCCATCTCCTTGGCTGCAGTGCCCGAATAATACCTTTTTCCCTGGCAATAATCTTTGTCTCAGTGACTGGCTTTCTATACTGTGAGTAGCAGGACATAGACAAAAACCTTGGAGTTTTAGTAACATGACTTCAGGTCTATTGATAAAGAATATGTATTTTCTTGGACTTCTTGAATGACTCTTAGACATATTAAAGTCTGAGAACCACTGTTTTAATCTACAAACATTTAATTTTCTATTTCTTTACCTTTACATGTTTGCTTAAATATTTTTCTCTCCTATGTAAAGAATAAGTCCCTTTACCTGTAGGAGGAATACTGAAATTGTTGATCACCACTGCTTATTGCTTTATCTGTACATAGTAAGATTTAAGAAATCCTTACTGAATGTATACAATGTACTAGTTACCTTTGCTGGACAAGATTCATCTTTAAATGTTCTCATTAAAATATTTTTTTTTCATTTAATTGTCCCTTAGGAGTATAAACTCATTCCTCTGAAATGCTTTCACTGGTCTGTGACTCTATAGAAACTCAAGCAGATTATAAGGACACTTAATCCAAAAGTAATAGTGATTGCATTTGTGATGGTATGGGCTCAATAACAAGCAAAGAGGTCATTTACTGTAGCACTGTAATGTTATGGGAAGGCAACTTACAATTTTATATTCATACTTACCCACTAACTATCTCTATGACCTTAGAAACATTATTTATTAGTCGAGCACATTAAGCCTCTCCTTTTCATTTTTACAGGTGTAAAATAGGAACACAAAAAGCAATATCAAATAATAGTGTAAAAATTGCATCCAGAGTAGTGGCGAAGCATGCTGGTCTCAGTGGTAGTATGTTGGGGGAAGTCAGAGATCCCAAACAGAGGGATTGGCTGAAGCCATGGCAGAAGAACGTGGATTGTGAAGATTTCATGGACATTTATTAGTTCCCCAAATTAATACTTTTATAATTTCTTATGCCTGTCTTTACTGCAATCTCTAAACATAAATTGTGAAGATTTCATGGACACTTATCACTTCCCCAATCAATACCCTTGTGATTTCCTACACCTGTCTTTAATCTCTTAATCCTGTCATCTCATAAGCTGAGGAGGATGTATGTCACCTCAGGAGCCCATGATGATTGTGTTAACTGCACCAATTGTAGAGCATGTGTGTTTGAACAATATGAAATCTGGGCACCTTGAAAAAAGAACAGGATAACAGCAATGTTCAGGAAACAAGAGAGATAACCTTAAACTCTGACCACCGGTGAGCCGGGCAGAACAGAGCCATATTTCTCTTCTTTCAAAAGCAAATGGGAGAAATATCACTGAATTCGTTTTCTTAGCAAGGAACATCCCTGAGAAAGACAATGCGCCCCTGAGGGTGGGCCTCTAAAACGGCCCCCTTGGGTGTGGCCATCTTCTATGGTCGAGACTGTAGGGATGAAATGAGCCCCAGTCTCCCATAGGGCTCCCAGGCTTACTAGGACAAGGAAATTCCCACCTAATAAATTTTGGTCAGACCAGTTGCTCTCAAACCCTGTCTCCTGATAGGATGTTATCAATGACAATGGTGCCCAAAACTTCATTAGCAATTTTAATTTCGCCCCAGTCCTGTGGTCCTGTGATCTCGCCCTGCCTCCATTTGCCTTGTGATATTCTATTACCTTGTGAAGTACGTGATCTCTGTGACCCACACCCTATTCATACACTCCCTCCCCTTTTGAAAATCCCTAATAAAAACTTGCTGGTTTTACGGCTCAGGGGGCATCACGGAACCTACCAACATGTGATGTCTCCCCTGGACGCCCAGCTTTAAAATTTCTCTCTTTTATACTCTGTAGCTTTATTTCTCAAACCAGCCAACACTTAGGGAAAATAAAAAAGAACGTACATGAAATATGGGGGATGAATTTTGCCCAATATCTGGCTGAATTTCCCCTGATAGTAGTAAGTTTTCAAAAGCCAGAATAATGAACTGAAGCCCTTCAGAGGGAATTCAATCAGAGCAGAGTGTTTCTCATTCTTCATCTGTTTTTACTCAGGATGTGCAAAATGCAGCTTGGAAATTGAACTGTATGAAAATTAAGAAGAAAGCAACAAGCATACCTAGCACCCAGAGATTGGTTTCTAATACCATTCTCCAATGAAAGAAACAAGCACTCCTAAAAGAAATGACTACTTCTATTACTAGAGAAGAAAATATCCAAGATGAGCCCAAAGCTTCTTGGAGTGCCAGAAGGTAAGGTTCTACTAAAAAAAAAAGCAACCAACGAACCAAAAGAAATCTGAACCAAACCAAGACCAAAGCCAAAACAAACACCAAAGACTCACTACATTGATACAGGTGTGTCACAGAAGCACAAGAACCAATGGAAAGAGCTCATAATGGCCAAATTTACAATAATTTGAGCAACAAAACAAATTAAGTGATGCTGGATAATAACTTAAAGTATCTAATGAATATTCCTGAATCAACATTGATATAAGTAAGCAATTAAAGAAATAAATAAATGGAGAAGAAGAGACAAATCTCCAATGCAGAAGAATTCCAAATAATTTATATAGATATTCTACTTTGCAGGAGGTAGAGCATAGCTCCTTACTCCCTAAGTGTGACCTGCACATTGTGACTTTCTTTCAATGTGGAATGGAGGGAGAAGACGAAATTTACAGTGGAGAAACTTAACGAACACTACCTAAATCAGGTGATAGCGGTCAAAATGAACAGTAGGATGACATGTATATAGTATGTAGCCTTTATGTGCTGAAAATGGCATTTTACATCTCTGGTATTCCTTCCCAAAACCCATCATCTCAATCTAATAATGAATGACATTAATAAATCCCAATAGAGATAATCTACAAAATATCTGAGTAATACTCCACAAACTGTTAAGTTTATCAAAAGCAGGGAAGAAGCTGCCACAACTGAGATAAGCCTAAGGATACACGATGGATAAGTGTAGGGCGGCATTTTTAATAGGATACTAGAATTTTAAAACATATTAGGTTAAAAACTGAAAATATCTGAACCAAGTATAGATTAACTTCATTTTGCAATAATACGTCAATATTACTTGTCAACACAAATGTACCATATTAATATAAGATGTTAATAATTAGGTACAGAGTATATGAGAACTGTCTGTATTACCTTCACATTTTTTCTGTAAATTTGAAACTGTTCTACAATAGACATTTTGATTTTAAAAAGGTAGAAGATAAAGTTCCATTTTTATTTCCACTTCTTAGCCATCAAATGATTTGGATATTCACTTATTATCTATGCTTCATTTGCCCACATACATTTAAGTGAAAAATAAGCACTTGGTCTTCTAATTCATTAAATTGTTATGTGGTTCAAAGGAAACAAACCATGATAAAATATTTAGTAATCTTCAAGGTAGTATTACTAATACTATGTCACATAATTAATATGCTGAAGACTTTTTTAAGTAAGTGAGTTTCGACTTTAGTCATTTGTCTTGTTAAAACAGGAATGTCCAAATTATTAAAATGGTCCTGGAGAAATGAAAACAATGCCTATTCTTGAAGAGTTCTGAGAAGATAACAGGGAATAATGCAAAGAAATAAGGCTTGAAACCGAGTGTTCACTGGTTCACGTGTCTAAATTTTATCTCTTTAGGATTTCATCTCCGCAGTTAGGTTGCAAATCTCTACAGGAGGAGAGCTATATTTACATTTGAATGTGTTTACATATATTCCCCAAAGGGTTGAATGTTTCCTAACATTATGAACTATTCTTAATAGATATTTATAATATACATGAATGCATTTGATGCCCCAGAGTAAAAGGGCAAGTCTGACACAGACGTCAGCTAAGATGCTGAATCTAGGTTTAGCAAAAGATACTGAGAAGCTAAGCAGGTGGCTACTAAGACTTGTAACATATCTTTTCCCTTATCAACAATTTTTAAAATAAATTGGTTGAACAGCGTGGCTTATGCCTGTAATCCTAGTACTTTGGAAGGCTGAGGCAGGCAGATCGCTTGAGCCCAGGAGTCCAAGACCAGCCTGGGCAACACAGTGAGACTCTGTCTCTAAAAAATATATATAAAAAAAATAGCCAGACACTGGGACGCGGGCCTGTAGTCCCAGTTACTTGAGGGCTGAGCTTGAAGGATCACTTGAGCCCCATAGATCAAGGCTGCAGTGAGCTGTGATTGACACAGGTGATACATGCTTGAGTGACAGAGGAAGACCTTGTCTCAAAAAATAATAAATTTATTCTAAAAAGTATACTTCAAGCAAATTTCAACTAGATTGGTTTTGGAAGCAGATTTTCTAAATCAAAGTTAGAAAAGAATAGTGTGTTTATAACTGGAATGTGCCCTGTTCTTATATTGGGGAAAATGCTCTTGAAATGTACCCATACCAATAACCTTTATGGAATCACACTGAGCAGGAATTATTCCTACAATTGTCCCTTCCCTTGGGTCATTTAAATGGTTTAAATTCCATTTAGATATTAGTTGTAGTGGAGCACCATAATTACCTAAGATAAATGCCTCATCTACTTTCAAATCTTCATTAATATTAGGTTTTTTTTTTTTGGTGCCCAATACCAAAGCTATTAGAGTTAAGAGTCTGTCAGCATTTCCATTTACAAACTGTTTTTTTAGAGTTCATTATCTTTTCTGTTTTGAATTACATTAGTCTGAAAATTAGCTGTCAGCATGAATATGTATTATATTACCCAAACTCCATGTACACATCAGTTTGGCAATAGAGAAGGCAGAGATCAGTAACCTCTTTCCTCCTTCTTCATAAAATTCTAAAGGTGTGTTGACTGCTTCATTATCTCATGGCCAGGCACAGACTAAGCCTTTTAATCATGAACTTTCTCAGAGAATTGGTCCTAAATCTGACCTGATAATTTTGATATTTAAAAATTCATGAAGACAAATTGAATATGTGTTGCACTTGCTTTTCAATATATAATTCCTTTTTAAGCTTCTGAACAAAATTACAGTCTCATATAATTAGAGATCTAAGAGAGGTACACACAGAAAGAAAAAAAGGAGGGATCTGTGATTTGTGCTATTTCAGCTAAAGAATAAAAGCAAAGTAAATCACAGTGAGCGCTGTTTCGTTCATTTTGTTAGAGACATTTCTTCACTTTCAAGTGGGCAGTGACAGGAGGTGATGTAGCAATCACAACAGAAGTAGCAGCTGCAGGGCATGTGAAATGGTAAAAAAAGCATCTGGAATCTGGGCCACATGATGTACTCCTTCTGTCCAGAGCAAACGCTACAAATGCAATTCTATATTTCTTGTTCTCTCAATGTTTCTTTCACAAATATACTCTTAGTTTACTTAATTGGTCACCCTGTTTCAACATCAAACATCTTTCAATTCTCATTCAGTGTTTATCAGAAAATAGACCTGATATCCCATTTTGTTCTCTTTTAACCTGTAGTTGGGAGAGAGGTAAGATAAGGTAGCGGTGAAATAACTAGCCCTTGCACTATTTTAAAATAGAATGTGGTGTCACACATAGTCTGTCAGAAATAAAATAATTAAATCTGCCCGGATCACTAGGGCCACAGGCAAGTGACACTAATATGAGAGAAAAATATTGTCTCAGAGGAAATGTTTGAATGATAAATTTATCATCTGACCTATTTGTAAGGCAACTGAAAATTAAAGTGAAAATTAAAAAAAGAGAAGACAAGAGTATTGTAATCATTTTGACTATAAAATACGCTTTTATGTCTAGGTCAGGCCTAAAGGTACACAGTGGGTAATGTCTACAGAAAGGAGTAAATATGAAAAGTTATATTTATGAACCACACACAGAAACACTCATTAATTTTAAAATATTTTTACCCAACATAGAAGCCATGGACTGGTTAAAATAAAAACAAAATAAAGTACTTTTGTGACACGGCAAAGCATTAGAAGTTCTCTGAATTTATAACTGAAGAAATACCACATTCAAATTCTAATTTCTTATTAAAATAGGGGATCATATTCTGTCACTTAAATTATTAACCTTCCTGATAGAACTCTGATTCCTGCATAATGGCTCTTACCTAATGTTGGATATTAACTAGCGCTTATCATTAGGAATATCTGATCCATGATGAACTTTGAGATCTTCATTATTATAATTTCCTCTTCAGCATTTGACAGTTAACACTTACAAGATAATCCAAACAATTTGAAACAGATCTTCCATCTTTCTTCTATTTCAAGTCAACAGATTGAAGTTGCCAAATAGCTCAAGCTAATGTACACATTTATCCAGCCATCAATTCAAATGATGGTTCCTGTGGATCTATATTCCCAACACTGTTCTCTCAGGACCTTGCACAAAAAGATGGAGAAGATACAACGGCTTTCCTTCAGCAACAGTAAAGGAGAAAAATATAAAGAATTAATTAAAGTACAGATCTTTTAAATACGATTTTATGGATGCACAGAAGTCAAATGTAGTTTGGTATATCTTTCATAGAGAAGGTGATATTTTAACTGATAATTGAAAGCAAAAGGAAACATTCCTAAGCCATGCAACATGCACCTGATGTATAAGTAATAAAAAAAAAAAAAACTAGTAAGGAGCAAAATAACAGCGAAGAATAAGAAAATGTTGTAGAATGAGAGGGGCCACAACATACAGTATTCTCTTGATAGATATTTGCTGGATATATGAATGAATTTATGCTTAATAATAGTTATCAAGCTAACATTCATTATACACAAAATGATGTGCATTTTAATAGTGCATATAGCAGCTCTATTACATTATGCTACTCCCATCTAACAGAGGAAGGAAAAGTAGGAATACAGAGTTGGAATAGATTAACCAATGTTACACAGGTATTAAGATTCTGAGCATGGGTGCCTGTAATCCCAGCTACTCGGGAGGCTGAGGCAGGAGAATCGCTTGAACCCGGGAGGCGGAGGTTGCAGTGAGCCGAGATAGCACCACTGCACTCCAGCCTGGGCGGCGACAGAGTGAGACTCTATCTCAAAAAAAAAAAAAAAAAAAAAGAAGAAACGAAAAGAAAAGATGCTGGGCAGAGATTTGAATCTAGGCAGTCAATCTCTGAACAGCTTCCTTAATTTATATTTATGACTTTTTCCTTTATAAGAGATATTACTGTTAGATATTAGTATAAATATTTCTTTATCTGTCCTCAATATAACAATAACCTGTTTTGAGTTAAAAGTTTGTTAAATATGGAATTTTTTTGTAGTTTTGTTTCAACTTTGAAACGCTGAGTGTTCTATTATAATTTCAGGAGTCATAGGTCGTCTTTAAAATTTTCTGTAACATTTCAGAGGAAATTATTCTTCTTTTTATGGGAGAAGTCCTAAAGCCCTCCTTGTGTTTGGCATGAAGAAGAGAAATATACCCCAGTGCTAAATTCCAGACTATTGTTTTCTATAAAAGCAGCTGACTTTTAATGAAAAATTGTATCAAATTATTGATAATATCTAAAAGCAATCAAAACAGTCATATTATGGTTAATCATAAAATACCCTGTTCTTCTCTCTACTTATATCATACCATCTTCACTAAGTTTTGTTTTGTTTTTCTTTCTGAGACAAGGACTTACTCTGTCACCAAGGCTGGAGTGCAGTGGCACGATCATGGCTCACTGCAGCCTCCACCTCCTGGGCTCAGGTGATCCTCCCTCAACCTCACAAGTAGCTGGGACCACAGCGGTGCACCACTACGCCCAGCTAATTTTTGTATTTTCAGTACAGACAAGTTTTCACCATGTTGCCCAGGCTGGTCTCAAACTCCTGAGCTCCAGTGATCTGCATACCTTGGCCTCTCAAAATGTTGGGATTATAGGCGTGAGCCACCACACTCAGCTATGTTGGAATTTATATGTGAATTCGTTGATCTTAATCAATGGTAAAAGTGAGAAAGCACCATTAATCTCTTAGAGCAGCTGTGCCAAAAAATAAATAGTACTGTAATACTGAGTTGGTAGTTAACAAGGCCATAATCAACCACTTGCATTTTCATCGAAAAACTTCAGTTCTGTTTTATGCAGTTGAAATTCTTCCTGGTATCACCAATTTTATTGTCGGTGTTGTATCGTGATGTTTCCATTTCTGAAATAAGTTATTGAATTACACATTTATAAACAAGTGTCAGTACTTCTTTTATGAAAGTAATTAATTGACTAATTCAAATTGAAATGAGATAATAGATATAATTTGGTTTTACTGAGCTTTTACTTAACCATTTTATATGTATCATTTCATTACATTCTTACAATAATTTAATGAAGTAGGTGTGGTGGTTAATTTTAGGTGTCAACTTTATTGGATTCAGGAATACCCAGGGAAATGGTAAAGCATTATTTATGGGTGTGTCTGTGAAGATGTTTCTAGAGGAGATTGGCATGTGAGCTGCAGAACTGAGCGGTGGAATATTTGCTCTCATTGAGGGCCGGCACCATCCAATCGGCTGGGGACTTAGATAAAACAAAAAAGCAGAGGAAAGGTGAACTATGTTTTGTCTCTCTTTGAAAATGGGGACATCCATTTTCTCCTCTAGGACATCAGAACTCCAGATCCTCCAGCTTCTGGACTCCAGGATTTACACCAACAGTTCCCTGGGGTTATCAGGCTTATAGCCTGGGACTGAGAGTTATGTCTTAAGCTTCCCTGGTTCTGAGGCTTTCAGACTTAAGATTGAGCCCCAGTACCAAAATTCCAGGGTCTCCACCTTACTGAAAACATGTCTTGGGACATCTCAGACACTATAATCACATGGGCCAATCCCCTTAATAAATATACCCTCATGGATATATATGAGAGACACCTAACTAATACAGTAGGTATTTTATCAGGGCTGAGATTAGGGTGAGATGAGAAAGATGAGTCGCGTAAGTTCAGGGCAAGTCTTATCTTTATGTAAAACTTCGATATTTTGTTCATCATCAATATTTTGCATTTTGATTTTTTAAAATATTATATTAGAATATTAGTTATGCAGATTAATTTGTTTTGGGGTAACCCCTTAAGTTCTGCATACAGGTCAACCCTAGTTTCAGCCCTGTATTTTATCATCTACATTTTATACATGCAGAATTTGAGGATTAGATGTCTTAAAAGACTTGCCCAGGTTCATACAGCTAGGAAGTAACAGAACTGATCATGTTCTTAAGCATTAGGCTGCATTCATATTTGGGTTGCTGAGTGTACCTGATACTTTCTCCTCAAGGAAATATTGATGACTGGATTTTGGTGTGCTTATTAGCAAACATATAGAACGCAATTAATTTTAAAGAAAAAGAGTGAAAGAGGACAACAAAGGTGAGGCAATTAGGAATGTAAAAATGTTGCCTTTTCCTTGAAGGAGATTATTCTTAAGAGGTTGGGAAGATATTCGGATATATGGTTCCTGGTCTAAGAACTTCTGGAAAAAGGCAGGTTAAACTCTGCTGTCAAAAATCATATATTGGATTGAGTGGAGGAGAATGACTTAACTTATTTGAACCTAGGATAATTACTTAGGGTTTGTGGTAAATACGGAGATATTTACTTCGTTGTAACAGCCCATGGAGAGTTTTCCATATTTCAGTCATTTTTCAAAGCCCAATCAAAGTATGACAAACTTGGTGCCTTTTTGGAAAACTCTCCTATTCCTTTACCAAATTATAGAACCTTATAACAGTCACATGAGTATAACCCTTGAGTATATCTTGTAGTGTACTCTTTCCTAATTACTGTGCTTATCTCTTTCAAAATGTCTACTGGCAGAGAGTAAGGTATAGGTTGTATAAACTTTCTGCCCTCTAATATCACCAGCACATAATTTGGCTTTCATAAATGCCTGATACCCAAACTGTAACACAAAGACTTAGCATTACATGATTGTAGATGAGGATAAGAGAAAACACAAGATAGTGAATTTTAAAAAATATTTTCCAGCACCGGTCTCTGCCCACTTAGGAAGGGTACATCCTCTCTGCAATTAATTTATTTAGAATTCTGTGCAACCATTCTCTTCACCAGCTGTAAAAAAAATATGAACTTTTAGATTATCTTTTTAATTTTTTTTACTTATTACAGTAACACTACACTTCCTTTCTGCTCCTTGAATTTTTCCTACTTTAATGTATTTGTATTGCTGGGCATTCACGGAATACTTTTTCACTTAGAATTCATTTGGTCAACTTTTAATTTTGTATATTAACTTACAGGTCATCCAACCTACCATATTTTTCCTGACCACCAAGTCTAAGTTAGGTGTCCTCTTGTTTTCTATCATAGCACCCTAAATTTTCCCTATTCACAACAGATAAAACTGTGAAATAATTATATATTAACTCTCTGAAATAATTTATATGTTAATTAAGAGCAGAGATGAAGACCATTTATATTTACTATTTTATCCATAATACTTAACACACAATCTACTAGATAGTAGGTACCCAATTTATTGGCCCACACTGAATAGTCAGTAAATGGTGAGACAAATACATTGAGATGTCAAGGAAGAAGAAGAGATATGGACTTAGAAGTCACTAGCACATGGACTATGTGATCAAGTTTAGAAGATGTTTTTAAACATCTCTTGTCATCTCTGCAATAAAAATAATGACAACTTAGAATAAATATATTTCCCAGACTTCCAAAGTAGCTAGGTGGAACTATATGATTAAGTAATTGCCAATGTTAGGTAAAGTGAAGTTCCCCGCATCAGCTTCTGGAAATCGGCCTTAAAAGATGGCTGGGGTATGCCCACTGTCCCTTCTTGTGCTTCCTCCTCTCTGAAATGTAGATGCACTAGTTGTGGCTGAAGCAGCCACTGCAAACCATAAAGTGGCCTTGGAAACCAAGGCCATGCATTGCAGAATATAAAATAACTCTGTGGAGCAGAACTACCATATCACTTAGGGACACCTGAGCTATAAGAAGCCTTATATGAAAAGGAAATTCATGTTAATTTATTTAATCCAATATAATTTTGAGTAACAACTGACCCTAAATGAACATATAATTACTAACTCAGCAGAGTAGATGAGAGTGTATGATAAGAGTATGTCATTTAAGTTTCTTAATGGGTACAATGTATATTATTTGGGTAATGGATATCCTAAAAGCTCTGACTTCACCACTATACAATGCACGTATGTAATAAAATTGAACTTGTGCTCCATGAACTTAAACAAATCAAGAAATGAAGGAATAAAAAATCGTGATCAATAATAAAACATATACAAGTGAAATAAGCATAGTTCTGTAAAAGTTGAAGAGATCTATCCAATGAAATCCCCAGGGAATTATCAGCAGAAATAATTCCTTTCAGTCTCAGGTGAAAATCTTTCCTGTATGTCTGCACAGTGGCTTTCCTTATTCCCAACATACTACAAGATTTCCTGCATTGTAGCCCCATCACACTGTTCATTAAGGATCTGTTACATTGTCTGCCATCATCACTAGACTGCAAGATCCTTGAGAAAGGACATATTAGTTGTCCTTTTGAAACCATGAAATATCAGCTAAGTTGAAGGCTGCCAATACAGACTGAGCAGATTGATGAGTTCCATAAAGTTCCTTACATCTTTTTCCAATGTAAGTGTCATTTAGATTAATCCAAAGTAAAACAGAAAAGAGAGATAAGTTTTCAAATAACTTTTCCTCAAGTTATCAAGGTAACCGAAACCAACCTGCTATGTATGGCACGAAACAACCAAATAACAATGCATTTTGTACATGATTTTATCATCCCAATGCCAGTGTCATTCTTCCCATTTGCTACTGATTTTTTTGTGTCACCTTACACAATGTGTGAGCCCAGTAATTCCTTTTCGGGTATATAAATCTTATATATACCTTTCCATTTAGAAATAAAAGCAATGATAATGCACTAAAAGCATTACAATTCCCAAACAATTGATTCAGAAGGGGAGGAAAGGGCTAAAATAGCATTAGCATTCTTTAAATAAAATCATTTTAGCACATTATAATGCTCAGAAATTTTTATTCTTATTCAAATAAAAATTTCTCAATATGTGCTATCTCCATTTGTAGAACAAATCAATATGGAGAGAAATGTATGATATCTATTCACATCTAGCATATATTTTGAATTTCAAGATGTGTCAGTGTGAATATATTTTTTCTTTCCCTTTATAAATTATTTTAAAATGTGAAATCAATTTTGAACTATAAGCATCATACAAATGTCTTTGTACTGCCTAATAAATTATGCTGGTTGAATTTTTTTCTTAAATTATTTTTAATAAGTAAGAAATCTAAATGGAAATGAATCATATGCTTGTACCATTGCTGTCAAAATGAGTTTGCATAAAAAGAATATGTATTAATATTGCATAGAAAGACCTTTAGGATATAAAGAATGTGGTTATAGTATTTATGAAGAAAATAATTTTCTGAGTTAAATTTCAGGAGCAACATTATGCTCTTGATCCTGCTACATTAAATACTATTACATTAAAAATACCAAAATGAAAATGCTCACATTAAAATATGAAAATTTTATTATATTTATAATATATAAAATTTTATATTTATAAAATATATAAAATTTTATATTTATAAAATATATAAAATTTTATATTTTATATTTATAAAATATAAAATATCACATTTTTGAATAATATTCAGTCTTTCACAGCCCCTTTTTCATCTTTTTCTCATTCTCTTTAAATGGCTCAAATGCAGATTCAGGTCCCATATGGTTTTCCTAGAAATTTTTCCAGCTTTTTGTGTTTACCCTTTACTTTGGTGTGGTACCATAATAATAAGCTAGACAAGATGTCAGGGCATGTGAGATATCTTCCTTATTACCTTCTTAGGGTAATTTTCCCAAACTTTGCAAACATAAATTTTGTATAATGTAAAACTGCTTCCAGTGATATCATTCTATGAAAATTGTGATAAGACATTTGAAAAGTATATATTTAAGGTTTATTATTGACAAAGCAGACACATCTGAGTTGGCAAAATTTGGCAGTAAGTTCTATAATGTTATTGAAAAGTTTGATGGCAAAAGCAAATATTGTTTTGTCTTGTGGCCAAAAACTGTGTATCCAACTTACCACAGAGGATGGCAGAGTGATAAGCTCCTGGAATAAGTCCCTCCACCAAAACAACTACTAACATGGCAACAACTATTAAAATCAACTATTTTGTGACTGTGAAGTCTAACATTTACAACATTCAGGAGAATACATGACGAAGAAAGAGGCAGATAATGTTCCATATATTTCAGTGTTTTTTTCATAGCAGCTGCCACTCCTTGGCTTCTGAGTAGGCAGCTTCAGGAGACACCTACTTTCACGGTGTGGCTTGCTGGTGCCAGGATGGGCAATAAGAACAGAGTCCTCCAAGCATTAGAGGTGTGTATCGTGATTTTCCCAGTTGGTCACTGAGAGACTTGCCCAGAGGTTGACCATTATTTCAACCTCATTAAACTAAATTAGCTTACTAGGTGGCATCTGCCAAAGGAATTTAAACAAACAGGATACTTTTTAAATAATTGGATTCAGGCACACAAGGAAATTCCTGTCAGGTTACTAGCTGTCATGGTGATAGCAGAACAAAGATTTCAGTGACTACATAACAAGAAATAGAGTCCGTACAAAAAAGAGTTTGGAAAGTCACTGAAGACATGGGCAGCTGTAGCCATTAAAACAGAAAACAAGAATCTGTGAGAACGTGGGAGAATCCAATATCCAGAGATAAAACATTACAATAATCGAAATGCCTAATTCTCAGCACAACTATAGAAAATAAAAAGAAACTGGAAAGTTTGTAATGTAGATAATATAGATAAAAGTAAACTCATACAATATTCACAATAGCAAAGATATGGAATCAACCTAGATGCCTGTTAATGGTGCACTGAATGAAGACAAGATGGTACATATACACCACAGAATATACAAGGCCATAAAAAAAGAACAAGATCATGTCCTTTGCAGCAACATAGATGGAGCTGGAGGCCATTATAACCAGTGAAGTAACAGGAACAGAAAACCAAATACCATAAATTCTCACTAATAACTGGGAGTTAAACACTGAGTACATATAGACACAAAGAAGGAAATAAAAGACATGGGGGCCTACTGGAGGGTGGAGGGTGGAAGGAGGGTGAGGACTGAAAAGCTACCTGTCAGATACTATGCTTATTACCCGGGTGACAAAATAATATGTACACCAAACCCCAGTGACACACAATTTACCCATGTGACAAGACTGTGGGTGTACTCTATGAACCTAAAAGTTAGAAAAAAAATCCAAGCCACACAATGCTATAGCCTATTCTAGAGATTAATAAACCCTAATATATTGTTTTCTCCTGAAAAAGCCTCATACAAATCAACAAAATGGATAAAGAATATGTACAGATAATCATAGTATAACATAAATGGAAAATAACGAAATAAAAAACATTCCAACTCTCACAATTAGATAAATGCAAAGTCAAGAATCAAGAAGTGCTTATTGAAAATATAAAATAGACACCATCACACACTGCTTTCAGAAAAACTTGAGAAGAAAATTTTATAAAAGGATTTAGGAAACTACAATATACTTACTACATCCCTTTGTTTCAGTAATCCATTTCTAGAATTCTAAACTGAAGAAAATCATAAATGCAGACAAAGAATTGCATACAAAGACACTTAGTATTATGAGATAAATGATTTATAAATTATAACATAAATGACATCAGAATTGTTAGACAAATAAAGTCTAACTGGGTGGTATAATATAAAGGTATTAAAACTATGTTTTAAAAGGCTATTTATGAAAATTAAAAAGTGAATATTATGCTAAGTTAAACATATGCCTATACAAAAATTGATTTTAAGTATACAGCAATATCTCTATAGCCTTTCAGATTTTAACTATAAACATATATTTTCTTATGTACATAAAAATTGCAGAATATACATAAAAATATCAAGTGTTTATTTCTAATTAGAGTAATGATAGAGTAATTTTTACGTTCTTCATTTTCATTTTAGTGTTTTCAAAAATATTTTATAATGACCCTTTATTACTTTCATATTCAGAAAATAATAATTAACAATATTTTCAAAACAAATCTAAAAGCAGGTTTTTAGCATTCAGTAATGGCAAAATAGGTTATATCAGACTAACCCTCCTGCTGACAAACATTAAAATCTGTAGACAAAATATAAAAAACAATTCATTAATTGAAGGCACTGTAGAATGAAGAAAAGCAGGCAGATACTGGAGGAGATTAAATCATTGAAAGGAGGAAAACACAGGGGGTGAAAGCTACAATTATACAGCTCTTCCCTGAAAACCCTCTTGTCACATGGCTACTAGGTAGAATTCAAACAGAATGCTGAAGACTTATTTCTTAAAGGATCAAGAGGTATAATTTAGGGTCGCAGCGGGGTCTGAAAATTGAAGGAGAAAATATCGGAATGATAAGATCCACAGAGTAAGAGCTCCAAAATATGCTTAGAAACATCTAAAATCCTTCACAGATACACAATTATGATGTATTAGGCAAGAGACCACAAAATCAAAAACAATGGGTAGAAGCTTAAAAATCCAGAGTTCCCATTAGTTGCCTGTCATAGAGGGGAGCAAGTCTGGAGTTTAATTAACAGCAAATTAGAGAGGTTAGCACCACAGATTTTCCACTGTAGCCAAGAAGTCAAAGGCAACAAGTAAAGGCTCTGTCCAAGGACTAAGGAATTCACTCTGTAAATTAGGGCATAACTGAAATTTGAACACAATAATCAAACCATAGGTCCAGGAAGCTCAGCAAATACTATGAAATAGTAATTACAATGACACTCATATGTAGGCACAATTTTAATTTCAAGTAACCTGTGATAATTTAAAACTGCCTACTCTAATCTCTGGAGCAACAGTGAAAAATGAATGACGCCAGAAAGAATTATGGATAACAAACCTATAGAGGAGAGAGCATGGTATACAAAGAAAAGACTGGAGTGACACAAATGACATGAAATCTAAAAGAACAGAGAGACAAAAAAAAAAAAAAAAAGAATCTAACCTAAAAATACCAAAAAGTGCTATAAATGTCAGTGGATTAAACACTCAAAATTTAAAGGCAGGTAGTTTCAAGCTGAAGAAACATGAAAGACAGGGAAATGATGCCAAGTAAAAAGATAAAAAGTTGAAAACACGAAGCCTAAGCAACCTGGTATGGCTATATCAATGTCAAATAAAGCAGGATTTAAGAAAAGGAGTATTACTAGTAATAGAGAAACATTTTGTAATGATGAACACTCGTTCACTGAGATATATAGTATCTCTAGAGATTAAAAAATTCAACCACCTTAAATATGTAGCAATTATAATCAAAATTCAAAATATATAAAACAAAAGTTGCCAGAAACACAGAGAGAAATAGACAAATCCATGCTAAGGCAATTTTTTTTTTTCTTTTTGAGATGGAGTTTCGCTCTTGTTGCCCAAGCTGGAGTGCAATGGCACCATCTCAGCTCACTGCAACCTCTGCCTCCTGGGTTCAAGCAATTCTCCTGCCTCAGCCTCCCAAGTGGCTGGGATTACAGGTGCGCACCACCATGCCCAGCTAATTTTTTGTATTTTTAGTAGAAACTGTGTTTCATCATGTCAGCCAGGCTGGTCTCTAACTCCTGACCTCAGGTGATCCACCCGCCTCCCAAACTGCTGAGATTACAGGCTTGAGCCACTGTGCCCGGCCCAAATTTTTAAACTGCTTCTTTTCGTACTGAATAGACAGCCAAAAAAATTAGTAAGTGTATAGAAAATATTAACCACACTATTATCCAATGTGACCTAACAGTAACTAAGGGAATACTACTTCTAATTATAAGAGAATGCATCTGGAATATATACTCATATGAATCTTATTCTAGGTGCTAAAATGAGCCTCAAAATACCTTAATAGTTTAAATCTTCACAAAATATGCTTTCAAATGACAACAGAATTAAATTAGAAATGAGCACGATAAGATAGCTAGAAAAGTCCTAAATAAGTAGAAAGTAAGCAATACACTTTTAAATAATTTATTGCTTATAAAAATCACAATGAAAATTATATATGTATGGGTGTGTATGCATGCACACACGCAGGTGTGTGTATGCATGCACACACGCAGGTGTGTGTATGCATGCACACACGCAGGTGTGTGTATGATTTATAGGAATTATAAGAATCCATCAATATTTGTGGAATTCAGCCAAAGTAGTGTGTAGGTGTAAATGCATAGCTCAAAGTGCTTGTCTTAGAAAAAAAGAGAAAGTTTTAAAATCAATAATCTAAAAAGACACAAATTAATAGAGAGCCATACATGACTACGGATTGGAAAACTCAATATTAAGATAGCTATTCTACCCAAATGAATCTATAAATTCAATTTAGTATCAATAAAAATCAATACACCTGATTGACAAATAATTCTAAAATTTATCTATCTAGAATAATCAAAACAATATTGAAAAGGAGCTTGGGGAACATACTCTACACAATGAAAAGACTTATTATAAAGATACACTAATGAAGATGGTGTCATGTTTTTGCAATAATAGGAATATTTTTAAATGGAACAAAAGAAACAGTTCAGAAATCGATCTACAAGTACACATTCAACACATTCCTCACAGGTGCAAAGGTAATGCAGTGGGGAAAACATTGATCCTTTTAACAAATGATGCCTGATTGAATAAAGTCTGACTCCACCTTTTGATGTTTGACAGCTGACAGCTTTAAGCCTCACTTCTCCCTCTTCTGCATTTGCCCCATATCCTGGGCAGGATGATAAGACTCTCCTCCTCATTTGGTGCTAACTTGAAGTTAAAACCACGTAAAAGAATCCTCACTTGGTGCACACACCCTAACTACTATAAAAAGTCCAAGCCAAGGTATTTTCTCAAGTCTCTTAAACCATTTTCAAACCAATGTGGGAAGCTGGATTTGTTCTCTCCAGAAATCTCCATTAAGTGAGTAACAAACCTTATTATAATCTCTTTATGGGTATATGTGCCATCATCAGCCTTTTTATCTGAACCAAAGTTTTTGTGAGGGCCCATGCTGGTTTTGTGTGGTGGCTACTATACTGGAATGTTTGGATATTCACATGAAAATATAAAATTAAACCTCTACCTCACATTATACACAAAAAGACAATTGAGAAAGACCTTAGAGCACAGGAACTTTTATTAACTATAAGTCTTCTGGAATAAAATATAGATATAAAGCAACATATTTTTAGGAAGCAGGAACTCTTGCTATGAAATTTAAAATTTGATAAGCTAGATTTCAGCAAAGCAAATATTCCATTCTTCCAAAGAAGAAAAAGATAAGAAAAGGCAGAGTAAGAAAATAGTTGCAATATATATATCTAACAATGGTTCATGGCATGTAATAAATAAGTTTTACAATCTTTAAAAACCACACACAAAATTAAAATTTAGAGTAAAATGTTAAACATAAAGTTCAAAAAGAGGATATATAAATGATCCATTACACATGACCAGGTGCAAAAATCTGTAAAATCATTAGTAATGGAAATGCATGCTAAAATCGCAAACATTTTTAAACATGACAATGTCTAGTGCTGAGACTGTAGAGCAATTGGAACTCTAATGCAATCATTTTGGAAGACACTTTAGTTAAATCTTATGAAGTTAAATATAATCTACTCTAAGACCCTACTTGTAGGTGTAATAAAAAATGAAAATGTATGTCTATGAATAACTTGTACACAAATGTTCATATGAGTTTTATTCATAGAAATAAAAAATAGGCCGGGCGCGGTGGCTCACGCTTGTAATCCCAGCACTTTGGGAGGCCCAGGTGGGCAGATCACGAGGTCAGGAGATCGAGACCATCCTGGCTGACACGGTGAAACCCCGTCTCTACTAAAAATACAAAAAAATTAGCCAGGCGTGGTGGCAGGCGCCTGTAGTCCCAGCTACCGGGGAGGCTGAGGCAGGAGAATGATGTGAACCCAGGAGGCGGAGCTTGCAGTGAGCCAAGATTGAGCCACTGCACTCCAGCCTGGGCGACAGAGCCAGACTCGTCTCAAAAAAAAAAAAAAAGAAAAGAAAAGAAAAGAAAAAAAAATAAATTCAATACAAATGTCCATCAATAAGTAGAGAGATAAACAAATCATAATATATTTACTCAGCAATAAAAGGGAACATACATCAATATAAATAAATCTGAAAAATATACTGTATGTACATACTGTATTTACAACACAAACCATAGATTTTCATTTATTTGAATTTCTAGAGCAGGCAAAAAAAAAGCTTTGGTGATAGAAATTAGAAAGTAGTTGTCACTTTGTAGAGGTGCAGGGATTGACAATATAAAAGGCATAAACTGTCTAGAATGATGGAATTGAGGTCATGCATTTGTCAAAACTCATGTAATTTCAGAATTAAAATGTTGTTTTTTATTTATATAAAAGATCCTTCTCTAAAAAACAAAAAACAAAAAACTGGCCAGGCACAGTGGCTCATGCCTGTAATTCCAGCCCTTTGGGAGGCAGACAGAACACTTGAGGTCAAGAGTTCAAGACCAGCCTGGTCAACATGGCGAAACCCTGTCTCTACTAAAAATACAAAAATTAGCTGGGCATGGTGGCATTCACCTGTAGTCCCTGCTCCTTGGGAAGCTGAGGCAGGAGAATTGCTTGACCATGGGAGGCAGAAGTTGCAGTGAGCCAAAATCACGCCACTGCACTCCAGCTTGTGCGATGGAGTGAGGCTCTGTCTCAAAAAAAAAATAAATAAATAAATAAATAAATAAAAATAAAAATAAATTTAAAAAAAACAACGAAAAACTAACAAAAATAGAAAAATTGTTCAGTGAGTATCATTAAAAGACAGTTTGGTGACATTTCCACTTAAAAATACATTAGCAATATGATTAAAGGTGTAGAGTATAAAAAAATGTCTTTAGGAGAAGTGGAGAAATCATGAGCTCTATCAGTTATCTATGTAGAAAGTTTGGGCAGAAAGTTTATCACCTACCATGAATGGATTTCAACAATACTAAACTCAACACTTCCAGCACCCCATGTACAATATGTTTCTTCCAGATTTTTAAGTCTCCTATGTTCATGAAATGCATATTTTATGAAGAAGCAATCTACTGACATACTAATAAATTTTCTAGCTTCAAAACATCTAAATTTTAAAAAAGTAGAAAAAATGTAACCATTGCTTCAAGGATCTTCCTGAGATACTTTACTGGAAACATTACATAGTAGATGAAGGTCAAGTTAAGTTTCTAGTTCCCCAGAACTGCTAAACTCACTTTTCCAGAGCAACCCTACTTTCATCTGCTTTATAACAGGATTTCTCAAGAGATGTTGATTAAAGAATAAAGTATAGTGTTAAAAGCTATCTGTCCTTGTACAGAAAACAGATCTGTGGTTGCCAGGGCCAATGAGGGGAGGAAGAAGCAGGAGGAGCATCATGGGACTTTTTTCATTTATCAAAATGCTCTGTATTTTGATTGTGGTGGTGCTTGCATAAGTATGTGCATTTTTCAAAATTCAAAAAACTGTACACCTAAATAGTGGGAAAATTATGTGACTCTAACTTTAAAAAAATCAAAGGATGATTAAACCACCTGCTCTACATTCTGGTAAGAGTCTTTGTAAGAAGTTGTACATGATATATCACATTTCCATTTATTTTTACTATGCCCTATCTGCCTGAGGAATTAGTATGCTGTGTACACAGATTTTGGTTAGCAGAAAGGAAGACATGGCTATGTCTCTTTCACTGAAAAAAAAAAAAAACACACAAGTAAGTAAATAACTTTGTAAATAAATACTTTCTCTTAACATCACACTCTAAGTGCTTCCTATCTCTTTTTTACACATAACCAAAAAATGTAGCAAGAAAGAATTCTAGAAATGTATTGCCTCCATTTTCTTCCTTTCATGCCTGCTTAACTTATCAAATATAACTCTTCCTTTTTACATGCCACTTTAATTATACTATGGTAAAATAATATTTTTGTATTTTTTCATTATTTTATTTTATTTTATTTTTTTAATTTTTTTTTGACTTTCTTTTTTTTTTTTTATTATACTTTAAGTTTTAGGGTACATGTGCACATTGTGCAGGTTAGTTACATATGTATACATGTGCCATGCTGGTGCGCTGCACCCACTAACTCGTCATCTAGCATTAGGTATATCTCCCAATGCTATCCCTCCCCCCTCCCCCACCCCACAACAGTCCCCAGAGTGTGATATTCCCCTTCCTGTGTCCATGTGATCTCATTGTTCAATTCCCACCTATGAGTGAGAATATGCGGTGTTTGGTTTTTTGTTCTTGCGATAGTTTACTGAGAATGATGGTTTCCAATTTCATCCATGTCCCTACAAAGGACATGAACTCATCCTTTTTTATGGCTGCATAGTATTCCATGGTGTATATGTGCCACATTTTCTTAATCCAGTCTATCATTGTTGGACATTTGGGTTGGTTCCAAGTCTTTGCTATTGTGAATAATGCCGCAATAAACATACGTGTGCATGTGTCTTTATAGCAGCATGATTTATAGTCCTTTGGGTATATACCCAGTAATGGGATGGCTGGGTCAAATGGTATTTCTAGTTCTAGATCCCTGAGGAATCGCCACACTGACTTCCACAATGGTTGAACTAGTTTACAGTCCCACCAACAGTGTAAAAGTGTTCCTATTTCTCCACATCCTCTCCAGCACCTGTTGTTTCCTGACTTTTTAATGATTGCCATTCTAACTCGTGTGAGATGATATCTCATAGTGGTTTTGATTTGCATTTCTCTGATGGCCAGTGATGATGAGCATTTTTTCATGTGTTTTTTGGCTGCATAAATGTCTTCTTTTGAGAAGTGTCTGTTCATATCCTTCGCCCACTTTTTGATGGGGTTGTTTTTTTCTTGTAAATTTGTTTGAGTTCATTGTAGATTCTGGATATTAGCCCTTTGTCAGATGAGTAGGTTGCAAAAATTTTCTCCCATGTTGTAGGTTGCCTGTTCACTCTGATGGTAGTTTCTTTTGCTGTGCAGAAGCTCTTTAGTTTAATTAGATCCCATTTGTCAATTTTGTCTTTTGTTGCCATTGCTTTTGGTGTTTTGGACATGAAGTCCTTGCCCACACCTATGTCCTGAATGGTAATGCCTAGGTTTTCTTCTAGGGTTTTTATGGTTTTAGGTCTAACGTTTAAATCTTTAATCCATCTTGACTTGATTTTTGTATAAGGTGTAAGGTAGGGATCCAGTTTCAGCTTTCTACCAAAAGAACAAAGCTGGAGGCATCACACTACCTGACTTCAAACTATACTACAAGGCTACAGTAACAAAAACAGCATGGTACTGGTACCAAAACAGAGATATAGATCAATGGAACAGAACAGAGCCCTCAGAAATAACGTCGCATACCTACAACTATCTGATCTTTGACAAACCTGAGAAAAACAAGCAATGGGGAAAGGATTCCCTATTTAATAAATGGTGCTGGGAAAACTGGCTAGCCATATGTAGAAAGCTGAAACTGGATCCCTACCTTACACCTTATACAAAAATCATTATTTTAATTATCTTAAATTTTTTGAGATTTGATTTGCTTTATTGTTAAGGTTTATATTATAGTTTATCATTTTTTAGTATTTCATATGACCTTGAAAAGAATGTGTATTTTGCTGTAGTTGAGTGGAATTGTGTATAATTGTCAGTTAAATAAATTTAATTGATAGAGTTATTCAGGTATTGCATATCTTTATTTTCTGATTATTATTGAGAGAAGAATGTTGAAGTCTTCAACTATACTTGTGCATTTGTCTGCTTCACATTTCAGTACTGTCAGTTTTTGATTCATGTATTTTGGAACACTCTTGTTGACTGATGCATGTACATTCAGGATTGTCATGTCATTTTTATTTCTGATTTTATTATCTACTTAAACTGGGTTCTTACAGACAATATGTAGTTGGATTTTTTTAATCCAATTTAACAGTCTTCTAACCAATGTGTTTTAGCCATTTAGACTTTATTTAATTTGTGATATGATTGGATTCAGTGATACCCTATTACTTACTTTTTTTTTTCCCAGTTTTTCCACTCTGTTTTAACTTTATTTTGGTCATTCTTTTTGTGGCTTATTTTGGAGTATTTAGTTTTTTTTTTAGTATTACATTTTATTTACCCATTGGATTTTTAGTTACACCTTTCCATTATTTTTCAAAGGGTTGCTTAGTAATTACTACATGCACACTTAACATTTCACAGTCTATTAATAGTTAATGTAATACTTCAAGTAAAATATGGAATCCTGGCAAATATACAGGCCCCCTTATCATCATCTACTGAACTTTATGGTATTGTTATCATATGTGTTATTATACACTTACAAAACTCCAATAGACAATGCTATGATTTTAATCTAAAGATTCATATACTTTTTAAAGTATTTAAAGTATTATTTTATATTTACCAAAAATCTACCATTGCTGTTGCTCTTTCTTCATACTTAAGCCTCCAAATTTCTATCTGACATCTTTTCCATCATTCTAAAATACTTTCTTTAGTGGTTCTTTTAGAATAATCTCACTGGAAACAAATTAACTTTGTTTTCTTTTATTTAATATTTTCTTTATTAAGCCATCTTCCTGGTCTTCCTGGTTTCTTAAAAATGAAACCTGTTTTCATTTTTAGGGTTAAATTTATGGTTAATATCCATGTCTTGCATTAATTTTTCTTTCTGATTTCAAGAATTTCTTATATTTGATTTTTACTAGTTGAATATGATGTATCTATTTGTTGCTGTCTGAGTTTAACTTATCTGGAATTTGCTGATCTTCTTAAATCTTTGAATTTATGATGTTTGCCAAATTAGGAAAGGTTTTAGTCATTATTCAAATATTATATATTTTTCTGTATTTATCTCTTTCTTCCTTCTGAAGCTCCAATAAAAGCTATTTTCAGTATGATATTGTTCCACAGGTCTGGGGATTTCTTTTCATATATTTCAAAACATATTTTTCAGATAGAATAAGTTCTATAAATTTATCCTCAAGTTCACTGATTACTATCTGCATTATCTCCCTTCTTTGTTTTATTATTATACTTTAAGTTCTAGGGTACATGTGCACAACGGGCAGGTTTGTTACATATGTATACATGTGCCATGTTGGTGTGCTGCACCCATTAGCTCGTCATTTACATTAGATATATCTCCTAATGCTATCCCTCCCCCAGCCCCCCCCACCACCACACGACAGGCCCCAGTGTATGATGTTCCCCTTCCTGTGTCCAAGTGTTCTCGTTGTTCAATTCCCACCTATGAGTGAGAACATGCAGTGTTTGGTTTTTTGTCCTTGTGATAGTTTGCTGAGAATGATGGTTTCCAGCTTCATCCATGTCCCTACAAAGGACATGAACTCATCCTTTTTATGGCTGCATAGTATTCCACGGTGTACATGTGCCATATTTTCTTAATCCAGTGTATCGTTGATGGACATTTGGGTTGGTTCCAAGTCTTTGTTATTGTGAATAGTGCTGCAATAAACATACATGTGCATGTGTCTTTATAGCAGCATGACTTATAATCCTTTGGGTATATACCCAGTAATGGGATGGCTGGGTCAAATGGTATTTCTAGTTCCAGATCTTTGAGGAATCGCCATACTGTCTTCCACAATGGTTGAACTAGTTTACACTCTCGCCAACAGTATAAAAGTGTTCCTGTTTCTCCACATACTCTCCAGCATCTGTTGTTTCCTGACTTTTTAATGATCGCCATTCTAACTGGTGTGAGATGGGATCTCATTGTGGTTTTGATTTGCATTTCTCTGATGGCCAGTGATGATGAACATTTTTTCGTGTGTCTGTTGGCTGCATAAATGTCTTCTTTTGAGAAGTGTCTGCTCATATCCTTCACCCACTTTTTGACGGGGTTGTTTTTTTCTTGTAAATCTGTTTGAGTTCTTTGTAGATTCTGGATATTAGCCCTTTGTCAGACGGGTAGATTGCAAAAATTTTCTCCCATTCTGTAGGCTGCCTGTTCACTCTGATGGTAGTTTCTTTTGCTGTGCAGAAACTCTATAGTTTAATTAGATCCCATTTGCCAATTTTGGCTTTTGTTGCCATGGCTTTTGGTGTTTTAGACATGAAGTACTTTTCCATGCCTATGACCTGAATGGTATTGCCTAGGTTTTCTTCTAGGGATTTTATGGTTTTAGGTCTAACATTTAAGTCTTTAATCCATCTTGAATTAATTTTTGTATAAGGTATAAGGAAGGGATCCGTTTCAGCTTTCTACATATGGCTAGCCAGTTTTCCCAGCACCATTTATTAAATAGGGAATCCTTTCCCCATTTCTTCTTTTTGTCAGGTTTGTCAAAGATCAGATGGGTGTAGATGTGTGATATTATTTCTGAGGGCTCTGTTCTGTTCCATTGGTCTACATCTCTGTTTTGGTACCAGTACCATGCTGTTTTGGTTACTGCAGCCTTGTAATATAGTTTGAAGTCAGGTAGCGTGATGCCTCCCGCTTTGTTCTTTTGGCTTAGGATTGACCTGGCAATGCAGGCTCTTTTTTGGTTCCATAAGAAATTTAAAGTAGTTTTTTTCCAATTCTGTGAAGAAAGTCATTGGTAGCTTGATGGGGATGGCATTGAATCTATAAATTACCTTGGGTAGTATGACCCTTTTCATGATATTGATTCTTCCTATCCATGAGTATGGAATGTTCTTCCATTTGTTTGTGTCCTCTTTTATTTCATTGAGCAGTGGTTTGTAGTTCTCCTTGAAGAGGTCCTTCACATCCCTTGTAAGTTGGATTCCTAGGTATTTTATTCTCTTTGAAGCAATTGTGAATGGGAGTTCACTCATGATTTGGCTCTCTGTTTGTCTGTTATTGGTGTATAAGAATGCTTGTGATTCTTGCACATTGATTTTGTATCCTGAGACTTTGCTGAAGTTGCTTATCAGCTTAAGGAGATTTCGTGCTGAGACGATGGGGTTTTCTAAATATACAATCATGTCATCTGCAAACAGGGACAATTTGAGTTCCTCTCTTCCTAATTGAATACCCTTTCTTTCTTTCTCCTGCCTGATTGCCCTGGCCAGAACTTCCAACACTATGTTGAATAGGAGTGGTGAGAGAGGGCGTCCCTGTCTTGTGCCAGTTTTCAAAGGGAATGCTTCCAGTTTTTGCCCATTCAGTATGATATTGGCTGTGGGTTTGTCATAAATAGCTCTTATTATTTTGAGATACGTCCCATCAATACCTAATTTATTAAGAGTTTTTAGTATGAAGGGCTGTTGAATTTTGTCAAAGGCCTTTTCTGCATCTATTGAGATAACCATGTGGTTTTTGTCTGTGGTTCTGTTTATATGCTGGATTACGTTTATTGATTGGAAGAAGTTGAATCCCTGAATAGACCAACAACAGGCTCTGAAATTGAGGGAATAATTCATAACCTACCAACCAAAAGAAGTCCAGGACCAGACTGATTCACAGCCGAATTCTACCAGAGGTACAAGGAGGAGCTGGTACCATTCCTTCTGAAACTATTCCAATCAATACAAAAAGAGGTAATCCTCCCTAACTCATTTTATGAGGCCAGCATCATCCTGATACCAAAGCCTGGCAGTGACACAACAAAAAAAGAGAATTTTAGACCAATATCCCTGATGAACATTGATGCAAAAAACCTTAATAAAATACTGGCAAACCGAATCCAGCAGCACATCAAAAAGCTTATCCATCATGATCAAGTGGGCTTCATCCCTGGGATGCAAGGCTGGTTCTCCCTTCTAATATTGAACACAATCAGTGATTTTTAAAAAAATTTCAGGCATTAAAATTTTCAGTTCTAGAATATCAAGTTAGACCTTTTAAAATATTCTTAATTTCTCTGCCAAATATTTATATTTTTTCATTTATTTCAAATGTTTATTTTTACCTCACGGCTCCCAGTTATAATAATGATTTCAAAATATTTGTCTGATATTTCCAACATTTGAATTCCGACATCTCAGGGTTGGAATTTGTTGATTACTGTTTCATTTGAAAATTGTTCACATTTTCTAGGTTATTTGTACGTCATGTAACTTTGGATTGAATCCTAGACATTCTGAATGTCATGTTTTGTAGACTCTGAATTCTGTTAGAATCTTACAAACTATGCTGTTGTTTTTGGTGTGTTTATTTGAGTAGAAAATCAATCTGACTAGGTTCAGTTTGCAAGTTCTGCCTCACTTTCTGTGAGCAGTGGCTCTAATGTCACTTTGGTTTTCAAGGACTTTCATGCTGTTTTGGGTCTGTTTCATGCATACACCACTTAAGTATTAGTTTGCAACATAAGCAGAAGTTTAAATTTGAGTTCAGTTCTCAAATTCTTTATTATGCTCTTTTCAATCACATGTGCCCTTCAGAGATAAGCCCAAAACAAGACTCACATGGATTTATACACAGAATTAAAGGATATCTTTCTTCAGTTTCTCTTCTTTGGATTTCCCTACAATCCTTGCCTACAAAGCTGCAGAAGCCCTTTCTTCATTTGCGCTGGCCAGAAAATTGATTTTCCAGTACAGCCTTAGCTGACCATACTACTGCTTCACCAAGCAGCAACATGATGGGGGACTGGCCTTTAGGCAAAGCTGCAGGAGAAAAAAAAGGGTGGCTAGGATAGAGGGAAATTTAACCCTTTGACAATTGCTTCCCCAAGTTTTGGCAACCCTTCACAATTCACATGCTTTTGAGTCCTTTTGAGAGTCCTCAGGTAATAGCTTTTTGTATTTTTCCAGAAATTTTATCTGTAATCAGTAGGAGAAATAGATTATAGTAGACTGATCTTATTTTAACCAAAATCAGAATCATAGACAGTCTCTTTAAACAGCATGTATGTGTAACTTTGATTGAAATAAAAATAATCTAATTTGATTTCCTGACCATTTTCAAAAAGTGTAAATCTAATATAACTATACAAATAAATAGAAATTGTATTGCTTAGAATGTCTGCTATGATTATCAAATGTATTATGTATAGAAAAAATGAAGTGCATTTGTCTGTATTAGATTTATCTTCTACTCATAAATAAGTTATCCCTTAAAACAGGTTTTCCCAAAGTGTCCTATACCTCTAACTAGTTATTTTATGACTTAAAAAATACTGAATTAAACAAAATTAAGCACATTATTAGTGATGTTCCCAGTGAAATGTCAAGAGGGCACTATATTTTACCATGTAATCTTTTTTTATTCCCTTATAGCATCTCAATCATCTAGAGTTCTACACAACCATCTTTAAAGTGCCTCTTAAATATCTATATGTATTAAAAATAACTGAAAGATTAACAAAAAATTATTTAATGGAATTACTTAGGAAATTAGTTGGCTTATAAAATTCTAGGTGGCATTGTTCAAAAGGAAAAATTCTGATTTGGTATTACGTTGAACTTGGATCTAGCAGGATTCATTAGTTTTACGATGAAGGGCTATAAGAAATATGAAGAGAAAGCTTATTATATTTATGTCAAAGTATTTCTGCAACCAAAGAGTAATAGGCAATCATGTGTAGGAAGAGGAATAACCATATTGGTTTGACTCATATGATTTTTGCTTTATGGAGTGATACATTAGTGCAGAGTTTGGCAAAAAAAAAAAATGAGAGAGAATTACAGTTAAACTACTACATTTAAATAAGGGACTTGTTTATGTATTGAAAGCTAAATAAATCCAATAGGATTTTTATTTTTTAATATTTTCTGATATACTTTGATTTTATAAAGGTACACTCACCAGGTAGTGTGAAATTTCAGTGCCAACTACTCACACACTGTACACTTGGCATTCTCATTTTCAGATGTTACAAACATTACTTGCACACTTACTCTAAATAGAGGTAATCAGTGCCAAGCATTATAAATGGCAGCGTACATTGTAAAGGTTTGGTGATTGAATTTTAAATTCCCTTGATTTAAACCTACACAATCAGACTAAAAACTACTTCTATGCACTTTGGTATTTAATTATCTTAAAGCACAGAAACATATTATCATCCTGAAAGTGTTTTATTATAAAAATTCATATAAGTAATATGTGTTTTCAAATTCCAAAGCTCTCTTATCTTGTTTTTATAATGAAATGTATTTAAGTCTAATATAAGCATAATGTAATGTGTCTTCTGTACCACAAAATAAATGTGGAGAATAAATTCATTATTTCTTCTTCAGCAGGTCTCATTTTAATCTTGGTACTATAGACAAAGTAATTTTTTCTCTGACTACACTGATGAAGATTCCAAACTAATTCTCAGTAAAATGAGAAGTCTTTAAAAATATGGTTTTATCATATTCTGCAGTCTCCTTAATTTCCCAACTGCGCTACTTTTTTATCTCAGCCTTAATTTTAATGTGGCATTGTTTGCCCTGCATGATCAAATATGAGATAGGACATGTACATACTGAAACGCTCTTAAGAAAGATATTTTGTAAATATTCTTTATTTGATGTATCCTGTATTTTTCAGTAAGTTCAATTTTTACATTTTTATTTTATACATTTACTATTTTTATAGATGGGACAGGAATATAATTCTACAAGTAAACACTCCTTTTTAGGTTTAAACTTCAATGACTTTGCTATATGATCTTTTTATTTGTAGGTCTAGTCCCTTTCCAATGGTCTAGAAACTGGGTTGTTAACAAATAATCCATATGGCAACATAAGTATCTGTGGAGGAGGTAAATAGCTGCATATGTTTGAGAGAACTGATGCAGAGAAAATCAGCTGCAAACCCAAAATAAAAACAGAGTTTATGTCTCCCAAAATGTTTCTTTATATTTATTTAGCATTTTAATTTCTTTACATTTATTTAGCATTGTAATTTCTTAAGTCCTTTTTTAACCAATTTGAACATTTTTATTTTGTTTTGTTCTGTTTATTTCTCTTTTATCACAGGAAGTCTATAGTACGTGATTTCCACTTAAATAGGAGATAAATGCCTGAAGTTTCAGAATTACACTCTGAAGATCTTCCAGGGGTCAGAGTGGAAATGAAGTACACTCTCTCCCTAGATTGAGTGCAAGGGCTTCCCTGCTTTACCTGAGTCTTTATGAATACATAGACCTATACCCAAATCTCATTAGCATATTTAGTCTGATATGGGACTAACCCTTATATATACTGCCAAAGTAAATGTGTATACACATTGTTCATAGCTTCACACACTTCTGAATTGTTCAGTAGAAATACATTTAAAAACAAAAAGTATAATAGCTGCACAAGCAGTTATTACTTGACTGATTAGCCTACATAATTTTCCTTTAACAAAATATTTTTGGAAGAAAGAAAACATTCTTAGCATTTTTATTCTTGAAAAAATAACTAGGCACTTATTACTACATAGACATGTTATAAAATCACTTAGTAATTTATGAAAATATGCTATTTGTTTTAAAAATTATGATATGTGTGAATATATGTCATGGTGAGCATGATCCTCATCACTATGGAGCTCAGTTCAATAAGTTTAGACAAATATAACCAGCAATGAAATCATATCACATGAAGATATAAAATAATTTGAACACTCCCAAAAGATACTTCACTTCTCTCTGCATATTGAATGTTCCCCCATCCCTACAGATTCTTTTAACCATTCATTCCTTTCTTTTCCCTAGTATTTTTTGTTTCTTTGCTTATTTGTTTGTTTTCTGTCATTTCTACAGAATCACATAAAAAGAATTATGCAATATGTAGCCTTAACATAATGCTTTTGGGTTGTATACTCATATTGCATTTTGTTTATCAATTACCCAATATAGAAAATACAGTATTTTTTAAAAAATGGTGCTGGAACAATTAGACATATATGAACAAAAAATGAATCTAGACACAGACCTTACATCTTTTACAAAAATTATCTCAGAAGAAATTACAACAACTAAATGTAAAAGACAAAACTATAAAGCTCCTTAGAGATGGGAGAAAATCTAGATGAAGTAAGATTTGGCAATGACTTTTTAGATAACACCAAATTCCACAATCCTTGAAGAAAATTTTGATAAGCTGATTGCACAAAAATTAAAGATTTCTGCTCTGCAAAAGTCACCATTAAAAGAATGAAATGTCAGGCCAGGCGCAGTGGCTCACACCTGTAATCCCAGCACTTTAGGAGGCCAAGGCGAGTGGAACACGAGGTCAGGAGGTCAAGACCATCCTGGCTAACAAGGTGAAACCCCATCTCTACTAAAAATACAAAAAATTAGCCAAGAGTGGTGGCAGGCACCTGTAGTCCCAGCTATTCGGGTGGCTGAGGCAGGAGAACGGCGTGAACCCAGGAGGTGGAGCTTGCAGTGAGCTGAGATCGCACCACTGCACTCCAGCCTGGGTGACCGAGTGAGACTCTGTCTCAAAAAAAAAAAAAAGAGAGAGAATGAAATGTCAAGACACAGACTAAAAGAAAATATTTGCAAAAGATATATCTGATATAGGACTGTTATCCAAAATATACGTAGAATAAAACAATAAGAAACTAAACAACCCACTTAAAAAATGGGCCAAAGACTTTAACAAACACCTCATCAAAGAAGATTAAATGCAAAATGGTACAGCCACTTTTGAAGTTTTGTTTTGAAATTTTTGATCTTTTCTTATGAAATTGCAAAAATGATTCTTATCATTTGGTTTTAAACCATTATCAAAATGGTTTGGCAGTTTCATACAAAACTAAACATACTTGTACCATAAAATCTAGCAATCATACACTTTGATATTCACCCAAAGGAGTTAAAATCATATGTTCACACAAAAGCTTGTATATGGATATTTATAGAAGTTCTATTCATAATTGTCAAAACTTGGAGGCCATCAAGGTGTCCTTCACCAAGTAAATGAATAAACTGTAGTACATCCAGACATGAACTATTACTCAATGTTAAAAAGAAATGAGCTATCCAGCCATTAAAAGACATGGAGGAAAGTTAAATGTATGTTACTAATTGAATCTAAGCCATTCTGAAGAGACTGCATACTGTATAATTCAACTATATGTCATTCTGGAAAAGGCAAAACTATGAATACAGGGAAAAAATGATTAGTGATTGCCAGGGATTAGGGAGAAAGGAGGGATAAATAAATTGAACAGGATTTTTAGAGCAGTGAAATTATCTGTATGATACTATAATGGTGAATACATGTCATTATACATTTGTTCAAACCCATACAATGTGCAATACCAAGAGTGAACTTCAATGTTAACCATGGAATTTGGGTGATAATTACATGTCAATGTTGCTTCATCAGTTATAACGAACGTGACACTGGTAGGGGATGCTGATAATGGGGAGGCTATGCATGTGGGAGTATGTGGGAAATGTAGGATATCTCTGTACCTTTCTGTCAAATTTGCTATGAATCTAAAACTGCTCTAAAAAATAAAGTCTTGTATTAGTTCATTTTCATACTGCTATCAAGAACTACCTGAGACTGGGTTATTTATGAATAAAAGAGCTTTAATTGACTTGCAGTTCTTCAGGTTTAATAGGAAGAATGACTGGGAGGCCTCAGGAAACTTATAATCTAGGTGGAAGGCAAAAGGGAACCAAGCATCTTCTTCACATGGTGGCAGGAGAGAGTGAGAGACTGGTGAGAGAGAAAGAGAGAGAGAGAGAGAGAGAGCCCACGCAAGAGGGGTAAAGTGCCACAGACTTTTTGTTTGTTTTGTCTTTTTTGAGATGGAGTCTTGCTCTTGTTGCCCAGACTGGAGTGCTATGGCACAATCTTGGCTCACTACAACCTCCACTTCCTGGGTTCAAGCCATTCTCCTGCCTCAGCCTCTCAAGTAGCTTGGATTACAGGTACCCATCACCATGCCCAGCTAAGTTTTTGTATTTTTAGTAGGGACAGGGTTTCACCATGTTGGCCAGGCTGGTCTTGAACTCCTGACCTCAGGTGATCCACCCTCCTTGGTCTCCCGAAGTGCTGAGATTATAGGCATGAGCCACCGCGCCTGGCCGCCACATACTTTTAAACCATATGATCTCCTCAGAACTCACTCACTATCATGAGAACAACATGGGGGAAATCTGCCCCCGTGATCCAATCACCTCCTACCAGGTCCCTCCTCCAACACTTGGAACTACAATTCCGCACGAGATTTGGAAGGGGACACAGAGCCAAACCATATCAAGTCTTTCAAAAAATTTATTAGAAAGTGCTGTTAGCATTAGTTTAGAGGTCCATCAGTGGACATATGTTTTAGTTTCTTTTAGAGAAAAAACAAAAATGGAAATGCCAGATTGAATGGTGTTATATTTAACTTAAAAGAAAATTCCAAACTGTTTCCCAACATTGCTAACCCATTTTGTATTCCCACCAGAATCAGATGAGAATTCCAGTTGTTCCACATCCTCAACAGCATTTGCTGTCATTAATCTTTTTAATTTTAGCCATTCTTAAAAGGATGGAATAGTATGGCATTGACACGTTACATTACATTTACTTAATGACTGACGATGTTGTGCACCTTTTCATGTCATTCGTTACCTGTATATCTTATTTGGAGATGTTTTTGTTTTATTTTACTTTGCTTATTGTTATGGAGTTGTTTGTCTTATTGATTTATAAGAGTATATAGTATGGAAAAAGTACCTCGTCAGATATGTGTTTGTATTAGTGGGGTGTTGCTGAAAAGATACTCCAAAATGTGGAAGCGACTTTGGAACTTGGTAACAGGCAGAGGCTGGAACAGTTTGGAGGGCTCAGAAGACAGGAAAATGTAGGAAAGTTTGGAACTTCCTAGAGACTTGTTGAAAGCCTTTGACAAAAATGCTGCTGACAGTGATATGAACAATAAGGTCGAGGCTGAAGTGGTCTCAGATATGAGAAATTTCTTGGGAACTGGAGCAAAGGTGACTCTTGTTATGCATTAGCAAAGAGACAGGTGACATTTTGCCCCTGCCCTAGAGATCTGTGGAACTTTGAACTTGAGAGAGATGATTTAGAGTATCTGAAGAAATTTCTAAGCAGCAAAGCATTCAAGAGGTGACTTGGGTACTGTTAAAGACATTCAGTTTTATAAGGGAGCCAGAGCATAAAAGTTCAGAAACTTTGCAGCATGAAGATGTGATAATGAAAATCCCATTTTCTGAGAAGAAATTCAAACCAGCTGCAGAAATTTGCATAAGTGACAAAGGACGAAATGTTAATCCCCAAGACAATGGGGAAAATGTCTCCAGGGCATGTCAGAGGTCTTCACAGCAGCCCCTCCTGTTACAGGCCAGAAGCCTAGGAGGAAAATGTAGTCTGGTGGGCGAAGTCCAGGGCCCTGTGCTATGTTAGGCCTAAGGACTTGGTGCCCAGTTTCCCACCTGCTCCAGCCATGGCTAAAAGAGGCCAAGGTACAACTTGGTCTGTTGCTTCAGATGGTGCAAGGTCCAAGCCTTGGTAGCTTCTACGTGGCACTGATTCTGCAAGTGGACGGAAGTCAATAATTGAGGTTTGGGAACTTCCACCTAGATTTCAGAGGATGTAGGGAAACGTCTGGATGCCCAGGCAGAAGTTTGCTGGAGGGGCAAGGCCCCTATGGAGAACCTCTGCTAGGGCAGTGTGGAAGGGAAATTTAGGGTTGGAGCCTCCACACAGAGTTCCTACTGGGGCACTGCTTAGTGGAGCTGTGAGAAGACGACCACCATCCTCCAGACTCCAGAATGGTAGATCCACCAACAGCTTGCACCATGCACCTGGAAAAGCCACAGACACTCAATGCCATGCTGTGAAAGCAGCCAGGAGAAAGGCTGTACCCTGCAAAGTCACAAGGGCAGAGCTGTTCGAGACCAAAGGTGTCAAAGGAGTCAAAGGTGATAATTTTGGTGCTTTAAGATTTGACTGCTCCACTAGATTTCAGACTTGCACGGGGACTGTAGCCCCTTCGTTTGGCCAATTTCTTCCATTTGGAATGGCTGTATTTATCCAATGCCTGTATCCCCACAGTATGTAGGAAGTAACTAACTTGCTTTTGATTTTACAGGCTTATAGGTGGAAAGCACTTGCCTTGTCTCAAATGAGACTTTGGACTGTGGACTTTTGAGATGATGCTGAAATGAGTTGAGAATCTGGGGAACTGTTGGAAGGCATGATTGTTTTTGAAATGTAAAAATATGAGATTTGGGAGGGGCCAGGAGCAGAATGATATGGTTTGGCTCTGTGTCCCCAACCAAATGTCATCTTGTAGCTCCCATAATTCCCGCATGTTGTGGGAGGGACCCGGTGGGAGATGACTGAATCATGGGGGCAGGTCTTTCCCATGCTGTTCTTGTGATAGTGAATGGGTCTCACAAGATCTGATGGTTTTAAAAAGCGGAGTTTCTCCACAAGGCATCTTTGCCTGCTGCCATCCAAATAAGATGTGACTTGCTCTTCCTTGCCTTCTGCCATGACTGTGAGGCCTCCCCAGCTACACGGAACTGTAAGTCCAGTAAACCTCTTTCTTTTGTAAATTGCCCAGTCTTGAATATGTCTTTATCATGACATGATAATGTCATGATAATATGGCATGAAAATGGACTAATACAATGTTTTAAAAACTAAACTCTGTGACTTTATTAAATAGTGTCTGTCAAGGAAGATACTATTAATTTTGATGAGGGGCATCCAATCTATCATTCTTTTCCAATATAGTTTATATGTATATGTCTTGTCTAATAAAGTGTTGCCCAATCCAAGGTCATAGAAATGCCACATCTGGCTAATTCTTGACATGCTATAGTTTTAACTCTTCTGTTTAGGGCCACAACCCATTTTTAGTTAATTATTTTATTGCATATGATTTAACTAAATGATTGAGTTTCATCATTCTTTCTGTATTTTATGTGAAAGTTTTCTATCATCATATGTTGAAAAGACCATTCTTCTACCATTGAGTTACTTAAGCTTTATATTAAAAATGTATGGACCACATATGTCTGGAGCTATCTATGGACTCTAAATTGTGTTACTCTGTGAGACATATTTCTGTTTATAAGTCAAAACCATACTTTCTTCACTACTATGTATTTACAATAAGTCTAGAAATCAGGAAGTATGAGTTCTCCCATTTCATTCTTATGTATCATCTTAAATGGCAGAATAATATGCTTAAAATAATAAAATATTACAGTACTGAAAAAAGCAGAAAGAAGACCATCAACTGTGTATAAGAATTGAGAATTAATTAGAATATAATATTTTATTGACTGAAAAAGAAGGCTAATATAAGTAACAGCACACAAATAAACAAGGACAAAAACATGCCAAATTTAAAGAAATATCAGTGGTATACCAAGAATAAATCAATAAATACTAAGATTAAGAAAGGTCTCTAGGATCCTTATTAGGGTGGTTAAACACTACATTCAAAACACATAGGGAAAGCAATTCCCACACTAGACCTTCAGTACCTCCATCTACACCAAGGTTCTCAGCTCAATGTCTTGTAGTGTGATTTGGCTACAAGTAACTGAGAACCAAATAACAATGGCTCTATTGATATAAAATTGATTACACACAATATACACACACCCAAGCATATATATGATATATTTGAAATATGAAATACATATAAAGATATACATGAAAATTATATCATAACTCAAATTATTATCCCAATATAGTAATTTTTTGAGTTGGATTCCATACCAATCCCATCACAGATATCTTCTAGATGTTTGAATTTTAGCAAATTATTTCACATCTTTGATCTTTAATTACCTTTCTATTAATCAGAAAGTATGATACCATTTGTAGGAATACAGTGTCCATTACCTCATATACAATATTAAGAACTGAGTACAATTAATTACCTTGCCTTCCATGAATATTCTTAACATATATATTTCAATTTCTAGCACCACACTGACCAACAGTTTTTTGAAAAAATAAATGATGAAAAACTATTATTCATAGAGTATTGTAACATATCTGATTTGTTTAAATATCATCCTAAATATGTGCTTTTTTTCTCAACTGATATTTCCAGGATCCTCTCCATCACCAAATTAGAGATTTAAAATTCTCTACTTCCCTTACCCTATAACCACATCCTTCACATATATATATATATATATATCTTCATATATATATATATCTTCACACATATATATATTCATATATACATATATATGAATATGAATATATATATGTATATATGAATTTATCCTTATTTATCCTTATCCCTAGAGTCCTAGGTGAAGCTGTACTCATTATGGTTCTATATTACTGCAATAGTCTCCTAGTCTCAGAACTATCCTTGTTAACTATAGGGTAGCTTTTGATTTCCTCAAATCAATCCTTCAAATATATACCAAAACAATCCATGAAAATTTGATTGTATCAATTTTAGGATTAAAATTATTCATTGGAATGGGGTTGCCTCTGTGAAGATTTAGAATTGCTTTAACATGAGAGGTTGAAGTTTTCATTATCTGGCTACTGTGGTTTACATCAGCCTTATCTATATTACTCAATTTTTCACAGTTAAATTTCAGTGATAAAAAATACATGTAATTACTCACAATGACATATTCTGTCTTGATTCTCATAATTTCCTCATGTACATTAATCTTCTTAAATAGACATAAACTATATTTCTAGCATATACCCCCTTTGCACTTAATGTAGTATTGAGCATGGCACAGAGATAGTAAAAGCACTTTCTGAAACCATTTGTGTTTAATATTTGTGGATTCTGTTAACTAAAACTAGTTAAGATATCCCTTCTACTGCTTGTAAGATATACCTGCTTGCATATGCATAAATAATAAAGGTAATCTGTGAGTTTTAACTGTTATGCATTAGCTGTAAATAGTTCTTTTCACTAGCTGACTAGAGAAAAAAAATTTATAAATCAATGTACTTGAATTCATTCTTAACTTTAAAAATTGAAGTGAATATTTTAATTCAAAAATAACAGTGTGTACTGAATCCTTTTTATTGTTTACAGGTAGGTGTATAACATAATGTCTTGATATACATATACATAGTGAGAGGATTACTACGGTCAAGCTCAGTAAGATATCCATTATATCACATAGTTATCTTGTGTGTGTGTTTGTGTGTGCATTATAATTTCCCAAAATCTGCTTTCTTAGCACACATACAGGGTACAGTATGATATTATTAACTAGAGTTCTCATGCTGTACATTCCATCTCTATACTTCTTATTCATTTTACATGACTGCAACTTTGTACCCATTGACCTACATCTCCTCGTCTCCTATTCCCTCTCCAATCCCCACCTCTGGTAGCCACTATTCTACTCTGTTTCTATGTATTTGATTTTTTTATGATTTCAGATGAGAGAGATCTAAATCTTCATATTAATCCCAAACATCCCTTTCTTATTAAATCTCAAGAGATAGAACACAGTTCCCAAACAGAAGGCAATTTAGCCTTTTTTGTGCTTAGAATATTACCCATCACTTTGGATAGGCAGGCTTCCTTAATTGCTTTGTTGCAAAAACAATTTGTGCGCTTTTTAAATGAGTTTAATTTTCTTTTAAGTTTTTCTTATAAAAAACATCCAGCATAGTAAAATCAAATAAATTATCCACACAGCAGACTTGATTCTCTCTTCTTCTATCAATAAAACTAAATTCCTCCAGACTCAGACTCAGTAAGGCATATTGTATAGAAAATCATATGTTGGTAAAAAATTCAAAAGAAAAGTATTATTACCTGTATTATAAATCTCCTTCTCCTTTTTCTGAATAGTCATTGCAAATAAGGTAATTCTCTAAAACTAAATTGTAAAAAGATTATGGCCTGAAATACTACTAAAGATAACTGAGATTATAGTGTAACTATGAAGCACTTTCATAGCAAACTTCAGAGGAATTATAATATTCTACTTAGGATTTAAATGGTTTTTAAAAAACCATGGGCATTTTTAGCTAATCACAAGTGTTTTGCTCTCATTTATTTCATTTTCATACTGCAGTGATGATAACTGTGAAAAGAAACATTGGGTACAAGATAAAAAGAGGCCCAAGATATTAAACTACTGGATTGATCCTACTTAGATTATCATAGCATAAAAATTTAGGTAAGCTCTATAATATTATTATATTATGACTTACAAAAACACTATTCTCAATGATTCTTCACTTTTGAAGGCTTTTATGTCCAAGGTAATGGGAAGGAAATCTCAATGCCTAGGTATGGCTAAAATAATAAATATCCAACAGCCCCTTGCATATATTAAAAACAAGTGTGCCTAGGTTGCATATCCGTCTGATACACACTATACTCAAGAATTGCTGCTAGAGTTGCAAAACTAACAGTGATATTCCAGTTGACTGAGGAATAGTTATGTGCATTTCTTTTCACAGGAAGATAACATTCATGGCCACCTTTGGTAGAGCTTGTGTTTTATTTGTTTTGTCCTCACATTGAATGGGTGGGTATGCCTGCATCTCCTCCAGGCATTTGCTTTCAATTAGAGGTCATACAGACCTGTACTTTCCTCATACTTTTAAGTCTCACAGTGTGCTGGGAAATGTAAAACCTCAATGTTGGCCTTTGCTAAGTAGATCTCTGGGGCCCAGCTTAAACACTTCCCTTCTCCATCTTATTACCACCAAAAGGCTTAAAAAAAAAGTCAGGACAGCAAGTAATGCATCTTATATGGCATGTTCCTTGATCTCCTTCCAAGAGTGAGGGCAGAAAGGAAGCTGCTGAAATGACTTACAGTATTCTCACCTTATCCATAGTTTTGCTTTCTGTGATTTCAGTTACCTGCATTCAACTGTGATCCAAAAACATTACAGTATTTTGAGAGAGAGAGAGAGAGAAAGGGAGGCCACATTCACATACCTTGTATAGCATATCATTATACTTGTTCTATTTTTTAATTTTTATTTTGTCAGTGAACCTTAGTGAAGAGCAATGCTCTATTTCATTATTATTGTTAATTTCTTACTGTGCCTAATTTACAAACTTCATCATAGGTGTGTATATGTGTATGTGTGTGTGTGTATATATATATATATGTGTATATATATATATATATGTATATATATGTGTATATATATATATATATATATGTATATATATATAGACAGTGGTTTGGTATTATGTGTAGTTTCAGGCATCCACTGGAGAGTCTAGGAACATATCCCCTGTGGGTAAAGGGGAAGTACTCTTTTGGGGACCTGTGCTTTTGGAGTTGGCCACTTTTAATGGCACTCACACACTACTAATAAATCTTATAACGCTGTGGAATTGATTATTGCAAACCTAGGAAAATCAACAAAATAATTCTTTTTGTAACATGTACTAGTACTATTTTTATGAACCTTATTTAACATAAGTGTTCAGATAGCTTTTCCTTCAGGCATATGAAATGACTCTGCTTCAAGCTGCTAGCACTGACAGAAAAAGAGTGATTACACTTTCCCCTTACACATCCAGCTCAACTGCCCCTCACTTAATAGCTACTAAAACGTGTCCTAAAACGTTCTTTGAAAGTTTTGAATACAATGTTGGTAGACAGATTCATTTTACACTCAGGAATCAGACTCTACTAAACAAAGCATCAAATAAACCATGATTAAAAGAAAAAGCATAATTATATGTCAATGTTTTCATAAAAGTATGTGAAGAACATTAAGATGACCAAAAAGAATTTTTTTGCTAAACTGATGTACCAGCTAATATTGAGCAATTTCTACATTTATTTGCCTTGATAGTCAAAATTCACTGGACATTTGTTAGTAGATATAAAACAATGTCCATTCTGTGAATGGAATCTGTCATCTTCCTCAACTGCAAGGCTTACTTTATCTCCAAGCCTCATTTTTGTATGAAAAATGGAGAGATAATTTGTAATCCCTATGTTCATTCAATCAGGAACTAAAACCTCTCCAACAGTGGGACATTTCCGTGCCCTTTAAAGTGAAAGCTTAATCTATAGGACCTCTTCATTATCTGAAACTTGATGATTATATGATTCTTAATCTTTCTTCACATCAGTTTATATAACTTTAAAAACATTGTTACCTTAATTTTTTTTTTATTCTTAGATAAATTCAAACATTTACTTTGCTATGCCTGCAACTTTTTGCCTAGGATCTGTTAGGGAAAGTCAAACCCCAGTGTGGTGGGTATTACTATCAATCCAGGGTTACAAGGTTATAAATCTGTCTAAATTTCCAATCTCCCAATCACTTTAACTTTGTATCTTTCTTTACTTATTAATTACATAGTGAAACTAGACTAACAACAATAAAAACAAACCTTCATTATGATTGAAATCCACCTGTTTGAAATCAACCAATGATTTCACAATAAAAGCGTTCACTAAATTTGTGCAAGTTATCCTCACCTCATCTCTATTTCTACCTGCTTAAAATTAAATAAAGTTTTAGATATAGTCATTTCTCTGTAAGATTAAAAGACATGGAATTCCTTCTCTGCCTCCTGAATTTTCGTCCCAGACAAGCTTATATTTTTGCTGCTTTATCTTGAAAGACTCCCTCTCTTGAAATTAATGATCTGTGTGTGCCCGCTGATTCTTCAATTGTTTTCAGTAGGGAGAGAATACAGGGAGGCAAAGATATACTTTCTTCTCTCATTTGAAGGGCCTGCCACTAATTATTCTGAAACATCACATCCTCACAGATGTGTGAATCACGTAAACTAGAAAATAATATAATTTTACACATCTAAGGAATATCTTTGATTTCCGTTTATTCATCCATTAATTCATCAACTATTCCATTTGATAAGCATTTTCATGGATGCTGGGGGCAAAAAATGCCAATTTTGTACTCAAGTAGCTTGTAAACTCTAATGGCAAAAAAGTGTAAATAAATCAACATATAAAGGATACGGGGTGCTGGAATGGAGGTTTGTTGTGGGTACCACAAGAACACATTAAGTTTTTAAATTATCTCTGAAGTCAGGCTGCCTAGGTAAACACGCTACCCTGCTGTATCCACACTATGTTCCAAGTTTTCTTGTTTGTCAAATAAAAATTTTTAAAAGTAGTAGCAATATAACATGTTTGTCAAAAGTAGTAATGAAAAATACACAAGACATGATCAGAATAGGTTCTGGTACATCGTGAGCCATCAATAAATGTTAGCTGTATTATTTCTGTAATTCTATTTTTGTGATCAAAGTAATATTTGGTGATTTTAGAACAATGAGAACGTGTAAATAAGCAAAATATTTTTAAAATCTACACTATATCCCTCAAGATAACTATTAACAATATTTATACTTATCTTTATCTATATGATTATCTACTGTGTTCTTGTTTGTGACTGTGTATGCATGTATTTAAAACATGAGAATTCTTTCATATATTAGGTAAACTTTTTTTACTTATCAAGTATTGTAGAAATCATCTCAATCAATATTCATTTACAACATCTTTCTTAATGGTTATATTATTCCATTCTCACACTGCTATAGAAAACTACCTGAGAGTGAATGATTTATGAAGAAAAGAGGTTTGACCCATAGTTCTGCAGATTGTAGAGAAGCATGGCTGGGAGGTCTTAGGAAACTTACAATCATAGCGGAAGGTAAGGGGGAAGCAAGCAATCTTACCATGGCGAAGCAGGAGAGAGAGAGCAAAGGGGGATATGCTAAACACTTTTAAACAACCAGGTCTTGTGAGAGCTCACTCATGAGACAAAACTAGAGGGATGGTGTTAAACCATTAGAAACCACCCCCATGATCCAATCACCTCGCCCCTGACCCCTCCTTCAACATGTGGTGATTACAATTTTACATGAGATTTGGGTGTGAACACAGATTCAAACCATATCATTCTGACCTTGGCCTCTCCCAAATCTCATGTCCTTCTCTCATTTCAAAACATAATCATGCCTTCCCAACATAAGTACCCCAAAGTCTTAACTCATTCAAGCATGAACCCAAAAGTCCAAGTCCAAATTCTCATCTGAGACAAGGCAAGTGCCTTCAGTGTATGAGCCTGTACAATCAAATACAAGTGAGTTACTTCCAGGATACAATGGGGTGTGGGCATTGGGTAAATGCTCCTGCTCAAAATGGGAGAAATTGGCCAAAACAAAGGGGCTCCAGGCCCCATGCAAGTCTGAAACTTAGCAGGGCAGTCATTAAACCATAAAGCTCCGAAATAATCTCCTTTGACAACATGTCTCACATCCAGGGCATACTGATGAGAGGGATGGGCTCTCAAGGCCCTTGGTAGCTCCACCCTTGTGCTTCTGCAGGGTACAGACCCCTCAGCAGTTTTCACAGGCTGGCATTGAGTGGCTGTGGCTATTTCAGGTGCATGGTACAAGGCGTTGGTAGATCTACCATTCTGGGGTCTGGAAAACGATGGCCTTCATCTCACTGCTCCACTAGGCAGTGCCCCAGTGGGGACCCTGTATGGGGTCTCCAACCCAACATTTCCTTTCCGGACTGCCCTAACAGAGGTTCTCCATGAGGGCTCTGCCCTTGCAACAGGCTTCTGCCTGGGTATCCAGGCATTTCCATATATCCTCTGAAATCTAGGCAGAGGTTCCCAAACCTCAGTTCTTGCCTTCTGTGTACCTGCAGTTCCAACGTCATGTGGAAACTGCCAAGGCTTGGGGCTTCCACCCTCTGAAGCTATGGCCCAAGCTATACCTTGTCCCCATTTAGCCATGGCTGGAGCTGGAGCAGCTAGGAGGCAGTATTCCATGTCCTGAGGCTGCAAAGAGGAGCAGGCCCTGGGCCCAGCCCAGGAAACTATTCTTCCCTCACAGGCCTCCAGCCTATAATGGGAGGGGCTGCCATGAAGATCTCTGAAATGCCCTGGAGACATTTTCCCTATTGTATTAGCTATTAACATTTGGCTCCTGTTACTTATGCAACTTTCTGTAGCTGACTTAAGTTTCTCCACTGAAAATGAGTTTTTCTTTTCTACCATATGGTCAGGCTGAAAATTTTTAAATTTTTTAAGCTCCACTTCCATTTTAAATGTAAGTTCCAATTTCAGACTATCTCTTTGTGAACGCACATGACTGTACACTTTTAGCAACAGCCAGGTCATGTCTTGAATGTTTTACTGCTTAGAAAGTTGTTTCAACACATATCCTTAATCATCTTTCTCATATTCAAAGTTCCACAGATCCCTAGAGCAGGGACAAAATGCCACCAGTCTCTTTGCTAAAGCATAGCAAGAGTGACATTTACTCCAGTTCCCAAAAAGTTCCTCATCTCCATCTGAGACCATCTCAGCTTCGACTTCACTGTCATCATTTTGGTCACAATCATTCAATAATTCTCTAGGAAGTTACAAACTTTCACTCATCTTACTGTCATCTTCTGAGCCCTTCAAACTGTTCCAGTCTTTGCCCATTACCCAGTTCCAAACTCACTTCACATTTTCAGGTATTTTGATAACAGTGTCCCACTCCCGGTACCAATTCTCTGTATCAATCCATTCTTACACTACTGTAAAGAACTATCTGAGACTGTGTAATTTATAAAGAAAAGAGGCTTAATTGAATCAGCATTCCACAGGCTGTACAGAAGCATGACTGCGAGGCCCCAGGAAACTTACAATTATGGCAGAAGGTGAAAGGGAAGCAAACATGTCTTACCATAGTGAAGCAGGAGAGAGATACAGCAAAGGGGAGAGTGCTAAAAGCTTTTAACCAGATTTTGTGAGAACTCACTCACAAGACAGCACCAGGAGGATGGTGCTAAATCATTAGAAAGTGCCCCCATGATCCAATCACCTGTCACCAGACTCCTCTTTCAATATGTGGTGATTACAATTTGACATGAGATTTGGATGAGGATGCAGAGCCAAACCATATCAATGGTTCAATAGCATTATGTTGAATAAGTCCCCAATGATTGCTTAAGCCAATCCTTTATTATAAGACGCTTACATTTATTCCTTATTTTTACTGATATATAAAATATTATGATAAATGTCTTAGTAATTTAATTTTTTATGACTAATTAGTACCTTAAGATTTTTTGTTGGAATTTGGAATTGCTCTGTCAAGTATAATGTAGCTTTCTAAAGCTGTAGAATATAAAATTTAAACTGTAAAATGAAACTCTACTATAATAACCATTCTAAATCTGCAACTAAAAGATAATTATAAAACACCAAAAGCAATGACAACAAAAGCCAAAATTGACAAATGGGATCTAATTAAACTAAAGAGCTTCTGCACAGCAAAAGAAACTACCATCAGAGTGAACAGGCAACCTACAAAATGGGAGAAAATTTTCGCAACCTACTCATCTGACAAAGGGCTAATATCCAGAATCTACAATGAACTCAAACAAATTTACAAGAAAAAAACAAACAACCCCATCAAAAATTGGGCAAAGGACATGAACAGACACTTCTCAAAAAAAGACATTTATGCAGCCAAAAAACACATGAAAAAATGCTCACCATCACTGGCCATCAGAGAAATGCGAATCAAAACCACAATGAGATACCATCTCACACCAGTTAGAATGGCGATCATTAAAAAGTCAGGAAACAACAGGTGCTGGAGAGGATGTGGAGAAATAGGAACACTTTTACATTGTTGGTGGGACTGTAAACTATTTCAACCCCTGTGGAAGTCAGTGTGGTGATTCCTCAGGGATCTAGAACTAGAAATACCATTTGACCCAGCCATCCCATTACTGGGTGTATACCCAAAGGACTATAAATCATGCTGCTATAAAGACACATGCACATGTATGTTTATCGCAGCACTATTCACAATAGCAAAGACTTGGAACCAACCTAAATGTCCAACAATGATAGACTGGATTAAGAAAATGTGGCACATATATACCATGGAATACTATGCAGCCATAAAAAATGATGAGTTCATGTCCTTTGTAGGGACGTGGATGAAATTGGAAATCATCATTCTCAGTAAACTATCACAAGAACAAAAAACCAAACACCGCATGTTCTCACTCATAGGTGGGAATTGAACAATGAGAACACATGGACACAGGAAGGGGAACATCACACTCTGGGGACTGTTGTGGGGTGGGGGGAGGGGGGAGGGATAGCTTTAGGAGATATACCTAATGCTAAATGACGAGTTAATGGGTGCAGCACACCAGCATGGCACATGTATACATATGTAACTAACCTGCACGTTGTGTATTATACCTAAGTATAATTAAGTATTATACCTAAAACTTAAAGTATAATAATAATAAAATAAAAAAAATAAAAAAATAAAAAAATAAAAAAATAAAAAAAGATAATTATAGATAATTACCTGGATTTTTTTAAATTGCCAATAAATAGCTAAAATGGATAAAGAGAAAAATTCTACATTTGCTATGTAGCTAACCATCACTCAACTCTACATATCCATTAACTTCTACAGAGAAAGTATACAAAAAACCCTCATGAAAGTTATACAGACTTGCCTCCTTTTCTGAGCAAAGTGAAAAAATTTGTATGAATCAGTATTTCTTTAGTAATTTTGTTTTATTATTCATTGTAAAAATTTCAACTCCAGGCTTTCTTGATGGAGTGTGCAGTTGGGGGGTTGTGAGAGGCTTGCCTGAAGTGGTGACAGAAGCAAATTTTATTCCTTTCTAGAAAACAGGGACATTTAGAAACAGTCTTGGTTTCTTTGTTCTCTGCTGAATACAAACAAAAAATTAAGTTCCATAAATTTCAATTCTCTTTTGAAGCTTTATCTTCTACATCGAAGGAACTAAACTTTAAAAAGTATATTTTTACAGCATATTTTCTTCTGAAGGGGTGTTGCATCTTTTAATTTGGATGATAACTGCAACATTTGATTTGCACTCATGAATATTTATGTGCTCAGGAAGTGTCTGCAAAAAAAAAAAACAATATTTCAAAGCAACTAAACTCAAAATAACACTTTTTCTCATATGCAAGGTTGGCATGAACAATGGGTCAGGCTTTCTCTTCTTTTACTGTGCCAATCTTAGATCTCAATAGGGAGATCAATCCTAGTGAACCTGATTCTGGGAAGTCTTCAGATACCTACAGCATCTTCTTTCCCAGATTTGAGCACTTATAGCCTACCAGGAGCCACACTTAGTCATTTAAAGTCATCTGTTTTAATTCTCACAGCAGCCGTATGATTTCAGTATTTTATCTCTATTTTTCAGATTTAAAAAAATGAGGATCATAGATTTGAGCTAGATTTGGAAACCTAGTATCTTAAAATAGAAAGACCCCAATTTTCATTTTATCTTGCTGCTGCTCTTTTTCTATATTAATTTAGTCCTAGATAATTTTTTAGATCTTAGGTAATGCAATGCCACCATGTGATCAGCCCCATGCCTCCTATACCTTGGTTGACTTGGGTACCTACTTCTCCTCTGCCTTGATACCCAATCTTTCTTTAATTTTTATAGATATTGAATTTTTCTTTCATAATAATATCAATACAATAGTCTTTGCAGCAAATTGATATTCAGGTATTTATAGTATTCTCTTCACTCTAAACAACATTTTTGTAACTAAAATTCCCTATTCAAGTAATCTTATAGAAAGGTGTTTTCTTTTTTGTTTTTTGTTTTTGTTTGTAGGTGAGAAAGACGCTAAAAAGTGTGATATCTGGGCCAAAGATTATATGTGTTTCAAAATGTATTTTGTAATACCATATTATTTTCTAGCAATATTGCAGCAAATCACATTCTCAGAAAAACCAAAGAAAAAGCCCAATTCTGCAAGTTATTGTCAGAACTAGATAACTTCGATTTTCAACAATTTTAAATTTGATCGGTAAGACCTCTTTTTTTTTAACTTTCGTGTCCAAGTGCCCCATAATTAAGCAAAAGTTCTTTTCATATGATTATTGACCAATTGTATTTCCTCTTCATGAATCTATATTCTTTGAAATTATTTCCACATTTTTAAAATTTATTGGAACCCCTCAAATACTAAGGACATATTAAGTGTTCATTTATCATATCTTGTATATCTACATTTTCTCAATCTGCTGTTTGTCTTTTTATTTTGTTTGGGTATATTTGCCATGCAGACATTTTAGTAATTTGTATATAATCAAATCTGTTAGATTTTATATGGCTTCTTGTCCTGCTTGAAACTATCTCTCCCACCAGAGGGCATTCTGATATTCTGCATTTTTCTCATATTCTTATTATTTAATGTTTTTCCTTTCAGATCTATTCACTAAATGCCTCATTTTGCAGAAAGCAACTTATAGCCATCTGTAATCAATCCTATCTGTGTTATTTGAACCCTTTCTTATAGCTGGTTTTGGATACAGTTCTCCTGGGAAGGGTGTCCAGAGATCTTGATTTTCTGCCATGATGTAATCTTTAGTTCTTTTCTTCTACAAGAATGATGAATAAGAGAGTGAACCACTAATTCAATTTGTACAACTGTCAAGCCATTTTTCTAGTAGCCATAATAAAATTGCATTTAGAGTAAACATAATGCCAATAAACTTCTTTTTCTTCTACCTTCATATTGCTTTGGGGACAGTTTGCTTCAAGGATTTCCGCCACACATAAACTTCATGTATATGAGTATTTATCACACTACTACTGAAAAATTATCTTTATCTCCAAATAAAAAACATTTTAATGATCACTTTCAGCTATTTAATGCCAACTCCATCCAAACACTTCAATGTTGAGGGTTGGTGGTGTGAATTTCAGTTCTCTTCTCTCTTCCTTTCCAACCTGCAAAATATCCTTGTCCTTGAGATGCTATGGGAACGCTCACAAATCTTTTCTCACTAGTAACTTTCATAGACAAGCATACAGATCGCTAAGGTTTGAATGTGTCCCCCGAAGTTCATGTATTGAAAACATAATCCCCAGTGCAACAGTGTTGGGCGGCAGGTCCTATTAAGAAGTAATTAGATCATGAGACCTCTGCTGTCATGAATGGTTTAACGTCATCATCACAGGAGTAGGTTAGTTATTGTGAGAGTGGGCTTTTTATAAAACTGAGCTTGCCCCCTCTTGGTCTCTGCCCTCTCTCACATGCTCTCTCACCACCTAATATCCTCCACCATGTTATGATGCAGCAAGAGAACCCTCACCAGATGTGACCCCGCCATCTTGAACTTTCCACCCTCCAGAACAGTGAGACAAATATACTTCTACTGTTAATCAATTACCCAATTTGTTATTCTGTTCCAGCTACACAAAAAGGACTAAGACACACATCTGCTTCTACCTCCCCCATGTCCCATGATCCTGAATACCTTGTTAGTGATCAATGCTGATCCTACTTTTTCCTTGTCCATCTTTTAGGTCAAGTCTTATTAATAATCCTGAATTGTTCAAAATTAGTTTGAGAACTCACTAGAACAGAGCTATTCCATTCCTTCCTGGAAATATGACAACCGCATTTTTATTGATCTTTGTTACTCCCTATCAACTGCAGCTACTTTTTTTCCTACAAATATGTAGTGATGTCTTTTTGAAGTATATCTAGCTCCAAGGTTAAAGAACACAGATAAACTTAACAATGTGATATATCATGTGAAGCTGTTAAATATATAATGAAATAGGTGCTTTAAGTGAGCAATGCCATTAACTGAAAGAGATTTAACAGATAACCCTAGGACAAATAAGCATTCTTAATTTTATGCAATTTTTGCATAACCAGATGGAAGAATATTTTCTCTTTCTTTGGCATCCCAGATAAAGGGGCAGAGAAGAAATGCATTAGATTAGATTACCAAGGGAGGTGGCTAGATTTTTAGTTCCAGAAAATAATGCATTATTAAAAGAATAATGTCTCATATTCTATTTTAGCATATTTGTTCTGCTAAGACATAAACTCCATCAACTCCCAAAGCAGAAACTCCTAGCATTTATTGAGAACTTACTGCATGCCCAGCACTATTTTAATGTATTTCTGTGTAACACCTCTATTAATTATCACAATAGTTCTAAAAGGTAGGTGTTACTAACATCTTATACTTACAGATGTGGAAAATTAAAAGAAAATTTGAGTGATTTACTGAATGTTTCAAAGTAGTAAATATGGTGGTAATATTTGAAGTAAAGCCATTTGACCTTGGACCCATTGAACATAAGGACTGAGTTCTACAGCTTAGTCAATGTGTGGCAGAACACCTTGTGTTCACAAGGTAATTTCTTCATTGCCACTTCTCTAGTCCAAGACAACATCCTTTCTTATATGAATAGGATGGCTGTATATACTTTTGTATTGGTTTCCCTATTTCCATACTTACATTTCTTTTTTTCCATTTAGTAATAGAGCTACAAGTTTTAGCTGGTTATGTGGCCATACAGTTAATTCTAGATAGTGAAGTGTGAGCAGAAGTAGTGTGTGTAATGTTCACTAAAAAGAGAAATTGCTTACTTTCCACTTTCTTTCTTTTCGTTCTCTGTAAGCTGGAATGTGGACATAATGCTGGTAAATCAGCTGCAATGGGGGAAATGGAGATGTCACAAAATAATGGAGATAACAGAGAACAGAGAATGACATTACCATGAAAGCAACAATAGAGAAGAATCTTGGTCCTGGGGTGATCCTGTGGAGGACAGATGCCTATGTACTGCTGACCACCTGCCTCTCTGTCTACCTGAGAGAGACACTTTCATCTTAAACACACTCTACTGATTTTGGTGGCTATTATGGAGGTTACTCTTTGCCCCTCAGGATACATTCTTCTGCAATGCATTTACTACAAACTCACCTAAGTTACTTAAAATATCACTCAGAGCACCTCACTGCTTTGTTTAAAAATCTTCCTATAGTTGTAATGTGTTTTATTCGAAAGAAAACCTACACTTTTTTTTTTGCTACAGTTTGCTTTATAAGGCCTTTTAAAATCTGCAAATACCTTCCTTCCCGGCCATTATCTTACCACTCTCAACTCCAGCCACACTGGCCTTTTTGCTGTTCCTTGAACAGCTTGTCCCTGCTTTTGGTCTTTGGTACTTAAATGTTTCCTCTGGCTAAAGACTTGTTATCCCCAATGTTCTTTGCAGAGGCAAATCATTTTCCTCATTTATATCTTCTAAGAGAGGGCTTCCATTGAGTTACTGTCACTCTCAATCATTCTCTTTTATATTACTGAGATTTATTTTTTAAAACTTTTTAATTTTTGAAATAATTGTGTTTATTCATTTGAACCTTGCCTTCCTCTTTCTTCCAGGAGGTGAGCTAACTGAGGGCAGGAACCTCTGCCTTCCTGTTCAGTTCTTTCTGTATACTACTATCTAGAAGAGTGTCTGTCTCCTAATAAGATTCAATACATATTTGTTGAATATCTAATGTGAAGTGATTCAGTAGATGAAGGAACTGAAAAGTAACTGAGAATACCCCATTATTCTTCATTGTATGACATATATCAACTTTCTTTGATTTTTAATAGTGTATTAGGATCATTAGAGTTTGTAAAAGGAAAGAAATAAGATACAGAGCCAGTATACATACATACATACATATATATATATACGCACATAAACACATGTTGAACCTAGCTGACAAATGACTTTCAAATCTATATTTGATACTTGATTTTTATATTCAATGGATTCAATGGAACATAAATTTCTGAGGAAATTAAATGTTCTGGATGTAATCAGAAACTTAGGTTCTTATAGTTTAGGGAGATAGAGAGTGGTTTGATCACTTGAGATAGATACAAGAGTAAAAAGGCCATATAAGCAAATGTAGGTCGTGGGATTTTGGATCATTTAAAATTTTTTAGCTTGATGTTTCAGAGAAATACTTATAACTAACATCTATATTATTGAGTCTTTATTTTCAAGAATTAACTTCTTACCATAAATACTCAGATGGGAATAGCAATCTAGATTTAATTATAGTGCTTTAGGAGGGTGACAACTCCTTGGCTGAAATTCATAAAAACAAACTGAAACAAGAACAAACAAAAACAAAACAATGAAGCAAAGTTTCTAAAAACTCCCCAGCTTATTTGGTAGTTAAAGAGCAGAAATAACACGTACATTCCCATTATATTCCTCATAATAGCATAGTGTGAGGAAAATATTTGTTAATAACATATAAGTTCCCCCTATATTCCTCATAATAGCACAGTGTGAGGAAAATATTTGTTACGTTGGCAAGAGAAGGGTCAGTAGGCTTACTAGGACAGATTATTTGGACAAGATAAGTTTCTTTTTGTTTTTACTTTTTTATCTTGAGAGATGGTAGAGATTTTATACTCTCATTGAAGCTATGAAGTAATGACGACTAATGTTTCATAATTTACATAGCTAATTTCATTTACCTTTGATGTTTCTATCACATTTTCAAACATTATAATTTTTTTCCTCTCTAATGCCACACTTCTGTCCCTGATAGCACTTAACACAGAGTTTTGCATACAGTAAGTGCTAAAACATTTTTTGAATAGATTGTCATCAGGAAACATATCTTACATATAAATTATATTTTCCCATGATCCGCATATAAAAAATAAAACCTCTTGTCTGAGAGAATTTAAAACCTATGCCTCTCCAACTCTTCAGTCTCCAAATCAAAACAACCTATAATGTTAAATTTGTGGAACCAAGAGGTATGAGTGTGTGTTTAATAAGTTAACTTCATATGACTTTATGCTGGTGAATTATATTAAAGAGAGCCAGAAAAGCAACCAAGCTTGAAGTAAATATTATAAATTCATAAATCCAATATTTCAAATGTTTAATTAGCTATCACAGCATGATCCCTTCCAGGTATAGTATTGTTTAATTTCCTGGCAATATACAGCTTTCTTCTTCTTCTCTTTGGCATTAAGGTTTTTATTGAACAATTTGATGCATTTTACTGCAGGAAACCAAAGAAAGGGTCAAGAGAAAACTTTGAATGTCTTCCTTAAGATTTAGCAGACAAATGACAAAATTCACATTTAATTTGTCTTTGAGACAGGAAGTTTCTGCATGGAAGAGAGTACTCTGATGTTTTAGTTTAATGGTAATATATTTGAGAAAGGACTTTGTGGTACATTAGTGCTACTTGGGGACAGCTAGGTGTATGAACTACAGTGCATTTTCTTAAGCTGTATGTCCATTGGATTCATATACTAAATATTCTCATTAGGCCAGGGATGGAAAATAAACCTCAAAAACCTGTCAAAAACTGTACGAAAAGTGAGCCTGAGAGACTTCATTCCTACAAGGTTGGGGTTGTGGAAATCACTGGCAGTTTGGAATTACTGCATTGTTTGGGAACTTAGGGTGTGAATACTAGCTGCTCTCATTAGGCACAAGAAGAGAAAAGAGAGCTGCCAGCATCTGCCAGGATGGGATGTTAGTGCTTTTCCAGAAGCTAAAGGAAGAAGTGACACCAATTCTTTTCCAAATATAAAATGTCCTTATTTCTTCACACAAACATCAATAAACAACAATAAAAGATATAACTGGAAATGCAGAAAACAAACAAAGAGATAAACTAACTGCCTGGGTGTGGTTTTCCCTACACATTTGTTATGGGTTGAACCGTGTCTCTCCAAAAAGATATGTTGAAGTTGTAATACCAAGTGTCTGTAAATGTGACTTTATTTGTAAACAGGGTCTTTTCAGATTTAATCAAGTTAAGATGAGTACTTAATCCAATAAGTCTGGTGCCCTTATAGAAAGAGGAAAATTTGAACACAGACACACAAGTAGAAAATTATGTGAGACAGGCAGAGATTGGAGTAATGCATCTATAAACCAAGGAATGCCAAGGTGATGGGAACCATCAGAAACTGGAAGAAGCAAAGAACGATCCTCTCCCAGAGGCTTTGGAAGCAGCAGGCCCTGACACTGATTTTGCCCTTCTGGCCTCCAGAACTGTGAGAGAATAAATTTCTGGGTTTCTGTAAGCCTCCCAACTTGTAATACTTTGTTATGCCAGCCCTACAAAGCTAATGAAAGACTATTCTTACTTACAATGTTATGCTAATATCCATTTATAATTACCCAAGTAATCCCCATTTCAGTTATATACAGGGAGAAATTACATACTTATTTGAAAGCTTAGTCAGTGTTTCTGTTATTGTTGCTTTTTTAGTTTTTTCCATTAATTGTCCTAACCTTATGTATTTATTTTTATATTGTACTACTTTATAGGTAGAGTCTTTAGATGGAGTTACATCTACATTAATATTTACATGTTATAATAAAATAATATGGCAATGAATAGATCTTTAGATTGCACATAGAAACCATACATCAGCATATATAAATGTTTTAAATGTTTGTTTATAACAGCTGCTGGATAAAAGGGTGTATTCCTGACTTATGATCACCAATTAAAAGTCTGTATTCTAATATTACATTCAGAATTTTTTTGGCTAACTCATAAAACTTAGATCTTCTCTGTCTTCATTAAAGTGCAACTGTTTAAGCTTTGTATAATTAAAGGCAATCTTCTTCTTTACATAACCGAAGGTCAATCCCTGGCATGTAGTACTCAAATACATTGTTAGAAAAGTAAAAAGATGAAAAAAAATTCATTTTACCTCCCATAATGCTACCTCACCATTATTTTTTCTCTCCCTATTTCTCCTACTTTGACAATGGAACCCTATTTTCTTCCTGAAATACTAAATCACAAAAGTTGTTTCGCATTCTACTTAATAATTTTAATGGTAGTCAGATGAATTCCCTATAATTACATGAGATATATTCGAATGGTATTTATTTCTTAAATCACTCACCTACAAGTATCTATTATACACCATTATATGTCAAATATGATAACAATTGGTAGAGATGAAAAGATAAAACGTAGCTTCCCTCTTCTAAAAACTCAGTCCTCTGAAGGAAGTAGATATGAAAATAAATAAATTATAATTCAATATGATATATGGCACTACAAGGGAAAAAACTGTTGCATCATTAAGAATGGAGTAAATATTTCTGCCTGAGACGCACTTTGGAGGATACACTGATGTGGTAACATGTAACTTGTTTTAGCAGAAATTCCCTGGATGTTCGTCAACTGCCCTGTGATTTTTCCCTTCCTGGAGCTTTGAAACTAGAAAGGCCATGTGACTATTTCTTACCAATGAAAACAGAAATGGCACATGGCATTTCCAGAAGTGGCCCTTAAAATTGCTCATAAGACATTTCTTCTCTCAACACTTGATTAAATGTAGAGAATCCAATGGAGGACTCTGAGACCATAGAAAATCAGTGTTGAAATAAAAGTTGTCTGGGTTCCTGCATTACTCTGGAAGGCAACCTGCCAAATACCCAATAGTGTGCCATACATCTTATTTTATTATGTTTAGCCACTGCGATTTTGAAGCTGTTTGTTACAGCATTTATTCTATACTGACTAATGCACCACCCTTGCTATATACAGTTAATATATTGAAAGTTGAAGACTTACTGAAAGCTTTCCAGACAAAGGGCTGACATGCACTTTAGGAATAAGGAACGGCATATATAAAGAAGTTGAATCTGTTCATTCTGAAAAGTAGTGGAATATCCTGAGAACCATCTCCATCAGTGAAGAGTGTTATGTTATCCTGCAAAAATGAAGAGTGGACTTTCAAAGGAGTATCAGGAAATAGGACAGCAAGTTGAATGGCTTTGGAGAGATTTATGAATCAAAGAAGGGAAAAGGAAACCAAGAGCAGAAAATATTTTTAAAGCAAAAGAATGTAAATGACATAATCAGATCTAGTTTCCTTCCACCTTCATTATTACCCTCCCTTTTCTCTTTTTATTTTTTATTTTATAGATAGGGGTAATTCTTAACAGTGTAGTTAAGGGTGAGGCTGTGAGAAAGACTTGGTGGTTGGGAAGTCAGTTGGAATGTCACTGAAGCAGTTCAGAAGTGATATTATTAGGACCCGGGTTTGGTAAGGAATTCAGCTTTGATAAAATCAATTTTTCCATTTTAAAAGTAGTAGTAGTATAATATATTCAGGGCTGTGTGCAGCCCAAAACTTTTTTACTTCTTGATTCTTAATGGACTCTTTGAAAGTGCTTTTTTTTTCTAACTCAGGGAACATATACTCTTCACTAAGTGCTGTATTAAACCATTAGTGACTTCATTGTTCTTTAAACTGTATCATACCTTTTCATCTGAAAATAAAACCAGTATGTGCATCTACTTTTAATATGCTGATTACCCTGACTAAAGGTCCTATGCACAACTAAGAAAGAGTAAAAAGTTTCAGGGTTTCAAGAATCAGATATCCTGTCTGACTCTGAGAAACTGTAATTTTATATTAGAAGATCTCATGCAGGAGAACAAATAAGACACTGCTTATGTAGACTGGGAGATATAAAAAATAAATAAATGCAATTTATGTGCTCTCGTTAAGCATCAGAGACCTCTGATTTAAAATTCATATCCTCGGTAAAAAATGATTCCTGTTCCACTCTGGCAGGATTTCTCCAGAAGAAATTGTAGAGCAGGTAATTTGAAACAGAAAGCATGGCCTTAAATTCTTTGAAATAGAAAATATGCATCTAACACTTATAATATGCCTTCCTCTGTTCCAGACATGCTGAAGATATACAAGTTTATTTAATCCCAATAATAACCCAGTGAAGACCATGTAATTTTCCCATTTAATAGATGAGTAAACTGAGCAAAGAATGAGTTAATCACTTGCCCAAGGTCACATAGCTAGTGTTTTAGTCAGTGATCTCCAGAGAAAAAGCACTAAAAGGATGCGTGAAGATATACAGATACTTATTTTAGGGAATTGGCCCACACAATTAGTGGCAAGACCAAAATCTACCTGAAAGACTGGAGACCCAGGGAAGTGTTGATGTTACAACTGGAATCCTAAGGCAGTCTGTAGGCAGAATTTGCTCATTCTTGGGAGGCCTCAGTCATTATCTCTTAAGGCTTTCAACAGAATGGATGAAGCTCACTCACATTATAGAGAGTAATCTGCTCATTCAAAATCTACAGATCTAACTGTTAATATAATCTAAAAGAAATCTTCACAGTGACATCTAGATTGGTGTTTGATCAAATATCTGAGTACTGTGGTCAAGCCAACCAAATTGACACAGAGATTAACCATCACTGCTCGTAAGTTTTAGGGTCAAGATATAAATACAAATGGTAGAAGACTGGTGGGAAAACTGTAACAAGAAAAACTCTTTAGCCCAAAGGAAAATTTGTGAAATGTTTCAGGGTGGATTTTATTTTCTTTCCATAATCCATTCTTCTAGAAGTCTCTTATTTTTACCTTCGTTTCTTCAGCTAGTTCTACCAAAGTGTGCCTTGACAATAGATGAAGACCCATCAATTTCAAAATCATAAAAAATGATTGATATTGTTATATGTTTGTCCAAACTAATACAAAGTGCAAAACTAAGAGGGAACCCTCACTTTTTGCACCATGAAACTTCCAATAAATCAATCTACATAAATCCAATCCTAGAGAAAGTACTTTGGGACTCAGATTGTAAGAAATGTTTTTGGGTCCTGTCAGTTCTCACTCAGACTGTTTTTGATTTTTGCTTTTATTGATTTGCTTGTTTTTCTGCAGGTAGTAACATTATAATACTGTTTAAATTGCCAGAGTATCAGTATGAGTTAAAACCATATTCTGAACACAAATTGAGCTTATTTTGCACAGCAGCACTGCTGTGATGAAAGTAAAGATAATTGTTACCTGATGCACTAGCCATGAAGAATAATTAAATAAATTTCCCTATTGCCCAGCCTATTAATATTGAAGAACTCATATGTGAACAGATGGATCAAATTTGGCAGTTTTTTTCACAATCTTTAAAAAATATGCCCCAACAGAATTTATACAATACTTGCATATTCTGTTTCAGCCAGGCTTGTTTTAGCTAATCAAGCTTTCCAAAAATCGAAAAGAATTACTCAGAACTTGAAGTAAACAGAATATTTTTTTCATAGTACAAATGGCATGGAAGCTGGTGATCACGTGGACTGTATAAATGTTTCAGACTGTCACATCATGCTTCAAACTCTGGCAGGAGAACAGTTAAAGAATAATTGCTCTTGGTTCTGAAGTTCAAGCAAAATAATAATAATAGTTTCAATTGAATGACATTTCCATCGTATTATGCATTATGAGTGCAGATACACAATTGTCCTAGTCATTCAAACTTGAAATTTATTGCTACTGGTAACAACAGACATATGTCTACTAAGTAAGGATGCACAAAAATATTACAGGGATCAAAAAAGGAATCTTGAATCTGTTATGGGGACTCCCTTAAATTGTCCTCTAGGAGAACTCTACAAATAATTATTGTTTATTAAGTGTAGGTACAATATGTCATGCACTACACAAGACAATTTAAATATATTATCCCACTTAATCCCTAGGAAAACACTGAAATGTTGACATTTCTATTCTCATGTCACAGATTGATACTGAAGCTTACAAATATTAAGTAACTTATTATTATCAAATAGTGTTCAGTACAGCCAGAATTTGAGTTCATTTTGTTTAACTCAAAGTCAAAACACTTATTCACCAAGCCATACAGTTTTTCTGTATATGGGCTGGGATTAAAAACTAGAGATAGAAGATGAATACAAACAAATTGTTTGTTTGCTTGCTTGCTTGCTTGGTTTTTGTTATTGCTATTGTCATTTTTAGACAAGGTCTCACTCTGCCACCCTGGCTGGAGTGTAGCAGCGAGATCATGGTTTATTACAGCCAAGAGCTAATGTTTATAGTGTCTGATGCTTCCTTCTAGGAACTGTGGTAGCCGCTTTCTGGATATGCTGTGTTATTTAATACATGTTACAACCCTACGAAGTAGGTAATGTGATCTCCATTCTGACAGCAAGAAATCTTAAATGTCCAAAAGGCTAATATTATTAGATAATACAGTTAAAAAGTGATAAAGCCAAGCTCCAAAACCAATTTAGTTATCCTCTTAATATTGCAGTCTCATAATGGTCCAATCAGTCATCCAAAACTGAGTACAAAACTGGGGAGGTGCTTTTTGCTTCTCCCTCCTTCCTACTACCCACTACCAAATAAACACAAAATGCTGCCAACTTTAAGTTCTAAATAATTACAGATTCCACCTTCTCTTCCCCAAATCTTCAACCATTATTTTGTTTCAGGCCATTCTTATCTTTGCCTAGAAAAGTCCCATCTGTCAAGAGTATGACTGATATTTGTTGAACTTTTTATGAATAGGAGAGATTGCAGAAATTTATCTTGTCTCAGGAACAAGCCAGGGAAGAGGGTGCAGGAGTGCTGCCCTCCTTTTCTTGCTGACAAAGGCCTGTAGCCTCTTTTCATGGAGAGATTATAGGGCTGAAATTATTTCTGGAGAAAGTCGAGGAAGAAGGTACTGGGAATGCCATTCCTCCCATTTAGGCTAGAGGAGATTTGTTCTGTATTTGATAAGTAGAGGCCAGAACCACTGGGAGCTGCTGGAAAAGCATGCAGCCAAACCCCTTTCCAGGGGAAGTTGGAAGCTGGGCTGATCCCTAGGGCTACAGCTGCTGGAAGTGCTTGTGCAGCTCAAAATCCCCTTTGTTCTTTGTGCTTGAGGGAAATCCTTCTCTGCCCTGTCCCTGCCATTCTTCTACCACAGTGAATTAACAGCCAAATCCTCTGGCAGAGACTACAAAAGTTGGGCACTATATGTATGATATAAGCCCTTCAGGCCGCTTGGGAAGAGCCTAGGAGTTGTGATTTTTTTTCCTGAGTGTAAGGCATTCTGCTCAGGGTGCGGCTAGTGCATGAGTGGATCTCCACTTTACCACCCATTTCGATGTGGGTATCTTATTAGTTATCCAGTGTATTTGAGTCTTTCAACTGGATTCTGGCTTTCTCTGGACAGAATTGATCCATGTGTAGGTGTTTATTAGGTGTGTCTGTAGGACGAAGAATAGTTATGAGTCTCCCTTTCCATTATATTGCTGATGTCACTCTCCTTTTGCATTTTTATGCATCTGTTAATTTACCAATATTTATTGGTTACATATTGCAGTAAATGGCCAAATATTAAAATTTAAATATCATAGTCTAAAATTTTAAAAATTCTTACTCTCTAGTAACATAAGTACATATAATTTCATGTTTAAAAAGAAAAAGAAATGAAAGAAAGTCATACATTTCAGAAGAAAGTCTCATACTAAATTCTATTGTTTTGAAAGAGAGAAGCACTTATGGATGGGAAAATCAGGTAAGGTGTCATGGAACATTTATACTGGGCCTTTCTTAAAAGAGTGGTCAGGATTTGAAAACATAGAACTTGAAAAGTTGGAATGACTCTGTCCTCCTAAGAATGCTTTTAAAAAACAAAGAATTAATTTTCTTTACCATGGAAAAGGAACTCAGACACTGTATTAATTAATACATCAAGTGATTATAATTGTTGATTAAAAAAAGCCAAACTCTAAAATATTTAAACAGATTTATTTTAATTCAAATGTGAGAACCATGACCCATGAAACAGACTTAGGAGGTCCTGAGAACATGTGCCCCTGGTGGTTGGGTTACAGCTTAGTTTTATATGTTCAGGGGAGATATAAGACGCAGTCAATACATGTGAGGTATACATTGGTTTGGTTCAGAAAGGCAGGACAACCCAAAGTAGGGCTGACAGGTCATAGGCAGATCCAAAGATTTTCTGATTGGCAATTGGTTGAAAGATTTAAATTATTATCTAAAGACTTAGATTCAATAGAAAGGAATATCTGGGTAAAGATAAAGAGTTCCGGAGCCCAAGGTTCTTATTATGTAGATGAAGTCTCATAGGTGGCTACCCTTAGATGCAATAGCTGGCAAATTCAGACCTTTAAAAGGTGCTAGACTCTCAGATCATCTCTTCAAGATTAGAAAAAGACCTGGAAAGGGAAGGGAAATATCTGCAGAACATAAATTTCCCCTAAAAGAGACAGCTTTGCAAGGCCATTTCAAAATATTTCAAAGAAACATATTTTCAGATAAAATACTTTTATTTTCTTTTAGGGCCTGGTATGTGTCATGTGATGCTATACTAGAGTCAAGTTGAAATTTGGCATCTTATTGCTAAGTCTGTTTTGTCAATCTTAACAATTTCTGTTTTAATGTCAGTGTTGGTCAGTTGTGCCCGAACTCCGAAGAGAGGAGAATATAATGAGGCTTGTACAACCCAAGTGTCCCATCATGGCCTGAACTAGTTTTTCAGGTTTCTTTGGAATCACTTTGGCCAAGAGGGGGATCCAGTCAGTGAGTTGAAGGACTTAAAATTTTATTTTTGGTTAACATATTTTTGTCAATTATTTATTGATAGAAATTAATTCACAATTTAATAATTATTAAAATGTTCGGCTTTCCTTTTTGTTGTTCTACTACATGAGGGCAAGGACTCTATCATGTAGCAGATCATTAAAGAAAAACCAAAAAAAGGTGTTTGATGAGTAAATGAGTAAAAGGACAAACAAAATCTTCCACTTTTTCTTCCCTTGAGTGTTGGGAAGTTGATTTAGCATTTAAAAGATTTCAGGAATATGGAAAGAAAGGTATTCATTGGTATCTCAAAGGCATTAGGATAACTATATATGAATAAAACTATTTTAGAGCTTTGAGTATCTTTGTAAGGAAGGTGCATTTTTTTATTCTCATGAGGATACATGTTCATAGAAATTGATTTTATTTCTTGAACATAAGCCCAAAAAACACACAAATAAGCAAGCAAGAACAATAAAATAAAGTTTATCACCAAGAGGTTAAGAACTTCACAGAAAATTAGTTAGACGAAACAGATGACAATAATTACCATGTATATGTCCCTTTAAATGAACTCCCCCTTTCATGCCATGTCACATAAGTTGTCTGGAATATCAAGGGGCAAAAAAAAAAGTCAGGAATGTAAATTACTTAGTGATCCTATCTAGTGACCAACTTTAGAATTTAGGAGTAGACATGTTCCATTTAATTTGGCTAGATGAATAAAAAGTTTATCAGCCCATTTGGCTGAGATTCCCTTGAAAAATATGCAACAATATCAAATATATCAGATTTGCTTGTAATATTCATTATAGATGCATTCTGTGGATAGAATCAAAAGGTACTCTACAAGCTAACCCTTCCAACAGGTTACCTAACTCATATTTGTAAGGAAAACCACAAGTGACACACTAAAACTGGTAACTAGTTTCTTAAGAGATATTTTAAAATGTTAAATTTCACCTGGAAAAATGAAATGGTAAATTCTTAATAAATGTTTCAAACTCTGAAGTTAGACTAGTTCAGTAGTCTACTATTCTTATGCATGAGATTGAAATACCATACATTTATATTTTACACACAGGAATAAATTCAATTAGACATTAGCAACGATCTAATTAGCTAAATGATTACTAGTTTCCATTACACATACTTCCATGGTCTTATTTGGAAAGTGGCTATTTCATTTTAAAAAAATGCTCATAGAAAATATTTAAGTCTAAATGACTAACTTGGATTCAGATTTTACAATCTAGTATAGATTGTCTTTATCTCATTTCAACATAGTCATAAAGTATAGTGTTTAAAAATTTTTTAATAAAGAAAGGGGACCTCAAAACCAATTAGTCTAGGGTTCACAGAAGTCATAATATGGCCCTAGGCTAAACATGCTCTTGTAGCCAGAAAGTCTTCAGGCAGAAAGTCAGGCATACAAAAAGTAGGACATTACAATATCTGCTACAGGGTATTTTCAAGTGTTAAAATATTTGCTTTTTGTGAAACACTCACCGTGTGCCATTTACTCCCCATCCTCTCATGTAATTATCCCCTAATATATGCACGTACACTCTCACAAATGCTTCTGATAAATTCGATTTATTTTTTCTTACTGACCCATTTAAAAGTAACTGCATCTGGGAAACATTCTCTGATCCCATGTCTGGACTAGATGCAGTGTTTATGTACTTTCAAATCCTTTTATATTTCCCCTGTTACTGTGCTTTTCATTCTGGGATTTTATATTCACCTGCATTCTTCCTCTCTACTAGATTATGCCTCCTGTGGAGGTAGAATCCATTTTTGCACATGCCTGGACCATGTAAGCACAGTGACTAGCACATAGTAGGTAACAAATAAATATTGGACAAGTTAAACTGATTAGTAGTTATGAAATTATTCTTAGTATTTGAAATCAAGTTTTTTAAAAAGAGTATGCTGGTACATGTTATGTAAAGTCTGCTAAGTCTGGACATTGTTTTCCAGAATCATCTTCTCTGTACACTTCTGGGTAAAAGTTAGCTAAAAGAGGAAAGTGCATGAGATTTGGCAGAAGTAAAGCAGAAACCACTACTCTCAGAATGTTGTCACAGTCAGCCAAAGTGACAGACAGATGGAGATGCCCATCTATTTCTCACTCTTCTTTGTTTCACATCCAACTCATCTTCCTGACTGCTGGCCATGCTAAACCAAAAGTGGATTCAAGCCCACTTAAGTTAAGGGCTTGGCTGTGGACCTACAGCAGTGATGACTACACATAAGGAACAGCTTCCTCAGAGTTGGCAGTTTAGTTTCAACAGAACTTGTCAGGGGGTCCCTGTTGATGGTTCCTCTTTAGGGTCCAAATATGTTTGGTTTCTTTGATGTCTCTGAAAGCTCCAACTTGGTTTAGGCATTTTGATTATCAACTCTTTCTCCCATTCCCCATTTCCAGATTTGTAGTGCCCCCATTCTCCCATATTTGTTATATCTAATTCTTATAAAATATCAATTTTTCCTATGTGTCTAATTGTATAGTTGTACTATAACTTATTAAACTACTCCCATAATGCCATACATTTAGTTTGTTCTCACCTTTTCAATCTTAACACTGTAAAAAAGTCTTACATATAAGTAAACCTTCATTAATATATCCTAATACATTGCAGTATTGATCTTGACATTTTTTTCAGGCTGTGGGACTCCTACATGTCATGCGTTCTTTTAGTGAGCAATGTTGAAAGAAAATTGGAAGAACTGTTTGTTTTAATGTTTCCAGTGCTTGTGTAACAGGATGTATTCATCAGAGTTCTCCAAAGAGACAGAACCAATAGGACATAGATGATGATGAAGATGATGATAGATGATAGATAGATAGACAGACAGGTAGATGACAGATAGATAGGTAGATAGATAGATAAGATAGATAGAGTGAGGATTTATTATGGGAATTGGCTCATGCAATTATGAAGGCTGAGAATTCCTGCAACAGGCTATCTGTGCCAAAGGCCTGACAGCCTGGGGTGAGGGGAGAGGAGAGGGTGTTGTTAAGTCCAGAATCCACAGGCCAGAGAGCCTGGATTATGCTTTCTAAGAGCAGGAGAAGCATGTCCCAGCTCCAGAAGAGAAAGGGTATAAATTTTTCTATGTCTTTGTTTTATTATTATTTTTTTTAATCCAGGGTCTCAGCCAACTGAATGGCACCCATCCACATTGAGGGTGGATTTTGCCACTTGGTCAATGGACTTGATAATCTAAAAAAGCTGAGTTTGAAACATCCTGGCCAAAGTAATTTTTTTAAAATAAATTTTCCCTCTGTGTCTCCTTGCTGTCAAGACAAGATGAGTGGTTCGCAGTAGTGTGAGGGGAGGCCTTTCATCCACCTCAAGCCTAGTATGAGAAACTTTAGAGGGCCACATGGAAGATTTGATATGTATTACCTGGAATTTTTTAGGAGAGGTGAGGTGGTGAAAGTGCAGAAATTAATGGTAGTTGGCCTAAATCCAAAATACTAAAGATAAAAATCTGGGTCTGGAATGCCCTGTCTAGTGGTAGAGGGAGAAAAAGGTGGCTACATTGGGAGGAAGCTGTGTATAGTAGACATGAGTATGACCCATGAACCAGATGTGGGACACTTTGCAGAGAGCCAGCCAGGAATTATCTTCACAGGGACTTTGCCCAAGAGAGTCTCTTGGAGGCATTGTAGTACTCCAATATAGAGTGGTGTTGAAAAGGTTTTAAAATGCCAGGAACTGAGGGCTCAAATAATAAGAAAACCAGAGAAAATCCAGCTCATCATAGAACTTTTAGTTGGATGTTCTCAATGAGAAAATCTCTGAGAAACCCACAGAAGCATTCATGAGAGAAAAGCCACATTTACAATTGACTATTTGCAGTATGCACCAATGCCATTCACAAATGTACCAGTAAAATAAGCCCTTTTAAGTCTCATATCATCTCTTCTGCCTTGCTCACAGCTATAACTAGAAGGTTGGAAACAGCAGAGAATGGGCAGAGGTACAAGGGAAATAAATATTAACTTGAAAACATAGAGAAGAGGTTTAGTAGGCCCTTCTTCACCATTGCAAGCTTCTCAGATACAAGTTGTTCCAAGATAAGTGAGGTAAGAAGACACAACTTTAAAAGATGTTCAGAATTTCTATATTAGACTGTGTTGGGTACTATAACAACTAAATTATAACTTTTATTTGGCCAAAGTAATCAAAATAAATTGTAATATATTAGAATGATTGAATAGTTATAGCCTTCTGAAATTTCACCCAAGATGCAAAGAAGAATGAGTCCACAGATTTACATGAAAAACAAAAAAAATGTATCCTATTCAAACCCTATAGAATCCTGTTATTGCAGCATAATGGTTACATTCATTCTGGATATAAAAACAACAAAAGCATACATCTCTGCATATAAAAAAGAAAAACTGTCATAAAAGTTTAGAATTTACCAAGGGGAAAAACAAAAAATACAGTTCCATAGATTGACAGTCTAATGAGATCTTAGGTTTAACCCATATAAAGAGGTAAAGTATCTGCCACGTTATGCTAAGTCAATGAATCAGCTTTGTTATACTTCGCTTGTTTGAAATTTTTTTTAAAAACTACCTGTTTTTTTAAAATTTCATCTATTATTTGCATTCTAACAAAGTTGCAAAATGAGTAGTTTTTAACATTAAATTTTTATTTTATTAAAATGATTTAACAGTAACCAAAACAGCATGGTACTGGTACCAAAACAGAGATATAGACCAATGGAACAGAACAGAGCCCTCAGAAATAATGCCACACATCTACAACTATCTGATCTTTGACAAACCTGACAAAAACAAGAAATGGGGAAGGGATTCCCTATTTAATCAATGGTGCTGGGAAAACTGGCTAGCCATATGTAGAAAGCTGAAACTGGATCCCTTCCTTACACCTTATACAAAAATTAATTCAAGATGGATTAAAGACTTAAATGTTAGACCTAAAACCATAAAAACCCTAGAAGAAAACCTAGGCAATACCATTCAGGACATAGGCATGGGCAAGGACTTCATGTCTAAAACACCAAAAGCAATGGCAACAAAAGACAAAATTGACAAATGGGATCTAATTAAACTAAAGAGCTTCTGCACAGCAAAAGAAACTACCATCAGAGTGAACAGGCAACCTACAACATGGGAGAAAATTTTCGCAACCTACTCATCTGACAAAGGGCTAATATCCAGAATCTACAATGAACTCAAACAAATTTACAAGAAAAAAACAAACAACCCCATCAAAAATTGGGCAAAGGATATGAACAGACACTTCTCAAAAAAAGACATTTATGCAGCCAAAAAACACATGAAAAAATGCCCATCATCACTGGCCATCAGAGAAATGCAAATCAAAACCACAATGAGATACCATCTCATACCAGTTAGAATGGCGATCATTAAAAAGTCAGGAAACAACAGGTGCTGGAGAGGATGTGGAGAAATAGGAACACTTTTACATTGTTGGTGGGACTGTAAACTAGTTCAACCATTGTGGAAGTCAGTGCGGCGATTCCTCAGGGATCTAGAACTAGAAATACCATTTGACCCAGCCATCCCATTACTGGGTATATACTCAAAGGATTATAAATCATGCTGCTATAAAGACATATGCACACGTATATTTATCGCGGCACTATTCACAATAACAAAGACTTGGAACCAACCTAAATGTCCAACAATGATAGACTGGATTAAGAAAATGTGGCACATATACACCATGGAATACTGTGCAGCCATAAAAAATGATGAGTTCATGTCCTTTGTAGGGACATGGATGAAGCTGGAAACCATCATTCTCAGCAAACTATCTCAAGGACAAAAAACCAAACACCGCATGTTCTCACTCATAGGTGGGAACTGAACAATGAGAACACATGGACACAGGAAGGGGAACATCACACACCAGGGACTGTTGTGGGGTGGGGGGCGGGGGGAGGGAAAGCATTAGGAGATACACCTAATGCTAAATGACGAGCTAATGGGTGCAGCACACCAACATGGCACATGTATACGTATGTAACAAACCTGCACGTTGTGCACATGTACCCTAAAACTTAAAGTATAAAAATAATAAAATATTAAAAAACAGAAAGTAGAAATTCCAAGTAAAAAAATAAATTAATTAAAAAATCATTTTATATATCAAATAAACAAATTTCTTCATTTTTTGTTTTTAAATATATAATATAAATATATTCTTTGATACTTCTTTACATTTATTGACTTTCTTTCTAAAGCCTATCTATGATAATTTGGTCACAAAATTCTTAGCCAAGAAACAAATTTTACTTTCACCTATGCACCAATAGGTAATACAGAATGTGAGATTTGTTGTGAGAGCATAATATAAATATGCAATGATGGTGTAAAGTTGTGACTGAAAATATTATAATCAATACTATTGTTGTGCACTGACAAAGAGATATTTTGCTTCTGTTTTAGACAAAATTATATTCAATAACCATCAATAAAATATGCCAAAAGGCATACATTTTAAAATGAAATACTTATCTGTTCCTTGACAAAGAAAATTACTTTCCATTACCTATGAGGAAATGCCTATTTTGTGAAGGGCAACATAAAATAAAATCAAAAAATCTATTTACAAATAGAAGATATTATTGGACACGCAAAGAAGTAGAAAGAGTATTGTTCATAGAAGCCATTAAACTTAAGTTCTAGGCCACTTACTAGTTATTCATCTTAGGCAAGTCATCTAATTTTTCAACACATGATAGCTTATCAGAAAACAAAATAAAACAAAAATACTAGTTAATATACACTTAGAGCTGCTATAGAGTTTTTAAAAAATCCACTCACATAATATCTCATTTCATTCTACTTCTGTTGAAGTACTATTATTTTCTCAATTTTACAGATAAGAAAATTGAAGTGTATACAGTTTTAGTAATTTTTCTAAAGCCCCATAGAAATGTAGGGACAGAATCAGGTTTTCGGACTATTATGATTATTTATCCCTACTTAACAACCTTCCCTTACGTGTTAGTCTGTTCTCACGCTGTTAGGAAGAACTGCCTGACTCTGGGTAACTTATAAAGAAAAGAGGTTCAGTTGACTCACAGTTTCTCATGTCTGGAGTGGCCTCAGAAAACACAATCATGGCGGAAGGCACTTCTTTACAGGGTAACAGGCGACAGAACGAGTGCCAGCGGGGGGAAATGGCAGACACTTATAAGACCATCAGATCTCGTGAGAACTCACTCTTTATCAGGAGAACGGCCTGGGGGAAACCGCCTCCATGATTCAATTACCTGCCACTGGCTCCCTCCTGCAACACATGGGCATTATGGGAACTACAATTCAGCCAAACCATAGCACCTTAGCCCCATGTGAATCCAATAAGTTGAAAGAAAAACTCTTTTGTTATTGTTCCTGCTTTGGTCCCTTGATTAGCATCAGCTGTCCACATGACGTCAGCTAGTGCTATAAGCATCAGGTGCTCAGGTGCCTGTTAAGTTTGTAATATCAAAGACAGTTCACCTGTGTAACAGAGTTAATGTTGTCTGTTGATTGATCATTTTTCTTGAGCTGTAAAACAGTAATTACCCATGGTTTCTCCATATGGTTCAGGCTTTTCAGCATGGTAGTTGTTTGCAAAAGGAAGATTCACAAAAGCAAAAGTTCTAAAAGACCAAGAAAGAAGCTGCAGGACCTTTTTTGTGATCTAGATTAGCCTGTGAGACAAAGCAATGTCATTCTACTGCATTTTATTGGTTACAGAGAAGCAGCCTGGATTTAATGTGGAGGGAAGCTACCTTGGCACGAACACTTGGAGACTCGAATTATTACGGGAAAATCTTGGAATCTAGTTACCACATTGACTACAAAGCTACTGCATCAAATTGTCTTTGTATGATGGTATCTGCCTCAATTATTTCAAGTGTGGTTACTGAATATAAAATGGAAAACAATTAATACCAGAATCATATATCTCTGTCCACTAAACTAGAGTACTCTGACCATATGACATGCTTATAGGAATCTAAAGTAAATTATTTTCTTTCCACATGTATCTTTCTACTAAAAACACCTTATACCTAAAACAGAGTGAAGATGTAGATTTCGATGTCACTTTGACTTATGCTAAAATCCTGACTCTACCAATTACAAACTATGTAACATTGATATAATAATTGATAATGTTATAGGTTTTCAGTATACTTGCTAATAAATAGAGAATCATAAAAATTAGATATAAACTAGCTACTTCTTTTGTTGGTTGTGAAGACTAAATAATATAGTGCATTAAGAATACTTAGTATGAGACCTGAAAAGTAGTAGTTAAATATATGGCAGCGACTTTTATTATATACAGCCAGCAATTTAATGTAGCAAATATAAATTTTAGAGTATAAACATAGTGAACAGAAAATGTAACTTTTTTTCTTCTTAATAAAATTTAATTTCTAGTTCATGACTCTATTTTACAAAGGGTAGTTTTATCTTGGTCACCGCAAGGAAATTTCAATTAATTTATAGCCTTCCCACCTTTCTCTAAGATAGTCTCAGTGGGTTGTACAAGGAAATCTCAGATAACCTTGGGAATATTGAAGAGCAGAGAATTCTGTGCTGTGTTCCCAACGGGATCCTGGGAAAATGTTTTAAAATGCCCAATTTTTCTCCTTCCTAGCATGTGGCACACATGGGACAAAAATCCTTAAGTTTTACCTGTTACCTCATGATTCCAGGTTGTTTTAGAAAGAGCAAATGTTTCCCAAGTGCCAGGGAGTGGTAAGTTGGTAGCTGAGAGGGAAAAACAAAACAAAACAAAAACAAAAACAAAAACAAAAAAAAACACCAGGAAAGGGCTTGCATTTAGGTTCAGTGTGTTGCAACAGTGCTGCAACCTGAAAGAGGACATTTTAACAGATGATGACATGGCCATGTGATGGAAGCCTAAAGGCCATCCATTGCCCATTGCCCCGTCCTTTACCACTGCTAGAGCTCCCTAGAACCAAAGATAGAATCTTGGGAAACAGAGTGGGCAAGGCAATACAATAAATTGATGGGGATTATAATTCTTTCCTTCATTAGAATAATATTTTTGAAAAATAATTTTCATTCAATTATAGAGACAATGTAACATGTTTATACTTGAATTACTTGCTGAGATTTGCATCAGGTGCATATGCATCGAAAAGAAAGATAATTACAAAGAGTTTCCCAGTTATTTTTTTTTTACATATCAAGTCATAGTTCTGCTATCATATATGGAAACCTTTATCACCAGCCTACCATAAAATCGGTTTAAAGACTCATTCTTATTGTTAGATAAATTAGCTTGTGGGTATAATTGGGTATGCACTATATTTAACATTCCAGATTACTTCCATGTGTAACTTTATGAAAATCTATGTTAAGTTTAAATCTCTGTTTTTTTTTATTTGAGATAGGTTGTTGGAATTATCAGAAAATAAAATGAAATATAGTGACAGAGTGTAAATCACATAAGTAGAGATCACTTATGTACAGGATATAAAAACTTCCTAGAGTCTACAGAGATCTTCCTGGCAGTTGCTCAAAAGCCCATTTTCAAGTATGAAGGACAGAAATATTCACTTCTAATGAGTTTTTATCTGTCCTGCTATGGCATGGGACTTAAGATCTCAAAACAACTGGGCCGCTGTGAATTAATATATCATTTTCTCCTGTTTTCTATGTAGCACAGTGTTGCGTTAATATAGCACCATGTCAAACTTCATAAATCAACTTCTGAGACAGAGGATAAACAGCCACATAACAAAAACCATGTGGACAAATGCTTGAGCTCACAAGTCACAGCTCACTGAGCAGCTTTCCCAAAAGCATCTACCTCAGCTCCTGACAGTGACTTGCCCAGAAAATGCTGCATTTTGCTTCTCTGTTTTCACCAAACTCACCCAGGCTGATGACATGCAATCAAAGCTTCAAAAACAAATCAATGAGTGCCTTACGTTCCGAGGTCTTTGTTCTTATCTGGCAAGCAGTGACAATGACAATGGATCCAGTACCTTATGCATGGTGTAGCATGGCCAAACCACTTGTGTTTTTTGTTTTAGTGCTTCACTGAACAGGATCTAGCATAATTTTTCTAAGTCAGTATGAAGTGTCTCTTGTTGGAATATTGTGAAAATTGCACTCTTTTCAGTCACTTTGCAATCAGTTCTTATGAAACTGCAGGGGGAAACAGTGAACTGCTCCTGAAAATTTAAATTCACCATGTAAACCTTGACTTGCTATGGAAATAAGTTGACTAACACTCCTGGCCCATAGTAGCAAAGAGGGATACTAGTTGTACTGTACTTTATCAAATGAATTCCTTTGGCTGTTTGGCCACAGAAATGAAAACAATTCTATTTCAGCTAAAATTTTAGAGTTTCCAAAAAGAAAATAATCTGGAGATCCATTCTCAATAGTCACCATTACCCTCTTTATTTTCCTTAATGATCAGTGGATACTCTCTACCTTAAGACTTATCCATAGTATACTGAGGGTTTTATTAATATTTTTCACTTATATTGACTTTTTTGCTCTTAATATCAAGTGTGATTCTTCCTGGAAAGACTGGTTTTGGAAGGACACCCCATGTATCTTTCTCTTTAATAGTGCATCTCCATTACTCTGTGTAACTTTTCTTTAGTGTACAAGTTTAACTATGATGTAACTAAAGGTGAGCAATAATAACAGCCATATCTAAGATGCTCTTATCTACAGATTAGTAACCTTATTCCACTTCAAAGAAGAGAACGTTCTGCAAGAGAAACAGAGAGTGTGAACACATCTTATGGTGAAATGTTTGTTCTCTTTCTGGATAATTTAAGGGTGCAGCATAAAAAAATAGATAACTTTTGAGTATGTTTATATGGTAGGTACAATTCCAAGTTGTTTATTTATCTCATTTTTTAAATTCTCCAGAATATCCTATAAACTAGACACTACTATGATGTCCATTATATTAGTGAATAAAGGTGTAAAATGCTATTTACCAAAGGTTACATAACAAATGGTAGGGCCAAGATTCAAACACAGGATGCCTAGTTTCTGAACCCTTTATTATATTCACTAGTGTGGTTTACAGTCAGACAACTGTAATAGATGTTTTTGTTGTTGTTGTTCTTAAAAGTTAACAGAGGGGAGCTCAGCTCCTTAATGGCAGAGTGAAGACTTTGTTCAACTCATTCTCCCTGTAAAATAATAAAAATATAGGCAAAATAACTAAAATCTTTTATTTTAGAATTCTGGCATTTAGCTAAAACCACAGAACAAACTGAAAATTGCCTATCCAAGTGAGTCTACTGTAAGTCATTAAACTGGCGTGGTCAGTGATTTTTCACACTTGGGCTATTCCCATCCCTTCTCTACCTTGCTCACTGGTGCAGTAAGTAACCTAAAGCCAGTGGCACTGTAGACAGTGGAAATATTTGCCCACATTTGGAACTCTGTGAAAAGCACCATTCCAAGAGCACAGTCAATATTTTGTCCTAACTTGTCCCTTGGGATCACTATTCTCAGAGTGTGGTGGCTATTTGATTTGACTCAGAGTTGTGCTTAGTTGGGGGCTCAAAGAACTCCAAGTAGGATAAACCCAAAGAAATAGACATCTAGATACATCACAGCCAAATTGTCAAAAGTCAGGCACAAAGAAAAAAAATTTAAAGCAGCAAGAGAAAAATGATTTATCACATACAAAAGACCTTCAAACTAAAGGCTGACCTCGCTAGAAACCACAGAAGACAGTGGAAGAACATCTTCAGTGGTGAGAGAAAAAGAATGTCAACTAATCTAACCTCTCCTTCAAAACAAAGAGAAAATTAAACATTTCCAGATAAATGAGAACTGAAAAAGTTTATTGCTAGCAGATTTGTCCTACAAGAAACAATTTTGGGAGTGGAAATAAAGTATACTAAAAGGTAATTTGAATCCACATGAAGAAATAAAGAGTACTGATGAAGGAAACTACAGAAGTAAATATTTTACAAAGTAAACATGTATTTTTGTATGTAACACATCTTTTATCTATCTTAAATGACATTATATAAAGCAATAGTTATAAAAGTTTGCTGGGATTATAGCATAAAAAGATGGATTTTGTATGACAATAACAATCCAAAGAAGAGGACTGGAATGTGGATTCTAGTTACTTTTAATATCCAGAGAAGATGTACAAATGGCCAATAAGCATATGAAAAGATGTTCAGAATCATTAGTCATTAGGGAAATGTAAATCAAACCACAATAAAATACCACTTCTATTGGTATGGCTAAAATCAAAACACAGGCAATAATAAGTTTGGCTAGAATGTGGAGAAGTTGCAACCCTCATACATTGCTGGTAAAAATGGAAAATGAGCAATCATTTTGTATTTTTAAAAATGGTAGTCTCTCAAAATGCTAAAGAAGAGAATTATCATATGACCCAGAAGTCATGTGACACATAGCTAGGAGAAATAAAATATGCCTAAATAACAAACTTGTACACAATGTTCACAACATGATTCATAATCTGACAAAGTAGAAATGACCCAAATATGTACCACCTGATGAATGGATAAACAAAAGTAGTATATTTATGCAATGGAATATTATTTTGCAAAAAGAAAGAAATGAAGTACTGGGACATATTACCATTTGGATAAACTTAGAATCCATTATATTTACTGAAAGAAGCCAGACAGAAAACACCAACTATTATATGATTTCATTTAAACAAAGTCTAACACATCCAAATCTATAGATAGAAAATAGAACAGTTGTTGCTTGTTGCTGGAGAAAGAGTAGAGGAAGAATGGAGAGTGACCACTTATGGGCTTAGGGTTTCTTCTTGGCTATTGAAAATATTCTGAAACTAAATTGTGATAATCACTCCACAATTCTGTGAATGTACTCTTTAAAAAACTGAATTCTATACTTCACATGAGTGGATTTTATGTTATGTGAAATATATCTCAATAAAATTGTAAAAGAGAATGAGAAAAAAAACACAGCAACTGAACAGCAGGGAAAAAGATTAAAGATAAGGAGACTTTCTCGGGTGGTTGAAAATTTGTTTGGAGGTTAATAAGTAAAATAGCCAAAAGAAAACCGCTTAAAATTCTGGTATCTTCCACATTTGCAAAATAGCTGGTAGGAACAAACTAATTAGAACCATCTTCATAGTTGAGAATTCTATATTTTAAGTCAAGGCATTTGACAATTGCAAATAAAGAGCCTCAGAATTTTCTATGATTGATATGTTAGCACAATTACAAGTCCTTTTTCTATCTGTATGCAGACCAGCTTGAGACTTGGACTATTACATGTACAAAAGGCAACAGTTAGCAACTTAAAACCAAAATAAAGAAGATTTAGACAGGATTGGATAGTAACTTTCTTTGAGTCATTGTTGATTGATTTTTAAGTACTATAATGAAGTTAAATAAGACACATTTTTTTTAAAAAAACTTGCATATTCCTTGACACAGAGCCAAGTAATAGGAAATGATCACAGAGACATATATTTATTGCTGTTGCTTTACTTGTTGTTGTTATTTAACTAGCTAAGCCTTTGTGCCAGACCACTAACCACTATTGCATGTTTTTATCGTCTTTTTTAGAAATATGTATATGTGTGTGTGTGTGTGTGTGTGTGTGTGTGTATGTATATACTACATTTAATAATTAGGTGCAGCTCATGCTAAATTACTCATTCAAACTTTTGTTTCTTACAGGATAAAATTTCAAGTAGGTGGCCCCGGAGTGAAAACTAAAGTCAAAATTGAATTTCTTTTGAATAGGCAGCCACATAAGCTATAATCTAAATATGATGGTGCCACATCATGGCTCCATGTTTTCTAAGGGTGTCATATTATACAAGTATACCGTATATCACCCAGTGCTTTCAAATAATAAACCACCTTAGCTACTAAGAAAGCAATAAAGCTTTGATAGTTATAATGAATCCTTGAATCCTGAGTGAATTACTGAATGGACACAGGCATTTCAATTACCATCGTCTTCCAATTTGGGACAGAGAGAGCATTCACTCACGAGGTAAGACTTACATTCTTTACACCTACAAATTATTTTTGTATTTTAGTTTCAGAAGCACATATGTCCAAGCCAATATTATTCAAACTTCTGCCTTTTTAAAGGCATTTAAAAATATATTTCACCTCAATTTAAAACACACATCATTAATTATAAAGATTAGAAAAGCAGCTAATTCAAAAGAGTGTCATCATATCAGATGCATAATTAAGACAAGTTTGTAGTCAAAGAATGGCTACAATACAGCCTCTACAGATAATTGTTTTGTCACATCTCTTGCTGACCACTGATTTCTTGCCTTTAGTAGGAATATTTTTCAGGTTATAATAACTCTGAGAATGATACTCTCTTTTTTTTCTCTGTTTCTTCATACTCTGAATTATCAGGCTAAATACTTGGCTTTAATGATACTGGCTTAAGAAGTAAATATTACATAGGTAATATAATTATGCTACAAGAGTACATAGTCTGGATTCAAGTACTGTTTTGTATATATATAATAACCTAAGCCAAAATATATTTCCAGGTTATTTGACATGTATCATGCTGGTCTAGGAGTAATTCACAAATCTCTCATTCTTTGTTTATTCATCCATTTACTTGTTCAACAAATATTTAAATCCACAATATGTGCCAAACCCTGTAATAGATGCTGAAGCAATGGATAAATCAAAGATATGATCATAGTGATATGAAGTTTAAAATCAAGTGATATGTTCAGATATTGAATGAGTAATTACAGCTTTGATGAGTAATATGAAGTATATCCATAGCATATCATGGGAAAATACTACAGGGTACAGGGCTCAAAGGGGACAAGAAATGGTGTTTTCCTAGATGAAGGTCTTAGCATCAATGAGATAAGAGAGAAATAAAAGAAAGATTTGAGCTATAATTAAGAAATAAGACTAACAAAACTTAAACAGACATTTTAAAAATGAATTACTTATTTATTTGAGATGGAGTCTCGCTCTATCGCCCAGGCTGGAGTGCAGTGGTGCGATCTGCCCACACTGCAACCCTCACATCCCAGGTCAAGCAATTCTCCTGCCCTAGCCTCCGTGGTAGCTGGGATTACAGACGCGCCACAATACCCGGCTAATTTTTGTATTTTTAGTACAGACCAGGTTTCCCCATGTTAGCCAGGCTAGTCTGGAACTCCTGGCCTCAAGTGATCTGCCCGCCTTTTGCCTCCCAAAGTGCTGGGATTACAGGCATGAGCCACTGTGCGCAGCTTTCAACAGAAATTTTTAAAAATGGAAATGGCACAGTAGGGAGAGAAGGGATCACAGTTGCTGTTACTGGGAGCCAGTATGCTGGCAAACATTATAAATTCCTATTTGTGCATTCTGCACCTGATGTGCCAGAAGTGGGTCCGAGCGGGAACATAAGAATCAAGATAACTGGAAGATATTTATATAGTCAAGCCCGAAGTATGGAGAAATTCTGGACAGTAGATATAATTTTGGACCTGCGATAAGGGAAATTTGAACTATGAAAGGAGATGAATTCACTCAAGGTAAGTGTATAGAATGGCATACTCTCAGAAATAGGCAAATTTCCTGAGCATACAAGCTTAAGGCAGATAAAAAGTAGGCTGCACAGGTGATAAGAAGAAACACTCATAGACACTGGAGTTCTGGCAGTCCATCAAATAGAGTGTTCTAGAAAGAAAAGATTGGTCATTCTTGTTAAATGTTTACAATAGGGAAATGGAACAGGGAGTGAGTTGTGTTTATTAGAATTGATATGCTACCAAATCAACACTGGAGGAGGTTGTTTCAATAAAGTAATGAAGGCAAAAGTAGGATTGCTGTAGATTATAAGCAACCAGATTGGTTTTTGTAACCACACATCTTATTAATCATTCTCTTGCTTTAAAACTGTGGTAGCTTTCCATTACACATAAAATAAAATATTGCCTCCTTATTATGGCCCCCCCAAACTCATCCTAAGCCACTGCCTTGTACATAAAATGTTTCTTGCTTACCTCTTTACATCTCCATAAAACAAAAAACTCTTTACTACATTAAGGCCTTTGAAAATTGCTTTTTTGCTCTCTGAAAGAAAAGGTTGTCAAACTTTCACTTTAGAGAGTTTTTCTCCTTATTGATTTTAAATAGCTCTTTGTATTGTATATATATTAATTATGTTTCTAATATATGCTTCAACTATTTTTCCAGTGTGTTCGTTATATTTTCAAAATGCAAACACTTTCTGAAACCTTTTGACCACCAATAGAAAAATGGGAAAAAACAAATATTCTAACCCACAAAACCCATTTGCTAAGGGCAAAGTATTGTCCTTTAAATATATAAATGAGATTAGTAGAAACTCAGCTTAAGACTTCCCAGTGGCTGACCATCATAATTGGGAAAAAAAAAAAGCCTGCTTACAACAGGCCCTAGGAATATAACCCCCTTTATCTCTCTGAATTCTCCTGGTACCAGACTTCCCTGGCTTGTTCCATTCTAGGCACACTGACCATCTCTCCATTCCGAAAATATCACAAGTTTGTTTCCGCTTCCAAGTCTGACTTTAATGATCCTTACTAGCTTCTTGTCACTTGGATCTCAGCTCAAATGATAGTACCTCAAATAACATCCTGTTTATTTTTCCCAGGGCTTTTAATTTCTTTGTCTAGTTTTCTCCTTGACTGTTGGTCCTCCCACCAGAATAAAGTCACAGTTCTGGGGTTTTGTTTCATTGACTGACGTAGTCCAAATACGTCACTTACACTTGGGGTTTACAACTGTTTCTTGAATAAATGAATTAATTACTGAGAACATGGATTACTGATTAAATTGAAGGAACTTCATTGCTTTGTTTTTTGTAAGGTATGAGAGATTTGAGCATTTTCAGTACTGTTGGGAAGCAGCCAATAGTTGAGGACAGGTTCAATATATAGAAGAGAGAAAGTAAAATCGACAGAATAAAAATCTTTGGAACATTTAAAACACAACACTATTCTCTACAGTAACCTACACTTTCTATTTTATATAAGCTACTCATACTTGCTTTAAGATGACAATTTTTCAAGCCCTGTGGTAACAATTTCAAGACAACAATTGCGTTTTTGAAATATACTATTCTTGGGAGGAAAAGAACTCAAGAAAAACTGGTGCTTGAAAATGAGGTCAATAAGGAAGACAATTTCAGAATCCTTCACTCACACTAATATACGTCATTCAGCAAGAGGCAAATGGGACCAAAGCAATAGCACAGGAATACAGAGAAAATTATTTCTTCAATTTACAAGAGCTAAAAGATGTAGGCATATTTCTTTTGTTGACTTTCTGTACCTCTCATACTGGAACATTGCAAAAGTCTCTTGACTATGCTATAGCTAAACTACATTTCTTGAAGACCAAAAAATGACCCCAAGATTTCTTCAAGAAACATTTATTGATCTCTGACTCCATTTCATCAACTGTGCCAAGCATTCAAGAGGGATACTTAACAATTTAGCATTATATAAAAAATTGATGCAATGAAATAGAAGGGCCTATTTTTTTTAGAAGTTAAAGAAAAGGAACAATGATTTTCATAGCTAGACAATTGCATTAACTTCTCAGATGGTCACCTAATTTCAGTCTTACCTACTCACTTCATAACCCAGAGTTAGCCTTCTCCAAAATAAATTGAATCTTGAATCTAAGTAGCAAACTGACTTCCACCTTCCATTGCCAAAAACATTTCATTGATTCAACAGGATTGATTTCCCGTGACCCCAAAGAGTCTTCTTGGTCTGGCTCTTTTCTTTCTCAATTTTATGCAACCCCCTCTCCTAACCATGCAGCTTATGTTCTAGCCATGGTAAACTGCTCATATCATTTGAAATAAACCATGCAATCAAGTCTCTGAGGCTTATCACATGTGGTTCCCATATTCTAATATTCTAGAATGTGTTTTTAAAAATACTTTTGACTATTCCTACATATTCCTAGACTAATATCTGTATTTTCACCGTAACTCGATGATCTAGTTGGCCTTCCTTTCAGTGATTTCTATAATACTCTGAAACAATCACACTGAAATTACCACATTTTACTGTAACTGTTGATATAATTTCCTAAAGGAGTAATGTATGATGGTGGATTTAAAGATTTTTAGAAAAAAACAGACTTAGTTACCAAATGTAGTTTCACTAAGTATTAGATGTGAACCTTTGAGTAAATTATATAGACTTTCTAAGTTTCCATTTCTTTATCTGAATAGTAGAATTAACAATCCCCAAATAATTAATTTGATGCATTAATTTGTCACAGAACATGGCATGTAATAAGGCATTCAGTAACAACTCAGTCTGTTTTGATCCCCGCCCCTTTATTCACCACTGATTTTCAAGCTCCTAGAGAATAGTGCCTCTGTCATATGTTCCTCTGTATTCAAAAGCCTGATATTGTAATATGACAGTTCTCAATGTTATTGAATAGTGGAATCAATTGTGATAACTACAACCATGTAGTGAGGCATGAACATTCTTAGAGTATTGTCATAACAGGTTTCAAACAATATTTACTTCATTATGAAAAATCATGTTTAGTGTTTGAAAATAGAAATTTTATGTTTTTGCCAACTATCAAATAACTTTTCTTATAATTTATTCTAAAATCTTTGATGAATGTTTCCTTCTAAGTGACTTTTAAGCTTAAAGAACAAATTATCAGAAAGATAAACATCTTAATTTGAAGGCCAGTAGTTTTCATTTATTGAGTATGCTATAAATGATATAGGAAGTTAGTGAAGATATTATATATGTAATTTTAGAATTAAGTAGTTTCTTCATAATTCTCTGGGAGGTATATGGTTATGCCTATTTCAGAATCTACTTGAAGCAATATTGTCAAAGCAGCACTGTGTAAAGGAACGCCTACTGGTGTTAAGGCAGAAACAGTGTAGTCTATTTCTTAGTGAAGGGTCAAAAAATCTGAGTTCTAGATATGGATTTGTTGTATTCTTGTTCTATGACTCTAAGCAAATTTCTAAATCTTTTAATAAAAAAAAATTCTCAACAATGTCTTATTATGGTACTGTCTTATGATTAGACCCAAATGAAAGTAGATGTAGTTTTAATGTTTTAAGAATTATACAAATTTAAAGAAACCTAAATACTAATCAAAGCATAATAATTGAGGAATATCAATGCATTTGTTTATTGAACTATTCTTACAATGGAAACAAGGTAGAAAAAACTATTGTTAATAGCTGTTTTGACTACCCTTGATTTTTTTAAGGTATATTTTGAACAGGCTGGAGAATTTCATTTTCTTGACAGAATAGGTGGTTCTATGTTAAACACAACATGAAGAAAAAATAAATGTACTTAAAAAGAGGTTGTAGAAGGACTAGGCATGGTGGCTTGCGTCTGTAATCCCAACACTTCGGGAGGCAGAGACTGGTGGATTGTTGAGTCCGTGAGTGCAAGACCAGCCTGGAAAACATGGTGAGACCCTGTCACTCCAAACAAACAAACAAACAAACAAACAAAAACAATAGCCATGTGTGGTGGCATGCACCTGTAGTCTCAGCTACTAGGGAGGCTGAAGTGGAAGGATTACTTGAGCCCAGGACGCAAAGCCAAAGGAAATGTACAGGGTGACATAATACAATAAGAGGCCTACTTGTACTTTATAGGCAGAGATGGAACAAAGTTGTCTGTGAAGGAAGACCACAGAAACACTTCATTTTATTCATGCTGATAGCTCTCCATATGAAAAATAATTGGACCCATATGTATCCACCCAATTAATGTACCATTTTACAGTACAATTCTACACATCTTTAATTTCCCATATAAAAATTATTATTGTTGTTGTTTTATATCCCTAGTTTTATTTTACCAATATTTTTTGCCAATCTTTAGGCTTAATATATTTCTCTGAATTTCAGCTCTTACTTCATTTCCATATTAACTCTGATTTTTTTTTTAAATTTTGCATCGCTTTTGACAAAGACATTAGATAGATGGTTCCTCACATAAAATTTATTTTAAATGTTTTGACATAATTATAGATTCCCAAGAGATTGCAAAAAACTATGGGCAGGGATGTTTCATGTACCTTCTTACTATTTCCCCAGTACTGTATTCTGTATGATTGAAATGTTTTCTGATGATTTAAAAGTCTTACATCCTAGCTTTTTTAGTTGTCCTTTATTTTACATTTGCACTTTTCAAATCTATTTTTCTAACAAATTTAAAAATTATTCACTCTTCTTGTCTTGAACAAAATAAAACCTTTGAATGCAATACCATCTTCTTAATGCCTTTCTTATTTTCTTCATTACAGTCTAACCTGTTAGTTTCTATTTATTTATTTATTTATTTAGAGACAGAGTCTCGTTCTGTCGCCCAGGCTGGAGTGCAGTGGTGTGATTTCAGCTGTGCAACCTCCACCTCCCAGTTTCAAGCGATTCTCCTGCCTCAGCCTCCTGAGTACCTTGGACTATAGGTGCATGCCGCCACCATGCCAGGCGAAATTTTGTATATATATAAATATTTTACATACTTTAAGTTCTATGTACATACACGTGCACAATGTGCAGGTTTGTTACATAGGTATGCATGTGCCATGTTGGTTTGCTGCACCCATCAACTTGTCATTTATATTAGGTATTTCTCCTAATGCTATCCCTCCCCCAGCCCCCCACCCCCTGAGAGGTCCCACACACAGGTGTGTGATGTTCCCTGCCCTGTGTCTAAGTGTTCTCATTGTTCAATTCCCATCTATGAGTGAGAACATGTGTTGTTTGGTTTTCTGTCCTTGTGATATTTTGCTCAGAATGATGGTTTCCAGCTACATCCATGTCCCTATAAAGGACATGAACTCATCCCTTTTTACAGCTGCATAGTATTCCATGGTGTACATGTGCCACATTTTCTTAATCCAGTCTATCATTGATGGACATTTGGGTTGGTTCCAAGTCTGCTATTGTGAATAGTGCTGCAATAAACATATGTGTGCATGTGTCTTTATAGTAGCATCATTTATAATCCTTTGAGTATATACCCAGTAATGGGATCACTGGGTCAAATGGTATTTCTAGTTCTACATCCTTGAGGAATCGCCACACTGTCTTCCAAAATGGTTGAACTAATTTACACTCCCACCAACAGTGTAAAAGTGTTCCTATTTCTCCACATCCTCTCCAGCATCTGTTGTTTCCTGACTTTTCAATGATTGCCATTTTAACTGGTGTGAGATGGTATCTAATTGTGGTTTTTATTTGCATTTCTCTGATGACCAGTGATGACAAGCCTTTTTTCATGTGTCTATTGGCTGCATAAATGTCTTCTTTTGAGAAGTGTCTCTTCATATCCTTTGCCCACTTTTTGATGGGGTTGTTTTTTTTCTTGTAAATTTAAGTTCTTTGTAGATTTTGGATATTAGCCCTTTGTCAGATGAGTAGATTGCAAAAATTTTCTCCCATTTTGTAGGTTGCCTGTTCACTTTGGTGGTAGTTTTTTTTTGCCATGCAGGAGCCCTTTAATTTAATTAGATCCCATTTGTCAATTTTGGCTTTTGTTGCCATTGCTTTTGGTGTTTTGGTCATGAAGTCCTTGCCCATGCCTATGTCCTGAATGGTATTGCCTAGGTTTTCTTCTAGGGCTTTTATGGTTTTAGGTCTAAAATCTAAGTCTTTAATCCACCTTGAATTAATTTTTGTATAAGGTGTAAGGAAGAGATCCAGTTTCAGCTTTCTACATATGGCTAGCCAGTTTTCCCAGTGCCATTTAAGAAATAGGGAATCCTTTCCCCATTTCTTGTTTTTATCAGGTTTGTCAAAGATCAGATGGTTGTAGGTGTGTGTTGTTATTTCTGAGAACTCTGTTCTGTTCCATTGGTCTATATATCTGTTTTGGTACAAGTACCATGCTGTTTTGGTTACTGTAGCCTTGTAGTATAGTTTGAAATCAGGTGGTGTGAAGCCTCAAGCTTTGTTCTTTTTGGTTAGGATTGTCTTGGCAATGCAGGCTCTTTTTTGGTTCCATATAAACTTTAATTTTTTTTTTTCAATTCTGTGAAGAAAGTCATTGGTAGCTTGAAGGGGATGGCATTGAATCTATAAATTACCTCGGGCAGTATGGCTATTTTCATGACATTGATTCTTCCTATCCATGAGCATGGAATGTTCTTCCATTTGTTTGTGTCCTCTTTTATTTCATTGAACAATGGTTTATATTTCTCCTTGAAGAGATCCTTCACATCCCTTGTAAATTGGATTCCTAGGTATTTTATTCTCTTTGTAGCAATTGTGAATAGGAGTTCACTCATGATTTGGCTCCCTGTTTGTCTGTTATTGGTGTATAGGAATGCCTGTGATTTTTGCACATTGATTTTGTATCCTGAGACTTTGCTGAAGTTGCTTATCAGCTTAAGGAGGTTTTGGGCTGAGATGATGGGGTTTTCTAAATATATAATCAGTCATCTGCAAACAGGGACAATTTGACTTCCTCTTTTCCTAATTGAATACCCTTTATTTCTTTCTCTTGCCTGATTGCCCTGGCCTGAACTTCCAACACTATGTTGAATACGAGTGATGAGAGAGGGCATCCTTGTCTTGTGCTGGTTTTCAAAGGGAATGCTTCCAGTTTTTGCCCATTCAGTATGATATTGGCTGTTGGTTTGTCATAAATAGCTCCTATTATTTTGAGATACATTTCATCAATACCTAGTTTATTGAGAGCTTTTAGCTTGAAGGGCTGTTGAATTTTGTCGAGGCCTTTTCTGCATCTATTGAGATAATCATGTGGTTTTTGTCATTGGATCTGTTTATGTGATGGATTACGTTTATTGATTTGCATATTTTGAACCAGCCTTGCATCCCAGGGATGAAGCCAACTTGATTGTGGTGGATAAGCTTTTTGATGTGCTGCTGGATTTGGCTTGCCAGTATTTTATTGAGGATTTTTGCATCAATTTTCATCGGGGATATTGGTCTAAAATTCTTTTTTGTTGTGTCTCTGCCCGGCTTTGGTATAGGACGATGCTGACCTCATAAAGTGAGTTAGGGAGGATTCCCTCTTTTTCTATTGATTGAAGTAGTTTCAGAAGGAATGGTACTAGCTCCTCTTTGTACCTCTGGTAGAATTTGGCTGTGAATCCATCTGGTCGTGGACTTCTTTTTTCTTGTTAGGCTATTAATTATTGCCTCAATTTCAGAGCCTTTTATTGGTCTATTTAGAGATTCAACTTCTTCCTGGTTTAGTCTTGGGAGGGTGTATGTGTCGAGGAATTTATCCATTTCTTCCAGATTTTCTAGTTTATTTGTGTAGAGGTGTTTACAGTATTCTTTGATGGTAGTTTGTATTTCTGTGGGATTGGTGGTGATATCCCTTTTATCATTTTTTATTGCATCTATTTGATTCTTCTCTCTTTTCTTCTTTATTAGTCTTGCTAGTGGTCTATCAGTTTTGTTGATCTTTTCAAAAAGCCAGCTCCTGGATTCATTGATTTTTTTTTTAGGGTTTTTTTGTGTCTCCATCTCCTTCAGTTCTGCTCTGATCTTAGTTATTTCTTGCCTTCTGCTAGCTTTTGAATATTTTTGCTATTGCTTCTCTAGTTCTTTGAATATGATGTTAGGGTGTCAATTTTAGATCTTTCCTGCTTTCTCTTGGGGGCCTTTAGTGCTATACATTTCCATCTACACACTGCTTTAAATGTGTCCCAGAGATTCTGGTAAGTTGTGTCTTTGATCTCACTGGTTTCAAAGAACATCTTTATTTAGCATTCATTTCATTATTTACCCAGTAGTCATTCAGGAGCAGGTTGTTCAGTTTCCATGTAGTTGTGAAGTTTTGAGTGAGTTTCTTAATCCTGAGTTGTAATTTGATTGCACTGTGGTCTGAGAGACAGTTTGTTGTGATTTCTGTTCTTTCATGTTTGCTGAGGAGTGCTTTACTTCCAATTATGTAGTCAATTTTAGAATAAGTGTGATGTGGTGCTGAGAAGAATGTATATTCTGTTGATTTGGAGTGGAGAGTTCTGTGGATATACTAAGGATTTGCTTTATGAATCTGGGTGCTCCTGTGTTGGGTGCATATATATTTAGGATAGTTAGCTCTTCTTGTTAAATTGATCCCTTTACCATTATGTCATGGCCTTCTTTGTCTCTTTTGATCCTTGTTGGTTTAAAGTCTGTTTTATCAGAGACTAGGATTGCAACCCCTGCTTTTTTTTTTTTTTTTTTTTTTTTGCTTTACATTTGCTGGGTAGATCTTCCTCCATGCCTTTATTTTGAGCCTATGTGTGTCTCTGCACATGAGATGGGTCTCCTGAATACAGCACACTGATAGGTCTTGACGCTTTATCCAATTTGCTAGTCTGTGTCTTTTCATTGGGGCATTTAGCCCATTTACATTTAAGGTTAATATTGTTATGTGTGAATTTGATCCTGTTATTAAGATGTTAGTTGGTTATTTTGCCCGTTAATTGAAGCAGTTTCTTCATAGCATCGATGGTCTTTACCATTTGGCATGTTTTTGTAGTGGCTGGTACTGGTTGTTCTTTTCCATGTTTTGTGCTTCCTTCAGGAGCTCTTGTAAGGCAGGCCTGGTGGTGACAAAATCTCTCAGTATTTGCTTGTCTGTAAAGGATTTTATTTCTTCTTCACTTATGAAGCTTAGTTTGGCTGGATATGAAATTCTGGGTTGAAAATTCTTTTCTTTAAGAATCTAGAATATTGGCCCCCTCTCCTCTGGCTTGTAGAGTCTCTGCCAAGAGATCCGCTGTTAGTCTGATGGGCTTCCCTTTGTCGGTAACCTGACGTTTCTCTCTGGCTGCCCTTAACACTTTTTCCTTCATTTCAACCTTGGTGAATCTGACAATTATGTGTCTTGGGGTTGCTCTTCTCAAGGAGTATCTTTATGGTGTTCTCTGTATTTCCTGAATTTGAATGTTGGCCTGCCTTGCTAGGTTGGGGAAGTTCTCCTGGACAATATACTGCAGAGTGTTTTCCAACTTACTTCCATTCTCCCCATCACTTTCAGGTACACCAATCAAACACAGATTTGGCCTTTTCACATAGTCCCATATTTCCTGGAGGCTTTGTTCATTTCTTTTTACTCTTTTTTCTCTAAACTTGTCTTCTCACTTTATTTCATTAATTCAATCTTCAATCACTGATATCCTTTCTTCCACTTGATCAAATTGGCTGTTGAAGCTTGTGCGTATGTCACGAAGTTCTTGTGCCATGGTTTTCAGCTCCATCAAGTCATTTAAGGTCTTCTTTACACTGCTTATTCTAGTTAGCCATTTGTCTAACCTTTTTTTCAAGGTTTTTAGCTTCCTTGTGATGGGTTAGAACATGCTCCTTTAGCTCGGAGAAGTTTGTTATTACCAACCTTCTGAAGCCTACTTCTGTCAACTCATCAAAGTCATTCTTCATCCAGCTTTGTTCTGTTGCTGGCGAGGAGCTGTGATCCTTTGAAGGAGAAGAGATGCTCTGGTTTTTAGAATTTTCAGCTTTTCTGCTCTGGTTTCTCCCCATTTCTGTGGTTTTATCTACCTTTGGTGTTTGATGTTGGTGATCTACAGATGGGGTTTTGGTGTGGATGTCCTTTTTGTTGATGTTGATGCTATTCCTTTCTGTTTGTTAGTTTTTCTTCTAACAGTCAGGTCCCTCAGCTCCAGGTCTGTTGGAGTTTGCTGGAGGTCCACTCCAGACCCTGCTTGCCTGGGTGTCACCAGTGGAGGCTGCGGAACAACATATATTGCAGAACAGCAAGTATTGCTGCCTGAGCCTTCCTCTGGAAGCTTCATCCCAGAGAGGCACCCTCCTATATGGGGTGTCTGTCCGCCCCTACTAGGAGATCTCTCCCAGTTTGGCTACACGGGGGTCAGGTACCCACTTGAGGAGTTCTCAGAGCTCAAACACCATGCTGGGAGAAATACTGCTCTCTTCAGAGCTGTCACACAGGGACATTTAAGTCTGCAGAAGTTTCTGCTGCCTTTGTTCAGCTATGCCTTGCCCACAGAGGTGGAGTCTGTAGAGGCGGTAGGCCTTGCTGGGCTGCAGTGGGCTCCACCCAGTTTGCGCTTCCCGGCAGTTTTGTTTACCTACTCAAGCCTCAGGAATGGTGGACTCCCCTCCCCCTGCCCGGCTGCAGCCTCACAGGTCAATCTCAGACTGCTGCACTAGCAGTGAGCAATGCCCATGGGCATTGGACCCATCGAGCCAGGCACAGGAGAAAATCTCCTGGTCTGTCAATTGCTAAGACTATGGGAAAAGTGCAATATTTTGACGTGAGTGTCCCATTTTTCCAGGTACGGCCTGTCATGGCTTCCCTTGGCTAGGAAAGGGAAATCCCCTGACCACTTGTGCTTCCCAGGTGAGGCGATGCCCCACCCTGCTTCGGCTCACCCTCCATGGGCTTCACCCACTGTCCAACCAGTCCCAGTGAGAAGAACCAGGTACCTCAGTTGGAAAAGCAGAAATCACCCGTCTTCTGCGTCTATCATGCTGGGAGCTGCAGACCGGAGCTGTTCCTATTCAGCCATCTTAGACGAAGAGTGTTAGTTTCAAATTATGAAACACATGCATACACAATTGAGTTTATTATTTTTATAATCAAGTGTTAATTGGCTCTATTTATTTATTTGAATTATTTTCCTATGTGCCCTTTTTCATCACATATTGTTTTCTTCTCCTTACTTGTGAGTTTATTTTTCCTACTAGTAAACTACATGCTTTAAAAATGTTTGCACTGAGAACATGATAATTCTCTTAGCCTTTGTATACTTATAATATTTTAATTTTATTCTCGCTCTTAAATAATATGGAGAATTCTAGGTTAACAGTTATTTTCCAATAACAGTCAGAAGATATAATTTCATTGTCTTTTGGCATCTAGTACTGCTTATGAGAAAATTTTTAGTCAAATTTTGTTCCTTTTAAAAAAAGTAATTGTTTTGTTTGAAACTCATTACTGCCAATATTTCAGTGTATAAAAATGCAGATTTCTTTCTTCCATCTTTCCTTCCCTTTTTCCTTCCTTTTCAATTTCCTCTTTCCTCTTCCATTTTCTTTTTTTCTCTTTCTTTCTTTCCTTCTTTTCTTATATCATAATTATTGTTCACAGTGTGCATTCAATTTAAGCATTGTGTCTTTCTTTAGTAATGGGACATTCTCAACCATTATTTTATTTAGTATTTCTTCTGTGCCTTTCTCTACATTTTCTAATTTGTAATCATCTGAAATTAAAGCTGTAATTTTAGTTTGTTCCTCACATAACTTATTTTTAAAAAACCTTTATTTCTGTATGTGTGATTCAAGGAGTTCTATAATATAATCTTCCATTTCACTAATTCTCTCCTCTATTGTCTTCACTTCAGCATCTATTCAAGCTATAGATTTATTAATTTTAGTGACTAATTTGCCTTTTTATAACTTATAATTTTTTTGTTTTATATATGCCTATTTTATATTAATGCTATATTAATTAATTTCACATACTTTTATTTTTGACATAATTTTCATATAGTGAAATGCACAGATCTTAAATGCTACAATTTGTGATGGTTTGACACATACTGAAATTTATACACATCCCTACCATGATGGAGAATATTTCCATCATTCCAGAAAATTCTCTCATGCTTGATCCTACAAAACTAGTAAATGTTCTGATTTTTTCCATGATTTTTGCCTGTTCTAGAACTTTATATAAAAGGAGCCACTTATGTGTATCATCTTTTGCTTTGAATAATGCATTTCACTTAGAATAACTGTTTTCATTCATGTTTTAAATGTATCATAAATTTATTAATTTTTATTGCTGAGTGACATTTTGTTATGTTTTATTATATTAGTATCACATATTATGAACATATTTTTAATTCTTTCTCTTGTTCATGGAAATTTGACTTATTCAAGGTTTGAAATATTGGGATATGACTATCCATGAATCACTCATATTTCCATATGTCTAGTAATTAATGGTTAACTTGTTTTGGACTGTCCTTTAAAAAATGTTTGTATAAGCACATCCCCATGGAAAATTAGACATTGATTCCACCTGGAACTGATTAATTTACTTTCCAGGGTAACACATATAGAGATATCTCTCTCTTCTTGGAGCAGAGTTACTTACATTGCAGAAAAATAAAGGTAAAATCTCTCTCCAGTGGGGAAGAGGGACAGATTTGCTTTCAGCCTCTGTGTAAGATCAGGCTCTACTAATCTCAAGGGTTTTCTCCTATAATACATCTTCACTGCATGTGCAGGCAACATCCATCCCCATCAAATTACCCTGTGGGAATTGGCACTCAAAGAACTGGTGCCAAGATGTTACTCTTGCTGATGCTATTTCTGTAACAAACCATCTTTTCTTCTAACCAAGAGGTCTCATGTCTTTTTTCCAATGTTTATGAACGTATGTAAGACTAATTGCCCTTCATTATTCTTTGCACATTTCCTTACTTTGAAAAAAAGACATTCTAGGCTTATCTTTAATTTCCCTGTTTCATTCCTGAACTAACATATTTCTCTAAGATATCCTTGTTAGTTTTAGAGGAAACAGCTCCTCCAAATGAAAATTTGGTGCTAGATCCACCTATTGATAGAGAGACATGATTGCTTCTAGAACCTGTCAGCATAACAAGGTAAGAAATACATGTATTTGTATCTCTCTCACTATCTTTCTCACACACACATGCATATACACAAAGAAACACATGCAGGCCTATTTCTATAGCCATCTTTCTAAATAAATTAACCACCTGAGTTCACACTAAAATTTCCAATCCCAGTTAATCACCATAAGGTTTATTCCAGGCTTCATCCCTTTTCTGATGATTACTGGAAATTTCCAGTAATCAGAAATCTGGTTCTCATTGTCTTAATTTGCTTAATCCCTTGTATATAGTTAAACTCCTAGTCATATAGGCCATTTCTTCAGCCCAACCCAACTATCTCTGGAATTCCCGGCATATTACTTACCTGCAACTAAAAGTATTTAAAATAAAATGAAAAAGATAAAGGAACCTATAACTTATTTTATCTTTTGAAGTTATCTATTATTTCCATTTCTTTTTAGTAAATAATTTGAATAATATGTGTGTCCATACATGTATGATGGCAAGAACTAAACAAAGTAGTTTTCTTTATTTGCTATGAAATTTTAACGGTATATACATTACAGTGTAAATTTTATTTTCAGTTTTTATTTTTGTAGCTTTTATTTTTATTTTTATCTTTTTTCCTTCTCTTACTCATCTTTTCATATGTAATGGTTTTGAGCTTGATTCCTCAAAATTTTTAGAATAAAAAGACTTAAATATTTTAAAAAATACGTAATCTTAGCCAATCTGCAAAAAAGAAGATTTATAAAATATAAATGTATTTCATATGGTAATATGAAGCAATAATACTGAAAGTGCTATATAGGTATAGGTACTGCTTGCACAGTAATCTAAACATTTGTTGTAAAACATTTTAATATTGGTTTGTTATTTTGTTAAAGATATTAATTTCTGTAATAATGTCTTGTTCCATAAGATATATATTTATATTCATTCTTTAAATTAAACATACATAGAGATATATTCATTCTAGGAATTCTATTTTTTTTTTTTTTTTTTTTTTGAGGCGGAGTCTCGCTCTGTCGCTCAGGCTGGAGTGCAGTGGCATGATCTCGGCTCAGTGCAAGCTCCGCCGCCCGGGTTCAAGCCATTCTCCTACCTCAGCCTCCGGAGTAGCTGGGACTACAGGCACCCGCCACCACGCCCGGCTAATTTTTTGTATTTTTAGTGGAGATGGGGTTTCACCATGTTAGCCAGGATGGTCTCGATCTCCTGACCTCGTGACCCACCCGCTTCAGCCTCCCAAAGTGCTGGGATTACAGGCATGAGCCACCGCGCTCGGCCCAGGAATTCTATTTTTTAATTTAAATTTTCTTGGTAATATTTTTTAACATCTGAGTATAGTAGTTCCAATACCTGAAATTGTGTGTATTTGGTTTTATACAAACTACAGCTCTCCTTTATTTATAAACAATTCTGTTTCCTAAATGTTCCAGCTTTTTTCCCTCACATTCAGAACTATTCCCAAGGTGTCTTCATAATGCTAAGGTAACTTGCTCAAGAGGAGATTGCTGAGCACATTCTGAACCTGAAATGATCAACCTCTCCCTCTTGGGCACTAGGCTCTGGAACTGAGCCCTGATTACTTAAAGAGACCTCTTTTTCCTTCTTCTTTTTTTCCTTTTTTTCAACCAAGAGTTCTTTCCTGGGAAACTTGGCGACCTTTTCTATTGGTTGATCTCAGCAGTATCACTTCATTCCATTACAGAGGCTCTAAAAATATTGAAACCCCAAAATTCCTATGTAAATTTATTTATATTCTCCTTTATCCATTAAAAAAATCTTGTTATTTTCTTCTCCAAAGGCAATTGGTGTTCACTTGCTTATAATTTATAACACTAAATAGACTCATTGAGTGATTCTTTGCAAAAATATATTGCAAAATGATTAGATGTCCCCCACTCTTAATAGAGAAATGTATAGCAAAGATTCAATGTTAGCTATTCTCGGAAGGAAGAATGAAAAGGAGAGATGAATAAATATTAACTTATGCCTTACTTAACCCTCACTACTTTAGAAGGAATTATACAGAAAAAATTCAGTGATGTGCACTAAAAATAAAGCGCCTCTAAACAGAAGAAAGAGAACACTCAATTTATTTTCCTTTTTTCCACAAATAATGCCCCATGACCTCACATTTTGTCCCAAATGTACACAGGACCACCCACACACAAATCTCTTTCTCTGTTTTAGGGATGGTGCATGGGTATAGGTAAGACTTTAGCTGTTGTTCTGGTTAGGTTTTCAGCCAACCAAATGAAAACTAAACAGCAATGAAAAAGGGAAGGTTCATCTAATCTGACAAAAGAAAAGTTATTTTTAGCACAAAAACTATAGAAGAATCTTCAAAGGAAAACTCAGACATTTGACTACATAAAATCAAAAACTCCTATCTCAATAATGTAATATACAAAAAGGCAAAAAAGGGTAATGTTTCCAGATTAACAATATGTTTACAACCTTGATATACAATGACTTCATTAAAATTGGTATTAAAACATAAGATTGTAAAAAGGCAAATGACATAGCATGTATAATAAGTTTATATAGAAATATTCAACCTCATTACTAATAAATGCAATTAAAATTTGTTGACACTTTATATAGGCTAAAATGTTACATACATAATTCAATAAAATAATAAATCTATTAAAGCCATTATAATTTATGGAGTACTTACCATCTATGAGTACAAGTTAGATGATTTATATTAAAAAGCCAATTAATTTCATGCACCAACCTTATGAGGTAAGCATATTTCCCCACTTTAAAGAAGAAACTATGTCGAGAAATGTCCAAGTCTTCCCAACTGTAAATCTGGTTAATTTCATAGCCTAGTCATACCACCGCACTAAACCTTTTATAAGCAATTATCATTTTTGCCTACCTAATTAGGAAATGAACATTTTTTAAATGATATTGTCATATGTTAGCTAGTGCTATAAAAGAAGCACTGTCATTAACTGTTGGCCAACTTATACATTGATATACTTCTAGAAACAATTATTCAATCCATATTAAAAGCTATAGACTAATGAAAACACTTTGCTCCAGTGTTTCTTCTTCTAGATATCTATCCTAAAACAAAAGCTGATATGCAGACAAAGATTTATGCAAAATTATATGCATCACAGTACTTTTTGTGTTAAGAAAAAACTGTCAAGACTAAATTAACAATATTGAGTAGGTAAATAAATGATTACACGTCTTGAAAATGAGACACCATAAAAATGCAAAAAAAAACTTAACAAATATTTAATCATATGTAAATTGACTCCCAGAGTAGTATGAAATGAAATTTTTTGAAAACAGATAGTAAAAATTAGGGCAATCTGCATTGTGCCCAGCTATGCAGCATAGTGTTAACAAGAATGGAAATACTATGATAAGGATGGAAGGAAGAGAGAGAGATTATATAGGCAATACATTCCAATGTGAATCATTTTTCTGTACATTAAGGGAATGCTTCAGAAGAAAATGGGATACTACTACAACAATCTGCTATCTTAATATGTGGTAACATTTGGCTGTATTTTGATAGGCGTTTTATGTTATGTTTATGGTTCATAACCATTGTACTTACATTGTATTTTGACTTTTATATGTTTTAAAATACACAGACATATAAATATAAGAAAAGACTTATCAGTGGTTATCACTGGGTGTTAACATTATGGATTATTTTTATATTCTTCATTACTCTCATCTGCATTTTTCTGAGATTTTACAATGACAATGAATTACTTTTATGTTAAAAATAAAGAGGATAATTTTAAGTAGCTACACCACACAACACAAATGGTTATTTTGAGGGTTAAATAAAACAGTATATAATAATAATCTAGCAAAGAACTCATAACAGATATTCAATAAATAAGTTAATTTTAGTACATTAATTCTAAAATTAGCAAATGCATCCTTTTAAGATTAATCCATGCACAGCTTTTAGCCCTGAAAGTAACTACTGGACACTAAAAATTAGAACTTACAGAATCCTTTATAATTTTTACTTCTTTACCATCATATATCTTATATTCCAAGGATGAAGCAAGAATGAAGAGAATAAGATGAAAACAAGAGCAAGATATTTTCCTACTGCCTTATAATTGTACAATGTTTCAGATGCAGGGATTCTCAAGAGAGGTGAAACTCAAGAAAATGTCATTTACTGCTCTAGTTTCCTCAAACTTTACACAATCCACAAGCATATTGGAACAAAAATGGTGGGGAATGTAAGAGAGAGACTTGAAAAAATGCTCATTAGGTAATTATAATACCCCCGCCTCCCCTCCCTAAAATCAGCTGTTTTGATCTCTTTATTATTCTCCTTCTGCAGTGAATTCATATGGAAGCTACAGAAAACCTTTCTATATGATTTTGAATGAATGGGATGAATTATATTTTATTAAGTTGATCAGAACCATAAATCCAATAATTCCAGATCACTCAGTGATAGTTATTCTTTTGAAAAAAAATTATATTTTGTATCTTTTTGACATCTTGGTGTTATGTTTACTTGAGAGAGGCAAGTACTAATAGGAATGGGTCTTAGAATACGATATTTGTGATATCTCACTCTTGCACAACTCTTGGAAGGCTTTGTAGGCACAGGCCATTAACAGTGATAATGTTTACCTTCTCTCAGCCTGACACAAATGTACAGAGAGCTGGTGCACAATATTTTAAATTTCTTATCATGCTCACCTTGCAGTTAACTGGCATATTCTTCTGGCTCTCCCTTTCCTAGACCTGTGATCTGTTCCTATAGTCAAAGTTTCTCAAAGTCCTATTTACTAAAAAGGACAATAGCCAGTCCTCACCGTCCATTTCTGAAGGAGGCATCTTTCAGATTTTTCATAACACTTTCTACAAAAGTAATAAAGCCTACCACATGCTCCATCCCCCCAACTCCCACTTTTAATTATTACTTATACTAAATATGTGATGGCCTATTATGGTTAACACAATCTTTACTTTTTTTGATGCCTCCCCATGATCCCTTTAAAACAAGAGTAAGGAGCAGAAGAAAGAAATGGATGAAGTGGACATAAGACCTGTCCTGCTACACAAACAATATTAAGGAAAATCAAATATCCATCTTACAATTCAAAATGACAGTTCTATATTCAACTATTGCACCTCTATAAGTTATTAGAAAACCAGCAGGATGAAACTGTTCCATGTAACAGCATGGTGGTTTCTTTAGAAAATCGTTCATTATATAAACCACTTACCAGTTTGTTATAAGACAACTACCTCTGATATACGACAAGTAAACTGTACAAAACAAAGACCTCTTGAACAGGCAGTGAGACCCTATGACTTCTTCTGGATGGCTTTCAAATTTTAGTCTCAACATTAATTCAATGTTGCTTCAATTCCTGTTTCTCAAAACGTTGGCATTTGGCTGGTAATTAAGCTTATCTGGGCTTGCAGGCTTGGCAAACTCAGGGGAACTTTTGGCACTTTCCTGGTTCTAATTGTCACTGTTGTGAAGAAAGACAGCATTAGCTTAATAAGGAGAACCATGAGTCGCAAAACCAGAGTTAGAGCTTTTCCTTTGGTTGGCGAACCATCACATGTGTGCCGGAAAAGAATATAATAAAAGGTTTGAGGTTGCCAGTGGAGAGGTGGTAGACATAAATCCAAAGGGCCTAGTGAATTGCATGTTTAGCCTTGAAATAACATTTCTATAGAGCACTGCAGAGAGAATGGGAGAATATCAGTCAGCTAGACTGTATAGTATGAGAACACCATCACATAGCTGACTTTTAAAAATAACCCTGCAACCCAAAAAGGCACACATATACTCACAAACATTGCCATGTAGTCAGAAGTTGGAGAACAGCTGTTGTTACAATACAAGAGTATGCAAATGGGAGAATGGCAGTTTTAATTGCTAAGAGCCCTAAGGGCAAGCTATACTCAGCAATATGAATTAGGTGCTATGGGACAAAGAGAATAACTTCTGCATGGGTAGGCCATCTGCAGTACAATGATCTTGCCAAGAAACATGCAAATCCGAAATTGACATTGCAAAAAAGATACTAGGACCTTGGCATCTCATTGTTTTCTGAACCATCTTGGGTAAGACAGCTTCCAGGCCAATCTGGTGGCCAAAACAAGCAAAGTAAGTGGATTTCAATCATTCAGTGCTAAGTTCCTAAGTGTGCTCTTGAACTGCGCTACTTACAACTGACTTTACAGAAGGGAAGGAGATAGGCACATTCTGGATGGGAGCAGCGCTACTTCGAACTCTCTTCCTTCCAAGGTGCTTATATGCCTAGGAATATGTATTAGTTTTTCTACTGCTGACACAATAAAGTGTCATAAACTTAGAGGCTTAAAACAACACACACTTTTTATCTTACAGTTCTAGAGGTCAGAAATCCAAAATGGGGTTTAAGGGCTAAATTTATTTTGTCAACATAATTGTGTTCCCTTCAGAGGCATTATGGGAATGCATTTTCTTGCCTTTTCTGGCTGCTAAAGGCCACCTACGTTTCTTGCCTCAAGGCCTCTTCCTCCATCTTCAAAATGCATTACTCCATCTGTCCTTCCACTGTGACTCTCCTGCCTTTCTTTTTCAACATTTCTCCTTACTACATTGGGTCCACCTAGATCATCCAGAATAAACTCCTCATCTCAAAATCCTTAAGTTAATCACATATGCAAAGTTACTTTTGCCATGTAAAGCAATATATTCACAGATCCAGAGATTAGGAGGTAAACATCTCTGAGGGCTGTGAGAAAAGGGAAGACAATTATTCTATATGTCATAAGCTATTTGTTTACAGTCATATGTATGTAAATCTCTACAGAGAAGGGAGAAATTCAGTTTCAAGAACGTCAGAAAATACAGAAAGGAAAGAAGAGACAATCAGAAAGATTGAAAAGGACTCAACACACTTGTAACAATGATGTGCATATATATACACCATTTAGATATGAAAGGAATGTTACCAAACTATTGTAAATGGCATACATATTTTAAATTCTCCTTTATTTGTAGGATCAGATAGAATGACAACTGCAACTTTTCAGTGAGTCTTCTGTATTAGCAGGACCAATCTACATTTATACACTGAACCTGGCTCACCGGCTGAAATGAGGCTTTGGTGCATACCCTCGAACTTGTGAGCCCTCTTGTAGTCACTTATAATATTAGGTCATATCTGCATAAAAAGTGAATATCAGTTTAAATATTTAAGGATATATTCAATTCCACTCAGTAAGTATTCAGAAAAGGAGCAATGTAGGGTCATGCTCCAGGACAAAGCTGCAAGGAACTGACAAAGAGAATGTCCTCTCTTTCCTTGCTAAGTTCAACTCCCACCATGCACCTTTATTAGTTCCCTGAACAAATTATATTTCATTCACATTTCTCTGCCTTTGCCTTGAGCCATTCTCTCACCCATAATGTATCTGCCCTCTTTTCTCTGTCTATTAAATTCTACGTCGTATTTCAATTCTCAGCTCAAAGGCACTCTCTGGGAAATTTACTTCCATCTTCTCCAAGTGACATTAATCACTCATATAGTGGAACTACCGTGGAACTCATAGTGCTTTAAGTGGTACCACATTTTAGTCATCTCCATGCCCTATACAGAAGTTCAAGTACTTTTCACATGTCTAATCAATAAATGTGAGTTGTATTGAATTGGATTGTTTCATAAAAATAGCTACCTTGAAATAATTTATGCCATTTAATTAAAGGAGGTTCCCATACAAGATAAAAGGGGAAAAAAACAAATTTCTCTAGCATCAGAACAGTGACTCTTAAATATTCACGTGTTTAAAAAGCAGCTGGATGGTTTGTAAAAGCAGATTCCAGATTTCCATTATCAGAGAATGAAAATCGGTGTGACTGAGGTGGATCCCAAGGATTTTCATTTTAATAAGAATCCAGAGATACACTGACCTGAGGAGTCGTGGATTACACTTTGCCGTACATTACCTCAAAAAAAAAAATGGTAATTCCAATGGACAGATGTACTTGCAGAGAATTATCTCCTCTGTAAGTGCTAAGTAAGACCCTCTTTTGGTGAATAATTTACTTGATCACTGGAGTCCTCCATAGTGATGGGGTAGGGATAATAGGTATATTGACAAAAAATGCAGTCTTTAAATCCCTAATGCCATCTGGAAAGTAGCATCTGCTGATGAACTTGGGATTTCCTGTCTTGTACCATATGCCATAAAGGCCAGCACAGGGTCTTAACTATATTTCTTTACACAGAACTCTTTGAGAAAAGCAGAATTAACTCCTAAACTGTATACATTTTGAAGAAGACATAGAAAAAAATAGAAGTGAAAAGGAACATCTAGTATGTCCTGTGTTCTACCTAATTTGTATCTAACTACAAATATGATACTTGCACACTGCATGTATCTCCTGTCCTCAGACCAGCAATTTTTTATTGTATTTGACTATTTCTCAGTACCTGAAACTTTAATGAGAATATACTTGTGAGATGGAAGGAAAACGTAAGTTTATAAAATAAATTTACAGATGATGTTCTAATTTCAGAGAATTTTATATGTAATAAAGATCCTACTCATATGTTTTGTAGCATTTAGGCTTACTAATATGTTAAATTACACACACACACACACACACACACACACATATGCCATATCATTAGTTAATCTTATCTTCAAATTACACTTTGGCTTATTAGTTAGAGCATGCCTTTCACGGCTCTCTCATTTCTTCCACTCCATAAGGTGTCTCCTTCCATAATTGGCTCACAATTTAATATACCTAGAATTAATATCTAGATTTGATTTTGTTACAGGTATGCTACTTACCACTTCTCTCTACCCACATGCGCATTTTATTGGTGAAATAGTATATCCTAATTTAAACCAAAAAATTAACTGATTTACTGCCAAGGAAATATTTAAAACATATTACCAAAAGCAACCATAGTGTTCTTGTCGTGTCTTAGCAAACAGTTTTTTTCAGTAGTACTATTCCCTGTGAGTACTATACCTTTCTTATATTTTCTCTGTGCCACTTGGCAGAAATACGAAAGTAATTATTTCCTCATTCAAACCTACTCTTTCAAAACAATCATTTAGGAAACTAAAAAATAACATAAATGTTCAAAACTCTATAGGCATGTATCAGCTTATTCTGTAGTTTAGAATATGCCTGATCTGAGGTAGTTCCCACACCCGTGTCTTAATATTGCTGTGCATATACAGAAGTAAAACACTTAATTAGAATTTTTATGAGTATATATGTATACGGGGAAGAGGGAACAGGATAGGGATACAAAATATAAAAAGGATTTGTTCACTGACCTTAAAAGCTTTTTACTGTAAGAGGATAAAACTACCATGTACATCACCAAGGCAACACAAAGAAGTGCATGTTATGTGCCATTATAATATTCCATGCCCTTTGGAAGAACAGAAGTGAATGGGAAAATAAAAGGTATGGTAATATCAAGAAAGACTTCTGGAAAGAAGCAGCAGCATTAGAAGTTAAGAACATTGTCTGTGAAGTCTTTCACCAGTGAGGAGTGGGGTTGTGAGGGAGAATATTTGACATATCATTAAGAACATGAAAAAACTAGAAGGCAGGAGGGTACAGAGTAACTTTGAGGAAAACCATAGAATCCATGTTGATGTGCGAAAGGAAATCATTTTTTAGATTGATTCAGAAATGGGATAAATGAAAAATATTTATGAACCTCAAATTTTAAGCGACAGAAGTAAGAATATATTCTAAAGTCATTGTAGACCAATGAAAAGTTTCTGAGTAGGAAGTGGTGATATAGTTTTGAGAGAATTTTGAACTAGTAAAGAAAAATAGGCCAAGAGATAATTGTGGGACTTCCTCTTCTGGTCAAGATGGAGTAATAGGGTTTTGCCCACCTGAAGCAATTAAAACATTCAGACAAAATCTGTGAAAACATAACACCAAAGACATTGAAAATTAAACAACAAATATCAATGGTCCATGAGAGGTTGTAAACAAAAGACGTAGACACTATGATTGCTGCAGCTTGTTACCTAGAAAAAATTTCTAGGTAGCCCTCAGTTGAGGGCATGAATCTGAGTCCAGAGAAACCAAGGTGAAAAGAGTTTACTGAGCAGAGTACGGGCAAGGACAAAGATGCATAGAGAAAGAACTCCTGAGATCTGCACAGAACTCCTCCAAGTATTTATTCAAATACTGATTATCTTATGCATATGAGGATATCATCTGAGCCCAGAGGGAAAAAAATGACTTAAAAGGAATACAAGGGACAGTGACTGAAGATCACTTAGCCAGGTAAAGCTCCTGTTCCCAACAGTAAGAGCAGAAAACCTCATAATAAAATAGAGTGCTAACAGAGAGATATTCTCAGTAGCTGAGTAACATTAACCCTAGACTAAATAGTGCTGTACACCTACTGACATGTAGCGGACAGGATCCTAAAATGGTCCCCAAGATTCTTGCCCCGTGATATACACACTCTATAATCTTGTCCCATTGAGTATGGGTATAATCTGTGGATACAATGGAATTTTATATTCAAATATAGGAGATATGTTCTATAGCAAAGGCGGAAGGATTGTGGAGGTGTAATTAAAGTTTCGAGTTAGTTTTTAAATTAATGAAAAGAAAGATTATTTGGGTTGGGCTTGATTTAATCAAGTGAAAGCCCTCAAAGCGGGGCCTGGGCCTTTTTGGAAGAGAGTGACTTTACTGCTATTTTTTTGAAAAGGTAAGCTGCTGTGCTGTGAGACGGACACATGTCAAGGAATTGAAGAGGCCTCTAAGAGTTAAAAGTGGAACCTGATTGACAGCCAGTCAAATTGAGACTGCAGTCCTACAACTTCAAGCAACTTAATTCTGCCAACAAGCATATGTGCATGTAAGAAGACCACGAGCTCCAGAAAATAATGCAGCCCATCCAAGAATGCAGTCTATCCAAGACTGAGACCCTGAAAAGAAGACCCACCTAAGTGCTGTGTCACCTAATCCACAGAAACTATGAGATAATAAATGTTTGTTAAGTCACTAACATTGTGATAATTTGCTCTGCAGCAATAGAAAACTCCTACACTAACTAAACCTAAAATTAAGACCCAGAAGAATTAAACAGTTCCTAAGTAAGTTTGCTATGTCTGAGAATAAAGTTCAAAGATACTTATAAGCATACAAGTCCCAAAATCCAACAAGATGAAGTTTACAATGTCTGACAACCAATGAAAATTACCAGTGATGCACAAAACAAGAAAATGAAAAACCATGGTTTTAAAAAAAGACACTGACACAGAAATAACACAAATCATAGAATTAATAGACAAATACATTAAAGCAGTTACTAAGGCTGTATTTCTTGTATTAGGAAAACTGGAAGAAGTAACATGGAAAGTATAAAAGAGATTTAAACCTAAATTCCAGAGGTAAGAAAAATAATGTGTGACTTGAAAAATACCCCACAAAAAATTGAAGCTACACTAAACATTGCTGGTGACCTACAGGACAATTTCAAAGAGCCAAATATATAAGTTATTAAAATTCCAAAAGAGAGACATCCAAAATAATAAAAATTGAAAAAATAATTGCCAACAGTATTTTTAAAATTTGATGAAAACTATAAACCCATAGATCTAAGAAATTAAATGAATCTCAACTAGAAGAATTTTTTTCAAAAACCAACACCAAAACACATTATTGTAAAACTGCTTAATATCAGCAGTTAAACTGGGAAAACAAACAAAACAATCTACAGAGATCGAGAAGAAAAAGTTACCTTATATATGGAAAAACAAAGATAAGAATGACAGAAGCAGATTTCTTGTCAGACAACACAAGTTAGAAGACAGTAGAGCAACATTTTTAAAGTGCTGAAAGGAAAAAGTAAACTAGCATTCCTATGCATTTAAGCTCTCTTTCTAAAAACAAAAATGTAATAAAAGCTTTTTTACACAAACAAAAGCTTGAAATAATTATTAGCAAACTTGCACTACAATAAATGTTGAAGGAAGTCCTTCTGTGTAAAGGAAAACAACAAACAGAAACTTATTTCTACATAAAGGTACAAAGAGTGTCAGAAATGGTAATGACATAATTAAAACGGCATAAATCTAGAGCATTTTTCTTACTATTTAAATACCTGATGAAGATAATCTTTGACAGTAAAAACAATAATGTGTTATAGGGATTATAATATGCAGACGTAAAATGTATGATAACAGTAACATAAATTCTAGGAGAGAAAAATAAAGGATTTTTCAGATGGCCTTTATACTATATAATAAGTTGTATATTATCATTTGAAAGTACATTATGATGAGTTACCTGTGAGTCTTATAACCCCTAAAATAATAAACATGATAAGACAAGAAGTTATAACTAATACAACAAAATATGAAAAAATAATAGTACAAATTACTTAAATAATCCAAAGGTAGGAATAAAAATAGATTTAAAGAGGAATACAGATAAATGGGACAAATAGGACACAAATAGCAAGATGACAGACACAACTAAGGACCTATACTAATAATCATTAAGTGTTATCTGAAAAATATCTAAACATCCCAATTAAATGCAGAGTTTTTTTAACTGGCTACAGAAACACACTGAACTATATGCTGGTTATAAGAGTTTTATATACATATATGTATATATGTATAATAAAGCATTATAAGTATTATAATATATAATGTTTAATAATGTATTATGGGAATTATAATATGTAGAAGTAAAATGTATATATACACATATGTATATGTATGTGTGTATATACGTATATATATGTGTATGTGTGTGTATGACTCATATATATGTTATATATATCAATATCACATAGAATAAAAGTAAAAAAGATGGAAAGAGGTATACTACACAGTAATCAAAAGAAATATATATAGTACAAATATGCTATACAGTAATCAAAAGTAATTATAACACTAACCAAAAGAAACATGGAGTAGTTATATCAACATCAGTGGAAACAGATTTCAAAACAAAATATACTTCCAAATATGATGAAGGTTATTTTATCATGACAAAGTGGTAAATTCAGCAAGAGAAAATAAACAATTCTAACTTCTAAATTCTAATTTATCAACCTAACAGGGTTTCAAATGCAAGAAGCAAATAGTGATAGAATTGCAATAAACCAATACAAACTATAGACAGAGAAATAGGCAAATCCAAAATTATAGTCAGAGAGTATAATAACTCCTCTCAAGACTTTATAAAACACAAATAATCAGTAGTGATATAGTAGACATTGGCAACAGTATTAGCCAACTTGATCTAGTCCACATTTATAGAATACTCCAACCAATAATAGCAGAATACAAATATGTTTTCTATGATACAGTACATTTTAACCAAGATACACCATATTTTCAGCCATATAATATCTCAAAAAAATTAAAATGACTCAGATCATACAAAGTATATTCTCTGACCATAATGGAATTATATTGTTGATATATAATATAAAAATTTTTGGAAAATTCCCAAATATTTGAGAATATAATAACATACTTCCCAACCCATCCATCAAATAAGAAAAAAAGAGAATAATGAAAGCATTTTGAGCATAAGAAAAATTAAGGCACAACATATCAATATTTGCAGGATGTGGCTAAAGCAGTATTTAAAGGGAAATAATAACCCTAAGGTAACTATATTAAAAAATAAGAAAAGACTCAAATCTATCACCTCAGTTCCACCTTGATGTACTAGAAAAAGCAGAGCAAATAAAATACAAAATAAGCAGAAAAAAGAAAATTATAAAGATCAAAATGGGATATCAAAGAAATAGAACACAGGAAAACAATATGAGTTATTCAATCAAACCAAAAACAGGCTGTTTGAGTTTAATAAAAACCAATAACCATCTAAATTGGCTAAACAAGGAAAAAGATAGAGAAGACACAACTTGCCAATATCAGGAGTGAAACAGGTATCATCAAAGATTCCACAGATATTTAAATAATAAAGGAATATTATGAACAATTTTATTCCAATAAATTCAGCAATTTAAATATAATGAACAAACTCCTTAGGAAACTTCTGAAGCTCACTCAAGAAGATAGAAATAAACTAGACAGCCTTAAAGCTATTAAAGAAATTGAATATGTAGTTTAAAATACCTCCACAAGGAAAACACTACTGAGAGAGATTTAAAATCTAAATAAATGGAGAAATATCTCATGCTCATGGATCAAAAGAGTGAATATTCTTATGATGTCAGTTCTCCCCAAATTGGTCTATAATTCTTTGACATCTCTATAAAACACTCAGGAGGCCTTTATTTTAAATATTCACAAACTGTTTCTCATGGAATACATACAGAAAGGCAAGGGACTGGGAAGAGCCAAACAACTTTGCAAAAGAAAAAAAAAGTTATAGAATTTACACTTTCTGTCTTAAAGAACCCTCATAAAGGTGCAGGAATCACCTGCAGTATCAATGTCAACTTACATCAGTGAAACAAGTAAAGATTCAATAAGTATATCCATACACATATATATGTTCAAAGGATTTTCAAAAAAGCTGCAAAGCCCGTTCCAGGAGTCAGCAAACCTTTTGTAACAATCCAGGTAGTAAATATATTAGACTTTTCTATCTATATAGTCTTTGCCACAACTACTCAAATCTGCTGTTGCAGCACATGGGTGGCCATAAAAAATACCTATACGAATGAGAGGGACTATATTACAACAAAACTTTATTATAAAAACAGGTGCCAGAACGGATTAGACTGGCAGGAGACAGTTTGTCAACCCCTGAGACAGTCGATAAAGAAGAGACAAGTTTTTCCATTAATAGTACTAGAAAAAAATTGTATATCCGTTTGCAAAAAACTAAAATATAATTCATACATCACATTATATGCAAAAAGTATCTCAAAATGGATTAAAAAATTAGATGTAAAACTAAAAAGTATAAACCTCTAAAAGAAAACATAAGGAAAAACATTTGTGACCTTGTTTTAAGCAAATATCTCTGACAGGTAAGACACTAAAATTAAATCCGTAACACAAAAATCCAATTGTACTTCAAAAAATTTATGAACTTTTGTCCTTCAAACAGCCTCTTAAAAGAATGGAAGTCAAACACAGATTAGGAAAAAATATTTGTGAATCACCTCTATGGCAGAATACTGTATGCAGAATATGTGTAGAATGCCCAAATCTCAACAATAGTATTAACCCAATTTAAAAAATAATCAAGATTTGAGTGTAGACTTCACCAGAGAAATCATGTAGTTGACAAGTAAGTACTGAATGATGCTCAACATGATTCGCTATTAGAGAAACAAAAATTAAAACCACAAATAGATAATACTAAACACATATTAACATGTCTAAAAACAAACAAGCAAAAACCATATATACCAACTGTTGGAGAGGTTATAAAATAATGTAAACTCTCATACGCCACTGATAGAAATGTAATGATGATTATTTTGGGACCGGCTGCAATGACTTACGCCTGTAATTCCAGCACTTTGGGAGGTCAAGGCGGGTGGATTGCTTGAGCCCAGGAGTTGAAGACCAGCCTGGGCAACATGGTGAAACCCCATCTCTACAGAAAGTACAAAAATTAGCCAGGCATGGTAGTGTGTGCCTGTAGTCCCAGCTACTCGGGAGACTGAGGCAGGAAAATCATCTGAGTCCAGAAAGTCAAGGCTGCAGTAAGACAATATGGTGCCACTGCAGTCCAGCAGCCTGGGCAGCAGTGTGCGAACCATGTCTCAAAACAACAACAACAACAACAAACGAAAAACACTGCATAAAAGTATTTGGAACAATCTACAGTGACAGAAACCAGACAGATCATCGACTTCCTGTGAATGCAGAAGGAGGTGAGAAGGATGAAAGGGGGCAATTACGAGGAATCACATAGCAAATTTGGAAATGATGATGTTCTTAATTTTGATCATTGTGATGCATTCACTCATGCATAATATACCAAAAGTTAACTGACTGTGCAGTTTAAACAAGTTCAGTCTATTTTATGTCAATTACACTGATAAAGCTATTAATTAAGAAAACATTAAAATTTTCAAAACATGTTTTATATTATACTTTAATTTGGAGTAATACCAAGAGGAATGCCTAAGCAGCTCAATTTTTGTTGTTATTTATGTTACATGCATTTGTAAAATGGGAAACATCTTGCTTTAATCAATTATGTCTCTAGTCTGCTTGAACTCACAGTGATAATTTTAGGCTTAGGCTGGGGAATGTTACTTTAAACAAATTTTCAAGCCATTCTACTGCCTCTATGGTAAGAAAACATTACACATGTAATAATAATTATATTATTTTTAAGCAGTACTTTGTTAATATTTGCAGGCTAGTGCAACTTTTAGATAGAGCAAGGACTACTGAAACAAATGTGAGTATGTATGTAATTATATATACCTGGACTACTGTTAACAGTGTTTTCATTTTTTTTTTTTTTTACCGATGTATTCTACATAATGTAGACATTGATACAGGAGCAAAAAGAACATCATCTAGAACTGACATTGCAAAGAAGGTTTCAAACCTGAAAACATAATTGTTAAAAGGAAATATGTCACGAATGCATAATATTAAACTGCCAAAATAAAAACAACCACCATTGCAGCAATTTCTTACAAAACTAAGCATGTACTTATCATATGACCCATAAGTTACACTCTTTGACATTTACTCTACATGATTAAAAACTTCTATTTAAACAAACATCTCTACACAAATGTTCATAGCAGCTTAATTGTAGTAGCAGAATCCTGGAAACAACCAACACATCCTTCAATGGATGCATGGTTGAACAAAGCCTGGGATACTCACACAATGGAATGCTACACAGCAATACAAAGGAATGCATTGCTGATGCATGCAATAGCTTGAGTGAACTCAAGAACATTAAGTTTAGTGAAAAAAAGTCAATCTTGCAAGTTTATGCACTGATGATTCCATTTATATAATGTTCTTGAAATGAAAAAAACTGTAGAGATGAAGAACAAATTACTGGTTGCTAGAAGACAAGGACAGGGGCTGGGGGATGGGTGCCAATACAAAGATATACCTCCGGGAATTGTTCTGTGGAGACGAACAGTTCTACATCTTGATTGCAATGATGGTTCTACAAATTTATACATGGAATAAAACTGCACAGACCTGCATACACACATACAAGTGGATGAATGTAAATGCCTTTTTAAAGGTGAAAACTAAATTAGGTTCACTGTTCAGTTAACAGTAATGTACCAAAGTCAATTTCCTAGTTTTGTTGTATTATACCTACATAAGGTATCACCACTGAAAGAAGTTGGGTATACATGAGACTATGTCTTATTTTTAAAACTTCCTGTGAATCTCTAATCAAATTAAAAAATTCTTTAAATATTGCATGGGATATTTAATTGTAGATCTTCTTGATTTCCATCTTTTATTTTACATTTTTTAAACATAATGGTTGAAACCATGCTATTATAATATGCTTTGCTGATGTTGGTTTTTGATTTATGGAAGGTAGTGCATATTTTTGGTGTGGAGTAATTGACTACTGCTACATCTGTAGAAACTAAATTGTTCCCAGAAATAATGTTCCCAATCCAGCAAATATTACTTAGATTATGTCTACTAACTGCCAAATTATAATTTAAAATCTAATCACACTGGTTTATTATCTTTCAATACTTAGCTTGAGGACAACTTTCTGTATAAAAACTGTCATCCTCACCAGAATCCCACCTCAAATGCCACAGGCAATCTATCAGATTGCTGATGTAAAAATGAGTATTCCTTCTTTCACGGCTCTATGATGCCTTATATATTCCTCAATCGTGGTATGTTATCTAAAGTTATTTGATAGACATCCCTTGCTATCGAGATACCGCATTATTATTTTTTTACTTATTTGCCTATTCCTCGAACTCTTCTTGATTTCTTAATAAGGGAATCTTCCATAACTTTGATTCATCTGTGTTCCAATCCTCTTCCCATTAATAAACTGATATTATGTGCCCAATCTAAAATACTTGGAGTTATTTTAGATCTCTCTCTCTCTAGATCATACATATTTAGACAATCAATGAATCTTTTGTTTCTCTCTCTTAAATATTTTTTACTCTAATATTTACTCAGATGGTTCAGTTTGTCCTCATCCATTGTTATCAGAATTTCATAGTCTGTCTCCAGTCTTGCCCTCTCTCACCCACCATTTACACCATCTTTCTGATTTGTAAAAATAGTCATGTCACTTGTTTTCTCTGCTTGTTTGTTTGTTTTCTGCTTTTTCATCCCCAAAGCTATTTCTTTGGTTCTGAATTTTCACTCAGGTTGTATACCTGTATCACCAACTTAAGGAGAAGCCCCTCATCAGGATGAGAATACAACTGAGGCTTCCTAAATGTCATAAGAGAAATTCAGCTTTTCTACCTGAATGTTTAGAACCTAAAACATATGGATAACTTTAATCAATAGCTCAGAATACCATCACTCTAAGCTATAGTGAAACCATGTGCAACTCAATTGAATGACCCAGCACTAGCTAACAGCTCAGCTGAGAATCTAATAGCTGAGAGAAAGAAGCACGTTCTGTAAACTCTATCCCAGTGTTAAGTTAAATCCCACATGCAATGTACTTGGTGTACATTGGCTTAACTTCTCTGCAGAAATACCATCACTGAATTACGATGTTATGTTATGGCCGCAGATTTTCTTTTAATAGGTAAGCAATTTATATTACATTCATAGAGGGTAAGATATTAAAATTAATATCTTATTAATTAAATGTTTTCTTATTATTCAAAGTATGATAGCTGAAAAAGGCATGCATTGCTCAACTTGGATAATGGTCAAAAGGCCAATTCATCTCCAAGTAGAGCCCTGGAGAAATAATGTTATAAGGCAAAATTATTTTAACCCAAAGCATATTTTAGAATAAAATAATTCTCTAAGGAGGAAAATTAAAAGTATATTTAGAAATAAACTAAGACTAAATTTGACATTTATTTTCTTGATATAAAAATCCTGAAATAAAAAGAGTGTAAGTTTGTTCTTTGTTTTCGTAATCTAGGGCTATTTTTGGAAACAATATGAGGAGGTGTATTTCAAAATAATAGTCATTTTGAATTTATTAATAGGAAGGTGCATTATTGTGTAACCTTAATATTACTGCATTTGTCAATTTATCAAATTACATTGCTGTGTTTTGTCAAAAAAGAAAAGGTTATATATGAACTATGAATATTTCAGGTAGTAGGTACTCAAATCATGAGTTTTATTCATTTCTTAATAAGTAAAGGAAACATATCCCAGCTGTAATTGTCTATCCTCCTAAACAGTTAATTGATTCAGGTGTTTGTGATCCTTTTAAAACAATTTTTAATTGATACTCTTCTACCTAAAGTATGTTTAAGTATCTTGTAAGAATCAGTTCCTTTTTTATTTTATTTTATTATTTTTCTTTTGAAGAATAGGTGTTACAAGTTTTAAGAATAATACCACATCTGTAAAGTCAATATTTGGCTCTGCTACTGTCATAAACTTAAAACTTCCAAAACTAAAATAATTATCTTAATTGAAAAATAACTCATTTACCCAGCTTCCCTTTTTCATTAATAGTTTCATTTGTTTTTTTTTTAAGAATCTAGGATCATCCCTTTTGCTTTCAGTATCCAACCAAACATCATCATTTACTATTGACACCATGAAATGTTTGCTATATATTCCCTCTCAAGTTAGCATCCACCACTCTGTCCAGGTTTAATTATTTGCGGATTTCTGCTAAAATCTTCCATCAAATCTCTATGCCTTTAGGGATGTACTTTATTTCAAGTTCATTGTACTGCTGTTGCCATAGCCCCTATCCTAAAATTTTGCTTTAATCATATACTGTTTCCAGAATTTTCCTGGCAAAGTCCATACTAGCTATTGAACTTAGTTTTTCAACCATTTTCTAACAATAACTTTACTTTAGCCAGATCAGTTGTTGCCAAAATAGGACATTTTCCTTTCAATTTCAGAAATATATGTCTTGGGTAGTTTCTTATGCTATTTTAATTCAATGAGACTTTTTTAGAAAAGAAGATGTTTATGAAAAAGCAAGGTTCAAGGGTGGGGAGAAGATAATGGAAGAAATGATGAGTGCGTTATAAGGATGTCACTTGCGTAATTTATTTAGTAAACAGTTTCATAGTCCCATTTCTTTTGGGGACAGAAAATACATTTGATTATTAATATATCTCTTGTAGTAAATGATTGCCTTAAAATGTGAAATTCCATATCCTATTTCCTAATTTTTACTATATTTCCCATACTTCTCCCAACAGCAAGTCTTATTTTATTCTCACATGTCTTTTCCCCAGCCAAATCCATCTATAAGTCTCAGAGGAATTGCTATACCCAATATTTCAGAGTTGAAATTAGCTTTTTCCTGTCAATTTCTACAGAATTCTATTAAAACCTTGATAAAATAATATTTTCTTTATAAAATAAAAACATGATATTTTATTTTAATTCCTTCTTCATGTTTATATTTAAAAGTGACATATCTTGAAGATAAAATATATGATGGATAAATATTTGTAACTCTTACAGTTTGACATAGTGCTGTGCACATTAAGATTCACTAAATATAAGGTGGATGATGAATGAATAAATTATTGTACTAATACAATAGCCTCTAAGTTTTGATACTTTGTTAGTTTCATACCTGTCTTTATATAATCAAAATACTGTCTATTAGAATGATCTATTGCTCTAATTTATTTTAAATGTACTGCATATGATTTGTTTTAATGGTACACCAGCTACTTCGTAAATATACATTTTCCTGGTAAAGACAAGGGAATGAAACCACAATAAGATTAAAAATGTGTCCAAAATCATAGAGTTATTAGGTATTGTAGCTGAGATTCCCCAGCAATGGAACTTGTTCCACTGCATTAGTTTGCTCTTCTTGTGCAAAATATGTATTCATTACTACCACAGAAATCATTTTAAAACATAGAATATAAACAATACTGGGGTATACATAAAGTTTTTGGATTAAGCAAAGAAATTTCCATTTGAGTAACTATACAAACACTATATAGTATAAATTTGACATACATATTCATAAAATATATATGTAAAATGTAAGTGCTGATTTAATTAGTTTCTATAATGCTTTTTTCAGTAAATTTTTATTCAGTAATCACACCATCCAAATGATACTGTGTGACATGTACTTCTATTTTTTTACAATTCAAAAATCTGTGCCCAATGCAAAATTGTCTTGCAGCACAAAAGTATGGAAATCCAATATTTTATATGCATGATGCACGAACAGCCATAGTAATTAAAACAATTGGCAAAGATAATACCAGGGTCAGATAATAGAAGGAAAATGAATCATGACTGACTTCATGATTATTTTATAAAATACATTATTAAATAATTGAGATGCTTATAGCCATCCATATTATTTTTCAGTTATTTTTATTAATTCATACAATTTTCAACATGATTTGAGTACCTACTACCTGAAATATTCATAGTTCATATATAACCTTTTCTTTTTTGACAAAACACAGCAATGTAACTTGATAAATTGACCAATGCAGTAATATTAAGGTTACACAATAATGCACTTTCCTATTAGTAAATTCAAAATGACTACTATTTTGAAATACTCCTCCTCATGTTGTTTCCAGAAATAGCCCTAGATTACGAAAACAAACAACAAACTTACACTCTTTTTATTTCAGGATTTTTATATTAAGAAAATAAATGTCAAATTTAGTCTTAGTTTATTTCTAAATATACTGTTAATTTTCTGTCATAGTTCTGAGCAATCCAGATATTTTTACTCATAATCTATTGTAAGGTCTTTCATTTTCCATACTCATGCTCAGAGTGAATACCCTCTCAATTGTTAGTTGACAGGGAAGGAAAACAGAACTTGGGCATTAACATTGGCCAAACTGAGCTCCAACTCCAGTTCTTCAATTCAATGGCTGTATGACCTTGGGCAAGTTAATTGCTCTCAGCTGGGCTTCAATGTCCTTATCTGTAAAGTATAAATATTTATGTACAGAGCTGTTACTACATATCTGAATAATTTACGGGTATATAAACGTATGAAAATCATAGATAATAAGAGTATTTCATACAGTTGTTGCAAGGAGTGCATGAAATAAGCATGTAAGGAAGTTAACAGAGTTCCAGGAACAGTAGAATTTAAACAATTGCAGCTCTTACTGTCCCTTATTTTCACTTCCTCCTTATTTGACAACTTATATTTTGCTTCCTGTTTCATGTAATTTCTTCATCATTAACAGTACACATTATGCTGTACTTGGTAAGAAGTCAGAAGTTGATATTGCTTTCTATTCTTTTCATGTTTATGCATTAATTATGAACTTTGACTCTTTTAAAATATTTAAAAATAAAGTTGTTAATTTCACAAATACAGTCTCTCAGAAATATATCCAGTATTGGATCATGGTGTGTTATATTGTGTTTTTAAAATATAAGTTATTAATTATGTACTAGAAGGAGATGAATACATTTGCCATTTTAAGAAATTAAGATGTTGACATTTTCAATCATTACTGTAAATATAGAATTGGGTTAGATCAATTAGGAAAACAATTTATCACATAAAATAAATTACTTCTCAATGTGACCTATAGAATTTGAGGAAAATATGCCTAAAAGAGTAATAAGAGTCATTTCTATTTTTTCAGATCCATACAATTCTAAAAAAAAAAAAAACACAAGTTTTTTTAATAATCAAACAATAATCGTTAAAGATTAAAGGCTTAATAAAAGAGAGGACTATTTTACTGAACTTATATGAGTTTTCTTATACACATTTAATAAAAGAAAGGAAATTAGTTGTTTTTATTTTCAGACTTTAAATAACATTTTCTCACTTTGATCTAAATGTGTTCTGAGGAATATCTTTTTAAATTCATATTTCAAAGGGATGTTTTCTAGCCATTTGGTGCCAGCATTATAAAAAATCATTACAGCCAGTGCCTTTAGAGAAATGAGTGGCTGCCTTTTCATTCATTAAGCTGAAAAAAAATCCTACAAAAAATTATATGCATTAAAGCTGCATAAGTGATAATACGGTAATCCTAGCTCTAATTCTGACATGAGCTGTTAAGAAGAAACCATATGTTATGTTCATAAATGTATTAAATACACACAAATGAGTCTCACTTATGTAAGAAGATTTCTAAATTATAATTTTTAGATTATGAATAGAGTGCTGATCAGAATCTAAAAAATGAAATTCCAGCAATATGCATATTCTGCGATATCTTTAGTATTCCAGTGTGAGTAAGCAACAAACAACCAGTTTGCCATGTGCCCTTTATATCTGAAAGGCCACCTGCCAGCTCATTCCCATTTTCCCCTCAATGGGTTATCAGATGAATATAAATTAGTACAGTTAGGAGATTTTCAATGGGAGCTGCATTTTCTCCTCCATTGTAAAATGGGTCAGATGGCAGCACTTACTTCGATACTGTCATTCAGATCCAAACTCATGAAGTGCAACTTGCAAACCATTGTCCCTCAAATGATTATTGCAGGCAGGCGAGGCAGCATGACAATGATTGAGTGTCAATTAGTTCAGTCCAAAAGCAACCAATCCAAATTGTCAGGGATTTTTAAAATAAAGCATGTGTTCCCAATTCCCTTTAATACCCAATTGGCAGCAAGTCACTGGCAAAATCTGCTGCACAGGGCAAGTTGTTAATGTGTCTTTCTCAAAGGTAACAAACAGATGTGAATAGAGCTCGTCTAAAAGGAAAGCATGCTGTATGCTGTTACATTAGTTAAACTCTTAACAGGACTGGAAAAATATGCAGATAAATAAACAGTTGTGATGGTTATGACAACTGCTGACTTTAAAATAACATGGAAGAATTAAGATTTATCTCCTGAAATTGCATCAACTGTTAAGAACATTTTTAATTTAAATACTTATAATTATATAAATGTTGCTTTAAATGTCATAAATCCTTGTGTATTTTCTTGTGTCTGTTGTTTTCTTACTCAGGTAAGAACATGGACTTAATTTAAATCTACAAAATTATTTTAACATTTATTTTAAAAGAATATACAAACCATTCTAAATTAAAAGTTCAGAAAATACCAAGCATTTGGCAAGGATATGAAGAAATAGAAACTCTACTACTATGTTCATGGGACTATAAAGTAGGACAATGTCTTACTGCTGTTGTGTAAAATTAAACACACTGCAAACAGTGCAACCTGGCAATTCCACTCTCAACATACCATAAAACAATGTGTGCATGCAAACATCAAGACACATGTACAAACTTTTTCATATCAAGATTGTTACTACAAGTTTAAAATTGAAAGAAAAAAATCCCAAAGCTTCACAATAATATAATAAATATATTGTTCTGTATTCATTTAATAGATACATTGATATAATAAAACAATGAAAATATGTTACAATAGCTAATTATACCAACATGAGTATATCTTAAAAATTGACACATATATATTTAATAATTATATAAACCTAAAATATCCAAAAATATTTCCACCTCCACCTAACATAAGTTAATTGGTATCTAGAGTGGTGTAGGTTAGCCCTCATAGTAAACAATAACAAGGTGAACAAATATATGATTATAGTTTTCAGATATTCGACAACAGCCAGCATAGACTGTTAATCCAGAGACTAGAGGAACCCAAGAGTTGAGTCCCATAGTCACTCAGCTGTGTGCCTGGATGTCAGAAATTCTATGCCTGACTATGGTGTAGAATTCAATTAGAATAGAGGGATTCTGTTGAGACTAGGAGGCAGAGACCAGAGTAAAGGAAAGTTCGAGTTGCTAGAAGAGACAGTGGAGGGCACTAGAGAAGAAAATCCTCACAGGGAAGGTGTCAAAAATGTAAACGGGAGTTGAAAAAGTCTCGTTGACCAAACGCTAATCAGGTTCTTCTAGGTGCTGTAGACTGCAACATTGGTGTCTATCTCATCTGGCACGCATCAATCAGTTTTAGCAAGAATCTTCCTGAGTCAGTTTAGTGAAAATCTTTCACCCTTGGTATCTGATCACGCTGGGTATTCCAACAAATTCCACATCCCCAACCATTCCCCAGACAATATCTAATCACCCTGCACTGCCTTAAGAATCCTGTCAAGTTGGTTTAGCAAGAATATTTCATATCCTTGATGTTTCCTCTTAGTAACTGTCCATCCCCTGAAAACCACATCATGCTCCTTGGCTACAAAGCCTCACATTTCCATGATGGATTTGGAATTGAACCTTGTTCTATACTAACATCTCTTTTCCTCTTTTGTAATAGTTTTGAATGCAATATTTTTACTGTTCCAATTATTTTCCAATTCTGGTTTTCTTTAACAGAAGTTTCCTTCAAGTCCCTGGCTATTATCTGGGTTATGCTTACAAAAGTCTTACTAGAAGTGGCTGATAAAGCAGCTTCTGTCTGGTTGAGAAAGAAAGAGTGACACTTGAGGTAAGACAGCACTGACGATGTTAGAGGTACAACACAACCACAGTGGAGACTTCATTAATACCTTGTTTGCAACACTCCTTCCATCCAGTTGATATACTAGCAATTCCTCAACTTAAGGGTAAGGACCACAACCAGGAGGAAAATCTACCCTAGGCCCACCCTAAGCAAGTCTAAAACCAAACCCAGACAACATCCTAAGAAAAAAAGAAAGCATTTCATGGTTGGACCTAGTTAATTTATGAGAACCATGGAAACACCTTAGACATTCCAAAGATCTTCCCTAACAAAACATAAAACCATAACGAAATACACAACTTTGATATATGTGATCAAAAGGTGATTGATCTGCCTACAGGAATAAAAATCAATAATCTTTAAAATAAGATAACAGAATTGAATCCTTTACAACATATCAACAATAGCCATATGCCAAAAAAAAACAAAATTACCAGACATAGAAAACTAATAAAACACAACAGGAAAATATTGCCCAAAGAAGGAAAAAGGTAGTTAATAGCAAAGAATCTCTAGATTTCTCAGAGGCTGGATTTAATAGCCAAGTACTTTAAAGATGCTATTATAAATATTTTCAAATAACAAAAAAATAAACTAAAGGAAACATTAATGGGCTAATAGTTCAGGTAACCTCAACAGATAAATTGAAATTTTAAAAATTAAAATGAATATTCTAAAACTGAAATGTAATATATATTTTTAAATGTATTAAATGTATGAACCAGCAGATTGTGGATAACAAAGAAAAAAGTCAGTGAACATGAAGGCAGATTACTAGTAATAATTCTATCTGAAGAAAAGAGAAAAAAGATTATAGAAAATGAACAGAAAGATTCAGGGACTTGTGGAGGAATATCAAACAATCTAACATACCTATATGGGTCAAAGATGCAAAAAAAAGAGATTGGGGATAAGCATATATGAAATGCAAAGTTTTGAAATTTGTTGAAAACTATTGATTAACAAATGGAGAAAGATGAGAGAACCCCAAATAGAAAAGTCTTTTCCCTGACACATAGGCTGGAACTCTAAGCTCAGCTGGTCTCTGACTCCAGAAAAACTCTCAAGAAGGTAATAAGATCAGGGACACCTATGCATTCTCCTGCTGACCTTTGGCCTCTGTAAATTCTTTAAAAAAGTCTCTTTCCAAGTATTTGTATGTGATTCAGATGACATCCATCTGGCATGAAAGGATAAGACCTAGAAGGGATCTACTTTGTACAATATTCCCAAATATCACACACAGAGTTTTGATTTGTGTAGTACAAAGGGTCAAGTAAGTGTAAAGAAAAATGTATAGAGTCTACATGAAGGATAATTACTGATGTTGAGCAATAAAGAGAAACACTAGGTTCCTGCCTAGAATTTCTTACAATTGAGTTGAAAATGGAAGGCATATATACCTTCAATGTCTGTTGTAGAGGCCTCAAAACATGGTTTGAAGGAAAAAAAAAAGTATGTAGAAAACAATGAGCAAAAGAGTTAAAGTATCTGAACTATGAATAACTTTATCTCTTGTAAACTTCCTCTTGGGGGATAAACTGGGAAAGCGATAGTAATTTGAGTGAAGTGAAGGAATCAAAAAAGACTATGGCCTGCAGGCTAAATCCAGCCCACTGCCTATTTTTGTAAATAAAGTTTTATTTCCTCATTAGTTTACATTTGTCTGTGGCAACACTCATTAGTTTACATTTGTCTGTGGCTCCCTTCCTGTTCAGGCTCACTTCTAAACCCCCATGTTAGAAGGTGACTCTGTCTCTTCCTCAGGAACTGTAAAGAGAAAGATATGAATTTCAAGGCCAAACTAGCAAGAGGATTTCCTCAGGGCCTATAAAGAAAAAGATATGATTTATAAGGCCAAGCTAGCAGGAGAATCCCATCAAGGAGATGTAATTTAGTTTGGCCTCCACTGGGCTGGTCCTGGTTCTGGTCTGCAGCTTCCATCCAGAGCCCAGACAAAAGTTCTTTACCCTATGTTTGCCTAGTTAACAGTATTATGGAATTTGCCTTCTCAAAACAGCCTGCAAAGCTGGGTTAAGTGCCTTTGTTATAGTGATTGGCTTATTGCTACCTGCTGTAACAAATAAATCCAAAAATTGTATATAAAAATAAAAATAAAAAACAACCTGACTCATCTGTAGCAGAACTGAGTAGTTGGAACAGAGACCGTATGGACCACAATACCTACAGTACTTACTATCTGTCTCCTTACAGAAGTTTTCTCAACCCCGTTACAAGTTCTCAAATACTGAAAAGACATAGAATAAGGAAGAAGCAGCACAATGATCTCTATAAATTTCTTTCTATGAAGAAAATGAAAATACAAATTTCTTAGTTAATGGAAAAAAAACTGGCAATAGAAAACAATAAGAAATGACTTAAAAAATAGAAGAAAGAGAGAAGAAAAGGCGATGCAGAACCTTGAAATTCAGAAAACATGATACCCGATTTTACAAGACTGCAGAATACATTGTCACTTATTCTTTATAAACCTGGTGAAATTTTTTAGTGAAAATGTTTTTCAAGTGGTAGAAAAAATTATTTTACCTATGGTAACATTCATATTGTCAGTTATTCTCCTCATTTATGATTAAAAACAGGAACTTTATATTATTTTTTCATAATCTTTCTTTTTCATTTATAACATAAAATAAATTACTAGTCTACATGCTCAAAGGCCTAAATGTAATTACAGTGGGTCACATTAAATTCATGCTCTAAATATATTTTGCAGAATTTTACATATTCTAATACTTTGTCATAGTTGCATATGGATTTATCTTCATTGCAAAATATAGTCATATCATATATAAAATCCCATCTATTCTGAAATAGAACATATGTTCTATAAGTTGGTAAAACTGTATTAATTGAGAAAAACATTAAGGAGAAGTGAAATAAAACAAATTAAGAAAAACTGAAATTTTCTTGAACAACCACAGTATTGCATAGTCCGACAAATCATTTTTCAGTTATTCCATTTTATGCCACATTTATTGTGAAAATGATAAAAAGTAGACTACTTACTTTTACAGGTATTTGGGACACCAAATTCTCGAAGCTTTGAATTTAATACTAAAACAAGTTATTTATATACTTTGTATACTTTGTGAGTGGAATTTTAAGTGCTTAAACACGTGAATATAGTTCCCACACAGCATTCTTAGTGACAGAAAGAGCTATAATAGACAGTCTCTTAGTTTGTTTCCTGCCAATGAACTTTGCCTAAAATACTAATTTTTTTTAATACTAGAGTTGAATTTTTTCCTCTAATGCAAAACTGAGAACTTCAAACTAAATATCACTTTCCAGCAGCATTTTTCAGTAGGCTAATCCTTCTGCTACATTCACAGGCATGGGGTCTATAAGTCTGTCTTTGATAAGTCCTGAGAACAGAAATCATATCTCGGAGATTCTGCTGAATGTACAATCAGTAAGTTACTTCAGCATCGGTGGCATCTACCCAAATTTTATACGTGTTTGCTTAGCACTTGCAGACAATGACTGACCAGTGAAAGTGACATGACTGAAAATAAGTATAACATTTTAGTTAAAAGTGTTTGAAATCTGTATCTTTACTAATGCGGTTTTCTCAGTCATTGTAACAAGTTTTGGCATCAGCAAATCAAGTTCATATACATTTCTTGAGATCGGAAAAGAAAAAAAAAATCTTAAATCCTTACATGCTAGTTGGCAACGTGTTGTGCTGGAGGCAAGAGCCAATATGTTTCTAGATTGTATATTTTAAAGCAGCATGTTATGAAGTATTGAAGATAAGTTCAACATGAACAATGAACACAAGAAGGGCATTAAAAAGCCCAAAGCTGTCTTTCTCTTCTTTTTCCTCTACATACTTTAATGAGCAAAATTTGGTTATGTTAACCTTTCCTTCTGGAGTGATCATTCACCTTTTAATGATGTTTGTATTTCTCTAAATTCCCTCTGGTGAATGTATGTTTTTCCTCCATATTGACATAACCTTTAATATGGTTTTACTACTGTGTGTATTCTACAATAACTATGCTGTCTTTTGAATAAAATGTTCTCCCTAACTCTGGAGCATATTTTTTGGAGCTTATAATGTTCAGTGTGGGCCCATGTGCACTGTTATTAGGTAGTCAACCTACTCTTCCGTCTCATTCTGGAATGTAAGTAGAAAAATTAGAGCTAATGAGACTCTGTTATTTTTTGCAGACATCAGTCAGTGAGTTCCCAATATTACAGTGACAGTTATGTGGAAATCTAAGCTAAGCTCCTCTATTCTCTGTCACTGCCCTTTAACACCACCAGCACCAGCACCACCATCCCCTCACCACTAGCACCCTCATCACTTCCACCATCACCTCAAAACCACGAGCACTACCATGATCGTAACCACCATCAGCATCACCATCACCATAACCACACTGTCAGCATGTAGACAGCATATAATGTCTCTCAGGATTTGGAAAAGAAATAGTCCTCACATCCACAATCAAATAAAGTAGCTTCAGAGCTAATTATCAAACATCCAACGGAACTAAGAAAGGGAAAGTTCTTTGCAATTCTTGTGGAAAAGTATATTTATCAGGAGGCATTCAGAGAAAAGTAATAAAATACATCAAAAGTAAATGAAGCTGGCTAACAAATTATCTTAAAAAGACAATTTGATTTCATTACATCTCAGTCTTTTCCAAAACATGCAAGTGCAAGCAGGTATTTGATTAAAACTGTTTATACAAGTTTTAATTTAAATTCTGGTTAAATAATTTAGATTAAAATCATTTAAACCATTAAAACCATTTAGGACTTAAACACATTTTGAAATTCAATTCAGCTTGGGGTTCATTTATGTTTATATTAATTAATGTTTCATAACATTAATTTAGGGATAGAGTTCAATTATCTGACTAAAAGGAAAAAAGATGACTTCAAAGTGAAAATCAATGTTCCACATTTAAAAGAAAGGTGTTTTTTTTAATCACCACAGTTGACAAATAATCATAAAAAGGAAGAAGTTATGTCATCCTACTAGCTCTCTGACATAGTATTCTAACTAAAAATTCTGCAGACCTGATAGAATGACATAATAATACATATTTACTGCACAGTAAAGAACAATTCTGTTTGTTGATAAAATTCCAGGAGATTTTAATCAGTTGACTCAGAGCTATATGTAAACATATGTAATCATGGATCTTTATGAAAATAAAAATTATCTTCCAGTTTAGTAAAATATGAAAAATAAGGATCCTTGGGCAAATAGGGGGTATTTTCTGGCATTTTAGGTATAGTTTCAAAATTCCTGAAGATAATTTAAAAATCTCCACGGATCATTGTCATACAGCTTGAATCTAATAAAAACTCTCATGTAGAAATAATTTTGTGTGTGTGTGTGTGTGTGTGTGTGTATTAACATGTTACCTAGCAATTTCATACCTAGTATTTACCCAAGAGGAAAAAAAAAAATATCCACACAGACATCTAAACAAAATGTTTATAAGCTGTTTTATTTACTACTGCCCCAAACTGGAATCAATCCACATGTTCTTTAGCTGGTAAATGTATAAGCAAACTGTAGTACATCCATATAATGTGATATTACTCAGCAATCAAAAGGATCAACCTGTTGATATCATAAATGACATGAATAAGTCTTAAAAACATTATGCTAAGTGAATAAAACATAAATAAAAGGCTGCATATTATATAATTCCATTTATATTATGTGTTAAGGCAAATATATAGGGTTGCTTTAAGATCTAATTTTTTAAAATTATTTATATTGTGTATATTTAAGTTATGTGACATATGCTATGGGATACATATAGACAGTAAAATTGTAACCATAGTAAAGTAAATTCACATATCCTTCATCTCACATAGTTACCATTTTTTTGTGGCAAGAAAAGGTAAAATCTATTTGCTTAGCAAAAATATCAAATGCAATGTAATTTTTATTAACTATAGCACTCATACTGTATACTAGATCTCTATCCTTGTTTATTCTACATATCTGTGACTTTGTATTATTTGACCTACATTTACCTATCCATTTCCGTCCCATCCCCATAAGCACTGTTTCATTCTCTGTATATTTAATTTTTTTCTTTTTCTTTTTTTTAATATTTCACATATAAATGAGATCATTGAACATTTTTCTTTCTGTGTCTGGTTTATTTCACTTAGCATAATGCCCTCCAGGTTCATCCATGTGTGGCAAATGGCAGGATCTTCTTTATTTAAGGCTGAACAATATTTCATTGTGTGTGCATACATGTATATAGATTTCTGTATCCATTCATCCATCGACAGATACATGGGTTGTTTTCATTGACTATTTTGAATACAACTGCAATGAACTTGGAAATGTAGATATTTTTACAGAGTGGTGATATCATTTCCTTTGGAAATATACCCAGGAGAGGAATGGCTCTGTTATATGATCATTCTATTTTAATTTTCTTAGAAAACCTCATACTGTTTTTCATAATGGCTACACCGAAGTACATTCCCATAGTGTACAAAAAATTCCCTTTCTCCACACACTCAGTAATACTTATTATTGCTTGTCTTTTTGATAATAGTCATCCTGATTTTGTGATTGTTTTCCATTTTATAAGAAACAAATGTCAACATTTTTAAGTAAACATTGGTAAAAGTCAGTAATGAATGACCTCTATAGAATAAGCTATAACACAGAACTACATATAAATGATATGAAGTGCTGGGAAGGGAAGAGCGTAGCCCCTTTAAATGATATGGAAGGGGAGAAGGGAAGTGCTGGGTAGAGGAAGGGTGTGGTTCCTGGCTAGGGCTCCATCCTCATGGACTTAGGTGAGGACAGGTACTCCTGTCTTCATGCCCAATTGTTGCATTTCTCAACACCACCCTGGCCTACCATGACCCCATCCTGTGTCTATAGAAACCCTCGAGAGCCTAGCAGGGAGACACATAGGCAGCTAGACGTTGAGAGGAGCACATCAGTGGAGGAACACACAGGTAGCTGGACACTGAGAGGAAGGCACAGACAGGCACAGGCACTTCGGCAGGCCACTGACCAGCAGAACCACACAGAGTTTTGCTGTGGCAATCGGAAGAGTGCTGGGGCCACCATCTCCCTTCCAACTCCCCCATCTACTAAGAGCTACTTCCACTCAACAAAATCTTGCATTCATTCTCCAGGCCCACGGCAAGAACCACTGGATACAGAAAGCCCTCTGTCCTTGCAATAAGGCAGCAGTCTAATTGAGCTGGTTAACACGAGCTTATTGACGGCAAAACTAAAAGAGCACCCTGTAACTCATGGCCACTGGGGATTCAGGAGCTGTAAACATTCATCCTTAGACACTGCTGTGGGGTCGGAGCCCCAAAACCTGCCCGTCTGTGTGCTCCCCTAGAGATGTGAGCAGCAAGGCACTGAAGAAGCGAGCCACTCCCCCTGTTGCATGCCTTGCAAGGGGACAAGGGAACCTTTCCCATTTCAAAAACACATAGAACTAATGACTATCCCACAACCAAATCAAGCTGAATGACAGGATGTTATATGTAATAAATAAGAGATTTTTTGCATATGTATATGTAGTTATTTTCACAAAAAATAAATGTGCCAAATGCCACAGGATTATTGCTATGGACTGAATTGTTTCCCCTTCGGAATTCACGTTGAAGACATAATCCCACGTGTGGCTGTATTTGAAGATAGGACATTTCGGGGGTAATTAAAATTAAATGAGGTCATAAAGGTAGGGTACTAATCTGATGGAATTGTCAGCCTTATAAGAAGAGGGGCTGATTCTTCCTCTCTCTTTCTCTCTCCCTCCCTCCCCACAGGCACACACCAGGAACTAAAGAAAGATGATGGTAACAAACTGGAAGAAGGTGGTGGCTATCTGCAAGCCAGGAAGAGAGGCCGTACCAGAAACCAATTCTGAATTGGCTGGCATCCTGACATCAGATTTACAGCCTCCAGAATGTTAAAAATAAATTTCTGTTGCTTAAACTACTCAGTCTATGGTATTTTGTGATAGCAGTCCCAGCTGCCTCAGACAATTACCAAATAAGTTTCTAATTATGAAACACTTTTTCAAAAAACAAGCATAAAACATCAAACATATCTGATTATCAGTGAGTATAAATTGAAATGAGAGGATATATCAATGTGCCATGCTGAGAAGATAAAGATCATGTTATCTCTGAATTTTTTATATTCTCCAAAGGTCAAAACTACTGCATCATAAAAATTGTAATGTCACAAAGCTTGTAAGTTGTATATTTTTTATTTAAATTTTGCACATATATTATTGGAAATCTTAAATTACTGAAACAAGAAATGCTGAAATCAGGTCATGTTATTTATGGTATTGAACACTAGCTGAGACTTTTTTAAAAAAAACCTAATCAATTGTCAATGGTTACAATGATTATAAAATTACTTGTGAAACTAGTTTGTGTATATACCCATAATTGAAAGAGAATTACATTCACCACTGTTTATTCACTAAAAAGAGAGATGATATTAATATCTTCTAAATATTCATATTTTATTTAGTTTTTAGTCCTTCTTTGAAATGTGTTAGTCAAGGGGGCCTTCCTGAAATGTAGATGTGTATAATATCATAAGGCTTTAGTTATAATATTTGTTTCTAGAAAAGTCACTGAAAAATTCTTACTTAATGGTCTTATAGCTGAAATGTCTAAGGAAATACTTGCTTCAACAGTAATAGTAAGCAGCTACTATTTCCTGAGGACATGTTATGTGCCAGACTTACTGCATAAAATATCCTTTCATTCTCATAACATTTCTACAAAGCATACCCTACTACTTTCATTTCACCAATAAAATTAATAGCTAACATTTATTAATTATTTACCAGGTGCTAAGCTCTGTATTTCACATGAATTAACTCCATTAGTGCCTATAGCAATGAGGAGTCCCTCAGAGAGCAGTTGGGAACTGCTGCCAGTTATGAGGAAGTAGATACTATTTCCACTTTATGGATAGGGAAGCTGAAACACAGAAATATTAGGTGACTTGTCCAATATCACACAGCCAGTGTGGGTTAAACTGTCTTGTCTCCTTCCATGGCTGCAGACGTAGTGACTGCTTAGAACATTCTGCCTGATGCCCTAAGCAGGAAGAAAATTCCTTGATGTCACCCAAAGTAACAAATTATCCAATTTTGACTCCAAAATTGAAATATTTCCACTCTATACCATACCATCACATGAAATATATGCATTCACTACAACACATTGTTATTAAAATATTTAGGGATCAAGCCTAACATAGCAATATATTTAATAATTTTGTTTTTAATCCTAGAAATTTCAAATCATATTACAAAATATATATGTACACTTATCCATTGCATTTAATTCTTATCCTGAAATCTGTATACAAAATTTTAGGTATTGTTGGTAAACATTCACTTAAGATTTTGATAGATTTGTTGACAAATGAATGATATACAATACTATATTATCTTGGTACATAACAATCATAATTCTATGAATACAGGGATCCTAAATAGCTAGATTCCTTAGATATCTCCTATAGATGTGATAGCACTGGCTTGATACATGAGCTGTTTAAATTTTCAATTGTGCTACATTCAATTGGCCTCTTGTGTTGTCAAAGAACTATGTTATTGCATGCTATTTTTCTAGGGTAATCAGACAGTCTGCATGGTGTAGTAATAGAGTAATTGAGTTTTGGATACCTTGTGTTTAATGTATAGACTTTTTATATTGCTTACTCTTCCTCCCTCAATAGTCTTTTGAAACATCATAGGAGAACATTTGCCTGTCTTTTTCATAGTTAATATTTCTGTCTTTTCACATAATTGAGTATTGACATATGTTCATAATTGCCATTACTATACAACCTCTTTTAAAATGGTAGAAAATATTAACTTTCAGATGAGAGGTGGTTTAGACACTTATTTAGAACTCATGAAACATACTTTTTCAGAAAACTCAAAATATTATAAGAACAGAAGGAACTGAAAGCACATGGATTCTAACCATCCAATTTATACTTGCATCCTCTGATCAGCAACCCTGCTAAATGACTATCTAGCCTTCATTTTAATGTCTCAATAATGAAGAACTCTAAAGACAAATCTTTCTATCTTTACACTTCTCTGGCTATTTAAAATTTGTCATTACACTGAACCCACTTGCCTTAATTCTAACCTTTAAAACCATCTGTAACTGAAATATACATGTAACATAAAATTATGATGACTAGAAACATAACATTTTTTCTCTAATCATCTCTGGGCTTATCTCTCAATAGCTCGGAAGAGTGCATCTTTTACCCAGTGAAAAATAATTTTCTTTATTAATACCCAGAAATTTTACAAACTTTCCCATTGTTCTGCAGTAAGATTCAACTGATCAAGAGACTTGAAGTCATTTACACCAAAAATTTTAACTTTTTATTCTTAACTTGTTGTTTGAAAATAGAAAAAAAAATAAACTAAAGGTGGTTTAAATACAAAGGTAAGGCGCTGGCTTGTGTAACAGCATAGGCCAGCTACTGTTTGATTTGGAAGCCCAAACAACATCATCCAGACCTATTTCTCATGTGAGGTTTCACAATCCATTATGTGTGCCTTATTCTCAGGATCTATGTGGGGTCCTCATCAACCAGTAAGAGGTATTTTCTTCTTCATTTTTTTATGTTTTTTTGGGCCATGTTCATGTATATCAGAAGAGAAAACATCTCTTTTGAGATTGTTCTGGTAAGATTGATTTGGGATGGCTCATGTTCAGTCAGTAGTGTCTAGAGGAACCTGATGCTGGGTATTCTGATTCTGTAATGCTCAAAATACAGCCTGGAACATTTTACGAACTCAGTAGGTATTCACTGTTTTTATTATTAACCAACTACAGTTTCTATGCTACCTCTGGAGCTAGAAGTCATTTGAATCAAGCCAATGGAGTACCATAGTAGGTATGGGTACTGTTGCCTGAGAAAAGGGTCAGAGATATTGCCCAATTTCAGTTTCAAACATCCACATCCACCACACCAACCCCTGCCTGCACTGAGTGTTCATTTTCTCTCATCAGCATTGTTCTACTGTGTCCAATATTAAGATATTTTTATAAGTAGAAAAGGAGACACCATTTTTTCTCATTTTTTCACAAAATTAATTATATGTCTATTTTATCTATTGAGATTCTAAGAGGTTCATTTATATTTTCCATCTTTGTCTTCCTCTCTGCTTCAATTTTGATGATTGTTATTGATGTTTCTTCAGGTTTAATGAATCTTAGAGTCTAATCTACTGTTAAGTTCATATAGTGAGAACTTTTGACTTTCAAGACATTGTATTTTTTACTTCTAGAAATTCCATTTGTCTGTTATTAGAGCATCAATTTATCTCTAAAATTTCCAGCCTCTTAATCCATTAGACCCTTATTTTCCTAAACTTGCTTTAAGATCTGTATAATTATTTTGAAGTACTTTTATGATTATTCCTAACTGGTAAGTTGTGATTTTTCTTCTGTTGACGATGGTCTCTGTTGGTCATGGGTGATATTTTCTTGCTTCCCTGAATTTCTAATGCTTTGCAATATAATCTAGATATTATGTAAAAAGGACTATGGAGACTGAAGTAATATTTTGTATTCTTATAAAAGTTAAGCCCAATGCTCTCCCTGGCTTATGGATTTTTTAAATTGGTTGTGTACCTAGCAACCTTGATAACCTTTCTTATTGGTTCTAAAAATGTCTGCAGTTATTTTGGAGGAAGTTATCAACATAGAAAGTTATATAATCAACAATTATTGATCTATTGCTTATGTATTTTATTCCTTTTTTATTTTCCTAATTACTACTATATTGTCATTAACTATCATAATATTTTTATTTTTAAAATGAAGAGCAATTACCAGCAAACATTTTGCACTTTTAAAATAATTTTAATTTATTTAACTCTTACTTTAGGTTCAGGGGCATATATGCAGGTTTCTTACAGGTAAATTGAGTGTCATGGACATGGGTGTATAGATTATTTTGTCACCCAGGTAATGTTTTATCATCCTCCTCCTTCCAACCTCCACTATTAGTAGGCCTCAGTGTCTGTTGTTCTCTTCTTTGTTTACATGTGTTCTCAATATTTAGCTCCGAGTTATAAGTGTAAACTTGCCATATTTGGTTTTCTGTTCCTACATTACCTTGCTTAGGATAATGGCCTCCTGCTCCATCCATGTTGCTGCAAAGGACATGATATTGTTATTTTTATGGCTGTGTAGTATAGCATCATATATATGTATTTTTTTTTTGTCCAGTCTACTGTTGACAGGTGCATTCAGGTTGAATTCATAACTTTTTTATTATAAATAGTGCTGTGATCAACATATGTGTGCAAGTGTCTTTATGGCAGAAAGATTTATATTCCTTTGGGTATATACCCAATACTGGGATTGCTAGGTTGAATGCTTATTTGGTTTTAAGTTCTTTGAGGAATCACCACACTGCTTTGCACAATAGCTGAGCAAATTTACATTCCCATCATCAGTGTATAAGCATTCCCTTTTCTCTGCAACCTCACCATCATCTGTTCTTTTTTGACTTTTTTAATAATAGCCATTCTGACAGTATGAAATTGTATTTCATTGTGGTTTTATTTGCATTTCTCTGATGATTAGGGATGTTGAACATTTTTCATATGCTTACTGGCCATGTGTATGTCTTCTTTAAAAAAGTGTCTGTTCATATACTTTGCCCACTTTTTAATGGGGTTGTTTGTTTTATACTTGTGCATTTGTTTAAGTTCCTTACAGATTCTGGATATGAGACTTTTGTTGAATGCCTAGTTTCCAAATATTTTCTTCCATTCTGTAGGTTGTATACACTATGTTGATATTTTCTTTTGCTATGCAGAAGCTCTGTATTACAATTAGGTCCCATTTTTCAATTTTTGCTTTTTCACAATTGCTTTTGGTATCTACATCAAAAAATCTTTCCCAGGGTGTCAGTCCAAAATGGTATTTCCTAGATTATCTTCTAGGGTTTTGATAGTTTTGGGTTTTACATTTATGTATTTAAAACCATCTTGAGTTGATTTTTGTATACGCTATAAGGAAGCGGAACAGTTTCAATCTTCTGTTACGGCTAGCCAGTAATTCCAGCACAACATACTGAATAGGGAGTCCTTTCCTCATTGCTTGTTTTTGCAGACTTTGTCAAAGATTGATGGTTATAGGTGTGTGGAATTATTTCTGGGATCTCTAGTCTGTTCCATTGGTCTATGTGTCTGTTTTTGTACCAGTATTACACTGTGTTTTGGCTACAGTAGTCTTGTAGTATATTTTGAAGTTAAGTAAAGTGATACCTGCAGGTTTGTTATTTTTGCTTAGGATTGTCTTGAGTATATGGGCTCTTTCTTGGTTCCATGTGAATATTAAAATAGTTTCTCCTAATTCTGTGATGAAAAATCTTTGGTAGTTTGATAGGAATAGCATTATATCTATAAATTGCTATGGACAATATGGCCATTTTAACAAGATTGATTCTTTCTATCCATGAGTTTGAAATGTTTTTCCATTTGTTTGTGTCATCTCTGATTCCTTAAGCAGATATTTTGAAATTCTCACTGTACAAATCTTTCACCTCCATGGTTAGGTGATATTCCTATGTATTTTAGTTTTTTTTTTTGTGGCTATTGTGAATGGCATTGTGTTCTTGATTTGGCTTTCACCTTGGATGTTGTTGGTGTATAGAAATGCTACTGATTTTTGTACACTGATGTTGTATCCTGAAACATTACTGTAGTGTTTTGTCAGTGCCAGGAACATTTTTGTAGACTCTTCAGGGTTTCCTAGGTATAGAACCATAACATCAGAAAAGAGAGATAGTTTGACTTCCTCTCTTCCTATTTGGATGTTTTATATTTTTTACTTTTGCCTGGTTGCTCTGGCTAACACTTCCAGTGGTATGTTGAATAGGAGTGGTGAGAGAGGGCATCCTTATCTTGTTCTGGTTTTCAAGGATAATATTTCCAGTTTTTGCCTCCTTAGTATGATGTTGGCTATGGGTTTGTCATTGATGGCTCTTATTATTTTGAGGTATGTGTCTTTGATGCCTATCATGTTGAGGGTTTTTAACATGAAGGAATGTTGAATTTTATTGAAAGCCTTTTCTGCATCTACTGAAATAATCATGTGATTTTTGTTTTTAGTTCTCTTTATCTGGTGAATCTTATTACTGATTTGTGTATGTTGAATCAACTTTGCATCCCAGAGATAAAGCCTGCTTGATTATGATGGATTAGCTTTTTGATGCATTGCCGAAATCACTTCGCTAGTATTTTGTTGAGGATATTTGCATCTACATTCATCAAGGATATTGGCCTGATTTTTTCTTTTTTTGTGGTGTTTCTACCAAGTTTTCATATCAAGATGATACTGCCCTCAGAGAATCAGTTGGGGAGGAGCTCCTCCTCCACAATTTTTTGGAATAGTCTCAGTAGGAAAATGGTATCAGATATTATTTATACATCTGGTAGAATTTGGCTGTCAATCCATCTGGTCCTGGGCTTTTTCTGTTGGGTAGGCTTTTTATGAATGATTCAATTTTGAAACTTGTTATTGGTCTGTTCCAGATTAAATTTCTTTCCGCTTCAATTTTGAGAGGTTGCATATTTCCAAAAATTTATCTTTTTCTTCTAAGTTTTTTAGATTGTGTGCAAAGTAATCTTTGTAATAGTCTCTGAGGATGTTTCGTATTTCTGTGGAGCTGGTGGTAACACTCCCTTTGTCTTTCCTGATTGTGTTTATTTAGATCTTCTCTCTTTTTTTTTGTTTATTCATCTAGCTAGTGGTCTATCTAACTTATTTATTTTTTCAAAGAACCAGCTCCTGGACTTGATCTTTTGTATGCTTTTTTTTTTGCACCTCGATTTCCTTCAGTTTAGCTTATTTTGGTTATTTCTTGTCTTCTGCTAGCTTTAGGCTTGGTTTCTTGTTGCTTCTCTAGCACCCCTAGATGTGATGTTACATTGTTTCTTTGTGATCTTTCTAACTTTTTGATATGGACATTTAGTGATAGACATTGTCTCTTAACATGGCTTTAGCTGTGTGCCAGAAATTTTGGCATGTTGTACTTTTGCTCTCATTAGTTTCAAGGAATTTCTTCATTTCACCCTTAACTTTATTGTTTACTCAAAAATAATTCGGGAACAGGTTATTTAATTTTCATGTAATTGTATGGTTTTGAGTGATTTTCTTAGTATCAACTTCTATTTTTATTGTGCTGTGGTCTGAGAGTATGGCTGGTATAATTTCAGCATTTTTGAATTTGCTGAGGATTGTTTTATGGCTTATTTTGTGGTCAACTTTAGAGTATGTGCCATTTGCAGATGAGAAAAAAGCATATTATGTTGATTTGGGGCGGAGAGTTCCATAGATATATATTAGGTCTCACTGTTCAAGTGTCAAGTTTGGGCCCTAAATGTACTTGTTAGTTTCCGGTCTTGATGATCTGTCTAATATAGTCAGTCAAGTGTTAAAGTCTCCCACTATTATGTGTGGGAGTCTAAACCTCTTTAAAGGTCTCTAAGAATTTCCTTTATTAATCTGAGTGCTCCTGTGTTGGTTGCATATATATTTAGGATAGTTTGGTCTTCTTGTTGCATTGAACCTTTAATATTATGTAATGTTCTTTTATCTTTTTTATCATTGCTGGTTTAAAGTCGGCTTTGTCTGAAATTAGAATAGCAACCCCTGCATTTTTCTGTTTTCTGCTTGCTTGGTAGATTTTTCTCTATCCCTATACTTTTTCCCTATGCGTATCATTGCCAGTGAGGTGGGTCTCTTGAAGACAGCATACTGTTGGATCTTGCTTCTTTATCCAACTTGCCACTCTCCCTTTTAATTGGAACATTTTGCCATTTACATTCAAGGTTAATATTGGTATGTGCAGATTTGACCCTGCCATGATGTTGTTAACTTATTATTATACAGATTTGTTAGTGTGGTTGCTTTACAGTGTCAATGATCTATGTACTTAAATGTGTTTTTATGATTGCCAGTAATGTTCTTTCCTTTCCATATTTAGCATTCCCTTAAAGGTCTGTTGCAAGGCAGGATCAGTGATAATAAATTCCCTTAGCATTTGCTTGTATAAAAGAGATTGTATTTCTCCTCCACTTTTAAAGCTTAGCTTGGGTGGATATGAAATTCTTGGCTGGAATTTCTTTCCTTTAAGAATGCTGAATAGACCAGGTGTGGTGGCTCACGTCTGTGATCCCAGCATTTTGGGAGGCCAAGGTGGGTGGATTACCTGAGGTCAGGAGTTCAGGACCAGCCTGGCCAACATGGTGAAACACTATCTCTACTAAAAAATACAAAAATTAGCCAGGCGTGTTGGCGGGCAACTGTAATCCTGGCTACTCAGGAGGCTGAGACAGGAGAATTGCTTGAAACTGGGAGGTAGAGGTTGCAGTGAGCTGAGATCACACCATTGCACTCCAGCCTGAGTGACAAGAGTGAAACTTTGTCTCAAAAAAAAAAAAAGAATGCTGAATATAGCCCCCCGAACTTTTCCAGCTTGTATGGTTTCTGCTGAAAGGTCCACTGTTACTTTTATGGGGTTCTCTTTGTAGGTGATCTGCCCCTCCTCTCTAGCTGCCTTTAACACATTTTCTTTCATTTTGACCTTCAAGAATCTTATGACTCTGACAAGAAGTGTCATCTTGTGGGTATCTGCATTCCCTGGATTTGAATGTTGGCCTCTCTAGCAAGGTTGGGAAATTTTTCATGGACAATATCCTGAAGTATCTTTTTCAGGTTGCTTACTTTCTCCCCCTCTCTTTCAGGAATGCCAATGAGACATAGATTTGGTCTATTTACATAATTCCATATGTCTCAGAGATTTTGTTCATGCTTCTTCAATCTTTTTTCTTTATTTTGGTCTTACTGGGTTATTTTGGAGAACTGGTCTTTGAGCTCTGAGAGTCTTTCCTCAGAGAAAGAATCTGGTTGACTGTGCTGTTAATACTTGTGATTGTATTCCGAAATTCTTGAAGTGAATTTTTCAGCTTTTTAAGATCAATTTGGTTCTTTTTGAAAATGGCCATTTTGTCTTTCATTTTCTGTATCATTTTATTGTATTCCTTAGAATGCTTGGATTGAGTTTTGACTTTCTTCCAAATCTTAATTATCTTCATTTGTACCTATAGTCTGAATTATGTTTCTGTCATTTCAGCTATTTCAGCCTGATTAAGGACCATTGCTTGGGAATTAGTACAGTGGTTTGGAGGTAAAATGCACTCTGGCTTTTTGAGTTGCCAGAGTTCTTGTGCTTGTTCTTTCTCATCTGTGTGGCCTGATGTTCCTTCAATTTTGAAGTTGCTGTCTTTTGATGTTTGTTGTTGTTGTGTTGCTTTTATGTTGTCTGATACCCTTGGGGTTTGATTTTTGTATACGGTAGGATCAGTTGACCTTTATGGGACCAAGCCTCAGTTCAGCGCTCCTGGGCTGCATCCTCTAATTCTAGGTGGGTGTTATCAGGCCTCCGGCTTTGTTCTCTGGACCCTCAAGTTTAAGAACCTACTGCACTGGAGTGGGCCAGGTATTTCTGCACTGCTGGCCATAGCACTCTAATGGGTGGAGCCAACCAAAGTCCTTTGTTGAAGCAGTGGCAGTGGAATCTGTGCTTATTTGCATATGCCCCTTGTGGCAGTAGCTCAGCAGGGTGCCTGAGCATCAGCTGGGGCAGGGTACTGACAGGAGCCAGACTGCAGCCTTACTGCAGTGCTGTCACACTGGCAGCAGTGTCAAGGATGCAGCACTGATGGGAGTGGGGCTGCTGGCCCCCATGTGTGCATTTGTGGGGGCTGTGGTTTTGGCATTGGGTGCAGGACTATTGGCATTTGTGTTAGCGTTCACAGTGGTAGCAATATCAGCACAGATTGGGAATGGTGTTCTGTATTCTTTTTTCTTATTTTTTTTTTTTTTTTTTTGAGACGGAGTCTTAGTCTGTCGCCCATGCTGGAGTGCAGTGGCACAATCTCGGCTCACTGCAAGCTCCACCTCCCGGGTTCTCGCCATTCTCCTGCCTCAGTCTCCTGAGTAGCTGGGACTACAGGCGCCCGCCACCACGCTCGGCTAATTTTTTGTATTTTTAGTAGAGATGAGGTTTCACTGTGTTAGCCAGGATGGTCTTGATCTCCTGAGCTCGTGATCCGCCCGCCTTGGCCTCCCAAAGTGCTGAGATTACATGCGTGAGCCACCACACCTGGCCAGTGTTCTGTATTCTTGATGATAAAAGGAATTGCCTCAATAGTTCAACATTAATATTATATATGCTCTGGGTTTTATTTTGATGTTGTTGTTCGTATTGTAGTGGATCTTAATTATTTTCTATGAGTATTTTTTAATGTGAACAAGATTTGCATCTTAACACATGCTCTTACTGCATTTGTAGAAGTAATCAAATGATTTCCCTTTAATTTATTATTTTAGTCAATAATATTCATCCATTTTTAATAATAAACCAATTGTGCATTCCTCAAATCACAGAAAATCATATACATTGCTGTATTTGGTTTGTTAATATTTCATGGTTGAGTGTTGCATCTGTTTGTGAATAAAATTGACCTGTAACTTCCCTCTCTAGTGTGACTGTGCTTGGTTTGTCAATCAATATGTTCCACTGTCTCAAAATGAAAGAAGAATGTCTCTTTATTTTCTGATTCTGAGATTATCTGTGAAGAACTGGAAACATCATATCCTGGAATGTCTTGCAGAAGTCGACTTTATACTAACTGAACATATTGTGTTCTCTGTGGAGAGTTTAATTATTGATATAATTGCTAATAGGGCCACAGAAATTAATTATTTTGTGGCTAGTTTTAATAAATTATACTTTGTTAGAAATATGTTCATTTTTAAAATTTTTTCAGATGTATTGGCATTACATTTTTTAAATATTTTCTTATTTTCTGTTTAATCCCTAAAATATATCTAGTTCTGTTTCTATTTAATTCCTAAAATTGTTTAATGCTTTTTAATTATGAATGTATTTGTCATTTCCCCCTATTTTGTAAGCCCTTAGAAGTGCCAGTATTTGGCTTTGCTGGCCCTCTTTATTTTACGTATTTTCTATTTCATTAATTTCTAACTCTATTATTCTCCTACTTTTGTATTTTTGAGGTTTATTATATATTTATTTCCACTACTTATAGTGGTGGTTTAGCTTATTAATCTTGAGCTCTTATTATTTTTTAATCTCAGCTTGTGTATCATTAAATACTCCTCTATATACTGATTTAGTTGCAGCCCATGAATTTGATTTGTTATTTTTTTCACTGTGACACAATAATAAATATATATTTGGTCTTTGTCTCCAGTTCCCAGCACACAGTTCTAAAACCTTTCTAATTTCCTGAGTGATAATCATGCTAGGAGCATCTTTTGTTCTAATATTTGGTTTTGACCTAGGTTGCTGACACAAGAGCTCCTAAATCCCTTGGAATTTCTTGAGTGATCAGAGTAGGTTTTATTCTAATGAGGTTACTCTCGGTGGACTCCTAAATACTTTCAGGAAGCGGGGTGGTCACTAGAAAGACCAAGCCATAATTAGAAGCCTAGAATTTTCAGCCCCACTCCCCAACTCCAGAGAGGGGAGAGGGCTGGAGAATGAATTAATAATTGATCTATTGACATTACCTAAGTGATGAAGCCTCCATAAAAACCCCCAAACTACAGGATTCTGAGTCCTTCCTGGTTGCTGAAGACAGCCATGTGCTGGAACGTTGGTGCACTCCAACTGCAGAAGGACAGAAGCTCCTATGCTCAGGATCTTGCCATATCCACTTCTTCATCTGACCGTTCATCTATATCCTTTATAGTATCCTTTTTAATAAACACGCAAATATAAGTAAATCTTTCTCTGAGTTGTGTGAACCATTATAGCAAATTATCAAACCCGAGGAGGTTATGGGAGGCTTCAGTACACAGCTAGTTGCTCAGAAACGCACAAGATAACCGGAGATTTGTCACTGGTGTCTGAAGTAGAGGCGGTCTTAGAGGTCTGCGTTAACTCTAGGTAGTTTAAGTCAGAATTAAGTTGCAGGACACCCAGTTGGTGTCTACAGAGAATTGGAGAATTGTTTGGTGTGGAAAACCCACAGGTTTGCTGCCAGATGTGCTATTTGACAGAAAAAAAAGATTTTTCTTTCATTCATATTTTTCAAATCTAATTTTCTTCTAATTTTTATTATGTTGTGTTCATTGTCCCATGATTTGATTAGACTTTTAAAATTTAAACACATAGAGTTTAGGCTGGGCACCGTGGCTCAGGCCTATAATCCCAGTCCTTTGGTAGGCTGAGGCAGGTAGATAACTTGAGGCCAGGAGTTTGAGACCAACCTGGCCAGCATGGTAAACCCTGTCTCTACGAAAAATGCAAAAATTATTAGCCAGGCGTGGTGGCATCCACCTGTAATCCCAGCTACTTGGAAGGTTGAAGGACAAGAATCACTTGAACCTGGGAGGCGGAGGTTGCAGTGAGCTGAGATGGTGCCACTGCAGTTCAGCCTCATTGACAGAGCAAGACTCTGTCTCATAAATAAATAAATAAGCACATAAGGTTTGTTCTAATTACTTTTGTTATTTCCGACTTAATTTTTCTAAAATACAAAGTAATCAGTTCTGTTTGAAATAACTCAACATTTTAGAGATAGCTTTATGGTTTAATATGCACTCTACTTTTATAAATGTTTTATTTATATTTGAAAAGCATAATATCAAGCATATGTATTCTCTAATTGTTAAATACAATTTTAGATATATTTGTAAAATTGTACATCAAACAATTTGTGTTATTTCTGCAGGTGAAAATTTCTATGCCTTCATTGCTTTTTTAAAATCAGCCTGCTTTCTATATTTATTGGGTGACATGTGATTAAAAAATGGTGAATTTGCTGATTTTTCTTTATATAGCTCTCAAATATCTGCTTTTAGTTTTTTTTCTGACTGAGATCTATTTTTCTAATTTTCTTTAGTGAAAAAAATCTGTATTTTTTTAAATTTGAAAATATTTCATTCTTGAAAGGTGAGTTAGGTAGATGTGTAATTCTAGTTTGATAGTTTTTATTTCTCCATAAATATTCTATTATTTAAACATATTTTTTATTGTTCTTATTATGCTTGATAATTTGGCTTTTAAATAAGTTGCTGTTCCTTTGAAATGTGGTTTGTCTTTTTTTTCTTAGCTATCTTTAAAATATATTTGCTGTTGGTATTCCACACTATCAATACAAGGTGTCCATATGTATATTTCAAGTAGGTAAAGTATCCCTATGTCTATTTCTCTGTTGTTTCCTTTGGGTATCACTTGTGTCTCATTTTTTTTCACATGTGCCTCATGATATTTTAATTAAGAACTACTCATTTTTCTCAAACTTAATATTATCATCTTTCACATCTAGGTTGAATTTGAATTACTCAAGAAAGGATTTGTGAAATTTTGGGGGCCTACTTTTCTGGGAAGCTAGCAAGGTAAGTTGAGAAATTTTCTAATCAATTTCCCCACTTGATCTTTCTTTGTGTGTTTGTTTTTCCTCTTCACTGGCAGAGTTAAAGCAACCAAGTTTTCTGTCATATTCGAGATGGTGGAGCTCATTTGCCACTTTATTTTGTAATATAGGTGTACCACTTTTAGTTTATAGCCTTATGTGGGGATTCTGCTTTTAGTTTCTCCACCTTAGGCTTTACCTTCTGCCTTGGGCTATATCCTCAGTTCTTCACATTCTGGGGGGTTTTCAGTGTACCTTTTGGTAGCCTGGGTTCATCACAAAATTTCAAGTTGAATACAAGTTTTCAAACCCACTTACTTCCCAGAATCATTGTTTTCACATGACTTCGAGGGTTTAAATATTCTTTTATCTTGTGCCAGGTCAATGATTCTCTTCCAAAGATAATTTTAATATTTTTCCCCTTCCTGCAGCGACATCCAATCCAGGTCTAAGTCCTTTCCTATTCGAAAATTACATGTTCAGATTTTTTTTTATTTATTTATTTTTATTTAATTGAGAGGGAGTCTCTCTCTGTCGCCCAGGCTGGAGAGCAGTGGCGCGATCTCGTTTCACTGCAAGCTCCGCCTCCCGGGTTCACGCCATTCTCCTGCCTCAGCCTCCGAAGCAGCTGGGACTATAGGCGCCCGCCACCACGCCCGGCTAATTTTTTGTATTTTTAGTAGAGATGGGGTTTCACCGTGTTAGCCAGGATGGTCTTGATCTTCTGACCTCGTGATCCATCCACCTCGGCCTCCCAGTGTTGGGATTACAGGCGTGAGCCACCGCGACCAGCCACATGTTCAGTTTTAACAAACTTGTATTGCTGATACTTTTTCCCAGGTGTTTTTCTTAATCTAGTAAAATGAAACGAATGAACATAGGTTTTAACGAAATTTACTTTTTAGTGAGGTTTTTAGTTTTAGTTAAGGTAAGTTACAAAATATGCATGGAAATTTGTCACACTTTCCAATAAGAAACAGAAAAAAAAAAATAGACAATGGCATGGATTCCGGCTTTACTTACTAAGTGGCACACAGGACTTTTAGAAACACCATTTTTCCTTTTTTCTTCTACCTACATAAAGCAATGTTGTTGCATCTGATAATGCTAGAAAATGACCTTCATAAGCTAAGAACATTATGGAATCCTAAAGCATTAATGATTCATATAAGATAAAAAGGTTGAAGAAATAACCTTCCATGTTCCCACGTCTTCCCAAATCCACATGATCATGTCTTCTGAATAAATATAAAGTAGACTCTTTTCTCCCAGATATATCCAGCGAACACATATCTAGGTATTCAAATATATTCATAGTACACACATTGCAGTCAATACTGTCATTCTAAATGGGAAATGTTCAAAACATATCCCTAAAAATTTCTCTTTAAAAGGTGATTAATGAATTTTGATAAATTTTGATATTTTGATAAATCAATGTATTGATACATTTTCCTATACTCAGCAAGATTTCTGAAGGAACATGAAACTTCATCTACAATTATTAAAATAACAGTGAACTCTTTTAATCAGTTTGATATTTACATAGTTAATTATATTTATGAGAAAGTCTGTATTTCCCAGTCTATTAGGATAGAAATAAAGCCTTAACAAATATTTTTCTGTCATTCTTATTCCTTTTTCAACAATATTCTCAAAAGATTCTTTAAACTATTTTAGAAACATTGCACATCTATGTCGAGTTCTCTAGCTTTAACTTTCTCTCTGTACATATACATGTTAAAATCAAGGTTCAGTGACTGCCAAACTAGCACTGACCTCTCAATAGGGGTGACATTAAGACTTTTTTTGTGGTTCGTGATTTTTAGCAAAGTAACACATAACTTCTGGAAGCTCCCATCCAACGCATACTTTCACAGTTCTTTGTTCATCTTTTTCTTTTGTGTCAGTGACTTTTAGAGGGGAAAAAGATAGCTCTAACTTTAAGCTTTGCTCTTTTAGCACTTGCAAATTGTAATTTTTTTTTCATGGCACCCACTAACACATAAAGATGATGTTATTATGATACATAGGAGAAAGAGAATGAGTGTGAAAGATAAGAGATTGGATATTTTGTGGGTAAAATACCCATATTGTTGAATTTGTACAATAAAAACTCTCTTGAGAGGAGTGAACATTAATATTAAATAGACATGATGTTCTATTTTATTTGTTTTTAAGGTTTGATGATTTTCTACATTCTATGTAAGATAATCTTACAAGGCAAAGGTAGCCTCTTGTGAACCACATTCCTCCTAGAATAATAAGAGTACTTATTTCTTGTATTTTAAATGTCAGTAAGCACTGATTTATTAAAAAGCATGCAGGTGAATGTGTTTATTCTTTCAGCATAAATTGCATAGTCGCTTAATTTTATTTACTGTTGTAAAATACCTATAATATCACTGCAGATAGGGTAAGCAAGGATTCAAATGCACACATTTGATGGATCTCTCAAACAAACAAAAGGTGTGTATCCATGACAACCAAACCACTGAGATCCATTGGTATGTGAATAAGATACTCTTTAGCATTATGCAGATTTTTTTTAAAAAACTGACATGTAGTTACTGGGATAGAATTTATGAATGTGTACATTAAGTGCATTATGTGTTCCTGAATTCATTTATGATTTACTTGACCAAGAGCACTAGAAATGTTCAACCCCAAGAATGACACTGGCTAAAATCAAATTTTCTATTCTTTGTTTTGATTTTCATTAGAGGGAAAGGAGCTTTGAAAATTTTATTTTTTCAAGTATTTTTCACCCATTTTGTTTTTTAGATTTTTGGTGGTGGAGGAGGGAGTCAGAAGAACCAAATTCCTTGACTAGATTATAAAACAAGAAAAAAATTGTAAGCATTAAGCTTTTGCACTCCTGCCTCTGAGAAGTGAAACATGGGTGAATAAATTTCAATTTTACCCTTTAGGAAAAAGCCAAAACTTTCCATGCCTTAGCTGTTTCTACTATTCTTATGTGGTCACTTGTAATATATGCTCCATAATTAGTTGGTCTGGTTTAATTCTACCTAATTTTATGGTAAGTTTGAGTATTTAGTAATGCCTACTTGTTTTCTTCTTCCATATTATTTTTAAGAACTTTTTTTGTCTGTACATATCTTATAATAGCCTAACTTCCCTCATCATCAAGCATATGCTTTTCATGTTAGCCCTATTTCATCTGGGGACTTGGGGCAGACTATGTCTATAAAGATCACAAATACCTTTAAAAGAATAAAGAATACCAGTAGAGTCCAAACTACTTTTAAAGTATTTCACTCTTAGGTTTATATAAAATTATCTAATTTAACTTATATGAGCCCCAAAACTTAAAGCATCTTGAAAGGTTCTGCCTTGCCTATTGCATTTAAGTAGACAAATCTTGACTCTAGAATTTAAGGCTGTGCAGTTAATTGCCCCAAATTTCTCTTCCATTTACATTTTCTCTACTCTTATACCTATGATCTATGTTCCAGTCAATCTGAATTAATATCTTAGAAATTCATCTCCAAGATCCCAATACAGTGACTGGCACATGGTTAGTTATAAATATTAAACATGTGAAGAATTTACATATTTGTTGGAGCAAATCTTAGTGTAGCAGACCCAGGTTTTTTTAAATAAAAACTTTCCTTGTGATTTATTTAAAATTTACATAGAAACTTTCACTTGTACCTAGGATAACGGTGACTTCCTAGATGTAAATCTCTTTTCATGTTTTCCCCCAAAATCTATACATATCAATGAGGTGTGCAATAAAATCACACACAATCTTGTGATTTTTCCTGTTTCAAGAAAAATGAACACATGAACCACAAAATATCTGGAATTAGAGAAATAAACACAAAATACCCACATGTCTCTCAACAGAGTTTGTGCTGTAACTACACAAATATATTACATGACATGAGAGGAAAGGGTGCATGAATGACTGTGCAATGAAGAAGAGGATCATAGAAATGAAAGCACAACTAATGTAAAAATAAAGTTACCTCCAGAAAGAGAAAGTTTATCACTAAGTGCTGAAGCATATAATGCAAGTTTAGGCCTTGCTAATACCCAACACTAAAACTAAGGAACATAATTGAAATATGAAAGACCAAGCAGCAGTCTCAGAGAGGCATCCTATTTTGGGTAGAAAAAATAAAAGAAAAGGCATCCTTTTCAGCAGATAAAAATCCATTCACTGAAACCAACTACAAGGGGGAGAAAGCTGCAACGTAACCCTTCAGATACGATTAATAATTTTAAAAATTGTGTAAGAATCAGGGAGAAAGAACTTGAATCAAATATTTTAAAACGAAGGACAGAAATGAATAAAAATAGAAATAAATCAGTGTAATTTCTCAAACTCAGGGAGGACATTAAACAGAAAATTGAAAATCATTTGAGTATTAAAGAATAAAATATAAGATAACCAAATAAGAATATGTTTGAATAAAAATTTAATAAATGTCATTAAAAACGGTAAATATACAAGATTTTAAAAAATAAGATAAATAAATAAATTAAAAGTATTAGAATGAAAATAATTAAAGAGTAGAAGGCAGGCAATGAATATCATGCAGACATATAATTGGAGCCGCTAAAATAGAATAAGAAAACAACCCAAAAACTCTGAAATAATTTTAAGCAACAATTTTTAAAGTTTTGTCAAAATTGAAAGAAAAATAAAATCCACATATTGAAAGAATCTATCATGTTTCTGAGAAAACTGACTCAGAACAATCAACTACAATACACATCCTAGAAAAAGTTCAGACTAAAATCAGATTAAAAATTTTTCACAGACTCTAAAAGGAAAAAATAAAACTTTTAATAATAGTACAAAAACAATACAGGAATAAGAATTCTTAAAATTAACAACTCAAAAAATTATATGGAAATCAAGAAACTCAAGAAAATAAGTATAACTGTTTGATGTATCTTTTATATATTTAAGACTATAGAAAAACAGTTTATGCATGCAAAAATTTCAATACATACAGTACTCCTGAATCCTTCCTGAGGAATCCATTGGCAAATAAGTATCATTTAACTCAGATATAAATGAGGAAGATTTTAGCAAAAGAATTATAAGTGATCATTTAATATATTTAACTATAGAATAAATATATTAAATTTTTAATTGTATATTAAAACAATGGAACAGGGTTAGAAGTGTCTATGTGAAATATAAAATACAAAAAATATGAAGTATAAAAAAATGGAGAGAAGGAAAAAAGAAAAAGGAAAGCAGAATAAATTCACTGATTAATGCATAGGAAATAGGTGAGAATTAAAGGATAACATTTAACAAGAAAAAATCAGATTAAAAAAGCTAAGAAAGAAAGGAGGTTAAAGGCACTAAAATTATGTAAATGAAAGTGTAATCAAAGTAAAAAAAAACAAACCTTCCTTACACCAAAATATATTTAAAAATTCTATGCACTGATAAGGAATGATTCTCTGACAAGATTCTGAATGGGAAAATAAAAGCAGAGTTCTGTATATACAAAATTTTATATATATATATTTATATTTATATATAATGTATATAATATATAATATATATTATATATAATATGTAATATATAATATATATTATATATAATATGTAATATATAAGATAGATATAATATATAATATATAATATATAATATAATATATATAATAAATATATATAATATATAATATATATTATATATAATATATTATATATAATATATATTATATATTATATATTTATTTATTATATATAATATATTTTATATATATAATAAATATATTATATAATATATATTATATATTATATAATATATTATATAACATATATTATATAATATATTATATAATATATATTATATAAAATATATTATATATAATAAATAAATATATAATATATAATATATATTATATATTATATATTATATATAATATATATTATATATTAGATATAATAAATATATTATATATTAGATATAATAAATATATTATATATTAGATATAATAAATATATTATATATTAGATATAATAAATATATTATATAGATATAATAAATATATTATATAGATATAAAATATATATTATATATATAAAAAACATATACAATTTACATATAATTTTCTCACTTTTCTGAATAAGCCAGAAAATGTATCCCAGGTGTCTGTTTAATTTTGCAAAGACATAAATTTTTTTTGTGCGTTTCTCAAAAACACAGGAAGGATAAACTTGCCTACAATTAAATGAGTGGGGTAAGAGAATGGGATGGAAGGGATAGAATGGAAGCTACATTTGTCTGAGTACATCTTTCTGTACAGATTTAACATTGGAATCATGTTAATGTTCCTCATATTCAAAATAAAAACTAAATTTTGAAAGATGGAAGTATGTCCTAAATGGAATATAAACATGAATACAACTGCATTTCAAATGAATAATATGACCACACTGAAAAAAAGTACTAATTCATGTAACTTTTGATGAGAGTACCTTGACTTCTTGCCCTCAGTCTAAAAAGAAATTGTAAATATATTCAACTTTACTCCTAGGTATATGTTTTTGTAGTGGTACTGGTATAGCAATTCTGAAACTATATTACCTACATTGTAAGATTATAGAAATAAGTATATTCCTTGTTAGAAGTCATAGCACCATTATAGAAGAAAACAAATATCAAGATTGAATGGCAAAAGTCAAAAACTGAATTTGTTGGGGTATATAAAAATAGGAATTATTAGTAGAAAGTCATGAATTCCAAATACCTTGCTCTGTCCCTTGTTCATCCCTAGCATGGATGAACATCACCGGGGATCAGAGAATGATCTTTCCTGCAGTAGAATGCAATAAATAAATGTGGAACAAATGATAGATTCAGAACATCACTCATTTTCAAACCTCAAAATTAGAATCAATTGAGGCAAGAATCACTAAGAAATTCTAAAACTAAACAGTGAAAATTTTATGAGGAACATATATTTATAGAATCACAAATTATATTCCACAAATTGTGTTTTAATTACAAAAGGAAAAGAGTAACTTTAAAATGAAGGCATATGATGGATACCACCTTAGCTCTCCATTTTATTACTAAGCTCCCTGTCTTTTGTCTCTGCATATGATTTGACACTGCAGATTATTAGTTACCGTATCTAGTACACTGAGATGAGATTATTTAATTAATAATAAGCTATATCACTTTTCAAAGATTGAAGAAAGAATGAGATGTAAAGAATTAGAAAAAGTCATTGGTGATTAGTCTGAAGTAATTTGGCTGTGATAGAAAGAAGAGAAATTTGTAGCTGAAAATAAATACGGGTCTAAGAAAGTATTATTTCTTTAAAAAGCAGATATTTGAGCATATATATATATATGTATATATATATATATAATCGACAGAGGTGCAGTGGAAAAGTGACTTTAGCTTTTGCTGATTTCAATAATGTAAATATTCCCACTATGAACATTTTCAAGTTGCCAACAGTTTAACAATCTCTTAAATCCCTAAATATTTAACAGGAGCAGCAGGGCATGGAGACAGCATTATGGGAATCCAAAACATCGTTGGATAAATTAGCAACTCTGATGCTAAAGAGAATAGGAAGAAGATTCTAATTATCTGGAGTGATGCTTAATGCTTTTGGCCCTAAATCCGTTTCCTCTAATGTTGATAGCACAAAACCAGCACATTTTTCTTAGAACTGGCCTGATAGGACTTTCCCTTCAGTTTTCTTTCAATCCTTCTAATTACTTTTTTATTTTTGAAAATTTGTCTTTTAAACTTGAGCAATCTGTTTCCAATTTTTTGGTAATTAATGATGTATATTATATGTACCATTGTTTGTGTTTTCTACTTGTGTGAGGTAATTTTCTGGGTTTTTTCATCTTTGCTTGGCAAATTTTGACTGCTTGACCATTTTGTAATTCCTTTATTGTGCATCATGTACAATTCCACATGATGAGTCAATTATTAATGATGACTCTAGCAATTACAACATGCACACTGAATTTAGTAAGTCAAAATTTAGGCAATATCTTTTTCTTCTTTTTAAATAGTCTAACTAATTTAGGACATTTAGCTCAACTTAATGTTACCTTAAAGGTTAATATTTTAATCTGTGTTCTATCATCATTTTCTTTTCTCTTTAAAAAAAACACTGCTATTATTATTATTTTACAGAGTCAAGGTTTTATTTCAATGTTTACCCACTTTATTAGTCTGTTTTCACACTGCTGATAAAGATATACCTGAGACCAGGCAATTTACAAAAGAAAGTGGTTTAATGGACTTACAGTTCCATGTGGATAAGTAGGCCTCACAATCATGGCAGAAGGTGAAAGGCACATCTTACATAGCGGTGACAAGAGACAGAATGAGAACCAAGTGAAAGGGGTTTCCCCATATAAACTATCAGATCTCCTGAGATTTATTCACTACCATGAGAACATTGTGGTAGAAACTGCCCCCATGATTCAATTATCTCACACTGGTCTCTCCTACAACACATGGGAATTGTGAGAGTACAATGATGATGAGATTTGGGAGCAGACACGGAGCCAAACCATATCATTCTTCCCTGGCCCCTCCTAAATCTCATGTTCTCACATTTCAAAACACAATCATGCCTTCCAAATAGTTCTCCAAAGTCTTAACTCATTTCAGCATTAACTCAAAAGTCCACAGTCCAAAGTCTCATTTGACACAAGGAAAGTCCCTTCTGCCTATCAGCCTGTAAAATCAAAAGCAAATTAGTTACTTCCTAGATACAATGGGGGTACAGGCATTAGGTAAAGACAGGCATTAGGTAAAGACAGCCATTCCAAATAGAAGAAACTGGTCAAAACAACGTGGCTACAGGCCACATGCAAGTCCAAATTCCAGCAGGGTAGTCAAATCCTAAAGCACCAAAATGAACTCCTTTGACTCCATGTCTCACATCCAGGTCATGCTGATGCAATAGGTGGTTCCCCATGGCCTTGGGCAGCTCCGCCCCTGTGGCTTTGCAGGGTATAGCCTTCCTCCCATCTGCTTTCATGGGCTGGCATTGAGTGTCCACAGCCTTTCCAGGTGCACAGTGCAGGCTTTCAGTGGATCTAGCATTCTGAGGTCTGGAAGACAGGGCAGTGGCCCTCTTCTCACAGCTCCACTAGGCAGTGCCCCAGTACAGACTCTGTGGGGGGACTCTGACCCCACTTTTCCCTTCTGCACTGCCTTAGCCAAGGTTCTCCATGACGGCCCCACCCCTGTAGCAAACTTCTGCCTGGGCATCCAGGTAGTTCCATACATACTCAGAAATCTAGGCAGAGGTTCTCAAACCTCAATTCTTGACTTCTGTGCACCCACAGGCTAAATACCACATGGAAGCTGCCAAGGCTTGGGGCTTCCACCCTCTGAAGCAACAGCTTGAGCTGTACCTTGGTTCCTTTTAGTCATGGCTGGAGCATCTGGGGGCACAGGGCACCAAGTCCTTAGACTGCACACAGGAGAGGGTCTCTGGGCCTAGCCTATGAAACCATTTTTTCTTCCCAAACCTCTGGGCTTGTGATGGGAGGGGCTGCTTCAAAGATCTCTGACATGTCCTGGAGACTTTTCCCCCATTGTCTGGGTGATTAACATGTGGCTCCTTGCTGCTTATGCAAATTTCTGCAGCTATTTTGAATTTCTACTCACAAAATGGGGTTTACTTTTCTGTCACATTGTCAGGATACCAATTTTCTGAACTTTTATGCTCTGTTTCCCTTCTAAAACTGAATGCCTTTAATAGCACCCAAGTCACCCATTGAATGCTTTGCTGCTTAGAAATTTCTTCTGCCACATACCCTAAATCATCTCTCTCAAGTTCAATGTTCCAAAAATCTCTGGGACAAGGACAAAATCCTGCCAATCTCTTTGCTAAAACATAACAAGAGTCACCTTTGCTCCAGTTCCCAACAAGTTCCTCATCTCCATCTGAGACCACTTCAGCCTGGATTTCATTTCTCATGTCATTATCAGCATTTTGGTCTAAGCCATTCGACAAGTCTGTAGGGAGTTTCTCACATTTTCCTGTCTTCTTCTGGTCCCTCCAAACTGTTCCAACGTCTGCCTATTATCCAGTTCAGAAGTTTCTTCCACATTTTCAGGTATCTTCTTGGCAGCACTCCCCTCCTGGTACCAATTTTCTGTTTAGCCTGTTTTCAGGCTGCTGATAAAGATAACCAAAGTCCGGGCAATTTACAAAAGAAGCAGGTTTCATGGACTTACAGTTCCACATGGCTTGGGAGGTCTCACAATCATGGCAGAAGGCAAAAGGTACTTTTTACAAGGCAGCAGAAAGAGAGATAATGAGAATCAAATGAAAGGGGTTTCCACTAACAAAACCATCAAATCTCCTAAGACTTATTTACTACCATGAGAACAGTATGGGAGAAACTGCCCCCATTATTTAATTATCTCCCACCAGGTCCCCCCGCAACAACGCAGGGGAATTATGGGAGTACAATTCAAGATGAGATTTGTGAAGGCACACAGATCCAAACCTTATCACTCACATAGTCACAATGTTCCATATTCTTTATTCTTTCTTGTAATACAAGTTTGCTATTTGAGGTCAATTTCTTCTAATGTTTATCTTTTATAGTGCCCTTCAGTGAGGAAGTGATAGTGGCATATACTGTCTTTTGTTTTCTGCAAAATGAATTTCCCTGACTTAAAACCATAGGTTAACATTCACTTTCACTCAATGTATTTAAGATATCATTTTACTATCTTGTAATTTCCAATGGTGTTGAGGATAAATTAATCAATGTGGTAATCTTTCTTTGAAGGAAATTGTTTTTACCTAGTTGAGGTGTTCTCTTCATCATCTACACTTTCACAGTCAGATGTGTAGCTAACTTTTTTCTATTTATCCTATTTGATTTTGATTTATCTGTGTATTTTTCTCTTTTATCTCTTCAGACAAATTAAATCAATATCACTCTTACCTTTCTCTGGAGTCAGATTTTCACGTGACAACCAGAATTTTAAACATATATTTTAAATAATATATAGATGATACATTTGTGCATATATATAATTTATATATAATTTGTAATGTAGACTATATATGTATATATAATTTATAAATCCTATTAGGAAACCATATTAGGTAACCTCCTCTATTTAAAATTTCCTTTAATCTTCTGTTCGTATTCAAAGTAAAATCATAATTCCTTAACATTTCTAATTTCTAACCTGATCTGACTTCTATTTCTCTCCTCTAATCTCATACTACTATTTCTCTTCATTCACAGACCACATTTTGCTGTTCTTATAAGACATTGAGGTGTGCTATCTTCATTGCCTTTGCACTTGCTTTTCCCTCTGCATGTAATTTTTTTCCTCTCAGAATGTGAGATTTGGTCTCTCACTTTCTTCACATCTCTCCTCAATTGTTATCACCTCCTGAAAAACCTTCTGGGATCACTTTAGCTAAATATTCTGTATCCTTTCCCAAAATATTCCAACTCCTTCTCTTTTATTCATAACACTTATATTGTTATACATAATTTCATAATATATTATTTATTTATTTTATTATTGTATGTATCTTGACTATAATATAAGCTGCATTTATCCAGGAGTTTAATCTATGTTATGCAATACTACATCCCATGTCTTTGGGCAATGTTTGGCACTTACCACATTCTTAAGAAAACAGTATCGAATCAACAAATTACTGAATAAGATTTTCATGGTGTTGCTCAAACTCTATTTAAGTTCTGTGATTATATTGAAATAGAAAAGTATAAGTAGCCTCTGCCTGAGAGTACTATAAGAAGATAGTTCTTTAGAGGGAGAAATAGGATTCAAATAACATAAATAGAAACTAGGAATAACATTTAATAAAAAGACCATACATGCCAGGATTTGAATTTATATGCAGTTACTCTAGAGCTATAGGATCTCTAACAGATGAACCTATTTAAATTTCAACTTTTATTTTAAAAATACTAGTTAGTTATGAACAGCACTTGTTCAACGCAAATAAGCATCATCCTCAGCAATTTACACAAATAACTTAATTCTCACAACAAATATATGAATTAGGTTAATTATGAATACAGAGGAGTTAAATAAACTAATTGAGGTTCAATACTTAGTAAAAAGCAGAGCACAAACCTGAATCCAGCAAATCTGATTCAGAGGTTCTGTTCCTTTTTATTTTTTATATTTTAAATTATAGATCACAGGACATTGCACTATTAGTACTGAAAGGCCAATTCACCCAGCTTCCTTCAATTCACCCAGCTTCCTCCATGGTCACACCTTCTGTAACTATAGTAAATATCAAAACCAGGCAACTGATCTTTATATAATGTTTATTTTTGTGATGGTTAATATCGAGTGTCAACTTGATTGGATTAAAGGATGCAAAGTGTTGTTCCTGGGTGTGTGTGTGAGGGTGTTGCCAAAGGAGATTACCAGTTGAGTTCATGGACTGGAAGAGGCAGACTCACCCTCAATTTGGGTAGGCACCATCTAATCAACTGCAAGTGTGGCTAGAATAAAGCAGGCAGAAGAAAATGGAATGAGGTGTCACTGAGTCTTCCAGGCTTCATCCTTCTCCCATGCCGGATGCTTCCTGCCCTTAAACATCGGACTCTAAGTTCTTCAGCATTTGGACTCTTGGACTTACAGCAGTGGTTTGCCAGGGGCTCTTTGGCCTTTGGCTAAAGACTGAAGGCTGCACTGTTTGCTTCCCTAATTTTGAGGTTTTGGAACTCAGACTGGCTTCCTTGTTCTTCAACTTACAGGAGCCTATTGTGAGACTTCACCTTTTGATCGTGTGAGTCAATTATCCTAACAAACTCCCTTTCATATATACATATATCCTACTAGTTCTGCCCCTTTAGAGAACCCTGACTAATACAATGTTTTTAGAGTATACATGTACATAATGCATACAATATGGGCTATGTCATTTTTATCAGATATATTGATTATGTTGCCATCACTTCAATAAAAATAAATATTCCATCACCACAAAACCTATTTTACCACTCTTTCATACTCAAACCAAAGTATCTCTAACCCCTTAAAACAACTTACTTATTTTGTTTCTGTAGTTTTATCACTTTAAGTATGTTATTTAAATAAAATCATATAGTATATCAACTTTGAGGATTTTTTTCAGCATAATCCCCTTGAGATTGTTATATTTGAAGTGTGTTCATTGTAGAAAGCATATTATCCTTGAATCAGTATTTTTTCCCCACACTGGCAACAATTATTTTAATTGATGCATTTAGATCATTTATATTAAGGTAATTATTGATATATTAGAACTTGTCATTTATGTTTCTTTTCTGTTGTTTTCTGCTTTTTTCTTCAGTTTTGTTTTTTCTATTTTTCTATATGTTACAGATACATATTTTATAAATCCATCTTGATTTACCTATAGTGTTCTTTTTAACACCCTAATTGAAGTATGAATGATATGCAAAGTACTGCACATATATAAATGTACACAATCTGATGTGCTTGGACACAGGCAAACACTATGATACCAAAACCACAATCAAGATCATAGATACATCCAATATCTCCCAATGTTTTCTGTGTCACTTTGTTTCTGCTTTTAGTAATAAGAGCACTTAATCTGAGTTCTACCCTCTTAAAAAAAACTTTGAAGTACACAATACCATATAGTTAACTCTAGGCACTATGTTGCACAGCAGATCTCTAGAAGCTATTCACCTAGCATAACTGAAACTTCATATCCATTGAATAACAACTCCCCATTTTCTTCTCACCATGGCTCCTCCTTTGGTATAGAAATAACACTATTGTATTTTTAGCTTCTCTAGGTTTGGCTCTTTTAGATACCTCTTAAAAGTGAAATCATGCAGTATGTGTTATGTGAATGTATCTGTAGTGTTTTTTAGTATATCTCCTTGTTTAGATTACCTAATGATTGCTCTAGGTATCACATTCAATATAAATCCTTTATCAGTGTCTACTGGTGTCAACATTTGACTAGTTCAAGAATGGAAATCTTACCTTTTTGATATCTCTTTATCCATTACCATAAAATATTATGGCATTTTTTTCCATAGGTTTACTATTTCCATTCTTCTTTATTTATCCCTGTCATTCCAAGATTTCTTCTTCTCTTATTTCCTTTCTGTTTAGAGAAATGCTTTTGGATATTCTCTCAGGGCATATGTGCTGACAAAAAAATTCTCATGCTTTTCCTTCTTCTGATAATGTATTGATTCCTCTTCTGTCCTCACAGATAGTTTTAGTGATACAGAATTCTGAGTTGACAGTTCTTTTAGCTCTTGAAAGATGTTGCGTTCTTCCTTCTGGCCTCTGTGGTTTCTCATGAGAAACCAGAGTTGTCATCTGTATTAGTTTTTCACTGAAAGTAATGTTTTATTTCTCTCAGGTTGCTTTCAATATTTTATTGTAGTTTTTAGAAGTTTGATAATATTCCTTGGCATGTATTTCTTTAGATTTTTCCTCTTTCAGGCTCAAACAGCTTCTTGAATCTGTAGATTATGTCTTTTACCAAATTTGGGAATTTTTCAACCAGTACTTTTTAAAATACTTTTTCAGCAATACCTTTTCCCACCCTTCATGTTGTCTCCTCTCCTTTTGATACTTTGATAACAGCAGTGTTATAGCTTTTGCCATAAACTCCCATGTCACAGACTTTGTTTATGTGAATTCATTCCATTTTCTCTGTGTTGTTCAGAGAGGGTATAATCATGGTATTGGTATCAGCTGACTGTCTTTTCTCCTCCGAGTTGAGATTTTTCTGGCTGGTATAATAGATGATTTTTTATTAAATCCTGAAACTTGGGTATTATATTATGAGACTCTGAATCTTATTTGCAGCTCCTCTTTTAGTGAGACTCCACTGACAAGACTCTGGCAGGAGAAGAGTCTCTGCATCATTATTTCCAGAAGGCCAAGCTACAAACTTGGCATCCATTGACACACTGGGAGAGTGGTCTCCGTACCAGTGGGTTGTAGTGATAGTTCTGACTCTCCACTAGGCCTCCTCTAACATCATTCCAGCAGGAAGAGGAAGAGGTAACTCATTAGTTTCAAATGGTGTTGGAAGTACAGTCTTCCAAAGTCGTTTCCACTTCGCACAATAGAGGAAAGGGACCTTGCTATCTCTTGGCAAGAATGAAAGGCCAGTTTCCCAGTCAATCTTCTTTAATTCCATGCTAGCTGGAGCTTAGGTTTCTCCTTCTTGACTGGAAAGGGTGAATGTCTTTGTTTCCCATATGATCTTTGCCGAGGCAGTTGTGAGCGTGGCCAGTTTTCTCTAAGGTATTTAGCTAGGGTAGAGTAATTATTGTTGAACATTTTTCTGTCTTGCTAGGCTGCCCCTTTACCAGTCTTTTGGTTAGCACAAATAGGTTTTTCTGACGTTTTTTCACCCTTTGCAGTTGGTGTTTCTAGGTTGCTCACTTCTCCAGCATAAATTTGAAATACATGTGGCAAAATAAAAACTTAGAACTCATTACCATTGTATTTTTTGTCTACTTCATCTTTTTGAAAGCCCAGAGTCCATGTTTTTAACTTGCATTTTATCCTGCCTCTCAGTGAAGTTATGTATAAAAATCTTAATACATGAAAAAATTTTAAAAGTCTCCCTACTTGCATTTGCAAAATCAGCATTATAATATTTATAGCCCAAGATTGCTGTGACTATTAAATCACATATGGTAAGTAAAGATTTTGGCACAGTGCCTCGTGTTTAATAAGTATTCAATAAACTACAGTTATGCAAATAGGAATTGAAACTTCAAAAGATTTCAGTATTAAAATAACTGGTAGAAAGAATAAGGTAAAAACTCAGGAAAGATTAACACTAGAAGAAAATTAATATTCAACCAATAATAATGACTCTTAAGAGTTTAACTACCAATTATGTTCCAAAGCCTTTATACCTGTTTGATGTCTAATTGTGATTATCATCTTATGAGACAGATAATATTATCATTCTATTTAAAAGATCAGAATACTTAGTAAAAGAGAGGTAAGACCCATCACCCAGTATTCAAGCGAAATAGTATGCAAAGTTTTAATTCTGTCTAGGCTGTATTCTACCAGAATACAACTGATATATAAATATATCATTCCCAATATGAAATATCTGAACATTTCCATACTGACCTCTTCAAATTATGTCATGTTAAATATATGCTTATGATTATATAAAATAATCTACAGCTTTTATAAATCATCTAAATAAAAGTATGAATATACAATCCACACCCTATGCAGTGAGTTTAAATCAGTGCTGTGTGATTTAAATCACAATTCACAAAAAATAAATTGAATTATTTTGAATATCTAGAAACAATATAATAGTGATATGCTTAAAATAAAAAAATAATTTTAAAACCAGGGAAAATAATTTTTCTAGAGGAAATTAGACAATGTGGTATCTTGCAAAGAAAAAAAATGGTATAGATTCATTATTATTTCAGATATTCAAGGTGAGGCATTAAGCTACACTAATGCTTTATGAGTTTATAATTCCCTTCCCACAGTAATGCTAAAGGACCAAGAAATGAGATGAGAAATACCCTCCCACTCTAATTCTTCTAAGCTGTGGACCATGTAACAAATCACTGGTATTACGTTGATAACTATGTAGTAAAACTCTATGTAGTAAAACTATGTGTTACTGACTGATATTGTTTGGCTGTGTCCTCACCCAAATCTCATTTTGAATTGTAGTTCCCATAATGCCTATGTGTCGTGGAAGGAAGATGGTGGGAGGTAATTGAATCATGGGGGCGGTTATCCCTATCCTGTTTGCGTAGTAGTGAGTGAGTGCTCACAAGATCTGATGGTCTTATAAGCAGCTTTTCCCCCTTTTGCTTGGCACTTCTCCTTGCTGCTGCCATGTGAAGGGTGTGATTGCTTCTCCTTCTGCCATGATTGTTAGTTTCCTGAGGCCTCCCCAGCCATGCCAAACTGTGAGTCAATTAAACCTCTTTTTTTTTCTTTTCTTTTCTTTATAAATTACCCAGTCTCGGGTACGTCTTTATTAGCGGTGGGAGAACAGACTAATACAGTAAATTGGTACCGGGTAGTGGGGTGTTGCTGTAAAGATACCTAAAAATGTGGAAGCACCTTTAAAACTGGGTAACATGCAGAAGTTGAAACAGTTTGGAGGACTCAGAAGAATAAAGATGTGGGAAAGTTTGGAACTTCCTAGAGACTTATTAAATGGCTTTCAACCAAATGTTAATAGTGATATGAATAATGAAGTTCAGGCTGAGGTGGTCTCAGAGGGAGGTAAGGAACCTGTTGGGAACTGGAGCAAAGGTGACTCTTGTTATGCTTTAGCAAGGAGACTGGTGGTATATTGTCCCTGTCCTAGAGATCTTTGGAACTTTGAACTTGAGAGAGATGATTTAAGGTATCTAGTGGAAGAAATTTCTGAGTAGTAAAGCATTCAGGAGAAAGCAGAGCATAAAGGTTTGGAAAATTTGGAGCATGGTGATGCAATAGAAATGAAAAACCCATTTTCCAGAAATTCAAGTCTGCTGCAGAAATTTGCATAAGGAACAAGGAGTGGAATGTTACCCACCAAGACAGTGGGGAAAATGTCTCCATGGCACGTTAGAGACCTTCCCTCCTAGGCCAGAAGGCCTAGAAGGGAAAAATGGTTTTGTGGGCTGGGCTCAGGACTTTCCTGCTCTGTGCAGCCTAGGGACTTGGTGCTCTGAGTCTCAACTGTTTCAACCCCAACCATGGCTAAAAGGGGCCAAGCTACAGCTTGGGCCATTTCTTCAGAGGGTGCAAGCCCCAGCCTTGGTGACTTCCACATGGTGTTGGGCCTGCAGGTACCCAGAAGTCAAGAATTGAGATTTGGGAACCTCTACCTAGATTTCAGAGGATGTATGGAAATGCCTGGATGTCCAGCCAGAAGTTTACCATAGGGATGGAGCCCTCATAGAGAACCTCTGCTAGGGCAGTGCAGAAGAGAAATGTGGGGTGGGAGCTCCCACACAGAGTCCCCACTGGGGCACTGCCTGGTAGAGCTCTGAGAAGAGGGCCATCATCCTCCACACTCCAGAATGGTAGATCCACTGACAGCTTAAACAGCATGCCCAGAAAAGCACAGACACTCAACATCAGCCCCTGAAAGCAGCCAGAAGGGGGCTGTAGCCTGCAAAGCCACAGAAGTGGAGCTTCCCAGAGCCATGGGAACCCATCTCTTGCATCAGTGTGATCTGGATGTGACACATGGACTCAAAAGAGATCATTTTGGAACTTTAAGGTTTAATTGACTTTCCTATTGGATTTTGCAATTGCATGGGACCTGTAGCCCCTTTTTTTTTGTCCAGTTTCTCCCATTTGGAATAGGTGTATTTACCCAATGCCTGTACTCCTATGGTAATGAGGAAGTAACTAACTTGCTTTTCATTTTACAGTGTCATAGGCAGAAGGGAGTTGCCTTGTCTCAGATGAGACTTTGGACTGTGGACTTTTGAGTTAATACTGGAATGAGGTAAGAATTTTGTGGACTGTTGGGAGGGAATGGTTGTGTTTTGAAATGTGAGGACTTGAGATTTGGGAGGGAATGATATGGATTGGCTGTGTCCCCACCCAAATCTTATCTTGTGTTGTAGTTCCCATAAACCCCACATGTCATGGGAGGGACCTGGAGGAAGGTAATTTAATCATGGGGGCACTTACCCCCTTGCTGATGTTCCAATGATAGTGAGTGATTTCTCACAAGATCTGATGATTTTATAATGGGCTTTTGCCCCTTTTTCTTGGCACTTCTGGCTGCTTCCACATGAAGTAGGATGTGTTTGCTTCTCCTTATGCCATGATTGTAAGTTTCCTGAGGCCTCCCCAGCCATGCTGAACAGTCAGTCAATTAAATCTATTTCCTTTATAAATTACCTAGTCTTGGGTATGTCTTTATTAGTAGCATGAGAATGAACTAATACAGTGACTTAATCCTTATTCTGTAGGTTTGCTTGCTTGTTTAAAGGATTGGTGTAAGAGCAAATGGAATTAAGGATGCTTGCACAATTCATGCAATTCTACTGAAAATTAGTGTCTACTCAAGAGCAGTATTTCTCAAAGTTTGTTCTCCTGACCAGCAGCAACCACATGAACTAAAAATTGCTTTAAATGCCAATTCTCACTTGAAAGCTACTGAATCAGAAACTCTAGTGTTGAAGCCCAGATGTTTGTGTTTTAAGGAGACCTCCAGGAAATTTTTATTTATGTTAAAGCTTGAGGACCACTGGTGTTGAAGACATAAGCCAGCTTCCTACTGTCCTCAATTCCTCTCAGCTTATGCCAGTAACTTCTATGCATTAATTTATCCAAGTACACTTCCAAAACCAGTTCTAATAAGGACAGAAATTTAAGAATTATGCCCTCTAATAAGTTTTATTATATAAACCTAAAATATTATTTCATTCCATGAGCACTATACACTCGTTTTCTCACTAACTCATTGTCTGTCAGTGATCTCAATCCCCACCTCTTTTCTCAGCCTCTTGGCTTTGACAAACTACTGAGGGACATCTTAGTTTCCTCCACTGACAACTGATTCTTCCTTCAAACTTTTTTCTTGAACCATTATTCTTTCCTTGAATTCTAACCTAATTAATGGATATTCTGCTTCATATTCTGTCTAGATCTAAGCAATCTTGGAAATTCGGTATATTGTTACTTTTTGATGTTAGTCTACTCTATGTAAGTTACCAAAATTATGAGAATAAATAGAGTATTTAAATTTTATGTGTTCATAGAATTTATAATCTAGAGTGGATGAAAAATATTGATGAAGTAATTTTAAGTATGAACTGTTATGAAGAAGAAGTTTATTTCTTCTGCATATGAAGAAGTGCATTTAAGTAGAATCCTAGAGGAGGATGAACACCTGCAGGAAGAAACAAAACTAGAGTGACTAGAACATTTGCTTACCTGTCGTAGAGGCCACAGAACACCATAGAAACTAGTAAGAAGCTGCAGCTTGGAATTTTAAGAATTCCTTAAAGTCAAGTGTGGGCTAGCATGAGAGTGTGAAGATACTGTAGGTTACAGAAAGAAAGTCAACACCTCCCTTTCATGTTTTTCCTTCAAGAAATTCTCTAAGAGCTCACAGGCTCACAGGGAAGAAAAGAGAGAGTCCAGAGAAAGCTTTCTTTGTGGTGATGACTCAGGGGAAACGGAACGGTGGACAGTGCTGAAATTCCATCCATGATCATTTTGCTATATCCCCTAAGGAATCAGATCTATAATCTTCAAGGAAATAGCCAAAAACTCAAAGATAAACAAATAAATCAAAAAACAAAGAAACAAAACCCTCAAATCTACAACCTGTGTGCACCAGTGGAAACTCACTGCCAGTTGGGAATAGAAATTAAAAAAAAAGAAAAAGCGCCACTTTGGAAGAGGGGCAGGAATACACGCCAGCATTGCATCTGTAAGTGAATAGGAACATTTGTGAAGGCCACACGCAAGATTCAGGTTTACAGTACTTTCCTAAAACTATGGCTTAATTAAAAAATTTCATTCCACTACCCACCACCCACACAATAAAAAGCACCAAGGAAAACTAACAATAAAATACATAGAGAGAAGAGATTATTCTCTCTGGGAAGCAGCACAAGGGAAGACCCGAGGTCAAATGAGCAGTACATTCATTCACCAGATGAATTTGAGGTCTCTGGTCCTCTGTCACCATAGCAACAATAAACTCCAAACCCACCCCAATTTCCTACTAGAGGAAAACAAACACCTATACTAAAGGCCTACTACAGAAAAACATATAGGCATCTCAAAATATTTTCTTTGTTATCTACCATTCTATATAACAAGTATAGTTTTCAACAACAACAACATATAAAAACTCAAAACACACAAAAATCACAGTCTGAAAATATAAAGCAATAATCAGAACCAGATTCAGATATGTTACAAATATTGTTATGATCAGACAAAGTCATAAAATCACAATGATAGATACATTGAGGCCTCTACTGGACAAGGCAGATATATGATAAAGCAGATAGGTAATTTTATCAGAGAGGGAAATTGTAAGAAAAACCAGTGGAAAATATTAGAAGTTTAAAACACAGTAACATAAGTAAAGAGAGTCTTCAACAGGCTCATCAGTAGACTTGACTCAGAGAAGAAAAGAATCAGTGAATCTGAAAATAAGTCAATAAAAATTACCCAATTTGAATGCAAAAATAAAAAAGAAAACAAACAAAAACAGAACTGAGTATTCAAAAGTTGTAGGACAATGATGAATTAAAATAGAGACATAATAGATACAGTAAATAAAACCAAACGCTGATTATTTGAAAAGATCAATAAAGTGGATGAACCTATAGTCAGGCAAACCCAAAAAAGAATGAGAGAAGACACAAACTGCCAATATCAGGAAGAAATGAGTGGACTTCACTACCAAATCCATCGACAGTGAAAGTATAGTGAAAGGATGCTATGGATAAGTCTATGCCTATAAAGTAAATAATTCATATAAAAGACAGGAATTAGCAAAAATTAATCAGGAAGAAATAGATCATTGGGATAGTCATATGTGTATGACTTCAAATATATATATGTGTATACATATGGGTGTATATATATGTATATGTGTGTATGTATATGTATGTGTATGTGTGTATATATATGTGTGTATATATATTCAATTTGAATATGCATTTGAATTTGAAGTAAACACCTTCCAAAAAGGAAACTAGGACTATATACTTACACTGGTGAATTTTATCCAACAGTAAAATAAGAAATAATGTCAATTCTACATGATATTTTCCAGAATGAATAAGAGAATGAAATACTTACCAACTTATTTTATAATGTCAGATATGCCTTAATATCAAAAAGAGACAAAGATAAAAAAGATATAAAACAATAATCACCATGGACATATATACAAAAATGCTCAAAAAAATACAAGTAAATAAAATTCAGCAATATATTTTTAAAGCAGATAATAAATTACAATCAAATGGGGTTCAGCATAAAAAAGTAAGGCTGTTTCAACTGAATTGTATGTCTCAAAATTTAGATGTTGAGTTTCTAACTCCCAAAGTAAATGTATTTGGAAATAGGACCTTTAAAGAGGTCATTAAGATTCAGTGAGGCCATAAGGGTAGTACCCTAATCCACTATGGGCAGTGACATATAAAACTAGGAAGAGGCGGTACAAGGGATGCACACACACACACACACACACACAGAGAGAGAGAGAGAGAGAGAGTAAAGGCTATGTGAAAATAGCAAGAAGACGGCTACCTGCTAGCAAAGGAAAGAGACCTCAATAAAAACCAAGCCTGTCAATACCTTGATCTTGGACTTCCAGCAACCAGAATTGTGAGAAAATAAATTTCTATTGTTTACTCTCTGTGCTGTCTCGCCATAGCAACTCTAGCAATTCATCTTATTAGCTGACAAAGTCAAACAACAGCAAAAACCACAAACTCATGATTATCACAATAGAGGTAGGAAAAGCATTTGCTAAATTCACATTTATTCATAACAAAAAGTGTAAAACTCTTGGAAGTCTAAGAATCAAAGGTAACTTCTTTTTACAAAAGGAACATATTTTTCCTATATGGTAAGGATCATCTATAAAAACCTACAGCTAACATTACATTTAATGGTAATACACTAAATGCTTCACCCCAACTTAAAGATACTCTCCCTCATCACTTTTATTCAAAGTCACACTGAAAGTTTTGGCCAATGCAATAAGCGAAGAATAAAAAACATAGTTTACAAGTAAAGAAATAAAACTATCTGTATTTGCAGAGGGCATAATTTTCCATAAAAAAATCCAAATGTTATTTTAGCAAGCCCCTCTAACCAAGAGTTGAGTTTATCAAGGTCATAACTTACAAGGTCAATACATAAATATCAACTGGATTTCAATATACCAGCAATAAACAAATGTAGTTACAATTTTAAAAGATTCATTTATTATAGCCCCCAAGTGAAGCATTTAGATATATCTAACAATATTTGCTAGATCTGTAAGTTGACAATTACAAAACACTGATGAGAGAAGTCAAAGGAAAGCTATAATTGGAGATACATGCAATGTTTCTGATTTGGAAAGCTCAATATTGATAATATACCAATTCTCCCTAACTTTGATCTATATATTCAATACAAATTCCCCCCAAATCCTTTCGTTTCACAGTTTGGTGCCTGTAATCCCAGCTACTCAGGAGGCTGCGGTGGAAGAATTGCCTGAACCCGGGAGGCAGAGGCTGCAGTGAGCAGAGATCATGCCATTGCTAATACTGTTATAAGCTAATTTTAAAATGTATATGAAAAGATGAAAGAAGAATGGTCAAAACAATTTTAACAAAGAATATATTTGGGACACTAATATTTTCCAATTTCCAGGCTCACTATAAAGCTACAGTAATCTTGACGGTATGGTCTTTGCGAATATACAGACACATAGATTAATGGAACACAATAGATAGCCCAGAAATAGACTGACAAAACTTAGACAACTGAATTTTGATTAAGATATTAAAACAGTCTGATAGAGAAAAGTATTTTCAACAAGTTGCAAACCAATAGAATGTTCATATGCAACCTAATAAACCTCAACACATGTCTCACACTTTACAGCAATGTTATCTCAAATAAATCACAGCTCTCAATGTAAAATTTACACCTATAACACTAGTAAAAGAAAATGTAGGACAAAATACGCATGACCTTGGATTTGGCAATTAGATTTTAAATACGATGGCAAAATCACAATTCATGAAAGAAGCTGATAAACTAGACTTCATTAAATTAAAATTTTTGCTCTGTAAAATAAGCTATTAAGAGAATAGCTTACATATTGGGAGCAAATATTTCCCAATAACATATAGAAGATTCATATAAAATATTAAGAACATTTATAACTCAACGATAACACACTTAAAAATAGTAGATCTGATAAATACTCCTTCAAAAAGATATACATAGAAGGATATGAGAAAAATGCTTAACATTAATAGTTGTGAGGAAAATGCAAATTAATACCGCAGTGATATACCACAAGACATCTATTATAATGACTTAAAAAAAAAGAAGACAAATATCAATATGAAATTATGGAAATAACACAATGCAGAACGTCATGAATTCTCATTTTTTCTTGCTGGGAATGCAATATAGTATAGACACTTTGGAAAAGAGGTTCAGAGCTTCTTGAAATATTAAACGTATACCTACCAAAAACCCCAGCTATCCCACTCCTTTGTATTTACCCTAAGTGAATCAAAATTTTCTAATCATACAAAACCTGCACATGAAGGTTTGTAGCAGCTTTGTTGATAATGGTAAAAGCCTGGGAATAAGAAGATGTCAACATGTAAATGAAACGTAAACGACTGTACAGTCATAAAATGAATTACTACACTGACCTAAGAAAGTGATCAGTTGGTTCACACAATTACATAAATTAACCTTTCACACATTTTGCTACTTGAAAGAAGCCAGACCTCAAAGGCTACATATTGTATTATTCCAATATATATGGCATTCTGGAAAAGGTAAAACAACAGGGATGGAAGACTAAACAGTTGTTTCCAGGAGTTGCCACGGGCACGACTGAGTAAAAGGGAATCCCACATGACAATTTTCAGATGATGGAACTGTTCTGTGTTATACTTCAGTTCTGGATATATGACTCTGAGCATTTTCAAAACCAGTACAACAACACAACACAAATAATACATTTTATGCAAATTATGAGAAAAGTCAAACAAAATACCAATTCAAGTAAGGAATTTGAGCGGTGACAAGTTAATCTAACCCTATTACAAATATCACTACAACTTCAATGGAATCTGAAAAAAGTACAGTCTTGTGCTGCATAACAATATTCTGATCAACAATGGATGACATATACAATGTGGTGGTCCCATAAGATCATAATATTGTATTTTTATTGTTTCTTTTTTTTTTTTTTTTGAGAGAAGGTCTTGCTATGTTGCCCAGGCTAGAGTGCAGTGAATATTGGCTATTCACAGGTGCAATCATAGTGCTCTATTCCTCCAAGCTCCTGGGCTCAAATGATTCTCTTGCTTCAGCCACCTGAGTAGTTACGATTTTTATGGTACCTTTTCTAAGTTTAGACATGTTTAGATACAAAATTACTTATCATGTGTTGCAATTTCCCCTAATATTCAGTACAGTAATATGCTGTACAGGTTTGTAGCCTAGGAACAATAGCTTATACCATGTAGCCTGGGTGTGCAGTAGGCTATACCATCTAGGTTTGTGTAGTACCCTCTATAATGTCTGTACAATGGTATCTCCTAAGAACACATTTCTTAGAATTTATCCCTGTGGTTAAAGAACACGTGACTGTATATATATTAGCACTCTCTTTCCAAGAGAGAAGCTGACCTCCAATCAATATAACTCAAAAACAGTTTTGACTAGAAAACAAGGTTAAAGACAAATTACAAACAAACGAACAAAATCTATGACACACCTGTAATATAACATTATACTCTAGTTAGTAAAGATGTTTTGCATAGAATTTCATTTAGCAATTGCCTGGGCACGGTGGCTCATGCCTGTAATCCCAGCACTTTGAAAGGCCAAGGCGGGTGGATCACCTAAGGTCAGGAGTTCAAGACCAGCCTGGACAACATGGTGAAACCCTGTCTCTAAAAAAATTAGCTTGGCATGATGGCGGGTGCCTGTAATCCCAGCTACATGGGAGGCTGAGGTGGAAGAATCGCTTGAACCCAGGAGGTGGAGGTTGCAGTGAGCCGTGATCACGCCATTGCACTCCAGCCTGGGCGACAGAGCGAGACTCTGTCTCAAAAAAAAAAGAAAAACAATTTCATTTAGCAATTATGAAATTAATTTGGATGCATGTTAGAGTTCATCAAGTAGTTAAATGCATTGTAGATGATGGGAAATAGGTTTCTTATTGCTAGGGAAATAAGTTACTTTCAAATACAGTAAATTCTCATGTAATGGCTTCCACAGATTGTTGAAAACTGACTTTAAGCGAAGCAACATATAACCAAACCAATTTTACCATAGCTCAATTGATATAAACAAGAATTCAGTGCTTGTGGCATATTTCTGGTCATAAAACCATCATCAAACTTCTAAATAAAGACTGAATCACTTCTAATATTAAACATTAAAATAAATGTGAACCATATATATATTTAAGAAATATAAATAAAATAAAGTAATTATTTACCTGCTTATTCAGTTAAGGGTTAGAAGTGGCTAAAACCCTTCCCAGCAGCCCAGGGTGTGAGGCAGAAACCAGCCCTGAACAGCACACCATTTCCCCCCAGGGCTCACTCTCACACACCCCCGCACTCACTCAGACTGGGACCATTTAGGCATGAAAATTCACCTAGTATGCACGTCTTGGATTGGGATTGGGATGTGCACGCTAAGTAAATTTGCTTGCCTAAATGTGGGAGGAAACCATAGTACCCAGAGAAAGGCCCTGTAAACATGAGGAGAACATGCAAACTCCATAGATAGTGGGCCCAGCTGGGAATAATTTTTTTTTTTCTCATCCACATTATAACAAAATGGTATTGAATGAGACAACATTATTCACAGACCTGTTGTACATAAATAAGCAAGGAGGGAGATATGAACAAACCCCATGGTTTGTGTTAAGGTGGGATATATTAATATGAGCTCATGTTTACTTTAATATATATACAGATTAAATGAATGCAGAAATAAATATACATATGGGTGTATAATACATATGCAACAATACATAAATATATTTGCTAGCTTTTTCACATAAAGGATCTCGAACTTGTGACTCTGTAAGATTGGATTTTAAATTCCAATCTCCAAGTAAAGGACCAGGGTTCTTTTTACCACTGGCTGATTCTAGGGCTGTAACTCAGAAAATATAAGATGAGCCTAGCACCTTAGGCTGCCAACCATAACAAAGTGTTAGAAACAAAGTCTGAGTACATGTCAAAAGGATATCAAAAGGATATGGCGACCAACCAGAAACAGCTCCTAACATCCAAAGGTAGAATATTTGAACAGCAAAATAAATTATTATAATATTGGATTATAATTCAAAGAATGAAATAAATATCAATGAGTATATACTAATATAAATAAAGGATCAATTAAAAAAATAAGTGGCAGAAAAGGGACAAACCTCATTTACAGATGGATTCCAAATACAAAATGTAGGAGAAATGAGGAAAATAATAGAAAATCATTATTTGAACACCACAGTTATAATTGCTGCAGACAAGACCAAATGATGAATGATATAATTAGCGGGCAAACATTAAGGAGAAGAATAATTTCACAGCCTCAAAGTATCTCCTACCAAATATTTCTTAATTATTGTAGTTGTTTAACTTATGCCCATAAAGTCCTTGATATTTCTCCCTCCAAGAGGTGGAGACTAATTTCCCTTCTCTTGAAAGCATGTCAGAATGAATGACTGACTTGTTTCTAACAAGGAGTATATGGAAAGGAAAAAAAATGAGCAACATCTCAGTGGAGAAACCTAGCAGACATCACCTTAACCATGTGATCAAGGTTAAAATGACCAGCAATAAGTCATGTTGATATCATATACTTTTGATGTGATGCAATAAAAAGGGCATTTCCCCTCTACAGTAATATTAAACATCCTTAATCCCAGTTTGATTACGAGAAAATATCAAACTCAAATTGAGTGATGTTCTATAAAATACCTCACCACGACTCTTCAAAAGTGTCAATGTTATGAAGGACAAGTTAGGACTGAGAAACTTTCATAGATACGAAGGAAACTAAGAAGAAATTATGACCAACTGCAATGTGGTATCCTGGATTGTATGCTGGGATATAAAAAGGACATTAATGAAGAAAAAGTGAAGAACTGCAATCTGAATAAATATATAATGCAGTTAATAGCATTATTCTGATATTATTTTTCTAGTTTTGATAAATATATTATAGCTATGTGAGATGGAAGCTGTGGTGTATGGAAATTGTATCATCTTTGCAAATCTTTAAAATTATTTTAAAATAACTATTTAAAATTTAAGTCATTGAGCTTGTTTTCTTTTTATAGCTTCTACTCATATGTCTAGTGCTGATTCACACTTTCAATATTAGCCATTTTCAATAACTCAAAATTGATAGATCTGTTAAGACACATAGGGGATATTAACTTTTCTTCTATCTTATATGCCATTGATAATGTATGATGACCAAGAGTGCCATTTGACAGAATAATTCTGCCAACAGCTAATTCTGTTTTCCTTCTGAGCAACTGTTTTCTCTCTGTTTATTTGTCTGGTTTTCCAAGAGCCTTGGCAGTTTATCTTATATCAGTTAATGCTACATATGAAGAGCAACTTTGAATAATTCCTACATAGTTGGGTCCTTCTTCTGTGTGTACTGACAAAATTATTTTTTTTTTAACTAGAAAGTACTGATTTGTAATTTTGGAGAGAAAAATAAAATAATTTGGCTTACTAGAGCAATTAGCATGTTTAATTTGAAAAGCCTGGCAATCTGTAATGATTTAGCACGACTTTTTTAGAAAAGTTCCATAAAAAACAATGCAATTTGGATTGGAGCAAACTAATCACTGCTCCAAATATATATATATATATATATATATATATATAAAGTTTATCTTTCTGATATTTATATAAATGCACTAAACTTTGAGACTCTCTTATCTAGCACAAACAGACTTAACATTATATATGTTTAGAGGGGCCTTGTTCACCATGATTACAACTTGATTCTGCACTTTCACTTTCTCAGTGAACTGCTTTTAAACTATACATACATCATTGTGAATTTGTGGTTATATTAGTTTTCTATTACTGTGTAACAAATTAGGACCAATTTAAGGGCTTTAAAATACCCACAATTATTTCACAGTTTCCATGGGTCAGGAGTCAGGACACAACTTGTCTGAGTCTTTTATTCAGGGTCCCACAGAGTTTCAATTAAGGTATTAGCTGGGCTGCATTTTCATCTGGAGGTTATACTGGGAATAATCTGTTTCAAGCTTACGCAGATTGTTGACAGAATCTGTTTTCTTGTTACGGTATGACCAAGGGCTCTAGCTTTCTGCGATCTGCAGATTGTTCTGAGTTCCCACAGGTATGTACAGTTCTGAGACTTTCCACAGTTCCTTGCCACACAGGTTTCTCACACACAGTCACTTTCTTTATCAAGCTTGCAAGTAGAGACTTATATAAGAGAAGTCTTATATAATGTAACTTAAACATGGCAGTGACATCCTGTCACCTTTGCCATATTATACTGGTTAAGTCCAAGTCACGGTCCCCATTCATACTCAAGAGTATGTGATTGCATAAATGCATAAACACCAGGAGATAGGGATCATTGGGAATCACCACAGTATCTGTGGCTACAGTGATGGAATAGAACAAATATCACAAAATGTAAATTTAATAAATGAAACTATCAGAATACAAAGCCTATAAAATTATGTACACTGAGAATTATTTTGCCCTATCAACTACATATTAGCTTATAATTTCTTGTAAAACAGTGCCAACTTTCATAAATTTCATGATTATTTAATAACATAATGAAAATGTATGTATAATTATAAACAAACTTATATATCCTGTGTATCTCATACAAGTTTATTTCTCTCTAAAGCCACAAAATGCTTGCCAGCCATTTAATATGTCACCCAAGACCACCAGTATTCAGCAGACTATTCTTTAAGAAACAGCACCTGAAGTAAAGATCTCTTCTTAGAAAACAGTCCATATTATCTCATCAAGGTAAAAATGTGGATTTGGGGCATTTCCCACACTCTAATTGCAAAGTGCTCTTTTAATATATACATTTTTCTCTTTAATAAATTCCTGTGGAGCAATACTACCATCAATGTGAAAATTACAGTGAAACTGTTACAACAAGCAACAGCTCACTGTCTTCTTGTAAAACAATTTATGTGCTAGGGTGAACACATAACATTGTTTGATGCATTGCAGCTTCAGCTAAATTGTGAAAATGTAAAGAGGTGAATAAGACAATATCCCAGAATTTCTGGCTATTTAAAGTATGTACTATAAAAGTGTGCCTTAGCAACCGTTTATGTAAGAGATGGATAAGAAGTGATCTTCCCCCAAAAGATAATCATTTATTTTGAAAATGATTTGAAGAAGATTTATTTAAATCAATTGCAAGGAGAAAATATCATTTTAAGTACAGCTTCAAAAACAAGGAAAGGAATATATTACACTTGTAGCTCTTTTGCTAAAGACTTGTTATTTTTGTGCTAACTGGCCCATTTCAAATACAGACATTCAGTCAGCTGGAGTACATTCATTGTCTTCATGTTATTTCATTTTCTTGGCCTACAAAGCCCAAGTATGCTATTAAGCTAAAGAAAAAAAATAGATACAAAAGGTATTAAAAATATAAATGGAGTACTTCAAATATGGCACTATAATAAGTAAGTAATATGTCTCCTTTTATAGTCGTAGATGAAGCACAGAAAGTGATTACAGCCACAGATTTATGAAATGTTGCAGGAAGCTTTTTTGTAAGTTTTTAAGGTATAGTTTTTCATTTGCCTTGAACTAACTACTGTTTCAGGTGGCAAAACTAACACAAAACACACTATTTTATTTCTATAGCTTAACTTTCAAATAGTATAAAAGTGTATTCCTCTGAAATGCATGTTTGCTTTATTTGTATCCACAACATTATCAAGACATTGATAACTTCTGTAGATATGCTTAAATTGCATCATATAAAGACTTTTTTTACTTGTTCTTTTACTTTTGCTCACATTCAATAGCTATATACAGTAAATCTCATCTGTGTCAGAAAGTAAGAAAATTATACATTAATGCTATATAATGGGTTTATAGTTAAATTTCACAAAGGCATAGTCTTTCATTGTTAGCTTTCCCTTTAGCAATATTTCCCTGTGATTAAGTTAGAGATCAGATAACCTCCTTATGCAGTATATGCCCAATAGCAATATAAAACTCAATATCTGCTGCATTATTTTATAGACTTACTCCATTTTACATGTAAAATGAATACAAAATAAATAGATAAACCAAATATGAAATATAAAACATGGACATTTATCACTTGCAAATATGAATGGAAAGAACAAAATAAATAGAAAAAATCTGTGATGGCAATATAAGAATATGGAGAATAGATAAATCCACAACTTTGTATTTTTTATGTTTTAGATGGGCTTTGTTAAAGCTCCGATCCTCTGAAATGGGAAGTGTGCATTGTATAATCATCTTCATTAATATTCATTCCAAGTGCAGGCTAGGTATCACATTCATTTATTTATTTTTTTTCCTGAAAACTTCAGCTTTACATCGTTCAAACAAAAATCAAGGAATTAGTACAACTAAAGCTACATCTGGCTGATTTTCTTAGTTTATGGGAGAATAGCGTGGTTGCAGATTATTATTGATTTGAAAGTGATTAGTTAGCCACTGAAAAATTGACTTTCTACTCATGTTAGATACCATTATTGGGCTTTTTTCCAAGATGGCAGATTAGAGGTTTTTAGCATGCCTCAGCCACTTAGAAATAGCTACATAGTGCATAAAAATCAAATCTGTTAGCTTTAATTCAATGAGGAAAATGGGAATCCACTGCAATAATGAATGATACTCTAGGTCTCAAAGAGAAGGCAGGCAAATAGCTCCCATGATGGCATCCTGCTGATAAAAGTGAGTAAAACCCCAGTACATGAGAGAGACAGACAGCCTCCCTCTATGACTCACCTTTCCACTGGGGATTAGAGCAAACCAAACTGAGAGAGAGCACTTTGTTTTACCCAAGCCCTAGAGCTAACATGGAGAAGCTTGGAGACGTAGTGAGGCAAAGACACCAGGAAAAGCTGCAGGTGTTTTCCCAGAACTGGGACAGAGAGAAGGATGCCATTTTTTTTTTCTTTCTTTCTTTCTTTCTTTTTTTTTTTTTGAGAAAGAATCTTGCTGTGTTGCCCAGGCAGGAGTGCAGTGGCACGATCTTGGCTCACTGCAAGCTCCAGCTCCCGGGTTCACGCCATTCTCCTGCCTCAGCCTCCCGAGTAGCTGGGACTACAGACGCCCATCAACACGCCTGGCTAATTTTTTGTATTTTTTTTAATAGAGACAGTGTTTCACTGTGTTAGCCAGGATGGTCTCGATCTCCTGACCTTGGATTACAGGCATGAGCCACTGCGCCCGGCCAAGGACACCATTTTTAATACAGGCTCATACAAAATCAACCATTCTTTGGTCTGCAGCATGACAGCACAGACATTTTAGTCTTTGCGCAGAGATTGAGCACCTGCCCTGGAGTAGAATAGAGGCCTCCACAGCCAGAACTATGGAAAGTGCCTCAGCAGCAGGAACTGGAATTGTAATTTCCCCTGTCATTGGCCTGGGGCAGGAGAAGAGCTGCTACAGCTACAGTATCTCCTATATGATGGGAGTTGCAGCCAGGGCCAGCTTGGTAACTCGGAACTGGTCTGCGTGTGTCACTTCTTTGTGCCCCAGCTGGCTTCCCTGAAACCACAGTGCAGGGACCAGCAGCCAGAATACCCACACCACTCCTGTGCAGAGATCCTGTGCAAGGAGGTCTCTCTGCTTCATGTCTAGGCAGATTCTCCAGACACTTGGAGCACCCACTTGCCTTGTTCAGCAGCCTGACCCACACCACCATTTCTGGACACAAATCATGGTATGGTGAGGCCATCTCCACTTCATGCCCAGGCAGATCTCCAGACATGTGGAGCACCCACTCACCTGGATCAGCAGCCTGAACTGCCCCACCTTTCCTGTGCAGAGATTTGGGTGCACTAGGTGCCTCTCTGCTTCCCACTCAGGCAGATCTCCAGGCATTCAGAACAACTGCTTGCCTAGTTCTGCAGCCTGAGTCACCCAACCCCTCCTTTGCAGAGGTGTTGGTTCCAAGGGGCCCTCTCTGCTCCATGCCCAGGTAGATCTCCAGGCATTCAGAGCACCTCCTTGCCTGGAACAGCAGCTGGAGCCAGCCCACCCATCCTGTGCAGAGCTTTATCAATGGACTGAACCAAGCAGAATTAAAAAAAAAAAAAAAATCAGAGCTTGAAAGCTAGTCTTTCTAAGTAACCCAGTCAAACAACAATAAAGAAAAACAATTTTATAAATGAAAAAGTTTTCAAGAAATATGGGATTATGTAAAGTGGCCAAACCTATATAAATAATTGGCATTCCTGAGGGAGACAGAGAAAAAGAAAACAACCTACAAATAATATTTGAGGGAATAATTCAACAAAATGTCCCTGATCTTGCTAGAGAGGTAGATAAGCAGACACAAGAAAAACAGAGAACACTTGTGAGATACTCTGCAAAACAAACATCACCAAGGCATGTAGTCACCAGACTGTTCAAGGTCAATGCTAAAAAAAATTCTTAAAGGAGGCTAGAGAAAAAGGCCAGATAACATACAAAAGGAACCTGCTCAAGCTAACAGTGGACTTCTCAGCAGAAACTGTACAAGACAGGGGAGACTGGTGGCCTATTTTCAGCATTATTAAAGAAAAGAAATTTCAACCAAGAATTTCATATCCCACCAAAGTAAGTTTCATAAGCAAAAGAGAAATACAATCTTTTGCAGAAAAGCAAGTGCTAAAAAAATTCATTACCACTTGATCAATCTTGTAAGATATCCTTAAGGGGGTTCTAAACATGGAAATAAAAGAATGATGCCTGCTACCACAAAAACATACTTAAGCACTTTGCCCACAGACCTTATGAAGCAACCACATAAAAGACACTAAGCAACCAGCTAACAGCTTAATGATATGATCAAAACCTCATATATCAATATTAACCTTGCGTATAAATGGTCTAGACAGTCCAGTTAAAAGGCACGCCATGGCAAGCTGGAAGAGAAAACAAACAAACAAGCAAAACAAGAAACAACAAGACCCAGCTGTCTGCTGGCTTCAAGAGACCCAGCTCACGAGTAACAACACCCATTGGCTCAAAATAAGAGGTTTAAGAAAGATCTATAGTGCAAATAGAACACAAAAGAGAGCAGGGATCACTATTCTTATATCATATAAAACAGGCTTTAAACCAATAATAAAGGACAAAGAAGAGCATTACATAATGATAAAGAATTCAATTCAATAAGAAGACTTAACTATCCTAAATATGTACACACTCAACTTTGGAGCACCCAGATGCATAAAACAAGTATTTCTAGACCTAAAAAAATAGTTAGGAAGCCACACAATAATAGTGAGGGATTTCAACACCCTACTGACAGTGTTAAACAGATAATCTGGCAGAAAACTACTAAAGAAATTCTGGACATAAATTTGACACTTGACCAGTTGGATTTAACAGACAACTACAGAATACTCCACCCATCAACTGCAGAATATAAACCATTCTCATCTGCACACAGAATTGGCTCCAGGATTGATCACATGCTTAGCTATAAAGCAATTCTCAATAAATTTTTAAAAAACCAAAATTATACCAACCATGCTCTTGGGTCATGGTGGAATAAAAATGGAAATCAATATCAAGAATATCTCTCAAAATGACACAATTATATAGAAATTAAACAACTTGCTTCTGAGTGACTTTTGGGTAAACAACAAAATCAAGGCAGAAATCAAAGAAATTCTTTGAAATAAATTAAAATGGACACCACATACAAAAATCACTGTGAAGTAGCCAGAGCGGTGTTAAGAGGAAAGATTATAACGTTAAATGACCATGTCAAAAAGTTAGAAAAAACTTAAATTAACAATTTAACATGACCCCTAGAGGAAATACAAAAATAACACTAACCACACATGTAGCAGGAGAAAGTAAATAACTAAAATCAGAGCAGAACCGATTGAAACTGAGACTCCATAATCCATACAAAGAATCAAAGAAAGGTTGACCACTAGCTAGATTAACAAAGAAAAAAAGAGAGATGATCCAAATAACCATAATCAGAAAAGACAAAGGTGGCATTTTAACAAATCCCACAGAAATACAAAGATCTTCAAAGAGTATTATGAAACCTCTATGCACACAAACTAGAAAATCTAGAGGAAATGGATAAATTCCTGGAAACATACATTCTCCCAAGATTTAATCAGGAAGAAATCTAAACCCTGAACAGACTAATATCAAGTTTCAAAATAGAATAAGTAATTAGAAAACAAAAACATAAACAAAACAAGCCCCAGACCAGCTGAATTCTATTAGACATGCAAAGAAGAGTTGTTACCAATCCTACTGGAACTATTCCAAAAATCTGAGGAGGAGGGACTCCTGCCTAACTCATTCTACAAAGCCAGCATCACCCTAATACCAAAACCTAACAAAGACAAATTAAAAAAGAAAAGTACAGGCCAATATCCCTGATGAACATAGACTCAAAGATCCTCAACAAAATACTAACAAAATAAATCCAACAGCCCATCAAAATGTTAATTCACCATGATCAAGTAAAATTCATTCCTGGAATGCAAAGTTTGTTCAAAATATGCAAATAAATAAATGGGATTCAACATATAAACAGAATTAAAAACATGAACTATATGATCATCTCAACAGATGCAGAAAAGCTTTTGATAAAATCCAACATCCCCTTATAATAAAAAACCATCAAAAAATTAGGCATTCAAAGAACATACCTCGAAATAATAAGACCCAACTATAACAAACCCCCAGCCAACATTGTACTGTGCAGGCAAAAACTGGAAGTATTCCCCTTGAAAGCCAGAGCAAGATGAGGATGCCCAATCTCACCACTCCTATTCAACATAGTACTAGAAGTGCTAACCAGAGCAATCAGGCAAGAGAAAAAAAATAAAAGCCATCCAAGACAGGAAGTCAAATTATCCCTCTTTACTGATAATATGTGTCTATACCTAAAAAACCCTAAAGACTGCATCAAAAGGTTCCTGGAACTAATAAACTTCAATAAAGTTTCAGGATACAAAATTAGTGTACAAAAATCAGTAGCATTTCTATATACCAGTATTTTCAAGCTGAGAGCCAAAGCAAGAACACAATCTCATTTATAATAGCCTCAAAACAAACAAATAAACAAAAACCTAGGAATACATCTAAACCAAAAGGTAAAGTTTCTCTACAAGGAAATCTACAAAACCTTGCTCAAAGACATTATAAATGATACAAACAAATGGAAAAACATTCCATGCTCATGGATTGGAAGAATCAATATAACATGGTCATACTGTCCAAAGCAATCTACAGATTCAACACGATTCCTATCAAACTGCTAACTTCATTTTTCACAGAACTAGAAAAAAACTATTATAAAATTTATATAGAACTGAAAAAGATCCCAAGTAGCTATCTTAAGCTAAAAGAACAAAGCCAGAGTCATCACATTATCTGACTTCAAGCTATAGTATAATACTATAGTAACCAAAACAGCATGGTACTAGTACAAATACAGACACATAAATCAGAATACAGAACCCAGAAATAAAGCTGCACACCTACAGCCATCTGATCTTTAAGAAAGTCCGCAAAAATAAGCAACAGTAAAGGACTCTTTATTCAATGAGCAGTACTGGGATAGCTGGTTAGTCATATGCAGAAGAGTAAAAATAAACCCCTACCTTTCACAATATACAAAAAACAAAAAACAGTACAGGATGGATTAAGATTTAAATGTAAGACCTCAAACTGTAAGAATCCTAGAAGAAGGAAACACCATCCTGGACATTGGCCTTGGGAAAGAATTTATAACTAGGCCCTCAAAAGCAATTGCAACACAACCAAAATTGACAAGTGGGACCTAATTAAAATAAAGAGCTTCTGCATCAGAAAAGAAACTATGAACAGAGTAAACAGACAGCCCACAGACTGGAAGAAAATATTCAAAAACTATGCATCTGAGGTCTAAATCCAGAATCTATAAGGGACTTAAACAAATGTACAAGCAGAAAACAAGTCACCCCATTAAAAAATGAGCAAAAGGCATGAACAGAATCTTCTCAAAAGAAGACATACAAGTGCCTAACAAACGTGAAGGAAAGCTCAACAAAACTAACCATCAGAGAAATGCAAATGGAAACTATGAGATATCATCTCACACCAGTTTGAATGGTTATTACTGAAAAGTTGAAAAACAACAGACACAGATGAGGCTGTGGAGAAAAAAGGAATACTTATACACTTTTCGTGAAAATGTAAATTAGTTCAGCCACTGTGGAAAGCAGTTTGGAGAGTTCTCAAAGAACTTAAAATAGAACTACCATTAGAACCAGCAATTCCAATTCTGGGTATATATCCAAAAAAATAAATTATTTTACAAAAGGGCACATGCATAGGTATGTTTGTTGCAGGACTATTCACAGTAACAAAGATACAGAATCAATGGTGGATTGGATAAAGAAAACGTGGTGTATATACACCATAGAATACTATACAGCCATAAAAACTAATGAAATCATGCCCTTATATGCAAATACACCATAGTATACTACACAGCTATAAAAACTAATGAAATCATGCTACAGTACACAGCCATAAAAACTAATGAAATCATGCCATTATCCTAAGTGGATTCATGCCAGAACAGAAAATCAAATATCACATGTTCTTACTAATCAGTGGGAGCTAAACAATGGTTACTTCACGGAGATAAAGATGGCACCAATAAATTCAGGGGACTACTGGAGAATAGAGGGACAGAGGGGGCTAAGGATTAAAAAAACTATTGGGTACTATTCTCACTAACTGAGTATGAGATCATTCATACCCCAAACCTCAAAATCACTTGATATACCCAGTTAACAAACCTGTACCCCCTGAATCTAAAATAAATTTAAAATTTTGTTTTAAAATTATAAGAATTTGAGATAATGCATGTGTTAATTAGATTGTCTTAATTATTCCATATGGTAGTAATAAGTCACAATACCACTTTGTACCCCATTAATACATAAAATTATACATTCTCAATTTACAATAAAATAATAAATAAAATTATGATTATTTAATGCAAAGCTGATAAAGTTATGACGCAAATGAAATATACACTAGTAATATTCACACTGGTCACCCAATAAATATCTATTGAATGAATGAATCAATGAATATTTAAAAATTAAAAAAATAAGAAATCATTATTGTCATTTTCAAATAACATCTACTTAATGTTGGTTGGGACACTGATTTAGGGATGGAAGCAACTGTAAACTGTTTTAGTAATATCTAATATAAATGTTTCAGTTGAATCAGAATTGTGTTAAGAATTCTGGTTATTTTCTAAAATTTATTAAATCATATACAAGGTGATGCTATAGCCTTTTGAAAAACAAAGCTTTCTGAAAGCCCTATTTGCTTTGGATCTTCTATAGCTGGGCAAGGTTAGGATCTGTGTTACACAGACAAAAATCAAATACAAACTTGGAAAAATTAATTTGTTCTACTTTCAGAACATATTTAGTCAAAATTCACATTGAGAATTGCCAAGTTGAAACTTGCAAATTTAAAACTCTTATTTCCTCCCCTTCCTTGGCAAATTAGACAGTGATGAGTAAATACTTTCTTGAACATCACATACTTTTTATCCTTTTTAGAGCTTTCTATTTCCTCTCTTATTTGTACACAAAAATTCTTTTCCAGTTTTGACAGCATTGGCTGATTTTATTAGCATTTACTTTAATTTTCCAATCAAGAATAGTATCTATTAAATCTGTTTATTTTTATCTTACTTCTTCTAAGTAGGCTTGGCTTACCCTGTAGGAAGTCAGACATTAACCACACTTCTCATTCTTAGCAGCACGATTTTCAGATAAGCCTTCAGAAGCAAAGATTAATAAGTATTAATATATGTTGTAATAATACCTTGCAGACAGATCTAAGTTATGCAATTTGAAAATTAAGAAAGAAATATTTTTCACTTCTCAAAATCAGAGATGAAAAAATATAAATTCTCCATTTTTGGGATTTCTATAAGAAGGTTGACATCTATTTATCCTGAGTACTTTGCCATTTACCTCCCTGGAACCATTTAGTAAAGAAATTGTTTAGCAAACTTTGTGCTGGGATCTTTGCTAGGTGGCTCTGCGTGTACTTTAAAGATACTCTTTTGTGCCATCAAGGAGTATGCTGTCAGCAGAAGAGACAAAAAATTCACAATATTTTAAATGCTAAGACTGGGAGAAGCACTGGGTATTTGGAAAACAGGAACCTCTAGCCAAGGTGGAGTAGTGTAGGCCAAATGAAAATCAATCATTCCTTCAAAGGAGATGCAACATTTCAAGTGCACTAAAGAGAGAGTTCTGCCCATCCTAACTTTTCCCCATCTTCAGTTCTCTTTCTCCTTCTATTTAGAGAGTAAAATTGTCATTTGGTATAAAATCATTACACAGATGATGAAGCAGGGCTGTGCTGTATTCTGAGATTCTCAGCAGTGTAAAGAAAGTGTTTTATGAAATTCAAGGTAAGTGCTTAAGCTTTACCTACAGGGTACTGTATTTGTTCTTGTGCTTATTTCCTAGATGAGACAGAGACACGAAAGGGCGGTTATTCGCCCCAGGTCCATCAGATTCACACTCAAGGCATGCTCAAGTGTTGGGAAATCATGAGAGATGGCAGAGGCTGTAGTAATCAACATGGCCTTCACACTTGAGTATGAGCAAGTAACAGGATGTAACAGATACAAATGGACATTGACTGGACTTATAAATATATCTCCAAATTTGAAGATAAATTAAGAGAATAAGTGGTGTTCCAAGGAAGAAGAACACTGAAGTAAAAAAGATAAAATAACACTACTGGCAAATCTCTGTGCAAGAGAGTATTTCTTCATAATCTTTCATTCAAAAAATGCAATTCTGTAAGAGTCCAATTAACTATCCTGGAAAAATAATGCTGGAAAAAATAGGTTTTACAAAAAAGCATTGGTAGTTTGAAGATAGAAGAATATTGAAATAAATATGCAATGGAAGATCATAGAAAAGTAGAAAATAATTCAACAAACCTAAAATGCAATAGTGTAATTTAACATAATATGTATTTTAATGCAATATGCAGTTTACATATAAGATGCAGAATAGCATTAGAAAGAAAATTAGAGAGATGATGGGCAAACAAGAATCTCTATCAATATTAAGAGAGAAGAAACAAAAAGACAAGGAAGAAAATAACAGTATAAGAAAGAAGGTGATAAATAACAACAGAGAATGTAAATCCAACCTAAGAATGCTCAGTAGCCGAGGAAGAAAATAGAAAAAGAGATCCAAAATAGGGTGATGGTGATGAAGAGGTGAAGAGGGAGAATAAAGATGGTGACACTAATAATAACATTACTTTGTTAAGACAAGTCCTAAATACAGGCAAAATTATTCAATACTTAGAAAACGGTATTTCTAGAAACTCTGAGAAAGCTAAGAAAAAGTCCAACCCTCTAATGCTTGTTTTTTTAATATAAAAAGTGTGGATTTACAAACACAAAATATGAGAATTATGAGACAGGAAATCTAGGGAAATGTATATGTATCCAGATGAATACACAATACAAGTTGTTATTTTGTTTTTAACTTTGGTACCTACAGAAATAATGTTGTCTTCAACACATTCACTTCAATAACTTAAAGAAAATCACTAGAGGAATTAAAAACTGGATTTCTATCTCTAAAAATCACTATAAAATCTGATTGTCAAGTTCCCAAGGAAATGACCGGCATATACATAAAAAAGTTAAAAATCTGAATAACTGCTGAAAACTACATTTTGTTCTGTTTTTTTTTTAGATAAAAATTGATAGGATATTATTGAAAAAGTACAACGGACTTGTTTTCACTCTCTCTCATATTGAAAAGACAAGAATGGCATGGGAAATGCACATAACAAAAATAAGACTTCACTGTCATAGCCAAGCTTGAAGAGTGAGGCTAGAGCCTGAGGCAAGCTGATAAACACACAGAGAGCTACATGTTTCAGAAACAGGTGACTGCATTAAAGGAATCCTTCAAAGAGAAACAATCTTCCTTGGAGCAGTCAGCTACAAACAATGGTCTACCAAAGGGCAGAAGAGTGAAAGCACTCTGTCCTAGACCAGAATGTAGAGGGTGAAGACAGAGGAATAAAATAGATGTGAGTATAAACAGATAGACAGATGACAGATACATGATAGATTAGAAAGATAGATAGCTAGCTAGATAGCTAGATAGATGGCTAGATAGATAGCTAGCTAGATAGCTAGATAGATGGCTAGATAGCTAGATAGATGGCTAGATAGATAGTTTTGGATATACATTATTATATTTATGTCTCTTTATATTTTATATAACTCCTCCCAAATTTTAAATGAACAATAAAAGAATCAGAGAGTAAAATGAAACGTTTGGACAACTCTTCTAAGAATCTCTCCTGCAAGCATATTTGCCCATGTAGAGGAATATTTATGCACAAGAATGTAAATGCTAACCCGACTAATAGCAAATATCTGGAAACAATCTAGAAGCCTATAAAAAGAGGACTAATTATATAAATGGTGGTGCTTCTATACAGTGAAATATTGTAGCCCTTTGAGTAAAAATGAGTTTAATTAATAGTGCTGGAATATGTGTGATTACATTAAAAATGAAGCATGATAGAGAACAATGACAATGGTATGTCCCTGCATGTTCATAAAGACCACATATATATATATATATATATGCACAAACCATTTCTGTAATTGATATGTCTATAATTTTGTACTAGTATTATGCCATATTACTTACGTAGAATTATAAGTAGGCTTTGCCAATTTAGAATGAATCCAGATTGAAGGCTTTAGATTATTTGTTTTCTACTATAATTAATACCCTTTGACAAGGGCACAATTTTGTCCTTCCAGAGGGAACCCACAGCTCAAGCTCTTTAAAAACAATTGGCCAAATGAACGTCATTCACCAATTTTAACTTAACCATGCAGGCATTTGGGAATTGGGTGGGGAATAGTGACCAACACATGCCAGATGTAGTCGGGAGAATTGGCCACAGAGCTCCAGATACTAGAGAACCACTAGGACACACTACACACCAGGAGTAGTACAATGTTAAAATGTTATCTTGGATGAAGAAATGGAAAAGAGGCCAAGTCCTTCTCAGTGACATAATTGTTACTAAAATAAAAGAGAATTTTAAACACTTGATTCATAGAGAAATTTCCTATATGCCCCACAAGCAACTTTAGGCAGCCAATGCCTCCAAAAAAGTGAGAAATATTTAAGCATTAGTTCTTGGTACCTGCTGGAAATTATGTGCATTTATAAGTCAATGAGAGAAATATTATCAAGTCTTTTGTTGCAGACTGCTGGTTGCCATCCCAAATCTATTAGCCCCTTTTTCCATAATAATTAAATTTTAGTGGGGCATATGGCCACAACTAGTCAGTCTAACAATTCCTAGTCTCTTTTGCAACTTGGTATGGTGAAGTGACTAAGTCCTCTCCAGTGGAATGAAAAAAGAAATAATGAGTGTACAAGACATCTCAGATGCTCAAGAAAGTCCAGTTTGCCCAGGACTCCATTTACCCCTTTCATACGATCTGGAGCACAGATGGTATTAAAGTAGCTTCCATCATGTAGACATGGAAAATTCTCTAGGAGATGGTGGAGAAAAAAGGTACAAAATTACCAAGACCCTGAATTCCTTCTGTAATAATATTTTGCAATACAAATAAGAAATAAAATTATATTGCTCCGCAAACACTATGTGGATTATTTTTGCAGCAATGTGGCCATTATCCTACCTATTAGACCTTTATTTTAGCTAAGTCAGCATACTGAGCCTCTGATACAGTGACCTGACTGAAGACAGAGGCAAATCAATTATTACCTCCAGCTATCTTGATTACATTTGTCCACATTCCTTCCAATATCCTTTTCTAGCTGACTTTAACTCAAATACTTTCATGTCTCTGATATCCATTAGAATAACCACTTGTCTCAGGGTCAATTTCTTATTTTTTCTATGCTAATAGTACTCTGCAAAAGGATTCTCTAAGAAAATGTATGAAATTGGATATTGCCTGGATTGCAAAGATAAACTCAGGAAGACCAAAAAAAAAAAAAAAAAAAAAAAGCCTGAAAGCCTTTTATGGGTCCCTGTCTCTGAAACCACATACTCATTAAGTGTTGTTAAATTATGAATGCATTCATGTCATGACAGCTATAAAAGGTGAATTAAAATAATGTGTGGATGCATCTAGCACAGTATTAGAAGCTGAGAGAGTCTCAATAATCTTGTTACTCCCTTTTTCTTAGCCAATCTGATGGCAAAAATTTAATCCAATTATTATTTTTTTTTACACTGCAAATAAAACCAATGTATCTTTATTGGAAAAGAGAGGACATAAGGATATAAAACAAAAGATCCTGTTAATTAATAATCTTTCTTAAAAATACAAACAACTCATAACATGTGTTTATTAGCACCTGTTTTGAATCAAGGATTGAGACAGTAGCCATGGGTACTGTAAAAATTGATATCCAAGGTAACAAAGAATTAACTGCAATTGAATCTGAAAATTTTTTCAAGAGATCCAGGGTTGGATTTGCATATTTAAAATTTATGTTACCCTAGCAACTGTTAAGTCATTTTTTACACATGGTTAGTATCATGTGATTGTATGTATTAATAATCTTTTAATAGTTTATAATTCACTAAGAATATTTATAATTAAAATCAGGGACATATTAAGATGCTAATAACACAACATATTAATGTGAATGCAGACAAAAAATAATACATGGTAAAATTCAATTTTTTTTTTAAGTTCCGCAAAACATGTGCAGAATGTGCAGGTTTTTTACACAGGTATATGTGTGCCATGGTGGTTTGCTGCACCTATCAAACCATCACCTAGATTTTAAGTCCCACACCCATTGGCTATTTGTCCTGATGCCCTCCCTCCCTCCACCCTCGCACCGACAGGCCCCAGTGCCTATTGTTCCCCTCTCTGTGTCCATGTGTTCTCCTTGTTCAAATCCCACTTATGAATTAGAACATGTGGGTTTGGTGTTCTGTTCCTGTGTTTGTTTGCTGAGGATGATGGTTTGCAGCTTCTTCCATGTCCCTGCAAAGGACATGATCTCATCCCTTTTTATGGCTGCATAGTATTCCGTGGTGTATATGTACCACATTTTCTTTATTCAGTCTCTTATTGATGGGTATTTGATTTGGTTCCATGTCTTTGCTATTGTGAATAGTGCTGCAATAAACATATGTGTGCATGTATCTTTACAATAGAATGATTTAAACTCCTTTGGTATATACCCAGTAAGGGGATTGATGGGTCAAATGGTATTTCCGGTTCTAGATCCTTAAGGAATTGCCATGCTGTCTTCCACAATGTTTGAACTAATTTACATTCCCACTAACAGTGTAAAAGTTTCCTATTTCTCCACAGCCTTCCAGCATCTATTGTTTCTTGACTTTTTAATAATTGCCATTCTGACTGGCAGGGGATGGCATCTCATAGTGGTTTTGATTTGCATTTCTGTAATGAACAGTGATGTTGAGCTTTTTTGTGTATGTTTCTTTGCCACATAAATGTCTTCTTTTGAGAAATGTCTGTTCATATCTTTTGCCCACTTTTTGATGGAGTTGTTTTTTTTCTTGTAAATTTGTTTAAGTTCTTTGTAAATTCTGGATATTAGACCTTTGTCAGATGTGTAGATTATTTTGTAGGATAAAGAACATTAGCAAATTCCAAACTGAAGATACATTAGGCATGAGAATAAACAGTATCTTTTTAAAATTTTGCAATCTTTCTCACAAGTTTCTTAAAGTTACTACTCTACACAAACTGTCCTAACCTGGAAAATCTTTTCTACTCTTAGTACATCAAAGGAGCCTTTCATTCACCACATGTGTGTATTTATTGGTGCAGTTCTGCTTAACACTTCTCACTGTGATCTATCTAGATATTTCTAAGACCAGTCTTTGGTACTTCTTTGAATCTCTCTTGTGATATTTGCACATAAAAATATGAAATAATGAGTGCCAGGCAGTGTGGCAGTCATTTGGTAAGTACTATTACTATGTTTTACCAAATCTTCTGATGAATATACTGAGTCATCTAAGAAACCAATGACATGAGCCCTGTAAAGAGTGGAGCCAGAATTTTAGACCAGGTTATTTTGATTACAACAGACTTTCCGATATAGCATGCCACTGACTTAAAGAAAATGTTTCATAAGTCCAAGTCAGAGGAATGATAATCAGCTTGAAAGTTACAAATGGAAATCAATCATGTACTTTCCTATAATTCTACTTATCAATGACATAAAATAATTTGAAATATGCACACTGATTAGGTTTGTGTTACAGTTGAAGTATACTGATGAAGTTGCTGTTATCCTGAGATTTTATTTTTATAAGGGAAATAGTACAAAAATAATAGATGGTTTTAAAAAGTGGTTACTGTCAGGAAAATAATAAAATAGTAACATGACAGAAAGTAATGGAGGCTGCGTTACTCAAAAGAGGCCCTGGTCCAGACCCAAAAAGAGGGTTCTTAGATCTCATATAAAAAAATAATTAGAGGCAAATCCATAGAGTAAAGTGAAAGCAAGTTTATTAAGAAAATAAAGAAATAAAGAATGGCTCCTCTATAGGCAGAGCAGCCCCGAGGGCTGCTGGTTGCCCATTTTTATGGTTATTTCTTGATTATATGCTAAACAAGCAGTGAATTTATTCAAGAGCTTTCCAGGAAAGGGGTGGGCAATTCCTGGAACTGAGGGAGGATCCCCTTTTTAGACCATATAGGGTAACTTTCTGACATTTCCTTGGCATTTGTAAGCTGTCATGGTGCTGGTGGGAGTGTTTCTTAGCATGCTAATGCATTATAATTAGCGTATAATGAGCAGTGAGGATGACCAGAGGTCAGTTTTGTTGCCATCTTGGTTTGGCAGCTTCTTTACTCCAAACTGTTTTATCAGCAAGGTTTTTATGACCTGTATTTTGTGCTGACCTCCTATCTCATCCTGTGACTTAGAATGCCTAACCTCCTGAAAATGCAGTCCAGCAGGTTCCAGCCTTATTTTACCCAGCCCCCATTCAAGATGGAGTCACTCTGGTTCAAATGCCTCTGACAGCTGTGGACTCTTTATTTTAGGCCTGAGAAACTTCTACGAGATCTAAATAACAAGTAAACTCTAGCTATGAAGTTATCTGCATGATGAACTTTGCAAGCAGAAGGCACAGCAAGTGCAAATGACCTAACTAAGAGCAGTGTTGGAGAATTTCAGAAGCAAGCAGAAGGCATGTGCAACTGGAGAGTTCTGTGTAAGAGTGAGCTAATATGTGTCAATGAATCTACTGAAAATAATTTTCTTTTTTAAAAATGGAGAGATTTTGAGTACACAATTTGCAAACCAGGGAGATACAGCCTTCACTATGAAAATGAGGAATGCAAATTTGTTTGGTTGTGATTGGTCAAAGCAGGTCACAGTGTATTGTCTAGTCCAGGAGGCTAAATGATATTTTCCAGCCATTGTTTCAGGTGGCATAAATAGGACACAGCTATGAAAGTCCCAAAGTTATGTGAGCACGTGGGTTTTCTGGGAACACATGGCTTATGTGTGACCTTTAGTGAGTACATGACCATTGCTTCTATTCTGAATTTAGGCTCAAGGACTGACTCTTTCAGGGTTCACCTATGACATGAGGTCCTGAGAGGAAGGCTGAAGCCAGATTATACAAGCCATAGCAAGGCTTGAATTTTATGCCAAACTCAATAGGAAATTACTGAAAGGCTTTAAGCAGGGGATGACATGGGAACATGTGTATTTTTTAAAAAGATTCTATGAATGAGTAAAAAATTACGTATGCAGGTAAGAAGAAAAGATCCAAAGCTCTATCAGTGAGGAGATTATACAATAGTGAAAACAAAACAATGATGGTAGGTAGAACCAAAATGGGGAAAGGGAAAAAACTACATGTATTTGGTACTCTATTAGAAAGGTAATGTCAAAAAGACTTGCCAATAGATTAGATACAGAGAGTGAAGAATAGAGAGTGCTTTGTCTTGGATGTTTTTGTTCTCTCCAAAACTCATGCTGAAACTTAATCCCCAATGCAACAGTAATGGAAAACACGGCTTAATGCAGGGTGTTTAGATCATAAGGGCTTCACCATCATGAAAAATGTGATACCAGTACTAAAAGAGCTTGTGGTAGTGGGTGCACTCTCTTTTGCTTTTCTGCCATGTGAAGAACAGTGTTTCTACCCTCCAGGGAATTTACCCTCTAAGGCACCAACTTGGAAGCAGAGACCAGGCCCTTACCAGACACCAAACCTGCTGGTTCCTTGGTCTTGGACTTCTCAGCTACAGAGCTGTGAGAAATAAATTTCTGTTCTTTATAAATTGCTCAGTCTTAGGAATTCGGTTATAGCAGCATAAACAGACTAAGATAAAGAGGGACCTAGAAGGACTTTTAGTTGTATACATTAAAACCAAAAAACCTTGAATTCAAATCCAGGATATGCTATGTATTACTTCTGAGACCTTATTCAAGCAATTTGTCTTCTATTAGCTTCATTGTCCTCATTTGCAAATTGAGACAATACTTACGTTTAGATAAGAAAAATAGATAGATTTAAATAACACTAAAACAGGCCAGGCACGGTGGCTCACACCTGTAATCCCAGCACTTTGGGAGGTTGAGGGGGGTGGATCACCTGAGGTCAGGAGTTCGAGACCAACCTGGCCAACATGGCGAAACCTCATCTCTACTAAAAATACAAAAATTAGCCGGGCATGGTGTTGGGTACCTGTAATCCCAGCTACATGGGAGACTGAGGCAGGAGAATCACTGGAACCTGGGAGGCAGAGGTTGCAGTGAGCCAAGACCGTGCCATTGCACTCCAGCCTGTTAACAAGAACAAAACTCAGTCTCAAAGAAAAAAAAAAAAACATACTAAAACAAATCATTAGCACAGTGTCAAGTATATAGTGAACTTTCAATAAAGGTGATATTAGTATTAATATTATGTTTACTTCAAACTGAAAAGTACCAACGGAATTAATATTTTTGCTGGAATCATAATTGTCTCTCGTTAAGTTGTCTCAAGTCTGTTAAAAACAAACAACAAGAAAAGTTTTATATCTGAGGTAAATGTAATGATGTAGTTTTATACAAACCTTTATGGTGGTGTATATTTGGGTAAGACAGCATGTATCTCTGCATAACAAGAGAAATATTAGAGAAACTTACAGGGAAGAGTTTTTCTGGGTAGTCCTGTAGAAAATGAGGTTTTAAAAAAAAAGAGAAGGACATTCTGAATTGAAGGAACAGCATCAACAGAAAGACTACAGAGAAAAGTGCTTGATGAGCTTCCTGGATGGAGAATAGACCAATGTAATGAGTGCTGAGTGTCGCTGACAGAGGAGCAGAAGGGTGAGAGATAAGGTAGGTAGACAGGGACCCTGCTCTGCCCATGTTTGTTCGGCTTCAAGGTAGGCTGAGGCCAGATTTGTAAAGGGCTTTGAAAGTGTGCTATGAAGTTAGGAGTTATTCCCACAGGCAATGCAGTGTCAGAGTAATCAGAGTTTTAAGCACGATAAAATTGATGTTTTAAAAATATTACCCTTTTGGCTGTTGAAGCTGAAGTCAGAGTAAAAGCTACTAGAGCAGTAAAATGAGTTCAGAAACTGCAGGAGGTTTTTTTACATTTTTTTTTTAGATGAAGGTGGAAGTGGTACCTACTTGATAATGATTAAGCATATAGAGTTTTTGTCATGCTTTATTTCCCTCATAGTCAGTCATGGGCGAAGTCAAGGTCGAAAAAACAAGTCAGAGACGTAAACCCAACCCACAGCTTTGGATTCTCGGTTCAATACTTTATGCAGCTAAATAATGTGAAAATGTGCCTGGATGCTGCCTGATAGAGGGAAGGTTCCATTTTTAATATGTAAAACTTACCTTTGTATGCACGAAATAAATTATAAGAGCTGTGCCACTTTAATCAATCTGTTTTGCTAGAACTAGGCTCTATAGCTATTAAAAGACTTCTACTTCCGGAGACTTCCTCATGCCATGCAGCTTAGTCATGCCTCCTTGAGCACATGGAGGCATGAATAAACTTTAAAAGAGAAAGAGGAATATGCCTTCACTGGTTTTGTAAACACAGCAGCCAATGTGTTTGCCTAAAGGGAGAGATCTGCCACTTTGTAAGTTAAGCCTGAGTGAATTGCAGGGCTTCTAGACAGATACTCAGGAAAGACATCTGCAAAGTTTTAAAATAAAATCATTACCCTATTTCCAGGGCACAAGATATATAGGGCAGCTGGCTATTTGGAAAAAAAGGGTTGAAAGGTTCAAACGGAATGGTTTGTGCCTTTCAGGATCATTTGAGTCCATGGAAGTGGCTTCATACAAAGATCTATTTTTTAAATGAGGAATCAAAATTAAAGTAATCAAAGTGCTGTGCACGAGGTCAAATGGTTAAGTGGAAGACCTCCAGCTGCAACCCTGGCCTCATGATGACACATGCAGTGGGTTTTCTACCCTGCTACTTAACATGTTATGAAAACAGGGACAGTGATTAAGCATGCTTTCACCCTGCCTTCTGATTGTGCAACTACACCCAAGAATGATATCTTCACTGTGTGTTTCCCCTCGCTTCCTTCTTTCCATGGAGAAATACATTCTTTATAATTTCAAACTAAACTTTCTATTAATTTACACATGCATTGACTCATTTATTCATCAAACATTTATTATGCATCTATAAGTTAAGCACAGTGACAAAATCTCCAAGGAGGTCATAATTGGGAGACAGAGGAAGAGAGAAAGATATTAAACATTTAATCATCAGGGAGTATGAACAGTATTTGATTTTTTTTTTAAAGAACAGGAGAAGCAAGAATGATTAACAATTATTCTTACCCTTTAAATTGCAGAAAACATACTGCTTAAGATTCTGTTAAGCCCACAGGAAATAACCAGGCTGGCATATTTAGATTCATTTTCAAACTTTGACATAAATGAAATGAGATGTCCCCCCAAAACACCTGCTGGCCTGCCAAAGTTTGAAACTCTCATAATTTGAGACATTAAATTATTAGACAACAAAAGCAGCAACATTATTGAAAATGAGTGAATCCCAGTTAAAATCACATTAATTCACTAGCAGGATTCATTTACTTAGATTAAATTGTTGATAGATCAGACTCTTCAAACATTGATTATGAAAAAGGTGACCTCGGTGAGCATTTGGACTGTCAGTAGATTCATCTTCAACACTTTTCTCTAATGTCTTAAAAAGAAGTTCTCAATAGTTTGCTGCAATAGAAGCATGACAAAGGATCTTTGAAATAAATCAGGTTTTAGAAACCTGTCCCTCTCAAGAGACAGGAAAAAATGATGTGCTTATCCTTTCCCTCAAACTACACAAGCACGAATCACCAATACAATAAACTACTTAAATTTAAAAGTCTACTCACTTCCTAAAAACAGGGTAATTAAGTCTCATTTCAATTTTTATACAAAGAATTTGCTATGGCCTGATATCATAAAACCTTGAAGTTATAAATAAGTTACTATTTACCTGTGAGAGGGACTTTAAAAGTGCACAAGAATTTCAAGTTCTTTTCAATGCTACTTTCTTCTGATTCTTTCCACTTAAAATGAAGTAAACAAAGAACAATATATAAGCAAAAAGGAAAAGTATTTGTGCTCAATCTAATATACTAAATAATACATTTAGTTTTATGGATGACTTCTCTGTTGAATTCAAAATATTATATTTATACTTTTTCTTAAAATCTTGAAAGTTTCTGTTAACTTTTGTGCATGCCACCTTCTTCAAAGCTTGCTATGTTTTAAAATATCAACCCTTAGATGATAAATAGAATTGAATAACCAAAATAGGAGGATACTTCATACTTGATTTAAAATTAATCTTTAGTCATTATCATTAAAACTCTTTTCTAGTTCTAAGGAGAAACTTGTTCAAGGCTTCTGATAACTGTATCTCTGAGGAGGAGAAAATGGTGGCTTCCCTAGAGTGAGAAAATCCAGTGGCGCTCATAGGGTCTGGGCCTTATCATGGGGCATCAGACATGGACCAAGAGACACGAATCTATCAGCACTGAATTGGAGGGTGGATGGAGGGAAGGCCAAGGTTACACCCTTACCTTTTCAATGTCTCTAACTCATTAGATCTTTTTGATCCTGTACTTCTGTGGCCTTATTCATGTCTGTCTTATCTGATGAACTCATTAGCTTAATTACTGTCTGTACTAGCATTTGCCAGACCTTACTACTATGAAATGAATTTCACAAAGTTTGACCCAGAAGCTATCTGCATCAGAATCACCTGAAAACTTGTGACAAAGGCAGGTTACCACAGACCTACTGTCTGAAGATGGGTCTGATAACCCTTTATTTCAAACCAGCACCCCAAGTGATTTTCTTCCAAGATTAAGTTGGAGAAACACTGATTTTACAACATGAGAAATAGTTATTCTAGAAGTTGGTATCAAGCCTTTGGCTGCAAAATCTGAACCAATACTTTACTGAACTCTCAGCTTATTGATGACATTTCCTATTTCCCTTTTAATGATACAGAAATAGCATAGCTATGGAAATGATGGGCTTTAGAGTAAGGCAAACCCAAGTTCCATTTTTCCTGTCTTTTCACCCATGGAAGAGATAAATCAACGCCTCCTCAAGTGTTTTGGTTATTGTCTGTCTTCTACAGGAGATAAAACGCCATGAAAATAGTGTTCCAGATCAACTTTCTCTGTATCCTCAGCATCTCAGACAGCCAACAGAACATAGTAATTGCTCAAAAAATACTTGTGAGTTTATTGGAGATGTTAATTTGATAAAATTTGTATATAAAATTGTAATGGGACCTGAAAAGTAAACTTAGCTATTGCTACTATTACTACTATTATTATTATTACTTTAAAATATGAGAAGTTTCAAAATAAGATAAATTAGTCATAACAGATATGTAGACTCTGGTTCTCTTCAGAAGAAAAATAAAGGGAGATTAAATTTTATTTAAGAATGCATATTTCATTTCAGCAAAATAGATTATTCCGATTCAGAGCAGAAATATTTACAGGTAATAGAAATCATACAACTAGAATGTAAGTTTACTCAGGTATATGAGTGCTTAGAAAAGTAAAATTAAAGCTTATAAATTTTTCTTTTTATGAATAGCTCAAGGTAGATTTGGAACTCCCTTGAAAAAAAATCAGAATGGTGGCAACTAGCCTTTGGTTAATGGCTTAGATTTATTTAAGAGATGGTGTCTTTCTCTCTTGCCCAGGCTGGAGTACAGTGGGACAATCACATCTCAGTACAGCCTTGAACTCATGTGCTCAAGTGATCTTCCCACCTCAGCCTACTGAGTAGCTGGGACTCCAAGTTTGCACCACCAAATCTTTAGATTATTTTTAAAAGGGGAAGAATGTATGTACATCTTCCCATATAAGTAAAGTTGAATTATGAGACTAACTGTGTACCTGTGCTGCCAGAGATTCTCAAATAGAGCCTAATGGTGTCCTTGGATAAAACTAATGTTACAGCCAAAGTTATGATGAGGCCCATCTAATCTTCTGCCATTTGTTGTCATCAACTCATTCATGCACCTCTGCAAATCTCTGTCCAAATATCACCTGATTGGAGAAGCTATTTCTGCTTCCTCACCTTACATGGTGAGTGCAAAAGTAATTGTGGTTTTTGCAATGTTGAAATTTGCCATTTGATAGTGGAATGCTTTCTTAGACAAACGTGGCTGTGTTACACATCATTTTAAGGGGCATTTCTCACTTTATGTTTTTTGTTAATGATTATTACTTGCTGTTTATGTTTATTTTAGAATAAGGAAATGATGTTAGACAAAAAGCAAATTTGAACAATTTTCTTATTTAAAACTGGTCATAAAGCAGTGGAGACAACTCGCAACAACAACAATGCATTTGGCCCGGGAACTGCTAACAAACGTATGGTGCAGTGGTGGTTCAAGAAGTTTTGCAAAGGAGAGGAGATCCTTGAAGATGAGGAGCACAGTGGCTGGCCATCGGAAGTTGGCAACAACCAATTGAGAGCAATCATTGACACTGATCCTCTCACTATAGAAGTTGCCGAAGAACTCAATGTAGACTCTACATTCAAATGCTGAATGACTCTATGGTCATTCAGCATTTGAAGCAAATTGTAAAGATGAAAAATCTCAATAAGTGGGGCCTCATAAGCTGACTGAAAATTTTAAAAAGTCACTTATTCTACACAACAAGAAGGAACTGTTCCCTGATCAGATTGTGAACATGCAAGGAAAAGTGAATTTTATATGAAAACCGCCAATGACCAGCTCCGTGGTTGGACTGAGAAGCTTGAAAGCACTTCCCAAAGCCAAACTTCCACCAAAAAAAAAGGTCATAGTCATTGCTTGGTCTACTACCACTCTGATCAACTACCGTTTTCTGAATCACAGTGAAACCATTACTTCTGAGAAGTATGCTCAGCAAATCAATGAGATGCACCAAAAACTTCAAAGCCTGCAGCCACATTGGTCAACAGAAAGGGCCCAATACTTCTCCATGGCAATACCCGACTATATGTTGCACAACCAACACTTCAAAAGTTGAACAAATTGGGCTACAAAGTTTGCTCTATCCGCCATATTCACCTGACTTCTCACCAACCAACTACCACTTCAACCATCTTGACAACTTTTGCAGGGAAAATGATCCCACAATCAGTAGGATGCAGAAAATGCTTTAAAAGAGTTTGTTAAATCCCGAAGCACAGATTTTTATGCTATAGGAATAAACAAACTTATTTCTTATTGGCAAAAATGTGTTCATTATAATGATTCCTATTTTGATTAATAAAGATCTCTTTGAGCCTAGTTATAATGATTTAAACTTCATGGTCCAAAACTGCAATTATTTTTGCACCAACCTCCACTGGTGCAAGTTAAAAAGTAGCGTCAGCTAACTCACTGCTTATTTTTTAACCTCTTATCCTCTTTATTTCTCTCTGTAACACTGATCACCATTTAAGATGCTGTTACTTTCTATTCACTTATTGTCTCTTCCTCACTCAACATAATATAAGTAGAAGGCCTGGATGATGCCCATATATATTGGATGAGGGCAGACCACAAGCAGAGTGTTGATTTAAGGTTATAAAAATGATAAAATTTGAGCCAAGATAGAGTTAGACTTTGAGGGGTCAAGACTGGTTTTGGGCAGTGATAGACGTACAGTATAGATGTGACTCTCTCCAGCAGAATGCTAGTAGTACTGAAAGCCATATGAGAAGAATCTGTTTGAATATCAAAGCCTAAGTCAGCATTTCTCAAAGTGTGTTCTATTAAATACTTTGACAGATTAAGAAGAAAAAAGGAAAGAAAGAAAAGTGAACAAGGTGGGAAAATAAAATCAGGAACTTTTAAACTACATCTTTTTTTAGGTTTGCATTTAATATTAACACATCATAAACTATGAGAATCCATGGAGCAAAAAAACAAAATAAAAAACAAAAAAAACCCTCCTTAACTGAATATCCCTTGTTTCCTAAACTTATTTCATCAAATACTATTTCTTCCTCACATCACATGCTTTAATAATGAGTTTGAAAGAGGTAATTTTCACAATAATTAAAAATTACAACAATTTTAGCCATGTAGGGAGTGAATTAAACCCCTTGGGTTATTTCCAATGAAAAAGACATACCACCAGTGGCCTTGAAGGAGAAAAAGAAAGAACAGCTTCTCTGTTAGTACCTTAAGCTGTTGTCCCCTACAAACTCAGCTCAGTGAGATGTGACCTCATCCTGAGAGATTCAGGTCTTTTACTGACTTTATTAAACACTTCTTTTTGATGAGTCTGAGTTTGAGTTCTGTGTGGGGCCCTGTATTCTCCAACGGCCCCCTCAAATGTATTATTTATTTTGTTCCCTGTGATTTAATGAAAGATTGTGGTTACAATATCCAAACTGAACCCAGATATCCTGTATTAGTTAGGGTGTTCCTGAGAAACAGAGTCAATAGAATATATGTAAATAGATAGACAGATGAGGGGAAATATATTATGGAAATTGGCCTACATGATTATGGAGCTGAGAAGTCTCACCACATGCCATCCACAAGCTTGAGAACTAGGGAAGGTGGAGGCATAGCTCAGTTCAAATCTGAAAGCCTGGGAACCAGAGAAGCTGAGAGTGTAACTCTGAGTCTGAAGCTGAAGGCCAGAAAATCTGGAGTCCTGGTGTTCAAGGACAGAAGAAGATGGATGTCCTAGCTTTAGAAGAAAGAGAAAGTGAATTTATCTTTCTTCTGTCTTTGGTTCTACCTGGGTCCTCAAGAATTGGATGGTGCCCTTCCACATTGGGTTAGGGCGGTTTTTTCTTACTCATACCACTGAATCAAATGCCAATCTTTTCCAGAAACAACCTTGCATTAGTTTATTTTCATGCTGCTAATGAAGACATACTCAAGACTGGGTAATTTATAAAGGAAAGAGTTTTAATGGACTCACAGTTCCACATGGCTTGGGAGGCCTCACAATGGTGGTGAATGGCTAAGGTAGAGCAAAGGCACATCTTACGTGGTGGCAGTCAAGAGAGCATGTGCAGAGGAACTACCCTTTATAAAACCATCAGATCTCATGAGATTTATTCAGTATCATGAAATCAACATGGGAAAAATTCATCCCTATAATTCAATTACCTCCCAACAGGTCCCTCCCATGATGTGTGGGAACTATTAAAATTCAAGGTGAGATTTGTTTTGGGACACAGAACCAAGCCATATCATTCTGCTGCTGGCCCCTCCCAAATCTCATATCCTCACATATAAAGATCATTCATACCTTCCAACAGTACCCCAAAGTCTTAGCTCATTTCATCACTAACCCAAAAGTACAACTCCAAAGTCTCATCTGAGACAAGGCAAATCCCTTCTACCTATGAGCCTATAAAATCAAAAGCAAGTTAGTTACTTCCTAGACACAATGGGGGCGCAGGCATTGGGTAAATACACCTGTCCCAAATGAGATAAATTGGCCAAAACAAAGGGGTTACGGGCCCTATGCAAGTCTGAAATTCAATGGAGCAGCCCAGTCTTAAAGCTCTGAAATGATCTCCTTTGACTCCATGTCTCACATCCAGGTCATGCTGATTCAAGAGGTAGGCTCCCATGGCCTTGGGCAGTGACACCCTGGTGGCTTTGCAGCATACACCCCCCTTCCCAGCTGCTTTCATGGGCTGACACTGAGTGCCTGTGGCTTTTCCAGATGCACAGTGCAAACTGTCAGTATATCTACCATTCTGGCATCTGGAGGACAATGGCCCTCTTCTCACAGCTCCAACAGGCAGTGCCCCAGTGGGAACTCTGTGTTGGGGCTCTGACCCCACATTTCCTTTCTGCTCTGCCCTAGCAGAGGTTCTCCATACCCCTGCAGCAGACTTCTGCCTGGACATCCAGGCTATTCTATACATCCTCTGAAATCTTGGCAGAGGTTCCCAAACCTCAATTATTGACTTCTGTGCACCCGTAGGCTGAGCAACAGGCAGAAGCTGCCAAGGCTTAGGACTTGCACCCTCTGAAACCATGGTCTGAGCTGTACTTTGGCCACTTTCAGCCACAGCTGGAGCAACTGGGACACCAGGCACCAAGTCCTGAGGCTACACACAGCAGGGGCCGCTGGATCCAACCCAGGAAACCATTTTTATCTCCCGGACGTCTGAGCCTATGGTGGGAGAGGCTGCCAGGAAGGTCTCTGACATGCACTGGGGACATTTTCCCCATTGTCTTGGCAATAAATATTAACTCGTTACTTATGTAAATTTCCGCTGGCTTGAATTTCTTCTCATAAAATGGGGTTTTCTTTTCTCTCACATTGTCAGGCTGCAAATTTTCCAAACTTTTATGCTCTGCTTCCCTTTTAAAAATAAATTCCAATTCTAAAGCATATCTTTTTGTGAATACGTAAAACCGAATGTTTTTAACAGCACCCAAGTAACATATTGAATGCTTTGCTGCTTAGAAATTTCTTCCACCAGTTGCCCTAAATCATCTCTCTCAAGTTCAAAGTTCCACAGATCTCTGGGGCAGGGGCAAAATGCTGCCAGTCTCTTTGCTAAAGTATAACAAGAGTCACCTTTGCTGTAGTTCCCAACAAGCTCCTCATCTCCATCTGAGACCACCTCAGCCTGCACTTTATTGTCCATATCACTATTATTAGAATTTTGGTGGAAACCATTCAACAAGTGTCTAGGAAGTTCCAAACTTTCCCACATCTTCCTGTCTTCATCGTCCTCCAAATCTCTAGGAACTTCCAGACTTTCCTATATCTTCCTGTCTTCTTCTGAGCCCTCCAAACTGTTTCAATCTCTGCCTGTTACTCAGTTCCAAAGTCACTTGGATCTTTTGAGTATCTTTATAGCAACAACCCACAACTGGTTACAAATTTACTGTCTTAGTTCGTTTTCACACTGCTGATAAAGACATACCCAAGACTGGGTAATTTATAAAGGAAAGAGGTTTAATAGACTCACAGTTTCACATGATTGGGGGTGGGCTCACAATCATGGCAGAAGACGAAGGAAAAACGAAGTCATGTCTTGCATGGTGCAAGCAAGAGAGCATGTGCATGGGAACTCCCCTTTATAAAACCATCAAATCTCATGAGAATTATTTACTATCACAAGAACAGCACAGGAAAAGCCTGTCCCCATAATTTAACTACCTCCAACCAGGTCCCTCCCATGACATGTGGAGATTATTACAATTTGAGGTCATATTTAGGTGGGGACACAAAGCCAAACCATATCGACCCTCATAAATATACCCTGAAATAAGGCTTTGCCAGCTATCTGGATATCCCTTAATCCAGTTGAGTTGATGACTAAAATTAATCATCACATACACAGTTGTGCCCCTTAAATGATTTTTTTTTATTTCATTGATATTGAAAACAGGTAATTTTGATTCATATTCAACCCAAAACCTGAGGGAAACCTGGAAAATCAAATTGCATTCTTTTTCCAATAATTATCTGTCCAAAATTCATTTTGGAAAATATCAAATTTAAATGATCCCTCTTTTGCTAGGTTTTGAAACTGACAAAAGGAAATTTTAGTATTCTAAAATAGACCTGAACCTGGGCCAGTAAATCTCTGCTGCATCCCTTCCCAAGTCCTTACCATCAACCTTGAAGATGGGTCTTTGAAGTCAGCGTAGGGATGGAAATGGGGCCTTGTTGGAAGCAGTAGCAACAAGAGCTCCAGATGTTCTGACAGGTGGCCTCCAGGAAGGTTTCATTATCAGGGCAATTAATATGGATGTGACCTTCATCCTGAAATGAGCCAAGGAGGCTTTTTGATATTTTCCACATTTCAGGTCTGAGAACCTTTCACAGCAGTCAAGATCAGATAGAGCAAGCCTATTAAGTCTCTCCGGATTCAAATATATACAGTGTGTTAAGAAGAGAGTAAATTTATCATAAAGGGCCTAAACTATTTTTTCCCTCTGTAAATGATAAGACTATATCTAGAAGCCTACCTCTACCACACCCTTGTCCACACTCCCCCAACACTTTCACAAATTTACAAATATACAAACGTGAACACACAGAAGCACATTTTATACTCTAAACTGTGTACTCTGAAATCTGATTTAGTTATATAATACGTGTCACATATTTTTCACTTCACGAGGTTCACATAGAATAGATTTATCCACTTTAACTTCAAATATCTTACTCATCTTTCAACTTTTAACTTCACTGTTATCCTCTCCAAAAATTTTCCTTTAACTTATCTTTACCTTAAGTGCTGCCTTCTCTGTATTTCCAAAGCATCCTAAAACTATTTATGTCTTTTGGAACCCTTATTGTATTGCATTGAAATATGATTCAGTATCTTGTGTCTAAAGATTTCTAACAGGGCAAGGAGCTGGTCTTGTATTCCCAGAACTAGGCACAGAGTCTAAAACATACTATATTCCCAATAATGCTTATATGATTTATCATAACCTGAGTCTTTATACACAGTTAAATAGTAATCTATCAGGCTGGGGTGGTGGCCCACGCCTGTAATCCAAGCACTTTGGGAGGTCAAGGCGGGCAGGTTACCTGAGGTCAGGAGTTCGAGACCAGCCTGGCCAACATGGTGAAACCCCGTCTCTACTAAAAATACAAAAATTAGCCAAGCGTGGTGGCACATGCCTGTAGTCCCAACTACTCAGGAGGCTGAGGCAGGAGAATTACTTGAACCCAGGAGGTGGACGTTGCAGTGAGCGGAGATCGCACGAATGCACTCCAGCCTGGGTGACAGAGCAAGACTCTGTCTCAAAAAAAAAACTAGTAATCTATCAGACAAAACTTTCTAACACCAAGAGAGTACTGGCAAATGAAAATATAGTAAAGTTATGTACTAATTGTAATTCTGTGTGTATGAGAAAGATCTTTGTTAAAATAACATTTAACTGAAATTTTCATATAGGAGTGGTCATCTAAACAAATGTCCTTTAAAAATAAAATGTGGCTTTTCATTCTGGGATGAGAAATCTTAAATCCCAAATTTTTACTCTGTGGTATAGAATCTATAATATTTTATTAAGATTGAACAATTTAATTTTAGCTTTAATTAAATATTTCTTTGATCAAACATTAAGGACAATAGGGTAAAAAGATAAATTTGATTTCTCACATTATTTTTCATAGCTTTGAACATAGTATCTCCAGCATGCTTATTTACACCAAATAAATATATTTATAAATGGTTTATACTTGACTTGCCATCTTTTAGCATCATTTATTCCTCTTCACTTGAAACAACTACTCTGGTTTTCCTTTGTTGAAATAATTACACTCAAAGAAGGACACTCCTATTGTGAAATGAGATTGTAGGATCATGACAGCTGTCATCTGGATTATGAAATTCCCCAAAAGTACTTTTGTTTTCCATTATTGTCACACTGTAAACACGTATTTCACTCTAGCCCCCAGAAGGACTGATTGAACTGTCATAAGATTAGAAATGTTTAAATACATAACTGAGGCTATTTTTTTTAACAACACACACTATTTCAGGTTAATCTAAGTAATACTTCCCAAAAGCATAACATCTAATACTGCATCTGGAATTTCTCACAATTCTCTGAAGTATTCACTCTCAGAGACAACTTAGTATAATAGACAAACTTTGCCAACTTAATACCTATTTCGTCTGCAAAATCATTAATAAATATAGCATATAAACCATCTGCATCTCTACTCCACTGTTGTTAAATAGCTTGAGGCTGATTTTACATTGCAAAGTTGTTTCAATTGCCCTTCATACTGTTGTTAACTATTTCTTTAAGTGCAGGCAGTTTCATCTTTAAATCCTTTGTTCATCATAAGAGTATGACTCATCTTCCTCCTTAAGGGAACAATACTTCACTGTGGAAACAAACTTTTACTTCCATGATCATGGTGAAAACAGCTATCATAAACTATTCAATATTACACACCAGGAAACTAACTGCATGATTCCATTCTCCTTTCTAGGCACCAAAAAAGCTATTCAAAGAAGCAATTTATTCATGAGAGCAGGAAATTGGTTCTTGCTATAATCTTTCCAATTTATTGCTGAAGTGGGTAATTTTGCAATAATTAAGCTCATCCCTTATTATCCTCAATGTGACATGATTTTGCACCCTATTGTTATTCGATTTATAACCTTTGCCTTTCAGCTACAAGTGAGCATTAACCACATTTTATGAATAATCTCTCCTTCTGGAGAAAAATAAACATAAAATCAAAGGACATGCTGCAATAAGGATACTTTACGCAGTAACCAGAAATGATACCTACCAAGATGGTGACTACGGGTTAAAAATAAACTATCAGAATATGTTTTTAAAAAACCATCAATAACAACAAAAAAAAACAAGCATCTGTCTCATCTCCTTTGTTTTTTTAGAATAGTGTGTTTAAGAAGAGTAAAACATAAAATCAAAGGCCTAAGTTTGAATATTCCGTCTCCCTCATTGGTTATGTGACTTTTGGAAAACTCAGCTAACCCTTAAATTTGGCCTCTTTATCTATAATGTGGATGATAATGACTGTCCTGTTTACTTCAGCAGGCCATTATAAGACTGAAATCAGGCAAAATATATGAAGAAAAATTTTAAGATGTAGACCACAATACAAAAGTGATATAATATCAGCAGTCTTTCCAGAAAATGAATAACGTTAAAGAGAATTTAAAATTAGGACAATATGATGATTTCTAAACAAGTATGTGGGAGCCTAATATGTTTCCTTTCCTGAACGTTGAAAGGTAATGTTAAAACCCATGCCTGGTACATTTACACTGAATGTTTAATAAGTTGTGGTTACAGCAAAGCTGTGCTTCTCTTTAATGGAAATAAATATCAAGCAATTAAAAAAAAAGAGTCAGGTAAATAATCTTCCCACAAAATAAGATCAAATGATTCTTCCTAACAAGACTATTGTTTTTCTAGTTTACTTATGTATGATGGCCATATACTAGAAGGAATAAGGGAATCAAGAAATAAACTAGAAATTTTGGTGGGAGTCCTTAAAAAAGTAATCTGAAACCACCGTCTACGTCTTTGGTTTCAAAGCAGTTAGCGAAATAGAGCACCAAATTACAAGTCATCTCAATAAACTTTGCTTAAAGATTAACTAACTTCCTAGCTTTGAGGCTGAGTGAATTGTTTCAAAAAAGATTGCTGTCAACAGGATTACTAGAAACTGACTATGGTCAAAAGGAAAGCTTTATACATTTCAGAAGTGACAAAGCCTATTGAAGTGTATCTTGAATAGTCAGACCATGGTGACCATTCTGTGAATATCTTGTCCATTTATTTCCCTTCCCCTACTTCACTAAGAGCATAGGTAGTAAAATAACAGTTGTAGTTAAATCCTTCCCAGTAAAATAGGCCTGTAACCTTAAACAAAACTGTGACATGGTACTCTGCAACTTGTTCTGTGAAGTGGGGAAGTCAGATTGTTCCAAATTTTAATTATATTTTCTAATAATCCTTCTTCTTTGCAGTATTCTTCACATACATCCTAAAGCTAATTTGTATTTATTTGCTGGCTTTCAGGATAAGACCTAAAGCTTAATGCTCTTACCTTTGGTCACCAGTGTCAAATGTTGCTTACACTCATCTCTGTGTCCTTCTATATGGCCCCTCATTGCCTTTTTTTTCCTTTTGTCTTCATTTTAACATTCATTTCTGTATTACTCGGGCTGCTTCTTTGATGTTCTAGGGTTTTGAAAGGTTCACTAGTCTAGAAATCATTGTACAGGGGAAGGGCTTGAGATTTTGAAAAGCTAGTATAGCAGTGTCTAATCATTCTCTCCATGAAAATCATGGCGTGGATATTTGAATGCTCATTGGGGCCAGACATAACTTGGGGGCAGAGTGTAAGGGTATCTTTCATGGTCTTTTCAGGCAACACCCTGACTCCTGTACCTGGTATTTCTGAAATTCTTGGTTCATAATAAAAAAAAATCAGATATCACTCTGTATTAGTTGGTTCTCATACTGCTATAAGATACACTGGAGACTGGGTAATTTATAAAGGAAAGAGATTTAATTGACTCACTGTTCTGCATGGCTGGGGAGGCCTCAGGAAACGTACAATCATGGCAGAAGGTGAAGGGGAAGAAAGGCATCTTCTTCACAAGGCGGCAGGAAGAAGAAATGCTGAGTGAAAGGGGAAGAGCCACTTACAAAACCTTCAGATCCACCCGCCTCGGCCCCAGCTACTCGGGAGGCTGAGGCAGCAGAATGGCGTGAACCAGGGAGGCGAAGCTTGCGGTAAGCCGAGATCGCGCCACTGCACTCCAGCCTGGTCGACAGAGGGAGACTCCGTCTAAAAAAGAGAAAAAACCTTCAGATCTCGTGAGACCTCACTCACTATAACGAGAATAGCATGGGGAAAACTGCCCACATGATTCAATTACCTCCACCTGGTCTCTCCTTTGACTTGTGGGGATTAGGGGGATTACAATTTAAGATGAGCTTTGGGTGGATACAAAGCATAACTGTATCACACTCTCATGGAGACATGAGTCCTGCCATGATCCTGGTAGTAACTTTGGGTCTAAAAGAAGATACGATAAATGTAGGGAACATGTTTTCAACCACCCACCAAAATATTCATCTATCAATTGATTAAGCAGGCAGTTTATGATAGTATTTTGTTCCTTTAGCATATTCTAGATGTAAAGACTATGCAAACAAATTAGTCAGCTCATGTATTTATATTAATATTGTGATATGCAGTATATATGATAACCAGGGATATAGCTCAGCAATACGTACACTGTGGTGTGTTTTTGCTTGATTTTGTTTGTTTGTTTGTTTGTTTTGGTCAGGAATTATAGTTTAAGGTACTCAGTTCCGTGATACACTAAATTAGCATTCCTCAGTAGGCCTTCCAATTTCATTCCTAAGCATGTTCAACACGTTCGACTTTAATAAAAGAAAAAAAAAAAAAAACCTCGGCATTCAACAAAGTGCAGAAGTTTGAATGACAAATGTGTTACACCTCTAACACAAATGTCACCTTTGAGATGAGAATCTGAAATACTCTCCTGAGGTTATCTCATCCTGAGAAAACAGGGAGAACAAACAGGCAAAAATACTGCCATGAAAGATGGCCAAAATGAAAAGTAAAGAAACACAGGCACTCACTCACCATAGCAGCTACAATGTACTCTATGCCTAAAATACAACGGGGTGTTTCCTTCATCATTGGTAATACTGACTATTTCAAACAAGCTCAGAGGAGTTTAATAACCTGTCTAAAGTAATGTAGGTTGTAAGAAGTAAAGCCAAAGATTTGTTGCCAGGTTCATCAAAGATTTGATGCCAGGTTCATCTAAACACAGGTTCAGGATCTTTTCAGGTGCTATTGAAGATGCTAAGTCATTTTGCATGCACGATTTGAACCATGACCTTACTTATTTCTGTATAACAACATTTGGATAGATATTTTTACAGTAAGTCCTCAATGTTGCCTATAGGTTCTTGGAAACTGCAATTGTACTGCAAAATGAAACCAATTTTACTGTAGGCTAATTGATATAAACAAGAGTTAAGTGTCTACAGCATACAGTACATCATTTCACTTAAAGGTGAGCCTAGAATCTATCAATTACATTAAGCAAGAACTTACTGTATAATTCCTATATTAAGATAAAGAAATGAAGGCATAGAAAGACTTCAATTAGCTTGCTTGGTATTGCCCATCTCCTAAGTGGTGAAAACCTGAATGTTACTTTGACATCAAAGCTCAAGTTCTTAAGCACTGTGTTTGTTAATATACAATATGTGAACTCTAAAAGAATACATTCTATTTTGAAACCAGAATTCCATACTTATCACACTCAACATATTCATTCAATGAACACTTATTTATACTGCTGTATATGACACAGTCTATTAATCAACTATGGATCCAGGAAAAAGTAAACTAATATCTCTGCCTTTGGAACCTTATAAAAGCAATGGCACCACCAACAAAATCCAATCATAGAAGGATATTATATTTACATGAAACTACATTTGGTACAAATCACAAATCCTCACCTGAGTAGAAATTGAAAAGAAATAGGATATTAAATGAAAGATTAAAGTAATGGCAATATTTATTTCAGATACATGTAGAGTTATTGATTAATTTAGTAATTAATTAAAGTTAACCCTTGAAAAGAAAAAATCCTGTACCAGGCTCTTTTTAGGTACTAAGGAAACTATGGGTAAATGAAAAATTGAGAAAAAATTTGCTATTCTAATAGCCTCACATTTTTAAAGCCCCAGTTGTCTCTACTGTTTTACCTTTATTACTGGAAGCACTATTTGTCTAACTGATATAGAAATAAATAAGACATTCTCTATTGATTTGGCATATTTTCAGACATATATAGAAATACTATAAAACATGTGATTTTATAAATAACTTTTATGTACTCTTTAGAACTACCGATTTATAAAATATTTATCGTTGGTAAATGTTAACATCAGTACATGATGAATATCTTATCTTCTTGCTAGTTTGAATGTGATCATTTTTCTCTGGAAGTTAGTAAAATAATGCCCATTCCTACTTTTAAACCCCTCTGTTAAGCAGTTGGTTTTCATCCCAGCAGTGTGTACGTATGTGGAGCTGCATGTCAATCAAGATCGCTATTCCTTACTGCTTGGCACTCCCCCTCATCTCACCACACACATACTAGCTCTCTTAGATTAGTGAATACCTAGTGTAAAATAGGATACCATATCTCTACCCTACTTCTACACCCTATCAGACTTTATGCTAAAGTATTGCTTTTTTCCTGGCATTTCTAAGATATTTTTCTCAAACATATTATGCTTTTGACCTTGTGGCAAATAGGCAAATTAAACGTGAGGAAACAAAGGTACTGCCCCATCTGACTAGAGAGCAGAAGTCCATTTAATTCTACTGTTCTTCCCAAGTAGTTTCCAGGGTCCACATGGAATGGATATAATTTTGCAGCTGCTAATTTTCTAAGGGATTCAAAAGAAGTCATGAGAAAAAAATATGTATGTGGCCAAGGAAAGATCCTTTTAATGCATTTTGCAATTTATGCAAATCTATACCTACTATAGCTTGCCATTTAGGAATTACATTAAACCATTTTCCATTCATTAACCATTAACCTAGCTTGATGAATGTCCACTAACTTCCCTACAGTTAAGGTACTACAAAATTTCCATTTATCCCAGCAGTCGGATTTCATTTTCCTCAAAGGACTCCTCTCAATCCCAATGGTCATCAGCCACCATGCAGAGCCTCCCCACTTTTGTTTCAGTGAAAACCTTTCAAACAAGTACTCAAGAGCAAGTGCCTTAGAATCCTCCTTTCTTATATCTTACATGTGTCACTGAAAACAAAGCTCAAAGATATTTTCTCTTTATCTTGTTTTTCTTTTTTGATGCAATTGCACTTAAAGGGCTGTACAGTTTGGGAACAGATTGATACAAATCATTTCTGATGTGTAAGCATCCCTGAGTGATGCATGTGCTGTTACCTGTCGGCATCTTTCTTTCCCTGCTTAAGTTTACCTGCCAACTTTGAAAGAGGCAAATAGCTGATTTTATATCCAAGCTCATCTGCAAGTAGAGGCTCAGAAAGAAACTTGAAATGGAGGGAAGAGTTGTTCTGAGAGCTTTCTTTTCACATGATGCCTTGTTCCTACGGAAACCATTTTTGTCTTGTTTTTAGATGAACCGACCTGCTTCTGTCACATAAAAAAGTGTGTGTGTGTGTGTGTGTGTGTGGATGTGTGTTTCTTTTTGCTCATTTTTGTCCCCAGAACATAATTGTAAACTCTGATTAAATAAAAATAAAGTGGCATTGTTTTTATATTTCTTATATGATTATCCTTTACTCAGTGAGAAGGTTTGAAATTGAACTGAAGCAATTGGAGTCAAACTTTGTTATTACAGAAATTTTAAATGTTTATTATGTCACTATGAATTTACTGAGGACAGAAAGATAAATGCAATTACATCACCGTGTTAAAGTTTATTGGTATAGTACTACAATAAGGCGGTAGTTATATGAGGATTAAGACAAAGAAGAAAAATGCTGTTTATAAAATATATAAATTTATATGCTTATATTCAGGAAAAGATGTTGACAGTCTCACACTAGTGCATTTAGTCAGAAGTTATTATTTGTTCTCTATAATTTTGAAAATCAGATTGTTTTAATCTTAAAACCTTATTTTTCTTCTTCCTCTTGGGAAGAAAAGCTGTATATTTTTCAGTGACTTTCAACAACAATGCTAGTTACTCTAGATTTTTCACCTTCCTGGAATAAAGGAATCAGCCTCAAACTGAAAACCTTTTCTCCTATCTGTAATAGGTATAGCTATCTAGCTAGCTAGATAGATAAATAGATAGATAGATAGGTACAGATAAAGATATGTAGAGATATATACACACACAAACATATGTACATTTTAAATTGTGAATCTAATGTCAATGTATCATGGGAAATAATGAATAGTATCTGTTATTTTTTTGTTTCTGAGTCTGAGATGTATCCCAAATTGCAGAGCCTGGCTCAGAGGCCACTCTGAATTTATTTTTCTCAAGTGATTATAAAATCAATGGAATTAGTAATCAGAAAGTCATAAAATAATTGTGCATTATACTGATGACTCCCCTCCTTTACTATCCCACTCTTATCAGTATGCAAGACATAATTACCTTATTTTTTCCCCTCATAAATAACACCTAACAGCTTGAGAAACATGGTTCATATTATTCATTCTTAGGACTACACCTCCTGTAGTTGATACTCTGGGCACATGATCAGAAGGAAGTTTGCTTACCAAATTCCTTCATCTTTGCTGCTTCTCTAGTATGGTTACCAATCACTCAACAAAAATGTTGTATAATTAAAGCATTGTGTTTGCTGAACTGAAAGGACAGCCCAACAACAGCAAAGTTCCTATCATAGATTTGGTTTTTCCTCATCTATTCTGCCTCTGTTGTTACTTTTTAATCATCACTCCCACCAGGCATTGTCTGACTATTCAGACAATAGCTAAGTGAATTGAGAATTCTATTAGGTTTACATCAGCAGTGGGCACTGCAGACATTACCAACTCATTAGAAAAGGAAATTCAAAAGAAACAAATAAGAGCTTTTTTTCCTCTCACTTTCGAAAGATTTCAGATACCACTATGTAACAATGACTATTCATAGTTCAAAAGGTAGAGATGCAAGCTACAGCTTCACAGGAGACAGACTCGTTATTTTTGTTTATACAATATTTATAAATGTTCAATAAAATATTGTCCTCTAATTTCATTTTTCATTTTAGACCACAGACATGTGAATTATATGCCTGCAATTGTTTAAATGACCCTGTATCAGCTAAACAATATTTATTTTGAAAAAGCCCAAATTACCATAGACTGTGATATCTTATACTTAATTCCTATATTGTTTTATCGTGATTCTTAGCTTCTTTGCGTTGGGTTATAACATGCTCCTCTAGCTCTGTGAAGTTCATTATTACCCCCATTCTGGTCTACTTCTGTCATTTTAGCCATCTCAGTCTCAGCCCATTTCTGAGCCCTTGCTGGAGAGGTGTTTCAGTCATTTGGAGGAAAAGAGGCACTCTGGCTGTTTGACTTTTCAGCGTTTTTTGTGCTGATTCCTTCTCACCTTTGTGCTGTTCTCGTAGGCCAGAAAGAAAAAACAGGCCAAACTCAGCTGATGCCCATGGAGGGCGGATTTAAACCAGCCTGACCTCCCAAAGTGCAACCCTGTTTGTAGGTTATCCAGATAACCGCACACTGCAAACAAAATCTGAGCTTGACAACAAGTTACCTTCTGTGTGACTAAAACTATCACTTAATTTTACTATAACACTATTTCTATTGAATATTCAGTACCTTATTCTTCTATTCAAAATTTACGTACTCCAACACGATCTAAAAAATGTGTCATTCTATTTTCACCTGATAGTTCTATTTCTGCCTAGCCACCCACTATACTTTCAGGCACTTTTAGAATAAAGATAATCATACAAAATCTTGTGCCTAGAATTATCATAAAGATGGATTTTAAATAAGAACAGTGGTTGTTTAAGAATTCACCAGTCAGAAGAGAATTCTAATGAAGTATTTTTGTATACACTTTTATATTATATCAAGCTTTGTTATGTTATTCCAAAATAAAAATATATGCCCATTACTAGCTAGATGTTTTTAATATTATAACAATAAGACTAAAATAACTTATCTTGACAGCTGTATCAATTAACTATAATCACTCTACTTAATATGCATCCAGTCTAAATTTTATTGCTTCCCTTGACCTTAATTATCAGACAAAATAATTGTCTGTAATAGAACATTGGTTTTTATATCTATCCTTTCCAGCACTTATCCTTTGAGTTACAAACAATCCAATTACATAGTTTAAGTTATGTAATAATATACAAGTAAGTATTATTAACTATACTCACCCTATTGTGCCAAAAGTAGTTGGACTTATTTATCCTTTCTATTTTTTTGTACCCACTAACCACCCTCACCTCTCCTCAAAGCTCTACTGTCATTCCTAGTCTCTGGTAACCATCCTCTTACTCTCTACATCCATTAGTTCAATTGTTTGATTTTTAGATTCAACAAATAAGTGAGAACATGTGATGTTTGTTTTTCTGTGCCTGGCTTATTTCACTTAACATAATGATCTCAATTTCCATCTGTGTTTTTGCAAATGACTGGATCTCATTAACTGAGGTGAGATGGTATCTTATTGTAATTTGATTTGTATTTTGATGATGATCAATGATGTTGGCACCTTTTCATATGCCTGTTTGCAGTTTGTATGTTTTCTTTGAGAAATTTGTATTCAAATATTTTGCCCATTTTTTATCAAATTATTAATTTTTTTCTGATAGAGTTGTTTGAGCTCTTTATATATTCTGGTTATTAATTCCTTGTCAGAGGAGTAGTTTGCAAATATTTTCTCCCATTCTCTGTGTTGTCTCTTTACTTTTTTGATTGTATCCTTTGCTGTGCAGAAGCTTTTTAACTTGATGTGATCCCATTTGTCCATTTTTGCTTTGGCTGCCGGTGCTCGTGGGACATTGGTCAAGAAAACTGCCCAGACCACCAACATCCTGGAGATTTTTGCTATTTTTTTTTTGTAGTGGTTCCATACTTTGAGGTCTTATACTTAATTATTTAATCCATTTTGATTTTATTTTTGTACATGGTGGGAGATAGGGGGTCTAGTTTCATTCTTCTACCTATGGATACACAGTTTTCCCAGCACTAGTTATGAAAGAGACTGTCTTTTCCCCAGTGTATGTTCTTGGCACTTCCGCGGAAAATGAGTTCACTGTAGGTGTGTGGATTTGTTTCTGGGTTCTCCGTTCGGTTCCATTGGTCTATGGGTCTGCTTTTATGACAGTAAAACGACCTTTTGGTTATTATAGCTCTTCAGTATAATTTGAAGTCAGGTAATGCAACTCCTCCAGTTTTGCGCTTTTTGCTTAAGACACCTTTGGCTATTCTGGCTCTTTTGTGGTTTCACATAAATTTTTTCTATTTCCGTGAAGAATATCATTGGTATTTTGATAGGGATTGCACTAAATCTATAGACTGCTTTAGGTGGTATGGATACATTAACAATATTGATTCTTCCAATCTACAAACATGGAAACATCTTTCCATGTTTTGTGTCCTCTTCAATTTCTTTCACCAGTGTTTTATAGTTTTCATTGTAGACATCTTTCCACATTTTTGGTCGTTAATTCCGAGGTATTTAATTTTATTTGTAGCTATTGTAAGTGGGATTACATTCTTGATTGCTTTTTCAGATTGTTTGCTGTTGGTATATAGAAATACTACTAATTTTTTGTACCTTGCAATTTTACTAAGTTTGTTTATCATTTCTCATATTTTTTTTGGTGGAGTGTTTAGGTTTTTCTGTATATAAGATCATAGCATCTGCAAACAAGGATCATTTAATTTCTTCCTTTCCATCCAACTGGGATGCCATTTATTTCTTTCCCTTGTTTAATTTCTCTAGCTAGAATTGTCACACTAGTTTGAATAACAGTGGTAGTGAAAGTGGGCAACATGCCATGTTATGGATCTTAGAAGAAAGGCTTTCAGTTTTTCCCCATTCAATATAATGCTAACTATGGTTCTGTCTTAAATTACTTTCATGATACTAGTTGTGGGTATATTCCTTCTATACCCAGATTTTTGAGGGTTTTTATTATGAAGGGATGTTGAATTTTACCAAATGCTTTTTTATCATCAAGCGAAATGGTGATAAGGTTTTTATTCCTCATTCTGTTGATATGGTGTATCATGTTGATTGAGTTGCACATGTTGAACTGTTCTTGAATCACAAGGATAAATCTCACTTCATAATAATAAATGACCTTTCCAATGTGTTGTTGAGTTTTGTTTACTAGTATTTTGTTGAGAATTTCTGCATAAATAGTCATCAGAGATATTTGGCCTGTATGTTTTTTATGTGTCCTTGTCTAGTTTTAATACGAAGGTAATACTGAACTTGTAGAATGAGTTTGGAAGTAGTCTCTTCTCTAATTTTCAGAATAGTTTGAGTAGGACTGGTATTAGTTTGTCTTTAAATGTTTGCTAGAATGCAGCATTGAAGCCACCTAGTCCCTGATATTTCATTAATGGAAGAATTTTTATTAAGACTTTAATCTCCTTGTGATTGGTCTGTTCAGGTTTTGGATTTCTTTCTGGTTTAACCTTGGAAGGTTGTGTTTATCTAATAATTTGTTCATTTCTTCTAGGATTTCCAATTTATTGGCATATAGTTGCTCTTAGTAGCCACTAATGATCCTTTAAATTTCTGCAGTATCAGTTCTAATGTCTCTTTTTTATTTCTGCTTTTATTTACTTGTATCTTCTTTTTTCTTAGTTAATCTGGTTAAAGGCTTGTCAATTTGGTTTAGTTTTTCAAAAAAACGCCTTTTTGTTTCATTGATCTTTTGTTTCAAAGAAATTTTCTTGATCTTTTTTTTTTACTGATTTTATTGTTCATTTAAATTTTATTTCTGTTCTAATCTTTCTTTTCTTCTTCTAATTTTGGGTTTGGTTTGCTCTTGCCTTTCTGTTCTTTAAGATCCATTTTTAAAAATTTAAATGTTTTCCTCTTTTTTAATGTAAGCACTTATAACTATAAACTTCCCACTGAGTGCTGCTTTTGGTGTATCCCATAGGTTTAGTATGTTGTGTTTTGATTATCATCTGTTTGGAGAAATTTTTCGATTTTCTTCTTAATTTCTTAATTGACCCACTGGTCCTTCTGGAGCATATTGTTTAATTTCCACATATTTGTAAAGTTTGTAAAATTCCTCTTTTTATTAATTTTTAGTTTTGTTCCATTGTGGTCAGAGAAGTTATCCAGATACTTGAAAAGTCCTGTGTATTGTTATCTAAGATGTTTCTGTTTTAGGGAGTACCTGAAGCCACATAATGCTATGCTTTGTGCAGACTCATAAAGATACTACCTTGATGGTCTTGGACAAGACATGGAAGAATTTTCTAGATTACCAGACAGAGACTCTTGCTGTCTTACTTTCTCTGAAACAAAAAGAGTCTTTCTGCTCGGAGCCACCTAAAGCTGAGGGTGGAGTGTGACAAGCACCCCTGTAACCACCACCACGACTGCAATGGGTCAGACCTGAAGCCAGCACAATACTGGGTATAACTCAATAAACAAGAGGAGAAATAGGTACATGCCAATAAACAAGAAGAAAAATAGATACATCTGTGCTATTCCCCCAAGTCCACCAGATCCAATCTCTGTACTTCTTCTTTTATTAATTTTGAAATGGCAAGCTTTAATATAGCTTTTACAAACTGTAAAAATGAATATCTTTTAAAAAGATCTATACCAATATTTAACAAGTCCTGCTGGAACTACTCCCTAGCTACTACCTATGTTCACTCAAGGCCCTGAGGTTCTACAATCAGTAGGTGGCAAAGCCAGCCAGGCCTGTGTCCTTCCCTTCAGGGAGGTGATGTGCTTCAGGCCCTGAGTGGGTCCAGAAGTGCCATTCAGGAGTCAGAAACTAAAGTCAAAAATCTTAGACATCTACCTGATATTCCACTGTGTTGCCACTGAGATGGAACTCAAACTACAAGGCACAGTCCTTCCCACTCTTCCCTCCACTTTCCAAAGGCAGACAAGCCTCACTCTGTAGCTACCACCACCCATGGCCATGAGGAGTACTGCCAGCCTACCACCAATGTTCTCTTATGGCCGCCCTCTTTAGTCAGCTTCTGGTGAACGCTGCGTGGTCTGGGACTCACCTTTCAGGGCAGTGGGTTCCCCTCTGGCCGAAGGCAGGTCCAGATGTGATGTCCAAGTGTCAAGTCTGGAATCAGGAACCCCAAGAGCCTGCTTGGTGCTCTACCCACTTGTAGAAGTATTGGTACCTAAGGTGCAAGAAAAAGTCCCCTTTACTTTTTTATCTCTGCTTTTCTAAAGCAGAAGGAGTTTTGGACCATAGCCACCAAACTTGGTAATGTGCTGAGTCTTGCCTGAAGCCAGAAGTTCTCAGAGGCTTACCCAAGGACCGTGGTGTAGTAGCTGGGTTTCACTGTTGGTTTATTCAAGGCCCAAGGGCTCTTCAGTTAGCATGTGATGAATGCTGACAAAACTGGGTCCTTTCTTCAAGGCAGCAGGTTCCCTTCTGGTTCAGGGTTATTCTAGAGATGTTGTCTGGGAGCTAAGGCCTAGAATGGCAGCCTAATGACTCTTACTAGTGCCCTATCCTGCTGTGGCTGAAATGGTATCCAAGCTGAAAGATGAAGTTCTCCCCACTCTTCCTTCTCCTTTCTTCAAGTGGAAGGAAGGAAACTCTTGGCTGCAGTAGCTGGTATTTCAGTATGTTGCATGCCCCCAGCCACTCCACTGTCTCTGGGCCTAGTTTGCCCCTAGGACTCACCTACAAATTGCAGTCCTTATGGATTAGACTTCCTTTCAAGTTTCCTTAAAGATCCAGAGCACTCTGGCACTAGGTGGTGAGGTTTGTGGGCACTCACGTGTAGACTGCTGGGATCAGCAATTCCCCTCTGGCTAGGGCTGGTTTAAATCCTCCCTCCATGGGTGTCAGCTGAGTTTGGCCTGTTTTTTCTTTCTGGCCTATGAGAACAGCACAAAGGTGAGAAAGAATCAACACAAAAAATGCTGAAAAGTCAAACAGCCAAAGTTCCCATTTTCCTCCAAATGACTGAAACACCTCTCCAGCAAGGGCTCAGAAATGGGCTGAGACTGAGATGGCCAAAATGACAGAAGTAGACCAGAATGGGGGTAATAATGAACTTCACTGAGCTAGAGGAGCATGTTATAACCCAATACAAAGAAGCTAAGAATCACGATAAAACAATACAGGAGCTGACAGCCAAAATAGCCAGTTTAGAGAGGAGCATAACCAACCTGTTCAAGCTAAAAAACACACTACAAAAATTTCACAATGCAATCACAAGTATTAATAGCAGAATAGAACAAGCCGAGGAAAGAATCACAGAGCTTGAAGACTATCTTTCTGAAATAAGACAGGCAGATAGGAAAAGAAAAAAAATGAATGAAAAGGAATGAACAAAACCACTGAGAAATATAGAATTATTTAAAGAGATCGAATCTATGATGGATTGGGGTACCTAAAAGAGATGGGTGAATGGAACCAAGTTGGAAATTATACTTCACGATGTCATCCAGGAAAAATTCCCCAACCCTGCAGGACAGACCAACATTCAAATTCAGAAAATGCAGAGAACTCCAGTAAGATAATCCATGAGAAGATTATCCCCAAGGCACATAATCATTAGATTCTCCAAAAAAGAAAAAAAAAATTGTTAAGGGCAGCCAGAGAAAAAGGCCAGGTCACCTACAAAGGGAAGCCCATCAGACTAACAGTGGACCTCTCAGTGGAAACCCTGCAAGCTAGAAGAGACTGGGCGCGTATATTTAACATTCTTAAAGAAAAAAATTTCCAACCCAGAATTTCACATCCAGCTAAACTAAGCTTCATAAGTGAAAGAAAAATAAGATCCTTTTCAGACAAGCAAATGCTGAGGGAATGCACATGACCTGCCCTGCAAGAGCTCCTGAGGAAAGCACTAAATGACGAGTTAATGGGTACAGCACACCAACATGACACATGTGAACATATGTAACAAATCTGCACTTTGTGCACATGTACCCTAAAACTTAAAGTATAATAAAAAAAAAGAAAAGGAAAGGAAAAAGCATTACCAGGCACTACAAAACACGCTGAGGCACACAGACCAATGATGCTATGAAGCAATCACATAAACAAGTCTGCAAAATAATCAGCTAGCATCATGATGACAAGATCAAATCCACATATAACAATACTAAACTTAAATGTAAATGGGCCAAATGTCCCAATTAAAAGAAACAGAGTGGAAAGATGCATAAAGAATCAAGACCCATTGGCATGCTGTCTTTAAGAGACCCATCTCACATGCAAAGACACACATAAGCTCAAAATAAACAGATGGAGGAAAATTTACCAAGCAAATTGAAAACGGAAAAAAATAGGGGTTGCAGTACTAGTTTCTGACAAAACAGACTTTAAACCAACAAAGATAAAAAAAATACAAAAAGGGCATTAAATAATGGTCAGGGTTCAATTCAACAAGAAGAGTGGACTATTCTAAATATATATGCACACAATATAGGAACACCCAGATTCATAAAGCAAGTTATTAGAGACTTTCAAAGAGAATAAAACTCCCACAGAATAATAGTGGGGGGGCTTTAACATTCCACTGACAATATTAGACAGATAATTGAGACAGAAAATTGACAAAGACATTCAGGACTTGAACTTAGCTCTGGATCAAGTGGGCCTGATAGATACATATAGAACTTTCCACCCCAAAACAACAGCAGATACATCCTTCTCATAGCCACATGACACTTACTCTAAAATTGATTGCATAGTTGGAAGTGAAACATTCCTCAGCAAATGCAAAATAACTGAAATCGTAACAGTCTTTCAGACCACAGCATAACCAAATTAGAACTCAAGATTGAGAAATTAACTCAAAACCACACCATTATATACAAACTGAAAAACCTACTGCTGACTGACTCTTGAGTAAATAATGAAATTAAGGCAGAAATTAAAAAGTTATTTGAAACTAATGAGAACAAAGATACAGTGGATTAGCATTTCTGGGATGCAGCTAAAGAAGTGTTAAGAAGGAAATTTATAGCACTAAGTGCCCACATCAAAAAGCTAGAAAGATCTCAAGTTAATCTAACAACAAAAATAAAAGAACTAGAGAATCAAGAGCATACAAGCTCCAAAGCTAGAAGAAGCCAAGAAATAACCAAGATCAGAGTTGAAGTCAAAGAGATACAGACAGAAAAATCCCCTTAAAGCATCAATGAATCCAGGAGCTGGTTTTTTGAAATAATTAATCAACTAGATAGATAGATAGCTAGACTAATAAAAAAAAGAGAGAAGATTCAAATAAACACAGTTAGAAATGATAAAAGGGATATCATCACTGACCCCACAGAAATACAATCATCAGAGAATAGTACAAACACTTCTACGCAAATAAACTAGGAAACATAGAAGAAATGGATAAATAACTGGACACATACACTCTTCCAAGTCTGAACCAGGAAGAAACTGAATCCTTGAATAGAGCAATAACAAGTTCTGATATTGAGGCAGTAATAAATAGACTACCAATGAAAACTAAAAATAAAAAAAGCCCAGGACCAGACAGATTCACAGCTGAATTCTACCAGAGGTACAAAGAAGAACTGGTGCCATTTATACTGAAACAATTCCAGAAGTCCTCCCTAACTCATTCTGTGAGGCCAGCACCAACCTGATACCTGGCAGAGATACAAAAAAAAAAAAAAAAAAAAAAAAAAAGGAAAGAAAAAAAAAAGAAAATGGCAGCCCCATGTCCTTGATAAACATCGATATAAAAATCCTCAACAAAATACTGGCAAACTGGATCCAGCAGCACATCAAAAAGCTTAGCTACTACAATCAAGTAGGCTTCAGCCCCAGGATGCAAGGTTGGTATAACACCCACAAGTCAGTAAGTGTGATCGTGTCCTTTGCAGGGACAAGATGGAACTGGAGGTCATCATTCTCAGGAAACTGATGCAGGAACAGAAAACCAAATATCACATGTTCTCACTGATAAGTAGGAGCTGAATGATGGGAATACATGGACACAAAGGGAACAACACACACTGGGGCCTGTCAGACGGTGAAGCGGGGAGGAGGGAGAGCATCAGGAAGAATAGCTCATGGATTCTGGGCTTAATACTTAGGTGGTGAAATGATCTATTTAGCAAACTACCATGACACATGTTTACCTATGTGACAAACCTGCTCATCCTGCATATGTACCCCTGAATTTAAAATAAAATAAAAATAAATAAATAACAAATAAACCTATTTTTATTCATTTAAAGAAGATTAAATATAAATTAAAAATTGGCTTTTATTACCTTATAAAATTATTCTTTTCAATATTTGTCTCAACAATTATAATTTTCAATAAATCATCATCAAGTACTCAAAAAAAAAAAAAAGAAAAGCACTGAATTCAATGCCTCGCAGTTGTTGTGTTCTCTCTCCCCCAGTACCCAGGGATGCTCTCCACACCATGTAGCTGCTGCCAGGGGTTGGGGAACACATGGCATTGGTGATTCAGGACTATATTTTCTATCTCTTCAGTGCCTCCTTCAGAGAATTTTAAACCAGGTACTATGGGTGCTTATCTGATTTTTATTTTTTACGAAGCTATTTTCTTCTGTGTAGATAGTTACTAACTTAGTGTCCTTTGTTGGGAGTTCCGGGGGTAATGTGCCTCCACCAATAGAACATTCTATTTAGCTTAGAGCAGATACCTTTTTCTCTGGTTTTAGAGTTAAACTTACCAAATGCATTACTTAAAAATATAGATACTTTCTAAATATGTGATATCCTTTAAACCTTTTGATAAAAGCTGGTATTTCCTTCTAAAATATATTGCAGTTAATCTTTTAAAATAGATTTAGCCCTCAATACTGGTGATTTTTTAAAGTGTCTTTTTCTATTATAGTGCTGTTATAAAACTATCATGACTAATAACCCAGTAAACAAGAGAAGAAATAGATACATCTCCAACTATCCCCCAAGACCACCAGATCTGATCTCTTTACCTCTTGTTTTATTAATTTTGAAATGGCAAATCTTATTTTAGCTTTTAAAGGCTAAAAGAAAAATGAATATCTTTTTAAATGATTTAAATCAATATCTTAACAAATACACCAAAATATTTACATACAGGAATATATTCTATTCTCTGTAGTAGTTACTCAGAACTTGCACTTGCAAAGTTTTAATCTCTCAAGACACTTTGAGACAGTTCCTAAAGAATTTCTTTCTAAGAGATGGCATGCAGAATGAATGAAGATTCTGGAGTTTTATATTGGATAGACAGTAGCTTAAAGCTTAGTTTTATTTTATCACTAGCTTTGTAAAAAATTACTTAATCTCTCTGTTTATCTCAGTTGTGAATTTATAAAATGAAGTGCGTGACAGTAGCATTTACCTCCAGATTGTGGTAAAAATTATGAGCGTTTGAAGAATGTCAAGTACTGAGCAAATTATTTGGCACATAGTAACACCTCAGTAATACAAGCTATTTTATATTAAAAAACAACCTTTTGAAAAATTAAATCATACCCTTTAAGACAATACTAATATGTCAACATTGGAGAAAATTAAAACTATGTGTGGAGGTTTAGAAAAGAATTCTCAACAAAGAAATCCAAAATTGTTTTTAAAAAATGACTTAATCTGTAAAATTCAAATGTACTGGACTCTGAAGTTATAACCTTATGAAATGTATAGCTATAACTTATAACCCATAAGCAAGTAGATTATTTAAAGGACCTAGGGATATGCCACAAAAAGAAAATCCCAGATGTTGATATACCTGGTAGCCTGAAAGTAGGAGGGTAATTTCTTTGGGGGTATACTAATACATATATGCTTTATTTCTAAAGACTGGGCAACTGATAAAATAATAAAGAAAACTGGCACTAGCTAAGATACAGTGGTTATTCTAAATAGCAACAGAGTAGATGAGCCATTTACCAAAACTCATATTGAACTTCAGAATACCAAGAAGGTGGAAAAAAACATGGATAAAGACTTGGTCTGGAATCTGCTCCTACATTCGCCTCACAGGTAAAAATTACAAAATTTCATCAACTTGTTTAATAGTGGAGTTTGCTTGACTACTATTTTGTTTTTATTCTTCCTCAGCTATGCTTGCTGTTTGTTTTTTGAGTGTGTTTTCCTTAGTATTCTGCTCTTTTTGCTTTGGTAAGGATGCTTAGAGCATCTGGGTGCTATATGGAGCTTAGCTGTAGATCATCGAGTTGTCTATTGCTGCATAAAACTACCGTAAATATAGAAACTTAAAACAGCCCCTAGCTATGTAAGTCAAAAGCCCAGGTATACTGATTGTGTTCTCTGCTTAGCATCTTACAATACTGCAATCACGTTGTCTATAGGTTATGTTCTCATCTAGAGCTCTGAATCCTTTTCCAAACTCTCTCAAACTATTGGAAGAATTCAGTTCTTTTGAGGCATAGAAGAGAGAGTCCCTTTCTCTTCTTACTGTTAGCCAAGTATTGGTCTTAGTTCTTAGTGAGCACCTCAGTCCCTTCCCACATGGCCCCATTCAACTTTCAAGTGAACAAGAAATCTCCCTTGTTCAGAATTTTCCTCATGCTTCAAATCTCTGATTTGCTCTGTGAACAGGTAAAGGAAACTAAAGGCTCATGTGGTTAGGTCAGGCCCACCAAGATTATCTCCCTGTTTTAAGGTCAACTGATTTGGGACCATAATTATCTCTTCAAAATCCCTTCAGAGTTGGTACATGGATTGATATTTGGCTGAATAACTTGGAGAGAGTGCTGGTACAGTGGGTTTTTGGAATCTCAATAGCCATCTTAAAATCTGCCTACCATAGATGGATGAACAGATTGAGTAGACACAGTCATTCTTTGGATTCAACAGAAGTCAAATTCATGTACAAGAATAGTCTATTTCTGGGAAGCTTGCCCAAATTCTACAATTGAAACAATAATTCAGACTATAAGAAAAAAATACTCGGTCTTCTCTGAGGGTAGCTAGTTCAGACAGGTGTGTTACCCAATGTCTTCTCTAAATTTAACATCCCTAACTGTATAGTGAAAATTATTAGTGCTTGGAGCTTAATTGTAGACTCTAGAGGCTTAGATCAGACAGTTGTACTGTTGTTCACTTTCCCCTGATGTTTATATAGTGACTGAATGTGCTGCCGCTACTGGCACTTAGAACAGAGGCTTGGGCTTTTATTTTTTATATGCCTCTGGAAAGAAAATCAAAATCAATTTGCTTTTACTACAGAACATTAATGAGTTAGACTAACTCTACCTAGTAGGAATGTAAACTTTTGGTGGATGTACAATCTGTACTAAGATGACTTTTTGGTAATGATCTCTGCTAAGAAAACTGCTTACAACATTGTATTGAATGCCATATAAACACTGACTAAAGATAAATGGACTTTGCTAGGGCAAAATCTATGACCCCACCACTCAAGCGTTCACCTTGGGAGCTTTCCAGACCACCACCAAAGAACATTAAAGGCAAACTGTTAATAACAACATAGGAAGCCCAACACCTGATTAGTCACTTTGGGTATTGAAGACAGCACATTCTACTCCCAGGAACTTTATAACAACCTCTATAACAAGCCAATAGACATATGTTCAAATTTAAGTGGAAGTTCTTTTGGCATGAAGCCTTGCAAGAAGTACAGACAATAAATTAAGTTCAATCCTAGAGTCCTCTATATTCTTTAGACCTCATAGAGTTAAAGCTAATTGGGAAGTGTGCCAAAATATTCCATCAGTACTCAGCATCTTCTAGGCTTTTATATTTGAAGATATCATCCCACTACAGATCAGTGACTATAAATATTTTGCAACTTGCTCTTAATAGAAATGGAAAAACAAATTATGACTTTCCAATCAATCTTCTCATCCCACAGTGAAATCTTTAATTAAGGGCTCAAATGACCCTCAACACCTTAGCCACATTTATAAACAGATAACTGCTCACTTATTAGACATAGAAATAACCTTGCCTACTACTCCAAGCAAATTTCTGGCTCACAGGGGGCCTTGCCTAAAAGACCTCATACTTCCAAAGACAATAAGGATTACTATTGAAAACAGCCTGTCTTCAGATTGGATCAATCCAAAAGACTACCACAGCCATTCATCGTAATTACTTCAAATTACCATTGAACCATAGAATTGGATCCTATGTACAATGATCCAAATATCAAATGGTGTTCCTGTCCATACAGTGCACTGAGATAGACACACAGATTCCTGGGCTACCAATAATAGGCTAATCCTATGATGATGACATTAAGCTATCAGGACCTTATTACTAATGACACATCCATATACATTAACTTGCTCATGAACTAATCTTTATTTATACATATTTATGTCCACATAAAGTGACCATAATTAAGAAATAGTATCTGGAATGATGAGCCCCATCAAACATGCATAGCCTATGGGTCCTATTCTCTCATTCTCTAATCCACTGCAGTAATGAAAATTACTGTAAAGAACTGGGACGTACACCAATAAAATATTTTTGCATATGTTGGAGCCCCTGTTGTTCACAAGATCTTTCCTTTTGCCAGCTATTCTCACTTATTAAACAAAGTCCTTTTCCAAACCAAAACATTCTATTGTCTTTAACTATTTGTAAATTTCTAATGGCAGGCTCAACTGTGCCTTTGTTGATTTTTCTGGCACCCACAAGTGGGGTATAAAACAACGAGAATTTAAGAAAGAACCTAATATTCTCCTCCTTTTCACATAAGGGTACGCTGCTTCCTTTTCTTGTGTTTATTGTGCTCTGTGAAAATGTGTGTGAAATTGTGGCAGTGGCAGAGCAAGGTGGCTGAATAGAACTTTTACTGATTGCCCTCCCTACAAGAACACCAGGTGAACAACTATCTGCACAAACATGCACCTTCAGAAGAACCAAAATTCAGGTGAGTGATGAAAGTACCTAGTTTTAACTACATATCACAGAAAGAGGTGCTGAAGAAGTAAGAAAGACAGTATTGAATTGCCAATGCCACCCCACATCTTCATCTCCTAAAAGGTGCAGCAAGGCCTGGAGAAAGAATCTATGTGCTTGCGGGAAAGAGAGTGTCATAATTGTGGGAGCTTGGATTGGAACTTAATGCTGCCCTGTCAGAGTGGAAAGCAACACCAGGCAGAACTCAGCCAGCATCCACAGAGAGAACTTTTAGATCAGCTCTAGCCAGAGGCAAATTGCCCATCCCAGTGGTTGGAACCTGAGTTCCAGCAAGCCTCACCACCATGGGCTAAAGTAAATAAACTTGAAAGGTAGTCAAGCCCACAAGGACTGCAATTCTTGGGAACATTCTAGTGCTGTGGTGAACTTGGAGCCAGTGGACTTGGGGGACATGTGACCTAGTGAGACACCAGCCAGGATGGTCAAAGTAGTGCTTGCACCACCCCTCCCTCAACCCCAGAGAGTGGAACTCACAGCTCCAGGAGCCTCATCCTCACTGTTTGAGAAGAGGAGAATGAAGAGTAAAGAAGACTTTGTCTTGCAACTTGGATATCAACTCAACCATAGTAGGATGGGGACTGGGCAGTTTCCCTGAGGCTCCCATTCCAGGACCTAGCTCCTGATGACATTTCTTCACACACCCTGGGCCAAAAGAGAACCTATTGCCATGAAGGGAAAGCAGTCCCAGTGGGATTTACCCCCTGCTGATTAAAGAGCCATTGTGCCCTGAATAATCAGCAGTGAAATACCCAGGCAATACTTGCCATGGGCTTAAATGAAACTCAGAGATGTGCTGGCTTCAGGTGTGACCCAGCACATTCCTAGCTATGGTGGCTATTGGGAGAGACTCTTTCTGCTTTAGAAAAGAACAGGGAAGAGTAAAGGGTAATTGGTCTTTCAGTTTAGGTACCAGCTCAGCCACAGTGGAGTAGACCACCAAGTGGGTTCTTGAGGTCCCCAATTCTAGGTCTTGACTCTTGGATGGCATTTCTGGACCTTTTCTAGGTTAGAGGGGAGTCTGCTGCCCTGAAGGAAGAATCCAGGCCTGGCATCATTGAATACAAGTTGACCAAAAAGCCCTTGGACCTAGAGTGAACGTTGACAGTAGTCAGAGAGTACTTGCCATGAGCCTGGGGCAGTGAGGCAATAGGGAGAGAATCCTCTGCTTGTGAAAAGTGGAAGGAAGAGTGAGAAGGACTTTGTCTTGTGTCTTGAGTACCAGCTCAGCCCAAGTAGAATAGAGCACAAGGTAGATTCCTAAGGTTGCTGACTCGAGGTCTGGGCTCCCAGGTGTCATCTCTGGAACTGCCCAGGTCTGGGTGGGGGGGACTCATTGCCCTGAAGAGAAGGACACAAGACTGGCTGGGTTTACCACCTGCTGATTGTAGAGCACCAGGGCCTTAAGTGAACATAGGCAGTAGTTACCATAGGCCTTGGATGAGAACCAGTATCATGCTGGCTTCAGATCTGACCCACTGCAGTCCCACTGGTGGTGACCATGGGGGTATTTAGGCTGCTTCTCTTCCAGCTCCAGCCAGCTCAGCACAGAGAGAGAGAGATAGAGACTCTGTTTGAGAGAAAGTAAGGGAAGAGAACAAGATAATCCAGGTAATTCTTCTAGATATTATGCAGGACCACCAAAGCAGTACCTCTACAAGGCTGCAAGAGCCAGCATTATTGAGCTTGGAGTGCCCCCTAATGCAGATACAGCTTCACAGACCATAAACTTAGATTACCACACCTAAGTCCATCTAAACAGCTGAAAAGCTATATTAGTCCTTTTTCATGCTGTTGATAAAGACATACCTGAGACTAGGCAATTTACAAAAGGAAGAGGTTTAATTGGACTTACAGTATCACATGGGTGGGGAAACCTCACAATTATGGTAGAAAGCAAGGAGGAACAGGACACATCTAACATGGATGTCAGCAGGCAAAGAGAGAGCTTATACAGGGGAACTCCTCTTTTTAAAACCATTGGATCTCATGAGACTTATTCACCATCATGAAAACAGCACAGGAAAGACTTGCCCCCATGATTAAATTACCTCCCACCAGGTCCCTCCCATAACATGAGGGAATTCAAGATGAGATTTGGGTGGGGACATAGCCAAACCATATTATTCTGCCCCTGGTCCCTCTCAAATCTCATGTCCTTACATTTCAAAACCAATCATGCCTTCCCAACAGTCCCCCAAAGTCTTAACTCCTTTCAGCATTAACTCAAAAATCCACAGTCCAGAATCTCATCCGAGACAAGGCAAATCTCTTCTACCTATGAGTCTGTAAAATTAAAAGCAGGTTAATTACTTTTTAGATACAGTGGGGGTACAGGTATTTGGTAAACACTGCCATTCCAAATAGCCAAAATAAGGAAGCTACAGGCCCCTTGTAAGTCCGAAATCCAACAGGTCAAATACTAAAGCTCCAAAGTGATCTCTTTGACTTGATGTCTCACATCTAGATCATGCTGTTGCAAGAGGTGGGTTCCCATGGTCTTGGGCAGCTCCACTCCTGTGGCTCTGCCGGGTACAGTATCCCTCCCAGCTGCTTTCACATGCTGGCATTGAGTGTCTGCAGCTTTTCTAGGTGCATTGTGCAAGGTGTAGGTGGATCTACCATTCAGAGGCCTGGAGGATAGTGGCCCTCTTCTCATAGGCAGTGCCCTCCACTAGGCAGTGCCCCAGTAGGGACTCTGTGTGGGGGTTCTGACCCCACATTTCCCTTCCATACTGCCCTAGCAGAGGTTCTCCATGAGAACCCCACCCTTGCAGCAAACTTCTGCTTGGACATCCGGACGTTTTCATACATCTTCTGAAATCTAGGCAGATGTTCCCAAACCTCAATTCTTGACTTCTCTGCACTCACAGACTCAACATTACATGGAAACTGCCGAGGCTTGGGGCTTGTACCCTCTGAAGCCATGGTCCAAGGTCTATGTTGACCCCTTTCAGCCACAACTGGAGCAGCTGGGATGCAGGGCACAAATTCCCTAGGCTGCACACAGCATGGGGACCCTGGGCACGGCCCACAAAACCATCTTTGACTCCTAGGCCTCTAGGCCTGTGATGGGAGGGGCTGCTGTGAAGACCTCTGACATTCCCTGGAGACATTGTCCCCATTGTCTTAGGGATTAACATTTGGCTCCTCATTACTTATGCAAACTTCTGCAGCCAGAAAATGGGATTTTCTTTTCTATGGCATTGTCGTGCTGCAAATTTTTGGAACTTTTATGTCCTGTTTCCCTGATAAAACGGAATGCCTTTAACAGCACCCAAGTCCACTCTTGAATGCTTTGTTGTTTAGAAATTTCTTCCACCAGACACCCTAAATCATCTCTCTCAAGTTCAAAGTTACACAAATCTCTAGGGCGGGGGCAAAATGCTGCCAGTCTCCTTGCTAAAACATAACAAGAGTCACATTTGCTCCAGTTCCCAAAAAGTTTCTCATCTCCATCTGAGACCACCTCAGCCTGGATCTTATTGTTCATATCTTTATCAGACTTTTGGTGAAAGACATTCAACAAGTCTTTAGGGAGTTCCAAACTTTCCCACATTTTGCTATCTTCTTCGGAGCCCTCCACACTGTTCCAACCTTTGCCTGTTAACCATTTCCAAAGTCATTTCCACATTTTGGGTATCTTTTCAGCAATGCCCAACCTACTGGTACCAATTTACTGTATTAGTCCATTTTCACTCAGTTGATAAAGACATACCCAAGACTGGGCAATTTACAAAAGAATGACTTGTGCCGGGAAACTCTTCTTTTTAAACCATCAGATCTTATGAGACGTATTGAGAACAGTATGGGAAAGACTTGCCCCATGATTCAATTACCTCCCACTGGGTCCCTCCCACAATATGTGGGAATTCAAGATGAGATATGAGTGGGGATACAGCCAAACTATATCAAAAGCCTTTGCAAGGAGGACAACTACAAATAAGTCCAGACTGTGAAGATTACAATAAACACCAAACTCTTCAATTCCAAGACACCAAAAAGCATCCAGAAGCATCAAGACCATCAAAGAAAACATGACCTCATCAAATGTACTAAATAAGAAATCAGGCACCAATCCTGTAGAGACAGAGATATGTGATCTTTCAGAGTAAAAATTCAAAATAACTGTTTTGAGGAAAGTCAATGAAATCCGAGATAAAACAAAGATGATATTCAGAATCCTAGCAGATAAATTTAACAAAAAGATTGTAATAATTAAGAAGTCTCAAGCAGAATTTCTAGAATTAAAAAATGCAATTGACATACTGGAGAATGCAGCGGTGTTTTACCAGCAGAATTGATGAAGCAGAAGAAAGAACTGGTGAACTTTAAGAGAGGCTTTCTGGCAATACTGAGAGGAAACAAAGTGAAACAATAATAAAAAAGAATGAAGCATGCCTACAAGATCTAGAAAATGGTTTCAAAAGGGCAAATTAAGAGTTATTGGCCTTATAGAAGAGGTAAAGAAAGAGATTGGGGTAGAAAATTTATTCAAATGGATAATAGAATGTCCCAAATCAAGAGAAAGGTATTAATATTAAAGTACGAGAGATTATACAAGGAGGTTTAACCCAAAGAAGACTACCTCAAGGCATTTAATAACCAAACACTCGAAGATCAAGGATAAAGAAAGGATCCTAAAACCAGCAAGACAGAAGAAACAAGTAACATACAATGTAGCTCCAATACATCTGGTATTTTCAGATAAAACCTTACAGGTCAGAAGAAAGTGGCATGACATACTTACTTAAATTGCTTAAGGAAGAAACCTTTTACCCTAGAATAGTGTATCCAGCAAAAATATCCTTCAAACATGAATGAAAAATAAAGACTTTCCCAGGTAAAGAAAAGCTGAAGCATTTCATAAACACCAGACTTATGCTAAAAGAAATGCCAAAGGGCGTTCTTCAGTCTGAAAGAAAAGGACATTAATGAGCAACAATAAACCGTCTGAAGGTGTAAAACTCGCTGGTAATAGTAAGTACACAGAAAAACACAGAATATTCTAACACTGTAATTGTAGTGTGTAAACTACTCATAGCTTTAGTAGAAAAACTAAAATGTGAACAGATCAACAATTTAACTGCAATGGCTTTTCAAGACATAGACAATACAATGAAATAAATAGAAAAAATAAAAAGTTAAAAAGTGGGGAGATGAAGTTGAAGTGTAGAGTTTTTATTAGTTTTCTCTTTGCTTGATTGTTAGTTTGCTTATGCAATCCATGTTAAGATATGATTTGCAAGCCTCATAAACTACTCATAGCTTGAGAACAAAGACTAAAATATGAAATGATTAAAAATATAACTACAACAAATTTTCAAGACATAGACAATGCAATGATATATAAATAGAAAAAATGAAACTTTAAAAAGTGGGGAAATGAAGTTGAAGTGTAGAGCTTTTTTATTTTTCTCTTTGCTTAATTGTTAGTTTTCTTATGTAATCAGTATTAACATATTATTTGCAAGCCTCACGGTAACCTCAACAAAAACTATAACATAGATATATAAACAATAAAAAACCCAATGAATTAAAATGTACCACTACAGGAAATTACCTTCATTAAAAGGCAGGCATGAAGGAAGGAAAAAAGGAAGGGAGGACTAGAAAACAAACAACAAAATGGCAAGAATAAGTTCTTACTTATCAATAATAGCATTAAATATAATTGAACTACACACTTCAATCAAAAGACACAGTAGGTGAATGGATTAAAAACAACAGGATCCAATGGTTTGTTGCCTACAAGAAACACACCTCACCTGTGAAAGACCACTTAGACTAAAAATAAAGAAATTTAAAAAAGATATTCTATGAAAATTGAAGCCAAAAAAGATCAGGAACAGCTATACTCATATCAGACAAAATACATTCCAAGACAAAAACTACTAAAAGGGACAAAGAACACCATCAAAAAAGAAAAAAAAGGTCAATTCAGAGAGAGGATATAAGAATTCTAAATATGTATGCATCCAACACTGGAGCATTGAGATATATGAAGCAAATATTATTAGAGTTAAAGAGAGAGAGATAGTTCCCCATACAATATTAGCTGGAGATTTCAACAACCCATTCTCAGCACTGGACAGACCATGCAGAAAGAAAATCAACAAAGTAGCATTGAACTTAATTAGCACTGTACATCAAATGGATCTAATAAATATTTACAGAACATTCCATCTAATGGCTGCAAAATACACATTATTCTCTTCAACATATGGATCACTCTCAAGAAAGACCTTGTGTTAGGCCACAGAATAAGTCTTACAAAATTTGAAAACACTTAATTTATATTAAGTATCTTCTCTGAACACAATGGAATAAAACTAGAGGGCAGTATACAAGAGGAAGTTAGGAAACTGTACAAACACATGGAAATTAAATAATATGCTCCTAGATGACAATTGAGTCAATGAAGAAATTAAGAAGGAAATTTTAACATGTTCTTAAAACAAATGATAATGAAAGCAGAGGGTACCAAAACCTATGGGATACAGAATATAGTGAAAGCAAAACTAACAGGAAAGTTTATAGTTATTGTCTACATAGAAAAAGTCAAAAAAACTTCAAATAATCAACAAAATATGGCATCTTAGAAATTAGAAAACAAACAAACAAAACTCCCAAATTAGTAGAAGAAAATAAAGTTCAGTGCAGAAATAAATAAAATTGAGGCTAAAAAATACAAAAGATCAACAAAATAAAAGATGGCTTTTGAAAAGGTAAATACAACTGACCAAACTTTAGCCAGACTAACTATGGAAAAAAGAGATAAGAATAGAGTAAATAAAATCAGAGATAAGAAAGGATACTTTGTAACTAATTCAACATATCATTAGAGACTACTGTAAGCAACTATATATCTATAAATTGTAAAACCTTCAGAAATGAATAAATTCCTAGATACATACAATCTAACAAGATTGGACCATGAAGAAAACCAAAACCTGAACAGATCAAAAACAAGCAACAAGATTGAAGCCATAATAAAATGTCTTTGAGCAAAGAAAAGCCAAGGACTCAGTAGCTTTACTGCTGAATTTTACCAAAAATTTAAAGAAGAAGCAATATAAATCCTACTCAAACTATTCCAAAAAATAGAGAAGGGGGGAATATTTCCAAACTCTTTCTATGAGGTCAATATTATTCTGACACAAAATCCAGATTAAGACACATCAAAAAAGATAACTACAGAGCAATAACTCAAAAGAACATTAATCCAAAATTCTCCACAAAATACTAACAAAGTGAATTCCACACAATGAGAAATCATTTATCAAAACCAATTTTGGATGTATCCCACAGACGAAAAAATGTTTTAACATGGAGAAATCAATCAATGTGATACATCAGATCAACAGAATGAAGGATACAAACCTTATTATCATTTCAATTGATGAAAAAAAGCACTTGATGAAATTCAACATCCCTTCATGATAAAAACCCTCAAAAACCTGGATATAGAAGGGACGTACATCAACATGGTGGAAGTCATATAAGCAAAACGCACAGCTAGTATCATACTGAAGGGGAAAAACCAAAAGCCTTTCCTCTAAGATCTGTAATATGGTGAGGATGCCCACTTTTACTACTGTTATTCAAACTAGTACTGAAATTTCTAGCTAGAGAAATTAGACAAGAGGAAGAAATAAATGACATCCAAGTTGGATGAAAAGGAGGAAGTTAAATTATCCCTGTTTGCAGATAGGATCTTATATTTGGAAAAACCTAAAGGCTCCATCAAAAAACTATGAGAACTGATCGACAAATTCAGTGAAATTGCAGGATATGAAATCAACATACAAAAATCGGTAGCATTTCTACTGATTGTTTGCCAACAGCAAACAATCTGTAAAGGAAATCAAGAAACTAATCCCACTTACAATAGCTACAAATAAAATAAAATACCTAGGAATTAACTTCACTGAAAAACTGGAAAGATCTCAACAATGAAAAATATAAAACATTGGTGAAAGAAATTGAGAGGACACAAAAAAATGAAAGATATTCCATGTTAACGGATTGGAAAAATCAATATTGTTAATTTATCCATACCACTTAAAGCAGTCTACAGATTTAGTGCAATGCTTATCAAAATACCAATGACATTCTTTACAGAAATAGAAAAAAAATCCTAAAATGTGTATGAAACCAGAAGAGACCTAGAATAGTCAAAGGTGTCTTAAGCAAAAAGCACAAAACCGGAGGAGTCACCTTACCTGATTTCAAATTATAGTAAAGAGCTATACTAACCAAAAAGCATCATACTATCATAAAAACAGACCCATACACCAATGGAACAGAATAGAGAACCCAGAAAGAAATACGCACACCTAGAGTGAACTCATTTTCAACCAAGGTGTCAAGAACATACCTTGGGGAAAAGAGTTCCTTCAATAGATAGTACTGGGAAAACTGAATATCCATATGCAGAAGAATAAAACCAGATCTAGTCTCTTGCCATGTACAAAAATAGAATCAAAATGGACTACAGACTTAAATATAAGACCTCAAACTACAAAACAACTACAAGAAAGCTTTGAAGAAAATCTCCTGGACATGTAGCTGGGCAAAAATTTCTTGACCAATGCCCCACAAGCACAGGCAACCAAAGCAAAAATTGACAAATGAGGTCATATCAAGTTAAAAAGCTTCTGCACATCAACAGATAGTCAACAAGGTGAAGAAACAACACAAAGAATGGGAGAAAATATTTGCAAATTACGCCTCTAACAAGGGACCAACAAACAGAATAACACACACACACCCTCTCTCTCTCTCTCATTTGCTTACATGCATGGTGGCCAAAAATTATTTTCTCCAACTATTTTGAACAGTGACTCATAAAGACAATTCCTTAGAAGGTTGAATATGTTACTCTATTTGTTACAGATGCACGGAACCTTATTAAGGCCTCACTCCAAGAAGACACGGGAAAACTACCACTCTCAGACAATGCTGTGATGCCCTCTACTGATACCAGCAGCAATCAAAGGTGATGACATGCTTATAGTCAATAAGCCTGGAGATCCAGGGTATGAACTGATCAAAGACAGGTCTGAGAGAGTCTGGAAGCTCATTTCCTTCCCTCTTCTGATAGTTTGGCAGAGAGATGGCTTAGCTGAACTAAGCCCATTTAAAGAGAGACAACAAGACTTGCCATGAATGGCCACATTCCTACAAGGTAAGGCTGTCCCCAGGTCTTTCAGTTGCAGACTTTGGCTCATTTTACTTAGGGAAAAGGTATACCTAGTCCTTCTTAGACTAGCCTCCAGATATGTATACAGGATAGGAGCAGGACTCAGTTTCACTCATGGGTGTCCTATTAGTTGTGTTAGATCCCTCTCCACTGTAATATTGTCCATGATGCATAAAAAACATCTATGTCTGGTCTGCTTTTTGGAACAAGGGGAGTTGCTGAGTCTATGTGCTGTACTATTTCTCTGCTTGACCCTTTCCCCTTAATAAGCCCTAGATCATATCTAACCTGTGTGGTGCTAGTGGTCTGTGCTCATGACCTTCATGCTGCCCACTAGAGGATTCAACTAAAGCAATGATGAGAAAAAAATATATGGTCTAAAATGCTCATACAAATAGTCAAAAAGGAAAAAATGAATGAAGCACCTAAATAATTTAGAAAAATTAATAAAGCACAAAAGAGCAGATGGAAGAAATTAATGAAGCTGAAGCACATACTAACAAATTAAAAAACAGAAAACTAAAAAAACCTACATTGATCATTTAAGACAAGACCACAAAAGCAGAGATAAACTGCTAAAAATTTAATTGAGATAAAGGGAGCATGAATAAGCAATATAATAAATTAAATAAAGAAACAACCGCCAGAAGAGAGGTAATTTAAAAAAAAAAGAAGAAAATATTTGGACTACTTTAAATTTACTTTTAATGACTAAAATATAATTTACTGAAGTTAACTCCAGGAAACATAATATCTGTGTAGCCTGATTTCCATGGCCAAAATAGAGATAGTTATAAAAGAACACCATGCCCAGATGGCTTGAGAGTGCAATTCAATCAAAACTTTTTTTTTTTTAAAAAAGAAGTACTTTCAGTGCTATTTAAACTCTTCCAGCATAAAATGCGATAAAAGTCCAAATTCTTATTATGAAATGGGCATAACATGGCAAAATTTTACAAATATTGTTCTGTAAAAATACTTTCAACTAAGTTTACTTTTGAATACAATCAAATTCCTTAATATGTTTAGCATATAGAATCCAGCAAGATATTGAAAGAATAATACATTGATTTTTAGTAGATCTGGTTACAAATATGGGTAACTATTCAATATAAGTAAAATTATCAATATGGTTTATTATATTAACAACTCGTTCTCTCTTGAATCTATTTCAGTTGAGTATTCACTGTCACCATTTATCCGAAATAGCACTTGTAAGTGTTGCCAATCACTCCACAGTACTAAACTCAGTAGTTCTCAGTCCCTGTGTTTCTTAACATTTTAGTAAATTTTGATACAATGGATTTCTCTTCTTTTTAAAATATTTTCTTTACCTGACTTTTACAACTTTGTGATAGCCTCCTTTTCTCCTCCTATCTCTGGATTTTCTTTTTCAGTGTTGCTTACTGGTCCCTCCACATCTCCCGGAGCTCTCAGTGTTGGAGTCGCTAATGGCTCAATTCACAAACTTTATTTTACTAGAGCCAAACTTTAACTCTTGGCCTTCATGTTCATCTTGTGGTTTGAAATAGTATCTATGCATGATGGAATCTTCGGCTCAGACCTTATGACTGAAGTCCAGAGTGGTTATTGAACATCTCCACTTAGAAGAGGACAATGTATCTCAACCATAGCATATTGGAAACTGTGCTCTTGATCTTAAACTTTCTTCAAAATATATTTCTTGTGCTATCCTCTCTATCTCAGCATACAGTAACTCCATTCTTTCAAGACTGTCTTTTCATCATAACTCACATTTATTTCATTAGGAAACTTCATAAACATTACTTCTTACCACTACATGTAGAGCTAACTACTGCTCTATTCCAAATCATTTCTCACTCAGATTATTGCAACAACTTCCTAAATTTCCTCTCCACTTTGCCTGTGCTCTCTTACAATCTATTCTCCATTCAACAACCCATGTAATCTTTTAAAAACGTAAGTCGGATCATTTCACTTTTCTGTTAAAAACTGACTTCCCACCTCACCCAGAGGACAACACAAGGTTCCTATAACAGCAGTTTCACAACATGGCATCTAATCAAGTGTCTGACTTTATTTCCTGTTTTTGTCTCTTGCTCTTTTTTGCTTCAGTCACTTACCATTTCTCATTTTACAGAGAATGTAACAGGTAAGCTCAAAGTTCAGGGCTTCACACAGTCTGTTTCCCCCTCCTGCAGTGCTATAATTCCTCCTCTCGAAAGCTTCGCTTCCTCCTCTTTCAGATTTTTAGCTCAAAGGCCACATTTACCATGAAGCAGTCCATTTTTTTTAAGATAGTATCTTTTTTCCCCTCAGAAATTCTATTCCCTTTCCATGCATTATTTTCTTCTTAGCATTTATGAACATCCGTATTACATGTTACTTTTTCATTTTGAGGCCTGTCTCCTCCATTGGAATATAAGCTCTGCTAGGTCAGAGTTTTGTGTGCTTTCTGCACTGCTGAATTTCCAGTGCTTACAGCAATGCCTGAGACACAGTCAGCATTTGGTAATTGTTTGTTGAGTGAATTGATTTAATGAATGAAAAGTAGCATCTCAAATTACAGAAGAATATAGTGGCCTACACAATAAATGATGTTGGCGCAGCACTGTAGCCATTTTTGGTCAAAAACTGGATCCACACTTAATATCAAGATACATTCCAAAGGAACAAAAGGTGTAAACATGGAACAAAAATCTACCATGTAGGGTAGAAAATTTAGGGGGATTATTTTATAACCTCAGTGTAGGGAAGCTTTTATAAATATGACACAAGATCCAACAGCCATAAAAGAAAAGGTTGATAAATTAGACCACAAAATCTAAACTCTAACCATAGGGCAAATATTATGCTTAAAGAAACTCAAAAGGCAAACAACATAGAAAGAAATATTTAAAACATAGTAGAAAAAATGACTAATCTTAATATGTGAGTCTATAAATTGATATGAAAATGACCAACCCAGCAGAAATTATGGGCAAAAGATATGAACAAACAGTTCATTGTAAAGGAGATACAAGACATTTTATTTTATTTTTATTTATTTATTTATTTATTTTTGGGTGGGGAAATGATAAGGAGTGGCTAAGCCATCTGTTTCTCTGAAAGGTCTAGGGAGATCCAGCTGCCACGTCCACCACCTGTGGATGACACCTCCGGAGGTGATTGAAATGACCCCACCTTGCAGTCAGGAGATATGAGAAATTTTAAATGTGAAAAGATACTAAATAAGTGAATTGCAAAGTCCAAATACATAAGGGCTCAGTAAAGACTTGAGAGTTTAATAACAATTCTGTTGGCATGGGTATGGAAAACAGAAAGCCTCAAAAAATGCTGGTAATTATATATATGAGCACAATACTTATGGAACAAAGTTCAGCAGTATCTATCAAAATTACAAATCCATATTTCCTTTGCCACAGAAATTCAATTTCTGAGAATATATACTTCAAGCATAGTAGTATCTCCACAAAATTATGTATATCAAGTGTAGAGTGAATTATTTAAAGCATTTTTGTAATAGCAAGTTATTGACAATTTTTAGATGAATATCAATAGAGAACTGATTTAAATAAGTTTAACTAATGTAAAAGAAGAATGAAAAAGTCGGTATATGCAATATGCAAAAATTTTCAAGTCATATTATTAAGTTGCGTAACAGAGTTTATATGTGCAATTACTTACGTTAAAAAGGCAAAGGGGGAAGAAAGGAGATGTATTTTTTTTAAATGTTTTAAAACTCTGGAGCCATAGTCAGGGTATCCAAAATGAGGGCTACTTGTGATTAGGAGATGTTAAAATGAGTTGATGGGACAAGGATTGAAGGAGGAAGTTTCACTATGTAATTTACTTTTTGAACTGTGTAAATCTTAACTTTTCAATAGTGTGCATTTTCCTATTTAAAAAGGTAAATCTGTATTATGATAAAAAAAGAAACTCCCTGCATAGTACAGACCGGTTGTTGTAATCTTACCAAATCACGTGCCATTTCCTCACCTTGGCTTTCAGGTCTTCATGCTCTTGAATATGTGTCCAAGTAAGTCTCAAAAGGATATTCCAAAACTGATGGTTCAAAATGAGGTTGGCCAGCAGCTCTTATTGAAGCATTACCAATTTTCCATGGGTATACGAAAATTAGATAAAAGCATAAATCATAAAAACTAAGACAGACTGAAAGCAAGATGCCAAGTCCCTAGGGGAATGTACACTAAGTGGACTGAAAGGTACACTCAGACTTTAATTATGATCCCAGGAAATTCTACATGTCAGCATTAAAAGCTATTTTGAACACCATAAAACTTAGAATGCTATATTCCAGAAGAACAAAGAGGGATTACATAGCCTTATTCAATAAAAACAATGGGTTAATGTAGAAAGAATCAAGAATACCGTTGGCATTTAGGTGTTAAATTTTCTTGCGACGTGAAAACATATCTCGCTTATCATGTATTCTTATGGAAAAAAGCAAAAGCACCTTCCAAATTAGATTTCTTTCATCATGGGAGATTATTAAAAATTTGCTATTTTGTATTTTAGCAACATCAATATAATTTTTAACATTGTTTAACGTCTATTATTCCAAACAAATATGTCTTATAACACCCTTCATTTGGCTTTGTAACATGTATTAAAATGTTTGCACCATGTGTCAGTTGATACTTTCGGTAAATATTCACAAGGAAAAAGGGAAAAGAAACAGGTGAATACATGATGACCAATGTAGACATGAGTAGGAAATTTAAAAATAAAACAGCTAAATTTACTGAGTTTATTTAATCGAATTTGCAACTTTTTAGAGCCATCTCCTTGAAAATACCCCAAAAAAGAAAAGTTTTAATTGGATGACTCTAAAATAATCTAAGAGCATGGGAATAAATTTTACATCTATGTTACTCACTTTTTAAATTAAGGTTAAGACTGAGTGACAGTTTATTGAATTTTAGAAATATCTTTCTTTTGAAAATATTTCCAGACATTCAACAAGTCCAAAATGTGACAGGATTTATCTTTCCTCGATTTAGATATCTGATTTGACTAATGAGGCAAAGCTTTTTGTTTGGAAGTGTTTTCATTTTGGATTTATTTTGGCTTAAAATTCCTTCAGATCAAATAAATGACATAAGCACCCACCTTGACATAACTATCCCTTTCCTCTCATCTTGTACCCAGCATTTTGTTGTTTGCTCATTTCTTGGGCAACCATGGTCACTAAGTATACTCATCAACTATTAAACTCTTATGTAATTGATTTAAACATCCTGATTCCTGATTCTTGTTCAAATAGCATCATGAACAGAAGATATAGTTTCCCCTTTCCTTTTCACACCCCTAAAAAAATCATTAAAATAATTTGTCTTAAGATCACATCTAACAACAGCCAGGAAAAATAAAAATACAGACATCAAATAGTAAGCACGTTATTTCTAGTTTGATATAAGTTGTATATCTCTTGGGAAAGCCATGAAGCCATGTTTCAACTTTCCATGGTGTTTGTGTGTGTGCATTCTAAATTGTTAGGTAACAATAAGCTATAATAATAACATAATTGGAAAATAAAGCTATTATTTGGATAATCTTCCCAGTTTTATAGCCCAACTGTTGCTGCATTATTTCAACCCATGTAACTTTTGCATAGTACTACTCTAGATACAATTAGATGATTAAAAGAGGAGTAGAGCAGGATTAGAAGAAGCAAAAGGAAATTATAGGGTTTGTTTAAGCTGCTTGTAGCACACAAAGCTAAGTGACCCTCACCAAAATTCTGCTGCCAATGCTTTAGCATTTTCTTTAGCATTTTCTCTTTGACTGTGTGAACTGATAGGCAGAAACATTCAATTCCCAGTTCATTGACAGACCTTCATTAAAACAGACATAGGAAACAACAGCCTACAAGAATAATACTCCCATAATGCAAGGTAATGATAGTAATGAAAAGGAGTCATTTATATTGGCATTGAAAAGAGGTTACATATAGAACACACAAAAGATTCATTATCGAGTTACACAGAGTATTGCAAAATCAAGAAACTGCAATATCAATCATCAACTATGACAGTGTAATATTGAACCGCTCCATATATATGGAAGTGAGTAAAAAACAATTTTTATTTTTCCTCAAAAATGTATGTGTATCCCATTGCTTAAAGCCTGCCTGTGATTATTAGCTTTTCATTGGAAGACATATAATTCAAAGACGAGAATGTACTTTTTATCTCACTATAACTATTTAGCAGTGAGAATGAAACAATGTGGATTTTACTTGTGTCTCTGGCTTCTATTTGTTCTATGTTAGTTTTCCAGTTCTGTTTCCTCATGTAGAGTATGCAAAGGCATGCCATTCTCTAGGATATTTTCTGGCTATTTTATAGTTGTCTGGTTATCTCATAGCCCAGTGAGGCAGCATCATTAACAAACAGTTCATAAATAGCATGTTTGTTTATCGTCAACTGAGATACCAGCCATACCTTATAGGATTTGTAATATCAGATTTCTTTTCAAACATCGAGTATTCTTCTCCATAAGGCTACTTTGGTGGTATGTGAAAAGATCATTGGACTCAGACTGACACCTGGGACTCAAATATTTGCTGTATCTTAAAAAGAACATTATATTTTTGTGTAAATTTTATCTTTACTTTTCTCATCTATAAAGTAAAAGTACCCCTCGGTTCCTTTCTAAATGTAGCATCCTGTAATGTTATGTGGCGAATCTGTACGTAAATCATATGAGCTGTTTTATGAAGAGGGGGTGGTGTGAAAAAGGATAAAGTCATATAGGAAAAGAAACGTGTAATTATGATGATAAATGACCTTGTTTCTAGTCATGACCCAGTATTGTCATAACTACAGTAATGTTAGCAAGTGTTTTAAACTCTCTAGTCGTTGGTTTCCTCAACTGTAAAATGTGAGAGCGCTCTGGATCAGAGGTTTTCAACAGGTCTTCTCAGGGACCTAAAGACTATGTCAGTTGCAAGTGAAAAAAGGTGAAACCTTCCTTTATTCCATGTCTTCCATTCTTTCTCCAGGTCCACGATGTTTTGTTCATGAAGTAATTGCTAAAATTTTACTAACCTCTTCACCTCAAAACTCTCCCTAATAAGTCCTCTTATATACTAATTGGTATGTTTTTCCACCCACCGTATATATGGATGTAAAAACTGTTGTCTAAACATATCAAATTTTTACCTAAGATAACATCGCTAGGTTGACAGCAGAGTAAAAACCAGAACCCACTTCACTTATCATTTTTTCACCACAAGTTGTTAATGAGAAGTAAATAATCATCACATCAATATGTTACAGCATATCTACACAGTGGTATGACACATGACACAGTAGCGTTATACCATTAAGTAATTCAGAAATTTATGTGGTCTTAAATTCCTATAAGCATAGATAAACATTGGACTCATAGAGTTTTAAAACTAGAAGGGAATAGATATCATCTAATTTAATTACACATGTTAAATAAATACTCTCTTTGTATTTCTAATGAATAATCACCCCAGTCTATAATTTTAAAAAATTCTGGTGTTGTTTAGGACATATTCTCTTAGTTTTTGCATTTGGCTGTGGCCATGTGCCAATTTCATGGATCCCAATTCTTTCCTGAGAGTCCCAACTACTGCCATGAAAGTACTCTGTAATGAATAAGTTACTTTTACCTAGTAGAGGCCATGATCACATAAGCCTGGATTAGTAAGGATTCTTGTGCCTTTATTGATAAATCCTTTTGGATAGCTTAGGGAAAATAGACTGTGAAATTGTTAGTTTAGATCATGAAGATGACTTCTCAAAGAAAACAACTGTGAATTGTGGCCAAGTCTCCCAAACTGGTTTTGTTCAGTTCTGAAACTTGCAATACACCAGAAATTTTAGGGTTTGGAAATTAGGAGATCAAGAGTTTGAATGAAGAAGTAGTAAACAGTAAATGCAGGACTATTAGATATTAAGAACATTGAATTAAAGCACTCAGAGAAATAGATATGGGAAGAGCCTTGGACTTAGTGGTAACGTCTTAAATCCACACTCTAACCCAAGACAGAGCATGATGAGCATCTTGGGAGATGGCACAGAGGCTGTAAAAGTCTGGCTGCACAAGGTAGAGTTTCTTTCCTCTGACCCTGACTCCTATGTTAATCCCGACATTGCCAATGAACTTTAAGTCCTATAGCATGCTTACAGTTATCTTGAGACAGAAAAGTGGTTGAAGATGGAAGCAACAGTCATACAGATGGGGGTTTGCCTAGTAAATGTGGACATGAAAGGGCCTCTCAGTATTCCTGTCAAGGGGGCTTGGGAAATGTGACTAAGGACAAATGTTCTTTAAATTTCTATGCTAATTCATAGGAGGCAATAAATCTCAATATTTAATCACAAAGACTTTAGACTTTGAACAGTTCCTGTCTCTATCCATCAGAAGTTATGGATTCTAGGTCAAGTTACTTAGCTTTTCTGAACCTTAATATCCCAAATACAGAATGGGACAAATAGAGTACCTACCTCATAGGGTTGTTGTCAGGATCAAATAAGATAATCCCCATAAAGCAGTTAGAACTGGGCCTGGGAGGCAGTAAGAGATCAATAAATGCCATCATTTTATATAGAAATTGTGTACCAATGCCTCCACCTTCTATCCAACGTTTGTTTGGAGAAGGCTCTCTGGGCTTAGGTTACCTGGCTGTAGGTCTGTGTTGCCAGTAGTCTTATGAATATAGTAGTTCATTTATATTATTTTAGTATTGTAATAGTTTCCTTATAAGGTGCTATTCTTCTAGAAATTAAGAATGCATTATAAATTCCTTCTAAAGACATTGCAACTATGGCTGTGTGGCAACTGCAGAATTAGATCCACATTGTTCTCAAACACTAAAATCAAATTAAGAGGCTGTACTATTAAAAGCAATACTTATTCAGCTCCTTTCCTCTTTAAAGCACTTTGTAAACATGAACTAATTAATCCTCACACTCTTATGAGGTAGGTAAATAATTGTTAGCCCCCAGTTTGAGGAAACCAAGGTTAAGGTTAAGAGGTTTGCTTGCTCAGGGTAATAGAGTGAGGCAATATTTAAGTCCCAAATTAAAGGGTTTTAATTTATATTAATTTATTTTGGACACTGTATTGAATTCTAATGATAATTTATTATATTGTATTACCTTACACTATTTCTGTCCACATAGCAGATAGAAAAATGCAATTCTTTCCTGAGTGAATAAAAATTGGTAGAAGAAACACCAGAACTGCTGGTATCCATAGCTTCTGTAGGGTTCCCCAGTTTCCTTGCTTTCTTTCTGTGTCCTGCCTGTAAAATCACTGATTGCCTTAACTGCTCTGTAACCCAGTCAACTACAGGTTTTTCCCAGCAGGCTTGAATCCAAACCAAGGCCTTGAACATTCCCAGGCACTAGGTTGTTGCCCAAAACACTGAAATAAACTGGCCCTGGCTCAGAGCCAAATTTCTTAAACTCATATAAACTCCATACCCTTACCTGTTCACTGCAAACACACTTAGGCAGAACACCCCTTTTCACTTGTTGTCCATGGCAAGGATGTGAGTGCAGCACCTCTGTGAGCATCCTTAATAAATGCTTTGCACTGGTGAATTTGCTCATGTCTAACTTTGGTGTCCACCAAAGAAAAACCATTGCTGTTTGCCTGTACTTGTGCTTTCCAGTCTTCTTATCCTTTCTTCTCTCTAATCTCATACCAGATTCTCTGTGCCTTCCTGTAATCTAACTTTAGGCAAACTTCTGGGAGCATGGATATATATTGGATAAAAGTTTAGTAAGAAAGGTTTGTAGGTGTAAAGAAATTTTTTCAGCAGTAATTTTGTACACAGAATACATATATTTAACATTTTACACTACCTCTCCATGAAGCCAACTCTGTTTTACTTATTTTATCTGGTTACTTAACTAAAGAAATAATGCAAATTGTTATTTTAAACATTGGATACACATGATATGACATTTTTTGTTGCTCTATGACTATTTGAATTCAAAGCTGGGGAGAAAATTGTTTTAAGTCTTGTGAGACTGTGTTACCCCAATAGTCACCCCAAGTCCTAACTAATTCTTAGGGTATATAAGTGCATAAAGAAGAAGAACAGGGGAAACTTTCAGAGCCGTAATTTTTTTTTTTGTCTTGTGTGGAATACCAAGCCAAATAAAGAGAGCTCAAAGATAATTCTTTATAGGAACATGTTGATTACAAGAAGTCTAGATTATCAGTCCCTAAAAAATGCTGTTTAGATATAAAAAGGCTGTTTATATCAGTCCCTAAAAAATGGTGTAATTATGTAGCAGTCTCTCTTATCTCCTTTGATACTTATATTAATAGTAATAGAAGAGAATTGGAGAAAATCGGGGAGTAGAGGGAGCACACAGTAGAACAGCCTGCATTCCCACAGTTTGGCATGAAATGGATGCATACGTTTCATATGAGCCAAGCAGATGCCATGCAGCATAGTCAGACTTTAGCTATCTTGTTAATACTTCATCCATGAAAAGGGACCCTAGCAGGAAGACGGTCTGGGGTGAATTGGCAAAGGTGGGATCTCAATGGGTGTGAAAAGTTGAGACATTCTACAGGAACCTGTACAATGAAGAGATCCATGAAATGCATCCTAAAGAGCAAATGCATGCACCTTACAGGGTTTGGATGCCTACTATCAAGAGGCTGGGTGACGTTAGAGCAGTAGCAGAATCAATCAAGGACAAAAATAGCTCCAATTAAGTAAATCTCAAAGCACCAGAGAGGAGAAAAACTTAGAAAAAGGAAATGAAAAAAATAAAATCATAGCCCACTTCTTATCATAACTGAGGAAAGGCATAGAAGTTCCTACCAATTACTGTGGTTCAGTGGTCCACAAGAGGACCCAGTCTCAAGAGATTTGTATAGCAGTGCGAGTTCCCCCTTGCTGAGGAGCTCAGCAAATGCTCTTTACTGAAGACTTGCTTAATAACTTACTACGTCAAGATGCTCAAGCTGAGGTTTGAGGAGGGCTGAGAAACGGGAAGAAATAATCACTATCTTGGAAATAATATTGGAGTTTCCAAACAGAGTGAAGTAGACAGGACTGAAAATAAATGGAAAATTATGAGATTTGCCTGAGACATCATGGATGAAAGTAGTAACAGGAGAAAAATTATTTCATATTTATGCATCCACTGAATTCAGGCTATTCAATGAAGTGGTTAGAATAGTATTCAGTAATTATTGAACAAAATTATTAACCATCTTAAATATTTAATTCTCTAACATTTTAGTTGAAGAGTAAGCAACCTATAATGTTACCTCTGAAAAACAATAATCTATTTCAGGTTCTTGATGACAACTGGCATGATGCTTTTTCTTATAATGATCCCTCATGACAATTGTTTTTGGTAATATCTGTTGTCTTAGGTGTTCTGCCAGTAGTAAACATCTAATTGACTAAAAATAAGTAAATAAATAAACAAACAGATAGTCATGTAATTTAAGATTACAATGACATAAATATATATGGCTGTTTGGTAAATTGTGAGCTACTTTTTTTCAGGAGTCAATGAAAGTGTGCTCTTGAGTAACCCGCAACCCAATAAGACTGCTTTAAAAGTCTCTCATGCTGTCCCTGTTGGTATGCTTTCAATCTTCTGTCCTAAAGATTTCAAGGACACAAGAAAATAAAATATAATACTGTGTCACATAGAGTTCTCGAAGCCATTGAGTCTGAAAGACAGTTTGTCATTGGTGCTCAGGATAAGATGATGATATGTCTAGTGCCTTTGACCTGATAATAGTTTTATAATCAGTGATATAGCTGTTTGCTCTGCTAAGTCAAAAATCTGTCTAAAATATCTGTATAATGTTTTTGTTTGTTTTTTGTTCATTTTGAAATTGCCATTACATTTATCAGATATTTGCTCCATAGTAAAAAGAAAGGAATCCAGCAATGTAGTTAGCTCTCAAAAGGCGCAATAAAATCTCTTCACAACCACTGTGCTGACCTTACAGTGTCAGGAATACCAAAGGGGGAGAGATTTTGATGAAAATAGCAGTGATGGCTCTTGAATAAATTTAAAAATTATGAGATATGGACAAGAACAAGCCTTTCCAGTAATCAAGCACATGCCTTATTATTTCTTAGCCCCAGAGTGATACAAGTTCAATGTATTCAATTTTAGAAATATAATTGCAGCAAATTCAAGAAAATACGTATTTTACTAAGCAATAAATAGAGCCATTTCTTTTTCTTTCTCTGAATGGTAAAAGGATCAGTGCTAGAAAACAGCTGCAACTCCAAAAAGATAAGCTCAGTATCTCAGAATACACGGTTTGGATTTTTCTAAGTGGTCTAAATGAATAGCCAGTTCCATTTCTCTACCCCCAAGAAAAGGATGCGAATGAAGGGTCCTTTCAGACAGCTGCAAATGTGAATGATTAAAGTGGCTCAGACAATGGAAGAATGAAACCTGCATTTGCAGATGTCACCTTCAAAATAGTGTGGAGTTGACAGCATTGTTTTTATCTGCCCTAGCACCTAAGAACAAGCAAATTGATTTTAAAATGAGGAACCAATATGTTCATTTTCATGAAAAATACCAGCCAAGTCTGGACTCCGTATTTTTGTTGCTTATCCAGAGGCTGATGCACAGCAACAGTATTATTTTCTATAACCGTAGAGTTGATTTTATCTTTTGCAGTCAATTGAATGCAAAGATATGTAAACAAAGAGATTTTGATTCTCATGTAATTTCTTAAGGTTTTAGTATCTTTCCAAGATTTTTTGTTTAAATGCACTTTTCTGATCTTCAAATTTATTTGGAATATTTTTCTTTTTGGATTTCTGCATGTCTACTATGCCGACGGCAGCCCTTACTAATGAATGAGTGGGGATCCTCTGATTTTACACATTTTAATTCTCACTGTTTCTGGGACAAACAGAGGTATTTTGTGGGGTGGAGGGTGAGATAGCAGTAGCAGAAGGTATTTTCACCTTGCTTCTTAAGGTATAGGCAACACTGTCTGGAACTACGTTTTCTGTGAATTCCTCATGTTTCATTATCTTACCTCAGTTCTATTTCTGTTAGTCTCTGTTTTATATCCTACAGCTGGTTTTGTTATCTCCAGGCCCACATCACATCAAAATAGCATTCAACACAGGCAACTGTATGTAACACAGTTTTAATGGAAACTAAGGTGTAATAGGTATACGGCACCAATTAGAACAGAAAGTTGAAAATTAAACATTAAATCTTTCAATTTTTCAAAAGACCCCAGGTTTTTCCATCAGCTTGATTCCAGCATTCTATAATGTCTCTCCGTCCTCACTTTCTCCTCTCTTCTCTGCTCTTCTTCACCTTTCTTCCAAATTCTTGTTTATTCCTTATGCAGAGGTGTTCGGTTGTTTGTTCTTGGCCTTTCTCCAGAACACTCTGAAGTTCTCACCTTATGTTTCTAAGAAGATGAATAGATATTGTCGTGGGTTTTTTTTTTTTTTTTTTTTTTTTTTTTTTTGAGACAAAGTCTCACTCCATTACCCAGGCTGGAGTGAAGTGATGTAATCTTGGTTCACTGCAACCTCTGCCCCAAGGACTCAAGCAATCCTTCCACCTCAGCCTCCCAAGTAGCTGGGAACACAGGCGTGTGCCACCACACCTAGTTAATTTTTGTACTTTTTGGAGAGATAAGGTTCTGCCATGTTGACTGGGCTAGTCTCGAACTCCTGAGTTCCAGTGACCTGCCCACCTCAGGCCTCCCAGAGTTCTGGGATTACAGGTGGCAGCCATCATGCAAGGCTGGACTATTGTTAATACAAAAATTTTCCTCATATCACACAACGAATAAGCTCTATCTCATACCATTCTGCTTCACTCTTATTATGGATTGGCCTTTGTTTTTTCGTCCCTAAATGACAGAAAATTGATTTGCTTCTTAGAGTCTTTGCAGTTACCATGTCTTCCATTTGATCATTCAACCCTAAATTATGTTCATGTCTTACATCATCTTGCCATCTAAATCTCACCTCAAAAACATATTTTTAGAGATCAGTCATTGATACGCTATTTAAGTTACACTCACATCACATACTCATACTTGATTTTTAGGATATAATGCTGTGTTTGTAGCACTTATTCTTACATAAAATTATTTTGGATGTAAGGCAGCAGAAACAATACAGAAAAGGTTCCAATGTTACCACCACTACTAAAGTACTCCAAAGTCTCTGCTGTAGCACATGTGGCATCATCATGTCACCACCACGTGTTTCCATGTGTGAAACCCAACCACTCCTTCAAACCCACATCAGACACTCCAGACCCAAATTCCTGTATGGGATTTCAGATTATCTTGGCATTAGATCACAGGCCTTCACCTTGGCTGCCATGAGAAAATTCTCACTGGGTATCCCTTCTTCATTTTCAGTAGGTGATAGCAATAACAAGCTGTACAATAAGGGACTTCTCCCACAAAATAACAATGATATTTAGATGCTGAGAAGCCAAAAAATGATCAAATATCAAGAGGGGATATTGGAAGCAACATACAATGTAAAACAACATTCCTAAAATGCAAATAACTAATATACATATATATGTAATATATATACAGTATATTGCTTTGTCCCTGAAGTTTCCTCTGGAAATAGTGAAGTTAGCATAGCAAATTTTCTTTTAATGCCTATTATATTATTAGAGGTGGAATAAGCAAAAAATAAAGCTAATTGTCCATATTTCTCTGCTAAAAATACTTGTGACTTCTGTCCTCATAGAATTATTACCTTTGGACACAGAATTAATTTCCTACATATAAAATTTAAAAGTAGAGGGCATTCTTCTTATTTTTTTTAAAAAATTTGCCTTTTCTGTACCATCAAACGGAGAAAAATGGAACAAAGTCACTTTTAGAGTTTCAGGACAGTTTTTAGATGAAATTAGGCAAAGCTCTTTCAAAAATCTAAATTACAAAATCTACCAGCTCATATACATTATACACTGATGAAATTTGAATTTGTGGATCAGAGCTATGCAAAAATGTTTAGTTCCTGATAAGTTTGCTGCAGTTACCTATTATGGAAATTCCACCTGAATAGTTCATTTGTATTCACAGAAGTTATAGAAGGAAAGAACTACACAATTACTAGGTCATTTAATCTGTTCCCTAAGCAAGAGAAGGCTATTCCCTACACTGTGTTTTCCAGAATTTTGTGATGAGTATGTGATTGGGCCTAATTCTTGCCATTTTTCTGCAAATCTCTAAAGTTGTTTCTCATTCTTAAGCTTTGGAAAGATGAAAGAAATGCTTAAGCATGCACAAAGGAAATGATTCTTATTTGAGTCTCCTTGGTTTGTGATTTAATATATCTGTGCTGTCTAAAGTTATTAGATTATATGTATTTGAACAAAGATATCTGGTGTGTTATTATTGTACCTAGTTAAATCTACCATTCTCTGTACTACAAAAGGAGGAGAAAATGGCTTCATTATTAGAAGTCCATTTTACTTATGTTGTAAAACCAGTTAACATTTATCTATTCAGAATATTTTGTAATTTTTGTTGTTGTTGTTATTGCTGTTGTTTTTCCAATACAGACTCTTGCTGTTGCCCAGGCTGGAGTGCAGTGGCTCAATCTCAACTCACTGCAACTTCTGCCTCCCAGGTTCAAGCAATTCTCCTGCCTCAGCCTCCTGAGTAGCTGAGAATACAGGCACGTGCCACCACGCCTGAATAGTTTTCGTATTTCTAGTAAAGATGGGGTTTTACCACGTTGGCCAGGCTGGCCTTGAACTTCTGACCTCGTGATCCGCACAACTCAGCCTCCCAAAGTGCTGGGATTACAGCCGTGAGCCACCACGCTTAGTGTAGTTGTTAATACTGATAACATATTTAATCCTCACAACAAACCTAAAAGTTTGGTGTTTCTCTTACCATTTTAGAACAAAAAAAGTTTAAAAGTCAAATTATTTATTTAAGATTATACCACTAGAAAGTGGCAGAACTGAAATTCGGACCCAGCCTCATTGTTTTCAGAGCCCATGTAACAGTCTATTAAATTGATTTATTTTCAATAATATAATAAATATCTGGTATCTGGAGTTTCCATTCAGTTGGTGCCAAATCCATAGGTCTTTCTTTAGAATATTCTAGCTCATTAAAAGAGTGTTGAATTTATCAGACAGTAGGGAAATCATAAAGGTAATAAAAAATAAGCAGCTCCTCATTTTTGTGTCACAGACTCTGTAAACTATCAGTAGTATTCCTGGGGATTCCTACAGCAGAACCTCCTATAGTTTTTTGAACCACATAGAAGTTAAAAGTGACCCTACCATGTGTTGTATAAAGTCTAATCATTTCATAAATAGCTTCCACCTTACCAACCAACCTAGTAGTACTTCTTGAATAATCCTTTATACTAGGCAATATGACCATGTCTCAGCCCCTTTTTTTTTTGGTCAAGTATTAAGGAAAAGAGTGAAGAAAAGGTGAGGAATAAGGGCAACAGTTTCACAAACATCTCTTTGTGAAAAATCCACAGCCAGACTTTCTAATAATGACTTTAGGTATTTAGGTCATGTAAGGGGAGATTCTGAGTATATGTACCTAGATGCCAAATAGGTATCTCGAAATAAATATATCCAGAAATTTCTGATGACACTCCTTCTCCCCGCCCCAAACTTCCATCTTTGACTTTGCTCCATTTTAGTTGATGACTACTCCATCCTCCCAGTTGCTCTGGTCAAAATCCTTTGGTATACCTGGAACTATTCTCTTTTCTCCCATACCTTACATCCAGTCTGTTGTAAGCTCTGGAGTGTGTACCTTTAAAATATACAAAGTTGCTTCAAAGTAACTCAAGAATTGGGAAGGAGGTTGAAAGTCGATGGGGTATAGATAAACAAGTTTATGTATGACTTGATAATTGAGCTGAGTGACAGCTACATGGGAGTACTTCCACTTAACTTTTTACTATCTGATTTTTTGATAATGTATACATATATAGAAGTGTATGCATATTTCTCTTTCAGAGAGACAGAAACAGAGATATAGTGAGAAACAGAGATAGTTCAATCTGAATCACCAATAGCATTTTGGGGACTAATTGCAACAGCCCCCTATGTAGTCCCTTTGTTCCCTAAAGTTTATTTTAAATAAAACAGTCAGAGTAATATTTTTAAATGTAATTTTCTGCTGAAAAGCCTGCAACTGCTCCTCATTTTACTCAAAGTGAAAGTCAAAGTCTTTACCATGCTCTTGTTCTTGTCTTTCTCACACATTCCTTTCCCCTTTCCCATCCTACTTCAGCCATACTAGCCTGCTTGCTCTTACTTGCTCATAATGGCTCCTTACTTAGAGCCCCTGATTGCCAGTTTTTTGCCCCAGAAAAGCTTAGCCTGTGTATCCTCAAGGCTCTCTCCTTTGCTTCGTCCAATGAGATCTACCTAAATCAGCATACTGCATGCCACTTCTACCTCTGACACCTTCAATCCACGTTACCCTGCTCTATATTTTCTCTTTGCCGTAGCAATAACCATATTGTAACTAGCTATATGTAATGATGTAGTTATATAGTATATATTTATGTTTATAGCTTTTCTCCTCCCTTCTAGAGTATAACTTCTATGAAGACAGAAACCTTTGGATCATCCTTGTACCCTAAGTACAAGGATGCACTTGATAATTTTTGTCAAATGAAAAGCTAAATGAATGATCCATGGAGAAAGTTCGGTTGCTTAAAAGCACCACTTAAAAGAAAAATTTGAAAAGTCACCTGAAAGAAAGTTAGCATTAGCTTAAACCTTCCCCTAAATAAATCAAATAATTTACCCAATGCTCTTCTTGATTTTACAAGAAGTGATGTTTGAAAAAAACGGAATCTTTAATTAAACTTTATGATGGCTAAATAATTTGGGGTCCAACATTTGATCATATAGTTTTATATTCTGCATAACATCATAAAATAAAAATGAAGCCCCTAACATGAGGTACAACACTACTTAAATATTTATGTCTATTTTATAGTACTTGAAATATAGTTTTATTATTTTTCAGTAATTGAAGAAGATTATGAATATTTTATATTTGTTTTTTATCATATATTGTTGAGTATGCCTCTGGCTTGTTTTATGGTTAATACTTAGAAATTAACTCTTTCTTTTTAAATTTTGTAACATTGATTTCATGGGAGTCTGTATTTGCCTTCTGGTGACCTGATTCATAACAATGTTACAGGATGTATGATTATATAAACCAGGCGCTTTTGAACCACGTTTTTTTTTTTTCTACCACTTAATTTTAGCATTTGCTGTGATTTTGGAGATACAAATTACATATCTTTTGGATAAAGTTATCTGAATCCTCCAGCACATGAAAGCAATTTTACCCCATATTCTCATTATGCACTGTGTTTTTCTTTGTCACTAAAAATCATATTGTTTTATTATTATGTAATGCTATTGTGTAATGATCTCTAAACCAAATCTAAGAATGTGCTCAAGATGGAAAAATTTAGGCTGGAGAATAAAATAGTAGTAACTTATGTTTCTTATTATTACATTTAACTAATTTTTTAAGTTTTTTTGAATCTAAATAACATAACATAATTTATTGCCACTGGAATTGTTAATATTATTTATAACAAACTAAAACAAATAAGAGAGACATGCAGAACTTTTAATGGTGATGTTCAACAGTCTAATTGTTTTGAAGGCCTCCAATTTAGAATACTTAAGAATATATTAGTAACTGTGGGTTCCAGTTATCTATTCTGAGGTTGCAGCAAACCAATGCAAAATTTAGTGGCTTAATACAATTTTTTTCTTACAGTCTGTGAATCAACTGGACTCAGTAGGGTGGTTCTTATGAGATTACTGTTGTAATGTGGCTGTCTTGTATTATTAAACTGAATTAGTCTGAATTATCTGAAGGATAGACTGGAAGGACTCCCATCATGACCTCTTACCTCACATGTCTGGTACCATACCACTCCTCCTGCTGCCTTTGTCTCCAGCAGGTAAGCGTGAACTTCTTACATGGTGTATGCATCTTCCAGAAGCAGGTAGCAGAAACCGCCAGGGCCCTTAGAGGCTCTTAGAGAAAAGACTCAAAACATGCACTGATATGGTTTAACTCTGTGTCCCCACCCAAATCTCATCTTGAATTGTAAACCCCATATGTAGAGGGAGAGACCTAGTGAGGGTGATTGGATCCTGAGGGCAGATTTCCCCTTTGCTGTTCTCATGACAGTGTGTGAGTTCTCACAATATCTGGTGGTTTGATAAGTGTCTGGTGCTTTCCCCCTGCTCTCTCTGCCTCTCCTCCCACCTTGTGAAGAAGGTGCCTGCTTCCCATTCTCTTTCTGTCATGATTGTATGTTTCCTGAGGCCTCTCCAGCCATGAGGAACTGTGGGTCAAATAAACCTCTTTCCTTTATAAATTACCCAGTCTCAGGCTGTTCTTTATAGCAGTGTGAGAATGAACTAATACATACACAGAAGTGACAGGACAGGCCACATTTAAGGGCTTGGAGAAATAGACTTCACCTCCCATTTGGGGAGTTACAGATGCACTGTGAGTCACAGGATTGATGGCAGACTTATTGTAAATAAGCTTTGTAAATAAGCCACAATTTATACTTGTGAAATTCACTTCTTCATAAATCAATTTTTCTCAATTGTAGAGTGGGAACAATAATAAAGTCTACTTCTAGCATAGTTATGAGGGCTAAATGAGATAATGCTTGTGAAGTCCCTAGCACTGTGCCCATAATAGAAGCTCTAAACAAATTCCAGCTAACATTATCTTCCTTTCCTATGGAACTGAGACTTCCTTAAGGACCGATATTGCCTGTTTTCATCTATATATCTGGACATAATACAGTATCTGATAAATTGCAGACCATTAATAATCATGAAATTAATTAATATATAAATAAATGAATGTTAACCTAAATATTTCTGGATTATAATGCCACAGGGTCTGTGTACTGGCATCAAGTGGAAAAACCTTAAGCAATCTGGGTCCAAAATTGTATGTTCAGGATTGTCTTTCCTAAATTAACAATACTTAATAGAATGTTTTACTATTGCTTTGTTTCTTATAGACACAGTCTCAGGGTGACAGATTAAAATATCCTCCCATACCGTGAAAAATATCTGAAGCTGGAAAATAAATATGGGCACACCTTGTTTTTATTGGTAGACTAAGCAAAAGAGCAGTATGTTGATGTAAAATGCTTTCAAACAACTCAAATACAGGTTATATAAATGATCAAGAGGAACAGAATTGCAAAGCATCATGGGCTGCAAAGCACAAAGGTCTTCAAATTATTTCTTATTCATTTATAAAAGTATGGATAATAGACCATATCCAGTAAGCAATAGCTTTTCAGATATAGATAGACAATCTCTTAAAAACCAGTTTACGATTGAGAGGAGGACAATGAGAGAGGAGCTTGAAACATCACCTCCTCTGCCCACAGAGTATTCTGCCACCTTTACGGCTCTGTTCTCAGATCAAACCTGAGTCTCTTGCTATATCCTGGCTGTAGGATCTACAACACTTCCCAAGTATCCAACCCCTTATTATCTCAACCTCTGTTTGCCAAAGTATATTAAATGTATCAGAACTTAGCACATGGTCCTTCCAAGCCTTTAAGCTCAGGTTATGACCTTGTAGTTATCTGGAAAAAAATACAGTTATAAATATTTTGGGATCCTTAAAGATCCAATAAACTGATTTTGAAACTATGGTAACCACTATGTGTACCTTTGTTATCATCAGGGAATACGATCTATATTCTAATCATTTTTCTTACCAACTTACGGAATATATATTTATGAATACACCCTCTCCAACACAAACACAAATGTTTTAAAGTAAACAATGCCTTTTTTAAGCAACTATATTTCCTCATAATAGTTTATCTCCTTGATTGGCAATAAAATAAAAAGTACAGTCATGCATTTCTTAACAGAAGAATATGTCTCTGACTTCCTTTTTAAACATTATTATAAAAATGCCTTATTTTAAGTTCTTTACTTTTGTATTGGTATACTTACACCAAAATGATACTTTTGATTATTTTTTGTGGTATTTAAATATGAAAAACACATTAGAATATATATGTTTTCTACCAGTTGTCTTAATGATCAACAATGTGTATCTAAACAAAGGTTTAATCAAATGACAGTATAGTCGGCATTAAATAAAATGGGTAGAAGTAGCGACATCTTAAAAAATGTATGGATAGTTTTTACCTGGTAAATAATGATAATCAGAAAATTTTGTTTTCCTTAATGTAAAGTTAAAGGGATATAATTCTGAGGGACTGGATCTTGTGGGATTTCTCAGCTCTGGATTGTTTACACTTACTACCAGGCAATCTCACCAGATAAAAGTAAGGGTGTGAAAGGCCAAGTATTTGGGAGAAGTATTGTTTAAGAGCTCAAGCCACTTGACCTACTGACTTATAAAACAATAATAATTTGAGTATATTGACAATCTGTACTTCATGAAGAGAATAATGTTGTTTCAACTCCATTTAACTTTTGCATCTCTGAATGTTATGCTTTTCTACAAGAAAATGGGCTGCCATGGGAGCCTTCGTAGGTCCTGACTGAATGAGTAACTCCTCTCATTTATACTTGTCATTAAGGGTCAGAGAATCTTTTCAACATAGACTAACCCACCAGGACACATAATTAGAGCCATAACATGGTTTGTGTCAAAATTAATCATACTTAGTGTTTAAAACAATCCGTCCTGAAGGAGGAGATTATATCTGCTTATTTTGTGATAATTTTGAGGATGCACTTGATAAATACTAATAAATTCTTTTTCAGAGGAAGACTTAAAGATAATTGTACTTGGCCAAAGAAGGGTTGACATATGTCATTTATGTCATAGAAAAAAATAGGCCTAATTCTAAACAACATTGAATGTAGACTTCATTATGTGCTTTGGGCAAGTGTCCAATTTGACACCATTTTTTCCCCTATTAAGAGTAGATTTTCTTATTGAAAGAAACATTTTTTAGAAATGTGAATGGTTATAGAGTATTACTCATAGGAATTAAAAATGTCTTTTCTGCCCAAGGCAAAATGACATTGCCAATCCCATCATAACTCTAAGCAATTATAATATAATAGTAATTGTGTGCATGAAGATGAGTGTGATAAGTAAAGGATACAATGGTTGTTTAGAAATACACACACACACAGGCATACACTATTTTCTTTGAAATATTACAAATTATTACATATTTCTCTTGTAGTCCTTAAGGACTATATGGTATCATATTTGGCTTCCAGTGGTGTCAATAAGTCACTGTTCTTTCACTGCCTATAGAATGGCAGAGTACAGAGTGATCACTTTTAAGGAGATTACCCAGAAGCTACACAGATCACCTCTCTTCACACACTGCCTTTTCTCAAACTTAAATAAATAATCCCTTATAGATTTAAGAGAGACTAGAAAATACAGCCTGTACCTAGGGGAATAAATTAATATGTGTGGTTAATATTCAAAGGGTCCTATTACCAAATAAAATAAGAGATATTGGATACTGAGGCACGTTTGTAGTTTATACCTTATGGAAGTTAGAAGATTTTTTGGCTGCTAAGTATCTGTCCTTTTTTCAGCACTCCAAATTTCCTGTGTGGAACCATGCTTTTTCCACTTTTTCTCTGGAAAATTTCATTTGATTTTCATTACCTGATATCAGGAGTGGAGCATTTTACCTAGGTCTATCAATTAGAATGATTTTATCTTGAGGGCCATAGTGATTGATTCTGCACTGGGTGTTAAACTGACCTAGGTTCAAATAAATACTCTTTCATTGTTGACAGGAACTGAATTCTTTTCCATTTGATGTGACTATAAAGCATGATTGCTTTGATGCTATTAGGGGCCATTTAGCCATAACATGGAGCCTAACAATGAAGCCAATACAGAGTAAACCCAAACCAAACAATAGAGATAGACAAGGTTTTAATTACCTTCTATGAGCCCTGTAAGCAATCCTTTTTAAACTGGTATTTATCTGTAGACATTTCAGCTATATAAGTCAAAACATATTTGTCAAGACTTAATTGATAAAAGCATTATAAGGAAGCACGTAAGTGCTTAATTTTTTGGTAAGTTTTTAGATGATAACTCTAAAATACAATGGAGTAAACTAAGTGTTTACCCCCGTAAGCACTTTCTTCAATGATGCAGAATTTTGAAATTTTTTTCATGGGTTAGCTTAGTTCATCTGGGCTGCTATAACAAAACACCGTAAACTGGCTAGCTTATAAACAACACAAATTTATTTCTTACAGTTCTGGAGGCTGGGATCTCCAAGATCAAAGCATCAGTAGGTTCAGTGTCTGGTGAAGGTCTGCTTTCAGCTTCACAGGGAGGACTTTCTCTGTGCATCCTTCCATGGTGGAAGGGACAAAACAACTCTCTGAGGCCTCTTTTTTAAAATAATTAGATTTTATTTTATTTTTTATTCTTCTAACCTTTATTTTAGGTTCAGGGGTACATGTATGTGTTTGTTACAGGGTAAATTGCACGTCGTGGGGGTTTGTTGTACAGATTATTTTGTTACCCAGGTAATAGGTAGTTTTTCAATCCTCACCCTCTTCCCACCCTCCACCCTTAAGTAGGGCCCGGTGCATGTTGTTCCCTTTTTGTGTCCATGTGTACTCAATGTTTATGTTTCACTTATAAGTGAGACGTGTAGTATTTGGTTTTCTGTTCCTGTGTTAGTTCGCTTAGGATAATAGCCTCCAGCTCCAATCATGTTACTGCAAAAGACATGATCTCATTCTTTTCTATGGCTGTGTACTATTTGATGGTGTATATTTACCACATTTCCTTTATCCAATCCACCATTGATGGGCATTTACGTTGATTCTATGTCTTTGTTATGGTGAATAGTGCTGCAATGAACATAATGCATGTGTCTTTATGGTAGAGTAATTTATATTCCTTTCATTGTCTACCCAGTAATGAGATTGCTGCATCGAATAGGAGTTTTTGTTTTATCTTCTCTGAGAAATTGCCAAACTGCCTTCCCCAGTAGCTGAAGTAGTTTACATTCCCACCAGCAGTATATAAGTGTATCACATAAATCTAACTAAAAATGAAAAACATATGATTATCTCAATAGATATCTATGGAGATATCTATTGAAATATTATCTCAATATTTCACGCATGAAAAGCTTTCAATAAAATTCAACAACATTTCATGTTAAAAACCCTAAACAAACTAGGCATTGAGAGAATATACCATTGAGTAGGCAAAAGCTGAAAGCATTCCTCTTGAGAATTGTAACAAGACAAGAATGCACACTCTCAACATTCCAATTCAACATGTTACTGAAAGTCCTAGCCAGAGCAATCAGGCAAGAGAAAGAAATAATATACATCCAAATAGGAAGAGAGTAAGTCAAACTCTTTGCAGATGGTATGATCTTATACTTAGAAAGCCCCACAGTGTCTGTCCAAAAGCTCCCAGAGCTGATAAACAACTTCAGCAAAGTTTCAGGATACAAAATCAGTGCACAAACATTAGTAGCATTTCTGTATGTCAACAACATCCAAGCTGAGAGCCAAATTAACAATGCAATATCATCACAATAGCCACAAAAAGAGTAAATATCTAGGATTACAGCTAACCAGAAGGTAAAAGCTCTCTACAGTGATAGTTACAAAATACTGCTGAAATAAATCAGATATGGCACAAACAAACGGAAACACATTCCATGCTCATGAATGAGAAGAATCAGTATTGTTAAAATGGCCATACTGGCCAAAGCAATTTACAGATTCAATGCTATTTCTATCAAACTACCAATGACATTTTTCACATAATTAGAAAAAGAAGATTCTAAAATTTATATGAAACCAAAAAAGAGCCACAACAGTGAAATCAAACCTACGAAGAAAGAACAAAGCAGGAGCCATCACACTACCCAACTTCAAACTATGCTACAAGGCTACAGTAACCAAAACAGCATGGCACTGGTACAAAACAAACAAATAGACCAATGGAACAGAATAGAGAACCCAGAAATAAAGTCATACACCTACAACCATCTGATTTTTGACAAAGTTAACAAAACAAGCAATGGGGAAAAGAATCCCTATTCAATAAATGGTGCTGGGATAAGTGACTAGCCACATGCATAAGATTGAAAACGGACCCCTTCTTTTCACCATATATAAAAATCAAATTAAGATGAATGAAAGACTTAAAGATAAAACCTTAAACTATAAAATTCATAGAAGATAACATTGGAAATGACATTTGATGAATAAAAGACTTAATGATGAAACCTTAAACTATAAAAACCATAGAAGATAACATTGGAAATGACATTTTGGACCTAGGTCCTGGCAAAGATTACATGATGATGATACCAAAAGCGATTGCAACAAAAATAAAAATTGACAAATAGAAACTGATTGCAGAGTTCCTGGAAGGCAAAATAAAACAAAACAAAACAAAAACAAAATTAAAAAAAAAACCCAAACCAACAACCAAGAACAACACAACAAAACCCTATTAAGAGTAAATGGGCAACCTACAAAATGGGAGAAAATATTTGCAAACTATGCATCCAACAAAGGCCTAATGTCTACAATCTAAAAGGAACTTAAATCAACAAGCAAAAAGCAAACCCCATTAAAAATGGGCAAATAATGTGAACAGACACTTCCAAAAAGGAGACATACAGGCATACAACAAGCACATGAAAAAAATATTCAGCATCACTAATCATTACAGGAACACAAATCAAAACCAAAATGAGATACCATCTTACACAAATCAGAATGACTATTATTAAAAAGTCAAAAAATAACAGATGCTGCCAAGGTTGTGAAGAGAAGGTGAGGCCTCTTTTTTAAGAGCACTAATTCCAATCATGAGGGTTTCAATCTCATGACATATAATCACCTCTCAAAGGTTTCATGTCCCAATTTCATCACTTTGGGTGTTAGAATTTTAATATATAAATTTGGATGGTGGGATCAAAACACAAATAGATCATAGCATGGGTAATAAAAAACATTTTCAACAATCACACTTCTAGCTCACCTTATATGAACTTACAATATTAAAATAGTATTTTTCTAAAGTGCTTAAATAAAATGATTCTTTTTTCTCATATTAGTAACAATTCTACACTGTTGCAGCATGCAATACAATTATTTTAAGATTTAGCTCAAACAGAAAAGTAAAATCTCTTCCAAGAAGTTTCATTTGGCTTTTCTTGTTACTTAGTTCTCTTATCTTTTCTATGCTGTATGTATACCACTGTCTTGTCGCTCAATTATATTGAAATTACTTGTTTAATTGCCTGTTTTTATCACTTACATGTGCTTAATACATCTTCATACTCTCAAGGCCAATAATAATGCCTGGCACACAGCAGGAATTCAATTTTTTTTTAACATAAACTGTTTTTGAAGCTGCTTTAGTTTCACAGCATAAAAAACTGAGCAGAATATACAGACAGTGCCCATACATATACTCCCTGCCCTCACGTACCTACAGCCTCCCTCACTGTCAATTTCCTGACACTCCCATAGTGTTATTTGTTAATAATGAACCTACTTTGTCACATCAGGATCACTCAAACTCCATACTAGACATTAATTAGGGTTCATTCTTGGTTTTGTACATTCTATGGGTTTTGACAAATGTATAATGACATATATTCACCATTATAATATCATATGGAATAGTTTCACTGACCTGAAAATCAGTGCACTGCTTCTTGATTTCTTCCTCCTCCCAACACCTGGCAATGACTGATATTTTTAGTGTTCCATAGTTTTGTGTTTTCCAAAATGTTACATACTTGGAATAATATAGTATGTAGCCTTTTCAAATTGGCTTTTTTCATTATGTTATACTTATTTAAGATTCTTCCATGTCTTTTCTAGGCTAGACAGCTCATTTTGTTTTAGCACTGAATAAAATAATTCATTGTTAGGATGTACCACAGTTTCTTTATCCATTCATCCATTCACCTACTGAGGACATCTTAGTTTATTCCAAGTTTGGGCCTTTATGAATAAAGTTGCTATTAACATCCATATAGAGGTGTTTGTGCAGATACAAGTTTGCAACTCCTTTGGGGAAAAATTGAGGGGTGTGATTGCTGGATCATATATAAAGAGTATGTTTTACTTTGCAAGAAACTTGCAACCTGTCTTTCAAGCGGCTGTTTGCACTACCACCAGCAATAAGTAAAAATCTCTCTTGTTCTGCATCCGTCCCAGCATTTGGTGTTGACGGTGTTTTGGATTTTAGCCATTTTAACAGGTGTTAGTGGCATCTCATTCTTGTTTTTGTTTGCAGTTCCCCAATGACAGGGTATTGTGCATCTTTTCATATGCGTATTTGCTATCTTCTTTAGTAAGCCGCGGTCTGTTCAAACCTTTTGCTCATCTCATTTTTAATTCAGTTTGTTTGCTTTTGCATTGCTTTAAGTGTTCTTTATGTATTCTAGATAAGAGTTCTTTATCAGATATGTCCTTTGCAAAGATTTTTCTCCACCTGTAACTTGTCTTATTATTCTCATGACAGTGTTTTTCACAGAGCATAAGTTTTTTTTATTTTAATAAAGTCCAGTTTTTCCATGATTTTATTTATGACATGATATCTAAAAAGTATTCAGCATACCCAAGGTCATCTAGATTTTCCTGTATGCTATCTTCTAGAATTCTTATAGTTTTACATTTTACACTTAGGCATATGACCCTTTCTGAGTTTATTTTTGTGAAGGATTTTGCTCCAGCACCATTTGTTGAAAAGACTATATTTTCTAATTTTTTGTTGTTGATGTCTGAATTATCAATATTTTTTAACTTTTAAGTTCAAGAGTACATGTGTAGCCTTATTATATAGGTAAAATTTTGTTGTGGGGGTTTGTGGTACAGATTATTTCATCATGCAGGTATTAAGCCTAATACCAGTTAGTTATTTTTCCTGATCTTCTCCTCCCTTCTTCCCTCCACCCTTTGATAGGCCCCAGTTTGTGTTGTTCTTCTCTGTGTGTCCATGTGTTCTCATCATTTAGCTCTCACCCATAAGTGAGAACATACCACACACCTACAACTATCTGATCTTTGACAAACCTGGTAAAAACAAGAAATGGGAAAATGATTCCTTATTCAATAAATGATGCTGGGATAACTGTCTAGCCATATGCAGAAGATTGAAATTAGACTCCTTCCTTATACCATATACAAAAATTAACTCAAAATGGATTAAAAACTTAAATATAAAACTCAAAACTATAAAAACCCTGGAAGACAATCTAGCCAATACTATTCTGGATATAGGAACAGGCAAAGATTTCATGATGAAGACAACAAAAGCAATTACGACAAAAGCAAAAACTGACTAATCATATCTAATTAAACTAAAGACCCTCTGTGTAGCAAAAGAAACTATCAACAAAGTGAACAGACAGCCTACAGAATGGGAGAAAAGTTTTGCAAACTATACATGTGATAAAGGCCTAATATCCAACAACTGTATTTTCTCTATTGTAATGCCTTCACTCCTTGTCAAAGATAAGTTGACTATATTTATGTGGGTCTATTTCTGATCCTTCTATTCTGTCTATTGTCATTGTCTATTTGTCTATTTTATGGCCAATACTACATTGTCTTGATTATTGTAGATTTATAGTGGGTCTGAATTTAAATATTGTCTTTGCCATTTTTCATTATTGTGTTGGCTATTCTGGATCTTTTGCCTTTCCACATAAACTGAGGTCAATAAATTGTGAATAAGTGGAATTAAGCATTTGCATGTACTTATCTCACTGATTCTAAAGTCTTTGTAATAGAGATGGGCTTTCCCTCATGGAAAATACAATAATCCTGATTCATCATCAATGGGATATAGGAGTTAAAATTTCATGACCACTTTGTCAATAACAATAAAACAAGTGTCCTATTATCTCTCATTTAATAGTCTTGTATCTTATTTTGAGTTAGCTGGCTAAGCTACGCTTAGAGCTTAATTTATGTCTGTGCAAAGTAAAGGAATGGGCAAAAATACGGATTGTAGCCTTATATATTGATAGAAGTGATTATATTTCAACTTTAATTTCGTATGCTTGAAGATAGCTCTGGTAAATGAACTGGAATAGAGTCTTGCACTTCCATTTAGAAAATCTGGTCCAGTCCTGCTATTTGCTGTATAATTAACTGTTTAATCTTAGAAAACTCCTTACCTACCCACACCAAGTTCAACCAAAATCAAACTTTGTTTTATAGCCTAGAACAATGCTTTTTCCATAAAATAGAAGTTGTTTCTAACATTAGAATATCTAATACATGTGAAACTGTATCCTTTGGGTATAAGGGAGGTATACACAGGTAGTGATTTTTATTTGATTCATTGCACAGTAGTATTCCTCAATCCCGTTGTTTTTAAATAGCACTGTTTCTGTGATGAGATAATATAGCCTCTTAGTAAAAATCTGTTCCTAAATGTCCCAAACTCTACCAAATATATGAAGAGTGGGAAGAACAGGCATCTTAAAACAGAGAGGCAGCTTTCTGCATTTACTATCATTTTGAACATTAAATTCCTGAGGAAAGCAAAAATCTGTATAATAGGTGACATGGTTTGACTGTGTCCCCACCAAATCTCAACTTGAATTATATCTCCCAGAATTCCTACATGTAGTGGGAGGGAGCCAGGGGGAGGTAATGAAATCATGGGGGCCAGTCTTTCCTGTGATATTCTCATGATATGAATAAGTCTCACGAGATCTGATGGGTTTAGCAAGTTTCTGCTTTTACTTTCTCCTCATTTTTCTCTTGCCATCGCCATATAAGAAGAGCCTTTCACCACCCGCCATGATTCTGAGGACTCGCCAAGCTATGTGGAAGTGTAAGTCTAATTAAACCTCTTTTTCTTCCCAGTCTTGGGTATGTCTTTATCAGCAGCATGAAAATGGACTAATACAGTAAATTGGTACCAGTAGAGTGGGGCGCTGCTGAAAAGATACCCAAAAAATGTGAAAGTGACAAATGGAACTGGGTAACAGGCTGAGGCTGGAACAGTCTGGGGGGATCAGAAGAAGACAGGAAAAAGTGGGAAATTTTAGAACTTCCTAAAGACTTGTTGAATGGCTTTCACCAAAAGCCGGATAATGATATAAACAGTAAGATCCAACTGAGGTGGTCTCAGATGGAGATGAGGAACTCGGGAACTGGAGCAAAGGTGACTTTTGTTATACTTTAGCAAAGATACTGGTGGCATTTTGCCCCTGCCCTAGAGATTTGTGGAACTTTGAACTTGAGAGAGATGATTTAGGGTATCTGGTGGAAAGGATTTCTAAACAGCAAAGCATTCAGGAGGTGACTTGGGTACTCTTAAAGGCATTCAGTTTTAAAAGGGAAACAGAGCATAAAAGTTCAGAAAACTTGCAGCCTCACTATGTGATAGAAAAGAAAAATCCATTTTCTGGGGAGGAATTCAAACCAGCTGCAGAAATTTACAAAATTAGCAATGAGCCAAAGGTTAATCCCCAATACCATGGGGAAAATGTCTCCAGGCCATGTCAGAGACCTTCATGGCAGCCCCTCACATCACAGACCCAGAGGCCCAGGAGGAAAATGTGGTTTAGTGGGCCGGGCCCAGGGTCCCTGTGCTGTGTGCAGCCTAGGGACTTGGTGCCCTGTGTCCCAGATGCTCCAGCTGTGGCTGAAAGGGGCCAATGTAGAGCTTAAGCTGTCACTTCAGAGGGTGGAAGCCCCAAGCCTTGGCAGCTTCCATGTGTTGTTGAGCCTGTGGATGCACAGAAGTCAAGAATTGAGGTTTGGGAATGTCCCCTAGATTTCAGAAGCTGTATGGAAACACATGATGCCCAGGCAAAAGTTTGCTGCAGGGGCAGGGCCCTCATGGAGAACCTCTGCTAGAGCAGTGTGGAAGGGAAATGTGGGGTCAGAGCCCCCACACAGAGTTCCTACTGGGGCACGGCATAGTAGAACTGTGAGAAGAGGGCCACCGTCCTTCAGACCCCAGAATGGTAGATCCACCAACAGCTTGTACCATGTGCTGGAAAAGCTGCAGGCACTCAATGCCAACCCATGAAAGCAGCCAAGAGGGAGGCTGTCCCCTGCAAAGCCACAGGGTCAGAGCTGCCCAAGTCCATGGGAACCCAGCTCTTGCATCAGTGTGACCTGGATGTGAGACCTGGAGTCAAAAGAGATCATTTTGGAGTTTTAAAATTTGCCCCGCTGGATTTCGGACTTGCATGGGCCCTGTAACCCTTTTGTTTTGGCCAATTTCTCCCATTTGGAATGGCTGTATTTACCCAATACCTGTACCCCCATTGTATCTAGGAAGTAACAAGGTTGCTTTTGATTTTACAGGCTCATAGGCAAAAGGGACTTGCCTTGTCTCAGATGAGACTTTGGATCGTGGACTTTTGGGTTAATGCTGAAATGAGTTAAGACTTTCGAGACTTTTGGGAAGGCATGATTGGTATTGAAATGTGAGGACATGAGATTTGGAGGGGCCGGGGTGGAAGGATATGGTTTGGCGGTGTCCCCACGAAATCTCAACTTGAATTGTATCTCCCAGAATTCCCACGTATTGTGAGAGGGACTCAGAGGGAGGCAATTAAATCATGAGGGCTGGTCTTTCCTGTGCTATTCTCATGATAGTGAATAAATCTCGTGAGATCTGATGGGTTTATGAGGGATTTCGCTTTTGCTTCTTTCTCATTTTTCTCTTGCTGCCACCATGTAAGAAGTGACTTTCGCCTTCTGCCCGTGACTCTGAGGCCTCCCCAGCCATGTGGAATTGTGGAATTCACTTCATTTCATTCATTAGATCTTCAGTCACTGATGCCCTTTCTTCCAGTTGATCGAATTGGCTACTGAAGCTTGTGCACTCGTCACATAGTTCTCGTGCCATGGTTTTCAGCTCCATGAGGTCCTTTAAGGACTCTCTGCATTGGTTATTCTAGTTAGCCATTCATCTAATCTTTTTTCAAGGTTTTTAACTTCTTTGCGATGGGTTCGAACTTCTGTTAGCTCGGAGAAGTTTGATCGTCTGAAGCCTTCTTCTCTCAACTCGTCAAAGTCATTCTCCATCCAGCTTTATTCCATTGCTTGTGAGGAGCTGTGTTCCTTTGGAGGAGGAGAGGCACTCTGATTTTGAGAATTTTCAGTTTTTCTGCTCTGTTTTTTCCTCATCTTTGTGGTTTTATCTACCTTTGGTCTTTGATAATGGTGACATACAGATGGGGTTTTGGTGTGGATGTCCTTTCTGTTTGTTAGTTTTCTTTTTAACGGTCAGGACCCTCAGCTGCAGGTCTGTTGGAGTTTGCTGGAGGTCCACTCCAGACCCTGTTTGCCTAGGTATCAGCAGCAGAGGCTGCAGAACAGTGAATATTTTGCTGAACAGCATATGTTGCTGTCTGATGGTTCCTCTGGAGGTTTCATCCCAGTGGGGTACCCGGCCTTGTGAGGTGTCAGTCTGCCCCTACTGGGGGGTGCCTCCCAGATAGGCTACTTGGGGGTCAGGGACTCACTTGAGGAGGCAGTCTGTCCGTTCTCAGATCTCAAACTCCATGCTGGGAGAACCACTACTCTCTTCAAAGCTGTCAGACAGGGACATTTAAGTCTGCAGAGGTTTCTGCTCCCTTTTGTTCGGCTATGCCTTGCCCCAAGGCAGGCAGGCCTCCTTGAGCTGCGGTGGGCTCCACCCAGTTCCAGCTTCCTGACTGCTTTGTTTACCTACTCAAGCCTCGGCAATGGAGGGTGCCCCTCCCACAGCCTCGCTGCTGCCTTGCAGTTTGATCTCAGACTGCTGTGCTAGCAGTGAGCAGGGCTCTGTGGGCTTGGGACCCTCCAAGCCATGCACAGGATATAATCTCCTGGTGTGCCATTTGCTAAGACCATTGGAAAAGCACAGTACTAGGGTGGGAGTGACCCAATTTTCCAGGTGCCTTCTGTCACCGCTTTGCTTGGCTATGAAAGGGAATTCCCTGACCCCTTGCACTTCCCGGGTGAGGTGATAGCTCGCATTGCTTCAGCTCATGCTCGGTGCACTGCACCCACTGTCCTGCACCCACTGTCCAACAAGCCCCAGTGAGATGAACCCGGTACCTCAGTTGGAAATGCCGAAATCACGTGTCTTCTGTGTCGCTCACACTGGGAGCTGTAGACTGGAGCTCTTCCTATTTGGCCATCTTGGAACCTGCCAAGTGTTTTTTCTAAAGAAGTGGTATTTGTATGTCTTTTTATAAGCATTTGTACAGTTTTTTATATAAGTGATTTTAAAATGATGAATTTGGCCCCTTTTCCTCTATGGTCATTTATTATTAATACCATTGATGATTTTAAGCCATGAGTTCTTTACACTAGGTGTTATTTTATTTATTTGCACGAAGACTGTAGGAAAAGGCTAAAAAGAAAGATAATGAGCAAAGTTAACTACTGTATGTTTGGGGGTTGGCAATGCAAGCTTTTTCATAAGTTAATATAAAATGATGTATTTTATTATTTTATTTCTGAAAAGACAAGTAATAAATTTAAAATTATTCATCCAAAATACCCAATAAAACGCATTTCTCTATCTTAGTACATTGATATTATATACTCAATCCTTTAATACATTTCATGTCATTATTTAGAAAATTTCATTATTCCTCTCAACCAAAGGGAGAGTCAGAATAGCTTTAAAACACTGATAATAAGAAATAGATGGTTTAGAAATAACCTTCCAATATTCAGATAATCTGTCACCAAAAATAAAATAATATGTGACAATTGTTGAGCTCTTACTTAATTTGGAGCAATGTGTTAAGCACTTTCTAGGTGAAAATAGGTGTTAAAAATCAGATCTGGAAGTACAAAAGAATATTTCTGCCTGGGGAGATATGATAAAAAAATCTTTTTGGAGGGTTTCTTTTATTTTTCCAGGGACAAAAACATGGAAAATAGGGGTATATCAGATAAAGTAAAAAATGGACCTGAGGCTGAAAAAAACATAGGGGTCAGAAGTTTAAACTTGATCTTAAATGGAACAGGGAGACTCTGCAACTGTGGATGCATACACACAAATTTGTATTTGGAGATGACAATTCGTTATATTGCAACATTCCAAGTATATAGTAATATAATCCAGAATTGAAGCACTAGCCATAAGAACTGAAAGAAGAGGGTATGTATATATTTTTAACTCTCAAAGTAGAAGTGCAATTATTTGGTGACAAATGGATATAGATGATCATGAACAACAACAACAAAAAGATGACTCTGGAGATCCTAATTTGTCAAACTAGAATTTCTTATTATTGAAAAATTATTAAAATCAAGTGTATTGATGGCAAAATAGTTTCATCTGAGATGTTTTAAACCTCTCAAATGTTAGAATTTCACATAGACTAGATCAAACGCAGCAGTAATTAGTAATGTTACTAAAGCATAAATGATTCCTCTGATTTGCCCTTGTGAATTATGAAATAGTAGCTCTCAGAATATAACTTTTCTCCTAGCAACTTAGTGATATTATAAGAATTATAAAGGGAAGATTTAAAAAATACACAAGTTCTAAATTATGCCCAGATTTTGTTATACCATGAGGGGCTGTGGAGTAGGAGGCGATGAGTGGTGATATTTGTCTGTATTTCTCTTCCTCACCTGCAGCTGGAAATTAACGTATTATAACAATAACAAATAAAATATAACAAAATGATGTGTATTCATCATGCAAAGTAGAGATATGAGTGTGTGTTTTAATGACCTAGTCAACTTCTGAATTTGGAACATATGGCAAAGATAGGAAAAAATATGATCTGACTATAAATTTGCTGATCAGTTGATACTATGAGTATATTGCTCTACACATCTTGGGCACTTGAGAAATGTTTATTTAAAAAATGAAATTGAAAACCTGTTTTTTCAAATGTTCCCTTATCACATTCATACAATTTTGGTCATAGAGTATGCATATTAACAATTGCAAGAAAGAAATTTAATTATGAGAAGACACTGATGTGCTGAAAAGATCACTGGCTTGAAGTCGGATAGCTCTGGATTCCAGTGCTGGCTTTTTTACTAGAGTTATGTGACCTTGAAAAAATATGTATTGAAAGTCATTTTCTTCATCTAAAATGCTAGGATAGTACAATATAACTCATTGTCATTGGGTTCTTGGAAGGATTAGCTTAGATATCACACATAAAAAACACTTAGAAAAAATCTGTGCCAGATGTGGTGGCACACACCTGTAATCCCAGCTACTTGGGAGGCTGAGGCAGGAGAATCACTTGAACCTGGGAGGTGGAGGTTGCAGTGAGCCAAGTTTGCACCATTGCACTCCAGCCTGGGCAACAAGAGCAAAACTCGGTCTCAAAAAAAAAAAAAAAAAAAAAAAAACAACCCAGATCTGTGCCCTCTAAATTAAAATAAAACATTACAAAAACATAGGTCTGAATTAACTTGTCAATAATGTAGCCATTAATATTGAATATTTACTATTAACATAATCAGAATGAATCTGATACGGTTCGACTGTGTGCCCGTGCAAATCTCATTTTGAATTGTAGCTCTCATAATTCCCACCTGTTGTGAGAGAGACCCTGTGGGAGATAATTGAATCATGGAGGCGGTTTCCCCCATGTTGTTCTCATGGTAGTGAATAAATCTCATGAAATCTGATGGTTTTATTAAGGGGAAATCCCTTTCACTCGGCTCTCTCTTTTCACCTGCCACCATGTAAGACATGCCTTTTGCTTTCTGCCGTGATTGTGAGGCCTCCCCACCCACGTGGAGCTGTGACTACATTAAACCTATTTTTCTTTATAAATTACCCAGTTTCAACTATGCCTTCATCATTAGTGTGAGAACAGGCTAATACAAAATCATCTGTGTGACTATGGGTTTTTTGTTTGTTTGTTTGTTTGTTTGTTTTTTGAGATGCAGTTTCACTCTGTTGCCCAAGCTGGAGTACAGTGGTGCAATCCTGGCTTACTGCAACCTCTGCCTCTCAGGTTCAAGTGATTCTCCTGCCTCAGACTCCTGAGTAACTGGACTTACAGGTGTATGCCAAGATGCTCAGCTAATTTTTTGTATTATTAGTAGAGACTGGGTTTCACCATGTTGGCCAGGCTGGTCTCAAACTCCTGACCTCAAGTGATCCACCCACCTCAGCCCCTAAAATGCTGGGATTACAGGTGTGAGCCACCATGCTCAGCCTTCTGTGTGATCATATTTAAAACAAACATGGAAACACAAAGCAAAATTAAAATAAACAAACAAAAACAACAGCAACACCAAAAGAATGACCTCATTAGTTTTAATAAGCTCAAGAGATGGTTTCCATAATTCTATACTAAGACCACAAGTATCACTGGAAATATGTTGTTGAATATGTACAAATGCCAATAATAATTATGCCATTTTTCTTCTTCAGCTGTTCACTTTGAAATAATGTTGGGTTTACTGAAAAGTCACAAAAAATATTAGGGAGAAATTCTATATACCATACACTCAGATACACCTATTTTTATTTTACTACATTTGCTTTATAATTCATATAAATATATATACATCACACTTATACATACACACGTCAATGTATGACCATTTTATTTATCTATATATATAAATAGTTGTTCAAGTTTATTTTTTATTTTTGCGCCGCTTGAGAATAGATTACAAACGTCGTGTAACCTTATCCATTAATACTGTAGTATATATTTCCAAGGAAGAAAGGTATGTTTTGTATTTCAAAATAAATTAATTTAACATTGATATGTTTACCTTATCTATAACCCACATTCTAATTTTCTCAATAACTTCTTTAGATTAACTGAATAAGTCTCCATGAGCACAGGTAATAATAAATAAATGCATAACCAACTAACTAAAGTAGGTAATTAACAATGAAGAAAGGAATGTGGATAAATTGTAGAATTAGATAAGCAACATTTTGCAACCAACATAGTAATAATTGATTTGGGCAAGAATTCAAACAGAAATTTGATAATCACATGGGGAAAAAAGTCAAGCAAATTGAGCAAAATTGACATTACCAGACAGACATCACGTACCTCCAGATAAAGTACCCTAAAAAAAGACACAACAAAGTTTTTGTGGTATTTCTACTGGGGAAGCATAACTCAAACTTAATCGTGAAATAATATTAAATCATTTATTTTTTAAAAGAAACTTGTAGCAACATCAATTCAGCTGTCATCATCCTATTTTCTAGGCCTAGCACCAGAGACACTTTCCAGAGAAGAATTTGACTTTTCTTTTGCCCCAGACTGGCAAGCATTTAGCATCACGCTGGATGCAGATTATGACTGAGCTCTGGAAGAATTCTTTAAGGAATCAGAGTGGTAGTTGCTTACAATACTCAAGGTCTGTGACTTGTAGGCCTTTTCCTCAACTTGGAAAACGTAAACTAGAAAATAGGAAATTAATAGTTCTAAAAATAGGCATATATTGCTAGCCATTTTCTCATTAATAATTGTTCCAGAGACAAAAATTTCAACCAAAATTTGCTCAAGCAGCATGTTGTATAGATGGAGAATGTATATGATTCTACCTGTCTGTCAAATTCATAAGTAAAGCGACACTCTGCCATGCGAATTAAAACAAACATGCAATGCAGAGAGTGGTTAACTATATTCTCCCCTTCGAGTATATCATAGTCTTATCCACTTGAAAGGAGAATATCACTAAAATTATTTTGAAAATAAAAGTAGATCTTTCCAAATCAACATTCTTGTGTATTTATTGAACACCTGCTTACCTGTCAGAGGACTGTAAACTGTACTGAGATCACTATTTAAACCAGTTATAGAGATTACCGTTGGAAGTGGAGAATCAGTTCTCACCAAATACTGAGTTAATATTCAAGTCAGCTCATACTTTCTAAGATTATTAAACTAACATCTTCCTACAAATAGCTTATTCTCATCTTTCATTAGGAGGAAAATTAGTCCTGAGTCCTCCTACCTCCCGGTACCTATCACTCACCTCTTAGTACAATGTTAGATCCTGGGTCCTTCTATCTTTCTGTACCTGTCACACTTATTTGTCATGGTTTGGTAGCGCTTAAGAAAATAATAGAATGCAGATTACCTCTGTTTTATATTTATAATGAAAACTGCATTGTGAGTCTGGTCACTGGTCAGTTGTACAATACCCCCTTCCTATATGATTTGGGGGATCTAAATACTGACTATGACCTGCTGAGATTTGGGGTTGTGTAATTTTTTTTTCTGCTTCTTTGGCTCTCTCTGGGTCTATTATGACTTGTTTGTTCTCTGTCTGTCCTCTGCCTATCACTTAAGACTGAAATGACACCTCTTATACTAAACTGATAACATCAGTATGTGCACCTTTCCTGAAGCTTAAATATAGACCTCATGGCTATACTGTATTTTTAATAGATAAAAATTATTCATTCACTGTAATTACTAAGTGAACTTTTAATACAGGCCATTTCCCTTCTTACCCTCACAGCAATTACCCGCTGTATATGACTGAAAACAATAGCATCCTTTTAAAACCAAAATGGCGATTGATACATACTAGATGCAGAACTATATTGTTTGCAGGTTAGTAACTGCGGGAAGACTGTATTCTTATCTGTTTAATTAATGATGTAGGCTTTTATATTTGGTTTTCGTAAGAAATCAGTTGTTGCCTGGTAACAGATTTGCCTGTGGGCTCCCAGAAGAAGCTGGGCTTTCTAAGCAAAGCACCCTGTTGTCTTATAAATAGGGCAGTAAAGCTTGCTCAGACATGCCTTAGGCATTCAGCAGTTCTTTTCCTGTACAAGTATCTGATTCCGGCTGGGAGGTTTCCTTCACCAGACACACTCAAGTGGACAAAGAAAAAGAATAGCCCCAATTTCCATTTTAGCCTAATACTGTGAAGAAAGAGAAGAGACCAGAGAGATATTTGTTCTCATTTCCCAAACTGGCAAAATAAACTACTTTAGAGAAGTATTAATTAGCTGAAAATAAAAATCAATTATAATTCCTGGACAATTTAGCTTTAGGACAAACTAAAGCACAGTGGGACAATGGCAAGCAGTGTAATCAAAACAGAAACACTGAAAAAATCCTATTTATAAAAATGGATTCTATAAGTTATGTATCTCTGAGCATGAGAAAAGGTTTTGTTCAGTCGGGGTAACTATCCCCTAAGCTACCTTTTATCACTTGTATGAAATTATCTTCTATTTTTTTCTGTACAACTATTGGTTGGTTTGCTTGTTCTCTATGCCAATACAAGTTCCAAGAGGGTAGGATGTTTTCCCTGTTTTTCTTCATCTATGCTCACAATACCTAGAACAGAAGATGACACAGGTATGTGCCCAGTAAGTGCTTTCTGAATAAAAGTACTTTAAATAGTCTATGAGCTCTTTAAGGACAAAGGCAATGTGAAATTCCAAGGTTTTTTTTTATTGGTTTTAGTTTTGTTTTATTTTTAAATTTTCACTGCCCAGCACATGATTCTTTTCAATTAAGTTTTATTAAATGAATGGTAGCATGAGTGAATGGATGGATAGCTGAGTGGGTGGAGGGATGGATGGATGGACGGATGAATGGATGGATGGGATGAATGAATAAATGAAGAAATAAATGAGTGAATGAAGAAAAGAAAGAAGGAAGGAATAATGAAACCTCTTTCCTGGTGAAAACTGAGTTAAAAGCTACTAACATAAAAGGACACCATCTAGTGGTGACTAAATAACAGCAGGTGAAAGTAGAAAGCAGACAGTACTGAGGACATGCTCGAGAAACCAATTTTGACATAATCACTAAATGGCTGTGGGTGTGTGGAAGGATCAAAATTGTTGCCATATATTCTAAGAATTTACTATAATTCATATAATCACTAAAATCTGTTTCAAATACATATTTTTACCATTTTAAATTTAGCTACTACTTACTGAGTGCTTAATATATTCTAGGTACTATTTTCAAATTATTTCTAATCTTTAACATATATCTTCTTTCATTCACACTGAGAAAATTAAGACAGGCAAAGACTAAGAGATTTGCAAAGCCTCCATATGAACTAAGTAAAATATACCTGTGCTGTGTAAAATATACCCATGTTTTGCAAAATAAATTGAGGAGAAGCATTCTATATATATATATATATGTATTTAAATGATATCAAAAGTCCAAGTAAATGTTAAGGGTCAAAAGTAAATTTAATATTTAGAATTTACCTGCAACATGGAAAAAATATTGACCATGAAAATGCTAAATCTTTCTTTATCTTAATATCCTGGTATATTTACTTAAGAAGGCAGAAAAATCTTACAAGAATTATATACTAGGTAAGCATGTGTGATGTTTTGTTACTGTTGTTATTGTTATTTTTGTTTTTTGGTATAATTAGTAAAGATTTGATGTCTACTTGAAGTACACATAAAAAGTTTAGTCAAATTTTTGGCAAATTAGAGCATTTATTAAGAATGGTTAAAGTCTCAATTATGGAGTATCGAATTTTGGGGGTACTATTAATTATTTCAATACTACCTTCAATTCCTTTAATTACTGCTTAGAGATTTACTAGTAGTTATTTTGTAAAGGGGAGGAGCTTTATAAACAAATGTAAATGACTTTAATGTATCCTATGCTAGCACCACAGCAATGATTTATATTAATATCACTTGTGTCTCAAAGTAAATAATACCTTCTTTTTCTTAAGGCAAGAGTTATTTCTTAAAGTACATTTGTATTTCTAAGCTATATAATTGGCTCTGTTAAAACAGTGGAATAGAAAGAAGTGAAAAATTAAACTCATTTAATAGAAAATATTTTCTCTGTTCTTGAAAATATCTAATCACATCATATATACTAGTGTTGCAACCTGTATGAAGTAGCAAGTAAAATACCCATCTTTCTTTCTATACATTTATAATGGTTCCCTCCCAAAATAGCCATTTTGTTGCAGCTGTCATGTTGGAAGCACATCAACTTACTAGCAAGTCTAGGAGGGGATAGTAAGAAACGATGGCAAAGCAATGGTTTCAGAAATATAATGTCACAGATTGAGCCACGTGAAACAGAGCAACCCAACTCATTTAATGTAGTATAAGTAAAACTGTTTTATATAAATTTATTTCTTGAAATTCAACTCTTGATTTTGAAGCGAAGCCCATAATCTAAAACTCAGTACCCTCTAAAATGTTATAATATTTTATCATTTATACCATCTGGCCGTTCTGAAAATAGGAGTCTTTCTTGTTCCTGGAACTCATAAATCTGTTCATTCAAATATGTATCATCATTAATAAGTAATTAATAAATATATATCTATCAAATAAGACTAAAAGTCTTCATTTGCTTTTATTATGCCCTTAGTGATACATCTTTGTAATGCTAAATAAGCTGCCACAGTAGTAGTAGCACTAAGTCATGGTGGTTAAGCATGCAGACTAGAATCAGGCTGCCCCAGTTCTAGCACTTGTTAACATTGTGACCTTAGCATTACCATTTTGCATTTTCACAGGCTCATAAAATTAAGATAATAAAAATATCTGTCTTATGGGATTGCTCTAAAGATTAAGTAAGACCAATGATGTGAGGTATCATTATTAGCTAATTCCAATAGAATAAAAGTAGCATATAAAATATTTTTGGTATATTCTACAGAAAATAAACTTACTCAATTTAATCTAACTGAAATTTTACAAAAGTCATGGGCCTTGTAGTTTACTTCGCATGTAGATACCAATCAAGAAGCAATTAGTCGAGAAAATAGCATGAGCTAGTTCTCTTAGAATCTGGATACCCTATAAGTGCATGTATGAGTTCAATAACAAAAAGTACCAATACTCAATTTTATTATGATTGAGCTAGAATTGTGAGCCCATTTTTCACAGAACAAAAACAAAAGTCAGATAGGAAGAGTAATTGTAAATGAAATAAGCATTCCACAGAGATCACTTAGATCAAGGACAAAACAAAATTCTAATACCTGGTACCAATTTTCTGAACTTTAAATAAAACCAATTTTTTATACTGGGCCATGAATATTTCTTCCAAAGCATATTTCCTCCAAAAATATTTCCTCTGAAACAATAATAAAAGGCAGGGAGCCAGGCATAATTGTGCATTTTTAAAACGATCAAGTTGTAACTTAAAAGAGTAATCCAAATTAAAAAGAGCATTTCAGAAAAAATAGTTTATTAATCCATAGTTAAGTCTCTTCTCTAGTCATCTACAGATGAATATTTTGGAAAATTTCAATTCTTTTCAGTTATCAGATCCTTGATTTTAGACAATACTTAGTATTCGCAGACATTTATGCCAGTCCACTTGTTCGACACAGAAGGCTAACAGACCACCAATATTCATGGTCTTCTACAGTATAACATTTGCTGTCTCTCTTGTATCTAGATGGTGCTATGTGACTAATTCTGGTTAATGAAACATGATCAGAAGTGATAAGTGTCAATTACAGACTGTCATTATTAAGTATACGTGCTCTGCTCTCATTTTTAATCAATTTAAAAACCTAGTTTTACAGATGGTAGGTTCACAAAATGAATGAAGCCTGAATTAGTGAGAGACATCATGTGAAAGAGAGCCACCCTGTTGAGCTACTTGATAAGAACATCAGCATTGGAATTTATATAAACAAAAAATAAAATTTATCATGGTAAACACTTTAATTTGCAGCCTGCTTCTTTAAAAAAGTTAGTCTACCTGGATAATAAGGATGTCTAGACAATTCGGAGACTTTGGAGTCAATTTTCATTACACTATAAAATTGATCAATTATTAACAAGAAAGTTGTTCCTAAGGAACATCATAGGAATAAAAGACCTGTTCTTTGATATGAATTTCTCTAGCATCTTTCCTCCTTTGTATGTCAGGCTTCATTTCATAAAAGTTTTGAAAATTTATGTCTTCGTTACTAAGTATATATATTCAGACTCTATCTTTTAGGAGCTCAGAGACATGTTAAAGAGATGCTGGAAGTACACACAAAGGGCATAGAAGAACAGAAGAGTTGAAATTTCAACCTTCCTTGGTGTATCAGAGAAGTTTTCATCTGATAGTTAATTTTTAAGCTAAAATCTATGAACAGGAGTTTGACAGATGGCCAAGAGGAGTGATAGATATTTCAGACAGATGGAACCATATGAAAAATGACAGAAAATTAGAAAAGGAATGGCATGGAGATAATAAGTTCAATAAGGATAAAGTCTGGAGTTCTGGTAGGTAGTACTGGGGAGGGGAAATAGAGAGGTAGAGAAGTGAAGGTATGGTTATCAAATTAACTGGCTAGATTGGAGTCAGGGTTGTAAGATGGCATAAGTCTTACTAAAAAATTTATTTCCACAGACCTTATATAAGTTTCTTTTATAGTTCATGAAAGGTACTTCTGTAGCTACTTGGTCCATTTGTCTGTCTTCCAATATGAGATAATTCACATTAAAGGCTCTGAAATTATCACCTGTGTATTCATAATGATATACACAATGCTCAGTTGCTCAGTAGATTAAAAATGTTGAATAACTATTTCTTCAAAAAACGGATTTGATGTGTCATACAACTGGATTTTGAAATAGTCTAAGTGATTATAGGAGTTGGAAAAGAGGGAAAACTGTTCAAATATGTACCCAAGTCCTCTTCAAAAGAAGGTGAAAACACTAGAGGCCTATCTACATGACCTAAGATGATGGAAAGTAGGAGGGAACATAGTCATAAAATATATTTACAGAGGAAAGGCTATTTTAGGAAAAAATAAATACAAACCACAAAATTTCAGTGGAGCACTGGAAGACAACTGCTTTTTCTATTGTACCGGGAAATGTTGGGAGAAGAAAGGGCAGATTGGAAGGAAGAGGAGGATGGCCAACTCCTAACTGCTAGTTAAAAGTGAAGAGAGCTTCTATGGACTTTTTTGAGGTCACAGGCTAGATGAGTGTTCTAGGAAAAGAATGATATGTGAGAGAAACTCTTGTAAATAGGACAGGAATTCCAGAGGATACAGTGGAAAATGTTAGTTAAAGGACAGTACAAGGAGTTAAAGCAAAGTACAGGGAGTGATAAAGTTCAATCCAATGGCAATGAGCACATTCTAGCAACACTTCTTGACTTTTCAAGAATAAATCATTTTGAAACCAACTGCATAACATATTACATCAAATGTCACCCTTGATCAGTGTGGAAACTTTGAAAACTTAATTGAAGACGGATTCGGTACATGATCCTCCATTATGTATATTGTTTTATTGTTTTGTGTGATTCTGGAAGATCAATGTTTCACTTTATCTCCGTGGTTATGCTAGCACACTTGCACACCACAATGTGACTACTATGTCTTCACCATTAAACATGAGACCCTTTGAAGACAAGGCATGTACTTCACTCACCATTACCTACTTTTCACATGAATAATGAAAGTTGATTCCTTAGGATTACTGATATTAAGAAAAGTTATGATTAAAAAGTAAACTCACACTTGCTTCAAGTCTCTGTGTCGTTTATACAATGGAGATTAAAAAATTGAAGTATTTCAATTAATTTTATTGAAACGGAAATTTGAAATATTTTTTTAAAAAGATTCCTTGTTCATTTGTCTATAAATATATTATCATTTTCTGCACAGTGCTTGAAAATTTAGCCATGTTTATGAAATAATCACCATGAAATGAAACACCTGCTGCATTTTTTCTAAAGTACAGGGGAATGATAAGTCAACCAGCTAATTCAATTGACCAATTTTTTTGACATCAGCAACGATAGATTCTTTTTTTCCCATGATGTTAGAAAGATGCTGATGAAGTATATATTTCTTTTGAAAATTTAAGACATGAAGTTCTTATAATCAGCTAATATTATGAAAAGTGCATTTTCCTGTATTGCAAAGGCTCTTAAATTCAAAATTCGAGATAGCATGATTAATAAGAGAATTAATTGTGAATTTAGCCATGTCTTTTCAGAACTGACAGCTTTGCCTCTTCTAATCAAGTACTTGGTTTCACTGCACTGTCAATCCAAAAAAAAAAGATAAATAAAAGAGACAGTGTCCAGTTTCTATATTATTAATTTACAATACATGGCTAAAAGTTTTATATAAGAATCTTAAACAAAGGCAAAAAAACTCTGATTAAGCAGATTAGAAATAATTTATGGCAGATTGTAATAAAATTGTATGATAACAACTGACAATATTATGGAATTGATAGTGTTTTGTTATAAGTGAAAGTAGCCATAGATTCTCTCTCTTTTAAAGGCTGCAATGAGATCATTTAAATTAGATTGTCATGTGGCCAACTCACCATTTACAAGACTATAATCCTATCTAAATGTGCCACAATAGATATCACCATGTAATTATTAAATCAACAAACTAATTTCCCCCTCAAAAATAGAAATTATGTTAATTCTTATGATATAGTGCCAACAAATGTAAGTTTCTGCCTTAAATAATAAGTAATAGACAAATGATTAAATTATTTTATCATTTTTACGTTTACTCCTATAGTTCAGCAATTATATAGGACTGAATCTTGTTTCTAAGATAGAACAATTACAATTTAACTGTCTAATTAAATGTTGATTCAGAGATTTTAGATTTGATAAATTATTATTGCTATTTGTAGAATATAAGTAGTTCCTATATTTTTGAGTGTCAGTTTTATTCATTAACTCTTATTAAATAAGTGCTTACTAAGTATCTACAAAAAATTTATTCAAATATATGGAAATAATAAATTGGCAGATAAATTTATTTCATTTTATGATTATTTCATAAACATGGCTAAATTTTCATGCACTGTGCAGAAAATGATAATATATTTATAGACAAATGAACAACATACTAAAATATGGTGAGATTCACTATATTTGATTGTGTTATAGGAATCAAATATTTAAATATTTTTCATGTTAAAAAAGAAGATATAAAGCAAGTGGCAACTTTTAAAACCTTTTTTAGATTTAGCATACATTTATACAATCATCTAGATCAAGATTTTGAACATATTCAGCACCTCAGAATATTTTCTGGTGTCCCCTGGTGTCCTACTCATTAATTACCTACAACAGTAGCTACTATTCTGATTCATTTTTACGATATATTAGTTTTGCTTATTCTTGAACTTCATGTACATGAATTTATGTGATATGTACTCTTGTATTTGGCTTCTTTTTTTCAACATAATGTTTATGGGATTTCTCCTGTTGTTGCATATGGTAGTAATTTATTCATGTCATTGTTCCATAATTTTCTGTTTTATTAATATGTCACATTTTATTTGTCAAGTTTGCTGGCATCAGGCATTTGCTATTTGCAATTTGTCTTTAGCTATTACGAAAAAAAGTAGTCATGCGTATTCTCGCACTTTTTTTTTTATAGACAGAATTTTACTTTGTCACCCAGTTGGGAGTACAAAAAAATGATCACAGCTCATCACCATGTCTGGTTAATTTATCTATGTTTTTTGTAGAGGTGGGGTCTCACCATGTTGTCCAGGCTGACATTGAACTCCCGGCCTCAGGTCATCCTTCTGCCTTGTCCTCCTAAAGATTTGAAATTATAGGTGCAAGCCACTGTCCCTGGCCTCTTGTACATATTTTTGATGAAGATATACACTTATTTCTATTAAAAATATGCCAGGCAGTACAATTCCTGGGTCAGTTCATAACATAAACCTATGATCAAGTTTTAGGTACTATGAAGTGATTTTCCAAAGTAGTTTCACCAATTTATACTCTCACCACCTATATATAAAAGTTCCACTTATACTATCCTGTTGTTATTTCTTGCTATTATTAATCTCTTTGTAAAAAAATTTTTAACTTTTATTTTAGGTTTAAGAGTACATGTGCAGGTTTCTTATTTAGGTAAATTTGTGACTTAGGGATTTGGTGTACAAATTCTTTTGTCATCCAGGCACTAAGTATAGTACCCAATAGTTTTTACTTCTTGTTTGTTTGTTTTATTCCTGAGCCACTACCTCCTCCCACTCTCCACCCTCTGGTAGGCCTCAGTGTCTGTTGTTCTGTTCACCTTTGTGTCCATGTGTTGTCATTGTTTAGCTTCCATTTATGAGTGACATCATAGGGTATTTGGTTTTCTCTTCCTGCATTAGTTTGCTAAGAATAATGGCCTCCAGTTCCATCCATGTTCCTGCAAAGGACATAATCTCATTCATTTTTATGGCTACATAGTATTCCATGTTGTAGACATACCATATTTTGTTTATCTATTCTACCACTGATAGGCATTTATGTTAATTCCATGTCTTCGCTATTGTCAACAGTGCTGCAATAAACATGTGTATGCATGTGTCTTTATGGTAGAATGATTTGTAGTTCTTTGGGTATATGCTCAGTAGTGGGACTGCTGGGTCAAATGGTAGTTCTGTTTTTAGTTCTTTAAAGAATCGCCACAGAGCTTTCACTAATGGTTGACTAATTTAAACTTCCACCACAGTGTATACACGTTCCCTTTTCTCTGCAACCTTGTCAGCATCTGTTATTTGTTGACTTTTCAATAATAGCTATTCTGACTTGCTTGAGATGGTATCCTGTTGTGGTTTTGATTTGCAGCTCTCTAATGATCAGCAATATTGAGCTTTTTTTCATATGCTTGTTGGCTACATTTTTGTCCTCTTTTAAAAAGTGTCTGTTCATGTAATTTGACCCCTTTTTAATGGAGTTGTTTGTTTTCTGCTTTTACATTTGTTTAAATTCCTTATAGATTCTGAATATTAAGCCTTTCTCAGATGTATAATCTGCAAATATTCTCTCCCATTCTGCAGGTTGCCTGCTTACTCTGTTGACAGCTTCTTTTGCTGTGCAGAAGTTCTTCAGTTTAATTCAGTACCATTTGCCAATTTTGGCTTTTGTTGCAATTGCTTCTGGCATTTTCATAATGCAATCTTGGCCAATTTGTACATCCAAGATGTTATTCCTAGGTTATCTTCCAGGGTTTTTATAGTTTTAAGATCAACATTTAGGTCTTTAATCCATCTGGAGTTGATTTTTTTATATGGTGTAAAAACGGAGTCCAGTTTCTTCTAATTGTATACTGGTATCTCGTTGACAATTATTTTTACACAGGAAAAGTAAGCCTCAGGAAAAAAAAAGTGATCTGAGAAAAATGACAATTTATGTTTTTATAATAGCATAATTGTTTTAAAATATCCCAATGAGTGTAGGCAGCAAAATCATAAACTATACATATTATTTATATTTTGAATGCAAAAACAAAATATTTTCTATTGAGTTTTTTTTATTATACTTTAAGTTCTGGGATACATGTGCAGAATGTACAGGTTTGTTACATAAGTATACATGTGCCATGGTGGTTTGCTGTACCCATCAACCTGTCATCTACATTAGGTATTTCTCCTAACGCTATCCCTCTCCTAGCCCCCCAACCCTGACAGGCCCTGGTATGTGATGTTCCCCTCCTTCTGTGCATGTGTTCTCATTGTTCAACTCTCACTTATGAGTGAGAATGTGTGGCGTTTGGTTTTCTGTTCCTGTGTCAGTTTGCTGGGAATGACGGTTTCCAGCTTCACTCATGTCCCTGCAAAGGATGTGAACTCATTCTTTTTTATGGCTGCATAGTAGTCCATGGTATATATGTGCCACATTTTCTTTATCCAATCTATCATTGATGGACTTTTGGGTTGGTTCCAAGTCTTTGCTATTGTGAATAGTGCCACAATAAACATACGTGTGCATGTGTCTTTATAGTAGAATGATTTATAATCCTTTGGGTATATACCCAGTAACGGGATTACTGGGTCAAATGGTATTTCTGGTTCTAGATCCTTGAGGAATCATCACACTGTCTTCCACAATGGTTGAACTAATTTACACTCTCACCAACAGTGTAAAAGCATTTTTGTTTCTCCACATTCTCTCCAGCATCTATTGTTTCCTGACTTTTTAATGATCGTCATTCTAACTGGCATGAGACGGTATCTCATTGTGGTTTTGATTTGCATTTCTCTAATGACCAGTGACAATGAGCTTTTTTTCATATGTTTGTTGGTCACATAAATGTACTAATACCCCTTTTGTACTCCTTGTTTGAAACTGCTTGAGAAATAAAATCCAAGATACAGACAATTAAAAAAGTAATTGTCATTTTATCACATGGCTAAAGCTATTTGAACACTATGGCTCTAGATTTGCAACCACATCCCTCACCATATTTAGACAGTTATGCCCATTGATGTAGATGATCACATATCTCTCTAAGAGACAGAATCTGCCCACCTCTCTGCCTGAAAGAAAGCTGATTAAATACATTCTCACTTTAGGATACTTTTTCAGCAGGCCCTGAACAACAAAAAGAAATAAAACAAAAAACAAAAAGGAATGGGCTCAGCATACTCTTTACTTCTTCCAAGAGTAACAATTGGATAATTACCAAGAAGTGGAGAGAGTAGAGAGTGGAAAAATTTTCTGGGAGTATTGGGAGTACTAGCGTATATGAAGTCTCACCACACGGCTACACAAAGCCAGAGAAATTTCTTCCTCCTATAATTTCCTAAAAGGGCTACTTCTTCATAATACAGCATTATTTAAACAACTGCTCTTTGCATTATCAAAGTACATTCTTATGTGTACACTTTTGATAAAGATAAGCCTTTGCAAGATAAATTGTCATTTTTTAAGTTGGCAGACTGATCATTATACCTACTTCTATTCTTGCAGAAAATAAGAGGTTTATTACTTGAAGAGATTCAATCAGAGAGAACTTGGACCCAAGGGCCCAAGACACAGTTGAGGTAGAAATATCATATCAAAAGTAGTAGTATTAAATAAAAGACTACATATTAAATAAAGAGATCTCTAGCATTTTAACTTCATTCAATGCACAGCAAGCCAGGCTTCTCCCTTTTATATAGAAGGTTGGTGCCTATGTAGGAAAATGGAGAACCAAGAGTAAAGGCCTACAGCCATTTCATTCTGTAATGAACTTCATGACTCAACAAGTCCAGCCAATATACACCTAGATTCCCGTTAGGTTTTTACTTATTCTGACAATCTTCTTTAAGCTATTTAAGTTTAACATGTTGTTATGATTGGATTTAGGCTTATTGTTTGTTTCTTGTTTAGACTTTCTTTTTTGCTCTTTTGCTATCTTCAGGTTAAATATTCTTTTTGAGTAATTTCGTTATAATTTATGCATTGGCTTTTTGCTGCAACTTTCTGCAGACTTTTTTCTTTAGTGTTTGCTGTAGGATTATAATATATAGCTTTTATAGCCCACTTAGTGTTGCTATTACATTATTGAAAATAAATTGTAAGAATTTCACAAATCAGTAAGTATATTTACCACCACCACCATCATTTATGATCTAGTTTTTATTTGTATTATATCTATATTTGTTGTAAGCCTCATAAAACAAATAGTTTTTTCTTTAATCATATGCATTTTAAATAAATTAAGAGGAAAAAGTATTTTATATCTATTTATATAATTACAATTTCTGGTTATCTTCATTCTTTCCGGAGGATGTTTCCACTTGGTATCAGATCCCTACAGAATGAAGAATCTCTTTTCATTTCTTATTTATTTATGTATTTATTTATTTTTATTATACTTTCAGTTCTGAGATAAATGTGCAGTACCTGCAGGTTTGTTACATAAGTATACATGTGCCATGCTGGTTTGCTTCACCTATCAACCCGTCATCTAGGTTTTAAACTCCGCATGCATTAGATATTTGTCCTAATGGTCTCAATCCCTTTGCCCCCCCATCCACTGACAGGCCCCAGTGTGTGCTGGCCATGTGTTCTCATTGTTCAAATCCCACTTTTGAGTGAGAACATGCGGTGTTTGGTTTCTGTTCCTGTGTTAGTTTGTTGAGAATGTTGGCTTCCAGCTTCATCCATGTCCCTGCAAAAAACACGAACTCACTCTGTTTTATGGCTGCATATATTCCATGGTGTATATGTGCCACATTTTCTTTATCCAGTCTATCATTGATGGGCATTTGGGTTGGCTCCAAGTCTTTGCCATAGTAAATAGTGCTGCAATAAACATGTGTGCATGTGTCTTTATAGTAGAATGATTTATAATCCTTTGAGTATATACCCAGTAATCTTATTGCTGGGTCAAATGGTATTTCTGGTTCTAGATTCTTGAGGAATTGCCACACTGTCTTCCACAATGGTTGAATTAAATTACACTCTCACCAACAGTGTAAAAGTGTTCTTATTTCTCCACAGCCTCACCAGCATCTGTTGTTTCCTGACTTTTTAATGGTCACCGTGCTAACTGGTATGAGATGGTATCTCATTGTGGTTTTGATTTGCATTTCTCTAATGACCAGTGATGATGAGCTTCTTTTCATATGTTTGTTGGCTGCATAAATGTCTTCTTTGGAGAAGTGTCTGTTCGTATACTTTGTGCACGTTTTGATGGAGTTGATTGTTTTTTCTTTTAAATTTGTTTAAGTTCTTTATAGATTCTGGATATTAGACCTTTGTCAGATGGGTAGATTGCAAAAATTTTCTCCTGTTCTGTAGGTTGCCTGTTCACTCTGATAATAGCTTCTTTTGTAGTGCAGAAGCTCTTTAGTTTGATTAGATCCCATTTGTCAATTTTGGCTTTTGTTGCAATTGCTTTTGGTGTTTTAGTTATGAAGTCTTTGCCCATACCTAACTACTGAAAGGTATTGCCTAAGTTTTGTTCTAGGGTTTTTATACTTTTGGGTATTACATTTAAGTCTTTAATCCATCTTGAGTTAATTTTTGTATAAGGTATAAGGTAGGGGTCCAGTTTCAGTTTTTGGCATATGGCTAGCCAGTTTTCCCAACACAATTTATTAAAAAGGGAATCCTTTCTCCATTGCTTGTTTTTGTCAAGTTTGTCAAAGATCAGACCGTTGTAGATGTATGATGATATTTCTGAGGTCTCTGTTCCATTCCATTGGTCTATATATCTCTTGTGATACCACTACCATGCTGTTTTGGTTACCCTAGCCTTGTAGGATAGTTTGAAGTCAGATAGTGTGATGCCTCCAGCTTTTTTTTTCTTTTTGTTGTTGTTGCTGTTGTTGTTGTTTGTTTGTTTTTGCCAAGGATTGTCTTGGCTACATGGGCTCTTTTTTGGTTACCTATGAAATTAAATTTAAAGTAGTTTATTATTATTATTATTATTCTGCAAAGAAAGTCATGGATAGCTTGATGGGAATAGCATTGAATCTATAAATTGCTTTAAGCAGTATGGTCATTTTCACGATATTGATTATTCCTATCCATGAGCATGGAATGGTTTTCCATTTGTTTGTGTCCTGTCTTATTTTCTTGAGCAGTGGTTTGTAGTTCTCCTTGAAGAGGTCCTTCACATTCCTTGTGAGTTGTATTCTTAGGTATTTTATTCTCTTTGTAGCAATTGTGAATGGGAGTTCACTCATGATTTGGCTCTCTGATTGTGTATTGTAGGTGTATGGGAATGCTTGTGCTTTTTGCACATTGACTTTGTATCCTGAGACTTTGCTGAAATTGCTTATCAGCTTAAGGTGTTTTGGGGGTGAGATGATGAGGTTTTCTAAATATACAATCCTGTCATCTGCAAACAGAGACAATTTGACTTCCTCTCTTCCTATCTGAATACCATTAATTTCTTTCTCTTGCCTGATTGCCCTGGACAGGACTTCCAATACTATTTTGAATAGGAGTGGTGAGAGAGGGCATCCTTGTGTTGTGCCAGTTTTCAAAGGTAATGCTCCCAGCTTTTGCCCATTCAGTATGATATTGGCTATGGGTTTGTCATAAATAGCTCTTATTATTTTGAGATATGTTCCATCAACACCTAGTTTGTTGAGAGTTTTTACCATAAAGAATGCTGAATTTTATCAAAGAGCTTTTCTGCATCTACTGAGATAATCATGTGGTTGTCCAATTTCAATATAGTTGTGTGGTTTTGAGTGAGTTTCTCGATCCTGAGTTGTAATTTGATTGCATTTGGTCTGAGAGACTGTTCGTTATGATTTCCATTATTTTGCATTTGCTGAGGAGTGTTTTGCTTCCAATTTTGTGGTCAATATTAGAATATGTGCTATGTGGCATTGAAAAGAATGTATATTCTCTTGATTTAGGGTGGAGGATTTTACAGATGTCTATTAAGTCTGCTTGGTCCAGAGCTGAGTTCAAGTCCCGAATATCCTTGTTAATTTTCTGTCTTGTTGATCTGTCTAATATTAACAGTGGGGTGTTAAAGTCTTCCACTGCTATTGTGTGGGAGTCTAAGTCTCTTTGTAGGTCTCTAAGAACTTGTTTTATGAATCTGGGTGCTCCACTATTGAGTGCATATATATTTAGGATAGTTAGCTCTTCTCGTTGCATTGATCCCTTTAATATTATGTAATGCCCTTTGTCTTTTTTTGTCTTTGCTGGTTTAAAGTCCCTTTATCTGAGACTAGCATTGCAATTCTTGCTGTTTTTTTTTTTTTTTTTTTTTTTTTTGCTTTCAATTTGCTTGGTAAATATTCCTCAATTCCTTTATTTTGAGCCTATGTGTGTCTTTGCACATGAGATGGGTCTCCTGAATACAGCACACTGATAGGGCTTGACTCTTTATCCAATTTGCCAGTCTGTGGCTTTTAATTGGGGCATTTAGCTCATTTACATTTAGGGTTACTATTGTTATCTGTGAATGTGATCCTGTCAGCATGCTGCTACCTTGCTATTTTGCACACTAGTGGATACAGTTTCTTCATAGTGCCATTGGTCTTTATATTTTGATGTGTTTTTGCAGTGGCTGGTACCAGTTTTTCTTTTTCATATTTAGGGCTCCCTTCATGTGCTCTTATAAGGCAGGCCTGATGGTGACAAAATCCCTCAGCATTTGCTAGTAAAGATTTTATTTCTCCTTCTCTTATGAGGCTTAGTTTGGCTGGATATGAAATTCTGGGTTGAAAATTCTTTTCTTTAAGAATGTTGAATATTGGCCTCCACTCTCTTCTGTCTTATAGGGTTTCTGCAGAGAGATCCACTGTTAGTCTGATGGGCTTCCCTTTGTGGGTAACCCGACCTTTCTCGCTGGCTGCCCTTAACATTTTTTCCTCCATTTCAACTTTGGAGAATCTGACGATTATGTGTCTTGGGGTTGCTCTTCTCGAGGAATATGTTTGTGGTGTTCTCTGTATTTCCTGAATTTGAATGTTGGCCTGTCTTGCCAGGTTGGGGAAGTTCTCCTGGATAATACCCTGAAGTGTGTTTTCCACCTTGGTTCCATTCTCCCCATCACTTTCAGGTACACCAATCAATTGTAGGTTTGGTCTTTTCATATAGTCCCCTATTTCTTGGAGGCTTTGTTCGTTCTTTTTCATTTTTTTCTCTAATCTTGTCTTCATACCTTATTTGAATAAGTTGGTCTTCAATCTGATATCCTTTCTTCTGCTTGATTGATTCAGCTGTTGATACTTGTTTATGCTTCACAATGTTCTCATGCTGTGTTTTTCAGCCCCATCAGGTCATTTATGTTCCTCTCTAAACAGGTTATTCCAGTAAGCAGTTCTTTTGCCAAGATTTTTATCAAGGTTCATAGCTTCTTTGCTTTGGGTTAGAACATGCTCCTTTAGCTCAGAAGAGTTGGTTATTACACACCTTCTGAAGGCTGCTTTTGTCAGTTCGTCAATCTCATTCTCCATCCAGTTTTGTGCCCTTGCTAGAAAGAAGTTGTGATCATTTGGAGAAGAGGCACTCTGGTTTTGGGAGTTTTCAGCATTTTGCACTGGTTTTTCCTCATCTTCACCTCTCCTGCATGTCTGCTGGAGTTTGTTGGAGGTCCACTATAGACCCACTTCACCTGGGTATCATCAGTGGAGGCTGCAGAACAGCAAAGATTGCTGCCTGCTCCTTCCTCTGGAAGTTTCTCCCAATTTATTTATTTTTTGAGATGAGGTCTCACTCTGTAACCCAGGCTGGAGTGCAGTGGTGCAATCTTGGCTCACTGCCGCCTGGACCTCCTAGGCTCAAATGATTCTCCCAATCACCTCAGCTTCCTGTAGCTAAGACTACAGGGTTGCACCATTACATCCAGCTAATTTTTTTTTTTTTTTTTTTTTTTTTGAGACGGAGTCTCGCTCTGTCACCCAGGCTGAAGTGCAGTGGCGATTTCGGCTCACTGCAAGCTCTGCCTCCCAGGTTCACACCATTCTTCTGCTTCAGCCTCCCAAGTAGCTGGGACTACAGGTGCCCGCCACCACGCCCAGCTGATTTTTTTGTATTTTTAGTAGAGACGGGGTTTCACTGTGTTAGCCAGGATGGTCTTGATCTCTTGACCTTGTGATCCTCCTGCCTCAGCCTCCCAAAGTGCTGGGATTAAAGGCGTGAGCCACCATGCCCGGCCGCTAATTTATTAATTTTTGTAGAGACAGGGTCTCACTGGGTTACCCAGGCTGGTCTCAAAATCCTGGCCTCAAGTGATCCTCCAGGCCTGGGCACTGTAAGTGCTGGGATTATAGGTGTGAGCCACCATACCCAGCTTAAGAATCTTTTAGTACATGTCTGCTGGCAATCAATTTTCTTAGTTTTGATTTATTTAAAAATGCCTTATTTTGCTTTTACATTTGAAGGATGTATTTCCCAATATATAGTTTTTTTTCTTTCTTTTAGTCTTCAAGAAGTAGTTTCATGATCTTCTGAATTCCAATGTTTCTAATGAGAAATACCCACTTTTGAAATTGTTTATTACTATTTTTTTCAAGCTTTTTTTTTTAACTTTTTCTTTAAATCCAGCAGTACAAGTGCATGTTTGTTACATAGGTAAACTTGTGTCATGGGGGTTTGTTGTACAGCTTATTTCCTCACTTATGTATTAAGCCCAGTACCCATTAGTTATTTTTCCTAATTCTCTCCTTCCTCCCACCCTCCACCCTCTCAAAGGCCCCAGTGTGTGTTATTCCCCTCTATAGTTAGCTCTCACTTATAAGTGAGAACATGCGGTATATGGTTTCTGTTCCTGTATTAGTTTGCTAAAGATAATGGCCTCCAGCTCCATCCATGCTCCTGCAAAGAACAAAATCTCATTCTTTTTATGGCTGCATAGTTATTCCACATCCTCCTGTTTTAATGTAATATTTTTCTAGCTCTTTTTAAAATTTTGTCTTTATCCTTAATTATCTCGGTATAACTATGATGTAATTTACTTTGTATTTATTCTGCTTTGGGGCTAATGACTTTTGAATCAATAGATTTGTGACTTTTACTAAATTTGGGAAGTTTTTGGCAATTATTTGTTAAAATATTTTTTTCTGCTTTTCTTTCTTCCCCTTCATTTCTGAGACTTTAATAGCTTGTGCATTAGAACTTTTAACATCACAAATTCTTTAGGCTCTGTTTGTTTATGGGACCATTTTTGTCCTCTGTGTTCTTCAAATTCTATAACTTGTATTGATTTATCTCCAAGTCCACTGACTATTTACATAGTACCTATATTTCTTTTTTTAAGCCCAACCAGGTATTTTTATTTTATATATTCTAATTCTCAATTTTCAAATTTCAGTTTGATTCTTTGTGGTTTGTATTCTTCTGCTGATATTTCCAAATTGTTCATTTATTTTAACCATATTTTTATTTATATTATTGAACATAGCTATAATAGCTGTTTTAAATGACTTTTCTCTCAAATTTTGCATCTTTCTGTTGGTTTCTATTGATTATCTTTTGTATGAAGTACTGTTCTCAGTCAATGAACAAAACAAACCCATAATCTTTCCTTGTGGAATTTATATTCTGGTAAGAGAAGGCAGACAATAAACAAGTAAATTATATTACATATTAAAAGACAGTAATTACTACAAAAGTGAACAATAAACAGACAATTTTAAATGCGACAATTAGAGAAGACGTCACTGAACCTGATTGGGGCAAATATTTGAGGATGATGAGGGAACAAGACATTCAGTTCAAATAGCTAAGATGAAGGCTTGAGGCTCAATGAACAAAAAGTGAAAATGCCATTAGGAAAAAGCATGAATGGTGTGCTTAAACACCATCAACCAGGCTTGTTTGCTTAGAGTGAAATGGGCAAGGGGAAAGCGCATTAGAAGCAGGTATAGATAAGTAGTGAAGATGCCAAATTATGTATTGGCTTGTAGGCCACTTTAAGGACTTTGGTTTTTACTCTTAAAAAGATGGAGAATCATTAGAGGGTTGTAAGTAGAGAAATAATATTATCTGATTTCATCTTTAAAATATTATATTCATCAATATATTAAAATATTTTCATCAATATATTAAAAATATTTTCATTAATATATTAAAATAGACTATAGAAAAAGAAGGTTATAAACAAGAGGTCAGGTAAGGGGCTGTTGTAAAAATCTGAGAAAGAAAAGGTAATGCCTGGGATCAGAGCAACAGCACTTGATTTGCCAGAAGTAGTGAGCCCTGTTTATGTTGAAGATACAGTGAAACATATTTTGTGACGATATTGTGAGTTGTGAGAAAAAGAGAAGAGTAAAGCTTGACTTCAGGGTATTTGGTTTAATTGCCTGGAAGAGCCATCAATACTAACTAAATAGGGAAAGGCTTTGGGTAGTACATGTTTAAGGGTTAAAGAACAGGCCTGAATTTAAATTTTTGCTGTGTTACATTTGAGATATCTAACAGACATTCTAATGAAACTTTAAAGAGAGAAGCAAAAACAAACAAACAAAAAAAACCCAAAACTTTGGAGTTCAAGTTACAGGTCCATGTCTGATATATGTGTTCAGAAAGCAACAAAGTGTAGAATATTTAAAACCATATTGCTAAATTAGGTTACCCACTGAGTTAGTACAAACAGAGAAGAGAACCAAGAGTTGGGTCTTGAGATACCACTACATTAAGAGGCTTAGAGAGATGAGACAAATCCATTAAAGAAGATTGATGAGAATCTGCCAGTTACTTAGGTGGAAATACTAGACAGTGACATCCTAGAAACCAAATAAAGCAAGATTATCAATGAGGAGGGAACAAGCTTTTGACAAATACTGATGACAGGTTAATTAACATGAGGGCTGAGAACTGGCTATTTAAATTAGCAAAAATTAGGTCATTAGGAGCTTGACAAAAGAAGTTCCAATAAGAACAAAAAACTAACCTACTAGCAATAAAGATATGTTTCACATGAGTTTAAGGGAAAATGAGATGAGAAAAAATAGAGACAGTGGGTATAAATACACTTTTCAATAAGTTTTGCTGTAAAGGTAGAAAAAAATGAGTGGTTAGCTGAAGGACAGAGCAGGGCCAAGAGTGTTTAAAATGGGATAACTTATTGTATGATGATACGTTGATAAGAATAAGCCTGTATAAAATGAAATAATGATATAGACGAAAGGTTTGAAAATTCCTGGAGGGATGTCTTTCAGTATGTGAGAGGATATGGAGCCTTTGAAAGAAGCAGGGCTAATTCATCTATAGTAATAGGTGGGAGGCAGAATAAATATGTCCAGGTGGTGATATCTGGGTAAACGCCATTCTAAAAGTCTGTAAAACCTTTTTTTAATACGATATTTTCTATCTTTCTCAGTGAACTAGGAAGCAATGTCTTGAGCATAGGAGAGAAGGTCTTGTAAATTTGCATTCAGGGGTTGAAGAAGAAATTCATCATCTATTAGAAAAATTGAATGGACTGGGGTATCTAGTGTGATTGTACAGCAGTATTTAGGATCTGTAATAAATAGAAGGCATTAGAAAAGAAATATTTGGAGAAAAAAAGAATTCATAGAAATTAACTTATGATAGCAAAAATGCAAACTTCAATTGAAAATCCAGAAAAAAAGTTGAGGAAATATCCTAGAATAAGAAGTAAAGAAGTAAGTGGTTATAAAATAGGGAGAAAATTTCAAATATAGGGGTGCATAATATCTAAATAATATAAGTTTTATAAATAAATAAAAAATAAAACATACAGGATTATAAGAGTGAAAAATTCATGAAAATTATTGAGATAATTTTCAAGATCTCAAGATTAGAAAAGATTTAAAAATTACTCCCAAACAGGAAGGAAGCACAACAGATAAGAAGGAAGAAAAAGATTCACACCAAAGCCCCATTGACATGATATGAAAATTTAATACAGGAAGGCTCAGGGCAAAACAATAATGTCTTCAAACTTACAAGAGGAGTTAATTCTCAATTTCGATTTTTTTTTTTTTTTTGAGATGGAGTCTCCCTCTTGTTGCCCAGGCTGGAGTGCAATGGTGCAATCTCAGCTCACTGCAACCTCTGCCTCCCAGGTTCAAGTAATTCTCCCACAACAGCCTCCCGAGTAGCTGGCATTACAGGCACCCGCCAACATGCCTGGCTAATTTTTTTGTATCTTTAGTTGAGACGGGGTTTCGCCATGTTGGCCAGTCTGGTCTCAAACTCCTGAACTCAGGTGATCCTCCTGCCTTGGCCTCCTAAAGGGCTGGGATTACAGGCGTGAGCCAGCACGCCCCAGCCAATGTATCCATTCATTGTGAGGCTGCAATAAATACATTTTCAGACTTGCATATACTCAAAAAAGTAATTTTGTTGTGTTGTTTTTCAATAATTTATTTAAAAATTTGCTTCACCAAAAGGAGAGAGTCATGAATAAAGAGGAAGACTTTGGATAACATACAGGATATTTATTACAGGCAAAGGGCATCCTGCAGATGATGGTGAAGGGAGATTCCAGGATAAGCACATTCGTTAGGACTTCCATTCAGACTGCTATATGAGGGCAAGATCCCTGGCAATAATGATTTTTTAAAAGTCCAAAAACCTTAGAGTTCCTGATATGTGTAAACAACAGAAAAAACAAATATCTCACCTGATTCCCTGTAATTGCCTCCTAACTCTTCTCTCTGTTCCACCCTGTTTGCCTCCCATTATAGTCCCCACTATTCTCAACCCAGCTGCCAAGCAAATCCTCTTAAAATGCTTTTAAAAGACTTTTAGAAACACATTCTTTTAAATTCTTTTAAAACTCAAATAATATCACTTCTCCGCTCAAACCCTGAAAACTTATTTCCCATAAAATAAAATCGAAGTTTGAACAGTGACTTACAAGTCCCCACATATGTAAACCCCATTTCCTAACTTTATCTCCTACTCCTCAACTCCTCATTCTGTTAGTTCCTACCACACTTTTCTCCAACATGCCAGGCATGCTTCTAGATTGAGTCCTTTGCTCTGACTACTTTCAAGGATGCAAAGGAGGTCCTTTAAACCTCTTCTCTAATGTCAGCTTTTCAAGGAGACCTATGAACTCTGCTTTCTATTCATCATAGCCTACCCTACCTTTTGCCCCCCATAACTTCTAGCACTTCTAATATTGTAGATAGTACGTGCCTTGTTACAATATGGTTTACTATATGTCTCACTGGCCAGATTGTGAGCTCCAAATAGTCAGAGAGCTGTTTATGAGGATACTGTTAGGTTCCAGATTCTCAGAGAAGTACCTAGCAATTTAAAGGCACTCAGTAAATATTTCTCAGAGAATTGTTTCTGTGCCAGATTTTGAGGATGAAGTAGCAAACAATATGTATTAAACAAAAGAAAAAATGCTCCAGTTATTAATTCTAAGAAAAATAATATTTGTACAAAAAATAAAATAAGCTCATAGTCTACTACCTCACTCAGCTGTGGAAATATTTACACAGTATTTATAATATAAGCTTTGCTTATATTCTATTATATATTATATAATAAAAGCTTTGTTTATATTACTATAAACAAAATTGGTGATATAAACTTAAGAGAAAGGTTGAAGGAATAGTGTGTATGTGTGTAATAAGTAAAAAAAAAAAACCTAGGTCTTCCTATAATTCTAGGAAATAAAAGTATATATCTAACTAAAATATCACAATCACAAAAATTGCGAGAACAATTTTAATAAAAAATAGTGGCAAAGGGCCGGGTGTGGTGGCTCATGCCTGTTACCCCAGCACTTTGGGAGGCTGAGGTGGATGGATCACTTGAGATCAGGAGTTTGAGACCAGCCTGGCCAACATGGTGAAACTCCATCTCTACCAAAAATACAAAAATTAGCTGGGCTTGGTTGCAGGTGCCTATAATCCCACCTACTCGGGAGGTTGAGGCCAGAGAATTGCCTGAACCTGGGAGGCAGAGGTTGCAGTGAGCCAAGATTGGGCCATTGCACTGCAGCCTGAGTGACAGAGTGAGACTCCATCTCAAAGAAAAAAAAAGTGGCAAAGTTTTTTTTTTCTAGTGGGTAGAAATTTGGGAATTTGGGTGGTGAAAACTTTAATAGTGAGATATAAAAATAATTTTTAAAATTGTATCCATGAGTAACTTGGATTTATCTTAAAAATAAATGTATAAATATTTTAAAATGTTATTCATCATTTTGTGAACTATTCTTCCTTGTCATGGTCATAAGCTTTAGGTTAACACCAATGAATCAAAACCACTAAATAATATAAGCCCCTTTTTCATTTAGAGGTCCAGAGCACTGACAAACCAGTTTAGCCAATTTGTATTAAAAATGGATCCACTGGCCGGGCGCAGTGTCTCACGCCTGTAATCCCAGCACTTTGGGAGGCCGAGGCGGGCGGATCACGATGTCAGAAGATCGAGAACATCCTGGCTAACACGGTGAAACCCCGTCTCTCCTAAAAAATACAAAAAAAAAAATTAGCCGGGCGTGGTGGCGGGCGCCTGTAGTCCCAGCTACTAGGGAGGCTGAAGCAGGAGAATGGCGTGAACCCGGGAGGCGGAGTTTGCAGTGAGCTGAGATCGCGCCACTGCACTCCAGCCTGTGTGACGGAGCAAGACTCCGTCTCAAAAAAAAAAAAAAAAAAAAAAAAGGATCCATTTATTTAATCATAATTCTCTCCAAAGCTATGGCACAAATAACTCATTTAGTGTTTATTAAAACATATTACTGGAACCATACCAGTCTAATTTATGCAAAATTTGTCTTGATTACAATACGTGTAGTTCATATGACTCTTACATAGTACAAATGGGTTTGTAATTCTTTGGCTGTTTAAGGGGATGATTTACAAGTAAGTTTTGCATGGTTATAACTTAGATTTGACTTAGAATGAGTTGCAAATTTAACCCTCTCACTCAAATAACAAGAAAATAAAACATGGCAATTCTAGAAAGACTAGGACATTTAAAATATGGAATGAAGTTAACTTCTGAAAGATAATGGAAACCTCAAAGACAGAATCATTTTAATGTTGGGATATTTCTGCAAGTGTTTTGTAAATGTGCTCCTTAGCTTCAAAATCAAATCTGCTAAGTGAACTGAAGTGAGAAAATGAAGTGCATTGTTCAAGTTCCTGAATGTCAGGCTACAAGTTTATCATTTCAAAGCTTAAAATACTTTATAGCTTTTCAACTGGCCTGTGAATAGAGGTGAATATATTAGTTAAGCCAAAGACACTTTTTATAATCTCACTTAATTTTATTTTTTCTAAATCGGGTTCACAGAGAAAAAATATTCTTTTTCAGTAAACTTTAATCATTAACCAAGTACCAATAGGAAGAAATATATACTCTTTACCTTATATTTGAAAGGTCAGCTGTCTGTCATATATTCTTTTTTGCCTTGAAAGCAGCATGAGATCACACAATCTTATTTTACTTGGCTTGCTTCAGATTTATCACTTCTCCAGCTATCAATGGAACACAGCTTATAGCATGTTGTTCACATAAGCTGTGATATACATCTGCCAGCAAAACATTCTACTTTCTAAGATTTCTCTCTCTTCTTCATAAGAAAAATTCTTCCATTTCTCATTTGATTACTTCAGAAGCATCCCTTTTGAAACATTTCCCTGTTGTAATACATGTCTGGTTGCAATCACTTGTGAGACTTGGCTTTGGATCATGGTACAGTAAAATACAATATATGCTCTAATTCATTTAACATAATTTCAATGAACAACCATTACATGCAAAACTTTTAGTGGATGTAAAAGGATGTGTATCGTGTATTATATGAAGTCTCAATATAAATAATAATAAATTTTCCAAAGATAAAAGAGATCCACGTTAGAAGTAGTTTCCCATCACCAGAAGTATCATACATGGGAAAGATGACTAATTAGTACATGATGAATTTTTCTGAGTATTACATATGAGGAAGAAGAATCAATCACAGAGTAAGGTGGGATATTGTGTAGTAAAGAATTTAATCTTGCCCCCAAAATAGTATGGGCCTTGCCCTTGATTTCTAGGAGGTAAACTATAAGCCTTTGGAATGTCATGGATGATAGGATTATTTTTATATGCCTGGAGGCCTTGGGTCATGCCAGACAGTCTAACAATGTTATTCAGGAAACCAGCCACTTTGTTGGCTTCTAGTGAATTTTCCTGTAAGTGCACTAATCCATTGTCCACTTAGATTAACCTGACCAATAAAGACTGGAACTCAACCTGCTGTATTTGTCTCATAGATAAACTTAATTTGTCTTAATAGATAACTATTAACAGAGCTCCAAGCATCAGGATGAGGCCTACCTGTAGGACTGGCTCCAAACAGGCCTTCCAAGTCCCCAGACACCACCAGATTAATACATTCCACAAATCATCAGGATCTAACTTAGAAATCTAGCTTCATTTTTTCTTTCTTCAGTTTGTGTGTTGAGTTTTCTATGGTTTTTGTGTTATCCCCTTCACTTGGCCCAAGGTAGAGCAGAATGTGTTAGCAGTTGCACAGACTCTGCATTGACCAGCAAGAAATAATTCTGGGGAAAGTCTATTGTTCATCATAACCCTGGCCAGTGTTTTGATGCTGAATTGAATGCCATGTAGGGATAAAAGTGTACATGGATTAATTCAGCTGCAGTCAGAGACAAATTTTACAACATATTTTCCTAATGGGAGAACTCTCATTGTGTAGATAACTGACTATAGTATGTAAATAGTAAGCTAATTATTCTTCCTGTAAGTTTTCTCCCAAGTATCTAATGGCAACTTCATTTTAGAGAGACCTCCACAGTCATGGGAGGGATATAAGTTTACTGGTGACATTCCCTTAAATAAGTGAAGGCCTCTGGGACAATTCCTAAAGTGCCAATTTCTGTGTTTTGGGAAAGATGGCAAGATAATGTCTGGCTTCCACACAAGAAACACAGTCCTGGAGTTACATATGGGAGGAAATTGTTGCTTACAGTTGTTGGGACACCCTAAATAGCAATGATATGAGTTGGGTGACAGGTTGACATTTCTTCCAACAGTCCTCTCAACCAACTGATATGCCTTAGAGTTGCCAGTTCAGTTTGAATATTTTAGTCTAGTTCTTGTTTTGGAGGGAATGTTTGAAGATAGTTGGTTTAACCTGTCCTGTTTGCTCATGTCACCAGATGGGTGGTATGTCCTGTTTCTTCATGTCACCAGATGGGATGGCTATTCTGTGGAAAAATGGAAAGAAGAGAAGACTACAGTGATGGGAGCAGGTACTATATCCAGTGGTGTTTTTCTTGGGAGGTGCTGGAGTCAACCTGCTGTTTCCAATATACTTCTTAGTAAGATTAAGAGAAATGGCAATCAAATTATGGTCAGACCAGAGTCATGATGTCATGGTGAGAGGGTAGGGAGGGGATGGCAGTCAACCCAGCAGTCAGTTACATTTAAGGCGCTTGCCACAGTGTGGGAGAGCCACACAGGGCATTTTCCTTTATTAGAAAGGTGAAGGCAAAAGAGCTTCTGAAAGACAAATTATCATTAATGGTTCTTTCTCTTCCATCCCTCCCAGGGTCTAAGGTATTCTCTCCTCAGATACTAGGGTTACTCTACTCCACTAGCTCAAAATCAATCTGTTCCTTTCCAGTAGCTATAAGATCACTGTTTTTCCAATAATTTCCTATTCACACCTAGAACATTTGTCCATAAGAGTCAATTGCAAGAGAGGCAAGAGCATTATTATAAAACTCAGCCACAATTAAATTTGAATCACCTCTTTTGGCTGAACTGCCACTTGGAGGGTACATCAGCTATGCCTGCCTAGGGTTTCTATTAGAGGGAAAGAAGTACCCATCATGCCCAGAAATTGTCAGGGTGGAATCCTGAACTTTCATCACTTTTATAAATATTTTTACTCTTGTAAGACTATTTTTCTCCCAGTCCAGTCTCACTTGGCTAACTCCCACTATTTCTAATTATAAGTATCACCACCAGAAGTTCTTTCATCCCTCTTGACTAAGTTAGTTGCTTTTCTACTTTCTTCCAAAAAGTATCTTCCATAATATATAAAATTGCCTACATAGATTCCCAAGTTCCCTATCCTAGTCTTTACTGGCTTAGATTATGTTTTAATCAATAGTGCATCGGCAGCATTTAGCATAGGACCTTGCACATAATTGATCTTAACAGTGTAGAATAAATGAATAAAAGAAACCTAGAAAAATAAAATATTTGCAGGATAGTTTCAAATTGTCAATAGAGAGAAACTAAGGCTCAGCAATCTCACTGTCAAGTCCAGAAAATGTGCATTTGTATACTGATTGCACTACCGTTCGTAATAACAAAAATTGATAACTAAATATTGAACAGTGAAAGAATTGGTTAATAAATTGTGAGTCATCTCTGTTGTAGAAAACCATGCAGCCACAGCAAAGAAGATGTTGGACCTGTATACATTTTATACATTGAAATAATGTATCATTCACATATTTAAAAAATAGCAAGTTACAGATTCTTATGTATACCATTATCCCATAATTATGATTATTAAGAAACAAAATGTACACTTGCGCATAGGTCAAGAGAAGACAGAGAATGAGAGAGACAGTGAGAAAGATATGAAAAAATCCAATTAAAACACAGGAATGCTGTAGCCATCTCTAAAGAGGGGTTACTTCTGAAGGTGAACTGGAGTTGGTGGAAAAGACTTTTGTTCATTTCGTTATATCATGCAAAAAAAATTGGAAACAAGGGTAGTTTCTCGTATTTTGTTATTTCTATTGTTCAAATAGCTTGAGCAATACATTTTTAAAGAGGAAACCAAATAAAGTATTAACAGTGCTATTTTAGTGAAGTTAGATTGAAGGTAATTTATCTTACTACTTATATTCTGCTGTATTTTTCACTTTCCTGCAATAAGCATATATATTAAATAAAAGTTATGTAAGAATCTTTCTTAGCAAAGCCTGGAAAAACAATGAAGATGATTGCTAGAGCAGAATATGCTATTATTTTATCTTCTACTCAATTCATCTTGAAAGTAAATAGATTGTAATATAGGCCATAATTTTGTGTTTAATTGCCACCTATATATGTTTCTCTCACTGCAATTAAAATGGACATAATGAAGAAAATGTTTATACCTCCTGTATAAATCATCAGAAAGTGTCCCTCTGGAGTTCTCTGTCAAGAGTAGTTGTAATGTTTGTATTTTAAGTATTTATTATAATAGTGTGAAAACCCATCTTGCTTATTCCCACAGTGTCTGGGCTTGTATTAGGCACATGTAGATTTAATAAATGTTTATTGAACACCAAAATCATTGAATAACTCTAAAACTATAAAATCAAGTCAATTAAATAGAGAAAGAAAGTTAATTCCCCTAGGGAGCTTTTTCTGAAACAAAATTTCACAGCCTGGGGAAATATCCATTTTGGAGTTGAACTCTTTATGGCTAAAACTGCGTGGGGTGTCATGATAAATACGTTTCCTTAAGGTTGCCTTTGTCTGACTGTTAGCAACTCACCAGGTGGCTGCAACTGTGGAAAAATATTTAGTTCTTTAAACATTTCAGTCATGCAGTAGTTCTTTAAACAGTGACAAATAGCCAACATTTCTCCATAGTTTATAACCTTTTTCTTAATAGGTTTTCCAGTGGGAGTGAGAGCTCCTATTTAGTCAACATTTAGTTAATGTTATTTTTCTAATTATCCAATATGACTAATTTAAAATGTCTTAACTTTTAATCAAATCATCTTTCTGCACCAGCATGGCTACTTTTTCAAATGCATAGTTTTATAGTTCTCAGCCTACTCAACTGTTCAGAAACAACTCTCCTTTAAATTGTGAATTTAGCAAACATTATTGACTACCATGTTCTGGTCCAAATCTACACCAAAATAACTCTTTTAAAGCTATCAAACTGTATACTAGTAATGCATGTAAAACTTTAGAATATTTGCATTTGACAATCCATTTGACCTTTGCTTTCATCATTCCTCTATTCTAAAAGTTAATCTTAATCTTCACTAGTTAAATTTATTTCATTTATAAAATCTGGCCAAATACCACTTCTTTTTTTTTTTTTTTTTTTTTTTTTTTTTTTTTTTGAGACGGAGTCTCGCTCTGTCGCCCAGGCTGGAGTGCAGTGGTGCAATCTCGGCTCACTGCAAGCTCCGCCTCCTGGGTTCACGCCATTCTCCTGCCTCAGCCTCCCGAGTAGCTGGGACTACAGGCGCCCGCCACCACGCCCGGCTAATTTTTAGTATTTTTAGTAGAGACGGGGTTTCACCGTGTTAGCCAGGATGGTCTCGATCTCCTGACCTCGTGATCCACCCGCCTCGGCCTCCCAAAGTGCTGGGATTACAGGCGTGAGCCACCGCGCCCGGCCCAAATACCACTTCTTGATGCTTAATTGATTCTCCTTATTCAGAAGTCATTTTTCCTTCCTTTGAAAATTCATGGTATGTTTTTATTTACATTCAAACATGTTTTTATATTGTGCAATCTGTTTTCACCTACCTATTTTGTTGATTCATCTATCATCTATTTGATACTCCATAAAGTATTCAATAAGCATTAATTATGCGCATTGTACATGATGAGTACCATTTTTAGGCACTGAAGAAGTTATAGCAAATATGAGAGAGTTTTGTCCTTAAGGAGCTTACTATCTGGGTTTTTCACTTAATGCATTCCAATTTGTGTTAAAATTTCTCTGGTCTTAGAATACTAAAATGAAAGCATGTTAAGTAAGGAGATATCAATTTATTTATTCTCGGATACCTCTTTGCTCATCACAGAGTACATAATGAGCTTTGCAATATTTACACTAATATAACAAATTATTATTGATCACATATGTTATAATATATTATCTCTTTTAATCCTCATTGCAACTATAAGATATGTACAATTAGCCTTATTTTAAAGATCTTACTAGAATTTCAATGGTTATTCATACCAAATAATATATCAAAAATTTCCAAAGATTTCTTAAATAGTAAAAATTGTAAAAATATGCAACTCAATGGTCAAGAAATCAGAGGCTGTATGGACCAAATAGCATGACCATTGTTTTCTACCTAACAGCAAATGTAAGGATGCTAAAATAGTCGTGATTATTGAAAATAAGTATTATTGCCATATAACTAGACATGTTTAAAACATTTCTCACAGAAACAGTGATGAAACATAGAAATAAGAGCTTCCAAAATTGATATAAAATGTGATGACACTAATAATCACTATTATTATTATAAATATTTAACCTTATAATTGCCATAGAACATGGGATATTAATATTCTAACTTTTATAACTATATTTAAAAACTTCAATGATTGTAGAATACAGCCAGTGCAAGATCAGCCATTGAATTAATTTACACATATGTAAGTCTAATACTAGCTTCCTGGGGTTAAAAAAATATGATTCATCTACGTAACCCAGAGCTCTCATGACACTATACTCTTTTGATCTCTGTCATTTACTTCTTCATTTCTTGAACTAGTCTTTCCAACCTCACTTAATCATCACAAATTGAAGTTTCTCAGATTTCTTGCTAGGCCCCTTATCTCCTGACTTTATTTTCTACAAATGTAATCATAGTCACCCCCATAACTTTAATTATGTGGCCATACTTCAATCATTGCCAATTTTCTAGCTGTAACACTTGCTCACTAATTTATGAGGTTCAACCTGACTGCAGAATGGGTTCAAAACTATTTTTTTTTTTAAATCCAAAGGCTATTTTCCAAAGAATTCTCCATGGCTCACTCTGGCAGATATTTTAGTTTAACAGAGTCATAGAACACCATGTAAGCTGTTGTAAGAATTTGTTTTCACCTTCAAATGAAATGGTGACTGTAAAAAAATATGTGTTTTGGGGTCGGGGTGGGGGTGGGGAATAGGCAGGCTCAAGAAAGAAAGAAGAGAGCAGTTAGGACAGAAGTTTGAACGGACATGTTTTGCTGACGTGAATATTACAAAAAGAGAGTAATCAAGGATTAATATAATTTTTTTCATCCAAATATCTAGAAATTTGGAGTTGTCATTTACTGAGATTGAGAAAACTGCAGAAAAAGCAGCTGTGGAAACACAAATGGGATTACACTTTAAAGTTAAGTTTTAGAAACCTATTTTATATCCAAAAGAAGATGTATGAGTCTATATTTGAAGGGAGATGTTCTAATTGAAATAGAGACTTGGAAGCCATTAAATAGGTTTTAAAGCAGTGAGACTTGATGAAATGCCCTCTTGAGTAAGGGACCAGAGGGGTAGATCTGACTTATTTGTGACTTAGCCCTTGACATGTCTCAGAACAAACATAGATGAGGCTGTGCAGATACCACATAAGTCAGTGCAATTTAGACTGTTAATGTGAACACGATTTATTTCACTTACAGACAAATTAGGACCTCAAGGAACACAGATTAGAGTCGAATAGTTGAGTATATATTTGTCTCATTAACTAGACTGGGGGTTTCTCAAAGCTAGAAGTCATATATTATTTAATAATTTCAGCTAAGACTATTTCTTGAATATATTAAATGTGCAATCATTGTTGAGTTAAACAGAATAGGAAAGTATTCCTATAGAAAATGCAGTTGATGCCCATGCAGATCTTTGCAAGCCAGGTTTGCACATCCTTCAGCCTTTGCATTGTTTCTGTCTTCACTATTCTCTGGAGACTTGCCCTTGGCAGATGAGAATGACCTTGCAGGGAGAAGCAGGTTAGACCCCATCCCCTTCCAAGAGTTACTAGTAGTCAATGCCTGACTTGTGAAGCCCTTAAGAGTCTAGCACCTTTAGCTCTGTGGTGTAATTCAGTTACCAGAGCTCCCCAAATAATCACACCTGGGCTACATTTCTCCTGAAACCATATCTTTGCATAGCTTCTTCTCCTGCCCTATCACTTGAGTTTCCCTTGAGAGCCCTCCTTCAATGAGTCACATGTGCAAAGATTTCTGCCCTAGACCTTACATCTAAGAAACAAGAAATAAAGTAATAGCCAAGTCACAAATGGACACATATGACCCCCAAGCATTTATCTAATATAATTAAATTAACCTAGAACTTCTAAATTATTAAACCTTTCTGGTTTGGGGGGTGGAATGGAGAAGGGATTCTATTCTGTATTATTTGTGAGCTTTCAAATATAAATGACTCTGGAAATTTCAGGTCATCTCTTATTTTTCCCCCGTGTCTCACCCCAGCAAAATGTCAGACTCCTCTTTTTTTCCAAGGTAAGGAGCCGCTCATAGGTGAATGTATAAATATGTAAACTTTCTAAATTAAAGTCATATTTCCAATGTTGTAGAGAGAAATGCATCATCAGGCAAATTCATCTCTATGTGAACATCATAGAGTGTACTCATACAAAGCTAAAGGGTGTAGACTACTCTACACCTAGAATGTATTGTATAGTCTATTGCTTCTAGGCTACAAATCTGTACAGCATGTTACTGTACTGAATAGTATAGATGATTGTAATACAATGGTAAGTATTTGTGTATCTCAACATATTTAAATATAGAAGAGGTACAGTAAAAATATGGTATAAAAGAAAAGATGATAAACCTGAATAGGGCATTTACCATGAATAGAGTTTACAGGACTCAAAGTTGCTCTGGGTGAGTCAGTGAGTTAATGACTGAATGACTGTGAAGGCCAAGGACATTACTGTACACTACTGTAGACTTTGTAAACACTGTACACTTAGACTACACTAAATTTATTTTTTAAAATTTTATCTCTTCAGTAATAATGTTATGTGTCTTATTGATTTATGTATTTTGAACCATCTTTATGTCACTGGGAAGAATCCTACTTAACCACAGTCAATTATCTTTTTAATATATCGTTTAATTCAGTCTGCTGGTATTTTGTTGAGAATTTTTGCATTTATGTTCATCAGCGATATTGACCTGTAGTTTGCTTTGTAAGTTGTGTCTCTGTTTGGTTTTGTTATCAGGGTAATTGTGGCCTTGTAGAATGAGTTTGGAAGTATTACCTTCACTTAATTTGTTAAAATACCTTGAGTAGAATTGGTGTTAGTTCTTCTTTAAATGTTGGTATAATTCAGCAGTGTAGCCATCTGATCTTGGGTGTTTCTTTGGTGGGAGGCTTTTTCATTACTGCTTCTATCTCATTCCTTGTTATTTATCTGTTCAGGTTTTCTATTTTGTCATGGTTCAATCGTATTAGGTTGTATGTGTCCAGAAATTTATCTGTTTCTTCCAGGTCTTCCAATTTATTGACATATAATTGATCACAGTAGTCTCTGATGATAGTTTGCATTTTTCTGGTATCAGTCATAATGTCTACTTTTTCATTTCTGATTTTATTTATTTGGTCTTATGTCTGTTTTTCTTAGTTTAGTTAAAGGTTTGTGATTTTGTTTCTCTCTTAAAAAACAAACTTTCCATTTCACCGATCTTTTGTAGTTTTTTTTAGCCTCAATTTTATTTCTTCTTTGATATTTATTATTTCTGACCTTATTTAATTTTGGGTTTGATTTGTTCTTGCTTTTCTAGTTCTTTAAGATGCATCATTAAAGACTCAATTTTTTGGATGTGGTCATTTATTACTATACACATCCCTCTCAGTACTGTTTTTGCTGTATCCCACAGGTTTGGGTATGCTATGTTTCCATTTTCATTTGTTTCCATTTTTTTTTTATATTTTCTTCTTAATATTTTAATTGACCCATCAGTAAATCAGGAACATATTGTTTTATTTTCATATATTTGTATAATTTCCAAAGTTCCTCTTGTTTTTGATTTCTGATTATATTCTATTGTAGTCAGAAGAGACACTTACTATGATTTCATTTTTTTTGAATTTGCTGAGATTTGTTTTATGGCCTAACATATAGTCTATCCCAGAAAATGTTCCATGTACTGTTGAGAAGAATGTGTATTCTGCAGCTGTTGGATGAAATGTTCTGTAAATGTCTGTTACGTCCATTTGGTTTATATTGCAGATTAAAACAGATATTTCTTTGTTTATTTTTCTGTATAGATCATCTGTCCAATGCTGAAATCCCCAATTATTGATGTTGAAGTCCCCAGTTATTGGAGTTAAATAATAAATGAGCCCTAGCTTATTGTAACTTTTTTACTTTATACAATTTTTAATTATTTTTAACCTATTACCTTTTCTGTAATAATACATTTTAAAACACATACATTGTACAGCTGTCCAAAAGTATTTTCTTTCTTTACATCCTTATTCTAAATGTTTTTATTTTAAATTTTCTTATTTTTATTTTTTACTGTTTAGATTTTTTGTTGAAAACTAAGGCACAAACACACACAGTAGCCTAGGCCTACACAGGGTCAGGATTATCAGTATCACTGTCTTCTACCTACACATCTTTAGGTAGATCTTTAGGGGCATTAATACACATGGAGTTGTTATCTCCTATTATAACAATTCCTTCTTTTGAAATGTCTCCTGAAGGACCTGCCTGAAGCTGTCCTTAATTAATGAATAGAAGGAATACACTCTTAAATAATGATATAAAGTATAGTATAGTAAATACATAAACCTTTAACTTAGTTGTTTATTACTATTGTCAAGTATTATGTACTGTACATAATCATAAGTGCTATACTTTTATAAGACTGATAGCATAATAGGTTTGTTGACACCAAAATCATCACAGACAGGCAAACATGTGAGTAATGCATTGTACTAAAACATTACAATGACTCTGATGTCACCAGGCAATAGAAATTTTTCAGCTCCATTATAATCTTATGGGACCACCGTCAAACGTGTGGTCCCTCATTGACTAAAATGTTGTTATGCAGCATGTGACTGTGTAGCAAAACCATAAAGAGTTCAGGAAGTCTTTGAAATGTTTTAAAATCCCTGATGTTTAGTTGAAGTTATACTATTTAGAAATAAAAACAAAATCCTAAGCCCCTCAGCTGACTGAAATCTCCCCTCTTGGCCAAGGGGTCACCAGGAAAACTTTGGAAACTAAGTTCTCAGCCATGACAGGATGAAAGGTCAGACATGCCTGTTATAACCTCTCCCTTGCTAACTACCATTAGGCTTTCTTCCCTAAGGGCCAAACAGAAAACAGCCCTTTCAAAAGACTCCATCCCTGCCATCAACCAACCGCCTGACTGCCGGCCTTCCCTTTTGGAGTTTCAACAAAGCTAGTGACTGCCATTTCTTCCTGATGAGAGACCATTAACCATTGGTTGTTCTGGCCAAGGGTTTTCGTGTCTTCTGTTTCACCTTTTCATGTCAGGGAGTTGAAAATTCCACCCTTGAATCATGCCAATGCCACTGATTTTTTGTACATGGAACCCCTGAAGAGGCATGAAGCTCAATTGTGCACATTTCTCCTCTCATAAATATCAGGACTCCTCCTGTAGCTTATTAAATATGTGTATTTGGCTTTCCTGCTCAGTATAAATTTCTATTCCCTTTACCCCTCCCTCAAAGTATGTTTCTGGCTTCTGGCCACAGGCTATGGTTCTCAGCCTGTCAGAATGGCCATCCTGCAGGCTGCACCCTCTTGTAAGAAATAAAGCTCTCCTTTCCAAATTTATGAACTTTGTCATTCTTTAGTCGACACTGTGCTATTATAACAAATATTTATTTTGAAAGACAAAGCCAATACCCTGTGCTTTGACTTTGGAAATGTCTTTATTTTTTCTTTCTGTAAATCATAGGTCATTATGCTCTGCCCACGTGCCCATCTGTTCACATGTATGTAATATGCAGCATGTGCCTCACACTGTTACCCATTGGAGTGCCTATGTGACTTAGCTGACTCCTACGCTGCTTGTTTTTGCCCAATCAATATCTATGTGATATAGCTGAATTCCTACTCGGTGTTAACTCTGCTTATTTTTAGGAAGCAGGATATCTGTGGTCAGAAGTTGCTTCTTAGGACTAAACCAGTGAAAGATGGGAAAATCCATGATGGAAGCTTGCTTGAACTCTGAAGAAACACTGGCTTCTTTGTAACCCAATTTCCATATTAAATGACAGTCCAGCCAGTACCATGAAAGTTGAAAATCACCATGACAATGACAAGAAGAGACGAAAAAAGGGCAGAAAAGGGGCTCCTTGATTCCAGGGAAATCTTCAACCCTCCTTGATTCCAGGAAAATCTTTATCCCTTCCTAAAAAAAGCATAAGTATTCCTGCCTTTGCTTTCAATTCCCAACCCCTTCATTAAAGCTATCCTATATCTGTAACTTCCTGGTTCTCAGGAGCCAAGAAGTTGATTGGTGGGCCACTCTCCCACTTCTCCATTTTATGACCATCAAATAAAGCCTGCACTTCTCAATGCTCCTTTCCCATTTCATATACTGGCTTCACAACACCAAACATAAAAGACCCCACCTTTTACGGTAACTGGGAACCCCTAGTAATAATAATGGTTAAAGCGTCACAGAAAATATTAGGCCCAGGCATTAACATAACTAGAATCCAGAGAGAGAACAAGGAAGGTCCTCTTGGGGGAAGGAAGCAAGAAGGAAGAGAAACTGAAAGGGAGATGAAGGAATGAAAGGACAGAAGTATGAAGGAGGGAGGATGGCTAAGAATGAAAGGAGCCTAGAAAGCTGGCCTCCAAAGAAATTTAGGCTCAGCGTCTGCAGAAAATTTATTTCCTTGACCCAGGGAGTCCCTCTTCGGTAAGGAAGATTATTAAAACTTCGATATGTCTCCCTCGGCAATGTTCATATATTATTTCCCAACTTATATGAAAGAAAACAAAGAGACAGCTTGCCTTGTGAGAAGACAGTGTGGATGTGGCAATGAGAAGATGAAATGTAAATCCTTTTATATTGTTACAAGTTAGACATAAAGAAAGACTTCACTGGTGTGTCTAACAGTCAGTGATTTTGCAGAGACAGCTTGTCTGGCTCTGCCCCTTGCATGGCATTGTGCTGTGGCTAATTGGACCAGGCAGCTCTTTTTCATTAGTGTTTTTAGTTCCTGCCCTAGTAATGTAAAGGTAAATCTATTTTTATCTTCTTGGCTGTATCTATTGATATTTAATGACAGGAAGTTCACCTTTCAGTACAACTAAAAATATTATGCCTCTCAGGATTACTGGTTTTCTTTTTATTCTTTTTTCATCTACACTGAACAGAAAGATCACCATAATAATCATATGCTATTTTAATGATAGTGTAAATGTATTGGCATTTTTCCTCTCAGGTAGAACTCAAAGTGAAGCTTTCAGGTTTCTGGAGAGAAACATTTTGGTCTCTTCATAGTTCGCACTGTTACACCCCACAGTCAGCTGCCCATTATTCATTCTCTCTGCCCAGATGATAAAATAACAAGCTTTGTACTCCATTGCTGTGTGTGTTGGTGCTTCAAAGATGGCGTGCTGAGAGAACCTGCCCTCTCCTAAAGTGAATGTTAGAAGTTTCAGGAAAAGGTCCAACGTCCTTCAAAAGCTTACCTTCTGTAATAAGGGAGGTGAAAGATGTCAAGAAAAGGCCACTAGCAGTCCACTGTGAATTATCTGTTTCCTCACCAAGAACTAATGGTCTGCACTGGGATTCCTCATCTTCTTTTAACTCTCATGCCATAGTCAGGTTTCCAAGAAATGCAACATATAGCATCCTACAGAAAAAAAAATACCCAGTATTAGTTATGTACAGATTTCTGTCCTGAGAATGGCTCTAGGGATCTGGGATCAGAGTATAGGAGAAAAATAAGAAAGTCATTTTCCCCCATTAATTCTAGAGCTTATCCAAGTTATCAGTTATCAATAGTAAGTCGACTATTGATAACTTCCAAATTTTTCAAAATTAAAGGTAATATTGAATTAACTTAATCTTGTAAGAGAAACAGGTTGATAATACTAAACTTGGAGTATATAGGTGCATTAACCTTGGAATATATAAGTTCTTTCTATCTCCTCAAGTTCTTCTGATTGATTCTCAACTTCACTAAACAAGAATCCGTAAAGGCAGAAGACAAAAAATATGTGACTATAGTCAAGTGGGCTCAAAAGTCTTCACTCATATTTATAGAGTCCTTACAATGTTACTGGCATTGAGCCAAGTATTTTATATGTATTATCTCACTTAATTCTCACCAAATCTGATATGGATGATGTTATTTTCCCTTCTTGTGGATAAGAAGATAAGAACCAGGGAGGATAAATAACTTGCCCACAAACGTATAAACAGTAAGTTGCAGAGTGAAGTTTAAATCCAGAAACCAGAGACTTTGCTCTCAACTGCTGATCTGAAATAAAAGTTATTACTCTTCTAATGAGGGAGACATTTCCTTCAAGTCTTGTTTTTCTGCATAAAAATTCATGCAGATATTATATGTGACAACTTTTAATATTTGTTTTAAGAATAAAATTTGTTTAATGCAACCTTTTGGCTACCAGAAAAGATACTGTTGCATTTTAAAAATTAGTTTCTGAAATTTTGGTAGAATTGAAAAATATAAATATTACATATCAAATTTTCTTATTATTGTATACATACACATAGATTTGATGTAAAAAGCGATCAACTGATGAAGGAACAAATGTGTGATCTATTAATTCTGTTGTCTTCCACTGTACATTCCTAAAAATTGGGTCTAGCCTGGCTTAAGAAGCAAAGCAAAATAACTCTCCACAGATTAAAATCCTCCAGTGGCTTGTCTGGAATGTAAAGTCCCAACTAGGGAAAATATAGCCCTTGATGATCAATTCCTGGCTAATTCTCCAGCTTTACACCTAACTCTAGTCATATTCAACTTCACTTAAAAATCCATACACTATGCTCTAGTTACTTCTAATTGTTTCCTAAATCCCTGCTCATGTCCAGAGCTTTTTGCAATTCTGTTGCTCAGTTAATCACTCTTCATCCTTGGACTTCTATTTAAACATTTCTTTTGAAACGTCTTTCTTAATTCAGTTCTCTAAATTAAAAGTAGATGACTTTCCTATGTGTTCAAATATATACTATAATTCTCCATTTAGTACTTGACCCTTAGTATTGAAATCGACTTACTATTGATCTGTATTCTCCATTATATTATAAACTCTTTGAGAGCAAGTGCAATGTCATATTCAGCTTTATTTTATTAGCACTTAGCACAGTACCAGACCTTCATAGTAAATGCTTAAGAAAATATTGACTATTGAATTAATTATTTTACCTTTACTACTGATGAAGGGAGTTGAAAAGTAGTTATTAGGTAAAACAATTGCATCAGTAAATATCAACTCCTTTTACTAACCTAAAATTTGGGACATTTCACAGTGTTATATAATTACAATGGTGCTCAATGAATTTATATCTTTCATCATTATTTTATCCATTTATCTATTTTTTTAGAGTCTCTTTACTCTTTTTGTCATATCTTCTTCCTCTGACGTTGGCCTCTATATAGAGCTCTGTCTGAGCAATCTGAATGAGATTTGAATAGAGGTGACAACTTGGTTTAAGTTCAGGCCTATCCAAATCATTGCTCTCAGTGGATTCACTTCTACTTCTTAAACTACATAATTTGCTCGTTTAATACACTTATAATAGTTTTATAAAAATAGAGTACTTATTTGCCTCTTTGAGAATTGTAATTAGTTGTTATCTTTCTGGCATTATTGCATCATCTTCTAGATTGTGACTTCTACTTCACTTGATGAAAAGAGCAATGTCTGCCTGCTGACTCACTGTGATTAGTAACCCATTTTACATACAGGAAGAAACAAATAGGTTTGCTAACTATGCTATTGATTGGACAATTCATTTGGAAAAAGCAATTCTTTTCTTTTGATGTAATTTTTGCAAAAGGGAGAGAAAATGCACTTCATAAAGAAAAGACCAGTATCTGTCCTCCATAATTCTGTGTATGAGAGTCACAAAAGCAGATAGATGGGACATTCAAATTGAATAATATGAGAAGAGGTTATTTAATGTACTGTTTATAAAAGTGCATTCATAACCACAACATAGGGCTAGTGCGGTGCCTAAAGTTAGTAATAGTAGAACACCAAGAGGGAAAGATTACCAAAATCTGTAGGCAGAAAGAGAGAGAGATGTGTGGAGCGATCTTTCCTCAAAAGATCCAGCCTATCCACAGGGAGTAGGTTTACGCCTTTCCTCCAGTCTCCAGCCAGTACTCTGGAGTAGTTTAATATAACTGGAATCCAGAGAGAGAACAAGAAAGGTCATGGAGGTAATTCTTATAGATTATCCTCTTGGGGTACACAGCAAGTCAGAGAAGGTTAAAGAGTAGATCTGAATGTCCAAACAGAATTCGTGAATACATCTAGTTTCCAGTTGAGCTCCACCGACTATTATTAAGTAACCTTTAAGTTCATAGGAAAATAACATAACAAGCTTAGACTGATCCATCATTCATCCAGCTCCAAGACCTTTTGCTGAACTCAGGGACTCTGCCCTTCTGCTAGGTGTATTCTAGCAAAATTACAATTTGCAAATTGACAGCTTCTAAAATTGACAGCTCTTGTATGTGTATTTTCAAATGCTTCTTAATGCTACTACATCATTAATTTCTAATTATTACCAAGCTTTCTACAGTTTAGAAAAATGTGTAGTCTCACAGCCTATTTCCGTCATCCAGAATGTTTATGCCATTGTAGTTATAACTTCTCACCCTTCTATATTGTGTTGTTCAATGTGTGGTTTCTCTGGGGAGATGGATTACATTTTCAATAGATCCTAACTAACCTCTGGTCATTAGACTGAGAGTTCCAAGAATAAAGGATTCACGTTAGGATATATTTTTGGATATTTAACCTTCTATTTCAGCAAAAGTTCAATAAGATTTTAAAAATAAAAATGAATATAAAACATATTTACCTTTTTTCCACTTTGGCAATTAAAATCATTTACCATAATGAAATACTTTTGCATTTTTTTAAGTGTGGCCAAAGCATTTTTCAGGTCTTTATCAAGGCCTTTGTCTCAATATATTTTTCTTATAAAAGATAGACTAAAAATGATTTCATATAGAGCTTGAGATTTATTGGGAGGTACATTACCAAGGCAGCAAAGGTGAGAGAGGGAAGAAGGTAAATCAAATACAGGATATATATTTCGAAACTATTCAAACCTCCACAAGAAAATATAATAGTGACTTAATCACATGAAACAGGTAAGGTTGTTCAGAGCCATGCTGCTTTGCAAAAGTTTCCTGGGGAAAGAAAGGAAAATAATTTATCTTCAGATTTCCTGACCTTGTCTCCTCTTTCTCAGTGGCCAAAAATTGACCACATGCATTAACAAAGCCTACAAAAAAAACCTTTCAGGTTGTGTCAACCAGACACTCCAGCAAGCTGCTCTGGAAGTCATAACCATGCTCTGATGTGTGAAGCTTTACCTAAGTCCAGAATGGTGGAAGGAGCAAGAGCCTCTTGAGATCTGTTTATTCCTGGGCTGGGCTCCTACGTCCTAAAGCTCCTCATTATGTTGGGGCCAAGGGAAGCAAGACATTAATCATAATCTTGAGGCTAGCAGAGACAAGTGGCAGTATTATATGATGGAACATGACTTTCCGTTGGGCAAGAGGTTTGTGACCAGGAACTTAACTATTTAGCAATTAACTGTGAAACAAAGTGAATCTGGGGAACATCATAAATTGAGTCTCTGAGATTCACATACATACTCCCATGATATCTGGCTTTGTGGTAACAAGAGAAATAATAACAAAATGTTATAACTTCTTCTGTGAAACAGGAGGTACAAGTTCAATCTCTGAAGATGATGGAGGAATATACCTACGCTTGAATCCATCTGGAGTCACAACTTTACACCTCTCTCTTCAAAGTCCTCTTTCCCAAGACAGGCGCCCCTTTCTAGGGTCATTCATTCTAAAATCTATGTGTAATTTCAGCCTATTTGAACTGGAATAGGAGTAATCAACCAAATCAGTGTTGTTTTCAACAGTAAGTTCTAAAGATGAGATATATTTTAATAAACATGTATCTTTTTCATTATACTTTAAGTCCTGGGATATATGTGCAGAATGTGCAGGTTTGTTACATAGGTATAAATGTGCCATGGTGGTTTGCTGCACCCATCAAACCATCATCTACATTAGGTATTTCTCCCAATGCTATCCCTCCCCTAGTCTCCCATCCCTGACAGGTCCCGTTGTGTGATGTTCCCTTCTCTGTGTCTGTGTTCTCATAGTTCAACTCCCACTTGGGAGTGTGAACATGTGGTGTTTGGTTTTCTGTTCCTGTGTTAGTTTGCTGAGAATAATGGTTTCCACTTTCATCCAAGTACCTGCAAAGGACATGAACTCATCCTCTTTTATGGCTGCATAGTATTCCACGGTAAGTATGTGCCACATTTTCTTTATCCAGTCTATCGTTGATGGGCATTTGGGTTGGTTCCAAGTCTTTGCTATTGTGAATAGTGCTGCAATAACATATGTATGCATGTGTCTTTATAGTAGAATGATTTATAATCTTTTGGGTATATACCAGTAATGGTATTGCTGGGTCAAATGGTATTTCTGGTTCTAGATCCTTGAGGAATCGTATAGTATATATTTTTGTCCTGACAACAGAGTAAGATAGTAAATAAAACACATACCTGTGACAGACTTTCCAATGGAAAATATTCTAAATGGAAGACACTGACTAGAGCAGTCCTTGTTAGTTTCCTTGTAGAATTCTTCTAAAATTATAGAAACACAGTGCATAGGCCAATCACAATTATACTTACAGCTTGTGTTTATGAAACACCTAAATTTCTGAATAATAATATCATTAAGGAAACAAAAAATAATTTTGGCATTTACCTATTTCCTAATATTCCTGATTGCATATATATATTTTAAAAATTCCTTTTGTATCAAATCAAAATGCTCATCAAAATGTTTTATTATTTTGTTCTTTGTATTTTACCCATTTACTTAGTAGTTCTATTTTTAAAAGCATATTTAGCATGCCATAAGATATCACTACAAAAATAAGTACCTCATTCTTTCTCTCTCTTTTTGCTGCATTCTGTCTTGAAACCAATCCAATTCAATCTAAATGGAGGTGACTCCACAGCACCACTATTACGGCTAATGCAATACTGACTAGTGTTTTCCACAATACTCTGTTGATGGTCTGACATCCTATCTGGAACTATCATACACAGGTGATGGAAATGATCATTCTTTCCTTCTTAAAGTATTCTCTTCACTTGACTCTAGGACACAATATATCTAACAACAGCTTTTTACCTCAAGAGCAGCCTATTCAATGTCTCATTACCAGCTTCTGCTCCTCTTGCAAACTTCTCAGAGAGTGTTTCACTTCTCTCAATTCCTGTCTTCTCACGTACATTCAGATACCTAAATAAACTCATCCAATCCGATTAAAAAAAATACTACTTCTGCTCTGATGATTTCTAAATTTCTATGTCTAGTCTGAATCTTTATTCTGAGCTGCATACTCATATACCCATGTGTCCAATTGTGTTCTCACAGCTCCATCTCATATCTAAAAGGCATCTCACATGTTATTTGGCCAGAACAGAATACTTTTTCTCCGTGTAAATTTTTCTTCCCTCAGGTTTCCAATAAATTGAACCGTTTCTTCAGGTAGTCAGGCCCCAAAACTTAGAGTCTTCCACAGCTCTTCTTTTTCTTCTAAACTCCTTACTCAATTCATAAGCCAGCACTAACGTATTAACTTTTAAAATACGCGCTGAATCGCCATTTCTTGATCCTACGTTACCACTGTCCTGGTCCGTGGCACCATCCTGTCTTCTTTTGACTGCAGCACTGAGCTGCAAATTTTGCCCCCATTCATGTACATTCTTTACACAGAAGAATGGCAAATTTCCTTTTTTCTCACCCAGCCCTTTTCCTCCTCTATATCACTCTTTATCAGAACAGAACAGAGAAATATGATTCATGCTGCCACTTGCATCTCTCCTAAGACTCTGGCAATAAGTAACTGTTGAATTTTTTTTCATATTGCTCCTATCTTCCTAAATTTTCTAAGTTACTCCTCCTTTCTAGGGCCTTTAGTTAACATAAAAGAAATTTAATTGACTAAATTTTGCATTTTAAAAGCATTACATTACTATAAGATCAACTATAAAGCAGCTTCTAACTAAAGATCTTATTAAAGGTATCCAAGTGTTTTCTTACCGAACATTTTAAGCACATAACTAAACATATTTTAAACCTAGTGTTTTGGTTACACTCTATTCACACTCCATGCAAGTTCTAGAAAATTTGCATTTTAGTCAAATATGTGTAAATCAATTCAAATTAATTCAGGAGAAATATTTATTTAAGGAAATTGTACAGTGAGTCCTTTTTAAAGACTTTTTTTATTAAGTGAATCATCACTCTCTAAAACATCTCATTTTAAAATTCAGATTTGCATTTATAAGGTTTACTTATCATAGGAGCCCCTGTATCTCCAAAGTTCTCTAGCTTAAAAATATTTTTGGCTTGGTTTTTCTCTTAGTAATAAAAACATTGTTTTACTGTTTGATTAGTATGTATCTTAAACTGACTTCAAAACTGACACATTTCCCTGTCTTAATTCTACTGAGGGTTAATCCTCTTGGGTCACATTTGAACATCCTTCCAATCACTGTTATCTGACATAATTAAACTAAAAAAGTCACCTCTTTTTATTTTTATTCATTTTTACAATTCATTATGTAATAATTTAAGCATATGTAAAAGTAAACAAAATTATTTTTACTTATAACCACTTGTTTCTGAACTTCAGCAGTGTTGACATTTTAGACCAAATAGTTATTTTGGGGAAGTGCTGTCCTGTGCATTTAGGAATATTTTAGAAAATTTAGCAGTATCCTTGGCCTCTTTTTCTAGATGTCAGTGGCATCTGACTCCCAGCCATCACAATAAAAAATATATCCAGATCTTGCCATATGTTCTCTGAAACAGGGCTTCTCAACCCCCGAGCCATGGCCTGGTACCAGTCCATGGCCTGGTACCAGTTCATGGCCTGTCAGAAACTGGGCAGCACAGCAGGAGGTGAGCAGTGGGCAAGCCAGCATTACTGCCTGAGCTCTGCCTCCTGTCAGAAACAATGATGCCATTACATTCTCACAAGATGGGAAACCCTATTGTGAACTGCACATATGAGGGATCTAGGTTGCACAGTCTTTATGAGAATCTCATGCATGATGATCTGAGGTGAAACAGTTTCATCCCAAACCCATCACCTCCAACCCCATCTGTGGAAAACTTATCTTCCACAAAACTGGTGTCTGGTGCCAAAAAGATTGGGGACCGCTGCTCTGAAGGACAAAATTTATCCTGCTTAAGAACTACTGCAAAGGCCATCCACCACTCCCTTACTTTCCAGATATATGATTTAATCCATATATTCTCCAGTCATCCATCTATCTATCTATCTATTTATCTATCCATCTATCTATCTAAAGACTTAAAAACAATCACAACACCATCACCACAGCTACAAATATGTAACAACAATTGCTCAATATCATTAAATAGCCAGAATCTTCTCCAAATTCCAATTCACTCATATATAACACATTTTTCTTTCTGCAGTCTATTTTTGTGTGTTACATTCTGTCTCCTCTCTTTTTCAATCTCTAGATAGATAAATGTTAAAAGATAGATAGATAGATAGATAGATAGATAGACAGATAGATAGACAGACATGTAGGTACATACGCTTATCTCTGGAAAGATAAGTACATACTCACACGCACACAGACAAGGAATACACATATATTTGTGTGAGTGTGGGTATGAGTGGGTGCATGTGGATAGTTTGAATTAGAGTACAAAGTAAATATAATATAATTAGATTTAAGTCTTTTAAAATCTTTATGGTTTCATTATCATTCTCTTGATGTTCCTAGGGAGTTATATATTAAAGAAACTGCTTCATTTTTCCTATAGAATTTCACAAAGACTTGATTTTCTAATTGTACCCCCATAGTGTAGATGACTCTGTTTTTCTTGGTATTTCCTGGCATTTGAATCCAAATGGAAGTCTTTGCACATCCATCTGAGGGGATTAACCCTTTATTTCCCAAGGAAACAGAAATGGCCTCCCTTGAGGCAACTGCCAATCAAAACATACAGCTCCTCCTCAGTACCTATGTCCACCACAAATTTTTGCTTCTGGACTTATAACTAAACTCAAGACCCAGCAGACCCCTCAAGGTGAGGTGCAAGTGTGACCCATGAGAAGGTTTGTGACACTCCAGAAGCTCTAGATTTTTCCAATTTATACAGATAGAAATCCAGGGTACCTGTATGGGAATGTAAGCGAAGGATTTAGAATAATGATGAAAGGAACATAAAGTTGAATCGTGCTGAATTTACTTATATTGGCTCACTATGCAGAGATTTTACATTTAACGACGTAGCTCAGAGAATTTCAAAAGGGCTGTAATAGTTTATTTGGTTTGTGGGCTGAAACATGGATCAAAAGATGATCTCCAATGAGTGAATTAGAAATGTCTAATCTTAGCCAGGCATGGTGGCTCACGCCTGTAATCCCAGCACTTTGGGAGGCCGAGGCGGGCTGATCACGAGGTCAGGAGATCCTGGCCAACATGGTGAAACGCTGTCTCTACTAAAAATACAAAAATTAGCTGGGCATGGTGGCATGTGCCTGTAATCCCAGCTACTCAGGAGTCTGAGGCAGGAGAATCGCTTGAATCAGGGAGTCGCAGGTTGCAGTGAGCCTAGATCTTGCCACTGCACTCCAGCCTAGCAACAGAGTGAGACTATGGGAAAAAAAAAAAAAAAAGGAAGATGGAAAGGAAGGAAGGAAGGAAGGAAGGAAGAAAGAAAGAAGAAAGACAGAAAGAAAGGAGCAAGCCTAATCTTCCTTAGTTTAATGTAGAGGGGAAAGGATTCAAAGTTCAAAGCCTTTAGGAAACTGGAATGTTAGAGCAGATTTGTCATTTAAGATACTCGCTCACAGTGGGAAGGTCTAGAAGACATATTTATTATGAATATTTTGAGAAATAACATTATGATAGAAGCCCTGCATCCTTGAAGAGCTTCATGATCATTATTCTCTGCAGGCCAGACCTTTCAGTGGGAACTGCAGCCACTCAATTGGGAAACCTGAATGCAACAGGAGTAATTGGACCTCAGGGTGGCAGCAGCCAAAAGGCAGCATTCAACTGCCGAAGGCAATGCGGGGGTGGTTACCATTATAGACTGCAGAGTCTTCCAATTGTTTGTATCCTCTTTTATTTCCTTGAGCAGTGGTTTGTAGTTCTCCTTGAAGAGGTCCTTCACATCCCTTGTAAGTTGGATTCCTAGGTATTTTATTCTCTTTGAAGCAATTGTGAATGGGAGTTCACTCATGATTTGGCTCTCTGTTTGTCTGTTGTTGGTGTATAAGAATGCTTGTGATTTTTGTACATTGATTTTGTATCCTGAGACTTTGCTGAAGTTGCTTATCAGCTTAAGGAGATTTTGGACTGAGACAATGGGGTTTTCTAGATAAACAATCATGTCGTCTGCAAACAGGGACAATTTGACTTCCTCTTTTCCTAATTGAATACCCTTTATTTCCTTCTCCTGCCTGATTGCCCTGGCCAGAACTTCCAACACTATGTTGAATAGGAGCGGTGAGAGAGGGCATCCCTGTCTTGTGCCAGTTTTCAAAGGGAATGCTTCCAGTTTTTGCCCATTCAGTATGATATTGGCTGTGGGTTTGTCATAGATAGCTCTTATTATTTTGAAATACGTCCCATCAATACCTAATTTATTGAGAGTTTTTAGCATGAAGGGTTGTTGAATTTTGTCAAAGGCTTTTTCTGCATCTATTGAGATAATCATGTGGTTTTTGTCTTTGGCTCTGTTTATATGCTGGATTACATTTATTGATTTGCGTATATTGAACCAGCCTTGCATCCCAGGGATGAAGCCCACTTGATCGTGGTGGATAAGCTTTTTGATGTGCTGCTGGATTCGTTTTGCCAGTATTTTATTGAGGATTTTTGCATCAATGTTCATCAAGGATATTGGTCTAAAATTCTCTTTTTTGGTTGTGTCTCTGCCCGGCTTTGGTATCAGAATGATGCTGGCCTCATAAAATGAGTTAGGGAGGATTCCCTCTTTTTCTATTGATTGGAATAGTTTCAGAAGGAATGGTACCAGTTCCTCCTTATACCTCTGGTAGAATTCGGCTGTGAATCCATCTGGTCCTGGACTCTTTTTGGCTGGTAAACTATTGATTATTGCCACAATTTCAGATCCTGTTATTGGTCTATTCAGAGATTCAACTTCTTCCTGGTTTAGTCTTGGGAGAGTGTATGTGTCAAGGAATGTATCCATTTCTTCTAGATTTTCTAGTTTATTTGCGTAGAGGTGTTTGTAGTATTCTCTGATGGTAGTTTGTATTTCTGTGGGATCGGTGGTGATTTCCCCTTTATCATTTTTTATTGTGTCTATTTGATTCTTCTCTCTTTTTTTCTTTATTAGTCTTGCTAGCGGTCAATGAAGCAATCAGAATGGTATGGCTCATGCAGACTAATTGATCATAGTGTTTCCAGAAGTGAAATTGATAGGAAATCTACTAAATTCTTACTTGATCCTCCATCAATGTCCAGACTTGAGTCAGGTTACAGACCCAGAACCCTTTGAGTACAGGGGAGGTCAAGTTCCCTTGAGGAAAGACCCTGGTATACTACACAAAATGTATACTGTTAATCTTTCTACCAGGCTTTTCCCAAGGAATCAAAAAGGATCTATGGCCTTTTATAAGCATAACTGTATACTGGAGAAAAAGAAATAATTGGGCCTTTGGGAGACTACTTAACGTTGGCTCTGAACTGACACTGATTCTAGAATAACAAAAACATTATTGTGGCCATCCAGTCAGAATATGGGCTTATGAAGCTTTACCTCATGTTCATCACATACTGGGTAAAGTGGGTTTGAAAATCCATCATGTAGTTATTTCCCCAGTTCCATAAGTATGATTGGAATAGAAATACTTAGCAAGAGGCAGAATTCTCACATCAGTTCCCTGATCTGTGTAGTGAGGGCTATTATGGTGTGGAAGGTCAAGTAAAAGCCATTAGAACTGACTTTACCTAAGAAAATAGTAAATCAAAAGCAATATTAAATTCCTGGAGAGATTGCTGAGATTAGTACCACCTTCAAGGACGTAAAAGATGCAGGGTGGGCAATTTCTACCACATCTTTGTTCAACTCTCTGATTTGGCCTGTGCTGAAGACAGATTAATATTGATGAATAACAGTGGATTGTTACAAGCTTGACCATGTGGTGCTTCCAAATGCAGCTGCTGTACCGTAAATAGTTTCATTGCTTGAGAAAATTAACACATTGCCTGGTACCTGGTATAGAGCTATTAATCTGGCAAATGCCTTTTTCTCCATACCTATCCCTAAAGTTCACCAGAAGCAGTTTGTGTTAAGATGGCAAGTCTAGCAATACATCTTCACTGTCCTATTTGAGGGATACGTCAACTCTCTAGTTTTATGTCGTAATTTTGTTCACAGGGATCTTGATTACCTTTTTCTTTCATAAGATATCAAACACTGGTTCATTTCATTGATGATATTATGCTGACTGAACCTAGAGAGCAAGAAGTAACTACTGTAGACTTATTGATAAGGCATTGTATGTCAGAGGGTGGGAAATAAATCCAACTAAAATTCAGGGGTTTTCTACCTCGTGAAAGTTCTAGGAGTCCAGTGGTATGGAGCATCTTGAAATATCCCTTCTAAGCTGAATGATAACTTGTTGCAGTTGACTTCTCCCTCAACTGAAAAAGAAGCACAATGTTTACTGAGCCTCTTTGGACTTTGGATACAACATAGTTCTCATTTAGGGATGTTACCTTAGGCCATTTACACAGTGATCTGCAAAGCTGCTAGTTTTAAGGGGAATCCAAAGGAGAAAGCTCATTGTAACAAGTCCAGCTTACTGTGCAAGCTGCTCTGCCACTTGGGTCATATGAACCAACAGATCCAATGGAATTTTAGGTGTCAGTGGCAGATAGATATGTTGTGTGGAGCTTTGGCAGGTTCCTAGAGGTGAATCCCAGTGCAAGCCTTTGGGATTTTGAAGTAAGATCCTACCACTAATTATAGATAACTACTTTCCTTTTGAGAGACAGCTCTTGGTCTGTTACTAGGCCTTAACAGAAACTGAGCACTTGACTATGGGTTAACAAGTTACCATGCCCATCATAAACTGGGTAATATTTCACCCACCCAAGCCATAATTGGGCATAAATAGCAGTACTTCCTCCTCAGATGGAAGTGATATCTATGTGAGCAGACATGAGCAGACCCTGAAGACACAAGTAAGTTACAGGAAGAAGTGGCTCAAATGTTCATGGTCCCCATTCCAGCTACACTGTCTTCTCTTTTCCAGCCTGCACTTACTGCCTCATGGAGAGTCCCCTATGATCAGTTGACAAAGGAAGAGAAGACTCAGGCCTAGTTTACAGATAGTTCTGCATAGCATGCTGCAGCAGTGGCAAATGGACAGCTGCAGCACTACAAACCCTTTCTGGGACATCCCTGAAGGACAGTGATGAAGGGAAACCCTCCCACTGGGCAGAACTTTGGGGAATGCAACTGGCTGAGTACTTTGTTTGGAAGTATATATGACTAGATTTAGAATTATAAACCAATTCATGGGCTGGAGCCAATGGTTTGGTGGATAATTAGGGTCTCTGAAGGAGCATGGTTGAAAAATAGGTGACAAAAATATTTGAAGAATAAGTATGTAGATTGACTGGTCTGAATGGGCAAAACACTAAGATAATTCTGTCTCATGTGAATGCTTAGCAAAGAATGACCTCTGCAGAGAACTTTAATAACCAAGTGGATAGGATAACCCACCCTGTGGATTCCAGGTTCTTTTTCTAGCCCCCTTTGTCATTGTTCAATGGGCTCATTAACCAAGTGGCCATGGTGGCAAGAATGGAGGTTATGCATGGGTCCAATAACACGAACTCCCATTCACTAAGGCAGATATGGCTATGGTTCCTGTAGAGTGCCCAACTTATCATCAGCAATGACCAATACTGAGTCTCTGATATGGCTTTATTAACCTGGGTGATCAACCAGCTTCCTGGTGGCAGGTTGATGACATTAGACCACGTCCATCATGGAAGAGACAGTGTTTTGTCCTTACTAGAACAGACACTTATTCTGAATTTGAATTTGCCTTCCCTAGACTCATTGCTTCTGCTAAAACTACCATCTGTGAACCCATAGAATGCTTAATCCACCATCTTGGTAGTCCACATAGCATTGCTTCTGATTCAGGAACTCAACTTTGCAGTAAAATATGTGAAGCAATGAGCTTATTCTCATGGAATTTACTGTTCCTATCATGTTTCCCACCATCCTGAAGCAGCTGACTTGACAGAATGGTGTAAGGGCCTTTGAAGATGAACTTACAGTACCAGCTAGTGGCAATACTTCTGATGGCTGGGGAAAAGTTTTCCAGATGGTTGCATATGCTCTGAATCATCATCCAATTTATGCTGCTATTTTTTTGATAGCCAGAATTCATGGGCCCAGGATTCAAAGGGTAGAAATGAGAATGTCTTCATTCACTATTACTCCTAGTGAACCTCTCGCAAAATATTTGCTTCTTTTTCCATGAATTTATGCTCTTTTGGCCTAGAAGCCTTAATTTGAGCAGGAGGAATGCTTTCACCAGAAGAAACAACGCTGATTCCACTAATAGTGGAAGCTAAGATAGCCACACAACCACTTTGGGCTCCTCATGCCTCAGAATCAACATGCAGAGAAGGGAGTTAGAGTGTTGTCTAGGGTGATTGAAATGTACTACCAAGGGGAATTTAAAATGGAAGTGATAAAGAGTATGTCTGGAAGGCAGAAGATCCCTTAAGATATGTCTTAGTATTGTCAGGCTCTTAATTAAGGTCATTAAAAAATTACAATGACACACTCCAGGCTGAACTACTGATAGCCAAGATCCTTTAGAAATGAAAGGCCGGATAACCTTGCCAAGTGAAGGACTACAACCAGCTGAAAGCAAAAAAGAAAATACAGAATGGGTAGTAGAAGGTGCTTATAAATGCCACATGCAACTACATAATAACTTACATAAATGATAACTGTAATTGTCATGAGAATTTCCTCCTTTTTCGTTATGAATTCATTTGTGTTTACATATATATTATATACATTAAGCAAGTATCTTTTTTCCTGTTATTTATCATGCACCATAAGATGTATTGACATTATATCAATATTTAAGTATAATATTTTTATTATATTTTTAAGTTACAGGATAATAAGTGATGAGTAAACATCATTCAAAGATGTTAACTCCCTTTCTGGAGAAGGGACTAATGCATTTTGGTTGTGCTCAAAACAGTTTGTTTTATGTTAGGTAGAATTATGACTTCGTCAGTGTCTTTATTTGGAGTTTAGGTATGGTTTAAGGAGATCTATATGAGTGCCATGATAACAAGTGATAGACTTATAATAGTTAATTTTATGTGTCAACTTGACCAGGCTAAGGGATGCCCCGAGAGCTCATAAAACATTATTTCTGGATGTGTCTCTGAAGGTGTTTCTGAAAAAGCTTAGCATTTGAATTTTCAGACTTGAGTGAAGAAGATCACCCTCCCCAATGTGGATGGGCTCTATCCAATCCACTAGGAGCCCAAAGAGAATAAAAAGTTGGGAGAAAAAAAGCAAATTACCTTCTGTTTGAATAAAGACATCTTCTCCTGGCTTTATATATGAGCATTCCTGGTTCCAAAACCACAGGACTTGGACTTACTTGCATCACTGTATTTTCTTGTTCTCCAGCTTTCATAGAGCAGGTAGTGGAACTTCTCAGTTTACATGGCCATGTGAGCTAATCCCATATACAATATATGGAATATATATACACACACACACACACACATATGTATATATATTCTATTGGCTCTGTTTATCTGGAGAACTCTAATACAGATAACATCACAAGGTTTTGTGTCCCTCCAATAGAAGGTACATGATGCCTGAATGTCTTTCTTTATATAATGCTAAAATTGATTGATACTCAATGTTTGGGTACTTTAATCCATTAAAGGTTGAAAAACTGCTATTCTAATTCTATTATTCCTTCTTTCATTTATTAGCTGGGATATTTCTCTAAACAGAATTTTCTCACAACTACTATTGGACTACTCAGGGGTGGAAAGTGTATAGAAAGAAGAGGATAAAAGCTAAATTATTTCACCTTATGGCTGCTTTTCATAATAATAACTAATTTCAGCAAAATCTTCCAATGGTGATAGGCCAGGTTTCTTTTGTTAATATTATTATCTTTATAAACTCATGGATTTAAATATGCTTTATTCATTTCAACTCATTAGTTATTAATTTTTGTTAATGCAAAGTTTTCCCTTACATTTTCAGTAGGATCTCTTCAAACTGACTCCTGAATCCTCTTGATAGGGCTCAAGAATCTTTGAAAATATTTTACTCCATGGTATGTTCAGATGTCCAGGCTCATCTTGCATATTTCCAAACCTGAAGTCAGGCATTTCTTTAAGCACTGAAGAGCACAGTTCTCACGACAATTAAAATAATGTCTTTCCATGTCACTCACATTTCATCAAATCTATATCTATATCTACTCAATTTTTCCATGCATATGATGTATGAAATTTACAAGTCGACCGGGAGCAGTGGCTCATGTCTGTAATCCCAGTACTTTGGGAGGCCAAAGCAGGCTTCTGTCTGTAATCCCAGCACTTTGGGAGGCCGAGGCAGAACTTTGGGAGTCCGAGGCAGGCAAGGTTAGGAGTTCGAGACCAGCCTGTCTGATATGGTGAAGCCCCGTCTCTACTAAAAATACAAAATTTAGCCGGGTGTAGTGGCGGGCGCCTGTAGTCCCAGCTACTCGGGAGGCTGAGGCAGGAGAATTGCTTGAACCCAGGAGGCAGAGGTTGCAGTGAGCTGAGATCATGCTGCTGCACTCCAGCCTGGGCGACAGAGCAAGACTATGTCCCCCCACCCCACCCCCACAAAAAAAATTTACAAGTTAATGTTTATTGAGAAAATCTCAAAAATATGCTAATGAAAAGTAGTGAGAAAACTATTACTGGAGTATCATTAAACAGCAGAGACTTTGGAGTGCAACAATAGTTTTGGATTCAGCTCCTCCATTGATTAACTCCTTGACCCCGTCAAGCTACTTAATCTCTTTGAGCTGATTTTCTCATCTTCAAAATGGAAATATAATGTTTACCCTTTTTTGGTGTAGCAATTACTAAACTTATCAATGGATTTTACCATGCCATGTGCTGATGTATTTTCTGGTGCATGGACACAATACATAATCTTCGCTATTATTATTATTCCTCTCCTTCTCTAATTGACTCTTTTCTGTTAGGAAAATCTATTTCTTTGCTCTCAGAACCTTATAAGTTATTTTGGCAATAGATGTCATCTTACCTGTCCACCACATGGTAATAATTTTTGTCTGCAATACAGAAACCACAGATTTCTGAGATTACTATGGAAAATAGGAATTAGCTGTAGTAAAAAGGAATTATATCGGATTGTTCCTTTCTCTCTTGCTACTAACATGACCTATCATCTTTACCTTCCTTGACTACTACTGTGCACTGAACTGAGTTTCAATGTTTCCTTTATAATAACTTCCCAAACCCTCTTACTGGTCAGTGTGCTAAATAATTCTTCCATTTAACATCTACTCCCTTGGCTTGATTTCCAGATCCTAAAGAAATAAAGACTCAAGCTGAACTCTAGCAGCAATCTGCTTGTCTGGATTATAAACCAGATTACTTGTCAAAAGAACCTGTGAGAAGGAATAGAGTGGTTATGATTTTTGAAGCTAAGACTATTATGCCAATTTAAATAGGTGAGACCACTTGCCCTATATTCTTACTTATTCCGTCAACAAGAGCACTTTAAATTTTCTTGCAAGACTGAAAAACATTCTCCGGTTGAGCGACACCTTTAGGAAAACCAATATCTCAGTTCAAAGATTCTGTTGCCAAGAGGAAAAAAAACTGTTTTAAAAAATAAAACGAAACAAAATAAACCTAATGCCTGTTTTTATGGGGACTCTGCACTTGCCTTGTTTTCAGCCATGCACAAGCTAAACAGATTTAATTGCCTTTTCATATGTCAAAACCAGCCTGTCCAGAGGGATGCAATAAGAGAAGCTTGTACAGGAACATTTTATGCTGTATCTGTTCCTGGAGCAATGGTGCTTATGTTTCCAAGGCTGTCAATTAAGCATATTTTTCCCCAGCACATATTCATTAAGACACAGTTGCCAAGTTCATTGCCACTGCATTTTTTATTATATACATTAGTTCTGGTTAAAGGACAATTTAGGAATGTTTTTATGGGGAATAAAGAGGGCCTCTGGCTGGATGATTTTTCTATCATTTATTACATTATAGTAGCAGAGAAAAATGGCCCTGTGTCCCTCATGATACACACTTATCTGCATTTAACTTAGTCTGATCCTTTGAATACCTTTATTGAGTAATGTTTTATCACCATATAATTTGTTCAAATACACAGTAAATATGTATGCATTGGCCTTTCATTGGAGATGTCTTACTAAATATTAGCTAGCAGGGATGGGAATATGAAGCAAATGACCAAAGGGATGTTATAATAAATATGATATAGGTATATTAAGAAATTCAAGCAAGTTGTTTTGTCTAGATGGTCATAGGTATGGAACAATGGCAGAAACTAAGAAACAGAAAAAGTAACCCCCCCATATTAGGAGAGTCAATGATGTTCTAAGGACAAAACAGATGGGGTTGAGTATACATTTACATATAACTTGTAGTTTGTCTTCCAGTCCTGTTTCTATGCACTCTGTCCTAGCCCTAAAGGAGTTAAACAATACTGCTCTTTGATGGATTGTGTCCTGATTTGAGGGGCAGACAGTTTCCAACCTTTCAACTTATAAAGAAGAATACACAAGAGTGAGCATGTGTCAGAAATCACAATGTGCACATGTTTACATTCAGAGAGGTATACATTTCTAAATGGTTATTTACATGATATACTCACATTTTGTCAATTACTTTAGTGTAGTAAATGGGAACCTCTATGTGGAGCTATCAATAAAAAGGGCAGAATAAAAGGACGCCACCAGAATGTCTTGGTTTTTGAGGCTATGTGAAACATCTCTGTAGCGTCTAGGATGTTTTTGCTTTTCCCATCTGAGTCATGACTGTTGGAGAGAAACAGACTCCAAGACTGATAAAACCATGCAGGAAGTTTATTAATGAGTGATTTTTGCATTGTTATTTATGAAAAGAAGGGAAAGAAACACAAATGGAAAGAAAAAGAAGTTAAACTGTGATGCAACAGAACCTTAAGTGACCCTGCAGTGGTCTCTGAAGATAAGGTGATGCTTCAGAGTTATATGGAGTTGGGTGGAGAGATATAGGTCTTTATAACATTAAATTAACTAGCCATTAATTTTGAACAGTGAAGGGCTAGTGAGCTTGGATGAAGCAGCTCTCTTCAGCTGGGGCAATGCTCTACAGGGGCTGGGAGCTGCAGGGTATATTTCTGGACAGCATTCCCAGAAGATGTGAAGATTCTGGGTACTGTATTACAACTTCTACAATGGTGGAAATGGTGACAATTTTTTTTCAAAATACTGCTGTAATGATTAAATTTGATCAACCTATTTCTTGGCATAAGGCTGGGGCTCGATAAATATTAGTCAAATTTGTCCTTCTAATAAAATTCAAGTAAGAGTTTTAAAAACTTTTAAAATTTATAAAAATTTATGTGGAAAGTATTTCTGCTATAATATATTTCTTTCCCCTTGGAGCGGGAACAAAAGTTTTTGAATAATAATATCATCTCATCTTATAATAACTTTATAATGCAGGTGTGATATACATTTTATTTTACAGGACAGGAAACTGAGATTTAGATTAATTTAGAAATACTTGCACAAAGTCACAAAAATCAACTGTAAAGAACCCAAGATTTTATATGACAGTTTGTTTTCTTTTTATTGTAAAATGAGAAGATTTGCAATAAGAAGATCTGATTTGCTTTATAAACTCTTGTAATTGGGCAAACTTAACAAACGCTGGTTTTAATTTTTTTATTTATGCATGCAACTGAATCTCCAGGCTCTGTGAGCCATGTATGTCAGGGGCACATCCCAATACAAGTGACATATAAAGAGACACTTTAAGGGCAAAGTAAAGAAACATAGGCTGTATATGTCAGTAACGAGAAAGTATGGTATATTCAGATATTTGAAGACAGTTTTCTATGCCAAGAGCATATAGTGTGAGGACATGAGAGAAGTAGGGATGGGTAGGAAAGAAAAATAACCTAACATGACATGATTACGAACTTGGACTTGGAGTCATAGACAATGATAAGCCACTGAAGAATTTTAAGCCGGAGAGTTGCATTGTGTCTATTGATCTTAGAAATATCACTCTGGAAGTAAATGGGTGCTAGATAAAAGGAGAAGAAGCTGGAAGTGAAAGCCCTATTCAGAATTCCGGAATACTATTCAGAATTCCATGTCAGAATTATTAGTACTAAATTGGAAAAAAGTGAGTGATAGTATGAAGAAGGGAGGGTTTAGGTTCAAGAAATACCAAAGATATAAAATAAACATGATTTAGTAAAATCTTTCATTTATTGATTCATTTAACAAAGCGTTGCTGAGTATCTTCTTTGCGGCAATAACTTTGTGAATCCTTGGAGATTTCTCCATGGTTGAGTGGAGAAAAATATATAAAACTATTTATAATTTTTATTAATATTTGAAGAAAACAAAAAGTACATATCCATTCAACTCTTTTGTACAACTGTGTTTTCCCTTACTGTCCTCTTTGAAAAGACTCCCTGCTTTATAATTTTAATTTTTCCTCTTTCTTGGCTTTTTCGTTTACTTATATTTTATCCAGAATTAATATATGTGTATTAATTCAAGTATCAGGGTAATCCTAGCTGCTAACCGAAAGGAATCCTATAATTTATACGGTTTAATTCACTAAGAGTTTAATTCTTATTTACGTAATATTCCATTGTGGGTGCTTCTGATTGACAAAAAGCCTCCTGCTTGAATTCTCCTCAGGATACTTTCACTCTTGTAGCTACATTCAATTTTAGGTTTTTTGAGTTCTATGCCTTCAGCCATAAACTGAGAAAATATTGGGAAGATTAAAAAAAAAGGAAGTTGTTATATAACCCGATGAGAATAGCACACACTATTTCCACTTATAATACCTAATACAAATGCAAATGCTATGTAAACAGTTGTTCTACTCTATTGTTTAGGGAATAATGACAAGAAAAAAGTCTGCACATGTTCAGTACAGATGCAATCAACTTTTATTTTTTCAAATATTTTTGATCCACACTTAGTTGACTCCTCAGGTGCAGAATCCATGGATACAGAGGGCCGAATATATCAATATTTCAAAAAGTATAAAATATATTAATAATAAAAGAAAAGACATGGGGAATCTCAGTAGAGAAGTAGAAGCTATAAATAACAAACAAATGGAAACTCTACAGCTGAAATGGATAATCACTGACATAAAAAATTTACTTGATTGGTCTCAGAGTAGACCAGAGATCGCAAAAGAAAGTCAGTGAATTTAGGCCAGGCGCGGTGGCTCATTCCTGTAATCCCAGCACTCTGGGAGGCCAAGGCAGGCAGATCATCTGGGGTCAGGAGTTCAAGACAAGCCTGGCCAACATGGTGAAACCCCGTCTCTACTAAAAATACAAAAATTAGCCAGATGTGGTGGCACAGTGGCGTGTGCCTGTAGTCCCAGCTACTCAGGAAGCTGAGGCAGAAGAATCGCTTGAAGCTGGGAGGCAAAGGTGGCAGTGAGCCAAGATCGTGCCACTGCACTCCAGCCTGGGCAACAAGAGTGAAACTCTGTCTCAAAAAAAAAAAAAAAAAAAAGAGTCAGTAAATTTAAAGATAGGGCAATAAAAAAATTCAACTGAAAAAAAGAGAGAGTAAAGTTGAAAAAAAAAAAAAACAGAAAAAGCCTTAGTGTGCTGTGGGGTATTACCAAGTTATAAATATGTATATTAGAAGTAGCAGGAAGATACAAGAGGGAGAAGAAAGCACAAAAGTATTTGAAACACTAATGGCTGAAAACTTGCCCATGTTGGTAAAAGGAAATAAATATCCAAGAAGCTCAATATATCCAAAAGAAAACTTACTCAGAAAAATTCAAGATAAACTCGTAGTTCTTTTTGATCTTATATTGTATATCAATATATACAACCAGAGCAACATGTTCAAAATTTTCTTGAATCAATTATTTTCTGTTTAGTTATGCTCATTTAATGTAGTTATATTTTTGTTTGCCTTTTAACTTTTAAGTTTATGTTTATAATCTTCTTTATTGAATGTTATTTTTAAATATATGAAATATTACCATGTTACAAAAATTAAACAAACCCCTTTTCTGTACCAACCCCCTCTTACCATAATATCAGTTTAAATAGTAACCCAGTCTCTGTGCACCTCACGATACATGAATTTCGAACAAAGTCAAATTGTGCACTTACTCGAAGAACAGGCTTGCAATGCAACATTTATTTATATATTTATTTATTTGTGATGGAGTCTTGCTCTGCCACCCTGGCTGGAGTTCAGTGGTGTGATCTTGGCTCACGGCAACCTCCATCTCCCGGGTTCAAGCCATACTCCTGCCTCAGCCTCCCAAGTTGCTGGGATTACAGGCACCCGCCACTATGCCTGGCTAATTTTTTTGTATTTTTAGTAGAGACGGATTTCACCCGTTGGCCAGGCTGGTTTTAAACTCCTGATTTTAAGAGATCTGCCCACCTTGGCTTCCCAAAGTGCTAGGATTACAGGCGTGAGCCACCACTCCCTGACAAAATTCAACTTTTAAACTAATATTTGTATGATATCTGTATCAAGAATACATTAAAAGAATAATAAAGAACTATCATGAACAACTCTTGGCCTGTAAACTTGATAACCCAGGTGAAATGAACTAGTTCCTTGAAAGACACCCTCTACTCAAACTCATACCAGGAGAAACTGACAATTTAAACAGGTCTATATCCATTGGATCAATAATTAATAACTTTCCCAAAATGAAAGCACTAGGCTTAGATGGGTTCACTGGTAAATTCTACAAAACATTTAAGAGAGAAATATACAATTCTCTACAATATCTCCCAGGAAATATAGGTTGGAGAAATACTTCCTAACTCATTCTATGTGGCCAGCATTATCTTAATACCCAAATCAAACAAATATATTTCAAGAAAGAAAAACTACAGACCAATATCTCTCATGAACATATATATAACAATTGTCAACAAAATATTAGCAAATCAAACCCAATAGTTTGTAAAGATAATTATACACCACAATCAAGTGGGATTTATTTCAGGTATGCAAGACTGGTTGAACATTCAAAAATCAATTAATGTAATCCATTACATCGATAAACTAAAAAAGAAAAATCATATGATCATATCAACAGATGCAGAAAAGCATTTGAGAAAATTCATCAGCCATCCACAGTAGGAACTCAGCAAAATAAAAATAGAGGGGAACTTCAACTTGATAAAGAACATCTACCAAAAATCCTACAGCTAACATCACATATAATGGTGATAAATTAGATACTCTCTCACTAAGATCAGAAACAAGGCAAAGACTGTTATTCTCACTACTTGTATTCAACATTGTACTGGAATTTCTAGCTAGTGCCATCAGGCAGGAAAATAAAATAAAACATACAGATTATAAAGAAAGAAAACTATCTTTGTTCATAGTTTTAAATTGTATGCTATATAATATTGTTATAAATAATATAAAATAACAAGAGACAATCTATGTCATTTTGGGTTTTGTGATTACTTTAGATGTACCACCACAATTAAAATCTATGAAAAAAAGATAGATTAAACATCATTAAAGTTAGAAACTTCTCTGTAATAGTCACTGTTAGGAGAATGAAAACACAAACCATGAGCTGTGAGAAAATATTTACAAAACACATATCTGACATTTAAAAAACCCTGGTATTCAAAATCTGCAAAGAATGTTTAATGCTAAATAATAAGAAGGCAAACAACCCCATTAATAAATTGGCAATACATCTCAACAGACATCTCACCAAAGGAAATTAACCAATGAGAAATACACATAGACATGAACAGACACTTCACAAAAGAAGACATTTATGCAGCCAAAAAACACATGAAAAAATGCTCACCATCACTGGCCATCAGAGAAATGCAAATCAAAACCACTATGAGATATCATCTCACACCAGTTAGAATGGCGATCATTAAAAAGTCAGGAAACAACAGGTGCTGGAGAGGATGTGGAGAAATAGGAACACTTTTACACTGTTGGTGGGACTGTAAACTAGTTCAACCATTGTGGAAGTCGATGTGGCGATTCCTCAGGGATCTAGAACTAGAAATACCATTTGACCCAGCCATCCCATTACTGGGTATATACCCAAAGGACTGTAAATCATGCTGCTATAAAGACACATGCACACGTATGTTTATTGCGGCATTATTCACAATAGCAAAGACTTGGAACCAACCCAAATGTCCAACAATGATAGACTGGATTAAGAAAATGTGGCACATATACACCATGGAATACTATGCAGCCATAAAAAATGATGAGTTCATGTCCTTTGTAGGGACATGGATGAAACTGGAAACCATCATTCTCAGTAAACTATCGCAAGAACAAAAAACCAAACACCGCATATTCTCACTCATAGGTGGGAATTGAACAATGAGATCACATGGACACAGGAAGGGGAATATCACACTCTGGGGACTGTTGTGGGGTGGGGGGAGGGGGGAGGGATAGCATTGGGAGATATACCTAATGCTAGATGACGAGTTAGTGGGTGCAGCACACCAGAATGGCACATGTATACATATGTAACTAACCTGCACAATGTGCACATGTACCCTAAAACTTAAAGTATAATAAAAAAAAAAATTAAAAAAAAAAAAAAAAAAAAAAAAAAAAAGAAATACACATATGAAAAAATAATCAACATTGAATGTCATTAGGGAATTTCAAATTAAACAACAATGAAATATCACTATACGCCTATTAGAATGGCCAAAATCAAAATCACTGACAATAACAAATATTATGGAGAGTGTGAAGCAACAAGAATTCTTATTCACTACTGGTAGGAATGCAGAATGGTACAGCCACTTTGAAAGATAGTTTCATAGTTCCTTACAAAACTAAATATACCCTTACTATATGATATTATTTGGTTCTGTGTCCCCACCCAAATTTCATGTCGAATTGTAATCCCCACGTGTCAGGGGAGGGACTTGGTGGGAGATGATTGAATCACGGAGGCGGATTTCTCCTATGCTGTTTTCATAATAGTGAGTTCTCATGAGATATAATGGTTTAAAAGTGCAGCATTCCCCTCTCACCTTCTCTTCTGGAGCCTTATGAAGATGGTGTTTGCTTCTCCTTTGCCTTCTGCCATGATTATAAGTTTCCTGAGGCCTCCCCAAGCATGCAGAACTGTGAGTCAATTAAACCTCTTTTTCTTATAAATACCTAGTCTCAGGTAGTTCTTTACAACAGTGTGAAAACAGACTAATACTCCATATAGTCCAGCAATTATGCTTCTTGACATTTACTCAACTGAGTTGGAAACTTATAGCCATACAAAAACCTGTATATAAATGTTTATGGAAACTTTATTAATAATTACCAAAATGAAAGTAATTAATGCATTCTCTAACAGGTGAATGGATAAACAAATTGTAATACACTTGTATGATATATGATACATTCAGATATTAAAAGAAATCAGCTGTTAATGTAATAAAGACCTGGACAAACCTTAAAAGCATATCTCTAGGTGGAAGAAATCAGCTTTTAATGTAATAAAGACCTGGACAAACCTTAAAAGCATATCTCTAGGTGGAAGAAATCAATCTACAAAGTCAACATACTGTATGAATCAAATTATATGACATTCTGGAAGAGGCAAAACTAATGAGGCAATACAAAAATTAGTGGTATCCAAGTGTTCAGTGTAGCAGTAATGGAGTGGGGAGAAAAGATTTGGTGAGAAACAAGAGGTTGTTGGGGCAGTAAAACTATTCTGCATGATATTGTAACGGTGCATACATGCCATACATTTGTCAAAATTTATGAAATATACAATATGGAGTTAACTGTAATATAGACTATGGATTTAGTTAGTAATGATGTATCAATATTTGCTTATTAGTTGCAGCACATATACCACACAAATTGTAAGATGTTAATAATAGGAGAAACCAGGTGGGGGGTGAGGGACTATATGGGAACTCTCTGTATTTTCTGCTCAATTTTTCTACAAACCCAAAACTACTCAAAAATAAACTATATTAATTTGTTTAAAAAGAGGCTTTCTGATTTTTAAGCATCTCAGGCTTGTGGGTTTCTGTGATGAGTTTTCTAAATTATAAAATTCTGGTGGTCTTTAGCAGAACTAAATAAATGCACTATTTTGCTCATGTTAACTATGGTTTTTGTTTCTTTGTTCTTTAATTCTGAGATCAATATTTGGACACTGAGCCCTCAGAGAGTTCTATTTTGTCCAAGCAGGGATTCATATTAGTGAATAGAATACTGTGACTCTTTTAATTAGCCTGTTGCTTTATTCTATGAAAAAAGAATTACTTTACTTCCAGGGTTTGATGTACGAACTGAGGATGGCCATATTTATTCCCTGATGCTCTAAAAACAGAATCTTATAAGATGTCTGCTACAAGTGTGTGAATAGGAACAGCCCAGAGTACAAACACAGTTTGCACTTACCTATTGGCTATTGTAAGGCTGACTGTACACATGTGCCAAGATTTCTTAGGGCAGGCAGAGAGAGAATGTCAGTCACTCAGAAATTATTACAAGATATTTTGGGGCCTTGATTTTTTTTTCTAGTGGGATTTTGCTAACTTGCCTTTTATCCTATTTGGCTAAATGCTTTGTTCTGTTGATTCACTCATACTATCAATATGAACATGATTGTTGCTTTCTAAAGATACCTGAAAAGTAAAAGCAAAGAGATCACAATGTATAGAAAAATAGATATATCCCCAGGGTCATAGCCTGCTGGAAACTGATGTGTTCCTTTTGAAGAGATTAAGCATAAATTTTCCTTAGTCACAGGTCTGGAAGAAAAATTGGGGAATAAATAGCACCTTTTCTGATTAAGAATAGGTTACCTAATACAAAAAGGGTATAACTTTATCCATGTAGTGGGATGTAATTATTGAAATAATAGCAATGATAATAATAATTTATAGAACATGTATTTTATAACAAATAATTGATTTGCCTGCCTTGTATCATTTTAACATTTGCCATGTACTTTTGAATATAATGTTCCATAATTTTACACATTATATAATTGAGTCTTTATATATTCATGTAACTTGTCTATAGTCACAAACTAATAAGGGATAAAGCCAGGATTCAAATTCAAGTTTACCTATTGTGAGGTCAAAGGTGGCAAAATTAATGGTACTTTAGCTAAATCAAGAATGTAAACAGTCCAATAACTTCCTGTAAAGAAGTTTATTAACGGCCCATCTGTATTTGCAGGTATACTTCAGATGACAGCATGTGATGTGATGGAAATCTCTACTATTTCCAGGAAAAATGTCCTGTCAAAGTTATCAGATCCATTGCCTAACAAACTTCTATCCTAGCCGACTGACCAACTGAAAGATTTCTGTTGTAAAACATATTCTCCCTTAGATTTTATGGGTTGATTTTCTTTTCTTTTTTATGTTTCTTCAAAACACACACAAAAATCATTTCTTGCCACCAAACAAAATAGGATTTAATTTGATTGATCGGAACAGGATACAATTAAAGTGAGGATATCCAATGACAATTATAGTCAGGGTGTTTGAACAGATTTCCTGGTATCTCTAAGAATCCCTTAATGATTCACAATTACAAATTTATGTTAAATCCAGGTTTCTCATTCTCTGGACTACCAGGTAAGAAACGAGACATCAGTACTTTGCTGGTTTGAAGATATGAGGAGTTTAGTACTCTGATTATAGTACTCTACAATAAGTTTGCCTAGTTCTTGAAAACATTGAGCTGTCACTGCAAACGAGAATTTTTCCTTTCCCCTGTATTTTGAACATATGATGCAATCAGCCTTCTAATTTTTGACAGAAGAGGAAAAGGAAGTGATGTCAGCTATTGACTGGATTTCATAGTTGTAAAGATTAGACTAGGACTGGTTCCTGACTAAAAAAATACAGCAAAGATTTCTAGTTTAAGATGATGGATTAAGCACATATGGTTATCAGATATTCCACTTAAGACTTCAGTGAAATAATGGTAAGGGAAAAAATAATAACAACAAAGAAAAGGAGAGTGGTAATGTTTCAAACAATTATTATAAAATAGAATACAAATAATTTCTGACTTAAGAAGCTGAGGGAAAACACTATATCCAAGGATACGTAAGAAGGGAGCTGCAGCCAAGAAATAAATCTATTGCCTTCAGTACTGTAAAGAGGTTCAGACACAAGACACCTCAAGTATTTCAGAGCCAGAGAAAGAGAACTGGAATTGGGAGGATTCAGGGCAGTACAGGTGAAAAGGCACTTTCCCAAATGTCATCAACTTGTGACTACATAATACAGCAAGGAGGCATTTACTCCTCAGCAAAAGCGATATAAGGTTTTTTTTAATTTTTATTTTATTTTTTATTTACATATATTTATTTATTTACTTATTTATTTTCTTAAAGAAACACTGTCTAGAAACTCTGGGAAGAACAAGCACTAGCACACCAGAGCAAAGCCCAGCAGATGCTGGCTCCTCAGGGCCATAGGGCACATTTTCCAGTGCCCTGCCTACCAACAACAAGGTCAAGTCTTCAGGTCTACAACTCTTTCACTGATATATGGAATAATAAAGGTGTTCAACTGACTCATTTTAAGGTATAGAAGTTTACCCAGGCATTAGAAGAAAGTCTGAAACATAAATACCTTTATTCAGAAGTAATAATTAAATCCTAATCACGTTCCAGGGACTATTCTAGGCACTAGAAAAAAAAAAAAACAGCAGTGAACAGAAAATAGATGAAAATCTCTGATCTCATGAAGTTTGGTGGGAGATAAAATACATATATACATATATGTAGACAATTTACAAAATAGCAGAATTTCATAAGCATTCTGGAGGAGAATAAAAAACAAAAGAAGACAGTGAAGAATGAGGAAAGTGGCAATTTTAAGTGGTGGTGTCATGGGAGTCCTCACTGAGAAGTGGTATCCGTGCAAAGACCTGAAGGAGACATAAAAGCCAATCTCAGTAGATATTAAAAAACAAAAACAAAAATATGGAAGTAAGAGTAGTAAAGTAAAAAGCCCGAGGTCAGATCATACTTTAACATTTAATAAAAGCATGGACAGTTGTGTGTCTTGGATGCAATTGCATGTGCAGGCAAGTATTAGATGAGGTGCAAACGAATAGTGAGGCTAGACTTCAAAAGGCCATGTAAGTCATTGTGAAGACTTTGGCTTTTTCACATTCAATAAAGTACACAAACTTTAAGTATACAGCTCAATGAATATTGACAAATGAATAGTCCTGTGTAACCGTGAGCCAGATCAAGTTTAAGAACTTGCCTCTCATCCCAGAAAGTTTCTTGTGTCTCTTTTGACTCAATTCCCCCCAGCCAGGCAACCAATACTATAATTTCTATCACCACAGATTAGTTATTTATGTTCTTGAACATTCTGTACATGTGTTCATAGAGTATGTACTTTCTGCTATCTAGCTTCTTTAGCTTTACGTAGAATGTGAGGGATAGGTATGATTACATTAGTCGCTCATTTTCTTTTATTGCCGATAGTATTCCATTGTATAAATGTACAGAGTTTGCTCATCTTTTGTACTGTTGATAAACATTTGGGGGCTACCAACGTTCTTGTTCACAAGTCTTTAATTGAATGTCTTTCTCATGGGTAAACACTTAGGAGTAGGAATACTAGGACCTAGAGTGTTAACTATATTGGAAATTATTCAAAGGGTTTAGCATTTTGCAGTCCTGCCAACAATGTATGAAGGTTCCAGTTGCTCTGCCTCCTCCTCATTATGCCATATTGTCATTCTTCTCATTTTTATCCATTTTCCTGAGAATTAATGATGCTGAGCATCTCTCTATGGTTAGCACCCTCTGGTTAGCATATCTTGATTATGAAGTGTACTTTTCATGATAGTTTTCTCTCATGTTTAATTAGAGTGTCTGATTTTATTTATTGATTTGTGTAGATTGTTTATATTCTGATATTAGTCCCCTTTTGGATATATGTATTGCAAGTAATTTTCTCCCAATCTGTAGCATGTGCTTTCACTTTCTTAATAGGCTCTTTGGGTTTGTTTTGATGTTGATGAGAGTTTTATTATGGATAGGTTTTTTGGTCAAATTTTGTTTCTCTACTTATTAAAATAAATATTTGGTTATGACCTAATTTTGGAGATTTTTATTTCTCTTTGATTACATTGTGGTGAGAAAGTATATCCTGTATGGTTTCCATATTGTGAAATATATTGAGATTGAGATTTATGCTTTTGGCATATATATTTTCAAGTGCAATTAAAACAGTATGAATTCTGACATTAAATGTAGTATCCTATAAATGCGAATTGTTCCAAATATGTTAATAGTATTGTTCAAATCTTCTTAAGATCAGTAATAAGGCAAGGACTTCCAATCTTAAGATATCTACTCAATGTTATACTGGAAGATCTAACCAAATTAATAAAGCATTAAAAATAAATAAAAATTATATAGATGGCAAAATAAGAAAAACCATCACTCACATCAGAAAACATGATCTTGTGCATAAAAACTATGAATCTACAAAACAAAATTGCTGAAACAAAGTAAATGTAGTTATTTACTATTATATAAGTTCAATATACGAACATAGACAGTATTTGTATATATTAGCAATAAATAATTTGAAAATTAAACAATGTCATTTAAAGTGACATCAACAATAAAATACTTAGTCATATATTTTTAAAATGTGTACAAAATCTGTACAATAAAAACAACAAAATATTAATGAGAGTAACTCAAGAAAATCTTATAAATGAAGAATTAGGTCATGTTCATGATTTGGAAGACTCAATATTTTTAATACCTGACTTTTTTTTCTAAACAGATACATAGATCTAATGCAATTTCAATCAAGATCTCTGCAGAATTTTTGTTAAAATTGATTAATTTATTCTACAATTTATATGGTAATATAAACATAATAGAATAGCAGAATTAATCTTTAAAGTAAGAAAGAAAAGGATAAAAAGCACTATGTAATTTCACAATTTAAGTCCATAGTAATTAAGGCAGTGAAGTGTTGGCATAAAGATATACATAGATCAGTGGGAAAGGCTAGAATCCAGAAATAAATGTACAAATTTATGGTCAATTAACTTTCCAAATTAATTTACCAATTTATGGTCAATTAATTCAAATCATACAGGAAAAACCACCCTTACATTAGGAAACAAATTAAATCTTTATTGTAATCTCACACCTAAAAAAAAAAACAAAAAACAAAACTCAGAGTGGATTATATACCTAAGCATAAACAACAAAACTATAAAACTTTTAGTGGTAACGTGGGAAAAAATCCTTAGAGTCTTGTGCTAGGCAAAACCCATTTTGGTAAGTCACCAAAATTAATACAAGAAAAAAACGATAAATTGGACCTCATCAAAATGTGAAACTTCTGAACTTGCAAGGACACTTCTAAAAATTAAAAATCAAGTCACACGCTGGGAGAAAATATTCACAGTGTAACAAAGGATTTGTAAATAGAATATATAAAGAATTTTCATTAAGAGGATAACAATTTAAAAATAAGCTAGGAATGTCATGGTGGCTCAGTCCCATAATAAGAGCACTTTGGGAGGCTGACGCGGGCAGGTTGCTTGAGTCCAGGAGTTTGAGACCAGCCTAGGCAACATGAGAGAACCCTGTGTGTGCAAAAAAATATTAAAAATTAGCAGGGCATGGTGGCATGTGCCTATGGTCCCAGTTACTTGAGAGGGTGAAGTGGGAGAATCACCTGAGTATGGTAGTTCAAGGCTGCAGTGAGCCATCATTGCATCAGTGCATTCCAGCTGGGGCAACAGCATGAGAATGTATCTCAGAAAAAAATTAGAATTAAATAAAAACAGGGTATTAATATGAACGAATGCTTAGTAAAAAATACATATAACCAATGAGGATATGAATAGATGCTTAACATCTCTAGTGTTCACGGAAATGCAAATTAAATTAACAATAAGATAGCAATACACATCCACTAAATAAGGAAAACTTAAACAACTAGAAATACAAAGTGTTGACAAGCATATAGAGCAACTGGAATGCTCAATATTTAGTGGTGGAAACATAAAATGGTATAAGCACTTTGGAAAATTTTTTGGCAATTTATTATACATTTAAACATTTAATAATTAAATAGCCCAGAAATTCATTTACTTGACAGACACAATAATATATGTTCACAAAAAAATTTCTGTCAATGTTCATGAAAGCCCAAAATTGGAAACAATAAAGATGCTTCTCAACAACTGAACGGATGACCTAATTATGGTTTATATATACAATTGAACACCACTCCACAATAAAAACAAGGAACAGACTGCTGCTACATTCAACAACATGGATGAATCTCAAAAACATACTAGACAAAAGAAACGCTATGTAATCTACATATTCCAAATATGTAAACAAAGTCATCGAAGTTTTAGTTGCCTTTATAATAAAGAATGATTACCTTAAAAGGAAGTATGTTCCACCTATTATAAAATAATAGATGGAAGTAAATTCCTCTAAAATGGTGCCAAACACTAAAATTTAATATATAATGGGGAGCTCATTTTACACCTACTTTCTAATGAATTGAAGAGTAAATAGATTTAGAAAAATTTATTCAATTCATTATAATCAACAAATATTTTCTGCATTCCAACTACAGCCCATGCACTAGTTTTATAGCAGATTTCAAAAAACAAAACAAAAAACCTATTCTCATGTAACTTACAAGCTAATGGTGGGGTTAAGAATGAGAAATAAGGAAAACCAAAATAAACTAGTAAAATATGCAGTACGTTAAATAATGATATGAGTACTTTGGAGAAAAATAAAACAGGAAAGGAGGAAATGAATATCTTTGGGGTTTATAATTTTAAATAGAGTAGTACTAGGGACCTCACTAAGAAGGTAACATTTGAATAATTAGAATAAATGAGTGAAAGTGCCAAGTGGCCATTTGGGGACAGGGCTGTCCAAGCAGAAATGCCTTCCAAGAGTTTAAAGCATCGTTATAGAAATGTATATCTCTACATTTCTAACTCAATCATTTTCAGAAGCTATTTAAAATATGCAGAAAATAATTTAAAGGATTTGGGAGATGATAATCAAGGGGTACAAAATCTCAGAGAAAAGGAATATGTTTGTTTTGGGATCCATTGCACAGCATGGTGAATATAGTTAATAATAGACAATTGTACATTTCAAAATTGCTAAGAGAATAAATTTCACATGTTCTCAGAACAAAATTTTTAAATATTTAAGGTTATAGATATCTTCCTTAGCTTGATTTAATTACTTACAATGTATTCATAAACATGACACTACTTTGTACCCCATAACTTTTTACAATTACATATTGTCAATTTACCAAAAAAAAGAACTTAAAGGATCTGATTTTTAAGCTGTTCTTTCCTTCTTATCAGAGGAACATCCCTGAGACAAAGAAAAGAAGGCAGATGCTCTAATTTATCTTCTTGTTAACATAATTATTAGACCTTCGAGTATATAGAATAGCTATATTTAGTAGTAGGGGGGTTTACTTGGCGGTATATTTGAGAAACATTCCTAACATGACATGCCTGGTTGGCAATTGCTTATAGAAAAAGTTTCATGATAAACTAAAAGTTTGGACCTGTGTCCTTGCCCAAATCTCATGTTTAATTGTAATCCCCAAATATGGAACAGGGGCCTGGTGGGAGGTAATTGAATCATGGGGACGGACATCCGCCTTGCTGATCTCCTGAGAGTGAGTGAGTTCTTACAAGATCTGGTTGTTCAAAAGTATGTAGCACCTCCCCCTTCACTGTCTTCCTCCTTCTTGGGCCATGTAAGACATGCCTGCTTATCCTTCCCCTTCTGCCATGACTGTACATTTCCTGAGGTCTCCCAACCATGCTTCCTATACAGCTTGTGGAAGTGGGAGCCAATTAAATCTCTTTTCTCTATAAATTATCCAGTCTCCATTATTTTTGTATATCAATGCAAGGATGGACGAATACACTTAGAATTTATGCATTATAAGGTGTGGATCTCAGGAAAATTTCATCACTTCTCTGTTATAAAAAGACTGAACACTTCTTGCTATGTGAGGTAATAAAATTAGTACCTCACTTGGAGGCCTTATCTACTCTGAGACAACAGGGTGCCTCCATGCAGAAAAGAAATATTCAGAATAGCCCTCAGTCTCCAAAAAGATTCCATGCTTCTTCTAGCCTCTTGATTTCTTGTATCCTTGAAATTACTCTTAGAATTTGATACTGACAAGCACAGTGGCTCAAGCCTGTAATTCCAACAATTTGGGAGGGTGAGACAGGAGGAATGCTTGACAGGAGAGGTTCAAGATCAGCCTGGGCAACATAGTAAGACCATATATAAAATAAAATTTAAAAGTAAAAATAAATTTATATGTAATACCTAATAATATTTTTACTAGATAAAAATTTTTGAAACTCTTCACGGAGTAAAAACCTTACTAAGTGTGAATCTTGAGAATTTGACTTCAGAATCCAATCATTTCGATAAGTTAAAGATGATATACAGTGTGATATATGTTCATAGTTGCCAAGATAACTCAATGTTAAACCATATATTCCTGAAGTGTTGATTGTGCTGAATAGTAAATCTGTATAACAGACATTCATCATTTATGTCTAGTCAACATCTCTTCTCCTTTTTCAGTAGCAACATTCTGCTTTCTCACTGGAGAACTCTGTTTTACTATTTCTGTGGTTCTACTGGGATTGTCAGATTTTATTCATCTATTCCAATTACCTTCACTTTTTCAAGGACAGGCACACAAATCAAGATACACTATTCAAATTCTCTTTTTAGGGATTTATTTATTAAGCAAAGTAACATAGGGAGAAAAAACACTTTACGGCCACTGGCAGTGTTCTGAAGGCATTGTTCATTTATTCCTCTTCTTTAGTTTCCTTAAATTGACTTGATTCCAGTAGTGACCACAGTGAAAATAATTTGTACCCTCGACTTAAAGTGGAAGTTTTGTATTTTAGATCTCAGATTTATGAGAGGAAATGTGTAATCACAAATAGAAAAGTTTTGTTAGTTGAAATTTATTATTCATCCATAATCACCTACATAGTGGTGCATTGCTACACAGAGTATGTGTTTTAGTCAATTTTCATACTGCTATGAAGAAATACCTAAGACAGTGTAATTTACAAAGAAAATAGGTTTAATGCATTCAGTTTCACATGGCTAGGGAGGTCTCACAATCATGGACCAAGGAGAAAGAGGAGCAAAGTCACATCTTACATGGCAGCAGGCAAGGCAGCATGTGCAGAGGAACTGCCTTTTATAAAATCATAAGACTTCAAGAAACTTATTCACTATCATGAGAACAGCATGGGAAAAACTCACTCCTATGATTCAATTACATTCCTCTGTTCCCTCCTATGACACAGGGCATTGTGGGAGCTAAAATTCAAGATGAGATTTGGGTGGAGACACTGCCAAAACATATCAGTATGTCATAGTATTATGATACAAGTTAGTTCAAGTATTAATGAATCTAAAACTTCAGTGCAATTACTGGAGAGTTTATTAAAATTCAGAATTATGCAACCCATCTCATTCAGTTGATCTGCCTTTTTAACAAATACCCTAATATTTCCCAAGGAATGGGAACAATGCAAGCAAATTGAACTGGATAGGTCTCACAATTTTAGTGTTACTAACAGAGTACATATCAACTTTCAAATAGCCTATAAATAAGTTCCCTACTATCTCTGAGAATGTGGGATATGTTGGGTTGGGTGGGAAGTGCTTAAGAGATTCCATGTAAAGAGCAGAGAGGAATGGATTAAACAAAAGACATAATAAGTTTTCCCCATAAGATTAATTGAAATAAATCCCAAAGTACTAAACATAGATGAAATTTCTTTTTAGAAAAAGGACTTGAAAGTGTATAGAACAAGAAGTGGCAGCTCAAGAAATGTTAATTTTGAAAGAGAGGACTATATATGGAAGAAAAAGGTATGGAAATAAATGGAACAAAGAAACTAAGAGACAAAAAAAGAGTGAAACAAGAATCATTAATACTTCACTTCAACCACCTCCCAAGCACCATCACTATGTGTAATAGAAACTGTGCTGAGTGGGGCTCTCAAACTAAGAATTCATTATGGGAAATTAATTGGAAAAGGGAAAGTAGACCACATCCATACAAAAGTAATACAAAAAATTAGAAAATACATGGAAAAACTTTCCTATTAACAAAGTCTCATTACCCCAAAAAACACAAAATTGAAGAAAACTGAAAAACAATACCCCAACTGAATTAAATATCCTCAAACAAGCCTTTAGGTATGTGAAGAAATACTTTGAATCTGAAAATCAAAAGCAAAGAACAACAACAACAAACAACAACAACAACAAAAACAGAAAAAGCTGGAAGGAATAAAACAAGAATTAAATTTAGCAAATAAATGGAAAAGAAAGATAACATATTGATCATACTCTCAGTATGAGATATATTAAGTAAATAACTAGAAACACAAACTAAATTATAAGCCACCATAGGGAGAAAAGATTAAACAAAAATTTAATTAAGGCCAAAATAGAAAAGAAAAAAAGCCAAAAGGATTATAATGAGGAAATAAAAAGCATTAGAAAGAAAATAGCTGAAATGGAAGGCCAGCAAAGAAGGTAAATCATATGTATAATTGATATCCCTAAAGAACAAAATCAAAACAACATAACAGAGGTAATAATTAAAACTTTTAAAGAAAACTTCCAAGAATAAGATCTGAATTTATACATTGAAAGATCCCACTAGTTCAACTGGGTATTGACAAATGTTGACCCAGAATAATAATCTCTAATATATATTGCAGTAAAATGACTAGAATTTAAAGATTTAAAAAAATTCAACAAGCAAGAGATGAAACTTTCAAAGCAACATAATTATACTGGCATTAGATTTCTCACAAGCAATGTACAAGGCAACAATGGAAATGTAATTTCAAGAACCTTAAGCAAATCAGTACAAACCACCTAGGCTGTTAGCAAGTGCAAAGGCAATAGGAAAAACAGTATTAAGGGGAGCCAGAACTCAATGAATACTGTGGACATGTGTCCTTCCTGAAGAATCTATTAAAGCAGAGATTAGCACACTATTCTATGACACATTTGATAGTAAATATTTAAGGCTTTGGGGATCATTTGGTCTCTATCAAAACCACTCAACTATGGTATTGCAGTACAAAAGCAGACACAGATAGTACATACATATTACATAATGAAATCATTAATGCATTACAATAAAACTTTTTAATTATAAAAACAAGAAGCAAGCTTAATTTGACCTGTTAGCCTTAGTTTGTCAACCCATACTAAAGGATAAGCTTTATCCAACCAAACAGTGACTCGAAAAGCTTTCTTAAAGTTACTAATAATGAATACTTTTCTTATTTAAAACATTTATTTAGACGGTTAAGACTAAAACAATGTTAGTGTCATTAATATATACGTATGTAAACACCACATGTTTTGAAAAAAGTAGAAATGATTCAGAATTATTTAAAAAGAGAAGAAAAAGGGAGAAGTAGGATAAGATCATAGTTTTTTTAATAGGAACTAGGTTGGAGTCAAAAGAATGCCATTTATAACTGGCATATCAAATGGTTAAGGTTATAGTTAGGTTAGATAGAGGGAATTAAGGGTACTAAAGGTAGTATTCACACAAAAGTAACTACTAGTATATTTTTAAAAACCTTCCTAAATAGTAGAAATACATTTAAAAACAAAATAGGCATATAAAATACAGAAATAAACACAAATATAAATCACACAGAATATATACAAACAAGATAATATGATAGAATTGAGACCAAATATAATTGCAATTTGCTGAGTAAAGCAAAACCTATTTTATAGTCTATACAAATGACCTAATAGTGAGGGACAAAGATTTGCCAGGTGAATGGGAAGAACAAAAAAGTAAGGGCTGAAATCCTGACACATAACAAAGCAAAATCTAATCAAAAGCATTAAATGAACCAAAGAACACTCTGAAGTTAAAAACCATGTCCCACTATATTAGCTTGTTTTTGCATGGCTACAAAGAAGTACCAGAGACTGGGTAATTTACAAAGAAAATAAGTTTAATAGGTTCATGGTTCTGCAGGCTGTAAGGGAAACACGGCACCTTCATCTGCTCAGCTTCTGGGGAGGTCTCAGGGAGCTTTTACTCATGGCGAAAGGTTAAGAGAGACCAGGCATCTCACATGGTAGAGAAAGAGAAAGAGAGAGAGACTGGGTGGGGTGGGGTAAGGTGCCACACACTTTTAAATGACCAGATCTCCTGGAAGCTCAGAAAGAGAGCTCACTTATCATCAAGGGGATGGCCTAAGTCATTCATGAGGAATCCGTCCCCATGATTCAAACACCTCCCACTGGGCCTCAGCTCCAACACTGGGAATTACATTTCAACGTGATATTTGAATGGGGACGAATGTCTAAACTATATCACCCACAGTAAAAATATGAATATATATGCACCAAATGACACAATAATGATTTATATAAAACAAAAGTTTAAAAATAGTAAAGAGAAATATATAGAAACAGAATAGCAATAGTAGCCTTTAATACACCACACTCAATATGTGATATATCAAGTGGACAAAAAATAAGTAGGTAGATCCAAACATATATTACATTCAGATAGTAAAGAATACATCTCCTCAAGTTTACATGGAACATCCACAAAAAATGACCATCTATAAAATAAAAATATTATAACCATTCTGTGTGACTGCCATTCATAAAACTGAAAATTAAGAATATCTATTCCTATTCTTTGTCCCCACACAAAAAAATCCCTTCCAACTGGAAACTTAGAATATATTCTATTAAACAACTCTTTGGTGAAAGGAGAAATGCAGACAGAAATTATAGAGTATCTGAAAATAATAACAAATAAAATACTACATGTTAGAATTTAACAAGTGCATTTAACAATAATTGGACATTTTCTAGCTCTAAACATCTATATCAATATAAAGTAAATAATTATACATAAATGCTTATATTTCTAAGTCAAAGTGCTTGACAATAAAGACTACTGTAAACCCAAAGTAAGTATATGGAATAATATAATAAAGATAAAAATATAAAATAAGATAGAGAAAGTAAAAATAATAGATTAAATTAATAAATCAAAATCCTGTACCTTAACAATTTCAACAAAATAGACAAACAGTTGTTTTAAAAGAAAAACTGAGATAAAAGCATACAAAATAAGAAATTACATTGTTATTATAAAGATATTGTAAAAAAAATTTTTTTAATTACACAGGGAAATAACCATTGATATAAAACAATTTAAGAATGAAGGTTAATTTGCCTACCTCAATGCAAACAATCATTGTTATATTATTACTTAGATTGTAAAGGTATGTTTATATACTTTGTACACTTTTATTTTATTTTATTTTATTTCATTTTATTTATTTTGTTTTAAAGACAGAGTCTTGCTCTGTCTCCCAGGCTGGAGTGCAGTGGCACGATCTTGGCTCACAAAAACCTCTGCCTCCCAGGTTAAGGTGATTTTCCTGCCTCACTCAGCCTCCCAAGTAGCTGGCATTACAGGTGCTTGCCACCACGTCCGGCTAATTTTTGTATTTTTAGTAAAGACGAGGTTTCACCGTGTTGGCCGGGTCTCAAACTCCTGACCTCAAATGATCCACCCACCTTTGCCTCCCAAAGTGCTTGGATTACAGGCATGAGCCACCACAACTGACCTATTTATACATTTAATATAATTCACAATAAACAAGAAAATACAATATTAAGTATGAGCATTATTTAAGACAAAAAAGTGATATAGCAATAATGTGACATCTTAGGAGAGAGTAGCCTAACTTAGTTGACATGTTTTTGTTACTGAGATTTGAAATGTACCAAGAAAAGTGGCCCTATTTTTTCTACAAGAAACCCATTTGACAGGAAGTATGGCTCTCACCTAGAAAGGTGAGATAAAAGAAGTTGAACTGTCTAAGCTTCCCTCGGGGTCAACATTTCTCAAGATTATTATATTTTCAGATCCATTAGAAACAACATAGCCTTCTTTATCGCTTTGAAAATAAAATTTTTTAACAAGTTCTCTAGCTCTCTCAGAACTTCTGGTTACCTTTGGCATGTGTTTTTCTACTTTGTGCCCATCATTCTGCATTTTTATCCATAGTCCATTACTGATGGTTACTTAAACAAAATTATTTAATTACCATAAATTGGTAGTACTTCCTAATAATTTCTCCAAGATTCAAAATCATTTCTGTGAATTCTGTATTTTAAATCTGTAAAATATTTATAGCAATCAGCTCTAGTGAATACACTAAATGTCTGAGTATATATTTTAAAATACCTTTCTAGTACTATGAAGACTAAATTTTTTTTTTCAGGCAGGCTCTGTCTTTATAAATGTTAGATGATGAAAAAGACATAAGTCCAAGTTAAATAGTCATTGAACAAGTCTGCACTGTAAAACTTCATTAGATTGAAACAAATTCACAGTGTGTTTTAAAAAATCACTTACTATATAGGAATTATGCATGCCATATTTTAAATTTTGCTTTATAAAGTCATTTCTAAATTTAAAAATAAATCTATGTAAGAAAACTATAAATCTTCAAAGGAAAAAAATGTAGTATGTTTTCAACTTATTAAAAAAGTTGTAGCTGAATTTTTCTTTTCCTTTATCTGTATAATCATGACTTTCAAATGTAGAACTATTTTAGTTGTTATTATAAGCATCTTTTTTATTAGTAACAGTTAAACATTTTGACTAATATATGTTCTGCAATGAAAGTTTATAGCTGTAAAAATGTTTCACAATTTTCAATTGGTCAAAATATTTTCATGCACCCACTGAAATTGATCAAATTTGAAATAATATTATCTGGATTATTATTAAAATCACAGATAACAATAATATATTAAATTTATATTAATAGTTTTAGTTTGAACATATTTTCTCCCATCCAAGTATTAACTAGGCCCGACCCTGCTTAGCTTCCGAGATCAGATGACATCTAGCGCATTTCAGGGTGGTATGGCCATAGACTGAACAGATTTTCTCACACAATTCTCAAACTTTCCTTTCCATAGTCCTTTTGATCCCATTACGGTGAATAGCTCTCTGTTAGTTCGGCAATATAATAGGCTAAGCAAGACCAAAAGAAAAATTTTCTCTTGAAGTTTGTATTTTATTTAAAAATTTATGCAACATTTGGCTTCTACTATCAATTATGCCCATATCCGTTTTAATATAAATTTAGCATGCGACTTCATTACAATCATTCATTTGCATATATCTTCAGCTCCCTTGCCTCTCTTTAATTCTTTGTCCTCCCATGGAAAATTCCAACCCTGATTAAATCTAATTCTCTTCTCACTTCTGGCATGCTCTTCTGCAGCTAAAAATAGCTGGAGGATTAAAAAAAAGAAGAAGAAAAACTCATACCCATGCTGACTGATTAAATTTTAAATTTACAACTCCTAATCTCAGTTGGGTTATCTCTTCTACATAGCTATCCATTCAGTCTTCCACTATCCTAAAGAATGATTTTACACATTCTTCTCTCTCATTATACTTCCAACTCATCTCAGTAGTTGCAGTGCCAAAAGTCCTGTGGTAATCAGACCACCTAAGGCTGGTTGTACTGATTGCCTTATCCTATTGTGCCAGCAAAACCCTAGTCCATATGGTAATGTAGAATAAAAGAGTAAAAAAGATGCCACTGTCTCAAGACACTTTAATAACATCTGCCCAAATTTTACTGTTATAACTGTACAAATCTGGGATGAATGTGAGGTGAATGTGTTCTCTAGAGTTGTGCAAAACATCAGTTGCACAATCACAAGTAGCATCTTGAACCTAGCCAATCTGATGTGATCATTTTTTCATGTGAACCAAAATATGAAAAGAAAATGGAAATATTACTACCAGAAAAATCTTAACCATTTCTAAATTATGGAAAGAAGGAAAGCAAGCCAATCAGCTCACTGGACATAAAAGGGAAGAAGGGAAGGAGTAAAATTATTCTAATTATCTTCTCTTAATTGAGAGTGGTGTTTAGGACTATAACATTGTAGTAGGAAAAACAATGCATCTCGAAGAGGAAACGACTGATACTATCTTTAAAAATATAGTAGAATGTTATGTGTTCCATTAAAATAAAGAAAGCAAAAGCAGTCATTAGCAAGAAAAAGTGTCAGAGAACTTCAAAAAAGCAAATGAAAGAAAAAACAAACCAATTAGATCCAGCCATCAAAAATGGGGAATTGAAAAAATGGAATCGATAATCTAAATTTGTTTACAAATACAGAGGCTATCAAATTGAATTAAAAACTAAAACCTATACAAATGCTGTTTATCATAAGGACACTTAGAAAACAAATCAGTAAAGTGAGATCTATTGAGAGATAACTGCAAAAATAACTCCAGTTTTCCAACCATGTTATTTCTATACCCTTTTCCTATTAACTCCTCTGAACTAGATGTGGAGTCTATCACCTCACTCCTTCATTCTGAGCTGTTTCTGGGACTCAGAATCAAGGGGAGAGCTGTTCCTGGGACTTGCTCTGGCCAAATGAATTTGATAAAAGCGACAATCTTGCATTTTTCTGACCTATATTGAAACCTTACCACCATCATGGAAAAGCCTATGCTAGCTTGCTGGAGGGTAAAAATCCACATGGAATGAAAGCCCAGTTTTCCCATCTGAGACCATCCTAGATAAGCCTATAGCCAATTCCCAAATATTTCAGAAAACTGGTCATAGATCAGCAGAACCACCTACTGAGACTGCAGTTTACAACAGATCCATGAGTAGAACAGCCAAAGTAAGATAACCACCAGCTGCCTCTTTAAGAATATACAGTCGTTATTTTAAGCCACTAATTTTGGGGATAGATTGGATTAGTTTGTATCAATGGCTAATTGGTACATATTGAAAATAAAGAAAAGCAAAAAGATAAAACACAGGTACTATCTAAAAATAACAGAATGGCAGTATTAATATCAGACATGGTGATATTTAAGTTTGAAAACAATAAATAGGAGATAGTGAACTAATGATGAAGACACAATTTAAGAAGCTCTAGTGTTAGTGAAAAATATAGAGATTTGAAAGGCCACTTTCTCTAATGTTGTCAATAAAATTGGAATTATTTTTTAATTACCAAAATATTCCATAAAATTAATGAACAGCTCCCGGATAATACTTAGGTAAAAGATACACACAAAAAATAAAAATTCTAAACTATCTAGTAAGAAATGAAAGGAGAATTATTTGCAAGAAATCTAAAGAATAAGCAAGACCTGTATTTAGAGGATAAGAGTATAATTTTAATTGTCATGCTTATCAAAAAAGAACAAATTAATAAATTCAGTGTCCTTCTCAGGGAATGAAGTTTTTCTTTTCACTAAATAAACCAAAGAAAATCATAAAAATGAATTAATAAAATACAAAAGCTAATTAAATATAAAAAAGATTAAGACATGTATGAGAATATAATATTGACAGAGCGAATTCAATACATTAGGAAAAGCATGAAAGAATTTGAACAGTACTGTGACAACAGACTTCCATCTGGAAGAAAAAATAAAATAATTCAATAAAGAAATAATTTCAATTGAATTAATAAAAAGTACAGAAGAAATGAAAATCTTGCAAATAAAATAGAAAGTTGCATGTATAAACAATATGATATTTTGCTCAGTCAAGACTGAAAACAAAGAAGCCATAAATAATAGACACTATGACATAACAATTTTAAAACTTTACATCATTAAAGATACCAAAAACTTCAGTGAAAATAAAATGAGTCTAAAAAATTTGTAATTCAGATGATAAATGAAGGAGTTAATGTCTATTTGGAAATAAGTGATCTGAAATAAAATCATCTAGGAAAAAACAATGAGCAAAAGATATTAACAGAAGTTTTTTAGCAGAGTAAATTTAAGTGGCCAACAGAAGTATGAAGAAATACTAAAATTCAGTAGCAGGCATGCAAAAGAAAATTAACAATGAGAAATTATTTTACTCCCATTAGACTGGCAAAATATTTGAAAATTGTTTTAAAATGTATTGTTGACAGGTATGTGGTGAAAGGGATTCCCTCATACATTGATGGTAGAAAAGTGAATTGTTTACCACTTGGGGGAAGCAGACTTTTAGCCCCTTGAGTTAAAACCTGATATACTAGTCAATCTAGCAATTCTATTTCAGGAAATATATCCCACACAAATAAAAATACATATAAAGATATAGGTAGAAATAGATCCATTGTTTGTGGGGGAAGAAACCTTGTGGGGGCAAATGTTTGTGGAGGCAAAACCCAGGAAGCAAATAAATGGCCATTAATTTCTGAATAAAATATGGCACAGACACATATGAACTATTATGGAGCTATTAAGCATGATTAGAGCTACAGAAGAATATTAGTTCTTATTTCCGTTACGTAGTTTTGAAGAAGAAAAAACAAAATTCAGAAAGGATAAATTGTATGATTAAAATTGGGTAAATGAAACCTAATTTTAAAAACCATATTTATATGTTTGAAAATACAGGCTCATATACTATTATGAGTTCTAAGGAGTGTGCATAAGGAGAACATAGACTGTTCGTGAGGACAGAGAAAAGAGAAATACATGGAGAGATGGAAAAGCTCAAGGCTCCTCCAACTCCAGAAGCCTTCGTTCATATCCTAAGTTAATATAAATAGCACCCTTGGGTTTATAAATAGCTCAGTTTGCACAGTTGTACATGGCAGCTACGCATTGATAGAAGTTCTGTTTAGAGTAAAACTATGAACCTCATCTGAGTTTAACAATAACAGATGCTGAGGTCATCCAATTGTCTGCCATGTTCTTATGGAGCTAATGTTTGTGTTCCCCTAAGATGCTCTAACCTCAGAACTGATGGTATTTGAAGATGGGGCCCTTGGGAGGTAATTAGGTCAAGAGAGTGGAGCCCTCCAGATGGGATCATTGCACTTATAAGAAGAAACTCTGGAGACCTAGCTTATTTTCTCTGCCATGTGAGGACAGACCAAGAAAGTGGCTGCCTGCTAGCCAGGAAGAGAGACATAGTTACCAGAACATAACCATTCTGGCACCCTGATCTCAGACTTACAACCTCCAGAAATGTGAATAAAATTCTACTGTTACATCACCTAGTCAATGGTGTTTTGTTGTGGCAGCCTGGGTAGACTAATACATACGAGCTAAAAGTAGAAGGTGGTAACAAGCATATCATATTTTCTTGTAAATTTCTGCTTTAGAATATAACCATCATTTCTTGTAATGCTTTGTGGGAAAATCAGCTCATAATTTTAATTTGACACCTCCATCAAGGAGCTCATAAAGAGTTCAGGAGGAGCAACATGCAGACACCAATTAACTGTGACATAATATGATGAATAATGAAGTTTTAATACTCTACTATGGAGGGAGGGAAGAAACAATAGTTTTGAGTTGGGATTTAGAAAATATTTCAAAGAAGAGACACATTATTAATAGATCTTGAAATATGAATGTTTTCCCCCAAAAGGAGAGAAGTAAGACATTAGAGATAAAGAGGAATGTATAAATAAATGTACACAGATTGGCAATTTGTTTACTTTAAGAAAGATAGATAGCTTTGATTGAACTAGATTATAGGTATATGGCTTAAAGTGGCCTACATGAAGTTGGAATGCTCACTGGGAAAGATACTTTTCTTAATTTGTGTTCCCAGAATCGAATGATGAGACAATAATTTGAATACAAGTGGTTACTTGGAAGGGGTGGGCACCAGTAGAGGAGTGGAGAAGTGATCAAATAAGAGAATGCAGCCAATGGGTTTGCATTATCAAGCTAATTACCACAGCAAGAGTGACTGGGTGTCTGGAGCTTAATCTCATGAGAAACATAAGAAATGGTGTAAAACACTCACTAGGATTGTCCTTCCCAAAGTGTGCATGAGATTTGAGGTATGAACTTATCAGCTCCCAAGTGGCATTATTTGAGAGCGGTTCCTGGACAGTGTTAATTCTCCAGCTATACCAACTTCCTATATGCATCTGCAAATTGCGGGGAAATCAATATTATCAGGAAGAGTATCCTGAAATAGTTAAAATCAGATTAATATGGCAAAGGACTTACAGCATCTGATACAATCTTGCGTATTATGCAAAAGAGTTGGAACTTAATATGTTAAAAGGAATGAGTAAGGTTTTTCTGAGTAAAGGAAAGTGCATGATGATCACAGGTATCTTGTAAATTAATTATAACAATAGCATGGAAGTTCAGTTGTATTATGTGGAGAGTGAAGCGTGATGGTGAAAGTTTAGGTGAAAGATGAACTAGTGCTCCAACAATGGCAATAGGAAATAGGAAGGATAGATGTATATTAGTGACATCACTTTAATTTTTAATTAAAGTACAGACTTGGAAATTCAGTAAATATGTTAATCTAGGGATAGGGAATACTTGAAAAGATCAGCAAAATATGTATTTGAATGGCTGGCTAAATGGTGATAGCATTTAACCAGCTAGGGAATTTGGGAAAAAAGACTGGTTAGGAGTGAAAATTTTAAGTGTGGCTTGTGCTGTATTTACTGACTCAGAACTCACTTTGGAATATTCTGGTACAGATGCTCAGTAGATAATTACGTTGGAACTGGGGCTCAGAAAATAAGTAGGACTTCTAGAAAGAGGAGATGTATGAAGTCCTAGTGTTGTATGAGTGAGTATGTGGCTGCCTCTCCGCTTTCATGTACTTTGAATAAAAAAATCTTGATTCTAATTTCCAACAAATTAAAACTCTTGTGAAAGGAAGAAAACAAGACCTGAAGTAACAAAATTTGGATATGAGTTTAGATTTGCCATCAATTAGTTTTAAGGTTGAAATGGAGGGACTTCAAAAGGAAAACACTATAATAATAAGAGCATGTACTACAAGTTTCTTACGGGAGATGGGTTGCTGGAGAAGGGGGATAGATGTGACTCTGTTTGTGTTACATTTGGTAAAACAGGTTCTCTAAAGATATAGGGAGAAAAAAGTGCTCTTTCCTACACTACTCTCCACTCAGCACACTTCTGACATTAAATGTTGGGGAGTTTCCCCACGCACTAACCATGCAATTCTCCAGCTGGCCCCAGCTGGGTGCCCTCTTATTCAATTCAATTCTGATACTGTCTACCTGGAGACAGCATCAGTGCCACAGGTTGAAGGCTCAGTCCCACAAGACTGCTCTCCACTTCAGATGCCACTTGCAAGTAGTTGGTTGTCACTTATACAGTACTTCTGACCTCCCTGGCTATAAACTGGGTGCTCCCATAAACCTCTTCTCAGGTTTATTAATTTTCTAGAGCATCTTACAGAGCTTAAGGAAACACTTTACTTACATTACTCATTTCTTATAAAGAATACTCCAAAAGATACAGATGAACAGTCATATGGAAGAGATGCATAGGGCAAGGTATGGGAGAAGGGGCACGGAGCTTCCATGCCATCCCCAGGCATGTCACTCTCCAGGAACCTTCACATCGTCAGCTATCTAGAAGCTCTCTGAAACCAATTCTTTTGGGGTTTTGTGGAAGCTTCATTACATAGGTATGATTGATTAAATCATTCGCCAGTGGTGGGCACCTCAACATTCAGCTTCTCTCCCTACCTGGAGGTTGGGGTGGCTTTGGACCAATCATGCCAACATTAAGTTGATTGGCTTCGGTCCAATCAATAATGCCAAAAAAAAAAAAAAAAACATGCTTTGGTCTTTTTGGTGACCAGCCCTTAGCCTAAAGCTATCAAGGGGCCCCAGCCAGCAGTCATCTCATTAGCATATAAATGTGCAAAATACACTAATCATTAGGGATTCCAATGATTTTAGGAGCTTTATGTCAGGAACCTGGGACAAAGACCAAATGTATATTTCCTAATCTCACACAGGTCATGTGGTTAAATAAACAAACAAATATGTAAAGTATAACTTTGGCAAACTTACGTAAGTGGGGAAAATAAATTCTTAATGGCAAGGCTTGATCTCATGACTTTGCCTAAATTGTTTAAATTCCAAATGTATATTGCAAAAATTAATAGAATATCAAATAACTTTTAAATTACATCTTCAAAATTTAGCAAATTTTGGTGATAGAAAGCTATATTCTACCTTATGGTGTAGTGTGTATGCATTTTTGAGTGATACGGATTAGGTCTGTATGTTTTATTTCTCAAAAGGAAATTATCCCTAAGAAATGCAGAGACGGTTTGCAGGAATTTGACATAGATTGAGAGCCCTGTGTACTACAAATGAAAGAGTTCAGAGCTTTCAAATTGCACTATGTAAACCGAAGAGGCTGGTTAAATAACAGATCCATCCTTCTTTCTCTTTTCAAATAAATTGAATACAAACAAAATGCTGACTTAGTAAAACTGTTGAAAAAGCTTGTTTCCTGAAGAAACATAAAGTTTAATTATTATTATGTGAAACAGAGAAAATGTGACTAGTAATGTTTTACGTGAGTGAACAGGATGGTAATTTTGAGACACAGTAGTAAATATCCAGAAATCAAAAAAATAGGTAGCAATGCTATGATGGGTGACTTCCCATTAGAACTAATTGTCTATGTCTATTTGATATGTAATAAGACAGGCAAAGGAGATGCAGAAATTCATTTATAAGTGGTTGTCTTACAACTGTAGACAAAAGATTTACTGAGAAAACGTATGTATTAAAAATGTAAGTTCCAAAGCCTCTTTTTGTATTAACTGGTATTCATCTCCTCTGAGATCTAATCTGCTCAACAGACTTCAACCACGTTCTTACATGGCAACAATAAAGAACTGCAATTAAAAGCATTTTAAATTTGACTTAGCAAACTGTTTAAAGCTTTTCCAGAGGAAATAATGTGTGTCCTTTACAACAGTCCATTCTTCATTCTCTCCTAAATTAGCTGCATAATATGTGAGCAAATTTCCATGCCTAGTTAGAGCTCATTATTCAGTGAAGTCTCTGGGAATTAGGATTTTTTTAATCAATTTTTTTTGCCTTTGTCCTCTAAGCATCTTTCCAATTTAAACAGCCCTAAAGAACACTGATATCATAGTACCCATTAATTTCTTCTTGTTTTTGATGAAATGGCAAGAAGCATTGATTTTTTGCATTGACGATCTATGTGTGTATATGTTTTGAAATATATTTACTATTGTAAAAAATGCATACCTTGGTAATTGTAAGTGTGCAAATATAACATGTGGAGATTATGAGTCAGAGAAGATTAAATGTAGAATAAATAGCCAACAGGATAAAAAGAAAAAAAAGGCTGCATAGAATGAAGTCTTAAATTGACAATCTATTACTTGAATATATTAAGTTTCTTTCTTTGGGGTGATTATTTTCTAGATTTGATTTAAAGACGTTCTAATCATTGTTTGCTGCTGCTACTGCTGCTGCTTCAGCTGTTTGCAACCTCAATATGTGTCCATGTCAAATCGTAATGTGGTACAGTCAAATTCATAAATGGGAGCCTTTTCTTTTGTTTACTTTTGTGTCCAGGATTTCCAGATGCAAACCTAAGAATTAAGGAATTCACAAAGAACATATCTGTTTGATCTAAATCCTAATATCTGCATGTGATTTTGTGTTTCCTACTTATTTGCAAGGTGATTTGTAGCAGGTCAACAGCCAAAATTAAAATAATTGTGTTTAAGGAAAATGGCTCTTTTAATCAGATCCAACTGGGATAATGAGGTATTTTTTATCAGAAAAACAATATATGGAAAAAAGGAGAATATGACAAAATTGTTTCAAATATGTGTATGAATAACCATTATTATTATTAAGGACAGTGAGGAAAAAATCTAAGATTAGAATTGGCTTAGATTAAAATCCAGCTGTTGGCATTTACCAATTTGCAGCATTTAATCTCAAGAAATTTCAATCATATTATTAAGAAAGTGGTAATATCACCTAAATCACAAAATTAATGAAGAATTTAAAGTAACTATAGTATTTGAGAAGTGTCAATGTATTTATTATATTTCACTTAAATTCTTCAATTTAGTATTCAAATTAATAAATCAACTCTTGTTATACTGATAAAATTCAAAAGGCGATAAACTGAAAAAACTGCTATGCCTCTGAAGGTGTAGTATCACATGAACATGTAACATTTGCTATTGTCAGGGTACAAGTTTCGGTTTTTAAATCCAACCTCTAAGTATGTATTGATTCATTAAAAGAAATAAACTGATCATTGGGGTATGCTACAACCATATGGCAATAGATACTTTAATATCATTACCAAAATGCAAGAATCTGGTGTTAAGATTATTATGGTGGGTCTCTAATTTCTTTGCTTTTAAAATCATGAGAAATTAATGATGAAAAATCAATGCAATGAAATTAAAAAGAGGTCAAACATGTGCTGGCCTCTATTGCTTTCCATCGTGCTGAATGCCATCTCTCTCTCTCTCTGCTATTTCAAGAAACAAAGCTGCCCATGGCTACTTTTTTTTTCAATTGGAGGTTTGTTCAGCTATATTTCTTTTCTGAATTTTGAGAAGCATTGTTCCTCAAATTGCCTTTTCTTTTCTAATCACTACATTAGTAGCAAGCAATGGTTGCCCTAGCAACTCTTTAATAGGCTGCAACTCTCAAAACTTGCTTTTTCTGGAGAGAGTCTTCAGACAGGCTTTCTAATGGAACCAATAGCTCTTTTTAATAAATATGCAAAAACATCATTTCTGACTAGAAAACTAATCTTGTAGCTTAAATATTTAAAATATTTTATTACACATTTGAGAGTTAGCTACAAATATTTATCAAAATCTTAGTTTTTATTTTACAAAGTAATAGGTGATAATGGTAACGTCTCTAATTTGTTAATTATTGTATTATCTAATTTTTTTCTACCTAAGAGGTATGCATATGCAGCATTACTTTTTATGTTTATCAGATGAGAAAACTAAATTTTACAGTAGTTATTTTGGTATCATGCTGGTATTTAACAACCAGCAAGCAGCCCTCTGAAAAAAAAAGTATGTATTTATAAAATTTTATTTTAATATATTACTGAAATAAAGTATGCATTGCACACATAATATAAAAATAATAATTACCTTTGTTTAACACTGGGTATTTTATTTTATGTTTATGTAACTTAATTTTTAATAAAGGCTGTATTTCATGATTGGCTTGCAATTTTCCTGAAAATTAAAAAATAGACACTTGCAATCTAGTACTACTTATCTCCAGCTTACCATTAGGTTAGTTACTACCTCGAAGTCACACTGCTACTAAGGACTGGAATATGTAGCAGTAACAGTAATATTTAAGAAAGATACTTTAAAAAATATGGCTACAGAGATGTCTCGGAAGTTCAAAGAAAGAGTTCCCTGTTGGCACAAGCTACTCACATTTAACTTAAACTTCTTCGGTGTATTTCTCTGCACTTGTGATTTCCCTGGTAATATACTGCTCAGGACCCAGCACTTACTGTAACTATAATTTTCTGGCACAAAAATATTCTTAACTCATTCATTCTTAACTCATGACCTACTGCCCACTTCCACAGTTGGCCTGAGAATTTGCCTCCTCAGTTTCGACCCTGTCAACTACCTTTCTTTGGAGACCTCTTCTCAGTTTGACCTGTTCTTCTGGCTTTGTTGTGCTGTTTCCAACACAGTTTTGTCCTTCAGCTGCCAGATTTCCACATGCCTTTACAGAAAACAGGTGCCCTTTGAGACAGCACTGACAAAATGAAGTTAGAGCATGGAACTCTTTGGACTTGAGGACTAACCCCAAAGTACCAGTGGCACACTGACCAACAGCCTCAGCAGAGTTTGCTGCTGGCAAAGCTATGAAGAAGCTGAAACTTTTATGTTTCACACTTCTTTATCCTCTTTTTATTACTCTCCTTTTATGTATTCTTAAGTCACCTGACTCCTCTTTTTCATTTAATTTCCTCACTCTTTACTACCCTTCCCTATAAGTAGATCCTCAAGGGGTAGCTCAAATGAACACATTCCATTAAACTTTCTCCTTTAGCCACCATCTGAGTTAGTATCAAACAACTACGTCTCTTCCCTCCCACAACATTTTGCTCATTCCTACACTATAATCAACAGTAATACCTTTCAAGAAAAATGTATGGATTAATCCTTATGTGCTAAGCACCAAGATGTGTGCTAACAATACAGAGCTAAATATAACCAGAAAGTACACCTTGATGTAAAGGATAATTTTTGGAAATGCAAAGTACTGGGGACAAAGGAAATTGTTTTGAAAGGGGAGTGAATATGTTTGTTTTTGCTGATCCTCAAATCTCACATTGTGGCCACCTAGTCTTATTCTGCTTAGGATCAATCTTAACATCAGCTAAAATAGAATAGAACGTTAATTTCTTCATTGAAAGAGAAAAGGCAAGTGCTTTTTTAATCCACTTTACTTCATTTATTAATGCATCAATGGTATTATTTCCAAGTACTAAAAGCAGAGTTGGGGTAGGAGACCCTATTTGGATTGAAAGTATCCTAAAGGGAATCATGTTTTAATTTAACAAATATTTACAGAACATTTACTCTGTGACAGGTACTAGGCTAGAGATTTTCAAAATGACATTTAATCCTTCCCACAACCTTCTCTTTTATGGGTGAGAGAACTTATCTTATAAATGAATCCCGCAGCTCCTTAGAGCTTGACCATGACAATTGGGAAAATAACACAAATACCAGGGTCCTGTCTATATAAGAGATGACAGAGTATAATGTCATTAATTCATTGTTATCTTAGCCAAACATAGAAAGCCATGCATATTCACTAATAATAGCATACTGTCTCTGAGGAATAATTCCATGGTTGATTCTACAGGGACAGCATGTGTTTGTTGTTGTTAATGTTGCTTTCTAAAAAGATGATAAATATTTTCCTTTTATTGTTGTTTGTGTTCAATTGTTCTGTATTTATAGAAAGAGAAGCACTATGGGCACGGGCTGATGCAGGTGAAGTCCAAATAATTGCCTTGAAACTTGCATGGCATTCCAATTCAGTCTTAAATGCTCATGAAATTTAAAGCAGAAGGATCTAGCGTGAGGCAATACTTAGGCTTTAGCCCTCTCTAGTTTTGTAATTGTTTGCTTTTCCTTGCTCTATGAATACTTTATGACTCAGGATATCAAAAATGCACCAATAGTTGCAGTAGATAAAAGACTCTCCACCATGTGCAATCCATGGGGAGAACGCCATTGGAGACCAAAGGAGCAGTCTGACCTTTTCCAGAATATTCACTCCTTGCAGGAAGTAAGGATTTCATAGTAGTGGTTTCAGTATCATCACAAAGCACCTCTTCTCTTAAATATCTGGCCCTCTCAAGGTTAAACTTTTGATCCAATTATCAAATATCTATCTAAAATATTTCGCTTTTTACTTTGTATTTGGCTGTGAATTTTGTTACTTATAAAATACGAATCTTGAAATCCAGGTAGATGTATATCCTTTGTATTTGCCCGACTAGCTTGAAGGAGAATAACTTAACTGTAATCTCAACAGGGTTTAATCATTTGTTATGCTTCTCAAAAGTCTTAAATATATAGGAGTTTATACTTTGAGTATACATTTACATGCAATAAAAGAAATCCAGTATTTATAAAATGTCTTCACATGGTCCTATTATACACCCTGAATATTTTAAAGGGTTTAAAGTAAATTTAAAACCAATTAACCTATAAAAAAATCTCTATCATGTAATTAGTGTCAACAAATAAATATCTCTAGAATTACACCTACCCAAAATAGTCTCACAGATATTTAAAAATGTTTAACTATATATGGAGTCCTTCTAGAGAATCATGAATTATAACTTATATAAGATTTGTAATAGGAAATGAATATATAAATGTGCAACACATAGAAAAATAGGTTTTTTGATATTTAACGTCATCAGAAAAAGACAGGGCAGATTTTTAAAGAATCCTCATATCTTGTTTTCTCTGATTCCATGGTGTTCTTTTAAAGAGATTGAAAAAGACTAGAATTCATTACAAGTTCTTAATTGCCAGTTTCTCTACAAAATAGATGTTTATGTGCAGGCTTCAGAATAGCTACCATTCATTTGAGGGAGATCTTCTACAGCCGAAGTTTAAATAAACAGCAATGTTTTACTAAGTTTGCAAAAGCATAATTAGTCCTAGAGGCACAATATTTTTAAGCATCAAATACTTGTTCTCCAGCTGTACTCGTTGGTTCTGTAGTTTCAGAAGCAGCTTATAGCCATCTCGATGAAGTCCAAGCCTTCTTATGACTGACAAGCACTTTCACTGTGTGTTGTGCTCACAGAAACAGAACAGTATATCACCAATACTTCTTTGATAGAGGCATCTGCTACTCTTTTTGTTGTCCAGTAGTGCATATAAACACTGCAAAATGGATTCCATGGGGGCCTCGTAGCATTAATTTGTGTTTGTTCTGTCATGCAATTATATTATAGAAGTAAAAGAGCTGATGAGACAATTCCCAGGGGGCAGAAATGGTAGTTTAAACATATCTTTTCTACAATTCTGTCTTAGGATCTGCAGGGGATTATAGTATTCATTTCTTTCCTCTAATAATACCCTAGTCAAAGTCATTTTTAGGTATTCGAAGATTTTTGTTTTTAAATAGAATTTTTTTCCATGCATATAATGAATAACAAAATCAGCATTTATAAAGCATCTTCACCTTAACAGCTTTCTAAGTAATGCAACCCTCTTATTACAGCTAGTTCAGGTGATACCTTTATGGAGTTAATGAGACACAAATCACTGGCCATAGCACTAAGTGTGGACCACATTTAAACCAGTAGACTATGTTCTGTACCTTGAAATGTGTATATATTTGTAACCATATTTGCAAAACATAAAGATTGTTATTGCCTCTATAAAGAATTAATATATTGCCAGGTGTGGTGGCTTATGACTGTAATCCAAACTACTTGGGAGGCTGAGGTGGGAGGATCACCTGAGGGCAGGAGTTTGAGGCTAAAATGAGCTTGATTGCACCACTGCACTCCAGCCTGGATGACAGAGGGCAACCCTATCTATAAAAAAAAAGAATACAAATTTATGCCATGTAAGTTAGTTCAAATTCATCAGTGCTATGTGGAATAAAAAATAGATATAAGAAAGACAGATGATAGATAGATGATAGATAGATAGATAGATAGATAGATAGATAGATAGAGAGATAGAGAGATGGATAGATACATGATAGAGAGATAGATAGATAGATTATATACTTTTGTAGGTGGCAACAGGCCATTTCCTTCCCCTTCTTTGTGCACTTGCTGACACTGTGAAGCTTGGAATGCTCTTTTTCTCCTATTTCAAATATTCAAATCTTATTCATATGTAAACATCTACCAAATGCTATCTTTTCCATGAAGTTTCTTGTTTTATCCAAGTGGAGGTAACTTCTTTTCTCTCTTGACACTGAACAAGGATTTTGAGAACAAGGATTATATCATTTTGTTATTTAGTTCCTTGTCAAATACTAGATGTTCAAAAAGACTCTAGATATGATAAATTATTTTATCCCTATTCTAATAAATAAAGAAAAGGAGATTTTATAAGGTGTCACATAGTCTTGAATACAGTTCCCTTATCATATATCTATTAAAACACTTTTCAAATATAAAATGGGCTTCTGACTCTGAAGAGCAGAATGATATCTCTGATTTATGACAATTCTTCAGATGACAGTAAAGGAATAATAAAAATATAAATGCACAACAACAAAGAGAATGGCAAAGAAGATAAAAGCAGACAAAAATCAGATGGAGTGTTGGTGACTGATTAGGAAAAACCAAAAACGTTATATGTGGGAATACAAAAGACTGAAATATTTGCAATGGTAAGTAGGGGCAAGGAAATGGCCATATTTTAAGAGTATAATTTTGCATCCGTAGAGCAATGAGAAGCTATTGAAAATTGTATTTTGGGAGGTTGACATAATAAGATCTACATTTTTGTAAAGACAAATGAGACCTGGGGAAATATTTGGAATATATGTTAAAGATACAGGCTTATCTGTATATAAAAAGCATATTAAAAGTTCTTATACATCTATAAAAATGATTTCTAAAAATGAGCAAATGATATAAATTGCCAATTCCCAAAAAAAACACATGTCCTATAAATAGAAAAATAAAATTTTAAATATCAGTGAAACATGGTTTACCTACAAGACATCATAATTAGAAATTGCTAGTGTCCATGCTATAATACTCTCTGTGGCCATTGGAAATCATATTAACTATATATATTGGTATGAATAGATGTCAGTGATTCATTATAAATAGAAAACATGAGTTTCAAAAATCTCTGCATTGAATTATTCCATTTTTTTGTAATAGTTGTTTGTGCATGTGCACACACACACACATAGAGATTAAAGTATATAGAAGTAAAAATATAGTAATTATTCCTTTATATATAAGAAATTGCCAAGACTGTGCATGTCTTCCATTTTTTTCCATTTCATCAATGTCTATGCATGCACTGTAAGCTTTCTTTATTTTCATTGATATTTTACATGTATGTATAAATTATTTAAAATAGAAAATAATTTGTATTTTACATGTGTGTCATTGGCATGTATTACTTATTGCTGACATGATAAATTTTCAATCCAATTACATTATACACGTGTGTGTGTGTGTGTGTGTGTGTGTGTGTGTGTGTGTGTGTGTGTACACAGGGCCTTATCAGTGAGACGGTAAACAGTCTGTTCCCAAAAAGTTAAAGGGATGTGCTGAGCTGAGCATTCTCACTACATAATGCATCTAATCATATAAGTTGCTCTAGAGCTTACTTATATTATTGTGTGTATTTTGATGTGTAGTCCTTCTTTGTATACTCGTCTATCTTCCTTTTGAGATCCTTGAGGTCAGGAGCTCTATTTTACATTTCATATTTCCAGGACTTACCAACAACTAATAGAGACTGGGAGCTCAGCATTTTTCAATGACATGAATAAACTAATCTTGAGCATTCCACCTGAAAATCAACAGTCATCTCTCCTGTGAGTTTAGGTAGCACATACCATTCCCTCATATTTGACAATGGTTTGAATTGGTTTAGTAGTTTTAAATGCACTTATTCTTCTCTCTTAACTAGAGTGGCTGCTCAAAGACAGAAAACATGTCAATGTTTGCTTACCCCAGTCCATTTGGCACAGTGCTAAGTGCAGCCTGCAGCTCAGCATATTCAACATTTTGATAATAGTGCATTCATTCTTTTAACAATGAGAATTGCTTTATGGTTTTTAGGTTTCAAAAGTAGTTTTCCCATCTAACAATGACCTGATATAATCATTTCTTCCAGTCTTTTATTCTGTGAAGACACACACACACATACTCTTTCTTTCTCTCTCTCTCTCGCACCACATTACATAAGCCTTTGACTGGTGAAATTCTCTAATTTCTCACAGTAGACTACATACTCCAATTTATTCTCTATTAGTATCAGTCTCACATTTTGTCTTAATTCTCAACTGATTCAACACTGTGGGAGTTATGGTGCTCATTCAAATTGCTAGCATTGTTGAGAAAGAGACAATCTCAAAATGAGGGTAACATGAAGTGAAATTGAGCAAAGCATAATTTGATGAAAAAAGTTGACTCTTATCTTTACACCAATGTGGTATTTTCACAGTAATGATTAATGGTGATTTTGGTGTGATAGGAAATAAGCTTGAGATTTTTCTATGTATTATTTCATATAATCTTCACAAATATCCTTAGAGAGTACTTCATTTTAAAAATAAGTAATTTGTACACTTATTTTACAAATAAGTGTACAAATTACTCTCTCGTTTTACTTGTTAAAGACAACCAAGTTAAAGACCATCAGAACAGTAAGCAGTCGGATTACGGTTCAAACCCACTACTCTCTAGCATCAGAATACATGCTGTTTAATAGTAAACCACGTTAGGTTTTTAATAACTCTTTTCCAAAATATCTTCTTTAACAGCATAAGCTTTTTAAGCACTTAATATATACTAGACACTTCCTAAGTATTGTGAACAGAAAGATAAATAAGTCAAAATCTCTTATTTAATAATTTCACTTTCTAACCACTTCCTCTCAATATACCTTTTTGCCTTTTCCTTATTGCTATGAAAATACCACTAAATAAATGAAACAACTATTTGTACAGAAATGACTGAATAGATGTAGGAAACTTTGAGTCTCCAGACAAAAGCATTCTATGAGCTTACGGTATTGTAATTATTATGAATTGGCGCAAAAAGTTCTATGACTCATTTTGTTGTGGACTTTGACTTTATTTTCTAAGTGTAACCTTTCATACCCCAATTTTTCTAACTTTTAGAAATTGTTCATTTTTAAAAGATGAATTAAATACATAGATTTCCAGTTCGCTTACACTTCAATTAGCATGAGATCATCCATAAAGGGTGATGAGACTTAGAAGCAAAGGACACATGAGCCCTACTACAAAAGAACTTGTACACAAAGAGCAGTCCAGTGCTGAGCTGCACAGCTGCAATTCTGGACATATTCTCATCTTGGCAGAGGGCATTTTCTTCTTGTAGACACAGTGTTGAGGAACAAAGATTCCATGTGGATCAATTATGATTTATTATGTTTCAATTTAACCTATAATTTTTGGCACTCAGGAAAGGTTTGTAAAAACCACAAGTGATAAAAATGCACACTATTTTATAAAAGAGGACTTAAGGATAAAAGCAAAGACAAACCACTTTTCTAACAAACCACTTTTTCTAAAATACTGATGGAGTTTAATCCTTAATAGTTCCTATCTGGAGAGATAAAAGTATAGTAATTATTCTTTTATGTATAAGAAATTTGCAAGTCTGTGCATATCTTCCTTTTTTCCCATTTCACCAATGTTTATGCATGTAAGCTTTCTTTAGATATTTTAATTGATATTTTACATATATGTATAAATTATTATTATTATTATTTTAAATTTTATTATTATTACACTTCAAGTTTTAGGGTACATGTGCACAATGTGCGGGTTTGTTACAAATGTATACATGTGACATGCTGGTGCGCTGCACCCATTAACTCGTCATTTAACATTAGGTATATCTCCTAATGCTATCCCTCCCCCTTCCCCCCACCCCACAACAGTCCCCGGAGTGTGATGTTCCCCTTCCTGTGTCCATGTGTTCTCATTGTTCAATTCCCACCTATGAGTGAGAACATGCGGTGTTTGGTTTTTTGTCCTTGCGATAGTTTGCTGAGAATGATGGTTTCCAATTTCATCCATGTCCCTACAAAGGACATGAACTCATCATTTTTATGGCTCCATAGTATTCCATGGTGTATATGTGCCACATTTTCTTAATCCAGTCTATCATTGTTGTAAATTATTTAAAATATAAAATAATTTATATTTTACATGTATGTCAGTGGCATGTATTACTATTCGTTGACATGATAAATTTTCAGTTCAATTACATTACAAACTTCTGATAAATAGAAACTATCAGGGTTTTTCCAAGGTCACTGAATTTGAAATTTAAAAACTGCAATCAAGCTAAAACCCTAACAATTTTAGAATAAGTATGTAAACAGTGGCAAGTAGTAAAGGGCATGGCTGTTAGGTCAAATGGTTCTCCCCAAAGATAGGAACTTGAACCAAAAGCAGATAAAACCATTTGAGAACTGCTTTTAAGCAGAACGATAGCAATATAAGAAAGACCCTAAAACGGTATGCAAGAGAAAAAGCCATATTAAGCATGATAGAGAGAGGATAAAATATTTAAATGAGTCATATTTTGTTTAGTTCTGTTTTAACCAAGAAAGTGTTGACACATTGAAGTTGTCATTAATGTGGAGTGAGTGCTCAAGATTTTGGATTCATTCAGTATAATCATAATATAGAAGACTTCAAAAAGTTCTATACTTGGGAGACTGAGTTATGTTTGCACAGTTGTTTTCCCCAAACTTATATATACACAATTCTTTACTATATATGACTAACATAGATTAAAATAACACCACACCATCATAAGTGACTTGATGAAATAGAAATACATTCAAGTAAGACATGCCAGGACTCCAGCTAAATTAAAATTCCAGAAGAGAAGTTATGTCCTTTTTGGTTACTGATAAATTCTAGTACCACTCACATGCCAGGCATGTAAAAAGATGCACAGTAAATGCTTATTAAATGAATGAGTAAAAAGAGAATGTAATAAGTAAGTGAAGGAAGGAAAAAACTTAGATTATTTTGAAATAAATACCAATGAAGATTATGTCATAGGGTTTTTGGTAAGATTAAATTAGCTAATATATGTACCATGCTTATAAAAGCATCTAGAAATTTGAAAGTGTTCTAAATTTTAGCTATAATTATGAGTTATTTACAGAGAAGGTAGAAGTTAGGGCCAATTAGATTGGAAAACAAACTGGCTCTTAAAGTTGCTGAGTTAGATTTAGACAATAAACACTTTATAAAGAGGGCGAGAAAATGTATATGGATTACCGAAGGCATTGGTGTCTGAGGTTTAAGAATCCACCAGAAACTGTATAACTGTCAATGAGGCAGGTTTCTCACAAATCTTAATTTGAGAGTTGGTATAAATGATTGTAGGGCATGCATGTCCAGTTTCAATAAGAATTTTACTTCGTGGCTGGGAACACACAAAATGGATCAAGTTCTTAAAAAACAGCATTCACAAGAGCATGATGCTGTTCCCAAATGATCTACAATTAAAAGTCTTCCCTGAAAAGTCAGTAGAGAACCCATTAAAACATAACTTCATACTGTACCACTCAGACTTCCCTCCTGTTCACACTTTTGAGCTGCTGCTGTTTACTTTTACCCATGCAACAATCCCTGACCGTCAATTACCTGAGGGTAGTAGAGAAGGCTTTGATCTCTTTCTACATACATTTGTTGAAACACTTGCACAGCATCCAGGTCTTCTCAGTTATGAAAGAAAAAGAATGGCTGTACCCCCAAAGGTATGTTCTTTTAGTATCGGTTTCTTCTACTTATTTGGAAGCAAGTCTGCCATTTTAGTTACATGTTCTCATGATTCTTGGATTTTACTGTTACACTAAGTTCCTACATTTTTGTATTCCCACCTAGCTGCCTTTTTCATTTGCCACTGTCATTTTTGGCCAAGAAAATTGCTCTGAAGAGATTTGTCCTGTCTCTAGTACTGATGGCAGCAGCAGACTGTCTGGAGCAGCCACTGCCATCACCAAACCACTGCAGGGAGGGTGTGCGGAGGAAGCAAACCCGCCTGCAGCCCGCCACCTTGCTGACTGCCAAGATAGAGCTAAGTCATGTCATCCTCCGGCAGGGAAGCAGCACCATCAGACAGAGAGGAGCTCTGAGGTAGAGCTGGGCCCTGGCAGTGCTGTGCTTGTACACAGAGATCTGGTACTGCCCAGGGAAAGTGGAGCTGGAGCCATGCTTCTGGCCTGGGGTGGAAAGTGGGAGCTGCGATGCTTTAGGGACCTGGCCAGTAGTACAGCCACTGTGCCCACCCAGCCAAGGCTGCTGGGATCCTCTGCCTTGGGAGGAGGCTCTGCATGGAGCCACCAGAGGCCATACCCCTGGGGTCAACCCACATCGGGGGTGACCGCCAAGCCTGACACTCCCTATGGCTGGGCCCAGGGATGATCTGCTCTGTCCTGGGTTGCCCCTGAGCACTGGGGTAAAGGGGAAGCTCTTAACAATGTTACCCCTGCCCCAGACACCAGCCCAGGCCCAGCGAGGACCTGGAGACCCCACCCCAGGCTGCGAGGGGGCACTGCTGGGGCTGCGTGCTCCACGGAGCTGGCAAGATCTGGGAGCATGTGGCAGCCCCACCGTCCCAGGTGTGGCTACAGCTATCTGACTGAGAGTTGTCATGCCCATTCCAATCTCAGAGCACTGTGGGGCCGAGCTCTGGTGCTGTCACAGCCAAGCCAGGGATACACACACTTGAGGTAGTGCTGACATGCCAGTCGCCTGCTGCCTCAACACCCTTTGGACTTTAGGTGCCAGTGAGTGTGGGTGGACAAGCCAAGGGTGGGCTGAGGGCATCTCGGCACTAGCCTGAAGGTGCCCCTCCACATGAACAGCCTGGGCACTATGAACAGCAATGGGAGGCAGACAGGATCTTGGGTGGAATGGAGTGGGTCCTGGGTTAGGCCCCACCTTCAAGCCAGGGAGGGCCTGAAGGCTGGGACCCGGGCTGCCAGTCCTGCTGACCTTCGTGGGGACTTGTGGTTCCTTTTCCAGGCCCACCCATGGCAGCCCATGAACCAATTGGTTCACACTTCCTTCCCTCTGAGGCCCATAAAAGCCCTGGGCTCAGCAAAAGAATAGTAGAGGATGGAGAGATGATAGGAGGACCAGCTGCAGAGAGCAGCTACACTCTCTGCTGAGAGCTGCAGACAACGGGATAACCAGCTGCAGAGAGGAGTTGCCCTCTCTCCTGACAGCTGAACAATTGTTAGAATGACCAGCTACAGAGAGGAGCTACCCTCTCTGCTAGGATCTGAATACCTGTTGGGGCACCCTGGCTATGGAGAGGTGCTGCCCAATGAGGGTTTTCTCTGAGCTGTTCTACTGTTCAATAAAACTCCTCTTTATCTTGCTCACCCTCCACTTGTCTGTCTATCTCATTCTTCCTGGTTGCAGGACAAGAACTTGCTACAAACTGAAAGATGAGGGTAAAAGAGTCGCTGTAACACAAACAGGGCTGAAACATGACCCTTGCTCACCATGTTGCAGGTGAAGAGAAGGAGAGAAGAGCTGTGGCCTTTTGGGGATCCTAGACCTGGGAGCTCCCCAAGCCAGGACTGTGACTGCCTCTTTGGAGCCCTGTGGTTCCTGGCATCTCCAAGCTTCCAGGCACCACTGCATTCCCCGGTGCCAGCCAGGGAAGCTGCTTGCAGTGCGCCTGGTTCAGCCGCAGCCTCACAGAGAGCTGGCACTCATGCCAGCACCTGGAGCTGCCTGCCCCATGTCAGCAGCTGGCATGTCTGACTACGCAGTGGCTGGACCCCATTCTCGCTCACACACAACTCTTGCCACTCCATGCCTGGTTCCAGTCACCTTTGGATGCATGGGATCCAGGCTGGTAGCATGAGCTGAGCACGGTCTGCCAGGCCAAATGAGTGGAACAAGCCCAGTGGACAAAGGTATCACCAGCCAAAGATTTCTAGACAGTAAAACAACACCCCAAAGATCCCATAATGGCACCTTGCCATAGGCTTAAGAAAATAGTGGCTCTGCTGAACATCTCTTCTAGTTCTAGCCATGAAGGTGCTATTTATCAGCAGTAAAGGGAATGAATATAGCCTTAAGGAGTGCATGCATGATCTTTCAACCATCCTAGTCTCCTTGCTCGTTCTCAGCCCTCCGATTCTGGGGTAAAATCATAAATTGATTTTTATAGTAGTTTTCTACTCTTCCCCACCATAATTTACTGTATTTTCCATAAAGAAAGAGACATATATTCTTGACATTATCTTTTAAGGGTGTCCTTAAAAAATATTTCTTGCTCTATTTTATGTAATAGTGAGAAATTAACTTTTACACTTTTTGTAAACATATATTTCGGTCCGTTTATGGGATATGTTCACAGGGGTTTTTAAAAATGTATTTGCATAAATTGATGAACTGATACATTATTGTTACTTTTGTGCTCCCTTGAAATAGCAATGACAGACATGTAGACTCCTGCTGATAACAGACATTATTTTTATTTTTACAAATAATATGTGGAAATGGTTTGATAGATGTAATAAAGCACATCTAAACAAGCTAATGATAATCATTTTTAATTTATTTTTAAAGGATCTATAAACAAAAACATATTTCTTCTAAGCCACTATAACCCCAAAAATTTACCCATGATCCTAAAGCAACAAACAAAAAAAAACACACACACATGCAAAAAAACAAGCCTAAATCCACTTTGGTGAATATCTTTTATTTTCAAAACTTACATAAATATCTAATTTTTAATGGCATGTTATTCTTGTGTTATACACAAATGACTCCAAATATAGATAGCACAATAATTAGAATTTAAAAGACAAAACATAATGGCACATATCAAATAATGATGTATATTGCAGTTTCATAGAGATTGACATATTTCATTGGAATAGCATTTATTTTTTCAACAGCTCTTCATTAACTTTTATTCATAAAAAGATAAGCCACATATTGGGAAGAGATATTTGCAGCATGTAAAACTTGATAAAATATTAGTATCCGTTGTACTTAACAACTCTTAAGAAAATGATAAATAATACAGTAAAAGTAGGTAAAATACCTAAATAGAAAATATAAAAGGAAACACTGAAACTTCAAAACAGGCTCTACACCTTTAAGGTAAAGGTTTTAAGGTGACAAAATCAAAAGTTAAGATTGCAATTAGATAGCTTTTATACTTACTAGATTGGTGAAAATTTTTCACAAAATCAAGTATTTGTAAGACTGGAGGAAGGGGAACACTGCTGGCAGACGTATAATTTGTTTAAACAACTTTTGAAAACAGTTTGGCACAATTTGTTACTATGACATACGCTATAACCAGTGATTACGCTCCTCGGCATATACTCTAGAGAAATTTTTGAATTTTGAATTACTAGGTAATTAGCAGAATGTTTGTAATAGCATTATTCAAAATAGCAAAATCTTAGAATCAACACACATATCTGTCAAAAGCAAATTGGGGCTGGACACGATGCCTCACACCTGTAATCCCAGCGTTTTGGGAGGCCAAGGCAAGTGGATCACTTGAGGTCAGGAGTTCAAGACCACCCTGGCCAACATGGTGAAACTCCATCTCTATTAAAAGTATAAAATGTAGCCAGGCGAGGTGGTGCGTGCCTGTAATCCAAGCTACTCGGGAGGCTGAGGCAGGAGACTCACTTGAACCCGGGAGGCGGAGTTTGCAGTGAGCCGAGATCGTGCCACTGCACTCTAGCCTGGGCAACAGAGCAAGACTCAAAAAAAAAAAAAAAAAAAAAGGAAATTGAATAGATAAATTGGGATAGTGTCATACAATAAAATAGTCCATAAGAATGAAAAATTAATGAGCTATAGTTTATGAACCAATATAGATGAATTTTGAAGGGTGATAATATTGAGTTAATAAAAAATAAGTCACAAAAGGCTGTTGTTATTATGATAAGATTTTCATGAAGTTCAAAGCAATACTGAAAAATATATTGTTTCAGTATTGCTGAAAGAAAAATACATGCAGCCAATACTGAAAAATATATTATCTAGTGAAATTCGATGCATGAGATTAAAATCTATAAGCAAGGATATGATACACTAAAAATTCAGAATAAAGGTTATTTCTGTGAGGAATGAAGATGCATTGAGAAAGGGGTGTACTAGTAACAATATTGTTTTGATCTATTCCTTAAGTAGAACGTTACAACCATATCTATTTGTTTTCATTATTATACTTCAAAACTCATATATAAAGATTTTGTATTACTTATTTTAGAGTTTTGTATGTATGTCATAAATACATAGCTATATGTGTATATCAAATATTACATTATTATAATGTATTGTTTTTTAAAAAGAATATGATAGCTTATTTAAATGAATTACTTATGTGTGTTCTGAATATGATAAAAAATTAACTCAGTATTCGAAATTCACAGAACAAATAGTCAACAAATGGTATAGTAAGAACTGATAGGTTTGCACTCATTGAGGAGTTTTCAAGGTTGGAAAATTTTTATTTTTTCACGATTATACTGCATGGACAGTCAAGTCATAGAACCTAGTTTGTTTTCATGTGATCTCCCACTCTGGGTCAATTCTCTGGCCACAAGAGTTGTGGGCCGGAGTCAGGGATGGGAGTAAATGTCAAATTACATGTTATACAGAGAGGTCTATGAAGTGGTCTCTAATAGCATAAGTACCCAAAACAACCATAGGGAGAAAGTAGATAAATCTCAAGAGTGGCCACTAGAAATTATTACACTACAGCTGTTGAGCGAACCACACAGATCTAAATTGCTAGAGCTGCCTTGGATCTGGAACATTTCCACAGCAAAGTCTCCTTCCAATCTGAGAAAATTCTAGCTATATTACTGTTACCTTCTTTATGTGGGGTTTGGCTACCCAGCTAAGATCACTGCCTTCCAATTTTCACAGTTATTTTAATTTATTTATACATATATATATATTTATTTAGAGACAGAGTCTCGCTTTATTGCCCAGGCTGGAGTGCAATGGCATGATATCAGCTCACTGCAACCTCTGCCTCCCGGGTTCCAGCAATTCTCCTGCCTCAGCCTCCCCAGTAGCCGGAATTACAGGCACCCATCACCACGCCCGGCTAATTTTTGTATTTTTAGTAGAGATGAGGTTTCACCATGTTGGCCAGGCTGGTCACGAACTCCTGACATCAAGTGATCTGCCTGCCTTGGCCACCCAATGTGTTAAGATTACAGACATGAGCCACTACGCCTGGCTTAATTTTCACATTTATGTTTAGAATACTTATGATTTGAGATTGAAATGTTCTAAGAAGTCATCTTGCTGTAACTACATCAATATCTGGTAGAATGCTTCCCAATATATATGGACATATAATCCAGTTTCTTTCTTTAATGTGTGCATATATATGGTCACATATAATTTTTGTGTATTTATACATAATTTTAAATACAGTATATTATTTACATTTGCTAAAAATTTAAAGTAATATTTTACTTCAAAAGTAAACTTATATAAGACAAAAAGAAAGCATAAAAGTAGAAAACCAGATGAAAATTAAAAGTATTTTCCAATTTCATTTATAACTCATCCTCCACATGTAACCACATACAGCTGACCCTTGAAACAATATGATATTGAACTGCATGGGTCCATTTATACATGGATTTTTTTTCAAGGAATATATTTTTAAAAATTTTTAGGGATTCATGACAATATGAACGATGTATCCTAGAAATATCAAAAAAGTATGTCATGAAATACATGTATATATACATAAAATACAAGAATAATACATAAAATACATGTGTATACTAGTCTATTTTATCATTTATTGCCATAAAATACACACAAATCAATTATCAAAAGCTAAAATTTATCAAAGCCTATGCACTCAAATGCTTACAGATTGTACCTTGCACCATTCAAAGTCAAGATAGATGTAAACAAATGTAAAGATGCAGTATTCAATATTAAGTGTATCACTGTCATAATTTTGTAGCCACCTCTTGTTGCTATTGAGGTGAGTTCATGTGTTGCCAGGATCCCGTGTAATGCTTACTCTGTGTGAGGAGTTTGTCTTTCCAGGAAATTGCATTATCACAGAAAACAGTTATTCCTCCATGTTCCAGCATATTTTTTCTCATGTTTAGTGCAATATCATAAACCTTGGATAACACCATGAAACACATATGAAATGGCACTGGTGATGCTGGAACTGCTCCCAAGAAGCAGAGAAAGTCATGACATTACAAGAAAAAGCTGAATTGCTTGATATGTACTGTAGATTGAGGTCTGCTGCTATGGTTCCCTGCCATTTCAGACAGATGGTCCATCCTGTAAACAGATGATGGAAATTTACAGTATTGATAAATACAATACAGTAGTGTAAAGGCATTTCCTCTTTCTTATGATTTTCTCAACTTTTTTTCCAACTTAGTGTATTTTAAGAATATTGCATATAATGCATATCATTTACAAAATATGTGTTAATAGACTATGTTATCAGTAACTTTTCTGGTTAACAGTAGGCTACTAGTAGTTAAGTTTGGGGGGAGTCAAAAGTTAGATGTGGATTTTTTTGATGCCACAGGGTCAGTACTCCTACCCTTATGTTGTTTAAGGGTCAACTGTAAATACATGTGTATGCACTGTAAATATATATGTATGCATATAGCAGGCTTGTCTGTAATAGCAAAATCTGGAACTGAACAAATTGAGATGGAAAGGTCTCTCAACAAGTAAATGCAAAAAGGTACTGAACATTATATAAAGCATTGTATCATTTGTCCAAGAAAGAGATAAGCACAGGTGCATATATTACGAGAAGACTATTTTTGGAAGGACACGTAAAAATTTTATATTCTTATATAGCCACACATATATATACATACATACATATATACATATACATTTATATGTATACATGCATATATGTATATCTACATATATATGTATATACACTTATATACATTTTTGAAAGAATAGATTGAAAAGAATTAGATAAGAACTTTCACTCTGTATAAACATATACATATATACAAACATACACATATAAACACTGTATAAATACATATAAATATATATATGTGGGTTTATATAAGGTTATAAAATTTAGTAAGTACACAATAAATACTATTATTATTATTATTTGGAGTTAAAATTTAAAAAATAAAAGAAGCTATGCTGTTCCTCTGTACAGGAAAACCCCAAATGTTCTCAGTTTCATGTATAACAGAACATGGAAGATTTACACTTAATGAAAATTATTTTACTATTAGAGTTTCAGTACTCCATTTCACAAATAATCTAGCTATAGAAACCAAGTCTAAATATTAAATACTGGTAATCCAATCTCTCTTCCACATGTTTGCCAGTCTTGAATGATTCTGAATCCATAATATTCCTGATAGGCTTGCTATGTTTCCTCCTGTTTAAATGGAAATTCCAAATTCAAAATCACTGTGCATGTAACCCTGGAACAGAAACAGGACATTAGTGAAAGAATTGATGAAATCTGAATAAAAGTTGAAGCTTAGTTCGAGACCAGCCTGACCAACATGGTGAAAACCCATCTCTACTAAAAATACAAAGAAATTAGCCGGATGTGGTGGTACACGCCTGTAATCCCAGCTACTCGGGAGGCTGAGGCAAGAGAATCACCTGAACCCGGGAGGTGGAGGTTGCAGTGAGCCGAGATTGCACCCACTGCACTCCAGCCTGGCGACACAGCGAGACTCCATCTCAAAAAAAAAAAAAAAAAAAAAAACAGTTGAAGCTTAGTTTATATTTATATATCAATGTTGGGCTCTTAGTTTTGACAAATATAGCACAATAATATAAACTGAAATTTGGTTTGAGTATACAGAAATTATCTGTACAACATTTGCAGCTTTTATGTGAATTAAAATTAATACAAAATTAAAAGATTTTATATACATTATTTCATGCATAAACCTATTTTAATTTAAGTGGTTCAGGGAAAATTACTAGATTGAGCTTAACATAGACTCTATCAATCTAATATTGAAAGTATTCTGCTATATTTTTTCAGTCCTCTTATTTACTCAGTTTAAAAACGAATTAGAAATACATATATAGTCAGCAAATATTTATCACATATCTACTCTGTACCACTAGCTGGAGGATACATTAATGAATTAGGTAGTTTATTTTCTAGCAAGAGCTACAAATATGTATATAAATAATAATGATTCAATAGAAAGAGTTGTTTCCTACAGGAAAGGTTTAAAGTGTTACTAGAATTTATAGAAGAGAAAATATCTTCTCTTTGCAAATATTGGATCAAGGAAAGTTTTAAGTAAGAGTTGTCATTTGAATTGGACCTTGAGCGATCACTTGTTTTTGGATAAGTATTGATTAGAAAATGTACATAAAGAAAGACTACAGTATACAAAGTCGGTAGAGTATATGGAGTTTAGGGGACATACAGAATTATAGTGGAAAATAAAGACAGAGACAGAAAGGTAAGTTTCCAGTGTTTTGTAGAACACATTAATGACCAGGTTGTAATGTACTTGATTTTTCAAGGTTTTGACAAAAAAGTAATGTCAAGACTGTAATTTCAAAATACCGCATTCTTCTAAAGATACTGTCTTGTTTCCATATGGAATTAGAGAATGTTCTGACAACTTTTTCACTTAGTAGGATGAATTAGAACCCCTCAGGAGACAGATCCTGGGGAACAGAGCAAGCCAGCAGCTGGGAAAGTTTAGTGTGAATGCAGATAGTTCATCAAAAGGAAAATGTTGACATATGCCAAGTGGTTACGTGGGAAATCAGTTATTTCCAAGGACAGAAAGTAACAGATTTCTCTACAGGACAACAGAGTGTGAGGATATGGAAGCCAGGATGGAAAAATTGTGTAGCAAAACATATGGTCAACATAAGGGAAACAGATATCAGAGTCCAAGCTATTGTGCGCACATTTAAGACAGAAATCCAAATTTGCAAAGAAATGGAATTAATCAGACCAGTACTTAACCCTTGTCTAGAAAGGATAAAGCAGAAAATTGATTATAGTAACTAGATTCCTGTTTAAATCCATGGAAAACCCCACTTATTTGCTATCAATATTAAAGAAGACTCTAATCTGGCCTTTGACAATGATAGAAATTCATGAGTTGACAGGAGACACTTATACTATTGAAAGGGCACTTGGAAGAATGAGAAATGGAAGGACAAGGAAAGTGGTTCAGTAGGAATTTGTACTTCGTACTCTGAGTACCAAGGAGAAGAACCAGAGCATTGGACTGAGAACTGTTGGATTGTACAAAAATTAAAACCAAGGCTCCAAGAATAGCCAATAATAGACATTTTAATCTCAGTTAAACTAAATCACACAAAAATGCTTGTATACATGAGGAAGTATACTGGTTAAAAGAGAATTAGAAGCCCTGCCTTCTCTACATCTATCTGCCTTCCAAACTTGGACAAGTTTAAATATTTCCCTCAGCATGTGCCACCTAGATTAAATGCACCTTCTTTCTCTAAGAACTGATGGTTCAAGTGGAAAGGCCATCATAACTCTCTGAAATTTGACCAGTCCAGTTCTGAGTCATATTAAATCTCATGACCCATGTGGGTAGCCACAGTTGCAGGAATCACTGCCCCTGGAACAGTAATCAATACAGAGATTGGGTATTGAGGATATCACAGGTACACTTAGAAAAACCAGGTTATGCATCTGACAATGAGTCCGTAGAACAAGGCAGAACAAAGGTTTTCCAAATTGAAGAGTAGTTTTTCATTTTTTCAGACTGTTCTTCAAGTCTAATATGACAGAAAAATGTATTGAGAGATTAACATATAAAACAAAATATGTAATAGTTTCTTCAGCATGACTGACTATATATCAGTAATATACAGAAGCAAAATAATATATACCTTACATCATGTATGTGAATACCAGCATTTTAAAATTTAAATTATCTATCAGAGGGATATATTTATGTTTGAACATAATGCTGTTCTCTAAAACTAAAGTCATGTAAATAACAAAAGGAAATACTTTGAGGTGATAAGAGAAGCTACATTTTAAATGCATATATTATAAAAATGTAAAAGACATCTTAGTTTTCCTAGCAGAATATGATTTAATTGCCTCTTTAAAAATCAACTGTTGTCTTCCTATAAATTGAATGTTCTCTCATAACATTTTAATACACTTAACTCTTCTGCCTCTTTCAGCATTCTACATCCATTTCTAGGTCAGGTGTTTACCATTTTCAAAGCATTTATTCTGTCATCATTAATATGGAATTAATACAGGTCTTAGCTATTTATTCTCAACAATTTTCAAACCAATCATTTAGAGTGAAATACAGCTTAAAATTTATGGACAAAATAGTTGATAAATTAGGAAGAATGACAAGAAGAGTTGAGATGATTAACATTTCTGCATTACTTTTCCAGAAATAGACAAAATAAAATAAGTTATTTTGATGAAGATGTAAATAACATAAATCACTTTGGTGGAATATAAAAAAAGTGAATGTTTTTTCTTAGAACAGCTAAAAATCTAGTTGTTATTTTTCTAAATGAGCTATAAGAAAAAGTTGGTATTTTTAATTTAATGTAGCAGTGGAGTCTTTACCTGGTGTATGCACTTTTCTAAGCTGTATTCTTGTGACAGCCTATTAGAGATCCTGGAAATCTGTGAGGACCTGTTAGTGTTATTTTGTCAGGAAAAGATCTTTCTGAAGAGTAGCCAGAGAAAAAGCTCTTTGATTTAGAGAAAATAAATTGATTCTTTTATTATAATGCCATTCTAAATTAACACAGTGTACAATTTAAAAGTAAAACGTTTAGGAGGTTTAAAAAAAGTAGTAATACATTAGTTTTTGTTTGTTTTATACACTAAGAGATACATGGACTTTAGGTACTGGTATTGCAAATGAAAGTCAAATCAAGTGAAAAAGCCACTCAAAAGCATAATCAATATGGGGTAAAGATTCTAAAGACTGTGAACTGGGAGACTCACATAGAACTAGGATTAGGCTTTAGGAGATTTAGTCCAGGTTTAGTTCAAAAAGCTCTTTAATTGCACATTCAATTAAAACAGCTACATGTGAGTAATGACTATCATATTAGACAATGTAGTGTTAGATCATCCATTATATCTATAGTTTTCTTTAGATAAAAACCATTTTTATTGCTGAATCTTACCATCACCAATAATGCTATGCACCCAGTTTGACCATCATCTCTTTTTATCCAGGTCATTTCTTTCAGTGCCATGATCCAAACTATCCTTTATCCCTTTGAATTTATTAATCCTAACACCTTTTCACAGAATCCATCTTACATTCCATAATGTAGTGGTTAATTTTATGTGTCAATTTTACTGGTTCATGGGGTGCTCAGTTTCTATGAGAGTGATTTTGAATGAAATTAACATTTAAATTTGTCGACTGATTGAAGCAGATTGTCCTCTTTCATGTGGGTAACTCTCATGCTATCAGTTCAACCCATGGATAGAGAGAATCCTTCCTGCCTGACAACCTTTGGACTGAGACATCAGCATTTTTCCTTCCTTTAGACTCAAACTGAAACATTGGCTTTCCTTGGTCTCCAACTTGCTGATTCATTCTGCAGATCTTTGGACTTGCTGGCCTCCATAATCATATGAGTCAATTCCTTATAGTAAGTCCCAATCTCTCCCTCTCTCTGTCTCTCTCTGTACATTTGAGTATCAATCTATCTATCTTATTCATTTTGTTACTCTGAAAAGCCTTGAAATAGTCAATTATTATAATTAGGCTAAAGTCTCTTGCTTCTCTCTTCATTATACTCTGAATGCTCTGTCTCTCTGCCTTCTCAGAACCTCTTCTTTGAAGATGAATGTAGAAGAAAAAAGGATACAAAAACAATAATCAGTGTCATGTTGGGTAGCAATCACCAACATCAGTGCTGTAAGAAAAACATTCTATACATTTCGAATTCATTTACTCTAGAACTCTTCTAAGTGAATATTTACAATCTTTTTTCTTTCCTCACATTTTAACATTTTTCTCCCATCCCAACTCTCAGGTAAGACTTTCGAAAGCAATTTCACTAATAAATTTCTCTGAAGAACTTCTTCAGGTGCCCATTATCACATCACCTACCTACCAGAATTCTTACCCATATATGCTGCCTCTTCACCTGAGATCACACATAAGGCCAGACTCCGAAAATAGCCAGTCCATTCTTTGTTTTTTGCATCACATCCCCTCAGCTATTACTTCCCTTAACTTCTCTTTTTTCTGAGTGAGAATGAAGATAAAGAGAACTTTTTAAAGAGATAAAGGCAGAGGCCACTTATCCTTAAAGAGAAAAAAATTCCCCAAGACTGAAATGAGCGTATGTTTTTTGAGGGTTAGATTTCCTAAATAAGGTGTACTATCATCATTTTTTTATAGAACTTTGGAGAGTTAACTTCAGATCAGAATTTCTGTGGAGTGGTAGTATCAGGGCTTCAAAGTTACTCAAGAATATCCATGCTCAAAACTGACATGAACATTTTAAAGTTTTTTCTGTAAAATACATTGCAATCTTAGAAAATAAGTATCTCAGTAGTAACCACGAGAAACAGAAAAGTAATTATTCTTCTCTGACTTTTCTCATCACTTTAGTAGTCTTCTGATCCTTATATAATTCTAAGTAGGAGAGATCACTTCAAGATCAAGTTTGAAGTTCTTCCCATATTGATAAATATAATTTCATAGTCACATTTTATTTGATTTAGAAATAATAAGCCAATGTGACAGTTCTGAACTCAGATGTAGTGACTGAAAATTCATACTTGGTACATATATGAAAAAAATTCCAAGATTATTAAAAATTTTTATGCATCAGATAAAGACACCTCAGAGAGAATAAAAACTCTAGAATTGGAGCTGACTTTAAAAACAGCCATGATCTGGGATAAATCTAGTGCATAAAAGTAACTCTGAACTCTCAAAAGTTACTGGTGACTTTGTAAATATGTGTAGACTGTTATGAGTCTGAGTTAGCAAAATTATGTCAAAATGCTTTAAAACCCTTGAGAAGATACAGGGTGACAAGGGAAAAGGACTTTCAAAAAGGAGAAGGGTGTGAATTGTTTCCTTGCTAGAATTCTTTGACAAGATTAATATCTGCACAATTCCCTATAAAGCAAGGAGATTAAAAGTGATCTTTCACCTTCATGTTTCAGACTATGGATCTAAACATCTTGAATCATCCTTAGAGGCACGAAATACTTAGTTGTGACCCATTCTAGTTTAAAGAATGCCCTTGTTTCCCTAATGCCGTACTTATCACCATATTTTGGATAGGTGGTAAAAAAAAAATTGTTTTGCCTATTTAAGAAAAGTACTCCCAAATAAGGATGCGTTTTAGGAATAAAATGGCTCCCAAAGAAGAAGAGTACATTGACTATCAAGTAAGATACAATCTCAGTGCTGTAGCAATGGTGATTCTCTAGGCTAGGATACAGTCACAATTGATAGAATTTCGTGTTTTCCCATATTTTGTAGCCGTTTACATTCACTGACTTAACAATACATCATTGACAAAACAGCTGAGAATATTGGAATATGTTCCTGGAATTCCAAGTAAATCATACTTTATATCAAATATTTGACTCACTGGGTGTTGCTCTGGAGAAAGTCAGACTCAGGAATTTGCCTTAACTACATTACGGTCAGTATGTAGGCAGGGCGAGTTAAGTGGCGTGCTCTGCTCCAAGCTCAGACAGCAGACAGCACTAACATCCTGCTCCTGACTTCTTCCAGCCACTAAAGCTGTTTACACATACACAAAGCAGAGGAGAGGAAGAAGTAATTGATTGCCTCCATAACGAGGGCAATCACACACACAGATAGGTCAATTTCAGTGGTACAAGACCAAGCCTTGCCACCTGAGGTGTTATTATAACAGTTCAAAGTCTTGACTACTTGTCAAGCTCTTGAAAGGCCAGGAGAGAGTACCTTTCTACATACCTCCTGAAACTTTGCTGCTGAAAGTGTCGCCGATTATCCAACAGCATTAGCATTGCTGGAAGATTGCTAGAAATGCAGCAAATATCTAAGATTACCCAAAATGTATTGAATCAGAATTTGAATTCTAACAAAATCCCTAGTTTAGTCATATTTACATTAAGGTCTGAGAATCAATGCCCTAAATTCTGCCTTCCAGAGTGAGAGAACCTGCATATCATCCTAAATATTACTGTCCTTCAAGCACTTATGGTTATTATTGCCTATAGCTCCCAGGACTTGGAGTAAGAGAATAGACTATGTGCTAAGACTGCCTGAATACAAACACAGAATATTAGCATTTGCCAGGGAAGCACTACCATATGTTATGGAAATAGACAACTCAGAAATCTCACAATATGATAGAAGGTTTTGGTTTTAGATTTTTGTTTTCCCTCACACGTTATAACTCAATATAAGTCAGGTGATCTTCTGCATGTTATAGCTTTACCATCTGGAACAAGTGGCCTCCAACGTCACCTTGGCAGGAAAAAAAAAGAAAAATTAAAGGGGCTCACTGGCTCTTCATTGCCTTAGCCTATAATGGACAGATATTACACCTGTTTATGAACCACCAGACAGAACTAGTTAAATAGTGAAAAGCATAAATATTTAGTGAGCTCTGCTTCAATCTTCCTAAATGCTTTTATAATTATATTTTATTTGGTTCAAGTTTTCATATTTCTCCTATAGAAGCTCAAATTCGTCAGGGGTCACCTGTTTCAGGGTTCTTGTGCATTTTTTCCTCTCACTGGCTATTAGATCCCTATTTGATGGCCTGTTATTTTCATTTATCTGCTTACTGGGGCTCAGGTCCAGCTTCCCGGACAGCTTACGTATGGGGCTGCCAATGACTTATGCAAGTGCCCGTGTCTTTACTCTTGTGAACCAGCAGGTATTAGCCATCAAAGAGGTCAGTCTCTGGTTGTCACCTAGCAGAAAGCCCTCAGTTCCTCCCAGCCCCAGTGCTTCAGAAGAAGATTAAACTCAGACCATCTTTTAAGTTTCTCTTTAGTTCTTTATGAACCATAGAGACTATAAACACACATTAATGTCAACCACCTCAGATAATTTGAGATCTCTCTGGCTGGGTTATCTTTATAATCTTCTATGTTCCAATGCTTACTCCCAGGGCTCTTAAGTGCTATCCCCCAGGCTCTTCTCCCCTGGAACAACAAATGACTGAATGAGCTCTTTCTATCAGGAAAAGACAGAGACTGGTCTCATTTGCATTACCTCTTCTTGGGCAGCTGCTCAGCAACCTAAAGATATCCAGGAATACAGTACATCTAGGAAGCATCCAAACTATTATTTATCAGGATTTCTCTCCATCCTTTACAGAAAACTCAGCTTAATGCATTTCATTTCCTTTGTACTGTATTAATTAAGCTGTAAAATGTAGAACAGGGAACAGAACCAAGGTTAGCTGACTACAGCTTCTAAGGTACCTGTATCTGACAGGTTCTACTGAGTCACATCAGCTTCAGTGTCAAGAGCAGGACAGAGGAGAAAGACAGATGTTGGAATCACAAAAGCAAGTTGATCACATCTCTATATACGATTGCCATAGGATCTGAGATGGGGGAGGAGTACTTAAGAAGGGTGAATGAGCCAGGAGCAGTGTGGTTCATGCCTGTAATCCCAGCACTTTGGGAGGCCAAGGCAGGAGGATCACTTGAGGTCAGGAGTGCAAGACCAGCCTGGCCAACCTGGTGAAACCCAGTCTCTAATAAAAATACAAAAATTAGCTGGGTGTAGTGGTGCACGCCTGTAGTCCCAGCTACTTGGGAGGCTGAGGCAGGAGAATCGCTTGCACCCGGGAGGCAGAGGTTACAGTAAGCCGAGATCATGCCATTGCACTCCTGCCTGGGTTACAGAGTGAGATTCTGCCTCAAAAAAAAAAGAAAAAAATGGTGAATGAGGTCCTACTACATGGATAACCAGAGAATGGCTGTGGTTGCCTTTTGCTCGAACCTGTTTCATATCCCCAACTTCATGTCGAGGGGTCAAATAGATAGGTGTCAGATTTCCCTGTATTGCATTGATGGAAGGGCTAAATGAAAGAGTCAAGTGGGATGGGTCAAGAAACCCAGATGCCTTGATCCAACTGGAAGCCGGACTGGGTATCCTGCCATACATAACCTCAACCTCTACCTCCACCCAGGCCATGGCTATCCTAAACTTTCCAGCTAACCAGAACAGCAAACTTTCAGTCAAGTATCAAGAAGACTGTAAGAAAAATCTTGGTATGGTAAATACATCAATCAGTCTAGAAAGACTGGCCAGACTAACAACCTTTACAGATAGACTAAGCAAATCGAATCAGACTATGGCACCGGGCACATAGCTTGGACCTTCTCAGATGTATTGAAGACTCTAAGAGACCAGCCATTCTGCTTACAAGGATGGCCTAGATACTCAGGGTGCTCCAGAACACTGTCTCAACAAACCTTAACACACACAATTAAGGCAGTTTAGAGTCACTGATCACCTCAAAGTCTCTGACCGTCTAAAATCAGTGAGCTAAGGCAGACAGAAAACGCAGTATACCACCATATTTGACCTTTCCCCAACCCTCCCCTTGGCACCCAGGAAAACATCTGCCCTCAGTACCTTGGCTGCCTTGGGTTACACATAAAGGGCAGAGAAGGCTGAGACTACTCAGTGATTCTAGTTCAAGGCTGAAATTTTGCTACATTTCAGTTTGGTGTGGTTTTCTCGTACACACATCAAGCTAAAAACACAAAACATCTGTGAGAACTACACTACATCTTGACAGGGACATGTGGCAAGAAGGTAGTAACTATTTTTGAGATTTCCTTCCCTACTTAAGGTTGTGCACACCTCTGATCCTGCCATGGAAGCAAATGTTAACCAGATTATCTATAACATCCTCTAACCTGCCTTTATCTTTGGCAAATATACATTGCTCTTTCAAGAATGCTGTCATTATATCGATTTGATGTCGTATTTGAAGTTTTTAAGACTATAAAAAATTGAACAAAATGTGCTAATATATTAGTGACAACTATTAAAAATGCTCAATGTACAGATTTTATACTGTATAAAGATTATTCAAGTTACATTTTGAAGGGTGAAAGAGAGAGAGAGAATTGGAAAGAGACTCCTGGTATAGAAAGTAGCTTAAATAAGCAAAACCAAAACCAAAAGCCTTTCCAAAGGACAAATGCCTTTGTAGAAAGTAGTGAGGTCAGTAGTTGAGTATTTCATTAATTCATTTGAGAAGAAATAGAAAATGGGTTGAATGAGGCAAGATAGTGCAAGGCTAAGGGCTTGATGAATGCCAGATTGAGGGGTTGAACGGTTGTGTTGAGCTCTTAATTGGGGTTAAACAGATAATTTTCATTTGATTATCTATCTAGTAGACAGTGGAAAGTTATGTGAGGATATTCACAAGGAAGGATATGAGAAGAATAAAACTAAAAAAGTAGAAGTGAGTCCATTTTTGTCAGTGTTTAATTGCAGAGGATATTAAAGAAATGAGAGAATAGAATCCTAAACATGGAAAAATATAATGAACTCTTAATAGTCATTTCACATAAAAATATATTCCTAGAGTAATATTTCTCTAAAACTATTATAAACAGGCAACTAAATAAATCATTTTATGTTTAACAAACAAGTATCTTTCAAAATACGATTGCATTTTTAACTTGGCAAAGCAGTTTTGCAGCTGTCAATGAATAACACAGAAAAATCTTACCAACAAAAGAGCCACTACATGGAAAAGAGAAATTCCAGAGGAGTAATGAAAGGCTTACTTAAGGAAAAAATATGATTTTCAGTAAATTTAAATACATACTTAGATTTTTCAGCTGCATTTTTGTCTACATAAATGAAATGACTGATTTGAAGATTTCCATAAAGAGTTTAGATAAATGCTTACTATCAGATAAATAAATAAATATTAAAATCCTATGCTGCTGTTCTCAATGATCAAAGTTAGCCAAGAAAGAAAATGGACAATATTTCCTAATGATCTAAAATTTATGGAAAATTACATTTTCCAAGGTTGTGCTCACATCTGATCATTACAGTCATTTAATTATAAGGTTTTTGGGAAGAGCAACGGTAATTTTTTCCCCTAATCCATCGAAGACTCCATAGCATAGTCGTTAATATTACAGACTCTACAGGCCAGATTGCCTGGGATCACATTCTGATTCTGCCACTTACTAGCTATATGATTTACTTCTCTGTGCCTCAGTTTCTCATCTATAAAATGGTAATGCTGATCATAGTATCCATTGTCCTAGGGCTGTGTGAAGCAGGTTCACTGTGCACTGGTTACTGACCTGTCTGAATCTGGTGAGGCAGTATACCTGTACGCACAACATTACATGAAATGGTTTTATTGCCTACAGATAGGTAGCAAGGGACAAAAGAAGACTGGCTGTGTCAAAATACCATCCCGCCAAGGTTTTTTTAGTTGTGGTTGTGACATCGTGCCACCTTAGACCAGCTAAATTAAAATAGGGTCCCACTGGCTCTCTCCCATGTGGCAAGTATCAGGTCTTCACTTGATAATCCAGGGCTCAGCTTCTATAGACACGCACTGTAGTATTGGGAATGCTGGTGTAGTTCACCACTGGCAGGATGTAAACGTGTCTGTGATCTGGGACAGAATGATGTCCAGGACAGCAGATTCAGCATTTCTTCAGGTTACCTGCAGTGGCCGCAGCTTACACAGCCAAATCAAGGCATTTTTCTTCCAGGTCTCTGCTGTCACATCCTTGTAAAAAAAGCAGACTGACAGTTAGTACCTCACCCCACTTCCCTCCTGGGGTCCCAGATGTTCCCCACCTATCACATGGGGATTGGGCTGAGTTGGTGTAGTGACCCAGTCCTGTTTCAGTCTCAAGACTACCGCCTGTATAAGGCACCCATTGCCTTATGTTGTTTGACCAATAACTTTCAACCTTCAGGTTAAGAAGAGGTCATGTCCCATACTCGTTCACCCAAATGAAAGGATTACATGCCCCAGAAGCTACTAGAGGGACCTTAGCACCTTGGTATTCCTTGGTTCTGTTCCTCGCCACTGTGGGAGCTCATAAAAGGGAGGCACCTGGGGGAAGAATTGCCTCCAGATTAGAGTCAGGGGTCCTTGTCTGGGGTACTACGACAATCTGAAATGCAAACCACCCCCAGGATGTGCACTGTAATGGGAAAAGGGGAAAAATGTTGGGAACACTGAAATTGATATTCTGCAGGCACAGCTTAATCAGGAGGCTGCCTGGTTGACCTCCACTCCCACCATGCTCAGTGTTTTCTAACATGAACTGTGTGCCATTTTTCCCTTGCATTGAGTCCAGTTTTTAGTGTACATACTACCTTGTTAGATGGGGGCACCACCCTTCTAACATTGGCTAGAATATTCATGTCCAGTCTCAGTCAAAACAAGGCCATCCACTGGCTGGACGGTGGCCATACCCCTGTGGACCCTGTCGGCTTATTTCACAGGCCATCAGTAAACCATGCTATGCTGTTGGCATGCATATCTCTGAATCTTGGGTTGCAAGTACCTATGAAAGGAACTGGAGGATCCCTTATGGGTCATTTGGTCCCTTCTGATAAGCTAGCCATTTGCTTACGGAATCTACTAGTAACTTGGAGTCCTGGCTGGGCCTGATATCAAATGTACCATTTCCATTTGATAATTGAGCTCTGTGGAGCCTGTCTAACATTACTGGTTCAGTTTGTGAGGCCCAAGAGAGAGAATGAGCAGTTCAGGTCACAGCATCCCATGTGGCACTCCACCTGTAAGATGCTCAGTCTCCACCTGTGCCCAATAGCAAACAAGGAGTTGCTATTCGAAAGGGGATATGTCTGCCTCAGACAACTTATAAGTCCCAAATTTGAGAGACTGGTATGCCCTGGTAGCAGTTTTCTGTTGTCACAGACTTCAATCTGCATGCATAAACATTGCACACACCAGTAATTCCATCAAGGTAGCAGACTCAAGGTTTTCAAGGTGGTGCCTGGGTCTTGACTTGTTGAATGGCTTCCAAGATCTGCTGCTGCTGCCATTTAAACTTGGCAGCTTTGCTGGTCAACTTGTCTAAGGAGGGGGCAAAAGAATATGCAGGTGAGTTACATGATGCCTCCAGTACAAAAGACACCTACTGGCTGTTGGGACTCCTTTTCCTGAGTGGATACTGCCAAGGTCAAAATTATCACTTGACTATATCTGGGATACTTCTTTTGTTGCTCACCCAAGTAGCTTTGGCATTCAGCCTGCAATAGTTCATTGTTAGTCTCCATTCCTCTGAAGACCTTTTTGATGAGCCAAACTGAGGTATTACACTGTGACAAGGTGGGTTGTAACATTTTTACCTGTAGCAAGTTTTGAATTAACCAAGTAGTATCCTCTCCTCCACTTAATAAGCATCACAGCTTTTATTGAATAGCTAAGGCTCAAATTCTTAGCTGTGAGGGGACACACACCCTAGGGTGGTGGTGATGTTCTGTGTCACAAGCAGCCGAAATAACAATGCTCAAAGTAATTCAGCAGTGGGAACCATGGTCATTGGCACCCAAAATGGCCCACAGAGTCCCACCCACAAACAGATAAGCATCATAAGCAAGTAAGCACAATGAATCATCACATTTGTCTCAAAAACCTCCTGATGTCATCAGTTTAATTTTTCTCCTAAGAAGCCCTAGAAACATTGTCATGTGGGCTCAAGTATCCAAAAACCCCAGAAAAGTCCTTTCTTTCTTTTTTCATCTTCACAGGAGTATAGGGTCACTGGCCTCGGATGGGGATCTGGAGACTTTGGCCCCATTCTTAACTGCACTGTTCGGTCTGAGACACTTGGTTCTGCAATGTCACTTTATCAGACAAACACATCAGCTAGACTACAGAAGGTTTCCCTGGCTTTTCTTTTTATCTGTTTTTCAGTGCTCCCTTTCTTTTTTAAAGACCTGTAAACCAAGTGTTAGTTTCTGCTCAGATGCCTCAGAATCTACCTGAGCACTCATTTCTAGAGCTCCCCAGCCCTGGAAATGAACAATCACTTACATGCCCCCATAAAACAGGAGATGGTGCGCTGCTCTCCTGTTTCCACAATTCTTTTTGTGCCTCGATCTATGCAGCCAGCTCATTCATATCTGTTGGGGGGAAGGGTGACTTATCTTATATTCCCCTTACTACCCATTCTTCACCTTAAAACATCTGACTGCATGTCCAGCCCCTGCACCCCCAGGCTGACGTTTCTGTCCTAGGCTGGGTCCTGGGAGGTATCACTCTTCCTGGTTTGCCAATAACCCATGGTTCTGTCAGACTGGACCCTGCTTGCTAAGCCAATTTTGTAAAGCAGGTTCACTGTGCACTGGTTACCAGCATGTCTATGTTTGGTAAGACAGAACACCTGCACACACAACAAGTTACGTGAAGCAGGCTTATTACTTGTAGATAGGCATCAAGGGAAAACAGAAGCCTAGAATTTTTCAATGTGAGATATGTCCCCCAAGCTCAAGTAAGCTGCTGGGGCAGATGAAGTCTCATCTGTGTGTGCCTCACTTGCACCACAGCTCAGGAACCCTGGAAAGCAGGCACGCCTGGGATTTATATTCCCTGGGGTCACTGACACGTTGGACAGAAATGCTGATGGACATCTGTTTTTAGAGGAGGATTAGAACTGATCCAGTCTGTTCCTGTCAGTCCCTCCTCACCTCAGGTTGTTGCATTCCCAGCGCAATATACTATACAGCACAATCTACAGCTATTCTTGAGAACTACAAGTGAGAAAAGGGAGCAGGCTAATCAGAAAACTGTCCTGCAGGTTGTTAGAAAAAGCAAATGTAAAAATACTTAGCAGAATGCTTGGCAGTGCTAGACCTTACTACAAATGACAGAACTGTACATGGCCCCACTCTGGAGAGAATATTGATAATCATTAAGGTAACAATAACAACTGAGGAAATGGGAATTCAAATGTGGAGGAGACAATGAAAAAAAGTGAAAGAGAAAATGCAGAAAGGAGAAAAGACAGAAGGTGAAATTTAGGTTAAAGTAGCTAAAATATACAGAGAAAAAAAAGATAATGTTCCTTTGAGGATGTAAAAAAAATGATGGCAATATCAATGACATATTACACTCATCCTGTTCTCCAGTGTTCTCCATTAGAATTTACATAAACAGATTCTGACTACCTAGCATTTTAGACACAGTGCTCTAATTAAGCCAAAATTCAATATTATTAGACTAAATGCATAACATAATTTGTTGTGTAACTAACCACTAACACTCAAAATATAAGATAAATTATTATTTTCCCCAGCTGTCGAGTGGACAATTTAGTGGTTATTACTAGGCATAGGATTTGCCAACAATCAATATAAAGAAAAGCGATTGTTTCTGAGCTATATCACACGTTTTGAGAGATGGCTCATTTATTTCTTCTTTCATTCTATATAATATATTGGTTAGAAATCAGTCCACACCATCAAAGTCCATGGGAGAAAAGCTGGAACATAAGGTTACATAGCCAGAGGTCTTCAGTGACAGCTAAGGCATCCAAAGAACAATCATGCAGTAAAATAAATATTCCACTGGAAGCTGGAAGCAGAAATTAGGAAGGGTTTGACTATCATTTTTTAGTTCTATAGTGTGATAAAAGTGTTCTAGATATTTGTGCTTTCACTAGTACCCAGATTTATCAATGATAGCAAAGAATGACTGGAAGCTTAAGCCCAAGATCTCCTAACGATTTTGACAAATTTCAGACACTACTTGATAATTCAAGGTAATTTCATATTAAATCCTAAATGTGTTTTCAGTGTGTTAGGCAAAGTATTGTCTGTTTTTACTTAGTCTGTATAGTTTCCAGTACCCACAGGAAGAAACAGCATCCAAGCATCTATCCTTCTAATTATTAGCACAGGTCTTTTCTTAATGTTGACATTATCACCTCCTGCCTTGTAAAAGACTGAAAACATCTAAATATACATGCAAAATGTTAAATATTGCAAAAATAACATTTCATGGTATGGGAATAAGTGATCTTGAACAACTTCTAGAATCATAGGCAAAGCCACTGGTATGTGACGATTAGGCTGATTTAAACCTGTTAACAATTGAAGAAGAGAAAATTAACAAGGTGCTTCAAATGATAATGCTTTGAGTTTTAAAGTCTAAAAAATGGCTCTTGGAAAAATTGATGAAGCTCTAGTATATTTTGTAAAATTGATTCTTTTTGTGATTTTGCTGCATAAGTCAAAATTGTATTTAGAATATAATGTGGTGCTATCATACTACTATTTTGTCTAAATGTAAAAATACTATATATATGTGTATACGTATATATATATAATGCTTAAGTCAGTCTGTTTTAAAAATTAATAACAAATTAAGATCGTAGCACAGATTTTTTTTTTTTTTTAGATGGAGTCTTTCTCTGTTGCCTAGGCTGGCATGAAAGGGCACAGTTTCGGCTCACTGCAACCTCTGCCTCCCAGGTTCAAGAGATTCTCCTGCCTCAGCCTCCTGAGTAGCTGGGATTACAGGTGCCCACAACCACGCCCTGCTAATTTTTGTATTTTTAGTGGAGACGGGGTTTCACCATACTGACCAGGCTGGTCTCGAACTCCTGACCTCAGGTGATCTGCCCACCTCGGCCTCACAAAGTGCTGGGATTACAGGCCTGAGCCACTGCGCCTGGACTGTAGTCCAGATTTTTAAAGCATAAGATAAAATTACTTCTATTATTAATTTTTCAAAATAAAGTCTCACTCAACCCCCACATCTCCCAGCATTTGGTATAAAATTTTGACCTTATTTTAGGAGATTTTCTTATGTCTATTATTTTATGCTAAGTTACCTTGTACGACAAGGACCTCGTGTGTATGTATGTACATATATATCATGATATCTATGGTAAGAATTCCAGTTGTAGCCCTGTCTTTATCTCCCTAATAACTTGTTACATGTAATTCTAAATACAAGAGAATGTTTCTGCAAGCTCCTGGAGGGATTCAGAAATTCAACCAATTAGAGATTATCTACTATTCACCTTTCCAGAGAACATCATGAAAATTTAAAATAAGAAAACACAAAGAAAGCCTAAGCATCTCATTTCAGAATGAAAGATGTTCTGTAGTAAAGAAATTTGTATTTCTAAAACATGATTGTCTGTCTTAAGCCTCCTAATGTTTGAAGCATGCCAAGAAGTAAGTAATGCCATTACATTTATTACCTAATATGCTAATGATAAGGTGCATTTTGGAGTTAGTGGGAAAGATATGGCAGATTAACATTAGACCGTTTAAATAATAACTAAGCATACTCTTAGAAGGTGTTGGATATATATGAGTGCTGAAATTCATATTATTCTTGCTCAAGTGTTAGCCCAAGACTACTGAGGTTTTCTGGGTAAAAGAAAACCTAGCTAAAAGAAAAGTGTTTTAATGATAGTCATTTCCACCCCTTTTTCATGCATGTTTTAGCATTCTGTTTGGAATTGGAGATCTCTCTTTTGATCTCTGATGTAATAATGAACTCTGACATATATTTTTCTCAGAGATCTGCTTCCTACTATTATTTTTCAGTTAAGTTTCCTCCTCAGTACACAACCATCTCATTTTTTTTTCTGAACAGAATCTCCTCATTCAGTGTCCCCTGCTTGCACAGCCTGTGCAGAGCCTTGCTCCAGGCATCCATCCTTCCATCTGATACTATTTATCCATTAACAACAAAGATAATATGGCCTCAAAGATGCTCAAAGTTTTAACAGTTTAAGGTCGCACTGCCAAATTTGCTGCCTCTTTAGGGAAGTCTTTGTTGTCTTTTAGGCTTTGCTTCAATACCTTAACAATTTATTAGAACTCTCAATGTGACAGAGTTAATGTACATTTAAGATAATTTGACTAGTACTATGTTAAGTATTTTGAAGGCTACATAGCTATAAGAGGGAAACAAATAGACAATCAACCTCGATGAGTTTAAGGCAAGGTTACTAATAGAAAATAAACTATATCCGTTATTTCTGTCCAGTGGAAGAATTAGTTTTCAATACACATCCAGCAACAATTTGATATACATACTTTTCTTTCTAAAAGTAGCAGTAGGGACAGAACAAACAACAGAACACAGAGAGAGGAACAGGTAGATATACATATGGAAAGAACGCTCTTGTTAGCTACATTTAGGATCTACACAAGTGTAGATAACATATGGATGAACAATTCAATTACGTTCTTATATCAGTTAGAATCTTTGGCAGGCAACTGAAGCCAGAGCTGGCTAAAGGCATTTGAAAGATGAATACAGGATAGAACATACAATTAAAGAAAATAATTTTTTAAAAATCATCTCAAACAGTTTTGGAAAAGCAGCTACAGGAATCTGGAATCAGAAACTGCTGAACAGTCTCTTTAAAAACAGAAGCAATCAGCTGTCACCATGTTTATTCTTTTGGTTCTCAGCTTAGGAATCTAATTCTAAGATGAGAAAATCTAGCTGGCTTGACTTGGATCATTGGCCCTTTGCCTTGAGAAGGGCAGGGCCCTTGATGAATGGTTACTTTGCATCATACCCAATGAGATAGGCTCCTTAAAGCAAAATCACCTCCATGCTATCAATAGGAAGAGGAAGAGATGTCGAAAATGCAAACCAACCAATGTCCACAACATACTTCAGAACAGACTTAGATAGGAACAAAATAAGAAAACTTGGATAATTTAAGATGTCTAAAGTGGAACAGAATTATTCTGTTGGCAAGAAAAATAAAAAGGGGAAAATAATTTTACTAACTGGTGAGAACAAGTTAGAAATTCATTCTGGAGCAATCTGTATTAGCTTCATAATGTCACATGGCAAAGGATCTTCTCCAAGCATTTTAAAAAATATTTCTAGGTCAGGTGCAGTGGCTCACGCCTGTAATCCCAGCACTTTGGGAGGCCGATGCGGGCAGATCACGAGATCGGGAGATTGAGACCATCCTGGCTAACATGGTGAAACTCTGTCTCTACTAAAAATACAAAAAATTAAACGGGCGTGGTGGCGGGCATCTGTAGTCCCAGCTACTCGGAGGGCTAAGGCAGGGGAATGGCCCGAACCCAGGAGGCAGAGGTTGCAGTGAGCTGAGATTGAGCCACTGCACTCCAGCCTGGTGACAGAGCAAGACTCCACCAAAAAAAAAAATTCTGTATTTGGTATATACCACTACCTAGTACAATCAAAATTCTGATGCCCAACATAGATAAACCAGGTAAACAAGATCACTAATGGCATCTTGCTGTGGCTTGACTTTTTTCTGCCTGGTTGAGCTACCTGTGGTTTGTTCAATTGTGATCATGGCAGAAACTGTGACCTAAAGAAAGATGAGAGAGCTCTCCTATTACTTCACTTGTATTGGCAGAAATAGGGTACGAACTCTTATGTTTTCTGCTTCCAAGTCCAATTGCTCCACTAAAAGAAAAAGGTCTCTTCAAGTACTTAGAAAAAAGTTGTATGACCATAGAATAAACTGCAGTGAAGGAATTCCATTAGCAATTTCCACTGGTAAAAAAAAATAAATAATTCGAGGACCTGCTTGACAACAGATAGGAAACCCAAAGTAGAATCCCAGCATAACCACTCGGTTTGCTATTTGAATCCAAGCAACAGCATTCTGCTAACTGCCTGTTAATTGTACAGTGAGATGTTGTATCTTAGATAGTATTGTTGGAAGGGTAAGTTGATCATATTAAATTGCTTTTCAAGGGTACAGCTAATTTTGGTTTTCTACAAAACACACTATTTTTCCTCTTGTATTTAAAATGTGAAGTTTTTTGAATACACTAAGCAACACCATAGTTATTACAGTTCCCAGAGACCAACACTTTACTCCTCCAATTTAGCAGAATGTTGTTAGTGCTAACCCATATTTTCATCTCAGGAAACACAATATTGAAGAAGAGTATGATCTTTGGAGTCAGATGGATGGGCTTGCATCCCATTTCTGCACTTATGCACACTGTGTCTCCAGACATGTCACTTAATTTTCCTAAGCCTCAGTTTCCTCTTCTACAAAATGGGAACAATAAGGGTGTGTGTGTGTGTGTAATAAAAATTATCCATATAAAATGCTCAGGACGGTGTCTGAAACATATTAAGCATTCACAAGATATTGGCTATTATTTTATAAACTGCTGAACCTGTCCCAGGATAATTATTTTATCTATAAGTTACAAATAATCTATGTTTTTATTGCTAAAGTGCAATTAGGATCGAATGAGATAATATATATATTTAACTCTGTAAAACATGAAATACCATTTTTAAAAAGTATTTTGTGATTATAATGGTGAAGTATTAAAAGTAAACAAAGAGACTTATTCCTGGTGTAAATTACCTCCTATATAACAGAGACAAAAAAAATTACAGTTAAGAAGAACAAAGAAGAAATACATTCCACAAAAAAGCATAAGGTAGGATTCTCTGAACTTATTGCCTACCAAGTATGAACTCTTGCCAAAACAGACTAGTGTAAGCCTTAAAATGAATCATACCCTTTCCAGAATAAGAAGTAAAAGGCTGCTATAGCAATACTGGTGTATCTACAGCATTTGGTAGCAAACTCAGGTAAAAGCCTTGCTATAGTTTGAATGCATCACCCAGAATCAAGTGCTAGAAACTTAATCCCCAGTGGGACAGTTTTGGGAGGTGGGTTCTAGTGGGAGGTATTTTGGTCACGAGGGCAGAGGTCACAGAAATAGATTAATGCCATCTTGCAAAGGGCTTATGGGAGTGGGTTTCCTGTCTTAAATTCTTACTCTTCTACCTTCCGTCATGTGATGATGCAGCAAGAAGGCCCGGTTAGATGCTAACATCTTGATCTTGGACTTCCCAGCTTCCAGAACTGTGAGCCAATAAACTCGTCTTTATAAATTATCCAGTTTGTGGTATTTTCTTATAGAAGCACAAATGGTCTAAGACAAGCCCCTTTTCCAAAACAAATAAAATGATAAAAAATCAAATCAGCCTTTTGTTTTAGAGAAGTCTGAAGCCATGAGATTGTATATGTGCTAAATATATTACGTATTACAATGATATGATATATATCATAATTATGTAAATAGAATGTCTTCTGAATCCAAACAAGAATGGATGTCTCTCAAAACAAAACAAAACAAGCTGTACAATATAACAACTTAACATGCAGTAAATATGCCAACCTGACAGAAGGTCTGTGGTCTATACGAAGGATTGAAAGTGGATGTCAAAGGATAAGGAGCACTTGGTGTCAATCTAATACTAATATATAGTGACTGTGTTTCTGGCCTGTGGGCGGTCATGGCATCAAACTTCCTTATGCTGATGAAAAGAGCCCTTTGTAGTATCTCCTTCTCTCTTAATTAAGGCTCTTTAATACTAACTGAATGTATTTACTCACCAGAGGAGACCAGCAGCAGACTTTGGATTAGTCAAATATTGCTTAAATGTCAGGTGAGTCTGTTGGCATCCTGATTTTCATGGCATATGTATGTGTCAGTACCTCTTGTCAGTTTATTAGGGATAGATGAACTCTGTGAGGATGGAATCGCATGATGTTTTATTGTGATTCTAACAAACCGCTCACACCTGTGAGATGCTGCCTGAAGCAACTGGATTACCCCTCTCTGTATATGTTTCTTTGCAGCAGTATGTTACTTCGACTAGCTTCCTCATTTTATGGAAAAAGAAAATAAAGCTAACATGTGTAAAGACAATTAGCAGTAGAGTTAGAAATAAAGCAGAGGTCTTCCAGGCTTGTTATTTTCAAGTATAACATTGTATAATTGGCAGAAAGACAAAAATGGAGGGAGAGGGGGCAAAGGTGAGAGGGAAAAAAAAGAAGAGATAAATGAAAAGAAAAAAGGAAAGGCAAGAAAGGGAAGGGGAAGGAAGAAAATAAATGAAATTCTGGCCAAATATTTGGAATAAAACTTTTCCCACATGTCTTATTAAGACAAAGAACAAAATGAAATTTCCATGGTCAGAACACTCATGATTTTCTGTCCCTCTTCGGCTTTTATTTTAATGTTTTTGAATGATTGGGACTGGAATATCATTTTTCTCAATATTTTACACAAATAGAAATATACAAACAAGCTTAAATAATGTACTTTTTGGAAATGTCATTCAGAACATTGAAATAAAGACAAGAACACTAACGTTGCTTTTACTTTTCCTAAGTGTCTGTATAAGCAGCAAGGCCTTTAAGAACATTCAGGCAAATGAGGAATAATAAACTGTCTTTAAAATAAACTGAACAGGACAAAGTAAGGAATTCATGGAAAAATATCCTAATAGCTGTGTTCTACTCTGATTATAGGCACTATAGTAGACCAGACACTCCTAGAGTGACCACTAATTGTCCATGTCTTCATATAATCCCCTCCCATTGAATGTGACTCAATTCTAAACAATGCAATCGATAAAGTTGATGAAGTGTCACTCCCATCCTTACATTATGTTTTATTTATACATATAAATATGTATAATTATAACATGTATAAATACAATACAAATAATTTATATACAAATTATACTTATATTTATTATATCATGGAAACCCTAGAATAATAATAATGTCTTGTTTTAAGTCACTAAGTTTGTGATAATTTGTTACACAGCAATAGAAAACTCATATTGCTCTGGTCTACTGCAGTTTAGCCTGGTAAATCTAATAAATTTTCCCTGAGCTGACAGGATAGAGCCAGATACACCCACAGTAAGAGTCTATATTCATCAGTACTAACTATTCCATTTTGGTCAAGTCCCTTAATTTTACTGAGCCTCAGTTTTCTCATGTATAAAAATGGCAATACCCTTAACTACCTTGCAGGTTTGGTATAAGGATTAGAAACAATAAATATAAAATGCATGGTACATAATAAGCATTAAGTAAATAGGAGCTCCATTGTTAGCTGAAACTTGGCCTGTTGTTTTTGGCTATGAAAACCAGAACATACTCCGCAGATTTACTTTCAAAGAAGATGCTGTTGTCTTTCTCGTCCTGGTGGTGACCACTGAGACCCACTATCTAAGTTCTATCATTCAGGCCAATGACTTTACTGATCACATGGGCAAGAGGCAACTTGAGTTAGAGCTAAGATTTGGGCCATGGAACAGAGCAAGTCTATGCAGACTGCATAGATTCAAACATATATTTTGAGTTTAATCATCCATTTCTAACCCACAAAAGAATTGGTCACAGCTAGAAAAAGGAAATTGTGTAGCCAATAAATATCTTTTTCCATGAGTAAGAAAAAAATTACAATCACTTAAAGGCTTGAAGTTCTTAGTTTAGTCAGGTAAAATTTCTTAGCAGATCTTAGCACTAATTATAGTAATTTAGTCTCTCTCATATATTTCTGGGGAACTTTAATCAAAGGAGAGTGAAGCTGTATAAATACTTTGATTTTACTGTTTGTATCTTTTTTCAGTTCTTCATATCTCTTTCCATTTGATTAGTTCAAGAACGGCTGGGTTTTAACCACTAGAGTGAGGACTCATTATCAATAAAAGTCAAAAGAGGATTACTTTACAATAGTAAATGTCATAAAGAACAGGCTGTTCCCTGGAGAAAATTTCTCCAAGTGGGACTAATAACATCACAATTTCTCATCAGCTGTAATTGCACAATACAGAGGGCAAGGTGGTAAAAATAACAAAGCTCTGACTCAGGGAAAAATCTTTTTCTTAATAGCTATACAAGAGAATGGAAATAGGAATTTAATATACTACAGTCTCAGCTAGTGCTTTATGTTTACATAAAACACGTTGGTTTGGTTTGGTTTGGTCTGACTCCCTTGGATTGGTAACATGGAATAACACATTATGAAAGCACAGAACCTTCCACTTCTATGTCATGAGTGTTCTGCTCTAAATACACACTGAACATCTCCACCAAGGGAAATATTCTCTGGGAGCAGAGGGAGTTATGGTCCATGCACTGTTTCTTTTGTGCATCCTTACTACTTCTGAAAATTGCACAGTCAGAGAAGATCCGATACTTAATTTTACACCAGAAAGGGAAAATATGATTGGGCTATATAAAACTGCTCTCAAACTAACACCAATGCAGGTATTAATATTCCAAATCTTTCAGGCCTCAGTCCCACTATGAAAACAAGGAAAATATTCTTGATTGCTTCTTTTACTTAGATTTACTAAGGGTCCAATATTTTGCGTATTTTTAAATGAAAATTTAAGACAAAATATTTTTCCACTTTTTTGAACGTTATTGAGATTAGTGAGTATGCAGAATTCAAAATACAGATCAAAGGAGTCAATGGTATATTCATTTTATTGAGTAAACTTGAAGTTCCCATTTCTGGTTATATTCCTACAATTTTAATGATAAAACATTCATTTCTATATAGCTCGTAATTAAAACTGTAACAATCCATTAGACAAAACTTGTAAGATTTGATAAGCATAATGAACATCGCTATATATATGAACTTCAGAATTAAATTAAGAATTTTTTATCTTTCATAACATAGAAAAATATTAAATATATTAAAATATTAGCTACTTATAACAAATGCCAAGTAATAATAAGTATTCTTATTATATGTATAATACTTATAATAATATACTTATAAGAATACTTATAATAATAAGTATTATATTATTATAAGCATTATTATAATACTTATAATATAAGTATATGTAAGTATATTATACTTATAAGTTTATATAAGTATATTATTCTTATAAGTATAATATAAGTATATTAACTTATATTATAAGTATAATATACTTATACTTATAAGTATATTATACTTATAAGTATATTATAATAAGTATAATTATAAGTATATTATACTTATAACATAAGTATAATTATAAGTATATTATACTTATAACATAAGTATAATTATAAGTATATTATACTTATAAGTATAATTATAAGTATATTATACTTATAACATAAGTATAATTATAAGTATATTATACTTATAACATAAGTATAATTATAAGTATATTATACTTATAACATAAGTATAATTATAAGTATATTATACTTATAACATAAGTATAATTATAAGTATATTATACTTATAACATAAGTATAATTATAAGTATATTATACTTATAACATAAGTATAATTATAAGTATATTATACTTATAACATAAGTATAATTATAAGTATATTATACTTATAAGTATAATTATAAGTATATTATACTTATAAGTATACTTATAAGTATATTATACTTATAACATAAGTATAATTATAAGTATATTATACTTATAACATAAGTATAATTATAAGTATATTATACTTATAACATAAGTATAATTATAAGTATATTATACTTATAACATAAGTATAATTATAAGTATATTATACTTATAACATAAGTATAATTATAAGTATATTATACTTATAACATAAGTATAATTATAAGTATATTATACTTATAACATAAGTATAATTATAAGTATATTATACTTATAACATAAGTATAATTATAAGTATATTATACTTATAACATAAGTATAATTATAAGTATATTATACTTATAACATAAGTATAATTATAAGTATATTATACTTATAACATAAGTATAATTATAAGTATAATAATAAGTATTCCAAAGTTAATATTTATGCATGTATAATTAATTTATATCTTTCATGTTTACCAAAAAAAGACTCAAAGCCTATTTATTTCACCATAGAAAATTCATAAGAACTGTAATGAATATTGAAGAACAATTGATAATAGTTTTTTAAAGTGACCTATATTTTTAGTAGGCATCTTGAGTTTTTCTCAAATGTAAGTCTCACAACATCCTCCAAAAGAATCAATCAAGAGTAAAATGTAGTGAGAGGCTTACGCCAAAAAAAAAAAAAAAGCCATTCTGTTATTGAGTTAAACCCATGTTTATATCAAAGCCAGGGTTTCTAATGTCAGACTTAAAATACCCAGAAAATGTGTTTATTAAGAAAATGGCATTATCACATTCCTTCAACGGTGGAAAAAAGCTTATACGTTTATGCTCACCATATCTCTCCTCTTCCAGCAATGTGTACATTAAACAGTAATCTAAATCTAGGTCACTGCTTTACACTCTTACTCCTCTTCAAGGATAATGTTGGGACAATTGCACATCTATTTGTGAGTCTCTGAACATATTATGTCCTTGCCTGCCTCTGGCTTCTATTCCTGCTTTTCCTGAGCCTGGAATATTTTCCAAAAACTCTTCTTTTCCTGCATCTTCATCAGGCCTTTATAAATGTTACTCATTCTTCTAAATACAGCTAAAATAACACTTCCATTCTGAAGTCTTCAGTCACCACAAGCAGGAATGAATCACATCTTCCTCTGGGCTCCCTAGTAATGTGTTTATACTTAACTTTTGACACTTGTCACTTCATGCTTTTTGTTATGGTAATTTTGAAACATATTTTTCTTCCCAACTAGATTGTAAAAACATTTAGGCCAGAGATGACACCTTAGTAAACACTGGGTGAATTTAATTTAATTGCAAATGTTTGCTCAAAATGGATAGAAAAAAAATGAAAATACGTGTTTGGCTCTTATTGTTGAAATATGTTTCTCCCCAACTTCACAATTATTCCCAGTAGTAAATGAACTATGAGATATTGTTCATGAATATAGGCTTTTAATGGATATTTTCTGATGAGATGTCCTTTATTTGAAATTTCTTGCAAGGAACACAAAAGCTCTGGAAACATTTTTTTTTTCTTTTCTGTAGCCTAACTAGAAAGCCACAGTAGATTGTTTTCTTTACTACTACTCAATTAAATTGCTAATTAAGCTTTTTCTAACCCTGTCTAGACCAGTGGTTATCAACTTTTTTGGCAAATAAGAATCTCTTTTCAGCATCAATAATATCAGGAATCTCTAACACTGTTTTGTCTGCTGCCGTATCCTCAGCACATAAAACAGTGCTCAGCTCATTGGTGTTCTTCTAGAACACTCCCGCTAGTGCCCTACTCCAACATTCCTTAGATCTCAATGAAACACTGAATTAATTGCACCATCACTTGTTCACTCTTCCCCCCCGCACCACCCACCGACTCTCCACACTCTCATTCTCTTCCTCGCTGAGCTTGGCATCTATGATTTATCATTATATTTCTGCTTTGCATACATCCTCAACTCACTCCATCTTCCAAGCCAGGCTAAAATCCAACCCTCGTTAAACGCAACTCTCCTCACATTCTACTCCTGCCTCAGCAGGTGAAAGTGGCTGCAGAGAAACACTCTCTGTTCTGAGCTATATCCTTGAATCACTGGTGGAGCAGAAGTGTTATACTGAGCAGTCTGGCTCTATTATTCTTTTTTATTTTGTCCGCATATGCATACATATTTATTAATTAAATATTTATTGAATGCCTACAATGTACCTAAGTATATTTGGCAACAGTAGAATTTTTTTTTTTTTTTGAGACAGGGTCTTGCCCAAGCTGGAGTGCAGTGGCGCAATCTTGGCTCACTGTAGCTCTATTACTCTTAACAGATAATTTGGCTTCAGATTTCACAAAGATTTTGTACTTGCTCCCCTCAGATTTACCAAATAACTCACACGTATAACCTGACCCTCTGCATGTCCCCCATTATGTTGTCTGTATAGCTGTCTATGGCCTATTTACACAAGAAAAATATGGCTCAGAAAGGCTTAAGGACGTGTTCATGTGAGGGTCTAGCCTTTGAACATAAGAACTTAGGCATTCTCATACTCATAAATTCCCAAAGTAAACATTGTTTTCTAGGGTGGCAAAATGATAAGTAACATTTGAAGAAAAACTGGTTAGACAAGGTTGGGTTCAAATCATGACACCACTTTGCACTAGTTGCCTGACCTTCGTCATAGTATCGAAGTTCTCAAGGCCTGTATTTTGTAAAATGAGGATAATAATAGTTGTGTTACAATTAATTGTTAGGCCATTATTGAGCACTAAGTAGGTACCCTATAAATTTTAATGCTCTTCTCTTCTGCTTACAAAGAAACTGAGTCTTGGTCTCATATTCTTTGCATTGCCTATGGAGAAAAACATGGCAGAAATTCCATAACTGTGAGTTAATACATCAGAAAACAAAGAATAAGCAAGGAGACATTTACTGAAACATGCACATTTCTGTTCATTTCACTTTGAAATTTTAAATATTATTGGGCATTACTCTCTTAATCCTAATCTGAGACATAAGCATGAACTATAAATTAGTTAATTTTGGTAGGACAAAGTAGGTCAGAAGAATGCATAGTGTCCCATTATGGGGATCCTGGAATTTCCTCCTATCATGGCCCATCATTGCTCTATATGTCAACACCAGCTCACAATAGTGTGTGTCTGTTGCTTATTTTACCTTTCTTACCTGACTGTATGGTCATGTGTCTTGCAAAATAGCCTATTTGTACCTTCCCTGTTGTAATTATCTCAAGTGGCGCCTTCTAATCATGGCAAAGATAAAAGATAGTCGCAAAGGTCCCCCGCAGTGACACTTGAAAAGTTGGCCACTTAGAAATGTTGTCAATGAGAAAATTTTGAAGCTGTCTTTCAAATCCTGATGTCTAGTGTTACCATATTGTGACAGGCAACTTTAAAAGAGAGAATAAATCTTCTAAGCTACTATCCTTTCTGCAAGTTGCAGATTTATTTCCTTTTCAAATTACAGCCTTCACTCTTGCTTAATTTTCATTGTCCTAATAATTCATCACAGTAGGCTTCATCTCAACGTGACAGCAAAAAAAAATGGAACCTTTGCTGGTGCTCAATGAATTCATATGTGAGGGAAGAATTTATTCAGAATAAATGTTAATAAAATGCAAGCACAGATTGCTAGATAATGTTAAGACACAGCTATATATACACAATCAAAGAAGGCTGCTTCAGATAAAATCCTATATTATTTATGATTACTATTTAATTTTTCAATTCCAGATAATTTACCGTTACTAAAATGGTTATGATTGAAGCTGACCTGAGTGTCCCTCTTACTCATCTAAGAGCACAAGTAAATATATAATTTAAAATACCAAATACTTATAATCCTATCCATAGAAGTTGAAAGTTAGTGGATAAATTTCAGTGAATAATACTACTCTTTAAAAAAATTAGCATATCCAATCTGTACTCATAGTACCTATGGTAAATAAGGGAGTGAAAGCTAGGAAATACAAAATAAAATTCGGAATACTAATTTAAATTCAGCTTTCACTGATACATCTTTTTCCTCTAGCCCAAATAAAGACCCTTATGTAGGAAAACAATTACAAGACACAGAACCCACATGTCACTTCCTTTGACATTTGTCACACTTTCTAAGGATTTGCCAATGCATAGAACTGTAAGTGCAAATGTACCCAAAATAAACTCTTTTCTATATTAGGATAGAGAGATCCTGAACGCTGTCCATTTATTATTTTAATTATTACAAACATCACATATAAGTTTACGATTCCATTTGTCTAATGAAGAGATAGCAAATTCAAATTACTTCAGGTGCCTGACAGAAAACGCAAATGTAGAATCCAGAAAAGTGGGCCCTGTTTTGAAGAGGAGAGGACATGCCCTCTGTAAAAGTATTCAAATTAAAAAATATGTTAAACACTCCAAAGGGTAAATCTCCTTTAGTCACTAATTTTTGACCCCTGGTCTACATTATCTAGCTTTATTCCCTAACATGAAATTACAGAATGAGCATGCATTCAAGAACAATTATAAGTGACAAAGAGCATAAAAAGTTAGCTATAGCTGTTGAGATTTTCTACTGATCATTTCTTGCAGCTGAGTAAGTCTTAAGAAGCATAAGCAAAGGCAGAGTTGTTGAATGGTAAGGAATACACAGATCAATGAAGACATAAGGTACTCCTCAACTTAAATAGAATGATGGCCTCTGAATAATATGTGTGTCGGTCATATTTTCCTGATGATTACTGATTTGCAACAGATTATTTCTGTGGCCTCAGGAAATCCTAAAGTTCACAGCTTCTTTAAGATTGTTGCTCCAGGAATATCCCTAGTCTTTCAGAACTACTGAACAAATCCTAGCTTAACCTATTTTGTATAAACACAGTGTACTATATTTGGATATTCAGGTATTAAAACTATTGTTTACACAGGAAACAGTTCAGGCAGACCTGCCTTAACATTTCTTGTGCATGCAAAATTCATGACTTTCATTATTTTAAAGTGAACGCTCAGCATAATGTCAACTCATATACTCCAGGTTCTCTTCTAGGATGTCAAAATCCGTCTAACTTGTTCATTGATTTGAGTAAGTTTCCTTATTGTGCTTGTTCATTAATTATCAAACAGCTGGAGAAGAGGCTATAAATTTTGGCATAGCAAGTTATGTTCTTATCACTGGTTAGAAAAGGTTGAAGAAGTAATTCTTTCTCAAAGATTTCAATATGATAAACTGAATTTTAAAATAATAATTCTTGCTTAGGATTTGATTTATTCTTTCTGTTGTCCTATCAGGTAAACATTTGCCTCCTCCATGTGAGCTTATCATGCTCAATAGTTACCCATGGGGATTTAACTAATTTAGGATTACTTCCAGGCTCTACAGATGCACAAATTGCACCCAAAATACTCCTTTCTTAAAACGTGAATTTTGAAAATAAAAAAAATCAATCTTTATGTTTACTGTGAACATGACAAGAAATTAACATCCACGTGTTTACTAGATTGCTTCTTCATTTTTGGCCAGCTCAACTCAACATAAAATGAAGTGGAACAGGCCAGACGCGGTGGTTCATGGCTGTAATCCTAGCACTTTGGGAGGCCGAGGTGGGTGGATCATGAGGTCAGGAGATCGAGACCATCTTGGCTAACATGGTGAAACCCCATTTCTACTAAAAATACAAAAAATTAGCCAGGCGTGGTGGCACATGCCTGTAGTCCCAGGTACTCAGGAGGCTGAGACAGGAGAATAGCTTAAACCCAGGAGGCAGAGGTTGCAGTGAGCTGAGATCACATCACTGCACCCCAGCCTGGGTGACAGAGCGAGACTCTGTCTCAAAGAAAAAAAAAAAAGAAGTTGAACAGAATGAATATTTTGGAAAAAAAAAAAAAACAAAACTTGTATGCTCTAAGAGTTTAGATAACAGTTGATGTGAGGCGAACGTGATAACCACTACACTACGGAAACAACTAGATATCATTTCACACCAGTTAGAATGGTGATCATTAAAAAGTCAGGAAACAACAGGTGCTGGAGAGGATGTGGAGAAATAAGAACACTTTTACACTGTTGGTGGGACTGTAAACTAGTTCAACCATTGTGGAAGTCAGTGTGGTGATTCCTCAGGGATCTAGAACTAGAAATACCATTTGACCCAGCCATCCCATTACTGGGTATATACCCAAAGGATTATAAATCATGCTGCTATCAAGACACATGCACCTGTATGTTTATTTGGGCACTATTCACAATAGCAAAGACTTGGAATCAACCCAAATGTCCAACAATGATAGACTGGATTAAGAAAATGTGGTACATATACACCATGAAATACCATGCAGCCATAAAAAATGATGAGTTCATGTCCTTTGTAGGGACATGGATGAAACTGGAAACCATCATTATCAGCAAACTATCGCAAGGACAAAAAACCAAACACCGCATGTTCTCACTCATAGGTGGGAATTGAACAATGAGAACACATGGACACAGGAAGGGGAACATCACACACTGGGGCCTGTTGTGGGGTAGGGGTAGGGGGAAGGGATAGCACTGGGAAATATACCTAATGTTAAATGATGAGTTAATGAGTGCAGCACACCAACGTGGCACATGTATACATATGTAACTAACCTGCACGTTGTGCACATGTACCCTAAAACTTAAAGTATAATAGTAAAAAAAAAGAGTTAATGATGTATACCTTTCTCCCCTGGAGCAAAACATCCAGAATAAAAACAAAAACAAACCCTAAGATCCTAAATATGACAAGAAGACAGGGAAATAGACTTGCTGTTATCCAGTTGATTCAATTAAAGTTGCCTGAAATCATCTCAAATCAAGCATTTTAAAAGAACTAAGATAAAGTCAGTAAAATGTTTCAATTTTTAGTATTCTGTCTTTTTTCATCGAAGATGATATAAGGAGACGGTAAGTTCCAGAGATCTCACTGATTCCCTTTTGCTTGCTTCCATAAAATAAACTTCGTATTGGAAGCAAAGCCCTCTGCCATCCTGACTGTCTCAGCTATGTTGACTTTACCACCAGACAGGTTTGGCATAGCTTCCTAATCCAGTTCTTCAGTGAAAGCATACTTGTGAAATTATTTTACTCTAATATTTTGTGATTACAAAAGGAAAAATAAGCCAGTTTGACTTGTCTTATTGTAGTTTGTTTTAACCCTGGTCTCTTTTTTATACGTTGTAATATTGTTATTTTTGCTCTTCTTGTTATTTTTGTTATCGTTGCTCATGTTTTTATTGTTTTAATAATTAAGCCATCCAATTGCTTAGAGGGTAATTATCAGGAATAAATTAAAAAGGTTGTAAAGATAGTCATCAAAGTAAAAGGGAAAGTCATTTAAAATTTGTCTAGAGTTTAATTGAGTGAGAGGGCAAGTACTTTATACACATGGTAGAGTATAACCAAAATTCTTGCTGTAGACTTATGAATTTTGACACCAAAAATCAGAAGATGAGCCACTTTAACTCATCTCCCCACTCTTTATTCCAAACCTCTCACACAAGACTGCATTGTACTTTATTGTCTCCATCTCCAAAACGCATTAAGGGTAGCATTCAGCTCATTCAAACTCCTAGGATGCTACTTTTTCACCTTGGCTCTAGTAATCTAAATCTCTGTAGTCCAAGAATGTAAATTGGATAATACACCATTTTTATTTACTACATTTCTCTGAAAAGGACTGGCTAATTAACAACATCACACATTATTCAGAAACAAATCTTAAAAGCCCACTAGGTTAAAAGCATTATCCATAGCTGAATAGTAAGGCAAGGACTAATACATGTTCAGCTTTCTGCAGAAATAGTATTAGGAACTTTGGAAAGAAAAGTATGCTCTTATAAACCAAAACTGAAAGTCATTTTTATATATAAACACAAGTAAAACAATATAGTTTTTAAAGTCTATCCTGGAGATTATATCCCTATGGCTTCTTGAATAGATCAAGTAAAAGTGGCTGAAGAGACAGGAAAAAAGGGAGAAACCATAGAGTATTTTAATTACACATAAATTTACTGAATTTGTAGATTTTGTACCAAGATGTGAAAGTTGTAAATATTGAAAAATGCATGTCGTCTGCAAACAAAGACAATTTGACTTCCTCACTTCCTATTTGAATACGCTTTATTTCTTTCTCTTGTCTGAGTGCCCTGGCCAGAACTTCCAATACTATGTTGAATAGGAGTGGTGAGAAAAGGCATCCTTGTCTTGTGCCGGTTTTCATGGGGAATGCTTCCAGTTTTTGCCCATTCAGTATGATATGGGCTGTGAGTTTGCCATAAATGGCTCTTATTATTTTGAGATATGCTCCATCAATGCCTAATTTATTGAGAGTTTTTAACATGAAGGGATGTTAACTTTTACCAATGCCCTTTTCTGCATCTTTGAGATAATCATGTGGTTTTTGTCTTTAGTTCTATTTACATGATGAATTACACCTATTGATTTGCGTAGGTTGAACCAACCCTGCAGACCAGAGATGAAGCCGACTAGATCATGGTGGATAAGCTTTTCAATGTGCTTCTGGATTTGCTTTGCCAGTATATTATTGAGGATTTTTTCATCGATGCTGATCAGAGATATTGGCCTAAAGTTTTCCTTTTTTGTTGTGTCTCTGCCAGATTTTGGTATCAGGGTGATATTGGCCTCATAAAATGAGTTAGGGAGAAGTCCCTCCTTTTCAGTTGTCTGGAATAGCTTCTGAAAAAATGGTACCAGATCCTTTTTGTACCTCTGGTAGAATTCAGCTGTAAATCCTCTAGTCCTGGGCTTTTTTTTTGGTTGGTAGGCTATTTATTACTGCCTCAATTTCAGAACTTATTATTGATCTATTCAGGGATTCAACTTCTTCCTAGTTCAGTCTTGAAAGGTTGTATGTGTCCAGGAATTTGTCCATTTCTTCTAGATTTTCTAGTGTGGTTGCATAGAAGTATTAAATAGTATGTTCTGATGATTGTTTATATTTCTATGGGGTCACTGGTGATAGCCCCTTTATCGTTTTTTATTGTATCTATTTGATTATTCTCTCTTTCCTCTTTATTAGTCTAGCTAGTAATCTATCTATTTTATCAATTGTTTTTCAAAAAACCAGCTCCTGGATTCATTGATTTTTTGAAGGGGTTTTCATGTCTCTATCTTCTTCAGTTCCACTCTGATCTTGGCTATTTCTTGTCTTCTGCTACCATTTGGGGTTTGTTTGCTCTTGGTTCTGTAGTTCTTTTTGTTGTAATGTTAGGGTGTCAGATTGAGATCTTTCTAGCTTTTTTGATGTGGGCAATTAGTACTATAAATTTCCCTCTTTACGCTGCTTTAGTTGTGTCCCAGAGATTCTTGTCTGTTGTTTCTTTGTTCTCATTGGCTTCAAAAAACTTCTTGATTTCTGTCTTAATTTCATTATTTACCCAAGAGTTATTCTAAAGCAGGTTGCTCAATTTCCAAGTAGTTGTGTGTGGTTTTCAGTGAGTTTTTTAATGTTGAGTTTGAATTTGATTGTGCTGTGGTCTGAGAGACTGTTATTATGATTTCAGTTATTTTGCATTTACTGAGGAGTTTTTTACTTCAAATTATGTGATCTACTTTAGAGTAAGTGCCATGTGGCACCAAGAATAATGTATATTCTAGCTTTATGGGAACAGAGTTCTGTAGATATTTATCAGGTCCACTTGATCCTGAGCTGAGTTTAGGTCCTGAATATCCTTGCTAATTTTCTGTCTCCATGATCTGTCTAATATGCAGAAGATTGAAACTGGATCCCTTCTTTACACCTTATGCAAAAATTAACTCAAGATAGATTAAAGACTTAAATAGAAAACTCAAAACTATAAAATCCCTGGAAGAAAATCTAGGCAATGCCATTCAGGACATAGGCATGGGCAAAGAGTTCATAAAGAAAACACCAAAAGCAATTGCAACAAAAGCCAAAATTGACAAATGAGATCCAATTAAACTAAAGAGCTTTTGCACAGTAAAAGAAACTATCGTCAGAGTGAACAAGCAACCTAGAGAATGAGAGAAACAATTTGCAATTTATCCATCTGACAAAGGTCTAATATCCAGAATCTACAAAGAACTTAAACAAATTTACAAGAACAAAACAAACCACCCCATCAAAAAGTGGGCAAAGGACCTGAACAGACACTTCTCAAAAGAAGTCATTTATGCAGCCAACAAACATGAAAAAAAGCTCAACATCACTGATCATTAGAGAAATGCAAATCAAAACCACAGTGAGATACCACCTCACGCCAGTCAGAATGGCTTTTATTAAAAAGTCAAGAAACAACAGATGTGATGAGGCTGTGGAGAAATAGAAATGCTTTACACTGTTGTTGGGAATGTAAATTAGTCCAATCATTGTGGAAGTCAGCGTGGCGATTCCTCAAAGACATAGAACCAGAAATGCAATTTGACCCAGCAATCTCATTACTGGGTATATACACAGAAGAATATAAATCATTCTGTTACGAAGATACACGCACTCTTGTGTTCACTGCAGCACTAGTCACAATACCAAAGATACAGAATCAACCCAAATGCCCATCGATGACAGACTGGAAAAAGAAAATGTGGTACATATACACCATAGAATACTATGCAGCCATAAAAGGAATGAGATCATGTCCTTTGCAGGGACATGGATGAAGCTGGAAGCCATTATCAAAAGCAAATTAACACAGGAACAGAAAACCAAACACCACATGTTCTCACTTATAAGTGGGAGCTGAACAACGAGAACACATGGACACAGGGAGAACAACACAAGGTGGGGCCTGTCCGGGGAGCAGGGGGAGGGAGAGCATCAGGATAAATAGCTAATGCTTGCTGAGCTTAATACCTAGGTAATGCATTGATAGGTGCAGAAAACCACCATGGCATACGTTTACCTGTGAAGCAAACCTGCATGTCCTGCACATGTATCCCAGAACTTAAAATAAAATTAAATTTAAAAAAGAATAAAATATAATAATTTAAAAAATTAAATGAAAAGAAATAATGAAAGAAAAAAGAATTCAATTTTTTTGTTATAAGCACAACAATACTCTGGAAAGATACTTAAGAAAATAAGGACAGTGATGACATGTAAAGAGGAGTTTCTTGGAACTAGGCAAATGAGATGAAAATAGAAACGGGATGGGATAATTTACACTATGTATATTTTTACAGATTTTTGAAACCATGTGAATGTTCTACTTATTTTAAAATTAAATAAAAAGTAAATGAATGCCTAATAAAAGTCAAAACTATGTAAACACACATTCATTAAAGAGTTTTCACCCTCTCTCCCTAAGCCTGTGTAATCAAATTCTCATCCTAGGCCTATGATTCTGAGTGTTCTGATATATTGTTTGCTTTAGAGTCACTGGCAAGAAACGGAAAGTGATGGGAATTCTTTCTTTCTATAGTGTCACAAAGGGACACTCTCCCTCTTTTCACACAATATATCTTATTTACTTTTAAATTATGTTTTTATTTTATTCAAACCTTTTTTTTTCAATTTTCACAGGCCTATTTTCTTTGATTATCCAGAAAATATTCCGCCTCTAATCTTTGTTAGTGAATTCAATTTACTAATCCCTTAAGTTTAGGTAAAATGTGATCAGTCTTGGAAATTAATACTCATTTTACAATTTGTCTTAGATCTCAGCTCTTTATATTGATATCTCTTCAATATTACATTGTGACTTAGATTCTACTTGATTACTATATCCATAACCAGCTGGGTTCAAACATTTTAGTTGGTATAAAACTGTTACTGAAACACTCTTTTAAGCGTATGGTACAGGGCAGCATTTTAAAGTGCACTTTGTTCTTCAAAAAGCCCAAATTTGCCCTAATTTGATTCTTACGATCTTTCTTCTGACCAATCCCATAATCCTTCAGTTTGATCAATTTCAGCAATTCCTTATGTAAAACATGTGAAAATGCCATGTGTCAGCCCTCTAATTAGTCAAGTGAATTTTCCAAATAGACTCGAGGCTGGGATGGTAATGACAGTCACAAAACTGAAGCACCTATGTGCAAGAATCACATTACTGTTTTATCATTCCTTTTGAATAGATCATATTTACTGTGAATTTGATGGTTTTTTATACTATTTAACTAAGAGAAATGGAATAGTTTTATCTAATTTCTCTGCTGCCATTCCTAGAAAACCCTGAGATGCTTTGCTACATCTTATGGATTTGAACACTTAGCACAATATATGACAAACAAATAGCAACCAACCTCCCCCTCCATACACACACACACAAAGAAGTAAATAGAAAGAGCCCCCATTGGGGCGTTTAACAAAGTTATCAGTTTTGTATTTAAGCTGCTAAAAGAAAACCACAGACAACAGTATGCATAAATTGAAAGACTGTTACACAACAAACTTGAAAATGTTATATTTACATGGCAACCAGCTTATTATATTTACATGAACATCTGGTGCAGGTTCACTAAAATCTTAAAAACAGATGGACATGAAGAAAGAACTAGTAATTAACAAAGCTATATGCTGATTGAATCAGCATGTGGTTAATTTTAATGATTGCTGATCTTTATTAAGGATGGCGAGATTTTAAAAATCAAATCTCTTTCACTGACATGTCAATTGACCAAGGAGGTGCTGATAGCTACTCTGGTTATTAACATGCTATTTCAGCAGTTACCACAGCACCCTAACTGCACAAGGCATGTTTGTAGAAGTAAAATTCAAAAACTGATATTATATTGCCCCTGAAACCCTCTCCTTATTATATCTGCAGAGGGGAGCTTAGCAGCAACAGTTATTATCCTTTGGGAATAATCACATACAGATGTATATTATTTGAATATTGCTTCCATGTTCTGAATCATTTCAGTCAACTCAGTGCCTCCTGCTGCCCTTCATCCATCCTGAAGTCACATTGTACACCTCTCTGAGCTCTCCAAATAAGGCACCCTTTGGTTGCCAAGCAACCACAGATTTTCTACAAGTGTCTGTGCCATGTGTACTTAAACTGCAGTTGGCCTTTTTTCGTTTAACTTTTCCAAGTTTAGAAAAATAAATATATGAAATAAAGGTAGAGCTATGTATGTTTTGAAGGAGGCACTGGGAACTCAGAAACCACTAAAATAGCAGAATCCCTTTCAGATATTGTGTCCAGATATGTACCTTAAAAAAAGGAAACCTTTACAAATATGTATTTTATTTTATTTTACTTTTAGGGAAGGGTCTCGCTCTGTTGCCCATGCTGAAGTGCAGTGACACAATCATAGCTCACTGCAGCTTCCAAATCATGGGCTCAAGCAATCCTCTTGTCTCAGCCTCCCAAGTAGCTGGGACTACAAGTATGTGCCATCACACCCTCTAACAAAATATGTTAACAAAGTAATTAATTCATCAAACAAGTAAAAATTATACTGTCAATATTCTCTAAGATAGAAAATATTTTATATCCAGCACCAAGTGAGGGGATGGCTGTTCCTGTGTTTTTCTATCAAGCATTACAGAGCTTCAATGTGAATACATAGAATGTTAGTTCTGACAGTCAAGTTACAATTAGTCTATGAGGTCTAGCAATGATCCCCTTCTCTGGATGGAGTTTGTCTGGGTTGAATGGCCTTGATTTCCAGAGAGAGGTATTGAAAACTTGCTCACTAGTGGCCTTTAACACCAATTTGCAAAAAATAGATGGATTTTAGAGAATCTATCAGTCATGTCAGCATTGGAGAATGAGTCTTATGGTTGGCTTTAAAGAAAAGACTGAGGAATTATTCAACATTCGGGAAACAAAACACTTCACTATAAATTAAGTTTATCTCATTTAAAATCAATTTTATTTACATATTTTGTTTGTAAATGTTTATATTTCCAGAACAAAATAGGAATTTTATTTTCATGTAATTATATGTCCTTGAATTAACTATTTTACCTAAGTGTGATTGAAGATTGGTGTGACTGATATTTGTCATCATGAGATTTGGCATCTTAAGTAGAATTTGTTTTTTCAGGAAGCTAAGTTTAACTGAGTGACCTGTGAATTACAGAAGAGGAATTTATCTTTATCAGCCATGTTATAATAGTTCTTGTGTAACCTAAGACCAGTAAGACACTGAAGTCATATTTCCTTGGTGAAAGTCTTGGCTCCATCATATAGTAGCTGAGTGACCTAGAACAAAACACTTCTTTTCCATTTATCAATTTTCTGTAAAATCAGAGGGTAATAGTACCTATTTAATAGATGTTATAAATATTAAATGAGAGAGTGGCATGAGCAAGATAGCAAAATAGAAAATCCCCAGGCATCACTCCCTCTACAAAAATACAACTAGAAAGCATTAAAAGATAAGAATACCACCCTGGAAACACCAGAACTTGAAAGAGAAGTGGAGGAAATTCCTAGACCCACAGAATTCAGAGAAGCTGCAATGAGTAAAAGAAATATTCACTTTAGATGACACCCGCCTGCAAGTTGGCATACTGCCACTCACAGAGAATTTCTCTAAACCCATGGTTGCCAATGGGGGAGGAGAGAATTGGAGGCACACATTTGATCTCCCCACTGGTTTGGGAATCTTCATGGGAATCTGACTCTGGTCCTGTCCCATGGGAAATACTGGGAGTGCCAGGAGGACTTTAACCACCTGAGTTAAACTGGGGACAAAAAGTAGGTGCTGATCTTAGTGACCAGTGTGCAGATCTCAGTGGCTATTAAGTGCTCAGACTAGTGGGAACACCATGTTGAAGAGAATGTTCAGTGCCATAATCATAAAAGAGGACACAGTTCATGACAAGACTTGAATCCCTAGCAAGTTTTTTCACAATGCCCAGGAGCTTAGGTGAAGCCTTCTTTTGGCCTGTAAACAACTAAAATGTTGATGTTACGTTCCAGTGCCTGCTTTCCCGGAAGATGGCCATTGGGAAACAACAGCAGGACAGCAATATCATTTCAGGACAGTATTTAAGCTCCAGGGTTCACTGTAAGTTTCCCCACACCATGAAACAATGGCAGGGCAACAAGTTATGTCTAGTGTAGTGCATTAATTCTTGTGCTCACTATAAGTCCATTCCAGAATGAGAAGCAACAACAGGACAGTGTTTAGGTTCTGATACTAAGAAGTAATGGTCTAACACCATTAAAGAACACCTGCAAAAGCTGGAAGCAGTGGCTGTGTTTTTAAATGTACAGGCATCAATGTAAAGACACAAGAATTTTAGAACTCAGAGAAACATGACACCACGAAAAGAAGCCAGTGAAGCTCCAGCAATGGATCCAAAATAATTGCAAATCTCTGGAATATCTGTTGAAGAATTCAGAATAATTTTCTTAGAGAAGTTCAGGGGATAACAGAAAAATAGGAGTAGAAAACTAAATAAAATTTGGAACATAATTCAGAAACAAAATGAGAAATTTAACAACCAACAAAAACATTGACAACAATTTAAAACGTAGAAAGCCTAGAACCTGAACTAAAAAACTCATTAGAGACCTTCAAAAGCAAACCTGATCAAACAGAGAACGTAATTAATGAGATTGAAAACAAAACATATGAAATTACACAACAGAAGATCAAAAAGAAAAAAAGCATAAAAAAAGAGTAAAGAAGACCTACAAAAATCATGGAACACCATCAAGCACATTAATCTCTACATAATTGAAATTCCCAAAGTAGACAAGGGGTAAAATTGGCCTACAAAACATATTTAATAAAAATGGCTAAAAATTGGCCAGATTTTGAGATAGACAACACCATCCAAGCACAGAAAGTTCAGAGGTCTCCAATGAAACTCAACACAAAAGGAACTTCCCAAGACACATCATAATCAAATTAGCAAAAATCAAAGACCAAGAAAGAATACTCAAAGAAGCAAGACAAAATAAACACATCACATTCAACAGAGTCCCAATACAGCTTTCACTAAATCTCTCAGTAGAAACCCTGTAGGCCAAGAGAGTGAGAGATGCTACATTTAAAGTGCTGAAAGGGAAAACAAAACAAAAAACTCACAACAAAGAATACTCTACCCAAAAAACCAATTATTTAAACACAAAGAGATAAAGACTTTCCCAGACAAACAAAAGCTGAGATAATTCACCAACAGCAGACCTGTCTTAAAGGAAATACTAAAGAGAGTTTTTCAGTCAGAAATAAATGGATGCTGACACATAACAAACAAAAAATCTAATGGTAAAAACCTCACCGATGAAAGAAAACAGACAAGTTCAGAATACTCTAATAATGTAATTATGATAAATAAACCAGTTTTATTTAAATATTAAAACTAAAAGACACCAGGCATGATGGCCCACACCTGTTATCCCAATGATTTGGTATGCTAAGACAGGAGGATTGCTTGAGTCTAGGAGTTGGTGACCAGTCTGGGCAGCATAGTAAGACACCATCTCTATAAAAAAATAAAATAAGTAGCAAGGCATGCTGCCATGCACCTGTACTCTTATCTACTTGGAAGGTTGTGGGAGGGTTTTTTGAGCCCAGGAGTTCAAGGCTGCAGTGAGCTGTCATGGCACCACTGTACTCCAGCATGTGCAACTGACAGGAACCCCATCTCTAAAAAAAAGGACTAAAAGACAAAACTATTAAAAACAACAAAACTATAATAATTGATTGAGATATATGCAATCTGAAACATCAAAAGTCCAAGTGTAGGGAGGGATGGTGTTTAGGTGTAGAGTTTGTTTCTGATGCTTTCTTTGCAATCAATGCTATGTTGTTAGTATAAAATAGCCTGTTGTAACTATAAGATATTTTTTGTAAGCCTCATAGTAACCAAAAAGCAAAAACCTGTAATAGGTACACAAAAATTTATAGCACAAAATCAAAATATCTGCTAGAAAAAAAAATCCCTCAACCACAAACAAAGACAGTAACAGAGAAAAATAAATAAGAATATATAAGACCATTATAGAAAAGAGACATCCAAATTAGATGAAAATTTTAGAAGATCTAAATAGATGAATAGCTATGACATGCTTTCTTATTAAAACATTCAATATTATGAATATCTCAATTATTCCAAAATATAATACCCTTCAAAGTAAATATAATATAAATAAATATCTCAACAGAAGGTTTGGGGAACTTGACATATTGATTTCCATATTTATATGAAAAGCAAAGGGTCAAGAAAGCCAAGGCACTGCCAAAGAAGGGCAGTGTAGAGGATCTTTGTACATAAGGTATAAAGACTTTTTATAAATCTATTACAAATTGTGGTATCAGCACTGTAATCACAAATAGACTACCAGACTGAAAGATCTCATGCAGAAACAGACCCACACATGAAAACCTGAAAAATGAATTGGAAAAGGGCAGAAAAAACTTAAAGATAATTTGTGAGCAGAATTCCTAAAATTCATGTGAATAGTAAAATAATAACTAAAATAAATGAAAGTTAACAAACAAAGTTAATTCAATTAGCAAATTTAGGCTGTGAATTATCTTATTTGGCTGTCTAAATATCAATTCAATAGAACATGTAAACTGAATCACCACTTGAATTTATGCTGTATAAACAAAGTCTGAAAGACATTTTAAAGAAAGAGGGATGTTTTGAGTAATTGACATTTTCTCTGGACAGAAAGTAGTGATATTTTGTAGCAATGCAGTAACATCAAACAGGTCACACGAAAGGAATGTCACTTTTTTATTGAAAAGAGGGAAAAACACCATGGAGAAATTCATTTTCTTGTCTAGATAATTGGAAGTCCTGCAAAGAAAACAAGACAGAAGGCTTATAAGGGGACTATGATGCTTGTTTCCTGAGCTTCAGCACTACATGATTTTAGCCTAGTATTCTGTGAAAAATGGATTTATCATCACTGGGCTTCGAGCCTCTAGACCTTAACTACAAGATCATCTGAACTTACTAAGGAGATTCCCTTGGATCAAGATCAGCCACAGCCTATCATGTTCAAGTATTATGAGTCTCATAATTAGTTTTAAAATGGAAAGCTGTATTCTACAGCACTCTATAATAACAAAGAATGATTTCTCTGAATCTCCTAAACATGGTCATGTCAAGAAATGAACATGGAAAACTGATCTTATGAGAAAAGCAAAATATAGCTCCAGTAAAAATTGCACTGGTGAGGGGGTATTGGGGGTGATCTCAAACTCAAAATGTAAGCCTCGCAGATAAGGAATGCTGCTATGTACTAAGCATCTTTATCCTCATTCAGTAATAACAGAGATCAGCAAAACATTGTTAGAAATCATGTCAGTTAGCATGGATGCTATTGTCAAGATTAGATAAATTAAACTGATAAATCCCAAGTTTGGATCGAAAATATCTAACAACATGAAACAAGTCAAAATATGTGTCAGGTAGTGCTGTCAAGAAGGTTTTCAAAGTTCCCACAAGCATAGTATGATTGGAAAATCTACAATTTTTAAGGAAAACAATAGACCAATTGCCAGGTAAGTATAAGCATATAGGTCTGGCATTTGTCAGAAATCTGGCATTGGAATCAAATCATGGCCAAAACAAGGTGCGCAGTGTATGTAAGTGACTTAGGCAGTTTCACGTTGCCAGCCAACCTCACAACAAGTGACACTGTGTTTTATTGGCAAATGTTTTGTACCTTCTTAATTGAGTGCTACATGAGAGTAACTTAGCATGTACTAGGGGCAACAACCTAAGCATCTGGAGATAAGAAAGATGTAAATTAAGTCTGCATCTAAGAAATAATTCATGTTCTTCTGCAATAAAGAATTAGCTTTGAAAATATACTGGAAATTCTCAGATAGATTTTTCTAACATATTACTTAAAAAAAATGATAGCTATTGATGGAATTAAAGAGAGAAACAAAAGGATGAAAGGAAGGAGGAAAAGAGCAGTTGATGAATCTATAACTATGAGAGCCAGTGGAAAACCTGTGGTTCTATGTCTCTTGAAGCAGATATGCAGCCCCAAGGGGAGTCTTCAATTTTATGAAAAGTCAATAAGAGCCCAAGAAGATTTTCACTTTATTTTAACATTCCAATCACTTTTGGAAGATCCTAACAGGTCAGTCTTACTCTCAAAGTTTTCCTCTGAGATGTTTTCTGGGGTTACTTGCACACTTTGAGAGTAAGTTACAGAATCTTAGCTTTCCAGAGCCAGAAAGAACCTTCAAAACTATCTATTCCAATCTCAGCATTTTGTACAAGGTCACAGATCATGAAAGAGTTTGTTATCCCTGAATTAATATGTTATATATTTTTGTATTTACAGAGTTCTTTAAAACGACCGAAGAACTGTCACAAACGTAGCAAAATGGTCTTCATATGTGATACAGCCGCCTCTCCAGAAGTCAGCTTTCTTACTCTATTATTGATTCTAACCTTGGGAAAGCCTTCCTATTATCCTTCAAGTTCTGCTGAAAATGAAGTACTTGGGGTCAAGGGAAAAAATACCTACTAGTAATGCTCAGACATCAGGAATAAATGATCTCCAGGATGACATTAGCACAGTCCTTCACCTGGGAGACAGCAAGAACTAAGAGAAAGGAAAAAAGTACCCAGGTTCAAATGATGACTTTTAGAATAATTTTCTGATCTGGCCAGGACAGATTTTACTGTAATGATCATGCTAATCTAGTCTTGATTAGCATGACCATGAAAATAATTATCATTTATATGTAATTTTAAATCTTAAAAGCCTTTGTTAAAATGTTCTTTCCTGCTATAGCACATGCAGTATTGACTAGAGTAATGAATTCATTATGGGGCTTCTGATTTTTTTTCAAAGTCTATAAATACATACCTTGTACCCAAGTCCTAATATTAGCACATAGACTGTGTATTGAATCTTTAATGTGTCTTTCTGGTCATTAATATTTTAAAATTTTAATGTATATGTATTTTTGGTATGATATGTTGGGAGACATTTCTGTAATGTGTGTATATATATATATATATATCTTATTTTACTTAGAAAATTACATTCTTTCTGATCTTCATTATTTCTTCACTTACATCACTCTAATGTCAAGAGCTTGAAGATCATATAAACTTAAGTACTTGCTAACTACTTTTTCCTGAAAGTATTTTAAGAAACTGTCCTCACCACATAATTATATGAATAGTCTCACTTCTGTTTTCTAAAAAAATGACTACACTAATACCTTTTAATGTTTTAGAATTATACTAACAATAGATGCATTTGAAATATTGAAACTGTAGTGAGATTTTAATATCATAAAATAAATACAATAAAAAGCGGGACAGTTTTTCAAAGAGAGCAACTTGATATCACTTTTAATGTGTTACATTCCAAAAGTTCTCCTTTGTGAAAAATTAAAAACAACTACATACATTCTAGGAGAGAAAAGTCAGCTGGCAAACATCCTTAAGTCTGAATGAAGAAAATTTAAGATAATTTTCACATCTGCAAACATAACACTCTTCCTGACTATAACACCAATAAATGTATGAGAAAGAATCTATTATCATGATAAGAATGTGTCTAAGGAAAGTACTCACATGTTTTTGTCTAAATAATATAACTTCATAAAACTGTATAAAAATTGGTACACAAAATAACTAAACTCGTAAGTGTGGAGTTTTGTTGAAAGTGTTTTTATCAATTTATTATTTTTTCAAGTGAACTTTAGAACAAAATGTTTCTCTTTTATAGAATACTGGTCTAAAGCACACAATACTTTAAGGTGTTAAGATCACATGTTTTCTGTTTCATTTACAAGAAAAAGACAGAGTCCTTTTATGACTCTGAGGGCAGACAGGTTTAGTTGTGGTTTTCAAATTGGTCAGACTCACTCAAGGACTGTTAGAAGTGTAGTTTCTAGCACTTCATCCTGGAAGTTTTGTTTAATAGTTTTTAGGGTAGAGTCTAGCAAAGCTTTTATCCAACACTCCAGGTACTTTGGTATAAGAGATCTACTGACCTGTATGTAGGATCCATAAGGATAGGATTGAAAAATGATAAAATTCAAAGTAAGTTGACAGAGGAAGTGAGCCTTCATTCTGCCATCTCCTATCAACATTTGTATAGGAATGTCACTGTGACCCTATAAGCCTCAACTTCCTCAATTGTAAGGCAAAAATATTTTGAGAATCAAATGAGATAAAGATAATGCAAAGGTATAATAAGTAGGAAAAAATGAAATGAATACTAATTATAATTGAATATCTTCCTACAATAGAGTAGATTGAAATTAGTGAATGCATTTGGTAGGGGAGAAACTAAGTTATATGAGGAGACTTCAAAAAATTCATGGAAAAATTGAGCAAGAGCATTGTTTGTGGTGGAGCAGGATCTCTGATGAAGCTTTCTCAGGCGTTTTTCCCACCTCCTCCCTCAATTCTCTGCCTTAGCCTCCCTGAAAATCAAAGAGAACATGAGAATGGCAAATGTAGCCTCTTGCAATCTAAAGAAAAGCAGTGGAAGGCTGGGTCATGGATCTGAGAGCAAACAGGGAGTTGACCAGCATAGTAATCTAGTTAGACTGTAATGATTAAAGATATAAAGCAAAAAATGCATTAAAGCCTAGAAGCTAGCTTGTTCTAAATATGCCTACTACTGGTAGGCTTCTAAGCAGGATGGTACAAGGAATGCTTCCTTAAAACCATTAATGATTTAATTGAGAGGCAGTATAGCAACAGCACAGGTTTTAGGTTTCCACCCTGGCTCTGTCACTTCCAAGCTATAATAAACCTTCTCCCAGCCTTAAATTTTTAATCTGTAAATTGTGGTTAATAACATTTGCCTTACCAAACAGGTACAAATAATAAAAGAGGTAATGAATATAAAGCGATTACTACAATGCCTCAACTGATCGTAACAATAATGGTGGCTTATAACATTATTGGAAACTAGAAAAGAAGAAAATAAAAGTGGTAGCTTAGTAAGTGTCTTATAAAATCTTGCTTTAATCTATTTTTTCTATATTTAACTGTGATTTTATTTACCATAGTTCATTAAATATAGATGGCGTCTAATGTAAGACATTTTGTAATTTTTATATACCTCTAAGACAGAAAAACATTCCATTAAACTATGACACAGCAATATTTCTTTCTTTTTTTTTTCTCATTTGAACTGAATATCACCGGAAGTAGCTTCTGTTTAAAGTAAGCACAAAGTTTCTGACAAATTATATTTGATACCCTATAAAGATAGTTCTGCACAATGCATAAATGGATCATATGAGGCTCTTGCTGCTTTGAAATTTCTTACTTGTCATTGTCAGTTTACCTGCCTTTCTGTTGCTTTGTTTAATATTTGTTAGACAAGCCTTATGCATGTACCTCAGTAGCAACATTTAGCCTCACCTCTTTATAAGGTTCTTTTTTCGAGTACTTTCCTTTTCTTATGTGTTGCTTTGCAAGAATTCGGTTCATTTCTCTCAAGACAAATATTTTCTTCTATCATGTCAAATTAATGTCACTGCACTTTTCCTGGAACTTTCAGTATACACAGCAACTTTTTGCTTAAGTGCTGAATCATAGTGTAAATTTCTTCAAATTATTTTAAATGGCTATTAAATTCTAAACTCTCTAGTGTTAAAAATGTACAAACTCAATTTATGTAATGGCAGTATGAACAAATATGATCAAGTTCACACACCATGTCAAAGTTGTTGCCTGATCAACAGCAACTGTGGTATGGCAAATATTTTAGGATGCATCCCAATTTTATTAATAGATGTGCTTCTTGGTACCAATAAAATATGATCACATTTACTGATGTACCAAATCAATTTGTGGGCAAGTGAAAAGAACAGAAATTAAAGAAAAAATAATCAAACACAGAATTTTCTACGGAGAATGTTTGTTTTTAATAGATAGAAAATAATGACATCTATTTAAGTGTTTATCAGAACCCAGAACATATTTCCAATATTTAGCTATTTTTTCTATGCTTATAACTTATATGCTGCCAGGGAAATATCATGTATCTTTTTATTTTAAAAATAATAAGCAGTAGTAGTGAATGGGCATGAAAATTCTAAAACTGAACTGTACATGGGCAGAAATTTTATAGATATTTTCTCTAAGATCAGTAGTTTTTTCTGTCAAAAATTTCATTGAAAAACTGCATCTTACAGCATAGCTGGGATAAATAATTTTTAAATGATTTCTTTTAAAGAAATCACCTATTTTTTAAAAATTAAGACAAAACATGATACATGATCACTATTTGCTCAGTAGTGGTGAATAGGCATGAAAATTCTAAAATCGAACTTCATATGGGTATGAAAAAATATTAAGGTAAAGAATATTTAAGATCTGTGGAGGAATATGATGACTCATGGAATTAGTAATGTGTTGCTAATAGCACCTAATACAGCATCGAATTACATTTTTATAGCCTTTATAGTCCTAGTTAAACCATTCAACACCCTGAGAAATGGATCAATGCATTTATCTCTAGCTTATGCGGGAAAAAGGGATTCGGTAATGAGCTACCTTCATTACCGAATAAGATAGAGGTTGGTAGAGATAAAAGTAGACAAAAACGAAAAAGAAGCTTGTAGCTTATATGAGTTTGGTTCATCCTGATTGAGGGTGGCATTAACCAGAAGTTTCTAAAGCTCCATTGTAGCCAACAGTAGCCACAGCCCAGTAGCTAATAGTTGAGGAAGATATGTTAAATCAACCTGAAGCAAAGAATGAACATTTGAGTTATGATTCACAAAGCAAGAAAATCGTCAGTGGGGGTTCCAGAGGGAAGGGATACTAGTAGAAGGTGGATTGTTAAAAATGTTTCAATCCAGAAGCAAAACTATTGGGAAACTCTATAGCATCTGGAAGCATAAGAATCTAATGGGGATCAAGATTTAATTCATTCTGAATTTCCAGATATATCTAAGAAGATTCTAAGTTGCTAATAACTAAGAAGGCATAATTGAACAAAGCTAATACAGGTGCTTTTATAGAATACTGTTCTTACTCATACTGGGACTGACTGGGTCTAGAGGGAAAACATACTTCCTATCCTTAGAATATTTTATCATATCTAGACCAAAATCCCCTCCATTTTCCAAAATTTCCCTGTTTGCTTTATTCTTTTCACCTCTAACCTACTCTGTTCATATAGATAATGCATAAATGACAGCTAGAAATCTTAGTGGACTAATGTGTAAAATACATACACTTTAAACATAGAATCATTTGTATCTTAATTAAATATATGATGATCAGTATAGTCTGTCGTTATTAAAGTCTTGTGAGGAAACAAAAATGAACCCAGGTAAGTTATCTGTCTCTGGAGGAGTATACAGACTAGTAAAGAAAGTGCATCTATAAATATCTAATCATAATAAAAGCAGAATTGAATAAGTGCTAAGTAGAAGCAGAAATACTGTACTGTAGCAATCAGAGAGGGAATGATTAATTGTAATTTGGAAGATCAGTGTCAGTGACAGCCTCTCTGAGGAGATGGTATTTAAGTCTCTTTTGAAGGATTTCAATAAATAATGTAGGGAAGATGATTTCAAGCTGAGAGAGACAGCATGAGTAAAGGTAAGGAATGTTGAAAGTGCATGTTATTTTTGGAAAGCCAGGAGGAGGAGTTAGTTTTGCAAACAAAATGTAGATTACAAGGAAGAATAATATGTTTTAACTTGCTTGAGCTTCTGATGCATTGGCTGGTTATTTTCAATTGGCTTTATCTTATGTATTCTGCTTACATGTTTTAAATGTGTGTTGTGGTTGAGTTTACTTGTTATTTGCCCAAATGTATTATCTTTTAGTGGAAATGCTTTTTTTTTCTAGTGATGGTCACACAAGACACTCAATTCTACACTTTCTTCTACAGTGTGACATTGACACATTTCAAAAGAGTGGTAGAGAGTAAGTTCTCTCCTGTTTTCCCCAATCTAGCCTTATGACTTGCTTGTAACCAAAAGAATGTGGTGAAAGTGATGCCACAGGACTTCTGACATTAAGTCAGAAAAGGCCATGCAGTTTCTGCCTGGTTCTCTTGACAATAATCCCTCTCAGAATACTTCCTCTTGGAATCCAGCTGATATGCCATAAGAAGCCCAGACAGCATGGACAGGCCACATTGTAAGTCCTCCAGTCAACAGTACGATCCTAGCGTGAATCAACCCAGTCCAGGTACCAGCCATGTAACTGAAACAGTCATTTTAGAAATAGATCCTCTAGTCTCAGCTGCTTTAGCCCCCCGCTCTGCTCACCCCAGACTGAGGTCCCAGATACTGTGGAGCAGAGGATACCTTTTCCTGACAAATCTCCAGTTAAACAACCTACAGATCCTCTGAAGATACAAAAATTGTTGTGGCTTTATGGCACAAAGTTTGGAGTGTTTTATTACGAAGCAATAATAATTGATACACTTTTCCTCCCTGTGTAAGAAAATTACACAGGGAGGAAATAATATGCTGATTATGCTTTTAATAAAATTTAAGATATAAATATGCTAAGACAATGTATAAATAATGAAGTCAGGATTGAGGAATCATGAAATTTTTTTGTTGTAAGCTTTTTAAAGAACTAACTGATTTAAAAAATTATATTACACAAATTATTTGTACTTAGTCCTTTCATTAATAAAATTAAAGTTTATTTTTTTCAAAAATAGCTAACTGGAACATCCTATGAATGAATAAATACATTTTTCTCTTCTATCTCTAAATCCAAATCTTCAATGAATTTGGGTCTCTCTCTTGCTATCACTCTGTCACATACACAGAGATACACACACACACACACACACATTGCAGCATAGGATAGAGTGGATCACTGAGAACTCTCTGGAAGTTATGATACAGATGGATTCTGTAGTATACTGAAATTGGCTTCAATTTTTTGAAATACCTCTTATCAAGAGTTGGGATCTATTTCTGCACCTCTTGAATTTGGGCTTAAAACAAATAATAGGGAGGGGAGGGGAGCAACACCAAAGGGGAGGGAAAAGGGAGTGGGTAGGGGGAGGGGAAGAAGGGAGGGTAGGGGAAGGGAGGGAAACAGAAGGGGAGGGAAAAGGAATGGGGGAGGGAGGAAAGGAAGAAAGGGAGGGGAGGGGAGGAGAGGGAAGAGAAAAGGAAAGGAACGTGTACATGTTCATCTATTAGAAATGTCTTGAGAAAGATCTGTACTACATAAAAAGATGCCTGTGTTTCTGAGTATAAAAAAGAAACTGGCTGGGCACGGTGGCTCACACCTGTAATCCCAGGACTTTGGGAGGCTGAGGCAGGTGGATCACCTGAGCTCAGGAGTTTGAAAACAGGCTCGCTAACATGGCAAAACACTGTCTCTATTAAAAATACAAAAATTAGCCTGGTATGGTGGCATACTCCTGTAGTCCCAGCTACTCAGGAGGCTGAAGGAGGAGAATCACTTGAACCTGGGAGGCAGAGGTTGCAGTGAGCCGAGATCGTGCCACTGCACTCCAGCCTGGGCAACAGAGTGAGACTCTGTCTCAAAATAAACAAACAAACAAACAAATAAACTGACAAAATTGATAATATGCATAATAAAATATTTTTAGTAATGATGTAATTCAATTTAATCAACTTTAAATTTTATGTGCATAATCCCTTAATTTCCTGAGGCCAAGACCAAGAAGGATCATTGATTTAATAATTATTAGTAGAGACAGCAAAAAAAAAAAAAGGAAAACCACATTAAAGGTTAAACAAATATTTTACCAATTGAAATACCATCAATTTAACCATAAAAATCGGAATTGTTTTCTCTTCTTTTTTAGTATCGTGACATGGTCAAGTTTGTGAATCTAATTCAGATTTCACTGCTTCCTCTGAGTCACCTGGGGCCATCAGAAATTACACATAGAGTCATATACATTTTTCATAACCCCTGCTTATGAAATTCACATTGTTTAGCAAATTTATAATTATTTTAATTTCAAGATATATCAAAAACAGGGTTTATTTAAAATAAACTTTGGCTAATATTATAGTTGTAAGTTTTTAAAATTGCACTTTATATTGTGGGAATTTAAACCTTTACTCTTAAAATTGAGCACTTACATGTATGTGAATGGAAAACATTTCGAGTAATACATGCCCAACATGAAAGAATAAGAATGGAAAAGGGCCAGAGGTTGCTGTTTTCACTTTTCAAATATACTTTTTATATTTACATGATTATATACTTTTCATATATAATATGTTTTATATTGTTTAAATACACTTTTATAATACATTTGGAAAACTTTATACTTTTTTTAAATGAGCTTAAATATCAAATTTAAAAAGTTATGTTTCATATATGGAAGGAAAAAAGGGAATGCAATTTGGAATACCCAATATGGACACAGGCAATGACAAACATTCCTAAGAAATTTAAAATGGGAACAGAAAATGACTAAATGATTTCTGATACGGTGACTTTTTTTTTTTTTTTTGAGACAGAGTCTCTCTCTGTCACCCAGGCTGTAGTGCAGTTGTGCAATCTCTGCTCACTGCAACCTTGCCTCCTGGGTTTAAGCAATTATCCCGCCTCAGCCTCCCAAGTAGCTGGAATTACAGGTGCACGCGACCACACCCGGCTAACTTTTGTATTTTTCATAGAGATGGGGTTTCACCATGTTGGCCAGGCTGGTCTTGAACTCCTGACTTTAGGTGATCCACCCACCTAGGCCTCCCAAAGTGCTGGGATTACAGGTGTGAGCCACTGCACCCAGCCAATATGGTGACTTTTAAGACCCCAATTAAATCCGCTGGTACACCTCTTTAATGCCATTAAAAACGTTGAAGAGAAAGAAACATAATTAGTATATAGAGATGCACTATAAGAAATTTAAGAAAGAGCATAGACTAAAAATCAGGCACTATATATCTGTCCTCATAGGATCATAAAACAGTGGAGTCAATATGCTGAAAGATGTGTATATTTCCCGTTTTCAAGAACATTTTCATAGTTATTTTACTACAAAAATATTTTTACAGTTATTTTACTCCCTACCTCGTAACTTCTTTGACTTAAAAAAATGAAAGGAACTGTAAGTTTCCATGCTATGGTTTGCTCCCTCCAGGTCCTCAAAATCCTCTGTCTTCCACCACCATTGAAAAAGGATGGGAGTGATACACTATGGGCCATGCCTGGAACTGGTTCACATGTACTTGTCCACACCTCAGTTCTATGGCTATATTTAACTATAGGGAGGTGGGAAAATGGAGCTAATTTGTGAGTCCAGGAAGAGGAGAGCACAGCCATTGGTGACCACTGAGATGATGAAATGGAATATGGCCTAGTCGTTGTGATACAGTGCCTTTCCAGAGAGCCAGAATTCCCTCCTCCTAGATTCCCAAGTCCTACTTTGTTATGACTGGGATGGAAATTAGAGAAAATGTCAAACTATATAAGGACATCTACTCATTTTACCTTCAACAGACTTATCTGCCATAAAGTTTTTTTAATGTTTGGGAGTCATTTGTTGTGCCTAGTGTTCCATTATTGGAACACTAAGCATGTGGGGGTTATTTATATCCTACTCCTCAAGGTCATCACCAAGGTCTGAATGGAAAAATTCAAAATATTGCAACCTCAGTCATAACTGGGTTAAAAAAGCAAGTTACAAGTAACATAAAAATGTAGCCATAAGACTTTGCTATAAAGAACTTCTTTAATGACAGATTTAGTTATGCAGCAGATGATGGACTATCCTGTGTATATAGTAGTGTGAAAGGACTGCTCCCGTTACAAGGAGCTTGGATGCTCTTGTCCGTAGGTATTAGCATTATAAAAGTCTTTAACGATAAATAGATACAAGTACTAAACTAGGAATAGATAAATAAAACTTCTAATAGTACCTTAGTTTGATCATATTTGGCTTAAAATGAGTAGTAAAATAAAGATAAAAAGATAGCATTATGTAATAATTGGAAGGGCTATTCTCAGTTGAGGCTGAGATAGGTGGATATTTCTTTCCTACAAGCTTTTGAATGTTGTTTTGTCCCAAACATAGTGAGGGTTGGGGTAAGCTGATAATTGGTGTAGTTTCTCTTGCCTGGGATGTAGGCATCTCCATGCTCAAGCGGTAGCTCTATTGCCCAGCCTGGCAACAGTATTCTTAAACATATTAAGCCATGTACTTTATGGTTGTCTGTCAAAGCAGAAATGTAAAAGTTTATCATCTGAATCCAAAATAACTTTTAACCATAAGTTTAAAAAACAATATTTGTTGATTAAAAAAAGGGGGGTTTCGAAATTACTGTGTCACTTCCTTTAGCATGTCAAGGAGGCAGGCCCAACTGATGATAGACTTTTATAAAAGGGTGCTCACATCTTACAGATGGAACTGAATGACTAGAGGCAGAAAAAGGAGAGAGGTATGGGAAGTAGATAGTCAGGCTATTGCCCTGACCTGGTAAATGCCAAGGGAGGGCTTTTGCTGTGGTTGCCATTGAGAACTCCAGAGGACAGTTCCTCTACCTAAGCCTAGAACAGGATATACCTAAGCAAACAGCATTGCAGTTAGGCAGTCCGAGGGTCTGAGCTCAGTTTTCCTGGTTCCTGGGTGGACTAACACAAAGCACAGAACTTCATGATTAGCATGGAGTAATACAAAGCACAGAACTTCATGATTAGCATGGAGTAATACAAAGCACAGAACTTCATGATTAGCATGGAGTAAAACAAAGCACAGAACTTCATGCATGCCTAACTTTGGCATGAGAATTGACAGACTATCTGGCTGGGGAGTTCACAGGAGCAACCATTGCAAGGACAGAGGCAAAGGCCACAAGAAACAGTCTTCATCAGGAATATATATGTCATAAAGCCAGAATTTTAGAAAGATCCAACACCAAAAACTTGTTAGCAGTCATCAAAGTCTCCAACATCAAGAAAACATTGTGTACTGTACTTTCATCTGCAATACATTTAATTTTAATGCTAATCCCTAGGACAAAAGGTATTAACCTTATTTTATTAACAGTAAACTTGAACCTTAGAGTAAATAACTTGCCCAGACCACCTGGTAAGTGGAATTTAGATTCATCCTGACTCCTCACATAAAGTTGAACTTGTTCTCATTTAATGTGGCCTATAATACATACTGTTTTCTGTGCCATCTTTCTGTTCTGGTACAGGATATATAATTTATAAAATCGTTCTTTTGGATTTTGTCTCCAAAAATGGCCTTATAGAATATCTTCAATCCATTTTGCTAATAATTCTGCCTCCAGAATTATAAGTGAATATGTAGTTGAGGGCATGATGTAAGTTTAGAGTTATGTAACACCCCAAGTTCCCAAGACCTCCACTGCCCTGGAACAAGATTATACAACCCTACTTGATTATCATGGCTGAAGGATCTTCCAAGTTAAGGGATTTCCATGACTTAAAATGAGATGCTTCCTCTGATAGGTTAAACAATAAAATATTTTACAACCATTTTTACCTAAAAGGTATTACAATCTAGAAGGACTGGGACATAATTAGATAAAGCCAAGGTTTATCGAGATATGACCATATGCAAGGAGCTGTCCCTGGCATTAAGAAGTGCATACTCTCATAGAGAAGCCAAATACAGTGATCATAAATCGCTGTGTGCCAGATACTGTGCCTGACGCTTTACATACAAAGTCCAATTAACCCTCAGAGAAAGTTCAAATTAAAGGTCATTATGTCTGTTTTATAAATAAGGAAACTAAGGAAAGAGAAGTTAAATCACTTGTCCATAATCACACAGCAAATAAATTGTAAAGCCTGGATATTATGTGATACATGTCAAGAAAGAAGAAATAGAGTTAGACATGTACATCTCTTATTTAAAGCAAGGGTTAAGGAAAACTTAAAAAACAACAAAAAATGTTAACACCTGAGCAGATGTCATTTGAAGTTTAAATAAGTTTGACAGACAAAGAGAACACAAAAAATGTGATATAATATATAATGTCCCTTACATATCAGACAGAATTCTTTCCGTGCATTAATCCTAGTGATTCATCTTCAAGATGAATTGTTTAACCACTTAAATGTCAAGGTAAAAATGAAGTATATGCTTGTCACATAACTATAACCTTTTTAACAAGGTACTTTTTGTTTTGGAAAGGTAGGGAAATTTCTGGAGTAAGTATAACCACACTTTTGAAACATGTTTCCTAGTAAGAGACCCTGGGTGCCATGGATGAGTTTGAGAGGCTCTGGTTAGCAGTCAGAGCCCCCATTCTTACCCCAGCACAGAAACAGCTGATGGGTTCAACCTAGGTAGGTGAGGGTATGGTTTTCAAATATTCATTTCTTCCAGCTTGCATGGTCTATTTATCTCATAGATAGCATTTATCACATGATATTGTACTTATTCATTTATATAACTATTTTGCCCACTGCCCTGCAGGCTTCAACAGGGCAGGGAATCACATTCCACAGCACCTATATGCCACTGTGATACCTAATAAGCTCTAACCGTGTGATGGTTGAACTAAACAGAAACAATCATTCTTGCTGATAGCAAACACAAACATCATCCCAAACTGAAATGACAGCTTATTAACCTAGCTTGAAATACCAGATCACTCTCTCACTCCCGAAGACCTATTCACATTTCCACAGTGACTCAAACCAGAATGTGGTGGTGTATGCCAAAAGAGCCAGATGTACTTCTCTATTCATTTTCCTCAGGCTTTTTAGGCCATATGGCTCTCACCAGTCCTATAATGAGACTTTAGGTTTAAGATTCATAAGTCCATCATTTCCAGAACGCATAGCCCAGACACAGAGCCCAGGCTATTTTTTCCCAAGTTGACTTGGCGCTGGATCGTGGTGTGATGAATTTATTATGTACAGCAGCAGGCATGGCACTTTTTAAAAGCAAGTGCCAGAAACAGAAGCCATTGATGAAAAAAAAAAAAAAGTCAAAACTTTGCCAATTTTCTCCAAATACCAGCAGAGTAAACTATCATCAAATACAAGTCATTTTCCCCATAAATAACAGCATGAAGCAAATCTATTGCATTCTCAACTCTTTAAAAAGACTAAAAATAACCTCAGAAAGCTGATCTAATTATCCTACATAAATACAACATGTGAACATTAGAGTATGGCACCGACTAATTGAACAGCTAAGGCTACTGGAGAACTTTTAACGGAAGATTCTAAGATTACATGAGCTAATAATGATGGCATTAAAAGAATGCACTGATCTTCGCAGTATAGTTTGAAGACCATAAAACATTGCAAATGACAACAGCTGCATTTTGATGTGCAGACAAAGGTCTTCCATAAGGGAACTCTGCTTTCAAGCTTTTTATAATATATGGTAAATTCAAGGGGTCTTCCATTTTTCTGCAGAAACACATATTTTCTTAATTTCCTGGCATTGCACATTTGATTACTACAGAAATGTCACTACTTCCTATTATACTCTGGTAAGCATAGTTATACTAGCATTCTCCAATTTAGACTGATAACACTATCATTAAAAGTTATGTTTTAGTTATAGTGCTGATCTCCATGAAAATGCTGGTAATAAGTACGTGCAGTACCATCAAACATGAATGTTACATGTGAAGTAAAATTAAAAAGTACTGTAACTAATCACTGATTTCCTTTAAGAGATGCTACTAAATATACATTATTAAAGCACTACATGCCAATATTGATGAAGTTGAGACACTAACAAATAAAGTCCAGGAAATTAAACACTGAAAAAGTACAGTGACTTTAATGCAAACTGTACAAAATAAACATACAATATCTATACTGATATGAAATCCAAATTTCTGATATGTCATTGGATTTCTTACTGGTTAGACTTTTCTCTTTCTCCAGCTAGTCAAAGATAATTAAATATTTTCTTGAATAGGAAGTGTTTTTTATTTTGTGGTAGAGAAAGAAAGCTAAGCCATCATTGCCAAAATCATTTCACTGTAATTGACTTGCATTTATTTCTTTGTTCAATTTTCCTATAAAATTATAATTTTAAAACCTACTTTCCCAATCATTAGGGATATGTTTCCTCTTTAATCACTAAAAATTCAAAGAGCTCAAAACTTGGTTACATTAGCTTCAAAAATCTGTCATTGGAGAAGGGTCATAAAAATGCTATTTTACAGTTGTAAAAATCACTGATCTCTATTGAGTGAGTTTATTCAGTTAATGTGTTTGAGTCCTATGCAAGCCACTGAATCAGAGTGAAGGGGTTCTAAGGATTTAAGGACACCCTTTCTTCAAGGTGTCCTCTGTCTGACAGAAGAAGTTCAAGGAAAATATGTAACCACCTATAATACAATGTAATAATATAATAGTTGCCATTATTAAGATAAAATTGTTATGTGATTTTAAATGAGCAAAAATAACATATGGATAGTGAATGTAAAGTGTCATTAGGTAGAGGATGGAACCTGAATAAGAAGGATTTGGTAGGTAGTCATGGGAAGGCCATGGATATTATGCAAGGAAGGGCCATGATGAGCAAGTAGCCTGGTTTTATTGGAGTTTCATATGAGTGATACAATTTTAAGGACATCAGACTAGATGGGGTGGAGTGTGCAGTGGGGAAAAAAGCCTCAATTGCTGGAATTAAGAGTTGATATTTAATTTTATCAGCAAGGAGGTATATTGAAAATGACAGGATTGAGGACATGCAACCCCAAAATATGGCTCCATGAAATATTGAATATTTTTAAAGAAATTTGAGAAATGGCAGGTATAGGAAGGATTCTCTGAAATTCTCCTAAATTAGTTCATCAGACCCTCATGTGAGAGGTGCTCTTCTCATCCAGAGGAAAAGAGCATCTCTATCTCCAAAGACAGAGGGAAGCCAATAAAACTCTGAACCAACAGGCTTTGCTAAGATTTCCCTTGGCTTCCTACCCCTAGCTCATACCCTCTTCTCCTATCATATTTTTCTATAACTTGCTATTCTTCAGTCTTCATATAAAAATGCTCGATTAACTATATCCTGTGATCTTTATTTCCTTAGGAAGGCTCCCATGCCATGTTAAACATATTAAATACATTTATATTATTTCCTTTTGTTAATCTTTCGTTACACAGTATCAGCTGATAATCTAAAAGAGTAGAAAACAAAATATATTTTTCTTCCTCTACTAAAGTTCACCAGCAAGAAAGGATGCAAAAAAAAAAAAAAAAGGCTAGTGTGGAAGTGGAGCAAGACATTCAGAGAGTGAAGAAAATCTGGAGGAGTTAAGTTAAGGAGATTGAGTAAAAAAAAAAAGAGAGTACAAAAATCATACTAATAAATTAAGCTACCTATATAGTAATTTTAGAAGTCAAGAATTCAAAAGTAGAAATTGAATTGGTTAAATACAGGGATAAATTTTTAGGTGAAAAGGTTCAAACTGAAGGAATATCTTAAACACATATATTTATAATAAAATCTATATATATTATATATACATATATGAAATACATAAATATATATAATATATACTATATATATGAAAAATGAAGTATTCTGAAGTCTTGACCAGACTCAGTAGAAAATACAAAGGTCATGATCAACTAATAATATACAGTCATTTGAGTGCTGATTATTTAGCATCCTTAGTTTACTTCAGATCTTGTTATTAATTACTTTCTAACAATGTTATAGGAAATAATAATAAAAGGGCAAACAAATATGGATACATAACCATCATTACCGTGCTACTATTCAAGTAGAAAAGTAGAAACAATCTAAATGTCTAACAGACTGAGAACAAATAAAATTATTTTAAAGATTATTTAATAATAGGAAAAGGTACAAATAATAATGTTAAAAGAAAAAACTATATGATCTAATTGTTTTAAAATTATATAGAGGAAAGAGTGTTAAGAACTACTTCAACTTCACAGAACTTAGGATTGAATAATGAGAATATAAGTAATTTAATTTTGTTCTTTGTACCTTTCCATACTTTACAAATGCTTCAAAACTATTTGTAATAAAAGACACATTTTTAAAAGTTTAAAATCTTCCTAAGATAGGAATTGCTTTCTTCCCAAATAGAAGCGCCATTTTATCTAATATTCTCTACTCTAAGTATAGCCAGACTAATCCTCAGATATACTTCTCTGTGAAAAGAAATTCCAGAGTTTCCTGTATTTATTTCCCAATTATTTCATAAGTAATCAATTCAGCTTTCCAATTTTTAAGAAGCATAAATTCACCCAGGAGCAATGTGGGATTAAGGACACTACCCTTAGAAGAGGGGGTGAACTACTGACCCTAAGGAGAAGAAGAGAGAAGGAAATGGGAAATTCTGTATTCTTTGGAGTTGTGTTCTTCATAAAACATGTTAGCTACAGAATAGGCACAAAAGTCTTTTTGTTTGTTTGTTTGTTTTGAGACGGAGTCTCACTCTGTCGCCCAGGCTGGAGTGCAGTGGCCCGATCTTGGCTCATTGCAACCTCCGCCTTCCAGGTTCAAGCAATTCTCCCGCCTCAGCCTCCCAAGTAGCTGGGATTACAGGCGCCTGCCACCGCACCTAGCTAATTTTTGTATTTTTAGTAGAGACGAGGTTTCACCATGTTGGCCAGGCTGGTATCGAACTCCTGACCTCAGGCAATGTGACTGACTCGGCCTCCCAAAGTGCTGGGATTACAGATGTGAGCCACAGCACCCAGCACTAAAAGTCATCTACTTTCAGTGTAATTTAAAACACGCATTGTTGAGTCTTATTATGTGGCAAAATCTGTGCCAGACTTCATTGTTTGAAGGAGACACCCTAAGAAGGACTCTGATGCGGCCGGACCGGGTGGCTCAAGCCTGTAATCCCAGCACTTTGGGGGGCCGAGACAGGCGGATAATGGAGGTCAGGAGTTCCAGATCAGCCTGGCCAACATGGTGAAACACCGTCTTTACTAAAAATAAGTAATAACAATAATTTTAAAAATATATATATATCCGGGCTTGGTGGCACGCGCCTGTAATCACAGTTACTGGGAGGCTGAGGTGGGAGAATCGCTCGAACCTGGAAGGCGGAGCTTGCAGTGAGCAGAGATTGCACCTTTGCACTACAGCCTGGTCGACAGTGAGACTCAATCTCAATTTAAAAAAAAAAAAAAAAAAAAGGCTGGGCGCGGTGGCTGACGCCTGTAATCCCAGCACTTTGGGCGACTAAGGCAGGCAGATCACCTGAGGTCGGGAATTCGAGACCAGCCTGACCAACATGGAGAAACCCCGTCTCTACTAAAAACACAAAATTAGCCGGGTGTGGTGGCGCATGCAACACGGGAGGCTGAGGCAGGAAAATTGGTTGAACCCGGGAGGAGGAAGTTGTGGTGAGCCCAGATGGTGCCACTGCACTCCAGCTGGGCAACAAGAGAGACTCTGTCTCAAATAAATAAATAAATAAATAAGGACTCTACTGAGTCACAATCCTGTGGTGTTTGGCCTGGACACGGGGAAACATCTTCCATTTTCTTAAAGTAATTAGAAATAACTATGTTGTAATTATAATTATATAAATGCAAGAGTTAAAGGCTAAGGGAACAATTCACCAAATTAAACATGAATAAGCAATTTTCTGAAACCCCTTTGGTCTGATAGTAAACAGCCCAATGGAATATAAACTGTGGATATTATGATTTCCCCAGGGTGCTTTTCTGTCATAACCAAAGACCCAAAGCCTTATGAATCTGTTTTGGTTCTATCCAATTTTAACTCAGCTAACCTAGCACTGTTACTAATCCAATTGAGTGTGTGACCTGGCTAAAGTGGACAGCATAATAGAGCTGTAGCTGTTTTGACAATGTCATTTCTCTGCTAGGTTCCAGTCATTCAGTTCCATCTATGATTTATATGCAGAGTTCTCCATGGTTTGGTAATAATTTTCTCTGTTTTTATGATTCCAGGGAAATAAAAGATGCCTTGCAATCCATTTATGCCCACTAGCTCTACTTTATAAACTCTTTATCACTCTGAGGAACACAATATTCTACTTTATCCAAGTTCTAAGAATGTTTCTTGAAGAATTGAGAAAGTTCAATTCAAATAAAACTAAAGAGTGGCTCACAAAAGAAAGGTTTTAAAAATGTACTCCAATCTAACTCTTCTAGTAACTGAGGCACAATGCCACTTTCCTGTTTAATCAAAACTGCTGAGCCTGACATAAAGGACCTTTTGCTATAGCCCTTTGTAAGTACAAAATTAAATATCTTGCCGGATTTTACCTCCTATCTTTTACCCCAGCCACATAAAGTTTCTTTTAATTCCTCAAGTTCACATGTTCTCTTAGACACACTGTTACTCCTTCTGCTTTCTTTCTTTCTTTCTTTCTTTCTTTCTTTCTTTCTTTCTTTCTTTCTTTCTTTCTTTCTTTCTTTCTTTTTTTTTGAGACAGAGTCTCCCTCTATCCACTGAAATGCAGTGGTGCGATCTCAGTTCACTGCAACCTCCACCTCCTAGGTTCAAGTGATTCTTATGCCCCCCAGGTAGCAGTTACGTTGACTTGCTTCTCTTCATCTCCCCCACACTTAACCCAAACTTCCCTGAAGAATTTCTATTCAACCACCAACATTCTGATTAGGTTATAAAATTAATGAATACTTCCATTCAAAAAGAAAATTTGGATATGTCTTGAGATCTATCAGTATTATACTCTGTTAGACAATTTAGTTGATTAAATGATCTTTGTGTCTGGTAATGTAGCAAATTTGTCATCCAGTATTGATGAGAGACAGACCACCCTGGAAGGGTCACAGATGGAGCCAAAATAGATAGGCATTTGGGCACTTGCTAACATTATAGAAGCATACGTACTAAAGAAAGAAATTTTTGGTCTTTCTATTTTTTGTGGCTCTGGTTTAGCATTAATTCTTCAGGGAAATTTAAAATCACCGTTATTGTTCACTTTCATAATGGTTGTATGAGGCACTCAATGGACCTGTTATCCAGTAAAACAACCATAATTAGTGAAGATCGTATATTTTAAAAATAACCATTTAAGGTCTCTGAAAATTTTACCAAAGGCATATAACAATTAAGAAATGTGTTCAAGAAAATATGCTAACGTTCTGTCAGAACGGTGAGAGTCTATTGTACTTGAGCCATTACCAGTTTCCTCCTTCTCCTGTTCCAATGTGATGGACACTCTGCTCCAGGAAGTTGTGGCTAAGAAGATGGTGCTCCCTTTTGCCCAAGCTCACAGTGAAAGGCTAAAGTAACTTCATGGTATGTTCAGGCTGTCAGTATTTTTCACAATCCCCAGCCTTGTGTTACTGATGTTCAATTCCAGGCAAGTGCCAACAAGAATTTGAGCATTTCCCTTCTCCATCCAATCAGTTCTCAGAGGGTAAAGTCTGTACTCCATGTGTGGCACACAGAGAATACAGGGGCCTCAATTACTCTTACCTTAGCTGCTAGTAGGGCAGATGTTCAATGCCAGGAAAGGCAAGCCAAGAAAACCTGATGCTACCACATTTTTCCAGGGTGCTGCTGATAAAGCAGTGTTGTCACTCTGGGAAAAGTAGGACACTATCAACATCCTCAGTTCTGGAGTACTGATTCAGACATTTAGCCTGGAGAAAGAGGCAGGCCATAATAAGAGAGAACTCTGAAGTTCTCCCCAAAGGAACTGACTTTATTTGGAATAGGGTGTGGAAATTTTTAAGGCTAAGAGTATTTGGGAAAACAATGTAGATTCTGTTGTTAAGCAATTATGAAAAGGCTGTTAGCTCCTCCTAAAACATAGGGCAGCTAGTTTACCAGAGAGAAGCAGGAAAACAGACAGCTGAGAAGAGTCTTCTTGAGTCATAACCAACCTCAGATACTGGCTTTAAAAACTAGACCTGCAAAGGAACTTGAATTCAATTGGATCAGAGTGTAAAAAAATGTATGTCCCATGACATTGCTGAAAACAACAACACAATCAGATAGCAATTAGGAAAGCCTAATGCTGAGTATGACACTAAGAGAGGCAGCTAGCTTAACAGTGATCAGGGAAAGAGACAAAGAGAGTCCTGCTAAAGAACCATCATTCCAATGTGACTGTTGGTATGTGCAAGGCTTTCTCCTCTAAGAAGTGACATCAGAGGCTTCACTGTGGGAAAAATGAACTTCAGTAAAATAGTTCAGCCAAGTCTCTGAGTAAATAAGCAAATCACATCAGCAAAGAGAGTAACCAACAAGGTAAATACAAAAAGATTCACAGACGACACATCATATTAAAAACATAGGAAGCCAAAGACAAATCAAAAATCTTGAAAGCAGCAAGAGAAAAGTACTTGTAATATACGAGGGAACTTTAATAGAGCTAACAGCTAATTTCTCATCAGAAACACTGGCCGCCAGATGGCAGTGGGACGGCATGTTCAAAGGGTTGAAATAAATTTTTAAAAAGTTAATCAAGAATCTTGTATTCAGCTAAGGTATGTTTCAAGATGAAGACAATGTAAGGGCTTTCCCAAATAAACGAAAACTAAGATAATTCATCTATAACAAATTTGCCTTACAATAAATACTAAAGAAAGTTTAAGGCCAAAAGCAAGTGGCACAGACAGGAATTAGAATACACATGCAAACACAGACATAGGTAAAAATAATTATGAAATTATTAAATACCACATATGTGCATATTTCTTCATTTCCTTCATAAGTTACTTTAAAAGTAATTTTATAAAGAATATATTTACATATAACTGCTTCTTGGGATTAAAGCATATAGAAATATAGAATATACTGGATAACAATAAAGAAAAGGAGATAAGAGAGAGCAAAGTGGTAGGAGAATACTGTGAGATAATAACTTGAATGCACAGGAACAAATAAAGAGAACCAGAAGCAATAAATAAAAAGATTAAAATAAGGATCTCTAGAAATATATACTTACTCTTTTTTTCTCCTAGTTTCTTTAAAAATTAAATTATATGTAGTAATAATTATATCAATAGACTGTTGGGTTGTTAACATGTATATATGTAAAATATACAGCAGTAATAGTTCAAAAATGGGAAAGAGAATAGGGCAATATAGGAATGAGTTTCTGTGTATCACTGGAATTAGTATAAACCAGAAGTAGACACTCATAAGAAAGCAGTATATAGTAAGTCCTAAAGCATCCACTAGAAGATAAACTCGTATAGAACTGGTAACATTATACTGTAACATTAAAGAAATATTAGCAAACATTTCAATGAAATCAAAATTTTACACACTAGAAAATATTCAGTTGATACTAAAGAAAGCACTAAAGAAGAATAAAAAAGACATGAAACATATTGAAAACAAAAGTAAAATAGCAGATATAAATCCAGCTATATCAATAATAGTATTAAATGTAAATAGATTTTAAAAGTTAATCAAATGACAGAAATTGTCAAATTTGATTTTTTTTTAAATCCACCTACATATGGTCCACAGGGGACATACTTTAGATTCAAACATAGAAATAGGTTAAAAGTGGAGGGATGAAAATATATGTCATCCAAAGAGCAACCATGAGAAAACTGGTGTGGCTGAACTAACTAATATAATATAAAATAGACTAAAGAAAGTTACTAGAGATAACGGATGACATATTAACAATGATCTAATAATTCATCAGGAAGTTATAATAATTATAAAAATATATCCACTTAACAGAACCCTAAAGCACATGAAGAAGAAACTTACAAAATTGAAAGGCAAAGAGACAACTCATAATAAAAACTGGAAATTACCATACCTAATTATAATAAAAATTAGATCAACTATGTGGAAAATAAAATGAAATTTAAAATTTAAAAAATTTTATAAACCAACTAGATCTAACCAACACATATGGAATACACCACTCAAAAATAATGAAAAAAGGTAGAATTGAAACCATACAGAGTGTGATTTGTGACTATAATTAAATGAAATTAGAAATCAATAATTAAAAAATGAAAATTCATGAATATGTCAAAATTAAGACACTCCTAAATCCAATGAGTCAGAGAAGGTATCACAAGATAAATTATAAAATACTTTGAGAAGCATGAAAATTAAGACACAAAATTCCAAAAATTATGGAATGCAAACCATACATACAATAAGAAGTTAATATTCAAAATATATAAGGAATTCAATTCAATAACAAGAAAACAAATATTCTGATTAAAAATTGGGCAAAAGACCTGAATTGACATTTATCAAAGGAAGAAACAAATGGCAAACAGGTATAAGAAAAAGTACTCAATGTCACTTGCCATCAGAGAAATGCCAATAAAACCCATAATGAAATGTCATCTCACACCTGTTAGAACGGCTACTATCAAAAAGGCAAATGAAAACAGACATTGACAAGGATGTGGAAAAAAAGGGAACCCTTATATAAAGTTAATGGGGATGTAAATTAGTGCAGCCATTATGAACAATAGCATGAAGATTCCTCAAAAAATTAAAAACAGAACTACCATATGATCCAGTAATCCCTCTTGTGGGTAGATATTCAAAAAAACTTAATCACTACATATGTCAAAGTGATATACGTACTTTCATATCCATTGTTGCATTATTCACAATATCCAAAATATGAAATCAACTTACATGTCTATCAACAAAAAAAATTGAATAAAGAAAATGTGCTATAGATAAAAGATAGATGATAGATAGATAGATAGATAGATAGATAGATAGATAGATAGATGATGGATGGATAGACAGACAGAGAGACACAAAACTGAATTCTATTCAGCCTTAAAAATAAGGAGGAAATCTTGTCTTGGGACAACATGGAAAACCTGAAAGACATTATGCTAAGTGAGATAAGGCAAATGCCATATGTTCTCACTTATATGTGGAATATAAGAAAGTTAAATTCATAAAGAATAGAATGGTGTTTGCCTGGGGCTGAGATGGGTGGAGAGTGTAGCAGAGAAGGCTTGGAGAGATGCTGGTTAAAGTGCACAAAGTCTCAGTTAGAATGAATAGATTCTGAAGATGTACTGCACAGCATCGTCACTATAGTTAACAATAATAATGTATTATATACTCAAAAAAGAGATTAAATCTTAAATATTCTCACCACAAAAAGTATATATGATGGATATGTTAATTCGTTTGATATATTTCACAATATATACATATGTTAAAACATCACACTGTACTCCATAAATATGTACAATTTTTACTTGTCCATGATTCCTTCATAAATCTGGGAGAAAAACAGAAACAAACCAAGTGCCCAACAATACAAGAATAAACAAATTGTGATATTATCTGTACAATGGAATACTACTCAGCAATAAAGAGGTAGAAACTTCTGATACATCCTACCACATAAATGAATCTCAAAAGCACGATGTTTAGGAAAAGAATCCAGAACAAAAGAGTATGCACTGTATGACTTTATTTTTATAAAGTCCAACAGTGGCCAAAACTAATCTATGCAATTTAAATTAGAATAATATTTACTTTTTATGGGGAGAGGCAAAGAATGAAAAGGGTCATTTGGGGTATTTTAAGGTGATAACAATGCTCTGTGTTTCAACTTATGCGTTGGTTACATGGGCATATACTTTGTCAAAACTCACTAAACTCTCCACTTAAGATCTGAGCATTTTTGTGTGTGTAATGATATCTTAATCTTTAAAAATCAATTTTCAAACTGTTCAAGTCAGCAAGAAAAAAACCACAAACAAATAAACAAAGGAATGAAGTCCTGATACATTCTATAATATGGATGAACCCAAAAACATTATGCTAATTGAAAGGTCAGTCATAAAGGTGCGCATTTTGTATGATTGCATTTACATGAAATATCCAGAATACGCAAATGTCTCCAGACAGGAAGTAGATTATTGGTTGCTTCGTAATATTGATAGAGGCAGGGAACTGGGAAAAAATGGTGAGCGATTGCTAACAGATGCTGGATTTCTTTTTTGGGTGATTCAAAAAGTCCTAAATTTGATTGTGGTGACTGTTATACAATATGTGAATATACTAAAAAACATTGAATTGTAATCTTAAAATGAGTGAATTGTAGGCCATATAAATTATATCTCAATAAGTATATTATGCTTTGAAAAACCAAACTTGTTATTCTCTCAAGGAAATATATGCCATAGCAAGATTATCTTCCAGCACTTTAATAGTCAAAACCACAGGGATAACTAAGATCAATGAGGAGGTGCCTTCTGAACTGGGAATTTGACATTTTCAGTGTGTTCAGAACAGTATCCCTACGGTGGGCTTTTTCAACAATCAACAAACAACAATAAAGGGGAGTTTATTTAGTATTAACTTACACAATCACTAGGTCCCACAATAGGCTGTTTGCAAGCTGAGGAGCAAGGAGAGCCAGTCCGAGTCAGATTTTCCAGGGCAGGAAGCATCCAGCACAGGAGAAAGCTGCAGGCTTGGAGGCTAGGCCCATCTCTCCTTTTCACGTTTTTCCACCTGCTTTATATTCGCTGGTAGCTGTTTAGATTGTGCCCACCAGATTAAGGGTGGATCTGCCTTCCCCAGCCCATTGACTCAACTGTTAATCTCAATATTAACCATCTCAATATTAACCATCACAGTCTGTTTGAAAATTGCACTGTATAATTTAACAAAATGTCTAAGAATCAATGTTTGAATTACAGATGAATTTATGGACGGAACACTTTTGTTTTCAAACATATCTTCATTACTAGTTATGAGCTAGAGGTCTGGGGCATTACCTCCAAGAGCTTCCACAGATGTCCCTTCATAACACAATGTTTTGTATTTATTGAATTACCTTTTGTCTTACCTTCAAATTCTCTTAGCTGAATATGTATTCATAATATTAATTGAAGGGTGTTTGGAGAAAAAGAAAGGCACATAAAAATTTCAAGAAAAATAAAACCTCAATAGAATTCAGAAACTACTATTGAAAAACTGTTTACTCAGAAGTATAGTTTCTAAGTCTAAACTCAATTAATGTATCTAATTAAACATCGAAAAGAGTTTCTGTGAATGGAATGAAAACACATTGAGAAATCAAAAAAATATATATGAAAATCTATGTGAAACTGGGCTTATTACTTCTTAGAAGCAGGTGAGAAAAGCTCTTCATTAAAAAGATATATATTTCCAGCTAGGCACGGTGGCTCATGCCTGTAATCCCAACACTTTGGGAGGCCGAGGCGGGCAGATCACCTGAGGTCAGGAGTTCAAGACAAGCCTGGCCAACATGGTGAAACCCCATCTCTACTAAAAATACAAAAATTCACCGGGCATGGTGGTGGGCACCTGTAGTCCCAGATACTCAGGAGGCTGAGGCAGGAGAATTGCTTGAACCCAGGAGGTGGAGGTTGCAGTGAGCCGACATCATGCCACTGCACTCCAGCCTGGGTGACAGAGGGAGTCTCCATCTCAAAAAAAAAAAAAAAAAGAAGAAGAAGAAGAAGATATGTATTTCCTCTAATCCCAACACTTTGGGAAGCTGAGGCTGGTGGATCGCTTGAACTCAGGAGTTCAAGATCAGCTGGGCAACACGGTGAAAACCTGTCTGTATGAAAAATACAAAAAAAAAAAAAAAAGTCTCGTGTGATGGTGGGTGCTTGTAGTCACAACTAATCGGGAGACTGAGGTAGGAGGATTGCTTGAGCCCCGGAGGCAGAGGTTGCAGTGAGCCGAGATCAGCCCACTGCATTCCAGCCTGGGTGACAGAGTGAGACCCTGCCTTAAAAAAAAAAAAAAAGATATATACTTATTTTGATTACATAAATAACATATTTAAATAAGTAATAAACCTTTGAAATAACTAAAATTATGTGTCAACAATTATTCTTTTACCCCATACCTCATTGTGTAATTTAATTGAGTCAAAAATAGTATCAATATGAAATTTTTGGTGTCTTTGAAGGTAGCTTTCATACAAAATAAATGCTATTCAATATCTATATTATTAATATTTTATTAATGGAAAAATTTAAAAACCTAATTTTTAGCTATACTTCTAATTTAAATATATCATGTTATTCTGTTGATAAATCCAGCATGTCAATAATTACTTTTAAGAGAAGTTTTATTTATTAAAAATTTTTAAACATTTTAATCTACACACAAATTTAGTATTTCGATCTTATTTTTCAGGTACATTGATTGTCTAATAAGTTCTTATGTGGTTCTTGTAAGTTAAAAATTTAACTAATAATTTTAATGTCTCTTTAAAATACTAATAATTTTTCACAAATTTAAGAAAATCTTGGTATAAAAAAATCACAATTAGTGACAAATTTTAAATTAAAATTACAAGTCTAATCTGCTAAAAACTTTAAATTGCCAAATTGTACTCCTAAAATGCCAAATCCCCTTTAATGCTACAAATACTCAAAATACTAAATATGCACAAATTATTTCCAAATATAACACAAAACTACGAATACTATGGATTTGATTTATCTCATCATTTAAAATTTAATTTTAAATATTCCCAAGATTAAACATAGTCATTCACAAAAGACACAATTATGTGTTTTTCAGCAATTCAAAACCTGATAATTCAGGTTTATCATCCAATGCGATTTGGGGTTTTTTACCGGAACAATTTTGGGGTTTCCTTCTCAACTAGCTGAGGCTGCATGTCAACAGAGATTTAGGTTAGATGCATTGGTTGTTGTAGACATCCAAGGCTATTTTTCTTTCCTTTTCAAACTTTTTTTCGAGATAGGGTCTAATTCTGCCACCTAGGCTGGAGTGCATAGGGTCTAATTCTGCCACCTAGGCTGGAGTGCAGTGGTAGGGTCTTAGCTCATGCAGCTTCCAACTTCTGGGCTCAAGGATTCTCCTGCCTCAGCCTCCCAAGTAGCTGGGACTACACACACATCATCATGCTCGGCTAAGCCTACTTTTCTTACCAGAGTAAGAGATAAATAGGTTCCTCTTCTGGTTTTGATAAATCATTATGCCCTTTACATGAGGCAGTCTCACAATTCACATCCCTGGAATGAAACACACATTATCTAATTACCAAGCATGATTTAAGCTCTTAACCACTAAACAGTTCTATTCCTTCATTGGATCCAATTACTCGAGCTGCTGCTTAATCCTTGTGTGAATCATTTTCATAAACTTCTGGTCTGGAAAACAAGAACTCTTTATAGACCTTTAAGTAATATACAACATCATTCTGAATCTCTTTTGTGGAATGTCTACGTCTACAGTTACAGCATTAAAATAATGTTAGTGAGGGGTTTCTTCTTTTTCCCATATTATTATAACGTCTTATTATTCATTAATTTATCAAATATGTCAAAAACACCTACTGAATCCTAAGCAATCACACTGTGTTCTACTTATGTATTCACATGTTACGTTTCAGCACTGGTTTTAGTCAATTTTCAAGCAATACAATAGCTGGCACTGAATGCAAGGAGGAATTAAGAATCACACGATGAATTAAGCAAGTACTTTGCTCCCCCTACTCCTTCTTCCTCTTCCCTCAACATCAAACACAAACAACAAACTCAATAACAACAAACTTATATTCATTTTATTAATATACACCAATAATTTTAAAAAACATATTCTGGATTGCTTATACTTTGTCTTTTGGGTTCACTGCCAGTTTTTAAAATCTTTTTTAAATTGTTGTAGAATACATATAACATAAAACTTATAACATACCTTTTTCAGTGTATGGTTCAGTGGTATTAGGTACATTCATAATTTGCAACCAACACCACCATTCATCTCCATGACTCTTTTCATCTTGTAAAACTGAAACTCTCCTCATTAAACAATAATTCCCCATGCCTCCCTCCTCCCAGCCCCTGGCAACCACTGTTTCTGTTTCTATGATTTTAATTACTCTAATTGCTTCATATAAGTGGAATCATATACAGTGTTTGTCTTTTCGTTTCTGGTTAATTTCCTTGAGCTTAATCCATGTTATAGCATATGTCAGAATTTCCTTTCCTTTTGAGGCTGTGTAATATTCCATTGTATATGTGCATGTGTGTGTGTGTATGTGAACGTGTGTCATGCCTTGCTTAACAACAGAGATACGTTCTGAGAAATGGCTGGTCAGGAGTTTCCATTATTAGGCGAACATCCTTTAGTGCAGTGGTCCCCAGCACTTTTGGCACTAAGGATCAGTTTCATGGAAGACAATTTTTCCATGGATTGAGGATTAGGGGAGATGGTTCCAGGATGAAACTGCTCCACTTCTGATCATCAGGCGTTAGTTAGATTCTCATAAGCGGGGTGCAACCTAGATCCCTCACATGAGCAGTTCATAATAAGGCTCGTGTTCTTATGAGAATGTAATGCCTCCCCTGACCTGACAGGAGGTGGAGCTCAGGCAGTAATGCTTGATAGCCCACCACTCACCTCCTGCTGTGTGGTCTGAATCCTAACAGGCTAGAGACCAGTACTGGTCTATGGCTCAGGGGTTGGGGACCCCTGATGTGTGTATTCACAATGGTATAGCCTACTACACACATAGGCTATGTTGTAAGGCCTATTGCTCCTAGGCTACAAATCTGTACAGCATGTTACTGTACTGAATAGTGTAAAGAAGTAAGAACATAATGGTAAGTATCTGTGTGATAGAAATCTTTCAACTCCATTATAGTTTTATAGGACCACTGTCGTACATATGGTCCATCGTTCACTGAAACATCGTGAGGCAGGGAGTGACTACATATCCACATTTTATCTGTGAATTGACACTTGTGCTGCTTACAGTTTTTAGCTATTGTGAATAATGCTGCCATAAACATGTATACAAATATCTCTTTGAGATTCTACTTTTAGTTATTTTGGGTATATACCCAAAAGTGGAATTGTTGGATCATATGGTAATTCTATTTTTAATTTTTTAAAAAATTGTCATACTGTTTTCCACAGCAGCTGTACCATTTTACATTCTCACTAATGGTGAAAAAGGGTTCCAATTTCTCCATATCATCATCAACACTTTCTGTTTGTTTGTTTGTTTCTTTTTGGTTTTGTTTTTGCTTTTTTGTTTTGTTTTTAATGTCCATCCTGAAATGTCACGTGGTATCTCATTGTAGTTTTGGTTTGCATTTCCCAATTGATTAGTGATGTTGAGCATCCTTTCAGGTGCTTATTCGCTATTCATATATTTTCTTCGGAGAAATGTCTATTCAAGTTCCTTGCCCATTTCTTAATTTAGTTGTTTGTTGTTTTCCTGTCATTGAGTTTTAGAAATTCGTAATATATTCTGAATATTAGTCCTTCATCAAAAATATAACTTGCAAATCTTTTCTCCCATTTTGTGAGTTGCCTATTAACTGTGTTAATAGTGTCTCTTGCTGCATATTTTTTTTAAATTTCCATTAAGTCAAATTTTTCTGTTCTTTTATTTGGTTGCGTATGCTTTGTATCATATGTAAGAAATTAATGCCAAATCCAGTGTTCTGAAGCTCTTGTTCTATGTCTTCTTCTAAGAGTTTTATAGCTTTAAGTCTTACATTTAGGCCTTTGATCCATTAAGTTAATTTTTATATATGGTCTTAATAATCTAACTTCATTATTTTTCATACAGATATCTAGTTTTCCCAGTACCATTTGCTGATAAGACTGTTCTTTACCAATGAGTGGTCTTGGTACCCCTGTCAAAAATCATTTTCATGTATGTGAAGATTTATTTCTGTGCTATCTATTCTATTCCATTGTTCTATACATCTGTCATTATGTCAATACCACACTATTTGACTAATTTAGCATTGTAGTAAGTTTGAAATCAGAAAGTGTGAGTCCTCCAACTTTATTCTTTTTCAAGGCTGTTGTGGCTATTTAGGATCTCCTGAGAGTCCATATGAATTTTGGAATGGGGTTTTCTATTTCTGCAAAAAAATATTATTGGGGTTTTAATGGGATTGCATTGAAGCTATAGATTGCTTTGGGTAATACTGACATCCTAACAATATTGCCTTCCAATTAATGAACATGAGAGGTAGTTCCATTTATTTTTGTGTTTTTAAATTTATTTCTGCAATGTATTTATGTTTTCATTGTACAAGTTTTTCACTCCCTTTGTTAAGTTCATTTCTAAGCTTTTTTATGATACTGTAAATGGAATTCTTTGAAACACCAAATTTGGGACATTAAAAGCAAGCTGAACCACACGGGCTTAAAGCCTCAAAATTTACCAATTATATGATGTACAGAAAGATCCTGAGCCACTCTCTGCTTCTGTTTTCTTCTCGTCTTTACAATGGAAAAAGTAAAAGTCCCCATCTCACAGGGTTGTGATGAGGTTTACATCTATAAAGTCTTAGAACATTGCCTGGAACATATGAGGTACTTAAAGCCCATTAGATATTTTGGTAATACAGAGAATGGACCAAAATAGCCCCTGTTTTCAAGTAGCTTACAGTCTTAAGTAAATTAATGCAAATTCTGAAAAGTCATTCAATAACAGACTCAAAGATGAAACAATTGCAGTATTTTTTGCCTTCAAGAGGTATTCATTCTCCCTTGCTCACAAATCCTATCTCCCTATAGATTACAGTTTAATTTCAAATGCTGAAATTTAACATAAGCAAAAAGAATGGAACACTGGTTTGCAAGCTGATGTTTCAAAAATCTCACATAAAACTATCCACCGCTGCATAAGCCTTTCCCATAGTTATTAGCTGCTGGATATTGTTCATGCTGTCTTCACTGGCTTGGATGCTGCCATTTCCACCAATTTAAATCATTAATACCTGAATCAATTGCAACTTGAAATTTATTCCCATCTGATTTAACATATTCTCTCCTTTCATGGAGCCCCCATAACATTTTGCATCTTTCTAATAGCACTAAATTGATCCTGATTTACATTATGCTTATTTGTTCCCCTGTGGTCACTTTCTAGTTGACCTTATTTCTTTGTTTTTTATCCATTTCTTTAACCTCTCCTCCCTGTGGTGTTTTAAATGTCATAATTCTCAATAAATGTTTTAAAATAAATATGCTGAATTTTTGATGTGTACATCAAATCCATTGGTAAACTTAATGAAAACTAGTTGTACCAAAACTAATTAGTTCAATGTACCATATTTTGGCCTTTTAATATGTGTTGAATTTCATCAGTGTGTAATTACCAAAGTGATGTGATGCAAGGAAGAATGACGAAGCTTATTTGAGCACTTACTCTATGCCAGGCATATTATTCTACATTTTACTCATAACAACCTTTGTTTTACAAATTAAAAAAAAAAATCAAAAGAGAGGTTAAGTAACCTACCCAGCATCACATAGCTAATAAATAGATAACTCGGCAAATGACACAGACCTATAGAGCTCAAAATCCATGAGTTTTGTCTTTGTTTTTTGTTTCCTCCTTCTTGTCCTACTCCTCTTTCTCCTCCTCCTTCTTCATTTTCTACAACACAAGCCTGCCATCAAAAATGTTGCCATGGACATTTGAACCAGAATTCAATAGTGGAAATTATCAGATAATTAAGAATCACTCAAAAAGATAAAAATTAGTAAATGTTATTAATGTTTCTCCACTTGAAAAAACTGCTGCAACCAAATCTCTGTTTTATTTTAATTGAAGTGACCCCTTAATTTTCAATTCTATTGTGTTTGATAAAATACACCTAGAAATGGGAAATATATGGATGAGGAAAGCAAATCTTCTTGATACGTAGTTATTGACTTAATTAATATTAGCTTATGAATGTGAGTACTACCTATCTCTTCTTTTGTTATCTCAATAAAAATAAATTTTACCAAAGTAAAGAACAAATAAGAAGTAATAAAAGACTAAATAAAATCAAATTTATCAGCACTTAAAAGCCAGTATAAAGTACACTGAAAACTGTCATATCCTAAAATATAAACTAAACATATATCCCCTCTTCCACAAAACACCTAAATCATAGAGTACATGTACTGTGACCATAACAGAAAAAGATGTTCTTTTAAGTGGTAGGATTTCTAGCAATTTATCTCTGTAGTCCCTTTAGAAACATATACTTTTTAAAAAGACCACCATAGGCTCATTTGATGATTATAGATTATTGATAAAAGTGGACTTTGAGATGGAGTGCAAAAAATATATACAGAGGAGGCATGTAAAATGTGAACACTGTGTCTAATTTTAGTATTTTGACCTAGTAATATACAATTAAAGCCCAAGAAATCTCTGATATCAACACTGTCTCTCACTACTCCAAGCACCTAGATTTAAGAAATGTAGTAGAAATCAGACCTTAGGCACACCTTGGCACACCAGAAGTGGAACTGCTATCTACATCTTCACCTGGCATTACTGTAGAACTCTTGTATACTTTGTTTTTTGATTCAGAAAAGCAGGAGACTAGCTGAAAAGTTAAGTAAGAAGAACAACAGTATTTGAGTTTTGATGGAAACAATGTCTCTCTGCTTCAAATTTATTCCAGACACCCTTTAGAGCCCAGTATGTTTGAAATGTAACAAAGGCTAAACAGACAGCTGTTATGTATTGCACAAACTTTCTGTGGCTTCCAGTGAGGCAGCCATTCTCTGAATCCCTCCAGAGTTCTAAAATAAACTAAAGAAAAAATAAGGCCTAGATGATCATTATGTGGCATGAATATGTGAAGTAATAAAGCAATGAAAAGAAGAAGTGGTGTCTATAGAAAATATCCTAAAAATGTTGAAAAGGAGGGCAGGAAAAATAACATGTAATACAACAAAATATTCTGTAAATGTTATTTTGTTGTGTGTTTGTTTATTAGGACTTATCTACTTTGTTCAATATTTTGTGCCCAGATCCTAGCCTGATGCCAGGCATATAATGGGGACTTAATGAAGATATTTTAATGAATGAGTGAATGTTCCACAATCCAGTGTTCTGGGTATTATTTCTGGGCTGTTCTCAAATTTTTATATCTCAAGTTATATAAATGCAATGCAAGCCAATATATATTTATGTCTTTCAAATTAGATTTTTAAGCATAACCTACTTGCAATCTATATGACAAAAGAATTTTAGTTTGAAGAGACTTGCTTATTTCATGGACGGATTAAAAAAGGAATGTTCTTCCAAAGACCTGTTTCCGAATGAAGGAGGGAAATACAATGACTAATTCTGTATTATGTATTCAACATGTCTTATTTTATTTAACCCATACAATCTGTTTATAAGTTAGCTATTATTATCCTTTCCACAAAGAAGAGAACTGAATTAAATAACTTGCCCAAGCTTAAAAGCTAGTCAGTGTAATGATTTGAGCCCTAAAACTCATTGTGTATGGCTCTAAAACCTATGCTCTTACCACCACACTATATACTACCGAGATGGCATCTTGTAAGACAAGACAAAGCTACCTTAAATCAAGAGAAACTGCCTCTGAGTAGTCAGGTCTTAACAGACTATTATTTTTCCTTGATGTCTTTTCTATTTTAAAGCAGCAATACTTTTAGGGTGATGTATAAAATGTAACTAAAAGTGAAGAGTAGATTAAGAAATTTACATTGCACTCTCCAGCAAGTACAAATTATATCTCTTCCAGTTTTCATTTGAGGATATATATGAGAATTTATTTTTCAAGGATTACACTACAAAGATAGATAGATAGATAGTGATAGCCCATCCAATATGCTCTTCATACAATTCAATGTTGACGTATCTCGATTAAGAGGGGGCAGATTTTTCTATCCTTAAGACCAGTCTGAGCAACACAATCAGACCCCATCTCTACATAAAAATGTTTTAAAATTTAGCTGGGCATGGTGGCGTGTGCCTGTAGTCCCAGCTACTAGGGAGGATGAGGTAGAAGAATCACTTGAGCACAGGAGTTCAAGGAGGCAGTGAACCATAATTGCTCCACAGCACTCCAGCCTGGGTGACAAAGCAATTAACACAGGATTCCTGTCTAAACACCATTGATAGAACACTTGCATCTGTTTACACCTTTTACTGAAGTTCCATTGAAACGACATTATGCATACATACCTCATAAGGATAGATAGAATGGGAAAGTAGCAGTATAGTGGCCTTGAAAATGTACCTCTCTGATCTCCTACTGTGGGAAGCATAAATGATGAACAGCTCAGCTGCTTCATTCTGAAATCCATCATTGCATTCATCCAGAGGCCACATTTCCCATAAGCAGCTAAGCTGCTCCTGGTCAAAGAGTGATCTCTATAGGAATGCTAACGTCAGGTCCTGGGAGATGTGATCTCCCCTGAGGGTTGACTTCAGCTAGATCCATCCCATCAAGTTTGCTGAACTCTTAAAAAAATGCATTGCTGTGTAAGACTCTTCCACTTAATGCTTCTTTCTTCCTTGCTTTCCTCTCTCCTTCAAAAGTATCAGACCAGCATAATGGTCTAACAGCCCTCCCAGCTTCCTTCAGGTTCCTCCTAATTTTTCCTCACAGGCATTTCCTATAAGAAATAATATGTTTCTGATATGTCTAAATCTATCTTGGTATCTTCTGCTCAGATGACCTCAAACTAGCACAAGCAGTAAGAAAGTTCAGAAATTTTTGGAAAAGGGAAAGGATACAGAGTGTTAACATACTTAGCAAAGTTTTTTTTAAAAAAGCTAAAACCCAAAAGCCTGCATAGGAATGACAAAAAGAAATAAACAGGTTCACAGCACAAAAACCATAGAAATGTGCATAAATTAGAAGCATGAAGTATTACAGAAGATGGTGTTTTGGATATGTCTGATGCAGGAACATTGATTGGAAGTCTAAATAAGGAGACTGAACAACCAGGTTCACCTCCACTTCTTACAGCCAGAAGACAGCCCTTCCTCTCCCCAGAGGAGAGTGTGTGGGTGTGACACTGAACTAAAAACGAAAGGGTAAAGATATTTTAGAAATATCTTTATTTAATCTCCCCACACTGAATGACAAGATTGTTATGGACTGAGTGTTTGTGACCTGGTCCCCCCATCCAAAAATTCATACATTGAAATCCTAATTACCAATGTAATGGTACTAGCAGGTGGAGCTTTGGGGAGGGAATTAGATCAGGAGGTGGAGCCCTTATAAGAGAGATCTGAGAGCTACTGCTTGCTCACCACCCCGCCCACCACCACCTGAGGATACAGGACAAGACAGTCTTCAGCAAACTGGGAAGATGCCCAACCAGGCACTGGATCTGCCTGCACCTTGATCTTGGACTTCCAAGCCTCCAGAACTCTAAGAAATAAATTTCTGTGGCTCAACCCACACAATCTATGGTCTTCCATTATAGCAGCCCAAACTGACTAAGAAAAAGACTTTCTAGATAAGAGAGACAGAGGCAGAGTGAGAGCGGGAGGGAGAGAGGGAGGAAGGAAAGAAGGAAGGAAGGAAGGAAGGAAAGAAAGAAAGAAAAAAGCACTCTGAGGCACTAGGATTGGCAGATTTAGCAAATAAAATACAGGATACCCAGTAAAATTTGAATTTCAAATAAACAACAAACAATCTTTTCATATATATGTTCCATGCAATATTTAGAACATACTTCAAGTAAAAATATATTTGTTATTTATCTAAAATTCAAATTTAAGCCCAGCATGATGGTATATCCCTATTGTACCAGCTACTGTGGAGGCTGGGGCAGGAGAATCACTTGAGCCCCCAAATTCGAGGTTACAGCGAGCTATGAACATGCCACTGCACTCCAGCCTGAGCAACAGAGCAAGATACTATCTCTAAAATTAAAAAAAAAGAGAGAACACAGAGTTAATTGTGTTGCATATTGTATATGGAACTCTGTGAGGTACATCACTGAAAAAAATTTCAAAATGCTCAAGATAAAGAGATCTTAAAACCTTACAGAAAAAAATTAAAAGAATCAGATATAAGAATGGCATCTGGCTTTCCAAAAGCAACTACAAAAAAGATTCACAAAAATTGAGCAATGCCTTTAAAATTCTGGGGGTAAAAATTTCATCTTAGAATTCTATACCCAGACACATTGAGTTAGTTTGGATATTCTCAGACATGTGATGTCTCAAAACATTTACTCCTGTAGCCATAGTGGTATAAGTTGGGCATTGACTGAAATAAAATTATAATACAACCACTTGGCTAGACTGAAGTAAGTTAGAAAAAAGGAAGGTGGCAGGAAGCTCAGAGACAATGCTGGAAAATGTGGTATTTAGCTCCTATGAGGGAACCTAATGTCCCTGCCTCCCTGTATTAACTCCTGTGTGTATGCTCCTCTGGCATTGCACTAGAGTTTACGTGGATGACCAACAGAGTATGATAGGGAAGATAAGAAGTCACATCCAAGATTAGGTGATACAAAGTCATGGTATCTTTTATTACCCAACATCACTATGTGCACGCCCTGGGGAAGCCAGCTGCCATGCCTTGAAAACACTCAGAGTCTCCCTTGGAGTGGTCCATGTGCCAACAGCCTCTCTTGGAATCAGATTATCCAGCCCCAGTCAAAGCTTCAAATGATACAATCCCAGTTCAAGAGAAACTTCCTGAGACACCCTGAGACAAAACCAGCCAATGATGTGGGTCCCAGATTACTGACCCTCCGAAACAGAGAGATAATAAATGTGTGTTGTGTGAAGCCACTACATTTTGGCATAATTTGTTACTAAGTAATAGATAACTAATATAAAAGGTAACAGTGCAACATCTCAGTGTTCTGTAATAGTCAAAAAGAGCAGTATAAGCTTTATTTTTTAATTTTAAAAATTTCATTAGTGTAAATATCAAAGGAAATATCTAAAAGATAACAAAGTGTTATCTGTAGAGGAGATTCTACATCTGTGGACAGAAGGAGCAGATGGCTATGATTTTTTCTTAGAATTCTTTTTTATAAACTACTACTATAATTTTTTAATGTTCATTTTAATGAATACTAGATGTGTGATTTAATAGTAAATGGATGTTTATTTACTACAGAAAATGTAGTTATTCCATGAAATGACTGTGTTTAAACTCTTAGTTTTGATAAATTTTTTAGTCCTTACTAGAGTAAGAACTAACAAGAAATCCACGTAAACATTAAAGAAATAAAGTAAAAATAACCAGATCTTTCTAGCTATATCTGACACAAAGTAGGTGTTCAATAGCTGCTAAATAATAGTTGTGTCTTCACTGTTAATATTATTATATATTTTGCATTATATAAAGTAACGCTTGATTCCCCATCCAACTGGCTAAAAGGGAGATGAAAACAGAGTTTAATTCTGGAAGAATTGACTAGGGTAATTTTTAATTTTTTTGTTAATTGTGTTATCAAGACAAGCCATTCATTTTTTTTTCTTTTTTCATTTTTCAATCACTTAGGTCACTGTTTCCTTTCATCAGCATAGGTAATTGAGCTGACTTCATGTTTGGTTGAACCAGAAGCAGGGACCTAACAGAATGAATTATAATCTGTCTCTCTGTTACTTGCCAAAACAATGAACTGATCTCCTGCCTCCCTATTGAACAATGCAGCTCCAAGGCTGTTTTGGATAACAAAATACAAATTCCATAGATCACTTCAGAAGTGACTCCTTAATACTGTTCTAATAATAATAGCAACCATATGACTTTTAAGCACTCCAACTGGAACATTACATCCCAAGCCAGTTTATAGGTTGACCTCAAAGATAAACAGTGTATACTTTCACATGCAGTGTAAGTCAAGAATACCAGGTAGATACTTCTGTTCAAACTATCACCTCTCATACCTACCAATATCTCTGATATTTCATTATTAAAAGGTATATTGACAGGGGAAATTGTTTAAGGTTTTTGTAAGATACACATATTCCTAGGAATGACACTGTTTTAAGATAAGGGTCTTCATGCTTCAAAATTCTCTGATCACTGCTAAAGAAAGAAGGTACTAATGGTAAAAGCAGTAACTGACCTTGTGTGAGAAGATCTTGAACTAGCTCTAACTGGATATATACATGGGGTCCAGAGAGCTTTTCAAAAACACAAATAACCAAACGCCACCCCATCTTGTATTATTATTTATTAGATCTTGGATATTCACCATATGTCATTTCCCCCACCCCTCCCAGAAAAGTTCCCCAGTTAACTATGTAGTCAGGGTTGGCTATGATGAAAAAAAATATTTAATATCAACTGAGCTATCAGGATCAACTGATTGATAACCGAGGAAATGATACACATGCATGCAAATTAAAATCATGCCTCCATTAAGAAGCCTCTTCTAATACCATGTATCATTCTCACCTAATAAATCCTAATTATTTAAAGTGCCACACAGCTTTGGAAGACAAAGCAAGTAATTCAAGAAAACTTCATAATTTGGAGATAAATAAAGAGATGTTCTCTTTATTCCCACAGTGACTTTTCTTAACTTGAAATTAAGTAGTGCTGAGGCTCTATAGCTCTCCCAAAATGATAGATGTTACCCTTGAAGGGAAGAGACCATGCTTATTTACCTCCTCTGCCTCCAAAGGCACAATTAAAATAACCAGTTAGGATCAAGAATGGCATTCTGTGATCTCTTGGATCTTTCTCCCTTGGCTTTGCAGAGCATGAGAAATCTAAACATTCTGCTGCTTAGTATATTGCAGATGATGAGTGCCACCACCAAGATTCAGACTTACCCCCAAACTCCTAAATGGATCCTCTTTTTCTTCTCTTTATCCAAGAGTCACCCAAGCAAGAAGGCAGGAGTAAAGAGTGTTCTTACCCACAAACTCTTCAATTCTCTTCCTTCCTTTACTCTCCAGACTTCTTTAAATAGATAAGAAGTAGGGTGTTGGAAGAGAATATAGGAACTTTCTATTGGAACGTATCCACTTTCATATCTATGGGCTGTAAGTTTATATATTTTCCCTGAGGGAAAAAAATACCTACAGAAATCTTAAGTTTATGCTTTCTTGAGTTTAGAAGCTACCAAGTGGATTGACATTGAACAAATTGCTTATATTTTCTATAACTCAGCTTCCACATCTGTAAGGGTCATAGACTTAATGATCTCAAACAACTCTATTAATTTCCCAAATATTTTGTTCCAAAATTCAACTGACTCTCTGGCCATGTCATACCTATGTTGTATGTTTTAAAGATTCATTTTGGCAAGCTGAAGCCAGAGGAAGTGCACTGAAATGGGTCAAGCACTGGTGGTTGTCTTTGAAGAGACAAATTTGCTGTTAGAAGAATAAACCCTTGGATGTTAACTTGCATTGAGCATTATGGAATATTATTAATTATATTTTTACTATTATTCTGGTGGAGATATTTTTTTTTTTTTTGAGATGGAGTCTTGCTCTGTCGCCCAGGTTGGAGTGCAGTGGTGCGACCTTGGCTCACTGCAAGCTCTGCCTCCCGGGCTCACGCCATTCTCCTGCCTCAGCCTCCCGAGTAGCTGGGACTACAGGCGCCCGCCACCAAGCCTGGCTAATTTTTTGCATTTGTAGTGAGACAGGGTTTCACTGTGTTAGCCAGGATGGTCTCGATCTCCTGACCTCGTGATCCGTCTGCCTTGGCCTCCCAAAGTGCTGGGATTACAGGCTTGAGCCACCGTGCCCAGCCTCTGGTGGAGATCTTATATCCCAATTTAAAAATTTATCTGTTTGGATGCCTTTATTCTTCCTTTTTTCCTTCCCTCCCTCCTTCCTTCCTTTCTTTCTTGTTCTTGTTGCATATTGGGTGTCCATACATGACGCTCTTATTTGTTAGTTATTGTATTTGCCACCCATTGCTATATAACAAACTAGCTCACACTCTGTGGCTTTCAGCAATAGTCATTTAATTTTACTCAATAGCCTACAGATTGGCTTCACAATTTTTCTGGTCTGGTTCAGGCTGACTCATGAGTCAGCTGAAAGCTGGTAGGTGGCTTTATTATGTTTGTCTGGGCTCTAATACATTTTGGGGCCAGTTTGGACTTGCTTTCATGGTTGTAGCAAGGATTTAAAAAGAAAGTAGAATAATGAATAATGTCAGTCATCTTATGGCCTGTAACAGAACTGACATACCATCACTTCTCCACTTTTACTGTACAAAGCAAGTCTCAAGGCCTGCCCAGATTCAAGGCATAGATAGACAGACTCCACCTTCTCATGGGAGGAACTTCAAAGTCACATTGCAAGGGGCATGAATACAAAGAGAGAACAAATTGAAGCCATTTTGACAGTCAATTTATTAGAGTTACTTAATCATTTTTAAAAAGAAAATAAATACGTGAGAATCCACCACCTAAAGGAACAACTAGAACTTTGGCAACACTTAAGTGTAATAATATACTTTCCTCATCATATCACTGCCCTTCTTCCCAACTCAAACCATCATCTGAATCACATGATCATCATTCGCTTGTGTTTATTTTTACATATTTGTATTGCATATATAAAAGTTACTTTTTGGTTGTTTTTAATTTTTGCAGGTTTACCATGTGGTTTTCAATCTTTCAGAACTTTTCCCATTGAGTATTTTCCTACTAGCATTTGTCTATATGTAACTATACATCCCTGTAATTCATTCATTTCAACTGCTATATAATATTCCAATGTGTGACTCCATTTCACTTTACTATTTATTTTTTGACACGGTTCCCCTAAAATTTTCATTAAGATCTGTAAATCACCCTTAGTAACTTCAATATTTCAATGTGAAACACATCCTTGAATAAGGTCTTTTAATGAGGTAGTACCTGATTCTCTCAACAGTTATGTGAGCAAGACTCATATTTTCACTATCCATAAAAATATTCCCACAAAAGCTAAGGTGGAATGAAGGCATTCATTGTGTCTCTTTCATTGAAAATAACAACAACAATAAGGGGAAAACAAATCAATTTCTAAACTCTTCAGCGATTTTTAACATTAGATTGTCTTTTGTTAGAAAAAGGAGTTACTTTTGCAATCTGTATTTGCTGATATGTGGCTTCAGACTTAAATAGCTTGGTATGTCTTTTAATGGGTTCTCCTCAATGAAAGCCCTATAGTTTGTAAACACTGTACTTATAAGTATACACCTATGCACTGCTGTTTCAGAAATGACAGGCATTAAAGAGCTGCACTAACCTACTGCCAGTTCAGGACCAGTTCCAGACTATCTTATGTGCCAGTGGCCAGTGTGACTTAGTGGCTTGAATACACAGGATTCCAGATCTCTACTACTGAAGAGTTAATCTTGCTAATCTTGGATACAGAACAAGGTCCCATTAGGCACACTGATAAAATTGATTCGCTTTCTCTCTGCCTCATCTTGTTGAGGTTTTACAGGCTATCATATTAGCTATCATTATTGTAAACAGGACAGAGCTTTTGGTTCTTTGTTCCTTTTTCTGCCCCTCCTCCACCGTCACTATATTGACAGAAGCAGAATATGCTGCATGAAGTGAAGCACTTATCTCTTCACAGACTTTTTACTGAGCAAAGTGTGTTTCATGTTCCTTGAGGCAGGTACTACTTCTCTAATTATAATTTTGCAATAACTAATGATGTTCTGTGTGTGGTGAGGGAAAAAAAAAAGAGGTTTGGGGAAATTCAAAGAGCAGCTATAAGTAGACTGTATAAAACTGAGCAGTACACAGCTGTATTAATCAGGGTTCTCCAGAAAAAGAAAACCTAATAAATAGGATATATGTATGTATATATGTATATGAGGAGATTTATTATGGAAAATGGCTCGTGTGATTGAGCAGGCCAAAAGTCTTTATATGACACCGTATGCCATCTGCAAGCTAGAGAACCAGGAAAGCCACTGGTGTAATTCAGTCTGAGTCTCTTTACTTTTTTTAGAGACACTGTGACTTCAGCCTAATTGGCCTTCCTTCAGTTCCTTGACATGAAATGCTCAGAGCTTTCAGAGATGCTGCTTCATCTAACTGATGCTGTCCCCAAACTCTTCTCTCCCCTAGTCCCTCACACAATACCTGTCGCAGTTAATTCCTACTCATCCTTCAGAACTCAGTTCAAAACTATTTCCTCATCACTTCCCTACCTGCCTAAGCTACATGCTCTCATAGTACCTTACCCTTTACCCTCTGTATTAGTTCATTCTTGCACTGTTAGAAAGAACTACCCGAGGCTGGGTAATTTATAAAGAAAAGAAGTTTAATTGGCTCATGGTTTCCCAGGCTGTACAAGAAGCATGGCTAGGGAGGCCTCAGGAAACCTGCAGTCATGGCAGAACGTGAAGAGAAAGCAAGCACAACTTACATGGCCAGAGCAGGAGGAACAGAGAAAAGGGGGTGGTGCTACACACTTTCAAACAACTAGATCTTGTGATAACTCACTCACCATCACGAGAATAGCACCAAAATGGAAATTGGCCCCCATGATCCAATCACCTCCCACCAGGTCCCTCCTCCAACATTAAGGATTACAATGAAATTTACGTGAGATTTGGGCAAGGACACAGACCCAAAGAATATTGCTCTCACTACACTACTATGCTTATAGTTAAATAATCACTAGTTTCATGTTAATCTCCTCAGCTAGAAATTAAGCTGAGGGTATTGAACGTGTCTGTTTCTACTTACCTTCATGCTTTGCACATAGTAGTCATGCAATAAATGTTTATGGAATAAAGTAGTAAATGTACATACACTAAATAATTTTATTAAAATTACAGGAGGTTTACAATTCCTAGTATCTAGACACTTTTCAATAAGAATCTCTGGTAATCATTAAATTCCTTTTCAGATGAAAAAAATGACTGTTTCGCACTGGAAACTTTAAAAAAAGATTTACAAAAAGATCAAAGAACAGGAGAATGTAAAAGAGAAAGGGGAATTAAAAAAAACAAAAGGGAGGCCTTTGGAGAATTGCTAAAAGTTGTATGCTTATGCCAACATTGACTTCAATTGCTTTCAGCAAAGAGAGGAAACTAATTAGTAGAATAATCTTTGTTTCCCAGTTTGAAAGATTACTGTGATTGCTTTCCTCCAGTGCCATGTCAGGCCTTAATGGTTTTAAAGATTAATTGACAGCATGTGAAAGCCAACTAGCTAATGGCTGCATGTCACCTAAGTGCCCTGAAGCATGTGTGTTCACAGCGCTCAGGTAGTGAGGACTCATGCATTTGTTTACAGTGTTTTGTTCATTGCTGTGTGTCTTCTGCATATCTGTTCCTATTATATAGACTGCTAACTATGTGTCAGTAGCTCCTCATAACTACTTTGTAAATTAACATTTTTTTATGTTTAGTAGTAAGAATCTTACCTATACCAATTAAAATTCCTAGCACTTCAATAATTATTATAACATCTTCTGACATATAACATTTATTTTGTGCATCCATCTCATGTCTAAATTTTGTTTATGGTGAATTTTAAAATGAAGATTAATTATGTGAAAACCTATCTATTCAGAGTTCTATGAAATAGACAAAGCACTTGATCTCAAAATGTTTCCTTTATAGAAAAAATAAAAAAAAAAAAACACAGACCATTCTAGCCACAGATCAGTAAAAGTTGTTTTGAGTTTAGAGCAACTTCTTTGCTACAGACATCATAAATTCTTTTACATTCATTTCTTTTCCCACAATTATAAGGATCTGAAACACACAATTGCTTCTCAAATCTATTAAATTTGTAATACTTTATAGTAAATGTTTTGAATATTGACTCATCAGCTTCATATTGCAACCTTCATTTTTCTTTGCAACCCCAATTCATTATCAATTTTTTTATCTCCTAATAAATGTATCCCTGGAAAATGCCTAAAATTATTTGGAGAAAAACTGTAAAATTTTTTAAATTAATAAATCTATTAATTAATTAATCAATTATAAATGCAAAATAATTGTCAATAAGTAAATGCTCTCATTCTATAGTGAAAAGAACCAAACCACATGGACAAACTCATCTATTTCCCAAATCCTATTTCCTCTGGTTTCCAGTTTTAATCAGAAAATATTCTGAGCTTTTAAAAAGGTCCCAGGACATGAAATAGTCATATGCAAATAACCATTGTAGCTGTTAATTTCAATATGTCAAAATATTAGACTTACATCTCTCTATGGATATCAGCGTTTTAAAAAGAGGAATGACATCCCTGATTTCATTCTATTAAGGCATTTAAAGTAAGCAATCCCACACTGCTCTCTAATCACTCAACAGAGAAGAGGGTTTAGCTGTGCAGGCACAGACTGAAATCCCTTGTTTCTCCTAATGTAATTCACTGCAAATAGAAATACTGGGCAGACCAAGCATTGCCAACCAAGGCAAGCCTCTTTGAGAGATTCGCTGTTTCTTCATCCAACTAAGGAAGCTCTGCCTTGAACTTCATATTCATGGTGTTTTACCTGGCAACCACCCACACTTTGCTTAAATCTTTCTGTTGCATGTTGTTTGTACTTGCTACTGATTTTCTATGAAGCAATGTGTCTTGGCTGATCAGAATAGAAAAACCCTCTCTTCTGGCCGGGCGCGGTGGCTCACGCCTGTAATCCCAGCACTTTGGGAGGCCGAGGCAGGCAGATCACGAGGTCAGGAGACCGAGACCATCCTGGCTAACATGGTGAAACCCCGTCTCTACTATAAAAAAAAAAAAAAATACACAATATTAGCCGGGCGTCGTGGTGGGCGCCTGTAGTCCCAGCTACTCGGGAGGCTGAGGCAGGAGAATGGCGTGAACCTGGAAGGTGGAGCTTGCAGTGAGCCAAGATCCCACCACTGCACTCCAGCCTGGGTGACAGAGTGAGACTCCATCTCAAAAGAAAAACCCTCTCTTCTGTTTCCAGGAATTAAATTGTCACTGCACATGCACAAGTATGTTCATCACAGTACTTTTCTCAATAGCAAAGACATGGGATTGAACTAGATGTCCATTAGTGTTGAACTAGATAAAGACAGTGTGGTACATATATACCGTGGAATACTATGCAGCCATAAAAAAGAATCAAATTATGTCCTTTGCAGCAACATGAATGCAGCTGGAGGCCATTATCCTAAGTGAATTAACACAGGAACAGAAAACCAAATACTGAATGATCTCACTTATTGGTAGCTAAACATTGAGTACACATAAACACAAAGCAGGAGCAATAGACACCAGGGCTTACTTGAGGCTGGAGGGTGACAGGAGGGTGGAGGGTGAAACGAAGGTGAAGATTGACAAACTACCTCGCAGGTGCTATGTTACTACCTGGGTGACGAAATCCTCTGTACACCAACCCAGCAACGTGCAATTTACTCATGTAACAAACCCACAAATATACCCTCGGAACCTAAAATAAAAGAAGCAAGACCATTTTTTTAATTTTAGAAAGTTAAAAAAATAGTTCCAGTATAAACAAAGAGACTGATGTCAAAGATAATTTTGGAGAGTTTGAGCAAAGTTGTTTTGTGACATATGAAAAGAAAGAAAAGGCACACTTCTAAACGGGTATATTTTATAAATAATATATAATTTATAATATGTAAATATAACTAATTAATAAATTAGATTAAATATTTTTAAAAAGGAGTAATTTGTTTCTGCATTGTCACTCCAATCACTGCCCTATACAATGACTTCTGACACAGACCTATGCAACACAACAGAAAAATGGTGCACATCCACTAGATTGCTGAGTCTAAAGGAAAAAACATCTGGGCTCCAGCTGGTTCTACTGCTGGTGCCAGCTGGCCATGATCTTCAGGCTACGTGAAGTTCTCTAGGCCTCAGTTTCCTTGCTTATAAATTAAGAGGGTTGGTCTGCAGTATGAGTCAGTTAACTTCGACGTGTATATAATTCTCTAGGAATCTTGTTAAAATGCAGTTTCTGATTCAATAGATCTGGGATGAGGATAGCTTTAGGATTCTGCATTTTTAACAGTCTTTTGGGGTGATGTTGATGTTGCTGATTTGTGAAGCACATTTGAACAGTTAGAGAGAATCATTAAAAAATTGTTGATTTCATTACACCATCTAATTTAAAGATGACATGTAAATAAATAGGAGAACTTCTTCCAATATTACTATTGGGGGAAATAATTCACTTTAAAATTATTGTATTCTTTGTGACATTTAATTGTCCTCAGTGTCAAACAATTTCTCCCTCTTTCTAAAACTCCTTTGCCCTTGATAAAGAACAAAACTGATATGTATTGAATATCACGTGCCATGTGTGTACCTTTAGTATATATCGACAGATGATGAAATTGGAAGCAGAGCAATCCTACGACAAATCTGGATTCAAACCCAAGTCTTCTAATAGTGATATCTCTCAGGACTTCTGCCTAAAAGAATAAACTAGGGGACTCCAACAACATTGCTGTCATCCACACCTCAGTTGTATCATTGCTATGTTTCGAAGACCTAGAACAGCCATCTCACTCAGAAACAAAGGTTTTTAAAACACATGTAGAAGAAAACACAAGGAAGCAGAAATGTTCTGGTGGGCTACAGACATTCAGGACTTAGAAAAAATGCCCTCCCCAGAAGTAATGGTGGTAATTAAAGATGCAGGCCTACCAGACTCCTGTGAACAATGGAAGATGTTCTAGAGGCCATTCCAGCAGAAGACTCAAGGCCAAGTCTCCATGTCATACACATTTAACTCTTACCCAACCACTTCTATGTCCCAACAAAAGCTTATTCCCATAAATATTATTTAGGAAAGACATCAAATTATTAATAGTTCTCTTGATAAATTAAGAGTCACCATTTTACAATTATATAGATAGATGATAGTTTTCCAAATTTCTTCTAGCTAAAGTGCGGTTATAAAAGCATACAATTAATTATTTATAAAAGTCTTTTTTAGGCAGGGCATGGTGGCTCATGCCTATAACCCCAGCACTTTGGGAGGCCTAGGTGGGTGGATCACCTGAGGTCAGGAGTTCAAGACCAGCCTGGTCAACATGGTGAAACCCTGTCTCTACTGAAAATACAAAAATTCACTGGGCATGGTGGCACGTGCCTGTAATCCCAGCTACTCGGAAGGCTGAGGCAGGAGAATTGCTTGAACCTGGGAGGCGGAGGTTGCAGTGAGATGAGATTGAGCCACTGCACTGCAGCCTGGGTGACAGAGCGAGACTTGTCTTAAAAAAAAAAAAATCTTTTTCAGTGTAAAACTGCCATTCAACACATAACTTTAGTATTATTCCAACATTATTTCTAAAGTAACTCCTACCTGCTCTTTGAGTTATAATTCTAATGCTATTGCTATCAGCTTTATCTAAATTGACCTCTTACAAACTCCTGATACCACAGTAACCTGTGTGTATTCGTGTAAAGCACAGAGGAGGAAACTTCCTTTTCCTGTCCTTTTTAACAAATTCTTTCTGAGCATAGATTATACACAAGGCAATGTGCTAGGTACTAGAAAACATGTATTGTTTTTCATTATTCACTATGTGCTAGGATATACATCTCATTTAATCCTCATATATAATCATGGTATAGAAGTGAATATATTCATGTGGCAGATAAGGTACAAGTTTATCAAGGAAAGTGACTTTCTTAAGATCAATTTCTCGGCCGGGTGTGGTGGCTCACACCTGCAACCCCAGGACTTTGAGAAACCGAGATGGGATGATTAATTAAGGCCAGGAGTTCGAGACCAGTCTAGGCAACAAAGCAGGACAATATCTGTAGAAAAACATTTTAAAAATTAGCTGGGCATAGGTGTGAGCCTGTAGCTCCAGCTACTTGGGAGGCTGAGGTAGAAGGATCCCTGTAGCCCAGGAGATCAAGGCTGCAGTGAGCTATGATCACACCACGACATTCCAGCCTGGGCCGTAGAGATAGACCCGGTCTCAAATTTTAAAAAGTCAATGTCTCCACAGTAGCAGAGTGTGAAATCCTACCTGAATCTTCTAAACCAGATCTTTGTTCTTAAGCCATATACACTTTCCATTTCACACACTCAATTTTAGGATTTGGTACAATTATGGCATCTATGACAACTTTTGCCAAAAAGATTTTTCTCTGTTACTTCTATAGGTATGCAGGAAAGTGTCTGAGAACTCCAAGCAGCATGTGCTACTAGCAGTCTGAAACAGTCCACTTTTTCTTGGAGCTGTGCCGCCAAACACAAATCCAGGGACTCTGCATTCTCTGCATTTGGCATAAAACAGAGGAATATGGCCGGGTGTGGTGGCTCACGCCTGTAATCCCAGCACTTTGGGAGGCGGAGGTGGGTGGATCACCTGAGGTCAGGAATTGGAGACCAGCCTGGTCAACATGATGAAACCCCATCTCTACAAAAAATACAAAAACTAGCCGGGCATGTTGGCACGCACCTGTAATCCCAGCTACTTAGGAGGCTGAAGCAGGAGAATCACTTGAACCCGAGAGGCGGAGGTTGCAGTGAGCTGAGATTGTGCCATTGCACTCCAGCCTGGGAGACAGAGCAAGAGTCCATCTAAAAAAAAATTAATTAAATAATAATAATAAAACATAGAGGAATACATTATAGACAAGATAATACCTGCTCTTTGGAGCATATTAATATTTTTGCTAGCAAATCCTACTCAGGTGTGTGATTTTCTCCTCTCTCTCGTGGGTGTTCTGTATTAAATAGTGCAAAGTTGAGTGAACCAATACAAGTTGCCTTTTATAAATCCATTGATAAGAATTTTCTGAAAATATGATGTCGCTTTCTGTAGCTTTTAAAAATACGGTGCTAGCTTTACCTATCTAATGCTCCACCTTCTGCTTCCCACAGAAGAGCTAAGCACAGAAATTCCTTAGAGACCTTCACCGTTTGCATCTCCCTGGCACAATCAGCTGCAATGGGAGTGGAGTGTAGTCTCCTCCATAAAACTGACTTTCCCCATTGAGGGTAAACCACCAATTAAATTGATTTAATATCATGGAATGTAAACACAGTCAATATTTAACTGAATTTTCCACTCTTCAAGACATTAGCTAGGTATAACACCTGTTCTAATTCTCAGTAATTCCAAACTTCAGTAAATATTTATTAAATGCCTACTATGTGTCAGAAAATGTGCTAGGCCCAGGAAGAAGAAAGGAGGCAATAATCATAAAAGAAGACATAAAAATTACTAAATCAGATGGAGTATGTGAAAAGATTTTGTAAATGAGAAAGGTATGGAAACATAAGATATTTCTGTAAAAGGTTTATTTTCTTAAGTCTGAAAAGGGATATAATGTTAGGCATATTAACATATGCTTTATTCTAGAAAAAGAAAATATTTCAAGTCTTAGGAACCAAAGGCATCTTATCAAACACTTACGACCTACCTGGAGTCTGTATTGTTTTAAATATTGTCTGGGAGAAAAAGTCATCTGGTATATGCTACAATATTTTGTAGAATCTAATCTCTCGCCTACAGAGAGAAATGGTCTTTGAATGCAAGGGAGTCTTCAGCAGTGGCACTCAATATGACAAAGCAAATGCAAACTGGGTCTAATAGCTAAAGACTTTTTGACTTTTAAGATGTTCAATTGAACATTTAAAAGGTTTAGTCTCATATCACTTCTAGAAAGCCCTCCTGGGGCAGGCTTAAGTAACTATGCCATTAGGCACTCACTGCAAATTGCCTATTAAGTCTGACTGAAACTGTAAAATTGCTTTTCACAATGCAAATTAATGTAAATAAGAACAATTGGTTACACATATCACAGGCTATCAAATTGTCGACAGATGATGCATAATTTTTTCCCCCTCTCTGAATTAGCATTACTTTAAAGTTACATTTAGTAGGTCTTAACAGGCTTGGGTGTCCCTATGATAAATTTCACAAATTTATTATCAGCAGTACCTGTGTCCTCTGTATGTTATCTATATGCAATACAAACCTCTTTTTATCTATTCTCAGGGCACTGACATCCAGGTACAGTGGGTACAGCACAAAAAAAAACTTAGCTTTCACTCTTGGGTTACAGTAGAATTATTCCATTACTATACATTTTTAAAAATATTTCTCTTTTAAACAAATGTATTATAAGAATGAAACAAGTTAGAACTAGATCATAAAAATGACATAAGTCTTCTTTAGTAATATGCACAGAGAAACCTTATTGCTTTTATATTTATGATTCTTATATTGGAAATTTGCAAGTTAACCTTTTAATCCCTTACTTTTCACATCTGTCAGATCGAAAGTGATAACATGTAAGCACTAGGAATGTTGATGGGGAGTGGGGGGAGATTAAATAAAATGTTGTGTGTTAATGTTTGAAGGTATTTGTTAAAAAAAACTCTCCTTTGTTTTTCAACCCTAGATTGAGGACAAATTAAAATTTAGGCAAATAAAGGTAAAAAGATTACCTATATTTATGATAAATCTATAGTGATGACCATGGCTTGCTGATTATACTCTATCCCAGACCTAAACTGACCTTCTGAATTGTTAACACCATTGTACAATAGCCTACTTACTGGGACCAAAACTTCCACACCCAATATACTACCCGGTCAAGAGCAGGGAAGAGCATACCTCTTTTGCCTGCCTCATCTCAACGGAGTACTGACTATAGGGGTGTAGCAAGAGACAAAAAAGTATTCTAACGAAGCTTTCTTCACAGGAAACAGAAATGAAAAGGAAGTTCCTTCAAATGATGTTTGTAAAGCACAGGGCCCAGTGTCTGGAAGGACATTCTAAATGTACCTATTGTGGCTATAATTTATTTGTTCATTATGATTTTTCTGACAACTCTGAGGAATAATACCAAACAGCATAACTTGATGGCAGTGGAGTAGAGAGGTGGTAGCTGGCCTAGGTGCACACATTTCCCTGCATTCTTAGGTCTGTTGCCTCATTAACAAACAGAATTGCCAGTGAGTCCCAAATATGGTTTCAAGCCTCCTTCCTAGGACAGAAAACTTCCACACCCAATTCACTACCCGGCCAAGAGCAGGTAAGAGCAAGAAGTCCTTGGCACCTTAGAGACTGGTATCGGTTGTTGTCTACTTGCACCAATCTGTTCATTTCTGCTTCACTTTGATATGAGAGGGATTTCATACCATAATTATAAAGTGCACATAGTGAGACTTGAATGATGCCACCGGAAAAAGAAATATTCTTAACCACTATACCTCACTAAAAGAAGATAATCCATAACACTTTAGGGGTTTCATCATGTAAGTTCTCACTAAGGAATGTAGAAATACAACTTGCTACTATCATTTTGTCCTCAACATTTTAAAGATTCAACCAAAAAACTGATAGAAAAGTATTTTAAATTTAATATTTATTACTATGATACCTGTAAACCTGTCAAAATTAACAGTTTTAAACACCTCCTATCATGTTTTTATCATTGTGCTCAAGATAAATATGAGACAAGTCTCGACTATTCTGGAAGAGAATTTAGCAAGCAAGTAAAATAATAAAGAAATGTAAGTGTCTGACTTTTGTGTGTGTGTGTGACAAGGTCTTGCTCTTTTGCCCAGGATGGAGTGCAGTAAGGCTATCATAGCTCACTGCAGCCCGAAATTCATAGGCTTAAGAGATCCTCTGGCCTTAGCCTTCCAAGTAGCTAGGGCTACAGGTGTATCACCATGACCAGATTTTTTTTTTTTTTTTTTTATTTTGGAGACATGGAGTCTTGCTATGCTGCACAGTCTGGCCTTGGCCTTGAACTCCTGGCCTCAAGCAACCTTCCTGCCTCAGCTTCCCAAAGTGTTGAGATTACAGGCATTAGCCACTGCATTTGGCCTGACTTCTTAAAAGAAACTATAAAAAGCAGTATTTCTCCAATTACAGTAGTTACATATCTTCTCCATCATATAGTACAAATATTCATGTGAAAACAGTCTACAAAATTTTATTTGTGAGATCATTCTAATAGTGTTTTGCAGAAATGATCAATATGTTGCTTTCAGAAAAAAATTTCATACATAGTACCAATTAAAATTTTATGTAATTCTAAGAAAATGGTATAATTCACATGGGAAGAAGGTTGTACAAATGAGGTTTCTTTTCATTACCTCAATCACGTTCAAACCGAAGTGGCAACTTTTAACGTTGTATAACAACACAAAGTGGTACACTCATTAACAAAAAGAGATGTCATACTGCATTCCAAAAGATATCGCATCGCATATACATCTTTCTGTAATTTCTATATTTTATAAATCACATATCTGTAAATCACATATGAAGCATAGTTTATATTTTAATGCAGCTCTTTCAGTTACCCTCAGTTATTATTAATAATTAAGAGTAATGGCGATTAGAAAATAATTTCTTTTGGAGTAAAAATAATTATTGCTCAAGACCAAATCATAATACAGACTTCAGTTTCATGGAATCACTACTGAACACCCCAGCAAGAGCAACATTCATTCTTAAAAAAAAAAAAAGACTGTAGGAAGACCAAGTCATATTGTTACCTTTGCAAAAGATTTAGAAAATCTAAAACTATTATAGCATTGATACTTAAATTATTATTAATTACCAGTTTTTGTTATTAATCATCTATAGTAAGTGCTGTGGATACACACCAACACCTTTTAACTGCAATCACCTGTTACTCTTTCTGCACAGGGGAGCCAGGAGTAGGAGTGCCATGGAATTAAATTTCCTAGGACTATGCCTCAGGCAATTAAAGATAAGCACCAATTTTTTCTACTTTTTGAATGTAACATTGCTGAGGAGTATTCTGTATTGCTTCCCGGAGTTCTCCAGCATAATTGAACATAGGTTGCCCACTGTAGAAACCTGCTCAATAACACACTTTATTAAATTTATCTCCATTCTTTACTTCCTTACTTTCTTACCAGTGTTTCCTGGATGACCCCACAAATAAACTACCTGTACTCAAACCTTTTAAAGAAACCCAGCCTTTGATAGCAACTATTATATACTGCATGATTTTATGTATGCCATCTACAAAGTAGAACTCAGTTGAAATGTTTAAAGTTTACTTTTTCCTTTATTAATTTAATCTTCATAATAATTCTACAATGAAAGTATTAGGCTCTTTCTTTTACAAAGAAATTGAGGTTCAGAAAGGTTAATGTCTTGCTGAAAATTCATATATTTAGTCAGTGGCAGTGCTGAGAGTTGAGCCTTTTTATCTGAACTCAAGTCCATATGACTAGTGTGGAGGATTTCTGTTTGAATGCGTTTGTGCAAAATCTGGTTGACCAGTTGTTAGTGATATTGAAGAAGTGTTTTGAAATATATGCACATGTTGCCTGAGGTCACTGATAGTTTTTTTTATACCATTCAGCATCAAATTGTATAAGGTATAAGACCTTGTCATGCCTATGAGATTAGGTATTTCTCTGTCATTGGAGGAAACTCTGAAAATATCTTATTTTCACTGAGGTTATCAAAGCAGCCATGTTTTCTGTAGTGAAATAGTGGAGAGTTATATAATGTACTCCCTTACCTGGCTTTAAATATATCTATGTCTTTCAGAGCATTCTGGTAAATTGCATTGCACTGAAAAGGAAAGCACAGATAAAATTGGGGATTAGTGATCTTTACTAACCTGAAGAAAAGGCTTGAAAGCATGGAACTGGGTTGAAGGTAAAATGTATCCATTTGTAGAACACAGAAAATACTATATTTTGTCGACTTCATATTTGAGCATCATCTTTCTCTTTTGCCCCTTTGCAATTGCTTGCTGAAGAGGGTGTTCTCTAAAATCCAGAGATCCTTTTTAAGAATTTATAGCAGGGCTGCCCCCTTAATCTTTTCCTCATCTATAAATCACTGATCTTGAAGCTTTGCTTTGAAGGTTTATACGAAATGCATCCAAATACCTAGTATATACTAGGCATTCAACAAATGGCAAAATATCATCCATATGGCAAAATAATCTCTTAAAGCAGAAATCTTTGAATGTTTTGTCCTTTCTTAACTCTGACCCTTTTGCTAGTCAGGACTCTATTCACATTACCTAGGAAATAAGAAGGACTGATATTGGGAAAAAAAAAAAAGAGAGAGGGAGATAAAGACAGACAGAGAGAAAAGAAGGAAGGAAAGAAGGAAGTCAATTTTTTTTTTTTTAATTTCCAAATAAGGCCTTGGAATCCTATAGGAACGGCCAAGTAGGGAGTCAAGAACGGAATTTGGCTGGCATGGTGGCGCAAGCCTGTAATCCTAGAACTTCAGGAGGTCAAGGCACAGAGATCGCTTGAGGCCAGGAGTTCAAGATCAGCCTAAGCAACATAGCATGATCCCCATCTCTACAAGAAATCGTTTTAAAAAATTAGCTGGGCATGATGGCACATGACTAAACTCCCAGTTACTCATGAGGCTGAGGTGGGAAGACTGCTTGAGCCCAGGAATTCTAGGCTGCAGTGAGCTATAATCATGCTGCTATTCTCCAGCCTGGGCAACAGTGTGAGACTCTGTCTTTAAGAAGAAAAAAAAATGTTTTTGTTGTAGCAACAATAGATTAGATTGGGAATCAAACCAAATTTCCAACCACTCTTGTACTTAGTCAAAGGCCTGTCATTCTTGTTATGCTATTGTCTGAGAGTGCACCTGTCAATAGCTGTCTAGTGTTTTCTATGATCATTTAGGAGAGATGACAGTGGCTGGGCCCAAAATTTGCTGTGCCTCAACTGATGAAATAAGCCTCAGCTAAATACTGCCCAGTGTGGTGGTTCAAAACATCTCCAAGAACCCCAAAATTGAAGATGAGAGAATTGAGACTCACAGGCAAGGGAGGGTGGGACAGAGACAGCCCCCAAGAGCCTTGTGATTCTGTCCAGTGGTATTCTAGTTGCTGCCATTGTCACCCTTGAAACCATATTATATTTTCACTATCATGCTTCTCAAAATAACATAGTTAGTCCTTATATTGTGTTGGATTTGCCTTCCATTCCCTATTCCAGAGACAGAAGTGTATTGCTAGACTCTTCACACAAAAGCCTCCCCCAATGCCAAATAACTCATTTAAATATGCTTTTTATTTTTAAGACAAATATTTTGTGTCATATGCAAAACTGTCAGTGCTTTTAGATGTTTCTGATGGTTTTTAAGATAATTCTCATTACACATTCAATCTAATTTTGCTTTATCCTGACATTTTAATATTAAAGATATATTCTATTAGTTACTGTGTTGTTTCTGGGAACAGTTTATTTTAATTCTACAAAATTTGCATTAGTCTCCTTCTATTAAGAGAGGTTTTATTCTCCCCTGATAAATTTTGCTTTATAAGAACATGAAATTTACTGATATACTAATGGCCATTTTAATCACATGTCCATCTTGTAGAAAGGAAAAATAATTTTCCCTTTGCCCTTCTAAGTTCTCAGTTGGGACCCATGTAGCTAAAGCTGATTAACAAGAGAAAAACGAACAAGTTTATTAACATGTATACCTCATACATATGGGAGAAAAGTCAGGGAAAATGTAACGCTCAACGAAGTGGTTTACAACTCTTTTTTAAGCAGCATCCTCACTGAAGAACAATAAATTTGTAAAGAAATGACAGGACAAAGGGAAAAGGGCCTAGAGTCTCCAGGGGCAGAAAACTGTGGGAAGGCAAATATATGGGGAACTAAATAAATTCCAGCTAGTAAAGCTTGTGACATAGGCTCCTCTGGTGCTGAATCCAGGCTGATGTCATCTTCAGTGATCAACCTTTGTGCTTCTGGTAAAAGAGGGGAAGAGAGATGCTTTTTTAAATATTTGTCCTGCTTTTCAGGCAAATGGGGGAAGATAGAGCTCTGCTTGTATCTGCTGTTTCTCTGCTGCCTTCAGTTCAAAATAATCTTTATGCCACAGTGGCATATTTTGGGGTGGTATATGCTGCCACTTTTCAATCTTCAAAAGAATATAGAGACCTATATTTGATCCAAAGAGTAAAAAAATAAATTAAAAAGATTATTTTAGCAATCAAAAGTCAATATCAAAGCCTGTGGCAATTTGCTGATAGATTATCGTAGGAGTATTTTAATAATAAAAAGTGAACTCTGAAAACCAATTTATATTCATTCGACTATAAGAATAAAAAATTGTACTACATCTTTTAATATTTATTTTCTAGGAAATTTAGGAAATTCTCCACTGATTTTTTTTATTCTGAATATAAATTAAATGCTGTTCTCACTTATTATTAACTAAATAGCAGTCTGAAGGATTTACTGTGAGGCCACATTTTATTTTTTAAAATTTGATTCATTTCTCTTTGTTGTTATAGTCTTCATGTGACCCTCAGGTGTTGTTAAGCGCCATTACTAATGTGATCTATTTTGCTCCAGGTATTTAATTACTTTTTAAATTTAACTAATACACGTTCTTTTGTAGGAAATATAATAGTGCAAAGATAAAAATCCTAATTCACTGATAGCACTAATACCCAGAAAAAAATCATAGTAACTTATTAGCATATAAATGTAACCCACCTATGCATATGTGTCTGTAAATGTCTGTATACATGTGTATGTAAGTGGCAAAAGTTAGTTTAAACTGTGCATGATGTTTTCTCTCTTCTCAAAATTTCACTTTTATAACTTCCAAAGAGAGAATTAGGTAAATGTATTAATTTTCTCTAGCAATATTTGGTGCTTGTAATGATATCCTAAAAAATTTAATTTACTCATCCAACTACTATTATACAATAACAATATATTGTGCTTTATTTGGTTTAAATATTTTCATGCAATATAAGTGATGTAACACTAATAAACAGTTTCCAAAAAAATAAAAATATTAATTATATATTTCTAGGTATTTCATTTTATTTTCAAGGTAAAACTATTGAGGAATTCTTTGTTTCAATGAATCGTTTTATCTGGTAGAGATTTCATTTATTTCCTCTTCCTTCTCCTACCCTTTAAAAAGACAATTTGCTTACTTACCTGCAAATTGTTCATCTTTGCTAAACTTTGAATTCTTTCCGTTTCTTTTAGTATTTGGCTACGATCCTCCAAACTAACTTTTCCAATTTTTCTCCCTCCCACCTGACCTAAGGTCACTGACAGCTAAAACCTTAAAACCCAGATCCCCATCCAGACTCTGTGTTCCCTTCCAGCTTGACCTTTTCCTCAGGATCTTAAGAAGCCTTGAGAACCAAAGCTCAGTGATATGGAAGACCTCATAAATGGACTGGGCCATATATGGACTGGATTTCTCCCTAGACAAATTATTATTTGATTCACTAAGAAAGCTTGAATGAAATGCTCAGATCATCCATGTCATTATATAAGAGGTTTAAGACTGGACAATTTCAATGAAAGCATTGACATACTATCTAGAGTACTGGAAAAAATTCAACGATCCATGCTGCATAACTGACAGATTTTCCTCCTTCAATGTCTTGAAATTCACTGGACTGGTTAACTTCAGAGTTAAGCTATTGGCTTTTCAATATAATCTCTAATATTAATGTTTCTCTTCTTCATTTTAGGTGTCCCACTTCTAAAAATGACTGAACTCATCAAAACAAATGACTTTTTTCACTACCTCTCTATAAATGGTTCAACGGGTTTTGCAGGATCAAGTCCTGGAAAAGGCCTCCAGAGGCCTATTTTTTGACCTTGTTATAACCCACTCAGAAACCACTCATATATGTATATATTTGTTATATATATAAAAAATATCACCACAAAATTAATGAGCAATATTTGCCTTAAATTAAAGAAGAGACTGTCAACTTTGAACTTTACCTGACTCTATACTCCAAGAAATTAGGGACTGTTGGAACCAACTCCCCCATCCCCCAACCTTTCCATATTCCAGAAAGGCTCACCACCTAACCAGCTAACTGCAAAAGATTACATTGAACTGGAATAGTCGTAGATAAGACCCACCTTCACCCTTTCTCAATGACTCAGACAAGACCTATCTCCATGTTTCTTCAAAATTCCTTTGTTGACTGGCCCCTATAAGACCTCAGTCCTATCTTTTCCTTGTAATCTTTCTCATTATGAAAGTTAGCCTTATTGTACCAACCTGAATAAAATCACCTCCTTAATTGCCTGGTTCATTATATATAGCTTGTAGTCAGAAGGTCAAGATCAAAATCCAGTTCTGAATGCTGTTTACATGACTCTAAAGTTGCATTGGGTAGCAGACGCAAAAATGTTCCCTCAAATAAATTTTTTTTTTCTAGAATTCTTCTTGCTACAAAATCTCATTTATGCAAATGTCCTCCTCCTTAAGTATAACATTTAATAATAATGACAAAGAAGTATACATTTGACAGAGTCCAATGTATCCCTGTCAATTATCAGATCCTCTTCAGTAGTTTAGCCCTAAGAACTAGAAGTCACTGTTTATTAAATGTGCATTAACTTTTAAACATTTTAGAGCATTTTCTACTTTATTTTATTTTTTAAAAATAGGCATTAATATATACTTTTTATCAAATTGAAAGAACTAAGGATTATTTTTCTAGTGCCACTTCTTTTTAAAACTTGATGTTAATATAAACACATTCTCTCTTACAAAGAGCTAGTTCATAACAAGGCTAAGATTAACAAACAGTCAGTTGGCTCTAAGATTCATTAGGGGAAAAGACTGAGTTACTTTCAGTATATCACTGGAACCACATTTGCAAAGATTATGACAACAGCAAGATAAATCTAACATGGCTGACTCCGTCTTGCTTCTAATCTCACATTCTGGCTATCTTCCCTCATTCCTGGGTACAGGCAAAGCTGACTATGGAAGGAATTTAGCTGACAGTTTAACTTGGAAACAAGGAGGATACTAGGCCCTCTCCAAAACTAAATCCCTCCTTGCTCAGGGACCAAAAACTAATGAAAGGCCATGAGATGAGGGTTATGGGAGGGGCCTGAATTCTGCTAAAATGCAGGTGTAGTTTCTATAATCCCTTACAGCTCAGGAGTCATGTGACCAGAAATCACAAGATTTGTGACTTCCCAATGGATCCGATAGACAATATCACTATTGTAGAACCCAAGATTGGTCTTCCGAGATTTTTTTTAGAATTTTGCATTCTGTCAACCTACTGACTTCACCCAGACCCATGACTCATGACTCAGCAGGTCCTGTGGCTGCCCAGCCAGTGGCAGACTCAGCACATGTGTACCATTTTCCTCACCCCTATGATTTCATCCTCAACCAAGCAAGAGTACCCATTCGCTAGGCCCCTGCCTATCAGATTATTCACAAAAACCCTAGGCTTTGAATTTTAAGGGAGGCTGATTTGAGTGATAACTCCAGTTCTGTCACGTGGCCAGCCTTGAGTTAATTAAACTTTTTCTTTACTGCAACACCATGGTCTCAGTAAATTTGCCTGTGCAGTGGGTAGGAAGAACCTGTTGGATGATTGCATTGCCTTAAAACTATTTAGCATAATAGTGCACAGCAACAGGTTAAAGAAGATGCATCTTGGCAGGATTAAAGATAAAGTTAGCTTATGGATGAGCTATCTACAAAAACTTAAGGTGTCCTAAATATTCTCAACTTTACCTTCAATTTAGGGCCCACACAGATTGGAAATAGCTGGAAATAAACTGGAGCTGGAGGTCGAAGCAAATAACAGAGATACCCTAGAAAAGTAGAGCAGAGGAAATAAAGGAAACACAAGAAGAGATCAAATTGATTGAACTGCTCTAGGGTGTGGTGATGGGTGTGTACTAATCTTGGAGACTGAAAGACTTCTGAGGATCGAAGATGAAAAGCTAAATAGATTAGAAAGGCCATTTCGGAAGCCCAAGCTCCCTGAGGACTTCTTATAAATAGAAAGATACACCCCACATCAGATAAAGGACTATTTTTTACATTCTTCCGGATTTTTTGTGTGCTTTGCCAGCTAACAACAAGAATGTCAAATAGTAAGAAGTGTAACTACTCTCTCCCACCGGTAAGAACTTTAGTAGATTTTCAATACATGCATGTCTGCCTCTAAAACATATGATTCTATCTTTCTCTCTCTTCTCTCTATGCTTTCTTTCTTTCTTTTTACTATATTTTGCTGTTCACTATTGATTACTCTGTCTTTTGTCTCAAGAAGTCAAGAGTTACTACATAACCTGGCTTTAGTTAAGAATAAGGGGATTTAGTGTACACATAAGTAAAAGAAGCTGGATAAACTCTATTAGTTATCTTATGAAAAGTGCCCTGCAGTCCTTGAGATGTACATTTCACAAAGCAGTTTTCTGCTCAGAAGTTTGCAATGTGTCAGCATCAGGTTATTTACAATCGTATTTCCTTGCTAAGGTAAAAGGTAAGCACGGAATGAAAGCAATTATCACTGTTTTTTTTCCACTTGGGCTGTCAATGCAACATGCCCCTGTGACACAGCCTGACACTTTTAATGAATTCCCAGGGTTATGCGACAATACCACTAACACCCACATCTGTCACACAGAGATAGGGATTTTCCTTCCATTCTTGAGCTTGGATGCTAACATTCTTTGTCCCAGCTAATGAGGATCTGACTTTTTATCCTGGAACAGGGCACTTTAATAAAGTGCCTCTACAGATCGCATTGAACAAACCTAAAGTGTGATTCAGTCAGAGCTGATTTCAAATACAATGTTTAATAAAATTCAGTGGAACATGCTTAGAGGCTTTTTTTTTTCTGTCTGTAGAGATAGCTGCATATGTTGTGGAGTCAAAAGGACCATAGTTAAATTTACCACTTTCTCTTTACAACAGCACTGCTTTGCCATAAGTCCACTTCTTTTTGTGTGCTTGCTTGCCTCTTTACTGACAGGGACTTCTGAAAATTTGTTTTGTTGAACTCTGGCAGAAATGCATGACTGCCTAGCATTATTTAACAGTCTGTGCTAGGAGAGGCAAGCTCGCCTCTAGGAGTCATAGTCTCTTGGCTCCCTACTCAAACATGACTACAAAGTGAAGTGTCTCTACTCACTCTGTTTTGTTATGAAAGACAGAAAATAGTAAAAGGCAGGATGTAAGGTATGAGCTAACGTAGGAAAACATAGTTTTTGGGGACGAAATTCATTAGTATGGACACTTGACATGAAGTGAAGCATGAGTTATAATAGAGCTTTAGCAACTTAGGAAGAAAGGGTACAGGCTAAGAAAGACAGCTTCCTAAAAGTTTGCCTCTGGATGAAAAGTAGAAGCTTAAAATATTGGGTGCGGTCATAAGAGATGTGGTCAATATAGCCTAGTTTGGAAAACTCAGATTTATTGCATTAGGTGAGCTGCATCAAGGAAAGTCCAAGTAGTGGGTAACATTAGCCTCAGATGTACAGCTCTGGACAGATTTCAAATTCTCAGCCCATTCAAAGTGAGATAGTAGCCAAGAAATGGAGAGATCATAGGGAGATAGGATCCAGCTAGAAGAAGCTATGGAGGGTGTCTAACTCCAGCAAGTGGACTGCAGATGAGAAAAAAAGCTTTAGTACTAGAGGAAAGCTTAGGTACCACATTCCAAAATCAAGCCAAAAGCCCAATGATGACACCTCAACAAAGAAAAGAAGCCAGACAAGAAAGGGCAAGAGAGAATTGGCAAAGTGGGTTAAATTTTAAATAAAGTGTTCATTAAGCAAAGTGATCAGTAAGCAAACAGATGTGAGGTTAAATGACTTTGGCAAAGCGGACTTTTCCCAGGTGCAGAAAGAGATAAAGGGCAGGCTGCAATTTAAAGAGCCTATAGGTACCTAGGACAGAATCCAGTCAAAGGCAGCAGAACTAGCTCCATGTCCCATAGGCTGAGGTGCTGATGATATTAATAGGTAGCTTACCAAGATCAATGTTGTTCAGAAACTGAGTGAACCTCAACATACAGGTGGAAGGCATTAGCAGCACCAGCGGAGAATTGCTGAAAGAAGGCAGGGGCTGATTGGCAAGTGAAATCATCATAGGAAGTTTATAAATAAATTCTAATAATGAGTCAGCTTAAGACAAGCATTTAAAAAAATACAGCCTCTGCTGCTACTGCCTTCAAAACAACAAAGACAATGAATCTAAAATTCCCTTATATATAAACATATTTAATCTTGCTATATGCATACCATGTTTATTACCTTTGTTTTTCACTTGCGAAAATCCACAGATAGAAAATTTTTGTGACTTTTTTAATATCCCACAGCAGAGCCATGAAGTAACATCAGGTACCCTAACTTATGAAAGGCACCCTAAAAAACTACTACTTCTTAAGATAATAAACAATAAATAGAAAACAATGTTAAAGCCACACATACAGAACAGTGAAAGCAGCTACAGTTGTGATTTCTACCACTGTTGCAAATCCCAAATCCCCAGAGGTGACAGCATATGAAATTGGAATGTCCTATAGACCTCACCCCATTGTGGGCCCTGGTTACTGACACCTTCACCCAGGGGGTCCCAGGGTATGGTAGTGGTGAAAGTAAAGTCAGAAAAACACTGGTTTAGTAGTTAATGCAAGACTTTTAAGTTTCCTGGAAAGGTAATAATTTGTACTCCCAAGGTGATGAGACATGGGCATAGGATACAGACTTGTATAGAACTCTTTCTTTTCAGTCTTCTTGCACCTATACTGTCAAGAATTCATGTGTGATGGTAGAATTTTGTCATTGAAAGTCTTCAGCTTTGGAAGAGCCAACCTTGGGCTTATAACCTGGGTCAACGATTTACTAGCAGGGAACATCATTTGCACTCACCAGCCTTAGTTTCCTCCTCCTTTTAACACATATAATTTAACCTGACTCAAAGTGTTAGGAGGAGGATTAAATGAGACATTATAAAGTGTCTAAGGCTACATATGGTAACTAGTAGGTAGACATTCAATAAACATGACTTCCTTTTCCTTGCTAATCTCCCTCTCATGAAAATTACTTGAGGCTTCAGCAGTCTGTAGAAAGCAGAGAAGTTCTAAGAGACCTGAAGTTTGGTGCAGACTTCCAGGCTAGGATCTCTTTCTAAAGGGTGAAAATTTTGAGAAAAGTTTTCTCCCACTCAGGGATGCCTCATATGGTTCTACAGGCTGTGCCCCAAAGACAATAACATATCTGAAAGGGGACCATTCACATTGTAGACCTCATCAATTCGTTTATTTAGAACAACAATTTCCTGGCAGATGGCGTGTTCTGTTGCAGCAAAGTCAGCATATCACAATTTTCCAACAGATGAAAGTAAGGTGTCTTAAGGAATGGGTACTTCTGATGTCCAAAGATCCTTTATGTGCTAACAGAGGCCTTGGACACTGTTTGCCTAAATGTTTTTCATTTCCTTTTCCACAGTGCTTGAAATTCCATAAACAAGAGATTCATTTTGATATATATATATATATTTAATGTTATATATAAATAAATATAAATTAAAAGAACTTAATACATTTTATTAATAAATATAAATTAAAAGAATTTATATAGATTTATATATAAATCTATATAAATTAAAATAATTCAAAATTATTGACTCTAAGTTATTCATATATGCTGCTTTTAGGGTTTATGGTTACTCTCTTGGAATATCTGTGAGGAGGTATGACTCTGGACAGATTTCAAATTCTCAGCCCATTCAAAGTGGGACAGTAGCCATGAACTGGAGGGATCATAGGGAGATAGGATCCAGCCAGAAGAAGGTATGACTCTAAATCTCTCTGCAGGGATATGTTATCTTTACCTTCCTAAGTTGTTTTCTACTTAAACAGCTAAGAAGATCCATACTATAAAGAAATGTAAAAAAAAAAATCCATACAGAATTTTCTTTCAACACCATTCACCACAGAGTCATGAGGTGTAATAATACTATTACAAAAGAGTAAAACATTGAGATGAATAATTCAATATTCCATACTCTGCCTAATATTTCCATTAGATTTAAATCTTTATGAGTAATCCATAATATTAAAATATGTGAGGGATTATATATTGTGCTAATTTTAGAGTTCAACCAATATATGTGTGTTCTAATTTACCACTTAATAAAATCATAATTAAATATAAGGTACCTATATTACCCACGAAGGTATAGAGTGTTACTTTAAGGTAGACTTAGATTACTTGTAAATACATATTGCAAACTTTAGGGGCGTGGCTAAAAATATTTTTAAAATAAGTATAATTAATATACTAAGAAAGGAGACACAATGGAGTTATATAAAATGCTCAATTAAAACCAGAGAAGTCAGAAAAATAGTAGAAGAAAAAAAAGAAAAAACCCATGACAAAAAGCTGTTATAATTAAGGTAGCTATCCAATCAATAATATCAATATCACTTTAAACGTAAATGGTCTATCAGTTAAAAGAGACTATCAAAGTGGATTTTAAAAAAAAGCAAGACCTGATAGAATGTTTTCCACAAAAAAAATCACTTCACAAGCATGTATCTGATAGACTCATATCCAAATTATACAAAGCATTCCTAAAATTTGACAATGAAACACATTTTTCTTGGGTTTACACTACTGTCCAGTGAAATCATAGTGAGAGTAACACTGCTAATGACATTAACTAGAGCTTTGCTTTACTCTGGTGCAATTTTTGAAAAAAAGAAAAACCCATTTTCCACAAACACAAAATCTCAACAATGAGAAAACAAACAACTCAATAAAAAATGGGCTAAAGCTCTGAACCAACACTTCGCCAAAGAAAACATATCAATGACAAATAACATATGAAAACATGTTCAACACCACATATTATTAGGGGGTTGCAAAACAACAATGACAGTGGGATATGACTAAACTCCTATTTGAGTGGCAAAATCCAAAATACTGACAATGCCACATGCTGGCAAGGATATGGACCAACGGGAATTCTCATTCATGACTGGTGAGAATACAACCACTTTGGAAGATAGTTTTGCAGTTTTGTGCAAAGTCAAACACAGGCTTGGTAAATGAATCAGCTTTAGTGCTGCTAGGTATGTATCCAAATCAGTTGAAAATTTATGACCACATAAAAACCTGCACACAAAAGTTTATATTAGTTTTGTTTATAATTGTCAAAAATGAAAGCAACGAAGGTATTCTTCAACAGGTGAATGGATAAATAAACTGTTTATATGTATGAGAATTTTATATGATCCACATCTAGACAACGGACTATTATTCAGCACTAAAAAGAAATAAGCAATCAAGCCATTAAAAGACACGAAGGAAGCTTAAATGCATATTGCTTACTGAAAGAAGCCAGACTGAAAAGGCTACATACTGCATAATTTCAACTGCATGACATTCCAGAAAAAGTAAAAGCATAAACACAGTAAAAATATTGATGGTTGTCAGGGTTTGAGGGTGGAGAGAGGAGTGATAAATAGGCAAAGCACAGGACATCTTTAGGAGAGTGAAATTATTCTGTAAGACGCTACAATGTTGGAAACATGACATTATATGTTTTTCAAAACCCACAGAAGTGTACAACATAAAGAGTTAACTCTAATGTAAACTATAGACTTTAGTTAATGTATTAATATTAGTTCATTAATAAATACACCACATTAATGTGGTAGTAATAGGGGAAATTTTGGGGGCAGAGGAGGAGAAAGAAGAAGTATATGGGAACTCTCTCTACTTTCTGCACAATTTTTATTCAAACTTAAAATTGCTCTAAAAATAAAATATATTCTTAAATTATAACAAAATATGTGTTAACATGATTTGTTTAATGTCTCTCTCTTCTCCGTTCTCTGCTGTAAACTTTATAAGAATCAGAACTCAGTAGTTTATTTATTTTTTGAGACGGAGTCTCACTCTTGTCGCCCAGGCTAGAGTGCAGTGGCGCGATCTGGGCTCACTGCAACCTCTGCTTCCTGGGTTCAAGCAATTCTCCTGCCTAAGCTTCCTGAGTAGCTGGGATTACAGGCCCCAGCCACCATGACTGGCTAATTTTTGTAGTTTTGGTAGAGATGGGCCTTCACCATGTTGACAAGACTGGTCTCGAACCCCTGACCTGAAGTGATCTGCCCGCATCGGCCTCCCAAAGTGCTGGGATTACAGGCGTGAGCCTCCATGCCCGGCCAGTAGTTTCTAGATAAATATTTGTTAAATAAATTAATTAAAATTCAACATGTAATATCAATATAATCTAGCCTATCTGTGGAACCCCAAAAAAGAGTTCATGAAATATTACTTTTTCTGGTGCTATGATCTGAATATTTTTGCTCCCCCCAAATTAATATGTTGATTGATACCTAATCCCCAATGAAACAATATTAAGAAGTGGGGCATTTGGGAGGTGATTAGGTCATGAAGGCTACACCCTCATAAATAGGATTAGTGCTTTTACAAAATAGTCCTGGGGAAAATTTGTTTGTCCTTCTGCCATGTGAAGACTCCATAAGAAGGGGTCATCACTGAAGCAGAGTGAGCCTTCTCCAGATTCTGAATCATCTGACATCTTAATCTTAGATTCCCGGCCTTTAGAACTGTGAGCAATAAATTTCTGTTGTTTATAAATTACCTAGTCTATGGTGTTTTATTATAGCAACTTGAACAAAGGCAACTGGGATGCTCTCACCTTTATCATTTTTGAGTATTTCTGGGAATACCTGACACACAGAAAAATGTAATCTTGCCAAACTACTTCTACGTCTTACCTCAAGGTAATCAATGAAGATATTTAACAAAAGGTTGTATGTAATGACCATTAAGTCAGTGTATAATGGCATATGAAAGCTGAAAATTTCACAAGTTACTGAGCTCCAATTTTGAGACTCTTATTTTTAATGGGTGTAAGTGATGTGGAGCCTTCTAACAGAATTCCCTTACTGGCCCCAAAACCATATCTGTGAAAATTTCCTCTAAATCTTTGTTTTATCATCTTGATCTAATCACCAACTCTGTGCCCAGCTGTGAATAATATCTCATTTCTGCCACTCATACACATAATCTTAAAGAAAAAAAATTGAAAAACTACAGATTATTTCTCTCTTTTTTGCTTTCTTTTCACCTCCATAAATATTCTACTTTTTCCTTTAATAGTTCTTGAATTATTTGAATTTGTTTTATTTTTATTTTTTTGTTCCCTTGAAGGATTTTATTACTTCATCTACCAAAATCTTGCCCCTCCCCTGCCACCATGGCAACCTATAAATCACCACAGCATCCTCCCCTCAGTGTGGGGCAACAGTCAAGCCAGAATAATCTCCAGGTGTTTTATATTGACTTCCATATGTGTTGCATCCATGTGCTTAATGTACAAGCATGTGAATATCTACATGCAAATGAAAAACATCTTAATTTTCTGCTGGAGTGAATTTTGGACGTTGACAGATGCAACCTTTTTCAAAATTGAAACTCTGACTAAAATCATATGAACTGGTAATGAGAGATCCTGGATTATAATTATGAATTTTTGATTATCAATATAATGCTCTTTCTACAAACCACTCTGAAATTAGACTCTATACTTTTATGTAGTATAATCATTGCCTACCCTGGATGGAAATAAAGATGATTTTCATTAACATTTTGCCTGAGGGATTTCAAGTGGAAGTAAGAGTCCCTTGAATCTTCCAATTTCTTGTACTCAAGCTTAGTAACAATTGAAAATTATTCTCTGGCATGACGCCATTTTCTCGGCAAGGGGAAGCTAAGTCCCACACTGGTGCAGTTTGCATTTTAGTGTATTTTGTAAATAAATTCTTAACAGATGGACAAACCAGCAGGAAGCCAGCACCAGGGAGTCAGCAGGTGGACAGGAAAGCCAGAAATGGACTGGCACTGATCAGATTAACAAAACTAAAATATCTTGGGATTCACACATGCTGCCCACAGAATAAGTTGGCACTGACCAGATAGGCAAACTCAAATCAACCCTGAGCATGGAAAATTTCCATTACTCCGATGCCTATAGGGTACCAAGGTCCCACCCAGATGGTAACGCCAAAGCTATAAATCCTTCAGAAAATCAGTCTGTCTTATTTTTCTTCCCTTGAAGTTGACATCCAGCAAAAAGGCGAGATAAAAATTATAATTTTAAGGAATATCAAACTTCTCTTTATACAATTGCATTAGCCACAATAGTAAATGGGAATGGAGGAAGACACTGTCACTGAACACTAAAAATTATTGGTATAATTTCCCAAAGGACTTGAAATATTTCACTGCCACTATAGGCACATTCCCTTCTACTCTCCGACCCATGGCATTTTTCCCAAAATGTACATACAGCTCTAATAGCCTCATTTTAATGTCTGCTGCCCTCTCACACAAAGATGTTACTCTTGCATTAAAAGCTACCTTCCCACACTAAAATGTGACTCCCAGAGGATCTCTGCCCTCTGCCTTGCATCATAGGTGTTATCCGGTGAGATAATGGCTGGCAACAGAGGTCTAGTGCTGGCAGGACATCCAGGAACAGTGCACTGGGCACTTGTCCTGGTCAGGCTCAGGGGTTTCTAAATGTGTCAAGCTTTCCCAAATCTCCATGAACTCATAATCTTCATTTGGAAATTCTGAAATGCTTAATCACATCACTTAAATTTTTATGAGTTTTATAATAGGTGTATCAAATCCCAAGAGTCAAGGTAGACTCAGATTTAAATTCTGACTTTGCCATTACCTAGCTGCCTGATTATGAAAAAGTTGCCTTGGATCACTGAGCCTAACTTTCCTCACTTCTGAAACTAGGATTGTGAGGATTCACTGAGAACATGTATATAAAGAACTCAGCCAAGCAGCTAGCACATAATAATAAACAAATAACCATATCTATTAATATTTTTCATTATTATTATTTTATTTGCTATTAGAAGTTGAAGACTGGGTGCAGTGGCTCACACCTATAATTCCAGCACTTTGGGAGGCTGAAGTGAAAGGATCCCTTGAGCCCAGTTCAAGATCAGCCTGGGCAATATAGTGAGATCTCATTTTTACAAAAAAAAAATATATATATATATATAGCTGAGTGTAGTGGTGCATGCCTGTAGTCCCAGCTGCTGAGGCAAGTGGATCACTTGAGCTCAGGAGTTTGAGGCTGCAATGAGATATACTCACATCACTGCACTCCAGCTTGGGTGACAGAGTGAGACTCTGTCTCTAATAAATAAGTGAATAGAAATTGGAGTAAGGTTGGTGTGAAGGCTCTGATTTTAAAATTATTCTTAGAGATCACTGATACACCTGGCATAGGAGATTTAAAAACCAGTCATAATGTATAATGAGGCTTCAGAAGAACAGGAACATACAGGGATAAGGTTAAAGAAAAGTAGGTTTGGAGGCTTATTGTGCCTAAAAGCAAATTATGAAATCCACAAGTTTACATGTAATGTGTTGAGCCTATATTTAATCTAAACTGATTCTATATAATAATCAACTAGATTAAATTAATATCCCAAGTTTAGCCCAAACTGGATGAACTTGAAATAGATAGAAAGTTCTCCAAATAGCAAGGATAATCCTACTCAGAACCACAGACAGTGACTAGGATAATAGGGACACACCTAATTGGTCTCCAATTCCCAGAATAAAACCTAATCTACTATATTATAAGGCCTAAAATTTCATGAGCTGCCTTGCCATCTTCAAACCTCACAGGACCCCGAAGAACGAACTATGAGTTTCCTTGCTCTCACCAGATGTGGCCCTCACAGAAATGGGAAGGCTCCCCACCCAGCTGCTTCCCTTGTCAGCTAGAGCAGCTACACTCCACCCCGTTCTGTCAGAAGTGAATCTAACAGGATTCACCTCCTTATCATCACATTAAGGTAGTCAACAAAATTAATACCATACTCCCACAGGAACCGGGGACCACAGCATCCTCTTGTTACTATAGATCCTATCTCTCACAACCCACGCTTATTCACTCTGCTCTCATGCACAAGCCCTGTGCGGCCCTGCATTGTGTAGTGTCCTACTCCCGGCGTCTGTGACTATCCATGACTCAGAAACTTTTGTCAGCCTCATGTGTCCAGTACTGGGTGCTGTGTGTTCAGACATCCTCATAATCTTAGTTGGGGGAAATCTCCCTCAACACTGGAATGAAGAGGAGATAGAAAAAATACCTACCAGAGTCCAGCAGGTTGAATACAACATAGGTTTACTCTCCTGTTGGAGAATGAGCACATAATCAGATAACGAAGTCCAATTGACTTGTCATTCCCAGTGAGGGTTTGAAAGGAAAGGTGCCATATGCAGTAGGCTTCAGACAACAAAGACAAGAAGGAGGGAGGCTTTTCTGCAAATCTGAATCCTTTTTTTTTTTTTTTTTTTGAGACGGAGTTTCGCTCTTGTCGCCTGGGCTGGAGTGCAATGGCACGCTCTCGGCTCACTGCAACCTCCACCTCCCAGGTTCAAGCAATTCTCCTGCCTCAGCCTCCCGAGTAGCTGGGATTACAGGCACCCACCACCACGCCCAGCTAATTTTTGTATTTTTAGTAGAGACGGAGTTTCACCATGTTGGCCAGGCTGGTCTCAAACTCCTGACCTCAGGTCATCCACCCACCGCGGCCTCCCAAAGTGCTGAGATTACAGGCATGAGCCATCATGCCCAGCCTTCCTTCTGATGTTGTACTAGAATGGGACCAGAGACAGCAGCCCTCAAGGCCTGGCTTTGTACTTACCCCAACTGAAAATTAAGCTGTCAGAGCTCAGGGATACCCCAAAGCTAGTGGTATACCAAGATGCATTTTATCACTCAAAAAAGAGAGAAAAAAATCATTTTATTTCCCATTCACTATTTCTATAAAATGATGAAAAGGAAAAATGAATTAAAGAGAGAAAATTTAGAATTTGATCATTGTCATTTGCCTTCCACAAAGATTCACCCTCTTGCTCTTAGGGAGGTGGTGACAGAATACTATTTATGGCGATCAATTGGATGACCTTCATTTACCCTTTAAAATCTCCCACATGACACAGAATGGAAAGCAGGAGTGGAGGCTGAGTATACGTGGCCCCCTAGCTATGCTATGGACAAGTTTATTCAACATGCTCTATCTCTAAATGGCATTTTAAACTATCAATAGATCTAGATCTATGTTAACTTTAATGAACTAAACTGAAAAACTGACATTTTAGGATCCTGTACACATTACTTAAACAAAATATAGCTCTAACAGATTTAGCTGAGGTGATTTTTTTTCAAACCCATATTTACCTACATCTGTGAAAAATAAGGGTAGGGTGAGACTCTCAAATCTTTTTGGACAGATGTCCTCAAATGTTCCCTTAAAAGCTTTTCAACATCCCAGAAATATTACAAGGATTGGGTTCCACCTATTCCTGAATGAAATGGCTGCATTGTGGATAATGGTTTAAGTGCATAATTATTGATATGGATACCTCTATTATCATCATGAAAGTTAAGCAAAAAGCAGATTAAGATTTAGAAACAGCAGTAGTAAGTCATGCAGGAAGAGCTATTTTTCGCAAAGGATATTTTCCAACCTGTGTTTTGTAACAATACACCAATCAGAAGATTTTGTTTGGGTTAATATTTTGCAAACTGTTTTTTGTAACAATACACCAATCAGAAGATTTTGTTTGGGTTAATATTAATGTGACCAATCTAATGCTTTCTTTCTTTAATTGATAACTTCTACTTCATTAAAGGCTATATGTAGAGTGTCTTAAATGAGTTACCCCAAAGTGGACCCCGAGATGAGGATTAGGGGAAAAGCAGTTTCTCTGTGACCTGAGCCCAGGAAACATGAACATGGGAGTAGGGGATAAGACAGGGAAGAGGAGAAAGCCAATACAGGGTGCAGGATCAAGGGAGTTACTACTGTGGGCAGCCAGAGCTCGGAGACAGTGGATCCTTTGTTTTAAAAATGTCAAAGAAGAGGGTAGGGATTTCTTTCCAAGGTGATTTTAGTGCAGCCCACCCCACTTTGGTAGGGGAGAGTGAACCAGATGCCCTCTCGAGGTCTCTTCCAATCTTATGATTATATGATTGCTCATTATCAAAAATTGGCCCGTAATTGGTTTGACTCAGAGAGGTCAGGATGTGAAGGGGACTGCATAACCTTTTGATTTTATAGTAAAGAACAATGTAGTTATCCCAGTCAAGTTTCTGAAGGACATTTAAAAAATTTTCGTAAATGTGCCATGATAATCTTCATGACTGCTAATTAAGCGAGATCACCTAGGAGTAGGCTACAATTTTGACAGGTAGATACGGGAGTTTTATTATAATGGAAATGAGAGGGACCCGTGACAGTCCCTAAATACTATACATGCATGTATGACCCTGCTTTGGTTGTCTGTCTGTTTTTAAACTACCTACTTTGTTGATATATAATCAGATACTGGTTTTAGAAATGATTTAAGAGAGAAAAAAACTCATGCTTCATTTTGCTTGCTTTTAATTGGGGAAAAAATCATCCTTTTACAAACAAATGGGGATCTCACTTTAATTGTGTGACTCTTTGTACATAATTTTACGTAAAATTAGTCACCCTGAATGCATATTTTAAAAGGACTAGCTATAGCTAATTGACCAACAGTGAATTTTCAAAGCGATCAGTCCAATTACTGTCTGCCAAGATGCAGAGATCAAACGCGGTTTTCTCTTTTTCATAGTCCTAAGGTTTGTAGGAGCAGAACATTTATACTCAGAATAACTTTTTTAATGCAGTAAACTTAATGAAATAAAGTTCTCATTTTAACTAGGAGAAGCAAAAGAACATAAAAGAAGTTATCTGAATAAATAAAAGTATATTAATTTTTGTTTTGCAGGACCCCTTGAATCAAACCGGTAACAGTATAAAATGTTAGCATTGAAAAGAACCTTAGTGACTGCACTAGTCCAGTCTCTTAATTTTGTAGATGAGACAATCGAGGCTGAAGAGGTTTCAAGAGAGGTTTCTTTCCATGATCAATTTTTTTTTGGAGCTAAGTACTTGGAGTTATTTATTTATTTATTATTGTGTATATTTAAGGTGTACAGCATGATGTTTTGATATACATAGTGAAATATTTACTATGTTCGATCAAGTTAACATATCCATCGTTTCACACAGTATTTGCTTTTGTGTGTGTGTGGTAAGAGCACCTGAAATCAACTCTAAGCAAATATCCGGTATACAATACAATATTAAAACTATAGCTTCCATGATGTACCTTATATCTCTAAACATTCATCCTAGACATTTGAAAATTTTTACCCTTTGACCTATATTTCCCCTTCCTACACCCCAGCTCCTGGTAACCATCCTTTTCTTCTCTGTTTTTATGTGCAGTCATGTACTTTTAACAGGGATATACTCTGAGAAATGAATCGTTAGACAATTTCATCATTGTGTTAACATTGTAGAGTGTACTTACACAAACCTAGATGTTAAAGCCTACTACACACCTAAACTATATGGTATAGACTATTTCTCCTAGGTTACAAACCTGTATAGCATGTTACTGTGCTGAATACTGTAGGCCATTGTAACATAATGGTAAGTATTTGTGTATCTAAACATATCTACACATAGGAAAGGTATAGTAAAAATGTGGAATAAAAAATTAAAAATGGTACACACCTATATAGGACACTTACCATGATGGAGCTTGTAGAACTTGAAATTTCTCTGGGTGAGTCAGTGAGTGAGTGGTGAGTGAGCATGAATGCCTAGGACATCACTGCACAATACTTTAGACTTTATAAACACTATCCACTTAGGCTACACTAAATTTCTAAAAACAAAAAAAGTAATTGCATTCTGCCATTGTGATGGCTACGACATTACTCGGCGGATAGAAATTTTTCAGCTTCCTTATAATCTTATGGGACCACCTCATATATCTGATCTGTCATTGACCAAAACATCATTGTGCAGTGCATGACTGTATTTGACTTTTTAGAATTTGAACTCAGGTGTCCCATGTGTTAATATTCTTTTCACAATAGTAACTAGGGAAATAAAATTATATGTTGAATTATTTCAGAAACATGACTTAAACCTATCTCACCTTGAAAAATAAGAACATGTTGTAAGATATCATGAAAAATAACATTTTCATATTATATCCAACCTCTATCCTTCACTTATAAACATCATGCTATGAATCTTCTGTAGATACACTTGAAGAAAGAAAGTGTCAGATTAGGATACTCTGTCAAATCTAATGGCTTTCTTTTGAGTTTGACACTAAAACAACATTTTTCTGGTAATGTGATTCAACATTACCTTAGAAATAGGTTAAAATAGGCTGGCCACAGTGGCTCATGCCTGTAATCCCAGCACTTTGGGAGGCAGAGGCTGGTAGATTACGAGGTCAGGAGTTCAAGACCAGGCTGGCCAACATAGTGAAACCCCATCTCTGCTAAAATAAATAAATAAATAAATACAAAAATTAGCCAGATGTGGTGGCACATGCCTGTAATCCCAGCCACTCGGGAGGCTGAGGCAGGAGAATCACTCGAACCCAGGAGGTGGAGGCTGCAGTGAGCCGAAACCGCACCATTACACTCCAGCCTGGGCAACAGAGCGAGACTCCATTTCAAAAAAAAAAAGGAAATAGGTTAAAATATTAATCATTTCCACCAAAGTAAGTAAAACATTTACATGCAGTACCAAAAAGGTTAATAGGTATTCCTACTACCAGGTATTTTCCCTGGCATCCTATCTGCATGAAGATATATTTGCTTCAAAAAAAAAAAAAGATGATTGATAAATGAAAAGAAAAGGTTATCTAGTTTTTCACAGAAATCTGGAAAATAAGCCACTAAAAAGCACTATTTGCCTTGTGGCATAAATGATTTTCCACCTCTACAAAAGAGTAAAGAACTGAAAGCTATGATTTTGTTTTTATTTTCCTTGTTGTACTTGTTTAAGTACTCCAACTTCATTTTATTAGGCTGTGAGTTGCTTGAGAGTGTCAGCTATGTTTTTATTAATCTTTATATCATTGTTCAGCATAATGCCTACAACCTAAAAGACAATAAATGTTGGAAAGGTAAATGAGTAAGAATCTGAGGTAGCTAGCAGTAACAATAAAATCTATAACCATGGAAATAAGAGTAAAAAATATTGATCCAGATGCTAAAGAAGAGGAAAGAAAAATTACATCAGAAGCAAAGGCAAAGAGAAGGTATTACAAATGAGCAGAAAACAGCTCAGAACTTCTCAAGATCCAAAGCAAAAAGAATTGCTTAAAAGGTTAATATTTCAACATTTCAACATTCAACAGTGTTAAATGTTTCAACATTTAAATTGGTGGAAAATATATATTAAAATCATATTTTAAGTATACAAGAAACTTTAAAAAATAAAATTCAATAAATATCCATTAAGCATCTAATATTTTGAAGACACTTCATTAGGCAATGTGGGGCTGTACAGAGATAAAGAAAATAGTGTCATCAGCCTTACAAAGGCTATCTAATGTATGACACAAAACAAACACATACATGAAAATAATGCAGGGCAAGATGGAATATATCCTTAAGAAGTATGATGTGATTCAGAGGTGAAGGAAATCACACATGATTGCAAAGATCATCAAAGTATTCTTAAAATAAATTTTGTTTGAGATAGTCCTTGACATTTAAGTAGGTTTATGAAATTTGGACACATGGGAGTTCAGGTAAGGCTTTCAGACATGAGGGGAGGATGTACAAAAACTCCCAGTTAAGAGAGCATGTTTCACCCTCTTAGAGAAGTGAACAGTCCTTGTAATATAAGTTTAACTCTAACAAAGGCTTTATGTCAGGAAGTAATAAGAGATAAAGCTGAATTAGTACTTGTAATACTACTGGAAATCCACTACCTCCTGAAGAGAAGTAATTTTGCAAGAAACAAATTCAGCATCCTTGTCTTGATTCAAAGCCCATCTTTAATTTCCACTCAGGTTTGAATTCTTTGACATATCTAATTTTAATAATTAAAGGACTCTTTGGACTACACAGCATCTAGTGTTCTTTTATAATTCATGAACTTGAAAAAGTTTTAATATTGTATATATATGAGTGAGCTTAATAAAATGGGCTAAAAAGCCATCTGCTTCATGACACACACTTCCATAAATGCCATGAAACTTTATGTTATCACAAAATATGACAACAAGGAAGAACCTTTCTGTGGAAGAGAAGTTCTCTAACAGGACTTTGCAGGATACTCTGGTCTTTGCTTGATCTGGCACATTGCAGCTATAAGAATAAATGCCCCTAATAGAAGCAGAAGAAAAATTGGCCATAAACTTTCATAGGAGAAAGCCTGATGCTTTGACCACAGTTTCTATATTCCTTTTCTAACAAAAAATGCCAATGCTATCCAAGTACCTATGCTATTTAGAAGATCCCACAGGTCTTAAATTCTCTTGTTTAGAAGACGAAGATACTAAGCCAGAGAAGAGGATTCATCTATTATTTTAGTAATGCATAAATAGTAGATGTTTACTACTCCTTTTTCAGGGCAAATGTAACTTTCTAATGCTTTTCCATAAATCCTGCTGCTATGGTTAAGCTACCTTTTGAAAGAGTTAATCCTGTTCCCAGGGATAGATATTTTATTTCCTACTTATAGGAAGTAGCACCAAATGAACTCTCCTTACATATATTTATAATATGTAATATACATAATAAATACATTTCTTGATGTATGCATCAAAACCACATAATGAGGCTGCACTCTGCTTTAGTTCCTGGTATCAGACACATTCATAGGAATAATCATATTCCTAGTTGCCAAGGGGTTGCCACAGCCAGTTTCTTATTATATGTGGCTTACATGGACTCATCAACAAATTTGCAAACTCCACAAGTCTATGAATTCATTTTCCTGTGTTTCAACGTCTTCCCTACTTACACATATACACAAGAGAGAAGTCACCAGTAAACAACAAATATGCCATAGAAAAGCAATTCTGCAATGGTTCAGGTTTTACGTTCTAATAATGCTGAAATCCCACCTTCTAGGATTCAGTGTACTATATCAGCAATAATGAGTAAAACTACTCAAACTCATTAAAGAATTTACTAATCAGTACATTAATTGAGGCTATCTGCTTCCCATTATACAGAGACAAATTAAGCAGGTTAAATGGTTCCCAGAAAACATCTGTGGAAGCATGTCAAAACTAATGATAAATAAAATAGAGCTCCCTTTGTGGTTGATTTTTTCACCCAGTTGCATCCTAAAAGTGCTATCAAAAAAAAAGCTATTCATTGTTTGTCAAATCAGAATAAAATCCCCAAACCACTAATAGGATTTTTCTTATAACTTTTGAAATAAAGGTGATCAGTTCATAAAATAGCCACCACTTGTGCCACATATTGTGGGTTGAAAAAAACAAATGGTCCTTTGGAAGACATCTACCAAATCTATGTGAAATATATAGAGATAGTTAATAACCTCCTGAATAATGTGTTTTACAGAATACATCAAAATTATCCTTCTAAGAAAGAAGTGATTGGGTTATTAGAAATATTCCTTTCATCAAGGTTCTACTCTGGTTAAGCAGGCTGGTTATTTGGGTCAACATAGTGAAACATAGAGGAACAGTATAAGAGCAAATTAAGAGAGAATTCAAATTTTTGAATTATTTTGTGTTTGTGTGTATGTGTGTGTGTCAATATACATATATACACACATACATATGAAAATAACACCATGAAATTAGTCACTTCTAATTATATAGATACTATATGACAAATTATCAGGCAATGTTTCCTGCTTACAACCCATTGATAGCTTTCCTTTTTTCTCAAGATACAGTTTAAAATTCTTAATAGAAGACACAAAGCCCTGGGTGAATTAGCCATGGCTTTTCCTATCCGCTCATCTTCCTGTATTCTCTCCTTTACTTTGGTACTTTTTATATACTTGGTCTTCTGTTCCTTAACTGTGCCTTAGTCCTTTGTACATGCTATTCCTTTCTCCTAGAGGGCTCTCCATCCCATTGCCACTCTCATTCTCCACATCTGCATAATTCCAGTGCCTCTTTAGATATCAATTTGTATGTCATTTTTCTTTATAAACTTTATAATATAAATCAGATTTCCCTTTAATACACTCTTATTATACCCTGCTTCTTTTTAAAATTTTTTACAAAATTTTGAATAGATTTAATGATTAGATGTTTAGTAGTAAAATTGGTAGCATTAATAGTTCACTGTGAAAAATGGTAGAGGAAGAACATTTTCAACTTTCAGATTAAGCAACTGGATGAAGGAAGGTGCCATTCATGGGGAAAAGGAAGAGTATGACAGAAACAAAATTAAGACTACGAGAGGTAATGAGTTCAATTTTAGGCATGTTTAGGCTTTAGTGTCTCAAGGACCTCCATATGAGATGTACACCTCACAGTGGCATACAAAGTGGGAAGCAAAAATGTAAAATATAGATTGGTACAGATTTCAGAGTGCTCATTCTATAGATGATAAATAAATTGATTGAGATCTCCAAAGAAGATTGTGTAGAGGAAGAAGAGAGGAGAGTATAACACTGAAACTAGAATTTAAGGGCTAGGTATAGGAAAATAAATGGAACTGAGAAGCAGCAGCCACAACAGTAAGAGAAAACCCAAGAGAGCTGGTATCTAAAAAAGAGCAAAAGAAATACCCTTCACGAAACAGGAAGGTCAATGGTGCCAAATATGGCTAAAAGATCTGGGAAGACATTGACTGAAACTGATATTTATCAACAAGGATAACCTTGGCAAAAAGAGTAAGAATCAAGCGCTGAGAGAGGAATGAGTGACAATGAAGCAGAAAAAGTACAGTACCTATATCAAGAACTCTGTGAATGGAGAAAGACACTACTGCATCTAGAAGGGATATGAGATGGAGAAGTGGGGTGTGTGTGTGTGTGTGTGTGTGTGTGTGTATGTGTGTTTTCTTGTGTAGCAATAAGAGAATGCTCAACTGCTTGTGGAAAGGAATCAGCAGAGAAGCAGAGGTGTACTATGTGAGAGAGGAAAGAACATCAGTAAATTTCTGATGCTCTTTAGGGTAAAAAATTTCTGATGCTCTTTAGGGTAAAAAATTTACGGTAAAAAAGGGTAAAAAATTTCAGTAAATTGTGTCTTCTGAGAGGTGTAAAATTGGAAAGAAAGGTTAGAAAAACAAGGTTATAAAAACATGGGAAGATTGAGAAGCAGTTTTAAATGCACAGTGAACCAAACTGCACCATTCTGTGAATTCTTCAGCTGTGTTAAGCACCTCAGATGTAAGGGCAAGGGTATTAAATTAATCAACATGTGTTCCCTGTGCAAGCTCAACAGCAAAAATAGGTGATGGAGTTGAAAATATTGCTAAGAGAGTCATGCAAGTAATGGTAACTTGAAGTCTAGTATGAATAAGAAATGAAATAAGGATAGGGATTGGGTGAGGAGGCTGATAGAGAAAAAGTAGGTAGACCAAAGGATTGAATAACTAAATGAGGGGGATGATCAGCAGTAACTTATTAGACTACTTTAAAGTTAGGAAATTAGGGAAGCGAATGGAATGTTTGAGTTCAGGATTTTAAAAGAGTAACATCTCCAGATGAGAAGAAGGTTCAGAGTGTGATCATATGAATGAGTAGATGAAATGGTGTGGAAGTAATGATACCTAAAAATGAGGAAGTCAGCGGCCAAGAGCCCAGAGTTCAAAAGCTTGCTTTTCACATTTGTCGAAGACACTCAAGATGATCATAAGATGATATTTCAGTGGAAAGTAAACATTTTAACTGGGTATCAAAAGCTTCCATGAGTAAAGTGGAATAATCAGGTAGTCAGCATTGACAGGAAACAGAAAGGTAGATTTGTTACTGGGAAGTGTGGGGGTTCTCAGTTCTTGTCTTTCTTGGGAGAAAGAATTCGGCCAAGAGATAACTTAATAAAGAGAGCAGAGAGTTTTACTAAGGAAATAGTGTACACTCTAAGAGAGGAGCAGGATGGTCTGGCTGGAAAACAGCAGCAGCAGCCGCAAGGATTAAGTAGTAGCAGAGTTTATTTAAAGAGACAGTGTGCTCTGAAAGATCAGACAGAGTGGGCTCCTCAAAAGAGAATAAGCCAGCAGCCCTGAGAGTTCTGCATTGCGGTTTTTATGTCAGACTCATTTTTTAAGTTCCTGCCTCTCTCTTAAGTCTCTGTCTTATCCCTCAGCTAGTTACTGCCCTAAGTTTGTGGGATTCTTCCTTACACTCAGTTGATGATCACCTGTGGGCCAGGTGGTCAGTCAATACAAATTCTGCCTGATGGCAGCGTTGCTCATTACTGCCAGCCTAGGAAGGTCATATAGTGGTCAAATCTGTACTTACTGTGCCTGCACATCTCTTAGGAATTTCCCCTTTGTCCCTTTTCTCTTCTTATCATCAGGTAGCTGGCTACAGTCTGCCAGGTTAACTGCAAAGTCAGCAGTTACTGGGCATCTTAAGAGGTGTTTTCAGGCATTCCTTTCTGCATAGGTATTTCCCCTCCCCTCTGCTCTTAGCATGTTTCGTGCATGTTTCAGGTAGTTTCTGGGACAGGAAATGTTCCAGAACTTCCTTTCTCAAGGGCTTCCCCTCCTGCTCATGTCTAGCTATCTGCGTACTCTAACAGATTGTAGAAGGATTAAATGCCCAAATGTGGAAGCAATGGTCTGTATTTACTCTTAACAAAGGAGAAAACAGATATTCAAACTTAACCTTGAAGCCAAAAGACTAGGAAGCTTGAATGTTTCTCCCATCCATCTTTTTCTATGCAAAGTCAAATACCACTTACTAAATTTGTGAAAGAAGTAAGCTGCCAAGGAGTGTTGAGATTGGTGGGTGTAAACTGCAATCTAAATATGGCCTAAAGACGCATTTTGTTGTATTAGACTTTTTTTGTTACGGTTTTATTAGACCACTTTTTACAAAAATAAAATTTGATAATCTTTAGTCAGGGAAAGCATGTTTTGTTTTATCAATAGCACTGACCACTTTCTATTTTCTTACAACTGACTTAATTTCCATATGCACATTACATGGTTCCCCCATAGGTATTTGAATAGTCAACATCTGCTCCAGATTTTTTTTTTTCCAGAAAGAAAACATGGAAATGTTGGTGTTTGTGCTCATTCTCAGTACTCTAGGAAGTTCCAAATGTAGTTTTTGCTGGACAAGAAAGCTTGAGCATAGTGTTAGGATTGGTAGGGACTTCTGTGTCAGTGAAAAATAAACTAAGGTCAAGTAGTACTCTAGGTTTAGGGCAAATTAAATATTAGCTAGTATGCAGTCTATAAACTGAGAGGTCACAGAAGCAGCAGGCTAAATAATCATGCAGTTAAATACAGGACTTCTAGCTTAAAAGGCAGAGATATGGTTTTCCTGTGTAAAATAACTTGTAACTATTAGTCCCAGGACACATGATATACCAAGAAATAAGGGGGAAAGCACCATGATGGAAAGATATTCCTAGAAAGAACAGGGAGGAGCACTCAGTTGCCATTGCCAGATAATTTCCAGATCAGATGTGAATATTGATCAATGTTTAGTAATTTAAGCATGGAAGACAGAAGAGTGGCAATGGAGATAAGGTTAGCACCTGAAGAAATGTCGGGGCATATCATGTCATCCACCAGTCTACACTGCCCATGATTTATAAGTACCAATGAGTTAAAATATTGTCCAAAAATAGAGGTAAAAGGAAAGGTTAAAAAGCACAAGAGTGGCAGGCAGTGCAGACAATTCTGGTAAATGAGTACGAGAAAAAGTTATTCTCTAGCATTCACTTATTTATTCATTCAATAACTATTAGCTGAGCACTATTCTAAACTCAGTAGTATGCTAAGCACTGAGGCCTGATAAGGAAAATAGAAGCTCTTGCTCTCAACGGAGCTTACGGTCTGGTCAGACACTTTACAGAATGTTTCCAGCAATCTTCTTTCATCATCCAAGAATTAGAAAATAGCTGTAGTTAAATAAAGAAAATATAATATAGTGGGTGGACACACAAACACACACAGAAACATGCAGAGTGGAAATGTTAATATGCTGTGTGGTCCGTGCTCTTTCAAAGACCTAAGCTGGCAAGCAAAAATAACAATGTACATTAAGTCAAAATAAATAAATAAACTGATCTAACTTTAAAAGAGATGCAGGAGCTAGAAAACAGAACTGAACTTCGGTAATGTAAAACATTTTATAACTATTACTCCACTAGAACAGCAATAATAATCGTGAACAAGTATCATTATAAATAGGCAAGCTTAATGTTAAAAGGGGGAATTAGAACGGACTTTCAGAGTTAAAATGGGCTGAGATTGTGCATCTAAGATTAGGTGATACATTTAATTGAGAAAGCTTTAGTAAAACTAGTGGTGAAAGCTGCAATAGAGCCCAGAGGAATAATTCCTTTGAACTCCCCACAGAGCCCCCTGCAGATCCCCTGGCATGTTCTTAGATAGAAAAAAATGACCATGGGTCAGGCCTGATGGTAATCAGCATTTTGAGAAAACGAAAAGGTCCCTCCAACATCAGAGAGTTCCATTTCCACTCACCTCTTTCCTCTGATCCTGCTGCAATATTTTCCCACCTAGATGGATCATACATGGCAAAAGGCCCAGTCTATTCATGTGCTTGATGGCCTACTAAATTGCTCACTAATATTTTTGACGCTGGCTCTATGAGGCTGTCATGGCTGTCATTTCTGTTACAGATTCACTACTTGCACAGCAACCCCTTTGACAGTCAGTAGCATAAAAGGGCATTGAAATCAAGACTCACAAACCCCTTCTGCCAAGGATAAAGGAACTTCCTGGGGGTACTTCAAGCACTCTGTTACATAGCCGAATGAGATGAAAGGAAGCAAATCCTGTTGATGGTCATTCAGAAGCAGCCAGATTGCTCTGCTATGTGCCTTGCCTGTAGATTGCCAGTTTACCACTATTGTTTAATTTTCAGGAAGTATGAACAGCACGCAGTGTAGTGTACAAGTCCCTGTGGGCAGTCAAAGCCTTTGTAAAGAGCTGATATGCAAAAGAGATATGTGATTGTGATGGTGGAGCCCTTCCTGGGAGGTAGGTTCATATTTGCCTAACCATTTGTTCTGTTTGTTTGCTAGCTTTATTTTATGCATAAAGACATCTTGGGAAAGCAAGTATTCCCATTTGAAGACCACCAATACCCCAAGAATCTGAATTGATCATCCTTAAAAGAGTGGGCATATTGTAAAGACAGGACTTACAAATAAAGCTTGATGAAAAGAGTGTTTCTTTCTATCAACTGCTTAAATATTTAATAGGTATAATAAACAGACTGACTCCATTTTTGGTATTTGATTACTGATAGATTTCATGCCGCATAACTCTCCCTTCCCCTTATGTCCCACATTTGGGAAAGCTAATAAGAAGTCTGGTGTTCCTTCCTTTGGGACTAGTGGGAAGTTAAAATTACACAATGCTCAGCTGATAAGAGTGACCATCATCCCAGGCCCACCTTCTAACTTCCATAAAACTCCAAGCTGGTTGCTACCCCCTGCTCATCAAGCCCATTTTGGACTGCTTAATGGGCCTTTCCAACTCTTCCCAGAAAGTTTCATTATTTAAGTAGAAAATATGTTTGTACCATTTTGCATATATGTCATCAGTCTCAATACTTAACCATATTTTGGGTAGAGAGTTCATCTCAACTTTACACAGTGACCACTACTTTAAAATTTATCAAGAGAGTCATATTACTTCTAATATGGTGGATGAAAACCAGAAATTATAGCTGGCTTCTCAGTTTCCTATTTAAAAAAATCTAAGCCCTGTATGTTGTCTTAGACACTGCTAGTCTAAAGAGAAGTGGGGGTTGGAATAGGGCCCAGATTTCTCCATTGGTTTACTGAAAGATTGAACACTTGTTGCCATTATAAGTAGAGTTTCCTCTGGGAGACTATTGCCTCAGTTTCTCCTTTGAGTTCCCACAGAGTGAGCAAACGTGTTGTCAATAACAAAGCATGACAAAGGATGGCAATGAAGCAAACACATTCTTTCGCCCTGAGAAAGAATATCGTAACCATCTTAACAAGTGGAATAGGAATAGAGGCGAAAGTTTAGTGAAACCGTCCTCAGATTGGCTAGCAGATTGCCATTTGGCCTTTGCATATTTGAGTAAAACACAGCTCATCTAGCTAGAATTCATACAGTGTGGTATTTCAGATCGCCACAAGACTGGCCACAGTAGCTGGTAATGAAAGTAAAAATAGATTTGGAATAAGAAGATAGGTTTCAGTTTCAGCTCTGCCAATGATCACTTATCACACCCCTATAATAAACCCATTTTGACAAAGTTGCCAAGAACATACATACACTGGAGAAAAAATCATTTCTCAATAAATGGTGCTAGGAGAACAGTATATCTATATACAGAAGAATGAAACAAGATCTCTATCCTTCACAAGTACAAAAATAAAATTAAAATCAATTAAAAACTTAAATCTAAGATGTCAAACTATAAAACTACTAAAAGTAAACTTTGGGGGAAATCTCTAGGACATTGATCTGGTCAAAAATTTCTTGAGCAGTACCCCATAAGCACAGGAAACCAAAGCAAAAATGTACAAGTGGGATCATATCAAGTTAAAAAGCTTCTGCACAGCAAAGGACACGATCAACAAACTGAAGAGACAACCCACAAAATTTGTGAAAATATTTGCAAATTCCCCATCTGTCAAGGAATTAATAATTAGAATATAAAAGGTGCTCAAACAACTCTATAGGCAAAAATTCTAAGGATCCTATACAAAAAAATGTGCAAAAGATTTGAATAGACATTTCTCAAAAGACATACTAAACGCAAACTGGCATATGAAAAGGTGCTCAACATCATTGATCATCAGAGAAATGCAAATCGAAACCACAGTGAGATATCATCTCACCTCCAGTTAAAATGGCTTATATCCAAAAGGCAGGTAATAACAAATACTGGCAAGGATGTGTGGAAAAGGGAACCCTTGTACTCTATTTGTAGGAATGTAAATTAGTACAATCACTATGGAGAACAGTTTAGAGGTTCCTCAAAAAACTAAAAATTGAGCTATCATGTGGTCCAGCAATCCCATTGCTGGATTATATATCCAAAAGAAAAGAAATCAGTATATTAAGGAGATATCTGCACTCTGTTTGTTGCAGCATTGTTCACAGTAGCTAAGATTTGAAAGCAACCTAACTATCCATCAACAGATGAATGGATAAAGAAAATATGGTACATATATACAATGAATTACTATTTACCCATAAAAAAGAATGAGATCCAGTCATTTGCAACAACATGGATGGATGTGGAGATCATTAAGTTAAGTGAAGTAAGCAGCCAAAGAAAGGCAAACATTAAATGTTCTCACTTATTTGTAGGATCTAAAAATCAAATCAGTTGAACTCACAGATTTAGAGAGTAGAAGGATGGTTACCAAAGGCTGAGAAGGGTAGTAGGGAGCAGGAGAGGAAGGAGGGGATGATTAATGGGTACAAAAAATAGATGGAATGAATAAGACCTAATATTTGAGGGCACAACAGGGTGACTATAGTCAATAATAACTGAACTGTACATTTTAAAATATCTAAGAGTGTAACCGGATTGTTTGTAATACAAAGGATAAATGCTTGAGGGATGGATATCCCATTCTTCTTTATGTGATTATTATGCACTGCGTTCCTGAATCAAAACATTTCATGTACCCCATAAATATATATCCCTACTATGTACCAACAAAAATTAAAAATAAAATAAAAAATATTAAAAGATGTATATGACCTTGGAAAAAGAACAAAGTTTTCTTTTTGTTTGTTTCCTTTCTAATCTTCAATATATTTGCTTAAGAAGGTAGAAAGTACAACTCACGCTTGAAGGATTAACAGAGACAACCCCCTGCACAGTAGAAAATCCATGTATAACTTTTGACTCCCCCAGATCTTAACTACTTATAGCCTACTGTTGACTGGAATCCTTGCCGATAACATAAGCAGACAATCAGCACATTTTATATGTTATATGTATTATACACTGTATTCTTATAGGAAAGTAAGCCAGAGAAGACAAAATATTATTAAGAAAATCATAGAGAAGAGAAAGTATATGTACTATTTATTAAGTGTAGAAATGGCTAATCATAAAGGTCTTCATCATCATCATGTTACATAGACTGAAGAGGAGAAAGAGGAAGGGTTGGTCTTGCTGTCTCAGGGGTGACAGAGGCCAAAGAAAATCCATGTGTAAGTGGACCTGAAGTTCAAACCCGTGTCGTTCAAGGGTCAACTGTATAATCACACGGATTTTGGAAAGTTTTGATTTTAAAAAGTGTCAAATAAATGTTTTGATGCTTACAGGGATTAAAAATAAAACATCTCTATTGCTAATGTCAGCAAGAGGAAAACATATTTATTCAGGTGGGTGCAATAACATAAAATGCCTGACTGCCACGATCGTTTTCTGTAGTGTTAGTACTTACTATATTCAATTTATAGAGAGACTCTATCTCTAGTAGTTCCATAGTGAGTAATCAAATAATTTTATATTGCCTATACATATATTTATGACAACTATCTTACATGTATTTCTGCTATCTTATGATAATATATAATGAAGAAACAAAGAATATTAATGCTACTGTGAAATGATAATTTCAAATACTCGTTATAATTTTGTTCCTGTCTTCCCTCACTCAGTGCTCTATTCTATATAATTTCAACATCTCCATAATTCCTTTTCAATTCCTCTAGAGCAGATAATCTTGTCTTCTCCTCCCCTTTCTCTCCCTCTTCTCTCTTCCTCTCTCCACACAAACTTCCAGGTAAAGGAATATTTATTCTACCTGTGTAAAGAAGGGTCAGGACTCAAATCTTGCTACAAATGCTCTTGGAGACATCTTTATCAAGATGAATATGAGGTAGCCAGCCTGGTTGATGGGAAGAGGAATACTATGACTATGCTTCTTAAGAATCCCTGGAGACCTACTCACACATGTGCTGTGCTCATTTTACTAACAGAATACAGGAAATTGCATTCAATCTTCAGACAACAAGATTACCCTGGAATTGGCCACTTGAAATTGCAACTTCAGTTTGCCCAGCAAGCGGGCATGAGGCAGAACAGGGTGAACAGGAGTAAAATTATATAGCTGCCCTTTATCTGAAGCTAAAATAATATTTTTTTCTTTCTTTCCTTCTTTCTTTCTTTCTTTCTTTCTCTCTCTTTCTTTCTCTCTCTCTCTCTTTCTTTCTTTCTTTTTCTTCTTTCTTTCTTCTTTCTTTAGTATTTTTTGTTTTTTTTGAGACAGAGTCTCACTCTGTCACCCAGGCTGGAGTACAGTGGCACAATATTGGCTCACTGCAATCTCTGCATCCTGGGTTCAAGCAATTCTCCTGCCTTGGCCTCCCGAGTAGCTGGGATTACAGGCGCGCACTACTACACTTGGCTAATTTTTGTATTTTTAGTAGAGACGGGGTTTTAACCATGTTGGCCAGGCTGGTCTTGAACTCCTGACCTCAAATGATCCACCCGCCTCGGCCTCCCAAAGTGCTGGGATTACAGGGGTGAGCCACCATACCCAGCCATAATTTTTTTTTTCTTATTGAGACCCAGGACCATTTCCATAGTGACCTAGAGACCATTTTCAATGATGGGATAGACATGCCATCTGCATGGTTGTTACTAGAGTATTTCAGTCTACAATCTTTTTCTGCCCATCCTGATACTCAGGTTCCTCTCCAGTGTAAAACAGCACTCTGATTTTGCTCTGAAGAATGCTCTCTGCATGTCTCTGCCCATGTGTTGTAGCAATGTTAAGTCCCTCGTGCTCTGGACATGTAGATGAGTCCTGTCAAGGCTTCCCACTGACAGTGTCTCATTCTCTAGGACAGTGATAGTACTTTCTGGGATTTTTCTTAGAGTTATGTGGAAAGAGGAATTATCTTTTTCCTGTGAAGTCTACAGCTTCTGGAGGCCATCTTGCCCCTATGAAGTTAGAATCCTCCTGAATCAGATAAACAAGTTAACACAAAGACAACTCCAGCTGAGACTTGTGGAAAGATGGATTCCTGACTATATGAGTGTGCATCAGCCTTTTCTGAAGATGGACCTGGACTATTAGTTTTATGGAACAACTCATTTTCTTTGATTTTAAAGCCTATTTGAGTTAGAATGTGGTCATGTGAAACCAAAAAAATTCTCTTTATTGTCTTTGTTTTCCTCTCTGTTTCTCCCAGTTGACTGCAAATAATTCCAAGTCAGGGATTGTGTCTTAATATGATTTTTATGTTTAATATCCAGGAAAGTATTCAAGAAAAATTCTTAAATGAATATTTAGAGAGAAAATGTAGATAAACACACAGAAATTTGATATTATTGAAAGATTCATGCAGCAGCAACAATATATTAAACACTATCTTAGCTTTTCAAAATTTGAAATAGAAGTTTTCAGAGATATAAATATATTGCTATGGAATACAAAAAATGCCATTAGTGATTCTTTACTATGAAGGTACCTAAATTTCTCTTTTATTTTTCTTTCTTTTCCTCTTGAATTTGGAAAATATACAAGAGTGTTTTAATTATTATTACATTTCTTATATAAAAAATAATGCTAGATCAATTATTGAGAAATGGTACAGGTTAACAAAAGTTAACTTTTGGTAGGAGATTAGCCATTCACTTAGCAAATATGATCCACACAAAATAAAGCATATAGAAAATTCAAAACTAAAGAAACACATTTTTCAACTCCATTTACTAAAATTTTATTACTAGAATGTATTTGTTTGCAGGTCTTTTTGATCTCTTCAAACCAACCACATTTTAGTGATAGAATCATGCGATTTTGTGATGAAATCATGCCAGTTTGGAACCTCTTTCTTATAGCAAAACAATGAGAATGACCTCAATTTCGGCAGATGTCAGCAGTATTTCAACAAAACAGCTAAAAACATATTGATAAAATGTGAAAATAAATTAAACAATAACATGTATTTATTTAAATCTAAGTTTATATCTTCCTGTTTATATGCATATATAAAATTGTATTCTTTGGTCATTTATTTGCATTAGAATACAACTTCTTTCCTTGTAGTAGTCGTGGGTCTGACATGAGGCTAGATCATTGCGATGACTACAGTACTGAGGATTTCTGGGAAAAATGTGGAAGAAGTGGAAGATACTGATTTAAGATCTTTTCAGCCTGAAGAATTATGTAATTAAACCGTAATTCTACCGTATTTTTCCCCCTTATAGTTTCTGAGTCTAGGGAATGAGGGAAGATGACTGTTATTAAATCATTTGTTTGTCACATCTCCGTATAAAACATATGGTCATAGACATTGCTATGGCATCCCTCCACTGTGTCTCAGTAAAGAGAGAAAAAATAAATAAGTTCATTAAAACAAGAATGAAGTCAAAGAGCTTCTAATGAAAAATAATTTTATAAAATTTATTTTATGAGACAGTATAGTTATCATGCTAAGAAATTCAATAGATTATGGAGTATGAACCCTTGTGACTAGTCATTACATAATATTTGTTCATGAGATGCCAGGAACTTACCCAATTTTTAATATAATTAAGCACTGAAACTTTAATGCATTAAATTCATATAAGTTTACAATTAAAATAGAAGGTGACAGGGTAATTAATGTTTCTTTGTTTCTCTGTGTTTTTCTTCTTTCTTCCCCCACTCCCCAAAAAGGTCACAGTTTAATACTGCAGTCTTCTGTTTAATTGAAAGTTGTCTTGGAAATTTTTTTATGCAAAACTTTATACACAGTCTCTGCTTGCTGCACTCTACATGTGTGAAGAAAATTAAGAAATAAGCGATTATCACAGTGCAAATAAAACTTTAACAACATCAAAATTGCAAACTCTCTTTACAGTATATAAATTGATGAAATGTATGAAACAATATCCTCTTTCTCTGTGTCCCTGAGATTTTCTACTTAAAAAGGAAGCTAACTGAGCTCCTGTCAGAAGTCATGTACTGTGTGAGACATTTTCACATATGTCACTGAACCTTCTTAGCAACCTCAACAAGGAGTATTTTCTCCTCTTTAAACAGAAAGAGAGTGAGGCTCAACCAAAGAATAAATGAGCAACTTACCCAAGGTCACAAACATAGGAAGCAACTGACCAGGGACTTAAACTCAGTTCTGCCTAACTTCAAAACCTATTACTTAAGGGATTTGCCTTTCAGTTGACTGGTTTTTCAAGTAGTAATGAAAATAGTATCTTTATGTAGTGGAAACTGGAACTGCTGTCAGAAGCTCTTTCCAAATGAAAAGAGGCATCATTATTTTCTTTTCTCATGTAATAGGCTATGCAGTTTATCTAATAATACATAATTATGAGATACTTATATATCTTATAATATAAATACTTAAGTAAAATAAAAATGTTTTTTATTCTTTTAATTATGCTTTTAAGTGTTCCTGTAGTATAAATAATAAATGTTATTATTTTCTGACCTATGTTTCAACCAGAGAAATAACAAGTAGAGTTTGTGTTGAAAATCAAAGTATTATTCAAGAACATACCAGGGGGCCAGGAAGAAGTCCATTTGCTTCAGAGCATTGAAAAGAATCTTCTGGCCCAGTCCCCGTTTTATGCATCAGCATATAAACTATGAAAGCTTGCAGTATGTAATCAAGTGGTAATGTGTGTGGCATGGATTATAAAACCTTTCAGAATTTAAAGGACAGATTAAGGAATAAACTTTATCATTATAAAGGTAAAGAGATACAGCATCCCTGTTAGATTTAATTGAATTGTCTGTATATGTGTACTGCGAAAAGTTATTTTTTCCTGGGATGCACTGTAATTTCTCATTTTAAGGAAAAAATTTTCAGCTGGGAGACAAGTAGAAAGAAGAAAATATCATTGATATCATCCCATTAAAATAAGTAGGATATCATAAATTGAAGTATAGAAACCACCAGTTTCCTTTATTAGAATTTTTTTCAGGCAATGTCTCTACTGGTCTCCTATGCTCACACTGGATCATATCTAGCAACAGCACCATATGAAAAATGGCCACAGCATACTTAATTACCTTTGTTAATTACTCAGAGATCTGCAGCAGCAAGAGTATCTCACATGGGTCTGTTTTATTTCTGCTTTGCAATTATGTGTGCAACCAGGTTTCCCTTAGAAAACAAATGAGCAGAGCTGTAAACAAAAGTCACTAACAAGAAACAAAGGTGATCATTTCTATGGCTGAAAGCCATGAATTTGGAAAAACAAAACAAAACAAAAAACGAATCTTTCAGAAAATCCAATTTCAAACTTCCACGTTCACAAGAAGTTATCTCCAAATTCCCTGAATTAGTCATATGTGTGGTCTATGAGAAACTAGTGAGTCTCTTTTCCGCTAACTGTAATTGATGAATGAAGGAGATAACCACTACCATGTGACCTCAAATGCTGTAGCTACTTGGCACCACAGAAAAGTTAATTATAATCCTTGAAACAATGTAGCATTTCATTTTGCAACCATGAATCATTTGCTGTTTTGTCTAGTCTCCTGAGAGTCATTTTTATAGTAAACTAGTCTTTATAGTGTCACACAGTGATTAGCAACAGTGACACATTTTACAGATTGGGTTCTCAGAGCTGTGCCTACCATGTTGCTATATAAAGTTTGGTAGAGATCTTAGTGTTAATAATTTTGATTTGTCCTTACAAAACAAAATTGGACTAAGATTATAGCCAAATTACTCTTAACAACATTGTATGATTAAATACATTGTAATAAATTGGACCAACAGGCATGAGAGGAGAAGGAGGTGAAACTGTCTTCCCAACAGGTTAACTTATATTTGCATGTTTGTCAATTAATGACATTTACAGTTTAGAAAAGTGTTTGAAAGCTCACAATGTAAGAAGAGGTTCCTATCCTATTACGTTTAAATATCAAAATGCTCTGAATATTCTTAAAACGTTCTCAACTTTAAAAATGGCAACACATTTTCTAAGGATATCATTTACCAAAAAGTGTAACAGATAAAAGAAGATTTGAGAAAGAATTTGGAAGATTTGAGATGTCAGAAAGAATATGTATTAGTCTGTTCTCACAGTGCTATAAAGAACTGCCCAAGACTGAGTAATTTATAAAGGAAAGAGGTTTAATTGACACAGTTCTGCATGGCTTTGGAGGACTCAGGAAACTTACAATCATGGTAGACGGGGAAATGAACACATTCATCTTCACATGGTGGCAGGGGAGAGAAGTGCAGAGTGAAGGGTAGAAAAGCCCCTTATAAAACCATCAGATCTCATGAGAACTTACTCACTACCATGAGAACAGTGAGAATAGGGTGGGGGAATGAACCCCATGATATAATAACTTCCTATGAGGTTCCTCCCCCAACATGTGAGGATTATAATTCAAATTACAATTCAAGATGTGATTTTGGGTGAGAACACACCCAAACCATATAATTCCCCTCTGGCCCCTCCCAAATCTCATGTCCTCACATTTCAAAACACAATCATGTCTTCTAGTCACCCAAAGTCTTAACTCACCAGCATTAACCCCAAAGACCAAGTCTAAAGTCTCATCTGAGACAAGGCAAGTCTCTTCCACCTATGAGCCTGTAAATTCGAAAGCAAGTTAATTACTTCCTAGATACAATGGGGGTACAGGCATTGGGTAAATACATCTGTTTCAAATGGGAGAAATTGGCCAAAACAAAGAGACTACAGACCCCATGCAAGTCTGAAATCCAATGGGGCAATCATTAAACCTTAACGTTTCAAAATGATCGGTTTTGACTCCATGTCTCTTATCCAGGTCACACTGATGCAAGAGGTAGGCTCCCATGGCCTTGAGCAGCTTCATCTCTGTGGCTTTGTAGGGTAAAGCCCCCCTCCTGGCTACACAGGCTGATATTGAGTGTCTGACACTTTTCCAGGGACATGATGCAAGCTGTCAGTGGATCTAATACTCTGGGGTCTGGAGTAGGGTTGCCCTCTTCTCACAGTTCTACTAGGCAGTGCACTGTGGGGGACTCTGTGTGGTGGTTCCAACCCCACAATTCCCTTCTGCACTGCCCTAGCAGAGGTTTTCTATGAAGGCTTTGCTTCTGCAGCATACCTCTGCCTGGACATCCAGGCATTTCCATACATCCTCTGAAATCTAAGTGAAGGTTCCCAAACCTCAATTCTTGTCTTCTGCACACCAGCAGGATCAACATCACATGGAAGCTGCCAAGGCTTGGGGCTTGCAGCGTCTGAAGCCATGACCTGAGTTGTACCTTGGCCCCTTTTAGCCATGGCTGGAGTGGCTGGGATACAGTGCACCAAGTCCCAAGTCCGTACACAGCAGGGAACCCTGGACCTGACCCAGGAAACTATGTTTTCTTCCTATGTTTCATCCTGTGATGGGAGGGGCTGCAGCAAAGGTCTTTGACATGCCCTGTACACATTTTCCCCATTGTCTTGGTGATTAGCATTCAGCTCATTAGTTATGCAATTTTCTGCAGCAGGCTTGAATTTCTCCCCAGAAAATGGGTTTTTCTTTTCTATTGCATTGCTAGGCTGCAAATTTTTCAAACATTTATGCTCTGCTTCCTCTTGAATGTTTCACTGCTTAGAAATTTCTTTGACCAGATATCCTAAATCATCTCTCTCAAGTTAAAAGTTCCACAGATCTCCAGGGCAGGGGCAAAATACCACTAGTCTCTTTGCTAAAACATAGCAAGAGTCACCTTTGCTCTAGTTCCGAAGAAGTTCCTCTTCTCCATCTGAGACCACCTCAGCCTGGACTTCATTGTCCATATCACTACCAGCATTTTGGTCAAAACCATTTAACAAGTCTCTAGGAAGTTCCACATTTTTCCATACACTCCTGTTTTCTGAGCCTTCCGAGTCTCTAGGAAGTTCCAGACTTTCCCACATTTTCCTGTCTTCTTCTGAGCCCTCCAAACTGTTCCAGCTTCTGCCTGTTACCCAGTTCCAAAGTCACTTCCACATTTTGGGGTATCTTTACAGTAGCACCCCACTCCTGGTACTGATTTACTGTATTGGCCCATTTTCATGCTGCTATAAAGAACTGCCTGAGACTGGGTAATTTATCAAGCAAGAAGGTTTAGTTGACTCACAATTCTGCATGGCTCAGGATGTCTCAGGAAGCTTGTAATCGTGGTGGAAGGGGAAGCAAATACATCCTTCTTCGCCTGGTGGCAGGAGAGAAAACTGCAGAGCCAAGGATGGATAAAACCATCAAATCTCATAAGAACTCACTCACTATCACAAGAACCACATGAGGGAACCACCCCCATGATCTAATCACCTCCTACTATGTTCCTGCCTCAACATGTGGGGATTATAATTTGGATTACAATTCAAGATGAGATTTTGGATGGGGAGAGAGCCAAACCATATCAGGATACATATGTAAGCCAAGGTAAGTGACATTATAAATGCTTTTGCATCTCTTAAGAATGCAGTTTGTGTTATTGACTGTGTATGTGTCTTTCTATAATTTAGTGGAAGTGTATTTAGATTTTTCTCTGCTAGTATGAACAAGAACATATTAAAGATGAAATTGTCTCTGAGCTTCCTTTAGTCATCAACTTTAGATCATCAGACCCAAAAGATAACTTCTACATTTGAGAAAGAAAAATGAGACCTTCAAGTAAAGAGGGAGAAATATTTGAGAGAGATCTTTCTTACTTCCTCTCTCCTCACACAGGTATACATAGCTTGAGGTAGTTTATTCTCAAGTCCATGGTTAGGGTAATGGGGTTTAATGTGCACAGGAAGGGTGAAGGAGAGACACAGTTGTATTAGCTTCCATTTTAAAATGTATGTTACCAGGATGACGCCTATCTGTAAAAATTGCCTACGATAATTTTGTATTACAGATCGTGAACTCCCAGCTGGACATAGTAGCTCATACCTATGATACCAGCACTTTGGGAGGCTCAGGCAGCAGGATTGCTTGAGCCCAGGAGTTAAAATCAGCCTGGGTGACATCAGTTAAAATCAGGGGCAAGGCCCTGTCTCTACAAAAAATACGAAAATCAGCTGGTCATGCTTGTACACACCTGTGGCCCCTGCTATTCTGGAGGCTGAGGCAGGAGGATTGTTTGAGCTCAGGAGGTCAAGGCTGCAGTAAGCTGTGATTGCACTACTGCACTCCAGCCTAGCTAACAAGATGAGACCCTGTCTCAAACACTATAACAACAACAAAAATCAAATTGTGAACTTCTGAAGAGCTCTTTCCATTTATCTTTGTACGCAGAACTTAAAGTGGGAGTACCTGTTTATCATGAAGACTCAGATTTGGAGTCTGTGGATTAACCACTTGTGTCTCTCACCAGGCATTAACATTTATAATATAATACATAGAAATTTTAACACATGACCATTGAAAGAAAACTGTCTGTGCCATTTGAAGATAGCTGTGTCTTTATGTAGCATCACCTAAATTATGTGCAAAAGAAGTCAATCTCATGTTGCTGACAACAATCCTCTGTAAAACCTGCAGATATAAAAGTTGAGGAGTAAATTATGGCACTAATAAAGTTAACCTGCTAGAGTCCAAAATGGCATATGCAGCAGAGAAAAAAAAAGAAACAGAAACAGTTCATGCTGTTATAATTGCTACAATTTCACTGGCAATTTAAATAAAATAATTCAAATTGCTGCAATTAACACACACATAGAATTCAAAGGATATGGGGTGACCTCGCACAAAACACATTGTAAAATCAGCCCTCCTCCTAAGAATTAACCTTCATAAATCATTTGCATCCAGAGGATGCCTGGATTCATACTCTGCAAAGATTATAAGCACAGGAAAAGCAAGGCCCCTAAAGGAGAATGCCCATACACAGCAAGCATTCTTTCCTGGGTTGTATCACCCATATGAATGCACAGAGATTGGCCGTGTTATATTCACAAACTCCCTGGCTGAAGGTAGGATTTTGCTTTTTCTGCATGGTTGCCCCCATGCAGCTTAGAAGGAATCTGTCAGCAAGGACTGAAGGCTGCTGTGTTGCTGAGAAGTGATTCTGATTCACATTGACAGAGATTCCACTATTACTTGACTGCAGAAGCACAGGACCATCTTGTCTGTGATTTAGGTCCGAATAAAGGGCTCTCTCCTCCAATGCATTAGAGCACAGTCACCACAAATTGTTATTTGCAAAGTGGGGGAAATTTGTTCAATGTTTCTCCAGTCACCTGAAACCAAATTTAAGACATATTATCTGGGACACATTGAAAGCCTTTTCTCTTATTAGGTCAGACTTATGCAAGCACGGAACTGACAGTACCAGGAATGATGATTTGTGGTCAAAAATCAAAAAAGTAACACTTGAGTGAGTCTAATATGAGTGAGAGATGACCTTTACTGTCCCTTGTTCAGAGGTTAAGATTTGGGGAACAAGGCAACCCATTTGAACAACTGCCGAACAGAAAGAACTCAAAAGAACTTTTAACATCTAGAATGTGTGATTTTTTTAACACCTTAATAAGAATCTTGACTCTGAATAATGCTGTTTAAATATTATAAAACTCTTTTCTCTGCCATTTTTGAGTTCACACATAAATGCTTTACAACACAAAGGCAAAGGAAGAATTAAATTACTACTTGCCACTCACATTTTCTCTCAAAATTTTTGTCCTACTACGTGTGTTTGTGGCCTTGTCTGCTTAATCGATACCAATGCATTTTGCAGCCAATTTTGGCTACAAAATGCATTGGTATCAATTTAATGCCTTGTGTTAAAAATATGTAGATATATTGAAGTCTAAACAGTGTTTAATAATAATAATAAATTATTCTTATGTTAAATTTAATTTGTTTGATGATTATTATATCATTGGCGATAGGACAGTAAAAGAATAGTTAATAACGAAGAGAATTCAAGTGAATTTGAAGGAAAAAGTACAATTGTTTCAGCTATGGAAATGATAATTGTGAATTGAGAGGGAACTGGACCTCTTTGCAAATTATTCATATAAGGGATATTGTCTCAAATGGAGATAACAATAAACAAAAGCATCTATTTAAATTAGCCTCTACTCTTCAAGAAGGGTGGGTAAATCCTTCTTACAGAAATTCTATGAATGGCTGTGGCTGGATCCAGATGTTTCCAGCAGAACAAAATGGTGGGAGGTATAAAATAAAAATCAGAGGAACCAGCAGAAGCATGTACCTTGCTTGTGAAAAGTTCAAGTCCAATTAGTCAGGAAACAAAAAAGTAGTGTTTGAAAGAACAAAAATATGATTCAAAACTAGGAAACAACATGAGAATTCTTGAATACAAAACATTTGTATGCAAATCAGTAGAAGTTAAAGAACATTCTTCTTGAAATAAGTACTCCTTAAAAGGCTGACAAAATCAGATTCTTAAGTGGCTATCTGAACATTAGTTGAAACAGCTTAAATGGTGCATGCTCAGGAATAACAAGTTTTAGTAATTTATTCCCAAAGTGACCTTTCCCAGACCATAATAAATCATCCATATGTAGTGTATTTTTCCATGAACCTTCCATTTAAAGAAGGCAAAAATAGAAATACTGCTGAGAGTTTGAGGCAGTGACTGACTCCAATAAGAAAACTGAAATTGGAGCATAAAAAGCACAAATCTAGCTTCCTGGCTGAAATTCATCTTTAAAGAAAGTGCATGTCCTATGGCTACAGCGCTGAAATCACTCTTGCCTCATGCCCCAGATTTCTTTTGCTTCCATGGATAGTCAAGAAAAGAAGAGGAGTCATTGCTGTTTTTATTCACGTTCAAATGTTAACTAAGAAAATCAGTGTTAAATTAATGAACAAAATGATTAGTGGGGATTGTGTTTGTCCCATTGAAGCAGAAGCCTAAGGGACTAACTTTAGAATTCTAATTTTGAGACTCAAAATTGTCACTATTACTCTTATTTGAAAATGAATTGTTTAAATCAAAGTTATTAAAGTGGTAATCATAATGACCTTTCATCCTTTATATACTTCTTCTGTTTAACCAAAATTTGTACTTAATAGCCCTAAATTCTGTCTAAATTTAAGGCTGAAATTTTAAAGAAAGAATGCTATGGGAAAATCTGAAGCTTCATAACAGAATTTCCTGCTGTTCTTTTGGCTTATTGCACATTGTTGTTTACAAATTATGCACAAAGTTGGAAGTGGGAGAACTATATGCTTAATATAAATTTATATTTTTCAAATAAAGTCATACTTATAAACACACAATACACACAATTACAATTGGTATTGTAATTGTATTTAAAATTACAATTGGTATTGTAATTGTATTTAAAATTACAATTGGTATTGTAATTGTATTTAAAATTACAATTGGTATTGTAATTGTATTTAAAATTACAATTGGTATTGTAATTGTATTTAAAATTACAATTGGTATTGTAATTGTATTTAAAATTATAATTTTTCAAATAAAGTCATACTCAGAAATACACAATACACACAAGTACAGTTGCCCCAGCTATGGAAGTGGTAATTGTGAATTGAAAGGGAACTGGACCTCTTTGCAAATTATTCATATAAGGTATTCATATAATGGTATTAATATAATGGTATTGGTGTAAAATTAGGTATAGTTATAGAGAAGAAGTGAGAAGAAAAAGAAAACAGAACAATGTAACAATTGCCGTACAATAGAGTTTAAAGAAAAGATAAAACCACACTTCACGTTTTTTATAAATGACTGAATTTTAAATTTCAATTGAATGACACTTAAAATTCCCAAGATGGAAATGGGTTACCCACAAGCCACCCTCTGCCATCATTCTGTAATTACAAATTAAACAATGTCACAAAGTAAATGAGGTTGATAATTTGTTATGGTTTTATAGCATCATAAGTATAATGACAATTTGATGTTATGCCTTGCATTAAAAATACGTAGCTACATTAAAGTCTAAACAAATAGTGTTTAAACAAGCTTGCATATAAATTTATCTTTGAAGAATGGTTTTGCTAAAGGAATAGTAGGCACAAAACACTACTAAAATAATGATAGATCAGTAAATGTGCATCAAAAATAATAAAAGACTTGTGATGAAATATAGATTTGAATTGAAATATAGACATGGATCACCTCTATAAATACATTGTGGATTTTAAACTATCCCGTGAGAAGAAGTATCCAGATCAAAAAAGATTGCATAACACTGTGCATCCAATAATGGACAATTTATAGACGTGTATTTCTCTGATTGTATGGGTTATAGGAAAGGAAAAAAATGGGCTATGCTCCATGCCTCTTACTGGAAGCAAGTTTTTGCCTCGATCAGGCATACTATATTCACTAAACTAACACACACACAAAAATTCTCAAAATCCATTTATGACAACTCAAATATAGAAGAAAAGGGGAAAATCAAAGCATCTATATGAATTAGCTGCACAAGTAAAAGTAGGAGAGGAAGATATTTTTCATTTTGACCAGAGAAATTTGCTCATAGAGAATGGTTAAGAAAACTAAAAGAACAGAGGTGTGAAAGTGTTAAAAGTAACTCTTAAATTGCTCTGGAGAGAAATATCAGCAGAAATAGAATATAAGTGTCCAGTAACCTACAATATTTCTTGTTAATATTTTATTTTCCCTAAAAAATATACTTCAGAAATCCCTTACATGAAATGAAAAAAGTAGTTCTGCCCTTCTTGAACAATGCATTTCTCAAAGCAATACTTATGAATTATTTAACCTTTCCTTATTTGTTTATCTAGCGAATAATGATTAGGCAATAACTTAAACTAAAGAGTTAGAGTTCAAAATAAATCGTTCGGTGCTTCATATATTAACGTACGTCTTAAGAACAAATAGCTAACTGCAGTTCAAAAAAAATAGTGTGAGACGTGGATATCAAACCAGAAAGATTTTGTTCCTGGTTTGAGGAGTATTTTGCAGTGCTAAATTACCTTAATATATCCTTTAATCTGATTCCTTTTTCTATGGGCAACAAACAAAAGCCTTTTATGCAAATGATCAAGAGAATACTGTGATGAAAACTCTGCAGTTAGGAGTTGGAATCTGGTAAAGCCTTTACTGACTTGATTTTAGATGGCTGATGAATCATCTAAAATCTATTTGCTATGCATCGCTTTCTTCAGTTGTACCTCGATGGCATGCTATTACAGAGATCTTGGATTTCTAGTAATCAAATATTATGATCAGGAAGCACTGACATTGCTTAATATATCTCATTTTATAGTCCTTTCTGAGAAGCCGATCACTGTACAATATAAATGATGAAAGGAGTAAAATGAAGTCAAAAGGGAGTGAAATGAATAATCTCAATTCTCAGTAGGGAAACTATGTTATTGAAAGTAGAACACAAAATATTTGATAACAAGACAATTGCTGAGCCAGTTTTTACTCAAAGGTTATAATTTTTAAAATGAAATTTCACTAACCAATGTAGCTGGGATCACTCATTGCACAATACAATGAACAATTGATTAAGTAGACCCTTTGGTATTAAGTGCCGGGAAGCTTTATGTTAAGTAACTTAGGAAGAAAATGTGAAAAAAGGTGGAGTCAGTACAGTGTACGGGGTTATATGCATTTTTAACTGTTGTAAGTCACATAGCAAAAAATGCCTACTTAGATACAATCATTTTGAAGAAATAGTGACCACACTGCATTTACTGGCAAGAAATTGATTTGCTTGATATCATCTAAGAACTAGAGACTCTATGTTCCAATTTGTACCAGGCAGCAGAGATACGTATATACAGTTCTGGTTTCTCTTCATGATAGAAATGCAACTGGCTATTAGAAGTATTATTATTATTTCCCTAATTGATGCTTGTGATCCTCTGAAACAAAATGGATTTAGCAGTTGGTATTATACCAGACTTAATTTGAGAATAAAACAACAAAGTTTCAATAGCTTTTTGTTTGTCTCCAAGTTTAGAAATGCCACGTATCTATCCATTTTCACCATCTCCACTGTTTCCATCATAGATGAATATCCTGCCAATGTTCACGCAGACCTTCTCAGTAACTGGACCCCTACAATATTTTACATGGTCTTTCTATCCATTCTCCACGCTGCAACGAGAGTTAACTTTTCCTAATGCAAATCCGTTTGTGTCACACAGCAAAATACTCCACTCAAAACCTGCTAATAGCTACCCATTGCTCATAAGATGAACCTGATCTATCTATAAATCTGCCTATATGTTCTGTATAACTTACACTTCTCCATGCTGCAGGCACCCTAGGTTTTATTCAATTCTTTGCATCTCTTGCTTGCCCTCAAGCCTTTGCATAGGCTCTTTCTTAGTCTAGAATGCTTTTTCCATTCTTCTCATTCTCCATTAGCTTACTTACTTCCTACTCTCCCATTTAAAACTCAGTTCAAGCTTTACTTTGTTTAGTTTTTAAATTCCGTCACAGATTGGTATTGCTTTATTCCAATGTACCCATGTCAGAATATATTTATATGTGTTAATTCTAAGTGTTAAAATGTTTTCCACAAAAAAATATAGAATACAGGAAAGTGCACAAAACAAAAAAGACCTGCTCAATGATTTATCATTAAGAAATAAATGATGTACCCACCACACAGGAGGCAGAATTTTGCATGCATTATCCATGCCCAATTCATGCCTATACTCAATGAATGCACATTCTCAACACTCCTCCAAACGGAAGCATTGTTATGACTTGTCTATTGAAAACCTGTAGAATTTTACTATCTAAGCATATATCCCAAACACAAAAAGCATGGATTTGTTTGCATTTTTTTCTTTTGAGCATGATAGAAATGAAATCAAAAACTAACTATTCTTTGTTTTGATTGTTGATAATGTAGGTCTTTCAGCTTTATTATTTGTACTCAAAACTGCCTACATAATTTTTGGTTGTTAGCATTTCAAAATAAATTTTTGAATCAAATTTTCAATTTTCTCCAAAACAAAAATGAAAATGCCTTATTGGAATTTCATTAAATCTATTGATAAACATAAAAAAGAGATATATTGACAAAAATAGTTTTCCAATTTATGTACACGATACAGTCCTCCATTTGTGTAACTCTTATTTAATTGATCTCTACATTGTCTTATAGTCTCCAGTATAGACAACTTGCACATTTTTAGTTGGATTTATTTCTAGGTGTGCCTTTTCATTCTATTATAAGTTGTATCAGTTTTTAAATGTCATTTTCTATTTGTTTCTAGAATATAAAAATATAATTAATTTTGTTCAGTTCCTTGTATCTGGGATCCTTTATATAATAAATTCAGTTATTATATTTAATCATTTTTGTGGATCATTTTGGATTTTCTGCATACACAATAATGTTACCTGTGCATAATGACATTTTTATTTCATACTTTCAATACATACTTACAGTTTCTATTTTTATTTTCCTAACTTACTGTTATAGCTAGAGCATTTAATACAATACAACATAGATAAAAAGAAATGAACATTTACATCTTGTTCCTGTCTCAAAGGGAAAACTTTCAACATTTCAAAACAAGGTATAATGTTTACTGTAGGGTTTTTGTGATACCTTTTACGTAAGTAAAAATGGTTTATGTAGATGCCATTTGTTAATTGTAATACATGTTATTAAATGTTATTGATCCCTTCTATGTTTTGATCTCCTCTATTATATGTTTATTTTCTAGGTTAATTTTGTGCTCACCTTTCTTGTTTCCTTCTTTTTATGTTTTGTTAATATTATTTTTGTTCTTTTTCTAAAATTTTAATATTATTAGGTCATTGATTCTTAACTACCTCAAGTACTGATTGATTCTAATTTCACAGGTTTTTATGTATTTTAATTTTATCATCATTCTTCTGAAAATAATTTCTTATTTTATTTTATTATTATTTTATTATAGTATTATTTCTTCTCTGGCAATAAAAATATTCGTTGTGTAAATTTTTTGATTTCTAGATAAATGTATTTTTTAACAGAGAATATGTACTGAAAAATTTTGATCCTTTGAAATGTATGGAGACTCAATGGTTAAGTTTTTCAAAGGTTTTACATTCATTTGAAAGGAATGTGTATTCTTCATTTCTTGTGTACTCTATACTAATATGTTAATTAAATCAAGTTTGGTATTTCTGTTGTTCAAATATTCCATATCATCATTGATTCTTCTATTAGTTACAAATTGGAAGTATTAAAATATGCCACTAAAAATTGCAGATTTGCCTACTTTTCATCGTGGGTCTATGTACTATATGTTTTAAAGCTATGCTACTGAATACAGATAAATACAGATATCTTAGTTCCTTTATTATTATTGTTTTCCTCTTTGGCCCTACTTAGACATCCTGCTTATTTGGTCTGCTATTAATGTAGCTACACTTTCTCACTTGAATAATGTTTGAATGTTGATGATAGTGTTTTTTTCTCACATTTTACTTGCATTTTTCTGAATCCTTATGTTTTACATGAACCTTCTAAAAATAACGTTGTTAGGATTTGTTTTTATTTGGTCTGAACTTTGTATTTTAAATGGAATTTAATCAGTTTACATTTAATATAACTACTGTTACATTTGTATTTAAATCTATCATCCTACTATGTGCTTTCTATTTGCCATACCTGTTCTATATTTTTGTTTCTTCTTTCTTGCTTTTTTCCTTGATTCAGCATTACTTGCTATTCCATTCCCCTCTTCTGCCTCTTGCAACTTATGCATTCCTTCACTATGCCCTTAATAATTACCCTAGAGATTAGAACATATTTTTTTCACCAATGTCTAATATTAACTGATATTTTTACATTTTATCCAGACAATGCACGGACTTTTAAACACTTTACTTTTACTTCTTTCCTGACATTTATGCCATGCATGTCATATATTTTAATTCTACATAAATTTTAGAATGCTCAGATTATTATTATTATCATACCATAAGGACAAGGTCAATACTTAGATATTTAACATTTTCACAACTTTTTATTCTTGCCTATATTCCTGATCTTCTGTCTTGTAATGAATGATCGTGTCCCCCACAAAATTCATATGTTGAAGGCCTACTCATCAATGTAATAGCATTTGGGCATTTTGATGTGGAACCTTTTGGAAGTAATTAGGGTTAGATAAGTTCATGAGGGTAGGGCCCTCATGAGAGAACTGCTCTCCTTATCAGAAGAGACACCATAGAGGAGCTCTCTCTCTCTCTCTCCAGCTTCCTCTAACTCAGAGAAAGTCACATGAGCACAGAGCAAGAAGGAAGTCATCTGTGAGCCACGAAAACAGCCCCTCACCAGAAACTGAATTGGTTGGCAGCTTGATCTCAGAGTTAGCCTGCAGGACTGTGAGAAATAAATTTCTATTGTTTGACATGCAGCCTGTGGTCTTGTTATAGCAGCCCAAGCCTACTAATACGCATCTAGAATGATTTCTTTTCTGGAGAACATTCTCTATTATTTTCTTAACTGTGAGTTTAGGTTTAGAATTTTGGCTTAGCAAATATTATCTCTCAGAAATTTATAATTTTTTATGTCTTCATTTTCCACTCTCTTGTACTTATTATTATATCAGTTCTTATTCTAATTATCACCTCTATAATGATACTATAATGATAATATGTTTTTTTCTTCTCCCTTTTCATAATTTTCTCTTAATTTTCTTGCTTACAGTTGATTTACTATGTTTTATCCAAGTGAGGATTTATTTTTCCTGGAGTTCATAGGGCTTCTCCAGTGAGTAAATTGATGTTTTTCATCTTTAAAAAACGTTATTAGCCATTTCACCTGTCTCCTTTGATAGACTATAAACTTTATAAAAATGGGATTTATATCTGTTATTTTAGTTGCTCTTATATTCCAGCACACAGTTTTTGATAAATGTATGTTGATTTATCAACAATTCTGGGAGGTCCTCTTGATATGTCCTTCCTTACTCTTTTCTATTCTGATTTCAACATCTGCCCCTTGTGCCTCTCAGTATTCTGTCCTTAAACACACTATGGTTCCTATTGCATTGAAAGCACAGTGCTTCTCAGGCAAGGCAGTCACCTGTGGGTGTATTCAGCTATGCCATCTGGGTGAACACAGACATGAAATAACTGTGGCCCAGGCTTCAGAGGCATTTGGGTAAATAGTTTTACAATAAAGTAAAGCAATTTAATTACATACTTGAAATATTTGTATACATAACAAACACAGGTGGAAAAGAGCCATAGTTTTCAAGATGGTTCTAAGAAACCTCAGTCTGCAGCAGAGCCATCTCTGTAATGAGTGTGTGGGGTGTATATTCCCAAGTATTTTATATGTTTATCTGTCTACTTTGGATTGAATTTTCTATCGAAAACATAAATAGTGAATAAAAGGGGTCTGAAAGCCATTCGAAAAAAACTCCAAACAGTATTCTTTAAAAAGAAGAGTTATAAATGCCAAGCATTCAGGCTATCTTCCCTGGTCCCCATTCTCTCTTCATTAGGGAAATTTCAGAAGCGCTGTGTGCACTTTAATTCAGAATTTACTTGTATATCTTCAAGATTTTAGACATTGGGATGGCATAACTTTTGCTTTTAGTCATCTTTATATTCTCCAAGCCTAGCACAGTTAAAAAAATAAGAACTGAATAAATGAGTGGATGAATACATGAATTATATTATGTATTGCAGTCATTTTATGTCTTTGAGAATCACTTCTTTAGAAAAAAGGGAGTTAATAGGTGGCAGCACAAACCATGAACAATTCTCAGGAAAGGCCATTCAAAAATTAAAGTAAATGAAAAGATATAAAAGCTTTATCTACAAAAGGTAAGCACTTCTGACATGATCTGTTTCAGCAATGTTAGTAAAGCTAGACTGGAACAACTGACGTTCTACATAATCATTTCAGTTAATATATTCACTCTAACCTATTTTGCATCTATTTGTTTATTGCTGCATAAACAGAAGTGAAAGATCTACTGCTTGCTAGCTACTTAACTTTTGTAAGTGTAGCATAATTATAAGTGAATTGATAAGTAATGAAAACATTAAGTGTTGTGTAAAGATTATGACTCCAGCGCCTAGTAGGGCAATTAAATTTGATGTTTGTTACTGTGTCTCACAGTGAATAATGATACGGTTTCCCCTGTGACTATGTAAATAGCTGATTGATAACAATAAAGAAGTGGTTATGAAGGCCAATTCTACTTATTATTAAATATGTGACTAAGCAATTCATTTGACAATGAAAGTGATTGGTAGCAAACACTGTAATATGGCACAGATGAGATCAATGTTGGACCGTAATGAATGTAAAATGGTAAATGCTTTTTTTTTTAATTTATTGATCTGTGAGAGGAGCAAGAAATGAGCATCATGGAGCATTAGTATTTGTAAGCTGTGACTTGATTGCCAGTTCATTTGCCTGACACTAATAAATAAATAATAAAATGAAATATAGCCAACATTTTCAGAAAGTAAAATTATATTAAAACCCAATACATTGCACATGGTGTGGATCCAATGAATATATGTTATTAAGTTGTTTTTATTCTTTTGTTTGTTTGTTCCTTTCTTAACATTCCTTGTAGCAATAAATACTTTAATAAATAAATAGTCCTTTTAAAACAAATTTTGTCAGATATGTAAAAATCTAAGGTCTTTTATTTTTACATTTGACTCAAGTAATAATCAACAGCAGGTCCAAGAATGAAACACACGGATAATAATAAATCAAGAAGTCTTTGCATCACATCTGGATTGCCCAACAGTCAGGCCAAATATTTGCTGAAGGAATGAGCAAAGAAGACCACAAAAATCATTTTTGGAAAGATTTTTAAAAATAAAATGCACAGTACTAGTTATAACAAGAACTGTTAAGACTGTGTTGTACTGTCCTAAATTAATTTGAGATTTTGTATTATTTTGTATTGAATTACATTAAGCTGAGTGGAGGCTGGAAGGTAACATAAATTACAGGGTGATATAAAAGTCTTAATAAGGTCCAGCCTTTAGATAAATATAAAAAGCTGCCTTAGCTTCTGAAGAATAAATTAAACTCCACACATGAGGATGAGGAAATAGTACCTGAATGACACCGTCTTTTTTTCACAAGGTTGACAGAAGTGTTTATTGGGGTTTGGACATACACTGCCCCTGTTTTAGAGACTGAGGCTTTAAGAGTAGAGAACAGAAGGTACAGTTTAGAAGACACCTGATGGTTCATATGATGTTGTCCTGTTTCTCGGAACAAAATTTAACCAAAATTTTAAAGAAAAACACATTGTTTTAAATTACATTGCACTGGTTATTTTAGAGCCTAGGCCTTTTTGAAGCATGATCATCTTTCTGTATTTTTAGAATAATTTTATTAAAGTCAGAAATAGGCCTTTAAATTTGCAAGGTGAAAATTATCATACTAAAAGATAAATTAGTAATTCTGAAAAATGTTTTACTATAAAAAGACAACTTTTACAATAACGGCAAATCTTTTTTTTTTTTCACCACAATTAACCATCTGGCAAATGAGTTATAATTAGGTCATCATTTGGTAATGTGATTTCAATAGACAAAAAGAATACTAATAATACAATGAGCCAAATTTCATTATCTAATATAATTCATTATAATTTCTCTAGCACTTCAGTTTTGTTCTAAATGACTCTATTTGTTAATCTTTCTACATCTCTTTCATGAAGATGAATAATACAACACATTCCCAATTGATAGACATGAAAACTGAAGATACATGCCAAGTAATTTATCCGTGGCAATTTCTAAAAGGGCTATGTTATTTATGTAGCCTCCAGTAACTTCAGACACAATTAATTCAACAAACATTTACTGGATACCTACCATGTATCAACACTGTATTGGCCATTATCCACCATGAAGACAACATAGGCTGTGACATAAATGAGTTGAGAGAAAGAAGTGAGAGAAAATTATAAATGCATGTTGCAAAGTAAAGTTCAAAATCACCAAACTACCAAGAGAATAGGAGTTGCCTGGAAACTATAAAATGGATCACAAGAATGTATTTCAAGAAGTTTACCAGATGACTAATTGGCTACGGGAATTTGTGAGAAAAAAAGAGTCTAGAATTTTTCTTTCTTTTTTTCTTTTTTAAAAATTGAATTGATATCATTGATGGTACTGTGCTCAATATGGGCAATTCATGAGAAGTAGAAGCTTGGGAAGAGAAAGTAATTAATTCAATTTCTATGTGATCAAATTTGAGTCTTGATGGCACTTCAGATATGTAGCGTAAGAACTTGCTAAGTTCTAGAGATATTGATTATGAAACAGTTAATACCATTGAGGGGAATCAAAAAGGTTGGCCAGGGAGAATATATTGAGTAAGAATAGATAAAGCTGAGAATGAGGTTCTGGGGCAACATTTATGCTTAAATGATGAAAAGAAGGAAAGAGGCCAGCAAAGTATCGTAAGTGGCAATGGTCAGAAGTACAAAAAAGAAGCAGAAAGTGGTATCATGGAAACGTCCTCCCCACCCTGCGAAATATATATATATCACAAGAAGATTAAATCACCCAGGGTTTTTCTTTTATTTTTCTGCATTGATACTGTATAAAAAAAAACCCACAAGATATGAGTGCTTACAACAAAGCATTTATTTTCTGGCAGATTGATCTATGAGTCAGCAAGAGCAGCTCTGCTTCATGTTTTGGGCAGTGCCAGGCCTGGCTACAGTTATAGGTTGAGTTCAGGTGTCCACCATGTGTCTCCTTGTTCTCTCCAGACCACCACTAGCTGGAAATGTTCTCAAGCAACATGGAAAGAGCATGAGAAGCCAAGCATATGAGAGCCCTGGCTCATGTCGTATCCGTTAATAGTCTATGGGTCCAAGCAAATCACATGTCAAAGGATCAGCAGTATATACTCCACACACACTAGTAATAGAGGCTTTCCAAAGTCATCTGGAAAAGAGCACAGGTTTATAATTCTATAATATTGACGGAATGAAGAAATAAAAACTGTAATCCAATCCAATCTGTAACAGAAGAATGTGGTCAACTGTCAAGGATCAATTAAGGGAAGAGCCAGATAGAGCAGAGTCTACGGTTTTTGTAATTACTCACTCATTTCCAAGTATAAAGATTTAGGGGAAATGAGAATTTCTTGTAGCATATATTCTCTCCTCTATTCTACAGAGAAATATAAATACCTGAGGAGATTTGTAAAAATACCTATGCTTGAAACCAGATCAATTAAATCAAATGTACTGAGGCTGAAAGGCAAACTTTAAAAAAATTTTTTTTACAATTCCTCAAGGGACTGTAATATGCAGGAAGGGTTTTACAGAAGTAAACAGTCTCCACTTTGCAAGGGATGTTAAAAAAATAGTCACATTATAGCATAGTTTTAATTTTATGTATATGCATGTACATGTGGTATTGCATGTATATATATATGTAATATATATGCAAATATGTATATGTATACATACATGTTACAAGGGAAAAGAGAGATACAAATATCATGTTTACCTCTGAATGATGGGTTTGAAAATGCTTATGATTTTATTATTTATACTTTTTTACATTTTTAAATTTTCTGCAATGAAATGTATGACTTCTAAACTCTGAGATAATAAATCAACATTAATAAGTAAAAATTCAGACTAAATTAGATGCCCAGGGTCAAAACTGCAAAATATTAATAATTCACAAAAACAGAGAATAGTCTTCCAGAATGAAGATGTGAAAATTATTGAATATCTGAAGGAAAAGAAAAAACTGAGAGCCAACTATTTCCTATAAGTGGTCAGCATGTTCTAAAAGATCATGATGAGGGCTAAAATGTAGTGATATACTTTTATTTGAATCTAAACTATTTCAACCCAGAATTTTGTCATAAGGGTCTGACTATACTCTGAAATATCAGGTGAAAATAAGATTGAGAATAAGTTAGTGACAGTTCAGTGTCCAATATGCATTTTTCTTCTCTGCCTTTCATGAAACTTGATAGGTTAAAATTGATCCTTTCATACCATGAAATGGGATAATTTTTCATCTCAGTTTGATCTTATCAGGCATCCTGTACCTCTCCACTTGATGACAAAAAATAAAACATACCACTCCGATGGAAAAAAAATGAAGAAAACTGAAATAAAATAGAGATGGAGGAAAAGTAGCAATTGCCGAAAGTTTGGATATATAAATATGCAAATGTAATATATCCCAGGTTTTAACTCAGTTGATTTGTTGGGCCTTCACAAAAGATATGGGCAAATTTATGGCCCATTTTTTTCCTGTCTTTCTAAAAAATTATTTTGTTTCTGAGCACTGAAAAGGGAAGACTGTCTGTATTTTTGTAAATAAATGTGCCTGTGGTTTGTGAGATCTAGGCACATATGTTTCAAGCATAAATGTTTTCTACTGGGAACTCTATAGAAAACCTATTATTGAGAGTTAGATGATTTCATGCCTCATAAGTTTAACACTAACTGGCAGAAGTCAAAAGGAATTAACTTTTTTGCAACTGTGTCACAACTCCAAACATTGTGCCAAACATCCCAGTTTTTAAAAATTGACTGGGTAGAAACATCCATTTGTAGTTGATGTCTGTGTTGAACTCCTGACAATGACTGTTGTTGCTTTTATTATTTAGGTAGTTATTGTTCTTATTGTTTTTAAATGTGAACCAAATATATGCCCCTTTAATTACAAAATATAAACTACACTTTTTAAACCACACTGGTGGCTTTACATAAAACTAGCATTGCAACAATGACTTCTTTAATAATCCTACACTTGCTTCCATATGAATGTTAACATTACTGCAGAAAATCCAAAGTTTGTGATTATAAAGACGCGAACACTAAAGAAAGAAAATTAAACAATATTTTCTTTAATAAAAGACTCTGAATATTTACATTCTAATTAAGAAAAGTTTAGTGGCTGGCCTAATCATGGTAATGGTGGAAATGAAGTATATGAATTCCCAGCCCCATACTCTGATCATTTAAATGCACTCTGTATCTTTCCTTTATCCACAGGCAAGATTCAGGGAGCAGACACACATGAACTCTCCCCATGACACCCCTAATGACCATTGCTTAGTAGAGGTAATACCCTTTCTCTAATACAAAACCCATTAACCTGAAGACACCCAGAGACCTCCATACTCAAACTGAGGTTTAAGTTCTTCCCGTATATCTCTTCAACCACAATTGACCTCAGGGAGAAAACTACAGCAAATGTGCTCAGCATGCGGTAATCCTGTATTGGGCCATGAAGGAGGAGATATAATCCTTCTCCCAGTTGAAAGCTCAAAGGGAAGCCAAGCTCTTGTTACATTAGTATAGAGAGTGTGCTAGTATAGGGTAGCACCACTCACTGAAAAAGGGGATAAAGTTTTTATGACCCCAGAAACACAAGAGAGAGGTTCATTCTCACTCCTAAGGAACAATGAACTTAACTGTTGTTCCTTTAGCATGGGGGGATTCGTTTACCATTTCTGTAGATTAGTACCACCTATTGAGCCAGGCTATTTTTATGCAGGGTACAAGGTTACAATGAGATTTCACTTTCTAGAAAAAGAGCAAACAACAAAGATCAGTAACCAGATTCAGAATAAAGTAGTGTCTATGTGCTTTGTTAAGTATGAAGAGAAACAGAAAATTTCAAGCATCCAAAGATGATTTCAAACAATGGAACTGCTTCTTCTCCCCTCATTGCACCCATGGGAACTGCTTTTGCTCATTAACTGCACTGAGAAAGATCAATTGCAACCTGTCGCTTTCATAGAAGAAGTAACTGTTCGTTGCACTCAAGCAAGTCTTCTCTTTTAAAAAAAGTTTGAATAGGAAATGCCACAGACATGTATGGTATTTAAAATATTGTATTCTTAGTTCATCGATTTTGAGAACAGTTATTTAATGATATTTAATGAATTGCAATTATTACTATAGACATAATGTCATAATACAGCATTTATTTAGGCTTTGGAGTAAAAGGGAGTGTTTGTACAAACCTTTTTTTTTTTTTCTGTAATTGAAATGTTATTTACCTCTTCCTAACAGAGCGAACCATCTGTATAGAGTGGTATTTAAAGGTAATGCTGGATTTTCATCTGTTCTATTCTGGCTGTGAATATCTCCTGATGCCTCCCTCTTTTTTCTTAGATGTCATGAAAGGGCAAACTCAAATATCCAGTGTTTTCATATAAAATGTCATTCATCACATGGCTATAGCCATCCATTTATTGAAAATCATTATTGGGAGAGGTCTTAAAAGGAAAACCTAGAGATAACTCATTTGTGGCCTTAAATCTAAAAGAAACCTAACATGCAATCTACATAGAAAGAGAGACATAACTTGTTCTAAGCATGATTTATATTTTTAGTCATTTTCTCTTTCTCTAAATTTGTGCTTAGATTCTTAAATGAATCAGAACCCTTCTTTTAAAAAATCTATTCCTTTTAAATTTCCATGGCAAAAACTATTGACAGCTTTCCATGAGACAATAGGTCATATTTGGAAAGACCAATTTGATGCTAACATTTGATCTCTGAGTGGCATATATTCCAGAAGGAGATTTAATTATACATCTGACTCCCACTCACCCATTTGGCAGAGTTTCATTTGATTTTTATTAAACACAAGACTTGAAAACATGAGATATAGCTTTATCTTTCATGTTTTTTTAATGCACCAGAAAAGTAGTTAGAAAGCTGAAGTTCAAACTTGTGTAGATACAAGTTCTTGTTCCCTCTTGCTTTGTAACTGATGCCTTCAATTCAAAAGGGAAAACATTTTTCTTCTGTATACTCTGGAGTAAGTAACTTTACTGGGACTCCTCTCTCCCTCACTCCACTCTCCAGGTTATAGAGTGAGAAGAGAGCCTATTTAATGACTTTTTTTCATTATTAAGAACCCTTCCAACCATACCCATTAAATGCATAACATTAATATATTCTTGGGGTAGTGGTGACCTTGGTTTAGAGATACATGGGAATAAGATCTATAGTTCATGGGTCCCAACTCACTCCTATCTTACAATAGAAACCCTCATTCAATAAGCATTTGGATATAGCAAAGTGATGAAGAATTTCCTCAGACTTTTTTATATACTTCAACTCTGGTGCTGGTTTTGAGTGATATTTGGCTAGTCATTCAAACTCTTTACTACTCAATTTTCTTATGTTTCAAATGAAAAAGAAAAAAAGGACGTACTAATAATTTAGGATACAGTGAGAAAATGAAATACTGCGTGTAAAACTCTTATTCTAGTGCTATGCCAGAAACAGAGTAGAAGAAAGTTACATGTTCAAATAATTTAGATACCACGATTCTCTCTAGGAATCCAAACATGAACAAGTTGTTACTTCAAAAAGTTAATCATCTGGGGAGATACAGAAAAGAAAGAAAATACAGGTGGAGTGTGAAAAGTGATGGAGGATAAGCCGGTTGCTGTGCAATCATGGAAAGGCGGAAAACTTTTGACCAGAAAAGAAGAAGAAAGCAACAGAGTTTATCTAAGCAGATGCCTGAAATGTAGGAGGATTTGGTTAGACTGTTCACAGGAAGCTAAAAGTAAAAGAGAGAAAGGAACACACGTGATCTAGTGTGCCCTAAAGATCCCTGTTTATTCATTAGCCCTTGGCAAACTACAGCCTGGGTGTTAGCTGACATCCTTGCATAGCCCTCTCTTCCAGAATAGAGAACAGACCTTGCCTTCCTTCCTGAAACAAACACAAACATTCCTAAGATTGTCATATAAAAGGAGGAATAGTTATTTTATTATTCTTACATATAATATATCATTATATACATTGTATCCACACAATAATGATGAAAATATTAATTATATTATCAATTAGTAAATTATGACAAATTTAAAACAAAACTGTTAGCAGCTATAAAACATGCCTTTAAACATTCACAGAATCTAAAATATAACTCATCATCATGAAGTTTTTGTGGTGCCTATTGTTCTGTTAAGAGGCATTACATTTAATCTGCCCATAAGTCGTTAGTAACCTTGAACCCTTTTTTTTTTTTTTTTTAGACGGAGTCTCACTCTGTCACCCAGGCTGGAGTGCAGCCAGCACAATCTCAGCTCACTGCAACCTCCACCTCCCAGGTTCAAGCGATTCTCCTGCCTCAGCCTCCTGAGTAGCTGGGACTACAGGTGTGCGTCACCACACCCAGCTAATTTTTTGTATTTTTAGTAGAGACGGGTTTTCACCGTGTTAGCCAGGATGGTCTCAATCTCCTGACCTTGTGATTTACCAGCCTCGGCCTCCCAAAGTGCTGGGATTACAGGCGTGAGCCACCATGCCCAGCTCCCACTCATCTTTTAGGTAAACTTTTGAATGGTCTTTTAATGTATCAACTTTGCTCTCGTGTCTACTTATGCTTCATCTATATTCCATCAGTGTCATACATTTTATTAATAGGTGTTTATTTTTCATTCAAGTTTTACAGTGGCTTAGACAATATTCAAGAAATTCACCTTATGTTTTATAAAGTATATCCATTTTCTTACTAGTCATTTGGATCCAATCTGAATAGTACATTTTATGTTAGAAATCACTATTTAGAGCCTAGAAGTTTAGTCTTTAACTACCACTCTTGCTTTTAAAAAACGTATACATTTAAAACCAAATGACCCCCTAATTTTTACCCACGCTACACACATGCACATACACACACACACACACACACACACTAGACTAAAACATTTAAAGTTAAAATCAATTATACTGATATTCAGTTAAAATACAAATCCATGTGATTCAGAGTATATATTTTTACATAGGCTTTATAACCATAGATTATGTACCTTCAAATCAAAATTAAATTACATACCAAAGTTTCTCAGGATAGTCTTAGAAAGGCTGTGATGAGAACAGGCCCATGGAACTGTCTCCAAATATGTCTTACAGCCATTCATACTTCCAGTTATAAAGAGCATTTAAATTTTTTTGCTTCCTTGACGTTCACAGAAACATCCAAATTGCTTCTTAAATCCCTCTACTATGAATTCCCCAGCTACTCCAATGACAATATTTTGTAATGTTAGCACCTTGCACAATTTCCATCACTCTGTAGAATCACAAGCTATGCTGTAAACCTAAAACAAGTTTATATCAATATAAAAGGACCACAAGTGATTCTCTTATCTACCTTGAATCAAAACCGTTAAGACTAAAAGCAACTTCAGAATAATCTTACTTAAAACCACTAATCTCTGGTTTATATGCAGTCCATTTGTTCATCTGTTCATCAAAAATGTATATAAGTACTGGGCATACAACTGTGAGAAAATAGATACTCCTGCCCTCTTGATTCTTATGTTCTTTTAGGTAAACTTTTGAATGGTCTTGTAATGTATCAACTTTATGTTCCAGTGGAGGAAAAAAATTATAATGAATAATATATGTAAAATACATAAGATGTTAATAGGAAGGAGAATAAGAAGTGTTGATGGAGTTGCCTCATTATACAGGTGACATTTGAGTAAAGACTGGAAGGACATAAATAGCAAATCATATGGCTATCTGGAAGAAGCTTTTTCTAGTAGAGAGAAAAACAAAGGCAAAGAGAAGAATGAAGGAGGGGTGGAAGAGTAGGAAATGAAGATTAGATAAATGATAAGAGTGCAGAAGCTTCCATAGAAAAGTTTAGTCTGAGGGAAATGGGAAGATACTGGGTGATATGGTTTGGCTCTGTGTCACCACCCAAATCTCATTTTGAATTGTAATCCAAATTATAATCCCTACGTTTTGAGGGAGGGACCTTGTGGGAAGTGATTAGATCATGGGGTTGGTTCCCACATGCTGTTTTCATGATAGTGAGTGAGTTCTCATGAGATCTGATGGTTTTATAAGGGGCTTTTCTCCGCTTTGGTCTGCACTTCTCTCTCTAGCTGCCATGTGAAGAAGGGTGTGTTTGTTTCTTCTACCATGATTCTAAGTTTCGTGAGGCTTCCCCAGCCATGCAGAACTGTGAGTCAATTCAACCTCTTCCCTTTATAAATTACCTAGTCTCAGGTATTTCTTCATAACAGCCTGAGAATGGGCTACCACACATGGATAGAATGTTTATACCCTCCAAAACTTACATTGACATTTAACTGTCATTAAAACAGCATTAAGAGGTGAGACCTTTATGAAGCCTTTAGGTCATGAGGTTCTGACCTCATAAATGGACAAATTCTGCTTTCAAGGGAGTAGGTTCATTATTGAGGAAGTGTATTTACTGCCTCATGCTGTCTCTCCATTTGCTCTTTCATCCTTCCACCATGTGATGCCTTTCACCACATTATGATGTAGCAAGTAGGTCCATTGATTTTACACTTCTCAGCATCCAGAATTGTGAGCCAATAAATTTCTGTTCATTATAAATTCCTTAGTCTGTGGTATTCTGTTACAATAGCACAAAACTAAGACAGAAGCCAACTGGAGTGTTTCGAGTAGAAAGATAATACAATTTTACAGTTTAATAGGACCACTCTGGCTCCTCTGAATGTGATTAACTGGGACAGGAACTTATGATGCCCTATAAATATAATACCTTATAGTACATTAACACTTAGAGCAATGATATCACCAAAGTGTGTATATATTGATTTTAATAAAAATATTGAAGGGCTGAACATTATGATGTAAAGACCAGAAAATGAAGAATAGACAACAAAGAAGACTAAGAAGAACAACTAATGAAGTAGAAGGAAAACTGGTGGTGTGTGTGATCCTGGAAGTCATGTGTTTAATGGAAAAGGGAGTACATCAGTGGTGCCAGATGCTGCTAATGCATCAAATGAGATGAAGACTGAGAACTAACCACTGGGTTTAGCAATCTGGGAATCATTGTTGACCTTGACAAGAGAGTTTCAGTGGAGGAACATAAGTAAAAGCTTTGTTAAAGGAGTTCAAGGGATAATTGCTGGAAAGTAACACAGGAGAGTGAGTACACACAACTCTTGTACTATAAAGGAAAGGTGAGGAATAGGGAAATAGCTGGAGATTAAAACAGGGTTAGAAAAGAGAGGTTTAAGATGGGAGAAATAACAGATTCTTTGTACACATAAGAAAAATCTAGTAAAGGGGAGCAAAGGAGATGAGAAGAAATAAATATTCAGGTGAGAGAAAAAATGCTGGAGCAATCTTAATGAGACCAAAGGGGTTAAGAGGAAGCCTACTCAATAGGGGAAAGGATTGGCCTTTCTTCAGATCACAGACAGTTCATCTATAGTAATAGAAGTTTATTACGGATGGAAGGTTAGATGTGATGGTAGGAGTTTGTTGAAATTATTTTCTGATTGATTAAATTTTTCCCAATTAAATAGAAAACAAGACCTTAATCTGATATTGTAGATAAAGGAGTATGTTAACAGTTTTAGAAAAGAGGAAATTATATAAAATAATTATATGAGAGCTGAAGGATAAATGAACAAGAAAAATCTAGTATAATTGTTAGGCAGCATTAAGGGCTCATTTTAGGTTAGTGATCCTGAATTTAAAGTGAAACCATTCAGCATGGCTGTGTGTTTTTCTCTAGTAACATTCAGTTACAGAGTAGCAATTTGCAATTAAGGAAGGTTATAATTTTGGTAAGTGAATACAATGAAGTAAGAAAGGGGCAAGAGCTTTAGGAGTATATGCAAGAGAATGATTATAGTAATTGTTCATAATATTGAAACTTGAAACAGAGGATAGTCAAGAAATGAGGGGATAAGAGACAGAAAAGATCATAAAAATCAATGAATCATAGGTCCTAGTGATATAAAATGATTGCTGGAGTTAGGGTCCTAAAATAATTAAGTTGAAAAGATTGGAAATGATGAAGAGAGAGTCAAATGCTTGAAATTAAGGTTATGTTTCAACAATGTTTAGGTTCTGCCCATTAGAGAAAGTAGCTGAGGTAGGCAGAAATTAAGATAATTAGAGGATGAAAGTTCAATGAAATGCAGGCCCAAAGTACTATTAGGATAATCTACAAAGATAATGATATACCCTAAATTATGACAGAGGTGGTTTAGAAGAAAGTAACTCTTTGCCTGTGAATAATATCTTCAAGAAAGAGGATTAGAAGTTGACTATACCAAGCAGGTATTGTAGTTGATATAGTTTTATGCATGAGAGTGAAAAGTGGGAGGCTTAGGTAAAAGGGAGGAAGAATAAAATGGAAGCAACTAAGAGAAAATGGACAACCACTCTCTTTGCCTTCCTCTGGCAAATGTGGTACAAGATGAGTGGGAAAGAAAACAGCCACCACATGAAATGGCTTCAAGAGAAGCAGTGTCCTCATGTGAGAGGTAGATTCCAGATAGAGCAAGAGGGTGAAGACAGAGGGATTTCTCTGAAGATCTCTGTGAGTTGCAGAAGAAATAGGACAATGCTTTTGAGAGTTGTAAAGGAGTGCTATCAGAAACAGGGATATACAGTCTTAGACTGCGGTGTAGCAGAAGATAGAAGATAATAGATTTGATTTTCTTTTGCTAACTAAAATTTAAGAAGCCATATGAATTAAATGTATGTCAAGGTTATTGTTGAAAACCAGGAATCTAAAAGTTCAGGCATCAGAGTCTGGGAAAAAGGAAACCGGTGTTTGGGCTATGGGGCTGTTAAGCTTCATGAGTAGTCATAAACAATTTCCTTTTTTGTTATGACCATGATAATGATCAAATCTTATAGTTAGAGAAGTATATGACAGGGTAGAATCTTGACTTTCCACTCTACCCCGCTACCTAATTGCTGAGAGAGTACCAACCCCTTCTCCTATATTACCAAGGGATTTAGGGAACTTCCCTTCAACAACACATAAACTGTATGACATACCTTGGGCTTCCAGCTTTACACAGCCACCTTCAAGTCGAAGGAGGACCGATTGCTTTACCTGTCGGCTTTGCAGAAGACCATCTGCCTCTATGGGAAGCCAGACCAAAGAAAATTGATCTTATACACAATTACGTCCATATCTCAGGCTACACTCATGATCCCAAAATGTGGCCTCTAAGTATTATACTCCACTCTTTCAGTCACTGATACAATTTTTATTTATCAGGCCCATGATACTAATCACTGGTCATGCTTGGAAGACCCTTGAAGACAATCAAGTCAATGAACAGGAAAAGGAAGTATGTGAGTAACACCCGTGACTCTCTACTAGTCCGGAAGCCAAAGAGGCCTAGATCTAGACAGCAGAAGAGATCTCAGGAACTCTTAAACCATCATTCTGCCACATTTGGGGGACTAATTGATTTCTCTTATCACTGATATTGATCCTTATATAGGGTGACCATAGAATTTATTATCCAAGCCACATGATATTTAAGAGTTGAAGAAGATGCTTAGTCAGAATTTCAATCTTGCTCAATAGCTATAAGCTGGAATTGTTCCAGAAAAACAAAAATATGTGGTCACTCTACCTACATACAACATGTTTGCTCAGGGAGCAGATTACTCCTTGGCTGGCCAATAGACTTAATTGTTTAAAATTATCCTAGCCAAAAAGCCAAGGCTAATCTGCTGCCTATAAAGCTCACATAACATCTTTGGTGTTTTGGCCTGGGATAGGTGACAGATTTTCTATTGTTCTGGTTACCTTCCTCTCAAGAATGAGATCACAAGCAACGTCATGGAGTCATTACTACTATATACACTCTACAGGTCAGAGATTGGTCATGGGTTCTGCAGGAAGGAACCCTAGAAAACTTTGAAAGGGAAGTCCAGTCACTCCCCTGGTTCAACTCTTGTGGATCTGAGGATGTAAGTGGAAATTATTTGTACATATAGGAAGAACAGCTTGTGAGAGGCTTGTTTCTAGTCACCCGGTTAGAGACTGTTCTTACCATAATGGACACAGGCATTGCATGTAGTTGGGAAATACTGGTATTTGCAGCTGCAAGGAATTGTAGTAATGCTTTAGAGGAGACAGTGTGGTGGGACAAAGCAGGAAACAATCAGTTCCAAAGATGTGAAAGTACTTCCCATAGGTCTTAAACAATAAGTTGAATATTTATGAATGTCGGAGATATACATGCAGAAGAGCATGATAGGAAAAGGGAATGAAGTGTTCAAAAGTACCTAGGAAACAATGGGGAATTTCAGGAGATCACATATAATGTAATGTGTCTATCAACAATAGTGATTGCTATCATTTGTCAAGTGCCTACTTTATAGGAAGAACTCTATTAAACTTGTCTCAACAATTCAACATGATCCAGTTCCTATACCAAATCCCCATCTAAGAAATAATAGTCTGAGTCCAGAATTCTGAAGACCGATTCAAATATTTCTTAACTATTTATTTAAAGGAATAGCATAAGACTCTTACGTAGTACCTTATAAAAAGAAGAAACTTTTTACAAGCCTTTGTGGGTGGTTCTCTCCCAAAAGATTCCCAATCTAGGAAGCTAATAAAATGCTCCTCTTTCTGTCTCTGCTGCTGTCTCAGAACCATGCTGTTCCTCTCTCCATTTCCTCACTCCCTGTGTCATTTAGATCCAGGATGTCTGCAGTAAAATTAGTCCTCTGGAAATCTCCCTTTCCTGTCTGCTGATACAGACCCTCCAAAAGCACTGCAGGACTTCATGACAAACACAGTCCTTGTGAAGGATCCTTTCTTCTTGCTGAGAAAACAAGCTGAGCCCTTACTCTTACTCTGCTCTTCTGGGGAACAGCAATCCACTACCTAAATTCTGCATAGCGAGAATGAACTCTTGACTATGTATATATATATATATATATATATATATATATATATATATATATATATATATATATACACACACACACAGAATGCTTACTCCTTTGTAGGTGGCACGGGGATAGAAACGGAAGAGAGAGATTATAATTATTTGAACATTAATACTTTTATTCCCATTACAATAAATTTCAACAGTGATGATGACAGATTATACCTACTGAGCACTTTGCATTGGGCATTCTTCTTAGTGGTTTAGTTTTTCTAAGCACTTCAAATCCTGAAAACAATCCTGTGAAGTAGATTCTATTGTACCCCCTTTTACATATGAGGAAACCAAGGTACAGCAAAGTTAAGTAACTTTCCCAAGATCATACAGCTCATTATATTATAATTATAATTATAATTATAATTATAAGAGGAGGCCAAAGAACTAGCTTGCCCTCTTTCTGTCATGAGAAGTTACAAGAAGTTTGATGTCTGCAACCCAGATGAGGGCCCTCACCAAAACCGAAATATGCTGGCACTCTGATCTCAGACTTTCAGCCTCCAGGAATGTGAAAAATAAATTTCTGTAGCTTTTAATCCACCCAATCTATGGTACTTTGTTATACCAGCCTGAACTAAGACACCAAACTAATGCACTCTGATTAGTCTGATGGTATATACTGATGACCTTTGAACCATGCTGAGCTTAGTCTTAATAAGAAGGAACATTGCATATTATTAAAGATTTTCAAGTATCATGGAGAAGGAATAAAAGCCATGATGCCCTCCCTGCTCTACTTAGAATAGGTGAGGCATGATGAGAGAGGAATATGATTAGGCAGGTTTCAGATTTTCTTCAAGTATCTTGTCCATCATGCTAAGGAGTTTTGGTTTAATCTAAATATAACGGGGGACATTAATAGTATCTAAAGTGGGGAATAAAAAGATCAGGCTATGTTTTAGAAAAATCTTACAGAAATTGTACTGTCAGCTCTCTGCATTCATAGATTATACACTTATTGTTGTCAAATTTGGGCAGCCTCAATGATTCCTGACTTGAAATAGTTTGGGATTTTGCTGAGGCATGAACCTGAACCCCATGCCATATGAGGCCGGAATGGAAAGAACTATTGAGAAAGCCTGGGGTCTGTTAGTAACTATGGTCCAACTCTGTATCCTCGTATCAAGGATCTAAGTCCCTAGTAATACCACTTTCCCAAATCACATCATACCTGTAATAATGTAAGAATTTTGCTGATTTTTTATATTCTTAATTGCTCTTTGAGCCTGTCCTACATCCCATGGTCCTATCAGTCTTCCTGTAACTATATATAACTTAGAATAATAAGGCCTTATATTTTATCTGATTTTTTCAAATAATTTATACTTTCACTCTCTAATTTTTCCTTCACAACAATCCTAAATTAGGCAGGGATGGTATGTAGTTTAGTAAAAGTAAACTTTTACCATTTTGGAAAAATTAAGGGACCAAAGAAGGATCAACTAGTTAAGTAGTGATGGAGTCAAAACAAGAATTTATAGTTTATTTTATGAGCATGGAGGTGTTATGGAAATGTTCTGCATCTTTATTGTTTCAGTAGTTTTACAAGCATGTAAATTTGTCAAAAGTAATCAAATTGCATGCTTTAATAGATGTGCTTCATCCAACACAAATTATACATAAATAATATTTTAATAAGTTTAGTTTAAAAAACAGATCTACTGTTATTAACTTTAACAGTGCTAGAATTAAAATCTATCTGTTTCATTTTGGACTTTATCAAAAATGAAACAAAATAAAAAATACTTCCAATTGTATATTTTCTACAACATTAAATTTAAACTAACTCAAAAGTTTTTCACAATTAAATTCCATATTACTTTTGCAGTCTGATTCCAACTCTTACACCTATTTCCACTTCCTATTCCTACCTCCATTCCTTTTCTGCATAAACTCTGCTACATCCAAACTATACAACTATACATTCCCTGAATCAAAAGGAGGTCTCTGTACTTTGGTTCATGTTAGACTTGGCCATGAGAAACCACCTTCTACCTCCTCATACACACCCAAATTTTTATATTTCCCACTTTCCCCCACCTCATACACACCCAAATTGTTTATATCCTGCTTTCTCATTCCTATCTTCAAGATTGTTCTGATAGCCTTGCCTTGGTGGTTACTTTTCTTTCCTTCATTCATATAGCATGTATTGCTTTTTATCATTTGGACGTTTAGTTCTTTCCTTTAGTCACACATTTTTTCTGTGCCTCTTAGGTGCCAATGATTTTGTAAACATATGTGTTTGTTCTTTATCCTGTCAAACTACTTAGATTACAATTTCTCAGTCCTATGAAAAATTATATGCTTGGTATCCCCAGTATACTTTAAATAAATAATAGGCACCCACTTAAGATTGTATGATGTCGTTCAAAGAGCCCTGGACAGGGAAATAGAAAACCTATTATCTGGGCTCAGACTCACTAGATGAGCAAGTTGAGGTATAGTCAACTTTTCTGAACTTAAATTTTCACATTTTTGAGTGGGAAAACTATATTAATTATGATACTTAGTTCTGACAGTCCAATGAAGCAATGTGTGTACAAGTGCATTCTAAAACACTGTGTTCCTTCTGCAATTGTGGTGCAACTCTGTGTCAACCTTTCTTCAACTTTTACTGCTTCTTTAGACAGTCAACAATTTATTCATGTGTTGAAGGTAATCCATGCATCAATACATTGATTGATCCACAATTCATACATCCCATATCATAGCTGATGCTCTATTATGCACAATAATTTAATCTAATTTATAGAGTAAACCTGACTTTCTTTCTCTGCCTGTTTCTGATCAACTTTTAGGAATGGCCCAACTAAAAAATATTACAAAGACTAGAAAAAAATTTGGTTAATTGAGCACTTTTGTTTTCCAGCAGCAAAATTCAACTCTTGATCAAAGAAGCTACCCTAGTCTGGCTAGCTCTGATTAAAAATTCAGTAATTCCACTATCTATGCATAATTAACTAAAATGTTGACAGAGTGGCGGGATGCTACAATGATTCATTTTAATATGCTTTTGTTTAATATTGGTAATGGAGTAAATATAATGCACTAGTTTATAAATTATGCTGAAGATAATTTTAATTTTTTTGAATTAAATATATCCTCTTTTAATTTAATTTTATACATGTAAAGTTTATTATAGATGTGACTAATGTTTACCAATTTTCAGGATACTCTGGGAGCCTGGTACTTTATTAACTAGATTTCTATTTCCAAATTATTTCTACTATTTTCTTCTTTTAAAAATATAGCATTCATGCTTGAATTTACCAAGTGCTTATTTACCTATGCTACTTTTTGCCAGATACTACTTTACCTAGTACTCCAACTTAATATGTTCTTCTACAAACTCTCCATTCATTTGGGTTAGTTGATGCAAACAAGTGGTTATTTATTTACTTGCAATGATTCAAGTAACATTAGGATGAGTCATTTACTTGCAAAGATTAAAGTGACTGAATCAAGTAAAGTGAGCTGTTGGTCACGTTAAACCACCTATCTGGTGACCTCTGTGCATTGTCATGCAAAATCAAGCAAGAAAGCCATGCTTTTTAAAGTGGGAATGTGCTACCTAAGCAGAACAGTGAGAAGACCTCTGCAGACACAGATCAGATGAAGGACATTCACTCTGCTCAGTAAATCTATGGGGCTTGAGAGGCTTTTCCTGACCTGGTAATGTGCTGAAATTGCAAGAAATTCTTGTAGGAAAATGATGTGTGATAGGGGAAGGGTAAAATACACTGCCCCACCTGCATTTGTCTTGACATAGCCAAGTTTCTCCATTTTTCCATCCCATATCTAGAAGTAGTAACATTTTTTCCCTTCACATCTCAAAGGACTCTTCTGAGCATCAAAAGGGATCACATAGATAACAATATGAAGGAAAATGTAAAATTGAATACAAATATGAAATTCATAGTTTTCTGTTTCCATCCCCACCCATAAACTAATGAATGACATTCAGGATAAAAGATATGCAAGGGTAGCTGAGGTCCTGATTCCCCTGATCAGGGATTTTCTGAGGGTAAAGAAGCTTAAAATTTTGTTACTACTCCACTTAAAATCAATAAACATGCATTGAGAACCTACATGTATGTATAGAACATTATGATGACTACTACTGGGAATATAGGTGATTAGTTGGGCCTCTTGTATACAAAGAAAAACTAAATGAAAGAAACACTGTACAACTGGAAATTCTCTAAGACATTTGCACAAGCAGAGAGAAGGAGAATTTTTTAGCAGAGTCTGAAAGATGAATAAGAGCTTGAGAAGAGGAGAAAGCACAGAGGAACCAACGACATTCATTAAGATAACAGCATAAGCAAAGGGATAGAAGTATGATTGGATAGTACACTGGGAGGATGAAGAAGAGAAACACTAAGACGTTGGATGCAAGAGGGGAATAGAGTGAAAAGTTTGATACATTAGGGCAAGATTAGAGGCTCCTAATATGATTTTATGTGCACTTGCCAGTCAGACCAGCAAAATGACAATACTTCGGTCCGAATATTTGAATTCTAGAGACCAGTCTTTCCACATTAAATCCCTTTTATCAAACTTTACATCTGAGCAGCTTTAGGGATGTTTGGCACTTCTCCGTCTCCTAGAAAATGTTCATAGCCACGGAACCCAAATTAGATATTACTTTGATCAAATTGCCACTGAGCTCAAGAAAAGGTTCTCTTCATGCTCTGTCACCCAACAAAACAAATAAGTATCAACCAAAAAATTACTTGTGAAGAGAATATTAAAGAACTGAAGTTGAACACGTTTTCCAAAAGCCAACTGCCTAAAAGTCATTAAAGGACTCCTTAGAAATTTTCCATGAGGACAGTATGTTTTTACACATGTGAATAATGTGCATGATGAAATTATAGAATGGAGACATGCAGCTAAAATGTAAAATTGAAATGCTCATTGTCAATATCAAATAGTTTCTGAGTGTCTTCCCACCTTACATTTACATGGACAAGCAACTTCAGATTCTTCCTAGTAACGAGGTTTAGTTCAAGCATCTAAAATGAAAAATGAATGAATCCCATTACATTTACAATTGGTGCCAGTTTTACTGAAGATTATAACTTGATGAAGCCACCATATATCAATAATTTTGACTTAAATTATTCAGAACAAAACCCCTCATTTCTACCAAAAAAGCTTCCTCTAACACAGTCTTATAGTATTAGTCAGAATAGGCCATGTTGTACTAACAAACAACTCCTACATTTCAGTGATTAAAGCAACAAATGTTAATTTTTCACTCATACATCATGTAAATAAATGATAAGCTGCAGTTCTGCCTCCACGTCACCCTCACTGTGAGACTCAGGCTAACGGAGCAACAACTATTTGAGACGTGAATTATCAATGTAGAAGACAGAGTTATGGGGGATCTCTGTTGGCAACTAAATGCTTGGTTGTCAAATAAGACTACATTTTATTATCTAATTCAAGCTTAGGGTTATATCACATATTTTTTATCTTCTCACAAATATATGTTAACACAGATTCTTAGTTATTTTAACAGACTCATCTGAAATAATTTATTCCTCAAACTGCACTTGTGAAAACTGTAGGGCTATATTTATTCCTAAAAGGTATTTTCTTGATCTTTTTTGCATTAGTGATTTAAGTTATGAAACATATATTATATAAACTATATTTCCAGCTTTGGGTCATGTTCTTAATAGTATTTGTTGGTATACGTGGAGTACATTTTTAAAAACTTGATAGAAAGGAAATTATTCTTCTGAACCAAATTAGTTTAAAGTTCTTTCAAGCATTAAAGTCAATATTTCAACCACTTTAATCTCAGTTCTAAGCTCTAGAAACATCTTTTTCATGATTAGTCTCACAATACCAAGTTTCTTGAAAATGCTAAGTATGCAAATAAGACTTGAGCTTAATTTCTAGGTTACATTTAGATAATTAAGAGATTCAATATAGATTCTAAATCTTATCAGACCAAAAGGAGCATAGTTATAGAACAGATAAAAGTGGAAGAACAATAGTAAAATCAGAAATTTTATAATGGTGAATTAAATTAATGGTTAACTGGGATGTTATCGTTGGTCAGTAAAAAGCCGATTCAATCTGAAAATATTTTTCTGACTTGTCTTCCAACATACTCAAAAACTTATTTTTCAAAATTTATTAAGTGATTTTTTTTGTATCAGACCCTTTGCACAGAGAAACACATGATATGGCCACTGCTTCAGGAAATATGTTCCCTAGGTGGGATGAATGGCCAATGTGTTAATAATTCTATTCAGTTGTGTGGCAGAGTCTGGGCTCTAAGTACAGTGGGGCCACAAATGGAATGGTCAATGCTACCTAAGTGGTCAGAAAAAGCTTCACAGAAGATGACATAAGAAGAGTTTTTCGAAATGAACAGGTTGGACGCAGTGGCTCATGCCTGTAATCTCAGTACTTTGGGAGGCCAAGACAGACAGATCCCTTGAGTTTAGGAGTTTGAGGCTAGCCAGGGCAACATTGCAATATCCCGTCTCTACAAAAAAATGCAAAAAATTAGCAGGACATGAGTGCACCTACTCGGGAGGCTAAGGTGGAAGAATCACCTGACCCCAGGAGTCAGCCGTGATAGCACCACTGCACTCCAGCCTGAGCAACACAGTAGACCCTGCCTCAAAAAAAAAAAAAAAAAAAAAATTTAAAAAAAAGAACAGATGTTCGCTCTTTGAAAACTTTAAACTCTAGCAGAAATAGGACTAAATATTAATCATCCTATTCCACAAAGTTACTTGTTTACATTTGCCTTCTATAATTTAAATGGAATCCCATAAGGATCTCTATTCTTGGATATTTCACTGCTCCACATTTCAAGTCTAATTGCTTTGCTGTGTTCAAAAATTTGAACATACATTTAAACATATTGATTTATATTTTAAACTGATTTGAGTATATTGGAAGAAGAGAAAAGTGATATCAAGATTGTAAATCACAAATATTATATTTAGTTATTGATACTTTACTACTACCAGAACTATTTATCCAGATCCAGCTGTGGAGAAACAGGATGGATCTATTTATTGCCCCAACCAAAGCAAGATCAAAGCTGGAGAAATTAGCCTTATGTGGGATGATCAAAATTCTAGTGGGTAGAATCATAGTAGTGAGTCTGAACTAAAGTCCCAGAGTATGAGAGGCCCAAGCCAGAAACGCAGGATCAGTCAACAAGTCCAAAGGTCAGTTTCAGGGTCCAAACAAGAAGACTGAAACGGCAGTAAGTTTGCCAGCAGTGATGAGAAACAACAGAGGTTAGAAGCAGCACAGGAAACATTCTGGACTGTCTTAAGTGGAATTGTAATGACATTAATATCGTGCTTACTGTTAGAGTATATTTAACGCTACACACAGTAAATGTTTAGAAGTGCATAACTTCTAAACATTTATTGATCTAGTATATATTCCTTTTGTTGTATAAAGGAAAAACCTCTGGTATAAAAAGAAAAAAAGAATTTATTACAAGAACACCGAAGTAGCTAATATAATCAAAGGAATAACTATGACTTGAGATAAAAAGGCAGCAGACAGGCCCAAAGACCACTGTAGCAAGGATTCATAGACCTTTACTGTAGACACAGCTCCAGGGTCAAGTGTCTTCCCCTGTATCAATAAACTATGGTCAGTAGGCCCAGGTCATGTAATCCAGAAGAAGGAAAATCAGTGTGAGCTAAATCATCCGAGAGATGGTTTCTATATTTTCTCACAGTTAGCGGTTAAATACAGATGTGAGAGTAACATTTGGTTGTAGGCTACAGCCACATCCAAGTATGAAACTAAGCAACGTGGCTGTTATATCAGCACAAAACCTACTGGATGACTGAAATTAAACCAGTAGATTTCCCTTACCTCCTTGTCTTTTTGAGGTCAGTGTTTGCTTTAATGAGTTTCTGAATAAAACTAGTCTATGGCATAAGTTTAAGCTATTTGTATAGTAGCATTATGAGGTCAGAAAATGGCATTAAGAAGATACCTGGCTTCTATGGGTTCCAAACACCTAGAAAAATGCTACCTGTGTTACTAAATGTTTGCTGGATAATTTTAAAAATGAATACATGTTTCCTCTGGGAACTCCCAACTTCTAGTGATATCTAAAATACAGCAGTCTTTCTGACTGGACATTGTAGATAGTAAATACAACTCTCTTGAGTCAACCTCATAATGGCTGGCACAAAATCAAATAAAGCTTGTAATTACATACAGGAATCTAAGTGCTTCTGGATGAGAAAGCATATCAACTAAGGGGAAGTCAGAGTATCTTCCAAGATCCAACAGGAGTCTTGAGTCACAGGCTAAGATACTGATCTGTAGAGCAAGCAATCATTGTAAAGTCAATTGCATGACAGTTTTATCCCTTATTATTATATTTCCCTTTGCCTAAGGCTTTATTCAGGAAAGAATTCTTTTTGAAAATCCAATAAGATTATTGCTTCTTTTTATTTCCTTTACACGGCCATAGCACATGTTTGGCTTTATTCCCATAATTTATCAGCCCTTGGCCCTCAGGCACAAGAATTTTGTAGCATAGTACAATAAATAGTGACCAGAATAAGCCAGGGCCTGTGGGACACTAGCAGTAGCAACTTAATAAACGTTGAGTTTGTTGCTTCTGGACAATCTTTTTTGATGACACAATTTAATTCTCAACACATCTTAAAGAGAGAACAATTTTCACTATTCTCACTGTAAATTTATTAAGGATCCGAAGAGCTTAAAGAAATTAAGCCATTTTCATTGCAATATGAGAATAGCAGGGCTGAAATCAAAGAGAACCATAGTCAGAGCTTAAATCTTTGACAATTATCAACTGCCCATAAACCTTGTCCTCACTCAAGGTCAAAGTTTTCCATTGGGGAAACTTCTTATTAAACTTCTTTCAAAAATTGACTTAAGTAACAGAATGTAACTCTAGGGAGAGACTTTCATTTTGAACACATCTTGCTTATCCACAGTGGAGACAGCAATCAGTGAGCTAAGTTGCTTCCATTGACCTGACTACTGCTCCTTTGAGTATCCTCAAAGTTAGCTCTCCCATAAGGCATAGGCAGCTCAATAATTGTGAAACAGCAGGGAATAGAATATTTGCCCCAGGAGATATTTCTTAAAGGAGTTTCATAGTCATCTTCCTTATAATATGGGGATTCTAAAAACTTGGAAATTGTAGAAGTGTGTTAGTCTATTAAAAGCTTTGATAATCCTTTGATAGATGCAGTAAAGAAACTCATTTAACACAAGATCTCCCAAACACATTGACCATGCAATCTCTCCTCATAGAATATGTCTTGCGGAACATGCTTTGGAAAATGTTACCATGAAGAATTAGGAGAGCAGATTGTGCTCTTCCTCAAAGATATTGGGTGTCTGATAATCAGTGAGATACCTTTCAGGGTTAATGCCTTCTAGGTGACTTCTTGTACAAACAGCAGCCATCCCACCAGACCCACTAGCATATCATAACTCAGAAACAAGCGAATTCATCAGGTCAGTTTCAAAGTCTGCCTTAGAGCCTGAGAAATATAGAATGTACATGCTGCAGCAGCTCCATTAGAAAACAGAAATGCGTGATTTGCTCATGGGAAAGTAAGAGAACAAAAGAATATGTGATTAATTGAAGTACTGGCTCCCACACTTGGAGCCCACAGCTGGAGTCATTTAGCACATTAATAGAGATGATGACACTGAAAGAAGAAAAAAGGTGGAGGAAAAGGATGAGGAGGAAAATACAGGATAAGGGGTTGAGGAGGAGACAAGGAAGTAGCTGACAAAAAGAAAAAGATAACTCAAAGCAAGCCTACTGTGAAAACTTTTATAGTTTCAATTTAGAAGTAAGTGTAGATGTTTTGGTAATTGAGCATTTGGAACACTGGGAAAAAAAGTTTTTATTTCCAGGAATGTTATGGGTCCTTTCACCCTGGGAAAGCTCAGTCCTGAAGTTCATTAACACTATTGAGGTTTTGGAACACTACTGAGGCTGAAGAAAATACTTCTACCCTGTAGCTATAATTATCCAGTAAAAAGGTTAATTTACAAGTGGGAGCAGACTAACAAGGATAATGTGAAGAAAGGATCTTAGAGTTACACATCTCTAACATGCAACATACAGACTTCTTCTGTGGATTGACCATCTACAGGGTTAGATGTCCCCCATATAGCTGAATAACACCAGAAATTTATATAGTTACTCTGAATCACTTAGAGTCAAATAAATCCTGCCTACTACTACAGCCCATGTTCAGTGTGGTAATCAGATAAAAGGATGTATTTGGAGTCAAATAATATACCATATGATCTAAGAAATATTTTCTCTTGTGACTTACATTGTGCTCCTTCCATTCGGGGACCCTGACTGTAGCCATTTTGGGCTGACTCTGGGAGTTTCCCAGACAAGCTGTTAGGTTCCTACATGCCTACCTGCTCATTCTGACAGCACCTACAAAAATGTCTTTTTCATGACCATGATCTTTTGCTACACCCATAATTTCTCTCAACTCTTGATTCAATCCATTAGAAATGTATGTTAGTTCTATGTTTAAAATATATTATACCATGATTGTCCCCTCCCATTTCTTGTTGCTATATATCTAATCCAAGTCACCAGCATGTATAGTCTGGATTTCTGCAGTAACTTCCCAATAATTTCTCTCATTCCATGTTTTCTCAACACTCTTATCCCCATAATCCATTCTCTATAAAACAAAACAAAATTCTAAGTTTTTAATATCAACTCAGATCTCTTCACACTTTATTTCAATGTTTTCCTATTGTGATTATAGCAAAATAAAACTCTTCGTCATAGCCTAGAGTGTCTTATATTATCTGGCTTCTGCCTATTTCTTTGAATTCAACTCCTACGCTATCCTGCTTGTTCATTATTACAGTCTAGCCACATTGGCTTTCACTTTGTCTCTGGAACATACCAAGTTGACTCTTCTTCAAAGAATGATCCTTATTGATCTCACTACCTAGATTGCTTTTATGTGTAGGTCTCCTTATAGGTGCTAGCTCATCTTTCAGATCCTAGTTCAAAACTCATCTCAGAGAAGCCTTCTCCGATCATCACCACACCCATCCCTCCCCATCACTGTTACCTTATCTATCTTGTTTATGTGTGTTTTTGTAAATCAGACTACTCAATTGTAATGTAAGCTCCAAGAGTGCAGGAACCTTGTCATCTTATTCACTGATGTGTTTTCAGTGCCTAGAAAAGTGATTGACACAAAGTAGGCACTCATAAAATGTTTCCTAGATAAATAAATGAAAAAAAAAAATGTCATTTGTACTGAAACTCGTTTTGGTCAAATCTTCCAACAGCAGGTAGTCCAAACTAGCCAGGACCTTCTAATAGGACTACTGCGTCAGTCTCTCTCCTTGTCTCCCTGTTGTGCATGAGTGGCAGATGTTCAGTAGTATTAAAAGGTTCCATGGAAACCTGTGTGTCAACAATATGCTCTAGAATGTCAAGCGATGTGGCTATTTCTGGAGGCAAAAGGAGTAGTTACTAAAGGTAGTTACAAAAGAGTTCCCGAGGATGCTTTGGATTATATATAAATTTACATTCTCTATAAGGCTTGCTCTATTATTCTGAATCCTATTTCAAGCTCCACTTTGCAGATGGCATAACTCAACACAACCCCAACTAATACTGATCTCTCCACATTTGTGCAAATAATACCACTACTATTGTCATTGTTTTTTGACTAATATAATACTACAAGTGGTACACCATGCCAGGGGAGTCATGTATATGTTTTATTTAATATTCACAACCTTACGAGATAGATATTATTGTTGTTCATGTTTTTAAAGATGAGGAAACTGAAACTTAGACTTTTCTGTCTGAGGTTGTATAATTTAGAAATGAAATCCAGGTCTTCTTGACTCCAGAATCTGAGCTCTTAATTGCTACACTCATTTCCTTCACAATTATAAATACAGTCTTAAGAGATCCTTTGTATAAGGACTTGACACCAAAAAGAACAAAAATAAGATTTTACTGAGCTGGGTTCCTTTGTGTCTACTACTGGGCTAGGTGAAACAGATAAAAAGATGAACTGTCATAGTTCTTGTCTCAAGTTACTCATGGTTTAAAAAAGGAATTAGCCCTACACAAAATAAGTATTATACAGTGTACATGTTATAATACTGGTGGGGTGTGTATGGTCCAAATTAAAGTAGTCCAGGTCAAAGTAAGATTTTTGGTATAATTAATGTCTGGGATAAACATTCAAGATAAATCCATCTTAAAACTGGAACCAATTTCTTCTTGGTTAAAAGCCAAGGCAAAAGGAATCAGACATATCTGGACTATGTTACCCAAATACCAGCCATATAACATCTAAGGGCAAATATCTTAAATCCTCATTCAGTGTCTTGTAAAAAGACTGTATGCTCTTCAAAATAGCTGTGAACTACTGGGAGCCTTGCATGGTCAACCTGCAGCTTAGAATTCCTGCTTTCCTTAATTCTCTGCTTTTTTTCTTGAGACTATTTCCTTATCTTAGTGCAGTTCTGACATCTGACAAAACCTGGGACTCTTTGCCTTGTCCCCAGCCTCCTCTTTCACCCATCAACAGAAAGTAAACCACAGATAAAAGTCTGCAGCAGAAATTTTACCAGAGATTTGTGGATCATGGTGAAGAGTTTACACCATTGAAACACAAAGAATACAAATGCAAATCATATACAGTGGATTCTTGTTATAGCTTTGTTCAATAAAGTCTGTACAAATCCTGAATTAGCAATACTGAAACATTGGTCCTGGGGGGAAGAAAGGTTAGTCTCCTGTGAACCTCCGGTGACAACATTCCATCACCAAATTAATAAATAAATTTGTTTTATGTGTGTTTCTGTTTAAAAACACCTTTTAAAAATATATATTGGTGATTCACGAACATGAAACTCACAACCAACAGCACTGTAATTCATGACTGTTTTAAATTTATGTAAGACTTTTTTTTTTTTTTTTCTGTAAGGCATACCACAGCCTTCTTTCACTTAAAAACAGTAGACAGCACTTCAGCACTATGCTTGGGGGATGTTTTAAACAGAAAAATTACAAACAAAAAGGACACAAAAAAAAATGTCTAAAAGTGTCACTAAGTGTATTGCAAAAGGAATACTTTTTCACCATATAAAGGCTGAAACAGGATGACAGAGCATTGCTTTGTCCGTTGACCTCAAGCTGTGCCCATCCAACGACTCAAATTTTTTTTTGTTTGCCATTTTGCACATATCTATGAATGACTGAAAAAGTACCACTCGTATGGATTTTGGGGTTACAGATACATTTTAGTAAGTGGGCAAGTTTTTAAATGCAGAATCCACCTTTACTAAACGATCGACAGTATTAGACACTCTCTTAGTACGATTGCCAACAGCACCCTCTTGCTGGCTTTCCCCCAACCCCATCCCCAACTGCCTCAACCTCTTACCATCTGCTGGTTTATTTTATTCCCTTCAATTTCCCATCTTATTTTATTATATCATTTTTCCAGATTGCCTTCTCTGATCCAAATTCTTATCTTTCTACTATGAGAAGTAATATGTTCAAAGCCACCATTAAAGATATATATCTAGCAAATGATTATACAGAGCCAGCAATGTCTCTGTGATTATGGTCTTTTTTATTTCAGATTATATTAGTTTCCTAGAGCTGCAGTAAGAAAGTACAGCAAACTCGTTGGCTCAGAGCAATACAAATTCATGTGCTATATGGCTAGAGGCTACAAGTCCAAAATCAAGGTGTTGTCACTGTCATGCTCCGTCTCAAACCTGTAGAGGAGAATTTTTCCGTGTGTCTTCCTAATTTCTGGTGGTTTGCTGGCAATCCTTGTTCCTTGGCATGCAGGCACAGCGTTGCAGTCTCTGCCTACATTGCCACATGGCATTTTCCCTGTGTGTATCTGTACCTTTGTGTCTCTTCATTTCTTTTAAGGACACCAGTTATATTGGATTAAGGGCCTAACCTACTAAGTGTGGCCTCATCTTAACTAATTATATCTGCAACAACCATGTTTCCAAATAAGGGAACGTGCTGATGTACTAGGGGTTAGGACTTCAATATATATTTTTGGTACCACAATTCATTCCATAACAAATATTACAGTAGCTGCAATAGCAGCAGCAGTAGTAGTACAAAGTAGCAGGTGTGGTTTTCAATAGCACCATTTTTCCCTTTCTTTTCTTTTCTTTTCTGTCTCTCTTTCTTTCTTTCTTTTCTTTCTTTCCCTTTGCTTACTTCTTTCTTTCTTTCTCCCTCTTTCTTTCTCCTTCCTTCCTTCCCTCCTTCCTCCCTTCCTCTCTCTCCCTTCCTTCCTTCTTCCTTCCTTCCTTCCTTCCTTCTTTCCTTCCTTTCTCTATTTCTCTCTTTCAACAGAGTCTCACTCTGTTGCCAGGCTGGTGCAGTGGTGCCATCTCTGCTCACTACAATCTCTGCCTCCCGGGTTCAAGCAATTCTCATGCCTCAGCCTCCTGAGTAGCTGGGATTACAGGTGTGCACCATCACCACAGCAGCTAATTTTGGCATTTTTAGTAGAGACAGGGTTTTGCCATGTTGGCCAGGCTGGTTTCGAACTCCTGGCCTCAAGCAATCTGCCCACCTTGGCCTCCTGAAGTGCTGAGATTATAGGCGTGAGTCACTGCACGAAGCCAGCACCTTTTCTCTTTCTATTACAGTTGTAATCACAACTCTGCAATGTGACTCTTGTAAAATTGTTCAGTCTTCCTAAATTGTTCAGTCTTCAAAACTAGCTTTGAGGATCACAATAGATAATATATATGAGCCACTTAGACGATACCTGGCATTTAGTTAGAGCCTAATAAATGGTGCCATTAATAATGTAATGCACACATACATACACACAAATGCACTTACAGGTGTATGTTCATGCTAATAATGTTAGATATATATCTAGCAAATGATTATACAGAGCCAGCAATATCTCTGAGATTATGGTCTTTTTTATTTCAGATTATATTAGTTTCCTAGAGCTGCAGTAAGAAATGTTAGAAATGTAGTAATAATGTTAGCATGAATATGCACCTGTAAGTGCATTTGTGTGTATGTATATGTGCATGTATGTCTCTATATATGCATATGCATTTTGGCTAGTGTTTGCCTAAAAATATTGAGAAGATAATAAATTAATCAAAATGCAAGGTAATCAAAAGGAAGACTATTCTTTAACAATTTAAGAGGATCACTTATATTACATCATCATATTCAACATTATTTTTCCTATTTTCATCCAGATGTTTCAAGAGTAGTCAAGAAGTTTGGCTTTTCATTGACTAACCTGTATAAAATTTAAATACTGATTATTCCATAGTTGATAATCAGGCATTGATTTATCTAAGTGGGGCTATGGCAAGTGTCCAAGTTTTTCCTTGGGAGACGCTGTAGTGAGGAAGCTGATTTGTTGATGCTGACTCAATAAGCACCTGAGGAAATAAAGAGAACAGACAATTTTAAGATTGGATGATTGGATGGTGGCAGTTGAGAGGGTGTAAAAGGAAAACCATCACCTACTGTATCATTTTATGCTCCTGAGAAGGCCACATTCATACTTTGATTCTCAATTTCTCTGACAACTTCCTTTGGCGCAGTTTTCACCTGAGTGATGAGAGGCTAGTGAGACTGAAGATCTTGTAAATTGAGGAATATTCTATCAAATTTATATCAAATATTCTATTAAAATATCTGACACCAATCCTGTAACCAAATTTGATTGGACAAGGTATGCACCAAGCTAGATCATGAATATTCTCTCTTCCAGAAGTTTGGGTGAATGGGAGATAGATGCTGGTTTCAGCTGTTTAAGTTGAATTGAGAACATCTTAATTTGGTAGCTGCAAGAAACCCAACTTCCATCATATGCCCAGAGAAACAGAAAGAGCAAAATCAAGCAGAGCTGAAGGGAGAAGCCAAGATGAGAGACCATGACTTAAACACACACACAACACACACACACACACACACACACACACACACACACACACACAGAGAGAGAGAGAGAGAGAGAGAGAGAGAGAGAGAGAGAGAGAGAGAGAGACAGTGGCTACCTGGGAAACTGCCAATTCATATCGCCTTCTTTCTGGAGTCTCAAGAGTGCTTTTTGCCATTGGGTTTCATGGGACATACCTGTGTAGGTTAACAGGCATCCCACCTCTTTTTATATTATTTTTATTTATTTTTACTTTTACCACTAACTAGCCTTCACTGAGATAAAACACAGTTAGACCTTTCCACCATTTGTTAGTGCCCTGGGTGAGACAGTTGAGCTACTGCCATAAGGCTGGCAGGAGAGAATTTATTTGACTTCCTGTAAAACTTATCTGATGAACAATGGTGATATGTAAATTACGAACTATAATATTTTAACCTTATGAGGAGTAAGACTATTTATTATCATAAACGGTCAAACTGACTTAGGCACTCTGTCTCCTCTTCATTTTTAAAGAAAATATATACTCCTTAGAAGAAAACATTAATAACTTTGTCAACACTTTATTTCAGTGCACTGCAAGTAAAACTCCTTCGTAGGTGTCTGAGATACATGTTTTATATTTTTTCCTACAGTCTAACCACTTGGCTCTACCTCCTGCCAGAGGCTATAATACCTTAAAGGCTTTAACAAAGAACTATCCCAAGGTTTGTCATTTTACACTGACATTGAACTTAATGAGTTTCAGCTGTCATCACATTTTAAAACATAAATCTATGTTCTATTTATCGTTGTTTTTTTCGGTGACATTTTTAAGGTTTCCTAAAATTTTATGGAAGATTTGACACACTTGCCCTGGAGTGTTTTATCTTCACAGCACTCAGGAGCTAATGTCTAAAACGCTGAGATCTTGTTCCACAGCACATATTCGTTGATTCATTTATACTTTAAACTTTTGTGGAAAATCATCTGAAGGCAAGACTTTTGAGAGGCATTGTCCTGGGTTTCAAGAATCTTACAATTCAGGAAAGCCATGTATATAAATGAATCAAAATAAGCTAGAAAACATAAGTACTTTAAGAGAGAGCATCCAAAGGATCAAGATAGTTTTGCTTCTGGATAAGCAGACTAGGAAATGTTTTGAGAAATAATAAAATTGGAATCATGATAAAGGTTGATGTGATTTTGCTGTGTCCCCACCCAAATCTAATCTTGAATTATAGTTCCCATAGTCCCCATGTGTTGTGGGAGGGAACAAGTGGGAGGTAATTGAATAATGGGGGTGGGTTTTCCCATGCTGTTCTCATGATAGTGAATAAGTCTCATGAGATCTGATGGTTTTATCAAGGGCAGTTGCCCTGCACACGCTCTCTTCCCTGCCACCATGTAAGACGTGCCTTTGCTCCTCCTTTGCCTTCTACTATGATTGTCAGGTTTTCCCAGCCATGTGGAAGTGTGAGTCCATTAAATCTCTTTTTCTTTATAAATTACCCAGACTTGGGCATTTCTTTATAGCAGTAGGAAAATGGACTAATACAAAGGTAAAAACTGAAAAATGGTGTGCAGATTATTTATTTTCTTGGTACTTTAAAAATTAAAATAACAAATATTTTCTTTTAACTTCAGCTAAAATATACATCACTTTTGTTTTTACTGATTGCTTCCATTCTTACTGTAATCCAACACTTATTAGCAAACCCTATGTTATTTTACCCTTTTTTATAGGCTTCCCTAATCTGGTCAAAAATCTTTTCACAGTCAGTGAAGAGTCAACATATCTCATTCTTTTTCCCAGGCTTATAGGACCTGTTGCTAGATCTTCCAATTTCTTGATAATTCTGCAAAGTAAACAACTGCTTCTTCTTCATATAATCTGATCATGAATAAGCCCCAATAAATAAACCTCTATTATGAATCAAAATGTATTCTGCAGAAGATGGGCTTAAGAAAAAAACAAAGAATGTCTTCTATTGAAGGACGTTTGTTTATACTCAAAGTATCAGAAATAAAATTAACCACAAGTAAGAATTCAACTAAACTGTCATTTCATGTATATATTGTTTCCAAGTGATAAAAATATGCCACTTGATATTTTACAAGTTTGCATTCAGTATCAGCAGGAAATCCAAGAAGGAAGACGGCTGAATCTCCAAGTTTAAGTTATGTAAAATTATATGCTTCTTGCCTCATGAAATCTGTGACATTTGAGAAGGACCAAAAGAAAGGGTAGTTCCCTCTAAGCTGAAGAAAATTCTGCCTTGGTCTATATGTAAACTCATTGCAATAGAGAGTGTAGGATTAAGTGATTCAATTCTCTATCCAAGTAAGAGAAATATGCGAAAATTATATTTAGTCCACAATTTTTTTCTTCTGTCATCCTGTTTGAAGGAGAAATATCATGCATATGGATGTCGTTTTTTGTTAACTAGAAAGTCTTCCCTCATAAACACTCAATCCCTATCTCTTTCATCTCAGGCAAAAATATAAAAGAGCCTCCCTCAACAATGTACAATTCTTGTGGATATACTGATGGAAATCCACAAACTAGTTACACAGAAATGAAAACAGAAAAATGATTTGATCACCTAAAGGAAGCAGACTTTTTTTTTTTCTGGAAACAGGAGAGGTCAGAACCCTCCTGTCAGTGGTCAGAACCACAACATGTCAGTTCTCAAACTCTGAGATGCATTGAAACATGAATGTTGTCATTTCAGCAAGACTTGGTTGTGATCCAGACCTGCAATGTATGGTTTTTCTGATTGTTCTCCAAATAAAGGCACTCAGCTAAGAGGACGAGAGGGGAATGACATCCAGCCCCTGCTTTTGGAATAAGGAACACTTTTTTTCTAGTTCATATGCAACCTTAGTTGTCTCATAAGTCATGGGTCCTAAAGACTCCACCTCTTTCAATAAGGTGTTTTCACTAATTTCCACAACAGCACAGTATGGGCTAGTGTTGACCTAGAAGTAAACACCAAAGAAAATTATTTAGACTCTGCTGTTAAGGGCAAATGATGTTAGATATGAACTAAAAATAATGTCTTTAAAATGTACTATGCATCAGACTTAATGCAATCTCATTAAACTTTTCCATAAACTTCATAAGATAGATGCTATTACAAAGAACCCTCTTAAACATCTTTTATCTAAAAGACTCTGTAGATTAAAGACATTCTCTACCCTCTTCCGTGAAACATAATGAGCACTGAACACTTAAAATCATGAAATTAATCTTTAACACTGAAGACTGCTGAAGAGTTTTAATTTCTCCATTCAAAGTTTCACTTTAATGCTACCAAGAATGAGTTGAGACAGATCCCAAACCTGTCAAATTCAGGTGTGACTGTTTTAAAATTTGTAATTTTTTAAAGTAACTTATAAACCAATAATTGGAAATTTCTAAATAATGTTTTTTTATAAACATTAAGTAAATCATTTTTGGAGTCTAATAAAATGGGTCAATAAAAAGAATTTATCTTGTATTACAAGTTTGTGCAGCCACTATAAAGTGTTGGGAACCACAGATAAATTAATGAAGATTGTGTAGACAGATTGCTTCACAAGTATTTAAGTTCTCATTCATTTTAAAGAAACTAACATGAAAAATCACAGATGATACATAATGGATGCGGTTTATGGAATACAACAAGGAAGTCCAATCAGCAGACTAATACTAAAAGAAATGTTTTTTACTCTTCATCAAAATATTGGAAAATGCTTATATCTTTAAGTTATAATCACGTTTAGGATATGTACATCACTTTTTATGATTACCCACTTTGACGAACTTTTTAAAAGAGCTTTTACTGTGCTTTTAAACATTATAAAGACAATGAAAATGCACCTGCATATTATATAAACTGCAAAAAGTAATAGCCAACAGATGACAGAACCTTTCATAACCTTGGTCCCCACATTAATCCATGGTATATCCAGCCCTGAGATACGTCTTAAGGTCTCAATGATTTGGCCTCTGCTCAGAACTACGGTCCCATCTATTGCCAAAACCTCGCTGATATTCTAAACTGTATGATAAACTACCTTGAGTTTCTCATATGTTCGACATTCTCTCACTCTTTCCGAACTTCAAAGTCTCTGAATTTGAACCTATCAAAAATATCCTTCCCTTTCCCTTCCATATTACCTGGCAAACATGTATTCTATAGACTTCAAGTTTCAAAACAGGCATCATTTCTTCTTTGGAATATGTCTGTGCCTTATGACTTCCCTCCCACTCAGATTAGAAGCCCCTTTAATAGCACCTTCACATTGGCCTTTTATACCTTTCATAATACTAGTTATTGTCTGTTTATTTATCCTCCTGTCTCAACTCAAGCAGGTATTCTTTAAGCTCAGGAACTATAGAGCTCATCATCACATATACAGCATCAAACATAGTGCCTGGCACATAATTTGTCCTCAATATATATTTAGGAAAGAAAATCAGAAATGAAGATATTCAGAGGATTTTAATTAATCTTTTCTAGAAATAGAAGAATTATTGTGTCGCCAACAGATTATAACTAAAAGAATGCCATGATGGTACCAAATATATATTCATGCCCTGGATCTTAAAGATTTGCCCTATTTGAAGATCAATTGAAAATATATTTTTATCATCCCATAATTAATACACTTAAAATTTTAAGAGAAACATGCTAGAAAATGAGCTAGAACTTTCATAGAGAAATTTTTATATACCAAGTATTTTAAAAATTTAGTTTCACTACATGAGTCACATTATTTCAGGCTCCACTCATTAAAAATGTGTAATTATTCAGTCATAGATTAGGGTGAAATTTACCTTGTGAATTTCAAAGAAAAATCAAGCTTTTAAAGCTAAAGTAGAGTATTAAAAGGGATTGCAGAGGAAATATTTATCTGATTTAATATAATTACTTAAAGCTCTTAGAAAAATGTTTCTATCTCAAAGTAATCAATACTATAATTGTAATTTTACTGTCTTCGGTTTCTTAAAGCAGGCTTCTTAACAGGTTTTCTACCTAATTTTTTTTTTTTTTTTTTTTTGGTTAACCTGAGTTAGTTTACCTGAAGACAATAAAGTACATTTTTAAGCATATAATTTTAACTTTTAATTACAGACATATTTTGTTTGCTTGTGCTTAACTTTATGGAGTTTTACAGGTAGGGTGTATTTGTTGTTTGTTTGTTTGTTTTTTACAAACTGAGGGTTTGTGGCAACCCTGTTGTGAGCAAGTCTATAGGAACTATTTTTCCCATCAGCATGTAATCACTTCATGTCTCTGTCATATTTTGGTAATTCTCACATTTCAAACGTTTCCATTATTATTATATTTGTTATGGTGATCTGTGATCAGTGATCTTTGATGTTACTATTGTTAAGTGTTTTGAGGAGCCAAAACCACACCCACAATGGTAACTTAATAAATGTTGTATGTGTTCTGACTAATCCACTGAGGATGGGCAACTCTCCTGTTTCTCTTCTTCTACTCTGGCCTTATTCCCCGAGACACAACAAAATTGACATTAAGCCAATTAATAATGCTATAATGACCTCTAAGTGTTCAAGTGTTAGGAAGAGTTGCACACCTCTCACTTTAAATCAAAAGCTAGAAATGATTAGGCTTAGTGATGAAGGTATGTTGAAAGCTGAGACAGGCCAAAAGCTAGGTGTCTTGTGCCAAATAGTTAGCCAAGTTGTGAATGCAAATAAAAAGTTATTTAAAAAAGCTAAAATTGCTACTCCAGTGAACAAATAAATCACAGAAAAGGGAAACAGCCTTATTGCCAATATGGAGAAACTTTTAGTGGACTGGATAGAAGATGAAACTAATCACAACATTTTCTTAATCCAAAACCAAAACAAAGCCCTAACTCTCTTCAATTCTACAAAGGCTAAGAGAGATCAGAAATCTGCAGAAGAAAAGTTGGAAGCTACCAGAGTTTGGTTCCTGAACTTTAAGGAAAGAAGCCATCTCCATAACATAAAAGTGCAAGGTGAAGCAGCAAGTGCTAATGTAGAAGTTGCAGTAAGTTATCCAGAAGATATAGCTAAGATCATTGATGAAAAGGGTTATACTAAAAAACAAATGTAGACAACAGTGTAGAAAAATAGTCTTCTATTGGAAGAAGATGCCATCTAGGACATTCATAGCTACAGAGGAGAAGTGAATGCCAAGCTTCAAAGCTTCAAAGGACAGGCCAACTCTCTTGTTAGGGACTAAAGCAGATGGTGACTTTAAGTTAAAGCCAATGCTCATTTGTTATTTTGAAAATCCTAGGGCTCTTGAGAATTATGCTAAATCTACTCTGCCAGTACTCTAACAATGGAACAACAAAGCCTGGATGACAGCCCATCTGTTTAGAGTACGGTTTACTGAATATTTTAAGCCCACTCTTAAGACCTACTGCTAAGAAAAAACACTGCATTCAAAATATTACTGCTCATTGACAATTCACCTTGTCACCTCAGAGCTCTATGAAGATGTACAAGGATATAAATGTTGCTTTGATGCCTGCTAACACATCTATTCTGTAGCCCATCCATGGATCAAGGAGTAATTTTCTTTCACATCCTAAGCTGTACCTGCCATAGATAGTAATTTCTCTTATGGATCTGGGCAAGGTAAATTGAAAATCTTCTGGAAAGGATTTATCACTCTAGATGTCATTAAGAACATTTGTGATTCATGAGAGGAAAGCAAAATATCAATATTAACAGGAGTTTGGAAGAAAGTGATTCCTATCCTCATGGATGACTTTCAGGAAATCAAGACTTCTTTGTATAAAGTAACTTCAGATTTATGGAAACAGGAAGAAAACTAGAATTAGAAGTGGAGCACGAAGATGCTCCTGAATCGCTGCAATGTCATGATCAAACTTGAAAACATGAGGAGTTCTTACAGTCGAGCAAAAACAGTTGTTTCTTGAGATGGAATCTACTCTTTATGAGGATGCTATGCACATTGTTGAAATGAAAACAAGGGATTTAGAATATTACATAATCTTAGTTGATAAAGCAGAGGCAGGGTTTCAAATAATTGCCTTCAACTTTTGAAAACACATCTACTGTTGGTAAAATGGTATCAAACAGCAATGCATGCTATGGATAAATCTTTCATGAAAGGAAAAGTCAATTAATGTGGTTACCATTATTATTGTCTTATTTTAAGAAATTGCCACAGCTACCCCAACCTTCAGCAACCATCCATCTGATCAGTCAGCAATCATAAACACTGAGGCAAGACCCCCCACCAGCAAAAGGATTATAACTTACTGAAGGCTCAGTGATCATTAGCATTTTAGCAATCAATGTTTTAAATTAAGGTATGTACATTATATTTTTAGAAATAATGCTATTGCACACTTAATAGACCACACTGTGGTGTAAACACACATTTTATATGCTCATAGAAACCAAAAAATGGGTGTGACTCACTTTGTTGAGATTTTTACTTAATTATGGTGGTCTGAAACAAAACCTATAGTATCTCTGAGGTATGCTTATAATTGACATTACACTTTCATTTATTTCAAGGTGTTCTCAATATTTTTACTGTAACATACGTGAATGATAATCATTCACCTGATCATTCACTTATTTACTCCATGAGAATTTATAGAAAGCCTACTGATTTTCAAGTCCTGCCCCTTGAAAACAAAACCAAACAACAACAAAAATCCTTTTAAGTTCAGAAGTACATGTGCAGGTTTGTTATATAGGTAAACTTGTGTCATGGGGGTTTGTTGTATAGATTATTTCTTCACCCAGCTATTAAACTTAGTACTCACCATTTATTTTTCCTGATCCTATTCCTCCTCCCACCTTCCATCCTCCAACAGGCCCCAGTGTCTGCTGTTCCCCTCTATGTGTCCATGTGTCTTGAGCGTTATGAATATAGCAAAAGACGAACAGACATGATCAATTTTTTTTCATGGAGCTTACATTCCACCGTAGAAACAAAAATAAACAAATAAACAGAGTAAATGAGGAAATGACAAGTGCTACGATAAAAATAAAATGGTGTGATGTGTTATGGAGTTATTTCAGGTTGTATAATCAGAAAAAAAAAATTCTAAGGAAGAGGCATTTGAACCAAGACTGAGTTTGAGTCAACTTCTTGAAAATCTAGGAAATGTATTTCAGAAAAAATAGTCCAAGATCCTACTTAGTAAGGACAGTGGATCATAAAATGAGATGAGGTCAGAGACATCAGCAGGAATTTGAGCAGACATGCCTTTGTAAATAAGAGTTAGGATTTTATTCTGAGGGTTATTGTGTATAATTGAAGATTTTCAAGCAGGTGAGAAATAGAATGTGATTTCAGAAGTTCCTGTGCATACCATATAGAGACTGGGCACAGGCTGGGAGAATAGGAACAGAATGAAAATGCTAAAGCCACTTAAAAGTCATTTCAGTTGTCAACAGAAGACTAGATGGTAGGATTACAGAGGAAAAGAGTGCACAATTTTAGGTCTACAGAACATAGTGACATTCTATGTGTCATATTGGAGGTAGAAGAAAGAGGAATAAAGATTAACTGTCATGTTTTGAGGTTGAGCTACTAAATTGTAATGACATTCGCTTAGATGGAAAAGACAGGGAAACATTAATGTTGGATTGGAGGATCAAGAACTCTGTTTTAAACACTTAATAATTGAGATACTTCTTTCAAATGGATAAATCACATAGTGTTGGGTCCAAGAGGCTGGAGTTCAGAGTAAAAATCGAGATGAAACTAATGGGTTTAGTGTGCCCCCCGCAGAGACTAAATTTCAAGGCATAAATCTGGGTAAAATTATTTAAGAAAAGAGTAGCAATTAAAAAAAATTTCCAGAAACAAATTGTCATAACATCAATATTTAGAGTTTAAGAAAAGGTATTGAAGATAGCAAAAAGAGAAGCAGAAGTAACTAGTTAGGGAAAATAAAGCCAAAAGAACTTAGTATTATAGAAGACATAAGATAAGGTTTCAAGGGCAAGGGAGTCATTTACTCTGTCAAAGTTGCTGAAATCTAGTAAAATAAAAGAGAAAAATGAACCTCAGACTTTGGCAAACTAGTGATTATTAGAGACCATGGTATGAACAGTTTTAGTAGAGTAGTAACCAAGGAAGTTTGATTAAAGTGAGTTGAGGTGAGGATTAAAAAATGGTAGAATAGAGAGCACTTACATGGATAACTCTTTCAAAAATTTTTGCTATGAAAGATGAGCAGCAAAAGGAGGATACAGCTGAAGTGGGACATGACCTCAAAGAAAGATCACATCAAGATTCATGATATTAAGGTATATTTGAAGGCCAATGATAATGTTGCATTTATATACTGATGTTGGTAATATGAGAGAAATATGATAATTTAAAGACTGGAATTTTTGAGAAAGTGAGGGGCAAAAGGAACCAGGGTGTTTATGGAAGGGGTGGACTGTGATTGGAGCAGGGCTATGTCATCCATTTTAACAAAAGGAAAACAAAGAGTATGAAGCAGACAGATAAGCTAGTAAGATTGGCACTGATGTGTAGTACTATTTCTGAGCTCTCTGTTCTATTCCATTGGTCTATATATCTGTTTTGGTATCAGTACCATGCTGTTTTGGTTCCTGTAGCCTTGAAGTATAGTTTGAAAAGTCAGATAGCATGATGCCTCCAGCTCTGTTATTTCTGCTTAGGATTGTCTTGGCCATATGGGATCCTTTTGGGTTCCATATGAAATATAAAGTAGTTTTTTCTAATTCTGCAAAGAAAGTCAATGGAAGCGTGACAGGAATAGCATTGAATCTATAAATTACTTTGGGCAGTATGGCCATTTTCATGATATTAATTCTTCCTATCCATGAGCATGGAATGTTTCTCCATTTGTTTGTGTCCTCTCTTATTTCCTTGAGCAGTGGTTTGTAGTTCTCCTTGAAGAGATCCCTAACATCCTTTGTAAGTTCTACTCCTAGGTATTTAATTCTCTTTGTAGCAATTGTGAATGGGAGTTCACTAATGATTTGGCTTTCTGCCTCTCTATTATTGGTGTTTAGGAATGCTTGTGATTTTTACACATTGACTTTGGATCTTGAGAGTTTGCTGAAGTTGCTTATCAGCTTAAGGAATTTTTGAGCTCAAACTGTTGGGTTTTCTAAATATACAGTCATGTCAACTGCAAACAGAGACAATCTGATTTCGTCTCTTCCTATCTGAATACTGTTTTATTTCTTTATTTTGCCTGATTGCTCTGGCCAGAACTTACAATACTATGTTGAAAAGGACTGGTGTGGTGAGAGAGGGCATCCTTGTCTTGTGCTGGTTTTCAAAGGGAACGCTTCCAGCTTTTGCCCATTCAGTATGATATTGGCATGGGTTTGTCATAAATAGCTCTTATTGTTTCGAGATATGTTCCATCAAACCTAGTTTATTGAGTGTTTTTAGCATGAAGGGATGTTGAATTTTATCGAAGGCCTTTTCTGCATCTATTGAGATCATCATGTGGTTTTTGTCATTGGTTCTGTTTATGTGATGGATTACATTAATTGACCTGTGTATGCTGAACCAGCTTTGAATTCCAGGGATGAAGTGGATTTGACGGTGGTGGATAAGCTGTTTGATGTGCTGCTGGATTCAGTTTGCCAGTATTTTATTGAGGATTTTCACACTGATGTTCGTCAGGGATATTGGTCTGAAGTTTTCATTTTTTTCCAGGTTTTGGAATCAGGATGATGCTGTCCTCATAAAATGAGTTAAGGAGGAGTCCCTCTTTTTCAATTGTTTGGAATGGTTTCAGAAGGAATGGCACCATCTGGTCCTGTGCTTTTTTTTTTTGGTTGGTAGGCTATTAATTGCCACTTCAATTTCAGAACTTGTTATTGGTCTATTCAGGGATTCGACTTCTTCCTGGTTTAGTCTTGGGAGCATGCATGTGTCTAGGAATTTATCCATTTCTTCTAAATTTTCTAGTTTATTTGCATAGAGGTGTTTATAGTATTCTCTGATGGTAGTTGGTATTTCTGTGGAATCAGTGGTGCTATCCCCTTTATCATTTTTTATTTTGTCTATTTGATTCTTCTCTCTTCCCTTCTTTATTAATCTAGCTAGCGGTCTATATATTTTGTTAATTTTTTCAAAAAACCACCATCTAATCTTTGACAAATCTGACAAAAACAAGCAATGGGGAAAGGATTTCCTGTAATAAATGGTGCTGGGAAAACTGGCTAGCCATATGCCACAAACTGAAACTGGACCTCTTCCTTACGCCTAATACAAAAATTAACTCAAGATGGATTAAAGGCTTAAATGTAAACCCCAAACCATAAAAACTCTAGAAGAAAACCTAGGCAATACCATTCAGGACATAGTCATGGGCAAAGATTTTATGACTAAAACAGCAAAAGCCTTTGCAACAAAAGCCAAAATTGACAAATGGAATCTAAGTAAACTAAAGAGCTTCTGCACAGCAAAAGAAATTATTGTTAGAGTGAACAGGCAACCTACACAATGGGAGAAAACTTTTGCAATCTACCCAGGTAACAAAAGTCTAATATCCAGAATCTACAAGAAACTTAAATAAATTTATAAGAAAACAGCAAACAACCTCATCCAAAAGTGGGCAAAGGATATGAACAGACACTTCTCAAAAAAAGACATTTATGCAGCCAACAAAAACATATGAAAAAAAGCTCATCATCACTGATCATTAAAGAAATGCAAATCAAAACCACTATGAGATACCATCTCATGCCAGTCAGAATGGCAATTATTAAAAAGTCAGGAAACAATAGGTGCTGGCGAGGCTGTGGAGAAATAGGAACACTTTTACACTGTTGGTGAGAGTGTAAATTAGTTCAACTATTGTGGAAGACAGTGTGGCAATTCCTTAAGGATCTAGAATCAGAAATACCATTTGACCCAGTAATCCCATTACTGAGTATATACTCAAAGGATTATAAATCATTCCACTATAAAGACACATGCACATGTATGTTTATTGTGGAACTGTTCACAACAGCAAAGACTTGGAACCATCCCAAATGCCCAGCAATAATAGACTGGATAAAGAAAACATGATACATATACACCATGGAATACTATGAAGCCATAAAAAATAATAAAATCCTGTCCTTTACAGGGACATGGATGAAGCTGGAAGCCATAATTGTCAGCAAACTAACACAGGAACAGAAAACCAAACACCACATGTTCTCACTCCTAAGTGAGAGTTGAACAATGAGAACATGTGGACACAGGGAGGGGAACAACACGCACTGGTTCCTGGCAGGGGGTGGGGGGCAAGGGGAGGGACAGCTTTAGGATGAATACCTAATGCATGTGGGGATTAATACCTAGATGATGGATTGATAGGTGCAGCAAACCACCATGGCACATGTATACACATGTAACAAACCTGCACATTCTGCTCATGTATCCTGGAACTTGAAGTAAATTCTTTTTTTAAAAAAGACTGGTACTGAGAGGGTGCTTCTTTCTGATATTTTTCTCCAAGAATTATGAGGAGGAGTGATTCCTTAAAACTGAGAGTGGGGGAAGGGTGTGAGATGTTTTAGGGAAAAGCTGATGCTATGAAACCTTCACTTGGAGAGAGGGAAAGGGAATGCATAATGGCTGCCAAGCAGTACTGGGAATCTATTTGAATTATATGAATATGAATTTAAAGTGTAATACTTGTGGGATTTTTAAATCTTTTTTGAGCAAATTTCAGTGCCTCTGGAGCAGGCACTATATAGACAGATGATTTAACAAGGACTGGACTTTTGCTGGCCAAGTATAAGAGGGACAAGTAGGAGGATTAAAGATGTTCATAAGGTAGTGTGTCATAATTGTGGGGTCAGTAGAAGATATAAAGGCTTTCCATTAACAAGGGAGTATATACAGCTTTAATTTCCAAATATTTAGATTTTACAAGTAACTTTATTTTTCATATTGGAAACTCACAAAGGGTTCTGTTTTTTCTCCCTAAGATCCTCTAAAAAAACAAAAAACTCAATTTATTATCATCATGATCATTTCATATTTCAAAATAAAGACCAAAGACTAGGGAGGACACAACTTCAGGATAAAAGGCAGCCTTTCAAATTAAATTTAATTAAATAAACTTAGTTTTCTAGAACACTCAAAATATTGTTCTTATTTTATTATTGATGAGTAGAAATTATTCATGGACCAGTACAATGTCACTGACAATTACTTGGCAATCACAGGTGTACACTATGGATGCAGAATCAGAAAGACATAATCCTAGGTCCTGGTTCTGACAGCCATCACCTATGTGATCTTGGAGAAATTGCATAATTTTTGTGAACCTCTGCAAAATGAGGTATCTTATCCATACATTTCAATAAGGTATCTCATCTATACATTGCAATAACTAGTACCACACAACATTCTATGAATATCAAATTTGATCACATATGTAAAGTGCCTCATGTAATGCCTGGAGTATATCAAACACTCTTTTATATCATTTGTTATGATGATTGACTTAAAATCATGAGGTTCATAAATTTGGAGAAGAGGCTTTAATTCTTATGAAGTGTTCTAGCCTGTAAGTTGGCCATCTTAACAGGCTGGGAAGTGGCAGATACCAAAGCGAGCACTTTGAGGATGGGGAGTGGAAAAATAATTTATGTTGAATGAGTTGGCCAAGTATAAATTTTCAGCAGATTATAGTAGAAGCTATGAGTATTCACAAAGAGGGGGGATGTGCACAGGTGTAGTATGCAAACATGCATGTTACATATGTCTCATGCTCACTTCGGGGTGGAGATCTAACACTTTAATGCATTACAATTAGGCCCTATATATCAGAAGATGAAGCAGGAACATGAAGGCACTCAAGTGCACAGCCTCTGTAAACCGGCCAGAACCAGTCCATGGTCAGTGGTTTATCAGGAGACAGTTACTGAAATCAGTCTCTTGTCCAGTCAAAGCTGTAATTATATCTTGCGGAACTAGTTATGGCTTGTCAGTTAGTCAGTGTCACATTTGGTGAGCTGCAATTGTTTTAATATTGTTTATCTCACTGCCAGAGGAAAAAAAAAAAATCTTGTTGTAGTTAGAACACAGTTTATTCTTTAAGTGAAGTGGTATGCAAATTAACCCTTGCCTGTCATGGCCCTGTGCCCTGTTTTAACAGTCTTCTTTTTACCCTCTGTGAAACTGCTATTAAAACTGAGTTGTATCCCTTATAATCTTTTCATCCTTATCTTTAGTGTCTCTTATAAAAGAAATCAGACCACAAACTCCTTTAAGGTATTTATCAACTCTGTTGAAACAGGGCAGGTCTCCTCTTATTAAGACAAAAAGACTGAAGTAACAGTGTCTGTACCTATTTTACATTTGCTTCCAAAGTGATAATTTAATATTCAGTTAGAATTAATATATAATCCCAACTTTTGGTTTAAATCTCTACCCTGTCAATGGGTTTTACTTTTGTAACTGTTTTTAAAAACAAAATAATATTTGTCCTTTATTGTGGGTTAATTAAAATTTATATTTAGTTCCAAGATTCCAAAGATGAAAATTAGAGAATGGAAGAGATGATCTTTCATATGTCAATCAGAAGTCTAGTGGATCCTAGAATGAATCTTGACCTTCTCCTGAGTAAATATCTTTCAGGACCTTACAAAGTTGGTCAACCAACTTTGACCGATATATACACAATAAGAATTCTCAACATTTGCTTGTTCATTTCGGATTGGAGATTGGAACCTTTTATGTTAACTTGGAATTGCAGCTAAAACCTTAAAGTTCACTCAGAAGAAACTAGTCAAACATATACCTCCAGGACTACCTAACCAATATCCTTATAAAATCACCCTGTCTGACCTATTCAAGTAGAAGCCTAGGGAGAATTTTGAGGAATTTCTACAAGTAAGAGTTACCTAATTAGAGAAAGAATGCAATGGGAAGGGGGTACTTCCACAGGCAGGTAATGAGCCCCCCCAGGAAAAACTGCTCACAGAGACTGGGTTGCCTACAAGTGCACTTTTTGTGACACGAAATGCTGTGTGCTTCCAAAAACAACCAATTCTCCAATCTTCCGATACAAGCTGAGCATTCCACAACTCAATTCATTTCTGACACTATCTACCCAGAACTAGAGCAGACCGCACAGGTTAAGGGGTCGGTTCCAGAGAACTACCACCTCTTCAGATGCCAGCTGCAAAGGGATTGCTCAGGCTATCCACACTACATCCACCGACTACAAATTTGGGGGTTCCCCCAATGCTCTCCTCAGGATCAACAATTCCCTAGAACAACTTACAGAACTCAGGAAAGTACTTTATCTATGACTACTAGTTTATTATAAAGGATACAACTCAAGAACAGCCAAATGGGAAGAGCTGTGTAGGGCAAGGTATTGGGAAAGGGGTACAGAGGTTCCATGCCTCTCCAGGCACACCACCCTCCAAGCACATTGATGTGTTCACCAACATGGAAGCTCTCTATCCCTGCCATTGTTAAGAATAAATAAAGTTCTCATTACTTAGCCATGATTAATTAAATCATCGGTCAATGGCAATTGAACTCAATCGCCATCCGTCTCTCATCCCTGGAGGTTGAGAATAGGCCTGAAAGTTCTAACCCTCTAATCACATGGTTTGTTTTTCTGGAGAGCAGCCCCCGTTCTGAAGCTATCTAGGGCCCTCAAGAGTTGTTTCATTACTACACAAAAACAGTAAGCTCTAAGGTTTTAAAGAGTTTTATGCCAGGAACTGGGGACACAGACCAAATATATATATATATATAATATATACAAATATATAAAATATATATAAATATATAAAATATATATAAATATATAATATATATATAAATATATAAAATATATATAAATATATAATATATATATAAATATATAAAATATATATAAATATATAATATATATATAAATATATATTATATATATATAAATATATAATATATATATAAATATATATTATATATATATAAATATATATATAATATATATAAATATATACTAAATATATATAAAAATATACATTAAATATATATAAATATATATATATTTTAGTATATCACTCTGCAAGAAAATAAAACTGGCATTTTATTTTGCTTTGCACATTTGCCAGGTAGTGACCTGATGACTTGCCCTCATGACACTTCCAGAAAGGAGCACTTCTGGTAAGACAGAGAGGAAGCACTGAGATTTTGTTCCCTTCCCTGAGGAAAGGGAAAATAGGAATTAATAAGAGCTCATTTGATGGCAGTGAACATAGTTTATTCTTCAATAAATTGGTTATTAATTATATATAATTAATAATATATGTAAATTATATATATATATATATATATATATATATAATGCTTATTAAGCCAAACACTCTTCTAGTCATGCTGGACACAACTGAAAGCAGAAGAAAGTCCCTGTTCTGTTCAGGGAGTATACTGTACGTTGTGGAGGAGATGGACAATAAGCATGGGAGCACATAAATGTCATGGTTTCAAAGGTGGTTGCTATAAAGGAAAAAAAGGAAGAAAACAAAACACAACACAACAAAACAGGGTAATGGGGCAGGCTGTTGGGATGGGGGATGGAGTTATTTTAGAGAAGCCCTCACTGTGGAACTGATATTTGAGCAGTTTCCAGTGAAATGTGGAGGCAAGCCACATAAAAATCCAGTGGACTTAGTTTGCTTTTTATCAAAATAGAAATGAATACACAGACTTTAAAATAACAAAAGAAGAATTTCAAGCTATAGTAATGATAGTTGAAAAAGTAGAAAAAAAGAGTTTGGGTAGTCTAATTGTCTGGTAAGCATGCCTTGTTTACATTTTATCAGCAACCCTTCTTTGTGTAGCAATCAGAACAAGAATAAAGAACATGCATTCAATTTTTTGACTTTCACACAGACTAATGGTTTACAAGAAGTTATTTTTTAAATCATGCAGACTATCTATTGCCTTCTAATCAATATGTGGAAATCAATGATCCAATGATGTCTAATGAAATTTGAGGGATGTAATGCTTCTCTTAGTTCTTTAAATGAGAAAGCTTGAATTACATGGATCGATAGACAATGATCCAAACTGCCCTTTCTGGCAGGCAGCCTGACTGAGCAGAAGAATATATCCAACTAAAGAACTGGGTTTACAGGCACTTGGTAGAACTGCTTTCTCTTTTAAAATCCACTAAGTGGTTTGCTTTCTTTCTGTTATGACATTTCTCTTATTTGAATGGTAGTCAATTTTGGATTTGACTTTTGACCATACTGCACTGTCTGCTACTTTAGAACAGGAGCTGAGCTCTAATAATTGTTTTACTTCTCACCCAGCACATTAAGTATAAATAAATATTTGCCTTGTTCCTTAAATTCTAGCTTTAATAGACAATACATTTAAATTGTTCAATAAATAAAATTTAAAAAAGGACACATTGAAAGCCCTTACTCCCATCCCTGACTCTATCCCCTCAATGCCCACCTGTCCCCCCAACTATGCCCAGTAGTTAATGACTTTCTTGGATATATTTTAACTGTTTCTTCATGCAAATGTATCCAAATTAAAATAAATAACCTTAAACTCTTTTATTCAAGTCTTACACAAAAATAAACAGCCAATATGCTGTTTTGCTCTTGACAGTTTTTTCATTTAATAATGTGTCTTTCTATATCAATACATTGAGAACATCTTTGTACTCTGTTGTAGCTGCATGGTATTATTTGTGGCTATATTTCTGCCATCATAAACTGTCTTGTAATCAATAACCTTTTGCTTTGTGGTAGGCAGAATTCTAAAATGACCACCAATGACCCATGCCTTTTTATAATTCCTTAGCCTTTGAGTGTGGCAGGAACTGGTGATTGTGATAGAACATCACTCTTCTGATTAGGTTACATTATAAGGCACATTTGCCTTAAGAATTATCCTAGGTAGGCCTGATCTAACCAGGTAAGCCCTTGAAAGAGGAGATTCTCCATGGCTGGTTTTAAAGATAGAAGGACACAGGACAAGGAAAGTAGACAATCGTTACTTGCTGAGAGCAACCACCAGCTCACAACTCCCAAGAAAATGGAGACCTTAGTCCTACAACTGCAAAAAAGTGAATTCTGCCAACATCCTGAAGGTGCTTTGATGAAGACCCCAAGCTCCAGATGACACAGCCCAGCCAACACATTGATTTCAACCTGTGACACATAAGCAGAAAATCTAGTTATGCCTGGAATTCTGCCCTATAACAACTGTGAGATAATGAACTTGTGTTGCCTTAAGCCATTAAGTTTGTGGTAATTTGAATATATGGCTCCTCTTTTTCCATTTCCCTGGATATTCTTACTTGCTTAGATTTTTTCAATAAGCTTTTTAGAATCAATTTTTATAGTTCCAGAAAAATGAAACTTGTGATATATTTTTAATTAACTTAGGAACAACTGATGTCTTTCTTATTTTGAGCATTTCTAATTTAAGAACATATTAATTCTGCCTATTTTTTACATCTACTATTATTGAATAGAGGAAAATATCTGTGAGGTAAGGTGGATTCCCAATTATTTAACATAAGTTTCTTTCCAGGAGATAGTTGAGTTTTCAACTCTACACAAGGAGATAGGTCAAAGTACCATCTTCTTCCAATGAAATGTGGATCGCGTCTTGTGAGGATGTTTTGTGTGTGCATATGAAAGAGGAAAAAAAATGAAGGAAAAATGAAGGGAATAGGGAAGAATAGTGGAAAGAAGGGTGAGGATTTCAGTTATTTCACAGGAGGTTCCTTTTGAATACCAATAATGGAGCCAATCCAGCTACAAATGTTTTGGGAGGAACTCCACTGGTGTTCTCAAATTCAGGAGACTCTCTGGGGCATAGAGAAAGGCCATTGCCACAATTTCCAAAAGCATGTGTAAAGAGTGACAGACCACCTAACTGTATGCTCATTGCCTTGGGCCTTGTCACTGTCTCCAAGAGCTTTCTAATGGTTGGGTTAAACAACAGAAAGTTATTGTCTTACACACCTAGAGTCTAGAAGTCTAAATTCAAGGGGCAGCAGGGTTGGTTTCTTCTGAGCGCTGTGAGGATACATCTGTTTCATGCCTCTCTCCTACCTCCTGGTAGTCTCAGGATTTTTTCAGCTATGGATGGCATTCTCTCCATGTCTTCACATGACTTTCCCTCCATACATGTCTGTTTCTGGGTCCAAATTTATTCTTTTATATAAGAACACAGACATATTGGTTAAAGCACATCCTAATGACCTTATCTTAACTTGATCATGTGTGAAGACCTAGTTTCCAAAGACTACCTTCATGGGTACTACAGATTAAGACTTCAGCATCTTTGGGGGCACACAATTCAACCCACAACAGGTCTCCTCAGTGGATTTTACACAAATATCCAGTCCTAATTCTAACAAAAACATGGAAAGTTATTTTTAAAAACCTTTTCTAACTCTACCACCTTGTAACTAAAAGACCCATGTGATTTGTTTTAAAAAGATATCTAAAATGATAAAAAGTTAACTTTCATAATTCTGAGGCTCTTCACAATTCTTAAATGGTAGATTCAACATAAAATTATAGAGGGTCATGTTTTCTTAAATAAATTTCTGACTCATCGAATTCTTGGGGAGAAAAATTAAACAGACAAAATTAACTCCAAACCTGTCAATTGCCAAGATACTTGAAAATAAAAAAGCTTAATTTTACCTTATTGCATTACTTGAAATTTAGTTAGCATTTCAGGGGGAAGGTAAACGTGAATTTTTATGAGTCTTTTAGAGCTTAATGAGTTTTATTTCTTAAGTAAACCTTTATCAGAGGAAATTAACATCTTACAAGATTTTAAATGGAACAAAAGCAAAATCAAAAGCTAGTGTTGATAAAGTTCACAGCCTTAAACATTATCACTTAATAATTTGTTACTATATGCTGGAGATCCATTATACCTCTGGTTGCAGCTTTTGAGAGCAGACTTACCTACTTCTAAAAATAATCAATTATTTATAATGCCTTGGAATAAAATATTAATCTATATACAATCTAATGAGAAATATATTGTCCTTTATATTCTTTTTCATTCTGTTGCTCTGAATTTAAACTTTTTATCTCTTTTTTCTTTTCTTGTTTCTTTTCATCTGTTTTTTTTTTTTTTTTTTTGGTGGGGGGGTGGAGGTGCCTTTGAAAGAGATGAACATTGTAATCTAGGCTTGAGGAAAAGAGAAGAAAGAAGGAATGAACTTGGAAGGAAGACAAAGTCCATTTGTCTTCTTAGTAACTGTAATTCTACTCTTTTCTTCTGTATGCAGGCAAAACATTTTAGCTTTTCTCTGTTTTCATGAAAAGACTGATTGGCTGAAAGCCTAAAACAGCTTCTCTCTTTCTCCTTTCCTCTCTTGCATTCTCCTCTGGCTTTACCTCCCTCTTCCACTACTGTATCTAGTGACCTTGCCACAGGAGCTACAATCAGCCATAAAGCGTAGCCTTACTGGAGTCACCTCCATATTAAAAATATCATCCTGGATTCCACCCTCGTCTTTGAAAATAGAACACGCTTAAGTCTACAGAAATTATGCCAACTCACTCAGCTTAGGAAAGACATCCTATTGTTCTAGTTATCATTATAAAGGCTGCTATTTTTATCTTTGTTAAATTTTTTATTCTTTTCCTTAAGCATGTTTGTAGAGTGTTAAAGCAAAGGGAGAAAGATAATCAAGCCAGCCAAAGTGAGCAGGTTTCTCTATGAAGCAAGTAGAAGGTGGCATGACTGCTCAGATATTCTTTGTAGGGCAGTTGCAATAGGAAGATAGTCCTGGTATAGCCTTAGTGTAAACATAACATCAGATCACAAGAAAAGGAAATATAGAGATCCTCTGTTTAGGTCAAAGTTCCACAGATGAATAACCTGAGGTCACAATCTTGCAAACAGTGGCTGTTGAGGGTCCACTGATTACCACCAGTACACTTTCTCTCCTACTACCTTTTAGCAACAGAAGCTTCCAAATTTTGGCTTGGCATTTGACTTCATAGCTATAGTCTACATTTCAAAACTTCTTTCATTAGTTTTCTATTTTTGCCATAATAAATTATCACAAATATATTGGCTTAAAATAACACACATGTATTATTTCATAGTTCTATAGATAAGAAGTCCAGGTGGACTCAGCTGGATTTTTAAATTTTTTAATGAACATATAATAATTGTACATATTTATGGTGTGACATACTGATATTTTCATACATGTAATGTATAGTGATCAGATCAAGGTAATTACCATATCCATCACTTAAACAGTTATCATTTCTTTATGTTGAGAACATTCAATATCCTCCTTGTTGCTATTTGAAATTATATGTCATTGTTAACGATAGTCATCCTACTGTGCTATAGAACATTATAACTTATTCTTATCTAGCTGTAATCAGTTAACAAATCTCTCTCTATTTCTCACTTCTCCCTACCCTTCCCAGCCTCTTGTATTCTCTATTCTACGTTTTACTTCTATGAGATTAACTTTCTTTAGCTCTCATATATAAATCAGAACATGTTGTGTTTAACTTTCTGTTTCTGGCTTATTTCACTTAACATAATATTCTCTGGTTCCATCCATGCTACTGCAAACTACAGCATTTCATTCTCTTTTATTGCTGAATACTATTCCATTTTGTGTATATACCACATTGTCTTTATCCATTCATTTGTTGTTGGACTCTTAGGACGATTCTATATCTTGGCTATTATGACTAGTACGACAATAAACATGGGAGTGCAGATGTCTTTTCAATATACTGATTTCCTTTTTTTTTTTTTTGGATAAATGCTCAGTAGTGGGATTGTTGGATCATATGTTATTCTATTGGTAGTTTTTGAGGAATCTCCATACTGTACTCCATAGTGGTTGCACTACTTTATATTTCCACAACAGTGTATAAGAATTCACTTTTCTCTAGTTCCTGGTCAGCATTTGCTATTTTTTGTCTTTTTGATAATAGCCATCCTAATTGCTGTGAGATAATTGCTCATTGTGGGTTTTATTTGCATTTCCCTGGTGATTAGCGATGTTGAGCATTTTTTATTTATTTGTTGGCAATTTTTATGTTTTCTTTTGAGAAATGTCCATTCAGATGATTTGCCTATTTTTTTCTGGATATGAACTCCCTGTTAAATGAATAGTTTACAAATATTTTCTCCTATTACGTAGGTCACCTTTTCACTCTGTTGATTGTTTTACTCTGAGCTTTGCAGAAGCTTTTCTATTTAATATGATCCCATTTATTTATTTTTGCTTTTGTTGTTTCTGCTTTTGAGATCCTATTCAAAAATCTTTATCCAGAACAATGTCCTGAAGCATTTTTCCTATTTTTTTTTCTAGTCATTTTATAGTTTCAGGCCTTACATTTAGATCTTTGATCACTTTGAGGTGATTTTTTTTTATTATACTTTAAGTTTTAGGGTACATGTGCACATTGTGCAGGTTAGTTACATATGTATACATGTGCCATGCTGGTGCGCTGCACCCACTAACTCGTTATCTAGCATTAGGTGATTTTTATAAAGAGTGAGAGGTGGGGATGGGGTCTAATTTCATTCTTTTGCAGACAGATATCCAGTTTTCCCAGCACTCCTAATTGAAAAGACTATAATTTCCCCAGTGAGTGTTCTTGGCATCTTTGTCAAAAATCAATTGACTGTAGATATATGGATTCATTTCTGGGTTCTCTATTCTGTTCCCTTTTTCTATATGTCTGTTTTTATGCTACTTTGGTTACTATAGCTTTGTAGTATATTTTGATGTTAGGTAATGTGATATCTATAGTTCTGTTATTTTTGCTCGGGATTGTTTTGGCTATTTGGGACCTTTTGTGATTCCATACAAATTTTAATTTTTTTTATTTCTCTGAAGAATGTTATTGGTATTAGGATAGAGACTGCATTGACTCTATAGATTGCTTTGTGTAGTATGTATGGTCATTAAAAATATTAATTCCTCCAATCCATGAGCATGAGATGTCATTTCATTTGTTTGTATATTGACTCAGGGCCTCACAATGCCAAAATTAAACTGGTGGGTGAGTTGGGATCTTACTGAGAGCCTCTGAGGAAGAGCCAGTCTTATTCAGATTGTGGGCAGAATTTAGCTCCTTTTGGCTGTTAAAACTGAGGTCTCTGTTATCTTGATATGCGGACTCTTCACTTTCAATCTGACAATGGCATGATGAATCCTTTTCATGTTTTGGAACCCTGACTTCCACTTCTGCTACCACCAGAGAAAGAACTCTGCTATTAAGGGCTCCTGTGGTTACATTAGGACCAACAAGATAATCTAGGGTAATTTTACAGTGAGTGGACTAGTAACATTAATTATATCCCTTTTGCCATATAATGAAACATACTCATTGGCATAACACTGGGGAAAGTTCATGGGGTACAACATGCTGCCTACCACTCTCTTGAGCAAGAAGCAGCTATGCTAGGGCCACCATTCTCCGGCACAAGCCACAGAGTATCATGAACCTGAAAATATAATTAAATTATATCCCTTGGAGGTGTGTAGTGTGAGAGAACCGTGCTATACAGCTAGGTTTTAGCAAATAGGAGGTAAATTGAAATAACGTGTACATTTCAGATTATTTTATTAAACCCAAAGTCTCTTCCCATGTTTCTTTCCTTTCTCCCTTTAAATTAAGTTTAAAATAGCAGTAATATGAACAATCTAGGAAGCCATGTGTTGAAAATGGCAACTCCACCCTCCCAAACCCAAACCATTCATTTCTGACCTATTAAGTAAAAGAGGAAAACAATTATATCTTATTCAAGCCACTGTATTTTATGGTTTATTCGTTATGGCAGCGGAGCTTGATAATGCTCCTGTAGAATCAGAAGTAAAATCCAGGCCCATTCATTCCCAGTGCAGCACTTCTTGTCGCCTTTTGTTTCTCCTTATTCATGTGTGTCTTTAGTTTCAAACACTGCCACTAATCATGGGGCCTATTGTTCCAGGTTCCTTCTCATTCAGTACTCCAATGTCCTCTGGTATCTGGTTCATTATTCTTCTCTTGTGTTCTTCAAAAGTTCTGTAAGAGGCTGAGGTTGGGGAGACATAGCAAGCCTGGTTGGAGGGTGAAAAGGCATAGTTCAGGCTGATAATTATGAAGGTGAGGGACTTAACAGTGGTGCATAAGGCAGACTTATGTAACACTTTAAGTCTTTGTGTATAAAAAATCTGGGGTTAAAAAAATGTGTATCATTATGTACGCAAATTCCTGAAAAGTGGTGGATAATTCTAACAGAAAATGAAATGTATCGTGATAAAGAAAAAGCAAGTCATGTTCCAGTAGAATCCCAAAAAAATTCAGGCTTGTTCATTACAAATACAACATAAATATGAAGAGTAACTAAATAATTTATTGAAAAATTTTATATCTAACATGTGCATTCATAAAACAATAAGTTACTGACAATACCAAATCAAGCAATAAATAGCATTTGCCCATTCTAATAGCTGTATTTTTCTCCATCCCCTTCACTAAATGGCATTCAAAGTCTTTGTCATGTTCCAGATTTAGCAGTTTTATTAATCTTGGCAGCAATGTGGTCATTGTTCTGATGAAATCCTCTCAGGAAAGAATGCAGCCAATGTCTGTGACCCCTTAGCCTTTTTCATGCTGGCTGATAACGTTTGTCTTAACTTCAATTGTTTCTATGGCTCTGAGCCTCTTTGAAACAGTTAACTGACACAATTTTAGGCATTATTTTTAAAAATTTAAAACATTACTTAACAAAGTAACCCTTAGAAAACACATGTGTTCATAGAGTACAATCGAAGACAATTTGAATAGTACAATATCCCAGGGCAACTGGGAATGCAAATGATGGCTGATAAACCATCTTTCATTGTGCTGTGAGGCAGAGTTTCATATCAGGTTTTACTTGAATAGTTGGAAGGACTTTGAACCCACAGTATGACTAACAATATAACCCTCCTCCTGCAAAGATAAATAAATAATGAATTTCTCTCAGGTATTTCGAAGTGTATAACTACACAATTTTTTTCTATATATTAATAAAGGTGCTACTTTTTCACTTTATTCTCGAAACAGAAAATGATTGTGAATAAACTGGGTTGTGAATTTATCTACCATAGCTAGATATTTGTTATATTTGTTATTTGTTCTAGGGATGGCTGAGCAAAAGGAATTAAAAGAAGATGCCTAGGAGGGGTAGAAATAACATTAACAAGCAGAGAACAGACAATAAAAGTCAATAGCTCCCTGGAAGATGAGCCTTTGGCTACCTATATTGCATTTGAAAAAGTTATTTAATATCTCTGACCCTGTTTTCTCATCTAAGATATGGGGATTCTAGTACCTACCTCTCCATGGATTTTTGAGAATATAATGAGAAAAAGGTAGTAACATATACCATGGTTCTAGTAACCTAGTGGGCACCCAATTATGGTTTCCTCTTACTCCCTCTACACACTCTTATCTTAGCCTTTATAAGTTAAGACAAGCTTGGAAGGAAAATATTTAGAGAGTGAGACATTCCGTGGGTACAAATTCATCACCAGCCTCAACTATATGAAACTTCAGAGGGTGGAATAGAACTCATATCTTTTGCCAAGTTTCTTCCAGGTAATATTTCTCTATCTTAAAGGATAATATTATACCTAAGTTTATATATATTAGTTTTCTCTTGCTGTATATCAAATAACCACAAATTTAGTGGTTTAAAATAACACAGATTTGTTACCTTTTAGTTTCTGGGGGTCACAGGTCAAAGTCTAGCTTAAATGGGTTTTCTGCTCAGGGTCTTACCAGGTTAAAATCAAGGTTCCAGTTCAGGCTGTATTCTCATCTGTAGCTCATGGTTCTCTTGCAGGTTGTTGGAATAATTCCATGTCCTGCAGTTGTAGCACTAGGACCCCTATTTCTTGTTGGCTATTCAGTGGGGGTCACTGCTTTTAGGTTCTTGGTTATGAAGTCTTTCCTAAGACAGTATCTAGAAGGGTTTCTCCAACGTTATATTCCAAAATTTTTATGTCTTCAGGTCTTAGATTAAGTCTTAGATCCATCTTCAGTTGATTTTTGTTTAATATGATATATGAAGATACAGTTTAATTCTTCTACATATGGCTTGACCATTATCCCAGAACCATTTGTTGAATAAGGTGTCTTTTCCCCACTTTATGTTTTGGTATGCTTTGCCAAAGATCAGTTGGCTGTACGTATTTGGCTTTACTTCTTGGTTCTCTATTCTGTTCCATTTGTCTATGTGCCTAATTTTTTAAACCAGTACCATGATGTTTTGGTGACTATGGCATTATAGTGTGGTTTGAAGTCAGGAGGCGTGATGCCTCCAGATTTGTTCTTTTTTGTTTAGTCTTGCTTTAGCTATGTGGGCCCTTTCTTGGTTCCATGAGAATTTTAGGATTTTTTTTCTAGTTCTGTGAAGAATTATGGTGGTATTTTGATGGGAATTGCATGAATTTGTAGATTGCTTTAGGAAGTGTATCAGTCCATTTTCATGTTGCTGGTAAAGGCATACCTGAGACTGGGATAAATTATAAAGAAAAAGAGGTTTAATGGACTCACAGTTCCACATGGCTGGGGAGGCCTCCCAATCATGGCGCAGGGAAAAGGCACATCTTACATTGGCAGCCAGCAAAGAGACAATGAGAGCCAAGCAAAATGGGTTTACCCTTATAAAATCATCAGATTTCATGAGAGAGATTTACTACCATGAGAGCAGTATGGGTAAAACCACCCCCATGATTCAATTACCTCCCATCAGTTCCTTCCACCACACACGCGAATTATGGGAGCTACAATTCAAGATGAGATTTCAGTGGGGACACAGCCAGACCATATCATTCCACCCCTGACATCACATTTCATTACCAGCCTCAGATCCTCACATTTCAATACCAATCGTGCCTTCCAAACAGTGCCCCAAAGTCTTAACTCATTTCAGCATTAGCTCAAAAGTCCACAGTTCAAAGTCTTATCTGAGACAAGCCAAGTTCCTTCCACCTATGAGCCTGTAAAATCAAAAGCAAGTTAGTTACTTCCCAGATACAATGGGGGCACAGGCATTGAATGTTATACCCATTCCAAATGGGTGAAATTGGCCAAAATAGAGGGGCTAAAGGCCCCATGCAAGCCTGAAAACCACTGGGGCAGTCAAATCTTAAAGCTCTAAAATTATCTCCTTTGACTCCATGCCTCACATCCAGGTCACACTGATCCAAGAGTTGGATTCCCATAGTCTTGAACGGCTCCACCCCTGTGGCTTTGCAGGGTACAGCCTCGCTCCCAGCTGCTTTCATTTGCTGGCACTGAGTGTCTGTGGCTTTTCCAGGTGCACAGTGCAGCCTCTTCAGGGATCTACCATTCTGGGGTCTGGGTCTGGAAAATGGTGGCTTCTTCTCACTTCTCCACTAGGCAGTGCCCCAGTGGGGAGTCTGTGTAGGGAATTCAACCCCCCATTTCCCTTCTGCACTGACCTAGCAGAGGTTTTCTATGAGGGCCTTGTACCTGCAGCAAGTTTCTGCCTGGACATCTAGGCATATACATACATGGTTTGAAATCTACACACATGGTTTAAAATAATTGAGGTTCCTAAACCCCCTCAATTATTGACTTCTCTGTACCTGCAGGCTCTACACTATGTGGAAGCCACCCTCTGAAGTACCCTCTGAAGCCCCAACCTGAGCTTCACCTTGGCCCCTTTTAGCTATGGCTAGAGCAGCTGGGACACAGGGCACTAAGTCCCTAGGCTGCACAGAGCAGGGATATCCTGGGCCCAGTGAATAAAACCATTTTTTCCTCCTAGGCCTTCAGGCCTGTGATGGGAAGGGCTACTGCAAAGGTCTCTGACATGTCCTAGAGACATTTTCCCCATCGCCTTGGTGATTAACATTTGACTCCTTGTTACTTATGCAAATTTCTGCAGGAATGCTTTTAACAGCACCCAAGTCACATCTTGAATGCTTTGCTGCTTAGAAATTTCTTCTGCCAGGTACCCTGAATCATTTCCCTTAAGATCAAAGTTACACAAATCTCTAGGGCAGTGGCAAAATGCTGCTAGTCTCTTTGCTAAAACATAGCAAGAGCTACCTTTACTCCAGTTCCCAACAAACTCCTCATCTCCATCTGAGACCACTTTAGCCTAGATTTCATTGTCCATATCACTATCAGCATTTTGGTTAAAACCATTCAATAAGTCTCTAGGAAGTTCTAAACTTTCCCATATTTTCCTGTTTTCTTCTGAGCCCTCCAAACTATTCTAACCTCTGCCTGTTACCCAGTTCTAAAGTCACTTCCATATTTTTGGGTATCTTTACAGCAGTGCCCTACTCTACCAGTACCAATTTACTGTATTAGCCTATTTCCACACTGCTGACAAAGACATACCTGAGACTGGGTAATTTATAAAGGAAAGAGGTTTAATGGACTCACAGTTCCACATGGGTAAAGAAGCCTAACAATCATGGTAGAAAATGAAGAAAAAGCAAAGGAAGAATGAGAGCCAAGCAAAAGGGGTTTCCCCTTACAAAACCATTAGATCTCATGACACTTATTCACCACCATGAGAACAGTATGGGGGAATTTGCACCCTTGATTCAGTTATTTCCCACTGGGTTCCTCCCACAACACACGGGAATTATGGAAGCTGCAATTCAAGATGAGATTTGGGTGGGAACACATTCAAACCATATCAGGTGGTATGGTAATTTTCATAATATTGCTTCTACCCATCAATGAGCATGGGATGTGTTTCCATTCATTTGTGTCATCTATGATTTCTTTCAGCAGTGTTTTGTAGTTTTCCTCCTAGAGGTCTTTCATTCCTATGGTTTTTTTTTCCAGCTATTGTAAAAGCGTTTGAGTTATTGATTTGATTCTCACCTTGTCATTGTGGATGTGTGGCTGTGCTATTGATTTGTGTACATTAATTTTGTATCCAGAAACTTTGCTGAATTCATTTATCAGTTCTGGGAGCTTTTAAATGAGTCTTTAGGGTTTTCTAGGTACATGATCATATCATCAACAAACAGTGACAGTTTGACTTCTTCTTTACTGATTTGGATGCCCTTTATTTCTTTCTCTTGCCTGAGTGCTCTGGCTGGAACTTCCAGTACTAGGTTGAATAGAAGTGGTGAAAGTGAGCATCCTTATCTGTTCCAGTTCTCAGGGGGAATTCTTTCATCTTTTCCCCATTCAGTGTAATGTTGATTGTGGGTTTGTCATAAATGGCTTTTATTACATTGAGGTATGTCCCTTCTATGCACATTTTGCTGAGGGTTTTAATCATAAAGAGATGTTGGATTCTGTCAAGTGTTTTTTCTGCATCTATTGAGATGATCATGTGATTTTCCTTTTTAATTCTGTTTATGTGGTGTATAACATTTATTGAGTTATGGATGGTAAAACATCCCTGCATCCCTGGAATGAAACCCACTTGATCATGGTGGGTTAACTTTTTGATATGCCATTTGATTCGGTTAGCTAGTATTTTGTTGAGGATTTTTACATCTATGTTCATCAGGGATAGTGGTTTATAGTTTTCTTTTTTTTTTTTTTGTTATGTCCTTTTCTGGTTTTGGTATTAGGGTGCTATTGGCTTCATAGAATTATATAGGGAGGATTCCATCTCTTTCTCTATCTTGTGAATAGAATTGGTACCAATTCTCTTTGAATGTCTGACAGAATTCAACTGTGAATCCATCTGGTCCTGGACTTTTTTTGTTAGCATTTCCCCTTACTTCTTCACAGCATGTAGTTGTATATAAAACAATCTAATCAAGAGGATAACTCCCCCATTATATTCTCAGGTCCTGCCCACATTCAAGAGGAGGGGTTTATACAGGGAATCTGTACCGGAAGGTAGAAGTCTGGGGACCATCTCAGAATTCTGTCTATTTTACTCTACAAACTCATTTTGAACCAAAATAATCTGCTTTTCCATGTCAAAAAAAAGTGATATTTTTTAAGTCAACAAATCAGGTGTTGCCATATTGTTCTATGTGTATTATCTTTCACAATCAGATTCAAAGAATCTTAGACAACAATTTCTAATTATTTGTTATTCTGAAAAACAATCACCAGCCAGACCATGTAGTTATGTGAAAAATTACTTTAAAGAGCTAGCATAGGACAGGTGCTATGTTTCATACCTGTCATCTCAGCACTTTGGGAGACTGAGGCAGGTGAATCACCTGAGGTCAGGCATTCAAGACCAGCCTGGCCAACATGGCAAAACCCCATCTCTACTAAAAATATAAAAATTAGCCATGTGTGGTGGCACATGCCTGTAATCCCAGCTACTCGGGAAACTACAGCAGGAGAATTGCTTGAACCTGGGAGGCAGAGGCTGCAGCGAGCCAAGATTGTACCACTGCACTCCAGCCTGGGCAACATAGTGAGACTCTGTCTCAAAATAAAAAGTAGAGCTAGTATAAAGTGATTGTCTGAAGAAGAGTACAAATCATTAATATCTAGAAAATACAATTCTACACAGAAGTAAAGTTTTGTATTACGTTTGTTTGATTTTCACATGATGAAAATAATATACACCTGATACAAAAGAAATACAGAAAGGTAAAAAGAAGGAAAAACATGTTCATAATGTTCAACCTGCAAATAAACATTTTGTTATATTTATTTCCAGGTTTCGTTTTTTCTTCCTGTATTTAAAAGATTATCCAGATCACAATTTTACTTTATCGTTAAAAGCACAGCTCTAAAGAAGCTCCTAGAACCAATAAATGAATTCAGCAAAGTTTCTGGATACAAAGTTTCCTGGCTATTTGACCTTTTTCCAGTTACTTAACGTAAGTTTTAGGTTTTTTATTTAAGAAATACATATATATATATACACACACACATACATAATACACACATCCATAGACACACAGAAATGCAAAGTAAATAAGATTCTTTCTAGAATCAGATAAGAATATTTGTACAAAACATTTAGTAAAATGTGTGGGCTATGATAAGCATCATATAAATGTGTTTTTACTTAAGTAGTATTCCTATAGATACATACACACATTTCTTATTGTTACAATAACAAATTACCACAAACGTATCTTCTTTAACAGTACAAGTTTACTCTTTATCATTTCTGGTGGTCAGAAGTCCACAAGTAGTCACAGTAAGCTAAAGTCAAAGTGTTGTCAGGACTGGTTCCTCGTGGAGGTTCTGAGGAGAGAATCTGTTTCCTTGCCTTTTTCAGTTTCTATGTGCTGTCCTTATTTTTTGGCTTGTGGCAATTTTCTCTGTCTTCAAAATGTACATCTTCAAATTTCTCTTTACTCCCATGATAACTGCCTCCTTTTGCATTTTACTGCAAGCAGCAAACAGAAATCAAGCCATACCTTTAAAACTTTGCTCAGAAAGTTCCTTAGCTACATACCCAAGTTACTCTCTTCGCAATTTCCTAGAAAACAAGTTCACTGCTTCCAAAATATAATGGTAGGATAGCCATAGTAGAAGAATTATGGACAATTCCATTCAAAAATCAAGAAAAAGAAAAAAAGAGTTGGTTCTCTCAAGCAATTTTAAAATCCAGCAAGGCCAACTCCATTATGTTTTAAGGCCTGGAATAATCTTCTGTGACTTTAGGCTCATCCCTCTATGCCAGCGGTTCCACCCTCAGAGTCATTTTTCCTTTATGTTACAGGATAGCAGGTGTTTGCAACTAAATGGTTTTATCAGCCTGCTTCCTGCCTATAGAATTTTGGAAGTCCAACAGCTTTATTTCATTTCATCTCCTCTGTCCTTTTAGAGCAAAATTAGCCATGTTTCTTCTGACCTAACATTCTCAAGTATCAGTGAGTGAGTCTTTTGTGTATGTCACAGGAATTCACTCCATTAGACAAGTGGGTCCTCCACAGGTTTTTCTGGATTATTCTTCCTCTAATTTTGGCTTTTCCAGAGATAGCTGAGAGGATCCATGAGTCAGACAACTAAGCTCCTCAAAGAGTCCTCTGTGTGACTGAATACTGACTGTGAGCTTTTGTTACTTCTAAGAAATTAGCAAAAGTTGTCCAGCTAAATTCTTGGCTTTTCCTCTGAGCATGCTTTTCTGACAGTGAATCTCCTCATTATAGCATCTTTTAAAGTCTAGATAAACTGAGAATGTCCAAAATCATCAGTTTCTGATTCCTCTTTGCTTAATAGTTGTTTCCTCAATTTATCTCTTCCTCTCACATTTTACCATAAGTAGCAAAAAAGAAACTAAGCCTTGGCTTCAACACTTTGCTTGGAAATCTCAGCTATATATCCAAGTCCATCCCTTACAAGTGTAGGACACAATGAAGGTAAGCTTTCTGCATATATAAAAAAAAGATTATCTTTACTTCTGTTTCCAATAGTATGTTGTTTTGTAAAATTTAAAGATTCTTTTGATGACAAGACGCAATACAGGAATACTCAGATAAAAGGCATAACTTTTTGTTCTTTATGGCTTGAAATGAGAGAAGGCTGCAGGCAGAGCCACATGGGGAGTTGCAACTGGAGACAGGGTAATAGGAAGCTGGAGCTTTAGGGGAAAGTTTCTGTATCTCAAATGGAGTGAAGTGTGCTAGATTTCAAGGGCTCCTTGTTCATTGCCTAATTTGAATAATTTCTCCCTAGTTGCCTGGTACCTGGCTCTGGGGTGATTAAAGTTGATGCATAACGGCCCATAATATGAGAGCTTGATAAGGGATGTGGTTACAGTGTGGACTTAGGCAGCTGCTCAAGAAGGGGAACTAACCAGCCTCTAGCCAGGGCATTGTTCCACAGTGGATACATATAAAAGTATCACTTTATACTCCACAAATATATGTGGTTATTGTTTGTAAATTAAAAATAAAACTTAAACTCTGGATAAACACAGAAAAGAAAGTGGAAAAACTATGTTACACACGTTCCTCATGTCTTTCTGAGCCCTTGCCAGTGGAATTTAACATCCATATTTCTACAAAAAGTCTATTTGAGGCAATCTAGGTTTTTTCTAACTTACTTCTCAAAATTCCTCTAGCCTCTACTCATTACTTAATTTCAAAGCCACTTCCACACACAAGTGTGTTCTACAACTGGCTTTTCCCACTTAATATACATTAGACATCTCACCATAGCAGTAACATAGGTCTGGATCACTATTTTTTATATTCCATTATGTGGCTGTGTCTTCACTTATTTATGGACACTTAAGTATTTCTTACATTTTCACTATTTCAAATAGTGCTACAACTGACATTTGGAAATTTGTTAATTATTTTCTTAAAACCCTCCATAATTTTGATTGGTTGGGTTGTTAACTCATACTATCCATAAATATATTTTATCTATGTCTTTCTAAATGTTCTTTGATAGGGTTTATCCCCAAATAGTGTATATTTGTTAGATTTCTTTTTAAATACTTCAGAATTCTGTTGTTCTTTGAAAATAATATCTTAATTTCTGTTTGGTTTTAGTAGTTTCATACCAGTATAGAGGAACAGTTGTTTCTACTTGTTAATCTTATAGCCAGCAACCTTGAGAACTCTCCTTTTAGTTCTAATAGTTTGTTGAATTTCATAGGTTTCTATGCAAAATATTATAGTATGTGAAAACAGTGACTACTAAATCTCTTCCTCCTATAGTATACACTGCTCAGTGTGGCCATCCCTCAGTTGCTATGAATGTCACTGCTAATGGCTCATACAGGCAACCTCCTCCATAGAATGGCTCTTCAGTGATTCGAGCTGCTGCATGAGGACGTGCCTGGGAATTATGCCCTCTCACTCCAGGATGGCGCATATCTCATGACTGATGATATGAGCCTCACTTACCTAAAGACAAAATAAACTTCGGGCAATTGATACTCCAGAAATCTTCTTAAGATCATCCGGAGGCTACATTTCACATAAAATTGTGTTTCTCAGCCCCCTTTTTTCCACTATTGTCCCCTAAAGAAACTTCATAGACAGTTTTTTTCCCCTAATCATCCACTGCCATGAAATTTTAATGTCAAGAGAGACCATCTATGTATTTATTTGTGTATGGTGGTGTTTTGGAGGGCTACACACCGTTATAATATCTTTCGCTTCCCCACAATCAATTTTCACTCCCTTGGGGGTGAGATTGCCCCACTGAAAGTATATGATCTGAATTATATCGTTGCTTAATTTATTTCCTTTCCTTATCCTGCTTACCTCCCTCCCTCATAGGTTTCTTCTGAGAGCACTCTTAATAAATCACTTTTTCCTTTTAATTATTTGTTTCAGAGCATTGTTCTGAAGAATGTTAACATAATTTTATCAGGTGAAAAATATCCTAATTGGAATTCTATTTTAATTACAATAAACCTACAATATAAGTTTAGACAAACTGACATTTTAACAATATTCAGTCTTCTCATCCAGAAATACAGTGCATTGCTTCATTTACTCAAGCATTCTTATATGTCCCTAAAATATCATATACATTTCTTATTAAAATTATTCCTGTTTCACATTGGTTGTTAATGTGAAAGTATTTTTTATTATTGTTTTACTTTCTGATTATTTATCTTTATAAATAATTTCAAGAGTATATTTTTATTTTTTAATTTAATTTTATTTTAAGTTCCAGGGTATATGTGCAGGACGTGCAGATTTGTTACATAAACATGCCCTTGCTGCACCTATCAATTCATCACCTAGGTATTAAGCCCTCCATATATTAGCTATTTATCCTGGTGCTCTCCCTCCCTCAAGAGTATGATTAAGAGTAAAAACATTGTCTTTCAAATAATTCCAAGAAAATTAGAATTGTTAACATCTTAAGAATAAGTAATTGAAAATTAACAAAAAGTGAATGGAAATAAAATCAAGATCAAAACACAAGCAGGCACCTAACGATGAGTAAAAAAATGGGAGTGTATTAGAAAATACATTATGAGGAATAAAAATAAATAAATAAACTGAGATCATAGTACAGATGCTTCCCAACTTAACGATTGTTTAACTTATGATTTTCTGAGTTTATGATGGTACAAAACCTAGATGCGTTCAGCAGCAACTATACTTTGAATTTTGAATGGTGATTTTTCCCCCCAGGCTAGCAATATACAATATAATACTCTCTGGCACTGCTGGGCAGTAGCAGTGAGCCGCAGCCTCCCGTCAGCCACAGGATCATGAGGATAAACACAGAGATTCTACAGTGGACTGTGTTGCCAGATAATTTCACTCAGTTGCGGCTAATGTAAGTATTCTAAGCACATTCAACATAGGCTAGACTAAGCTATGATGTTCGGTAGTTTAGGTGTATTAAATGCATCTTTGATTTATGTTATTTCCAACTTACAATGGGTTTATCTGGATGTAATACCATTTTAAGTCAAGGAGCATCTATATTTCCCAAACTAAGCAGATGTGTAAGCTATATAAAGCTGTCTGAGAAGAAAACAATGCATAAGATAGCAGATTATGTTAAAAAAAAAAAAGGACAAGGAAGAGTCTGTGAATAATTGTCTTTCTTTATTCGGTGCTAATTGGGCCCCTGTAATAATACTGCATTGTTGGAAGCCAATGTTTCTACCAATAATAATTAATATTAGGTTTGTGCAAAAGTTTTTGCATTGCTGAAGTTTGCCGTTTGATACTGGAATACATTCTTAAATAAATGTGGTTATAAATCACTTTAATGAACATTTCTCACTTTATGTTTTTTTTTTTTTTGCTAATGACTTATTACTTCCCATTTATTTTATAGTTATTTTGGACTATGGAAATGATGTTGGACAAAAAGCAAATTCAAGCAATCTTCTTATTCGAGTTCAAAATGCGTCGTAAAGTAGCAGAGACAACTCACAACATCAACAATGCGTTTGACCCAGGAACTGCTAACAAACCTACAGTGCAGTGGTCATTCAAGAAGTTTTGCAAAGGCGACGAGATGAGGAGCATAGTGGCTGGCCAGCAGAAGTTGCCGATGACCATTTGAGAGCAATCAACGAAGCTGATCCTCTTACAACTACATGAGAAGTTGCTGAAGAACTCAAAGTCGAACATTCTGTGGTCATTCGTCATTTGAAGCAAATTGGAAAGGTGAAAAAGCTTGATAACTGGGTGCCTCATAAGGTGAGCAAAAATTGAAAAAAATCATCATTTTGAAGTGTCGTCTTCTCTTCTTCTATGCAATAACGATGAACCATTTCTCAATCAGATTGTGATGTGCAACAAAAAGTGGACTTTATATGACAACCATCGACCACCAGCTCAGTGGATGGAACAAGAAGAAGCTCCAAAGCAATTCCCAAAGCCACACTTGCACCAAAAAATGGGCATGGTCACTGTTTGGTGGTCTGCTGCCTGTCGGATCCACTACAGCTTTGTGAATCCTGATGAAATCATTACATCTAAGACGTATGCTCAGCAAGTCCATGAGATGCAATATCTGCAGCTGGCATTGGTCAACAGAAAAGATCCAATTCTTCTCCATGACAATGCCCAACCACATGTCACACAACCAACACTTCAAAAGGTGAACAAATTGGGCTATGAAGTTTTGCCTCATCTGCCATATTCACCTGACCTCTCGCCAACCAACTACCACTTCTTCAAGCATCTCAACAACTTTTTGCAGGGAAAATGTTTCTACAATGAGCAAGATGCAAAAAAATGCTATCTAAGAGTTTGTAGAATCTTGAAGCATGGATTTTTATGCTACAGGAATAAACAAACTTATTTTTCATTGGCAAAAATACGTTGATTGTAATGGTTTCTATTTTCATTAATAAAGATGTGTTCGAGCCTAGTTATAACGATTTAAAATTCACAGCCTGAAAGCGTAATTACTTTTGCACCAACTTTTTTTTTATGGCAGTGTATTTTCTTTTATCACATATTTAGAATTATCAAATCATACATTGTTGGAGCTGGCTGACAACTTAGAGATTTCCTAGTTTGCCTTCCTCATTTAAAAAATAAAGAAGTTAAGCTCCAGGTAGGCTAAATTGATCTTTAATTAGGTGAAATTATTTTCCCTCTGATTTCCCTTCCTCAGGTAAAGCCATCAGAACTCATTCAAGGTAAAAATCTGAGTCATTTTGAAATTATTCTTTTTATCTCATATCCAATCAGTGATCCACATGCTATTTAGTTTTGTATCCTACATATCTCACTAACCCAGAGACACTAAGGTAGTTCAGGTCCTCATCATTGCCTCCACTCTTTCATACCCCAAATATTCTTCTGCATCTTCTGCCAGCCACATATTGCACCAAATACTGAAAATATGACAGTAATAGTCTGTCTGTGGCTGCCTTGGGTTCCTACTCCCCCCTAATTTTGATCGATCTTCAACACATCTATTGGAGAGTGTTTTACAGAACACAAATCGTATTATGAGTTCCCTTATTCAAAACTCTTCAGTAGCTTTCTGTTACCATGTGAGATTAACGTCAAGTCCATTGGTCTTTCTCAGAGTGAATCCTTCCCTTTATTTGGGGATCTTTTCTTGCTCATATTCAAGCTTTGGGTCTGCCATTCTACAGACCCATGTGCCACACAGAGGTACTAACTTTTATCGAACTATGACGGGCACATTCATACTGTAAACGTAGAATGTTAGCCTCCCTTTCTCTAGCTTATTTGGGGGAAAGTGAGCATGTCACATGTCTGATCGTGAGTCATCGCCTTCGCTGTTGCTACCACATGAGATATGTTTTCTCCCCTGCTTTCAGCTCTAACTCTGGTCATTATTTACCCTACAGCTGAGCACTACCTGATACTCCAGGATGCTTGGTTCTTCAGTATAGCACTGCGGCAGCAGTACTAGCTACAGTGAAAGGTGATACGAGGAGCATCACTTTTTCCTTTTTGGATCCATCCCTTAATTCTCCATAAAAATCATTACAAAAAAATAAGATTTTATGTATGTAACACATTTTATTACACTGTTGATAACTAAAGAAATTAAAATAAATGTAAAACAAACAACTTTAGATGCTACTACGATTGTTCCTAGTATTCAAAGAAAAAATAAATAATAATTAATGCCCTTTTTCTTAGTCTTAATAATAGAAAACTCTAAGAAACGCTTTGGAACATCACGTATATTCTTTAAGATTGCCATGACAAGGCGAGGTACCGATGTACCTCTTAATTTTTCCTGTAGTTTTGGAATGAGTAACTATTAAAACACACACATGCACATATACAAATATACAAGCCATTTATAAGGACATTAAAAATTAATAGTCTGAAACACCTTAAGAAATTTTCTTTCTATATGCAAAAATGCTTGTACTGTTATCCCTGGCCACAATGTAGGTAGAGCTGAATATTCTAATGAAGAGAAAATTTACTTTATTTTTGTAGGTTCCAGAAAATACACAAAAGATTATTGGATTTTTTTTTAAGTGGGCCATTAAAATATCTTGACAAACATCAGAACCATCTACATCTTGCTCCTGTCCAGAAAATAAAAACCCACTCAAATAATTGGACATACGAGTTTTAGAGAAGAAAGAAAGGAGATTACTCTTTTAAACATACAGTTTTAGATCTTTTCATATATTCTTTCTCTTGCTAAAGATGCTACTTCTTCTAATAAAAAGGTTCAAGTTGAAATGTCTTCTCTGTGATCCCTCCCTTACTCCCCTGTGCCTTTACCTGATTTTCCCTCCTACACTTCTCATAAAAATCTGCACTTTACTATAACTCACCACATCTCATCATATTTACTTACATCTCTCTGTCTCTCTGTGTCACCTGTGAGCTCCTGTGGGGGCAAGAAATAAGATTCTATTCATCTGTGTCTTCTGGTACTTAGTCACAATAAGTGTTCAATAGATATTTGGGAATAAATTAGAGAAGGAATACATTCCCAAAGTTATACAAAGTAGTGACCAGGTAGATAACAAAACTAGGGATTTATGACTCCTAGTCTAGTATTTTCCATAATTATATAACTTGGTCTCTAAACAGCAGTTAATTCCCAAATTGCAGGCTAGACATCCAAGAAGTTTAATGAGTTTTTCAAGATCACATTTATAATGTAAGAAACATCATTATTTCAGTCAGCATAGATTAGGTTATGCTGCAGTAATACTCTCCAAATTCCTACATACTGAAACAATGAAGGTTTGCTGATTGCTCCTGCTACAGGTCCATCATAGGTAAGAAGAGGATATTGATACTGCCATTGAGAGACACAGGCTGATGGAGCAGCCACAGTCTTGAACCCTGATTGCATTTATGCCACAGGGAAAAAAATATTCTGAAGAGTGTCCACCAGCAATTAACTTCTCTGGTCCGGAAGATGTTACTTCCCCCCATTACTCATCACACGATCCCCAGCCAACAACAAAAAGATTGGAAAGTATAATTCTACCATGTTTGAACTGGAGATGATATTTGGTTAGCAACCATTTTCCTTAAAAATGCAAGTTGGTCAAGACTAGTACCAAGACTTACATATAATAAGTATATCAGAGATATTTGCTAAGTTGAATATAATTTTTATTTCTAGCCCAGTATTCTTTCTACTAGGCAGTTATAAGATACACTTATTTAACAAAAATACCAAGGATGTGGGCATTTTTATTTTAAGATAATTCAGATACAATAAATGTGAAACTGTTCAAGGAATTATACATCTTAGCTTAAGACCAAGAAATAATTGTGATTATTTTTTATGGAAAATAGCTGTCTTTAGCTACACAGTAGGTGATAATAAGAAAAACCATGACTAATTGTTTGCAGATTGTTGAATACAGAGAAATAAACTTAAAGGTCAATAAAAAGTTAAATGGGGTGATTTTCGTAAGTGCTATATAAAAGCAGCATGACACCTTCCTCCCCTAGACAGGGCTTTGGGGCAGGAAAGCCCAAAATTCTAGACCTAAATTCATTACCTATTAGCAATGTAACCTCGACTCTCCTGTAGGCATATGTCTTGCTGTATAAAATGAAAATCTGGAATAATGTATAAGATTCCTTACAATTTAAAATTATGTGAGCTACGTGAGTTAACTTGTCATAACTCAGATTAGGAGTAACTTCTATAATAGTTATGGTGGCAGTAACTGCTATAGTAACTACTCCTCAAAATTTCAATCCCATAAAATAATACAATTCTATTTTTCATCCACATAACAATGTTCCTGTTTTTCCACATGGTGATTCATTCACAGGCTTCTCCACCTATTTGCTCTACCATTCATTCACTGGAGCCTCAGAGTCCTCTGCTTCTGGTGAAAAAAAGGAAGGAGAGTGGAGAAACCTAGACCATAAGTGGCACACATCACTTCTGCTTAGCTTTTTTGGGGGAGAATTTCTCATAGATGAGAACACATTACTGCAACTGTATACAAAGGAGGCTGGAGAAACATAGTTCCTGTCCGGAGATTCCTCTACCAGCACCAACTTCACACTGTGGAAGTAGAGACTCAAATTTTTGGAGAACATCTAACCCGTGGCACATATTCTCAAGTCTTTCTTGACCGCCACCTTTGTCCATTGAAGAATTTATCACTTCTCTCTGCTGCTTCCCCTACGCTCAGACAGAATGCTATCCTGAGATCTACATTAGTTGGTTTCTTTAGGTGGCAAAAATTTAACAGCAGAGACAATTTTTATTTTAGCCTTGTACCTTCCAGCATGTTGCCCTGTTCCAGGATAGAGCAATTATTTTGTTAAAATAAATAAACATATATATATATATATATATACACACACACACACACATATATATACACACACATATATATACACACATATATATACACACACACACACACACACATATATATATACACATATAATGAATTTACTCAGAGCCCTCTCTGTCACTTTTGTGTTTTATTTCTGTGTATTTGGGAAAATATTTTAATCTACAAGAACATTATTAAAACATGTACCCTGCAATGCTATTGAGGGCATTAGATGAGAAACATATATTAAGTGTTTAAATATAAATGATGTTTCCCAGACCCTCACTCTCCACCTGAAATCACATCCCCTTCGTAAGTAGGAGATGGAGAGAAGGCCTATTTTTGAAATCCTAATGTTAGGTATAGGAATTGAAATATGCCCTTATTCCCTAAGTTTATGTCCATAAACGTTGTTGTTGTCGTTGCTGCCGTTTTATTCAGAAAGGTATAAGTCACCATACTGCTTCTAGAATGACAGAAAAATTAGATTTTGTAAACTTACAAGTAAAGACATAAGTGCACCCTGAAAAGCGGCACTTAGACTTCATAGGAAATACCTGGGAAGATTTTGTCCACGAGCAGCAAGGAAATATTTTGAGAAATTTAACTTTTAGGTCTTATTCAGTTCAGTCAAATATATAAACATGTAATAATATGTTTAATGCAGAACATGTATTCATTCATTTATCAAACAAACATTTATTAAGCATTTACTTTGGTTTATTAACTTACATTATTTAGGAAAAAATCAAACCATGTTTTTCAAATTACCTACGTAACTATAGAATGCTTTGGACTGGATATGTAGTAAGATCCTTGGGGAGCATTTTTAGCCATAACATTTGGACCATTAAATGACCAGAGCCCACTCCTACACATTGCTTGAATTCCAATAAACATTTATGGAATAAATGCAACAATAACTATAAAAATTCATTTAAATCCCTTATTTAGACTTTTTAGCTATGACAATGTAGAATTTTACTAGAACCCAGGGATCTTGGAAAACAAAGGTGTTAAAGAAATATCCCCATCCTTTTGTGTCCCCGAAGATACCTTACTACAAAGAAACAGCCTTCCCTATGACTTATTTAGGGATGCTTTCCTTGGTTTACCTATGACCAATCCAGACAAAACCCTCCAAACTCCCATTCTTTGCTTCATTAATAGTTAACTGAACTGCTGGTCCCCACGGATCAATGAGAACAAAATGCTTGTTAAGCAAGCTTTGTTAAAGCATCTCTGCTTCCCCTAGGTCCATGAACTTTGAACCACCTTCAGACTAAACCAGCAGACAGCCCCTTAACAGCAACTCCTGAGAATAATTCAGTAACACACTTTCTTATTTACTGTCCAATCTGCTGTCCACTCTTTCATCCCATTTATCCACACCTAATTTTTCTCTAGCCTTGTTTACTTCTTATTATAAAAGGAAAACTTTTTTTGTTTAATCTTTGAATACTGGCAGGTCTCACGATTTATTACAGTAGTCCCCCTCCTTCTATTACAATTCCCCTCCTTCTATTCTCTTTCCTCCTTGCGATAATTTTTAAAAATATTTTCTTTACCCTAATTCCAGATTTGTGTTTTATTTGATACCTGCTTTGAAAGAGGATTATTTCCCCCCCACACACACACCCCCATGTACAAATGTAAACTAAATCTCCATCTGCTATAGTCCTAACTTCATTTTTTCTCATTTGACCTCTTAGAGTGTTTTTCTGATTTTCTAAAGTGAAAATATTTATTAACATTCAAGTTGAATAAAAAAGGATGTTTAGAGCCTATATCAAATAAAAATGCGTTGCAAATAAGAGTTCCATGACTCTGTCTTGGGGCTTGAGGAGCACTTACAGAAAGACTGCCTTCTTGAATGTTAGGGGACACTGTTTTAGTTACAGTAACTGTCTTGCCATAAGCTTGAATATGTACTGCCATCTACTGGTAAATAGTACAAAATCAAATAAAAACAAATGGCACTTCTTTCTTGCAATAAGTATGTGAACACATTTGTTGAAAAAAAAGGTCCTCTCAACAGACCTAACAACAAATGTTTATGTTCTATATACATAATTTATTTATTAACTCACCATGTTTAAATACTGTTTTATCTTACATTTTCTTAAAAATGTTTTTTGGTTTATAAAATATTTTTAACTGATTCAGGGTTAAATATCTGAACAAGTCCAATTATTGTACTATGTTGAATAGGATAGTACAGTTCAGAACAATACAGAGCTTTGATGTGCAAAGGTGCAGTCTGCTGACCACACTTTAGGTACAAGAAACATCTGGGAGCTCGTCAGGAATTCAGAATCTCAGTCCTCTTCCCAGACCCTCTTAGAATCTGCACTTTAACAAGATGATTAGGCAAATGGTTTTCACATTAGAGTTTGGGGAGCCCTGGCACAAAGTAAAGTATAGCACTGCATAGGCAAAATCACTAGTCTGAAATATTAAAAATCAAAAACAAAGAACAAAGGAACTCATGGTCCTGGAATCATTTTTTATTTTTCAATCTTTAAATGGACTTCATCCTGCAATTAAAATATTTTGAATCACTGTAAGATCAATTGAAGCAGTTATGAAACAAATTATAATGGAAGACAATTAAGAACAATACCCTAGAGCTAAATGTTAATATTATACATTTGTGCATATTGGAATTCATTTTTCTGTTCAGCATCCTTGATGAGACTTTCCATAACATTAATTACTGAGACAGCTATGCCAGCAGCCTCCCAAGAAAGTCAAGAAATAGTCGAAGAAAAGATACAAAGTAAGGAGTTGGAGTTAGAGTAAAGTCAATGAGGGGTGCTAAACTTCATGCAAATGCATACACATATACATATGCACACACACACACACAGACAGACACACACACACACACACTGAGAGTGATCTCCCAATATCAAGCTGGCAGACCGCAGGAGCCAAAATTTCAAGGTTCGCTGGCTCTCCACAGCTCCTACAATCACTTTTATTAGAAAGAGACTCCATCGCTAAAGTGATCTTATTTAGTGTGCCAGAGGCCTCTTACTTGAAAAAGAAACACAGATAAAAGTGTACATTCAGCAAAAGGGCACAGTTTTCTTTTTTTTTAATGTAAGTTGTATATATTATCATTGTCTTTGAATTTATTGAGACTTTCATTATGATTAGCACACAGTCATTTTTTTAAAAATGTTTCATGTGAGCTTGAAAATGTGCATTTTCTACTTCTTAGGTGCTAAATAGATAGATAAATCAAACTTGTTAATTGTTAATTATGCTGTCCATATTGTCTATATCATTATTAATTTATTTCACTGCCTAACTGATTGATTAATAAAAGTATATTAATATCTCCCATTATAGTGATAAATTTTTTCTATTCCAGCAGATTTTGCTTTCCATATTTTATGACTGTTTAACTAGACTGTTTATATTTTCCTAAGAAATTTATTATTTTATAATATATCGTGTCCCTCTTTATTCTTAATAACATTCATCTTAAATTCTGTATAATTTAATATGACCCGATGTAGGCTAAACTTCACAGGTTTAGAGTCAGGAGCCCCCAGGGCCACTTTTACTTTTGACCAGTTGGTGACAAATTAGAGTGTTTCAACAATCACTCTCAGGTTTGATAATTCAAGAGAAAAATTCATAGGACTCACTAAAAGAAAGTCTAATACTTAAAGTTATAGTTTTAATATATATATTATATAGCATATATAATATATATATTCCCAAATTAGAAGAGATGCATAGGGTGAAGACTCAGAGAGTTCCAAACACAGTTTTCATCATCTTCTCAGCGTCAAAGTGCGACAATACTCAAGAGTATTGCCAACCAGGGAAAGCTCACTGAGCTTCAGTGTTAAGAGTTTTGTTTTTGTTTTTTTAATCGGACTCTAACTCTGTAGACACAGTTGATTGAATCATTGTCCACTGACTCAATCTCCAGTTAGCTCTCGCTTCCACTGGGGTTAGGGTGATATAAAAATATAAGGTTGATCTTTCCAGTATGGCCAAATCCAACCTAGTCAACTCCTTAGCATAAACTATCTAGGAGCTAACCATCAGTCACCTAATCAGCATAACTCTCTATCAAGTGTGTTCTAACAGGCCCACCATAACAAAGACACTCCAATTACTTGGAAAATTCAAAGGGTTTAGAGGCTACCTCCTGGAGCCAAGACAAAGGCCAGACTTCTCTTTTGGTAAAGTTAGTTCTTCACCACACAAGTACTAATATTGCCACCCTAGCTTTCTTTTCATTATGAATGACCCACAAAGTATAAAATAAATGGTAAAAAAAATCCAAATATTTCTGTAATCACAGTAAATATAAATATACGAAACTCATTATTAAAATTTGTCTTATTGGAATAAAATAATTCTTGTTATTTACAAAAGCCAAACATAAATGATATGGACACGTCATCAAATAAGTGCAAATTAAAACCACAATGAAACACCACTATGCACTCACCAGAAGAGGCAAACTTTAAAAAACTAATAATACATAATAATCATAATCTTCATCTAAGCTGTGGTAACATGGGAATATAAATTCACCTGTAACGTGTATACAAGTAGAGATTACCAAGCCATACATTTAAGATATATGCATTTCTGTGTATGTTATATCTCAATAAAATAATTTTAAAAACATGAATAAAAAAAGACATTCGCTTTCAGGACAGCCTCATATTCTAGTTTCACTCTTCAAAATCTGCTTGCAGCTGGTTTCAATTCACTGATAGAAGTAATACTGCCTACTAGACAGGGATTGGAGAATGTGGAGAAATAGGGAATGAGCCCAGAACAGAGGAAGGATATTGATATTATTACCCAAAGTTAATATAGTTGAACAGAGACATCTCAGTGCTTAGGTTGAAAAAGAGGGATAAGAAAAAGAACAAGGCATAAAAGAAGGAGATAGGTTGAATACAGGAGTACTGGCTAGAAAGTTCAGAGGGCTATGGAATCAATGTTCTGCTTCAGAATCATGGGCCTAGCTAGATAACTAGTATAGTTTTTATTCCCACAAGTCAGTGAAGTAATGTGAGAAAGTCACACCGAACTGACAGATACACCACTGAAAATGTGGATGCATCTCACGTGGTAGTATGGTCCAGTTACAGGGAAATAGTTGACTGGCATATCAACATGTCCTCCTTCTCCTGAATCTAGCAAATTCTCTCATGTGTCCAGTTGAAGTCTTCCTTTCTCCCGTTGTATTAGGTTTCTAGGGCTGCCATAGCAAAATACCACAAAGTCACTTAAACAACAGAAATGCTTTGTATCACAGTTGTGGAGGTCAGAAATGGAAAATCAGGTGTCAGCAGGGCCATGCTCTCTCTGACAGCACTGGGGAAAATCTGATTGAGACCTCTCTCCTAGTTTCTGGTAGTTTCCTGGCTTGGGGCAACATAATTCCAATATTCACGTGGTATTTTTCCTGTGCGCATTTGTTTCAGTGTCCACATTTTTCCTTTCTATATGGACACAGACATAATGGACCAGAGTCTACCCTAATAATCTAGTCTTAAATTGATAATCATCAAACACCCTTTTTCCAAATAAGGTCACACTTAACAGGTATTGGGAGTAAAGATTTCAGCATCTTTTTGGGGATACAATTCAACACATAACACTAGTCCTCTGTCTTAATACTGACACTGCAATGTCCTTGAACTTTTACCTTAATTAAGTGGCCAAGACCAAGTCTTCCTTCCTAGAATCTCCTTTGTGTCACGCGTGTCCGAGTGAAGAGACCACCAAACAGGCTTTGTGTGAGCAATAAAGCTTTTTAATCACCTGGGTGCAGGCAGGCTGAGTCCAAAAAGAGAGTCAATGAAGGGAGATAGTGGTGGGGCCGTTTTATAGGACTTGGGTAGGTAGTGGAAAATTAGTCAAAGGGGGTTGTTCTCTGGTGGGCAGGGGCGGGGGTCACAAGGTGCTCAGTGGGGGAGCTTCTGAGCCAGGAGAAGGAATTTCACAAGGTAATGCCATCAGTTAAGGCAGGAACCAGCCATTTTCACTTCTTTTGTGATTCTTCAGTTGCTTCAGGCCATCTGGATGTATAAGTGCAGGTCACAGGGGATATGATGGCTTAGCTTGGGCTCAGAAGCCTGACACTTTGTGCTATCTTTTGTGGACAGATTGAGATTGCATCATTCATATCCACAAATACATGACCTGTCCATTCTCCTCTTCAAGTACCTAGCAGTTGTTTCAGCAATTACTCATGAAATTCCTATCAAATTATCGCTTTGTAATATCAAAGATCTCAAGGAATCTAGATCTCCAGGCATTCTGTCATAGTGCAGATATAAGCAAAACCACTGGTTAATGCACATTACACAAATGGAGGTGGAGAGGGAGAAAGGGAAATGCTAACATCTCTTGAACTGTTGACCTCCTTTATCCCCAATTCCATTATGTAAATTCAAGCCTTACCATCTTCTGCCTGGATTATTTTAATAACCTCCTAATGGGCTTCCTATCTCCAATCTTGTCCACCTCTAATCCATTCTCCACATTAGACCCAGAATGATCTTTTTAAGTCACCCACTCCCCTCCTTAAAATCCTATCTTAGCTCAAAACTGCTCTCAGGATAACATACCAAATTCTTATAATGCTTTTTTCAGGTGCTTATTTAAATGAAGTTCAATTCTTTAAATTCACCTTACACTCTCTGTCCCTTAGGAAATTGCTCTTGCTTTTGTTTCTGCCTGGAATTCTCTTTCACCACTGTCACTCATTGCAAGCAGCTAACTCATTTGAGCCTTCCATCTTTGCATAAATCTTTCCTGCATCTCCAAAGGATAGATTAGGTGTTACCTTCCACTACCATTAAGTACTGCCACTAAGCACTCAGTACCAGTACTTAAATCTTATTACAGCTTTTATCACTGTCTATTGTGATAATTACCTGAGCACCTCTCTGTTTCCCCAACTATTGCCTAAATTCCTTCAAGGCCAGCATCTTATGTTATCTTGTTCATCCTTCTCTTCTTAACACCCAGCAGTGCCCCCTCCACATAGTAAGTACTCAGTAAAGCTGTCTAATGTATCTAATTTTACTGATTTATTTTAATTTTACCAATTTAATAAAATAGTAAAATAATCAGATTATTCAGGAAAAAATATATTTTTTGCTGCCAAATTTCTTTCTGTAAATAAAAGTGCCCCCAAACTCATTTTTAGATGATCAGTTTCACTAATTTTAATACAATGGAATATTGCTCTAAAGCTATCAGATACAAAGAAGTAATATTTTATGTAGAATAATCTCATATTTGATTTCATCCAAATAGGGTTAGTTGCTAATGTCCCCAGAGCACTTCATTATAAGTTGGCCAGACTTAAAAGGCTTAGACACCAAAAATGCATATCTAAAACAGATGTCTCTCTCAGAGAGTAAGCTTTTCCAGCACAATAAATTCTACTGTTCTTTGCTTCAGAACACAGAAATGCATGACATGCAAGAAAAATGTGTGAAATACAACAGGTATTTTGAGATTTAAAAAAAAAATGGTATAGAAGTGAGTCTTTGAACAAAAGCTGTTTTGTTTTATAAACCAACTTGTGTTCACAGTCACAACTATCCTCCACTCACTGGATAGAAAAGTGTTTTTTTTTGTTGTTGTTGTTGTTTTTTTCTTGGGAGAAATAAATACAGTATTTTATAGGTTCTTTTCTCCCTGCCTTTCATAACTGGAATATGAAACTATGTAGCCCTTTAAAACACTTTTATGTCACCTTTCAAAAATGAAAACAAAACAAAAAGCACATTTTTTTATTTTTGTAAAATAAAGAAACATAAATTTGATGATTTGGTGTATTTCTGCAAACAAAGTACACAATCTGAATACTTCAGAGAAATAAAACATTGTTACAAGCTAATAGTTTCTTACTTGTAGCTATGTGCCAGGACACCTATCAAAAACATGTCCAGTCAAGAGGTTGACACTGTTTCAAAGTGAGGCCATTAATCTGGTGACAGCACTCCATTAAACTAACTCTGCAAATCATTTTGTTGGAGGAGTGAACTATTGGAGAGAGAGTGGGACCCCTGTTTACTGTCATTATTGACTAATTACAGCATGATTGCTTAGGGACAAGCCAATTGTTTGCATCATGTAGAAAGATAACAAAGATAAAGACACTCCACTTTGGAGGAACGCAGCTCCAAGGGGATACATTTCTCTTTCTCACTCTCCTCAGTAAATGAGAAAAAATCCTGTTCTACCATGTGGATGGAGGGAAGATTTCATTTAAGGTAACATAATTAATAGAGCACATTTTTATTCTATAAATAAGCTGTATGTACATTTTGGTAGCATTCTGAGTAATGTATTATTTACTATTTCCTTTTTTATTTTTATTTTTATTTTCTTTTTGAGAGAGAGTCTTGCTGTCTCCCAGGCTGGAGTGCAGTGGAGGGATCTGGGCTCACTGCAAGCTCCGCCTCCTCGGTTCACACCATTCTCCTGCCTCAGCCTCCCGAGTAGCTGGGACTACAGACGCCCGTCACCACGCCCGGCTAATTTTTTGTATTTTTTAGTAGAGACGGGGTTTCACCGCGTTAGCCAGGATGGTCTTGATCTCCTGACCTCGCGATCCGCCCACCTCGGCTTTCCAAAGTGCTGCAATTACAGGCGTGAGCCACCGCGCCCGGCCTGCTATTTCCACTTTATACACTACTATAGTAAAATATTGGCCTACCAGAAAACAGAGTTTTTTACATTTTGGTTTCCAACTGTGATATAGGACAGTAACAGCCAGAAAAATATTGATCTAATGAAATAAATCAAATATCTCTTATGGTTGCATTTACCAGCTGTTTTATTCAAACTAAGTTTGTCATTAGAAAATTTCATGAGATTTGTTTGGAATTGTTCTCCCAAATGTATACTCAATTCTTGACGATCTAAGAGAGCAGAGCGTAGGAAATAGCAAAGATTACTAAATCTACAAATCCCTTCCTTGTCTAAACTTCTTCTAACAAATTTAACGGAACAACTTCATCTCAAGTCGATATGTTAATGAGCAGGAAACCGGAGAGTGAGTAGCAAAACAGAAAAGAAACAGAAACAAGGGCTCTGGAAAATTTGTTAGCTGCTTTATTGACTCTAAAATACACCTTTATGAGGCAGCAGGGAAGTGGAGGAGGATTATTTCATTGAATAAAATGCAGGCCAAAGTTTGTTATTTCTGGATGTAAGCCAAACATATCTACAAAGGTCTTATATATTATGAGATATATTCTCTAATATGTTATGAGATATGAGAGAATAAACGAGTAGATCTTATGGTGTAGTAGAGTAAAAATTTAGTCTCTGTAACTGTGAAACAAGGAAGTAATTGGTTAAGCATTCTTAGCCATTTATAAAATATCCCCTAAGTGCCTTACAGGTTCTATGTTAGCTGTAGGAATAGTGATCATTAAGACAGGTACAGGTATTTCTTTCAAGAATTTATTTAAACAGTTATTAAGTGAATTATTTTAATTAATTAATTATTAGTTAGCATTATGAAAAACCTATGAGGAAATAAAGGGTGTTATGAAATAACAAAACAAGGAACTGACTGAGTCTGAGAGGGAAATATCCTCTGGGGAAGTGCAATCTGAAGATCATCAGGTGGTAGGTAATTCAATTAAAAAACCTTATTGAGCCTTTGCTGTATATATACCACATATATACAGCAAACTATACCACACTTTGCACATATTTTTGCATGTGTATAGAACTACACTTTTTGATAATAAGATGTGGTTATACAATGAAGGAATGTTAAGTCATTCACAAATAACTATAATAGGAAGCAGAATGTATTGCCACCAAAACTTGTCTTAATAAGTTTTTGGAATATCAGAGAAGAAAAAATTGCTACTGCTTCATTTTCTTGATAAGATTAGTTAAATTAAATTGAAAGAAGACACCGATCAGATTATTTGAGAAACAATGGCAAAAGACACACTTCTCAATGGCTTCCAAAGACCTGGCAGGGGTGACAAAAGCTGAATGAACAGCTTGCATGCTGGACATGATAATACCAGAGAGAGACAGCGTCCTCATGACACATCTTGCAGTATCAAATCCTAAAATAAAATGAAAACAATGGTCTCAAGGATTCTTTGGAGCTGGACTTTTTAGTAAGCCATACATAGTTATTGGGTTGTTAATTTGGGAATGTGAAGCTCAAGTTCCACTGGTTCCGAAAGCTTCCATTTTATTTCTCTTATAATTTTTTGTTGATAGGGTGAATTAGTAACACCCTTAGGTCAATTTTTCATTTAGGAAAAATGGTAGAAACCTGTCAGGCTTTTTATTAGCCTCTATATCAACAGAAATCCTGCGTTCCGTAAATCTGACAATATTACATGTAAGATTAAGTACTTAGATGATGGCTGAACTGGTAATGGGTATCCGTGTAAAGCAGTATTTGTAATTTGTCAAACGAATTCAGTGAACACATTAGTTTGATCGTGTTTTTTTAAAGAAAAATTTGAGAGAATTCCTGGATGAAGAAGATCACCACCCTAATCATGAAAATAACCACCATTTACTAAGTGCTAACTATGTGGCACACTGCGATTAAAACATGTAGTAAACATGACCTCCTTTAACTCCCTCAATAAATCCATGAGGAATGCAATAGTCAACTTACACATGAGGAGCTTCTTCACTTATTGTCATTCAAAAAAACATATTTTATACCAGGCATATTTTCCATACTCTGAGTATGCAGCCTAGAAAGTTTATTGAAAAGTGCTGGGAGCTACACTCAACAAGTAGTGGACTAGGAGTTGAACCCATAATTGCATCTACCATGTTATTTTCTTCAGCAGTTAGTGGCGGTCAATCTTCAAAGCTTAATTGAAATTTTGTTTGTAATCAATGAGTTGCAAACTTCATAGATCAAGGGAGAAAATAGATCTATTGAGGAGGAATATATTTGTTGCTTTCCAAATTACATTTCTTATAACTGCAGAGAGCCTCACCTGCCTCAGTGGGCCCCTCTATCCATCACCTGCTGTGCAGAGCAGATTCCATGAAAGCTTTGATCTGCATGTCCTGTTTCTTTTAAATTCACACAGGATTTTTAAAGTGACTAAATATTAAAAGTAAAATTAAGAAGTATTTTTAAGGTTTTTTAGGCCATGCATCTGATTCAGTGGACATTTTAAAAATATATGTTTTTATGTTGTATCTCCTCTTTTCTGCTTTGCTGGGAAGTAATCCTATGCCTTCTTTATTTCTGTAGCTCTGATATAGATGGACCTATCACCTAAATAAGTCAATTAAATCCGTAAGAGCTATTAGTCTACTGGTTCGATGACAATGTGCCAAGATTAAAGTAAATCAACTATGGCTGAAGATACTGGAAATGAATGAAGCAGAATCTTTGGCATATATCCATCTTTACACACTTGATGAAGGGATAAAAAAAATTCCATGGCTAATGCAGTGCATTGTAGTAGTGACTAATCTTAGATTTAGTCACTCTTAGGATTAGCAGCTCCAGATTCCCATCTTTTCCTTTCTCCATTTTTGCACAATTTTCAAACAAATCAATTCCTTATTCATAAAAAGCTTTTTCCATATCCTTAAAATTAAAAGTCTTAAACCTGTATATCATGATGTTGTTGGTTTTTCCATTTTAAATATGCCTTCATATTTTATTAGAAAATTACTTAGAATGCTGAGCAAATGTCTCTGTGGATACTTGGTCAATTATGCCAAACAGTCAAGACAAATATGACCCCTCTGAATGATCTAGTTTTGTAGACAGTAGAGATAAAACAATTGATTGTAAAACAGATCATTATCTGAGTCTTACAGATTTACTTTTAACAATAAGATTGTTGATTTTTGGCCGAGCTTGGTGGCTCACGCCTGTAATCCCAGCACTTTGGGAGGCTGAGGCAGGCGGAGCACCTGAGGTCAGGAGTTCGAGAGCAGCCTGGCCAACATGGTATAACCCCCGTCCCTACTAAAAATGCAAAAACTTAGCCAGGCGTGGTGGCTGGTGCCTGTAATTATGTAATTATGTAATTCCAGCTACTTGGGAGGCTGAGGCAGTAGAATTGCTTGAACCCAGGAGGCAGATGTTGCAGTGAGCCGAGATCTTGCCATTCCACTTTAGCCTGGGTGACAAGAGCAAGAAACAAAAAAAAGAAGAAGAAGAAGAGTATAGATTTTTTTAAGTGTATGAAAAATATACTGCTGTGACCTAAAAATGAAAATTTTCATAGATACTTTTACAATTTCCAGTATGACAAGTTCAGCTGAAATAATGTTCTCGTGATAATTTTTAGCCTACCCATTTAGCTAAGGTTAAAAGCAAAGAATACAAGTTATTTTTATGTTTACTCGAGTTTTACCTTTTTGATTCATTTCATATTTTTTACCTGTACTTACCTGTACCTGTTTTAGCTATTTTTCTTTTCTTTTTTTTTGAGACAGTGTCTCACTCTGTCATGTAGCCTGGAGTGCAGTGGCGCAATGTCGGCCCACTGCAGCCTCCACCTTCCAAGTTCAAGTGATTCTCCTTCCTCAGCCTCCTGAGTAGCTGGGACTACAGATGCCCACTACCATGCCCAGCAAATTTTTGTATTTAGCAAAATTTTGTATTAGTAGAGATGGGGTTTCACCATGTTGGCTAGGATGGTCTTGATCTCCTGACCTTGTGATCCACCTGCCTCGGCCTCACAAACTGCTGGGATTACAGGCTTGAGCCACCACGCCAGTCGTGTTTTAGCCATTTTTCATAGTAGGCCAATTCATTTCAAATACAGAAAATGTTATTCTTTCTCCATTTTTTCTCATTTCCAGCTTGGGAAACTTATTACAGCTGATATGAGACAGAAATTGATACAGTTGGTGCTGTTAACAACACTCATCAATTATCAACTGTGTACACAGTATCAGATTGCATTAGACACTGTAGAAGGATATAAGAAGAGGGGCATTTGCTTCTGCCTTCAATGCACATGCAATCTAATGAGATTTACATAATACATACCCATGGAAACATATGGTACACTAGAGAAACACTTTTTGCTTATTTAACAGGCTCAAGGACAAAATTAATTATAGAGAAATGTGTTCATTTCTTTGTTCAAAAAACATTCATTAGGATTCCATTGCTAATAATATTAGGCACAATAAATTTCAAAAGGTTCATGAAAGACCCAAGCAGCTATAACAATAACATGGTAGTTAATTTTACAGAATGCCTAGTGCATGCCAAACCCTGGAGTTTTACATGCAGTCTCACTTATTCCTCCTGACAACCCTGCATGCAGGGTTGGGCCCTGTTTTCGGCATGAGGTAACTCAGGCTTAGACAAATTAAGTGTTTGGTCAGGGTATATAGCTGATAATGGTAGAATATGGATTAAGAACAAATTATTCCAAGTCCAAAGTCCAAGTTTTTCCCATTTTCCCACACAAGCTCTGGAATTGCTTCACCTGGCTAATCTATTCTGAATAATTATTTTTTTTTCTGTTACACTGACTATATTTACCCTCTGACCTCAGCACACTATTATCCTTTTCTTTTGCACCTTTCTCCCTGTTTTAGGCTGTTATCAACTGGGCAACACAAGTATCACCAGTACCACCACCAGCACCAGTGGCAGAGCACAACTTCCTGAGCGCTGCGAACTACATTTTCCTGGATGCGCTTTTCCAGGAGTGCTGGTACAGTTGGCCTTTGGGAGAACATTAACACCATTTGGAAGGTGAAAGTGAAACTGAAACTCCGTTGTTCTCCCGCTTGGGGTGCTCAGGCTTCCTGGAGTGCTTGTGCTCCAGTGTCTCCACCTGTGCTTCAGTCTGCAGTAGTGAGTGATGGTTGTCCAGTCCTCCAGCTGTCTCCCAGGCATTTCCCCTTCAACTCCTCACACATTCTTTAAACCCTAAATCTTCTAATAAACAACCTTTATTCCCAAAATACCTTACCAAGCTAAGACTGACACACTCTCTTCAATCTATAAAGCCCCCCTTTCTCACCTTCATCTATGTAATTGTAACCAATTTTTAGAAGGCAATTCAAGGGAAAGAGAACTAGCGTTTACTGAGCAGCTTCTGTGTCTGACGATGTGTGCTAAGTTGTTTGCATCATACCTGATTTTATATCCAGTAAGTCTCTATATCTAAAGTCACTTCTCACTCTCCTGAGCATCATTGCTATTTACTGATTCAACAAATGTTTACCAAGTTCTCATTATATATCAAGTACTGTGTTGCTTACTGATGAGAAAATGATAAGAAGGCAGGTCTGTACCCTCAAGAACCTTAAAGTCTATGAAAAGAAAGTCAATGGGAAAATATATTACTATATGATAAAAGATAATGACAGAGATGTAGAGGGCCCTATGCATACGTGGGAGGGACACCAGGCTCAAATGGAAGTAGGAAGGTGGAGTGAGACAGAAAAATTTCCAAGTTGGTTATATGGAGGCAGCCTCTTAATTATGAATATAGGTACGCCGAAACCAGTAGCTTGTGAGTGCAGAATACTCCAGGCTAAAGCAGCACCATGTTCAGAGTGGCTGTATGTGACTAGAACACAAAGTAAATGCCTGGTGGAGATGCGACTGAAGGCAGACGAAGAAAATAAATTTTAAAGGGCTTTCTCTCAGATGCTAAGTTGCTAGGGTTTTTAACTTGAAAGCAATGGGGGAGGCATTAAGGGTTTATTTTTTAGCTAAGGAGTATAGGTACAGATTTATATTTTAGACAGATGATGAATCTGAGGTGTGGGGCCAGAAAAGCTGGAAGGAGAAGGGTTAATGGGCTGCATTGCAGTACATCCAGGTGAAAGATGATGAAGGTCTGAACTCGTGATGGAGAGAAGTACCAAAGAAATTGATTTTAAATATTTTAACTGGAAATGGGCTATAGATTGTTTAGATGAACAGGATAGTGGAACAGTGGGATCTAGGATAATGCCTCGGTACCTGCCTTGGATGATGGGACCTTAGAGGAAAGCAGTCCCAGTGGGGTGAAGGAGAAGGTGAGGGTACATTTGGTTATAGCTTAAGGTGCCTACCAACCTTTCAAATGGAGATGCCCAGAAGATATTTCTCCCTGAGTTGGTTGAGATCTACCACATACTCTCTTTAACTGTAATTTACTATTTTTGTGCATGTTTTTAATCTAATCAAGTTTTTTTTCTTTTTTAATTCCTTGAAAGAAGAAGGAGAATTGCCTTATAGTCCTTTGCATTCATCACAGGCCAAGCACAATCCATTGCTTATAGTGGTTGCTCAGTAAGGATTTGTTTCTCAATAAATGCATTGTTTAATTGCAATAGAATGACTCTGATACATACTAAGTTAAGTTGGATACAGTTTACTTGAGAGGGCTTTACAAAGGATTTCTGTGTGAAGGGTAGAAGGACAGAAGCATGGTGCATTTATGAAAATCTTTCTGCCATAGGTTTTTTAATGTGTACCCTCAATACTCAGTATCTTAGAAACTATTACTTACATACATTTTGAGAACAAAGATTATGTCTTATTTTACCCTCATTTTATCCCAAGCTACTTTCATGGCACATAGTAGGTATTCAACAAATATGTGTGGAATAAATGCATGAACCAGAATCACTAGCTCACAGTTTATGTACCAAATTACATTGTAAAATTCAATATTTAATAATAGCTATATGAAAATAATAGATGGAATTTATGTAATTTTTACTGTCCAATAATCACAAAGTATCTTTGTTATCTTTATGATATATTTGTAGTTGGAGTCTGTCCCTTTATATCTGAGCAACTCTGCCTCCATCTGCTAGTGATGCCAGATGGAGGAGAGGCAGGAAGACCAAGAGATTAATGAAGCAACTCATCAAGTTGTTTGAAAGGCAAAAAATATATTAGAAAATTAAATCTGTTGAGATGCCCTTTAAAGAGCAATGGTTGCATGTTGTATATGTTTAAAGTTTCTAGAGACAAAAAAGAAAAAAAACCTAAGAAAATTTCTGCGAGATAAAATTGTTAATGACTTGTAAGACATCCATGCCGGAAAAACACAGGGTATCATCTTCTCCTTAGTGTCTGTGTTAACACCCTGGTGGCAAAGGAAATTAACTCTTTCTGACCACAAGGGTGAAATTAACTGCACTGGGGAGTACAAAGTCCATTAGTGGAAATGGTTTCCCATGGCTCTTATGTGGTGATAGGCTCACAGACCATGAAATAAGGGTGCAAGCTAGTCTTTCCAAAAGAAAGCCAGTACTTAAGAACAAAGATATTGCCTGTAATTTATAGGAGGAAAAGAAAGGCAAAATCAGGTGAACTCTGCTGGACTTGCAATTCTTTGGAAAGCAGTAGTGAAAATGGAGGGGAAAAAACTCATGCACGACAGTTTAGGACAGTGCCAGATGTCAGCTAGTGAGAGATAAAAGATAAAAAGTTCCTCAAACAGTGTTGTAATGCAATAAGCTGCATTATACAACTCACCATTATGAAGTGTATTCTAGTAGAAATAAATTCATTTTAAATGTTGATAACATACATTTGCATGACAAAGAAATAGTGTTGATAACATTACAAATGAAAAAATACACAATGAGAAAAATGTTATTTATTTATTTATTTTAACTTTTATTTTAAGTTCAGGGGTACATGTGCAAGTTTATTACATAGGTAAACTCATGTCATGGGGGTTTGTTGTACAGATTACTTCATCACTCAGGTATTACGCCTAGGATCCATTAGTCATTTTTCCTGATCCTCTCCCTACTTCCACCCTTCACCCTCCAATAGGTTCCAGTGACTGTAGTTCCCTTCCTTGTGTCCATGAGTTCTCATCTTTTAGCTTCCACTTATTAGTGAGAACATGCAGTATTTGGTTTTCTGTTCCTACATTAGTTTGCTAAGAATAATGGCTTTCAATATATTTTAAAAGCAGCTAAAGCAGTGAATATATCTGTATACCACCCAAACAAATATTCTTAATAAAATAATTATGGAAACTTACTCATTAGAATTATATAATTCCCTTTTCTAAAGAAAACTTTAGGTGGTTGCAGCCAAGAAAATGTAAATACTAATTTTTTAGTTTCTGTTTGCTTAGCTCTCCTTCTCAGCTCCTGGTGAGTCAAGTGCCATGTAGATCTGTAGTTCACCTCAATTTCTCCCTTGGCCTAACATTATTTTTTTTTTATATTTAACTTCTCAAGGTCAATTCTTTTGTTTGTTTAAAAATAACAGTCCTAGTAAGAATCCTGAGTTCAAATTATTTGCTGAATTTGGTTGACTTGACAGAATATAATACTTTTGAAATGTAAGTAATTTTATTTACTTAGAGCCACAAGCAGGCCAGACCTGAAAACAGATATGGGGAAAAAAGGCAGAATTATATTATAGTACTGGGGCTTTCTTGCTGGAACTTTAGGAACACATGCCTTCTTTTTTCATCTTCCAAGAATTACAGTCATCATGAATATTCTCTATTCACTCATTAATCTTTCACTTATTCAACAAACATTCTTAAGTTCTCATATATGCCAATCACTATTCAAATTTCTAAATGTAGATGGCACTGATCTTAAATTTACACATATATATGTACACACACGTACACACACACACATATATATATATACAGACATACATAAAGTCCTCACTTAACACTGTCAATAGATTCTTAGAAACTGTGACTTTAAGGAAAACAGTGTAATAAAATCAATTTTACCAAAGGTTAATTGATACTAGAACAGAGTTATGGAGAGGATTTCTGGCAAGATGGCCGAACAGGAACACCTCTGGTCTGCAGCTCCCAGCAAGATCAACACAGAAGGTGGGTGACTTCTGCATTTCCAACTGAGGTACCTGGTTCATCTCATTGGGACTGGTTTGACAGTGAGTGCAGCCCATGGAGGGCAAGCCAAAGCAGGGCAGGGCATTGCCTCACCCAGGAAGCATAAGGGGTTGGGGGATTTCCCTTTCTTAGCCAAGGGAAGCCGTGAGAGACTATACCATGGGTCACACGCCCACAGAGCCCAGCAAGCTAAGATCCACTGGCTTGAAATTCTCGCTGCTAGCACAGCAGTCTGAGATCGACCTGAAAAATCTGGAGCTTGGCAGGGGGAGGGGCGTCCGCCATTGCTGAGGCTTGAGTGGGCAGTATTATGCTCACAGTGTAAACAAAGCCACAGGGAAGTTCGAACTGGGCAGAGCCCACCACAGCTCAGCAAGGCTGACTGCCTCTCTAGATTCTACCTCTGAGGGCAGGGCATCTCTGAACAAAAGGCAGCAGCCCCAGTCTCCCTGGGACAGAGCCACCTTGGAGAAGGGGCAACTGTGGGCACAGCTTCAGCAGACTTAAATGTCCTTGCCTGACAGTTCTGAAGAGAGCAGTGGTTCTCCCAGCACAGTGTTCGAGCTCTGATAATGGACAGACTGCCTCCTCAAGTGGATCCCTGACCCCCATGTAGCCTGACTGGGAGACACCTCCCAGTAGGGGCTGACAGACACCTCATACAGGAGAGCTCTGGCTGGCACCTGATGGGTGTCCCTCTGGGACTAAGCTTCCAGAAGAAGGATCAGGCAGCAATATTTGCTGTTCTGTAGCCTCTGCTGGTGATACCCAGGCAAACAGGGTCTGGAGTGACCGTCCAGCAAACTCCATCAGACCTGCAGCTGAGGGTCCTGACTGTTAGAAGGAAAACTAACAAACAGAAAGGAATAGCATCAACAGCAATAAAAAGGATGTGAACACCAAGACCCCATCTGTAGGTTGCCAACATCAAAAACCAAAGGTAGATAAAACCACAAAGATGGGGAGAAACCAGTGCAGAAAGGCTGAAAAATTCCAAAACCAGAACGCCTCTTCTCCTCCAAAGGATCACAACTCCTCACCAGCAAGGGAACAAAACTGGATGGAGAATTAGTTTGGTGAATTGACAGAAGTAGGCTTCAGAAGGTGGGTAATAAGAAACTCCTCCGAGGTAAAGGAGCATGTTCTAACCCAACGCAAGGAAGCTAAGAACCTTGAAAAAAGTTAGATGAATTGCTAACTTGAATAACAAGTGTAGAGATGAACATAAATGACCTGATGGAGCTGAAAAACACAGCACGAGAACTTAGTGAAGCATACACAAGATTCAATAGCTGAATCAATCATGCAGAAGAAAGGATATCAGTGATTGAAGATCAACTTAATGAAATAAAGCGAAAAGACAAGAGAAAAAAGAGTGAAAAGAAATGAACAAAGACTCCAAGAAATATGGGACTATGTGAAAAGACCAAATCTACGTTGACTGGTGTACCTGAAAGTGATGGGGAGAATGGAACCAAGTTGGAAAACACTCTTCAGGATATCATCCAGGAGAACTTCCCCAACCTAGCAAGGCAGGCCAACATTCAAATTCAGGAAATACAGAGAACACCACAAAGATATTCCTTGAGAAGAGCAACCCCAAGACACATAATCATCAGATTCACCAAGGTTGAAATGAAAGAAAAAATGTTAAGGGCAGCCAGAGAGAAAAGTCAGGTTACCCACAAAAGGAAGCCTGTCAGACTAACAGTGGATCTCTCAGCACAAACCCTACAAGCCAGAAGAGAGTGGGAGCCAATATTCAAAGTTCTTAAAGAAAAGAATTTTCAACCCAGAATTTCATAACCAGTCAAACTAAGCTTCATAAGTGAAGGAGAAATAAAAGCCTTTATAGACAAGCAAATGCTGAAAGATTTTGTCACCACCAGGCCTGTCTTACAAGAGCTCCTGAAGGAAGCACTGAACATGGAAAGGAACAACTGGTACCAGCCACTGCAAAAACATGCCAAATTGTAAAGACCATCAACATTATGAAGAAACTAAATCAACTAATGGGCGAAAGAACCAGCTAGTATCATAATGACAGGATCAAATTCACACATAACAATATTAACCTCAATATAAATGGGCTAAATGCTCCAATTAAAAGACACAGACTCGCAAATTGGATAAACAGTCAAGACCCATCAATGTGCTGTATTCAATAGATTCATCTCACATGCAAAGACACACATAGGCTCAAAATAAAGGGAGGGAGGAATATTTACCAAACAAATGGAAAGCAAAAAAAAAAAAAAGCAGGGGTTGCAATCCTAGTCTCTGATAAAACAGACTTTAAACCAACAATGATCAAAAGAGACAGAGAAGGGTATTACATAATGGTATAGGAATCAATGCAACAAGAAGAGCTAACTATCCTAAATATATATGGACCCAATACAGAAGCACCCAGATTCATAAAGCAAGTTCTTAGAGACATACAAAGAGACTTAGACTCCCACACAATAATAGTTAAAGCCACTGCACTCCAGCCTGGGCAACAGAGTGAAACTCCATCTCAAAAATAAATAAATAAATAAATAATAAAATAAATAATATATATTTTTAAAAAGAGTTAAGTTCTTATGGCATATTTCTGGTCACAAAAGCATCACCAAACTTCTAAATAAAGACAAAAGACTTCTAATATTAAATATCGAAATAACAGTGAGTTATACATACATATAAGAAAGACTAACTAAAACAAGTAAGATAATTATTTACTCAACTTTGGTGAATAAGTGAATGACGGTGGTCATCGTGGTGGTGGGTTAAATCAAGATGTTTGCAAAGTGAAAACTTTAAAGAGTACTTCCTATCACCACACGGTTCAAAAACAATGATAAATATGGCAAGTTCACTGAGTGCTTTTGTACAGAGTCATTTATTGTTATACATTTGTATGATTATTGTATACTTTACAAATTTTTATTTGACAATAATTTGTATTCCTTCAGTCATTATCCAACCCATTTATTCTAGTGGGTAGCTGGAGCCTATCCTGGGAACCCAACCTGGACAAGCTGCTGTCCCATCAAAGGGCACACACACACACATCCACACTCACTCAAACTGAGACCATAAAGACAGGCAATTCACCTAATGTGCACAGCTTTGGGATGTGAGAGGACACCAAAATGGAGAAAATCCACAAATACATGGGCAGAACATCCAAACCCCCTACAGACAGTGGCCCTAGCTGGGGATCAATTTTTTTTTCTCATCAATTTTATAAGGAAATTCTGTTGAATGAAGTGATATTATTTGAGGACCTGTTCTTTGTGTGTGTGTGTGTGTGTGTGTGTGCGTGTGTGTGTGTGTGTGTGCATTTGAAATGAAGTTCCCTTGTGATGGCTGGTCAAAGATAATGCCCCCGTAAATATTCTCTATATTAGAGATGAACTTGGCTGTCCTTGCTCCCTAAAACATTTATCTGCTCCCCAGCATTTCCAAAAGCTCTTGTATTAGGTGAAGCCATGTGAAAAGTTCTGGCCAAGGACTCTGAGCAGACTTGACATGTCATTTTGGAGCCAAACCATTTAAGGGCTGTTGGGCCCCCTCCTTTCTACCATGTTCTTTCTTTGCCATAGCACCATCACAGGCCATCTGTAAGACACTGACACTATTAAACAGTGATGTCTTCCTTAGTCACACTGGACATGGAGTATCAGTGAGAAATGAACTAAACTGGGCTAAGTCACTGAGAGTAAAGGGTCTGTTACCCTAGTCTGACAGTGTCAGGCGGTTAAACATGATGGAATTATCCTGAAATGATAGAGGAAGTGTTGATATGAAGAGTAGGGATTATAATATATCAAATCATACATTTCTTGACTTCTAGGAACTGTGTGTATCAATTGAAAAGTATTGCATATTATACAGATATAACCATTTAGTTTCTGCCTGGTTGGTAATGACCTCTATTCATGAGAAGATAAAAGAAGGTTCTACACCTCTGACAATCCACTTTCTCATGAATTATTTCCTTCATCTTGAAGAGACTTTTAGATTCTCAGACTATACAGGCAGATTTATAGTGAAGATAATGAGGCTTAACCTTCAGTACCCCTCATATTATGGTCCCCTTCCAAGGCCCTATACTTAACTTGATAATTTTGTATTATTTTCCCAAAAGAGCATCCTCTCAAGTTGAATAAGCTTCAGGCCCCATAAAAACCTAGATCTAGCTCTAACTGATCTTTTACATTACTACATTTACCTGGCACTCGGCTTTATTTTTGTGTTTTACCAGTTATTTATCTAGTTCTCCAGAAGTAAACAATAAAAAAACCTTCTCCCCTTGTGGCCTGGGCACTGACTATGCATATTTCCCTCTTTAGGTTACTGGGCCAAAAAGAAGTTTCCTTTGCCTGGGTGTTTAAGCCACTGATGTTGTGAGCTTCAGTCATCTTCAATAGCTGTCATTTGCATATGGAGACTGGCACCTACATATTCATATATACATGGAAACACATATACACACCCACAGACTTATGAACACACATGGAAAACACATTTTGTGATGTGTTTATTTCATATAATAAGATCACCTTGTAATAGAGACCTTTACCACATATCAATATCAGGTGAACAAGGCCACTGTCTAAAGATTTCTACTGCAGAGGTCTGTCATTTTCACAAGGTCCAGCTCTTCTCAGAGGCCACATAGTGTACTCTTAGGAAAATCAGTTAAACCATATTAACCTATGCTGATGAGTTTTTGGAGCTAGCCTATCAAATGAACAAACAAAAACAAAAATGAAAAAACAACATCTGTATGATTACTAGGTGACTTTCTTCTCAAAAGTACTTTATTGTGTAAATCATGAGAGCAGCTGCCACTTTTATATGGATCCATTCTGGCTAGAAGGATGGCAGGAGGAGGCAAAAGGGGTGGCCAGGAAAAGAGTGGTTAACAATTACACATGCAGGTAGCGTGTTAGAAACTCTCTTTCTAAAGCGATGATAAAGTACTCCATTCTTTATTTAACTCTCATAATCAGTCTTCTTCTTTATCTGAAGAACCACATTTTTAGAAGTAAAATTCTAAAAAAAGTCAGCTTTCAACTTTGTATTTTTTTTCTCTAAATGTAGGAAAGAAGGGAAAATAGGAGGTTTTTGAAATTACTATAAATAGGGCTTTTAACCTAAAAGTTGATTCCTCAGCAGAATAGTTTAGATAGTTAATGCAAATAATGAAGCAGATTAGAGTTTTTTTCTTGAAATATTAGTGGCACTGAATGCTCATATCTCAATTTTGTCAATCTATAGGATATATTTATCAATCTTTGACCTCTACATAGGACAGAAAATTTTAGTAAAAACAATTAAAATATTTAAAGGGTATTATTTGTTCTTGATGTCATTCCAAGGGCTAAACAGTACACACAGGAAATTAAAAGATATCCCTCTTTCTTGTTTTATTAAGCACTGGGGATAAACAAATTAAGATACAGGGAATCCACAGTCAAATGTGTGGAACAGCATATAATCAATTTGTTGTAATGCCATGTAAATAAGTAATATAATAATACAATAATATAATAAAGGCATGCACAGAAGCACTGGATGAAAGACTTTCAGAGCATGCCCCTTGACTCTAGAAGATCAATCAGAAGTTCTCTAAGCAGACAAAAGCATAAGGGCACTTGAGGTAGAGGAGTTAGAGAATTGAATAATCTGATAGATGGAACATGGGGCTTGAGACTTCTGATGGCAGGAGAAGCTGGAAAGGTAGGAACTGTCAAGGCCACTAAGATTTTCTTCTTTCCTGCTACTAGGAAAGGGTTTTTTTTTTTTTTAACTTTATCCTATTGCAGTTGGGATATGACCAAAGAGTTGATTTCCACTTCAGGATATGCAGAATAGATTTGAAGAAAGAAATAGCAAGAACTAAACATTGTCATTGGAGATTCAGAGGAGAGTTTTAAGAGCAATGAGATAAGAGGATGCAAAAGAGTTGGTTATGTAAGACATGTGGTGTTACATATGTTAAGGATGACCTGCAGGATAGGTTCTGAAAGGGAAGATCTATGATTTTAGTCTGTAGCATGTTGAGTTTGAGTGCCATGTGGGTCATCCAAGTGAACATGTTTGGTGGATGATTAGAAATATGCCTGGAACTCAAGAGAGATGCTGTTAGGACCTGTTAGAACATGGGCAATATGATTATGGGCAATGTCAAAAAACATGGCCTTGCATGCTGTGAACCAGGAAACATACAAATTGAGAAGAAAGCTATATATGGGAGAATGAGGCAGTAGTCTGTTCAGGATGCTATAAATACCATAGACTTGGTGGCATACGAATAACAGAAATTTATTTCTCATATCCCTAGAGGCTTGGGAGTCCAATACTAAGACACTGGCAGATTCACTGTCTATGAGGACCTGCTTCCTGGTTCATAGATGGCTGTCTTCTTGCTGTGTCTTCACATGGCAGAAGGGGTGAGGGAATGCTCTTGGGCCTCTTTTATGAGCATTAATCCCATTCATTAGGGCTCTGCCCTTATGACCTAATCATCTAAAGGCCCCACCTTTAAATATGATCACTTGAGGGATTAGGTTTCAACATATAACTTTTAGGGAGACACAAACATTCAGTTTACAAATGTGATAGCACCAAAATTTAAGGAAAAAATAACAGCAGGAAAAAAAGTCAGAAGGGTGAGAAAGGATATAAAGAGCAGCATGTGGTGTCATGGAAATTGAGACGGAAAAAGCTGTGTCAAAGAGGGCAAAATTAATAGCAGTGAATGCTTCTGAAAGTTCCAGCAAAATACAGGCTAAAAGATGTTGATTTGACTTAGCAAGAAGGAGGTTATTGGTGATTTTGTTGATGTTTTCATTACAGGGTCAAAAGATGAAATGGAAGTCTGATTTTATGGAATTGATATGTAAAACACAAGACAGGATGTTTATGTATTTTGGTAAGATTTGAATGGCCTGAGAAAGTGTATATTTAGCAGAGAAGGAATCAATAAAGGTGACAAATGGGGCAGATAGGAAACTACAGAAAAGAGCAAATAGTTGTTTAATCATTTCAATATACATATTTATAATAAAAGTAAAAATATATATAGAGATTCTTTGTTCTTTTTGAACATAGGCTTTAAAAAATCTTCAACTTTGTTACACACTAAATCATAGCCAAGGAAGATATCTGTGAATGATTATTAAGGACCATTGCAATGTGTAGGACACTGCTAGAGAAGGCTGTCAATAGAAAGATGGTAACACACATTTTCTGACTGTAAAGACTTTATAACCTAAGTGAGGCAATTAAACAAATAGGCAAACGACCGGAACAAAAGATAGGGTAAGATGAGTGCCATAGGGCTGTACAGGCAAAGTATCATGCCTGAACTTCAATTTATTGTGCCTTCTGATTAGCAGCCTCTGAAGCATTCCCTTCCAGTTTTCCCCAAAGCGGAAAATTCCCAGCATGGAAAATAATGAATAATAATAGCAAACACTTATCTAACACTTACTATGACCCAGGCACTGTTCTGGGTATATCACATTCACTTATGTTTAAAACTTTCATGATAGATAAATATTATATCCCATTGACAGATTATTAAGACAAAAAGCCTACTTTTTGCGCTTTAAAAAGATCTTTTACAGCCGGGCGCGGTGGCGCATGTCTGTAATCCCAGCACTTTGGGAGGCCGATGTGGGTGGATCACGAGGTCAGGAGTTTGAGACCAGCCTGGCCAATATAGTGAAACCCCGTCTCTACTAAAAATACCAGAAATTAGCTGGGCATAGTGGTGCATGCCTGTAGTCCCAGCTACTTGGGACGGAGGAGAATAGCTTGAATCCGGGAGACAGAAGTTGGAGGTTGAAGTGAACCAAGGCTGTACCATTGCACTCCAGCCTGGGTAAAAGAGTGAGACTCTGTCTCAAAAAAAAAAAAAACTCTTACATTTGTAAAGTGAGATTTACTGAGACAAAATAAATGTATTGGAATTCTTCTTATTCTGATGTACGACTGAGACCATTGCTAGTAAGAACAACAAAGATACTCACTGGAAGGATTGTTGGTAACTCAGGAATCTAAATGAAGAAATCTGGGACCAAGCTCAGAAAATGGGTAGATATCAAAGCAGGCTAGGTAGCAGAAGCTCAGTAGACAATGCCACATATATGGCCATCTTTGACATTGCTATCACTGGAAATTTTCTGCTGCCACTCTTGGACTCAACACCACTGGGAATGACTTCTTGTCTTTCGTCCTGGTATCACTTTAGAAGTGCTAACATGAACATCAAACGACTGGCTCTCTATCCCAGGAGTTGAAGTGAAAACTTTTTGATCCCTCTAAATTTGTGTTAAGACATGGTTAATAACTCAAAACAGGCCAAAGGGTATTTCCCCAGAAAAAGAACATTTAGATGATTTATAGGCAAAAGTAAACAAAAGAATCTGACAAATGTACATTTACATTTTTCTTATGATACTAACACCTCTCACTACTCCCATAAGGTGGCTCAATCCTAATATAAGTATTCTTTATACAACCACAAAAGCATACATCCACTTCTCTAAGGGAAATAACTCAAAGTCTCATTAGTTACTACATTCAGCTTGGAGCCCAGGATCACTGTGCAATGGCCATTATGCTCCAGTTCTATTATGATACTTCATTAATATTATATGGAATAGAGGAAATGGAGAGGAAGAAAAAATATAAAGTATACAAATGCATTCGTGATAAAACATGAAGGCAATATGAGTAGAGGTTGTGATCTTTATTTCTGTATATATTTATGAAGCCATAGTTAAAATGTATTACTTTCCACCTCCACCATCTCTTCAAGGTACCTTTTGCCTTCAGCCAACAATTCACTATAACAGGCTTTACCTGGTAGGCTTACCCAAATATTCTTTCCTGAGAAATACAAGCCCTTGCTTGTAAAGTGTTGAGGCAGCCTTCCGTTAACTTTAGCTCTAGACATGGAAGTATATGGAGATGTTCCAAGGGATGGCTGGAGCTCTATCTGTACTCCTTCATAGTTTTATTGTGTGAAAACTCTGTTTCCCATTGATAATCAGACACTTACTGGGAAAAGTAAGCCTAGAAATTCCCTGGTTAAAGTATGGGCAGGAACTTAGCAAATCCAGTGGCACAAAACAAAGTCATGTTAGAACACAGAAAGAATCTGGAGGAACTTCTGGTAATACAGCCATAGGAAACTAGTAGCTTCTCTCCTGGAATGTTGAGCTGCAATGGCAGTGAATAATTTATAAATTACCTCTGTCTTAGCAATATTTCAAGATCCAGAATCATGGGCAAGAATAAATAATCAATCAGGTGCCCTCACTGTAGCCGAGTGTAGGGGGAGGGAATGTCTGATACCTTTAGCCCCCATTGTGAATGACAAGCAAATTTCCTCCTTAAAAACCCACAAAGCCTACTAATACTTTGCCTCATAAAACCGAGAAGCCTCACTTGCCTAAAATAAGATAGGGAGATAGGTTACTCCCTTTCCACTACTGCATCCTAGTTCAAACCCTGTATCTGTACCAGTATAAAAATGGGATCTCTTCCCCAGTATGAATGTGTTTGCTGCTACTTATGCTAGCTAGAAGTTGCTGAATCACTCTGTATAGACTCATCCATTATGATATATTAATTACAATAAAACAGTTGGTCAGAAAATGTATATGTTTGAATGTATAGGGTGGTGCTCGTATGTCCCATTTGCTTTATGTGTGAAAGTTATCATAGGATTATGGATGAAGACAAAGACAGGAAGAGCTCAGCCAACAATTGTTTAAGCGTCAGTGACCCAGAAAGTGACAGGGTAGGGTGGAGGAGTTGGGTGAGAAGCAAGAAAAAGAGATCAGTAAACAGAACAACACGCATACATACATATACCCCTAACCTAGAAAAACAACCCAAAATATTAACAGTGGTTATCTGTGGGTAATAGGCTATTACTTATATTATTTATAATTTAAATACATTTTCTGCTTTTCAAAAATAATGCTGCTATTATAATTGAAATACAATATTTTAAATTGTTATAGTGACTCAGAAGAAAGTGTAAAATACATCTAATTGGAAGGATTAGACAAATTTCTATGGATCACAGTGTTGGGGTATTAGATTTCATTAAAAATTATGCAGGTGACATTTGTGATATGGAGCATATCGGCCAGGAGTGAAAAATAACTGGAGTCAAGGAAGAAGTCATATAATCATGGTTTTCAAGAACCATTAATGTTCTAATTTGAATGGGATGGGACGTGCTATTATAGGTCAAGCATCCCTAATCTGAAAATCTGAAATCAAAATGTTCCGAAGTCCAAAACTTTTTGATATCTGACATGACACAAGTGGGAAATTCCACACCTGACCTCATGTGATGGGTCACAGTAAAAATGTGGTCAAAACTTTGTTTCATGCACCAAATTATTGAAAATGTTTTATAAAATTATGTTCAAGCTATGTGTACAAATGTGTATAAGACACAAATGAATTTCATGTTTAAATTTTGGTCCTATCCATAATATACCTCATTATGTATATGCAAATATTCCAAAAATTAAAAAAAAAATCTGAAATCTGAAACAATTCTTGTCCCAAGCAACTTGGATAAGGGATGCTCAATCTGTAGAAGATAAATACCAGAAACAAATCAAGAAATATGGTAGTGCTTCTAAAGAGAGTATTTGAGGTAGAAATAATATATTGTTCTTTAGACTTTCTTTTATTATGTATGTGTCTGTACATATGTGTGATCTGTGTCTGTGTGGGTGTGTGAAATTTAAAAAAAATCATTCTGCTTAAGTCTGTAATTTGCACTGAAGGCAAGAGTTACTGTATGAAAGAGTGCAACAGAATTCTAAGAAATCTTTTAAAAGGTGCTGGCTGAAAGGGTAGGAATAGGAAAACAAATTAACCAACAATATACATATTGCTTTCTAGATTTAACTAAAAAAATTTTTTTAGACATAAGTGATCTGAATAATGAAGTTAAAGGCAGTATAGGACACTAACACCCAGAACCCATAGCATTTAAAACTTTACATGGGCTATAGTATGAGTAGACCTGGGTCTCCATATTTCTGTCTTCAATATTGGTTTTCTTACTACCCCACAAAGCCAGTACCAGATACATTGGGATTTTGTGATAGTAGCACTCCTATTTTGGTAACAAGTTCTCTACTGATTAAATCCCTCATAGATGCTGGCCTAATATAATTGATGTGGTTGCAAAGCCCTTAATATAACTGAATTTTCTTTTGGATGATGTAAAGCACAAAACAGGTATTCTCTCACACTCCAAACAGGGATTTAGGAGGCCAGGTTCTTTCTATCTAGGGAATTTTTTAAGCAACGATGTTTTAAAAGCTTACATATATAACCAATGAGTATTAAAGAGAAATTTTGAATAGCATTAGCTACATCGTATTTAGTGAACAATGTCATAATTATAGCGAGACACCCATCTTTCTAGATATATGAAATCACTATTGAAAATGGATGCAAATTTTACAAAGGATTTTTATGTCTTTTTTAACAGTTTATTTTTCAAATTTTCTACCATTGGTATGTATTAAACAGACTTATGGTTAATATATACCATTTCTGTATATTTTATGATTCCAATATATAATTATATGGCTTCTCTCTTGCTTCTCTCCTCTGTCTTTTCCCTGTCTTCACATATATACCAAACAGGGCAAACCCATCAAAAGTAAATACACAAAAATCTTACAGTCTTCAAGGAAGGTGATAAGAATGTTTAATTTACTTTTCATAGTTCATATTTTCTGAATTTTTATAACAGCATATATCACTGACAAAATATTGAAACCATACTTTAAAAAATAAATTCAGGAATTGTTTTAACAAAATAAGCAGGAAATATAATTAAATATATAAAAGCAGGTAATAAAAGTCATCAACGTACACAGTGTCTTAATAAAAGTCAGCAGTTGGAGTAGAAATTACTATTCTAAGGTTTCCAGAAAAACCTAAATTAGCTTATGAATTGCTATATTTAGAAAGAATATGAAACAGAATATCAGCAATGTCATTGCAACATTGTCTGCAATAAATTAAATCAGTTTAATTGTTCCTTAGGCATCTGATCTAAGAAATTTGTCAGAGGTGCTAAGTCAACTTTAAGTTAAATTATGACCAGTAAGAGAAACATTTTAACTAATCTTTATATTTTTAGAAGACTTATATATAAATCCATCTTGTGATGTAGAGTATTTCTTGCTTTAGAGTATTATTTCAAATTCCTTCAACTAAAAATAATGACTATAATTTAAGATGATCATAGGATGTGATCTGGCATTGATTCATTTTATCAGTCCATTGGGAACTTTAAAGTCTAAATTTGTTTTCACAATTGCTACTTTTGTTTTAGCATCTTGAAGTCTTTCACAGGCCTTTTCAAAGGCAATCATATCCATAACAAATTTTTCTTCACAATGTTTTTTATATATTTCTTGAGATCTAAGAGGAGAAAGAAAGGTAATAGAATGAGATACTTTTAAATACTGAAACCATGGCAATCTATTAGACTGTTAATGATAATAATTAGATGTCTTCGAAATAGGCATATACAAGTGAGAAAGACAGAATTCCATTTATATAACTTGGTTATATCATTAAACAATACTCAGACAAGTATTTATGAGATATCTATAAGCTATAATTAAAAATTCTCACAAACTATGGCTTAGATTTCCAAAGAGGCATCTAAACTACCCTATGTCATCACTTAAAATACATCTACTTAAGCCTCACTAAACCCAAGCTACTTCTTCGACTCTGTTATGGACTGAATGCATTCCACCATATTCATATGTCAAAGTCCTAACTCCCAGTGTCTTTGAATGTGACTATTTGGAGATAAGGCCTTTAAGAAGTAGTTAAGGCTAAATGACATTATATGGGTAGGTCCTAATCCAATATAATTTGTGTACTTATAAGAAGAGGAAGCAAGAGCAGAGATGTGAGTGTACAGAAGAAAGGCCATGGGAGGACACAAGGCAAAGGTGGCCATCTGCAAGCCAAGGAGAGAGGGCTCAATAGAAACCACACCTGCTGACACTTTGTTCTTGGACTTCCAGCCTCCAGAACTGGGAGAAAATAAATTACTGTTTAAGCCACCCAGCCTGTGATATTTTGTTATGGCAGTCCTAGTAGACTAATACCCTGCCAAACCGGGGAAATGTCACAGGTCTTAGGAGATTTCATTCATTCATCCTTATTTATTCAACAATTATGTATTGTGATGCATGGCACTAACCTTAGATGCTGGAGACATAAATATGACATGATGTAACTACGTGAAGCTTATCAAAAGTTAAGAGAAATAAATGTATACAAATATACAAATGAGATATTATGGTTCATTGTGAAAACATTATGTAACAAGTCAGAGTGAGGAAAAACTTGAGTAAAAACTTGGTAAATATAAACTAAAGAGCAAGGAGGGGAAGATAAAAAAAAGTTTAGAGTTAAAATAACCTTTGAACTGAATCTTGAAAGATGTGTATTTTCCAGTCAGAAAGTGGAAGAGAATTTTGTTCAAACTATTTTTACAGCACGAACATGGTCAAAACAAAGGTAGAGAGGGTAGCACAGCTTGGAATGCTCCAAGAACTGGCATCAATCTAATTGTCTGGGTCTTACAGTCTGGGAAGGAGAACAAGGAAGCAGGCAAGGCTGGAGAAACAAATTTAGGCCAGATCATAAAATACTTTATTTATGTGTAGGTATACTCAGAAATCTGAAGTTGAGGAGAGAAAGAGAGGGTGAAGTCTAAAAAGCCTGCAGCTTATTGATGATGTGACTTTAGACAAGATATTCATGTTCTTTCTCTCTCATTTTCTTCATTGTTAAGGAGATAATCTAACTCATAGGGTTAGTAAAGGACTAAGTGGGTTGATACATTAAAAATTCTTAGGTGACTGCCTAACATTAAATAATTCATTTTACTGGATGGATAATAGTGGCGTTCAACAGAAAGAAACGTAGGTAGAGCAACAAGACGGGAAGAAAGATTAGAGTTCTGACTGGAAATGGTTAGTGTTAAGAGCCTACTTATTCATGTGGTGATGCCCAGGGTGTTGAATATAGAGAAGTGAAGGCTTATAGTTAAGAGTACAGGTAGTAAAGCCATTCTGCTTGGCTCTGAAATGTATTGTTGGTGTGATTTTAGATAGGTTATTTAAGTTGTCTCTGTAATTTTTTTTTCATCTTTATAAAGAGGACATTTCAACTCACAGGGTTTAGTAGGAAGTAAATAAACTAACACATTTAAAATCCTTAAAGGAGTGCCTAGCATTTAATAATCATTTTAGTAGTAGCTAAAAGTTAGCTACTAGTACTATAAGCCTAGAAATCAAGAGAGTAGTCAGGTCTGGATGCGTAGCAGAGTAGAAATCATAGAAAAGGAATCTTGCACATGTAATTAAGGATAGTAATTAAGTCAATAAATGTACTAAAATAGCCCTCCTACAGATAAACATTATAAGCTGTGAAGAAAATGTAAGTAAAAGAACTATTTAAAAGTCTTAAAGATTTTTGCACATTGATTTTGTATCCTGAGACTTTGCTGAAGTTGCTTATCAGCTTAAGGAGATTTTGGGCTGAGACAATGGGGTTTTCTAGATATACAATCATGTCATCTGCAAACAGGGACAATTTGACTTCCTCTTTTCCTAACTGAATACCCTTTATTTCTTTCTCCTGCCTGATTGCCCTGGCCAGAACTTCCAACACTATGTTGAATAGGAGTGGCGAGAGAGGGCATCCCTGTCTTGTGCCAGTTTTCAAAGGGAATGCTTCCAGTTTTTGCCCATTCAGTATGATATTGGCTGTGGGTTTGTCATAAATAGCTCTTATTATTTTGAGGTAATTTATTGAGAGTTTTTAGCATGAACGGCTCTTGAATTTTGTCAAAGGCCTTTTCTGCATCTATCGAGATAATCATGTGGTTTTTGTCTTTGGTTCTGTTTACATGTTGGATTATGTTTATTGATTTGAGTATGTTGAACCAGCCTTGCATCCGAGGGATGAAGCCCACTTGATCATGGTGGATAAGCTTTTTGATGTACCGCTGGACTTGGTATGCCAGTATTTTACTGAGGATTTTTGCATCGATGTTCACCAGGGATATTGGTCTAAAATTCTCTTTTGTGTGTGTGTCTCTGCCAGGCTTTGGTATCAGGATGATGCTGGTCTCATAAAATGAGTTAGGGACGATTCCTTCTTTTTCTATTGATTGGAATAATTTCGGAAGAAATGGTACCAGCTCCTTCTTGTACCTCTGGTAGAATTCGGCTGTGAATCCGTCTGGTCCTGGACTTTTTTTGGTTGGTAAGCTATAAACTATTGCCTCAATTTCAGAGCCTGTTATTGGTCTATTAAGAGATTCAACTTCTTCCTAGTTTAGTCTTGGGAGGGTGTATGTGTCAAGGAATTTATCCATTTCTTCTAGATTTTCTAGTTTATTTGCTCAGAGAGCCAAATCATGACTGAACTCCCATTCACAATTGTTTCAAAGAGAATAAAATACCTAGGGATCCAACTTACCAGGGATGTGAAGGACCTCTTCAAGGAGAACTACAAACCACTGCTCAACAAAATAAAAGAGGACACAAACAAATGGCAGAATATTCCATGCTCATGGATAGGAAGAATCAATATCATGAAAATGGCCATATTGGCCAAGGTAATTTATAGATTCAGTGCCATCCCCATCAAGCTACCAATGACTTTCTTGGAAAAAACTACTTTAAAGTTCATATGGAACCAAAAAAGATCCCGCTTGCCAAGTCAATCCTAAGCCAAAAGAACAAAGCTGGAGGCATCATGCTACCTGACTTCAAACTATACTACAAGGCTACAGTAACCAAAACAGCATGGTACTGGTACCAAAACAGAGATATAGACCAATGGAATAGAACAGAGCCCTCAGAAATAATACCACACATCTACAACTATCTGATCTTTGACAAACCTGACAAAAACAAGAAATGGGGAAAAGATTCCCTATTTAACAAATGGTGGTGGGAAAACTGGCTAGCCATATGTAAAAGCTGAAACTGGATCCCTTCCTTACACCTTATACAAAAATTAATTCAAGATGGATTAAAGACTTAAATGTTAGACCTAAAACCATAAAAACCTTAAAAGAAAACCTAGGCAATACCATCCAGGACATAGGCATGGGCAAGGACTTCATGTCTAAAACACCAAATGCAATGGCAACAAAAGCCGAAATTGACAAATGGGATCTAATTAAACTAAAGAGCTTCTGCACAGCAAAGGAACTACCATCAGAATGAACAGACAACCTACAGAATAGGAGAAAACTTTTGCAATCTACTCATCTGACAAAGGGCTAATATCTAGAATCTACAAAGAACTCAAACAAATTTACAAGAAAATAACAAACAACCCCATCAAAAAGTGGGCAAAGGATATAAACAGACACTTCTCAAAAGAAGACATTTATGCAGCCAACAGACACATGAAATAATGCTCATCATCACTGGCCATCAGAGAAATGCAAATCAAAACCACAGTGAGATATCATCTCACACCAGTTAGAATGGCCATCATTAAAAAGTCAGGAAACAACAGGTGCTGGAGAGGATGTGGAGAAATAGGAACACTTTTACATTGTTGGTGGGACTGTAGACTAGTTCAACCATTGTGGAAGACAGTGTGGCAATTCCTCAGGGATCTAGAACTAGAAATACCATTTGACCCAGCCATCCCATTACTGGGTATATACCCAAAGGATTATAAATCATGCTGCTATAAAGACACATGCACACGTTTGTTTATTGCAGCACTATTCACAAAAGCAAAGACTTGGAACCAACCCAAATGTCCAACAATGATAGACTGGATTAAGAAAATGTGGCACACATACACCATGGAATACTATGCAGCCACACAAAATGATGAGTTCATGTCCTTTGTAGGGACATGGATGAAGCTGGAAACCATCATTCTCAGCAAACTATCACAAGGACAAAAAACCAAACACCGCATGTTCTCACTCATAGGTGGGAATTGGACAATGAGAACACTTGGACACAGGAAGGGGAACATCACACACCGGGGCCTGTTGTGGGGTGAAGGCAGGGGGGCGGGATAGCATTAGGAGATATACCTAATGTAAATGAGGAGTTACTGGGTGCAGCACACCAACATGGCACATGTATGCATATGTAACAAACCTGCACGTTGTGCACATGTACCCTAGAACTTAAAGTATAATAAAAAATATATTTAAAAAAGTCTTAGAGAATGAGAAATATGAAATAATCAATTATATCATTATATCCATGTATACCAATGTCAAACAATTGGAAAATAAAATCAAGTGATTCCACTTACACTGTGACCAGAAAAGCATAAAATATTTAGACATAAATGTAATAAAAGATAGGCAAGGTCTATACCTAAAAATGATAAAATATTGCTAAAAGAAATTTAAAAAGATCTAAATTAATGGGGAGTTATATTATCTCAAAGATTATAAGATAATATTATTATTATGTCAATTTTTCCCAAGTAGATCTATGGATAAATAAAATTACAATTAATATGCCAACAGCCTCTATGATAGAAATTAGAAATTAACATTTACATTTGTTTTAAATATATATTAATTTAATTCAGATTTATTTTAAATGTGTTAAATTTAAATGTTTTGAATTTATTAAAATTTAAATTTATATGAAAATGCAAAGGTCCTAGAACAACCAATACAATCTTGGGAAAACAGAACAAAGTTGGAATCTATTTTTCATTCCGCATAACAATTTACCCATAAATGTATTGGCTTACAACAACCACCTTATAATACCTCATAGTTTCATTAGGTCAGAAGTCCAGGCACATTGTGGCTAGTTGGGTTTTCTGCTTAGGTCTCACAAGACTGAAATCAAGGTGTCAGCCAGAGCAATGGTTCTCATTTAGGTCTTGGGTCCTCATCCAGGATCAGTGGTTGTTGTCAGAATTCATTTTATCATCACTCTTTCCCTGTGCTTCCCTCTATTTTTAAGTCAGCGATATCATGTAAAACCCTTCTTATACTTTGAATCTGATGTTCTCTTTTGTCTCTGTATTTGAAAGGCTCATGTGATACATTGGGCGCATCTGGATAATCCAGAATAATTTCCTTATGTTAAGGTTAATTAAGCAATATCCTTAATTACATATTTAAAGTCCCTTTACCAACACATTCACAGGTGTGCTATCTCATCATATTCATAGTCCTGGGAATCAAGGAAGGCATGGTATCTATCTTCTTGGTAGCCATAATTCTGACTAACACAGCAGCCTTACATTACTTGATTTTAAAGATTATAAGAATTATAAGAGGAGAGTTTATTAGCTTTTAACAGAAAATGGAAACCTAATCATGAGACAGCAGAAAACGAAACTGTGGTAAATATAAAATATATAGAATTTTATAAATATGGATATAGGAAGTTGAATGAATTAAAGCTTGAAGTCCTAAAATTTCGTTGGAAAATAGATAAAAGTATCTTGTTGAGAAGGAGAGGCCATAAGTGGTGTTTGAATAGAAAGCTGTACTGTTGAAGATTTTAAATGGCTCTTGTAGGTAACAGGAGAAAGAGCAAGCAACTGTGGGAGCAGCTCAAGTTGGAGACCATAAAATTAATATTGGCATAAATCTATGGGGCATTGATTTCTTCTAGACATTTTTATCCAAATACAGGAAATGAAGATAGATAGTTGAAATGTTCCAAGGTAAGGGTTGTAAGGAACATTTTAGCATAATCAAGGCAATGAAATGAAAGAACTTTAGAGACACTGGAGAGAATGGACAAAATAATAATTTAATTAAAGAACCCTGGAGCCTACACTAGAAATGAAAATAAAAGTGTGTAAAGGAGGTTATTTGATGGATGGGTGTCACCATATATTTGGAGGATATGTGTGGTGGAAGTAAAGGAAGAAAGGAGTTGAGGAAGAAAGGAGTTGAGGAAGAAAGGATTTTAGTTATAAATAAATATATAGGAGTTGAAGATTTAAGAGGTGGGGCAGTTCCAAGTGATAAGAGGATCTTTGTATGTGTCTATGGAAATCAGTTTATTAACGTCCCGTAGGATAAAGATTGTTGGTGTCCAAAAATGTCAATATTAGGTAATTGGGAGGGCTGTTCTTATGAATTTGGAAGTTAACAATGATTATGGCAGAAATTGGATGGAGAGAAAAAGCTTCATAAGTCAAAATGATGTAAAGACCACAGTAAATGAAGATGGTAGTATGGGAGGTCAATTGATGACCAAATAAGGACAAGTTGAAGATGATGTAATTGAAAAACCACTTTATTTTCTAGCTCTTCCATGCTAAGTGATACCCTACTTCAAAATGGACACCCTGCTCTCCTGGCTTGAACAGTATCATCACTTTCTCAGAGTACAGACATGAATATCTTAGAAAAACCCCTGACTAGCTATTATCTGATACATAGATTCTTTCATTTCAAAGTCTATCTTTAATTAATGCTTAAATACTCCTGTGGGTATTTTATTAACTTTCTAAATTAGAGCTTTATGGTTCCCCTTTTTTCTTTTACTCTTTCTCATTCCACATAGCAGGATTAGGGAGCTACATTCTCAATAATGACTTCACTAGTTGTTGAAATTTATCAGAATGCTTTTAGGTCAAGAGAATAAAGAATCATCAGCGGAAAAAGTATCAGAATTGAAAAATTTCAGAAGTCTCCAGTTAGATTTCACTTTTTGATCACATCTTCTTTCTGTATATTGATACCTAATCTTTATTTGAAAATATTTAGAGTAAAACTCAAAGATGCCTACTGGAACATACTACTCACATAACCGAAACATTGCCCTATTCTTATGTGCTCTGCAGGTTAATACTTTTGCAGTAGCTTATGAGAGAAGATAATTCAGTTCACATATATTAGGATGCTTGTTTGAGTCTGCATTCTTTAAAAATTAATTATGGCCAGATATTCATTTTACTGTGAAAAAACTAAGCTGATTAAATTAGATTGATTTGCACTAGATTTGTATTTCAATACATACTAGCTTTCATTTTCTTTTCCAAAATACTTTTTTAAATTAAAATAAGTTATAGGAAATATTTCCAAAGCACACACAGACACACACACACACACACACACACACACCACACAAAGTGTACACTAAAGAAAATGATTTTAAATTTGGAGGGGGAAATATATAGTATTTTTCATACGTAATAAAGTATTACATAAAACACATCAGTAAATAGCTTAAATTGCTTATAAGTAGGAAAAGGCAAGTGCTTTTTTTATTTAAAACTTCTTTCTAGCACAGGCTTTTAAAAACGATGCTGTTTAAAAATTTAAATAAAATAAGCAGTTCTGAAGATCTCTAAGTGTTTCTATACAAGCCTTAAACATGTATGTACATAATTTGGCCATTTGAAATAGCACTAGGATAAAACTGTGGCTGATCAGTTTCAATCTAATATCAGAGAAAAAATGTGTGAAAGACTTTGAAAGGGTAAAATAAAATTACTATGAGTCCTGGCTAGTACACCCTTCAGAACTATCTGTGCCTTTCAATCTCTGTGAACAATTTTACAACTCTAAATTAAGAAAAACTGTGAGCAATACAAATGATTCTTGTTTATAGAGATATAAATAATCGTGTTCAGCTAAGTTACGTTTGATTATTGCCCAGTGAATATTGACTAGTTTTGCACCTATCTGTGAATTTAGTTTAGCATTTTTGATTGCCAATATCAATATAGACGTAGAAGTAGACATAGACATAGATATAATATATAGATAGATAAATGCTCTTTGAATTCTCATAACTGATTTATTCTTTAATGAGTTAAATGATATCTTTGGCATGTGCTCATTTTATATTTATATGGGTCATGGTTTTATGTTCTTAAAAATGTTCCTTGGCAATTAATAAAATTTAAATTTACTAACTGTAAGTTAAAATATTTTGAGTCAACAAAGCTCCTACTTTACCAAATTTGGTTTAAAATTTTAAAATCTTCACCATAAAACAATTTCTATTTTTGCAATTGTTTGAGAAAGTTTTGTCCAAAGTGTGCCCTAAGAATTATTTTCTGAGATATTTCTTGAAAGGAAAGTTTTATGGTAAAATACATGTGTAAAATGCAATATATCTTTCTGGTAGGAATCCTAATGGTCTTTACTGCACAACTGTCTACTGAGACTTAGAGGCTCTTTTTAATCAAGTTGATATTTCTCAAGCAATTGCACTGTCAACTACTCTTCATAAACTTTCTGCTATAGGTACAGGAATATTCACGATCTCCTTGATCTCCCCTAGCTTTACCTATTTTGAACTTTCCAACTTTGCTTATCCTCTTCTCCTTGCCTCACCTCTCTACTATAATGGTCTCCTCTCACCTCTCTGCTTTTCCAATGTGAATCAACAATTGTACTTCTCCTACTACTATTTTTTGTAACAATTGAAATGTATGCTTATGTTTGCCACTGGACTGTGAGTTCTTAGAGGATCAAGAATATCTTATTCATCTTTGTATGGCAGGGCAAGGGAGAATTTAAGTGAAGTAACACTCTGGTTTAGTTAAGGCTTCTCTTTGAAGGTTTTGATTTTGGAGTAGCAAAAAATGCTGCCCCCAAATATGGCACATTGGCACACTATGTATTTTAAGCTGAAGGAAACTGAGAAACTTGCAGAAGCAGAAAGATTGCTCTCAACTTCCGCCTCCTGTCTTTTAAACACTGTGACAAATGCCATGCTTTAAACCATGAGGGAAGGAATATTATATAGAAAGGCCAAGAAGAATCTGAACAAACAGGCCTTGCTTGGTACCCCGCATCCCCAGTTTATTACCATTAGGTCATACCCTTTTCTTTTTGTTCCAATCATACTTCTACAAAATTGTCTATTCTTCATCAAATCTAAGCATAAAAATAGTTGTCCCCGGGTCTTCATTTTAGAAAGCTTCTAGGTCACAAAACATTTTGATGAAATAAATTTGTTATGCCTTTTTCTTGCTAATCTGTCTTTGTTATAGAAGTGTCAGCCATAAACCTATTAATGTACCCGAAATTTTAATTGTCTATTCGTAATGTTTGTGTTATTGCTGGCATTATTATGTAACTGTTAATCTCATTGCTTTTTGCCGTATTTCCCATCTCAATTTTCAGTTTCTTGGGCCAAATGATCTTTACATGACTACATCACCTGTAAGAGAACTCTTCAAGAGCTAGAAATGAATTACTACTTGAATTATTTGAATTGAAGGTAGGTACTACTTAGTAGAAGCACCAATGATCACAGAGGGGCAGAAAAAAATGTGCAGGGCAAATTTACTGCCATGAATTAAGCACTTGTACTAAGAAGTTTACTTAGTCTAATGATTAGTGAAGCTACTTTCGTAACTTGGTTAATTACATTTTTACTCTATGTTTAATATTATTCTGATTATTTATCTTCATTGTAAAAGCATTCAGAAAAAATATACATTGCTTCTTATTCTAAATGACTCAAGTACAAATACGTAAAAAGCACTCTCTTCTCGATGGTTGTTATATGACTTAAATGAGTTTATATACAACCTTTACTAATTGAGGTTCTCGCCTATTTTCCCCAAGAAATGTGTGTTGAATAAATTTGTTAACTAGGTACTATACTGGGCGTTGAAATAGAAAGATGGAGTGAATAATACAAAGACTTGATTATTTTATTGAGGGGGTGGGGCCAAAATGGCTGACTAGAAGCAGCAGTGATTGGAGGCTGTCATCAAAAAGAACCATAACTGCCTCCAAATCCTGCACTGGCAACTGAGGTATGCAGGGTCTTCATCAAAACTGACTAGGGCCAGGTGAGGTGACTCACACCTGTAATCCCAGCAATTTGGGAGGCTGAGGGGGGCGGATCACCTGAGGTCAGGAGTTGGAGACCAGTCTGGCCGACATGGTGAAACCCTGTCTCTACTAAAAATACAAAAAACAGCTTGGTGTGGTGGCGGACGCTTGTAATCCCATACTCAGGAGGCTGAGGCAGGAGAATCATTTGGGAGGTGAAGGGTGCAGTGAGCCAAGATCATGCCATTGCACTCCAGCTTGGGCAACAAGAGTGAAACTGTGTCTCAAAACAAAACAAAACAAAAAACAAACAAACAACAACAACAAAAAAACAAGAACTGACTAGGCAGCTGGTATGACCCATGGAGAGGAAGGAAGAGGAGTGTGCTGTGGTGGCCCACCTAAGAGCCACACGGGGCAGGGGAGCCCCCACACCCCAGTCAAGGGAGGTGGTGAGTGTGCTACCCAGCCTAGGAAACCGTGCTTTTTCCATGGAACTGTGCAACCCAAGGATTGGAGGATCCCACTCATGAACCCATGCCACCGGGAAGCCATGCAGTTTCTCAACAGCCACTCAACTAGAATCTGCTTAAGCCTCCCAGGGGAGGGGCAACCAGCACCACAGCTGCCGCTGCCTACTGTCTAAGCTGCCTGAGGTCCTTAGGGGAGGGGCACCAGCCAACACTGGGACTGATAGCTGCCTAACACATTAAGCTCCCAGGGCGGGTATGGGGCAGCAGCCATCTCTATAGCTCCAGGATATGCTTTTCCCCTGATGGAGCCAGGGAGGCTGGATGGCTTGGTCCCAAGAGGTGTCCCCCACAGCCCAACACACCGGCTGTGGCAGATTGCAGCCAGAATGCCTCTTCAGGCCTGACCCTGACCCATCCCTCCTCACTGGGTGGGGTCTCCCTGCAGGAACTCCAACAACTCCAGCCAGGGGCTCAGGGACAGAAGCCTGATCTCCCTGGGCCTGAGCCCCCAGGGTGAGGGGTGGCCACAGTCTCTGCAGACCAGCAGACTTAACCTTTCCTCCTGCTAGTTCTGAGGAATCTGGGCAGCCCAGACAAGTGGGTTTCCCCCCAGCAAAACACACCTTTCACCAAGGGATGGTCAAAGTGCTTTGTTAAACAGGTCCTGCTCCCTGTGCCACTCAACTGGGTGAGACTCTTAAACAGGGATTGTCAGACACCCTATACATGAGCATTCCTACTGAGATCAGGTAGGTGCCTCTCGAGGGACCTGACCATTGAAATAAAAACAATCAAACAGAAAACAACAACAATAGCATCAGCAAAAAAGAATTCCCAACTAAAGCCCTATCCAAGGGTGGGCAGCCTCAAACATCAAAACTAGACATACTCATGAAGATGAGAACGAATCAATGAAAAAATGCTGCAAAACCAAAAGGCCAGAGTTCCTCCTCTCCTCCAAATGATCATAATGCCTCTCCAGCAAGGGTGCAGAACTGGACAGAGGATGAGATGGGTGGATTGACAGAAGTAGGCTTCAGAAGGTGGGTAATGATAAACGCCACTAAGCTAAAGAAGCATGTGCTAAAGTTCTTAGCAAAGAAGCTAAGAACCTTGATAAAAAGTTCGAGAAGGTGCTAACTAGAATAACCAGTTTAGAGAGGAACATAAATGACCTGATGGAGCTAAAAACATAGCACGAGAACTTAGTGAAGCATACACAAGTATCAACAGGTGAATCGACCAAGTAGAAGAAACGATATCAGAGTTTGAAGACTACCTTGCTGAAATAAGTCACGAAGACAGGATTAGAGAAAACAGAATGAAAGGAATGAACAAAATCTCGGAGAAATATGGGACTATGTAAAAAAAAAACGAACCTATGACTGATTGGAGTACCTGAAGGAGATGGGGAGAAGAGAATCAAGCTGGAAAACACATGTCAGGATACTATCTAGGAGAACTTCCCAAACCTAGCAAGAAAAGCCAACATTCAAATTCAGGAAATACAAAGAACACCACTAAGATACTCCATGAGAAGATCAACCCCAAGACACATATGGGCAGCCAGAGAGAAAGGCCAAGTAATCTACAAAGGGAAGCACATCAGACTAACAGTGGACCTCTCAGCAGAAACCCTACAAGCCAGAAGACAGTGGGGGCCAATATTCATCATTCTTAAAGAAAAGAATTTTCAACACAGAATTTCATATTCAGCCAAACGAAGCCTCATAAGTGAAGGAGAAATAAAATCCTTTCCAGACAAGCAAATGCTGAGGGATTTCATCACCACCAGGCCTGCCTTGCAAGAGCTCCTGAAGGAAGCACTAAACATGGAAAGGAAAAACCGGTACCAGCCACTGCAAAAACACACCAAAATATAATGACCAATGACACTGTGAAGAAACTGTACCAACTAGTGTGCAAAATAACCAGATAGCATCATGATGACAGGATCAAATTCACACATAAAAATATTAACCTCAAGTGTAAATGGGCTAAATGCCCCAATTAAAAGACACAGACTGGCAAATAGTATAAAGAGCCAAGACCCATCAGTGTGCTGTGTTCAGGAGACCCATCTCACGTGCAAAGACACACATAGGCTCAAAATAAAGGAATGGAGGAACATTTACCAAGCAAATGGAAAGGAAAAGAGAAAAAAAAAGCAAGGGTTGCAATCCTAGTCTCTGACAAAACAGACTTTAAACCAACAAAAATCAGAAAGACAAAGAAGGGCATTACATAATGGTAAAGAGATCAACGCAACAAGAAGAGCTAACTATCCTAAATATATATGTGCCCAATACAGCAGCACCTGAATCCATAAAGCAAGTTCTTAGAGACCTACAAAGAGACATAGTCTCCCACACAATAATAGTGGGAGACTTTAATACCCCACTGTCAATATTAGACTGATTAATGAGACATAAAATTAACAAGGATATTCAGGACTTTAACACAGCTCTGGGTCAAGTGGACCTAATAGACATCTACATAATTCTCTACACCAAATCAACAGAATATACATTCTTCTCAGTGCCACATGGCACTTATTCTAAAATTGACCACATAATTGGAAGTAAAACCATCCTCAGCAAATGCAAAAGAACTGAAATCATAGCAAACAGTCGCTCACACCACAGTGCAATCAAAGTAGAGCTCAGGATTAAGACACTCACTCAAAACCACACAATTACATGGAAATTGAACAACATGCTCCTGAATGACTCCTGAGTAAATAATGAAATTAAGGCAGAAATCAATGTTATTTGAAACCAGTGAGAACAAAGACACAACATACCAGAATCTCTGGGACACAGCTAAAGCAGTATTAAGAGGGAAATTTATAGCACTAAATACCTACATTGGAAAGCTGGAGAAAGATCACAAAATGACACCCTAACATCAGAATTAAAAGAGCTAGAGGCTGGACACGTTGGCTTATGCCTGTAATCCCAGCACTTTGGAAGGCCAAGGTGGGTGGATCACCTGAGGTCAGGAGTTCAAGACCAGCCTGAATTAGATGGTGAAACCTCATCTCTACTAAAAATACAAAAACTTAGCTAGGCATGGTGGCGCAAGCCTGTAATCCCAGCTACTTGGGATGCTGAGGCATGAGAATTGCTTGAACCTGGGAGGCAGAGGTTCCAGTGAGCCAAGATCATGACATTGCACTCCAGCCTGGGCTTCAAGAGTGAAAATCCATTTCATAAAAAAAGGTGGCGGGGGTGGGGGGGGGGTGGCTAGAAAAGCAAGAGCAAACAATCCAAAAGCTAGCAGAAGACAAGAAATAACTAAGATCAGCACAGAACTGAAGGAGACAAAGACATGAAAAACCCTCCAAAAAAATCTAGGAATCTAAGAGCTGTTTTTTTGAAAAAATTAACAAAATAAATAGACCATTAGCTAGACTAATAAAGAAGAAAAGAGAGAAGAATCAAATAGACACAATAAAAATGATAAAGGGGATATCACCACTGAAACCACAGAAATACAAACTACAAAAAGAGAATACTATAAACAACTTTACAAAATAAATGAGAAAATATGGAAGAAATGGAAAAATTCCTGGACACATACACCTCACAAGACAACCAGGAAGAAGTTGAAATCCTGAATAGACCAATAACAAATTCTGAAATTGAGGCAGTAATTAATAGCCTACCAACCAAAAAAAAAGCACAGGACCAGACAGATTCACAACAGAATTCTACCAGAGGTACAAAAGGGAGCTGGTATCATTCATTCTGAAACTGTTCCAAACAATAGAAAAAGAGGGAATCCTCCCTAACTCATTTTAGGAGGCAAGCATCATCTTGATACCAAAACCTGGCAGAGATCACAACAAAAAAAGAAAATTTCAGGCCAATATCCCTGATGAACATCAATGTGAAAATCCTCAATAAAATACTGGCAAACTGAATCCAGCAGTACATCAAAATGCTTGTCCATGATGATCAAGTTGGCTTCATCTTTGGGAAGCAAGGCTGGTTCAACATATGCAAATCAATAAATGTAATCCATCACATAAACAGAACCAATGACAAAAGCCACATGATTATCCCAATAGATGCAGAGAAGGTCTTCAATAAAATTCAACATCCATTCATGTTAAAAACTCTCAATAAATTAGGTATTGATGGAACATATCTCAAAATAATAAGAGCTATTTATGACAAACCCATGACCAATATCAAATTGAATGGTCAAAAGCTGGAAGCATTCCTTTGAAAACTGGCACAAGACAAGGATGCCCTCTCTCACCACTCCTATTCAACCTGGTATTAGAAGTTCTGGCCAGTGCAGTCAGGCAAGAAGAAGAAATAAAAGGTATTCAAATAGGAAGACAGGAAGTCAAATTGTCTCTGTTTGCAGACAACATGAGTCTATCTTTAGAAAACCCTATTGTCTCAGCCCACAAACTCCTTAAGCTGATAAGCAACTTCAGCAAAGTCTCAGGATACAAAATCAATGTGCAAAAATCACAAGCACCCCTATACACCAACAACAGACAAGCAGAGAGCCAAATCATGAATGAACTCCCATTCACAATTGCTACAAAGAGAATACAATATGTAGGAATACAGCTAACAAAGGATGTGAAGGATCTCTTCAAGGAGAACTACAAACCATTGCTCAAGGAAATAAGAGAGGAAACAAACAAATGGAAATACATTCCATCCTCATGGATAAGATAACTCAAGATCATGAAAATAGCCATACTGCCCAGAGTAATTTATAGATTCAATACTTTTCCATCAAACTACCATCGACATTCTTCACAGAATTAGAAAAAACTACTTTAAATTTCATATGGAACCAAAAAAGAGCCCATACAGCCAAGACAAACCTAAGCAAAAAGAATGAAGCTGGAGGCATAACGCTACCTGACTTCAAACTATACTACAAGGCTACAGTAATCAAAACAGCATGGTACTAGTAACAAAACAGATATATAGACCAATGGAACAGAACAGAGATCTCAGAAATAACACTCCACATCTACAACCATCTGATTTTCAACAAACCTGACAAAAACAAGCAATGGGTGAAGGATTCCCTATTTAATAAATGGTGCTGGGAAAACTGGCTAGCCATATTCAGAAAACAGAAACTGGACCCCTTCCTTATGTCTTATACAAAAATTAACTCAAGATGGATTAAAGATATAAATGTAAAATACAAAAACATAAACACCATAGAAGAAAACCTAGGCAATACCATTCAGGACATAGGCATGGCGAAGACTTCATAACTAAAACACCAGAAGCAATGACAACAAAAGCCATAATTGACAAATGGGATCTAATTAAGCTAAGGAGCTTCTGCACAGCAAAATAAACTATCATCAGGGAGAATAGCCAACCTAGAGAAGGGGAGAAAATTTTTGCAATCCATCCATATGACAAAGGGCTAATATCCAGAATCTACAAGGAATGTAAACAAATTTACAAGAAAAAAAACCCATCAAAAAGTGGGCAAAGGATATGAACAGACACTTCTCAAAAGAACACATTTATGTGGCGAACAAACATATGAAAAAAGCTCAACATCACTGATGATAAGAGAAATGCAAATCAAATCCACAATGAGATAGCATCTCACACCTGTCAGAATGGCGACTATTAAAAAGTCAAGAAACAATAGATGCTAGTGAGGCTGTGGAGAAATAGGAATGCTTTTATGCTGTTGATGGGAACGTAAATTAGTTCAACCATTGTGGAAGACAGTGTGGAGATTCCTCAAGTACCTAGACCCAGAAATACCATTTGACCCAGCAATCTCATTACTGGGTATATACCCAAAGGAATATAGATCATTCTACCATAAAAACACATGCACACGTATGTTTATTGCAGCACTATTTACAATAGCAAAGACATGGAACCAACCCAAATGCCCATCAGTGATAGACTGGATAAAGAAAATGTGTTACATATACGCCATGGAATACTACGCAGCCACAAAAAGGAATGAGATCATGTCCTTTGCAGGGAGACATGGATGAAGCTGGAAGCCATCAACCTCAGCAAACTAACACAGGAAAAGAAGACCAAACACTGCATGTTCTCACTCATAAGTGGGAGTTGAACAACAAGAAAACATGTACATAGGGAGGGAAACAACACACACTGGGGCCAGTTGGGGGGTTGGGGGTGAGGGGGGAGAGGGTATTAAGACAAATAGCTAATGCATGCGGAGATTAAAACCTAGATGACGGGTTGATAGGTGCAGCAAACCACCATGGCACGTGTGTATCTATGTAACAAACCTACACGTTCTACACTTATATCCTGGAATTTAAAGTAAAATAAATAAAAAATAAAGAATTAAAGAAAATAATTCAGAACCCAACCATGCAACTATGATAAAATCTCTCTGGTTATAACTGGTAACATTGAGATTCCAATAAAGTATATAAAATCACCACAAAATTAAAGAGACTAATTCAGACTGGAGGAGCAGTTGGTAAGATTAAAAGTGAAAATGCCTTTGAGTTGGTTGCTAAAGGATGGGTAATAAAAGTATAAATTTTACCAGTGGTTGTGCAGTTCATGTATTGTATGATGAGCGCAAGTAGGTACGAAACAAGGTCACACACAGTCAAGAAGCAGCCACTTATGAGGCACTTCCCTGGAGAAAAGAGTGTCTTTTTCTTCACATGTAGGCACCACCTTCTCACCAATTAGAACACAGCAAAGCATTCTGATTTGCACAATAACATAGAGGCTTGTGTTGCATAATAATATCTAGACAACATTAACATTGTGAGCTTGTAGTGCTCTTGAGGAGTATATATTTGAGAAAAAAGGGGATAGTATCAGTAAAGTCATAGGAATAAAAGAGTATAAAGTTGGGTAGGGAGTAGAGAATAGTCTGTTTAGAGCAGAGTGCTGCTAGAGGGAGGAGGGAGGAAGTTATAGCAGAAAATTTAGCGTGAGATAAGTCTAGACTAGAAAGAACAGAGCACATTGTCTGAAATGCCATTTAGAGCAAATTCAGTTTTATTCTGTGAATAACTGTAAGCTATTAATATATTTAAATAGGAAGTGATGTGATCCGAACTTTATTTTAAAGACAGTTGAGGTTTGTAGGCCAGAGAAAAGACTTGGGTTGAAGAAAAGATGAAGAATAGGAATGAAGATCTCAGTTGGAAGAATAATGTGAATTCGTGGAGAGATTATGAGAGCCTAAATTAGAATAGGAGGAGTCATATTGACAAGGAAGGATCCTTTTGAGACTCCTTTTAGAAGTAAAGTGAGTAGAAAAACATTAGATATTGGCAACGAAGACTTTGTTGCAAAAAACTGAGGTTGATAGCACTGGTCAAGAGGCTGATGATGATGCCACTTGTGATAATAAGAACAACTCATAACTAAGAGGTAGATAGGTTTTGTTGCACAGGTGGAGAGATGGGGAAAGACAGAGTTGTTTTATTGCCTTATCTTTGGTAATATATTAGTACATTATTTGTTCTTTGTTTTAATTTTTCAAAGTAGAATGTACTATGTTATAAACAGAATACTAATTATTAGGTCTTAAAATTTAGCATGCAATATTCACATGTAATTGACTTTAATGCTTCTGTTATATCTAAATTGTACCTACCTAACTTTTTTCATTTCTTTAAGTAAATTCTTTCCATATTTTTCTGCTTTTAGTTTTTGCTTAACAATCAGGCTTTTCTCTTTTAGGACAGCCTCATTCTTCTTCAGTCTGTCAATTTTAAGTAGTCCTCTGGTCAAAAGAGTGTGCTCATTATTTAAGTTTTGAACTAATAAACGCTCTGCAGCCTTTTGGGATTTTTCTTTTAGAAACAGAGCTTTTCTCTCTCTAGCTTTTTCAAGGTAGTTGAATCTGTTTTGCCAAACTTGTCGTAAACTGTTCTGAATTGTCTCTTTATTTTCTTCAATTAGTTTTTGTGTAGCATATTTTTTCTGATTCAAATGTTCATTAACAGTTACTCTAACTCTTTCTCGAGCAACTTGTGCCATGGCTACAACTCTTACTTTTTCTTTATGGCATTTCTGCTTCTTTTGTTCTGTGTAATATTTGTCAATATCACTAAATGTTCGGAGTTTCATACCAGCTCTTTGTGTTGCAAAAAACTCTTTCATACTCCGCTCCAATCGTATGTCTTTTTTAATGATTGGCTTTGGATGAGTAGTATAGATTGGCTGAGGATATGCAGGAAAAAAATGTTGTTTTTTCTCTCTCAATACTGCATTATTCTTCAATGAACCTGAAGTGTATATGGGTAGTTTGAAAACTGATATCCTAAAACTGGTATCCAATTTTTCATCCACAATTTCATTTTCAGACTCCTGACCTACATCAAACAGAAGCAAATATTATACATTATACAAGAGCTAAGCACATTTTATTTTCTGTCCAAATATATCAATAAACTTGATAAGAACCTGTTATTTACTTTACTAAGAAGAATTTTTCCCAAGTACCTTTTCAACTTGTGATTTAATAGTAACTTTGGAGAAGAAAATCACTATCAAAACATTTTCACATAGAAATGCACTGAATCTAATTCTTATATTTTCTGTATTATCTTCCACAATTACTTAACTTGCACTGACTCAATAGCAGCATCTTATCACATACTTAGTACTACTTAACCACACATATTATTTTTTCATATAGTTTGCTAAAAGAAACAAAGTTTAATTAAGCAAAGAATAATTCATGAACTGGGTAGCACTGAGAACCAGTGAAAATTTAGAAAACTCTGTGTAATAAATGAGCAGGGAGTATTTATAGATAGAAAATGGAAGAAATATAGAAACAGCTTGATTGGTTATGGTTCAATTTTGCCTTATTTGGACATAATCGTATCAGTTGGTGGCCTGTGATTGGCTGAAGCTTGACTGCTGTGATTGGCTATGACTTTTACAAAAATATACCCGTAAGTTAGGCTTTCAGTTTGTTTACATACTAAGTTAGGTTGCAATTCATTATGTAAGGACTCAAGGAACAGAGGCAGCCTTAGGCCACATTTAACAAGTTATTAGTATGTCATATTTGCAAAGGGCATTGTAATCCATTTTACCTTATTTTTCTTAACTCTGGTGGAAAATAGTAGCAGCCATCAATTGTTTTTCCCTTTTTTGGACAGACAAAATTACTAAAACTCTTAGCTTCCTTTGCTTTCCTTTGTGTGACCATAGGCTAAGTCCTTTTTAATAGAGTGTGAACACAATTGTTATGTGTTATTCCTTGTCCAAGGGATTGTTTTAAGAAACAATGTGCACCTTCTTTCCACTATGTAGAGATGAGAATGAAACCCCAAAAGATGGTGGAACCATAAGATAGAAGCCGCCTGCCTGCCTGAATCACTTGTTGAAAAAACTTCTCATGGACCAGAATCATCCAAGTTGAGTCACTTATGAAGCCAGAAATCAAAAGTAATTATGTTTCAGTCAATATGCATTTCTGGGTCTATTTGTTACTATACCCAACCTAATTAATACAATAAATTGAATCACATTGTTGTTTGCATATTTACTTTTTGACAAACCTACTAACGAATTCAGAATCAGGTGACAAATACAAGTATAAAAGTTATGCTTGTTAATTTAGGAGAAAAAGGTGTTTCTTGATTTCTTCCACTTATTAAAATTACATTCCTGCTAACTCTAGTCTACAAGGGTTTGATCTCCCTTAGAAAATTACCTTGTCTTTATGTGTAAAAATGTCAAATATGATGCTGGTGGTTTTATGGAAGTTAAGGGAACTATGAAGAAGGGCAGGGCTTGTAGTCTAGACGGACAGTAGAAAATAATTGAATAGGCAAGATTTTCACGAAAGGCTACAGGAGTATCAACATTGGAAAAGTAAGTAAATTCTACAGCAAAGTAGGAAATCAAGTCTAGCAAATAGAAAAGGCAGTCCATCAGGATACAAAGCCAAAGTGTCCAGAAATAAACACTAAATATGTGTGTCCAAAGCAAGAGACTGAGGAGCCAAAGTGTCAAAAGTCAGAGTCTCTCATTAGTTGGTTGAACATAGTCCCACTAACACTTTTAAAAGTCTCCTAATTTCTTTCTCTGCTTTCAGAATCTCTGTTTCAAGAAATCACTCACTGCTATATTTATCTTTCTTAAGTAGGGTTCTAACAACATTGTACCTTATACACAAACAAAGGAAGACAAAATCTTTATGGCTTTCCACCCATAGTCTGAAGAATAGTTTCCATTTTTGGCCTAGGATTATATAATACCAGAAAAGAGCGACATATTTTTCCCCAACACATGCATCATATCTTATCATCATTGGGCCTTTGCTTTTATTATTTTAAGTTTTGCTCAGTATTCTGTTTTTCTTATCTGTATCTGTTCATATTCTATGCATTCTTCCATGTCTTTTCACATGTCATATTTTCCTTATTGCTTAAAAAGAATTCATATGTTTTAAACTATCACATATGTTTTTCCTGATAGAATTAATCATATTCCACTTACATTAAAGCTCTATGTAGTAGTTTTTAGCTATAGGATCGAACTTGATATAACCTTCTTATGAGTAAGGATCTATTCCTTTGGTCTTTGATGCTACATTCCCAGCCCCTAGCCTACTATTTTGCACAGTTTGGTTTGTGCAGCAATGCGGTTTAGATGTGTGTCCCCTCCAAATCCCATGTTGAAATGCAATCCCCAATGTTGGATATTGGGCCTAGTGAGAGGTGTTTGGGACATGGGGTAGACCCCTTATGAGTGGCTTGGTGCCCTCTCGTGATAATGAGAGAGTTCATGTTATGGTAGTTCATATGAGAGCTAGTTGTTTAAAAAAGTCTGGCACCTCTGTCTTCATGTGATATGCCAGCTCCCACATCACCTTCTGCCATAATATTAAGGGAAATTTATAGCACTAAATGCCCACAGGAGAAAGCAAAAAGATCTAAAATTGACACCCTAATATCACAATTAAAAGAACTAGAGAAGAAAGAGCAAACAAATTCAAAAGCTAGCAGAAGACAAGAAATAACTAAGATCAAAGCAGAACTGAAGGAGACAGAGTCACAAAAAACCCTTCAAAAAATCAATGAATCCAGGAGCTGGATTTTTGAAAACATCAACAAAATAGACCACTAGCCAGACTAATAAGAATAAAAGAGAGGAGAATCAAATAGATGCAATCAAAAATGATAAAGGGGATATCACCACCGATTCCACAGAAAATACAAACTACCATCAGAGAATACGATAAACACTTCTATGCAAATAAACTAGAAAATCTAGAAGAAATGGATAAATTCCTGGACACATACACTCTTCCAAGACTAAACCATGAAGAATTTGAATCCCTGAATAGACCAATAACTAGTTCTGAAATTGAGGCAGTAATTAATAGCCTACCAACCAAAAAAAGTCCAGGACCAGAGGGATTCACAGCCGAATTCTACCAGAGGTACTAAGAGGAGCTGGTACCATTCCTTCTGAAACTATTTCAAACAATAGAAAAAGAGTGAATCCTCCTTAACTCATTTTATGGGGCAAGCATCATCCTGATACCAAGACCTGGCACAGACACAACAAAAAAAGAAAATCTCAGGCCAATATCCCTGATGAACATTGATCCGAAAATCCTCAATAAAATACTGGTGAACTGAATCCAGCAACACATCAAAAAGCTTATCCACCACTATCAAGTCAGCTTCATCCTTGAGATGCAAGCCTTGTTCAACATATGCAAATCAATAAACATAATCTAGCACATAAACGGAACCAGTGATAAAAGCCACATGATTATCTCAATAGTTGCAGAAAAGGCCTTCGACAAAATTCAGCAGGCTTCATGCTAAAAATGTTCAATATACTAGGCATTGATGGAACGTATCTCAAAATAATAAGAGCTGTTTATGACAAACCCACAGCCAATATCATACTGAATGGGCAAAAACTGGCAGCATTCTCTTTGAAAACCGGCACAAGACAAGGTTGCCCTCTCTCACCACTCCTATTCAACATAGTATTGGAAGTTCTGGCCAGGGCAATCAGGCAGGAGAAAGAAATAAACGGTATTCAAATAGGAAAAGAGGAAGTCGAATTGTCTCTGTTTGCAGATGACATGATTGTATATTTACGAAAACCCATCATCTCAGCCCAAAATCTCCTTAAATTGATAAGCAACTTCAGCAAAGTCTCAGGGTACAAAATCAATGTGCAAAATACACAAGCACTCCTATATACCAATAAAAGACAAACAGCCAATTCACGAGCGAACTCCCATTCACAACAACTGCAAAGAGAATAAAATACCTAGGAGTACAGCTAACAAGGGATGTGAGGGACCTCTTCAAGGAGAACTACAAACCACTGCTCGAGGAAATAAGAGAGGACACAAACAAATGGAAAAACATTCCATCCTCATGGATAGGAAGAATCAATATAATTAAAATGGCCACACTGCCCAAAGCAATTTATAGATCTAATGCTATCCCAATCAGGCTACCATTGACTTTCTTCACAGAAGTGGAAAAAACTACTTTAAAGTTCATATGGAACCAAAAAAGAGCCTGCATAGCCAAGACAATCCTAAGCAAAAAGAACAAAGCTGGAGGCATCATGCTACCTGACTTCAAACTATACTACAAGGCTACAGTAACACAAACAGCATGGTACTGGTACCAAAACAGATATATAGACCAATGGAACAGAACAGAGGCCTCAGAAATCATGCCACATATCTACAACCATCTGATCTTCAACAAACCTGACAAAAACAAGAAATGGGGAAAGGGTACCCTAATTAATAAATGGTGCTAGGAAAACTGGCTAGCCATATGCTAGCTGAAACTGGATCCCTACCTTACACCTTATACAAAAATTAACTCAAGATGGATTAAAGACTTAAACCTAAAGCCATAAAAACCCTAGAAGAAAACCTAGGCAATACCATTCAGGACATTGGAATGGGCAAAGGCTTCATGACTAAAACACCAAAAGCAATGGCAACAAAAGCCAAAATAGACAAATGGGATCTGATTAAACTAAAGAGCTTCTGCACAGCAAAAGAAACTATCATCAGAGTGAACAGGCAACCTACAGAATGGGAGAAAAATTTTGCAATCTATCCATCTGATGTAGGCCTAATATCCAGAATCTACAAAGAACTTAAACAGATTTACAAGAAAAAAAACAAACAACCCCATCAAAAAGTGTGCAAAGGATATGAACAGACATTTCTCAAAATAAGGCATTTATGTGGCCAAAAAACATATGAGAAAAAGCTCATCATCTCTGGTCATTATAGAAATGCAACACAAAACCACAATGAGATACCATCTCACACCAGTAAGAATGGCAATCATTAAAAAGTCAGGAAACAACAGATGCTGGAGAGGATGTGGGGAAATAGGAATGCTTTTATACTGTTGGTGGAAGTGTAAATTAGTTCAACCATTGTGGGAGACAGTGTGGCCATTCCTCCAGGATATAGAACCAGAAATACCCAGCAATCCCATTACTAGGTATATGCCCAAAGGATTATAAATCATTCTACTATAAAGACACATACACATGTATGTTTATTGTGGCACTGTTCACTATAGGAAAGACTTGGAACCAACCCAAATGCCCATCACTGATAGACTGGATAAAGAAAATGTGGCACATATACACCACAGAATACTATGCAGCCATAAAAAAGGATGAGTTCATGTTCTTTGCGGGGACATGGATGACACTGGAAACCATCATTCTCAGCAAACTAACACAAGAATAGATAACCAAACACCACATGTTCTCACTCATAAGTGGGAGTTGAACAATGAGAATACAGGGAGAGGAACATCACATACTGGGACCTGTTGGAATGTGATGGGCTAGGGGACGGATAGCATTAGGAGAAATACCTAACGTATCTGATGGGTTGATGGGTGCGGCATACCACCATGGCACGTGTATACCTATGGAACAAACCTGCACGTTCTGCACATGTACCCCAGAAATTAAAGAAATTAAAGTATATATATATATAAAAAAGAGGCCTGATAGAGGTCCTTCACCCTCTACCATCATGTGAGCACACAGCCAGAAGGCACCATGTATAAACCAGAAAGTGGGTTTTCAACAGACACCAAATTTGTTGGTGTCTTGTTCTTGGACTTCCTAGCCTCCAGAATGATTTTAAAAAATCTGTTGTTTATAAGCTACCCAGTTTATGGTATTTTGTTATAACAGCCCAAATAGAGCCCCAACCCCCAGTGTGGCTTTATTTGGTAGTGGGGCCCCTCAGAAACTGATTAAGGTTAAATTTGGTCATAAAGTGAAACCCTGATTGAATCAGGTTAGTGTTCTCATAAGAAGAAATATCAGATAGCTCACTTTCTCTTCTCACTATGCACACATATCAAAGAAAGGCCATATGGACACAGCAAGATGGTGGTTTTCCAAAAGGCAGAGAGCCCTCACTAGAAACTTACCATGTTGGCATCCTGATCTCAGACTCAGACTCCAGAATTGTAAGAAAACAAATTTCTGTTCTTTAAGTCACCCAGTCTGGAATTTCGTTATGACAGCTTGAACAGACTAACACAAAGGAAGTTCCCTCTCCTGAATTTTTAAGTGAAGTTGCCCAACTGGTATGCTGTGGCAAACTAGTGTGTTATTAATGGATAATAGGAGTGCTCAGAGACATTGATCACCCTGGGATGGTTATTTATTTCCATTTTATTTCAATTTTAATTCATCCTAGCATGTCAATAATTCTTCTAATTTGGAGAGGGGAGTATAATGTTCCTAGAATGTCCAAAATGTGACCATTTGTCCAGTCTTGGGTCTCATATCTCAATTTCATTGTGTTATTAATGTAACAGATAACAATTTCCCCCATAACCTCCCAGCAGCTACTTAAAATTACATATGATCTCAATGAAGGATTAAGTAGCTTCTGGCTTCCTAGAATCATTTTGATTCATTCACCAATTAATTCATCTATCTATCCTTCCATCCATTCATTCATATTTTAGTAGCTTGCAAATTCTATGGAAATTCAGGGATCACAAATATAAAAGTTATTATTCAAACTTTCTTTAGTTCTTAACTTTTTCTGTAAATTTTTTTCCTTTGTGTTTGAGAGTTGTTTTCCATGAATATTAGCAGTCTGTCTTTACTCGTAAATGTTTTCTTTGTTAAATATAGAAGTCCAATAATAATATAATGTGTGAACAGTGTATACATAACATTGAATGTTTGTTGTGTATAAGACACTTTTCTAAACAAAATACATGAGGTATTTACTAAGAAATGCACTATCCCAGGGCTCATGAAACTTCTATTCTAGTGGAGAAGATGGATAACAAATTTATAAATAAGAAAATATCAAATAGAAATAAATGCTCTGATAAAAATTAATTGGCAGTGAGAGGGTCTAGTAATTAGATTGGGTGGATAGGAATGGGTTTTTAGAGGATATCTGCTTTAAACCTAGATGAGAAAAGATAAGTAAGAACAAGCAAGGAGAAAAAATGTATATTCCAGAAGAAAAGAGAAGCTAATATAAAGGCAGTAGACAGAAGCACATTTAGCCTGTTAGGGATACAGAGAGAAAGCCACCTGAAATCCACTAAGTAAGAGGAGAGTGGTGCTAGAGACCCTCACAGAGGTAAGGCAGGGGCCAGATTCTATGCGGCATGGTAGGTCACAGAATAAAAGTTTTGGATTTCATTCTGAGATGTGAAGCCGTTGAAGTAGGGGACTGATACGGTATGTGTTTTACCATGAAGGCAATGGATTTGAATGTAGACCATAAAATTCTAAGTAGGGGACTGGTTAAGAGGCTACTCTAGTGGCCCAGGTAAGATTTTATGATAGGAAGGGCCTAGATGAAAGCAATAAATTCACAGAGAAGTAGAAAGATTTGGCATATGTTTTACAAGTATAGTCAGAAGGGGCTGCTGATAACTTAGATGGCAGAAGTGAGAAAGAAAAAAATCAAAGATGAATGGTAGCACTTTGGCTTGAGAAACCAGGTGAATGGTGATGCCATTTGCTGACATGGGAAAAACTGCAGGAAAAGCAGATTTGGTGAGCTAGAAGAAATATTTTTATATGTATTACTGTTTTGCAGTTCGTACTTTTCATATTTAAACACATAACTAACATTTTCCTAATTCAACATCATATTCAAATTGCTTATATTAAAAATCATTTAAAACTTTCACTAATGTAACGTCATTTTAAAGTATTTTATTCTTAAAATAAAATCATTTTGAACAAATACCATTTATTTCCATTTACATGATTCCTAGTAATACTCAGGTTAAAACTGAGGGAAATTACACCTTTGAGTCTTTTTTTTTCTTTTTTTTTTTTCTTTTTGAGACGGAGTCTCACTCTGTTGCCCAGGCTAGAGTGCAATGGCATGATCTCAGCTCACTGCAACCTCCGCCTCCCGGATTCAAGCAATTCTCCTGCCTCAGCCTCCTGAGTAGCTGGGATTACAGGCACACACCACCACACCTGGCTAATTTTTGTATTTTTAGTAGAGATGGGGTTTCACCATGTTGATCAGGCTGCTCTCAAACTCCTGACCTCATGATCCGCCCACCTCGGCCTCCCAAAGTGCTGGGACTACAGGAGTGAGCCACCACACCCACCTTGCATACTTTTTAAATAATAATACCAGATAATACTTGAAGTACAGGTTCTCCTTTCTCCAGCCATAACTTCCACAAACTGAATTTTTTGACACAAAGGCAACAAAATGGCTTGTTTTAGATACAGTATTAAAGAAAAGCTTGCTAAAAACCAATTATTCTTATATTTGTACCTTATATGTACCTCTCAACTTAAGAGCAAAACAACTGGATCATATCAGCCAATTTACTTTCAGTTTTCTGAACAGATAGTTGGATCTTTTAGGACTCAGAGGAACACAGAAGCCAATACCATTTGTGGTCAACAGAGCTTGTTTGATTCTTCTGAACGTATTGCAGATTTATGAACCATCTGTGAAGAAACAAATGGTCCAAACCTATTTAAAATCAGCATAGCTGTGATTTGAATGCTCACAAGTGGGTCTGAAGCAGTTGCTTTCCTCAGCAAACTGGCCTGACACCTTTGCACAAGCTTATAGCCTTATGTGATACATAAGCTTTAAGTTTAGGTGAAGCAAAGAACAGGAAAATAAGGAAAATGAAACGAATATAAGGAAGAAAGCAGTGGCATAAACTTCTGTCACGTACTGAGTTTTTCCTGATTTGCTAGATGCAAAAATTTCACTTATAGCAATGGTTGCAATTTCTTCCTATTTTCTTAGTAGCAAATGTTTTCAATGAAGTCTCTCCCATTACACACACACATATACTCTGGTATAAATGACTTATCTAAGATATGGTACAAGATCACCATAATAAAGAATATAGTTTATGAAACATCTTACATCTCACATGTAATAAAGCTCTACTGGGGATTTATTGTAATAGAATAGAAAGTTACAGAGATGCACAGGAGTTACCCCTCTCACTTTACATCTTTAATCAATTTCTGAAAATTAGACATTCTGTAAAGAAGTGCTATGCTGGAGCCTATTTCTTTATATTCTACATGGGAAAATTGTAACACATTAAATGTTAACCACCAACCCTTATTTGATTTCCAAAAATGAAAATAGAGCATTAAAACATTAAAGCAGGAAAACACACTGAAACATGAATTTATAAGTACTGTTCACACTAATGTACAAATTGCTTAAAACATTGCTTTTTGATTATCAGTTATTAAGGCTGCTTACAAATAGTATCCATTGCAATGATGTGGCTGTTAGTGACAACGTCTCAAATAGCCATACCTATTGTTGACATTTGGCATGCTTTAAAAGTTCCTACATACGATTTTAAAAACATCTGTATTGAGATATACTTAATATCCTATATTAGTGGTATATTAAATCATTAAAGTGTACAATGTAATTGTTTTAATACATTTATAGAGTTGTGCAACCATAAGTATCACCACAGTCTAGGTTTAGAGCATTTTCATCACCCCAAACAGAAACCCCATACCCATTAGAGTCATTCACCATCCCCTGTCTCCTACCATCTCCCCCACCTTAAGCAACCACTAATCTACTTTCTGTCTGCCAGATTTTCCTATTCTGGACATTTCTTATAAATGCAATCACACAATATGTGATCTTTTATAAGGGGTTTCATTATTCTAAGGTAGTAAATTACAGCTTTATGATACGTTCCCTTTTAAAATTTGCCTTTTATACAGTTTGCCTTCGCCACTCCACTCTGAGTTCTACCTGTCTGGTAATTTTACGTAGAACAAAATATTTAAACCAATTTCATACCTGGCCATAAAGAGTGAAAAAAATAGACTGGGCAAGTTTGGCTTAGGATTAAGGTCAAACTTTCTACAGGTTCCTGAATAACTATGAATCAGTCCGTTAATAATTATATTATTTCCCTTTTCCCAAGCTTACCATTTCTTTCATCTTCTAAGGATCATGACGCTTCAATCTTTTTTTCCTCTAAGATCAGGATCTTAATTTGAAGATCTAAATTTCTCTACCTGATATCTTAGGTCCAAATATGTGAGTTCCACCAGGACCGCACTGACTACGTAAGTCTAACTAGTCCGATGTCCACTGAAACAGTGCTTTGGATCTAACTTTCTCTTTTTTTGAGCCATTGGACAGCTACTGCCACTGTTGGATAGTAGTTAGGGTGAAAAACCAGCAGCACAATCACTTGCATATCTGAAATGCCACATCCTATCATTTCAGAAAGTAACTTCATGAAAGTTACTCAAATTCACGATGCCATAGTTTCTTCATCTATAAAATGGGAGAATGAAAGTGCCCACCTTATAGATTTGCTGTGAGGGTTGAGTGAAATCTTCTTGGCACTGAGGAAGAAATTTTAAAATTTAGTTGTTCTTCTTATATCAGCTCTCAATTTCATTTTTTGATCTACATCTTCTTATGTCCTCGATAATGGTAGACATCTCTAATATCCTCAAAAGCCTTTCTCACACTGCGTTTCTCACACTCTGGGCAGAGAGCGGTTATTCATTTGAGTAGATTATAAGCCAATACAGATTTACTATCTTTATCTGATATAATAAATTTTGCTTAATCTCTTATTATATAACTATTACAAATCCCTCTCTGAGCTCTTCTCTCTGTGGAATATATTCAATCTGCATTTCCTTTTTTTCATAATGTGTATTATATCTGACTTCTTTAAAACAAAATAAATTCTAGATTGTAGGAATCCTACTTACACTTGATCTTAATTCAAGTCTTCAATTAATTTTGATTTAACAATTTCCTTGTTCACTATTCTTTCTGGTTTTTAAAAATAACATCTTCTTTGAGATATAATTCATATGCCAAAGAATGTATCTTTTTAAAGTGTACAATTACAATAATCAAAACAGTTTGGTATTGGCAAGAGTATTGACAAATAGATCAATGGAACAAAGTAGAGAGCCCAGAAATAGATCTGTCCCGTGATATAGTCAACTTATCTTTAACAAAAGAGCAACGGCAAAACAATGAAGTGAGACAGTCTTTTCAACAAATGGTAATGAAATAACTGGTCCTCCACATGCCAAAAAAAAAAAAAACAAAACTAATTAATCTAGACATAGACCTTACACCCATGACAAAAATCAATTTGAAATGGCTCATAGATTTAAATATAAAATGCAAAACTATAAACTCAGAGAAGAAAATGGAAGAAATCCTATATAATTTTGAGTATGACAATAACTTCTTTAAAAAAACCAAAGTTCCATGAAAGAAATAACTGTTAATCTGGATTTCATTAAAATTAAAATTTCTGCCCTGCAAAAGAGACTACCCAGAGAATGAGAGAGCAGCCACAGACTTAGAAAACTATTTCAAAACACACAGTTGATAAAGAACGTTATTAAAACTCAACAATAATAAAATAAACAGCCAGATGAAAAAATGAGCAAGGGGCTGGGTGCACTGACTCACCCCTGTAATCTCAGTACTTTGGCTAAGGCAGGAGGATTGCTTGAGCCAAAGAGTTTCAGGTTGCAACAGGATATGATGGCACCACTGCACTCCAGGCTGAGCAACACAGTCAGACCTTGTCTCTAAAAGCAAATAAATAAATAAATAAATAAATAAATAAATAAATAAATAAATAAATGGACAAGAGACTTCCTTAAAGAAAATATACAGATAGCAAGAAAGTATATAAAAAGATGCTCCACATCATATGTTATTAGAGAATTGCAACTTCATAAGATAACACTACACACCTACTAGAATGGCCAAAATTCAAAACATTGACAACACCAAATACTGATGAGGTTATGGAACAACAGGACCTCTCATTCATTGCTGGTAGGATGCAAAATGGTACCACCACTTTGGAAGACTGGCAGTGTTTAAAAAACTAAAGATATTCTCACTGTAAAATCCAGCTGTCATGTTCCTTGGTACCCATCAAAATGAATTGAAAACTTTGAAAACTTGTGTCTGTACAAAAACCTGCACATGTATATTTATATTTAATAGCAGCTTTATTCATAATTGGCAAAATATGGAAACTACCAAATATTCTTTAGTAGGTGAATGGATAAATAAACCTTGGTATATCCAGACAATGGAATATTATTCAGTGCTAAAGACTTGTGCTATCAAGCCATAAAAAAAAACACAAAAACTAAATGCATATTATTGAGTGAAAGAAGCCAATCTAAAAAGGCTACATACTGTATGATTCCAGATACTGGTATACAATATGTGTGAACAGGTAAACCTGTAAATAATAGTAAAAACATCAGTGGTAGCCAGGGATAAGGTGGGGAGGACAGGATGAATAAGGAGTGCAGAAAGGATTTTTAGGGCAGTGAAATGATTCTAAATGATACCGCGATGTTGGATAAATGTCATTGTACGTTTGTCAAAACTCATAGAATGTACACCAAGAGTAAACCCTAAGGTAAATTATGATCTTTTGCAGTAATAATGTGTTAGTTTAAGTTCATCTATTGTAACAATTGTACCACTATATTATATGTGGTGTGGGATGTGGATAATGAAAGAGGTTGTGCATATATTGAAACAGACTGTTATGGAAAAATCTCTGTACTTTCTGCTCAATTTTGCTATGAACAAAAACTGTCCTAAAAGTTTATTAATTACAAAAAGGAAGAAAACACAAATCTATCTATCTATCTATATACCTACATACACATACATATAAATACACACATACATACATATATACATACATATACACACATACATCCACATTTTTAATGCATGTGTATATATGTATATATTTATGTGCAATTATAAATATAATTTAAAATACAATTATGAATTACAATTATAAATTATATAAAATATATAATTGTATTACATATTATGAATTATATAATTATATAAAATATTATAAATATATAATTATATAAAATTTAAAAATATATTTTAAATAATATGTAAATATAAATATAGTTTATATAAATACCCACATACATATAAAGTGTATAATCCAGTGGGTCTTTGCCACTTTTTATCACAGAATAACACAACCATCATGACATGTATGCACATACATACACATGCATACATACACATACACACACATACATACATATACACTTTATATATATATATATACACACATACATATAAAGGGTATGATTCAGTGTTTTTCTGACACTTTGTCGCAGAATAATGCAATTATCATGACTACCTAATTCAAGAACATTTTCATCACCCTAGAAAGAAAGCAGGTATCTACTAGCAGTCATTTCTTGTTCCCCCCTCTTTTCTGCCCCTGACAACTACAAACCTATTTTATATCTCTATAGGTTTGTATTTTCTGGGCAATTCATATACACGGAGTCATAAAATACGTGCTTTTTGTGTCTTCTCTCTTATTTAACATGTTTGCAAGAATCATCCATGTTGTAACATATATCAGTATTTCATTCCTCTTTGTAACTGAGTATCATTCATTATACATATTCATTATATGCCCAGGACTGGGCAATGCATTTTTTACTTACTGGTTGATGGATATTTGATTTTTTGATTTGTTTCCACCTTTGAACTGCTTTAAGTACTGCTTCTTTCATATACAATTTTTATGTGGACATATGTTTATGATTCTCTTGGGTATATCGCTAGAAATAAAATTAGGGGTTCATATGGCAACTGTTTAATGTTTGAAGACTGCCAATCTGTTTTTCAAAAGTGGCTGTATCACATGCAGGAAAAGCACTCATGAAATTAAACACCCTTTCTTGATAAAAATTGAATAAAGTCCTGGCATGGTGGCTCACGCCTGTAATCCCAGCACTTTGGGAGGCCAAGGTGGGCACATCACGAGGTCAGGTGATCAAGACCATCCTTGCTAACACGGTGAAACCCCGCCTCTACTAAAAATACAAAAAAATTAGCCAGGTGTGGTGGTGGGTGCCTGTAGTCCCAGCTACTCAGGAGGCTGAGGCAGGAGAATCGCTCCAAGCCGGCAGGTGGAGGTTGCAGTGAGCCGAGATCATGCCACTGCACTCCAGCCTGGGTGACAGAGTGAGAATCTGTCTCAAAAATAAATAAATGAATAAATAAAAAAAAACTCAACAAATTAGATATAGCAGGAACATACTTCAACACAGTAAAGACCATATATGACAAAACCATAGCTCATATCATACACAATGGGAAAAATTTTAAAGCTTTTTCTGTAAGATCTGGAAAAAGATAAGGATGCCCACTCTCACCACTTGTATTCAACATAGTACTAGAAGTTGCAGCCAGAGCAATTAGGCAAGAGGGAAAATAGGGATCCAAATTGGAATAGAGAAAGTCAAAGTGTCCCTCCTTGCAGATGACATGATCATACATATAAAAAACTATGAAGACTCCACCAAAAAACTCTTGGAACTAATAAATCAATTCAGTAAAGTTGCAGACACAAAATCAACATACAAAAATCAGTAGTGTTTTAATACACGAATAGTGAACTGTCTGAATAATAAATCAAGAATGCAATCCCATTTACAATAACTACAAAAATAAAATAACTAGAAATAAATTTAACCATGAAAAGAAAATATTTCTATAATATAAAATACAAAATACTGATGAAATAGTTTTAGGAACACAAAAATAAATGGAAAACTATCCTGTGTTCATGGATTGTCAGAATTACTATTGTTAAAATGTCCATACTACCTGATATGTGTCCCCAACCAAGTCTCAACTTGAATTGTTACCCCCACATGTGGAGGGAGGGACCTGGTGGGATGTAATTGGATCATGGAGGTGGTTTCTCCCATGCTGTTCTCATGATAATGAGGAAGTTCTCTCAAGATCTGATGTTTTAAAAGTGGCAGTTTCCCCTGCACTCACTCTCTGTCTCCTGCCACCATGTAAGATGGACCTTGCTTCCCCTTTGCCTTCGCTATGAGTGTAAGTTTCCTGGGGCCTCCCCAGCCATGCAGAACTGTGAGTCAATTAAACCTCTTTTGTTTATAGATTACCCAGTTTCAGATAATATCTTTATAGCAGTGTGAGAATGGTCTAATATACTACCCAAAGTGATCTACAGATTCATTACTATTCCTATCAAAATACTAACGACATTCTTCACAGAAATAGAAAAACATTCCCCAAATTATATAAGATCCTGAATATCCAAAGCAACTCTGAGCCAAAAGAATACAAGTTACCATAGATTTTTAGTGTATTTTAATGTCAGGTAGTGGAAGCATACTACCTGACATTAAAATATGCTAAAAAGGTATAGTAACCAAAGCAGAATGGTACTGGCATAAATGGAGACACACAGATCAGTGGAACATAATAGAGAGCCCATAAATAAATTCATACGTTCACAGCCAACTGATTTTAGACATAGGTGGCAAGAATACTCATTAAACAAGGACAGTCTTTTTAATAAATGGTGCTGCAAACACTAAATATTCACATGCAGAAGAATGAAACTAGACCCCTATCTCTCACAATATAAAAAATCTACTCAAAATGCATTAAAGACTTATATGTAAGACTTGAAACTTTGAAACTACTAGAAAACAAAAGAGAAATGCTGCATGACATAGGACTGGGCAAGGACTTTTTGAAATAGACTTCAAAGGCACAGGTAACAAAAGCAAAAATAGACAAATGGGATTACACCAAACTGAAAAGCTGCTGCACAGCAAAGGAACCAATCAGCAGAATGGGAGAACATATTCACAAACTATACATGTGATAAGGGGTTAATATCAAACATACATAGGGAACTCAAACTCAATAGCTAAAAAACAAGCAACCCAACTAAAAAATAGTCAAAATCCCTGACTAGACATTTATCAAAAGAAGATATAAAACTTGCCAGCAGGTATATGACAAAATGCTTAATATCACCAATCATTAGGAAAATGCAAATCAAAACCACAGTGAGATATTGCCTCACCCCTCTTAGAATGGCTATTATCAAAAAAACAAAAAATAAATACTAGTGAGAACACAGCTAATGAAGAACTCTTATACACTGTTGGTAGGAGCATACATTAGTACAATGACTATGGAAAATAGTATGGAGGTTCTTCAAAAAACTAAAAATAGAAGTATCATACGATCCAGCAGTTCCACTACTGGGTGTTCATCCAAACGAAATGAAATTAGTATTCAGAGACATCTGAACTCCCATGTTTGTTGCAGCACTATTCACAATAGCCAAGAAATGGAATAAACCTTTGTTCATCAATAGATGAATGGATAATGAAAATGTGGTATATACACACAATGGAATATTACGCAGAAATAAAATGGAATGAAATCTTGTCATTCGCTACAACATGGATGAGCTTGGAGAATGTTATATTAAGTGATATAAGCCAGGTACAGAAAGACAAATATTACATGTTATCTTGCATATATGGAAGCTAAAAAAGTTTGTCTCATAGAAGTAAAGAATAAAACAGTGGTTTCCAGAGGCTGGGGAGTGTTGGAGAAGGGAAATAGTCAGAGGTTGGTTAACAGATACACAAATAGATAGGAGGAATAAGTAAGTTCTAGTGTTTTGTAGCACTGGGGAGTGACTATAATCAACAACAATTTGTTGCATGTTTTCAAATAGCTAGAAGAGTGGACTTTTAATGTATCTAACACAAGAGAATGGTAAATGTTTGAGGCGATGAATATTCTAATTATGCTATTGATCATTGTGCAATGTATACCTGTATTGAAACATCATACTGTACCCCATAAATATGTATAATTGTTATGTATTAATTATAAACAAAATAGAAAGTAAATTGATGTATCATTTTACAGCCAGCAATGTATGGAAATCCATCTGTAATCCACAAAGTTTCCAATTTCTCCTTATCTTTGCCAACCCTTTGCACTGTCTGTGTTTTTTATTATAGCCATATGAATGGGTATGAAATAGAATCTCATTAAATTCTTTATTTGTATTGCCCTGGTGGCCAAAGATGTTGTAAGAGATTTTTAATATTTCTGGGTACAAGTCCATAGCAGATATGTTATTTGCAAATATTTTATCTTACTCAGCGAGTGTCTTTTCACTTTCTTGATGGTATACTTTGAAGCACAAAGTGCTTTATTTTTTCAACTTTGATGTGGTTCAATCTTTCATTTTCTATCTGTATTTATTTGCTTCCTTTTTTTTCTTTTCTTATTATTTTTGGCTTATGCTCCTAGTGGCATATCTAAAACATCGTTGCCCAAGTTAAGGTTACAAAGGTTTACTCCCATCTTCTCTTTTAAGACACTTATAATTTTAATGCTTATGTTTAGATCTATGATCCATTTAAAGTTAATTTTTGTACATGGTGTGATATAGAGATCCAACATCAATTTTTGAATGTAGATATATAGCTGTCCCAGCACCATTTTTTGAAAAGACTATTCTTTCCTCAATAAATTATCTTGGCACTCTTGTCAAAAAGTTGTATTGCCTTGATCTAAATGTCTTTCATTATGCCAGTTTCACATTGTCTTAATTACCGTAGCTTTGCAGTAAGTTTCAAATCAGGAACTGTGAGTTCTTCAAATTTGTTTTTATTTTTAAAGATCATTTGGTTGTTGGAAATCCTCTACATTCTATGTGGACTTTAGGATCATCTTTTCCATTTCTGAAAAGAAAAAAGCATTGAAATTTTGATAGGGTTTGCTTGTATCTCTAGATTGCTTTCAGTAGTAATATCATCTTAATTTTAAGTCACCCATTTTAAGAAAATGAGTGTCTTTCCATTTATTTAGATCTACTTTAATTCTTCAGTATAGAAGTCCTGTACTTCCTTCATTAAATTCATTCCTAGGTATTTTATTCTTTTTTGTTGCTATTATAAATAAAATTGTATTCTTAAATTATTTTCAAATTATTCACTATATAATTGATTTTCAAATATTTGCGTATTTTTATACTTCTAGGAAAGTGTTCATTTCATCTAACATAAAATTTCTTTGCATATTGTTCATTGTATTCCTTTATCATCCTTTTTGTTTCTGGAAATTTTGTAGTAATGTCCCCTGTTTCATTTCTGATTCTAGTAACCTGAGTTGGCTTCTTCTTCTTCTTCTTCTTCTTCCTCTTCCTCTTCCTCTTCTTCTTCTTCCTTCTTCTTCTTCTTCTTCTTCTTCTTCTTCCTCTTCCTCTTCTTTCTCTTCCTCCTCCTCCTCTTCCTCCTCTTCCTCTTCTTCTTCCTCCTCCTCCTCTTCCACCTCCTCCTCCTCATTTTCTTCTTCTTCCTCCTCCTCCTCATCCTCTTCCTCCTCCTCATCTTCTTTTCTACCTCTTTTTTTCTTAAGGTGGAAAGTTAGGTTATATATTTGAAGTATTTTTGCATTTTTAATACAGGTGCTTACAGATATAAATTTCATTCTCAGCACTGCTTTAGCTGAACCTCATAAGTTATTTTTGTTTTCACTTACCTAGCTATATTTTCTAATGTCATTTGTAATTTTTTTCTCTGATCCATTGGTTATTGGAGAGAGTGTAGCTGGGTGTGGTGGTGCATGACTGTAGTCCCAGCTAATAGAGACCACTTAAGCCCAGGAGTTTGAGTTCACAGTGGGCAACATAGCAAGACCTTGTCACACACACACCAAAAAAAGGTAGGAGGAACATCTGCCACCAAGGGACTAGGACCTCAGGAAGACTGGTGCACTCCAAGCAGATCTTCAGAAGGAAGGCATTGAGAGTGGACAGAGAGGAAACACATGCTAGGTTGAAGGGGCAGGAATCTGGGACCTCTGCATGTAGCTACCACACATCAGGACTCATTTTGACCCCCAGTGACTTCTGGGGAAGGGGTGAGTTTAGCAGGCAAGAAGCTTCCCACTCTCACCACAGACCTCTGGAATTCTGGCAGCGGGAGATGTCACAACTTTCAAGGACACTTGAGCTGGCAGGGAAAGCTGCTTAGAGAGGTGGAGGGGCAGGACTTGATCTGATATATGACCTCAGCAAAGTTTCAGGATAGGAAATCAATGTACAAAAATTAATAACATCCTCATATGCCAACAAGATCCATGCTGAGAGTCAAATCAAGAATCCAATTCCATTCACAATAGCCACAAAAAGAATGAAATACCTAGGAATACAGCTAACTGGGGTGGTGAAAGATCTCTCTCATGAGAATTATAAAACACTGCTCAAAGAAATCAGAAGTGACACAAACAAATGGAAAAACATTCCATGTTCATTGATAGGAAGAATCAATACTGTTAATCAATATTGTTAAAATGGTCATATTGGCCAAAGTAGTTAACAGATTCAATGTTATTCCTATCAAATTATCAATGACATTCTTCATTGAATTAGAATATTTTACAATTCGTATGGAACCAAAATACAGACTGAATAGCCAAGACAATCCTAAACAGAAAGAACAGAGCTGGAGGCATCACATTACCTGACTTCAAACTATACTACATTTGCACAAAATGAAAACTCGACCACTTCCTTATACCATATAGAAAAATCAACTCAAGATATATTAAAGACTTAAACGTAAAACCTAAAACCATGAAAACCCTGAAGGTAACCTAGGAAATACCATTCTGGACATGGGACCAGGCAAAGATTTCATGATCAACATGGCAAAAGCAATTGCAACAAAAACAAAACTTGACAAATCAGGTTGGGCATGGTGGCTTACACCAGTAGTCTCAGCAGTTTGGGAGGCCTAGTCCAGTGAATTGCTTGAGCTCAGGAACTGGAGACTAGGCTGCATAACTTAGTGAGACCCTCTCTCTATAAATAATATAAGTATAGCCAAGCTTGGTGGCACATGCCTGTAGTCACAGCTACTAGGGAGGCTGAGGTGGCAGGATTCCTTGAGCCTGCGAGGCTGAAGTTGCAGGGAGCTGAGATCATACCACTGCACTCCAGCCTGGGAGACAGAGTGAGAGTTTTTTTCAAAAGAAAATAAAATTGACCAATGGGACCTAATTAAATTAAAAAGCTTCTTCTGCAAGGCAAAATAAATTATCAACAAAGTAAACAGACAACCTATAGAATGGGAGAAAATATTTGCAAACTGTGAATCCAACAAAGGTCTAGTATCCAAAAACCTATAGGGAACTTAAATATACAAGTGAAAAATAACCCCATTAAAAATTGGGCAAAAGACATGAAAAGACACTTTTCAAAAGAAGATATATGTATGACCAACAAGCATATGAAACAATGCTCAATATCACTAATCATTAGAGTAATGCAAATAAAAACCACAGTGAGATACCATCTCACACCAGTCAGAATGGCTATTACTAAAAAGTCAAAAAACAACAGATGCTGCCAAGGTTGCGGAGGAAAGGGAAGGCTTATACACTGCTGATGGAAATGTAAAGTAGTTCACTCATTGTAGAAAGCAGTTTAACAATTTCTGAAAGGACTTAAAACAGAATAAGTACTCAAAGGAATAGATCACAGCACTATTCACAGTAGCAAAGACACAGAATCAACCTTAATGTCCATCAGCAGTAGACTAGATAAAGAAAATGTGGTATATACACAACATGGAATACCATGCAGCCATGAAAAAGAATGAGATCATGTCCTTTGCAGTAACATGGTTGGAGCTGTAGGCCATTATCATCAGCAAATTAACACAGAAACAGAAAACCAAATACCACATGATATCACTTATGCGAGCTAAACATCAAGTATATATGGATACAATGAAGGGAACAGCAGACATTGGGGCCTACTTGAAGGTGGTGGGTGTGAGGAGGGTGAGGAGTGAAAAACTACCTATCGGATACTATGCCTATTACCTGGGTGAGGAAATAATCTGTACACCAAACCCATATAACATACAATTTATATATGTAGTAAACATTCATATGTTCCCCTGAACCTAAAATAGAAGTTAAAAATAGAAAGTAAAAACAATTAAATAAAATAGATACTCAAGTAGTCCTAAAATAACAACCACTACCAAAGCAAAACAAAACAAAACAAAATCAAATCAAAACAAAACAAAACAAAACAAAAAACCCCAAAACCAAACAACAACAACAACAACAACAACAAAAAACGAGGAAGGGTGTTTCCTAATTTACACATATTTGTATATTTGTGAGATTTCAAAATTTTCTTCTATCATTTCTAATGTAATCTCATAATGAATAAAGAACATGTTTTGTATCATTTCCATCTTTTAAAATTCCTTGATTCTTTTCATAACGTGGTATACTTGTATATGGTTTAAACTGGAAAATATTCCACGCACACTTGAGAAGAATGTGTATTCTGCAATTGATGAGTGGTTTATTCAATGTGGCTGCTTTAAATTGTTGGTCAAATCTTCTAGGTCCATTTGGATCTTCTACCCATGTATTGAATCCTTTATTCAAAGTGGCATATAAATGTCTCCAATTCTTATTGTTGCATTGTCTATTTCTCTCTTCAATTCTGTCAGATTTTGCTTTCTGTCAATTTGGGGTTTCTATTGTTATGTGCATATATTTTTATATTTGTTATATATTCCTAAAGTGTTGACTCTTTCATTATTGTGACATGCCTCTCTTTATTTCTAGCAACACTGTTTTTTCATTTTAATTTTTTTGACTGACATTAATACAGTCCCTCCAGTTCTCTGATGATTGCTGTTTGCATGATATCATTTTCCATCATTTTAGTTTCAAATTACATGAAACTTTAAATCTAAAGTGTGTTCGCTTTAAAAAGTATGTAGGTAGATTGTTTTTAAATTAAATTGGGCAATCTGTCTTTTGATTGGATCTTTATCAATTCACATTTAATTTTATCTTGATATGGTGTGTGAATATTTTCTGCGGCACCATTTTAATTATTTTAATGATTGTTTAATTTTATTTTTGAGCCATATTCTCAGGGGTCATTCTAGGGCTTGCAATAGATATATATCTTAAGTTATCAAAATGACACCAGATTTCCAGTAAATTCCAGTAAAATATGAAAACTTCACTCTTGCAAATGTCATTCCCCACTTTTGTGCATATTTAGATACTATATATAATGTATAATGTCTATATACGGTAAAAATATTTTTGTAATTATACTGTATATATATTCAGAAAGCTGATGAAAAGTGGAGAGCAAGTATATATAGTCATAGAGCTTGTTATTATCTTTTTTATTTACCAATTTTTATCCTATTTCTTTCTGTAGGCTTGTTATCTTGCATCATTTCATTACTCCATATAGCTTTGTTACACCTGCCTCCTTTATGCTGTTATTACCAAATATATTACATTACTATATGTTATATGGCCAACAATATAATTATGTATACATAATGTTTTATTCAGTTGTTTCTAAAGTAAGTTAAAAGAGAAAAGGAGAAGAAAGGTGCAATTACATTGTGTTTTATAATTACTGACTTTATGACCTTTATTAGCACTCTTTGTTTTTTCATGTGGATTTGAAATACTGTTTGATGCCACTTGCTTTCAACTCGTGGAACTTTCTTTCATACACCTTCTAAGGCACATCTTTTAGCAATGATATCTCTCAGCTTTCTTATATCTGGGAATGGTTTCATTTCACCTTCATTCATCTGGAATGTCTTTATTTCACCTTTATTTTTGAAAGACACTTTTTCTGGATTTAAGAATCTTGGTTGATAGTTTTCTTTTCTTTCAGCATTTTGATATTATCTCACTGCCTCTGGCTTCATTATATCTGATGAGCAGTAAGTTATTATTCTCATTGGAGTTCCTTGCATGTAATGATTTGTTTTTCTCTTACTACTTTCAAAATTCTATCTTAATATTTTGTTCTTAATATTTTGATTATAATGTGTCTGGATGGAAATATTTTTGTATTTATCTTATTCGGAGTTTGTTGATATCCTTAAATGTGTAGAATACAGTTTTTCAACAAATTTGGAAAGTAACTATTTTTTGAATATTTTTCTTTCCCTTTTGTCTCTTTTCTCCACCTAGTTCTCCTGTTACATTTGGCTACTTAATATTCTCATATATTTCTCCAAGACTTTGTTCACTGTACTTACAATCAAAGAACTGCAGACTATTACAAGATAGCTGGCACTACAGAAGACTTCTAGTACAACCAAACCAATTATTTTTATTGCCTTCCTTATTCAAAAAGCTCAACAAATGTTCATCCCAGCTTATGCTTGCATATCTTCAGTGAAGGAAGTGACTAATTCTTAAGTATTTCATTTTGATTTTATGCTGGTCTAATTTTAAGAAAGCTTTATATTAAGGAACAGTCTCCCCTTGTTTTGATTCCAAGTCCCCTTAGCATCATAATTACCCTTCTCTCTAAAAGCTTCTGTTAGTTATAATCATTTTCAAAGGTGAATCATAATCCTAGAAGAGCTGACATCAGAGTAAAAAATAGGTTTTTATCTCACTGTAGATGCATCAATTCATAAAGCTGAAGATATATCAGCTATTGAAGAGGTACAAAATACACTGTTCCTCCATAGTTAACTTGAGGTCAATTAAAAGTTGAATGTCTTTACATGAATTTGCTTTAAATCATATGTCGTTTAATCTGTGTTTGAATAGAATTTTTTAAATGGCACACTTATATTTGCTAAAAATTTTATATTCCTGGGTTTAGCTCTTTGTTTCAGTCTAAATATTTGTAATTTTATTTTTTATTAAATATTAGCTCACTCTTCTGGCCTCATAAAATGTATAATCATGTTGTTTGTACCTAATTCTAATATGGTAATAAACAGAATGATCCTGAGATAGCCCCTTAAAAAGCTAACTTCAGGTTAACGTTGAAGCATTTATAATAGTTGTTAAGTAAGATTATTCAACTACATAAAAACTGAGGCAGGGCACAATGGCTCATGCCTGTAATCCCAGCACTTTGGGAGGCCGAGGTGGGTGAATCACCCGAGGTGAGGAGTTTGAGACCAACCTGACCAACATAGTGAAACCCCATCTCTACTAAAAATACAAAATTAGCTGGGCGTGGTGGTGCATGCCTGTAATCCCAGCTACTTGGTAGGCTGAGGCTGGAGAATCACTTGAACCCGGGAGGCAGAGGTAACAGTGAGCCAAGATCATGCCATTGCACTCCAGCCTGGGCAAGAAGAGTGAAACTCTGTCTCGAAAAAAAAAAAAAAAAGTAAAAATGTACCCATACCTTAATATTTTCTATTTTGTCCTAAGATTATTAAGAAAACCTCTTAAATTCAAAGATCTCTAAAAATCAAGATAGCCTGTGTATTACATAAATTATTATTTGAACACCAATAATAATGAAAATTAGATTTATTTGACATAATGTGTACTTAATAATCCCCTATGGGCTTCCATTTCTTATCTATTTTCTTTCTAAATTCTCAAAAAATATTATACAATAGACACATTTTTTGGTATAACCACAGCTACTTTTCACAATACATTTCAGTTCTATGGGTATATGAGGTCTAATAACAACAATAACAGCAGCAGCAGCAGCTAACATTTATTAACAATTATTCTGTGCTAGATATTTTACTGGAAAATTGAGTATACACATGTGTTAGACTTTATGTCAAGTACTATCCATGCATTCTCTCACTTAATTTTCATAGCCTACTTATGAAATATATGTTTTTATTATAGCTATTTGATTATAATAAAAGTCCATCACCATGGTTAGTATATTACTCAAGATAATTAACACTAGATGCCATGGCAGACAAAACCTAAAATCATAATGGTTAACAAAACAAATATTGATTTCTTGCTCACTCAAACCTAAACTGGATGGGGCATTCTTCATATGTAACATAGCTAGACCATCTGAAACATAAGCTAGCTCTAGGGATGCTAAAGCAACGAAATAAAGAGAATGGTGTGCTTAGCCCAGAAGTGACACACTTACTTTGAGTCAGAATTTATTAACCAGTAATAAATTATGTCACCCCAATTAAATTTAAGGAAAGCTAGAAAATGTAGAGAAACAAGTAGAATACTTTGTAAGAATAAAATTATTGCCACAAGTCACCAAAGATCCTTTGATCCCTTTTCACCAAACATTGAACACACTCCTAAAAAATGACAACTGAAATCCCATCAAGTCCAGAATCTCTACCTGTGCTGTATCTCTCAATCAGGTCTGGATAAGTTTTTAATCCAGAGACTTATGAATTAAAAGACAAATCATCTGCCTTCTGCCCCACCCATTCTTATACACCTTAAATATACAAAAGTGGAAGAGGGAAAGACTAACCACAAGTGGAAGCACACACTCTGTGAACTTCTCCTACCTTAAGGTACAGGTGGTTCCTGAATTAGTCCCTGATTCTGCTTTCCCTGTGGAGTTAGTTCTCTTGCCTTCTGAATGTGTGGAGAATTACGGAATTGCCTACCTCAGAGGCTACAAAAGCTTTTTCAGTGCACTTTTTAGTGCTGAAGATGAAGAAATCAAGTGTATATTTAAGTCTTGAATGCTCAAAGGTATTTTAGGCTAAAATTCTCTGGTAATCCCTCTCTGTTAAAATTATAGATATCTGATCTATTTTCTTCTGTGAGTTCCATATGTGGTTGATCACAGTCAAAATTCTTTTGGAGTCATATGTAGTTTTCATATCTGCTTTTTTTTCTTAATTTCTTCCCACAATTCACTCTCTAGCAATTTAATGGAAGTTACTATAAATCTGGAATAATACACGGGAAGCCGATACGCTTAATCTAAACTGTGCTGTGAGTCATAATTTTCACTTAAGAAGTTTGCACCCTTGTCTAAAAGACTTGTTAAATTTATTGTTTTACTATTTGTTATTTAGAAGCAGACAGCTTTCCATATGCGCAAGGCCGTAATTTTGGAGCTCTTCTTTTTCTTTTATTTTGTCTTGAAAACCAGCTACTTTTCTGAGCTCTCTTTTTACTATAAGGTAACTTGCCAAACATAGTCAAGTACAACCAACACACAGAATCAATATTCCGTCTTCCAGCTTCTTGCCTTAGAGACATAAATTAGTAGGCAAATAGTTTGCCTTCCAAGTTATCACGGGGAAATTCTTTGCTACTAAACAACTTGGACTGCCATCATTTCAGCCCCTGATATCAATTTTTTCATCTCCTACAACTAATCACAAAGATAAGGCCATATTTTAGGTTTTATGTTATGATACTAATTTCTGTATTTAATAGCATAATTAATCCTAATTTCCCTCACAGATAAACCCTGTAATCTCAACAGTTTAGTACAGTGAAGATTTCTTTATTTCTCATCTAAGAACCAATGTGGGTCAGGAGGACCTTGCAGCTATATTAATGGAACATATGGCCTCTAAGATCTGCATAGCAGGGAAATAGAACAATTCTCTTAATTGCTTTTACTCTGAAGTGATCACTTTTACTTTTGCTCACAGTCAAGTGGAGAGACTGATCACATAATTTTTACATAACTGCATGGGAAGCTGGGCAATGCAGGGGAGCACACGGAATATATGACACTGGTGCTTATAATTACAAAATAAATTCAAACATATCTGATTTAAATTTCACCTTCTTCCTCTCTGTTCTCAGTAGTAAAAGTATTTAAAATATTTTAAAAGCAATTTGAAATATTACATAGATACAAAAACAAAATACATTTTTGGTTTGTTTGCATGTTTGCTTTTAATTTAACATCTGGTGGCAAAGATTTCTAGTCTTATATGCATGAGTATGCTTTAATTGCTCATCTGGAGTAATTTAGTTGATATTATTTTATATCCTAGACTAAAATTCAGTCATTCCAGCAAACAATTTAGGAGAATGGTAAAAAAAAAAGAAAGCACTGTTAAAATTGCATAAAGCACAAGTGGATTGAGATCAGAAAGATGTGATAAATTGGATGAATTTGGAAGAAAAATGTTGGAGGCAGAAAATGTAATGTGTTTCAATGGAAACCATAAAATCACCTTTAGAGTCTTCATTTCAGATATAAGTGGATTTGGAGCAAGACAAAGTATATAATGAAGGTAAAATAACTAAAAACTGCATAAATCTGATCACAGGCAGGTTGATACAATGACCCTCAAATAATTAAACTTTTGACCTTTTTGGCTGAATAGGAAGTAGCAGTTTTGTTCTCAGAAATATCTTTTATGTAGCAGCTGGCACTTTCTGGAAAGTATTTGAATTTACTTCTTTATAAGTGTATCTGAAATATAAATGGTCCTTGAAATGGCTATAGAAGATTGGCCCATTCTGCAGCTATACTTACTATAAAGGGTTAAAAATCACTAACAGAACACACACTTTTAAGGTTTCAATTTCAGTCTTGTATGCCACATCTTTTCAGTATAAATCAAGAAATTTGTATGTTAATTTCTAATACTGAAAATGCTTCTTACAGCAGCCGATGAAATAGGTATTCATGAAGTATAGCATTATTTAAAAACGTCTGACCTACAGTGTTACATCATTTTTGTAGAGAAAAATAAAAAAATTTGGATAAGCATTATAAAATGAAGCTAGGAGAAATAATAGCTTTAATTTAAGTTAAAGAAGATAAAAGCACCTATTATTACAAACTAGCTAATTAATAAAACAGGAATTTTGGATAATATTTATAGCAAAATCAATCAGCAGCTAAAATGTCACATACAAGTAAATTACCATTTATTTGATAATATAAATGAGACAACATAATATCTATCCTTAGTCACAAGTTACAAGTAGGTGCATGGAGACTTTGAACTTCATAATCTTCCAAAATTTCCACTGAAAATTATAATATCATCCTTACAATAATACGCAAGCTCCATGACAGTAGGATTTCATATGCCCTAGTTGAATTTTGAATGCCTAGGGCTGATAAAAATACTTATGTAGTATCACTAATCATTAAAGAAATGCAAATCAAAACCACAATGAAATGCCATCTCGCATTAGTCAGAATGGTTATTATAAAAAGTCAAAAAACAACAGATACTGACAAGGTTGTGGAGAAAAGAAAAGGTTTATACACCGCTGATGGGAATGTAAATTAGTTCACCCACTATGGGAAGCAGTTTGGTGATTTCTGAAATAAAACTTAAGAATTACTATTTGGCCTAGCAATTCCATTATTGAACATTGGACATATACCCAAAGGAATATAAATTGTTCTATCATAAAGACACATGCACACATGTTCATTGCAGCACTGTTCTCAATAGCAAAGACATGTAATCAACCTAGATGACCATCAATGGTAGACTGTATAAAAAAACGTGGTACATACACAAGATGGAATACTATGCATCCCCCAAAATAATGAGATAATATTCTTTGCAGCAAGATGGATGGAGTTGGAGGCCATTATTCTAAGTGAACTAACACAGGAACAGAAAATCAAATACCACAGGATCTCACTTATAAGTGGGAGCTAAACATCAAGTACATATGGATACAAAGAAGGGAGCAACAGACACTGGGCCCTACTGGAGAGTGGAGGGAGGCAAGAGGGAGAGGATCAAAAAAACATGTATTGGACACTATGCTTACTACCTGAGTAAGGAAATAATCTGTACACCAAACCCCTGTGACATATAATTTACCCATGTAATAAACCTGCATATGTACCCCTGAACTTAAAATGATATATATATGTATATATATAATTGTGTGTATATATATGTGTGTGTGTGCATGTTTAGTAATAACTTATGATTTAGTAAAAAGAAATCTAAGCATAATAAAATACCTCTCAATTTCAAAATCTGTTGAAGGGGCAGGAGGAAGGAGTTAAAGTATCTGTCCAATAATCCACTCATTTTGTTTATAAAATGAGGGCATGTAGGAAGAAAAGAAGACTGTGATGTAATCTAATCTCCATGTCAACTGGAACTCCAGAAAAAATAGAGAAATTATATTTTTCAGGAGAAAGACATCTTACCTATTGCATGCCTTTAGCAGGGTGGTCCCTGGCTAAAGATTGTTTATATATATCAATATATATATAATTGATTCCTTGTCTTTGGTATATATATATATATACACACACACACACACACACACACACACACATAATATATATATAAAACTATACAAATTTTATAGTTATATATATATAGGTTGTTAGGTAAATTGCTTGTATGTATATATAACTATCTATTGTCTATCATCTATCTATGTAGTTATATATAGTTATATAATCTTTTAGAGACAGGGTCTCGCTGTGTCACTCAGGCTAAAGTGCAATAGCATGATCATAGCTCACTGCAACCTGCAAACCTCAAGTGTTCCTCCTACCTTGGCCTCCCAAAACTCTGAGATTACAGGCATGAGCCACTGTGCCCTGCCAGGATTGCTTCTGTTAAATAAACACAGAGTCTGTAAGGTGTGTTGCCTGGAAAATGTCAATAAACTACACAACCCTCTGGAAAATAAAATGAAAATATTTTGTAATGTAAACACTTGCCTCCGTTGGAAGTAAACTCATAATCCTCACTAGAGACTTTGTTTTTCCAAGTCAGAAGTGCATGTTCTCCAAGGGAAGAGAGGACCTAGAAAGCTACCCTTGATGTCCTAGATGTCTCCTTGTTTCATTTGAGTCTCATGATTGTATCCTTGATGTTATTAGTACAGTTTCATACTGAGATAAGATCTTTGATTTGTGTCATTCTAATTTGATAAGCCAATCATGTTAAACTGACTTATGAAGAAGAAAAAGTAAGGCACATATGTTTTGTATAATAATAAAATATCATTTAGACTGGAGCATGTTCAAGACTGAAAGGCACTGTTACACACCAGGACAACAGGCACTAACTCAGACTCTCTGGGGCCAAACTGGGACATGTAGTTATAGTACAAATAGCATGGGTCCCTTTCATTAGTGTATTTATCTAATAAATGCTTAAAAAGTTTTGCCAACTTTGAAAGTCTAGGTGAGAAAATGGAATAATATGGTCCCATATGGGATTTGTAATACTCAACCATATATAATTATTCAGGCTGATCTTATATTAACAATATAAGGATTAGAAAATACATAGAATAACATGTTATTTTCAGTTAAAAATTAACAAATCATATATTACTCTTAAGGGTAGTTTGATTGTCACCATTATATTTAGCCACACAAATATCAGTATTTAAGAATGGTATCTAAAAGTTGGAATTATGGTAATAGGTGATATGAATAGCACTCAAATTAATCTATACTCTGTCAGAAACATTAAGCAACGCATATATCTCAAGTAAGTCTTATATAATGTCTAATGTTTAGGAATAGCTCAAGGAATGAAGATACAAAAGTGTGCAAGATATGTAATTGATAATACCAGAACCATTATTTACTGAGGTGAGCTTCTCTTGGAGATTTTAGAGGTAGTATAAAATCTCGCATATTAGCTAAATTATGTGATTCTTGTTCTTATCAACTAATTTAAGGACCATAGATGGGCTTTGGTGATCCCATGAACCTCCTAAAATTATAAATAAAATGCTTTTGTGCTCATATATATATTTTTTTAATTGAGAGATTAATGTTTTTATCATGTTCTTAAATTTCTTCATATTTGGGCTTGTGAACAAAGAAGAAAAAATAATCAGTGCTCAGGAGTAATAGTATCTAGGAAATAGGTCTACTGAGATATGATCCATATTGTGGGGCAATTTATGCTCACATTTATGCTCTGATTATGAAGAGATCTCTAGCCTAGTTGGAAGTAGGTACCTATTAGCAGACTGGACCATTTTGAAAAAAAATTTAATCCACAGTCATTCACTCATATTCCCTTTACCTTAGAAGGCAGAAGTAATATCTAGAATTTATTATATCCAAAATTAACTTTGGGTATGAAGTTTTGATTATTCGAATATTCTGACCATAACGTTCTTTTATAATTCATACATGTATAATAAATTTTCAAAGTATAAATATAACAAAATATTGATAACACTAAAAATGCTTTTGGCTCATAATTTAGAATTTTTGATACTCAGAAGGTTGATTTCTTTCTTTCAATGCCTTGAGATTATTGAGAGCATAAAAATTGTAAAGTTTAAAATACCTCAAAAGTGTTAAATATTGTCAATGTTTTTACTCCTTTACTTCCATTCACTCTTAACCTTCTCCAACATGGTTCCTATCTCTGCTCCTTCGCTGAATTTGTTTTTGTCAAGGCCACCGTTGATATCTATGTTCCAGATTCAATAAATACTACTTAGTTTTCATATTCCAAGACTTTTGGCCAGGTGAGGTGGCTCACGCTTATAATCCCAGCACTTTGGGAGGCCGAGGCAGGCGATTGCCTGAGCTCAGGAGTTCAAGACCAGCCTGGGCAACATGGTGAAACTCCATCTCTACAAAAAATCCAAAAGATAGCTGTGCATGGTGGCTTATGCCTGTAGTCCCAGCTACTTAGGAGGCTGAGGTGGAGGATTGCTTGATCCCAGGGGGTCGAGGGTGCACTGAGCCATAATCACTCCACTGCACTCAAACTTAGGTGACAGAGTGAGACTGTCTTAAAACAAACAAACAAACAAACAAACAAACAAAATAAAAAGACCACACACAAAGGCTTTTCAGCTGGCCTTCAACACAGTTGAACAGTCCATTCTTTCTTTTTTTAAAAAAATAGTTTTATTAAATTAGTACATGTGTAAAATGGAGAACTGATGAAATAAAGCCACTGGCAATGAGGATCTAACAGAGTTTGACCAATTCATATGCAAAGAAGAGAGAATCAAATGGGATAAAGACACCATCATGGGATTAAAAAAGAAAGATTTGAATGTTTAAGAATTAGGAGAAGCCCTTGAGAAGAATAAGACCTTCAAATGATTTTACAAAAGTGATTTTATGATTCTTCTGTGAAAGATAAAGAAAAGTTTATCTAATCATGACATTTTATCAGAATAAATGTTGTAAAACAAAATCAAGATCACATTTAGTTTTTTTTTTTTTTTTTTATACTTTAAGTTTTAGGGTACATGAGATCACATTTAAAACTAAAATTTTATCAGCAATAAGACAATAGGCATTTTTATTCAACAAAAATGATTATGTCCAAAGTCTGAAAGAAATTTAATAATTTATAAAATTTAACTAATTTATAATAATTATTCTGATACTTGACAGATTTCCTGAAGGAGGTACAATGCTGACATAGCCATACAGTAACAAAGCTATCAGTTCAATGATTCTTCCTAACAAAAATTTCTCCTAATTCCCAACTTCTACCCCAAATGAGGTTCTTGATATCCATAAAGTAACCTTCTGAATATGTATATTTAGAAAATGTTGAATAAGATATGATTTTTTAACATTGCTGTAATATTTTTAATGGGAATAGAGAATACATAGAGAAAAGTGCACAAATCACAAGTGTATAGGTGGATGAATTCTTCCAAAGCATGTAACCAACACACAGATCAAGAAATAATATTATCAAAATCCTAGATGCCTGTCTGTAATTTCTTCCAGTCACTACTCCCTATGAAGATAATTATCATTTTTTAGCTTTTTATACATGGATTACATGTACTCTTTTGTGTCTGGCTTCATTTGCTCCAAGATATGGATATTTTATCTAGAAGTCTCAACATATATTTCATAGATTTTGGATTTATACTTGCAAATCAACATGCCCAATTTCTAATTATATTATTTACTCTTCATCAAAATATATTTATTAAATATAATTAAAAATTCATATAACTAACCTTTTTGAATGAGATGTCTTGATGTTTTTGATTTCATGCCTAGATCTTTTGGTTTTAATTCACATAAAATAGATGACACATGTTTTCTGTGTTCACCGGAATTTTTTAAATCAACAGGATAATACATATTCTGTGAAAATAAAATAAAAGCAATGACAATGATAATATCTCATGTGTTTTAGAGTTCTTCAAGGGTTTTCACATGAATTATACATTATCATGATTGATTTTCACTTAAAACACAAAAACAAAAACCTGTGAGGTAGGCAGGGTTAAGAAAAAAATTTAAAAAACTCCACTGTGTATAATTTTAACAATCTGTCTTTCTACTAATATTATACCTTGGCCAATGCTGTGAGAGAGATTGAGGGAAAGAGAGACCTGCCAGGAAAGTGCTGTGACCAAAGGAACAAGGGAAGAGGGAAAATAAGGAATAAACAAAGAGAGGCAAGATAGTGTTCCCCAGAAAGCCTGAAGGAAGATTCAGAGTAATAAAGGGAGGTACAAAATTATTTCACAGAGCACTAAAAGGCAGTAACATGGGGGAGGAAAAGGAGGGACAATAACAGGAAGAAAGGAAGGGAGAAACGGGACCAGAATTATCACACATTTTAAAACTACAAATGGGCCAGGCACAGGGGCTCACACCTGTAACCCTAGTACTTTGGGAGGCCGAGGCAGGTGGATCACCTGAGGTTAGGAGTTCGAGCCCAGCCTGGCCAACATGGCAAAACCCTGTCTCTACTAAAAATACAAAAATTAGCCAGGTGTGGTGGTGCATGCCTGTAATCCCAGCTACTCGGGAGGCCAAGGCAGGAGGATTACTTGAACCCAGCAGGCGGAGGTTGCAGTGAGCCGAGATTGCACCATTGCACTCCAGCCTGGGCAACAGAGCGAGACTCCGTCTCAGAAAACAAAAAAAAAAAAAAGAAAAGGAAAAGGACAAATGGATCAGCTATGTGTGGGAAGAGTAGCAAGTAGCTTCATGGGGAACAGAGGCATTGTCAAGTGTAAACTGTATAATATCTGTGAACTGGTTGGGATGTTTTAGTGACAGTGTTATCTGTTTTCCTCTTCACAGTTCATCCAGGACTGTTATGGAGCTTTCATCAGGTTATCAGGGACATAGGCTCTTTCAAAGTTCCTTTATCATCTCTTACTGTATCTGCATGGGTACTATCCTCAAACTTTTCACATGAGTGAAAATAGCTACTAGAGCTCCAAACACCATTTCAGTCAGAAGTTGGAGGAAAAGGGAAATGACAAAAGGACACAGGCCATGTATCTTAAGGAGCTTTTCCAGAGGTTCTTCAAATAACTTCTGTTTAATATCTCATTGGCCCCACATCCGGCTATGAAGGGGAGGGTAAATAATAACGTATTTTGCTAGGTGTTTTGCTGCCTGGAATGAAATTTGGGCCCGTTACCATGACAGAAGAAAAGAGTAGATATTGGTAGGCAACCAATAATCCATCAGAGAAAAAGTTCAGAAGCTTAGATGAGGGTATGTGTTTACACATTAAAAAACTTTCTCGGGATATGATACTTTCTTTGGTAAGAAACACTGATCTGACTTCAGAAGACTCACAAATATTTAGTTTCCATAGATCTTTCTGAGATCTTTGGTTTTGTGTATTTGTTTCTGGAACATTTACATAGCGCTTATCATTTGCTATTGTGAAGTTCTTTATGGATATTAACTCATTTAATAATCAAAGCAACCATAAACTGAGCTCTTTCACATGGACATCTCATACTCAAGAGAATCAAAACAGTATTTTTTTCCTCCAAATATATTAGTTCTTAGTCCTAGTTTCAGTGAATGGCACCACATTCATTTAAGAAGAAGAAAGTCAGGTAAACTCTCTGATATGTCACAGCTGACAGAATTTTGAAATAGAGAATTTATCCTCACATTTCCCCCATTACTTCGACCTGTTCACTTGTTCAAACCTCCTTTATTTGATAATTTAGAAGACACTTGGATATGTGCCTTGGTCCCCTGTATTTACAATTTTCTTAGTTTCTATTATTTAAATTTTATATGTGATATTCTCTAATTTACTTATCAAAAACAATTTGTCTCCAAGCAGTGACTCATAGGGTAAGGGCTTTTTAATGCTCATTATAGGTGTTAAGTATCATCTGTTCCTGGAATAAACCTGTTTTTATTTTTCATTTAAAAATTCTTCACTCAACTCTTACACAAGACAATTTCTATTCACTCTTTATGTGATAAAATCACCTCATTTTGCTAGAAACACAAATAAGTACTTTTAAGCTCATACATTCTCTTTACACTTAAAAATTTTTCAATGTTGCCAAGGATAATTAAAATTTAAGAAGTCACAATACCAAAACATATTGTCAAAATATGACACAATTTTAAGTAATGCTGCTTCTATTTTCATTTAGGCCCTGGTTTTTCTATTAGAAAGTATGACAAAATACAATGTGTGGCACTATTTTGCAATTCCAGTCTGTAACAACAACTCTAAATACTTTTTCAACCTCAAATTCTTCCGCAAGTCCTCTTCAAGTTACATGATCACTCTCGTATTTTCCTACTTCTAAGAATTTTGCTCTATTTGGAAACTTCTCTCTGTTTCTGCCTCCTAACGATGCAATTCATCACATGTTGAAAATCACCTCAAATTGCATTTGAACCATAGAAATGTGTCATTTATTTCTTTTATATATCTCACTTTTATCCTACCCATGATAAAATAATGAGTATGTTCAGTGATCCTGTTTCCACTAGCACTTACACCTTTAGATTCCCCTGAAAAAAACAAGAACTCCCCCCAAAAAATCTGTCAAATTTGAGATATCCAAACTCTATCACAAATACAGTTAATTTATAAACTCATGAAATGTAAAGGGTCAGAAATTAAGTAGACATCTAGTTAGCTCCTTTTAGAAATATATTTTCTTTTTTTCTCCTAATTATCCTTTTTCATGTATCTGGCTGTCATTGCTTGCCACATTTTATAAAAATATTTCCTTCCATGTTTTTAGAAAAGAAGAATTCATGACAAAGGGTACATATATGACAGGGGAACAAATCTACAGAAAGATGATCAAAAAGTTTAAAGCTCTAAAGGAACTGAGGCTTACACAAGCTGCAAAAGTAAAGAAATGGGCTTTTCTGTTACATGTAATGCAAGAAGGGAAAGAGAATGTGTGCACTTACTGATAGATCTTTGAGCTCATAGAGAAGGAAAAGTTATCAGAAGACTGGGAATGATCTAATAACGATCTTACTTTCAATAACAGAAAGTATATGTGATTACCCTACTTTAGACTTAACACTGGTCCTCAATAATTGCAGAAAATATTTTAAGGATATTTGGTAGCACTTAGTAAAGGAATAATAATCAAGGAATAAGTTGACAATAAACTAATTATATCAAATACAATTTCATTTTTAACAAGGTCAAAATTAATTCAGGTTCAAATATCCTTTGCATGGTAAACCTGTATTCAGCAGTATGTTTGATAAAATCTTCCATTACTTTTAGATAGAGATCAGAAATGTTGAGTGACCATGAAAGACTGAAGATTAATAAAATGATGCCAAGCTGAAGGGAGGTATCTAATGTCATGATACGTGGTTCTGTTTTCAGCTCCATTCTGGTGAACGTTTATATAAATGAGAAGTAAAATATAAAAGAAATGCTTGCTACCTTTTCCAATGAGATAGTAAAAAAAACAAAATCAATTAATACCAAACAAAAATCTAAGATAGTGTCAACAGCCTGGAAGTAAATTAAGCAAATGAAGTAAAATAGAAATAAATATTGCAGTTGGGCAACATACGCTTAATCACTGGGATACTTGGTGGTGATTTTAAAACATGCGTGATAAGACATATTATATTATATTTATAAAATACGTTTTAGTTAAAAGTAAATTAGTTAGGAATTCGTTATGTGATGTGACCCTAAGCTGTATTAAGCATTTCATTGAGAAAGAGAGAAGCAATAGTTTTACCATATTCTCTTCTGAAGAACTATGTCAGATCAGGAAAACATATTTACAGATGATTTTGGATAACCTGGAACATGAATAGTAAGCAGCTTACCTACTGAATTATTGTGAACGTAAGCCCTGTATAAATAGGCTATAGATAAATCCAGTATAGAGAAAAGGTAAAGGGAGATTCAGGGTCCCTATTTCCTCCAGTATCCATCTTCTTCATTTTGAAAAATAATGCAGAAAAAAATAATTTTTTGATCAACTCAGAAATACTTAGAATTTGTTCTTTAACCCTTCTTCTGAAACCTTATGCCTAAGCTATCAGCAAATCTTGGCAAGGCTACTTCCAAAATATATTTTAAATATGCTTCCTTCTCTAAATTTTCAGCTACTTCTCTATTCTACAGCTATAATCGTCTATTTCTGCTCAATCACAAATGCCTCTTATTGGACTCTGCCTTCACCATGGCTTTTATAATATACATTTGCATTTGTCAAAATGTAAATCCAATCATGTTTCTCTTTTAGCTTTAAATCCTCCTACTGTTCAAGATGCTAAGTCCTTTCGACGAGGTATAGAACATCATCAAAATATGGCTCCTCACCACACAGCCAAACTCATCTCATGCTACTGTTGACTTGGTTTATTACAGTCCTGCTATACTAGATTTAACGCAGTCTCTTGAACAAACCCCAAACAAAATAAGCTATTGCATGCCTCAGGTCCTTGTATAAGATCTTTCTTCTGCCTGGAACACTCTCCTTCCCAAAATGTGCATGGCTAGCTCCTTTTCCTTCAGGACTTAACTTTAAATATTGTCTCCTCAGAAAAACCATCCATAACAATCTTATGAGAAATAGTCCTCCTCCTATTATTCTCTATCTCAACATCCTAGTTGTTTTATTTATAACATTTATCACAATTTTGTTTGCTAACGTAGGTTAAGATTTGTTTTGTTTTGTTTTGTTTTCCTAGAATCTAATCCACAAGGGCAAGGACTTTTCTCTTCTTTTTTACTCAATGCTGAGAATGTTCTCTGACACTCAACAAATACTCAATAATTATTCATTCAATGCTGAATGAATACAGCCAAAGAGAAATAGCAGAAGGAATGAGTGGAGATTTAGAAACTTCAGTTCAATATGATGTAAAACAAAGCTCCATTCTTTGGAGACAGTCCAACAACCAGAAATAATTTTAAAAGAAATGTATAGCTTGTATTTTCTACAGGAATTTGCCCCAATAACACATTCAACATTCTCTTCTTTTCTTCCTGAATTCTTTCACATCTTTTTGTTACTCCAAAGCTTCTCACTCAGCAACCCTTCACAACTCTTGCATCTCTTTATAAACTGTTTATCACGATTCTCTGAATTTAGATTCTCTGAATTTTTTGGTGTCTTAGATTCTCTGAATTTTTTGGTGTTTCTATCAACTTATCAATTTCTGAATTTGTCACACACACAAAAAGCATAAACATAAACATCTGGTAAGAATAATTATATCTTTAGTCAGATACATCTATCTACCTGTTCTGTTGATTCTATATCAAAAAAAAAACCAAAACAGCAATTAAAGAGCCATCCTTAGGTAATTCAGAGTGAAGAAGCTGAGAAAAGATAATCTATAATAGGTATAGAAGTGGGGGAGACATAGTATATTAATAAATCTCATCTAATCATAATAAGAATTTCTCAGAGCATTATTGAAAATTGGAATAGATTATCTGAGGAGCTATATAACTCTCCACAATTGACAAATTGAATAAGTACCTGGTTATAAAAGTCAGATGGATTATGGTACTAGATATGTATTTTCTCAAGAGAGATAATGATTTATCTTTAAAAATTAAGGAGCAGTAGCAGTGGTAACAATTGCCTATATCTTCTTTCTAGATCAAGAATAAACACTTTATACTGAACTCTGCTGTCTTTCAAATTCAAGGTGCATTTTCAACCCTTCCTAGTTTGAGTTTCCCAACTTAGCCTAGTTAGAGCTCTAAAAAATTGTAATTTTGTTTTCACATTCTGAATGATACAAATCAGAGTGCTAATCCAGATCTTACCTTTTCCAGATAATACTCAAAGAGATTATACTAAAACACAAACAAAAAGAGTCGCCTTTATTTGTTTGAATGAAAATTGTTAGCTCTAGTGTTTGGCAGCACAGCCGCTCATTAACATAGTATGCAAAGCCTTCACCTTACGGGGAGGTTAACGTGTACAGCAATCCATGTATGGCAAGTAAATAGGGTTGTCCTCAAAGTGGGTAAACTATAGAGTAGCACTTGGACTCTGCTTTCAATAATAAGTACTGGCTAACAAGAAAAACCATGGAGAAAGGAGCGTGGTTCAAATGGTTTAAAATGAAGTTTTACCAGAAATAGTTACTAAAAAGTAACTCTAAAAAGTTACTTAAAAAAGATAACCCCTTTAAGTGACTGGCAGGTTTAACCGCGGTTTGAATAATTGCTACTATCCTGCATTTGATATCGATCTTACTTTATCTTAAGAGAGTGAACTAGAAGTGATAATACCCTTGATACGTAGGAGAGAATCCAAAAAGAATAGCCTGGATAAATAAACACAGGAAACATATAGTATAAATAAAAGAAATGTGACATTTCTCTTCTACACACAAAGTAGCCAAGAAATGAGGGCACCTGAATATTATATTATTCTGCAAGTGTCCAGTTTAAGAACACATGACAAAAAAGATAATAGAAAGCTTATGTTCCCTCAGTTCAAGAATGGTCTAATAGTCTAAGGTCTATCTTTACTAAGATTGGAGGCACCAATGTGTAAATTAATGATGCCTACTCTTAGCTACACTACAGTGGACACTTGGTAGTAGCCTTTGTAGAACTCAGTGAAAAAGAGATGTTGCAAACTTCCATGAGATTTTAGAGCAGGTTATAGTTTCAAATTGAGGAAAAAACAATGCTAGTTTGTGTATTGTAGTAATTGATACTAGGTGGAATAAGTAAAATAAAGGACATGGGGAAATTTCAGAATATATAGTTTTCATTTTATTTGAAAATCTCTCCAAAAATGTATTTGATTAATTTTTGTTTACATTTCAATACAATTCTATTCACAACCCTATTTTTCTAGTATGTGGATTACATTATCTAGTAGCTAACATATTATTAGTAATGATTAAAAATAATTTTATATCTTTATCTAAAGAACTCATTTTAAACAGAGTATAACTCTCCCTTAAATAATTAATATCATTGTTTATAGCCTTCAAAGCATTTGTTGCATTCTACTTTATATCATAGTTATGTCCATTGCTCACCCCTAGTAAAAATTACTCTCTCTGAGGACTGAGGTTGTGGTTTACTTATCTTGATATTTCCACACCAGTTTGATTGTATTCTTCAGTCTGTTGTATTATCAAGTCACAAATAACAAAAAAGGATGATAAATTTGATTAGTTTATTCAACAACTATGTATTGAATGGCAGCTATATCCATGGCATAATATTAAACATAGGCACAAAGTTATTATTAGTGAATATTTAAATTATGTCTTTTTCAAAATATTTCATAATTTACTGATTATTTCCCTACGTAGATGTGAAAACAAGAAAAAAAGCATTGAAAGTGAGAAAAACATAGTAGAAAGCATAGGCTAAATTCTTAAGCTCCTGATAAAAATCTGCATTTTACTAAACCTCATGTTTTAGGTCAATTAGTTACGATAATATTTTCAATGTATAAATCTAATCATTTTAATGAAAGAGACATATGTATATGAGTAATATGAGTTTACACTGCTCAAGTAATTTGAAATTCTGAAAAGTTCATAGTGTCATGTAAAATTTAATGATGGGCAATAAAATGGAATTTTCAAGAGGGAAATTCTTTTTTCTTAACAATAAAATACATAGCTCAAGAGTCTATATTTCTAAGTATATTTGAACAATGTCTATATTTATGAAAGATTTAGAAAAAAGCCACAAATGGGGACTTGTCAATATTTTATTACTGATTAGTTTGCTCTTACTTTACCTAAACACCTTAAGTAATCCAGCAATTTAGAATTTATATGTTTTAAGTTTGAGTTTGAATCTGAGGTGGGATTTATATTTTTTCATGAGAAAAATGTCTCCTATTAACAAAGTAGCTATATATATATAATTATATTTCTAAAGTAAGGCATATTACAATCTACTTGCATGTACTTCATAAACACACATTGATAAATTATCAAATTGACTCAATAACGATTACTTGAATTATATTTTCTAAAATTGAGGTTTTATCCCCCTGCAACTTGGAATAATATATTCATTTTAGGATTTCAGAATATTTCTTAAGTGTTACTTCACGTAAGTTTTTATTACAATACTGAAGCCTAAAATGACTGTCTCATATGCAGTATAGTTATGTTTCTTCTCCGACAAATGCCACATGTATCTCTAAAACTTCAGGGACTCTTTTTATCAAATGATGGATTATACAACAAGGCAGAAAATACACACACACAAACACACGTGAGTATGTATGTACATATATATCTCCTGAGGCTCAGTCTCAGTAAACTGCTATCACTCACCCAAGGTAGGCAGCCTGAAAATTCTACAGCCTCAGTACAAATCTTAGTCTGTTTCACTCCACATTGTATTCAGCACAGCTTGCTTAATAACTTTATGCCTACTGCTCTGATCAGAAATATTTCAGCCACTGCCCAAATGTTAATTATTTACAAGACTCCAATATTCCGGGGACTGGATAAGGTGACTCAAAACTGTAGTTGGCAAACTATTTCTACCAACAAGCCTATTTTAAGTTCTTAAGCAATTAAGGCAAGTATTGTCAGAATCTTGTATATTTTATTTTTTAAAGGCCTTAATATAAAGAAATGCCTGCAAGTGACTGTAAGTCTCTCTGGGCTTTGTAGGTGAATTTTGTCAGCAAAACCCAGGCTTATAGGGAGTATCTAAAAAACTATCTTAAGTAGACCAGAGAGCATCGGTGTGATTCAATAGTTAATATTTTCCTTCCAAGTCATGCTGCCTAAATAAGTTTTGAGAAAATTCAGTGCTGTTGATGTATAGGTAAGTCATAAAACACAAATCTTTGTTATTTAAAGCTTAGACCAATATTGAAATACATTGAAATAGCCAATATCTCTTACATTGAACAAATAAAAATTCATTCTAAGTAAGTGGTAAAGAATGGTGCTTTTATTGATCTTATTATCTTTTTCATTAAAAAAGGATGAACAGCTTAAAAGTTTTTGCATTAGCAGTCTCTGCAAAGCGATTTTTATGATGGTATGTTTCATTCAATTTAAGAATTGTAATGTTAGCTTTCTTATATGAGGAAGGAAATAATATCATTAACATTTTAATGCAAGTTTTAAATTGTTAATAAATGCTAGCTTGAGTGAATTACTAAGTGTATTTCTCTTTTCAACTTTACACTTATCTTGTGTGTACAGCTGATATCCCTAGTGTCCAATCAGAGACAAGTTTTCATCCTGTTGTCCAATGAATGATGTGCATAATTCCTTTTGGCACTGATGAGAGATGAATACACACATCCAGCCCACTTCAGTGAAAATTGACCCATAATTTTTTTTTATCCTGAAGAAAAATACAGTAATAAAGTTTAAAGATGGAAAAACTCAGTTAAATTCTTGAGGTGTACCATTAGTTAACAATAATCAGCAAACATTACATTTTGCCTGGAGGACAGTGAGCTCAAGATTTGCTTTTAGGTGCTCATGAATTCTAATAATCATGGCTCTCCAAATGATAGCAAGAAACCTAAACATGTGAATTTTCACGTTTCAATGAGCTCAAAAGTTAAAATTCAAAAGGACAGGCATACTTTTTAACTATTTTCTTCTATCTCTACTGTCCCCGAATATTTTTCTTGTGAAACGAGTGTATGCATTTCTAATATTTAGCAGTTGAGAATATATATTTATTTCCCACAGAAAGACAAAAAGTGCAGATCTTATGTAAAACTCCAATGCTGTCTCTCTAGTAGCATTATCAAGATAATACCAGAATTCTAAGAATTAAGGGGAAAATGACTTGGCATACTGAGGCAGTCTAACTGTCATATATACCAAGTATTTTACCTCTAATAGTAGTAAAAAGGAATATGCTGTAAAAAGTTGTTTATCCACCAAAACATTTTAATTTTCTTTAATAACCCTTAAGAATCTACTATTCGTTAATTTATCTATGTGATTTATTTTTGGTCTGTTAATATCATCAGCCTATAGAATTTCCAGAATAATGAATTTCATTATAATGACCACAGTACTGGTAACCCCCTTACTTTATCTATCTTTGAAGGGTATTCCAAGTTCTACTATAACAGGACTGTCAAGAAAATCAGTTTTATTTCTGTAGCTCATAACTTTATGTTTTATTCTTTGACTTGCATCTTATAATGTTAATGTATTTTCTTTCAATGATTCCCTTCAATCTTCCCACCCACATACAAATATCACAATGATAAGCAGATTCTGTCAGCTATTATTTTATATTAGGGCAGTAGAATAATGTTTTCACAAAATATATGAAAATGATTATGTGATTTATAAGTTGTAACTCAAAACAATATAAATAGAATTTGGATTATACTTTTTAAATGCAACAGATACAATTTTAAATAAATAAATATTTTTTGAGCACATCCTATGTGCGTATCACTATGCTAAGTACAGGGTGGCAAAAAAAAAAAATAATAAAACACAACCTGCCATAAAATGGCTAATATTTTTAGTGTAAAAATGTTCATATAGAATAGTCACCTTAAAAGGAGGTCGAATATAAATAAATTTAAATAAAGACATAAACAAACCTGAATAACATCAGAGAGAGACTAATTTCCCCTAATACTAAAAGTGGTCTTTACTAAAAGAGAATGAATCTTCATTCTGGATGACATCAGAGACTATATTATTTTATTTACCATTGCAAGTTGAAGTGTAGAGGGAAAAAATAAAGAGGTACAATCTTGGAATAAATTATTCCGAAATAAATTGAAGGAGTTTACCAGGAAGGAGGTTTTAGCCTGGGAGCCCAGAATTTAATTTAAGGCAAATGAACAAAGGCTTTTTAGTGCCTACTTTAAGATAGCATAATTGTAGAAAGAAGGCAGTGTGCTGGAATGGAGGTGAAGCAGAGAAGGACATATAGTGATGCTTTTTATGTCAGACCTATCTGTGAAAAAGACTTTGCTCTCAATAATTGACTGATTGATACATAGGCACTAAGATCAAACACAGTTAATTCTAACACACAATTCTAATAATGGAATCTCTCACAATATGCAGCCATGGTTTGCTTCTGAGAAAAAAGCTGCTGGTAGAAATAGTGCTACATCTCTGTAATCACCCTCTCCATCCTTTGGAGCTACTAAATCAACAAACAGAGACCCCACTCTCTTTCCAGTTCTAGTACCTGTGACAGGAGCTATTTAAGTGTCTTCAGACCAAAATTTAGAACTCTTGATAAATTTATCTTTGTGAATAGCCTAACATATAATGCTGGTAGTTAGGTTTTTACCTCATTTTGAGACTTCATCACCCCTTTCTGCCTTTGCAATGTTTCCCAGTTTCTTCAAACTTGACATCTGCCTTGAGCCATTTCCTAAGCCTCTATTCTACCTATCCAGTCTTTAGTCCGAGTTTTCTTCTTAAGACAATACTTCAGCATGGTGTCTGGGATTTGATACCTGATGACAGATTCCATTAACCGACTTTTAATCTTAACCTGGTCCAATTTCAATGTTGCTAAATGCTTCATGCCAGTTGCTCAACTCTTTCTTGCCATGTGGACAATGAATAGAGCTTACAGTACTCACTGGATACCAGACTGATTCTCTTTTTCTAATTCCTAGTGCTATAACCATTCTGTCTCCTGTACTGTCATACTAGCCCAGTCCAAATTCTTCCTTAGTTTAACCTATTGTGTTTTAATTAATATACCATCACCTGTGAATCTCAAGATAAAGTATATGTTTAAGTTTTAATATGAGTAATAGGCTAAAAGCTCTAAAAGTTATCAAAAGATTGAGCTCATTGGAAAGCATCTTAAAGAAACCGGGAACATGAGTTAGGCAGATGTAAAAGAGTAAATAATACTTAATTTACATTAGGAAAACATGAGGCAAACAGGTAATAATGGACAAAAGACTAAAGAGAATGGTGAACAGATAACAAAAAACAATTAAACAGTAAGCCAAAACACCCATAAACTCCTGTAATCTATAATCCTATTATGCTCTTTTATCTAGGCTCTAGGAAGTTTTCTACACTTTCTTGTCATCTGTAACATTTCACCACCTACAAAACTTTAGGCTGACAGGTATAAGAACTTACTCTTTACTCTTTCCTTCATATCTTAATTACAATTAAATAGCAATCCTAACATTTGGTTGCTTATATGGAAGATTAAATAATAAATGTAACTTGTTTACTCAAAGTATTTTGATAAATATTATGCATATAATTCCACAACTCCACATATGGTATTAAAATATATAGAGAGAACTTTTATTGCCAAATAATCATTTTGAGTGCTCATGTGAAATTAAAATGTTCATTAACAGCCCTATCCACTTGTTTCCACATTTTGTCTCATACATCTCTACGTTTAAGATAATTTCCTTTCCATTAACACATTTGCCAAGCTAATTCTCACTTCCACAGCTTTGATCATATAGTTTTCTTAGTTAGCATTTTCCTTCCTCTGTTCTTCTGAATAGTATTATTTAAAACTTTATCTTTTTTTTTTTTTTTTTTTTACTTTTTGGCTTTCATTTTTTTCAATGATCCACCACAGAGTTGGTGTTTAATTATATAAATGTATTGGTCTCTATTTCATCTTTATTCCTCTATTACCTCATCTAAAATGCTATTTCATTAAAAAAAATCTACCCTCTTTAATTATCCCATCGCATGTTGAGGTGAAAAAAGCACGTAAGAGCATAGAATGTGAAATTTTTAGCTAATCTTTAGTACTCATGTAAAAACAATCTGTGTTGATATCTGTATTGATACTTATATCTATAAATTTGTGTGAGTACCTATCTACTGACCTTTAAGTATATGAGCAAAACTGATTTTTTAATTATAAAGACCATCATATTTGCATTATACTGTGTGGCCGAACAGTGGGATAAATCAGCATTTCTATAGGTAAAAAAGTCATCAGGCCGGGGGCTGTGGCTCACAGCTGTAATCTCAGCACCTTGGGAGGCTGAGGCAGGTGGATCACGAGGTCAGGAGTTCAAGACCAGCCTGGCCAGTATGGTGAAACCCTGTCTCTACTAAAAATACAAACATTAGCTGGGTGTGATGGTGCCTGTAGTCCCAGCTACTTGGGAGGCTGAGGCAGAAGAATTGCTTGAACCCAGGAGGCAGAAGTTGCAGTGAGTGGAGATTGCACCACTGCACTCCAGCCTCGGCAACAGAGTGAGACTCCATCAAACAAACAAACAAAAAAACAAAACAAAAAAAATCAATAGTCTCTCAGATATTTGAATATTCTTTCCACATGTCAACTCTCAGAAACTAACTCTCCACATAGATTTCTATCCATTATAAGTCTAAAAATTACAAACATTTCGTAAGTTTTTTCAGAGAAAATAACACAATATTCATACACTTGGGAGGAATTATTTGCATGTTAATTTCTGAAATTTATTATAATGACATAAAATGCTTACATTTTAGGATAATAGATTTAAATATTAAGCATAAAACAATAACAAACTATACCATTGAAGATTCTTAAGATTTTTTGTCCTTCAGTAGTAGCATACCTTTTAAATAATATAAATTATTCAATGCCAAAATTATATATACAGACATACGTATCAATAAAATAGAACTTAGATTCCAGGAATAAATCCTTGAATATAGTCAATTGAATTCTGACAACAGTACCAAGATAATTCAATAGAGATAAGAAATTTTTCTCAACAAATGGTAGTGGGACAAGTGGATACCTACATGTAAAATAATAAAGTCAAACCTTTACCTCACACCACATGAAAATTAGCTCATGATAGATTATAGGTCTAAATATAAGAGCTAATACTATAAACTCTTAGAAGAAAACATAGAAAAAAAATCTTTGAGGCCTCAACTGAAAGAATGGTTTCTTAGATATGACACAAAAAATAAAGGCAACAAGAAAAAAATATAAATGTAAGTTTACCAAAATAAAAAGCATCTGGGATTTAAAGAATACCATTGAGAAAGTGAAAAGACAACCCACATAATGAGAAAATAACTCACAAATTATATATGTGATAAAAGATTTGTATCAAGAATATGTAAAGAATTCTCACAACTCAATAATAAAAAGATAATCTATTATAAAATGATCAAAGGATTTAAATAGACAGTTCTCCATAGAAGATATATAAAGGGACAATAAATACACAAAAAGACGCTGGCATCATCAATTGCTAGGGGAATGCAAATTAAAACCACCATGAGATTACTTTGTATCCCGTAGAACAGTTATAATCATAAAGACATAAAATAACAAGTATTGGTTACGTTTTGGAGAAATTATAACTCTCATGCATTTATCATGTGAATGCAAAATGGTACAACTGCTATGGAAAACTGTTCGGCAGTTTCTCAAAAAGTCAAGTATAGAATTACCATATCATCCAGTAATTTCACTTTTAGGTATACCCAAGAAAACTAAAAACATATATTCATTCAGCAATTTGTACATGGATGTTTAGAGCAGCATAATTAAAAATATCCATAAATTAGAAGGAACTCAACGAATGAATGGAAAAACAAAATGTGGCATATCCATACAATGGAATATTATTGAGCCATAAAAAATAAATGAATTGTTGATAAATGTTACAACATGTTTGACATGAGATTTGGGCAGTGAAAAAAAGTGTTTCAACATGGATGACTCTTGAAAACATTATACTAAGTGGAAGTAGCCAGACATAAAATAACATATGTGCATGATTCCACTTATAATAAATGCCAAGAATAGACAAATTCATGGAGAGAGAAAATAGATTAATGTTCCCAGGGGCTGTAGAGAGAATTTCTAATGGGTATGGGGTTTCTTCTGGGGAATAATGAAAATTTTATTTAATTAGTGATGATCATTTCACAAATTTGTGAATATACTAAAAACAACTGGAGTGGACACTTAAAATGTTTTATTTTAATGGTATGTGAATTACATCTCAGTAAAGATGTTTTTAAAAATGGTGAAGTTGGCAATGTAGCTTCAGTAGTGTTTCTCAAAATTATAACAAAATGTAAACAATGTGAGATACCAAAAAAAATTAACATAATAGCAAGAGACCTGAGAAAATCATTATAATTTTTCAGGCAATTTAGGATTCACATTTTCAAAAACTGTAACACTTTTTACTATTTCTAGTGGTAACTCAAGAATGTAAAAAGAAGCCAAGTAAATATGAATTTTACTATGTTTTTACTGTTTGATAAAACTGAAGCTCAAAATAACTAAAATGCAGAAAACAACATATTTATCATTAATTACTAGCTATAACACTTCCAGAACTTTCATTTAAACTTGGTAATAGGATCTTATGCATTTTCTGTCTTTGGGGATCCAAATATAAATTATTTGATGGCATCTACAGAATTATAATAAATCAGGATTCAAGATAGACTAGTCAGAATGGAAGAAAAAATCTACAAAACAGTTTTTTTTTTTAAACTGAAGTGCTAGGAAGATGAGAAAACTATGAGAGAACTTTAAAACTTAAAAATAAATTATAAAATCAACACAAAGTACATCAGATTTAGTATTTAAAATACAGCTAAAAAGAGAGAATGATTATCAGGTCAAAAGAAGACTGTACCAGAAATACTTAGTAATGAAAATAAAATTTGGAGAGTAGAGACATCCATAACCAGGACTGGTAAAATATAAATTTGGACTAATTCTCAAGTTTCAAAAAGCCCTATGAAAGATTTGTTTAGGCCAGGCATGGTGGCTCACATCTGTAATCCCAGCACTTTGAAAGGCCAATGTAGGAGGACTGCTTGAGCCCAGGATTTCAAGACCAGCCTGGGCAACAACCTTGTCTCTAAAAAAAAAGTATAATAATAAAATTTAACTTAGCTGGGTGTGGGGGTGTGTGCCCGTATTACCAACTACTAGAGAGGTTGAAGTGGAAGGACTGCTTGAGTCCAGGAGGTCAAGATTGGAGTGAGCCATGAATGTGCTACTTCACTCCAGCCTGGGCAACAAACAGAGTGAGACACTATCTCAAAAAGAATAAGTAAATACATAAATCAAAATAAAAAAATTAAAAGTCTTTTGAAAATTAGGAAAGAGCTACCAAGAAAGCTAGGACTTATCAGGTCAAAATTTAAGAGAAGGCAAGATCCCCCAAAGGTAAGTCCTCAAAGATGCTTTTGTTCTGATAAAATTTGCAGATCAGGAATAACTTTGGTGGCTCAAGGAGATCAGGAATCAAAAATCAAATCCCATGTTCACCAAAGTAGAAGATACTGTCCATAGTGAGCTGGAAACTCACACAGCCTCAGCATGATACAAGTAAACATGGAATAAAACAGGCTGTAAATTAAAATGATAACTGAATAATCCATAAAATCTCGAGATTTAAATTGTGTCATGGTCAAATATTGGTGGTGATTCAGTTTCTAGTGGTAGAAAATGGAAACACTATCTGGAGGAAAGTACCTTCATTCTAAGGCCTAAAATTTTCACAATTGATATTTCAAATACAATGAGCAGTACACAAGACCTGAGGTATCAAATGAACATGAACAGACAAAGACTATAGAGTTACTCTGCTTATTATTTTTCAATAAAGAATGAGCAATTTTGATATATCTGCAGGAAAGAACAGAAAATTAAAATTTATTGATTAAACATAGCTAACAAGAAAATTAGTGAACTGGAAGAGTAGTTTAAAAAAATTTCAGAAAGCATCAAAAAGAAACCAAAAACAAGTGAAATTCAAAGAAGAGAAACAAGAACCATAGAGAATACAAGTTTATTAGTAAAAAGTAACAAACATCCTATAGCAAGATTTTTGACATCAGTGCAACCTAGCTTTGCTTTAACTGTCTCAGGCAAATAAATGTCTTAATAATTCAAGTGGAAAGTATCTATTTTATTTTATAACATTTTATTATAACATTCTACCTCCATTAAATACTTTCTTTACTTCTTGATTATTTTCTATTGCTTTGCCAATTGCTTTCCATACCTACTCTGCAGCAAAGACTTATATTTGTTCTTTAATATTCGTTTACCTTCGCTTTCATAATAGAATCTCTGATTTTTGTCTGGGCGCATTTCTGCTTAAAATAATGCCTACATATTTCAGCCTTCCTTGCAGCTGAATGTAATGATAAAACCAAAATCTAGCCAAAGATATATTGTGTGGCATCATTTAGAAACCTTACTTAAAACACATCTACAAGTTCCCTCACACTTTTATTTTCTATCTCTTCCTCTTTCTTGATGGCTGGAGTGTGCATGTGATAGGTGGAGTAAGTGCAGTCATTTTGAGTCATGAGGTACTATTTGACTGAAGGTCATGTGCAGAAAAGCATGAGATAAAAACAGTCAGTCACTAAGTACTGAGTGAAATAGTTCCATAATATCAGTCCTAGACTGTATACCTCTGGAGTTTTACCTGAGAGGTGAACAAACATATTAGTATCATTTTAGATCTTTATTACACATAGTTGAATCTAATTTAAACTGATAGCAATATGGTAGCTGGAAGTGGGATGGTACAGATGAAAGAAATGTAAAACATTTGACACTACCTTAGTACAGGAGATTGGGTGACCAGTGATAAGGACTCAAGATATTACAGGCTGAAGAGCTGGTGACCCTTGTTATTATGGCTTCAAAACATTTTCACTTTGGAAGGCAGGCTACATGCTGACTGAGTGTGTTCTGTTACAGAAATTTTCAAACAAATACCATATTTAAGTGTGTCTTAGATGTTACTTGTAGCTTTTATTTAAGTCTTTTGAGAGAAAAAAAAGATCTGGGTTACATCTAGCCAGGCTGAAATAAGAGATGGAAATAGAATAAAATTTTTGATAAGGCAGGCACTCTTTGAAGTCTGCAAGTTAAGCTTACTGAGATTCTAGTGATTCAGGGCCTTGTGTAGGTGAAAAAACCAACATCTCGTTCCTCAAATTGAAGCGGTTACAATAGGGGACTTCAAAGTAGAAATAAGACTTATATACAAAGGTGTAAATGTCTGCAGGAAAGATAAGATTAGGAATTTTGTCTTCCCTCCAACACCCATTGTTTCAGAAAGTTCACCTATGGTCACTATTGTTAATTTGGAAGAGAAGAAAATGAGTAGAGAACAAAAACCAGTAAGTGAAAGATCAGAAGCTTCAGGATTATAAACGATGTCTAAACAAGATCTTTCTACTTGCTTAAGGATACAAACTACTGACATCAAATAAATCAGAAGCATACTAAGTTTTTGAATGAAATGTATTACCAAAAAAATTAAAGTCTGTCCTAAAAATACCTGTGGTTCTTCAATCTCTATAGCAACCCATAGGCCCCTAAATCTGTTAAGATTATGAAACTCCAACACTCAGGAGGAACAAATTCCCTAATACGTAATTCTGATGTTGCCATAAATATGAATAAACAGGTAAGATGTTTTCACAGGGAAAATATAGGAGATTTTCCAGATGTGTTCACTCTATTTCAAAAGAAGAGAGTGTTTACTATTCCTATCAGACTGATTTGGTAACTGCTATGGGGGCAGAAACAACTGTGTTTCCCTTTTCCAAATTAGAGTTTTATTATAGGTATGCTGTTTCTATGCCACTTTATATGCTAGGTATGTATAAGGTGAATATTTTATAATTTAGCTATAGGTTGCTAGGCTATGAATTATATCTTGTCTAAGTGAAGCAGACTGGACATCTACCAATATAACAATTGGAATTAAGTTTAGCTGCAAGTAGTGACTTATTCAATATAGGAGTACTTCCATCTCACATGAATATCTGAATGTAAGAAGACCAGGGCTGGTATGAAAACTGCAATTTTCTGTTATCCAGGATACTTCCAAGTTTCCACTCATATATGGCTTTCACTCTCATGGTCTAAAATGAAGTTCCAAGCCACAGGATGAACGAAGGCAGAAAGAAGAGACAAAATCCATTGCCAACTGTCTTTTGGGGACATTTCTCAGAATCTGCCAAATACTTCCATTCATGACATGGTTTGATGAGCTGAATAAAGGGCTGCCAAATCATCTATGTCCTAATCCCCTGAACCCTGTGAATGTCACCTTATATATTAGTTGGGTGGGGCTTCCATAAGATACCATAGACTGACTGGCTTAAAACATAGTCTTTTTTTTCTCACAGGTCTGAAAGTTGGAAGTCCAAGGTAAAGGTTCCAGCTGATTCAGCTTCTGATGAGGGCTGTTACTGGCTTGCCGATGACAACCTTCTCACTATGTCCTGATATAGTCTTTCCTCAGTATGTGCACATGGGGTTGGGGGAGGGGGAGATTCTTAATCCTATCAGGTCAGGACCCCATCCTTATGACCTCATTTAACCTTAATTACTTCTTTAGAGTCCCCATCTCCAAATATAGCCACACGAGTTTAGAATTTCAACATATGAATTTTGAAGGGACACATTCAGCTCATAACACTTTATAGGCAAAAAGATATTTGCAGATGTGATTAAGGATGTTGAGATGAGTTGATTATTGTGGTGTGCCTGATAAAATAATAGGGGTCTTTGTAAGAGGGAGGCAGGACATTAGAGAGGATGTATGTAAGAGATGAGATGACAGAAGCAAGAGGTTAGGGTGATGTGAGGTAGGGGTCACAAGCCACAGAATATAGGCAGCTTCCAGAAACTAGACTAGGCAAGAAAACAGATTCTGCCCTTCGAAAAACATCAGCCATGTAAACACTTTGATTTAGTCAAGTAAAGCCAATTTTAGTCTTCTGGAACTGTAAAGGAATGAATTTATCCCATTTTAAGCCACCAAATTTGTAGTAATAGAAAACTAATATACATGCCAATACTTAATTGCTAGAGAAGCTGAGAAATGCAAATTAATCCAGACAGCTAAAATTTGGGGATGCTATCAGAGAGGAAGAGAGATATGATAGATATTAGAGGGCAAACATCACTTACTGTCACAACCAGAAATGATGGAATTTTTTCTGACTATTATAGTGGCATAAGCTTTTAGGTTTGCTCCCTTTGGTAGAGGCTTTGTGTTCTGTTTTTGGAAAAGGTACATGCAAATGTTTGAAATTGTCCTTCAATAGTCATTCCAATCTTATTCTACAATAAAGGAAACTCATGTTTTAGCTGGGCATTTGGATGGTCTGAATGAGACTTTATTTCTTAGCCTCTTGTAGCTATGAGCCCAATTTGTGGGGCCTACCAGATATAAGCAGAGTGTTGCATGGCAGCTTCTAGGAACTTTCCAAAAGTAAACACAATAGCTATGCCCTCTTCTTCTTTATTTCCTCTTCTTTCTGGCAGGTTAGAATGAAAGCATAATGACTGGATCTGATGAAACTATTGTGGACCACGAGAGGACCTGCAAAATAGAGGCCATGTATGCTGGAGCAACAGGATGGAAGGAGTGAAGAACTCTGAGAACATTATGATGCAGAGTTGTTATACCAGCGATGCACTGTCTATCTCTTGATTTTTATGTGAGAGAACAGTTGTTTTGTTTAAATAGCTATTAGGGATGATTACTCCCAATTCTAACTACTGCATTCTCTTCCTTCTTTATTATTTCTCTCATAGAACTGTTCATGTAAATTTTTACTCGTGTCTCTACATACATATCCATAACATGTATGACAAAATTTTGTCTTTAAAAATGTGACATTAGTGAAGTTATTTAAAGGCATATGTGTTGTGAACTATTATAACTAAGATATTGGGAAGGAAATTTGTTAAATATATTATGCCTAAATAAATCTCATAAGCAACTTACATTAAGCACAGGAATTCTAGCTAATGAGTAAGAATGCTTTTTTATGTAGACAGTATATTCAATATTGGATACTTTTGTACTCTAAAATCATAGCCATATATAACTTAACCATGGTCACATGTGAACATAGTAAATAAAAAATGTAAAAATACATTTAGGTCATTACTGCTAACTTATAAGTTTATCCAAAACATTCCTAATCTAAGTGTTACTTTACTATCATATAGTTATATTTAAAAAGAAATGATAAAAATTATATCTGATGGAGATGTTTAGCAGAGGGTCTCAAACTTTTTGGTCAGAGGACTCCTTTATTTGCTTCAAAATTATGAGGCCCCTAAAATCTTTTATTTATGTGTATTATATTCTTTCAATATTTACCATACTAGAAATTCAAAGTGTAAAAAGTTTAAAGTATGCATTAATTTATTTAAAATAACAATAAGAAACTCATTTTATTTTCATGAAATTACACATTATTATAAAACAGAACTATATTTCAAAAAAAATAACTGTTAAGAGTGGGATTGGTCTATATTTTTAAGAATAGATTTAGTGTCTGGCTTAATAGATAACCCAGAGATTTTCATATCTGTTTATATATTAAATCTCTTATTCTATCACATCATGCAGCCTCTGGAAAAACTCCATGATACAGTAATGGGAGAATGAGAATCAAAAAGGAAAATACTGTTTTAGTATTATTATAAAAGCTATATTGGTATGGTGGATCCTTTAAAAAGATTTCAGGAACCTAAGGTGGTCCCTGAACTACACTTTGAGAACCACTATTATACAGAATAACTACAAAGATAAATCTTACAAAACTGGACCAATTATAGGAAAGCCAGTCAAAAGGCAATTATAGGAAAGCCAGTCAAAAGGCATGAAAATTCTCAAGGTTATAACTTCCTCCTTTGGCTTGGAGAAGTTTAATTGTCTGAAGCCTTCTCTCAACTCGTTAAAGTCATTCTCAGTCCAGCTTTGTTCCGTTGCTGGTGAGGAGCTGCATTCCTTTGGAGGGGGAGAGGCACTCTGATTTTTGGAATTTTCAGCTTTTCTGCTCTATTTTTGCCCCCATCTTTGTGGTTTTATCTACCTTTGGTCTTTGATGATGGTGACGTACAGATGGGGTTTCGGTGTAGATGTCCTTTCAGTTTGTTAGCTTTCCTTCTAACAGTCAGGACCCTCAGCTGCAGGTCTGTTGGAGTTTGCTGGAGGTCCACTCCAGACCCTATTTGCCTGGGTATCAGCATTGGAGCCTGCAGAACAGCAAATATTGCTGAACAGCAAATGTTGCTGCCTGATTGTTCCTCTGGAAGCTTCGTCTCAGGGGGGTACCCGGCTGTGTGGAGTGTCAGTCTGCCCCTACTGGGGGATGCCTCCCAGTTAGGCTACTTGGGGGTCAGGGATCCACTTGAGGAGGCAGTCTGTCTGTTCTCAGATCTCAAACTCCATGCTGGGAGAACCACTACTCTCTTCAAAGCTGTCAGACAGGGACATTTAAGTCTGCCGAGGTTTCTGCTGCCTTTTGGGGGGAAGTTTGAACACATTGCAAAGAAGCTAAAGTCCTTGAAAAAAGATTAGATGAATGGCTTACTAGAATAACCAGTGTAGAGAAGTCCTTAAATGACCTGATGGAGCTGAAAACCATGGCATGAGAACTACATGATGAATGCACAAGCTTCAGTAGCCGATTCAATCAACTGGAAGAAAGGGTATCAGTGATTGAAGATCAAATGAATGAAATGAAGCGAGAAGAGAAGTTTAGAGAAAAAAGAGTTAAATGAACAAAGCCTCCAAGAAATATGGGACTATGTGAAAAGACCAAATCTACGTCTCATTGGTGTACCTGAAAGTGACAGGGAGAATGGAACCAAGTTGGAAAACACTCTGCAGGATATTATCCAGGAGAACTTCCCCAGCCTAGAAAGGCAGGCCAACATTCAAATTCAGGAAATACAGAGAATGCCACAAAGATACTCCTCGAGAAGAGCAACTCCAAGACACATAATTGTCAGATTCACCAAAGTTGAAATGAAGGAAAAAATGTTGAGGGCAGCCAGAGAGAAATGTTGGGTTACCCACAAAGGGAAACCCATCAGACTAACAGAGGATCTCTCGGCAGAAACTCTACAAGCCAGAAGAGAGTAGGGGCCAATATTCAACATTCTTAAAGAAAAGAATTTTCAACCCAGAATTTCACATCCAGCCAATCTAAGCTTCATAAGTGAAGGAGAAATAAAACCCTTTACAGACAAGCAAAAGGTGAGAGATTTTGTCACCACCAGGCCTGCCCTAAAAGAGCTCCTGAAGGAAGCACTAAACATGGAAAGGAACAACCAGTACCAGCCACTGAAAAAATTTGCCAAATTGTAAAGACCATCGATGCTAGGAAGAAACTGCATCAACTAACGAGCAAAATAACCAGCTAACATCATAATGACAGGATCAAATTCACACATAACAATATTAACCTTAAATGGAAATGGGCTAAATGCTCCAATTAAAAGACACAGACTGGCAAATTGGATAAAGAGTCAAGACCCATCAGTGTGCTGTATTCAGGAGACTCATCTCACATGCAGACACACACAAAGGCTCAAAATAAAGCGATGGAGGAAGATTTACCAAGCAAATAGTAAAGAAAAAAAGGCAAGGGTTGCAATCCTAATCTCTGATAAAACAGACTTTGAACCAAAAGATCAAAAGAGACAAAGAAGATCATTACAAAATTGTAAAGGGATCAATTCAACAAGAAGAGCTAACTATCCTAAATATATATGCACCCAATACAGGAGCACCCAGATTCATAAGGCAAGTCTTTAGAGACCTACAGAGAGACTTAGACTCCGACGCAAAAATAATGTGAGACTTTAACTCCCCACTGTCAACATTAGGCAGATCAACGAGACAGAAAGTTAACAAGGATATCCAGGAATTGAACTCGGCTCTGCACCAAGCAGACCTAATAGACATCTACAGAACTCTGCACCCCAAATCAACAGAATATACATTCTTCTCAGCACCACATCTCACTTATTCCAAAATTGACCATATAGTTGCAAGTAAAGCACTCCTCAGCAAATGTAAAAGAACAGAAATTATAACAAACTGTCTCTCAGACCACAGTGCAATCAAACTGGAACTCAGGATTCAGAAACTCACTCAAAACCGCTCAACTACATGGAAACTGAACAATCTGCTCCTGAATGACTACTGGGTACATAACGAAACGAAGGCAGAAATAAAGATGTTCTTTGAAACCAACGAGAAAAAAGACACAACACACCAGAATCTCTGGGACACATTTAAAGCTGTGTGTATAGGGAAATTTACAGCACTAAATGCCCACAAGACAAAGTAGGAAAGATCTAAAATTGACACCATAACATCACAATTAAAAGAACTAGAGAAGAAAGAGCAAACACATTCAAAAGCTAGCAGAAGGTAAGAAATAACTAAGTTCAGAGCAAAACTGAAGGAGATAGAGACACAAAAAAACCCTTCAAAAAATCAATGAATTCAGGAGCTGGTTTTTTGAAAAGATCAACAAAATTGATAGACCACTAGCAAGACTAATAAAGAAGAAAATAGACAAGAATCAAATAGACACAATAAAAAATGATAAAGGGGATATCACCACTAATCCCACAGAAATACAAACTACCATCAGAGAATACTATAAACACCTCTATGCAAATAAACTAGAAAATCTAGAAGAAATGGATACATTCCTCGACACATACACCCTCCCAAGACTAAACCAGGAAGAAGTTGAATCCCTGAATAGACCAATAACAGGCTCTGAAATTGAGGCAATAATTAATAGCCTACCAACCAAAAAAAGTCAAGGACCAGACAGATTCACAGCCGAATTCTACCAGAGGTACAAGGAGGAGCTGGTACCATTCCTTCTGAAACTATTCCAATCAATAGAAGAAGAGGGAATCCTCCCTAACTCATTTTATAAGGCCAGCATCATCCTGATACCAAAGCCTAGCAGAGACACAACAAAAAAAGAGAATTTTAGACCAATATCCCTGATGAACATCGATGCAAAATTCCTCAATAAAATACTGGCAAACCGAATCCAGCAACACATCAAAAAGCTTATCCACCATGAACAAGTGTGCTTCATCCCTGAGATGCAAGGCTGGTTCAACATATGCAAATCAATAAATGTAATCCATCATATAAACAGAACCAAAGACAAAAACCACATGATTATCTCAATAGATGCAGAAAAGGCCTTTGACAGAATTCAACAGCCTTTCATGCAAAAAACTCTCAATAAATTAGGTATTAATGGGACGTATCTCAAAATAATAAGGGCTATCTATGACAAACCCACAGCCAATATCATACTGAATGGGCAAAAATTGGAAGCATTCCCTTTGAAAACTGGCACAAGACAGGGATGCCCTCTCCCACCACTCCTATTCAACATAGTGTTGGAAGTTCTGGCCAGGGCAATCAGGCAGGAGAAAGAAATAAAGGGTATTCAATTAGGAAAAGAGGAAGTCAAATTGTTCCTGTTTGCAGATGACATGACTGTATATCTAGAAAACCCCATCGTCTCAGCCCAAAATCTCCTTAAGCTGATAAGCAACTTCAGCAAAGTCTCAGGATACAAAATCAATGTGCAAAAATCACAAGCATTCCTATACACCAATAACAGACAAACAGAAAGCCAAATCATGAGTGAACTCCCATTCACAATTGCTTCAAAGAGAGTAAAATACCTAAGAATCCAACTTACAAGGGATGTAAAGGACCTCTTCAAGGAGAACTACAAACCACTGATCAACGAAATAAAAGAGGACACAAACAAATGGAAGAACATTCCATGCTCATGGATAGGATGAATCAATATCATGAAAATAGCCATATTGTCTAAGGTAATTTATAGATTCAATGCCATCCCCATCAAGCTACTAGTGACTTTCTTCACAGAATTGGAGAAAACTACTTTCAAGTTCATATGGAACCAAAAAATAGCCTGCATTGCCAAGACAATCCTAAGCCAAAAGAAGAAAGCCGGAGGCATCATGCTACCTGACTTCAAACTATACTACAAGGCTACAGTAACCAAAAACAGCATGGTACTGGTACCAAAACAGAGTTATAAGCCAATGGAACAGAACAGAGCCCTCAGAAATAATACCACACATCTACAACCATCTGATCTTTGACAAACCTGACAAAAACAAGAAATGGGGAAAGGATTCCCTATTTAATACATAGTGCTGGGAAAACTGGCTAGCCATATGTAGAAAGCTGAAACTGGATGCCTTCCTTACACCTTATACAAAAATTAATTCAAGATGGATTAAAGACTTGAATGTTAGACCTAAAACCTTAAAAACCCTAGAAGAAAACCTAGGCAATACCATTCAGGACATAGGCATGGGCAAGGACTTCATGTCTAAAACACCAAAGCAATGGCAACAAAAGCCAAAATTGACAAATGAGATCTAATTGAACTAAAGAGCTCTGCACAGCAAAAGAAACTACCATCAGAGTGAACAGGCAATCTACAGAACAGGAGAACATTTTTGCAATCTCCTCATCTGACAAAGGGCTAATATCCAGAATCTACAAAGCACTCAAACAAACTTACAAGAAAAAAACAAACAACCCCATCAAAAAGTGGGCAATGGATATGAACCAACACTTCTCGAAAGAAGACATTTATGCAGCCAATAGACACAGGAAAAAATGCTCATCATCACTGGCCATCAGAGAAATGCAAATCAAAACCACAATGAGATATCATCTCACACCAGTTAGAATGGCAATCATTAAAAAGTCAGGAAACAACAGGTGCCAGAGAGGATGTGGGGAAATAGGAACACTTTTTATACGTTGATGGGACTGTAAACCAGTTCAACCATTGTGGAAGATGGTGTAGCGATTCCTCAGGGATCTAGAACTAGAAATACCATTTGATCCAACCATCCCATTACTGGGTATATACCCAAAGGATTATAAATCATGCTGCTATAAAGACACATGCACATGTATGTTTATTGTGGCACTATTCACAATAGCAAAGACTTGGAACCAACTCAAATGTCCAGCAATGATAGACTGGATTAAGAAAATGTGGCACATATACACCATGGAATACTATGCAGCCATAAAAAATGATGAGTTCATGTCCTTTGTAGGGACATGGATGAAGCTGGAAACCATCATTCTCAGCAAACTATCACAAGGACAAAAAACCAAACACCGCATGTTCTCACTCATAGGTGGGAATTGAACAATGAGAACACTTGGACACAGGAAGGGGAACATCACACACTGGGGCCTGTCATATGGTGGGGGGAGCGGGGAGGGATAGCATTAGAAGATATACCTAATGTAAATGATGAGTTGATGGGTGCGGCACACCAACATGGCACATGTATACATATGTAACAAACCTGCACGTTGTGCACATGTACCCTAGAACTTAAAGCATAATTAAAAAAAAAAAGAAAATTCTCAAGATTGTAAGAGAATGCATTTGGAGACTATCAAGAGGACAAAGTAGATGAGAAAAAAACATTCTTCATAGTTTCTCTCAGATCAAGAGGGAAAATAATATTTAGAAAAGAATAAAAATGAAACTACTACTCTCCAAATTATTCGATACTGATACAGTATTATCTTCACTGAGTGGTAAATAAAGGTATAATGTTGAATGTTTTCATTAAGAACTAATTTAAAAATTGCCTAAGAACTTGAATAAACATTTCTTCAAAGAAGACACAGAAATGCCTCAAAAGTATATAAAAATGCCCAATGAAACTAATCATCAGAAAAATGCAAATCAAAACTGCAATAAGATATTACCTCATATCTGTTAAGATGGCTATTATAGAAAATAGTAAAAGACAAGTGTTGGTAAGAATATGAAAAAGTTGAAACTCCTTTGCACTTTTTTTGAAAATGCGAAATGATGTAGCAGCTACGAAAAGCAGGATGGAGGTTCTTCAAAGAATTAAAATTAGAACTATGATATGATTCAGCCATCCCACTTCTAGATATTTATCCAAAAGAATTGAGATCAAGATCTCAAGACATGAACACTTCCTAGTTCCTTTCTCTTACTCTTTCCCTTTTCTAGGATGCATTGTGTCATTTGATAAACCCTCTGTTCAACTCTCTCATTTCCCCAGTGATCTCTCTATTGACTTTGGCAATTCACACAGCTTTTTACCTCAGATTATGTATTAATCTAGCACCCACTTGCTGCTTTTCGAAACCAATTCTGCAATTACTTGGCTTGAAACCTTTCTTATCCACATATACGGAGCTAGGTATAATAAATGGTGTCAAAGATGGGTTTCTCTAGAAAGGGCTATAGCCTCCCTTCTAAGCCATCAATATTGCTTCCTTGGACCTTAAAGGCTGAACTAAAATTATCTTTAGCCTCTGGTAGCTCTACTATCTTCCCTATAGATTCTTCTGACAAATATCTTATACTTCTACCTAAGTAGACACTAAAAACCACTACTTCTCAGAATTCCTAATACTCAGAACAAGTCCAGCTTCTTATATGAGACCCATTAGTTGCAGGTGGCTGACTGACTAAATTGTACTTCATTGTTTATATTTCCCTCATTTCCATTCTTTATAAAATCAACCTCTGCCCAGTGAGATTTTTCTAGCTCTTCCCCATCCCCTACAAGTTCCAGCATAGAACTTGATTGATTGCAAGTTTGTAGGCCTTATGCTTTACTACAGTGCCTGGAATATTGTAAATATTCAGTAAATATCTATTTAAAATAAATTGCATTACTGGTGGAACCCTAAAATGGGAGTTATACAATAACAAAGGACAATTTTTAGAGTAGATGTAAGAATGTCATCACAAAGCTCATTTCTTAGGATTAGTTAAGCTAGAACAAATCCCAGAAACTGAATAATAATAATATTTTACTTTCCAGCATAAGGAAACACACTATTTCACAAAACAATGACATAAATTGACCCCCAAAATAAAAATACTTAAACATATTTTTTAACATTCCATATTATAAAAGAAGGTGACCAGTTCCACATTTGCTAAATCTCATAGAGAATCAACTCCTTCACTATTTTCTTAGTATCATTTTCTGTTGAACAAGATAAAAAAGAAGATGAGTAGTAGCTTCAATATTTTGGCTTGTAATATTATGGAACTAATTATTCTCCCTCTGTCCTTCCCCCCCGCCATATTTACCTGAATTTAAAGTAGACATAAAATAGTAAAAGCAATCAAATAAGACTAGTTCTTGATGTATGAAATTACAGCAACCTCACCGTGACTTGCCAGCTCTGTTCCGCAACACTCGAGTCAAAGCCAGCTACATAGACTGTGATGTAAATGCACTCCTGTGCTACACAATGCAATAGTCCTGAGTAAGGTGAATCCTTCTCTTTCCTCTCATATATAGGACAGGTGACAAATTATCTCATCTTTCTAATAGTAAAAGGAAAATTACACCTCACCAAAGAATATACATAGATGGTAAGTAAGCATATGAAATGTTCGACATCATACGTAATTAAGGGAATTATAAATTAAAGCAACAACGAGGTACCACTACCAACCTATTAGAATGACCAAAATCCAAAACACTGACAATACCAAAAGCTGATGAGGTCTTGTGTAGCAACAGGAACTCTTATTCATTGCTGATGGGAATGCAAAATGCTATAGCTGTTTGTATGACATTCTTGTCATACAATCCAGCAATTGTATTCCTTGGTATTTACCCAAATGAATAAAAAACATGCCCACACGAAAACTTGCATACAATATTTGTAGGAGCTTTATTCATAATTGCCAAAACTTGGAAGCAAACAAGATGTCCTTCAACAGGTGAACAGATGATCTTTCATACAATGGAATATTATTCAGTGCTAAAAATAAAATGTGTGCTCAAAGCCACATGAAAAAGGCATAAAGGAGACTTAAACACATATCACCAAGTGAAAGAAGCCAATCTGAAAAGGTTACATACTATATGATTTCAACTATATGACATTTCAGAAAAGGCAAAACTGTGGAGACAGTGAAAAGATCAGTGGTTGCCAGGGGTAAGGTAAGAAGGATTGGCAGAGTACAAAAAATTTTTAGGATAGTGAAACAATTCTGTATACTACAATAGTGAATACATACAGTTATACATTTGACAAAACCCATAAAGTGTACAACACCAACAATGAACCACAATGGAAACTACGGACTTTAGGTGATAATGATGTGTCAGTATGGGTCCATCTATTTAATAAATTTACCACTGTGGTGTAGGATGCCAACTGTGGGGTATAGGGAAACTCTCTGTACTTCCCACTCAACTTTGTTATGAAACTAATACTGCTCTAACAAATAAAGTTTATGAATTAAAAAGAAGAGAACTGATGATTGGCATAAAATATAAAACAGAGGTACCTGAAGGCAATATTTCTATATTTATGTTATCAAAAATGTAAGTAAATTTTTTTGTTCACAATAAAAACGTTTTTATTTTGTAAATAAAACATATTTGAATTTTTAAAAAGATGTATAAACCTTTAGAAAGCAATAATTATCTAAAATTGTATTAACTATGAACACTATTAATATCTTGCTGACTATACCTTAATGTATTTTTTCACATCTATGTGGTGTGTGTGTGTGTGTATTTTTTTTTTGAGACAGTCTTGCTCTTTTGCCCAGGCTGGAGTGCAGTGGTGTGATCTTTGCTCACTGCAACCTCCGCCTCTGGGATTCAAGTGATTCTCATGCCTCAGCCTCCCAACTAGCTGGGATTTCAGGAGTATACAATCATGCTCAGCTAATTTTTGTATTTTTAGTAGAGATGGGGTCTCACAATGTTGGCCAGGCTGGTCTTGAACTCCTGGCCTCAATTAATCTATCTGCCTTGGCCTCCCTAAGTGCTGAGATTACAGACGTGAGCCACCATGGCTGGCCTATGTGGTATAATTAAAAAGTTATCTTGTTGATATTTTTGAGTCCTTATTAAAATTATAATAGATTTAAATACAAACAGCTCATCAGATTTAAAAATATATATTTAACCTTTAGAATAATACATCTAATAATAATTAATGGAAAGGGTTCACAGGGAGAATTGTATATGAGAACATTTAATTTTATTTGATCTTACAAAATGGCACTCAACATAGCATGTATATAGTTCCATGAGTCTTATTTATGGGAAAAATTAATCTTTGGAAGCAAAGCAAAAATAAATAAAAATATTCTAGAATTCAAGCAAATCAGCAGTTATAAAACAAATCTTACTTTAGTAGAGCTGAATGCCAGGTTATTTTATGTCAGGTGTTTTCTGGAGGTATACAAAGCCATAGAGTACAAGATGTGAACATTCAGTATGTTAGAAGTGGTTCCGAGTAAGAGATGCCTTTCAGAGAGGTTGTATATGGTTACCCTATAGATAGCTTTCCTCCTTTGCTGATAACCAGGGAGAATCAGGCACCCTCTCCAGAAGATTAAAACAGAGGGTGTGAAATTCCAATTTTCATGCCTCAAGGAGAAAGGGTATTGCTCAAGTTCTAAGAAAAAGATTAGATCATTATCCTAGGAAGTGGACTGTCAAAAAAGATAGAAATTCACAACATATAGACTGATTCTTTTCTTTCCACATGGTTGAAGCAGTAAAAGTTTCTGGCCATCACTTTCTTACTTCACAGATGCTTTCTCTCCTTCCTTACAACATAGGAACTAAATCAGCACAAGGAAGCTTCCAACGTATGTGGCAAGGAGTGGGGATGGCGGGGGGAGGAAGGGAGGGGAGCTAGGCTGCCTCTAACATAAATATTTTGGGAAATGCCCCCATCTATTTCCTTTTGGCTCCCATGGGTGTGAGTATCTCTCACACTATATTCCTTCTAAATTCATGTTTGAAATATAGGAAGTAGATGAAAGAAGACTATTTATGCCAACAAAGTATAGGTAATAAAGGAATTACAACACAGTCCAGCTTAGGTTACTTACTATAAGTTTATAAGGAATTTGAAGTCAAAGCCCCGGTGGGGTATTGGTGTGTTTGCTATTACTCCCTGAACATATATTTTGCTTAGAACAGCAGTAACCTCCAAGGGAAAGGATCAACGATACCAAAGCCGATTTTAAATATCCTTAGGCATCCCAGCAAAATCTTTCATATTAGTATTCAGATTTTCCTAAAATCTATCATAATAGTATACAAGTTTTCCTTCAATTGGATCTAATTGAACTCCCACAGTTCTGTATTTATGCCAGCCTAATCTGTACCACTCACAACCACGCTTTAATACCTGTAAGGGAAAAATAATGTCCCTAGTAAGTGTCTAGGAAGTGTTCCACATCCTCAATTTCTTCTATTCTGACCCAGCTGCTTTTGTCAAATTCACTCCTCACGGCTTCTGACTTCTGGTTCTATATCTCATTTACAGTTAGTTCTTGCTCCATAAACACTGGATGTTTATTTGAACATCTAGTTTTGCATCGTGGTATTTCCTAAGTGAATGTAGCTTGAACTCACTCCTCTGTCTCTTCGCACTTTAGGTTCCATAGTTATGGGAATTATTAAACCGTTTAAGTCAAGCACGTTTTATTCCCAAACAGGAGAAGATTCAGATACTGATTACTTCATCTAATTACTGAACCTTGAATTATATTCTTGGCTAATCCTTTGTATTGTTTTGCTTATGGCATGTTTTGTTGTTGCTATTGTTTTGTCTTGTTTTTTATGAACTTTCAGTATTAAATGTTCATGTTTTCTCACCTCCACCCCTTTCCCTACTCCTTAACCCTTTCACTATTCCTTTAGATTTATCAATTATCATTATAGTTTCTTACAAACCAAACTCCAAGGTACAGGAAATCAGGTAGCTCACTTAGTTGATATTATTATTTTTACCACTCAAAATAATAAAAGATATAAGAATAATAAGTGAATAAAAATAATACATAATGAATAAAAGAATAATATGTAATTATTATATAAATAATAAAATAAGAATAATGAAAGATAATAATAAAAGAATAATATATCAACTAAGTGAGCTGAAGAGGAAACTACAAACGAAGCCAGCAGAAGATTGAAGGACAATTTTATACAAAGAAACTATTCATCAAAAAATAAAACTTACAATTAAAAATAATTTTAATTACTTTAAGAAATTGAGATGAAGACAACTTCTATAATATTCTATGAATGATGGTTATAAAAAATAAAAATGCACAACACAATGTACATATTTATCAACTATGAAAGAATAGTTCTTAAAAAGTAACATTAATAATGATATAGTTAGCAGAATTATTAAAAATACAAGGGAGATTTCAAACATTCTTTATAATAAATTTATCTCGAAAAAACTTCATAATATTCAAAATACTTGCAAAACCCTGACAATGGTACATTTTATATAACTTTATACATACTAAAAAATCTTTAGAAAATGAGTATTTTATTTGATTTCATGCACGTATATATTTGCTTGCCACAACACAATATATACACAAAATATATATTTATACACACACGCATTGGTTGTCAATATATTCAAATTAGTTATAATTACACAACAAATTGGTTATCAGTATACTGATATCATACTCTCTAATCATACTCCGAAATCATACTCTGTATAAAGTATGTAAAAAAGCAGGTGGTATGCTCTGAAATCCAGTGATTTTATATTCTACACAGAGGGTCAAAACATACTTCAGATGAACTTTATAATTTTATAATACACACTATCATCTGGAGCAAATTAATACTGTTGGCACTGAGTGCTGATGAGGGACAAGTTTTAAGTAGAATACGTTTGCCTTTTGTATCCTATGTTTTTATTCAATGAATAACTTTCACACGATTTAAGGAGTTGAGAACATTACTATGCTATATCTGGAACACAGGTGTTCATCTGCCTTGAAATAAGACTAATGACAGTCTGGACCTTTTGTATTGCCTTCTAACAATGCTAATGTAATGGAAATATTTGTAGTTCAGGCTACTCAAGCAGAGAGCCACATATGAAGGAGCTTATCACAAACCAAGTGCTTTAGAAATTATAGAATGTTCACTCCAGTTAATTCTACTATAATGCTAAGTATTCATTTCTGCCATTAATTAGTGTCCAAATCAAAACAAAATTATAAAGATAAAAAAGCACAAATTCTGGAGTCAGAAGACCTGGAATCCGATCCTACCTATTAATTATGTAGCTTTTGGTAAGTTAATTAACCTCTATGTCTCTTAGTTTTCATATTGGTCAAAATGAGATAAAAAATATCTATCTATGGTGCTACAGAGAATAAGTTACATACCACTTGCGAAATGTCTAGTGCAGTGCCTGGGATATAGTAGGCATTCAATCAACATAAATAAATTTCTTTCTATTTCCACTGTGTCCTCAAAGCAATTTATAATATAGCATAAAACAATGAATGAATGTTGTATTATAGAGTTCCCACTCTTTAATAAACTAAATATTTATGTTTTCAATCACTGAGAAGTGGTTTTTACATTACTATTACTACTTGTAAAAACTAAATAAAAAATTATATATATAAAGCATAAATTATTAAATGGTTGTGGTATACTATACTATAGATGCACCACAAAAATATATTTGTATTACATTACTATATGACTTTTTTCAATCAAAAAATATAAAGCAGGATATTAATAATGTAATGAAGGACATTTAATAGAGACTGAAGAAATAATAGTGCTACCTAAATTATAACTTTAATATCTTAAATACATACATTTCAAAGAAAAATAATAAACTAACTATACTTACATGTTTCCAATATGCGAGCTTTCCTTTTATATTAGTTTCAGGTTTGAAAAAGAGATCCTTAAGGAGCTTATCTTCATACCCTTTGGTTATGTAAATCCATTTTGTTTCATATCCTCTAATAATTTTTTCCTGCTGTTTTTTTTTGTAGAAAAACACAGGGCTGAATATAAGGGGAGGGGAAAACTATTTGTTAGTTTTTTGCCATTAAAAAACATGAAAATTAGTCATGAGTTCACTTACATCTTAGAAAACATGGTGTTAAATTGAATGTAATAATATATTTATTTTCATAGTAGTGTTATATAATGCTACTTAGTAACTAAGATTTGTTCATCAACATTCATCAGAGGATAAATGAATGCTGAGAAATTTCAGCTGATATGAATCTACAAACAATTCTGTACTTACATCTGGCTAAGCATTTTAATAAATAATGGGAAGGAGAACATGTCTAAATTATCTATAGAAACATAACGTAAACAGTGTGAAGTTATTTTTTTTCCAAACCTAGTGAAGAAGGAACTTTTTAAATGAGGTAACAGTTATTACTATATCACAAAAATTATATTTGTACTTCATTACAAACTAGGAAATATACTCTAGAGCAGTATGTCCAACATAATATAAGCCAAAAATAATTTTAAGTTTTTGATTAGCCACACTAAAAAAAAAAAGTTTAAAAAAAACAGGTAAGCTTAATTTTAATACTATGCTTTATTTAACCCAATAGATCAAAAATATTACCCAATAAATGGCATCTACAAGCTAACATCATACTTAATGGTCAAAAACTACATGTTTTCCCTCTAAGATTAAAAACAAAGAAAGGATGTAATATTTCATCAAACCTACTCAATATTGTACTACAATGCCTACTGGTCTAATAAGGCAATAAAAAGAAAACCATAGACCAATCTCACCTTTGAACACAGGCACAAAAATTCTAAATATTAGTGAAAAGAATCTAGTAATGTAAGCAAAGAATAATGACACTATGATCATGTATTGTAAAACTCACTACGTCAACAAATTAGTGGAGGAAAAAAGTGTGATTATATAAGTACATACAGGAAAGTCATTGGATAAAATTTAGCAGTCTATCTTTATAGAAAAATCTTTGTAAAACAGGATCAAAAGAAACCACATCAATATCATGGAGGTGATTTATCAAAAATCAGTAACATCCATTCTGAGTGATAAAATAATCGTTTGAAGTAAAATGATAAATGAGGTAGATGGTTACCATTATTACCATTATTATTCAATAGGAGAAATAAAACAAAATTAACTGAGGAAAGCAATCTTCTCACTTCTAAGATGTTTTAAGCAGACTCCACCTATTCACTCCTTCATTCAAAATATTTGTATTAATGACATACAAATTAATTAAGGTAAAATATACTAAGATAATACAATTTATAATAATTTAAATAAGGCCGTTTACTTTCTCATGCTGACCAGTCTAGGCTAGTGGAGTAGCCCTGCTCCATAAAGTCATTCTATTTTGTTTTACCATATCCAAAATCACTGCCATCAGCTACATGATGAATGCACTCTAGCCCATGGAATAAGGAAACGTGAAAACAAAGGGGGAGCAATAACAATTTAAGCACATAAAATCGAAGTTGTACTCATTACTTCTGCTCACTTTCCAATATAACAACAACAAAAAATTGTAGTCTGATGAATATACTTAGCCACGAGAGAGTGTGAATACAATCTCTAGTTTTCAGTCAACTGCCAAAAGAAAAGAATGGATGTTAAAGGGAAAAGTAGTCTTCTGCAAATGCTCAATATGTGCCCTGTGAAGAGAAAAAAAAAGTTTCTACCATGATGAAGCTTATATTCTCTACTATGTAGAGATAGATAGTATATAAATAAAACACAAAATACATAATAAGTAAATTGCTTTTTACATAGGCTGGTCTGGGATAATATTGCTAAGAAGAGACAAGATATAGCGGGCATCACAGAAAAAAACATTCCAGTCAGAGCAAATACCAAGTGCAAAGAACCAGTCAGAAGTATGCTTCATGAGACAAGACCACATTTGGCATGTCTGAAAAACAGAAAGAAGGTCACTGAGATGGAAAGTCATTGCAAAGCTTTGAGCAGAAGAGTGGCTTTGAAAAGGATCATGTTGGGGAGATGATTTTCTGGAATACAGATGTGAGAAATTCTGTGGAATCTCTTCCCAGTGAAACAATATCTGGTGGAAATTATTTTTTTAAGTTATATATCTCTGGAAATTGTCCAAAGGGCATTCAGCAAAATAAACATCTATTCAAGAAAATCTATTACATCTCAGTGTTAACAGTGAATCTTTGCCATTTAAACCACAATTTTCTCTCTTCTTTCCTCCCTTCCTCCCTCAACCCCAGTTCAGTATGACAGAAGTTCCACCCTGAATAAGTACAGCCAAGAACATAGGATCCCTCTACCACTGGGTCCCAGTTGAGGGCTATGGTATTTTCACAAGAAATGCATAAATTTATCTCACATCCCGATCCTACCTCCATGTTTCAGAGATATTATGTCAGGAAAGAATAGTTGAGAGGTCTGGGGCTTTCTTCATCCCTCCAGCTCCCACTGATAGGCAGAAGCTCTAATCAAGGTGCAACGGGTAGAGAATACTGGAGCCCTGGTAGCCCTTACTCCAGATCACTTTTAAGATAGCGATTCTGTGCAAGGTGAGGCAAGTTGAGAAGACTAGAGACTGCTGTCACAGCTGAGCACTCTATTTGTGAATGTCGCTCTGAAAAAAGTGAGCCACTGCCTCCTCCTTCTGATCTAGGACAGTGGTACAGTGATTTTGCCCAAGGATAAATGCAGCCCATATGAACATAGACCCTGAAGTGCTCTCCTCATCCTCTCAAAGTGAACTGACTTTATGAAACAGAGTGTGGAGAATTTCAAATCTAAAGGCACTGTTAAAAACAGTAGAGATTATGATGTTAAGCAATTAAGAGGAGGATGGTAGCTCCATGAGACTAAAAAGGTAAACTGAAGATCAGGTTGAAGTTTTCCAGAGAGAAACAGGAAAAGAGCTAAGAGTATCGGGATTAGAGCAAACAGCAAAAACTGGCCTCAAAGATTACCCTGGAAGGGGCCCCAACATAAAATGAATCAGACAGTGGGTCAATTCATGTTCCAGAGCATTGTTAAAGACAATAGAACAATCAACCAGCAATTAGTGGAGGTTGACACTGGGTTTGATACTAAAAATGTTCAGACAGCTTAACAGGGAAATCAGAGAAGACAGTCAAAGAAAGCTTATACCACTGTCCTACCAAGAGCAACATAGCTGGCCAAATAGCTGACTATAGCTGGTGCACGCTCTGAGGAGCAATATCAGAGGCTTGCACAATGCAGGGAAAATAGACTTCACTAAAATAGTCCAGACAAATTATTAAACAAGTAAACAAATCACAACAAGAAACTCGGTGGGGCTACAGTATCCCGGATTGTTACGATATATTACCTAAAATGTCTAATTTTAAACAAAATGTTATTAGGCAAAGAAACACAAAAATGTAAATTATATACAAAATAGGGCAGACAACAGAAACCAACATAGAAAGGGCCCAGACAACAGGCGAAACAAAGACTTCAAAGCAGGTGTTATAAATATGTTGAAAGAAAATCAAGCTTAAGTAAGTAAATACGCTTAAAAGAAATCAAATACATTTAAAGGCATGATAACAATGCCTTTTCAAATAAAGACTATCAATAAAGACATACAAATAATTTAAAAAAAACAAAAATTTTGCAACTGAGAAGTACAATAACTGAAACAAAAAAATTTTACTATGGTGGCTCAACAGATTATGCTGAAAAACAGAAATAAAATGAAGACAAGTGAACAGACCCACAAAAAGTTGAGGGATATAATTAAGTCCACCAGTACAAATAATGGGAGTACAAGAAAATAAGAGAGACAGAGAGAAAAAAGCAGAAAATAAATATTAGAATAATGGCTAAAAATTCTAAAACTTGATTTTGAAAAATTAATCTACACATCCAAGAAGTCCAGTGAACGTAAAGAGGTCCACATCCAGACACATCATAGTAAAACTATTGAAATCTAAAGACAGAAAATCTCGAAAATGTCTTCTTGAACTCAAGAAAAATGATGAGTCATGTCCAAAGGAACCCCAATAAAATTAACTATGGCTCTCTTATGAGAAACAATGGAAGCCAGAAGGCAATAGTATGACATTGTCAAAATTCTGAAAGAAGAAAAAGAAGAAAGAAATTCAATTAACAATCTTAAATCCAGAAAATATGATCTTTCAAAACTGAAGGTGAAATAACAATGTTTCCAGATCAATACAAGCTAAAATAATTTACTTCTAGCAGCATGCTTTTTATGAGCTAATAAAGGAAGTTCTCTTTAGGCTGAAGTCAAGAGACCTCCATGCTTTTTAAGATTAAAAAAAGCAGAGAGCTGGCAAAGGTAATTATGTAATTATTAATCGGTATAAATGCATATTTTTTCTCTTAACTAATTGAAAAAGTAATTATATAAACATATATATATATAAATCCCCTCTCTCTTTCTCTATCTCTCTCTCTATATATACACACACAACTATATATAAAATTGTATCATTTTATGTGTATATTGTTATATATATACACATATATATAATTGTATTGTTGGATCTATAACATATAGAAACATATCTGACAATAAGAGCACAAGGAGGCAGGTGAGAGCAAGTTGGAATAGTGAAACTACCCCAAATGGTAGCTCAAATCCATAAAAATAAAGAGAACTAAAAATGATAAATAGAAATATAATATAACAAACTCTATGAATATATCCATTCATCTTTTAGTTTCTTTAAAAAGCTTACAGTTTTATAATGTAACAATTATAGTCACAAACTGTTGGATTTGTAACATGTATAAATGTAATATGTCTAATTTAATAGTACAAAAAGTGGGGAAAGGGAATAATGCTATATAGAAGTAATGTCTCCATATCTCACTAGACTTAAGTTAGTACAAATATTAAGGAGACAAGATAAGTTAAAGTGTATATTGTAAGGCCTAATAAAAGCACCAAGATCATGCCTGTAATCCCAGCACTTTGGGAGGCCGAGGTGGGCGGATCATGAGGTCAGGAGATCGAGAGCATCTTGGCTAACACAGTGAAACCCCATCTCTACTAAAAATACAAAAAATTAGCCAGGCGTGGTGGCAGGCACCTGTAGTCCCAGCTACTCAGGAGGCTGAGGCAGGAGAATGGCATGAACCCAGGAGGCGGAGCTTTCAGTGAGCAGAGATGGAGCCACTGAACTCTAGCCTGGGCAACAGAGCGAGACTCCATCTTAAAAAAAAAAAAATGCACCAAGAAAATCACTAAAAACATACAATTAAAAAGTCAAGAAATGTAAATGTTAAGCTATAAAATATTCACTAACAATAAAAGCTGTAAAAGAAGAGAGGAACAAAAAAGATATAAGACATATCTGTGAATAATGTTAAGATTTAAGTTTATTTTAAAATAAATTCCCCTTTTATTCTTAATATTTTATACAATTATATGATTAATTTTACATGGCTCCTATTTTAAATATAATCTTTAATTTTATTTTCATTTTCTTTCTAAAATATACTATCTTATCAAATGATTTATTTTTTATAATGTCTGATAGAAAGTAAACTCATAGAATTGAAGCGGTACAAATCATTTCCACAACCTACAGATGTGAAAACTTAATTTTTATCTCAGAAGAAGTATTTAGTCACTCTTTCATGAATTGCTCAACCATTCATTCATTCAAAAAACACTGTTCTAGACTCTAAGGACCTATTGATTAAAAATCCAAAGTCTAATGATGTTTAGATTAGGAAAACTTCTCAATGGAAGATTATTTTTCTCTTATTATAATGAATTATAAGGACAGAACATTTCAATTTAACTTTTAAAAACATCAGTTATTTAATCTCAACATTTCTTTAATATTTCCATCTCATTTTATTTTTACTGGAGACTCCCTAAATGACATTCTAACAGGAAGTGGCTTTTTAATGAACTACTGGCTGGAGGAATTCAGGAATTATCTGGTTGCCTTAGCAATTAAAACTCCCATTACAAAATAGAAAATAACTCAAGAGTTCAAAATAGAATGGGGTGTTTGTAAAACTTTGCTTTGCCTTCAGTAAGTAAATGGCTTCATTAATCCATTAAGATCCTGGCTGGACAGTGTGAGACAGTCTAGATCTCAAGATCAAGGTAACCTAGCCAGAAGAGAGGGGTCTTGGATCTTTCATGAAATAACTCAGATTTACTCTAATTTTCCAAGAACAAAGGCTAAAAAACAGGAGAATTTTAAAGTTATGGTATATATTACAGTTTAGCTTCAGGGTCATGAATCTATACTGAGAAAAATACCCATAGCTTTCTTCAGATTCCCAAAGGAATCTGAACCCTCCCACCAAAAAGTCAAATGTTGGAACAGGTGTTAAAACAACTAAGAATGTTCTAAAAGAGAAGAAAAACAAGACTTGATGACAAAAAACCAAATATTAAACGCTTAAAATGCATAATGTAAAATAGAAAATCAATACAAAGAACTAAAACAATATAAATGAGGACATTATTCAATTAAAAATAAGTCCAAAACATACATTCTAACTTTCTTTTTAAAAATCAAAATATATTGATTTTAAAAACCTGAAAACAAAAAACTCCACTACAGCTTAAAACAATAAAACAGAAGAATTCTCCAATATAGACGTTTTTCCACAGCAGAGTACCCAATATTAGAGAAATGTGTTGGTGTAGAGAGAATACCAAAAGAATAAAAAATAAAAATCCATACACTGCCCTATACCTGGAGCTCTTGCCCTTGCCCACTGAAATTAAGGTAATAGAGTTTCACTATGTTCTTTTGTAACTTTGGAAATATGAGGTCATGTATTAAAGAATACTATCATGGCTTGAAATTTGAAGGCTAGAAAACCAATATAAGGGTCTATTAACAGTTCTCTGAAATGACAACATACAGGCAATCAGATATAAGGCTCACCCCCACTGAACCTGTCAAAGGGTGAGATAATAACTTCAGCAATTTCAGAAAAAAAATTGAGATTTCTTTCTATGGTATTAAATAAAAAACAATTGGATTAATTATTATTTTACAATTCAATACATAGGTATTATTAACTAAAAAATATTAGATAATTTTTAAGTTTTCCTCAAAGTTTGTTGCTAATTACCTGGGTTCAGTAGAAAAATACAAGGAAGTGAGCATCAAAATTCAAACGAAATGTTGATCACAGTAATTTTTACATAAGAAAGAAGATACATATGTTTAGAATGCTTTAAAAGTATCTACAAAATGCTATCTGCAAAGAGCTTTAAATTTACATATTAATGAAAAAATTTAAGCCATTATGTAAGTATTAAGGTTTTATGATGATAGGTAATATACCATTAATAAGGTATAAATTGCAGAAGCATGAAGAGCCAAACTTATAAAGACCCATAATTCAAATGATTATTAATTTAAAAGAGTAAATCTGCCCTGTTATGTACTTAGTCTTCAGCTCTATTTGTCCTAAAAAGGAAATGATTAGTAATAATGTAGTGCCACCCTTTAGTTCTTTCTACTGTAAAACAAAGAAAGTTATATTAAATTATTTTAAAAGAATCATCACAATAATCATCACAATCAGTAAAGGAAAAGTCACTATCATTTTCAGAACATTTGCATATCAAAATATTTTAAATAGAAGTTATCCAGAACTGATGATAAAAGGTGATTTTCCGGGTAACTTTGGCAATGGTTGAAAGTAAAAATATAGATAGATGGAAAAGATGTGTATATTTTATCACAATTGGAAATATTAACTTTCAACATAGCCTTTAAGAGCTACCTCCAACCACCTTCATTCCTGTGGCTCATTTCATTAAATAAAGACTTGACTTAATGACAAGAGTCTCAGGTAAAAAGTATGAAGAAAAGATAAAGTATGAAGAAAAGATAAAGTATGAAGAAAAGATAAGGCCTTATTATTTGTATTAACAGTAGTACAATTATTAGCAGAAATAATAGAAAAACAAATATTGTCTTGATAAGATTAATAATATACCAGCTTACTGAGGTGGCTCATGCCTGTAATCCCAGAACTTTCGGAGGCCGAGGTGGGCAAATCACTTGAGGTCAGGAGTTCCAGGCCAGCCTGGCCAATGTGGTGAAACCTTGTCTCTAGTAATACTACAAAAATTAGCCAGGCATGGTGATGCACACCTGTAATCCCAGCTACTCAGAAGGCTGAGGCAGGAGAATCACTTAAACTCAGGAGGCAGAAGTTGCAGTGAGCTGAGATTGCACCACTGCACTCCAGTCTGGGTGACAGAGCAAGACTGTCTCAAAATAATAGTAATAATACACCATATAACTAGCAATTACTAGTATCAGTAATACAATAATAAAAATATAATTCTATATATCCATTGACCTGGCAAATCAAATTCTAGAAACTGTTTATAAAGACATTATAATGGATATATAGACATACGTAAATTTACAGGGTTTTGTCCCTTTTTATAATTTAGAGAAAATAGAAACCATAATAATGTCCACCAAGAAGGGAGAATTTACCTAAATAAAACATAACCATTTAAAAGAATACATTTAGCTATTAAAAATTGTTATGGAATAATATCTAATACTATAGAAAATGGAAACAACCCTATTAGAAAATAGCAGGCATAACATACCCTTTTTTGTAAAATAAAAATACACTCATATGTATATGTACACATTTTAAAAATTGTATACACACACATACACAATTATCAATCATTACTACACTCTCGCTTTTATAGACCATTGCACAGGCACCTACCCATACATTTGGTTCCACATTTTTCCCTTGTTCAAACGGACATAAACTTTTGCCCTTGTTTTGTGCAAACAAAGAAGTTTGTTAAATGTATTTTTTTGTAACTTGCTTTTCTAACTTAATACATTTCTGAAATCACTCAAATTAAATTTTAGAACTAACCCATTACTTTTTAACAACTGCATAATATTTTATACTGTCTTTGTATCCAGTTTTCAACAAAGGACACACATAAGTTTTTCAAGAGTTTTGCCACCAGAAATAAGACAGTATCTCTCTTGCTCTCTTTCTCTCTCTGTCTCTTCCCAGCCTTCTCCCCAACCCCACTACCTCCCACAAACACATTTTATTTTTGTAGTATAAGTTTCAAGAACTGTTATTGCTGGCGTAAGACTGTATTAGTCAGGATTCTCTAGAAAAATAGAACCAGTAGAAAAAAAATATATAGATATATATAGAGAGAGAGAGCGAGAGAGATTTATTTTAAGGAATTGGCTCACACAATTGTGGAAGCTGGCAAGTCTGAAATCTGTAGGGCAGGCCTGCAGAGAAAAGTTGATGTTGCAATCTCAATTCCAACTCTGCAGTCTCAAAATTCAGGCAGGGTTTCTATGTCGCAGTCTTGAGGAAGAAATGCTTCTTCAAGAAATCTTGGTCTTTGTATTTGAGACCTTTAATTGATTAGATGAGGCTCACCCACATTATGGAGGGTAATATGCTTCACTCAAAGTCTACAAATTTAAATGTTAATCACATCTAAAATTCTACCTTTATAACAACATCTGGGCAGGTGTTTGACCAAGTAACTGAGCACCGTAGCCTAGCTATGTTGACACATAAAATTAAACATTACAAATAGTATAACACTTTAAAAATTAATTTTAGTAAAAATTATCATTTTGTTTTTTAAAATGGTGGTAGCAATTGTTACCAGTAATATAATTCCCTTTCTCTTAAATCCTTATAAGAACTATTATCGCACTTTAAATTTTTTTTTCAAATTATTAGGGAAATATATCTAATTGCTGATATAATTTGCATACTCGAATATTAATGAGGTTAAAGCTCTTTTGATATGTTGGTTGGTAGTTTATATTTCTTCTTCTGTAAGTTGTCTATTCACATCATTTGTCCTTTTTTTTCTGACTCATTTTTCTTTGCTCGACTACTTTATATACAAGCTATTTATATGTGAACATTTTCTGATTTGTATAGACATATTCTTTTGAAAGTAGTTAAATACATTTTCTCCATATATAGGTCACTTACAGTCTCCCCCACAACAACGTTACAAAAATATTCAACTTAATTATCTTCTAATGTCCTATATGTAATGTTTTAACTCATCTGAAATATATTTTTGTTTATGGGTGTACAGTAAGAAAACAAATATTTTGTTTAGAAAGATAATTTTACCACTATCAATTATTAAATAAATCATCCTTTCCCCACCAAATTAAAATAATACTCCTATCCTACTTTGAGATTCCCTTATATATACAGCTCTTTTTAGGGGCCCTTGTTATTCTGTTCATCTGATTTCTCTATCCCTGTGCCAATACAATCATATATCGATAAAGTGGCCTAAAAGTAATTTTTAATATTTGGAAAGGCATACTTCTTCAGATGTTTCTTGGATATTACAAAGCATTTAATTTTCCTTCTCTGGAACTTTAAAAGCATATTTCCCAGTATCTCTACAAAAACAAGATTGTAATTGAAATCACTTATGTTTAAACATAAACTTAGAAAGGATGGTTATTTGTATTATACTGAATTCTCACCCAGAAATATGGTATTTATTTATATATGTTCAGGTTTTATTGTTTGATAAAAATTATTATTTTCTTCACATAGGATCTTTATTTTTTGTACGTTGTTTCTTTTTTTTTTTTTTTTTTTGACATGGAGTCCTGCTGTGTCGCCAAGCTGGAGTACAGTGGCGTGATCTCGGCTCACTGCAACCTCTGCCTCCTGGGTTCAAGTGATTCTCCTGCCTCAGCCTCCTGAGTAGCTGGAATTACAGGTGCATGCAACCATGCCCAGCTCGTTTTTGTATTTTCAGTAGAGACAGGATTTCACTATGTTGGCCAGGATGGTCTTGATCTCTTGACCTTGTGATCCGCCCGCCTCGGCCTTCCAAAGTGCTGAGATTACAGGTGTGAGCCACAGTGCTGGTCTCTATGTTGTTTCTTAAATATTTTCCGGTTTTATTAACAAGGGGAAATATAAAATTTTCCATTTACATGCAATTGGAATTTTGTTAGTATGAAGAAAAACATCCATTTTTATATATGCATATTTTGCATCCAGCCACCAGCCAAACAAATTTTTAAATTCTACTAATCTCTTTGATTTACCATTCATATTAATACATTATATAATAATATAATTTCTTTCTTATTTTCTAAACATGTGGCCAGATTTATCTTATGTATGACCTTAACTTGAAACTCCAAAACAATGTTAAAAATTTTAAATTTTAAAATAAATATGATAATATTTAATAAATAGCTCAGTCTTTTAAAATTATTTTTATTAGAAAGAGTGTTAATTTTATTAAGTTACTTTTCAGGCACTCAATAACATGATTACATTTTCTCCATTAATTAATTGTATTAATAAGTTTCCCACTTATTATCCCTCGATTCGTGGACTAAAGTTTACTTGGTCAAATTTATTAAACCTCTCATATATTGCAGAACATTATGATTGATTAACATTTAACATTTGTGTCTACCTGTGCTCCTGATGCTGGGCAGTAACATTTTTATTACCCTGTCATGTATTAGAATTAAAATTGTACCAACCTTATAAAATGAATAGGTATTTTAAAAACTTTTCCTATGGGCAGGAATAATTTAAACAATATTATAGTCTTGTTCGTTAAAGATTATGTGGAACTCAGAAATAAAACCACTTGAGAATAGTGTCTTTGTCAATGTTCATTCATTATTTTATTGTTTGCTTATTGGTCTACAGAGATATTATACTCACCTTGAGTCCATTTTGATGGTTCGTATTTGCTAGATATCATTCTTATTTTGGCAGATAAGTGCCATCCAACTTTTCCATGTCATGGCAAATAAAGAAAATGATATTATTTGTTTATTATTGAAAACAAACCAAGTAACTTGTGGCTGGAAGGGACCTGCCAAAAAGGTGCAGAGGATTATGGCTGCCCTAGGCTTGCGCTGATTGCTGAACCATAACCCCTTATGGGCAAGTCTATGTGGCACAGTAAGCTGGTGAGAAGTTTCTCTCTAGACTTTAATATTTCATAATTTTGTAGGCTAGTCATTTATATAATTTTAATCTTATTAGTAATTTTGGTTATAGATCTTCTCATTACTTTTCTGTTTTTTTAATTATACTTTAAGTTTCAGGGTGCATGTGCACAACGTGCAGGTTAGTTACATATGTATACATGTGCCATGTTGGTGTGCTGCACCCAGTAACTTGTCATTTAACATTACACATATCTCCAAATGCTATCCCTCCCCCCTTCCCCCCACCCCACAACAGGCCCCAGTGTGTGATGTTCCCCTTCCTGTGTCCATGTGTTCTCATTGTTCAATTCCCACCTATGAGTGAGAACATGCAGTGTTTGGTTTTTTGTCCTTGTGACAGTTTGCTGAGAATGATGGTTTCCAGTTTCATCCATGTCCCTACAAAGGACATGAACTCATCATTTTTTATGGTGGCATAGTATTCCATGTTGTATATGTGTCACGGTTTCTTAATCCAGTCTATCATTGTTGGACATTTGACTTGGCTCCAAGTCTTTGCTATTGTGAATAGTGCCGCAATAAACATACATGTGCATGTGTCTTTATAGCAGCATGATTTATAATCCTTTGGGTATATACCCAGTAATGGGATGGCTGGATCAAATGGTATTTCTAGTTCTAGATTCCTGAGGAATCGCCACACTGACTTCCACAATGGTTGAACTAGTGTACAGTCCCATCAACAGTGTAAAAGTGTTCCTATTTCTCCATATCCTCTCAGGCACCTGTTGTTTCCTGACTTTTTAATGATCGCTATTCTAATTGGTGTGAGATGTTATCTCATAGTTTTGATTCATATTTCTCTGATGGCCAGTGATGATGAGCATTTTTTCATGTGTCTTTTGGCTGCATAAGTGTCTTCTTTTGAGAAGTGTCTGTTCATATCCTTCGCCCACTTTTCGATGGGGTTGTTTTTTTCTTATAAATTTGTTGGAGTTCCATGGTACTGGTACCAAAACAGAGATATAGACCAATGGAACAGAACAGAGCCCTCAGAAATAATGCTGCTTATCTACAACCATCTGATCTTTGACAAACCTGACAAAAACAATCAATGGGGAAAGGATTCCCTATTTAATAAATGGTGCTGGGAAAACTGACTAGCCATATGTAGAAAGCTGAAACTGGGTCCCTTCCTTACACCTTATACAAAAATTAATTCAAGATGGATTAAAGACTTACATGTTAGACCTAAAACCATAAAAGCCCTAGAAGAAAACCTAGGCACTACCATTCAGGACATAGGCATGGGCAAGGACTTCATGTCTAAAACACCAAAAGCAATGGCAACAAAAGCCAAAATTGACAAATGGGATCTAATTAAACTAAAGAGCTTCTGCACAGCAAAAGAAACTACCATCAGAGTGAACATGCAACCTACAGAATGGGAGAAAAATTTTGCAATCTACTCATCTGACAAAGAGCTAATATCCAGAATCTACAATGAACTTCTCGTTACTTTTCTAAAATATTTTTTTCTGGCCTGGGCCTATTTCATTAGTCTTTTGAGAGAATAAACATTTAGTCCTCACTCATTTGTGGGAGCTAAAAATTAAAAGCATTACTTCCTAACTCTAGTTTTTTGGTTCAACTTCTGTGTTAATTTTCCATTCCAACTTTTATTTACTTATTTTTAAATTTTTAATTTTTGTAGGTACATAGGAGGTGTATATAGTTAAGGGGTACATGAGATATTTTGATACAGGCCTATAATGCATGACAATGTCATCAGGATTAATGGGGTATCCATCACCTCAAGCATTTATCCTTTCTTTGTTTTACAAACAATCCACACATATTCTTTCAGTTATTTTATAATGTACAATTAATTTTTCTTAACTATAGTTACTCTGGTGTGCTATTAAATACTAGATCTTATTCATTACATCTAACTGTATTTTTATGCCCATTAACTGTCCCCACTCCACCCACCCTACTACCCTTCCCAGCTTCTGGTAACCATCATTCTATCTCTACTTCCATGAATTCAACTGTTTTAATTTTCAGCTCCTATAAATGAGTGAGAATAAGCAAAGTTTGTCTCTCTGTGTCTGCCTTATTTCACTTAACATAATGACTTCCAATTCCAGCCATGTTGTTGCAAATGACAGGATCTCATTCGTTTTCTGTGGCTGAATAGTATTTCATTGTGTATATGTACCACATTTTCTTTATTCATTCATTCATTTGTTGATGGACACTTAGGTTACTTTCAAATCTTGGCTATGGTGAATATTGCCACAATAAACATAGGAGCACAGATATATCTTCAATAGACTGATTGCCTTTACTTTGGGTATGTCCTTAGCAGTGGGAATGCTGGATCATATGGTAGTTTTTGTAGATATTTGAGGAACATCCAAATTGTTGTCCATAGTGGTTGTCCTAATCTACATTTCTACCAACAATGCCAATGTCAAATTATACTACAGAGATATAGTAACCAAAACAACATAGTACTGTCATAAAAACAGACATCTACAGATGTCTCTACATCTGTGCCAGCATTTGTTTTTGCCTGTCTCTGATAATAGCCATTTTAAATAGGGTGAGATGGTATCTCAATGTAGCTTTGATTTATGTTTCTCTGATGATAAATTATGTTGAGCACCTTTTCATATATATGTTTTCCATGTATCTGTCTTCTTTTGAGAAATGTTCATTCAGAACTTTTGCCCATTTTCTAATCAAATTATTAGATTTTTTTCCTATAGAGTTGTTTGAGCTCCTTATATATTGTAGCTATTAATTCATTGTCACATGGATATTTTGCAAATATATTATTAATTTCTGCAGGTTGTCTCTTCACTTTATTGATTGTTTCCTTTGCTGTGCAGAAGCTCTTTAACTTTATGTGATCCCATTTGTCCAATTTTGTTTGGTTGCCTGTGCTTGTGGAGTATTACTCAAAACTTGTTGCACAGTCCAATGTCCTGGAGAATTTCCCCAACGTTTTCTTACAGTAGTTTCATAGTTTGAGGTATTAGCGTTAAGCTGTAAATCCATTTTGATGTGATTTTTCTATATGGTGAGAGATGGTGGTCCAGTATCATTGCTCTGACTGCAGATACCCAATTTTCCCAACACCACTTACTGAAGAGACTGTCTTTCTCCAATGCATGTTCTTGGCACCTTTATCAAAAATGAGTTCACTGTAGATATATAGATTTGGTTCTGAGTTCTCTATTCTATTCCATTGTTCTATATGTCTGTTTTTATGACAGTCCTATGTTGTTTTGGTTACTATATCTCTGTAGTATAATTTGAAGTCAGGTAATATGATTCCTCCTGTTTTGTTCTGCTTGCTCAAGCTGACTTTGGCTATTCTGGGTCATTTGTGGTTCCATAAAAAATTTAGGATTGTATTCTCCATTTCTGTGAAGAATGTCATTGATATTTTGGTAGGGATTGCATTGAATCTATAGATTGCTTTGAGTAGTATGGACATTTTAAAAATATTAATTATTCTAATCCAGGAACATATGTATTTCTATTTTTTTGTATCCTCTTCAATTTCTTTCATCAATGTTTTAAGTTTTCATTGTAGAGATTGCTCACTTCTTTGGTTAAGTTAATTCCTAGGTATCTAATTTTATTTCTAGCTATTGTTAATGGGATTAATTTCTTGATTTATTTTTCAGATTGTTCACTGTTGGCATACAGAAATGCTACTGGTTTTTCTATGTTGATTTTGTATCCTGCAACTATACTGAATTTATTCATCTGTTCTCAATTTTTTTGGTGGGATTTTTGGGTGTTTTCAAATATAAGATTATACCATCTGCAAACAAAGATAATTTGACTTATTCCTTTCCAATTTGAATGCCCTTTATTTCTTTCTTTTGCCTGATTGCTCTAGCTAGGACTTCGAGTACTATGTTGAATAACAGTGATGAAAGTGGACATCCTTGTCATGTTCCAGATCTTAGAGAAAAGACAGTTTTTTCCTATTCAGTCTGAATCTAGCTGTGGGTCTTTAGTACACAGCTTTTATTTTGTTGAGGTATGTTCATTCTATATCTAGTTTATTTAGGTTTTTATCATAAAGGGATATTGGATTGTGTCAAATGCTTTTTCAGTATCAATTAAAATAATTATATAATTTTTGTCCTTCAATTCTGTTAATATAATGCACCACATTGATTGATTTATGTACGTTGAACCATCCTTGCATTCCTGGGATAAATTCCACTTGGTGGTGATGAATGCTCTTTTTAATGTGTTGTTGATTTTGGTTTGCTGTTATTTTGTTGAGGATTTTTGCATCAATGTTTATCAGGGATACTGGAATGTAGTTTTCTGTTTTTGACCTGTCTTTTTCTGATTCTTTTATCAGGAGAATACTGGCCTTGTAGAATGAGATTGGAAGTATTCCTTACTCCTCTATTTTTGGGAATAGTTTGAATAGGATTGGTGTTAGTTCTTCTTTAAATGTTTAGTAAAACTCATCAGTGAAGCCATCAGGTCCTGATGTTTTCTTTGCTAGGAGACTTCCTATTACAGCTTCGATCTTATTACTTGTTATTGCTCTTTTTAGGTTTTGGATCATTTCATGGTTCAATCTTAGTAGGTTGTATGTGTATAAGGATTTATTCATTTCTTCTAGGTTTTCCAATTTATTTGCATATAGTTTCTCATCGTATCAACTAATAATCTTTTGGATATCTGTGGTATTGCTTGTGATGTCTCTACTATCATCTCTGATTTTGCTGATTTGGGTCTTCTCTCTTTTTTTCTTGGATAATCTGGCTAAGGGTTTGTTGATTATATTTATCTTTTAACCACCAATTTTTCATTTCATTGGTCTTTTGTATTATTCACCACATTTCAATTTCATTTATTTCTGCTCTGATCTTTATTATGATCTTGTCTTCTACTAATTTTGGATTCCAGTTGCTTTTGCTTTTCTAGTTCTTTAAGATGCATTGTTAGGTTGTTTAAAGATTTTTTAATATATCTGATATTGGTGCTTATAGCTATAAATTTACCTCTTAGTAGTGCTTTCACTGTATTTTATAATATTTGGTAGGTTCTGCTTCCATTATCATTCGTTTAAAGAAATTTTAAAATTTCCTTCATAATCTGCTCATTGACTCACTGGTCATTCAGGAGCATATTGTTTAATTTCCATGTGTTTGTATAGTTTCCAAAATTCCTCTTGTTGATTTCTAGTTTTATTCCATTGTCATCAGAGGAGACACTTGATATAATTTCAATTATTAAAAAAAAATTTTAAGACTTGTTTTGTTGTCTAATATATGGTCTATCCCTGAGAATGATCTATGTGCTGAGAAGAAGCATGTGTATTCAGCAGCCATTGGATGAAATGCTCTGTAAATATCTATTAGGTCTATTTGGTCTATAATGTAGTCTAAGTCCAGTGTTTCTTGGTTGATTTTTTTTTTGTCTGGGTGATCTCTCCAATACTGAAAGTGGGGTGCTGAGGTCTCCAGCTATTTTGGTTTTGTGGTCTAACTCCCTCTTTTTCTCTAATAATATTTGCTTTATATATTTGGGTGCTCCAGTGTTGGGTGCATATATATTTAAAATTGTTATATCCCCTTGCTGAATTGACCTCTGTACCATTATATAATAACCTTCTTTGCCTCCATTTATAGTTTTTGTATTGAAATGTATCATGTCTGGTATAAGTATTCCTGCTCCTTTTTAGTTTGCATTGGCATGGAATATCTTTTTCCATTCCTTATTTTCAGTCCATGTGTGTCTTTATAGGTGAAGTGTATTTCTTACTGGTAACCAATCATTGAGTCTTGTTTTTTCATCCATTCAGCCACTCTACGCTTTTGATTGGAGAGGTTAGTCTATTTACATTCAATGTTATTGTTGATAGGTAAGATTTTACTCTTGCCATTTTCTTATTTGTTTTCTAGTTGATTTGTGATCTTCTCTTCTTTCTTTCCTGTCTTCCTTTTAGTGGTATGTTTTAATTTCTTGCTTTTTGTGTGTGTATCTGCTGTATTTTTTTTATTTGAAGATACCATGACCCTTGCAAATAATATTCTATAACTCATTATTTTAAACTGATGACTTAACAATGATTGTATAAACAAAAAAAAGAGAATTGTAATAAAAATTCGACACTGAACTTCATCCTCCTGTTTTTTAACTTTCTGTTGCTTCTATTTACATCTTAGTATGCTGTCTATGTCTTGAAAAGTTGTTGTAGTTATTATTTTTGAATAGTTATCTTCTAGGTTGTTTTTACTCAAGATATGACTAGTTTAGACACCACAATTACAGTGTTAAAATACTCTGTGTTTTTCTGTGTACTTACTATTACCACTGAGTTTTGTATCATCAGATGATTTCTTATTGCTCATTAACTTCCTTTTCTTTCTGGTTGAAGTACTCCTTTTACCAGTTCTGGTAGGCAAGTCTGGTATTGATGAAATCCCTCAGTTTTTGATTGTATGGAAAATTATATCTTCTTCCTATATGAAGGATATCTTTACTGGACATACTGTTCTAGGATACAGCTTTTTTTCCTTCAGCACTTTAAATATATCCTGCCATTCTCTCCTGGCCTAAAAGTTTTCCACTGCAAAGTCTGTTGCCAGATATATTGGAGATCCATGTATGTGAATTGTTTCTTTTCTCTTGCTGCTTTCAGGAATTTTTCTTTATCTTTGACTTTTAGGTGTTTGATTATTAAATACCTTGAGGTTGGCTTCTTTGGGTTAAATCTCTTTGGTGTACAATAGCTTTCTTGTACTTAGATATTGACATCTTTCTCTAGGTTTGGGAAGTTCTCTGTTATTATATCATTTTTTTGTCTCCTCTGTATGTTTTGTGATGGCATGTCTTAAAGCTCACTAATTCTTACTTCTACTTCATTAATTCTGCTGGTAAGAGACCGATTTACTCTTCAGTATCTCAATTGCATTTTTCAACTCCAGAGTTTTTGCTTCATTCTTTTTAATTATTCAATATGTTTGCTAAATTGATCTCATAGGATTCTGGACTCCATCTCTATGTTATCTTGAATATCTTTGAGTTTCCTCAAGACGGCTATTTTAAATCATCTGTCTGAAAGTTCACATACGTCTCTCTCAACAGGATTAGTCCCTGGTTCATTATTTAGTTTGTTTGGTGAGGTCATGTTTTCCTGGATAGTCTTGATGCTTGTGAATGTTTATCAGTGTCTGGCCACTGAAGAATTGGGTATTTATTGGACTCTTTGCAGTCTGAGGTTGTTTGTATGTGTGCTTCTTGGGAAGGTTTTTCAGATATTTAAAGGAATTTGGGTGTTGTGATCTAAGTTTTTGATCTCTGTAGTCATATATACATTAGGGGGCAACCCAAGCCCAGTAACGCTGTGGCTCTTAAAGATTCATGCAGGTACTTCCACGAAATTCTTCTTGGATAGATCTGGAAGAATTATCTGGATTGCAAAGCAAAAATGCTTGTTCTCTTCCTACTTTCCCCTGGATAAACAGTCTCTCTCTCTGATGAGCTACATATAGTTGAGGAAGGGTGGCATAAGCATCCCTGTGGCCACCACCACTGGAACTGTGCTAGGTCAGATCTAAAGCCAGCACAGAACTGGATCTCAACCAAGTCTTTCAGTAACCACTGCCTTGCTATTTTCTATGTTCACTCGAGCCTGCAGAGCTTTAAAATCAGCAGTTGGTGAAGCCAGCCAGGCTTGTTTTCTTTTCTTCAGTGTGGCAAGTTCCCCTTGGTCCCAGGTAGGTCAAGAGATGCCATCCAAGAGCCAGCACCTTGAGTCAGTTACTTTACGAATCTACCTGTCACCGAAGCCACAAAACAAAGTCCTTCCCTACTTCCCTCCTCTACCCACAAGCAGAGAAGTCTCTCCCTGTAACTATCACCACCCCAGTTATGTGGTGAGTGAGTATTACCTGGTTACCTCTGATGTTTATTCAAGGACCCAGGGCTCTTTAATTAGCTTGTGGTAAATGCTTCCAGGCCTAGGACTCTCCCTTCAGTGAAGTGAGCTCCCCTCTGGACCAGAGATGGTATAGCAATGCCATCTCAGAGCCAAGACCAAAGCCTGGAATCTGAGAACCCTTGGTGCTCTACTCTGTTTGGGCCAAGCTGGTACCTAATCTGCAAGATGAAGTCTCCTTTTCTCTTCCTCCATTTTTCCTCAAGAAGGAGTCCCTAGCTATAGCCACCACAGCTGGAAATGTGCAGGGTCACATCTGAAGCCAGTATGTCTCTCAGTCTCAACCAAGGCCCACCATGAGTACTGCCTGGGTACCACTGCTGATTATTCAGTACCTAAGGGATCTTTAGCTAGGAGATAATGAACCCTGCCAGGACTGGGTCTTTCTCTTCAAGACAGTGGATTCTCTTCTGGCCCAGGGTATGTCTAGAAATGTTGTCCAAGAGCTAGGTCCTGGAATAGGGGCCTCAGGACTCTGCCTCATGCCCACTTCTACTGTGGGTGAACATGTATCAAAGTTGCCCCCCCCCCCAAAAAAAAGCCCTCCTTACTTGTCTCTCTCTTCTCTTCAAACAGAAGGCAGAAGTCTCTCTTGGAGTTGCAAGCTATGTTGTCTAGTGTTGGGTGAGGGGTGATGCAAACCCTCCCTTGGCTGCTTCTCTGGCACCTCATTTGGTTATGCTCCCCTGTCAACTCCACTGACTCTGAGCCAGCCCAGCACCAACACTTGACCACAGATTGCAGACTTTGTGGTCTAGACCGCCTTTCAAGTTAATGTAGGCCTCCCCAGAGCACTTTAGCCCCGGGTAACGTGGTGAGGCTTGTTAGAACTCAGGCTCTGACCACTGGGATGAGCAACTTCCCTATGGCTATGGCTGATCTCAATGCACATTCCATGAGCACTGGCTGAGTTCCACCAAGTGCCACTTTCCACTGTGACAGGGCAGCACTAAATTTCAATGCAAAGTTCCACAATTACTGCGTTCTTGCTGTCTTCCAAGTGCAGATTCTCTTTCCACGCCATGTGGCCACTGCCAGAGTGTGGGGGAAGGGTGATGTTGGCAATTAAGGACTGGCTTTCCTACCCTCTTGAGTGGCTCCTTCATTGATACGAAGACAAAACCAAATATGGTGATCACTCACTTGATTTTTGGTTCTTATAAATGTGATTTTTTTTGTGCCGATAGTTCTTCAATTTGGTGCTTCTGCAAGGAGGATGATCAGTAGAGGTTTCTATTCTTCTACGGTGTGTTACCTCTTTCAATCAGTGTTTCCACTTTTAAAAGGTATTGTTGTTTGTTTTTAAATAAAAATCTCTAAATGCCCACAAGAGAAAGCAGGAAAGATCTAAAATTGACACCCTAACATCACAATTAAAAGAACTAGAGAAGCAAGAGCAAACACATTCAAAAGATAGCAGAAGGCAAGAAATAACTAAGATCAGAGCAGAACTGAAGGAGATAAAGACACAAAAAACCCTTCAAAGAATCAATGAATCCAGGAGCTGGTTTTTTGAAAAGATCAACAAAATTGATAGACCACCAGCAAGACTAATACAGAAGAAAAGAGAGAAGAATCAAATAGACACAATAAAAAATGATAAAGGAGATATTACCACCACAGAAATACAAACTACCATCAGAGAATACTATAAACATCTCTACTCAAATACACTAGAAATCTAGAAGAAATGGATAAATTCCTGGACACATACACCCTCCCAAGACTAAACCAGGAAGAAGCTGAATCCCTGAATAGACCAATAACAGGCTCTGAAATTGAGGTAATAATTAATAGCCTACAGACCAAAAAAAGTCCAGGACCAGACAGATTCACAGCCGAATTCTACTAGACGTACAAGGAGGAGCTGGTACCATTCCTTCTGAAACTATTCCAATCAATAGAAAAAGGGGGAATCCTCCCTAACTCATTCTATGAGGCCAGCATCATCCTGATACCAAAGCCTGGCAGAGACACAACAAAAAAAGAGAATTTTAGACCAATATCCCTGATGAACATCGATGCAAAATTCCTCAATAAAATACTGGCAAACCAAATCCAGCAGCACATCAAAAAGCTTATCCACCATGATCAAGTGGGCTTCATCCCTGGGATTCAAGGCTGGTTCAACATATGCAAATCAATAAATGTAATCCAGCATATAAACAGAACCAAAGACAAAAACCACATGATTATCTCAATAGATGCAGAAAAGGCCTTTGACAAAATTCAACAACCCTTCATGCTAAGAACTCTCAATAAATTAGGTATTGATGAGATGTATCTCAAAATAATAAAGAGCTATTTATGACAAACCCACAGCCAATATCATACTGAATGGGCAAAAACTGGAAGCATTCCCTTTGAAAACCGGCACAAGACAGGGATGCCCTCTCTCACCACTCCTATTTAACATAGTGTTGGGAGTTCTGGCCAAAGCAATCGGGCAGGAGAAAGAAATAAAGGGTATTCAATTAGGAAAAGAGGAAGTCAAATTGTTCCTGTTTGCAGATGAAATGACTGTATATTCAGAAAACCCCATCGTCTCAGCACAAAATCTCCTTAAGCTGATAAGCAACTTCAGCAAAGTCTCAGGATACAAAATCAATGTGCAAAAATCACAAACATTCTTATGCACCAATAACAGACAAACAGAGAGCCAAATCATGAGTGAACTCCCATTCACAATTGCATCAAAGAGAATAAAATACCTAGGAATGCAACTTACAAGGGATGTGAAGGAACTCTTCAAGGAGAACTACAAACCACTGATCAATGAAATAAAAGAGGACACAAACAAATGGAAGAACATTCCATTCTCATGGATAGGATGAATCAATATTGTGAAAATGGCCATATTGCCCAAGGTAATTTATAGATTCAATGCCATCCCCATCAAACTACCAATGACTTTCTTGGAAAAAACTACTTTAAAGTTCATATGGAACCAAAAAAGAGCCCGCATTGCCAAGTCAATGCTAAGCCAAAAGAACAAAGCGGGAGGCATCGTGCTACCTGACTTCAAACTACACTATAAGGCTACAGTAACCAAAAGAGCATGGTACTGGTACCAAAACAGAGATATAGACCAATGGAACAGAACAGAGCCCTCAGAAATAATACCACACATCTATAACCATCTGATCTTTGACAAACCTGACAAAAACAAGAAATGGGGAAAGGATTCCCTATTTAATAAATGGTGCTGGGAAAACTAGCTAGCCATATGTAGAAAGCTGAAACTGGATGCCTTCCTTGCACCTTATACAAAACTTAATTCAAAATGGATTAAAGACTTAAATGTTAGACCTAAAACCATAAAAGCCCTAGAAGAAAACCTAGGCAATACCATTCAGGACATAGACATTGGCAAGGACTTCATGTCTAAAACATCAAAAGCAATGGCAACAAAAGCCAAAATTGACAAATGGGATCTAATTAAACTAAAGAACTTCTGCACAGCAAAAGAAACTACCATCAGAATGAACAGGCAACCTACAGAATGGGAGAAAAATTTTGCAATCTACTCATCTGACAAAGAGCTAATATCCAGAATCTACAAAGAACTTAAACAAATTTACAAGGAAAAAACAAACAATCCCATCAAAAAGTGGGCAAATATGAACAGACACTTCTCAAAAGAAGACATTTATGCAGCCAAAAGACACATGAAAAAATGCTCATCATCACTGGCCATCAGAGAAATGCAAATCAAAACCACAATGAGATACCATCTCACACCAGTTAGAACGGCAATCATTAAAAAGTCAGGAAACAACAGGTGCTGGAGAGGATGTGGAGAAATAGGAACACTTTTATACTGTTGGTGGGACTGTAAACAAGTTCAACCATTGTGGAAGATGGTGTAGCAATTCCTCAGGGATCTAGAACTAGAAATACCATTTGACCCAGCCATCCCATTACTGGGTATATACCCAAAGGACTATAAATCATGCTGCTATAAAGACACATGCACATGTATGTTTATTGCGGCACTATTCACAATAGCAAAGACTTGGAACCAACCCAAATGTCCAGCAATGATAGACTGGATTAAGAAAATGTGGCACATATACACCATGGAATACTATGCAGCCATAAAAAAGGATGAGTTCATGTCCTTTGCAGGGACATGGATGAAGCTGGAAACCATCATTCTCAGCAAACTATTGCAAGGACGAAAAACCAAACACCGCATGTTCTTTATCATAGGTGGGAATTGAACAATGAGAACACTTGGACACAAAAAGGGAACATCACATACCGGGGCCTGTCGTGGGGTGGGGGGAGGGGGGAAGGATACCATTGGGAGATATATCTAATGTAAATGACGAGTTAATGGGTGCAGCACACCAACATGGCACATGTATACATATGTAACAAACCTGCACATTGTGCACTTGTACCCTAGAACTTAAAGTATAATAATAAAAAAAGACAAAGCACATAATTCTACCAAAAAAAAATCTATACTTCTTTATAAGTATTTCAGCTGTATTTTATTTGTCTTATATGAAATGACACTCAATGCTTTTTTTAACTTTATATTTGAATTTTTATTTGATTCAAGTATTATTTATGAGAGTATTTTTTTATTCCCAGGAAATTTTGACATTTTTATTACTCATTTCTAACATTATTGGAGTAACAGTATCTGATCTTCAAAAATTATTTCTTAAAATATAGAGGTCTTCTGTAACGGCTGAGTGAGGGACTTGACAACTTCTCTTTCCAAAGAGTAATTGTAAAACTGAACAAAATTTCCAAAAATTACCATTTTAAGACTAGAAATTCACTGAAGGCATATAACCAAATGAAAAGTCTTTATTGATGAAATGATAATAAATATAAATAAGAACACTGGGGAGTTTGTAGCATTTTAGCCTGGTGCTGCTCCTGCTACCAATAGCCGCCCATAACCCCTACCACTTCTACCTACATGGTGCAAAGGTACTACTATGGCATAGCAGACTGAGAGCAGATTGAAGTGACATCAGACAGTAACTTCAATTCACAGGAAGAAAACATGAGTAATAGAAATTATAAATACATACGTTAATTTCAAAGAGTCTATAAGTATATATTCCCTCCTCTTAATATCTTTAAAAGCAATAACTATAACACTCTTTTCTTTGGTTTAAATTACCATATATAGATGTAATATAGAGCAACAGTAGGGCAAAGGAAGGTGGAGGGATTTAAGTTATACTGGAGCAAAGTTCTATATTTTACTGAAATAAAGGTACTATTAATTTGAAGTAAAATGTGATAAGATACATACTGTAGTACATAGAGCAACCACTGAGAAAACAACAAAAAATACAGTAAAAAGCAAGAAAGAAATCAAATGGTACAGTAGAAAATACCTGTTTAATATAAAAGAATGTGGTAAAGGAGAAATACAGGGAAATACATGTGATATATAAAAACCCAAAGGAAAAATGGTGGATGTAAGTCCAGCTATATAAATAATAATTTTAAATGAGAATGGATTAAATATTCCAATTAAAAGACAAATGTTTTCAGATTAACTTAAAAATAGCAAAACGTAAGTTCTAGTTACAATCTGTCTACAAAAGAAACTTTAAAATTCAGAGATGCGAATCAGCCAAAAGTAAAATAATGCAAAAATACCATAATAAGAGTGACTATAAGAAGCTGGAGTGGGTATCCTAATATTAGACAAAATAGACTTTAAGATAAAATATGTTACTGAAACACAGACAAAAATTTTACAGTGTTGGAAATGTCACTTCATCAGGTACACACAACACTTCTAAGTATGCATGTACCCAACAAAAATGAGACCAAAATATATGATGTAAAAAGTGGCACAATTGAAGGAAGAATTACACAATTCAACAGTAAGAGTTGTGGACTTTAATGCCACACTCTAAATAATAGACAGAATGACAACACAATAAATCAACAAACATATAGCAAATTATAGGAACTCTATCAACCAACTTTACTTAACTGATGTTTATGGAACAATTCACCCAATAATAGAATGAAATTTCTTCTCAATCACATGAAACATTCTCCAGGATATATCTCATAACAAGGCTATAAATAAGTCTCAATAAATTTAAAATAATTGAAATCAACAAAGTATGTTCAGTAATCATGGTAAAATTAAATAAGAAATCAACAACAGAAGAAAATTTTGGAAATTCAAATATATCTGGAAATAAATTTATTATTTCTCAATAACCATGGGGACAGGAATAAATCATGAAAGCAATTATAAATTATTTGAGTTGAATGAAAACACAACATATAAAACATTATGAGATGTAGCTAAAGCAGTGCTTAGATGAAAACATAGCTGTAAATGCCTATATCAGAAAATAAGAAATGTCTCAAATCAAAATCCAAACTTCCTCTTGAAAAGTGTGAGGTGGAGTGTGGAAGGAGGGAGGGTAAAGGAATCCCATAGCAAGCAAGATTGAAGGAATAAATATGAGAGAGGAATCAGTGAAATAAAAAACTAGAAAAATAGTAGAGAAAATTAATAAAATCATTGATTCTTTGAAAATATCAACAAAATGGCAAACCTCTAGGTAAGCTAAGTAAAACAAAAGAAGTCATATATTACGAAAATAAAAAAGAGACCACATTACTAATGACCTTACAGAAATTAAAAATATCAAAAGAAAATATGAGAAATAGTATTATGCCAACAAATTGGAAAATGTAGATGAAATGGACGAATTCCTTAAAAGACACTAATTACCAAAACTAACTTAAGAAGAAATAGAAAACCTAGATAGATCTGTAACAAGTAAAGAAATTGAATTCACAATTTAAAATGTTCCCATAGATAAAATCCAAGGCACAGACGGCTTCACTGGTGAATTCTACTAAACATTTAAGATAGAAATAATACCAATCTTTTACATACTCCTCCAGAAATAGAGAAAGAAACACATCTCAATTAATTCTGTAAGACCACAGTGTTCTGCCATCATTCCAGATGGTGGCTACACAGAAAGTTTCTTAGCACAGCAGTGAGCATCATTCCAAGGTACCTCTCTGGAACCCTACTAAGCAGCTTAACGGCAATTTCAAGAATAAAGAATTGTTCAAGAATCCATAAAGAAGAAATAGATCTAATTATATATATATATTAGAAATAGTAAAAAATCATCAGGGACTTTGATTTTGTTGTTGGAATTATTCCCTAATGTGAGCATTAATGAGTTTTATCTACCTTCTTATCCACCATTCAAAATTTTTCTATTACTTTGGTTATTCCAGTCAATTTCTCAGAGGCAAATTGGGAAGACTGTTCTTAGTAATTATTTTGCTAACTGTAAATGCAAAATTTCCTTAGCATTCTTCATTCTTTCCACTCTCTTCACTATCATTCAGTAGAAATTATTAAGGCTAAAGGGAAAACCACTTTGATTCATTTTATACTGCAACTCAAACCATAAACAGTTGAAGTAGAAAACCTTTAGAGTCTTATTTGCTGAACCTCATAACGGTTCTTTATTTATATCTTCAAGCACTGAATTAAGTTTATTATTTTACTGCTGTTTGGTAAAAACATGTTAAGTATTTTACGAGTATAATATTTTTGTCTATTTCTTGCATTCATGATTGCTTTTGTTTTCAACTTTCGGGTCCTAAGGGGCAGGAGACATGCCTTTACAATGATCTAAATAAAAATCATATATACCTAACAGACAATATATCTAGTTTAATTACAGGGGGAAAAGCATCTCCTCTTTAAATTTTTTTAAATTCACTTCTATTTTATTTGCAACACTTTTTAAAATTAAACAATCAACCTAAATTGCTACTGCAGATTTTACATAACCAACATCTTTCTATATACTATAAAAATAGATATGAACAGACACTTCTCAAAAGAAGACATTTATGTGGCCAAAATACATATGAAAAAAAGCTCATCATCACTGGTCATTAGAGAAACGCAAATCAAAACCACAATGAGATACCATCTCATGCCAGTTAGAATGGCAATCTTTAAAAAGTCAGGAAGCAACAGATGCTGGTGAGGCTGTGGAGAAATAGGAACACTTTTACACCGTTGGTGGGAGTGTAAATTAGTTCAACCATTGTGGAAGACAGTGTGGTGATTCCTCAAGGGTTGAGAACCAGAAATACCATTTGACCCAGCAATCCCATTACAGAGTATAAACCCAAAGGATTAGAAATCATTCTACTATAAAGACAAATGCACAGGTATGTTTATTGCAGGACTGTTCACAATAGCAAAGACTTGGAACCAACCCAAATGTCCATCAATGATAGATTGGATAAAGAAAATGTGGCACATATACAACATGGAATACTATTCAGCCATAAAAAAGGATGAGTTCATGTCCTTTGCAGGCACATGGATGAAGCTGGAAACTATCATTCTCAGGAAACTAACACAAGAGCAGAAAACAAAACATTGCATGTTCTCACTCATATGTTGGAGTTGAACAATGAGAACACAGGACACAGGGAGGGGAATATCACACACCGGGGCCTGTCAGGGGGTGGGAGGGTAGGGAAAGGATAGCGTTAGGAGAAATACCTAATGTAGATGATGGGTTGGTGGGTGCAGCAAACCACCATGGCACGTGTATACCTGTATAACAAACCTGCATGTTCTGCACATGTATCCCAGAACTTAAAGTATAATAAAAGAAAAGGAAGAAGAAAAGAAATAAATATCCTGGCTCTTTTGCTTCCTTTAAAAAAACAAACAAACAAACAAACAAACAAAAACAAAAAACAAGGCCCTGACTTTATTTAATGGTAATGTGACCTGGATGTATGATTACAAGTATGGGGTAGAGGTCAGTACGGATAAGCATAAAGACCTTTAGCATTTTTCATTTTAAAGACGATCATGTTTATAGCCAAATCACAGTTCATAATTATCCCAGGTCACAAAAAGTCTATTTTCAGCTATTCCTTCTGAGTAAACTGGGGCCAAAATGCCCAGACTGTCTCCAAATATCCTTCAATCCATTACCAGACTTACATACTTACTTTTTGGTGTCCCATGGGCAGGGTCTGACCCAGAGTTCAGCTAGGCATGTCAAGTTGAATGTCTGTTGTCTCAATATGAGAAACAAAAGGAGAAAAACTGCAAGTGGAACTCTTCAGGAGAGTGAAATGGCCTTTGTTTAAACAAAAATCCTCTCTTATGGCTGCTTTCAAGAAAGCAGCCAGCAAAGACTGTATTTTGAAACAAGTGGATTGAGAAACTACATTTTTGGACTCAGAACATGTTGCCAGTTATACTTGTAATGGGAGTATTTTTCATTTTAAAGATGACCATGTTTATACCCAAATCACATTTCATAACTCCCAGGACTACATGGGCTCCAGGATGTAACTGGGTTACATATGAAATTCAATTATCTGTGATATATCTGTTCCTCTCCAAGCACCTTCCCTTCCTCTCCAATACAGCCCCCAGTACACTTATCATAGAAAATAGGAGAGTGGCTGGGCACGGTGGCTCATGCTTGTAATATGACACTTTGGGAGGCCAACACTTGAGCCCAGGAGTTTGAGACCAGACCGAACAACATAACAAGACCCTGTCTCTACAAAAAAGAAATAAATAAAACACAAACACAAAAAATGTATTTATGTGTGTATATATATATATATACATATATGTATGTGTGTATATATATACATATGTGTGTGTGTATATATATACACACATACATACATGTAAAATGTTAGGCTGTAAATGATGAAAATATGATGGCTTTGGGGAAATAAAATGTATAATTTGACTTCAAACTTTTCAGTGGAAAGAAGGAAGGGAGAAAGGAAGGAAGGAAGGAGGGAGGGAGGGAAGGAAAAAGCGAGAAGCGAGGAAGGGAAGTAGTGAGGACTGGCCACAATCCATGCAATTGCATACACCAAAATTTTTAGTGTCATCCATTATATGCTTCTTTTTCTCACCATAACAACCACTACCCATTTGCTCACCAAATTCTCTAATTCTCTGTATTGTACCCATAAATACCTTTATCTGATCCCTACATCTATATTTTATTCCAGGCACCTATGACTCACCTAAACTATTTTAGTAACCTAGGATTGATGGCTTTAGTCTTCCCTCATTAAAACTTTTATTCCACATAACTGTAGAGTAACATCTCATGGCATCTCTTCTGTGCTTAAACACTTGTAATGGCTTGCCACTACTTATAACAAAGGATAACATTTCTTGATATAAATACTGACTATATAAAAATAACAATATTAATGTCTTATTATAACCCATAGATAAAATTATAGTACATGACAAAATAGCATGAAAATTGAAAAGGAGGTATAATGAAAATAGAGTTCTAAAATTTTTATATGGTCAAGAAGAAGAGTAAAGGCACTAATTAAATGAAGATATATTAAAGTAAATAAGCAAATTTTATTTGCTAGGATTACTGATTCTTCAAAATTGGAAATATAGAGTGTATCTTCCAAAACAGTAGAGGGGGAAAACATATAACAATAAAAACTAAATTCCAAAGAAGGCAGGAAATATGAGGGAGAAAATTTACAGAACAGGAGAGAAAAGCAAAAAGCAAAAATAACACAATGTATTTAATACCCCAAACATCAGGAATAACATTTAATGTAAATAGTCCAAATATGATAGTTAATATAAAAATTGTCAGACTGGGTTTAAAAAATCAAACTCTGTTATTTATGAGCTAGATAGACAGATAAAGATAAATATACAGAAATATTATAACCAAACGGATAGAAAATAAATATGCACAAACTAAATACAAAACAAGCCAGTGTAAATACATCTGATAAAGTAAACTTTAAGCCATAAAGATTATTAGATGAATTGAGAGTCATTTCATAAAGATAAAAGGTTCAATTGACTCATTGACATAATGATTTTTAATTTTTATGCAACTAATAACATAGTTCAAAATATGCAAAACAAAATTTGACATAACTATAATGAAATAATAATAATACATCTACAATCACGGTGAGAGATGTAAGTTCACTTCTCCCAGTGACTGACAAAACTAGTAATCCCAAAATTAATAAGGAATAGAATAGTTGAACACCACCTAACCAGTGACCTAATAGAAATACAAAAAATATCTTAGCCAATAACTATAGAGGACACCTTTTTTAAGCACACGTGAAAAGCGTGGGCCATATGCAAATCTCAATGAAATTCAAAGTCAAAGGACTGAAATCATATAGGACAGGATTTCCTACTGCAAGGAAATTAAGCTTGTTTCCCCTGCCCTAAGATATATTCACACCAATAAGTTATTATCATATCAATGTGAAATGTCCTTCCCTACCTCAATAACTTTACACATCCTACAGTCATGACAGCTGCAACAGAATAATGGGGAGACAAGTAGCCAATAGTAACAGTAAACTAGGAATGCTCTCTGGTGGAGTTGGCTCTGCCATGCTTCTCACTGCTGTTCATTTTCCAAAGCCAGTTACTGTGTCTTCCTGAATTTTTCGTGAGCTTCCTGAAAAACCTCTAACAAATTCTATTATTGTCTAAGTCATTTACAGTTAGCTTCCGCTGTTTGCAAGTAAGAACTCTAGATACTACATAATCTAATCTTCTAAACTTTTATGTGAGAAGGATTTAAAAAATTACTTGCTTTAATCAATTATGAAAGAAATAACTCATTAACTACTCATCAACAAAATAATCAGAAAAACATCACAAGTATACTAGGCCTACAATCCAAATTTGAAAAGAGTTTTGTAAAATATTCCACCACTAAAATATAATGAATTACTAATTTTTTTCTTAATTATATTTGTATTAAGTATTTAAATGTAGTATTTTCTCTTCTTTTTATCTAGTTTTAAAAATAAATCCTCAATTTTCTCTATCATATCTATGAAGTAATTATATTTACCTCACAGAACTGCTGTGAGGATCAAATGAGTTAATAAAGACAAGTGTACATTTAAAATTTCCCACAAAGTATATAGTTATATGCCATATAATGATGTTCCAGTCAATGACAAACTGCATATACACTGGTGGTCCCCATGAAATTATACTACCATACTTTTACTCTCTTTTCTATATTTAGATACACAAATATTTATCATTATCTTACAATTGCCTATAAAATTTAGTATAGTAATATGCTGTACAGATTTGCGGCCTAGGCTACAAATAGGCTATACCACCTAAGTTTGTCTAAGTGTAGTAGGCTATATAACCTAAGTTTGTCAAAGTACTCTCTATGGGTTCACACAATGACAAAATCACCTAACAACATGTTTCTCAGAACGTATCCTTGTCATTAAGCAATGCATGACTGTATTTCAACAAAAATAATCTATTAGGAATAAAATAATTATGTTATTTATAATGTAAAATCATATACAATGTTAGTGTACCATTATATATGTTCCATGATATGCCACTATATATGTGAAAATAGTAATTCTATTAAAATATAAACTCCACAAAGGCAGTGAATTTAAATGTTTTGTCCACTGTTGTATCTTCAGGACCCAGAAAGGGCCTAACTTATGGTAGGCACTCAATAAATACTTGTAGAATGAACTGATCGATAAAAATTAATAATTATATCATGCCTATAAGGCAGGTAGTGCACATTTGTATATAATTTCATAACTTTGCTATGAAAATTTTATTAAGAAATAATATTTCCCAAGATCTAGCAAGTGCTAGCAGAATAATACAAATTATTTTATTTTATTTTATTTGGTTATGATCCATGAAATATGGGCCTGAGTCCTGTGTCTATAACTTAGAAGTTTTGAAACCTCAGGCAAGTTATTTGGGATTGTTTATAGGATCAAATGAGGTAAATTACATAAAATGTCTGGCACACAGTGCCAAGCCAGAACTTGAATAAATTATCTGATGATTCTAATCCACCGTCAACTTTGAATAACACCAAAAAATTCACAGTAAGTAGGATAGTTGATTAGACCTAAATAGTTAATATTGTTTTATAATAAATAAAATAGTCTTTATAAGAGTTCCCTATGATTGGTTAGCCAAGGCGGCTCATACTTGTAATCCCAGCACTTTAGGAGGACAAGGCAGGCAGACTGCTTGAGCCCAGGAGTTGGAGACTAGCCTGGGCAACATTGCGAAACTCCATCTCTATAAAAAATACAAAAATGAGCCAGGCATGGCAATGCGTGCCTGTGGTCCTAGCCACTTGGGAGGCTGAGGTGGAAGAATCGCTTGAGCCCAGGAAGGTGGAGGTTGCAGTGAGCTTAGATAACGCCACTGCAGTCCATCCTGGACTACAGGTAAGACTGCATCAAAAGAAAAGAATTGCCTACAAACAATAAAAATTTTAAAGCAAATTTAATTTGGTACATTTAATCTCTAAAATTTTCTAGGCAACAAGAAAATTCTAAAAAAACTCCATATGAAATAAATAAATTTTTCTCTTTTTATCTACTCTTTTTCTTTGGTCAACCATGAAAGATTCTAACTCATGATAAATAAAAACATTTTAAGGTATTTTTCAAACCCAATTAATTTGATATTTGATAACATAGGTTGCTACCCTGACAATCACAGTAGAGAATAATGATTTTATGTCAAAATGCTAATCATTTCAGGAGAGCTTTCCAATATCAACACAATGTCCATAAAATAAAGTGAAAGTGTCAGAAATCTTAAAAATTTAATTTAAAAGGCATGCGTTATTGATAAAAACATGTTTTGGATAGAGTTTTAACTGTTAGTCTGAGGGGGATTTCCTTATATGTGACTTGAGGCCTTTCTCTTGCTGTCTCTATCATTCTCTCTGCTTTTGTCTTTTGTCAATTTAACTATAATGTGCCATTGAGACGACCTTTTGGGGTTGAATCTTTTTGAGGACTTTTAAGCTTTCTGTATGTGGGTCTATATGTTTTGCAAGACTTAAGATGTTTTCAGCTATTATTTCATTAAATAGGTTTTCTTCATCTTTGTCCATCTCTTCTCCTTCTGGGTCTTTCAACATGTGAGAATTTGGTCACTTTAAATTTCTCATTCAACAAGTCATGAATTGCTTTTCTGATATCTTTGTATTGTTTAACTCTGTTCCTTTATATCTCATTGAGTTCCTTTAAAATCATTAAAAAAATGTTTCAGCCATTTCAAATATATTTTTTCCTTTGGAATCTGTTTATAGAGATTTATTGTTTCTTTGGAGGCATTATGTTTCCTGCTTTTTCATGTTTCTTGTGTCCTTACATTGACATCTGTACATCTGGTGTTAACAGTTGCTTTTTCCAAATTTTGTAGGGAAGTACTTTTTGTTATAGATGCATCTACAGTGTTGGTTGGATAGGATGCTTTGACTTTGAATCTGGTGGGTGTAGTGGAGTAGTCTCAGTATAATTTATTTGACCATAATTAGCATCAGAAGTATCTGTGAGTTCTTCAGTGCCTGAGGCTGCAGTTGCTGGTAGAGGCTGTAGCAATACTTTGCTGGTGACAGAGACACCAGTCAGGCCAGTCCTCAGTCACCATTTGTGGCAGTGGTGGGCTAGACACGCTGGTCCTTAGGCCTCCACATGGCATACATGGGTGGCAGTAGTTATGGTTGTGGTTAGGCCAGTCCTTGGGCCTCAAGGATGTTGTAATTATAAAGGACACAGATAAAGAGATGCATAGGGTGTGTTGTGGGGGAAGAAGCATGGAGCTTACCTTGAGGAACCTTCACTTGTTCAGTTATTCAGTGAAAATTCTGTTTTTAAAGTACTCGTGAGATAACGTTAGATCCATCTAGATAATCTCTCCTAAGGTCAACTGATTAGTAAGTCATTTTAATTACATCTGCGTAATATCATTTGTCCTGCAACATAACATGATCATTCGAGTAACACCAGGGAACAAAAGCCATGTGGGTCACCTAGGAATTCTGTCTACCACATGTGAGAAGAGATTAAATAAGATTAAATCTTTGTTACCTTGAAACCATGACAAGTGAGGACACAATTGGCTTATAATAGGCACACATTTTAGTCAACATGGTTCCAGGCAAAAGGGAGGAATGCCCATGGTGTTATTTTCCTCTTTCAGTCTGCTAATATAAGTGATTTTCTAATGTTAAACTAACCTTGTATTCCTGGAATAAATTATATTGGTTATAAGGTATTATTTTTTCTATATCATTGGATCTAATTTTCTAATATTGTATTCATGATTTTTACATCTGCATTCATGACACTGACCTGAAATTTTCTTTCTTGTAACATCTTTGTAAGATTTTGGTATTAAGGTTTTGTTGATCTCTCAAAATAATATGTAAAGTGTTTTCTTTTACTCTCTGGGAAATTTATGTAAGATGGCATTATATTTTCCTTACATGTATAGAATCATTCATCAGTAAATTCATCCAGGCTCAATGTCTCTTTGTGAAAAGGACTTCAAGAATGTGTTCAATTTTTTAATGTATGTACAACTATTTAGTACTTTTATTTCTTCCTTTGTCAGCTTGAAAATTGTGTTTCTTCACAGAATTTTTTCATATCACATAAAAAATTGTAATTTTTGATATAAAGTTGTTCTTATTCTCTTTAATATCTGTAGACCTACAGCAATGTGCCTTTTTAAATTCTTTACGTTGGTAATTACTCTTTGCTTTATCAGTCTTGCTGGAGTACTACCAATTTCTCTCCACAAATAATGAATTCTTAAATATATTAATTTTTTCATGTGCATTTTCTCATGTTTATTGTATATTTGTATTCCATTTCATTCATTTCTGATACTACTTTTCTTATTCCCCTTTACTCTGTTTGGGTATAACTTCTGCTATTTTTCTATCTTCATGAGACAGATGCTTAGATTCTTGATATTCTAGCCTCTCTCTTTTGTTCATACATGCATTTGTAGCTGCTAGGCAATAGTTACTATTTTGTCTTTTGCTTTCAAATATTCTGTGGCAGAAACTGCCACTCAATTCCAATTCTCTTTTTAATCCTTATAACAGTAGCCAAATTTCATACAGGTGACAAAGTGATCAGATAAAAGACCCTATTTCTTAGCTGCCAGTGTACCCATACAACTAAATTCTGGCCAAGGAAATGTAGGAAAGGGGAATTCTGGCTAACGAAATGTAGGAAAAGGGAAATGCAGTATATCCGATAAGGGTGATTAAAATTGCTGTTATAATCAGGAGATGTGCCCCTTTCTGCCATTCATTATTGCCTGTCTTCCAGCATAAAATCAGATGTAAAGATTGGAACTCTGGCAGCCATTTTGACCATAAATGACCTTGAAGATAAAACACACAAATTAGAAAGGTAGATTGAAAAGTTAGAGGAAGGTTGGATCCTTGATTTTGTGCAGCATCACAGGCCTGGACTTCTTGAACCACAGACTCTTCTCACATAAAAAACAAAACTTCTGCCTAGTTTAAGCCAAGATATTGGGGATCCCTCTTACATAGAACTGAATTGAATAAGTAAAACATACAAATATATTATTTCTTCTTTTTTTAATTATCAAATTTACTAAAGCTTCAGGAAATTGTAATATATAGTGATGATTATGGGCCTCCTTATCTTGCTCCCCATTGGATAAGATAATGTACTATCTTGCTATTATTTTCCAATATGTATATTAATGTATTTTAATCATATTTACTGGAAAACGCAGTCTAAGTATCTTAGACTTTTCTCGCTTCTGCTAAAACCTAGTTTATTATAGCCCTAGCATTTAGATGGTTCCTACATTAACATTACCTGCAAAAAGAAATTTGCAACCATACAATCAGACAATCAGAGTTAAACATTTTTCTTGGAAAATAAGATGAAATTTGTCTTTCTAAAACTTTCACTCACTATACCTGATTCTTTTATCTATTTTACTTACAGAAAATATTCAACAATTTGAGGTCAACTATTTGAATTGCCTTAAATTTACTCTTGTGATACTTATATATCCAAGTTCCCCTAATCATACCTCTCATGATATGACTACAGGATATTTCATTTCTCTCCACCTTATATGTTTTAAGAAATAAATATTTATTTAATAAATATCACCTAAAATGTGAAAGTCATAGAAATTTAGTTTGCCAGAAATAGTTATTGAATGATGCTTTTTTTTTTTTTTTTTTTTTTTTAGATGGAGTCTTGCTCTGTCACCAGGCTCGAGTGCAGTGGCCCGATCTCGGCTCACTACAACCTCCGCCTCCTGGGTTCAAGCAATTCTCCTGCCTCAGCCTCCTGAGTAGCTGGGACTACAGGTATGCACCACCATGCTCAGCTAATTTTTGTATTTTTAGTAGAGACGGGGTTTCACCATGTTGGCCAGAATGCTCTCGATCTCTTGACCTCGAGATCTGCCCACCTCAGCCTGAATGATGCTTTTAACATGTAAACACTACTTTTTAAAGGCACTGTGGGATAATAGTTATGGCAGTGACATAGTTTTCTAATTTCTGCAGATTCCTTCATAGAAACAAACATAACAACTAGAAGGCAAATTTTTTTAAATATCTACAACAGTACTATGTGACAAGGTATCCTCGGGAAATCTAAAATGTGAATGAATGGGGAAAAATCATAGACAATTGTAAGCCCACTGCTGTGTTAGCAATTATTCAGGAGGAAACAGACAAAAGTAATGAGGCATTTGATGGACAGAAACAAAACAAATAGAACAGAAGCTAAATCCGGGGTGGCGGGGATGGGCATTAGTGTGTGAATACAATAAATAAAAAGTCTATGGTAAGATCTAAAGGATCTGAAGCATTCCGGGACTCTAAACCCCCAAAACTAACCAGCCAAAACTCTCTTACAGGTCAAAGCCCAAAGTGAGGAGAATTTCCTGGGAAAATAATAGTAATTGAGTAGCAGAGAAAAACAGTGAAAAGAGAGAGCAAAATATTCACATTAAGAGGGAGGTAATAGAAACCACAGCCAGAGACACCAGAAAGAGAACTACAATACTGTGGATGCTACACAAACACAACAGGAGTAGTTTTAAATACTAAAATAAGAAAAGCTTCTTCTTAAAGTTCAGAAAAACTAATTTTATAGAAACAACAATGCAGAAAAATCACTATCTTGTCCTTTACAGAATTATAATAAGAAGAAAATAAAGAGCATAACAATATCATTGTAGACAATGGAAGCAGGCCAGAAAGTGAACCTTATAAAAAATAAAAATAAAATTACACCTATTATTTCAAAATGAACAAAAAGATAGCAAGAAAATTATATAAGACATGTGAGAGCAAATTTAGAAATGCAGTGATAGAAATGAGAAAAAAAATCAGCATTTAAAAACATTTTATATATAAAGACTAAACCAGAAGGATTATAATTATAAATGAAAACAACAAAAAATTTCCTAAGTGAAATAGACTAAAATAAGAAATATTTTTAAAATTAAAAAGAAAATCAGTAGAAAAAGAACTACCATCACTATGATAAATGAATATGAGTAACTATTCAACAAACTATTTCAACAATATATCTCCAGTCTAATCATTAAAAAAATCCTGCAACAAATCTTGAATTGTATTAAATAGATTGTTGATAGTAGTGTGTAATAGCGATTATGAAACTATTTTGTGTATATTGTAGGATTAAGCTAATGAGTAAAATTAATAATGTTGGCAACCAAAATTCAAAGGGAAATATAATGTTGAATGAAAGCAGTGAATAACCCTCTGTGTTGGATTAACATTTGGGGTGTTAACATGAAATTATGATGGAAAGAATAATCCATATTCTTTCAGCTAAAATGGGCTAGGAATAACGACACCCCAATAGCAATGAATACATCTAGTTTCTAGATCTTACTTTCCAAATACCATTCCTTACTGAAAGGACTAGAGCTGTTTGGAAAAGCTGACTTCAGGGGTGTTGTCAGAAAAGTAAAAGGAGCATGGAATTTGGAATGTGTTAAACACCGGAACCTGATATTTATTTACATGCAGTTTCATCTTTTCATAACTGACCACAAATGACCAACACAAAATGGCTTTCTAATATTGATTCATATCTTAGCCTCCCCACCAAGTTTAAACTCTTAATGTTTCATCTGTAAAACAGAAAATACAGAAAGACTCAAAAGCTCTGTTTTATTAAATAATATAATGGATTAATGTACCTAACATGGTGCTTTACATATATTGCACATTCAATAAATGTTTGTTTCCTATATTCTTTTCCATTCTTTTTCCTTTTTTACAACCCATCAACACAACCAATAATCCTCCCCATGATCTCAGTATAGCTGCCTTTACGTAGGTTTAGGAGGCTATCAATCTAATTACAACATTTCATTCTAAGAATAAAAGTATACTTTCCTTATATTGTATCACCCGTACTAGAAATACTACCACTCTAAAAGATAATAGCATTAATCATAATAATTTTATAAATTTTGGCCATATATATTTCAAGTACTTAAAGTTAAAAATTTCAAAGTACAAAATATTTGGGTGTGAGGAGACATTTCTCATGCCTAGAAATAGAGACACAAGAGGACTAATCACTCGGACCCTAGGTTGTGGGAATCTATAGTTGCCTCTCAGGGGAGCTCTTCATATTTCCTAATTCTTACTTTCACCTTTCCATGCATGAATCCAGATCTGATTTCAGCTCTCACTGTCTCTCCATTTGTTGATGTATTAATCAATTCAGAAAGTATTTTTGAGCACCTAACATGTGTCAGGCATTCTGTTACATATTAAAGATACAGAGTGGAAAACAGAGATACAGTCTCATAGAGTTCATAGTAAATCTGGAGATATAGGTAACTATAGAGACGACTATAATACGGTATGGTAAGAGCTTGTGATAATAAAAGTATGTGAAACACATCAAAGAGGCAATATCCCAAACATTTGTCCTAAACAAATAGAAAGCCACTGGAGGACTTTAACTTGGTGAATAAAATGATTAAATTTGTATTTTTGAAAGATTACTGTCTGCATGCTGGAAGGGAGCAAGAAATCCAAGGAAAATTTCCCATGGGGCCAAATAACACAGAGAGCACTAAATATAACAACAACAATGATAATTAAATTTTTAAGGCTGGGCGCGGTAGTTCACGCTTGTAATCCCAGCACTTTGGGGGGCCGAGGCGTGCGGATCACGAGGTCAGGAGATTGAGACCATCCTGGCTAACACGGTGGAACCCCGTCTCTACTAAAAATATAAAAAATTAGCCGGGCGTGGCGGCGGGTGCCTGTAGTCCCAGCTACTGGGGAGGCTGAGGCAGGAGAATGGCGTGAACCCGGAAGTCAGAGGTAGCAGCGAGCCGAGATCGCGCCACTGCACTGCAGCCTGGGCGACAGAGCGAGACTCCTTCTCAAAAAAAAAAAAAAAAAAAAAAAGAATGTAATATCTACTTTTGTCAGGTGCTAAGAGCATTATATTGATCATCTCAATTCCCACAAATAGAAATAAGTACTTTTTTTTATCCCCTGTTCTTTACAATTTTACAGATAAAGAAATTCAAGCCCAGCATAGATAAGTAATGTAACTAATGGAACAGAGCTTTAAAGAGAGAGAAAATACAAATCATCTTGTCTTGAACCCTGCCATATATTATTACTGAAATCTCTTCCTGCAAAACTCTCTATTCATACATGCTTAGTTTTTAAAGATTGTTCCCATGAACAAAGTTTTTATCTCATGTTACATGAGCATCAGTGAGAACCTTCATTCTACCAGAGAAAAAAATCCCTGGGGAATAAACTAAAAACAAGACCCTTTAATTAGATCTGTATTTAATATAAAGAGCACATTATATTCCAATGCAAAATAAAGACAGAATTAATATTTTAAATAAGTATGCACTTTTCAGCAACTGCCTGATTTATTCTTTTGCACCTCCTTTACTCAGGTAATTTGACTTGTCTCCAATGTGAGATTATGTTCTCTCATATTTTGACCTCAGTGTGGAAAATTATGTGGAACCACTTCCTCAGAAGTCGGAGGCACTGTATTTATGGTCAGTTTCACTACTTATTCCTCATATTTGTTTCTCTTTATCAGGACTATTGCCACCTATGATTTAGTATGTATTGGCTTGTGCTGGAAGGCATTGCATCTCATTGTGTCTATCTTACCACAGAATGTTGAATCTCATTTCAGTGAAACTTCCTAATCTTGCTTTATCAACAAATGTCTGTTTTCTTATTCCAGATCTACGTCAATCCTGTCTATATTTCAGGGCCAAATTTCATTTCTATCTTCTGAACTTTACCAATTAGAATAAGCTATATGAATATTTTCATTTAGTTTTTCATATGTTTGACGTTTGGTATGATCAATACTATAAATTGATGACAGAGTATCCTATCTTATCTCTGCAAGTACAACGTTGAGAAATTCTAGCAAAAAGGTTTCCATTTATTTGCAAAGCTTAGCTACTGCAAAGGAATGCAAGGAACAAGAAAAGAGGAAAAGACAATTAAATAAAGGACAATATAGATTGATGTGGTAGCAGATGTGTCAGCAAAATTGTATTCGCATCTAAACAAAATATAAAATCTTCCATGTATGTTGCATGTTTTATATTCTATTGTATCCCATTATATAATCCATGGCTTACATTTGTATTTATATGGTAAGTTGAAAAGAAAAAATAAAATATCAACTGTTGATTATGTTAAATATTATATTACTATAGAGTCTGTGGTATTTTTCTTAAAGTTAGGTTAAACAGACTAAACCATTTTAATGATAGAGAATACAAAAATGCAAATTATTGGAGAATTGACTTCTTATCATTTATTTCTTCACCTTCTTATTTCAATATTCAAATGGTAAAGAAAACAAAACATACCTCAAATTTTTTCTAACTAAGAAACCACGTATCCATCTTTGAACAATCAAAACTGGTGAATTATGAGCCAGAATTGCATTAATTTTTGAAGTAATATGTTTAATATTATTAATTTCCTCTTCATAGGTTGTTTTCTGTATAAAGAAAATATAATTAATAATTTTTATCTTTCATGAAAGTATTTTCAAAAGATATTTTAAATTTGGTAATCTATTGGTTTAAATAAACTAACAAAATGTTCACAAGGTCTTACAGGCATTATAGTTAAACTATGATATGGTTGGATGTTTGTGCCCTCCAAATCTTACGTTGAAATGCAATCCCCAATGTTAGAGATAGGGGCTTGTGGGAGGTATTGGATCATGGGGGCTGTTCCCTCCTGAATGTCTTAGTGTCATCCCTTTAATGATGAGTGACTTCTTGCTCATATAGTTCACATGAGATCTGGTTGTGGGACCACCCCTTCTGTCTCCTGCTCCCTCTCTCACCATGTGACTTGCCTGCCTCTCATTCACCTTCCACCATGATTGTAGGTTTCCTGAGGCCCTCACCAGAAGCAGATGCCAGCACCATACTTCCTATATACCCTATAGAACCATGAGCCAAAATAAACCTCTTTTCTTTATAAATTACCCAGCCTCAGGTATTTCTTTATAGCAATGAAACTGAGTAATAAAAATAATAAATACATTTTTATTATTAGAGTAAAAGAACAATAATTAGTAGTATCAAGTAATTTCAATTCTCTACACAAAACATAAGATTCTTGATGATAACTTTTTCCGTTAAAGATTATTTTCCCAATCTGATAATACATGTATAAAATTTTAACCATAATCATTCTGCTCTCTAAATGGTAGTGGCACAAACAGGTGTCCAATGAAACTGCAAATACTCTGTCAGCCCCCATAAAGAAAATTGATATACTTTGATTCATAAAATAATGTATAGTAGTTAAAAATTTTGTTGTAGCTTAACTAGAATGTTGGACACTTTTACTGGAACACACCAAATTATCTTGGAAAAGATCCTGTATTGGCTTTGAGAAAGATCTCCTTTCCTGAAAATTTTTAGATTTGAGATCGTAGGCTCAGTATATTTCATTGACAACTTGACTGGTTAGAAATAAGGTCACTGTTTATGTTTTGAATGTAAGATAATGCATTAAAAATACTGACAATTGCATTGTTCATGAAGCACCTCTTCTGAAGATTATCAACCCTATTACACTTAAAACATACCCCTTTTCCGCATATACACTCAATAAAAAAGTTTACAGGAAACAAAAAAAAATCACAACACCTTGCAGATTAGTGCTGCTTCCGATTTATACTTTCAAACACTCATTGCTAATTATAAACTTATTTCCTTGGCTCTGTCTTTATTCCATTCCCAACATTAGCTACTGAAAACCTTTGACACTATTCAATACTCTTCCAGTCCATTCCCTGGAGCTTCCTAAACACTCTGCTTCTTTTTTCACAGAGAAACTAGAGCCATCAAGTCTGAACTCCATCAATTAACTCCCCTCCATTCTCTGTAAATTTAACTACATTCCTATCTATACTGAGTAGAAGTGCCTTCTACGCAAACTTAAAACAAGAAGTAACTCTTTTTTTGTCTAAGATTGGCACTCTATTATGAGTCTCTTATCTATTTTCTAAGGCTCTCCCTCTGCTAGCACTATCTGTTCATATATAAAGATGATATAACTTTACCTATCCTTAAATCCTAACTCTCAATCCTTTATATCTAACTTTCATTAAGAGCCCAAAATCTAGAAACAGAATTCCACATTTGTTTCTCCCACTTTCTTTTTTTTTTTTTTTTTCTATATCTCATTCCACTGGCTTCTATCCCTATCATCCAAGGGCACTTTTTTAGAGTTAACATTGGACATTCCCTCCTTGAAACACTTGCCTTAGATTCTGTACTACACTTCTTTCAGTTTTCCTCTAAATCTTGTTTACTTCTGCACTTTAAAAAAAACTATATATACCATGTTTATCACTTCATTGTTACATTGAAAGAATTTTCTCCATGTCGCTTTTTAATCTCTATACATCCTCCAAATGACCACTTCTAAGTTCATAGCTTGAACACTCACTTTTGTGCTACAGACTCTCAGATTTTTATGTTTAGGCCTGACCTCTCTCCTGAGCTACGTAACAATATAGTCAAACTTATATCTAACTAAATACAACTTTCCCAAATATGAATCTTCTTTCCCAACCTGCTTTCTCATATACACTACCTTAGTAAATGGTACCACTGCCCACAGTTGCCTAAACCAGAAACCCTGGAACCATCCTAGGTTCTCTCTTTTTTTATGCTTCCTGGCATGCAAATGTTACTAGATGCAGTACATTCAACATCCCAAATATCAGTCTTACCTCTCTTTTTCTTCTATTTTCTGCCATTGCTTTTCCTATGTCCTTAACACCACTTCCGTAACTTACTAAAATTCTCCTAACTTATATCTTCATTAATTCCTGTTCCCCCACTTTCTCCAAACCATAAAATGCACTATTGCCAGATTGAGCATTCCAAAATGCAAATCTTATCATATGACATTCTAGATTAATATATTTATTGGCTTACCAATGAAAGACAAATTACAAATGTCTTGGTTTGCCACACAAAGTCCTTCTTGATCTAGTCCCATCCTAGCTCCTTAATCTCATCTCCATTTATCCTACATAGAATTACCTGATAATCAAACTTAAATGCTTTTTGCCATCTGTATTTCTTGAACTGCCTTTTCAATGATTTGTCTCACAATTTTAATCTTTGGAAGACTCAGTTCCTTCCCCCAAGAAGACTTTCTTGATGTTGATCTGCATTCAGTGTCTTTATACAATATTATCCTGTGTCGTGTGAAATAATTCATTTGTCACTCTCAACAGTGTTGAGTTTTACCTGACCCCTGTGTTCTTGGAAAACAGTGAAAGTTAAGAAATCTCCTCAGTCCTTTGTTTCAGGAAATGGCTTACGAAAAGAAGCACCCTGCTCTTTATGACTGACTTTAATACTCTTGGATGCCTTTCTTGTTTGTTTATAACAAGACCTGACACAGACCTTCAAAATTCCCATTCTTCCCTTCTTTAACAATTAGCTGAAAGGTTTTGTCCCCATCAATCAATTGGAATAAAATATTTGTTAGCCCAACTTTAGTTGAGATTATTTCCTTCCCCTGGGCCCCTGAACTTTGGCCCACCATCAGCCCCAGCCAGCACACAGTCTCCCTTTAACAGCCCCTCTTAAGAATAGGTTTTTCTCAGGGTAAAACAGTCTGTGCTCTAAGGTCAGACCATACCACTTTTCTTCATTCCACTTCCCCACATTCATTTATTTATAGTCTTGTTTATTCCTCGTTATAAATGAGAAATTCTTTTGCCTAACCATTATGACTTTTGCAGATCTTATGGTCAGAACATTCTCCATATTGTAATAATCCCACTCTGCCTGTTGCAGTAGTTCCTTTCCCTCACGTGCAATCAGCTTTTTGAATAAGGTCTCTATTTATTAATCCTGATGTTTTTAGCTGACAAATTATTCTTTAATGCAATCATTGGTGTATCTTCTCCATATAAGCTCACCAAATTTAACAACTCTTCATCCTACGTATCTGGACTAACTGAGATATCTGGTCTATAACTGGCATTTGATTATCAATTGACTGTTAAAATACTAAGTAATCATCATTGTTGGCCTCCAAGCGTGACTTAACAATGTCAATCAATTTATTCTTGTAACTCAATTATTTTGCATGGCTACAAAGACATCACACTCTTTTTTTCCCTTTTAAACTTTTCTTAGTCTGTTTTGCTGGTTCGTTTTCTTCTGCAAACATTTAAACATTTGATTTAACTTAGATTTTCATTCTTTTTCATCTTTCTTGGCTAACTCTTCTCAAGTGATCACCTTCCTTGTTATATCTTACTGCCTCACATACCTAGATTATCCACATAGCTGTAATCTCCTGTCAGACATTCTTTCTTAAATTACAGGCATATAAAATAAACTTCCAATTCCATTGATTTACTTTCATGTCAAAACTATAAATAATTATCTCCCTAACTTGAATCAATCCACACTCATATTGTATTATCTATATAGTCATAAAAACGATTCTTCGTCGTGTCAACCAAGTAATAAACCCATATTCCTCTTTCTCTTGCACCTTTTTCCATTCAATAAATCACTAAATTCTATCAAATAGCCCTTCAATCTGTTCCTTATACACTATACCTCAACTATGATAATAGACTCCTAATTCCCCTATATTCAATTTTCCTCCACTCTAAAATTACAGAATACAGGATGATTTTTCTACAATAAAAATCAGGTCATATAAATGCCTGAAATGTTTCCCCAAGATCTTGCAAGATAAAGTCCTCTCTCCTTAGTATTACATATAACACCCTTTGCTATTTTAATCCCGTTTTTTGTCTCCAGCATCATTTGACATGCCCAAACATATCCTCTAAACTCCAAGAACACGAAACTGCTTGTTGTCACTTGCATGTGCCAAGCTCTATCAATACCTCTGTGCCTTTGCAAATGCTTTCCACTCTGCCTCACAGGCTCTTCACTCATGCCAACACCTCTATTTGCCTAGTGATTTCTTACATTCAAAAAATTCATCAGAAATATAAATACTTCTGCATTTTTTCCTGTGATTAGAGAATTGAACTTCAAAGATTTTTAAAGAAAATATATGTACTTTGCTCACAGAATTTTTCCCAGTACTCAGATTCATGGTGTTTTATCCATTATTTCCTTGATTATTGCTTCTCCTTTATTTGCTTTAATTTTCTCTACCATAATTCCATCCTATTTATAAATATTACATGAATGTCTACATTTTTTCTCATAACTTTATGTATTTATTCTCAATCTGGTGAAGCCACTCTGTCAAAGGTCAGTTTCTCATATTGAATTTTTTATTTAGCTTATCAACTATTTCAGTTATGTGGCTGAGTCTAAGTTCTTTTCTGAAGCTCCTAACTGCTCTCACACGAGTCCTATCATATACCATTTGATATTTATTGTAACCCTGACTGTACTTGAATCTCTCCACGAAACCTATTCTGTAGTAATGGATCCTGTCACTTGTTCTATCGTCACCCTGAAAACATAGAGGGTTTTGCAGAATTTCCTCTACTTCCTGTGATTTTATCATATTTTTCAGGAAGAATAGCTTAAAGTCAGGCTGCCTTAGTTTCTTCTTTTGATTCAGTTATGTCTTAGTCCATCTGGGTAGCTATAACAAAATACATAGTCTGGGTAGCTTATAAACAACAGAAACTTATTTCTATCAGTTCTGGAGGTTGGGAAGTCCAAGATAAAGCTACTGGCAGTTTTAGTGTTGGATTAAGGCCCATTTCCTGGTCCATAGATGGTACCTTCCCACTGTGTCCTCACGTAATGGAAAGGGGACGGATCTCTCCGGGGCCTCTTTACAAAGAACATGAATCCTATTTATGAGGGTTCTACCCTCATGACCTAATCACCTCCAAAAGTCTCCACCTCCAAATACCATCACATTGGAGATTAGATTTTAGCATGTAAATTTTAGACTGGCCACATTTAGACCATAGCAGTCTCACCTTCATCGTATCTGACAAAAAGTCTTTGCTATGTCTAGAATTATCCAGAGCTAATAATATTTTGTAAGAATACTATCTTTTACTAGTTTCTAGTATAGATGTGATTTCCACAAATCTATATGTTTCTTTGTTAATTACATTTGTGCTCATGATGCCACCTGTGGCTTAGGATTAAAGGGGTTGAGTGTAATGACGTAAAAGCGCATAAGTGGTGGCAAGGGGATGGGGGTAGAAGTGTTGGAGAAGCAGAAAGAATACAGGAGGGAATTTAGATGATTACACCCAAGTAGCCCTGGTCAGAAGCAGTTCTCATCAGTAGAGAAACATTAAGCTCATATTGCAGTTTACATCAGAGTCCTGCTTCTCACTGAGTCATGAAAAATTCCTTCTCATTAAAGAAATAAACAGAATATTCATCAGCTCTGGGTAGTATGAGTGTCCCTTCCAGAGAACAAGTAAACTCCAGACAATACTTAAGCTTTCTGATGTCATAAAACAATGATCTTGAAAAGTAACAATAAAGACCCTGCAAAATTTTACAAATGCCATAAACCATTTGATGTCTGAAGATGAACGAATCCTCTTTGTAAAATAATAATAATAATGCATTCCCTCCATTAAAGAAGTGACGGCTCTGAAGAAAAACTACATTTGTTTAAATCCTAGTTCTACCACTTGCTAGCTGTGTATTATAGGGTAAATAACCTATCTGTCTCATGTTTTCATCATTTGTAAAATGGAGATAACGATGGTACAACTCACTGGGTTGTTGTGAGGTTTTAAGCGTGCAAACAATGTTATCTTTCAACAGTTTTATAGCAATACTTAAAATGATATAGTGTTTTAGGGTTTATAAGGGACTTCTACATACATTATTATATTCGATACTTACAAAATTTTATCTAAAAAGAGACATGTACTAATTAATTTATCCAAACTAATATAATGTAAAATTATGAAATCAACAAATTAACTATAAAAGATAATCACTACAAATGTTTTCAGTCCAATCAAAGGAATTATAGTAAAGGCTTAGCAAAGAACAAAAGATGTTTAGGCAAAAAACTATCAACAATCAATAAAATGATTGGTAGAACAATAGAAATTCTATACTACGTGCCTGAAATGAAAGGGGCTATTACTAATCCTGGAACGAAATAGAGTGAGACATGCAAAAGAATATTAAGGACTTTTATAATTATGACTCATATGGATAAGAGTGTTTTGCATGTTGACAGTAAGAGTTGTTTAAAAACTAATTCTAAAACTATATGCTAGTCACATTGTATAAAATGATGCAAAACAATTTCCCAATTAATTTGACATTCTAAATGCCTATTGTACTTATATAATTTTTATATTTCCTACTTCCATGTTTTTAGTTCTACGATCTAGTCCATAAAGTTTATCTTTTTCTATTTTATTTGTGAATATTTTCCATAAGAATATTTGATCTCATAGAAGTAAAGTGTAGAACAGAGGATACTAGAGGCTGGGAAGGGTAGAGGGAAAGAAGAGATAGAAAAGATTTGTCAAAAGACAGAAAATTACATGTAGATAGGAGGAATAGGTTCTAGTGTTTATATCACTGCAAAATGACTATAGTTAATAATAACATATTATATAGTTTTAGATAGCTAGAAGGAAGATAGTGAATGTTCCCAACACAAAGAAATGATAAATGTTTGAGATGATGAATATGCTAACTATGCTGATTGGATCACTATACACTATGTATTTTGAAACACCATGAATGCCATAAATATGTACAATTATATCAGTTAATTTTTTTTAAAAATCCAAATTTGGCACACATTTTCTCAGCATATTTGAAAAGTGTAAAACATACCAATCCCGTAAGTGTTTATTTCAAATAAAGAAAAATCATATCATTTTTACCTTTTTATTTATTCTTTTAATATTATGTTCACTTTAATAGTCCCACAAAATGGTAAAAAATCTGTGTGAAACTCCCCACACTAGCATGGAATCTTTTGCATTATTTAAATCAGTATTTCTAAGGATGACTTGGTAAACACTGAGGTACAAGATGGCTGTGTTTTATTAACTGTAAACCCAGGGCATAGAACAAAACTGTAACATAGTACATAGTAGTTATATAACAAAAGTGAGTACTCTAAGTGTGCTAGGCAGTGAAAATATAATTTTTCTATTGTTGAAATAATTTTATATAAATAGCATTATTCTATGGACATTCATACAGATTGCTGCATGTGTATCAATAATCTGTTAATATTTCTGGTTGAGTACCATACCATGGTAGGGATGTGTCAATTCATTTAACCACTCACTCATTGAAGGACATCTAGGTATTTTCCAGTTTGGGGCCATTACCAATAAAACTGCTTTAAACACTCATGTACAAGCTTTTATGTGAACATAAGCCTTCATTTCTCTGGGATAAATTCTCAATATTGCAATTGCTGAATCATATGATTATTCCATGTTTAGTTTTTTCAGAAAATGTCAAAATATTTTCCAGAGTGGCTGTGCTATTTTATTTTCCTACCAGTTTTTCTGCATACATGCCAGAATTTATTGTCACTCTTTTTTTTTTAATTTTAGCCATTCTGAATAGTATGTAGTAATATCTCATTGTGGTTTTAATTTCCATTTCCCTAACAGCTAATGATATTGAATATGTTTTCATGTGATTACTTTGCCATCTGTATATACCCTTTGGTGAAATTCCTCTTCTGGATTTTGTTCAATTTTTAATTAGATTGTTTCATATGTTTTTGACGTGTGTGTGTATGTGTGTCTGTGTGTGTGTGTTTTAAGGCTTGAGAGTTGTATACATTTTCTATATACTAGTCTTTTTTCAGATACAGGGTGTTATAGGCTGAATCATTTCCCCTCAAATTCATATACTGAATTACTAACCCCCAATAACTCAGAATGTGACTGTATTTGGAGATAGAGTTCTAAGAGGTAAATAAGTTAAAATAAGACCATATGGGTGGGCTCTAATACAGTATGACTGGTGTTCTTTTAAGAAATTTGGACACAAACACTTTCACAGAGGAAACACCATGTAAAGACAGGGAGAAGAAGAGCATCTACAAGCCAATGAGAGAGTCTTCAGAAGAAATCAACTTTGCTGATGCCTCAATCTTGGACTTCTAGCCTCCAGAATTGTAAATAAATAAATACATTTCTCTTTAAGCTAACTAGTGGTACTTTGTTATGGCAGCCCTAGCAAACAAATACATAGAGTTTGCAAATACTTGCCCCAAATCTGTAGCTTATCTTTTCATTCTCCTAACAGGGTCTTTCATAGAGCAAAATTTTTGAAAAAAAATTTGATTACGTGCATTTTATCATTTATTCCTTTTACAAAGTATGCTTTTGATGTCAGGTCTAAGAATTCTGTCTAGTCCTAGGTGCCCAAAAGTATTACTTTTCTAAAATTCTGTAACTTTACATCTTACACAACTGCTTGACCTATTTTGAGTTAATTTTTGTATAAAGTATGAAACTTAGACTGAGGGGTTTTGATGTCATTGGTCTTTTGGCTATGGATACCCAATTGCTCCAGGACCATTTATTGAAAAGACTTTTTTACTTCATCAAATTACATTTGTACCTTTGCCAAAATTCATTTGGACATATTGCATGAACCTATTTTTAGGTTTTATTTTCTGTTCTATTGATCTATGTGCCCATGTGTTATCAATACCACCACAGTCTTGATTACGATAGCTACACGTGTCTAAAAATAAGGTAACTGATGCATCCCACTTTTTTCTTGTTTTTCTAAGTTCTTTTAACAATTCTAGTTTGTTTATATTTCCATATAAAATTCAGTATAATCTTGACTACATCTATGATCTTATGGAATTTTGATAAGAATTGCATCGAAGCTGTATATAAATTTCAGTAGAATTGAGATCTTTATTTTTATTTTATTTTTTAAATCAGTGTTATGTAGTTTTCAGCACAGCAGTACTGTGCATGTATTGTTAGATTTATATATTAAGTATTTCATTTCTTTGAATGATGATAAATTGTATTTCAAATTTTGGCTTCCATGTGTTCATTGCTAGTATATAGAACTATAATTTTTGTATGTTTATCTGGCATACTGAGACAATGCTAACCTTACTTATTAGTTCTAATATAGTCTTTGTAGATTCTTGAGGATTTTTTACATAGGTGATCAAATGATCATCTGCAAATAGAGTTGTATTTCCTCTTTTCCAATTTATTTTCCTTTTGTTTCCTTTTCCCACCTTGTTGTACTGGCTATTTTCTGGCACTATGCTGAAAAGACAAGTGATAGTAGACATCCATGCTTTATTCCCAATAATGTGGGAAAAGCGTTCTTTCACCATTAAGCATAATGTTAGTTGTAGGTATTTTCTTGATGTTTTTCCTCAAGTTGAGGAAGTTGCCTTCTAAACATATTTTTCTGAAAGTTTTTGTCACAAATAGATGTTGAAATTTGTCAAATTTTTTTTCTGCATGAATTGGTATGACATCTCTTCTTCAGTCTTTTAATAAGGTGGATTGCATTCATTGGTTTAGAATGTTGAACCATCCTTGAATCCCTATACTTGCTCCCACTTGATCATAGTATATATTTTTATACACTGCTGAATTGTATTCGCTAATATTTTTAAAGATTTCTATGCTTATGCTCTTAAGGAATATTGATCTGTGGTTTTCCTTTCTTGTGCTGTCTTTCATTTTGGTATCCAGATAATTTTAGCTTCATAATATCAATTAGGAGGTGTTCCTTTTTTTATTTTTATTTTTTGGAATATATTGTACAGAATTGGTGTTACTTTTACATGTTTGGGATAATTCTCCAGTGAAGCAATCTAGACTTGTATGTTTCTCTTTTGTGAATTTTAAAACTATGAAATCAATTTCCTTAATAGTTATACAATTATTCAAATTATCTATTTCATGGTGGGTGAGTTTTTTATAGTTTGTGTTTTTTTTCTGTAGAAGTGTTTCATTTCATCCAGACAGTCTAGTTTATGTGTGTAGAATATTTAGTATTATTATTCTGTTAACATTTGCAAGGCCTGTGATCTCTCTAGTTTCATGCATGATGTTGATAATTTGTCTCTCCCTTTTCCTTTGTCAGTCTTGACAGGTTTGTCAATTTTATTCACTTTTTCAAAGAACCAGATGCTTGTTTTCCTAATTTTCTCAACTTCTTTGGTTTTTAAGTTTCACTAATATTCACTCCTTATCATTTTGTTCCTTCTGCTGGCTTTGGGTTAATTTTGCTCTTCTTTTTCTAGTTCTTGAGTGGGAAGCATAGATCATTGATATGATATTTTCCCTCTTTTCCAATTTAGTGCTATAAATTTTCCTCTAAGCATTGCCTTAGCTGTGTCCCACAACTTTTAATACTTTGTATTTGTATTTTTATTCAGTTAACCATTTCTTTATTTCTTTTACACCATCCTCTTTTGGGCTAAGGACACGAATAGACAATTCTCAAAAGAAGATATACAAATGGCCAACAAACATATGAAAAAAATGCTTAACATCACTAATTGTCAGGAAAACACAAATCAAAACCACAAAGTGATATCACCTTACTCCTGCAAGAATGGCCATAATAAAAAAATAATAATAATAGATGCTGGCGTGGATGTGGTGAAAAGGGAACACTTCTACACTATTGGTGAAATGTAAACTATTACAACCACTATGGAAAACAGTGTGGAGATTATTTAAATAACTAAAAGTAGATCTACCATTAGATCCAGCAATCCCACTCCTGGGTGTCTATCCAGAGGAAAAGAAGTCATTATACAAAAAAGATACTTGCACTTGCACACAGATGTTTAGAGCAGCACAATTTGGAATTGCAAAAATATGGAACCAGCCCAAATGCCCATCAATCAACGAGAGGATAAAGAAAATGTGGTATACATATACCACGGAATACGACTCAGCCATAAAAAGGAATGAAATAATGGCATTTGCAGCAACCTGGATGAAATTGGAGACCATTATTCTAAGTGAAGTAACTCAGGAATGGAAAACCAAATATCGTATGTTCTCACTCACAGTGGGAGCTAAGCTATGAGGACTCAAAGGCATAAGAAGGTGATAGGTTCATAGGTGCAGTAAACCACCGTGACACATGTTTAACTATGTAACAAACCTGCACATCCTGCACATGTACCCCAGAACTTAAAATAAAAATAAAAATTAAAAAATACGACACTCTAAACTTCCACATATTTTTTTAAAGAATGATACAATGGACTTTGGGGACTTGGGGAAAGAAGTGATTGGGGGTGAGAGATAAAAGACTGCATACTGGATATAGTGTACATTGCTCTGGTGATGGGAGCACCAAAATCTCAGAAATCACCACTAAAGAACTTATTCATGTAACCAAACAGCACCTGTTCCACAAAAACCTATTGAAATGATAAAATACACTAAAACCACTGAATTGTACAATTAAAAACATAAAATAAAAAAACGCACACACACACACGAAAGACTTCCTCCTTGACTAATGGATTTATTAGAAATGTGTAATAGTTTCCAAGTGTTTGGAGATTTTCCTCTTATCTTTCTGTCATCAGATAGCACACCCTGTATGATTTAAATTCTATTAAATTTATTGATTTTTGTTTTAGGGATAGTTGCTGATATTTAAGGATATAGTCTATATAGAATTTCATGGACACTTGAAAAGAATGTATATTTTGCTGTTGTTGGGTGGTGTTCTATAAATGTCAATTACATACTATTGGTTAATAGGATGCTCATATTTTCTATATATATCCTAATTTCATATCTAGTTGTTCTAATTTCCTGTCTAGTTGATAGAGAGAAGTATTGACATCTCCAACTATATTTGTAGATTTGCCTATCTCTCATTTCAGTTTTCTGTCCATATATTTTGTTGCTTTATTGTTTAATGCATCCCCATTTAGAATGGCTATGCCTTATTAGTAGATTGAACCTTTTATCATGATATAACATCTCTCTCCACCTCTGATAATTCCCTTTGTGCTGAAATTTCCTTTATCAGATATTCATACAGCTACTCAATCCGACTTTTAACTAATTTTTGTATGATACATATTTTTCCATCATTTTATTTTCAATTTGCCTATAACATTCAATTTGAAATTAGTTTATTGTTAACAACGCATAGCTGAATAATGTTTTGAAGCCCAATTTGCCAATCTCTTTCTTATAACTGGCATATTTAGACCATTTACTGTAAATTTTAATGTAATTATAGACAGGTTAATGCTTAAGACTACCATTTTATTTTTTGTTTTCTGTTAGATTCCTCTGTTTTTTTCTTTCATTGTTTTCTTCTCTTGATTTCCTATGGGTTACTTAAACATTTTTGGAATTACATTTAGATTTATCTATAGTGAGGTTTTCTCCCCCAGTTTTCCTGACATATAATTAGTATACACAAAAAGCCTAAACATAATTAATGTGAGTATGGACATATGTATTACTTGTGTTACTATGTCCATAATCAAGGTAATAAATATATCCATCACCTCTAAAAGTTCTTTTGGTTCTCTTGTGTCACTTTTATTTTCTTTTGTTTGTTTGTGGTAAGAACACTTAACATGAGATCTACTCACTTAATAAACTTTTAAGTTTACAATACATTATTGCAAGCTTTAGGCTCTATGTTGTACCACAATTTGTAGGAACTTCCTCATCTTGCATAACTGGGTATTTGTAAACCTTGAACAACACTTCCCACGGTGTCCTCCCTATCCCCTGGTAAACATGATTTGATTATCTACTGCTGTAAATTTGACTATGTTAGATGCTTCACATAGGAGAAATCATCTGGTATTTGTCCTTCCATGACTGACCTGTTTCACATTGCATAGTATCTTTCAGGTCCATCCATATTGTCACAAATGGTAGGATTTCCTTCTTTTTTTAAGGCTAAACAATATTCAATTGTGTATGTACAGTTTATTTCTGTATTCATCTCTCCGTGAACGTGCAGGCTGTTTCTGTCTCTTGGCCATTATGAATAATGTTACAATGAACATGGAATACTGTTCAAGATCCTGATTTTAATTGTTTCTTATATAGACCCAGAAGTAGAAATGCTGGATCATATGATAGCTCTATTTGTACTTTGTTGAGAAACCTCCATAATGTTTCCATAATAGCTGTACTATTTTACATTGCCACCAACAGTGTACAAAGGTTTCAATTTCTCCAACACTTTTTTTTAAGAGACAGGGTCTTGCTCTGTCACCCAGGCTGGTGTGCCACTGGCAAAATTGTAGCTCACTGCAGCCTCAAACTCCTGGACTCAAGCAATCCTCTCACTTTAGCCTCCCAAATAGCTGAGACTACAAGTGCACGCCACACCTGGTTAATTTCTTAAATTTTTTGTAGAGACAGGGTCTTGTTATGTTGTCCAGGTTAGTCTTGAACTCCTGGCCTCAAGTGATCCTTCTGCCTCAGCCTCCCAAAACACTGGAATTACAGGCTGCTTTGTTGTGTTTTAATAATAGCCATCCTAGGAAGTATGCAATGGTATCTCCTCATTCTTTGATTTTCATTTCTCATATGATTAGTAGTGTTATCTTTTCATATATCTTTTTTATGTATTCATTTTTATGTATTCTTTGGAGAAATGTCTATTCAAGTCTGTTAACCATTCCTTATTCGGGTTATTTTTTGTTTGTTTGTCTTTGCTATTAAGGTATAAGAGTTCCTTATATAATTTGGAAATTTACCCCTCATTAAATAAATGATTTGCCAATATTTTCTCCTAGTCTATAAGTTGCCATTTCACTCTGTTGATTGTTTCCCTTGCTGTGTAGCAGCTTTTTAGTTTGATGTAGTCTTAATGGACTGTTTTTGCTTTTGTTGATTGTGTTTTTAGTGGGATATTGGAGAAACCATTGCTAAGACCGATGTCAAGAAGGTTTTCCCCTGTTTCCTTCTAGAAGTTTTATAGATTCAGATCTTACCTTTAAGATTTTAATTCTTTTTGAGTATAGTGTAAGACAAAGGTCCAATTTCATTCTTTTTGATGTGGATATCCAGTTTTCTCAACATCATCTATTGAAGAGAATATCTTTTCTCTGTTGTGTATTCTTGGCACCCTTGCTGAAAATTAGTTGAACATATATCCATGGGTTTATTTCTAGGTTCTGTATTCTGTTCTATTGTTCTATATGTCTACTTGTATGCCAGTACTACACTGTTTTAATTACTATAGATTTGTAACGTATTTTGAAACCAGTAAGTGTGATGCCTCCAGCTTTATTTGGTTTTTGTGTTTGTTTTGCTTAAGATTGTTTTGGCTATTCAGGATCTTTTGTGGTGCCATATTAATTTTAGGATTTTTTTCCATTTCTGTAAAAAATTACTTAGGTATTTTGATAGGAATTGATCAAATCTGCATTGCTTTGGGTGGGATAGACATTTTAACAATACTAATTTTTTAGTCCATGAACCCAGGATACCTTCCAACTTACTTATGTCTACTTTAGTTTTTCCATTAGTGTTTTATACTTTTCAGTGTACAAGTTTTCACCTCCTTGGATAGGTTTATTCCTATGTATTTTATTCTTTCTGGTGCTATTTTAAATGGGATTGCTTTCTTAATTTCCTTTTCAGATTTTTTATTATTAATGTGTAAAAATGTAATGGAGTTATGTGTAACTTTACTAAATGCATTTATTAATTCTAACAGTATTCTTGTAGCATGGTTTAAGGTTTTCAACATATAAGACCATGCCACCTGCAAGTAGAGATAATTTTACTTCTTCCATCCTAACTTTCATGGCATTTATTTATCTGTTTTGTCCCATTGCTTTGGCTTGGACTTCCAATACTATGTTGAATAGAGGCATCGTTACCTTGTTCCATATCTTAGGAAAAAATACTTAAAAGTTTTTCACTGTTGAGTATGATGTTAACTGTGGGCTTTTTATATATAGTCCTTATATGGCATTAAGGGAAACTCTTTCCATACATAATTGTTGAGAGCTTTTTTAATCATAAAACGTGTTGAATTTTTGTCAAATGTTTTTCTGCATCTATGGAGATAATTGTGTGATTTTTATTATTCATTCTGTTAATGTGGTGCATCACATTGATTGATTTGCATAGGTTGAACCATCCATGGCTCCCAGAGACAAATCTCTCTCAGTCACAGTGTGTGATCCTTTCAATGTACTGCTGGATTCAGTTTCTTAATACCTTGGTGAAAATTGCTGTATCCATGTTCATCACAGATATTGACCTGTAGTTTTCTTGTGTTGTTTTTGCCTGGCTTTGGTAGCAGTGTAATGCTGGACTTATAACATGAGTTTAGAAGTGTTCGCTCTTCTTTTTGGGGGGCAGAATTTAAAAATAATTGGTATTAATGCTTTAAAATTCATATATAAAGCCATCTGACCCTGGACTTTTCTCATTAGAGAGGAATTTGATTACATAATCAGCCTCCTTATTTGTTATAGGTATGTTCAAGCATTCTATTTTTTCTTGATTTATTCTTGGGAGGTTGTATGTTTCTGGGAATTTATTTATTATTTCTTCTAAGTTGTCCACTTTGTTGGAGTATGTTTTAAATGAGTCTCAAAATCTTTTTTATATCTGTGGCATTAGTTGTAATGTCTCTTCTTTCATTTCTGAGTTTATTTAAGTCTTCTTTTTTTCTGTGTTATTATTGCTGAGTTTGTCTATCTTGTTTGTCTTTTTAAAAAGCCAACTGAATTTTGTTGAATTTCTTTGCTATTCCATATTTCATTTATTTTTGCCCTGATCTTTATTTCTTTATTTCTGCCAATTTTAGGTTTAGTTTGTTAACTTTTCTAGTTCCTTCAGGTGTACAGGTGGTTGAGATCATTTTTTCTTTTTTAAAATAGATTTCACTATAAATCTCCCTTATCATACTGCTTTTACTTTATCCTATAAGTTTTGGTAGGTTGTGTTTTCACAAATTTTAGTAAGTTCATTTTCACTTGTATCAGTGTTTTATGATTTCTTTTGATTTCTCTTTTGACTCAATAGTTGTTTAATTTCCTTGCATTTGTGAATTTTCCCAATTTCCTTTTGTTAATGATATCTAGTTTTATTCCATTGTGCTTAGAAAATATTCTTGGAATAAATTCAATCATTTTAAATTTCTTAATACTTATATGTGACTATGTCATTTATTCTAAAGAAGGTTCTGTGTGTGCTTGAAAGGAATGTATATTATATTACTGCTGGATTCTGTGTACATGTCTGTTAGGTATATTTGGCCCCCAGTGTTATTCAAGTCTGCTGTTCCCTATCAATTTACTTTCTGGATGATCTATCAATTGTTGAAAGTGGGGTATTGAAGTTCTGTATTATTGTGTTTCTGTTTTCTCCTAATAACTGCTAATGTTGCTTCACATATTACATAATTTAATGTTGAGTGCAAATATATTTATATTTGTTATAGCTTCTTGTTGGATTAACCCTTTTATCATTATTTGATGACCTCCTTTGTCTTTTGTAAGTTTTTTAATTAAAGCCTACTTTTTTAATAAATGTAGACACTCCTGGTATCCTTTAGTTATGATTAGCAAGAAATATGTTTTTTCATTTCTTTCCCTTCACCAATATGTGAGGATTTAAATACAAGGAAAATCTCTTGCAGACAGCATATAGTTGGGTCTCGGTTTTTTAAAAATCCATTCAGGCCAGGCACGGTGGCTCACGCCTGTAATCCCAGCACTTTGGGAGGATGAGGCAGGTGGATCACGAGGTCAAGAGATTGAGACCATCCTGGCCAGCATCCTGGCCGTCTCTACTAAAAATACAAAAAATTAGCTGGGTGTGGTAGCGGGCACCTATAGTTCCAGCTACTTGGGAGGCTGAGGCAGGAGAATGGCATGAACCCAGGACGTGGAGCTTGCAGTGAGCTGAGATCACGCCACTGCACTCCAGCCTGGGCGACAGAGCGAGAGCCCATCTCAAAAAAAAAAAAAAAAAATTCCATTCACTCCCTCCTTATCTTTTAACTGGTGAGTTTAATCCATTTACACTTAAAATAATTATTAATAGTAAGGCTAATGATTACCATTTTATTGTTTTCTGTTTTGTAGTTCTCTTGTTCTTCTTCTCTTGTAGTCTTTCTTTGTGGCTTGATAATTTTTATACTGCTATGCTTTGATGCTATTTTATCTTTTGTGTATCTACCATAGGTTTTTTCTTTGTTATCATGAGGTTTGTATCAAACCTCTAAATAAAGTCTATTTTAAGCTGCTATAAATTATTGTCAAACACATGTATATTTCTGCACTTTTACTGTCCCCTCCCATATTTTGTCACTGATATCATACTTTTCATATTGTATATTCAGTAACAAATTTTGTTTAGACTTAATATTTTGTTTCAATTCAAACAATAATAAAAAATAATAATAATAAAATAAATTTTGTTTCAATTCAAAAAACTTCCTTCAGCACTTCTTGTAAGGTAGGCCTAGTGGTGATGAACTCCTTCAATTTTTGTCTATCTGTAAATGTCTTTATCTCTCTTTCATTTTTTGAATAAGCATTTTGCTAGGCATAGTATTTTTGGTTGTCACGTTTTGGGTTTTTTGTTGTTGTTTATTTAGTGTTCTGAATATACCATCTCATTTTCTTCCAGCCCACAAGGTTTCTGATGTATCTTGATGTAAATTTCTTTCATTTCTATCTATGTGCAGATTTTTGGGCTTCCTAAGTATAGGTATCCGTTTCTTTCTCCAGATTTGTGACGTGTTCAGTCATTATTTTATTTACTTTCTTCCCTCTTTTCTCTCTGTCTCTCTTAACTTTGTAAGATATCCATAATGCGTTATATTGTTTTACTTCATGGTGTCTCATCAGTCCCATAGAGTTTCTTCACACTTTTTTTTTCTTTTCTTTTCGTCTCTCTGACTGGACACTTTCAAATGACCTGTCTTTAATTTCACTAATTCTTTCTTCTGCTTGACTGAGTCTACTGTTGAAACTCTCTATTGAATTTTTCAGTTAATTCATTATAACACTGAACTCTACAATCCCCCTTCCGCCCTTCCCCACTTCCTTCCTTCCTGTTTTTGACAGGAGTTTCACTCTTGTTGCCCAGGCTGCACTGCAATGGTGCGATCTCAGCTCACTGTAACCTCTGCCTCCCAGGTTCAAGCAATTCTCCTGCCTCAGCCTCCCAAGCAGCTGAGATTACAGGCACCTGCCATCACGCCTGGCTATTTTTTTTTTTTTTTTGTATTTTTAGTAGAGACAGAGTTTTACCATGTTAACCAGGCTGGCCTTGAACTTCTGACCTTGGGTGATCCACCCGCCTTGGCCTCTGAAAGTGCTGGGATTACAGGCATGAGTCACTGCACCCAGCCTACAACTTCATTTTGGTTAATGTTTTCTATTTCTTGTTGGTTAATAGTTTCTATTTCTTTAACATCCCATTTTTTATGTATTGTTTTTCTGATTTCATTTAGTTATTTGTCAATGTTCTTTTGTAGTTCACTAAGATTCTTCAAGAATATTATTTTGAATTCTTTGTGAGGCAGTTTGCAGATTTCCATTTCTTTAGGTTTGGTTGCTAGAGAGAGCTTTATTAGTTTCCTTTAGTTTCCTTTGATGGTAGAATGTTTCCCTTATTCTTCATTGTCCTTATATACTTATGTTGGTGCTTGTGCATTTTAAGAAGCAGTTACATCTAAAACAATCTTCTCATCTTCATAGGCTGGCTTTAGGAATTAAAGGTCTTCACCAGTCAGTGCACCCTGGGATTCTGGGGCTCTGACTGGTGTCTATGGCTGGTGAAGCCTGCTGACCAGTGTCTACTGGCTGTAAAGCCAGATGAGGCCGATGGGGTCCAAGGTCAGGTGAGGCCAGCTGGTCTGCTGGGGCCAAATGGAAGAAGATGTTGTTAGGTGAAGATGATGACAGGTCTACAGTCAGTCAAGGCCAATGGTAGGGGCTATGGGGCTACTGCCAATATCTGTTTGCCCACCGCTAACAGCTCTGCCCTCCCCCTTTTTTTTGTTGTTGTTGTTCCTAGTTGTCCCCTGATGATTTAGCTGTGCTAATTCTCCCATATTCTGACTGATGCAAGATAGAAGTGCACCTCTCAGGCAACACCCTGAAATGCTGAGGAAAACGAACATTCATCTCAGACTCTCCTTCCCCCACTGGATAAATGGGAGGCCAAAAAGATCCTTCTCACTGTGATGCTCTGCTAGCTTGGGGAAAGGGTGACACAAGTAAAGTAAAATTGTTCCTTTTATCCTTTTAACATTCTTCCCCAGATTTTGCACTCTACTGGGTGCTGTAACCTCTCCCCTGGGTTCCGGAATTCTCACAAAGGCATTATTATCCATGAATAGTTACTAAATTGGTGCTTCTGAGGGAGGGCTAGAACTGAGAATCTCCTATTCTTCCATCTTGCTGACATCACACTCCTCTTTATATATTGTTTTTGTATATCTCTTTGTACAGCTTTCTTAGTAGATGCTTTAACATACCACAGTCAACTAATGTCACAACCATGTAATGTTACCAATTTACCAGATCAGGTGAAGTATGGAAACCTTATCCCTCTTAACATCCCTTTACACTCCTGTTTATAATTCTTAAGTATACATTCTATATATATTTAGAACAACCTGAGACAGTGTTATAATTTTTGCTTACACAGTATTTATAATACTCAAGAGAAAGAAAGTGTATTTCGTTTACCCATATTTTTGCTTACCATGTTCTTTCTTCCTTCCTGATATTCCACAGCCTTCTTTTATCATTTTCTTTCTATGTAGAGAGCTTCCTTTAGCTATTATTTTAGGGGAGGTATGCTAGTAATAGATTCTCTTAGTTTTCCTCTATCTGAGTATATATTAATTCCCTCTTCATTCCTGAGGAATATTTTCATTGTCATAGAATTATGATTTGATAGTGTTATTTTCTTTCTGAGCTTGAAAAATATTTTGCAACTTGCTTATATTCTTTACGGTTTTTGGTGCAAAATTTTGTCACTCTCATTGTTTTTCACCTATAGGTAAAGTGTTGTCTTTCTTGTTTTCCAGATTTTTTCCTTTGTCTTCAGTTTTAAGAAGCTTAATTAAGATATTTTTTGGCATTGGACTTCTTTGGGCTGATTTGGGGTTTTCTCAGCTTCTTAAATCTGCAGATTTATGTCTATTGCAACATTTGGGAAGTTTTTAGCCATTATTTCTTAATCAAGCACCTTTTCAGTGCTGCACTCTGTTTTCTTGAGACTCTGATGACATGAAAGTTATATCTTTTATTATAATTCCATGGACACCTGAAGCTATGTTCATTTTTCAGTATTTTTTTTCTGTTGTTTATCTTGTAGGGGTTATAGCTCCTGTGTGGTCTTAATTGGCACAGCTTTAGGGGTAGCCTTGTTATCACCCAGCAATGGTAAAAGTCTTGATCTCCATTAGTTCTCCTCTGACACCACCTCAGCAGGGAGGGGCAGGAATGTTGTACCACAATGGGTTAGTAAGGGCTTATAACTGGCCAACAGAAATGAAATCCCTGGTTCCTTACTTGGCCTCCTTTGACATCACCCTACAGGGTGTTGGGTTGCTTCACATGAGTCTCAAAAAGGTAGAGGTCTAAACTCCCCACCCAGACTTTGCTGCATGGGCGAATGTGAGACCACAGATTTTTCTGTACTTTGACTGCAGTAGAGTGGTTATTTTCTAAAAGTTATCAGTCTTGCTATGTTGATCCTTTCCTGTTCATTTAGATAGAGAGAGCAGGCTTCTGTTACTTTTTTTAATATGTATTTTTTTGTTTGCACCCTTTGTCCCTTCTGTGTTGCTGACTTTGTCAGCTTCAGGTTTTGGATATATGAAGGTGTAGGGGTTCTTTCAGCTGCTAAGTATGTCTATGCCAATTATGTAGTCTGGCACTGGGGAAATGACTGGCCTAGCCTCCCAGCCTACATCTTTCTCCTGTGCTGGATGCTTCCTGCCCTCAAACATTGGACTCCAAGTTCTTCAGTTTTGAGACCCAGACTGGATCTCCTTGGTCCTCAAGCTTGCAGACAGCCTATTGTGGGACCTTGTGATCATGTAAGTTAATACTTAATAAACTCCTCTTTATATATCTATCTATCTATCCTATTAGTTCTGTCCCTCTGGGGAACCCTGACTAATAAAGAAGAAGAAAAACAAACCAGGAAAATGAAGAACTTACCACTGTGTCATTCCTTGCATTTCAACTGTTCTATCCAGTCTGCCTCTTCTCTTTATCTTTTTGGTCTCTTGATGTTTGTTTTGTGTATAATTTTTAAGATATTAATATGTTTATTACATATAATATCTTAAGGAATTATATGTTTTACATTATATGTTTTAAGGAACATATATTTTAATGTTTTAGGGAATTAATATGTTTATTACAGATCATACGATTTAATTATATAATACGTAGTAATTACTACTATATAATGTCCAGGATATTTAATTGTACTTAGCTAGAGGAATATCTACTCTATCTTCTTAGATATGGAAGCCCTATGTGCTTATTTTTCCACACATAATGTGTTGACATAAAAATATTATGTTTTCCTTCCACTATAATATTTTCTATCGATTTATTCTTATATTTATCAAAGTATTTATGGTATATGTTTTTGCATAATACTATTGTGCACATTAATGGTCAGAACTAAAATATCATTATTGTGGCAGTTACTTTTTATATCAATGAAAGAGTTCCTATCTATGCCATTTAATGCTTTATATACTGAATTCTACATTGTTTGAAACTAATGTTAAGTATTTGCTTTGTTCTAGTTAATATATATTTGCTTAGCATTTTATGTTGATCTGTTCACCATTACTTTGGTTTTTGGAATCAATCTTGCCAATGAACAACTTTATTTCAGTTTTTACATTCATTTATAATACACTTACAATTTACTTACATTTACATTCAGGTAACATCCATAAATGTAAACATGTAATTTTCATAAGCCATAATCTTACTTTTGACACTTTTATGGTTTTTTTCATATAGACTGTTTAACTGTATATTCTTTTTTATCTTTTGTATTTTTTGAAAGCAAAAACACGTTAAATTTTACAAAAATTATTTAATCTATATTACTCTATTGAGTGAATTATAAATTTACTTTTAAATAGTTTTTGGTAATTATACATACGATTTTTATATTTTGTTTGACATTTACATTAAAAGAACAAATGGATGCTAAATGCTCAAGCTAAAAATCTCTACCTTAAAATATCAACCTTGTACTGTATTATCAATTTGTTTTTCTCTGTGTGACAGAAATATTAGCTGCCTTACAAGAATCTTCCTTCTTTTTTATTAATAGAATATTGGTTTTGTTTAGGAAGTAAATGTGTCCACTTAAAAATACTCATCAAACCAGATTCCATTCTATCTAGTGGTAGTCATGTGAGGCAGTTCCAGTGGTAGAAGTCTATCAAGTAAGACATTTGTTGCAGGAGCTATTATTTCCTAATATAAAATGAACGGACTTCACTGGCATGTGATTTGTGTTCTCATCAATCCCTTTTTTCTGCCCTAAGCACATTCTTGGATGTGAAGAAGTTCATTGCCTATGAGAGGTAGGGGGACTGTCCACTTGCTAAAGGTGGCAGAGCAGGAAGCCAGAATAAACTTGGTCCTTCATGATTTCCTTGAGCAACTACAAGGAAGGACTTCCTATATCCTAACTTTCTGTAACATGATGAAAATAAAATCCTTGTTTAGATGGATTTCTATTACATGTAAACAAAATGCAATACTGGCTGATAGCACTGGTTTCTTGCCCATATCACTCTGATCTTTAAAAAGTTACATATATACAACAATCAAAATATAAATATATATCCTTCTATGATATGATTTTAGATAACTAAGCACTTCAAATTTGTAAAGTTACTTTGATTTCGTATAGCAAAGAAGAACCTATGCTTCCTCGTTTTTTTCTGACTCAAAAAATAAAGGTTAGAAATCATTTTATGTCACAATTAAGGATAAAATCCTTCTGGATATTTTTATTGTGTTATAAGGCACAAGCTTTAATTACACTATTAGATTTGTCTCTTTTCAAATGAGCATATGCTTCTTTAATTTCTATATTCAAGCTCTCCTTGAATGTAGAATACCAATTATATAAAATAATTGTGTGAACTCTTACAAGGCTCATTATTTTTCTGTTTTCATAATATTCTTATACTCATTAATAAGTGCAATGTTCTAAAACATATATTTCAAACATTACTAAATAATTATCTCCATAGGTTCATATTTATTCCTTCTCAAGAGTTATTTTTGTTGCTGTAAATTAAATAAAATACAAAACATTTCAATGATCAAAGAATAATCAAAAGAACTTTGCTTAGTGGAAGTAATGAACACAAATTTATAGGTGGCCTCAAAAATTGTTATTCAAACAGATTTCTTTAAATCTTCACAACTCATAAAAATCATGTCAGCATTTGGTATGCCTATATCTCTTTAAGTCTTACTCCATTTGTGTTACCGTCCATTCATACTTCTTCACAATGATTTTCTCCAATTATTTCCTCATTTATGACATTTTCAGTCTCTTTCTAATCAAAACTCATTTATTCTCAGTGTATAAATATGGTAAGTTATATATTTGGTAAGTTAAAGTGAGGCAAGTACCACTTCACTTTAATAAATCTTTCATAAATTCTATTTCCTATAGTTAAAGCTTTATTTTTCTTCTGTCCAAAATATTCTCAGTAAAGGTTCTATACTTGGCAATTATATATAACCCACCGCAATTTCATGTCCAACAACTGCAAGCTATTGAAATTCTAAAGATGCGACATCCTCTTTACCATAAAAAATTATTCCAATATGTTTTTTTTCTTTTCTATTTAACTTTTTTTTTACTCTTACCTGCTGAGATCAATTATCCTTTATCTTCATTGGTTACACTGCTTTCTACCCACAAAATGAGACAGTGCCCCAAGGTTGTGTCCTTAGTTTTCAGCCTTTATTGATCCCTGTATTTACCTGAGAGAACTAGGCTTTAACTATGACCCCAAGCAAATACTCCTGAATTTACAATCAAGTCCAGAACACTATTTCTGAAGTTTTGTTTTTCATTTCCAATGTCTAGTTATTATTTCTTCTTTAATATCCTGCCTCAAAGAAGTATGACCAAACTTATCTTTTTACCAAAAGTATTTAAGTGCTGCCACTTCTGTTAAATAAGTTCTTTTCTGTCCCAGTTATCCAGCTTCAAAATAGTAGAGGAGTATTTCCACACTTATTCTTCTCCTCTTTCCACACTCAGTGTGAAAAGTACACTCAAATCTCTGCACTGTCATTTGTGATGCAATGTTGACTGCAGACTTGTTGAAATCCCAGCTCATGACTCATTTTCTGTCCAATATTGGGTAAGTTCCTAAACCTCACTATGCTTCATTTTCTCCTGTAAAATAAGACTAATACTTTTCCACATCCAAGGAAACAATGAGGAATAAATATTTTTCAAAAAGGCCTTCCCCATCCACCCTAGCTAATGTAGCCCAAATCTCTACCCCTTTCAGTCTGTGTTAATGCCTTACTTTCTTTTCTTTAGCAACTAACACTAGCTGACATTTTATGGTTGTTTTGTTTTATTTTTGTTTCCAGATTTGTCTATTCTCTGTGCCTTTCCCTTGGACTTAATGAGGACAAGAATTTTGTCAGTATTATTTACCACTGAATCTCCAAGTCCCAGACAGTCCTTTTCATATATTAGGTACTCAGTATATACTTGGTGAAAGAATGAAGAAATAAAATGTATAAAGCGCCTACCACAATGGCATTCACTGAATATGTGTCTGTCCTCTACACTGTGTTCTTTCTTCTTTATTACTGGTATCTGCCTATATCAATCCTAATCACATCATTTTGAACCTACAGTAATTGATCCCCTTGCCCTCATTTGGCTTCTATCCTCCATTAATCTGCTAGCAAAATGTTGGGTTGATCACCTTTTAAAAACCTTGTCAATATCATTTATTCATAGAGCACTTACTATGAGGGACCTACCCTAATTTTCCTACTTAAATAATTTCAATTAATCTTCATTATATTCATCAAGTCTAAGCTCTTTAGTAGGTCATCCAAGTTCTTTCTCAATGCCCACTGCCCAACTTTCCATTACTTCCTTAAATGAATCTCAGTCACTTTGATTATCCTTAAAAGGGTCATGCATGTTGCCACCTTTCATTATGCCATACTACACAACTGAAGTACCTAAGTGAAATTCTTTATTTAGGGCCCAGGTTAAGATATCAGACTTAAATACTATCTTGTTTTTTATATTTTTAACTATTAGTACAAAATTATTACCAAAATCCTAAATTTTTAAAACTATTACAAAATCACTAATATGCCCCTAATTAAAAAAATTATATGCAGTAATAAAATTCTTCCAACTTTGTAATTTTCAGTTTTTCCATGCATAATCACTGTTCAATGTTTATATATTCTTTTAGATATACTCACTGTTCAAAATTATGTTCTATTCTTCCTCAAAATTTCTACACACATATATGTGACTTCACATATCTTTAGAACATATTATAAACATTTCCTGCAACTTATTGTTACTATATCTTGTACCTAATTTAACCCCCTTTTGAACTCTTAAATGATTTGTTCTAATATTTATTCATGTGTTATAAAGAACGTTTCCTTATGTTTTTGTAAATCCACTTAATTAGTCTGTATCCATTAACTTGGTATCAACTTTTCACAATCACTTCTTCTAACATTTTATAAATCAACAGATGATGGTTTTATCTTGTCAAATAACCAAATCAATTGTGTAAGAATTAAATATTTTATCTTCTAATAATAATCTAAGTCATCCTTTAACGCTCTTAAAAAACATTAAGTATTTCTCAGTGGAGTCTTTCATATACCAAATTCTGAATAAATTAGAGATTTACTTTCAATTTAAAAAACAAAAATTTGTTTCTCTACAATTTGATCATTTCAGGCTTTGTTTAATGTAGTTGGCATGCAAACTTTTATAAAGTTTCAGATAGAAAGACATTACAAATATATTCATTGGTTTATATTATTTTATATAAATGATGCAAAAATATTAAAAAGTTTATATAATTTAGATATAGAACTCAGAAGCTAAAATTTTCCTTTTATACATTTAATTAAAATGAAACCCTAAAGAAGCCAATTACCTTTCTCAAAGCTGGGCAGAAATTAAAGAAAAGTCGATGGTTACATGCTTTGAATCTTTCAGGAAGATGCCAGTTCTGAATTATTTCTTCATCAGAAATCACATGATGATCCAGCGCTTTGAGAGGCCATATACTGTTAACAAGAACATGTCTATATCCTTTTTTAAGGCTTACTGGACAATCAAACATAGTGAGGGCAATGAGGGTTGGACAGGCAGATAATACACATATATTCTTTAACTTTGCAAACCCATTGTCATGAAGATAGAGTAGTTTTAGGTTCTTCAATCCATTCCAAAATTTGGTATTTGGTAGACTCTTTATCTGAAATATTATTAAAAATCTTTTAAATTCCAAAATTACTTTTTTCGAATAGCACAGAAAATGGTAAAATATTACACATATAAAATTCAATATTCCCCAAATAGCAAGTTTCTAATTAATAAGCAAACAGAGTATTTATAATTATCCAATGATGGCCAGTTGAAAACCATAATACACTGGGTATCTGAGATAGTTTATTATTATTAGCGTAGTAAAATGCATAACCATACTTTTTTGTTCAACGAAAATTTCTTTGTAATAGGTTGACTCTTTAAACTTTTCTAAAATACTTTCCTTACCTAAGGAAAATTAAGGAATCATGAGGCATTCTTAATCCAGGCTATAGATTTAAGAAGTGAAACATACCAGATTACACACTATTTATGTATTTTCATTTACATCAAAGTGTCTGTATTTATATACATCTTACATGCTTTTAATTTATTGTTAAATTTTTGTTTATATTTTAGACAAAAGACCATGTTGAAGAAATACTGTGCATAGGTAACATAAGTACTTATTAAAAGACTGAAATTTCATTTATATGCAAATATCTGAAATGGCTATTGCTTACCTGATTTCCATGGAGATCAAGTTTGATTAATTTTACACAACTTTGAAGTGGATGAATATCTGTAATAAAATTGTTTGAGAAGATGCATACTCTAAGAGAGATGCAAGACTGCAAATTTTCCACAGACTTTAAATGAAGGCCATTGAACTTCACAAAAACAAAATCTTTTTGACCTTCTCTTATGTTTTCATTATAGTGACTCCATTCTTCATGACTGGTTAGCTCTTCTGTGATTGTTCCATGAAACATCTAGGAAAGATAAGAAAGTGCCTTGATTTTTTTTTCCACTTTCAAAAATTTACCTGAAAACAAACAAAATTTTGCCAAGATATAGTGCAAGTAAAAAGTGTTATTAAAGTTAAAATTTAAAAAAAAACCCATTCTTATAGAACTTTCTATCCCAAAATAACTTAAATATCTAACATTTCAATAACAGCTAATCAGAATGTTATCACTGCCCTCACCAGTGAACGAACTAATTATCAAGAGGAAGACAAACTTCCATTTTCATAGAATATTTGAAAAATTCAGTGAAGAAACTGAGATAAAATCATCCCTTCTAGACAAGACAACTAACAACAAACAAATGAAACCATACTTTATATAACTCGTATGATAATTTTTGTTAAAATATACTGTTAAAGAAATACACTGAATAATAAACAAGTCAGGAGAGTGATAATATTTGTGAAAGAGGCTGAACAATGCAGCCAGATAAAATAAAGGTGCTATACAGGCCTTCAAATGTTATCAACAATATTTGTGTCTTAAAGAGAAAATTTGTTGTCACAATATTTACATTCAATTCAATTAGGAAATTAGGCTCAGAATTCTAATAGCTTTAAATTTTGACTACTTAAATTTATCTAAAATATTTGGATGAATGGTTTTTAATATAATTTTACACAGTATTTCTCATATACGTGAATTTTCACTTATTAAGAGTAATTTCAGCTTTCATAAAAGGTAGTCAGTGATAGGTGAGAAGAGAATGTATGAGCTGAAGTGGTCTATTTGGAAGTATGTTTTAAGATCAACATTCCCCAATGGAAGAATCAATTTCTACGATGTGCAGATAAACCAAATCAGTGTGATTCAAATGAGAATAAATGTGAAAATCCAGATACACTCTTGTACTCTTTCAAGACACTGGTTACTTTATATATCATAACCAAGGCCTAAAATTAGAATCCTCCAGCTCTAAGTGTCAATGAATTAACTAGAAGGCAGATTCATGGGCCCCATCTCATATCTACTGTATCAGAATTTCTGGGCTAAGCGCATAGGAATAATGTTAACAGGTGATCGATGAACACCTTACGAATGATTAGCCTCAACTACAAGTAAACCAGTCTTAAAAATATAGAGTCAGATATGGAATACACAGATATAAATAAACCTTTACAAATTAAACTCATGAAGCTCTATTGGTGCTGGGATGTAGGATAATATACACATCATTTGGACTTCCAAAATAGAAAATATATAAGTCTTTCCTCATTTAAAGAAAGCTTCAATTTAAGGTTCCTCCAAGTCTTTAGAAAAATAACTCATTTTTTAAAGTACTGAATAACATTCCATCGCATGGATGCACTATGGTTTGGTTTATTTATCCATTCACCTATTGAAAATGTCTTGGCTGTTTCCAACTTTACACAATTATGAATAAAAGTGCTATAAAAATTTATGTGCAGGTTTTTGTGTGGATATGTTTTCAACTTACTTGGATAAATACCAAGGAGTTCGTTTGCTGAATCATATAATATATTTCATTTTGTAAAAAACTGCTACTGTCTTCCAATGTGGTTGTACCATTTGGACTCCCACCAGCAATGAATGAGAGATTTTATTGCTCCACAACCTCACCAGTACATAATGTTGTCAATGTTTTGATTTTGGTCATTTTAATAGGCGAATAATGGTATCTCATTGTTTTAATTTGCAATTCCCTAATGATATATGATGTTGAGCATCTTTCATACGCTTATTAGCCACATGTATATCTTCCTTGGTGAGTTATCTGTTCAGATCTTTTGTCCATTATATTTTGATTGTGGTATTGTGTTATTGTTGAGTTTGAGTACTTTGTATTACTTCAGATACCAATCCTTTGTCAGATACGTGTTTTCCAAAGTTTTTTTTCCCATTCTGTGGCTTGCCTTTTCATTTTCTTAATTTTCATTTCTTTTTTAGCTCACAAATGCATAAAAAGTCCTTGAAAGGGCCGGGCGCAGTGGCTCACGCCTGTAATCCCAGCACTTTGGGAGGCTGAGGCGGGCGGATTACCAGGTCAGGAGATCAAGACCGTCCTGGCTAATATGGTGAAACCCCGTCTCTACTAAAAATACAAAAAATTAGCCGGACATTGTGGCGGGCGCCTGTGGTCCCAGCTACTCGGGAGGCTGAGGCAGGAGAATGGCGTGAACCCAGGAGGGTGCACTCCAGCCTGGGCGACAGAGCAAGACTACGTCTCAAAAAAAAAAAAAAAAAATCCTTGAAAAACCAACACCCATCAACATGGAACCTCAGAGATCTCATTTCTTCACATAATGCTAAAGGTGGCTTTATACTGTTAATCATGGCATTAGTACACAAATTATATATATGTACACAAAATTATATATATAATTATATTTAATATATAGCTATATAAATATATATAAATATTTTTATTTCAAAGGATTTATTTCTCACATTGATTATCCCATCTCTTAACAGTCTATTTTGAAATTTCTTTATGAAGATATTATCTTCTTCCTGGCATTTATTTTCAGGGATTCTCAACAGTGCTATTAATCAAATATAGTTAGTAATGTCTATAGATTCATCCTCCAGGAATAATTGTTTATTTTAAACCTTCTGCATTAATGCTATCTATATGCCATTTGAACATGCCAATGAACTACTAATGGTATTATTCCAAAGTGGAGTTTTTTCTATTCTCCTTACTGATCTCAGATATATTAGAGAATTTTCCAAAATGAGAGGTTCTACACTTGTGTGAGACATTCAAATTTTAGCTATTAGATGAATAACCTTGTTAGTAGCTTTGTGACATTAACAAATACTGCTGTAATGAACCTGATAAAATAACATTGTCCCCTCCCACCAAAATTCTTAAATATGTTCAAATATTTTTCTACATAAAATTTGTAATATATAATAAGGGAATTGGTATGATTGGCACTCTTGCCTCACTTGAAAACTTCTTGTAAATAAGACATAGAGTTTGATGAAGAAATGAAATATTGGTTCACACAAATCCAAATTTGGGATAATGCTCATGATATTACTTAATTCAATGCCTTTTTTTTCCATTTTGTACAACAGTTTACTTTTCAGTTTCAATCAAAAAGATGTCTATTAGAAAAAAATTGTAAGAATTAAGTACTAGTGTAATTAAGGATATATTAAATTCAAATTTGAGATCTTTTTGATGTTACTTAATGCAGTGTCTTTTCCTCCATTTTGTTCAACTGCCTACTTTTTAGCTTTAATCAATGACTATTATAAGCAAAAAAAAAAATCACTAATCATCAAGGAAATGTAAATTAAAACCTTACTCCTGCAAGAATGGCCATAATTAAAAAGTCAAAAAACAATAGATGCTGTCTTGGATGTGGTGAAAAGGGAATACTGCTGGTGCGAATGTAAACTAGTATAACCACTATGGAAAACAGTATGGAAATTCCTTAAGGAACTAAAGGTAGAACTACCATTTGATCCAGCAATCCCACTACTGGGTATCTATCCAAAGGAAAAGAATTCATTATATAAAAAAGACACATGCACATACATGTTTATAGCAGCACAACTCACAATTGCAAAGATATGGTACAAACCTAAGTACCCATCAACTAATTAGTGGATTAAAAAATGTGAGAGAGATATATAGATATATATATATAGGTATATGTTTATAAACACACACACACACACACACACACCATGGAATACCACTCAGCCACAAAAAGGAACAGAACAATGTCTTCTGCAGCAACTTGGATGGAGCACAGAAGGCTATTATTCAAAGTGAAGTAACTCAGGAATGGAAAACCAAATATCATAGGTTCTCACATATAAGTGTGAGCTAAGCTGTGAGGATGCAAAGGCCTAAGAATGATATAATGTACTTTGAGGACTCAAGGGTGAAGGTTGGGAGGGTCACGAGGTATAGAAGACTACATACTGGGTACAGTGCACACTGCTTGGGTGACAGGTACACTCAAATCTCAGAAATCATCACTAAAGAACCTATCCATGTAACAAAATAGCACCTGTACCCCAACAACTATTGAAATAAAAATTAAAAAACAACAAAAAAAGTCAAAAAATAACAGATGCTGGTGATGTTTTGGAGAAAAAGGAACACTTATACATTGTTGGTGGGAGTGTAAATTAGTTCAACCATTGTGGAAGACAGTGTGGCAATTTCCCAAAGACCTAAAAACAGAAACAACATTTGACCCAGCAATCCCATTACTGGGTATATACCTAAAGCAATAAAAATTGTTCTATTATAAAGACACATATACGTATGTTCACTGCACCACTATTCACAATAGCAAACACATGGATCAACCTAAATGCCCATAAACGGTAGACTGGATAAAGAAAATGTGGTACATTTACACCATGGAATACTATACAACCATAAAAAGAATGAGACCATGTCCTTTACAGGAACACGGATAAAGCTGGAGGATATTATCCTTAGCAGAAAAAATGCAGGGATAGAAAACCAAATACTGCATGTTCTCCCTTATATGTGGAAGCTAAATGATGAAAACACATGGACACATAAAGGGGAACAACACACTGGGGCCTACTAGAGGGAGGAGAGTGAGAGGAGGGAGAGGATTAAGAAAAATAACTAATGGGCACTAGGCTTAACACCTAGGTGACTAAATCAATTGTACAACAAACTACCCTGAAACAAGTTTACCTATGTAACAAACCTGTACATCTATCCCTGAACTTAAAGCAAAAATTTAAAAAATCCAAACTATTAAGAACCCTGGCTTCTTAGTTAATGAAATGTGCTAACCTGCTATCTTAGGATGTCACACTTCTCTCTCAGTGTAACCTTCTTTGGCAAATTATTGTCTAGTCATTATTTAGACTCTGATTCTATCCCCACATCCCCAATTTAGTGATTACATATTTATATATGTTATTATTTAATGGCCCTGTTTTCCACTAAATTATATGTACCCTGTGAACAGAAAACTTGTTTTATGGTTAGGTAGTTTTTCAAATTTTTCCATAGGACCTGAACTAGAACTGAGTCAGGTTTCAATAAATGTCTCTTTCATACACATGTCTGTCTTTTCCTTTCCTCAGAGAAATAGCAAACTACGGGGAAGGAACCTTTAAAAGACTTCTAAGTACAAATGACAAAGTCTCTCCCATTTTGGTAGAAATCTATTGTAAATTCCTTTATTTTTAATTCTCCACAGCCAATAATCTCTTGCAAAACAACAAAAAAGGTTTATTTTTCAATTATTTATGTAGTGTAACAAATCACTCCAAATTTATTGGCTTAAAATAACCATCATTTTGTTACTCTGAAGATTCTGTGTGTTGACTCAGTTGAAGTAAGCAGTTCTCCAACTGACAGTGGCTGAAGCATCAGTTAGTTCACTCCTCCAGTGAACTGCTGGAAGGTTAGGTTCAGCTGGAATGCTGAGATGAACCAGTCTTTCTTTCCATACTATCTCAGGACCTCTCTATGTTGACCTGTCCTCTCCATGTCATCTATCCATGTGTGTCTGAAATAGGGTAGCCAGACTTTCTACATGCTTAAGGGCTCCCAAAGCATAAAAGCAGAACCTGTCCAAACTTCCTAAGGCTTAGGTTCAACTGAAGCGTCTCCTCAGCCACATTCTACTGGTTATGACAAGTTCATTTTATTTTTCAAGCACCCTATAAACTAAGTACAGAAAAAGGAAATGAAATGTAAGTTGTTCTGAGATTGGTGATCTCAAGTAAATTATGTATCCTGTGCCTCAGTTTCCTTATCTGTAAAAAGAAGATAATAATAACAGCCCATAGAATTGTTATGAGGACGAAATGAGTCAACCTAAAGGGTTTAGAACAGTGTTTGGCACTTAATGATATGGTTGGGCTGTGTCCCCACCCAAATCTCATCTTAATTGTAGCTCCCATAATTTCCACTTGCTGTGGGAGAGACCCAGTGGGAGATAACTGAATGATGGTGGCAGTTTTCTCCATACCGTTCTTGTGGTAGTGAATAAGTCTCATGAGAGCTGATGGTTTTATAAGGGGAAACCCCTTTTTCTTTGTTCTCATTCTCTCTTGTATGCTGCCATGTAAGATGTGACTTCCACCTTCTACCACGATTCTGAGGCCTCCCCAGCCACATGGAACTGTGAGTCCACTAAGCCTCTTTTTCTTTAGAAATTACCCGGTGTTGAGTGTGTCTTTATCAGCAGCATGAAAACAGACTAACACAGTAAGCACTACAAAATTAATTGAATGCCTAGTTCCATTAACAATTCAAGATAAAATATATGCTTCAAAAAGTGTATCAAGGGACCTGCAGTTTCCAGTATGGCATGTAAGGAGCTTGGAGTAGTCACTCCATCCTAACAACACATTAGAAAGCTGAAGAAACTAAAAATCAACAACTCTTCTTAGCTACACAAAGTAAGGTCATAGGGTAAACTGCTGACCACAAAATTGGAGCAACAGACAGGCAGTACAGAAACTCATCAGGAACAGACACACAGATGTCAGGGATGTTGGAAATATCAGACTGGGAATTGAAAACAACTAGGATTAATATGCTAATGGCTCTAATAGAAAAAGTAGGCAACATACAAGAACAGATGGATAATGTAGGTAGAGAGACAGATATTCTAAGAAAGAATAAAAAAGAAATGGTAGAGACCAAACACATTATAACAGAAATGAAGAATACCTTTGAAGGGCTCATTAGTAGACAGGACATGACTGATAAAAGAATCTCTGACTTTGAGGATATGTCAACAAAAACATTCAAAACTAAAAACCAAAGAGAAAAAAAAGACTGAAAAAAAAGCATAATATTCCAGAAGTGTGGGACTTCTAAAGGTGTAACATACGTGTAATAAAAATGCCAAAAAAGGAAAAAATAGAAAGGAATAAAAGCAGTATTTAAAACAATAATGAATGACAATTTACTGTAACATTGGACACTAAGCCACAGATTCAAGAAACAGAGAACATCATGTAGGATAAATGTAAGAAAATTAAAAAAACAACCTCACACCTAGATATTTAATATACAAACTTCAGAAAATCAAAGGTAAAAAAAAAATCTTGGAAAAAGCCAAAGAATTTTTTAAAAATCTTACTTATAAAGGATCACAGATAATAACGACATTTGACTTATCAGAAACCATGCAGGCAGAAGATAGTGGAGTGAAATATTTGAAGTGTTAAGAGAAAAAAAACTCACTGACCTAGAATTTATAAAGGGAAACCCCTTTCACTTGCTTCTCATTCTCTCTTGTCTGCCGCCATGTAAGATATGCCTTCCACCTTCTGTCATGATTCTGAGGCCTCCCCAGCCACATGGAACTGTAAGTCCACTAAACCTCTTTTTCTTTATAAATTACCCAGTGTTGAGTGTGTCTTTATCAGCAGCATGAAAACAGACTAATACAGTAAGCTCTACAAAATTAATTGAATGCCTAGTTCCAGTAACAATTTGAGATAAAATATATGCTTAAAAAACTATATCAAGGACACTGTATGGTGCAAAATTATTCTTTAAAAGTGAAAAAGAAATAAATTCTGTTAGATAAATATTGAAGTAATTTGTTGTTGGTAGGCCTGCCTTGTAAGAAATGTTAAAAGAAGTTCTGAGAGAAGAGAAATGATATAGGTCAGATACTCATATCTATGTTAAGAAAGAGTGTTGGGAAAGGAACAAGTGAGGATAAAATAAAAATCTCTTATTTTTCTTATTCTTAGTTGAATAATTTGTCCAAAATAATAATAGCAACTAGTTTTATTTTAATTCATCCAACAACAACAGAATATACATTCTTTTCAAGCTCACATGGAGCATTCACTCACCAAGACAGACCACATTCTGGGCCATAAAACATGCCTTTTCAAATTCAAAAGAACAGAAGCCATGCAACGTCTTCTCTCAGACCACAATGGAATTAAACTAGATATCAATAACAGGCAAACAGCTGGAAAATTCCAAAATACTTGGGAGATTTATAAACAACACACTTCTAAGTAACACATAGGTCAATAAAAATTTAAAGATATTTTGAACTAATAAAAATAAAATGTAAAATTTAGCAAAATTTGTGGGATATAGTAAAAGCAGTGCTTAAAAGGAAATTCATAGCACTGAATACATATATTAGAAAAGAGCAAAGATCTAAAATGAATCATATAAGCTGCCATTTCTAGAACTTGAAAAAGAGCAGCAAATTTAATCCAAAGTAAATATGAGAAAAGTAACAAATATAGTAACTTAGTTTTCAAGAAAATTGTAATTCTTAATTATATTCTCAAATATTCTGGGAGGAGGGGCATATTTTATCATTATCTCATTCCAGAAGAGTCCATAAAGATCTATAGTCTCTATAAAAAATAAATACTCTACTCAGATTATATGTAGGTTCTTCTATAATGTAAAGCATCTAACCATTAACCTGTAGTTCACATGTTTAGTGAAGAGTGGGGAGGTCTTTCCATATACTCTCTGTGGTTACTTTTACCATGCAATAATAAATCTTACTCCAAAATGTATCCTTTCCTTATCTGTTAGGACATTCAGAGTTAATTTTTTTCCAACTTTTATTTTAGAATCAGGGAGTACATGTGCAGGTTTGTTACAAAAGTATATTGCATAATGCTGCAATTTGGAGTATGAGTGAATTTGTCACCCAAGAAGTAAGCATAGCACCCAACAGGTAGTTTCTTTTCAGCCCTTACCTGTCATCCTCTCTCCCAATTCTTGTATTCCTCTCAAATACCAAATCTTATCCAAAATATGTGTCTAAAAACATATTTTTCAGTTCCTCTTTACTGATTTTTGTTTTATATGTATTCAATATTTTAAAATCTTCTCAACTGGTTTCTTTTTAGTTGATGTGATATGAACACTAAAATAATTTAGTCTTATAAGCAGTCTTCCCCATACACTATATTAATTTACATTCATTTTCTCTATTAATATTCACCTCTGCCAACAATATGTATTTGCCAGTATATAAACAACCTTAATATTTTTAAAAATTACAAAACAGAACATAATAATACCTGGTTATTGCTATTAAAAGGAAAGATTAACATGATTAATAAATTACAGAAAAAACTAGTATTCTATATTCAGAATATAACGTATGTGTCAGTTATTTATATTATTCAGCTACATATTCTGTCGAACTTTCCAATCATTATGGAAAAGTGGGGATTTTTTATATTTTGTTTTAACTACCACATGCAGCATTTCAGTTTTGTTTCTCATTATTTATTTATGTTGTACATCTGAAAACTGGAATAACTCAAATGACCAGGCCCCAGAGCATGTCCCCTGAATCATATCATTGCAGCTATGGGCCCATATGATTCTATTGCCTACCAAGGGAAGCTAAAAACCACTACAATTGATATATTCTCCTCTACCAAGTTAGAAGCCCTTTACCACTTGTTGCAAATTTAAGATATGCACATAGAGGAGGAATCTAGTCACTTTCGTTCATTTTAGACTTTGATAATTTTATAACTATTTTGTGAAATGTATATACACATTTGTAAATTATCAAGTTCAAATAATAATATAATGTTCAAAGGCAAATTAAGTATAGCAACATGTTACAGAACGTATCAAGTCTCCAACCACAGTTTCAAAGAAATTCTGCAGTTAAAAATAAATCAGTACCATTATCAGTAAACTTTTCCTTAGTTTGTATCAACTAAAGTACCAATTTAAAAATTATCCTACATTTTAATTGCACTATATAAACCATGTCTATAAAATAAAATGCACATCAGTTATATCACATCTTCACTCCCAACTTTGATGGCAAACACATTAAGTGTAACTGTACAAGGTTATAACTCATGAATATTTAAATTAAATATTAAGAAGTAAAAATTATTTATTTTGTATATTTATTTCTTTTCCAAATGTGATACATAATAAATATTGGGAAAAAAGTTTTCAAAGAAAGTCTTTGCTGAGTGTACTAATTACCTTTAGACTTAACACTTATTCACTGAAGCTTTTAGATACTTGGAAGACAGATCATCATTATTTTAAGTAATATATTAAAATATTAGATTTGATGGTCTACATGAAAGTAATTTATTTTATAAGCATGAACTATAATATTAGATGGAAATCTGAATACTAGACTCCAGAATTATCACAACAGCTGTTATCTGCATATAAAATCAAATCATAAAAAAAGAATAAAAAGTCTTAGTTTTTAGAAAATCTAATTGTAAGGATTCTAATCAGTAACATTTTATACATATTGTGATTACAAACTATTTTTAGTTTAGAATGTCTGCAACATATTAAGTGCATCTCTATTAACAAAATAAAGAAATTATATTTTTTAAATACTTTTTATTTGGATAACAGATTTGTTAAGTAACGACTGTTTTAATAAAGAATTGCCATGGGCCGGTGCAGTGACTCATGCCTGCATAATCCCAGAACTTTGAGAGGCCAAGGCAAGAGAATGCTTGAGTCCAGGAGTGAGCTATGATCTGCCATTGCACTCCAGCATGGGTGAAAGGTTGTCTCTAAAAATAAAAATCCTGTCTCTAAAAATATAAAAGAATTGCCATGATTTTATATCACAGAAAAAATATATTTTAAAAGTTAAGAAGGGGAGAGTCTAGTAGAACAGTCAGACTAGTACATGTGTCCTGGAAAATGAACACAGAATATAGTGCATTTATAACTTCATATAAATAACCTTGGTGGCACAAAACATTAGATTTTAATGGCATATTCTATATGTTTTCAAATGACATGAAAAGTCATTCAGAACAAGGAATCAGAATTCATTTGTAATTATAACATTTTTTTCTTTAAATATATTGGCTTTTTAAATTTTAGAAGGTTATATACTTCTGTTCAGAAAAAAAGCTTTTGTGAGACATCATTTTTCAATTTTTACTTTTATTCCAACTTGGAGACTGCAAAAGCATAAGCCTGAAAAAACTAAAAGGTGGTGAGCCAGAAGATGGATATTAAACAGCCAAAATTAATAAAAACATTCACAGAAAATAATCTGCACAGAAATCACAACCTCTTAATAAAGAAATTAGCACGACAAATATTTCTTCTAGCCCAAAACATTCCTTGGTTAGCTTTCATAGAACAGATTTTGGATCTCCTAAAATTAAGCCATTAATACCTTTTTCTTAAGTGTCATAAATATTGTATTACATTAATTAAAATTTAATTCTTGACTCTACTAATTTATATTCTTCAATCACTTGCCCTCTCCCTATCCCTTTCCCCTCCCCGAAACCTCATCCTGGTATTTGGACAAAGTAGATTATGATTACACTACTGGGGAACTCCATTTGGAAAAAAAATCTACAAAATACTAAGGGAGGAAGTATAATAAAAGTTCAGGGGTGGGAGAATGTTTCTCTGCACTACAGAAAGTTGAGGGGTGTGAGGGTTCCTCCAACAGGGCATAGTGAGAAAAAAAATATTTAAGAAATAAATTGAGAACAGGCTAGCTGAGTAAATAAATCGAAATAAAACAAACTGCAAAAAGACAATTTTTGCTTTTGTTGCATGTCAGGAAGGGTAACAGGAGGAAACAGTGGTTAAACAGAGCCATGAAGCACAAGGACTGGAAACAAGTACAGCCCTAGCTTGGCCTGACCACAGCATGCACTACGAGCTCCACAGTATATAATCCAGGACCCTATTCATTTGGCTTCAACTTCCTCATATAAAGAAGGGGGGAAAATTAAAACATTCTTCTCTATAATTTCCACACAACAGTCATAGTTATGCCTGTAGTAATAAAAAAACAGTGTAACTGGCATTAACTGTAAATGGGTTGGAAGACATTTTAATGGGGGGATGAAAATGTTCTAAATCTGTACCTCAATAAAGTTGCTTTAAAAAATCTATCTCATTCTTCCTTATGGCAGCTCTTCAGATACTCTCTACTCTCCTCCTAGAAATAAAAAGCCCAAATGCCTCCACAGAATATAATTTTTCAATTTATTATAGTCTAGTATGTTCAACATCTTTTTAAAAATGTGGAATCCAAAACTAAACAGATTATTTCCTGTGTGTTTGATTTGTGCAGAATTAATGGGCTTACAGCTTGGCTGGATTGATATATTTTACTCTGGTAAAATAACATTCTGATAAATACCTGGAAAAACCCTGTGGCGAATTCTCTAGTATAATAATACTCTGGTAGCTTAAGATGTTAAACAGTCATATCACACTGTTTTATTATACTGATTATGAACTTAAATAAAATCCCTAAACTGTTTTTGCCTCCAACAATCAACTGCCACGGAAATTTACTCCTACTCATGTATATAGTATTTTTTAATTTTTTTTACTAAAAATTAATATTAATAAAAATTTGAGGAAAGAAAGAAAACAGAAGCCATAGCTGATAATATGGTATATTTATTTCCAGCAAATTTTGATTGCATGATATAGTCATATTGAGAAAAAATAATATCCCATTTCTATGGCCATCCTTCCCAGATCCAAGAAATACTCTAATATTCTGTATGATACCGTCCCAGATCCAAGAAATACTCTATTTAATATTCTGTAAGATAGAATCTAACACATCACTCTGTTTGTCTCCTCACAATTGTTACCACTGGATTTTTTATTTGGTTACTTCTTCCTTCTTTATTTCACCTTATTAGAATATACAGACCCCAAACATATAGGCTCTGCTGACCTTCACTCCCTTGGGACCTCACCTAGTTCCAGTTAAAATTAATTCTATCTTCTTGCTGACAATTCCCAAAATTGTATCTCTAGCCCAGACCTCTCTCCTGAATTCTAGACTCGTATGTATAATGCATACAGACACATACACACACAAACTTCCATTACATATTCACTGCATACACATGTCTCTTTATTCCACATGTCCAAAACCAAATTCTGGACCCTATTACCCCAAAAACCTTCCTCAGTCGGAAACTTACCCATCTTAATTGATGGCCAATCCATCCCAAGGCAGTCATTTTGACTCCTCTTTTTCTCTTACAGTCCACACCCATTAATTCCATCAGCACATTTTATTGTTTTTGTCTTAAAAATATATCCAGAATCTGACCAACTTCTCACCATTCCCACTGCTACCATCCTGGTCGAGCCTTCACCAGCTCTCACCTGCAATACTGCAGTAGCCTCCAAAGAAGTCTCCCTGCTTCTATCATTGCCTCATCCCCCATTATAATCTATTCTCCTATCTCCGAGTGATCTCTTTAAACATAAGCCAAGACACTTCAAAACCCTGCAATGGCTTTGTTTCCCTCAAGAGTAAAAACCGAAATTCTTCTTATGGCCCTTTGTTCTCTCTCTGACCTTCTCTCGCTACTTTCTCCTTTGGTTACTTTCACTCAAGTCTCTATTTTCTAAATGTTCTTCAATAAGATACTGTTTTTTTAATTAATGAAGTTTTAAATGTAAAACTATGAAAGAGTAATCTAATCTGCCATTTTATCCAAATGCTTCCACTATTAGAACACGATTGTATAACAAGTCGGAGAAGAAAAACTAAGTAAATTTATGACAAGAGTTTATGGTGCCCTGAATGTCTACGTACCTAATGAAGACGTTGATACAGAGAAATCTTCTCAAAAAATCAAACGGTATGGTGAAATAGCACAAGTTCTGGGTTTGGGATTGAAATATATTTCTTAAATCTTTTATTACTTACTAATTGTGATACCTTGACTAACTCACTATTCTCTGATTCAGTTTTATTTTGTGTAAAGATGAAGTGGTCTGTAAAACCAAGAAACCTCGTGTTCTATAACAGGAACACCTCTATATAGCTACCCAAAATACACCTAAAAAGGCTGACTTAGGAATAAGAATGTTATTGAACATTCTAGATTAATCTGCATATACAAAAGAATGACAGAGAAGAAACCAAAATACCAAAAATATTTGGAGCCTGGTTGCGGACTGAATTTTATACAACTTTCAAAGACACTATCTGAGAGGCTGTCGTGTGTAGCCTACAAAGAAAAAACAGAGGGGTGGGGTGGCTCACTCTCTAGGAACCACAAACTTAAGGTTCCTAGAAAGAGCAGAGATTTTAAATATTCAGACTGTGTATGTATCATGACCCAGGGTTGGGGGCAGATGGCCCGGGGTGGCGGGGGAAAGGAGAGATGGCGGAGATCTTCTATCAGGCTATCCTGGGGAACTGCTCCAGGCTGAAACAAACCACCAGTTAGGACGAACTGCCTTTGATGTGAAAGCTGGGAAGCTAGAATGTAGTTTCGCCTTATCCTTAGCGGGTCGGTTCTAACAATTTTGTCACCCAAACTGAACCACTCACCGAGTCAACTGGGCTGCAAGCCCTTATGAGTTGGAGACAAGTGGCCCAGCCCCAACACAGTCAGACAAATCGCTGGGTGGCCATCTGATCCTGAGACCGTTGCTAGAGAAACAAGACAACAACCAAATTCTCCACATCATGGTTTTCCGGGCGCCAGCCAAGGCGCTCCGGAGGCGTGGTTACGTGGGCGACGCACGGAGGGGGCGGGTCAGAAACAACCGGGCGGAGGCGCACCCCAGGGCGCATGCGTGCTGTGCGGCGCGGTCTCAGAGAAGGTGGGGCTATGGCAGCTGCTAGGGACCCTCCGGAAGTATCGCTGCGAGAAGCCACCCAGCGAAAATTGCGGAGGTTTTCCGAGCTGAGAGGTACCAGAGAAGGCACCCGAGTTCTCCTGGGCAATGCAGAGGGAGGGTGCTTTTACGTGCCAGGAGGTTTGCTGGACTGTCACTTCCCGTTTACTTCTCATCTGCAGGCCTATGACGCTCCCCAGGAGTAGCTAGCTAATAATCCTTTTGAGTTTATTCTTTTCACTGTCCCTGCTTGACATGCTTGTTGCTTACTTTATTCTTAGTAGTATAGATATTAAAAATGAGGGCGGAGGAAGAAGAAGAAAATCTGACTAGTGAAGTTATGCATTCATTAGCTCATTAATAAAAGTTGCTTTAAATAAATCTAAAAGATATGAAGCACAGTATTTTGAACTTTATGAGTAGATGCCAGCCCCCTATCTACTTCACGCTTTACATTACGTTCATCTACTTCTCTAATGTAAACGTTTGTTGAGGGAGTAACAGAACATGGAGGAATTATGGATTAAAAATTAAAAGGAAGAAATTTGTTATCAAAAAATTGGCTATGACACTTAATCCCTGTACACCTGTCTAATAAAAGTGATTATATTTGTGTTGCAGTGACTGCTTAAAAAATACTGGGACTAATTCTTGGATAACAGTAAAACATTCAGGACTATTAGATTCTAGCTGACAAGTTCTGTTTGTTAACTAAAACGCTAAATCATTTTGTTTATCAATAAAGAGATTCCAACTGTCTACTAAAAGTGCACACTGTCTTTTAAAGATGTCATCAGAGAGTTGGGACCTTCTGTTATCCAGAATTTTATGTTATATTCTAACAGCCTATGTAAGTTTGCATGGTTCATCTTAAAGTAATAGAAAATAAAGTACCCACATTTATAAACAGCAACATTGAGGGAAGGGATCTTTGGGTTGTGTCTTTCTTAGTCACCTAACACCAAGTGTCCCTGATACATAAGAATTGATTTGCAAAGCTGGAGATTTGTTTATGTTTATCTCCTCTTCTTATTGAAGAATTGAGGCAATAGTCTTTGGCAAGTTAAAAGTCGCTCTCTTAATCAAGAAACATTATGTCATTCAGAATGTATAATTGGATTGCAAAGCATAAAAGGAGGGAGTGAGCTAAAATAAAAAAAGGAACTTGTGAACAGTCCTCATTATAACTATTTTGAATCATATTAATGCACCACTAATTATTCCCTAACTTTCAAAAGCCAAAGATACATTTTGGAAGATGATAATAGATGTTACCTTCTTTTTCATCTTTCTAAATAGGCAAACCTGTGGCAACTAGAAAATTCTGATAATTTTTGTTGTCATTTCCTTGCTTTTTCCAAATAGGCAAACTTGTAGCACCTGGAGAATTCTGGGACATAGTTGCAATAACAGCGGCTGATGAAAAACAGGAACTTGCTTACAACCAACAGCTGTCAGAAAAGCTGAAAAGAAAGGAGTTACCCCTTGGAGTTCAATATCACGTTTTTGTAGATCCTGCTGGAGCCAAAATTGGTACGCGCTTTATGGTCAGTTTTATAATATAGGTCCTAAGCAGAATAATCATTGAAGAAAAGGTTTCTGTGACTTACAGTGTATAAGCTGCATATCTCTACCCACAGCTTTACAAACTTTAAAATTTGAACATAAATTGACTTTTTTTAGAAAGATAAAAGGAATAGCAACTGTTCTTACCCATTATGACTTACCTTGAAAAACTTCCAGAATGTTACTTAAAAGATAATTTTATTAGTTTTAATGAAATTCACACTATTCAGATAGGAATACTCCTTTGGACCTTATCAGTAGAACCCTTGAGGTCCTCTCCACTCCAGAGTTCCTCCGGCAATTTACGTGAAGAAAGCAAATTAGTGGGAAAAAATACTCTTGACCTTTTGGGGACATAATGCAGAATGCAAAAGAACACTGTCACATGGCTTAAATATAATACATATATTTGAAAACCCTAGTTTAGGTCAACTTTGCCCTTTGACCGTCCATTGCAGATAGGAATAAATGCTGTTTTTCTGAAGGCTGCTTTCTATGTGATACTTAAAGTTGAAGCCTCTTGATACCAGAGATAAGATATCTGTATATGACATTACTATGACATTAGCATTATTCTAATTAGCCAACATTATTTTAATCTTTACAACTATGAGGTCAGTACTGTTGTTATTTCTTTTTTTTTTTTTTTTGAGAAGGAGTCTTGCTCTGTTGCCCAGGCTGGAGTGCAGTGGCGTGATCTTAGCTCACTGCAAGCTCTGCCTCCGAAGTTCACGCCATTCTCCTGCCTCAGCCTCCCGAGTAGCTGGGACTACAGGTGACTGCCACCATGCCTGGCTAATTTTTTTTTTTTGTATTTTTTAGTAGAGACGGGGTTTCACCATGTTAGCCAGGATGGTCTGTATCTCCTGACCTCGTGATCCACCTGCCTCGGCCTCCCAAAGTGCTGGGATTACAGGCGTGATATTATTTCCATAGATGAGAATCTGAGGTACTCAAGAGTTAAGTAACTGGCCCAAGATAACTAGTGTGGTAGTTATATTTAAGATTTTTTTTTGGGAATCCAAGTTCTAAAAATCTTTTTTCGAAAGGAACTCTAACTTGTGTTTTTGATTGTGTCATTTGGGAGAATTATTTAAATGGGCTTTGTGATTTGTAACTCTGTATGAATGTTTATATTTATCAGTCTTCTAGTGTTACAGATTGTGTAATTGATTATTTCTTCTTTCTTATTATTACTATTTTGGGGAGAATATTACCTCATCATTTATTACTGAGGGTTGTTGTCTGGGTTTCATTGCTAATTTATTGATTGGTTGTTTGCTATGAGATGTTTTTAATTTTGTTCTATTGCCAATACCTTTGATGTCCATCTATTTAATTATTCCTGAAAGGCAAATCCTTAAGGTTACATAACACCTAAATTTACCATCATGACAAAGTTCTAGTAGGTTTCTATTAAATAAATTGTGCTTTTTTAACTTTGTTTTTAAGGAAATGGAGGATCAACACTTTGTGCCCTTCAATGTTTGGAAAAGCTATATGGAGATAAATGGAATTCTTTTACCATCTTATTAATTCACTCTGGTAACGTTATACTTTACTAATTTACATTTTCTTTTTAGTCTTCCACCTTTAATACTTTAGAGACTTTTTTCTTTCTTGCAAACACTTTCCTTCTTTTTTAAAAGAATCTTTGAAGTTATTCTGCTTTGAAAACAAATATTTTATGATTTTCATGACTTTTTTTAGGTTGTAAGTAGTATAGTGATTTTCACAAATTTTACTCGTAAAATTGTAGATCACGTATATCGTCAATCTTTTATGAATATTGTTTTGTTTTGGGTATGTATATAGAAAATTATTTTCCTAAGACAACTCATTCAAATATGAATAGTTCTCGGGAATACTTTAGTGGGGATTTTTCTTTTAATTTTAATTTGTATTTTAAGTTCCAGGGTCCATGTGCAGGTTTGTTACATAGGTAAACGTGTGCCATGGTTGGTTGCTGCACCTATCAACCCATCACCTAGGTATTAAGCCAGCATGCATTAGCTATTTTTCCTAACACTCTTTCTCCCTTAATGGGGATTCTTGCTTTGAGGGAAGGGTGGTTTAACACTGTCATTACTGGACTTTTGCCAGTAGTTTTTATCTTGCATTTTTGTGTGATTATTGGTAGCCAGAGGCCACAATGCTTAAAAATAAAAGGAAAATGTGACAAGATACAGAGTGGACAAGTAAATATATAAAAGAGAAATCACACACACAAAATAAGACATTTTAAAACAGAAAAGTAGGAAGGACGTGGTCTCAGAATAAAGAATAGCTTTTTAAATTGAATACATTTAGTTGTGTGAAAATTTTGGTTACATGAAAACCTTTGTTGTTTTTCTATGTTTGTTAAGGGGCTAATGAAAACTGTCATGAACTGACACCAGTCCAGGGACAGGTATTTTAGAATTATTCATCTACATGGCTTCCAAGGCACTTTTTCATTCTTATGATTTACATACAAAACAATGATTCTTTGTAAAGATGATGTCAAAGTAAAGCATCCAAGTTCTGCTTTGAAGCCTAAAAATGTGTAAAAAAATCTAATTTACAATTTTATTTAAGAAAATAATTATTATCAGTTTAGTAAAAATTAAATTAGATACCAGGAAATGCATAGTTAGATAATTTTTTTTATTTTTATTTTTTGGAAATAGATAATTCTTAGTGCTAAACTTGACTATTGGCTGCTCTTTGAGAAAAGAAAAACACAGAAACTTATTAGCTCTCTTTTGTTGAACAATGTACTGTGTGCTGCCAAGTGCTTTACAGGTATTATTGATCTTCAGTAATAAATTAACCTTAGCTTACTATAACATTTTTACTTTATAAACTTCTCAATTTTTTTGACTCTCTTGTAATAAGACTCAGCTTAAAACACAAACACTGTACAGCTGTACAAAAATATTTTCTTTATATCGTTAGGGTTTATTTTGTTGTTTTTATTTTTACTTTTTAAATATTTTGGTTAGAAATGAAGACACAAACATATTAGCTTAGGCCTACACTGGGTCAGGATCATCAGTATCACTGTCTACGACCTCTATAGTCCTACTAAAGTTCAGGAGCTGTCATCTCCTATGATAACAATGCTGCCTTCTGAAATACCTCCTGAAGGACCTGCCTGAGGCCATTTTATGCTTAACTTTTTTTTGTATGTATCATATGAATTTATTCTAAAATAACAATGAAAAGTATAGTATAGTAAATACATAAACCAGTAAAATAGTCATTTATTACCAATTATTATATACTGTATACATAATTGTATGTTCTGTAGTTTAGTAAACTGGCAGCACAGCAGGTTTGTTTATACCAGCATCACCACTTGAGTGGTGCATTGTGCTAGGACTTTACAATGGCTCCAACATCACTAGGTGATAGGAATTTTTCAGTTCCATTATGATCTTATGGGACAACCTATGTATATGCTGTCCATCATTGAGCAAAATGTTGTAAAGAAGCAAGTATTTTAGCATTAGTATATTAGTTTTCTATAACTTTTATTTTCTGTGAAGTAGATTTTTTTTTTTTTTTGAGATGGAGTCTGGCTCTGTCGCCCAGGCTGGAGTGCAGTGGCACGATCTCCGCTCACTGCTGCAAGCTTCGCCTCCCGGGTTCACGCCATTTTCTCGCCTCAGCCTCCAGAGTAGCTGGGACCACAGGCGCCCGCCACCACGCCCAGCTAATTTTTTGTATTTTTAGTAGAGATGGAGTTTCACCGTGTTAGCCAGGATGGTCTGGATCTCCTGACCTCGTGATCTGCCCTCCTCGGCATCCCAAAGTGTTGGTATTACAGGCTTGAGCCACCGCGCCCGGCCTTCTGTGAAGTAGATTCTTAATTAGAAGTCTAAACATGGTTGAAATTTGTTGTTTAAAATGTAGATACAGGCTGGGTGCGGTGGCTCACGCCTGTAATCCCAGCACTTTGGGAGGCCGAGTTGGGTGAATCACCTGAGGTCAGGAGTTTGAGACCAGCCTGGCCAACATGGTGAAACTTTGTCTCTACTAAAAATACAAAAATTAGCCAGGCGTGGTGGCAGGTGCCTGTAATCCCAGCTACTCGGGAGGCTGAGGCAGGAGAATCGCTTGAACCTGGGACACGGAGGTTGCGGTGAGCCAAGATCGCGCGTCACTGCACTCCAGCCTGGGTGACAGTAAGACTTCATCTCAAAAAAAAAAAAAAAAAACAAATGTAGATGCAACATCATGTTTTGGGCCGTGGTCCTTCTTATTTGTTATACATGTAATTCAAAACATTTCACAGATTCTACAGTATATTTAAATTTTTTCCTGACCTACAGTTTTTAAAATTGTCTTATATCAAATGGCAACAAGAGAATTTCTCTTCGAATTTTTAATCTGGATTTCATTATTCTTTCCTGATTTGCAGTAACAAGTGGTATATATTAAATATCTTTAAAGATATTTTGATTTGTAACTTATGGGTTATAAAACCCCAGGGTTTTGAAAATTTTATAAATAATACTGCATTTTTAAATGGTTATTTCGTTTTAATTTTATAGGTGGCTACAGTCAACGACTTCCAAATGCAAGTGCTCTGGGAAAAATTTTCACTGCTTTACCTCTTGGTAACCCCATTTATCAGATGCTAGAATTAAAACTAGCCATGTACATTGATTTCCCCTTAAATATGAATCCTGGAATTCTGGTTACCTGTGCAGATGATATTGAACTTTATAGTATTGGAGAATTTGAGTTTATTAGGTTTGACAAACCTGGCTTTACTGCTTTAGCTCATCCTTCTAGTTTGACGATAGGTACCACACATGGAGTATTTGTCTTAGATCCTTTTGATGATTTAAAACATAGAGACCTTGAATACAGGTCTTGCCATCGTTTCCTTCATAAGCCCAGCATAGAAAAGATGTATCAGTTTAATGCTGTGTGTAGACCTGGAAATTTTTGTCAACAGGACTTTGCTGGGGGTGACATTGCCGATCTTAAATTAGACTCTGACTATGTCTACACAGATAGCCTATTTTATATGGATCATAAATCAGCAAAAATGTTACTTGCTTTTTATGAAAAAATAGGCACACTGAGCTGTGAAATAGATGCCTATGGTGACTTTCTGCAGGCTTTGGGACCTGGAGCAACTGTGGAGTACACCAGAAACACATCAAATGTCATTAAAGAAGAGTCAGAGTTGGTAGAAATGAGGCAGAGAATATTTCATCTTCTTAAAGGAACTTCACTAAATGTTGTTGTTCTTAATAACTCCAAATTTTATCACATTGGAACAACCGAAGAATATTTGTTTTACTTTACCTCAGATAACAGTTTAAAGTCGGAGCTCGGCTTACAGTCCATAACTTTTAGTATCTTTCCAGATATACCAGAATGCTCTGGCAAAACATCCTGTATCATTCAAAGCATGCTGGATTCAAGATGTTCTGTGGCACCTGGCTCAGTTGTGGAGTATTCCAGATTGGGGCCTGATGTTTCAGTTGGGGAAAACTGCATTATTAGTGGTTCTTACATCCTAACAAAAGCTGCCCTCCCTGCACATTCTTTTGTATGTTCCTTAAGCTTAAAGATGAATAGATGCTTAAAGTATGCAACTATGGCATTTGGAGTGCAAGACAACTTGAAAAAGAGTGTGAAAACATTGTCAGATATAAAGTTACTTCAATTCTTTGGAGTCTGTTTCCTGTCATGCTTAGATGTTTGGAATCTTAAAGTTACAGAGGAACTGTTCTCTGGTAACAAGACATGTCTGAGTTTGTGGACTGCACGCATTTTCCCAGTTTGTTCTTCTTTGAGTGACTCAGTTACAACATCCCTAAAGATGTTAAATGCTGTTAAGAACAAGTCAGCATTCAGCCTGAATAGCTATAAGTTGCTGTCCATTGAAGAAATGCTTGTCTACAAAGATGTAGAAAATATGATAACTTACAGGGAACAGATTTTTCTAGAAATCAGTTTAAAAAGCAGTTTGATATAGAGATATTTTAAATATTGTACACTTTGCCTTTTTGAGTAACATTCCAGAGATAGGTATTTTCTGTAGGCTGTTTCACTGAACTCAGTTAATGAAAACTGTATTAACATAATTGTTGTAGCATAATATTAATAGTGCAAAAGTACATATAAATAATTTTGATGAAAAATATTCCAAGACTAAGTTGAGAAAAGAGATACCATTTTGGATGTGTATCAGTATTTTTGTTTTTAATAATGATTGATTTGTGGAGCATTGTTTTTTCACATAATTAAAGGTAATTTTCTAAGCATACCTTTGGAATTTTTCCATCTTTTTTGAGGCTTTTGGTCCAGTGAAGTTCTAAGTATTCACTGGCACTTCTCTCCTCAACTGTAATTCTATTTTTAATAATAAAAATGGCATACTGTAGAGTCTTCAGAGTAGTGTAGGAATACTGTAGAAATACTTTTTCAGAAACAAATCCATAGCTGACAAATTCACTCAGTGCCCAATTTTTGTGATTATTTTAGTTGATAAAGAACTAGATACAAAGACCTCTGAAATTGATGATAAAATTTGTATCTCATTAATTTTATCAAAATGAAACTAAAAGTACATATGTATTATACGCTTGAACATGTGTTTGTGTATCTTTAAAATTTTCCTTTATGTTCTATTCCATAGGAAAACACACACATATGCACACAAAACTCAGTTATCTGTGGGGAAAGTGGTAGTAATAATTGAGATTCCTCAATAATCATATAACTTCACTATAGACATTACTCGCATTATCTCCTATCAGTCCTTCTAACAAAACTTAAATTACCAGATGAACTGACTTTAGTTTTCATCTTATTTTTTGTCCACATGCTGGTGATGCTGAGAAACAATAATTGGCCCAAATGCAGACATCAAGAAGCAGGCAGGAAAATGGAAAAACTGAGATAATACACAGGTGATAAACAGTTTCAAGAAAATAAAAATAGGCTAGAATCTCAAGTTATGTGTTTCTATATAGGTATAAGCATATAAGTGAAAGGTCTTATAAGTGTAATAGAGAAAAGATTTGTCAGTGTGTTTTTTTAAATGAAATAACTAGTCTGTGCTACTTTATGTCAATATAAAAATTGGTAAACTAGAAGTAACTTGTCCACAACCCTCAGTTATGATACATATGTGCGCGTTTTTTTTTCCAAAGTTTTTCCCAAGGAGAAGATACAAGTATATGGTAGCTATTGTTTAAAAATGATTGATTTACTTGCAGATTTTTCAGAGGATGTTATGTCTTTGTCATTCATTAAATGTTCAAAATTGTAGTTTTACCAAATCTGAAGTGCCATCAGTTATAAGAATCACCATTATTTTATGTTCCATTAAGAAAAACACAATAAAACGTGACACTGCTTTTTTTGTTACTTGAAATTTTCATATTTATTGGAGAGCTCTTTTAGATGTTTTTAAATACAGATTTTTATTTAACCCTCTTGCATATACATATAAAATAACAAAAAAATAAAATATTGAGATATCATCAAGAAATTTCTACAGCTTCACATTCAAACTCTTCAGCACTTTCAGAGCTATTGATATGCATATGTCCACCTAGTACCATCTTCTGTGCTTTCAGAGTTATTGGTAAGGCTGCATTTCCTGAGTGCTCTACCACACTTATGTCTGGATTTTTTTACCCAGCTACAGACCCACACTCCTGCAAGTTTTGATACCCTTCTATTTGACAAAACTCAGTTTCACTTTTGTTTCAGTTTAATCACAGGTCCTTAGAAGATCGGACCTGTGATTCTATTCAAAGTCAGAAAGAGATTTCTCACAAATTGATGTCATATTAACATGTCAATATGAAAATTATTGTTTGGTAAACCAGAAGTGACCTGTCTGAAGCCCTCAATTGTGGTATTTGTGTGTTTGTTTTTTATTTTTCAAGATTCTTTTTAAAGAAAATATATGGTAGCTGTTGTTTAACATTTATCTACTTACAGAGCGTTCAGAGGATGTTATATGTTTATTAAGTGCTCAATACTGTATTTTACCTAATCTGAACTTTAATCATAATCCTGCACAATGCATGGATTCTAGTTGCTTTGAAATGGTTCTGTTCAAAGGACTTATCAATGTCTCTTGCTTTGAAATGTATTGCTTGACGTGTAGTAGCACAAACGTACCACCAATAATGTACCTAATTCAACTGAAGTGACAGTCATATACGCAGATATGACCAAGTTCACATGTGAGCAAGTAACAACTCCATGACTATTGCTCCCTGGCTAATAGCTATTATACTATCATTTGTAAGGCACATTCTGTTTTCTGGGGTGTTGAAATTTGGAGAAAAAAAGATGAATTAGGAATGATTCTAACCTAAGTATGTGTTTTAATAAAAGGATCTAGGCAAAAAAAAAAAAGTAAGTCACTCCTAAATTTAATCCCTGAATAATGTAGTGTACATGATGATAGAGGAGAAGTGTGTTTTTGATAAGAAGTGACTAAATTTTGTGACAATCTTAATTTTTTAGGCTTTTCATTTAGTCTCCCAATAAAGATAATTTTTTTCTGAGTTTTATCAGCAGTAGAAAAATAAGACCTACATGGATAAGTTTGAAATTAAACATTTTGTCTCATTTTATAATTTTTATTTTTATGAAATCATGGCACTTACATCATATACTCAGGTGTGTAAAAGCCTGCTATTTGTAACTATAATCCATAAACTTATTGATGATTTAATAACTATCAACAACGGCATGGGAAAAATTCAACATTTGATAATAATCTTTTACCTTAGGCATTTATTCTCTAAGCAAAGCAGAAATAAAGGATATGTATCAGTGTATACTGATTGAAATAAAGCTTTAAAAATCCAAGTGATACTCTGAAATTGTCAAAAGTTTGATGGCATGAATCCAGGATTAATTCCCATAACCTGTGATGATCTAGTCATCTTCTGTAGCTACATAGTACTCCTAATGTTAAGATTACCAAAGTCAGCAATAAAGCCAAAATCAAAACTGCCTTCTGTCACATATAGCTGTTAAGTAAACTACACAAAATCAGAGTTGCTGTTTACATACATCATGATGCCGTCTGGACTTGAGCACCTTGGCGGCTCAGGATTAAGGCACCTCAGTCTAGCCTAGCAGAGTTACAATGGAGAGAAGTAAAAACTCATTAGTAGCTCAAAACAAGCTAAAGGATTTCAGATGCTCTTTTTCTTGTTCATCTAAATCAAGTCTTCGTCTGTGTCAAGAACTAAATTGTTAAAGACCTTTTTAATTTGCTTAGTGCAAGAAAAATAATAGCAACCATATATCTAGTTAACTTGAGTCTTCTGTGCCTCTGAAATTTTGTTTAGAGAAAGCCTATTTCTATTGAGGTTGAGGAACACAATTCTAATACTTAGTAAAATTATTAACATTCCTTGCATTTAACTTTGTCATATTTTCCTTCCTCCAATACTAGTGTGCCAAATTCTGTAACATAGTAGCATTTTTCATGCTCCCATTTATCTGTATATACAGAAACTTCTGCTTAGGTTTTTTTTTTATATATAAAGAAAGTCTAGTCCTACCAGTTTGGTTGAAGAATACTAGTTCTGTCCCTGGAAGAGCTGTCTACGTGAGCCACAACAAACCAAACTTGCCACATCATTCAAACTTGCCAATTTGGCTGTAGTTTAGTAGATGACAACTTTGGGTCAGGTTAATATTTGGGGAAATAGAATAATAAAAGCTGCTGATTTTCCTACTCTATTGCTACTTGGAGGATTGGAGGTGTAGAGGGAAGATGCCTGTAAATGAGTCACTGTTATCCACTACCTGCACATCAGCTTGATTGTTGACACTTATGTCTAAAGATGTTCATCCCAAGAGTATTATTGTGCATGCAAGTAACTGATTGATACCAACAGAGTTAACATTTTATTTTGGGCTGCTTGGACAAAAAGTCTTATCTTTTTGAAGCCTCTGGCTGCAGGGATCTCTTAGCCGTTGCACATATAAATTTCAACCATTCACACAGAGCAATTCATTTCTGATTGCTGTAGACTAGTGCAATCCATCTGCTAGTGTCATTTCCTAGCTATCTGTGCCAGAATTACACTCCTTCAATTGTGCTTCAGTGCATTTCTGAAACAATCTAAACTAAAATGTCTATATTCTTTGGCCACTGGCTTATGATGTGTTACTGATATGCTTGTTGAATCTCCAGCCTCTTTAATGCTTTTTAAAATCTTTGTTACAACCAACACATCATAGCTAAGTAATCTGCACATGTAAATGATTTTTTAAATTTCTTTTCTTACCAGTATCCACTCTTTTCTCTCTGCAGCACATTCAGATGGTTCAAGTGAGTTTTAATTTACCACTTCCTTGTAGGAGAGTGTCACATCGCCCAGAATAGAATTAAAGCATTTACATCTTGAGGCAAAAAAATCTTTTAAAATACAGCTATGTAGAAATCAAGTAAGTGTTCATTTCATTTGCAGGTTTAGAAATGTTGCACTGCTTAATGAAGTTTTACGTGAGTGGTTTCTTACCTATTATTTTTAGCCTTGGGGTTTGAGAAAGTAAATTATGTCCATCAATTTGCTGTACTTTAGAGAAGTTTCAAATATTTCTAGAACTAGAAAACTTGGGACTACACAAAGAAATAATTATGATTATATCAGGTGGCCCAAGTGCAGATTTTAAATGTACAGGCACATTGACAAAGTCATAAATTAAAAATGCACTAATTATATATCACTGGGATCAATCTTTAATGAAATTGAATAAGAAAGATCACTCATGACTGGTTAAAGTTGATAGAGCTTCTAATTAAGCATTATCCAGTCAAATAAAGAGCTGTGTATGGAAGCCAGCCTATGAAGAAGGAAGGAAAAAGTTTTAGAGTAATTTTTACTTGTTGCAACAGCTGATTCTTTAATACAAAAGAAATATTTACTTTGATTTGCATTTCTCTGATGGCCAGTGATGGTGAGCATTTTTTTCATGTTTTTTGGCTGCATAAGTGTCTTCTTTTGAGAAATGTCCGTTCATGTCCTTCGCCCACTTTTTGATGGGGTTGTTTGTTTTTTTCTTGTAAATTTGTTTGAGTTCATTGTAGATTCTGGATATTAGCCCTTTGTCAGATGAGTAGATTGCGAAAATTTTCTCCCATTTTGTAGGTTGCCTGTTCACTCTGATGGTAGTTTCTTTTGCTGTGCAGAAGCTCTTTAATTAGATCCCATTTGTCAATTTTGTCTTTTGTTTCCATTGCTTTTGATGTTTTAGACATGAAGTCCTTGCCCATGCCTATGTCCTGAATGTTAATGCCTAGGTTTTCTTCTAGGGTTTTTATGGTTTTAGGTCTAGTGTTTAAGTCTTTAATCCATCTTGAATTAATTTTTGTATAAGGTATAAGGAAGGGATCCAGTTTCAGCTTCCTACATATGGCTAGCCAGTTAGAGGATGTGGAGAAATAGGAACACTTTTACACCGTTGGTGGGACTGTAAACTAGTTCAACCATTGTGGAAGTCAGTGTGGCAATTCCTCAGGGATCTAGAACTAGAAATACCATTTGACCCAGCCATCCCATTACTGGGTATATACCCAAAGGACTATAAATCATGCTGCTATAAAGACACATGCACACGTATGTTTATTGGGGCTCTATTCACAATAGCAAAGACTTGGAACCAACCCAAATGTCCAACAATGATAGGCTAGATGAAGAAAATGTGGCACATATACACCATGGAATACTATGCAGCCATAAAAAATGATGAGTTCATGTCCTTTGTAGGGACATGGATGAAATTGGAAATCATCATTCTCAGTAAACTGTCACAAGAACAAAAAACCAAACACCGCATATTCTCACTCATAGGTGGGAATTGAACAATGAGAACACATGGACACAGGAAGGGGAACATCACACTCTGGGGACTGTTGTGGGGTAGGGGGAGTGGGGAGGGTTAGCATTAGGGGATATACCTAATGCTAAATGACGAGTTAATGGGTGCAGCACACCAGCATGGCACGTGTATACATATGTAACTAACCTGCACATTGTGCACATGTACACTAAAACTTAAAGTATAATAATAATAAAATAAAAAAATTTAAAAAAAATTTACCATGAGTTCAGTGAGAAGAAGCAATTTACAAAATTAGCCATGTTTCTAGTGTCTTTGAGTATGTATCTCTAAGACTACAAACGTGCTGGAATTTTCCGTAACATAAAAATAAGCAAAAACAAAAACAATATTTCTCTTAGCCATATTATTTCATCAGGATATAGCCAGCCTAGTTTCATCTACAATGAAACCGAAGTTTTGCTAGCCATCATACCCAACACTGAATTCTAGATTCAGATATGTACCTCCCTGCTTCGTATCCCTCCCTTTCTGGAAAAAAATACATAGGCATCTCTATTTGGAGAGCTCTAATCTTCTATCAATTAAGGTAATCTTTTTCATCTAGATAAATGACACAGCCATTCACCAAATTGCTCAAGGAAAAAACCTGGGAATTTTCCATGACTCTTCAGGTACTTCCCCTCATCCTTTTCATCCTGTTTTCAACAAGTGAAGTCTATATATGAAAAACACAACCAAAATCCATCAACCTCTCTCAACTTGTTGAGCTACCACTGTTTTCTAGACTAATGCGATAGTTTTTTTTTTCTTTACATCCCACAATGCCTTATTGTGTGCAGTAATAACAATGATCTGACTTTTATAATTGCACATGAACGCAAAGTTGCAGAAAGCCTGCAAAGGAAAGATTTAAAAGATTGGCATTGGGGTGTATGAGGCATTGAAAGAAGAAGGAATACTGTGGCCATCTCAACCTTACTTCACTAATTTGGTACTGTTTTTGTATCCCATTTTGCTCCCTTGAAGACTACCTTTTAGGACAAAGATTCATACTACTTTCTAACATTCTACACTTTGTTTTCTCCATGAAGTTTTGCCTGGTGATAGTCTGCAATCTCTTTAACCACCCACATTGTTGTTTTTTACCTTTTTCATATTTGCTATGTTTAATCAGATGTCAGCTGGAAATTTGCTTTCCCTTTAGATGTAGGCAACATTAGTTGAACCTCTATTCTAAACCCCAGAGATGTCAAAAACTTCTCTCAAATATCTGTGAAATTCCTGAAGATCATGTATCTCCATAATTACTTTGGACTGCAAGCTTTCATTTCTGGTGAGTTAGTTCTGTTTGGGCTTGCATGTGATTTTCTCACAATTCTACGAGCTGAGTGCCTGTTTTTCACTATGTGAGTCTCAAACTTTTCCTCTTTCCCGCAATTAGGGCATCACCATATCCTCTCCAGAAAAAGGCCTTCTCACACAAATTTTGTGTGTAGCAAATTTCTCTGAATCATTGGAGCTAGGGAGGAAGGTGCTGGAAGGAAAGAGAAGGATACATATCAGAGCACAGCATTAAGTAATAATTGTTCTTAGAAATCCTTTGTCATCTTCATCACCAAGACTTTCTTCACTAGCAATTTTTTTTGTAATCCAAAATTATGTCTAACTTTTTTTCTCTTCCTCAGACCAACTTCTTCCATCCCCTTATGAGATATGCACACGTTGTTTACATTGTAGACATATAGCATTTATCTCTTCTTTCTCTTGTGTCATTAGTTTTCTTCCTTCAATGGATTATTCTCATCAGTACATTAATATTCTGATTTTTCCAGTTTAAAAAAAAAACCCTTCACTACACGTCCTTCAGGTATTACTTTATTTCTTTGCTCCTTTTACACTAAAATTTTTAGAATACATTGTCTGTTTTTCCATTCTTCAGTTCCCATCTTACTGTTTACTCTTCAACCCAATTCAGGCTTTTAACACCCCTCTCCATTACCACTACTCCATTAAACTTGTTCTTCTGAAGATTTCCAGTGCTCTCGACTTTGCTAAATCCAGGGGTCATTCTTGGTCTCATCTTCTTGCCCTTTAAACAGCATTTATCTCAATTGATTACTTCTTTGACTTGCATTCTTTACCTGGATGCAAGGAACCCCACATTACTGGTTCTTTTTCTAACTTACTGGTCACGCTTTTTAAGTCTCTTTAACTGATTTCTCCTCATCTTCCTCACCTCATATCACTAGAAGGTCACAGATATTTGTGTTTGAATTTCTCTATCCACACTCACTCCTTTGGAATACCATCCATTTTCATAGCATCTATGTGTTATCAATTCTCAAATCTGTATTTCTCATTATCCAAAATGTAACTCTCAAATTGTTAAAATATGAATCCATAAATTGTGAACATGGGTCAGAATTTAATCAATGAGGAAGCCAGCAGGATTATGAAGTTGATTTTTATATTGTTCCAGATGCTACAAGGAAGAAAATTTATATACAACATTATAAAGAATTTTTTCCAATAACAGAGTACATTTTCTTATGAGATAATAGGCTTAAAAGACAATTTAGCAAGAGTTTTCTCAAGAAGTTCTTATTTTAGATAAGAGGTAGGATTGAGGCAGGAAAATAGGGCCTGGAGGCAGGGAACATAAGGCCAATTCACACTTAAGCTATGACAGGAAATATCCTTTTCATAGGGTGTATGCAGAGTAAATGACTTTGTAACTTTACTTCTTCCTCTCCATTTACATATGGCATACACCAAGTAACCAGTGGAAATCTCTAGAGGGTATTTAAACCCCCACAAATTCTGTAACGGTGTCCTTGAGCCCCTGTGCTCAGGCCCACTCCCGCACTGTAGAGTGTACTTTCATTTTGAATAAAATTCTTCATTCTTTCTTTGCTTTGTGTGTTTTGTCCAATTCTTTGTTCAAAATGCCAAGAACCTGGTCACTCTCCACCAGTAACAGGATTAGATAATGACTGTGGGTTGGATTTCCTGAAAACCAGAATCTGAGATGTACTTTAGAATGCAAAATATTTTTAAGGAGGGCCTGTGGGATTAATACTTGTACAAGGAAGGGGAGAGAGCAAAACAGAGTAGAAGAAAGTGAAGCTGAGATGCAATCCCAAAGACAGCCTTAATTGGCTAATCCCAAGAGGAGCTCTGGATATTAGAATAGCACTTCAGTGTTTCCCAAGTTGAACCTGATTGGCCAGGATTTATACCACACGTCAATTATCTTTTCTCAGGTGCCCAATTGATAAGGAAGACAATGGACAAGATATCTCTTTAGGAATAAGCCAGTCTGTGAAAGGGAGCTGACCGATGAAAGCTGTCTACTGACAGCACTTGCAGTAGCTGAGGTAACAAGCCTTTCACTGAAAAAGCAATATGGGTGCCATCACAGTGTCCACCACAATAACATTATAAAGTCCACTCAATTCCAAGATTCAATTTCTATAAGTAACTATTTTAATGAAATATTGTTATGTTTTAATTCAAGTTGAATTATGACTTCCAAACTAATCATGCAATATTGTACATATTTTAAGTGTACCCAATCCAAGAAGAAACTATACTTTAGTAGATATGTCAATCATTCATTTACAGAAGCTTTTTTTTTTGTAATACTGTCACAAATCTACATGATAATCCCTAGTGCCAGATTTTACTTTTGACTAGCTGAGCAAGCTAAAATATTCATAAATTCACATGAAGCCAGATGGCTTCCCACTGAATATGCATTTGAATGATTCCTGTACATTATTTATTCCAAGAGGTGCACAAAATATACCATCGTCATAGTAGAGATTCCTAATAAGTTTGTTTCAAAAAGGAGTCAAGGAATAACAGGTGTCCAATGCTAACTATATTTTGGACTGAACCGTGATTCTATGTATATTTGAGAATTACTAACAGCAGATTCAATATAGTTATTTCCTATTTGTCTCTGAAATATCAGGAATCTGAAATAAGGAAGGTTCAGTAAGAATGACTAGCATTTTGGAAAAAAGAGGATTTAATGTGGCTAGCATAATTTCTTAATAATTTGCTTAGTTCTCTAAAATATTCAAATGTACAACACAAAGTATTAACCATTTTTGTCAAGTCTATCAGTATGTTTTTAGGGGTACTTTTTTCAGGTTAAAATCACAGATGTGAATTTGAAATGAAAATATAACTTAATCATTAAAAGCTTTTTCTCCAACATATTTGGGGAGAGAATAAACGAAAATAGTATTTTTTTCTTTTTTAATTCATAGAGTTTTCCTTTCATTTAAATCTGCTGTGTCCCTTTTTAAAGTTTCCTGTTCTCTGGACATCTATCATCATTGCTGTCCCCACCTTCCATCTTCTGTTTTTTTCCTTCAAATGTGGTAATCACTGTTGTTTTGTAAAACATATCTAATAATTCTGCTATCTGAAGTCAGGATGGATATGCTTCTGATCCTTCTTCAGTGTTTTGTTGCTATGCTTTCATGTATATCTGATTGACTTTGTTTGTTGGTCATTGTCCTTAGCAAAGTATTTGCAGAGGTTTCCCATGGCCTAAGATGAATGGACTCTCCTGTAGAGGCTTTGCATTTGCTTCTATCAGGAGACCAGAGAAGCATTGCCACTTAAGAGCAACCTCAGATTAAGTTCAAGAGTGAGCTGCTCTGACTTAGTAGGCTCTGTATAAATCCAAAGTGAATATTTTTGTAGCAATAATTGCTCAGGAACCTTATTTTACTTTCTTTTCCTTCTCTTTTTTCCTTTCTTCTTCTTTTTTTAAATTTCTTCTGCTCTGCTTAACAGCAAGGCAAGCTGCTTGACAATTCTTTGGTTTGGAATAAAGGAGGACATATTTACTTCTAGTTGATTCTTATCCAAAGGCATATTTTTGGGAGGCTTTAGATTATTAGGGTGTCAAAGACACCATCTAAGAATTTCCAACCTGAGGAAACCCTTGGCTGCCCTCTGGTTCCTTAGAACCTAAGTTTAAATGTGTGCTTTTGGCAAATTCCTCAGGACAGAAACTTACTCCATACGACCTATATTTCTTATACAAAGAAATATCCACTTATATCTCTGGGTTTAAGCATTTTCCTGAAATGGTTTGTGTATACAACTTTATGGTTTTTAGTTCCTCATTGTTTTTTGCGATTATGACTTTTATACTTAGCATTTAAAATCAGTCCATTATTCTCACTTATGTGAAACATAACTCTAATTCTGTATTATCTTATTGACTTATTATCCAACATTTTCACTAGTGATATATTTTAGTTAGTAGAGGGTATGGTATGTTAGTGGGGGTGATAGTACTAGTAGATGATATATTTTTATAATGAATGTTACAGTCATGGAATGTAATGATTATGAAAATGCTAAACATATGAAGAAAAAATGAGGAATAAAGTAAATATTTATACCCTTATCCCTTTTATGCCCCATCCCATAAGCCACATGATGGAGTAGACAGCTCAGCACCTAGCATGATGCTGCTATGAGATGATAAACCATGTTAAAATCTTTTACAGAGCAGGTCAGAATAAACATAAGCAGACAAAAGTATGTTAAACATATACTTTTTGAAATAGGAAATAAGCCTACAAAATTTCCCTTAAAAAAGTTGCCATTTATAGTAGAACACATAGACCAGTGTTAGACCCCCTCTGACTTCAAATTATCACAATTTGAAGTTAATTATGTGCCAGGATATTTGATCAGCACTAAGAATATTTTATCCCTTGCTCTCAGGGTTCTTCCAGTTTAGTTGAGGATAAGATAGGAAAAAAAATAATTGCAATAATTCCTAGGTAGAGCTACCATAAGTAAGGCTTTTGAATAGTCAGCCAAAGAGACTAACAAAAGCTACATGATGAGGAAAGATCTCTTAGTTTGGTACGCGAGAGTGCTCGGTGCATAGCAAAGTCTGAAAGAAACCCAGTCGAAGTGTAGTGTGTCACTTCAGAAATCACATGGAAGTGTAAGAGTGGCTTGGGAAAAGGTCTAAACTTGATTAATTTATAGTATTTTATATAAATATGCAGATAATTTCATATTTATATAAATACGCAGGTACCTTAGAAATTCAACCTCTGACCAAATTATGATTAACAATTTATTTCAAAGAAGAGGAAAGAAGAGAGAAAGTCGTATGTGTTTATGTGTGTGTATGTAATATGGGAGTGATATTCCCAGTATTTGGCTACCAAATGACAAAATTGAGTTTAGACATTGATGAATAGTAATGAATAAGGAAACAAATAATAATAATAATTAATGTCTTCCCACAGATCACTTCCTAATAAAACACTGTAAATTAAAGGATATGGTAATTTATGTGATAGCTTTGTTTAACGATAAGCAGCACTTATTGAACTGTGTAGAACTGAAACAAAAGAGAACTGGAAAAGAGAAACTTCACAAATGAATTAACATAGTACAAATATTGTACAGCAGTTTATTTACTTTGAACCTGAAAAAATTTAATTAGATTTCAAAACCTTATAAAGACCTTATTTTATATTCTTATTAAAACACATATTTCTTGGAAATGATTTTGTTTAGACATGAGTAGGTACTTTTGTCTTTACAAAAGTTTATCCTTATCTGTGCTGAGCTAAAAATTCAGTATACAGCTGGCTTTTTGATTGATACAGTATAGCAGTGACACCACATATTATTATATCAGTCTGATTTAAAGAGCTAAAAGAAGGTGTTCATGGAGTAAACTACACTGCATAAACTTTTTTTTCATGGCTCTTAGTAGAAAAATAACAACAGCAACGACCAAAATATGTACACAAATGCACATTTTATATTCCATAGTCAGACATTAACTAAACCAATAAAACAATCTTCAAAGATTTTTATTGCATAAAAACAAAATATAACTTTCTAGTTAAGCATTAAGCTCAACAAAGGAAATGTATAAAAATGAAAAAACATTTTAGCTTTGTTCCTAGCACTGCTATTAACTCACCGTGATATTCATTAAACCAAAAGTCAAATATATGAACAGTAAGGGCCACTGGGCATTGCAAGTCTGAAATGGTGTGCTAGAAAGTGTTTTGAAATTTAAAGGAAAAGAAAAAAGAAAACCTTCCCGACAGGTGAAAATATGCCTCCTATTCAGTTATGATATCTAAGAAAATTTAATGGAATTATTAAAGGAGCACTTACAGAATATGTGCAATTACTTTCTTTAGATGGGACAAATATATTTCATAACCGATTTCTTCATTTCCAAGAACAGTTTTATTTCTTTGATCTTTCTTTCATGATAATGAGGTAGATGTGTACAGGATTGAACATTACATTTCAAATGTAATCCCAAAAGACTTGCAACAAGCAAATTTTTTATGTTATTCTTTATAAAATGATGCCTCTGTTTAAACCACTCACTTTCTTCAACATACTATGAATTCATATATAATTTGTGTATTTCTCTCACTTACAGAACACTGGCTTATACCACTCTTCAGGTACTTCTCTCCTCCAATAATTATATTGTGTTTTTGTGGGGTTTTTTTTTTTTAGCTTTTCTAAGTTCTTTTGGTTCGATTACATGTTTCTTTTTGTAACTCTTTTTTCTGTTCATAGTTTCTACCATTGCTGCTACTTTATATAATTTCTCTGTCATTTGATATTTATGACTTTGCCTAATTTAGCCTCATCAATTTTTAGTCCCCCAAAAAAATCCAAGGTGAAATTTAAATTACTTTGGTCCCATCAATTTTGTTTAATTTGTTTACTGTGTAAAACAATAATAGAGATTTTAATGAACATCATCTTAATAATTTTTCTGAGTTCTCTGATGTGATATAATCTAAATTGTGTCCAGACTCTTGATTTATCATATTTTAGATATTAAATTGTTATTTATTTTCCCACTGTCTAAGATTTTTAAAAATCTACAAGTAGCAAGACTTATTGCAAATCATGCCAGATTCAAAAATCCTTCTGTACTACTAGCCCAATTAACCCTTTCTTCCTCTTTCATAGCATGTGGAAGTTTTTGTTTTTGTTTTTGTTTTTTGATACTCATCAAAAGCTACTTTGTAAAATAAGTTAGTTAGATTTTTGAATATCAAATTAGGTTATAAGCTCTGTAAGCAAGGGCCCTGCCTTATACTTCCTTATAGCCAAGCTGTGTCAAACCACTTTTTGGAGTTTTATTTTACTTCTAATTCAAGGACCTAACCTCAGCAGATTCTGATTTAGTTGATCATGAGTAGGTTCTTGTAATTGTAGTTTGTAAAATCTCCCTGAAAGTCTGGTTTGTAAGTTATTGCTAGAGCATCAAATCCCTTGTATAAATTACTAATGCTAGCAACTCCAACTAATGCAAAAACCTCATAAGGATTACATATACAGGAAGATGAGGAAAACAAAGAGACTAATATTTGTGTGAATTTCCCTTGCATAGAATTTCAAAAGCCTGTAGTATTTAGGCTGCAGAATTGCAATGGCCTACTCTATTTTCACTTTACCTCTTTTCCAATCTTAGCAATATTCTTCTTACTGAAGGAATGGATTCTAACCAATTCAATTGGTTCAGTCCCTTTCAGTTCAGTTCAATTTTATTCAGTTCAATTCATTCCAAAACAATTAAATTTATGTCTATACTTATAAGGAACTGTGTTGGGCTATTTCAAATGCAAAGATGCCTACATTCAAGTTACTTATTGCCTGGGAGGAGGGATAAAAGCATTAATTCTATATTCTATAATAAATCCCTTAATAGAAGCAGATGCTGCATGGATAGCAACTTAGAGTAGGATTTAAATGTGTTTAATTTCTTGCCTATTCTTAGACTGCATATATGTATTGTATATATGTATATATATTTATGTAATGTATACATGTGTATTATATATAGTATATATGCACACATATAAAATTATAGTATAAACTTACCAAATATAAATATGTTTAGTCTTCAAAATGAAATAGTTACTAACAGCCATCTTTAGTAACATTAAAGGATGCAGCCCTGATAGATCATCTCAAGGTGACTTTGTAAATTAGTACATGTCCAGACTCTGTAGAAGAAATGAGTTTTATATAATAAGTCAAAGAGAGAATATATAGTCTTTAGGGGACCCAAACATAACTATTGTAGTTCACTAATAGGTTAACTGTTATATAGCTGCACCAAGCATCATGGGCAATGAGAGTTTCAGAAAGATAATGATGGAGTTAATTTGTGAAAACTCTCATGTGATAATATGCATTTCTCTCTCGTTCTGATATGCTTAAGGCCTACACATTTTCCAAATGCCGTGTTACCCTTTACCACAGGCCCTATCATTTATTCTCTGGCTGTATATATGAACTAGGGAAATATGGGTGATAATTTTAGGTAACTATTTGTGTACTCAGACCTAGACCTCAACCTGGGAAACTCCGGCCAGTATTTAGGAAATGATAACACATGGTGAGCCAACTTAAATAGACTCAAGACTTGTAATCAAATCCAGTATATTCTATTATGATTTAATAAACCTAGGCATCAGAAACACCACAGTTAGAATTGTCTTTGCATCATTTGCTTTGGACCTCAAGAGGGGGTGACCTTAAATTATAAAGTTACTGGTATGGGAAGAATGAGACCCCCGGACAACACACAGGTGCTTCTAACACCTTTGCGTGTACATTTTCCTTATGTAATTCAGAACATGCCTCTTAGTATTGATGACAATTTCATTTTTAAAGTTTCTAGCTTCAGCTTAAGTCCATTAATTCACAATTTTTCTTCTCCATTAGTGTGAACTTCATGTGACCAAATTATGGGTTTAAGAGACAAAGAAGGGTATGAGATCCAATGGGAGCAGCAAGGACAACATGGCCAAAATGTTTTGTGAAGTTGGTAAAGACTCCTCAGAGGAGCTGACATTTTGAAGCAGGAATATGACTTTCCTGGAGATAAAGGCAAAAATACTAGAGCAGTCACTCTCCATATTACCAGACAAGGAAGTACAATTTAGGCTTACTAGTAGCAAGAACTCCTAAAAATGGCTTTCTGTGAAAACAAGTGGTCTTGAAATTCATAATAATTATAGTCTACTCTTGATAATCCATGTTGAAGAAGGGGAGTACAGTTGTAAGGAAAACATGAAGTTTTTCACAAATTGTAATTAAAATGTAAATCTTTTGTATATACTTAGATACTAAACTTGAATTCTGGTTGGGAAGGGTATATTATTTGGATGCCAATAAAATGAGATATAAATCTATGAGGACATATGTTGAATTGGAAGCACTTAACTTGGGTTTATTATTAAAAGTCTGCCTGGCATTAAGGACGCACTCAAATATTACTTGCTATAACAAGTCCCTAAATAATTGGCTTCAGAGACGATAGTCTCTGCAAAAAGAAATCAGAAATCTGTGTGACCATACAAACTGCAACTTTCTATTAATTCACCAAATGAAATGTGTTGATCCACTAATGGGGTTATGAATGAAAGCTGAGTTTTTTTTTTTTTACCCCAACAGCATTATACTAACTCCTAGCACTCCTTTAAATTTTATGCAAGATATTAAAGATTATATATGTGAAATTTCAACTATGAAAAGAGCCAGTCTAGCTCCACAACTAAATATACAATGTATAGAAACAAAATACAATTGAATCAGAGTTAGTTCTTATTGGTGGAGTGTTGAGCTTGCCAATGCGATGAAGGAAGATCATAAACCTTTGCGTACACACAAATTGCTAATGCTATTTCTGCCACTGTTATAGAGAATGGTGACAAGGGGGTTAAAAAACATAGTACATGATAACTATAATCACCATTCTGGCATTGAGAAGATATAGGAGAAGATGTAACAAAAATAATGGTAACTACAGACAGAGAGCTTACTGAGACTTTCTCTGCTTGGCGGGAATAAGCAAAGAACTGGTCCTATGGAATCACTCATCATGCTAACTCAAAGATCTTACATAAACCAAGAGACATGGTGCTTAGATAATGCTCTTCTGTCTCAGGGCCTTCAACTTTTTTTTTTTTTTTTTTGAGACAGGGTTTCACTCTTGTTGCCCAGGCTGGAGTGCAATGGCGCTATCTCGGTTCAGGCATGGCATTTCCCTTAAAGTTGAAGAACTACCGGGACCGATTTTAATTTTGAGTGGCCACAGTGTAGCAGACACAGCAGCTTCCTGCTTTCTCTATCACTGGAGTCTGCTGCAGTAAGCAACAGGGAATCAGTCACTGAGTCAACAAGGGGGAACCACCCAAACTTGTTTATTTAATTTTGCTACATAATAGCTACATATCTATGGATTCTCTAACAACCACATTATATAGTCCCACTTTTCAAATCTTTAAATAATTTGTCCTGCCTATATCAAAATGTATTTCTTTTCACTTTGAGGAACAGCCACAGGTAGATAATTGACAAGTGAAAAGAAAACTCTCAAAAAGAAGAGGAAAGAGTAAAGAGGACTTGGTCTTCCATCTTCGATACCAGCTCAGTCACGGTAGAATAGGGCACCAGTCAGAGTCATGAGGTGCCCCTTCTAGGCTCTAGCTTCAGGACAACATTTCTAAACATACCCCGGGCCAGAAACGAACCTGCTGCCCTGAAGGGAAGGACCAAGTTTTGGCAGGACCCATCACCTGCTGACTAAACAGCCTTTGGGCCCTGAATAACCAGCAGTGATACTTAGGTTGTATGCTGTGCGCTTTGGGTGAGACTCTGAGACTTGCTGGATTCAGATGAGACTCAGCACTTTTCCAGCTGTGGTAGCTACAGGGAGAGACACCTTCTACTTGAGAAAAGCAGAGAGAAAATAAAGGGGATTGTCTTGCAGCTTAGGTATCAGCTCAGCCACAGTCAGGAAGAGCACCAAGCTCTTAAGGTCCCTAATTCCAGGCCTTGGCTCTTGGACAGCATTTTGAGACCTGCCCTGGGCTAGAGGTGAGACCATTGCCCTGAAAGTTGAGTCCCGGGCCAGGTGGCATTCACCACAAGCTGACTTAACAGCCCTTGGGTCTTAAAGGAACATTGGCTGTAGTCTGGCTGTACTCCTCATGGACCAGTGACGGTGGTAGTCACTGTGTGACGTTTCTCTGCCTATGAAAAGGGGAGGGAAGAGTGGAAAAGACTGTGTCTCATTGTTTGGGTGCCAGCTCAGCCAAAGTGCAATAAAACACCAGGTAGACTTCCAAGGTTTTGACTTTAGTACCTGGCTCCAAGATGGCACCTCTGGACCTGCCCAGGACCTGGAGAATCTTGCCATCCTGAAAATTAGGACACAAACCTGATTGGCTTTTCCCTCCTCCTGCTGATTATAGAGCCCAGAGCCTTGAGTGAACATAGGCAGTAGCCAGGTAGAGGTTATAGTGGCTCTTGAGTGAGACCCAGTGTGAAGCCCCAGTGGTGGTGGCCACAGGGGTGCTTGTGTCATCCCACTTCCAGTTTCAGGCAGCTCAGAACAGAGAGAAAGATTTTGTTAGTTTGTGAGAAAGTAAGGGAAGAGAACAAGAGTCTCTGCCTAAAAATTCAGAGAATTCTTCCAGATCTTATCCAAGACTATCAAGGTAATACCTCCACAAGTCTGCAACAGTTATAGCATTAATAGGCTTGGGGTGCCCCTGAATACAGATGTGGCTTAGAAAACAACACCCAAGTACTTTGGAATACCTGGAAAGTCTTCCCAAGAAGAACAAATACAAACAAGCCCAGACAGCAAAGATTACAATAAACACCTTACTCTTCAATGCCCAAAGATGAATATCCACAAACATCAAGGCTTTTCGGGAAAACATGATGTTGCCAAATGAACTAAATAAGACACGAGTGACCAATCCTGCAGAGACAGAGATATTTAATTTTTCAGAGAACTTAAAGTAGCTGTTTTGAGGAAACTCAAATTCAAGATAACACAGAGAACTCAGAATTCATTCAGAGAAATTTAACAAAGAGATTGAAATATTTTTTTAAAAATCAAGCAGAAATTATGGAGTTTAGAAATGCAATTGACATATATTGAAGAATGCATGAGAGTCTTAATAGCAGAACTGGTCAAACAGAAAAAAGAACTAATGAGCTTGAAGACAGGCTATTTGAAAATACACAGAGGAGACAAAAGAAAAAAGAATAAAAAGAATGAAGCATGCCTACATGATCTAGAAAATAGCCTCAAAAGGAAAAATCCTGGAGTTAATGGCCTTAAAGAGGAGGTAGAGAAGGAGATAGATAGTGATAAAAACTTTATCCAAAGGGATCATAACAGAGAACTTCCCAAATCTAGAGAAACACATCAATGTCCAAATACAAGAAGTCTATAGAACACCAAGCAGATTTAACCCAAAGAAGACTACCTCAAGGCATTTAACAATCAAACACCCAAAGTCAAGGATAAAGAAAAAAATCCTAAAAGCAGTAAGAGAAAGGAAACAAATAACATATAATGGAGCTCCAGTACATTGGCTGAAGACTTTTCAGTGGAAACCTTACAGGTCAGGAGAGAGTGGCATAATATATTTAAAGTTCTGAAGAAAAAAAAAACTGTTACCTTAGCATAGTATATCTGGTGAAAATATTTTTCAAACTTGAAGGAGAAATACTTTCTCAGACACACTAAAGCTGAGGAATTTTATCAACACCAGACCTGTCCTTTAATAACTGCTAAAGGAAGTACTTCAATCCGAAATAAAAGGGAGTTAACGAGCAGTAAGAAATCATCTGAAAGTACAAAACTCACTGGTAATAATAAGTAAAAACACAGAATATTATAACACTCTAACTGTGGTATGTAAACCAGTCTTAAGTAGAAAGACTAAAAGACGAGCCAATCAAAAATAACTACAACAACAAATTTTTAAGACATAGATAGTACATTAAGATATAAATGGAAACAACAAAAAATTAAAAGTGGGGGCACAGAGTTTTTATTTGTTTTCTCTATGCTTATTTGTTTATGCAAAGAGTGTTAAGTTGTTATCAGCTTAAAATAATGGGTTATAAGATAGTATTTGCTAGCCTCATGGTAACCTCACATCAAAAAACATGTGGCAGATACACAAAAAATAAAAAGCAAGAAAACAAATCATACCACCTAAGAAAATCACCTTCACTGAAAGGGAGGCAGGAAGGAAGATAGGAAGAGAAAATCACAGAACAACTAGAAAATAAATTAAAAAATAGCAGGAACTAAGTCCCTATTTATCAATAATAATATTGAATGTAAATGGGATAAACTTTCAAATTAAAAGACATGGACTGGCTGAATGGATGGAAAAAAGACTCAATAATCTGTTGCCTACAAGAAACATACTTTGTCTATAAAGATACATATAGGCTGAAAATAAAGGGATGAAAAAAGATATTCTATGCCAATGGAAACCAAAAAAGAGCATGAGTAGCTATACTTATATCAGAAAAAATAGATTTCAATACAAAAGCTAAAAAAAGAGTCAAAGAAGTCATTACATAATGGTACAGGGGTCAATTCAGCAAGAGGATATAACAATTCTAAATATATATGCACCCAACACTGGAGCGCTCAGGTATGTAAAACAAATTTTGTTAGAAGTAAAGAGAGAGACAGGCCCTAATACAATAATAGCTGGAGACTTCAACACCCGACTTTTCAGCACTAGATAGATCGTCTAGACAGGAAATCAACAAAGAAACATTGGACTTTATCTGCACTATTTCGTGCACTATGCACGAAATAGATATTTACAGAACATTTCGTCAAATGGCTTTGGAATACACATTTTTTCCCTCAGCACTTGGGTCATTCTCAAGGACAGATCATATGTTAGGTTACAAAACATGTCTTGAAACATTCACAAAAATTGAAATAATTTCAGGGATCTTCTCTGGCCACAATGGAATAAAACTAGAAATCAACATGAGAAATTCTGGAAACTATACAAACACAAGGAAATTAAACAATATGCTCCTGAATTCAGTGGGTCAATGTAGAAATTAAGAAGGAAATTGAAAGATTTCTTGAAACAAATGTTAGTGGAAACAAAATATACCAAAATCTTTGGGATACAGCAAAAGCAGAACAAGAAGGAAGTTTATAGCAATAAGTGCCTACATCAGAAAAGTAGAAAAACTTCAAATACACAGCCTAATGATACACCTTAAAGAACTAGAGAAGCAAAACCAAGCCAAACCCAAAATTAATAGAAAAGAAATAATAAAGACTAGAGCAGGAAAAAATGAATTTGAAATAAAACAAAATGTCAATGAAACAAAAAGTGTTTTTCTTGAAAAGATAAACAAAATGTACAAACCTTTAGCCAGACTAAGAAAAAAAGAGAAATGATCTAAATAAAAAATGAAAAAGGAAACAATACAACTGTTGCCACAGAAATTCAGAGGATCATTATTGGCTACTATGAGCAACTATATGCCAATAAATTGGAAAATATAGAAGAAGTGAATCAATTTCAAGACACATACAACCTACCAAAATTTAACCATGAGGAAATCCAAAACCTAAACAGACAAATAACAAGTAAAGAGACCAAAGCAATAATAAAAAGCACCTCCCAGCAAAGAAAAGCCTGGCTGGGCTCAATGGTTTCATTGCTTAATTCTACCAAACATTTTAAAAAAGAAATAATACCAATCCTACTCTAACTGTTTGGAATAATGGAAAAGGAAGGAATACTTCCAAACTTATTCCATGAGGCTAGTAGTACCCTAATGCTAAAACCAAAGACCTGTCAAAAAATGAAAACTATATGCCAGTATCACTGATGAATGTTGATGCAAAAACCTTCAATAAAATACGAGCAATCCAAATTCAACAACACATTGAAAAGCTCACCATCATGACCAAGTGGGATTTATCTTAGGGATGCAAGAATGGTTCAACATATGCAAATCAATTAATGTACTACATTGTATCAACCAAATGAAGTACGAAAATCACATGGACATTTCAATTGGTGCTGAAAAACCATTTGCTAAAATTCAACATCTTTTCATGATAAAAATCATAAAACTGGATATGGAAGAAACATACTTAAACACAATAAAATCCATCTATGACAAATCCATAGCTAGTATCATTGTAAATGATAGGCTTTCCTCTAAGATCTGGAACACAAGGATGCCCGTTTTTCACCACTGTTATTCAACATAGCACTGGAACTCCTAGCTAGAGCAATCAGAGAAGAGGGAAAAAAGGACATTGAAATTGAAAAGAAGCAAGTCAAATTATCCTTATTTACAGATGATATGATCTTATATTTGGAAAAACCTAAAGACTCCACAAGAAAACGACTTGAATTGATAAATTTAGTAAAGTTGCAGGATACAAAATGAACATACACAAAAATCAGTAGCATTTCTATATGCCAACAGCAAACAATCTGAAAAAGAAATCAAGAAATTAATCCCTCTTATAGTAGCTACAAATAAAATTAAATATCTAGGAATTAACCAAAAAATTGAAAGACCTCTACAATAAAAACTAAAAAACATTGATGAAGGAAATTGAAGACACACAAAAATGAAAAAAATTGTCCATGTTTGTGAATTGGAAAAATTAATATTGTTAAAATGTTCATACTACCCAAAGCAATCTACAGACTCAATGCAATCCCTATCAAAATACCAATGACATTATTCAGTGAAATAGAAAAAAAAATTTTTTTTATTTATATGGAACCACAAAAGACCCAGAGTAGCCAAAGCTATCCTACGCAAAAAGAACAAAACTGGAGGAATCACACTACTTGACTTTAAATTATTCTACAGAGCTACAGCATCCAAAATGGCATGATACTGGCATAAAAACAGACACATAGATGAACGGAACAGAATAGACAACCCAGAGGTAAATTCATACATCTACAATGAACTCATTTTTGACAAGGATGCCAAGCACATACATTGGGAAAAAGACAGTGTCTTCAATAAATGGTGCTGGGAAAACTCGGTATCTATATGCAGAAGAAACTAGACCTCTATCTCTTGCCATATAGAAAAATTACATCCAAATGGATTAAAGACTTAACTACAAGACCTCAAAGTATGACACTACTAAAAGAAAACATTGGGGAAACTCTCCAGGACATTGAACTGGGCAAAGATTTCTCAAGTAGTATCCCATGAGCACAGGCAACGGAAGCAGAAATGGACAGATGGGATCACATCAAGTTAAAGAGTTTCTGCATAGAAAAGAAACAATCAACAATGTGAAGACAACACACAAAATGGGTGAAAATATTTGCAAACTACCCATCTGATAGGGATTCATTAATATCCAGAATTTTATAAAGAGCTCAGACAAGTTTATAGGAAAAACATCTAATAATCTTATTTAAAAATGTGCAAAATATTTGAAAAGATATTTCTCAGAAGAAGACATACAAATGACAAACAGGCATATGAAAAGGTGCTCTACATCATTTATAGTCAGGAAAATGCAAATCAATACTACACTGAGATATCTTCTCACCTCAGTTAAAATGGCTTATATCAAAAAGGCAATAAAAAATGCTGGCAAGAATGTGCAGAAAAGGGAATTCTTGTACACTGTTAGTATGAATGAAAATGAATACAACCACTATGGAGAACAGCTTGTAGGTTCCTCAAAAAACTAAAGATTGAGCTATCATATAATCCAGCAATCCCACTGCTGAATTACAATCCCACTGCTGAATTACATATACAAAAGAAAAGAAATCAGTGTATCAAAGAGATAACTTCACTCCTATGTTTGTGGTATCATTGTTCACAATAGCTAAGATTTGAAAGCAACCTAAGTGTCCATCAATAGATGAATGGATAAAGAAAATGTGGTACATAAATGCAATGGAGTACTACTCAGCCATAAAAAAAGAACGAGATACTGTAATTTGCAACAACATAGATGGTACTGGAGATCATTATGTGAAGTGAAATAAGCCACACACACAGAAAGACAAATTTTGCATGTTCTCATTTATTTATGGGAGCTAAAAATAAAAGCAATTGAACTCCAGGAGATAGAGAATACAAGAGTGGCTACCAGAAGCTGGGAAGGGTAGCAGGTGGTGGGGTTGGGGATGGTTAAGGGGTACAAAAAATAGTTCAAAAGAACAAATAAGACCTAGTGTTTGTTAGCACAACAGGGTGACTACACTCAAAAATAATTTAATTATACATTTGAAAATAACTAAAAGTTTCTAATTTGATTGTTTGCAACAAAACAGATAAATGCTTGATGGGATGGATACCCTATTTGCCCTGATGTGCTTATTACGCACTGTATGCCTCTATCAATATATCTCATGTGGCCCTTAAATATATATATATCTGCTATATACCCACACAAATTAAAATTGAAAAATTAAAAAAAAGAAAATAAAAATTGAGAAAAGAAAAGAAAACTCTCAAATAAGTAGAACTATTATTTTGGTTTCCCTCCCCACAATTTTTTATGTTTGTTTATTATACGATTTAGAAACCTCTAATTAGAGAAACCTCTAATTTTTAAAACAAACAAACATAAAGTTGATTACATTAGATTCTAAATAACATTTTTAAAAATGTTATTTGTCCAAAACAATAATTAGTTATTAATTGAACTATAATTATCACACAATATCATTTTTAAGCTGGTTAATTAACTCTTAGGAGGGGTGAAGAAAGAATTAAGAAGGAACGGAAGTGGCCTGAGTCATGAAGTTTAGATTATTCTGATTATTTTAATTCCTCAAAGAAACTTTCTCTGATTGAAATTTAGCCTTTAATAGATGGACTTTCTCATGCCAATCATGTATATCTCATCATAGGACAAATACTGCATTGCGGTTACCTGTTTACTCATGCATCTCTGGCCCCATGAGCTCTGTGGATTTCTTGGTACAATACATATTTGTTGAATGGATAAATGGACTGATCAGTTCGTAAATTGAGCTAGACTGACAATTCAAAGAAGTCATATAAATTTGGAAAAGAAATTTTAGCCAGTTACAGAAATGTGACTCTTACCTCTATTTAATCTAGATTATTTAATCAACTTTATTTCATGTTTACCCACCAACAAAGAAAGTCACAGGAAAAACTATGATCTTTGCATTTGCTGTTATACTTTATTGGACACAGAAATAGCAATATTGTTTATTCCTTTTTAAAATATACTCTGGCAGTTAAAGATACTGAGAACACATACTTAAATTACTGTGACATTGTTTTCTTCATATTATAAATATATATTCATTTTAATGTATTCTCAAGTCTTACTCATTTTTGAGGATTAATCTGAATATTACCTCAACATGTTCAGATTGATGATGGTGATTTATACATCATCCAACATACTAAAAACTTAGATATTCTAGTGAAAAAGAAAGAAAATTGTTTGATAAATAAGACTCTTACAAATTATGCTTGTTTAAATGCAGAAACACATTATTTAAAAGAAAATGAATCAAATAATTGTGTGCACTTGAATAGTTGTATGCATCTTAGGCAATGGTCAATTTATTTTTAAAATAATTTTATTTCAACACAAATTATTTAATCTTTATTAAAAATAAAGGGAAAAACCTAAATATAAACTAACTAGTAATTCCAGCTTCTTATGTTTAAAGCAATGATTAATTTGTCAACCAGATGCAACGCATTGAAACTCTATGCTTCCCCAAAACATGGAAATATATTAATAAGGACTAATATACAATGAAGAAATTATCAAAGTATAAATTAATTCAACTTCTAAATGTGATAATAATTGTTCCAAGTGCATTAGTTTGATTTCATGGGATACATTTTCTTTATCATTTCTCTTTTGGAACCATAAAGGTAGAAGTGTCAAGGTCAATTTTTACATTTTTCATTTTGAAAGCATCCTTTTAAATCTTTATAAAGAAATCAGTATAAAATAAATATAAATAGCAGATGCGTAAGTGTAGATTGGGATAAATAAATCGTATGAACCCCAAATAAAATAATGCAGAAAGAACATAAGTGGGCTTATTGAAGGAGTATTAGAATATAACTATTTGTATGCAGAAGTGGTCTGATAAATCAGTTGAAAAGACAGAGGCATTAAAACTAGATTTAGGCAATTCAGTAGAATATCAAACTTAGTTGAAACAAAGTAGTTGAAGAAATAATATTTCATAAATGTGTTCTGACATTTTCTAATGAAGAAACGAGCAAGCATAAAAGAAAGAAACCTTACTATTAATCATGTATTTGAGTTGGCTTTTCTTTGTAAATTATTAAATTTCCTTGAGTACTTCAAATGCTCTTTTTAAGGAATTATTTTTTGCATCATTTGTTTTATATTTTTCCATAATTTTTTAAATTAATATTTTGTTAGAATTGTTTTCAGTTTACAAAAAACATGGATCAGAAAGTACAGAGTTACTATATACTCCCCCTACACACACACGTTTCTTATTAACATCTTAAATAGTATATTTGTTAACATTAATGAACCAATATTGATAAATGATTTTTAACTAAAATCCATAGTTTACGTTAGTGTTGTGTAGTTCTATGAGTTTCGCCAAATGGATAATGTCATGTATCCACCATTAGAGTATCATACAGAATATTTCTCTACTCTGAAGATTTCCTGTGCTTCACCTACTCATCTCTTCCTCTCTCTCCTCTACCCCTGTAACCACTGATCTTTTTATGGTTTGTATAGTTTTGCCTTTTCCAAAATGTCATATAGTTGAAATCACACAGGATGTAGCCTTATCAGACTGGCTTATTTCACTTAGTGATATACATTTAAAGTTCTTCCATGACTTTTCATGGCTCCTTTCTTTTCATTGCTGAATAATCTTCCATATTCTGGATATACCACAGTTTGTTTCTCCATTCACTTATGAAGGAATATCTTGGTTGGTTCAATTTTTGTGAATCACTTTTAAAATACGAGACTATACTTGCATAGCCAAATCATATATTGCCCCAGGAATTACCACAGGAGAGAACTCTTTGATAATCTGAAGTAATCTTTCTTTTGTTTTTATTCTACTTATCTCTTTTCTCTTGCATGAAATTCAAAGGTAAAAAAATTTCTGTTAAGTAGGCATCTCACTTTAAGCAACCTTAAAATAGTGCTTCTTAAATGATGCTCCAAGTAGCGTCTACATTAGAATCATCAGAGTTACTTGTTAAAATTCAGATTCCTGGGCTCTACTCTTGATGTACTGAATCATAATTTGTGGGGATGGAGCCCAGGTTTCTATTTTTTAAACAAAGCTCCTCATGTCGCCTACCCTCACTAAACTTTGAAAGCAGACTACTTTTGTAATCAAGTTGTGTTTTTGATAATGTATGATATAACATGCTTTCTCCACTTTTGGACGTCTCAGGACTGGGGAGAGTAGGATTCAACTTAGAGTATGTGGCCAACTCTTTATTAGAAAGAACTAATTTTTACAGAAATGTACTGAGTATTAGGGAAGATATTTTTTGATTCTATGTTGTTTCTTTCCATCATTCTTTGGAAAAGGAATGCAAGGATATTATCCTGGACCATTTACATTTCCAGCATTTCTTCATCAGGCTGAAGGTACCCAGAAAAAATTACTCTAGTACCTCAAACCATTACCTAGATCCACATTCTTAAGAAGGGCTTATAGATAAATATTGTTTCTTTCAAACCAGGAAACTGTTATAGTTCAATAATGGTTAATATTTTGGGTAATATTTTGAGTAATTTTCTGCATTTCTTATATTGCTATCGTTTCATTTTATTTCCAGCAAAATGTATTGCATTAGAATGTGGGAGAATTCAACTGAGTTGCTGATTGGATTTTCAAACTCATCGCAGAAATCACACCTTTGAAAGCCAAAGCTTTCATTTGTAAAACCTAGGCTTTTTAAGAGAATAAAAGTATTCTTGAAAATCAAAAGGAAAAATTCTAAAAAGCAGTACATCAGACTTGTGTCCCAAGCAGGAAATTAGAAACACAGTGGAAGATGATGTAAGAGCTAATTTTTCCTCCATATGTGGAAAACATACATGTACACATACACACACGGATGGAAGATCCGAGATATTAGAAATAAGAAAAGAGATCAAGAAAAATATATTTAGTTGTCCTCTAGAAGGCTCCCATCTTTGTCCTTCTGGATTCAGAGTATAGAAACCATGATTATTTTAAGAAACTCTGAGAGGAGAAAGAGCTGGTGCATTATTTCCTAAAGTGTAGCCCTGGGAGATTGCAAGTCTTTTAAAGAAAGCTATCCAGTATGGTCTTCAAGATAAGGAAGAAGAGATTAAGCAGGAAGGTCCCTGGACAAAACAAAGACTTTCCAAACTGAGAAAATGGGGGTCACAGAAGTGCTTAGAGAAAGCTGGTGGAACTGAAGATGTCTGGTTTTCAAACAAGGACAATGTAGAGTGTATGGACCAAGGTAACCAGATGCCACTGCAGTATAGCAAGTATCAACAGCTGTGGTAGGCATGTACTGATAAGAAGGGAAAAGGAGAATACGTCCAGGTGAGGACAAAAAGTGTCTATGAAGCCAGACACCTGATGCGCCAACTATATCTTATCAGTCTGGAAGCCTTACCTCTGAAACTTCTGTTTCTTTTGCTGAGCAAAATATGTGGTGAATCCTAACTTTGTCTAAGCATTTATTCAAAAAGAGAGTTGTTTGAACATTTAACTATAGAAAATATGAAATCCATATCTGTTAAGTTAAAGCTATATCCTCTGGATGTGAATCTGAAGATTAAAATTTATACTTTCTAGGTATAAGAAGATTATCTGAAATAAATATATAGTGAAAAATTTAATGTTTTCTTCCTGGGTTTCCCATTTATTCTCCATCATAGACTGGGTTCTTTATATCAGTAGAAATAGGCATACAATATGCATACAAAGAGAAATGTCCTAATAAAGTAAATGGAAGGTGCATGAAAGAGAAATTCTGGAAGACAAATCAATAATATCTAGCTTGGATGTTAGAGTCACGTGGTCAGAATTGATTCCAGACTTCCAACTTACTAGTAACTTTGTGTTTTCTCATCCATAATTTGTGAATAATATCTACCTAGCAGCACTGTATGTATGAGATTAAATAATGAAATATATGTAAAGCACGTAAACTAGGGTCTGACACATAGCAAATGCTCAATTTTCTTATTCTTAATCTTACTGTTCTTGTCATTTATTATTTTACGAATTGCTATTTGTAGAACTTAATGTTTTAGATTCTGATCTATGATTCTTATGGTCGGAATAATCCACAATAGTATAAATCTTGGTCTATGTTGAGAATTTCTTCATACAAACATAATTATGTAGCTCTTATACAGGCCAAACCTACATTCATTTCTATTAGTTATATGCTAGAGGTAATGAATTTTTATTAATTTATTTATGTAGACACATTCTATTACCACTCTTTACCAACTGCCATTATTTTGGCTTAGGAGAAAATGATCTTGAAAGAAGGTCTAGGTAGTTTTAACAGCTCTTTTGTGAACTTCAGATGTAACTGAATCATTTTCTAGATTTATCTGTTAAATAAATGGTCCATGAAAGTATGTACGGGTAGATAATTGATGGAAGCAAATAATCCTATTGAAACATTTGCTATTTATTTTTGATACAGTTCTTTTAAACAGACTGATTAGTTCCCTTTATGATTTCACCCTCGAAAGCACACATGATTTTGTTCTTTATCATTGTTGCATGACATTCCATTTGGCAGTTGGGCTTATTTTTAGCCAGACTATCAAAGTATTTTTCAACTGGACTGTCACTGCACTTGAACTTGGAATCTTATAACTTGAAGAACTGCCCTGGAGAAAGGAAGAAACTTATAATAAATGGGAAATTATAAATCTAGACCAACCCAAACTTGTACTGGTAATTATTCTAATTATTATTATTTCCTTAAATGTAATATGGTTCAATTATAGTTACTGATAACTAACAACTCATTGGAATATGTGTTAATTTGTATACGGAAGATAAGGCAGCATGTTATGTGAAAGTCTTTGAAAAACTATCTGAACTCAAATTATTTTTTTCTGAAGATCTTTATAGGAAACAAGAAATTTCTTACAAAAGTATTATTTTAGTTCCTTGGTATAATGTTACAGAAAAAAATTTGGAATATTGCTGAATGTAGGGATTTTAGAATTATATCTTAAGTATCTAGTATTTAAAAACTAAAAACCGTCTTGCAACTAGAGATTGCTATAATTAAAATGCAATAAAATCAAATGAAATAAGTCAAATATATTTTTCTATGTAAATATATTATCCAATATCGAATGGGTTCTTAATTACTACAATTCAATATGATTGCATTTTAAATATAAACATCTGCATTTTAAACTCACAATCAGTAATTTAAATTAAGTATTGTAGAATCTAGAATAAAAAACAGTTTTGATTACTTGTATGTTATGATCTGTGTCTACATTTTGCAAAACACAACTATAAATCAATCTCATTTGTTCTTCTTTACTAGATGAATGGAAGAAAAAAGTCAGTGAATCATATGTTATCACAACAGAAAGATTAGAAGATGACCTGCAGATCAAGGAAAAAGAACTGACAGAACTAAGGAATATATTTGGGTAAAGTTGTAAGAGTCATTATTTCTTTGTATAAGTGTCTTCAGTATTCACCTTATTTTTTAAAGTATCTATGTATTTTTTAAACCCGTAGAACCTCAGACATAAGCAGTCATGTTCTAAGCCTTAGGATGTCAGATTATCTCTCTTTGACCACTCATATAGCTCTCAAAATGCAAACATAACGTCTCACCTCCTTAAAATATAAATTGTAATCTGCCATCATTAAAGTTTAAAAATAAAAACCTAAAGGCTAGCCTTTGAATGCAAGCTATTGTTGATCTCAGTAATCTTCTCAGGAATTAGATCATTCTTGTAAACCATGCCGGCAATGAAAAGCAAGATTTTTCTTCCCACATAGTGGTCGCGTATTGGCCACATTGTTCTCTTTGAACTATGACGGTAAGTCCAATTTTAACAAACCCTCTGGTCTCTTGACATTGAAAGGCTGTCCCTTAATGGAACTGAGTATCATTCTGCCCCTGAACAGTCATATAACAACATATAATATTGCCTTCAGGATTTCAGTAGATTTTGTTCCATGATAACAAGAGAAAAATAATCTAAGTGTCACAACCTTGGAAGACACAAAATGTTCAGAAAAGAGGAGCAAGACCCTTATATACACAAAAAGCCTTCTGGTTAAATTGAATCTGACATTGAGAAACTAGATGCCCATTAGAGGGTCAAGAAAGTTACCTGCCTGACTAAGGAAAAGTTCCATATAGGCCAATTAGCCATGTTCATTTATAGCTGTGTTATGTAATGCACTCATGGCAAAGAACTCCCTCTATTTTACTTACAAAACAAGTGTAAAGCAATGACCAAATGACACATCTTTAAAACAAAATTTTAGATATAGTAAACATACAAATATCACATAACTGGCAAATAAAATCATCCATGTATAATATAGTTTATATGAAATTTGTCAATGGATGTAACAAGGCTTTCACAAGTGTTCAACTTATGGTTCAAAAAATAGTTGATTCTCTCTATAGTTTGGCCCAGGATGATGAACTCAACACTGACACTTGTGATGAGATACCACTGATCTGACTTTTGCAAGTAATATCACATGTTGATTTGAAATTCCTATAGAAATATAACTGGAATGTTAGTATAGTAGAATTATAAATATGTATTTGTTTTGTTGGAAAAGTATGAATATAGAACTTAATCATAAACATCTAGCTCTTATTGACTTAAATACATATGCTAAATGAAATATGATTACATTGAAGAGATTTTCCCCAACTTTTAAAGGTCAAAGCCTCAGTTATTTAGTATTATTTTTTAATTTAGAAAGTATTGAGCACATAGATCAAGGCTAGCTTAAACTAGATGTATCCAAACCTGAATATTAGGATTAACAATGGATTTAACATGTAGGTTCTTTCTCATACCACATCAACAACTACAAGCTGTTTTGACAACTGCTATAATGGACTTTTCCTGTGTTTCTACTAAATGCAACAAATGTGACCTTCTTTTTTCTGGTTAACATTGGGGGTGAGATGCAGGAATCTGTGTCAGGGAGCTTACAGTCCAGAATTTGTTGAGTGCCAGCTCATATTCAAGTGTTGTTCTGGATACATCAAATACAAGACATTATTTAATCTATAGTCATATGTAGATTGTTGTCATTTCATGTGTGCCAAATAATATTAACTCCGGTGGATGATAAACTAAGGATTAGAGACAAGGCAGTGGGAGTTGTCAAGTCACATGGTCAGTAAATTCTGGAATGTGATTTGTGTCAAGGTCTGCCTGACTCCATAGATAGCTCTCTTCCTACCATACCCTGCTTACAAAAACAAGATTTAGGTCCTGATTTATTCATTGATTTTTGGAATCATTGTAGATAAAAAGCATAGTTAAGTAAAGGTGTGTAGGCAAGAATGAATGAGTACCATAGAAAGTTTAGGAAAAGTGAGAAAAAATAATGTCTTCACCATGTTATCTGACTTGAGTAAGAAAGCTACGTGAATCAATGTAAGAATTTTGGAGTCATACAAACATGGTTTTAAATACAGCTTCTTCTATTTATAAGCTGTATATCCATGGATATGTTTTTTAATCTCCTTAATCCTCATTTTCATCTATAAAATGAGGTGAATAATAATCACCTCACAGGATATTTTCAAAATGAGGTAAATTAAATACTAAGTACAGGGCCTAACACATAGTAAGCATTGAGTAGTTGGAAATTTCTATTATCATGATTGATTGGATAAATAAGGACAGTTTGAAGGATAGAAGACTTAGCATAAAGTGAGAGTAACAAATAGCTTACTAAAAGTTAGAAAGAGTGAATGTTTGTATGAAGAGGATGATTTCAAAGTTAAAAATGTAAAGTATTAGCACAATTTAGGAAGATGCCGAAATCTGAAATATAGCTTTTAATGATTTTAATTGAAAGGGATTTGAAGAATTTTGAGACTAGAGTATTAGAAGGCTAATAAAAATGGCTATCAAATTTACTGAGGATAATGGTGAGACATTTTTGGAGAGAAAGACCAATAGCCTGGTGCTGATGACATTAAAGAAGCTACAGAATGTGATGATAAGGAAGCTGAGGAGAGGATTATCCAGTCTAGAATGATGTTTCTGTAACAACTAGGGGCCTCTTATGTTAATGGAGATGGAGACTGTAGTACTTGCTAAAATTTTCGATTCCATGACTCCACACTTTATCATATGAATCAGAATCTCTGGAGATGTCTTCCAATAACCTGAATGTTTAACAAGCTCCCCAGATAAAACTATGCATAATAAAAATGATACTTCTAAAGTTTGAAAACTATACTTCTAGAAAGATATCCAAATTGCACTGAGAACTCTTTGCCTGAGGTGATATTAGTGAAGGGATGAGGAATATGGGAACAGAAAGTAAGCAACTGGTGTGGTCTAAAGAGAGTCAAGAGAACCAAAAACAAGCAAGCAAAAACAGAATAATCTGCTTTTGTCTGATTTCGTCAGGGTAGAGAGCATAATCTGGGAGAAAAAAGTGAATTGCTTCCAGGGCAGAGTTCTAAGGATTTTCTTTTCTTTGGAATAAAATGATGGATGAAAGAAAGAAAAGAATAGTGTGCTGAGAATGTAAATTGTCTTACTCACTCATTCACAAAATTTTGAAGGTAGTTGGGAAGATCAAACATAACACTGTATGAAATGACATCTAAATGAGTATCTAGAGCATTATAGGTGCTAAATAAATGTTAGAATCTCATTACTCACCCTTATTCATTTATCTTATAAAGAGCATTCCTGTGATAAACAATTATGTTATGTTGCCTGACATCAGCCTTTCTCTAAACATTTAGATAGCAAGGAGACTGTATACAATGCCCAAAAAGGAACATGTAAACTAGCATCAAACGTAAAGGATCACTGATGTAAACAGTTTTTCATTTGCTAACCAATTTCTTTATGGCATTCCCGGTAGATGCTAATTTCATTCATTATAAGAGATTTTTCACCACATAATACACCATTGCTCTATCAGCTCAAATACACAATCTTCCTGGTATAGCTTTTACCCACAATATAATAAACAGCAATATAGTGCTAAATGTAAGACAGAAAGAGCTAAATAATTATCCTGCTTATGCCAATTTATAGCAGCTTTGGAATGGGAGCTTGATGTGGGAAAGAGGGGAAATGGAAATGGAATGTTCTTTCATCTTCTGCTATAAAGTTGCATTCACTCATAACTTTGGACATTTGTTTAGGTAATGGATTGGTGACAGGAAGAAATGAAAAAGAGAAGGCAGGAGGAGAAAGAAAGACAGAAAGGGCACCTTAGAGTACCATTATCCTCCTCTGTGCTGCCTCTAATCTTTATCAACATAACAGCACTTACTACATGGTGTTGTTTTTATCCATTTATAGGTCTATCTCCCCACTAGTATATGTGTTCACTAAAGGCAGCTTTTTTTTCTTGTTTAGCCTTATTTATATTTGTACTTATTTGTAAAACAAACTAATAACTTAGTGCTTACCATATGCCAGAAATGCTTCTATGTATCTTTTTGTGCATCAGCTTATATAATCCTAATGGTGAATATGTAAAGTACTTTAGCACAGTGTCTGGCACATGGCAAACCCTCAAAAATGTTGGTTAACACTTAATCATTATCGTTTATGTTAACAACCCTCTGAAGTAAGTGTTGCAATTGCCATGTTATACCTGGAGAAAATGAGGCTAATCAAATTAAACTGGCTTGAACTAGATTAAACAATTTGTATGATTTACCTAGGATTGCATCCATCTTTATTTGATTTCAAAATGTATCATATTCATAATCTTGGTTATGAATATTATACAAACTTTTTGAAAAAACTATGGAAGTGATAGCTCTCCACGTGTGACTTCAAATGTTTTCAATTAAATTATTTTGTTTCAATAGTTTTTATCATAATAAATTTTAAGACTATGTTTTGCTAATTTCATTGTCAAGCCAAATTTGTATCTGCTTAATCTATAATATGAAATTTAAAACCGTGAGAATACTCCAGAAAAGTTATAATTTTTCTTTTTCTTTTTCTTTTTTTTTTTAATTATACTTTAAGTTTTAGGGTACATGTGTACAACGTGCAGGTTAGTTACATATGTATACATGTGCCATGTTGGTGTGCTGCACTCATTAACTCGTCATTTAACATTAGGTATATCTCCTAATGCTATCCCTCCCCCTCCCCACACCCCACAACAGGCCCCCGTGTGTGATGTTCCCCTTCCTGTGTCCATGTACTCAATTCCCACCTATGAGTGAGAACATGCGGTGTTTGGTTTTTTGTCCTTGCAATAGTTTGCTGAGAATGATGGTTTCCAGCTTCAACCATGTCCCTACAAAGGACATGAAGTCATCAGTTTTTATGGCTGCATAGTATTCCATGGTGTATATGTGCCACATTTTCTTAATCCAGTCTATCATTGTTGGACATTTGGGTTGGTGCTTGGTTCCAAGTCTTTGCTATTGTGAATAGTGCTGCAATAAACATACATGTGCATGTGACTTTATAGCAGCATGTTTTATAATCCTTTGGGTATATACCCAGTAATGGGATGGCTGAGTCAAATGGTATTTCTAGTTCTAGATCCCTGAGGAATCGTCACACTGACTTCCACAATGGTTGAACTAGTTTACAGTCCCACAAATGGTGTAAAAGTGTTCCTATTTCTCCACATCCTCTCCAGCACCTGTTGTTTCCTGACTTTTTAATGACTGCCATTCTAACTGGTGTGAGATGGTATCTCATTGTGGTTTTGATTTGCATTTCTCTGATGGCCAGTGATGATGAGCATTTTTTCATGTGTCTTTTGGCTGCATAAATGTCTTCTTTTGAGAAGTATCTGTTCATATCCTTTGCCCACTTGTTGATGGGGTTGTTTTTTTCTTGTAAATTTGTTTGAGTTCATTGTAGATTCTAGATATTAGCCCTTTGTCAGATGAGTAGATTGCAAAAATTTTCTCCCATTCTGTAGGTTGCCTGTTCACTCTGATGGTAGTTTGTTTTGCTGTGCAGAAGCTCTTTAGTTTAATTAGATCCCATTTGTCAATTTTGGCTTTTGTTGCCTTGCTTTTGGTGTTTTAGACATGAAGTTCTTTTCCTTTTTTTTTTTTTTTTTCGGATGGAGTCTCGCTCTGTCGCCCAGGCTGGAGTGCAGTGGCGTGATCTAGGCTCACTGCAAGCTCCGCCTCCTGGATTCACGCCATTCTCCTGCCTCAGCCTCCCGAGTAGCTGGGACTACAGGCACCCACCACCACACCTGGCTAATTTTTTGTATTTTTAGTAGAGACGGGGTTTCACTGTGTTAGCCAGGATGGTCTCGATCTCCTGACCTCGTGATCTGCCCACCTTGGCCTCCCAAAGTGCTGGGATTACAGGCATGAGCCACCACGCCTGACCCAGAAAAGTTGTAATTTTTAAACACTATGACATCAACATAATCCAAAACAACTTTTTTGGCATTGAGTAGATACATCTTGGTCATTAATTACAGTGCCTCACTTTAAAATTGACTAGGTTTAATTATGTACAAAAAGTGGTCAAAAGAATGCTCTGTTCCATTAAATAGTCACAATGTATAGAGGAAATAAAAAAATGTTTTCTTAGATACACCTTTTTGTACCTTTTCTCTCCGAAAAGTTCATCTGAGGCCTGTTGCATTCCACTATACTCATCCTTAAAACGAAATATCTTCTAAAATTATTGCAGTATAGCCAACTATGAAATTTGGCTATTATAAGATGAATAGCACCGGAAACTTTTCAAGCTGATCTTATTTAAGAGGAGTAGACCCTTTCTGTCAAACTACTAAGTAGGATATTGAAGGGGAAATGTCATCTTATAATTAACATAGAATGAAAATATTATTTGGCATGTTTGGGTAGTGTGTTTTGCCAATTAGCCACAAAACAAAAAATAAGAATCATCAACAACAAAAAAACCCTCAAATCCAAAAGGAAACAAAGAATTCATAATGCCCTAAGGCAGTCTATTTCTCCAATTCTTTTCTTGTTTGTCCAGGTAAAACTAGTTAAGAACCATAATTTTACAGGAATATCTTGTGAAATCATTGAGAAGCAACTTGACCTCAATCTCTCTCTGCCTGTGTCTCTCCCTATTGTTCTCCCTCTCCTTCTCCATCTGTAGCTCGCTATCTTTCTATCATTTTCTCTCCCCCTTACCCTTCATCTCTTCTTCTTTTCCATCCTGTACCTCCATGATTCCTTCTTTCCTATCCCTGTTTTGAAGAGCAAAACAATACAAAAACAGTAAAAATAATATCAATGCCTTAATAGAAATAACTGTTATAGCAGCTAATATTTATAAAAGCTTTACAAGCTCTAACTTATTTACACTACACAACAATCTCATAAGATAACAATAATTATGCCAATTTTATCATATCTGTCACTCTAACTCTATAATTGTTTATTGTATGAATGGCTGAATAAATGAATATACTTCACAGTATTAGTTTGCAGATTTTATTTGCAAGATATCGAACAAATATATTTCTGGATATTTCTAGGAGATATATATTAGAAACATCTTATTGATATAGTCTGCTTCTATTGCTTGGAGGGCATGGGGCAGGGAAGAATCTGCAATGAATAGGCAAGAAGTTGCAACTAGCCATTTGAAACTTAAATGATCAATTTAGGAAACTAGACAACCCATAAAAAATCCTTACCTTCTTTCTACATTCTTGGCTTTCCCCTAAGTTTTAACCAATGAATTAGCTTTAAAATGTATCTACCTGTCTGAATACCTTGGAGAGCAGTGTGTTACTTTTTGGCCAACTGTTCAAATGTTACATTTTAATAAGTTCCCACTTGTGGTCATGTTAGATATCTTCTTGAAAGGATGAGGTCATGAAAAAGAAGTTTAATTGGATCACAAAACTGCACACTTTTCTAGGTAAAAGGTAAAGGCTAGGAAAAGAATTCATTATGCTACAAGAAAGAAAGTAACGTTTGGGTACAGAACTATCATTTTTAATGATTAAGAACAGCATTTACTATTAGAAATATATTCATAATAGTGGCTTTATTTTAATTAGGAACTTCATTCATGCCCCAGCATGCACTATGAACTCATTAGGATATGTTAAGTTACAGTGTGGCATGGCAGGTGATGAAAAATGTAAGGGGAAATTAAAAAATAAATTGAGCTTAGGGTATTAGAATACATAAGCGATGCTCAATTGGCAGTGAATTTGACATACACAGTTACTTTAGAAGAGGCAAAAGAAGAGAAAATGAAATTTCTCTCCTAGGAACGATTGCTTAAATATCTTGAATATTTTAATTACATGTTTCAAAACAGAAACGTTTGACTAGAAGTTAATGGGAAGTGAGAATTAGGATTCAAATATAGCCCCCAAAGTAACTCTCATTTTAAAAATGTACATTCCAGTTATTAAAGTCGAGCTAAAAATTGTACTATTAAAAATCACACTTGACTGCCAAATATTACAGGAGTCTATTCTCTGTTGATTCATTTTGTTGACACTAAGAGAAGCTGCATGAGTTCAAGGAGGATATAATTCAAGAGGAGAACAAAAGCAACAAGCAGCGGCTCAGTTTAAAGCGAGAAACTCTTTAGGACTCTATACTGAGTCACTTATAGATGGTAAAGTCTAGTTCAAGATTCAGTTAGCTGAGGAACAATTGTTGAATAGTCATTAATTTTGCTTTCAATTTTATTTATGTAAATAATAAACATTCATCTAGTGCCTTTCTTTTTTAAAAATAAAGCAATGGACCCTGGCATCTTGTATTTTCTGTTTATTCCATGTTCATTTGTTTTGCAAAGCTGATCAGAGTATTAGATATCAGGACGAACACAGCAGTCAATTTCAGGATTTTATCTAGTATGTGTATTTCCAGGACTGATGCATTCAAAGGATCCGGGATTTAGTGAGTAGTTTATATCAAGGAGACTCTTGAAAACAACCTGAAGTGAGCCTTAAGAGCAGAAGCGAGGCGTATAGTAGGTGTTTAGTAGGTGTTGTGCCAGACTTATTGAATGGATCATCAAATTTAGATCACAGAATAAGAAAGCAATTGAGTTTACCCTCCCAAAGAAAGTGATTTTCATCTCAACTTCAACCTTTTACCCTCCTTTGCATTTTTCATTCTTTGAGTCTCTCCACTGTTGAAAATGTAGTAATATTAAAAGTTTGAGAGATCAAGTTTAAATAAGAGAATCTCATGTGCAGTTCTGTGTTCTATGTATAATTTAAACTTTTCAGAGCACCTTGATGAATAAAAATTATGTATACATAGAAAACAGACATCTGAAAGTAAACTCATTTCACTCACACACAAAATCTCACATAATATCTATGGAGAAATTCAGGAAAATCCTTCCAAAAAGAAAGGTGGGGGGAAGTAGCATCTGATAAGATATTGGAAAAAAGAATATAATCCCAATGTATTACAACTTCTGCCTGAAGCAAAGTTCTCTTGTACTCTGACTGGGTCAGATTTCACAGATAAAGGTCTAAACTCTGGTAGGGTACTCTGATATAGTCCCTGGTGAGAAGTGGAGTGATTCTATTAATGAAATCCTTGTCTTTGTCTGAACAAAGACCATTGCCCCAGGAGGGCCCTTGAGAGCCACAGGTAGCCTTTCAAAAGGAATGTAAAGCTAAAATTCTCGACCTCTTGAGGTCCATGGTGCTCCCAGGACATTTTTCCATAGAAATGAGATCATATCCTTGGCTTGACAGGTCAATTTCAAGCTGCCTCCTGCCTATTTAAATCTCTAGCAGCTTTAGAGAGATAGCATAGTCTTTGGTGAGTGAGCCAAAGTTTCATATCACTTGTAAAGTACTTACACTTGAAAGGTACTATAAATTCAGAACATTATCATCAAGGCATCCAGTTAAGAACATCAAAAGCTATTGGAATTTTAAAATAGAAAAAGAAAAAGTGCTATTCTCCAGGGTACTGCTAAAAAAGAGAAAGGCTCTAAATCCAGGGTCATTGAAGAACCTCAGTGAAATGCTTTAATTAGAAATGGCAAGCCTTGTGGTTTGTTTTCACAGCCATGGGAATGCAGTATTCCCAAACTGTTTTTACCCTCCTACCCTTCTTGCTTTCTGTGTTTCCTTGCAGCAAAACACGTAGACATGCTTACTAATACTGGGAAACACACCTCAACTTGCTTTGGAAAGCCTTTTGTGGAAGTACAATAAACTCCAGTGTTTATAAATGTTAATAATATAAGAAGGGGGTTCAGAATTTCATGAAGATAGTTAAGAATTTAACTCACTTCTATCAGCAATTTCCCTCAGCTCAAAAAATACTGCAATCAAAATCATTTCTGATGAAAATGCCACTGTTTTAAATGTCTACTTATAATAAAATGAGCCTACTTATAAATGATAGAGCTATTTATGGTATGGCAGTAACTTCACAAAATAACATGATTCTTAGAAATGTGTGGTCTTTGGCCCAGCCTGGCTTTTAAACCCTCAAAGCCAAATATATTATGGATGTCTTGGAAGAAAGTAAACTAGGTACTTGGAACACACTTGGAAATGCAATCACAGGTCACAGAGGTCTTCTTTGTGGTTATGACTTCAAATAGTAGAGGTATTCAATGGAGCTGAACTCTGCCTTTCAAGCTAGGTAGATTGGATTTTTCTCTTAAAGTTTGTAGGAAATCAGTGTCCATAAATAAAAAGGGAATGAAAACTGTGACTGGAAACAGAATGTTGATGGACAATGATTCAGCTCTGAGCTGCTTCGGCTTTTCTTCCCTGGTCTTTCTATTGTCCAGCAAATGAAACACACTATAAAACCACAAGAAAAAAAAAACAAAGTATTGGACTGGGGGAGGAGAGAGAGGCCTTGTGATCCTAAGAAAAACTATGTAACCAGCAGCCTAAGCAAAACAGGGAAGGATGCACATTCTTCTGAGCTAATCATAATGAACTTAATGGCAAATACTGAAAGAAGAAAAAGCTTTGGAGCTCTTCTGTAGCAATAAACACCTGAGAAAATGCAGTTTTTCAATACGTATGTCCAATATTGTATAGCAATACTTGTTATGTTTTGCTGTTTTCAAAGTGGAAAAAATCATTTCATCAGTGTGGTAATCCTTGAAAGCCTCATTCTTATAGTTATACCAGGATTCAAATCCTATCATGACTCTGCCTTTTAAGTAGTTTGTTCTTTTTTTCCAACTTGGGCAAGTTATTTAACCTATTTAAGCTTCAATTTCTTCAATTATAAAATGAGTAAAATAATATATGTGACAATATGCATGACTTTGTGCTGTTGTGTCCGGAATTGGTGGGTTCTTGGCCTCACTGACTTCAAGAATGAAGCCGCGGACCGTCGCAGTGAGTGTTCAGTTCTTAAAGATGGTGTGTCCGGGTTTGTTCCTTCTGATGTTTGGACATGTTCCGAGTTTCTTCCTTCTGGTGGGTTTGTGGTCTGCTGGCTTCAGGAGTGAAGCCGCAGACCTTTGCAGTGAGTGTTACAGCTCTTACCGCGGCACATCTGGAGTTGTTTGTTCCTCCCATCCGGAGTTGTTCATTCCTCCCAGTGGGTTTGTGGTCTTGCTGGCTTCAGGAGTGAAGCTGCAGACCTTCATGGTGAGTGTTACAGCTCATAAAGGCAGTGCGGACCCAAAGAGTGAGAAGCAGCAAGATTTATTACAAAAAGCGAAAGAACAAAGCTCCCACGGTATGAAAGGGGACACAAGCAAGTTGCCGCTGCTGGCTGGGGCAGCCTGCTTTTATTCCCTTATTTGGCCCCACCCACTTCCTGCTGACTGGTCCATTTTACAGAGAGCTGATTGGTCCGTTTTGACAGGGTACTGATTGGTGCATTTACAATCCCTGAGCTAGACACAGAGTGCTGATTGGTGCATTTACAATCCTCTAGCTAGACATAAAAGTTCTCCAAGTCCCCACCAGATTAGCTAGATACAGAGTGCTGATTGGTGCATCCGCAAACCCCAAGCCAGACACAGAATGCTGATTGGTGCATTTACAATCCTCCAGCTAGACATAAAAGTTCTCCAAGTCCCCACCCAACTCAGGAGCCCAGCTGACTTTGCCTAGTAGATCCCACACAGGGGCCGCAGGCGGAGCCGCCTGCCAGTCCCACACTGCGTGCCTGCACTCCTCAGCCCTTGGGCGGTGGATGGGACTGGGCACCGTGGAGCAGGGGGTGGTGCCCGTCGGGGTGGCTCAGGTTGCCTGGGAGCCCACGGGGGTAGGGGGGTGGAGGGGCCTTGGTCATGGCGAGCTGCAGGTCCTGAGCCCTGCCCCATGGGGAGGCAGCTGAGGCCTGGCAAGAATTCAAGCGCAGAGCAGGTGGGCTGGCAGTGCTGGGGGACCCAGTGCACCCTCTGCAGCTGCTGGCCCAGGTGCTAAGCCTCTCACTGCCCGGGGCCGGCGGCACCAGCCTGCGGTGCAGAGTGTAGGACCCACTGAGCCTGCGCCCACCCAGAACTCACGCTGGCCTGAGAGCACTGCGCACAGCCCCAGTTCCTGCCCACTCCACTCCCTCCACACCTCCCCACAAGCAGAGGGAGCTGGCTCTGGCCTCGGCCAGTCCAGAGAGGGGCTCCCACAGTGCAGTGGCAGGCTGAAGGGCTCCTCAAGTGCGGCCAGAGTTGGCACCGTGGCCTGAGGAGGTGCTGAGAGCAAGCGAGGGCTGCTAGCACTTTGTCATCTCTCACTGTGGTGAGGAATAAGTAAGATTAAGCGCTTGCTACAGTATCTGGCATGTGATATGCAATCAAAAAATGATTATTGCACTGTTGTTACCATTGCCAACTTCACTATGAATATACAACTTTCTTTTTGAAGTATAACTCTTGGGATAATTTTAGCATCATTTTTGTTGAGGCTTAGAAAATGACACCTCAAAATGAAGGCCTTACAAGCAGCCTTAGAAGCCAAACTTTCTCTCTGACCTTCTCCTGTCCTCTTGTCTCTGGCCCCTCATTTTCCCCAGAGGGTAGCCATAGAGACTAGAATCCCTCTCCCCTCAAGGCAGGTCATGGAAACTGGAACTTACAGAGTTCTTCCTGTATCTTTGAGTCTTCATTCTGAAGGCTCTTATGTCTTGTATCTCTTGTGCCTTTTAAAACTATGATCAAATATATTTTATGCCTTTTCTTCTATTAATGTCCCTTTTGTCAGTTGATTTCAGCAAACCTTCAGAGAGGCAAAGGGGAAGGTCTTTCTTGGCCCCTATAATTTCATGCCATATTTGACTTTTCTTGGCCTTTTATATTTGACAACAATTTTCTGATTTCTGATTTCCTGATTTACATAATAATCAATTTTATATATGTATTATGTAAGTATTCCCTACTAACAGTGACTCTCAGGTTCCTAGATGATGTCTCACCTTGGTTTTACTTGTCTTTAAAAAGTGCCACTAAATTTGCTATTGTGACATCTAGTAGCTGTCAGTGATTCTGGAGCAACTATTGGAATCATAGTGTTATTTCTGGTGACATCATTACAATGTAAAACTACAGAATTTCCTCTCAATTTTAATTCTTCATATAGAGGGTTCAAGATTCTTTCTGTAAGTGCAAAATAATCTTAGAAAAAATACATTTCTGAATTGATAGTAACAGGATTTGCATTTATAATTTTCAAATGAAAGACAATATGCTAAAAGATGAATTTTGTGATCATCTGTAACATGTTTTTTTCAGCTCTGATGAAGCCTTCAGTAAAGTCAATTTAAATTACCGCACTGAAAATGGGCTGTCTCTACTTCATTTATGTTGCATTTGTGGAGGTGAGTACTTGAAACTTAGTACTTCTTAAACTGGTTATATGTGTATATCGTCAGTGACTTGAGCTGCTTAATAGTCTACAAAAGAATTCTATTCAAACTCAATTTTCCCTTCTGCTTTGCCTTTTCCAACCTTGATAATCTCAGTTTAGGCAGTAACTATCAGGCAGAATATTCCAATTGATTTAGCTTTAAATATAAACTTCATTGTGTTGCTACCGGAAACCAAGTCACTCAGTTTGCTTGGAAATCAAAAAGCACTTTTCAATATTGGGCATGCCAGTCAGGGATTAACTTAAATTCAGAAGCACTTAAAGATTCCCCAAAATATCATCAAGCAGTTGCTTCACAATATTCAACAAGAGTATGTGGAAAAGTGACAAATGCCAAAGATAAGATCTAAAAGTGAAGATTGATCGAAGTGAAGATTAAGAGTTAAATTTGGCTTACACTTTAGTTTGTTTTGTTTATCAATGTATCTCAAGTACTTTGAATGGTGCCTGGCCTGTAATAGCCACTCAGTAAAGTTATTGAATTAATGAATGAACCATTAATATTTATCTTGTTAATCCAAACTAAATTCATTGAGCTTAACTTCTTAAAATGGAACAGAAATGTGTAAGTGTCAACTCTAACCATATTCCTTAACCATTTCTCCCAAACAAACCAAACAGACTCTGCTTAACAGATTGTTCTCTCAACTTCAAACGTGCCTTCCCAACCTTGGTTATATCCTTCATATTTCTTTGATCTAAATAAGCTCTACTGTTAATAATGTTCAGATAAATCCTCTACAATTAGATTTTTTAATTTAAGCTTTTTCACTAATAGTTTATTATGGTGAATTCTCTTATGTGTTTATGTTTCAAAACCATCTGATGATGAGGGTACTAAATAAAAAATCTAAGACAAAGAGTCAAAATACACAGCATTTGAATAAAGTTTTATAAATGGAAAAGAAATATCCCCTAGTAAGTAAGGTTGTCAATTAATAGAAAACTTTACAAATGGCCTGCAGAACAGCAGCTTGACATTTTTATACAGCTGTATGGCATTTATCATTAAGTCAAAAAGAGTCTTAAACTCACCCCATTCCCACAACGATTTAGCCTTTTTTCATTTTTCTCTTTAAGGCAAGAAATCACATATTCGAACTCTTATGTTGAAAGGGCTCCGCCCATCTCGACTGACAAGAAATGGATTTACAGCCTTGCATTTAGCAGTTTACAAGGTATGACACTTTAATTCCCATAAACACTGCATTGGAACTAAGGATAGTGTGTATCTTTAGGCTTTTTTTTTTTTTTTTTCAAATTAGTAATCATGGAAAATTTTCAGTGACCAGAGGCGTTACATTACTAAAGGACTTCTTTCTCTTTATTGAGCAGATACCTGCTGCATACTAGGCACATACTCTTTTTAATGCTTTCTGTATTTAACTCATTTAATTCTCACAAGAACCCCATGAGTGAATATGATTATTATCCCCAAGGTTACATGTTTATCCAGGGGTTAGCCAGGATTTAAGACAAGGCATTCTAGTTCTGTTGCCAAAGCTCCTCATCAGAACACCATGATGCCTCTGTGCAGAGAGAGATGAGGTTGTATTTAAAGACAAAAGAAGCACACTGAAGCTGTATTTCTTTACTGCAAATTTTTCTTAAAAAACCTTTTTGCTTTAGCTGTTTATTTTCTTATGTTAGCCCCTGGCTCCAACCTAATCTCAGCACCTGATAGAATAATAAATATAATAGTGGATTGGACAAACTGGGATACTTAGTGTTGGAATTGAACCTTGAGATTTTCATAAATATAAATTTATAAAACATACAAATTATATAATATGCATTGATCATTTTATAATTATAATAACAATTTCTACTTTGTATTTATTATGAGCTAAATATCCTAAGTTTAATGTATTTTAGTCATTAAAATAACTGCGTATTAGGATTTACTTTACAGAAAATGCAATTAAAGACTAAAGTAGATACCTGGACAATATTAGAATAGTGATTAAAGTCAACTACAGTTGGCTCATTACTCCCAGAATCTCATTTGTATATTGCGTATTTTGTTCTTTCTCATTTTCATGTGAGTCTGTGACAGAATTTTATTTCAGTTTTGTGTGTGCACGTGTGGGAGGAGGGACAACTTTTTGCTTGTATTAGGAACCCCCTGCACTATCTCCCTCCCCCAACTGCTAGAGAGTTTGTCATTGGGAGGGAAGAGGACCTTATTTTCCCATGATCTAGCATCACAAATTCCTGTAATTCATAGTGCAAATACTCTAAAGTTTCATCTCTTTTCATGCCCAGTCAATGCCTAGTCAATTCTTCTAATTCCTTCTGGGAGAAAGCCTCAGTTAAGTGCTAAATTGTCTTTAGTACCTGTTAGTTATCCTGCTAAACTATGAAACATTCTGAGTTTCCAGTGTAGAAAACAGCATCTGATGTTGACTTTTCTTCTGAAAGGCAGGAGGTGAAAGTAGAAGAGCTCCAAGGAACAGGAAGGTAGTGATGGATAGTCATGGCACTGTATGAAACCATGAATTCTGAACCTCACCGTCTGGGAGATTTTTTCTATATTAGTTCATTTTGCAAAGATTTAGCATGACACTGGCACAGAAATGGGTTCTGAATCATTTAGTCCTACGATATTTAGAGAATATATTTCTTCAACCTCTGTTTATAATAGCTAAATTTCCACTTTTAGAGTTTTCTTTGCTCTATTTTTATGTTTTTTTCTATTGTAGAGAAGGGTGCATAAACTATAACTTTTTCATAGCAAGTTTAAATGAAAATTTAGATTCTTGGGAAACAAAGCAGGCAAAAATATTAAAAGGCCATAAGAAAATGCATAGTTATTTTGCAAATTTCTTAACAAAAGTGAAAAACAAATTAAAGTTACTATTTCATTTTAAACACAAAAATAATATAAAGTAGTTGTGTGTCCAGAATTGGTGGGTTCTTGGTCTCACTCACTTCAAGAATGAAGCCAGGGACCCTCGCAGTGAGTATTACAGTTCTTAAAGGCGGCATGTCCAGAGTGTGTTCCTTCTGATGTTTGGATGTGTTTGGAGTTTCTTCCTTCTGGTGGGTTCGTGGTCTCACTGGCTACAGAGTGAAGCTGCAGACCCTCGCGGTGAGTGTTACAGCTCTTAAGGCAGCACGTCTGGAGTTGTTCATTCCTCCCAGTGGGTTCATGGTCTCGCTGGCTTCAGGAGTGAAGCTGCAGACCTTCGCGGTGAGTGTTACAGCTCATAAAGGCAGTGTGGACCCAAAGAGTGAGCAGTAGCAAGATTTATTGCAAAGAGCCAAACAACAAAGCTTCCAAAGTGTGGAGGGGCACCCGAGTGGGTTGCCACTGCTGGCTCAGGCAGCCTGCTTTTCTCTTATCTGGCCCCCACCCACATCCTGCTGACTGGTCCATTTTACAGAGAGCTGATTGGTCCGTTTTGCAGAGAGCTGATTGGTTCATTTTGACAGGGTGCTGATTGGTGCATTTACAATCCCTGAGCTAGACACAAAAGTTCTCCACATCCCCACTAGATTAGCTAGATACAGAGTGCAGACTGGTGCATCCACAAACCCTGAGCTAGACACAGGGTGCTGATGGTGTGTTTACAAATGTTGAGCTAGATACAGAGTGCTGATTGGCATATTTACAATCTCTCAGCTAGACATAAAGTTTCTCCAAGTCCCCACTAGACTCAGGAGCCCACCTGGCTTCACCCAGTGGATCCTGCACAGGGGCCGCAGGTGGAGCTGCCTGCCAGTCCCACGCCATGTGCCTGCACTCCTCAGCCCTTGGGCAGTCGATGGGACAGGGCACTGTGGAGCAGGGGGCAGCACGCTTCGGGGAGGCTCGGCCATGCAGGAGCCCATGGAATGGGGTCGGGGGGAAGCTCAGGCATGGCAGGCTGCAGGTCCTGAGCCCTGCCGCATGGGGAGGCAGCTATGGCCTGGTGAGAAATCGAGCACAGCGCCAGTGGGCCGGCACTGCTGGGGGACCCGTAGCACCCTCTGCAGCTGCTGGCCCAGGTGCTAATCCCCTCACTTCCCGGAGCCGGCAGGACTGGCTGGTCACTCGGAGTGCGGGCCCCGCCAAGCCCACGCCCACCCAGAACTCTAGCTGGGCCACAAGCCCCACCATGCGACCCCAGTTCCCGCCCGTGCCTCTCCCTCCACACTTCCCCGCAGGCTGAGGGAGCCAGCTCCAGCCTCGGCCATCCCAGGAAGGGGCTCCCACAGTGCAGCAGCAGGCTGAAGGGCTCCTCAAGTGCGGCCAGAGTGGGCGCCAAGGCCGAGAAAGCACCAAGAGCGAGCGAGGGCTTCGAGAGCTGCCAGCACGCTGTCACCTCTCAGTTGTTCACATTACCAGGCATTAAACCTAGTAACCATTAAATGCATTAAACCTACTTCTAATTATCCCTTGACAGAACTACTCCAGTAAGTATATAATTCATTTTGGGCTCCAGTTCCCTTCCCCCATATAGTATTAATAACTTTTTAATTTTAATATTATTTCAAACTTACAAAAAGAATTGCAAGAATAGTACAAGAAACTGCTTATCCAGGTTCATTAACTGTTTGCATTTTGTCCCATTTCCATTATTGTTTTTTTAGAACCATTTGACAGTAAATTGTATAAAATATGCCCTGTTGCCACTTCAGTCTTCATTTCCTAAGAACAAGAAAATTCACTTACATAACTCCAATGCAATTATAAAATTAAAAAGAACATTGAGATGATATTAACATTGATAAGATGTGATAATCTATAGTTCAAATTCGTTTTATCAATTGTCCCAATTGTGTCATTTATAGATTATTTTTTCTTGTCCAGGATAGGATTCAATCCACAATCATGCATTTTCGGTTTTCTTATTTCTGTAATCTCCCTTACTCTGAAAGAATTTCTCACCCGATCCTTGTATTTTTTAATCTTAATATTTTTCATGCATACCAGTTATTTATACATATTTCTTTGAATTTTTTTGGTATTGCAATAGAATTTTATTTTGTTCATAACACTCACAGAATGAATAATGTAACTCTCCCATCCTTTTGTTCACTACATCAAATAGCTCTTTCAATTATACACCCTGGCATGCTGGGCCTGACTCATTGTTAGAGGAAAGGGGTCCCGATCCAGGCCCCAGGAGAGGGTTCTTGGATCTTGCGCAAGAAAGAATTCAGGGCGAGTCCACAGTGCAAAGTAAAAGGAAGTTTATTATGAAAGTAAAGTGGTGAAAGGACAGCTACTCCATAGACAGGGTAGGATGTTCCTGAAAGTAAGAGGAGGAGCGCATCCACCCTAGGTACAATGCTCGTATACATGGGGAGATGTGTTCTGCTACAAGGGTTTGTGATAACATATTAATTTTCTTAATTGCTATATTTTGCAAGAATCGATATTATAATCTTTAAAGCAAAATTAGGAATGCCTTTGTTCTACAGATATCAGGATATCTGGACACTCCCAAGTCTGGGTCTGTTCAGTAAACATTATTAACTTGTTCTTTAACTGTAAACATCTAGAGGTTAAAAATGCCTAACTTTCTGAGAATGTAACCCCATAAGTCTCAGCCTCATTTTCGTATTTTCCTAGCCCTCACTCAAAATGGAGTTGCTCACTCTGGTTCGAACGCCTCTGACATCATGACTGTATATTTTCTAATCAATAGAGTAATCTCTGCTTTCATTAATAAAAGTGAAGCAGATATTTAGCTATTTAATACCACATGAATGATTAATCCTCATACATCTTTTTTTGTTTTAGTTTGTTGAGTTTTTCACAGGGTTTAGTTTTATTGAGGTTTAATATATACCAAATACAGTTATCAATTTTAAGTCTACAATTGTTAGCTTTTGAAAATGTATGTAATCATGTAACCATCATCACAGTCATGTTATAGGACATTTCTACTATACCAAAAAGTTCCCTCGTGCCATTTTGCAGTCAGTCTCCTTCTCACCTGGTCTCTGGAAACAAGTGTTTTCTGTCACTATAGTTTTCTCTTTTCTAGAATTTTAAATAAATTTATTACATCCAGTATGTTTTCTTTTCTATATGGTTTCTTGCACTTATCATAAGGCTATTGGGATTCACCCATGTTGTATATTCTGTAATTAATGCTTTTCTTGTAGAATTGTATTCCCTTATATGGATATACCACAATTTACCATTTACCTGCTGATGGACATTTTCCCAGATTTTGACCATTTTAAACAAAGCTGTTTTGAACACTCACATACAGGTATTTGTTTGAACATATGTTTTTATTTCTCCTGGGAAATACCTAAAAGTGGAATTGCTGAGTCACATAATAAGTACATGCTTAATTTTATGAGAAACTACCAAACTTTTTAACAAACTAGCAATTCCTTCCTACATCAGCAAGGTATGAGAGCTGTAGTTTTTTCACATCCTTTCCGGCACTTGGTGTGGTCAGTCTTTTTTTTTTTTTTTTTTTTTTTTGACTATTCTATTGGATGAATTTTAGTATTTCATTATAATTTTAATTTGCATTTCCCTGAAGACTAAAGAGGTTGAATAGGTTTTTATGTGCTTATTAGGCATCCTTTATTTTTTAATGTAGTGTCTGTTAAATCTTTTTGCCATTTGTAATTTTGTTTATTATTTTCTTGAATTGTGAGGGAACTTTATCTATTCTAATACAATTCTTTTCTTGAATATACTTTTGCAAAAATTTCTCTCAGTCTCTGACTTGCCTTTTCATTTTCATAACAGTGTCATTTGAAGAGTAAAAGGTTTTTGCATTATTTTTAAACTTATGACTGTAGTGATTACCATACAGTTATAGATTCTCAACATTTCATAGTCCACTCCCTGCAAATATTGATCTACTTCACTTAAAATATAAGAACCTTCCAGTAGTATAGTTTCATTTTATCTTCATTCTTTGTGCCATTGTTGCCATATACATTGCATCTATACATGATAAGAACCTAAATATATTATTAGAATTTTTGTATTAAACATTTATATCTTTTAAAGAAATTAATAAGAGAGAAAATATGCTTTTTGGAAGTTTGATTATAATAATCCTATATATGGTTTTCTATATTTAAAGCTCTTTGAGATTCACTGAGTTTTTATACCTGTAAATTTATGGTTTCATCAAATTCAGAAATTTTGACCATTAGTTTTTCAAATACATATGTTAGATTGTTTGATAATTTTCCACATATCACTGAGTCTGCTTTTTTTCTTCCTTCTTCTTTCTTTCTGTTCTCCAAATTAGATTATTTCTACTTATTTGAATTCAAGTTCACAAACCACTTCTCTGACATCTCCCATCTGATGACAATCCACCAGTGAATTATTCATTTTGGTTGTTTACTTTTCCATTCTAGGATTTTTATTTATTAAGATTAAGATATAATTTCAATTTCTCTGCTATGATGACACATCTGTTATTTCATTTTTCCATATTTTCCTTCAAGGTTTTGAACCTATTATTTGTGACTACTTTAAATGTCCAATCTGCTGTTTTCAACGTCTAGATTAGCTCAGTATTTGTTTCTATTTCATGTTGACTACAGAGCGCATTTTTCTGTTTCTTCATATATCAATTAATTTTTTATTGAAAGCTAGAAATTATGTATTATGTGTTATAGGAAATCTTTATCATGTCATCTTCCTTTAAAGAATGTTGAGTTTTTTTATGTTTGTTTTTGTTTCATTTTTGGCGGGCAGTTACATTTCTGGTGGATACATTTCAATCAAATCAATCTTGGTTTGATTTTTTGTTAGGCTGAAGCTATTTCAGTTTGAACTTAGCCTCTTGGCTTACCTCTTTTTTTTTTTTTTTTTTTTTTTTTTTTTTGAGACGGAGTCTCGCTCTGTCGCCCAGGCTGGAGTGCAGTGGCGCGATCTCGGCGCCCAGGCTGGAGTACAGTGGTGCGATCTTGGCTCACTGCAAGCTCCGCCTCCCGGTTCAAGCCATTCTTCTGCCTCAGCCTCCGGAGTAGCTGGGGCTACGGGCGCCTGCCACCACGCCCGGCTAATTTTTCGTATTTTTTGTAGAGACGGGGTTTCACCGTGTTAGCCAGGATGGTCTCGATCTCCTGACCCCGTGATCCGCCCACCTCATCCTCCTAAAGTGCTGGGATTACAGGCGTGAACCACCGTGCCCGGCCGCCTCTTGGCATACCTCTTATTCCTAGCATGTGGCTCTCACACCTGAACATGGTGCTTACTCCTAAAGTATGGTTTTTTGGCATGTCAACTGAATTCCCAAGTCTCTCAGTAAAGTCTCCTCATACCAGCTGACAGGAGTTCCAAAATCCCCCCCTACTACATGACCTCCAGTATCACCACCATTCACCTTTTAGCAATAAATCAGGTGATCTTTTCTAGATCTTCCAGAATCTTTCTCTGTGCTTGTGCAGCCCAGCTCAACGATTCATAATGGATCTCCATGCAGATTTCTGCAGTGCCTTCTCTGTGCAGCTTCTTCTTCTCAGTTACCCTGCTCCACAAATACAGCCCCTTCATAATATCAGAACTCTCATTTACACTCTTAACTCAGTGAGACTTCCTATTATGCTTTGTGGCAGAAAAGTATTTCAGGCAGAAAACCATGGCAATCATGGGATATTGTGTGACTTGCTTTATATCTTTCTCTTAAAGGACACAGCTGTTTGCTCATGCTCTTCAGTGCTTGAGAACAGTTATGTCATATATTTTGTTCCATTTTGCAGATTTTATTTGCCAGTAGAGAAAGTCTATATAAGTTGTTCTGTCATGCCCATATCTACTTTTGCATTGCTTCCAAAATGATCTGAATGAAACAAAAATCTATGATATCATTGCTCACCTTAACACTTACTATTGTCATCCATTGCCTATATAATGACATTCAAACTCCTAAATATGAGACTCAAGATCCCTTAATTTATAACTTTTCTGGAATCACTTTCCATACTCTTTTCCCGTAGTCTCTGCCTGTTCAACCCTAATGGTTTTCAATGTAATGTGCATGAGGATCATATAGTAACATAAGTTTAAAATGAATATTTCCCTTTCTACTTTACTCTCATTTAAATTGGTACATCTAGGGTATTCTAGGAATCTAAATTTTTAACAAACAACCTAGGAATTTTGATGTAAACAATCTAGGAATACATATTGAGGATTACTGTTCAAGTGTGGCAACTCAAATTATGGTCATATGATCAGTAGCATCCACCCCAACTAAAAGATTTCAGAAATGCTGCTCTCGTTTCCTTTCCAGCCCTATTCAACCAGTACTATTCAGGCGTTTCTAGAGAAATTTAACCAATAGGATCGATGACTCTTATCTATCTGTCTATCTATCTATCTATCTATCTATCTATCTAGTCTAGAGACATATTTATTATAGGAACTGGCTCACACTATTATGGAGCCCAAAAGTCCCACGATCTTCCATCTATAAGCTGGAGAATCAGGAAAGCTGATAGTATGATTTGGACCATGTCCAAAGACTTGAGAACCAGGGAAGCCTATGGTGTAAATCCTATTCTGAGTCTAAAGGCCCAAGAACGAGGATCAGTGATGTCTGAGGGCAGAATGTGGATGTCTCAGCTCAAATAAAAACAAATTCACATTCCCTGTACCTTTTAGTTCTATTCAGGCCTTCCAAAGATTAGATGATGCCCACCCATATTGGTGAGGGTGATCTTCTTTTTCAGTCTACTAATGAAAATGCTGGCAGGGCATAGTGGCTCATGCCTGTAATCCCATCACTTTGGGAGGCTGAGGCAGGTGGATCACTTGAGCTCAGGAGTTTGAAACTAACAGGGTGAAACCTCGTCTCTACTAAAAATACAAAAATTAGCCAGATGTGGTGGTGTGCGCCTATAGTCCCAGCTACTTGGGAGGCTAAGGTGGGAGAATCACTTGAAGCCAGGAGGTGGAGATTGCATTGAGCTAAGATTGTGCCACTGTACTCCAGCTGGGCAATAGAGCAAGACCCTGTCTCAAAAACAAACAAACAAACAAAAAACTAATGCCTTCTGGAAATACCCTCACAGACACCCAGAAATAATGGTTTACTAGCTGTCTAGGCATCCCTTAACCCAGTCAAGTTGGCACCTAAAATTAAGCATCACAACCAGAATGTACATTTTTAAAAAAATCTCAGCTGATGTATTTGTAGATTAAAGTTTGAAGATTGCCATTTTAGATAACTCCATTCTTTAGGCCAAACAGTTCCACACGTCTTTATTTTTGTTTTTATAATTTCTTCTGCTTAAATATTTTTAAATTTCTTTTCCTGATGCAAAATTATTACTTATTTAAAACCAAGATAAATTGAGTTTTATTGAACTCGCAGACAGAAATTATTGCACTCTCTTTTGGGTTTCAGTTACTAAGTTTACGTTATCTTTTATTGTAGCACTTATTTATTTATTTGCATATTTCAAATGTTGGTCTGTGAACTTTGGATACTGGGACTAAGTCTTTTTCTTTGATTCCTCAGTATATGTGACCTGTAAAGGATCCTAGAGAAATACTTGTTTGGAAATTAGTGAGTGTCCAAACATTAGAAGAAACAATACTTGACATTTGTTGATATTATGTAGCTTAAGAAAGACTGTCAGCTTAGAAGCTAGAATACTTCTGTTCATATCTCAGTTATGAGACTTGCTAATTATGCATACTTAGGCAAATTGAGTTTTCCTTATGCTCCTCAATTTTCTAACCTCTAAAATGAAGCAGATAGAATTATCTATTTTATTGTGTAGTTTAGAGTTTTAAGGAAACAAATCATATGCAGTACTTAGCAAAATACCTAGCATATAGTTAATACTTAATAAAAATTAACCATTATTGTTGTTGAACTCTAACTTTGACAAACATTTATTGGAAACTAACATGTTTTTCATTTTGCATAGAAAAATTAAAAGAAATGGATTGGATTTTCTGGATTATTACATTCTAAAGAGATGAGAAAAGGTAATCCTAACAATATAAAAGAAATGGCATCTATACTTAGATCAATGGACTCCAAACATCTTTTATCACTTCCTCTATAAAATTAGCACTCCCAAACACATATATGTGTTCATAAATTATATACATTAACAAAAAAAAAACCCATCAGTTAATAGCTTAAGACAAAATCTACTCTTTGGAAAACAACCAGTGTTAAAGTTTGTAGCTATACATTTATATTTCAAATAGCCTTTTTGATAATATAAAATATTTTGACAAGTTTATTATAAATATGATTAGATTAGGAAATTGATTTATATGAAGCTCAGATTGGTAGAAAAAAGTACCAGCTTTTTCTTTGCTGCTTCTTACCTTAGTAATATATATGTTGTGTATTTTCTTCACAGCACTCTTTTAAAGATACCTGCCAATTTCATCTATTCAGTTAAAGTGTCTATTCAGTTAAAATTTGATATTAAAATTTATAAACCCACTTACCTTGGCTCACATAAGCTATAGCACATCCCCAGTAACTAAAAGCTAAGAAAAAAAAGAGTGAGAGGCAGCTCTCAGTCCTTTCCCATGTAGAATTTGTAGTATATATTATACTTTGGGTACTATATGTGACGCATGACTAGCTGATATATGAACTGAAGCCACCAGTGTAAATTTACATGTTAAACATGAATGAAACTTCATTTATCTTTATATATAAATGTATATAAGTAGATTTTCTAATTCTTTTTGTACCCTAATGAATTTTATTACAAGATTCCTGTCACATTTATATCGCTCTATAGGGCATACTTCTTTAGGTGGTATCTAAATTGTATTCCTAAAATGAAACACAAGACTTTGGGGAAAAAATTGAGACCTCTGATATAGTTTAGAAGATCTTAATTGAGAAAGATAATGAACAAAATCCTATTAGACCATCTAATTTAGCCTTACATGTAACTCTCATTCAATACACAGACAAGCCACTTAATGAAATTTCTTTAGTGAGAAAGAAGTAGCATTTTGATTCATTAACTTATTTTTAACATTTCATATGATAAAAGCAGATATTGAATGGTAATGGTCATTTATCCCATCCTATATATTTCTTGCAAGATCTAATTCCTATCATTCAGAAACAACTCATTTTATATATGTATTACAAAAGGGAAGGACATGAGTGGGGAAAAAATCGAATTAAACCTATGTTGCCTGGCTTACCAGACCTAGGTATTTTTTGCTACATAACTGTGCCCATCAGAAAACTCTGACTTTTCTATCAGTGGCGATTCGTAGCCTGAATCATTGTATTAATATCTTTATCCTGACTTTTTTTTCCTCCTTAGCACATATATTTGATTGCAAAGTTGAAATTTTCAACTATCCTGAAACTAAAGACCCAAAGTAAGTGTTTTATAGTTTCTAACTGCTGTCGATTTAGACCAAGGTTCAACAGCCTTGGCACTACTGACAATTTGGATTGGATAATTCTTTGCTGTGGGAGGCTGTCCTTTGTGTTATAAAAATGTTTAGCAGCATCCCTGTCCTCTGTTCTCTAGATGACAGCAGCCACTTCCCTCATGCCCAGTTGTGAGTACCAATAATATCTCCAGATATCACCCCTGAGAGGCAAAAATCACTCCCAGTTGAGAACAACTGATTTAGAGGACAGATTTCAATATTCATTAACTTAAATGGATTTTTTAAATCTTAATTACCTTTATATTTGAACAAATAAAGTTTCCTGATTAAAGACTGCATTTTCCCTAAATGGGAATTTGACAAGATAGTAATAAGAAATAATTTGAAGAAAAAAAAAAACTCAAAAAAAAAGAATCCCTCTTTTTGCATATTTAACTAAATTCTCCAGTTAGTGATGACTTTTAAACACTTTAATAGTAGATTTTCACTTAAGAAACTAGAGAAAATTTTTACTCATAAATTACAGCAATCATTAAGATAGCTTGTTTATATGCAGATTTCCCTTTAGTAATGAAATATTTCATAATCTCTTTCTAAATGAACACATTCTCAATAAAAAGTTAATAGGATCCTAGTTGAAGATGGTAATTTGCAATTTATGCTTCAATTCTTACACCAGACAGTAGTATTTCCTGGAAAACCTTCCCTGATCCCTCCCAAGTTTGGGTTAGGTATTGCTGCATTGTACTCTCTTAGCTCCTAGTACTTATTATGCTGTGTATGCTACTGTATATTATTACTTAGTTAAATCTTTATATTTTCCTCTCTATTAGCGGTCACAATCTCACATATTTTAAGGATGACAGAAGTAAATGAAAGACAGACAATGATAAATGGGAAGTAAAACTCAAGACTGAATATTTTTTGAGATATGAGAGAGTGGCAAAGACTGTGGTAACTTAGAAAACATATGCCCCATGTAAAGGAAATGGTCATTCTTCAGCTTCAGCTAATCATTGTCATGTAAAAATGTAGACCCATTATTTCCCAAAATTTCAGAGAATCATAAATTATGTGAAGTTTCCTAATATTTAAATGCTGGCCATTAATGCAGATTTTTAGTCATAAATACTCAACAGGCTAAGCCATATATATTTCCATTCCTCTTGTAGCCTGTTTGTAATCTCTGATAGTAATTATGAGCATCATCAAGGCAGAGACCAGATCCAAGTTGCTTATCGTCTTATTCTGAGTGCTTAGAACAACCTTGATATATATACATTAATAAATCGATGTTTTATAAGTGAAGAATGAAGTTATAGTTCTCTGGTAACTGGGGGGAAGAAAAGTGTTTCAAAAGAGGTAGGATCAGGTTGACAATGGGCAAAATAGTGTCCTATTTGGGCCATTAGAATAGGAAATTAGGAAATTGTCAGATATCTCTTTAAGGGATATTTTAGTAAATTTTGGGGAGAAGAGGATATAAAAATGGGTTGAAAATAAATACAGTTAGGGAAATGGAGGCAATAAACATTAATTGCTCTTCCAAAAAGTATAAGATTGGGCAATATTTGAGGAATGGCCAGATCAGGAAGGTTTCTGAAACAGCATTGTCCTATCTTTTTAAACTCTTGCTCGTTAAATAAACATAAAAGTTCAGAGTTTATTTAAATGTTATTTTTAAACTTTAAAATAGATATTATGTTATAGCTAAAAACAAATTTAAAAAATTAGAATATTCATTATGCCTTTTCAAGTAGCATGTATTTACTTCCCCTGCCCCACTGCAATAGGTAGAGATTCTTATTATCCTCTTCCTGTTAAATCATCTCTATGTTATTAAATGAGAGATGATTTAAGGATGTTCAAAGGCCAATTGGAAGCAGCCTGCAGGAATAAATACATTATGGAAAATGAGAAAATAGAAGAAGGAGGGTTGGTAGAGGTGAGGGGAAAAAATAGGTCCAAAGCAAGGGTACAGATACTCAATCTAAGAGTATGTTACTTCTCTTTTTTCTTTTTTTTTCCAAAATTTCAAGCAAAGTCAAGTATTTCCACCACACTGAAACTCTTAAAAACTGATATCTTTTGTGAAAATAAATCCAGAATTGTTTCAACAAGAGACATATAGGTATGAACCTTTGTGAGTTGAGCAGTTATTTTCATACTGATTAATGGATACTTTTACTGGGGATGTCTATGATGCACGAGGCAGCTCTAGTCCATTAAATTTTAATGCCTGGAACTAAGTACATTTCATACTGAAGCCCTGAATAGTTCCTTGTCCTAAAGGAAAACTTAATAATATTCTTCAATGCCTCCAAAATTACTTTTCTAAAAAAACCTTTTTCTTTATAAAAACACATAAACTTCAACAATTGCTATGCTGGTGAAGAAAAAATATACTTAAAGAAACATATTTTAAAAACTTTTATTTATATGTCCCTATTTTATATCCAGAAAATTAGTTTTCTTTCCAATCAAAGTTCAGCTCCTTCTTGGAGTTTGGTATGACACTTCAGGGAATATTAGAGGTGAATAAGATATTACAGAAAAAAATTTAGCCCAACTCTGTAACCCTGCAGATAAAGAAATGGAAGTATTTTATGACTAAACATCTCTTGGGACAGAGTGGACTAAATCATAAGGTGAATATTCTCATAGAGGTAGGCCAATCTTGGGGGTGATACATTTAATATGAATATAAGCTTACACCTGTAAGTATCTTGAGTTTATAAGCATTTGCACATACATTATGTCATTTGATCTTTATTACAATCTTGTAAGGTAAGTAAGGTAGGTATTATATTCCTTTTTATACAAATGAGGAATATAAGGTCAGGGCTGATACATGAAAGACAAATTATTAGCAGCTGAAGGGTAATTGGTGGGGAGGGAGAAATAACATGATGTATTAAGAAAAGCATAATATTAAAAATCAGAAGACCTGATTTCAAATCCCAGTTCAGCCTCAGTTTAAAGTTACATTAAAGAAACACATTTTATGCTGTGGAATGCCAATTGGGTTCTCTAAAAAGTGTTCTCTGAAAAGAATGTAGGAGTGCAAGAGGTTTATTTAAAGGTGACACTTGTGAAAGGAAAAGGAATGAAACAGAATTGGTTATGAGGTGCCATCAGATCCCAATACAGAGCTGCTAAAATCTCCGCCAGCCCATTGAGGAGCTCCAGAGGAAAAATTGCCTATGAAAGGAGTGCCACACAGGGTAGAAATGTCAAGGCCCTTCTTTTACCACCACCTTACTCAGTCATTGACTGGGAGTAAGGTCCACCCTGAGAAGAGACTGACCACAGCTCTAATGCTGCAGTGGATCCTGAAATAACTGAGAAAGCTGCCAGTGAACTACCATCCTGCCACACTCTTCATAAAGGGAGGTCTCAGTGGCATATCTATTTCTGCCACATATGAGGAAATTCTCATGATTCTATAATATATGAAAAAAGGAAATTACCTATATGTAGAATTAGATCAATAGTGTACATAATAACAATTATTATGTGTCAAGCATTGTACTAAATGCATTACAGCATTATCTGATTTAATCCTCACAACAATGCTATAAGAATGATACAATTGTATCTTCATTTTACAGACAAAAACTTGACAGCTCAAAAGGTTAAGAAACATGTCGCAAATGTAGGAAGTGCCCATCAATATTGAAACACGAGTTTGCTTTGCTGGGATAGCTTTTGCTCCATCTGGTTGCACAAACATATGTACATAGGACAAAGAATGGAAGGGAAAAATACACACATAAATAATAGTGATTATATGGTAGTACTATGGGTTATTGAATTATTTATTCATTTTCTTTGTTTTTTTACATTTTCTTCTCTGAGGTATTCTGGTTGTCTGTTGAGGCATAACAAACTATCCCAAACTTGGTCGTCTAATGCAACTATTTTATTATTCTCATGGATTCTTAGTTCAAAAATTCAGACAGGATGCCGTGTGGATGGCTTGATTCTGTCCCACAATGTTTAGAGCCTCAGCTGAGAAAATGTGAATGAATGGGTTTATTCATCAGCTGGTAGCTTGGAATTCTCTGGAGGCTTAACACACTGACTGGAATAACTGTAAGGCTGGACTTAGCTAGAACAGTTGATTGGAGAGCCTTCATGTGCAATGTACCTTCTCCATGTGGCCTGCATTTTCTTATACCATGGCTGACACAGGTTAGTCAGATTTGTTACGTTATAGATCAGGGCTCCCAGAGCGTGTTTTTCAGCAAACAGAAAGGAAGCTGTGTGGTCTTCTATGTCCTAGCCTTAGAAAAGAAACACTCTGCTCCACGCTATTGATCACAATCCACCCAGGTTCAAGGGGAAGGGGCATAGATAGCAAATATCTGTGGGTTGAGTATAGATGAATGCTCACCATGTTTTAAAACCACCAGAAGGTATATTTTGTCCATAATCAGAAGAAAGTACATTTTTATACATCAGTTTCTTTTCTAGACTGAAATAGAGTTGAAATTTTTTTGTTTAATAAATACATTTTAAAAATGGATGTAATATGGTAGTAGAGGATTTGAGCTCTGTGATATAGTGGTTGCTTATCTTGGCTTTATCCATAACAATAATCACAGAGCTAACAACAAAGCAGGATATTAAGTAAGTATTGTTTTAGAGTTTTATGGCTAGTACAGAGTTGCAGTTACTACCATTACAAAATATTTTTACCCATTTACATACATTTTGGGAGATCTATTCTACCTCAAATTCTATTTCTCAAGGATATAGCTGGAGCGCTTTTTTGTCTAAGCCTCATTCTTCCACACATGGATTTTCTTCTGCTTAAAAATAATAAATATGATACACACAAATACATTACAAAGAGCTTATTTATCTCACACTTATAGGGTGCCTCTGTGTGTCACATTGAATAATAATGCTTTAAATTTGGCTAGAGAGTGCATAAAGGAAACCTGTCAGTTTCCACAAGACTCTTTTCTAAACAAGTCTTAAGAGACTTTCTTTTAAAAACATTGCCATTAGATATTTCTTATATACGGTAAACTGCAAGCAATAAATGAGATCAAACTTAGAGTATTCAAAATTTGCCTAATATTTGCATTTTACAGGAAAATTTTTTCCAGGAGGTGTGTACCATATTGCTGACTCTTAAAATTATTCCATTAGGACAAAATATTCCAGTAGAGTAAGAGGCTTATCAGTTAAATACAGCAAAAGTATGTCCTCTCAAGTTTTTCCTTGAGACTCGATCAGGAAAACCACTATGGAAAGTCAGAAGTGAAGTACAGACGTTGGAGTCCAACAGACCTGGGTTTGCATCTACCTTCAACACTTACAGAGTAAGATTCAGTTAGCACTTTAAATTCTTTGAGCCTGAGTGACATCGGCTATAAAATAGGGTTAATAATTATTTTCTGTCATAGGTAAATTGTGAAGCTTAAATGAGAGGATATAGACAGAACATTTTGCATGGAAGTTGGCTCATAGTAAGCAATTTATATGCAGCAATTACTGCTTTATGTTTATTATCTTTAGCATAGCTGCATAAGATAAAAGTTTTATTTTGGCAGTATTCAGTTAAAAAGTATTTAGATCAATTAGAGGTCAATCTTGAGAAATCCAACCAAGGTATGAAAGGATAAATTATTACTCTTAACTTTTGACCTTACCATTTGCCCATTCTGAAGGAATCCTAATATACTTTAAAAAAATTTCCACAAATATTGACTGAATAAGGAGAAAAAACAAAGATACTTGAAGAAAGGATAAATGTGTGTTTACTAAAACTGCCTAATAGATAAATGTTTCACATGCTCTGTGATTTACATAAAATTTATTTTAATTTAGCCTAGTACAGTGCTTGTCATAAAATAGACATTCATTAATAAATATTTGTTGAATAAAACAGTATCCATCTTTCTACTGATTTATACAAGTTATTTATGTATTAAATATGTAAACAATTTGTCAGTTTTATATGTTGTGAATATTTCTCCAACTCGTCACTTGCCTTATTGTGTTTTTAGCACTTTAATTTGCTCAAATCTATCATATTTTCTCTCTATTTTAAAATATAACTTTATGCTTAAAAAGACCTTCCCTACTACTCTGCATTGAAATTTCTGACCATCTAAATGGAAAATGTTTTAAGGCAGTGTTTTTCCTATTTATCTCAAGACTAATCATGCCTTTAGCCCTCACCAAGATTATTGGTAAAGTGAGAGTTAACTCCTGTGAACTGTTTTCTCTGGAGGAGGAATTCTCAGTTTCTGGCAGCCTATCCATGGCTAAACTAGTAGACATTTTCTCGCTTCCAGTATTGGTACAGCCTTTTTCCATGTTTTATTCCTTTGTTTGTTGCAGTGCCTAACTCGTGAAGCAGAGGGAGTGGAGTTAGGAGGAAGAGGTAAAGGGAAAGGAGAAAGAGAAGCTAAGTGATTAAATCAAATCAATATTTTATTTGGAAGGTACTATAGGTATTATCAGAACAATTTTAAGGTGGTTACAATTACTCTTTTTTTATATAATCAAGGAAATTAGCAAAAAGGAGTGACAGAACTGCTCCAGTGCACATAGTCATTGTGAGAGCTGAAATTCTAATTAGGGAGGCTAATTCTATGACCTGCATCTTAACCCTGCCTTATATGCAGCTCAAATTTAACATGTGAAAACGAAACATTTTACTTCTGCCTCAAAATCTGCTTCTTCCTGGTTCTTCCCTATCTCTCTATCATTAATTTCCCTACTACTTATTGCACTTGGAAAAAAATCCAAATACCCCATACCATGGCCTAGAAGGCCCTGCAAGATTATACATCTTTGACCTCATCTTGAAAATTTCTTTTCCTTTGTTTAATCATTTACTCAACATTGGCCTTATTGCTGGTCTTCAAACACAAGAAGCTTATATCTGTCTTATGACTTTTGCATTAGCTATGTTTCATATTTTAATACTTATCCTTGAAGTTGTGACTTTTTGCCATCTACCATTTATCTCAAAGGTCACCTCTGCAGTGAAGCTTTCCCTGATTAACCAGTTTAAAATAGCCATCTAATCATTTGTCTATTTTTATCTCATATCAGTTGGTACTTTAAGCTACTGTATAGCAATTTCTTGTTTGTTTACTTTTTGTCTCTCCATTCATATAAACATAGTAAAATATAAGCTCTGTGAGAGCAGGGATTTCACTATCTTTACTCACTGCAGTGTCACCACTGCTCAGAAAAGAGTTTGAAACACCAGATATGCTCAATCAATATTTGTTTAGCATATAAAGGGTATATTGAAAAGAGAAATGCATAATCAAAACTGGGTGTAGGAAAATGTATCTAATTGTATGGAGGATGGACTGCAATGGGAAAAAGTATTAGTTGAGGAGACCAGTTAGGAACCGCGTAATACAGAGGATGATGCTAGAAATAAGAAGAAATGTGAGAAGTATAAGTCAGTTAAAACCAGTAGAATTCTGAAACTGAGCTGAAGGGACTCTAGGTCCCTTGGAATAAAAAAGTGTCATTCATATAAATAAGGAATGTTAGATGACAAGTCAGCCTGGGAAAATTATAAATGATAATTACAAGAACAATTTCAAATTTTGCATTTGAGATGCCATGGATAGGCAAAATATATGGGACTCAGACTTAGCAGAGAAGTCAGGACCAAAGATGCATTTATCAGATTGTATAATAATTACCAAAGTGGCATTTAGGAATGGGAAAGCAGCTTAGGGCTAAATTTCCAAATCATACACTTTTAGAAGACAGTCAGAAACAAAGAATAGGCAACAAAAAGGAATCAAGGAATGTATAGTTTTAGGAAAGCAAAGGAGATAAGAATTTTGAGAAGAAGGAGATGATCTAATCTTAGAGAGAATGACTACAAGGACACTGGATTTGATAGTTTACCTTTAGAAATTGAAGAAGTGATTTCAGGAGACTGGTGAGGTCCTTAATGCCTCAGGTGGAAGAAACAGTCATGGTGACTTCACCTGGTAATACGATGAAAAGAGATGTGGGAAATAAATCTGCCTTAGTGAGGAGTAGTGTGAGAAAAGCAAAATTCAATGTAGAATAAGTATGGTGAACTCATTTGAGATTTATGTGGAACTTGGGTATACCTACCTAAAGATTGCTAAAGAAATGAGACTGGAACTGTCTACAGATTCAGTATCTTTTTTCAGAAGGCTGGAAAATGAGGGAATAATAGAGATAAAATCAGCTTAGCTTCAGTGGGAAAAAAAAACAAAACTTTTTTTTTTAAAACGGAGAAAACATAAGTTTATAGTTCAAGCATATAGAGCCAATGCAAGAAGAAAGGTTGAAGACGCAATATTTATTTCACTTTCTTGGGAGAGCAGGTAGAAAAACGGGAAGATTTGGAGACTATAACATTAATTTTACTATTTATAGCTCTTTACCAAAGCTTTTTCATTTTTTAGAATTTCTTGTAGGCCTTTATGCAGGTGTGACAGCATTAAGAAATCAAACTTTGCCTTTTAATGGTAAAATTTTCTTAACAAACAGTATTTGATATTATATGTATGTAAGTCATAAATGTACTGGCCTATCTTATGACTTGACTTTATTGCTACTTGGTGTGTTGATAAACCAAATATTATAGAAGTTGTGGTTTAAATTCCTACTTTGAGGCTTAAACATGGAAATCTTTGTATAACAAAGATTAAATACAAAACAAAATTACATATTGAATTTCAAAATAAAAATTCAATGACTGTTAATTGCTATTAATATTATAAATATTATTTCATGTATCTCCAAAGGCAGAGAAATACAATACAAATAATATTATAAAAAAGTAAGAATTACTTTAATTGTTGCACAAATTTTTCAAATTTGGAGGCTCAAATAATGGTTCTAACATATTCACTGGTAAAATGAGTCAAGTTAAGAAAGACATTATGAATTAATTGTGCCTAGATTTAATGATATTATTTATTAGGTAAGAAGAAATTACTGAACTATCATGAAACAGCCTACTGGGCTGCATGTACTTTGTTCAGTACTGGGTTCATACTCTTTTCTTAAATGGCATATTTCATCCTCATCTCTAAAAGAAAAAAATAAACCTTTAAACTGTTACTGTAAATTCCTGGCCTCACTGGGAGTTAATTCTAGTTGCTGGAAAAGCATATTCATTGCAGTAACCTACCTGTAAAACTGAGTTTGTGGTTGCAAGAGTCTCACCATAGGTAATGTCCTTTCTGTCTTTCTTGTTCAAGCGGTAGAGGATTGATTAGAACTGAACACCTCTGTCATTTGGTCCTACTTTCCACCATCTGAGAACTATTCTCTGGTGTCTAATGTGCTCTTATGCTAGAAATCACACTTAAGTTTCCTTTGAGCACCTGAACTGGCTGATAGGCAGAAAATCAATACATCCTGTTGCACAGCTTTTGAACCTGTTATTAGCAGAAAAGTAACACTAAAGATATGTTTCCTTACAGGATAATGCAGAATTGATCACTTCTCTGCTTCACAGTGGAGCTGATATACAGCAGGTTGGATACGGTGGCCTCACTGCCCTCCATATTGCTACAATAGCTGGCCACCTAGAGGTAAGTCATGCCTTTGGCACCTGTGAAAACAAAGGTTATTTACCTTTTTGGTTGTTGTTCTTAACTGTTTTGAAATACTGTCTTTGAGACTTTACAAGTTGGTTTATTTTTTAGCTACTGAACACATTCATTTCTTATTGGGGTAAAATTTAGCTGTATAAATGAGCTTTGGATAGTCAATTCAGTCAATTTTCTAACAATGTATTTAATCATCAATTAACATAAAGGTAGCTAGATATACAGAGGCTTTATAGCAGCTCAGTTTCCACAACTTGCTATTTTAACCTTGGGGAAGTTACTGAATCTCATGACCTCCCTCTTTTCTTCACTTATAAAATAGGAATATTAGTAAGCCTATTATAATGATTAAGTTAGATAATTTATATAAATCACTTTGTAGTTTGCTTAATGCAGAGTAAGGACAAAATGAAAAATCATTCACTCATTCATCTACTTATGTACTACTTGAATGAATATTTATTCATCACCTATTATGCACCGGATACTGTTCTAGGTGCTGGGATGACAGTAGCAAGAAAGTCAGGCAAAATTTTCATTTTATAGAGTTTAGCTGTAAAGAATAAAATAGACAATAAAGACAAGAAAATATTATATAATTTTCATTAGTAGTGAGTACCATAAAAATAATAAAGTGAGGTAAAATGAAAACAACGAGAGAGAAGGGGGCACTATTTAAAATAAGCTGTACAGTAAATATCTCTGAAAGGAGGTCATATAGGAAAAGAGATTTAAATGTATTGAGAATGTCAGCCATGTAAAAGGAGAGAAAAGAATTTCAAGCTTAAGGAATGGCACTTGCAAGGACCCTGAGGCCTAAAAAGGCTGGGTGTGTTTGAGGGACATGATTGAGCCAGAGTTGTTAGAGTGGAGTGAGCGGAGGAAGAATGATGAAGACAAGGTCTGGTGATGAATGGTTCCAAGCCAAATCACACAGTGTTTTAAAGGTCATAGGAAGGACTCTGGATCTTGTCTTAAATTTAAAGTATTAATTTTATATATCCTATTATGGGAAGGACTTCCATTTGCATGATTTGGCTAACTTCACAAATCCTCATGGAATAGTTTTTATTGCCACTGCCATTTGATAGATATAAAACTAAGACTCTTATATAGTAATTGTCTTGACAAATTACAAAGCTATTGAGGAAGAGAGCCATGTTTGGAATCCTGATCATTTTACTCAAAATCCCATGATTGTCACACTCTATCAATTGTGGAAACACCAATAGCTCAACAATGTAAAAGATGAGAAGTCTGACATCCTTATTATTAAATAGTTATGTTTCCCCCTTTTAGTTATGTTGCAATTCAATTATACCTTCTTCACTAATACACACACATATACGCACACAAACTGTGAACAAATAGAGCTGCATATAAAATTATACATGAAGCCTGTAAAACAGATGTGATCCATCTCTCTTAACAGTGTCACTTCAAAGGGCTCTTACATTCAATACAAATTAAAATATCTCGTTGAGAGCAAAATAGTTTCCTTCATGTTGACATTTCCACTCCTTTCCATATCACCTTATTTCCTGGAAAATAAATCCTTTTAGTGAGATTCATTGTAAATATAAGTGAGTTTGTGTTACTTATGAGGAAAGGGGAAATTCCATTAGATTCACCTAAATATAAATGTTTTCCAAAAAAGAAAGGAAGAAACTGAGGCCAGTGATAAAGTAAATGAGTGGTAAACATTAAGGGATCTGGGTGAAATAATTTATGAGTTAGACACTAACTTCTAGTAAAACATGATCAACCTCTTAATGCCAGGAAAATTACAGACTATGTCTTCAAAACAAAATCCTTTTTTTCCTAATGTTGTTTTGATTACATTTGTGAATGATAGCATTACAATGGCTTCTAAAGCAAAGTGGTTAAGAGCTTAGTTTCTTCATCTCCTATTCAAATAGCTCTGTTTTCTTTCTTTCTAAATCATAATATGGAAGAAGGTATTATATTGATTTTACCAGACTTAGGGCAAACTTCACCAAAGTATTCCAAATAGATCTCTACTCTTGCCTTGCAATTCTTCATGGGTTTTCTAATTTCCCTCATTAGCTGATATTTGATGACTTTTATAGTCAATAGCTAACACTGCAAAAAGCAAGTATAGATACATTAGCCTTTATTCTCTTCTTATATGGGGAACTAATTAAATTATTGATCAAATAATAAAGAAAAGGGTATCCAAAACTATCTAAAATAATTATATTCAAAATGAATGTTTTTGTTGGAGTATTTCTTTGAAAACTATTACCATTGACTTTTGACCAATGTGGGAGTTAGGAGCACTGATCCCCTGTACAGTTGAAAATCTATATATACATTTTGACTACCCTAAAACTTAACTATTTATAGCCTACTGCTGATTGGAAGCCTTATTGATAATATAAACAGTCCATTATCATGTATTTTTAATGTTACATGTATTATATACTATATTCTTAAAGTAAGCTAGTGAAAAGAAAATGTTATAAAGAAAATCATAAGGAATAGAAAACATATTTACTATTTATTAAGTGGAAGTGGATAATCATAAAGGTCTTCATCACCATTGCCTTCACATTGAATAGGCAAAGGAGGAGGAGGAAGAGGAGGGGTAGGTTTTGCTGTCTCAGGGGAGGCAGAGATGAAAGAAAATCCATGTATATGTGAACTTACATAGTTCAAACCTGTGTTGTTCAAGGGTCACCTATAATTGTAGTAAATAGTCACTGTCAATATATCTTTACCCATACGTGTGAATTCATTTAACATTTTTTCAGCCCCTACTTTGTCTATAAATGGTTAGAATATAGAAATATAGGAATGATACAACAAAATAAGACATAGATTTTTCCCCTAAATATTCTGTAATGCAACTGGGCACACAAAATAAATATGCAGAAAAAATATATAAGCAATTCAAATGTAAAACAGCAATATAGTTAAAAGTAAGGAGTAGGAAGGATGAGAGTAGGTTTGATAATTGGGAATACAGATGTTCCTCAACTTATGATGGGGTTATATCTGAGTAAATTTATCATGAGTGGCAAATATCATAATGGAAAGTGCATTTAACACACCTACCCTACTGAACATCATAGCTTAGCCTAGCTGACATTAAATGTGCTCAGAACTCTTACACTATTCTACAGTTGGGCAAAATCATCTAACAGAATACCTCTTTTGTAAGAAAATGCTGAATATCTTATGTAATTTATTGAATACTGTACTAAAAATGAAAAGCAGAATGGTCGTATGGGTACTCAAAGTATAGTTTCCACTCATATGTATCACTTTCACACCATTGTAAAGTCAAAAAATTGTAAGCTGAACCATCGTAAGTTAGGGATTATCTATAATTAGAAACATAATAATATAGAGAAAATCTCAGAGAACACAAAATAGAAGACTTAAGAGTTCAGTGAGGATAGAGATTGTATTAGTCCATTTTCACACTGCTTATAAAGACATACCCGAGACTGGGCAATTTACAAAAGAACGAGATTTAACTGGACTTACAGTTCCACATGGCTGGAGAAGGCTCACAATCATGGCAGAAGGCAAGGAGAAGCAAGTCACGTCTTACATGGATGGCAGCAGGCAAAGAAAGAATAAATGAGACACAAAAGCAGAAACCCCTGATCAAACCACCAGATTTCCTGAGACTTATTCACTGCCATGAGAACAGTATGGGGGAAACCACCCCTATGATTCAATTATCTCCCACTTTGTCCCTCCCACAACACATGGGGATTATGGGAGTACAATTCAAGATGATATTTGGGTGGGAACACAGAGCCAAACCATATCAGAGATTAATGTGGACTCAAAGAGTTAGGGAAGGAGTTATGAGAGGGGATTTAAAATTGAACTAGTCTAAAGAATGATGAGAACTAGACAGCAAAAATAAGAGGGATCTGGCCCAAAAATAGGAAGGAAAGAATGAGCTAAGCACAGTAAGGGACAGTGAGTAAAATGATAACATGAAACAAATTGTGAAGAGTCCCTCTAGGTAAAATTAGGTGTTAAGAATAGACCAGACTAAAGAAACTTGGAGAGTAGAAGTCTAAGGCGTTTAATTTAATGCAAGAAGCAATTACTGTGGTTTACAACGTATAACACAATTTCTGTGGTTTACAATATATAACACACAAGAGTAGATGGCATGGCAGATTAAGAGATTAGTAGAACACAGAATTTCTCACTCTTTAAAGAAAATTAGAATAACCAATGTGATTTTTCCCCCATAGGAAACAGGGACTAATTGAGAAAATATTTCAGCAAGAGAATAATTGGAGATTTGATAAGTAACATGTTTAAAAGGATTACTTTACTTTGACTGCATGATTTAGCATGAATTCTAGTGTGATTACATGATGATTAAACAAACAAAGATAAAAGCTTGGGTAAAGGATTCAATTTGGAGGAAAAATCAATTAGCTCCACACATGTTGATTTTCTGATGACATCCAAATTTTCAAGTGGAAATGTTCATTAATCATTTAGAAACATACAAACGTCATTTAATGGACACATTTGGGCTTAACGTAAATTTTTAGAAATTATATATAGAGAGGTAATATTTAAAACCATAATAACAGCTTAAAGTTGTATATTGGGCATAATGGATGGTCATAGGACCGAACCTAAGAGAATCTCCCCAGAGACTTAAGGAATTATTAAATAAGGAATTATTGAAGGAAACAAAGAATTGCTCAGTGATATGAAAAGGACTAAGATTATTTTAATATTACAATTAGGAGAGTTTCAAGAGTTAAAGGATCCCAGGTATCAAAAAAGTTAGTGCAGAAAGGTAGAGCACATTGGGATAAAACACACATCGAGTATTTCGTTACTATGCTAAAAATTTAGGTGCTTATTCCACTCCTATTTTTTATTATCATGGTTAGCAGAAATAGCAAAGGATCAGTGGGTGTTCTGTTTCGTTAATAGTCACTATCTTTTATTGCCCACCTTTCTCTGTGAAACAATAGCTGATGCTAAGTCTGACAGGACTCTTTGTCTCCACATATCAAATTCAGACCTTCCATTAGTGTCTCAAGTGTGTTTGTCCTCCCATAATTGTGAATTCTATTAAACAATCTTACAATAAAATTTACATTGACTAGGCAGCTGTCTTCTTCAATAATAGAAGAGAACATGTGCTGCAGGTTCCTAGACATGCTGACTACAATTTGGGACTCAGATTTAAATTTACTGTGCTTTGAAGAGTAGGCAAATATTAGTTGTCCCAGGTCTCAATACTTCTCTTTGACTGATACATCCATCTATCAATACATTTGCATATGCTTCTTTGTACAAGGCCTAAGATCCTGTCAGCAATCAATAAACATGCATTAAATCCTCTTTTTCCCTTCAGGTTTGGAGAATGTGAGTCATACGATTTCTCAGGCATGGAAAAGGAAAAATATTAGCTAACATTTGGTGGTACTTTATCATTCACATACATTTGTCATTTGGTTGTTTTGTGAGATAACTACTGTGAGACTCAGTTTATTAGTGAGGAAACTGAGGACTGGAGAAGTTGAATGACATCTACATGGGCATTTAGATGATAAATAAATAAGCTGGATGGGACTCCAACCTGGGGATCTACCTTCACATCTGTAGTCTTATACATAAAAGAGTGATTACTCCCCAGAGACTCTTCTGTTTATTGCTATAACACAGCTTATACCCACAAGACACAAAAAAAGTATTTGGAAAGTGCAAAAAGAAACAGAATATGTTACTATATAAAGCCCAAGCATTACTACATATACGATTAAAGCAACATTAAATGATTCAAAACTAATTTTATAATGCATTCACTATATGGGCATAACCTATGGAAGTATAATGTAGGTATATGAGCACACAACACACACACAACGCAAGTGTAAAACACTTTATACTTAAATAACTCCTTAAAAAGTTGTTACTCTGGTGTTACGTGCTGTAGTTTCTGCAGTTGCCATAAGTCAAATCAGTTTTCTGCAGCCGTTGACAACTGTTTGAGCAGTGAACAGAAAGGCATGCACCAAACATGTAAACCGATGTGTAATGTATAGAGGTTGTGGAGTGGTTTTCTTATTACAGAAAAGTGTACTTTCATATACACCTTGTGAAGGTGCGCGTATTATTCATAATTGAAGTTATTCTATCCTACCATATCCCATTTTCAAATTGTAAACACTTATCCAATCACTGCTTCAGAAATGCTTCCCAGTTATTTTGGAACTTATTTCTGATTTCAAGGAAATGCACTCAGTATTGTTTCAGTTCATTCTTTACTAAATCATCTAAATGTTGCAGTAGAGAATTTTGTTTACCAAGAAGCCTCGGACCCTGTGTAAGTTATTTTTTAATAATCGCTTTAGTTTCCTCTCCAAAGGCACAAATGACAGAATGCTTAGAATTATAAAATATGGTTTCTCTCTCTCTTTCTCTTATTTTTAATTTTTTAGAGAGAGGGTAGTCATGAGTTTTTTACCTAAACAGTAGCAAGTCTGCCCCAATCTTGTGAATAGGCAATAGTCCCTTGTGAACTCCATTTGGAATCAGAACAAATAATGAAACAAAATAATAGTTTATGCTTTGAATAGATAACTTTGTACTGACCATATTAATTGACTTGATCCTCAGTTGAGAGCTCTGTCACTCACTGTGCTATACTGCTTCTCTCCTGATCCAAACAGTAACCTCTCAGCTCACCTGACCAGAATTTAAGCTTTGGACATGATACACAGAAGCTTAGAATGTGTCAGGAAAACATGCCATATCTGCAGATCTGAACCCCCTCAAAGACTTCGCACATTAAGATATTCTGGTGCCTTTTTGTATGGTCCCCATTCTTTCAGGCTGTATAATTTTTCTCTAAAATTTCTGCATTACATTTTAATAGCTCTGTTGAGATAAAATTCATATACCATATAATTCATCCATTTAAAATGTACATTTCAATGGTTTTTAGTATAGTCGCACAGTTGTGTAATCATCACCAAAATCTAATTTTAGAATATTTTTGTCACCCAAAAAGGAAACTTAATACCCATTAAGTAGTCAGTCCCACCCACCCCTCACTGCCAAGACAACCATGAATCTACTTTCCATCCCTACAGATTGGCTATTCCAGACATTTTATATAATTGGAATTATGTAATGTGGTCTTTTTGTGACTGGCTTCTTTTATTTTGTGTAAAGTTTTCAAGGTTCATTCATTTTCAGTAAGGTTGATTTCTATCAAAATTATGTTATAATTCCGTATGACTTTATTTAGCAAAGCAGAAAAAGATACAGATTCAACTGATAGTGTAAATGCAATTTCTTTCTACTACCTGTCTATTTTCATTATAAATCAATGCTGGAAGGAAATCTTCAACTAAAACTTCAAGTCCCCAAACTACACTTCTAGTCACAAAAATGTACCTAAATTATCAGACTAGGAACACCCCCATGAGAGAAAGTGGCTAAGTGGGGTATCTTCCTGAATGGGCAGGCCGCCTCTTACCTGGGTATTGGACAAGGCCCCTACTCCAGATGATTAATCCTCCTTCCCACCACAGGCTCACTCTTTGCATTCTTAAGCAGTTATGACTCTGTAAAAATGCAAAAGTTTCTAATGCTTCAGTTGCGGTTAGCTTTTTGTAGTTAAAATTTTAGTAATCAGTTCATAGGCTAAAGCTTTGCTAATCAAAGTCTGATTTATTGATTAGCAATATAGTATAACCAGTGAACTTCTTTGAAAATAGAATCTCAAGCCTACCTCAGACCTGCCTATAATTAGCATTTTAAGATTTCCAGATGATTCGTATGCATATTCAAATTTAAGAACCCTCGCCTAAAGAGTATTAGAAGAAATTAGATTTAACAGAGATATCTGAGGAAGATAAATAGAAACAATGAATGAATGAATGAATGAATGAATGAATGAATAGAAAGATGTAGCTTTCATTTGTTTTGCTTTACAATTTGCTTTTGGTTGGTACTGATTTAAGTGCTTTAGTAACTATTAAAGTGGCATTCAGGGCTCATTCTAGAGCCCAGGATCATAGTCACTCATTATGCACAATATATGCCTAGTACTTCACACATTGTGGGTGCTCTAAATGTATGTTATCTCTCTTTTCCTTTCTAAGATATAAAACTTCATAGTAGTAGTATTAAAATAAGAAGAAAGTTATAATGCAATGGAACTACAACACAATAATTATAACATGTAATAAATAACCCAATTGAAAAATGGGCTGAGAAAGAGGCAGAGCAAAATAGCTGAAATGAACTCCCCAGCAATCGTCCCCTTAACGCCCCACAGGATAACCGAGTTGAACAACTGCCCAGGCAAGAAAGTACCTTCATAATAACCAAAAATCAGGTGAATGATCACAGTGCCTGGTTTTAACATCAAGAAAAGAGGCACTGAAGGCTGGGTGCGGTGGCTCACGCCTGTAATCCCACCACTTTGGGAGGCCGAGATGGGCTGTTCACGAGGTCAGGAGATCAAGACCATCCTGGCTAACATGGTGAAACCCCGTCTCTACTAAAAATACAGAAAATTAGCTGGGCGTGGTGGCGGGTGCCTGTAGTCCCAGCTACTCAGGAGGCTGAGGCAGGAGAATGGTGCGAACCTGGGAGGCGGAGCTTGCAGTGCCACTGCACTCCAGTCTAGGTGACAGAGCGAGACTCCATCTCAAAAAAAAATAAAATAAAATAAAAAAGGAAAGAAGCACTGAAGAGGGTGGGAAAGACAGTCCTGCATTACCTAAACTCTTTCCCACCTCCCCACTAGTGGCACAGCATGGCACGGAGAGAGAATCCATGTGTCTGGGAGAGAGAGAGAGCAAAGTGATTGTCAGACTTTGCATTGGAACTCAATGATGGCCTATCATAGTGAAAAACAATACAGGGCAGAATTCTGCCAGCCCCCATGGAGGGAGCATTTAGACCAGCCTCAGCCAGAAGGTAACCCTCCACTGCAGCAGTAGGAACCTGACTTCCAGCTAGCTCTACCATTGGTTGACTACAGTGCTGGGGTCCTGAAAAAATTTGAAAGAAAGGCCTCAAGGACTACAGTACTTGGGCAAGTACTGATGCTCTTCTGGGCTTGCAACCAGTGGACTTGGGGTGCACGTGACCCAATGAGATACCAGCGGTGGTGACCAAGGGAGTGCTTGCATCACCCATCTCCCAACTCTATGCAGTGCAACTTGGGGAGAGACTTCTTTTGCTTGGGAACGGGAGAGGGAAGAGTATAGAGGACTTTGTCTTGCAACTTGGGTAACCAGCTCAGCTACAGTAAAATAAAGCAACTAGCAGATTCCGGAAGCCCTCTCCTGATTCTAGGCCCTGGCTAATGAACAGCATTTCTAGACCCACCCTGGGACAGAAGGGAACCCAGTGCGCTGAAGGGAAGGACCCAGGCCTGGCAGGATTCACCACTTGCTGATTAAAGAGCCCTCAGGCCTTGAATAAACATGAGTGGTAGCCAAGAAATAGTCACCACAGGCTTTGGGCAAGACCCAGTACTGTGCTGACTTCAGGTGTGACCCAGAGCAGTCTCAGCTATAGGAAAGTAATTTATCCTCCCTTGGCCTCAATTTTCTAGTTTTAGAAAGTGGATTATACTATCACCCACAATAATAGATGTGTGTGTGTGTGTGTGTGTGTGTGTGAAATGTCAATATATGTCAAATGCTTAGACACTACCTAGCACATAAACTTTAGGAAAGTTAGCTCTCATTTTTATTTGTTCTGTTTTGTTTCTGATTTTACTGTTATATAGTTGTAAAGAAAAAATGTGGTATCCTAGGTAGGGTAAAACATTAATGTACAATTTAACTTAGGGAAATTTAATGTCCCCATTATATTGAGGCTTCTGTTTCAGAGCAAATTCTTTCCATTTATTCAGGTTTCTTTTTCGATCTTTCAGCAGAATATTCTTCTCATAAATTTGTTAAAATTTATTCCCAGGTATTTTATCTTTTCATTGCAATGTGAATGACATTTTCTAGTTTGTTATAGTGTGTGTATCCTATAAACACACTATATAAAACGTATTAAAAATCAAGAAACATTGGTTCTTGATATTTAAGTTTAAACCATTAAACTTACTGATTTGCTTTATCATCATATGGTTTAGATGAGTCTTTTGGAACTTCCTGGTTTACAATTAAATTCCAATATATGGTGATAATTTTGCTTCCCTTCTGATAATTAAACATCTTGTTTCTCTTTTTCCTAATTGCAATGGTTGATATTTTCAGAACAATTATCATTTTTCAATTGAATTATCATTGTACTCCTGGAATGAAACACAATTGGTCATGGTACATTATTCCCTTAGCTTGCTGCTAAACTTGTTTTGCTAATATTTATAAGTGAGGTTGGCCTATGGTGTTCTTTTTTGTATTATGGCATTAGTTTCCAAGGCTGCCAATAACAAATATCACAGACTGAGTGAAATGTATCTCACTGGACATTAGAGTAGAGTTAGATTAGAACACAGAGACCAAGATGCCAGACATGTGCACACACAGAGATATGACCATGTCATATCTGCTACTGCTACCATAGCCCATCTGCTACTTATCGCTTGTTCATGTACAACTATACATTTCTGTACAACAGTAATATATTTTCTCACAGTTCAGGACAATAGAAGTTCAGTATCAAGGTGTTGGCGAATTTGATTTCCTCTGAGGCCTCTCTCCTTGGTTAGCAGATGCATTCACTGTATGTTAACATGGTCATATCTCTGTGTGTGCACATGCCTGGCAGCTTGGTCTCTGTGTTCTAGTCTACTCTTTTTATGAGGTCACTTGTCATATTAATTAATGCCTACCCTAATGACCTTATTTTAACTTAATTACTTCTTCAAAGGCTCTATTTCTAAACAGTCACATCCTGAGGTATTATGGGGTTAGGGCTTCAACACGTGAATTTCAGGGGACACAATTCCCCATAGCAATTATCCTTGTCAGATTTTGAAATAAATGTCATGCTGAATCTGTAAAAATAATTTGGAAGCTTTTCTCTGTCTCTTTCTGTCTCTCTCTTTCTCTGAATCTGTTATGTAGCCTGATGTTGTTTTTATTTCACACAATGCAGCAATATTACCTTGTCTCTGATAAGTCTCCCAAAATTTCACAGGCAGAGAAACAAGTCCTGTTTCTGTAGGAGACCACCAATATGCACATCTCAGACTACCATAATTTGGATGTGGAAAACATCGCAAGGGCCAAATATGCCAGCCGATGCACATCATTATAAATTATTGTTTAAATATCAATCTAGGGAATGTCATTAATGATTGATAGATATTATAATCACCATTCATTGCCATTAACTTTATAGGTTTCCATACTTGGTTTTTGTAGTCATGTGCAGTTCCACAATGCCAAAACTTGATATACCTTCATTTTAAACAGTTAAGTTTCTAAAAGTAAACCTTTCTTTTACACATAGTCTTAAATATCTAAGACTCAATTTAAGAACACTGCATATTCTGTGGCATTCGAAAATGTTTTCCTCAGGAGTTGAAACCATAAACTCTATACCCCATTACTGAGTGTGCCCTATGTTACAGAATACTCTTTATTAAAGGCGAAAAAGCAGTCTACTACTCTGCAGGCTTTGGTCTGGAGATAAACACAAGATCATAGATCATGTATTATTATCAGTTATTTTAAGGTCTCAGAGCAATTCTTTAAACATGTATCAATTGTAAGGAGTAATATAAAAGGACGCTAGCTTGTCAATTTCTGTTTGTCACTCAGGTCTTTGGCATAGACTCTGTTAGCTTTATTAAACATTAAGTATTGCTTTCAGGGTGAGGTAGAAGAGCATAAGCAAGAAAAGCTTTATAGGCTAATAAAAATGTAAATGAGATGTTCATCAGCTTGCTGCCCTGGAAAATGATGGAAGAAACATTACCTGAAAAATTAAATTCAACGATTATTGCTAATCAAATCAACCTGATATGAGAAATCCGTTTGTTACCATTTGTGTTAATTTGCATCCTTATGTCAATCTTTCTATGCACTGAATTTGCTTCCAACGTCCTAGGTCCTCTATACATATATATGTAGATAATGTATATACACATTTTTATATATACATAGAAATATATACACATATTTGTATAATTCATGTTATTAATTAACATGTATTAGCTAAACAGAAATATTTCTGTTACATATTTGCAGCAGTTGGTAAGAAATGCCTATATATTTTAATTCATCTGCACTTAACCTTCTTTTTGCACACCATACTCCTTACCAGGAATTTGAAGACTGAGTTGTAAATCAAAATTTCTATAGCTTGTTAAAGTCACATCCTCAGAGTTTGGAAACCTCTGAGCTCACTATGTCTCAGGAAGACGGGAAATTCTTCTTCTTCTTCTTCCCCTTAATTAGGAATACGTTGTAATAATAATATTTTCTACGTGACCTTTGAATACAGTAGTAAAATAACAAGTGGGGGCTACTTACTTTTTCTCAGGGATGATTCATCCTGGGATGGTGTTTCGACAGTGGCCTTTGAGTATTGGATATTCTATAAACATCGTGTGAGTTGTTCTTCTTGATGACTCCCTTTGGTGGACCTCCAAAGACGCTTTAGAAGCTTGCTGAGGGTGGGATGGAGGAAGAGGCTAGAGCCCCCATAACTGACTCTCAGCAACTGTCCTCTCTCACAGAATCTCTCTTTTGTGGTGACCCTTAAAGGCACTTGGCCCATCTGCTACTTATCACTTGTTCATGTACAACTATACATTAGGCCAATATATTAGGTTGGTACAAAAATAAATGTGGTTTTTGCCATTATTTTTAATCTAAAAAACCTGCAATTACTTTTGCACAAACCTAATAGTTATTGTAAAGGATGGAACTTTTAAGCAAGGCACACAAAACCTTCTAAAGTCACTCTGAGAAGCAATTCAGAGTAGCCCCTTGCTGCATCTTTCATTTTGCTGCCATTTTACTCTTTTCTCTGCCCTAAAGCAGATCTCAGGTTACTAACTAACCCATTTATGCCAGAGGTTGCACATTTTTTTGTGTGAAAAATCAGACCTTGGCGATGACCTTGAGCAGTAGGATATAAATAACTCCCACAAGCTTAGCGTTCCAATAATGGAACACTAGGCATAAATGGGCTAACTCCTTCAGCTCTGGGCTGAGTTTCTCACAATTACTGCAGATCTCCACATCTGGGCAGGTCCTGACAATAGTTAAAGATTTTTTTTTCTCATAATTTGTCCTGAAAAGACATATATTGAGCTATTCAGGAGACTTGAGAAAAGTTCCAAGTTAAATAGGATAAAGGGCAATGGATACACATTTTTTGTTCAGAAATATAAAGATTATTCTTAGTTAGAGGCGAATATGTTCCTTCACTCTTCTCTGAATTCATTCTGTCATTCTGCTCCTGGACTTCCTACAATAGTACCTTGACTTATAAGGCCCGTGTCCAGATCTTTTACAGTCCACTTCATTCAAAATGCTCCTGAAAAATTCAAGGGACTCACTAACACGTGGCTTTGGTAAAGGCATTCTCCCGAACAAAAACCTTTCTGACCTCAAAATACACCTAGCAAGGGATTTAGTGGTGATAATCTAGCTCTCCTACCTTTTCAGCCCTGGATCTTTATGCTCTTTATCTTGCAAAACATGCTCTAAATTAAATTAACTGCTACCCATTTGTATGCCCTGTGTTTCTACAACACTATAGTCTCTTTATGGTTCACCTTTTCTACCCATCCCCAAAGCCCAGATGAAATGCCACTTTCATGAAACTGTTGGATCCATCTGTCTTGAAGTTTTTCTATGCTCTGAACAACCACAACGTTTTTTTTGTACCTTTCTAATAACATGTAACACCACCTGTTTCATGAGCATAGTTTTATTTGATTATTTTATTATACTCTTTTTTGAGCACAGGAACTGCACACTAGAAATCATCATATTTCTCACAGGTTCCAATATTGTGATTTTTGCATATAGTAGATTTTTAATAAGTTTCTGTCAAATGACTAAACTAATAATTATTCAAGTGTTTTAGGAATTATACAGAATGAGGAAAATTATTTCTACTCTCCATAAAAGCAGAAGAGATTATAACGATACATTTCATGAAGAAAGTAGCTTACAAAATTACAAGCAATTTTCATGAATAACTTCAAACAAATTAGTCTTAATATCTATAAAAAGTATCACAGCCTTAAAAAAATGATGACAATTAAGTGATGTCAGCAGTATGGCAGAATAGGTGTTTCCATTGCTTGTCATCTCACAGAAATATCAACTTGAGGAACTATCCACACATAAAAATACCTTCACAAGAGCTAAGAAATTCAGTTGAGAGATTATGGCATCTGAATGGAGCAGAGAAATCAGCAAAGACACATTGAAGAGGACAAGAATAGTTTTACATTATGCATGTCACCCTTCCCTAAAGCCTACGCAGTTCAGTACAAATAGAGATAGCCTCCATGTAAAGGAAAAGAATAAAGTGAGTCCCTAACTTCATTGCAGGCCCCAGCACCATGCCTACCCCAGTGGATTCCAGAACCAGGCCAGTCCTCATGTCCCCAGACCTCTCTCTGGCCCCCATGGACCCAGCATCCAGGCCCATGTCGCTGCCAAACTAGCCCCTGTAGCCTGTGGCCTCAGGCCTCAGGCTCATTCTAATATCAGACCAGCCCTCACAGCTCCAGGCCTGCTCTGGGCCACCCCAGTGCCAGGAAGGCCCCCATAAGTCAGGCTGCAGGCCAGCCCTAGTAGTCCCAGGCTACTAGGGACTAGAGTTCATGTAAGCCCTCCTACATGAACTCAGGTATGAGGCTCACTCATATGGACCCAATGTCCAGGCCCTCCCCAGTAGACCCAGGCTCCAGGCTTGCCCCTACAAAATAAGACATCAGATTGACCCCTGTGGACTTCGGCACTAGGCCCATGAACCCACTGACCTAGGCAGCAGGCCTGCCTGCCTGAGGACTCCCGTGGCAAGCCCACTGCAAACCCCAATGGATAACCTGGTCAGAATCTCTGGACAAGCTGTCTGGTGAAGGGCTTTCCTTGCCAGTCTGTAAAGACTGGAAGAAGTATCTACTTCAAACGCACAGATACCAATACAAGGCCACAAGGATCACAAATAATTAGGGAAACATGATGCTACCCAGGAAACAAAGCACCAGGAACTGACCCTAAGGAAATGAAGATTTCTGAACTGCCTGACAAATAATTAAAAATAATCACCTTAAAGAGGCTCAGTGTGCTCCAAGAGAACACAGATATCAGAAGTTCAACAAAGAGATAGAAACCATAAAAAGAAATCAATCAGAAACTCAGAAGCTAAAGAGCACAATGATTGGACTAAAAAATTTCACAGAGAACTTCAACACAAACTTTATCAAGCAGAAGAGAGAATCAGCAAGAAAAAAAAAAAACTAAGGAAAAAACAGGCCATTTGAAATTACTCAAATAAACAAAAAGGAGAAAAAGAATGACAAACGTGGAAAAGCCTACAGCACTTTTGGTACATCATCAAGTAGACCAGTGTATGCATTATTGAGGTCCAAGAAGAAACAGAGAAAGAGAAAGGGGAAGAAAGCTTATTGAAAGATATCATGACAGAAAACTTTTCAAGTTTGGAGAGGGAAATGAATATCCTTATCCATGAAGCCCAAAGAACCCCAAAGATACAGAGATATTCACTGAGACACATCATAATTAAATTCTCAGAAGTCAAAGACAGAGAAAGAATTTTGAAAGCACCATGAGAAAAGTGACTCATCACATATATAAGGGTATAAGAATATTTATTCAACAAGGGTGGCAGGAACACACAATAGGAACAGGACATTCTCTTCAATAAATGATACTGAGACAAATCAACTCAAAATTGACTAAAGACTTAAATGTTAAGGGCTGAAACTTTAAAACTACTAGAAGAAAACATAGAGAAAAGCCTTTTTGAAATTGGTTTGGGCAATGATTTCTTGGCTATGACCTCAAAAACACAAGAAACAAAGCAAAAAGAGATTAATAGGATTGCATCAAACTAAAAAGCATTGGCATAGCAAAAGAAACAATCAACAGGCCGGGCGCGGTGGCTCACGCCTGTAATCCCAGCACTTTGGGAGGCCGAGGTGGGCGGATCACGAGGTCAGGAGATCGAGACCACGGTGAAACCCCATCTCTACTAAAAATACAAAAAATTAGCCGGGCGCAGTGGCGGGCGCCTGTAGTCCCAGCTACTCGGGAGGCTGAGGCAGGAGAATGGCGTGAACCCGGGAGGCGGAGCTTGCAGTGAGCCGAGATTGCACCACTGCACTCCAGCCTGGGCGACAGAGCGAGACTCCGTCTCAAAAAAAAAAAAAAAAAAAAAGAAACAATCAACAGAATAAAGAGACAACTTATGAAATGGGAGGAAATATTTGCAAACCATACATCTGATAAGGGGTTAATACTCGAAGTATATAAGGAATTCAACTCAACATCTCAGTAAAAGGACAACAAATATTCCAATCTAAAAATGTGCAAAAAACCTGAAAAGACATTTCTCAAAAATAGGAAATACAAATCGCCAAGAAGTATATGAAAAAAATGCTTAATATCGTTAATTATCAGGGAAATGCAAATTAAAACTACAGTGAGATATTACCCCATACCATTATAAAATGGCTACTATCAAAAAGGCAAAAAATAGCAAGTATTGACAAGAATATGCAGAAAAGTGAAACGCTACAGCAGTTATGGAAAAGAGTATAAAGATTCCTCAAAAAATTCAAAATATGACTACCATGTGATCCAACAACCTCATTTCTGGGTATATATTCAAAAGAATTAAAATCAGCATGTTGAAGAGATATCTGCATTCCCATTTTTTAAAAATGGTGTCTCATTCTGTTGCTCTCTCATTCGTATTGCAACATTATTCACAATAGCCAAGATGTGAAATCAACCAATCAACCTAAGTGTCCATCTATTTATGAATGGATAAAGAAAATGTGGGTATAGAATACTATACATATCATATATATGAATATTATTTATCTTAAAATGAAGAAAATTCTCTCATTTGCAGCAACATGAATGAACCGGGAAGACATTATGCCAAGTGAAATAAGCTAGGCACAGAAAGACAAATGCTTCATGATCTCACTTACATGTAAAATCTTAAAGCCTTAAAATTACAGAAGCAGAGAGTAGAATGGTGGTTGCCGGGGGCTGGATGTGAAGAAACAGGGATGCGTTGGTCAAAGGATACGAAGTTTTAGTTATGAAGAATGAATAAATTCTGGAGATCTAATGTACAATGTAGTGTTTATAATTATTAATATTATGTTGTATACTTTAAATTTGCTAAGAGAGTGAATCTTAAATGTTCTTACCACAAAAATTTAACTATGTGAGGTGATGGATATGATCATTAGGTTGGTTGTGGTAATCACTTCACAATGTATATATAAATCAGTCAAAGCATCATGTTGCACAAAATAAATACATACTTTTTATTTGTCAGTTATACCTCCATAAAGGTGGAAAAATAAATTTTTAAACACTGAATATAGGTAAAGCTAAAAGTTATATGTGGGGATATGGGGAAAGAGTGTATGTTGTGGCTTGGAGCAACAAGTAAAAGGATTACATCTTCATCTTCCACACAGTGTGATTAAACAGAAAAAAATAAATATTAAAAAAATCAATTATTTTTACATTGTGTATGTAAATATCCAAAGAAGCAGCTAAATTAGTCAAAGTGCTTATCTTTGGGAAATAATAATGGAAGGAGAAGTAAACCAGAGAACTTTGTTTTTCAAAGTTGACCTTGTAGAACCATTTTTGACTTAAAAAATGGATATATGCTGTTTTGATTTTTGAAAATTAATTAAAAAATGATGATCACATTTTGTCTTTAAAATTTTTTGTTTAAAACGTATCCATTTCTTTTCCCCATTTAATATATCTTTTGACCATTTAAAGTATTAAAAAAAGAATTTGGACTTAATCTAATGAAGAAGTTTGACCCTAGAAAAAGAGAGTAATGGGGTTTAAATTTATGCCACTCTACAAAAAAGAAGTCGAACTCACCCATAGGTAGTGTCGTTAGTCTTTTAGGTCTGCGTGCCTCTCTCTATGACTTGGCTGAACTTTCCCAATCTTTGTTTTAATCAATAATCTTGTCTCCAGTCTAACATGGGAATTGTGCTCTCTGGCATAAAATGGGCTACTGACTTACAGTCCTGTGCTATATCACACAGCCTTGCCATTGATAGCATCAAAATACTTCGAAATACTGCTGTCAAAATTTGCAAACTGTCAAGATAAATAAGTTCATTCAGATTATTTACGTCTGCTGTTTCTCCCACTAACCTCATACTTAGAAAATTATATATGTCTAGTCCTTCTCCAACTTGATTTTATGTCTTTTAGCCTAATACATTGGCAAACCAAATGCATGACTCTGACACCGATAATACTAAGAAGGGCTGAAATGAATTGTTAGAATGAGAGACAGTCACTTTGTTTAGAAGGGAGTGCTCCATGAGCAGTGTGATAACATAGCTCCTTGAAAATCTAGTCAATCACCATTTTATAGTAAAAGCCTATGAATTTTTGTAGCTTGATGTCTTATTGCCTCTATTCAATAGTTGCTTCTAACTTTTCTGGGCATCCCCAGAAAAGTGGAAACCTCCTGTGAATGAGGCAAATTTAGTAACCTCCAGTTAGTCAAGCACACTAAGCACATACCACATCTGCAGGAATAAACTAGGTATGGGATTAAAGAGATGTATAGAATTAATTCTTTGCTTAATGTATTTTGCCATTCTATATTTCTTTTATTTTTCAAGAGAGCAAGTCTAAGCCCTCCCTGGAGAATTGTTGAAATAATACCTAATTTAGGTAACTAAGCATTTTAAGCCTTTCTACACTTTTATAATATTTGTAATTGAAAAAAACCCAGCACCAATATATAAATAATTAATTTACCTTTGAAATACTGCTGTCAGAATTATGATGCAAACTCTGCATCACATTTTTGCATACCTCTTAACCCAGGAAATTCACTTCTAGGAATTTATTTTACAAAAATAATAAGAGATTGAATTGCATGGGTGCTCATGCAAAATAAAAAAGTAAAATGCTCTAAATGCCCAGCATTAAATATTGATTAAATCAAAACAGTGCATGGATATGGTGGGACACTATGCTATCATTAAACATGACATTGTGCAAGATTATACATTGACATGAAAAGACACATATAAAGACTTTGTGAAACATGTATAATGTTATTTAAGCTTTGTTGTGACACTCAAGTTGTTTCTTTCTTTTTAGTTTTTCTTACTTTTTAGTTTTTCTTATTACTAGAATGAATGCATTTTCTTAAATATTCACCTTTACAGAAGTGACTACACAATTAATGGCTACACACCTCTCCCCACTTATTTCTGCCCAAAGACAACTACTGTTGACATTTTGGTGGATATTCTCCTAGGTTGTTTCATGTATGTCTTTTTCAAATGTAGGATCACACTAAATGCTTCTGAAGCATACTTTTCTTATTTAAAAAATACAGCAGACAGCTTCTAAGTGTGCACCATGTTCTTTTGTAAACATATGTATTTTAAATATATGCACATACATAAAGAGAGAGAAAGAGGCTGTTTAAAGAGTAATTGTTAAGTGGATATGCATGCAACGACCACCAGTTTAAGTAGATAATTTCTAGTTCCCTGGAGAATCTTCATGAGAACTTCTGATTTCATATCTGTCTCCTTCTTCTAGAGTAATCCCTCTCTCTCTATGATAACTATTCCTTTGCTTTCCTAGATATTAAGTATATGTAAATGTATGTGTAACTCTGTGAATGTGTATCTCTGTATAAAATCATTAATTATATATTTTTAATTTTTTCTGTTCTTGAACTTTATATAAATGAAATCAAAGGCATGTTTTTGTGACTTTATTATTTATTGTGACTTCTTTGTGAGTGATCACTTATGGCATTTTAACAATTTTTTTATGCGTGTGGCTGTTACATAGCCACATAATATATATTTACATAGGTCTTATGTACAAGGGAAGGTTCTAAGCGCATTATACAGATTATCTTGTTTTATGTCGGGAATAGGTATCATTATTCGTTTCATTTTACAAATTGGGAAACTGAGTTCCAGAAAGGTTAAATAACTTAATGTAGGTCACACAGCTAGTAAGTGGTGTAGGTTATATTCTATCCTAAGTTGACTGACTTCATAGTCTGTGATCTTAACCATAGTTCCAACCTGCTTTCTGTTACGGATGAGTATGCTACAGATGCCTTCTGCTTATTTATGGTTAATGCTTTCATATATTAAGAATCCCCCAAGACTCAATTTCATAAAGATATTTTAAATTATTATCTTAAAGTTTGATGGTTTGCCTTCAGTATTTAAGTGCTTTACCTACCTAATATTGATTCCAGTCTATGGTACAAAGCATGGGTTTAACTTAATTTTTTGACATGTTCAATTGTCTCAACACCTTTTATTAAAAAGCTTATATTTTCCTTATTAATAATATACAATACTAATTCTGTCATATATCAAGTGTCCATTTAATTGCAAATCTGTTTCTGGATCTCTGTTCTGTTCATTTATCTGTTTATCTAGTCATGCAACATCCTATATAAAGTTGTTCAGAATAGTCTCTTAATAGTTTTAATTTTCTACCAATAGTGGCATATTCTTTTTTATTCCTGATACTGATTATTTTGGTCTCTCTTTTTGTTGGTCTTATCAGAAAGAAGTTTAGCAATTTTGTGTCTTTGCAAAGAACCAACTTCTGGCTTTGTGGAATTTCTCTAGTATTATATGTTTGTCTTTTTTTAATCGATTTCTGCTTTTATCTTTCTTAACTTCATATAATTTCACTACTGTTTTTCTAATTTCTTAAGATGGATGCATAGCTTAGCTTATTAATATTTAGCCTTTTTTTTCTAACAGCATTTTAGGCTACACATTTGTAAGTTCTGTTTTTGGCACATGTAAGTTGTAATATATTTTGTTACTGTTCAGTTTAAAACATTTTTACTTCTACTAGAAATTCTTTTTGGACCCATAAATTATTTAGAAGTAGGTTTCCAACTTTACAAACTTAGTGTTTTTAAATTACCTTGATATTGATTTTTAAGTTAGTTGTACTGTAAACAAAGAACTTTGTCATTAGTTTTCCAGTATTTGAAATGCATTGAGTGCTGCTGTAAGGGCCAATATTTAGTCAATTTTGTGAATGGTCCCTTTATTCTTGAAGTGAATATGCATTCTGCAGTTGTTTGCTACACAGCTTATAGGTACAAATTTGATCAAGGTCTTAACTGTGTCCTTCACGTCTTTCATATCTTTATTGTTTCTTGTTGGCTTTATTTATCAATTTTGTGTTAAAAATTTTTCACCATGATTGTAGATCTTGCTGTTTATTGTTGTAGTTCTATAAGGTTTTGCCTAATATATTTTGATGCTATGTGTTATTGATATAAAATTTAACATGGTTTATAGTTTCCCAGGGTGAATTAATGAATACATTACAATAGATTGAACTTCTCTATCTCTAGCAATGGTTTACTTTACCCATGAAGTCCAATTTTTCCCTTATCAATTTAATAATATGTGACTTTATTGCTTAGAATTTATTGGACATATATTTTTCTATACTGTTATTTTAAGACTTCATAACTGTTTTACTTTAAAGGCATTTTGTAAATGGCATATAATTGAATTTTATTCTACCCTAGACAGATATTCTTTTGCCTGAAAGATTAATTCACTTTTATTAGATATTATTACTTACATATTTGGAGTTGAATCTACCAACGTATTTTGTATTTGCATTTGCTCCATCTTGTCTTACGTCAAATATTAAGTGCCTGTATATGTGATGATCTGTTTCTAGACTCTATATTAACCTACTGTTCTATTTGTTTGTTGTATGTGAGTACCACTGTGTTTTCCTTGCTGAAGCTTTACAATGAGTTTTGACATCCAAGCATATGAATGTAATAATCTTCTTCTTTAAGATTTTCTTTGTTACTTTTTCGCTTTTTACATTTTATTATATATTAAAATCAGATTGGTAATTCTGTGATTTTTGATAGAACTATTTTTTAAATTTAAATTAAAATTTTCATTTGTTTCTTGTTGCTAATGAATAAAAATATAATTTTTATACACTGGCCTTGTTTCTAGTGATTTTGTTTAATTCACATTTTAATGATTTATATTTACTATGGGAATGATTCGATTGCAAATAGATTCTTCTGTCCTTAGTTTTCTATTTCTTTTTCTTTCCTTGTTTCATTGGCACTCTAGAACAATGTCAGACAGAAATGGTGACAAAGAATAGACCTGTTTTATTCCTGATTTTAGGGATAAAATTATATTTCAGCATTAGCTATAGAGTTTTTATAATTTGGTGATTATTTTCTAAGTATGTATAGACATTTTTATCACATTAAGAATTTTTTCCTTCTATTGTTTGCTAAGAATTTAGTCCACAATTACTATTAACGTTAAATTGTTATCAAATATTTTCTCATCTATTGAGATCATTATGTAATTTTCTTCTATTATTTCATTAATATGCTAATTTACATTGGTTTTGAATGCTAAATTAATTTTGGATTCCTAACATAAGCTGCACTTTTTCTGACATGTCATTTTTATACTCGTTGAATTCAGATTGTTGATGTTTTTATTTTTTTAATTTACAAATAAAAATTATATATATTTATGGTGTACAACATGATGTTTTGATAGATTCTTGATATTTTCTTTAGAATTTTTGCAACTGTATTTGAAAGACATTGTCCTATAATTTATTTTCTCACAATGTTAGAAAACCCTGGCCTCATAGAACAAATTAGAAAGTTGTATTCTTTGGAAAAGTTTGTGAAGATTTATGTTTTTTCCTCCATAAATATTTAATAACATCAGTAAATTTATCTGGGATATGGGTTTTCTTTCTGGAAATGTGTTCAAATTATGAATTTGATATTTTCAGAAGATATGGATAGTGGTTTGTGGGAATCTGTTGATACTGACACTGGCTCAGGGTGCATTTTGCACACCTCTTTCTAACTCTCTCCTCGGTGATGTCATGCAAGTAGCTTAAAATTAGCCATTGTGGAAATATTTACAACACAAAAATAAAAAAAAGTGTGGTTTATTTTTTGAGAGCTGAAGGAAAACTTAAATTTTTTCACTTCTTCCTATGTTCATTTTTTAAAGTTGTGATTTCCAAGGCATTTGATTATTTCACCCAAATCTCCAAATTTATTGGCATAAATTTGATCATAAGTGCTTCATTATATTTAATGATCTGCAATAATGATCTTTTTCATTACTAATATGATGTATTTGTTCCTTCTCAATATTTTTCCTCAGGTATCTGGTCAGAAATTTTTCAATTTGTAATTATTGTTTGTTTAAAAACCTTTTGTACTTTTGTTATCTTCTCTATTATTTTTTACTCAATTTCATTGTTTTCTTCTTTTTAACTGTTTCTTTTAGTTTTCTGGGGAAAATATAACTTGGAATTTTTTCTAACTTCTTAAGATGAATTATTAGATTATTTTCATCCTTTTTTATTGTTTAATATTTACATTTAAGACTATAGTTTTTTCTTTAAATACAGGGTTAGTGGTATACCTGAATTTTTATATATTTACACACTCATTCACTTCAAAATATTTTCAGATTTCCATTATTATTTGTCTCATGGGTCATTTATTTTTTCATTGCTAAATTTTCAAACATTTTGAGAGTTACTAGTTATTTTTTTACTTTGATTTGTAGTATAATTGCATTATGGTCAGAAATTATAGTTTGTATTATTGCAATGTTTCAAAATTTGGTGAGGCTTGCTTTGTGACCAAGCATATGGTGGATTTTGGCAAATGTTCTCTGGATACGTGAAAAATGTGTCCATTCTTCAGTTCCTGCTTTAGTTCCCACGTAGGTAATTTCTGTCAATCACATTTTAAAAATTGTCTGTATACTTACTGTTTTATGCATTTGTTCTATCAGTTAATAAAAGAGTTGCTTTAAACTCTCCCACTATAATCATGGATATCTATTTTTTACTTCTATTTCTCAATATTCAAATTATATATTTTAAGCCTATAGTAATAAAAATGCCTGTTAATTTAGAATTGCTATATTTTCTTGATTAAATGGCTCCTTTTAAATTATAAAATGTCCCTTTTCATCTTTAGTAATTCTCTTCACCTGAATTTCTACTTTATCTTTTAGCAATATCACTATGCCAGCTTTCTTTTGAATAGTGTTTGCATGACATTTTTCTTTTGATCCTTTTATGTTCAAACTTTTTGCATCTTTATATTTGTGTCTCTTGTAAGAAATATTTGTATTTTAAAATTTGAGACTAATAATATTCCGTCTGTTTATTTAATATTTAATTTATTGGATATATTTGAATTCAAGTATATTGTTTTATTACTTGATTTTGTTGCTCCACCTATTGTTTTTGTTCATTTTCTGTCTTCTTTTAAGTTAAGTATTTTTACTGGTCTCTGAGTGGTCACCTTAGAGATTATACTGTGCATTCTTTACTCATTATAAATTTGGGCCGGGCGCCATGGCTCATTCCTGTAATCCCAGCAGTTTGGGAGGCCAAGGCGGGCGGATCACAAGGTCAGAAGATCGAGACCATCCTGGCTAACACGGTGAAACCCCGGCTCTACTAAAAATACAAAAAATTAGCCAGGCGAGGTGGCAGGCGCCTGTAGTCCCAGCTACTCTGGAGGCTGAGGCAGGAGAATGGTGTGAACCTGGGAGGTGGAGCTTGCAGTGAGCCGAGATCGCACCACTGTGCTCCAGCCTGGGCGACAGAGCAAGACTCCGTCAAAAAAAAAAAAAATCTGATATAACATTGTTCATTAAAGTATAATTAAATTTGCTACTTCCCAAACAGTGAAAGAGCTTTAGGATACTTTAAAATATACCTCTCACTTTATTTTATCCTATTTTTGTCATATATTACCTTTTTGTGTATTTATTTAAAATGCTATGTCATAATTATTATTTTTAATATAGACTATTTATTTAGCTTTAAACATATATTTACCCTTTCCATAGCTATTTATTCCATTCTGTGTGTCTGTTATTCTCTCTGGAGTCATGTTGTTCCTGCTTGAAGAATTTCCTTTAATATGTTCTTGAATATTTCCTTTAATGCACATATACTGGGGGTGTATTTTCTGGTTTTGCTTGTTAGAAAAAAAAATGACTTATTCACTATCAATTTTGAAGGATATTTTTAGTGGTTACTGAATTCCGGTTGGACAGGAGTTTGGTCTTGCTTGGTTTTGTTTTCATACTTTAAAGACACAATTCCATTATTTGTGTCAAGCAACCAATCATCAATTTTACTGTTGCTTATTTGATAGTATTGTGTCTTTTTAAAAATCTTGCTACTTTAAATTTTTTTCCTTTGGTGTTATCAGTTTTACCATGATATTCCCAGTGATGATTTTCTTTTTATTTGGAATCCTTCAGATTTGTAGTATTAATTGAATATGTGGCTTCATGTATTTCTTCATTTGAGAAAATCCCTCAGGCATTTCTTCATTTCTTCATTTGAGAAAATCTCTCAGGCATTATCTCTTAAAATATTGCTTTATGTGCCATTCTCTCTTTCCTTTCCTCTTGGGACTTGATTTTTTTTTTAATTTTAGAAATTTTTTACACTAATATAATACCTTCCCTGTGTTTTCTTTTTCTCTTTGTCTCTGTTCTTCAACATAGATCAACACCATCCAGTGGAAATTTCTGTGATGGTGGAAATTCTGTGCTGCTCATTTGGTTACTGTAGTCCCATGTTGAATACTTCAAATGTAGCTAGGGGAATACCAGGTATTCCCCCTGATATTCGTATGTTGAAACACGAATCCCCCTTGGGATCATATTTGGTGATGGGACTTTTGGGAGACCGTAAGATCATGGTAGTGGAGCTCTCATGATGGAATTAAGAGGTAAGAGAGAGCTTGCTTCTTCTCTCTCTTGGCCATGTGAGGAAACCAGGATGAGGGCTCTCACCAGAACCTAACCGTGCTTGGCATCTTGTCCAGTGTGTGTGTGTGTGTGTGTGTGTGTGTGTGTGTATGTGTATAAATATAATATTTTCTTTATCCATTCACCTGTCAATGGACATTTCAGTTGTTTCCATATCTTGACTACTGTGAATAATGTGCAATGAGCATGGGGGATACAGATATCTCTTCAAATACTGATTTCATTTATTTTCATTTGGGTTTTCTCATAGCATGTCAGGGTAGTCGTATTTCTTATAAGGTGCCTCTGGTCTATAATTTTTTATATTTCAACAAATAAATAAAAGCTACATGGCCTTTTATGACCTAGCCTTGAAAGTCACGTAGCATCACTTTTATTGTACTCTATGGTTAAAACAATCATAAACCCATCCAGTTTCAGAGGGAGGAGAAACTGACTCAACTTCTCAATTGGAGAGTTTCAAAGAAGTTGTCACTATTTTTTTTAGCCTCCAAAGTCTGTTATTTGACTATAATTTATTTACTTTAATCCCATATGCAAAATACATTCTCCTCTTCAGTTTCCCTCCCAAAATCTCATTCCATTACCACACTATGCTCAGATTTCAGGATCTCATCAAATAAATCAGGTCTAAGTGTGAATGAGGATCCACAGTTTACTTCCTCCACTATGGTTGATCTCATTCTGAATACTAACTAAAGATATCATTTATTTGCCTCTCATATACTCAGCATACAATAGTAGAGTAGGCATAGATATACTTATTCAAAAAGTAAAAATTAGAGGCACACAACATGTAACCTGATACTGAGTTTGAGTATCTTCTTCTCAAAGACTCAAACACTGCAACATAGTCAGGTAGTGTAAATAGTAATGAATGATTGCAGTAAGTTGTAAGAGCTCTTGGTTACTTATATGAATATATAGGTAAGCATTTTAAAATAAAGAATTGTCATTTGTGTATGTCTGATTTAAGTATAAATGTTTGCACAACTGCAAATTGATAATTGAAATTTTTATCATGATATAAAAATTACACTGATCTTTTGGTCACTCAAATTTGAGAGTTAAATCATCCAAATTTTGAGATATCATAAATCTGCAATAGACTTTGTCCCAGGTATCTGGTTAAATCATCTTCTTCTGTAGGTTTTTCTCCTTTTCAATCCTCAAATCATAATAACTTTATACTTAATAAGTTTGGACGATGAAAACTGAGGCCTCTTTCACATATACTATATATAATATACTTCCCTGCCTTATGCGGGAGTTGCATCACGGAATAATATTGTGAGGATAAGAGACATGTAGACATCTCATGGCTAATAAATTTTCAACAAATATTTTAGTTGTTTTAATTTTAATTCTGAAGGAATCAGAAAGTGTCCATTTTGGTTTATAAAAAAGCATCAATGTATCTTCTAAAAGTGCCGTAAATAAGATACCAGTTGGCAGATTTATTGTTGATCTATGTTTAATTTAAACTTGTTTTTGGAATATAGGAAACATGGTGAAAGGAAACTGACAGCTTTGAAAAGATATATCGTCTGAAACTCTATACTACATCACTCATTTTAAATTAAGACTTGATATTCTTCCTGAATTATATTAGAGGTGGAAAGAGACAGAGTGAGGTTTTGTTCTTCAGAGTGGGAAAAACAGAAATTAATAACCTCCTGAATCATTGATTTCATGAAATATGTCAAATTATTTGCCACTGTAAATGTAGCAGCCTCTACCCTGAAGCGTGCTGATTGGTGACAAATATATGTGTTTAACTGCTTATGGTTACTGGTTTTTGCATCTTTGTGACAGAACATTGAAGTTTATTTTTTGTTTAGAGAATTTACCAGTATACATGAGTGTAATCCTGTTTATCTTGCTATTTTAAATACGTTATTAGTGTAAGCGTAATATTTTGCAAACATATATCAAATAAGTAGATTAGAATCTTGAAAGACTTTTTTTGATACAGTAAATTTCCATGCCAACAGTATATCATTGGCTGAACTATTGTGAAATAAATGTAGCACAGATGAAGCCACCTATCTTTGAAAACAACCTATATTGAGCGTTTTCAGTATGCCAGGTATTTTCTAAGCACTTTACATTGATTATCTCTTTATATTATCATAACTCCAAAGATAGGTGGTATTATTATCTTCATTATAAACATGAGGAAACTAAGTCACCCTATTGAATGTGAGAATATTCAAGGTGAAGGAAACAGCATAAATAAATTCACAGAGGCAAGAAGCATCATGGTATATGTAGAAAAATACTAGCAGTTTTATGTGGCTGGACCTTGAAGTTTAACATAACAGGGTTTGGAGAGGATGCTGAAGAGACAGGCAGTGGCTCTTTTATGAAGATATTTGTATGTTATCTTCTAGAGCAATAAGCCTATTTGCTACATTGTATTAGCTAAATTATTAGTTTATATTTACATATCAACAAATACATACTGTTAAAGATGTACTAAATGGCATATTCATTAAAATTTCATTCATTTTTCTTCATATTCAAGTTTTCAAAACTTTCTAGCTAATTTTATAACTTAGAATCCTATATATTTGCATCTACCTTGAATTCACTCTTTTGGCTTTAGAATTATCTTCTTTCTTTATCACTTTTGTGGCAGGATTAAATGGCATTTGTCATAATTTTCAAGAAGCAGAAAGCTAAGCAACACACTGGACATTTAGGGACATAGTAAGAATGAGAAAATACTTCTGAAAAGACTTTTACTTGGCCAGAGATGCATTAGATCAAGCTTATGGACCACATGATTTGTTTTTCTGTGAGAAAGAATGACTTTAAACAGACACCTACATATGTGCTCACATAGTCATATATTTTACAGTCTATTTAAGTCATTGTATCAGAATCTTGCTTTCTAAGGGTTTTCTTTCAACATAAACATAATTTTTAGGGTTTTATTTAAATATAACTAAGATATATGTTATTACTGACACTGATGGGAAACTCCCTGAATGGAATTACAGAATTATCATTTTGATGTTAGAAGATCGAAGCAAATAATTGATTTACTAGAGGACAAAGTGAAAGGCAGAAGAGAGCCTAGAGAGCAATATAAAATGCAAAGATCTTAAGCCTAAAGCTTTGGAGCTCAGAGTTTAGTAAAGACCATTCTCCCACTAAAATGTTGAAATAGGATTGAGCAGAATTATTCACAATTCCTGTCCCAGTTTGTAGCTTGTACATCTATTTCATTGTATTTCGTGCATAGACACCAGTTATGAGGCAGTACACTGACTGGTTAAAAGTGTAGGTATGCTCTGGAGGCAAACAAATTTAAATTTAAATGCCAGTTTTGTTGTTTGCTATCTGTCTAGCCTTGGGTGGGGATGAGGTGCTTACTTTATCAAACTCTACATTTCTTTCTCTCTAACATAATCATAATAACAGGATTGACTTGTTGTGTTGTTTTGGGGGAAATGTAACTAAAGAGCCTAGAACCATGACTGATACTGATCTACGAGGTTCTATCTCCTTAATTAAGCATAAATATGTCAATAAAGTGTGGATGTGCATTTCTATGGAGAGATATGCAAGATTTGTTTTAAGGATATGACTATGTATAAAATACATACACATATTTCTCTCTTATATGTGTTAGTTAAAAAGGGTAGGGCTGGGTGTGGTGGTTCATGCCTGTAATCCCAGCACTTTGGGAGGCTGAGACGGCGGGATCACCTGAGGTCAGGAGTTTGAGATCATCCTGGCCAACATGGTGAAACCCTGTCTCTACTAAAAATACAAAACTTAGCCAGGCGTGGTGGTGCACGCCAATAGTCCCAGCTACTAGGGAGGCTGAGGCAGGAGAATTGCTGGAACCCAGGAGGCAGAGGTTGCAGTGAGCCGAGATCGAGCCACTGCACCCTAGCCTAGGCAACAGAGCAAGACTCCATCTCAAAAAAAATGATGGGGAGGGGGTTGATATAGGAAATTAAGAATGACCCAGACAATCCTAGAAAAGGTAAAAACAGAAAAAAGATCAATAGCTGTCACATCAAATAGTTACATGGAGAGTAGGAATAACCGAAGAATTTCAACTTTATAGATTAGTCACAAGTGCCCTAAAAAAGACTTGATTGCAGAGAATTGATCCATTGTGTCCTGGGAGATATGGCTTCTCAGTGACCCTAATGTAACAGAGCAGCTAACCAAAATCTATGTTCTTTTCTTCCTCCTGGACATTCAGGAAGACTGAATTTTCCTGTCCCACTCGCAGTTTGAGGTGGCCTTGCAACTGAATACTCAATGAAGGAGGGGTGCACTATTTCCAGGTGTGGCCTTCAATAACCATACTTGCTTTTCCGTGCTATTTCTCCTGTGGTTGACTAGAATAAAATTTTCTGTCAGAGGAACCTTGGAAACATTTTAGTAAAGACAGCAGTGACTTCTAAATGACTATGTGGAGGAGAGCCAACATGCCAACTTATTTACCAAGTGCCTATTGGTAAATGTGCAAGAAATGAACTTCCGTAGCATACCTTGTTTCACTGCACTTTGCTGTATTGTGCTTTACAGATGTTGCATTTTTATAAATTGAAGGTTAGTGGCAACTCTGCATCAGTCCAGTCTGTCGGCATCATATTTCTAAAAGCCTGTACTCATTTCATGTCTCTGTGTCACATTTTGATAATTCCCACAATATTTCAAACTTTGTCAATATTATATCTGTGATGGTGATGTGTTGCAGTTGTTTTGGGGAGCCATAAACAGTGCCCAGACAAAACGGTGAACTTAATACAAATTTTATGTATTCAGACTAATCCACTGACAGGCCATTTTCTCATCTCTCTTTCTCTCCTTGGGCCTACCTATTCCCTGAGACACAATAATATTGAAATCATGTTAATTAATAACTCTACAATGGCTTCTAAGTGTTCAAGTGAAAGGAAAAATCACATGTCTCTCACTTTAAATCAAAAGCTAGAATAATTAAGGTCAGTGAGAAAGATATGTCAAAAGCTGAGATAGGCCAAAAGGTAGGCCTCTTATGCCAAACAGCCAAGTTGTGAATGCAAAGGAAAAATTCTTGAGGAAAATTGAAAGCGTTATTCCAGTGCACATATGAATGATAAGAAAGCCAAACAGCCTTATTGCTGATACGGAGGAAGTTTTAGCAATATGGATAGAAAGTCGAACTAGTCACAACATTACTTTAAGCCAAAGTTTAATACACAGCAAGGCCCTAACTCTTTTCAATTCTATGAAGGATGAGAGAGATGAGGAAATGCATAAAAGTTTGAAGTTAGCTGAGGTTGGTTCATGAAATTTAAGGAAAGAAGCTATTTCCATAACATAAAAGTGCAAGGTGAAGCAACAAGTGCTGATGTAAACACTGAAGCAAATTATATTGAAGACCTGGTTAAGATAAGTGATGAAGGTGGCTACACTAAAAACAATTTTTAATGTAGATGAAACAGTCTTATATTGGAATAAGATGCCATCCAGGACTTTCATGCTAGAAAGGAGCAGTCAATGCCTGGATTCAAAGCTTCAGAGGACAGGCTGATTCTCTTGTTAGCAACTAATGCAGCAGGTGACTTTACCTAGAAGTGAATGCTAATTTACTATTCTGAAAATCTTAAGTCACTTAAGAACTGTGCTAAATCCACTTTGCCCATGCTATATGAATGGAACAACAATGCCTGGATGACAGCCCATCTGTTTACAGCATGGTATACTGAATTATTATTATTATTATTTTCATATGGAGTTTCACTCTTCTGCCCAGGCTGGAGTGAAGTGGCATGATCTTGGCTCACTGCAACCTCCACCCCCAGGTTCAAGTGATTCTCCTGCCACCTGCCACCATGCCCAGATATTATTTTTTCTATTTTTAGTAGAGACAGGGTTTCGCTATGTTGGCCAGCTGGTCTCTAACTCCTGACCTCATGTGATCTGCCCGCCTTGGTCTCCCAAAGTGCTGGGATTACAGGCATGAGCCACTGTGCTCAGCCAGTATACTGAATATTTTAAGCCCACTGTTGAGACCCACTACTCAGGGAAAAAAAATTCAATTCAAAATATTACTGTTCATTGGCAACATATCTGGTCACCTAAGAGCTCTGATGGAGATGTACAAGAAGGAGATGAATGTTGCTTTCCTGCCTGCAAAAACAATATCCATTCTATAGCCCATGGACCAAGGAATAATTTCAACTTTCAAGTTTCATTACTTAAGAAATACATTTTGTAAGATTATAGCTGCCATAGATAGTGATTCCTCTGATGGATCTGGGCCAAGGAAATTGAAAATCTTCTGGAGTAGGTTCACCATTCTAGATGCCATTAAGATCATTTGCCATTCATGGGAGGAGGTCAAAATACCTACAGTAACAGGAGTTTGGCAGAAGTTGATTCCAGCCCTCAAGGATGACTTTGAGGGATTTAAGACTTCAGTGGAGGAAGTAACTACAGATGCAGTGGAAAGAGAAAAACTAAAATTACAAATGAAGCCTGAAGATATGATTGAATTGCCAGACTCTCATGACAAAACTTGATTGAGTGAGGAATTCTTCTTATGGATGAACAAAGAAAGTGGTTTCCTAAGATAAAATCTACTCCTGGTGAAGATACTGTGAACAATGCTGAATTGACAAGAGATTCAAAACATTTCTTCAACTTAGTTGATAAAATAGTGGAAGTGCTTGAGAGAATTGACCCAAATTTTGAAAGAAGTTCTACTGTGAGTAAAATGCTATTGAACATCGTTTGCTACAGAGAAATCTTTCATGAAAGAAAGAGTCAATCAATGTGGCAAACCTTAACATTGTCTTATTTTAAGAAGTTTCCAAAGCCATTCCAATCTTCAGCAACACCCACATCAGTAGCCACCAACATCAAGGCAGGATCTTATAGGCAAAATGACTACAACTCACTGAATACTAGGATGATGGTTAGCATTTTTAAATTTTTTAGCAATAAAGTGATGATGATTATTATTACTATCTTTAGATACAGGGTCTTGCTCTGTCACCCAGGCTGGAGTGCAGTGGCACAATCATGGCTCACCATAATCTTGAACTACCAGGCTCACATGAACCTCCTCACTCAGCTTCCAGAGTAGGTAGGACTATGGGTTTGTGCCACCATGCCTGTCTAATTTTTAATTTTTTTTTATAGAAATGGGGTCTCACTATGTTGCCTGGGCTTGTCTCAAACTTCCTGCCTTAACTGATCCTCCTGCTCCAATCTCCCAAAATGCTGGGATCACATGCATGAGCCACTGAACCCAGCTGACAATAAAATATTTTAAATCAAGGTATTACATTGTGTTTTGAGAAATAATACTGTTCACACTTAATATAATACAGAATAATGTAAGCATAACTATTTTGTGCACTGGGAAACTAAAAAATGTGTGTGACTTATTTTATTGCAAAATTAATTTTATTGCTGTGTTCTGGAACCAAGTCTGAAATATCTTTTAGGTATGCCTATGATGGATTTGAGACATGTATTTGTGAGTTCATTAGTTACAGCAGCTAGTATTACCCTATTTTAGTTATTAATTATAATAATATGGTAATGAGATATAATGAAAGTTAAAACAAGCTAAAGTAGGATATCAGATATCTATTCTTGTTGGACTTTGAGTAAGAAAAAGAGGCATAGGGAGAGGAGTTACAAGTAGGAAAGGGATGTAGAGAAGGTGGGGACCATATTCATGTATTGTGTTTTGGTCAAATTGACAATTTTGATGTTGATTATCAGGCAGGCTGCAAGTAGTGAGGGGTTCTGTAAGAGCCAGGTTGAAGTGACCGCACTGTAGAAGCCTACTTCAGGACTCACTTGAAGCTGACTCACACAGACATTAGGATCAGGAGGTTTTTGGAACATGCTTTCAGGATCAATACCCATGAAGAAAAAGAAGGAACCAGTACTGAGCTGGGAAGAATTTGGGTTGTGATGCAGCCTCAATGAAAGCCCAGTCAATCCCATGAAGAGCTCAGAAACTAGATAACCCTTGAAGCTTTTCCAAGCTGTAAGGAGGGAGCTGTGCTCTTATACTTGCAAAGCAACTAGTCATTGGTCTCTTTCTGCCCAGTGGAAGGGGCACATGACTTTGAGCAAGGCAGCCGTCTTCAGCCAAGGCAAATCCCCAGAGTGAGGCTGACAGCTAAGGGCTGTGCTGTCTGCTCTTGGCCCAACAGTATTCCCAGAAGCTTGGGGAATACCTTCTTCAGCTATTACAAAGCCATCTCAGTTGATCAAGACCTAGATTCAGTTGGTTAATTTTTAAAATTTGCAAAAGAAAGAACTCATTAAAAATACATATTATAGTTCAATATTTTGTTTTAATTTAATATATAAAATACACATTTATTGTCATACTTTTAATATGGAACCAAAGCTTATTCTTTCTTCTTACTATTTTTAAAATTTTAGTTTCAGGGGGCACATGTGCAGGTTACATGAATATATTGCATAATGCTTGGGTTTTGGCTACTGAATCCATCACCCAAATAGTGAACGTAGGTAGTTGTTCAGCCATTGTTCCCGTCCCTTATTCCTCACTTTTGGAAACCTCAGTGTCTATTTCCATCTTTATATCTGTGTGTCAATTGTTTAGATCCCTCTTATAAGTGAGTACATGGAGTATTTGATTTTTTGTTTCTGAGTTAATTCTAAGTGTTAATTCACTTAAGATATGGCCTCCAGCTCCATCCATGTTGCTGCAGAGGACATAATCTCAACTGGCTATGTAATATTCCATGGTACATATGTACCACATTTTCTTTATCCAATCCATCATTGATAGACACCTAGATTGATTCCATGACTTTGCTATTGTGAATTGTGCTACGATAAACATATGAGTGCAGGTGTCTCTTTTGTTAGAACAATTTATTTTCTTTTGAGTAGATACCCAGTAATGGGATTGCTGGATCAAATGGTAGTTCTATTTTCAATTTTTTGCAAAATCTCCAAACTGCTTTCCACAGGGGCTGAACTAATTTACATTCCCACCAACAGTCTATAAGTGTTTCCTTTTCTCTGCGTCCATGCCAACATGTGTTAGTTTTTGACTTTTTAATAATAGCCATGCTGACTGGTGTCAGATGGTATCTCATGGTGGCTTTAATTTGCATTTCTCTGATGATTAGTAATGTTAGGCATTTTTTCATGTTTCTTGGCCACTTGTATGTCTTCTTTTAAGAAGTGTCTCTTCATGTGCTTTGCCTACTTTTTAATGGGGTTATTTTCTTGTTGGTGGTGATTTAAGTTAAGATATTAATCTTTTGTTGGATGCATAATTTTTTAACATTTTTCCACATTCTGTAGGTTGTCTGTTTACTCTGTTGATAGTTTCTTTTGCTGTGTAGAAGCTCTTTAGTTTGATTAAGTCCCACTTGTTAATTTTTGTTTTTGTTCCATTTGCCTTTGAGGTCTTAATCATAAATTATTTGCCTAGGTCAATTCCAGAAGAGTTTTTAACCAGGTCTTCTCGTAGGGCTTTTATAGTTTAAGGTCTTACACTTGTCTTTAACCCATCTTGAATTAAGTTTTGTATGCAGTGAGAGGTAAACGTCCAGTTTTATTCTTCTGAATATGGCTAGCCAGTTTTTCCAGCACCATTTATTGATTAGGATGTCCTTTCTCCATTGTTTATTTTTGGAAATGAAAACACAATACTTGCTACCACAAAAGCACATGTAAGTACAAAGCCCACAAACCCTACAAAGCAACTATACAATTGAGACTGTAGAGCAACTAGCTGCAACACTATGACAGGAACAAAGTCTTACATATCAATGTTAACTTTGAACATAAAGGCCTAATTGCTTCTCTTAAAAGACATAGAGTTGCAAATTGGATAAAAATCGAGACCCAACTTTATGCTATATTCAAGAGACCCATTTTGCATGTGATGGGTTTACTTTGACCCCTTAGGCTCAAAGTAACAGGATGGAGAAAGATCTGTCAAGCAAATGAAAAATGAAAAAAGAGCAAGGGTTGCTATTCTTGTATCATATAAAACAAATTTTAAACCAACAACAGTAATAAGGGACAAATAAGCGCATTATATAATGATGAAGGGTTCAAATCAACAATAAGTTTTCACCATCCTAAATATATATTCACCTAACATTGGAGGGAGCACGCTTATTTTAAAACAATTACTACTAGACCTAAGAAAAGAGATAGACAACCATTCAATAACAGTGGAGGACGGCCAGGCGTGGTGGCTTAAGCCTGTAATCCCAGCACTTTGGGAGGCCGAGGTCAGGAGATCAAGACCATCCTGGCCAACATGGTGAAACCCAGTCTCTACTAAAAATTCAAAAATTAGCTGGGCTTGGTAGTGCATGCCTGTAATCCCAGCTACTCGGAAGGCTGAGGCCGGAGAATCACTTGAACCTGAGAGGCAGAGGTTGCAGTGAGCCGAGATTGTGCCACTGCACTCCAGCCTGGGGACAGAGCAAGACTCCATCTAAAAATATATATATAATAGTAATAATAGTGGAGGACTTCAACATCCCAGTAATTGCATTAGACAGCTCATCAAGGCAGAAAACCAACAAAGAAATTCTGGACTTCAGTAGCACACTTTACCAAATGAACCTAATAGACATCTACAGAATAAGCCGCCTATCAACTGCAGAATATACATTCTCATCTGCACAGGGAACATCCTCTAAGATTGACCATAGGCTTAGTCATAAAGCAAATCTTAATAAATTTCAAAAAACTGAAACTATACCAAGCATCTTCTCAGACCATAGAGGAACAAAATTAGAAATCAATACCAAGGAAAACTCTTAAAACTACACAAATACATGAAAACTAAAAAACTTACTCCTGAATGACTTTTGAATAAATAATGAATTAAGGCAGAAATCAAAAAATTATTTGAAACAATGAAAAGACTCACACCATATCAAAACCTCTGGGCTTCAGTAAAAGCACTGTTATGAGGAAACTTTATAGTGGTAAATGGCTACATCAAGAAGACAGAAGGATCTCAAATTAACAACTTCATGTCACAACTGGAGGAGCTAGAAAAACAAGAACTTAACCTAAAGATAGAAGAAGAAAAGAAACAACTAAAATCAGAGCAGAACTAAATTATATTGAGACCAAAACAATATACAAATAATCAATGAAATGAAAAATTGGCTTTTGAAAGGATAAACAAGGTTGATAGGCCACTAGCCATATTAACAAAGAAAAAAAGAGAGAAGACTCAAATAAGCGAAATCAGAAGTGACAACAATAACAACAACTGATTCCACAGAAATACAAAAGATTCTAAGGGACCACTATAAATATCTCTGTGTACACAAACTAGAAAACCTTGAGGAAATGGATAAATTCTCGGAAACACACCACCTCCTAAGACTGAACTAGGAAGAAATTAAAACCTCAAACCGAACAATAAAAAATTATGAAACTGAATCAGTGATAGAAAAACTACCAACCATAAAAAGCACTGGACCAGACAGATTCACAGCTGAATTCTTCCAGACGTAAAAAGAAGAGATAATATCAATCTTACTGAAACTATTCCAAAAAAATCAACGAGGAGTAATTCCTCCCTAACTCATTTTAGAAAACTAGTATCACCTTGGATACCAAAATCTGGCAAGTACACAAAAAAAAGTAAAACCACAGGCAAATATTCCTAATTAACATATATATAAAAGTCTTCAACAATATACTAGAAAACTGGATCCAGCAGCACATCAAAAAGATAAATCACCACAACCAAATGGACTTTATTCCTGGGATGCAAGGATGGTTCAACATATGGAAACCAATAAATATGATCCACCACCTAAACAGAATTGACAACCAAGAACAAATTATCATCTCAATAGACACAGAAAAGGCACTTGATAAAATCAAACATCCCTTCATGATAAAAATCCTCAACAAATGAGGCATTGAAGAAACTTACCTCAAAATAATAAGAGCCATCTATGACAAACTATTACCCAACATCATACTGAAAGAGCAAAAGTTGGAAACATTTTCCCTAAGAACTAGTACAAAACAAGAATGTCTATTCTCACCACTCCTATTCAACATAATACTGGAAGTTGTAGACAGAGCAATTAGGCAAGAGAAAGAAATAAAAGGCATCTAAATGGGAAAAGAGGAAGTCAAATTATCTCTGTTCACTGACCATATGATTTCATATCTAGAAAACTCTAAAGATTCCTCCAAAGGACTCCTAGACCTGATAAATGGCTTCAGTAAAGTTTCAGGATACAAAACTAACATACAAAAATCAGTAGCACTTCTTAATACTAATAATGTTCGAGCTGAGAATCAAATCAAGAATGCAATCCCACTTACAAGAGCCACACACAAAATAAATAAATAAATAAAACACCTAGGAGTACATCTAACCAAGAAGGTGAAAGATATCTACAAGGAGAACTACAAAACACTGATGAAATAAGCTATAGATGACACAAACAAATGGAAAAATATGCTCATGGATTGGAGAAATCAGTTACTAACATGTCCATACTGCTCCAAGCAATCTGCAGATTCAATGCAATTCCTTTCGAATTACCAATGTCATTTTTCGCAGAAGTAGAAAAAAATTCTAAAACTCACATGGAACCATAAAATACCCTGAATAGCCAGAGAAGCCTAAGCAAAAAAGAACAAAGCCAGAGGCGTCCAACTATACTACAAGCCTACAGTAAATAAATAGTTTGGTACTGGTACAAAGATAGGCATATAGATGAACAGAACACAATAGAAAACCTAGAAATAAAGAATAAAACCATACACTTACAATTAAGCTTTTTTCTTTAAATGCAAGTTGTCAGGTGGGTATTCCTCTTTGTTGATTAAACAACACTTGTAATGGATTAGCTACAAGTTTATTGTTTTAATTTTTTTTAATGAACTAAGAACTTAAAGATACATGCAAAGGTATCTGAATTTAGAATCTTGGTAAATTTTTTTATAAATATGTCTTCTATCTTTTAGATAATTCTTGTTCACTTAACTTCAGTGAAAGACCACCTCGTTCTATACAGAAGATGGCCAAGTGCTATAACCTCTACTACCTCACTGTACTTTCCTCTCAGTACTTACAGACAAAACAGAGCTAACCTTAAGAAAGCCCTAAGTCAGTTGGTCCCCAGTTAAACATTATTTCTCTTCAAGATATACGTTTCAAATTGTAAATCAGCTTGTTGTTGAATAGATTCATTTTTTGTTTTTATTGTTTTTGCAGTTAACCTCCGGCTGCAAGGATAATTACTTTTGAACTATGTATTGAACTATGTATGGTACATGGCAAATTTGGAGATATTTGATATTTGAAAACATAACTTTTAATCATTGTTCTTCTTTCAGAAATGTGAGCAATTAGGAGTTAGAGTGAGTTATACTAATACATTTTCAGTTGTCATAATCACATAAATTAATTCAGAACTTGTAGGCTTCTAGCTGTCAAGAAAAAAATCTGTCATATACAGTGAAGATTTTTAAAAATTATTATCTCTAATTAGTTCCCTCCTTATTGAAAAAAGTCATTATTCCAATTATAAGTCCCCTTGGTTCTAATGAACTAGGGCTAGGATTCCATATGTAACATCTTGTATTTTTCTATGAAAATAGCTTAAAATATATTAACACAGAAGAATATGAAACATGAAATATGACAAAAATAGATTCAAGCCCTTCTTCTCAGGATACATTCCGAGGGCACATTTCATGAAGGTATCAAGAACAGTAAATTGTTTTTAGTGTGCTTAGGAAATGTCTATTATCTGGTCCGAATCTGAAGTCTCTTTGTTCTTGGTGACATTTTATCATGTAAATGGGAGTGAGTCTTGCCATAGGTCTGCAAATGAAATTTTAGCCTGTTTGAGCCTCTCCTCTGAATACTGAAATTTTGTGCAGAAAAATCCTTTGCTTTTTATATAAAGGTATTTGATAAAAGATTATTATAATGTATATTTTTGTTGGTGTGTATTGTGAAATAATTTACAAACTTTATAACATTCTGGCCTAATCATTAGTACTTTAAATATTAACTATGAATATTTGTATTATGCCTCATTAACATTATAAAGTTAACAGCCTTTAAGTTTGATAACCTGTGTGATTTCCATTTCATGTAAGTTGTATTTAGATTCTATGAGTTCTCTGCTCCCTTGCTCTTTTAAAAGATGAACAGCTTTTCTGGGAATGTTGGTTACTATACTTCTTGGGTTGAAAATCACTTATGTTTATTCATTCATTTTTTAAAAAATTATAAAGCATGTGGACATGGAAAGAAAGTCGGGGGGAGATACAAATACAGAGAAATTGTGGAACCTCTTTTATGGAGATTATTAAAAGTAGGATAAATCACTATCAGTCTCATTTGTTAAAAGCAGTCACCTGCCAAAGAGGGCAGTGCCTGGAGGTCCTCCTAGCTTTTTGGTAATCCTCTACTCTGATATATGTTCAACAGTGTTTGACATTGGCTGGTTTGGGTCCAGGGCAATGCTTTTGTTCAGGATACAGGGTTTATCACAGAATATGTTTATGAAATTGCAGCAGAGCTGAGTGTTAAGGGCAAACAAAACATAAGAAAAAGATAAACAGGGTATCTTCTACTGAGATTATTTATGACTGATCTTGCCTTTGCAGGCTGACTGGAAGATGACAATGAGATCTTGTATATTTTTAATTGAAATAAACACAAGGCCGAGAGGAATTTAAATTATTTAATGAGGAGAGATTAAAACAGGAGGCTGATTTCTGATTATTCTGGACTATTTTCTAATTGGCAAAACTGTCCAAGTTAAGCCTTATCAGTGATCCTTTTGGCCACCTCTGTCTTGATCATCACCTTGCTGGGATGATTAGGAAAAGAAGAAATCCTGACATCTCTTCTTTTCACTAGCTACCAATTAAAAATTCCGCATAGGAGAAAGGGGAAATCTTAAAACGGGAGTTGAGGGTTGCTGTTTATTTCCTACAATACTGCTACTGTCTCTTCTATTATTGCCCCTGTTATCTTTGCCCCAATTTTTAAATCTCTGCCTTCCTTGTTTCATCAATGGGGCCACCTGAGCTCCCATGGAAAGGCTCAGTTCTGTTTTAGAACCAATCTGTACCTAGGCAGACAGTATTCAAACAGCCTCAGTCACTTTTTAATCCAGTCTTTTTCAATGAAATTGAGAATGGCTCACTGTCTTGGATCCTAGAGCCTGGGATTCTTCTGGTTTATATCTTTGGAACTTCCTTTACCTCTTTCCTGGATAGCTCCTACATGTTCTCCTAGGATGCAAAATTCAATACAGGCATTATCTCTTTGGGGGACTCACTTCCCATCCCCTCATCCAGTCCCTCCTCTTTGCTCCGTAACATGCGATTTATCTCTACCGTTCTTCTCTCACCACGTTGATGTCACATATTTTATTTATCCACTCTATACAGTAAACCTAAATCCGGGACCAGGCCTGTCTATCTCCTGTGCTTGGCACAGAGCAGGCATTCATTAGACACTTGGAAGATAATTACAGGTTGACACAGTCTGAAGCCACCCTAGACTCATAATTTTCTCACACCAATTCCCAGGTCTGGCTTTCTGTTTAGGCTCCTCTTTTCCTGTCTTCATTTGGTCAGGCATTTTCCTAAACCTGGAGTCTTGGCTTTTAGAGCCTCACTAAGGTTTAGCAGATTGTCCAGAGGACAATCATCTGCCTGCTGGACTGTAGTAGTACTCTTGGGACTCCCAACTACTGCATTCCCTCCATAGATCTAGCACTCAGGGTTGCCCTACAGAGCTAGACTTGCCTTGCTTTCAGACATAGTGCTGAGCATGATTTGGATCCGCTGCTGTCTCAGGGCCTACCTGGTGAAAAGCTATTCTCTGTACTCTGTGTTGATACTTTAATCTTAGAGCTGAGGAGTGAATATTTATGAAGAATTTACTTTAGGTAGGGCTTTTGCTTACTTTATTATTACATCATCGAATTTAATCCTCACTTAATGTTATTGATGAGAAAAACAGAGATTAGGTAAATTGTACCAAATCATACAGCTATTGTTTCAGAGTCTAAATTTTAACCTCTGATAAGACTGAAGTCTTAACCGATATTCTGTAGAGCCCAAGAGAGGGAACCTTTAAGAATATTACCTCAGGGAAGCTGACAGGAGAAAGTTCATTGTTTATATATATATATGGATTTCAAGTTCTAAAGTTGGCCATTTAAAAGACTTATTCACAGTATTCCCCATAGATATATAAATATATATATATATTTAACTTTTATTTTAAGTTCAGGGCCTGCTATATTTTTTCATCCATCTTTGGTGATCATTTAGAATATTGCTAAGGGTATATTTCAGAAGAACTAGAAAAGAAAATAGCTGTTTTTCAAAACTTTCAAGGTGTTTTCTTGGTTGATTCTGATTAGTACTGAAATTTTTTTAACTCAAATTTTCTTTAACAAAGAACATTTTGTCAAAATATTTACAGCAAATAAAGTCGCTTTCTTTGTTTGTATCTATCTCATTTGCATATTATTGATCTGCTTAAAAATTTGACTAATTTACTTCTCTGAACAGGCTACATAACTTTCAGATCTCAGTGAAAAAAATGAAAGTAGAGTTTCTTGTTTAAAAATGGGGGTGTGGACAATTTCAAGACAGCAACAGCAGAACATTAAATCATGCAGGAAGTCACCCTAAGTACAGGATCCTTTGCAACTGCTTGGGTTGCACACCTTGATGTCATAAACACGTTTATAAATGTTCCTGAAAATGTTCTTAACAGAGAAGTGATCAAAATCATAATAAAATGAAATGCTGATGGTGAAAAAATATATATGTAATTGTCTTTGTTTCTTCTAATTTGATTACAATTTGGGTAGAAACATGTTTGTAGTTAGATAATAGTGAAGAGACCCCACAGGCTCTTAAACTATAGTTTACATTTTGCTAGAGCTTAGGAAAATGATTTGAGTCATTTATATCTTATACTTAGGAAATAGGTCAAAGGAACAAAAGTAATTTGAAACTTTTGTTTCTACCTCACTCCCTGCCTATTTTATCATGAAAAAAATCATGAAATGCCTCTACGAAGCCTCTGTTAATTGTGACCAAAATTCAAGCATATGAAGAACATCACTGGAAAGAAAATACAACCCATTATAACCTCTTTGTTACGTGAATGCTGCATATACTCTGTGATTTGCATACAAGTTATTCATGGACAGAAATTAGGTTTTATTTTGATTTAGTAATGTGAATTTGTCACATAATGAAAGAGAGCTTATACCAGCAATTTTACAAGTAAAAGTGTCTTTAGAAGAGAAAAAGTGACCAGAAACAGTGAAGATTCCATTATTAGTCTAGTTTAAATACTATTTCCAAGACTGATATTTAAAAACATATTTTCAGCCCAGTGAAGAACCATTAGAGAATGAATAATATATTTATTGTGTATTTAAAATGTATCAAGTATCTCCAAGCAGTAAAATGTATTATTATTGTGTATTTCAGTCAACCAATTAATGCCTACATTTGTATATTACAATGTCAGAGAATTAGTAAGCTGGATGGAGACTTGGTTTGGTAAATGCTGTAGGTTTGGTTCTCTTGGTGTGATTTTGACAAATAAAACCAAGTTTTTTTGTTTATTTTTTTAACTGGATTTGTAGGAAAACAAGATAGCTTGCTCCATTATTATTGCTTTCCTAGAGGCAATTTTGCAGCTATGATTATAAATAAACTTCTATTATCAACTCTTATTTCCCAAAAGACAGGGGGAAAAATCTATCATCGATTCTCTTTTGTGTTAGTTTCATAGTTTCTGGCAATATGTAAACCTTAAGAGTTCATGCTATCTGTTTAGACTTTTTAAAGCTTATCTTGACTTTCTAGAAGATTTCTTTTGTGTTCTACATATTTTTCTTCAAGGAAATTTATACTGTAGGAGATATAAAAATAGACTAGGGAAACAGCAAATCAAGTTGATCAACACTTATTGACCACTATGCACAAGGATATAGGATAATTGTAGAAATTGAAAGAAGTATAAAATATAGCTTTATGCCATCTAGGAATTTACAATCTGTTAAAGAAATCAAAATTTGAAATATAATTATATACATTCACTGATTCTTTTACACAATTATTAAACAAATATTTACCAAGCAACTAATAGGTTCCAAGATCTATGTTCAATGTTGGTAATTTAATGGTGAATAAAATTGCATATAATTCCTAGCCTCACCAAGCTTATGGTCTAGTGAAAAAGACTGGCAATCAAATAATCAACAAGAAACATAAAACTGCCACTAGGATAAAAGCTGTGAGGAAGATCACCATGATGCTATGCCTAAAAGAGGTTAACTTGATCTCCTTTCTTCTGCCTTTTCTCCATTACCCTGTTTTGACATAGTAGCCAGAATGAGATTTTTAAAATGTATGAGATATGCCACTCTGCTGTTCCAAAGACTTCCCATATTATTCAGAACAAAAGAACTCATTTCCTTTCTAACCTTCATCTCCACTCTTTTTATATTCATTCCTCTTCTACCTTAAGTTTCGTAAACATGCCAGGCATGCTCCTACTTTGGGACCTTTGACCTGCTTTTCTCTACCCAGACTTTTCTTCTTTCTCAGTTACTGAATGTCTTACTCCCTTACCTTCATACAGTTCTGGTTCAAATGTAGTTTTCTCAGGGAGGCCCTTCCAGACCATCCTAGCTCTGATACTGTCTAATCGCTTCCCTCTTTTATTATTTTTTAATTTTTATTTATTTATTTTTTTATTTTTGAGACGGAGTCTTGCTCTGTCGCCCAGTCTGGAGTGCAGTGGCACGATCTTGGCTCACTGCAAGCTCCACCTCCTGGGTTCCCGCCATTCTCCTGCCTCAGCCTCCCAAGTAGGTGGGACTACAGGTGCCCGCCACCATGCCCAGCTAATTTTTTTTTTTGTATTTTTAGTAGAGACAGGCTATCACCGTGATAGCCAGAATTGTCTTGATCTCCTGACCTCGTGATCCGCCCACCTCAGCCTCCCAAACTGCTGGGATTACAGGTGTAAACCACTGTGCCCGGCCTCCCTCTTTTATTTTTCTCCAGCACTGATCATTATATAACACAGTCTATCTTTTATTTCCTTTTCTTTACTGCCTGTCTTCTGGCTAAGATATAAGCTCAACAAAGACACATAACTTTGTTTTTGTTTTTCATTTCATTATTCTCAGTTCCTAACACAGCATCTGCCTGCCACATAGGCAACACAGTATTTGCTGAAAGTATATATCCATGGTCATGGAGGTTGGGAGAGAATCACTGAGGAATTGATCACTTGGCTTACAACCTGAGAATCTGAGTAGGTGTTAGTCAAGTAAAGAGAGGAAGAAATAATAATGATAGTATTAGTTGTAGTAGTAACAATTACATATAATGCTTACTATGGATTAAGTGGCTTACAAATATTAACTCTCAATCTTTATAACTGCCCTGCAAGGTAGATAAAATTATTATTTCCACTTTAGAAATAAGAAGCTGGGGTACAGAGGGAGATTTCTGGGGAGAGGAAATCTAGGTGTAAGGAAATAGCAGGTATAAGAGCTTTCTGGCTGGAGGAAATGCAGTGAAGACACGTGAAAAGAGGGTATGTCAGGAACTGAGTTAGGGAATATGGTGGAATGGAAGCCTAGAGAAAATGGCCAGGGACCAGGTAACTAGGAGAGTTATTTGTAGAGTGACCACATGTTCCTGATTCTTCAGGACACTCCTGCTTTATGTCTGTTTTTCTGGAGTAATTAAGTCAACCCTCTTTTATTCTCAAAGGAGGTTTTCCAGTCTGGGTAGTGGGAATAGAGTCTATCCCTGGACCTGTGTCAGCCCTGGGCACTGTTGCCACTAATTGTCTCTGTTGGTCCATTTCCCAATCAGTAGTAGTTTCTTCAGATGGACCCGCTGATCAATGCTCTGCTGAATCATCCAGGGGAACCCCCTGCATATCTCTGCTGTTCTTTCTTTGCACAGTTTTCTTGTCTTTGCTAATCTATTTTATGAACTATAGCCACCTCGCTTTCTCCAGACTCTCAACTATGTCTTCTCAAGAAACGTAGTTTGCCTAGGTCTGTCTGAATTTCCCCTTTTATATCATGGCCTGGAAACTCTCTAAAGATAATAAACTGGGGCAATTGTAGAGCTCATTGAATTTGTTCTCATCGCCTAGGAACTATTGTCCTTCATTGCCTGATGTCCAATTTCATTTGTTGAAAATTAATGCTTCATACATTTAACCCATTTTGAGATTGTCTCAGGTAAGAGTAATCCAGTCCCTGTTACTCCATATTGGATGCATGAAGAAATCCCTAAGGAGCTTTTTAAAATGTAGATTTGTGGTATCGAGAGATTCTGATTCAGTAATTCTGGAGGGGATATCTGTAATAAATTCTTTTTAAAAGCCTCAGTGTGACTCTTAGGTTACCAGGATATTTAATCACTTGTCTAGATAATTAGTTCAATAAAGTTCAAGGTCTAAGAAGGCTTTATGAAGAGAGTACACTTCGAATTAGATTTTAAGAATGGATGGAATTTGGCGGGCACATGCTCTGTGCCAGGTGCCAGTGGATGAGCAAATGTTTGAGGAATGGATAAATTGGTTGATCCTCCCCTGTTTGCTTAGAAAACTTCTATTTCACGTTTTAGGTTTACACCTCTCTATAGCTTTCTCTTTCTTCCCCAGACAGAATGTAAAATGTACAGCTTTTTGCCTTTGTTGTGATAGTTCACACATTGTCATCATCAAATTTACATGTACCTTATATCATAGTTATTTTGTTTCTTCCACTAACCTGTATATTGCTTTGGAGTAATTAATTTATTTTTGACCCCCAGTGCCTAGCACAGTGGTTAGAATAGCTAGGTACTCAAAAATATTTATTGATCTGAGCTGTTGCTCCTCTTTTAATATTTACAAGTAAGTCGTAAGTAACTATTCCAATGTAAAAGTCATTTCTAACCTGGGTGTTTTAAATAATGAATTGAGAGGCACAATAGTATATTAAACTATTTATTGTTATATAAAACATCACCCCAAAACTTTGTGGCTTAACAAAACAAACATTTATTAAAGTGCAGTTTCTATAGGTCAAGAATCTTGGAATGGCTTAGCTGGATCCCCTGGCTTAGGGAGTATCTCTCAGAAGACTGCAGTAAAAGTGTCGGGTGAGGCTGTAGCCATGTCAGTGAGTGTTTGGAAGATAATCCACTTCCATGCTTCTTCACATGGACTTTGGCAGGCTTTAAGTCCATACTTGCTGCTATCCAGAGGCATCAAAGTTACCATGTGTTTCTATCCATAGGGCAGTTCACAACAAGGCACCTGAGGGAGAGGTCAAGAGAGTATAAGACAAAATCATAATCTTGTTGTAACCTATTCTTGGAAGTGACATTTTATAACTTTTGTATATTTTAGTTGTTAGAAATAAGTCATTAATTATTTCAACCCCAAACTCAAGGGAACTACTTAGCCTCATGTAGAAGCAATACCACTTATATTTTATCCAAGACAATATCAAATGTATAGAGAGATGGATTCATAGAGAGATTACTTGTTATGTCTCGAAGATATGGACTCCATTGCCCCAGGAAACTTAGCATGATGCTATACTCATGTTTTGGCCTCATCTTCATCTAGGAGCAAACATGGCCTGGCAAGTAGATATGGTAGCAATGCTATTCTCCAAAAAGTAACAACTCTTTTCTGTGGAACAATGATTTTCGATATGTATTCTCTGAAGTCTAAGGTTCCAGTGGTACCTTGGAAGTCATGCAGGGAACAAGAAACGGGTGCTGGGTTATGCCCCCTACTATTAGGTGCCACCTAGCTCTACTCTGTCATAGTACTCAGGTTGAGTTCTGAGTTCATTGAATAAAAGTGTGAAAATATTTGAAACTTTTGCAAAACTTGGCTCCAAGAGCAATGGTTTTTGACCATAGCATAGCATAGCAGTTTAGTCGTATGAGCTCTGGAGCAAGCCTGCATAGTGTGTTTGTATACAGGTTCTGCCATTTCCTAGCCATGTGTTGGGTTATAGAAGTCTGGGCTTGAGTCCCGTCTGCAATTATATCTTGTTCATTTCTGTTTCTGAAGCCAAAACTACTTGGGCGCATGTGATATTGTGCTTCTTTTTATTTTTATGGTAGGCTTCTATTATTTAGCCACCCTGTATTTACCTTAACATGGTTTAATATAACCAACGGAATGGTTGATACATTTACCACCATTATGCTTACTGTTTTCTATCCCAATAATAGGTTTCTGACTAGATGATGTGTGTTCTTCGTTTTGATAAACTCTTCCTCAGAAAGAAAATTATCCATAATCCATTTCTATATCTGTCAAAGCATAGTGTTTCATAATCAGTTAAACATTTTTACAACTGTGGAAGCACCAATTTCATGGAATCACTTATTCTAAAATTTTTGCAGACCAACATTTTCAATTTTATTGTTAAATAGTCTGTAAGGTACAACTGATTACACACATCTGCTGTCCTAAAATAAATTAAGAAAGTATCTTGCAGTATATCAGATAGTCAGTTTTCTGCTTTTATTAATGAAGGAGTTCCAAAAAAGGCACACAGTTCATATTCTACACATGTACTTGCAACAAGATTAACCCTTGAGCCCAAGATTTAATTGTTAATGTTGTCTTTTTTGTTTTTATATTCCAGCTGCTTGATACTTATTAACCAATGACATAACGTTTAGAATTTTTATTACTTAGTCTGTGTAAGATGCAAAATCTTTGTGTCCCTTCTTATGTCTTATTAGATGACTCCAACTCACCTTTTGAGTGTAATTTAGAAGTTGATTTTTCAAGTAGAGGCAAATCACTTTGGTTTTCAAAATACTTTTGGCAGAAGAAATTTTTTCTGAAAAAAGAGAGGAACAGGTGAGTTGAGTAGGGGGGAGGAAAGTCATGAAAAAAACTGGTTGTCAGATGCTACTTTCATTCCTCTGTAATGTGAGGTTGAAGATAGGTGCAATGTGAGGAGGAATGTGAGAAGGAGGGAGTTTAACTTGTACTCCAGTTTCCAAGTTTGAGCAATTGCAATGTAGTGAAAACTGTGGGGCCTGTGGCAATTTATATAAATAAATCCCTAAAACAGAATTTTGGCTTTTGAAATGCATAGAACATGATGTGGTCATAGCATCATGAACGTTGAAAGCCTGTTTTCTCAGCCAGGGACTTTAAAATAAGAGCTCCATGTAAGAGAATGATGGGGGAAAAATGTATACATCTAATGAAGCAAACAGCACAGCAAGATGATAATTAACTGAACAACACAGAAAATCTGCCTTTCTTTTCTTACAAATATCTCTTTTGTGGGCTCCCTTGACAGGCATTCTTTTGTTCTCTGCTTCTTAGATGAGTCTTTTCTTTCCCTTTCTGGCTCCCTTCCTCCCCAGTTTTAAACCAGAAATATCCTACAAATATCTCCTCTTACTTTAGTGAAAGGATGTTACTTGCTAGTTTCAATTATTACCTCTGTAAAATGATATCACTTGTATCTTCAGCCTTGCCCTCATCTCACTTCTCCTCCCTCTCTCTATCCATCAGCTTTTCTGCTTGTATTCTTGTCACTTCCTGAGAAGTGATGCTAAATTTATATAACTGATGAAATTATTTTATATACATAAGTTAGTGTGTGTCTCTAAGTTTTATTTCCATGACTTTATAGAGCTTCCTTTTAATTTATTTTATGATATTATCTTGTGGAATCATCTTCTGTGTAATTTTAAGATCCAATTTAATTTTAACCTGTGATAATAAGAGAAAGATCACATAAAAAGACCTCATTTCTGTGACAGCCTGAAGAAACTATTTTCCAATAGATTTTTGTACTCAAATACTTAATTAGAGATATGTCAAGAAAATAATAGTCATTACAAAAATATTCAACCAATGTTATAACTGAAAAACTCTGTAATCACGTGACATAGAGAAATCTCAGCTAACGTTTGTAATGGTTGTCAAGGAGTGGAGATTATATAAATATATAAATTAAAAATAGAAAAGCCTATAGAAATTAGAGCATAGAGTCAAAAAAGGGCTTGTTAACTCTAAAGCAAATGTTACCATCTAAAATGCTTTCTAAGCAATATAAGCCTTCAATACAAATGGGTAAACAATTCCTGGTAATTTTAATTGTCATAGCTTTCAGTTCATTTGTTTGAAACCTTGAGAATTATGTTCAAATCTTGATTGAGAGATTGACCCCAATGGAAACAGTTTGTGGTGTTGAATAAGAGCACAGTTCTGCCAAGGGTAACCAAAATAAACTAGCTATTACAAGTAATTAAGAGACAAAAATTCAAGGTGATTTTCCTACTTTGTAAGTTCATGAAGTAAACAAAGTTTTATCTTCATGTTCATCTCCCCTTGTAGGCATCCTCTTTTATAGTCATTTGTTGACCATTTCTTCTCATCTTTACTTATCACCAGCCTCCCATATGTTGTCATTCTGACTAATTCTACTTTTTTTTTTTTTTTTTTCAGTCATGGAGTCTCACTCTGTTGCCCAGGCTGGAGTGCAGTGGCACCATCTCGGCTCACGGCAACCTCCATCTCCCAGGTTCAAGCAATTCTTCTGCTTCAACCTCCTGAGTATCTGGGAGTACAGGTGCACATCACCACACCCAGCTAATTTTTTGTATTTTAGTAGAGATGGGGTTTCACCATGTTGTCCAGGCTGGTCTCAAACTCCTCAGCTCAGGCAGTCTGCTCCCCTCGGCCTCCCAAAGTGCTAGGATCACAGGCATGAGCCACCAAGCTGGGCGATTCTACCATCTTAATGTATCTGAAATCCATTCTCCATCTCCAGGCCAATACTACTACCTCAGCTCATTTTATTCTTATCTCTTAAAAACAAAACAAAACAAAACTTACTGCAAGATGTTACTCACTGATTACCTGTTTCCAGTCTTGTTCTTTCTTCAATCCATTCAATCCATACATTTTTCCTAGAAAGATCCTTCTAAGATGCAAATTAAACATGTTTTACTCTTTCTTAAAGTCTCTTGGTGCATCTCTATATGGAAAACATCCTAAAATTCTCATTTTCATATATAAGACTCTGCAAGACCCTTAACATATGACTTAGAATATGTTTAACTTTTTTTTTCAGTCAAGTGCAAACAATTATATAATCATGGTCCTTTTTACAAATATGCTGGTAATATGGCTATCACTGAACAACCTTTGAAAAGCTGTCTCCACAATAGAACTTTCTGCAATGGGAAGGAATTACTAGCTGGCCCCAAATAATGCCACATAAGACAGAAAGCAGCACGGGTGCCTTTTGGTGCCTTTGTGCTCTCATAAACCTGAGTTTAAACTTAAGTGTTTTTCCTTACAAGCTGTAAAACTCTGAGCTTCACTGTCCTTATCTTTAAAATGCGGCTATTAATAACAAATCAGTATGATTGTTGTGAACATTAAATGAAATAGATATTCTTGGCCCACTAGCACACATTTTTTTTTTTTTTTTGCCTTCTAATGCTTCATTCAAAATAACAAGAATCAAAAGGCAAGTGGTAAAGATTTGATCAATGCAAAGACAATATCAGTCGAGGGTAAAGGTGGCTGGGAAATAGGGAAAAGATACAAAACAGGACTATCAGTTGCCAAAGAAGGTAGATCCAGTATTGGAGGAAGTCTAAGAAAAACACGTGTGTGTGTGTGTTTGTGTGTGTGTGTTTCTAGTAGCAGGAGTAGAAGTCGTAGTCTTAGATGAAATCAATCAAGGATATGTAGAGCAAAATATCTATAGCTATCACTTCTGGAATATTTATTCTTATATACTAAGCATTGTGCTAAGTGCTTTACATGTATTAATTAATACAAAAGAATTACAGGAAACAAAGGAGAACAAAAGGAAACACAAATGTCAGTGAGAAAAAGCAACACTTAAGAGATGAACCGAGAAAAAGCCATTTCTATGGAGGAATAATAATAAGTAGGCAGAGAGGTAGAAAGAAAACTTGAAAATTGTGGTGTCAAGCAATCTAAGGGAGAATAAAATCTTAAGGAAGAAGTAGACAATAGTAACAAATGCTGGATAAACAGTCAAATAAGGAAAAGGTCATAATTTGGTCTTGAGGTCTCCCTCACAAGAGGACTATAAACATTAGTCCTGCCCTGACAGGGCTTCAAGATAAAGCTACTTCTTTATCTTGGCAGATAGCCAAATACCTAAGTGTCCAATTTGTGACCGGGTGCTCCTCTCACAGGAAACTTGTTGATATTTACAGACCTCCTTGTGGCTCTTATCTGACCTGTGTCCAGTATTTTCCTACAAAGAGGGTCACTCTTTAGGAGAGCCCTGACTTAGAAAACAGGCTCAATGTGTCAGTCAGGTGAGACACAGAGGAGGCAACTCAACAAAGCACATGAAATAACAGAAGCTGTCAACTGCAAACAGTAACATAGTCATGATCCTTTTTACAAATATGCTGCCAATATGATGATCACTGAAATACCTTTGAAAAGCTATCTGCTCAATAGGACTTTCTGCGGCAGGAAGGAATTACTAGCTGGTCCCAAATAAAACCACATAAGACAAAAAGAAGCATGTGTGCTTTTTGGTGCCTTTGTGCTCCTATAAACCTGAGTTTATAAGATAAACTTACAGATCTCAGAAAGAAGAGGGCAGTACACCTTACAGGGCCAATGGGAAGTGGGGCCAGGGACAGTTCAGGACACATACACTCAACCAGCACGTGGGGAGCAAGAGAGAGAAAGAGAGACCATTATGCTAAAGCTTTTATTGTGTTCCAATAAGGATCCAACAGTTACACAGGTGGGTTTCCTGAGGGAAGTTCTAATTATTGGCTTTAGAGTAAGCAGGCACTAGCTCTGTGGGGCCTTGCTGTGATTGAGAGGGATCACTGCTGCTTATCTGCTGCTCAGTTTGTGCTAGATGTGAGCATCAGAGGAGCAAGCCAAGTAGATTATGTGTAGGAGATCGATCAGAGTGGTGGGAGAAACTATAGGGAAAGGAGCAGACCTTCTGAAAGGTCAGAAGGCTCTGCATACCTTCGGGGAAGAATAAGCTGAAGTCAGCTGTTCTCTGACGCTGAGGCAGAGGGCAAGGAGTAGGTACAAGTAAGTGTGGGGGAATTAATCTTAAACAGGCTTGTTTATTTATGTTGACCAGGAACTGACCTTTGATCATCCGCATGCATGAGTTTCTGTGAAAGGGGAACAATAAATGTTAATTACCCACAGACTGTGTTTGCTCCAGGCTTTTGGAGTTATGTCTACACTGAATAAAAGCAAGCAGCTCGCACTTTGGCCACTAGAGCCCGGCAGACCCCTAGCTGCTCTTACTCTGCATACCTGTGTCTGAGTACTCCCTTTCATCCATCGCTCAGCCAGGTCTGTGGGACGGACCTGGCGATTATGTCTAGCTGTCCCACAGGGAGAGGGTCACCAGGAGATTGTCATACATGGCAGGTATCTGGATCAACCACATTGAGGAACTGGGAAGAGGCAGAGAATTAGAAACTGTGTCCCTGGTGACTAAGTCCTGCTTGTGGTATAAGAAAACTTATATTCAAAATGAATCCTGAGAAAACGTAAAATTATAAGAATCCACTACAGGCTAAAAAGCATCCATGAGAATGGGCAATTAGAGGGCCTTTGATGTCATTTTCCAGAGAAATATCCCTGGAGTGGTAAGGTCTAAAGACAGATTGTAGTGGGCTGAGGAGTGAATAGGAGGTGAGGAAAGGTAGAGGAAAGTTGGAGATGACTCTTTAAAAAATTGTCTACGAAGTTTAGGAGGAAGGACAATAGTTGGAGGGGACCATAATTGAGAACTGGTTATTGAATGTCAGAACTGAAAATAACTGGAAAAAATATCAATCCTAAATCAACTTTCATGCTAATGTCTTTAGGATCATTTTGAATTGATAAGTCATAGACTTTGGAAAAACAATTTTTCCTCTAAAGCTTTACTAATGCAGATTTTTCCACTAAATGGAAATGGGTGTCATCCCAATACAGCTTCATTGTTCTTCTCTCTATAAATCTCAATAATAAAGGTGAGACACAGGCATAGAGAAGAGAAAATTGTAGCTTTAAGCAAACTGTAAATCTTAAGGAAAACATTGGTATAAGCATGAATTTGAAGAAGATCCAAAGAAATAATAGAAAATAAAATACCACTTAAAGCAAAGAAAAATTTAATTTCCAAGTGTAGATATTTATTGAAAGTCTGCTAGGTATGAGACACTGTATTTGGTTTGGCAATTTCAACTGAGATTGATTGCCATTTTATTTCATCTAGAATTTACCCTATTCTATTTTCTCTTCCATGGGACATTTGGTTCCTCTTTATGCGGTCATTCTTTTTTCTCCTTTATCCCTGCCCAATGACTTCCTTAAAATAAAAGAGAGGGAGCTAAATGGAACCAAGTCAAATAAGTTAAAGTTATACTGTAGCAAAAACATTTAACAAGAAATAACAGTGAGGGCCTTTGTTATTATAGGCATTACTTTTGGAATTTCTGAGATTTTAAATAAGGTCTGGCTATTTTAGTTATAAGGATTAAATTTCAGGGCCTCAGGTGAAAAATCCTTTTACCTGGAGTCAAAACTTCTTACACTTTATAGAGACAACTTTGGAACATAGGTTTAAAATTTTATGAAAGAGTGATTTACCCACAGTGTTAATTACCAGAAAGATTACATCATGTCACTAAGTTTTATAGGCATTCAGAAAATAAGTGATTAATACAATGACCTATTTTCAAAAGCTTTCCATGGAGAACATGAGAACTGAGCTTGGTCATGAGACTGGGTGTGTGGCAAACAGAGAAAGAGAAGGGAAGACATTCTAAAAAGAAAAAGCAGGCTCATGCCTGTAATCCCAGTACTTTGGGAGGCCAAGGTGGGCGGATCATGAAATCTAGACCATCCTTGCCAACATAGTGAAAACCTGTCTCTACTAAAAATACAAAAATTAGCTGGGCGTGGTGGTGCACACCTGTAGTCCCAGCTACTCAGGAGGCTGAGGCAGGAGAATTGCTTAAACCTGGGAGGTGGAGGTCGCAGTGAGCCGAGATTGTGCCACTGCACTTCAGCCTGGAGACAGAGCAAGACTCCGTGTCAAAAAAAAAAAAAAAAAAGGAAAAAGAAAAAGCAGAATGTGCAAATCGTGTTTAAATTACAAGCTAGAAACTGGAGGAACTTCACTTGGATGTTTTTTGAGAGTCAACTGGTAAATAAAAATATTGTAAAGGGTAATTCATACAGTAATTGTTATACTATCAAAGAGCTCTGACTTATTTTCTGTGCTCATAAAACAACCACTTAATGGGAGACAATTTATAGTCCTTATCCTTCCATCAGTAAAAAGTACCAAGTTACCAGCCCATATTTAAATCTTAGATCTTTGATAATAATACTACTGATATATATATTTAATAATATTTATATAGATATATTTTATAATACTGAGATATAAAATACTGCTACTGAGATATATATATCTCAGTATTATTCTTATATATGTATTTCAGTAGTAGCATTTAATATATATATCTCAGTGTTTTATATATTGAGTATATATAATATATATCTCAGTAGTAGTTTTTTAATATATATATATCAGTGGTATTATTATATATTACTATTATATTAATAGTATTATTATATGTCAAATATGTCTTTTTGTATATTAGTACTATTATTGTTAAATATAATCATATATTTATATAAATATATTCTATACATTTAATAATATTAAACACATATTTAATAATAATATTAAGATGTATATTTATGTCAGTTATATAAATCTAAGTATGATACAATTTATATCCTTAAAGTGTTTAAAGATTTATATCCTTAAAGTATATTAAGATAGCTGTCATAAAATCTGTTTCTAGTTTAAAATTTTAGTAGTTATTTTTTTCTGAGAAAAAAAATCATGACCATATAGTCTCACAAAAAAATTCAAAATAACAGAATATATACCATGCAAAAATGTTAATAATATATTTAAAACTCCAATAACAGGTCTTGGAATATAGCAAACACTTGGGATTTGCTGAAGGTTAATCTGAAATCAATTATCAATAAATGTTTGATGAATTGAATTATTTAAAAATTCTATCATATAATTAAGTCCTAATTATTAATGTTTATATTACCTTATGCCTGGTGGCATATATACCTTCCAAATTTGTACTTTAACTGTACTGGAAATACATCCAATTTAACAATTATTGGATGCCTATTACCTACCTACCATAGTAGGGAACAAAATAGATTCAGTCTGTGACTTCACAAGAGTTTCATATAGTGGAAAGAGTGTGAAGTTGATTTACCAACTTTTTCAGGTTCTGAAGCAGATGAATCATGAGTAAAATAACTTGATAGGTATATATTGAAGCCTAAATGTTTGTATGAGTGTACTTGTCTTAGTCCACACAACAGACAATATACCATATTCCCGTTAGAATGCTGGGAGATACTCTCCCCATCATTACTCCAAAGGTCATACAAATTAGTACATGAATTCTACTCATTAGCTAAAATCAGATAATTCTAAAATGCATTGCTCTCAATGGTTAAATATTTTCTTGAATTTTAAAACAAACTAAGTAAAGCCTACAATTGAAAAATGACTCTGTATGGTTTCATTAAAACTTACATTTTGACAGTTTCTCAGAAAACCAACACTTCATAATTAATGAATGTTCAGCCAAATGTTGACCTTCTGAATAACTGGAGAAGTGCAAACTTAGGAGGAAAAAAAAATGGCTTTAAACTGTTTATTAAAGCCTAAGAACTCTTATCTTTTAGAATGAAAGTTGTGGAAGCATGCCTAAGAAATTGGCTCTATAGGTTAACATTTGAAAGTCCATTTTGCATAAAAATTCATGCTGTCTACTTTATGCTATATTTAAAATAAGAGGAATTGTAAAAAGCTTAATCTACCTTGATTGCTAGGGGCCTCCTTCAAAGGTTCCTGAGATTCCCAGGCATGTGAAGCCTAAAGATACCAAGCTCTTGTTATAAATGGCTTCAGCATTCATTTTCAGTCTAAATCTATGGAGCCTCTACTGACAGATGGCTTCTTCCTATCTGGGATTGAATTAGTTACTTTATTTACTTAAAGGTTAGTGTTAATAAAATCAATGTCAGAGGAGTGGACTGGTAAAAACAAGATTTGATGTCAAACAGACCTGGATTTGAATTTCACTTCTGCTCCCCAGAGGTTCAGTTTCTTCATCTTTAAAATGGAGAGGAGCACCTCTTTCTGTGTTTTGGCATGAAACAGAGTAGACTTTGATTACCACTGATACACTTGTTTCTGGGCCTGATACATAATAGTCCCTCAATAAAAGCTCATTGTGGTTTTAATTTTTGTATTATAAAAACAGCTCACTGTACACAATGTGTATTCTCCTGATCATTAGTCAGCAATATTCAAGTATTAACAAAGAAAATTGTTGTGAGAATGTGTAGAAGCCTATGTACCTGCTTATATTTGGACCCATCAGAAATTTCGGATTTTTCAATAAAAATTCGTGATTTTATATGACAACTATTAGCATCTCTAATGCTATCCCCGAGTGAATAAATTATGAGGTAAGCATGTAAAATAATAGTTTTGGCTCATATTTGCTCAATAAATTGTGTTTAATGGATGAATAGGTGATTAAAAATTAACTATTTCAAACTATGAAGCACTCAGAAACAAAGCTTGAGGCAAGAGACTAAAGATTTAGTTTCCTATTGACACTGACTTGCTCTGTGACCTGGAAAAATTTCTTAATTCCTGGTTCTCCATTTTTTTATCTTTAAAATGTAAGGGTTTGATATGTAATGTCCATAGTCCCTCCCTAGTTCTGTAGGTCTATGATTCACACAATTGACGAAACATGACTTAAGTGGCAATTTGTTTATATAAACAGAAGAGGTGATAGGACATAAGTCCCTTGAGCTCTTAAATTCCATCTTTCTGTTTTTTCTTCTAATAGACTTTTGAAAAAATTTCAAAATGTGTAATATTTGACCAACTGAAGAATAGACAGTACATTAGCAAAGTCCACAATGAAAATGAACACATTTGAAGGAAATTATTTCAATGTGTTGAACAGAAAAGAGAGACTCAAAGACAGGTATTTAGGAGAAGAAATTGGAAATATTAACAAGTTTGTTGTGAAAGGTAGCAAAATATGCTCCCCCAAAATAGGCTACTTTGGCGTATTGATTATTTTGAGCTACAGAAAATTGAAAAGAAACAGATATAGGAACTCTTTGCTCTTCCTCTATTTGCCTAAAAGAGGGACATAAATTTATGAAGGATTCCTTTCTGTCTTCTCTACCAGAAAGGATAGAAGTTAATCACAAGAGATAACTCTAAACACTTATCAGCCCAGAGAAGTCACCAGAAGAATCTATATAAGAAACTTTGCTAAAACTAACCTTTATTTTCCATTAGTTTCCTCCATATATTTACCTTCCCCCAATTTGTTGCCAGTAGAAGTTCAAAGTTATTTTTCTTCGTCTTATTACTGCTCTACAAAGTTATTGTAAATTTTTGTTAAGATTATAGATGAGACCAAGTTCTAACTACTGCTTTGAGTTACTCATCACTGAGTAGTCCCATTTATGTGCAATACACATGTTAATAAACTCCTGATTGTTTTTCTCTTATTTATCTGCCTTTTTGTCAGTCTAATTTATATGGCCTCAGCCACTAAACCTAAAATGGATAGAAAAAATATTTTTTTTCTCCCCTACAAATACCAATCTATGGCTTTCCATGTTGACAATTGGCCAACAGTTCCTGGTAGAGTTTTTCATTTGTTCATTCATTTCTTCAACAAATATTTATTGTATGATTGTATTTGCATGATCACATGCTAGAGTAAGAGTATAAAGATGAATCTGACATATACTTTGTCCTTAAAGAAATTTCTCTTTAGTAAGGATGGTAAGGTATGTATATAAATAGAAAAATGTTCTAAATTATATGAGTGAAAGTTATATGAGATTTATGAGGAGGTAACATTTAATTTCAGCCAGGCAGATGGCAATGAAGGGAGGGAAATTGAGGAAATCTGGGAGGAGATGGCATTTTAGCTGGAGATAAAGCATGAATATATGAGGCAGAAGGACATTTCTGGCTGAAGAAATAATGTGAACAAAGCCTCAAAGGAGCAGGAAGCTGGATGCAGTTTGACTCTACAATTGGATTTAGGAAAGAGACTAATGAGAAATACATTTAAAACAAACACTGTCAGATTGAAGGGACCTTGAATGTCATACTAAGGAAATTTAGTCTTTATCTTTCATAAAAAAACAGGACACTGGAGGTCTTGGATAAGGTGGATGGAAGAAAGTTGTGTTTTAGGGTGGCAACTCCTGAAGAAGATTTGTGCATGGTGGTTGTAAACTGAATCTTAATAGGCAGATAACTCAACTGAAGTTCTTAACCATAATCATTTTCTTGTCCAGGCTGCTGATGTGCTGTTGCAACATGGAGCTAATGTCAATATTCAAGATGCAGTTTTTTTCACTCCATTGCATATTGCAGCGTACTATGGACATGAACAGGTAAGTCTGACAGTAGGATTTCCAAAGGTTAGGTGTTGCTTAAGTGTAGGCTTTTGTTGAATTGTCCTATCTTCAAAGAGTTTATATTTAAAATATCTTTGAATTATTTTTGCCATATTATCATCAACCCATCCTTGAGGAGCTTGTAGATCCATATAAGCATTACGGTTATCATGTTACTCATTTTTGCTGATGATCTTAGTACACAAAGAGGCAGAAAAGTACATTGGTAAGTGTGTGGCCTCAGGAATCAGTCAGCCTAAATTTGAAAAATTCCTAGTGTTTTGACCAGGTGTAGGTTATGTAATCCCTCTGATCTTCATTTATTCACCTATAAAATGGGGAAAGATGTTATTATAACCTCATAGGGTTGCTGTTCGGATGCAATATAAATTGTTTGGCAAATGCTCAGTAAATATAGCTGTGATGATGCTAATGGCAATAACAATAAAACAACTCATAAAGGCTTTATAAAAACAATTACTAATGTGCTTTATAATTTACTTTAAATATGTGATTCTATAACAGGTCCATATTTATAAAATTTTATTTTCTGTAATAAATAATATATATAGAAACTTTAAAGTTTTTAACATACTTTTGTTCAATACATGATTTTTATTTAACCTTCACAACTTTATGAAATTAATGAATCACCACATGACTGAGCTTATACTATGGGATAGGCACTATGATAGAACCTTTATCTTTTTTTCTAATTTTTCCACAACCCTGAAATTGGCTATTTGCCCTTTTTTTTTTTTTCTTTTTTTTCTTTTTTGTGAGACGAAGTCTTGCTCTGTCGCCCAGGCTGGAGTGCAGTGGCTCGATATCGGCTCACTGCAAGCTCCGCCTCCTGGGTTCATGCCATTCTCCTGCCTCAGCCTCCCAAGTAGCTGAGACTACAGGCACCTGCCACCACGCCTGACTAATTTTTTGTATTTTTAGTAGAGACGGGGTTTCACCATGTTAGCCAGGATGGTCTCGATCTCCTGACCTCGTGATCCTCCTGCCTCGGCCTCCTGAAGTCCTGGGATTACAGGTGTGAGCCACCGTGCCCAGCTTATTTGCCCATTCTTATCAATGGTATACATGAAGCTCAGTCAGGTGAGGTAGCGTGCCAGAGTCATGCAGCTATTAATAATAAATAGAAGAGCTGGAATATGTACTCAGTTCTGTCTGATCCCAAAGCCTATATTGTTTTGCTGTACCAAAGTACCTCTTCTTATTCTTCTTCAACCAGTGAGACAAATTATCAAGTCCAAACAATTTTCCTAAATGGAGAAGCCAGAATTCAAGGCAACATGTTCTAACTCCAAAGTCTGCTGATTTTCAACCTTAACATATCAAAAGACAAAATTTCTATGTTTCTTTAAAACACTGCCCTTTGGCAGTGAGAATACTCAAGGAACTGAAAATAATAAAAGAAAAAAAAGAGAGAGAGAGAGAGACAGAGAGAAATACAAATGTAACTGGATAACCAAATATAACTGTTCATTGAATACTCCATTTTCACTCTTCCTCACTTTGTCTTTCTAGACTCATTCAATTGTAGGTTAGAATTATACCTTTTTACCTTCCTGGAGGTCATGCCACAGCACCACCTGAGGGTTCCAAGTTGAAGATCAAACTTACTTGTGTCCCTGTGCTCAATAGTCATTGTGCCTTTATTCCTCTGCTAGCTGGCATATGCCTGGACACTCTAAGACCTGTGAAGCGTGACCTATAGGTAGGAAGATTGCTTATTTCATTGATGTGCTGCTCAGAGTGCACTGGAGTGCAATGAAGAGCTGGGCACTGAAAATACTTTTAGAAGTACAGGCCCAAAAGCACAAGTAATGGAAAAATCCCATCATTTCCTAACCTCAGGCACAGACAGGATATATACAATGCATATTATTTGTAGAGTCATCCTCTTTGACGATTAACCTCATCACCCAGCAGAAACATAAAGAGCCTGTATGCATGTTGGGTGGAGAACTAAATTTGTTTACTTTCCCTGAAAATATAGTCACAGTCTTATAAAATTATGCTAAAATGTGGATGGCCCTTTTATGATAAGGGACTCACTTTCTGTGTGTGAAGGCAGCACATAAGTAATTTATGGAGGCTATTGTCATTTGCTAAAATATGCTGACAAGGAGAATGGTACATTCAATATATAAATGTACCTAATGTGCCATGTTCCTTGTCATTTGTTTATTTACTTATTTTTAAGTGGAAGAGTAGATGTTTTGCACCAAGAGCAATATTTCCTAGGTATGTAATAATAGTCCTTAATAGACAATCGATTTCAGAGATAGTTTAAATCAGTCTATTATAAAGTCACATAATCAGAATATGTGGAGTCTGTGTAAGTGGAAATATCTGCTTAGGCATGCAAGGTTCTTGAAACTAAACTTCTGCTGTTCTGATTTCACCTGAATTAAGTCTTGATCTGCCCATTAGCCAACAAAGAGATAAAATGCACATGCTCCAAGTTGGGGCTACCACTTTTACTAACAGTTATTGAATGCCAGGCACTTTTCTGAGTGCTTTTCATGCGATGACTTATTTAATCCTCACAACAACTCCAAGAGGTAGAAATAATATTATTCCAACTTTAGCAATGAAGAAGCTGAAGTATCAAAATGATAAACAATTTGTTCAAAGCAATATAGCTGATAAGTAGAAGACTGATTTCCAAACCCTTGCTCTTGTCTATTGTACTCAATAGGAACTCAGTTCCCCACATCACACCCAGCTAATATTTTCTCTAGAATTTCTCTCAAATGTCTACCACGTTCTTGAGAGATTTATACTCAAGACATGTTTATTTGCTGACTCATGGGAAGTAAAAATAGTTTTAGAGCTTGAATTCACTTTTGTGCTGACACTTCAGTGGTCAAGACAATTGAGAGGGGTCAATTGCTATTTGAACCCTAACTGCTATTTTAAGGATTCAGACGCATCCTAACTTAACCTTAGTATCACTGAGGTGACTTTTGAAATTCTCAGGAGAGCCAATATCAAGTTTACAGAAGTTATTTAGAAAGTTCTTAAGTATATATATAAGTGACTCAAAGGAATTCCTAAATTACCTGAAACAATCGCAGGAAGACTCCCACATGCTTCATTACTTTATCCCTCTCTGACCCTATGGATGTAGAGTCTCAGTTAAATGGAGAAGATGCCAGGGCTACTGTTTCTATCTCCGGTTCACTCACATATCCAGAAAAAGACCCATATGACTGAAGCTGCCATGAAAATCAAGAATCAAGTCAACTACCACTGGCTCTGGCTGGAAGGAGACTTTGGAAGAGATCATTCAGAGAAGATTCTGCATGACTCTAGAGAGGATTATTTATGTAAAGTGAAGACCTACATTATGAAATTGACAAGAGAGTTGATACTAAAGAGAGCAAATGACAAAAGTAGGTTTTCAAGGTCAAAAAATGTGGAGATGATTTTTAAAAAATGTTTTCAAAGCTCCCTAGCATCTCATCTAGCCCCACATTAACTCTGAAACAGAAATGGTAAACAACATTGTCTCAGTTCACCAACAAAAATAAAAAATAACATTTACAGAACAAATACTGTATGTCATTGTGCTATGCACTTTAAACAAATTCCTAATCTAATCCTCATGACAACCCATGAGTTAAGTCTTAATATTATTCCCATTGCACATATGAAAAAACTTGGGTATAGATAAATTAACTAGCTTTTCTCAAGAACACAGAGCTGATATAAATCAGATTCTAGATTCGAATCTAGGACTATCTTAAACTGCACCTTAACTCTTAATCAGTATATGATATTACCCCTCATGTTAACAACATAAGGTCGGTAGCAGGCACTATTGTTTGCTTAGGCAAAGCTATCATTTCAACTATTACCACTTTGGGCCATATATTTTTTTTCTTTCTTGCAGACTCCTTATTTTATTTCACTGTTCAACCTCTCTCCTAGAGGTTGTGCTTAGAGATGCTCCTATCCCCAGCCACTGTGTGTTAGATCTTAATTAGTTGAACCCACTCACAGTAAATCTTTTCCCTTGCCCAGGGATTGGTTTAGAAAGTTGCAGATGACCTAGTCCAGACTGAAGAGATATGGGAAGGTGGTTTCTGGAGAGTTTTTAAGAAGGAATTTCTAGATTTAAAAAAATGGTCGCTTGTTCCAAAAGGTAGAGGTCATCTCCTGCTCTACCCTGTGAACTTCAGTTTGTAATGGCTGGAGATGCTGCAGCTCTCTTACTACCATGGGTTGATCTATCCTACTTGCTGAGCATGGCAGAACAGAATGACAGAAAGAACTTGAGTTATTAAGCTGTTGTATTAATCAACCCTAGAATTGTTCCAGTTTTGGACTTCTTGCTAGGTGATATAACAATAAATTTTTGTGGTTTAAGCCAGTTGTGTTCTTGTATACTGCCAAAAGTTTTGCATTATTGTTTGAATTTTTATACTGATTTCAAATGAATAAATCCTTTAGGTAACTCACCTTCTTTTGAAATTTGGTGCTGATGTAAATGTAAGTGGTGAAGTTGGAGATAGACCCCTCCACCTAGCATCTGCAAAAGGATTCTTGAATATTGCAAAACTCTTGATGGAAGAAGGCAGCAAAGCAGATGGTAAGATTATATATTTAAAAGACCTTTGCTATCATTTGCTTTATGTATACCTTTTACTTGTACTTCTCTTACTAGAGAATAATCTTGAAGTTGACTAATCCTGTAGTCATGTACTTATTTGCTCCACAAGTCATAATTCATCTTTAATATATTTATTAGGCCTACATGCGAATCCTTCTTAACATGTGTTAGCTCAATTCGTTTTTTTTTTTTTAATTATACTTTAAGTTTTAGGGTACATGTGCACAACGTGCAGGTTAGTTACTTATGTATACATGTGCCATGCTGGTGCGCTGCACCCACTAACTCGTCATCTAGCATTAAGTATATCGCCCGATGCTATCCCTCCCCCCTCCCCCCACCCCACAACAGTCCCCAGAGTGTGATATTCCCCTTCCTGTGTCCATGTGATCTCATTGTTCAATTCCCACCTATGAGTGAGAATATGTGGTGTTTGGTTTTTTGTTCTTGCGATAGTTTACTGAGAATGATGATTTCCATTTTCATCCATGTCCCTACAAAGGGCATGAACTCATCATTTTTTATGGCTGCATAGTATTCCATGGTGTATATGTGCCACATTTTCTTAATCCAGTCTATCATTGTTGGACATTTGGGTTGGTTCCAAGTCTTTGCTATTGTGAATAATGCCGCAATAAACATACGTGTGCATGTGTCTTTATAGCAGCATGATTTATAGTCCTTTGGGTATATACCCAGTAATGGGATGGCTGGGTCAAATGGTATTTCTAGTTCTAGATCCCTGAGGAATCGCCACACTGACTTCCACAATGGTTGAACTAGTTTACAGTCCCACCAACAGTGTAAAAGTGTTCCTATTTCTCCACATCCTCTCCAGCACCTGTTGTTTCCTGACTTTTTAATGATTGCCATTCTTACTGGTGTGAGATGGTATCTCATTGTGGTTTTGATTTGCATTTCTCTGATGGCCAGTGATGATGAGCATTTTTTCATATGTTTTTTGGCTGCATAAATGTCTTCTTTTGAGGAGTGTCTGTTCATGTCCTTCGCCCACTTTTTAATGGGGTTGTTTGTTTTTTTCTTGTAAATTTGTTTGAGTTCATTGTAGATTCTGGATATTAGCCCTTTGTCAGATGAGTAGGTTGCGAAAATTTTCTCCCATTTTGTAGGTTGCCTGTTCACTCTGATGGTAGTTTGTTTTGCTGTGCAGAAGCTCTTTAGTTTAATTAGATCCCATTTGTCAATTTTGTCTTTTGTTTCCATTGCTTTTGATGTTTTAGACATGAAGTCCTTGCCCATGCCTGTGTCCTGAATGGTAATGCCTAGGTTTTCTTCTAGGGTTTTTATGGTTATTAGGAGCTCCAGTGAAAGTAAAGAGTTCTCTTAGATGAATTAGATGCCTTCACTGTTGTTCACTAATCTTTTATAAATTGAGACATTATTTACTTCTAGCAAATTCTGAAATCTTAAATATATAACCTGATGAATATTTATGTATGTATACATCCATTGAAAACCACCCAGATCAAGATTTAGAATATTTAATTACTCTGAAATTTTCCCTTATGTACTCATCTCAGGTAAATAGACTTTACCACCAAAGGTAATTAATATTCTGGCTTTTATTGCTATATATAGTTTTGTCTGTTCTTGAAGTTTGTATAATTTTGTGACTGGCTTCTTTTGCTCAACAAGATGATTTGGACATATATCCATGTTGTTGTATGGATCGTAGTTTGTTCTTTTATATTGTTTATGATTGCATGAATATACCATAATTGGTATATCCATTCTTCTCCTAGTAGACATTTTAATGTTTCTAGTGTTTTTCTATTATGAATACAATTGCCAGTAACATTCTTATTCACGTCTTTTTGTGGACATATATGTTCATCTCTCTTGAATATATATATAAATACATATATGTATATATGAGAGAATTGATAAATCGAAAGGTAATAATGCATATGTTTAATGTTTTAGGAAATTTCTAGACAGTTTTCCAAAATGTTTGTACTATTTTAAAATCTTTCAACAATATATGAGAATTTCAGTTGCTTCCCACAGCATCCCCAATATTTGATATTATATTACTATACTTTTTAATAGAGTTTGAGTGTGATCCATTCGGGGAAAAAAAAGCTTTAGAATACATAGAAGGACTTCAGAATCAGTTGATAGAATAGAATTTCCTTTCATTTTTATTTTCTTAATTATAAAATAAATTTTGGAAAGTTTACTATAGGTATTGAAAAATTTCTTTTTTTCGCTTTTCCTCACAAACTTTATTTTTTGACAAAAATTCACTCAGAGTTGCGTCTTGCCATTAAATTCTCTCAGGCATAGCCAACATTCTTCCATTGACCCCCAAGAGACCTAATTAAAAGCCCAGCTGTAAGAACTGCTGGCCTTTGCAGCGGGAACAATACATATTTCCAAAAGGACATGGTTGTCAAATCTCTGGAACTGCCAGTTCCTTGGTTCAAAATTCAGATTGATATTTAGTTAATAAAGCTAATCAATGTTTTTTATCTACCCATAAGGAATACACAAAGTATCCTAGAGACAACCGTGGCAAGAGACTAAGGTAATTTCCAGTTTCCAAGTTGTAAACAAGGGCCACTTTATTTCGTAAAATTTAAGAAACATAGCTTGCATTGTTTTCTATACGCCAGTATGCAGTAACTCAGGCAGCTACTTTAGAGCATTATTATAAACAACCTATGTTGTCAGGATGTAAGGAATGCTGTTCCTTGGACCTTGTTTAAGCAGTCTCTTTCATTTTGTTAGTCTAGAATAGACACAGGTACACCTGTGTGAACGACTAAACACATAATCGTGTTTTTGAAACTGCCTCACTCTTCCAAGGGGTCAGGAACTGCATCACTTTTTCCTTTCATTATTGATGCCAACCTTAGCTTTTTATTCCTCTGCACAACTCCAGAGCTCAGTAGTGTCAAAATGAATGTCATTTATGATCAGCATGTCTCTTTCAGTGCAAAAGGCATTGAAATGTGTAATACTACAACCATATTCCCCTTACATACCAGCATCATATGATACAATTTTTAACATTTTCTTTTTGTTGCACGCAAGTATTACATGCCTCTTACTCAATTATTTTATAAAGTCAAGAGACGGCGTGACTCACATTTTTAAGTATTTTTATTTCTTTCTAGTACACGCTTGATATTTAAGTCCCATTTGTACTTCAACCAATTGCAAAAAATAAACCAGAAGATCTGCTATGCCAATGGACACTGTGCAGGACTTATTATTAGTTAGTTCACTTATTCTAAAATGTAGCTAAGCCTCCAAATGATTTATTTTAGATCTGGACCCTGCCTGTGGTAAATGGACATAGCAGAAAGATTAAATAAATGACCCCAAAGAGAGTACAATTTGAAATCCAGTATTTACAGTATGTTTCCATGGTAACAGAATGTCACAAATGAAAATAAATTCAGGTTGCAAAATTACCCAAAATGTAATTCTGAAAGCAGCCTCTTTGGTTCAGCATGTTTGAGAGGCTGACCTATTCAGTTAGGTATGTTTTAAGTCTCTGTTTTGCTTCTTTGTATCTCTTAGGGTAATGAAAAAGGAGAAGTATAATGCCCCCTAAATGAGATTGAAAAGGTTAAAATATTATTGGACTGCATAAGAAAAAAATAGTGATACAGCCTTCAAAATATGCCATTTTGATAATGTTAAAAATTGAAAAAGTTAAATTTAGAATTAATAATTTCTGTCATCTTAATCATAAATGCTATATTTCTTTTAAATAACACAATCCTTGCAACTGGACAGAGCTGGATATTACAGAAAGCCACAAAAAATTCCTAGAACATGTCCAGCCATAGGAAGTGTTTTATTTTTTGAAATATAGCTTGTTGGATGTATTACACAGATCTGTTACTGAAAGCTTATTAAAGACAGACCTGGGAGTAATTTTAAAGATCTTGTAGGACCTGCTGACATTGCTTGGTCAATCTGGAAAATTTTATTTTATTTTTAGGGTCAATAAGCGGAAATAAAGAAGAAACAGCACCCATTCACCCAATATTCAATATTTCTTTCAAAAGACATCACTATATACCTACTCTCTTCAAAACAGAGCACCAGGAACTAGATATTTTCCTAATAATGATTTACATGTATTTTTTGTTTTAAATTCTCCTTTATATGTTTCTCAATAAGATGCTAAGTTAGAGCAAATAGAATGTTATTCATGCGTTCAATTTTTCTAAGATATAATAATATATTTTCTTTTTTGTCTTTGCAAATTGGTCGAAGACAAAACTAAATACATCACAATGACTGAGGCAAAAACAGACGTGTATACACATAAATTCTATGTCTGATTCCATATTTGTCCTGGCTTGTTCCTTCAGTTGGTATTTACATCTTCTTTGATGGGAATAATGTTTCAGCCACTGTGGATAATTCACCAAGTAAATAACCTAATTTGAAGTTTACTAATTCAATTGGCGAGGAATACTGGGTGGGGCCAAGGATGGCCAAAGGCAAATTATAAATTAATAGAAGATTGCACTGCATTCTGCTTTGCATTTTTCCTTCTGAACCTTAAGAATTCTTATGTCACGCTCCAGATGCCCTGGACTCCTAACTGTTCTCAAGCATTGACTTGTGGCATTGACATTCCCTGGCTTAGAACAGCATGTGAACAAAGGAAAAGCTTTTTTAAAAGGGAGATAATCAGAAGAACCAAGAACATTCTTCTGAATGAAAGGCGTCTTTTTGAGCTGCTCATTAATAAAAAAAGATTCAAAGGTTTGTTTGTAATAACAGCCTTGGGAGGAGAAGCTCAGTGACTTTGTTAAAGATTTCCCTTTGGCTTAAAATCTTGCAGAACAATAAAATGAGGATGATTGTTTACAAATATAGCAGCTACAAGGCCTAATTAAGACCCTGTCTAGATTGACAAAGTAATCAAACAATAAAACAAATGACTTTGGAGCAGTTGATTCCATTATTTTAGTTTTAAAAATTATTAAAGCCAGATTAGGAATTGAGCAGTTTGATGTTCAGTTGTTATTACTTCAGGACTGTAATTATTGACTGTTTAACTAGACTGTAGGTTATTTGAGAGTATAGACTCTGCATTTATCTGTTATTAGCTTTGGACACAGCAAATTTCTAAGATGGACATTAGTAAAAAGGTTAAGTAACTTTTATTAAATGTCTAGTATGGGACAAGCATCATGCTAGATAGACGCTTTCCAATCATGATCCTCTTTATTCTTTTCAGCATCTTTGGAACAATGATCTTATTATATCCATTGTTACTGATAAGACATCCATACCTCCAACACTAGCTTAATGGCTAATACGTAGTGATCACTTGATTCTTGTTGAGGAAAGAGAGTGTATCTGTCAAGTTTGTTTTTTTTTTTTTGTTTTTTTTTTTACTTTCAAGTATTAGAAACTAACTCTTGCTAATTTAGGCATAAAAGGAGTAGATTAAAGGATATTATGTAACACACAGAATCTTCTTCCTCAGAACAGAGTAGAAAGCCATGTTTGAAATTCTCACAGTGAGGAACAACATCCAAAATCATGCCCAAATGTGGTCCTGTGAAGATGCACTGCCACCCTTGCTAGGCACACATAAACTGTTGTGCTTCTGATGCCAACAATGCAGGGCATTGAATCTGTGGCTGGAATTGCTACCATGGGAAATTGGATGGAGCTACTGCCACCACTGCCACATTGCCAAGATAGATTAGGCCCTGCTTTTTATGTTATCAGCTCTGAAGTCAGAGTCTCATATGATGTGTTGATTGGAGGAGTCTACAGATAGGTATCCAGACCAGGGAACTGTTGAGAGTAAAAGTGTCATTATTAAGAATTATTCCAGGATAACAAGCCTAAACCAGGAAATATGGTCACCTTCTGCTATTTCTGTTCCCTAGCTGCAAACATATCTTGGAAAGCGTATTTTCTGCTTCTGTGATAGAATGTGGTCTTGGCTTCTCATTAATACTTGCAGTATACGGAATTACCCAGACGTGAGAAGAGGTTATAAGGCTGGGTGTTTCAGCGAGAAGGACACATGTCCACTACTGAATGAAGAATTGAACTTTAAATAACCTGTCCAAAGTAAAACAATTAATGAGGTCTGCCTAAGTCTAAAGTGCTTTTCCTTTCATGACACCATGCTTTGCATACTATAGTATGGCAATTTTCAGCTAAGGATATACATCAGAGCTGTTTACAACAGTGTTGTAAACATAGAGGTTGTGGGGCCCCACTCTAACCTACTGAACCCAAATCTCTGGGAATGGTGCTGTGGCCAGGATCTGTAATTCTTAACATCATTCAGATAGAAAAACAATCAATTTGAAATGTGATCCTTGTAGAAATAAGGCCACGTGTACCTTTTGGATGGTATTAGTTTCCCGAACTGTTCCACTGTGTAAGATAGATTTGATTTGATGTGTTCCATAGAATTTATGGAAGCTAGAAGGAAACCTGTTTAATGTGGTAGTAGGCAATAGAATAACACTATAATTTTAAAAGTTGGTCGCCCTTAATTTCCTTTATGATTATCATTAACTGGCAATTTCCAGGAATCACTCAGGCACTTAGAAATGTCCATGGTACTATACATATGAAGGTTGAGAAACAAAGAATTCTAGATAACATATCTTTTTCTTTCTTGCTGATAACAGTGAATGCTCAAGATAATGAAGACCATGTCCCACTCCATTTCTGTTCTCGATTTGGACACCATGATATAGTTAAGTATCTGCTGCAAAGTGATTTGGAAGTTCAACCTCATGTTGTTAATATCTATGGAGATACCCCCTTACACCTGTGAGTATTATGTAGCATTCCATAGGTTCTCCAGGTATACTGCATGTACTTGCTTACAATATTAACAAGATATTTTCTTCAAATCTAGGGCATGCTACAATGGCAAATTTGAAGTTGCCAAGGAAATCATCCAAATATCAGGAACAGAAAGTCTGACTAAGGAAAACATCTTCAGTGAAACAGCTTTTCATAGGTAAAAGAATATTTAAGTGCAATAGCCACTAAACTTAGCTGACACTCTAAAGCACCTGAAGTTGTGGGTATAAAGCAAGAACAAATAGTGGCAGATGTTGCAATCAGAGAGTAATAGCAGAGGTAGGGCAGAGGACAAAGAGCCAGAGCTAGATGCATGGAAGAAAAGGTGGAGGCAGATGCTGCAGTCAGTACAACAGATGGGGCCGGAGCCAGATGCTGTGTTCCTGGCAGCAGCCACAAAGACAGGGACTGATGTTGCCAAGGCAACAGGCATATCAACATCTGTAAGCATATTGCTTCTATTCCTCTTCACTCCATGGAAAGCTGCCAGAAAGGGATGTGCCCATAATCCTCCTCCAACAAGAATCTCATTACCAGAATTCATCAGCATTAAATGTGACACTTGTTTCCTTTCCACTTAAACCTTACGTGAAAATGTGTCTACCTATCTAAAATATCCATCTGTCAGCCTGTAAAAGCCTAGTCAGGGTGGCCACTCAGATACCGAAGAAAGCATCAGCTCTTCTCTAGGAATTCATGAGAGCCCTTTACGGTGTGCTCTAGAAAAGCGCACTGAAGGAACAGCTGGGATTAGAAAAGTTGCAACCAAAATAAAAAGAGAGAAAAAGAAAAGAAAGAAAAGGTTGCTAATAAGTCAGAGCTATAGTTCCCTAAAATGCCCAAAAGGAAGGTGGATGTTTTATAAAATCTAAGGCTTTCATTTTTAATGAGTAACTATTTTGCTAAAACAGTAAAAGCATAGTAATTTATATTTAGTAGATCTTGAAAATTAGTCCATTTGCCTACACATTACATATGTTTCCATTAGTTTGTAACCTCTAAAATTGTATTTGAGACTAATTTGTTGTTCACATAATGTTTTTGTATTGCATTGATGAATAATAAAAATGAGGAGACTCTCTTTATTTCTTACCAAACTAAAATTAAGCTCGTGCTTCTGCATCAGGCATCAACCTGTCAAATTTCACATACATTTCCAGATTTTTCTTGTCAACCAAAGACTCAGTCAAACAAGGGTGAAGTAAAACCACTATTTATGGAATAGTGACCATATGCCAGATGATTCACATCCATTATCTCATGTAATCCTTACAACATTTTATGAAGTTGGATTTATTATCTCTCTTTTACAGAAGAGAAAACTGAGGCTCAGAAAAGCTAAGTAACTTTCCAAAGTTTCTTATGGATAGAAAATAATGTTGCAAATGCCTACCTAATTCTAAATCCTGTGTGTTTTACATTTCTTCATGTTCTAGTACCAAAATATTTTGTCTGTTTTCTACACAGTCAGTAACAGAACAGATGCAAGAACTCCTTAGATCATACCTTCAGTCAAATGGATCAGTGGAATCTGTCCCTGCAGGGGACAGTTGGCAGAACTGATATGTACTGGTTGCTGGTATTCTCTTTCCGTTTAGGTCATGCCTGTTACAGCTGACACCTCAGGCTAGTTTTCAAATCATTTTGCTACTTCATGCACTAAAATTGAAACCAACTGTAATCAGAGGGTGACTGTCACCTCCAAAAGATTGTTTATATGAGAAGATTTGTGAAGTGAGTTGAAAGTATATACCCAGTTGTTTTATTTCGTGTAAGCCTGTGGCTACTCAGAGTAACAGATTAATGTTTTTGTTATATTCATTTTAAGCAAATATTTATAAAAGAAACTCCTTTTACATGAGGAATTCACTCTGAATATGAATTTTTCTATGTACACAGTATTTTGCACAGAGTAAGCACTCAGTACATTTCTGTTGTGGTTTTCATATGTATACACACACGTACAAATATATATGTATATATGTGTACACGCATACACGTGTGTGCATGTATATATGTGCATGTATGTATGCATGTATATATGTGTGTATACATGCACATATATACACATATATGTGCATATATTCAGAACTCATTATCTGTAAGTAGTTTCTTTGAAAAAGAGCAATGAATCAATATTAAATGTGTACTGTTATGGATCGTATTTATAATGCAAATAGTTAATGATGATATGATATATTGCACTGAGATGGTAGTTTTTTTATTCACTCAATAATTCAAGAAAAAGTCATTAAAGAGCTACCTTGTATTGGTGCTACTGGGGACATTAAGATGACAGGATTCTTTCAGTCCTTAAAGGAGCGCTATTGTAAGGTATCAAAGTAAACAGAGGTGTATCCAGTACCATATTACAGTGTGATAAGCAGTGTAACATTGAAATTACAAAGAAGCAGAGGGGTCAGCAATGAATTCTGCCTTTGGTTCATTAGAATACTTCATATTCAGTTTAATTGGATAAAGAATGAATGATATTTCATGAAAGAAAAATGACTTAGGCAAGCTTAGGCAAGGCCATCCCAGGAAGAGGAAATGCTAAGACCCAGTGAACTCCCTCTTTTTTTCTAGAACCAAGTCCCTATGCCCTTCCTTTAGCCATTATTTAGTTGGGGCTTTGCCCAATGCTAGTTCTTTCCAGTCAGTTATTACATACCTCATATCTCTTCATGATTTGAATGTAGAGTATTGTTAGTTAACAAGTGATAGCAAAAGCAGAGGTATGAGGGAAACTACAGGAAAAGAACATTTATGAGAATTACTAATCGAAAAGTTAAATCCAGTAGTCATTACTAGGCATGCTAATTTCATACAAAATCTTTTTCTCAATGCATCTTAGCTTTCCCAGGAACCAGTAGAAATCAGAATTTCAGATAAGTATTTCAACAAATCTATGTGCAAAATTTGTCTATAAAAATCTTATTTCCTTGCATCTTGAAATTTATTAATTTTTCCACAAATACTTTCTCACACCTGGAAAGAGCTGATAATGAAAGGTCCTCTACAATTTGTAAAGTGATTCTATAAGCATTAATTCACTTGAAATTTCAGCAACAATTTGGCACATTGATAGGGTATTGTCTATTATTGTTTTATAGATGGTAAAACTAAAACTCACAGAGGTCAAAGAACTTGTCCAGGATCCTCTGGTTTGTGTGTGGCAGAATTCTGGATTTTGAGTCCACAGCTAATGCTCCTTCAGTAAAATGAAAGCTTTGAGATCTTACCCTCTGGTCAAGAAGTGTTTGGAGAGACAGTAGATGGTTTTACCAGGAATCATTTCAGACTGTGACCTGGATTTGACTAAAACTCTCAGAACCCTCCTGAATTTCTAATTTGATTGTCCTGCAGAATATTTCCTAGGTCCTGCAGCTAAAAATGCAGGGAACTCTTATATCTTATCTCCTTTTATGAAAAATGACTAATATCCCTGAAAGCAGTTGATAAAAAACACTGGAAATTTTATACAACTCTTTTCTTAAAGGTCCAGATGTGAGAATCTTTAGGATTTTCTCACCATATATCCACATTTTTATTTAGCCTTTGTAGATGGTGCTTGTTTATTTTTCATCACCTCCTCCCTTCTCTGTTTCTTTGGCTCTCTTATATACATGTGTGCATTTAGAATGCCTGGCTTAATCAGGGCTGCATTTGTTTGTTAGGACTGTCATAAAGAAATACCACAGACTGGGTGGCTTAAGCAACAGAAATTTATCATCTTACAATTCTGGAGGCTAGAAGTCCAAGATCAAGGTGTCAACAGGTTTGGCTTCTCCTGCGGCCTCTTCCCTTGGCTTGCAGATGGCTGCCTTCTTGCTGTGTCTTCACGTGGCTGCATTTCTGTCAATGTCACCTGTGTCTTAATCCCAGATTCTTCTTATAAGGATGTCAGTCATATTGAATTGGGGCCCACCCTAATGACCCCATTTTAAATTAAATACATATTTATTTATTTATTATTATTATTGTTCTACTTTAAGTTTTAGGGTACATGTGCACAACGTGCAGGTTTGTTGCATATGTATACATGTGCCATGTTGCTGAGCTGCACCCATTAACTCCTCATTTATCATTACGTATATCTCCTAATGCTATCCCTCCCCCCTCCCCCCACCCCACAACAGTCTCCGGTGTGTGATGTTCCCCTTCGTGTGTCCGTGTGTTCTCATTGTTCAATTCCCACCTATGAGTGAGAACATGCAGTGTTTGGTTTTTTGTCCTTGTGATACTTTGCTGAGAATGATGGTTTCCAGCTTCATCCATGTCCCTACAAAGGACATGAAGTCATCATTTTTTATGGCTGCATAGTATTCCATGGTGTATATGTGCCACCTTTTCTTAATCTAGTCTATCATTGTTGGACATTTGGGTTGGTTCCAAGTCTTTGCTATTGTGAATAGTGCCGCAATAAACGTACGTGTGCATGTGTCTTTATAGCACCATGATTTATAATCCTTTGGGTATATACCCAGTAATGGGATGGCTGGGTCAAATGGTATTGCTGATTCTAGATCCCTGAGGAATTACCACACCGACTTCCACAATGGTTGAACTAGTTTACAGTCCCACCAACAGTGTAAAAGTGTTCCTATTTCTCCACATCCTCTCCAGCATCTGTTGTTTCCTGACTTTTTAATGATCTCCATTCTAACTGGTGTGAGATGGTATCTCATTGTGGTTTTGATTTGCATTTCTCTGATGGCCAGTGATGGTGAGCATTTTTTCATGTGTTTTTTGGCTGCATAAATGTCTTCTTTTGAGAAGTGTCTGTTCATATCCTTCACCCACTTTTTGATGGGGTTGTTTTTTTCTTGTAAATTTGTATGAGTTCATTGTAGATTCTGGATATTAGCCCTTTGTCAGATGAGTAGGTTGCGAAAATTTTCTCCCATTCTACAGGTTGCCTGTTCACTCTGATGGTGGTTTCTTTTGCTGTGCAGAAGTTCTTTAGTTTAATTAGATCCCATTTGTCAATTTTGGCTTTTGTTGCCATTGCTTTTGGTGTTTTAGACATGAAGTCCTTGCCCATGCCTATGTCCTGAATGGTATTGCCTAGGTTTTCTTCTAGGGTTTTTATGGTTTTAGGTCTAACATGTAAGTCTTTAATCAATCTTGAATTAATTTTTGTATAAGGTGTAAGGAAGGGATCCAGTTTCACCTTTCTACATGTGGCTAACCAGTTTTCCCAGCACCATTTATTAAATAGGGAATCCTTTCCCCATTGATTGTTTTTGTCAGGTTTGTCAAAGATCAGATAGTTGTAGATAAGCAGCATTATTTCTGAGGGCTCTGTTCTGTTCCATTGGTCTATATCTCTGTTTTGATAGCAGTACCATGCTGTTTTGGTTACTGTAGCCTTGTAGTATAGTTTGAAGTCAGGTAGCATGAAGCCTCCAGCTTTGTTCTTTTCGCTTAGGATTGACTTGGCAATGCAGGCTCTTTTTTGGTTCCATAAGAACTTTAAAGTAGTTTTTTCCAATTCTGTGAAGAAAGTCATTGGTAGCTTGATGGAGATACCATTGAATCTATAAATGACCTTGGGCAGTATGGCCATTTTCATGACATTGATTCTTCCTACCCATGAGCATGGAATATTCTTCCATTTCTTTGTATCCTCTTTTATTTCATTGAGCAGTGGTTTGTAGTTCTCCTTGAAGAGGTCCTTCACATCCCTTGTAAGTTGGATTCCTAGGTATTTTATTCTCTTTGAAGCATTTGGGAATGGGAGTTCACTCATGATTTGGCTCTCTGTTTGTCTGTTATTGGTGTATAAGAATTCTTGTGATTTTTGCACATTGATTTTGTATCCTGAGGCTTTGCTGAAGTTGCTTATCAGCGTAAGGAGATTTTGGGCTGAGACGATGGGGTTTTCTAGATATACAATCATGTCATCTGCAAACAGGGACAATTTGACTTCCTCTTTTCCTAATTGAATGCCCTTTATTTCCTTCTCCTGCCTGATTGCCCTGGCCAGAACTTCCAACACTATATTGAATAGGAGTGGTGAGAGAGGGCATCCCTGTCTTGTGCCGGTTTTCAAAGGGAGTGCTTCCAGTTTTTGCCCATTCAGTATGATATTGGCTGTGGGTTTGTCATAGATAGCTCTTATTATTTTGAGATACATCCCATCAATACCTAATTTATTGAAAGTTTTTAGCATGAAGGCTAAAAACTTTTCTGCATCTATTGAGATAATCATGTGTTTTTTGTCTTTGGTTCTGTTTATATGCTGGATTACGTTTATTGATTGTCATGTGTTGCATCCCAGGGATGAAGCCCACTTGATCATGGTGGATAAGCTTTTTAATGTGTTGCTGGATTCGGTTTGCCAGTATTTTATTGAGGATTTTTGCATCAATGTTCATCAAGGATATTCGTCTAAAATGCTGTTTTTTTGTTGTGTCTCTGCCAGGCTTTGGTATCAGGATGATGCCGGCCTCATAAAATCAGTTAGGGAGGATTCCCTCTTTTTCTATTGATTGGAATAGTTTCAGAAGGAATGGTACCAGCTCCTCCTTGTACCTCTGGTAGAATTCGGCTGTGAATCCATCTGGTCCTGTACTTCTTTTGGTTGGTAAGCTATTAATTATTGCCTCAATTTCAGAGCCTGTTATTGGTCTATTCAGGGATTCAACTTCTTCCTGGTTTAGTCTTGGGAGAGTGTATATGTCGAGGAATTTATCCATTTCTTCTAGATTTTCTAGTTTGTTTGCATAGAGGTGTTTATAGTATTCTCTGATGGTAGTTTGTATTTCTGTGGGATCGGTGGTGATATCCCCTGTGTCATTTTTTATTGCGTCTATTTGATTCTTCCCTCTTTCCTTCTTTATTAGTCTTGCTAGCAGTCTATCAATTTTGTTGATCTTCTCAAAAAACCAGCTCCTGGATTCATTGATTTTTTGAAGGGTTTTTTGTGTCTCCATTTCCTGCAGTTCTGCTCTGATCTTAGTTATTTCTTGCCTTCTGCTAGCTTTTGAAAGTGCTCTTGCTTCTCTGGTTCTTTTAATTGTGATGTTAGGGTGTCAATTTTAGATCTTTCCTGCTTTCTCTTGTGGGCATTTGGTGCTATGAATTTCCCTCTACACACTGCTTTGAATGTGTCCCAGAGATTCTGGTATGTTGTGTCTTTGTTCTCGTTGGTTTCAAAGAACAGCTTTATTTCTGCCTTCATTTCGTTATGTACCCAGTAGTCATTCAGGAGCAGGTTGTTCAGTTTCCATGTAGTTGAGCAGTTTTGAGTGAGTTACTTAATCCTGAGTTCTAGTTTGCACTGTGGCTGAAAGTCAGTTTGTTATAATTTCTGTTCTTTTACATTTGCTGAGGACTGCTTTACTTCCAACTATGTGGTCGATTTTAGAATAGGTGTGGTGTGGTGCTGAAAAGAATGTATATTCTGTTGATTTGGGGTGGAGAGTTCTGTAGATGTCTATTAGGTCCACTTGGTGCAGAGCTGAGTTCAATTCCTGGATATCCTTGTTAACTTTCTGTCTCGTTGATCTGTCTAATGTTGAGTGGGGTGTTAAAGTCTCCCATTATTATTGTGTGGGAATCTAAGTCTCTTTGTAGGTCACTAAGGACTTGCTTTATGAATCTGGGTGCTCCTGTATTGGGTGCATATATATTTAGGATAGTTAGTTCTTCTTGTTGAATTGATCCCTTTACCATTATGTAATGGCCTTCTTTGTCTCTTTTGATCTTTGTTGGTTTAAAGTCTGTTTTATCCAAGACTAGGATTGCAACCCCTGCCTTTTTTTGTTTTTCATTTGCTTGGTAGATCTTCCTCCATCCCTTTATTTTGAGCCTATGTGTGTCTCTGCACGTGAGATGGGTTTCCTGAATACAGCACACTGATGGGTCTTGACTCTTTATCCATTTTGCCAGTCTGTGCCTTTTAATTGGAGCATTTAGCCCATTTACATTTAAGGTCAGTATTGTTATGTGTGAATTTGATCCTGTCATTATGATGTTAGCTGGTTATTTTGCTCGTTAGTTGATGCAGTTTCTTCCTAGCCTGGATGGTCTTTACAATTTGGCATGTTTTTGCAGTGGCTGGTACCAGTTGTTCCTTTCCATGTTTAGTGCTTCCTTCAGGAGCTCTTTTAGGGCAGGCCTGGTGGTGACAAAATCTCTCAGGATTTGCTTGTCTGTAAAGTATTTTATTTCTCCTTCACTTATGAAGCTTAGTTTGGCTGGATATGAAATTCTGGGTTGAAAATTCTTTTCTTTAAGAATGTTGAATATTGGCCCCCACTCTCTTCTGGCTTGTAGAGTTTCTGCGGAGAGATCTGCTGTTAGTCTGATGGGCTTCCCTTTGTGGGTAACCCAACCTTTCTCTCTGGCTGCCCTTAACATTGTTTCCTTCATTTCAACTTTGGTGAATCTGACAATTATGTGTCTTGGAGTTGCTCTTCTCAGGGAGTATCTTTGTGGTGTTCTCTGTATTTCGTGAATTTGAATGTTGGCCTGCCTTGCTAGATTGGGGAAGTTCTCCTGGATAATATCCTGCAGAGTGTTTTCCAACTTGGTTCCATTCTCCCCGTCACTTTCAGGTACACCAATGAGACCTAGATTTGGTCTTTTCACATAGTCCCATATTTCTTGGAGGCTTTGTTCATTTCTTTTTATTCTTTTTTCTCTAAACTTCTCTTCACGCTTCATTTCATTCATTTTGTCTTCCATCACTGATACCCTTTCTTCCAGTTGATCGCATCGGTTACTGAGGCTTGTGCATTCATCACGTAGTTTTCGTGCCGTGGTTTTCAGCTCCATCAGGTCCTTTAAGGACTTCTCTGCATTGATTATTCTAGTTATCCATTTGTCTAATTTTTTTTCAAAGTTTTTAACTTCTTTGACATTGGTTCGAACTTCCTCCTTTAGCTTGGAGTAGTGTGATCTTCTGAAGCCTTCCTCTCTCAACTTGTCAAAGTCATTCTCCATCCAGTTTTGTTCCATTGCTGGTGAGGAGCTGCGTTCCTTTGGAGGAGGAGAGGTGCTCTGCTTTTTAGAGTTTCTGGTTGTTCTGCTCTGCTTTTTCCCCATCTTTGTGGTTTTATCTACCTTTGGTCTTTGATGATGGTGACGTACAGATGGGTTTCTGGTGTGGATGTCCTTTCTGTTTGTTAGTTTTCCTTCTAACAGTCAGGACCGTCAGCTGCAGGTCTGTTGAAGTTTACTGGAGGTCCACTCCAGACCCTGTTTGCCTGGGTATCAGCAGTGGTGGCTGCAGAACAGTGGATATTGGTGAATCGCAAATGCTGCTGCCTGATCGTTCCTCTGGAAGTTTTGTCTTAGAGGAGTACCCAGCCGTGTGAGGTGTCAGTCCGCCCCTACTGGGGGATGCCTCCCAGTTAGGCTACTCGGGGGTCAGGGACCCACTTGAGGAGGCAGTCTGCCCGTTCTCACATCTCAAGCTGCATGATGGGAGAACCACTACTCTCTTCAAAGCTGTCAGACAGGGACATTTAAGTCTACAGAGGTTATTGCTGTCTTTTGTTTGTCTGTGCCCTGCCCCCAGAGGTGGAACCTACAGAGGCAGGCAGGCCTCCTTGAGCTGTGGTGGGCTCCACCCAGTTCGAGCTTCCCGGAAGCTTTGTTTACCTACTCAAGCCTGGGCAATGGCGGGTGTCCCTCCCCCAGCCTCGCTGCTGCCTTGCAGTTTGATCTCAGACTGCTGTGCTAGCAATGAGCGAGGCTCCGTGGGTGTAGGACCCTCCAAGCCAGGTGCGGGATGTAATCTCCTGGTGTGCCGTTTGTTAAGCCTGTTGGAAAAGCGCAGTATTAGGGTGGGAGTGACCCAATTTTCCAGGTGCTGTCTGTCACCCCTTTCTTTGACTAGGAAAGGGAATTCCCTGACCCTTTGCGCTTCCCAGGTGAGGCGATGCCTCCCCCTGCTTCGGCTCAGGCATGGTGCGCTTCACCCACTCTCCCGCACTCCACAGTGAGATGAACCCAGTACCTCAGTTGGAAATGCAGAAATCACCCATCTTCTGCATTGCTCATGCTGGGAGCTGTAGACTGGAGCTGTTCCTATTCGGCCATCTTGGCTCCACCCCTCTTAAGTACCTCTTTAAGACACAATCCCTAAATACAGTCTCATTGTCAGGTTATGGGGGTTATAACTTCAGCATATGATTTTTCAAGGTGTAGGGGAGAGGGCACAATTTAGTTCATAACAAGGACCTTCTATCTTTCTTGTTTTATGTTTTTTTTTTTTCAGTGCTTGTACCTATGGCAAGAGCGTTGACCTAGTCAAATTTCTTCTTGATCAGAATGTCGTAAACATCAACCACCAAGGAAGGGATGGGCACACTGGTAAGACTGTGGTGAAAACACCACTAGTTCTAGATGCTTATCAATGATTAAGAATAATGGTAGGCAAAGGGATGTGGGGGCATTGGGAGTGCTCAACTCCAGTGGGAAAGGGTATTTTATCAACTGCCAGCATTTAGAATTGGTAATGACTGATAATAATAAAAAGCAGACTGACTTTTTGGTCAATTTTATTATTGTGTTAAATTATTTGCAGTCAGTGCATCCTCTTATGGCCAGCACTAGGGACAGACTGACCACACTGCTCTGCCCTTGATTTGGTGATCAAAAAAAAAAAAAGAAAAAAAAAAAACCTGTGATGGGTCTTTGTTCCTTTATTTGTGTAAAGATGCTAACATTTGTTCTTGGTAATTACAGTGGATGTAGAAATACTATAATTGTACTGAGGAAAAGACAGTCTCTATAGAAGATTGAGTACAATATAATACCCGTTTTGCTTAAAGTGATGTCTCGTTTGGTCAATAATAAAATTAGTTCTTTATCAAAGAAATCAATCCTTACTTCATACCTTTGGAAATAATGCTATTATGTGGTGATGACTGTCTTTTGAAAATTGGGGAGCAGTTTTTCTTTTTTCTCCTTTTGTTCTTTCAATTCTTTTCTATTACAGGATTACACTCTGCTTGCTACCATGGTCACATTCGCCTGGTTCAGTTCTTACTGGATAATGGAGCTGATATGAATCTAGTGGCTTGTGATCCCAGCAGGTCTAGTGGTGAAAAAGATGAGCAGACATGTTTGATGTGGGCTTATGAAAAAGGTATATTTTTAATCATCGTGTCTCTATAGTGATACATTGAACTGTGTGCATAGATTATGTCAGTGCATCAATAATTACTTTGCTTGCATGACTTGAACACTCTCATTTCTTCTGTAGATTTTACTTGAGTTTCTGGGGCCTTGGATCAAAGAGTACAATACACTGTAATCAGAGAAGGCAACTCCTAGGCTGCAGATGAACCAAAGGCATTCTCAGTATTGGCACTTTGAAAAGGGAATTGTCACATTTCTAAGTACCAGAGAAACAAAATTGTGATGGATAATGATAGTAGAGTGGGCTCAGAGCTAGTCTTTATCTCTTATATGGGGGAATTTTAATGTGGTTTCAAATTTATAAGAAAGAAGTACGGGGGGGGGGGAAGAAATATTTGTCAGACCTAACCCTGCTGACAATGCTTGTGCTAGAAAATGTGAGGGACCCAAGTGTAAACTTATTTGAATATAAACTTATTTGCTTAAGTATAAACTTATCTGAGCTCAAAGTGGTGAAAGCTTGAGATCTGGTATGAAAACAACTGGGTTTAAATCAAGCCATATTATTTGACCTTGTGCAAATTATTTAATATTTCTGAACTCCATTTTCTTCATCTGAAAAATAAGGATTATAAATTCTACTTTATAAGATTGTAAAGGTTAAATGAGATAATATACGCAAATTGCTTAGAACAGTGGCTGACACAAAATAAATGCTAAGTAATTGCTATTTTAGTGTGATAACAGTGGGACTACTAGTAGCTCAGAAATAAAGATGATTGATAACAAATTCATCATTTCAAGGGAGAAGTAACTGAAGACATTCAGATGGTGAAAAGCATCTTTGTAATTGTTATTGAGATATATTTGCCTCATAAGCAAGCTCTCCATATACACATACACTCCTAAGGAGTTTAGATTTTTAGGTGATATGAAAGAATATATATTGTCTTTGAAATTATAGGTTATAATTGAATACTATAAAAAAATGCCGGATTTTAAAGTCACATTTTAATTGTTATTTTAACTTTTGATGACTGCATTGTCTTTTTACGATATTAAAAATATGTAAAGAAACATAGTTATCTTTTTAAATACTCAAATCCTAAAAGATTGTACTGAAAATAACAATTATTAAGCTATAAGATTTCCTAGCCTACCAAGTTGATTCAAAAGATTTTCTGACTAAAGTGGGATATGGGCCATGCGCGGTGGCTCATGCCTGTAATCCCAACACTTTGGGAGGCCACGGTGGGCAGATCACAAGGTCAGGAGTTCGAGACCAGCCTGGCCAACATGGTGAAACCCTGTCTCTACTAAAAATACAAAAAGTAGCTGGGTGTGGTGGCAGATGCCTGTAATCTCAGCTACTCGGGAGGCTGAGGCAGGAGAATCATTTGAACCTGGGAGGCAGAGGTTGTGGTGAGCTGAGATCATGCCATTGCACTCCAGCCTGGCAACAGGGCAATACTCCATCTCAAAAATAAATAAATAAATAAATAAATAAATAAATAAATAAATAAATAAATAAATAAAGTGGGATATGAAAGTCCATCAATGAAAGGAGAAATGTAGTCTGATGGATGAAAATGTAGAGCTGTTGTAAGCATGCAGTAAGCGTATAGACAAGGAGAAGGAAAAATGTACAGGTCTGAAGACTGCTAGTAGAAAAATGATGTGGGAGTTACTTTAATAAAGACAAGTGAACAGACATAGAATATTAAGTCATAAGTTAGATATAGGCTTGCTGTGTTTTGGTGGGCTTATTTTGCTTTTTATTTGAATATTGTATAAATACAAACATATATATACCTTTGCACATATTATAACCATATAGGTCAATGAATTTCACAGATTGAACTCACCCAGCACCCAAATGAAGAAACTGAACATAACAAGTCCCCTAAAAGCCCCATTGACATTCTCTTCCAGTCACTCCCCTAAAGAGGTTACCACTGCCTTCTTGTGGCATAGTCGTTTTGCCACTTTCTGCACTTCATATAAATGAAATGCTATGCTATGTACTTCTTTGTGTCTGGCTTTTTTCAGCCAACAATATGTGAGATTCATTCACATTGTTGCAGGCAGTTGTAGATTGTTCATTCTTATCATTGTATAGTATAATGTTTTGTGACTATATCACAATTTTTTAATTCATTCTACTGTTCATGAGCATTTGGATAATTTTCAATTTGGGGCTATTAAGAGTACTGTGTTATGAACATTCATATATGTAGATATATGTCTTTCGTTGAATATATGGTTGCATTTCTATTAGATATAAAGGTGTTCTACTTTGTATTAAAAAATCTAGGTAGCTCTATATCTTAATATCAATTGGAAAATCTTAAATTTTCTGAAATCTCAGGAGGCCTTACTAAATTCTACCTCCTCAACACATTGCATTTATTCAAGTGATTCTCAGACAGTGACTCTCAAGAAATGTGAGCTTCAGCGTAAGACTGTTTACAAAGCATTAGTCTTCTGGAAGGCAGCTCAGAAATTGCTGCTGCAGCTATCTCTTCACAGGGGTTGGCTTTGTTTGTTTTTAGCTGATTGAGAGTGATAGTTGAAAACTGGCTTTACTTTTATTTTTCATGGAATTCCACACTTCTATGAAACAATGAATCATTGTGTAAGCTTCTAAGATTTCCTATGAAATGTCAACAAAGATCCTTTAGCTTAGAGGACTTGCCCACTGGCCTCTTCAACATATGCTGTATTTGTCACCGTATTTGTTCAAACTAATGTGCCAGGCATCAGTGTTGCATTCCATTATTACTATGAATTTTAACAAATTGAATGTTGTTGCTCAGAAGACAGATGGATGTTTTGCAAATGTTCTAGGGCAAAGCAAGTCAAATGACAAATGGAATTGTTGCTATTTTTCTCTTCCTAAAAAAATGTTGCATTGTTTTCATGTGTTCAGGGAGAACTGAAGTGGCCTTGTTAATATTGTCAGCAGTGCACCTGTCCCTGTATCCTTTGAAACAAGAAGTGCTTCCCTGTCTCCTTGGAGAGGGAATCACTATATTAATTGATATAGCATACTAAGGAGTTCCCTGAGCAATTTGGAGGTAAAGCTGAGGAAGGACTAAAACTCTACTTGATGTAAGAATGGCCCCATCATGGTTTACCATGTACCCTATCCTATCCCGGGAGAGATAAACAAGAAGGGAGCTTCACAATCAAGGGCGTCTATTTGAATAGGTGTACTTTTGGATACGCCCAATTTAAATAGTTCATCCTAGTCTAATCTCTTAATAGAAAACCATGCAGTCTTTCTCAGCAGCACCCGTCTCTATCTGAATGGCTCTAAGCCAAATTTTTCACCTGACCCAAGCTAAATTTTAGCTGACCTTCTTTCTACTATTCTGATATGGCACATTGAAGTGTGATTTGGAGTTCTGGAAGAGTTATATATTCTCTTTTGGAATGCTTTCAGAAAAGGGTTTACTTACTATGGTTCCCTGTGGAATCAGATATAAAGAATGCTTTCTATTTGCATAGCCCTTCTAACCTAAATATATCAAAATCAATCTTGAAAATAATTTTCCTGGTGACCTTCATCCTACACAGAAGCCACTGTTTAAGTTTCAATATTTATCTGCCAGAGTGCTTAGAGCTCCAATTTTACAATATTTAGAGTGTCTCCCCTCCCCATCTCTCCCCTTCTTCGTTTCTACTATTCCAATCTGAAAGTGTAGCGATCGCTGTCTCACTCACTTGGATTTGTTCTGCCCTTTTCCTGTGGTACAAAGGACCTGCATGAATCAATTTAAATTGGTCAGAAGAAATAGCCAGCAGCCTGCTTATGTTCAAATCCTCTGCCCTAATCACCAGTATGGAAAACCCATTGAAAAGACCTACACATAATCTTACATCCATTGCATTAAAGATGAAACTGCTGAATTGAAAAGATCTCAGCCAATTAGAATTGAACACATAGCTCAATAGTGTGTCTGGCAGTTAGATTTGAAAAGGCTGCCTTTGACAAAGAAACGCACTCCTTTATGTCAGGCTGTTTAGGGTCAGAAAATAACCTAAACTAGAAACAGAACTAAAAACTTCTTATTCGTTTCAGTACTGACACCAGTTAAAGTAATATACAGAGGCTCCTATCACAACATCTAATTACCCAGAATACAATATTTGTATACAGCAAAGGCGCCTAATTCACAGTGACAGGAAGCTGGAGGTGGAGAATTAGTGAATAAGTGAGCAAAAACAATAAAAATCAAGGCTCCTGTACCATGATATATACTTTGTTCATTCCTTTTGACAAGTGTAGTATTGTGTGAATTATTTGTAGTAGATGTACTATAGTGTATTCTCTGAAAGTAATGAAATCTTACAGTCATGAGTTTCTACAGTTTTTAGACAGTAAAAAAATAACTGAGAAATGAGGGTGGGAGAGGAGTACAAGTAAGAAGAGATAGATTCATTAAATTATTTGATAAATTTTCACCAATAGATTATGAACTCTCAGACTTTTTCTATATTGAATTCTTATCTATTTCAAGTTTAGTTACTTAGTTTAGTGATACTGATTTAGTGTGCAAGAGTGGATTGGGGTAAGGAATCCATGTGTGAATTTTTGTTTTCGTATACTGGTTATCTTCTTACATGTTTAGCTGCTCTCTTTTAAAAAAATAAGTAAGTAAAATAATCTCAACTGTCATTAGAATGGAAAAACCTTCATCATTGCAGGGAGATAACTCACAAAAATGTTTTTGAAATATAATAACGTAAGAATTCACATACTTAAAATGGATAGTAAAAGAGAACTTACATTCATTGAGTATCTTTTACAGATGCATATATATGTATATATAATTTAATCAAAATAACCCTTTAAATTTTTATTATCTTTGTTTTATAGATAAAGAGATTAAGACTTAGGGCTGTTAAGTCACACTTGCCCAACCCATGCAGTTGTTGAGTAGAGAGGCAGTACCAAATAGGAGGTCTGTCTTGTTGTAGAATTCAAGCTCTTACCAACACACTGTAAAATTAGATCTAAGCCAAAACTCCATCCTTATTATTTAATGACCTTGTGCAAGTTCTTTAACCTCTTTCAGCATTTACCCTCAAATTCAAAATGAGGATATTAATAACCACTTTACAGAATTCTGACAAGGTTTAAGGATAAGATTTAAGTGCTTGGCACATAACAGAGTCTCAGTAAGAATGGCGGCAGCTCTTATTGGTAAGTGCAGAGCAGAGATTCAATTGAATCCAGATAATTCCCAAATTTCATGGTCTTTCCTAATTTATAACATGTACAGTTAGAAATTATAATATATTAGGATAATAGGAATCCGCCATAAACCCTCTGATGAAGGGCTTATATTCCTGCCAAATGCCTCTGGACAATCCCTGCATATATAAAAGTGTGTGTTGTTTTGTTATATTGGTATTTCTTATTTATGGCTCAAGTTATACCATTAATTTTAAGCCTCAGAACTGAAGCAAAATAAAGGAGATTTTGAAAATAACTAATCAAAATATTATGAAAGTAATCCAAAGACATTATTCTAATGTGCATAGTTGCATGCAAATACATAAAACAATATTTTAAAACTATAGCACAAATTTGCAAGCCTCTTTCCTACACCAGGGTTTTTCTCCACAGTCAAGGAGGAATGTCAAAGAATTTGTGATCATATTTTCAAACCACCATACCAACTGACTGCTTGATTTCTTTGCTTGGATATCTGAGGACCCTGCAAAACTCAACAAGTCCAAAATTGAACTTAACATTTTTTTTTGTCCTCATGATTCTCTTTCTTGTACTATGTATCCTTTATTCAATCAGCCATTTAATGGTATTACCATCCACTTTGTCACTTAGGTCAGAAATCTTGAATGATGCTTGATTACTTTTTCCTCCTCAACTTCTCCTCCCACCACACATCCTATTGATTCAATCAAAAAGTCTTCTTTATTTTGCTTAATAAGTACATTTTTAATCCATCCTTTTTTCTTTTTTTTTACTATCACTATTTTAATTCAGATCCTCATAATACTTCTTCTAATCCATTTTGATAATCTCATAACTGCCCTTTTTGTCCTCAGCATTTTGAAGTTTTCCAACTGTAGACTGAGAGATATATTCAAGGTGCAAATAAGGCCGTATTATTCCCCAGTCTAAAACCTTTCTCTGATATACTATCACCCATAAGAAAAAGCCTCAGCTTGATATCATAACACACAGAGACTTTATTGTCTTGTGTACTTCTTGCCTCTTGAACCTCATATCCTCTTACTCCTGTTACATGGGCAACCCCACATGCCACAACCATCATCATATTCGCTAGATCACCAACATTCACTCAGTGTTCACTCTCTGCCATGCTTGTTCTAAATACTTCACATATATTAACTCATCAAATCCACATAATAACCCTGTGAGGCCGTGTCACTTCACATAATAGGAATAGTATAAAACTGCTCATTCATCCTTACATATGTCATGTTATTTCATGTTTCCAAGACTTTTATCATGGCAGTCCGATCTGCCTTTATGTCCTCTCTGTCCTCTCCATGTCACCCCATTCTTTAAATTTCTGATTGCCACTTGGTCGTCAAGACTTAGTTTATGGAAGTCTCCTAGTCTTATTGAATATTTCTAGAAAGTCTTCCCTGACATTCCAGCCTAGCACATACATCCTTTCTTTATATTTTATTTTGTTATGTGCACATCTCTTTCTCTGTGTTTACCACTTTATACTGAAACACTCTCTTCTCTTACCAAATTGTAAACTTCTTGAGAGCAAGCATTTGGGCCTTTAATTCATTGTCTTCCAAAAATTTGAATTCAGTGGATGACTCCTAATAGATATTCATGCTTGTTGAAATCAGTAAGAGAGACAGGAAGAAAATATTTTAGGCAACATTCTTTTCCATGTTCTGCTACATGGCATCTGGTGAGTTGGTATTCTAAGAAATACTAACTACCACTTTTCTGTTGTCTCTGTAACTATTTCTGTAAATATCATAGGTTCCTTATTAACTGCACAGTCCTAATATTCAAATAAACAGGCAAAATATTTTAAAGTATGTTCTAAAGCTCCCTTTTCCATGCATTGGAACGGCAAAAATTTTCTTCTGGTTGGAATGCTTTTCTCCTACCTTTTTGCTTAATGAGTTTGTCCTCATCTTTCAAGTTGAGCTTAAAAGACAGTCTCAACTATCCTGACTCTTCCAGACTGTTGTAAGATTCACCATTATACACATTCACATCATGTACCTTTTCTTCGTAGAGCTTGGCTAAATAAAATTTGAGTGAAATTATATTTATATAATTTTTTCCACTAGATAGCATTGAATATAAAAGTAAATAATATTTCTTTTTCAACCCTCTCTCTCATACCTAGTACCATTCATTCGTTCAACAAAAATGTATTGCCAACCTAATGTGTGATAGACACTATCCTAGGAACAGTAAAACAGATAATATCTCCCTGATCTTAGGAAGTTTGCATTTTTAACTTGAAGACACAGGCTGCAAGCAAGAAAGCAAATAGAAAATATGGGTTAACAATAAGTGCTATGCATAAAATAAAAAGGAAATGCAATGGTGAACACAAAATTCAAGGGTACTATCTAAAATTGAGTAATCATGGAAGGGGAAGGTCTCTCTGGGAAGGTGTTATTGGAGCTGGCCCCTCATAGGTGCACAATGAATATTTGAGGAAGAAAAGGAAAGAGAAAGGAAAGCAGAATGAGAAAAAGAGAAAAAGGAAGGATAGCTAAATAATTTAGTTTGGATATAAAAATATCTTGGCAAAAGCATTCATGCCTGTGGATTCTTCTCTTAAGGTAAAGGACCAGTGACATCCTTACTGGGGCCTGCTGATTAAGGAACAAGAATAATGGGTCAAAGGGGATGTGAGTTCCCTCTCTGTGATATAAAATTAGGACATCTTTCATATTTAAGTGATGAGAAGATGTAGCAAGCCAGAAATTATTGTTGCCTCTGATCTAATAATGAACAGTGTATGGGACCAGGGTGGTCAGGAGGAAGATGAGCCATTGAAGGGCAATTGTCCAAAGCCACCCTCTGATTCCACTTTTCAATGCTTCTGGAAAGTGAGTTTTTAACATAATGGGAAGGGGATATATTAAAATATTGAACAAAGCCTAATATTTATCATTACTGTGAAAGTTTCATTATTTGGGCCAGGTATAAAGCAAGGCCTAGGCTGTTCCTTTGATGACCTGGGCATGTGAGACGTGAGGTCAATGAGAATTCCTTCTGTAACTGAGACTAAATCTCCATGTTCTCTATACAGCCATGAACCCAAAGGGTATCTGAGTCACCAAATCATGGAGATCTTAGTACTGGTGTCATTTACCACTAATCTCCAGATCTAGTTCTTAAAATATTCTCATAGCAAGAGATTAGAATCAGCTTTCATTGTTTTTAAGTTAAAATTGTGGGGGACAGAGAGACAACCTTATAGGGAGATAAATTGTACTTCCCTTCTTAAATAATTATAAAGCATCTATTGTATATATGACTATGATGTAGATATTCAACTGTCTTTGTAACAGTCTCTTGGATTGACTTGTCATCTTAAACAAAACCTAGGTTTTAAAATAACTATTAAGAAAGTTGAAAGCAAAGAGGATTTAAGAGGGGGAGAAATCACACCAAATATAAGAAGTAAAGGAACACAAGTAGACAAATTAAAGGGAAAGCACTGAATTTGGAGAATACACACAGGACTGAAAGAGTGAGGAGCAGGAAATGAAAGAGATTTCAAGCTGGGAGAAGAATCACATTTGCCAAAACCCTCAGGTGCTCCAGTGAATAATACTCTAAAAGTGCAGATCATCATTAGAGCTGCATTAGGCTAATAACATAGCGACCTTCTATTTTGGTAAAATGCTTGGGTGTAGATAGTAAATTCTTAAATATAGGAAAACATTTTATTTAATTAGTGGAAGTTTGATTATCTCTGGAGGTATTCCATTAGTGTGCCTTGGTTATCTGGGTGTATCCATTATCAGGAGTTTGGCTTAACAAGTCCATTTAGTGAGCTCCATTAAGGTTTATTTTTCTGCTTAACTCCTTATGGCCAAGTGTCCAGGAGCTGGGCTTTAGTGGGTTTCGGGTTTCTTTGCATGTACTTTAGTGGCTTGTCAGAGCAGTTCGAGTCATGGAAAATTTCCCATACGTGGGTGCCTTAGCCCACAGTTAGCAGGAGGTGGGAAATCAGGCAGAGATGCCTTCCAGAGCTGAGGGGGCCTCTTGGCATTTCCCTGGCAGCCTCATGCTTATCATCAGCCAGAACCCAGGCACTCATTAGGCTCTTGATGAAAAGCATCCCAAAGAAAATGCCAGCAAATTGTGCCACTGTGCTGGCAGGAAATGAAAACTGCTCAGAGGAAGTGGAGCCAAGAGAGCTGTTAAAATGAAAGGTAACATCAAGGGTGTGATCACTAACTCACACAGGCGCTCAGGATTCAGGATGCAACTTTCTGCTTCACTGGGGAAAGCATGAGGCCCTCTCATCTGTCAGCCGATGTCAATTCTATATAGGGGCTGAGATAGACTGGAAGGTGGGCTCTGTGAATTAAGCTTTGTTGTGCTTGGGTAAATGTAGGGGTTTGGGTTGTTTTTATTCCCCCAAGAAGTGTCTCCTAGGAAAAACAGGAATAAGAAAAAGTTTTTGTTTTTGTGTTTTTCCTGGGCCCAAACACTTGAAGACCAAATTAAGTAAAAGGAAGATTCCAAAAGCACTATAGGTCCTATTAATGTGGGATTAGACAGTGTGAAGGGAGGAAAAAATAAATAAAAAATAAAAAAAATAACCTTAGAATCTGTGACTGTAGCAAGGAACAGATGAGGGGTATTATTATTATTATTATTATTATTATTATTATTATTATTTTAGAGACAGGGTCTCACCCAGGTCTAGCCCAGGCTGGAGTGCAATGGTGTGATTGTAGCTCACTACAATCTTGAACTCCTGGGTTCAAGTGATTCTCCCACCTCAGGCTGCCCAGTAGCTGGGACTACAGGCAGATGCTACCATGCCCCACTAATTTAAAAAAAAATTTTTTTTAGAAATAGGGGTCATGCTATGTTGCCCAGCCTGGTCTTCAACTCCTGGCCTCAAACAATCCCCCCACCTCAGCCCCACAAAACACTGGGGTGTGAGTCAAGACACTCAGCCAAATTTTAATTCCAAAGGAATTTTTGGTCTTTAGTACTACTTTTATCCTGAGGTTAAAATGGCCACCAAAGCAAGAAAAGAAAATGCTCAACAGCAGGCAGCACCAACACACAAGCAAGGCACAAGCACACTGAAATATTCATGAAACTGGATGTGGTAGGTAGAGTAATGCCCCCTCAAAGATGTTCAGTTCCTGTTCACTGGAACTGTAAGCAGGTTGCCTTACATGGGGAAAAATCAAGGAGGTAGAGTAATGCCCCCCGCCACCCCCAAAGATGTTCAGGTCCTGTTTGTTGGAACTGTAAGTAGGCTGCCTTACATGGGGAAGAATCAAGGTTGTTATTTAGCTGACTTTAAGAGATAGATTATCCTGGATTATCCCAGTGGGCTCATTGTAATATGGAAAAGGGGGGCAGAAGCAGAGGTCAGAGCAATATGATATGAGGACAAAGCCCACCATTGCTGGCTTTGAAGCAATAGGAAGGGGGCTACAAGCCAAGGAATGTGGGTGGCCTATAAAATTTGGAAAAGTCAAGGTAACCGATTATCTCCTAAGGCCTCTAGAAAGAAATGCAGTCCTGCTGACACCTTGATTTCAGCTCAGAGAAAACCATGTTGGACTTTTGACCTCCAGAATTATAAGATAATAAATTTGTATTGCTCAAGTCACTATGTTTGTCATAACTAGCAATAGCAGCAACAGAAAATGAATACACTGGTATTTAGAAGATTCGTCTGAAATTCCAAAAAGGAGTTTCCAAGTTCACCTACAATTCTTGTGGCAAAAAGTAAAGTGTAAAAGCAGTGACAAGACCCAAAATGCACACTGATGTGTTAGAACTGTAAGGCATATTACATACATCATCTTAGTTAATCTTTACAACAATCTTACAAGGGTGGATTATCATTTCTAACCTGTAGATGAGGATCTTTTTAAAAAGTAAAACAGATCATATCCTTTAACTAATTAAAATGCTTCAGTGGCTCCCCATCTCGCCTACACTACACGAAAATCTCATCTCCTTATCCTCACCTGTAAAGCTCTACATCAGTCGCAGTCAAAGTGCAGATTGCTGATGAGCATCACCTGGGACCTTGTTAGAACCACAACACTCAGCCCCTACTACAGACTTTTTCAATTGTGATCTATTGGGACAGGGCTTGGGAATCTGTTTGAACTTGCACTTCAAGTGATTCTTATACATAGTAAAAAAATTTGAGAAGCACTACTCCACGTGAAGTACACTTGCCTACCTCTCCAACCAAATCTGATACCGCTCTCATCCTTGCTTGTGTAGCCACACTGGCCTTTTTTCATTCTCTAAACATGTTATGTTTGCTCCCATCTTGGGACTACTACATTATCTATTCTCTCTGCCTATTAGGTGCTTCCCCTAGAAATTAGTTTGTTGGCTAATGTCCTTAAATTAGTCTTAAGGTTTCCCTGATTGTGAGCTCACTACGGTCCAAAGAAAGAATGCCAATGGGACTGCCCCCCAAGTCATTTCATTATAACTTACGCCTATGATTTGAGAAAATTAGAGATCCACCAGTCATGAATAGAAAGCTGGAGATGATAAGAAAATAGACACTAGTTTTTAACTATGTAGATTTAAGTTTTGCTACCAGTTTTAGCAATTGTAATCACAATGCTTTTTTTTTCCTCGAAGAATCTTAGCCTTGTTACCTTTGGGAAAGCTTTTCGTGCTTGTAAATACCATGATTTTTCCACCTCATGATCTTGAATGCACTGTTCATTTAAAGTTTTTGGGGAAGGGAAGATTTGAAAGGCAAGCAAATCTCAGCATATACTCTCTACATAAGCTAGATGTATGCTTAACCCATGTTAACTACAGATCCTTTGTGATGGATAAGTATTTATGCTTTTTCAATTCCTTAAATTTGCCAGTTTTACAATGAGCTCTGTTGTATTTCACAAATCCTATGGCAACATCTTTAAGGTTGGCTGTTTTTCTCTTTTGTAAATTAGCTTCATAGATTATTTTTATAGTGAACGCATTAAAATAGTATTGAAGTTTAATTTTATTGAAAAACATTGCATTACTCAGAGGATCATTTGGCATTTTTCATCCTTCACAATCATAAGCCCGTAGTGTAACTAGTAAACACTAGATTGTTGGTGGTGTTATAATAGAAAAGTATTTCTCATATAGCACTCCAGGGTGGGCATTTCTGGTCAGTGGATGGCTTTCTTCCAACCCTCAGAGCTTCAGAGCCTTCTGCATCTAGCCAGCAAATGGGAAGAGTAGAGAAGGCTCACCTGTTTCTTAAGGCACAGACCTGGAAGTTACTTCACTTTTGCTCATATTCCCTTCATGAAAATATGTCGCAAGGCCACAGTTGGATGCAAGGTACATAGGAAAATGTCACTGGGTGGGCAGCCATTCCCAGTGACAAAATCACCCTGTGAAAGAGGACTACAAATATTGGCAGGCAGCCAGCTGTCTCTAAAAACCTATGTAAATTATCTTAGTGCTGCATAATACGACAATACTGAATCAAATGTACGCTCAATCACAGCAAATACATCTCTCTTTCCTGATTACTGTATTCACTTTTTGCCCTTTTAATAGTGCCCTTATTATATACTCCCATAGTACTTAGTATTGCCTTATTTAGAAATCCTCATCATTTTTCTGATTATTTGTTCAACTACATTGTAAGCTTCTTAAGGGTAAGACCATAGTCACTTTGTTCACTGCATCACCAGTACCCATTCCCAGTAGAGTGCCTGACATAGTGCTTCGCATATGGTAGTCTTAAGAAATTATTTTGAACCAAAGAATGAATGAACTAAATTTCTATTGCAATACATTACCTCTTATGATTTGTCCTATGTTGTAAGCTACTTCCAATAATTTTTGGATTTGAGAGTAGACTGAATAACTTAAACAAAATTTAGGACTCTTTGTTCTTTGTATCTTTTCATAAAGGGCATGATGCCATTGTCACACTCCTGAAGCATTATAAGAGACCACAAGATGAATTGCCCTGTAATGAATATTCTCAGCCTGGAGGAGGTACCCCTTTTCTTATTCAGTTTTCATTGTTGTATAATATATTGTGCCTAAAGGTAAACCTGTGTTTCTGTTACTATCGTTCTTTCAAGGGCTAGGGAGGAGGGCATAGCCTATGTCAGATTAGATTTGTTTTAAGTAACCTTATGTCTGGGAGAGGCTGAACATAAAGAAGCCTCCATTTCAGCTATTTTCTAACTCACCAATCTGCAGCTCCTCCAAGTTTAACATTTCCCAGACTGGATGTTTATGAGGCTTGTGCATGACTAGGAAGGCCTGGATAAGCTGAGAGCAGTCATTTTCCATTTCAGTAATCTATTACTGAATACTCATATCCAGAGACAAATTAAATCTGCTAGAGTCTGCTACAACTTGGATTTTCTAAAAAATCTTTTTATGCACTTTCTAAATAAACACTTGCAGTACAATTTCAGTATCCAGAGAAAGATTTGGGCCTGAAGCGATAGTTTTACTTCGTTTCGTCACCTGCTTATTTTTATAATGTTGAACTTTTATGTAGAAAAAAATGATTGCTACTTTCAACTCTATTATATAATTTAATTTCTAGATGGCTCCTATGTGTCTGTTCCATCACCCTTGGGGAAGATTAAAAGCATGACAAAAGGTACTTATAATCTGGGACAATTGTTATATTTGATTACTAAGGATAACTATTGCTTCAAATGTAATTTTCAATTTTGTTTTACATATTACAAATGATGACTATTTTACAAGCACAACAAATATTATTGACAGACCGTTCTTTTCATAATTAACCTTACCCTTTATCTCCTTTCAGTGCATAAAGATATAATAACAGTGAAAATTTCACATGACTATTAAAGAAAAATCAAATTCTCACTGGACTGTTTAGATGTTTCTGTTTTTTATAAAAATGAATTATAAATATTAATATTTCTTTAAGGAGAATTGGGACTAGAAAACATATGTGAAAAAATATATATTATTTTTCAAAATATCCCCAATAAGTAATACTTCGGGACCATTTTTGAATGTATGCTTCACACAAAATGAATAACATTGGACCAGGAAAGTAAAAACTTTGATTCAAATGTAAATATATATTTAACTATTTGGAATTTAAATTCCAAATAGTTTCCTTAGAATGTAGAATGAGTGTTTCCTTAGAATGATTCATACGCTTATTTCCTGTCATTTAATTGGCATCCCTTTGAGGTTAGTTTATGGATATTTGGCTAAGCCTATTGGAATAGACTGAAGAGAGTTACCAGATCAGAACCTTTATCATAATGTGATACGGACTGGACTCCAGGGTTGCCATGTCATGCAGGAATAGATCAGGAATAGACCTTCAGCCCTGGTAACAAGGAGTGAGTAGATCAGGAAAAGACCCTTAGCGCTGGTAACCAGATCAGGAATAGACCCTTAGCCCTGGTAACCAGATCAGGAATAGACCCTTAGCCCTGGTAACAAGGAGTGAGTAATCAAGACATAGAACTAACATGATTTTAATGCAGGGGGGTAGGGATCATTTGGGTTAAGGTTTTAGCATCTTTAAGTAGTCAATTACAGTTGGAAAATTAAAAATTAAATGTTATTAGGAAACTATGTTTTTAGTTAAATATATATATGCACGTGTATACACATCCATGTGTGTGGTTTTTACCTTAAAAAATAAAATGACAATTTCTGTTTGCAGAGAAGGCAGATATTCTCCTCCTAAGAGCTGGATTGCCTTCACATTTCCATCTTCAGCTCTCAGAAATTGAGTTCCATGAGATTATTGGCTCAGGTAACCTAAAATAAATAAATAAATAAAGGTCCAGTTTAGTTGAATGAGCTTAAGTTAATATGTGTTTATTTATTTATTTTAAACAATTGTAGGTTCTTTTGGGAAAGTATATAAAGGACGATGCAGAAACAAAATAGTGGCTATAAAACGGTAAGCAAGCAAATGAAAAAATTTAACATCCAGGTTGAATTGTGACCTTTGAGAAGCATGTGCATGGCAAGCCCCTTGTTTGGATCCATCTGTTTACTGAAGATTTTCTGTTGCTGCCATTTCCAGTTATCGAGCCAATACCTACTGCTCCAAGTCAGATGTGGATATGTTTTGCCGAGAGGTGTCCATTCTCTGCCAGCTCAATCATCCCTGCGTAATTCAGTTTGTGGGCGCTTGCTTGAATGATCCCAGCCAGTTTGCCATTGTCACTCAATACATATCAGGGGGTTCTCTGTTCTCCCTCCTTCATGAGCAGAAGAGGTATGGGTCTTTTGTTCTGATTTATCCTTGGACATTCCATAGAAACTACTGTTGCAGTACTTCAGAGGGTTTCCCATTGGATGAGCCTTCACCTTTTGAAATCTGAGTGCTGCTAGCAAGTGTGTCATTTTTAATATCGCTAATAATTTATGCCTAATAACTGTGTTTCAATGGATAGAAATACTTTATGCTTTCTTAGCAGAAATTCAGTTGAAGATAACAAATTTAAGGAATTTAAATTTGAAACTGGAGCTTAAAATAATTAGGCTAAATTTGAAATACTGATAAAGAAGATATATGTAAGCTGAGAATAAAATATACTTTTAAAAAAGTGATCTTGCACAAATCCAATGTGAATTCACTTTCTGAGTTTATGCATATAGTAATTAGAATGTAGTTTCATACAGTGATTAAAATAGATTTCATTTTACAATATTACAAAGAAATTAAGTATAGTATTATAAATAAATTATAAAACCAAGTATAATATCTTAAACAAGAGATGCTGTATATCTTAATTGATTCGTAATTAATCATTTTCTGATGTAGGAAAGCTATTCAGATTTGTTGAATTTCTAGCTTAACCTTCAAGAAACAAAAAATGGTTAAGATGATATAAAATAACAACTCTCACACATCATTTGCTTTTTTGATATTCATTTTGACCATTTCATCTCTGTTAAATCTATTTTTAAATTCTAGGATTCTTGATTTGCAGTCTAAATTAATTATTGCAGTAGATGTTGCCAAAGGCATGGAGTACCTTCACAACCTGACACAGCCAATTATACATCGTGACTTGAACAGGTATTTTTTTCCTAAATAATGAACTCAGAAGGGTATGACTAACTGGGAGTTTAAGACAGATTTCAGTGAAGATACATTTTAGACTTATTGCAGATCAGGGTGCTCTGTGGTTAAGAGGACAGGCTACCATAAGCTTAGGCGATAGAAAGTTTTGTCATTGTCTTTTAAGGAGTAGAAAGCTGTATAACTGCTTCTCAGGGATCTTTTAAATCTATGAAGAATATTCACAAATATAGTAATATCTGTAAGATGCACCAGCTAACTAGTTCCCAGGTCAGTAAGGTCACATCAAGCAGTGAGCTAAATGGCTATTAAAAAATGATATGTCTCCTATAAAGTGAAGTGTTGGAGTAGCTCCTGATATAAAATTATCTGAAACGTACTTTGTGCTACCGTAAATTCAGCTTAACCGCAACAGCTTATTTACCTAGTTATCAGGTAAAGAGGATTTCATGTGAAACAAATATGAAATCAGAGTGTTCCAGTGGTGGAACCCCAAGTGACCTCAAAACTTTTCCTAAATAGTGAAAACTTTCTCTGAGTAAAGTCTTATAGGAAAGGCCAATATACAAAATGGAGCAGTGTTGGGTGAAGGTAAAGTGGGGAGGAGAAAACACTATTTACTTCCCATTTCCCACTGCTAAGGAGAGAGATTCCTGCGCCACCTCTGTGGAAGCCCAAAGGTGCTGTAGAGAATAGTTGGACAAACACTGATTTAGTTTATGAAGCAAGTCAGATTATTCCACATCAATCACTTTCATTTTATGATAGTCAATAAGATTCAAATAGATTGTGTATATAGTCCTTTATAGAAGCTTTACAGTTCTGAAGCTAGTAAATATTGATTACTCTAGTCAGTCATTTGGTCAACAACTATGTTTGAACATATATGTTTAAAGACTATTTTCAGCACAGTAGAGCTTACAAAGTGGGATGTTCATAGACTACATTCAAGGAGTTTTCACACTCTATGTAGAGGAGAAAAATATTTACCTAAATGTATTTGAGGTATAAAATAATAAGTTATATACAAGATTTAGTACAAAAATTTCAGGAACAAGAATATTAATTGCTTCTGAGGATTCTAACAACAACTCTATGGAAGGGATGACATATGAGCTTGGTCCTGAAAGATGGGTAGAGTTTGGAAGAGCATCCTATAGGCTTAGGGAAGACATTAATAAAATGCATAGAGATTAGAAAGTTAAAGGTATATATAGGAACTATAGTTTCATTTTAGTATACAAAGTGTATAAATGTATGTAATGTGTATAATGTAAGAAGTGGACAACTGGAAAAAAGTATAGAAAAACAGAAAAAGAGCACAGACACCAGTGAATGCTATTACTAAGGTATTTCAGATTTTTTTTTTCTGTAAGGAGACCATAAAGAGGTTTGAGCTGAAAATCACAAATTTGGAGCTATATTATTGAAAGATGAATCCAGCATCTGGTAAAATATCAACTTGAAGGGAAAGTCAAGAAACTAGCGAGGCAGTTGTTGCAGTAATCTAGATAAGAAGTAACGAAAAGCAGAATTTCACCGGTGGCAGTGGATATGAAAGGAAGAGACATGTCAACTTTAAACAACAAAATACAGAGTTTATTCAAGCTCAAAGCTTGAGGATCATTACCCATGAGCATGGATTCAAGTTGTCCTGAATACATACTCCAATTAGCAGTGGTTACAAGATAGTTTTTAAGAAAAAAAAAAAAGCAGTTTTTAAGTTGTTTACAAAGAATTTACATAAATAATATAAACTATTGATTGGCTGTACCTTGTTCTTTAATCAAAAATTATAGGAACATAAAGATAATGGGTAACACAGCTAGTCAGGAACAAAATGCCTTTACACTATTGCCCCAGGGAAATGGAGATTGGAGACATGACTAAATAAAGTCCCATGCTCATGTCTCTCTGGGCCTGATAAATTTTGTGTTGCTCATACAGCTCAGACTGCCCTCAGCTATTTTTCTCTTCTCAGATAGATATGAAAGATAGGAGAGATAAATCAGATACGTGAGTGGTAGAATCTTAAATATTGAAAGTAAATGTATATAAGTCTCAATCTACTTATAATTATTTACTAGTTTTCACATAAAAGTCATTTCTTAATTTTTAGCTATTAGTTCTTTACCTTTCTTAATTTCAAACCAAACATTTACGTTAACAAACATTTAACTATTTCAGAAACAGATTTAGATGATAAATTAGCATAATATAAACTGATGATTTTGAGTTTTAAGAGTATTATCTTTCCATCCCAAACATTTTTGCACATGGTATTAAAACAAATGAGTAATCATTGCAATAAGTAATCATTGCAAGTTTTCTCTAGCTGTAACTCTTCATTTGTGGGGCCATTATATATTCTGTTGCCCTGAGTTATGTGCAAGTTGTTACCACCAGTTGTCAGGCAGGACCAAAAATATAAATGTTGATTAAAATAAAAACAGAACATTTACTATATAGCTGATATAAGTTTATATCTACAATTTTTGCTGCCTCTAATCTAACCTAAATGCTTAATTGCATCAAAAAGTTTTTAAATCTTATGAAACACCATTTTGTAGGTGCCTTCATTATGACAGAGTCCCAAACTATTGTATCAATTATTTGTAGACTATTTTCTATCAATCTTTAATCTGGTAGCAACAGCAAAACATTGTTTTTCAGATGCATGCATATGTAGCATTCTACATGGCTCAAAAGAGCCTGGGTCCTTTCCCTCAGAGAGCTTACTGCACTACTTGGCAAATAAGACATATGCCCAGAAAGCAACTAGAGTTCCACTTTATATAGAAAATAATTAAGGGTCAAAATGATGAAAGAGCAACTTTCAGAGGATTTCAAGTAAGTCAAAGATGAAAGTTGAGTAGAATGCTTCTTAGCCTATGTGGAGCTAAACGTAGAGTTTGAAGAACAGGCATTAATCTTTTCTCAGGCTTTTCACAGCATACTAACCTCTGCTTTAGCATGGTACCTAGAAAGTCTCACTCAAAGAAGTAGAGAGAAAGATGCACATCAGAGATTGGGAAACTCATACACTTATTTGCATTTGTATTGACGTGGTGTGTTTATATTTTTATATTCCCCATTAGCCTGGGCAAGTCAGGGTTTCAGGGGCAGAGACTGCTCTCTTCATCTCACATTTTCTGAACTAAGCATTGTGTCTTACACAGAGAAGATGTCTAATTAATATTTTTTAACTGAACCAAATTCTTGTGGCATTTCTATGAGTGTCATTTCACGAAGCAATGGCATAATTGGTATAAGTATGACTACTTGTGTATAGCATCCAACTTGCCCAATAACTTTTATAATTTTAAAGGGAAAAGGATGTTTGAGCCCACAGGATGGGGCACTTTTATATTTGAGTTTGTGGTTGTTGCAATTATTTGAGTGAAAAAAAAAGAACTCTACTTTTCCCATGGCAAGCAAAGCCAGCTGAGGGTTTTTACCATCCAGTTCTGAAAGTTAATTTTGATCTTCAGTAAATGTCCCTTGGTATCTGCAGGGGATTGGTTCCAGGACCTCTCAAGGATACCAAAGTCTGAGAATGCTCAAGTCCCTGGTATTAATTGCTGTAGCATTTGCGTATTTCCTATGCACATCCTCTCCTGTACTTTAAATCATTGCAAGATTACCTATAATATCTAGTACAATGTAAATGCTCTGTAAATAGTTTTTGCACTATATTGTCTAGGGAATAATGACAAAGGAAAAAGAGTCTATACATCTTCAGTACAGACACAATCTTTAAAAAATTTTTTTGATCCATGGTTAGTTGAATCCACAGAAGTGAAACCTATGGATTTAGAGGGCCAACTATATATACTAAGGAAAAGTTCAAGGAAGGAGTAAGAAAGTAGTTATTTTCAATGTAAATGATGATAATGATAATACCTACCATTTATTTATCACAATATGAAAGGAGCTTTGCTAAGCCTTTTTCATGCTTTCATTTAACCACGCAACTCTATGGGATAGTTGTTATTATTTCCATTTTACAGATAAGGAAACTGACTAAAGAGACTAAGTCTGTAGTATTCTGTATCTTCTACTGTAACAACAACAACAGCAAAACCATGTGAGAAGAGAGAGATAGAAGGAGCGTACTGATGATATTGAATGGGCATCAGCAATATTTATCAGCCTTACTCTCTGTACTTTAATCTTTTAAAAAGTCAATTCCTGTAACCCAAACAATTTCTCATATCATCTTATGCTTCTGTGTTCCTGCTTTATTTCTTCTTTCACACTCCATGTTCTGCTGGTGTGGAACAGATGTTGCATAGAAGGCATGCAGATAGGTTTTGTTTGGCCCATAGTGTTTAAATATTTTGAAAATGTTCATAATTCAAGCAGGAATGTACCTCTCTAATTTGCTGTAGACCTCACCACCTACCAACTTATATTTGGTCTAATTTATACATTCATTTTGTGGCATTGGAGTTTGCTAGTCATTATTTATAGCTTAAAGGATTTAAACTTTTTACTTAATACTAGAAGCTGTGTGTTTTTCTTGGAAAAGTATATTTTTCAAATTGTTTGACACTGAAGCAGAAACATCACTGCAAACATACATGGATCAAATACATGATATTCTCCTTCTATAAAGATATAGTATTATATGTTATATTAACACTGTAAGGAATTAAATAGTGATAACCTCCATCACAAAGTGCACATGGCATTCACATGAAATATGTATATGAAATCATTTTATAAACTGTGAAGCACCATACAAAATGCATTTTTTATTACTCTTAATCCCTCATTTGTTCCCTTTAATATTGGGGATGGAAAAACACTCCACAATTAAAACCACCTTTGCAAAAACTACAACTGAGAAAATTATGACTGAAAGATCTGACTTGACTCCACTTTGCTTCTAACCTGCAAGCTGTTCTTGTTCATTCATGAACATAGGCCAAAATAACTTTGGGAGGAACTTGAAACTAAGACAATAATAGCCCTTTCACAAAACAAACCTCTTTCCTGCCTGGGGACTACACTACCTTCATAGGACTAACAAATTAGCCACAAGATTAGAAATAATGGTTTAGGAATCACATAGTTGGAGACTGAAAGATTCGAAACCTCCCCAGATTGCTTCTGGGGATAAATCACTATTGCAAAACCTAAGATCAGTGCTTGAGATATTTTGCAGATGCTGTACAGGATGGCTCAGCTGCTACCACCCAGACTGATAAACTGGGTCATCTGGTCTCCTGGCCCCAGGAGACTGACTCAGCATCAAGAGGACAACTTTGACACCCTATGATATCATCTCCAACCCAACCAATCAGCAGTCCCCACTTTCAGACCCCTACCCACCAAGTTTTCCTTAAAACCCCCATCCTCAAGTTTTTGAGGAGACTGATTTGAGTTATAATAACACTCTTCTCTCCTGTACAGCTGGCTGTGCGTGAATTAAACTTTTCTCTATTGCAATTCCCGTCTTGATAAATCAAATCTATCTAGGCACCGGGCAAGGAGAACCCACTGAAGGGTTACAACGATATTCTCATACATACAGAGGTTTTTTTTATATGATATAACTAATTAGTTTGGGGTCTAGATCTGAGAAGGACTCACCGTTTTTGACTGTCAGCTTATTCTAGTGGGTATAAAGGAAAATAATGAGTGATAATTTTAAAATAGCCAACTTTCCAATGACAAATGACAGGTAATTTAAAAAGACAGAGCTGTTATGAGCTAAAAAAAATCTTAATTTTGAAGATGACATTTAACTCAAATAGTGAAGATTTTAGGAAGTGCCAAAGAAAAATATTATCGATAAAAAATTATAATAGTTGCTTTTAATTTGATATATGCATTTGCCTCTCAGTTGAATGCAAAATATAAAATTCCTGCATGTAAAAAAACACAACAATTAAGTAAAATAAACAAATTGTTAATTTTCTAATTTGTGTTCCTCAAATTCAATGTATTATAGAGTCCCTCTCCAGCTATTTCTTTAACTTGTGACTTTTCTAATAAGTGCTTAAACAGAAAGAATTCTGCATCCATTGGCAAATATCATCTTCAGGAGACTTCTGAAGACCTGTATGCAGACCAATTAACTGATTATATGACCATACTTATAAAAGTCCTGCAAGAGAACCCATTAAAACTCTTATGAAATCCTTGACAACCCTGTATCTGTGATTCTCTAGTATAAAACCAGTCATCACAAGTAGCATTTTAAATTTTATCAATTATTTTTACTCATTTGCACTTGAAAAATGTCAATTAATTAAATAATATCAAATACTTATTGAATACATGATATGATCTAGGATCTATGCTATGCCGTAGGGATACAGGTGAGAAGGACAGATCATAACACTTTTTCCAGCAGAGCATAGAGCCTAAGGAAGCATTTACAAACTTTCCTGAAGAATCATTTGGGGGCCTTCATTAAAAAAAAAATAAAAGATTCAAAGACACTGAAGGGACTGATTCAGCATGTCTTAACGTTGGGCCTGAGAATCTACACTTTTAAACAAGACTATCAATTAATTCTTATGATCTAGGAGAGGAAACATTGTTCTAGTGCAGTGGTTCTCAGTTTGGCTGCACAGTATCTAAGAGAACTTTAAGAAAATCCTGATGCTGATTACATCAGAATCTCCAGTCTTGGGGCCTACGTATCATATTTGGAGAGAGAGCACTTCAAGTTATTCCAATATCTAGGCAAGGCTGAGAATCACATTTTAGTCTGATGTCAATTATTCCTCTTGATCATTTGCCTTATAACTTCATTCTTCTCTGCTGCCAGAGTAAAGTGGGAATATTAGGGAATCAAGTCACAACGTAACTCCAAATGTTTTCAAAGTAATCACCCTAAAGTCAGTATAATTATTCATTCATTTGTACATTTGTGTATCGACTTACTCAGTAATGAATGTCAAAGACAGAGATCCACACACCCATGGTACCTATGGCACAGAATAGGTCCCAAGATTTGGCAGTTTCCATGGGAGTTGTACCATACAAGGCTCCTCCAGAGAAAATAACTTCTAATTTATGAATGACACTAGAAAATTCCCTAGAGTGTAGAATCTTCACAAGTAGCCAAAACAGATACAAAAGTTTCAATACCAGACAATTACATTGCACATGGTTTATGTAAGTACTATATACCCATATAATACAGAATTATATGTAATAAATAGATACACATATAAAGAGAAGGATTCATATATATGTGTACATATTCTATATTAGTCTAGGGTTTATAGCCTTGAATACCCACATGAACTGCAGTGTGCACTGCAGTTGTCTGATATTAAAACTTTTATTTCTGTTTCGGCTCTCTGTGTAGATTCTACACTCCTGGAAACTTTCTGATATCACCCACGAATTCTAAGTAATTTGCTCCCAAGGAGCCTAGCACAGATAACACAACTTCCATGGAAACTGCTAGATCTTTGGACCTATTCTGTGCCATGGGTACCATGGGTTTGTGGATCTCTGTCTTTTTAATTCACTATTATATCAATGCACATATAAGTATACATATTTATATATAAATGCCCATATAAACAGACACATTTCCGTATGTTTTTGTAATGCTTCCAGCCTTTTAAAACTAGAAGAAGTCAGCTCTACAGAGGGTGAGTTCAGGGATGATTTTCAAATCTCCTCAGCATGAGAAATAATCACTATCATTTGGAGTACATAGAAGAAAAGTTAATTCGTAATATACAATGGATGCCTTAGGGATTAGGGCTACCTGTAGTTCTGAAATGTTTATGTCCAAAATTGTAATCTGATTTCAGATTTTCAAGTTAAAATTTTTCTTAAAAAAGCAATCAACTGCAATCAGATTCAATTTTATTACTGCTTTGAGTAATGAAAAAACTAAGCTATATAATTTATTAATATTTACAATATGAAATTCAGATTAGTTAGGGTAGTTTATCTGCTGTAACGATAGAGTCCATAACGTATAATGGTTCCAATACAATTGCAATTTGCATCTTGATTGTGTGGATGAACAAGTTGTTGAGGCGGTCCCTATCCATGATGTTACTCAGGACCCATCTTCAACGTGTGACTTCTAGGGGGTCAACCAAATTCAAGTGAGCACTAATGAGGCAAGAAGATATAAGATGTACATGACATGTTGTATGGGCCAGGCATTAGCATGGCACACATTTTGTTGTTGTTGTCAGTTTAATTTTATTTTATATATATATATATATATGTTTCATTTCATCACCTCAGCTAATCCCCAAGGGCATTTACACAATTCATAATGACCAATGTGACTTGACAGTGACACTGAGGGCTTGGCATTGGGTGATACAGTCAGCTCTGTCTTGGTGGCACCATATGAGGTCCTGGGAAATGTAGTCTAGCTGTGTGCTTAGAAGAAGAGGAAATGAGTTTTAGTGGTCAGCCAGAAGTCTGTGCTACATTAACCCTATGTATACTGGTGATAACAGGTAATAGGTGTCTGAGTAATGGTTATAATTAAGAAGGCTGATCTGGATTTGCATGAATCAGTTATACAAATATAATGTTAGTTGCATACTAAATATTTTTAGTTTATTAATGTATTTTCACAATTTATGAACTAATAGCAGTAATTGGGAAATGAATGAAAACTACTTAATAAAGCATGCTATATATGAATTAATTTTGAAATAACTCTTCTCATTCACTTTTGTTAATTTAAAAGCATGAGAATAGCTTCGGGAGTGTGGCAACATATGTCTATGAATCAAAATGTGGCCCAAGAAGAAAAACCTCATTATGACTATGTCCCTGAATTGAAATATGGCTCAAGAGGAAAAACATAACTATATAAATATAATAGTATGAAATAGGCTATATACATTTTAAAACATTGTCATAATCTCATGCACTATATGTCAGTAAACACACATACACGCGCGCACACACACACACACACACACTTTTTTTTCTTCAGGAGTAAACATTAGAATAAAAAGACTATGGCCACTGTATTTAGAGAACCTTGTACCACACCCAACAGAAGGGGCTCCTTAACCACTTAGTTCTACAAATTACTCTAATCCTATTTATGAGCTGCACTCAGTTGTTGGTGTCCAGTCATAATTTCTATCCCCATTTCTGACATGCTCAGTTTCCATATTATGAAGTCAGTCTGTCTGTCTGTCCTCAGCTCCCTGAACCTCCAGAAGAAACAGTGAGTTCTCTCTGACTCAAGTTTCTACCCATTATTTCCACAGAGATTCACTATCCAACTCTTCCTGGTTTTTCTCTGAGGGTAGATTCATCCCTGCCTCCTCAACTAATGCTCATAGTTTCCAGAGGGCCAACTGTGTCCCAAACATTCTCATGACATTTCACTTTGGTTAATATTCTCCCCCCTATACTTCACTACTAGAATGTCCTTTAGTCCTGAGTTGTCCTCTTTTTGTCCCCCTACAGAAATAGCTAAAGTTTCCTCCCAGGGCCAGTTAAAATGTTGTTCTTCTCTCATCTGCCTTCATTAGGTCTCATTTAATTTTGGCTGCATTCACTAATTCTAAAAATAGTGCTCTTACTTAACACCCCATTAAGTAAATTCCCTTAGACACACTCCCTTTAAATGAAAACAGGTATATTTAAGTCAGAAAAAGTCATTCGTTTTCCCCACACTATCATATTGCTTGCATAAACCTGGACAAATTTACCATCTCTTACAGTAGCTCCCATCAGAACCTTTGCCTCATTCAGCCCAGACAGACAAATTCCCCAATCTCACATCTTCTGTATGCCATTTGAAATGCTACACAAGACGATGTGTGTGTGCAAATAAATGTATCTGTATAACAGCACAGAAAGGTACTAATTTGACCAAAACTAGAAATCCTGCAATACCAACATTTACTTTTTATTTGCTATAAAAATAGTGCTACTCCACACTGGAAACTGGCAACAGGATTTCTTATTCCAGTGCGTTCTTGTGGTTGAAGTGGTTCACTCTGCAGCCTCTTTCCTTAATACAACACTCACACGGTGCGAATGCTCAAAGCTAGCGTGGTAACTGTACCTTCCCTGTAACAATGTCACCTTCCCTCACCCACAGACTGAGCGTGGAAGGGAGAAGCGACGCCCCTCCTGATCCTCTAAAACCTTTCAAATGCTTTCCTGTAACTGGTGGTGAACTCACTGGCCTGCAATTTTCTGGTGTTACTGGTTTCTTACATTACCATTTTCTATTCTTTGGGGATATGGCCTGAATAAAGTTGGCTTTTGAAAATGTCAACAAAAGCTTTTCTCTGTTTGGCTTCGTTTCTTCTCTGCTCTCATTTCTTGGGAGGCACCGTGAATGCCCTCTTGGCACCTTGTCGATTTCCTAAGCAGCTAACCTTTCAATAATGATATTAATGCTGCCATGTGGTAATCTGTGCATTTCTCACTTGATCGTTTTCAACCCTTGCTTGCTGAGATTGATTTGTGTTGTTGTGTTCTTAAGATTCTGGAGTTTAATTGAGTGCAACCTGACTAGGGACCCAGAGCCAAAATTTCTAGCTAATAAATGAGAAACAATCTTAATAAGTGGAAATTTCTTTCTAATTGAATTTCCAAGAGCTAGCTATACTTTGAATTTGGCCTTGAAAAAGAGATACAGATAATTATAAACCTTTTTAAAGTCTCATTTAATATTTTCTATTTCAAAATCCTCCCTATTTGGAAGGAAGTTTCTAAATAATGTTAATCTTCTCTGGCTGGGACTACAGCATGGATGCCTCTGGGGATATGTGTTGATGTGGGCTATCACCCTATTGGAAGACCACAGGAGAACTAATTGAGGACATGGGCTCTGAAGCCAGACTAAGCATGTTCACATCCCAGCTCTGCCACATTTTACCTGTGTCCTCGGTCAATTTATTTAACATATCAGTTTTCTAATTTCCAAGACGGTTATATTTAAATGCCTACCTTATTGGATTTAAATGAGAAAATACATTAGCATTATTAGCATTATTTTTCTTCTTTATTCTTTTGAAAGAATCTTTTCACTATTAAATTTTCTTGCATGCCCTAGTTGCCCTCCTGAATTAAATGTTTCTAATGATCTAGCTCTCCTTTTTGATTGTATTACACAAACTTTGCTTATAATATCTCAGATGGATAATTTCTTCTTGCCCTAAAGATCTGGGAGGTAACTGGATTGTTTTACTGTAGATCTCTTTCTATAGAGAAGGTCAAGGGGATTCAAATAACAGATTACTGCCTTCATTAAGACCTCTCACTCCTTCTTGGTTCGAACTTGAATCAGGGATTCAGTCTGATACTCCCATTAGACAGAAGCAGATCTGGAATAGAATTTGATTAAAAATGTAGCTGAGTGTTAGCAAGGTTATTTGATTATCCAAGATCCTTCTCAGTGATTCTTCTTCCTAGGGCTCCTTCACAAAACTTAAAGGTGCAATTTAAACACCATCCACTTAGACATTCAACCATCATTTATTTGGAAACATAATGGCAGAGAAGGGGAAGTATTATCAGAGGCACATTCCAGAGACTAAAAAATCCAAGTAGGAGAGGCTCTATTTTTGCAGAGGAGGATGTGTATAGCACCTATGTGGTTAGGCACCTTTTCTTCTCCATACTCAAGTAGCACTCAGTGACTCAACTCAGCAGTTGTCCTTCCGACCATAAACAACCAGGGAGGATGTTTTCAAAATTAGCATTGAGAAGGTTGTCCCTTATCCTTCCTTCAGTAGTGAAAGAAAAGGAAGAATTCATCCTATCACACCTTCTTGATTCCCAAGAGATAATTCCCAATCGTTTTTGTCATTTCTATTCATGTTCTTACTGTGTTGCTGTTATGTCACTTGACGTTTTTCTGCTTCAGATTTCTGATTTACAAAATGGAAATAATGATGTCCATGTCTACCTTTTCACAGAAATACCCTTGTGATTAATAAGGGTACCAGGACAACAGTCAATGGAGGATTTTAGAGAAAGATTCTACAAGAGATATTTGTATACAATGTATATTAATTACATAAAGCAGGGTTACCAGAAAGTCTTGGACTAAGATTCATTTTGTATCCAGCTGCTGCATCAGTACTATTTGCAGAATAGTCTAGATTATCTTTCTCTAACTGAAGGTGAAAGGTTTTGTTGTTACTAAATGATGTGGGAAACAGCATAGTCCCTTTCTGAAAGATGCAGTGTTTCTTTGGCCAGCATGGAGGAAAGAGCATGCAAGCTTCACAGAATGATTAGAACTCCTTAATCCTGGATGGATGGTCTTTGTATCAATTATGTTTCAACCCTTGTATGTGAAGAACTGTATTCTCAGTCACTAAACCCTCATGTAATGGTTTTAGCAACCTACAGAAAGTTAGTGAAAAGCATGCCTGGTGCCATAGATGAAATAGTGTTAGAGCATTGACGATGTCTGCCTTCTTTTCTTTTGGGAGGGAAATCCCCCTTCTAAATTCTTAAAATAGAGTTGGCTTTCATTAAATCTATTCAGAGTTAAGGGTCTGGGGATCTTGAGTGACCTCTTTCTTTGGGAATGGAGCACATTTTAATAAGCTTTTTCCTGTCCATGGTCTCTGAAAGACAGCCTCTGGCAGACCTCCTGAATTGCTGGGTTTTTTAAAGGAAAGGATTGATTACAGGCTTCGAATTCTTTCTCTTTCTTTAATTTCTTTTTTTTTTTCTTTTCATACAAAGAATGTGAAAGACATTCTGAGTCCTCTTCTGTTGAGATGTGGGTGGCCTTGCAGGCAGACATTTAGCATTGAACTTTTATTAATTTTCTGTGGGTTTGACAAAGTTTCTTCTTTTTTGCTTCCTAAATATGAGTGAGGCTAAAGAGCTGTTACTTGCCCAGCTTGTTCTTCAGCACTATAAGTGCTAGAGAGGAAAAAAAATAGTTTTTTTGTTCTTATTTTGTTTTCTGGCTTTCTTGGTGGAACTGCCTCTATAGCCTTCATCTGAAAAGCTTCATTTATTATAGCTCTTAATACATGCTATTCCCTCAGACACAAACATTCACCCCTGCCTTACCTCTCTCTTCTCTGTGCCCCTCCTCACACTTCCTCCATAAAACTTTCCCTCTAACTCCTGTCCATCCCAAATGCTTCCTGCAGGAAGCCGTCCTACACGTTCCCACAGCACATCAGACTCTTGCTTATTTCAGGAGAGCTCTTCTCATGCTATTAAAATTGCTCATGAACTTGAGAGTGTTCCCACTACACACTAAGCTTAATTGGTACAGGAGCTGTGGGTTTTTCACCATTTTATTCTCAGTGCTTTGTACAGTGACTGGGGCCTAATAAAAATTCAATTAATATTTGTCAGATGAATGAATTAATAATAATCAAGGAACATAAGGATAACATATATTAATGTTCTTTATGCCAGGTATTGAACTCAGTGCTTTATAGACATCATCTAATTAAATCTTCGTAGCTCTATATGATGACAGTTTTGAATACATAATGACAGAAAAAGGCTTAAAGAGACTTAGCAAATCATCAAGGTGATAAAGCTGGTAAGTGACAGACCAAGGTTATTACCCACACTAGATAGTTAGGTAATCCAAAATATAGGGATGTATAGTCATTTAGCCCCACAAAACAGGAGCAGTAGTCAGATAATCCAAAATATAGGGATGTATAGTCATTTGGCCCCACAAAACAGGAGCAGCACTGACTGAATAGCAATGCAATGTATTTTTCAGATCACCTTACCAAAGGAGCTGTACTTTCTAGAATTCATAGCTGAAATGAGAAGGTAGTTCTCACTTAATATTGAACAATTCTGTGGCATTTAAGAGTGTGAAAGTCATTCTTTTGCTCAATTAACACGCTATTCCACAAGTCACTTCTCTGGCTATTTTGTGCTGTAGATAATTATTTGCATGCTAGTCACTAAAGCCTGTCTATAAAAAACAATGAGAAAGGGAAAGACAATCAGTTGTTTGACTGATCTGATTTTCTATTTTACTTACGTGAAAAGTTAGTCAAACAAACTCGTTTTGCAATGTAGCTATAGCTCAAGACTATCTGATGCTTTTGAAGAAAAATACAACCTCCTGAAATTGTAGTGATTTCCAGTCACTACTGACCATGTAAATTTGAACCAATACTTGCTTTTTCTAAATCAATTGATTTTCCTTCTCACAGGCAACATTTTATTTTCTAACCTGCAGCATTTCTATGCCTGACTGGAATATTTTTGCATTTGATTAATGTTTTCATTTGACTTTCAATGAGGTCTCAAAACAGTTTGGCTTGTCACAGTCAAATTATTTAAATATTCCTCTGAAAAGAGTATGTGGGAACTAAAATCAGATTCATGTGAACCTGAAAAAACAGTGGCAACGTTTCCTGAACTTCTTAAATTTTTATGTCTAAATTAATCATTTCACAATTTTCTTTCATGTTGATGTTCAGCTTCTTAAATATACTGATTATTGGATGCCTTAATGGAAAACTTTTAATTTTTAGCTGACCCAGAAGTTGGTCTCTGATAAGGATTTTTGTTCTTTTTAAATATTCCTTATGGTTTCAACAGCACCGATATATTGTGCCTTCTACTCATATTAGTAAAAATTATTTTAATTTATCTAACCCATCCTTTTCACTTCTCAGCTACTCCTCACTCCTCCTAATTGATCAGAATTATCTCAATTGTGGGTTCAAATATGGTCAACATTCTCTGCCTTCATTCCACTTATGCCCTGTGAAAGAAAGCACACGTAAAATAGTACATACCATATTATCCCACTTGTATATAATTTTAGAAAATGCAAACTAATCAATAGAGTTGAAAAGATTAGTGTTTTCCTAGGGCTGAGGTATAAGAAAGGAATTAATTGCAAGAGGGACCATGAATCTTTTTGGGGTGACAGAAATATTTTTTGTATTGATTGAGATGGTGGTTTCACAGGAGTATATAACTGTTAAAACTCATCAAATTGTAGTCTTTAAGTAGATGTAGTTCTTCCTTCTCATGTGGATACAAGTAAACTGCCTAACATGGGTGGTAAATACAAAAAAGTGAAAATCTTAGAAAGAGGTATGTAAAGTAATGTGAATTGGCACCTTTCCAACCATAAACAAAGGTATTTGTCCTTTTCAAAACCTTAAAAGGGAGAAATAATCATCTGCCAAATAATTTCATCAAGGATATCAAAAACAATTCCAGCTAAAGGAGAAAAATCAACATAACTGAAATGGAAGAAAAAAAGGTTTACTAAGATGGCATTGATGAATACAAATCTGTATCACACTGAGGTCAACATAGCTGTCTGCAAAGGTTAAGAGTTCAGTCCAAGCACCATAAACATTGACAGGAATGAAGATGAGAGAGTGCCTTTGAGACTGTGCACTTACTTTCTATTCTTGTAGGTTCTGGTCTGATGCAAAAGATATTCAATGACAGAAACTACTCCTTAGCCAAATATGAAAGTGCATAAATTGGATGGCAAAGGAAAGGCCTAGAGTATTTATATATCATCTGATATGGCTTGGTTGTGTTCCCACTCAAATCTCATCTTGAATTATAGCTCCCATAATCCCCATGTGTCTTGGGAGGGACCCAGTGGGAGGTAATTGAATCATGGTGATTAGTCTTTCCCATGCTGTTCTCATGATAGTGAATAAGTTTCATAAGATCTGATGGCTTTACAAAGGGGAGTTCCACTGTACACACTCTCTTGCCTGCCGCCATATAAGATGTGACTTTGCTCCTCATTTGCCTTCCGCCATGATTGTGAGGCCTCCAGCCATGTGGAACCGTGAGTCAATTAAACCTCTTTCCTTTATAAATTACCCAGTATTGTGTACGTCTTTATTAGCAGTGTGAGAACAAACTAATACATCATCAAACAACTGGTAGATTGAAGACTTCAGACCTATTCGGTATTGAAAACTGGCAGATATAACATCTGAAAAGAAAAAAAAAATACCCTAAAATCATTCCATTTATTCAGAGTAATGTGTTACTAGATATGCAACACTGAAATGTGGAGCGTGGGGGTGCAGCTAGAAAAAGTTTTTCCTTTTATAAAATATCATTTATGAGAAAACTCATCTATGGGATCTAATGAAATTTGATACAGTAACTCAGAAAAAATACAATAAATTAATTAATTTACAATCAAGTTCAAGAAAGGAAGCCATATAAATAATATAATTCATGTGTAATAAATATAAAATCAGACTTCTTCAAAATTAGAATTGTGGGGCACTTTTACGTAGTCTCAACAAGTGAAAATTATATATCAAATAACTGGTCTGTGAAAAATATTTTCTTTTGTACTCTGATCCAAGGTCAGCTTAGCCCAAATTCAGACAATTGGGTTGGATAATTTAAAATTAGTTGACAGAAAGAAATTGGTAGTGTGAAAGTTAAAACTTCAAAATAAATGTGATGAAGGTATTTGTGATAAATCATCCCTTGATGACTATAAATGACTCACAAAAATATAGTTTACATTGATCTCATTTGGACAGTAGTTTATTTACTTTGCTAACCTTAACTGTATATTAAGGATATGTACTCATTGTCAAGACAAGGGAGATTTGGGAATTTCAGAGAGCCATTTGTTTACTTGTAAATGTTAAAATTTCTATAGACAGGCTACACAGGATATTATCTATATTCATTCTTATTATTTAGCAAATACATTTAACAGATAGTTTTTGCTGAAAGTAAGCTGTAATTGTATAATTTCCTATGCTTACCTTTGTTCAAATGTCTCAACAATTGAACAATACAATTTATGATACATGTTTTCTATTGTGCTTCACATTCTTTAGAATATGTTAAGGAAAAGTGTGATCTTCTGGTATGTAAAACCTACCATGGTGAGAACAAAGAATATACTCTGGGTCAAAGAAACAAAAAAAAGCAATTAAAAAAGAAACAAGCAAATACATTTAAAAATTCATATTTTCAGCATTTGATTAGTGAAGTGCCATGAAAATCGTATTTTGGTCAAATGTTTGTATAATCAGCAAGAATACACAACTTTATACACAAGAAATTCCTGCTTTGAAGATTAAGCTTCATAGCTAGGATTTGTTTCAAAAAGAGAACCATAGGGACTTCCCAAATTGAAGCCCATGTCTCAAAAGCTGGGCTTGGCTTGCCCAAAAAAGCTTTCGGTATCATTTCTTATAAAGGAATTTACCATGAGCTTTGGTCAACAATACAGAGATTAGGAATCAAGATGGCAGTTTTAACAGTAGTGGAAAAATAAAAGAGAACCTGTAACCAAAGTATAGCAGAAAGACTGTGCACTTTGAAGTCGGCGGTATCGAGGCGTAATCCCAGCTCTGCCACTTCAAAACACTGCAATGATTAACAAGTTATTTCTAAACATCAATTTTTTCATTAGAAAATAGGGACAATATCTACCTCATAGTGTTTTAAAATAGCTAGCAGTGTCTGGCACATAGTAGATATTCAATAAATGTTAGTTCTTGGTCCCTTTATCTTAAATGGTTCTAGAAATAACTTGTTTGAATGTGTGTTTATTAAGGTATACACTCTCATATATTTGTTACAAGTAAGTTTCAAATAATACCTTTAAAGAACACTTAAGGCCGGGCATGGCAGCTCACGCCTGTAATCCCAGCACTTTGGGAAGCTGAGGTGGACAGATCACATGGTCAGGAGTTCGAGACCAGCCTGGCCAATATGGTGAAACCCCATCTCTACTAGAAACACAAAAAGTAGCCAGGTGTGGTGGCGCGTGCCTGTAGTCCCAGCTACTCAGGAGGCTGAGGCAGAAGAATCGCTTGAACCTGGGTGGCAGAGGTTGCAGTGAGCCAAGATTGCACCACTGCACTCCAGCCTGGGTGGCAGAGCAAGATTCCGTCACAAAAAAAATAATAATAATTTTTTTCTGTCTTCCCACTCTCCTACCCAACAAATATTCTTCCTCTTGATGGCCACAATATGCTTTGTTTACATTAATCATCTCGAGAAATAGCAAGAAACAGTGGAAAAGGAGGAGGAGGAAAATGCAGATGCAGTGACAATTCAAAGAAAGTAATAGTCCAAGGTCAATATTAAAAATATACCTTTTAACAGTCAAACCACAACTAATCAGTCTCCCTCTCCTCATCTCATCCACAACATCAGACTTCGTCTTATCTCAGCCACCTGAGATCTGATTAGGTAGGAAGGAAACATTAGGTCACCAGAAATAATTTGTGGGTTGAAAATTGAGAATTGACATGATCCTACTTTTAACTTTATATTTATTTATCTTCCTGACTTATCTGGAAAATATAACAAGGAAAACGGTTCTCATATTTGAATATTTTCCTGGTATTTTATATTTATTTTTATTTTTTGATTCTTGAAAAATATACCATCAAACTACAGGTACAGAATCTCATACTAACCTTCCATACTGCCAGAGTAACATCTCTCAGGAATGTCTCCCCACCTCCAGGTTTCAAATTAGGCAATAAGTAGCTGGGAAGTCCAGCACAGTACAGGAACTTCTTGCTAGAAATTCTTGTGCACCATCTGTGACATTCATGTGCTGCCTGCAACAGGCAGCTAACACAAATATGTAACCATCCTCAAAGCACTCATGCAACTGAGAGTACTTTGTTGGATGAAGAGACCATGCCCCGACCTCAGTATCAGCTAACTGCAAGGGAACGGACCACAGATACAAGACTCTCTGGCAGTGTTATGGAGAGTGGCTAAGTACAGGAGCATTTGCCATAGGTCAGGAGGAAATTAAAATAGCACAAGCTGGAAGTAATGAGTGTTGGATCTGAGACGGAAGCCATGGGAAAGCAAAGGAATCTAAAGATTATAGATTTATGGTAGAGGTGAAATTGACTGGATCTGGTAACTGATCCCAAGTAAGGGTGAGAAGAAGAAAAAATGGAAAGATGTCAATCAGCCTTGTTGTCAGGGTAGATAATGATGCACAGAATAAGATGCACATAAAGATGTTGAAACTGATTTCAACTATTTTGTTTGAAATGCCAGCTAAATAATCGTCTTTATAGGAAACTGTGAAGAATATGGTAGAGGGCATTTGGAAATTTCATGAACCTTAGTATCTTTTAGAAGCTTTGTTTGATACACCTCTCCTCTTAGACCAGGTTAGGTACTGCCTTTCTGTGTTCCTATCACACTTGTTTTCTTCCTTATCTTAACACTTATTTCCTTTTATTGGAATTTTTTAAATTCTGCCACCTCACTTAGAATGTACGCTGGGCAAGATAAAGGACCAGGACCATTTTGCTCACCTTAGTACCATTACACCAAGCATAGAGCCTAATAAATAGAAAGTGTTGAAAAAGTGTTGAATGATTAACCATTCATTTAGACCCTTTAGAAGTTGGAAAGGGCTAGATGTAAATTTCAGGAAAACAAAAGGTTATAGCTATGGGATTAAATGACTGCTTCATGTAGAGAGTTCAATTAGAAATAGCAGTGGGGGTAAAACATTAATACAGGATTAGGAGCCATTAGGAAAAGGAGAGAGGGGTAATCATGGAGATAAGAGAAAAGGGACAGTTTTAGATAGTACAAGATGTCAAAAGTATCAGTTACCTTAAAAAATCTAGGACACTGGGAGAAGATAATGATATTAGAGGCATTTGAAAGGTGGTGGGCAGTGAATAGCACTGGCAGAGCAAAAATAAAGGGTCTCATTATTAGTCCAAAACTAGGAAGAATGAGTTTGAGAAAAATGTAGAGAGCATCTTAATAGCTCCTATAATCACTGGATTCTTTAATTCAGTGTTTTCCTAAAGGAAAACTCTGGAATTCTGGTCAAGTGAGATATGCCATGGAAAAAGACTCTCTGATGAAAGAAGTTTGGGTAAGATTGAGTATTACCTCTCACTTTTAGGGATCCTGAAAATTAATTAGACTTACCCATTAACATACAGAGAAAATCATATTTCCTGGACTTTATTTTGAGGTACTCTGCTTTGATTGTGTAACAGCAAATTGGCTTATATTCTCTAATTATAAAAGGCACAGGAGTGAATATTGTCAGTATTTAACTCTGAAATGTTTCTGGTTCAGATGACTCTTTGGAAGTGATATATTCATTGAGGTCATCACAGTGCTTTGGGCAGTAGTGATAATACTGTATTTTAACGTTTCTTTTTTATTTTACCAAGATTTATTGTGCACCTACTATCTACCAGGCACTGTGCTCAGTACTGAGGTTATAGGATTAAGTAAGATGGCAAAGGTCTCTGCTTTCATGAAGCATACAGATTACAAGTGGGTAGGAGAGGTAGGGCAGGAGGAGACAGATAATAATATAAATAAGCAAGGATATTTTAGATATGGTAAGTGCTGTAAAATGTATAGATGTGAGAGTAAGTTATTAGGAATAGAGAGACTAATTTTGATTGTTGGTTATGAAAGCCTTCTCTGAGAGGGTGACATCTGAGCTGAGATCTGAATAATCCAAAGCAGCTCCATCCTGGTAAAGATATGGGTGGGAGGTTATCCCAGAGAAACAATGAGTCAGCAAGTGAAAAATCTCTAGGTAGGAATGAAAAAATTATATATTTTTTTCAGAAAAAAAAACTGTGTGACTGAAACATACTGGATAATGAAAGTGATAGAAAATAAAATAAAATAAAACTTTAACAAAAGCCACAATGTGTATGTCCCGTGGGCCATTTTTGAGCTGAAATCTTACTTTGAATATGATAGTACACCATTGAGATGTTTAAGCAAGAGAGAAACATGGTCTGCTTTATTTATTTGTTCATTCGACAAATATTTATTGAATATATACTATATGCCAACTCTTTTTTGGACACTAGAGATACTGCAGTTGCCAAAACAGATCCTGCCTTTATGGAGGTTATATTTTATTAGATTAATAGTAGAATATTCTGAATGTATTAGGGAGAAAAGGGCAAAAATGAAAGCTGAGAGAGCAGTTGGGAATCTGTGGTGACATTCCAAGTGGCAGATGAAAATAGATTGGAATAGAATGGTGACAGTGGACATGGAGAGAAAGCAATGGATTTGGTGGGTTTTGTTTGTTTGTTCGTTTAGGTAGAGTGTACTAGATACATGTAGGAGATGAGGGGAAGGGAAGAAATAGGCAGACACAGGTGAGATTTTTGAGACGTTAGTTGGGAAGTAGCTTTTGGGAAATAAAAACCAAGAGGTCTTTTGTGGCCATTTTAAATTTGAGGTGCCTGTTAGACATTTAAGAAGAGACCTTCAGAAAGCAGTTGGAAATGCAAATCTAAGCTCAGAAAGAGACAAATACTTAAATTATACATTTGAGAGTTTCAGCAAATGGATGTCTTTTAAAGCTATGGAGTAGATGAGATCATTTATGGAGAAAGAAAAGAGAAGAGAAGAGGACCTAAGACAGAGGAGTGGGTGCTCTCAGAGAAGACTGAGAAGGCCTGAGAAAGGGAAAAAGGAAAGCCAGCAGCAAATCGTGCTATGGGAGCTGAGAGGGGAGCATTTTTCAATTAATCAGAAGTTATCACTATGCTGAATATACATGATAATTTAAATAAGATGAGCAAAACATTCAGATGGTCCTTGATTTAGGATGGTACAGCTTATTATTTTTTGACTTCACAATAAGTTTATCAAGATATTAAATGCACTGTCCACTTAGGATATTTTCCACTTATAATAAGTCTGTCATAAGTGGATAACTGGATTGTAACTGGAGAGGGCTGTGGGTCAGGGGGGGATTTGAAGGATGGGAGCTACTAGAGCCGGTGTCCATGATAAGGGAATAATCTGGTACAGAGGAAAAGTAGATGTTGCAAAATAGAAGGATCTAATTGTGTGAACAAAGTCCTAGCACTTGGCTTAGGGCCTGGCAGAGGTAGGAGCTCAGTATGAGCCTACTGAATTACAATAAATTACTTAAACTCAGCAGGTAACAGAACTGGGATTTAACTCCTCATCTCTGACTCCTAGTTTAGTTCTCAAGTCACTAGACCGTGCTGTCCATAGCCCTTAGTCCAGTCTACTTCTCATCTATAAAGTCATTTCTCCCAGGTTCCATCAGTAGCCCTACTGCTTTAGATGCAGAAACCCCTGATTCAATTTCTTGCTGGAATGGATTTCTCACAAATAAGGATAATCCTCCATTTCATGTTTACTCACTTGGTTGACTTCCTGTTTTCCACACTCTTCCCACAACAGGCTTTGCAGTTTTTATTTTCTGAGACATTCCAATAAATGAGAGTTGGTATTGTGACCGAGTACCTCCTGAAATGCATAATTTTTCCCCTTTATCATTTTTGAAACGAATGAATGAATTGCAAAGAAGCTACATTAATGAGATGTTTAATTTGAGGTTTTAATTTTGCAAATGTTGGGAAGCATAATTAAGGTTCAGGCAGTATCATAAGTGTCTTCAGGAATACAAAATAACTGTTTTTGCATCTAGAGTTTCTGGGAACATTTTCTGCCTAAACACAAGCCACTTATAGCTGTTTTCCTGTGTTCTAAAAGCACCCCAGGCACTGTGAAGACACAGAACATGTGGTACTCATAGAGGTGGCAAATAATCAGCATGGCTGTCATTGTGACGATTAGCAGAAAGCAGTGTGCTGAGAGGAGTGAAGGTATAGGTGAAAGGCAGCAGGCACTGGCTTATATTTATTTTATTCTCATAATTGCAGGGCAGTTTTCTTCCATTTTATTCTATATGCTATCTCAGATAATTAAAGCAGTGGAGAAGGACAGGAATATTGAGTTAGTTAGGGATATAGATAGGATGGAAAAGCATTCTGGACAAAAAAAATGAGCATAGAAAGGATTTGAAAACTTAAGAAACAAATTATTCTCAAGCATTTTCTTTGTATCAGCATACCATATAATTTAAAAAAAAAGGAGAAAGAAAAATTTATATGGGCCTGGAACATCTATCAAAAGAACGTGAGCTTACTTTATGGGGTGGAGAAAGGGCTACTTGTATTCAAGCACCTGAAATCACTGTTTCTTTAGCAGACCACAAAAGGACTAGAAATAGAAATTAATTTTCCAGGCAATTTCTATCTCTTATGCTATGTCTAAACACACAAGCCAGTTTGAACAAAAAATAAGGTGGATCAAGTAACAAATATTTACAAAATTGCTATTTTGACTTTTTTTGGAATAGTATTATACAGCAGCAGTACCCAAACTTTTTGGCACCAGGGAGCAGTTTTGTGGAAGACAATTTTTCCACAGAAGGTGGGGAAGTGGGGGATGGGGGCCCTGAGGGGAAGCAAGGCCAGGAGGGGAATAGTTTCAGGATGAAACTATTTCACCTCAGATCATTGATCATTAGAGATTTGCTCAGAAGGATCACACAACCTAGATCCCTTGCACGCATAGTTCACAATAGGGTTTGTGCTCCTATGAGAATCTAATGACCCTGCTGATCTGACAGGAGGTGGAGCTCAGGTGGTAATACTGACCTGCTTGCCACTCATCTCCTGCGGTGCAGCCCAGTTTCTAACAGGCCACAGGTTGGGACCCCTGTCATACAGCCATGGGATAAAAATAGTGAAACTCTATTGATTTATTGGACTTGTATTAGGGTAAACCGTATGAAACTGCCTTTGGTCAAATATTGCCTTTGTTCATATATTGATCAAAATGGTTGCAAATCAACAATATTATCTGGTTCAAGGTAATGCTATCTTTAAGCTAATGGGAAAACCTCCTCTTATGATCAAAATCAATTAATATGCATTTATTCCATATTCAGGACTGCACCAGATGTTTCAAATCAGTGGTTAGAAAGCTTTTAGGTGTTGCAATCTCTTTTAGTATTAAAAATTAGGAAGACCTCAAGGAATGCTGTTGAATTTTTAGAGTCTCTCTCTTTTAGAGCGTGCTTAACCGTACTTCCCTAAAGTGAATAACTCTTATAAATAATTTTTATATTTTATTTACTATATGAAGGAAATAATGTATACAGTGGTCCATTTCCAAGACAAAGTGCCTTGAATAGGCTTAAGTCAGCAAACTACAGAAGAAACAGGATATACTAGGCCCCTGCTGGATAGCTGATGCCTGCTTGTCAGCAACCCCCTTTCCCCCCTTAGCTACCCTCACCCAAACCAAAGAAGTTTAGTCTAAGGTGAAAGTTTACTAGCCTGCAAAATAGTTCACTTTTGTCTATTCTATTCAGCCTGCCTGGCTATTTAGGTCGTAAGTCAAATACTTGAAAAGCCTCTGAGCTAAATAGGATTGCAATGTATTGTGGGCTGCAACAAAATGCAGCAGGACAACCCTAAAGAAAACACTTAGGCCGGGTGCAATGGCTCACACCTGTAATCCCAGCACTTTGGGAGGCTGAGGCGGGTGGATCACGAGGTCAGGAGATCCAGACCATCCTGGCTAACATGGTGAAACCCCGTCTCTACTAAAAACACAAACAATTAGCCGGGCATGGTGGTGGGCACCTGTAGTCCCAGCTACTCGGGAGGCTGAGGCAGGAGAATAGCGTGAACCCGGGAGGTGGAGCTTGCAGTGAGCCGAGATCACGCCACTGCACTCCAGCCTGGGCGACAGAGCAAGACTCCGTCTCAAAAAAAAAAAAAAAAAAAAAAAAAAAGAGAAAACACTTAAAGCCCCTACACAACAACTGATAGGTGACATCCGGGAAGACTGTGACCCCCATAGTACCCAGCCTATGAGGAACCAGGGACTACAACAAGCAATTTAGGGGATAAATTGCTTGTTGTAACCATGCTGGGGGTGCCTGAGCATCAGCCACCTCATCTTGCAAGACGATCATTAAAAATCTCACTTTCAGTGTTCTCAAGGTCTCTGAGTCCCTTCTTTGGGTTTGGACAGGTGAGTTTGTTTCTCAGGACCTGGTGGCCTGTATGGGGAACTCTGTGCCTGCATGGAGTGGGACTCCAGCCGAGAGGGGAGATGCATCCCACCTGATTTAGGTGGCCTGCTCTGCCCAAGTGTCTTGTCTCCCTGCAGAACCCATAGACAAACCTGAGACTGTTATTCAGGAGATGATGAAAGTGACACAGGGAGAAAAGCTGGCACCCCAGCAACTGGGCAACCTCGTGTTTGAGCCAAGGTAGGAAAACTGGACTATGTGTACTGCCTTGGTGGTTCAGCATTTTCAGAGGTTGAGTGTGTGTGACTGAGATGGATCTAAGATACGAAGCGAGTGCAGAGTCCCAGTCTGTGGTTATGTCCTCCCACAAGGGAAACGGCTGGAGACAGATGAAGTGATTCTCAGGGCATGCAGGAAACCTCCAGTGCGGGGGCTGAGTACACAAGGAAAAGCTCAGACACAGAGACTAACTGAGAATGTGAAATAAGAATTCTAGGCCTAGGGAACAGAGGAAAGAGGGAACTGAAGAGACTCCCTCTGAAATTCCCCCAGAGGGAAAAGCAAAAGATGATAAAGTACTGCTGTTTTATCTGGCCCAAAGAGCCCATTCATCAGCCTTTGGGCTCTTGGCCTAAGTTTGGCTCAGATGAGGATTGAGTGTGCCAGGCTTTAATTCTTTACGTGAATAATAAAACCCCATCCTCACAAGAGGAGATGGGTTATGCTCTTTGTTGCATTAGTGAATTAACCCTCATGCTCCCCCTTAAAGAGGAAGAAAAAGAGCGTAATAAATAGCCTTCTCTCAATGAAAAGCTCTGGGATCCCCTAACATGCTTGCCCCATCTCAAACATCTCACAAAGTAGAGGACAGGGAGATCAGAGGGCAGCAGGAAGGCCAGAGTAAGAGTAATCTGGGGGTCATGAAGGAGCTAAACCCAATGCTCCTTTAAACCCGTATCCAAACTTGAGGAAAGAATTAGAAAAATGTAAGAGAGACATTGAGAATTTCCCCGTTCCTTCTAAACAGCAGATGTCTAACAGGTACCCTCTTAGAGAAGTCCCTGTGGGACAGGGAGAAGTTGGATTTGTGAGTGCACTTCTAAAAAGTACTGAGGTTAGGAATTTTAAAAAGAGAATGAGGCCACTCTTGGAAGATCACCTCGGTTTAGCAGAGCAGCTAGATTAATTGTTAGGACCCAATTTTTATACTTGGACTGAGATAATGTCAATCATGAATATTCTGTTTACTGGGGAAGAGGGGAATGATTAGAAGGACAGCCATGACCATTTGGGAGAGACAGCATCCTCCCGGGCAAGGAGTCCTGCCAGCTGAGCAGAAATTCCCAAATGCACATCCCGGATGGGATAATAATGACCCCAGGAAATGGGTTCAAATACAAGTCCTTAGGGAGCTAATAATTAGAGGGATTAGAGTCCACTCCTAGGACACAGAATGTCCCAAAAGCATTTGAGAACCAACAAGAAAAAGAGGAGATTCCTCCTGCTTCTGCAGAGGCTCAGGGATCAAATGAGAAAATATTCAGGATTAGATCCAGAGGACCCAGTAGGGCAAGGCCTCTTAGAGGTTAATTTTGTGACTAAAAGCTAGCCTGATATTACTAAGAAGCTGCAAAAGACTGATGGATGGAATGAGAAAACGATTGAGGAATTACTGAAGGAAGCTCAGAAGGTTTTTTAAGAAGAGAGAAAGTGTTAAGCTGCTGACCCTGAAGGCAGGGGAAAGCCAGCCATGCAGCTGCTTGTGGGAGCCGAGCCAACTGCTGAAAGTTGTTGATGAAAGCTGCTGCTGAAATGACATGGGGGAGCCAGGGCACACCACAGCTCGGCTCAGGCACAGAGAGAGAAAGAGGAAGAAACCGAGTATGAGGGAGAAAGGAAACATGATGACAGAGAGAGAGACAGAAGAAAATGAGTGAGAGAAAGACTAAAAAAGACAGAAATTAAAGAGATACACAGAAGGTGAGACTGGAGAGAGAGAGATAATGTAAAAGGAAGAGTACAAGAGGAAGAAAGAGAAAGAGAGAGAATGGCAATAAATGACAGGAGGCAAAGAGACAAAAGTACAAGTAAGCAGTAGTTGCCACGGCCCTGCTCGTACAGGAGAGTAGAAAGCTGACCTTCATCAGGGCCCTGGTAGTGAGCACCCTATGTTAGGTCAGGAATATATTAAATCAAAGAGCTGGAAGATGGTTGACTGGTTCCCGAATTTTAAAATATGAAGCCATATTATTAGAAAAAGATAATTTGTCTTAACAATAGATACTTGCTTGAATTCAGCCAGTTTCTTATGAAAAGGAGAGGAAAATGAGGAGGCATCAAACCATAACTGTTTAGATATCAGAGTATCAAACTCACGTTAGAGCAAACCTTAAAGAAACTCTACTACATGATGGGATGAGTCTGTTTGTGGATGGGTCATCCCAAGTGATATGCAGCATATCATATGTTATGATAGCATAACACAATGGCTATGCTGTCATTGATGGAAACAAACAATCTTTATGTGAAAAAGGTAGATTACCCAATAACTAGTCAGACCAAACCTCCAAATTATATAGGCCCTAAAGCTCCTAGAAGGCCAAGAAGGCACTATATATAGTGATTCCAAATATTCCCTATGGAGTGGTACACACCTTTGGAAAGATCTGGACAGAGCAGGGCCTAACAAATAGCAGGGGGAAAAAATTAATACATGGGGAACTGGTTAAAAACGTTTTAGAAAGCCTCCTGCTTCCAGCAGAGGTAACCATAGTTCATGCAAATGGCCATCAGAAAGGAAACACTATAGATGCTGTAGGAAACAGGTGTGGGGATAAAGCTGCTAAGCAACCCTCCCTGGAGGAAGAAGTTAAACTGTTTAGCCTAATCCCAGATATCCCTAGGATGGTATTCAGACCCTAATTTTCTAAAGAGGAGGAAGAGCTGAGCAAGATACAGGCCACCTAAACTGAGGATGGGAGGTGGATGCTCCTTGATGGAAGAGAAGTAAGCAAACCCATAGTGAGAGAACTGATGTCCAAGCTGCATAGGAGAAGTTATTGGGGTCCCCAGGCCACGTGTGATGCAATACCAAGAATTATGTGTGTATAGGGATTTATACCCTTGCTAAATAAGTGTGTGGGGGTTGTGCGACCTGCCAGACAATAAACAAAAAGGTAGTTAGAAAACAGACTACCAGAGGGAGACCTCTTGGGTTGAGGCCATTTCAAAGCATTCAAGTAGATTTTACATAAATGCCCAAAATAGGGAGACTAAAGTATCTACTGGTAATGGTAGACCACCTCTCAGGCTGGGTGGAGGCCTTCCCCCTCCCAACTGCCACTGCCGGGAATGTGGTCAAAATAATTTTAGAACAAATTATAACCAGATTTGGCCTGATAGAAAATATTGATTCAGACAATGGGAGCCACTTTATCTTGAGGGTTCTAAGAGGAATTATGGAAGGTATACACATTAGATGGGATTACTACACCCCTTGTTATCTCCCCTCTTCTGGAAAGGTCAAGAAAATGAATCAAACTCTCAAAAAGCATACTACTAAACTAATCTTAGAAACTAAAGGCTGAGTATGGTGGTTCACCCCTGTAATCCCAGCACTTTAGGAGGCCGAGGAGGGTGGATCAAACTCAGGAGTTTGAGACCAGCCTGGCCAACATGGTTGAAACCCCATCTCTACTGAAAATACAAAAATTAGGCAGGCATGGTGGCGGGCGCCTGTAATCCCAGCTACTCAGGAGTCTTAGGCAGGAGAATTGCTTGAACCCGGGAGGTGGACGTTGCAGTGAGCCCAGATCATGCCATTGCACTCGAGCCTGGGCAACAAGAGCAAAACCCCTTTCAAAAAAAAAAAAACACCCAAAAGCAAAACTAAAAATGCCTTGGACCAAATGTCTCCCAATAGCACTCCTTAGGATTAGGGCAACCCCAAGGAAAGATTTGGGATTTTCCCCTTACAAGTTATTATGTGAACTCCCGTATTTAGGTAGGACTACTGACCTTCCTAGTGTGGAAACCAAAGACCATTTTTTAAGAAATTATATACTGGACCTATCCTCCACACTGTCATTCCTTAGGTTGAAAGGACTTCTGACTCAAACCCCACCTCTTGAGTTCATGGTTCACCACTTTCAGCCTGGTGACTCAGTGTTAATTAAGACTCAAAAAGAAGACAAGGTCCACCCATGCTGGGAAGGTCCCTTTCAAGTGCTCTTGATCACTGAGGCAGCCTTATGAACAGCTGGGTGGGGCCGGGGGGCGGGCGGTGGACACATTACACTCCAGTCAAGAGACTGGTAAAAGAATCCCCAAGTGGAAGGGAAAAGGATGAATGGGAAGTGTATAGATCACCTAAGGAACCCTTAAAGCTAACCCTAAGGAAAACCCAGAAGGAAGCTATGGGCAGGCTCTGTTATTGGGGGTGGATGTGGTTAGGATTAATTCTACCAGCAAGGGTGAGAGGGTTCACAATTATTGGATGGAGCCCAATAGAAAAAGAATATCCAATCAAACTAATAGTCAGCATAACTAGAACCTTCACCCCTCAGACCATAAAATTTGATGTCTGCCAAGTCTTACATTGTGGGAATTTAGGGAACCAAAGGCAGATGTCACAAGCAAACAAATATCTATGTCCTGAAACAGGTCACTACTGGGGAAAGCCCTGTGCTGGCTGGAATGAGGTCTAGTGGACCACCCAATTTTGAGGCTGGGTGAGCCATTCTTCCAAAAACAAACCCTTAAAGAATAAAATAATAAAATACATTTGTATAAGGGCCCTACGCCACCTAACTGTAGAAATTTATAATGCAATCCTATATTAATTACCATAAACAATCCAGCTACTCTAGACCAGGAACCTTGGAGGTATGGATTAGGAATAGACATCTGAGGAAGGGATCCCATGGGATGGTTAGCTTTTAGACTAGTCACCAACTCCACCCAAGCCCACCTAGGATTACTATAACTACCAATCCCACTACTTCCTTTAATCCACCATACAATGACCCTAAGAGAGCAGAAATAATTAAGGTAACTGACTTGAGGCAGACTTTACAAATTTAGACTGGATATGGGGATGTAAATACCTAGGTTGAATGGGCCAAATTTTCGGTACTAGCTCTTAATGAGAGCGACTGTTATGCATGATCTCCTGGGCGGCCTGAGGCACAGGTGGTTCCATTTCCCCAAGATGGTATATCAATCGCAACCAAATGCATTGCATGTTGGCTCTATACTAGGACAGGGATGCATGGGGAAATGAGACTTGCAGAAGTCTATCATTGCTCTTTCCCACCTTGCAGAAATCAGACCCTACAGCAATTCCCTCCTTCTCCATAGGAAATATGAACCACTCCTCTTGCCTCTCTAGGGAGGGGGCAGAGTTCAATAAGCTCATGAGAGAACTCTCAACTTATACCCACATCCTAAACATTACTGGTGAGTCAAACAAAGGCAACTACTTGACTCTTCATGTACCCCAGGCTGATGTCTGGTGGTATTGTGGAAAGAGGAACCTCCATGAGCTACTACTATTCAATTGGACTGGTTTTTGTGCCTTAGTTCAATTGGCCATTCCATTCACCCTGGCATTCCATAAGATTCCCGAGAATCCACATGGCCACCGAAGTCAGAGAGATCTAACAAATTCTTTTGATCCCAACATTTATATTGACTCAGTAGGAGTCCCTAGATGAGTACCTAATGAATTTAAGGCCCAAAACCAAATAGCTGCTGGGTTTGAATCAGCATTCTTCTGGTGGTCAACTATTAATTAAAATGTGGATTGGATTAATTACATCTATTATAATAAACAAAGATTCATCAACTATATTCGAGATGCTCTCAAGGGAGTGGCTAGCCAGTTAGATGCCACCAGCCAAATGGCCTGGGAGAACAGACTTGCACTAGACACGATCTTAGCAGAGAAAAGGGGTGTATGCATCACGCTGGGTGGAAAGTGTTGCACTTTCATTCCTAACAATACTGCTCTAGATGGAACCATCGCAAGGCATTCCAAGGGTTAACAACTTTAGCCAATGAATTCACGAAAAATGCAGGATTTGATGACCCATTTACTGATTGGCTAGAGAGTTGGTTCAGGAAATGGAAAGGACTGGTAGCCTTCATTCTTATGTGGAAATGGGACCAATAGGAGTGAAAAAACGAAAAGGACGGAATTGAAAGACATAATGTATACAGTGGTCCATTTCTAAGACAAAGTGCCTTGAATTGGCTTAGGTCAGCAAACTACAGAAGAAACACGATATACTAGGCCCCTGCTTGGATAGCTGATGCCTGCTTGTCACCCCCACCCCCCACCCCTGCCTGCCAACCCCCTGCTTAGTTGCCCTCACCTAAACCAAAGAAGTTTAAGATGAAAGTTTACTAGCCTGCAAAATAGCCCGTTTTGTCTGTTCTTATCAGCCGGCCCAGCTACTTCGGTCATAGGTCAAATACTTGAAAAGGCCCTAAGCTAACTAGAATTGCAATGTATTGTGGGCTGCAACAAAATGCAGCAGGACTACCCTAAAGAAAACACCTGGCTGGGCACAGTGGCTTACGCCTGTAATCCCAAAACTTTGGGAGGCCAAGGCGGGCAGATCACCTGAGGTCAGGAGTTCGAGATCAGCCTGGCCAACATGGTGAAACCCCATGTCTACTGAAAATACAAAAATCAGCTGGGCATGGTGGTATGTGCCTGTAATCCCAGCTACTTGGGAGGCTGAGGCAGGAGAATCGCTTGAACCTGGAGGCAGAGGTTGTGGTGAGCCGAGATGGTGCCATTGCACTCTAGCCTGGGCCACAGAGTGAGACTTCGTCTCAAAAAAAAAGAAAAGAAAGCACCTAAAGCCCCTACCCAACAACCAGTAGGCAATGTCTGGGAAGACTGTGACCCCATAGTACTCAGCCTATCAGCCTATGAGGAACCAGGGGAGGGACCTGTGTACTATGGGATAAATTGCTTGTTTCAACCTTGCTGGGGGTGCCTGCCCATCAGACACCTGATCTTGCAAGACCGTCATCAAAAGTCTCACTTTCACTGTTCTCTGGGTCTCTGAGTCCATTCTTTGGGTTTGGATGGATGAGTTTCTTTCTTACGCTATAGTAGTGTTGCTTATATTTGAAAATTAATGGTATATATGTGTGACACATATATTTAGTCTCTAGACAAAGCTTAATGCAAATTTGGATTGTTAGACTATTAAGTGACCTTTTAAAGTTCCAAATGGCAGAAAACCCATTCAAACTGGCTTAAGCAAAACAGAAATGATTTTCTCTTATATAACTGAAAAATCGGGAGTAGATGTCATTTAAGCATGTCTAGATGTAGGATTTCAAATGATATATTTAAAATCGGTTATCTCTCCATCTCTAAGCACTTTTTCTTATTAGTTTTATTATTGTTGGCTTTATTCTTAATCTGCACCTGGTGACCTGATGGCTACTCCTGCAGTGGAAAGTAGTCTTGTATTTCCGCATTACCAATACACGTCTTGGATACCAAATACCAACACATGTCTTAGAATTGTATATCTTTGGCTCTGATTGCCCTAGCTTTGGCCTCATACTTATTCCTAAACCAATCACTAGAGATAGGAGGATGTGATGTTCTGATCAGCCAGACAATTCATAAACCACTCCTAGAATCCTAGATCTACAGGAACCTCATGAACTAATAGCATAAAGGGAGACTCCCCAAGGAAAAATCAAGAAGTGTGAGTGTATGCTGAACAGACGAAAATAACAGTTTGCCAACTGTGTAATTGCCAAGCAATAACACCCTGACCACCCAAGGGACTATGACACATGAGTTGGACCTCCGTACTATAAAGACCATATGATGAAAGGGGTGCATCCTTACCTTGTTGTTGCAGTTAATTGGCCTGTTCATATATTCAGCAAGAATCGATTTAGAATATACTCTATATTATGTTTTGTATGAGGGGATTCAAATTTAACTTAGATGTAGTTTCTGTCCTTATAGAGCTCTAAACCTAGTAGGAAGGCAAAATTGCCAAATATGATACAATGCATCATATCATGAATGTACAGAGGAAAATGTAACTACTCTGCACAGAGAATGGGAAAGGGTTCAAAGCCACCATGATATTGAGCTGGGACTTGAAGGAATAGGAATTTCCAACCAGAGCAAAAATATATGAAATTAAATTAAATTAAATAGTAGTGACTGAAATAAGCCAAGATAATTTGGTGCTTAATTGGGACACTTAAACTCTGCTGCTGTATGAGTTGAGAGAGGAAGATACATGGGGATCGGGAGGGAAAACTTTGAGTACTCACACACACCACAGACACAAACACCATTGGGCTGAGGAAGGTCAGGAGCAATTTAAAGCGTTATGAGAATTTAGAGAAAAATTCTATACAACATCCCATACCACTGTTTGTTTGTGTAACTTTTCTTATGCGCTATTTAGCCCGAGAGAAGTCAATTAAAATGGGTAGAAAAAAGGGTTCACTAATGCCTTTTAATGAGAAAAAGAGGAATGGAAAGAAATTCAGACAATCGCAGTGATATCTTTGGGAGCAGAGAACTGAACCATTTCAATATCTTGTTTCATAAAGAAGGAAAGGAAACAGCAGAAGGTTTTCGAATAATTTTAAGTCTAAGAGAAAGTTGACCTTGGTAGTACTTGGAAAAGGGATGTCAAGAATATTGGAAAGTTTTAAAGTCTTTAATTCAATATTCACTTTCTTACTTTTCAAAGTTGACAATGAGCCTAATACTAAAGGCAATTTTTAGGTAGTTGTTCTGTACTGGCAAAGGCATTAAGTAAGTGAGGGTAGCCTCTATACCTATAGAAAAGCTTTCGTAGAAACATAGATATCTTCCTATAAATCATTTAAGCCCATATGTGTGCATGCATATGACACATCAAATGCCATATATGGTTGATTTTCTAGGTCATGCAATTCTGGTACTTTGTACAGTTCTTTGCAATGTTCTAAAGCTTTTTTTTAATGCATTCACAGTAGGAAGAAAAATGTTTTTCAAACTTTTTATTTATTGGTTTCAATACTTTACTGTATAATTCAGACCATTGTTATTTACAAGTGGTATTGAATCTTTAATAACACTATCAGTGAGAAGGCATGTACCTGTCTGCATTTTTTAACAAAAAAGAAAATATATAAATAGCTTGCCATTGTTTGGTAAATTCTACTGTTCAGTTATTGGGAAGCTAAATAATCCATACTCCATTTGAACAAGTTAGAAAAGAATATTTAATGAGCTACAGAGGGAAGTACTTTTAGAGTACTAAACATTTTCACAAATGTTGCTGGAGAGGCAATTGCTCAAATATAATTCTCCCATTAGGAGGTTAAGAGAGATAATAACAGCTTAACACAGAGAAAATAACAGAAGAAATAAGATGTCAAATATGATCAGATTCGTCTTTGCCATGTAAATTCAAACAATAAAATTGCTATGTAATTAATTCAAAACTCTTCTTATTTTATGTTTCAATATTTAATTCTTCAAGCAAAGGTCTGCCATTACCTCTAGGATCTGGAGCACCCATAGTATTTGCATCTGGAGGGGAGCTCATTACTTTAACAGGGAAGAATGCAATTTCAGGTGTATGCTTACTTCTGCCATCCTAAAAGGTATTGATGGAAATGATACAAAGTTGAATTTTATATATATATATATATATATATTTTGAATATTGAATAATAAACTTAAGTTGGAATAATCTGGTTCTCATCCTTTAGAGTTTTTTAGTTTATTTCTTCATTTTATAATAGCTAAATTTTGTTCCACCATAAAGAATTATCCAAGTGTAGACAGACAAAAACACAACTGGGTCAAGTGATCTGACTTCTTGAATCAACTCTTGCAGTAATTATGTGACTTTTGAAAAGGATGGAATGGGGCGGTAGTAAGAAGTTATTTCAGTAGACAACCCAGGAAGCCTAATGCCTGCTTTCATGGTGATTATACTGCTCTTCTTTTACAAGTTCCTCAGGAATAGTTATGTAGAGAGAACTGTGACAAAGCAAGGAATAGTAAGATATTATTAGCTGAGGATCTACCTCCAAAACCCACTGAAAAAAATGTGTTTCTGGTTTGGACCATTTGGAGAAAACTCATTTTTCTCCTATTCTGGAATTACACGAAGTCTTGAACCATGGCAAGTTGAATCAAAACTCAAATGTGTAATTATTACCCCTTCCCCAATACTGATATGTGATTCCATGGATTAGTCTTGCCTATTTTTAACTCTATATATGTAGATTCATAGACAATTTTCATATCTGGTTTATTTTGTTAAACTTTTTTGGTAGAGTCTTCAATTTTAACGTTTTAACCCACTTCTGAACTATTCAGGTTGCTGGCAGAAACAGTTCTTGTGGTTGTAGGACTGAAGTCCCTGTTTCCCTTCTGGCTATCAGCTGGAGGCTTCCCTTATCCTCTAGAGTAAGCTTGTCCACCCCACAGCCCACAGGCTACATGTGGCCCAGGACAGCTTTGCTTTGAATGTGGCCTAACACAAATGTGTAAACTTTCTTAAAACATTATGAGTTTTTATTTTTTTTTTAGCTCATCAGCTATCATTAGTGTTAGTGTATTTTATGTGTGGCCCAAGACAATTCTTCTTCCAATGGAATTTTAACTCTGTAGTATTCCACTCATATTCATAATATGAAATTCCATCATTATTTTTTCTTTCTAATGATGATAGATATTTAAACTATTTCTGTAATAAGAATATGCTACTCTCAGAATTTTTTACATGTCTCTTGGTGTGTTCTATGTATGTGCTTCTGGGTATTTTATTGAGGAATGCAATAGGAAGATTTCCAAAGAGAAAAAGTGACCCATAATTCTGGAGTCACATCTCCTGGTTTCATTCTCATTCTGGATCATAGCGCCTTAATTCTTCACTATATTTAGCTGTTTTCGAACCTTCAAAAAATATTTTGTACAGTTCCTCTCAGAAGTAGTTTTCATCTGTTATTATCAATAGTAAAAATCTCATGGTACATCCTCTTTAAGTGATTTTAACTTATAAACATCAAGCTTGAGGTTCAATTTCATAAAATAGAGTTATATTTTGTTCCAAATTTTCTAGTTCTGAAGTAACATTTGTTCTCTCCCGTGGTACTGCCAAACTTTCAGTATGTCAATACTAATTAAATTAGACATCGTTGAACATAAAGTGGGGTTCAATAGACATTTGATTTATTATTATTGTCTATTATTAACATTAGATTCAAACCCATAACAAGTTATCAGAGGGGCAAAAACAATACTATACTGGCTGTAGCTACCAAAATATATACATGAAAAATGAAAATGAACCAGTGGCTTTGTTTTCATAAGCTAAATATTTGTATTTGGGGACACACCTAGATAATTGACTGAAGTTTCATTCTTATATGAATCTTTGGCATCATGTGTGCAAACTCATGGAACTTCTGCTCCTTGTTAAGAATTCTTGTACATAGTTAATGAGAAACATAGTTGAAAGACTTGGCTGAAGTCCATGCTAATCACATTACCATGGATAATGAAGAGAGAGCTGAGTATTTGTTTTTAAATTGTACTTCTTATGCTTCATTTTGCCTGCATCCTGTTCTTATTACCACCATTTGAGTAAATAATTGAAATTTCTTTGGTCCTTTTTATGTGTTGTCTATTTAGTAATGTGTGTTTGTTAAGAACCTGGACCCCACTCCCCACCCCAATATCCTTTAATTTGAGCTGGATTGACTACTTCATACATAAAAAGTCAGGAGATTTGGATATAGATTGTAAGAAGAAAATGCCTCTCACCTAAGAACAAGAGGTAATGTGTATCTGAGTCACCTAGAAAGCTTTCATTAAATATGAATTATTATATCCATCCTTTTTATCACCACCAAGGGTAAATCAGAATTTATATCTTCCCCATCCCCAAACCTATCAAGACCCACAACCTTAGGAAATATTGGCTCAATATTGCTGTATGAGTTGTTTTTTGTTTCTCTATCTATTGCTCTATCCCTTCTATCTCTTCTTGCCCGTTTAATTTCATCAGGTTTGACAGCTTAACTTTTCATACCCAGTTTCTCTTAACTTGTCTCCTTCCTCCCAAGAACTTGATATCTTAAATATTTGACCATGCTTGCTAAAATCTAAGTCACTCGTCTAATTCTCTTGGCCTATGACAGTAGTTCTCACACTTCAGCATACATCAGAATCATCTGGACAGATTGTTAAAGCACTGATTTCTGGACTTCACTCCTGAGTTTCTGATTCAGTACGTATTAGTTGGGGCCAAAATATTGTATTGCTAACAAGTTCCGGTGAGACTAATGCTGCTGATTTGTGAACCACACTTTGAGAACCTCTGGCCTATGCTGATCTCCCAGACTATGGACTCATTTTACCTAATTTCTCTTCTCTATGCTTCATCCTCTTTATGAATCTCCTATAATTGTGGCTCTGATTCTTATTTATGTTTATAGACCACTATAATCCTGCTAAGTAAACTCCTGGTTATGATTCTGCTTCTTCTAGCCCTAAGGGGCAACCAGAGCTCTGTTAACTGATTTGGTGATTGGTTGTTTCATTTATTCATATTAATTTCATCATTCAACACATATTACTTAATGCCTAGTATGTGGCAGTCATTGACTATATAAGATTTAAAAATATTATTTTTAAGAAGTTTACAGTTTAAAAAAAGAAAGACCATTGAGTGAACTGACAATGTCAACAAAATCAGTGTTTTATGACAGTGTTAAGCATTGGCATCTACAGAAACACAGAGATGAGAGCTCTAACCCTGCCTGGAAGATAGTACTGAAGGCTTCTAGAAAGAGATGGTGGCTAAGTTTAGCTCTTAGGTGCCAGTTGGATTATTCAGGTGATGAATAAAGACAAGGCATTAGGGACGGGGGAGCATATACAAAAAATTGTGGAGAGCTTAGGTATCTCAGTGTGATTGATCAAAGAATATAGATATGAGTCTAAAAAAACCATGAGGCTGAAGTGTGTGCCAAAATACGCAGGGTGGTTTAAACCAAGCAAATGAGTTTTGGAACTATGAGGAGTCATTAATTTTAAGCAGGTAAATAATATGACCCTCTTTACATTTTTAGAATTGAAAAGTGGTAAATAAACTAGTCTTAGGTGATAAGCAATGATCTAAGTGAATGATAATGAGAATAAACCAAAGTAGTGAAAACTGATATGCGGAGAACTGGAGAGGTTTTTAAAACTGTTTACAAAATAGCACTTAAAAGACTTCATGACACAGAGAAAAGCACCAAGGATTATCTCACTGTCTTTATGACAGAACCAACTGGCACATCAGGAGGAAAGATTAAAGAGGCTAGTTAGATGGGGGAAAAAAATGAGGATTAGAGAAAATGTTCTAGAAAAAGAAAGAAATAAACATGATTTCCTATGATCAACTACTGGGCTCCCTGTAAACAGCTTTTAGTGATGTTAGAATAAGCCAACTGAGGTGTTATTATTCTCTTGTGATTTTCAAAAAGTTGGTTGAGCACTAATCTGAAACTTTTACATGTGAACATTGGACTTTTGCTTACTATAAGCATGTTCACATTTAGTTATATTCAGGTATTAGGTTTTCCTTGCTGGTATAACAAATAACCACAAATTTACTGCATTAAAGCAACATGCATTTATCATCTCACAGCTTTATATGTTGATCTCGTATTGGGAGGCTCTTGCTGGAAAGAACCCACTTCTGAACTATTCAGGTTGTTGGCAGAAACAGTTCTTGTGGTTGTAGGACTGAAGTCCCTGTTTCCTTTCTGGCTATCAGCTGAAGGCTTTCCTTATCCTCTAGAGTAAGCTTGTCCACCCCACAGCCCACAGGCTGCGTGTGGCTCAGAATGGCTTTCAATGTGGCCCAATAAAAATGTGTAAACTTTCTTAAAACATTACGAGTTCTTTGTTATTTTTTGTTGTTGTTAGCTCATCAGCTATCATTAGTGTTAGTGTATGTTATATGTGGCCCAAGACAATTCTTCTTCCAATGTGGCCCAGGGAAGCCAAAAAATTGGGCAACCCTGCTCTAGAGGTTGCAATCCTTGCATGTGGGCCCCTGCATTTTACAGCCAACAAGACATTTTGAATCTGTCTCACACTTTAAATCTCCCTAACATACTTTACTGTGTCTCTTCTGCCTTCAGCTCCAGAAAGTTCTATGTTTTTAAGGCCTCTGGTGATTAGATTGGGACTACCATGATATTTCACAATAATCTCCTTATTTTAAGGCCTGTAACCTGAGTTACGTATGCAAAGTTATTTTTGCCATGTACAGTTTAACACATTTATAGGTTCTAGGGATTACAGTGTACACATCTTTGAGTGGCCATCCTGCCTACCACAGTTCCTATTAAGGCTTTACATCTACTAAGAAAACAGAAACCACAGTCAAGTGTGAATGGCCTATGCCATTTACTATTATCACTGCAGAATGTCTCCGCTGCTGTTCCAAAATGACATAAAGAACCTCCAGAAATGTCCTACATCAAGCAAATGATTTAAAGATGTGCTCTTTGCCTTGTTTCTTCCTTATCCTCTTCTGGCACTCCATTTGTCAAAGTTAGTGTCTTTGGTATCAGTGAAAATGCATTCCCATCCAAGCCTTCCAACTATAAATCTTTTGTCAATTTGAGCTATTTTTAAGCTAATGAATACACAGGATTAACATGTATGTTTGAAGGCATGATGTTCAACAAAGCCAAAGTTAATAGTACAATCAGTGAAGATTATTCTGCTAAAATTTTTGCTATCTCCTCTGTATTTAAAATAAATGAAAAAATATTCAGCTAATGATAGTGTGGTTAATATATACTAGGAAGTCTACCAGGGGCTTCTAAGATTGAGAAATAATGCTATTAACTCAGAACTCCTCGGAAGATATAATTGTATAAAATCTTTTATCTTGGTTATTTTGCTACTCTGCCATGCAGCAGGGATTTCTGCCATATCAGATACAAGGAAATGTGATTCTGATGCCTAAGTATAAAGGAAATAGTATAGAAGTTATCAATAGAAAATTAAATTAGCATTAAATTATACAAACTTTTTTTATTCAGGAAATCATTTTTAAGGTCTTATGATTAAAGATTTGCATTTGGCACAGTCATAGATTTTGTTGTATTGTTTTTCTGAAAATACATATTTGAGTGGAATTTAGTCTGACTCTTTCTGTCATCTTCAGATTTACACTTCTTCTCCATTTTGAAGTACTTATATATTTCCTTCATTTTGAAGTGAAGATAATGCCTGACAGCTGCTGATCTTATACTTGACTTTAAGTGAAGAGGAGATACCTGGTCTCTAAACTACATCAACTTTCTGTGTTATTTGTACAGAATGATACAATTTAGAACCTTTTTCTAGGTCCCAGCCAAAGAAGATGGTCTAGATCTTCTACAAACTGATGTAAGGGGATACCACTTATGATGCCTAGATAATAATATAAAACTTTAGCATTATGAAAATCACCTGCTCCTTTTGCAGACCCTACAGGTATATGCCCATGGTTATCACCAATTTTTCCTTTCAAAGTTCCATAATGTCACTCGTCCTCATAGATCACACTCATGAATTTGACCTACTATTGTGGTCACTGCTTATAACACCACTACCACTCCCATACAGTAACAATCTTTCCCTAAGAAATCTCAAGACTCCTGGAGAACCCTTCTCAAACACTTCAAGTTGCTTTTCTCTAAATATCACCACATACATAATAGCTAGATGTGAGCACCCTTATGTCACATAAAACAATCTACCTTGTTTCCACGATGAAATACAGTGCATGGGTAGGACATTGAATGCCAAACTGATGACAATTTTCAAGTAGGGATAGGCTTCCTTATGAAGTGCTGGCTTTCAAAAAGACCTTAGTGATCACTGAAACTCATTTACATATACCACCTATTAGCCCATGGACTAAATCAGCTCATTCCCTTCTGTGCACTCTTGCTTTCTTCTATAAAAACTGAAGTTAATATTTCTGGCTTCATAGCATTCCAGTGAATAATAAATGAAGATTTATCTCCAAAATAACTTCCACATTGCCCAATGTATAACAGATAGCTAAACAATGTGGTTCCTACACTCAGTTCTCTCTTTCTTGCTTTTGTCAGGCTTGTGTTCTGATTTCCCCAGTTATTCATTCTTTCCAAGAAATCTAAGTCTGTGTGATACATTTCATCTGCCCACAAATCAAGTTCAGAAAAGATAGACATTCTAATTCTGGGTTCCCTGTTGATCATCAGTTACTCAAGTTAATCACAAGTCATAGGCCTAGAAAGTTAAATCCTTCTTTATTTAGTGTACCTGGATTTTTAAAAAGCAAAAGTCCCCGCTTCAAATCCAAATGCAACATGGTAATGTATTGTCAGAGTCCTTCAGACTAAGATTATAGTTTAACATTTAAGTAGATAATTTCATAACATAGGTCTGTATAAGACATTTTGTTGTACTATTTTGTAGAAAACCTATTTAAACTCATCACACATATGCCTTAATTAGAATAAGCTTTGTCTTCATTATGTATAAATGTAGAAGACTTCAAGAAAGATGACACTCATCTAATGCCTCCATATAACAAAACAAAAAAAATAGAGTCTTCTTAAAGGTACCAGAATTAACTATTCTATCAAATAAAATTATGTTGTCATGGCACTTTGCAATTTATAAATACTTTTCTATTCATTATTTATTTGATCTTCTCAACATCCCTATAAGATAGAAAAGACATTTATCACTGATTTGCACTTGAGGACACTGAGGTTAAGAGAAGTTATATTAATTGCCCAAGACCATGTAACTAGGAAGTCCAGAACCCAGTATTCAAACCTAAGTCTGACTAAATAAAGACAGAGCCCAAACTCCCCACTGTTATGACAAAGAACCATCCAAATCTCCTTACTCAATAAGCAGTGCTCTTTTATCTAATCTGTGTTACTACCTTGCTACCTTTTTTGAGGTTATGTTTAAATATAAAGAAGCATTCTTTATTGCTTTGACTTGCTTAAGATTCCATGCATAATACTTTGAACTGTGTATTCTACAATATGTAAACTATTTTATTTTCTATTTGTTTCTTTTTTTTTTTTTTTTTTTTTTTTGAGATGGGGTCTCACTCTGTCACCCAGGCTGGAGTGCAGTGGCACCATCTCGACTCACTGCAACCTCTGCCTCCTGGGTTCAAGTGATTCTCCTGCCTCAACCTCCCGAGTAGCTAGGATTACAGGTGTCTGCGACACACCTGGCTAATTTTTTGTATTTTTAGTGGAGATGAGTTTTCACCATGTTGGCCAGGCTGGTCTCGAACTCCTGACCGCAAGTGATCCACCCACCTTGGCCACCCAAACTGCAGGGATTACAGGCGTGAGCCACCACGCCCACCTTTTCTTTTATATTTATTATTACATTTGTGCACATCTCAAATTGTGGGGTTTAGGGATTTTATATTTTTTATTATTATTCTTTTATTGACAATTGGATAAGTTAGTGACTTTACTATGAAAGTCAATGAGTGAGGTTGCACCAAGATTCCAACTGATTCAGTGATTACTCTTAGAAACTGTAAGAAACATGGGACTTAAGGAAATAGTTTAACCCCTGATCTCTGCCAAATATGCTAAAACAAAAAGATAGTTAAGCTGCAAGAATTTAAAGCATATATGTAAGAACAATTTTGTTTTAAAATAATTATTGAGTGATGAATATAATACTGGAATTCTATATGACAAATTAATTCTGATAAAATATACAAGAGGACCCAGGCTGTTAACCACATCAATAAAGGAAGTTTCTATTTTTTAATTATATGTTGCCATTTATAGAATCCCATTTTAAATTTTAAAATTAAAGTATTATTAATCCCTAATTTCTTGTTTTAAAACTGGAACTTTAGCTGTCCCAAAGAGCTTATATTAATTTTCCAAAATCACGCAACTAGTTAATGGCAAACTGAGATTAGAACTAACATTTTCTAACTCTGATTCTTAATCCAGTGCACTTTCCACTACTCCAGGCTTCCTCAATATATGAATCTCCAAATTTTCATAACACAAATGTGTGTCTCTTGAGAAGTAAGAAGATATTAATTTCTAAAAGGATAAAATAATCTAGTTTTATTTGCGTTTCACTACTTACCTCAAGTTACACTACAATTCTTTCATTAACCTGGTTTCAGACCTTGTCTGATATTTCTCGAAGAGCTCATCAGCTGCAAAACTAAACCATGAATGACTAGATAGAAACTTGGCATCTAGGAAGAGAATTTTTTTAAAGCCTGATATTCCTTCTAAGCTACTCTAATGTAATAGCCAAGATGATGAGATAACTGTGAAAAGCCAGTAGGGATCTTGAATTAAGATGTATTCTTTGAAAGCCTAACTATGCTCTTATGGTGCTCTCAAAATCAGTGGTGCCTTATGAGGAATCACAGCCTGAGACTGGCTTTGAATGATCTCACCAAGAGTTTCAAACAGACTGATTTCTTTCAGTGTTCACTTGTGTCCTGTGGTGATGAAGAGATTGTTGAAAAGCAAAGGTTTTTCTCTTTAACAAATGGTGGATTATTGTGGAAATAATTTTTTTTGTCTTTGTGTAGTCATACCTTAAAGCATACATTGCATGCTAAGTTTCAGGGCTCAAAAAGTTCTAACGGTCTTCCACATTTCAATTTTATACCATAAAATTGAAGTTGCTGGCAAAATGCACAGCATCACTGGTTTTATCAGCTCCCAGGCTTTTATGATGTCTATATACCGTAGATTTTTATATTTGAAGATTTCTCAATAAAAGATAATAGTGTGACCATTTCATTAAATAATAAGCATGGCTGTAAGGCCCCTGAACAGGTAAGGCTCTATTTAACTGCTAATTATCATCATTGTAAACCATTTGGGATACAGCTAAGTGCGGATACACTGAGATACAACCTTTTTATCTAAAAGAGAGGATAATAACCATGGGTAAAACTTGTTGGTTCTTGTAAGTATCAACCTGAGATAACCCTCAATTAGAAATTTTTATATACAAATGCATCCAAAAGGGGTCTAACACGTAGGTCAAATAGGTAACAAACTATTTGGTGTACATTGAAGAAGGACCCACTCCCCCACCCTGACACACAGGTCTTGTCCAGAAATAATGGCCTTAAAGACCCCTGACTGCTGCCTGAAATTCTGCTAATGCATTTATTCATTAACATTTTTTGATTGCCTACTATGTGTCTTACACTGAGGGGATAGAAAAATGAATAAGAAACAATTGCTGCTTTCTAAAAGATAGTAAGATAGATAAAGAATGGAAACAAATAATAATTCACAACAAAGAAAATAACATGGGATATAGATAAGGTAAGGAGATATTAACATTTAAATGTTGGAGGAGTGAGCATTGAGAAGGAAGAAGAAATAGAGACAGTGAATTTGAATCTTCTCTTGAAGGCTGGACAGAATTTAGACACATAGCTATGTAGACATGGAAGAAGGGGCATTCCAGGCTGAGAGAACTGGGTAAATTAGAGTTGTTTATTATTAAGAAATATAAAATAAAATAGTTTACATATTGTACAATACATAGTTCAAAGTATTATCCATGGAATCTTAAGCAAATCAAAGCAATAAAGAATCCTTCTTTATATTTAAACATAGCTACAAAAAAGGTAGCAAGGTAGGAACACAGATTAGATAAAAGAGAACTGCTTATTGAGTAAGGAGATTTGGATGGCTCTTTGTCATAACAGTGGGGAGCTGGGCTCTGATTTGTCTTCCTCACATCTAATTAAATGTCTGATTTGCATCCAGAGTAACTTTTCCAGACTATGTAATTAATTCCATTATTCTTTGGTAGATTGTTATATTAATCCCCTCCCCCACTCCAAGGAATTATGCCTCCTGGTTATCACACAATTTTGTAGTCTGTTCCTACCCTGACTGAGGACTTAGACAAGTGACTTAATTTAGGCAAAGAAACACCAGCAAACATGACACAAGCAGAGGCTTGATATATACTTATTCATAGGAATTTGCCCTCTGGAATACTGCTATTACCATGTGAGAAGCCCAAGCTGGGAGTAAGGAGGAGGACGTGGATGCAGCCAGAGTAGGAGGTTGCTAAAGATTTGGGAGTTTTAAGATACCTATTAAATATTGTCTCACCTTGACTCAATGACATCAGGCCACATAATTTTGTACTGTTTTTTCATCACATTCAATCCTTGTTTTTCTTTTTGAGATGGAGTCTCACTCTGTCTCCCAGGCTGGAGTGTAGTGGTGTGATCTCAGTTCACTGGAACCTCCCCCTCCAGGGTTCCAGCAATTCTCGTCCCTCAGCCTCCTGAGTAGCTGGATTTACAGGCGTATGCCACCATGCCTGGCTAATTCTTGTATTTTTAATAGAGATGGGTTTCACCATGCTGGCCAGGCTGGCGTCGAACTCCTGACCTCAAGTGATCTGTTTGCCTCGGCCTCCCAAAGTGCTGAAATTGCAGGCATGAGCCACCATGCCCAGCCCATCACATTCAATCTTAATCCCCTGTTCTCTAAATGTACACCATGAGTTCTCTGTTGTTCAGGTAAGAAAATATAGGTAACTCAGTGAAAGATAGTCATTGTGGGTAGAAAAGAATACAAAACAGGTGTTATTAGTGATGTCAGGTTAACAATGCCACCTTCATGAATTGATTATTGGTAATTAATTCAGTCATCTATGTGTTTATTCTTTCATTCACAGAGTAATCATTTATTTAAACATTTATGAAAAGTTTACCATGTGCTGGACACTGCAGGAACAGAGAAAGGAATAAGACAGGCTCTTCTAAAAAGCATAGAAATAAAAGTCGATACACTCAGGCTTGTCTGAAACAAATGAGAAATTCCTGGATATTAGTATAAAACAACATTAAATATAATTTATTCATTTTAATTTTCTAGCATCTTCTCAATACAGTTACACAATACATTTCACTGTATAAAGAACATTTCACACCTCTTCTTAATCCCAAGCTATATTAAGAAAGCTATTGTTTCTGAAATAGTGGTAATCAATTACAAAGGTGTTGTTACGGTAGAGCCACATATTCTTCCTAAATTTTAAGAATATTGTACAGTCTGATATGTTAATGTTTAAGAAATTAACTGATATCTTCTGATAAAATGTATTTAATCCACAGTATCTGTGCCATTACATTTAATAAAACTAAAATGTGGCAACTTCCATAGAAGTTGATTGGAGGCACTTTAATTCTGTATAAAGAACGTTGCATACTTTGAATACAAGCGCCGAAAATTTACGATTATAGTAGTATTCTACATTAGACTTGGTGTTTTAGTGTGCATCCAAATTATTGTGTTATTTCATGTCATTTCTTAATAATGTTCCAAGTGTCTTTCAAAGAGAATAGAAAAGAATGTGCCAAGTTAGAACAATACATAGATTTCAGTAAAATCAGTTGCAATCAGTTCTTTTAACGGTGTGATTGCAGATGATTTAACATTGATATATTTATCATTGCATTTAGAATGCTTTAAGATACTATCATGCGTTGGATTTCACAACGAGTACATCATTTTCCATGGCTGTTTGCTGTATGATAGCAGAATAGGAGCACTCTACAAGTTTTCACCTCATTAAAACCTACTGAAAAAAATGAATGGATCATCAAATACATACAGAGTGACAATTTTATAACGGAGCTGTTGTGTTTATTAGTGTTGCACTTGTAGCATCTGAATTAATCATGGATTCAAAATCCTATGAAATTTTTACTTGAAAATATTCTGTTCATGTATAACAATCTATGCTGGTTATTTTACAATTTTGATTAATAACAAATCATTCTGCATTTTCTCTAAAATTTATTCCTTGACATTGTGATGTAAGAGTCTAATAGTGTTTCATTTTAAAGAATAAAATATGCATGGAGTTTCATACGAAGAAATTATAACAATAAAATAAACATAGGACCATTTATCTGGCATACTAATTTTAACCTTTATTCCATCCAGTTATACTTGGGATTGTGATTCTGCTCATGAACTGGTGTCAAGCAATGGATGGAAAATTTTTGAGTAGTGTTGATGCCTTTTACATTGTTCTGCTTCTCTTGCTATTCAGCAATGCCCATTTTGATGTACCTGTATATTAGCATATATAAATTGAACTTAGTTTAAAAATATTAATTGCTTGTTTTAGGGCAAATGCTGTGTTGGTACAAAGGATCTAAGTTGAAAAATATATCCTGTCATCATTGAACTTGAAAGCTTATAAGAAAGATAAACAAATCAATAGGTACCAAAGACATCTAACCATTCAGGAAATTCTGTCAACTCTCTTGAATGTATGTGCAGAATTAGACTATTTCTCACTATCGCCATCACTGCCATCTTGATCTGAATCACTCTTAATCACTCACCTGGACTATCATAGTAAATTCCTGATTCATCTCTCTGTTTCTGTTCTGGCTCCTCCCAACCCTTTGTCCTAACCTCAAAAAAGTAACAAAAGTCATTAAAAAAATAAAAGTCAGATTATGTTACTCCTACACTCAAAACCTTCTAATGGCTTCCTAAATCATTTGCAATGTAAGTCAAAATACAATTGTCTAGAAGGCCCTACGTCATCTGGTCCCTGTGAAAACTCTGACAAATTCTTTCTTTCTGGTTTACTCTATCCCAGCCACGACGGGGCCTCTATTTTGTTCCTGAACACTCTAAGCATGCCCAATTTTAGGCCTGTGCACTTGCCGCTCCCTCAAGTTGAAACAGTTTTCCCCCAACCCATATGGCTGTCCTTCTCATTTCCTTCCACACTCAAATATTATCCTATTAGTGAGTCCTTCCCTGACCATTATAGGTCAAATAGCCACCCCCACCCTTGCAGCTTTTCCTGTTTTTCTTCTACTGTGTTGTATTTTTCTACACATAGCTTACATCTCTCTGACCCATCATTCATTTATTTGTTAAAAGTTCATTGTCTTCTCATACTATATGTAAATACTGTGAGTATAGAGATTTATGTATTTTGTTCACTGCTACAGCTATGGCTTGAAAAGCTGTCTATTTTTCTAACATTTATTATTCCTGCTTTCATTGTTTTCACCAGTTATGTTTATTTGGTAAATCTTTCTTACTTTTTGAAAAATCTTTCTGTAAAAATCTTTGTCTTTTAATATTGGTCTCTAATAGAATCACATTTGTTATTATAACTGTTATTAAATTTTACTAATTTCTGATTTTTATACTTTCTACTTTATTGACCTTTATGCTTTATATATTTATATTTTTTTGATATTTTATTTTTTATATCTTTCCTATATAGACTAAATTTTCTTTGTTTTTTTTTTCCCCCGGTGATTTGAACAATATATATCCCGTTCTTGGTTTTAGATTATGGTCGTCTTTTTATTTTTATAAATTATTGTTAAATCTACTTTCTCTACATAATATGAGTGAGATGAGAGTCCTAGCTTTTTGCCAAGCTACAGCTACTACTGGTATGCAGACATTCTGGTTTGCCTTCCAGAAGGGAATATGCTTTAGATAATTGTCATGAGGAGTTTTGTGAACACAAAGAGCAGAAAGAATCATCAGTGTGGGAAGGGGAAGTCTTCTAGGGTGGCCCAGTCTGAGACTGATCCCAGGCTCCACCTCAAAATTTCAGTTCTGAGATCTTTGGAGGAAGGTGCTGTACGTGGGAGTCACATTTACCCTTTTCACCAGAGTATCTCTGGTTCTCAAGCGTCCAAATATAGCACATGACTGGGGAAACCTCTTCTTGCTTTGGCACAAAGCATAGCATAGTACCAAAATTCAAAGACATGAGGAGTTTAAAAAGCAGAGTCAAATTTTCAAGTGAAGGATTCGTAGCAAAGTCGGGTGATAATAATCTTGTATGTCATTGTAGGCACTACCAAAAGGGACCTTAGTGTGGTGCCTTTGATGGGCTACACTAATGATGGAGAGTAACGAGCAGAGCTGAAGAAGGAGCTGTGGAACTAGCACAGAGCAACTGAAAAGAAGTCTTTGTTAGCATGCGTGACATAGTTTGGGGTGCCTAGAAGTTATTGGAGTAGATTCTCCCAAAAGGTAGAGGCTTTACACTAGTAGGTGTGACAGTGGGAAGGTGGCTTACGTAGTGAAATTCAAGAACCAAATTATAACTGTGCATTCCCCTGATAAAAAGCAACAAAATTAATGTGCTTCTGTTTCCCCTTCCTCTTCTATTCATTATTTTCCAGTGTAATTGAAATTAGATACATGAATTTTAATTGATTTTTTTCTTATTCTTACATTAAATATCTTCTTTTTCAAGAATAATTTTTGCCCGTACGATTTAATTTTGTCATATTTACCACAATCTTTTAGAAAAATGTTTGACTGGTAGTAGTGTTATCTGGAATTCTTTTATACTATGTTTTCTTCATTTCTGTCTTTCTATTTTCTACTTATTTCTTCCAAAATATATCTTTGTGGAAGACTCCATGGTGTGTGTATATTTTTAGCCTTTGAATATCTGATTATTTCCTCCCATTGTTTTTAGATAGACAAAAGACTTGACTAGGGTGTCTCCAGCTTTTACTCTCACCTGAACTCCAGAATCCTATGGCTATCTATGGTCATCTCCACTGAATGTTTAAAAGATATCTCTGTTAATATGTTATATAAGGTAATTGTGTAACATATTAACAGAGATATCTTTTAAAAATTAAAATTTCAGAGAAAAGATGAGACAGAGAGAAATGCATAATAATGGCATTTTGATTATTCAGGGAAATATACTTGTTCTTAGGATATATGTGATGAAGTATTAGGTGTTGTAGCAACTATGAAAATGTACTGCTCAGATCTCCTGTAGACAGGAGCAGAATTGACTACCATGATGGCTATATTTCATGTACTTCCCTGTTCAAGCCAAGGTACCCTTCATGCTGCTTCCAGTCAGTGGCTGTGCACAGTAGGTGTACTAATGCAGGCGCATGCCCTCAAGAAGTGGGACCCCATTAACAGATGACTTTAGCTCAAGACTTCCCATTGGCCTGGCCAAAACTTACTTAGAAATGTGCTGCATTCTGAAATTTTTCTCCCTAATCTCCTCTTCTTCTCTCTGTTCTTCATAGGAGTCTCAAGTATCTCTCAGCCTTCTTCTGCTGCCCCAACCATTTGTTTCTCACAGCTCACACAATATATCTCTTGTAAGCCCAACTTATACTGGCATCTACTTCACAGAAGGTCTGAACTAACAGGGTTACATGCTATGATGTCCAAGTAGTTAAGGAGAAAAGTGTACCTGTTTGTGTGTGTGTGTGTGTGTGTGTGTGTCAGAGAGAGAGAGAGAGAGAGATGAGAGAGAGAAAAGAAAAAAAGGAAGGAAGCAAATATCTCAAAATATTAATAATTGATACATTTAGGAGAATACTGTGTGTATTCATTGCATTATTCTGTTTTAGATTTGAAAGTTTTTAAGTAAAATGTGGCTGCTAAAAAATAAAAATCGAAAAATTACAAAAAAAAGATACATGAAGCTCAACATGTATATTGATGAGACATCTATTTCCAATTTCAATGTCTATTCTCCTCAGCAACAAATCCCTGATTTTATTTGGGGCACATTGCATCCAGCCTAGAATTTTATTTCAATTAAAACATCATCTGACTCTTATATTCAAGCAATGGAAATACAAGTAAACATGTTATATGGGACTGTGGGAAGTCTTCCTAAAAGGTAGGAGGTCTTTCCTTTTCACCCTCTCCTTTAGGGCTTCCTGAACTGTGTATGTGATTGCTAGAGCTCAAGCAGCCATCTTTGAACATGAGGCAGTGCATCAGAAAGAGCAGAGCAGCAAGAAAGAAGGCATCTCAGTTCCTAACGAATGAAGTTACCACATCAGCCATAGAAGCCTGCCTCTAGGACTCTGAAATAAAAAAGATAAATAAACTCTTAGTTTAAGAAGTTGTTATTTGGTGTCTTCAATTTATTTAGACAGCTCATTCTAATGCTTTTTTTTTGTGATAATTTATTTTAGAGTTCTCAGTAGTAATTTTAATCTTCAAAAACTTATTTGAGGTGATACTGGATTTCAAAAGCATTGTCAAAAGAATTTTATTATAGTCCAATGTGAATTGTCTATCTTTATTTGAATATTAAATATAATAAAGTAGTCAGTTTTACATAGCAAAGAGCGTTTCTAATTGGGTAAAAATTTACGGAAAATGGTTGGCATTTACAGCTCAACCTAATCTTACACTGATATTCTGTCCAAACTAACAACTCAATTTCCATCTTAACCTCCAAAACAAAATTCTCCCTAGCCCATTCTTCTAGATGTTCAAGAGGAAAAAAAAAAAACACATAAAAATCATCATAAACTCCCTTTTATTTAAGTCAGTTTCTTTCTTAGATGTTTATAGGATACCTTCGGTCATTGCAGTGTTTTATAATTCACTATGATATGCTTAGTTGTGGCTGATTGCTCCTACTTAGCAGGTGGGTAGTAGTCACAAAGAGGCATTTAGATGCTTTCTCATAGTTCCTTCTTGTTTCTGCTGTTGCTGTTTTAAAGTTCTGGGTTTAAATTAACAAAGAATTATTTTTTAACCAGTCCATCTATATTAGTTTCCTGTGGCTTCCGTAACAAATTATCAAAAGTTGGTGGCTTAAAACAACAGGAAGTTATTCTTTCACAGTCCTGGAGGGCAGATTCAAAGTTAAGGTGTCAGGAGGGTGGTTGTCTGTCTAGAGGCTTTAGGGAAAATTCTGTTCCTTGCCTCTTGTTTCTGGTGGTTCTTGGTCATATCACTCCAATGTCTGCCTCCTTCTTTGCATCACCTTCTCCTCTGTGTGTCTGTGTCTTCTTCTTTTCAATCTCTTATAAGAACACTTGTCATTGGATTTAGGACCCATCCAGATAATCCAAGATGATCTCATCTCAAAAAACTTAATTACTTAATTATCTATAAAAACCTTTTATCCAAATAAGATAATATTCACAAAGTCTGGGAATTAGGAGGTGGTCTTATCTTTTGAGGCCACCATTCAACTTACTACACTATCCATGCTACAATTAGGGGTGTTTTCTTTGAAAGGTCAGCCAATCACCGATTTGTGCTATTGTGTATTGAGTGTCTATCATAGTGCTACTGTGAATTTGTGTGTAAGTGTGTTTGTGATGTGTGTACATTGTGTAAGTGTTTGTTTTTCTTTGGTGCTTCAAAAGGAAGTTTGAGGGTACCCAAAAGCCTGTGTCTACAAACTAGATATTCAGCATATATATGAAATTATATAATCCATTATTTTTCAGGCAAAAGTTTCCATCTAGCTCTCTGCTCTCAGGCAGAAAATTTGGATAACCTACACAGGATATTATCAAAGTAGCATAACAAATGAAAATTGCTGACAAAAGCTAAATATGCTTTCATTTATGCATTAAATACACATCTCTGGGATGACTATGATGTTCCAGGAATCATGTTAAGTATAGAAATGATTAAGATACATATATATTGTATTCACAGATTTCGTAATGTATTAAGAGGGTGTGATACAACATAAATGGCTATACATCAAAGAAGAAAATAATAAGGATCTGAGGAGAGAATACATTCAAATGGCATGGGTGTTAGGAAGAGCGATAAGAGAAAAGACAAAATAATTTAGGGGAGACATGCACTTTGATTCCTTAGTATATAGATATGAAATGAATGAGTAAATAGATTTGGATGCATTTTTTATGCATTTGCAACTACAAGAGAGGTAGAAACCTGCGTAGTAAAAGCCAAAAATTAACTAGAAGAAGTTCTCCTATATTTGGAGGAGTAAAACTGCAAATAAATCATTTGCTATGTTTAAATTAATATATTTTAAAACTGCTGTTTGAAATTTAACATTTTAGAATTCACATAATTCATTCTATGCACCTATTTGTTCAAAGAAAAGGAAGAAAAGAACAATGCAGGACTCTAGAAAGACTGCCAGAGGAAGGTACTGGGATTTGCTCCCATGCAGTGTCGTCCTTGAATTTCACTTTGCCTTTGAGGATAAGAACAGGGCGTGAGAAATACTTCAAAGTGGTTTTCTGGCCAGCTATGTTTTGCCAAGCTCTCACAGCTTTCTCAAAGCTTTCAAAATTATTAAATACCAACATACATCTCCTACACTTTTACTTTATCAGGAGAGAACACTGCAAGCAGCATCACAGCCTTCAGAATTCTTTATCATGTCGTAAAGCAGCTGCATTCAAACTGCAATGCTTCCACTCAAGCCATAACAAGGCAACGTTGACATTAAGATGCAATGTTCCTCAGATGCCAGTTTTAGCAATAGCTATAATAAGTGTCAGAGAACATTATCACATGGTAACTCTTTAAAGTTGGGAATGTGACTTTTATCCATCTTTGAAACTAACTGATTTCAAATTTACATGCCACCTTAGATAGAAAAAAATGGCTGCTTCTTATCTATATTGTCAGGAATTTTAATTAGTTTTGTTCTTTTTCTTATCTTAACCCATTTATGCTAGAGGCTGCAATTTTTTGAATTTTTGCATGAGTGAAAAATCAGACCTTGGCAATGAACTTGAGCAGTATGATATAAATAACTCCCACATGCTTAGCGTTCCAATAATGGAACACTAGGAATAAGTGGGTTTAAAAATATCTTTTCTCTATCCATAGTCAGCATCAGTTACTTATCTGCTTTTAGGTGGAAGAGCAATTACTGGAATTGTCTTGAGTCTCTATGAAGTTTAAAGGCTCTTCCTGATATTTGACAAGCCCCAGAACACTGCCAGCATGAATAACGTTTACTGAATGTCCAGTGTGTAAAAATCAGAATCAAAACCTTACTGACTTCTAATTGCGAAGATTTAAAGAACAGAAAGGATGATTCATGTTTTTTTTTTTTTTTTTTTTGAGACGGAGTCTGGCTCTGTCGCCCAGGCTGGAGTGCAGTGGCGCAATCTCAGCTCACTGCAAGCTCCGCCTCCCGGATTCAAGCCATTCTCCTGCCTCAGCCTCCCGAGTAGCTGGGACTACAGGCGCCCGCCACCACGCCCGGCTAATTTTTTGTATTTTTAGTAGAGACGGGGTTTCACCATGTTAGCCAGGATGGTCTCGATCTCCTGACCTCGTGATCCGCCCGCCTCGGCCTCCCAAAGTGCTGGGATTACAGGCGTGAGCCACCGCGCCCGGCCGGATGATTCATGTTTTAAAGGTGTTTACAGCCAAGTGGGCATTCAGAAGTACACATAAGTGATGAATGATTACATTTGTATAGTGCTTTGCAAATTACTAAGGTCTTAAAGACTTATTCCTTAATCTTTACAATAACCTGGTAAGGTAGCTCTTAGAGATAAGAGAAATTGAGGTAACATATTTAGAGATAAGCAATTTGAGGTAATTTTTTAAAAAAGAAAAGCGATTTATTGGTAGAGCTGTGGTAAAGTCTAAATCTTTTTTCTCTAAATTCACTGTTCTTTCTACACTATAATATGAATTAAATGCTGTAAGAATTTAAACCAGAAAGAAAAATGATTGCAAAATGAGAAAATGGTAGATACTTCACAAGGATGAGTGGCTTAGCTTGATTGCTAAGGATAAGAGGACTGACATCACCTGAATATCTGGCAGGGGTAAAGACATAAGCCATTCTGTGTCATTGAGGAAGGGGATGTGCTGGGCCTTCTCAGGCCCACTGTGTAGCATACCACCCTCAGCACTCTTAACATGGAATGGCCTCCTGGTCACCAAACTCCCAGGTTTTCAACTTTCTGAATGCATTTTTCCAAGTTGGTTAAAATTTGAAAAACCAAGAGTCACATGCAACTTAGGGAGGAAAGAAGAGCCCTGGATTGCTTTTATTATTATTATTATTATTATTTATTTATTTTAGTTTTTTTCAGCACAATTGCTTCTTTTTAGAAACCTACTCCTCATAATAAAGGGCATTTTAAATTGAGAAGATAAATATATACTCACTCACAGCCTTTAGAGCCATAATGTGCTAATACCTTCTACAAGAGCTAATGTCTTCAGGTGATTTTTACCTAAGGTTATGTATTCTTTTTCTCACTATTTAAGATTGTTCACACATCCCCTTTACCTGAAATAAAGTGAAGGTATATGTGTATTTTTTATCACTCTGTGAGGAGTATCTCATTTGATTTTTTTATTTATATCCTATTAGAAAGCAACCAATTAATTCTCCAATGCAGGTATTTCATTTCCATTATTTATTTCTTTACTGAAAAAACACTATATGTCAGGTTTATGCTAGATGATTTTTTCCACAAGTATTATTTAATTTCATCTTTATTAAAAATCTCACATTGCTAAAGAAGAGAAATGTGAAGCTCAGTCAATTAATTTCTTCCCCCAGATCACTCAGTGAACTAAATGGCAGAGCTGATATTTGAACCCAAGTCTCCACTTCACAGTCCCTTACTCATTCCACATTCCACAAGAGCTCTCTAACCAAACTTCAAGTGCCTGAGTTTAGGGCCACTTCAACTCATCGTCTGCTGGAGACCAGCCACTGAAATTAATGTTTGCATTTGTTTTCTTGACTATACAGGGTATGTGGGTAATCTTTATAAGATTCTTGTTTCCATTACCATGGAGTTAAATAGAACAGCTATACATAAATCAAGACAAAAAAAAAAACCACTGAATTCTTTAGGAACAAAATGTTCTGCAACAGGGATAAAGCACAGAATACAAAGTATCCACAATGTGCTGGATAGCTCGTAGACATCTTTAGAATACTAATCATGTGTCACTTCCATGATGCATACAAAGTCTCAGCAGCTATTGGTAAACTTGGATAAAATCACTGGGTAACTTTCGGCTTTGTCTCAGTTGGTGGATTCATGAGTAACCTGATCACATAAAGACATCATCATGAAATATGCATAGGGCTGAACTGTTTAGTCACACATCACATTTTCTGTTAACACATTCTCATTAGATTTTCTAAACACTATCAGGGTAATTCATCCTTTCATGCTTCAGCTTATCTCCTCCTTCAGATGCCAAAGGTCGCTTCCACCACCACTTCCCCTCCCAGCCCTCCCACAGGTACACACCTCACCTCTCCCCTTCATGTGGCCCCTCTTTCTTTTGTCTCTCCATGTTCCAGACTTTTCCTTAATCATCATTTTTTTGTGCCCTTTGTTGCACATACTTTCTGTAGCTTATAGACTGCGCTCTTCTAACACTCATTCTCCTTACTTCCACTAAAAACAATATTCAAAGCAGATGTTCCCAAATTAATTCAACAAATTAGAAATCTAGGCCATACTTTCTAATTTAACTTGATTTAAATCATTCTGTATGACCCTGTCAAAGCATATGTGGAGGAAAGTAAATGAATTTAGAAACCAGCAAAATGTGGATTCTAATCAGAATTCTGACACTTTATCAAATGTGTGACCTTATACCTCAGTTGTAAAGATGAAGTATTAATATTACCATATAAGGTTACTGTGGAGACTAAATGAGATGAGGCATTCAAAATATCTCGCTGTGTTACCATACCGCAGTTGCTTAACCTTTCTTTGATTACATTTCTTCATATGGTTTAACTGTTTAGTCACACATCACATATTCTCTTTACTCATTCTCATAAGATTTTCTAAGCACTATCAGAGTCATTCATCCTTTCATGCTTCAGCTTATCTCCTCCTTCTTCATATGTAAAATTGCATAACAATTATATATCTCATTGGGTTGTGTGAATATTAAACTGGTTAACATATGTTGCTTACAGCTATGCCCCGCACAGGGTAATACTTATCATTATAATTGCTTAATACCTAACATCATGTCTACCATTGAAAGGAGAGCTCCTGTAGTTCTACAAATGAGATATTAGAAAACAAAGTCTTAGATTATTGATTTGTCAAGTGGAGATAAGTGCACACTATCGAATTGAGTAATACCTAAAAAGCATAATGGACACATTAGAATAGATATGAAAATAGAATTGTTAGGACATGGTGACATTTTATGAAGGAGCTGAGAAAGAGGGAGGAATCAATAACAGCCCCCAGTTTTTATCTGGGTAACTAAATTCATGGTGATGTCCTTCACTAAGAGAAAAGAAACAAGCTTTGGTTGAGAAGAAGGAGGGCTCAAAGGCATTATGTGGTATGATATAAAGCCTAAAAGATTCCATTGGATTTAACCACACAATAGTTTACATTGAAAAGGTTTATTGGAGTGGTAAAGACAAAATGAGACTGTAGTGGATTGAAGAGGGGATGGTCAGTGAAGATGTAGAAGCAGAAAACCCTTTAAGAATATTGATTATAAAGAAGAGAGAAATAGAGGCTGGACACAGAGGCTTGCACCTGTTATCCCAGCACTTTGGGAGGCCAAGGTGGGTGGACCACTTGAGGTCAGGAGTTTGAGACCAGCCTGGCCAGCATGGTGAAACCCCATCTCTAATAAAAATATAAAAATTAACCAGGCAAGGTGGCAGGTACCTGAAATCCCCACTTCTTGAGAGGCTGAGGCAAGAGAATCCCTTGAACCCAGGAGGCGGAGGCTGCAATGAGTTGAGAGATCTTGCCACTGCACTCCAGCCTGGGTGACAGAGTGAGTCCATCTCAAAAAAAAAAAAAAAGAGAGACATAGAATGTTTCTCAGAAGGTTGCTTTGAAGAGTCAAGATGTAATATCAGTAACTATATTGATTATTCACAACCATAATGTTTCTTGAGCTGCTATAATTTGCTCAGATCGTAGGGGACAAATGATACAAAGTGGCTTAAGAATAGTTTTAATCCACCTGGAGAAATATGAGATCTGTGCAAAGAGAAAAAAAGTAGTAAGAAGAGAGAACATATACTAAGTACCAAATGTATGGAACTGAAAATAGTTATAACCATTTAGTCTCAATTGGTGCAGGCTAGAATATTTGGGTAAAGATTCAAACAGCAGGCAAGACAAGCTTGTTTTAAAATAAGGACGAGGAACACGTTGGTCAGGAAGGGCATGAGGCAGAAGTCATTGGTGTGAGTAGAGCTTCAGGCAGAAGGGCCTGGCTTAGGCATGGCAGTCAATGATTAGAGGGATAAAGTGAAGAGTGTTTATTCAGCTCATTTCCTCATCTTTACTGGAAAGGTGAGTTTATTGGAAAGCTGTGTCCTGCACAATATCCAGCAATGTAGTAAAAGCCAAATAAATATTTCATAAATATTTATTGAGTAAATGTTGAATATATAGAAAACCTGTAGATAAGAATTTTCCTGGAGTAACACTAAAAGGGAAAAATTAAGGTTTTAAGTCTCAGCAAGTTTATTTTGAGTCACAAATTGGATATTTATAAAAAATATGAAATAACAATTTGGTCTGATAACTAACGAATTCAATTCTAGGGAAAGTTACTGCTAAATATAACCACCACATAAAATTCTCCCATTCTTCTCATTCTTTCTTGCCCTTTACTCCTCCAGTGTCAGGAATACATTTTAATTCAGTATGAGTTTGTTGGTTACCAATAACTCCCCTGGCATGGTTCTTGCTTGGGTGGAGCTTCTAACCTTACGGGAAACAAATACTATGAAAGCCAGGATGAGAAGAAATAATCGAGCAGGGTCCTGAAATATGGGGATATTTATTTAGAGAAAAAGTTGTAAGTAAATTCAAACTTGGAGGAGACACCATGAACAAAGGGAAGGAGGGAAGCAAGAAGGAGCTAGAGGGTATTCTGGGGACAGTCACACAGCATTGACGAAGGGTTAGAGCTAAAATAGCCCTAAACCATCGTGGTTGATAACTTACATTCCTGTGACTAATACTTCTAGCTCACAGGGATAGACTGTCTGGTGTCTTGAAAAAAATAAACAGCTTCTCAGCAACTGAAGAGACGCTGAATGCTTCAGTGAATTTAAAAAAAAAATAGTTATGTTCATTTCTTGTGAATTTTCAAAGTGTCCTTGATGGAAGGCATATGGGACTAAGTACATTTTTAACCTGCCCTTTTGCAGAGACATGGGCATTTAGTTTCCCTGTGTTCGCTAAGGGGAGATGGAGATACCATAGTAAAAGCTATAGTTTCAGATTAGTCCAGTAGGTAAAAGCAGTTTCCTTTCCTGAGTTACCAACAAATCCCCACTTTGCAAGGAGCTGCAAACAAATTCCCCTGAAGTCATAGTTTTTAAAACACTCATTTGTGGCTCCTTCTGAGAGGTTAAAAGAAAACACTCCTTAGAGGTCAAGCTCTGCAGGAGCAAAGCCTCTGCTCATCAGAGATAGAGCTGCTTTGCCTGCTCTGTTGGGGTTGCCCAAGTCTGAGGCTTCTCTTCTTAATACAGAAAACCTTGTTCGTTGATAAAGCCCAGCTCTCCTCACAGCTGTTATTTTTAAGCTCAGCCCTCGTCTACTTGACACATGTACACCTACGCCAGGGTCTTCTAACAGGAAACTTGGCACACAAAATGTCAATGGCATCTCTTTTTTTCTATCTTACTCGTCTTTCGTATAGTTCTTCCTTTATTCTCTCCTCTCCCTGGCCTTGTTTTATTTCCCTCACTTCCCCATTAGTGTCTAGGATTTAATTTTAACATGCAGAGATGGACAGTATTAACAGACCTTTTATGTCTGGATGTTGAATAGGTGCTCAGAAGGTCCCTGGCACATTGCCAGAGAGTTATTCTTGGATCTGGTTTCTTAAATGTGAGTAAGAAGAATCCAGTGACACTTTTGTGCAAATAGATACCCTGTAGTTAGTGCCTTTAGCATCTGTATCTCCACATTTCACATAGGCTGGAGACATGCTTAGATCCTCAGTTCAGGGAAAAAAGAGTAAGTAATATAGGAAAAAGAATAGTTGTTAGTCAAATGATTCATTAGGTGGCCTTGGGAGGAAAAACAGCTCTTCTTTTATAGAATAAGGGATCATTTAATGATCTTTTCCTTTCGATTCTAAAATATTGCTTGCTATATCTCTTTTTTTCTGTCTGCTACATTTCTGCTATGTAGATTTTCATATTGTTTTCCTGCCTGTCCTTTGTTCTGGAAGACTTGTGTTTGCTCATCACATGTAAATGTCCAGTGCATTTCAGGGCTTATGTACAGAGTAGGGATTGCATAGGGACTTTATAATTTTTAGTATATTCAAAACTGAATATTCAGAAAGGTGGCTAGGAAGCAGTATTTAGGTAATAGTTAAAGAGCAAAAGTTGGAAACATTTTTTATTTTTATTTTTGGCTTGATGACTTTATTTTAGTAATCAGACTAGCTAATTATTACCTTTTCATACTTAAATGTAACATATCTTTTGCCATCTTCTTTATTCTCTAAGGTTTTGACTATATGCTTTATGGGAAAAAAATCTCCCACATTGTTCACCTGTGACCACCAAATACAAGTTTCACAACCAATTGTTGGAAGTCAAAAACCTCTGTTCATCCACGGTACCAATGCACTAGAGAAATGTTAGTCCTTATGAAGAAAAATTGCCAATTTTGTTCCAATATCCTTCCTCCCTTTCTCAATTTTAAATTTAAAAAAACAAATTATATATAATGAATGCATAGCTGTCATCTCCTGTGTTGTTACCTTGATCGTCACTTCAGCATTCAAAAATGTTACATTTTGCAGTTTGCATACCTAAGATTCTTCATAAGATTATACCATGTTAAGATGAATAAGAAATGACTGTAACCATGCATAGAAATGAAAATTATACTTGCTTGTTCATTCTAGAGCACTTGCTCATAGAAACCTCAGAATCAATAGCATGCATGTATGTGGTTAGATTTATTTAGTCATTATCACTCTTCCACTTGCTTTTTATGGTGCTGAGCAAATAGTAAGTGAAGAGTATGAGGTTTGTTTTTTTTTCACATTACCCTCAATAAATGGGTTTAACCACAATACAAATCTTATAATCCACCTCTTCAATCCCACTGGCAGTGGGACAAATCCACTAGCTTTAGAGGTAAGCCTTCAAATATACTTCTACTGACAGGTTGAAGTTTGTTTTAGGAAAAATCAAGGTTCTACAATCCTTTGCATTTATTGGAGTTTTCAGTTTCCATGGTTTCCAAGAGTTCACTGAAATTAGGCTTTCCATGTTTAGAAGTCATGCTAGGGGCTTTGGTAAATTCCTTTTCTCTAACCTAGATTATGTTTAAGATCTGTGTATTGCTATTCCTGGATGAGTATTGGGAGCTATTGAACGGTCAACACAGCTCTTCACCTGCATGCCTCCTCTACAGAACCAAGGGTATATACGAGGAATTTCAAGGCAATCTATATGAAGTCAAACTAGGGTTGTTTTCTGGGATCATAAAATAATAACATTACAATTTGTATTTGTAGTGAAGAACTGCCTTCAAAGGGATTAATGGGGAAGTCTACATTTGAGGTTCTCTGGCCTTTGGTAAGGAGGGGAGTGCCCTGATAAAATAACGTCTAAAAAACAGACTTCCATAGGCTTCATTTATCTTGAAGAAAATTCTTCTGGACATGGTAGGAGTCCTGAAGTAGTTTATGTTAGGCCCCAAGGTACACGGAGGTGTCAAGAATGTAGGATGAAGTGGCCTGAAGCAGGGGCTCATGCCTGTAATCCCAGTGCTCTGAGAGGCCAAGGAGAGAGGATTGCATGAGGGCAGGAGTTCAAGACCAGCCTGGGTAACGTATTGAGACCTCGTTTCTGCAAAATGTTCAAAAATTAGCCAAACATGGTGGTATGTGCCTGTAGTCCTTGCTACTCAGGAGGCTGAGGTGGGAGGATTGCTTGAGCCCAGGAGTTCGAGGTTACAGTGAGCTATGATCACACCACTGCACTCCAGCACTCCAGCCTGGGCAACAGAGTGAGACCCTTTCTCTGTAAAAACAGAATGTCGGGTGAGGCTTTATTTGGCCATGAACTTAAAGTATGCAATTTCTCATGTTACTGTACAATTGTTATTATGTTTCTATCTGCAGCCCAAATTGTGAAACAGCCTCAGGTAGTTCCTGACAGTCCAGTTACCACATAATATACATGAATAAGGAGCTAATCTCCCTGAGCCCAAACGTACTGTCTCTGTTATCCTGGGGCTCAAAACCAGGACCTCCAGCAGTTATCCTCAAGAAGATAATGACTTTATGATCAACAGTTGTTACCTAGCTATGTAAGAAGCAGAGATTAGATAAGTAGATAGGTAGATAGATAGGTAGAATCAAATAAGAAAAAGACCAAAATAGGAAGCATATGAGACTATATTTGCAACTACAAGGAGCTGATCTAGATGACTTGGAAGAGTTTTTTAGGAAAGGGTACAAAGATACAAAGTAAGTGGATGTGAATTGCACCTCAAGGGTCTAATCAGCTCCTTGAAACAAATTGGAATCAGTTCAGTGTATGGGAGTCTTATGTTCAGGTATCCCATTGAGTTTGGCAGTGGCAGCCGCCAAAAGTTCATGAGGGGTTTTCAAGGAAGACTCAAGAGAAGAGAAAAATGTAGTTGCCTATGCTGAAGGTCACCAAGGTGAGACTCCCCAGAAAGGTCTGTGGCAGGAAGAGAGTCCTGAGCCATCACATAGCTCTAAGGGCAAAATATGGCAGCCAGCAGATTGGAAGACCAGGACTCGTTAGCATCAGGTTTGAATGATTGCCTGTCAGGCAGATGTGTTTGTAAACTAATGACTTTCACAGTGTGATGAGATTGAAAATGAAGCCTAATTGCTTCCACTGATTTAACCCTTGGAATGCTTCCAGGCATGCTGACAGCCATGTGTCTTTAATCATGTGAGTTAATCACCTTCAGGGATACATCAGAAAACAGTGGCTTATAGGAAGCCTGGGAAGCATTGCAGTTGTGTTATTAAGCCTACACTTCTGGGGGCTGTCATCTCTTCAAATAAGGACGCTGAGAGGTTGGCCATGGTGCCCTTACACTAGTTTTTGTTAGTAACAACTGACATAGGCAATTACATGGCTCTGTAATTCACAAAAAATGAATTAATATTTATGAATTTTTAAGTGACTTTAAAGAACTCCTAATGGTAGTGGAGTGAAAGTAGCAAGTCACCTTGATCCTTCTAAGGCCACCATGAACTTCAGTCCAGCTCTGGAAGAAAATCAGAATTGGAAAGTGGTCTAATAATCAGGCCAGTCTGATTAATAGTGACAATTAGTATTGGACTACAGTGCATAACCAACTGATTATGAATCATTTGAGCACTTTAGGTAAATTTTCAATACAGGCAATTAAAATGAAAAGACTCATGATCCTTACATAATGACTTCATTAAATTAATTCAATTCTGAGGTTGGGGAAAATTTTCTTTTGTAGAAAGGAACCAGCAGAATTTAACTTCCATTCACTTTTGGTTAAAAGAAATCTGGAGAAAACATAAGATTTAAACACAACACACACACATATGCACACACCACTTTGCAAACAGCTTATTCATGTCTGAATGTGAACCGTGTTACTGAGGAAGAAAGAACTGAAGGTCAGAGCATGGATTCTATTCACATCGCTTATTCAGATGAAGTAAATCTTGCCCGCAGTTATATTTTGTATTCCACTAAGTGCATGCATTGTTAAGGTTAAAAGAACATTATTGTGGAGTAATCTGTGAAAGACAGACACTTCAAAGAGATAAATACTCACTTCTGTTACATAAACAATTGACTCAAGTCATTTGCTTCATGGTAAAAGACAAAGCTAGAGCCAAATCCAAATACTGTGGTATCAGTGCAGTCAGGGGAACAAAGATTCCTTTAAGTGAAACACCGTCATTCAATCAAAGCAGAAATAGTTTTGGAGAAATAGACAATAAGAGTGGAAGGAGAAGAGACTCTCTAGGACTAAGAGTGACTTGAAATATTCCAAAGTAAAGTCTGTCTCTATTGTGAGTTTTGAGTCAGAAAGTCACTTTGCTTCCAAGATTCATTACTTAATACCTAATGTATACAGCTTTATTGTTTACAAAAGTGCATTTGCACTTAAGTTGTACAGACATGCTGTAAGCTAGGTATTATGTGTATTAATAATAGCTAATACTTATTTAGCAGTTCAGAATTTGCCAAATTCCATCTATCTCTTTTTCATTTTCTTCATTCCTCTTACAATTTTTGAAGATGAGAAAAAGAGTCTCAAAAAGTTAAAGTATTATGATTTGGCCAAAATCACAGGACTAGTAATAGCAAAAACTAGGTATTAAGCAGTCTTCTGACCATAGGTCCTCTTTCTATGTAGTACCTCCTGTTCCTCATATTTCTTAAGACTATTTTTTTCTACTTGGTTAATGATCTTTTTTATAATAAACTCTTACATTGACTATATTATTTTCTAGGTATCTCAGAATGAAAACCACTTTAAATTTTAGATTATGTACCTTGATCTTTCTTTCAGTTTGCATTTCATTCCCAATCAGACCACACTGTCTTTCTGAAGGCATACACTGCAATTTCTAGCACAGAACTTAGCCTTCGCAGCAGAGATAGTAAACTGAGTCAGTAAATGGTTGAGCTAGAACTTCAGCCCAAGTCCTAACATCTGGGGCAAGGAGCCGAGGAGACTACGGAGCAAGAGATGAAAAGAGATAAATTACAGTAAAATGTAGAGATTTGTTCAGATCTCCAGGTTAGTAAATGCGCTTCTAGCATATCGTATCTCCTATAAAGCAGGGTGATCTAAAGGAGCAATAAAGCCTTCTGAGCTGCTGACACTGCAAGGTTGGCTGGGCACGCTCTTGAACTAAGTAACTTGTTTCTGAACTTAAGCCTCACTTGACACAACAAAATTGCAAGTTAGCAAACAGCATGGAGTATAGAAATCACACTTACTTAGATGAAATCAAAATGTTAAATGCAGAAATGCTAAAAATTACTCTAAGCATAAAGGACTAGTTGACTTTTATCTACTTAAATTCCTTTAATGGTCTTTACCAAACTCGCTGTTATCTAAAAAGCATTCCTCAGTGACTCTTCACCCTTGAAGATGCTTCTGGAGAGTTTAAGATGCAAGTCTGTGTATATGTGTGTGTGTGTGTGCACACATGCATATGCACAGCTTATGTGTACATGTTTGTATATTATAGTATAAGTATAGTATAAATTAACCATTTTCCTTGACCTCAGAGGTAAGGGCTAAGGCGCTAGCTCAACTGACAGGTTTGCTCATCTGTCAAATCAAATCAAATTTTGCTGATTTGTCAGATTCAAATCAGAAGGATCTGACTCATGGGGCTGTTTCCACGAATGTTACAATGCTCATGAATATGCTCTGCAATATCATATATAACAGAAGACTGCCTTTCTCTCAAGATTTTATAGAAGAGCAAATGGATGTAAATAAACCTCTTGGGTGGTCTTTTGAAGGAAAAGAAGTCTGAGATTTACCATCACCCTTCTATTTCTCTCTTCTGATCCTGATGATTTTCTCCCTGGTGTTGACACTCTTCGTGTGCCTGGCTTACTTCCCAGGTCAAATTGCACTTTCCTTGTTTGCAGTGATTATGCTTCCTTAACCTACATTTCTTTAAAGAGCCTATGACATAGCATCCAATCTCTTGAAGGGAGGAAAGTTAGTCTTTGCCTGCTTTACCTTGGTGGAACAGAGGTATATTGGGTTTATTTCTAATTAGCTTATTGATTTCAGTCTCATTACCTTACAGTAACATATTGAAAACAGGTATTTTGGGCACTAGCTGGTAGGCCTGACTTCACCCAAACAAGATTTCTGGAATTTCTTTCCAGGCATCTAATTACAGCAGTCCTGCATCGTCCTTTGGGTATGGTTGGTGTGAGAGTCAGCTTCTCCTAAAACAGGAAAGTTTCGGAGACTGAATCCTGGCTCTACCTCTTCCCAGCTATGATACAGGACACTGATTTCACCTCTTTAGCCTCAATTATCCGTCTGTAAAATAGGTATGCTAATACCATCTCCATAGTGGCTCCATGAGGAATGGAAAAATGTTGAAAACACCAGTGCCTGCTCACAGGAGACCCTCACTCAATTTTACTCCCTTCTCTCTGCACTGCCACCATCTCTGTCACTGCTCCCACATTCCCACAATCTTTACACTGCTCCGGACTTGTAGTTCACGACATCTCTCAGTAATAAACTCTTGAACTCACCTTTAATAATAATTGCACCACTTCTGTTGTCCTAGCTAGCTTCAGCTCCAAGCTCTTCTCCTTCCCTGGTATCCTCAAACCTGACATTGCTGACCCTTCACACAACCTCCCTGATTTTAAAGGCTTTGACTCTGGGTGTGATGCCCACTGAAGCTGTCACTGTGACTGATTAGCACAGGTTCTGTCAGCTTCAACCCTGCCTGCCCCCCTTCATGAATTTCACTCCATATAGGAAGCACGGCTTACTTCAAAGTGGAAAAAATGAGTGAAAGAATCTTAGAGATGGTATTACAATTTAATTTTCATTATTACTGAGTGGTTAGAGAAGGAGTGGACAAATCCAAGACTATCTTGAAGTGAATAAAAACTTTCACTTTATTCTAGCACTTGCTAAGTTGCTGTCGTTCTGCAAAGTCACTTTCACAGCATCCTTTTGACATTTAGACCCATTTATTGCTATGAACTCTCATTGTCCTGTGTTCCTAAACTGTCACTGCGTCCTTTGTTTTGTTTGACTTGTTACTGTTTTTTATAAGAGTTCATTTTGAATGTGACCTCAATGTGATAAATGTTATAGTTGTTTATCAGGTGGGTCTAATCTTGCCAAGCATAACTCTGACTCAAGTTCCACAGACTCCCAACTAAGCCACTAGTTTATTCACAAAAGTTGCCAGGTTTTCTGGTTATATGGCTCTTTCTCACTGTGTATATTATTGCTTTGTAGTTAGAAGACAAAGCTAGAATTTTGGAGGTTATCTTTGTTTTTGTTGTTGTTGTTGTCTTTTAGTCTCTAATATTTAAACTGCTCCCAGATAGGCTCCCAGATATAAACTGCTCTCAGATATTTTGATGGATCCACTCTACTGCTTTCTTTTTTCTACTCTACCTTCGCACTTTAGTCTTTTGGTAATTGCATTCTAAAATTATTTGGAAATACCAGTCTGTGATTTCAGAGCATTAAAATATATGCATAAAAACCTGTACTAGTGCCTTCTGACATCCTGCATCAAGTCCAGAATTGTTCTCTAATTTCAAATTCCCTAGCAATTCAACACCACTTTCACCCAAATATTCCCTCATTATTTTTTAGCATGCACTCTCTGATTTAGTAAGTACATTTTTAGTATAATTCCTATTGCATACTACACACACTCCCAACTCTTGCCCTTTGCCAAGATCTTTCCCCAATCTAGAATTCATTTCCCCTTTGTCTCTTCCAGCCTCATCTCCTTTACACTACCGTATAAATTCAGTCTTTGCCTGTCTTGTTCACCACTATATCCCAGTATAAAGAAATTTTCCTGGTACATGATAAAGTCTCAGCACATATTTATACACTTACTAACTGACTGTTCTTCAAAGCCCACTTCAAAGCTAATCCCTTTCTTAACCCACTCTATCTAGTAGTACAGCGTGTAGATGCAATTTTCTTGTTGCATTTGAACTTCCAGAGAGCTCCTGGTGCTGTAGAGTTCTCTGACAGGACAGTCTGATTCTCATCATGTGTATTAATTAGTAATTTGTGGTTAAAGACATCATCTTGGAGGTCCCTGTTTTGTTTGACATCCTGGAATACTTCTACACTGCGCTACTGCAAGAAAAATGATTTTAACGTATTTTAGATTTTCTGTAATTTGAAAGAAGATTTTTTATACTCCAAAGATAAAATCAGTAGCAATTACAAGAGAAGTTCAAAAGTAACTTTTTTATAAAGGTCAAGTCAAGGCGGGAAAGCAATTATATAAAGTGATTCAATATCATATTGGACTCACTCAAGATTAAGAAATAGTGGCATTTTTCTTGTTTTGACCATGAAGCAAAATAATTAAGGGTAAAGGAACATTATGTAATTTATTATAAAATAAATATAATATAGCCCATATGCACTAAAAAAATCCAGTGGCAATCTCCTAATACTGAAATGACTCATTTACAAGCCAAATGTAAAATGGGCATCAAAGACATATGGTAAGAAGCATTCAAAGACAATCTTGGACTATCATATGCATGTCTGTAAAATAGTCCACAATTAAATTTACTAATTCTGGGGAAGAGTAAGCTCTCTTTGGACTATCTCAGCTTTGATTTACTTCTTAAAAAGGACACTCTTTTTTCTGCCCTTATTGAGGTATAATTAACAAATAAAAGTTATACGTATGAGGCACAAGGTGATGTGACATATGTATACATTGTGAAATGATTACCATAATCAGGCTAATTAACATATCTATCCACCTCATATGGCTACCTTTTTGTGTGTGTTGTGAGAACATTTAAGATCTACTCTGACACTCTTCTTAATCTAACTTGAATTCTTGGTTGAAGGGGGACTTTGGTGACCTTTATGCTATTCTCCTCAAAACCTTAAAAAGTGGTTTAGTTGGCATCATTTCAGAGATCTCAAAACACTCCTTTGTGCTGAGATTGTATCTAGAATGTATTGATCATGGCATTTTCCATAGAGAATCCTTTTGCTACATTCATTTCAGGCCTTTTCTTGAACTGTCCTTGTGCCTAGGGTTCCAGCAAGCTGGTTCTCTTGCTCTGACTCTAATATGCCCATGATGCTTTTCACTCTTTCCTTGTAACCACAATTGTGTTAGCAAATGAGCCTCAAGGAGCTGAAAAACTGATCTTCAGCTGATGGGTCTTTTTGACAAGTTTAGAGGGTTTGTCTAAAGTAGGAATTCTTTATACATTCAACATTAGATAAAGTATAAACATGATTACATTTTATAAATAGCTGTTTTGAATCAGCAAAACTAAAAAATTTTGATTTAGCCCTTTGGGGCCCATTTATTCTCTAGGGCAAACAAATGATGTCTATGGTCCTCTTCTTTGAGGGGCCAATTAGATTAGGACATACCAAAGCTTACTCAATGTCTACTTTTTTTTTTTTTTTTTTTACAGTCACAATATTCTTCTCTATGAGGATGGGCATGCTGTGGTGGCAGATTTTGGAGGTGAGATACCCCAAAATGGCATCCTTTTTTTCTTTGTTCCTAGCTGGTACAATATGGTGCCTGATATTGTACCATGAAACTGAACACTGAACACTGACAGCTATCCTACCCTAAATCATTCAAATTTCAATGACCCTACATTTTGAAACTCCGTCATTTATTTCTAGTTTTTCTTCTTTATTATCTCCAGCCAAGACAAGGGAAGTGAGAATTTGAATAAGACAGAAGTCTCTTGAGGTTTCAAAATTTTAACTGTGGTCTTTTACCTTGGTTTTAAGATATTTCCTTTGACGTGATTTATTTTCTCTTTCCCTCAGAATCAAGATTTCTACAGTCTCTGGATGAAGACAACATGACAAAACAACCTGGGGTTTGCTGCTGCTTGTGTTTCCTATAATTATAAACCAATTAAAATGTGTAAACTCAGCATGAGAGGACGTAAGATGAGCGCAGTTTTAATTGGAAGAAATGTCATTGTCTCAGTGTCCGGATAATGGCTTATGTTTTTATTTTTAGTAAGCTGTCAAAATAACTATCTCAAGGCTCTACTAGAGAAATAGATAAGATATATATTTGGAAAACATTATGGATAAAATAAGACAGAATATGTTTCAAATGTAACTGAAAAGAACGTTGTGGGCATGGATCTTTTCATATTTAGATCACCTAACTACTTATAGTAAAGTAAACATTTAATAGGGAACTCACAATAAAATTAGTAGTTCATCAGCATCTATTAACTATTCATCGTTCTCCACTTTAACATTGTAATGTAATAAGTGGTATATCCAAGTATTAATGTTTAAGTAACATATAAATTATAATAACTGAAGCAAGGATAATTGTACTCAAAATGTCTGCAATTAAATTCATTACCTGCCCTCTCCTTCACTCTCCCCAATCCCTCCCCCTGAAAAAAAGTAGACTTCTCTTTCTGGACTACTTGTGATAACTAATTACCTAAGGCTGGAGTAGTTTTTCATTCTTTCCCTTTCCTGCTTCTACTTACACTCAGTCACCTTTTCTGGATGTCTCTTTCTTTTCTTTAAGTTCATCTTAACCTCTTAAACCTCTCACTTCCTGCTGCTTCAGTTCAGATTCTCGTCACTTCTTTTCTGGACTAGTATCACAATAAGCTTCTAACTCCAGTCCTCTCTTCTTGTTCATTTTTTGCATCATCAACTAAGTTCTCATTCCTATGGAGCTAATATTCTACTGGAAGGGGATAAATACTGGACAAATTAACAAAATATATCTCAGGCAGTGATGAGTGTTATGAAGAAAAATAAAAGCAGAGTAAATGAATGGAGAGTGATGAGGTTGTCATTTAGATAGGATGAAGGAAAATGTTAACATTTAATAAGAGGCCTGACATGGGAGTAATCTACATGGGGGGAGAGCTATGCAGGTGGGGGCAATAGTAAGTGCAGAGGTCCTGGGGCAGGAGAGTTCTTGGTGTGTTCAAACTAACATGGCTGGAGTGAGGTGAGCAAGGAGGAAAGTGGCAGTTTATGAGGTAAGGGAGGTGGGAACAATAAGTGATCTTTTGGCAGGACACAAAGCTCATCCCAGACATGGGACATAGAGGCAACTAAATTAGTGGTCCTCAAGCCTAGGTGCACATTAAAATAAGTTTAGAAAATGTTTTAAGCATAGTGCCTGAATCTGATCCCCAGAAATTATGATTTTTTTGGCCTAAGATTGATCTTGAGTCCCTGCATCTTTTAAAAATTCCCCTACATAATTCTAAAAAGCAGTTAGTTGAGACTCTCCAACTAAATAAGCTTTTGTTGAATGTAATTAAATTGAATTTAACCAACAGCAAATAATATTAACTCTCTTATTCTAGCCACATAGTCTTTAAGCACAGCACTAATAAATAAATAAATTAGTGCTAATAAATAAATTAGTGCTGTGCTTAAAGACTATGCTGCTAGAATAAGAGAGTTAATTTGAAATTTATTTTGAAAGCTGTTTTGTTTCTCATTAGTTATGTGGCTTTATGTATGTTATCTAATCACTCTATGACCCCTCTGTGCAAAAACGGACATACTGTGTACCTGCTCCCACATATACAATGTTGTGACACAATGCATAATCTGCTATAAAAATGGAGACTCTTTGGAATGTGGAAGCTCATGTAGAAGAATTGCATATGAGCACCATAATAAGAATAAAGATATTATTGGAAAGCTGTAACTATGCATGGTTTCAAAATAAGGTGGACATTTCAAAAGAATTAGCAGCCAACACTACACACAAGATTTTGGTAAGAGTGATAAAAGAATAATGGTTTCCTTCAATGGACATTTAAAAGTGTTTAGCAAAGTTTATTAATGAAATAAGGTGCAATGGGGATTTAGAACTGGGAGGGTGTGGCTCCTCTGTTTTGTCCTTGAGGAATCTGAGGTCCAGGAAACACGACATACTGAACAGCTACCCAGAACTGTTCAGTAAGTGGTAGAGCCAGAACTAGAATTTTCATCTCCTAACTCTAAATCCAGTGTTCTGCTCCCTAAACTAGAAATCAACCAAATTTATGCATTTGCATCCCAGAATGGAAACTAATTTTTTTAACTGAAAAATGTGAAATCACAAATGAAAAGAATGTAAATAATGTCATTGAAACAGAGGCTAGAACTTTGTATGGAGGGACTTGTAATATTTTATGGGCTTCCTTTCTGGAATATTGCACAAACAGCATTCATAAATAGCACATCTGGGCAGAGAAAGTAAGACAGACCTGATCCAGCCAGTGATAAATCTACTTCACAGGAATATTCTAGGCACTCCTCAGGAGCCATTTCTCTCCTCAGCCATGAGCACACTATTTATGGGCCTAATTTAGTAACTTCCTAAATTACAACCTGGAAACTTGAAGGAGGTGCCTCCCACAGTGTATGATTCACTCCCAGGGAGACATAGGGTCCCTGGATGAATCCATGGTTGGCTATTCTGAACCTTGTAAGGCTTCTAAGGGAGAAAGATGTTTATAGATTTAAAAAAAATAATGCTGCTTCTCATTGTATAAGAGGCAGACTTACTTGATGATTAATTACTTGTGTGATGTTTTAGGAAGAATTATGAACTTTATGATCTTCCAATGATTAAAAAATGCCCTTTGAGGAACTGAACAGCCACAGTAAACACACTGTGTATGTATAAACATGTTTATTGCACACACTGAGGGCAATATGTGTGGATGTTAATTTATATTTATGCCTTTTGAGAGCATCGGGAGAACACAGCAAATTCTCACTAAGAAGAATGCTACTCTGCAGTGGAAGAACCAAACACTTGGTAAATGGCTTGTGGATGTTTCTTGATGTGCAGAACCTACGTTGGATGGCTCCTGAGGTGTTCACGCAGTGCACTCGGTACACCATCAAAGCAGATGTCTTCAGCTATGCTCTGTGTCTGTGGGAAATTCTCACCGGCGAAATTCCATTCGCTCATCTCAAGCCAGGTAAGACACACTGCAATTGAAGTTTTCCTGTTTTACAAAGTTCACTGGATTTTTATAACTTCAAGAAATTTTTTTTTCACAAAATGATTAGTCTCAGTGAGATGGCAAAAGAGGAGGTAAGCAAACAATCTTAAATTGTTTTATGGTGTGTGCCCAACCCAGAAAATTTAATGACTTACCTGTGATTTCAGACCCAGACACACAGAAATGCAGGTATATTTTATTAAAGTTTGGGACTTGATTTATTGATTGTTAATAAAACAAGCAAATAACTATGATCATGTGGCATGTGAGAGCAAATAAGGTGGACAATGTGATATTTATTTTTTGAGATGAGATTTTAGAATTGCCCTTTTAACATGTATATAGGGATAAGAAAGTAGTAACACAGAAATAACCTGTTAGGGCTGCTCTCTGCTTATCTCACATCATAAAAAAGAAGATCGGTTTTCCTAACGTTTTTGTATTATATGCATATATATATATGAATACATTCTAAAAATGGGGCATGCAGTGAGTCTGGCTTTCATTGATGATACACATTATGCTTTGCTCACGTGTAGAAAGTGAAGGTGAGGAATCTAATCACAGGTAAAATATACACATATTTTAGGTTTAAAGTAAACTTCATTTGCATCTATCTCTCAATTGCATTTGGGTTGCTTTCATATCTTGTCACACTAGACAAATCTCCTTAAGGACTTTGCATCCCTAAAACTTAGCACACTTGTAAAGTAGTTGTCAAATGTAATCATAAGTAATTTTAAATAATTATATTGTAATCTCCTAATGGCCACCCTACAACAATATATAAGAAGGATAAAGTCAAAAGAGATGTTACTTAAACATCCCTTTTAACAAGTTAAAAGTCTCGACCAAGATCAAAATATTTATGAGTACTCATGTACAGAGAGGTAGCCACATCTCATCTCATACTCTATTTTGGAGTTTTTTTTCCCCAAGCTACCATATGGTCTTTTAATTACACCCTGCATAGCAGAGTGCTTTTCACAGGTTATGTGCTCTGTGCATAGTTTGTTAAGCGTAATGATGATGTAATTGTCCTAATTTTTCTCTACATGTTTTCTATAGTTTTAAATTAGACTTAGCCCTTATTATAGTGTGGATGTGTGGACTCTATTTTGAGCTGTACCAACATTGCCATTTGTAAGGTCTTGTTCTGATGTCCTTCCTTCTCTCCACTTCTTAGAGTGTGCATCCTGATAAGATTGATGGATATACAGAAAATTGATTATAATTTTAGATGTACTGTGGTGTTTTTTTGTAAGAAAGAAATACAACTCCTTTTGCTTCATCCCCTGTGTCAATCCATTAACCTGGCCCTGTTTATTTTACCTTCTAATACATGGGTTTCTCTACCACTTACCATCATCCACCACCATCGTAGCCCAAGCCATCTTTCCTTTAAACCACTGCAATAGTCTTTTTTAAAATAGGGTTTATTTAGGCATAATATACCTGCAGTAAAATTTACCTTTCTAAGTTAACACTTCAATGAGTTTTAATAAATATATACAGCTGTATAACCACAATGGCAATCAAGATGTATAACATTTCCATCACTCCAAAAAGTTCCCAGTGCCTGTCTGGGATCAATCCACTTCTCACACCTCCAGCCCTTGGCAACCAATGACCTCATTTCTGTCCGGATAAGCTTACTTATATACCAATGTCATATAAATGGAATCATGTTGCTTCATTTATCAGTAATTTATTCTTTTTCACTACTATGTAGTATATCATATTATAGATGTGCCATGATTTATTTATGCATACAGAAGTTCATGACCATTTGAGTTCTTCTCATTTTAGGGCTATTAAGAATAAATCTGCTCAAATAATTGAGGCTTTTGTGTGGTTGTTTTTGTTTCCATTGAATAAATGAGTAACAGATGGATTGCTACATGTTATAATAAGAGTTTTTCCAAGGTGTCTGTACCATTATGAATTTCCAACAGTAGTCGGTGAGAATTTCAGTTGTTTCACATCCTTGCCAGCACTTTGAATTGTTTATTTTTAAATATATATGTATATATTAGGCATTTGAGTGGGGGTACATGGAACATCATTGTGATATTTACATTTCACTGATGACTAGAAATATTGACACTTTATCTGCTTGTTTGATATCCATATTTCTTCTGTGAAATGTTTGTTTAAATAGTCTCATCGTTTAGTTGTAAGAGTTCTTAGATCATAGGGATTATAGGGAGAAGTACTTTATCTGCTACATGTTTTGCAAGGATTTTCCTGTAATCTGTGGCTTGCCTTTTTGTATTCTCAGCAATGTCTTTCAAAGAGCAGATGTTTTTAATGTCAATGAAATCCATCTTACAAAATTTTTAAATCAATTTGTATCCTATCTAAAAATATTTTTGCCTTACTCAAAGCCATAAAAACTTCCTCCTTTTTTTTATAGAAGTCTTACAGGTTTAGGTTTTATATTTATAAGATCTATTTTGAGTTCTTATTTTTTTAAAGTACCCAGTTTGGGTTGAATTTGGTATTCTTTGGTTTGTTCCTTTGTATTTTTAATACAGATGTCCAATTCTTTTCTCATAATTTTTCAAAACTATTATCCTTTCTTATTAAATTATTTTGGTACATTTTTCAAAAATCAGTTGACCATATATGTATGCACTTATTTCCAACTCTATTCTGTTTCACTGATCATGTGTCTACCCTTAAATCAATACCACACTATCTTACTATATTCTAGTGAGTCGTGAAATTAAGTAATGTGAATCCTCCAACTTTGTTCTTCTTTGTTAAAAAGGCTCTGGCCATTTAGATTTTTTTTGCTTTTCCATATAAATTTTAGAATCAGCTTGTCTATATTCCTATAAAAAGCTTGTTGGAATTTGATTCGATTGTATTGAATTATTAGATCAATTTGAGAAGAATGAACATCTTAACCGTGTTAGTCTTCTGCTCAATAAACATGGTTTATCTCTATCTTCACTTAGGTCTTCTTAAATTTCATACATTACATAATTTGTTATATATTTCAGCATACAAACCTGGCATATTTTTATTATTCTTATCTCTATCTATTTTGTGTCTCTTGATATATTGTAAATATTACTCTTAAAAATATCAATGTCCTAATTGGAAGTAAAACACTCCTAAGCCAATGCAAAACAACTGAAATCATAACAAACAGTCTCTAAGGCCACAGCACAATCAAATTAGAATTTAAGATTAAGAAACTCATTAAAAATCACACGACTACATGAAAATTCAAAACCTGCTTCTGAATGAATCCTGAGTAAAAAAATGAAATTAAGGCAGAGATCAAGAAGTTATTTGAAACCAATGAGAACAAAGAGACAACATACCAGAATCTCTGAGATGCAGCTAAAGCAGCGTTGAGATAAATTTATAGCACTAAATGCCCACCTCAAAAAGCTAGAAAGATCTCAAATTGACATCCTAACATTACAACAAAAACAACTGGAGAACCAAGAGAAAACAACCACCAAAGCTAGCAGAAGAAAAGAAATAACCAACATCAGAGTGAACCGAAGGATATAGAGACACAAAAAACCTTTCAGAAAATCAATGAATCCAGGAGGTGGTTTTTTGAAAAAATTAATAAAATATATACACCACTAGCTAGACCAATAAAGAAGAAAAGAGAATAATCAAATAGGCATAATAAAAAATGATAAAGAGGATATACTTGTGACTCCACAGAAATACAAACAACCACCAGAGAATACTATAAACACCTCTATGCAAATAAACTAGACAATCTAGAAGAAATGGATAAATACCTGGATATGTACACCCCCGCAAGACTGAACCAGGAAGAAGTTGCTTGCATGAATAGACCAATAATAAGTTCTGAAATTAAGGCAATAATAAATAGCCTATCAACAAAAAAAAGCCCAGGACCAGACAGATTTACAACTGAATTCTACCTGAGGTACAAAGAGGAGCTGGTACCATTTTTTCTGAAACTATTCCAAACAATTGAAAAGGAAGGACTCCCCCCTAACTCATATTATGAGACCAGCATCATCCTGACACCAAAACCTGGCAGAGATACAACAAAAAAAGAAAACTTCAGACCAATATCCCTCATGAATATTGATGCAAAAATTCTCAATAAAATACTGGTAAACCAAATCCAGCGGCACATCAAAAAGCTTATCTACCACAATCAAGTGGGCTTCATCCCCACGATGTAAGGCTGGTTCAGCATATGCAAATCAATAAACGTAATTCATCACATAAACAGAACTAAAGACAGAAACCTCATGATTATCTCAATAGATGCAGAAAAGGTCTTTGATACAATTCAACATCCCTTCATGTTAAAAACTCTCAATAAACTAGGTATTGATGGAACATACATCAAAATAATAAGAGCCATTTATGACATACCCACAGCCAATATCATACTGAATGGGCAAAAGCTGGAAGCATTCCCCTTGAAAACTGGCACAAGGATGCCCTCTCTCACTACTCCTATTCAACATCATGTTGGAAGTTCTGGCCAGAACAATCAGGACAAGAGAAAGAAGTTAAGCATATTCAAATAGGAAGAGAGAAAGTCACACTGTCTCTGTTTGCAGATGACATGATTCTATGTCAGGAAGACCACATTGTCTCAGTCCAAAAACCTATTGTCTCAGTCCTTAAAAACCTATTAAGCTTTAAGCAATGTCAGTAAAGTCTCAGGATACAAATCAATGTGCAAAAATCACAAGCATTCCTATACACCAACAATAGACAAGAAGAGAGGCAAATTGTGAATGAACCTCTCACTCACAATTGCTACAAAGAGAAAAAAAACCTAGGAATACAACTAACAAGGAAAGTGAAGGACCTCTCCAAGGAGAACTACAAACCACTGCTCAAAGAAATAAGAGAGGACACAAACAAATGGAAAAACATTCCATGCTCATGGAGAGAAAGAATCAATATCATGAAAATGGCCAGACTGCCCAAAGTAATTTATAGATTCAATGCTATTACCATTAAATAACTATTGACATTCTTCACAGAATTAGAAAAAAAATTTAAATTCATATGGAACCAAAAAAGAGCCCATATAGCCGAGACAATCCTAAGCAAAAAAAAATAAAGCTGGAGGCATCGTGGTACCCAACTTCAAACTACACTACAAGACTACATAACCAAAAAGTCATGGTACTGGAAAAAAAAAAAAAAAAAAGACACATAGACCAATGGAAGAGAACAAAGAACTCAAAAATAAGACCACACATTTACACATCTATAACCATCTGATCTTTGACAAACCTAACAAAAACAAGCAATGGGGAACCCTATTTAATAAATTGTGCTGGGAGAACTGGCTAGCCATATGCAGAAAACTGAAACTGGACCCCTTCCTTATATCTTATACAAAAATTAACTCCAGATGGATTAAAGACTTAAATGTAAATCCCAAAACTATAAAAACCCTAGAAGAAAATCTAAGCAAGACCATTCAGGACATAGGCATGGACAAAGATTTTATGACAAAAATGTCAGAAGCAATGTGGCAAAAGCAAAAATTGACAAACGTGATCTAAACTAAAGAACTTCTGCACGGCAAAAGAAGCTATCATCAGAGTGAACAGACAATCTACCAAATAGGAGAAAATGTTTATTATCTATCTATCTGAAAAAGGTCTAATACCCACAATCTACAATGGACTTAAACAAATTTACATGAAAAAAAAACTATTAAAAAGTGGGCAAAGGACATGAACAGACATGTCTCAAAAGAAGACATTTGTGCGGCCAACAAACATATAAAAAAAAGCCCAACATCACTGATCATTAGAGAAACGCAAATCAAAACCACAATGAGACACCATTTCATGTGAGTCAGAATGGCGATTATTAATAAGTCAACAAACAACAGATACTGGCAAGGCTGTGGAGAAATAGGAATGCTTTTACACTGATGGTGGGTATGTAAATTGGTTCAACCATCATGGAAGACAATGTGGTGATCCCTCAAAGGCCTAGAACCAGACATATCATTTGACCCAGTAATCGCATTACTGGGTATATACCCAAAGGAATATAAATCATTCTATTATAAAGATACAGGCATGCTTGTGTTCAGTGTGCAGCACTATTCACAATAGCAAAGAGATGGAATCAACCCAAATGCCCGTCAATTATAGATTGGATAAGGAAAATGTGGTACATATACACCATGGAATATTATGCTGCCATAAAAAGGAATGAGATCATGTCTTTTGCAGGGACATGGATGGAGCTGGTAGCCATTATCCTCAGAAAACTAACACAGGAACAGAAAACCAAACACCACATGTTCTCACTTATAAGTGGGAGCTAAACAATGAGAACACATGGACACAGGGAGGGGAACAATGCATACTGGGGCCTGTTGGGGAAGGCAGGGGGAGGGAGAGCACCAGGAAAAATAGCTAATGCATGCTGTGCTTAATACCTAGGTGATAGGTTGATAGGTGCAGCAAACCAACATGGTACATGTTTACTTATATAACAAACCTGCACATCCTGCACATGTTTCCCGAGAACTTAATAAAATAAAATGAATCAATGTCCAGTTTTTTGCTACTAATAATATATAGAAATATAATAATTTTTTATTACAATCTAGTACCCCACAAACTTACTAAATTTATTTCTCCATCCTAGTTCCCTTTTTTGTACCTTCTTTGGGATTTCTACATAAATAATTATGTCATCTGTTAATAAAGAATTTTCTCTTTCTTTCTTTCTTTTCTTTTCTTTTCTCTCTCTTTCTTTCTCTTTCTCTCTTTCTCTCTTTCTTTCTCTCTTTCTCTCTCTTTCTCTCTCTTTCTCTCTTTCTCTCTCTCTTTCTCTCTCTTTTTCTCTCCTTCTTTCTCTCTTTCTTTCTCTCTTTCTTTCTCTCTCTCTTTCTTTCTTTCTTTCTTTCTTTTGTTCTTTCTTTCTTTCTTTCTTTCTTTGCCTTTTTGAACAGTCAGGGACCTCCAGTACAATGTTGAATTGAAGTGGTAAGATATATACCTCAGATTGGTCTATTTCTCAAAATGTTTCATCCGCCATCACCCTAGTGCAAACTGCCATCTTTATCATTTGAACTTCTGAAATTGTTTTTGACTGTTCTTTCTTGGTTTATTTTTGTTTTCTTTTCCTCTCCAATCTCTAAACATCCACTGAAATAATATTTTAAAAACATAAACCTGATATATTACCATTGCTTAAAAGTATTTTATGGCTTCCCATATTCTTAGGATTAAATCTCAAAATTCTTATGTCCTGTAAAACTCTCCCTGATTCTTTACCTCTCACATTACTAACATCAGTTCACTTTCTGCACTCTCAGTATGTTGCATTTCATCTGACCTCTAGGCATTTTCACAAGTTCTGTTTCCTCAGTAAATGCAATTAATGATGACTACCACAAAAAATTACTGTGAGCATTCAATGAGATGATGTTTGTGACCACACTTTATAAATTGCAAACTCTCTGTAACTGTAAGGTGCAAGATTAGGAAAAAGTGTAATACAAGGTCAAGGCTCCTTTTGATTCTGTACTTCAGTGGCACTCTCGTTCTCTAGGCGGCCCATGTAGAAACTTCAAAGTCATCCTTGACTCCTCTTTAGTTCTCGTTTTATTTATTTCTCTCTTTCTTTCTTTTTAAAATTATTTTCCTATTTTCAGTTCTACAGTTTATCTCTGAAATCCATCCAGTTATCTCCATCTCCACTGCTACTTCCTTATTTCACATGTCAAATACAGCACATTGTCTTAAATAGTATCCTGTCTTCAGCTTTGTTCATCATCTTTTTTCCACCAATCACTAGATTTAGCTTTCTAAAAATGCAAATTTGAACATAGCACTTCTCTGACTTAAAATCCCCAGTGTTTTTCTTTTGCTCTTAACATAAAAACAAAACGTCTTAAAACAATCTTCAAAGCCCCTTATGATTATGTCCCTGCCTGCCTCCCCGGCCTCCATCTCACCACATGCAGCCTGTCATCCAGAGTCATCCCAACCACAGGAAACTTTCATATCCCCAGCATGTGTCCTCTCACCTCCATGCCTTTGTGCACATTAGTCTCTTTGTCAGAGACACTCTTCTACACTTTTCATTACACCAACTCCAATTTATTTTTAGGTCTTAGTCTAAATATAATTTCTTTCCAAAAATCTTTCTTAATTCTCCAATATCAAGTGCAATTTCCTCCTTATCCCAAGTCACCATTTATCATTGCATTTATCGCATTTTACTCACAGTTTTGTAATTTTCTCTACTTCATTAGACTTTGCTAATTATAAACTAAATACTTAAAAAAGGTAAAAGTGTCCCTGAGATTTTAGTTCATGGACCCCAGAAATAGTTACCCACTTTAGAGGGAGAATATTATTTAATAAAAAGTTGAAAGTCTTGCCTAAGAGTATCTTTATTCCAATATCCCAGATATTAAAATGTATACTACTTTATTGGAAAGAGAGTTTGTTTATGATAGATGCTGAATTTTTCAAAGTTGGACAGTTACCATGAATCAAGAAACAAGATGTCTGATATCATTGCAGTGGTTAGGCAATCTAGCATATGTTCAGCAATAAATTATGTGAAGCATCAGATTCAATATAAGCTACATATTAGCCATTTACAACGAGGAACGAATCCATGACTGCAAAGTGAGACAGCATTATCAATTATGGTAGTAGCAGCATTATACAGGACTCATCCTTCTGGATTTAACAGCATACTACCTCCTGGGAAAAATATAAACAAAGAACACCAATATTAGCATTGACTCCTACACAAGTGATAGGTATACATTCAGAAAAGCTTGAAGTTAGGGTCTCTTTTGCATCTCACATGTTCAAATTAACCTGTAATCTCAGGTTTAGGAAAACTGAAAAACCATCACATCCACCACCTTAAAGGTCAAATCAAAAAGATCAAATGCCCACAGGACCATGCAGATGCTCAAGGCAGAACAGTGTGATGAATAAGAAATCACGTGCTCTGACTCACGCTCCAGCCAAACAGCGCTGAGCAGGAACGTAGGTATACCCACGCTGACCATATCAACTAATTTCTTTCTGCTCATTAATTAAGAAATCTATACATTTTTTAATGTTGTCAATTAATTCAGCATTTTAAAGAAAATATTTTTCAGGCTAACACCGTAGGGGCTAAAGAGAATTGGCATGTGTCTTGCGACCTTGTGCAATTTATTTAATCTATCTATACCTTAGTTTATTATTTTTATTCTTAATTCTTTCTTTTATGTTATTATGGATACATAATAATTGTACATATTTATGGGGCACATGTGATGTTTTGATTCAGGCATAAAATGTGTAATGATCAAACCAGAATAATAGGGATATCTGACTTAAGCATTTATCATTTCTTTGGATTAGGGACATTCTAATTTTGTTCTTTAGTTGTTTTAAAACATACGATAAATTATTGTTAACTATAGTCACTCCATTATGCTACTGAATACTAGATCTTATTCATTTTATCTAACTGTATTTTTGTATCTATTAACCATTTCCACTTTATCTCATCTTCCCCACTACCCTTCCCAGCCTCTGGTAACTATCATTCTACTTTCTATCTCCATGAGTTCATTTTTTTTAAGCTCCCACATATGAGCGAGAACATGTGATATTTGTCTTTCTGTGCCTGGCTTATTTCACTTCATATAATGGCTTCCAGTTCCATCCATGTTGTTGCAAATGATAGGATTTCATTCTTTTTATGTCTGAATAATATTCCTTGTGAATATGTACCACATTTTCTTTATCCATTTATCTATTGGTGTACATTTAGGCTGATTCAAAATCTTTACTATTGTTAATTGTGCTGCAGTAAACATGGGAGTGCAGCTATCTCTTAGATATACTGATTTCTTCCCTTTTGGATATATACCTGGCAGTGGGATTGCTGGATAATGTGGTAGTACAATTGTTAGTTTTTTGAGAAACCTCCATGCTGTTCTCCATCTCAGTGACTGTACTAATTAACATTCCCACCAACAGTGTATGAGAGTTCCCCTTTCTTTGCATCCTCACAAGCATTCATTTATTTTTTAAATGGACATAATAATAAGACCTACTTCAAAAGGTTAGAGCAGTGGTTGATAATAATAAGCACTCAATAAATGTTAGGTATTATTATTATTATTATCTTTAGACCACCACTGAGTTCTTTCTTTCTGGGCCAGGAACTGTGCCATAGTAAGCAGAAAAGAAAGAGGAATAGGTCACTGACCAGGCCATCAAACTACTCATAGTATAGAGAATGAGGGACAGAAGCAAAATCAGCAGAGTAAGTCTCAACTTACTCTTTAGCACATAGGGCTAAGGATGCTCCCTGGAAGGGCCTTTTACCCAAACTGGAGGAAGTAAAAGGATATCAGGGAAGGATTCTTAGAACAGATGATACCTGAATGCACCTTTAAAAGATGACTACTAGTTAAATAGGTAAACTATGAAGAAGTGAGGAAGATGATCCAGCAGAAAGCTGTATCAGCAAGGTCCAGAGGCCTGAGAAATCCACAGATAGTTCAGTAGGGATGAATCAGGGAATACAAGGACATCAGTCAAACAACACAGACTGTAAATGTAAAACTGGAACCAGATGTTGAAGGTCCTTGTACAAGTCAGGGTTCTCCAGAGAAGCAGAACAAGTGGAATATATCTATTTATATGTATAAGAGGTGATTTATTGTGGTAATTGACTCATATGATTATGAAGACCAAGAAATCCCACAATATGCTCTCCACTAACCAGAGAACCCAGAAAGTCAATGATGTAATTCAGTGTGAGTTCAAAGTCCTGAGAATCAGGAGGGTCACCACTGTAAGTTCCAGACTCTGAAGGCCCAAGGATCTGAAGTGCTGATATCTGAGGTCAGGAGAAGATGCATGTCACAGCCCCAGAAAAGAGAGCTAATTCACCCTTCCTCTGCCTCCTCATTCTATTGGGGCCCTCAAGGCATTGGATGATGCCTGCCCACATTGGTGAGGGTGGATCTTTTACACTCAGTCTATGACTCAAATGCTAATCTCTTCAAGAAGCACCCTCACAGACACACTAGAAATAACAGTTTACCAGCTATCTGGGTATCCCTTAGCCCAGTCAAGTTGACACATTAAATGAACTATCACAGGCCTTGTGTGTGTGTCATCAATGGAGGTCACTGCAAAGTTTTAAAAAGGAATATAGAACAACTCTTATTATTATCTTATTATTATTTAACTGAAGCAGTAGCTTTGAAAGAGAAAGGAGATATTGGTTTAGGGAGATTTTAATAGGACTTCTGAATGGATTGAGGTGGGAGCACAAGGGAAATGAGGAGGTCAAGAAAGACTTCCAGGCTTCTGGCTTAACCATCATGATAATGATGGATACAAGAAAAGGAGCAGATTTATGAGGGAAATGATCAGATTAGGAGGAGAAGGAGCCAAGGTGTGAGGCCAAACAGAGACAGAAGAACCAGGAAAGATGAAAAAGAAGCAGGCACAACCTGGCAAATAAGAGCTGTCCTCAATACATTTTAGAGAAAGAAATCAACACCTGCTTCCCAGATTTCATTTCTCTCCTGGGCTTGTCTCCTCTGATACATCATGATCAACTAAAGAAGAAAGCTGAGATGAATTAATCCATCAATATGTATTGTATCCATTCCCATTTCCTTATAACCAGGTACCCAGATTTTTGGATCTCTTTCAAATTATAGTCTGGGCCCAAAGAAGAGAGTCTCTTGTTTACTTTTTGTTTTCCTGTGTGATGCCAGCTGGTTCACAAAGAGATTTAACTCTGTGTCCTGGGATTCCTTAATGCCAGGCTCTTAGTTGTCTAGGATATAGCAGTAATTTAAGAACATCTGCCAATCTTTTTCTAGGCAGGTTTTGGTGAGACTTCACATTGAGACTTTAACTCAGAGTTGCAAACTGGAAGTCCGGGAACCAAATATGGCTTGCAGACTTTTTTTTGTCACATATGGTATTTAAAAATATGAATTAAAGTACATTTAAAGACACAGATATTCAATAGGTCTCATATTGGTAGCCATTTGAGTTTACTACCCCACCTTAAATATTAGATGATTATGTCCTTTTCCACATATTATTTGGACCCTAAAGCATTCTGGATATAATAACTTCATAGGATATAAACACACTGATGATGTGGACTGTTCTTTGACAAGCGACAGGAAAATAGGAGTGAGCTAAATTTCTGAAATCTTATGTTTATTGTGCTAATCCTTATCAGTTTATCACTAAAAGGAGTAGAGCCAACCAATCACCACGCAGATCACTGGAAAGATTAAATCAGTCCAATAGATGGAGACATTTCTATGAATATAGCTGATATTAACATTCCAATATTTCATTACACTGACAAAGATTGCAATGAGAACAGACAATGGAATAAATTAATCTATTCTTCTGACAGTATGTAATGAGAATGGGATGTGGTTTAAAAAATTAAGCCATTCTTAGTGCAATCTCAAGATTGCAATCTCATGGTCTCTCTCAGATGCTATACACTCTGGTGATACATCATTGAAAAGTGTCAGTTTAACAAAGAATGTGTCTTAGCTCTTGCTGGGATTGCAGAACACATTTGCTTTGTCTCACCACAGACCTGCCCATTAAAAACAATGAAGTAGAATCAATTATACTTTTCAGAACACACATAAACACAATCAAAGTTGAAAAATTAAGATACTTCTGGCAATTTTATATTGGTCAAAACTTACTAACAAAATATTGTAGCGTATTGCTCTCTTTTTAATCTTTTTAATGTGAGTTTCTAAATTTAATTTTATAAAACAGAAGACAGTGAAAGGTTACTTTAGGGATTGAGAATCTAATACTAACTTATCCGTAAGTGGGGTATAGATAATTAAGGTTGTCATGGAGAGCTGCACAGTCATTCTCTCTGCATAGTCATATTGCATTATGAGCTGAGCCTTATGACCAGTGAGATAGGTTGTAGCCTTAAAGTTTGCAGTAACTCAATGTAATATTTTACTTGGTATTCATACCCAAAGAGAACCTAAAAAGGACCTAAGTTGACTGGTGTTCTAAACAAAACAGAAAACATACAATTATGTTTTTTATATCTAGCTCTCTAGGTTCAAACCAAAAAGAATTGGTAAGACTTTTAGATGTGCCGATGATGATAATAGCAACAACAACGCAGCTACACTTGTTGAGAGCCAACAATGTGCCTGGAGCTCCATGTATATTATCTCATTTAGTCCTATTAACCTGTGGGTTAAGTTCTTTTAGGATAAGACATTTGCTCAATGTCACATGCTAGTAAGAGGGCAGTCAAGACTTAAATACTCGGGTTCTCTGTCTTCAAAGCCCATGTTTGCCACCATTATACTCTGTCTTCCCTGCTTCATCTTACATTTAGCAAAATTAATGCTCATGAGGCAAATTGGTTTAATTAGTATCTCCCAGAGAGTTTACAGCAAAGCTAGACTGAAAATTAGACCTCCAGATTTCCTTGGTAAAGGTACTTCTTATTATGTCACTCTGCTTTAATTTATTGAAGCACCTCCTCCCATATTTTTGAATGAAAGATAATATTATATTGATTAAATTTGTCACTAGATTTCAGTAATTTACCTGCTCATGTTGTCATCTAGAATTAAACTAAACATTATGTTCATTCTACAGTGTTTCTTGATGGCTAGGCATTGTGCCCTGTTCTCTAAACATAATAATGAATAAGATATTTATTGCTGTTAAGCTATCATCTTCATTCATTTATTCAATAAATGTTACTGAGTCCTATATACCAGAATTTATATGAGTTCTAGTTAAATAACACTTTTAGTGCCTACGTTTTTTAATTGTTTACTATTATTCAACTTCTATTTTAGATTCAGGGGGTACATGTGCAGGTTCATGGGTATATTGTGATGCTCAGGTTTGGGTTATGGATCTCATCACCAGGCAGTGAGCATAGTACCCAATAGGTAGTTTTTCAACTTGCCCCTCTCTCTCCCTTCCTCCTCTAGTAGTCTGCAGTGTCTATTGTTCTCATCTTTATGTCCATGTGTACCCAAAGTTTAGTTCCCACTTATAGGTGAGAACATGTGTTATTTGGTTTTCTGGTCCTGCATTAATTCCCCTTGGATAATGACCTCTACTGTCCACAACAGCAAAGACATGGAATCAACTTAGGTGCACATCAACAGAGGATTGGATAAAGAAAATGTGGTACATACACACCATAGAACACTATATGGCCATAAAAAGAACAAAATAATGTCCATTGCAGCAACATGGATGTAGCTGGAGGCCATTATCCTAAGGGAAATAATGCATACCTTTTGAATACCTATTAATAGCCAAGTACTGTGCTAGGCACAGAAGATACAATGGTGAAAAGACACAGTCCCTGACCTCAAGACATTTATGATCTATATGCACAGGCAGACAAATAAAGAGGCAATTAAGTATAATACATGTTATGATAGTACAGGTTGTTATGGAAGTACATAGGAAGGGTACCCAGGAAAAGTCAATCAAAGATAAGATCTAAATGACAGTAGATGTTACGAAGGAAAAAGAGGTAGGGGAGAACATTCCAGGCAAAATGAATCGCATTTTAGAATTAACAACTGAACCATAAAATGCAGTGAAAAAAACTAGGCATTCACATATTTCTTATTTATTCATTTACCAATTTTCATTGAAAAAAATAACACCAGATTATTTTTGGTTTATTATCACTTACATAAAATAGTCAGTACATTTTGACAAATGAATACATGAATGAGGTGATCACATGTTGTGCTGAATGCCTGTTCTGTAGCTTTTCACTGGTCTATCACTTTTGAGAAACAACATAGACAATCTCCATTCATGTCTTTTCTTTTCTTGATAAAGTATCGACAAACAAGGGAGAAGTTGAATCCACAAATTGACACCATGGTTATATAGACTCTGCGGCTGACTCACAATACTGGGTTTAACTCTTGTTTTTCAGGATAATGAGAGTGCAAGCTATGCTCTAGAATTATGTTGTTTAATATGAAAGCCACTTACCATGACTATTTAAATTTATATTAAATAAAATTAAACAAATTAAAAACTCAATTTATCAGTCACACTAGCCACATTTTAAGTGCGCTGTAACTTTATGCTGTCATATTTAACAACATATAACTTTTTTTTTTTTTTTGAGACGGAGTGTTGCTCTGTCGCCCAGGCTGGAGTGCAGTGGCACGATCTCAGTGGCAGTTCTATTGGATACTCCTACTCTAGATCTAGGTTATTATTTTTACTAAACTATTGATAAATATTTCAGAAGAGTGTTGAGAAATAATAGTTGCTCAATAAATAGTTATTAATATTTTTAAATTTAGCTTTATTCTCCTTTAATGGCAAAGTCTCACTCTTTAAAGTAGAAACCAACATTTACATAAATCCTCTAACATATTTTTTGTAGCAATCAAGGTAAAAATTTGATTAATGGGCTGACAATCTCCTTCCTGAATCTGTAATACCAGAAAATTTCCCAGATGTTAGTGTAGCATGGCTGCTTAGGCAAGACTGACAAAACAATCTCAAGGTGACAAATTTCAATTTCATGACCCCCTCATGTTACATTGCCCACTTTCTGGTGGAGGCACTAATGAGTAGCATCACTGCCAAGAGTGCTTAAAGCAAAGGAGAGGAGATGCCAAGACTTTGCAGAATCTACTTTGAATAATGAAGAATTAAATATCATTCATCTTAAACTGATTTTCCAGACACACTGCCAAGAAGCAAACGAGTAACTCTATATTTTTGATACCAGAATCTAAAAGAATTTCAAAGGGGGATGGTTGGCACCTGCATCTGAGTTTAACTCATTTTATGACTAGTCCCTCCTCACCCATTAGACTATGCACAACTATTTTAAATGTGCTCACCATACTGGCTTATGTACTTATAGCTACACCAGCTCAACAATATCCAAATGATCATAAGGTAACAAAGTAGAGTTAGAAGATCAATGATTGCTAAGCACCAGTTTGTTTGCTTATTGATTTACCTCATTCCAGAAATAATTTAAAAATAGTCAAGAGTGGCCCAGCATGGTGCCTCACGCCTGTAATCCCAGCACTTTGGGAGGCCAAGGCAGGAGGATCACAAGGTCAGGAGATCGAGACCATCCTGCTAACACAGTGAAATCCCATCTCTACTAAAAATACAAAAAAATTAGCTGCGGGTGGTGGCACGTGCCTGTAGTCCCAGCTATTTGGGAGGCTGAGGCAGGAGAATCACTTGAACCTGGGAGGCAGAGACTGCAGTAAGCCCAGATCACGCCACTGCACTCCAGCCTGGGTGACACAGTGAGACTCTGTCTCGAGAAAAAAAAAAAAAAAGTCAAGAGTAACCAGTGAAAGTACTCCAAAATGCCTAATTTTTTGTGACACAGAAGACACATTTGATAAGTAGTGACATATTTGATAAGAACACAATCTAAACAACAAAAAAAATGAGTGGATATATTTACCTCTGAAATTAGTAACATGTTTTATAAAATGAGAAAACCTAATTCTGGTGCAGATGTATTGATAACCCTCACACACATGCTGTTGAGAGTATAAATTTAGTACAACTGTTAGAATAATTGTTGTACCGAAGTCTTTAAAGTAGTTGTGTCTTGGCACATCATCTTCACTCCTCAAAATATCATAAATGAATAATCTATGAAATCTGGTAACTCATGTTGAAAAGATATTCTTTGAAGTGTTTACACCCAAATTTGGAAAAACCTAAAATTGGGAAATGATTAAAAACTAAATGCAGAGTCATTAAAATATGTTAACATAAAGTGTTAATAACATGAGAAAATGCTTCATTGCTTAGATTAATTCTTTAATATTTAGAAAAAAACAATTACATAATTGTATATTGACATAAGGTCAATGATGTAAAGTATAAGAAATATGTGAAATATTTTAACAATGGTTTCTTCTAAATGATAACATTTATTCCTTCTAATTCTCTTAATTTTTTAAACTTCTACAAGGAAGAAGTATTAATTTACAATTGGCAAAATTAGGTAATCATTCAGAATAATCCATAAAGTGTTGATCAAATCACATTGCATATAATTTCACTAGGCCTACTGAAAGTGTATGGATAAACAGAATTTGATGGGAGTAAATTTTGGTAGAGTAGAGGTAGTAGTTGTGGCTTATATCTCAAAAGTCATTAAGATATAGACAGATGCTTACAATACCACAATCTAAAAGACAGGCAGCAGCAATGTCCTGGAACTTTATCCTCTCACTGATGCAGAGCAATTTTTGTGAGGAATAGACAGGGCATCATGTGTTGATTACAGAGTATTTTTATTATAATGTGTGCTAAAGAGAGCATGGATTTTGAAACAAAAGACTGCACCAAACATTAGTTATATGTAAAATGTTTATAAATTAAAAACTAGTTCCACACTTAACAACAACGACAACACCACCTACTTTGCATGGTGGTTAGGAGGATTAAAGGAGTTTATGTAGTTATCTACCATGATGCCTGATACAAAATGCATTCAGTAAAAGTAGCTACAAGCTTGGTTTCTAAGGGAGTATAGAAATCATTAGTTGCAGAACAGGAAATATTTAGCAATCAGGAATCTACAGTGAAGTTCTAAGAATCACAAAACAGTGATGCAGACTTTGAGATGAGCGATATTCAGAAATCCTTGCAGGCAGGCAACACGACAGACTTCAATCAATGAGTATTGTTAGCTAAAATAAGGATTTGAAGTGTCCAACAGAGTTTTAAAAATAATAACTACTTTATAAATATTAAAAATTAAAATCCCAACAACTTTGTAACCAGTAATAGGATTTAAGCTTTAAAAAATCTACTTTGCTCAAGTGATACAGGTGCTATGAGAAGTGGAAATTTCAGTGGTATTCCATGTTTACTACATATAATACAAGCTCTTTAGCCTGGGATTTATGGCATTATACAGTCTTGTTTAATCTGCCTTTCAATCTTTACTTCTTATAATATCATGTACATACCCTATACTTCAGACAAACAAAACTACTTGCTCCTTGCATATTCCTTCACTCCTTATAAATGCCCTGTACTATTTATTGAGTCTGAAACCAAATGAATAAAGATAAATTTGTAGTATCAAATTATCCATCACTTTCTTTAGACCATTGGGGGAAAAAAGCCTAGAGGTCTCTTTGAATGTCTGCTGATGTTGCTTAGATTGATTTTTAATGCCTTTGTGTGTGTGTGTGTGTCTTCATTTGTTGCTTGAAATAAACATGTGAATTTCAAAACTGACATGACCATTTGGTTTGCAGCGGCTGCGGCAGCAGACATGGCTTACCACCACATCAGACCTCCCATTGGCTATTCCATTCCCAAGCCCATATCATCTCTGCTGATACGAGGGTGGAACGCATGTCCTGAAGTGAGTAATTTTTATTTCCTCTTAGAAAATGTGTTATGGTCAAAATCTGTCACAAATAGTGTAACTCCAAAGTCTACTTTCAGTGTGTATTTTAAGACTGTCAAGGCGGGAAGACTGATTTGCCTTCTGCTCTTTAGTCTCTAATTGCCTCAAGAAGTCTGAGTATCTCATATTTCTTAGCCGCTGCTTTCTGATTTTGAAACGTTTCTCACAACTGATTAGTAAAAGAGAGACCAGGGTATGACAGATTACTCACAGTCTCATCTCAGCTGCAATTTTTATTAACTACGCGTGAGCCACACTTAGTCATTTTCTGAAGCAAGAAATTTGGCACAAGATGGATTTGTGTTGGCTTTTAAACATGAGGCAGGCCTCAGAATAGGTGGTCTTCAGTAGCACTGGCTCACGTAGGAGGCAGAAGACCTGGGTCCTAATCCGTCTCTAACTTTCTGAGTTAACAGTATTATGATGTGGTTAACAGCATAGACTTTGAATTCAAATGGAGTGATCAATGTTATGGAAGGGATATTTAAACAGTAAAATAAATTTTTAAATACGGTCATAGGTCTAAAAGAATAGAGAGGGAATAGTCATATTATCACAGAATGAAATTCCAAACAATCCGCCTGCAAGAAAGGATTCTTAAGTGTGCAGACAGGTTATGTCTGCTTTGTTCTCAGAGATTCACAGAGGAGACTGCACAACTTCTTTCCTAGTAACACAGTTCAGTCCAGTGTCTAGTAATCCTTCTGCCAGTATATTTTGTTGTCTATTAAAATCCTTATGTTTTGATATCAATCAATTGATTCCATTGCTCAGAGTGGAGAGTATTAGTTTGCATTCTTCACAATAGAGGACCTCATACGTAAAGACCTAATGGTTCTTATTTTTCCATCCTAAACCATCCTAGTTATTGTCCTCTTAAATTATAACTTTGTTTCTGATCCTTCCTAGGCACTTTATAGCTCTTCAACAAGAGAATAAAGTGAGGCTGTTATTATTTCAGGAAATATCTCACTCAGGAGTAATAAAATAAGCCCCAGTCCAGATGTTTGAAAAGAGAATGCAAATTTTCCATTCTTTTCCTAAAGGCAAAATCCAGACCAACTCATTACCCAGTCTCATCTGTGTACACAGAAACTCTTAAGAAGAAAAATGAAGATCGTTTTGGGATGTGGATTGAGTATCTCAGAAGATAACCTCTTATCCTGGCCATTCAACCTGATGTGTTACATGTTTATTTGTTTAGAATCTTCCATCACTACCAAAATGTTAGCTCCATGAAAGCGGTGCTTTTTGTTTATTTTGTTCACTGCTATAACACTAACATCTAAAGCTGGATGCTCAAGAATGTTTGTTGAGTAAATGAATGAATACCAGTATTGCCTATCAGTGCCTTCAATCTCTGCATCTGAATTTTGATGTCCAGAAAATTTCGTCTTGAAAATTACATCACATAAAATAGTTTAGGAAAACATTTTCTTGTATTTCAGTATGAACTTCAGGCATGTTTTCTCAGAAAAAGTATGTCAAGCACCTATTCTAGAATTTCCTTCTCTCTGTGGGATGTGAGCTATTGAGAGGTGACAACGTGCCAGCAGCCCTCACTCACTCTCGGGGCCTCCTTGGCCTCGTCGTCCACTCTGGCCACACATGAGGAACTCTTCAGCCCCCAGCTGCACCGTGGGAACCCCTCTCTGGGCTGGCCGAGGCCGGAGCTCACTCCCTCAGCTTGCGGGGAGGTGTGGAGGGAGAGGCACAGGAGGGAACCAGCTGGCGCTCGCGTGCCAGCATGAGTTCTGGCTGGGTGCAGGCCCCATACTCGGAGTGGCCGGTGGGCGCCACTCTGGGCACTGGGGGGCTTAGCACCCGGGCCAGCAGCTGCAGAGGGTGGGCCAGGTCCCCCAACACTGCCGGCCCGCCCGCACCGTGGTCAAATTCTCACCAGGCCTCAGCTGCCTCCCCACACGGCAGGGCTTGGGACTTGCAGCCCTCCATGCCCGAGTCCCCCCGCCAACCATGGGCTCCTGCGTGGCCCGAGCCTCTCCTATGGGCACTGCCCCCTGCTCCACGGCACCGGGTCCCACTGACCGCCCAAAGGCTAAGGAGTGCAGGCATGTGGTGCAGAACTGGTGGGCAGCTCTCCCCACGGCCCTGGCCAGGTATCCACTAGGCAAAGCCAGCTGGGCTCCTGTGTGGGGTGGGGTCTTGGAGAACTTTTATGTCTATCTAGAGGATTGTAAATGCACCAATCAGCACTCTGTGTCTAGCTCAGGGACTGTAAACACACCAATCAGCACCCTGTCAAAACGGACCAATCAGCTCTCTGTAAAATGGACCAATCAGCAGGATGTGGCTGGGGCCAGATAACGGAATAAAAGCAGGGTGCCCAAGCCAGCAGCAGCAGTAAGCCAGTCTGGTCGTCTTCTGTATTGTGGAAGCTATGATTTTTGCTCTTAGCAGTAAGTCTTGTTGATGTTCAGTCTTTGGTACACGCTGTGTTTATGAGCTGTAACACTGACCCCGAAGGTCTGCAGCTTGACTCCTGGAGTCAGCGAGACCGCGAACCCACCAGAAGGAAGAAACTCCGGACATATCTGAACATCTGAAGGAACAAACTCCGGACACGCCATCTTTAAGAAGTGTAACACTCGCTGCGTGGGTGTGCGGCTTCGTTCTTGAAGTCAGTGAGACCAAGAACCCACCAATTCTGGACACACTATGACAAAGTTTACCATCAAATAACAATCAAGGGAATCCCTTTTTCTTTGATGAAGTGTCTCTTCATAATTACAGATAACAGAAATTACAGAAATTCCACATTTCTAATTTCTAATTTCAATGTAATTTCTAATATCAATTTCTAATATCAATGTAAAGATAGGTCATTGGCAGGTTCTAAAAGCATTTTTTGGGTAGGATGGGTGTCTCAAGCAAAGAGTTGGGAAATGACAAACAGAAATTGGAATATGGCCAAAGGATACTGTTAAAAAAAAGAAAGGATAAAATTCGATTGCTTATAGAAAAGTTGTACTGCTAAGAAGTGAAGTTTGTCAGCACGGAGTCTGTTCTGCTGATAAGATGAAGAGGGGAAGATGAAGAAAAAGCATATTAGGAAAGCAAAGTCTTCAGCTGGCTTGAGATATGTGGGTCTGCCAGTCAGTTGAGCCTGACTTGGCTCTGGTAACCACCTCAGGATAATGAAGTTGAGCTGCTTCTGTATGTGACTCACTTGAGTCTTTCTTAATTGTCCAGTAAGGTCTTCATCATGTTAGCAAGCTGAGTGGCAAAGAAAAGGGAACAATGGGCTGTTTTTCATTCTTTCCTTCAACAATTATTTGTTGAGTTCCTACTGTATACCTCCTAGGATAGGGGAAAGGGATTCAACAGAGATGTAAACTCTTAAATGGAGTTTAAGACCTGGTAGTTATATGGAGATTGATTGAATAAACATATTAATGATTCTATAGTTACCTGCCAAGATTAAGAAAGACAAAACTCTGTGAGACTATATACTAAAACAATACTACTCGCAAGTTGGGGGACAAAGACAGAATGCAGGTTAGTGAAGGCTTCCCAAAAAGAGTAACACTTGAGCTGAGACCATAAACAGTAGTTTTCTGAAAGAAGGCGGCTTGGTGAGAAAGAAAAACAGTCTAAGCAACCAGAACATATGAAAATTCATTGGGAGAACAGATACAAGGGAAAGACTAGTAGCAGTTGCAACATTGTAGCCATGGAGAGGTTAAATCTCTGTATCAGGCATTATTTGAAACAAGTTCATCTTTAGATGGAGGACACTAACATCATGCTATTCTGGTCATTACTTTCTAGGTTATCAACTGTGCTTCTCATTTTTTCTTGCGTATCTGTCTTTACTTCATTCCTTGAATTTGAAGCACAGTATTTTCTCCAGGATGTCGTCTTAGTCAAAACTCATAAACTAGAACATTGAGGAGAGTAAGAAGAACAGTCTATTGAAGATGGGAGAAGGTTGGAAAACAGTAAGAGGTAGAAAAAAGCCTGATACTAGATAGTGACAGCTTTTGGAAACTGGAACAGGAAATTTGGACGTGAAATTATGACAATTTTTTTTTTTCTCTAAAGGAGTGAAAAGATGAAAGTAATTTTTTAGGAAGTTCATCTGAGTTTGATACAAAGGATTTATTTACTTAAAAAATTGTAGTTCCTACAGTAAGGCAAACACTGAATTATCTTGTAATGCTCATTGGAATAGCTAAGCATTGATTCTTAATATGTGGGCTGCAAACTACGTATTCCAGATTGCCCTGGAAAGTTTGTTGAAATGAAGATTCTGGGGCCCTAACCTAAGTTTACTGAATGAAAATCTCTGAGATGGAGCCTGAAACTCCACATTTTAACAAACACCCCAGGTGATTTGTGCCCAACAAAGATAAAAAATGAATGGGTTGAAACTCAAGCAAAAGACAATGAAGTTGGAGCAGCCAGCTGGACTGCTGTTTGAGTAATCCAGTTGATTACAACACACAGACTACAATGGTTACCATGGAGATTCAAGGGCAAGGGTAAACCTGAGAACTATTTCAAAGGAAACATCATAAAGAGGTAAAAGACTGGATTTCAGAAATGGAAGACAGAAAAGAGACCAGGAGAACTAGGATTGCTGCGTCCTGAGAGTCAGTTAGTGACGAAGAGTACTCATTAGGCCTCTAGATATCAGGGATATTCTTGGCAGTGAGAGGAGAGAGAACAAAGCTAAAGGTGCTGAAGTAAGGTGACAGCGCTTTAAAGAAGAAGAAGAAAAAAGGAAAAAGATATCTACCAAGAAAAAAAGTGATCTGGTCTACAAAGATGAAGAAACTGTCGATTAGGGTGGAATAAACTTATCATGCGAGAAGTTGGCATAGATACTTGTCTCACCTTAAAGGTGCTTTAGAAATAAAGTGGGACCAGGCAAGGCAGATAGGTGGCATAGGAGTTAAGCTCAAGCAGAGATAATGAACAAAAATACCAGAGGAATTAGGATTAAAAGCAATAAAGTCTTGAATATTGGTGAGAAAGGATGAAGAAGAGAGGTAAGAAGTTTAGGAATTTTCAAAATAAGAAACTTAAGTCATTTCCTAGCAATTCTGAATAGGAAGGGAAACAAAAGAGGCGGGGTATGTAGGCAATATTTATGTTGTTCTAATAATCTTATAAGGTTTATAAAGCTTATTTATTATTATTATTCTACCAAATGCAGATATAAAGATGTATAGACCTAGACGGGTGTAGAGATAGGAGAAGAGGAAGTTGATTTCCCTTTTAACCTTTTTGTTCCCCTACTAAAAAATGTAAAATATTATAATATTCTAAACTGTGAAGGTATGCTTCAAATATTTTTTACAGTGGTCTCAATAATTAAATTATTTGAATATATCTATATTTTTCAAATAAGCATGGCTTTGAATGAGACATGTTTGTTCTGTTACTGTTTTTAAATTTAATATTTATATTCACATTTAATTCCAGTGTATAAGGAGGAGTTCTCACTCCAAACAACAGTGGCATGCGAAACCCAAGAGATCAGACCTTGAAAGCTATGCACTAATAGGTTATTTAGTTTTCAAAATCTTAAATTAATAACAGTTGGCAATAAAGCTCATTAAAAGTCCTTTTGTTCAGGATCCATTGTGTCGATGTTCAAGCCCTGTTCTTCTAAAATGATTGAAGCTGAGATCTCCACCTAGTGGATTTATAGGATTTTGCAGATCTTTATGGGAACAGCCAACTATCCCTGGAAATCCTTAATTTTTTTCTCTTAGAGAAATAACAAGTTTTAAAGACTTCTACTTAAATCTAGGATAATTGTCAACAGGACAATTGCAAATGTATGAAACATACCAATATGCATATCAGTTAGACTACAGTTAACAAAGCTGAATTTTTATTTTCATACTATAATTAGGAAAACAGATCAAACACAAATATGAATATATAATTATCCATGTAGAAAGCAATATTGTAATACCACTAATTGAGATGTGTATAATAATTTACATAAAATAAACATCAAATGTAAATCTGCTCAAATACTCTTCTTATGCAGTTTTTCATTTGTTTAAGGCTTTTTTTTTTTCAATGTTTGCTTCCTTTTGCAAGACTTGGCAAAACTTTTCTTACTTGTTTTTTCATTCCTTAGAGAAGCATACTCAGTTAATTGTGTCAGACGTATCCTATGACTCCATCTTTGATTTTTGTCATATATTCAACTCTTTGGTTTTATTTTATTGATAACAAAGAGTTACTGAGGACGTTGTTGTCCTCCAAAATGATGCACTCGTAATGCATGCAAAGGCTAGTGGGTGTTTGTCCTCTTGAAGAAAGCTAAAGTAGAAAAGAATTATTATTTGAGTTATTTTGTTCACTTTATTCTGTTTCTAAAGGTGATGTAGTAGCATATTCAGCAGATGGTGGATACAGTACAGGTTTTGGAGCAGAATTTTCAGCTTCATTTATTCTGCTAGGAACTAAAAACACCTCATTTTCTGCCTCAAAACTGTCTTTTAACCCTGGTAAGAAGGAAAGCGCTTCATGTGTCTCCACTGTCATTGCGCCTTCTTTATGTGCACTATCTTTATCTGGTTGAATATTTTGAACTTCTCTAAAATTATGTACATTACTGTTAATTTCAGGATCTACTTCACTGCAAAGTATTCTATTTTGGGTTTCATGGGAACTTGTGATACTTAAATCTTTAGCTGTAATGGTCTCCTCGGCAGAGCTTGCATCATGTAATATATGTTTTTCACTTGTTCCATTTTCCCAAGTTTGCTGCCTTTCTTTTGTGATGCCTTTTAAGGTCATTTGTGAGATCTGAATTAACATACTAGAATCTGTCTTGCTTTCATCAAGCATATTTTTCTCTTCTTTCTCTACTATTTTTATCTCTAGTGCTTCAGTGCCGTCATTTCTGGGCAATGCATTTGTGCTGTCAATTCCTTTTTCGCTACTATTGGTTAGGTGCCAAACGGCTTGACTACTAACAGGAGAAGTACTGATATCCTTGGGAAGTTCTATTCTATTTTGGTATGGAATTGAATTTGTCTTCATAAATGATAGGTTGTTCTTGGATTGTGTTTGGGGAATGAGAGAGGAATCATAAGTTTCTGTTTTTGAAAGTTTTTTTTCTACATCATTTTCTTCCTTATCCATAATACAATCTTCCACAATTTGATGTGGTATTTGGGGTTTTGTCATTAATGTTTTTTCTTTATTTTCAAGCTGTGCATGACTTGAATTTTGCTCTCTGTGTTGTAAGGCTTCATTTTGGTCTAAAGTGTATTCCTTGTTGTAGCTGTCAGTCTTGTGAGCATCTAAAAGTTGTGTTTGATTCCTCGGGGACAAAGAAAACTGATTTAACTCACTGGTCTTTGATACATTCTGTCCCATGTGCTCAGTGGACTCCGTTGTCCCTTGGTCAGTAGCCCCCCTGGAATGTTGGAATGGTAAAACATCACTTCCTGTATTTTCCCAAGTAGTTGGTAAATAACTAAGCACTTTTGATTCAAGCTGAGTTGCATCTTCCATTTGCTCAGCTGAGAATTGAGAATGTGAGTGCCTGTGCTCAGCATCAGTGGGTGTAGGTTGAGGCAATTTTGATGTGTTTCCATCAGGAATTTGGCCAGCTGAGTAACAGCTGCTTTCTATAGAGCTCTGGTTGACTACAGACAAGTTGTTAGCACTGAGCAGGGGGGCACGTTTAGTGTTTCGTTGGTAATATGGGGTCTGCTTTGAGTCATGTTTCAGAGGCAGCCTCTTTGAAGTGAGTCTAACATAGTTGCTACTCTCTGACTGTTGAAGAAAATCTGCAGAAGACACAGTATTCATTTTGGCTTTTGTCTCAGAAGTTTTGGATAATTTCTTAGGAGGCAACAATACCTGCTTGCATTGCTTTGGGAGACCTGACAAGGATTTTTCTGGATGGACTCTGACTTTTCTAAAAGGATGTAAATTTAATTTTAACTTTTGTCCTTTAATTTTCCCTTTGAGGTCAGACTGAGGGGTTCTTTTCCTTTTCAGAACCCATGAATTAGTAAACCATTTTTCTCCTTTGTTTCTCTCCCCAGTGTTGCTAAATTTTTTAACATCCAACTTAGTCAGTTGGTTACTTTGATTTTTCTGTCGTTTCCAAGGGGTTGATATTTTGGGTGACATCATCGACCTATTTATTTCTACTAAATCAGGATCATGGAAGCTAACCCTCTTTGGGGAATATGCTTTCTTGGTTTTTGTTGATAATCCTGATAAATCTATGTTGTCCTCACTCATAAGAAATTTTTCTATTGCACTGTTAATTTGGATTTGCTCTTTCTCAGGCTTTGAGTGTTGTCTACGATTTGGCTTCTTTTCTTTCATGTAATCTTCAAATTGCTCACAGGGCACATATTTACAGATGAGAGAATTGTTTGGCTGAAAATACCTAGGTTTGCTCTGTTTTAACAGTCCACAAGGATCATCATATTTTGATCTATGTTTTTGTACGATCTTTTGTACATAGTGTTCCTCAGGCTCACAAGGCTTGGATGATGAGCTTGTAATAAAATGTCTTTGCCTATGAGGGTGTAAGCCATTGTCTTCTTTTTCTATTGGAGGCTGCCATGATTCATTTGTTAAATGCTTCTCAAGACTTTCTCCTGCCAAGGCTGAAGCGGGTGTTGCATATCTTCTTCTAAATATGTCACTGCTGATATCTGTGGAACAATAAATGCAAGAATTTAGCACTTAGCAGAGTTTTATTACCCCAACCAAACAGATGCGTAGAAACCTTATGAAAAGTATAAAACTGACTCCTCTGATAATTGCAATTCTTCACTGTTTCCTAATTTGTAACCAAACCTACAAAGGACATTTGTCAGTCCCATATGTTTTGCAATGACACTCTTTATGGTCACACTGCAGTCAGTTGTGATGCTGACTTAAAAGTTGTGGAGTTAGAAATATAAATGTTATTTATAGTCATATATCTTTAGTTGTTGGTTAGGTTAGCTTTAAATATGAATAATATGTAAATCCTTTGTAAATGGCTATAGTAATTTTTTCCTGAATTCATTTCCCATTTGCAACTTAAATATTGGGCAGAACATGGGTGCAATATTGAGTAATGTTCAGGTTTCAGATAATCAATAATAAGATAATAATTTGACAACGAAAGGGAAATACTTGCAATACTATTGACTCAATGAAAGCAGAGACCATATCTGTTTTATTTCCCATAACTTAATAAAATGTTCATTAAATATTTGTTAAATAAATAGGTATTTTGAAATATAGCCAGGTTTGTGTGGCAGCAGTCTTTACCTGGGACTTTTAAAATGGTACAGATTAATATAATATTTAATCTTATTAATCTTATAACTTCTTCTGCTAGCTTCTTTTAAATGTCTGCCTGCAAATTCCTCTTCATGTTACAATCTTTCATTTACTAAAGGAAAACAGTACATGATGAACCATTCAGAAAGGAAGCTTCCTTTGACTGTTTGGGGACAGACCATATCTACAGCCCTATAGGCACATGTGGAAGAAGGAAACTTGTACTGGCTTCTTCTTAATGTCTGCCTCTAATCTCCTTTTACACATTAAATAATATTAATGACAAAAATAATAGTAATACCATTAATTGAGCACATGCTAAGAGCTAGGCATTGTGCTCATAATGTACATTCATCATCTCTTTTAATACTCACAAGAGACGTGATCCATTGGACAGATCCTACTGTCTTATAACTTTTACAGATGAAGGAATGAGCTTTAAAGAAGTTGAATGCTTTCCCGTAGTCACACATCAGCTAAGTGTTGAAACCAAGAATTGAACCCAAGTCTATCTGACATTAAACGACCCTATTGTCTTAACCACAATGCATCTAAAATTTAAAATTATTTATTAGTATACTTTCTATTGTTTCATGAAATTTTTTCATCCAGAGGAAGAAGTTTTTTATTCCATGAGAAAAAAGGAAATCTTAACTGCAAAACATCTTAACCACAAAAAATCCTACAGCACTATTGCTATTTAAAAGGCTAATTTTTTTTTTCCTTTTTAACATTGTTAGGTGTTAGGCCTCAAAATTAACTTTTAGTAGACAGGAGATGTACTCTCAGCTCCTAAGGGTGGGGATACTCCATCTCCAATTTTCCCCAAGAGGTAAACTAAGTTCCAGACTAGCATCTAATTCCAATCTAAGATCTGCCGCCAACATTCTGGGTGACCTTGGAGAAGCTGCTTGTTCTCTGTGTATTAGAAGGTTGGACTAGATGGGAGCTTTATGTAAGTAAACAAATTATGTTGGGGAAAGAATCTGTAGCCTTTGTCAGTCTCAGAGAGTTCTGTGACTCAAAGATAAACATTAAGAACTATTAGTCTAGATCTAAAGTCCTCTCTACGCTGGAAAGTCTATAATTATTTTTCCAAGTCAGAAGGCATAATCAGAGTGGCAATTTTTCTTTACCGATTTCTGTTCTGGAGCAGATGTGACCTTGGCTGTTTTCTCCTCAAATACCTGCCCTCTCTAGTTCTGGTACAATGCCTGGAATAGAGCAGAATTTCTGGTATTTCTTAAAAGTATTCATGTTAATCTGACAAACCAGTGTTCTCAGTATGAAAACAACAGACTGGGTTTTAAATGGTTAAGAGAGCACATCCCCTTCGGTTATAGGAGTTTCCCACAGAGAAGTTCAGGCATTGGACAAAGTTAAAAGATGAAATGAAAGATCTGCCTAAGGTATGATTCTAATGAAAGGGTAAGTGCTTATTTCTTTATAAAATAAAGCCAGTCTGACCTGGTTTCTATGGCATATGTTTCTTTCCTCAGCCATCCCTCTGTTGTGTGAAATCATCAACCCCCAGACACTGGTAAGAACTGGAGTGTGGGAATGCAATGGAATAAACTCACATCCTACCTTATAACATACGTGAAATAACATATGGTTTTATTCTTACCCAGTCGCCCCAAAATGCATCCTTAGGGCCAGACCCCTGTGGTAAGAATTTCTTGATACAGCACCTCTGTCATTCATACTCTTAGAGAAAGCTCTGCTTGTTGTGAACCAATTCAAATAAATGACAGGAACCTCTTTACAGAGCAGCTGTCAACATTTTCACTGCTGAGCCTGAATGCGTAGCCTTACTATTCAGGAAGAAAAAAGAAGACGTTTAATTCATTGCCTTCACCTAAATATTGACATCGCCCATGTACAGTGGGTAGATGTCACGGCCAGATTCACTTGGCTCCCAGCGTGGGACAATGAATTAAGTCCTGACTTTCCCTGGACTGGGAAGTTATCATCCCTGACAGCTCAGCAAGCAAAGTATGTTTCTTGACATCATTCCTGAAATGAATCACTAGCATTAGAGGGCCCATTCTTCTAACATGTCATGCTCTGGGAAGGTTGCTTACTGCAGAATTGGCATTAGAGCTCGAAGGATGTTGGAATAAAAGCTGATACTAGCTATCCCATAGATCTTAACAGCACTATTGCTATTTAAAAGGCTACTTTTTTCTTTTTTTAACATTGTTAGGTGTTGGGCCTCAAAATTTACTTTTAGCAGTCAGGAGATGCACTCTCAGCTCCTAAAAGTAAGAACACTTCATCTCCACCTCAGCCCACACACACACACACACACACATACACACACACACATATACACACACACACAGTATTTTTAGAAAAGGAATAGACTAGTTCTATAGTGATTTTTATAGCATTTCCTGTTGAGGAAATTAAAGGAGGGAGGCTCCCTCCTTCAAAAAGAATTAAACGGAGTGGGATTTTCTAAAACAAGACAAACTCACCTTCTGTTCTTATTATATGGTGTTGCAGAGTTTGAGGCTGGACTTCTCCAGGCTCAAGATTCCATAGCTTTTGAACTTTCCTTGGATTATATGTTGTAAGTAAGCCTGCTTCATTAAAAGCTGTCGTATTTCCAGGAGGCTCTGAACATTCCGAATGCAGTAATCTACCATCCTGGCAAAATAAAGTGCTGCCTACCCCATGGTTTTTCTTTTTCAGGTTTCTAAATGATCCGTCAAGGGTTGCAGACTCAGAGGCCGTTGTTGCTTGATGGCTATTTTCCTGTAAAAGTGGCATTTCCTTTCTGGACCCCACAATGGACATGACCTTTATCTCGTTTTCCTGAGTTAAGTGGCAGTTGCAGTATCCCTTAGTGTGGTAATTTCTTGCCTCATGAGCACACAGGGGTTCATCGAAGGTTCTGCAACAAAGGTTTTCTGATGTGTGTTCATTTGCTTTGCCTTGTTGGAGTTTCCAGTTAAATACAACTAAACCTAGACAAGTGAGACCAACAGCTCCTGTGACAAATAGAGAGACCATTAAAAGATAACATCTTGGGAAGAAACATATAAATCATCAAATGTAAAAACCACAAATATAAAGGTTAATGGCTTGAAAGATATCAGAATGGGTAGGAAGTCCTTCACCATTTGGAAAAATATCAGTCCAGACAGAGGCTACCATTGACATTGTTCTGCTTTCCAATTTGGATCTTTATACCTATTAAAAATTATAAGAAACAACACCATCTGGAATCTCTTTGGTAGAAGAAAAGGCTGTTTCATGAACTGAAACTCATTTAAGATAAAACAGTTCCTGCAGTAACATTATTTTTTCTGTCTACGTCACCTCCTTTTATGAACTCTCATAATAGAGTGAATGACGTCTAATCTCAGACTGCCTGGTACTGTCATTTCATGTTCTATGTAGTTTGTCCTCTGAATAAAATTGCAAGATCCAGTGTTTCTCAAACCCATATGCCGACTCTAACCTGTTTCTATTTCACTTTTTCCTGTCTTGACAAATGGCATCCTCAACCACCTAAATGTTCAAACCAATGTCCCTGAGTCATACCCTGATTATCTGTCTATCACAATGATTTCCCTTGTTTTTTCACCCTTATGAGGTGTATTATTCTGTTTATTCATTCATATGCTTGTTCGCAGACTGTCCTCCTCTGCTACAACTGAGCACTGTGAGGCAACACATCCTTTTAGTCCTGTTCAACATTCTATCCCCAGTGTCCACAACTCTGAGACAAAGGAGGCAGAAATATTTATTAAATATTCTTAAATCAACAGAAGGGATTCTGTTTATGAATTCTGATAATGAAATCACTGGTGATCTAATCTTATAAATCCTCAAGATGTGATTAGGAAGATATGGTGTCAGTACAGATTGAATAAAGAGATCTGTGCCCTAAACCCACATCTGCCTGAGGACAGTGCCCTTTTCTGGAAATAAAGACAGCATTCCAGATTCTTTGACTGGCTACACCATGCCTAGTTTTATCCACTGGAGACAATATTAATGAAAACATATTTTTAAAACTTAAATGAAAAGGGAGGGTATCAGGTCATGATTGTTTCTTTTTTTCTGTTAAAGATGAAGAGTAAACATGGAGAATAGCAGTTTCTGGTAAAATCCTCAAACCATTGTATAGTTTATCATATCTTGAACTCTTAAATCTATTTTAATTCATTTGCCAACAATACACTCTTGGAAAGTGCTATAACATATTGAAGCAATCTCTATTAAAGGCACATTTTTAAAGTTGTTGCAAAATTATGTAAATAATAATCCTTTTATTGACAGATAGATTCTAGAGTTTGAATTATCCCAAACAAGGATTTTGGTTTTAAAATGTTAAAGAATATATTAAAAAATTAAAAATTAGAACCACTCTTTAACTCATATGGGTAAGAAAACTCAAGATTCAACGCTATGTTCTGACACTTTTCTTGGGTATTTTCTAATTCCTCTAACACTTATTTTTTTTTCTCCTTTCACAAATGAGGATAACTAATACTACACAGGGATTAAATAATATATGTGACATGTTTGATACAGTGCTTTGATTCAGTGAATGTTCATTGTGATTTGTGATTATGATTACTGAGCTACCATTGTTTAGGTTTTGCATTGCTCTATTGGTTCCTGGAAGACTCACCTGTCAGGAACAAAAAAATCCAAAAAATAAATCATTATAATGATATTTTAAATGACTAGTGCAGTTAGTAGACCAAATAATGAAGGAACAAAAGGGCTAAGTTTTCTTTAAGACAAGAATCAGCCATTGAAATGAGAGTAAACATAATCTGATTATAGGATACAGTTTCTCCTCTAATTGTGTCTGAATGGCAGGGACCCACTCACTCCCCTGCTCTTGATACTAGGTATATATCTGTATCCCATTACCAGTCAGGTATGGTCACTTTCCATTAGTGCAGAAAGCAAAAGCAGCAAATGAAGCTTGTAGGCAGGCGGAATGTGCTATTAAGAAGACGTTTGAATTTTCTTTGCCATGGGCATTGTTTCTATTTTTAAAAAGTGTTCTAACAATCTATCTGTGTTGGCAAGAGAAAAAGGGAAAATTAATGATAAGTTCTTATTGAAACATTAGAAACACATTACAGCTTCATAAAAACTTTTTGTCTACCAGTTCATAGTGTGTGTCAAGATATTAGTGTTTGATGCCAAATAACCATTTATTAGTTTTAAATTTACGAATACAGCTATTTATATTCTTTGGAATTTTTATGACTTAGATATAGCTGAAGAAGAAAATGGTCTCATAGGCAAAATTATAGTTCTAAGTGTTTTTCCCACAATCTAGAAGTATAGATAACTCACCACATGTATGCTTCAGAAAGAGTGGAATCTTAATGGAGCAAATTAACATCAAAAATCAGTCTTTTTAAAGAAGAATCTCTTCTCAAAGCACTACAATTTAACAATTATTTGATGAAAGATATATTAGTATGATAATTCACACCAAAACTTAACATATATGTAATCATATTTATAATTTATCAGAATTTATTCATGTATATTAAGCTCCCAGTCATTTTGACAAAACTTTTGGAATCTTCTAGAATTTGTATTCATCTCAATACTAATAAAGAACTGTTAATATAGCTAAATATATTTCCGAATACATATTTCTGAAAACAGATGTAAAAGTAACTAAAAGATACTAAAAATTGCTCTATTATAATATTTCCAAAACGATGTCCTCTAGAACACAAATTCAATGAAATCCTCTATGAAAAAAAGGGATCATGGCCAAATAAGTTCAAGAAATGCTCCATATCACACCTTCTTCTTAGAAATTTATAGTGCTTATTAGAAAATGAAAGGTTACGAGAAGTGCTGCAGTGAGTATACCTGTTTCACTTTGCTTACCTTAGTACCTTCTAAACCTATGTGAACCCCACCATCTATTGCCTATGTGTGCATCTGTGTGTTTTTATTGGAATATCTATTAATTATTCACCAGTGCTAGTATTCTAAGAAGCACATTTAAGGGAAACCTCTCTGCTGCCCTATCACTTATGTCTTTTATGGTAAATTATTTCTTAGCACATACAATTACTGACATAGTTACATGTTTTTAAAAGAATTTATTTTCCTAACATTTGAATTTCCTTCCAAGTGAGTTGGATTACTGCTGATGGTAGTTCCATTGTCTATACCTGATGCTGGTCTCCATCTATTCTGATTAAAAGTGTAATTGTCAGGAAGTAAAAATACAATCAATTAATTCACTAGATAACTGTTATAGAATAATGATTTATAGCACATATTTAAAATACGTCAGCCTTGGATGCCATTTGTTGGTCTCTGGTCTCTCTCTCTTTCTCTCCCCACCCCCTCATCACCATGGTTACCCACAGGTGCAGAGGATTTCACCGTGCACTGAGAGCATAGAGGAAAACACACACATCGAGCTAGATAACTTAAGAAATCTCATGCATCTTTGGTCTTCAACTAATGACACTGTCATTTTATATTATTCATTCAGTGAGATGTAATGATAGCTGATGCATAGTTTCATAAATTTTAAATTACAAAAAATATATAAAGAATTTCATATTATCCTCCCCTTAGTTGGTCTGGGGAAGTATGGGCCAAGTTTACATAGAGTTGGACAAACAGAAATCTTAGAAGAATTCAAAACCCCCCAACAGGAGGAAAACCAAGGCACAGAGAAGTTAGATAATGCGTCCAAAGTCACACAGCTAATAGCAGAGCCAGGATTCAAACCTAGGCAATCCAACTACAGAGCTCATTTATTTAACTACTATGCCATACAAACACTGCAGACTAAGGTGTATGAGATTGCCATAATAGCATCTCTTCGTCCATCTGTGAAAGCCCTCTGACTCTTACTATACACCATGGAGAAGCATACAAATGTTAGTGCCTTGAGGAAAGAGTCTATGTCCCATCAGTTTTTAAATATCTATCTCCTAGTGTCATAACAAATGCACTAGTACTCTTTGGTGAAAGGATGATTGATGAAATATAGATATTATTCCTGTATTATACACAAGGAAACTAAAGTCTAAATAGCAAGTTAACCTGTTCAAGATCACCAATGCTATTTATACCAGGGCTGGAGCCCTTGAATTCTGGTCCAGGGCCCTTTCCTCTATGTTAGACAGCTTCCCTGAAACAGGAAATTCTTGCAACCTGTGCCAAATCAGCTAATATCCTCCCACATCTACTGGCAACCTCTCCTTTCCATAGCCCTGGCAACCAAGTGTCTGAGATAAGCATCACTTAGCATGCTGCAAAAATATGGACAAGAGAAGAGAAAAGAGGAGGGCACACTTCTCCCAGGCATACCTGCGAAGCCAAGGACAGTCAGCAGGGCCACATCTGGCCCTGGGAGGAGGGGACTTCTGTCCTTTAGAACCAGAGTGAAGTTGGGAGCTTTGGAATCACAGTTGGTCTCAGACAGCCTCAGCACACTCTGTGCAGCTGCCACAGCTGCGGTAGATGGCTGGCAATTTAGGTCCTTGGCATTCCTGAGCGTGTGAGCAGAAGACTTAATGTAGTTTCTTAAAAACCGAGCAAGGGGATGGAGATCACAAGTGCAGCTCCACTGGTTCTTATCTAAGCTCAGAAGGATTAACTGCTTCAGTGGAGTAAACACATCCGGCATGTGGGCTAACCTATTTCGGGAAAGGTCCACTTCCTGTAGTTGAGGCAGGGGCCGGAAGGCATCTTTCCCAATGTAGGAAATAAAATTGTTGGATAAATCCAGATACCTGAGACTGTGGAGATTCGTGCCTCCGAAAGAACTGTCTGTGAGATTAGTAATCTGATTCCCATCCAGCTGGAGCCGGGTCAGGCCGCTTGTGTTTCGGAACCAAGACCCTTGTAGGGTGCGGAGAGCATTATTGCTCAGCACCAGCACCTGCAGGCTGTGAAGCTTGCTGAAGGTGTGATCAGTGAGCGAAGAGCTGGATATTTGGTTGTGCTCCAGCAACAAGGTCCGCAACATCGTAAGGCCATGCAGGGCATCTTCCTGAACATCCTCGATACCATTTCTGCTTAGGGAGAGCAGGGCAAGATTAAACAAGAGAGACAGGTTTGTGCTCTCAATAGAGGAGAGATATCCATCGGTGATGATTAAAACCCTCGTGGTCATAGGGGCTGCTGTGGGGAAAAAAGCACAGACTAGATGCAGGATACACATGAGTAGGAGGGAGGGGGTATGGTGGAGAGCAGAGAATCAATATCCTCTGAGCAATCTTATCACCTGGGTAAAAACAATAAACAATACAAAAAATGAAAATGATTTTCTGATTTCTAAATTTGAGGGGAAGCTGGCTATATATCAAAATGATGGATTTTTATATTCTTTGCTGCTGTGACATGTTTGTTTGAGAAACATAAACCCATCTGTTACTTTAGATGTCAAAGTTAATTCATTGTTTCGGATTATCTTCATCGATGTTATTTTGAAGGTGTCTTTTCAGGCCCTCCCTCCGAGGCTATGTACTGACCTGATCTAGCCCTGCAGATCCAGGACAGAGTCAACTAAGAGCTGAGCCTGTGTCTGACCCCCATAGTCAGTGTTCCATAGCAATGTGTATTTATGCTGTGAAGTCAATCATCTTTTCTCCCAAACATAAAGGTGCGTGTTGGGATGGGGAGAGTGAGAAGGAGCATTGATTTCTGCTTTCTAGCCCCAGGCTAAAAGTTGGCAACTTGGTAAGGATATATATTCAATCCAGACAACCCAAGTACCTGTCAGTGAGGTTCTCATTATAGTCTGGGCCATCTTGGCCTCCTGTCTAATATCTGTTCCCTCCAATGAAGTCCATCATGTGATGACAGGTGGTACTCAGGGCTTCCAACTGTTAAATCCCTTCACCATAATCACCTCAGAGCTATCACTGCTCTGTCATTAGAAATCAAAGCATTTTAACTCAATAGAGATGTATTATAATCAGGAGTTATTGTAACACATCTTTATCATGCTAACATTGTTTTGACTGCAAATGACAGTGTCATAAGGATAGAGGAGTCCATTGTCACTGGGAGGTCTATAGGTGATCTTAGAATAGTCAACCCCAGGGAAGCAAATCACAAATCCCTTAGGAAATTCAGACTGCATCGCAGAAACAAAGAGATTAAAAAATATGTAAAAGACAAAAGATTCTTAGAGTGCCTTCTTTTGGAAGAACTGTTCCCATCCCTGCAGCACAAGCAAGCTTAAATCCTGGTGATTTTTTCAGCATTTATGATTGATTATTAAGGATTCTATTAATTCTGGCCTGTTCGGCATTTTGTTTCTCTCATCATTGTTTTAGATATGGGATGAAGGAGGTTTGTTTTCATGGGTCCCCAGTCCTTTAGGGATTTGCTGACTCTGAATGAGCAGGCTATTATTTCTGTCAATTACTTCTTGTCTAGGTCTAGACAGAAACCCCACTCACAATTCATCCATTTTATTCTCTGTATTTATGAAATCTAACTTCACAAATATGGTGTTCTGTAGATGAGAAGGGGGATATAGAGATGCAACAATGTAGATGAGAAATATTTGTTTCTTACAGACATCAACTATCTCTGATCAGGAAAAATAAATGTAGTGAAGTCAAGAAATCCATTTTAGATGGTGAGAGTTTAGTGTTAAAGCATCTTCAATACTGATTAGAAACAATATACACATCAACTATCCATGAAAACTTCCCTGTCCTGTCAAGGATGGTGACAACATCTACCTCCTAATTATCAGAGTCGTGGGATATTAGAAATGGAAGAAATTATCCTCTTCCACTCTGTCGTAACTCAAGCTTGTTTATGCAAATTTTCCATTGGCAGAGCTTATAGCTTGTTTATCTCTTCTTGGATATCAGGATGTAAATCACATTCTCCTCAAATTTGTTAATAAGGTGTCTTATTAAATTGTTGACTTAAGCAAGCAATATGTAATGAATACAGGCAGTGTATCTTGTTAGCATTTCTACAGCTCATTTACCACCAATAAAAAAAAGACCAGACTTTCAAAATGAGACGCACTTTGATAATAATCTGTTTCACTGGTACATCACTTAATCTTACTAATGCTGAACAATTGCAGTTCAGGTTTCTGATTCATTTATATTTCTTCCAGCTGGTGGTAGGGTTCAAATCTGCACAAAGTATGTACAAAGATATTAAAGTGATGTATTTGTTAAGTGTGTAGCTGGATAAAATGGTGATATTCTTTTGCAATAGCAAAATATCTCAGTTACCTCTGAACGTCTTTAAATAGTTTTGATTGAGACCATCAGGAACAGGAAAACAAAATATTGCCAGTCTCTTTAGTCATTGTATGAAGTGTACTCATTAAAGGGTTACCTCTTAAGCTGAGCCCAGAGAACAGTCAGTACAATGAAAGGTATGGCAACCAATTTTCCAGGTACACTGAGCACTGCTTTTTAGAGTTGTTAGTTTTATTACCTACTATATAGGTTAGCTGGTGACAGAGGGTTACATCTTTGGTGCACACCACACATGACTCAGGGCAAGCTGCCACCAACCGCAACATGATGGCAAAGAGTACCAGCCATCCACCTGAAAGGAAAGTAGAGGGCAATGTATATCATAATGTTGGCATTCACTGTCCATTATTTCAATACACCAAACATTATCTTACTTAGTTCTTTTAATTCTGCAACCCAATTGGAGACTAAAGAAACAGCTCAGGATGGTTAGCAAACCATCCTAAATCACATAGTGGGTAGGTATTTAACCAAGTCTTTTAACTTTCAATCCAGTGTTTCTTCTAGTATGCAAAGCTAATCTCAGGCACTGAGTCTTACATGATTACAACTAAATTCTTACTCCTTATAGATTTAAATGCCACACCTAGGGAGTGAGTATGAAGTCAAGATTAAGCTCACAAGCTCTACTTAGCTTTGAATTCAGCTCTGTTTTTACTGACTATATTATCTTAGAAAAAATATTTCTTTTTATTTTTTGCTTTTTCATGTGTAAAATAGAAATAATAAATGTCTACAGTACAGAGTATTATAAGAGTTAAATGGGTACTCTAAGTGTTTAGTAAATGTTAAACTTTACCTTTATTTTAAAGCTTTCTCAACCCCCCAGTGAAATATTTAACATCATTTGAATTTTATGTTCAAAAAAGACAATTCATTTATAATATCTTCCCTGGTTGATTTAAAAAAAAACAAGGAGCAAATTATAATAAAACCCTCTACCTATATAATAAGATAGTTTGAGAACAAAATAAAATGTAGAAAAAACATAAAATGATTAATTCTATCATTTGTTCAACAAGCATTTGTAGATCACCTTCTGCATGCTAGGCACTGCTCACAGTACTGGGCATAGAGCAGGGGCTGACAAGCACCTGCCCTTGTGAAGTGTACTTTCTATAAAAGGATATAAACAATAAACAAATAATATAAAATATGTATTAAGTCATATGGTGATAAGTGCTCTAGAATAAATAAAACAAGAAAAGGGGAAGATCGCATTGACTCGAGGGCTCTAAATATGGCAAACAAGGAAAATCTCTCTGATGAAACAACATTTGAACAATAAGCTGGAGAAGGTGAAGGCATTAGTGTGTCGTGGTGGAGAGGATCCAATGCAAAGTTCTCAAGGGCATGAGGAGGTTGGTGTGATGACCAGAGTGGAATGTGTAAGAGGAAGAGTAGGGCACAGAATCATAGGAGCAGGTTGTTGTATACCTTAGAGATGAATGCAAAGACATAGCGTTTTAACCCAAATAACATGGGAAGTAATTGGAGGCTATAGTGAGTGGCATTACTTGGTCTGATGTATATTTTTAAAGATCATTTTAACTACTGAGTTGGGAACTACTTTTAGATAAGCAAAGAACATAAGTAGCAAAAATAGGAGGCAATTGTAGTAATACAAGGAAGGAATGATGTGGTGTAGAGAAGGATGAGAGGTAAGCATATTCCAGATGATTTTTTATCATAATGATGCAATTTAATTTAACAAATTTGAGCTCATTTAACCTGTCTGATGGAATGTGCTAGGTGTCTAAGAGTAAATAAACCATTGTATCAAAGAACTTTCTAGCTAGTGATAGACATGTAAATACCTATCTATAGCACAAGGAGAAACGAAGTAAATCTAAATGCAAGAGAATAATTACTTTGTGGAATAACTTGGATGCTTTAAGAAGGATGTAGCTCTTGAGTTGGGCCTTGCAGTGTACAGTGAATTTCCATGGGCAGAGAATAAGCATTAGGTAATTCCAGTCTGAGAAAACAGTAAGAACAATGCCCTGCATGGGGCAGCAGATCTAATCTCAGTTCATTTATTTTAGTCCTACCTGGCTGGTTAGTCGGCCTCATGGATGTGTGGTTCAGGGGCAAACCAGAGATTGAGGTAGAATTTACACACAGACTCCAGGGCTTTTTCCAGGATCTCTTCTCATTCTCTACTGCCTATTTGTGATAAGGAGGATTCTAACATGACCTGCAAGATTCCTGTCCCCTGGTGTACATGCCATGTAGAATATCCTCTCCTTCAGTGTGGGCAGAACCTGTGAATATGATGAGATATTACTCCCATGACTATGTTTCATCATATGACTAAAGGAAGATTATCCCAAGTGGGTCTGACCTAATTGGGTGAGCCCTTCAAAAGCAGAATAAGTTTTACAGCTGGTCACAGAGTAGAAGTCAGGCATGTGCCCTTGCCGGTTAGGAAAAAAGCAAACAGCCATGTTGTGAACTGCCTATTTGGCAAGCAGCTGTAGGCATCCTCTAGAATTTGAGAGTCATTTCTGGGCAACAGATGGCAAGAAAACAGACATGTGTCATACAACCAGAAAGAAATCAGTACTGCCAACAACCAATGCGCTTAAAAGAGGCCTTGAGCCTCAGATGAGAATCACAGTGCCTGCTGACTCCTTGATTTCAGCCTAGTGAAACTCTGAGCAAAGGACCCGGCTAATCTATACTGGACTCCTGACCAGTGGAAACTGAGATAATAAATGAACATTGTTTTAAATCACTAGGTTTATGGTAATTTGTTATAAAACAATAACTAATACACTCCAGTTGCCCTGAATTCTGTCCTCTGTTCCTTCAAACAAGCAAACCATCAGAATTTTAATTGTTTCCTAAAATGCAGAAGTGGTCTACCCTCAGGCTAAATGCTATAAAGAGAGAGAGAGAGAGAGAGAGAGGTGGGAAATATACTAGTTCCTTTTTTCTAAGTGACTCACTCCCCTCCAGGACCTACTTGCTTTTATTAACTTTCCAGTGCCTTCAGGTAGCTGTCATTTACATTTTGTCCAGAGTTTCTTGTTGTTTTCTGTAGGAGGGTTGATCTAATATAAGCTACTTGATCATTCAGATACTGAATGGTAGTATCAATATAATTTGCTGGTATATAAGAGGCAAGTATGATAGAGAGTCAAACATCATCACTTTTTTGTGTGTGTTTTTTGTTTTTTGCTTTTTTTTTTTTTTTTTTTTTTGCCTCTGCAAGCAGAAGGATGGAGTTTCCATTTACTGAAATGGGAAAGGCTATAAATATAATTAATTGCATGTATGAGTTTAGAGTTCAGGAGAAAGTACTGGGCTAGAGATAATAATCTGGAAGTTGTTTTTTAAAGACATAAGACTGAATTAACTCCTCAACAAATTAATTTTAAAGGGTAAAGAGACTCAAAGACTGAGTCTTGGGGCAATAAAAAGCTTGAAGATAAGGAGGAGAGATGAAACCAAAAGAGGAGACTAAGAAGAAGCCAATGAGCTCAGAAAAAAATAAAATAAGAAAATGGTGTCCTCAAAGCCAATTGAAAAACATGTTTCAGGGACAAAGGAATTGTTGCTTATATTTAATGCTATGCCAAGCGAGATGACCACTGAGATGTAACCATTGAATTTAGCAATGAGATCTTTGTAACCTTGACAAGGGCAGTTTCAGCAGTGTTGTAGGAGAAAGCCTGATTAGGATGGATTGCAAATGGGAGAAGGGGAATTAGAGACTGCAAATTTGGTAACTCTAGAACAATTTTGCTGTAAAGTAAACAGCAATGGAACAGTAGCTTGAAGGAGAACGTTAAGGGTTTTATTTTGCTGTTTGTTTTTAAGATAGGAGAATGTATAGTATGTCTGTATGCTGGTGGAGATTAAACAATACAGAAGGAACATGAACGATGCAAAAAAAAATGGATGAGAGAATTATTGCTGGAGCACACAAGTGAAGGAGTTGGCCTCAGAATCAGGCAAATTTCATCCACAGAAACAAAAGTGAGGGCAAATTATGTAGGTCATAGGTGAGTAGGTCAATGTAGTAGTGGGAGCTAGAGGTTTAGGAGAGAGGGAAAGGTACAAAATAGCCATCCGAAGTGTGAGAGAGTGAATGGGCTAGAAATATGTAATAGGCTCTCTGAATAGTACTGACGGTCCATGGGAGATTAGAGGGTCAAGATTTTGAAGTGAGACCAGGCAGAATGGATTCAATGAAGTTTAGGATTCTTTCAATACTGTACCAAATGCAAGATGAAGCAAGGGAGTTGAGGATGTGTGGAAGGGAGTGATAGTTGGAAGTGAATCTAATGATAAATGTAAATGAAATATAAGGTAAAGGGAAAGTGAGTGACAGCGAAAATATGATGAAATGAGCAAAAAAACAAGTAGGGAAAAAGATAGGCAGATGGGTAGGTAGGTAGAAAGAAGAGCATCTACTTTAGGACATATTTGGAAATGCTCGTAATAAAAAGCTCTTGTTTTGTTTTGTTTTGTTTTAAGTGGTAAAATGGCTTCCAAGTACCAGTGTGATCAAAGCTTGTTGGAGTCAGGTTTCTAGAAGAAGTGAGCTAGAGAGAAAGGGACAGCTCAGAGAGTTGTCTGATAAAGATTGAGAGGTTAAAGAGCATGGTTGGGTGGAGGCATTGGTCATGACAGGGTCTAGGGTATAACTAAGGGGCTGAGTGACTAAAGGAGTTTGGAGGACAAGCTCATTGGAGAAGAGTAGGCAAAGGAACCCAGAGGTCAGGCTATTTTCATGATCATTTGCATGGATAATAAAAGTACAAAGAGTAGTGTTAGAGAGTATGAAGTAAGCCAGTTTTTAAAATCCCCAAAGAATGAGGGGGTGTGGCTAGACTCTGGTGGTATAGCCTGACAAGCTGGTGGTGTTTAGAGGAGAAGCCATTTGGAAGTAGCAGTGACAGCAAGGAAGACACAGGGTTTTGCTCACTCCACTGCTCCCACTGCTCCCACTGCCCCCACCAACCTAGAGATACAAGGAGTATGTGAGAGGAAACAGCTTATAAGGGAAGCAGTGTTCTCAGGGGTGGGCTAGATAGTAAGGGAGAAATTGTTCTACTAAGAATCTAAATTAGTTGGTTACTGAACCTGAATGTTAAATTGGGCTCTCCACCTCCTGGCAGTGAAAGTTTCAAAAAGGGAGAAATGATAGGGTGTATGGTTTTAGGATCTGACAAAAGAAGATAAATAATTTTCTCAGAAGAGGCCAACATTTTCTAAAATTCCAAGAATTTTTCCAATAATCATTTTTATATCCCTTGCAACTGGAACAAAGCTTGAAATATATTTGGAATAAACATTTTTTTAACCAAACTCATCTGACACAGAGGTTCATAATGGGCAATATCTTTAATGGCACTGTCTGAAGGTAAAAAGCTTATCTTAAACCCTAAAGTAAGGCATAGTCCTGAGGTTTCTATCATCATTTAGTTTTGAATCTGAGATGATCTTTTCAAAAGTGAAGTTCATTATAAATCTAGCCTTAGCAGTTCTTTTTATACACAGTGTGCAGTGTATTACAAGGCACTGAGGTAGTTAATAGTTTTTAGTATTCACTATTATTCTTTCATTTTGAAGAGGAAACCTGCCATTTAAAAACATGCAAAGCTAATTAAAGCTTTTCCACTATTTCATTATCTGAATGTAGTTGCAAATTCTGACTTAAAACTCTTATCAGAGGGAGACTCAACATCCCTCCATGAACAGCGAATGAACATTCAATTAACACTTCAATAAAAGTGTATTTTAAATAAAAATATACTTTATTGTTAATCTCATTCCTTACAAATGCTAATACCCAATTTTAACATCCAAAGAGAGTCTCCTTCCTTTTATTCTTAAGGGAAAAAAAGTTATTTTTTCTATTTACAGGGAAGACCCGAGTTTTCTGAAGTTGTCACGAAGTTAGAAGAGTGTCTCTGCAACATTGAGGTAAAAGCTTTAGCTTCTGAAATATGTCCATAAATAAGCCCTGCATATCCAAGGCTGTCAGGGAATGTAGATGAGCTGGTACTTATGAAAAGTTACTATGAGGACCCATAACTCCATCCATATTTACCCTATTCATTAAATTCCTATGGTGGAGCAGAATTAGCTGTATCTACAGGGACAAAGGCAAAGTCAGAGTGAATTCGAGACCTTCCAACAAATAATAGGGCAGGCAAATGGACACAGTCATGCTCAGCTTAAAAAATTGATAAGTAAAAATTGGAAAGTATAACAAATACATTAGAAGGTAATTATTTAATCAATTTTTATGCAAAAATTCTTCATACAGAGATTTGTAAGCCATTGTTCATTTACATTCAATGCAAAAAGACAAATTATCAATAAAATATGTTCATAAATTAATTGGAATGCATTGCTTTCACACCACATATATGTTGCTTAATGTGATATATGTTGGTAATCAGGCTAACGGAATTTTCTTGCCTTATTAAAGCTGTTTGCTTTAAGTTTCTCTATAATTGCCTTAATTTTCTACACACCTGGTCAAGAGATAGCATTTCAAAATAATCGAGGGAGCTAAAACATGCACACTACTTGAAAAATAATATATTCTCAAATGGAAATAAGTGCTACTGGTGGAGGAAGACATACATCACACATAGAGGATCACATATGCATTTGCATATGCAGGGAAGGGGCAACAATAGAGAGAAACAGCATCAACCTGAGATTGCACCACTAAGTCTCAAAGTGGAACCATCAAGAAAAGTAGGATTTTTTTTCTAAAAAAAAAAAAAAAAAAAAAAAAAAAAACTCAACTAAGAGTCATTGGACCTAGTCTATTGGAAAAGGATTTGCAGTTACAGCCTGCAGTGAGTGGCTCTGTCTCATGACTCTTTGCTGGAATTTCTAAAGAAAACTTTTGTGTAAAAAGAAGCTTCAGTGTTTAGACCTAAGATCCTCTTTCCCTTCTCTTATTCAGTACTGGGACTTACAGAAAGTGGGGAGAAGTAGTCATATATTTGGTGGGGCTTCAGCAGCCCCTGTGGACAAAAGCATCTGCCAGAAGCCTTGGGTATTAAGAGACACCTTCAAGACTTGAATTTAAAATATCCTCTCATTTTGAAACTTAGGGTTTGAATGAGTTTGTTTCGAGCCTAATGGGATAGATATATCTGGAGGTGGATTCCAGAAAAAAGGAATCCACCATGATAGGATCTACAAACATGATAGGATCTACAAACATGATAGGATCTACTAAACTAGCTTGTCTTATTGTAATATATTGATCAAGCCTCTTATTTATACTCTCTCCCCAAGGGAGAAGATGAATGGGCTATATGCTGAGAGAGCTTGCTGGACTGAGTTGCACTAATTAATGGATGAGAGTCAGCCTAAAGAGGCTTGACTTGTGCAGTTTCATAAGACCTTATCCTCTCTATTCTTCAACTTTTCAGTCAACGGTTTAGATCAAGGCCAAGAGGGAGCTACTCATCCCATGTGCAGATATAATCAAGTTAAGAGGGACAGAAAGTATTTGAAAGCAGGACTCTAGATCTTGGAGGATGAAGTAACAGGACATGTCTAACAAGAATAATTTTAACAGGAATACATATAAATATAATGTCCTGCAGCAGAGCCAAAGAAAAAATAATAAAAGTATCAAATGGTGGAGACCTGGCTTAGGAGCATCATGAATGCTAGTGGATAATAAGCTCATTGGGAGTTAAAATATAAAGTGACTATCTTGCTGCAAAATAAAAGATATGATTAGTCTTGTTCTGAAATGGCAAAGTGGTATCCAGTTGTGTCTGTGAGCCTTTTAAAGGAATAATTAAAACTGGGATACACATTTTAGAAGACAGAGATTTGAGTGGTGAATAAGCTGAAAATCACGTAACATGAAAACCGGTTGAAGGAACTAATGATGCTTATCACAGAAAAGAGATAATTAGGGTGAGTCCAACAGGTTTTTGTTTGTTTGTTTGTTTTTGAGAGAGAGTCTCGCTCTGTCTCCAGGCTGGAGTACAGTGGCGCAATCTCAGCTCACTGCAACCTCTGCCTCCCAGGTTCAAGCGGTTCTCCTGCCTCAGCCTCCCCAGTAGCTGGGACTACAGGCGCGTGCCACCACTCCCAGCTAATTTTTGTATTTTTATTAGAAACGGGGTTTCACCATGTTGACCAGGATGGTGTCGATCTCTTGACCTCATGATCCGCTCACCTCAGTCTCCCAAAGTGCTGGGATTACAGGTGTGAGCCACCACACCCAGCCAAGTCCAACAGGTATTTTAAACATCTGAAAAACTATCATGTGGTAAAGGGAGTGGCCTGTTCAATATGGGAAAAGACTTGCCACACATTAAAGCATTTTTCATCTTATAAAATTGATGTATTCTTGGAAAAGTGTGTAAATTCATTTTACATGAAGGGAATAATTTCATGTAAAGGGAATAATTTTAGCTATGATTTAAAGGAACTCTGCCATAAATCTTATTGCCATAGTGAAGAATGTGAAGAATCTTTTGATCATTGAATAATAACCTTCTAAATATATTTTATGAATCTGAGTTGGGCCTACTGTGTTTTTAGAAAGATGAGCATAAATTTAACAGGCGAGCTCTCAGCACAGAACTGGGTCAAAAAAGTAAATTAAGCTAGCCAGATGTTGCCACTAGACTTTTCCTGAAAGGAAAAGCCAGGAGCAAGCTGAGTGAATAGAAATTAAAATATGGGAAACCTTGGAATACAAAGTTAAATCCATATTTTGTGTTATGTCTTCACACCTGTTGGAAGTATTAAACAATTGAAATTGCCCCTCCTCCACTCAGATGATGTCTCCTGCATCAAGTAACAGCAGTGGGTCTCTCTCACCTTCTTCTTCTTCTGATTGCCTGGTGAACCGGGGAGGACCTGGCCGGAGTCATGTGGCAGCATTAAGAAGTCGTTTCGAATTGGAATATGCTCTAAATGCAAGGTCCTATGCTGCTTTGTCCCAAAGGTGAGTGGTAATATAAGCAAATCTCACAGTAAAGTCTTATTTCAGAATCTTATCAAGACAGTCAACTGATTTGATTACTATTAACAGGGTTTGATTACCCCCTGAAAAACTTTGAAAGAGGAGTTTTCAGCCCATTTTTCTTATGTTATGACTAAAAATTAGAAATTTTATTATCTGTTAGCCTAGGTCCTCTAGTTGCAAGTAACAGGCATTAACCTAGCTTAAGTAAGACACGTCTATTTCAGAGCAAAAAAAGGGATTTATTAAAAGTATTCTGAAGCTATTTTATGGCATCCAAGCAAGAATTCCTGTGTGGAAACCAGGAAACAGCTTTGAGGATCTGAGCAACAGAAGTTCAGCGTTCTAAGAATTACCATATGACCCAGAAATTCCATTCCTAGGAATATACCCTAAAATTGAAAATAGGTACTTAAACAAATACTTGTATTCAAATGTTTATAGAGCAATATTTATAATAACCAAAAGGTGGAAACAACCCAAAAGTCCATCAACCAATGAACAGATTGATAAAACAGGTTGTCACAACAAAATACCATATACTGGATACATAAAACAACAGAAATGTATTTCCACAGTCTGAAAGCTGGAAGTCCAAGATCAGGTTCAGCATGGTTGTGGTTCTGGTGCGGGTTCTCTTCCTGTTTTCTAGAAATCCACCTTTTTTTCTCTGTCCTTATAAGGCAGGGAGAGCTCTAGTGTCCCTCTATCTTCTTATAAGGGCACCAACTCTACTGGATCAGGGCTTTACATTTATGACTTCATTTAACCTTAATTATCTCCTTAAAGGCCTTCTCTCCAATTTAGTCACATGGGAGGCTAGGGTTTCCACATATGAATTTGAGGAGGGTCACACTCCAGTCCATAGCAATAGGTAAATCTATAAAAACAAAAAGCAAATGGGTGCTTCTAGGGGATAGTGAGGAGGGAGAAATTGGGAGTAAATGCTTAATTGTCTCCGAGTTTTATTTGGGGCTGATGAAAAGATTTTGGAATTAAAATGGTGGTTGTAAAACTGTGAATGTACTAAATACCACTGAGTTGCTAGTTTTAAAATGGTTATTTCTATGCTATGTGAACTTTACCTCGATGAAAAAAGAAGCAAAAACAAAAAGATTAAGCAAAAAGGTAAGTCAGAAAAAGAGAAAAAGAAATCAACATTCTTTCATAGCTAGCTCTGCCATTCACATGCCCCAGTTCCCAATAGATAGTCTCTTTGTCTCTCAGCTTAAATGTTAAGTTTCAAAGAGAAGTATATCTGTCATATAATGCTATAATAATTCTGTATAATAACCCATCCCAGAATTCAGGGATATACAATCATAATCATTTATTTCTTGCTCACTTGTTTGTGGACTCATTTTGGATGAGCTTGACTCTGAACTACAGATTGTGTTCAGATCTATTCCTTGGGTCTATCAACCTCCTTGGACACTCACATAGAAAAATGTACTACCTGGGGTATATTCTTCTCACAGACAAAGGCTAGTAACTCAAGAGGACAAGCCCAAATTTACATGCACATTTAAAGTCTTTGCTCAAGTTTTATCCTCTGACACCATTCCATTGGCAAGTTTCACAGCTGACTTCAACGTCAATAGGAAGAAAAAATATACTTGATTTTTAGTGGGAAGAATTGCGAAGCCATATGGCAAAAGGCATGGGTAACTGGAGTGGGAATGGGGTCATAGTTCATTAATATAAATACGGTTGTCAGGGGCCCCTGTTCTAGATGGGGAGCAAAGAAGGCAGTCACTGTGAGCTTCATAGATACCCTGAAGAGTGCATACTTTCCAACCCATGGAAGACCAGAAAAGACTAGTTTAAAATCTTTCTCCGTCCACGTGAGCACCAAAGCATTTGCACACAGCCCAGTTACACATGCACACTCACACCCACACCTGCATATACATACACACTCATACACTCCATTATCAGAGTAAAAGTTCTTAAGTGGGAAAAGATTTTCTGGAGTTAGCAAGGGTTTCTATACAATCTACAAATTGCAATTGTTGCCTTTTTAGCTGTAGTTATTATATTCCTGATCTGATAAAGGAGTTGCAGCTGCAGCTATGAAGAGATGGGACTCTGATTCGTGAAGTCTTTAATCTATAAAATGTCATGAAATTAAGTATTAGTAGGTTTGATTGATAACCACACAAACTGGACACCATTTTTTATTGGATTTTAGTCTCTCGCGGAATTTCAAAAGGACCCATAGGCCAAGACTACATTAGATTTGGTCACATCATCATCTTCCAGTTCTATCTTCTGTTCTTACTCTCTACTTGTGGCTTTTAAAGCTATTTCTCTGAACAGCCAGATTTTGATATTTCTAAAGCACAGTCACCTGAGGTTTGTCCACTTGAGACAGAGGTTAAGAGGATGAGCTGTGGAATCAGACAGATGTGAAGTTAAATCTTGGCTTTGCCATGTACTAGCTCAATGACCTTGTCAAGTTATTTAAATCTCACATGTAAAATACTGATAATAATACCAGATCTTAGAGTTGTTTTAAGGAGAGGTACTATTGTCATAGTAGTGACAGTACTTGATTGAAAGATGCCAGCAGAACCAAGCAAAGAATATAGGTCCAAAAATGTAGGCAAGTCACAGAATTTACAATACACGGAGAGCTACACAGAATAGGAGGCACAGCAGCAGTCCCAGTTAGGCAAATGAAGGGTGGAGGGGACAGAGCTTCTCTAGCCTTCAAGAATCTAGAGATGTATACCACTACTAATTTTTCAAAAAAAACTACATGCTGGGTGAAAAAAACCCATAAGCTTTTTTGAGCTGCTCCTGTTGATATTCTCATAAAGTGTTTTATAGCCTTCTGGCCCTTCCTGACTGTTATGGGAACTCTGATAAGGGTGTATCTGTCTGCTAGGTGCAAGTTACTCTTAACAGCGTGGCATTTCCCTGAGGATTTGCTGTGAGGGTGCATTCAAGGTCAGTTTGTTAGTACCATTCCTCCGAGTAAGCTCGATCCTTGCACTACTTGAAATCAACTCTAGGAATCGGTAAAGCGTTTAGCTAAGTTTTAAAATGTGTCAAAATAGAAATTATGTATGTTCTACTCATTACTGTATCCTTAGTATCTATCTAGCAGTATGATTGGCATAAAGTCAGTAAGAAATATTTGTTGGGCAGATAAAGAATAAAAAATTGGATAAATTGGCTCAATAAACAGGAATTATTTTTCACTTGGTGTGTAATCAGTGAATGAGCCTTAACTATTTTCTCTTTTCTTTCCATTTAAATAGCTGTCACTATTGAACATCCTGGGCACTATTTTAAACACTTTAAATAGTCATCTAATTCAGCCTTAGGAAGTAGGTATTCCAATTTTTATAGATGAGGAAACTGAGGCTCATAGAAAAGGTAAGCAACTTTCCCAAGTTAATGGAGAGTAAGTAAGCAAAGCTGGAATTCTCACTCAGGACTCTCCTGTGCTTTCTGAGTTTCTCTGGCGTAGGAGGTGCATGTTCCAGAAGCTTGAAATATTTTGCCAATACTTGTATTTGCTGGACTTCCAGTTTCTCCTGAAAGGCAATCTGTGAATAACTGAAGCTATTTCTCCCAAGCCTGCCTTTTCAGCTTGTGTATATGAAGGCAGAGGAAGTGAGAACAGCGATCAATAGGTGTTTAAAGTCAGAGAGCCCAAGGATATAAGAATTGATGGACTAAGTACAGGAGGGCCATGAGTTTAACAGCTTGTGAGACAGTGGTTCTCAACTTTGGCTGCACATTAGAATCATCTGGGAAGCTTTTACAAGTACCAGTGCCCAGGACCAATTAAACCAAAACCCATGGGGTTGACACCCAGGCATCAGAATGCTTTAAAGTTTCCCAGGTGATTCCAATATACATCCAAGTATAAGAAACATGCTGAAAGAGAATGATACAATGCTAACCTGCCAGTCATTCTGTAAGAAGGGGATGCAGCTAATGAGAGAGGAAAGAGAAAGCCAAGGTGAAATAGCATCTGTGACCAAAGGGGACCATTTTGATGTCTTATTACGTGCATCATCCCTGCCAAAATTCCTTGCAATGTACCACTAACTTCTGATCTTTGGATTTCCTAATTAATTCAAGTTACAGAGTTAAAATGTAATTTTTTAGTATAGCATTGTGATTTTGAAAAATCAGTACAAGGTTTTTCCTATAGTCCCTACTAATGTATGGATGTGGGGACACCTCAACAATGTCTTGAAAAATGATGCATTTACTTTTCAATTTTTGGTCACGAAGTTCACAGATGATAGGTTTGAGTTTTGTAATGCTTGATTTGATGGGGTTTTTGGTTGTTTGTATATTTGTTTCTAATTATTATTATTCTTTATAAATAAATTTAGAGGTGCAAAATTGTGTCAGAGATTTTCTCCACAGATAATAGGAATTCCCTAATTCCTACCAAAACCATAACTTGATAAAATCTGAGATTGAGAAAGCGCTCTTGAAGTTCTGCCTCTTTTAAAATATTTTGTGCCTCTAGATATATTTGGAAAACTAAGCATGTGGCAGTTGCTCCTCCCACAGGGTATGAAATCCCATCTTGTACATGGATTACATCATGTAAATTTAGAAATGACAAACTGATACACAACCTTTCAGATGTGAAAACCAATTAGTGTTTATGTGGGGCTGGGCTCTAAGAATAGAATGATTTGACCTAGTTAGCTGTCCAGGAGAAGAAAACCAGGGATCCAGAGTTTGGAACTGTAAAACAGATACATTTGGGATTAATTTTTCACACTACAAAAGGGTCCATCAAAGGTTTCTTTAAATAGCTTGCCTAGTGCACTTAGAATGGAATGCAGTTTATAAAAGTTGAATATAACTTACAAAATTTTAATTTACTCATAGTTTTTCTGGGTTACAACAATTGTGTAAGATGATAGCACCATGACACTGATGTTCCTAGGAAGAATGAAGAAGGGAGAGCAGCAAGGGGACTGTGTCCATTTGCTTCAGTATAGCAGATGTTTACCAGATAACAGTGGCCATGTCTCCTCCTCATCACCCCAGGTCAAATACTCCCCTCTTTCATCTACCACCTCTCTTGCACTCTTTTTTGTACTAAAACTTTCAAATATTCCCTTTTCTTCCAATCTTTCAATCCTCTCTCCATCCCTAACTTCTTGTCAACTCACCACAATCAGCAATTTCAGCACCTTGCTCATGACCACTGTAAATGTTCTCAAACATTGCTTCCTCTTTCCATGGGTCTTCTTGTTGTTTCTACAATCCCATGGCTTCAACTCACACCACATACGTGCACACACACAAACACATACACATGCACACGCACACACCTACACACACACATTCCTCCACACATGCAATTGAACCCCAGATCATTTATTCAGCCTTGACCTCTCTGCTTCCTAGCTTTTGCAACATCTTTAACTTCTCTCCTGTTCCAGCTTCCTCATGCTCTAACCCACCTACTACCATCATGATCTTTATTATGTAGAACTCCAATTCTAATTATATTATTTGCATTAAAACCTTCAATCATTCTCCATTGCCTCTAAAATTAAGTGAATTCCGGAGTCCAATTGATTCAGGAGTCCGAAATCCTCAGTGATACACGTTTTCATCATACGTTCCAGTGGTTCTAAACAGAGAGTGATACTGTCGCTCTCTCTCTTCTCAGATGCATCCTAGGCTTTTTGAACTGTGGGAGGCTTCTTTTTTGTTTGTTTGTTTGTTTGTTTTTGTATTCCCAAGGACTAAAGAGATGCTATTACCATTTAGTGAGCTGGGACCAGAATGTTGAGGTTTCTCCAATGTTTTGGGCAATCTCAAAAAACAAAAAATTATCTTACACAAAATGATAATAGCATTCTTGGAGAGGAAAACTACAGACAAACTAGAAGTTCCACTAGTTCCCATAAACACCCCATGTTTAACCTACCATCAACCTATCACTGTATCTTAACAGTTTTTTTAACCTTGACATCCCCATTATCTTGTCAAAATATTAACCAGCCTTCAGTAATTATCTCAATCAGCATAATCACTATGTCATGAAGAACTATTTTCTGGGGGCTACCCCATCTCCATTCATGCCTCACTAAAGACCACAGCACTCTGTGCCACGTTATAATTCATGTTATTTTTTCTTATGTGTCTTATTCCCTATTAGATCATAAATACGTTTAAAACAGAAATTCTCTTCTTTTTTGTTTTGTTCAGGTGCCTACAATATCTCATTTATTATTTAATTGCATGTGGTGAATATTAAATATTTTTATTTATAATAAACTAGGAAAATTATTAGTTAGGCTGTAAATACTAGGCTTTGTATTTCTGCAATTTAAGTGAGTAAAACTCTGGCATTCAGATTTTTTTGACTCTTACATTCCTGTCAAGGTCAAATATATTCTCATCCAAAAATAATGAACTACTAGATATTCCACTTCTTTTCCAGTCTCCCCCCCCCCGACTATTAGCACACTAAATGTCAATATATTTCTTTTTAATTACTAAAAGGATAGAATATAGGTGACTACGATGTGTGAGGAGAAAAGTGGCTACCACATTCATTCCGTGTGTGTTTTTTAAAAAAAATTTTAATATTTAAAACTTCTATAGCAAAAGGTAATGTTCCTTCGAAGGTGGATTTCATGTGCAGAGCGTTAATATGACACTTATTTTAGCATGAAATAAAAGCAAAACATAATATTCTGATAAATACACCAATTATTGACTCATTCATTTTATATTCTATTAATGTGAATCTTCATTAGAGAAATGAATAAATAAACAAGCAAACCAACAAAACAATGGACAGAAACATCCCAGGAATGCAGTTGTGTGCACAGTGGGTTACAAGGGACAACCAGCATGCATTTCCCTTGAACTCAGGGTCTTTACTTTTCCTGCAAATGGGACCATGTCTGATTATTTATTATGAAAGAACACTTTACCTAGAATTTTTTCCTTGGCTCAAGCAATCCTCCTGCCTGAGCCTCCTGAGTAGCTGGGACTACAGGCATGCGCCACCATGCCCAGTTAATTTTTAATTTTCATTTTTGTAGAAACAGAGTTTTACTATGTTGCCCAGGCTTGTCTCCTAAGGTTAAATGATTCAGCTTCCTAAAGTGCTGAGATTATAAATATGAGCCACTGCACCAGGCCCCACAATAACTTTTATTAAAGTATGTTGTTATAATTTTTCTATTTTATTATTAATTATTGTCAATCTCTCATTGTGCCTAATTTATAAGTTAAATTTTATCATAGGTATGTAGGTATAAGAAAATATTATATTGTATATTGGATTCAGTAATATCTCCAGTTTCAGGCATCCACTGGGGGTCTTGGAATATATCCCTGGTAGATAAGAGGGGAGGGGGCTACTACAATTTTTATAATCAGCTTGCATTTCCCACCAAAAAAATGAGATTTTGATTATAGATATTTAAGCCTATAGGTCAATATGAAAAGATCTGACATCTTTATAATATTGAGTTCCCTTTACCATGAATGTAGTACATTTTTGCATTTATTTAGATGTTCTTTAATGTCTTTTAGTAAGAGTTTACAATTTTCTCTATGGGGTTCTTATATACCTTTTGTGTGATAAATAGTTACATTCATTGTGACTGCTGAAATCGTTTGGACTAATTGCAAACATATTATTTTATTCTGTCTAGTATTTTTTCTCACCCTATCTTTCTATCTTTTTTCCTTTTCTTTGATTATTTGAATATGAGCTATATTTCTATTCTTTGGTGAGTACCCCAGAAGCTTTAATATATTATTTAAAATAACTAATTATATTTTTAGTATGTTTGTCTTATTCTTAAATGAAAGATCTTAGACCATTTTAATTAAAATCATTCTCTCCTGACCTCTATAATACCTGTTTATTTTAATTTCCAGTATTTTATCTTCATCAAGATTTTATAAATTCCATAATGATTTCTTTGTTTTATACAACTATGTTTTATTTAGGCTTACCTCATGTTTAATGTTTCATTGTTTGTTATGGTTACATTTCAAATCTTTCTTCTAGTATCATTTTTCTTTTCCATAAATGCACCTTTAAAAATTATTTAAGCCTCACTCTGTTGGAAGTAAACAAATGAAAAACACTTATTTTCCCTCTTTTTTAAGATATTTAGTAGATAGAGGATTTTAATTGTTCAGTTACTTTTTTCCCTGCACCTTCAGGGGGAAAATGCTATTCCATGTTTTACTTTCTTTGTTGCTGTTAAAATTTCATCTATGAATCTAATTGTTATTTCTTTTGTTTTTAATCTACCTTTTAAAACTGCTTTTAGAAGTCCTCTTTATCTTTGGTATCCTACAGTTTAATTACATTGTGTATAGATAGAAATTTATGTTTATTTATTTTACTTGTGATATATTATGTTTCCAGAATTTGAAAATTGACATCTTTCATAAATTCTGGATAATCCTCAGCCGTTGTCTCTTCTAATATTTCTTTATTACATCTTCTTTAGTATCTCTTTCTGGAATTCTAGTTGGATATTTTTTAAAGTTTCTCACTCTGTTTTCCCCATTTCTCAATCTCTTTTTAAAAAATATATCCCACCCTTTACTTTCTCTGTTCTGCTTTCTGGGTAATTTTTTCAGATCTGTCTTCCAGTTCACTTATTCTCTCAGAAGCTGGATTTAATGTGTTGTTTACTTTGTTCATTGCATTTCTAATTCAATTTATTTCTAATTTATAATCCAGTTCTAGAAGTTGCATGCCATTTACAATTTTACAGGAGAGTTTTAAAAAGCTGTAGACCTGCTCCATACTTTTCTTCTTTTATTTCTTCAAACGAATTTTATCTAGAGACATTAATACCTCAAGACCACCCAAAACTTCAACTTGGAGGGTTTTTTTTGTTTTGTGTTTGTTTGTTTGTTTGTTTGTTTTTTGAGACTGGCTCTGTCACCCAGGCTAGAGTGTAGTGGCACAATCTCAGTTCTCTGCAACCTCTGCCTCCTGGGTTCATGCCATTCTCCTGCCTCAGCCTCCCGAGTAGCTGGGATTACAGGCACGCACTACCACGCCTGGGTAATTTTTGTACTTTTTTAGTAGAGACGGGGTTTCACCATGTTGGTCAGGCTGGTTGTGTATTCCTGACCTCGTAATCTGTCCACCTTGGCCTCCCAAAGTGCTGGGATTACAAGCATGAGCCACCGCATCCGGCCAACTTGGAGTTTTTCATAGAACACGTGTAGTAATAATTCTGCTTTAAACTAGCTTGTATGTGGGCTGGCAGATGAGACTTCTGAGGGTTATATATATATATATATATATATATATATATATATATATATATATATCTTTTTCTCACTTTACCTGGAGCCAGGAATAATGTAAGATATTTATCCTCTGCATATCTTTATGTAGAGTGAATTTTATTTTTTCTGATTTACCTAATCTGGATGTTGCCCTTTGAAGATTTTGGCTTTATACAGGTGTTTCTTATCTGACCCTCCACGTTGCTTGGACCCATGATGTGTCTCTACCATATAATCTATTAAAATTCATGCTATAGGTCAACAAGAGTCAGTATGAGAACTTCATAGCACTTATATTTACTTGGAGTGATAATCTTAGAAAATCGTTTTCTTTTATGTTCATACCCATAGTAGATTGTAAACATCATGCAGGCATAAAATGTCTTTCCTTTTGCTGCTGTTTCTCCAGTACTTAGAACAGTGCCTGGTACATGGTAGGTGCCAAACACCTACTTGTGATGTACATGAACATAATGACTTCCCACAAACATGATGCCATTGAATTCAACAATCTTGTGAAGTATGCCTCATGGTTTCTATTTTTTAGATAAAACAGAAACTCAAATAATGTAAGCAATGCATATAACTATTTAGTAGAAAAAATGGTAGTTCATAATTTAATTTTGGCCTGTCCGGTAGTGTTTTCATTACATCATGCTATCTCTGGAGACTAAACTTTGCCAACATGTTTGCCAACACCAGAACGTTATAATGTCAAGTTTGGGCTTTGAAGAGAATCAGCAGGGAGCTATCCAGAGTACTGAACTACCTCCCACTTAAACTGCCAGATCTAGTGGAACATACTTCCCTCTGTCTATGGCCAATAGCCTTTGATTGCAGGGAAATTTCCCTTCTCACTCTAACTCTGATAGTAGCCACTTTGCCTCAGCTTATGCCTCCTGAAGAAACACTATAATCACCTGCCTGTGCTGATACAGACCCAAACTGAACACAACTCCACAGCTGCTGCCTCGTTCACAGGCGTGCCGTGGACTCCCTCTGTATCTTCTTCAAAACAGCCTCTCCCAAACAGCCTCACTCTCTGACCACATTTGTAAAAGTAGCGACAACCAATCAGAGCACATAAAAGGATGAACTTCTTCCTTCTAGGAACTTAACTGAAGTGACACTTGTGGACTAGCTTTGAGGATAGCTCTACTTCAGCATGATTTCTTTATGGAACTGAGTACACTGTAAAATTAAGCTCTCTTTTCACTTTCTCATTAAACGTACTCTCCACTGTAGTAGCCAAATGCAGTCAATGAATGAAAAAAACAACAACAATCTTTTAGCTGACATTTGTGGGCAACAATTGACTTTCTGGTGATGAAAGTCCAAGAGTTTTTCAGGGCCAGAAATGAAGAAAAAGACCACTCTTTCTCATGCATAAATACAATAGGGAATCAGCATCTTTTAGCTAATTCTACTTAGAAATAATTTTAATATTTATAAATTTAATAAAACCAAAAAGGGTCTTTGGCTTTCTAACTTATATTTTACTTATTCAAAGAATGCTGATTTGAAATATGATATCTATAGAATTTACAAAAGACTGTAGTGCTTATTGGAACGTTATATTAGTATCTAACCCTCACTTCAGCAGTGTCTTCTGAGCTTGTAGGAAGAGTTGTCTTTCTTACTCAGTGACACTGTTGACTTAAGTTCTATGGATCTTGTATGTATAATGAGGAGAACAAGATGTTGCTTGCCTAAATCTAGGGACAAGACCATTTTTTTTAGCTATCATCTCTGAGACGTAAAATTTTTATGACATGCACTTCCTGAACGTCAGTTATCAAGCTCATTAAGGGCCTGCAGTGGCAAAATATAAAAGGCAAAGGAGAGAAGCTAGAGTCTAAGCAAGTGCCACGATGCCTATCAGTTGCCTTTTATCTCTTTCTTTTTAAGCTCATAACTTCTTGAAATGCCCATAGGTCTTACTAATTAACAAAATCAGAAAATCTCCTAATGTTGTGGTGGTATGGGGCTGAAAAGGGAAATATATAACTATGCATGTTGATGTGACAGTGTGAAAGTGTTTGGTATACCTCATTGTGTTCCTGAATGCCATCTTATATAGATGGGGAAATTACAGAAAGTGGGGAGTGGTCTTTCACGAAGTTAAAACTATCTCCATGAAGATCCAAACAATAAACACAGCCATTTACTATATTTACATAACACCTCTTCACCGCATCCCTAGGTGCATACCCAGACAGCACTATGGTGAAATATACAAGCAATTCCCTTATGCACACATATACACGAAAAGTGAAAGGAGGGCTACAAATTGATTGCTAGTGCCCTCTGCATTGCATGCTTCTGGTATCTTACAAATCACCAGAACTGGACATAGTCTGTGCTGAAAGGTGATAGGGCTCTATGTTAAGAACTCCTTTTCGGCTGATGTGGACTAAAGCAACCATGTTAGCTGCTTGTTTTTAGCTGCCTTGCTCTCTAGCGCCATCTAGCAGTCAGTTGCCAAACCACGAGTGAGGCCTCCTCCAGCCCTCCTGAATGCTGTACTAAGGATAGAGGCTTGGAGACTTCACGCCGAACAAAGGTGTGCAGCCTCAAAGTTGAGAAGCATGTGAAAAATGTCAATCTTTTCCTTCACTTTTAAAACCACCCTTAGTTTGAAACAGCCTTTCTCCATGAAAAATGTAAAAGAAAGAACATCAAGCAAAATATTCTGTTCAAAAGAAGAGGTGATGAAAATGGAAAATTAATAAAAGTGAAGATATGAGAAGAGCCCTACGTGTGTAAAATTGGCACCTTTAAAAAAATTTAAGTAAGTACCTGGATTTATTGTCACACATAAAAGATTTGCATGAAAAGAGTGAGCGAGTGACATATTTAGGTTACAACACATCCACTTGAGAGAGAGAATGAGATGCAGCTCTCACCGTGGCTATTCTGATGCTGTAATTTCGTGTTCTTTTCTATCCGTCAGCGGTGCTTGTTAGCGACCTGAAATGCACTCCCTCCTAACCCAAAGGGCGAGCCAGAGTGCATTTCCCTCTTCAAGCGTTTTGTAATACTAATTAACTAATTCCCAGCCACATGAAGAGAACCTGCGAAGATTTGCCGGAGGCAAACTGCTAAATAAATGGTGACAGATTTCTCAGTTTTCAATTAGATGAAATGACATATTGGGACAACGAATGGCCTGACTTTCTAGTGATGAGAGTTCTATGAGGTTTTCATTCCTGGAAATGAAGAGAAATCCTCTCCATTCATACACAAAGCAGGGCCCGGGCCCACTCTTAAGCACATCAAAGCACACAGATCCCGCCTTTGGCAGTTGCGTGTGTGTACAACTGAAAGTAAGACTTGGTCCAAAAATGCTGCTTTTGAGACTGCTTCTGCTGTCCTGAAATATCTGACAGGACAAGCACAGGGACCAAAGAGAACAACCGGCCTAATTAAATCTATACAGGCAGCACTATGTTCTGTTCATCCTCCCTGACTCCAGCTCTGGCCTCGCCCTGCTCCCTCCTGACTCCAGTGTTTGTGTTGCGAAGCTGAATCTCTTGCTAGCATGGCAACTGTTGCTATGTTCGCAGCAATAAGAAGTGGGTGATGCTGGTGTCTCTGTAATGATTCAGATACAAGAGCAATGATTTCTAAATAGATTTCTGAAGCAGCTCTTACAATGGCTCTGAACAGTTTAACAGGTTTAATTCCTCATGGATTGTTTTTTCTTTTTTTCACCTTTAACATCTTCCATGTGGACTATATCTAAACCTCATATAATGCAAAAATGGCATCATTCTTCCTTTTGCTTACTAGTATTTGAAGCATGAATTTTCTTGTAAAAAAACACATTTAACCAGTTGTCATTTCTCATTATCTCCTTGGAACCTATGAGATGGAGTTTTTCTTGATATTTAGGTAATGGCAACTAAGGAAATCTGAAAAAATACTGGACCCAGGAAGAAAATAACTCCTGGACTAACCAAAGTGGAATGAAAATCTTCACCATTAATATTTGTGATATTAGCTGAACATTTTTTATTAATGTGCAGATGTTTTAAAGGCCTCATCTGCAAATGAGTACAAAAAATTTACTAGTGGATATATGTTTGCCACCCTGACTTCTCTTTCAAAGAGAAAGTAAAAAAATGAAATCACTTTTTGTTTTTCTGGCCTTCATCAGTCTCTTATTTGCCAGCCCAGCCAGTGTTAACTATGCCACTAAGTGTCACCAGATGCTAACACAGCCCGGGACCTAGGGGGATATGATGTAGATAATATTGCCATGTGCACTGATGGCAATACAGACCTGGCCAAAGGATAAAAAGAGAAGACACGTTACATGTTTTGATCTGTGACATAGAACAGAAATGTGTATTCGAACATAGACACTTACTATGTTCTAGACGCTATTGTGCATTTTTTGTATGCCTGTCATAGCACAGACTTATTACAACTCTTCTACAGCTAAGAGTTATTTATCAGTATTCTACAAATGAGAAACTGAAGCACAGAGAGTATAAATGGCCTGCCCAAGGCTTTGTAACTAGTAAACAGCAGGGCCAAGATTTGAGCTGAGATCAGCCTGATTCCAAAGCCCATGATCTTTTTACTACTTGCTGAGCTGCTATAGTGTGAGACAAGAGAGCTGCTCTCATACTAATCAGTTGTGTGACATGAGCAAATCCCTTTCTGCCCTGGGTTTTAGGATTATCATCTATAATGAGGCATTTGAATTGGATGCTTGCTATTCAAGGTGTGACTCACAGACCAGCAGCTCTGGCATCACCAGGAGCTTGTTAGAAATGTACAATCTCAGGCCCCACACCGGACCTGCCGAATCTGCATTTTAACAAGATTTTAACAGGCGACTTGCAAATATACAGTAACCAATCTCTGTGGACCTTTTAGCTTTAGTGTACTGTATTTAGAATGTCACCTTGCTCTTATCTCTTTCTAGATTTTTTTCCTTCTCCAAGGTTGTTTTACCACTCCCTATGAGCATTCCTAATCTCATTCTTATACTTGATGGAAAGATTCACTGTCTTCTCAGAAAAGATTTATCTATCTTAATTCATTTACCACTTTCTACTTGGTATCATGTCTCTGTTGAATAAGTTTCTTGAGGGGGAGAGCCATTCATATTAAATAATTTCATATCTGTAATACCAATTGACAAGGTTCATTAAACTAAAGAAAATATATTGAAAGGAATGTTGAACAAATTATTATCTTAATTTAGTTACAAATATTACATAGTGTGCTGATCGCAAGATCCCTGTATTATTCATTACAAATATTTCAAGGCAAGCACAATCCAAGTTCTTTAAATACAGGTCCAGGAAAATTTGCAAATAGCACACATGATGAACAGTTTTTAAATTTCTTCACCCCCCCCCATCTTTTTAACACAAAAATACATAAAGGATTCAATTAAGACCAAGTTCAATGCCAATGTCTCCTCCTCTAGGAAGTTGTCCTAAATACCCTCAACTAGTTACCCATCATGTTTGTTTTTACTATATTCTGTACAGATCCCATCAGAGAATAGAAACATTATTGTAATTACTGATGTCTTTTTATGTCAATTGCCATACACACACACATGCACACACACTTACACACAGTGTAAGCTTCTTGAAGCCAGGAACTGTGTCTTTCATTTTTGCATTCTTCATATTTATCACAATGCTTGGCATATAGTGTGATGGATATATGTGTATTGAATGAATGAATGAATGACTCAATCAATACAAATCTTTCTGGCCCCAAAGTCTCTTTTTTGCTTTAATGTACTTCTTGTTCTCCTTCACATTAGGATGGTTCGCTGACACCAACAACATGGAGATGCACAGTTCTATGGTGAGGATTTCAAAGAACTTGTTTTAGCCATGTTGGTATTCCCTACTAATATGGTACTTTAGTGTACTATGGCATGAGCTAGTCATCCAGGAACATGGGCTCTGAGACTTAAGAACTCAAGTACCTTTGAAATTACAAAGGCTGAAAATTGAAGCAGCGTTTGTATTTTTTCCTCTCTGGTTAGTCAGGTGTTCATTCAACAAACATTTGCAGAGTCCCTATATTGTGCTGGGAGTTTGCCAGGAACCAAAGATGCCGAAAAGCAAACATAGTATAATATTTCTACCTTTAAGTAGTTTGTATGGAAAATAGACCCCAAATGTATTATAACGCAATGTGATTGTATACAATGATGGGCACATGACTCTAGTGTATTCAAACACAGACGGAGGCATTACTAAGAAAAAGGAGAGGCAGGCAATGATTCCATCAGGTTAAAGGGCATGTAGATAGCTTCTTGCAAAAGGTGGCCTTGCCAAAGAGATGCAGAAATACCTAATGTAAATGATGAGTTAATGGGTGCAGCACACCAACATGGCACATGTATACATATGTAACAAACCTGCACCTTGTGCAAATGTACCCTAGAACTTAAAGTATAATAAAAATAGTAATAATAATAGCCATCATAAGTGTAACCATACTGAGTTCTTATTTTGTACCAGATAACAGGCTATGGTACTTTAAATGTGTTATCTCATTTAATCTTCATAAAAATAAAGAAGGTATGATTTTTTCAATTTCACAGATGAGAAAAAATAAAGTCTCCAAAATACAAGTGGCAAATGCCTGATGTAGGACTTAAACCTGGCCAGAGTAGTTCTAGAACTGGTGAATCTGGACACCAAACTCTACAAAAGACAGAGAGAAAAGCGTTAAAAAAATAGCCCACAGGCCAGGAGGCAGACTGCATTCAGAGGATAAGTAGCGAATCAGTCTGCCAGAGCGGTAGCATGGGAGACTGCACACGAACCGAGAAAACCAACAGCAAGCTATTGGTCAGAGCCCAACCCGGGGCATATGTCTGGTAGAAGGGAGGCTCAGGAGGAAGGGTGCTTTGCTGATAACATAAGTGGGAGTTAGTGTGCTATACTGGGAAAGAGCTTGCATCTTGAAGCCAGAGGTATGTGTTCTAATCCCACCTCTGCCTTTAAGAACAGTGTAAACTTGGGCCTCAGTAACTAAAATAGGGACCATAATATTACCTTGTCTGGTTTTTACAGGGTCTGCAGAAAATTCATATAAAACACTTAATATCATCCCTGAGAAACTTATGTTGTTTTGTTTTAAACTAAAGATAAATGTCCCTATTTCACAGTTCTACCCACGGATGGATAAACCCCTTTCTGAGGGTGAGAAATGAAAGCCTGTGTCTCTCTGAAATTCAGGATCCTTATTCAGACACTTTCTTCTTCTTTTTATCACTTATTCTCTTTGAGATAGTAGAGCACTTCTTTTTCCTCATTAAATAGCAGCTTTACCCATAAATTTCTCATAGCTTTTCCTTACTTATTTACACTACTTGATTGTCAAATTTGACAGTGTTGACCATTCCTCAGTCAAGTTGCCATTTGGAATAACTTAAAGGTTTCTGGGTGTTTTCTACCCAGCAGCTATTTATGACAATGACAGAAATCAGGAAAATGACATTTGAGGATTTCAATTTTTCTCTATAATCCCTGAAAATAAAGCGATAGTCAATTGTGAATGTGGCTGCTGAATGCTGGAGTACTACATAACAATAGAAAAGATTTAAGATGCTTGAGAACTAACAAATCTAAATTTATTGGTTTTACACAAATGGATGATTTTCATTTTATTTTAAAAATTGTCCTTTATTGTTTAGGGCAAGATAAATCATATACTCTTTTCTTCAATAATATTTTATCAGATTAACATAGAGGACAATGAATTATGAAATTATGAAATAAATAAAATTGAGGACAAAGCACCATATTAAAATGTTGATTGTTGTTTTTGTCATGTCATATATGTTAAGGAATAGAGTGTTGTGTTTGACTTTGAAAGGTACCTATGAACTGCTTTCTGGTTTTGAGTGATCTGAATTTCTTTCTTTTTTTTTTTTTTTTTTTTTTTTTTTTGAGACAGGGTCTCACTTTGTTACCCAGTACAGTTGTGCGATTATGGCTCACTGCAGCCTCAACTTCCCCAGGCTCAGGTGATTTTCCCTCCTCAGCTCCCCAAGTAGCTGGAACTACAGGCGTACGCCACTGCACTTGGCTAATTTTTGTATTTTTTGTAGAGACAGGGTTTCACCAAGTCACCCAGGCTGGTCTTGAATTCCTGAATTCAAGCAATCTGCTTGCTTTCCAAGGTGTGAGCCTATGCGCCCAGCTTGAATTTCAATGTCACAAATTTTCTGTTGCTTGTGTATTCTTTGGGTATTTTATTTCTTTTGTAAAAGGTAGACAGTTCTGAGTTTAAACATGACTTAGAGATGTTTAACTACATTTCTTACCCCCTGATTTTTACTTCCTGAGATCAGTAGTAGAGAGGGCAATCAGTTCTCACCTTTTAAAAAGATCTGAGGCCAGGCGCAGTGGCTCACGCCTGTAATCCCAGCACTTTCGGAGGCCGAGGCGGGTGGATCACGAGGTCAGGAGATCGAGACCATCCTGGCTAACATGGTGAAGCCCCGTCTCTACTAAAAATACAAAAAATATTAGCCGGGCATGGTGCCTGGCGCCTGTAGTCCAGCTACTCAGGAGGCTGAGGCAGGAGAATGGCTTGAACCCGGGAGGTGGAGCTTGCAGAGAGCCGACATCGCGCCACTGCACTCTAGCCTGGGTGACAGAGTGAGACTCCGTCTCAAAAAAGAATAAAATGAGAAAAAAATTATTGAGAGATTGTCAAATCTCTTGAATTTTTAAAAAATTATTGCTCATTAAATTAAACAGCACCTTGTCTATAATTTGTTCAAAACTACCAACTACCAGATCTATGTGTTATACTTTGTTAAATAAACTTCCATTTCTCTTTGGGAAAGACATATATAGGATCTTGAACAGTATATAAAGTTTAATTAGATATGGCTAGCATTGAAAAGTTCATGGAATTAATCAACTAACTCACAAATATATGTTGATTTCCTTCTAGGTACACAGCACTGTGTCTGCCCCTACCCAGAGAGGCCCAGTATTTTGATAGCTAGTCTTGTATTCTTGTATAAAGAGTTTTAGCAAACTGAATATGCTTTTTTTCTTTTTTGAGACGAAGTCTCACTCTTGTCCCCCAGGCTGGAGTACAATGGTGCGATCTTGGCTCATTGCAACCTCTGCCTCCCAGGTTCAAGTGATTCTCCTGCCTCAGCCTCCCAAGTAGCTGGAATTACAGGCGTCTGCCACCATGCCCAGCTAATGTTTGTATCTTTAGTAGAAACAGAGTTTCACCATGTTGGCCAGGCTAGTCTGGAACTCCTGACCTCAGGTGATCCATCCGCCTTGGCCTCCCAAAGTGCTGGGATTACAGGCGTGAGCTACCGTGCCCGGCCTATTTTTTTTTTTTTTTTTTTTCCGAGATGGAATTTTGCTCTTATTGCCCAGGCTGGAGTGCAATGGTGCGATCTCGGCTCACCACAACCTCTGCCTCCCGGGTTCAAGCAATTCTCGTGCCTCAGGCTCCCGAGTAGCTGGGACTACAGGCACACGTCACTACACCCTGCTAATTTTTGTATTTTTAGTAGAGATAGGGTTTTGCCATGTTGGCCTCGAACTCCTGGTCTCGAACTCCTGACCTCAAGTAATTCACTCTTATTTTCTTTATTTAAAGAATTAACAATATATTACTTACAGGTGGAAAACACAAATGCATGTGTCATTTTCCCTATTACGCTAGCCTCTTCACTGATCTAATTCCATTGGATATGCATTTATCTATCATTTATTAAGCAGCTCTTATGTATTGAATCATGTAATAAATATTGGACACCCAATGATTGATTAGAGATCTCTTCAGTCCTGGGGGAATTCACAGTTTAAGGGAGGAGGTCAGAGAAACACACAGGAAGATAAGTACTGAGCCATGTGTAGGAAGCCCTGTGAGCCTGGGAAGAGTCAAGGTAGGCTTCCCAAAAGCCATCCCGTTTCACTTGAGTTTGGCAGAGTTAACCAAGCAGAGAAAGGAAGAAAGAGTATACTAGGAAAGGGAAGCAACAGGGACAAAGGCAGGAAAGTGGGAACCTGCACAGTACATTTGGGAACAGCAAAGGGTTGAGTGTGGGTAGAGCAGAAGCTATAGATGAGGATCTAAAGTCAATAGAAGTAGAAATAAAAGAACATGGAGACAAGTAAGTTCAGTACCCAAGGAAAATCAGAAGGAAGAGGGCAGCTTTCCTTCATGCAGCTTCCCTTCTAGTCACTGAGACCTCAGACTCTTCTCTTCATTCAGGCAGTGAGCATGAAAAGATCTGGATGGGACTGGATATAGCAGCCACCAGTCTTTATTGAAATTGCCCTGGGGCATGACTCGAAACTGTGAGGGACCCTAAAGGGGCATGATTTCTGCAGCTGTGTTTACTGTCAGTGATTGTACAGACTCAGACATGGAGCTAGGGATAATATGGTAATCTATATGAGACATGAGTGACATAGACACAGTAGAGCTCCACCTTGAACCCAAGATTGGCCCCTAGAACTGTGCAAAACAGGCAACACTGCAGGGCGGCTCATGGCACTCAACTATTCCTGTACTGATGACATTCCTGTACTGATGACATCACCCACATGATCATCTGTTTATAAGTCTGTCTCTTTAAATGGTGAGGAAAGAGAAATAAAGGTGTAAAAATCCAGCCATCATAACAAAAACACCAAAAGAAAGAAATTAACTTACCCAAAGGTCTCACAGCTTGTAGTTTGTGAATCTCTACATTAAAAGGCGGATGATGAATCTGAGACCTACTGAGTTAACTGTCCAGCATCTCAGCCATATGCCTTATTCCTCTTTATATGCATCTCCACTCCCACACCACCCCCTCCTGGCTTCATCCTTTAGTGCCTGGAATAACGCCTGGCACATGGTAGTTACTCATCAGAAGTCCACTGAGTGAAAGAACAAACACCTACCACTGACGGGTTGCTATTTATACCATTCTGTCTTCACTGTTGGGAGCTTCATACTGTATTCTTCAAAATGGGCACCCCCTGCAGCATGCCTCACTCTACAAGGAAAACTTCTCTGTTAACAAGCCTTATGATGGGGTCACTATGTGATCACCTAAAGCTGGCCTTTTCTGTCCCTCATCCAGGTAAATGGCTCACCGTGGAAAACTATAGATGACTTTTGCCCTTTCACTCACATTCCTCTTGATAAGACACTTAAAGAGGAAAATAGTCTTGACTCTTTAAAGTTGATGCCAGTTCGGGGCTGTTAACAAAGTCAAGGGATTCTGTTGTTAGAATCAACCTAGCACACAGCTTGCTCAGTCGATACTGTTTCACTGGCCTGAGATTACAGCAGAGGTAGGTGCCTAAGATGAGGAAATGGTTGTGGAGAAAGAGTCCGAATGACCCAGAGGCCCACGTGTGCTTTCCTAGTTCGTTTATTCAGCTGATATTTATTGAGAAATTATACTGGGATGTGGAAATTTACTGAGTCCCCATCCTTTCATTATTTTAATCCAGTGCACTAGGTGTTCTTATCAGAGTGAGTCCATGAAATGTTGGGGATGCAGGGGCACTGGTAGTAGGAGTTGAGAACCCGACGATGACTGTCTTTGCAATGTTCCCTCAGAAGAAAGGGTTTGTGCAGAAGGCACATCCCACTTCAGACTCCTGCACATCTGCAGAGAACTTTGCATTCTCACTGCAAGAGGAGTTCCTCTTCCTTTCATTTTTCTTCTCTTTGTCTTCCTTTTTTTCTCTATGCCAAACCTAAGCAAATCTGCTTCATCCAGAGGCAGCTGGTGCTACTATGTGGGAGTGTTAAATGTTTAACATCTTGTCACTTGCGTAACTGATGGAGTCATCCTTTTTGTTTCAGAGTTTCATGTTTAGGGGTTGAAAAGCTAGATTGATGAGCATTACCAGAGAGAAATATTTTTTGGAAAGTAAGTGAAGCTGATGACACATTACTTTACAGTTTAGTGAAATTCAGCAAATCTAATTCTATTATCCTGTCAAAGTTTCACAAAAAGGAGACCTGAAAGCATATTTTAGATGAATCTTTAAAGATTTCAAGAAGCCACAACCGCATCTGCAAAGCTCAGATGCATCTGGTGCTGACAGACCTTTGTTTTTCTATAGACTAAGGGGAGTAAATAATCTTCCAAAAACTAATTAAGTAAAGTTATCTTTGGTTGTACAGTGCCTGCCTCTCTCTCCCTTGAAAAGGTTGTCAGCCAGTAAACGATAACTGCGTTTTTCAATTCAAAGGCTATTCGAAGTTTGCATAGCCAAATTTACCCAGGCACACCAAAATAGAAGCTTCCTTTATGAATCATAGAGTCTTGTAATGCAGATTTTATAGAGCATTTAAAGCCAGATCATTTATGTCCTTGTTTATTTTCACAATCAAGTATAAGATACGGTCTAATAAATACATTCTGACCAAAATGCTAGGAGCAATTGTTTTGAAGCGTTTTCACACAATTCTATGTATTTGTCAGAGGCTTACAAGCTGACAAGCTGACAAGCTGAAAGCGCTTTGTGATGTTTTGGCAATTTGTGTGATTGTGTATACACTTGCACAGAAGTTTCTTATCGAGAGGAAGCATTTAAGTAAAAAGGGGAGCGTTAATGAAAAGGTCCATTTTAATAGAAATTGCTATGTTGTTCTCTACTATCTAACAATTATTCACTTAAGAAGAAAAGTCTTGATAGAATTTATTGAGAACCTACTATGTACTAGTACACATATTATTAATATAATATTCCCAATTATTTGCTAGGTAGATATTATCTCCATTTTGAAGATGGGAAAACTGGTCAAAACAGGAAACATCTCCTGAGATAGTAAGGGGGGAAGCTGGGATTGACTCCAGTCTATCTAAACCCAAAGCCATGTGTGCTCTTTTTAGGACAGCATAAAAATTCTGTTTGGAACTCATGATAAAAAACAAGATCAAGATTGTGGTAAAAATGTGAAGAGGTATCATGGGTTGAATTGTATCCCCCAAAAAGATATGTTGAAGTCTCAGACCCTGGTACCTCAAAATGTGACCCTATTTGGAAACAGGGTTGTTGCAGATGTGAGAAGTTCATAGGAGTTTATACTGGAGTAGGGTGGGCCCTTAATTCAAGATGACTTGTGTCTTTATAAGAAGAGCACAAAGACACACAGAAGAATGGCATGTGAAGATGATGGAGGCAGGGACTGAAGTGCTCTACCTAGAAGCCAAGGAATATAAGGATTGTAGCCCTCACCAGAAACTAGGACACGGGCACAGAATTTTCCTCAGAATATTCCTTCAGAAAGAACCAACCTTGCCAACACCTTGACTCTGGACTTTTAACCTGCATAACAGTGAAAGAATACATTTCTGTTGTTTGAAGCCTTCAGGTGTTTGGAACTTTCTTATGGCAGCCCTAGGAAATGAATACAGAGGATGACATAACTTCATAGAGCTTAGGAAGAAAACAAACTCCAGACTGAATGTTAGGTCAGTGCCCTTCCTGAGGGTCATAGTCATGTTATTTTTCCTTCATCATTTAGGACTATGCGGAAAACCCACACCTAACCCAGTATGAGACTTGAAAGACTTTTTTGGTGCTTTGTCAGAAAATAAATATATGGTTAACCAAAGTTAAGGTGAAATTCTAACGTTTTATCATGCCAGTACATATAGAAATGATACTAGGAAAGGGTGTGCTATTCGACTGAAGTTTCTCTGATGGTTGCTGTTGGCAACCAGTTTTACAAGAGGCACAAGTCTAATTAGGGCAGAAGTCAGGAAGAGATTGCAAGTAATTGAGGTCAGACATAACTCAGGGTGGGCAGGTGGCTGACATCCGATGTAGTCAAACTAAGGGGATCATGGTTTGAGGTGGGCAGACACAACAGGTGAGGGATGGAGACTGAACACTGATGGAAATAACTAAAAGCTGAATCTGGCAATGACATTCAAGTAGGTCAAAAAATAAGTATGATAAAAGCTAAGGGAAATCTGAGGTTTTTCTCTTCAGAAGCCTAGTCTTCCTAAATTGGCTATTTCTTTAGACTGGAGATCATTAGTTATTAAAAGGACTATACTTACACCTGCCAACCTAATGCCTCATAGAGCCAGTTTACCTCCTGGCTGCCTTCAAGGTTCTGATGTCTGACTCAGTTGAGAAGAAGGGACTTGCCTTTGCAGAAAATGTAAATGGAGAGAGTAGTACTGATGTCTTTAGGAGCCTCACTAGAGGGGAAGGAAAGGACAGTCAACTTACTGGTGAAGCCATCTTCTGTGGATCTTTGAGTTGGAACTAGGCTGAGAATGTAGGTCTGAAGTGCAAATCATCCATGTTTTTATTGATAATAACTTTGGTATTTCAAAATTTTTAAAAATATGGTCATTTATTTCTGTTCTGAAATTTCCCATTAGCCAGGAAAAAAATTTTTGACTAATGTTGAAGACTACTCAATGAATGTTGCTATCCATTTGTTTGTTCACTCATCTGCTCAATCACTATTTACTTGGATGGGGAAGGGATTCATAATTTCTAGATATGTTGCTAAATGATGAAAATAAAGGAAAAAATAAGACATGGTTTCTGACTTAAGATGAGAATAGTTGAGTCAGGAAGGCAATATCAAATCCGTACAATACAAGGCATGAGGTGTCACAGTAAAGAGATGAAGTCCTTTTACTGTGGGGCTTAGTATGTGAGAAAAACTGTGAGAAAGAAGTTCATTGTGTGTAGAGCCTGCCTATATGAGGCAGGGAGCAATAGAGGATGAGGCTGGAGAAATAGACCCAGGCCTGCTGCTTGAGACCTGGACCGTGGGACCTTGCTACTATGGGCCATGGGACCTCAACAGTAAGTGGCATGGTCAGCCACGTTTAAAAAGAAGGACATTTCCACAGCTTGGTTGAGGATGGCTTGTATATTCCCCATCACTAATTCCAGCATTATTTCTCCAGTAGTAATAATGAATGTGCCCTCATATAGCCACATTTCCCCAACCCTTATTATAACAAGTTAAGGCAGCTTACTTCTGGGACTTTTCAGTGTTGGAATATTCTACACAGATGAAATGCCCTTATTGCCAGTTCACAAAAATGATATCAACAATTGTTAACTACATGATAGACAGTATTTTCTCCAGCAACCTCTCTACAGAAGTGTAAAAGAAATATTTACAGCCATGCTCCCATGAGCATCATTATGAGAAAACACTGATAGCAATTCAAAAAAATAAAAACAGAGACAATTCTTGTCCCCAGCTCTGTTGATGGGGATTATTTAATTCAGCTTTTCCCCCACCCCTATTTTGGTAGATGCTGTTCATTATTATGTATTACACAAATCATTCTCAACACCTGTGGGCACTTTCTATATGCAACATATCTTGTAGGGGTAACTCTTTAAAAAAAAAAGGTTAATAACATTAATCCCATTTTACAGATGGGGACAAAAGACAACTGGTTTATTATATTCTGTCAGGTCAGATAGTAAATCAATGCCTCATTAACGTTCATTAGAATTTTCACTCCATCCAATTTCAAACTAAGCCTCTTCTTCCCTAAGGAATTTAATTAGTATCAAAAATTTTCTGGCATTAGCTCCTCACTGATTCATATGTCAAACCTTCAAACACTTACTTGAGCAAGGTACTGTGCTGGTGGTACCAGGCTGGACAGGAAACAGTAAATGGGTCAACTGAGCCAGCATGTAGAAAGCATTTATAATCAGAACAGGAGTAGCCTTCAATAATAATTGTTAGTAATAATGGTATTTATGGAGAGCTCCATATGTGTGGGCTGTGTGCTAAGCATTATATATAATCTGCTATGTCCAACTCACAGTGGCAACCTCAATTAGGTTCTATTTCATTGATGAGGAAGCTGAGGCTTAGAAAGTGTCTTGTGTAAAGAGCACGACTGGTAAACACAAAAAGGATTTGAAACTAAGACATCTTAGTTCATGGTCTCAATCACAAAGCCAGTGGCTCTCAAAATTGAAAATGCATCAGAATCACCTGGAAGATTTTTTAAGGCACAAATTGCTGGGCCCACTACCAGAGTTTCTGATTCAGCAGGTGTGATGTAGAGTGAAACATTTGAATTTCTAACCAGTTCCCAGGGGAGGCTGATGTCCCAGGCATCACACTTTGAGAACCACTGCTCTAGCTAGTACTTAAAGTAACAATCTTTGACTGTGGTCGGCATACAGTGGGAAGTCATTCAAAGTTTTTGAGCAAGCGATGACCTCGCCAGAACAGCACTTTTAGGAGATTAATAGGGCAGCCGTGTGCAGGTTACTAGAGGACAGATGGTGGACCAGGAGGTTCCCAGGTAAGTCAAGAAGAAGCAAAGAAATGATAATAGATGTTGAGAAATATTGGCCCAGTGGAGTAGATGGAGAGGGTTTGCTGATCAATGGAGGAAAAAAGAGTTGTCAGATGTGACAGTCTGCTTTTCAGTCTGGATGGCTAGAAGAATTATTAGGTCATTAATAGAAATTGAAAGGAGTTCTTCTTTTATATTTATTTTCATCTCCTATTTCCACATAGCGTCTTACTCTTCACTCCTTTGATTGTTTTTATTTATGAGATTTCCACAGCATTTTCCTTCTTCTTCTTTACCTAAAGGGACCAATGTATCTAAAGGGCAGTTATAGACTCTTGGTTGCTTCTGAGATGCTGTTCTTACCTCAAGGATCTCTGATTCTCCCACCTCAATATGCCTTCTTTTTAGGGTGGCTCTATGGCTCCCACTGCTTACAGATCTCAGTGGATTCTACTAATCGTGACGAAGCTTATGGTTCCCGTGTTTCACCTGATGCCTGTCTGGGGAGCACACTGTCAGTGCAGAGGCTTCATAATCCATTGCTAATAGTGTTTTCAAAACAATATCTGCTTTTTAAGCTCAAAATTATTATATTAGTGTTTTGAACACATATTTTGCTTTTATATAATTTATTTCCATAAGTAAAGGGTGTGTTTTTAAAACAACATTTACAAATATGGATTAAGGAGTACTTAGTCTTCAATTTAAAACAAATTACCTTACTTTAAAAGTGTAATTTTTGAATTGGTTTTTAAACTAAAATCATAAGAAAGCCAGAATAGAGATAAAAACTTCTAAGAATCTTTTTTATAAAGTAAATAGTCTTACAAAATAACCCCACAGAATATATCTTTAAAAGAAAATTACATTTTATACATGAAATTTTTCTAATGTGAGGACAAGTACCTATAATGAAGATATGTTATAGTCAAGCCAAAGCTTTAAGTTTATAATGTGTGTCATTCAGAGGTGAAGGGAAGATTGAATAGTCCACAGGGTCCATGTGGCAGTGTGGGTGTCCTATCTGTGGGAGCACAGATCCACCTTCTCTGCTCTGGATGCCCTGACTGGACAGCATGTTCTTACAGCTATTTCTCCTTTGGACACTGCCATTTTCTCTGTGTGATCTTGCCCAAGCTCATTTGTATATTTAATTTTTTATTTCCATAGGTTTTTGGGGAACAGGTGGTATTTGGTTACATGAGTAAGTTCTTTAACGGTGATTTGTGAGATTTTGGAGCACCCATCACCTGAGCAGTATATGCTGAACCCAATTTGTAGTCTTTTATCCCTTACCCCCTTTCCACCCTTTCCCCCTGAGTCCACAAAGTCCATAGTGTCATTCTTATGCATGTGCATCTCATATACCTTGATTATAAATGATAATTCAATTTTTCAAAAAATTGACTCAACTAGAATCTTGAGTGTGAAATTTTAAGATATGGCGTTTAAATACACGTACAGAATTGAAGTGACCTCGCTTCCGACTTTTCTGAAGAATTTGAGACTACCTCGCGTGAGTTCCACCACCTTTCTTCCTCAGCCCCTCCAGTCTCTCTGTGACTCCGTGGATTCTCCTCTCTTCTCCTTGGATGGAGAAATCGACCTTCTCATTTCTGAGGCCCATCCATCCATCTATTTCCCTGTTATCTCTTCTGCCTCTGGCTCTTTTTCCCTCAGTCCTTGCTTGTCTCTTTTGACCTTTTCCTTCCTCCCTTTCCAAAATTTTTGGCAAAACACCAAAATTTTTGTCTCACAACTTCAAAAAAAAAATGGGAAAAATCAATCCTTCTTTAAATATTAACTGTATGGTCTGCTTCCATTTTTAAGACACTGAGAACAAAAGAGAAGGAAGGGAGGCCTGGGGCATATTATGTGGTATTTGGGACTTGGTCTATGTGGCGGTGATAAAGAAAACAGTCCCCTTTGAGTTGCAACATGTGGGTTGCAGCTGGGGTGGGTGTAACAGGGCTAAGAAGCCCCTTATGAAATTGAGACCTGGAAGGTACATATGGAGCTGGCTTATCTTGGGGAGGATTGCTTGGAGCTTTAATTTGCACAGTTGTGAATAGTGGTGACATGGGAGCAGAGGTGAAGGGAAGATTGAATAGTCCACAGGGTCCCTGTGGCAGTGTAGGGGTCCTATCTGTGGGAGCACAGATCCACCTTCTCTGCTCTGGTTGCCCTGACTGGACAGAGTGTTCTTACAGCTATTTCTCCTTTGGGCAACAGCTTCAACTTCAGAATATTTTTAGATAATGTCCTCTCTCCATCACCATAGAAGTTTGTAGAGCTGAAATTAGGATATATTTGGAGGTTGTGTATTGTAGTTATAAGGAGCATGTGCTCCCAGTAGGACTGGCTGGGTTCACATTGTGGCACTTCCATTTTCTCTGCGCGATCTTGCCCAAGCTCATTAACTTCTTTCTAGTTGCTCTTTGCTTCCTAATCTATAAAACAGGCATAATAATGATACTTACTTCATGGTTATTATGAGGATTAAATGAAACAAACTATGTAAGTCACTTAAAACAATACCTGGCACATAGTTACTGTTCAATAAATGTTAATTATTTTATGAAATATGTATTCTAATGCAATAAATCCTTACCTTATCTCTCTCACACACACACATACATGTAAATGCATTACGTATGTGTGTATGTGTATATATATATATATACACCTATATATACATATATGCAGTCAAAATTAAATGATACTATTTCCATAAAGCCTTTTTCTGCCTTCCTTTATTTAGCAAATGATTGGTAAAGACGCACTATATTCCTAGCATGGAGGTCATGGTGATCAGCAAGACAGCCCCAGTCGCTATTCTCGCAGAGTTGGTGAACAAGCCATTTCAGCAAAGCGTGATAAATTTATGATAAGAAGGGCACAGGGTCTCATAAATGAATACATGAATGAATAAATGGGTGAGTGAATGTTTCTTGCTATTTCTACTGAAATGTTAAGTGTTTTGATCCCTGAGAATAAGTCAGAATTTCTTTAAAGCCTGTGCTGGTCTATTCATAATGCCATTTCTGCTATGAATCATAACTACTCAAAAGCCCAGAGTGATTCTGGGGCTGCATCCAACTGTTGTTAATCTTCTAAACAGGTAACTGAGATCCAGGTAGAGTTAAAAAAAATTCAGATGAGGGAGATATATCAACATCCCTCCAATGATAGATGACAGACAGTAATTACTATCTGCCTTATCACTTTTCCAATGCTCTCATGCTGATTCGCTGGCCAGGGATTGTTCTTTTTTAAAAAAAAATCTGGTTCAGGCACTATTGGAAACTTAATATAGCAGGTGAAGCATTCAGGCCCTTGATGAATCAGGGCCAGACACAAATACAAGGCTATAGACTCAGGGGCTTCAAAGAGAGACATTTAGGACAGATCTGCTCTTGGAGCTGCTGCTTGTACTTGCTAAGAGCCAGAATCCAAAGGATGCAGCTGCTGCAAATGCGCATAAATAAAGGCAGTGAGTTCCTAGCATTCCTATGGGAACCTGCAGCAGCTCAGATTACCCGTTCCCTAGACAGGATTTCCTTTCAGCTTGGTGTCTCATATTATAAGGTAGACCAAGGAGTACACTTCCAGAATGGTGCTTGGGGAATATTTGTAGTACGAGTTGCATGACTAATTCTCCCCACACAGTATAGAAGACCTACTCCTGAGGGTATTATACATTTAAAAAGTAGCATGAAAACGAGAGAATCTGTCTTTTTCCTGCATATTCCCAAAATGTAAGTAGCTGTTTTTCTGGTCCCTAAGGTGTGTGTGTGTGTGTGTGTGAGAGCGAGAGAGAGAGAAAGAGAAAGAGATAAATGCCCCAGGAAGCAATCCCAGAATAACATGATTCATTTTCTGATTGGAATATTGATCATTTGATTCAAATCTGGATTAAAACTGGTGTATTTCTTAGGTTGAAAATCTGTAGTCTTTTTACCTTAGCCCCTGGCTTTAGTGGAAACTTTACCTGTAGAAGGAATTCAAGATTAAACTGTGAACACATAAAATCCAGCACTGCGTGATCCAAAGCTTCAGTAGGTTCATGATCAGAAGCCTACACTTCTAACTCCAAGCCCAACTGCCCACTGGAAATTGAAGAATCCAAATTACTAATGAGAGGGGAAACCCCACGCATTCACTACAGCAGATCACAAGGTTTCTGTAATACAGCCAGGTTGTGGAGCAGAAAAACAGTGAGCCTCAGTATAGGTTCTGTCTGATTCCTCTCTTCCCTCTTACAGGCCAGGTGACCTGAGGCAAGTTGCCTGACCAATTTGCCCTCAGTTTCTTCAAGAACACAATATATATAATAATACCGATACCACACAGTTGCTGGGAAGATTAAATAAGGAGTTGTATGTGAAATAAATTTTCTAACACCTATGATTTCAAAAAACACATCTATAGACATTATCTCACTTGATACCTCATAATGGATTTCTAAAGACATGTATCATCAAATTTTGAGCATGATATTTGTGTTTTTCTATACACATATCTAAGAGAACAAGCAATTTTTTTTCCTTTATTGTGTGTGTGTATTCAAACATACTTGGCTGATGTATAAGATTTTTCTTTTTTTTAATTTTCTTTTGAAATGCCCAAAAGCAACAACAAGAAAGAGAGAAACAGAAACAGACTCACTTAAAAAAAAAAAAGGCCTCAAAGTTATAGGCTCTGCCTGGCCGTTAGCTGCTTATAGTAATTTCGGTGAATATTTAGACTTCAGCTCTGCCCTCTTCATGAGTCTAGCTTTGCAGAGGTTGAGCTCCTATTGTATGCCAGGCCCTGACAGTTGGCAGTGTCTGGTCTGGTATGTAGTAGGTGATCAATACCTATTTGTTGGTAATTGCTAATACAACTTTTGAGGTTTTCTTTGGTCTTGGGGAAACAGTGCCCTGTGGCATGTGGTTTTCTTTTTTTTTAATTATACTTAAGTTCTGGGATACATGTGCAGAACGTGCAGGTTTGTTACATAGGTATACATGTGCCATGGTGGTTTGCTGCACCCATTAATCTATCATCTACATTAAGCATTTCTCCTAATGCTATCCCTCCTCTTTCCCCCCACCCCCGACAGGCCCCAGTGTGTGATATTCCACTCCCTGTGCCCATATGGAGAACAAGGCAATTCCATCAAGCCACAATTCCAAAGGCATGAGTGAATGTGGAGTTGTTGCTTTCACCAAAAATTGTTTTTGCAAAGCATTGGCATTTGTCAAGAGCCTAACTGTGGCCAGCCACAGACACAATCCAGTAGTATTTGTGGCAGTGCCCACAAAGGCTCCAGTGAATTCTTCTTTGTGAAAAGTCTTCAAAACACAGAGTAACCATGTAGCAATTACCATCAGAAGTATTTAGAGGCATTCTGAAGAGTCTGTTGGGAATTTTAACAGCCTGATCTCTGCCCCATTCAGATGGTTATGGAAACATGCAAAGTGAGTAGCTCTGTGGGCCTGCCAGAAACAGAGGGGGCTTGGCCCATTAGATAGCAAAGTGCAAGTCTTCTGCACCTGACACTGTGCGGACTCCAGGGCTGCTGTGGAGTTTCACTGGCTGTGGCCACAGCTGGAGTATGTAGGGCCAACTGGTGACTAACTGTGGAATCTCCACACAACTTCTCCCTATTAAAAAATTGCACAGGAAAATGCATTAGGAAAAGATCACATAAATCTCTTCTGGAATGATGCTCATAAAAGATTTGTCATTTTTCTTGGTTCTAAGAGCAATGGGCATACTTTAATCTAATGTATTCGTTCACTTAGCAAATATCCAAAGCTTTTACTTTTAGGGTCTGGAGATACAGCAGCAGATAAAACACAGAAAATAATCTCTTCCCTCATGGAGGTTTTATTCTAATGTGAGAAGAGTGACAGGCAACTTTTTAAAAAAGTAAAAAAAAAAAAAAGAAAAAGAAAGGAAGTAAAGGGGCCGCATCATGAAGGGGGACAGGCCACTGGTAGGACTTGGAGATTTACTATGATTGAGATGCGTGCCACTGCAGGGGTTTGGGCAGAGAGGTAACATCATTAGGATTGTTTCTAAAAGGATTGCTCTGGCTGAGGTACTTTGGGGCTGGAAAGAGAGGTAGCCAATTAATTTGCTTTTTTATACCTACTTTCTATGCATTCAATTATATAGTAAGTATTTTACTTAGCATGGGCTATGAGCTGGATACTGGGGAAAGAGACAAAGAATGAAAGATGAGATTCTTCAGTGTGATAAAAAAACATACTAAAGAGGGCACTTAACCAAGTATTGGGGAGAGAGAAGCTGAGGCCTGAAAGATAAGTAGCATTATTCAGTGGAACAGGGGAAGGAAAGAATGCAGCAGGCATAAATGAGAATAAGAATAATAACAATAATAAGGTAACTAATACTGAGCACCTCCTGTGTGTTAGGGATTCTTCTAAGCGCTTTGCGTGTATACCATCTCATATAATTCTCACAAATACCTACATATATGATAAGTATTGTTATTGTCCTCATGGTACAAAAAAGGAATGTGAGGCACAGGAAGGTAAAAAATTTGCTTAAGGACAGCAGCTAGGAAGTAGAGGTGCCTAGACTGAAAACTAGCTCAGTCTGATTCACACCCTGAGTCCCTGACCACTTGGCCAACCTGCATAGAACATTGAGTCTGAGAGATGAGGCTGAAGAAATGACCAGGAGCTCAGTTCAACCAAATTTATTTTTAACATAAGTGTTGCAAGTAAACTCTGTGCCCAAATGCCAAGGCTACAGAGATAAGTAACAAAGCATGGCTCCTAGTCTGAAGGAGTGTGCTTCTGGTGTGCCACATATCAAAGCTTAATAAATAACCAATATAAATATGACCATGGAGGTCTGGCTGTGCAGAAGGCCACAGAAAACTTCTTACAGCATCCACAGTCATGGTCTTGTCAATACAGAAGCCAGGAGCAGCAGTTGGCCCAGCAGGAAATGTCAAACCCTGGGTTGCCCCAGGATTCAAAGAGGCATCACAGCACATCACACCAGAGTGGGGTAAGAACCCCCACATTACTGGCAAGAGAAGAGGTTTTCAATGAGAACAAGGCACCCCAGCTACATAATATCATTTTGTTATTCAGGGTCTGACAGCAAAGAATACACAGAGGAGGAGAGGAAAGCTTTGGTGGTGTGTGATGAGGCAAAGGGTCCCAGAGGTTTGGTATACATTCGCTTAAAACAAAACAAAAAAACCAGTGCTTGTAATTTTGTAACCTCCTTAGGGTATTTCAAATGGTTTGTGAAGATCAATGTTCTGCATGTTCAAAGAGTTTAGGGAGTTTTAAAACCTTCCCATGCAGACTGGCTTGTCATAAAGAACAAAGGAACATGGAATTTCTTGCAGGGATCTGAATTCACACAAAGGAGCCCAGAGATCTAAAATCAACAAAGATGGCCTTTGAACTTTCCTCAATCCAAAAGGGGAAAAGAATATGTATTGCTCTGTGGGCTCCAATCTAGTTGCTGCTTTTATCTTCCATCAATAAAATTGGTTTTGTGATTTTTATTTATGTAACTACCCAGTGGCCATGAGTATAAAGTAGTGGTTAAAAGCTTGGGCTCAGATGGACCTGAGTTCAAATTCAAGTTCTACGGTTCTTATAACCTGTGACTTTGGCCAAGTTGGTTGAGCTCTCCAAGTCTCAAATTTCCCAGCTATAGGATGAAAATAAGAATATCATCTTCTTCATTAGGTTGCAATGAAGGTGACGTGAGAATGCAATTTCTACATGTCTAATATGTGGTAAACACTAAATAAATATAAATTGGATTTTTTTTCTGTTTTCCATTAGCTCATGCATTTTAGTTTTTAACATTCCTCTCCTAGGAGAAGCTATGAAAATCTAAGGTGAATGGAGATCCTACATTCACTGAGATATCATTGTTTGGCCCAAAGATAGAAGGCAGCTTAGGAGAGCAACACATATAGGACTTGTATGACACTCTAAAGAAGAGATTGGTAAACTACAACTCATGGGTAAATCCAACTGCCTGCTTGTTTCTATAAAGTTTTATTGGAATACAGCCACACTCATTTGTTTACATATTATCTATGTCTGTGTTTGCACTGAAACAGCAGAGTTGAGTAGTTGCAAGAGACCATATGGTCCACAAAGCCTAAAATATTTACTGTCTGGTCCTTTACAGGAAAAGTTTGCTGATCCCTGCCTGCTCTAAAAGCATACAAATCTATATTTGTTCAAGTCATGTAGCCCCAAAACTGTATACATTGGAAATCCATCTCCTCGTGGAAAAATATGAAGGCTACCTTCAGGTCACTGTAAACAGTTTTACTAGCCCGTGCCAAGTGCTGTGTGAAGTGCCAGGCACACAGAGACTCATAAGGCTCATCCTTGAGCAGTGGCTAAAGAAATGAAAGGAGGTTCACCAATGACCACAAACTTTGTTAAAAAGAATCAGAGTAAACAGACAAAGATAAACATGAATAAAATTGCAGAGGAGGAAGTGTCATTCATTCATTCAATCAATCATTTCTTTAATCCATATTTACTGAGAAACAAGGCATAGTAGAAAATAGGAAACACAAGATTAGGTGGAGTGGTAAATGACAAAAACAAGTCTGCCATAAGAAGACTCTGAGAAATGCATTCAGCAGAGCTAAAAAGCAAATGTGGGATTTATAAGGCATGAGCAAAAAAGGAGAACCAGAAAGCCATTATGGTGGATAGGGAGGGGAGACAGGGCAGATAGGGACAAGATGAAGTTCCAGAAAGAGGTAGAGGCCAGGTCATGAGGGCTTTATCAGCCAGGACAGGGTGTTAGGGTGTTGATCTACATGTGTTGGGCAGCCACTGAGGGATTGGAATCAGGGAGGTGACATAATCTGATTAGCATTTTAAAAATTTCACCGTTGTTACTGTTTTATCTCTTCCCTTCCCTTCATGAATGATTTAGTCCAAAACCATTAGACAGGGCTGAGTAAGGTGGACTTCCCCAGTGGATATGGAGCAGAATGTCAGAGTCCAAGTAAGGTTTGGAGAATGTCTATGTGGTGGATTGGAGTGGTGGGTGGCACTGCCTGGCATAGGGTGTCAGAACAAAAGTGGGAGAAGTAAAGGGTTTCCACAGGAGGTTGGGGCTGCCCAGCCAAGGTGGTAGTGCTTAAGTATGGTAAATAAGGTAGTCACGTGGGAGAGCACCCTGGCAGAGGAGATCAGAATCGAAGCCCAGGAAGAACGGTATGTATGAGAAGGGTGGAGAGAACAGTGGCTCAAGTAAGGCCAGAGCCCAAAAACGGTAAGCAGGACATCCTACAGAGTAGTGCCACTGTGGTTCCATGCAGGCTAAGAAGGACATGGGCACAGGAAAGTGCCTGGTTGAAGGAAGTTGGAGCATAAGGGTGGTGAAGAAGGTGTACGTGTGGGCAGGCAGCCCAGTGCAAGGGGCTGGAGCCTGAGCAGGGTGAGGAGGGCATGGCATAGGGACATAGTACAGTGCTGAGTGCTGGATCCCCAGGTAAGTGAGGAGCAGACCCACTTGGGGCAGGCAGGTGGGGAATAGGCGGGTAGGTGTCAGAACACATGAGAGTGAGGAAGCCTTCTGCATGGGTGTGGGATATTGGAGCCCCCGTGGGTAAAGGAGAATATCTGTGTGTGTGTTAGAGTGGGGAAAGGGTACAACAGCAATGGGAGATTTGTACATTCAGGGACAATGATCAAATAAGTAAATATATTTAGGATAATGGGAGCTAGGTTTCTCACTGTCAGAGAATGGTGTTGTGAATATGGAGAGAATGAAAACTAGAGTCAACTCTGTTGGTTGGTTTGGAACTGGAGATGTTGCTGGAAACTTATGCTTTGACAGAGCGAAGTCTTAATGTGTTTACACACCTATGTATGCTCATGCATATGCTCCAGCTGTTTCTGCTAAATGAAAGCGCCTGGGAGGAGCGGCACTTCAACTGCAGGAACACACCTGGCACCTTGATCCTCATTTCCAAATACTATTATTTACCGAAAGGAAACAAGGCACTTGAAGAAATGACAGACTTTAAGGCTGACACAAGGAAGGTACAAAACAAGAAAATAAGCCTGAAACATCTTGCACCAGAAAGGAGAGAGATACAAAGAAAGATGGTGACATATCAAAGGAATACATAGAAGGCACCCCAGGTGGTCAACTATGAGTTAATTTGAGTATAAAATAAATGATGACAGTGACATCAATAAAATTGTAACTGTAAGTTCACATAGATATCAATAAATGATAGAAGTAAATAAAATTTGGCTGAGATGCAGAATATTTATATAGTCTCAAAGTACCTCCTCACAAAATACTTATTAATTACAAAGAGAAAAAGAGTAATTTTATAGTGTGGAAGCCTATCAGACATCACTCAATCAAGTAATCAAAATTAACAACACAATAATGGGACAAATCAAAATGTGATGGGACACAATGAAAGAAACAACATCCCTTCTGTGATACTGCCCTCCAAAGATGCATAATTTGAATCTAATCATTAGGAAACCTCTGATAAAACCAAATTGAAGGACATTTTGCAAAATTACTGGCTTGTCATCCTCAAAAATGTCATGGTTATGAAATTCAAGTAGAGACTGAGAGACCATTTCAGACGGAAAGAAAATAAACATGACAATTCAGTGCTGCATGTGATTCTGAATTAGATTCTTTTGCTATAAAAAGCGTTATTGAGATAATTGGCAAAACTTGAATGGCGTCTGAGAGTAGATGGAAGAATCAAATGATTGTATTGTGGTTATGTAGGAGAATGTCTTTATTTTGGAAATACACTAAAGTATTTGGGAGATGATGGGCCTTAGATTGTCAACTTATCTCAAATGGTTCATAAGAATAAACACTGTATAAATGTGGCAACTTTTCTTTATGTTTAAGATAGTTTTTAAATGAAAAGTTTTTTTAAGAAAGTTCATTTATTCACTTCAGCCATTTGATTCCAAAGTCTTTGCACATGCCCCTGCTTTGCTCTATCCCTGGATGACCCCACCCCTTGTGAACCAGGGCTTGTTCTTCATTTTCTCTGCATAGGGAGAGTGTCCTTAGAGCATGTCCTTTCTCCTGTGTTGAAGTTTACCTGTACATGCCTATGGGTTTTAGCATGTCCTTTCTCCTGTGTTGAAGTTTACCTGTACATGCCTATGGGTTTTAGCATGTCCTTTCTCCTGTGTTGAAGTTTACCTGTACATGCCTATGGGTTTTTTTCTTTGTTTTGAGGCAGGGTCTTAATCTGTCACCCAGGCTGGAGAACAGTGGTAGGATCACAGCTCACTGCAACCTCTACCTCCTGGCCTCAAGAGATACTACTGCCTTGGCCTCCCAAAGTGCTGGGATTACAAGCATGAGCCACTGTGCCCAGCCGTTAGGTGTCTATGTTTCTATTTACCCCAGAGTGTAGGGTCTATATCCATCACACTCATGTCTGTATTCCTAATATATAGCACAGCTTCTGGCATTGTGCTTGATAAAAAGCCATGGAAAAAGGGAGAGAGATAGAGATATAGCCATAACTTTGAGAATCACTTCTAGAGCCAACAGGTTTAAGTTGAGAAAGACTTAATAACTGCCTGGCTTAGGTTTGAATTACAACTGGGTTATCTTGGATAAGACATAGTCTCTCTGAGCCTTGGTTTCCTCATATATATAATGGGTTGTTAGGTGGGGCAAATTTTGTAAGTTTTGTGAAGTATCGAGTAGAGTCCCTGGCGCTTAGCAGGTATGAAACAATTTTGTTTTCCTACTGTCCTTAAAAATAAAAATAAAAATCATCAAATAGAACTAGAAGATCAGAATTCTAGGTTATAGTCTTGATTTCACTACAACCTTGCTATATGAACTGGGATAGGTTATTTCAATTCTCAAGGCCTCAGTTTCCTTCTTGGTAAGATGGTAGGTGGGAAAATGAGGAAGTGAGGAGTGGGCCTTATGACTGTCATGCTACCAAGAACTCAAAAAGTTTTTTTTTTTTTTTCCTGGATGATAGTATAGAAGGTGAGGGATATGAAAGATTTTGCTATAGAGTATGTTCCTCAGTTTTAGCAGTCAAGGCATGCAAAGTCTGCCTCTTAATGGTTTGTTGAGCTGACTCATTTATACCTGCTTAAATTAGTAGGTAAATTGAGAGGTGGTAGTGTTGTTAGGTTACTGTTGAGCCTATTAATAATTTATGAGCCATCAAGGAATTAATACACACTTTAAGTTCTCACTGCATTTTTCCTTATTCATAATTCTTTGCCTAATTGCTTTTTCCTTTAAAAATGGGGGGAGCTGAGACCTTGGATAGTTGCCTAATGGCTCAAGCAGAACCATGACCTGGTTGCCAAGTCTTTCAGTTCTTTTATAGCCTGGGGACATTTGCCATTGAAAGAAAACTGATGGGTTTGATATTCCTGAAAGAGATATTTTGCACTAACCTCTGGCCCCATTAAATGCTTTGGCACTTGCCCATTCTCTGTAATGGGAGCAATAAATTTGTTTCAATTTAGGACATTGTCAAGTAGGAAATATTGACAAAAACAAAATAATGCTTTGACAACAGCCAGGATGAAACCATGAATAAATAAACATATTGAACTTAACTGATAAATTAGCAAATGGCCATTCATAAGAGTCTGACTGGACTATTTCAAAGTTACGCCAAGTAAATTCCTGTCTCTAATAGAAATATCATCTTACTCTTTAGGCCAGAGGAAAGGTGGGCTAAGAGGAAAGGTGGGCTGCATGGAAAGACACTGAAAAGCATAGAAAGGCATTTATCCCGTCTGACAGATCTGTTTTAAGTAGATCTGTTTTCAGCTAAATGCCTAAAGGATGAGCCAGATGACTCTAGTAGCCTTTTCTATGGCAAGGCGTTTATTATCCTAGTGTAAACACCTTTATTAGGCATTTCAGCAAGCTGTTTCTCCACCTTTTCTTTGTATTAGTTCCTTAGATTGGGGCAAAAAACTGAAATTCTGTTTAAGTATTATTGTATGTGTTTCCTTTTGAGTATAAGAGATAACTTCTAACTTGGAGATATTCCTCTTGAAGAAGGGGGTAAGTGTGCATATGGCATTGATCCTTGTGCTAATATTATCACATAGGTAACATTGTTATGACAGACGGCAATAAACCACAAAACACGTTTGCAAACTTGTGAGGCCTTAAATGGTGTTGCCTTATTAAAAATCCAAATGGCTAAATCATCCAGAGTACAGGTAGCCTGAGGGCATTGTTAGCTGCATAAAAACTAATTGGACGAATTTGAATGGAAGAAAATGTTGCCTGAAGTCTTTAATCACACTAATAACCTAATGGTTTTCTGCTCAACATAGCCCAGGCTGTGTTTAGGAAGATGAATCCATGCATGCAGCTTAGAAAATTTTACACAAGATCAGAGGGTTGAGAGGGATAATAAATTTCTCATTTAGAAAGTTTAGTGCATGTGGATCTCATGTTTTAGCATCATAGCAAGGTAACAGCAAGCAATTGTTGGATAAAGGAAAGTATCATTTTTTTAAAGATGAAGCAAACGTGAGAAAGCTGATTCTGATTTTGCTCTGATTATAAGGGATGTTTCTCTAAGAAGAATTTAGTGTTCATCTTTATGTGCAAATAATCCAAAACCTTTTAACTTATTATCAGCTCTGTAATTCAATGAGCTCCTGAAATGGTAACTGAACAATAGTTTGACATGTGCTATTATTATTTTTTTCTTTTTTTCTTTTTATTTTATTATTATTATACTTTAAGTTTCAGGGTACAGGTGGACAATGTGCAGGTTAGTTACATATGTATACATGTGCCATGCTGGTGTGCTGCACCCATTAACTCGTCATTTAGCATTAAGTATATCTCCTAATGCTATCCCTCCCCCCTCCCCCCACCCCGCAGCAGTCCCCAGAGTGTGATGTTCCCCTTCCTGTGTCCATGTGTCCAAAACAGCATGGTACTGGTACCAAAACAGAGATATAGATCAATGGAACAGAACAGAGCCCTCAGAAATAACGCTGCATATCTACAACTATCTGATCTTTGACAAACCTGAGAAAAACAAGCAATGGGGAAAGGATTCCCTATTTAATAAATGGTGCTGGGAAAACTGGCTAGCCATATATAGAAAGCTGAAACTGGATCCCTTCCTTACACCTTATACAAAAATTAATTCAAGATGGATTAAAGACTTAAACGCTAGGCCTAAAACCATAAAAGCCCTAGAAGAAAACCTAGGCACTACCATTCAGGACATAGGCATGGGCAAGGACTTCATGTCTAAAACACCAAAAGCAATGGCAACAAAAGCCAAAATTGACAAATGGGATCTAATTAAACTAAAGAGCTTCTGCACAGCAAAAGAAACTACCGTCAGAGTGAACAGGCAACCTACAAAATGGGAGAAAATTTTCGCAACCTACTCATCTGACAAAGGGCTAATATCCAGAATCTACAATGAACTCAAACAAATTTACAAGAAAAAAACAAACAACCCCATCAAAAAGTGGGCAAAGGACATGAACAGACACTTCTCAAAAGAAGACATTTATGCAGCCAAAAAACACATGAAAAAATGCTCACCATCACCGGCCATCAGAGAAATGCAAATCAAAACCACAATGAGATACCATCTCACACCAGTTAGAATGGCGATCATTAAAATGTCAGGAAACAACAGGTGCTGGAGAGGATGTGGAGAAATAGGAACACTTTTACACTGTTGGTGGGACTGTAAACTAGTTCAACCATTGTGGAAGTCAGTGTGGCGATTCCTCAGGGATCTAGAACTAGAAATACCATTTGACCCAGCCATCCCATTACTGGGTATATACCCAAAGGACTATAAATCATGCTGCTATAAAGACACATGCACACGTATGTTTATTGTGGCACTATTCACAATAGCAAAGACTTGGAACCAACCCAAATGTCCAACAATGATAGACTGGATTAAGAAAATGTGGCACATATACACCGTGGAATACTATGCAGCCATAAAAAATGATGAGTTCATGTCCTTTGTAGGGACATGGATGAAATTGGAAATCATCATTCTCAGTAAACTATCACAAGGACAAAAAACCAAACACCGCATGTTCTCACTCATAGGTGGGAATTGAACAATGAGAAGACGTGCTATTATTAAATGGAGTGTGTTTTAGTAGAAAGAGTATGGAATGAAAGTCCGAAAAACTTTTGTTCAAGTTCAGTTTCTGCCTCTGGCTAGCTCTGTGAGTTTCTGCAAGTCATTCGAACTTTCTGAGCCTGACTTTGCATCCCCAAAACGCAGGTGAAATTAATTCCTTCCCAGACACCCCACAGGGGTTTTATAAAAATGTTACAAGCTAATCGATAGAAAAGTATATGCAAGCTATAAAGCATTCTGCAAGTATAAGCAATTATTATTATTATATCATAGTAGAACGTAATGTTCTGGGTCTCTTTATTTAAAACAATTCTCTGTAATTGTTTTAATTTCCCTCTTAACTTTCAAGCCATGTAAAATAGTATACGTCTGTTATAATTCACCAAATCAAAGTTCCCAAGTTTGCAAAAGCCACGCTCAGAAGAATGTGATTTTAAAAAAATGATTCCTTTTGGACCGCATACCCATCTGAAGTCTTCTTTGGAATGCAATTCAGTCAGAAGCAATTGTGGCACTTGCAAATATTCTGAGAATTCATGAAATCCCACAGCCAAAACCATGATTCATTGCTCCAATACCAAAAACATTTGGCAGGCTGTAGTTTGGAAGCCACAACACTCTGTTTTTAAGGCTCTAAATGGGGCCATTTGGATTCATTGTGACACTGCCTGGTCCCACCACACTAGAGAGATGGCACCAGAATTCCCCAGTCTCTTCAGACATTATTTTTCGTATTTCTTCTTGGGACTTGCTTAACAATATATCTCTTTGGATTAAATTATATAGAGTTTTAGGAGTATCTCCTCTATCCTGTAAGCATTGCAACATGAATATTCTACAAATTTCTTTTATATAAGAATTCTTGTTAAGCAGCTCTGGATTTCCTAGTGCCAGCCTTATACAACCTGTCATTCAAATCCCTAACGATGGGTTTATGTGAAAGTGGTTTCTCTACAGTTTCCTCTGCTTCATCTTAAATGGAAATGTAGTTCCTCCTTTGAAATGGAGCACTAAATGCAATGGTTCCTTCAGGCATATAGCACGTTTCAGTTACCATTTCAAATGAAATGTATTTAGAGAAAAGCTACTAACAGCACGCTGAGTAGCAGTGGTAACGTATAGCCAGATATGCTGTGGCATGTATGTAAAAATCAGGCATTCAGCCCTGGCCAAATGTTGGACACGTCAGATAAGGAAGCTAAAAATCTCCTGCCTAAATGGGGACTGTGTAATTTCACTCTGCCTTTCCAACATGCCAAAGCTAGCTTCTCAAAGTCTGCATGATTCATGAATGCCTTATAAAGAATCACAGAATTCTGTGGCTCACACCTGTAATCCAAGCACTTTGGGAGGTCAAGGTGGGTGGATCAACAGGAGTTCGACACCAGCCTGACCAACATGATGAAGCCCCATCTGTACTAAAAATACAAAAAATTAGCCAGGCACGGTGGCACATGCCTGTAATCCCAGCTACTCTTATGCTGACACACAAGAATTGTTTGAGTGTGGGAGGTGAAGATTGCAGTGAGCCGAGATTGCACCACTGCAGTCCAGCCTGGGTGACTGAGAGGGACCGTGTCTCAAATCAAACAAACAAAAAAAGAATCACAGAATGTAAGAAATGGAGGAATCTGGGACGTCACTTGTCACATCTTGTGACCTCCAAGTAGGTTCCTGGATCCCTCTACAGTACCTGGAGCCAAGAGGTGCTTCAGTCCTTAGCTTACAGACTTCCAGGGATGGAACAGTATCCCCTACTAGAACAATTCAATCTATTTTTGGACAGTTCTAATCTTAGGAAATGCAGTGTTTTGTTTTAATTATTGTTGATGTCTAAGGTTCAAGTTAACTCTGTGGGAATGTCATCTACATGAAATACCTTCACCATTTGAAGACTGTGTCAGTTGTGGATATTCAGTCAGTCACAATTGAATTTAATCACTCGTCATCTGGAACAGATCTCCCCTTCTTACTTACAAAGCAGTCAGGAGTAATTCTGTCCAACACTCTGCTAGAATCCTGCTGTATGTTCTAGCCTATTGATTTCCCCTTATTATTTATCTTCACCAAAAAATTAATAAAGTAAATCTAGAATGATTTTCTTTTCTTAATGTATCCATGGTAGCTCCTAGTAATCAGTATTTTTCTAAGAGTGCAGAAAACTTCTGTTTAAATCATTCCTTTCTGAAGCTTTGCCTATAATGTACATTAACTCACTAGCCTAGTTTGTAGGCTGTCTTACTCCTGCTTTGGGGAGTTGAGTCTATATTTGCATGTATTATCTTCTAGCACTTTTCCCATTCTTCTTAGCCCTTCTGTCATTAGTTTTAAATGCCTTGGTTCCTGTCTTTACCCAGGGTGCGTTAATTCATTCACAGACAATGTGACCATTTGCAAACAGGCTAGTTTGTTCTGACAAGCCATGGCCTAAATGGCATGCACACTCCAAAATACAGTTTACATATTGTGGATTTGAGTGTGAACTGGTCTAATTGGCAGATGTTCACTAGGACATCTATACCCCTAAAGCATGAATTAATTAGTAAAAATATTTTTAAAAAATTTGTTTCTATTCTTAATTTTAATAAATTATTCATATCCTAATGCACCTTTATAAAAACGGTGACTGATGATAATTTTTATATTTATGTATACATCATGGAGCTAACTTGAATTAACACTAAAATAATATATACTAATATAACATGGTAGTATGCAAAAACTGACCTAAAGACTATGTTATTCTCTTTTCATAAAATAAAATTTCATTTTACATCCACAAAATTACCCATATAGGAACTAATAATTCATATATATGGCTATCTATGATATATATCATCATCTTTTTAGCATAAAGAAGACTACCTAGCTGACCAGCAATGTTGAAATACTTGCAAAATTGAGTGCTTTCCTTACCTGCCATTAGCTTGCATTTACTTTTGTTGAATTCCTGAGGCAGCTGCATCACTGTAAGTTCCTTATTTTCAATGACCACAATTTCAGCAAATAGAGGTCCTGATGTATCTTCTAAATCCGGGCATCTGTGAAATGCTTGCTGAAGTCTGGATACACATGGGTGGAAACAGCTAGTTCCATTGATCAGGGTCTGGTTTCTTCTGTTTTGTTTGACCTGGCATGGGTAGCTTCCATCTGTCTGTCATCCTAGAACAGCATCTGGAGCCAGCCTATGTGGTATCTCTTGGGCAAAAAGGTTAAGTCCCTTGACATGGATTGCATTTAGCAACTGAACAAACAGAGCAGCTTGGATATGAGCTTTTATTCAGAAGAAACCAGATAGCCATTTTTGTGATAAAATATTTATTTCCTATTATCTTGTGTTGCCAAGACTACTGTGTATAGCACATTTCTTAAAAGGAGATAGAGTTCTAAAGAAGTTAGGTATATTAATAAGGGAAATTGTATTTTGAAAAATGTCTTGAGTGACATTCTATTGCCATATTTAATGTTGATTGAGAACACATTATGTCCCATTTAAGCCAATACTTTGTCTTCTTTTTAAGTATTGCTTTCTTCTAAAAAACATCTCTACTCTATAGCTTAAGGAAGTGAGGCCAAAGATGCAGTCATTTTTAAGGCAGGTAGAAAGAATTAATCAGTGTGAACTGATGTTAGCTTTCAGGAAAATCTGATGTCTCCAAATGAACATTTTGTAATAATTTAATTTTATTTAATTTAACATACATACTTTTATTTTAAGTATTTGCAGAGTACTGGCTAACCCCTGTGGGGAATCTAAAGATGTCAGACATAATCTCTGACCTCCAGGAGCTATCTGTGTAATGAGGTTCACTAGCATACAAATACAGATAATTCTACACTAAGGCAGACTCTGATGGGTACTGTGGTAGAATTATCAAGTTCTAGAGGGGTATGGAAGAGGAAGAGGTTAGTTCTGACTGGGAGTTTTCAAGAGGGCTTCAAGGAAGATGCCAACTTTGAGTTGGACCTTTATTGAGTGCTTACTAAATTTCAGCAATGTTCAAAGTGCTTTAAATTTATTAACTCTTTTAATTCTCATGTTTAACTTTATAAGCTAAGTCTTGTTATAATTCCCATTTTATAGTTGTATCACTGAGGTATGGAATAGTTAAATAACTTGCCAAGATAGTAAGTGATGGTGTCAGGATTCATATTCAAGGAGTCTGGCGCTAGAATGCTCATTCTTAACCATAGCACTACACTGCTTCCTGCCAGGAATAAATAGGCATATTCAAGCAGTTGAGAGCAGCTCAGCCATAGTCATAGAGAAAAGAAAATTGAGGAATGTTTGCAAAATTCAGTTTATTAGTTTGGCTTGAACTTGGGTAAAAAAAAAAGTTGAGGAATTGTAGAATACAAGACACAGAGACCCAAGTAGGGCTATAGAGGACTGGGTATATCGGCTTGGGGAATTGCAGGGGAATGCTGTGGTAAGGCTTTTATTATAATAAGACCCTTTGGGGGGAGTATTGAATGACTGGGGGGGTAGAATGTCATTTAAGGATCTATTAATTCTATTAAATGCTCCAAAAACTCTTTGTTAAGCTTCTCTTATGTACCAGGCACTGTTCTGATGATGAAGGCAGGGCAAGTGTTCAGCAAAAGGGGATTTGCATTTATTAAGAAGAGCATTGCAAGCAGCGTTAACAAATGCAGAAGCTCTGAATTGGGAAAGAGCTTGGAGGGTTCAAGAGAGAGAAAGAATGCCAAAAAAAAGAAGCATTTAGCAAAAGATGGGGAGAAGGGTATGGGTTGAAGTTTGAGAAGTAGGAAGGACCAGAACCTTATAGGTAGAGCATTTGTATTTTATTCCAAATGAACTGGGAAGCAATTGAAAAGTTTTAAGTAGGTGAATGATGTAATCTGTTTATATTTTGAAAAGATCACCCTAGATAATATACAAAGAATGGACTATATAGAGACAGAAGTGAAAGCAGGAAGATCAATTAGGTGGCAAACTGCAAAAGCCCAAAGAGGAAAAGATTAGTCTAGGCCTTGAGGCTGGAGAGAGATGGATAGATTAGGATTATATTTTGGAGGCAGAGCTAAAAGGACTTGAAGAGTGAGAAATGTGAGAGAAAGAAGCTATTACCAAGGATGACTCCAAGAATTTTGGCTCAAGGTAACTGAACGATGTGATACTGGTAACTGAAATGGAAAGAACTGGCTTGGGGGCTGGGAGAATTAAGAGTTCTTCTACAGTCATGGTGAAGTTCTGGGGGGAACTAGGGTAGTTGCTTTGAGAATGACAAATGATGAATGGATGCTAGAGAGATTACAGATACACAATTAACTGACAGATGTAGTTACATGTTAGGATGAGGATTTTGATACATTCAGGTTTTGAGTCAGATGAACTGGGAAGGAAGTGACCCCATTTACCAAATTGGCAAAATAGAAGGAGGAGTTTGAGAAAGGAGAAGGATCAATAAAGAGTAGGAATCATTAGGAAATTCATATTTGATAGTAGATAAACACATCAGCTTTGGAATCTAAAAGATGAGGATTTGAATCCTGGATGAGCTGTTAGCAAACCTGCATGACAAGTTACTTAATTGTTCCAGTGTCAGTTTTGTTATCTATAAAATAAGGAAATGATATTATATTATATGTAAAGTGATATATATAAAAACAGAAAAGAATCATGCAATGAATATTATCACTATATCTTATCATTATCATAAAAATAATATAATAATAATACTTCTTGGGATGTGTTTTATTTATATTATTACTAAGATAATAATATTCTTGTTTTAGTTCTTTTTAGTAAGGATTACAAGCACAAACTGGAAATTATTTATGTTCTTTTCCTATTTTACAGATAAATAAACTGAGGCTCAGAAAGGATGGCATACCCAAGGTTATACTGCTAGAAATTGTAACCTATGCTTAAGAGCCAGGACTCACACTTGGATATGACTTAAACCAAATAATTCTGAACTCTTCCCCAACTAGTTACTTTTAAGATAAAAGCTGCTTTGTATCACTTTGCCATTTCTCTGGGATCTATGTTGAGTGGAAAAATTCTGTGTTTATAAAAATGTTATTATCAGATCACCACACTGTGAAACTGTGTTTTATTACTTTTCCAGTGCTGGGCAATATTCCTCTCAAGGTCTGTCTTTGGAGGAGATGAAAAGAAGTCTTCAATACACACCCATTGACAAATATGGTAAGTAGGCAGATTCTTTAGGTTTGTTAAGAAAACTGCCCCTAGGAAGGTGATGTCTATTTGACAAAAAGGGAGAAAACATTGCATATTGTAATATCCAAAATGACAGATGCTTTAAAAATATAAAAGTATAAAATTTGATTTTATATGTCTTTTATAACTCATTTATCTTTAAGGTTAGTAATGTCTGTGTGAGCATGTGTGAGTGTGCATGAGTGTGTAAGTATATGTGTGATTATGTGTGAGTGCCTGTATGTGTTTATGTACATAGAAAAAAGTACAACTCTTTTTTTAAAAAAAAAAACTCCTTCTTCTCATGATATTCCAAATACTTTGTCAATGTTTTATTAAGTCCATTGCTTCTAAGCCCCACATTAAGTGTGTGTGGGTAGGGAGAGGAAAAACAAGAGATGAATTTTCACAATTACATAATATGTTGGGAGAGCTGTTCCCCTTTAGCCAAGCACTCAAGGGTAAAATGCAAATCCAGCCATTCCTTCAAACAGCTGGAGAGGCGGTGAGGGGACAGTTTGATGGGAACCATTTTACACAGGACTTCTTCAGAAAGAATTAATAAAGCTCTTTGAAATAATTAACAAAGTTTTCTTCAGGCCTCTGGAAGCCAGAGGATGGACAATTGCCTTTATCATCAGCTGCCATATCAATGTGTTAGGGCTGGGATGTCCTTTTACCAACCTTTAAGCCTGAGAGGCACTATGTTTAATTGGAATTTTAGCACAATGGGCCCATTTATCCATTGCAACTTCCTTTGACTATTTGAAGGACTGAAAAAATATCTGTCAGTTAAAGAGATCAGATTTATTATAAGAGCTGGGTTGGGAAAGAATAAATTAGATGATGTGAGCCTGGGTAGGGGGCAATAGACCTGGGAGACCCTCGGCTTTGGGATCCTCACCAATTCGCCTCATCTGCAGAGACTCATTACCTAAGGCATTAGAAACCTTTTAAGAAACAAAGAAAAGTATATGTTCTGAATAGATGCAGACAAACTATTTGGGCACATTTAAAAAAGGGAAATTTTGTGCTTCTGACTCCCAATACGAGTCTAGAATGCAGATGAGTGCTTTTTGTCATCAGTTTTACAACATAATTGGGCAGTGACAGATCCTTTTGAGGGGAAAATGCACTCCAAGTGTCACATCCTCACATTTTTTAAATAGATATAATATCTTTTCTTCAAACCTTTACAGATGTAACTTCATAACCACAAAACATAGGGCATCCTTTGAAACATTTGCTTTGACCAGAAGTCTTCCCTTTTGTGGTAAGGTTTCAAGATGAAGCATTTCTTTAACTTAATTTGTTTCTTAAAGAAGAATTCCCCCAAGATGGAGAAGTAAGACAAATGTGATGTAATAATGCAAAATTTGGGTTTTCCTATGCATACCTGTCTCAGGGATGAAAGAAAACATGGAGGGTGTTTGGATGGAGTGAGAGTACCTATAAACAAAGAAGATACATTCGATATCTCCCATTAGGAGCATCACATCATACAAGAAAGAACGCTTTAATTGCCCTTTATTCTATTTCATAAACTGATTGCAATATAACAGCAATTTTATGAGCTTCTTCTCCCCCTGCTTTGCTGCCAAAGAGCAGAGCTCGAAAATGGAGATAAAATGAAACACATAGCTGTTTTCTCTGTACTTGAGACATTTTACCTTAAAGTAACAAAACATTCAGACTTGGTTCAGTCTTTTCCTAAAGCCTATGGTCAAATTTCAGTTGAGTTCTTCTTAAACTGAGTGGGTCCACAATCTGACACATCTGTTCTTACCTTCTGGCAATAATGACATCAATAATAAATGCTAGCCTCAATGCCTTACTGATTTTGCTGATCATTCCTGAGGGTAGAACCCACCCACCCTTTGGGGACATATGTCCACAATCAAATTTCCATTGGAGTCCTGTGGGGCAAGAGGCACTGGAACATCACAGGCCAGTAAAACTGCATGTGGTATGTTAGAAAGCTGATTATGGTCATAAAAGTATTACAAGCTTATGGAAGCATCTACCTATGCCTGAAATGAAGTCTCATTTTTAGCCTGGATACAGAAAATATTTTGCTGTAGAAGGTAGATTTTGTTTTAGTCTACACAGAATTTAGATCTGCTGATATGTATCCTACTGCCCCTCATCTCATCCTCCCCCATCATAACCTTCCTCACATCTGACCAGAGCCAGTCCCAAAAGAGGTGAGTGAGAGAGACCAGTTGACAGGAGTATCACTATCAGTGGCATTTTCTCTTAAGAGAGTTTATGTGCTACCTAAGATATTTTGACAAGAGACCTTTCTTATGAAAATAAATATTTCGATCCAACTGCATACTGCTAGATGTCTTAACGAAAATGTAGATGACTGGGTTGGTTATGAAAACTCAGCTATCAAAGGGGAGCAAAAGCAGCAATAGCTATTGACAAATGTGCTCACTTTCATGAAGCAATGAATGGCTTTCTTGCTTCAGAGTGAAAAGAAAACTGCTTCCTTGTACATAGCTCTGTGGTTCTCTTGGACAGTGGCCTGATCCTGAGCCACTAGTTTAATTCTCTGGACACATCCAAGGCTATTGCTTCAAAGGGCATCAAATGCCACTGGTATTTAGACCTAAGAATTTTATGTACCTTTAAAATTTGGGCTACCAGGGAGAAGAAACAAACAAAGCCATCTGGTTTGAGAAAGAAACGCTCTTTTCTTTTCCTTTTCTTTTTCTCTTTTTTTTTTTTTTTTTTTTTTTGAGATGGAGTCTTGCTCTGTTGCTAGGCTGGAGTGCGGTGGTGCGATCTCGGCTCACTGCAACCTCTGCTTCTCGGGTTCAAGTGATTCTCCTGCCTCAGCCTCCTGAGTAGCTGAGACTACAGGCACATGCCACCACACGCGGCTATTTTTTGTATTTTAGTAGAGATGGGGTTTCACCATATTGACCAGGATGGTCTCGATCTCCCGACCTCATGATTCGCTCTCTGGGCCATCCCAAAGTGCTGGGATTACAGGCATGAGCCACTGCACCTGGACTCTTTCCTTTTTCTTTACCTTCCTTTTTATAGCCATCTTTTGTTTAGCATTCACTCGTATCAGACAGTGCTAATTGTCTTAGGTGCATTGCCAACCTTATGAATAAGTGCTATTGTTTCTCCCATTTACAGATGAACACACCGAGGCATAGAAAGGTTAAGTTGACAAAAGTCACAGTCAGCAAGTAGTGGAATCCGTGCTTAAACCCAGATTTGCCTGACATGAAAGCCTGTGCTTTTAGCCACCCTGACATGCCATCTGCCTGAGCTGTACTCCTCTTTACTCCAAACCCAAAATGCCACCTGGCCAGCTTGGGTCCAAATTAGACATTCATCATTCATATTTGCCTGGTCTCAGCTCTCTGTTTTCATTGTAAATGTTGCTTGTGCTTTGCAACTACTCACCAGCAACCGTTGTCCAGATTCTCTGTTCACATGATCTGGAAGACCTGCCTGGTTCAGGCTGGTTATAAAAAATTGGGGGATGTACTGAAACACTAGTAAGTAACAACTGAACTTCTTTTCTGATGCAGGCTATGTATCCGATCCCATGAGCCCAATGCATTTTCATTCTTGCCGAAATAGTAGCAGCTTTGAGGACAGCAGCTGACAGCATTCGGCGTATACCTAAGGAGAGTTTTTTCCCCGAACTGACAGCAATGATTCCAACCACGGCAAGCTGGCTTCCAACTATAACATTTTACTCTCAAAGGTCTCCTTAAATTGGGCTTGTTTTTACTGGTCCTATTTAATTCCCCACTATTAGCAGGCTTTGGATTTGTGCCTAAGGAATAATATGCAAAAGAACCAAGACAGAATGTATATGAAGAATTGTTTTTAATTTTGTAAATTAAAAAAAAATTAGATCGTTACTTGGAAATGGAGCCTAAGTCTGTGGTGGACAGATAATAATTATGTTTTCCTGGGCTGAATTATGTAGACTTGTGTTTGACAGCTATGGGTTTATTTCTTAGAACATTGTTCATTTTCTTTTCTCATTATGTTACTTCTAGTGTTCACCTCTGTGATTAAAGATTCTTTGGTGAAATAGAAAATTGATTTATGAGTGTATTTTATTTCAACAAGACTTCCACTGAGTATATATTTTTTCCAGCCATATTGGTAAAAACAGTAGCAACTTTTAGGTCAAGAAGCTTGCAAAAATATATCACTAATTTAGTCCCCTTTCCATGTCATGCCAAGTGCTCCATGATCTACTTAGGTAACCTGTTGCTGTCAGAACAAGAGGTCGTAGATGCTATCGGGTCAGTTGTGAAACCAGCCTATGCATGCAAACCTGCCATTTTTTTATACTAGAGTTTTGCACAATGTGGTGGGAGAATACCTAAGGTGCCTACTGCCTTCGAGAAATGAGAAATCTGCCCTCCATACTGGTTCCTAGTTGGAAGACAGGAATGGTTCTATGAGACAAAATAGTTTTTCCATTGAAAGACAGATGGGAAAAAACAGGGAGGAAACTATAAAAATTGAAGGATAATTGTGTGTTTTGATTTTGGCAAGATAAATAAGGTTAGCAAAGGAATCTTGGATATCCTCTAAATCAAGGTTCCTCAACCTTGGCACTGTTGACATTTGTTGAGAGGGTGGGGGGCTGTCCTATGCATTGTAGGATGTTTAGCAGCTTTCTGGTCTCTACCCGCCAGATGCCAGTAACATCCCCTATGATAGTTAATTTTATGTGTCAACTTGACTGGACCATGGGATGCCCAGATATGTGGTTAAACATTCTTTCTGGGTGTGTCTGGGTGTTTTCTTAAGAGATTACCATTTGAACCAGTAGACTGAGAAAGGCAGATAGCCCTTCCCAGTGTGAGTAGCATCATCTTATCTATTGAAGGCCTGAATAGAGCAAAAAGGTGCAGGAAGGGAGGATTTGCTCTCTGCCTGACTGCTTGAGCTGGAGCATCCATCTTCTCCTTTCCTTGGTGCTCCTGGTTCTCAGGATTTCAGACTCAGGTTGGAATGTATACTATTGGTTCTCTAGCTCTCAGGCGTTTGAACTCTACCACTGGCTATGCTGGGTCTCCCGTTTGTAGAGAGCCGATCATGGGACTTCCCAGCCTCCGTAATTTCATATATCTATATCTATATCTGATTGGTTCTCTTCCTAACAGAGAACCCTAATGCACACACTCCCAAGTTATGACAATCAAAAGTGTCTTCAGACATTTCTACATATGCCATGGGGGACAAAATTGCCCCAAGTTGGGACCCGTTTCTCTAAATTCAAAGAGGATAACCACAGGCCTAAAGAGCAAACAAGGAATTTAGAGCCTGACTCTGGCTGGCTGCATTTAGGCATAAATGCTTTCTCCTCCTCGTGAAGTAATGTGGATTCATATATAAATGGAATTGGATAATTGGATAGTAGAAGTGCTGATTGTTCCTTAGATATCTGTGGCAAGCTCCTCTCTCCTCCACTTCCCCCTTGCCAGTTAGAAATTATGTTTCTAGAGGGCAATTTCTATCAGAACAGGAACACCACCTTTAAAATCCCTTTGAGCCTCTTTTTATGACTTATGGTTGCAAAGTCACAAATCCTAGCATGCTCTGATTAGCTTGTGGATAGCCCAGTGTAGGTTCAGAGACAGAAATTAAAAGCAACTTGGTACTTCCAACTAGATTTATCCTCTTTTAGCCTCCAGCTTTTTCCATTTCCCTACCCAATTATTCTGGAGTCGCAGGTACTCTATCCCACCAATCAGATTCCCAAAGGACTTTATAATAAGCAGGACCGAAGAACCTGAAGTGACTGCTCAGGCATAAACCCTTCTGGCAAAGACAGAGAAGGAGAAAAAGAAGCTGATTAAAGAATACCTGTCTCCATAGCTTTCCCCCTATTCCTTTGCTCTAGCTACTCTAGGAAATGAACCACCACTTAGCCTGGGATACTTTGGGGCTTAATCCTTTTATGAGTTGAGTTGAAAGAAATACCTTAGAGAGTTTTTTTCAAAAGATAGTTTTAACCAAAAGAATCACAGTATACATAATGCCAAATGTGTGTATAGTCAGGGCAGTGGACAGTGCTGGGGTAACTCTGGCTGGCTGCATTGAGGCATGCCTGCTTAGGTAACCCCAGCCAGGTGCCCTCCCAGGTCATATCCAGAGGGAGGATTGTTTGCTTCTGAAATGCCCCTCTTTTAGAAAGAGATTTTCTAGAACAGATTCGTCAAGATCTCTTTCTTTGCTTCCTCTAATTAGCCACCTCTTCTCTTCACACTGCATTTCCTGATGTTGCTGCTTCCCTCTGGCTCTTGTCTTGTCAAATATCTGCAAATAATGAGACTAATGTGTCTTGATTCCTGAGAAGGAGAACCTTTTCACAGATTACAACCTGTAGCTCACAAACCTTTTTCATTACTGCACCCTTAATGGGGTCCAGGGATCATCTTAGAGCTTGTATCAAGACCATGGGTTTTATGAGGTTTTTTTCTTCCTTGCTGAAAAATGTCGCACTAATTGCTTTCTTTTTCTTTCAGAAAAAATGAACTTCTAAGATCATGTTTTTGCATGCTTAGCGCATTAAATTTCTTTCTACGTGCATGCAGCACTGAGCTCACTTCGAAGATGTTCAATTAACTGTAATTGTAAGCCAAATTATAGCAGCACCAGGAAAGAGTTATTCCAACAGAGTGATTATTTGGGTTAAATTATTTCCAAAGCTGACATTTCCCTAGGAAAGAGAAAAAATGGGTGCTTGTGATGGGAGAAAAGGCTAATGCTAGACGGTCCATCTAAAATGAAGTGTCTGATTTCTCTCTGTTTCTTTCTCTCTTTGTCTCTCTCTCTTTTTTTATTTTTCCTTTCCCTTTCCTCCTTCCTTCCCTATTTTATTTATTTGTTCTCCCTTTCTTTAGCAATAAGCAGTGGCTTTGGAGTCACTCAGACCTGTCATAGTAGTTGTGTGACCTTGGGCAAGTCACTCAACCACTCTGAGCTCCAGTTTATTATCTGTAAGGTGATAATAATAAAATGTATCTTTTTGGCCCAGTGTGGTGGCAATCTCAGTACTTTAGGAGGCCGAGGCAGGCAGATTACTTGAGCCCAAGAGTTTGAGACCAGCCAGAGCAACATGGTAAAACCCTGTATCTACTAAAATTACATTTAAAAAAATTAGCTGGATGTGGTCATGCACACCTGTGGTACCAGCTACTCAGGAGGCTGAGGTAGGAGAATCACCTGAGCCTGGGAGGTCAAGGCTGTGATTGTATGACTGCTCTCCAACCTAGATGACAGAGTGAGACCCTGTCTCAAAAACAAACAAACAAACAAACAAACAAAAATTTATCTTGTAGATTTGCTGTAAGGGTTTCAAATGATGTAAAGTATGTACTACGGTTCCCAAAAAGCCAGAGCAATTATCTTTCTTTTTTTTTGAGATGGAATCTCGCTCTGTCACCTGGGCTGGAGTGTAGTGGCACAATCTCGGCTCACTGCAACCTCCACCTCCTGGACTCAATCAATCCTCCAGCCTCAGCCTCCCAAGTAGCTGGGACTACAGGCATGCACCACCACACCCAGCTAATTTTTGTATTTTTCGTAGAGACAGGATTTTGCCATGTTGCCCAGGCCGGTCTTGAATTCCTGGGCTCAAGAGATCTGCCTGCCTTGGCCTCCCAAAATGCTGGAACTACAGGCCTGAGCCACCAGACCTGACCAGCATATGTTGTTGTTTGTGTTATTGTTACATGACCATGCATCCAAAGAACTATATTATAAAAGGAGAGCATGAAAACAGTGAAGATTTTTTTCTCCATTGTAAAAATAACTATCAATGTCCCTAAAAACCTCATCTTTGCAAACAGCAATTTGGAGAGCCTACACCTCTGAGGCAGTTTGAGCCATGATCCAGCAGACCTTAGATAGCAATGCCTTGTTTATCCTAAAATTAAATTAGAAGACAAATCAAATCCTTTCAGCCAAATACAAGAACCAGAAAGGATTCCCCAAGCAAGGGGGATGCTAAGTGAAAATAGAAAGAGTATACACTTGTTGAGCACTATTATGTGGCAAAAATGGTTTAAAATGACTTAAAATATAGTATTTGGCCTAATTTTCTGCATAGCCCTGGGAAGAGGGGATTATTATTATTATTCAAGTGGGGAATCAGAGAAGCAAAGTAATGAATCCAATCTCGTATAGAATAGAGGCAGGTTTCAAACAACTTTTTTCTTGCACTCATGTCCATGATTTGTTCATTACACAATACAGCCTCCACTGTGAGGGAGGAAAAGATAGAAAAATAGCACATACTCACAATCCAGAATTGTGATAAAAATGAACAACTCTGCAGTTCTACAGTCCTGAGGAAAATTTGGAAACTATCACAGGAGAAGTTTCAGGAGCCAGAAAAACCTTTTCCTGATTGCTACAGCTTATTATTGCAAAGTAAAACCAAAAAAATAATAATCATTATTTTCCCTGTTGTAATTATGGAAGAGAAGGGGCTGGAATAATCTCAAGGCTCAAAAAAAATGCATTGTTATTTTCTAGGCAGAAAGAACCAAAAATGATTGACAGAAACAGGACTCTCACCATGATAAGCAAGAACAAAAAAGTTATAAGGGCAAAGCACAGCAATTAGGGAAGCCAAGGAGTTTCACATTTTCCTTTCCTCATTAGCACACTGGGTAGGGAAATTGAGGAGAGAGGGTGTAGCCATTACCAGTAGGATTTGAATACCTTATTTTTTCCTAGTTTTGTTTTGCTTGCAGTTACTCAAGCATGCAGACTGAAGAGCTCCCCCTGATCAATTTGCTTCCATATTTCAAGAGCCACAGGGGCAAAGATGAGCCATTTGACATGTGCAATCCCTTCACTGGGTATCAGCTCAAGACTCAGCTGCAGCAATAACAGACTGTGGTCCAAGACTGTCAGCTCAATTAGCACCATATGCAAAACATGATGGAGAAGCAAAGTTCCTCTCTCTCCTTGGACATCCTACTTTTGTGAGGCTAACTAGAAATAAAAAGAGCAGGGGTTGCACATTTCTCCTCAGGCCAGAGATCCAAGGCGGCACAGCAGCCGACCCAGTGCCAGGGTGCTAATTAAATTAGGCTTCTTGAATTAAAACACTGCCACGGGGGCCAGGCCCTGCTGATGAGGACATGTCTCCAAAGCACTCCCAGCCTAGCTTTATGTTTAATTAGTGAGATAAAAAGAATATTATCTCAAGTATCTGTTTTTTAACCAATGGGCTCATATGCAGAAAAAAGTTATCTTTACCGTCTTTAAAGAAGGTTTTTAAGCCCACTAATTTCACTGGCCTCCATCTCTTCTTTTATCTCAACTAATCAGGGAAGGGTAAGATTGAAGCAGGACCATGATATGCAGTAAAAATAATTTGAATGTAGGTTTGCCCTTCAGTTTTTTACTTATGATAATCCATGGTCTGCTTAACACCACTTCAAAAATTAGTCCACAGTGAAGAATATCAGTCTTGTCTTTAAGACTATTTTTTTTCCTTTCCTGAAACTCAAAATCATCTGAGGAATAAGAATTAATGTTAATATTGAGGGTACCTTGAGGTGATCAGAATAAAAGTGAATGAACGCCAGATGACACATGTTTGCCCTATACCGTTATGGAACTATAAAAGGTGGAATAGCATAGAGCAGTTCTTAAACTTTAGCCCGCAGCAGGATTTGTAGAGGGCTCATTAAAACACAGGTTGCTGGGCCCACCGCCAGCATTGTGGAATCAGAAGCTCTGGACTGGGGCCCAAGAAATTGTATTTCTAACAAGTTCCCAGAAGATGCTGATGCTGCTTGTTCTGGAACCATACTTGCAAAGCATGTGCATAGTTGTCAAGGGCATGAGCTTTACAGTTGGGCTTGAGTGAATGTCTGGCTCCCCCAATCACTGTGTGACCTGTGCAAACATGGGCAAGTTACTTCATTTCTCTCACCTCAGATTCCTCATCTGTAAAATGGAGAGAATCATTCTTACCTCAGAGAGAGGATTAAGTGAAATAATGCATGAAAATCACTTATCACAGGGCCAGGCACATGATAAATGTTCCATAACAATTGGCCATGCTTGATATAACGTGACTGAGAGAGGAATCAGCCAAGCACTGAGGGCTAATTATTTATTTCCTGGATGCTAAGAAAGCATTATGGCTTGAAAAAATTTGAGTGTTTGTAAGATAAGCCCTAAAGTAGGATGCTGCAATGGAGGCTCTACAACAAAAAGAATATGAAAATAACACAAAAGCACAATCTTATCTGGATACAATTATAACTAGATTTGCAATATAGTTAAACAATTGCTAATATCTTTATGGAATATACAGTAGACATCTTTTAGATCCCACCTCAGATCTTGGCATCACCTATGCCCTTGGCCGTTAAGCCACCCACCATTACCATAACTAACTTCATGTGGACACAACCTCACCATGTTCACCTAAGGGCAAGGCAGGTCCCTATTGCCTCTTGCTCGGTTCCCTGGAGCTCTCCCGTTGCCTTGAGGAGAAGTATTCGAGGTCTTCCCAGCCTTGTGGAGACCAAAGCCAGGAAATAAACTCTTTCCCTTCTCCACAGCACCCCCTTGTCCTGAGGCACAGTCATGTTTAGAGCCTCAGAAGACAATTCCTTGAGACTGACAATCAGTTGCCCTGGGTCCCAAACAGCATCTAGCTCAATAACACACTGTAAGATGTGCTCTCCCTCCTCTCCCTTCTCACTCTGACTTTCCTCCTTTCAATCCTACTGTTATAGGATTGCATGCCTTAAAAAGTAGCAGTTTCTGAACTTTGGCCTCAGGCTCTACTTTCAGGTGGGACCAAACTAGGATAGACAGTATACAAAGAAATTTTCACCATCAGCTCCTCCTTAGTAAGGAGTGGTTTGTGGAATGAAGGAATAAGTGAATTAATGCTCAAATGAGAGTAAGAATGAATCAATAAATGAATGAATGGGTTTAGTTGGATGTTAAGATGAGATTATATTTTTAGTCTTGTTTCTTTCAGCCCCTGTGACATCTCCTGTTGTCTCTTTTTTACTGTTTCACAGTCTCTTACATGTGGCATGTTGTACTCAGCACTGTTGTGCTTCATCAACCCCATTGCAGTCCGGCTATCATCAGCAAAATTAGGGGGTGTTACTAGGAATTTGCTGCCTTTGCTCTATCTATTTCCATGAAGTTATTTGTTTCCTCTCTCTCCCTCTTTGTTGTAGCTCTTATTCTATTAATCTGCTTACTCACTTTCCTACTTTATTAGAATATTAATATTTAAACTTCACATTGTTAATAGTATTCTTGATTTGCTTGATCCATGTCTCCACAAGGTGGCAAGGACTTTTTACCTGCTTTTCAGGATCTTCTGTTATTTGCCTGAAAATAATTGGATTCCTGGTGTAGTCTGGAGGATACTAACCCCCCAAACAAACTCTGTCTTCATGGTGCTTCTTGTTCCTTCCTTTTAGGCATCCCTCACCACCCTAGAGGACTAATGAGTACAATGATCTTTCACTACTTGTACTTTTAAGTCTTCAATACTCATTAACCTGGGCCTCATGCATTGTTTTTTACCACTAGTCCAGGAAGAATCAGGAAGCAAACACTCAAGTTTTTCTATTGGAAAGCTGCACCTACCCACAACCTTATAGTTTCTCCTTAGTTACAGTAATTGCCTGCCGATCCTTCAAGCCATAGTTCTGTACAAAGAGAACAAGGAAACTAAATAAAAAACAGAATGAAAGACTGCTGGATTAGTCTGGGCACGGTGGCTCACACCTGTAATCCCAGCACTTTGGGAGGCTGAGGTGGGAGGATTGCCTGAGGTCAGGAGTTCTAAACCAGCCTGGCCAACATGGTGAAATCCCATCTCTACTAAAAATACAAAAAAATTAGCCAGGCCTAGTGGCTTGTGCCTGTAATCCCAGCTACTTGGGAGGCCTAGGCAGGGGAATCGTTTGAACCTGGGAGGCGGAGGTTGCAGTGAGCTGAGATATTGCTGCCCCTGCACTCCAGCCTGGGCGACAGAGTGAGACTCTGTCTCAAAAAAAAAAAAAAAAAAAAAACAAAAACAAAAAAACAAAACAAACAAAAAACTGCTGGATTGGAAAGGTACCACGTTAAAGGTATCGATAAATACTAAAATGCAAAGTAATAGCAAGACAGGATTGTTATGCTCGGTGGAACCCAACTGTCTAAAAGGTGTTTTTTAGCATTCACTTATTCACAAAAAACCTTTCACCTCTTGTTATACTAAGTCAATGCATTCTATAGCCAAGTTCAACTGGTCAAATCTAGTGAAGCAAGCACATTTTAAAAAATTTTAGTAATTAAAATAATTGGCTAGCTAAGAAAAGACTGTCTCAGTTAATTGGTGTCCGCTGAAGAAACATTAAACTTTAGGGAAAATGCATGTTTAATAGAAGTAATCAGTTATTAATACGAATGGAAATTCTGCATAATGTAAAATAGTGAGTAGTGGAAACTGTTCAAGTTGCTTGCCTAAGCTAAATTAGTATGTTCCTTTCCCCACCCTGTCCATTAAGCTGTTAATTGATTTATATAATACAGCTCAAGAATCACAGAAAGATATCTCCTGTTTGCAATTTTTCCATCAAATGTTACTGCTGTATCGAAAATGATTATTCATAACACAAACCTTCTTTGTTTGTGTTTGTAGTTATCAGAACTACATTGCACAACAAATAGGAGTGTCTATAAGTGTTTACAAATGTTCTTACTCTGGTTAAAAGATCCTCTTTCATCCCCTCATAATTTTAAATAATCTGCCTTAACAGTCATGTTTTCACTTATTTTTATAGAGTTCATTTTTCCTGTGGTGCTAATTTATGGTGTATGTTTGTAAAGCATGGCATTAATAACTATCCAAATAACACTATTCATTTAAAAGGGGCTATTAGTCATGTCTCCAAGGAGAAGATGACTGGTTTTCTGTACCCTTATATAGCTGCATGTCACCGTGCCAGGTCACTCAGGGATTTCATAACAGAGTACACAACAGGCAAATGGATGTTTGTTATCACTAATTAGAGCTTTGGCCCACAATGCCTTTGGAGAACTACAGCAAACTGTATGTGTCACAAAGACTCCTTTTTCTCCATTCTTTTCGGATCTAGTCAGAGACAGGTACAACATTCTCCTTCATGTCTCCCTTCCTCTAGGCCTTACCCTACTCTCCACTTTGATTTTTTAAAAATTTTTACATTATTATTTATTTTTCTTTTTTGAGACTGGGATCTCACTATCTGGCGTAGGCCAATCTTGAACTCCTGGACTTAAGGGATCTTCCTACCTCAGCCTCCCGAATAGCTAGGATTACAGCCACTGTGCTAGGCCCCCACTTTGGTTTTTTAGAAAACATTTTTTATTTTATATAATAATTCACAGGAATTTGCAAGATACTGTACAGAGAGGTGTTGATATTCATCACTCACTTTCCCCAGATGGAATATTTTGTGTTAGTATAGCACAGTTCCAAAACCAGGAAATTGACAGTGGTGCAGGCTATGGTTTAAATGTATGTGTCCCTCCAAAATTCATAGGCTGCAACTTAACCCCTAAGTTGATGGTATTAAGAACTGGGCACCTTGGAAGATGATGTGATTAATGCCCTTTTAAAAGAAGCTTCAGAGAAGTAATGGGGAGAACAGAACCAAGTTAGAAAACACTCTTCAGGACATTATCCAGGAGAACTTCCCCAATCTAGCAAGGCAGGACAACATTCAAATTCAGGAAATACAGAGAACACCACAAAGATACTCCTTGAGAAGAGCAATCCCAAGACACATAGTTGTCAGATTCACCAAGGTTGGAATGAAAGAAAAAATGTTAAGGGAAGCCAGAGAGAAAGGTCGGGTTATCCACAAAGGGAAGCCCATCATATTAACAGCAGATGTCTCTGCAGAAACCCTACAAGCAAGAAGAGAGTGGGGGCCGATATTCAACATTCTTAAAGAAAAGAATTTTCAACCCAGAATTTCATATCCAGCCAAACTAAGCTTCATAAGTCAAGGAGAAATAAAATCCTTTACAGATAAGCAAATGCTGAGAGATTTTGTCACCACCGGCCTGCCTTACAAGAGCTCCTGAAGGAAGCAGTAAACATGGATAGGAAAAACCAGTACCAGCCACTACAAATACATGCCAAATTGTAAAGATCATTGATGTTATGAAGAAGCTGCATCAATTAACGGGTGAAATAACCAGCTAGCATCATAATGACGGATCAAATTCACACATAACAATATTACCCTTAAATGTAGATGGGCTAAATGCCCCAATTAAAGGACACAGACTGGCAAATTGGATAAAGAGTCAAGACCCATCTGTGTGCTGTATTCAGGAGACCCATTTCATGTGCAAAGACACACATAGGCTCAACATAAAGGGATGGAGGAAGATCTGTCAAGCAAATGGAAAACAAAAAAAAAAGCAGGGGTTGCAATCCTGGTCTCTGGTAGAACAGATTTTAAGCCAACAAAGATCAAAAGAGACAAAGGCCATCACATAATGGTAAAGGGATCAATTCAACAAGAAGAGCTAACTCTTTTAAACATATATGCATCCAATACAGGAGCACCCAGATTCATAAGCAAGTTCTTAGAGACCTACAAAGAGACTTAGACTCCCACACAATAATAGTGGGAGACTTTAACAGCCCACTGTCAGGATTAGACAGATCAACGAGACAGAAAATTAACAAGGATATACAGGACTTTAACTGAGCTCTGCACCAAGCGGACCTAATAGCCATCTACAGAACTCTCCACCCCAAATCAACAGAATATACATTCTTTTCAGCACCACATCACACTTATTCTAAAATTGACCACATAGTTGGAAGTAAAGCACTCCTCAGCAAATGTAAAAGAACAGAAATCACAACAAACTGTCTCTCAGACCACAGTGCAATGAAATTAGAACTCAGGATTAAGAATCTCACTCAAAACCACACAGCTACATGGAAACTGAACAACCTGCTCCTGAATGACCGCTGGGTACATAACAAAATGAAGGCAGAAATAAAGATGTTCTTTGAAACCAATGAGAACAAAGACAAAATGTACCAGAATCTCTGGGACACATTTAAAGCAGTGTGTAGAGGGAAATTTATAGCACTAAATGCCCACAAGAGAAAGCAGGAGAGATTTAAAATCCACACCCTAACATCACAATTAAAAGAACTATAGAAGTAAGAGCAAACAAATTCAAAAGCTAGCAGAAGACAAGAAATAACTAAGATCAGAGCAGAACTGAAGGAGATAGAGTCATAAAAAACCTTCCAAAAATCAATGAATTCAGCAGCTGGTTTTTTGAAAAGATCAACAAAATAGAGAGACCACCAGGAAGACTAATAAAGAATAAAAGAGAGAAGAATCAAATAAATGCAATAAAAAAATGATAAATGGGATATCACCACCGATCCCACAGAAATAGAAATGGACAAATTCCTGGACACACACACCCTCCCAAGACTAAACCAGGAAGAATTTGAATCTCTGAATAGACCAATAATAGGTTCTGAAGTTGAGACAATAGTTAATAGCCTACCAACCAAAAAAAGTCCAGGACCAGATGGATTCACAGCCAAATTCTACCAGAGGTCCAAAGAGGAGCTGGTACCATTCCTTCTGAAACTATTCTGATCAATAGAAAAAGAGGGACTACTCCCTAACTCATTTTATGAGGCCAGCATCATCCTGATACTAAAGCCTGGCAGAGACACAACAAATAAAGAGAATTTTAGGCTAATATCCCTGATAAACATCAATGTGAAAAATCCTCAATAAAATACTGGCAAACTGAATCCAGCAGCACATCAAAAAGCTTATCCACCACGATCAAATTGGCTTCATCCCTGGGATGCAAGGCTGGTTCAACATACACAAATCAATAAACGTAATCCATCATATAAAAAGAACCAAAACCACATAATTATCTCAATAGATGTAGAAAAGGCCTTCGACAAAATTCAACACCTTTTCATGCTAAAAAGTCTCAATAAAGTAGGTATCAATGGAACGTATCTCAACATAATAAGAGCTATTTATGACAAACACACAGCCAATATCATACTGAATGGGCAAAAACTGGACGCATTCCCTTTGAAAACCAGCACAAGACAAGGATGCCCTCTCTCACCACTCCTGTTAAACATAGTATTGGAGGTTCTGGCCAGGGCAATCAGGCAAGAGAAAGCAATAATAGATACTCAAATAGGAAGAGAGGAAGTGAAGTTGTCTCTGTTTGCTGATGACATGATCGTATATTTAGAAAACCCCATCGTCTCAGCCCAAAATCTCCTTAAGCTGATAAGCAACTTCAGCAAAGTCTCAGGATACAAAATCAATGTGCAAAAATCACAAGCATTCCTATACACCAATAACAGACAAACAAAGAGCCAAATCATGAGTGAACTCCCATTCACAACTGCTACTAAGAGAATAAAATACCTAGGAATCTAACTTACAAGGGATGTGAAGGACCTCTTCAAGGAGAACTACAAACCACTGATCAATGAAATAAAAGAAGACACAAACAAATGGAAGAACATTCCATGCTCATGGATAGGAAGAATCAGTATCGTGAAAATAGCCATACTGCCCAAGGTAATTTATAGATTCAATGCTATCCCCATCAAGCTACCAATGACTCTACACAGAGTTGGAAAAAAAAACTACTTTAAAGTTCATATGGAACCAAAAAAGAGCCCGCAGAGCAAAGACAATCCTGGGCAAGAAGAATAAAGCTGGAGGCAGCATGCTACCTGACTTCAAACTTTACTGCAAGGCTGCAGTAACCAAAACACCATGGTACTGGTACCAAAACAGATATATAGACCAATGGAACAGAATGGAGGCCTCAGAAATAACACTACACATCTACCACCATCTGATCTTTGACAAACCTGACAAAAACAAGCAATGGGGAAAAGATTCCCTATTTAATAAATGGTATTGGGAAAATTGGCTACCCATATGCAGAAAACTGAAACTGGACCCCTTCCTTACACCTTATACAAAAATCAACTCAAGATGGATCAAACACTTAAATGTAAGACCTAGGACCATAAAAATCCTAGAAGAAAACCTAGGCAATACCATTCAGGACACAGGCATGGGCAAAGACTTCATATCTAAAACACCAAAAGCAATGGCAACAAAATCCAAAATTGACAAATGGGATCTAATTAAACTAAAGAGCTTCTGCACAGCAAAAGAAACTCTCATCAGAGTGAATAGGCAACCTACAGAATGGGAGAAAAATTTTGCAATCAATCCATCTGACAAAGGGCTAATATCCAGAATCTACAAAGAACTTAAACAAATTTACAAGAAAAAAGCAAACAATCCCATCAAAAAATGGGCAAAGGATATGAACAGACACTTCTCAAAAGAAGATATTTTTGCAGCAAAGCAGACATATGAAAAAATGCTCATCGTCACTGATCATTAGAGAAATGCAAATTAAAACCACAATGAGATACCATCTCACACCAGTTAGAATGGCAATTATTAAAAAGTCAGGAAACAACAGATGCTGGAGAGGTTGTGGAAAAATAGAAACCCTTTTACACTGTTGGTGGGAGGGTAAATTAGTTCAATCATTGTCGAAGACAGTGTGGCAATTCCTCAAGGATATAGAACTAGAAATACCATTTGACCCAGCAATCCCATTACTGGGCATATACCCAAAGGATTGTAAATCATTGTACAATAAAGACACATGCACATGTACGTTTATTGCGGCACTATTCTCAATAGCAAAGACTTGGAACTAACCCAAATATCCATCAATGATAGACTAGATTGAGAAAATGTGGCACATATACACCATGGAATACTATGCAGTCATAAAAAACAATGAGTTTATGTCATTGCAGGGACATGGATGATGCTGGAAACCATCATTCTCAGCAAACTATCACAAGATCAGAAAATGAAACACTGCATGTTCTCACTCATAAGTGGGAGTTGAACAATGAGAAAACATGGACACAGGGAGGGGATCATCACATACCAGGACCTGTGGGGGGTTGGGGGCAAGGGGAGGGATAACTTTAGCAGAAATACCTAATGTAGGTGACAGGTTGATGGGTGCAGCAAACCACCATGACGTGTGTATACCTATGTAACATAACTGCATGTTCTGCACATGTAACCCAGAACTTAAAGTATAATAATAATTTTTAAAAAGACTAAAAAAAGAGAGTTTCCTTCTCCCTTCTGTCCCTTCTGCCACGTGAGGACACTAAGATGGTGTCACCTATGAGAAATGAGCCCTCACCTGACACGGCATCTGCCAGCAATTTGATCTTGGACTCCCCAGCCTCAAGAACTGTGAAAAAAAAAAAATCCCTGTTGTTTATACATGACCAAATCTCAGATATGGTCATGTGCTTCATAGAAATGTTTTGGTCAAAGACTAACTGCATATAGGATGGTGATCCCATCAGATTATAATGGAGCTGAAAAATTTCTATTGCCTAGTAATATGTAATGGTCTTGACTCTGCACAGACCTAAGCTAATGTGTGTGTTTGTGTCTTAGTTTTTAATGAAAATGTTTAAAAAATAGAAAAGTTTTAAAGTGAAGAAAGCTTATAGAATAAGTATATAAAGAAATAAAATATTTGTGTACCATATACAATGTGTTTGTTTTAAGCAAAGTGTTATTACAAGAGTCAATAACAAATTAAAATTTTATAAAGTAAAAAATTATAGTAAGGTAATGTTAATTTATTGAAGAAAAAGTTTTTAAAATAAATTTAGTGTAGTCTAAAGTTTGCAGTAGGATATAGTAATGTTCTAGGTCTTCACATGTGCTCTCTGACTGACTCACCCGAAGCAACTTCCAGTCTTACAAGCTCTATTCATGGTAAGTGCCCTATACACGTATGCCATTTTTTAAAATCTTTCATGCCATATTTTTACTGTATCTTTGCTAGGTTTAGATACACAAACACTTATCATTGTGTTACAATTGACTACAGTATTCAGTACAGTAACATGCTGCCCAGGTTTGTAGCCTAGGAGCAATAGGCTACACCATATGTCTAGCCCAGGCTATAAGGTTTAAGTTTGTGTTAGTACACTTCGATGATCACATAACAAAATTGCTTGACATGTTTCTCAGAATGTATCCCTGTCATTAAGCAATGTGTGAGAATGTTTTGTTATAGCAGCATAAACAGACTAAGACAACCCACTTCCCCTAGTAAAGGGTCCTATTGCTTACTGCTAAGTAGAGGCTCTGAGTCCATCTTATTTTACCAGCTACAGCAGACAAGTTACAAAAGAGTAAAAAAAAAAAATAAAAAAGTAGGATTCTCAAAATACTTAAGTCCTTTGCTTCTCTAAACTTTCATACAATTTAGCTGTTTCGTTGACCCATATATGAACCCTGCCTTGGAGTCGAAATAAGAGAAGAAATACTACTAAGAAGAGCATTGCAATTTTGAATGCCACTAAAAAGAATATTACAATGTTAAATGCCAATAACAAGAGCATTGCAATTTTAAAATCTCTTCACAACCATTTAAAGACAATTGTGTTAAAACGTCATGTAAGAAGCTTCGGTTGTGAAAAAAACTGTCTCAATTGCTAGTATCTTTATAATCAAATTCAAACCTTATTCTTGGGACCTCATAACTATTTATATATTGGTACCTATGAATATTTGGAAAACATATATGTATTCTCTTACTTTTCAATTAAATGATACAGTTATTTTAAAGATTGTGTCAAAAGTCTGCCTTTTATAATATAGGGACTCTATACTTTGAAGGGCCTTTCCATTATAACACTAGTAGAGCCCACATAAAACATTTTTTTTTATTGCTGAACTTGCAGGAAATAAGGAAACTCATTCTAAAAAAAGTGAGCTTCCAGCAGTGATCTTGGTAAGCACAATGGAAAATCAAGGTTTCCCTGAGGACAATGAAATATTAGTACTAAAGTTGGAGATTAAGCCTTCAGACAAGAAGAAGAAGATTTATTAAAGACTGGCACATTAAACTGGACTCCAAAAAATTATTCACAAATTAAGATTAACTGAATACACATGCAAACTAAGAAACAAGCCATCATGAATAAAAGTCAGTGGAAATAACAAACTGCAGAAACAGATCACTAAGAATTCCAGATAGTGGAAGAATCCATTTCAGAACAGAAAACAGCTAAGTGTAAAATATTTAAAGACATTTTTTAAATGAAATGACGTGAAGTATGAAAACTTAACAAGCAGCCTGTGACCATCAAAAATGATCAGGTAGATTTGGATTAGTGACTGCATAAAACCTTAAGAAAGAAACAAAAAAATAGACCAGGCATAGTGGCTCACACCTGTAATCCCAGCACTTTGGGAGGCTGAGGCAGGTGGATCACTTGAGGTCAGGAGTTTGAGACCAGCCTTGGCAACATGGCGAAACCCTATCTCTATTAAAAATATAAAAAAATTAACCAGGCGTGGTGGCTGACACCTGTAATCCCAGCTGCTCCGGAGGCTAGGCAAGAGAATCGCTAGAACCCAGGAATCGGAGGTTGCAGTGAGCTGAGGTTGTGCCACTGCACTCCAGCCTGGGCAACAGCGTGGGACTCTATCTTAAAAAAAAAAAAAAAGAGAGAGAGAAAAAAAGGAAAAATACAAAAAATAAAATTGTTGAAAGCACAAGCTCAGTGGATGCATTAAACAGAAAATTAGAAACAGATAAATAAAAAAACAAATTGGCAGATTGCTCTGAAAAAATTACATAGACTGCAACGTTTGAGAACAAAAGGGTAGGAAAAAATCTCAGAGCTTTTTTGCCTCACCTGTGAGGAACTAAAATGCCTGCCGTATCTTCTTTCCTTGGCCACTAGATTCTACTTCATGAGAATAATGCAAGGTATGTGTGATAATAACCTGTAAATGGAAACCACTATTACATATCAACAGGTATAATCCATGAGACTGCCGTGGTTTCTTTCCAACTCTTCTCCTCGGGCTACTCTTGTCTAACTTAATTTTCTCAAAACCATTCTTGTTTCTTATACCCTGATTTCTCTTGCAGATGAATGTTGGGAGACAAGATAAATACACACTGTGATTTGACCCTTCCCAACCTCCTTAGGATCAGCTGAGGCAGATGTTTTTCAGGGGTGGACTGGACAAGCACAGAGGTTAGAGGCGCTCAGTTTAGAGAAGTCCCCTTGACTTGGGTGGATTGGGGTGCACAACCATCTTACATTAAGCGTCAGGGGTCACATGAGCTAGTGATTGCCATGAACATGGGCTCTCTACTTAGACACAGCACTTAACACGCTGTGGCTGTCCAGAGGCAACATCAGCCCCACATCCACCAGGACTCAGCTTCACAGATCTTATGGTTTGCAAAAGGTGATGAAAATCTGAAAACCAATAGAATCTAACCATTGTGGGAGAAACATTCTACTCCAGAAGAGGCCTCAGTGGTGAATGGAAGGATATTTATTGGTATCTTTCAGAGTAATAGTGTGTAACTCAAATACTGTGTCTTGGATGACATAACAATGATCCCACCATGACTCTTGTAATTGTAGTAGTACTGTGCATTGGAAACATTGTAATTGTAGCAGTATTATGTATTAGAGATGAATTTCAGTGGTGTGGAGTGCAGGATAGAATGTTGTGGCTAATACAGTGTACTTTAAAGCAGTGGTTCTTTGTTAGGGCTGCACAGATTGCTTTAAAAAGTACTGATGTCCTGGTCTTACCCCAGAGATTCAAATTGTCTGGGGTGAATGAGGATCAGGATTTTTAAAGTTTCCCACAGGACTCCATGTGTAGCCTAGGCTGAGAACCACTGACTAGTCATTCTCAAACTCTAGCTTACATCCATATTACCAACACAATTTGAATTCTAGGTTCTCAAAATCTGGTCCCTGTTGTAGCGACATCAACATCACGTGGAAACTTGTTAGAAATACAGAATTACAGGTGGCTTGCAGCCCTATTGAATCAGAAATTCTAGGGATAAGGCCCAGCAAATTCTATCCTACTAAGCCCTTCAGTCTTACACAGACCAAACTTCGAGAACTCCTGTTCCAGATGGAGCCACTTTGCCTGATCTGAATATCAGCTGTGATACTTCCTTGCCCTGTGTCTTGAATATGTCACTTCACTTTTCTGTGCTTCAATTTTATCATCTATAAAATGGGCTAATAGTGCCTTCCTCATGGCATTCTGAGGTTTAAAGAGGAAAGGAGAAAAAGAGGAAAAGCAAAGAGTAAAAGAGTAAAAGCATAATGGGTCAAGGTGTGTTATACTGATTTACATTGGCTTGTGAAATAACATTTAGGTCTGCTTTTTAATCACAGTAGCTATTCAAACTTGAGGTCCGTGGTGGGAAAGTTTAGCTGCACGTATCAATCACCTGGGAAGATTTTTTTTTTATTGTTCTTATGCCCAACTTCTACCCGCAGAGATTTAAAAAAAATCTCTTCAGGAAAATTCTAATATACAACCAATACCGTTAATATGCAGGAATTTAGATTTGAGTTTGTTAAGCCAATTTGTGTATGCTTAGATAGGTTTGTAATTTGTTGAATTTTACTGGAGAGTTCAGTGCTAAGTAGGGAGCCATTAACATTATGATTAGTTCAGTGGGAAGAGTTTCCATTCATTCTCAGAGATTTTCTTTTCTTTAAGTTAATGACACAGGTGTGTGTGTGTGCATGCACGGGTGTGTGTATGTATGTGTGCAAAATAACCACTGTCTCTCTCTAACTGACCTTGACAGTCTCAGTGGGGATTATAAAAGGGCAATGACCAATTTCAGTGACCTCTAAGATCCAGACAACCAAAATGTTTCACCTTATACTGCATTTGAAAACTTGTATTTCCATGTTTGCAAAGCAAGAACTAAATTAGCTGTTCTAAAAAAAAAAACAAACAGAAAAAAAAAACACTGAGTTTTAGAGAGTAAGTTTGATTAGAAATTAGGATTCTGTGTCTCTGAAAAGAAAATCTGACTAATGAGAAACAGCATTTTGAAGCGAAACAAGCTCTAGACTAAAGATAGAAGTTCCAGTTCTGTTTTTGTCCCTAATCAATGTGTAACCCACTCCTCAGACCCTCTTTTTCTCCGCTTTCTCAGTCTGATACATAAAGGGGAACAGGTAGAATGTGTGATATCTAATGTCCCTACCGACTCTAACGTATTATGAAAATTATTAGTTTTTCTCTTCAGTCAACAAAGTCGGATACTCCATGCATGCTATCAGGATCATTCAAATCTGGGCTTAAAAATGTTTAGAACAGCATATAACAATGCTCCCCCAGTCTGTATGTTAATTCAGGTATTCATTCATTTCCATATATTTATTGAGCATGTACTGTGTGCCAGACACTGCTCTTGGCACAGGGGACTGCATGTGGACCAGAACAGATCACATATCTTCTCTCGTGGGGCTAATACTGTTCTATTGAAGAACAAATCAGCCTGTGTTAACATGAAATGTAATTGTCAGAATTCTAAAGTTATTTTTCCCTTCGTCATAACATCTCACATTAGCATTCTAACAGATGTAACAGAGAAGATGGGAATGGAAAGGAAGGATTGAAAACCTGACTAAAATGAAGCTTTTAAAATAATAGTCTTAAAAGGAGAAGCAAATTCTAATAAATCATCCATTCCACTGAAAGATTAAAGGTCATTAGTTCCTTACTCCAGTTATTTCCAAATCTTTGTGTTTAAGGCACATTTTTGAAAATTAAAATTTCTGTGGCAGAGTGAGGATTATTCTTCATAGTTACAGAACTATTTATTAAGTTGAAAGCGCTTTAGAAGAGGTCTGCGGAGCACAGTCCTCAGGCCAAATCTGACACTTTGCCTCTCTTTGTAAATAAAGTTTTATTGGAACACACCCATACCAATTCCAATTCTTGTAAGTATTGTCTATGGCAACTTTCATTCTAAAATGGCAGGGTTGAATATTTGCAACTTTATATCCCACAAAGCCTAAAACATTTAATATTTACAACCTGGTTCTTTACAGGAAAAATTAGCTAATCCCTACTCATTAGCAGTGAGATTTTGTTTGAATACAACCGTTAACTGCCCTGTATTAGTCCGTTTACACACTGCTATAAAGAACTACCTGAGACTGGGTAATTTATAAGGAAAAGAGGTTTAATTGACTCACAGTTCCGCTTGACTGGGGAAGCCTCAGGAAACGTACAATCATGGCAGAAGGTGAAGAGGAAGCAAGGCACATATTACATGGTGGCAGGAGAGAGAGAGAGCAAGGGAGAAGCTGCCACACACTTTTAAACTATCAGATTTCATGAGAACTCATTACGAGACAGCATTAGGGGAATGGTGCTAAACTATTAGAAACCACTCCCATGATCCAATAACCTCCCACCGGGCCCCACCTTCAACATGTGGGGATTACAATTAGAGAGGAGATTTAGGTGGGGACATAGAACCAAACCATATCATGCCCTGATGGTGTACTCAGACACACTAGAGGGGCATGCTTCCTTTCCTAGAAACAGCTAGACATTATGCTAGGACTCTTCTTCCTTATAGCAACACCAAGCTGGATGACCCACTCATTTATTTTACTGGCAGACATCACTTTAGTAGTATGTAGACAAAACAAATTTTGTACATTAATCAAAATTTTGGCTACTGATTCAGAATGACTGCCAGGCCACAAGAAACATGGCCCTCAGCTATTCATCTTGTCCTTTACACTAGTGGACTCCCAATATTTCTGTTCACATACCTCTGAAAGGGTTTTGAAAACCAATATGCCCTCATATATTTTTATATTGACATGTAAACATTTTTATATATTTAAGTAGTTACAGATGTAACTTCTAGTATTTTATAAAACAAGACCCTTTAATATGAAGTTGTTGTATCTTTTTTCTACATGTATCCAAAGAAATGAAAATGCTATAGCAATTCCATATCACCTTTATCCATGTCGTGGACGCAGTGGGGTGCCACCCCGATAGTCTCTTCACAGTGGATACGATCGGCCTCCAGCAGCCTGGGGTGGGGTATGCTACCTGAGTTTCTCCACAGGAATTGCTTTTGACTGAAGGGACCACCCAGCCAAAGATTATGCTTGCTCCTGAGTAGGAAGCCAACATCAAGCGACTGTCCTGTTGTGGGCACTTAGAGGCCTGGTCCTTCATCTGCATTTGGCAATCGCACCTCGAGAGCTCCCCTTTGACGAGCTGCACCTCTGTGGCAACTACATCTCTATCAATCTTGTATCTTGGCCCATTTCTGCTTTTTCAGTTCTCTACAGTGTTGTTCCCAGGGCATGCCCCAACAAACCTGCACACAAACCTCTAATCCAGAGTGTTTCTGGGGGAACCTGACCTAAGACATCCATTTTCGAAAGTATGTTGCTAAGCTCTACTTTAGTGTTAGATAAATCTCACGTTTTTTATTTTCTTAAACTTACATTTCCGTTCCACTTTGCCCACAGATTTTTATGCTACTTCGGTATATTTTTATACTTAAAAGTCTTTTACTTCTTGATCTGTCATAATTATCTGCCATTAAATTATTATGTAAATTAAATTTTAATTTAAAAAATTTCTTGTGACCATAGGACTCTATGTGTTAAATCTCTCCTGGACTGGGCTATCATTGCAATTATTAGTAATACACATTTAATCAAAACAACATTTATACTATAAATTTTGGCAAATATTACACATAAAAAGTAAAAGCAAAAATGCATCTAAGATAGTGATTTCTATTTTTAATTTGTATGTCTGCAAACGAATATTATTTACTGCTGGAATAACAGTGTTCAACATCAGTTCTATTCCACTTTCTGGTTTATTTTCATAGATATAAAATATAGTAATTATGCATGTCACATAAATAAGTGGATGGGAATGGAAGTCATTTTGTTATATTGTACAACAATGCTCCTATTTGAACTCCTTCCGATTTGCCAAAATTTACAGGCTGATAATATACCAAAAATATTTCAATGACTTATCAGTTGGCAATTCAATCACGTCTTCATTTAATTTTGTTGTAAACAAAGAATTGAAAACCACCTGATTTGCAGAGATATTTGTTACCCAGTCATTTCCAGGAAGGAAAGTCCTCCCCTGTGCCATATTTCACCTTGTTCCTTTGTCTGATTTGTGTATTTCTAGGGGTCATTGTACCACAGTAAACTTGGTAAGTGAACGAAGAGTTGGCCTCTATTGTGAAAAGAAGTGGGGGACTGACAATAAACATTGACTGCAGGCTAGTTCTCAAGTCCATTTTAAGATAAAGTGCATACGGAGGTTAAGCATCTGCAAACTAGCCTTGCCAGTGAATCCCATGAAAAGCTTCATCTTCCTTGGGAGGTACATTTACACCAGTTTGAAAGTCTCTGTGTCTCATTAGTACCAATCTCCTGAACAACTGTGAGATTTCTCGCATAATTTATGGGTCCCTAATATAATATTTAATTATAAGTAGATATTTAATAAAGACCAGGAAACATATGACAAAGCAGCAAGATTTAGACACCGGCTTCTCTGTCTCAAGAATCTTCTGTGTACTGCATTTTCCCTAATTAAAAATGAGGGTATTTCAACCTTCCAAAATATTGTTGAGTCCCACAGATTATTGAACAGCTTGAGCCTTCCAGAGAAAACTACAAAAGGCATGTGCCTTCTCAAATTCCAGGATTTTATCTTACAGATTTAGTTTCAGTTATTTTGAAGAGCTTAGTTTCCCTGTCACAGGGCATGCTATTAGAATAAAGAACAAAAAAGCAAAGGAAAAAAAAAGGGATGAGTTTAAGAGCAACTTTTAAAGAATTTCAGCTGTATTTATACCCTGTTCTCTTGTACCTCTTGCTTCTGGCCATGGTGTCAGGGAATTATTTTTTAAATGACATAATCAAATGGTACAGAAAACAGAGAGGAAATATTACCCAAGGTCAGGAGCGGCCTCTTCTGGGCTGTCCTTGAGACTGTTGGAATATTTCACTTACTAGATGAATCTTCCTTAAGGCTTTCTTTTCTTTTCTCAAACAATCATTTTTCCAAAGGCAAGAATTTTGGCAAAATTATTAATCTTAGAAGGATTAAGGAACTCAACTGTACTTTAAATTTACAACACTCTTAGAAAAGGCTTAACTCAAGAAGTACAAGCAGAAAACCTAATTCTACCTACATTTCCTTTGATTGCCTATTTTTCTTTTGAACTATTTTAATAATCTCCTTTGTTCTTTGATTGACATTAGCTGGAAATATAACTCCCTTCTCACTGATAGAGGATATATTGAGGAAGTTTAATTTTTTTCCCTTCTACAAGTAAACAAAAACAAGTAGATGTTCACATATAATATCTTAGTATCTATTTAAGATACCTCTTCTTAGAAGTAGTGGATATGATAAGAAAAAGTCTAAATTTTGTGTCAGATGACCTGAGATTGACTGATTTTTAGACAAGCCACTTAACTTTATTGAGCTTTTGTTCAGTTACCTATAAAATGGTGATAGGTGATAATAATTTTTCTCCCTGAAATTATCTTACGTGTGTGAAAGACACATATGAGTGTAGATGGTCAGTATAAATACATCATATACTGCACTCAAAAATACAGCCCAGTGAAACTTCTCTGCTCTGTGGAGTTCAAATATTGTAAGGGAAGAACACAGAGATTTTAAAAGTTGAGTCTTATTTACAAAGAACCATTCACATGTATCTGTAAACATATGATTGATTTATGTTTTAATAACGAAGAAACAGGAAACAAACCATTTCAGGGGAACATACAAGTAATTTTATCAACATAGTATTTGCAGAGAAAGAATTCACTTATTCAAAATATCACAATACTGAATTTCACAGTTAAATTCACATGCAGATTGTAAAATTATGTTATGGGATGTTTTGATGGAGTGTGTAAAATATAAAAGTAATCCAATGCAATACTGTTTAGCACATTGTACAAAACTAATTTTTCAATGGGATTAATAAGTTTACTATCTTTCCCGTAAGGTGTGATGTATTCAAAGTGCTCTGTAGCATTGAGTTTGAAATCAGGAAACAAATACTGTTAGAGCTCCACAGTAATACAGCTCAGTAATAAATGAACTTGAATATAATGTAGATGAAATCTACTCGTAAAACTTTAAGACAGATGATGGAGATTTATGATGTGCAGTGAGTAATATCCTTGAATAGGGAGTAGGGCAGAGGGACTTCGTGCATGTATCAATACAATCATAATAAAAATAAGTTTAAGATTGACTCCACCACTTTTATATTGAGTGCCATTTACTAGAGAAAGAAAGACAGATAAATCAGAAGACAGGAAAAGACAGAGAGACATAGAGAGGCAAAGAAAGAAAGTTCAAAATGCCTCTGTAGTTGGCTTTCCAACTGAGACTAATCCTCAATACAATCAATAGTCCATGACAGCAGTTTTCGGACATCAGTGTACATCAGTATTACCTGCAGGGCTTGTTAAGCTATGGATTACTGGAACCCACCAAGAGTTTCTAATTTAGTAGGTAGGAGACAAAGGCTGGGAACAATTTCCAGGTGATGCTGATGTGCTGATGCTTCTGATCAAGGGACCAGTCTACTATCTGGTCCAGTGCATTTTTGATCATTGAATGGCTCCATTACACATTAAAATGGAAAATACCTACTATGATAATATGCCTGGTCCCTAGGGACCTTGAGTGTAATGTGGCCAGCATGGATTATATGATGATTTAGAGCAGCGGTTCTCAACCTTGGCTACAGAGAAGAATCAAGTGAAAAGTTAAAAATATATATACTGATGTGTAGATCCATCTAAAACGAATTAAGTCTGAATCTCTGGGGTGGGGAAAAGGGTTGAGTCATTTATAAAAGCGTCCCATGAAAATCTAATGTATATTCTGGCTGGAAAATCACTGCTTAAGGAAATTTGTTTAACCTTCTCATATAGAGAAATGGTAGACATATACATGCGCTCTGGGGCACTTGTATGTCTTCAGGGAAATGAAAACCCCTAGGAGACAGGCTGATACACAACTAGAAAATAATATCAGGGAGTAATTTAGAATGCAATTGTTACTGTTGATTTATAATGAACTGCAAGGTTAGTTCACAGGTTTGAAATAACAGAACTTGGGAAGGTGAGCAGCACACTCATTTAATCCAAGTTTCTTTTCCATTTAATGACATCAACTAAAGAGTCTAGAATGTTGGCATAATGCTGATGTGCTATGCTTACCGCTATAATTATTACACTTATTCCACTTAGCTAAATTATTTACTACTTTTATTTAAATTTGAGTGGCCCTATAAATAAGGCCCCAGGGACAAAATGCTGGAAGCTACCATTTTACTAGTCTACCCCAGAAAGCAGAACTACAGAAACACACACAAAAAAACAAAGAGCATTTTGAAATAAGATTTCCACTTTGTTATTCTGGCATAAATTAAAAGAATGAATATTTCTAAGTATAAGTGAATATACATGCCAAGAAATCTTTTGCTGGAAGAACTTAGAGATTTGGAGCAGTCTTGAGTTTTGAGTGTACGTGGGAGGAAATTTAGAGCTCATTTTCACAGGCCAATTCATTAAAGCCCCAAACCACAGATTTTTAAATAAAATTCCCATGTATGAAATTGAGATTGTGGAATTGACTGGGGCTCTGTATTGTAAAATAAAAAGGACTTTAAACAAACCCTTAACATTAGGACTGGGCCTTCCAGTGATCTTTGGTAAAAGTCAAGCATCTGAAAATTATCATTTTTGTTTGAAAATAATGTTAGTGTGTAGAATGTGTAACAGCCTCACAAGTTTCTCCATGAGGAACCACTGCTCCTAAGAAGGGTCCTACAGATCTACTTGAGCTATTCTCAAGGTGCTTACTGAGCTACTGACCGGGGCTGACAGATTGGGAATCATCTCAGACAAGCGCAACCAGCAACTAAAAAGGAGAGAGAGAAAATCAAGAATCCTGGTGAGATGCTTGTGTGAATCTTTCTCCACTCTTTACATCTTCAGAAGACATCTTTAAATTATCCTGAAAAACAATAAAAAGGATAGTAGTACCAGGATAAAATCACTCACAATAGTAGAAACAGGACTAAGAATGTGAGGGCCTAAAGGAAATAGCAGAATATGCAAAAAATAATTTTAGTTTTTAGTTTGACTCTTCAAGATTTATATATTTAAATATTTTACATATACAATGTAAAACATTTTATACATGTAAAAACTTTGCGAAACTGCAGAAATGAAAGCATAGGGCCCACTTAAAGGCAAATGATAACAAACAACCTTCATCTCATCCTTTAAAACACTAAGGTGGAAATGAATTGTGAAATATAGTTTGATTCTTTACTTCTGTGGCCTGTCCTCTGTGGCACATTCTCCTCTGTATTTTCTCTTTGGGGGTCCTATCTGGGAGACACAGATCTCACTACTTCAGGGAGCTGCCTTGCAAAGACTGAATATGACTTGCCACACCGGGAAGAGCAGTGTGTCCCTGTGCATGCTTTGGCCCCTCCTCCATCTTTCTCAGCCCCTTTCCTGACAGGCTTAGGGCTAAGTGACACAGAATTGAAGCCTGTGTGTTTATATGTGCACAGACACCAATAAAGGGACAAGCCAGCCCCAAGGGGAGGAGACCCACCGCAGGGCTGCTATTTAGTCCTACAAAGACATTACGCTTAAACTCACCGTCTGCCAGCAAGTCTCCTAGACCTGCATGTTGTTGGGGGAAACATCTGCAGTCTCGCTTTCTCCTTGCACCATATGCTGTTGCTTCTCTCGGGTTTCAGTGAAATCAGGCTTCACTGGAAGTGTTGCCATCGCCTGTAGACTCTCCGGACTCAATTCCCTCTCTCCCTCCCTTGATAATCCTAATCGGAATTTTTCAGCTGCTCCCGACTCCTGCCTCCCATCGCCACTCCCAGTGGCTGCCTCCTGGCCCTCTGACCCTTCCTCTTGCTCCTGTCCTAGCCCTGAGGTCTTCCGCTCCAGGGCTCCTGGAGTGCCCACCCCAGCCTCTGTTGTATATGTCACTGTCATCTCCTCTGCTGCTGGCACTTCCTCCCCACTCCGTGCTAATTCCTCTACCACCACCTTCCCTGCAGCTGCTGTTTTTCCTACTAACTCATCCTGTTGGTGCCAGGTTTCTTCCTCAGCAACATCTGAAAAGGAGGAGGCTTTATTTGCTATTGTTTTCTTCTCGGCCGTCTCCGAACCTGCCAACACCTCCCTCTCCTCTGCGGCTCTTTCTGCCGTTTCACCACCTCCGTGTAGAACTTCCACAGCCACAACCCTTCCTCCTCCCATGCCCTCATTCTTTTGTGTGTTTCCTTCTCCTTCCATGTCCCCGTCCCCTTCCGAGTTCCTGTCCTGCATCGCTTCTGTCTCCAGAGTGCACTCTTTGTCCTCTTCCTCCTCTGGGTCCTCATCCACCGCTTCCTCCCTGAACTTTTCTGCCATTATGGGATCTTCCTCAGGAACAGCTTCCTGGGTCCTTAGCACGACATCCACTCCTCCTTGCCCTTCAGCCCTCCCCTCCAGTCCTGCGCAGGAGTCGTGATCTTTGGCTGCTAGCTCCTCTGCCTGGCCTGTGGCTGGGATCAGCCCCTCAGGGGCCTGCACCTTTCCTGCTGGCTCAGCTTCAGGAGCTGCTAAGGTCCCCTCTCCATCTTGGCGGTGCCCTTCCTTCAGGGCCCTATTCTCCCTGCTGGACAGCTCTTCCCTGTCTTTGTGCTCTGTGTCTCTGGCTTCGATCAGTCTTTCCCCTCCTCCTTCTTTCCTCAGAGCTGTTATGTTTTCCAGCGACTTTTCAAATCCAGGCGTTGCTTCAAATATGGGAACCGCTGTCTCTTTTAGTGAATCTTCCCCTAGAAGCCCTGGATTGTCAGACAACTCAGAAGCCTCCACAGGTGCTTCGTTCTCAGCATCAGATCCCATTTCATTTGGGGGGGCTTTTGTCTCTTCCTCAGATCTTACTTCCGTCTCTGTTTTCCCCTCTTCCGCTTTAAGTTTTTGCTCTTCTTTAAAAGCATCTTCATCCTTCAGTGCATTTGCCCTTGTCACCTCTTCTCTCTCAGAGTCAGTTTTCCTCAGAGATGTTTTTGGCCTCTCAGCTTTCCTTCGCTCTCTTGCTACATCTAATTCCTTGGGTAAAATTTCTTTCTTATCATCTTCCCTATTAGCTTCTGCCTCAGTCACCATCTCTTCCCCTTCCACATCTTCCTTGCAAAGGTCCTCAGGGCTGCCCTCCGAAACCTGCATCTGGCTTGCCTCTGCCTCTCCTGTGAAGGGGCTCAAGCGTGTTTCTGTTCTCATAACCTCCTTTCTCTCTTTGGCTGGTTCCTCTCCCCCAAGAATTGCCTCTTCAGAACCATCCTCTCTCTTTGATGCTGTGTCCTCCGTGGGTCCTGTGTCCTCTAGGTCTATGGATGCTTCCTCTTCACTTTCTCCGACATCACTCACAGCCACCCCACCCTCAGCCTCTCCCTCTTCCGATGTCGCTGCCTCTCTCAGGGCTGCTACTTCATGAAGATGCTCCAAGTTCAGGGCTGCTGCTTTATCTGCAAGCACTGCCTTCTCCAAACACTGTTCCCCTTCAGAAGCTGCTTTGTCTGTCTCAAGCACTGTGAGCATCAAGGCTTGCTTTTCGGGAGCCTCATCTTTACTCAGACCCACAGCATCTTTTGCTGCTGCTTGTCCTATGGGGTCTGATCCCCCTTCACCCAGCCTTCTGGCCCCTTCTGCTTCTGCTGCTCCCTCTGCCCCCCTTTCTATGCCTGGAGGGATCTCCCTTTTTTCTGTAAACTCTTCTGCCATTTCTGGCTGCTCCGCTGTTGGCTTCCACGCCCTCAAGGGAGCCTCATGAACAGCTCCTGCTTCTCCCCACAGTGCTGCCTCCCCTTTTCCCTGTACTATGTCAGCATCTCTGTGCTGGGGCGCTTCATCTTCCTCCATTGCTTCTTTCTTCTCCAGTGTATACGTTTTTTGCGCCAATTGCTGGGATTCCTTGTTTGAGTTGATTGCTGCTGTTTCATCCACCACGAAATTCATTGTTGGTGCTATAAAAATAAGGTTAGAAATCAAGATTACTTTAATCCAAGCGAACAAGGGAGGGGACACTATAATCTTATATCACACTTATTTACAGTGTGAGATATTTATAAGTGATATCAAGAGGCCATTGTATTATATATAAAACACTTTCTCCATTGTTTCTAGGATGCTGACTATAACATGCACCATGACTTAATAATGGTTTTTCATTATGAAAAGAAATGTCTTCAAATTTAAGGAACACATTGATATTAAAGAAAAGCTGATCATCAGAGATGTTTAAAATAAGCAGCAATAAGCAAAAAAAAATCTCATGTCCCCATGTCTTGGAATCAGCAAAATCTCCACCTCACTCTTTCTCTTGGCTTACTCTTTCTCTCTCTCTCTCTTTCACATACATACAAGCTTCCTTTCTTAGAAATAATAATAAGTGGAAAAAATTATGCAATAAGAAAAATAGTATTTAATATTCATATAAATTATTATTTTGTCTCTTTTTCTCTCTCTTTTTTTTCAGGCAGGGTCTCGCTGTGTCACCCAGGCTGGAGGGCAGCAGTGTGAACATGGCCCACTTCAGCCTTGATTTCCTGGTCTCAAGCAATCTTCCTGCCTCAGCCTCTCGGGTAGCTGGGACCATAGGTGCATGCCACTATGCCAGGCTAATTTTTTTGTTTTGTTTTGTTTTGTTAGTAGAGACAGGGTCTTTCCATGTTGCCCTGGCTGGTTTCAACTCTTGGATCTCAAACTCCCAAAGTGTTGAGATTACAGGTGTGGGCCACTGCACCTGGCCCTGAACTCATTATTTTCTGTAGCAGCATAATATGTCTGTCTTCTGCCTATGTTTCTGGTACTCACATGGGCCTTTAGCAACACAATCATTATACAGTGTGAACTGATGATTCTCACTCCCAGATGATAAGCTACTATATCTAGATTTAGTCATCACAAATTGGGTCTTTAGTAAAAAGTCTTACCTTGAGCTACATAGGTAAGTCTTACCTTGAGCTACAAAGCTACAAAGACACCAATTTGCATTACCTCTCACCTGTGTTCAGAAGCTAATTTGCCTTTGGCAAGACAGGATCACAAAGCAAGATAGGACTTTGCAGACTGGGACAGTTTTCAGCATAAATAATCTTCTTAAAGTACAAGTTTTCACCCATAATTTCCTGGTAAACCTGGGTGCACAAGCTATCATAGCTCATAGTTCAATAAATGTAGCTTTGATATGTTTTTTAATGGAATAAAGTGGATTTTTTTACTATTAAATAAAGTTATATATATGTTGCAAGTAAAATATGTAAAGAAAGGCATGTCATGCCAAACATCTAAAGCATTTCAATTTCCCAACTGCAGAATAGCATTTAGGGAGCTAGAAGCTTTGAAAAGGTTCATCTTAATAATTTATATCAATTTAATCTTTTTTATTAATTAAAAAATCGCTGGACTAGATTTTATAAAATAAGTTATCATACCAAGATGTCAAACTCTAACTTAAAAAAAAAACTTATAAAATAGGCAAGTATGATGCTCCTCATTTGTTCTTTACTTGCTTGCCTCCTTGGCTAGCCATCTTACCCCCAACATCATCACCAACAACCTACCAGAAGCCTGAAGTCCTGATCTTATTCACTTCTTCTCTACTTTATACCCCATCCAAGACTGTCTTACCATTTCATTACCACTTCTAACACAAAACACGGTTATCGTTTGTTGCATTTCCTCGGTCTCTTGCCAGCTATTATGATAAACCATTTTGAGGTAAAGCAATAATAGCTGATATTACATTTCCCTTAAAATGTGTTTGGAAGGTAATTTGTGATGTCTCCTTTCAAAGGAGTAAAATAAAAATTTCAGGTCTATCAATAGGGCTGAGGTTGACTTTACAGGTCATCCTCTGCTTATCACAGCAGTTATTTCCTAACTTTTACCTAAAAGCTTCCAAAGCAAAATGTAGAATCAAATATTTGTTCACAGAACATATAGCCAATTCACCTGAGAGAACATGGTCCATTTTATTTCATTACAGATTATTACCGTATTTGAAACAAAATTAAATTGAAACAATAGGAAACAATAATGTGTGTCAAGTCTCTTTAATAGTGTATCTGTTGCTATTCAAAGTCCTGCATGAAAGTATACTAAAAAGTCAGTTATAAAAACATTTAAAGAAAGTCCTCTGTTTTTCTAATCTGGTTTCTAAATTTATGGATTAATTAAAGAACATTCAGGGAAACAGGGAAATAAAATTGCCTAGCCACCATGTAGTAATATATTATGCCTAAATTCTAGGAGAGAAAGTGCTAATGGCATCCAGCTGAGATGTTATATGAACACACACACACACACTATAAGGGTGTCAGACATGACGTTCCTCAAGCAAGGGAGAAAGAGTAATTGAAGCTTTTCTAAGAAATATTAGTATAAAAACATGACTTTTTTTTATGGTAACCCCATGGACTTTTGAAAAAATATTTAATATAAGAGAGCAAGCAATATTCACAAACAATGGCAATTTGATGTAGTGGAATGAGTGTGTACTTGGAAGTCAGACTAACCTGGGTAAAAAACGCCAGCTCTGCCATTTACTAATCATATAAACTGGGAAATAACACCTCTCTAATCTTTCATTTTCTTATCCATGAAATGGGAATAGCAATGCTGTACTCACAGAATCCTTTGACAGTAAATGAGATAATTTATGTAAAATGCTTAGCACAGTGCCTGGCATAAAGAAAGCCCTAATAATCTTCCTTGTGCACACCTTTCATTGCTTACAAATAATTAGATTTTCTTGCTTGAATTCAATTTGATCAATAATAACCAGTATCTCTGCATTGCAGAATAAATATTTGGGAAGGTGCACCTGAGTTCCTCTAGTTGAATGCCCATTATAAAAGACATGGGTTCTCTAAGATCATGGTGCCTCTCCTGTAAGTCAGCCCGCTGCACAATCAAGTGTTACCTGGCCCTCTTCATGTTGCCAAGTGAGAAATGGAGCTCAGGGAACCAGCATAAATACAGGTACTCTGGCTACTGCTATTTGCTATGAACAATAAAGTCCTTTTTCTCTGACCCAGGTGTCTTATGTCTTCTGCCATGATCCATAAAACTGTGGCTGGCTAAGTTGTTGCTTGAAAGAAGGGTAAAATCTCAAATGCCTCACAGTGCTTGATGACAATTACTAAAATTGAAGGTGGGATAATGTGACCATATGATGAATAAATGAATATCTTTCCCTGCCCCTGTACACATAAATATATTCAAATAAGCACACTTTTTAAAAGTCATTCAATAAATACTAGAAAGCCTAGTGATTTCAAGAACATGGGAAGTTTGACCAGATTTATGAGTCATGGTCTGTTGGATCACTCTAATTGGACCTCTTGCAGATGGAATACTTACCACCAAGAGACAGGACATAGGCTAATGGCAATGAATCCTTTCCTAGTTAAAAATAAAAAAAGAAAAAAAAAGGTCAAATGAATCACTGTGAAATGTACCATGGTTCTCCATCTCTCCAGTTGGGTCAGTTAAGGCAAATTCACCTAGCTGTTCAACTATCTGGGAGGCAGGCTATTGAAAGAAGACTGATCTGAAAATTCCTACCAGTACTGTATAATCTAATGTTCTTTAATTTAATCCTAGACATCAATATATTCAAAAATAATAATAAATTTATACCTGATGTTAGCTGTAAAGCTCTCCTTAGGGCCTGTCAACTACTTCTGGCCATGCTATTCCTTAGTTGAAAAGAAAAAAAAAAGTGGCAGAAGGAAGAAACAAGAATAGGAAGGGTGGAAATAGGCCATCTTTTGCAGAGGATTTCTGAAGGTTCTTCCTGGGTAATGATGTGCCCTTACTGCCACTTGTGTCAACCTCCAGCTTCCTCAGTGGCTTCCCACCTTCATCTTTGCTGCTGACACCAGACTCAGCATCACAGTGGCAGTGGTAGCCCAATGCCAAGGCTTCTGTTATTATCTGTCCAGCTTATTGGAGGTCACATAAAATATCAAAAGTTATAAAAACAGGTCATGGGAACATTGCTGAGCTATTTCACATCATTTAAATAAGTGGGGTCAATTTAAGTGCATTTACATTAAAAGGTAGCCTTGGTTTAAAAATCTCTGAAGCATAAACAACTCCCAAGCTATGATTTCAAAAAGAAAACACAATACACAACAGAAGATCATGAAGTAAAGAAATCCATGCAGAGAAATACTTGCATTAAAAAAAGAGAGAGAGAGCAGCCAGGAGCAGTGACAGATTTGCCAAATGCACATGCAATGAAATGATTGAAAAAAACAGTTTAGTTGCATTTTCCCTTCTAGGAACGTGTGCTATGGCTTTTATGACACCGATCATCACTGCTTTTTTAAATTGCTAAAACTACTAGAGCTGACTACACTATGAGCATTTCATCCATTAGTAGATTTTAGTGATTTGACCCCAATATTCACTCCATGCGGACAGAAGCAAAAAAGCTATTACATGATTCCTATAAATTTGACAGTAAAAGCTATTGTAGAAATTCCTGAATTCCTGTTATCTGTAGTTGGTCACTAGCATAGACTTCAGGATCACAGAGACCTAAATTCAAGTCTCATATTACATACTAACCATATCACATTGAGTAAATGCTTTGGCCTAAGCCAGCGCCTTGGTTTATCTGTCTGTCAAAAAGAGTTATCTATTCAATGGTTCTTGAGAGGATTAAATGAAATAATATAGAGAGAGCATCTTCATCTTCCACTTATTAGCAAGTGTCTAGGCACTTAATAATAACAGCAACGATGATGATGATGATGATGATGGGCATTTCTAAGTGCCATCACCCAGTGAGTGTGGTATGATTCTAGGCCAAAGTGTAAAGCCAATTAAATTTGTCTTTAGTTTCTGACAATTCCCTTTCTACATCCCTTGCTTGTCATCTGATTACCCATATCGTGAATTCCATAAATCCCTGACATTACCATTATATCACCTCCTTATTAACAAAAGTTATTTCAAATAAAACTAGACTTAGATCTGTCTTCTGGGGTAAGAACATAGTATTTCTGAAACTAACTTCTTTCCTTCCCTTTCTTCCTTTCTTTCCTTTTTCCCCCTTTTCTGTCCTTTTTTCCTTCCTTCCTTCCTTCCTTTCCTTTCCTTTCTTTTTCCCTTCACTTCCCTTCCTTTCCTTTCCCTTCTTTTTCCCTTCCCTTCCCTTCCTTTTCCTTCCTTCTTTCTTTACCTACCTACTTCCTTCCTTCCTTCCTTCCTTCTTCCTTCCTTCCTTCCTCCTCCCCCGATATTCTGTTACAACGGATATAACGGCTTTACTTTGAGAAAACAGAACTAGAATGCAGTTTCTTGCTTAGTTTAAAGTGAACTGCTAAGGGGTAATTACTTACTGACCCCTCTGTATTTGGAAACGAATAGTGAAATACCTGCCTTAAATTGGTTTTGGAGGGAAAATTGTGACTTAACAATATTAGGAGGACAAACAGAAATGAAAAAGGGGAATAATATAGTTCAAATATATTCTCTTTTAAAAATATTTGAACATCAGTTTTCCTCATTCATCCAATATAACAAAAGTTTTTTACAATAAGAGTTTAGAGATTATATCGACTCATGACAATGATGTAATAGTTGGATTTACTATCAAGTTTTCATTTTAGAAACTTGACAAACATAATACATGAGTTAAATATCATCTTACTATAATAACGTGAATACTGTATATCTAGACAGTTCAAATAAGCAATGTTTTAGGTTTTGCATATAAATTTATTTGGCAATTACATGAAGCTTCATTCCATCAGTGCTAAGACATCAAAGTTTTTTCCAAGTAGTCCACAGGGTATAAAAATATAGTCTACAATATTAATAATAAACAATAATTAAGCAATTAGCAGATACTGAACCAAAAGACTACTATAAGAAGCCAAACGATACTAACATCATCTGAAAATTAAAACTCACTCAGAAATGATAGTGAAGCTTGTAGTCCCTCTGTCTCAGGGATGTTATCACCACTTGCCCACGTCTGCTGGTTTGCCCCTGGAGGATTAGCCTTCGGAAGTAGATGAGAGCCTGTATAGTTAGGTGTTGCCTATTTCAGATTCAGCAAGAATGGGATGCTGGCCTAAGTATCAAGGACTTACTAGGTGTGAAACCAGAAAAGGCTTCACTTGGTCGTTTTTTCTCAGATGTTCTTCTGAAACTGAAACTTAAAAGCAAGAACTTGGCTGGTGTCTAACCTCAACTGTATTCCACCCATAATAAAAGAGGACTGTGCACGCTGAGACTCCCATTTCAGCAATGTGACATATCACTTTGTTGCCTCTCTCTATTTAGCCCTTCATCCCCTAAGGCTCCTGTCTTTTACCTGTCAATAAAGGTGACCACTGGAGGCAAAGGTGATTGTCAGTTCTCACAGCATTAGTTGCAAAATGGAATTGTCACACACAGAAAATTTCTTAGAAAGTCAGCTTTTTTTTTTCACTCAAATAATATAATGATACTTTAAGGTATTTTTTTAAATATCAAAATATTCTTATTTTACAATGTCAGCTTTTTAGTATAAAAACAAATATATTTTAAATAATATGTATTGTATTTTCCCTAAATATGGAGACAGTATTTATATAGATTATCCAAAGCTTGAAAAAACTAAAGGATACAAAGAAAAAAATAATTATCATAGTTTCACTACTCAGGGAAGACTACTAGTTAACATTTTAATAGATTTCCAAGTATTTTTTACTCGATTCTTACTAAAGGTAGCACTTAATATCCCACTTTATTAATTTAGCAATATATTGTGACTATTTTCCCATATCATTAAATTTAAAAGACTTTTCAATAACACATAAAACATTATAATAAAGTCTTACTAAATTTCGGTTCATCAATGTCTATTGTTAAATATTGAGCTATTTCAATTGTGATTATAAAGCTATTTTAAACACTACTTATAATCATTTTTGCACATATTTATGACTATTCCCTTAGGACACATTCCTGGAATATGAATTGCTATGAATTTTTAGAAGCTTTTTATACATATTTCTAAATGTTCTTTTAAAAAGGAGGTATGATGAACAATGTCATCAATAATGACTGAAAGTCCTATGTGCCTGCACTATTTTCACAATTTCCACCAATTCTTTCTTTATTTGATAATTTAGTAATTGAAAAGTGGTGGCAAGGATAGAGCTTTCAATATTAGTAGCAAGCTTTCCTTTTGTGAATTTCCTGCTATACAATGTACATCCTTCTGTTATGATGTTTGCCTTTTCATTGATTTGTAAGAACTCTTTATGTATTACAGACATCAATCATTTTTTCCAGCCTTTATTTTAGATTCAGGGGGTACATATGCAGGTTTCCTACATGAGTAAATTACATGTCACTGAGATTTGGTGTGCAAATGATCCCATCACCCATGCAGTGAACATAATACCCAATAAGTAGTTTTTCAATCCACAGCCCCCTTTCACTTTCCCTGCCTGGTAGTCCCCAATGGCTATTGTTGCCATCTTTATGTCCATACAAACATAAATGTTTTGTCATATCCATCTGGCAAAGATTTCTTCCAGAGTTTGTTTTTCTGTATAGTCGTATGTTATTGCTGTTATTGCAAAGAATTTCACATTACTCAGTACTATTTCTTCCAAATTAATGAATTTTTTTCAAATTCCAAACTATTATTGTTAGGATTTGCAGATGTTCTACAACAAATTTTGGATTTAATCTGGCAAAAATTATCATCATCTTTATATTTAGTCTTCTGTTCAAATAGTTGGAGTGATTTCCCATTTATCACATTTCTTTTTCATCTGCTTTGTGTGGAATAGCATATTTTTCTTATTAAGCCCATGTGTTAGGTTTTTCCTTCTTATACATTTCTTAAAGTCTGATTATGAGTATTTCTCCATTGTGGTTTATTACTTTTGTTGTTGTTGTTGTTATAGTGTGAGTGGGGTGGTTCTTTGAGGCTATAGTGAGAAATTGGTCACCTTACAAATACCACCTGTTGGCACTAATAATTGCAATTAATTAATTATCCAGTGAATTTTTTCTCTTAGATCCAAGAATTATTTAGAGTACTGCTTTTAAATTTTCAATTTTTCTGGTGAGAGTTAATTATATTTTGTAAATAATTTATAGCTTTATTGCACTGTTATCATGTAATGTGGATTCAACAAATTCTGCTCTGTGCTGCTATAAAAAAGGCACATGGAGAATAATAGTTACATGATAAACCAACCTTCCAAATTATATTAATCATTTTTTCTATGTCCTTATATATTATGAAAAGGACTGATGTTTATATTTAAATACAAATGAGAGTTATTCATTTTGTATTTTCCACTAAGAGAGTGGATAGCTTCTTGAATGCTCTTAAATCCCATTGGGATGCAGATTTTCCTCAAAAACATTAAGCCGAAAGTTTCCAATTCCAATTCAGTGACCAAAGAGCTAGAGGAGAAAGGAAAGGAAAGTGGGCCTTTGAACCCTCTTAGCAGAAATGTAATTCACTGTGTTACTTTTCTGTGGTTGCAAGAGCTTCCAGGCTTGGTTAGACAGCTACTCTAGTCTTGACATTGCCATCTTCTTTGTTAGGGAAGTGCCTCTATGAATTCAGGGAGAAGACCCTCTACCCACCAGTGTAGCTGACTTTTTGTTGGTGTTGCCTCGCAAGCTTTCCTGGGGTGGTGGCAACAGTGGAGAACACTGAACAATTAGAGGCCAGCACACCGGCTTTTTACTTCCTCATGGCTCACCCCTGCTTCCAGCCTCTTCTAATCCTTTAAGTCTAGGGTGATTTCTTTTTCAACTTCTATGAGGATGCTCCTCTTTCTCGTGGGAAACAAACACAAGATAGCTCCTGATGTCTTTCTCTAATTTGCCCTCATGTAGCAAATTCCTTGGATTTTGTGACATCTGGATGGTACCTTCCTTAGATACAAAAACACACTTTTTAAACTTTGTAAAACATTTAAACTGCTATTTTTATACTTTCTTCCTCATTTAAAATAGAACAGGGACAAAGAAATCAGGTACCTGAATTCATAGTACCAAATGAAGTAAATTTCACAGTGTTTCTAATTAACATTCTCCTTAAAAGTCGATTTATAGCCTTCATATCACTTGCTGCTATGTTAATGTAGAAACTTAGAAACTCACTGCAATAATTCAACTGCTTTTGTGGAAACAAATCAAATAACATATGAAAATTCAGGCCATCACAAGTGGGATGTAAGAGTTGACACTTTAATATCTACTAGTCAAGATGCAAATTGAAATATTAAATATTTACTAAATAAAAAACATTCTTATAATCATTTTGAAGCATTATTTATGTGGTTTAAATGAATATTTTGGAATTTTTCAGGTATTCTTTACCATAAACTTTGATTTAACAAAAAAATATTTAGAATGATGATGATGAAAGTTGTAATTTTTCAGGCCAAACGTAGTTGCAGGGTAGCATTTTCTCTTTTCTGATTTTTTTGTAATTCTGTGCTTATTTTGTTTCTTTCTTTCTCTTTTCTCCCCTGACCCTCCCACAATTTTACACATCCTCTAGGCCATTTTTCTCCTTTAAAGCAATGTAAAAGGGGGCAGAACAAAGCCACAGTATTTCTGTCCTGTAGTTGCCTGTTCTCCACGGTAAAGCTTTAGATGTCATTGTCGGCCAGAGCAGATGAAGAGGAAAATATGCAGAGGAATAAGAAGGAAAGTTCAAGAAATCATCCAAGAACTTCAATGTACTGTATATCTTGGGGGCTTCAGGGGTTTTGTTTGTTTGTTTGTTTTTACAATATAGGAGTCTCCCCTTATCTGCAGGGTATATACATTCCACAACCCTAGCAGATGCTTAAAACAGTAGATAGCATCAAACTCTATATATACTATGCTTTTTCCTATACATGCCTCCTTATAATAAAGTTTAATTTATAAATTAAGCACATAAGAGATTAACAACAATAACTAATAATAAAATAGAAAATTATAACAATATACTACAATAAAAGGTATGTTGATGTGGTCTCTTTCTCTCTCTCTCTCTCTCTCTCTCTCTCTCTCTCCTTCTCTCTGTCTCTGTCTGTCTTACTGTACTGTACTCACCTATTTTCAGACTGAGGATAACCATGAGTAACTGAAACTTCAGATAAGCAGGTCAACTGTGCTACATATTTTCTAGCCAATAGTGTCTGAGGGGTTTGGGCAGTAGAAAGGTAAGGAGAAGTAGAACCACTAATACATAAAACTTTAAGAAATGGTTTACGCCCTGAGACAAAAATACTGGTTATTCTATTTCATGCTTACTTGAATCTTCATTATCGGTTCTTTCTTCCAGGTTCTCAAATGTCAAAACACAAATGCTCTAATTTGGTATACGTTACATCTTTTACATTCTCTATCGTGTATTCTCAATGACATCTAATTCATTCTCTCTCCTATACTGTTTTAAACAAACCAAATTGATCCCATCTTAAAACATGTTAAGAATCCTGAGCAACTGCATATCAGAAGAGGGTTTTGTCAAGAATTTTCATCTGTATTTTAAGAATGAAAGAATGCCATAAAAACACCATAAAGATATGCCCAACTTATTCCAAGTTCCTGGTGACCTTGAAAAGTATCCCTGTGCTTTCATCATTCTTTCTGTAGCCAGTCGATTACCTTCCCAACAACTCACCATGACAAAATTCATGATTAACATCATCTACCTACACAGTGAAGATGTTCTTCTGTCATCTTTGACATTGATGCATGGCCCACAAAACACCAGGATTAATTACAAACCGAAGACCACAGCTGTTCAAAGACAGTTGCAGAGAATGCTAAAGTTTAGCCTCCATATAGTAGCCAGAATAATCATTTCGAAACATTCAGATTATGCCATTGTGGTCTCACATCTTCCTAGAGGAAAGATTTCCTAACTCAGAATAAATTCCTCCCTATGATCTATGAGCTTCCTCCTCTGACCTCATCTTGTACTACTCTCACTTGTTTACTAGACTCTGTCACACTGGCCTCATTTCCAATTCCTTCATTCAGCAGCTATGCTCCCAATTTGGGGCCATTGCACTTGCTGGACCCCTGCTCCCTGTGGCCTTTCTGCAGATGACAGAGTGGCCTCCCCCTGCACTTCATTCATCTCTGTTCAGATGTCCGATCATTAGAGAGGCCATCCCAAAAATACTACCCCTTCCTCAAACCATCACTCTATTATCCCTTTACCCTGCTTTATTTTCCTTCTATTACTTAGCCCAGATACCCCATCACATGCTTATTTTTCACTTGGCAGGCATATCTCCCTCCTAGAATATAAAATTCATGTGGAAAGGGACTCTTATGTTCACATTGAGAACAGTGTGTGGCATAAAGCAGATCCTCAGCAAATATTTATGGACTGAAGAGGTCTATTAGAACAACCACATGCTTCCACAGGTCATTCAGAAATTCTATTTAGACCTCAACTCATAACACTTGACTTTCTTGTTCTTTCATCAGGACAATTTTATCCTGCCTGCCTGATGACAAAATTGCATTTCATTTTAGTTATACTATTATTTAAGTTCAAATTGCCTGGTCAAGCACTATGACTTTTCCTGATTCACATACAAAAATAGAAAATGCTTATTCCCATATGCATTTGACATTATAATTTACATTAAATACACTACTCTTTATTTCATTTATATTTATGATGTATAAATTAAATTAAGTTTACAAATTAATGCACTTGAGTTATTCCACTATTAGAACATATTGCCAAGATTGTGTCATAATGCATGACAGCTTAAGCTGAAAATAACAGAAAAATAAACATTAAAATAACACTATGCCCTGTAATACTGGATTAACACCCAAGAACACTGTCTGATTGCAGCTAGCAATTATAATCTTTTACTTTATCTGCTTCACTGTGTACAGTACATCTTTTATTCAATTCATCTGATTTGTTGATGGACTGGACAAAGTCCAATTAAATATGACATACTATAAAATAGTGAGAAGGAAAATATCATTTTATGCAATCAACCTAAAAGGTATGAAGGCAATGGCTGTACTTTACTCATTTATCCGCTGCTATGATCTCAAGTAAAAACAATTCAAATTAAATCGTGTTAGCTTAGAGTCTATAAAACATCATTAATTGTATATGATTTTTAGCCCACAGATTTATTTGTAACATAGATTATTCTTTAACATAATAACAGCTTTTATTCTAACTGAAAAATGATTAAATACCATACAAATGTGAGACATGGTCATTTACACATTCTCTCAGCCCTCTTTCATTTCTACCTACAGTTCCAGTCAGGGATCTAAGTACAATATATATGTGTGCATATTTTGTGCTTTTATGTGGAATTTTCTTAGAAATTGTAATTCACACAAAAAATTTCAAGAATATTTTTGACTTTTAAATCTATTATTTAAAATATTAACAAATTTATTGAATCATTTCCCTGAGTATTTGTATTTAGAAACCATTAGCCCCCCAACTGTTATAATTTACTCAGCCTCAGGTTTTTGATAGCATTAATCCTTCCACATCATTCTGAATGTTATACATGGTCTTTGTTCTGTTTTACCTGTTAATGTCTTATGCGTTATATTCCCTGACTCTATATTTCCTGGCTTTCACAACCCTCAAATTTTGTTCTTTTGTGGAAGATGAGCAATAGAACAAAACTATGAGTTCTTACACAGAAGGCAACGTATTTTAAAGAAAATGTGCAGTTATACAATACTGTGGCAATATAAGAATAACAGATAAGGTGAATAAGAAGAAAAGAGAAGTGTGCTTATGTGACAAGACATTCAAGATACAGTGTTAAGTGAAAAAAAGCAAGTCTCAGAACAAAATGTATAGTATGTTTCCATCTATATATAAAATAACATATGTATATGTATCTTTGTAATATAGCAATATATATTAATATATCTATACCTATCTACCTACCTATAATTTCTGTAATCATGCACACACAAAAAAATTGCTATCCACCGTTATCCCTGGAGAAAAAGAGTAAAGGTTGGGCAAGAAAGACTTTCACTTTCACTTTATTCTTCTCTGTTCGGTAATGTTTAAACATTTAAACCAAATTTTTGTGAGAAAAAAGTTTATCAAAAACCTTAAAATATCTATAACTTTTGAACAAAAATTATACTTATTGAAATTTATCTTGAGAAAATGTTTATAAATTTGAAATAATCTTAGTAATAAGACACTAAAGTACTAATAACAATAGTGAAAGTAAGAAAAAATATAAATGTCCAACTATAAGGAAATGGCTAAATTATGAGAAAACCACAGAATGGCATAACACACAGAGATTAAATATGTTCATAAAGATTAAAGATGTGAAAAATGATCACGGTATAATGTTAAGATATAAAGCAGGATGTATTTTACAAAATACGAAAACAAAACTTTGTAAATCCTAAGTTGACAAATAAAGAGCCCGACCAAATGTTAAAAGTGATCTTTTTGTGTGTGATAAACCTATGAGTAATTTTTCAAAATTACTTTTCTCTATTGTCTAAATATTATTCCATCTGTATTATTTGTTAATAAAAAATTAATAATAGCACATATATTATGGCTTAACAAAGATAAACAGGCCGGGTATGGTGGCTCATACCTGTAATCCCAGCACTTTGGGAGACTGAGGTGGGTGGATCACGAGGTCAAGAGATCGAGACCATCCTGGCTAACATGGTGAAACCCCGTCTCTACTAAAAATACAAAAAATTAGCCAGGTGTGGTGGCGAGCACCTGTAGTCTCAGCTACTCAGGAGGTTAGGGCAGGAGAATTGCTTGAACCCGGGAGGCGGAGGTTGCAGTGAGCCGAGATTGTGCCACTGCACTCCAGCCTGGGTGACAGAATGAGACTCCGTCTCAAAAAAAAAAAAAAAAAAATTAAAATCAAAGATAGACAGTCCCAAACCTTGCCATCTTGTGTTGAATCCATCTTAATAAAAAGATAACAAAATGTTTTAAAATTACAGATGTTATCAAGTCAAGACCATAGGTTTCCCAATATATTTGAGAAAATTAATAAGCCAATACACTTTTCATTTTACAAACTCAGAGAAAAAAAAAACTACTGTCTTCCAGGTGACATGATCATAGTGCTACATCTCTGATATTCTACAGCCTAATTATGACCCTCATTATGTATATCCTACTTTACAATAAGATGTCTGCTTACACAAATTCAGGTAAACAATCTGGTTCTCTGAAGTGAAAATTTAAAAAATGAAAATAATATTAGTGTTTCTATTGACCTTTAACACCTCTACCTTTTTGATTAGCAGCTTGTCAGCTTGTACACATTTTCTAGATGATACCTTACATGTATGAAAATTTCATAATGAAATTCAAGATCAAAGATTTGAATTATTTTATAAAAGGGTTTCAAATATATTTGAGCTAGAATCTTGATTTATATATGACAAAAATACTTTTGAAGATGTTCAGGGTCTTTGCATTTTAATTCTAGGGCAGAGGTTGATGAACTTTATCTCTAAAGTCCCAGTTTGTAAATTCTTAGGATTTTGTGGGCTATTTAAAAGTACAAAAATCATTCTTGGCTTGCAGGCTATTTAGAAAACAAGACAAAATAGTAGTGGTTTGGCCCCTGGGCCAAAGTTTGTCAAACTCTGTTCTAGAGTGATTTTTGGTAACTTATTCAAAGGTCATATGCATTGCTATACTCCACTATCTAAAACACCTTTATCCTCCTGTATCCCACCTTCAAAATTGTATTTAACCTTTAAAGTTTCTCAAATACATTCTTCATGAAAACTTTCAAGGTGTCTTTTAACAAACAGGACTTCTCTCCTTTGAAGCCACATAGCATTTTGTACCTTCTCTATTTTACATAGGACTACTAACCTTTGTCTGGTGGTGTGCCAAGGCTTCCACTCAGCAAGTTATGAGAGAAACTCTGTCTGACACATTTTTTATTGACTGTGGTGCCTTGTGCATAGTAGAAGATTAATAATATTGGTTGAAGTAATAGATAACTATTCGACATCTTCAGTTCCTAGAAGTAGACCCCAGTGGTTTAACAGTAGTTTTTAAGGGTCTGAAAGTAACATAGACGCTAAAAGTATTCATATGCTTTTAAAACGCAGCTGAATTTTAGTAATATTAAAATGTGAAAATAAATTTTATCTTAAAATCAAGAAGAATGGCTCCTGCATTGACCGGGGAGACAGATGAGAGAGAGCAACCAAAGGACTGTGAACCAGTTCCAGGGCACAGGAGGCTAGGTGAGAGGCAAGCGTCGGGCAGGTGTAATCCAGCTCTCCACAGGACACCCCTCAGCCCTTCCACTGTGCTCCTCAACTTGAGAAAAGCATCAGACCTTCCATGTGTCTAAGGTCTGGGGCCTGATTATCCTGACACTCCTTACTCTTTCCATGTCAAATGAACAATCTTACACACCCAGGAGCCCCAGGGATCAGAAAGGAACTCAGTTTCAGAGAACTCAAAGGGAAGTTTGGAATCTTGTAAGAAAATTTTACACTATTATCTAAATCTAAATTTGTATTACACAGACGCAATAGGCAATATTTATAAGTTCTGGAACAACTCTGCCTGAATTCATATCCTAGGAATGCCTCTTTTAGCTGTGTAATCTTTGGTAACTTATTTAACCTTTTGAAGCTACATTTCATTTTTCATCTGTAAAAAAGAGATGATGATAATAGAATGTAACTTAGAGGGAGATTGGGTTTTTGTGAGGACGTGATGAGTTAATATATCTAAGTGTTTAGAACCATGCCTGGAACGTAGTAAGCACCTATTAACATTAGCTATATATCTGAAACTCCATATATAGCTAAAAACAAATAGTATTTCTAGTATTAAATAATCTCTAAAAGCCACACACATCCTTGCCTTCAGACACATACTGTGCTTTATTTCATTCCTGAGATGGAATTCCCATAGGAGGGAATTTATCAAAAATAGGAAACAGGCTGGATAGAAATTATCGAGTAATTTTTTAAGTGCAAGAGAAGGCAAACAGCAAACTGAAAATACATGTATGATTATGTGACAAAGAGAGACACAGGAAAAAATCTTGAATCCCTAAAGCATTGTCACATTAGTATTTCCCAAGCTTTGGCATAATGCAATGACCAAAATCAGCTTCCGTGCATGAGGATGATGGCAGCTCAACTCAACGGCCATACTTACCACCTTCCTCCACCCCAGGGAGACCTGCCTTTTTGTCCTTCACCTGAGCAGTGCTTTCTTCCCAAAGCTTACTCTTATCCTTTTCCTTTTCTTCTGCAGAAACATGTTTCCCGGACTTCTCAGATAAACCCTCTGCAATCTCTTGGGTTCCTTTCTCCGTTCCTTCTTTAAGAACATTCTCAAAGCTTTCCTCTATTGGCATCGGCTTGGTCTCCACATCTGCTTTTGTTATTTCTTGGTCTTCAATTTCAATTTCTAAGGATTCCTCAATTGGAAGGTGAGACTCTCTTGGCTTATCATTTTCACTCAGTTCCTGAGAAGATGACCTTCTGGCACTTTCATCTGTGCTGCTGTCAGTGTGGGCTTCCCTGTCCCCCACTGCAGATTCATCCTCACTGTCACTAGAATAAGGGTGACTTCTGGATGAGGTTGATGAAGCAGTTTTCATATCTACAAAAAATAAAAGTGATGATGTTGTTGTTCTGTAAAGCAATTGGTTTAATTGTAAAAATTATGTTAGCAATTAATAATACTAAAAATTTTAAAACATAGCTTAATATAGACCTGACACCCTTTTCCCATATAGTCTACTCAGTGGTCCCCAATCTTTTTTATACCAGGGAGTGGTTTCATGGAAGACAACTTTTCCATGGACTGGGGTTGAGTGGGGATGGTTTTGGGATGATTCAAGTGCATTACATTTATTGTGCACGTTATTTCCATTATTATTACATTGTAATATATAATGAAGTAATTATACAACTGACAATAATATAGAATCAGTGGGAGCCCTGAGCTTGTTTTCCTGCATCTGGACGGCCAGATTTGGAGATAATGCGAGACAGTGGCAGACCATCAGGCATTAGATTCTCGTAAGGAGCTCACAACCTAGAACCCTGGCATGTGCAGTTCACAATAGGGTTTCTGCTCCTATGAGGATCTAATGCTTCCACTGATCTAACAGGAGATGGACCTCAGGCAGTAATGCCAGCGATAGGGGATGGGGAGTGGCTGTAAATACAGATAAAACTTCGCTGGCTTCCCCACCACTCACCTCCTGCTGTGCAGCCTGGTTCCTAATAGGCCATGGACCCTGTACCAGTCCGTGGCCCGGGGATTAGACCCCTGGTCTAAATCATTGTGAGGATAAGGAAAACCTATCAAATCAACGGAATATATGAGTATATAGAAATTTTCAATAGATCACATTTAACTATCAACCATCCCTGGGTTTTTGTTGTTTTTTGAAAGCCATTTTTTATTGAAAACGCTTTATAAATATTCACTTTGTTATAGAAAAAAATGAATAATCCTTTGTCTCTTCAACAAAACCTTGTTTTAAAAAAATTTATTTCATTCTATCACCACAGTATTCTGTGTGCATGAAACTTAAATTTTTGTCTACTGTACTATCCACCATCCTAGTATATCTTGGTATATGGACACAGTAAGATCTGTGTATTTGGCCAGTACATAGACAAATATTTTTAGGTGACACTGGCATGTATGTGTGTACATAGATGGAGATTTTATCTTATTTTGAGCTCTGCAGAAGCAGAAGCTGAGATGAAGATTCATGTGTGAGAAAAGTATTTAAGATGTGCTCCAGGAGAACTCTTAAGGGAGTAGCAGAAGCAACGGAAGGAAGGGCAGAAATCAATCAAGGGAGCTATTTCAAGCCCCATCTCAACCTCAACCTGATCCCATGGGCACTTCTGACACGTAAGCTATATTAGGATGTAATTTATATTAGGCAGGAGCTGGGCTTTCATACTTCGGTAAAGTCAGACATTGGCTATGGGCCACCCTAGGGGGAATGTAAACTCTCTGGCATTTCCAGGCTCTTTGAGTCTGAGGGTGAAGCACCACCAGTAGTCCAGGGCAGTCCTCTGAAAAAGGTGAAGGGAGCAGAAGATGGGAAATGGGTGAACAAAGTTGGCAAGAGATTCTGGGAGATCTAGGCAGTGTGACGACAGGGTGCTACAGATTCTCAGTCTAGAAACTTACGGTAGCCACAGCTGGTTTATGTAATACCTAAAAAGGTTTTAACAATTTCCAGTAAAGTACCATACACACTGAATCTCAATAAGGAAGCTGGACAGCATAAAAAATCACTGCATACATTGCTACAGGCCAGAGAAATACAATCTAGCTTTTCTAACCAATAGGTCTAGGTCTGTAATTGTTTTTTTTTTATACTTCCAAATAAAATATCCTACATTTAAATGCTGCTTATTTTTTTGTTTTCTCTGTACTCCTTACTCTTTTTTCTGTTTCTTTATTTCTTTCAGTTCCATTTGGCAGCTGTACCAATGGCTGTAGCAGCTAATGCAGAGTTTAAGATAAAAAATACCTGTCTTTGAGCTTATCCTCTTCTCTCCATGCCTCCAGCCCTGCCGGCTTTCCATGACAGGTCTTAGCATTTTAAATATAGTCTCAGAGACATATCAGAGTTTCCACAAAGATTTGAGAGATGCTACACAGCAGTAAAAAACAAACTCAAAAAGCCTTTCAGCAACAGAGCCCCTGAAGTCTAATTCCATTTGCTTTTATCTCCTGATACCTTGACAAACACCAGATGACCACTATTTTTCAAATAAATCACATACTCTAGCTACTCATTCTTTATTCTCCGTTTTATAAAATCTGGATATGCCATCTCTCTGGTAGAAAATGTAGCAAATCAAGGAGAGTTCTTCTCCATCTTACTTGTATTCGTTCAGAAACTTTAGGGTCTATGAACTCCCCTTTCCCTTCAGAGTCTTAAGTTTCTTCTTTAAAAAAAGAACATCAGCTCTGATTTATTAGCAGTTTAATCAATGGCTTTCATTAATTACATAGTTAGCTAGGACTCAATGTTATACTCCTTCTGAACTCCAAAAATATATCTACCATCTGAATATGGAAATGACTCCTACTTTTGGCTCTGAGAGTTGGTCATATAATTTTTAAAAATGAGTGCTCCTCTGCCTTTCTTTAGCAGCTTCCATTAATTGTATTATTTTATTTCAAAGGGCTGAAATATACTCTGGTTCAAGTTTGAGTCAGTCCTTCAGAGGAGAAAGATCAGAAGAATGAATGGCCTCGAAGTGGCCAGGGCACCTGACCTCCCATACAAACTCATTTCAGTTTTCAAATTTCTCCCTAAACTCATGCTATAATTTAGTTTCACTCTCATTTCTTTCTCTCATTTACATACACAGACACGGGGGTAAGACTTTGCCTATAAAAAAGCTAAAAAAGCTTCAGGGTTATGAAATAGAATTTTCAAAACTAATTTTATTTATTCTCTTAGAAATAAAGCAAATACTTATATTAAAAAAAACTTTGAGAGCACATATGTAAATTTGCTTTGTCATTAGGAGGGAAAAATTATCTTGGAAGCATGTTGATAAACAGCTATGCCTCCTACCCAATTCCATTTGTTCATGTATTCCCTTCTGGTAGTGATGCTATAAGAACCTGCTTTTGCTTGTTTTGGCAAAGAAAAGATCTGCACTCATTGCCTGAGGTCTTGGCCGAAGCCAGCAAGTTTGGTGCCATTGTTCCATGTCCTAAGCAAGGTCTTTGACTTTTCTCTTTCCACAATCAGGAGCTCTCCAGGCCCTTCTTCCCTTTTCATGTCATTGACAACTGCTTCTTTCTTTCTTTTTTGGCATCACTATAATTAAAATCTTGTTTGACACAGCATGAGATTGAGAAAAAATAACATATTCTCCTGTACGACAAACCCTGGTGTCCCAATCACAGCTCAGCTACTTAATAGTTTCGACTTTGGTTATGCTATTTAATTTCTTTAAGGCTCTGTTTTCTTAACTGTAAAATGGGGATAATTCTACTTGTTCTTCTTACATAATTGTAGAAATTACATGAGAAAAATATTTAACCTAATCAAACAAAATAATTATTTCTTTATAGTCTTTTTTCCTCTATGACATCATACATACAGCATATTCTAATAAATTTCTCTCTTGTAATTTCTTTCTCGTGATATTGAGTGATATCACAGCTACCATGATAAAGATAAAACCAATCATGATTATGCACCTACTATAAACCAAACTATGACATAGCACTTTACAAACATCTCATTTAATCCTATGAAATAATAATTATCTTCTATTTTGAGATCCAGAAAGAGAGGTCCAAAGAGGTTCAATAGTACCCAATGTCCATTAGCTAGTAAGTAGCAAGTTTTTGTAAATGCTTCTTTTGTAATGATAGACTGCAATAAAACCAAGACCCTTCTATTTGCTAAAAGGCCTTCAGACAGGAAGTACCCACAGCCATGGACCCACCATTGCTCCTCTTAGCTGACTTTCCACTGTTACCACTCAAGACTGACAGACAGGAAATTGTTCTCTTTCAAAAATCAGAACTCATGAAATGTGTAGTCTGTCCTTGTTTTTTTATCTCTACTGGTCATTCTTAACTTTGTCCACCACTCTAGAGCTCAGAGTCCTCTTAAAATATTCTGAGGCACAGAATACGAATACAAAGCAAAAGCAAAAGGTAGCAATCAAAGTCTTCCCTAGTTTATTTATAACATTTATCATGATGCTATTTTATGAAAATACACATGTTATTCAGTTATTTACCAAATAACTATGGAACACTGTGGGGACACTCACAAAAATGGGGCGCGCGCGCGCGCGTGTGTGTGTGTGTGTATGCTTTGTATGCCAGCAGTCTTCACTGTTTATACTGCCTGATTGCTAGCTTGATACGCCTGACCAAGGGCACCAGCCACACACACATCCAAAGTCAACACCAGTCCAGCAAATCCAGGATAAATTCTGCTCTCCCTCCTCATAACTGAGGTTCTGAGTTGTCCTCACTTTCCTTACAACTTACATAGATTCATTTGTCCACTAAATACATATTGAGAACTTCCTATGTGCCAGGCAATGTTCTACAAGAAAACAGAAACCTTGCTCCTTGCTTCTACCTATAATATACACTCAAAACAGAGATTGACTAATTATCCACCTCCTTTCACATGAGGGCAATAGATCCACTGTACATGTTCATAAAGGTATTGGTTCACTCTAACAGTGACTGCGGATAACTCTCTCAGAAACTATTGCCATACTCTTATTGCAATCAGTAGCCAAATTGTCTGTTTTAAACCAATGACCAGACCTGACCTTAGTTTTCAATCATTTTCTCACCTGCTAGCAAGGAGCATAATTTTACCACAGTTTAAATTTACCATTTCCTTAATTAGTGTCCTGATTTTAACTACTTTGTTTTTGGTTTATTAGCTGGAAGCACCTACAGAAACTGCAGTTTAAGTTCACAAACTAAAATGAGTAAATTAAGTTAAAAATTTAAATGATCTCAGTGACATAACCGTGGATCCCAACCCAGTGGATCCAATATGCTTTTCAACTCTAATACCATCCAATTCTCTCCTTCCTATTCCTTAGTCCAAGAGTTCACAGCAAAATCTGCATATATGCTGCTCTTAATTTCTTCAAATTAGCCATGACACATGAATTTATATATCCTACTATTAGTTGTATAAATAGTTCTGTCTTAATGAAACTTACAAGTTCATGAAAATCTGTTTATATTATATGTCAGTTCAATCAATATCTTCATGTACAGTAATAGCTAATTAGACAAGTGCTTTATACTCAATAAATATTGTAGGATGAATCTGTGCTTAATGAAAATAAAAGTATAAATTATCAAATTCCAACTATGAACAGTAACTGGTTTTTAGTCTTAAGAGGGAACATATACCCACATACTGATAGTTATTATTATCAGATGAAATGTCTCAAATCATCAGGGAGACAAGTATATGTAAGAATACATATTCACAGGTAAATGCAGATATAGCAGGAGGAGAATAAAATAAAATGTTCTCCATATTTACCTTTAATTTCACTTTCTAAACATTAAAATAAACTGTTAAAATATTTATAATACAATCAAATCATGTGTCACATTGTGCTGTATACATTATTTTCATTCATCTATTGATCTATTCAATCAGCCCTTCATTCACAAGAGTTCACTGAGTGTCTATGTAATGCCTTTGTTTTCTACAAGGCAGATTCAAGCTGTAGAGAAACACTTCATAGAAAAGTATTTTTGTGTGAATTAAAGGATGGTTCTACATTTAAGTATTCACCTGAAGTTATGCCTTCCTACTTCAACAATTGAAAAGTGACTATGGATTGGGGAATTATTACCATTAAGAAACATTTAAGTTTGATTGACCATGCAAAAAATCACACATATTATAGTCTTTGGTCAGAAGCCATCTATAACATTCCCATAATCTTCTCTGATCCAAGAAGCAGATACATTACACTGAAGTCCAAGGGTGCGTCTCACAGCACATAGAATTTCAACACAGGAGAAGCCTACACCCCCTATACTTATTTTCAAACCCATATTGAAGCCAAAAGATTAAGGGTGAGATTCTTAAAATCATGAATCAATTAAGTAGAATATTACTGTGATTCTGGGACTTCGAAAGTTTATAAGATTTACTTCTTCAACAGACTGAAAAATAGCATGAATGAAATCATCTTTCTTACTAGAAAAAATGACTTCAAGTCTTACTTTCTTTTTTTCATATTCTGGGAGAAGTCTCTTCTCTGTCTCTTTATCTCTACTTCAATCTCAATCTGTCTAATCTTTCTCAAAAGGAGCTAGTTAGTCTTTTTTTCATTACTAATTTTTAAATTTATAATTGACAAATAATTATTGTATATATTTATGAGACACAATGTGATGTTTCAGTGCATGTACACATAGTATAATGATCAAATTGGGGTAATTACATATGCATCACTTTAAGCATTCATCATTTCTTTGTGGCGACAATATTCAAAATCTTCTCTTCTAGCTATTTTGAAATATATATTACACTGTTATTCGCTATAGTCACCCTACTGTGTAGTAAAACACTAGAACTTATTCTTCCTGTCTAACTGTAACTTTGTACCCGTTGACCTCTTACTCATGGACACTATCATCCAAACTGTCCATAAAAGTATATTCTCAGTGACATGATACTTTTCCCCTCAACCTTATAACATTCATCTATGACAATATATTTTCAACTGGTGAATTAGTGCCTGGGGTTGCCAACACAAATGCAGAGAAAAGGAAGCTGTCGTTCTTTTTAAATGATAGGAAGTCTCACACATCATTCCTAAACCAGGGTCCTCTCTTAGTCAGCTTGTAGCCAGTAGCACTCTATCACTCATGGGCTGCTCAGCACAGTGTATTCATCAAGGCAGGCCGACACAATTGTTAGCTGGCAGTTCAAATGAGGCTGACTTGTCACAAGAGTGACAGCCTGGGCAATAGTTTGCCCTCTGGGAACAGGTGCAGGCAGGTTCAAATGAAACACATCCAAATACTAACAGCAAGATTCTTAATCATGTCAATAAAAAGGATGTACTGGTGTCTGGGATTCAGTGGTCACATATGCCTCTCACACTTTTGGAAATGAAATGCTGTCTGGCTTTTCAACAGAGTATTCCAAGGAATCCATCATGTCATTATCATTTTTAATACATGCTACTTGTTCGCTGGATAAAATCTCTAATGCTGATACTCCACATACTAAAAGACATGTTTATGCCTTGAATAACACAAAGGCAAGTTATCAAAATAAAGGAATGGAAAATAAGAAAGTCTGATGATGGAGTAAAAAAAACCATAATCAGCAATGAGATTTGATTTCAGAATGACACTGTTTTAAAACACCAAGCACGCAAAAGAGCCCTTTAAAAGCATAGCTTAATAACATCATTAATGAAACAACAAAAGAAAATAGCTAGCCAATTTAATTTTGGCTCTTAAATTTCCCAATATTTGTGAACCAGCTATATGTTCTTATAGTTTTCATTGCATATCTATTTAAAATGTTATATATTATGTATCTATACAATGTTGCTAATTATACATTTTTCCCATTGAAAATTCCAATAACTGTAAAGTATAAATGTAGCTAGATATCATGGCACTAACCGAAACATCTTAGTATTATTGGTGTTAGCATTCAAGTAGCTGCTTAATATTTAAAAAATATCTTTTGAGAAATCAGCTATGTCAATATGCAGAGGATTGAAACTAAACCCCTTCCTTACACCATATACAAAAATCAACTCAAGATGTATTAAAGACTTAAAAGTAAACCTAAATCTAACATTGAGATTGTTCACAGAACTAGAAAAACCTATTTTAAAATTCACGTGGAACCAAAAAAGAGTCAGACATTTTGTCTCATCTCTTGTATCTATCCTCTGAACATCTGTTGAGTTTCCAAACTCTAACATCTAGTGAGAACATTACTTACTTATGCTGTACTCTGCCACTGGTGTTTCGATCCTCTCCAATATTCTCTACTCCTCTTGCATTTTCTTTTCTAACTTAGGACTTTTTTATTTCTCTTTCTTTTACCATGAAAGTCTACCTACTGCTGTTTTCCATACATTTTCTTATATGTAGCTTTCTCTCTTTCTCCCATCTTACCTATTATTAAAATTATACTTTCTTATATTTCTGAAATGCTGAGGTATGTGTGAAAAATCATTGATTCAACTTTTGCTAAAAGTGAAATTTAGTACTATTTATTACATGGATTTTATGGTCTTGCATTGAAAAGAATCTTTACCTCAAGTTGTTTAAAAAAACTCATAAATTTCATAGGGATTAAGTATCTGAATTAAAATTAAATAATGAAAATGGATGAAAATTTGGGGATATGTCCCTAACCTTTGGATTAGGAGAAGGCTTTTTAATTAGAAAAGAAACTGTTAAGCAATAACAAACAAGATTAATAGATACAGTAATAAAAATCAAAAAGTTCTGAATGACAAAATATTAATGAAGTAAAAAAAATTGAATGAAAGCATGACAGCATGTGATAAACTATGCCTAATAAAGAGCCCCCCAATAGCCATAATATCCAATAGAGAAATGAGTAAAGCAAGCAAAATATTCAAAGAAAAGGAAATATAAATGGACAATGAATATAAGGAAAGATGCTCAACCCACCAGGAGTTAGGGTAATAAAAACTAAAACAAGAAGCTAGTATTTTTTTGCCCATAAGATTAACATAAATAAGATTAATAAAATCCAGGTGAGTGGGTGTATCACAAAACAGGCTTTCTCTTATATCCTTGTTAGGAATGTGAATTATATGACCCTTTCGGAAAGCAATCTGCCAGGATTTACTAAAATCAAACATAAGCAAATACTTAAGGAAATCTAGCCTAAAGATACAGAAATATCAGTACACAAAACAATAAATTGGCATACCATAAACTTTCATATTGCTATTAGCAATAATAAGTTATTCATACATGCATTGACTTCTTAGAATACTTAATATGTGCACAGTTAAACTGAAAAAAATAATTTCAAGAGTAACATGAATTATATGCTTACATATTTGTAAAAAATTGCATAAATATTTGTATGTAAGTTTACGTAATGGAAAGATACACTGAACTGTGGAAATGGGGAATTTTTAACTTTTTCCTTCCAAACAATTTGTTACATTTTCAGTGTAATTGGAACACTGATAGGATATGGCTATAGTCATAAATGTCCTTTTTAAGATTCCTTTACATTCTAAAATAGTTACAGAGACATTTGTTTTATGTCCCTCTTTCATTAGGTTTTTGAAGCTGCATTAATAAAGTGTGAAGGTAACAAATTACCTCATACTGTGATAAGTGGGAGCTAAATGATGAGAACACATGGACACATAGTGGGGAACAACAAACACTGGGGCCTATTGAAGGGTGGAGCATGGGAGGAGAAAGAGGATCAGGAAAAATAACTAATGTGCTAGGTTTAATACCTGGGTGATGAAATAACATGTACGACGAACCCCCATGACATAAGTTTATCTGTGTAACAAACGTTCACATGTACCCCTTATTTAAAAGTTAGAAAATATATATTCAAGAGAAAAAAAAGAGGATTATCTCATTAAATAGAAAACAAAGAAAAGTAGTAAACACACTCAGTAAACAGCCTGTTACATGATAAGCTGAACAACTCGCCTTGTTTATCCTCTTCCAGTTCACTCTCAGAGCATCCATCATTCTCATCTTTCACATTGTCATGGGCATCTGGTGCCTTCTGTGATGAGGTTTCACTCTCTTTTTCAGGGTCTAAATTATCTTTTTTATCATCCAAAGGTGACTGTGGTATTCCATTCATTTGAACATCAGCCTGTCCTTCTTCATTAGCTTTTTCACCTTGTTTCTCCTCATCTACTTCAAAGTCTTCTTCATACTCTGAAAAAGGAAAATCTCCACTATAAGAATGAAAATAGAACCCCTTATATTTAACCTATTTCTCTCTAATGAGAACTTTGACTCCATTATCCTCTCTTCTCTGAGCCTTTCTTTGCTTCTTCTTTTTCGTTCAATTAGTGAACATGGAAAACTAACAGCAAATGATCAAAGATTCCAATCAGTTACATACACAAGAGCACAAAAGAAATGAAGCTCCAAATGACAAGGCTGAAACCTAATAAAAGTTCATTTACAAATGAACATCATCATCTAAAATAACCAAAATGGAAAGAGAAGAACCTGATATAAAACAATAAATTAGAAATAAATTAAAAATGAAGAGAACAGGATTATAATAATGAAAGTTAATTTGGAGATCCAGTGAGGTCATATTTCATATGAAAAATGTTAAAAATATTTGGATATCAACTTAATGAATAGTGAAGTGGAAAAATTCAATTAATCAAGTCCAAAAGCCCTGAGAAGTAACACTGTGAATAGCACATTCTTTAAGAAACAAATGGACATCAAGAAAAGGCATTATGAAGGATTCTATATGTAGGCCAGAAATGAAATCATATGCATTATTCATTCCTACAATAAATGAAATAATTACATTTCAATGATAAAAATTTATACAAAATAGAATATTCCTGTTACAGCCACATACTTGCTTTATTCCCTGCAGAGGTGCTATAAATCTGTAGCAGGAAAAGGAAATTGTCACATCAGATAAACTCCAGCTGTCCCTCGTGGCTATAATTTTTCACCTTTCATATTTAATTGTTCCCCTTTTTCTTCCACCAAAAACTAAAAATCTTGAAGTGACAACATGCCAAGGATAGAGAGCAAAATGATCTCATGCAGAACCAATTAAGCAAATAAACAATTATCCTTAAAGTAAAAATTACCGAGAGAATAAAGGTTTCTCAATTTTGTGTGTTTTAGTTATTAGCTATTCTGGCTTCTCTGTGGGGGAGGGGGGCCTCTCGGGTAATTTACTTGAGAGCTGTCCACCCAGTGAAAGAAACTTAATCTAGAAATGTATACCCTGTGCATATGCAGAAAGCTCTGTAAATACAGAGGATGAGGGAGATGTAAGGGGAAAAGTGAAAACAAAACCTATAACAAAGAAAATTAGATAATCACAAAAATGTTTCCACAAAAGAGATTTAATACATTTAAATACAAAATATGAATATCAGTAAACCAAAATTGTAAAATAAGCAAGAAGATGAAGAATTTGCTTTATATTGCTAGACACAAACAGAAACTACTAATAAAAACGAGTAAATATTTTGATCCAAGTATTACCGGCCAAGTTATAGGATAATTCCTCACCTGACCCTGTTAACTATCAATCAATAAGCCTATTTTTTGAGAATCTTCTATGATTAAGAGGATAAAATTGCAAGACAGAAGACATTACAATAAGAGAATCCCGGCCATGCAGGACTCTCCAATTTTTATTGAGGAAATAAGATGTAGGTACACAAGAAATACTGTACTCACTTTGTAGTAGTTTTTAATATGTGATCCTCAGTAATGTTTTTCAACACAATGGGGCTGGATTGCTACGGATTTTTAGATAGGACATATAATTAATTATGTGAAGTAGTGTCAAGTAAGCAGAATGTAATGAAAGGAGGATGGAAAGTCATTTTAGGGACTCATGGAAGACTTCCCAAAAGAGGAAGGTAAGGTTAGCTGCAGAATACACATACATATATCACACTACAGGTGTTTGCTACTGACCATAAGATAAGCAGAGGACCAGAGAGAATATGAGTGGATTGCTGCAGTTCCATCCATAGTGTTACATAGTAGTGAAATGTCAAGGTTTGGGAATCAGGCATTCATGTGCCCAAGACCCAGTTAAAACACTTACTATGTGACCGTGGGCAATTTGTCTTTAAGCTTCAGTTTCTCCATCTGTAACATGGGTAATACAACGCTATGGTGAGTATTGAGAACAATAATCCCTGGAACATGCTTAGCACAGTGCCATGAATATCAGGGGCATAATAAATATTATGGATTAGTAGTAATAGTCCTTGTGATTGGGTAGTGAAGGGAGTAGATTATAGAACAGGAGAAATCACACACGATATGTACTCCTTTGACAGCAACACACTTTAGTGGAGGCACCTGATTAAAATCAGAGCAGTACAAGTGTCCACAATTAGGACACAATTACAGTTATATAATTGAGGCACAGCACAAAAGTGAAGGAACACGAAGTGAACCACAAGAACAGTCCCAGCATCGTATTTTGTGTTTTCTCTCAAATATGAAAGTCAAGGCTGCCCTGGCTTTATTCTATCCCTGCTATCATCACATTTAAGTATTAGCTTTCTGTTAACCACAAGCCTTCCAAACTGTCATTATAGCTCAAAGCACACAACCTTTGTGTCATCTACTCATGTTTTTGATACGAATAAACCAGCGGCATGCTTTCTAAAATCTTTTACATAATTTCTTCTGTTCTCCCATCCCATTTGCCTTCTTCTAGAGAATTTAATTAGCTTGTTGTTTACCATCCCCACTAATGAGGACGTGAGTCAACACAGGGTCAACATCAATCTAGCCACAACCTTCTCTTGCTGACCTTGATTCAAACTTCTTGCTGTCCTTACATCAGCGACTATTATGCAGAGAGCTAAACCCTTGTGGCTGTGGCTGCATTTTTAAAAACGGAAATGGACATTTAAAGTCCATTAACTAGCCAACACAGAAGAAAGAATTCAGGAAAAGCTTTATCATAGGTATCATGAGTATAAAGCACATCATTCATAGCACTAGTTATGTTGGTTTCAGAAAAAAAAAAGAAAATGAAAAGCTTTCATTGAACATGACTTTCATAAACCACCATGCTTCAAAGTTAAAACACATGAAAACACATCCTATTTGTTAATACCTCTGTGATTACTATCGCTGCAGATATATTAAAATTCTCATCCCAAGATAAGACAAATACTAGAAGAGATTGTGAAGAATGGTGAGCTGGTAAAAGTGTTCTAAGTGAAATCTTTTGTAAAAGATTCACTTTAGTCAGTAATAATCAAACATGAAGTCTAGTGCTATAACAGCCTTGTAATTATTCTCTTGGATTTCTGAAACACTTGGTCAGCAAAAATATGAGGTGGGGAAGAAGATACCTAGAAGTTGTCCCTTTCCCGAAGCCAGCCCTTCCACAGGTACCCCAACCCATGGTTATTGTGCCCCCTATCCAAGCTTTGTCTCTTGAGTATGAGGGACACAAAGCAGCTCTCCCTTTCTGATACTTTGGACACACTATCCACAATCATTTAGTGGGTAGGCTAACTTGTAAAGAATAGAAGGTTGTACAGTGTTTGAAAGATTGAGCTTTGGAATTAGACAAACCTGGGTGCAAATTCTTATTCTGCTACTTTCTTTTTGTGTATCTAAGGCTCAATTTCCCAGCCTGTAAAATTGAAGTAGTAATAATACCTACCATGTTGAATGGTGAGGATAAAATGAGACAGTGTGTGCACAGTGCCTAGTTCAGTGCTCAGTGCTTGGCACTTTTATTATTGTTGTTATTACTGCTTTAGGTATAAGCATATACAGGCATACCTATATACACGTGTAAGTATATACAAGCATACCTAGATCTGTGAATGTATACCTATATATATATTCGATATACAGGTATACCTCAGGGATATTGCAGGTTCAGTTCCAGGCCATTGCAATAAAGATAGTGACATAAATTTTTTGGTTTCTCAGTGCATCCAAAATTATGTTTCTACTATGCTGCTGTCTATTGAGTATAAAATAGCATTATATCTAAAAACCCAATGTATACACCTTAACTAAAATCACTTTATTGATAAAAGATGCTAACAGTCATCTGAGCCTTAGCTGGTCATCGTCTTTTTGCTGGTGGAGGATATTCCCTTGATGTTAATGGCTCCTGACTGATCGGGGTGGTGGTTGCTGATGGCTGGGGTGTCTATGGAAATTTCTTAAAATAAGACAACAATAAAGTTTGCCACATCTATTGACTCTTCCTTTCACCAAGATTTATCTGTAGCATGCCATGCTGTTTAATAGCATTTACACACAGTAAAACCTCTTTTAAAATTGGGCTCAATCCTCTCAAATCCTGCCACTCCTTTATCAACTAATACATTTTATACATATTCTAAATTCTTTGTTGTCATTTCAACAATGTTCATAGCATCTTCAGCAAGAGTAGATTTCATCTCAGGAAACTTCTTTCTCTGTTCATCCCTAAGAAGCAACTCCTTATCTATTCAAGTTTTATAATGAGATTGCAACAATTCAATCTCATCTTAGGCCCCACTTCTAATTCTCTTGCTATTTCTACCACATCTGCAATTACTTCCTCCACCAAAGTCTTGAGCTCCTCAAAGCCACCTGTGAGGAATAAAATCACCTTCTTTCAAACTCCTGTTCATGTTGATATTTTTACCTCCTTCCATGAATCATGAATGTTCTTAATGGCATCTAGAATTGTGAATCCTTTCCAGAAAGTTCCCAATTGAATTTGCCCTGATCCATCAGAGGAATCACTATATATGGCAGCTATAGCCTTACAAAATATATTCCTTAAAGAATAAGATCTGAAATTACTCCTTGATCCATAAGGATAACAACAGAATGGATTTTGTGTTAGCAGGTGTGAAAACAACATTATCGCACTGCACATCTTCATCAAAGTTCTTGAGTGACCAGGTACATTGTCAATGAGTGGTAAGATGTTGAAAGAAATCTTTTTCCCTGAGCAGTAGGTCTCAACAGTGGGCTGAAAATACTCCGCAAACCATGCTGTAAATAGATGTGCTGTCATCCAGGCTTTGTTTGTTTCATTTATAGAGCAGAAGCAGATAAAATTTAGCATAAGGCTTAAGGGCCCTAGGATTTTTTGAATGCTAAATGAGCATTGGCTTCATCATGAACTCACCAGCTGCATTAACCCATAAAAGAAGAATCAGCCTATCCTTTGAAGCTTTGAAGTCAGGTGTTGACTTCTCCTTTCTAGCTATGAATGTCCTAGATGGCATCTTTTTCCAATGTAAGGCTTTTTCATCTACACTGAAGACCTGCTGTTTATTGTAGCTACATTTATAAATGATCTTCGCTAGGTCTTCTGGATAAAATTTCAGCAGCTCCTACATCAGCACTTGCTACTTCACCTTGCAATTTTATGCTATGGAAATGACTTATTTCTTTAACCCTCACGAACCAACCTCTGCTAGCTTCATACTTTTCTCCTGCACCTTCTTCACCTCTCTCAGACTTCATAGAATTGAAGAGAGTTAGGGCCTTGCTCTGACTTAGGCTTTGGCTTATGAGAATGTTGTGGCTAGTTAGATCTTCTATCGAGACCGCTAAAATACTCTATATATCAGCAATAAGGATTTCTTTTTTATCATGCACATGTTCACTTGAAGTAGCACTCTTAACTTCCTTCAGGAACTTTTCTTTTGCATTCACAACTTGGCTAACTGCTTGGCACAAGTGGCCTAGCTTTTAGCCTATCTTGGCTTTTGATATGCCTTCCTCACTAAGCTTAATCGTTTCTTTTTTATTTAAAGTGAAAAACATGAGACTCTTCCTTTCACTTGAATATTTAGAGTGTATTATGTAGGGTTATTAATTAACCTAATTTCAATACTGTTGTGGGTTAGGGAACAGAGAAGACCAAGCAGAGGGACAGAGACTGGAGAACAGCTGGTCAGTGGAGCAGTCAGAACATTGATTAACTTCACTTTCTTACATGGTACAGCTCATGGCACCCCAAAACAATTGCAATAGTAACAACACAGATCACTGATCACAGATCACCATGACAGATATCATAATAATGAAAAAGTTAGAAATATTGAGAAAATTTGAAACAGAGATGAAGTGAGCACATGCTGTTGGAAAAATGATGCTGATAGACTTTGGTGCAGGGTTGCCACGAAGTTTTAATTTATATAAAGTGCTATATTTGCAAAGCTTGCGCAATAAAGTGAGCACAATAAAATGAGATGTGCCTGCATATGTATGTGTGTATGTATATATATGAATGTGCGTGTGTGTGTGTGTGTGTGGGTGGGTGAGTGGGTGGGTGGGTGGGTGTATGTGTATGGAGAGAGGGAGACAGGGAAGCAGTGGAAGGAAGGAGAGAAGAAGAAGGAGAGAACAGAGAAAAAAGAAGAAAGCAAAAGAAAAAAGCAGACAGATAGGTTCCACAACACTAAGCCTATAGTCAACTGCTTTTAGTTATGGAATACTCTATCACCATATAATCATATAGGTTGTACCTACCTGATGTCAAAGCAATTCATCAATTTCATGAAAAACAGTACATTCAAAAACTTTTAAAATAGGTAAAATTCTATTTGGTCAAAATGGTCTCTGCAGAAGTCAATAGAGTCTCTAACTCACATTGACATGTACTCATTCTCTCTCCTCATCTCTGCAGCCAGAACCTTTAACCTTTCTGGGGTTAGGTCTGCCCTCCTCTAAGGTAGGTGACACAGGACTCCATACAAAACAGCAGAGGAAGGAGGTCAGGGGCACCCCACATGTAACAGAGCTGCCTAAAGTCCACAGCTGGGTAACATTTAATGGGTATTTTTGAAAATTTTGATCATCACATTTCAAAGACAAATGAAACAGCCACAGCTACAACAAAAGAAACTTGTGTTATTGATTACCATATTTTAAAGTATTTTCCTGGTCGTCTTCCAAGACTTCTGGTCCTGGTTTTCCTTTACTTCTCATTTCCTCCACAGCAGTTACCACTTCTTTGAGCCCTGTTTTTATTTCTTGAGCTGAAAAATTGGCTGAAACAGAGGTTTTGTTCTCCTTGATCTCATTTCTTTTTGGTATCACATACTCTCTCTCTTTCCTCACTTTCCCCTCAGCCTTCTTCAGTTCCTCTCCTTTCTCAGTGCTCTTTTCTTTCCTAGATTTCGGCAAAGACGTTTTTTTGTCAAGGCCCATTGCAATAATGCACCTATGAAAAATATTAGCAGGAAGTGTTTGTTAACCCTTGTAGACAGCACAATGGAACCTCAAAGCTTTTGAAAGCACTTATCTCTTATTCTAGTAAAAAAAGACACAAAAATGTTTTGATTACAATACACACTAATAAAAATAAACAATTAAAAAAGCTAATTAAAAATAAACTATTCTTTTTTGATACTAAAATCTTGTAAACAACAAATTCTTAATAATGTTATCCACAATAATAAACAAAATAAAATAACTCGTCAACCAAGAACTATAGTTTCAAACTAAAATCTGTGTCTTCAAGTATATTTTTGGTCCTGAACAGTAACATGTATCATAGATACAGAAATATAGATGGGTATATAATTTTACATACATAAAGATATATCTCAAGTCCTTAAATGAGAATTATGTGATAATAGAACATGCAGATTTACAAACATAGAGAAGCTGATATAAAAATGGTCAGAAGAAGCAAGATGCCCTTCAGTCTGATAAGTTATATTTCAACAACACAACAACAGTAACAAAAGACTTACAAGATTGGCTCTAAATAAATATGAATGATTTTTTAAAGAAATATATACAGTCAAATGTTGCTGCATCTTTTAAGTGAATAACTCAGGAGTTTGTTCGCTTATTTTCATAGAACTGTCATTATTGCTTTTAGAATGGCCTTTTGAAGTCTGCACTACAATCTTCTGGTGATTTTTGCTGGTAATAAGTTCTTATTCCTCAAAAATGGCAGTAATTTATAGAGGTTATGAAGTCATTCCAAGTCAAATCTGGTGAACCATGCAGATAATCTGAATGCATTATGACATTAAAACTTTTTAAATCAATTATAACAAAAGTAATATGAATAAATTATCTTCTATAGCTTTCTATTTCTTAAGTTGATATTAAAATAAGAATTCCAATGATAATAATATATACATTAATAAAAATGATGATTATAATAATGATAAGATTATTGAGCACTCTCTCTGTGCCAAGCTCTTTTCTGGGTACTCTGTACCCATTATCTTAAGGAATTCATTACCTCATAGACCAATAAATTAAGAACTATCATCACCACTTTACAAATGAGAAAATTGAGGCTTAAAAGGTTCTAGCAGCTCAAAGTCACCCAGTACGTGGGTGATGGAGCTGGATTCTGGCTCAAGACTGCTAGGCTCCATCACATCATACTGAAGCACAACCATATTAGTCTATTACAGGTGTAGGCCTCCAGTTCCTAGTTATGATATAACTAGTAGAGATGACTAGTTACACAGACAAATGTTACACTTTGAGCTTACCACCAAATAAAGGACTCACACTCTCTCAGCAGACACTAACACAATCTGGAGACGTTTCTGGCAAGACCTGGATAAAATCCATGATCTGAAAAATGTTTCTGGTAGTTATCAGTCTCTTCAGTCTTCTTTCTCTAGAACTACTCACGTCCCCCTCTCTCCATGTGACACAACTACCAGAGAACTGAATTTATAGTGGGCAGGCGAAAGGGATCAGAAAGCAGTCAAGACTTGCTAGTCCCAGAAGAATAGAAATAATATGTAAAATCTCAAAAATGCCTCAACCTGAACAAATCCAATGGCAATTTCTTAAACTGAAGATTTCACTAAATTTCAGCCATCTGCAGCGTAGAAATAGCAAAGGAATTGATCTTAATAAATTTTCCCAACAAGCAAATATGAGAACTGAGTTATATCACTTAACTTTTCAATATCTCCCCATAAAATAAAGCTAGAAGGATTTGCACTCAAAGTAACTATCATATCAGGCTGTAAAAAATGAGATAATGAGATTATACTTATGTCACCCATATTAAGCATGATAAATATTTCTTGACTATAATGATGATGTGCTTAGCATATTGCTTTCCTTGGAATAAAGGTGTCATGAATCTTCACAGAATATGATTACTAGCATTGCCTTCTGTTCAAGCTGTTCTTCCCTTATCAATTGCAACACCAAATCCATTGATTTGGAGCCTCTGATATGTTGTTACTTTTAGTTTATGTTGTGGCTGCGTAAAGGCTTTGATGCCTCCCTACTGCATGCACAGACTTTTTATTGCCCATCTGCTGAAGGGAATTGGACAAATAAAGTGAGTAACATCTGTGCTCTCCTCGTCACTGACTACCTATTTGACTTCTGAATATAATTTGAGGTGTTGATTATGATTACTAAAGCTCAAAGCAGTCTGCATTCTACATGGTTAGGCAATTCTTCCCATGTTTCATGCTAGCAATTGAAAATTACTACGCCTCTTCAAACAGTTCCTATAATTGAGAGATGAGTACAGTTGTGGAACCTTACACTTTGGAAGTGACCACTGCTCAGCTTTTCTTGTTTTCTGAGGACCTTAAACAGGTAATTCCTAATCATTTAGAAATATAATTCTCTGTTGTTTTATTGTACCATGCCCTCCTTTTTCTCATCACAAATGTTTCTGGGACTGGTATTTTTAAAATAAATTAAAATTAATTTCATTTTGAATGTATTGGAGGAATTAGTGTACATTGTTTAACATAACTAAAAGTATCATTATGAGAGTGACAACAAAACCAAGGTTACAGAAGGTAATAACCTTAGGGGTAGTTCTCCACTCTCCATGGAGTTCTGCAGTGTTATGGTCTCTAGAATAACCAGAAAAGTCTCTAGTGAGGAAGAGGACAAACAAACAAGGCTCTAGCACTCACTCACCTAACCCTGTACCATTTAAACCAGTCTGACTCAACTTTTACCTGACCTGCAACAGGGAGACATCCAATGACAATGCACTGTTCTATTCTGGGCATTCACAGATTTCATTGGAAAAATGGTTATGAAGTTAACAAAAAAAATTGAAAACCATTCTTCTATAAGAACTGTGCATTTTAGTTGAGAGTCATAGGCCTTATTCTTTAATATTGTAACCATTTTGATATTATTATTTGAAAAGGTTGAAGAAAGAATCTAGAGGGTACCAAGTGTTGAAATCATAGAAATAATTGTACAGAGGCTAGTGGGTGTTGAATAGGAGAGTAAATGCCATCAGTCAGATTTTGGTACTGATTATTAAACTTCCACAGAAAGTGCTCAGGGCTAATAATTTACAGCTTGGATTTATACCACAACTCCCAAAGAATGCAATATATTTGCACGTGGCTGATTGTAGATGTTTATTAGCTTTTCTGGGAATTAAATAGAATTGTGTTAAATGACCTGCTCTCAAATAAGGAGACAGCATATTTGAGTTGGAATAGGAAGGCAGTTCAGGTGGCCCCTAAGTACAGCTGGCCATTGATACTATCTTGCCCTAGGCCATTAAATCTTCCATTCTCTGGATGATTCTTTTACACTCTTATCTCTCTGAAAACACCCAACGCCTCTTCTCTCAGCCTTATCCTCAGTTGATAAATTTATGTATTGTTTAAGAAAATAGAAACAATCAGCAGAGAGCTTCCAGTTGTTCCCAGCACATCTATTAATAGCAACTCACATCTCTATCTTGTATGCCTTCTTTCTTTCCTCCCGTTACCATACAAGAATGTTCCTCCTCTTCTTAAGGCTTATACGCCCACTTGAGTCCTACATCTCATCTTCTCCAGTCTACCCAATCATTTAGCTCCAGAAATTTCCACCCTTTATGTCATACTTCATTTCTTATTCTCTAAAGTATTCAATTGTTTGTATTAGCATATAAACATATTATAGTATCTCCCATCTTAAAAAATAAAGAGGCTTCCTTGAACCACTACATTCTTCCTCCTGGCTACCACCTAATTACCATTCTTTATAGCAAAACTCTTTTAAAAACTTCTCTATAGTCTCTGGCCTTTGTTTTTCTCCAACTATTTTTTAAACCCACTCCAAGAAAGCTTACACCCCAACTGCTGCACTATAACTTGTGCCATGATCACCAGTAACCAACACACTACCAAATCGATGTCCAATCCTCAGTCTTCATTTTACTTCACATATCCACACATTCAACTCCATTAATCATGCCCTTATTCTTTAACCATTTTCTTTATTTCCAAGATACTACTCTCTCTAGGTTCTCTTTCTATTCACTGCCTTTCCTTCTTAGGCTAGTTCCTGTTTACCTCCCTCACCTTTTAAATGGAGTGACACTCATCACTCAGACATCTTCTCTATGTTCAATTCTTAAGCAAACTTATACATGTCATCTATATGCAAACCATTCTCAGATTTGCATCTCCAGCCTGGACCTCTCACCTCACCCCAGATTCATATATTCAACTGCCTACTCAGCATTTCTACTCGTTTATCTCATACATGTCTCAGACTCAATGTGTCCTCAACCAAAACCGCTTCGTTCCACCCCAAAAACCTGCTTCTTCCACAGTCTCAATAAATTAACTGGACATCTTTCCAGTTATTCAAGACAAAAATTTTGAATCGTCTTTGACTCTGCTCTTTATCTCATTCCCTGCATCCAATTCATCAGTAAATTCTGTAAGCTCTACCTTTAAAATTACTTCTGACTCATTCCACCATTATCTCTTCTCTGGATTAAAGCAGTTTCTGCTATTTTCCCCACACTCCCTTGTTTATTTTTCCCATAAGAGTTACTATTAAATCATGACAAGTCATTGCTCAAAACCCACCTTAGAAGCTTCCCATCCTTCTCAGATAAAAGTTAAAGTCCTTGCAATGACCATAGGACTCTGCATGGCTTGGCCTCATGGTCTCTGCGACCTCATCTCCAATTTCATGGTTCTATTCCTTTTGTGCTGGCCAAGCTACCTTAGACACAACAAACACGTGCCTGCTTCATGCCTTCTGTATATGCTTTTCCTCTATCTCAAAAGCTATTTCAAGAAAGAAACTTTTTTTTCTGGTTTCTGTTCAAAAGACATCTTATCAGAGAGGCCCTTCCAAACTATCCTGCATAAAATAACACACTCCCCATGACTCTTGTCTCCCTTCACTCCATGTATCTCCCTTACCCTGTTTTGTGTTCATCATGCTGACCATCTCACATATATTAATTGCTTTGTAGGTACGTTATTAGCTTTTCCTCCATTAGAATAATTTCCACAGAGACAAATACTTTAGTTGATTCACTCTTGTGTTCTAGCTTGGCATCTAGCCAATACTTTTAGAAAATATGAAAGCCCACAAGCAAGACTCCTGATTTCAAACAGAATGTTCAATATGAAAGCTGATAACAGTCAAAACTGACCTTTTATCATGCATTTTGTTACGCCCAAGATTGAAACTAAGGGAGATAATGAAAATTGGGTCAGACAGTAATGCAGGCAAACCTAACCTCTAAAAGGCATAACCGAAAATGTCCAGTCATGTAAATCAGATGCTTGGCACACACTTTAAGGCTCAGTCTAAAACCAGTTACTAAGATGAATGAGGAAAAACAGACACACAAACAAAAACAACAAGCAAACAAAAATCTCTCTCCTTCCCTTCAGAAACAGTTCTTAAAGTGAGAAGACAGGAGAGATAGAAAGTGAAATAATTTAAAATGCACTAGCTTTTATCTTTGTTATATAACACCTCTGTAAGTCTGATTTATATCTTATAATTTCAAATTCAGCACGCCATGTTACAATAAACAACCCTGAACCTAGATATTATAGGCCCATCTATACTGAATTTCCTTAATAATTGTGAAGAGAAATGCATTAGTAAAAGCATTCAAAGAAAAATGTAGCAAAACTTGCCCTCTACCAAAGGACATTTGTTTCCATACTTGTAGCAAGGAGATGATCTCTCAACACACACAAACCCAAAGTAGCCTCGTTTGCCTCCAAGCCTGGAACCTTTTCGATGCTTGTATTCACAACAGGAGCTTAACCTGTTCACCTGCATCCCATTCAGGAAAAAGGTGAGACTGAAGGGGAAACCATGATGCCTTTTGGAAATAAACTGAAAGGTCTCTGGAATTAAAATAGAAATACATTAGTGAAAGCAACTGACTTTGGACTAACATCTGTTAAATCATGTTTTTCTATTAGATAAACACAATATTATGATCTAGATCAGGGGTGTCCAATCTTTTGGCTTCCCTGGTCCACACTGGAAGAAGAATTGTCTTGGGTCACATATAAAATACACTAACACAAACAATAACTGATGAGCTAAAAACAAAAAAAAAAAGTTCTTGCATAAATCTCATAATGTTTGAAGAAAGTTTTCGAATTTGTGTAGGGCCACATTCAAAGTTGCATGCAGCCTGTGGCCCACGGATTGGACAAGCTAGATCTAGATCATCTTTTAATTTGAGGACAATATTTAGTGATAAAATTGCATTTGATTACTTTTATTTGTAATAAATACTCCAAGTTTTTATAAAAATTCTTTGATTTGTAATAAAATAATAATACCTAAGGTTACATGAGCACTTACTGTGGCCGGCATTATGCCTTATTATCTTGTTATTTTTCAATCATGTGAAGTGGGAATTTTTCTATTACTAGATTCTAGGTCAAGAAATTAAGACTTAGAAGAGTTCAGTAATTTACTCAAGATCATACAGTGAGTTGGGGAGTTAGAGTTTGAATCCAGACATCTCTGTAGATTCCATGCCTCTATCTTGCTATGCTATCTATTGATAAAGCAGTTAATAATAAAAGGCTACTGTGAGCTCATTAATACATTTTAAAATGCTTTTATTTTTAGTTGTGACTTTAAATATTCTAAAACATACATGAATGAAGCAGTTATTTCATCTCCAAGCTATACTCAATTCTGTTTGGATTTGAGAACACTTTGTTTTCCCCATCCACCCAAAAGTCCCACCAATAAATTTAGAACGACTGCTTACAATTAATAGTTTTTAATCATTCCAAGTCTTTATAATGTTATTTGCAAAGCCTGCCACCCTATCCCCACAGACGTCCTAAACCCTAAGTCTGGGAAACCTTATTCTCTCAAAATCCTGTGTCTCATGAATATTTCTTACGTCACTTCCTAAAAAAAAAAAAAGAAAAGAAAAGAAATAGAGCCTCGCTGGACCTTTCCACATCTGCCAATAATAAAGTTAACAATTTTCACCTCTCTACTATGTACACATTTCCTATTGTTGCACTTACTACAATAGACTAAGATATAGCTATACCAGTGGTTTTCAAATTTTAATTGTGTATCAGCATCACCTAGAGGGCTTGTTAAAATACAGATTGCTGGGTTTTACCTCTGTTTCTGATTCAGTACGTCTGTGGTAAGAACCAAGAATTTGCATTTCTAACAAGTTTCAGGTGATGCTGATGCTATTAGTCTAGGGACTGCCTTCTAAGAACCCTAATCTAGACATTTGCTGCTTTACATGTTTGTGAAATCCATAAGAGCTGAAGTTGATGCATCTTTTTTCTCCAAATACCAGGACAATGGCATAGAAGACTCCCCCAAAATAATTATTATTTTAATCTATTTTTTCAGTTATTTAGAAACACTGTGTGTACCACATTTTTTCCCCAAAAAAAAAAAAAAAAAAAAAAACTCGGCCGGGCACGGTGGCTTACGCCTGTAATCCCAGAGCACTTTGGGAGGCCGAGGCGGGTGGATCACGGGGTCAGGAGATCGAGACCATCCTGGCTAACACGGTGAAACCCCGTCTCTACTAAAAATACAAAACAATTAGCCGGGCGTGGTAGCGGGCACCTGTATTCCCAGCTACTCTACTCGGGAGGCTGAGGCAGGAGAACGGCGTGAACCCGGGAGGCGGAGCTTGCAGTGAGCCGAGATCACGCCACTGAACTCCAGCCTGGGAGTCAGAGTGAGACTCCGTCTAAAAAAAAAAACTACACTAGATGCAACTCATTCTAAAGAACAGACTTATTAAAAAGGTAATTCAGTCATTTATACCTTAGTATTTCTGATGTAAAATTAAACTAGGAAAGAAAGAGCTGAAAAAGGTTAGAGTCTGGGAAAACTAGGATACAATATTTTTAAAAATCCTTTTGTCTTAATGATAAATGGACTCCTCAGGTGGTGAAAGCAAGTTTGATTGTTTTTGTTATAGAAGCTTGATTCTACATTCCTGTAATATAAACCATTCTGCTGCAGTATCATGCTCCATAACTTCCTAAGTTGCCAGTTCAGGAAGAGAGTGGCATAAGTTCTCAACTTAAGGAAATGTTGAGAAAGGGCTCAGGAAATCAACCCCTAGAAGTGACTGCCCTTCCATCGGATGCTCATGTAGCTGGAGAGTATGCCCAGATATTACTCCATTTTGTTTTTTCATTGTTTTTCAGACTTCTAGAACAAGAACTGACACCGTTTGCCTTTACTCCTTTGTTACTTATTTTTGTATTTTAAATACAGTGACACCTCCCCATCCTGACTTGATGATTTCTTCATGGAGCAGTGGAAAGAACGTAGTCTAGAAATTAGAAGGTTTTGGTCCATGGCACAGGTGAGTGTATTTTGGTGAGTCATTTAACTTTGTTGCCTTTCAGAATTTTCACCCATAAAACAGAGATGGGGGTGGGTGGAATGTGCTAGTCTATCCACAACACAGTCTTAAATATTTTAGAATGTAAAATATTAGAAAGCATTATATATGATTATAATTATAATATTTGTACAGTTAATTATTTATTGTTCACTGACAGTTGGTAGCACTGTTTTAGGCACTAAAGAGAAACAAAAATACTGAAAAATATCAAATGTGTTCTCTGACTCAAAAAGATATCATTAAACAGGAGAGGCAAAATTAATATATCAGTCTTCTGGACTGCGGTCACCAAATCCTCTCTTTCTTAAAATTTTATCTCTGGAGAAGAACTAAAGGCTTAAAACAAACTGAGAAGCATGTATTCATGAAAAATTACTGAACTTTAGGTAATGGGAATCCATGCATTTTTGCCGGGGCTACTCTTATCCCCAACATCTGCTACCGCCTTATCACAGCAGTTCTAATAGGGTAGGCCAGGCCACAAATAACCAGCCGCTTTGCTGTCTGTGGGGGTTGACTTGATTTAGAGTGCAAGGAGAAAAACCTTTGTTCTGTGGTATGACCAGTAATAAGTAGGAATCTCAAAGGCAAGCTAACAGGGAAGGTCAGAGGTTCTATGGGCCTGTGACTGTAGTTTTGGGTTTTTTTGTTTGTTTGTTTTGGTTTTGGTTTTGTTTTTTTGAGAAGGATTCTTGTTCTGTCGCCCAGGCTGGAGTACAGTGATGCAATCTCGGCTCACTGCAACCTCTGCCTCCTGGGTTCAAGCTATTCTCGTGCCTCAGCCTCCCGAGTAGCTGGGATTACAGACACACACCACCATGGCCAGCTATATATATATATACACATATATATATTGTATTTTTAGTAGAGACGGGGTTTCGCCTTTCTGGCCACACTGGTCTTGAACTCCTGACCTTAGGCAGTCTGCCCGTCTTGGCCTCCCAAAGTGCTGGGGTTACAGGCATGAGCCACCACAACCAGCCATGACTGTAGTTCTAATAAGGGCAAGCAACAGGCCAGCAGACAACTCAAAATTTAAAAGGAACATAGAAGCAATAAACCAGTCATAGAAGCATTTGATAAGCTCCCTATATATCCCTGGCTAACTGGAAGTGGCATGGATCAGAGAGGGCTCAACCTTTTCATACATTTCCAGCCTACCAGTAGCTTTCCCTTAGGCACAGAAGAAACACAAGAGAACCTGGTGGAAAATAAAAGTTGGAGCATTCTTGAAAATTGCCCACAGTTTGAATGTACCCCTGAACCCACTGTAGTCGGCTGAGTTGTGTCCTCCAATAATTCATGACCACCCAGAACCTCAGAATGTGACCTTGTTTGGACATAGGGTCTTCAAAGATATAATTAGTGAAGGATCAAGATGAGATCATCCTGGATTTAAGTTTGGCCCTCAATCCAATGGCTGCTATCCTTATAAAAAGAGGTGAGGACACACACAGACACACAAGAATAGTATGTGAACACAGAGGCAGAAATTGAAGTGACGGAACCACAGGCCAAGGAAGGCCAGTTGACAGAGTTAAGAAGAATGCTTCTTGGGGCTTTTCAGGGAGTGTGTCCCTGCCAATACCTTCATTTTTGACTTTTGGCCTAGAAACCCACAAGAGAATAAATTCTTGATGTTTTCAGATATACTTTTGGGGACGTTAGCAATGAGCTATAAAAACACAGAAACTACCCCAAGAGTCCAGACTAAAAAATAGCAATATAATATTTTTTAATCTGAGCAAAACATGGCTGGCTCTGCACCAGGATGATGAAGGCTAAATTTCACAGATTTAATTTTGGTAAGTTACTAAAAAAAACAACAAAAAACAAACAAACAAACAAAAAAAGGAAGGAAAAACCAGAAACAACAATAACCTTTGATAGGGAAAAGTCAGAATCCAGAATTCACAGGAACTTTAAAATAGCACCTAAATATGTAGTTTTCAACAAACAATCAAAAGACATGTTTAAAAAAGGGAAAATATGACATATACCTAGAAATAAAAGCAATCAAAACCACACCTAGGAATCTAATCAAGAGCAACTTGTATCTACACAAAAACTTGTGTTTTTATGTTCATAGTCCCAAACTAGTATCAATACAAATGTCCTCTAATTGGGGAATAAATTTTTAAAAATATGGTATATCCATGTAATGGAATATACTCAGCAATATAAAGAGAGAGCCACTACTGATACTACAAATATGCATGACTCTCAAAAACATTACGCTAAGTGAGTGTAAAAAGACAAAAGACTACCCATGGTATGATTGTGTTTATAGGAAATGTCCAGAAAAGAAAATCTGTACAGTCAGAAAGCAGATCAGTGTCTTCCTGGGGCTGTCTATGAGACAGGGACCAACTGTCAAAGAGAACAAGGGAACTTCCTGAAGTGCTGGAGATGTCCTACACCTGGTTTGTGATAGTGGCTGCACAACTCTGTACAATTCCAAAAAGAAATTGAATTATACGCTTACAATGAATAAATTTTATGGCATTTAATTCACACCTCAATAAAGCTATTTTTTAAAACTGAAAAAAAAGTCAATGATAAAAGAAAAATAAGAAACAGGGCTGAGTGTGGTGGCTAAAGTCTGTAATCCCAATGCTTTGTGAGGCCAAGGCAGGGAGATTGCTGGAGTCCAGGAGCTTGAGACCAGACTGGGCAACATAGCAAGACCCTACCTCTCTAAAAAATATTTAAAAATTAGCTGGGCATGGCTGAGTTAGGAAGATCACTTTACCCTAGGAGTTCAAGGCTATAGTGACTATGATTGCGCCACTGCACTCTAGTCTGGGTGAGAGAGAGACTGTCTCTTAAAAAAGAAAAAAATTAAAAACAATTAATATAAGTCAAAGCACAATGAACTGCTTCAGTTTTGAGTGCTGACTGAAAGCTATTGGGATAAAACAGAGTAGAAGTCAGTGAGAAAGCTGTGCAGCCTTAATCTGAGTCCTAAAAGATGGGTAAGATTTGAATTTGAAAAGGAGAAAAGAGAAAGTATTATAGACAAAGGAAATAGCAGAAGCAAAGGAAAAATAATAGTGTGTATGGGACAAGTGAAGCAGCTGTATTTGCCAGAGCATAATGAGGAATGCACAGATAGATGCAACAGGATCCAGTTATGGAAATACAGGAAAATGGGGCAGAAAAGGAAGGCATTCTAAGAAAGCCAGAAAAAAAATGTTACTTTTTTTTGCACTTAAAATGAACCCAGGAAGCCATGGTTTGTGTTATCTGAAAAGATAAACATGGCAAATAAAAATGCCTGTGAAGAAATTGTACTCTACAAGTAGCAGGAAATACTCAGTAACTTCATAGGTGTATATAATAAACAATCAGCTTGTGGCTTGAAGTCTAAAATCAAATTGCAAGACATCATGAATTACCTGGGAATAAAGGATGCACTTGCCACCTTTCTAAATAATTAATTTTATTGTTACTTCTAATAAAAAGGCAAGACGAATTAATGAAAGCCAAATCTTAATGAGTTTACTGCTCCAAGCACAATGTTAGATGCTCCCCCTCCAACTTTTGTTAACAGAAATCTTTTAAAACTCTATTCACATTTGACTGAATCATGCACAGCTTTGATTTGTAGAAAGGGCAGATTCTTTTCAGTCCAGCTAAATTGCTAAGATTGCTGAACCACAAGTCAACTCTGAGCCACCCAACTTTTCAATTTTGAACAATTACTTTCCTGGCAATCAAGGGAAAGCTGAGACAAAATTTTTGCATGGACAAGATTCAATTATTTAAGTCCCCATTCCATGCTATTATTCAAGACTGTCCAATGCCATAACAAAACGTCCCAGCATCAATATGTATGCAAAATAACACTGACTCAAGTAACACCCTTTCTCCCATAACCTTTGGTTTTTCACTCTCATCACAGAGTGTACATCGTCTACCAGACAATCATTTAGCTAAGCCTCATTCTTTTTTCATTTGTATCTATCACATTTTCCAGCAAATAGATGTTATATGTGCATTTTGTTGAATAAAGTGTGACCTAAAGTCCAGGACAGTTTTCATCACATTAATTCCGACTTTACAGCTAATTTCAGCATTCTCCTAAATTAATAGCTGAAAGTTATACTTTAAAAAAATAAGTGTATGTATCTATGCCACTATCATTAGGGGTTTCACCCCACTTATATCATGGAAATGTAGGAAACTCCATGCTACTCAGAATAGCTCACTGGGGCTGCCTGGAACTGATCAAGGGCCTTGCACCTAGCCAGGGGCTCGGGATTTGCTCTCGACTCTGGTCAGAGTGTTACCTTGGGGAGCCACTCCACCTCTGGAATCATCTCATTTTCCTCAACTACAAAATGAAAGGAATGAACTCTGGAATGCTACAGCAAAATAAACAAGGTAAATTGCATTCCTACCAAATATATAAAATGGAAATGGAAAAAAACAGTTTCTGACATCATTGAGCATCATATTGTGTTTCACTTTAAGTTGAAACTATCATTTAAGTGTTTACCATTTTTGTGATGGAAAGTTTTACATATGTAATTCCTCAATATGAATTTATAGTCTCTCTTTAAGGACATGAATTTTATTTTAAGTAATAGTCACTGTCTTCAATTAATGAGGGAAATCAGAAAGACTAAAAGTAAAAATTCCATGTTTGTCCCCAATTCTCCCCGTAACTCCTACCAAGATTATCCAAATACATATATTTCTTTTAATTAGTAAAAATGCTATTACTTTTTGGACCCAGTTTCTTAAGCAAGGAAGTAACAATATAACCCTGTAAACACTATTTCTTTTCACTGCTGCTCCCTTGAACTAAATATTGAAGAAAAACATTACAGTATAATTTGCAAAAACCTATATTGCATATAAACATTATCCTATGCTGACAAAAGTGGATTTATGATCAAATGAAAGCAAAAATGTACTAAAAAGCTATTTAGCCAAATTCTCCACCAAGTTATTTAGGTGTGATTCACCCTGCAGTTTATTGGATTTGTGATTTTATCTCAACATACCTCTAAAGAACAAATTTCCAATCTGGTATTTTTCTCTTAGAATAATGTATGGCATAATTCACTATGGCAAGCCAAATAGTTAAGTTGTAATTTCGGGGACAGCTTATTCGTGCAACATTTTAATGATCATATATCTCCATCCCAAAATTAATCTGTTACCAGGTTAAATCACTCCAAATCCTTTCTTCCACAATCTGCGAGAGTAATTGCTGCTTCAGTTTCAATCATAGAGCAGTAAATCTAGATTTACTTTTAGGCAGCTGGTTTATAAGTCCCTGGATATGCATAATTTCATAAAGTGATTGAAGTCATTTTGATATTATATCAACAGCAGCTTATCTATAGCATCAACTCCAAGCAATTAAAAAACATTCACATTTTATGTGTACCTTTTTCAAGTAGTTTGCCTTTGTAGACACAAAGGTTTTCCCCACCACAGTGCTGCTGATAAACTTTAATTTCATCCCGGAAGTCAGGATTATCAGAAGATAGGTGCACATTTTTCCCCAAATAGATCATTGTAATAGCTGCATTACTATGTAAGGATGTTTTATGAATCCTTCTTGAATCCTGAAATAAACAGAAAAATGAGGCTTATTAATGAATTACTTTCTAATGAGAGTTCTTATCTGACATTGTAATATGAAGAATAAAGAAGGTTATTTTTAAGCACCTACCAACAAAATCTAAATAAAGTGTCAATTTACAAATGCACAAAAAGTCAAACCCATTGCAAAATAAATCCTCCTAAATAACTATAACATACATGTTTTGGCTTTGTACTTTTAATGTAAATAATGGGGATTTGGATAGAGTTTGTCATTTTTTACTTTAAGTGCAAGTGTGTGGGGAGGTGTGTGGGAGTGTGTTTGTTATATATAGCAAAAATTTCAGTGACACCAAGAAGAAACTTTTGGCTCTTTTAGCTGGTTCTCCAATAAAAATCCAAACAAATGAACTAAATAAATATTAGTAACATCATTTTGTTTCAGTTTGAACTGACTTAGAGATTTAGCAATAGTTTTTGTAATTGGCTGCTTTATCTTTACAGCTGAGCACTGACAACACATCCTTCCCTGGGCTTATTCCATCTGAGAGGGAGATGCACATGTATGATTTCTTCTACGGTCATTCTGAAGATCGGTGTCATCAATAATTTGTGCTTGGGACTATCCAGTTTCACAGGGGCATTCAGTTGATTGAAAATCCAATATCAATATTGTTTATAGTATCAAAACAATCTACCGATCAAAGTCTCTAAAATTACTACAAAAACCTATTTGATATCCTATGGCATTGCCCAATTTAAATTATTTATAAAATATGCAGTAAATGTGTATGCCAGAAAATCAATGTCCTAGGCATTGACTCCTAATTAATTGTTTGAAATATTTTCATAATAGTGAATGAGCACAGTGTTTGCCTTACCTCTACGAGGAAGAGGAGGAAGTAGAAGCAGAACAAAGGAAAGGAGGAAGAGGCAGAGAAATAAGAAAGGCTGAGAGGGTTGAAAGACTTTAAGGGGGGCTAGTAAGAACATTGTAGGCCTCTAGAATTGTACACAGGCCAGCCTTTCCTTCTCATCTACTTCACTTTCCTAAAAATCAATTTTAAGCTAGACAAAAAATGTGCAGAGACCAACTTTAAGTGGATCCAAGGCAGTAATTTGAGTTGATTCCATCAAATTATAGATGCATGAGAAGCATGCATTTTCTAAAGAATAACAACGCTGCAACAAACATTTTTGAAGGAACTACTAAAATATTTCCATCTCTAAACTCATCCTCTTCCACTTCAGATAATTTTTTTTCCATTTCATTCTATTCTCTGAAGCAAAAACCAGAGGAAAGAAATCTGATGGAATGAAATTCTGCTAGCAACCATCTGAAAGTATAAATGAGGGAGAAAGTCCAAGATTTAAAAATTCAAGCAAATTTTCTTGCCTGTTGGAAGGAAGAGCTCTCAAATAAAGAGATAATCAAGAGACATATTACAGGGCATCAAGAGCCATGAAAGTAAATCAGCAAACTGGATAATTTCTTGCAGATTAGAAACATCTCCCTGAATCACAGTTGAAGCAAAGGGGATGATGCCAGGTCTGACTCCTACTTGGAAAATCATAATCCCATGTTTCCTCTTGCCTGGGCAACTGTGGAGCTGTGACATGCCTGTGTGCAGCCCACTGCACAATCAGCAGACCTCAGGCAAATCCAGCTCCAAGCTGCACCTAGCACCTTTAATGAAGTGACTGATTAAATAAAAGCATCCCCCTTTTGTTAAGCAATACTTTCTGAAGCAGCATGGATTTAGAGGCAGCCCTGTGAGTTTGTAGGCGATAAGCACTATATAAATACTAGGTAATAGTGGGATTAGAGTCAGGGAAAGACCTGTGTCCTGTGTATGAAATGAGAAACTGGAAGGAGAAACTTTTAAAGAGAAAAATACAGGAAAAGGCAGCCCTTTATCCTTTTCATTTCCTCTTATTCATATTTCTTTCTGCTAAAGCTTATTTCTGATGGTAACATCTCTTTTCTCTTGGGTCTCATTATTTCATTCTCTTTTTAAAAAATATTCCCTAATTATTGCAACCAAGTAAATTTTTTCTGAGTTCTAACAGAAGGCCCAAGTGACAGCTCCTGATTAAATATACACACTAGGAAACAAACAGTAGTTTCTTTCAATTGACTGAACTGCCTCTATACTTACCATCTTGCAAAGATATAATGACCAGAGACAAATGAAACTTTAATAAGGTTTCTCGGCCCTTTCTGCTATCCTCAAGTAAGTATCAAAACCTTCCATGAAAATTCAGTTCCATTTGAAGAACAGGAACAAGGCCTCATGCCCCTGCATAACTAAAGCTCTTCTTTCTGACTTCCTTCACCAGTTGCTTATGACTTTCCTTCTCATTTCTTTTCAGATTTCTCAGGCAAGTACAACTGAGCTGATAAATAAACAGCAAGCCCATTGAGTGGTTAACCCATCAGTCATTATATATTTGCAACATTTAGCATTCAATTGATATACTAAGTTTTCACTGAAATCTCTTTTATCCATGCCCACACAAAAAGTATAGTGTCAAAGGGCCTGTTCTTGTTGATAGTGTTGGGCAATAACTCCTCTCCATCTTCTTCACGAAGCCCTGGTGAATTCTGGACATCAAGTAGGGTGACCATGAAATTTATCATCCAAACTTGGACACACAGTGAAAGAAGTGTTACTAAAAATTAGGAAATGAGGGGGGGAAAGGGGCAGAATTTTGAACTATTCCAGGAAAACTGAGAAGTATGGTCACCCTACGAATTAGTCTCCCCACTTCTAGTCTGATATCCCTCAAAATCTCCCTCCTGTTGGAAATCAGAGTGATCTATTGTTATTAAACAGATCATGTGACTCTCCTGCTTAAAGCCCTCCAGTGATTCCCATTATCCATGGGATAAGTTCCAACATTCCCCAGGCAACATAAAATGTGTTATATTTTCTAATACCTACTATCTCCCAGTGATTGCAATTTCTCATGCTACGTTTAAATGTCTGGCAACTGAATTGATTGTAGTGGCCCAAACACTATCAACTACTTTTAATCTCCAGGCCTCTACAATTGTATGAGTCACATGATATTGGAATTATTCCCTTGTATTATCTCTCTCTCAGTAGATAAGGATGACGTCCTAGTGATCTTCATGCCCCCAATAACTTGCCAGTGCTGATGCTTAGTAAGGACCTAATTAACATTGATCCAACTGGACACAGACATGGAACAATTAGGCATTCCATATTCTGTCCTTTCCATATTCTGATAAAGCTACAGTAGGTTGGTTCTACCCTATATAGGAAGCTTGCTACATTTATAGAAACTCAATAGTTACCAGAACAGGAAAACTGATTCACAGTGTCTTGTTAAACCAAACACCAATTTTGGTTACTATTCTTTGATAAAGATTGATACAAAACCAGCCTGACCATAAAGAGTGGCAATCCCCATGTTGATGCTGGTGGCCGTAGAGAGAGAAAGTCTGACACAAGCCAGAGGAAGAGTGTTCATATCCCAAAGACTTAGGAAGCAGCTGGTTGTATGAAAACCTCACAGCACTACATTACACATGTTCTTCCCTTTCTCTTCTCTTTCTCTCTGGTTTTGCCTCCCACTTTGCTTTTAGTATAGTTTCTCTTTTCATTTTCTTTTGGGCCATTTTTCTTACTACTGTGTAAATTTTACCTCATGCTTATTCCCAATGTGCCCAAAAACACCTCAATCCTTACAGAGGCATCAGAGCTCTAGATTTTTCAGGATCTATCTCACCTATTCCTTCCCACAGAAATGATAATAAGGGTTCCTGCTCACATTTCCTTCCCCACTCCCTCAGCTTCCTAACCTACTCTGGTGCTTCCTTGTGTGGCTCTGCATGGTGTGGTGTAAGAGTTATTATTAACATTATTGAAGATGGGGTCTTGCTGTGTTGCCTAGGCTGGAGTGCAGTGGTGCAATCATAGTGATGCAATCACTACAGCCTTAAACTCCTGGGCCCAAGCCAACCTCCTGCCTCAGCCTCCTTGATAGCTGGGATTACAGGTGTTAGAGATTGGGTCTTGTTATGTTGGCCAGTCTGGTATCAAACTCCTGACCTCAAGCGATCCTCTTGCCTCAGCCTTTCAAGTCACTAGGATTACAGATGTGAGCCACTGCACCTGATCTTGTGATGGTTAATTTTACCTATTAATTTAGCTGGACTCCAATGCCCAGATTGGTAAACATTATTCTGGATGGATCCCTGACCAATGCATGTGGTGTGTCCCCTCCTCTTGGGAACTGTGAGTAACAATCTATCTTTTTGATGGCAATTGTCTCTTAATCTGTAAGTCTCACCATACCTGAATAATTTTTAAAAACCCACATTTTAAAATAGCCATGCAGAACAATATACCTACTTTCATTAAGAAAGGGCCAACTAGTGAAGGTTTCAAGCAGTAGAGAAGCATGTTGAGAGTTTTTCCATAAAGTTTAATTTAGCACCATTATGTAGAATCTAATAAAACCGAGATGAATTTTGCTTATTCCTTTTTCCCCTTTCTGCTTTTCAATCTCAGTTCCCTGGTTCTATCTGCTAACTTCCTACTGATCATTCAAAGCCCATTTCAAATGCCACCTTCTCTAGGAGGCATTCTCTAATCTCCTCGGTCAAAACTAATATTTCTTTCCTCTATGTTTCTATTGTGCTTTATTTATATCACAATTATAGTACTCATCACAATATATCATGGTTAATTGTATAAATATATCTGTCTCTCTTGCTAGACTGCAGTCTTTCTGAGAGAAACAGTTTAGTCTTACCCATCTTGGTAACCTCAGGACCTAGCATATCATTTGCCATTATCAACAAAAACTGGACTGAGCTATATTCTCATTTAGAGGCAGGACAAGTATATAGATGATTGCAATAGTTCCATTCAGAGATTAGTTAGCAAGCCCCTGAACTAGAGATGTAGCAGTAAGGATGAAAAAGGATTATCAGGTACATGAGCCACTCTTCAGGTGGCATCTAGAGCTGTGCCATCCAGTACAGCAGCCATTTCCCCCATTTGGATGCTGGGCATTTGAAAGGTAGCTCATTTGCTGTAAGTATAAAATATTCATTGAATATCAAAGACATAGTATAAGAAAATACATCATACTTAATTAAAATTTTTCATATTGGTTACATGTGGAAATGATATTTTAGATATACTTGATTAAATAAAATATATTAAAATCTTAAAATTTATTTCATGTTTCTCTTTATCTTTTTAAATTGACTATTAGAAAATTTTAGAATTGCATATGTGGCTTGCCTTCTATTTCTATTGGACAACTCTGATCTAGAGAACTTAGCAACTAGCTGGATGTGCAATGCACAAGGAAGAAGAAATTATAGATTTTGAGGCCAAATTACAGGACAAAAGTTTGTGCTTTAAAATAAATAAGGCAACTGAATGGAGAAACTGGCTTAAGTTGTAACCATGTTGAATTTGAGGAGCAGTAGGACCTATCAGTTGGACATCTGTAATTGCACAGGGCTTATTTGGTACCTAGGAGGTAGATAGGGGGCTTTCATGGAAAAGTCTCAAACTAGTGTCATAAGCTTTTTGCCCTCTCTTTCAAAAAATGTATAAAAAATAAAAGCAAACTTTGTTATTGGTTTCTAAAATAGATAAACATAACCATTAAGTAGGTTCTTATTTGGAAGCCTGTACTTTCACTTTTATAAAAGCTATATATGAAACTTTCCACATTTTCAGCAGGCTGCTGTATAGAGTAGGTGACTGGTAAGGTTAGACTACCTCGATCCTGAATGGGAACACAAAAGTCTGGAGGTGAGTGAGGTAAACCTTGGTGCAAAATGTAACTAGCCTTATGGATTCTGTAAATGCAGTATAAAGCTCTGAAGGTGCTAGAACAAAACAGGACAAAGCAACAGAGTCCAGAGACAACTTGCTGGACTGTGAGTCATACCACACCTTGCCATTTGGCTCTACTGATCATCCCCAGAGACATGAATCACAGAAGCCAGAGACCATGTTGTTTTACACATTCATAGAGGAGCAGGTGGTGGATACCAGCAAGCCACATTTCATTGCTTTTTACTCTTTCTTTCCTTTTTTTAAGAGCCTTTAAAAGATGCTTTGCTGGATGATAGTCATAAAATGAAAGATGAATTTATGTGTAAATTAGTCACAAGAGCCATCTCGCCTTAAATGAATCTTTTCTATATCTAAATAAACTAAACTCAAGTATGAATGTAAAAGTGTGTGACTCTCCCCACTGAGACAATTTTACTCGATGCCTAAGGATCAGGGCTAGAGTCAGCTCCAACAGACATCTAGCATGAAATCATGTGTGAAGATGACTACATCTTGAATAGAAAAACAAGTGTAAAGGCTGAAGCCTATAGGGATGGGTAGATTTATGGGTGAAGATGAAAAAGAATCACAAAGGAGTAGGACAAGAGGTAAAAGGAGACCCCGAGGAAGCATGAAAACAGAATGCCATGGAAGGCAAGAGAGGAGAGGTTTAAGGAAGAGGCAATTAATAGCATAAAATTCTACAAAGAAACGTCATGGTAAGTTAAAAAAAAAACTAAGATGGTAGAAATAAGTCTAAATATATCACTAAACAAAGTAAATTACTTGGACTAAACTCATTTATTAATAGAACAGAGATTCTCAGATTGAATCAAACACAATCCACCCCTATGTTACATAAACATATTTAAAGCCTAAAGTTTAAAACTAAAGACACCAAAAGACTAAAAGTGAAAGGAATATATATACACATATGCATATACACACATACATATGTGTATATATACGGTTGACCCTTGAACAACATGGGTTTGAACCACATGGGTCCACACATATGCAAATTTTTTTCAATAAGTATGTTGGAAAATTCTTTGGAGATTTACAACAATTTGAAAAACTTGAAGACAAACTGTATAGCCTAGAAATATTTTGAAAAATAAGAAAAATGTATGTTATGAATGCATAAAATATATGTAGATGCTAGTCTGTTTTATCATTTACTACCATAAAATATACACAAATCTATTATAAAAAGTTAAGATTTATCAAAACTTACACATACTCTTAACAGACCATGCATGGTGCCATTTACAATCAAGAGAAATGTAAACAAATACAAAGATGCAATATTAAATCATAACTGCATAAAATTAACTGTAGTACATACTGTACTGCTGTAATAATTTCATAGCCACCTTCTGTTGCTATTGTAGTGAGCTCAAGTGTTGTGAGTATCCACTTAAAATGCCATGTGACACTAGTCATGTCCACACGAGCAATTCATCTCTTTAGTAAATCATCTATCAGAGTAAAAAGTAATCTCTCAAAGTTCTTACATATTTTCCATCGTGTTTAGTGTAATACTGTAAACACTGAATAACATCATGGGACTCAACAAAGTTTCACTTGGAGAAACACTCCAGGAAGCAAAGTCATGACATTACAAGAAAAGGTTGAATTGAATTCTCTAGCTGAGTTTGCTCACAGGTGGACGATTCATTTTGTAAAGAGAAGACATAACTTACGGTATTGATAAATACAGTACAGTAGTATAAATGTATTTTCTCTTATTTACAGTTTTCCTAATAACATTTTCTTTTCTCTAACTTTGTAAGAATACAGTATATAATACAAATAGCATATAAAATATGTGTTAATTGAATATTTATGTTATTGGTAAGGCTTCCAGTCAACAGTAGGTTATAAGTAGTTAAGTTTTGGGGGAGTCAAAGTTTATATACAAATTTTCGACTGTGCAGAGAAATGACATCCCTTCCCCCCATGTTATTCAAGTGTCAACTCTCCATATAGAGTACACACACACACACACAGACACACACACACTAATCTAAAGAAAATAAGAAGTATTATTAGACGAAATAGATTTTAAGACAAAAAGTAATATGACAAAAAGGATCTCCTCACCAGTAAGATTAAAATAATCTTAAGTCTGAGAGCATATGAGATTTTCTAAACATTTACAAACAGAACTTGGCATAATTACAAAGACAAATTGACAAATCCATAATTATAGAGAATGGATTTTCATTATAACTCAAGAATTAAGAGACTAAACACATAAAAAGTCTACAAATGTAAAAATATGAGTAACATAATTAACATTTATCTACTGGACATTTATAGAACCTTAATTTCAACATTTAAAGGATATGATTCTTTCCCAAAACTGAACATATATTAGCTCACAAAGCAAGTCTCCACAAATATGACGGAGTTAAAATCATACAGATCAAGAATAAGATGCATTTTTAAAAGTAGTATTCAGTGAGCACAAAAGGAGTTCTTAGAATTGAAACATGGCAGGAGAAAAAACTCAGTAGAATGTGTGGAAGATAAAATTGAAAAAAAACCTCTCAGCAAGTAGAACAAAAAGACAAAGAGGTAGAAAGTAGGAGAGAAAAGCTAAGAATCTTAGAGCATCAGTCTAGTAGTTCTAACATTCCCAAAATAGAGATTCCAAAAAGAGAGAAAAAGGATTTTTTTTTTCCCTTGGAAAAAAAGAAGAGTAAGTCAGACTGAAGCCCTGTGACTCAGGAGACAGACATGATAAGGTCTGTCAAAGCCAGCATGCCTGACGACACCATGCTGTGCTTCTAACCTGAATGCAGAATCCCAGGGGAACCTGGCTCAGATGCTTATTTGTGCTTCACTTGTCACGACCCTGGGATGAAGAGGCTGCTGCTCCCTCCTCCATGCCCAGCTACAGAAGCCCATTCTCCTGGTCATTTTCCTGCTGGACATCCAGTGTCTGGCTCACACTAGGACCTCACCAGATACCTTGACACACTCATGACCTGACCACTCTGACTTCCCCAGAAGGGGCTTTTAAAACTGTTTAAAAACCAAACCCAGGCTGTGACCCAAAGATTCTATTCAGCTTATTTTCTTGCGGAAATAGCGTCCTTTCATTACAATGCTAGGTTTGAGCTTATTTCTGAAGTTTTATGCATATAAGCAATAGAACTCTAAAGAAAAGCAGGGACGTAGTTCACAGGGAAGTCAGCATGGTGCTTGCTCTGGAAAAATGAAAGGATGACGGGGAAGGAAAAAGGGGGCTCTTGCATAATACGATACTAGAGTTCATCGTGAAGGTGTAGTGAGTGCATGGTGCTTGCTTGGTTATTGTTGTTGAACTTGTACATATAGATAAGACTTTATATATTCTTATGGCTTGTGAGACATTTAAACTTGTGTTTTAAAAAAGCGTGAACAGGTAGAATGTATCCCAGTAATACATTTTAACACCCGAAAATCAAATCCTGCCCCCCAAGTGTTTCAGAATGATGAGTAAGTCATTGTTTTTGCTAAGTGTGAGCCACATCTTTTGAGAGCATGTTCATTGGCCAGGTAGAAACCAATGCCAGCATGCAGAGTGAAAAATTAAGTTAGTGGATATGGTAGATTCTATTATCGTTCCAAATATTCACTGCCCTTTTCTGTGAGAGACTGATAACTTCCTACTCCATTGAGGTCAGTCTTGGTCAAGGGCTTGCCAAATGGCATTCAAGTGTAAGTGACATGTGCCACTCCTGAGTGGAACCTTAAAAGCATTCTGTGGTTCTGTTGCCCATGAATGAGGCCAACATATTCCAGACTCCTTCATTCTGAGCTGTTCCTCCACTCTGGGTCCTAGAATTACAGCTGACCATAAAATTGTGAGCAAGAATATTGTTGTAAGTTGAGTTGCCTGGGGTTGTTAGACTAAGCTCCAGTAAACTGCTCTATAGAGAACTTACTAATGAAGAAAAGATAAAACAGAAGTCTAAGGTTGCAGCATGTGAGGAAATAATTTGCTCCTTTATCTAAGGCCTGAATATGTTGAGAGACAGAGATGAGTATTAGAGGAAGGCAGCAAATCCAAATTAGAGAGAATGACAGAGAGTATGAGCTACCACTGACAGTGAAAGAATATCTAATCAAAGACGCAGGGCAAGGGTGGGCCTTGGGGATGAGAGAGAAAACATGCTGTCAAAGACAGCAACCAAGGGAGAGAATTGGTAAAAGTAGAGTTGAAAAAAGGAAATTCAAGCAAGCAGGAAGAAGATGGTCCCCATCTTCTGAGAAGGTTAGAGGTAAGGACAGCTGCTGGGAGTGAGACGTGGACATGGGGTGAATAAGGTTCCTGAAAGTGAAGTTGGTTTTTAAGAATCTATGTGCATGCTGGCACTTCACTTCCTGATGGTCATTCAGTGAAATGTTGACCCAGCTTATTTGCCAATCACAAAACTTTCATTTAATTGCTATTGGTTGTATATTTAACATAATAAAAATGAAGAGATATTTTGCCTTCTTACTAGCTTGTACGTGTATAAAGTCCAACAGGCCTTAAAATTGTTTCTTCTATTAGTATTTTGAGGAAATCAGTACAACAAACTGTAATCTCTTAAAAAATTACTGAAATAATTTATCTATGTATGATACAGTAATTTGCCATAAATAGTTCAAAATAAACTATATTGTGTTTTTTAGGTATATCAAGGTTTCTGAATTTTTACAAATTAGATGTTAAGATATTTCTAACAACATGTTACTGAACAGGTGCATTTAAGGAAATAAATGATTTGGAAATAGGTATTGGTCAAATTAAATTTGACCACAAGAATTGTTAAATCTTTTATTATTAATTGTGCTAAACTCATTATGCAACTGAATTACTCAAGCGTTTGGTTTCAGATACATTCAAGCTTACTTATAAAATTGTATTTCTTTACACGCAACATTTTGCATGCAATTTCCTCCAAATTCTTTTACTGCAAACCTGGAAATCTAATAGTGCAATGTAATCTGAGATAAATTAATAAAAGAAAAATTTGTTCCATAATCACCTTGGTCAAAAGAGGTTCTAAGCCATTTGGAGCAGTGGTTGGACGAAATCTTCTCCTTCTCCATGTTTCAGATCTATTTTCTCTTGTGATTTTCCCGTTTGGGGGAAGTGGAGGAGGAATAGGCATCATGTAACTGTTAATGTTTGGAAGTTGATATGAATTCATTCTCTGTGAATTGCCTATGGAGTTCCTGAACTTCATCACTGCCTTCTTGCCCTGTAATCATATTTCATCACATAAGAACCAATGAAACAGAATCAGTGACTCAATGTAACCCAAATTTAAAGACAAGCCTAACTGATTGACATTGCATGCAAACACAACTGATATCAATAGACAAACTCAAAACACTCCAATCTGCTGAAAAATGACACTTTGTAGTATCTGCAGCAAATTAAAAATTCTAACCTTATGTGGTATATTTTTTAACTAACATAAAGTGATGACACTTTTACAGTACTTTTGGGGTTTTTCTTCAACAATCCATTAAACCCAATACAATTAAACAATTTAAAATCAAGAAGTTTGAAGTGTGCTTTAAAGCAGAGCTTTCGTCCAGTTAGCAATAGGAAATTAGGACTTTTTTCATATTCTTATTTCAGGCATCTAGGTATTAGAATATGCAGGATTTGCAAAGCTGTAAACAAACTGGCATGTACTGTTTAGCATAAATAACTCATGTACTATTTAGAGTAAATTATTACATTTACAGAGGAAAAATTAAAATATTTATCAAAATTTTAAGGTATATATCCTTTGACCTAGAAATTCTAGTGGTAGGAATAAATCCTACACAGATAACTATATAAGTTCACTAATATAAATGTGTATAAGGATACATATACACACATGCACACACACACACACATATATATGAAGAAGTTAGTTGCACAAAATGTAACATCATGTAAGTCCATCAATAGGAAGATGTTTAACTAAAACTTGCTTTGTTCCTATGATAGATCTCAGCAGGCTTAAACAAAAATAACATGAATATATTTATCCTGAAATAAAAAGGTTCATATGGTATGACCATAAATTTCTTTTAAATAATTTACGTGTGAATTCTGATTAAAAACAAGAATGACTGAAAAAACTTGAATGTGGGGCTACCTTTAGGGATATACCTTCATATTGTTTTAGAGTTTAATCAGCATGTGCTATTTTAATCATTAAAAAACACCAAAGGTATAGTCAATAATTACATTTGTCAGGTATAAGTGAGTCACTGAATTTTCACAAATTAGTAATTTTTGGGTATCTGAGGTAGTTTCCTAAATTTTAAGGAATATTTAAGTAGGTTTATCTATTTTGCACCAATTTATTTCTATTTCTACAATATAAATTTATATTGTACTTATGTTTATTTTTAAATTTCTAATTAATTTTTGATCAACTTAGTTTGTATTTTAATATTCTTATTGGTGAAAAATTATTTTGTAGAAAGGAAAGTCACTCTCCAAATATCTCTCATTGCTAAATGAGCAAAAGGAACTTATAAATGAAGGGCATGGATAGCCCATATTTTGATTTAAAAAACCATATGAACCAAAAGAGATTTAAGTGGATATTCACCAAGGAGTTTATAATTGTTAGAATGGTTGATATTGCATTTTGTCATGCTCTAATTTTTCTTTTCTTATATTTTCCATTTTTTCTGTAAAGGAGTACATTTATATTGTAATAAAAAATAAAAATAAGTAAAAAATAATGACAAGAAAATGAATCTAGAACTTTTTGTGTTTAAGGATTTGAAACAAAATTATTTCTGAGTAGGCATCAATCAATTACATGCCTTCTTTGGAAATGGTTTACCAGTTTTTCAAAAAAATTAACATGTTGTTCTTTACCTTGCTTCTTTTAGTTCAACAGCATTTTGGACATCTTTTCATGCCAGTGCAAGTAATAATACTTTTTAAATGTACTTTAATATAACATAACAAGTTAAAACAATACCCTATTACTTAGGTATCTTCCAATTGTTCACTATTGCAAATACAACAGTACAAAATATTCTTGAATCTGTTTCTTTACACATATTCTGTATTCCTAGGATAAATTCCTACATGTTAAAATGCTTGAGCATGTTCATTTAAAATGGTGACAGATATTTCCATATTGCCTTCACAAATACTTGTACTAATTTCTACTTCTACCAATAATATATGAGAAACTCTCATTCTAACATCATTCATTTTCAATCAAGTCATTATTTTTCCTCATTTGCATCTCATCCCGTCTGTTTTTGGCCAAATCACTTTTGCCTAAATTAAAGACTCTCACTCCTGCTACTTAGCAAAGTTCAACCTACTTCTATCTGTTGTAGCTTCAAGTACTTTCAACATGTATATACTTTACTCTTTAAAAAAGCAATAAGAGTTTTTTGAGTGCTGGCTACATACTCAGCAATGTACAGAATATTATTCTTCTTTAGGAGCTTCTTGTCTGATTTTATATTAAATCATTTTCATCATCAATGCCATTGAAAAAAATTACAGATAAGACATAATCACAGTATACTTTGTCTGTGAACATTACACTATAAGCTCCAATAAGTAACTTTTGTCTGTCTTGATGCCTAAAGCAGTACCAAGGCCATCATAAATGCTCAATAAATATTTACTAAATGAAAAGTGAGTTTAGCTAGTTGACATTATTGTGGAATTTATCTCAATCTTGTCAGCACATGACAGCTACCATTAGCTGCCTGTCTTTCAATAATACATACCCCAAAAACTTGAAACAGGAAAGGCCCTGTAAAGATTCAATTAGTAAATCTATCCAGTGGCTCAGAACAGATTTGAAGAGTCACATTAAAGGAAAAAAAAATTGCTCCCCAGCCAGCAGAGCTTAAATAATACCTGATTGATGGTGTTCACATGTCTAATGGGACAAAGTATTGATCAAAGTAGCATTAATAATTATGGAACTTAAAAAATAATATAATCACCTTGGCAAGCGTGGAAAGCATCCATCCGAGTACTATCTAGGGGAGAGGAAATCCTACTCATTGGACTTTGAATATTTCTAGTCCTAATGGCAAAGTTACCGCTGGAGGATACAGAGGGTTTTAGCCAAAGACCTTTGAGTTTTCTGGTACTTTTGGCTAGCCTATTCCCAAGATGAGATGGGTGTATCAGGCCATATAGGCCTTATACGATTAACATTCTATTACACTATCTCCCCTCATTCTGATTCCATGCTCACTAGGCAACTTTCTCATTGTGATTTGGCTTCTCATATATGTCTGCCTACTAGGGGATAATGCACTTCTTCTATAAGCCTTGACTATGACATCTCTTGGTGAATAAATAGCCCCTGAATATCATTGAGTTGCCCATTTTCGTTTATTATCTAGAGAAAAATGAGCTTGTTTTGAGTTCGTTTAGTTAGCCTGGACAGTCTCACAAGATGTGACTATTCCTGGACCCTGGCTAAAACAGGAAATCTCTGGGTCTTCAAAGTGGAGACCAGAGCCTAGAAAGTGTCAAACTAATTGACATATGACTCAAGAAGTTTCTGCCTAACTGTAAGCAGTCTTCCCTGGATGAAGCACCACCACTTTTGGATTAATTTCTCTTGGTTTCTAGAAAAGTATTATTAAATTAACTGAAATAAGATTTATGAAAAGTGCTTCAGAAACTGAAAAGCATATTAAGCAGATTAATATATTATTATTTTTAGAGTTGTATTTATACTTTTACTGTGAAACACAATCACTTGTCTGAATTAATTTCTTAGTGTCAAGGTTATCTGTCAATTAAAAATAAAAATATCTTAATTTCATATATCTTGTGTTTCTTAAATGAAACATAATCATTCCTTTGAACATAATGACAATTGTACTCATGTCGCAGGTTTTTTCTTAAGCTGGCAAAATTTTCTTCATTTTAGAAAAATTAACAATACTTTTCCTAATTAGTGAATGTACTAATTCCTCCTCCCTATTTAAGTAACTCATGTTTCATGGTTACCATACCTCCTTCCTGTGCTCTATTAAAATAAGGGAAAATTATCTGAGATATAACCTTGAGAGGGTAGCAGAATCAAGCTCCTATGTGTGATAAACTCAGCATTTTTTAAAGATGGACATTCTATTCTTTCTATATTCAACCTTTTAAGAGTCAAACTTGAAGCAATTTCATACATTGATGGGAAAGTAAGTCGGCATGCAAATGCAAACCTATTCTTGGAAAGTTTCATTTTCTAGGTTTCATGCATTTAAAATTTGGAAGAAGTCAACACTAGGTCTTTTCTGATAGAAGTCGTATCTGGTTCAGAAAAGTTTTCCCCTTTGTTTTTCAATCAGCCTTGTAAACTAAGGAGAAATCACCATGCATTATTACCAATCTATTCTTTACTTTTTTGCTCAGTGACACAAATTACAGGCCTTCCCATATGAGTAAGACATAATTAATCACAAGTATGTAGTAAGTGTTTCATACATATACAATATAATTTTCACTGTGTAGATTTTAATCGAATATAATACCTTGACCACTGTAATAACCTATAATAATCTACTCAAAAATTAAAATATATTTATTGATAAAAATAACATTTACCCCAATGGGAAACAGAGCTTCATTTTCCAGCAATGAGGTTTTTGATCTGGACCTTGAAGTTACCTTTGGAACAGTTTCTACTGCAGGATTACTGGGAAGAGGCTGTAATCGAATTGGAGGCTGCATATTTCCTGGAGCAGTATATGGTCGAGGAGCTGTCTAGACAATTAGGGGAAAAAATTCCATTTAAATTAGTATCTTGACATGTTTCCAGAACCAATTAATAACCCAATAAATTGCCTAGAGTAATTAATGGTGCCTTTTTACTGAACAGATTAAACTTTAATTATGTCCTTCCATTATACATACCCTTATGACCCAAAGTATTTGTTAAAACATATGGTGTTGAAGTCCTCTATATAACTAAATGCCACAATTATAGAGTATTCTAGACAAAGGAGATGTCCTCCATTACATTCCTGTATTTTCATTCATACTGCAAACTTGCTGACAATAACTAATTTATGCTCTTCATACAATGGCTTTGCTCAATTTAATGTTACGTTGAATAATGTTCCTATTTTAGGGGTCTAAAAGGATATTATTGGAATGGACTCATTTCTGTCTAAATGTCTTCAATATAAACTCTACTCTGAATCTTTTAAGCCTTAAGACTGGTGCTGAAGTAAAAGCAGACAGTATAATTCAAACAAAAGAGGAAAGGAAATGCATTACAATTTATTCAACGGCATCCTTGAAATACTAGGAAAACAAAAATTAAAAAAAATTGTAACTGGCAACTTTGGAAAATGTATATAAAATTGGATATGTTTTCTATGCTAGATATTTTCCATTTGTCCCTCTAGATCTACCATTCACCTTTTCTGGCCTGACCTAGACTCTGGGGGTCACTCCTTTCGGGACTACACCCACTAACCTCAGGACTGCAGCTGGAGTCCACTAGTGACAGGCACTAGCAAGAGATGAAATTAGGGTCTTTCTTCTCCTTGACTCACCCTGCAGGGTCATAATGGGCCAGCTGGGTCCCTCTACCAAAGTCCACAGCTCCTACTGGGAAGCCCTCTCCCAGCTACAGGTACTAGCAGCTGGTTCTGGTGTGCAATTCCTCTGTTCCCCCATTAGGCCTGGGTGCTGTGGCTCCTGATATGCTGACCCTAGCATGCTTAGCGTCCCTAGTTGGTTTTCCTTAGCCCTGCCTACTTCTTTGCAAATAGCTTATTAAACACTTTCTAATTACACCGTTTGAGCCATCTGTCTACCTCCTGCTGAGCCACTGACTGATGCATTTTCTAATCAAGAATATACTGCAGCAAATGCCAAAAGTGCTTGTATAGTGCATTAGAAGTGCTTTTGGGGCATTGAAAGAATATTGTTAGTTTAGTATAAAGATTAGCAATGTGGCTGGGTGCAGCAGCTCACACCTATAATCCCAACACTTTGGGAGGCCAAGGTGGGTAGAACACTTGAGCCCAGGAGTTGGAGATTGACCTGGGCAACATGGTGAAACCTTGTCTCTACAAAAAATGCAAAAATTAGCTGGGTGTGATGATGTGCGCCAGCTACTCAGGAGTCTGAGGTGGGAGGTCACCTGAGCCCAGGCAGGTTGAGTCTGCAGTGAACTGGGACTGTGCCACTGCACTTCAGCCTGGGCCACAGAGTGGGATGCTGTCTCAGAAAAAAAAAAAAAAAAAAAAAAAGATTAGCAATGTGTCAAAAGTAGAATACATCAGACTTTTGACCCAATTGTTCTAATGCAATAAAATAGTAGAAAGTCTATCAAGAATTGTACATATATATTTAGGAAGGAGGATGAGAAGGATGGTATATAAGTGACTAATGAAAAGGGTTTAATACATTAAAGAATGGTGAACAACAAATATTCAGCTCTGGAAAAGTGTGTGTAAATACTTTAAAAAATGATGATAAGGCAGCTCCTACTACCAAAAACCAGCCTTAGAAGTTAGGCTTGAGAAGCATGTCATATGTTGCTAAATCTCTGATTTTGTTAAGTCAACATTTATTGAATTCCCACCATAGAAACCGTGAGAACATAAAAAGTGATTTTTAACATCTAATGGCAACACAAAACAACTAGTGTCAAATGAACCATACAAATACTGCCAAACAGACAATAAAATACCTGAGACCAGAACTTAGAAGTAAAAGTTCTTAGAATCTTTAGGGTAAGCCAAAGAGGCTAATACAACTTAAAGTCTCACAGAAGCAGTTAGATTTTATCCCAATTGTAAACAAGAGAAGAAAGTGGATAAGCAGAGAAGAAGGACAAATTTGAATATCCGACCAGGAAGAAAGCTGGTTGTGAGCAAGACATGGGAAGAGTAGCAAAGATAATATTCCCCAATATCTGTTTTCTTTTCTTCACTGGGAACATCGTTATTATGAATAAAGATGACATTTCCCAGCATCCCTTGTAATTCTGTGTAGATGTATGCCTCAGTTTTGGCCAATAAGATGAGAGCAGAAGTGACATATGAGACTTCCAGGTCATGTGCTTAGAGAGAAGATATGTGCTCTCACTTTACCTCTTCCCTCTGGTGAAATATCCAAATGGCGATATACCATCTTGGCTTTTATGGATAAAAGCAACACCCTAAGTTTGGCAGATCAGCAACACAAAAGGAGTCTGGGCTTTTGATGACTTCACAGAGTTAAGATAGCATGCCAGCTGAGACTCATGGATATGCTGAGATGGGGAGGAGACCCTTTTGTTTATGCCAATGTTATTATATTTACAGTTTTCATACACAAACCTATGTCACAACCAATATGAGAAGCCAAGTGGATTGACTAACACAGGATTTGCTTTAAAGAAACAAAAAATAAGCCTATATGGTCCAAAAGGTAAAAGGTCTTAAAACCCACAAAGAGAAATTAGAACAGAGGTTTCTGAACAAAGGAATCAGATTACCCAAAAGAATTCTTTTGAACTTTGTAAAACAAACATGCCTCAAGGATCTCTCCTGTCAAATAATCCAACTGAACACAAAAACTTGAAAAATCTATTGTAGAAATTTAAGAGAACAGTTTACTGCAAACTAGAACATGATCTATTGGCTGTTGTGCTCTAAATTTTACTTCCCTACATTTGCATATAGATATCATTCAGTTAGATGAATGTGGTAGTCAAATGTTTAACTGATTACATTTATCTCTAAAAGCAAATCTGCACCATTAACTAACAGCTGTGAGCTACAAATTGTTGTAGTTCACATCAGAAGCCACCTTAAATTCACTATATTTTAAATTGTGTGTAATATATTTTCTTGGAATAAATATGGCATTGTAGCTTAACACTCTGAAAACCATACCAGAATATGAATTGAAATTAACTACCTGGTGATTACTTAGCTTAGCTGAGCATTTCTAACTCTTAGTAGAAGATCAGTGTGGGTGAATGTTCCAAGCATATGGAGAATTAGCTGAAATGATTTTCCATCATTTTAATGGGAGTGGTACAGCTAAAAATCTGTATACTATTTTGAAAGTTTAGGTTACCAAGGGCACTAACATTGTATTGGATGCTTTCCTTATTCACTTAAAAAAGTTAAAAAAGAAAAAATCAATGGCAAGATCTCAAAAGGATTATTATCTTCATCTCAGGGACACTTGGAGATCATGAGTCAAATTTAAAGAATATGTATCCAGATGGAAAAAAAAGGGAGGGGGATTTGGATTTCTGTAAAATGGGACCTATTTAATTCCAAGATCACAATAGGTATCCCTTACGGTGCAAAAGCACCATCAGGGCGGGCCACATGAAGAATCCTGGCTTACCAGAGAGAAAGGTTTTTGAAGCTGGTGTCAGTGTTTCCTGTAATTTTAAAATTACTTTTTCACTCCTACCACATTAAGATCTGCTGGATGTATCATAAACTATTTATTGAGGGTGTTCAGCTGGAAAATTGAAAAGAAAGCCTTTCAAGGATTTTTCCTCTCTGAAACAGGTGGGAAGACAGAAAACAGCACTTGATTGTTTCTTTTGTTTCACTCAGGTTAAGCTTTTGAGAGTCTAGTGAATTTGCCATCCAATAAAAGAATTTGTATACATATATATTCAAATCAAACCTGGAAATAGGGTGACAACAAAGGAAAGATGGTTGCTTTTCATCATTTGAGCTGTTCATCAAGAAATGTCAAAACATATTTACCCTTTGAAAAATGTCAAAGCTTAACACTATATGTGATGAACCTACTTCAACAATCTGTGAAAGCATTGCAATTTCTCCATAAATATTTTGCAATTCAGAAAAAGTACATGTTAACAAGGAAATATATTAGGCTACACAAAGCAAGAATAAAGACATAATCAAGCAATTTATTTACAACTTAAACCATCAACCTCCAGCAAATGTTTTATAAATCTTTTCCTGTATCTATATTATTTCAGGGTACTTTACCTTCCCTCAAGCAAACACCACTTTTAGATTAGAAATGAATCAACCTGGAATAAAATATCAGTGTTTAGTTTCTTCAGATAGAATTTCTGTACATTTAATTATTTTTATTTTAGAGTATGTGCACAGACTTTTAATAAAAGAAGCTCAAATGTTAGTATTTAGCCCAATATGCTACATGGTACCATTGAATATGTACAGATAAGGTGGAAGTAGAAGGAACAGCAAGAAAAAATCCAGAGGTCAGAAAATATAGAATATGTATAGTGGTCCCATTTTGCTGCATTGAAGGGTGCTAAAGAGTAATCATGCAGAAAAAATTTGGAATAGCTAATTTGAGGTCATATGGTTTAGGGTCTTAAATGTCACCTGAGAGTCTGAGCTTTTCTGTAGGGAATACAGGCCAGGGAAAGTATCTGGGTATGTAAATAACATAAGTAATCTGGACTTCCAGAAAACTAATCTAGCATTAACGAGCAAAATTGATTTGGCAGTAGTGATATTGACTAGAAGTGAGATATTCAGAAGAGACAGAGTTGAACAGATATAAGACTATATTTTCATTCAGTAGGACTGGCAGCATTACGGAGTCATGCTCCCAGAGTATCCTTTCTGAGAATAAGAAATAATAAATTAATTAGCTGGGATACTGCATGACGAAGTGTTTAATATTACTCACCAGTGCTAACGGACTGGAATGTCCTTCATCAGCCAGAACACTATGGCCACGATTAGTCTTTGGGCCAACTGGTGGGTGGGGAGATAGGATTGGCATGTTATTTTCAACAGACCTTCTTGTGTGCTCTCCCTAGAATAAGAAAGCAATTTAGCAAATAGATGCATAGTTAGTAATCTAGGTTAGATTATGCATGACATGTACGAAATACTATATGACTAAAGAAATTCTTTCTCATTTCTTCCAAGAGTTACTTTTGTTAAGGAGTTAGGTGCGGTGGTAAGGCAAGAAATTGAGTCGGCTTTAGTTGTGCTCAAAGAAATAACTGCAAAAGCAGTGTATCCTCCATTTTAGCAATAATATTTGTTAATTTGCTTCAAGCAGATCACTACAAAAGGCATAATGAGCTTTACTACTGCGATCAGTAGACTACCAGAAATAGTACTTTTCTATCTTAGAAAATAAATAATTCCATTAGGCAAAAAGTGTTCCATGTTTTTAAAAAATGAGAGCTAAAATATATCTTGTGCCAAATTCAGTAATAAAGTGAAAATTGTTCAAATAAAAATCATATGAAGAGGTGCAAGGGTAGCAAATCTCTGACAATGCTACAATATGCTCATGTACTTCCTTTAGTGGGTCTGGCTACCTGGGCAAGGGTGAATAACACACAGCAACTTTTCCTGCTTCATGCAGTGTGAGTGACTCTTTTTTTCCAGTAATCACATTTTCTCCATCAACATTTCAGCAGATAAATTACAGAATCTATGACTCAGTCCTTGATGTAGGGTAATATTGGCAAAGTTGGATTAACCACAAATCTCTACACACCAACTCTTTGATCTTGGACCCATCTTCTGTCATTTGAAAACATTTTTGTAACAAAATTATCTTCTCACCCTGAAAAAATAGACCTGAGTCCATCAGGCAAGGGTGAAAAATTACTGTCTTTTATGGCAAGTTATTCTACAGAAGCTTTACAAATATTCATCAGTTTGTGAAACGTATCTTAGGCCACACATTTGTAATACTACAGTACACAGAAAATTAAGAACAACATGTGATTGCAAATGACTTAAGAAACTGAGTAAAACTGCCAACCTAAATGGAAATCTTGAATTTAACTGAATATCTCATCTCTTGATTCAAGTTTATATTTCCTGAGTTCACTGCAAAGAAGATATATTTAAAAAATAGGAAACAAACAAAGAATTTTAAAATGCATTTTACAAAATCTACACTTTATCATGCTTTCTTTTGCTAAAGAGGATCCTTTCCACCATATATTTCCAAGGGTCACATTCAAATGAAAATGTGTCATTGTATCATTCCTAAAAAGCCCAGTTTTCCATCAGGTTGGAAACATTACCATCCATTTTTACCTTCTTAAGACACAAACAAAAATCTCTTGGCCTCTATCACAAGAATATATAAAAGCAAAATTTCAAGAACATTTTCAAGTTTGTCTTTGAAAGGTTTGTACCTCATTAAAATTTATTTTGTACAAACAGCTCCTATATTTGTCACAATCTTCTGTAATGATGATGGCTAAGATTTAGGCTTGGTGAACCATCATTGACTTCAACTATGTTTTAACCAAAAGTAAAGTGTCCCAGGGAACTGGAATCATAGTTTCACTGGTTTTTTTAAAATCATAAAATAATACTATGAAGTAAAAGAGAGTTATATAACTCCTTACCTTAAACCTCTGGATTTGCTCCTTCCTAGCTAAGGTCTCCAATTTCTTTTTTATTTCAAGCTGATGGTAACGCTAAGCATACAGGAAAGAATAAAGGAGAGAATCATATCGGTTATAGCAAAGACCAGTTTAGAGGAAAATAATTCCAACAGCTAACTATATTCTCAATTAGTCCTCTTCTCATTGAGATGGAGAAGAATCATCTGCATCAGTGCACAAGTGGGAATATAAATTGGTGCAACTATTTGGAAATTCAATTTTGAACATATATTAAGCAGTTAAAAGTGTTCATAACCTTTAACCCTTAAATTTCACTTCTAAACCTGTGGAAAATCTAAGTAATTTTAAAAAATGTCTTATGCACAGAGATGCTATCTGAAAGATTTTTTTTCCTTTTTCTTCAAGGCAAAAAAAAATGCAGAAACAATATGAACTATAAAGAGAATGGCTATCTTTCTGGCACATCCATATGATGGAATAAAATATAATTGATCATTTAAATAAGGTTCATACAGATTTTGTTTAAAAAATGGACAATGCACATAATGCAGGATAAAAGCAGGATACAGAATTTCACAGAAATACAATTTAATTTATCAAGCTCATATTGTGTATCTGTCCCTGTGCTAGGAAGGTGCTTCACATACATTATTTCCTCTTGAACAACTCTAATTGCCAAGCCACCCTATTTTACAAACAAAGGCACTGAGGCAGAGGATAATGAACTTGCCCCAGGTCATATACCCAGCCAGGGGAGGAGCTGTAATTTCAACCTTGGCCTATCTGACACTAGCTTCCTGTTTTTCGCTTGTTTTTTCACAAAACCTTGTTGTCCCTGTCACAACATAGTATGAGTTTACTAAGGTAAAAATATGAATAGAAAAGAGACTAGAAAGAAATGCATGTTAACAGCTGTTGTCTCTGAAAGGAGGAATTGTATGTAATTATTTTCCTTTTTTATGCTTTTCCCCCCAAGTTTTTGTAATATATTATTCTATAATTTAAAAATAAGCCCCATGTAAAAATAATCTGCTTAAAAGGCAAATTGAAATTAATTAGACATATTTGAGAGTGTTTTATTCATTGGCCCTTTGAAAAAATGTTTCCCCTCTGTTCTTGGTTCCCTCCTGCTGCCTTAGGAACCCTGCAGACTCAATAATTCCCTATCATCAGTCCTCTTCTTAACATTTCCCTTTCCTCTCTCTCTTCCTCTGATCTCCTACCCACTTATCATCAAACTGTTCAATTCACTATCGACCTTTTTCCACCTTCCATTTATTCCCAACTCACTGTAGTCATCCACATCTACTGACTTGCCACTTCCCTACTGCTGAAACTACTTTTGCCAAGTCCACCAATGTTTTTGTCTTCTGGGTCAAACCTAACTTCCTTTTGTTCCCCCATTGCTCATCTTATTTGACCATTCTGCAGCTTGTGAGAACCTTCCAGCTTCCAGGACACCATTCTAACAGGCATGTTTTTGACCTCTTGAAGGTTCCTTTTCAGCCCATGCTGTTGTTCTTGATCTCCTGCAGTGCACATACCTCCAACCAGGTGAGAAAATCTTTCTTCTGAGCTCTTTCTTCTCCCTCACTCCTTCACATTCAGTCAGCTTAAATCTTTCTCCCACTTCAGCTTCTCTGTAGACAGCTGCGTCTCCCAGCATTACCACTACTGCTATTAGCCTACACCCTTTGGCAATAGCTTCCTAATTGACCTCCCACCTCCAATCTTTTCCAGCTCATTAATCCATCTTCCACATTTTTAGCAACATCATCTTTCTAAAACAGCTCTGCTCATTTGTTTTACTCCCCTGCTGAAAAACATTTCATTGCCTCATCACCTACACCCCAAACTTAGTTGAGAATTTAAGGCTCTCCAGAGACTGGGTACCAACTTGTTGGAGAGTGTCACTTCCTGCCACTCCTGCCAACTAACCCACTGTGCAGTCTGGCCTCAGTGAGGGTTCCTTTCCATCTACTATGTCCTTTCACACCTCTGCAACTTCTGAGGTCTGGAACACCTTTCCCACATTTTCATAGGATCCCTCACTCGTCTTGAAACAGCAAGACCTCTGTTCAGTTTCCTCTGACTCCCACAGAGAAAAGTCATCCTCCTCTTCTTTTCTGAACTCACTCTATTCGTTCCTCTCTTCTAGCACTTAGTCACATTCTACAGTATTTTTTTTTAATCCTACCTTGCAGCTTCAACACACAGCCTCATACTGGCACATGGTAAACCTGCAATTATGGCTTGTTGCATGAGTGAATGCATGAATGTGAATACAGCAGTATTAGCAAGGAGCATCAGCATAAACTAAATGTGAGATAAATGTGACAATTTAAAGATAAATATTGTTTGTTCTGTTATGTTTATATATTATTTATTGTATTATGTAACAATTATGTTATTTAATATATTACATATTAAAATTTATCTAAAATATTTATTCAAAACTAGGAATCCACAAAGATTTCAATAATAGCATATTCAACAGTTATGATGTGTCACAGGGTGTTAAGTGAGATTTTGGAAAACTAGACTTCAAGGATTAAGGCTAACAGAGAACTCAGTGCCTATTGAGTAAATTTGAAACAAGGTATTAATTTTATGTTTTATTAATTTTATTTATTTTTTTCACAGAAAAATTACAGCTAATACTTTTATAAGCAAGAATTTAGGGCCAAAAACAACAATTCTATGTAATTCATGGACATGATATGAAGCAAAAAGTGAATTCCTAAATTAACAGATCATACACATCTTAAGTGAACACTTCATCTACCTAATGTAGCATAATAATAAATATTTTCAGTGGCACTAGACTTAATATTGGTTTACTGATGATTCTACAGTTGTTCATAAATGTTTACTGCACTCACAGGTCAATGGTTTTATGAGCCCAGTTTTCTGATTTACTGCTTGTATGGTCAAGCCAAGAAGTGACATGCTTTTTCAGAGACTAAAATGGTGTTGATGCTTGAAACTACAAGTTCCATGGAGCAAGGCTGAAATAATCTATCAAATTAGCTAGATATCACATTAAGATACCCTGTCAGATTAAAAAAATATATTGTTGATGCTTGGTTTGTGCATCTATGTTGACCAGAGTGGCCTATGGTAGGAGGGACAGCAGATGTTAAAATACCTATTCCTTGAAATGTAACATACGGCTGAGCTTCAGAGCCTTAAAAGAATAACAGATCTGAAGTAATTCATGGCAATGGAATTACTGATATTTAAACAGATGTCACCTTTTTTAGCAAATGGAAATTGAGGTACAGATGGTGAGGGCTGGTATGTTTTAGAGTAGCCATTGTAAATGAAAAATGTACATTTGGAAAATTAAATATCACAAAATATATAATGATGTCCGTATTTTTCTCCAACTGAAATGAAGAAAAGCTTACGTTAGACTTCTGGCTCCTGGCTACCCAGAGAGATATTGAGTATTTCTTTGTTTCATTTTCTTTTTTAATGAAATGCAGAAAGAATATCTCTTTTTCTAGGTACAAAAGCATTATTAATTATCATATTAGACAAAATCAATTACAAAGAGAATAGTAAAGATTTATACCTCCATCTTCAGTGATGTGGAAGTAGAAAAAAATAAAATAAAATAAAAAATAAGTATATATTTTTACCTCCATATCAAGAACTTTATGAAAAATTGCCTGGGCTAAGCATTCCCGGATATATTTTTGATGATCCCGCTTCATCATATTTAGTTTATATTCTTTTTCAGAAAGTATTCTTCCACTTCTTGTGATCTGTCATGAATAAATAAAATATACATAGAAATATAAAATAGAAAATGTGGTGTTAGTTTCCAAAAAAGGGAGGCTGGAGGGTGGAGAAGACAGACAGACACACACACACACACACACACACACACACACACACACACACACACACACACAGAGAGAGAGAGAAAGAGAGAGAGAGAGGCATTGGGGAGGCAGGGAGGTAGAGAGAGAAAAAAAAATGAGAGGGGAGAAAGAGGGAGAGAAAACATCGGTAGCTTTTAAGCCTAAAGGAATATATCACTATGGTTGATCAACTTTCACTTTTAATGAATATTTCATGAGGCAAAAAGGAGAAAGGCAGTCTCATATACCCTTCATTGTGAAAACACACACAGGTGGCACACTTGACGTTTAAAACAAGATTTTCATCACAGTAACAATTTTCCCTTGATGGAACCCAGGTGTTCTTTTCATTTCTTTTTTGAACACTTTCCTGGAGGATGGGGGCGGGGTACTACTTTGAAAAAATGACCAGGAGCAGTGATCACAGGACTGATGATCTTGTAGGAAGTACTTTGAAGAGCAAACATGCGAGCTACAGAGGATCTCATCAGTTTGCTTTAAAAATAATTGGTTTCATTACTTTGTTTTCCTACTGCTTTTTTTTCTTCCACTCTCCAGCCCAAAATGTAATTTAATTTGTTGTTTTGATTCAGAATTTTACAGATTATGTATTAGCATACATAGAAGATACTCAATATTGGTCTCAACTGGCATCATTGCAAGTCCTAGGAATGGCCATTTTTGTTGTGGATTTACTTATTTTTCTTCTCTTTAATTCTTCCTGTGGGCATATTTGTTGATTTGTTGTATTGTTTTCTATCCCCTGTAAATGAAGAGTGTTACCCATATGGATTGTTCACCTTCTTCTTTTCCACTTATTTAAGCTTTGCTCCCCTCTTTCATGCAAGCCACATATTTTTCTTAATTCTGCTAACTGTAGTTTTTAACACTACTGTTGCAACACACTGGAGTATTAAGATCAACCAGAGTTGTGCTACAAGTGATGGCTTATTGATAATCTTTTTTTGTAAATACATTTTCCAATGGAAGAAAGAGGTATACCTATAGAAAGTGTGCTTGAAATCACAAATAACCCACTTACAGTCTTTGTGTGACTATGTCTGATCTCCGCAACTAGAGTGGAAGCTCCTATAGGGCAAAGGTGCTTAAACTTGACCATGCATCAGAACCACCTGCAGGGCTTGTTGAAAAACTGATAGGTCCCTTAACAGAGCTTCTGATGCAGTTAGGTCTCACATTTGCATTTTCTGTCGGGTTTCTGGGTGACCCTGAACACTGCTAGCTGAGAGGCTATATTTGAACCTCTAGAGAAAGGCCTGCATCTTTCTGATTTGAATTGCCATGAATACAACCAGTGTTCAGTAAGGGCTTGTTAATGATGCTGATAAGTAAATACAAAGTCCTTCCCATTTGTAGGCAAAGTTCACAGACTGTTATCCAAAGAAGTGATGTTAATAGTAACAATAATTACAACACCCGTTTATTGCACATCTCTAAGTGCCACGACAATTCTGAGAGCTGCATGCCATCATTCTCATTTTACAATTGAGGAAGTTGGGGCTGAAAAAGTTAAGAAAGTGATTTACTCAAGATTCTATGGCTTATAAATGGCAACTCGGTTTCAGCCAGGTCTGTCTGATAACAAATCCTCAGGAGGAGAAAAGCAAGCTCTCTGAGATCTGTCAGCTAGAGTGCCAAGCACAGAAACAACAATTAGAAATGCAATACGTGCTCTTTCAACACCATGGCAACAATAGTTAAGGAAACCCATTGTGTTTTAAGAAGGTAAACAGCTAACACTTTCTATAACCACATCTCTTTCTTTCCATGGAATACTATAACATTTTGAAAAGGTTTCACATTGTATACATTTAGAGGAATAGAAATGTTGTGGAAAGAACAGTTGTGAAGCTAATGAAATACACTAATATTATCAATAAACCATCACAGGAAGTAATTGTTTTTAAATTTGGGGGAAATGTTGAAATGTACATGTCTTCCACACCACATTCTGTGAATATCAAAAGCAATATTTTTTCCGAAGATGACAGTAAAATCTTCTCTATCTTCAATTCCTAACAGTTTCTAGCTCATACAATGTGATCAATAAATATGTGTTGAATGAATGAATAAACAAACCATTGAAATATGCTGTTGGAAAGTCTCAGGGCCTTTTCCTCAATAGTTTATAAGTTTTCTTAGCAGTCATAGTGACCTGCCTTCCTACCTTTTCAAACAACCTCAAATACATAAATCAAAACTTTGGAAAGAAAGTAATTTTTTTAAAATGAGGGCAAGTGGAAGATGTCACTCAAAGAGAAAGCCTGAAAAGGTAGGGAATTATTGGACTTAATGAAACAAGAAGGTCAGTGGAAAGTAAACCAAAACTTACCAGTCCTGATCTTAAGAGATGACGCCTTATCCTTGTATTGTTAAAATACCCAGCCAGGTGTTTATCCATAAGGCTATTATATGCAGCAAGTAACCTAAAATACAAAAATAAAACCAATAAGGTTTTACAAGGGGTTGTTTGATAACCAAGGCAATTCTTTACTGTTTCCCCAAATAGTGCATAATCATTCACTCATGCAGCCTGCCAGTCATTCATATATGTGTTTAATAAACATGTATTGAGTCCCTACTCTTTTCTAAGTCTTATGATAAGATCTAGAAAATTGTCCTGATTTTAATTATTCCACAGACTAGTATGGAAATCACACATCAACAAGTAAAGTGGATGGGGAAAGTACAACAATAGAAATATGCAAAAAGTCATGGCAGCACAGAGAAGGAGGCCACCAGCTCCATTTGTCAAAAATGGCTTCACATCGGAGGCCTGATGGGAAAGCAAGGGCTCCTTCAGCAGATTCTTCCAGCGTCTCATGTCATACCCTAAACTCTGGTAACTCAAATTTACCTGCTGTCTCTCATCTTCAGAATACACCGTGGTCTCCCAACTGTGAAGGCCCTTCCTTCACCTGCCAGCCAGCAGATAATATCTGTGGTGTATAAGCCTCTCTTCTCTTAGGAAACATTCTCTGATATGTCCTGGTGTGCTGTGTTGTCTTCCACTCCCGCTCCCCACCTCCTACCCCAAAAGTCCCTGAGTTACTATCTCATCACATAATATGTAATTGTTTATTTCTTGGTGTCCTCTGCTAGATTTGAAGGCCAGGCCAGGATAGAGCATTATTCTTGGTATCCCTACTGATGATATTTGTCATGTATCGAAATAATAATGTGCTCAGTAAATAAAGATATGATTTTGTTTGGGACTTATTTTTATTGTTATAAGTTCCTAACTAAATTTAAGCTCAGTATTTTGAAGTGTTAACTTCCTCATATATATCTAGACATTTGCATTAATTTCACATCCAGCACCAAAACAATAATTCATAGATCACTTTTGATTTTTAGGGTCTTTTATTTTAAGAGTTAAAAGAGGATAAATTGGTTTGTTGATTATATGCTATACCTTAGTAAATTGTCAATCTAAGTCTGTATGTCAAATTGAGCACTATTTTCTGTTTCAATCTATCCTTCATTAATTATTCAGTAACTTACAAAAACATGCACGCACATATGTATGTATACATGGTGCATGCACATATACATTCATACATAGACATATACATAGATGTTAGTATATACAGTAGTCCTCCTTTATCCACAGGGAATACATTCCAAGACCCCCAGTGGATGCCTGAAACCGTGGATAGTACCAAATCCTATGTATACTAGGTTTTTTCAATCTGATATCCAATACGGCTGGTAAGTGACTGAAGGGTGGGTGGCATATACTGCGTGGATACCCAGGAAAAAGGGATGATTCACATCCTGTGCAGGACAGAGCAGGACAGCATAGGATCTGACAACACTACTCAGAACAGCATGCAATTTAAAACTTATACATTGTTTATTTCTGGAATTTTTCCATTTAATATTTTTGGACTGTGGCTGACCACAGGTAATTGAAACCACTGGAAGTGAAATCACGGATAAGAGGGGACTACTGTGTGTGTGTGTGTGTGTGTGTGTGTGTGTGTGTATACTTATATACACATAGAAAGAAAGAGAGAGAGAGAGAAAGACAAAGAGGAAGACAGACATAGACAGAGGCGGAGTCAGGGAGAGGCAGAGAAAGAAAGAGAACAAGAAAGCGTAAAGATAGTCCAAACGCAAAGCTGTCTTTAAAAAAATGCATACTCTATTACTGGCAACAAAGTTTTATAATCTATACATTTTATGAACCACTAATCCTTAATTTATTCTAAGATCAGAGCAGGGACTCATATTATAGAGTCAAGTAAATATCATTAGCAACAATTTTATTTAACAGTTTGTACTCCTTAATTACATGGAGATGATATAAGTGACTTCTTCATGCCTCTTTTCTCCTTAACAGCCCATCGCAGGAAAGTTCCATGCTGCCAAACAGTAAGAAAAGTTTAATTTCATCCTCAAAAGAGACTGAAAAGCAGTTACAAAGCTTAGAAACCAAGGTGCCACATGAGGGTTGCAGACATATGAACAACTGCAAAAGCCATTATTTTCCTAGGTTTATGTAAAAAGACAACCCAAGAGCTTCAGTAAGGCACATAGAAAACCAGCTCCGGATAATGCTTTGAAACCATCTTTTAAATGAACTGTCTTGGTGTCCTATAGTTCATCAAAGGTTTCCTGTCTCCAAAAGGTCAACATTGTATACCTTACCCTTTCTAAATCTCAGAATATCTTTTCAGCTCCTCATTTCAGAAAGGTGAGCAGGTGTCTCTCAGTCCTAACAATCATGATTCCACAGTTCACAGATTCTTAAGATAAATCATTAGAGTGATATCATATATAGTCTTTTGTCTGTTTTTCAGGCTCAAGTTTTTTCTTAAAAAAATCAATAATTTTGGAATAGCTGGGAGTGCTAAAACCTGATTAAATGAAGTGGGGGTCAAAAAGTTGGGATCACATAAACCTCAACTTCCCTATTGACTGATAAATTATCCCCTTCCTTAATTCAGGCTCTGTAACTTCTTTAATATTTAGATCCTAATAACAATTGCTTAGCCAGCTTTGGTAGCCCTGATTTTAATTCTGCTCTCTCGGGCTTCTACTAACAAATGTGTGCACGATGCCTGTCTAGGCTTACAAATCGTCGAGCAGGTCCAGTTGGGTTGAAACCTCTTTACACATCATCTTTTCCTATTTAGGAATAAATGTGGGTTCTTGCTTGGGATACCACTTGTAAGCAACTCCTTCCACAACTATCATCATATGACTAGCTTGGTAGGACAGCTGAATAATAACCGGCTCAGTGATTTCCTTTTTAGACAATGCTGGAATTTTTTTAACTGAAACTTTACATTACTAAATTGTTTGATATCAAGAAATTGCTCTAAAGTAAATTATATACAGATTTGGTAAAATGGTCAATTCAAGCATTTCCACTGCATGCATATACATGTGACCATCTTTCTGACCATCAAGACTCCTTTCCGGGGAGATGGTCAAATGCTGCGTGGGCCAGTGTCAGCTACACTGTGGTCTGGCTGATCCTCTCTGTTCTGGTCCTTTTCACCTGTACTTGATATGCGCTTGTAGCCCATCTTCGCATTTACCCAATTACAAGAGCTCACTGACCAACACAAACTCAGGTTAGCAGAGCTTTTCTGAAATTCCACCCTTTTCCTCTGCATTCAGTGCTACTTACTCCCTTCACTTTTCTTTTCTTTTTTTTTTTTTTTTTCTTGCTCATGGCATAACCCTGGGCTGAACAAGGTCACCTTGCTCTGGGCTTGGTGATTGTGTTGCAGCTTGTGTGTTACGCTCTGCATCCAGTGTCAACACTAGACTTCCTGGTCGTGCTGCCTCAGGCCTGTGATCCTCCACTGCACCCTTTTCATCGATTCCGTTGGTCACAGCAAGCACCAGGGCATTGTGACCATATTACTCGCAGGCTATGTTGTCATGCCAAGGCCCACAACTCACTGGCCAGACCAGTCTAACACGTTTGTTTCTTTATGTGATGAACAAGACTATCTACCCATCCCCTGGTCACTAGGTGGGGGAAAAACCCACTTCCTGGCTCAGTGCACTGGGGAAAACAGTCTCCGAGGAAACAGAGCAACCTTGTCTCCATGCTGGTTCCTGTTTCCCTCACTTCAGTGCACATACCACATCCTTCAGGGCCTGAAGTTTAGAGGAGCCAAAGCTGAGTCACCGGGGTGCTACCTTCCCAGCTGCGGCCTTTCAGCACTTAACCCTCTAACCCTGCCTCCCACCATGTAACATATAAATGTGGCTCTGTAGTAAAGTCAGTGATTCATAACAATCCCTTCTCCTGATCCCAAAGAGAGATAGTCTACCATATAAAAATCCCAGCTAAAAGGAAAGGCACTATAATAGTTTTTTTTAAATCACAAAAGCTTATTGTTTAATGACTAATTTTAGGTTATTCTGTAAGGCACTGGGGACACAGAGATGGCACAGACACTGCACTCATGGAGCTCCCAATCTAGTGGGGAGATACACACACTAGATACACACTGTGTGTGCACGTGTGTGTGTGTCTGTGTCTGGGTGTGTATGTGAGAGAGAGAGAGAGAGAGAGAGAGGAGAAAGAGAGAGAGAGATTTCTTCCTGTATCATAAGCTAATTCATTACCAAGTATCTCCATGTCAGGCACTGAATCCTGAGCTGGGGAAGGAGTGTAATATCCATATTCCATTTTGCAGATTACAAAGCACTCTCACATACATAGTCTCATCTAGTTGTTTTAGACCCATGTAATATGAACAATATCTAACTATTAGAGCTCTTTTATCTTACTAAAGTGGAAAACTCCAAAACAAGATTATTGCTTAATGTGAGTCAGTTTTAGGAAAACCTAAGGCAATATTTCTTTATGGATCACATTGATAATGTTATTTCTTCTGGCCTGAAGCACCCTGTAACTCTACCCTCCTCTCTCCCTGTACTACCCATCCCCACACTGTCTACATTACCTTTGGGGATGAAAAGAGATAGAGAAATGCCAACCCTAGCTTCAGTTCAATTCTGGCTCCACCATTACTGGCTCCATAACTGTGAACAAGTGACCCTCTGCCTCAATTTTTCTGCCTTTCGAAAACACTAGTATACAAACACAGTTCAGCCAATTCTTTGTCAATTTATTATAAGATTGCCTTTTCTCCAATTTCAAATAACATGTTCCTCATTTCCATTTGAAACCTCATTAAAATGACCTTTACCATCCGTATTTCCACCAACATTCTGTTTACTATTGTTTATGTATTCTCTAAGAAGATGGAGGTTTTCTCTCGTTTCTGAGTCCTCACAAGAATCACCTTTAAAAATTGCCTTATGGCAATCTAGGCTTTTTCTAGCATGCACCTCAGAGCTCTTCCAGCCTCCACCCATTATTTAGTTCCAAAGCCACTTCCACATTTTTAGATATGTATATCCTACTGTTAGTACCAATTTCTCTTAGTTTCTTTGGGGCTGCTCTAACAGAATACCATAGCCTAGGTAGCTTAAACAAACACTATTTTTGGAGGCTGGAAGTCTAAGATCAGGGTACCAACATGTTTAGGTTCTTGAATAAGACTCTCTCCCTTGTTTACAGATGACAGTCTTCTCATCGTGTCCTCATATGGGAGAGAACAGAGAGAGAAGCAAGCTCTCTTGTGTCTCTTCTTATAAGGGCACCAATCCCTCATGATCTAATTACCTCCCAAAGGCCTCATCTCCAAATACTATCACATTGGGGATTAGGGTTTCAACATATGAATTTTGGGGAGACACAGACATGCAGTCCATAACAGAAGATATGATCATCCCCATTTTGTAGATGAGAAAAACAAGCCTTAGTTTAAATCACTTGCCAAAGACCATATAACCTAAGGCTTATTCCTGCTAATATGTAACAAATCATAGTGAACACCACTCATCAGGTCTTGCTAATGTGAGGACTACAGTATGCTAAGTATAATGATGGAAAAATGTGAATGGTGAAATATTCACAGAGAAATATAATCCACCCAATTCTCCACTACAGAGATAGAAACCTTTTAAATAAAAATTCTTACAGACTTATATTAACAAATACATAACTTTCCTTCATAATTTTAGCATAAAAGCAATGTGCTGAAGTCTTAAATTCAGCTAATCTCTTAAATATATATTCCTGCATCCTGCTTTGCACTAAAAATTTCCTCAAAAGCACACTTGTTTGAGGAGATATTAAAAATAATTTTGGTTCAACCAGGTTAGTTTTATTTAACCCAAATTGTGACTTATTCCATATAAATTAATAAAGTGTTCATTAGTTTCCCATTGCTGCTATAACAAATTACCACATACTAGTAGCTTAAAACAATACTAATCTATTATCTTATAGCTCTGGAGGTCAGAAGACAGAAACGACTCAAATTAAGGTGGCATTCCTTCTGCAGGATCTAAAGGAGAATCCAGTTATTTTTCCCTTCAATATTCTGGAGGCTGCCTACATGCCTTGGGTCCTGGGCCCTTTCCATTGCTAAATGCAGCCATGGCTGGTCAACTATTTCTCACAATGATATCTCTCTGGTTCTGGCTCTTCTGCCTCCCTCTTCCCCATTTAGGGACCTTTGTGATTACATGGGGACCACCCATATTAATCCAGAATAATTTCCTTATTTTAGGTCAGATGACTTACAATATTAATTCCACCTGCAACTTTTATTCCTCCTTTTCATGTAAAGTAACAGATCCACATGCTCTGAAGGCTAGAATATGGACATCTTTGAGGGCCATTCTTCTATGTTCTGCAAGGTCTCTCCCATAAGCCTGATGCCAGGAGCAGAAACATTGGACACTGAATGTGATGGTGATTGGACTGTGTCTTAGCTCATTTAATGCTGCTGTAACAGAATACCACAGAATGAGTAATTTATTAAAAAATAGAAATTCATTTCTCACAATACTGGAGTCTGAGAAGTTCAAGATCAAGATGCCATCATCTGGTGAAGGTCTTCTCCCTTCTCACTGCATCACTGAAAGGTTCCCCAGTTCCTTCACTTTTTTTCTGTATCATGACTAAAAATCAGAGTGCCTTGACTGCTTTATGACCCAACCAGCTGTGGGTTTTGCCCAGCAGGCCTGAACCCAAACTGAGGACTTGAACATTCCCAGGCACTGAAAAAGTTATCTGGGTTTCCTAGAAAGAAACTGGCCGGGGCTGTGAACCAAATTTCCCAAAATTTCATATAATCTCCATATACCCTGGCCCCCTCACCATGGACACACCTAGATAGCACATCCCTTTTCTCTCACTGTTCATTGTGAGCTGCAGCACTCTCCATCTAGTTTCCCTTAATAAATGCTTTGGACTGATGACCTTGGCATTTAGTGTTTCTTTCTTTGGAATCCCAACTGGCCCCATCACAAGATGTTTTGAGGCCCTCCCTTGTGGGAATTCCCCTACCATCACTTTTGAAACAACTCCATCACAAAATAGTCATCGCATGGCGGAAGGTGGAAGAGCAAGAAAGCACACCCATTCCCATGAGCCCTTGCCCTCGACTTGAGTTCCAATTCTAATTCTACCCCTTATAAGATACATGACCCTCAATAATTCAATCTTCTTTACCTAGCCATTACCCATCAAGTAAAATGCTAGGACTACTCCCTGAAGTGAACATCTCAGTTTACTGGTCTGGAAATATATTTGCTTAAAGCTTCATCATTTTTGGAATATAGAAATTCACATGTGAAAATACCCAGATAGAATCTGGCAAACTCCCTCATTTTACATTCAGGAAGCTGAGGTTCTAAAAGTAGGGAGGGTTCATCAATAAATCAATAAAGAACATGCCAAAATGTCACAGGAGTTCCCATAAAATTGTACCTATCTCTTTCCTAGGGTCCTTGTCTCACCACCTTCCACCAGAATTTCTGTCACCCATGTTTAATCACTGTCTTCAGACTCATGTAAAATTCTCTTCCTGTACACCCTCCTACAAGGTATTGTATGGAGCTATGCACACAGTAAACTGTCACAAACCCAGCCAAGATTTGTTGAGTAAATGTACAAATCAGTTAATGGAAACGAAGCATATTGGTCCAATTCCTTGACATATATGCTTTTTTAAAATCCACATGTGAGGATAATCACCTTTCTTTTCTGCTTCTGGACAATAAATAGAAGTAGTCTATGGCAGAAGCATGTTTTATGTATTTTGGCTTTTTTAAATGCAGCATTCTCCACATGAGTGATCGTACTAACAATTTTGTTTTTGTCATTTGTTTTTGTTTTTTCTTGTGTTTGAAAAAATGGTGCCTTTGTGGCATGCTACATGTTGCAATAGAAAAAAATATAGTTCCCAGGGAGGCAGAAAAGTATATCCTTTTGAAGAAACTTGATGAAAGACAAATATAGAACAACTGACATGAGGGTCAATTATTTTATATTCCTATATAAGAAAACTCTTTGCCAACTACAATTACACCAAGAGTCTCTACAGCCTGTCACTTTATAGGGGGTGATTAAACTGATATCATATAAATGATTTTATATTACATTCTTTTTATTTGCATCCAAACCTGCCAGATCTCAGTAATTATGCTAAATATTGATTTACAATTTTTCTCAGCTTATTCTAACAATGAAGCCAGATGAGAACCATAATATTATTTTATTTATAGCCTTAATATGATGGTTTGAAGTGACTAGTAAAAACAAGACTGGTCTCCAACTGTGCTGACTGCTGGCAAGATAGTTTTGCAGTGTTCACAGATGAGGCAATGGGGAAGAAGTGAATGGGAGTCAGTAGGCCGGAGACACACTAAGTTTGACCAGTTGCATATGAGACATGGTATATGCTTTCATATACCATGAATTCTTCTCTTTATAATGTTACATCTTTGAACAGAAAAAAATTGTAGCAGCTTGACAAATATGCATTAATAGAAAAATTAAAACTAAGGGAGATAATGAGGCTGTTCAGAGGAAAGGTGACCAGAATGGAAACTTCTGGAAACTAAGAATTTTTATCACTAGGATTTATTGCGTACTTTCTTAAATTTTTGTAGTGCGTAGAGTAAACACTCTGTATAACATACACAATCTTGTGAATTAGTATTATCTTCCCTCTTCAAAGATGAGTTAACAGATGTAGAGTGGTTAGATAACTAGTCCATAACTAGTTAAAAGCAGATCCAGGATTCAAACCAGGATTGTTCTGCTTTAACCATAAAACTGAATGTTCTCTATGAGGTATTCCTCCTCCTTCTGCTCTTCCTTTTCCCCTCCACTTCCCAATTCCTTGTCCTCCTTTCCCATCTTAGCTAATTTGAGGAAAGCAATTCTCAAGATTTGTTCAAAACACATGCTGAAATGCAGCTTTGGGTACAAGATGTTTATTAGCGATCAACATCTGTGAAAGGAAAAGAGAGGAAGCAGCATTGAGCAGAGGGAGAAGTCAAATCGTACACAGACCAAACAAACCCTTGGCCAACCTATCAGGGAACTCTGTAGTAAGTAGTGCTTCTCTGTCAATGAACAATCAACAAACACCTAATAGGTGGGTTCTGCCAGCAATTGTGCATTTGGAAAAAAAAAATGCTGCTGTGTAGGCTATATTTTCTAAATATATTATTGAGCATATTATACAAAGAAAAAAAATAAAATTGTACTAAAGAGCTTCATCCAAATGCCTGTCATTTTTTTCCACTAAAGATTAGGTTAATTTCCTAAGGGCTGGTTCTTTTAAAAAGTCATGCTGTTTCTAACCATTTTTGAGATCATCTTACCAGTGTGTTGTTCACTTACCCCCACCCTCTGAAATACCCAGTTTTAAATCTTCTATTGACACTTGTACTCTATGAGTTCCAACAAGTTGTTTACTCACTATTAAGCTCAATTTCCTCATCTGTAAAAGGGGAAAATAATTGTGCCTTATATCATAGAATTTCTGTTAAGCGTTAGTATGATAATGCAAGTAAAGAGCTTAGCACAGTGCATGACACTCTTAGTTGCTATTGTGTTATTAGCAGTGCTTTATTCTTAAATGAACCACATATACATTTGCCTGTGCTCTGAAAGGAAAATATACCATGGTTTAGAATCATAGAAGAAGTGCAGTAAGGAGACTTGGGAGCAGGCGGATGCTTTAAACAATCAGGAAGAAAATGAAGTCTGAGCCAGTAGAAGAGAACTGAATAAGTGCCTGGCCATTTGAGGGGCAGGCACGGGAACTTACAAGAGGATTGCTCCAGGAAGAGGGATTACCACTTGCAAAGGTCCAGGGATAAGAGAGCACCATGGTGCCTATCTTTACACTGTCCTCCTGCTAGAAGCACCTCCTGCTACTGTCTCCACCCCTGTTGCACAGGCGCATGTGTGTGTGTGTTTGTGTGCCTGTGCACACACATGCACAGTTCCTAAACCCCCTGTTGGAAAAACAGATGACACCCACTGTCTTTTAAAGGCCAGAGGGTAAAACTGAGAGAAGGGTAGTCAGTCAGCATGCCTGCTGCTAGACACAAAGGAGATTAGAGTACTTATTTTGTGCAATAAACCCAAAGTGCTTATTATGTGCCTGGCCTCGTACTATCCCAAGGTTACAAAGCTGCACAGCTGCATAAGCACAGTCCCTGCCCTGAAGGGACAATCCAACCCATGAAAGAATGGTAGTGAAGTATGGTGTGCTACAATCACAACAGCAACTGTTTATTGTGTGCGGCATGCACAATCTCTTTTAATCTGCAAAACATCCTATGTATCAGATTATTATCCCATTTCACAAATAAGTAAATTATACTCATACAAGAAGGGTATCCAAGAAGAACTGAAATCTGAACTGGGTCCTAAATGACAAGTCAAGTGTTGAGGGAAGAAGTAAAACTTGGGTGGGTAATTGTGGGGACAGAAGTACTATCTGGATTCATTCTAAGAAGCAGGGAAATCATACACAAAGTCCCAGAGAGAGAGATCACAAGTTTCTGTCACCCAAATAGGAATTTGTTGATTATTTATGCTATGGCTTGGCTGTGTCCCCACCCAAATCTCATCTTGAATTGTAATTCCCTTAAACCCCATGTGTCAAGGGAGGGACCCAATGGGAGATAATTTAATCATGGGGTTACCCTCATGCTACTCATGCTATTCTTGTGATAGTGAATGAATTCTCATGAGATCTGATGGCTTTATAAGGGGCTTCCCCTTTTGCTCGGCACTTCTCCTTCCTGCCACCATGTGAGGAAAGACATGTTTGCTTCCCCTTCCACCATCATTGCAAGTTTCCTGAGACCTTACCAGGAACCTCTTTAAACTTCTTTCCTTTGTAAATTACCCAGTCTAAGGTAGTTCTTTATAGTAGTGTGAGAACAGACTAATACAACTTAACATAAAGTTAATATAATAAAAGGGAATTGAGTTTACAGTATTATTAAACTGTAAATTGTTGATAAAGGCAGTTACCATTGTGTGTCAAATATCCTTTAGAGGGCTATGTTGGCTTGGAAATCTGATCACTCTTTGTTTATATTTGATCTTGGAACACAGTCTTTTATAGATACGAATAGCCTACTTAAACTCTTTAAACTACCATCCATTGATTATAAGAAGGCTCAATATACATGTGTGCACACATTCAGACACATAAGTGTATATATATATATATTATGTGTGTATATATATATATACACATGTGTATATATGTGTATATATGTGTATACGTGTATACATGTATATATATAATATATATTATGTGTATATATATACATATACACATAAATACTTTTACTCATGTATGTATAATTTTCAGTTACTTTCTAGTCTTTGGGTATTTCCACAAATGCTTATGAATGGTACCTAATGGCTGTCAGTGATTCCCACTAGTTTTCTGTGATGCAAGTCATAGGGTCGGCTTATCTGAATCAAACTTGGCAAATTTTTAAAAAACTCTCACATATTCTTTTCAATGTGAATAGTACTATTTTAATGTACGATGGGAAAATGTTCAGAAATGATCCCACAGAGCGAGGTACTATGAGAAAGAAAAAAAGAAGGAAAGGAAAAAGGGAAGAAAAATCAAAACAGAAAAGCCAGACACCAAAGAGAACAAATCAATAAATTTACTATGTGTGTGGAGAAGGAAAACATAATCAACCATGTTAACAACCTCCTAAGTGCCCTAAAATGTAATTCTTATGAGCAGTAGTAAGATTTAAAATGGTAATGACATCTGGGCAAAGGTTAAAGAGGTTGACTAAATTTTAAATGCTCAGCCATTTAAAAATAATACCCATAAGATTTTCACCAGTCTTTCTATCATTTGTCAATGTCAAAGCAATGATGCAGTTTCATGAGTTTGTCTTGAATTCTCAAATTTGATAAAAAGAGCAAGTGTGCTAGAGAGGTACAAATGTCCTGGGTCATTGCTTCCATTTTTATTAAAATTCTCAGTTGTTCAGAGAATGATTTCCTTAAAGGAGCAACCTCATTTTGAGGGGTCATGAATTGGTAGGTCAATGTTAATTTTCTTTCTCAAGATTCATGAATCTAAGAAGAGGTTGTCATTTAAAAGAAATTAGTTTAATTGAACAAGAAAGTGATTTATTGACTGGAAACACCTTCTCTATGCTCCCTTCCAATTAGCTTGGGACATGTCTGCTTATTTAGAACTGTATGTTTTATTTATTTGGGGTTTATGTCCCTTAAGAATTAAATCCTAAAGACTTAAGCAACATATGCTTTACACAAAGATCAAAATAAATACACAATAGGTGCCATTCACTGAGTACCTATTATATGTCGATATTTATTAGCCCCGTATTTTTTAAGGAAGAAAATAAGAAGCAGAAATTAACTCTCCTGAGTTTACATAAAGCATAACTGGAATTTAAAGCTACATCCTTCTGACTCCAAAAATAAATCCTCTTCTGAAATAGCATGTTTATCTCATAGTTTTTTGCACTGGACATTGATTTTTTTCTCTTTGGAATATCAGTCCTTTTAATTTAGAGGAAGAGAAAAAAATGGGAAAGATGAGTTTCAGACAGTTGGAATGTATTCATTCGTTCTTTGAAGTATTCCCATTTTTTGCCCACACTCCTGACTACAGTTTCTGAATATCTCTGTCTTTTAATCACCCTGCCTGAGTTCTCCTTCTCCCTGTCACAGCATTCTCAAGTTTGATTTTTGCTCCATGCTCTTGCATGTGGCCCTGAAACATCAGACTTTCCATTAATTTTTCTGAGCCAGTCTCCTCACCAAGGATTGGAATCTCAATATTCGTCTTCACACACTGCAGCCTGAGGCCAGCCTCACTCACTCCCTGAGGTTTTATTCTGGAAGATTCCAGCATGAATTGAAGTTCCATGTCTCCAGCTTGACTGAAAGGAAAGAAGAACTATGGGAAAGAAGATTTTAAAAGTCATAATCTTACATAAATCCCTATGAATTGTGGTGAAATATTCATTTGTTGCAGTTGCAGAGAGATTCCCAACTATTGACTTCAACAGAAAAAAAAATGTTCAAACTCATTTTTATAAAGGCTTAGGAGATGATCAGAAATAAATCTGAAATTAATTTATGACTTAAAATTGAAGGCAAATATCATTTTGTTAAAAAAAAGGAAAAATCCTAATTTCGTATGTACAGTTAGTGTTCTACTCAAGGTTCCAAAAACTAAGTAAGACACAGTAAGTAGAACTTAAAAACAAAAGTTAATTAGAGGCATTAACTTCTCCTTACAGGCCAGCTTTCACATGGTTTTATAGCATGCCTGCCTGCTTCTAAGAACATGTCACCTAAATAGGTAATGCTGCTGTCTCCTCTCATTTATTTGAAGTCACAATAGACTACTGCAGTGATGACTGAAATTATACCACGTTTTTAAAGAGTGCTTTTTACTATTTAAAAATGTTTCCCAACCAGGCATGGTGGCTCACGCCTGTAATCACAGCTATTTGGGAGGCTAAGGTGGGATAATTGCTTGAGCTTAGGAGTTTGAGACCAGCCTAGGCAACATGGTGAGATCACATCTCTAAAAAAATTAAAAATGTTTCCAGATATATCATTTTATGTCTTTCCCCTTCTTCAACATTCTTCCCTCAAATTACTCTCTCCAGGATGTCTTCTCCAATTAACCCAACTCTGCATCTAGCTCAGGACTTAGGTATGGAAGTTGTCCTGTAGAAATCTGTGCCTACTTATGTACCATCAGTATTATAAGCTACCAGACACCAAGCGAACATATTGACATATACTATGTGTCAGGCCCTGTACTACATGTACTACAGCATCTAATTTAACCATAACAACAACTACAAAGCAGATATAAATCCCACAAGGATAGAAAAAAACAAGAATCAGAGGAATTACAAGATTTGCTTAGGGTCACACAACAACTATCTGGCAAATATGACAATCTAAAACTCAGCTGAAGTCCAGTAGCAGCCAGTCACTAAAGCTCTGTAGTGGACATGGTTGACTGGCTACAAGAAGCCATTCCCAAACTTGTCTTCCTTGCCTATCTCTCATAGAAGAAGTTAGAAAGTCAAATACACCCTTTCCTACTCTCTCTTATAGCAAGGCATGTCCATTGCTGCAGTAATGGTCCATGAGATATAAAGGAAAGTCTAATGGAAGGGTTCTAAAAATAGTGTCCTTCCTGATTTTTGTTAAAAAAAAAAAAGAAGTCTTCTTTTTACCCATCTGTTTCCTTTTGGTTTGGAGTGGTTTGATAAGAATATAATGGCTGAATCTAGGGTAGTCATCTTGCTAACACAGAAAAAAATAAAAAAATGTTGCCCGAAGTCCTGATATTACTAAAAAATATAATCACCTACCTGTAGGATTACTTGTAAAATAAATAATAACTTTTATTATTATTTAAGCCACTAGGAGTTTGGCTTTCTGTTACTTTCAGCTGAGTGTATTCCTAAGGTCACTAAAGTCAGAGACATATGGTAGGAATTATTGAGCTAAGTTTGGGGCATAGTCCTGGGATACAATGAGAACCCAAAGATGTAGACAGGTATGGTCTCCACCCTATGGAGTTTGCAATTTACATGGGAGATATAAAAACTATTCAAATGCTACAAGGAAAGTATCTGTGTGGTACTTGTTGGTATAACTTTAAAGACAAAATAGTCTTAGAAGCAGCTCTTTAAGTAGTATAGCTTTATCAGTATAGTTTTAAAACAGAATAATCAACTTGAACAATCCATAGGAATATAATAAAAATGGAAACTATAATTATTTATGGATGTAGAAGTTCAAATGATTTTGATTTTCCTCATGGTATTTTTCTGCTCAAAGTAAAAAATTTTCAAAATACAGATAAATACAAAAAGGAAGATTAAAAAAAAAAACACTTGTATCCCTAGTACCCAGAAAGTTGAAGTTCCTTCTAACTCTATTATTGTAATTTACAGCAGATTATTTTATTTCAATCTAAACAACAGAAACAATATTATGGCAAATATCTTGGAGCAAGCAATGAAGAGAAACAGCTTCTTTGTATGAGAGCCAAATAATATTCACAAATATAAAATATCACAATCCATAGCATATAGAGAATGCCAAATTAACTGCTACTATAAAACACTATGATTCAATTCAATTTAAAATCCTCAGTTTTTAATGCTGTTTCCTAACTACTATGTGCAATTTATATTGTCTGTTTAGTTCCCTGCTGTTTCTTTCCTTGCTTCAATATTTTGCCCTAAGAATTTTCATTAATTTGTAAATGTTTATGACTATTATAGAAAAATAATAACAGTCGCATAAAAATGGATCACCAGCTTAAAATGTTGAATTTTCTATTCCAACCAGCATCAGGCACTGAGAGGTAGGAAGTAATTAGATTACTAATCAGACTTAACAGTTCGACACTTACCTGTAGAGATCATTGATTTATTATCTTAATTATTTCTCCCCACTAAGTCTTTACTCATATTTTTTGTTAGCTTTGACTTTTATCTCTCTCTTGAACTTTTGGCTTCAAATCTCCATTCTCCATGTTATAGACTTAATGTCTGTATCACCCCAAAATTCATGTGTTGAAATCTTAACCCACAATGTTATTGTGTTAGGAGATGAGTTCTTTAGGAGTTGATTAGGTGAAGGTAAAAACCCTCATGAATGGAATTAGTGTCTTAAAAAAGAGACCTCAGAAATCTCTCTCACCCCTTCTGCCATGTGAGGGCCCAGCAAGAAGATGGCCATCTGCAGCCTGGGTGACAGAGCAAGACTCCGTCTCAAAAAAAAAAAGACGGCCATCTGTGAACCAGAGAGCAGGCCCTCACCAGACCCTGCAAATGTCTCTTGGGCTCCCCAACCTCCAGAGCTGTGAGAAATAAAATTCTATTGTTTATAAGCCACCCAGTCTATGGTATTCTATTTTAACAGCTCAAATTGACTAAGACCCCCATGACCCCCATATGTTATCAATCAATCAATCATTTATTTTAAATGATTCTGCATTTCTCATAAAAACCACTTTCAGCCTTTGCAGAGCCAAGTAATGAAGAGCATCAACACCTACAAACAGGTTGCGTTAGTTTGGTAGGGCTGCGATAACAAGGCATCAGGTAGCTCGAACAACAAAAATTTATTTTCTCATGGTTCCAGAAATCTGACATCAAGGTGTCAGCAGGTTTGGTTTCTTCTGAGGGCCATGAGAGAAGAGTCTGTTTCAGGTCTCTCTTTTTGGTTTGCAGATGGCCATGTTTGTGAGCATGTCTTTGTCCTAATCTCCTCTTCTTATGAAGACACCAGTCACATTGGATTAGGGTCCAGATATTGGCCTGATTTAACCTTAACTACCTCTTTAAAGACCTGGTCTCCAATACAGTCACATTCTGAGGAACTGAGGGTTAGGACTTCAACATATAAATTACAGTGGGAGGGGGAGGCAGACAGAAGGGAAGGTGGCACAATTAAGTCCATGACACAGAAATAACCAGAAAGGTGACCAACCTAAGTATATATCATGGATTTAGACACAAGAAATAAGGGACATCTTTTCTGAGTACATAAAAACCCAAACTACCATAACCTGATTCTGAATTATCTGTGCTGGCAAACAGAAAAAATCATTGATGACCATCAAAAAAGGGCATAGATACCTTCTACATCCCAGAACACGCATGTAGATAGCTCAGAAGAAAGAGAAGAGGATAATGAGGATCTCTAAGAAAGTCCCCAGAGCATGGGGAAACCATGCTTTCACTGTCAGAAAAAACTGCACTTCACAGTAACCTGCTCATCGACCAAAAAAGTTAACCATACAAAAGAGACAAGGGGATAAAGACAGCAAGATCGAGTAGACCCACAAGAGAATAAGAAATTATCAAAGAATCCAGATCTATATGAAATCTATATATCTACACTCTTCAATGTTCTTCACTTTTAAAGTATGCTTCTTGTGGCACTGTGAAAGCAATGATTTTACAATTGTCAAAAAAATTTTTAATCTTAATACTGAAAGAGTCTCAGTAAGGTATGATTTTTCAAGCTGCACTATTCAACTTGTCACATCTTTTTCTCTTTCCTCCAGAAAAACATTAATCCAAAAAGGCAAGCTCTCAGGTGAATTACTTTAATCCGAGTATATTTCCTGATATGACAATTTGCAGCAATGATGTTGTCGATGAAGGATGTGTTTCTTTACTGGGACTTGTGTAAGAAGAGAGTGATTTTAGATCTTCTGGCCAGTGAAAGAACCAAATGACTTCTGCTGTGCTGGAACCCAGATGTATAGTAAATCCTATCTTATGTTTGGGTCGACTTTTTAGTTAGCACAACATGCAAATATACTACCTGGTTAAAAAAAAAAAATGTATCCTTGAAAAATCACTTATTTAACCCATGAAGTGCAATACACATGATTGTGTGTTCAATGTACTATTCAGCAATTTTTGTATGCTGAAGTTTTAGAACCATGGATCTAAGCCAAAGAAATAAACAAAGGAAACATCAAAATGCAGTGCCTACAGATTCAAATAATTCTCCCTTGAGTATGTAGACATTGTACAAGTAGGGCACTGCACAAGTCTTCCTATTCAATATAATCAGGATTAGTAGCTGGTCAGTTAAACAAAAAGTAAAATTAATGAAATAACTGTATATGAATACGTTTACCTTAAATTTTTTTTAATTAAAAGCATAAATATATATCTGTTCACTATTTTTTGTGATGCCAAGGTCTTTATTTTGTCTATGACTCAGCTGATTTTCCTCTATCTTTTTTTATATGAATCATACACATAATATATCATTTAGGATTTCCAGTTTAGAAAAAGGTGACAAATACACTTACAAACCAATATGAATGTTTAATCTTAGATTTTTTGTTTTTGCAAATTTTATCCTCATCTAATTTGACAGATTTATTTAAACTGATTGACATGTATGGAGTCATTCCATAACATACACTATTCTCAACTATTTGTGTGGGGAAGCGAGTAAGCCATAGCAGGGGAAATTCCAATAATTCAGTCTGCACACCGCTTCTCTTGGTCTGTACCAAAATGAATAACTAAAGGTTAGAAGATTATTTCAGTACTACCTTCAGTGGCTAAAGTTTTAATTGAAAGTGATAGCTCTAGAAATTAAAAATCTCAAAAATAATTAAACTTTACCTCAGGTTCTGAATATTTGGGGCTGATTTTTAAATTCAGAATTGAATCAGAAATTTTATTTTCCCATCTCCCTGAAAACCTAGCATGGATTTATTAATAATCAAAATAAGTTAGGCACATCTCCACCTATCCTCCTAGTTAGAGATGCTTTTTCTCAGCAGAGACTGAGAGAAACCCAAAGACTTTCCTGGGGAAACTTGGATAAGGATAGTTGATATAGTTTGGCTCTGTGTCCCCACCCAAATCTCATCTCCAATTTTAATCCCCACATGTTGAGGGAGGGACCTGGTAGGAGGTGATTGGATTATGGAAGCACTTTCCCCCACGCTGTTCTTGTGACAGTGAGAGAGTTCTCATGAGATCTGATGGTGTAAAAGTGTGGCACTTCCCCTTCACTTGCTTTCTCTCCTGCTGCGATGTAAGACGTTCCTTGCTTCCCCTTCACCTTCCACCATGATTGTAAGTTTCTTGAGACCTCTCCAGCCATGCAGAACTATAAGTCAATTAAACCTTTTTTCTTTATAAATTACCCAGTGTCAGGAAGTATCTTTATAGCAGTGTAAGAACGGGCCAATACAATTGTTTTAAGGGAATCAATTTCTATTGCTCAAGTTTGCTTTGTACTCCCTTAAAATTGATCTTCCTGAAAAATGCACTTCCAGTCATGTTGATTTCCACCTACTTTTTTATAATTATCTTTGAATTTTCCAGCAGAAGGACACATCTCTCTTCATCTGGTGGTCTTATTAGGTAGTGCTTTGAGCTTAGAAAAACATCTGAGAAACAGACAATTTGAAGTATTGCACAGGTATTGATACAACAAATGACTTTCACGACTGGGAAACAAATCCAATTGCAAGTCAAACACTGTAGTTTCCAATGCTTAACTTTCAGTATAGTTGAAGAAGGACCTAATTGAGCTGTCATTTGAAAGATCATCAAAAACATTTTTTGTGTGTGATCACTATGTGATTTTTGGCTTATAACTCTGAAGGAATTCAAAGAATTAAATGACATTGCCATAACAAACCCCTTTCCATTCCCATCTACTTACATGAACATGTTTGTTAAAGGAGTAAGAGAAGAAAAGACATATATATATATATTTTTAAAAGAGCAGAATCTATAACATGAAATGCTTTACAGAGGAAGCCACAACAAATAAGCCTGTGCAATTCAACTCATTTAAGCACAATCTATTTACTCCTTAATTTGTTAATATTTAACAGGAGGGTGAATAGAAACTACCGAAGTTTAATTTAAATATTTAATGACTTAAAGTCTGAAATTCTGTGTGAAAGAGATAATTTTGGTGGTGCGAGTGGGTAACAAACAGACTAGAATGATACTGTAGCTATCCAAAGTACATACCAGTTTGCTAACTCGGAAGGCAAGAAACGTATGCTACTTAAGAATGCAATGGACCTTTCTTTAGGAAATAATGTGGTGGGTTTATCATTGCTGTCTCTCCTGGATACACATACTATGTAAAATTGACAGCTTGACCTAACGGTAGTTTTTAATCTGCCTTCGATGAAAAACGACTGCATTATCAGGGAGTACGAAGGATGTATTAATTCTTTCTTTACCATGCTTCAGTGTACTCTGTCATTACAGAAACACTTCTTTACATTAAAAAGGTATAAACTAATAAGCCTAAACTAACAAAAAATGCTTCTAAACCTTTGAACAGTCTTTCAAAACATATGTCTTCTGCATTTTTTTCTTGTCATGAGCTATAATGCTTCTCATTCTTCCTTCCTCAAAGAAAATTTACAGATGAGTGCAACTATCTCTATTTACAGCCAAGTGTATCTTTCACACAGAAAGCCAACTTGAGCCAGAAGAGACATATCATTTTAGCCTCATGCATGACTGAGGGATATAAAATCACCATTCTACCTCTAGAACTCATGCACAACCCACAAACACACACATAAATAGCAACATGAGTGAGATTTAGCAAACTAGAAGGACAATCAATTGTAATTTTCCACTCTAAAACAATTTCATTCAAGATAGCAATGCTGGAAATGGTATTTTATAGTTGACTTCTACCAAATTATGATGCAGCTCAGATTCAAAATCTCTATTATCTTTGGCAGAAGTTTTAAAAATCATTTTTATTTACTCCTAACTCTATCTGAACAAAGCCGACACAGGCCCTTTGCAATTTTTACATCAAGTGCTTCATGCTGTAATTAAGTAAGCAATGGAAATCAAAGGAAGCACTAAGAGAAGGAATCAGGACATCATTTATTGATTGGTGGCATTTGAGGGATTTAAAATTTTTGTTTTAGTGTATAACTGCACTTTGTTACCATTTTACCCTTAAAACGTAATAAGTACAAACTGCTTCAGTAATGATAGAAAAGCCTTCTCAGCTTTAATGAAACCTTTTATTTGCTACTGAAACTTTTATTATTTCCAAATGGTAACATAAGCAAGAAAAAGTCACTACTTTTATTTGAGGAAAAACTTTAGCAATTCAAATAATTTTGTTCTTGGGTGAATTTTAAGACGTTTCGATTTGTTGTATTTGTGCTTATTGTTTTCATTTACTTTTGATAAATTACAACGAAAAAATGTATACACACACACTATTACAAAATTAGCCTCTAATCATCTATCAAAATACTAGATACTTACATACAGCCATCCTCTAACAGATGTTGGTCTGATCCATAAACAATTTTTTATATATTTAGGCTCCTGCACATCTCAGTTGTTGACCATGTGAGGCAACATAGTGTGATGGTGAAGAGAAATGACTCTGATCCTATATTGTCTGGCTTTGTATTCCAGCCCTTACCCTTCCTAGCAATGCTACCACTAGAAACTTCTCAGTCCTTGTTGCAGGAAGTCAGGGACCCCGAACAGAGGGACTGGCTGGAGCCACAGCAGAGGAACATAAATTGTGACGATTTTGTGAACATTTATCAGTTCCCAAATAATACTTTTATAATTTCTTATGCCTGTCTTTACTTTAATCTCTTAATCCTGTTATCTTCGTAAGCTGAGGATGTACATCACGTCAGGACCACTGTGATAATTTTGTTAACTATACAAATTGATGTAAAACACGTGTGTTTGAACAATATGAAATCAGTACACCTTGAAAAAGAACAGAATAACAGTGATTTTTAGGGAACAAGGGAAGACAACCATAAGGTCTGACTGCTTGTGGGGTTGGGCAAAAAGCCATATTTTTCTTCTTGTAGAGAGCCTATAAATGGACATGCAAGTAGGAGAGAGATTGCTAAATTCTTTTCCTAGCAAGGAATATTAATATTAATACCCTGGGAAAGGAATGCATTCCTGGGAGGAGGTCTATAAACAGCTGCTCTGGGAGTGTCTGTCTTATGTGGTTGAGATAAGGACTCATATACGCCCTGGTCTCCTGCAGTACCCTCAGGCTTACTAGGGTGGGGAAAAACTCCGCCCTGGTAAATTTGTGGTCAGACCGTTTCTCTGCTCTCGAACCCTGTTTTCTGTTGTTTAAGACGTTTATCAAGACAATATGTGCACCACTGAACATAGACCCTTATCAGTAGTTCTGCTTTTGCCCTTTGCCTTGTGATCTTTGTTGGACCCTTATCATTAGCTCTGTTTTTGTCCTTTGCCTTGTGATCTTTGTTGGACCTTTATTAGTAGTTCTGCTTTTGCCCTTTGCCTTGTGATCTTTGTTGGACCCTTATCAGTAGGTCTGCTTTTGCCCTTTGCCTTGTGATCTTTGTTGGACCCTTATCAGTAGTTCCGCTTTTGCCCTTTATCCTGTTCCCTCAGAAGCATGTGATCTTCGTTCTGCTTTTTGCCCTTTGAAGCATGTGATCTTTGTACCTACTGTCTGTTATTACACCCCCTTCCCTTTTGAAACCCTTAAAAAAAACTTGCTGGTTTGAGACTCAGGTGGGCATCACAGTCCTACCAATATGTGATGTCACCCTGGTGGCCCCGCTGTAAAATTCCTCTCTTTATACTGTCTCTCTTTATTTCTCAGCTGGCCAACACTCATGGAAAATATAAAGAATCTATGTTGAAATATTGGGGGTGGGTTCCCCCAATAAGTCCTCAAATTCCTCGTCTGTAAAAATGAGGGTGACTAAAAACCAGCATGAGTGGGAAGAGTTAATAAGGTAGTTCATATAAAACACTAGAATGGAGCCTGGCACATCATATGCACATAATAAATATTTAGTTCTAACACAATTTTCACTTCCGAATACATGCATCTCCAGATTGGATGCACCATCCGGCAATACCATTTATTCAACACACATTTGTTGAGTTTTATTTTGTTCTGAACACTGTCCTAAGTAAAGGGAGCAGAGAAATTAATACAATATGGTGCCTACTTTTCAGGAGCTTACCATTTAAGTGCAAAGTATTTGTTGCCATCTTCACACCTTTCCTGAAGATTACCATGAAACATACTCTTGCATTAAATCACAAATTTCCCTTTTCCCCATAGGCTTGGAACTAATGGAACTTCAGAAAAATTTGACTTCAGTTTCTGAAATCTTAATCATGCACAGTTTAATAAATAGCTACATTTTTCTCACATTTTAAAATAGATTATTAAATGGTCTAATCATATTCTAACTAGCCAAAAACTTGAAAAACATAGGAAGACAACCATGACTGACACATTTATTTTCCCAAATGCAAACATACTGCAAACATCAGCTGCTGAAAAATAGTGCTATTTGCATCTTACATAGAATCTTACATGACCCACAGATAACTAAAAATTGCACAGGAGTTCAGCATCAAAATGTTAAAAAGTACATAAATTAAATTCAACTTGAGATAAAACAAAAAGTTTATTTAATCATAGCTATATCACTTTTCTAAAAGTTCTGAAACTGATTTCCAACGTGGCACCTTATATGGCTTTAGTTTTTTCAAACATTTTCATTTACGCCATTACACTGAGAGAATTCATTAAAAAGTAAAATCTTGAAGTTTGGGTATAAGTTCCAACACAATGACTAATGTGGTACTTCAAACATCACAAACTCCAAATGATCTCAAATATGTTGTCCTCTGCTAATTTGCTGCTCCTAAAAATGTGCAATAAATGCAATTAAAAAGGAAAGTGCCTTCAATTTAATTGCAAGATTGACTAGGATATTTATCTTCTTACTAGATGTATCGTAATAAAAAATCGTCTAATATGCATTACATTGTTTAATTCAGGAGGAAACTGGATATTCTCCCTTCCAATAAAAGAAAGAAACTTTTTTTTTTGCAACAGCCAATAATGACGGTGTTCTTTCTAGAATACATTGAAAATTGCCAAAATAGGTCCTCTAAGGGGTTCACCTACCTAAAGCAACTGAAGATCATGAGTAAATACACAGGCACACAACTCCTCCCTCTCTTTTCCTGTGCCATATAACCTTCCTTTATTAAAATACTTTTTAAAGACCCTTATGGTCCTTTTGAGATTGGGCAGAAAAAAATCCCTGAAATAATACCCCCTTTTCCCAATGAAACATCTTTCAGTACTGAATGAACTCACACATCGCTTATATGTAAGCTAAGGTGAGAATGCATCTCTCATTCTCAAATCTCCAAACGAATACTTATTTTGGTAACCTCTTCTTTTGCATCTAAACACACATGTTCCACACCACAGGATCTTCTTGATCCCAGCGAAGGTCCTTGCTTAATGTATGCGTTTTTCACTTCCATTTTTTAATCCTTCCAGGGTGAAAATTTCAAAAGGGGCGAACGTGGGTGAAAGAAACGAAGAAGGGGAGGGAGGAGACATGATGCCTGGGATTTCTGCCATCCTCGCTGCAACCCAGAATTCGTATATATTTTCCTCTCCCCAGCCCTCCCCCTCGCTCCCCTCTCGCCCCTTCCCTCCGCAGCAGGAGGGAGGAGGAGGGGCAGCTGGCTGAAGCCGCCACCTGCCACAGCGTGGAAAAGCTCCAGTTGTCACTTACCCAGCGGGGTGAGAATGGCTCATTTTTGCAGAATCCCTTTTGGACCCCGCGGCAGGTGCGGAGGGTGGGTGCGTGGGGCCCCGTGCGCGCTGGCGCTGCGACAGTCGCGCTCGAGGGGTGGCTCCGCACCGAGGTCCCCTGTGCGCGGGCACCTGGGCTGGGCCGCCGCCGCCCCTGGGCGCCCGGGCTACCCGCAGCCTCCCGGGCTCCCACCCTCCGTTGGTATCCACAGCTTCCCTGTTGCTAAGGGAGGAGAGAGGCAAGCGCCCAGGGTCTGGAGAAGCGGAGGCGCTACTGGAACCGAGCCTGCGGAAGCTGGAAGTGAAGCCAGCTTCTACCCCTTTTTCTGGGCCCTGATAGGGAGGAGACCCAAGCAAGCCCCTGCTCTGTTGCTCTAGGGCGCGAGTTCCCCAGGTATCTGTAATATGAAAACACAAACACACTCGTGCACACACACAGGCACACCCACACATTTTGGCTGGCGTGCTTCCTGCTAGGCCCTGGGGAAGGAAGGACTGGGTAGCGGCTGAGGGTAATAAGAGCAGGGAGCAGCTACTGCGTGATGCGGTGGTTTCCAGTGCTAAAACAGCGATTGCAAATTCGAGGGAAAGAAGGACGTCTCTCAATCTGTTTTGGGTTTTGAATTTGTTTCTGCATCTGTAAGGCATTACAATCGACTCATTTTCCCCTTGGAAAACCCCTATCCTTCTTCCTAGCTGAGGTCCCCACTTCCAGTGGGCAGGGCTGACAGTGCTGGCTTTCAGAAGATGGGGGAGACGCGGTTATTCAGTAAAGCACCCAGAAACAGTACTTACATTGGAATCCAGTACATGGAATACAGGGCTTAGATGAAGCAGCCTGGATTTAAATGAGGATCTGAATGTGGAGGAAGTTTAAGCACTAGACTTAGATAACCTATTCTTGTTTTGTTCATGCTTGGTCAGGTGTTTTGCAGAATAACTTGATCTCTGGCCTCAGGTTCCTCATGTATAAGTGAAGGGTTGGACGCATCAGTGGTGACCGAGCTTTCTAGGGTCTCTATTCTGGGTCAGCCACATTTAGAGGTGGGAAGAGCATCGCCTCATTAATGTCATTCTGCTTTTCCTCACGTGGTAAAGGCCCACTGAGTATGACAGAGTTCAAACTCCTCAGTGTGACATTCAGGGGCCCTCATCACCTGGCCCCAGCGTCTTTCCCGAGCCTGTGTGACCACTTTCTCCACTACCTTAAACTAGCAAAACCAAACTCTTGCACTATCCCTCTAGTGGAAACATACTTTCACCCTTGACTACTTGGAAAACTTCTATTCATCCTGTAACACTTAGCTTAAACACTTCCTCTTTGACATCCTCAGGTGTGCTAATGACTCTGGCCTCTGGGGGCCACTCGGCCGGGATATGCCTGTTTTGTGCTTACCCCCTGTATAACACTTGCTGAAGTAGATGCTGCCTTTTCTACTCATATGCAAGCTCCTCCATTTCATTTTGTACCTCTATTCCATTTTTCTATATTCTCAGAAGGAAGCAACAGTTTAATAAATGTTTGCAGCATGAGTGAAGGGAAAAAAAGAAACTCTTGAGTGGTAGCATTTGTAACGAGATGTTACTAAATGCTCTCCTCGGCCTTTTATTGAGCATTTACTATCTCATTTAATCCTCATCTTCATTTTATGAGACAGGTTTTTTTTCTCCATTTCATAGCTATCAAAACTAATACATAAAGAAATTATTTTTTCTGACATCTACAGTGGCTTCCAATGGGAAAAACTAGGATTCAAATCCAGATCTATCTGATTTCAGCCTACAAATGCCTTTAACAATTACAAGTTGATTTATTTTTCCGTGGCCCCTATAAATTGCCAGAGAAGCCAGATATTCTATAGCATTACAGGTTTTGGACCTGAGTGACCAGAGCCATTAAAAGAAAAAAGAAAATATGATGCTAGCCCAATAGCTTAGGTCCTGAGACTGAAGGATTCAAGGCTGCTTCAGAGCCCAACTGGCCAGAGCTAGACTAAGGCAGAGGTCATCTCCCCGTGTCCCCTACAGTATGTCTATCCCCACTAACATTGGTTTCCATTTGAGGTTGCCCTTAATGCTCACTGTAACTAGATTTTACCTGGATAAAAATCGGGACTGGGGAAGGAGGAGGAAGAACTAGAAAGATACATTGTAACTTGCCCCAGGTGCTGCCAATCCCTAAGGATGGTGTAAATAATGTAATCTTATATAGGTACTAGTTGTTACAAAATTCATTTTTGCAAATAGAAAATGGTATTTTCTCACTGGTTCAATGAGAAGGGAAATTAAAATATACTATTTAGATACTCAGGATTCTGTAGAAAAGATTCGCCAGCACTCTGCAGACAGTGAGGTACCCTCAACAGCATGTATTAATTCATAAATGGGGTTTGAGTTCTCCACCCCTGTGAGCTCCACAATTTCACATTCCTGATGAAAACTGCAAGGAAGCTACTAATTTTCACTTCAGAAAATGCTCACTGTGAAAATGTATTGGGAATTTAGCCAGAATGAGTTTTTATGTTAATTTCTAGAATGGAGATAGGGAAAGGGAATAAAGAAAAAAACTAAATTAAACTGTTTCAAGACCAAATAGTCACTGGAGTCCTTTTCATTTTCTCACAGGAAAAAAAAAGTCCCCAGCTGTCCCCAGAAGTATCATAAATTTATAAAAAGATTTCAGTTTTATAGAAAGACCTGTGGAGTGAGAGTCAGGGTCAGGAGATTGAGAGAAGTAGAAGGGCAGCGGGGAGATAAGGATTACACCTACAGTGTTGATTGGATCTTCATTTAGGGTGAACAGCAGCTGGACTTAGGAATCACAGATCTAAACTATCAGTGACGGTCTTATTTGTTTTCTGTTGCTATAACAGAATACCACAGATAAGGTGATTTACAAATAAATTTATTTCTTACAGTTCTGGAGGCTGTGAAGTCTGATGTTAAGAGGCCACATCTGGTGGGGGCTTTCTTGCTGCATGATAACATTGGGGAGAGCATCACACGATGAGAGGGCAAGAACATGTCAGCTCAGGTCTCTCCTCTTCTTATAAAGCCACCAGAGTCATCACTGGGGACTCCACTTTAATAACTTTATCTAGTCCTAATTACCTCCCAAAGGCACCACCTCCAAATACTATCAACATATGAATTTGGAGATTAAGTTTCCAACAAAGGAAGTTTGGAGGACGAATTCAAACCATAGCAGTGACCATGTCTTAGATCAGAGGTAGGCAATGTATGGTTTGCCACCTACATCTGATTCACTGCCTGTTTTTGTACAGCCTATAAACTAAGAATGGCTGCTACAGTTTTAAATGCTTGGGAAAAAATCAAAAGAAGAATAATATTATATGATACACGAAAATTATATGAAATTCACATTTTGATGTCCACAAATAAAGATTTATTAGAATATGCTCACACCCGTATTTTTTTTTTTTTTTTTTTTTTACAAATGACCTATGCTTTCATGTAACAATGGCAGAGTTGAGTAGTTGCAAGAGTGATTTTATGGCCCATGAAACCTAAAATGCTTGCTATCTTTCCCGTTACAGAAGAAGTTTGCTGACCTCTGGCCTAACTTATCACCACAATTGGAGACGTAACTTACCCTCACGGACTTTGAGAACAAGGACCACACTTTTGTATTCCCAGTACCAAATGCTCTGTGCCTCTCACAGAGGGGTGATGAATAAATAGGCAAATGAAGAAATTAATGAATAGATTGAAGAAATAAGTTTTCCATGTGTTTATTATTCTCCTGAAAGACAGAGTTCAGGTTACCAAGACTTTCTCCCCAGATGTAATCCCAAAGGCTTTTTGGAGATCTTCAAGGCTACCACTCCCATCTCAGTCCATGAGTGTCAGGACCTTAAAGCATGATGATTCGATGTGATCCAGGGCTACTTTCTTTATCAGCATTATATAAAACCTCAGTAGGAGGCGAATAAGGTAAGCATTTCATCAGGACATGCTCCATTGTGCAGAGGTTAAATTTACAAGCAAGTTTCCTAATACCTTACATCCCCCAATGTTAGCTTGGGTTGCTCAAAACTATCACATTGAGAGGCTGAAGAATGAAGTGCCAATGTACAAAATTTAACTTCCAACCTTTGATAATAAGGGGTGCACTGCTCTGAAGTTGTTTTCTATTGTCTGAATGTCCCCCAAAATTCATGTGTCGATATTTAATCACCAATGAGATAGTATTAACAGGTGAGTCTTTAGGACATGATTAAGACCTGAGAGTAAAACCTCATGGATGGGAATAAGGCCCTTATAAAAGGGCTTGAGAGAGTGGGTTCACTGCCTTCTGTCCATTTTAGCTTGTGAGACCCAGTTTTCCCCCTCTCCAGAGGACACAACAACCCAGTGCCATCTTGGAAGCAGAGAGCAGCCCTCACCAGACACCAAACCTTCCTGTACTTTGATCTTGGACTCCCAGCCTCTAGAACAGTGAGAAATGAATTTCTATTTTTTATAAATTATCCAGTCTCTAATATTCTGTTATAGCAGCACATGCAGACTAAGACAATAAGCTTAATTCCAGTGATCCACTTAGTGAGGCATGGCATTAGACCTAGGAAAGGCTAAGCAGGCATATTCAATGAATAGAGTGACTAACTCAAATGTGCATCCCTAATTTAGAGTTCTGAACAACATGGATAGGCAAGCTGTCTCCAGATCTTTCTATCCCTATGTTTCAGTTGCATCAAATCTGCAAACTGATCAGTTGGAATAGGGACAGTCAACTGACTTATTTAGTGGCCATGGGAAATCAATGACATTTTCTAAGCCTGTGGTCTCAGAGATGAACAGAACTCCTGTCTTCCCTCAAATTTGAAGTCTATTGGGTAAAATGACGTGCAAAGAATGACAAAGCAAAAAGCCTAATGCTATGATGCAAATGTGTGTAAGGTGTCTTCTAACTAATGTTCCTGCCCCCTCACCCCACAACAGGTCCAGCTATGTACCCACTGTCTCTGATGCTAAACATCACTCCACAATTTCCACATTATTATTTCTTCCATCCTTGAGACCCTGATTATTTCTCACCATTCTGTCCCAGAGATGCTATATGAGGAGAGGGAAGAGACTGGACAAGATGAAAAGAAGAAGAGAGAAACATAAAGATCATTGGAGAGAAATAACTACTAAGAGACCTCCAAGGAGAATAAGGGACATTTATTTTTACATTTTTTCCAATAATTATATTTCTGATAAATACATTCCCCACCCCACCCCAAAATCTTTCTCTAGAGAATTCAGGAAGAACTCACAGAAGAGTCAGGGCTTAAGATGACCCTAAAAAGATATGTAAGAGTTGGCTGGGGAGATGGAAGTTGGGGAAAAGAGGCAAGTCTTCCCCAAGCCAAGACTCCCCATCAAAGCCTCTCCAGATGAGGGTGGACTCAACTAGTCTCTGTAGACCCTGCCCTTGCTTCTGTAATCTGAACATGAATGGAGGCTGTGATTTGGAACTGAGGAAAGGAGAGGAGAAAGAGAAGTGGTAGGCGGAGATAACTTCATCAAGGAAATGGGATTCAAGCAGGGCTTAGGTGTGTCAAGCTGCTGCTTCAAGGTCGCCTCCTCTTCTACTGTGGATTGTCTGTGTCACTCTTGCCCCCTAACCACACACTGTGTTGTTGGTGTTCATGTCTACTCTTCTCCAACCCTAGCATAAATTTCTGCTCTTTCCTTCAGTATCAATGAAATTACCATGATTTAGAAAGTATTTAACAAGTATTTCTTGAACAATGATAGAAAGAGTGTAATCCATGTTTTCCTTGACACTCCAATTGGAGAAGAGGACATGAAAAATGTGGCATAAAAAGAGTAATAAAAGGATATTTCCTTGGCTCTGGTGCCACCCATGAATGAGTGAACTTGAGAGATATTAAGGAGCTCAGCATGTCTGTGATTGTCCACCATTAGCCAAAAATGCATTCTAAACAACGGGCATTGAATTTTGGGAGAGGAACTTAGTAGAGCCATCACAATGGCCTGATCCAATAGAAGAATAGGTTAGCTTACTTGATCCAGTGTTTCTGAAACAGCTACAGATGGCTGACACTACTGTTTGCCATTAGAAATAGACATTATACTTGGCATTCACAGAACTAAGGCTCCACTTGGCCCAAGATCAGAAAATATCCATTGACCATTTACTAAATATCAGGTACTCATTGAATCTTTGCACCTGTAAGGTAGGTTTTATTTTTATCACTGTTTTACAAATGAGGAAGCTGAGGTTCAGATAGATTAAATACCAGCTACTAAGTGGCACAGCTGAGATTCAAATCCCGTTGTCTATGTTTCTAGAACCCACACTCTTAAAAACACTTTGCTGTATTGCTTCCCACATCCAAGAGGTAAGAAGACATAATCTCACAAAGAGAAGGTAATAAATGCAAGGTCACTGATCTCAAATAAAAGCTGTTCTCAATTGTGCCAACTGTTCTTCTCCCAACCCTCATCACTCACAGTGACTCAATAATGTGGCTGGTGAAAAACAAAACTGAAGAGCAGGAATTTCATTCATTACCACACATCTGTTTTCTGACAGAGTAAATAGTATACTCCATGCCCTCTCACCCTTAAGAGCCACCATCTCCAAAACATTTTTATAGCTTCATTTGGTTTAAATGACTTTGAGTTGGCTCTTCCATGGAAGCATAGCAGCACTGGTCTTCAAGCATTCCTGTATCATAAACTGCTGGCTGAATTGCCTTATTCTGTTCCTCTCCACAACCTTTGAATTAAATTGTATAGACAAGAAAATTATGATTCTTAAACTTAGGTTATAAGTAGATTCATGGTCTCGAACAGAAGACTAGGATTGTTCATTTGAGAGGTAGATGATACGCAAGCTCATAGAACAAACCATGTGACCTATACTACCTTTAAAAGAAAAGAATAAACATAACTTTATTACTTACACATTCATGTTGTAACTCAGACTTGATTAAGGAAATGCCACCTGATGGGACTTTAAGACATAGATATTGATAGGTAAAGATTCTTTTTGGTAATGACCATATTAGTTTCATGGAAATAAGCACCCTTAAAGGAGTTCATGGATTTTTCTCATAGGACTTAAATACTCTCCAGACAAGCATGCTTTCACTAGTAAATTGCTTAGCCAACACTTCGTCCCTAAGGGCACATAGGTTAAAAAAAGTTTTGTTGCTGTTGGAGTGATAACAAATTCAGAACTAATGAGAATTTCTTGTTATGATAAAAGACAATAACTCAATGGAAGTTGTGGAATAAACATCAAAGAAAATACAAAGAGAAAAACACATTTCTGGAGTGGGAGTTTGGAGAGAGGGATTATTCATTGGTGAATTGCAGGAAAACCCAAAGCAGTAAAAATAAATTAATAAATAGGCAGATTAAAATAGCACAACCATGCTCCTAAGGCTCCGCAGATTCACTTGAAAAGAAAAATCTGGGGATTCCTTGATAAATTGACAGTTTGTAATATGATCCCCATAGCTGACCCAAGATCAGAATTGTGGGGTTTCTTCATTCCTCTGGGCTTCTTTTTCAATAAGTTTTTCTCTCAGTTAAAGGCCACATCAAAATCCACCTTTTGGTTGAGGAGGAAGAATCATGACAACAGGGGTTTATTCTCTGCATCTGTGCAAGCCTGTCACCCTAGGGAGCTTTTATCCCTGAGCTAAATGGTCAGTCAGACAGCACGTGAGAAAAATGCTCTGATGAGCCAAGGTTCTGCAACATTGGAAACAGAAGCACAAAATGTTATGGTGCTCATTGTTCCAATGTGTTCCACACTCATACAAAGCAACCAAGGCTATTTCTTAAGCTGTAAGCCAAAGGGGAAAAAGCAAAGTGGTTAACACTGGAGTGTGCTATGATGTGGAGAAATATTTTGTAAGTAGGGAAAGGAAGTCGAGAGGGGAATATACAACTTTACTCACTTAAAAGGCAAATGAATGAAAAAGAAAGAGGCAAAGTCGACAAGGAAGGTGCATAGTTTCATTATGCATAATCACAAAAAGTAGAAAACTCACAAATCTCGTCTAGTTTTCTTGGCATTATACCTTTGCACTTAAGAGTTGAGTAGTTATGCTTGTGATATTGTAAATTCTGAGAATTTTTTTCGGATGTACCAAAAAGGCCATGTTATGAAAAATGGATTTAAGAAGAAGTAAGAGGTTCCAGTTCCCCTATTTTGTCCATATGCAAACCAGCGATCTAGGTTTGAATTAGAATTCAATCACTTTAAAGATGTTATCACTTTGGGTTATAGGGAAGGCTTGTATGTTTCCACCTCTTTGATGTTAGGCATGGATGGCTATGTGACTTGTTCTGGCCAATGAAATATGAAAAGTGACGCATGTCACTTCTGGGTAGAATCTTTTAAGAGATCCCGCAGAATTCTTCATCTTTCTTTTGTTGGCCCCAGTAACCAGCAACATTCCAGATGCTGGTGCTTTCCTCAGCCTATCCTCCTCACTGAGGATGATGTGGCACAGAGCCACACACAAACCCATGATGGACATGACATGTATGAGAAATGAATCTTTGCTGATTAAAACTATTCAGATCTGGGGGCTGCTGGTTATCACAGCAAAGCTGGCCTGTGGTGATGAATACAGCCATAAATTAGCTATGTGATTTCGAGAAAGCTAGTTTCCCAAAGCCTCTATTTTCTAATCAGAAAATGAGGAGGGCCTGGTATATAGCAAGCATTCAAAAATGGTAATTTATCCATCTTCATGATGATAACTACACTTTATTAGACACCTACACTGTGCCAGTCACTATCTTCCCTGTACATACATCATCTCTCATCCTCACACCAATCTTATAAAGTAGGTGTTCTTGATCTTTTTTATAGATGATGAAACTACGCCTCAGAGAGGTTTACAGATCGATGAAGGTATCAGCTTGTAGGTGGAAGAATCAGATCCTTCTGATTCAAAGCTCTTGCTTTATTCCCCATGCTACCTCTGTTAAGAGAATGCAGCTAATCTGTCATTAAATAAGTGAGAACTTACAATATTAAGACAAACATCATAACATTAAAAAACAAATAAAAAGAAAATAAATTAGAATTTTAAATTATTATATTCTTCAGACAAAGCACCTTTATCACTAAATGATTTTGCTTTCATAATTCCAGCTAAAGCCATGCTCAGTCATTCCCAACCTAGGGTGACCAACACCTAAGGGTTTATTAAGGTAATAATATGGGTTTGCAACCTATTCTCAGGATTTCCACAAGCCTAGGAGAAATGAGAATTACATAGGGCAAGATGGCCCAAGCCAAATAAAAATTGCTTTTTTCTTTTTTATAATAATTATAGTGGGTCATCTCATTGTGGTACATTTGGCTTTCTCATAGGAAGACATTATTTGTTATTTTTCCTGCATAAAAGTAATCTTTATCGAAACACTACATTCATAGTAGTTCAAAAAAATTATACAAGGGCCCATTAGTTATAAAAAGGTTGTTAAACACTACTATATCCCAAATCTTAAATTTTGGCCAGTACAAGTGTAAATTTTCATTTCTCCATCTCTTTGCAGCTTAGCTCCTAATAACCCAGGTTGTCCCCTGTAGTCCTGAGAGGTACAGGGAAGTAACATAGCAGGAAACATCGTAGGTGATGACCAAGGGAGGATGGCAAAAAACGCAGTGTTAGTAGAGGAACCAGCCAGAGAGTGAATTCAGGTAAAAGAAGAGGAAAGCCACTTCTCTTCAGGTCAATTCCATAAAAGGAAGAGCTGACAGGTGAAATGAAAGTGACAGACTCAAAGTTACCTTGTTATTTATGAGGAACAGAACAGAACACCTAGAATTTGGGGGAGGATGTCTCTCAGAGAAATTGGCAGAAGACTTTGTAGACGATGTGGGTCAAAATGAATAAGACTTTCAAAATGGAGTGCTGTGGCCATCCTTCCTTCTACCTCCCCTGCTAGAAATCGGCTATTGATTTCCAGACTAACTAATTTAAAGGCTCTTCAGTTGTAACAAAACAAAGATAGTGTTTCAAAGACACCCTTTAGTCAGATTTCTGAAGGACAGTTTTGGGCCCTGCCATCAAAGCAAATAAACCCCACTATAGTCATGGTCGCTGGGGGAGGAGTAATGACAATTTAAAAAGTACTGAACATATGATGTGTGCCAGGCTCTGTGCCCAAATGCTTCAAGCGCCATGTCTCATCTTATGCTTAAATTCTATTGATTCCCCCTTTTTACAAAGAAAGGTTCTGAGAAGCAGGGAATTGAAACTTGCCTGAAGTCACATGCTTATAAGTAGTTCCTCCTCCTTAGCAACCATTCTCAGTCCCTGTGTCACATTGTCCCATGGAGGGTGGTTGGAGATGAGCAAAATCACAAATTGTGGGTGTCATCAAAGAAGGCAGAAGGGAACTTGTACTTATCTAGTGCTTCCAATGTGCTAACAACCTACACAAATCATCTCATTTAACTTCCACAATTCCTTGGGGGAGGCATTATTCTCATGGTACAGATGAGGATATTGAGGCTCAGAGAGATCAATGATTGGCCAACAAAGTAAACGAGGTAAGATGCAAACCAAGGCATTGTAAATCCTCACATTCAGGGATGCTGCTTCCGTAGCAAGTTGCTTCAGATTCATTTTCAAAAAATTATTTGCCCATATAAAGTATCAATATATGTGACCAAATTTCAGTTCATCTGGAAATACCTGGATATTTTAGTTGCTTGGGAACTGAATATAAGGCAATTTTGTGACATGGTAACTAAAACTATCAATGTGGTACTGGTTTATGCTCTCAGATATAAAAGTTCCTTTGTGTTTTGCATCAAACCGATAATGTTTGGAATACTGTGCTTATATGACAGACTTATATCTCAAAGTACCTATTTTTCACTGCATTCTCCAAATTCAGAGGCAAGGACCATTTTCTCTGAGTTATGCTCTGAAAACCCTCTTCATTTGGTTTAAGGCGAGGGGGAAGCGGGGAAGCATTCCCTCCCATGCATGGCAGGTAGGTGTAGGAACAGGGAGAACTCAAAACATTTATAGCTCACCCCAATGAAATCCATACCACCAACTTCTTCCTTCTTGCAATGAACTGCTTGCCTTCTTTCTTACACCCTGGAAATTGGTAATATGCTAATGCTTATTCTGCATATGTGTCTGGTACTTCTCTCTGGGATGTGCCAGGGACTTCTATGTAGGGTCACTCAGGCTGCACACTGCATGCACAACTACAGAGTATACTGTTTACATGGACCATGATGGGAATGATGCCCCCCATGGTTGATTGTGCAATTCAGCAGCCCTACTGGCACATATTACTTTCTCTGTCTGTGCAAGCTCTCCTGAAATTAAATAGAAAAAAGCATGTTTAGTTTACCGCTAGGTATGACATTCAACGTTCCAAAACAAAAGAACTTCCTTTTAAAACACAATATAAAATATAAATTTATTAAAATGATGATCACTCTAGAAACTATTTCATAGGAGAAAGCATTGAAATAACTGGTGATGTCTAAAGTAAACATGATTGGGACCATGGAAAGTAGCAATGTCGTAAAATATTAGAAAGGATTTTATGCAGAAGAGGGAAGAGACTGAGAAGATCTATGGGAGATAATTAGTAGAAGGTATGAGATGAGTTTTGGCTCAGGAAAAGACACAACTTTCCAGAACCAAACAACAAATAGAAATCTTGTCACAAAAACCCTATGAGAAAGGGCATAGTTTAATACTTTAGACCCATTTTATAGGGGACAAGTCCAAAAATGGATAATATTTATAATAGAGAAACACTATCTCTAGAAGTGATCAAGAAGAGGAATCAAATACTCTATAGGATATCCTTCCATGGAGTATTATTGAACTTAATGAATTATAAGGCATCTTCTAGGAAACTAACTCTGTGTTTATATGATAGTATCAAAACCTACTAACCTTGACCAGTCCTGGAAGAAGGAACTCCCATTACCTTCCTCCTGGAAGGAGGTTGAGGCTTTATAGAAGGTGCTTGATCCAGCCCTTATGTGTATGCATTTCAAAGTTTCTGTCAGGTCTCATGTAGCTAAGCAAGCACAGCCACAGAAATTCTATGTTTTATTAAAGGGCTGGTTTTATTTTTTATTCCTGGAAGACCTAAGAATCACAATTTGAGAGAGAAGTGAGAGTAGAAATAAAGAACCTAATGCTGCTCTGTATATTAATAAGTTCTGCCAAATCCACTGTGAGAGAGGTGTCTGATCTGAAAAGTTTTTCTTCTTCCTTATGGTCTTAAACCAGGAATCGAAAACCAAAGGAGGAAGAAAAATATTAAGACACTGGGGAATGGCAGGCAGTCCTATAGCATGGTCTGTCTAATAGTTGGCTGCTTCTGAACTCAGAAGCTATGTTGCCTTCTAGAAATGCCTTCTAGGGTTGCCACAGATTCTGATTTTTCCAAAGACACTGAAAAGCTAGATAGATTGAGTGAATTTTTAAAAATGTTTTAGAACATTATGGAAGCCAAATAAATAATATTTATGGTTAGAATTCTGCCCACTGGCTTCCAGTTTATGACAACAGAGTAGGAATATAGGCTTCCTACTCAGGAAAGGAAGGCCTGACCTTCAGAAAACAGCGAGTGGGAAGCCCATGAACACATATATGTCTCCATATGAACCAGCAGGTATCTATCAGGCAAATGAAGACAAAGAAAAGTAGGAACAACTACACTGGTGGGAAGATCTGAAGAAGGCTCAATTAGAGTGACTCCTCCCACATGAGATTGCTTTGCAGGACTTGAAGGGCCAGAGGCCCCTCTTCACTGTCTTGCTGAAGCTCCTGGGTATTTCTCTCTGGAAGAAATAGCTCAGACTTGGGAAGGCCACTGGATCCTCTAGCAACATCAGCCCCTGTAGGTGGGGAGTGGATTTTTCCCAAAGGGTAAATGACCCTCAAGGCCTAGTTTGAAGAGAAAGTCATTCTTAGGAAGGAGCAGGGACCTAAGGAAGTATAGCAAGATTAGAAAGTGGGGATGACCACCAGAAGACACCCGTGAAAGCTTTAATTCTTTGCATGAATTTTTTTACTCAGACTGGGGAAAAAGTCATGTTTACTACACCATTTCAAGTGTCTTTCCCTGACAAAGACAACCCTCAGTACATAGCACATTTGCCATCCGCCCTGTTTTTAGATGTAATCTTTAACAGCTTGTTCATATGGATTTTAATTTTAATATGTTTGGTTACACAACCAAGCACTAGAAGCACCAAAAAAGTGACAGGCACAGGAAAATCCTCTTTCACTGTGTGGGGAATGTGTTTAAAAAGAACAAAGGGGAAAAGAATTGAGTTTGAGATATGTTTAGATTTTAAAGGTGATGGATATAATATCTCTATATATCTTTCTTTCTCCTTGTTATCGTGTGCATTTCTTTAAATTATAGACAAGTCTCAGAGACACAGTCTTTAGGATTTTTCTAGAGTGGGAAAAAATGTGGTAAGGAACATCAGGGTTTATACATTGATTTTTTATGGACTTAGCTAATGCTCGACTCACTCAGCTATTCAAAGAAATCCATCAACACAAAGAGACAGCTACATGACGATATGGCCAGCAAGTCAGGACAGATGGCGTCTAGCCTGAGCTGCCTCTGCACACAAATGGGTGTCAAACAAAGTCATCAACAGGCCCTAAACCATCCGGCTTCTCCTATGCAAGATGGTCAATAATGCAACAAATATTGTGAACACCTGGGTGGGAATGTGCTGCTTCTCCTCCCCAGAGCTCTTTGGACTCAGCAGATCACTGGCCTCTACTAATGTCTTTGGGTCACAGCAACCCTGTAATGGAGTGCTAATGACTATGAACTGGAGGGTCATACATCTGAGGATATATATCTAGTTGTCAATCATTTCTCAAATTTGGCACCACTGCACAGGCTGACAATTAGTCTGAATAAAACTAAGGTGATGTTTTTAGTTGCCCCAGGCAAATCAGGCAAGCAACCAAAAATTACCATCAATGGCATGGAGTTAAAAGCCATATCCAATTCCTGCTGCCTATGTAGTCTGCTATCTAATGACAGGTCCTCTGCTTTGCTTTTCTGTGGTTCTTTGAGCAACCACCAGTAGTGGAGCTCATTATTGGAACAAAGAGTAACAACTCGTATTAATAAATCCAGCTTATTTGGGGGAGCTTGACAGACAGGATTTGTGGTGATAAGGCATCTGATTTCAGATAAAGACCAAAGTGCAAGACTGCCCCGCTGTCCAGGCTTCTTTGTAGATATGAAATTTAGTTCATTATCGTTACCTCCCTGAATAACATTCATTCCACTCAGTGCAAAACATCAAATGGCAGCACTGGTAACATTGTCAAGAAATAGAACTACTAATCAGCAATTGACATAATATTCGACCTGCCTTTTTAGTAACTGGAAATAGTTCCAGTTCAACAGTCATGGAAATAATGAAGTTTTGCAGAACTGCACAAGAAAATCTATGGATATTATAATCTATTGCATAGATTGCTAATGTCCTAACAGTGTTTGTGTGATAATGATTCAAACCTCTGCAAATATTTTAGGATGAACAGTTTAATTTCTGGCCCTATTTGGGTTCTTTTAACAGCAAATATCTGAAGCATAATTTATCTAAAATCAAAGGTGAATAAAAGGAGAGAAAGTTAGCATGGAATTAAGCACATTCACTGCTGTAAGATTCACTTTCTGTACCTTAAACTGAACAAAATCTTAGAGTTTCCTTTCTCTCTTTCACTTTTTTTTTTACCCAGCCCATGTGATGTTCATTAGAATAACACTATTGACTCTAATGCACCCAAAAGTATATACATATAAGATGATATGTTTTGCCTCTCCAAGTCTGATTATTTCTGGAATGGAAATTACAAATCACTAAACAATTTACACTTGTGTGCATATAATGAAATTAATAACCTTAGAAATATAGATTGCTGTATTGCTTGGTATATGGCCTAATCTTAATTTATTAAGAAAAATTCATTGAGAGCTCATCTGGGGTAAGGCTATTCCTATTGTCTCAAAGTGTCATCTTCCAAAACTAGTTTTAACCTGCAATAGAAGAAACCTTTGAATTTTTTTTAAAAAGTCTCTTCTATCCACATAAAAAGGTCTAAAAAGGTATATGTGATCTTGGTCTGATGATAAATTCCTTTACATCTTCAAAAGAAAGTTTCCACTCAGAATTTGTTGGCAAATATATCCAGAGCTTCTTTAGAAGCACTAATTCTAACTCAACCCTACCACAAGGCCTCTGGAAGCTGAAAATTACTAGTTCTAGTAAAGCTCACCCCTCATTGAGTTCCTTCAGTGTTTAGGCTGGCAGTAATATCTATCATTTACGTATTTCAGAGGTATTCATTGGAATATGGTGACAGGGCCATGACAGAAAGGAGATGTGAGGAGGAGGGAGCTGTGATTACAGCTTGTGGACTAGGAAACTTTGGAGAGAATCTTCTCTACTGGAAAAAAATTGCATGTGATTTTATGTAAAGTATCCAGCACTCCACATCACAGATGTTCAATAAGTGTTGCCTTCATCCTTCTCTAATACTGCTTTATGCAAATTTAGCATTTTAAAGAACATGAAGCATGTTTACATGATTTATCTTATTTGACCCTCACAATACCCTTTGTAAATGGGCTTTATTTTATGTTTGGAATTACAGATGATTTGAGATGCCAGGGTCTATATAGTCCTAGGTTACACGACTAGTAATTTTAGAATCCATCACCTGGGTCGTCTGATTCCAAGACTTTCTTGTCCCTTTACTACCCTCAGCTGCAAGTATTCAGTAATGTGTACCTGACCACTGCATATCTTATTTAAATAATTTTCTTCACTATATGTTTTCATACTTTTAGAGATGATTTATCATCTCCTGGTGTTTCTTTTTCTGTTTGTTTCTTCATTTTCCCTGGTTCTCAGCTTGTAAAACTGTTACATTTCTAATGTTCATGGGTCCATGATTTAAAGTTTTTTGTCAGTATCTCGAGCTCTTCAAAGCTAAAGAAACCTAAAAACAAGGCACATTTCACTCTGGGCCATGTTTTTCCTTTGAGCTCTCCTGCTAAAATACCAAACACAATTTGCTTTTCGCTTGTGAGATGGAAAGAAACAGTTGTGTGGCTATAGCTGTCACTTTGCCATTACCATTCTGAGGTGCTGATTTTGTGCTTCACATTTTTCCTGTGTTTTTAACTTGATGCCCTAGCTTGAATTTTTATTTCACTCTAATCGTTTTTTAAATTTGAAGTCTTCCTTTTACTTTGGCAATTTCAGTTGGAACACTATGTTTGGAAAAAAAAATGTTCACAGAGAAACTGAAGGTTAAATCAGCTTTATTCTGTAAACAGTGCCTAAATTATCATCTCCTTCCCATAACAGCCCAATTAATATGTTACAGCAAAGCTGAAAAGCCAAAAGTCGTGCTGAAAACATGGAGCTACTGCGACACCTGCTGGTAAGAAATAAAGTGCATTGTGTCAACAACAGCAAAAGCAAATGGAAACAATGGATCGCTTGGATAGATTTTATTCCTACAAATCTATCTTTTGTGAATACCTGGTATGTTTCAGGTGCTGTGACAGGCACTGGAACTGATAGGGGGAGGTCTGATCCTTACACTCAAGAATCTCACAGACTTCTGGGAAGAAATATCTCTATCTACACACCTAAATATAGAGAGATTATTTTTTATAGTCAAGGTTGTCAGGTTGGGTTGGGTACACATAAGATAACACAGGGCCCACAGAGATGACCTTTCACAAATCAGGGACAGTGTCACAGAGAAGGGAATGCTGAAATATTGAAGGAGGAGGCTCCAGGGACCCACTGGAAAATGTAAGCATAACAGTGAAGGGATCAGATTTTCACCTTAGAAAAATCACCCTGACGGCAATATGAAAGAAGGGAGAGAGACTAGTTAAGGTCAGGAAGGTAAACAGGGAGCTGCTGAGAAAGCTCGGGAGAGGTCAGAGCCTCAATCAGGGCAGGGAATGTGGAGATGTAGCAAGTAGAAAATTTTCTTAGGAAAGAACATCAGCCAATATTAAAGCATGTTTTGGGTGTGGACTCTGAGAAAGAAGAAGGATTTTGAAAAGATCCTTTATGTCTATATGGTTACAAACAAAAGGAGCATTTATTTTTCTTAAAAATAAAAAAAAGAGAGTCTGGCCTTTTAGTGTAGATAGCTTTCTTTGTGTGTGGTCTTAGGAAAGAGTTAAAATATTTCACATCTTATGAGCGCATAATTGCTCAGCAAATCCAAGCACATAATTTTATAAAGTAAATTTGGAGACTTTCAAAAAATATTGATCTCACCTGAAGACAGTGCTTAATAAGTGCAATTTGGAGACAAGGACGCAGAGACACCAATTTGTGTCAACAGTGCTTAAGTGCTCCAATGAAAAACACACTCAAGGTCTTTGAGAAATTTGGATGACCGTAATAAATGTTTTTTCAAAGGAAGGTTTAAAATATTTATTTATTTACTTACTTACTTAGAGACAGAGTCTTGCTCTGTCACCCAGACTAGAGTACAGGGGTGCTATCGTGGCTCTTGGCAGCCTTGAACACCTGAGCTCAAGCGATCCTTCTGCTTCAGCCTCCCAAAGTGCTATGATTACAGGCATGAGCCACTGTACCCATCCTAAAATTCTTAAACCAATAGCTATAGTTATAAATTGAGAAATTAAATATAGTGAAAAATAGGCCATGATTTCCCTCTCTGTCAAAGTAACTCAAAAGAATACATTTTCCCATTGAGAATCAGACAAGGGCATGCACTTATATTCATGTATTTAACAAATATTTACTGAGTGTTTGTATGTAGGAACTAAGATAAAAGTATTAAAAATAATATAAATCCCTCAGCCTCCAGGAACAGATAGTCTCATTCATTAAAGTGTATATATTTAAAGTATATATATCACATATATGTATACAATATATACATACTCCTGTGTGTATGTATGTGTGTGCACATGTGTATGAGTGTGTGTATACATCTGTTTTAACCCATGAAGTGCGAGGAAGTATTCTAGAAATAAACAATGAAAATTTTCTTATGTATTAGACATATTTTACCTGTGACAGCTTAATAGTGAGAACAGAGTATTTAATTATAATACCACTTATTTAGTCAAGTATGTTAAAATACAATTTACAGAAACAAAGAAAAAAATAAATAAAAATAAAGAAGAAACTTGAATTAACCAGTTATAATATAATAATTATAAATATTACATATATATTTACTTGTATGGGTACTATGTACAAAGACATATATATTTTAAAATCATTTCACTCAATACATTACATGGTTCCACAGGAATAATTATTACAGTGTTCTTTTAAAAAACAAAGTGTGTGTTGAATATATTAAAAAGAGGTACAAAGGAATAAAAATTCAAACATACAGTGAATTAATGTTGCCAGCTAATGTAATTAGAACTATCACCTGGGAAAACATATCCTACAATAAGCAAGGAAGCTGAATTATTTTTATCTACAAAAATATTTGATCAGAAAATAAAAATTATGTTTATTATGAAGTCTATTTTTTAATCATCTGCTTAAAATCTGCAACATGTATTTCAGAGGCTAATTTAAATGCCATCTGGTGGCATTTATTCATATTTTGGAATTTTATATCAATCTGAATAAATTTTAAGAATTGAAAAAATAAAATGATAAAAATAAAATTTCTTCTAAGAACCAGATTTGGCTACATAATATTGATTTCTTCATTGGAATGATTACCACATCCTGATCTACAAAATAATGAGCTTCCATGATGGTCATGTAAATAAGCAGTATTGCCAATGTACAAATGTCCTATATCAAACCTGCAAGGGGTAATTGTCTATAATTCAGCCTCCTACAAGTTTGGACATGCTTTACATGTAGCCAAGTGGATGAAAATATGAGATAAACTAGTTTATCTTGTGATGTTAAAAAATGAAAGAAAACTATTTTAAGTGTATTTGAATTTTTCAATGTAGGTAATCATCATTGGAAAGATGGTTTAAAATTAAGCTTTATTTCATATAGCCATACAAATTTCACTATTGGTTTTACAGAAATGTTTACTCCGTTTTGAATAAGACCACACAGGTATATCTCCTTAAGAATTACAGATACAATGTGTTATATTACAAGATACATAAACTGTTGAATGAATGAATGAATGTCATCAGCTTAATGACTGAGTTGGGCTAGATTATAATATTTCTTTCAAACACAAGATTACACCAAAGCCCCATCATCTTTCCCTGGATTATTGCAGTGGCCTCTAAGTGGTCTTCCATTGTCTGTTCCCTACACAGCAGCCAGAGTGGTCTTGTTAAAACCCAGCTTAGATTGTGTATTTCCTGAATACCCTCCTATGACTGCCAGTGATGAATAGTGAGTGGTTTGAGTGGATTGCCACTTACTGGGTCTCAGCATCTACTGGAGCATCTTAGCCTGCCACCCTGTATAGAGAATGCTAGAATGCCAAAGTTTCTTTTAAAATTTTTAAAAATTGTTATATATTTAAGAGACACAAATGCAGATTTCTTTTTTTTTTTTTTTTTTTTTTTGAGATGGAGTCTCACTCTGTCGCCTAGGCTGGAGTGCAGTGGCGCGATCTCGGCTCACTGCAAGCTCCGCCTCCTGGGTTCACGCCATTCTCCCGCCTCAGCCTCCCGAGTAGCTGGGACTACAGGCGCCCACCACCATGCCCGGCTAATTTTTTATATTTTTAGTAGAGACGGGGTTTCACCGTCTTAGCCAGTATGGTCTCGATCTCCTGACCTTGTGATCCGCCCGCCTCGGCCTCCCAAAGCAGATTTCTAATACTTGCTATTCTTTCTGCCTGGAAAGCTCTGTATCCGGATATCTGTCCACAGGACTGACTTCCTCATTTCCTTTAGGTCTCCTGTTCAAATATCATCTTTCCTGACTACGCTGCATAAAAATAGCAACTGCTCCTGATATTCTCTTGACCCCTTGCTCTATTTCATGTTTCTTTGTACCTCTTCTCGTCGCTGGACAGTGTACTTGCCTGTCTAACTGCTTATTGTCAGTCTTTCTCCATTGAAATGCAAATTCCATGAAACCAGAGTCTTTGTCACTGAAGTATAACCTACCTGCAGAACAATGTCTGGCTCAGAGTAAGGGTTTAACAAATACTTGTTAAATGAGTAATATTTACTTGAAACATTTATGGAAGATTTAGTCAGATGGAAAAGCAAAAGGTTTTTACAACTTGTCAACCACTTACTATGAGGAAAGTACTATTTTCTATCTTATGTGAGGCAAAAGATCACAGACCCATTCCTGAATAAATGAACAGAACAGTGGGAGTCAAATGTCAATAAATAATTGTAATCCATTCATTCATTCAACCTTTATTTATTGAACATTAAATAGAAGAAGGCTAGATTTTTCAAATCTTTTCTATGTGCCAGGCATCAGGCAAAAACATAATAAGGTTTGTTTAATATATCTTTCATAACAATCAAATAAGTAACTATTATCCCTGATTTACAACCAAAAAACCTAAGGCTTTCCAAGGATATCCTGCTAGAGTCCAAGGTTGCCACACTACTGAAAAATAAAGACTATACCCTAGTTCTGTCTCATTCTATATTGTTACGGTACTGAAAGGAACACAGAGAAAAGCCACCTGATCATTAGTGAGGTCAGAAAAGCCTTCTAAGTAAAAGTAACACCTATGGTAAACCTTCAAAAGTAATATACTGAAATTAGGCAAAGAAAGGAGAGAGAGTAAGGCATCCTGCCCTGAAGAAATAACATGTGTGAATTATTGGGATATTGTAATTTCCATGAAAAGAGAAACACAGGTCTTAGTGCCTTTGTCTTTAATAATAAGGTAGATTGAAATTTAACTGTCTGAATTTGTTACTAAAATATAAATATACACCCCTCTAGAAACAATGACAGAATGAGTTAATATGTGATATAACTCAATCAGGCAATGCAAATAATCAGCATGAAGGAATTACATATAAGCACAAGATTGAGGAACATCTAGTATTCCAGATTTTAACAAAAGAGATATGATTGCCTATAAACAACTTTTCCCATTTGTTGTATGTAATTAAATAACTTATGTGGCAATTAAATTACATGCCAATTAAATAGAATTGCAAGCGCTAATATAACAAGTTAAAACAAGTGGAAGTTATTACTGAAGCACATCAATTGCTTTTTTCTACTAAGTTGAATTGACATTAAAAAAATTAATACTGACCTATGTTATGCACTTTCAGTATTTAGAATGTGAGTTAGGCTGTTAAAAGTTTTAAAGGTAAAAAATTGAATAAGGGTAAAAGAAGTAGATTCTTGTTTCACCTAAATAAAATAATAAACAAAAATAATTTTTAATAGATTGGTTTTACTTATTTTTTAATTCCTTTTTTTCTCTGAATAATCAAAAATAAGCTTTACTTTGAAGTAAGATGGCAGGTGCCCAGAGCTAAGCTTTGGTTGCACATAAAGCCAGCTTTTTCATACTTGATCCAAATGTCAAATGTCAAATTTCTACTTTACAGTTAATGTACAAACATGTATATATACACCTCTGTGTGTTCTTCTGTGATACAATTTAAATTTCAAATTAAATGTGTATACATACATATGTATGTATATATGTACACACACATACATACACAAATATATTAACTTTTATTTTAAGTTCAGGGGTATATGTGCAGTTTGTTACATAGGTAAACTTATGTACTACAGGTTTGTTGTACAGATTATTTCATTGCCCAGGTATTGAGCCTAGTTCCCATTAATTATTTTTCCTGACCCTCTCCCTCCTCCCACCCTCCATACTCTGACAAGCCCCAGTGTGTGTTATTCCCCTCTATGTGTCCATGTGTTCTTATTATTTAGCTCCCACTTACAAGGGAGAACATGTGGTATTTGGTTTTCTGATCTTATGTTAGTTTGCTAAGGATAATGGCCTCCAGCTCCATCCATGTCCCTGCAAAGGACATGATCTCATTCTTTTTTATAGATGCACAGTATTCTGTGGTGTATATGTACCACATTTTCTTTATCCATTCTATCATTGATGAGCATTTAGGTTGATTCCACATCTTTGCTTATTGTGAATAGTGCTGCAGTAAACATATGTGAGCATGTGTCCATAATGGAATGATTTATATTCCTTTAGGTATATACCCAGTAATGGGATTGCTGGGTCAAATGATATTTCTATCTTTAGGTCTTTGAGGAATCACCATACTGTCTTCCACGAAGGTTGAACTGATCTACACTCCCACCAACACTGTATAAGCATTCCCTTTCTCCACAACCTCACCAGCATCTGTTATCTTTTGACTTTTTTTGGGGGGGTGTGGGGAAGGAGTCTTGCTCTGTTGCCAGACTAGAGTGCAGTGGCGTGATCTTGACTCACTGCAACCTCCACCTCTCGGGTTCATGTGATTCTCCTGCCTCAGCCTCCTGAGTAGCTGGGATTACAGGCATCCGCCACCACGCCCAGCGAATTTTTTGTATTTTTAGTGGAGACGGGGTTTCACCATGTTGACCAGGCTGGTCTTGAACTCCTGATCTCATGTGATCCACCCGCGTCAGCCTCTGACTGGTGTGAGATGGTATCTCATTGTGGTTTTGCTTTGGATTTCTCTAATGATCAGTGACATATTAATCCTGAGAGAGATAATTGTACAGGTAGGAAAACCTGGCCTGTTATAATCTTTCACTCATCAAACATTTGAGTGCCTGAGGTATGCTAGGTCTTATCCATCATCTCAAGTTGCTTAAATTCTAGGGCAAAAAAAGTTAAAATTAAGATGAAAATATTCATTCCTCCTGATAAGCAACTGCACGAGTTTTACCCAGTCCATCTTTTTGTCTATTGTGAGGTTTATAGCAATTCCCTTTCCATCATGACTGGAGTGACATCTGATGAATAGCTGCTCCCACATTTCACTAACCTTCCAAGGGGAAAGATGCCTATCTCATCTTCTAAATACTGCACACAAAGACATACACAGATCATCCTAAAACTAATCAAATGATTAATTTTCAAATTTACTCAGAGAAAAGGTAATAAATGGAAATAAATGGCATGAGCAGAACTAGAGGCAGAAGAGTGCTGGGTTTGAAGGGCAAATTGGAAGGGGAGGCAGAACAGCACCTGCTCCTTATGATTGGCTACATCTACAATATATGAAGTGGTGAAACAGCTGGAAGTTGAAGGTAGATTACAAGTTCCATCCAGGGCTAGGTTTCAATGAGTGACTTTTGAAGAAGGATGGTGATTTAAGATAATTGAGGGTACTTTAGTGACCAACTTAAGCTTGGTGGGATGTGAGAGCTGCTTAGGGCCATTGGACTGAGATTGGCAATGAAAGATCAAATGAAGAGAGGGACTGAATGAGGTCAAAGTGCAGGGAAAATTGAAATGAGGGAAAATGATTGATATAGTCTGAATGCGTGCCCCCCAAATTTACAGGTACAAGCACCTAGCGCCAAGGTGATGGTACTAGGAGGCGGGGTCTTTGGGAGGTGATTAGGTCATGAGTACCCAGAGAGCTAGCTCTGCCCTTCCAACATGTGAGGACACAATGAGAAGGCACCATCCATGAACCAGAAAGCACATCCTTGCCAGACACTGAATCTGTCGGACCCTTGATCTCGTATTTCCCAGCTTCCAGAACTGTTAGGAATAAATCTCTGTTGTTTAGAAGCCACCCAGTCTAAGGGACTTTGTTATAACAGCCCAAATGGACTAAGAACATGACTTTAATATCCACAACTTGTTTTTTTTTTTTTTTTTTTTGAGATGGAGTCTCGCTCTGTCACCCAGGCTGGAGTGCAGTGGCATGATCTCAGCTCACTGCAACCTCCTTCTCCCAGGTTCAAGTGATTCTCCTGCCTCAGCCTCCGAGTAGCTGGGACTACAGGCACATGCCACCATGCCTGGCTAATTTTTTTTTTTTTTTTGTATTTTTAGTAGAGACAGGGTTTCACTGTGTTAGCCAGGATGGTCTCAATCTCCTGACCCCGTGATCCGCTCGCCTCAGCCTCCTGAAGTGCTGGGATTACAGGTGTGAGCCACTGTGCCTCGCCCACAACATGTATTTCAGAGGTTAATTTAAACACCATCTGGAAGCTCTGGAAGCTCTGTCCTAGAACCTGATTTCCTCCCTCTCTAATGAGTTTAGAAAGGTGTGCAACCTAATTTCTAGTCCTCACCACCTGGGGGTTAACGGGTAGGGCAAATGAGGCCACAGAAATAGTAATAATGCAAATTCTATTATTCAGTGACACCAGTGCCTGGTTCAGGGTATAGAGTTCCCTGAAAAATCTTCTCCAAGTATTTCTGGGGGTCCAGGGCTCTCTAGACCCAGTTTACTTTTCCTGGTCTTGCAGATGCTAAGTCTTGCTCCTCTGCTTCTCCAAGTAGCAGCACCTAAGTGCTGCTACTTTTCCACTGTGCATTCAGTCTGGAAGGGGTTCTTGGCAGAGGGATGAATTAAGAATGACTGCCAGGCTTGGCTAACTAGGTACGCAGTGTCTTTATACACTGAGATACGAAATACAGGAAGTAGAACAGGCTTGTTATTGGGGATAATTTGATTTGGAACATGTCGATTTTGAGAAGTTTTTAAAACATCTGAGTGATAACCAGTTGTCAGTCTAATATATGGACCTTAGGGCCTAGAACAGGCTAGAGATAAAGGCTTGAGGGTCACCAATACCCAGTGATACTGAGGCCTGGTTCAGATGCCAGTCAGAGGGAATGCATAGAGGAAAAATACAAAACAGAAAGTAAAGCACAGCAACATTTAAAAAGCAAGTGGAAGAAGTGACGCTTGCAAATAAAGCTGAGAAGGTCCAGAAGTACCAGGAGAATGATATTTTGGAAGTCAGGATGGGAAAGACATTGAGATGTTTATATTTTTAGGAAGAAGATGAAGATACAAGATTCAGGGGCTGATTAAGCAAAGTTCATGGAGAGGCCAGAGCAATGAGATTCAGAGAAATTGTGCTTAGTAAGAAGGAGGGCCATCACTTTCAGTGAAGCAGGAGAATGGGACAAAAGAATGCAAATACATTTTTAAGTGTGAATAGGATTATTTCCTTCATTGTAAAAAAAAAAATCCAGATAAATTGCCTACCATTGGAACAAAACTCTAGAGAGTAGTGTTCCTCATTTGGTTAGCTAGTAGGCTGACAATAAAGAAGCAAAGAATTCCAGCAATTGAAGAGTTTTCATTTATGTGGAAACACAGTTTGATAGACATAAAAGGGAACATAATCTGAGAAGCACTTAGAAGCTATAGTGATAGGCCTATAAACAAGACTAAGTGAAACCAGCTAATAAACTCAAAAGCTACTCTAGGATGAAAGAAACTGCAAGACATGTAAAAACTCAAATTACATGGATAAACTGTGAAACAGAATTACAGTGTTAATTCCTAAGCAAAATAATATTTCACCAAATAAAACATGGGTACAATTTTGTTAAAATGCATTTGTCACACATACTAAAAGAGCTTTGATTAGAGGTGATGCTTACAATTGGATTTCAAATGTGATGCTACAATCAAAATAAACATCCAAAGCAATTCAATAAGCCCAAGTTCATTTTGGGTTTTGTATTAACTATGAGTTAAGTCTGAGAGTTCATTTCTAGAAATGCAAACACAAAGTTTTCCCCCAAGAATAGTTCTCATCACCTGAAGGATACTTTATCTTTTGAAAATAAAATGGAATATTTTCAAAGGATAATTTATTATTTCAAAAAAAATAAAAATAAGTAAATCATTTTGATCCACTTAGTTCAAATTCAGTACAAACACACTATAATTTTTTACTCAGCATGTTTTAAGAATAAATCATAAGTTATTAGCACAAGTAAGAAATACAGTTGACCACTGAACAAATGTGTGGGTCCACTTATATGCAGATTTTGTTCAACCAAAGGCAGGTGTATTTGCAGGATGTGAAACTCACAAATATGGAGAACTGACTTTTTATATACCCAAGTTCCCCAGGGATGACTGGGGGACTTGAGTATGTGAGGATTTTGGTGTACTCAGAGGGTTCTGGATTCAATCCCTCATGTATACTGAGGGACAACTGTTAATCTGAATGCACAGACATACAATTACAGAAGATTCAAGATAATATAAATATATACATATTTGGAAATTCAAAGTAGGTTATTTTTATTTTTGATGTTAAGTTTTTAGATTTTGTTAATATTTATTATTTAACAAATTATCCTTCCTAAATAGACTTTAGCTACTGATTTGTCAGAAATAACTTGTTATTAAAAATAATAAATTTGAAAATGTTTGAAAAGTGTTGGGGAAAATATTTGTAATCCCAGCACTAAGACAAATCATTTTGATAACTATCTACTAGGCATCTCTTGAAATGCATACACAAAAAGAATTACATACAAGTAGAATTATACTACATACATCCCATATCTGCTATTTAAACTTATTAATAATCCTCTTAATACTATGCCTTAAACATTTTCGCATGTCTAGAACTATGGGTCTACTTTGTCATTATAATAGTTACATTGCATTGCACTGTATGGATGTATTGGCATTTTAAGCATTCAATTGATGGAAATTTAAGTCATTTCCAATATTGTACTATAATAAGCAATGCTGCAATGAAAACAATTTTGGCACATCTTTCCGGATATGTCTATCTCTTTAGGATAAATTTCTGTAGTGAATTAATGGATCAAAGGAAATCCACATTTTAAAATTTAAAGACATTACCTATCTGCTCTCCAGAACAGAAACAATTTTATACTCCTACCCATAGTACATGAGTGCCATTTCCTCTATTACTAGTGAGGTTGAACAACTCCTTCCATAAGTTCACTGGTTATATGTATTCAGTCTTGTATCCATTCATGCCATTTCTTTTGTGGGATGTTTTGCATTTACTAATTAGTTTGGATAATTTTTTAAGGTTAATATTTTTATTTGTTATTGGAGATCTTTTTCTACTTTTCCTATTTTGCTTATTCTTTTATAGTTTGGGATTTTGAGTAATGGTGTAAGGCTTTTCATCCCTCATGATTATAAAAATATTCTACCATGTCTTGGCTCTGTCACCCAGACTGGAGTGCAGTGGCACAATCTCGGCTCACCGAAACCTCCGCCTCCCGGGGTCAAGCAATTCTTGTGCCTCAGCCTCCCGAGTAGCTGGGATTACAGGTATGTACCACCAAGCCCAGCTAATTTTTTTGTATTTTTAGTAGAGATGGGGTTTCGCCATGTTGGTCAGGCTGGTCTCGAACTCCTGACCTCAGGTGATCCGCCCACCTCAGCCTCACAAAGTGCTGCAATTACAGATGTAAGCCACTTGCACCCGGCTCATCTAAAAGTTTTTGATGCTAGAAGTGAAGTCAAATATTAGCTTTATTTTTTTTCCCAAATGGGGAGCCAGTTCTCTTATTGAATAACCTCTCATCCCACTCAAAAGCCATTTTTATCATCCGCAAAGGGAAGCAGCATACCTGGACTCTATTTTGTTCCACTAATCTAGTTATCATTGAGCTAACTAGATTTGTTCCACTAATCTAGTTATCATTGAGCTAATACGAGTCCACCTTAGTAACTCTAACTTGGGAAAAAATGTTCACATCTGCTGGGACTGGTTCCAGCTCATTTTCTTTTCTTAATTTTTCTGGCTGCCTTTTTCTCCCCCTCCCTCCCCCTCCCCCACCAAAAAAAAACAAACACCTTTAGAAATATGTTGTCAAGTTTCTAAAAATTCCTATTATTTTGACATAAATAACTTTGAATATCTAGCATATGAAGGGAGAATCTTTACATGAATCTGACCAAGAATCATTTCTTTGAGTAATCCTTTATGTCCTCCATGAGAGTTTTGTAGTTTTCTTTTTAAAGGTCCTGTGTGTTCTTGTAAATTTGGTAATTTGTATTTTACTACTTAAAAATTGTTTTTTCTTAAATTTTTGTGGGCACATAGCAGATGTACATATTTATGGGGTACATGAGATGTCTCGATACAGGCATGCATGGGGTATCCATCCCCTCAAGCATTTATCCTTTGAATTACAAACAATCCAATTACACACATAAGTTATTTCTCACCGCTTTTAAAATTAGTGGTAGTAGTGGCACTGCAATTGTGAAAGAGATCTTTTTTCATTATTTTCTAATTTTCTAATATGAATCATTACTGATTCATATTAATTTCTATATATTATATAATTAACCAGTTTTCTTAACTCATCAACAGTTTTTCTGTTTGTTCTCCTGCATATTCTAGGTTTTGAATAACATAATTATAAATAATGATCCTTCAGCATGCTCCCTTCCAAATCTATGTGAAATTTAAACATTTAAAGGATATATCTTATTACCAGGTCTTCATTAATTTTACACAGACATAATATTACCAGTGAATAAACTTAGCTCTTTGGTTTAGGCCAGGAATTTTCTTTAATTATTACTTATTTCATTATTCTGTGAAATTTAGGGGGCATGCCTATAATTTAAAGGTTGTTTTTGCTTTTTGTTTGTTCTAGCATATTATTTTCTTCATCTTTTTCTCTATACTTTTGGAGAGTTATGAAATTTGTTCACGTGACCAAGTTTTCTGTAATGTCAGTCATGCTCATTTGCACCTCCTCTGGGGATTTGCATTTGGGATTCCTTTTTGCATATTTCAGGATGCTCTCTCTTCATTCCTCCTCTGTCTCAATTTACTCTTTTTTGGCTAATGAAAATAAAAGATTATTAATCATTTAAACACGTGTTTGTGCAAGACAGAGTGCTAAGTACTACACGACCATTATCTCATTTAATTCTTACAATTCTGAGCTCCCTAAGCTCCAAATAATTAATTTGCCTAGGATTCCATAGCTTGTCAATAATAGTGCTAGGCTTTAAATCCAGTTTCTTTGCCTTCAGAACCCATGCTCTTGACAACTATACCAGAGATGTACTTGTGGCCTTCCTCCCTGATATAAGAGAGCTCAGTTGCTTCCAGATCAATATCTGGAGTGAGATAGCCTCTTCAATATTTTGTGTCAATTCCAGTGCCTGCTGGACTAAGGCACGGGCATCTTCTGCTCCAATTTTTACATTATCTGGCTTTGCTAGAGTCAGACAAATGTTTGCACAAGTCTTGTATTTCTCCAGCAATTCCACTCTCAATCCATTTGCAAGATTTTCTCTGTGGTGACATCTGAGAGTGCAAAGTTCCACTTCCTCCTTAATCTATAGCTGTACTGAAAACTGAAACCTGTAGTCTCTAAAATGCATGTGAAAGCAAGGAGCTGAAGGATACTGTGGGGTGGACCTAGACCTCAACTCTAGCTAGTTCAGATGATTTCTGGTTAAAAAAAAAAAAAAAGTGTGTGTGGGGCGTGGGGGGGCTTGGTTTTCCAGGCAGTGTACCTCCTGTGTCCCAAGTTAGAGGCAGTGATTGAGTTGTGGCTTTTTCCTGCCTACTCTGTAGATAATTTGGTTCAACAAATCAAATGATTGACACTTATGTTAGAAATTCCCAGTGGATTTTGTCACATGGTTTTCTCTTCACTGTCTTGTACTACTGGAGTTTTGTGGGTATTTTTACATGAAGTTGGGAATGAATAAATCAGGGACTGTGATCTGCAGTTATATCTAGCACATTTAATGAACATCCATATCACATAATTTTGGGATCAGTATTAGACTCACTTTTAATGACACACATGGAGTGTCTCCATGTATGACTTAGGGGTTGACACAGACCAAAGTGAACTTACATTTCTTTCTATAACATTTCCTAGGCCTTGTCCTGGGATGTAGGAAGTTCCCACAGTATAAGCCCTATGGATTAGCAAAATTGTCATATGACAATTTTTAAATGACTTTTTAAAGCACTGTACTAAAAACATGAAAGCATTAGAAATGATTGAGCATTGAGCAGAGGTGTTTTTCTGTTTGCGAGATATGGTCAAGGAGGCGGAAAGAGGTAGGTCAAAGTGACCTGACAGGTTTTGCTGTTCTTGGAAATCGTGCAGAAAAAGAAAGCTCTTTATACTACAAATTGGGGAAGCCCCTTGGCACACATACAATTTCTTGTCTCAACAGGCGAGTTAAGGGCATTAAAAAAATGCTGGTTTTTTTTTTCCCCCTTTCAGAAGCATCCTATTTTTTACCTCTATGGTTAAAGCTACTATGGATGGAGACAGCTAACAAATGCATCAAATGTATTAAATGTGTGACTGCAAATCCCAAGCTACACTAAGTGCCCTTCCTCTGTGTCTGTCACCCTTGTGATGGTTAGTTTTGTGTCAACATAGTCATCATGTGCCACTTATATGTTTATACAAAATTATCAGTTGACTTTAAGGAGATGTCCCTCAATAATGCAGGTGGGCCTCATCCGATCAGTTGAAAGCCTTAAGAACAAAAACTAAGGTTTCACAGAGAAAGAATTCTGCAAGACTGCAACAATAGAAACTAGTTGTATTTCTAGCCTGCTGCCCTACAGATTTTAACTTGCGAGTCCCCATAATTGCATGAGCAAATTCTTTCAAATGCATCTCTTAATATATTTTATTGATTATTTGTCTGGAGAACCCTGTATGACACTCTCTTATATTCTAAAATGTTTTACTTGGGTCTCATCCTTACTCAACTATAAGCTCAAGGATATGCACTCTGTCTTATATATCTCTGTATTTTCAAAATCCAACAGGGTGCTTTCTCAGACTCTAGGTACTCAATAAATACTTGTTGAACTAATGGATGCATAGAATAATCTATTAGAGAAGCCAGAGGTACAGTGAGCAAGGAAAGCCAGAGGCCTGGAAAGTTAAATTTATGGTTTTATATCGACAGCCCACAAAAAAGTCAGCTGAATTTGAATCTCCTAGTCATGTGACCTTTGGTATGTTGATTCACCTTTTTGGGCTCAGGGTGCTGACCAATTTGGTCTCTAATACATTACATGACTAGGTCACACAAGTCAAAGCAACCAGGAACAGAAATCCAAAAGACTGAGTTAAACAATGCTTGTTTATTATACAGGTTATTCTCTACTTTTCATCAAGAATGGGCACTGAAGACTATGTAGTAGCCCTAAGGCCACAGGCACCAACCAAGTAGTGAATGCAGTTGGCTGAAAGTTGGGACAACACTAAAACCACAGAGATTTATGCAGAGAACATACCCAGTGCTACATGATAAATATGGTAGTTAATGCACACAGTTTGGCTAGTTTTGGCTTCAAAATTAATTAAACTGTATCAATGTATTTTGAAGTGTTAAGTCATCTGTATGCTTTAGCTCTTTCTATAGATGAGGCAAATATACAAACAGATTAAACTGACTTTTACAGAATAATTATTCTTTTACCTTGTTACATGGAAAGGAATCCTCCATTTTAGGATGCACATAAAATGCTAGCCTATGTTGATGACATTGCCTTAACACTTTTTTTTTAAGTAATTTTACAGGGTAGTTAACCTGTAAAAGAAACAGTGGATAAACTTGGAAAATGCTAATAGCAAAAAAACACTTCAGCCATGGCACATACAGCCAGAAGCCAATGATATCCTTCAACTATAGAAATTAGCGGTGTTTTCTGTTCATTACTGAAGCAGGATTCCATGTTCAAGCCAGAAATTGTCATTCAACAGAAAAAATCAGGTCAAAACACTCAACCACATAATGTAGCAAGACAAAAGTACGTGCTCATGTGAAGAAAAACAAAAACAACAAATAACCAAACTTTTATTTCCTTGAATATAATATTGATGGCAAGATTGCTAAGAGGTCATCCCTGTATTTAGTTTAGATAAAGGCTTCCAGCATAGAACACTGTTAAGAAGTAACTGTCAGGAGCTATGCAGAAGTGATGAGAGGCAAATACTATAAAAACTAGAAAAGCAGGTTTTAATTTTCTATAGACTTTATTACACATTATTATGTTATGAGACAAATGCAGATAATTCTTAATTTATCAAATTTGTGAGCTTAATTACTTCAACAAAAATATTTGACCCTCACCAGAAAAACAGATAACTCTAAATCTACTCTGAAAATCTAATCAATTGCGAAGTATTACCTATTTGGAGACTATGTATTATATCAAAGATAAAGCTCCTATTCTCACAGAACATATGGGGTCATTGGCAGCCAACCAATAATTAAGTAAATATTCTAATATTTGGGAAAATACTGAGAAAACTAATAAATTGTCCTGGACATTATTTATTCTTGCCTTTACAAAAGACTTACACATCCAAATGAGATTTAGAATAGAGGTTTTTAGTTCAGAAAATGTTCAAAGTCCAATACAGTCGTGGCTAATCAGAGACTAGAGAACCTTTATAAAGGTAAGTAGGCTTGAAAACCCTTGGAAACTGAGCAGTCTTATTTTGAACTAGCATGTTCTAATCAAAGGTATGGAATTAATCAAATATCAATTAAGAATTACTGGAATGCACCCTCATGCCAAATGACAACTAACATGCTATTTCCTACTATGATGACTCTTTGATTTGAGACTGATGGCATAAAAAAATATTGCTAGCTATACAATGAATTTTACTCTTCTGCTTCTGCTCTCTAAAGAAAAATCTTATTTTTTCACATAAGAAGCTCATGGAATCGAATGTTAATTAAAGAAAAGATAGGGTAAGTACAACTAGGGGAAATACAGTACCTCTAATTACATAGGAAATCCATGAAAGAATTAACCATCATAAGAGAAGAATCATTTTTCCAGTAGCCCCACTACCATGAATGATATTTTCATGAGCCTCGGCCACCTTCTCCAATGGATATTGAGAACCTATCACAGGTTTCAACCAGCCAATTTCCATTCCAGCTTGAAGGGCTGCTGCATATTGCTGAAATTCCTCCTAAGAAAAGGAAAAACAAATTTCTTTTTGTAGTGAACCATATGATTTAATTTTCAGAAGCATTAAAAACACTTCAGAATCTAAGTGTCATACCATGAAGAGTCTCTTACAAATGTGTGACTTTTGTCAACTTGTCCAGAACTATAGAAAAAGTAGTTATCTACAGGGTAACCATAAATCCCATCTGCCTGAGACAGTGTTAGTGTACAAAATACCTATTGTCCTGAAATTATTACTAGTATCACATTTCTATCTCAAAAGGTATGCTTACCTGGATATAAATTATACTGTCACCCTAGTTGTCCTTCTGGTGACTAATCCTTACCAATTCCCACTAGTCATATAATTAAGTTTAACATCTATTCAAACTTTCAGCTTGCCTGAGTAGGCAAACTGTACCAATGTTTAAGTTACCAAAATCAGAAGTACTTCTTTTCCTACCTTGGTTGAGGAAAAGAGAGTAACTCCAATTATACTCGACTCCTTTGCCATGGTGTCCCGTGGGTTTATTTCAATAGTACCTCTGCTGCCAACAACCTAACATGAAAAACAGCAATTCTACAGTTAAAGATTACTGTAAAATAGTGTTAAATTGTGGTAAAACATTAAAGTGGTAAAAAAAAGAAAAGGAATACTTACTATCACTCGTCCTCCATGTGACAGAAGACTCAAGTCTTTACTAAGATTTACATTAGCTAACATTTCAATAATTACATCAATTCCTTTCTCACCAACATATTTCTATATAATAAAAGAGAAATGTAGAGTAAGATAGCAAGTGAAAAACTGTAAAATAGCTATCTGTACAAGATATTATAGAAATATGTTTCAAATGATATATAAATGCTACATCTTTGAGACTAATAATGCAAAATTTTAAATAATCTAATTATATAATCATGATGTAATTCCAAGGTACCAGCCAGAACATCTAAACTGATAAAAATTTGTACTAAATACACTGCTGTAGTGAAATAAAGTTTGTCTGGAATTTTCAGGTGCTAGACTCAACTTGAGTATAAAATACTTGGCTGAAAATTTTCTATCTGTAAAATAAACTTTCATAAAGAAACAATAAATCAAAAGCCCCAAACCCCCAGGGGGCTCCCATTTTTATTAATAAACAAAAAGCAAAAGAAGATATCATTAGCTGTTCGGTTTTGCATGATTTTTGTTGTTTTAGTGCATTTGGTTTTGTTCTAAATGGTTTATCATCTGTTTGACGCACTAACTCTTTTGGGCTCTTGGATGTTGGATGCTAGCTCTTACAAAAAGCTACACACATCTACATTATATTCATTTTATTTTAACACACACACACAAATGAATCCCTGTGCCCGGGATTGCACTAGGTACCAGGAATACAAAGACAAACATAGGGAGCTCAAAACAAAAGTAGTGAGAAAGATGGGAAATACTACAATTATAGCTATAATGTAATGGGCTAAGTAACACATTAGCAGAAATAAATCATAGAATACAGAGAAAAAAGGTTAAGGTTTGATTGCCTGCCATGGTCAGATAAAGTTCCACAGAGACGATGAACTGGGTCCTGAGGGATGAACAGGAGTTTCCCAAGCCAAAAGAAAGGAAGATGAGTAAGGGGAAGCTAGACCTGAGGCTGAGTCAGTCTGGACCAAAGAAACAGAAAAGCAAAGATGGAGGGGACTGAGAACACAAGGATTGAAATAAAAGCGGAACTGAAGTACGTAATCAGGTAAGGGGGAGTGGCAGGGAGAGGAAGAGGTAGGAGAGAGGAGACCGTAAGTTGGGACAGATAGTGAAAATACAGTGAATGCCATATTAAAGGATTTGGATTGTGTGGGGGTTTTTTGGTAGTGTTTTGTTTTGTTTTTTTCTTACAGGGGTTCATTACTGCATGTGCAAGTGCAGTAGGGAACAGAGAGACAAAACTCCTCTCCTCATAAAGCTTCCATTTTAGTTATTTCTGGAGATCTTTTTTAAGAGGGAGATGACAGCATAGATAAAAGGGGATATTAGCTCAGTTATGAGTAACAGTCAAGGCTGGAGAAACTAAGGCCTAAACTAAGTTATGGTGGTCAGTGGAATAGAGATAAGGAAATACATTTGAAAGGCATGTCAGAGATGAAACTGATAAAATGAGGTAACCAACTTGCTGGGTGGGAGGGAGAATGATAATTAAAAGACAGGAAAAACAAACAAAATGACGGTTTCTGTCCTGGGTGACCAGATGAGTAGCAATGTCTAGCGGGTTGATGGCATGAAGGAAGTGAACTCAGGCCAAAGACAGTTTTGGAAATCAACAGTATATGGGTAGTAAGGGAGCCACAAGAGTATATGAGACTGATCAGGACGAAAGTCTAGCACCAGGGAAGATGAGAGACCAAGCGAAAACAACCTAAGGAATATTAATATTAAATAATATGAAGAGGACGGAGATTGAAAGTGAAAAGTCAGGAAAGTAAGAAGAGAACCTGTTTCAAAGAAATGCGGTCAGGGTCATATGCTCCTGAAAAATCAAACAAGATGAAGACTGAAAGAAGACCAGCAGACTGCTAATTAGGAGCTTCTCAGTGACCTCTGGGAAGCAGTATAAATACTTGGGCTATAAGCAAAACTGCAGGGAGAAGTGGTGGAAGGTAAGGAAGTAAAAGCAATAAATACTACTTTTTCAAGAAGTTTTGTGGGAAAGAGGAGGAGAGAAAGGGGGGTAAGATAAAGGTTAAGAGAATGTTTTTGAGAATGGGAGAGACTTAAGCAGAAGGAGTCAGTGGAAGCTCCCAAGACCTCATGGTCTTAAAATTAGATTATTGCTGAACAAAAACCATTCTCTTAAAATAACGGGCCATTTTTCATCTTTGTGAATATTCTTGGATAATGGTATCAGCAGTGCTAGATCTTAGGTTCCCCAGACGTATAACAAAGGAGTGCTTTTGTTCAGCTTTTTGGCAAGATGATTGCAAAAAAGGTAATAAACTCTCACTCTTATTTTTTCCTTCATTTGTAATGATCTAGTTTACACAGTACTCAATATTTGGGAAATTCTAATCTCCCTAACATGAGGAAGTGGTTGAGGATTAGCAAAGCAATAAGCGTTTAGCAAATTGCTAATATAGTACAAGTGAAGAACTTCAGAATCTGCTTGAATTCTGTTAAATGCAGCAGCTAACTAAATGCCACCTCACCATTTTGGATGCAGTAGTGATTATTCCTCCAAAGCATCCAGCTAACAAATGAACTTTATTCCCTGGGCCACACAGATCCAGTTTGTAATTTACAGATATCTCACCTTCCATGGAGAATTCACATCAGTAGAAATTATATTAAGAATACCTCACAGCTGCAAATACAAAGCTGCAGCTTTACTTAGAATGTTATTTGCATTAAAAAATCAATTTTTATAGCTATAAGATTCTAGAGAAGCTATATTCTATTTAATACACATAATACAAAAATGATAGTAAAAGTTTAAAACTTAGACATCTCTGTTTTTTAAATAAATTAAAGTTTTAAAACACGCATAAAAATTCATCGCACTGAAAAAAGGAAGCAAACAGCTTTAAAGGAGTAGTTGGTTTAAAACGTATTAAAAAACCACGCAAGTCTCCAAGGAACGACGTTTGACTTTTGTAAAACAGTGGAAAATTTTACCTTAATTTTATCAATATAATTCACTTCTCTGTGATTGAACACTTCATGGGCTCCATTTTGCAAAACAATCTTTTGTCCTTCCTCAGTACCAGCAGTGCCCAAAACCTTTAAGCCATAAACTCTAGCAATTTGGCATGCTGCTAATCCAACCTGAAAAACAAATATAACCCAAGAGTTATATATTCTCTACATTCCTGTAAACACTTAAATACATACAATGAACTTAAGATTCCTATAGGACCCACCCTAACTTTAAGGAACTTAAGAGTGTAAATGAAGAAATAAGAAAAATAGCTAACTTTAATTGAGCATTTAAAATATTCCAGGAACCATACTAAATAATTTCTACATATTGTTTTATTCTATCCTCACAATGACCCTATAAAGTAGATACTATTACTGTCCCTATTCTACAGATAAGAAAGTTGAAGCTTCAAATTATAAGTAATTTGGCCAAGTCATATGCAGAGACGGAAACAGGAGCTAGACCAGTCTGACTGCAGAACTTGAGTTTTTAACCACTGCATCAAGATGTTTGCAGGGTTTAAAGATGTACAGAACATGCTCTCTGACTTCTTTGTGCATACGAAATTCTAAATAACAAATGTAAGGCCTCTACCATTTAAGTAGAAGAGACAGGTATATGGGCAAATTAACTAATTCATCCATATGGCGAATGTTTATAGAGTGTTTACGATGTGCTAGACATGGTACTTAATGTAAGAAAGAAACTTACATTGTAAGGGTGGAGGAAGATAATAGTCATATGAATGAATAAAATAAATTCAGGAAATAAAAGTGCTAAGAAAAAATAAGACTGGCTGTTGGGTTAAAGAGATAGGAATAGGGGCTATTTAGGTCATCAGGAAGAGCCACTCTGAAAAAATGAGACCTGAAAAAAGTGAGGAACAAGCCACGAGAACATCCGGTCAGCCACGTGGAGGATGCTGTGGGCATAGTGAATGGCCATGGCTAACCTGGCGAGGTGGGAATGCAGTTGGGGTCAAAGAACAGAAACAGGGGCAGTGTGGCTCAGGGAGGGGCATGTACGAAAGGGTCGAAGATGAGGCCAGAAAGGCCAAGTCACACAGAATCTGAGGGGTGAGGGTAGAGGCTTCCGAGTATATTAAAACCTGTGCAGAACCACTGGAGAGCTTAAGCCAGGAAATGATCTGGTTGACTCAGGCTTTAAAAAGGTTGCTTCAATTACATGTGAGGCACAAAGAAGGCGGCGAGGAAAATGGGAGGAGGAAGATCAGTTTGTAGCTGTTAGAACCGTCTAGATAAGAGATGAAGCTGGCTTGAACAAAGGTGGTGGCACTGGAAAAAATAAACAAATTCAGATATAGTTGAGAGGTAAGCTAATGGGACTTCCTCACAGATTGAATGCAGGAGATGAGGAAAAGAGAAAAATACAGGCTGTCTCCTACGTCTTTGGCCAGATTAACTGGGTAGAGTGAGAAGACTGGAGAACACTAAGTTTGTGAAAATCTCCAGATTTCACTTTGCCAAGTGTGGTGGCGCACGCCTGTAATCCCAGCTATGTGGGAGGCTGAGGCAGGAGGATCACTTGGGCCCAGGAATTTGAGGAGTTTGGGATTGCAGTGATCATGCCACCGCACTCCAGTCTGGGCAACGGAGCAAGACCCTGTCTCTAAAAAATAAAAATAAAAGAATCACTTGGAACATGCTGAGCTGCACAGTGCTCATCTACTTACAGGCGAAGATGTTCAGCAATCGGTTGAATATGAGTATGGACTCAAAAGGGTTCAACTGGAGATATATATTAGAGATTCATTATCTTACGGCTGGTATTTAAAGCCAAAGGATTAGGTGGAACATGGTGGCTCATGCCTGTAATCCCAGCACTTTGGGAGGCTGAGGTGAGTGGATCACCTGGGGTCAGGAATTCGATACCAGCCTGGGCAACCTGGCAAAATCCCAGCCTCCCAAAATGCTGGGATCGTAAGAAATCACTAGAATACCAGATAAATGTGCTTAGTATAAAAGAGAAATCAAAGTAATTTAAGAATATAGACAAAAGAGCAATTACTTAAATAACAATACTAGGAAATATATCTGATTAGATGACAAATGATGGTACAAATAAGTGTCACATATATTTAGAGCAGAGTTTCCCAAACTTTGCACTATTGACATTTTGGGCCGGATAATTATTTGCTGTGGGAGACTATCCCATGTATTGAAGGATATCTACTCTCTAGATGCCAGAACCCCTTCCCCAAGTTGTGACAACCAAATATGTCTTCAGACATTGCCAAATGTCCCAGAGCGGAAGGAGAAATGATGCAAAATCACCCGCTACTCATAACCAGTGATTTACAGGGAGGACCAGGTTCGGCAAGAAAAGAATTAAGATGAAAAATAATGATAGAAACAGATTAAAGTTGTAACAGACTTCCAGGCCTGAAATGGACCTTAAAGATCGTATGGCACATGGGAATAACGAGGCTGGACTCAGCCAGGTTATGGCAGGAATTTGTTTAACTGAAACAAACAAATACATGAAACTCACTGTCTGACGGAGGAGAGAGACCTCCAATTAGATAAAACACAATCCACTATGGGGTGGGCACAATTGATTTTCTATTTTAATTTTCAAATTTAAATAAAAGACCTCTAATAAAACCACACTTTAAAAAGCTAACGTAACTACATCTCCTTGTGTTCTAACTGCTTTAAAAGGGCACTCAATAGCTCTTTTAAAAAGGCACTGTTTATTCTATTCTTGTCAACAATTATACCAGCAATACTCCTTCAACAGATTATGCACCAGATTATGTGTCAACTATTTTTCTTCTACTTATTTTGCTAACACTAAAACAGGGCACTCCCCACCAACATATCTGGATAATAGCTGTGTTCATAAATTCCACACCATTTTAAACACACAACATAATCCCAAAGTAATTCGAATTAAATGAGGACAGAAAGTACAAACAGAAGCAAGGCAAAACCCAGTACTGTTTCCCTCTGATAGGACAGGGAGGATCAGAAGCACTTCACACACCAGGTCGCCAGCCTATCCCTGCCAGCTGAGGATTTAACAAACTCAGCCAGCTCAGAGAACAGTGTGGATTTTACCTTAAAAAAAAAAAAAATCATGGTGAAGCAACTGGGCTTTTTACAAGAGGGTAAAGGGAAAATAAAGAGATTTTCTTTAAACTCTTCTCTCCCCTTCCTACTGAAATCTTTCCCTTCTGCACAGAGCACTAAGTTAGCTCTCTGAAAGCCAGGATAATTTAAATAAATGTATGTGTTTGACAGACCCTTTAGTTATTTAAGGTTAAATTTAATTTAACCCAAAAATAGCCTCTTCAGTGAAGTTAAACAATGGGAGTTTTGGACAAGGTATATCTGTCGTATTGTCTCAAGCCCCATAAAGACAATCCTAGTGTTTTTTAATAAATTGTTTGATCTGTGAAATCCTTTAGAATTGATCTATTTGAAGTGTAGGAAGCTAGGTGTGAAACCTCGTGATTCATCTACCTAAAGAAACAGAGAGACAAAAAGGACTGAAATTACCTGGGCACTTTTAAAGGTAAATTCACATTTTCAGGATACCACTCATTATTCAGGGGACAATGTGCCATTTAATAGGTTACTTCTTTCAATCCACTCTCCAGAATACACAGTGCTCTGAAATGGTTAACAGCCTCCTCAAAGTAAGCATCTAGCCCCAGGCCTTTTATTTTTAAAACGCAAAATCTTATCTCCAAAATTTCCAAGCATCCACTGATACAGTTCACGTGGATTTCTTGTTAAATTCTAACTGCAGAGCTCTAACCTTTCCCTCTAAGCTCCTGAGAGGCAGATTGGCAGCTAGTTTCTCGAAGAGGTTTCTGACAGCCCTGCACTGGGTGATTTCATTGAAGGGCTTATTTTAAGTTCTGAGTCCTCCTCCCCCATTCCCCCACATTAGCATTTTCAGCCATGGGTTGTGGTGTTAAGGACAGGGCTGTATACGTGCACTCCATGGATGTCATCAAAGCGCAGCAGGCAAGCAGCAGAAGGGAGATAGAAAGGACTAAGAATTCACAGTGTGGCTTTACCGTGCTGTCTGGGGCAACAGAGGTAAGCTTTAATGAGCCTTAGTTTCCTTATTTAAGGGAATATGGAATTAATATCAACCTTAAAGAACTGTTTAAAATTCTAAATAAATATTTTTATAACATATGCTACTTGAAGGCAAAAACAAGGCCAGTTTATCTTAGTCTACACCCAATACAGGTGGAAAATCTAACATATTTTTGAAGGGGTGCTCTGTTGAGTTTATTAACCAAGAAATGCTAAACTAATGACAAAACATCACCTTCAGAAGACCAAAATCAAAAGTTTTACTACATAAAGAAAAAAAGCACCTTTGACTCTATTTATAAATCTGACTTTTAAAAATGACCAAAGGAACTATGATGTGAAACCCATAAACCCAAGCTTATTTCAAAATACATTAAAAAAAAACTTACTCCTCCACTCGCCCCATGAACCAGAACACTTTCTCCAGCTTTCACACGGGCACTGCAAAGGAAAGCATAAGTTACATCACCTTATTTTTTGAAGCTAATTAATCTCGGGTGTTTTCATCATCTTAAGGAATTTCTACCCCTAGTCTGGCTAACACTTACACAAACAGCAAATGCAACCTGACATACAGCCCCAAATATTCCCTAAGCTCCACAGAATAAACAAAGCCTTCAATTCATTTATTCCTTGAACAAATATTTATTGGGAGTCTTTATGTTCCAGGCACTATGCTGCTGGACACTGGGATGACTATGTGGTGCTACTTCTGAGTGGCTACAGTCCTTGTGGGTTGTGAAGTAAAATTGCTGAGCCTGGAGGATCTGGAATCTCTCATTCCCATATATCCCCACAGAAAGGGCCTCAAAGCAGATTTATTATATAGCTCAGTCTTTATTCTGTGGTCTAGAGTAATGTCCAAGTAAACACAGTGGCTATTTTTTTTGCCCAAGGAAAGAAAGTAATTTTTCTTCTCCATGTCTCTGAACATCAGGTTGCACCAGCCTTGCACTCTCATTTCAGGGAGCAATGCTGAGTTAGCAAAGGTCAGAGAGTAGGAAATGCAATAAATTCTATCACAAAGATTCCCATGTCATCCCCCTAAAATGTCCAGATTCTCTGGTGAAATGGCATTTTCTTTTTCCTTCCAGTTCACATGACTACTTTTCTAGTATGTACTGAAAAGAAGGGACATGCAGCAAGGCATGAGGGGATGCCTCACTATTCCAGATGGACGGTGCCAATGTCAAAAGCCAGCAGATGCTGTGAGATCCAGATCTGACTCTCAGGAAGGCTCTCTTACTTCCTCAAACAATGTGGGGTGGCCACACTGCAGAGACATTATAGAACATTATGCTCCACCTGGGAAAGAGAACAGTAACCAGAGTCCTGTTCCCAGCTATGCACCAACAGCTGAGAAGTGGCAACAATGAGCAGTAAGTGAAGCTTTCTCCCACACTCTTGCTTAGAGCTGAAGGGACTGAGGACAATATGTTAAAGTAAAACATAAACATAAGGGGATAGGAGGACTAGTGTTAAACTATGGGATATGAAATACCTCCCAAAGAAATTTTTCAAAAATTCTTATAAGATGCCCCTCAAACACTAAAGACACATTCTCATAAATCCCTGGGGCCTGGGGTGAGGGGAGAAAAAGCAGGCAAATCCCCTCCTGAATCCTTGCACAGAGTCGCTGTGACAGTTAATTTTATGTGTCAACTTGACTGGGCCAAGGAACCCAATATTTGTTCCAACATTACTCTGTTACAAAAACAGTGTTTTTTTGTTTTTGTTTTTTTTTTTGAATGAGATTAACAACGGAATAGCTGGATTTTGAGTAAAGCAGATGACCCTCTAGAATGTGGGTGGGCCTCATCCAATCAGTTGAAGGCTTTTGTTTTCAAAGACTGACCTCCGATGAGCAAGAGTAAATTCAGCCAGCAAACTTTCTATGGACTTAAACTGCACCTCTTCCTTGTGTCTCCCATCTGCTGGCCCACTGCAACAGATTTTAGACTCACCAGTCCTCCACAATTTCATGGGCCAACTCTTTAAAATCAATCAATCTGTGTGCGTGTGTGTGTGTGTACAGAGTGACTGATTCTTAAGGAATTTATATAGAGATAAATGATAGATCAGATCAAATAGAAGATCAAATAGATAGATGATTGACTGATAGATAGACAGACAGACACACATCCCGTTGTCTGTTTCTCTGGAGAACCCTGACTAATACAGTCATCTTCCCTGGTGCTCATAGCACTCAGCCTGGCCTTCCATGCTGCTGTCCCTTACCATCTTCTAGTCACTGAAGACTAAGACCTGGCACATAGGCTTTCTCTCCCACCCCAAATCCAGCTCCAATCAAGGAGACACTGCATTCCCAAGAAAGAAAATCAAGCATCACAGTTCCTGAATTTTCCTCCACTTATAGCCACTCTCTCCCAGGGCTTAACTACCAGCAACCATTCTCCCTGAGAAATATCAGATGCCAATAACCAATATTATGACAGTAATCTATCCTAATTCTGAAAACCCATATTCTCTCAAAATCTTTCTTCAACTATGCAGAGATTACTGACTCTCAATAGCTCCATTTCTGCCCACTTGCTGCTCCAGGCCTTCCTTCCGTCCCTACTCAGCCTGGACTCCATAGATTGCCCATCCTCCTCTCCCCGCAGCCCCTGTGCTCTCATTTCTTTTGCACCATTCAATTTTGCCACCAGCATTCCAGCCCTGGATTAATGTTCAAATCTAGCTTCCTTGACACTCCATCCAAATGGCTAAGTAGTACAGAAAAAAATCACATGACCACGCATTTTGGTGCCACTTCAGCTCTGATTCTTAAAATATCACTTTTTGCCTCCTACTTAATTGTGAAAAGTGAGGCAATCACACACAAGTACCTTCAACACTCCATCTCCCTATCCATAAATGTTTCCATAATTATATCATCTTTACCCCTTCTAGGTTTTACAGATGAGCTGTCCTTTCCATACTGGAAGCCAATCTCTCTACCTATGTCCTAAGTCCTTTCCATCTTGCCTTATGCACATCTTATTCCATCTGTAAATATGTTCAAGTCTTGTCTATCCTTAAAAAAAAAATCCGTTTTTTCCACATACTCTCCTCAAGTAACCTTCTACTCTCTCTTCCTTGTCTCCCCCATTTTTAAAAGAACAGTTTCCATTCAAGAAATTGATTTCCTCTTCCTTCCTCAATCCACTCAATCAAGCTCTTCCCACCATTCTATTGAAAAGGAACTGACGAATGTCACCAATGACCTCTTAATTGCTGGGCCCAACTGTCATTTTTTTCTGAACAGACCTCTGTTGCATTTGACAGCTGGCCTCCCTCCTTAGTAGCAATATCAATTGCCACTCCTAAGGCTGCCAGCAGTGATTGCACACTTACCCTGTGCCAGCCCTGTACTAAGAACTTTATACACATTACCTCCAAGTAATTCTTACCACACCCTAGCAGGTAGGTGCTGTCATTATCTATGTTTCTCAAATCAGTAAACTGCCCTTGAGATGTTTAAGTAACTTAACCAAGGTCACACAACTAGTACTATGTGAAGACATTGACCCAGGCTGTTCTGTCTTCAAAGCCCATGCATTCACTGGATGCTTAAGGAATACCATGACCTCTAGATTCTGCTGGTCATGGAATCCGTTCGGTCTCTTACAACTCAATCATTTTTCTCTGACTACATTCTTAAATGGTGATGTTCACAAGGGCTCTATTCTCACTCCAGTGTTCTCACTCCCTGAGGAATTTCAACCACTTTTCACCTTGTCAATTCTTACCTAACATGCTGCTATCCCCAAATTTGTATCTCCAGTCTTCAAGTTTCCCACTTTTTTATCCAATAGGCTACTGAACTTCTCCATTAGGATGTGTCTCTCACAACTTCAAATCCAAAACTGAATACAGCTTCCCTTTGAAACTTTTTCCTTCTTTTCTTTGTCACAGTTAAACATGACCCAAGCTAGAAAGCTGGACTACTCTAAGTTCTTCCTCATTCTCTACCTGAAAATAATCACCAAATACCCCTGATTTGACCCCCACTAAATAGTTATTCTTTCCTCTCTACTTACTTCTTCTAGCAGAACCCTTGCTCTGGCCCATAAGGATTTTGTCTAGTGGAGACTCCTATAAGATGCTCTTATCTCTCCATTCCTATCCTCAAATCCATCCTACACACAGCAGATAAGTGATCTCAATAAAACATAAATATGACAATAGCAGTCTCCTGAATAAAGCATTTCATTACTTCCAATCCTTTACAGAGCAATGGATAAGCTCTATAATCTGTCTTTTACAACCTGAATTCTATCTATTTGATGACAGCTAACATTTATTGAGAGATTACTCTGTTCCAACTTTATTCTTCGCTACTCTTTCTCTTGAAATCTCCTCTCTAACAAAATCAAGTTTCTATAGCTGTTCCCACACACCATACTGTTTTTCCCCACACTATTCCCATTGTCCAGAATGTCCTCTCTCCTTCTAGTTACCCTTCCTGAGGTGAATTCCCTCTGATGCTTTTCAAATACTTAGTAGATGGGATTAAACTATAGACTCTCAGGCACCAGCTATGGAAACTGACCAGAGGGTCTGGGGTAGGGCCCAATAGTGTACTATTAAATTGCTGCCTAGATGATTCTAATGGATAATAAGATTTTTGAACCATGGCTTTAAAATAATCTAAGTCTTACACCTTGCCAGGAAGCCCTACCTCATCACCACAGGCACATGCCTTCTGAGTCTATATATCCCTATGCACATCTCTACCACTGTACTTTCCACATTATATATAAATATGATCACTCTTATGTCATTTCCCTTACTAGACTGTGAGCATCTTGAAGACAGTGTTTGCTCTTCTTTGTATCCCTAGTGATTAGCACAATTCCCCAAATTCACAGTTTCCGTTATATAAATGTTTAATGGTAAGTAACTGGTAACCAAATATGATGAACAGATGGATGGACAGACAGCTAGAAGGCAGGCAGTTAACACTATCCTCTTTTGGCATTGGCCATAAAATTGACAGAATGTGTTATTACCTGTGGATCAGAGCTCGATAAGCAGTAAAATATGGAATACCGATGGCAGCTCCTTGTTTAAAGTCCAGTTTTTCAGGTAGTTTGTAAACAGTGTGGTCTGCTGCAAGAGCGTACTCTGCATAGCCCCCAGAGATCGTGCTGCTAGTGAAAACTCTGTCACCTTTCTAGGGGAAGAGATAAATGAATAAATGCAGGAAGACTAAACATATTATGTCAAAATAGGTATAATCCTTTATAACAAGAAATAAGTGAGTACTTATATACTGTCCTCTATAGGGTCTCATATAAATAATTTTGTTTTTTTTTTTTTTTTTGAGACAGAGTCTTGCTCTGTCACCCAGGCTGGAGTGCAATGGCATGATCTCGGCTCATTGCAACCTCCGCCTCCCGGGTTCAAGCAATTCTCCTGCCTCAGCCTCCTGAGTAGCTAGGATTACAGGTGTGCACCACCACGCCCGGCTAATTTTTGTATTTTTAGTAGAGACGGGGTTTCACCATGTTGGTCAGGCTGGTCTTGAACTCCTGACCTCATAATGTGCCCACCTCGGCCTCCCAAAGTGCTGGGATTACAGGTGTAAGCCACCATGCCCAGCCATAAATCATTTTAAAATACTTCACATTTAAAAATATTTATTAATGGGAACCAATGGGAAGAAAATCTAAGGAAAACAGAAAAAATATAACAAAAAGAAGGATAAACTTCCTTGAATGGCATCATAATGATGTTGATGGCTCAGTCCATGAAGAGCTTGCTATACCAGGCACTGCATTAAGTGTCTCTGGAGTGTTATCTAATTTCATCTTCACAACAGCTAGTGAGGTGGGCATGCATTATCTCTACTTTAGAGCAATCCCCACTACACAGATGAGGAAACTGAGGAACAAAGAAGTTCAATAATTTCCTCAGATCAAGCAGCTAGTAAATAGCAGTCAATATAAACTGTTATTTTTGCCCAAAATGCTAGGGAGAAGAAACAAATAAGGTATGAAGTTTCTTCTGCACACCAAACACCTACTCTAAATCCCGTCCATGAGTTTCCTCACCCCTGCATTGCCGTTATTTCTCATGCAAACACCCAAACGCAGAAAACCATACTAGGACCCTGACAGCAGGATGACCCAGGACAGCCTTCTTCTTGTCACGGCACCAGAAACACAGTAAAGCCTCAACAAATGTCTGCTGGACCTCACTATTAAAAAGTAGATGCAGGACTCAGGGTGAAATAATGCCCTAGGCCAGGCATTATTGGGCCAGTATGTAATTTGCACATTAGGGAAAATTAGACTGCCCACCGTAACCACCTACCTTAACTCCTCCTTCTTAGAAAAAAGTAGATATTCCTTAGAATAGGCAAATTATTAAGGTAATGATTGCTCAGTATACTTTAATTGAAATCTGAAAATGTAGAAATGTTATCTGATAGGATAAAGACAAAAAAGATTCAAAAGCCATCCAAGAGTCAAAGACAAGTATCACTGCTTAATATGGTTGCCCAGAAATGTCAAATATGATGAAGATTAATCCAGTTTTAACAGCTAAAAAACATGTTGAATTGATTTCAATATAATTCAAACATTTACTGCGAATATACTACATAGAAAGCATTATTTCAAGTTATGTGAGGGACATCAATACCACTGTCCCTAACCTCAAGCATCCTAGACTCTAGGAGGAGAGAAAAGCAAAGGATAGAAATAATTACAAAAAGCAAGGCAAACATGATGAGCCACTGAAGATAGGTACAAGAGAAAGAAAGAAATTACTTCTAAGTAGAGGAAATTAGGACTAGCTTTATCGAGAAGCTAACAATTGAGGTAAGTCTTGAAGAACAGGACAAGATTTTGAAAACTAGAATGGGGAAGAGTCAACAAAGTTGACCAACAAAGTTGGCCAAACGATAGGGACAGGAATAAATGCCACGAAATTAGCAGCATTTATTACCAATGAGTAAGCAGACTAATGTGTGGTATGTAACTGTTTCAGGAGATAAAATGAAAAGAAATTGAAGCTAAAGTGTAAAATCCTTTGAATCCATGTTTGTAAGTTTCAATTTAATTCTGTCAATTAGAAGAACCAATATGAACAAAAACACAGAGATGAGAGAGCATGGGATGTGCAGGGAAGGACAAACACTTCATTACTGAAGAATAAACTACACTGTGAGGAGGAGTGGGAGTTAAGACTGGAAAGACAGATGGGAGAGAGCATGAAACAGTCTTATTTCATAGCAATAAGGAATTTTAAGAGTCTCCCTGAAGTCTACAAGACATGGATGCAAGAATGAAAACAGAGGTGTAAAACAATCAGAATTAAATTCTATAAAGTGATTCATTCTAGAGTAAGGATGAATTCCAGGGAAAAGAGAAAGTATCTATTATAGAAATTCAGGTCAGGGGTATAGTTAAGTAGGTAAGATAGCCTGAACTAAACTACTGGCAGTGGAAATGGAAAGGAGAGAGAAAACAGTTCTAGTAAGGGAAAGCGAGGAGTAATCCTCAAATCCCAGAAGTCACCAAGACAATCACACAAGAGAGGCGCTATCTGCAGTGAGAAAAGATAAGCTAGTTTTAGACATGTTTTGTAAGAGATTTCTGGAGGTTGACCATGTGAGTCTAGTGTCTCCAACAGAACTCTCTGTAATGATGGAAATGTTCACATCTGCACTGTCCAGCAGGATAGCCACTGGACACAGGAGGCTATTAAGCATTTGAAATGTTGCTAGAGTGACTCAGGAACTGAATTTTCAATATGAATTTAAGTTGAATTTTAAATTGCCACATGTAGCTAGTGGCTACTGTTTTGGATAGCACAGATCCAGAGCTTAGCAGAAAATTCTATGCTAAAGATGTAACATGTGATAATGGCAACAAAAAGAGTGTAGGAGATCATGAAAAAGGTAAAGAATACAGAAAGCAGAGGTCTAAATAGAGACTGAGAGCCCCAGACAACACCAAGATTTAAGGAATATCCAGAGAGAGGCCTGAAAACGGAGGCCCAGAAAGGAGGGGGAGAGGAGAACAGAAGAAAATGATGTCACAGAAGCTGCAGAAAAAGTTTTTTAAAGAAAAAGTTAAGTGGCTAAGAGTGTCAAATGTCACAGAGAAATCAAGAAAGATAATGACATAAAAGGGCCCATTAACTTCAGCAATACAGAGGCCATTAGTGACATTAGCAAGAATCCTTTCAGTGGAGCGATGGGGGCAGAAGCCAGGTTGCCACAGGCTGAGGAGTGGAAAGCTGTATGAATTTGCCAGTCTTCCTGTACAGGGGCACAGTAATCTTCTCTGTCTCAACCTAATTTTGGTAAGGTGCTGCCAAAGTTGAGCAGGTCAAGGAATTATGAGGAAAGATGCTAGGACATGAGCTTACTATGAATATGTCTTTTGGCATATATATATGTGTGTGTGTGTGTGTGTGTGTGTATATATATCCTGAGCATAACATTTTCACTGAGTCAGAGCTCCAAAACTGTATAGTGACCTTGCATTTTTCATGTTTTACTTATTTTTCAAAAGAATTAACTTTCTCTTTATATTATAAAGCAACATTTATAAAAGAAATTAAAAATTATGTTAGCTTATGTATCATCAAGAGTTAGGAAATAGTCTAACCTCCTTGTGTGTTTTCTTTCCTTACATATTTCTATTAAATCAAAAAAATCACAGTTCATTCTGTGGGGACATGAAGATACAGAAATTACCCAGCACCTATTCACTACAATGTAGTAAACAAATAAGGCCTCTGGATAAAATCTAATTTCTTAATTCCTTTTTTGACTAGAGGAGTCCCCCAAGTGGCAGAAATTGTGTAATGGGGCCTTTTAAAACCTTAAATAAGATGCAGTTGAAAGCTATGTTCAAATATTTTTATGAAATAAATTCAGCCAAAATAGAAATAATTAAAAATGCAATACCTTGAAAGCAGATGCATTATCTCCAACAGCTTCTATCACCCCAGCCACATCAGAGCCAGGAGTATAGGGTAAGAGTGGTTTTCTACTATAAGTACCAGAGCGAATGTATGTCTCCACGGGGTTGACACCACATGCATGGACCTTGATTAGAACCTGCAATGACAATGTATTTTAGTTCACAGAAAGAATTTAGGCATTCATTTAACTTTATGCTAGGACTGTGCTGATTATGGGAGCTATCAAAATGGGAGAAAAAAGCAAAACAAATAAGTGCTTGCCTTCAACGAGCTCACATTCCAAGTTTTACAAGCTAAGATAAATAAGTATGACAGAATGGCTTATGTACCGCATTAAAAACATTTTGGGGAAAATAGTGAAAGAAATATCTAAGGGGATATGTGGCAGAGACCTCTGCGTGTTCATCAAACCCATTTTCTCCTTTTCCTGGGTACACAGAAAGAGTGGTACTTCTTCGCCTCCCTCATGGTTATGAGTAGCCAAGTAACTGAATTCTAGCCAGTGGAATGTTAGAAAAAGTGACAGTAGACACTTGCAGACCTGACCCATTAAAACTTCCTAGCCAAGCCACATCGTGCTTTTCTTCTTCCACGGAGACCCTGAAGACGGGTTGGGTGGCAGAGCCACATGAAAGAAGAAGCTGAGTCCCTAAGTCACTGTTGGAGAACAGCTACCCACCCACATTTGAGAACTTTTAAATTTAGTGTATAAGAAATAATTGTCCATGGCTGGACTATTGCAATTTTTAGGTTACAGCAATTGTGGGAGCTAATTTTACCTTAATTAACACAGAATGATTACCTCTGGTACAAAAGTAAGGGAAGGCTTTATAAAGGAAGTGGTATTTAGTTAGGGTTTAAAAGATAAGTAGAAATTCTTTAGGAATGAGAGAAAGGATAGGTTGGGTAAAAAAAAAAATCGCATGTGCAAAGACAGAGGAATGAAAGGAAGTCTTAAGGAAATTGGACAAAATCTGATGTTGTTACAGCACTGTATCTCTACATGGAGAGGAAGTGATGAGAAATAAATTTGTAAAGATAGATTATATCCAAACTGTAAAAACTCTCATAGGCTTGCTAAGAAAATTAGACTTGGGAGCCATGGAGGGTGCAGTAATAAAAATACATAATTTAAAATCAAAAGTGTATTGTTAAAGTCATTGGAGATGATTAAACTATATACTTAAATTCTCATGAATCACACATGAAAAAGCATGAATGCAAAAGAAAATTGTTTTCCCAGCATGCAAAAAAAATCATGAATGTTTGTAATAGAATAACTTATTCAAAACTCCTTATGTGTCCATTCAGAAAAATCCAATTATTGCACTACATAGATCATTCCCTACATCAAAAATTTTCTTATAACCAGAGGTTATTCTTTTTCATACATCTACTTCACTAATTATCAGGTTTATGTTAACTTTATCAATGTCCATATGTATACATAGTGTAAATTGCATCCTAATTCAATGTTTTTAAAAATAATTGTGAGTCTGCTTCTTTTGAATACTATGTGCAAGAGACTCACACTCAGTATAATTATAGCCTCAATAAAGTAATTTTATTTCTACCTGATGGTCTTTTGGAATCGGTACTGCAATATCTGATTGCAATTTCAGGACTTCTGGTCCACCAAATTCAAAAACTCTAACAGCTCTCATCAACTTCTGTCCAGTCGCCATGGTGATCTAGATACTAAGGAAGAAAAAAAAATTAATGTATTGTCACATTGTATCTAGGATATCACCATGTTTTTCCCCCCTGGAGGGAGCAGATCAAACAATTTTTTCAAATAACAATTTAAATCATGAGCTTACCACTGATCTAATTTCATGTTTAAGGACCTTTCATCTTACAAATCCCTCAGCTATAAAGCAGAATCCTTCATGCTACTTCCTGTAGGGATTCAGTGCCTTCAACAAAGGAATCAAACATGCAAACAAAAACATCTGGATAGACATAGCATGATACCATATTTAGGTTTTCTTGCTTGAGTTGCAATACCTTAGAAATTTTATGAGTTGAGTTTTATTAACATTAGGTAAACTGACCTCCTTTTGTTAGATTATGAAACATTCCAAACATTTACCTGACACCCAGTGTATTGGTTCATTTTCATACTGCTATGAAGAAATACTGGTGACTGGATAATTTATAAAGGAAACAGGTTTAATGGACTTGCAGTTCCACATGGCTAGGGAGGTCTCACAATCATGGTGGAAGGCAAAGGAGAAGCAATGGCATGTCTTACATGGTGGCAAACAAGAGAGCTTGTGCAGGGGAATTCCCTTTTATAAAACCATCAGATATTGTGAGACTTATTCACTGTCACTAGAACAGCATGGGAACTCCCTTCCCCCATGACTCAATTACCTCCCACCAGGTCCCTCCCATGACACATGGGAATTATGGGAGCTACAATTCAAGATGAGATTTGGGTGGGGACATAGCCAAATCATATCATTCTACCCCAGGACCCTCACAAATCTCATGTCCTCACATTTCAAAACCAATCATGCCTTCCCAACAGTCTCCCAAAATCTTAACTCATTTCAGCATAAACTCAAAGGTTCACAGTCCAAAGTCTAATTGGAGACAAGGCAACTCTCTTCTGCCTATCAGCCTGTAAAATCAAAAGCAAGTTAGTTACTTCCTACATACAAAGAAGGTACAGGAAATGGGTAAATACAGCCATTCCAAATGGGAGAAATTGGCCAAAACAAAGGGGCTACAGGTCCCATGCAAGTCCAAAATCCAGCGAGACAGTCAAATCTTAAAGCTCCAAAATGAACTCTTTTGACTCCATGTCTCACATCCAGGTCACTTCGATAAAACAGGTGGGTTCCCATGGTCTTGGGCAGCTCTTCCCCTGTGGCTTTGCAGGGTAAGCCTCCCTGCTGGCTGCTTTCATGGGCTGGCATTGAGTGTCTGCAGCCTTTCCAGGCACACAGTGTAAGCTATCAGTGGATCTACCATTCTGGGGTCTGGAGGACAGTGGTCTTCTTCTCACAGCTCCACCAGGCAGTGCCCCAGTAGGGACTCTGTGTGGGGGCTCCCAGCCCACATTTCCCTTCTGCACTGCCCTAGCAGAGGTAGGTTCTCCATGAGGGCTCCGTCCCTGCAGCATACCTCTGCCTGGACATTCAGGAATTTCCACACAATCTCTGAAATCTAGGTGGAAGTTCCCAAACCTCAATTCTTGACTCTTGTGCACTGGCAGGCCCAACACAACATGAATGCCTCAGAGGCTTGGGGCTTGCACCTCTGAAGAAATGGCCTGATCTGTATGTTGGCACCTTTAAGCCATGGCTGGGATGCAGAGCACCAAGTCCCTAGGCTGCACACAGCATGGAGGCCCTGGGCCTGGCCCAGGAAACCATTTTTAACTCCTAGGCCTCTGGCCTGTGATGAGAGAGACTGCCGCAAAGGTCTCTGACATGCCCTGGAGACATTTTCCCCATTCCATTATCTTGATGATTAACATTTGGCTCCTCCTTACTTAGGCAAGTTTCTGCAGCTGGCTTGAATTTTGCCTCAGAAAATGGGTTTTTCTTTTCTATTGCATCTTCAGGCTGCAAATTTTCTGAAATTTTATGCTCTGCTTTCCTTTTAAACATAAGTTCCAATTCCAAACCATATCTTTGTGAATACATAAAACTAAATGATTTTAATAATGTGCAAGTCACCTCTTGAATGCTTTACTGCTTAGAAATTTCTTCAGCCAGATACCCTAAATCATCTTAGGTTCAATGCTCCACAGATGTCTAGGGCAGGGGCAAAATGCCACCAGTCTCTTTGCTAAAACACAACAAAAGTCACCTTTGCTCAGTTCCCAACAGGTTCCTCATTTCCATCTGAGACCACCTCAGCCTGGACTTTATTGTCCATATCACTATCAGCATTTTGGTCAAAGCCATTCAACAAGTCTCCAGGAAGTTTCAAACTTTCCCAAATCTTCCTGTCTTCTGAGCCCTCCAAACTGTTCCAATTGTTACCCAGTTTCAAAGTCGCTTCCACATTTTCAGGTGTCTTTACAGCAGTACCCCACTCTAATGGTACCTATTTACTGTATTAGTTCACTTTCATACGGCTATGATGAAACACCTGAGACTGGGTACAATTTATAAAGGAAAGAGGTTTAAGGGATCACAGTTTCACGTGGCTGGGGAGACCTCACAATCATGGCAAAGGAGAACAAAGGCACAACTTGCATGGTGGCAGACAAGATAGCATGTGCAGAGGAACTCCGCTTTATAAAGCCATCAGATCTCCAAGACCATCCTGGCTAACAGTGAAACCCCGTCTCTACTAAAAAATACAAAAAAAAAAAAAAAAAAAAAAAAAAATTAGCCGGGCATGGTGGCAGGCGCCTGTAGTCCCAGCTACTCAGGAGGCTGAGGCAGGAGAATGGCGTCAACCCGGCAGGTGGAGCTTCCAGTGAGCTGAGATCACGCCACTACACTCCAGCCACTACACTGCAGCCTGGGCAACACAGCGAGACTCTGTCTCAAAAAACAAAACAAAACAAAACAAAAAAAACCCCATCAGATCTCATGAGACTTACTATCATGGGAATAGCATGCAAAAGAAAAGACCTGACCCATGATTGAATTCCTCCCCCAGGTCCCTCCCATGACACGTGGGAATTATGGGAGCTACAATTGAAGATGAGATTTGGGTGAGGACAGAGCCAAACGATATTACCCAGCTTTAACAAATCTTAACATTTAAAAAACCTAAACCATTATAGATATAATTGAAGCCAAACCTGCTTCCGTCCCACCCTTTCAAGAGGTGACTATAACCATAAATTTAGTACTCATCATTCTCAAGCATTTAATACCACTTCTACATGAGTATGTAATATTAAACAATATGTGTTATTGTTTTGCACGTTTTCAAACTTTATTTACACAGTTTAGGGAATATAAAAATCTCAGAAACTTAGTGCTGAAAGGAAAAAGAAAATTCTGATTTGAAAAATAATTCTACAATTCGCTATTTCCTTTCAGCATTAAGTTTTTGAGATTTATCAATGTCAAAACACTTGGCTTTATGTAGTTCATTCATTTTAACAAAAGGGGAAAAAAATCAAAAAACTAAAAACGTGCACCATATGCAATCTTTTATAAATTACAAGGGCACAGCTAACCTTTCTGTCCTATCACTGTTAATACCAAATGAAATGAAAACTCAGAGTTCAAATAACCTAGAAAAAAGCAAAGAACATTTGTACAGAAAGTTATATAATCTTAGAAAAATTTTTGTACCTGTAAAGATGTAATGAAAGGTTTTGACTATATCCCCATAATTTTATCTGTGGGTTATAATTTCTTGAAATCAACCAAATAGTGTTAGATTCTGCCACCACCTAAAACATCTGCCTCAACCACAAGAAGTTTAAACATTAAGAAGAGCTGCAGAAACCAGGACCTGATATGAAAGAATTCAGACTTTTACTGTATCAAAACTCCACACAGGACTACTCAGAACAGAGCCCATACAGGCTATAAAATGTCATTCCACATTTCCACATACAGCAGCTGGGGCAAGGGGTGGAATCATAAGTATTTTGGTAGTGTTATTGATGGGAAGTTCTTGATATAATTAATCAAAAGTTTGTGCCATTTTAAAACCCTTAAAAGGATTTAACAATGTCTAGCACAAAGGAGAAAGTGACATTTCCAAAGGTTGTTTAGCAATGACATATCCTGAAGGGTGGTCCTCGGGGAAAAACAGAGGCAGAAGCAGGCCGACGGCATAAAGACTGCACTTTAGAACAGCTTGGCAGTCTCTGACAGGGAGATGATCTGTCAGAGGGCAGGGCTGGGAAAAAACAGTCCAGTCCTACTCAGCAATCTCACCACTCTACTTCCATTCAGGTCTTCACTCTAGCTCAGAATTCCTTAGACAAGAAAGTGAAAGTATCAAGAAAATAAAAAAGAAAAAGGTAGCCCAGATGAGAATTTTCCATGGTGGATATAAGAACATAGAGGTTGTTTTTGTTTTGTTTTTTTTTTTTTTTCAACATGACGTTACGGAAAGAGCAGGTTTTGGAATATGCAGCTCGAGGTGTGAGTCCCAGCTCTATCATGTGGGAGCCACATGGCCTTGGGCAAGGCAGTCAACCTCTTGATGCTGTTTCCTCATCTGAAATCTGGGATCCCACTCAGAGTTACGTGCTAGAGACGTGGCAAGCACCAAGCACAGAACTTAGCAAACACATGATCTTATATATAGTAGACATCATTATTGTTTTCCCCTCTATTCTTCTTTTCAATTTCTGAATCATAAGGATTGCCTGAGCCTAGAAGATCGAGGCCAGCCTGGGCAACATGGCGAAATGCCATCTCTACAAAAAAAAAAAAAAAAAAAAAAAAAAAAAAAAAAAAAAAAAATTATCCAGGTGTGGTGGCAAGCACCAGTGGTCCCAGCTACTCAGAAGGCTGAGGTGGGAGGATCGCTTGAGCCCAGGAGATCAGGATGCAGTGAGCCATGATCCTGCCACTGCACCACTCCAGCCTGGGTGACAGAGTGAGACCCTGTCTCAAAAAAAAAAAAAAACAAAAGCAGCAGACTAGAGAAGTCATTAAAATGTTATGAAAAAAAATATACTCTATAGTTCTATAATCATCTTTAACATAATGATATTTACAGAACTCTGGTTATCAAAACAAGCTCTTATTCTCAAAGAATTCGGTCTAGAAGATGACTTAAACAAAACATTAATACTAAACATTGGTTGTTACGCAATGTGTATTTTTCTGAACCTTAATTGTACATGAAGCGGTGTGTTAAACTCAGAGAACACAAAGAGCAAGAAGAAAATGCCCCACCCTGCCCCTAGCTTCTGTAAGCTGGGTGCTCTCTCTCTCTCTCCCACCTACACACACAGCCTATGAGATGCTTGCTTTTTCCATTTTCAATATCTACCTACTTCCTACATATTTCTTTCACTCACATCTCACGATTACCATAAAAAAACTGTTGTAATAATAAAAGTAAAATTACTCTGAAATAGGATCTGTATCTTTCCCCCCGCCACATTTTGGCATTGGCTAAGTTGGGAGAAAGAAATAAAGGAAGATGACTCATCCTACTGGATTTGGAAGACTCATCTGCTTTGCCCAGTACTATCTGACTACATTATCCTATCCGGCTTGAAAGTGATGGGGCATGGCCTGACCATACTATATCCTACTTTGCTTCTGTTGATCTTATTTCCCACTGAGCCTTTAGCATTCTGATTCATCAGGCTCCAACCTGCACTCATTGCCTTTGAACTCACCTATCCACGGGATCATCATATGCTTCATAACGATGAAGCCTGTCAAAGGAGATTACACAAAGAATAAAATAACGTGGCATACTGATGGCAAATAGGATAATACTTAAAATCCTGTAATACCGGATTTCTTCTAAAAAGCATAAGTCTTCCACCTCCATTGACTTAACTGTTTTCAGAACAGGTAGAGAAGTTATTTAAACTATTATTTTATGCAGAAGTAAAAATAAAATCGCCATCCATTTTATGGATGAGAAAACATCACAAGAGGTTAAGAGACTTGGTCAGGGTCACACAGAAGCAAAGCTAGAACCCAAGTCCTGTAATTAAATGGTGTTAGCTGATTTTTTTGTTTACCATCCTTTTCATCTCACCCTTTGAGATGCTGGCATATAAGACCCTTTACTTCGTAGAAATAAACTTTACAATAGTGATAGTGAGACAGATTGAGCTAGAAAATGTGAAATCAAACTAACCTGCAGGTAGAATCGCATATTTTATGACTAAGGCATCTGCTTAGAGTTTGAAATTTCTCAAATGCCCACTAAGTCAGGGAATGCAGCAGAAATACAAAGGACATGATTCTATTTTTAAAAATGTATATAAAAAAATTACTCCCTAGCATCGGATCCTTGTGAACAGGACAGGCCTTTCCATTGCTTGCGCTTTTTAATTAAACTATACTTCAAATAGGCCTTCCTGTTTATCAAATATAAACTTTTAAAAATTAGAGTCCCTTGGTTTAATTTTTGGTTTAATTTTACCTCTGAAAGGTTGCCAATATGCCTTACAAATCTAGGAAATAGGAAATCTAAAATCCCTCTTCCAACAGTGATCTTTTTCCTGGCTATGCTTGTATCCATTTGATTTAAACGAAAATTAAAAGAATTGGGAAAATGTTAGGAGTATATTTTAACATAGGATGAACAGATCAAGTCACAAAGCCAGAGCAAAGGAACATTATGAGACAAGAGCAAAAGTAAAATTAAATAAGAATTCTGGCAAGAATTTTAAAAACTGAAAACTTAGAAAAAAATCAATCATTACAAATTGTTCTGCTGCTAATACACAATGACTCAGGTAAGCATATGGTTTATTATTAACCCAGAAATGTAAAAAAGGCAAGAATTACAAGTGGTCAGAGAAAGTCTCTTCCTGGCTGTGTGATCTTATCAGGTCACCTCTGTTCACTTGAGATAGGACGGGGTATGAAGAGGGGAGGAGTTTAATAATTCCGGACTCCTCCAGGTTCCATGATCGTATGGAACAGGGCAGTCTGTTCCCTAATGCTGGAGGAGTAGAGCTTGGAGAGATTTGCTGCTGAACTCGCTGCGCTAACCAGACACGTAATCACAGTGGCTTCAGTGGGACTCGCACAGCAATTTCCATTAGCTACGGACAAGCATTCCAAACTTTAGCCTTTAGGTTTAATCATTGACACACCTTCCCTGGTCATTGAGTCTCCTCTAGAAACTCAGTATAAACATCCAAAGATGTGTTAACAGGGTGTTTTGTAATTTTCTTTTGAAGATTATTCTAGGTGGTGGGCGTCACAGGGTCAATAAAACTATACATTTCTCTCAAAGACTGCAATCCTGATGGCAAAGCTGGAGGAAGCTCCGGGAAACCTGTAATTGTGGGAATCCAAGACAAAAAATCCCCCACAGCTGGGCTGTGGGAAGGGGCCCTACCTAGAAGAAGAAATCAAATCCCCTACAGCTGGGCTGTGCGAAGGGGCCCTACCTAGGAGAAGAAATCCCCTACAGCTGGGCTGTGGGAAGGGTCCCTACCTAGGACAAATCCTCTACAGCCTACAGCTGAGAGCTGGGCTGTGGGAAGGGGCCCTGGACAGACCGCTGGGCGCTGCTGCAGGAATCCCCAAACCCAGGCACTGGCTGCAGGGAAAAATCAAGCGGGTGACTGGCGGGGGGGGGGGGGGGGGGGGGTGCAGCGTGGGGCTGGGGGACAGGGAGTGCGGGGGGCGGAGGCTGGGCAGGGGTAGTGCCAACGGACACCTCATGGTGTGGTAGCCTAAACTCAGAGCCTAAACGCAGGACCAGGGCTAGGAGCCGAGGACCAGAAGGCAAAACTTCCTACGTGATTTATGGATGGGAACTTGCAGCCCCTGGAGGGAAATGGCTTCGGTCTGGAGCTCTACGCACTAGTTCTCTGGGAAGACAGAGGGCAGGAAAGGGGTGCAGCCAAAATCAAACTCGGTTCCACTTGGACGAGCAGTGGGGAGATTCGCTGTCTAAACAACTAAGGAGTTTTTAAAACCACTTACCAGAATCTAGAGTGGGAATTAAAATCTGCGTGGGCTTCTTCAGATTCCACAGAAATGAGGACTGCCACACCTCCAACTTTTGCAGGCTCCACCCAGGCTGTGCGCCTCTCTCCACCCCTAGGCGAAGGCACTAGAATTTCCCAACTTAAGAACGAAGAGGAAGTTTGGACCTTTTCGGCCACCGCTCGCTTCAATATGGCTGCCCCCAGGGAGAGACGAGACTACCGTGAAGGAGCCGAGCGCAGACCCTGAGTCCCTCACCCATGGATCGCAGCGCGGAGTTCAGGAAATGGAAGGCGCAATGTTTGAGCAAAGCGGACCTCAGCCGGAAGGGCAGTGTGGACGAGGATGTGGTAGAGCTTGTGCAGTTTCTGAACATGCGAGATCAGTTTTTCACCACCAGCTCCTGCGCTGGCCGCATCCTACTCCTTGACCGGGTGAGGCCCCTTTGCTCCTGTCCATCGCCTGCCTTCTAGTGCGAAACTTTAGGATCCCTGTTCCCATCCAGTGACGACCCAATCCAGCATGTCTGTGTTTGCTCCTCTGCGGGGTGGTCTCTGTTTCTTTATATGTGAAATTTAGGGGATTAGATCAGTGCTTCTAAAAGTTTAACGTGGCTATTAATCAGCTGAGGATCTTTTAAAATACAGATCCCGATTCTTTAAGTGTAGGGTAGGGCCTGATACTGTGCATTTCTAACAAGTGCCCAAACGATGTTGAAACTGCTGACCTGGGAACTATCTTGTGTGGCAAAGTTTAGAAAATTTGATTTTATTATATGAATACTAAGGGAATTTAAAGACTTTGTAGCTTGCTAAGGTATTGAATGCCGGAATCCGCTCATCAACAGCTCTGACAAATCATTGTTACTGCATGCTTGAACATCACCAGTGTTAAGGAGTTTACTGCCTCCTAGTGAGCCCCTCCATTATTACAACTCTAGTAGTTTTACGCAGAGAAAAGTACGATCGTATATAATTTAGGATGGTTAGACTTTTTTTTTTAAACTTTATGATGGGCTTACAGGGGTAGTAAATGCATTTTGACTTACATTTTCCACTTATGACGGATTTATTGGGATGTAACCCCATCATAAATCAAGAAGCAGCTGTACAAGCCATACCTCCTTATTTGCAGGTTCAGTTACCCCAGTCAACAGCAGTCTGAAAATATTAAATGAAAATTCCAGAAATAAACAATTAGTAAGTTTTAAATTGCATGCTGTTCTGAGTAGCGTGATAAAATCTTGAGCCAACCAGCTCCTTCCAGAATGGAAGGTGAATCATCCCTTTGTCCAGAATATTCCACTATATACTCTTGCTGCCCTTTAGCTACTTGGTAGTCCTCTGGGTTATCAGATCGACTGTGGTGGTATCACAGTGCTTGTGTTAAAGTAACTCTTATTTTACTTAATAATGGCCCCAAAGTACGGGAGTAATGATGCTGGCGATTTGGATCTGCCAACAGTAAGTTTTAAAGTGCTTTTTTGAAGTGAAAAGGTGAAAGTTCTTAAGGAAAGACTTAAGGAAAGAAAAAACAGCATATGCTGAGGTTGCTAAGATCTACGGAAAGAATGAATCTTGTCAGTGAAATTGTGAAGAAGGAAAAAGAAATTCATTCATCTGAGGTTTCAGGCATCCACTAGGGGGTCTTGGGACATATCCCCTGAGGATAAGGCTGCTTGGGAGTGATACTGCTTAGATTAAAAACCACTGGCTATGTGACCTTAGGAAAGTTATCTCAACTCTGCCCCTTCCTGTTCTATGAACTGAGGATAATAAAAAGTATCTGCTTTATAGGGATTTTGTGTGGAGAAAATAGGATAATTTTTTTTGAAATATTTGGCATTGTGCCTGGCCCATGCACTGTAAAAGTTGGCTGTGTACTGATTTTATTCGTAGTATTGGTTTAAGAGCATGGAAGACAGCACATTATTAGGCTCATTCTTTAGGTCCATTATTGACTGATCATTTATTTGCTGATCTCTCAAGTTAGCAGGCCCTGTTCATTTTTAAATCACTTCCATTACCTCCAGAGCAATGGCATTCTTGCCCACAAACTCTCTCTTGCCCCATTTCCATAACTCTATCTCGCCTTGATTTTTGCAATGGTTCTCTAACAAGCCACTTAACTACTCTTCTCCAAACCATGTTTGACAAATTGCAACTCTGCTTATCTCTCACCTATGCTATGTTTTATTACACATTTTTCTACATCAGAAAATCCAAATGCTTACTCTAGTATACCTTTCAACCTTTTCTTCATTGCTTTTCTTCATCTTTAGTTAGTTACTGAAACTAAACTGTTCTTTTCATCTTGTATTTACTTGCTTTTGCTCACGTTTTTTGGCGGTTTTTTCCTGAAATGTTTTCCTATCTCTGCATATCTGAGACATGATTCCCAAAACTCCCCTTTCCCACCTTAACACACAAACACATACTACCTACTTGGAAGTAATGACTGCTTCTGTACTGGTTAGACTTTTATTTCTTATCTTACACCTCGTATTATGGTTTATTTTAAAATCTGCCTTATTTCAGTAAGGATTTGGGGCAACTTACAAACAGGCAACACAAGAAAAAATAAAGAGTGGGAAAATCTGGATAAAGAAAATATAGATAAGATGAAGCCAGTGATGGCATTAGTTTCCAATCCTACCATTAGATCCTGTAAAGTTGCTAGAAGTGGGCCATACATTTGGCTCTAAGATTCAGAGTAGCCAGCACGACGTCAGATACGTAAGTCACCATCACCGAAGTCATACAATGAACTCAAAATATTTATTTAGGACATGCATAGCAATTCCCAGTTCCAAGGGCAGACAGCAGAGTCTCTTGTGGATCCATCGTATAAATTATAGTTACTTTGAGTATAGTGATTTCTGTTCATGTGGTTTCCTGCATCCCCTTTCCAGTGTCCTTGAGGGGTAGGTTCTGTGTATACCCAAAGTACCTAATAGAACTTTGCAAATAAACATTTGTTCAATTTAAGTTAATATTAAAATGTTTGCCTTCATGAAACTTTGACCTTTCAGTCTTAGCTCCATCCTTCAGGACTACATCTAAAGTCTAATTCAGAGGTCACAAATTTATGCCTCTAGAGACCAAGGAAGTATTATAAATGTGTAAACGGCATAGGTGACAATAAAGGGTAGTAGGTCTCGTGTGGAATTGGGACAGTGCTGTCCTACAAAAGAAATTAAAATTCTTTTTTTTTTCATTTTTAAATACTGTGCTAGCCAAATAGCTAGAGTACAACTCAGGTGCTGCTAGTATTATCCCTTATACTAATCCCTTTTCTTCTTGCAAAATCATGACCATATTTCAGAAGATGTTTATCAAGTAGTTTTACCTTTCACATAATTTTCTACCTCAAGTTATTTGGGCTCATTCTTATTCTGGGTTAACATTACCCAAAAACATACCGAATTGTTTTTATTAATACTTAAAATCCTGACTTGGGATTATTAATTTAAGAAAGCCTACAATATACTATGCAGTATGCTTATTATTTTTGTAAAATATTATATGATTAGCTTAAATTATGTTATTTTTTATTTTAGGGTATAAATGGTTTTGAGGTTCAGAAACAAAACTGTTGCTGGCTACTGGTTACACACAAACTTTGTGTAAAAGATGATGTGGTAAGTTTTAAAAAATAAATTTGGAAATAAACTTTTAAATTCAGTTACTTTAAATACATATGACAAGAATAGAAAATTCAAGGTAATTTATATGCAGAATTATAATGGCTGAAGATTATAAAACCTAGAGAGCTTTCATTACAATGGCTCTTTTTGGGTTGTAGGAGATAAAAAGTATGGAAGCATTACTTACTGCTACTCAACAAAACACATCCTCTTGGACACAGCAGAAAGTTCATGGATATTGGACACCTATTGGATCCAAATTTTGAATTTTAATTCTGCTATTTGAAAACCCTGTAACCTAGAACAAATTATAGAAAGAGAAGGGGATTAGCACTATCTCTGTGTTACCAGCTTTACTGATATAAATAAATAATATATTACTTACCTGCATTGCTTTTTGAAAATCTTCATATCTCTGCTGGGTTATTTAGTTTCCTAAGGTAAAGAGTTTAGATGAATTCATAAGTTTTTATCATCCAGGCACTTTTCATTCCCAGTGAATTTACAAATCCAATTCTGTTTTTAGCAAAAAAGATAATTTATTTAACTAGAAAGGGCGAATGGAGCTAAAATCAAGTATTGCTGGTTCAGATGTTCAAATCTTGTCTTCAGAGTACCCACTTCATCTTCATCTTTAGGCACTGGTTCTCTTTGCAGTGTGCCTTTATTCTCTTCTGCTGCAGATAATCTTTGTTGCAGAAATGGTAGCTGTCAGCAACACCAGTAGAAAAAGAATTCCTTTTCCTGCAATTCATGTGTCCATCTTAGAGAAGGACTTGGAATTGTCCTGCTTAGATTAGGTGCTCTCCCTCTTAGGTTAATTATTTTTGCTAGTGGAATGTGATGATATCCTTGATCAGACATAAGCAAGCACTTGGCACCTCTGATATTGCGATAGGGAGAGTGATGTGTGACAGGGTAATGATTGACAGCCCCACCAGAAATCAAATGGTGTGAAGGCAGGACGATGTTGCCCAGGGATGCCGGGCAGACAGAAATAATAACTGTGTTGTATAAATTCTAGCTCAGACACAATATTACATGTTTCACTAGGTGGTCAGACTATGCCGCAGGATACACTGTAACATGGGTGCAGCCAAGGTTAAAAGGCAGGCAAGTGCTACCTAGGGAAGAGACTAGTACCTGACTCAAGCTCACTAACAACAAAAAACACGCATACTAGGCTCAAGTGTTGTAACATTTGCTTATAGCAGGGGGGAAGAGACTACACAAGATCTAGCCCTTTGCAATGTATCAGTCCCAATGGCTAGCAGATTGGTTCCACAGCTGATCAGGGCAGAGTGATGACATGTACCCCACTTTGTGCTGCAGTAGCTCCCAGACCCTGAACACTGCCCCATAGGGTCTGAAATACAGAAAGCTAGGAACATGCTCAGGGGCCATTGGTTCTCATGTAGCTGAGCAGTTCCAAGGTTCCTCTCCCAAAGTTAGGAGATAGCAAAAACAAGTGAACAGGCAAAAAAAAAACAACAAAAAAACCTGCAAGTTGCAATTGTTACAACTGTGCCTATTACAGAGGGAACAGGAACTTACTGGCTGTGCTCTGAGCTCTTTGCATGCACTGCTATTTGTGAGCTTACTAGTGCTGCTGGTAAGCACTGGTGCTTGGTACAGGATGCTTCTTGGGAACATGGGTGGCAGTTAGGCTTTGTTTGGACCCTTCTCTCACATTACATTTGTCTCTATCTCAATCTAACAAAAAATTTAAACAATCCTAATACAGTTTTTGTATACTACATTTCCTAATGAAAAATCCGTTATGGAATTAAATAAAGTAGTAGTTTACTTCTTCAAAGCACACTAATAGGTGGAAAGAATGGTGTAGAAGATTTATGGGAGAACTAGAAATTTTAAGAAAATAAGCAAATAAATTTTTGGTGAAAAAGGACCAAGAAAGCAGAGGGAAAAGTCATTGCAGAAAAAATATGCTGAGTGATTCTGAAAATTTCTAAGAGAAATTGAAGTTATGTATGGGGTAAAGGGTCACCAAAGGACAGGCCATATACTTGCGTCTGATACCACTGTTCATTTATTTAGATTGTAGCTCTGAAGAAAGCAAATGGTGATGCCACTTTGAAATTTGAACCATTTGTTCTTCATGTGCAGTGTCGACAATTGCAGGATGCACAGATTCTGGTAAAATTTTGTTGTAATTGTACTTGAATTTATAGATATGTGGGTAGGTGTAATTTTAAGCTTTTAACCTGCTATAAATATCAATGAGATATTACCTTATTCAACTAGTTATGTATTTATTATTTATTGGTCTGCTCAATCTATTTTTAATATTAGAAAAAAAGAGTAGCTAATCATTGCTAGGAAAATATAAGTCCCAGGTTATGCTTCCTGTTTTCTTTCTTAACGTTTTTATTTATAAATTTTACTTCAGCATTCTATAGTTTGTTTTTGTTTGCCAAGCTTTAAGAAAAAATACTGTGGAACTGCATGTAAAATTAAGAGTTTTAAAGAATATTTCATTTTTCCCATTTAAATGAGCATGAGGTAAACATCTGTTTAATCTTGATTCTCCTTTTTATACCTTTTATATATTTATATATAAAACTGAATTGCATTTTAAGCAACAATAATGTATTGAGTCTCAGTGTGTCAAGTACTAGGGGCACAGTGATGAACAAGATTAGAGACTGTCTTGGTTCCTCTTCCAAAGTTAGGAGACAGCAAAAACAAACAAGTGAACAGGCAAAAACAAACAAACAAACAAACAAAAAACAAAAAAAAAACTGCAAGTTGCAAAATGTTCTACCAAAGGAAAAAACAACCTGGTAATAGAGAACAGTGCAAAAAGCAGCTCACTTGAAGACAGGCTTCTCTGAAAAGCTTTCTTTAAGCTAAGACTTAAAGGAACAGAAAGAGCTAGGCACGTAGCTGGGAAATGAACATTCCATGAAGATGGAAAAGTATATACAAAGTTTCAGTGGGTCTAGAGAGTGGAAAAAAGGTGCCAGGAGGAGGCTGGGGCCAGGTCAGTTAAGGCTTTGTAGACCAGATTAAAGAGTTTGAATTTCTTTCTGAGTTCAGGGAAGTTATTGAAGGGACAGTTTTAAGCAAAGAGTGGCTTTCTAGGTTTTTGTTCTGAAAAACTCAGTTCTGCTTCAGCATAGAGAAAGGAGTGCAGTAAGTGAAAAGATATGAGTCAGGAGTAGTTTGTGGTGATTTAAGTGGGAAGTGGTGGTAGGTTGGTGGAAGGTGATAGCACCAAAGCAGATGAGAAAGTAATAGATTCAAAATGTATTTCAGCATTTGAATCAACAGACTTGTAAGGTTGCTTGGGGAAGGACAACCAGAGGGAGGAGGAGAAAGAGGAATCAAGGATAACTACTTAGGTCTGGCTGGAGCCCCTAGCTGTATGGTAGTCGCCTTTATCCAGATGGGGTGTGCTGAAGTTGAAGTGTGTCCAGAATTGGTTCCTTCCAGTGGGTTCTTGGTCTCGCTGACTTCAAGAATGAAGCCGCGGACCCTCGCAGTGAGTGTGACAGTTCTTAAAGATGGTGTGTCCGGAGTTTGTTCCTTCAGATGTTCAGATGTGTCCGGAGTTTCTTCCTTCCAGTGGGTTTGTGGTCTTGCTGACTTCAGGAGTGAAGCTGCAGACCTTCACAGTGAGTGTTACAGCTCTTAAAGGTGGCATGTCCAGAGTTGTTTGTTCCTCCCAGTGGGTTCGTGGTCTTGCTGATTTCAGAAATGAAGCCGCAGACTTCCACAGTGAGTGTTAACAGCTCATAATGGTAATGCAGACCCAAAGACTGAGCAGCAGCAAGATTTATTGTTAAAAGTGAAAGAATAAAGCTTCTACAGCTTGGAAGGGGACTCGAGTGGGTTGCTGCTGCTGGCTTGTGTGGACAGCTTTTATTCCCTTATTTGGCCCCACCCACATCCTGCTGATTGGTTCATTTTACAGAGAGCTGATTGGTCCATTTTACAGAGTGCTGATTGGTCCATTTTACAGAGTGCTGATTGGTGCATTTACAATCCCTTAGCTAGGCACAGAGCGCTGATTGGTGCGTTTTTACAGAGTGCTGATTGGTGCGTTTACAGTCCTTTAGCTAGACACAGAGCGCTGATTGGTGCGCTATTACAGAGTGCTGATTGGTGCATTTACAATCCTCTAGCTAGGCAGAAAAGTTCTCCAAATCCCCACTCGACCCAGGAAGTCCAGCTGGCCTCACCTCTCAGAAGGAATGGAAATCAAGAATATGATTCATATGTTAAGTGTGAAATGTCTGTTAAGACACCTGTTTTTGTCTGCTAGCGTTGACATAACTATATAACACAGACTGGGTAGTATAAACAACAGAAACTTATTTTTCTCACAGTTAGGAGGCTGAAAGTCCAGGATGAAGGTACTGGCAGGGGTAGTTCCTTCTGAGGCCCTTGTCCTTGGCTTGCAGGCAGCTGCCTTCTCCCTGTGTCCTCTCATGGCCCTTTCTCTGTGTATGCATGTCACTTGTTTCTTCTACTTCTTGTAAGGACACCAGTCCTGTTGGATCAGGACTCCATCCTTATTATTTCATTTAACCTAATTAACACCTTAAAGGCCTCATCTCCAAATATAGTCACATTGGAGGTTAGGGCATCAACATATGAATTTTAAAGCCCTGTAGACACAATTCAGTCCATAAAAACACCACCTAAGTGAAAATTTCAAATAGACATTTGGGTAGAAGTCTGGAACTCAGGGGAGCCATGTGGACTGAGGACAGACATTAAGAAGATGCCAATACACAATTATTATTTTAAGCCATGAGCCTAGTTGAAATCACCTGTGGAGAAAGTACAGAAGAAAAAGAGAAGAGGGCCTGAGGAACACGAGCATTTAGAGATAGTCTCCAAAACATGGTGTTTAATCATTTAGTGGCTCATGGCTTCAGTCTCTGCTCTAACCCTGAACTTTTGTCTAACCTTATTTTAGTCTCATTATACCACATCACATCACTGATGTGTCTCCAGACTTTAACTCTCCTGTTTCTATATCCATGTTCTGTTCTCTGTGCTAATCCTGATTGAGCCCAGCCATGCTCTTCTTTGGGCCTAAGCCTCATTGGAAGGCTAACATTTCAGGGAGCTAATTGAAGTGGACTTATAGGAACTGAGAAATTCACTCATTCACAGCCCCTTTTTGAGGGGGGTCCTTACCTAAGGAGCTTATATTTGTATTCTAGGGGACAGAGGCAGACAATAAGTATGTAATAAAACAGAATTTCTCACTGTGAGATGTGCTGTGAAGGAGATAAGAAGGGCACTCCACTAGAGAGTCAGGGGAGAGCTGCATTTAAAGAGGTGGTTAAAGAAGGCCTTTATTCGAAGGTTGCAGTGAGCCGAGATTGCACCATTGCACTCCAGCCTGGGTGACAAGAGTGGAACTCCATCTCAAAAAAGAAGAGGACCTTTTTAGGTAGTAGCATTGAATGGAAACAGGATGAATGACAAGAAACCAGCCAGGAAAAGAGTAGTCCTGACAGAGGAACAGCAAAAATAAAGAAGCTGATGCAGGAAAGGGTTGGGAGTATTCAGAGAACAGAAGGGAAGCCACTCAAGGTTAGAGAAAATAGCAAGGGCTGGAGCAAATAGAACATCATTAGTCATGGTTTAGAGCTTGGATTCTGTCACTAGCTAGTCTGTAAGAATGGTTTGAAGGGGCAAGAGTGAAAGAAGAGACTAATTGGGAGACTCCTCCAGAAGTTAAGGAGAGAGGCGATGGAGACTTGAAAAAGAGTGGGCAGTGGATGTGGCAAGAGCTGGATTAATTTGAGGTAATCGTAGAGGTAGAATCAATGGGAATTGGGTATAGGGGATGAAGAAGTAGAAAGCATCAGGGCTATCTAGGTTTGGAGCTTGAGCAGCTACATAGATGATGGTGTCATTTACTGTAATTAGACTGGATGTGAGTATGTATACATATGTGTGTGTGTATATATGTATACACATATATACACATATGTATATATGTGTGTGTATATATGTGTGTATGTGTATACATATATGTGTGTACACATATATGTGTATACACATGTGTGTACACATATGTGTGTACATATATATGTGTATACACATATGTATATATATGGGTGCGTATATATGTGTGCACGTGTATGTATGTATACATACACATACACATGTATATATATGGGTGCGTATATATGTGTATACACATATGTATGTATACATACACATACACACACATATACACATATACACACATATATACATATATGTGTGTATATATGGTATTTAAACCAGGGAATCTCAAAAGGAGAGCATGTACTTAGAGCAAGGTTTCTCAACCATGGCACAGCTGGCATTTCAGGTCAAATAATTATTTGTGTGGGGGCTGTCCTGTACAATGGAGAATGTTTAAGCTGCATCCCTGGCCTCTACCCACTATTTGCTAGAGATCTCCCCTCCTCTTCCCTTGAGTTGTGACAACTTTACAACCAAAAATGGCTTCAGACATTGCCAGATGGCCCCTAGGGTTCAAAATTATTCTTGCTTAACAACTACTGAGCTGGAGAAAATAAGGGACCCATGTCTGCTCCCCAGGGCTCTCTGACATTTAGACTGACAAAATAACTTACAAAGTCACCTCAGTCAGATCAGAATTTGTGTGCTTTCTATGCTTTCTTATATCATTTCAACAAAGTTTTTTAAGCAATAGAAGGGATATTGAGAAATGTTGTACTCATTTTAAAAGATTTTGTTTTGTTTATTTTTATACAACACAATTAGAAGAATGATTGTTTTTTGGTTACATTCTGCTTTCTGGAAGCAATCACTAGCCAAATGTCACTGTTTGTGATTGAATTCTACTTTTTTTCTTTCTCAGTGACACATCCATAGTTCATATTTCAATATTTTTCCTGATGTTAGGAGTTTGATCAAAGTCATTTTTAAGCATAGTCCGTATTGGCTAGACAAAAAATTTTTTAAAAAACCTTAATAGCTTTTAGGGTTATATATGTTTCTGTAGTTTGTGGAGCCAAACAGATGATCTGGTTACCCACAGTATCAAAATGTAACAAGTTTTATTTTCTTACAGCATTCCATGGCAATAGATTCTGGTTTCAGGAACTCTGGCATAACGGTGGGAAAGAGAGGAAAAATTATGTTGGTAAGATATTTTGTCAAAGAGCAATTTTTTTAGTGTAAAGTGACCCAGAAATTGAATAACCTAATTAGACTCCTGCCTTTAATGTCTCCTTTCTCAAATCTTCTTGCCATTCTCTTACTCATAAACCCTCAGTGACTTACTCCTTCCTACAGGGGAAAGTCCAGAGTTTGGATTTACAGTTGAGGTCTTATTTAATAATATTCTTCTCCACTTACTTTTAACCTGATTCTTAACTCTGCCCTCCTCATCCTAAGTAGGCAAGGCCCAAAAGCACTATGACATCATGGAAAGAGTCACAGAGAGAGTTCAAAGTCCCCTTTACTGATACCTGCTGGATCACAGCTGTGTGAATTTGGGCAAGCTCCTCAGTCCCTCAGGGTTTGAATTTTCTCAGCAGTATCAGTGGTCCAGCAAACTACTGTCGTAGGGCCACATTCAGCCCACATGGGGCAGGATCCCACTATACTCATTTGATTACTTATTGTCTGAGGTTGCTTTTGTGAGACAATGGCAAACTTTAGTAGTTGTGACAGATACTATATGGCTTGCAAAGTCAAAAAATGTTTACTATCTATCCTTTTAGAGAAAAGATTTGCCGACCTTTCGACTAGATCTTTAAGACTTGCTTTCTTTTTGAGTCCTTCTCTAGCCAAGCTAGCCCTTGGATATTTCGCCCTATTCTGATCTCCTGTGATATTTACTGTTTGGCATGGCATGTTTTTGAACTATTTGAGATTACCCTCCTTCTACCTTCCTCTATTCTCCTATTTTCTATCTATTTTTAACAATAACCTATTTCCCAAATAGGGGTGGATGACAAAAGAGGACACCCTTAAAGCATGGCTAAATAGAAAATCAAAGCCTGGCCAGGCGTGGTGGCTCATGCTTGTAATCCCAGCACTTTGGGAGGCCAAGGCAGGCAAATCACGAGGTCAAGAGATCGAGACCATCCTGGTGAAACCCCATCTCTACTAAAAATACAAAAATTAGCTGGGCGTGGTGGTGCGTAGCTGTGGTCTCAGCTACTCGGGAGGCTGAGGCAGGAGAATCACTTGAACCCAGGAGGTGGAAGTTGAAGTTAGCTGAGATCACGCCACTGCGCTCTGGCTGGACAGAGCAAGACTCTGTCTCAAAAAAACAAAGAAAAGAAAATTAAAGCCCGTAGTACTGGTTTGTGTCCCCATCTCACTCTTTACTCCATCTGGTAGCCCAGATGAAAGCAGAGCCATTCTTTGACCTTCTTCTTTGTTTCCGTATTCAATTCGTTATAGGTCCTATCCATGCTGCCCCTCATTTCTAATACTTGACCCCACCCTAGGTCTTCTGGCACTGCCCAGCCCTCAAGATCCCTAACCTCAGTCTTTACCATTGCCTCCCGACTAGTCTTCTTACTTTAGGTCTTCTCCTTGAGTCCCTCCAACCAGTGCTCTCAGAATCCCCCTTTAAAAAACTCAGGGCCTCAGCTGGGCGCGGTGGCTCATGCCTGTAATCCCAGCGCTTTGGGAGGCTGAGGTGGGTGGATCACCTGAGGTCAGGAGTTCGAGACCAGCCTGACCAACATGGTGAAACCCCATCTCTACTAAAAATACCAAAATTAGCCAGGCATGGTGACATGTGCCTGTAATTACGGCTACTTGGGAGGCTGAGGCAGGAGAATTGCTTGAACCTGGGAGGTGGAGGTTGCAGTGAGCCAAGATCATGCCACTGCACTCCAGCCTGGGCAACAGAGCAAGACTCTGTCTCAAAAATAAAAAAAAAAAAAAACCTCAGGGCCTCCAAACATTTTCTTGGAGTCTTACCCAGACTATTTTGCATCTACCTGTTTATGTTCGTCTTCCAATTACATACTTATGCTCCAGCTATATAGAACTACTGGTTGTTTTCCAAGGGTATCATGCTCTTTCATGTCTCTATGCCCACAGATAAGTGGTGCCTCTGGCTGGAGTTCTTCCTCCCCCTTTCTCTCCCGCCCTCCTTTTTTTTTTTTTTTTTTTGAGATAGAGTTTCACTCTTACTGCCCAGACTGTAGTGCAATGTCTCAATCTCGGCTCACTGCAACCTCCGCCTCCCAGGTTCAAGTGATTTTCATGCCTCAGCCTCCCAAGTAGCTGGAATTACATACAGGCCCTTGCCACCATGCCTGGTTAATTTTTGCATTTTTAGTAGAGACGGGGTTTCACCATGTTGGCCAGGCTGGTCTCGAACTCCTGACCTCAGGTGATCCATCTTCCTTGGCCTCCCAAAGTGTTGGGATTACAGGCATGAGCCACCATGCCCGGCCCCTTCTTAATTTTTATGTCTGGTGAAATTGCACTCATCCTTTAAAATCCCAACTCAATTGCTGCCTTTCCCATAAAGCTGAGTTCTTAGACTCAGTTGCTTCTCTTCAACATTTTCTTGCCAGTGTGTGTGTATGTGATTGTATGTACATGCACATGCATGCGTGTTTCTTCTGTCATAAGTCTTAAAGCCGGAGGTCATGTTATAGTCACCCTGTATCTTCATGCCTTATAGGGAGCCTAGAACATTGCAAATGCTCAGCAAAAGTTTATGGAGTGGCCAGGCGTGGTGGCTTATGCCTGTAATCCCAGCACTTTGGGAGGCCGAGGTGGGTGGATCACCTAAGACTGGGAGTTCAAGACCAGCCTGACCAACATGGAGAAACCCCGTCTCTACTAAAAATACAAAATTAGCCAGGCGTGGCGCATGCCTGTAATCCCAGCTACTCTGGAGGTTGAGGCAGGAGAATCGCTTGAACCTGGGAGGCGGAGGTTGCTGTGAGCCGAGATTGCACCATTGCACTCCAGCCGGGGCAACAGGAGTGAAACTCTGTCTGAAAAAAAAAAAGAAAATTTATGGAGTGAATTTTTATTCTCATAATAATTTTTATAGAGCTTGTATGGTTGTTCTTAACCTCTATCCAGTGTTTGCCTCTACTTGGAACATGTTGACTATTTCATCAACAGGGCTATTAAGATTGTGAACCCTAAAGCATTGAGAAGCAGCTCCTGTGTATGATAGAGGAGGCATAGTTTACTCTTGTAACTGTGCTCTGTTCCAAGAGCACTGAGACCCTTTGACATCCAGTTCTTTTTTATTTTCCCTTGAGATTTCTGTTGAGGTTTTCTTTCTTTCTTTAAGTCGTGTATTATGGCTTTCTAAGCTATAGTGAGATTGAAATTGTTAAAAGTTATTTGATTCTTTGATATCATCTGTTTCTCTGAAAGATAATGTATAGAATATCTTTCTTTAGAAATGACTGTAGATGATGGAAAAAATTTTATTTAATCTGCTTTGATTTAACTGTGCTCAGCTAAATTCTATCAAAGCACTAACTTAACTGTTGTAATGGAACTAAAGTATGTTCAAACACAGCCCTGACTGGGACTTTTCTTGAGTTATTTTCAGTTTCTGTGGTATCTAAGTCTTCATATCTAAATTGTTTTTTCCTTGTAGGCTGTCCGGAGTACACATGGCTTAGAAGTTCCATTAAGCCATAAGGGAAAACTGATGGTGACAGAGGAATATATTGACTTCCTGTTAAATGTGGCAAATCAAAAAATGGAGGAAAACAAGAAAAGAATTGAGAAGTATATTAATTGGGTATTTCCATGTTATTCTTATAAGCCTAGATCAGCCTTGAAAACATTAATACTTACCATCTTCAGTTTATAATGCCAACTGCTTATCTATTTGTAGATAATTTAAAAATACTTTTATTATCATAGTAATGATCAAAGTAATAGATGAGAGTAGGTCCGGCTGCCATGGGCACTAAATGGAGCATACGGGAGAGGCTCTCTGGGGGATGGTAGGGCACATGACCACCAGAAGCCGGCATAAAGGGGAGAAACATAATTATTCTAGAAAGACAGCCCAGCAGCCACAGGAACTGTAACTGATCAGTTTGAAGGCAGCCAGGGAAGAGGTGCACACTGCCCCTAGATGGGACCTATCAGAGATTACCTAGTCTTTCCTGTTGAGGGGAACAGCCTGGTTGACTTTTTTTGTCTGATAAATATTTCACTTCTCTGGCTTAGGCTAGTTTAATACCAAACTCTTGTCATGGATTAGATCTAGAATTGCCATAACTTTCCAAATAGGAAGGTATGGCTTTCATTTCACATCTCCGTACTTCTTTTGTTCTTCATCGTTACCTCCTGGCAAAGGAAACTTTTATATTATTTTCTTTTACAACTTTTTCCCAAGAATAAAGTTTATATATAAAGTAGTAAATATTATGCTGTCTTTCATATATGAAAGTAATGCCACTGACCTACCATCAGCTAGATGCACAGTTTTGAGTTATCCAAGGAGTAATTGCCAATTTGATGTCGTTTATAATTTTCTTTTTTCTTCTCCCCACTCTTTTGGCTACTTCCATTCAGTCAATCGCTGTCTGAATATCTCTTCAGTCATTCTGTCTCCATCCATACTGCTTCTTTCCTCATTCACGACCATCGCAATAGCCTCATTCAGGATGCTTCTGGTATGCCTCTCTGCTAAGCCATTCTTTATCAAATCATGTTTGTAAAGTGCAAAGGATTCCTATTGCTTAACTTGCCTGCTTAAGATTCTTTAATACTTAGAACTTTTTTTGAAGCATTGAAGGCCAACAAGTGCTAGTGGTGGCAGTGTAAAAGGGTGAAGTGAGGTAGAAGTATGCCACCAAGGCAGAACTGGGTTCAAATCCTGGTTCTGAGTTACTCAGTCTGGTTCCACCAAATTGCTCAACTTTCCGGACTTCAATTTTCTTATCTGTAACTTCTGGGAAATACCTATCTTAAAGAATAATTATTATATTCATTAGGTAGTGTATTTATAATGACTGCCCTGACCCTGTTATGTTTTGGACTCTCAGGACAGGATAGCCATTCTCCTTCATTGATTCATGGAGAATAAACCTATAATCATAAAAATATCACCATCCAGGCTTTCTCAACTAGGGTTCCTCATTTGAACCACACAATTCACAAAGTTATTTGAGTGACTATTTTCTGAATTCTCCCAAGGATTTTGTGTAACATGTACTATTTTAGATACATTGGAGAAAAGTCAATTCATTACTTACAATGGATGTCTTAGGGTACTAGAGCTTAATTTTCCAGCCACACCCTGGTTGAGAAAAACTGACCACAAAAACCTGGCCACAAAATGCTTTGAGCAGGTATTCTAACTAAAGTAATACTTTTAAATAACCAAAACCCATTCCACCAGACTACAGACTACTATACGTAAGTATTTACTGGTACCATTCCATAAGTTTACCACTTATTAAATTGTAATCCAGTGAGACTGTTTGCTAAAACATAGGAGGTAGCAAATCAGTTTTCTCTGTTTCCTTTCTTGAATTCTAACAAGCTTATAAATAGAGCCCAAGATCAACTAACTGTACACCTGGTGAAGTTAATTGAGCCACGTTCACCAACTATAAAATCAAATTATGCTTAAATCCATTGACTCAAAAATATGTTTTGAGATTATAATGTGCATGCTGCCATTAAGAGCCACGCTTATCATATAAAATCAGGGAAAAATTAAAGAAGGGTAAAAATGTCTTAAGATACTGATTAGAAGATTACATGTGAATTTAGAAAGTGAGAGCAAATTAAGGAGCTCCTTTGGGAACAGCTGTATGTTCAACCAAATGCAGTGAAAGAGTTACTCTTCTGATGTTGAAAAGAGAAAAAAATCCTGGAGGTGATGAGTTATGCAATCAGACATTCATTAAGTACTAAGATTGGTTTGCCATAGGACCAAAGTTTCACAATTCAGAGAATTTCAAAAACTCAAAAAATCCCGAAAAACATTTCAGCAATAAGAAATATTCTATAAATGTGAAAATCAAAGAGGTAGAATATTTTTAATAAAAAAAAGGCCTTGTTCATGAGAAACAATTCCTAAGCCCACTTCTTATGGGAAGAGACTTATCCATTGGGTTCCTGTCGTTTCTGGAGCTGGGCAAGACAAGACCTTCAAGCAGCAGACTGCTTTATAAACAGCTAATTTGGAGACTGGAAGAGACAGGGACTGACACCAGATGTAGGAAGACAATTCATACGTAACAATCTAGAGAAATTTGGATAGCTATTGACTGACTACAAGAGGAAGGCTATCTTTGAATCTATTAATAAGCAGTCAGCACATGGGTCAGATGAAACCATCATCTGGCTATGAGTAGCATAAAATTAGCCATGTGCTTTTCACCAACTGTGTAATGAGAAAATATTACATAAAATGTACAATAAAGGGGCAGAATATATTGTCATCTAATATTGTTGATAAAGCAAATCTGGAAGAAAAGTAATTGAATCCACTTTCAATGGTTTTTTTTTTTTTTTTAACTCTATTTTCTGATAAAATGTATGCAATAGGAAATTTACCATTTTAACCAGTGGCATTAAGTGCATTCACATTGTTATGCAACTGTCGCCACTGTCCATCTCCAGAACGTTTTCATCATCACAAACTAAACTTCTATACCCATTAAACACTAACTCTCGATTCCTCATACTCCATTCCCCTGGTAATCACTATTCTATTTTCTCTATGAATTCCACTATTATAGGTAATTCATCTAAGTGGGATCATACAATATGCATCCTCCAGTATCTGGCCTATTTTACTTCATTAATGCAGGATTCATCCATGCTATAACATGTATCAGAATTTCAGTTTCTTTAAGAGTGAATAATATTCCATTGTATTTATAGACTGCATTTTGTTTATTCATTGATGTGTCAATGGACATTTAAGGTGTCTTTCCCTTTTAGCTATTATAAATAATGCTGCTCTGAACATCATTGTACAAGTGTCTGAGTCACTGCTTTCAGTTCTGTTGGATATATACTCAGAAGTGGTATAGTGTAATCAAAGAAAGCATATTGGAAGAAGTCACTGAGCAGGGCCTAAAATGCAGGCAGGGTTTTTATATGAAGAGCTCTGTGGGAGGGGGAAATAGCATGATAGATAAAAAAGAAGAGCATGAACAAAGGAAAAAGAGATAGTGATATGGTTTGGCTTTGTCCTCACCCAAATCTCATCTTGAATTTCCATGTGTTGTGAGAGGGAGCTGGAGGGAGATAATTGAATCATGGGGGCAGGTCTTTCCTGTGCTGTTCTTGTGATGGTGCATAAGTCTCACAAGATCTGACGGTTTTAAAAACGGGAGTCGCCCTGCACAAGCTCTCTTCACTTGCCTGCTGCCATGTGAGACATGCCTTTCACCTTCCACCATGATTGTGAGGCCTTCCCAGCCACATGGAACTGTAAGTTCATTAAATCTCTTTCTTTTGTAAATTGCCCAGTCTTGGGTATGTCTTTATCAGCAGTGTGAAAATGGACTAATACAGTAAATTGGTACCACTATAGTGGGGCACTGCTGAAAAGATACACAAAAATGTGGAAGCGACTTTGGAACTGGGTAACAGGTAGAGGTTGGAACAGTTTGGAGGATTCAGAAGAAGACAGGAAAATGTGGGAAAGTTTGGAACTTCCTAGAGACTTGTCTAATGGCTTTGACCAAAATGCTGATAATGATATGGACAAGGAAATCCAGGCTGATGTAGTCTCAGATGGAGATGAGGAACTTGTTGGGAACTGGAGCAAAGGTGACTCTTGTTATGTTTTAGCAAAGAGACTGGCAGCATTTTACCCCTGCCCTCGAGATTTGTGGAACTTTGGAGTTGAGAGAGATGATTTAGGGTATCTGGCAGAATTTCTAAGCAGCAAAGCATTCAAGAGGTGACTTGGGTGCTGTTAAACACATTCAGTTTTGTAAGGGAAGCAGAGCATAAAAGTTTGGAAAACTTGCAGCCTGACAATGTGATAGAAAAGAAAATTCCATTTTCTGAGGAGAAATTCAAGTCAGCCATAGAAATTTGCATAAGTAATGAGGAGCTGAATGTTAATCCCCAAGGCAATGGGGAAAATGTCTCTAGGGCACGTCAGTGGTCTTCACAGCAGTCCCTCCCATCACAGGCCCAGAGGCCTAGGAGGAAAAAGTGGTTTTGTGGGCTGGGCCCAAGGTCCCTGTGCTGTGTGCAGCCTAGGAACTTGGTGCCCTGTGTCCCAGCCACTCAAGCCATGGCTGAAAGGGACCAATGTAGAGCTTGGGGCTGTGGCTTCAGAGGGTGCAAGCCCCAAACCTTGGCAGCTTCCATGTGGTGTTGAGCCTACGAGTGGACAAAAGTCAAGAACTGGCATCTGGGGACCTCCATCTAGATTTCAGAAGATATATGGCAACACCTGGATGCCCAGATGGAAGTTTAGTGCAGAGGCAGGGCCCTCATGGAGAACCTCTGCTAGGGCAGTGCCAAAGGGAAATGTGGGGTCAGAGCCCCCACACAGAGTCCCTACTCAGGCATTGCCTAGTGGAGCTGTGAGAAGAGGGCTATCATCCTCCAGACCCCAGAATGATAGATCCACCGACAGCTTGTACTGTGTACCTGGAAAAGCCACAGACACTCAGTGCCAGCTTGTGAAGGTAGCCGGAAGGGAAGCTGTATCCTGCAAAGCCACAGAGGCAGAGCTGCCCAAGACTATGGGAACCCACCTCTTGCATCAGCATGATCTGGATATGAGACATGGAGTCAAAGGAGATCATTTTGGAGCTTTAATGTTTGACTGCCCTGCTGGATTTTAGACTTCCGTGGGGCCTGTAGCCCTTTTGTTTTGGCCAATTTATCCTATTTGAAATGGCTGTATTTACCCAATGCCCATACCACCATTGTATCTAGGAAATAACTAACTTGCTTTTGATTTTACAGGCTGATAGGCAGAAGGGACTTGCCTTGTCTCAGATGAGACTTTGGACTGTGGACTTTTGAGTTCATGCTGAAATGAGTTAAGACTTTGGGGGACTGTTGGAAAGGGATGATTGGTTTTGAAATGTGAGGACATGAGATTTGGGAGGGGCCAGTGGGGCAACCTGGTGGGAGGTAATTGAATCCTGGGGACAAGGTCTTTCCTGTGGTGTTCTCATGATTGTAAGTCTCATGAGATCTGATGGTTTTAAAAACGGGAGTCTTCCTGCACAAGCTCACTTTTCTTGTCTGCTGCCATGTGAGACCTTCCACCATGACCATGAGGCCTCCCCAGCCACATGGAACCATAAGTCCATTAAATCTCTTTCTTTGTAAATTGCCCAGTCTCAGGTATGTCTTTATCAGCAGCACGAAAATGGACTAATACAGGTGGCAATATGTAAGCCATAAATAGGGATCAGTGAATGGTTCAGTTTACCTAGAAGATGAGAGAGTAAGAATTTCTGTTGTATCACTTTGCTGCTTTTCTTCCTGCTTGTGATGTTTCTTCTTAGTTTCATTGTAGGTTTCTCTTCTTCCTCTTCATTAAATACTGTTCTCCAAGCTTCTGTCCTTGGCCCATGGCTTCAGCTAGTTCTGCTACTTTTCCATGTACTGGCAGGTCTTCCAAATCTTTCTAGAGTCTTGGGCCAACATATCCAATAACCATTTGAACATATCTAATTAAAATATCTCACCAGCTTTTCCTTAATATGTTTCTTATCTTATTCTAAATCCCCCAGCCGTTTTCTTGGTTCCAATTCTTATCATCATTAACCAGTGCAAAACAGGTATTTCTATTACATTGAATTACAATTACTTAATTGCACATCTTTTTTTTTCCACTGCAACATGGTCACTTTGAAGATAGGACTCCTCCCACCAGCCCCCAACCTTACACACATACACAAACACACTTGAGATATCTTATCCTACAATGTAACATGTATCTGGCTCATAGTAGAAGCCCAAGAAATGTTTATTGAATTAATGATAAAAGATAAAGGAGCTTGAAAGTTAACACATTATATTGAGTTCTCCAAAGGCAAAAACAGTTTCTTGTTCATTATATTCTGAGTGTCTGGAATGAGAATAGTGGTTAATAAATGTTCACAAATTTAGTTGACTAAACTTTTTCATAAATAGTGCTACTTTTTTTAAGGCTTCAAAGCATTAGGATGATTATTCTGGAAGACCTGTCAGATGGTTTAGAGATGGGGTGAATACAAGTAGGCTCTTTCTATAGCCTAGGGAAGAAGTAATAGGTCCCTGAGTAATAAGATGAATGAGAATGAGACTGCAGAATATCCATCAGACATGGCAGCAGATTGGAAATAGGGGTAACACAGAGAAGGAGGACTAAAGAATAACAGCTGTCTTAGATTCCTCATAGTTGCTAGTCTTTATCATTTTTCTTTCTTTCTTTTCTTTCTTTTTTTTTTTTTTTTTTTTTTTGGTAGAGATGAGGTCTTTCTATGTTGCCCAGGTTGGTTTCAAACTCCTGGCCTGGCCAGAAGTGATTGTCACGCCTTAGCCTCCCAAAGTTTTGGGATTATAAGCATGAGCCACTGCACATGGTCAAGTCTTACCATTTCTAAAAATGGGTCTAAAACAGCTAAATAAATAACACACATTTTCCTGTATAGTTGACCCTTGAACAACATGGAGTTAGGGTCACCACCCCCCTATGTAGTTGAAAATCCACATGGCTTTTGTTGTTGTTGTTTTTGAGACAGGATCTCACTGTCACCCAGGCTGGAGTGCAGTGGCATGATCTTGGCTCACTGCAACCTTTGCCTTCCAGGCTCAAGTGATCCTCCACCTCAGCTTCCCGAGCAGCTGTTACTACAGGCATGTACCACCAAGCCCAGATAATTTTTTGTATTTTTTTGTAGAGATGGGGTTTCGCCATGTTGCCTAGGCTGGTCTCAAACTCCTGGACTCAAGTGATCGCCCGCCTTGGCCTCCCAAAGTGTTGGGATTACATGCATAAGCCACCGCACCTGGCTGACATATGACTTGACTCCCAAGAAACTTAGGTACTGATATCCTACCTTTGACTGGAAGCATTATTCATAACATAAGCAGTTGATTAGCACATGTATTGTATGTTATATATATTGTGTACTGTATTCTTACAATAAAGTAAGCTAGAGAAAAAAGTTATTAAGAAAATCATAAGGAAGAGAAAATATATTTATTATTCATTAAGTGGAAATGGATCATCACAAAAGCCTTTGTCTTCATCGTCTTCACCTTGAGTAGGATGAGGAAGAGGAGTGGTTGGTCCTGCTATCTCAAGGGTGGCAGAGGCAGAAGAGGTAGAGAAGGTAGAAGGAGAAGCAGGAATATTTGGTGTAGCTTTTATTCAAAAAAAATCTGCATGTAAGTGGACCTGTGTAGTTCAAAACCATATTGTTCAAGGGTCAACTGTATACTTAAGACCAAATAAGTAAATAATATAAAGCGAAAACATATATTTTATTTTCTAATAGTTTTTCCTGGGACATCCCCCATGCCCCCATCTTTTTTCCTCCTAATTCCTCTCTTAGCACATTGTCAGCTTCCATTCATCCTTGCAGTTCAGCCCAGGCATTGGATCTTATGACGGACAGCATTTTGTGATTGCAGTTGGAGCACTGTGTCCCATCTTTTTCATGGTGTGTTAAATGTGGCTTTACAGTTCTGTAGCTCCTGTTAAACCATGAGTTCCTTGAGGGCACAGACCACAGACCACTTCTCTGGGCTTCTAGTACTGGGCACTTGGCCTGTCACGTACATGTTGTTTTTTAAAGAAAATGCTAGTTAAAATCTAAATACATATTAGAATAGCCTTCTTTGATATTTGTGAATGATGGAAGCCTAAAGGAAATAAAATTGTGCCTCAGTTTCCTCAATTCTGTGTTTTTGTTTGAGAAGTTAGAGAAATTCTAGCTTTCTGTTGAAAGTGGTTTTCTAACTGACGTTGAAAAACAAGAATTCATTTTCTCAGGCTTGGCCTGAAAACTTATGAAGAGAACTAAGTATAAGTTGTCCTATGCTATGATAATCTTGACTGCAGAGGCAGAAAAACTGAAGACTATTTGCTTTTCTTTCAAGGAGAGAAAAAATACAGTTGCCTGAACATACTTCTTTTTTTTTCCTTAAATCTCAGAGCTCATTTTGTTGCCTGTGAGAGTTGAGAAAATTGCACTTTTGAGAATCAGGCTTAAGTGTTACTGTATAAGGGGAGAACATAACTTTTGACTTATTGAGTACTATTTCTCAAAGGACTTTTAAAGTTCTCTTAGAAAAGGGAAAGGAAAACTAGTATTTGAAGTTTTCATTCAGGAAAGGATCTTTGTTCCATTTTACCAGTTGTTTTGGTACCCTAAGGACATAGCTTTGAATTCTTGGGTTCTTTAATGGTTGATTAAAGTAAGGCATACATTCCTTTTTAATTACTTTTTTTTAATGTGATGGATGAGGCATTTTTCACAAGCTGTTAATTCTCGGTGATCATAAAGGAGCAATTTAATCTTATCTTTCATTTTCTAGGAAGAAAGTGTAATCCAGAAAAAAACACTCAGTTACCTAAGCCTAAAGTGCAGGGTTGATAAAGAATGGTAGAAGATGAGGTTGTATAAAATGGATGGCGTCTTATGATCAGGATGAGCCACACCATCTTGTGGCATGCTCAGATTTATGTTTTAGATAACATTAATGTAAGTCATTCTGAACAGGCTGTGTGGAACATGAGAAGGATACCAGTCATGGACATCACCTAAGATGGTGACAAGACCTAGAAAGAAAGATCAAGTCAAGCATAGAAGTTTTCATCAATGTAAGGAACCAAACATTATTGGTAGATGACATGAGGGGCAGATGGAGGAATTTGGGAAAATGTTGATGAGCCGGTTTTATTCTGACCTCATCTCTCAGCTCTGTGGTAGCAGGATATGGAAAACATAAGCAGTCTCCGCTTGGGAGGAACGATGGAAGATGGTGTCTACAGGGGAGCCAGGTTTCAGTAACAGAAGGATGTAAAGGGTGCATTAAGTGAAAGGATGTTACCATGGAACAAGGCCCAAAAAGTTATGTATGTCACGCATCTCAGTCTTTTTAAATTTAACTCTATGTCCGTTTTTGAGATTAATTCATTCATTGATAAAATATTTATTGAGCATCTGTTGTTTGCCAAGCACAGCGCTAGATATCAAGGTGTACAGTGATGAATGCATAAGTTCTTGAAAATGGACAGGATGTGTACTCATCATGTTGTATATGTATTAGAGTTAGGTGACATATTTAGGAATAGGTGGATATTTGGAGTTTTCGAGTTTTATAGGCTTCGTAAGTAGAACTTAGCCTGTTTATTGAATCAAACAAAGATGAAAATTGTTCCAAATAGAGATCTATTCTGTAGATATCAAAAATTTCTTGCCATAGTCCCCCATTATAATAGGACATAAAAGTAAGATGAGATCTCTGCAGTGGCAGGGGGTTTCCTAACTTTCAGATCATTCTGATTTGAGACCTAGGATAACACATTTGTAGTTACATTTTTATTCTGGGGTTATTCATTCATTTATTCAATATAGTCTTACTGAGTATGCCAGCACTCTACTACATGCTAAGAATATAACAGGAGACAGGTAGATAGGATCCTTGCTCTCATGAAGTCTATATTCTATAAAAGTAGTCATTTTTGATAACTAACTCTCTGGGTACTTACATATATCATCTGTAATCCTGTGACAACCCTGATAGCTACAGGATAATAATATCCAGCTTTATAAATGTGACAAATCAAGACTGTGGGAAAGTAATTGGAATTAGCTGACATCACCTTTCCTAAAAGAATGTTGGTGTCAAATGCATGCAACACACCATGCTATGCTGCCTGCTGCAGGCTACTGTGTCAAGCAGAATTTTGTGTTAGGTGTTAACATGAGGGTAGAAAAGAAATGAGGCCTGGTTTTCAGAGAGCCTACAGTTTATTGTGTCACAAAACTAACACTAAAACTCCAATAGAAAAATTAATAAAGGGAAAGAATAATTTACACTAAAAAATTCAAATAGCTAATAAATGAGAAACATTCTATTTTACTTACAAAGAAATGAAAGTTAAAATAATGCGATATCATTTTCACCCATCCAGGTAGAATGTGTTTTTTGATGGGAATATTCAGTGTATAGGTGTACTGATCTCTCTCAAGTGCAGCTATTAGAAGCGTATTTCTTTGAATATCTATTGTGGAAAACAAGCAGTATTTATCAAGAGCCTTGTAATGTTTATGCCCTTTAACCATGGAATGATATTTCTAGGTGTCTATAGTAAAGAAATGGCTAAAAACTCACATCGCATCATTTTCAAAAATGCTTACCACATTTTTGTTTGTATCAGGGAAAATTTGAATGTAAATAAGGCCAATCTAGATGACATAATGTTGTACTGCCACTCTCAATAAATATTAAATTTGAAAAAACAATGTAAAACTTTATATGTAATATTCTAATTGTGAAAAATAGGTATATGGATTAATTAATAAATACATTAATTCAGACTACATTAATAAACTGAAAAGAAAAATATTGAGAGGAGTTATTTCTAGTTATGTAGAGGTGATCTGTATTTGTAACCTCATACATTATACAGATTACCTAAAATGAGCCATTACATTTATGTAATAATAATTGCATTCTTTTTTACCCTCTTCTTTGACCCCTACATTTGGGTTCGAAAGTGAGGTAGGACAGAGGTCGTCAAGAGGTGATTCCAATCCAGTTTTCAGGGCTGTTCTTAAAGAACTGAAATGCATTTATTTCCCTAATAAAACATATTATTTATTTGATTTATATTTATAAAGCTAATATGGGACATAGTCAAATTTACATAACTTATAAGCTCTTGGTGTATTTCAATCATTTCGTTTCAGTACACACAGATATAACAGTAGTACTTATTTCTTCACAGGTTTTACAACTGCCTACGGCATGCTTTGGAAAGGGAAACTATGACTAACTTACATCCCAAGATCAAAGAGAAAAATAACTCATCATATATTCATAAGAAAAAAAGAAACCCAGAAAAAACACGTGCCCAGTGTATTACTAAAGAAAGTGATGAAGAACTTGAAAATGATGATGATGATGATCTAGGAATCAATGTTACCATCTTCCCTGAAGATTACTAAGCTTTGGTTCCGATGTGTCTTGGCCGTAATGTTTCTAGTAGGTTTTATAAAGCTGCTCTTTATAAGAGTATTTTAGTTTGTTGAGTGTATCAGCCATTCATAAGCCAGTAATGACAAGTACAGAGCTTCAAACTATAACTTTGTTGCCCAGAGGATGTGCAGTCGTCATCTAAGCTCTCAGCAGTACCCGGCTTATCCTGCGACTTCACCTGAAATGCTATAGTTATCCCTACTTTTTTACCAGTTTCTCCCAGGAGCACCTGCTTAATAAATCAAAGATGTTTGAATGGTGTCTTATTCTGAAATAACCTGACCTAAGACAGGTATTTAGATTATTTTGGATACATTTTGAAAAGGGATAGCATAAATATTTTAAGTAAAAAGACCTTTATTTTAAATAATAGTGGATATTTTAATGCTGGAAATTAGCATTATAGTTGATACGCCAGAAATTATATCTTTGGTTGTGATTTAAACTTATGCTATAAACTAAATGATGTAAATACATAGTTTTAAAAATTCTTTTAGGGACATGTAACTTTTAAGTATCACTTCTATAATACATATTATAGGAACAAAGATTTGGGAATAATTGGTTACAGGTGAGGAAGTACTGGAAGTACTGGAATTCCAGTTCAAGGAGATACCATTTCATTTAGGTCTAAAAGGACAAGATACAAGTTCACATGATGGGAAAAATCAGAAAACCTCTCGCAGACAAAGGGTATATAATGGATATGAGGCATCAAAAAGCATGGTATAGTCAGTGATGGGGAATAGTCCAGAAAGGCTGAAACACAGCATGTGATGCGAGTCAAGGTAGTTGATGCCCAACTGTGAAGGGCCGTTATAATCTAGCATGGAGGTAGACAGTGTTTCCTTAATATGGCTGCATATCAGAATTACCTAGGTCAGGACGAGGCATGGAGATGCTGCTTTAATAGGCCCTGCCGCAGATCTTCCAAACCAGAATCTTAATCCTGGAGTCTAGGAATCTTTATTTTTCACACAACTCATCCAAGTGGTTCTGATAAAATCAGCCCAGCACTTTTAGAACCCACTGATAACAGACTTATTCCTGGAGACAGCATTTGAGGAGGAATTGAAGATTTTCTAATGAAAAGAAAAAGGGTCACATGAACAGATGTTGCAGTGTACCTGTGCCAGGGATTTCATGTGTACACTTTATAGGAGAATAAGCAAGAGCTCAGGTAAGTTATAGTCCTTACCATTGGGTCTAAGGCAGTTTCCAGGAAAGCATGGCAACTTGTTCAGCTATGTAAGTTGAACTCTGTACCACTTGGGAGGGAACATTCCCCTAGATGACAATGTCAGTGGCACTCGAAGTTGTGCAGTGCACATTCTTATCTACCAACATATACAGCAGTCCTTCTGGGAAGGAAATTTTGGCAGGAAAGGAAACTCACAGTGTCGGAATGCCTGGAGCATTTCTTCTAGTCTGGTGGACAGAATATGGAAGTATCTGCCTGGCAGTGCAGTAAATGAAAAGAGAAGAGAAATGAATAAAAAAAAAAGTTATAAATAACAGTAGGAAAGAGAGAGTGCAGGTGGAACGAGCCTATCCTGTGGTGAAATGACAACACATTCTGCAGTTTTAAAATCTAAGAGGCTCATTGACTTCATTCATTTAAATTGATCTCCAAGATAACTATGTATTTTAAAGATTCCATAAACTGAATATATGAATGAGAATTAAGAGAGGGGCTGCTTCCTAATCTGTTTATATCAGCTATAGTATAGTATAATCTGTTTATATAAGGTTAGTAGAGAGGAGACACCAGCTGCTGGCCATAAACCTAAGAAGACATTGAATCCCATTCACTCCTTAACATTCCTTAATATACATTCATGAGCTACATAACAACATTTTAATCGATGGACCATATACCATATACGATATGGTGGCCCCATAAGATTATAATGGACCTGAAAAATTCCTATTGCTAGTGATGTGGTCATTGTAAAGCTGTAGCACAACACATTACTCACATTTGTGGTGACAGTCATATAAAAGTATGGTACATACAATTATGTACAGTGCATAATACTTGATAATATGTTACTGGTTTGTGTCTTTGCTATGCTTTTTATCATTATTTTAGGGTATACTCCTACTTAAAATGTTAACTGTAAAACAGCTTCTGACAGGTCCTTCAGGAAGTACTCCAGAAGAAGGCGTTGTTGTCATAGAAGGTGACAGCTTCATGTGTGTTATTGCCCCTGAAGACCTTCCAGTGGTACAAGATGTGGAGGAGGAAGACAGTGATACTGAGGATTCTGACCCTGTGTAGGCTTAGGCTAATGTGTGTGTTTATATCTTAGTTTTTCACAAAAAGGTTTTTCCAATGTTAAAAAAATATATAAAAAAGCTTATAGAATAAGGACATAAAGAAATATTTTGTACAGCTGTACAATGTGTTTTAAGCTAAGCATTATTACCAAAGAGTCAAAAAGTTTTAAGAAATTAAAGTTTATAAACCAAATGTTCATTGTGAGCTAAGGTTAATTTATTATTGAAGAAATAAAACATTTTTAATGAAATTTTGTGTAGCCTAAGTGTCCAGTGTTTATAAAGTTTATACAGTAATACGTTTATACAGAACATCCTAGGCCTTCGCATTCACTCACCGCTCAGTGACTCACCCAGAGCAACTTCCAGTACTGCAAGCTCCATTCATGGTATGTGCCCTGCACAGGTGTGCTATTTTTCACCTGTTATACTGTATCTTAATTGTACCTTTTCTATGTTTAGATATGTTTAAATACATAAATACTTTTCATTGTGTTACAATTGCCTACAGTAGTCAGCACACTAACATGCTGTACGGGTTTGTACCCTAGAAGCAATAGGCTCCACCATGTAGCCCAGTAGTGATGTTTGCGTGACTAAATCACCTTACAACCCATTTCTCAGAACATGTTTCTATTGTTAAACAACACACAACTATTTTATTTATGTGTTTTATTTATGCCTGATCACCAATATCAATAACTGAAACACAGCAGTTTAGTAATAATTTAATACACACCATAACCTGCCTATTGAGAATGGCATTATATTTGTTTTCATTGTAGTGGCTCCATCCAAAATAAAATGATTTTTTTCCTTCCTTCAGGATGAAGGCAAGCATTTATTCCTACGGTCTGGATTCCTCATATCACCTACAAGTTAACTGCTTTTGTGTTCTAAAAGAGAGAGGAAAAATGAAGTTGTCAACCTTATTGAAAAACAAGGAGGGAAACTAAGGAACATGCTTTTGCTTTTGAGGTTCTAGGCCAGAAGTCATAAGCTGTAACTTGTCTAAGTTATGGCCAAGCAGATGTGTTTTGTTTGGCCCACACGGAGTATATTTTTTCTAATTGAATCAACATTTTAAAATATGATTTAATATTTAAAACTATAAAGCGCATCTCTAGTTTGTTTTGTGTGTGTTTTTTTAATTGGAAGATCTGGCTGGAGCCGTCTCACATTCCCACAGGACAACACTTAGCCGTTCAAGTACTAGCTCCTCCTTTTGGATAAGACTTGTTTTCCTATTCACCCCAGACCCAGCACCCCCTACTGGTTCCCTGACACAACTGCTTCAATCATTTACACATTGTTTGGTCCCTGTGGGCACCAGCATTGGCAAACTTTGGTTAGACCTTTGGGGAGAATTAAAGTCTATTATTATGTTACTATATTATATAATAAATAAGAGATGAGAGCAGGACCAGCTATATAATTTTCAAAGGACAGTGCAAAATGAAAATGTGGGACCCCTTAAAAAAGGTTTAAGAATTACAAGACGGCAACAGCGGAGCACTAAATCACGTACAGGTACATCTAAGCACGGGGCCCTATGCAAGCTGCACAGGTTGCACATACGTGAGGCTTGGTGTTTTAAGGGGAATGGGTGCCTTCCCACTCAACTGGGTGTTTAACCCTCCTCCCCACATTGAGAAAGAGGCAGAGCGCTGCAGGTTCTGTGATGTGCCAGGACTTGACTCCTGCTCACATGTGGCGCCCTTGGGTTCCAGGACAATGGGGAGCTGTTTGGAAGCCTGCAAGGGTGGATGTTTTGGAAGCTAGGGCAAAGGTCTCAGTGGCTACCCTTAGATGGAGTAAACCGTAGTCCTTTTCAGAGTCACTTGATTTCAAATGTGAGCAAAGGCAGTGATGAGCACCACGTTTTGAAAACAAGGGCTTTCTCCATTTTGAGACGAGTTAAATGATTTGCTGGGTTAAGTGTTGAAGAGCCATGAAAAATGATCACCATCATTATTCTTATAGATGGGTTCTTGAGCAGGCTTTAATTTGACTGGAGTTGAGGGGAGTAAATATTACACTCCCATATAAGGTGTATAATAGTGACTATTTTTTAGTTACGATTTTTGGCTTTTAAAAATGGGCTTTGACCTTCAAGCCTCTTCTTTCCATACTCTACTGGGCTTCTGTCAACATTCACGCTTCTGTAATGCAATAGGATTTTAATATTCACAAATGCTAATGTTTTTAAACTTAACAGTCCTTTAATGTCCTGGGTTTTTATGCATTCTATTCTTGCCAAGCAAGAATTTATGAGCCCTTTTTGGTTTTGCCTTTAATGTGGTTGAATTTAAACTATAACTTTAACTCATTGCATATTTTATTTATTTATTCATTTATTTTAATAACATTTTTTGGAACAGTTTTAGGTTTACAGAAAAATTGAGAGAAAAAGTTCAGATAGTTCCCATGTACCCACTTTATCTGCCCACACACGATATCCTTTATTATCTTATATATCCTACATCTTACATTAGTGTGGGACTTTTTGTTACAATTGATAAGCCAAGATTGATGTTTCTTGACTAAAGTCCATATTTCATGCCTCTCTTCATCTCTCTTCAATTCTGTTCTGTCCTGTAACTATTAGTCTATTAGTCCTATATTATACCTACTTATGGGCCTATTCTCCATATTGTCTAATCTTTTCATCCCCCTTCACCAGCTTCTCTTCATCTCTATGTGTGTCATTCTGTGTCATTCACTCGGGTTATTGTTTAGTTAACTCATACCCTCTTCAACTGTGTCTAATCTACTGCCTAGACAGTCCATTGAGTTTTACATTTCAAAGATTATATTTAATTATTTCTAGTTCTTTTTGGTTCATTTTCAAATCAGAGGCAGATTATTTAAAGGTTCTAATAATTATTTCTTTCTATATACCTTTTCCCAGATATTTCAATAAATTATATTTACACAAACCTTTCATACACTTGTATATTATAGAAATGATCTACGTTCTTTAGCTATTCCAAGGATAATTGAAAAGAATGTCCTCACCACTACCAAATCTAAGCCATGCAAGAAGAAAGTGAACTATTTCTCAATAACCAGATTGTTTACATGCCATTTTTATTATTTATTCATTTACATGACAAATCTTTTTTGAGCACCCACTATATGTCAGTCACATGCAACAGGACAAGGACTCTGCCTTCATAGAGCTTTCCTTCTAGTAACATTATTAAAGACTTTGTTTGTATTGGCACTTGCCTAGGATCTTTAGTGCTCTTTAAATTTTACTCATCAATCAGGGCTCAGCTCAAATGTTGCCTCTTTTGAGAAGCTTTCCTAAAAGCTCATTTCATAATTAACTTCTTACATTCCTGTTTTTCCATAGCACTTTCCCAGTACTATATATACATAGCATTTTGTTTATACTTACATAACCACACAAACCAAGAAGTCTCTTGGTAGCTATTAATTGCATACATATATATCTATCCATCACCACCATCATATTAAACTTTGACTAACTGAGGGACAAAGCTGTTTTTCCAATATTTTTATATCCCCAGCATCTTGGACATTGTTGTTTTTTTAACAACTACTTTCTATTCTGGTTTATAAATGCATTGTAGATGGGAGAGTTCATGAGTATTATGTAATTCATTATTTTATAAGCAAATGACAAAATCCCTAACCAAATTATATTACTATTCACTTCTTGAAGGAATCTTGAAATTGATAAAGTTAAATGACTGAAGTTAAAAAAAAAGATGCTTAGAAGCCACTAAACATGTGCATAATACTATTCTTTATATCTCACAAAATATCCAAATTTCCAGATGTTAGTATTCCAAGATATACCTTGTGACTAAACATGATAGGTCTTGTCTTTCTTTTTTCACACCAAGCCTTTTGAAAGCCTTTTTATTTTGAAATAATTTCAGATCTACAAATAAGTTATAATAGCACTAAGAATTCCTGAATATACTTTACCCAGAGTGACCATTCTCTCTCTCTCTCTCATATACAGACATATAGTACATATGAATAATCTCATATAAATATACAAACTTTTGAGAGGAAGTTAAATATATTTTACTCTTCACTCTTAAATATTTCAATGTATATTTCTTGAGAACAAGGAAAGTCTCATATAATCTCAGAAAAATTATAAAATCAGGAAATCTAACAGTTATACAACTTAATTATATAATCTGCAAAACTTATCCAAATGTCATCGTTTGTCCCAATGATATTCTTTGTAGGATAAACTGAATTGCATTTTGTTTCATATTTCTTTAATCTTGTTTAATAGTACATAATTGGTTATAAGCCTCTGTCTTTGATAACATTGATAGGCTTGAAGAATACAGGAAAATTTAATAGCCATCGATTTATATTTTTAATATTCATTTTTAACTAGATTCAAATTATGCATTTAGAGCAAGAATATTATATAAGTGATGTGTTCTTGTCAAAGCATGACTTCAGTGGGTACAGAATTTCAGTTTATCCCATTATTGGTTATGTTAACTTTGATCTCTTGGCTAATGTGGTGTCTGCTAGGTTTAATGGTAATTTTCCCTTTTGTAATTAATAAGAAATTTGAAGGATGCTCTACTTTGAGAACATGTAAATAACCTATTTTTATCCAACTTTTACCCACTAATTTCAGCATCTGTTGATTATTCCTCTCCAAATAAGTTATTACTATGATTGCAAAATAATGATTTGTTACCTCCATTATTCCTTCTACATTTATTAATTGGCATTCAACTTTAAAAGACAGCTTTGCTTTCACACACTCTCCCCACATATGAACTCATGGATTCTTATTTGATTCAAAAGGTTATAATCCATTGCTATCATTATTTATTTTAATGTTCACATTATTCCAGATTTGACCAGTGGGGGTCCCTTCAAGTTGACCCCTGTCTACTTTTAACGTATCTCTTTCAGTGTTTGAGCATTTCCTCATTATCTTGCACAAGGAGGCCTTCCAGGCTCATCTTGTACATTCATCGCCCCCAGTCATAGAATCAGCCAAAGAACCCCAATTCGTTTCGGTGGGGACTGGCATTTAGAAACAAAGTTCCTAAGCAATAAGTGTGTTCATGACAGCATTTTCTCTTTTTAAATTACAGAATTATTCATCAGTCTATAATAATCAGTAAATAATCATTATTCAAAGGTTAGATCTTATAGTTTACATCGTCCATGAGATGTGTTGACATAAATGACATATAAAACTGTCTACTAAGTTCATTTCTCTGTGATATAGCAGCGGGAATGTTCGTTCCTATTAATATACAGAATTACTGTCTCATTATATTCATTTAATGAATTTTTTTATTCCTCAGCTTTTCATATCAACTCCTACCTATTTTCTGTGACATCATAAGAGTTAAATAAACTGTCCTTAACTCTTTGGAGAAAATAACTTTGCAGAGATCAAGAAATATTAGCTAATTTCATTATACTTAACAATTGCCAATAAATTATTCAAACCTGTTTATCTTTGTGGCTAATTTTTAATGATGCTTTGAAATGAGGCAAAAGCAAATGTATAAGTCATGTAGACTAACCAGTCTCTCCTACAGCCACTGTCTCCCACAGCAATAGGCATATCGTCAAATTGAAGTTTAATTCATAGGTTCTATGAAACGGTGGGTAAAGAAGGAAAAAGGAGAAACCAAATGCTCACATTGTCTGATTTTTCACAATTATCCACCAGGTGGCAGAGTACTACACGCAGTGGACACAGTCGTTTGAGCTTCATTTAAGACAGTAGGTTTTCGTTTGTTGTTTTTTTTTTATAAAAACAATTCTATAATATTTTGACAGTTTTATTTTTAAGAAAGAATAACATTAGGAAAACATAATTTCTGCTTATCCTTCTAATAAATTAAATTATCTAATATCAAAGGATAATTCGGTCATACGGTATTTTAATAGCAAAAGCTATCCAGAAGTTTTCACCTTTGTTATTAAAGTATGCCATTAAAATTATGTTATTTCTAAAGAGTAAAATGAAAGAAATATTGGGAACAAGAATTTACTTCAAATCTTTAGGCTGTTTCAGTCTAAAACCTGCATTTAGTTAAAATTGTGAAATCATTAAAAAAACTTCGTATCTTTAATTACATTATTCACACATCATGTATATATGTAAGGAATTCATAATCAACATCATTTTGTACAAATTCAAGGGATAAATCCTATTTATCCTATTCTATCCAATTTCCTTAGACGCCTATACACACTAGACAGGGCTTATTTATTTGTGTATAGGTCTCTAAGGAAATTGTTCTCTCAGTGTATCTGTATTAAATCTACCCATGGTCTGAAAAAAGTAAACAATTACAGTTAAATTTATTAGGATTATAGATTTTTGTGTCAAACTGTTTGCATTAATACTTTTAATATTTCCATTCCTCATGCAGTCCCGTTTATTCTTTATGTTAACTGTAATGTTCAATACTTGAACAACAAGTAGTTACAATATTTAACTACCTACATTTAGCCACCAAGTCTCTAAATAATCCATTGCTTACAGTTTAAAACAATCATTCTAAGATTGGTAGTAATTCATGCCTAATGACAACTTATTCTGGATTTTGTACAACTATTGATAAATTATTTTTGATCCCTTAATTTTAAGGGATTTTGTGACACTGATTTCTCTTTGTGATTGTGTAAGTAAAATGGAATATACACTTTCAGTTTAGAGGACACTGCTGAGGATTTTGAAATACAGCACAGCTGAGTACTTAGGACTACAATTGTGGTTGGTGGCAGAAAAGTAGAAATAAATTAAGAGACTCTGGAAGTAAAGTCTGATAAGAAATATTGTCCTGCATGCAAAGATAAAAATAACCAAATGCTGAGAAACCTTTAGTGATTTGTTGCCTTGCTACTGCTAGTGTGTGTTAGATTTAGTCCCAGTAACATCTGGTTTATCCTTGTAATCTCTAGTTTGCACTTTTTATTTGAAAAACAAAGCAGGATTTTTCTTAAATATCACATTTGTATTTTCACTTACAAACTTTTGGAGGTATTTGGCATGTGTTCCTCCGTGAACTTAGCGTTTTTGCTTTCTTGCCTGGATCTCCGTTTTGGATGCTAAACTTAACTGCTTCCCCAGACTTCTATATTGCACTCTTAGTAAATCAATCTCCTAAATGGGAAAATATTATTTGTGGGGACATTCTTTCACTCAAGGGATGAAGAATGGTTATTTAAAAGGGTTACATTTCATCAGCCATTTCTATAGTCACTTTCTTTTTCTGCCTTTCCATATTTTTTAAATGGAAAAGCTACATATGATCCCTTAACTTGGTTGGTTGGTCAGTGGGCTGACCTGTTGATGTTGAGCGTCTAAATATAGAAATGAGCATATAGCTTGCATCAGTTCCAGTATCATGCCTTCTTTCTATGGAAAATACACGATTCAATTTAATTACATAATCTGTCATTCTCTAAGACAGGGCTTCCAACAGGGCTAAACAATTCTGAAGCGGGTTTGTCTCTTTTTTTAAGAGGGCTAATCAGAAGGGATTTGTGATATTGAAATCACTAAGAGATAATTATGAATGATTTTGTGCAATTCAGAAATGAAAAATTCTTCCCCAAAGCCCCAAATCTTTGAGTCTATTTTGTTTTAAAATAATGGAAATTTGTTTCCTCACTTATATATCATGCTAGCATTGTTAGGTGAATTTCTTAAATGCCAAAAAAGAAAATATACTTCCACAAGAAAAGATGAATGAATTTTAAGTGACAATAAGAAATGACATGTAATATAATCCTGGAAGTAGAAATTTCCACAATGATAAAAAACAAGGGAATTTATTTCATGAAAATAATATTAATAATGGTTTTTGACACTGAGATTTTTCATTGTTTCTTTACAATCAGAGAAAAAAGACATTTTTCAGAAAACTTTCCTTAGTCTGTTGACACGAACACCAATTTTTGCGATTAAAGTAGAAACCAGTAATTACATTTTAAAAAAATGACACTCTGGTAATTATACATTTAAAATATGAATCCTAATGTTTAATTAGGTCATATGACTGTAATATCAGCTTGCATTAGCAGGAGATTATCAAATCCCAGCAATTCATTCCATAGAGCAATACAAGTCAGAAAAGACTGCTATAATTGTGAGATTTAAATAGAATAAACCATAATGCAGTACAGTATTCTTTAAATATTTTAATGTTTACTAATGTTATTGAGTAATGAAGTTTATCATCATGGCATATTCTTCTTAGATAATTACTCTGGTAGCAATAAGCGCATAAGAAAGTTGGTATTTTTTTTTCTTCCAGGAAAGCTTTCAAATTAATCTCAGAGCAGAGTTCAAAACATGTATTTGAAAGTGGCTTTCTGTATTTCTAATATGCATATGTATGTAGTATTATTTATTTTCTGAATGTAATTACATTGTTCTTGGATGTTAGGTAAGTAATTTTTATTTTTTAACCTGTAACATAAATCTATAAATTATTAGTTCTTACTCTCATTTCTATTTTTCATTTATAAATAATGCAGTGCAAATAAAACCTCTTATTTTTAACAAAAGTATCTATCTCATTTATGACTGATACTTTCTAAAAAGCTTAAGTATATGCCTGTATTTTGTATTTTAATGTTTCATTTTGCATTAATTATAATCAGTGAAGGTTTTTTGTTAATTTTTGTTTTAATCCCTCCTTCCGTCTATAAACCACACTGATTGGTATTTACTAGCTTTGGTTATTTGACACAAATACAAAAAGAATCATAGTAGAGTTTATTTATTAATTATTGAATTGTAATGCAATCCTCTTTCAGCAATATTTTTCTTAGTAAAGAGATCTGTATACAATGTACATGTTGTACTTCTTTGATACCCTGTGGGAATTGTATTCCTTAATATTATATTTCTATCCCAAAGTTTGCTCCTTAAGATATAAAAATTAAGTGGCTACCATAGAATTCATTTGTGTAGGTTTAATGAGACAGTACTTTTAAATACTTAAGTTTTAGAGTCTCCTTATAATGTAGCTAATGATTTGCACAGCTAAAACAGCTTGAGTATTTTTCCATTTAACCATAAAAGCCAGGATTTCCCATATATAAGTAACTTTATTACTCAAGAAACTTGTTTTGAAATTCTTCCACACATTATCCTTGACGATGCTACCAGAATTTTTATTAAAAAATCTTTCCTTTTTCCTTCTTGTAGCTACATCTGCTATAACTCATGGCTATAAATATATATTGTATAATGAAAACAAAGTCCTTTCTGGATGACAAGAATCTCAAATTGCTTGAGTGGCTCTGAGGAATAGATATTCTTTTATTTAATGGGCAAAAGGACAGTGATTTCCTGTATCATACGCTTTGATTGTGTCTTTTTGTATTGACTAAAGCAGCCTATTATATTACAGGCACAGACAAAATGTGTGCTAACATTATTGTATATATCGATGATATTTGGTGCCTGTGATTCACTGTAAGGAATCTATTTCCTAACACTAGGGGTCATTTCAGCTTGTGGCAACAGTGTATGATATTTAGTTTTAATAAAAGAAGAGAGTAGGAATATGACATTTCCTAGAAAAATATTATCCTGGAGAAACATTTTCCTGGGCTAGGATTCCTAACTTTTCCCCTAGTTAAAGTGTGAACAGATTCTGTTACAGTGTCTACTTTTCAAAAGTAAAACCAAGAAGTGCTTTGGGTTTCTCTTCTCGAGCTCATTTTTGTTAATTCTACTAAAATGTTCACTTTCCACTCCTGAAGGCATCATGTTTCATCTCACATTTTGCCTCTGGTTGCTACTTACTATTTTGTCATCTTTTGGGGTTTGCTTGGCCCTTTTCTTCAAGGCTTTACATTCTGATCGTCTTGAGTTACAGTGGAAGTCTTACTTATTTTTCTCTAATTTTCAAACTGCTGTGAAGTATAGCACACGCATCTGTTAGAGTAGAACTTTGTTCTTTCCATAACAAAATAAACACATTCTATTATAGCTCAGATTTTCTACCCTTAAACGTTTTTAAAATTTTAAGCAGTTTCTTAAAAGTTCTTTGATTTTCCTCTCTGGGACTTAATAATATAAATTACTTATTTCTTTTTAAAAAATCACTTTAAGGGCATGGTGCTAGACATGCAAGATGACATAAGAAACTATTTTTTTCAGAATAGCATTATGTATTTTCAAATGAGCTCTAGATTATGTAATATGAATTATGATCCTGTTTATATTGAATGGAGTGGGTAATTGCAAGCTATAAATCATTTCTGCATATCTGAAAAATTTAGCCTTCTTATTCGAGTTGCACACATAAATAAAGAGAGTTTTATTTGTTTCTTTAAATCTATTTTTTTAGATCTGCTTAAAATCGGCTGTGCTTCAGAAAGCGTGCTATATTATGTTTAACCTTTTCAATCTAAAATCAAAATATTTTCTTTGATTCAAAAACTAGATATGTTTTCCATATCTAGCATATCCTAACATATGGAAAATACCAAAGAAAGTTATTTTTTCTACTAAAAATGAATAAGTGATAAAAATGTTTATTAAGCTTACATTGATGCAAATGATAGAGAATTGCCCTTTTTCTAACTTAGAATCAGAATTACAGCCTGATTTTGCAGACATGACAATTGGCCCGTGTATAGCTACAGCCGCAGCAGAGGCCTGCATTCTGCTTACCAAATTCTGTCATTGGTTACCTACTATAAAAGGGAAATGAATGACCAATACTGTGTTTTGGTTCTGCTAATTGTCTATTCAGTTTTAATTAGCTTGTTTTAATTTTGGAAATAAAAGAGAATGAGGCATATTTTCAATAGGTGACATTTAACATTCTCAGATCCGAGGACAAAACGGTTCTAAATTACAGATGGGTTTTATTATAAAGATAACGGAAAGTGGCAAAACACGAGGAAACAATATTACTGCTCACACTTCAGGCTTAAAGTTGCATGTTGATATCAAGCATATTCTATTACCAAAAATCACTGATGCCTTTACTACATGAGGCTAATGTGCCACGTTCCTAAAAATGCATAATTTAAAGCCATTTGAAAGAATGATTTTGAAAAAGTACCATATAATACAAAAGGTATGATAGTCAGATAAGGTCAACCAAGTTCTATTTTAATCTCTGTCAATGGATAGCTGTGTGACTTTTAGGAAATTACTACCTTACTGTAGCCTCTGTTTTCTCATTTGTACAATAATAAAGAGGCTGAATCTCCAAAATAGCATCTATGTAAAAGGAGCCTCATTTTAAAATATTAATGAAATGCTTGGCTATATATATCTTTCAAATATATGTACATATGCACATACGCATTCTAAGTTAGAAGCTAAAAAGTAAGGTTGTAGATAATGACTGTATATTACAATATTTTCAGTAACAAAAACGTTATCTGAGCCAAATTCATCAACACTGACAGAAAAACAAACTCAGTGAAGCATTTAAAGGTATTATTTTTTGTGAAGTCCAATTCTCTGAAAGGTCAAAATCCTTTCCAAACAGTGGTACTCAGAGAGAATCACCCAAACTTATTTGGGTGTATTATAGGTAAATTGTGCAAAAGAATTCACAGCTCCTCTTCCTCCTTTCTTCTTTGGAGACCCTTAATTTTGACCACATTGAAACATGTGACATGGCATACAATATCATCTTTCTCTCTTTCTTCTTCTTTTTTTTAAAGCATATTTTCAATATATATTAGTTGCTATTCTAGCGTAGTGGCAATGGGATTTGATGTCATGAAAATGGTAGCCCACAAGAGAAACACATTACAAAAGCAACTCCTTTCCACCCTTCCCTCCCCCTGAAATAATAACAATTTGCTAAATTGTTGGGAAGTTGTTATAATTCCTTTTCCAAATTATTACTCGCCCTTTAGATTAGAAATGAGGCTCGGGTTAGCAATCAGCTATAAATGGTAGGATTTTTCAAGTAAGAAGCACTTGTCTGATTGTGAAGTGGAGGCCATTACTGCCTTGATTGGGCCTTTTTTTTTCTTCAGCTTGCTTGATTTGTGGTTGAGAGCGCATATTCACTCCTGTACTGTGAGCAATCAGAGGCTCCCCCTCTCTTTTTTGCGCAGCGATTTAGGGTCCACTACTTTGGCACAGCTGCCACCTTTTAGCCTCCATCACGCAGAACATATCTCTTTAAAAAAAGGGGGTGGGGGATGGGAGCAGGTAACCAATGTACATTTGGCTCATTAATGTGCCTATTTTATATTTTCAGAGAGAAGTTTTTCACTCTAAATAACAGTCATGTTGGAATTTGAACTTCTACACTCAATAAATAAATTTGGAAAGCGACTTGAAGCTTGTTAGAGCATATTTCCCATTTCTCTAACCCTTCAAAAAAAAAAAGACAGGTGTAGTGGTAAAAAGCTGGGGCTGAGACATCAGAGGGCACATTCAACTTTGACACTAGCATAGTCTTTGTTCTCTAGAAAATATTACAGAAACAAGAGCTTTCTTGTTTGCTTTATTTTGGAGGGCATTTTATAAGTTTTCCACCATATTTAAAGCCTATGGAAAGAAGGCATTTAAAAACTCTCGAAAATAGAAACTTATGTTATCAGGTTCAAAAATTACTTAATACTTCCTCTAAGTTAAAAAGATTTGTTCTTGTCAACAGTAAGGGATATTTTTATTAGGAGTTAAACTCAGCACATTTTACACCTTAAAACTTATTAGAAAATCACCAAAGAAACTGGAGTTTCAACGTTGGAATGAGCTGATCATCTTCAAATAACTATACACATGTAAGAATCTGTGCCCTACACCCCTCTTCTGCTCCTGTTCCCCCAAATTAAAATGTCCTAATAATTTCCATGAAATGAATTTTCTTAAAAACACCCTCGAGTCTGGGTCATAATAAACCTGTGTAATAAAAGGAAGTTCACAAAGATTAATACCATTCTGGTAGGTAGTAACTCCCTCAAAATCTGAGTCAAAACTCATAATGAATTTTTCCCCAGTTTTCTTGAGTTATAATTTGCCAACCATAAAATTCATTCATTTAATGTATGATTTAGTAAACTTTTGTAGAGTTCTAGAATTGCACAACTATGATCACAACCTAATTCTAGATCATTTCTATCATACTAAAAAGAAATCTTACACCCATTTACAATCACTCTCCATTCTCACCCCCAGCCCTATGCAACCATGATTCTATTTTCTATTTCTGTATGTTTGCCTTTCTTGGACATTTCATATACATGGAATAATATGATATGTGTTCTTTTCTGTCAGGCCCTTTCATTGAGGTATTTTTAAAGTTTGGAGGTTCCTCCACACTGTAGCATGTACAGTGCTATTTTTCCTTTTTAGTGATGAATAGTATTCCATTGTATGAATGCATCACATTTTATCTATTCATCCAGTGACAGACATTTGGATGTGAATTGTTTGTGCTTTTGGGATGTTTGTATTATTACTGTTACAGACATTCCTGTATAGATCTGTGTGTAGACATATATTTTCATGGGTAGATACATAAGAACAGAACTGCTGAGTCATAAGATAAACCTATGTTTAACTTTTTAAAAACTGCTAGCCTGTTTTGCAGATGTTTGCATTGTTATACATTCCCACCACAATGTATAAAGTTCCTATTTTACCACAACCTTACCAACACTTGTTATTGTCTGTCTTATTAGTTATAGCCATTTTAGTGTGTGAAAATTTGATCTAGTGATTTTGATTTGTATTTCCCTAATGACTAATGATGACAACCTTTTCATGTGCTTATAAGCCATTTGTATATTTCTTTGGAAAAATGTCTATTCAAGTCCTCTGCCCATTTTTTAGTTTTTTAAAATTATTATTAATGAGTTTTAAGGATTCTTTATATATTCTGGACATAAGTCCCTTATTGGATATATGATTTGCAAATATTTTGTCACAGTCTGTGGGTTGACTCTTCACTTTCTTGATGGTGTCTCTAAAGCACAAAAGTTTTTAACTTTGAGCAAATCTCTTTTGAACTTTTAATGGAGAACGATATCCCATCAGTTCCTAACATAATTGTTTAAAGAAAATCAGAGCAAGATAGAAAAGTAAAAGGTTAAAAACAAAATCAACAGTCAATTTGTGTCAGTTTGAGAAGAAAGAAATTGTTTTGCATTACATTTCCTTTAAAGTAACATGAAAGTTTTCACTAAAACAAGTTTGTTTTTATTGTTTTTTAAAATCTTCATTTCTAATTTCGTGTTCATCATTAAATCTTTTCCTTGCTAGGTCAGCAGAACCTCAAAATTGAGCCTTGCCCAGGTCCAAGTGGTTTTGAACAATGCATATGTAAATGAACCTGAAGCCACAAAACCCCACTCTCTGTGCTTCTCCCTCTGAGTAACAGTAAATGACAGGAAAAATCAGGATGTAAAAAAGCTTATTCTCAGGCAAGAGACCCTGAGCTTTGCCCTCCCAGGCCTACTGCAGGATGTTATTTGTAAAATGCTTTCTTCTGAGCTATACTCACAAAAGTGATTACCAGCAGCAGCACCTTTGCAGCCATTGCTGAATATCAAGCTCACCAGGCAAATCTGGTAGAAATGTGGACAAAACTATTGGTAATTAATGCATTTGTTTTTGAAGTTCGTTGGTAGGGGGTCAGAGGACAGATGGGGGGAGCTTACCTGTAAGGAAAACCCAGAACTTTTTTGTAATCTCCACAGCTCAGCTCTAAAGTAGCAGAGGTACATGTACCTTGCTTTTAGCAATAAAATTGATAAGCATTTCATTATTTTCTAGAGACCACAATTTAAAACCCCTTGCAGTGAATCCTTTTAGAAATCAAATTATCAACTTTTAATGGATTTACTTTGTAGGTCCAGATTTCCATCCGGTATCTGTTGTATATCACAAGCAAGATGTAACTATAACACAGTTTGGTTGCTCTAGAGGCCTCTCATTTCTCTCCCACCCTTTTACCAACAAGAATTTAGCCACCAATACCCAATAAACACAACATACAACTGCACAAAACATTAAGGACTCTTATTTGACTTAGTGAACTTAAAAGTGTTTCTTTTTTTACAAAAACTGTGGATATAACTAATAATTCAGTAATTATCATTATTATATTTTATCTTATAGCTGCAAATGTTGTTGCAAATATAATGTTAAAAATGGCAAGTGCTGCATGGCCTGAATATTTCCATCAAATTTCATTGTACACAGTAGAAAGAAATCATTATTTCTATTATTTTTATACTTCACTTGGTACTATGAGCCACCTGGATTACTTTTTTTAAAAGTGACTCTCAATGGAGACTCTGCTAAGAATATAATTCAATATTAAGGACAGAGTTAATCCTTTTTTGACAGAGTTGCATAAGTTGTTCAAATCCATACACTGAAACCTAAACTGAAGGATGGTGCAGTTAAAGCTCTTGATTGTAATCAACCTAGTGATGTTGAAAAGCAGTGCTAATATTCAAGGAATTAAAATAGAAAGGCCTATTAAGGATAGTCAAGTTTCACCAGAAATAAAACTAGGTTAGTTGAGAATAAGAAATTGTCTCAATAAATGTAAAGTAACTAAAGCAGTGCCTAGTAGTTTTTATAAACGAAAATGGAAAAGGCATAGCCCCCACACAATAAGCTATGCTCTGGAAAGAAAAGAATGCCAAATAGAAAGGGGAAAAGACTGTTGATGTCTTTCAAGAACAAATGAAACCATTAACAGAATAACACCTGTGGTTTGGATCAACAAGACTTATTCTAAAACAAGGTGAATATTCTTTGATTTCTTAAGTGACTGTTATATCAACTGAGCAACTTTATACACAGCAAGGAAATAGACCACTTTTCCCTCATCATGAAAGTTCTGCAACAAGAGAAATAGATCTAATTTATCAAAATCTGAGTAGAAGCAGGGCTTATCAGCCCATTTTATAGCCAGAATATTAACAGTATATTATTAACAGAATATTAACAGAATATTAATCCAGGTGTCATTTTTTTTTGGCCCCCACATACCATGCAAGACATCAGGGCCCTGAAAAGTCCTCAATACATTTTCCGGGAGTCTCCAGAAGATACCATGTATAAACTAAGTAAACTGTTTTGAGATATATGCTTACTACTGTTTCCACTGGGATGCTAACACATTTACTAACCTTCACTTGTGCTTCCGTTAGATACTGAAGTGTATACTAGACACCACTGTTCCTGTCAGAAACTAACACTGCCTCCTTTCAGGAACCTGAAGTTCCCTCCATGCCCTATCACTGCTCTGCCAGGTGCTGGCTACCTCCAATGTACTGAATTCCTCAATGCACCAAATAAGCATGGTAAAGGGACATATGTCTCCGACTGTTTGCATTACATTCTATTTGATGCATCTGCAGATCTGCCCTTGCCCTAATGTGTTAGAGCACTTTTAATAAGACAGTGCTTTCTTTCTTCACCTCCTCCATTCCTTCTCCCCCTCCGCTTCCCTCTCTCCTCGTCCTTTCATTTATCCTTCCCCTTCTCCTCCCGCTTCTTCTTCTCCTCCTTCAACTTATAGCACTCTCTCCATGACGATTATCTGGATGTTGATCTAAGTGTCAAGCACCATACAGTACTCAGACTTGCTCCTGTATCCCAGGTTAGCTCTATTTTATAGTTTCCACATCTTTGCTTAAATTTCTCATGTCTTCATGAATGTTTTCCACCTTTTCCATTACAAACTTCCGTGTCATGAGCTGCCTATGGAAAAGGTGACACGACAAAGAACTGCAGGTGCCCTCTCAGTCCTGAGAGTGGACACTAGCCAAAAGCTAGCAAAAAGCAGATTCCTCGGTAATACAGTTGCAAGAAATATAATCTTTCCAGCAATCTGAAAGAGGTTGGAAGTAAATTCTTCCCCATTCAAGCCTCCAACCCAATACCTTTATTGCTACCTGCTTAGATCCTGAGGCAGAGAACCTAGGCTCAGACACTTGATCCACAGAAACGGTGAGATAACAAATGAGTGTTGTTTTAAGTAACTAAGTTTGAGTAATTTGTTATACAATAGAAAACTAATGAAGCTTTCTAAAACTGCGTTAGTGGTTAAGATGCTGGAATCTGGGAACAACTGCCTGGGTTCACAATTCAGTTCCACCACCCCGAAAAGTTACTTAATCACCTTGTTCCTCAGTTTTGTCACATATAAAATGAGAATAATAATGGCATTTCTATGAATAATTGTGAACATTAAATTAGTTAATATAGGTAAAGCATTAGAATAGTGCCTAGCACATAGTAAGAACTAAGTGTTTGCTATTATAATAATGATAAAGTAGCAAGTAATATAACCTATTAATAAAACAATACTAAGCTTTTTACAAATGATAAAATAATAGTAAATAAACATAAAATACTTATGATAAATAATATAAATAACAGTATATTATAATATCACCATTATTATACATATCAGAGTAGATTAGGTGATACTGCAGTAACAAAAATTGCAAAATCTCAGTGACTTTTGGCATCAATATTTATTCTTGCTGATATTAAATGTCCACCGCTGACAGGAGCAGTCTCTATTCATTGTATTCCCATAGACCCAGGCTGATACTGTCTTGAATGTTGCCAGCCACTGCACCAGAGTAAAAAAAAAAGTACTGGAGAGTCTCACATTAGTAATTAAATGCTCCAGCCTGGAAGTGACACACCTCATACCTCACTTCTACCTGCAACACATTGGCTCTACACAAATATAAGGGAACCAAAAACATACAATTCTACCATGTATTCAGAAGTAAATAGGCAGAAATTTTGGCAAAAAGCACTAAAGACTACCACACTTGCTACTATCAGTGTTAGTGTTCTACTCTTTAACCTATGAACAAATTTTGATAAAAATAAAAACTAAATTTGAGAAAGAAGACAAGGTGCCAGCCACACTCAAAAGGGTTAATCTTAGTTATTCTTGTCTTAAGTTGTTTGAGGCTAAACTTGGACTATCCTAAACCTCATTTGGATGTAAATTATTAGAAGACAAATCACTGGTGTTCCAATATATGTCAGTTACACCAAGACATGTTTGCCTCTTAATACTACAGATATTTTATTGAATAGTTGTATTATTTTTAGAATGTAACTTATTACAATTCTATTTGTTTTGATATACCATAAAAGCAGATTTTTATTTTATCAAGATAGAAACCACAAACAACATTAAAAAACTACAAAGATGATCATGTGGAAAACTCCATTGCATCGGATTGGGCTACCCAAATTGTAGAGTCATACTCTATTTCTGGAGGTGGACAATTGCTCCAAGAAGCCAAGCCTATAAGCAAGGATTATTCTGGGACTGGAGAAAGCCTCGGAGTCCAGGAGCAGACCTAACTGAGCAGAGTATATGGTTTGTAGTGTGGTCTTTTGTGACTCACAATGGATCTTCACTTGCTATTTCTGGGAAAAACTTAAATAACTTTTAAAAAGTAATATACACAAATAGATAAATATTTATCTGAACTTCAGGTGGTAAATGCCTTTCTAAACCTCACTCTAAAGAAAACAAATATACTTGGCAATACAAAAAAATTAAGACAATGACAATTGAGAAGTTTTTTGTTTCCTAAAAATAATGAAAATAGAAACGATGTCAATATAAGTGTAAAAGAAGATACCTACTATATATGTGTGCAGAAAAAAAGAGTTAAAGTCATTCTATATAAAGAGAATGTGTAAATCAATAAAAAGGGATATCATTGTAGAAAATTAGCAAAAAAGAGAAAAGTAATTTACAGAGGAATAAGCACAAATGGCCAATAATATATCTAAAAGATACAATCTATTTAATAATCAAAAATTAAAGTTAAAATGATATTTTGTTTTGACTTTGCTAAAAATAAAATGATTTATAATAGCCATTATTGGTGAACTTGTTGAAAAATGAGGACTAATATTTGATTACTTAACATTTAATACATTGAGAAAATACTATCTTCAATAAAAAAGAAAACAATGAAATATTAAAAGTGGTATGATCAAATTTACTAACATTAGAAATAAATAATATTTTAGAATAAATACACAGAAACAAAAGCTGGAAAGCTATAAATCAAAATTAATTAAAAAAATGGTTACCTATCTTTGGATAGAAAACTGACAAGTGACTTTTGTTCTCTTAATTTAAAAGAAATATTTTTTTCTAAATTTTGAAACAGTCTCAAATTAACAGAAAGGTTGTAAGTATAATACAAATAAATTTAATTTGCAGCTCTTAAATGGTCATAACATAAACCATTTGAGAGTCAGTTGCCAACATATTACCTCCAATATCTCTGAATACTTCAGTGTGTATTTCCTAAAAATGAAGACATTCATATGGATACCCAACCACATGAAAAATATCAAAATCATGAAAATAACATTGATACATTACTACTATCTATCTTCAATCCCATTTAATTTCCGTTAAATGTCCCCCCAAATGTACACTGTAGCAAAATAAAACCAGTTCAGGATCACATATTGTATTTAGTTCTCACGTCTCATGGTATATTAAAGGGACATGAGAACTAGGAATAGTTCCTATAGTTCCTCAAGCTTTCTTTGACTTTCATAACTTTGATATTTTTGAAGTTTACAAGCAAGTAATTTTAGAGTGTCCCCCAATTGGTGTTTGTCTGGAATTCCTTCGTGATTAGATTCTGGTTATGCATCTGAGGCATGAATATCACAGGAAGCAATGATGTATTCTCGTTGTATCTTATCAGGTAGTTCACAATTTTGATTTGTCAGCATTATAAATCATGTTCACTTTGATCATTTTATTAAAGTTGTGTCCTCTAGGCTTCTCCATGTAAAGTTACTCTTCTTACTTGTAATTAAGAAGTGTTTTTGTAGAGAGATGCTTTGGCACTATGCTAATATTCTTTCTCATCCAACTTCAATTTATTAACTGGTTTCTTATTTTGTTTTATTGTAATCTATTAATAACACTATTTTGATGCTTAGTTTTTCCTCTGTTCGAGCAGTGGAAGCTTACATGCCTCGTAATTTGTTGAGTACTTTTTTGCTTTCTGTCACAGCAAGGTATTCTGAGCTCATCTTGTATTTTCCTTCTTCCAGTCCTGGACCAAGTCATTTCTCTAAGGAGTCTTGATTTCTTTTAGTGCAGAATGGCATTTAAAAGATAACATTTTAGAGCCAAATGTGCTAATTATTTGCTTGTCACTGTTCTTGGGCCCTCAGTATACAGAGCTGTAAAACATATGCATTTACACCCATGTTTACATCTATATTTATTTTTATATATTCCGATAGTTATTGAAATCTATAAATTAATACCAATGCCTTCAATTCCAAGCAAATCTCACAGTATTCTTTCCCATTTTCATCCTTTTCATATTTGCAAATCCTTTCCTTGACAATGAGAAACCTAGCTCTCATGATTCTTAGTATTTCTTATTTGACTAATGCCTGTGTATGTAGCAATCTCCTATCCTACTCAGGATCTGACTCCCCACAGCGACCCCCTCCCTCCAATCCCTTCTTATCCCATTGGAGCTGTGTAAAACATTTTGGGCTGTCCACACAGAGAAATGCCCTCCTTACCTTGCTTGGGCTCTAACTCCCCATGCAAGGCAGTCTTCCTGTGAATATGCCGTCCTATTTTCTCTTAATCACTAAGGGAAATGGGTAAGGTGTGCCCTTGTTCTGGGCCATTGCAACTCCTAAACCGTTACCCCACTGCCAGGCTCAGCTCCACCTACAGGCTCTGAGATCTAATTGTTTAGGGAGGGAAAACGAAGGACAAATGGGATGAATATTGGAACTTTTTGATATTTTGCAAAGTTCTTACAATAAACGTGTATTAGTTTTATAATTTTTAAGAGTTTTTTGTTAATTTTAAAGATCAGATTTTGATACATTAGACCAAAGGTTAGCAATCTTTCTGTAAAGGGCCAAATAGTAAATATTTTGGCTTTGCACTCTATACAATGACTGTCATAACTGCTCAACTCTGCCATTAGGAAAAGCAGATGGTCTTAGCTATATTTCAATAAAAGTTTATTTACAAAAATGGGCAGCAGATCATATTCGGCCCTCAAGTCATAGGTTGCCAATCCCTGTCCCTAGGGTTTGGGTGCAATAAGCCGAAGTTCAAGCCTAAGCATGCTCTTTGAATACCTGTGAGATGTTAGACAAGTAGTTTATTATCTCCAAGCTTCATCTAAGATTTTTGGGAGTCTCTCATGGACTATCAGTTGTGTAGCTACATTGTAAATGGTAAACTGTTACATAATATACTTACTAAAGATGCTAACCCAGAAATGAGTTACGAGAGGGTGAGATGATTAAAAAGAACACATAAATGATCAAAAAAGAAAAAAACAACCCCGTCAAAAAGTGGGTGAAGGACATGAACAGACACTTCTCAAAAGAAGACATTTATGCAGCCAAAAAACACATGAAAAAATGCTCACCATCACTGGCCATCAGAGAAATGCAAATCGAAACCACAATGAGATACCATCTCACACCAGTTAGAATGGCAGTCATTAAAAAGTCAGGAAACAACAGGTGCTGGAGAAGATGTGGAGAAATAGGAACACTTTTACACTGTTGATGGGACTGTCAACTAGTTCAGCCATTGTGGAAGTCAGTGTGGCAATTCCTCAGGGATCTAGAACTAGAAATACCATTTGACCCAGCCATCCCATTACTGGGTATATACCCAAAGGACTATAAATCATGCTGCTATAAAGACACATGCACACGTATGTTTATTGCGGCATTATTCACAATAGCAAAGACTTGGAACCAACCCAAATGTCCAACAATGATAGACTGGATTAAGAAAATGTGGCACATATACACCATGGAATACTATGAAGCCATAAAAAATGATGAGTTCATGTCCTTTGTAGGGACATGGATGAAATTGGAAATCATCATTCTCAGTATACTATCGCAAGAACAAAAAACCAAACACCGCATATTCTCACTCATAGGTGGGAATTGAACAATGAGAACACATGGACACAGGAAGGGGAACATCACACTCTGGGGACTGTGGTGGGGTGGGGGGAGGGGGGAGGGATAGCTTTAGGAGATATCCCTAATGCTAAATGATGAGTTAATGGGTGCAGCACACCAGCATGGCACATGTATACATATGTAACTAACCTGCACATTGTGTACATGTACCCTAAAACTTAAAGTATAATAATAATAAAATAAAATAAAATTTAAAAAATCCAAAGGAGTTTGGATTTTATATTAGCTAGTGGTTATTTACTAACATGAAAATGAAATATGAGGAAGATTAACCTAGCAGTGAGTGAGGGGGTGAAAAACATGGCCTTAAAGTGAAGAGCTAAGAAATGTTTGCTAGGGCCTAGATACAATACCTGTTGAAACAATTTGATCCAATATAGACTAAGAAGGTAGAGACAGTGAGTCTTTATAACCAATATATCAAGAAAAGCAAATGGTAGGAAGGGGAAAGGAGAAAGGAGAGGAAGACGAGGAAGGCGAAGAGAGAGAAATGGGATAAAGAATTTTTTTAAGATTCATTTGCATAACAAATTACCAAAACACATTATTCTGATTCTGCCAACAGACTATAGCCATTCATACTGAAATTTTAAAAATATTTAGACTTAAACTGCATGTCACATTTTTTTGTATCAAGGAAATGAAACAGAAGAAAATTGCCTGAGACTTAAGTACATTAGTTCAAAAGCCTTAAAAGCTAAAGAAGGGAACATCTACAGACTTCATTAAGGAGTCTATTTAATATGGTATTAATACAAAAATAAGAAAGTTTGTCTCCATCTCCTGCTAAATTACTTGCTAGAGATAAGGGAGGACTGGTCAACCTTAAGAATGTCCTAGTGATACCTTCCCCATTGTTTGTTCAACTTTACATATTTATGCTCTTGAACATCATTGATCTATGATAGTAGCTCATGGGTGAGAGGTTGCTCAAGATGAAAGGTTCACCATTAACATTTTTAGCCATTTTGAAGATTACTACAAATTTCCCAATGAGTCTAAAATTGGTCTAGGAAATTTTATCCTATCAAAAAGAACTCTGTTCTGCAATGATATGATTTGGTTTATCAGTAAAGACATTAGTTTGGGATCTCAGAAAAAAAGAAGTATCATAATGTGAAGGGTTAATAATTTGAGAAAATAAATTGCGTGCTCTTTCTTCTCCTCTATAGCCATTGCCTATCCTCCCTGGAGAAGTGTGGCCACCATTTGTTTCATGAGGTTAATTGTCAAATAAAAACAAATCACAACAGAAAATTATTTTTATGCTTAAAAACAATGGGTCCAGATGTCAGGGGAAAAAATGGGAAATAGAAGCAGAAGCAGTTTGACCCTAAGTTTCTAGTGTTGGCTCTGCTTCTTTCCTAGGACAGGAAATCGTTATTTTATTCCTGCTCTATGATAAACATAAAGTATGGTGCTCAGCAAACTAGATGTTCAATCAATGAATAAACAAATCTAAGACCTTGGGTAAGTCATTTACCTTATCTGGAACCATTTTAAAATTTTGAAATAATATTCTCATTTTAATTTGATATGAAGATTTAAAATGTGCTCTATCAATGGTAAGTGAAGAGTAGCTGTGATGATGATGGTGATAAATAAAAAATAGAGTTGCTATGTCCCCAGATTCCCCTGCACATTTTTTTTTCTTTTACCCAAGACATTTTGGATCCTTTCAATATCCAGTGGAAACATAATTGAAATGTATAAAACTATGGAAGCAAATGTTTTTCTCTAATTTAGAGAAAGAATGATGTTCAGGTCTCATGATAATCCCAGAGTCAACATTCTTCTAGATAGAGGAAAAATGAGGGATACCTAGACAGGAAGGTTGAAACCCATTCTTACGTGAAAGAAGAGGCCACTACATTTGCTCAGAAAAGGTAAGAACAAAATGCTAATGCACTGAACCAATGGACTGGCTGAGGTGCCTGCTTTGATACTCGGACATAACAACGAAGACAGCCCCAGTTACCTGATTCCCTACCCAATGCTCCAGCCCTTTGTCACTTATTAGACACATTTCCTCTTTAATAAAGTTCTAATTCAAGGGTACATGTCAGATGGGGGTAATTTGGAAACATTTTAGGGACTGAAGGTTTATCAAAGTACTGTAATGGCCATGGAATGATTAAAAGGAATGTGTGTGTTCAAATACAAATGAAGAATGATCTGAAGGTAGGGCACAAGGAATAGCAGATGGTAACTATTAATTATTAGCCTATTACTAAGGCTTCAGTCCAGTAAGAAAGAAGGTATTCTATGTCTGACTCATCATCATCTAACAATTTCAGTGCTTTGATTTCTCACAAGAACACAAAAAGAAGACATTTCCTCCTTCTGTTGGTATGTTTGAGAGAGAAAAATTGTGTGGCAATGTATGGAATAGTACCACATTAAATTCCTGAACATATATGTCAGGAGCACAACAGACAAAAAAAAAAAAAAAAAAAACCACCAGAAGCATGAATAATGAACAGCTCTGGAGACATTATTCTGCATATCTCTTGTTCTTAATTAATGCACTTCTATAAGACTGCACTGGCACATGGAGATTAAGACCCCCCTCTCAGCCTTATCTGCGTTGAGGTAGCATATAATAAGCGTGTAGTCAGTTTGTGCCCTGTCAAACGGTTTTAATAAAACCCTATAAGCACTTCAGATGTGAAGCTGGGGGTGTGTGGGAGGTAATGCTAGGCATGAGCTGAGCCCAACTTTATGAATGAAGTGGCTACATGTCATTAATGTTTCAATAGGTCCCCTAACAAGGGTAATTGGATCTCCAGGGAACCTCACCAAGCTTCCAAGTTAAATTTGCCAGTGGTGAGGATGCTCAGGTCTTGAAGGTAAGCGGAACCATTCCTGTTTTACCTTGAACCCACGGGTCAAACAGGCCTAAGGGAAATAGTTTGAAGCTGTCATTTAACATTATTACCGACATGTACTGTATTTCCAAGCAGCCTGCAAAAGGAGCCAGAGACATGCATGCATGGCCCCAAGCTGCAGGGTGGTAGCATGTCACATGTCTGGTAACAGAAGGGGATAACCATCCCAGTACAAACTTGACATATATAAATTGATTACATAAGTGGGCAGTGGTGGTCCTTTCAAGTATTCTCCTTTTGTTTGAGCTTTACAGTAAAATTACCAGCAGCAGTTTACAATTAAGGGGAATAATAATAACTGAATATGCTTTCATCTGCACATACAATTATAATGAACTGCATGCCTTAATAGGATTGTGAAAAATCTGTGTTTGACCCATAGAAAAAAGTAAACATTCTTGTTCTGGATACTATATCATTATCACAACAAAGAGAAACTCCTGAAATCTGATGATTTAAACATCTGGAGAATGTTAATCACTTCAAAATGACGGATGTTTTTTATTTCAGCTTTTGACAGACACACTCCTTTCATAGATAGATGATTATTTACATAAATTACATCATCAATGTGAAAAAAAATCAGAATAACTTCAAAGGATAAAACGCTTAATTAAAAAGAGACTTGTACTTCTATTTTTTCTCTCTTTCTCTGTTTTTCCTCTAAAGGAGGAGTAAAAAGGCAAATCTACCAATTCCATTGTAGGTGAATATGTAATGAGGTAGTTGTGTTTTTAAATTTCTTCATGTAGAATACATATAACTTTAAGAACAAATTACTCAATTTTTAGTATCCTGAAGCTTATTAATTGCTTTAAGTCCACTTCTAATTTCTAAAGTTTCCCTTTTTAAAATGGCAATTTGGGGTTCACTTAGTCATTCCAATAGATGAAACAGAACAGATTCAAGCTCAAGTTGAGTCTGAAATTCACCCTCTCTTTTCGTTCAACTTTCAAATTAGCCTTGGTAGATGGAGGGAAACAAACTTTTAAAGCAACTCAGCACTGAATGAAGAGTTTAATAGATCTTATTTCATTGTTAATGCAGGAGTTTTTTTGTTTTGGGCTTTTTGTTGTTGTTTTTTGTTTTTGTTTGTTTGTTTGTTTTTGTTTTTTGGTGGAGCCTGAAAAAATAAAAGTCAAGAGCAGCCCAAAAAGAAAGAATTGAAAACTCTGCTCTTTCAAGGAGCTCTGGCTGTAGTCCCTCAGGGTCTGCCTCTGACTGGCGGCATGCTGCCTAATGCTGGTTGGTAGAACCGGTGCAATTTTGTTGATCCACTACAATTTCCTCCTACACTCGGAACTGATCTGCAGACTGACCTTAGACAATTTGTCTTCTTTCAGGGAGAAATGTCACCCAAAAGGAAGCTATTAAGTCAAGAAGGTAATTCTCTTAGAACAGTCCACTGTATAAACAGAACTTGACCTCAAGTAATTTATTGCTGGTCCCTAACAAAGAGACTTAAGATTTAGGTCTGATATAGTTGAGATCTGAATCTGTCAATACAAAGGGCAAGCCAGAATCTTGCAAGATTTCTTTTGAGTGGCCATGTTTAGAATATAAGCCAGATCAATATAGTGTTCACACAGGAAACTGGCATTTGGTCTTTTAGAACGAAAAGTTCATTTTATTAACTAATCAGAAATTTGTACTTGCACAGTTCAGCCACTTCCTTAATGACTCCTAGATGATTTTTGTTAGGCTAATACCTAAACATGATATAAAGACTATATTTCCTTGAAAACACTGGGTTAGTTTCAGTGCTCAAGATACAGGTATGTCCCACATTGCTAAGAGGTTTATTTTCTTTTTAACAGAGTGGAAAGTGAAAAGTTAAATTTCTTAGTTGAGTGGAATGAATCATGTTACTTGGGGGCACAGAATCCAATCAATGAGCATCTCGTGGTTCAGGATCTGAAAGGGTCAAACTGCTAAGCTGTCTCTTGACAATATCTCATGGACCACCTTTGACGGATGGATATTAGAGAGACTTCTAGAAAAAAAAAAAGGAAGAGGAGAAGAAAGCAAAGGAAGGGTAAGAAGTATATTAGGAAAACCCTTTAACTCACTTTAAACTCCTTGTTTATGGTTACTATGGTGAAATTTCCCATTTCCTATTTACAAATGAGGATTTTTCTGCCTTTTCTATTACAACTCTAAATCCCAGCTCCCTTGATTAATGAATAGCTTGTTCAATGATTCCCTTGTAGGGTCCAGGTATTCTGCTGTGTCTGCTTTCATTGGTAAAAGCCTCCCCTACCTCCAGCTCACCATTTCTAGGCCCTCTCTTTTCCAACTACCTCTCTCCTCCTCAAGTCCCATCCAATTCACCAACCAGCTCTACCAGGGCTGGTCCTGGAGACCACGCACATCCTACAAGTGGAAAAGTGCTGAAAACCTGTCAGCCACAGCTGACAGAGAGTCCGTCAGGGTAGATTTTAATGCTGTGAACGTTTTGCTGATATTTTTCCACAGAGCACTGCCTGGTGTTGACATTTTAGGTTTCAAAGTAGCAACTAATACTTTGCTTCTTGACTGGAACTACCTTTCAAAACAGTAGCTAGAAAGCCTTGAGACTTTTAGAAATCTCCATTTGTTCAGTCTATAAAATGGGGCTAACACCACAACTGAATCCCCCGGAAAAACTGCAATACCTCCCTCACGTGGATGAAGAGCTTTGAGATACTCACAGGAAAATTCTAAAGAAGGAAGTGGAGAGTATAGTGATGTTTTTCTAAATTAAAAGTGACAACCAGCATTTAGTAGGGGAATCAGAAGACAGAATTGAGAGCAGGAAGCCTTATATTCATTACAACAGATGGTTTAGTTTTCACTGAAGAGGAAGCAGCTGAGTGAATGAACAGGGGTATGTCCTTAAAAGATTCAGCAGCCATCCAAATACACAGGAACAATCTAGTGGAAACTAAGTACTTGGACTAGTCTGTATTATACAAAATAAAGCATCCCTACTGAGTTTGACTTCAGCTGGATGAAGTCATAAGCCATAGTGTTCTACTGTTAAATAACATCAATATAATTACTACTGGCACAGCTTTAAAAAAACAGGACTTTGTTCAAATTCTTAACACAAAGATAAGTCACATAGCAAATCTGTAATCAATGCCTGTTGAAAAAAATATTGAATGATTTTCAGTTCAAGGAAAATGTTTTCACTGCTTGGCTTTCCTCTCATCTCTTGCCCATCTCTGCTTTTCTTTTTTTATTTAAAAAACAGTAAAACATTTCATTTGAAATATAAAACATGCAGCAAAGCACAGGATGTAATATAACAGACCTCTGTTTTCCACCACCAAGATTAAACAGACTTTAATGTTTTTTAAATATATGCTTGATATCTCCCTCTTTTATAGACATAAGTGTCATATAGCCATAGCCTCACTCCATCATCCTTTTCCCCTCAGTTCTCCTCAAAGGTGAAAACTTATCTGCAGTTTTTTAAAATCATTTTTGTACATATGTTTGTACTTTTCACTACATTAGTATGTGTTCCATACACTATCATTTCATTTCACACTTTTCATACGTGGTATTATGCTTTATATATCCGTTTGCAACTTTCTAACACATAAGATTTATTCATATTTATGTATGTGATTTAACAGCAGGATAACATTTCTTTATCCCTTTATGTGCATAACCTATTCTCTTCCTGAGGGGCCAGTCCAAGTTCTCAGTAACTGCTAGATTGATCCCAATAAATAGGACGGTGGGATTTTTTGTTTTGTTTTTTACTATTACAAACAAGGTTGAAAATGGCATTTTTGTATATATATTCTTGAATGCATGTAAGAGAGTTTTTCTAGGAGTCAAATTGCTAGAAGCTACGGAATGATCATCTTCATTCTCATGCATTGCCAAATTCCTCTCTAAACTGGTAACAATTTATACTACCATCAGCAATAAATAAGAATTGCTGTTTCCTCACATCACCACTAACACTTGATGTAAACCCACTGATTAATTTTTGTCAGTTTAATGGTTGTGAAGTTATATCTCATTGATATTTTAATTTTGTCTGACTACTAATACTATTGAGCATATATTTTTATATTTTATTGACTATTTACACTCCTATGAATTGCTTGTTCATATCCTTTGCTAATTTCCCTTCTGACTTTATGACTTTATGTCTTCTTATTCTTGTTGGCTTTTAAGACAAAGGTTGCAAAATATCTTTCTATGTCAGTCTTTTCATCTTACAATGTCTTTTTCATGAAACTGCTTTTATTTTAATGGGCTTAAATGTATTGATATTTTCCTTTATGATTTTTGCGTTTTGTATTCTGTTAAAGAAATGCTTCTTCACATAATGCCATAAAAGTTTTCTCTAATATTTTCTTTTAAAAGATTTAAAACTTTTATTTTTATATCATTATTATTATGTAGAGATGGAGTATCACTCTGTTACTCAGGCTGCAGTGAAGTGGTGCGATCTCGGCTCACTGCAACCTCAGCCTCCCAGGTTCAAGCAATTCTCCTCCCTCAGCCTACCGAGTAGCTGAGACTACAGGCACATGCCGCCACACCCAGCTAATTTCTTTTGTATTTTAGTAGATATGGGGTTTCATCGTGTTGCCCAGGCTGGTCTCAAACTCCTGAGCTCAGGCAATCTGCCCACCTTGACCTCCCAAAGTGCTAGGATTACAGGAGTGAGCCACTATTTTTTAAATTTACTTTTGCATAAAATGTAGGGGTCTGTTTTAATCTTGTCCCCGTGTCAAGAATTGAGTAATTTATCCCTCATCCTATTATTCACAACTCTCTTTTTTTGTAGACTAAACTTCCCAATATATATGATTTTCCTAGGTCTCTATTTTTATAGTCTTATACCAATATCACACTTTGGCTCCCCAAAGATGTCCACGTCCTAATCTCTGGACTCTGTGAATATGTTACCATGCATGGCAGAAGGAACTTTGCATATTTGATTCAATTAAGGACCTTGAGATGGGGATATCCTGGATTATTCAGGTGGGCCCAACCTCATTCAGGAGTCCATAAAAGGATAGAACTTTTCCAAGCTGAGGTCAGAATTAGAGGGATATATAATTACAGCAGAATGGTGAAAACCATGCAAGGTGGTTGGCTTTGAAAATGGAGGAAGGAAGCATGAGCCAGGAATGCTGGCTGCTTCTAGAAGCTGGAAAAGGAAAGGAAATAGCTCACCAAGAGACTCTAGAAATGAATATAGCCCTTCTGACACCTTGATTTTAGCCCAGTAAGAATTGTATTGAAATTATAATCTACAAAATGCTAACATAATGTATTTGCATTGTTGTAAGCCATTAATTTTGTAGCAATTTGTTATACCATCCATAGAAAATGAATATAAATAATAATAAGAATTATCTCCTACTGTTTTTCTTTTCTAACCTTCCTGGTTATTTCTGGACCTTTATTCTTTTATTTGAACTTTAGAATGAATTTATCAAATCATATAAAAAATGGAATTTTGATTAGAATTGTATTAAATTCCAATCAATTTGGTAGAAGTGGCTGTTTTTATAGTAGCAACTCTTCCTTTCCATAAAGTTGGTGTGATGGTGAATTTTTTTAACAATTCATTCAAATTTATTTATGTATTTATATTTTAAGTTCTGGGATACATGTGCAGAATGTGCAGGTTTGTTACATAGGTAAACGTGTGCCATGGTGGTTTGCTGCACCTATCAACCCATCACCTAGGTTTTAAGCCCTGCATGCATTAGCTATTTGTCCTGATGCTCTCCCTTCCCTTCCCCCCACCCTCCACAGGCCCTAGTGTGTGTTGTTCCTCTCCCTGTGTCCATGTGTTCACATTGTTCAACTCCCACTTATGAGTGAGAACATGCAGTGTTTGGTTTTCTGTTCCTGTGTTAGTTTGCTGAGGATGGTGGCTTCCAGCTTGTGATGGCGAATTTTACATGTCAAGTTGACTTGGCAATAGAGTGCTTAGATATTTAGCTAAATATTATTCTGGATGTTTCTCTGAGAGTATTTTTGGATGAGATTAACATTTAACGTGGTAGACTGAGTAAAACAGATTGTCCTCCCTAACTTGGGTGGGCCTGAGCCAATCAGCTGAAGGCCTGAATAGAACAAAAAGGCTGACCCCTCCCTCCAGTAAGACAGAATTCTTTCCTTACTGACTGCCTTTGAACTGGGACATTGGCTTTTTTCCTGCCTTCAGACACTAACTTAAATACTGGCTCTTCCTGGGTCTCAAACCTTCTAGCCTTTAGTCTGGAACTAAACCATTGGCTCTCCTACATCCCCAGTCGGCTGATTCACCCTGCAGATCTTATGACTTGCCCACCTTAATAATCACATGAACTGATTCCTTATGATAAATGTCTTTATATATTACATTTTCAGGTCATCTTTTCTAATTTTTCTGCATATAAGTTTTTCACATATTTTAACAGATTTATAGGTTTTATTGGTATTATAAACAGTACCTATTTTATAATTTTAATTTATAGTTTGATGCTTGAGTATAGATTCCACATAAATAAATTTTGAATATTTATTTTATTTTCAGAAATGTAACTGAACTCTGCTATTGTTTCTAATGCTTTATGTTCTCTTGGACAGTCTATCTAGATGACCATATTAGCTGATATTAACCATTTTGTTTCTACTTTCTGATCTTTATGTACTCCCTTCTCAATCTACTAAAGTGTTATAACATGTATATTGTGTTATAGCGTGTGTATTTGTGAAAGTAAGCTAAATGCTATAAAAAATAGATGAAAGCTTTCAGTGGCTTAGTAAAACTGAATTATCAATTATGTAGTTCAACATATATTGGCAGGAGAACTCTGCTTCATGCAATTAGTCCCTGTATTAGGCTGTTCTTACATTGCTATAAAGAAATGCCTGAGAGTGGGTAATTTATAAAGACAAGAGCTATAACTGGCTCATGGTTCTGCAGCTGTACAAGGATGGCACCAGCATCTACTCAAAAGCTCCCTGAAGTCTCTGGGGAGGCCTCAGGGAGCTTTTACTCGTGGCAACAGCAAAGTAGAAGCTTCATGTCACATGGCAAAAGCTGGAGCAAGAGACAGGGGGAGATGCCACACACTTTTTTAAATAACCAGATATGTGAACTCAAAGCAAGAGCTCACTTATCACCAAGGGGATGGCACCAAGCCATTCATGAGGGCTCTGCCTCCATGATCTGAGTACCTCCCACCAGGCCCCATCTCCAACACTGAAGACCACATTTCACCATGAGATGTGGAGGGGACACAAATTCACACCATATCATTCCACCCTTGGCCCCCAGAATCTCATGTTCTTCACACATTGCAAAACACAATCATCCCCTGCCAATGGTCCCTCAAAACTCACAAGTGATTTCAGCATCACTCAAAAGTCAAAAGTCTCATCTGAGACAAAGCAAGTCCCTTCTACCTATGAGCCTATAAAATCAAAAACAAGTTATTTACTTCCAAGATACAATGGGGGTACAGGAATTGGGTAAACTTTTCTGTTACCAAAGGGAGAAGTGAAACAAAAGAAAGAGGCTGCAGGCCGCATGCAAGTTCTAAACATATCACGACAATCACTAAATCTTAAAGTTCCAAAATAATCTCCTTTGACTCCATTTGCCACATCCAGGGGGCACAATGAAGGGGTGGGCTCCCAAGGCCTTGGGCAGCTGCATCTCCATGTCTTTGCAGGGTTCAGCCCTTGGGGCTGCTCTCACAGGTTGTTGAGTTCCTGTGGCTTTTCCAGGTGCAGGGTGAAAGCTACCAGTGGTCTACCATTCTGGAGTCTGGAGGACAGTGGCTCCCTTCTCAGAACTCTACTAGGCAGTGCACCAGTAGGGACTCTGTGTGGAGTCTCCAACCCCACATTTCCTCTTGGCACTGCCCTAGCAGAGGTTCTGTGCGAGGGCCCCACACTTGCAGTAGGCTTCTGCCTGGACACTCAGGCTTTTTCATACATCCTCTGAAATCTAGGCAGAGGCTGCCACACCTCTTTCACTCTTGCACTCTGTGCACTTGCAGGCTTAACACCACATGAAAGCCGCCAAGGCTTATGGCTTGCACTTTCTGAAATGGTGGCTTGAGCTGTATCTGGGCCTCTTTGAGCTGAGGCTGGAGCCAGAGTGGGCCTGGGTGTGTGGAGGGCTGTTCTAAAGCTGTGCAGGGCAGCAAGGCCCTAGGCCAGGCCCAGGAAACCATTATTTCCTCCTAGGTCTAAGGTCCTGTGATGGGAGGGGCTGCCTTACAGATCTCTGAAATGCTTTGGAGGTCTTTTTCTTATTGTCTTGACTATCTGCACCTGGCTCTTTTTAGTTATGCAAATCTCTCCAGCAAGTGGTTGTTTCACAGATTGCTTGAATTTCTCTCATCAAAAAGCTTTTCCTTTCTCTGCCACATGGCCAGGCTGCAAATTTTTCCAGCTTTCACTCTCTGCTTCTCTTTTAAATATAAGTTCCAACTTTAAGTCATTTATTTGCTCCTGCATCTGAACACAGGCTGTTAGATGCAGCCAGGCAATTTCTTGAATGCTCTGCTGCTTAGAAATTTGTTCTGCCAGATACCCTAAATCATCACTCTGAAGTTAAAACTTCCACAGATCCCTAGGACATGAATACAACACAGCCAAGCTCCTTGCTAAGGCATAACATGGGTGACCGTTGCTCTAGTTCTCAATAATTTCCTCATTTCCATCTGAGACCTCAGCAGCCTGGACTTTACTGTCAATATCACTATCAGTATTTTGGTCACAAGTATTTAACGAGTATCTAAGATATTCCAAACTTTCCCTCATTGTCCTGTCTTCTTCTGAGCCCTCCAAACAATTCCAGCCTCTGCCTGTTACCTGGTTCCAAAGTTACTTCCACATTTTCAGGTATGTTTATAGCAGTACCCCACTCCTCAGTACCAATTTTCTGTATTAGGCAATTCTTGCATTGCTATAAAGAAATTCCTGAGACTAAGTAATTTGTAAAGAAAAGAGGTTTAATTGGCTTACGGTTCTGCAGGTTGTACAAGCACGGTGTCATCATCTGCTTGGCTTTTGGGGAGGCCTCTGTGGGCTTTTACTCTTGGCAGAAGGTGAAGCAGGAGATTTCATGTCATATAGCAAAAGCAGGAAGAAGAGAAGGGGGAAGTGTCATACACTTTTCGACAACTAGATCTCATGTGAACTCAAAGCAAGAGCTCATTTATCATCAAGAGGATGGTGCTAAGCCATTCATAAGGGATCTGCCCCTATGATTTAAGCACCTCCCACCAGGCCCCACCTCCAACACTGGAGACAACATTTCAGCATGAGATGTGAAGAGGACACATTCAAACCATATCAGTCCCAGACTTAAGCATCTTCCTTTATGTGACTCGGCTATCTTCTAGGACTTTCTCCTCCTCAGCATAAAGTCACATGGATAGAGAAAGAGAGAGCCTGGAGAGTCGTATGGAAGATTTCGTTATGGCCCAGGTGTTGAAGTGATGTAAATCACTTTTCCCTCATTGTATTAACTAGATCTCAGAGTCACCTGATTCTACCAAACTGCAAAGGAGATTGAGAGATATAGGCTAGGTACCCATGAAGAAAGAGAAGTAGGATTGGTAAATACATAGCAGTCATTTGTGGTATCCCAGTTTTCTTTAGATAGCTTTTTGGAATCAGAATTTCTGAGCCAAAGCATATGCACTTTTAAAGAGTCCATGTTATTTTTATACTTTATTTTTGCATACAATGTCATATGGGAATATTGGTACAATTTCCAATTGTCTTCAACAATAGTAACAATAAGCAATTAAGACTTATTTAAAAAATTAATCAAGCTCTGTCCAAGGCTGCTATCCTCTATGAAGTTATAGTAACAGTCTAGAATTTCTTCTATCTAAAAACTGATTCCCAACAGACTACATCATTCCAGGGCTGTTAAGTAGGTCATCTCGGGGGGGAAAAAAACAACTACAGATGCACCCCATTCCACAGGAAATATCTTTATCTTCATTAAATCAGGGTAACAAAAAGAATGACAGGAAGAAAATTCATGAAAGAACACCCAAAGCCATGAGGGAGGGAAGAGAGGAAGTGGGGGTGACTTGCTGATCATGAAGATGGTAAAAGTGAGAATGTGGTGAGGCTATGAAGTATGCAAAGGCCACAGGTCTGCTCTACCTCTTGCTGAAAGAAATTTCTCTTTCTCCTTCAACAGGTGCCTCTTCGAATCTTTGTGATGCCTCTCAACTTCATCAAAGGTCATTTTGTAAATACACAGTTTAATTTACACAAATTTTACTACCTGGAAGAAAATTTTCCCACATTGCCTTCATTTCTGCACTTCAAACCTTTGCTTAGGAATTTCCAGGAAAGTCTCCATACCATTGGTCAACTAGAAACTAACTTCTCTGTGATGGGCATCAACCACTATTATGTTTCATGTCTAACACAGGAGTGCTGGACTTATAATAAGCTCCACTTATTCTATAAAGGAATATAAATAAGAGGTGATGATGTATTTAGGGATCTAGCATCCAGATTAGAGAGAGTTAGTTGATTGGTTACTTAGGTAACAAGTGATTTCCAAAAGGAAAAGTAATGACCTGATGGTGTGTATGTGACCAAAGGTCAGGTTACCAACCATAACTGTCTGCAGCCTACATCTCAGATTTTCCAGTTTTCCCTGATGTTTGAGCCCTAGGGGTTAGTTATACTAGGAAGTCCCCAGAAGAATGAGCTCTGGGTGTAATTTTGTCACCCTGTGGCAAAAAGCGCCGTAGAAGAAATACTACATCTTCCTTCCCAGGACCGCTGTGGTTAGCCAAAACATTGCTGGCTGAAATTCCTAACTGTGGAAGAGAGTAGCAAATTAGCTAATCAGAATTGCAAATAAGGTGAAAACAATGTGATAATTTATTATGAAGCCTAAGTTAAAAAGCAGGCTATGCTAATATTAACCCCAAAATCTACTTAGCCCCTTTTCACGTTTTATTCAATCCCTTAATATCTTTCCCTGTGTAACTGTATCTCTTTTCCCTTTCTGCTTCTAATATTTTCCTTCATGCGCCTTCCTCCTTCTGTCTCCGACATTTCCATCTTGTCCACTTTTTTCTCCTCCCACTCCATCTTTAACTTCTTTATCTTCTTATCCCCCAACTGTTTTGTCCCCTTCCCAGAAGTCATTAACTGGCCTTTATCACGATACCAAATATATTTTTAGTACTGATCATTAGTGTTAAAGACAGTCTTTAAAAATTCCTCAGTCTTAATATAAAAGTTAAAATTAATTGAATGTTTCATATACAAATTTAAGTAACCTAACCTCATCTGAACACTTGGTGTGCTTCAGAATTCCTTCCATTCTTTTTTTTTTAAATGTGAACATAAAAATCTCCTAAAGAAGACATTAAAATGCACTTGTCTGCCCTCTCCTTTCTGATTATGTAGGTTTAGAGTGGAACTGGGGACTTCTCATTTTTACCAAATATCCATAGGTGATTCAGATATGGGTGCTCTGCAAGATCACACTTAGTGAAACTTTGCATTTTCTTATCTTTAATTGTTCTCTACACTCTCTCCCATGTTACCAATTTTAAAATCTCTTCTTCTTCTTTTTTTTTTTTTTTTTTTTTTTTTGAGATGAAGTCTTGCTCTGTGGCCAGGCTGGAGTGCAGAGTCCATTGCGCAGGATCTCGGCTCACTGCAGACTTCACCTCCCAGGTCCAAGCAATTCTCATGTCTCAGCCTCCCAAGTAGCTGGGATTACAGGAATACGCCACCACACACGTTTCACTATGTTGACCAGGCTGGTCTTGAACTCCTCCCTGCCTCAGCCTCCCAAAGTGCAGACCTGAACCACCTTGCCAAGTCTCTTCTTTTCCTTAACTAGTGTTCCATTATTGGAATGCTAAGCATGTGGGAGTTATTTATATCCTACTGCTCAAGGTCATCACCAAAGTCTGATTGCAAAAATTCAAAAAATTGCAACCTCAGGCATAAATGGGTTAAACCCCAGTATTCACTATCTACAGATGACCTTGCCTGTTACTTAACAGATAACAAGGAAACTAAGGTACATTTCTTCAGTTTCCATTCTTTGAGTGTCTCTCTCTTTTTTTCTGAATCCATCCTTGCAACTCTTCTCTTTATGAGAGAGGGAAGAGAACTTCCTATCCAAGGCTGACATTTTGCCTGGTATCTTGAGACTATCTGCAATCCCATTATTCAGAAGACAACTCTCTCTCCTCTAACTGCCATCATTCTTCCTCCTTCCTTCTCTCCTTCCCTCTCCCACCTTCCCCACCTTAATAATCCTTTACCTTTCTTGTTATTGTCATTCTTATTATTAATGACACAAAGATTTATTTCTCCTATGAACTGATAACCTTCTTGAGGACAGGGCCTACATATTCCTTTTTGTATGCCTACCTACAAAGCATCTAGTTCAAACCTGTATTCACAATGAGCCTTCAATAAATATTTGTTGAATAAGTGATTAATATTCTTCTCCCTAAAACAAAACAAAACTGAATGGGTTGCTTTGTCCTTAGGTGTGTTTCTCAAAGGAATCTTTTTTTTGAATCATAGAGATGATGATTCCTATGTTGGATTAAGGAATTACACTAGTAGCTGGAGAGCTGGTCAGAGGCAGGAACAATCAGAAAATGTAGTGAATTTTCCCATCCAGAATGGCAATTAAAACTAAAATATTTAGGAACAACTTTCTCAAGAAACATGCAATATTTATATGTAGGAAACCACACAGATTGGGATATGCAAGGAACCTTGAATAAATGGAAAGGCATATTTATCCTTCTGGGAGCCAAAGGATAAAAACTATAAAAATGTCAATTCTTTGTAAAGAATTCTTCCAACATTACTTATACTTTTGCAAGCCACTAAGAAACTCAAGGTGTGTATATTCAGGGCAACTTGAATCTATGCTCCAGAGAAAAAAAATAAAATAACAATAAAAGAAACCCAACCCAGAATATGATAATACTTTTGATTTTCTATCATGGCCAATGGAGGGGGCAGTTTCAGAGGCTTCTGTGTGGTGTTTGCCTCTGTGCTAGTCCTTATCCCACAGATCAAGGAACTGTGGGAGGGCTCTGCCAATTACTAAGCGTGGACATTTCAGTTACACACTTGAGGCCTGGGAAAATGGCCACTGGGTTTGTGAACACAACTGACCCACTGAGGGAGATCAAGGTTAGGACTCCATTTACTACCTGGATCCCACTGACTGCTGCTCTAATAGAAGAATCCATTGTGACACTTCCTTCAATGTCAACTTGTACAATTGTTTCCAGTAGTCCTTGAAATGTCTGGGTATTCTTACTCCAATGTATGGTCACCTAAGTGAAAGGCCATATGTCCCTTTGGATAAAGATACAGAGAATCATTATGACAAAACTTGCCATGCTATTCTAAGATTCTTCCTCATGGAGACATAGCCTCCCTTTTTAGGCACTGGGTTTAGGTCTGAAAATTGCCTGGTTCAGATCTGAATCATGACTTTTAAACTAGGGCAGGAACCCTCAGCTTCCTGATCATCCATGCTCAATTTCTTTTGGTTAAATAAGTTAAGCATATGCTTGTTGACTGCCCATCCATCTTGCCCATAGGAATGCTGAGTTCCGTGGACAAACTCTATAGTTCTATGTAGGTCAGACTTTTTGGATGCCACTCTGAACTTCGTACTCATTAAAATAATTCTGCCTATTTTGCTTCTGGTGGTTACATGTTGTCACTTTGTCTCTATTATTTCAGAATCTTTTTATCCCTTTGCTACTAGAAAGCCTAGTTCTGAAACAGTCCTGGATTACAGAGAACAGCCATTGATCTTAATGATGCTAATGCCGCCTTCTCCAGCACATTCCTTATTGTTTTGACAGTGTTCCCCAGCTGCACATAGCTGATTGGCAATCTAGCATGCTCACCACTTGGGTCTTTTAATCCCTTCTACTACCATCTCCCATGGCAAATCTGCATTTCTATTTCATTTGGTGTGGGCTATCAGTTTTTCCAAGCTTTCAACAGCCATTCTGGAACATACTAGTGTTGTCTCCTAGGGTCCTTGCCAAGGCATTAAATCCTGTGTCCTGGGAAAACACTCTTATATTGATAATCTCTCTTTTCTCCAATTTTATATTCTATCCCTTTGATTCAGCGCCATCAGAATCCAGTCCCACATAAACTCTCCTGGCTTGTGGATTGGTGCTATCACCTAGCAGAGGATAGCCTTGGGCAAGCCAGCTCCCTTCATGAAAGGACAATTTTCACATCCACTGATCATTCTTATCTAAAATAATTATTATTATTGTGGCTGCTCAATAGCAATTCTCTAATTCCATTATTACTTTAGTTTATGTATCTCTAAGACCCCAAAATAACAAAACAGAGAAAATGTAGTGACAGGTAATATTTGAAAAAAAAATATAAATTATCCTCAAATGAAAAACATTGCCTCTCCAGGAATCAAATTGACACAAATTAAGACAATACATATTTCATTGGAAAAAAATTACTGTTTTTGAAAATAACATACTGAGTTTTGGCAAGGATGTAGTGAAAATGTGAATTTTTATTTCCTTGTGAAGAGAGCGTAAGTTTGCATAAAAAAAATCAACTCTTTGTTTTCCAAGAAACAAACAATTCCTCCTCTAGGAATCTTCAGTAATTCCTTTTTGTCTCATTTTACTTTCTCTTTTTCTTCTTAAAGATAGAATTAAATTATACTTTGAATTAAAAGTTTTCTTAGTATCATCTCATCTGCCTTAGCTTGCACTGCCATACCAAATACCATAGACTAGATGCTTAAACAACAGAAATTTATTTTCTCACAGTTCTGGAGTCTGGAAAGTTCAATATTAAGGAGCCAGTGTGGATGAGTTCTGGTGAGGACTCTTTCTTTCTGGCTTCCAGTTGGCCACCATCTCTTTGTGTCCTCACATGACACAGAGAGAGAGAGAAAGAGAGCAAGATCTTCCTCTTCTTATAAGGCCACAATCCTATCTGATTAAGGCACCAGCCTTATTACCTGCTGAAGACCCTATGTCCAGATACATTGGGGATTGAATTTCAACATATGAATTTTGGGGAGATACAATTCAGTCCATAGCATCATCTTAAAATAATTGGCTTTAAATATTTATCCTACCATTTGTATACTTACATAGGGATTTGTGAGAAATGATATTTGTATAATGTTAACTTTGGTGATTTCTGAGTGATAAGAATTTTTTGCTTTTCGCACTTTTCTACCTTGAATGTTTTTATAAAGTTACTTTTAAAAATTATAAATGAAAAAGCAGTGTCTTTTCAAAAGCACCTTGTTTGCTACCATGTTGAGTTGAAAGTGAGGGAAGAGTTTTTCATCACCTTAAAGGCTCTGATCAGTGCATCTCAAACGTTCCCACTAAACATTCCTATGAAGACTACAAGAGATAAGGGAAAAAGTGTGCTGTGGGAGGAATTTCTGGAGGTACAATCAGATGATTTCCTTGAAGTCTTATATAATAGCCTTTAAGTTGACTTGATTTTTCCATTTTATCCATAATATATCTGTTTGTTTCCATATAAAAAGAATATTTAAAATTACTTACTCTGGAGTAAAATTCATGTTCAAAGAAAATGTATCATTATTTATCCCAGGGCTTTAAGTGCCCCTTGATTCAATCAGCTTACATCTGGGGGCACTCAAATCCCTATTTGAGAAGCATGGGCTTAATTTAATTATCAAAATTATCATTTGCCTGAACTTCTACAAATTGTAAAATACCTTCCACATAAATTATCTTACTGGGACTCTCAGCATCCTCTTTTACAAACTCAACATGCTTCACCCAGTCCTTCAGCACTGGAATCCCTCCAGACTCAGTCCTATGCTTCTTTATCATATAACTCTATATTCACTGCCTAGATGATTACTTTTCTTGACCATGGTTCAATTACCTATTACATTCCAGTGATACTCAAATCTATATCTCCAGAGACACGTATACAACTGTCAGCTTGACAGCACATTATGGCTGTCTAAAAATCATTTTAAACTTTAAATATCCAGTATGAAATTCATGATCTTCCTCCAAATCTTGTCAATTTCCATTCAAAAGTGCCACCACCCTCCTAGCTCTGCAAGCCAGAAGAAACTGGTGTAATCTCTGACACCTGAATATTTCTTACACTCCCATCTATCACAAGGTTTGAGAACATCTAAAAACACCTTCAGTTAGTTTATGTCTCACAAGTTCACTACTGCCATCACCACACCATTCCAGTCCAAGCAGAAGAAACTGGTGTAATCTCTGATACCTGAATATTTCTTACACTCCCATCTAATATATCACAAGGTTTGAGAACATCTAAAAACACCTCCAGTTAGTTTATGTCTCACAAGTTCACTAGTGCCATCACCACACCATCCCAGTCCAAGCTACCATAATCTTCCTGACTACTGAAATATAAATATTTAAATTTCTACTTGGAAGTCTAGCAAGCATATTAAAAAGAGGCTGTCCACCTCAACCAATTCTTTTCCCCGTCTTCTTCATGGGAAAAAGTACCACCATAAACCTAGTTCGTTAGATGAAAAATGAAGACATACTTCTGGATTCCCCACTTTATCTCATAAAATATAGGTCAACACACAGTTATAGAACATGTTTATTATCACATAAAATTATCTTTAACAGTGCTGTAGCAAGTCTTGGGATTAGATAGAAGTTTGTTCTTTTTTTAAGAGTTGCTTTGGTTATCCTAGGTTCTTTGTAGTTTTGTATGAATTTTGGAATAAGATAGCCAATGTCTTAATCCATTTGTTTGCTATAAAGGATCATCTGAGACTGGATAATTTATACAGAAAAGAGGTTTATTTGGCTCATGTTTCTGCAGGCTGTACAAAAAGCATGGCACCAGCATCTGCATCTAGTGATGGCTTCAGGCTGCTTCCACTCATGGCAGAAGGGGAAGGGGAGCTGGTGATATGTACGTAGAGATTACATGAAGAGAGAGGAGGCAAGACAGAAAGGAGAGAGGTGCCAGGCTCTTTTTTAACAATCAGCTTGTGTAGGAACTAATAGAGTGAGAACTCACTGCCTGTCTCCACCACCAGCGAGGGCATTATTCTGTTCATCAAGGATCCATCTCCATGACCCAAACACCTCCCATTAAGCCCTACCTCCAACATTGAAGATCAAATTTCAACATGAGATTTGGAGGGGTCAAATATCCAAACTATAGCAGCCAATTTTAACAACAAAGTTACTAGAATTTTGACTGGGATTGCACTGACTTATAGATCAATGTAGGGAGAAGTGACAATAATGTAGAATTCATATTCATAAAAGACATGGCATATTTTAAAAATTCATAAAACACATGGCATATTTTTTCATTGGTTTAGGTTTTCATCAATTGCATCAGTATTTTAATTTCTGATTGTTTTCTGCTTATATTAATATATGGGAATACAACCGATTTCTGACTTTGAATCCCGTGACCTTGTAAATCTCACACGTTCTAGTAGCTTTCCTTTAGGTTTCTTGGGATTTTCAATGTACTCAATCTCAGTGTCCACTAATAAAGACAGTTTTATTTCCTTCTTTTAAATCTGCATGCCTTTCTTTTCTTTTACTTGCCTATTGTACTGACTAAGAATTCTAGTACTATGTTAAATAGAATCTTGAGGAAAGCATTCAGTCTTTCAACCTTCAGTATAATATTACCTGTATGTACTTTATCAAGTTGTGGAAGTTCCTTTCTGTTCCTAGTTTGATGAGAGCAATTTTTAAATCAGTCACAGAAATTAGATTTGTTCAAATGCTTTTTCTATATCTACTAGAATAATAATATGTCTTTTCTTTTTAAATTCAGTTACTATGATGAATTACATGGATAAAATTTCAAATGTTAAATTTTGCTAATTGAGGTATATCCCACTTGATCATGATATAGTATATTTTTATGTATTGCTATATTTAATTTGCTAATTTTATTACAGATTTTTGAGTCTCTATTGATAAGAGATATTTCTTTATACAGTAGTACCCCCTTATCCACAAGGAATATATTCCAGTACACCCAGTGTATGCCTGAAACTGCAGATGGTACTGAATCCTATATATACTATTTTTTTTCTACACATACATACCTATTACAAAGTTTGTTATAAATTAGGCACAGTAGGAGATTATAAACAATAATAAAATAGCACAATTATAACAATATATTAAAATAAAAGTTACGTGTATGTGTGCACTTTCCCTCTGTCTCAAAATACGAAATATTTTATTGTACTACACTCACCTATTTTCAGACCACGGTTGACTATGTTTGATTATGAGTGACTGAAACCATGAAAGTAAAACTGTGGATAAGGGGGGAACTACTGTACTTTTATTTTTATTCCTGCATTTGGAATAAGGGGAATGAGGATCTCATATCAGTTCCCTCCTTTTTATTTTCTGAAAGCATTTGTGTGGGACTGGTATTATTTACTCCTGAAGTATTTGATAGTGTGGTATTGTTTTTACTAGATAAACACTAGTATAATGAAACATATCCTATATAAACATATGAATGAAAAATACTGTTCCAACCATAAAACACTGCATTTTTATATCTCCCAATATAGTAGAATAATTTATATTTTCATCAGTCATGTTCTTAGACCAGCATACAACTTAATTGTTTCTTTAGATTTGAGGGGAGGCCAGTCGGCTAATAGACACCCTCAGAGAATTACTGAGAGAGGAAGACAAGTAACAGATTTTACATTTATTATTTCGTGACCCTATATACATAAATGATCATTTTTATGTGCTATTTACACCACATTCAGATCTAAGGGGAAAGACACTTCAGTGAAATTTTCCTTAATCTACCTCCTCATCATGCCTCCCATTTTAAACGCATCAAAACTACATAAACTGAAAAATAATTTACTGTTAACATTAATAATGGAGTCAGAACCACAGATGCAAAAAGCAATGAACATATGATCAATATTTCTTATATGTGATTCCTTAATATTATATGCAGAAAATAAAAGAATATAAAGAATTTAAGAAGGTTATATATTTTGGGTCATTATTCAAAGACAGAAATATTTATAATTATACTATAATACTTTCTATGCTATGAAATTATTTAATAATTATATACTTATTTAATAATTTTATATTAAAGATAATTTAATATAATCTTATATTGTTATATATAATAATTAGTAATTATATGTTAAATACAATTCTATATTGTTATATAATAATATATTTAATATAATCACATATAATAAATACATAATTGTTATATATTGTTATATAATACATTTTATATAATTATAAAATAGTATAATTATATAATAGTTATATTTGTTATACTTACATAAGTATTATATTATAAATTATATATTATTTCATATATAATTATTATAATATAATAATTATATGTAATTATATAAAATATACAAATTATATATTATTATATAAAATTATATTAAATATAATTTAGTATAATTATATTTATAGAATTGTATTAATAATATTGTATAATAATTATATATTGTTATAGTTATATTTATTACATATCATATGTAATGATTATTAATATTATAAAATTAATAACTAATATGATACATTTATTAATACATAATAATTAATATATAAATAGTTAATATAATTAACATTGTATAAGATAATTAATTAATATTATATCATAGATATCTATATTATATTATCTGTATAATATAATATAATAATGTAATTGTGTTTATATTTAATTACATATTTAATAATTACTATTTAATTTATATTTACATTTTTATTCATTTTTAAGTTATCCATTGAATCCCTATTTATGTTCAAGAAATACAGGCTACCATTAATGAAGAATTACAATGTGTTCTCAAAGAATATTTTAAAATTTCAAACATTAAGAACTCTGGCTAATATTATCAGTTTTACATTCTTCCTTCTCAAATATTAAGTAAATTGAAATTTCCTCAAAGTTTTCTTTTTTGTAAAAATGAGGCAGAAAGGTAACTTTTATTATAAAGGAGACGGGAACAATAAATCCAACTTCAAAGCCTCCTGTCAATATTGTTTTCTATTCTACTTCAGAAAGGTTGTTTGAAGGGAGTTGAAGTACTGGTTTTCAGAGCTTTAGACTGAGCACTGCTCAGATGGCAAATTTCCTGTAGGAAACACATCCAATTTAAGCCTGGTATCCTACCCCTCATAACACACTAAAGCCATACTACATTAAAACCCAAATATCATGCAAATAGTTGGGCCAATGGCTCTGGAAAGCAACTCCTGTATTATAGGAGTACACCACATATGCTTTGATTGCCATTCATTAGCATGGTTTCCAGTAACAGTGACGTTTCCAAGTGATGCAGAACTGAAAGCAGATTCTGCATGAAATCCCCTTCCTGTACTGCACCTGGTTCCCACTCCGCCTTCCTTGCCCTCCACAGTGACGCTCCAGGCCTGGTTCCTGTCACTAGCCAGGCTATGGTTTCAAATCCCAACTCTGTGTTCTGGTTTTCTTCTGAGTCTTACTAGAGGTTTATCGACAAAATGCAGGCTCCCCATAATCTGTTTGAAAAGCCCACTGCGTTCAGCAGGAAGATATGATTATCCTTTAGTGGTGAACACTGTGCTGTTTGTTGTCATTGTGGAGAATATATCCTACAAGTATGTGTATGAAGGGAATCAGACTGGGAATTGAGGGGTGGGGGAGTGTGGTTTGTTTCCAGTCTACTGGTGAAACAACCTCTTCTCTGCCAAAAAAACTCAGATCCAGTGTCTCTTGGGAACTCTCTCCCTAGGTTTTACTTTGAAAACCATCTGCTCTCTCGGTGAGTACTGGCTCACCAGGGAAATCCTGACATCTCGGTCTCAGCCTCATGTCTGAGGAAACTCCATACCCAAGTCAGCCAAGACTTGGGTGTCCTTGGAGAGAACATTTTGTGGATCCAGAACTTAGCATGTGTTTATCTTTTGGGCCAAAAATTATCCAGAGACGAAACTAAGTTTCTAATTATGCAAATAAGTACCAAATATTCTCCTTTTAAAAGAAAGCCATTATCATATAGTGTAAACAGTCTCTGAATTTCAATTTCAGTTCTGCCAATTAACCACCACACGACCTTGCACAAGTTGCAGATGAAACCTGGACACTGAGTGATCTGAACTGAAACAAATACAAGCAGAAAAACCAAAACCAAAAACTCTTCTTTTTTACTATGTCTCTTCAAATGTACTCTTGACCAAAATATTTCTTCCTCACTGTTAAAATGAAATCTTGGCAGGTTTCAAAATCTTTTTATTATGCTCAGGTAATAGAAGTGCTCCAGTCACTTTTATGTGTACCCATAGTCTTATTACAGGGCTAAGAATGTAATAATCCCTGCTCCTTATTCTTACCACTGCCACCACCTCTCACCTTGATATTGCTTTAAGCCTGGAAATACAGAATGAGGGAAAAGCATATTTCACTTCTCTCTTTTCTCCGTCTATTTGTCCTCATCCTCATTCTTCCTGTTTTTAGGACTTATCTGAGTTCTATCAGGCTTGGAGATGGAGAGTGAGGAAGAGAGGTATGCAACACTTGAGTGTTACTTGAGTGGCATGGATAAAATCTATGCTGGAAGCCCCTGAGTATGGCAGTGTTCCAAAGATGATTCTTCCTCTCGTGGGATGCTTTGGTGAGTTTCTTAATGATATCCCAACTGGATTCCTCTAATCACAACTCCCTTGATGCTTACTTGTTGCTTGCTAGCTGCTTTCAATTCTTCCCTCAGCCTCTGATCATGTGGCAGTCAACTACCTAACTGGGGTCACACCTCATATTCAGGCTGCTTCTTGAAGTGGTGGTGGGGGGTGGAATTTAAAGTAGTTCCAATCACCTCTCTCTCACGTGGCTCTTATCTAGCCTATGAAAAAAACTATTGCATCCTTGTCTCACCATGCTGTTGATGGATAAGGTTTTCATTCCTAAGTTAACCCTCTTTCTCTTGCTCTATTGTCTTGGGACGATCTGTCTCTAGTTTCTTTTGCCTTCCCTTGCTTCAGGGATCCAGGATTACAGGACAAGTCCTGCAAATAATTCCTTTGAAGCTTACTTTCTTAGCTCAAGGGGGGAAACAAGCACCCCTTTTATCTCGCAGGAGTAGAAACGCTTTCTCCATAGTAATCCTCTCTCCCAGCTATTTCAGATTCAGCATTTTATACCTTCAAGGTGGGTGATGGCTCAAGATCTCAAAATCAAGTCCATGTAACTCTAAATCCTGTGCTCTGAATCAGTAGGTGTCTTGGTCTGTTTTATGTTGCTCTAAGGAAATACCTATGGCTGGGTAATTTATAAAGAAAATAAGTTTATTTGGCTTGCGGTTTTGCAGACTATGCAAGAAGCATAGCACCCACTCTTGTATCTGGTAGGGGCCTCAAGCTGCTTTCACTTACAATAAAAGGCAAAGAGGAGCTGATATGTGCAGAGATCACAGGGTGAGAGAGAAAGCAAGGGATGGGTGAGGTCCAGGTTCTTTTTTAAAATAATCAGCTCTTTTGGGAACTTAACAGAGTGAGCCCTCACTTACCCATGAGGGAGGGCATTAATCTATTCGTGAAGGATCTGCTCCCATGACCCAAACACCTCCCACTAAGCCCCACCTCCCAATACCACCACACTAGGAATTTAATTTCTTTTTGTTGTTGTTGTTTTTATTATTATACTTTAAGTTCTAGGGTACATGTGCATAACGTGCAGGTTTGTTACATATGTATACATGTGCCATGTTGGTGTGTGCACCCATAACTCGTCATTTACATTAGGTATTTCTCCTAATGCTATCCCTCCGCCATGCCCCCAACCCACGACAGGCCCTGGTGTGTGATGTTCTCTTTCCTGTGTCCAAGTGTTCTCATTGTTCAATTCCCATCTATGAGTGAGAACATGCGGTGTTTGTTTTTCTGTCCTTGTGATAGTTTGCTCAGAATGATGGTTTCCAGCTTCATCCATGTCCCTACAAAGGACGTGAACTCATCCTTTTTTATGGCTGCATAGTATTCCATGGTGTATATGTGCCACATTTTCTTAATCCAGTCTATCATTGTTGGACATGTGGGTTGGTTCCAAGTCTTTGCTATTGTGAATCGTGCCACAATAAACATACGTGTGCATGTGCCTTTATAGCAGCATGATTTATAATCCTTTGGGTATATACCCAGTAATGGGATTGCTGGGTCAAATGGTATTTCTAGTTCTAGATCCTTGAGGAATTGCCACACTGTCTTCCACAACGGTTGAACTAATTTACAGTCCCCCCAACAGTGTAAAAGCTTTCGTATTTCTCCACATCCTCTCCAGCACCTGTTGTTTCCCAACTTTTTAATGATTGCCATTCTAACTGGTGTGAGATGGTATCTCATTGTGGTTTTGATTTGCATTTCTCTGATGACCAGTGATGATGAGCTTTTTTTCATGTGTCTGTTGGCTGCATAAATGTCTTCTTTTGAGAAGTGTCTGTTCATATAGGAATTTAATTTCATTATGAGACTTGGTGAGGACAAACATCCAAACCATAGCAGTAGGTAATATATATTACATTATGATTGATTGATAGCACTTGGCCCTCAAAAGTGAAATAGCAATTGATAGTGAACAAAGCTTTAAATGAAAAGGAATAAATACATTAGATTAGCATGTGCTATTCAATCTCTACAAAATTCTTCAAATAGTACCTCTCACCATTCTTTTTATTATATCCTTCTGGAAGTTCTATAGGCATACATTGGCCTTTCTTATTCTATCCTCCAAATCTCTTAACTGCTTACACATATTTTTTATCTCTTTATGTGTTAGCTTCAGTTCTGGAAATATGGAAAATTGTTACCTAAAAGTTATTCTGGAAATGCCAAGAACTGTTTGATTAAAATATAATAAATAAATGTGTACCTGAGTTCTCAAGAAAGTAAGCAAAATCCTCAAGGATCAGATGTGAGATGGTAACTAAGAGATAGAGTGGTAAGAATATAAACCCAATCTGTGATAACTCTCACTGGGATGAGGTTAGCAGGGAGGAGCCAGCATATTGACAATTTCAGAAGGTGTTTTTGACATTCACACACAAATTTGAGATATTAGGCCTACATGTGGGAGGGAGTGGGAAATGTAATACAAGTCAAAGAGCTACAGCATCAGTGAATGACAGGGTGAAAAAAAAAAAAGAAAATCTGCTCGCTGGCAAGAAGATAACAGAGAACTTGTCTGTAGGCGGACAAAGTCTCCCTTAAGACTTTATAACCACAGAACTGAAAATCATGTGCACTTTGGTCTCAAATTTTTACCATCTTTGTATTGTGGGAAACCCTAAGCTGAAACAAATGACTCCAAATTTGTTCTCAGGCCAATATTATCCTAGATTTCCTGGAAGAAACTAACACAAAATGCTGTCAGTTCAGGTGTACTGAGTCTCATAGTTAAAGCCCCACTAAAGATCAGTTCACAGTTCCAAATGCTACAATCAAAGAGTACACAATTCATTATGAGTGCTACAAACAGCTGATTAGATAATATAATATGATAGAACCTATAAGACTGATTATTTTTAATGTTTCAAAAATTTTTCAGTCTTACAGAAAAGTTGCAGAAATAATGAAAAGAAGTCCTAGATACCTTTAATCTGGATTTTCCCAATGTTTAACATAAGCATTCTATTATAGATATACAGATATTTTTCTGAACCTTTTGAGAGTAAGTTACAGATGTAATGCCTATTAACTACTAAATACTTCAGTATGTATTTCATAAAATAAGGCTATTTTCTTATATAATCACTGTATATAATTATAATATCAGAAAATAAACAATGATATAGTTCTATTATCTAATCTACAGATATTATTTCAATTTTGTCAATTGTCCATTGAACATACTTTAAAGTAAAAGAAAAAAATGTTTGTCTAGTTTAAGGTCCAATTCAGGACCATACATTGCTTTTAGTTGCTATGTCTCTTTTGTCTCCTTCAATCTAAAATCCTTCTTCAGTCTTTGTCATTTATGACCTTGATATTTTTGAAGATTGGAGGCAAGTTATTTTGTACTATATCTCCTAATTTGGTTTTCTCAAATTTCCTCATGAGTAGATTCAAGTTAGGTATTTTTGGCAGGAATAATATTGTGTTCTTCTTAGTGCATCATATCAAAGGCAAATGATGTCTATTTGCCCTTTTACTGTGGGAGATTAACTTTGAGCACTTGGTTAAGAAATGTATGTCAGGTTTCTTCAGCACGAACTTACTATTTCTCCTTTGCAATTAGTAGATTTCATGTGGAGAGATACTTTGAGACTATGTAAATATTCTATTTCCTATCAAACTTCTACCCATTTATTTTAGGATGTATTGATGATTCTTACCTGAAACAATTATTACTATGTTAGTTGCCAAATTATGTTAAATTAGTATTTTAAATAAATTAAAATATAAAATAATGACAACATAAAAAGAAAAAAACAACAACAAAACTAGGTAGATTTGTAAAAGAACTAAAGAGAACATCCAGAAATGATAGCCAATGTCATTGAAATTCAGAAGTTAATGGATGAATTAAAAATATATTAAATGCAGCTGAACAGAGAATTAATATACTAGAAAATGTGTCTGGAAAATTATTCAGAATCTAACCTAGCAATATAAAGAAATGGAAATTTTTAAAGCAAAATTAAAAGGCATGATCAGATAGTTGTAGATATGTGGTGTTATTTCTGAAGGCTCTGTTCTGTTCCATTGATCTATATCTCTGTTTTGGTACCAGTACTATGCTGTTTTGGTTACTGTAGCCTTGTAGTATAGTTTGAAGTCAGGTAGTGTGATGCCTCCAGCTTTGTTCTTTTGGCTTAGGATTGACTTGGTGATGCAGGCTCTTTTTTGGTTCCATATGAACTTTAAAGTAGTTTTTTCCAATTCTGTGAAGAAAGGCATTGGTAGCTTGACGGGGATGGCATTGAATCTGTAAATTACCTTGGGCAGTATGGCCATTTTCACAATACTGATTCTTCCTACCCATGAGCATGGAATGTTCTTCCATTTGTTTGTATCCTCTTTTATTTCCTTGAGCAGTGGTTTGTAGTTCTCCTTGAAGAGGTCCTTCACATCCCTTGTAAGTTGGATTCCTAGGTATTTTATTCTCTTTGAAGCAATTGTGAATGGGAGTTCACTCATGATTTGGCTCTCTGTTTGTCTGCTGTTGGTGTATAAGAATGCTTGTGATATTTGTACATTGATTTTGTATCCTGAGACTTTGCTGAAGTTGCTTATCAGCTTAAGGAGATTTTGGGCTGAGACAATGGGGTTTTCTAGATATACAATCATGTCGTCTGCAAAGAGGGACAATTTGACTTCCTCTTTTCCTAATTGAATACCCTTTATTTCCTTCTCCTGCCTAATTGCCCTGGCCAGAACTTCCAACACTATGTTGAATAGGATTGGTGAGAGAGGGCATCCCTGTCTTGTGCCAGTTTTCAAAGGGAATGCTTCCATTTTTTTCCCATTCAGTATGATATTGGCTGTGGGTTTGTCATAGATAGCTCTTATTATTTTGAAATATGTCCCATCAATACCTAATTTATTGAGAGTTTTTAGCATGAAGGGTTGTTGAATTTTGTCAAAGGCCTTTTCTGCATCTATTGAGATAATCATGTGGTTTTTGTCTTTGGCTCTGTTTATATGCTGGATTGCATTTATTGATTTGCGTATATTGAACCAGCCTTGCATCCCAGGGATGAAGCCCACTTGATCATGGTGGATAAGCTTTTTGATGTGCTGCTGGATTTGTTTTGCCAGTATTTTATTGAGGATTTTTGCATCAATGTTCATCAAGGATATTGGTCTAAAATTCTCTTTTTTGGTTGTGTCTCTGCCAGGCTTTGGTATCAGAATGATGCTGGCCTCCTAAAATGAGTTAGGGAGGATTCCCTCTTTTTCTATTGATTGGAATAGTTTCAGAAGGAATGGTACCAGTTCCTCCTTGTACCTCTGCTAGAATTCAACTGTGAATCCATCCAGTCCTGGACTCTTTTTGGTTGGTAAGCTATTGATTATTGCCTCAATTTCAGATCCTGTTATTGGTCTATTCAGAGATTCAACTTCTTCCTGGTTTAGTCTTGATCTTTGAAAAACCTGGGAAAAACAAGCAATGGGGAAAGGATTCCCTATTTGATAAATGGTGCTGAGAAAACTGGCTAGCCATATGTAGAAAGCTGAAACTGGATCCCTTCCTTACACCTTATACAAAAATCAATTCAAGATGGATTAAAGACTTAAACGTTAGACCTAAAACCATAAAAACTCTAGAAGAAAACCTAGGCAATACCATTCAGGACATAGGCATGGGCAAGGACTTCATGTCTAAAACACCCAAAGCAATGGCAACAAAAGACAAAATTGACAAATGAGATCTAATTAAACTAAAGAGCTTCTGTACAGCAAAAGAAACTACCATCAGAGTGAACAGGCAACCTACAAAATGGGAGAAAATTTTCACAACCTACTCATCTGACAAAGGGCTAATATCCAGAAGCTACAATGAACTCAAACAAATTTACAAGAAAAAAAAAAAAACCCATCAAAAAGTGGGCAAAGGACATGAACAGACACTTCTCAAAAGTAGACATTTATGCAGCCAAAAAACACATGAAAAAATGCTCATCATCACTGGCCATCAGAGAAATGCAAATCAAAACCACAATGAGATACCATCTCACACCAGTTAGAATGGCAGTCATTAAAAAGTCAGGAAACAACAGGTGCTGGAGAGGATGTGGAGAAATAGGAACACTTTTACACTGTTGGTGGGACTGTAAACTAGTTCAACCATTGTGGAAGTCAGTGTAGCGATTCCTCAGGGATCTAGAACTAGAAATACCATTTGACCCAGCCATCCCATTACTGGGTATATACCCAAAGGACTATAAATCATGCTGCTACAAAGACACATGCACACGTATGTTTATTGTGGCACTATTCACAATAGAAAAGACTTGGAGCCAACCCAAATGTCCAACAGTGATAGACTGGATTAAGAAAATGTGGCACATATACACCATGGAATACTATGCAGCCATAAAAAATGATGAGTTCATGTCCTTTGTAGGGACGTGGATGAAATTGGAAATCATCATTCTCAGTAAACTATCGCAAGAACAAAAAACCAAACACCGCATATTCTCACTCATAGGTGGGAATTGAACAGTGAGATCACATGGACACAGGAAGGGGAACATCACACTCTGGGGACTGTTGTGGGGTGGGGGGAGGGGGGAGGGATAGCATTGGGAGATATACCTAATGCTAGATGACGAGTTAGTGGGTGCAGCGCACCAGCATGGCACATGTATACATATGTAACCTGCACAATGTGCACATGTACCCTAAAACTTAAAGTATAATAATAAAAATAAATAAATAAATAAAAAATAAAATGTGTTCCATGTTTATCAAAAAAAAAAAGGCATGAAAGATCTAATGAGAAGGTACAACATGGGTTTAATAGATGTTTCCAAAAAAAAAAAAAGAAAAACAGGAAAGAAGTAATTTTCAAATAGTGGCTGAGAATTTTGCAAAATTATTAAGACACAAATCCTTGGATTCAGGATATATAACAAGGAGAATAAATAAAACTAAATCCACACTAGATATACCTTAGTGAAATTGCAGGACATCAAAACTAAAGAAAAATTAAAGAACAAAAACAAAGTAAAAAGGACAGATTTGCTACGTATGAAGAATGAGAATCCAACATACAGCAGATTTATGGACAACAACAAGAGAAGCCAGAAGACAATGGAGTATTTTAAAGCTGAGAGTTTACTGTAGTTCCCCCTTATCTGTGGTTTTGCTTTCCACATTTTGTTACCTGCAGTCAACTGCAGTTCAAACATACTAAATGGAAAATTTTAGAAAAAGAATGTTAAATTTCAAATTGGGCACCTTTCTGAGTAGCCTTGCCCAAGTGAGATGTGAATCTTCCCTTTGTTTAGCATATCCACACTTCCACCTGTTAGTCACTGATTAGCCATATTGGTTATGAGATTGACTGTTGCAGCATCTCAGTGCTTGTGTGCAAGTAATCCTCATTTCACTTATGGCTCCAAATCACAAGAGTAGTGATGCTGGCATATTGTTATAATTGTTCTATTTTATTATTGGTTATTGTTGTTAATCCCTTAGTGTGCCTAATTTATAAATGAAAGTTTACCATAGGTATGTATGTATAGGAAAAAACATGGTATGTACAGGATTTGGTACTATCCACTGTTTCAAGCATCCACTGGAGGACCTGGAATGTTTCCCCCACAAATAAAGGGGGACTACTGTACTGTCAATATAGAATCCTCAGTCAAACATAACAACCATTTAAAAGAGTGTAGCCATACAACAATTTTAAGACAAGGAAATGCTGAGAGAGTTTACTCTTTATAGTTTCTCTATTTAAAAAAATTTTAACATTTTATATGGTAGGCAGAATCCTAAAATGGCACCCATGATGCTTACCTGTAGCTATTGTAAACATACCTTCTACTAGTTATTCAATCAAACATTAATCGGGGTGCTGTTGTGAAGGGATTTGGCTGATGTATTGATGTCCCAAAATCAACTGGTCTTAAGGTGATTATCATATGAGACCTTTAGATCTGGGCTCAGGGATCAGAGACAGGGAAGCCAGAGAGACTCAAAGTGTGAGGGTAGTTGAAGGAGGCTACATGGCAAGAAACTGGGCAGCTTCTAGGAGCTGAGAGTGTAGACCCAAGCCAACAGTCACCAACAGAATGGGATCCTAAATCCTACAACTACAAAGAATGGAAGTCACCAATATACTGAATAACCTTGGAAGCATATTATTTCCCACAGGCTTCAGGAAGCAATGCAGGCTGTCTGACAACCTGATTTCAACCCTTTGAAAAGCTGAGCAGAGGTCCAATTTTCTATCTGTGTCTGGACTCTTGATCCACAGAAACTGAGAGAGAACTGAAAGGATGTACAGGCATACCTTGGAGATATTGCAACTTTCATTCTAGTGCACCAAAATAAAGCAAATATTTCAATAAAGCGAGTCACACAACTTTTTCTGTTTTATAGTACATATAAAAGTTATGTTTACACTACACTATCATTAAGTGTGCAATGTCATTATATATAAAAACAATGTACATATCTTAATTTAAAAATACTTTATTGATAAAAAAATGCAAACAATCATCTGAGTCATCAGTGAGTTACAATCCTTTTGCTGGCAGAGGGTCTTGTCTTAATGTTGATGGCTGCTAACTGATCAGGGTGATGGCTACTGAAGGTTAGTGTGGCTATGCCAATTTCTTAAAATAACACAACACTAAAGTTTACTGCATTGGTTGACCCTTTCGTGAAAGATTTCTCTGTAGCACGAGATACTGTTTGATGGCATTTTAGACACAATAGAACTTTCATAATTGGAGTCAAACTCTGCCACCGCTTTATCAACCAATTTTATGTAAACATTCTGATTTTTTTGTTGTTGTCATTTCAGCAATGTTTATAGCATCTTCACCAGGAACAGACTGCCTGCATACACTACATCCATTCTGCAGCCCATAGATCAAGGAATAATTTTGAGCTTCGAATCTTATTACTTAAAAACTACGTTTCATAAAACCATAGCAGCCATAAATAGTGATTCCTATGATGGGTTTGGGCAAAGTAAATTGAAAATCTTTTGGAAAGATTCATCATTCTAGATGCCATTAAGAACATTCATGGTTCATGAAAGGAAGTCAAAATATAAACATCAACAGGAGTTTGGAAGAATTTGATTCCAACCTTCATGGATGACTCAAAAAACCACTTTTTTTGCCCATCTATAAGAAGCAACTCATTTTCAGTTCAAGTTTTATGAGACTGCAGTAATTCAGTCACACCTTCAGGTTCCACTTGTAATTCTAGTTCTTTTGCTATTTCTACCACATCTGCAGTTACTTCCGCCACTGAAGTCTTGAATACCTCAAAGTCATCCTTTTCCGGAAGGTTTTCAAATTACTCCTTGATCCATGGGCTGCAGAATGGATGTTATATTAGCAGGTAGGAAAACAAGATTCATCTCCTTGTACATGTCCATCACAACTTTTGGGTGACTAGCTGAATGTCAATGTGCAATAATATTTTAAAAGAAATCTTTTTCTCTGAGCAGTAGGTCTCAGCACTGAGCACCACATATTCAACAGACCAGGATAAATGCTCTGTCATCCAGACTTAATTGTTCTATTTATAGAGCAAAGGCAGAATAGATTGAGCACAAATTCTTAAGGGCCCTAGAATTTTTAGAATGGTAAATAAGCATTGGCATCAGCTTAAAGTCACCAGTTGCATTAGACACTAACAAGAGAGTTGACCTATCCTTTGAAACTTTGGGTTCAGGCATCGAGGGCATCTTTTTCCAGTATGAGGCTGTTTCATGTATGAAAATCTATTGCTTAGTGGAGCCACCTTCAACAGTTTTCTTAGCTAGATCTTCTAGATAACTTGTTGCAGCTTCTACATCAGCACTTGCTGCTTCACCTTGCACTTTTATAACTTCTCTGTTTTTTCTTTAATCCTCATAGGCAGCCTCTGCCAGCTTCAAACTTTTCTTTGGCAGCTTCCTCACCTCTCTCAGCCTTTATAAAATTGAATAGAGTTAGGGCCTTGCTGTAGATTCAGTTTTGGTTTAGGGGAATGTAGTGGGTAATTTGATCTTCCATCCACTAAAATGTTTGCCCTATCAGCAATAAGGCTGTTGTGCTTTCTTATCATTTGTGTGTTTGGTGGAGGAGGATTTTTACTTTCCTTCAAGAACTTTTCCTTTGCATTCACAACTTGGGTAACAGTTTGGCACAAGAGGCCATACAATTTGGCCTCTCTCAGCTTTTGACATGCTTTCTTCACTAAGCTTAATTAGCTTTTGATTTAAAGTGGGAGACTAGCAACTCTTTCCTTCTCTTGAACACTTAGAGGCTATTGTGGGATTATTAAATGGCCTAATTTTAATATTGTTGTTTCTAAAGGAATAGGGAGACTTGAGGAGAGGGAGAGAGTCAGGGGAATTGCTGGTCAATGGAGCAGTCAAAACACACACATTTATCAATTAAGTTCTTCATTTTATAGGCACAGTGTGTGGTATCCCCAATTACAATAGTAACTAGTAACACCATAAATCACTCAACACTGATCACCATAGCAGATATAATAATAATGAAAAAGTTTGAAGTATTGTGAGAATTACCAAAATGTGGTGCAGATACACAGCACGTGATAGTGGAAAAATGGTGCCAATGGACTTGATCAACACAGGGATGCCACAACCTTTAATTTGTGAAAAACACAGTTATCTGCAAAGCACGATAAAGTGAGGTACAATAAAAGAAGGTGGCCTGGATCAGTGGCTCATGCCTGTAATCCCAGCACTTTGGGATTCCAAGGCAGGCAGATCACTTGAGGTCAGGAGTTCAAGACCAGCCTGGCCAACATAGTAAAACTCTGTCTCTACTAAAAAATATATAAAAATTAGCTGGGCCTGGTGGTACATGCCTGTAGTCCCAGCTACTCAGGAGGCTGAGGCAGGAGAATCGCTTAAACCCAAGGGGCAGAGGTTGCAGTGAGCTGAGATTGTGCCACTGCACTCCTGCCTGGGTGACAAAGTGAGACTCCATCTCAAAACAAAAAACAAAACAAAACAAAACAAAAAAAGCTTGCCTGTATGTTGTTGTAAACCCCCAAGTTTGTGATAATTTCTTACACTGCTATGGAATACTATTACACTGTATTTTTAAAAGATGGAAACAGGAGATATAAAAAGCAATGGGTAACTCTAAACAAACATTGACTATATAGGACAATGTAAATAATAATAAAGATGGGGGAACACACAGAAGTTAGAAATAAAATACTAGCAAAAATTATATTTCAAACAGATGTTCAGAGTTAAAAATTGGAATATCATTGTGTTGCTTGGGAAGAGCCTAAAGATACTGAGTAACTAGATTATTTAAAACCAGGTATGTATGTTTAAAATATGACAGCAACCACTAGAAATTGAATGTATAAGATTTCTTTTCACTGTATTATAGGTAATTTCTCAGATCTATTTTTCATATCACACATTCTGTCTTCAGCAGAATCCAAACTGTCTTTTATCCTCTTCATTGTGGCTGGTTTTGTTTTGCTTTTTTGTTCTTTGCTTCATCCAATTATTCAGCAAAGGAAGTCATAAGGTGTGATTATTTATTTTTATATTATTATGTTTTAAGTAAAGTGTTTTAGCTTCGGCTGCTGTAACAAAATATTATAAGGTGTGCGCTTAAGCAAACATTTGTTTCCCACAGTTCTAGGGGCTTGAAATCCAAGATCAAGTTGCCAGCATGGTTGGGTTCTTGGTGAAGGCTTTCTTCTGGTTTACAGATGGCTGTCTTCTCATATCATCAAATAGAGGAGAGGGTAATTTCATACCCTTATAAGGAAACTAATTCCATTCATGAGGGTCCCATCTTCATGTTTTACTTACCTCCAAAATGTCTCACTTCCAAATACCATCACATTGGAGATTAGCTTTCAACATATGAATCTTGGGGGAGGGGGGACGAAGAGTCCATAGCATAAAAAATTCTAGATACAGAGAAGATTACAAGTAAATCAACTCTCATAATTCACCACTATTAACATTACTATATCTCTGTGTTTGCTTATATAGATATTTATATTGGTAACCAATAAAGATATATGTGTGTGTCTACCTTTATTATGGTTATGAGATTCATACTTTCATTAATAATTATAGCATAATAGTTAAAAGTACAAACTTTGGAGTCAGAGACATGGGTTCAAGTCCAGCTCCAGCATTTACAAGCTTTGTGAACTTGGGCAAATTATTTAATCTTCTGAACCTCAGTTTCTTTATCTGTTAAGTGAAGGGGATGATTACAGTACTTGCCATATAGGATGGTCATGGAATTAAATTTCAGTTACTATTTTTTATTTCTAAAATGTACTTTTTCAAATAACCATTACTCTTTTCTTATAGGGTCTTATCATTTCATTAAAAAATTTTTATTTCCTTATTTTATGTCTCTAATTACTTTAAATATATTTGCTTTATAGGATCTTTTGGGTAGTTCTGTCTTTTCAGGTTTTTGAGAGAACACATTCTCTTTTGGATTGTGTTATTTCTCTAGTTTTTCATGGATTGTTTCTTGATGTGATTTACTTTTTTTAAATTTTTTTTCATGAGAAGATTTTAGGTCTTCTGTTTAGATGCTATGTCCTCCTGATCCACGGTTTCAAGAGCTCACATTACTATCATTATGGCTACTGTTCATTTTTAATTCCAGCACATCTATGTTCCTTTTCTTGTTTGCTTAACTGTGTATTTTATCCAGCATTTCTTTGGGTTTGTGTTATTATAACTGTAAGAAATCATCTCTGTCGGTAAAATTCTAGACATATCAAAAATGGGAAAAATTTTAGAGTGGACACTTAGCTTCCTAGCATCCTCCAATAATATGTAAGCACAAACTGTTTCTAGTAAAGTGCAAGTCTGGTCTTGATTCACAAACATGCTAAACTGTCAGCCTCCCTCTCCTGAATTAAAAGCATATGCATCACTCTACTAGTTAAGCAAGACATTCTCATTTGACTATGTAAGTTGCAGGGAATGAGAAGGAAGGGCTTGAAGAAGTTTATGGAGGACAGGAAAGAAAGTAGAGAACATTAGTTTTTCAGACTTTTGTAACAGTCTGAGTTCTAAGGAAATGAAGACAGGCAGTTACAATGTGCCTTTGAGCTTTAACATCTGAGGTATTTCCCCAGATTCTTCCCCAGTGAGCAATCCTAAATGGGTTGCCAAGAGAAATGATCAGGGCTATTAGAATAGCTTTGTGACAACATGGAAATTTAGAAGATACTTTCACACTAGAAAATTATAATAATGTAATAAGTGTGTTACATTTTTAAAGAATAAGGGGATTATTGGCCAATGGCAAGGATTTCTATAATGTAAAAGCCCCAAGAATTTTTTAATAAGTAATGTGATCCACATGTACAGATAGCTGTAACATTACAATACAATAAAGACAATTTACTTCAAAACTCTTGAATCATGAATCTAAAAATTATAGCGCAATGCAAATAAACATTCATTTCAGGTTCATTCTGAGCCTGAAATAGTTCTTAATGGTGGTGTCTCATACTTCAGTTTGCAAATACACTTCATAGCTTCATTTAGAGTATATGCATTTCAGGTTGGGAGCCCTTATCTGGAACATGAAAATTACACTGAAGACCCTAGACAATAAATCCATGACATTCCAGAAAAACCTCTTAAGCAACATTAATATTACATACAATTACATAGAATTTGATTCACTTTCCAGAATGATTGGGTCATCATCTGGCTTGGTAGAAGATTTGGCTGTTATCAGGCATATTACACTTGGTTTTATTCTCTATAGGGCCTGAAGGGGAGGTCGAATAGTAACAGAATATCTTTTTTTACCACTGTGCTAAAAGACAATTTTTCTCCCCTCCTGGTCTGTCAAGATTCAAATCCCAACTAACACTGGCACATTACTTAACCATTCCTCCATGACTGTTTCCTCATCTAAAAAAAGTGAAAAACATTAACTATTTCATGTACTGTGAGGATCAAATAAGCTAAATCATAGTTGCTAGTATTATTATACTATAACATTAACACTTTTATCATTTTAGGCCCTTGGGAAACAAATAAAAATAATTACGATGGTACTAAAATGTTACTTTACAAGAGACTTTCTAAAAATACATCTATTGAGGACTTATATTGTGCCAGGCAATTTAGAGTCCTTATATCTTGTTTTCCTAACACGACTCCAAAGTTAGCACTTTTATCCATGTTTTACAGATGATAGAAATGTGGTTCAGATGGGTTAAATTATTTAACTGTGACCAGCCAGCAAATTGATTTGAAAAGACCAATGCTTTTTCCACTCTTTCTGCTGATGCAAGGACAATTTGACCCAAATATGAAAATGATCCTAGCCACTTCCACTTATTTCAATGAAAAGTAAGTGTCATCATAATGGAGTAGGGGACATATATATAGCTAATTACTGAACAGAGGGTTGGAAAAAGGCTCAGCTTTTCCACTGACAGGCTTTATGGCTTTTGCAAGTCATCTTACCTCTCTGGTCCTCATTTTCCACACTGGTAAAAAGAGGAACTTGGACTAGTCTAGTGCACCTAGTTAATTTTTCTGTCTCAGTTTCCTTATTTGTGAAACAAGAATATAAGTTTGCCCTCTCAGGGAAATCTTGGGGATGAAATGATTTTGAAAGTGTCTTCTAGTTATCTATTTCATAACAACTTACCAAAATTAATGACTTAAAACAATAACTATTATTTCTGTTCACAGTGAATTGGGTTTTGATAAGACCGAGCTAGGCAGGTTTTGTTCAGGGTGTCTCATAGAGTTTAAGCTGGACAGTGGCTAGGGCTAGGGTCACCTTTAAAGCTTCCTTAGTTACCTGTCTGGTGCCTGAGCTGAAAAGGCTCAAACATCCAGGGACTGGAGGAGCTGGGGCTGTTTGTCTCTCTCCACATGTCATCGCTCCATGTAGGATCTCTACAAGGCAATGTTGGGATAGCCAGAATGCACTCATGGTGGTTTAAACACAGGCTGTTATTATCCCAAGAAAACTTGCGGATGATACATATCCTTTCCTAACTGAACCTCTGAAATCACACAGCATCACCTCTGTTTCATTGTATTCATTAAGGAAGTCAGTAAGTACTAAGTCCTGCTCAAGTTGAATAGGAGAAGGCATAGACTCCACCTCTAGACAGGAGGAGTATCCAAGAATTGCACACATCCTTTAAAAACATTCTTTAGACCACCAAAACTTGCTGAAAGTGTAGGTATTGTTATTAATTTTATGCAGATGCAGATTATTCTCTCTGGGAATTATTAACAGCAAATAGAAAACATTTCATACCAAGTGGATTCTAAGACTGCCTTCTCCAAATGTGAAATTGTCGTGTTCTTGGGAAATATCTATCAATTTTTACATTAGTCAAAGTAAAATATAACATGGATAAAAAAATTGTAAAAATACTACTAAACATGATGCTATCTCAAGCCAAATACATTTTTAAAGCTCATCTGCTTAAAAAAGATTGTTTTCCTTTTTTTTCCTGTCTGTTAAAATGGATAATAAAAAAGTGACTATCCTAAGTATATTGGGGCATTTGGTCACTTTTGAAAATGCGACTGGGATTTTGAACCATGCTTTATAATCTGGGCCTGTTAACTATGAAGCCATTCTTAGGAACAAGAAAGGTGAGAGGTATGATTTCTTCTTTAAGGGCTACCAGGGTCTTAGAAGTGCCTCAGTCTCATTACTAATTAAAGATGAAGTTCTGCTGAGAAAGCTTCATTGACGAATTCAGGGATTTTCAGGGAGTTATCTGTTTAGCTAAAACTGGAAGCCAGGGCAGCTGACTCTTATTTCAGTGCTCATTTAATTATTGTACACAGTTTCTCAAGATCACTGCAAAACTTGCATGATTTTTTACTTGAGAATAAAATGCATTGAGAAGTTTAATATCTCTGTATAGTTTTGACATAATAAATGTCCTATTGTTTAAGCCCTATTAAATTCCTATTTAAATTTGCAATGGAACCAATGTATATTTTCCATAATGGCAAGTTATTTTATCTCAGAAGTAAATAAATCAATAAATATCCCCAATTTCCTTTATTCACTGCTATAGATCCATGATCCATAAGTTTATCTAAACCCTTCTTGATTCTATTTATTTTCTTAAGCTTGTATAAATTCTGAGAACCATCACTAACTCTAGAACTCCCTAGTGTTTAATTTAAAATGAACTCTTTAAAACTACAAGGGTACCTATAAAGTTTTTAATAGGTAATCAACTCACTCAGCTTTTGTCTTTCTATAACAAAAAGGTGTTAAATTTTAAATTAGAGATTCCATATCCAGCTTGAACAATTTAAGAGTGTGATCCTATTTTTATAAGATAACATTTTTTATTCTATCTATATATTTTTCCATCCATCCATTCAAACATCCTTCCCGTATCTCCATGTATGTATCAGGCAATATTAACCAAATAGATATCTATTTCCAGAGTTAAGAGAGGTGTCATTTGGAATTATTGAGAGTGATGGGTAGGCTTTTACTTTTTATTTTGTGCTTTCCATGCTGCTTGAATTTTCTATCCTCATGTAAGTATCACTTAAAATAACTCAGTTAGAATTGTGTGTTACTTAACATTTTAAACATACACTGGGGCCTGTTGGGGGAGCAGGGGGAGGAAGAACATCAGGATAAATAACTAATGCACGTGGGGCTTAATACCTAGGTGATGGGTTTATAGGTGCAGCAAACCACCATGCACACGTTTACGTATGTAACAAACCTTCACATCCTGCACATGTAGTCCAGAACTTAAAATAAAATACATATTAAAAAAACAAAAATGCAATATCTGTGAAGCATAATAAAGTGAAACACACACACACACAAACACACACACAAACACTTTGACATACATGCTTCATATAATTTAATGCTCACTGGGACCTTATAAAGTAATTATTATTATCCTTATTGTATGAAAAATGAAACAGGCACTGAGAAGTAAGGTAATTTTTCCCAAATGACACACCAAGAGTGGTTCCTCTCTAACCATGGGGCTTATATTCCAAGATCCCCAGCAGATGCCTGAAACTGCACATAGTACAGAATTACATATACACTGTGATTTTTGCCTATATGTACATACCCATTATAAAGTTCAATTTATAAATTAAGCACAGTAAGTGATTAACAATAAATAATAATAACAAAATAATTATAACAAAAGTCATGTGAAGGCGGTCTTTCTCTGCCCCAAAAATATATTATTGTACTATACTCACCCTTCTCCTTGTGATGACATGAGATGATAAAATGCCTCCCTGGTTAGATGAAATGAGGTGAATGACGCAGGTGTTGTGACATAGCATTAGGTTACTACTGGCCTTCTGATGATATGTCAAAAAGGAGGATCATCTGCTTTGGGTGATCCTGGACCATTGGGCCATGACAATGTTGATGGCTGGATGTCAGAAGCAGACAATGTCAATGACTAATGTATACATACATTAATCAGTGTCATGTATATAGCATGTATATGCTGGACAAAGTGATGATTCATGGTTATCTTCATTGCTACGTAGTAATAGGTGATTAATACCTTTTACAAAAAAATTATATTAAAGATTCATTCAGCACCTACATATGTCAAGCACTGTGCAAGGCATTACAGAAACATCTTATTTAATCTTTGTAACAATTTTCCAATGTAATTATTTGAATTCATAGCTTTTGTTTTGATTCTGTGCAATACTAAGTATTAGCAGTTGAGTATAGCAAAATAATAATGTATGCTTGTACTTATTTTTTGTTCACATTACTAATTGTTGGCTATTTTTTTTCAGTATGTGCTGTGTTAATGATCCCTATTTTAGGATAATTAAATTCTTAGATAAAGAAAATAAATGTCAAAGTTAGGACAATCCACTTTTTTATTGATTGTTGTTGGACATTAGAACACATTTGAACTTTAGCCAACATACCTGTAAGATTAAGCATATGGAAGACTTCAATGCTTCAACCTCTGGCACTCCTACATAATGAGTTTTCCTTCTCATGGCAATACATAGTCTAATTAGATTATGGCCAATATTTTAAGGGCATATTGATGTCATGGCACCCTTTTCCTAAATTTAAAATGCATATTTACATAGAAGAAAGTAAGAGATACTTGAAGTTCCTTTCTCAAAGCCCTTCGCCTATAAATTTTGTTTGCTTGGCTTTTTCAGTTACATCTCATTTCAACCTGCTAAATCAGAATACCATAGACTGCATGGCTTAAATTTAAAAAAAAAACATTTATTTCTCATAGTTCTGGAGGCTGTAAGTCTGAGATCAGGGTGACAGCATTGTCGGATTCTAGTGAGGACCCTCTTTTGGGTTGCAGGCAGTGATTTACCTTTGTATCTTCACATGGCGCAAAGAAAGAGGAAGACAGCACTCTGGGATCCCTTTTATAAGGGCACTAATCCCATTCATGAGGGCTCCACCTTCATGAAATAATTACCTTCCAAAGACCCCACCTACTAAGACATCACCTTTCGGGTTAGGAATTCAACATATGAATTTTGCAGGGACACAAACGTTTATTCAAACCATAACGTGTTCTTAAATATGAATAGAGGAGGAATAAATCTCTCCTTTGTCTAAATAAGGCAAAAGAGGTTATAATCAACTTTCTCCACAGACTCACATTTTTCTTTAGGAAACATAATAGACTGATCAGAACATCCCACTCCTTCTTGGACAGGTCACTTGACAATACAGGAGTGTGGCTATCCTACAAGTGCAAATACCTTTTGTCCTCATCTTCAGCATCAGTGAATGTGACCAGCTCTGGAGCTTCAGATCATTGTGATGATTGAGGATTTCCACATTTTTGCAGAGAACTAGGAGAAACGTGGATTGCATCTGGATATTGCAGGGCATTAAATTTAATAACAAATTAAAAGCAATAAAATCCTTTGGCCAGTCTCTCTTTTGAGATCCTGTCCTGAAATTTCTATCCGATTATGATTTTAAAAAAGTCAAAATAGAATCTGCCCAGATAGGGTAGATCCCTACAACACACAAGTAGAAAAAGGTAAAGTAAAAAAATATCCATAAAACCCAGCACAACCCACCAAACAGCTTTTATGGAGCAAAGAAGGGGGTTTGTACTACATTGATCCAGAATATCTTGCCATGCTCATTAAACTACCCAGGTTATTTTTCATTTCTCAATTTTGCATATGTAATATATAGCAAATAATAAGTTAATCTGAGTAGCAAAAGCAGAATTGTAACTTTTCAAAACTCTGATACTTTTTGTGAAAAGAACTAAGCAAATCATGCTGTCTTCTGCTCAATGGGGCATAGGGAATAGTGGCCCTCATCCCTCTTCATGTGCTGAAGGCTGAAATTATTCAGTTTTTAGATCTACAAAGCTTGTCCAGCACTCAGACAGCCTGGCCCTGAAGATACATGCACTTAATAAATATTTTTGGATGGTGCTTAAAGCTCTTAAATTGCTAAATAGCAATAATCACAGACTTTGGCAGTGTGCCCTGTTAGCACATCTTCAACTGTTATATAAGCAGCCCTAAACGAAAATTAGCCCATGGGACTCCTCTAAACACTCTGCTAAAAATAAACTTCATCATCTCTCATTTCAATGTTCATGAGGTCATAAGCATTTTGTACATTCCATGCACTTGTCATGTCAGTACCTTTGAGCTCAGGAAGTTGGCACCTAGAAAAATCAAATATTGAGATCCTAATGGATTCCAGAAAATAGATTTCCCTCTTCAGGCCTGAAAAACACATACAACTTGAAGACTACTGATTATGCAAAATCCAGGTATAAAGCAATATAGTATAAAGCATTTAGCAAAAACGTTCTCTTGCTATTTTTTAAATTACCTGCCTGACACATGCTCAAAGACAGGATGGAGACTTGTGTCCTGCAGAGGCTTCATATATATTTGTTATTATTACTATAAATGCAAGATAGAGTTCATAGCCAAAAATTAAAAAGAACCTAAGACATGCCTATCTTATAATATAGTCTTGAAATGTAAATGAAGTAAAAATAGTACAAAGGATGGTACATTATAAAGCTGAAAATGTTAGTTGCCAGTACTGTTGTTCCTTATCTGCCTGGATTATTTCTTAATGGTTCTTTTGTAATATTTTGATTTTTCAAAATATGTGGAGTTCTTTTTTTCTCAGAATTAAGTCGTGCAACCTTCTCCAAGTAGAACATTTTAGCTTTTCTCTAATGTATAACTAACTATTCCTGAATTAAATTTCCTTTCCTTTTTTCTTAGAACATGCCCCTAGTGTTGGGACAGCTTGCAACATTAGCCTTCTCCTCTGGTCCTTAGCAACCTCTGCCAAATGCTAACCTGATCCTTTACATGACAAATAGATATTATTGGCAAATCAGAATTCATATATTGCTCCAGGTCAGGATCAAATTCAGTGTCAATACCAAAGGCTTCCCCAAAAAAGAGTGAAAGTACCTTACTCATTCCAAACATGTCACCTTCTTTTACTAAAATGTCCTAAGTATTAAGCACTCTCTTTTCCTTTATTAATAACCCATGATTCATCAGTTTCCAAGGTTCCTTACTAAATTAATCTGAATTAAGTAAATTAGATGCCTTCATTTAACAGATCCCACAAGTCCACAGCTAGTTGGAGAAAAAGTAAAATTTCAATTTCACATTCTTATAAATATTCAGGCTCACATATTTTTATCCACTGTTCATCTTGTTAATGTCAGCCTCCATAATTTATTGACCATGTAAAAATATTTTAGCATGGAAAGTGGAGAAAATGAGTGAGAATAAATCATTCAGTGCTCTTCCGCAATGCAGTCCAGAAGACCTTCATTTTAAATTCTGTATTCAAGCAACAGTTGAGACAAATTGGTTAGCAGTTCATTATGGGAACAATTTCAGAGCTCATTCATTTAGACTGTAAGGACTTTTCTGTGTTACTGAAGGCAGCCAACTCATATTTGGTGGTTTCAAGAACACAATACTTGGTGATTTCTAAAAACTACAGTATATGCTTCAGTTCTTAAAATTCATCATCTAATTTCCTCTGTCTCCCTTCCACTGGGTAAGACACATCTGTCAACACATGTGCCATTGGCCTATTATTCTTCCTCCAGTGGTTATTGAGCTTGACTCTCTATGCTGTGTCAGAGAAAAGTTGTTCTGACACATATGCAGGCACCATGGGGTAATGTAAACTATGCAAGGGTTAAAATTGGTCACCCCTCATCACCACCCCTGTGAATCTACCTAGAGGGAAAACTAAACATTGTTTTAAACAACATGACTCCCATAATCCTATATATTAGGAATTTACATTGTGAAAGTTAACTTTATTCATTTGTTTTCCTAACAGAACAACATATGTTATGCTTACATTTGAAAGCAATCTCAGAAAAAGGGCCTGCATGTGAATGCAATTGGCTGGGAGTTCACATTTCCCTTCGACAAAATTGTGAGCAAAACACATGTTTTTCCATCTAAGTTAGAAGATGGAAAATCATGCATTATTTTTCAGGCTTTTGTGGCATGCCATTTAAAATCAATGCATATTTCTTCATGCACATTTTCACAAATGTCAATGTTGATACATCCATCAGATCTGTTGTGTTCAATGCCTTCAGCACCTGGAGAACTTGTACTCTTGAAAATATTTTCCCCCTAACTTTTCAATTTGCTCCTGAGAATTGTAATTCTTTTTGACTAGTGATAAGTGAAAAACAGAACCCTCTATCTTTGTTTCCTGCTGAAGGAATAGAAATGTTTCTATATGCTTGCTTTTAATTTCATGTAGGCCAAAGAATGGCTGTTCCACTAACTGCTATACTACAATAATCTCTCCAGCTCATCTCAAAACTCACAAAGAAAAGAGAAGCCAAGCAGCCACTAACATGTTATAGGTGACATAAGATAACCTGGTACAAGCAGAAAATTCTAAATATAGGAACTCCTGGAAGACAAATAATTTGCAAATAAAACAGAAGATATCATTATTTTGCCAGAAGAGTACTCATTTTTTTCTTACTGTTTAGGAAAGAAAGTAAGCTTTTTCTAAATTCTAGTTTTTTTAAATAAAACTTGGCTAGAAAAAGGAAATTGTAGGTCTTCATTTTAGCTATACACATTCAGGAATAAGGTTACCGGGAAGCCAATCAGACATTGATTGGAAAGGAGAGAGAAAAGGACATGCCCCATGAGTAAAGTAATCTATTCAATATTAGAAAGGGCAGGATGCCAGCAGTAGATGTGTATAGAGAGTGACTTTCTTCAATTTATGAAGAAGGGGTAAAGGTAAGCAGAACATATACTGTTTGCTACAAGTACTTAGAGAGATGTATAGAGTTTATCTTTATTTCTTTCAAATACATGATTAATTTTGAAATGAGATGGGCAGAAAAACTATCCACTAAACAGAAAATAAAGTAAGTTGGAACATTTTATGTACTTAACTCGACATCTGAGTAATCTAAGAAGAAGTGGCTTTTAAAATCAAGAGGAAAATTTTGCTTTGTAAGATGCTGTCAGAATCAACGTGCCTTTATTCAGCTTCTACTGCCTATCGCTTCACCTACCTTTGGCCAAGACCAAATGTAGTATTTTTAAGTTGAATGACTTCACACATATAATATAGCAAATGACTTACTTTTTAGAGAGGTAAGTATAATCTCAAGGCTAGTATTGGGAGTAAAGTCTCTTGACATGTGAAATATGTCAAAACTTATTTTTTTCTATACTTCAGATTAGAAGATGAATGCATTTTCTTTTAACCACAAAATACTATGATGCATGTAAAATAGGTAAATAAGCGAAACTTTATTTTCAAATCTGTTACAACTAAAAGGAGCACCAAGAGAACTATATTTCCATAGTGAGTAGAAATAAGTAGGTTGCATAAACATAAATATTGACTCCAATGAGCTACTCAGTCATCAGCATTTATTCCAGAGTTCTCAGAGCACAGAATTAAATAAAGTTGATGGTGAACTAGCATTTCAAATTATAAAATCAAATTAATATTTCTTTGGGCATGAAGATGGGAACTACAATTTTCAAGAAGGAGCAAGTATCTCTTCATAACAATTCTGAAAATGGTTCTTTTAATTTGAAAATGTGCAACAACAACAAAAAATTAATTCAAATGACTTGAATCCTTCATAAGGAATGTGTAATATATAGTTCAACGAGAGTTAACTTACATGTAAACAATCACAATGAATTATTAGTCATGCATAGGCATACATTCAATGTGTCTATCTATAGATATTCGCTAGCATTGGCAAGGCTGTAAGCCTAGGGTGACTATATGTTCTAATTTTGTGCCTGTGAAAGTTTCACTGTAATATTATCCTTTTTCATTCTCAAGAGTCTCCTGGTTTGGATGATAAATTTTACAGCAACATTATGTAAGTCCCAAGTGGCTGATATGATGTCTTAGTATGAATTCTCCTATTTTCTTGTTTTCTACATGTTATATCTCTGGTTTGCCCATGCTAGCCTGGCTTTCTGGAATAACCACATCAATATACTCAATAAACAGAATAAAGAGCCTTATAAGTTTTTCTGTATATAACTACTCAAAGTTCAATCCTTCATAAGTCTTTACTTCTCTTCTATAAAGAGATCAACAGTGCATGTCTAGTGTTACTATTTCTGTTACTAATTGCTATCACTTAAATGTGTGTAACTCAAATTCTTCCAGATACGAAACTACATGCAAAGCACTCTAAGCATCCATGATTTAGGGCTGCATTCACCTGCCTGGAGACTTTCCATTGTCTTTCAAGACGACTTTTACTCTATTTTTCCCTTCATTCATAATTGTCCCTCAACCCAGGGCATCAATAGTTATATAAACAAACAAAATTGAAATCTAAGGGTAGAGTCCAAAGTTCCCCACTAAGGACAAGTTGCTGCATGGATGAGGACTTGGCTATTTACCTCTTCATGACCATGACAGATTAGTCATACCTGGGAGTCAAAGAAGATATTTAGAGACTGAATTGATCCCTGAACTGACACTAGGATAATGATGTTTTAGTAAAAGGAAGCTGAATTTGACATTCTCAGACCCAATTCTTGGATGCTGACTGGTTCAGGGACACTGTGTATGTTCATGGTACAATCCTGGGAGGTGTCTCTCATACAATATCAGTCAAACTTCTGTAAACCTGTGTGTTTCAAGTTCCTCTGCAGAGTCCAAAAACCTACAGGTTGGTTAGGCCTATAATCACCATAAGGAGAGAGGCCTCCTGAGAAGATTCCAGGGGTAGAAGTGCCAGGAATCATGGTAATAAAGACAGCAGCAGGAAGTGAGACAGAGTGATAACAAATGCCATCAGCAAAGCTGAGAGCCACAGCAGTGGTTCTCAGCTGGTCATTTCTAACAGGCTCAGATGATCAGTGCTGGTCATTTCTGACAGGCTCAGATGATCAGTGCTGGTCATTTCTGACAGGCTCTGAGAGCAGCAACAGCTGCTATAGAACATGATAGCCAAAGATGAATAGATTGGAAAGTATATCAGCAATAGCAGCCAGAAATCATCAACTTTCACTAATGACGGGAAGATGGTAGGTGATGGGAGTTAAGAAGGATGGAATTTGGAGTTAAAAATTTCTTTGTAAAACCTGTATACTCTGTTGTCAATAAGGTTGGTGGGACCTATAGAAATAAAGATAACTTGGAAAATGATCAGTTGCCTATTTCACTTACATCCCCTAGACAGACACAAGCTTTCTGACACTTCTAGTAGCAAGTAAACCATGTTCAGGGTAGCCGAGAGAGTTGCGTGTGTCTATCTCATAAGGGTTGAGCAACAGTTGAAGGGCAACAGAACATCTGTTGGATGCCTTTCCATAATTATGTAATTTAATCCTCACGCCAACACTGCAAGTTTTGAATTCATAAAACCCATTTTATAGATCACTAAAATGGACCTCAGAAAGACTTAAGTAATTTGCTCAAGTACACACCAACAAGTGACATAGCTAGGATGTGAACACAGATCTGACTAATTCCAAAGCCAGTGCTCTTCCCATCAGACTCTGCTGCCTCCCTGGGAGCCCAAGATAAACAATGGAAGCAGTCACCACAAACACCAAGACCTCTCCCTGTCTACCTCCTGCCCCCTGCAGAGGGAAGCAGATGTTCGGCAAAGTATCCATACTTCTGGGCTCTGAAACCATCCATTTCTGAAACTGAAATCCAACAACTGAGAAGTTGCTGACATGGCTGTTGAGTCCTGCCAAGTCCCCTGGGTTTGAGGGCATTTTGGTGTAAAAAATGTTGATAATCACTGTAAATGGAGGAGTATGACTCTCAGCCCGGAAAATGAGGCTAGTACTTAAGTAGTTCTGGCAGCAGCATCGATATTGTGGTACTGGGAGGTACACGCTTTTTGCATAGAAAGTAAAAAATAAAAATAAACAGATTGTCTGGAACTCTTCCAACCACTGCCCCTCCTCTACCCCACTTTTGCCATCCCCCAGGGCTTGTAACCCAGTTCTCTCAGTCCCAAGTGTGGTTTTCCCTGTTAAATGCTTGCAGAAAGCAGGTGAAGTATGTGTTGCACGGGTAGATAATGATTGTATCTCCAGAGTACTGGTGTATCAGGCAGTGATGTTACTGTGGTTCCCACAGGTCCAAAATGAGGTTCTTTCTGAGGCGAACAGCATGTGCAGTTTCATACAGAAGACGGATGTCCCAAAGAAAGTTAGACTTCCATAGAAAGGGAGATAAAGTGGAAGGTCTCTGTAAGCTCCTCATAGAAATTGAAGCGTGAGGAGAATTTAGAAGAATCACAAGCATGGCAGGGTGTGCCAATTTTATTAATTAGTTGGTAGATAATTCTTTAGATGTTTAAAATGACATCTGAGAGATTTTCTCTAATGTCAACATATATGAAGACTGAGTTGGTCTTAAAATGCCATTATATTAAAGCTACAAGGAATATTACTAAGTGGAATACATTTCTAATATTTAAATTTCATATGTTTTCATAGTTAAGTCTGTGGAAAAAGAAAATATTTCCAAGTTGACACCAGCATTTATTAAGCATTGTTACTGTTCTGCTCTCCATGCTGGGCTTTAAAATGTATTATTTTAATTACTCTTCACAAACTACTTGCAAAGTATTTTGCAGATAACAATTGACATTTGTTGAACATCTGCTCTGCACCATTTTAGGTGGTTTATGTATATTACTTAACTTAATCCTCCATAAAGTTGATACCATTTTTTTCCATTTTATAGACAGCAATAGAAATTATAAGGAAATGGTGATTATTTAATATAATTATATCTAGCATATATTGAAAAATTATTCTGTAACAGGCACTGATCTAAATACTTTTCATATATTATACAACTCTATAAAACAAGTACTGCGGTTACACCCATTCACACACAAAGCAGTTGGCTAAGAGAGTTTAAGTAATTTACCTAAAGCTACACAGTTAATGTGTATCAAAACCCAATTAGTTAGATTTCAATGTCTACTAATTTTAACCACTGCATATTTGCTCACAACTTAGTAAAGAAAAGTTTAATAACGCTTCTAAGATCACACAGTTATAAAGAATAGACTTAATAAGACACTGAGTCCCAGGATTTTTTGTTTTGTTTTGTTTTTTATTTTGTTTTTTACTTCAAAGTCTATGTCTTTTCCACTTCATCAACAGGTTGCCTTTCTAAGAAGTATTTCTTTGGCAATGAGATTCTACCATAAAGCCTACAACACAAACCCTTAATTATTAACACCCATTGAGTTCTCCTTACGTATATAACAAAAAACAGACTCAATGTGGACCAGAAGACTTTGGCTTTTAGGTACAGTGAAAAGTTGAAGATGGTGTTTCAAAGTTAAACAACAAAATTTGAAAGGCACTGTGAACAGTGAAAACGAAATTAACTCTTTTGGCTTAAGTAAAAATATAGCTTGAAATATTTCCATTTTAAATCTAAATTTTACTGATAAGACATGAAAATAAAATCCTGTCTTCTCTAAGAAATACCATTTCCTAAGTCAGCTGAACAATTGAGTGTCCATCAAATTTGACCCATCCTGCAGTGAATTTTCAAGTAATTTATTCCAGGTATGTAAGCATAAATTCATAAACGATAGCAAAACAAGCAGTATGTTCTTGCTCATTTAGTGTACTCATATTTATCAGTTTCTAGACCTGAAATAGATCTAGACAAATACATCCATTTGTGTTTCTTTAAAGACATTCTTAAATGGAACTTTTAAACCTAAGTAGGCAACATACAACGTGGCTTACACGTTTTGTTTTGTAATGAATCCATAAATCATTTTTCATTAGTGGAAGCTTATTCTGAAATTGTATTGATTATTTACATCTCTTAACATTCTGATGAATATGTGTTCAATGAATCGATGTTCTTTCAATCATTTCATGTTCTTATCTATTATTAGTTATAAAGAGTAATTTCATATTGAATACATAAGCCATGCTCCCACCCAATCATGAAGTAGAATCAACACCACATCTTCAAATGCTAAGTTAAGTTGATTTAAATGCATGCAGTCCTAATTCAATGTAGGCTACAGTTAAATGTGAAATATAATTTTATAGTTGTATGTTATCAGAATGCTACCTTCCTGTCATGATATCTGTAATTTATATTGATATGATCTAGGAGAAAAAATGTGTGTGTGTCTGTGTGTGTGTGTGTGTGTGTGTGTGTGTATGAGAGAGAGAGAATAAATCTCATAGGTAAGCAGTTCAAGTCTGGTGTATCGGCTCAACAATGTCTTGCTTCCTCTGTCTTTCTGTCCTGTCATATTCAGCGCATTGCCTCAAGGTCCAAAGTGGTTGCCTGAACTCTAGTCATCATATTTCTATTTCAGGAAGCAGAAAGAAAGAAAGGAGAAAAAATATATATAATGGCAGCTCCTTTTAAGGAGGCTTTCAAAGAGGCCCACACCACACTTTTACTTAGATTTTACTGAACAGAACTTTGTCACACTGTCACACCTAACTATAAGAGAAGCTGATAAATGTAGTCTCATAGATACGTGTGTTGGCATTGCAAATAAAATTTAATTGATAAATTAATAAAATTACTAAATGAAATATTAGGGAAGGCATATTGCAATCTGTCACAGTACCCATTAAAGATGAACAAAACTAACTATTTCTAACAGGATATTGGGAATATATTTCAAATTTTAACATTAATTTTAGCTTCCAGTATTTTCAGTTTATTGTATTTCAGCACCAACTTATTAACCTCATGCTGTATTTCAGGCACTATTATAATTATAAATTCTTTTGATGAGTTTACAAATTATATAAAATATAATTTGTGTATTATTTTATTATATTTATGATGTAAATTTATAATTATAAAATAAATTTCTATTTTAATAGAAATATAAATTTATATTTAATTTAACATTAAATAAATGTAGATTATAATTTATAAATTCCTTTGAGGAATTTATAGTTATTCATTTGAGGTTAATATTGAGGTTAATTCCTTTAAGGAATTTATTATTCATTTGAGGGATTTTATAATAATCAGGACGTTTTCCATTGACAGTGGCAGAAATCCTATTCAAACTAATGTTTGATGTTTATGATAAATGTGCTTTAACTGACACAGAAATTGGTATCAGTTTCCCTTCTTTGCTTTAGGAATAGATAGATGATAGACAGATGGATAGATAGATAGATAGACAGATAATAGATAGATGGATAGATTTTTTTTTAAGTAGCATGATCATCATGTAGGCATGATTCTAAGTGATTGATATGTATTGACTCATTTAAATTCACAAAAACTCTATGAAATAGGTACTACCGTTGTCATTTTAAAACTGAGGAAATAGGCACAGAGAGATTAGTCAATGATGAATTCGGAATCAAATTCAGATAGTCTGGCTCTAGAATTCACCTTTATAACCATTATACTATTGTGCTTTTTGGAATGAATGCTTTCTAAGCAGCATATAACTCTGTAAAGTTATGAGTCTTTGATTTTTACATACATAATAGCTATAAATATTAAAATAAAATTTAAACATTAATATTAAAGTCACTTTTATATTTACCTTTTACACATTTTTTATTTACTTGGTTCTTTTCAGTATTGTTATAAATGCTTACCTAATTTTAAATTCTACTTATTCTGATTAATAATAATTATCATTGTCTTTTTGATGTTCACATTGACCATTGGAGGCCCCCGACACTGACTCATTTATATTTTTAACATGGCCTCTGATGTCATGGGATACATACTTGCTTTTTGACAACAAGAGGACATTCCAGAACCATCCTGAGTTTTCCAACCACAAGTATCTAGGAAATCCTATTTCATTTTGGTGTTGAAATAGTATAAGGCATAAAAATACAGGTATTATGAGTACTTATGAGAGTTGGTGATAGGAAAAAGCATGGCTGCTGCTATTGGGACATTTTTAGTAGTGATGGAGTGGTAAAATACGTCCTTTTAAAAGACATTAGCTCATACAGATTTTCCAATTGAATTGGCGGTATTTTTGTACTCTACTGTTCTTATAGTATGAGATTTCATCAAGTCTAAAGACCTTCTATCATAATGGCAATAGGGAGAGAAATTCAAATATAAAATAAAACACCAACAAAATAGCATTGACACCCTGTCATATCCCTAAAGATTAAAAAAACAAAGCAAAACAAACAAACAAAAAAGATTGACAATGCACTATATGAGTAAGGATGAGAGGAAACAGTCAGTCACAAATGTTACTAGTCTAAATTAGTATAACACCTGGAAAAGGCAATGCCAATCTCTAATAAAAGCCTAAAATCATACACATCCTTTGAGCCAGCAATTTCACATCTAGGAATTTATTCTACAGATATTGTCATATACATGCAAATGATTTATGTACACAGTTATTCATGCCAGTGTTGTTTGTAAAAGCAAAAAATGTGGAATCAATCTAAATGGAGAAGTAAATTATAGTATATTAACACAATGGGATACTACTCAGATATTAAAATAAATAATGACTAAAGTTCTTATGCAATAACATAGAATAATATTCATGATATATTGTCAAGTGAAAACAGCAAGTGCTATAGGGCATATTAAATGAATCATTCGTACTTTAAAAAAAACACTTTAAGGCATATATATCTATGTCCTGTATGTGTGAAGTACCCATGTACCTATATGTGTGTATATATATAACATATACTTGTATATAAATGAAGCATTTGTAAAAGGATAAATAAAACACTGGTATTAGCGGTTACCTTCAGAGTAGGAGTTGGGAGAGCTGACTCTACATCTGTCCTTTTTTGTTCCATTTGAACACATTAACTATTCTGTGACTCCTCCAAATTAATTAAATACAAATAGAGTGGAAAGGATATATTGCATTCCATTTACTACACAAAATGTAACGTTTAGAAAGTTCATACTATTGAACTTTCAGTTCATGGGATTAAGAATTTCATAAAACAGATCAAAATGAAGAAAAATGAACAGACTGAAATAAAAAGGAAGCTGGCTGAAATACAGGCAGGATTATTTTTTTAAGGATTGCAAGAAATTAGGAAATATACATTTTAAAACTACAATTACAATCATAAAATTAAAATTAAAAGTAGATTCAATAAAAAGCACAACTGAAGACAAAGCAGAAAACCAAACCAGTAATGTAAAAGACAAATTGGGGAAGTGTTAAATGCACAGGAAAAGGACAGATTGATGAAAAAGATGAACAGTGATCTGATACATGGTGCATGGTATTACCTAGGAAGAAACAAACAACGGAATTGGAATCAATTGTTATGACACCATAAGAGAAAATTTTTTCAAGTTGACAAATGATCCAGGTCTGTGATGTAAAGGTCCTAAAATGAATGAAGAGATATATATTCTTGGTCATCTCTTTGTACAACTTAAAATAGTCTGGCCCCAGGCTTCTCCTCCAAATTACTATACAACAAAGATAATAAAACAAATGAGCAAATTTGGAGTGGGTAATAACTTTTATTACCAAGAAATTTGTCACTCAACCATACAAGCATGAGTTCAAAACTCTGATATTTAAAAACTAATGGTTTTTAAAAGTTAATAAAAGTAGCAGCAAATCAATAAAAACAACAGGAAAGAAAAACAAAATATTCAAGCAAATGAGAAATGTGCAGAATTTCAATAAAAAAAAATCTTAATCCAAACTGGTCAATATAGAGAGACCATATCTCTAATTAAATTTAAAAATTAGCCAGGTCTGGCAGCACATACCTGTGGTCCCAGCTACTTGGGAGGCTGGGGTGGGTGGATTGTTTGAACTCAGGAGGTCAAAGCTGTAGTGAGCTGTGATTGTGCCACTGCACTGCAGCCTGGATGACAGAGAGAGACCTTGGTGCAGGAAAAAAAAAAAAAAAAACAAAGTCTAAGATTTTATATCCCAAGTTTTTACTGCTATCAACAAATAAGCAGTCACAAAACATTGATCAAATGGAAAAAATCTAAATTAACCAATACATTTAATGAGCCCCCAAATAAAATTTTCATGGCACTTTCTGAACTTTGTGAAGCTGAAGGTTATCCAGAAGAATAAACATGGATGAAGAACCAGAAGGGAAAAAAGACAATGAGAACCCTATCCTTGTCAGATATAAAAAAGTTAGAATATTTGAAATAGTATAAAATGACATCAGGATAGGCTGACTAATAAAACAGAATAAAAGTACAAGAATAGACCCAAGCACAGATGAGAATTTATTATAACATAAAGGTAACATTTCAAATCAGTGTGCAAATGATTGATTACTTAATAAGTAGAATAATTTCCTAAATATTTAGAAAGTTAAATTCTTTTAAGTTTTCCATGCATTAAAGACTTAGGGGCAGGAAATACATTTTTAAAAGTTCTAGAAGGGATATACCAGTAAATATATCTTACTAAGATGAACATGACATTTCTCAGTACAAAGAAAAATATCGACTAATTTGATTTCTGTAAAGCTACATCTTGCAAAAATTGCCATAAAGCTAAATGATGAACAACAAACTAAAGGAAATATTTCAGATATGGGTGAACTACATGCCACTGTTATCCTTATATATAAGAAACTATTATAAAACTAATAAGAAAAAAATGAAAATATGGCAAGAACATGAATCAACAGGCACATGAAAAAAGAAGTGCGTATGGCTAATACAACAAAAAGATGTTCCATGTAACTGGTATTTAACAAATGAATTATTAAATAAGACTTTTTAGTCCTCATTAAGTGAACAGTTCAGTTTATAAAACGATGTACAAACTAACCGTGTGTGTGTGTGTGTGTGTGTGTGTGTGTGACAGAGAGAGAGAATATATACCAAATGTAGTCTGAGTCACTAATGAGGTAATTATTCTGATTTATACTGTTCTATATTTATTCATTATTTATAATAAACATGTATTAATTTTAAAATCATAATATAGCACATAAATATTTTTGAAGAAAATGTACTGGACATAGATATTTTTCAACTTTAAAAAATACTATTTTCATGCTCCATAGCATGTTACAAAACAGAAAAAGAGAGAAATTTAGAATGCATTTTACCAACAGAACACAATCTCAACCTCCCGCAAATGATATAAAGAAAACAGAGGTACATAAAAGAATATGGGAATAATTAGAAAGACATATCACATAGGTGGGTAGAAGAATGAATATTATAACAATGTCGATTCTTTCAAAAATAATTTGTAGACCTAATGTAGTCTAATCAAAATCTCAATGAATTATTTGCAGGGTAAGATGAAAGGAGTTTAAATGTCCCTGGAAGAAGAATCAAACCATAGAAGCAAAAATGAAGAGGGCAGGAAAAGAAAAGTGCTGACGGTGGATTAATTGATCAGACAATTAAAACGTTATAATGCCTTGAGAACTGAAACAGTGAAGAATTGGTATAAAAATAGATCAATGCACCATTTAAACAGAATAGAAAGTTCTAATACAGATCATAATATGTGTTAGATTTTAATATATAAGAAGAGAAAAATATTTAACAAACGAAGTTGTAAAAATTAGTTAACTTTTCTGATAAAACAAAATAAAATCCTAAGTTTACACCAAAAAGGAGGTTTTCCTTTTTTACTCTCTTCTCCTTTCTGCTAACTGAAATGTAAGCTTGATGGCTACATCTTAGGCAGCCATCTTAAATCATGAAGTAAAAGTCTATTTCAAGGATGGGGAAATAACAAACTTGAAGTCTTTGTCCTTGATAGCAGCTGCCAAACGACTCCTAGTCCGCTTACCAACAGACTTAATTTATGTGAGAGTGACATTAACATTTGTATGCCACTTTTATTCAGCTTTTCAACAACTCACAGCTAAATTTAATTCTAATTGATACACCTGGGTCAGAACAGTTGAAACCAATAGTACAAACATGGTTGCTAAGACTGGCCCTTCTGCAGGACTGATGGTTAGGGATAAGCAGCAAAGAAGGGGTTTTGAATTATTCAACCACTTCTAAAGATCTACAATATAACATGATGTATTATGAAAAGGTTTCTGATCAAGTATCAATTAGGTTATTATCCAGGATTTAGTATGTGTCAAAATAGATTCAGGGCAATGTTTAGAAACTACTCTGATTGTTGCTCCCCATGTTCTTATTCCGGGTTTATCGTATATATGCCTTGCCATAGCCAATGAAACCAGAGTTGGCTAGCTTTTACTACTATTGAAATTCATTTATCAAAAGTGTACTTCGTCACTACCATGTACTAATAAGCACCATTCTAGCGATGCAGCAGTAACTGCCAAAAAAGAAAAAAAAAAGAAAAAACACGCTGCCCTCATGATCTTGTATTACAGTGAAGGGAGGCAGAAAACACCCAATCAAATAGCTAAAATATATAGTATGTAAGAAGTTGATTAAATGCAAAGAGAAAAATAATAAAGAATGGAAGGAGGATACGGAGTGTCAGAGGGTAGCAATTTTAGATGGAGCTTGTAGAGAGAGCATTTGTAGGAAGGAGATGAAGTAGCAAGCCATCTGACATTTGTATTAAAACACTTTAGGCAGAGAGAAGGGCAAGTGCTTGGGGTGTGCAATGCCTGGCAAATTTGAAGAATAGTAATGTGGGCAGTGTGGCCGGAACAGAGTGAACAAAAGCAAGACTCAGAGGGGATGGGATAAGAAAGGTAGAGGGGACCAGCTTGTGTTGAGCTTTGGAATCTCTAGCTTTTACTCTGAGTGAGATGAAAAGCCATTAACAAGTTTTGAGCAAAGGAGTGACTTGATCTGATTTAATTTTAAACTAATCCTTCTGGATGCTGTACTGTAAATAGACTAGGCATACATACAGAGACTGATTCATTCAGGAGAGATGATGGTGGCTTTGACCAGTGTGGCAACACTGGGGATGCTGAAGAGGAGTCTTGATACCTTTTGGAGATAGTGATGACAAGTTTGCTCTAAGGAATTGGATGTGATGTATGAGAAAAAGAGAGAAAGAATGGCTTCAAGGGTTTTGGCCTGGGTAACTGTTAAAAAGGTGATGTCATTTACTCAGATGGCAATTACTATACTAGAAAAGTCTGGACCTCTCTGTTGATATTCTAATTCTCTCTGAAGTCAACAGTCTAGTTGACTGCTTAGGACACCTGCACTTCACCCCATACTTTAAAGGGCCTGGACTTGGCCCTCCCAAGACCACGCCTTTCTTCACAGGGTGAGGCTTCCATGGAACCAAGAAGATGTGTCACTCAGCCTCCACTTCTAGATAATGTTCCAGGTGGGACCCTGGAAATCCCTGTCAAATTCTCTAAACCCACTTCCAGGATCTATGTAGGTGCCTATCAATCCAAGTGCAGGCCAGACCATCAATATATGTACCCCCAGCCCAAATGCATAGTAGGGGATAGCTGAATGTGAGATAGTAGGGGTTATGGATGAAATTCAGGGTGAGGTGCTCACACACATCTGTGCTAGACCTTTTGTCAAGTGAGACAGAGCCAGGGGTAAGAAGAAAAAGGGGGCAAGCTATGGGTGAGGTCCTAACCTTCACTTTGCCACATTTTGGCATGGAACTCTGGGATGCCTGAAAATTCTAAATTCAATCCCAACTTGAAAGTTTATTATAAATTATATTTATCGGGCTAGGAATATAGTACATATTTTATTCAACAGGTTGAGAGCCTGACATAAATATTTAGGTGTGTGGTACGTGGGCTCTAGGCCCTGAAAATTATAGGTCTTGACCTGCATTGTAAACATATTGCCATTGATATCAGGCACATATTTACTTTTCTAGATGGGACCCTGAGAAGTAGAGACTGGCCTATTACTGAACATATTATTGTAACATTCTTCTGTGGTAACAGACATGGATTTATTCTTTCAGATGGGGCCCTAAAAGGAGTCCCCTCTTTACGCACTCTCACAGTTCTTAGCTCAGTATTGAGCACCTGTGCAAGTGTTGGAAAACTACTGATCCTTTCTATTCTTAATTTTCATACCTTCAAAACGGTGCTAACAGCTTAAAGATTCTTGTGAGAATAAATAAATAACATATAAAGTAAATAAGCAAAATGCTAAGCATGCTGCCTCACACATAAAAAACACCCACATGATTGTTGTTCTTTTCTCAGTAAACATTATCTTACATTTTATGCATTCTTAAATTTTAGAAAAACATAAATAACTACAGAAGCAATGAAACAATTTATGTGTTTTTCTAATGCCCACTGAATTCTCTCTCACATCAAAACCTGGGAGAACATTTGCATGCAGATAAGTAATTCTTGTGTTCTGTTTTAGAAACTAGTACCATGTTTGCTTCTTGAGTTAAATACAGAATTCCCATTAGTGTTGATGGTAATTAGCCCTGCAGAACAAAGCATGATGAATGGATCCCCTGCTGAGGAATTACTTTAATGACTTTGAACTTTAAGAAATAAACTCAAGAAAGCTACACATGAAGATAAACTCAGGGCCTGCACTCCTGCTGCCATCCTAACTACTATTTTCAGTGGGTAGTCATAAACAAGTCACTTCTCAGCCATATTGTTCTTTATGATCAAATATATGAATAGAATATTCTAGAGGATGTGCCTTAAATTAAGAACATTTGACAGTCCTTAGTGGTACAGACTCCCTGTTTACTGTAAAATGCCCCAGCTATCAACTCAAAGGCCAACCTATATTACAGTAAAGTTGCAGTAGTAGGAATAGTACTTGTAATTGTAATAACAGCATCCACCTTGATTGCTTTCATTTCTGATCACCCACCTAAACTGAAGGTTCAACTCTATCCAGCATTTTTAATATGTTCTTGTTACGTTCCTGTATTAGTCAGTTCTCACACTGCCATAAAGAAATACCTGAGACTGGGTAATTTATAAAGAAAAGAGGTTTAATTGGCTCACAGTTCTGCAGACTACATAGGAAGCATGATGCTGGCATCTGTCTGGCTTCTGGGGAGGCCTCAGAAAACTTGCAATCATGGCAAAGGCAAAGGGAGAGCTTTAACTCATGGCAGAAGGCCAAGCCAGAGCAGGCATCTTCACATGGCCAGAATGGGAGGAAGATAGAGAGTAGGAGAGGTGTCATACACTTTTTAAACAACCAGATTCATGACAACTCATTCGCTATACAGTACCAAGCGGGGGATGGTGCTAAACCATTCATGAGAACTTTTTCCCTATGACCCAGTCACCTCCCAGGCCCTCCAACATTGGGGATTACAATGTGACATGAGATTTGGGCAGGGACACAGATCCAAACCATATCAGTTCCTACTGTGTTTTTCTTATTTACCATAAAACTTTATATCTTCTCTACTCTTTATAGCCTTCATTGAGCCATACTGGGAAACAGATCATACAATCAGGGAAACAAATTCTCATTATATTAAGTTAAATTATACCAAATAAATGTTTGTGCTAAAATTAAGAATAAAACTGTCACATGATCCAGCAATTCCACTTCTGGATATATACCCAAAAGAATTGAGAGCAGGGATTTAGAGTGATTCTTTGTATACCCATGTTCATAGTGGAGTGATTAGCTATAGCCAAAAGCTAGAAGCAACCCATGTATTCATGAAAAATTGATTGAATAAACAAAATACATACATGCAATGGAGTATCATTCAGTGTTTAAAAAGGAGAAAATTCTGATACATACTGCAAAATGGATGAACCATGAAGACATTATGCCAAATGAAATAAGCCAGTCACAAAAAGGCATATACTGTATGATTCCACTTATATGAGTTATCTAAAGCAGTTAGATTCATAGAAACAGAAAGAAGACTGGTGGTTACCATGGGCTGGGGGGAGGAGGAAAAGGGGAGTTGTCGTTTAGTGGGATACAGTTTCAGATCTGCAAAATTAAAAAGTTCTGGAGATCTGTTTCCTAACAATGTGAATACAATTAACACTATTATGCACTTAAAAATGGTGAAGATTATAAAATTTCTGTAGTGTGTTTTTAACCACAATAAAACAAAAATAAAAAACAGAAAACTTTTTGTTTTGAGTTATAGTTTTTCAACAAATATGCTTACGTGCTTACCACATACCATATCCCATGCAGGCTTAATATTTTGCTAATGATGACATTAGGGAGCTGAGAGTGTAGCAATATAATAAAAGTTTGAAAATAGAGATGATTGAATAAAACTTTGCAATATAATTCTGTGCGTTTATCCTTTTAAATAATTATGCATATAAAGGAATGCTCTCTATTGCTGGGGAAAGCTTGTGTTGATTTATTTCCCTTTCCTTTACACACACCCTTACGTTAAACACATTTCTTTACTCTACTAGGCCAAAGCATCTACAAGAAGCATGCACTATAGCAAGATGAATTGTAAATGGCCTGACAGACATTACTCAGCCTGAGATCACCAGTTTGGTGTTTATCTATGTACAAGAGCCAAAGTATTCCTAAAAAACTGCTTTAACTGCAAATTTCTGAGTAGCAAAGCTATTTTCTCACTTACATTAAAAAATTAGAGAATTGTTTTCATGGAAAATATTTTGATCCAGAGACATAAGTAGTGTTCCAATTACACCTACACAGGCAGTTTTTCTTCTTTTTAAAAATTCTTTTTAAATAATTTCACCCTTTAGTTTATACTCAGGGGACACATGTGCAGGTTTGTTACATGGGTATATTGCTTAATGCTGAGGTTTGGAGTGTGATTGAACCTGTCACCCAGGAATTGAGCATCATATTCAACAGTTACTTTTTCAATCTTTAGCCCTTCCACTCTCACCCCTTTATTAGTTCCAGTGTTTATTGTTGCCATCTTTATGTCCATAAATACCCAATACTTAGCTGCCACTTATAAGTGAGAATATGCAGCATTTGGTTTTCTGTTCCTGCACTGATTCACTTAGGATAATGGCCTCTAGCTGCTTCCACGTTGCTGCAAAGGACGTAATTTCATTCTTTTTTATGGCTGCAGAGTATTCTATAGTATATGTGTACCACATTTCTTTATTCCCTCTCTTAAAGACTTCCTGAAATAATATATTATGAAAAAAATTATTATAGAGTATCACTTATTAAGAGTGATGCCCTTAAAACTGACCAATAAGATCTTTCAGTAAATATCTATTATTTCATACCAGCCAACTTTTAGGCACTGCCCTAGAATCATAAATCATTGTTAAATAAATATACTCATGCTGCTACTCCCCCTGATGTCCCTACATAGACTTTTCCATGTGACAAATAGGATGCAAATCAATGTTTACAGTTGCTGTGGTATCAATACAGAGATACTTTATTTCTGTCTCAGATTGCTGGCACAAAGGTCCTAAAAGTCTTGTAATTCCCTGAGTGATTAGGGATAGGAGCTTCTTCTGTTTAAATGAGGTAAATCTTTTTTTAAAATTTCATTTTTAGTGTTTGTGGGTACACAGTAGGTGTATATATTTATGGGGTACATGTGATATTTTGATATTGGCATGCAATGTGAAATAAGCACTTCATGAAGAATGGAGCATCTATCCCTCAAGCACTTATCCATTGAGTTGCAAACAATCTAATTATACTCTTTATTATATATTGTACAGATAAGTCATTATTAACTATAGTCAACCTGTTGTGCTATCAAATACTATGTCTTATTCATTTTTTCCAACTATTTTTTGTACTTATCAACCATCCCCACCTCTCCCCATCAGCCCTCCACTACCCTTCTCACCCTCTAGTAACCATCCTTCTGCTCCCTAGGTTCATGAGTTCAATAGTTTTAATTTTTAGATCCCACAAATAAGTGAGAACATGAAATGTTTGTCTTTCCGTGCCTGGCTTATTTCAACTACATAATGATCTCCAGTTCCATTCAGGTTGTTGCAAATGAGAGGATCTCATTTTTTTTATGGCTGAAAAGTCAGTCCTCCATATATGTATCACATTTTCTTCATCCATTCATCTGTTGATGGATACTTAGGTTGCTTCCAAATATTGGCTATTGTGAGCAGTGCTGCAACAAACATGGGAGTGCAGATACCTCTTTGATGTACTGATTTCTTTTATTTTGGGTATATACCCAGCAGTGGTATTGCTGGATCAATGATAGCTCAATTTTTAGTTTTTTGAGGACACTTTAAACTTTTTCCCGCAGTGGTTTTACTAGTTTCCATTCCCATCAAAGTGTACAAGGGTTCCCTTTTCTCCAAGTCCTCGCCAGCATTTGTTATTGCCTGTCTTTTGGGTAAAAGCCTTTTTAACTGGGGTTAGATGATATCTCATTGTAGTTTTGATTTGCATTTATCTGATGATCAATGATGTTGAGCACGTTCTCACATGCCTGTTTCCATTTGTATTTCTTCTTTTGAGAAATGTCTATTCAAATCTTTTGCCCATTTTTCGATTAGATTTTTAGAGCTTTTTTAGAGAGTTGTTTTAGCTCCTTATGTATTCTGGTTATTAATCTCTTGTCAGAGGGGTAGTTTGCAAATATTTTCTAAAATTCTGTGGGTTGTTTCTTCACTTTGTTGATTGTATTGTTTGCTACGCAGAAGCTTTTTAACTTGATGTGATCCCAGTTGTCCAGTTTTGCTTTGGTTGCCTGTGCTTGTGGGGTATTGTACAATGAATTTTTGCCCAGACCAATGTCCTACAGACTTTTCCCAATGTTTTCTTGCAGTAGTTTCATGGTTTGAGGTCTTGTGTTTAATTCTTTAATCCATTTTGATTTTATTTTTGTATGTGGTGAGAGATAGGGGTCTAGTTTTATTCTTCTGCATATGGATATTTAATTTTCCCAGCATCATTTATTGAAGGGACTGTTTTACCCCAGCGTATGTTCTTAGCACCTTTGTTGAAAATGAGTTCACTGTAGGTGCGTGGATTTGTTTCCGGGTTCTCTATTCTGTTCCATTGTTCTATGTGCCTGTTTTTATGCCAGTAGCATGCTGTTTTTGATCACTACAGCTTTGTAGTATAATTCGAAGTCAGGTAATGTGATTCCAAATGAGGTAAATCTTGGTAGTCCTCTAGTTAGTTTCAGGATGGGGGCTGGGAACCAAAAAGACTAATGTTTGATTAGAAACGTGGAACTTTCTGCCCCAATTCCCAACCTCCAGGGAAGTGAGATGGGGTGGCGATTGAGTTAATCACCATGATCCAATAACTCAATTGATCATCTCTATCTAATGAAACTTCAATAAAAAAAAAAACCCAAATGACGGGTTTGGAGAGCCTCCAGGCTGATAAACACATTTACCTGCCTGGAAGATTGTGAGCCTCCACAATCTTCATAGTCTATAATCTCCCACACTTGGGACCCTTCCAGACCTGGACATGTGTATCTTTTCATTGGCTATTCATTTCTATCCTTTATGATAAACTGGTAAGTGTAAAATCAGTTGTCCTATCATGTATGTGTGGGTTTATTTTTGTACTTATTATTCTGTTTCATTGATCTACTTTTCTAATTTATCCCAGTGAAATGCTGCCTTAATTATTACAGTTTTGTAATATGTCTTGAAATCAGATAACAATAGCCTCCACCTTTGTTCGTTTTCCAAATTTGTGTCGTCTATCCTAGGTCCTTTGTATTTCCAAATGAATTTTTGAATCAGTTTGTCATATTCCAAAACAATCAAACAAACGAACAAACTTGCTGGAATTTTAATTGGGATCTTTCTTAATAATTTCTAATTTCATTCCATTGTAGTAACATAACATACTCTGTATGAATTAAATCCACTTAAGTTTAAAATTGGTTTTATGTCCCAGAATATGGTGTATCTTGGTAAATATTCTGGGTATGCTTGAAAAGAATGCGCATTCTGCTATTATTGAAGGATCTTTGATCAATCTATGTCAAGTCAGTTGATAGTGATGTTCAAATCTATAATAACCTTGCAGATTTTCCTATGTAATTATCAAATACATTAACTATATTTAGGATTATAGTTATTAACTCAATTATTTACTATAATTGAGGTTTTGCCTATTTATCCTTGCAGTTCTATCAGTTTGCCTCCCATATTTTGAAAGTCTCTATTAGGTATAAAACTTATTATGTCCCCTTAATTAATTGGCCTCTATACCATTTTATTAATCTGTATCCATGTTGATATTCTTTATTCTGAAGTCTACTTTGATATTAACACAGCCACTACTGCTTCCTTTTGACTAGTGTTTGGATGATATATCTTTGTCATCCTTTTACACTTAACCTACTTGTGTCTTTATATTTAAAGTGTGTTCTTTTAGACCACATGCTGCTCTATAGAACGAGCTGAAAAATGCTCCATTTTTTTCTATTTATTGGAAGAGTTTGTAAAAAATTGGTACTAATTCTTTCTTGGTGTTTGATAAAATTTACCAGTGAAGCTATCTTAGCCTGAGATTTCCTTTGTGGGTTGTGTTTTTATTATGAATTCATTCTCTTTATTTGTTACAGGTCTGCTCAGGCTTTCTGTTTATTCTTGAGTGCATTTCATTAATTTGTGTCTAGGAAGTTGTCCATGTCATGTAGGTATCTAATTTGTTAGTATAAATTTGTTTATGGTATTCCCTTATAACCTATTTTATTTCTATAAATTCAGTGGTAATATCTTCTCACTTATTCCTTATTTTAGTAAAGTCAGTCTTCTCTTCTTTTTTATTGATCAGCCTAAAGACTTATAATTTTGTTGATCTTTTCAAAGAACTACTTTTTGTTTCATAATTTTTTATTTTTCCTTTGTTTCATTATATTTCTGTTTTAATCATATGACTTCCTTCCTTTTGTTTGTTTTACATTTAATTTGCTCTTATTTATCCTGTATCTTCATTGGACCTTTGGGTTATTGATTTGAGATATTTCTTATTTTTTAACATAAGTATTTATAGGTATAAATCCTCCTCTAAACACTGCCTTAGTTGTATCCTATAAGTTTTGGTCAGTTGTGTCTTCATTTTCATTCATCTCAAAGTATTTTTATAATGTTCCGTATGATTTCTTGTTTTAATCCATTGGTTATTTAGGATGATTTAATTGCCACATATTTGTGAATTTCCCAAGTTCTTTCTGCTATTGATTTCTACTTTTATTCCATTGTGCTTAAATAAACACTTTGTATGACTTCCATCCTTTTAAATTTATTGAGACTTGTTTTCAGGTTTAACATATGATTTATCCTAGAGAGTGTTTCATATACCCTTAAGAAAACTGTATATTCTACTATTGTATGTGGAATATTTTATATACATCTTTTTTGTCTAGTGGGTTTCAGTGTTATTCAAGTCTTCTGTTTTATATAGACCTTCCGTCTAGTTGTTCTATCCATTTTTAAAAGTGTGATGTTGAAGTCTCAAATTATTATTGTTGAATTATGTATATCTCCTTCCAATTCTGTCAATATTTTGTTTTATCTATTTTGGGACAAGCAACAGACTCTTACCTCCATCTTCTGAACTCAGGGAACTTTCTGAGCTTTGCCTGTGGTATCCTTCAACTAGCATGGCCTCGAAATTCACTCAAGACGGTAATATGGAACAATCATAGGGCTCCCCTAATTTGTTTCCTGTCTCAACCATTGTTTCATATATTTTGCCCAGTTTTCTTTGGTTATTTCAGTTGGAAGAATAAATCTTGCCTCTGTCATTCTAAGAAACAGAAGCTAGTTATGTTTTAAGTCAAATTATTGCAAGATAATATCTCAAAACAAATTAACAAACTTTTTTAAAAAGGTCTGGATAGCAGATACTATTCATATACTATTACTATAATGTTACTATTTTAGGCATTGCCAGCCCTCTAGTCTCTGTCATATATACAGTACTTAACTCTGCCATTGTAGCACAAAAGTAGCCATAGACAATACATAAGTGAGTGTGGCTAGTCCCAATAAAATTGTATTTAGAAAAACAAGAGGTGGTGTCCTGGATGTAATTTGCCAACCTAACTTAAAATATTAATTTTTGTTATGTGTCTTTTACAGACTTCCTTTTCTGTGACCCTTCCTTCTGTTAGTCAGATATTGCCTAAAAGAGAATTAAAATTGTTATAAATGGATGCAAAGGAAAAAGAAACTGCAAATTTTTAAACTGCCAAAAGGGGCTCTTGAAGATTAAAATAGAAGTTTCAAGGAATGAAAAACAACCAATTTATGCCATAACACCAGAAGTAGAATTTAAGAAGAGCCAGACAACTTCATACATACTCTTTTCATCCTCCCCTCCCCTCCCTATTCTCATCTTTAGTCTTTACAGAAATAGATAAAAATCACTGGAGCTGACGAGATTAGGAAAAGAGAAATGTGGTGTTGCCTTGGTCAGGGAGCCAGACATGACAAAAGATGACAAAAATAAAACACAAGGAGAGGATGGGGTAAGTATTAGGAGGCTCTGACTACAGCCAAGGACCAGTGCCAAGGAGATTCACAACATCTGGGTCGGTATCTACAAATCCTGAGTCATTATTTATGTGAGCTCTATTACCCATTCTTTTCATTTCTGTAGGTTAAGGGACTTGCTTTGACAGTCTCTGATATATTACCTGTTATATTATTATTCAACAGGACATTTGCCCATTCCCAGCTGAGCCCCATTCAGTCTAGTAACTAGTGAAGATGGATACTCCCATCTTTAAGAGACAAACACTTTTAAATTAAATTTTCACTTCCCTCCCCTGCCCCTCCCAAAACAGACAGTGGGATGCTTGTCACTTGGAAAGGGATGAGGATATGAAAAGAAAAGTCCCAATAGGTATTTTGGGAGAGAATTAAAACTGGGAGAGAATTAAAAGAGGAGATAAGCCTCATCTTTATTATGTCCAACTATCCTAAATATATCCTCCAAATTTAGTGAAAATATCCACCTTTTTTGAGTGAAGCATTAACTGAGAATTATATCTCATAGATTGGACAGCATTTCAAGTTGGAATAAAAAAATATTCTCAACCAGTTTTGTGATCCATAGTTACTGATTTAGGGATTCCATTCTTTTAATCCTTAAATGTATTTTATTTTCTGGTTGTTTAAAAATCTTTTCTGTTTGTCCAACTCTAATTCTACTAGTTAGCATTTACAACCATACAATTGATTATTATTGTTTAGGCAGCTTACAAAAATTTAAAGGTCTACATCAATCACCTGTAATGGCATCTAATAATAGTACTCTTAGAAGAATAACGAGATCATGAGAGCTTCAAAGGACATTGGAAATCATAATTTCATCTTCATCATCCTACAGATGAGGAGACTGAGGCCCTGATAAGTGAAGTTGCATATCCAACATCACAAAAGTGGAACAAAGACTAAAATTAAAGGTTTTTTGACACTAGTCCATGCTCTTTTAATGATTCTGTGCCAACAGATACATCATTTAGTTCAAAAATTGCCTGTGGAGCTTGAAATACATCTTAATAATTATTTGAGATTTCTTACACAAGAGAAGCCCTATTTCAGCACAAAATAATTTTGCAAAATGAATGTAATCTATGAGAAAATGAAAATCTGACCAACTATGATATTTCACTAGCCCATTCATACGTCACCAAAGACAGTACAACTAACTAATGAGAACATTCATCAGTAGTGTTAAGTATCAATTCCAAAGCACTGTGTACTAACTCTTGCAACAACAGCCCTTGGTATTATTAATCTGTTTCTGGTTTCTATTCTTTCTCACCAACACACTTTCTCTTCACAGTCAGGCCCCTTGGAGCTGATTCGAAAATGCTGAGCTTAACCTGGCCTTAGTAAAGAGAGGTTTATTGTAAAGAATTGAGGATATTTCCCAGAACTTCACGGCAAATAATTCAGCAAATGCTTTATTAGGAACTCTTGGGAACCCATGGTTTCTCATCTCTTCCACTTATCACATCTGCCCCCACTCTTCTCATCTGCATTTTTTTAAGTAGGTGGATTAGGTCAGAGCACAGTCAACAATATACAAAAGTCCATAAAGTGCTGCTGAGAAACAGCCCCAGTCTCCAAGTCCACATTGCCTTACAGGTAAATTACCTCTTCTAAAAACTGTGTGACAGCATAAAGGAAGTTACTGAAATTTCTAATGTAACTGAGTATAGAAATAATGCTTACCACAGAAATTCTTTACATAGATATAAGGCTGTAGAATTTTCAAAATGCCTCCACATTCTCTTCTTTTCACCTCACCTTAATCCCATGGAGGAGATGACCAGGTGTCATTCATCCCATTTTGCAGCTGGAGAAATAAACTCAGAGACTTTAAATGATTCATCCAAGCAATCAAATCAGATCTTGAATCCAGGTTTCCTGGCTTCTAGTTCATTTGCCCTTTCAATAACCATATCCATGGCCGCTGGCCTGTGAAAGACAGAAGTCATGGTGATGTGGAGGTGAAGACGGCCAAGATAGGCGAACTCAATAGTAACCTATTTTAAAACTTGGTTCAGAATCCTACCAGTCTACAAACTGATTATTATTCTTGGATCTCAACTGTACCCATCTTCCATCTTTCCTGCTCTTTCTTGTGGACACACCAAATTATTTTAATCTGTGTTTTCAAATTTTACTTAACTTTTAACTTCCTATGGTCTGATTCCTTTTCTGATTGTGAACCAGGAGTGACCTGAAAAACTGACAGAAAATAACATGAATGGTGATAACAATGATAATAACAACCTAAGGCCAGGCTTCTATAGCATTAGTTTCTTTTGGAACTGAGGAACAGCATAAAAAAATTTAAAGGCAAATGTTAAATATCTGCCACTAGATGAAAGAATTTCTTATTTAGTGATTGATATGAGCCTGAGGAACTAACTCCATGTGTTGAAGCAGAGCAGAAAACTTGAGTACAAAGGTATTATGCAAACAAAGAACAGTATTTCCATATGTATAAGTTTGGGTCTGGCTGAAGTGAGCTCTGGGGCACCTTCTCTAACACAGACATGCGAATCTGGGATTTGTATCTAAAACATTCTTCATGGTTAGATCATTGTTTATATAAATGTAAGGTGGTAGTTTCTGGTAGGATATCCTGAGTGAGAATTTGCTAGTGAAGAAAACCTGAGGACAGATTTTAAATGTTTCCAAGGAACATATAAACACAGTGTTAACACAGCATCAGCCTATGTCAAGTAAAGCAGATAACATCTTGACATAAGGTTTCTCCCACCAAGAAGTTTGCCTTCGTGAACACCAGGAATGAAATCTCGAAGAAATGAATGTATCTTATAAACTTAAAACAGAAATCATGTGGCTTATAGGCCTATCCTCAAAGAAAACTGACTGGAGAATTTTAATTCAAATTGATGCTAAAACTGAACCTGCTCACTAAAATGTTCATTTTACACATCTTTAATTGACTAACATAAGAAGGATATGTTTTGTGTTTTTAATAAAATGACTACTACCTTGAATATCAATTATTACACTAATAATTAACCAAAAAAATCCAAAGTAATGTCTCCTCCTATCCCAGGAATAAACATTGTTACAGCAACTGCTTGCCTTCCTTTCATTCAAAACTTCCGCTTTAACTGAGTACACACAACTCTCTCCTTCCTGGTCACCATCACATTTCTGTTCTTCCATGTTCACCTCTCCCTAGGCTGACATTCTGGACTGGAAGAATGATAGGAAACAATGAAAGACACCACCAAACCAAGACTGATGGATAACTTAAAAGAGAATCAAGTAAAAATGCTCACTGACAGAAACCCAGTCACAGAAGCTTGAAACCTCAAGGTTTAAATTTGGAATGAAACTACAAAAAGCAAGCAGCGAATCCTATGGAAGAAAGAGGGAAATTAGGCAGATGAGTGGCAATGAAAATGCATGCCTCTTCCCCTTATTTCCCATAAGGATTTATTTCATTCCTCCTACATCTTTACATTCTCTCTTGGCTTACTACAGCCTCGATATCCTGGCCTCAAGCGATCCTCCCACCTCAGCCTCCCAAGTAGCTGGGACTACAGGCACAGGCCACTATGCTTGGCTAACTTCTGTATTTTTTGTAGAGATGGGGCTTTTCCATGTTGCCCAGGCTGGTCTCAAACTCCTGAACTCAAGCAATCCACCTGCATCAGCCTCCCAAAGTTTTGGGATTACAGGTGTGAGCCATGGCACCAGGCTGGACTTTTCTGTTTTACTCCTTTTTAAATGGCTGCTTTTCTAATCCTCAACTCTTCCATTTTTTTTCCTAAGTTCTCATCAACCCTTTTTCCTTTTTCTTTGGTCTGCATTTAAGTTTAAAATATGAGGGGCTTTTATTGTAATTCACGTATAGTTGAAAATCCATTCGACTGCGAGGCAGTACTTCAGCTCAGGGGAGCTGGGATTCTGTAGCAAGCCCAGTCAGTGTCAGATCTCTGCACCAGGGGCAGGCTAAGCCTGTCTTTCACTATGTCTGGCCTGTGTGGCCAGTTAAGGGTGGATGGAGTCTTAAAGCCTCTTTCTTCTGGGTTTTGTTGATACTCAAAACCAACTAAAAATCCCCTGCTACTACATAAGGTACAGTTAAATCTGGAAAAAAATGGAAATAATTATGGTTTTGTGGCGTCACTTTAAAAATACAAGCATCTTTTCTATTATTTTTCTTTTCTTGCAAATAACACAGAAGTAATATGACTTCCCAGGGATTAACTTGCTCATCTGACCAAATTTGGCTCAACATCTTGACAATGTCTGGTTAAAAGATGTGACTACCACAATCATAGCTTCTTATCCCCTACACCATGTTTTACTCATTACCTGGCAAAGGTACAAGCCAACATTCTCGTAAACCTTCTGATTTCCCGTTCATAATTTGAGGAAGTAAACCATGGCCGAGAAACCACATGAAACTCCATTAAATGAATCTAAATAAATGATAACTCTCCAAATGAATCAGCGTTTACCCAAATTCCATGCACTGCAGAGAGACAGGAATGGTCAATAAATACCAGACTCTCAATAACCACAATGCACAGACTTGATCTCAGGGTCAACTCCATCTCAGCTGAATGTAAAGCGAAAGGAATATGCACAATCCTGGTCACAGCTAGAAATGTGCTGGTTAAACAACAGACCTCATGTGTCTTTGTAACAACTGACACACAAGGCAGAATAAATTAGGAAAACTGAGCCAGGCCATTAAAATGGATGCTTAAACAGGAAAAGAAAAAGATTTTAAGGACTAAGGATCGCTTTGAAAGATTGCACAGAAGGTAACTTTTAAATTACACAAGATTTTTTATGATCATAACGAGGTCATTTTCTTGGCAAGGCTGTGCCTGAATGGTTTTGTTTGTTTGTTTGTTTGTTTGTTTTGAGACAGAGTTTTGCTCTGTCACCCAGGCTGTAGTGCAGTGACACGATTTCGACTCACCACAACCTTCGCTTCCTGGGTTCAAGTGATTCTCCTGCCTCAGCCTCCTGAGTAGCTGGGACTACAGGCACACGCAACCACACCTGTCTAATTTTTGTATGTTTAGTAGAGACAGGGTTTCACCATATTGGCCAGACTGGTCTCAAACTCCTGACCTCATAATCCAACCACTTCGGACTCCCAAAGTGTTGGGATTACAGGCGTGAACCACCTCACCCAGCCCCACCTGAATGTCTTTTATCCCTTAAACAAATGTTTGTGGAATTCTTATTTTGTTTCAGGGAATGTGCTAGGTACTGGGGATATAGCAAACAAGAATATACTTCTTATCCTTATAGGCCAAGTCCAGGTCATTGCTTGTTTTTTGTAAATAAAGTTTCATTGAAACACAATAATTTGGTTATGTATTTTATCTCCAGCTGCTTTCATGCTATAATGACAGAGCTGAGTAGTTGTGACAGAGATTGTATGACCTGCAAAGCCTAAAATGTTTACTGTCTGGCCCATTAGAAAGAAGGTTTGTCAACCTCTGTTCTAGAGGGGAAAATGAACATGTATATGGAAAATTATAAAACTGTTTAATAAGAGCTAAGATGTGGGAATTGTGCAGTGTTATGGATTGACAGAGAAGAGTACCTAGTCCTAATTTGAAAGATCAAGGAAGATTTACATTTAAGCTGAGACCTAAACATTAACAAGTAGGTAACCAGTTGTTGGGTACAGAATGTATCACATGCAAAGACCTAGGGGCATTCACGGAACTGGAAGTATAGGATGTCACTTGACTAGAATAAGGCAAGTGAGGACAGTAGAGAAGAGAGATGGTGGCAGAGGGAAAATCAGGACCCAGATCACAAATATTCCTCAATACTATCCTAATAAGCTTTGAAATTATTCTGAGAGTTTAAGGTGTAGGGTGAAATAATCAAGCTGTATGAATCTATAATTTGGTGTTTATATAGGACTTATAAAAAGGCTCATTTCTGACACAGTCACCAGGAAAACAAAAGCAATGAACTTTGAAATTGAGATTCATCAGGAAATGCTAATATTCAAATTAATCCATCCCCCCAAACCTTATCAACCCATGGCTGTGGGAATTAAGTGGCTGGGACAGCATGATAAGACAATTTTCTAGAACTCTTAAGCCAAAGCATCAATTCCAGTTTGTGCTCCCAGCACAATCAAAGCACCTGAAAAGATAGTCAGTGATGGATGCTATATTAGTCCATTCTCACATTGCTATAGGGAACTACCTCTTTTATGAAGAAAAGAGGTTTAATTGACTCACAATTCCACAGGCTGTGCAGTAAGCATGGCTGGGGGCCTCAGGAAACTTACAATCAAGGCTGAAGTTGAAGGAGAAACAGGCACATCTTCACATGGGTGGGAGGACACTTTCAAACAACTGGATCTCATGAGAATGGTATCACAAGACAGCACTAGGGGCATGGTGCTAAACCATAAGAAACCACCTACATGATCCAATTACCTCCCATCAGGCCCCAACGCCAACACTGGGGATCACAATTCAACATGAGACCTGGGTGGGGATACAAAGCCAAACAATATCATTCTGCTCCTGGTCCCTTCTAAATCTCATGTCCTTCTCACATTTCAAAACACAATAATGCCTTCCCAACAGTCTCCCAAAGTCTTAACTTATACCAGCATTAACTCAAAAGTCCAAAGCATAAAGTCAAGGGACAGGGTTGAGGTCATAGCAAAAGTGTAGATACAGGAAGGGATACAAAATTGAGGTCAATAATTGAATTTATTACAGTAGATTAAGTAATAGACCATGTGATTATCTGGGGAAGGGGGTCGGGAGAAAGAATCCCAGGAAGAGTAAATAGCCAGTGCAAAAATCCTAAGGCAGGAGGATCCCTGATATATTTGAGAAACAACAAGGAGTTCAGTAGGTCTAGAATGCAGTAAGTGAGGAGGAGTGTAGTAGGAGGTGAGACTGAAGAAGTAATGGCGGCCAGATGTGGGGAGAGAATAGCCATTTGAGTGAATGAAAAATCAATACAGGGTTCTGTGCAAAGGGCTAGCACAGTTTGACTTATACTTTAAATGAATCGCTCTAACCCATGTGTTGAGAATAAACTTGATGAGACAACGGTGGAATCAGGGAGAACAGTTAGAAAGCTATCTCAGTAGTTCAGGTTGAAGATAGTGGTACTCAGTGGCAGCAATGGAGATGATGAGAAAAGGTTAAATTTGTATATATTCTGATGTCAGAACCAAGAGGATTTCCTGACAAATTGGATGAGGTGTGTGAGAAAAAGAGAAGAGTCAATGATGACTTCAACATGTTTGGCCTGAATAGCAGAAATGATGGAGTTGCCTTCAAATAAGATGAAAAAAACTGCATGTGAAATAGTGTGAGATGCACCTTGGTGAGGAACATATTGAGTTTGTGATGTTTACTAGAAATCCAAGTGGAAATGTCAAATAGGCAAGAAGATACTAAAGTTAAGGAGAAAAGCCTGAGTTAAAGGTATATATTTGGGAATCATTGGTTTGTGAATGGCATTGAAAGCAAAAATACTGGTTACGTTCACGAAGGGAGTTAGTGTAGATAGGGTAGGTTTAAAGACTGAGTGTTGGGGAGGTCCAACATTAAGAGATCTGGAAGAGGAGGAACAGAAAATAAGACTAAAATGGAACAGCCAATGAATATAAAGAAAGGCAAGTATATAGACATTGTACTACAATGGAAGAAGTCAAATCTAAACTGTCCCAGTTGCCTCAGTTTTCAGGCAGTGAAGGATGGCTTTTTCTTCAGCATCTGATATGGTTTTGCCTCTGTGGCTCTGCAAGGAACAGCCCCACATAGCACAGTGCCCCTGTGGCTCTGTAGGGTAAAGTGCTCACAGCTGCTTTCATGAGCTGGTGTTGAATGCTTGCAGTTTTTCAGGTGCACAGTGCAAGCTATCAGTGGATTTATTATGCTGGTATTGGGAGGATGGTGGCCCTCTTCTCTCAGCTCCACTAGGTAGTGCCCCAGTGGGGACTTTGTGTGGATGCTCCAACCCCACATTTCCCTTCTCACTGCCCTAGTAGGGGTTCTGCATAAGGGCTCCACCCCTGCAGCAGACTACTGCCAGAACATCCAAGCATTTCCATACATCCTTTGAAATCTGAACAAAGGCTCCCATGCCTCAACTCTTGCCCTCTCTGCACTCGCAAGCTTAACACCACATGTAAGACTTGGCAGCTTCTGGGTTGCAACTTCTGAGGCAGTGGCCTGAGCTGTATCCTGGCCCCTTTTAGCCATGGCTGGAGCTACAGTGGCTGGGATGCAGGGTGCTATGTGCCAAGGCTTCACAAAGCAGTGGGGCCCTGGGCCTGGCCCACAAAACCATTTTTCCCTACTAGGCTTCCAGGCCTATGATGGGAGGGGCTGCCACAAAGGTCTCTGAAATGCCTTGGAGGCATTTTCCCCATTGACTTGGCTATTAACATTCAGCTCCTCTTTACTTATGCAAATTTCTGTATCCAACTTGAATTCCTCCCCAGAAAAATGGGTTTTCCTTTTCTACCACATGGTCAGGCTAAATATTTTCCAAACTTTTATGCTCTGCTTCCTTTTTAAATATAAGTTCCAGCTTAAGATAATCTCTTTGCACACACATATGAGTATACACTTTTGTTGTGATTACTTGTGGTGCCTTTGTCATGAAATCTTTGTCCATTCCTATAGCCAGGATGGTATTGCCTAGGTTGTCTTTCAGGATTTTTATAATTTGGGTTTTACATTTAAGTCTTTAATCCATCTTCAGTTGATTTTTGTGTATGGTGTAAAGAAGAGGTCCAGCTTCAATCTTTTGCATGTGGCTAGCCAGTTATCCCAGCACCATTTATTGAACAGGGAGTCTTTTTCCCATTGCTTGTTGTTTTCAAAGGTCAGATGGTCATAGGTATGCAGCCTTATTTCTAGGCTTTCTATTCTGTTTCATTGGTCTATGTGCCTGTTTTTGTACCACTACCATGCTGTTTTGGTTTCTGTAGGCCTGTAGTATAGTTTTAAGTTGGGTAACATGATGCCTCCACCTTTGTCCTTTTTGCTTAGGATTGGGTTCTTTTTTGGGTTCTATTTGGGTTCTTTTTTGGTTCCATATGAACTTTAAAGTTCCATATAAATTTTAGTTCTGTGAAGAATGTCAATGGTATTTTGATAGAAATAGCATTTAATCTGTAAATTGCTCTGGGCAGCATGGCCACTTTAATAATATTGATTCTTCCAATCCATGAGCATGGGATTTTTTCATTTAGTTTATGTCTTCCCTGATTTCTTTGAGCAGTGTTTTACAATTCTCCTTGCAAAGATCTTTCACCTCCCTGGCTAGCTGTATTCCTAGTTATTTTATTCTTTTTGTGGCAATTGTGAGTGGGATTGCCTTTCTGATTTGTCTCTCAGCTTCACTGTTGTTGGTTTATAGGAATGCTGGTGATTTTGTGCCTTGATTTTTGTATCCTGAGACTTTGCTGAAGTTGTTTATCAACTGAAAGAGCATTTGGGCTGAAACTATAGGGTTTTTTAGATATAGGATCATGTTGTCTGCAAACAGGGATAGTCTGACTTCCTCTCTTTCTCTTTGGATGCCTTTATTTCTTGCTTTAGCTTGATTGCTCTGACAAGGACTTCTAATACTCTGTTGAATAGGAGGGGTGAGAGAGGACATCCTTGTCTTGTGCTGGTTTGTACGCAAAATGCTTCCACCTTTTGCCCTTTCAGTAAGAGGTTGTTGGTGGGTTTGTCATTGATGGCTCTTATTATTTTGAGGTATGTCCCTTCAATTCCTAGTTTATTGAGAGTATTTTAAAGAAAGGAGTGTTGAATTTTATCAAAAGCCTTTTATGCATCTATTATGATAATTGTGGTTTTGTCTTGAATTCTGTTTATGCAATGAATCACATTTATTGATTTTTATACGTTGAAACAAACCTTTACCCCGAGGACAAAGCCTACTTGATCACGGTGGATTAGCTTTTTGATGCGCTGCTGGATTTCATTTGGAATTATTTTGTTGAGGATTTTTGCATTGATATTCATTAAGGATAGTGGCCTAAAAGTTTCTTTTTTTTGTTGTATTTCTTCCAGGTTTTTAGTTTTAGGATGATGCTGACCTCATAGAATGAGTTGAGGAGGGGTCTCACCTTCTCAATTTTTGGAATAGTTTCAGTAGAAATGTTGCCAGCTCTTCTTTGTACATCTGTTTGAATTTGGCTGTTAATCCATCAGGTCTGGGGTTTGGGGTGTTGGTATGCTATTTATTACTGATTCAATTTCAAAGCTCACTATGGTCTGTTCAGGGAATCAATTTCTTCCTAGTTCAGTCTTGGGAGGGTGTATGTGTTCAATAATTTATCCATCTCTTCTAGGTTTTCTAGTTTTTGTGCATAGAGGTGCTCATAGCAGTTTCTGATGGTTATTTTTATTTCTGTGGGGTCAGTGGTAATATTCCCTTCATCATTTCTATTTGTGCTTACATGGATCTTCCTCTTTTCTTTCTTATTAGTCTAGCTAGTGGCCCAAATTATTAAATTTTTCAAAACACTAACTCATGAATTTGTTAATCTTTTGAATGGTTTTTCATGTCAAGATTTCATTCAGTTCAGCTCTGATTTTGGTTATTTCTTGTCTTTGCTAGCTTTGGGGTTGATTCATTCCTGCTTGTATCATTTTTTCTGTTGTAATGTTAGGTTCTTAATTTGAGATCTTTTTAACTTTTTGTTGTGGGCATTTAGTGCTATAAATTTCCCCTTTAACACTTCCTTAGCTGCTTCCCAGAGATTCTGGTATGCTGTACCTTTGTCATCATTAGTTTCAAAGAACTTCTTGATTTCTCCCTTAATTTCATTATTTACCCAAAAGTCATTCAAAAGCATGTCGTTTAATTTGCATGTAAGGAATTTTCTTAGTCTTGACATCTATTTTTATTGTGCTGTGGTCGAAGAGTGTGTTTGGCCATAATTTCCATTCTTTTGCATTTGCTGAGGATTGTTTTACGTCCAATCATGTGGTCAATTTTAGAGTAAATACCTTGTGGCAATGAGAAGAATGTATAGTCTGTTGTTATGGGGTGGAGAGTTCTGTAGAGTTCTATCAGATCCATTTGGTCCAATGTTGAGTTCAGGTCCTGAATATCTGTGTTAGCTTTGTGCCCCAATGATCTGCCTAATACTGACAATGGAGTGATTAAGTCTACCACTATTATTTTGTGGGAATCTATGTCTCTTTGTAGGTCTCTAAGAATTTGCTTTATCAATCTGGGTGCTCCTGTGTTGGCTGAACAAATATTTAGGATAGTTAGGTCTTCTTGTTGAATTGAAACACTTACCATTATGTAATGTTCTTCTTTGTTCTTTTTGATCTTTGTTTGTTTAAAGTCTATTTTGTCTGAAATTAGGATTGCAACCCCTGCCTTTTTCTGATTTCCATTTGCTTGGTAGATTTTCCTCCATCGCTTTATTTTGAGCCTATGGGTGTCATTACATGTGAGATGGGTCTCTTGAAGACAGCATACCCTTGGGTCTTGCTTTTTTGTTTTTTCAAGATGGAGTTTTGCTCTGTCACCCAGGCTGGAGTGCAGTGGCATGATCTCGGCTCACTGCAACCTCCGCCTCCCGGGTTCAAGCGATTCTCCTTCCTCAGCCTCCTGAGTAGCTGGGATTACAGGTGCCCACCACCACACCTACCTAATTTTTGCATTTTCAGTACAGACAAGGTTTTACCATGTTAGCCAGGCTGGTCTAAAACTCATGACCTTGTGATCTGCCCACCTCAGCTTCCCAAAGTGTTGGGATTACAGGCATGAGCCACTGCACCTGGCCGGGTCTTGCTTTTTTATCTAGCTTGCCACTCTGTGACTTTTTTTTTGAGACAGATTCTCACTCTGTCACCCAGGCTGGAGTGCAGTGGCATGATCTCAGCTCACTGCAACCTCTGCCTCCCAGGTTCCAGTGATTCTCCTGCCTCAGCCTCCTGAGTTGTTGGGATTACAGGTGCCTGCCACTACACCTAGCTAATTTTTTGTATTTTTAGTAGGGACAGGGTCTCACAATGTTGGCCAGGCTAGTCTTGAACTCCCAACCTTGTGATTCACCTGCCTTGGCCTCCCAAAGAGCTGGGAGTACAAGTGTGGCCACTGCCCCCGGCCTCTGTGACTTTTAAGTGGGAGCACTTAGCCTATTTACATTCAAGATTAGTATTAATATGTGTGGAGTTGACCCTGCCATTGTGTTGTTAGCTGGTTATTATGCTGGCTTGCTTGTGCAGTTGCTTTATAGTGTCACTGATCTGTGCATTTAAGTGTTCTGTTTTGTATTGGCTGGTAGTGGTCTTTCCTTTCTATATCTAGTGTTCCTTTCAAGATCTCTTGTAAGGCAGGTCTGCTGGTAACAAACTCCCTTAACATTTGCTTATCTAAAAGGATCTTATTTCTTCTGTTCGGAAGCTTAGTTTGGCTGGATATAAAATATTCAGTAAGAGTTTTTTTTTCTTTAAAAACTCTGAATATAGTCTCCCAATCTCTTCTGCCTTATAGGGTTTCAGCTGAGAAGGTCACTGTTAGCCTGATGGGGTTCCTTTTGCAGGTGACCTGCCATTTTACTCTAGCTGACTTTAATATTCTTTCTTTTATTGGGACCTTGGAAAATCTGATGATTATGTGTCTTGGGGATTATCTTCTTGTGTTGAATGTTGCAGGAGTTCTCTTTATTTGCTAAATTTGACTGCTGGCCTCTCTAGCAAGGTTGGGGAAAATTTCATGGATGATATCCCGAAATATGTTTTCCAAGTTGTTTGCTTTCTCCCCTCCCTTTCTAAGATGACAATGATTCACAGATTTGGCCACTTTATATAATCCCATACTTCATGGAGGTTTTATTTATTTATTTTTACTCTTTTTTTGAAATTTGTGTCTGTCTCATTTCAAAGAGCCAGTTTTCATGTACTGAGATTCTTTCCTCAGCTTGATTTGTGTGCTGTTAATATTTATGATTTTATATATTATATGTTAATATTTATGATATTATATTTATGATTGCATTGTGAAATTCTTGCATTGTGTTAGTCACCATTAGGTTCTTTTTTATATCAGCTATTTCATCCTTCAGCTCCTATATCTGTCATTGTATTGTGGTTCTTCATTTCCTTGCATTGGGTTTTGCTGTTCTCCTGAATCTCAATGATCTTTGCTCCTATCCACACTCTGAATTCTATTTCTGTCATTTTAGCCAGCTCAGCTGGGTTAAAAACTCTTGTTGAAAAACTGGTGCAGTAATTTGGAGGACATATGTCACTCTGGCCACTTGAGTTACCAGTGCTCTTGCATTGGTTCTTTCTCATCTTTGCATATGTGTGTTCATTAAGAGCAATCAGGATGATGTCATTTACATTGACGTCGTCAGAACTTGTGCAAGCTTCAATGCCTTCATCTGAAAGATACTAACCCACCTGAGACAATGCTGCTTCTCAATTCTTCTATCCTAACCACCCTACTTTTAAAAAAGAGCTTTACTGAGATATAATTTTCATTCCATTAAATTCACCAACTGAAAATATACAGCTTAGAGTGGCTTTTAGTGTATTCACAGTGTATTTATTTCCTTTCCTATGGCTACTGTAAAAATTACCATAAATTTTGTAGATTAAAACAACATAAATTTATTATCTCACAATTCTAGAGGTCAAAATTCAAAAATTTGTGTGTCATTGAACTAATGTCAACATGTTGATCAGGTTGATTGCCTTTCTGGATGCTCCAAAGTATAATCCAGTCTCTTGACTTTTCTAACTCCTAGAGGCTGCTCATATTCTTTGTGTCATGGCCCCCTTCCTCCATCTTCAAGGCCAGCAATGGCTGGTAGACTCTTTGACTTGATGCCACTTTTCTGATTCTGACTTTTCTGCTTTTCTCTTCCTCGTTTAAACACACTTGTGATTATATTGGGCCCATGCAGATAATCTCTCTGTTTTATAATCAGCTGCTTAATAACCTTCATTTCATTTGCAACCTTAATTCTCCTTGCCATTTAACATACCATATTCATAGTTTCTGAGAATTATAAAGTGGACATCTGGGATGAAAAGAGTGACATTAGTCTGTGGGCTACACACAGAGTTGTGTAACCATCATCACAATCTAAGTTTAGAACATTTAGAATATAACGATTCCTTCATAATCATGGTATTTTAAACTGCAACAGCCCTCTCCTATCAATAATCCCAATTTCCTTACTATGCTTTTTTTCATATCACTTATTACCTTCTAAAAATATCACTTGCTTTCTTGTTTTGTTAATTTTATAATTGTTTGTCTCCTCCCAGTAGAATGTAAACTCCAGGAGGATAAGGGTTTTGTCTGTTTAGCTTACAGATATATCCCAAGCATTATAAACAGTGTCTAGCACTTAAACAGGTGTTCAAATACTTACTGAATGAACAATTTCCTTGTCAATTTTAGAGCACAATATGTCTTTGTTCTGAAAACCTGAGACTGACGTCCTCCAGAATTTACTGGAACCTATAGTTTATTGCACTGTGATAGTTTTGTATAAAGTTAAAAAGGAGAGACTTCCTCTCTTATCATTACAGACCAAATTGCAGATATATTATCCCTAACCCTGGATATCTAGGTCAGTGTCACATAGCTGTATTTAGACCCTTGGTGGAGTAAGTCAATAGGGTTTAAGACTCAGGGAATTTAAGACGAACTTCTGTTTCAGACACAGGCCCTTTATGAATATGATACTCTTTGGATAGTGCAATTGGAGATACAGCAGAGAACAATCATCACAGATACTACTTATTGAATAATTAGTAAGTACTGGGTACTACACTAGGTGCTTTACATGTGTTATGTACAATTTTTAGCATAATCGTGCAATATAAATACTATTATTTTTTTTTCAGGTGAGCCGCCAAGAGGTTTAGTGATTTCCTCAAGGTTAACTGATTATTAAAAGGTAAACTAGGATTTGAACTGGGTCTGTCTTACTCTAAAGCCCTCTTACTGTCTGATATGTTTGGATCTGTGTCCCCACCCAAATCTCATGTCAAATTGTAATCCCCAATGTTGAAGATTGGGCCGGATGAGAGGTGATTGGATCATGGGGGTAGATTTCCCCCTTTGGTGCTGTTTTTGTGATAGAAGTCTCATGAGATCTGGTTGTTTAAAAGTGTGTGGCACCTCCCCATTCTCTCCTCTTCCTCACGCTCTTCCATGTAAGATATGCATGCTTTCCTTTCACTTTCTAAAATGATTGACTGTTTCCTGAGGCTCCCCTAGAAGCCACTATGCTTCCTGTACAGCTGGCAAAACTGTGAACCAATTAAACCTCTTTTCTTTATAAATTACCCAGTCTACATTATTTCTTTATAGCAGTGCAAGAAAGGAATAATACAGAAAATTGGCACCAAGTAGTGGGGCATTGCTATAAAGATACCTGAAAATGTGGAAGCAGCTTTGGAACTGGGTAATAGACAGAAGGTGGAGGAGTGTGGAGGGCTCAGAAGAAGACAGGAAGATGAGGGAAAATTTGGAACTTTCTAGAGACTTGTTAAATTGCTATGACCAAAATGCTGGTATTGATATGGACAGTAAAGGTCAGGCTGATGAGATCTCAGATGAAAATGAGGAACTTATTGGAAACTGGAGCAGAAGACACTTTGGCTTCTTAGCAACAACAAAAAAAATTGGCTGTATTATGCTACTGCCCTAGGGATCTGTGAAACTTTCAACTTGAGAACAATGATTTAGGGTATCTGGTGGAAGAAATTTCTAAGCAGCAAAGTGTTCAAGATTTGGCCTGTCTGCTTCTAACTGCCTGTGCTTATATGCATAAGCAAGGAAATGATCTGAAACTGAAATTTATATTTAAAAAGGAAGCAGAGTATAACAATTTGAAAACTTTGCAGCCTGGCCATGTGTTAGAAAAGAAAACCCATATTCAGAGGAGGAATTCAAGCAGGCTGCATATATTTGCATAGCTAAAAGGAATGCAATTGCTATTAGCCAAGATAATGGAAAAATGCCTTGAAGGCATTTCAGAGACATTTGAGGCAGCCCCTCCCAACACAAACCTGGTGGCCTGGGAGGGAAGAATGGTTTCCCCGGCCAGGCCCAGTGTCTCACTGCCCTGCACAACCTCAGGACACTGCTCCCTGCATCCCAACCATTTCACCTTCTGCTGTGGCTAAAAAGGCCCAAAATACAGCTTGGGCAGCTGCTTCAGAGGTTGCAAGCCACAAACCTTGAGTGTTTCCACATGGTTTAAGCCTGCACATGCACAGTGTACAGGAGTTGAAGCTTGGGAGCCTCCACCTAGATTTCAGAGAATATATGGAAAAGCCTGGCTGTCCAGGCAGAAGCCTGCTGTAGGAGTGGAGCCCACATGGTGGAGAACCTCTACTAGGTCAGTGTGGAGAAAAAATGTGGCGTTGAATCTCCCATACAGAGTTCCCACTGGAGCACTGCCTAGTGCAGCTATGAGAAGAGGACCACCATTCTCCAGATCTCAGAACGGTAGATACACTAACAGCTTTCAACCTGCACCTGGAAAAGCTTCAGGCACTCAACACCAGCCCTTGAGAGCAGCCTTGGGAGTTGAGTCCTGCAAAACCACAGGCATGGAGATGCTCAAGGTCTTGGGAGTCTACTTATTGCATCCGTGTGCCCTGAATGTGGGACATAGGGTCAAAGGAGATTATTTTGGAGCTTTAAAATTTAATGGCTGCCCTGCTGGGTTTCAGACTTGCATGGTCCTGTAGCCCGTTTTTTTGGCCAGTTTCTTTCCTTTGAAATGGGAGTATTTACCCAATGCCTGTATTCCCACTGTATGTTGGAATTAACTAACTTGTCTTTGATTTTACAGGCTTATAGGCAGAATGGACTTGCCTTGTCTCAGATGAGAATTTGAACTCTGGACTTTTAAGTTAATGCTAGAAAAAGTTAAGACTTTTGGGGACTGTTGGGAAGACATGATTGTATTTTGCAATGTGGGAAGCACATGAGATTTGGGAGGGTCCAGGGGCAGAATAATACAGTTTGAATCTGTGTCCCTGTCCAAATCTCATGTTTAATTGTAATCCCCAATGTTGGAGGGATGGGGGGCTGCTGGGGTGATTGGATGATGGGGGCAGATTTCCCCTTTGGTGTTATTTTTGTGGTAGAGTTTTCATGAGATCTGGTTGTTTAAAAAGTGCATAGCACCTCTCCCCTCTCTCCTCTTTCTCCTGCTCCTGCCATGTAAGATGTATCTGCTTCCCCTTCACCTTTCATCATGACTGAAAGCTTCCTGAGGCCTCCCCAGAAGCTGTCATGCTTCCTGTACAGCCTGCAGAGCTATGAGCCAGTTAAGCCTCTTTTCTTTATAAATTACCCAGTCTCAGGTATTTTTAATATATATAGCAGTGTTAGAATGGACTTATACACTGTCCACTGTACCACTATACTATCATTTGATCCCATTAAGACCATGTTTCTGGGAAACCTCATATTTTGTGGAAAAAATCAAGGCATTAATAATCCATAAATATTGTTAATAAAATACACATTTAGCCAGTTCAACTTTTATTTCATCATTTTTTTTTGCCTGACAATTAAATAAATACTACTAGGTAATTCAACTACTTGTTACTTTACATCTTGGTATAGTATTGCTAATTTTGCAAAAATTTCCTCAAGGCCTTTCTGACCTAGTTTTCACACATGTTCCTACCTTAGTCTATGCTTGTGTTGAAGCTACTAGACCAAGCATCCTACAGTTTACCCAACATTGTATAAGTCCTAGTTGGTATTTGGATGGTCTTCATCTGCCACTCCACTTAACTTTCCATTTGAATCACCGCAATATCTATGAACTCATTAAGAGTACTCAAGAGCTCCATTTCTAACCTGACCCCCTTCTTTTCCTCTGTCCAGCCTCAGACTATGTATACAATAAGCCATCAACATTTTATGTGTGTTCACTTCCTCAAGTTAGGATTAGTAACCTTGCCAATATCCATACCCTTCCTCTTTTCAGTAAACTAGTAACTTTAATCTTCAACTTCCAGAGGACATAATTCTGGAGTCACATTTCTTTCCTTGTCAGCATTCAAGTTAACACTATAGAGGCCTTATTTATGTAATTCATGACCAGAAACTATCAATGTCTTTCAATGAAAGCCCATACCTTGAAGTATGGGAATGGACACCTTTCTTTAGATGCTGGTTTCACTGCTAAATAGTTACGTACATTTGGACCAGTAACTTTATTTCCTCAGTTTCTTTATCTCTAAAATGTTTTAATGATACTCATTTCATAGGGTTTCAAGATTAAATGACATAATTAATGGGTGCCTAGATAACATTTTTTAGAGACAAGTTTATGCATGTAAATGTTTTTCTTCCTGAGTTTTCCACTTTAATTTACTTTCAGGAAAATTGATAACTACCTCTATTCCTATTATTATTATTATACTTTAAGTTATAGGGTACATGTGCACAACGTGCAGGTTTGTTACATATGTATACATGTGCCATGTTGGTGTGCTGCACCCATTAACTTGTCATTTACATTAGGTATATCTCCTAATGCTATCCTTCCCCCCTCCCTCAAACCCATGACAGGCCTCGGTGGGTCATGTTCCCCTTCCTGTGTCCAAGTGTTCTCATTGTTCAATTCCCACCTATGAGTGAGAATATGCGGTGTTGGGTTTTCTGTCCTTGCGATAATTTGCTGAGAGTGATGGTTTCCAGCCTCATCCATGTCACTGCAAAGGACATGAACTCATCCTTTTTTATGGCTGCATAGTATTCCATGGTGTATATGTGCCACATTTTCTTAATCCAGTCTATCATTGATGGACATTTGGGTTGGTTCCAAGTCTTTGCTATTGTGAATAGTGCCGCAACAAACATATGTGTGCATGTGTCCTTATAGCAGCATGATTTATAATCCTTTGGGTATATACCCAGTAATGTGATGGTTGGGTCAAATGGCATTTCTAGTTCTAGATCCCTGAGGAATCACCACACTGTCTTCCAAAATGGTTGAACCAGTTTACAGTCCCACCAACAGTGTAAAAGTGTTCCTATTTCTCCACATCCTCTCCAGCACCTGTTGTTTCCTGACTTTTTAGTGATCACCATTCCAACAGGTGTGAGATGGTATCTCGTGGTTTTGATTTTCATTTCTCTGACAATGAGCATTTTTTCATGTGTCTGTTGGCTGCATAAATGTCTTCTTTTGAGAAATATCTGTTCATATCCTTCACTCACTTTTTGATGGGGTTGTTTGTTTTTTTCTTGTAAATTTGTTTGTGTTCATTGTAGATTCTGGATATTAGCCCTTTGTCAGGTGAGTAGATTGCAAAAATGTTCTCCCATTCTGTAGGTTGCCTGATCACTCTGATGATAGTTTCTTTTGCTGTGCAGAAGCTCTTTAGTTTAATTAGATCCCATCTGTCTACTTTGGCTTTTGTTGGCATTGCTTTTGGTGTTTTAGACATGAAGTCCTTGCCCATGCCTATGTCCTGAATGGTATTGCCTAGGTTTTCTTCTAGAGTTTTTATGGTTTTAGGTTTAACATTTAAGTCTTTAATCCATCTTGAATTAATTTTTGTATAAGGTGTAAGGAAGGGATCCAGTTTCAGCTTTCTACATATGGCTAGCCAGTTTTCCCAGCACCATTTATTAAATAGGGAATCCTTTCCCCATTTCTTGTTTTTGTCAGGTTTGTCAAAGATCAGATGGTTGTAGATGTGTGGTGTTATTTCTGAGGTCTCTGTTCTGTTCCATTGGTGGTCTATATCTCTATTTTGGTACCATTACCATGCTGTTTGGGTTACTGTAGCCTTGTAGTATAGTTTGAAGCCAGGTAGCATGATGTCTCCAGCTTTGTTCTTTTGGCTTAGGATTGTCTTGGCAATGCGGGCTCTTTTTTGGTTCCATATGAACTTCAAAGTCGTTTTTTCCAATTCTATGAAGAAAGTCATTGGTAGCTTGATCGGGATGGCATTAAATGTATAAAATGCCCGTGAAATGGGCAGTATGGCCACTTTCAAGATATTGATTCTTGCTATCCCTCTATTCCTATTATTATAGGGAAGGTATGTGTTTGGGGAGAAAATAGAAAGATTTTTATAAGGGTCACCCACTTGTGCTTTAAAAATAAAAAGTTCAGAGGAAGCAATTCATGAGCATAACAGGATAGGTTAAAATATCTTGAGGATGTATGAAATCAAAATTTTTTCAGCATAAAATTAAAAGGATTCCCATGTGCTAGGGAAAGTGCTAAAGAAAAGACTTTGAAACTCAGAACCAAAGTGGGACTATCCCCTGTTTCTGGTAGTGACACTGAGATTTGGCAAGATCCCCCAAAATTACATTTGGTTAGTATGTCAGGATCATGGAAGAACATAATGAGGGAAAAATCTAGGCGGGTAACTTGGAGTGAGATTTTGCCACTTTATAGAGTTTTATTTTGTTAAACAGAAAGTAAAGAGTTTTAAAACAAGGTAAGATTTTACTCAAGAGCTATTTTAGGAAAATTAATCTGAAGGCAGTCAAAATTGGAGAGAAAAACTGCTGGAAGAAAGAGATTAGATGGAAAGATAGGGATTACAATTTATTGCAATAGCCAGAGACTGAAGTGATAAAAATCTTAAAATTGTATGGTTTGAACCTCCCAGTTGCTGAACTTGAAAAGCTAGGTGAAGGAAGCACTTTGGCCAGGATTTCAAGATGCTCTTGGCTTTGCCTGAGAGAATTACAGCCATCCATGAACTAAAACAGTGTTTGAAACACAAAGGTGTTAGGAATCTCATTTAACCTGGCCTCAGCATGCCAGGCATATTATGGGATGGACCCTTTGTCTTCTCTTCAGCAATCCACTTTCAATAACCTCAGGACTAAGAGGTAGAAAATTGGATGCTATGGAAAAGGGAAGGCTGAGAGAGTCTTGAGTGGCTCACTGATTGTAATGGCTCCAAAATCAAGCTAGCTGCACTCTTGCAGCCAAGTGTGTGTGTGTGTGTGTGTGTGTGTTTTCTTTTACACAGTACTCCAGAATATTTTTACCTAGTTTAAAAATCATTATTGCTGTTGAAATACAAACTAGACTTTCATTAAACAACACATACTGCAAAGGTTTGAGGGTTGCCAGTTAAGCTTAGGGAAGCTTTTTCACTGCTCTTAGAGCTGTTACTCTCACAAATGAGAAAGAAATCCCCTGGTTACCATAAAGCATTAGCAAGATACTGACTGTACCTAAAAACTTAGTAACTATTGAATCCAGAAATAAATACCACATAACCAGTTATCTGGATAATTCTAGCCAAAAGATTACTTACTAACCTCCATTTTTCCTTGGAATGAAATATAGAGAAATGATAATATTTCACTAATTTTTATTTAAGGAATAAAGGAAAAGAGAATAATATATTTTGAGATTCTACTATGTTACAGGTACTTTGCTAGGATTTTGGTATACATTATTTCCTTCAAATTTTACAACAACCCTAGAGCTGAATATTTTCACAAAAGAAAAAATAGAACCTCAGAGTAGTAAGGTCACATGACCCAAATTAAAATGTGTAAAAATTTATTTAAGCTGGATTCTAGTCCAGGTTTGTCTCTCAAATTTTAGAAGAGATAGTTTAGGGAAGTATATGATTAATTTCTAAATGAATAGACAAGAACTACTGATTAAAAGGAAAGAGAAAAAAGATACTTCTAACATATGCCACCTAACTGATAATGGTCCCATTTTATAAATATGGAAATTAAAGAGCTGGAATCTCACCCATTCTGACTGCAAAACTCCTGCTGTCTTTCATTGCACAGATTCAAAGCATGCTAGAATAAAAAGTTTCCTTATTTTATGCAACATATTTATTTAATAGACAGGTAAGTAGAGGGCAAATGAATTTTCCACAGGTAAATAAGTTATCAATAATCAAGAGGTTTTTTTATCAGCTCATGGAATATTTTTCATGGTAGACCATGTGTTAGGCTATAAAACAAGTCACAATACATTTTTAAAAATCAAAATCGTATCAAGTATTTTCATGGCCTACAGTAGATTAAAACTAGAAATCAATTCCAAGAACTGTTAAAACAATATAGATATATGACAAATTTAAAACCTACTCCTGAATGATTTTTGGGTTAATGATGAAATTAAGATGAAAATTAAAAATTTTTTTGAAATGAATGAACATAGAGACACAACATACCAAAAAATCTGAGATATATACAAAGCAGTGCTAAGAGAGAAGTTTATAGCACTGAATGACTACATCAAAAAGATAAAAATATCACAAATTAATAATGTAATATTGTACCTCAAGGAAGTAGAATAACAAGAACAAACCAAAGCCAAAGCTAGCAGTAGAAAAGAAAATCAAAATCATAGCAGAACTGAATTAAGGTGAGACAAAAAAACAATCCAAGGAATCGGTAAATGAAAAATTGTTTTTGAAAAGATAAAATTGAGAGACCGCAAGCAAGATTAACCAAAAAAAGAATAGATTCAAATAAGCACCATTCAAAATGAGAAGGAGACATTACAACGGATACCACAGAAATATTAAAGATTATCAGAAACTACTATGAACATTTCTATGACCACAAATTAGAAAACCCAGAAAAAATGAATAAATTTCTGGAAATACACAACTTCCCAAGATTGAATCAGGAAAAAAATAGAAATCCTGAACAAAGCAATAATAAGTAGTGATACTAAAACACTAATAAAAATATCTCAACAAGGTCGGGCACAGTGGCTCAGTCCTGTAATCCCAACATTTTGGGAGGTTAAGGCACAAGGACCACCTAATGTGAGGAGCTCGAGATCAGCCTGGCCAACATGAGAAAACCCTGTCTCTACTAAAAATACAAAAATTATCTCAGCATGGTGGTTCCCACCTGTAATCCCAGATACTCAGGAGGCTGAAGCAAGATAATCACTTGAACCTGGGAGGCAGAGGCTGCAGTGAGCTGAGATCACACCACTGCACTCCAGCCTGGGCGACAGAACACAACTCTATCCTAAAAAAAAAAAAAAAAAAAAGAAAACAACAACAAAAAAGTCCAGAAATAGCTGGATTTATAACCAAATTCTACCAGAAGTACAAAGAAGAACTGGTACCAGTCCTACTCAAACTGATTCAAAAGTTTAAGGAGTGAATCCTCCCTAACTCATTCTATGAAGCCAGTATCACATTGACACCAAAGCCAGGCAAGGAAGCAACAAAAAAAGAAAACTCGTGGGGAGAAGCCAAGATGGCCGAATAGGAACAGCTCCAGTCTACAGCTCCCAGCATGAGTGACGCAGAAGACGGGTGATTTCTGCATTTCCATCTGAGGTACTGGGTTCATCTCACTAGGGAGTGCCAGACAGTGGGCGCAGGTTAGTGGGTGCACACACCCTGCGCGAGCAGAAGCAGGGCAAGGCATTGCCTCACTCGGGAAGTGCAAGGGGTCAGGGAGTTAGTTCCCTTTCCTAGTCAAAGAAAGGGGTGACAGACGGCACCTGGAAAATCGGGTTACTCCCACCCGAATACTGCGCTTTTCCGACGGGCTTAAAAAATGCCGCACGAGGAGATTGTATCCTGCACTTGGCTCAGAGGGTCCTATGCCCACGGAATCTCACTGATTGCTAGCACAGCAGTCTGAGATCAAACTGCAAGGCTGCAGAAAGGCTGGGGGAGGGGCGCCCGCCATTGCCTAGGCTTGCTTAGGTAAACAAAGCAGCCCAGAAGCTCGAAATGGGTGGAGCCCACCACAACTCAAGGAGGCCTGCCTGCCTCTGTAGGCTCCACCTCTGGGGGCAGGGCACAGACAAACAAAAAGACAGCAGTAACCTCTGCAGACTTAAATGTCCCTGTCTGACAGCTTTGAAGAGAGCAGTGGTTCTCCCAGCACACAGCTGGAGATCTGAGAACCGGCAGACTGCCTCCTCAAGTGGGTCCCTGACCACTGACCCCTGAGCAGCCTAATTGGGAGACACCCCCCAGCAGGGGCAGACTGACACCTCACACAGCTGGGTACTCCAACAGACCTGCAGCTGAGGGTCCTGTCTGTTAGAAGGAAAACTAACAAACAGAAAGGACATCCACACCAAAAACCCATCTGTACATCACCATCATCAAAGACCAAAAGTAGATAAAACCACAAAGATGGGAAAAAAACAGAGCAGAAAAACTGGAAACTCTAAAAATCAGAGCGCCTCTCCTCCTCCAAAGGAACGCAGTTCCTCACCTACAACGGAACAAACCTGAACAGAGAATGACTTTGACGAGCTGAGAGAAGAAGGCTACAGAGGATCAAATTACTCCGAGCTACGGGACAAAATTCAAACCAAAGACAAAGAAGTTGAAAACTTTGAAAAAAGTTTAGAAGAATGTATAACTAGAATAACCAATACAGACAAGTGCTTAAAGGAGCTGATGGAGCTGAAAACCAAGGCTCCAGAAATACGTGAAGAATGCAGAAGCCTCAGGAGCCGATGTGATCAACTGGAAGAAAGGTATCAGCGATGGAAGATGAAATGAGTGAAATGAAGCAAGAAGGGAAGTTTAGAGAAAAAAGAATAAAAAGAAACGAGCAAAGCCTCCAAGAAATATGGGACTATGTGAAAAGACCAAATCTACATCTGATTGGTGTACCTGAAAGTGACGGGGAGAATGGAACCAAGTTGGAAAACACTCTGCAGGATATTATCCAGGAGAACTTCCCCAATCTAGCAAGGCAGGCCAACATTCAGATTCAGGAAATACAGAGAACGCCACAAAGATACTCCTGGAGAAGAGCAACTCCAAGACACATAATTGTCAGATTCACCAAAGTTGAAATGAAGGAAAAAATGTTAAGGGCAGCCAGAGAGAAAGGTCGGGTTACCCACAAAGGGAAGCCCATCAGACTAACAGCGGATCTCTCGGCAGAAACTCTACAAGCCAGAAGAGAGTGGGGGCCAATATTCAACATTCTTAAAGACAAGAATTTTCAACCCAGAATTTCATATCCAGCCAAACTAAGCTTCATAAATGAAGGAGAAATAAAATACTTTACAGACAAGCAAATGCTGAGAGATTTTGTCACCACCAGGCCTGCCATAAAAGAGCTCCTGAAGGAAGCGCTAAACATGGTAAGGAACAACCGATACCAGCCGCTGCAAAATCATGCCAAAACGTAAAGACCATCGAGACTAGGAAGAAACTGCATGAACTAATGAGCAAAATAACCAGCTAACATAATAATGACAGGATCAAATTGACACATTACAATATTAACTTTAAATGTAAATGGACTAAATGCTCCAATTAAAAGACACAGACTGGCAAATTGGATAAAGAGTCAAGACACATCAGTGTGCTGTATTCAGGAAACCCATCTCATGTGCAGAGACACACATAGGCTCAAAATAAAAGGATGGAAGAAGATCTACCAAGCAAATGGAAAACAAAAAAAGGCAGGGGTTGCAATCCTAGTCTCTGATAAAACAGACTTTAAACCAACAAAGATCAGAAGAGACAAAGGAGGCCATTATATAATGGTAAAGGGATCAATTCAACAAGAAGAGCTAACTATCCTAAATATATATGCACCCAATACAGGAGCACCCAGATTCATAAAGCAACTCCTTAGTGACCTACAAAGAGACTTAGATTCCCACACATTAATAGTGGGAGACTTTAACACCCCCCTGTCAACATTAGACAGATCAACAAGACAGAAAGTCAACAAGGATACCCAGGAATTGAACTCAGCTCTGCACCAAGTGGACCTAATAGACATCTACAGAACTCTCCACTCCACATCAACAGAATATACATTTTTTTCAGCACCACACCACACCTATTCCAAAATTGACCACATACTTGGAAGTAAAGCTCTCCTCAGCAAATGTAAAAGAACAGAAATTATAACAAACTGTCTCTCAGACCACAGTGCAATCAAACTAGAACTCAGGATTAAGAAACTCACTCAAAACCACTCAACTACATGGAAACTGAACAACCTGCTCCTGAATGACTACTGGGTACATAATGAAATGAAGGCAGAAATAAAGATGTTCTTTGAAACCAATGAAAACAAAGACACAACATACCAGAATCTCTGGGACACATTCAAAGCAGTGTGTAGAGGGAAATTTATAGCACTAAATGCCCACAAGAGAAAGCAGGAAAGATCCAAAATTGACACTCTAACATCACAATTAAAAGAACTAGAAAAGCAAGAGCAAACACATTCAAAAGCTAGCAGAAGGCAAGAAATAAGTAAAATCAGAGAAGAACTGAAGGAAATAGAAACACAAAAAACCCTTCAAAAAATTAACAAATCCAGGAGCTGGTTTTTTGAAAGGATCAACAAAATTGATAGACTGCTAGCAAGACTAATAAAGAAAAAAAGAGAGAAGAATCAAATAGACACAATAAAAAATGATAAAGGGGATATCACCACCGGTCCCACAGAAATACAAACTACCATCAGAGAATACTACAACACCTCTACAAAAATAAACTAGAAAATTTAGAGGAAATGGATAAATTCCTCGACACATACACTCTCAAGACTAAACCAGGAAGAAGTTGAATCTCTGAATAGACCAATAACAGGAGCTGAAATTGTGGCAATAATCAATAGCTTACCAACCAAAAAGAGTCCAGGACCAGACGGATTCACAGCCGAATTCTCCCATAGGTACAAGGAGGAACTGGTACCATTCCTTCTAAACTATTCCAATCAATAGAAAAAGAGGGAATCCTCCCTAACTCATTTTATGAGGCCAGCATCATCCTGATACCAAAGCCGGGCAGAGACACAACCAAAAAAGAGAATTTTAGACCAATATCCTTGATGAACATTGATACAAAAATCCTCAATAAAATACTGGCAAACCGAATCCAGCAGCACATCAAAAAGCTTATCCGCCATGATCAAGTGAGCTTCATCCCTGGGATGCAAGGCTAGTTCAATATACGCAAATCAATAAATGTCATCCAGCATATAAACAGAACCAAAGACAAAAACCACATGATTACCTCAATAGATGCAGAAAAGGCCTTTGACAAAATTCAACAACACTTCATGCTAAAAACTCTCAATAAATTAGGTATTGATGGGATGTATTTCAAAATAATAAGAGCTATCTATGACAAACCCACAGCCAATATCATACTGAATGGGAAAAAAGTGGAAGCATTCCCTTTGAAAACTGGCACAAGACAGGGATGTCCTCTCTCACCACTCCTATTCAACATTGTGTTGGAAGTTCTGGCCAGGGCAATTAGGCAGGAGAAGGAAATAAAGGGTATTCAATTAGGAAAAGAGGAAGTCAAATTGTCCCTGTTTGCAGACGACATGATTGTATATCTAGAAAACCAAATCATCTCAGCCCAAAATCTCCTTAAGCTGATAAGCAACTTCAGCAAAGTCTCAGGATACAAAATCAATGTACAAAAATCAAAAGCATTCTTATACACCAACAACAGAGAAACAGAGAGCCAAATCATGAGTGAACTCCCATTCACAATTGCTTCAAAGAGAATGAAATACTTAGGAATCCAACTTACAAGGGATGTGAAGGACCTCTTCAAGGAGAACTACAAACCACTGCTCAAGGAAATAAAAGGGGATACAAACAAATGGAAGAACATTCCATGCTCATGGGTAGGAAGAATCAACAACGTGAAAATGGCCATACTGCCCAAGGTAATTTACAGATTTAATGCCATCCCCATCAAGCTACCAATGACTTTCTTCACAGAATTGGAAAAAACTACTTTAAAGTTCACATGGAACCAAACAAGAGCCCGCATCGCCAAGTCAATCCTGAGCCAAAAGAACAAAGCTGGAGGCATCATGCTACCTGACTTCAAACTATACTACAAGGCTACAGTAACCAAAACAGCATGGTACTGGTACCAAAACAGAGATATAGACCAATGGAACAGAACAGAGCCCTCAGAAATAACGTTGCATATCTACAACTATCTGATCTTTGACAAACCTGACAAAAACAATCAATGGGGAAAGGATTCCCTATTTAATAAATGGTGCTGGGAAAACTGGCTAGCCATATGTAGAAAGCTGAAACTGGATCCCTTCCTTACACCTCATACAAAAATTAATTCAAGGTGGACTAAAGACTTAAACGTTAGACCTAAAACCATAAAAACTCTAGAAGAAAACCTAGGCAATACCATTCAGGACATAGGCATGGGCAAGGACTTCATGTCTAAAACACCAAAAGCAATGGCAACAAAAGCCAAAATTGACAATTGGGATCTAATTAAACTCAAGAGCTTCTGCACAGCAAAAGAAACTACCTCAGAGTGAACAGGCAACCTACAAAATGGGAGAAAATTTTTGCAACCTACTCATCTGACAAAGGGCTAATATCCAGAATCTACAATGAACTCAAACAAATTTACAAGAAAAAAACAAACAACCCCACCAAAAAGTGGGCAAAGGACATGAACAGACACTTCTCAAAAGAAGACATTTATGCAGCCAAAAATCACGTGAAAAAATGCTCACCATCACTGGCCATCAGAGAAATGCAAATCAAAACCACAATGAGATACCATCTCAAACCAGTTAGAATGGCGATCATTAAAAAGTCAGGAAACAACAGGTGCTGGAGAGGATGTGGAGAAATAGGAACACTTTTACACTGTTGGTGGGACTGTCAACTAGTTCAGCCATTGTGGAAGTCAGTGTGGTGATTCCTCAGGGATCTAGAACTAGAAATACCATTTGACCCAGCCATCCCATTACTGGGTATATACCCAAAGGACTATAAATCATGCTGCTATAAAGACACATGCACACGTATGTTTATTGTGGCACTATTCACAATAGCAAAGAGTTGGAACCAACCCAAATGTCCAACAATGATAGACTGGATTAAGAAAATGTGACATATATACACCATGGAATACTATGCAGCCAGAAAAAATGATGAGTTCATGTCCTTTGTAGGGACATGGATGAAATTGGAAATCATCATTCTCAGTAAACTGTCGCAAGAACAAAAAACCAAACACCGCATATTCTCACTCATAGATGGGAATTGAACAATGAGAACACATGGACACAAGAAGGGGAACATCACACTGTGGGGACTGTTGTGGGGTGGGGGGAGGGGGAGGGATAGCATTGGGAGATATACCTAATGCTAGATGACGAGTTAGTGGGTGCAGTGCACCAGCATGGCACACATATACATATGTAACTAACCTGCACATTTTGCACATGTACCCTAAAACTTAAAGTATAATAATAAAATAAAAATAAAATAAAATAAAAAAGAAAAGAAAAGAAAACTCAGACCAATAGGCCCATTGAACATAAATGCAAAAATCTTCAACAAAATACTAGCTAACCAAATCTAACACTTGATCCAAAAGACAATACACCATGATCACTTGAGTTTTATTACAGGGATAGAAGAATGGTTCAAGCTATGCAAATCGATAAATGAGATTTATCACATAAACTGAAATAAAAAACAATAACCATATGATCACCTCAATTCATGCAGAAAAAAATTTGATAAAATCCAGCATTCCTTCATGATAAAAACCCTCAATAAACTAGGCATAGAAGAAATATACCTAAATAAAATAAAAGCTATATATGGCAAACCCACAGCCAGCATCATAGTAAATATGAAAAGGTAAGAACTAGAATAAAGACAAGGATGCTCACTTCACCATGCCTATGCAACATAGTACTAGAAGTCCCAGTCAGAGAAATCAGGCAAGAGAAACAAATAAAAGGCATTAAAATTAGGAAGGAAAAACTCAAGTTATGTCTATTGGCTGATGACATAATCTTATACCTAGAAAACCCTAAAGATGCTGTCTCCTAAATTCAATAAATAAATTCACTAAGTTTTAAGCTATAAAATAAATGTAAAAAAATTAGTAGCATTTCTATACACTAATACTATGCAAGCTGAGAGTTAAATCAAGAACTCATCTTAATTACATTAGCTACAAAAAGAAAAGACCCTAGGCATACATTTAAACAAGGAGGTGAAAGATCTCTACAAAGCACTGATGAAAGAAATAATAGATGACACAAAAAAATATAAAAAATCCATGATTATGGATTGGAAGAATGAATATAATTAAAATGATCATTCTGCCCAAAGCAGTCTACAGATTTGATATGGTTTGGCCGCATTCTCACCCAAATCTCAGCTTGAATTCCCACATGTTGTGGGAGACACCTGGTGGAAGGTAATTGAATCATGCGGTCAGGTCTTTCCCATGCAGTTCTCATGACAGCAAATAAGTCTCATGAGATCTGATATATTATAAGGGAGAGTTTCCCTTCCCAATTTCTCTCTTTGCCTGCTGCCATCCATGTAAGATGTGACTTGCTCCTCCTTGCCTTCCACCATGATTGTGAGACTTCCCCAGCCACATGGAACTGTAAGTCCAATTAAACCTCTTTCTTTTGTAAATTGCCCAGTTTCAGGTATATCTTTATCAGCAGCATGAAAATGGACTAATACAGTAAATTGGTACCAGTAGAGTGGGGCACTGCTGAAAAGATACCTGAAAATGTGGAAGCAAGCTTAGACCTGGGTAACAGGTAGAGGGTGGAACAGTTTGGAGGGCTCAGAAAAAGACAGGAGAATGTGGGAAAGTTTGGAACTTCCTAGAGACTTGTTGAATGGCTTTGACCAAAATCCTGATAACAATATGGACAATAAGGTCCAGAGTGAGGTGGTCTCAGATGGAGATGAGGAATTTGTTGAGAACTGGAGCAAAGGTTACTCTTGTTATGTTTTAGCAAAGAGACTGGTGGCATTTTGCCCCTGCCCTAAAGATCTGTGGAACTCTGAACTTGAGAGAGGTGATTTGGGGTACCCGGAGGAAAAAATTTCTAAGCAGAAAAGCATTCAAGAGGTGACCTGGGTGCTGTTAAAGGCATTCAGTTTTATAAGGGAAGCAGAGCATAAAAGTTCGGAAAATGTGCAGCCTCACAATGTGATAGAAAAGAAAAATCCATTTTCTAAGGACAAATTCAAGCCAGCTGCAGAGGTTTGCATAAGTAACAAGAAGTCAAATGTTAATCCCCAAAACAATGGAGAAAATGTCTCCAGGGCATGTCACGGATTTTCATAGCAGCCCCTCCCATCACAGGTCTGGAGGCCTAGGAGAAAATAGTTTTATGGGCCAGCCCCAGGGTCCCTGTGTGTGTGCAGCCTAGGGACTTGGTGCCCTGCATCCCAGCTGCTCCAGCCATGGCTGAAAGGGGTCAAGGTAGAGTTTGAGCCATGGCTTCAGAGGGTGCAAGCCCCAAGCCTTGGCAGCTTCCACATGGTGTTGAGTCTGCAAGTGCACAGAAGTCAAGAATTGAGGTTTGGGAACCTCTGCCAAGATTTCAGAGAATGTACGGAAATGCCTGGATGTCCAGGCAGAAGTTTGCAGCAGGGGTGGGGCTCTCATGGAGAACCTCTGCTAGGCAAGTGTGGAAAGAAAATGCGGGGTCTGCGGCCCCACATACAGTCCCTACTGGAACACCACTTAATGGAGCTGTGAGAAGAGGGCCACCGTCCTCCATACCCTAGATTGGTAGATCCACTGACAGCTTGCACCATGCACCTGGAAAAGCCACAGACACTCACCACCAGCCTGTGAAAGCAGCCAGGAGGGAGGCTGTACCCTGCAAAGCCACAGGTGCAGTGCTGCCCAAGACCATGGGAACCTATCTCTTGCTTCAGCATGACCTGGATGAGAGACATGGAGTCAAAGGAGATCATTTTGGAACTTTAAGATTTGACTGCCCTTCTGGATTTCAGACTTGCATGGGACCTGTAGCTCCTTTGTTTTGGCCAATTTATCTGATTTGGAATGGCTGTATTTACCCAATTCCTGTACCCCCATTGTATCTAGGAAGTGACTAACTTGCTTTTGATTTTACAGGCTCATAGGAAGAAGAGACTTGCCTTGTCTCAGATGAGACTTTGGACTGTGGACATTTGAGTTAATGCTGAAATAAGTTAAGACTTTGGGGGACTGTTGGGAAGGCATGATTAATTTTGAAATGTAAGGGCATGAGATTTGGGAGGGGCCAGGGATGTAATGATATGATTTGGCTGTGTCCCTACCCAAATCTCATTTTGAATTCCCATGTGTTGTAGGAGGGACCCAGTGGGAGGTAATTGAATCATGGGAGCAGGTCTTTCCTGTGCTCTTCTCATGATAGTGAATAAGTCTCACAAGATCTGAAGGTATTATAAGGGGGAGTTTTCCTGCCCAATCTCTCTCTTTGCCTCCCACCATCCATGTAAGACATGACTTGCTCCTCCTTGCCTTCCACCAGGATTGTGAGGCTTCTCCAGCCATGTAGAACTTTAAGTCTAATTAAGCCTTTTTCTTTTGTAAATTGCCCAGTCTTGGGTATGTCTTTATCAGCAGTGTGAAAACAGACTAATACAAGTGCAATGTAATGCCTATCAAAATACCAATGTCATTCTTCACAATATTCAGGAAAAAAAATCCTAAAAATCATAAGGGACCAATAAAGAGCCCAAATGGCCAAAGCAATCCTAACCAAAGTGAAAAAATCTGGAGGTATACATTACCTGACTTCAAATTATACTACAAGTCTACAGTAATCAAAACAGCATAGTAATGGTGTAAAAATGGACACATAGATCAATGGAACAGAATAGAGAACCCAGAAATAAAGCCACATACCTACAACCAACTGAACTTCGACAAAGTCAACAAAAACATAAATTAGGGAAAAACACCCTATTCTGAAAATGGTGCAGAGAAAATAGGATAGTCATACATAGAAAAAAAACTGCATCCATATCTCTCAGTAGATACAAAAATTAACTCAAGATGAATTAAAAATTTACATGTAATTTCTGAAGCTATAAAAATCTTAGAAGAAAACCTAGGAAAAACTCTTCTGGACATTGGCCTAGGCCAATAATTTATGACTAAGACTTCAAAAGCAAATGCAACAAAACTAAAAATGGATGTGATATGGTTTGGCTGTGTCCCCACCCAAATCTCATCTTGAATTGTAGTTCCCATAATCCCCACATAGTAGGAAGGACCCAGTGGGAGTTAAGTGAATTATGGGGTCGGTTACCTCCATGCTGTTCTTGTGATAGTGAATTCTTATGCAATCTGATGGTTTCATAGGGGGCTTTTCCCCCTACTTCACTCTGCGCTTCTCCTTGCTTCCACCATGTGAAGCAGGATGTGTTTGTTTCCCCTTCCACCACGATTGTAAGTCTCCTGAAGCTTCCCCAACCATGCTGAACTGTGAATCAATTAAACATTTTTTCTTTATAAATTACCCAGTCTCGAGTAGTTCTTTATTAGCAGCATGAGAATGGACTAATTAACAAGTGTGATCTAATTAAACTAAAAAGTTTCTGCACAGCAAAGGAAACTATCAACAGAGTGAACAGAAATACAGAATGGGAGAAAATTATTGCAAACTATGCATGTGACAAAGGACTAATACCTAGAATCTACAAGGAATTCAATCAAACAACTGAACAAAAAAAAAATAACCCCATTAAAATGTAGGCAAAGGACATAAACAGACACTTCTCAAAAGAAGACATATAAGTGGCCAAAAAGCATATGAAAAAAATGTTCAACATCACTAATCATCAGAGAAATGCAAATTAAAATCACAAAATACCATCTTATACCAGTCAGAACAGCTATTATTAAAACATCAAAAAATAACAGATGTGGTCAAGGATGCAAAGAAAAGGGGATGCAAATTAGTCCAATGAAAATGATATGGAGATTTCTCAAATAACTAAAATAGAACTACCATTTGATTCAGCAATCCCATTACTCGGTATCTACTCAAAGGAAAAGAAATTATTATATATATATATAATACACCATTATTATATATATATATATATACACCATGGAACACTACTCAGCCATAAAAATGAATGAAATGGTGTCATTTGCAGCAACGTGGATAGAACTATAAGCCATTATGCAAAGTGAAATAACTCAGAAACAGCAAGTCAAATACTGCATGTTCTCACTTATGAGTGGACATGCAAATAATGTGTACACATAGATGTAGAGAATGGAATAATAGATACTGGAAACTCAGAAAGGTGGGAGGGTGGGAGGGGGGTGATGATGAGAAATTTCCTATTGGATACAATGTACACTACTCAAGTGTATACATTCAAAGTCCAGACTTCACCACCATGCAATACACTCAGGTAACAAAACTGCACTGGAACCCCTTAAATCTATTTTTAAAAAAGATTTTGAGTCTACTTCTGAGGTTCTTTTCAACATCGCTAATGTTCAACATCACTAATCATCAGAGAAGTGCAAATTAAAACCACAAAATACCATCTTATGCCAGTCAGAACAGCTATTATTAAAACATCAAAAAATAACAGACGTGGTCAAGGATGCAGAGAAAAGGGGATGCAAATTAGTCCACTGCTCTAAATTATGACAACTGTCACTCAGAAGTCTCTCAGTTGAACTTTCACTAAGGGTTCTGTCATCTTCAGGGTTGCTTCTTTAACTCTTCAAATGTCTGTTTCTCACTACCTCTTTCCTCTCAACTTCTCTGAAGCAACAACTCCGAATTCTGGATTTTTAACATTCAGTTTTGTTAAATCTATTCCACTTCCGTTCTTCTCCATCCACTTGGTTGCTCATGATAAATGCAAGCCACTCTTAATAATCTATTGTGTCTTACATGACTAATCCAATTCAAACCATAGACAATATATAATGTCCTTATAATATATGTCCACTTCATTCTTTCTCCACTTCCTACCATCAATCTAGTCTAAATCACCATCATCTCTCTCCTAGCCCACTGCAGTCACCACTTAATAGATACACCCCACTAAACAACCCATCTCTCTTTACTTTTGTTCTCTTCTGATCTAAGCTCTATACAACCAGCAGTCAAATAAACTTTTTAAAATATTAACCTTATTTATTTTGTTTTTATTTATTTATTTTTTTGAGACGGAGTCTCGCTCTGTCGCCCAGACTGGAGTTGCAGTGGCGCGATCTCGGCTTATTGCAAGCTCCGCCTCGCAGGTTCACGCCATTCTCCTGCCTCAGCCTCCCGAGTAGCTGGGACTACAGGTGCCCACTACCACACCCGGCTAATTTTTTGTATTTTTAGTAGGGACAGGGTTTCACCGTGTTGGCCAGGATGGTCTCGTTCTCCTGACCTCATGATCCTCCCGCCTAGGCCTCCCAAAGTGCTGGGATTACAGGCGTGAGCCACCACGCAAGGGCCAAACTTATTTTTATGATATCTTTAAAACCCTTCAATGACTGCTGATGTATTTAAATCAAATTTAAAAATCAATAACAGTGCTTGTATAATCTTGCCTGACTCTTCCTCTTGCTTTTGCTTTGTATCACTCTCTCCTTCCATCACTGTACCTCAAACACACTGCCCACCATTCATTCCTCATACACTTTCAGCTTATCTTTTCAGTATTTTACCAGTTTAAATATAATTTTCAGAGATGCTTTGCCTGTTTGCCCAGTCTAAACTGGGTGTCCCTTTAATTTTCAGTCATAGAAGCTTATATTTTTTCTTTGTTGTACTTATCTCAGTTTCTAAATACATGCCACTTTTTGTGGTGGTTTACTGTTTGCCTCCTGCTCTGAACTGTAAAGACCATAAAGGTAGGGACTAGATCTCTTTTGTTCTCGGCTAAATCTTCTGCTTTATCAAAGTGCCTGATACATAGTAGAGGCTCATAAATATTTGGTGAAAAGGTGAATAAACACTCAAGAATAGCCTAATTATTTTAAGATTTGTTATGAAATGTTCTCAAAACAAAATTTACTAAACGTAATTTGCTTTAATCTTAAAAATCAAAGTTTTTATAATGTACTTGATAGTGGTAAAAAAATAAAAGAAGTATTAAGAAATTCAAGTATAGACTGGGATTAACATGTTATATATACCACAAATATTGGAGAAAAGACTTCAAATATGTTCTACTTCATGAAAAATATTTAATGAATAGTGACTTTTTCTGCTGATTCCAAATTTAGTTGGAATAACATAATAAAAAGTGAAAAATACCTGGCCTTAATCAATTTTCTCCTCAATTTTACTGTTCTCAGGTTAAACTTTGTTCTAAAGATAATAAAATGTCCAAAGAGTAAGTAAAAATGGATTCCTTGACTATATGAAGAAGGGAAGATATAGTAATCTATTCACAAGATGTGACATCAGACTGGTTTTGTATATGTAAAGCAGGATGTACTCATTCATTAAAAAATATCTGCCTAAGAAGTACATGACAGTAAGGAAATTAGAAGTTCTGCTCACAAATTTATTAACTGACAAATCTCATAATTCAGGTATGTGCTGATGAAATATTCCTGACAAAATACCATGACAGGATTTGTTTTATTTACTCATCAAAGAAAAGCTCAGAACAAAATAAACAGGATAATCATGAAATTCAGGTAATTCAAGTTAAACCATATAGAGATGAGTTTGAGTGCATAATACACACACACATACATTTATATGTTAATGCCACTGAAGGAAAAAGTGTTTTCCTTAGCATTTTGAATTATACTCAAATTCTTCATTTAATTTTCCCTGTGTGGACACAGCCACTATAACACATATCTTCTCACATAAATTCTACTTGAAGATTACAATTAAATTGATACTTAGAGCTAATTTCACTATAATTTTGCTATCTTTCTAAGCAACAAACTACCTCTCCATTCACTCTCTCACCTAACTTCTTCAAATGCTTTGTGGAATGAGGCAGAGTAAAAATATTCAAAATAAAATAACATCCTAACTTGATCTATCTTTGCGAATGTTATAAATGGGGTCTTAACTAAAATGTATAAATCATTCTCCTTTGTGAGTCTTAATAGGCTTCTTTTTACCAGACGGAAGTAAAAGGTGAAAGTACATGCAACATGTGTTTTAAATGCTGCTGTCAAGGTTTTCATAAAATGATACACCTCTAAACATCCCATCACAGTTCAGATGTGTTGGGCCTGATATTTTTTAAAAAGTAGTAAAACAGCTAACTACAGGTATAGGCAGAAATCTGTTCCAGATTCTGCATAAAGGCTTCTTGAGACTTTTCTTAGTGATATTTAAAATAAAAAGCAGTACAGCATCCCAGAGCACAGAGTTAGAGAACATAAGGACCTACCCTATGTATGAAAATGACAAGATACTTCTAAGCCTAAATCATTGTGGTCTGAAAGCTAGGTGAGAGAAATTGCCCACATTAGTTTACAGGACATCTCCTGGCCAGCAAAAGGCAAGATCAAGAAAAATAGATATAGTTCCCTTTACGGTAATCATTTAGAAAGTACTGCTTTCCCAAACCGTCTTTCACATAATTCATATTGCAACTCTGTGGTATAGGTATTAGTCTTCCCATGTAGCAGATGAAGGAAATCATACCCTGAAAACTTATACAATTTGCCCGGTATCTTCACTGCTGCCAAGTGACAGTCAGCTTTTGCCTCTGGTTCTTCATATGCCAAATATAGTGCTATTCCCACAACAACACCAGGATGTTACATCTACCAAGCTTAAGCTCCTAAGCGCTTTTTGAATCTTGTTTTTGCTCACACAGATTACATTCCTCAGGCCAGATTAAGTTCAACACTCCTATCAAGAAAGACAATATAGTTGTGTAAGTGTGATTGGCAAACAGCATGGCTGTAGTATTTCAGGCCCTGAGATACACTGCCAGGATGGGGATATGGCCTTGAGTAAATGAATGCTATTCCTTGAGTCCCTTTAGGCAGATGCAATCTTCGTCTCATTTTGTTGAATTCTCTATTATTCATTGACTCTCATAGCTCTCCTCTCTTCCTGATCTTTTATTAAAATCTAACCTATTGTCTTAAGAGATAGTTCAAAATTAAGCCAAAATAAAACTAAAGTTCCTCAAATGTTCTTTGAATCAGTTTTATTATCCTTACTAATGAGTTCAATCTTGATAGATGTCCATTCTACATTTGTATGAGAATCGTGTTTTTTAACATTTTTGAAAATTATATAAGCTTTTAACAATGTGCTATGTGTGCTTTTTCATAAATTCTTAATTCTCAAATCAATGCTATGAAGTAGTATTATTATTTCCACTTTATGTAGGAATACAGGCTCACAGAGTTGAAGTGACTTTACTGAATTTGCATAGCTAGAAAGTGGTAGAGATGGAAAAGGAATGTACAGGGAGGAGCTAAAATGGCTGACTAGATGCAACCAGGAAGAGCTTCTCCCACCAAGAGAGACCAGATGGTCAAGTACACCAGCACGCTCTGAATACATCTTCAGAAAGAAGGCATTGAGAGTGTACAGAGGAAAAAAGCAGACCCCGTGATGAAAGGGGAAGGAGCTAGGAACACTGCAAGGAATTGCCAGCACCAGGGCTTATCCCTTGCCCTTAGCAGCTCCTACAGGAGTGAGTAAAATAGGTGTGGTGAGTAAAATAGAGCTTCTGCAGAAGGGGTGAGTAAAATAGAGTGGCACACTCTCACCACAGACCTCTGGAATCCTAGCTGCAGGAGAACTTCAATTATTAATGGAACATCAGCCCACACAGATGATAAAGAACCAGCTCAAGAACTCTGGCAACTCTAAAAGCCAAAGTGTCTTCTTACTTCCAAATAGCTGTACGCAGTGCAGCAGTGGCTCTTAACCACACTGAAAAAGCTGAAAGAACAGACAGAATTGAGAATCTGGATAGCGGCAGGGCGTGGGGGCTCACGTCTGTAATCCCAGCACTTTGGGAGGCCAAGGCAGGAGGATCACCTGAGTTTGGGAGATTGAGACATGCCTGACCAACATGCAGAAATCCTGTCTCTACTAAAAATGAAAAATTAGCCAGGCATGGTGACACATGACTGTAATTCCAGCTACTCAGGAAGGCTGAGGCAGGAGAATCACTTGAACCCGGGAGGCAGAGGTTGTAGTGACCTGAGATCACACCATTGCACTCCAGCCAGGGCAACAAGAGCAAAACTCTGTCAAAAAAAAAAAGAAGAAGAAGAATCTGGATAGCAAGGAAGCTCACCAAAATATAGGACAACATTAAAGCCCAATCCAATAAAAACACTAGAACGGTCCAAGAGTTGAAAGACAACATAGTCATTTTAAGAAAGAACAAAACTAAAGTGGAAATAAAAAATTCACTACAGGAATTTCAGAATGCATTTGGAAGTATTAATAACAGAATAGATCAAGGTGAGGAAAGAATCCCAGAGCTCAAATGAACCATTCCTTCAAATCAACACAGACAGAAAAAAAAAATAAAGAAAAAAGAATTTTAAAAAATGAAGAAAACCTCCAAGAAATATGAAATTATATAAATGGACAAGACCTGTGACTCACTGGCACTCCTGAAAGAGATGGAGAAATAGTAAGCAACTTGGAAAACATATTTAAGAATATTGTACATGAAAATTTCCCCAATCTCACTAAAGAGGTTGACATGCAAATTCAGGAAGTTCAGAGAACCCTTGTGAGATACTGTACCAGACAACCACCCTCAAGACACATAGTCATCAGAGTCTCCACAGTCAACAAAAAAGAAAACAATCTTAAAGGCAGCTAGATTCATAAAACACATTTTTAGAGACCTATGAAAGGGGCAGCTCATGTACAAAAGGAACTCCATCAGGATAACAGCCGACCTTTCAACAGAAACCTTCCAAGCCAGAAGAAATTGAGGGCCTATATTCAGCATTTGTAAAGAAAAGAAATTCCAACCAAGAATTTCATATTCAGCCAAACTAAACATCATAAGTGAAGGAGAAATAAAATTCTATTCAGACAAGCAAATGCTATGGAAATTCATTACCACCAAACCTGCATTACAAGAGGTCCTTAAAGGATTGCTAAACATGGAAACAAAAGACCATTACCAGCCACCACAAAAATACACTTACTTACATAGACCACTGATAATATAAAGCGACTATACAATCAAGTCTATGTAACAACCAGCTAACCGCATGATGCTGAGTTCAAATTCTCACATGTCAATATTGCAATGTTCCAGTTAGAAGACAGAGTGGTAAGTTGAATAAAAAAGCAAGAACAAAGTGTATTTTGTCTTCAAGAGACCCATTTCATTATGACACCCATAGGCTCAAAATAAAGGGATGGAGAAAAATCTGCCAAGCAGACAGAAAACAAAAAAAAAACACGGCTTGCTATTCTTATTTCAGACAAAACAGACTTTAAACCAACAATGATCAAAAAGGACAAAGAGCATTACATAATGGTAAAATATTCGATTCAACAAGAAGACTTAACTTTCCTAAATATATATGCAACCAACACTGGAGCTCTCAGATTCATAAAACACATTGTTAGAGACCTATAAAGAGACTTAAATAACCAAACAATGAGTGGGAGACATTAACACCCCACTGACAGCATTAGAATGAGGGTCAAAAAACTACCTATCTGGTACTGTGCTCACTAGTGGGGTGACAAAATCATTTGCACACCAAACCCGAGTGACACACAACTTACCCATGTAACAAACCTGCACATGTACCCCTGAACCTAAAATAAAAGTTGACTAGGGGAAAAAAAGTGGGAGAGACAATCTGTCTTATCTGGAGCCTTAGTCACAGTTACAAAGACCCTCTTACTAAAGCTTTAAACGGCCTCCTCTTCTCTGAGGTAAGGTAAGGCCATTCAGGAGCATAATAAGTATGAATATCCATGAACAAAGTATGATTTATTACTATGGGTTCATATCACAGGTTGATATAATACAAATCATTTACATATTCTTTTGATACATAATTATTGAGCACCTAATGTGTCAAGTCCTGTTTGTTGATTGAGGGAATACAGATGATTGGTGGTGAAAAGATAAGTCAGGCACAGATTTTATTAAGGAACTTATAGTCATAAATAAAAATAACTAAAAAGTAAAACAGAAGCAAAAAATTAATGTTTATTTTCTGTGTTTATTCATTCAATGACTATTAACACCTAGTATGTGTTAGGTACTGTGCTGTATACTGGAGGTATGGCAAAGAATAAAACAGTAATAATCCTTGTCCTCACGGTGCCTTTATTTCACAAAAAGAGAAAAACATTAAGTAATTGTAAGTGTGACAAGTGTTTTAAAGGATACTTATAGTATGCTCTGCAAGCATGTACCTGGACAATCCTATCTATTGGTGTTTTCTTTCTACTCTGAATCTTAAAAAATCTCAAAAATGCTGTAAATATCAATTTTATATTTAGATAAATATAAATTAATATCATTAAAAATACAAGATTGAAAGGGGCATGTTTCCTAAGAGATATAGACAAAGAAGTGTAAGAATTCAGAAGAAAGTGGAATTGCTTCCAGTAAGGGTGATAAAGGGACACTATATGGCCTAGTGACATTTGAAATGAGGAATGATATCAGAATGGTCCCGTATATCTCTTTTAGCATGACAAAACTGTCAGTTATATGCACTACAAATCCATCCACACCAGTTTCTCAACTGGAGGAAATGCTAAAAATTGATTTAAGTAAGGTATCTTCACTATCCCTACATACCCACTTCCCTATCTTTTGTCTTACAAGAAAAATAAATACTCCAAGACAGAGTGGTTAATCCCAAATCCACACCTAGTCCTTGCTGCCTTCTAGGTGCTGTTCACTTCCCCTCACAGTTAGGGGTAGCCATGTGGATAATTCCATCCATTTAGGATGCAACTGGAACTCTACAGGAGTAGGGATAGATTCTAGGAAAGCAGCTTCCTATTAAAACAAAGAATACCACTCGTTTTCTTTTCTTCCTGCCATGAAAGGAGATAAAGGATCTGGAACTAGGTGGAAACTTAAAACTCAGCAGCTGTCTTATCACCATGAAAAGATGTCAAGAGCACAAAGAGATGGTGACACTAATATGGCTAAGCCACTAAACCACTGTTAGCAGCTGCTTATCTCCATACATCTTATAGTGTGAGGGGGGAAATGTTCAAGTTCCTATAAATTAAGTTACCTGTCAATAGAAGCATCCTTACAGGATATAGTAAACGTTCCGGGAAAGAGACCAGAAAGCAAATTATTCTGAGAGAAAAGAAGGGATCAACATGAATATTAAAGAGCTGGTGAGTGTGAAAATGTAACACGAATGTTAGGAAAATACCAGCAAAGAGAGGATTTCTCCTTATCTGATCATGCGCTCTCTCTCTCCCTTCATCCCAGAGTAATACTACTATTTATTTATCACATTCAGATCTTTTCCATTGGCTTTCTGTTTCGGCAGATGAAAATAACTCTTAATACCTCTTCCCAACCTAGTCTTTCTATATCCTCCCCATATGTTCACATTACAAGTTTTAATTAGTGATTACAGTTTACATTATTTTGACTACGTAAATGATACCTACTTCAGAGTCAAGTGGTATACAGTGGATAATGGATACACATTGTCTTTTGTATAATTTTGTCTTTGTAGTCCTCCAATATGGACTAGCTACTCTCTAGGCCTGATGCCCCATGGTCGTCAGGTACTCCCTTTTGTAGCTGTCTCATAGTACATAAATATTCTTTGGGTTCTATAGCTTTGTTTCACTTAGTCTTCTTCTTGTTTTGCTGCATAATCTCATAGCTTCCTATGAAGTTGTGCATGAGATGTAAATTTCCACTTTGCACTTCTGAACATTTTATTTATTCTATGCCCACACTTTACTAATATGTGGCTTAGGTACAGAATTAAGAATACTATTCTATTTTTCTTTATTATTAATTGCCACTGTTCTTTTTTTATGTAACTTACTTTCTTCTCTGTGAAATCTGCAGATTGTTTTAAATCCCTGATACTAAGAATTTGATGATTACATGCTTCAGTGTGAATATTTCTCACTTACTGTGGTGGGCATTTCCTGTGCCCTTTTATCCTACGGCAGTGATTTTCAAACTGTAGTCCCTAGGTCAGCAGCATCACTGTCATCTAGGAATTTGTTAGAAAAGAAAGATTTTGAGTGCCACCTTAGGCCTAATGAACCAGAAACTCTGGTGGTGAGGCCCAGAAATCTGTGTTTGAACAAGTCCTGGACATAATTCTGATGATGTATGCTAAAATTTGAGAGCCACTAATCTAGACACATACTCTTTAATTCCAGAAATTTTTCTTGAAGGTTTTCTTTTTTTGATAATTTCCTCCCCTCCATTCTCTCTATTTTCTTAGTCTGGAACTACTGTTAATTAGAGATGATAATCATGGATTGATACTCCAAGCCTCTTTTTCTTTCTTATTTTCAACCTCTTGGTCATTTTATCTTCTAGAATATTTCCCTGATTTTAACTTCCAACATTTTATCACTTTTTTTTTTCAAATTTTGACTATTTATTTTTTTATTTCTAAGGGATTCTTCTTGTTCTCTGGTGTTCTTCATATCTAGCATCTCATTCTTATTTATGGAAGCCATATCTATATTTATCTGTCTACGGATCTTAGAGTCTGGGCAAAAGTTTTATTGTGCATGTTTTCTGTTTCCTCCAGATTGCTTTCATTTTCTACCTTTTTTTTTTTTTTTTTTTAAGACACAGTTTCATTCTGTCGCTCAGGCTGGAGTGCAGTGGCGCGATCTCGGCTCACTGCAACCTCCGCCTCCCGGGTTCAAGCAATTCTCCTGCCTCAGCCTTCCAAGTAGCTAGGATTACAGGCATGCACCACCCTGCCCGGTTAATTTTTGTATTTTTACTAGAAATGGGGTTTCACCATATTGATCAGGCTGGGCTTGAACTCCTGACCTCGTGATCCACCTGCCTCGGCCTCCCAAACTGTTGGGATTACAGGCATGAGCCACCACGCCCGGCCTATTTTCTAGTTTCTTTTTCTCTCTTTCTCATGTCAGAGGCTTTCTCAAATACTCTGCCATCCTTAGAGGAGTAAGATTATCACAAATTTGTTTAATCTAGTTGCCACCTTGGCATCCACTTTTAGTCCTGACATAAGTTATTTGAATCCTAGTTGTACTCCATCACCTTTGGCCTGGTTAAAATTTCCCATCCCCGCATGGTTTTTTATGATATAACCTGCTTGTTCCTGATTTCACTGACCCAAAACCCAACACATCCCATACCTGCTGACCATGATAAAACCTAATGTTCAACACCTAAGTCATGTAAATAAGTTCTTATCTTCGCAAGTGTTTTCTTTGAACTCCAGTCCATAACCCCCTTGTGAAAGCCTAAGGGAAAGCACCCCTCATCCTTAACAAAGGCATAGTCCTACAGGTCCTCTCTCTCTCTTTCTCTTTCTCCCCACCTGCTGGTGGAGCTCGCTGTCATCTCTCAACTTCCCATTGGTGCTCCTAACCTCTCTAGGTTTCCTCCATTTTATGCATTTTGGTTTTCCTTCCTCATTGTGTCTCACCTGACACACACACACCTGAACCCAACTTTCTCCTCCAGTCAGGGGTCTCCTAAAGAGTAGCTATCTTAGCTTATGGCCACTCCCAACAAAGAGAGAAACCTCAAGACCAAATCAGAAAGAAACCATAATCATAGAAATCACAACAGGAGATAGGTACAACCCGTGACTTACTTTGGTTAAGAAAGTATGAGCAGAACTATGTCCTTGAGTGGTGAAGCTTCAAAAGTCAATTAGCAATTTGTCTTCCTCTTCTCTTGCCTAAGTAATTCTAGAACCATATGTCAATACTGAGCCTCCATTAGCATGGGTGCCTGAGTGGCTGTGATAACCAAGAGTCCCTGGTGACTTGTGTATGACACAGATATCTTTGAATTGTTACTAGAGCATAACTGAACTTATCCTGACTGATAAAAGGGAGAAATCATGTACTGTTCAATAAATTAATCTGAGTCAATTGGGTATGCATAGGAAAAAACAAAATGGGATTCTTATCCCATCCCATACATAAAAATCAATTCCAACTAAATAAAAATTACATTAAAAGCTTTGGAACTTTTAAAGAAAACATAAATAAAGTATTTGTGACCTTAAAGTTGGAACTATATCTAAAAACAAAAACCTTATCAATAAAAGGGACATTGATCAACTCGGCATTAAAATTCATGTTGTAGGTACAATACCAAAATCCTGATGCATAAAAGAAGAAAATGATAAATTATACTTTATCAAAGCTAACAACTTCTACTTCATGAAAGAAAAAAAAAGTGTAAGGAAGGGATCCAGTTTCAGCTTTCTACATATGGCTAGCCAGTTTTCCCAGCACCATTTATTAAATAGGGAATCCTTTCCCTATTGCTTGTTTTTCTCAGGTTTGTCAAAGATCAGATAGTTGTAGATATGTGGCATTATTTCTGAGGGCTCTGTTCTGTTCCATTGGTCTATATCTCTGTTTTGGTACCAGTACCATGCTGTTTTGGTTACTGTAGCCTTGTAGTACAGTTTGAAGTCAGGTAGTGTGATGCCTCCAGTTTTGTTCTTTTGGCTTAGGATTGACTTGGCGATGCAGGCTCTTTTTTGGTTCCATATGAACTTTAAAGTAGTTTTTTCCAATACTGTCAAGAAAGTCATTGGTAGATTGATGGGGATGGCATTGAATCTATAAATTACCTTGGGCAGTATGGCCATTTTCACGATATTGATTCGTCCTACCCATGAGCATGGAATGTTCTTCCATTTGTTTGTATCCTCTTTATTTCATTGAGCAGTGGTTTGTAGTTCTCCTTGAAGAGGTCCTTCACATCCCTTGTAAGGTGGATTCCTAGGTATTTTATTCTCTTTGAAGCAATTGTGAATGGGAGTTCACTCAGGATTTGGCTCTCTGTTTGTCTGTCATTGGTGTATAAGAATGCTTGTGATTTTTGTACATTGATTTTGTATCCTGAGACTTTGCTGAAGTTGCTTATCAGCTTGAGGAGATTTTGCACTGAGACGATGGGGTTTTCTAGATATACAATCGTGTCATCTGCAAACAGGGACAATTTGACTTCCTCTTTTCCTAATTGAATACCCTTTATTTCCTTCTCCTGCCTGATTGCCTTGGCCAGAACTTCCAACACTATGTTGAATAGGAGTGGTGAGAGAGGGCATCCCTGTCTTGTGCCAGTTTTCAAAGGGAATGCTTCCATTTTTTCCCATTCAGTATGATATTGGCTATGGGTTTGTCATAGATAGCTCTTATTATTTTGAGATACGTCCCATTAATACCTAATTTATTGAGAGTTTTTAGCATGAAGCATTGTTGAATTTTGTCAAAGGCCTTTTCTGCACCTATTGAGATAATCATGTGGTTTTTGTCTTTGGTTCTGTTTATATGCTGGATTACATTTATTGATTTGCGTATGTTGAACTAGCCTTGCATCCCAGGGATGAAGCCCACTTGATCATGGTGGATAAGCTTTTTGATGTGCTGCTGGATTCAGTTTGCCAGTATTTTATTGAGGATTTTTGTATCAATGTTCATCAAGGATATTGGTCTAAAATTCTCTTTTTTGGTTGTGTCTTTGCCAGGCTTTGGTATCAAGATGATGCTGGCCTCATAAAATGAGTTAGGGAGGATTCCCTATTTTCCTATTGATTGGAATAGTTTCAGAAGGAATGGTGCCAGCTCCTCCTTGTACCTCTGGTAGAATTCAGCTGTGAATCCATCTGGTCCTGGCCTTTTTTTGGTTGGTAAGCTATTGATTATTGCCTCAATTTCAGATCCTGTTATTGGTCTATTCAGAGATTCAACTTCTTCCTAGTTTAGTCTTGGGAGGATGTATGTGTCGATGAATTTATCCATTTCTTCTATATCTTCTAGTTTATTTGCATAGAGGTGTTTATAGTATTCTCTGATGGTAGTTTGTATTTCTGTGGGATCGGTGGTGATATCCCCTTTATCATTTTTTATTGCGTCTGTTTGATTCTTCTCTCTTTTCTTCTTTATTAGTATTGCTAGCAGTCTATCAATTTTGTTGATTTTTTCAAAAAACCAGATCCTGGATTCATTAATTTTTTGAAGAGCTTTTTGTGTCTCTATTTCCTTCAGTTCTGCTCTGATCTCAGTTATTTCTTTCCTTCTGCTAGCTTTTGAATGTGTTTGCTTTTGCTTTTCTAGTTCTTTTAATTGTGGTATTATGGTGTCAATTTTAGATCTTTCCTGCTTTCTCTTGTGGGCATTTAGTGCTATAAATTTCTCTCTACACACTGCTTTGAATGTGTTCCAGAGATTCTGGTATGTTGTGTCTTTGTTTTCGTTGGTTTCAAAGAACATCTTTATTTCTGCCTTCATTTCATTATTTACCCAGTAGTCATTCAGGAGCAGGTTGTTCAGTTTCCATGTAGTTGAGCGTTTTTGAGTGAGTTTCTTAATCCTGAGTTCTAGTTTGATTGCACTGTGGTCTGAGAGGCAGTTTGTTATAAAGGCTTAAATGTTAGACCCAGAACCATAAAAGCCCTAGAAGAAAACCTAGGCATTACCATTCAGGACATAGGCATGGGCAAGGTCTTCATGTCTAAAACACCAAAAGCAATGGCAACAAAAGCCAAAATTGACAAATGGGATCTAATTAAACTAAAGAGCTTCTGCACAGCAAAAGAAACTACCATCAGAGTGAACAGGCAACCTACAGAATGGGAGAAAATTTTCGCAACCTACTCATCTGACAAAGGGCTAATATCCAGAAGCTACAATGAACTCAAACAAATTTACAAGAAAAAAGCAAACAACCCCATCAAAAAGTGGGCGAAGGATATGAACAGACACTTCTCAAAAGAAGACATTTATGCAGTTAAAAAACACATGAAAAAATGTTCATCATCACTGGCCATCAGAGAAATGCAAATCAAAACCACAATGAGATACCATCTCACACCAGTTAGAATGGTGATCATTAAAAAGTCAGGAAACAACAGGTGCTGGAGAGGATGTGGAGAAATAGGAACACTTTTACACTGTTGCTGGGACTGTAAACTAGTTCAACCATTGTGGAAGTCAGTGTGGTGATTCCTCAGGGATCTAGAACTAGAAATACCATTTGACCCAGCCATCCCATTACTGGGTATATACCCAAAGGATTATAAATCATGCTGCTATAAAGACTCATGCACACATATGTTCATTGCAGCACTATTCACAATAGCAAAGACTTGGAACCAACCTAAATGTCCAACAACAATAGACTGGATTAAGAAAGTGTGGCACATATACACCATGGAATACTATGCAGCCATAAAAAAGGATGAGTTCATGTCCTTTGTAGGGACATGGATGAAGCTGGAAACCATCATGCTTAGCAAACTATCGCAAGGACAAAAAACCAAACACCGCATGCTCTCACTCATAGGTGGGAATCGAACAATGAGAACACATGGACACAGGAAGGGGAACATCACACACCGTGAACTGTTGTGGGGTGGGGGGAGGGGTGAGGGATAGCATTAGGAGATATACCTAATCTAAATGAGAAGTTAATGGCTGCAGCACACCTACAGGGAACATGTATACATATGTAACAAAACTTCACGTTGTGCACATGTACCCTAAAACTTAAAGTATAATAATAATAAAATTTTAAAAAAAGAAAGAAAAAAAGACAGAAAATATTTGCAAGTCACATATTTGATTAAGAACTTGTATTCAGAATATATAAAGAATTTTCAAAATTTAATTGTAAGAAACTAACACAATCTAATTTTTTTAATGGACAAAGATTTGAAAGATACTTCATCAGACAAGATACATGGATTACAAATAAGCACGTTAAAAAAAGTCAACATCATTAGTTATTAGGGAATTGCAAATCAAAATCACAATGTGATACCACTACCTGGCCATTTGAATGGATAAAATAAAAAAGTCTGATTATACTAAGTGTTGATAAGAATGTGGAACAACTGGTACTCTCAAATGCTACTGATGGGAACGTAAAATTGTACAATGACTTTGACAGTCTGTGAGTACTATAGAGTTAAATACAACTACCGTGTGGTCCAGTCATTCCATTTCTAGGTATCTATGCCCCCAAAATGAAAGCATATGTCCATATAAAAGCTTGTACATGAATGTTAATAGCAGCTTTATTTGTAGTTGGCAAAACTAGAAACAATACAAATGCATTGATACGTGAATTAATAAGCAAATTGTGGAACATTGCTGCAATGAGAAACTACTTAGTAGTGAAAGAGACAAACTACTAATACATACAACAACATAATGATGCTTAATGAAAGAACACAAAACATCTTCCTCTCCAAAACAAAGAGTACATGTTGTATGATTCCATTTACATAAAACTCAGAAATGCAGACTAATATATAATGGCAGAAATTAGACCCATGGTTTTGTGGAAGAGGATACATGAAGAGATAGAAGGGAAAGTTACCAAGTGACAGGAGAAAACTTTTGGATGTGATTTTCTTGATTGTGGTAATTTTTCACAGTTGGACAAACATGTCAGAACTTACCAAGTCATACAATTGAAATATTGATTGTTTTCTTTTTTCCAGTTTTAGTGAAATAAGTAGTTTTCTTTTATGTCAATTATGCTTCCAAAAATCTAGCAGTAGGAAAGTAAAAACACATAAGTAAACACATACACATATACACACATATGAATGCATTATGAAATCTCTGGTTTCTTACAAGCTACCAGAGAGAAAAGACAATTTTTCTAAAAAGAAAATTACAAGATTAACTGATAATGTTTCATGAGCAACAGTAGGTGCAGGAAGACAGTAAAGTACTATCTCCAAACTAATTAGGAAAAATAACCATCAGCCTAGAATTCCATACCTAAACTATCATATAACAGTGAGGGCAAAATATTGACTAGATATTAATAAGATATAAAGACAAAGAGTGTTTAATACCTACAAACTCTCACTGAAAATTACCAAAACATACACTTCACAAAGGAAAAATGGAAACCTAAAAAAAAGAAGTAGGATTGAAAAAGCACTGGTGACCAAATAAGACTAGTCCTTGTCTTGTTGAGGAGATGGTAAGAGAAATTGGTAAAATTAATCACTTAGGAAAAATATGACATTAAAACTGTTAAAATATTAACCAATTATAGAAAAGAAATAGAATATGTAACCATCAAACTAGAAAAGAAAAAAGTGGTAATCAAAAGAAATGCTACTAATAAAACAGAAAGCAGGAAAAAAAAGAAAAAGAAAAAGGGCTATAAGTAGAGAACATTAAAAAAATGGTGATACTAAAAAGATAAGTAGAAAACTTCAGTAATCACAATAGATGTAAATTAAATACACTGACTCAATATGAGGCACATTCTCTTTTGCAAACAACATGCCTAAAACAAATGAGAAAATTCTTTAAAAATATGAAAATAAAGGAACAGAGAAGTATATATAGATTCAAAATAGAATTTTTAGAGTGTGCAAAGCTAATAAAACAAAATACAGATCATGTTTAAAAAAATTTTGTCCTAAGTTAGAATGAAGAAAATTGATAAGATTTAAATAAAAAATATAACTCTATGAATAAAGTGAGTAAAATAAGATATAGTCTAAAACAAATTAAGATCTATACTTCTAAATAATGCATTAGTAAAAAGATATTTATTAACATTTGAAAATAGTTTGAATTGAGCAGAAACAAAAGAACTGGATACCAACATGGGTGAACTACAGCTAAAATTACATGTGGAAGGAAATTTACAGCCTTAAATGCACATATTAAATTAAATTACTGAAAATTAATGAGTTAATAAATATATATTGCAAGAAGAAACATTCATCTGAATTTGGGGGCTCTATTAGTAGTTTATTTTGATGGCCATATGGTAGTACATTATTTGAATATACTAAAATATATTTATTCTCTTTCAGAGAGCATTTGGGTTTTTTCAAATTTTTGTTATTGTAATATTGCAATAGACTATTATATTAATACGTAACTCCTGTAGTAAAAGTTTGAGAGTTTCTCTTAGGCAGATATCTAAGAATAGAATTGTTGAAGTGTAGGTTTTGTGAATATTCAATATTACAAGATAATGCCAAACTACTTTCTAAAATGGTTATACTAATTTATGTTCCAGCAGTAATTTAGATACTCCAATTCTTCCTAATATTTGCCAATCAAAAGAATGTAAAACTCAAATGTGAAATGGCATCTCAATGTGGTTTTGAGTTGTATTTCCTAACTTGAAGAGGTTTAATATCTCTTTAGGCCTTGATTAGTCACAATTTTTTTCTAGTTCATGGGTTATTCTTATCTTTCTATTGAGTTGTTTACACTTTTTGTAGTTCTTTTTATAGTCTTGATTCTTATCCTTTGAAAATTTTATTTGCTATAAATACTATCTCCCAGTTTGTAACATATATTGTTTTTAATTTTTTTATATTTTGGTAAAATACACACTACATAAAATTTATCACTTTAACCTTTTTTAAGCATTCAATTCACTGGTATTAAGTATATTCACCTGTTGTGTAGCCATCACCACTATCACCAGAAGTTTTTCATTATTCCAAAGTGAAAGTTTATACTCACTAAACAATACCTTCCCATTACCCCTCTTCCTAGCCCCTGGTAACCATTGCTCTCCTTTCTGTCTTTATAATTTTGACCATTCTAGGTAACTCATTTGAGTGGAAAAACATAATATTTGCCCTTTGTCTCTGGTTTATTTCACTTAGCATAATGTTGTCAAGGTTCATCCACTTGCACAATAATGTTCCATTATATGCATATGTTACATTTTATTTATCCATTTATCTGTCAATGGATATTTGGGTTATTTCCAGCTTTTGGCTATTGCTAATAATGCTGCTCTGAACATTTGTATATAAATATCTGAGTCTCTGCTTTCTATAACATGTATTTTGTACTTTATTTAAAGTTTCTTTGATAGAGATATTAATTTTATAAAGCCTTGTTAGCAGATCATTCTCTACCCCAAGATCAAAATGGTATTTAGCTATATTTTCTTTATGCAGCTATATGTAGTAATATAATGATGGTTCTAATGCTCAGATTAGTGGTATCTTTTTGATAAAGTTAAAAGCAATCAAAATGTTATTTTAAAGGAATACATATATATGAAAAAACATTTTAAAACATTAAAGAAGTGATGAAAGACAAGATTCAGGATAGTGCTAGTGGGGATGGGTAATGGGACAGAGATGTGTTGGGGTAGGAGGAAACAAAGTAGAAAGATGAATGTTAAAAGAATTGGAAAAGAAGAAAAAATCATTATTCACAGATAGCATAATCGTGTATGTCTATAATCAAAACAATATTAAAAATTGTTAGAGTCTTTAAGGTTTGTGGATATAAAAATCTATAAACAAAACCAATTAGGTCTCTATATACTAGCAACAAAGTTAGAAAATGACATTTTTCAAAAATATGTCATTTAAGACAGTAAAAAAATATGGCATACATAGCAAGATGTGCAAGACCCTTATAGAAAAATTATAAACTTTACTGAAAGACAATAAATGGAAAGATACATTGTGTGCATAGGTTGGAAAAAAAATCATTATTTTAAAGATGTCAATTTTCTCCTGATGGATCTATAGACTTAAAGCAATCCCAGATAAAATCTTAAACAGATGCTGTGAGTGTATGTATGTGTATGTGTGTGTCCATATGCAGGACTTCCACAGCATAGTCAATAGTACTTGAAAATTTACAAGACCAAGAACAGCCAAGATCTCCCAGAGAAGAAAATGCATCCAGGGATGAAAATGTACTATAAAGCTACAGTAATTAAGACCATGTAGGATTACTGCTTAAGGAGTTAATTATATATTAAGAAATGGCAGCAAAAAATACAAACGACTCAAATTCTATCCTATTTCTATATGTTCCTTAATATTTGTTTATTTTTAATAGGGTATTGGGCCATGTTTCTGTTAATTAATAATGATTAAACAAAAAAGTATTGATGGATGTCAACTTGAAAGGGAGTTATGCTATAAAACTCTGTTCTTATGCTTTTTATATTTAATATTCTTAAACAGCATGGAAGGATAAAATATTATTTTCACAAAATTATCTTGACAGTTATATTCTTCAGTTATGTTCTCTCACAATTTTGACAATTATTTTCTTTAACTTTGCATATATTATGCACTTTACAAAGCACAATTTTATAGACATTATCATATGTAATCTTTACAACAAACCTATGAAATAAGGAAAGGACATAATTTGGGGTGGAATAAGTTTGAATCTATTATTGCCCTGAAGCCAACAGCATATAATGGCCTGAATTAGGTTTAAAAAATGAATTATACAAATACAGAAGGAAGGGATCTAGTTTAATGGCAATTTTTAGATGGAGTTGAAAAGGAGCCTTAACATGAGAAGAGATAATAATAAACAGAATTAATGAAAGTGTTTTAGACTGTTCAATAGTAGCAAAATAACCAATTTAAGGGAAGTGATGGCAAGCTGTACTCTGCATTGGTCAGATAATACTGGAATGCTACGTTCAGTTCTAGGCACCATGTTTCAAGGCACATTAATATACTAACGAACATCTGTAAGAGGAAGATTAAAATGGTTAAAAAATTTAAACTATTATCAGAGGAATGGATGAAATTAACCTGGAACATGAAATCTCTCATCAAATATTTTAAAAAGGATCATGTTAATAGAGAAATAGAATTATTTAATGTTGGCTCAAATAACAGATATATGGACAACAGATGAAAATTATAGAAATACAGATTTTGCCTCAGTAAAGAGAAACTTTTTTAATTCAAAGTGTTCGTTCAACTTAAACTTCAGTTTTGGTATTGTGCAGATTAAATATCCAGATGAGTGCCTGACTGTTTTTTCTTATTTATTGAGTCATGACATGCATAAAATAAAAGTGCACGTATCTTAGATTTACAGTTCAATTAATTTTTACATTTGTAAACTACCATACAAATCAGCATGGAGTACATTTTCTACCACCCCAGACATAAGTACTGTACTGTCATGGGGTTCATAATCTGGAGAAGAAGATAAGCTATAAGGGAGGTTCTGAAGCTCTATCTAACAAGCTCACATCTAACAAGGAACTTAATTTCATCAAGGAGTCAAGTATCCCAAGGATGAGACATTTAAATAGAGACTTGAGAGATTAGAAGTTAACCTGGCAAAGGATCATTTTGTTTGGGACTTTTTTGCAAGGTTGGTATAGCATGTGCAAGTCCCACCATTCAAAAGGTAAGAGACAGCATGTAATGTTTAAGAAACAGAAACAACTATGAAGGAAAACATGGAATAAGAATTCAGGTAAGTAAGTACCATACAATTTTAGTGTTCCCTTTAGCTGATCCTGAATAGCTTCTGACACTTCCACATAATATTGATGAGAAATAAACTACTTGATTGGAACAAACCAAAGAATATAGTAATTTTTCTCCTTATGTCTGAGTTTTCCAGAACCTTCTCTCTAGGCCAAAGCCTCCCTTTCCTAACTCTGCTCTTACAACTCCTTCCCAGTATCTTCATATTTTATTTCCTACATCTCATGTTTCCTATTCTTTCCAGTTGCTTGTATATAAATATTTCTCTTGGGATTCTCTATGTTTTAAAGCAAAAGATTTCTTCAAGAGCAAAAAAAAAGGTGAAAAAAAGAACTGATACTCGGTTAGGAAACATATTTATGGACTAAACTTTACTAAATTAGATCATTTGTCCCAGTCTAGGAAAGCAGTCTTATCAAACTTCTATTAATTATTAGCCACAAAAGTCCAATGTTCTTACTAAGAAAATAAGAGCCACTGCAAATTAGAACTTCAAAACCTTTTTCATATTCCTTTCCATTGTATTCCACTTTTTGTGGCATGTTCTAATTATACATTTCTAAAAACTGTAATAAGAGCTAAAATTCATAAAAAGCTTAGCCTGAATGAGGCCTTTTTCTAAAATCTTCATGTGTATTTAATTATGTAATTCTTAAAACAATTCATGAGGTAGATAACTATTATTATGACTATTTAACAGATGACTATTTAACAGATGAGAATACCGAAGCACAAAAAGGATGAGTAAATTGTTCAGGATCATATAGCTGGTAAGAAACAGAGTCTAACCAAGGCAATTTGGCTTCAGATCCTCAAATACTAAAAGAGTATTTGTTAATTACTATGATGAAAAATTGCAACTGTAGAAATATCTGGTTTCCAGAGTTTCTTCTATATATCACTGAGGCCATTCATGGAGTACTTGTGAATTGTCATATGTATTTTCTTGCCTAAATAATCCCCATAAAGAATTTCTGAAAAGGGCAAAAATCTAACTTCCCTTTTTCAATAAACTCTATTTCCCAACATAGAAGAAGGGTGGTTAGAAGATATCATGGAGTCTCTTAGGCTGTGGCTCTCAGGAACTGTGGCAAGAGGAGAAAGACTTCCTGTTCTTATAGCCAAGAGCAATCTTAAAGAGGGAGGCTGGTCATAGGATTTCTACCTCTGTCTTTGTCATCTTGATTCCTTTGGATCAGCCCTATCTCCCACCTTTACCCCACTTCTCATACCCCGCCCAACCCCAGGTTCCCAGTGTCCTGGACTGCTGCCTTTTTCACTGTGACCTAAAGCACCTTTCCAATACCATCCCAACTCTGACCCTCTTCTTCAAGAACATGCCAACTAATCTGCCAAACTACCCTGTGTATTAACTAATGATGCAGTAGTCTCTTATATCCTTGCTGTAATATAATAATGAAAGCATTATAATTGGAGTCAGATGCTTCCATTTCCCACTAACTATATGACCTGGGCAGGTTATATAACTTCTCTGAACCTCAGTTCCTCATTGCTAATAAAATAACAATGGCCTATAGAATTTTCATAAAGAATTTTGCATCTTATAAAGTACTAGAAAAATACATGAGTTCATTGACATGTCAGTCAAAAACTCTTTAAGAGAGTCTTGTATCTGGAGATAATTTCTTAACCCATAGGATAAATATTTATGATAGGAATGTTAGGTGATGTAGGTAGCTGATACAGGAGTTAATTAGGGGACTGAGATGATCTTTCTGCATTCTTCAAAACACATATCAAAACCAGATGTCTCTTATTCCCATATAGCTCTATATGGTAATCAGGTGCACAATTGATATTATATGAATGTATCTACCATAGTGAACATTTATCCCCCAATCTGTTAGCAAATACAGTCTGAATTGGGGTGGGAGGACTGGGGGCAAGTCGACTGCTTTGGTTTTGTACTGTCCTAATCAGCCCTTATAACAGTAAATTGTTCTACATACATATCCTAATGAACATTAAGCCTCAAAGAAGTTTCATAGACATTTTGGCAAGATGTCTTCATGTAGTACAAACCTCAGGTCACTACTGGAAGGCTGTTTTGTGTTTTTGAATAGCTGAAAATATACTGCCTATTTTAAAATTGCAATTAACTATTGTTTTCTTAGGCATGAGTCATTGAATTTGGTCATATGCCACCTCTGAATTCATTGATATAAATTTGTATTTACAAATATTAATAGCAGAATATAATCCACAACCTTTATCCACACAAATTGCAGTAAATTACAGTTCACTAAATTGCTCTAAGAGGAAAAAAGAAATGGTCATGGATTTCATAAAGTTAATACATTATTACTAAAATAATTACAGATTTGTCACCTCAAAAATATCCAGTAGCAACTTTTCCTCAAAACTAATCGGGATTAAGTAAAGATACTTTCAGCCCATATTATATATCATCAACTTTATAGCTACCAAATCCCTTTTTTTGAGGGGGGTATTTACTCTAGAAAAGTTGGTCCTTTTTCTTTCTTCTGAAGAAAAAATAATGTATAAAAAGGAATATTAAAACATGTTTATAAATGCATTAATTTCATTTGTAGAAAATTATATGCCACTGATGTTATATAACTATTACTTAATGTCATGTTATAGAATTGTGGTTTATCATTAACTAACAAGAAATATAATCCATTTACTATAGAGAATTTGATGTATTTTAAAACTGTAGCAAAAAAAAGTCAGTTTTTTGTTTATTTTGCTTTTGAAGTAGTACCCTCCTGAACAAGCTAAAGTTTCACAAGAAAAACTTTTTGAGCAAGCTTCCACTATCCTGTGCTAACTTTCATGTTAAATAAATTATATATACACAAAGCATATGTAAATGCTCACACAATATACAAGTTTGTTATATATTAAGTTTGAATCAGAAACGACCGAATACATTCTTATCTCAGCATAAGACTTAAAAAAGGACATTAAAATCTATGCTTAGTGTTGAGTAACTGAACAAATGGTGACTGATAAGATTTTCCTGGAGGCCAAGAACAATAGACACTGGATGGAAACACAAGGATGGAAACTAAGAATTATTCTGTAAAATAAAATAGTAATCAAAATGTTTGTCAACAAAAGTCTGTAGATCTATGTTTTAATGACTTTCAGTGCTAGCTAGAAGTGATCCAAGTTTGCCTCCGGACCTTTTACTTTCTGCAGTTATACAGTCAAAAGTTCATCAAAAACTGATGGGTCCTATAGCGCATTCTATTGTTTTATGTAAGCCCAGTTCATAGGGGGAAAGTCACAAGGTGTTGATTTTTAATGCTAATTTTGATTTCTAATGCTTACAATAAATTAAGTCAACCACTTTGTAAGTTGTGTACTGCCATACATCATCTAAACTGCTCAGTGAGGATAAAACATTTTAGAAGCTTATAATTCATACAGTATGTTTTGATTATTTTATACAAACTAAACTCAAACAGCAAAAGGGAAATTGTTGTGTGGTTTAAGGCCACATAATCCGGTTTCAACTCTTGTCTTTGCCTGACTTAAAGGCATACTCATTAACTTGAAACAATAAACTCAAATTTTATGTCTCTGGAGAAGATTTAATTCAGGACTTTCGCAGTATCAATGGTAAATATTACACGCAGGCTCAATATGATTTTATACATATATACAGGACATATAGGTAAAGTAGGCAGTGCCAAAATTTTAAATGAGCAACAGATATATTCATATCATTATCTTATATATGTGTACCAGCCCCTTACATGCACACAAAGTTTTCTAGCTTTTATAGTTTCCTAGCTTTCTCAGTGCTGAATTATAAGCTGTGGTTGTAACTTGAACATTTATTTAGACTAGAAATGTGGAGTAAGATTGAAATAGTATTAATTAAATACCACATTTAGAAAAACTGCGCCATGCAAAAGTCACTAAAAAAAATAACTATCCATCTGAGGTTTATAATAAAAAAGAAATGGCAAAGGCTAATAAACAACCTCCTAACACCTTATCCAGATGTGATGGAATTAGACAAGGCATTACACAGAAAAAAGATAAAAAGGTGGAATTTTTTGTGAGTTTTTTTTTTCTATTTACAAAACTAAAGTGAGTTAAATTTAATGAAAGAAATAGTAGGATGCAGCATATTGAAAAGAGAAGGATGCATTGTAGAAAAGAGTAGAAAATAAAAGAAAATATCTAGAAGGCAATGAGGCTGAGGGAGAAATACATGATTTTCACATATAAGAGCAGACCACAGTTCAGCATATATTTCACCCATATATTTGACTCTTAAACCTAGTCAAATTGTTTAACTCGTGAACACATAAAATAAGGCTATAAACAATCAAGAGAATAATGAACCTTAGTGATTTAAAGCAAAATTATACTTTTCCCATACTAGTTGCACTATTATTCTTTGGAACGGAAAGGTTGGAAATATGCAATTCATACTGGAATAGTCATTGCATATTTTTTCAGAAAAAAATTCATATATTCAGTCTGGATTTTTTTTAACTTTTGTATTAGGCTCAGGGGTACATGAGCAAGTTTGTTATACAGGTAAATTCATGTCATGGGGGTTTGGTGTACAGATTTTTGTCACCCAGGTACTAAGCCTGGTACCCAATGGTTATTTTTTCCCAATCCTCTCCTTCCTCCCACCCTCCACCCTCAAGTATGCCCCAGTGTCTATTGTTCTTCTCTTTGTGTCCATATGTTCTCAATGTTTAGCTCCCACCTATAGGTGAGAACATGTGGTATTTAGTTTTCTGTTCCTCTGTTAGTTTCCTGAAGATGATGGCCTTCAGCTCCATCCATGTTCCTGCGAAGGACAGGGTCTCATTTTTATGGCTTGCATAGTATTCTATGGTGTATATGTACCATATTGTCTTTATTCAGTCTACTGTTGCTGGGCATTTAGGTTAATTCTGTGTCTTTGTTATTGTGAATAATGCTACAATGAACATATGTGTGCACGTGAGAATAATTTATATTCCTTTGGGTATATACCCAGTAATGAGTTGCTGGGTGTATTAGTCCATTTTCGTGCTGCTGATAAAGACACACCCAAGACTGGGAAGAAAAGGAGATTTAATGGACTTACACTTCCACATAGCTGGGGAGGCCTCACAATCATGGCAGAAGGCAAGGAGGAGGAAGTCACACCTTACCTGGATGGTGGCAGGCAAAGGGTGAGCTTGTGCAGGGAAACTCCAGTTTTTAAAACCATCAGATCTCATGAGACTCATTAACTATCACAAGAACAGCCCAGGAAAGGCCTGCCCCCATAATTCAGTCATCTCCCTCTGGGTTCCTCCAGTGACGTGTTGGAACTGTGGGACTTACAAGTCAAGATGAGATTTGGGTAGGGACACTGCCAAACCATATCATTCCACCCCTGCCTCCTCCCAAATCTCATGTCCTCATATTTCCAAACCAATTTTGCCTTCCCAACAGTCCCCCAAAGTCTTAACTCATTTCAGCATTAACTCAAATGTCCACAGTATAGTCTCATCCAAGACAAGGCAAGTCCCTTCTGCTTATGAGCCTGTAAAATCAAAAGTAAGTTAGTTACTTCCTAGATACAATGGGGGTATAGGCATTGTGTAAATACTGCCATTTTGAATGGTAGAAATTGGCCAAAACAAAACGGCTACAGGCCCCATGCAAGTTCAAAATCCAGCAGGGGAGTCAAATCTTAAAGCTCCAAAATGATATCCCTTGACTCCATGTCTCACATCTAGGTTACACTGATGCAAGAGGTAGGTTCCCATGGTCTTGGGCAGCACTGCACCTGTGGCTTTGCAGGGTATAGCCTCCCTCCCGGCTGCTTTCACAGGTTGGTGTTGAGTGTCTGTGGCTTTTCCAGGCACATGATGCAAACTGTCAGTGGATCTACCATTCTGGGGTCTGGAGGATGGTGGCCTTCTTCTCACAGCTCCACTGGGTGTTGCCCCAGTCGGGACTCTGTGTGGGGGAAAAGGAAAGTGACCTCACATTTTCCTTTTACACTGCCCCAGCAGAAGTTCTCCATGAGAGCTCTGCTCCTGCATCAAAATTCTGCCTAGACATCCAGGTGTTTCCATACATCCTCTGAAATCTAGGCAGAGGTTCTCAAACTCAATTCTTGTCTTCTGTACACCTGCAGGCTAAACACCACATGGAAGCCTCCAAGGTTTGGCGCTTTCACCTTCTGAAGCCACAGCCCAAGCTGTACCTTGGCCTTTTTTAGTCATAATTGGAGCAGCTGGGATGTGGGGCACCAAGGCCCTAGATTGCACCCAGCATGGGGACCTAGGCCCAGCCCATGAAACCACTTTTTCCTCCTAGACCTCCAGGCCTGTGATTGGAGGGGCTGCTGTGAAGACCTCTGGCATGTCCTGGAGACATTTTCCGCATTGTCTTGGGGATTAACATTTGGCTCCTCATTACTTATGCAAATTTCTGCAGCCAGCTTGAATTTTTTCTCAGAAATTTCCCCTCAGAATTCTTCAGAAATTTTCTTCAGAAATTTTTCTTTTCTATTACATTGTCAGGCTACAAATTTTCTGAACTTTTATGCTCTGTTTCCCTTTTAAAACTGAATGCCTTTAACAGCATCCAAGTCATCTCTTGAATGCTTTGCTGCTTAGAAATTTCTTCCACCAGATATCCCAAATCATCTCTCTCAAGTTCAATGTTCCACAGATCCCTAGGGCAGGGGCAAAATGCCATCAGTATCTTTGCTAAAACATAACAAGAGTAACCTTTGCTCCAGTTCCCAACAAGTTTCTCATCTCCATCTGAGACCACCTTAGCCTGGATTTCATGGTCTGTATCATTATCAGCATTTTGGTCAATGCCATTCAACAAGTCTCTAGAAAGTTCCAAACTTTCCCACATTTTCCTCTCTTCTTCTGAGCCCTCCAAATTATTCCAACCTCTGTCTGTTACCCAGTTCCAAAGTTGCCTCCACATTTTCGGGTATCTTTTCAGCCATGCCCTACTCTACTGGTACCAATTTACTGTATTAGTCTGTTTTCACACTGCTGATAAAGACATACCTGAGACTGGGAAGAAAAAGAGGTTTAATGGACTTACAGTCCCACATGGCTGGGGAGGCCTCACAATCATGGTGGAAGGCAAGGAGGAGCAAGTCATGTCTTACATGGATGGCAGCAGGCAAACAGAGAGCTTGTATGGAGAAACTCCCATGTTTAAAATCATCAGATCTTGTGAGACACATTCACCAACATGAGAGCAGCACAGGAAAGACTCACCTCCATGATTCAATCATCTCTGCCAGGTTAATCCCACAACACATGGGAATTGTGGGAGTTACAATTCAAAATAAAGTTTGGGTGGGGACATAGCCAAACCATATCACTGAGTCAAATGCTAGTTCTGCTTTTTAGGTCTTGGAGGAATCATCACATTGCTTTCCACAATGGTTCAACTAATTTCCACTGCAACCAACAGTATATAAGTGTTCCCTTTTCTCTGTAACCTCACCAGCATCTGTTATTTTTAGACTTTTTAATGATAGCCATTCTGACTGGTGTGAGATGGTATCTTATTGTGGTTTTGATTTGCACTTCTCTAATGATTGGCGATACTGGTTTTTTATTCATGCTTCTCGGCTACATGTATGCCTTCTTTTGAGATATGTCTGTTGATGTTCTTTGCCCACTTTTTAATGGGGTTGTTGGCTTTTTTCTTGTAAATTTGTTTAAGTTTCTTATAGATGCTGGATATCAGTCCTTTGTCAGATGTATAGTTTGCAAATATTTTCTCCCATTCTGTAAGATGCTTGCTTATCCTCCTTTTTTTATTATTTGTTACTATAATTTAAGTTCTAGGATATATATGCACAAGGTGCAGGTTAGATGCATAGGTATACATGTGCCATATTGGTTGCTGCACCCACCAATTCATCATTTACATTGGGTATTTCTCCTAATGCTATCCCTCTCTCGGCCTCGCAACCCCTGACAGGCCCAGTGTGTGATGTTCCCTTCCTGCGTCCAAGTGATCTCATTGTTCAATTCCCACCTATGAGTGAGAACATGCGGTGTTGGGTTTTCTGTCCTTCAGATAGTTTGCTGAGAATGATGGTTTCCAGCTTAATCCATGTCCCTGCAAAGGACATGGACTCATCCTTTTTATGGCTTCATAGTATTCCATGGTGTATATGTGCCACATTTTCTTAATCCATTCTATAATTGATGGACATTTGGGTTGGTTCCAAGTCTTTGCTATTGTGAATAGTGTCACAATAAAGATACATGTGCATGTGTATTTATAGTAGCATGATTTATAATCCTTTGGGTATATACCCAGTAATGGGATTGCTGGGTCAAATGGTAATTCTAGTTCTAGATCCTTGAGGAATTGCCACACTGCTTTCCACAATGGTTGAACTAATTTACACTCCCACCAACAGTGTAAAAGCATTCCTATTTCTCCACATCCTCTCCAGCACCTGTTGTGCTGAATGACTTTCTTCACAGAATTGGAAAAAAACGACTTTAAAGTTCATATGGAACCAAAAAAGATCCTACATTGCCAAGACAATCCTAAGCCAAAAGAACAAAGCTGGAGGCATCACACTACCTGACTTCAAACTATACTACAAGGCTACAGTAACCCAAACAGCATGGTACTAGTGCCAAAACAGAGATATAGACCAATGGAACAGAACAGAGGCCTCAGAAATAACATCACACATCTACAACCATCGGATCTTTGACAAACCTGACAAAAACAAGAAATGGGGAAAGAATTCTCTATTTAATAAATGGTGCTAGGAAAACTGGCTGGCCATATGTAGAAAGCTGAAACTGGATCCCTTCTTACACATTATTAAAAATTTAATTCAAGATCAATTAAAGATTTAAATGTTAGACCTAAAACCATAAAAACCCTAGAAGAAAACCTAGGCCATACCATTCTGGACATAGGCATGGGCAAAGACTTTATGACTAAAACACCCAAAGGCAATGGCAACAAAAGCCAAAATAGATAAATGTGTTCTAATTAAACTAAAGAGCTTCTGCACAGCAAAAGAAACCACCATCAGAGTGAACAGGCAACCTATAGAATGGGAGAAAATTTTTGCAATCTACCCATCTGACAAAGGGCTAATATCCAGAATCTACAATGAACTTACACAAATTTACAAGAAGAAAACAAACAACCCCATCAAAAAATGGGCTAAGGATATGAACAGACACTTCTCAAAAAAAGACATTTATGCAGCCAACAGACACATGAAAAAATGCTCATCATCACTGGTCGTCAGAGAAATGCAAATCAAAATCACAGTGAGATACCATCTCACACCAGTTAGAATGGCAATCATTAAAAAGTCAGGAAACAACAGGTGCTGGAAAGGATGTGGAGAAATAGGAATGCTTTTACACTGTTGGTGGGAGTGTAAACTAGTTCAATCATTGTGGAAGACAGTATGGCAATTCCTCAAGGATCTAGAACTAGAATTACCATTTGACCCAGCAATCCCATTACTGGGTATATACCCAAAGGATTATAAATCATGCTACTATAAATACACATGCACATTTATCTTTATTGTGGCACTATTCACAACAGCAAAGACTTGGAACCAACCCAAATGTCCATCAATTATAGACTGGATTAAGAAAATGTGGCACATATACACCATGGAATACTATGCAGCCATAAAAAAGGATGAGTTCATGTCCTTTGCAGGGACATGGATTAAGCTGGAAACCATCATTCTCAGCAAACTATCTGAAGGACAGAAAACCCAACACTGCATGTTCCCACTCATAGGTGGGAGTTGAACAATGAGAACACTTGGACACACCGGTGCCTGTTGGGGGATGGGGGACTGAGGGAGGGATAGCATTAGGAGAAATACCTAATGTAAATGACGAGTTGATGGGTGCAGCAAACCAAAATGGCACATGTATACCTATATAAGAAACCTGCATGTTGTGCACATATACCCTAGAACTTAAAGTATAATTAATTAATTAAATTTTAAAAAGGAATATCTTGCATAATTGAGTTCAGGGATTTTCAAACTCTCTTCAAGAAATTTCCTCTGTATCTACATGTACATAATTTACTGGTTCGTTGTGCAAAGTCCTAAAGGTATGATATTCTCAATTTTGTGTTTCTATCTTCATCTTATTTCTCACCACGAAAAATATGGCATCAGGCTGGGTGCAGTGGCTCATAACTGTAATCCCAGCACTTTGAGAGGCCAAGGCAGGATGAAAAAAAAAAAGAAAAGAAAACTGGCACAAGACAAGGATGCCCTCACTCACCACTCCTTTTCCACAAAGTATTAGATGTCCTGGCCAGAGCAATCAGGCAAGAGAGATAAATAAAGGGCATCCAAATAGGAAGAGAGAAAGTCAAACTATCTGTTTACAGGTGACATAATTCTATATCTAGAAAACCCCATAATCTTGGCCCAAAGTCTTCTTCAGATGATAACTTCAGCACATTTTCGGAATAACAAAATCAACATACGAAAATACCTAGCATTCACTTTCTTAAGATGACCAACTAGAAGCAGCTGTGGTCCACGGTACTCACAGAGAGGAATGAAAGAGGTGAGTGAATACACACCTTTAACTGAAATATTCAGGTTCTTGCATTGGGAGTGATTAGGCATAGAAGTCAACCCATGTAGAATGAAGAAAAGCAAGGTGGGGCAACATTTCACCTGAGAGTGGCACATAGCCAAGGGAAGCCCCACCCCAAGCCAAGGGAGGTGGTGAGTGATTATGAGACCCTGCTTGGGAAACAATGCTTCCCCCATGGATCTTTGCAACATTTGCATCAGGAGATCCCCTCATGAGCCATGCCAACAGGGCCTTGGGTCTGACACACAGAGCTGTGTGGATCTTGGCACAGCAGCTACTCAGGCATACACAGAATCCCAGAAGCTTTACATACTCTCAGCCCAGGGATCCCCAGCAAGCCTAGAGGTTCATACATATCCTTAGGCAGGGGGCTGAATCCAGGGAGCCAAGCAATATTATTCTGTGGGCCCCACTTACAGGGTACCTCACAAAATAAGATCCACTGGCTCGAAATTCCAGCCAGCCAGCAACAACAGAGTGGAAACTGCCTGAGACGGTGTTCCTGGTGGGAGGGGCCTCTGCCATCTCTGTGGTTTGGTCAGCTCAGCCATTCCAACCCACTGGTTTTGTAGAGTCCAAAGAGCACAGACAAGAAAGGGTCCCCTCAGTGCAGCGCAACCATTTTGCTAGATCATGCCCAGACGGCTTCTTCAAGCAGGACCCCAATTCACTCTTCCTCAAGGGGAGGGTCCTCCCAGCTGGGTCCTGGAGCCACTCTCATCCATGTTCTATGATGGACAAAGCTCTAATTTCCCCCTGGGGAGGAGTGCCTGGGGAGTGGGGCAAGTCACCACCTTGGCTGCCTTGGCTGTTTGTGCTTCTTAGTCCAACCTGTGGGCCTTGAAGAGCCCATACCAATCAAGGGCTGAAGGAATCCCCAACAAAGCACACCCACTCTACCAAAAAGCAGCCAGACTTCTTTAAGCAGGTCTCCGATCCCATTCCTCCTGATTGAGACCTCCCAACAGGGGTCTCCAGCCACCTCCTGCAGGTGCACTCAGGATGGCAACAGGCCAGTAACCCCCCCTGGAACAGAGGTTCCAGAGGAAAGAGCAGGCTGTCATCTTCACTCTTTCACAGGCTTCACTGATGATACCTCCAGATATGGGAAAAACCGAAGCAACTAGGGTCTGCAGTGGACCCCAGTAAACCACAGCAGCCCTAAGGAAGAGCAGCCTGACTGTTAAAAGAAAAAACAAGCAAACAAAAACAACAACGACAACATCAACAAAAAGACCGCACAAAAAGCCCATTCAAAGGTAAGCAATCTCAAAAATCAAAGGTAGATAAGCCCAGAAAGATGAGAAAGAATCAACACAAAAATGCTGAAAACTTAAAAAGCCAGAATGCTCCTTCTCCTCCAAAAGACTGCAACACCTCTTTAGCAAGGGCTCGAACTGGGCTGAGGCTGATTGCTGAAATGACAAAAGTAGGCTTCAGAAGGTGGGTAATAACAAATTTCACTGAGCTAAAGTAGTATGTTGTAACTAAATGCAAAGAAGCTAAGAATCGTGATAAAGCAATACAGGAGTTGACAGCCAAAATAGTCAGTTTAGAGAGGAACATAACCAACCTATTAGAGCTGAAAAACAAACTACAAGAACTTCACAATGCAATCACAATTTACTAAATAGACCAAGTGGAGGAAAGAATCTCAGAGCTTGAAGACCATCTTTCTGAAATAAGGCGGGCAGACAAGAATAGAGAAAAAAGAATGAAAAGGAAAGAATAAAATCTCTGATAAATATGGGATTATGTAAAAAGACCAAACCTACAACTGATTGGGGTACCTGAAAGAGACAGGCAGAATGGAACCAAGTTGGAAAGCATACTTCAGGATATCATCCAGGAGAACTTCCCCAAACTAGCAAGACAGGCCAACATTCAAATCCAGGGAATGCAGAGAACTCCAGTAAGATACTCCATGAGAAGATCAACCCAAAGACAATAATCAACAAATTCTCCAAGGTCAAAATGAAAGAAAAAATGTTAAGACAGCCAGAAAGAAAGGCCAGGTCACCTACAAATGGAAGCTCATCAGACTAGCAATGGATCTCTCAGTGGAAACACTACAAGTCAGAAGAGATTGGGGACCAATATTCAAGATTCTTAAAGAAAATAATTTTCAAACTAGAAGTTCATATCTGGCCAGACTAAGCTTCATAAGCAAAGGAGAAATAAGATCCTTTTCAGACAAGTCAATGCTAAGAGAATTTGTCACCACCAAACCTGCCTTGCAAGAGTTCCTGAAGGAAGCACTAAATATGGAAAGAAAAAACTATTACTAGCCACTACAAAACAAAACTGTTACTAGCCACTACAAAAATACACTGAAGTAAATGGACCAGTAATACTATGAAGCAACCACATAAAGTCTGCAAAATAACCTGCTAGCATTATGATGACAGAATCAAATCCACACATAACAATACTAATAACAATACTAACCTCAATGTAAACGGGCTAAATGTCCCAATTAAAAGATGCAGAATGGTTAACTGGATAAAGAGTCAAGACTCATTGGTATACTGTCTTCAAGAGATCCATCTTACATACAAGGCTCAAAATAAAGGGAAGAAGGGAAAGTTACCAAGCAAATGGAAAACAGAAAAAAGCAGGGGTTTCTTTCCCAGTTTCCTGACAAAACAGACTTTAAACAAACAAAGATCAAAGAAGACTGAGAAGGTCATTACATAATGGGAAAGGGGTGAATTCAACAAAAAGATCTAACTATTCTAATATACATGCATCCAATACAGGAGCACCCATATTCATACAGTGAGTTCTTAGAGAACTTCACAGAGACTTACATTTCCACAAAATAATAATGGGAGGCTTTAATACCCCATGGACAATATTAGACAAATCACCAAGACAGAAAATTAACTAAGATATTCAGAACCTGAACTCAGTACTGGATCAATTTGACCTGATAGATATCTAAAGAATTCTCCACCCAAAACCAACAGAATATACATTCTTCTCATTGCCACTTAGTACTTACCTTAACATTGATCACATTATTGGAAGTAAAACACTCCTCAGCAAATGCCAAAAACTGAAATCATAACAAAAAAATCTCTCACACCACAGCACAATCATATTAGAACTCAAGATTAAGAAATTCACCCAAAACCAGAAAACCACATGAAAATTGAACAACCTGCTCCTGAATTACTCTTGAGTAAATAATGAAATTAAGACAGAAATCAAGAAGTTCTTTGAAACTAATGATAACAAAAATACAACGTACCAGAATCTCTGGAGCACAGCTAAAGCAGTTGTAAGAGGAAAACTTATAGCACAAAATGCCCACAACAAAAAGCTAGAAAGATCTCAAGTTGACAACCTAACATCACAGTTAGAAAAACTAGAGAACCAAGAGCAAACAAACCTCAAAGCTAGCAGAAGACAACAAATAACCAAGATCAGAGCTGAACTGAAGGAGATAGAGACATGAAAAACCCTTCAAAAATCAACAAACCCAGGAGCTGTTTTCTTGAAAAAATTAATAAAATAGATATACCACTAGCTAGACTAATAAAAAAAAAAGAGAGGAGATTCTAATAAACACAATCGGAAATGATTTGGGGGATACCACCACTGACTCCATAGAAATACAAAAAACTGTCAGAGAATACCATAAACACCTCTACATACGTAAACTAGAAAATCTGGAAGAAATAGATAAATTCTTGAAAACATACACCCTCCCAAGACTCAACCAGGAAGAAATTGAATCCCTGAACAGATCCAATAATGAGTTCTGAAATTTATGCAGTAATAAATGGCTTACCAACAAAAAAAGCCCAGATGGAGTCACAGCTGAATTCTACCAGGGGTACAAAGAAAAGCTGGTATTATTTCTGCTGAAGTCCTTCCAAAAAATTGAAAAGGAGGGACTTCTCCCTAAATGATTCTATGAAGCCAGCATCATCCTAACACCAAAACCTGGCAGAGACAACAAAAACTGAAAATTTCAGGCCAATATCCTTGAGGAATATTGATGCAAAAATTCTCAATAAAAAACTGGCAAACTGAATCTAGCAGCACATCAAAAAGCTTATCCACCACCATCAAGTAGGCTTCTCTCCCAAGATGCAAGGTTTGTTCAACATACACAAATCAATAAATGTGATTCATCACATAAACATAGCTAAAGATAAAACCACATGATTATCTCAATAGATGTAGAAAAGGCCTTTATAAAATTCATCATCCCTTCATGTTTAAAAACACTCAATAAACTAGGTATTGATGCAACACAGTCAAAATGTTAAGAGCCATATATGACAAACCCCTAGCCAATACCACACTGAATGGGCAAATGCTGGAAGCACTCTCCTTGAAAACCAGCACAAGAAAAGGATGCTCTCTCTCATCACTTCTATTCAACATAGTATTGGAAGTTCTGGCCAGGGCAATCAGGCAAGAGAAATAAATAAAGGTATTCAAATAGGAAGAGACAAAGTCAAACTGTCTCAGTTTGCAGATGACTTATAATCCTATATCTAAAGATCCCATCATCTCAGCCCAAAAGCTTCATAAACTGTGAAGCAACTTCAGCAAAGTCCCAAGACACAAAATCAGTGTGCAAAAATCACTTGCATTCTTATACATCAAAAACAGGCAAGCCAAGAGCCAAATCATGAATGACCTCCCATTCATAATTGCCACAAAAAAGAATAAAATACCTAGGAATACAGCTAACAAGGCAAGTGAAGGACATCTTCAAGGGGAATCACAAACCACTGCTCAAAGAAATCAGAGATGACAAGAACAAATGGAAAAACATTCCATGCTGATGGATAAGAAGAATCAATATCATGAAAGTGGCCATACTGCCCAAAGAAATTTATAGATTCAGTGCTATTTCCATTAAACTACTATTGACACTCTTTAGAGAATTAGAAAAAACTATTTTAAAATTTATATGGAATCAAAAAAGAGCCTGAAGAGCAAAGACAACCCTAAGCAAAAAGAACAAACCTGGAAGTATCATGCTACCTGACTTCAAACTATACTACAAGGATACAGTAACCAAAGCAGCACAGTACTGTTACAAGAACATACACATAGACCAATGGAACAGAATAGAGAACCCAGAAACAAGACTGCACACCTACAACCATCTGATCTTTGACAAACCTGACAAAAACAAGCAATGTGGAAAGGATTCCTTATTTAATAAATGGTGCTGGGAGAACTGGCTGGCCATATGAAGAAAATTGAAACTGGACACCTTCCTTACACCATATAAAAAAAAATCAACACAAGATGGATTAAATACTTATATGTAAAACCCAAAACCATAAAAACCCTAGAAGAAAGTCTAGGCAATACCACTCAGGACATAGGCATGGGCAAAGATTTCATGACGAAAACACCAAAAGCAATTGCAACAAAAGCAAACATTGACAAATGAAATCTATTTAAACTAAAGAGCTTCTGGACAGCAAAAAAAATGATCAACAGAGACAACCTACAGAATGGGAGAAATATTTGCAGTCTATCCATCTGACAAAGGTCTAATATCCAGCATCTATGATGAACTTAAACAAATTTATTTATTTAAAAAAAATTGAAAAGTCGGCAAAGGACATCAATAGAAACTTTTCAAAAGAAGACATACATATGGCTCAGGAACATGAAAAAAAACTCAATATCAACAATCATTAGAGAAATGCAAATGAAAACCACAATGAGATAAGATCTCACACCAGTCAGAATGGCTATCATTAAAAAGTCTAAAAATAACAGATGCTGGCAAGGTTGCAGAGAAAGGGAACACTTCTACACTGTTGGTGGGAGTGCAAATTAGTTGAATCATTGTGGAAAGCAGTGTGGTGATTCCTCAAAGAGCTAAAAACAGAACTAGCATTTGACCCAGCAATCCCATTATAATCCCATTATATTCCTGAAGGAACATAAATTGTTCTACCATAAAGACACACATGCACACATATGTTCACTGTAGCACTATTCAAAACAGCAAAGAATTGAAATCAGTCTAAATGTCCATCAATGATAGAATGGATAAAGAAAATGTGGTACATATACATACCATGGAATAGTATGAAGCCTTAACAAGGAATGAGATCATGTCCTTTGCAGAAACATGGATGGAGTTGGAAGTCATTATCCTCAGCAAACTATCACAGGAACAGAAAAGCAAACACTGCATGTTCTCACTTATCAATCAGTGGAAACAGAATGGTGAGAACGCATGGACACATTGGGGGAAACAACACACTCTGGGGCCTGTTGGAGTGTGAGGGATAGGAGGAGGAGGGAGAGTATCAGGAAGAATAGCTAATAGATGCTGAGCTTAATACCCATTATGCTGATGGGAGTGATCTTGTGCAGCAAAACTCCATGGCACACATTTACCTATGTAACAAATCTGCACATCCTGCACATGTACCCCAGAAATTAAAATAAAAGTTTTTTTAAAACACACAAAAAAACCTATGACTGTGTTCATTTCACAAATGAGAAGACTGACACTTAGAGAGGTTCTGTAATTTATTCAAGGTAATATAGCTGGTAAGTTGTAGAACCAGAGCTTGTATCGTGTTTTATTTGAATCTTAAACCTGATTATTGGCCACCACACTTTACGGACTTCTTCCCTTTTGCCCCTTCAAAGCCCAGATTAATCCCAACTCTACCATGTATTCCTTTTTGCAGGAGTCAGATAAGTGCCACAAGGCATAAGAATTAACACTTTTTCTCAACAAAAAGTAGAGTGAAAAAGTTAGCCTTATACTAGCATTGCCCTAATATCAAAACCAAACAAAGATATTACAAGAAAAGAAAGCTACAGACACAGACCAGGCTAAAGAAGATAATTACATGATCATATTAATAGATGCAGAAAAAGAATATGACAAAATCTAACACCCATTCATAATAAAAAATATCTCAGCAAACTAGGAATAAAGAACTTTCTCAGTTTGATAAACAACACCAACAAAAAAATCTATAGCAAACCTCTTACTCAATGGTGAGAAACTTGAAGCTTTACCACTAAGATCAGGTAACGTAAGGATGTCCTCTTTCACCACTGCCTTTCAACATCATACTATAAGTCCAGATAATGCAATAAGAAAAGAAAAAATAAAAAGCATACAGATTGAGGAAGAAAAAATAAAACTGCTTTTGTTCACAAAGGACATGATTGTCTTTGTAGAAAATGACAAAGAATCAACAAAAACAGAAAGAAAAAGGAATTCAAATGAATAAGCAATTATAGCAAGGTGGCAGGATACAAGATTAATATACAAAAGCAAATCACTTTCCTATATACCAGAAATAAAAAACTTGAATTTGAAATCAAAACACAATGCCATTTACATCAGCAATCCAAAATATCAAACACTTAAATGTAAATCTAACAAAATGAGTACAAGCTGTATATAAGAAAAACTGCAAAACTCAGATGAAAGAAATCAAAGCACTAAATATATGAAGAGATATTCCATCTTCATGGACAGAAAGACTCAACACTGTCAAGGCGTTCATTCTCCTTAAGTTGATTTATAAATTAAATCAAATTCCAATCAAAATCCTAGTAAGTTATTTTGTGAATATTGCCAAAGTTATTCTAAAGTTTAGATGGAGAGGCAAAAGACCCAGAAGAGCCAACCCAATATTGAAGAAGAACAAAGTAACAGGCAGACACTACCCAACTTCAAGGCTTACTGTAAAGCTTTCATAATCAAGATAGTGTGGTATTGGTGAAAGTATAGACAAATGGATCATGAAAACAGAATAGAGAGTCCAGATTAGACCCACATAAATATGCACAACTGATCTTTGATAAGGGAGCAAAGGCAATACAATGAAGCAAAGAGAGTTTTTTCAGCAAATGTTGCTGGAAGAACTGGATATCCCTATCCAAAAAAAAAAAAAAAGTCTAGACACAGATAGACCTTACACCTTTCACAAAAACTAACTCACAGACCTAAATGTAAAATGCAAAACTATAAAACTACTAGAAGATAACCTAGGAGAGAACCTAGATGACCTTGGGTTTGGTAAAAACTTTTAAAACACAATACCAAAGGTATAATCCATAAAAGAAATAGTTGATACACTAAACATCATCAAATTAAAAACTTCCCCTCTGTGAAGACACCCTGAATGAGAATACAAGCCACAGACAGGAAGAAAATATATGAAAAACACATATGTGATAAAGGACGGGTATCCAAACTACACAAATAATTCATTAAATTCAGCAATAAGAAAACAAACAACTCAGTTTAAAAATGACTAAAGATCTGAACAGACACCTCACCAAAGAAGATGTAAAGATGGCAAATAAGTATATGAGAGATGCTGAACATCACATGTCATTACAGAATTGCAAATTAAAACAATGACATACCACTATAAACCTATTAGAATGGCCTATCCATCCTGGCGCGGTGGCTCATGCCTGTAATCCCAGCACTTTGGGAGGCCAAGGCGGGAAGATCATAAGGTCAAGAGATCGAGACCATGCTGGCCAACATGGTGAAACCCTGTCTCTACTAAAAACACAAAAATTAGCTGGGTGTGATGGTGGGCACCTGTAGTCCCAGCTACTTGGGAGATTGAGGCAGGAGAATTGCTTGATCCCGGGAGGCGGAGGTTGCAGTCAGCTGAGATATTGCCACTGCACTCCAGCCTAGCAACAAAGCAAGACTCCGTTTCAAAAAAAAAAAAAAATAGAATGGCCTACCCAAAACCTTAACAATAACAAATGCTGTCAAGGATACAGAGCAACAGAAACACTCATTCACTGCTGATAGGACTCTAAAATGGTACAACCAATTTGAAAGACAGTTTAACAGTTGTATTTTGTTTTCTGGGTTTTAAACATTTTGTTTGTTTGTTTTGTTTTTTCACAAAACTTAACATACTACTTTACCATACAATCCAATCATTGTACTTCTTGGTATTTACTCAAATGAGTTGAAAATTTATGTCCACCCGAAGCCTGCACACAGATGGTTATTGCAGCTTTATTCATAAATGCCAAAACTTGGAAGCAAACAAAATGTGCTTCAATAGGTGAATGTGTAACAAACTATGTGAACAAACATGCATACAATAGAATATTTTACAGTGATAAAAATAAATGAGTTACCAGGCCATGAAAAGACATGGATGACACTTAATGCATATTACTAAGTGAAAAAAAGCCAATCTGAAAAGGTCATACACATAGTATGATAATAAAAAGATCAGTGGTTTCCAGGAGTTATGAGGAGTGGGGTCAGGGAAGATGAATGAGGCAGAACACAGGGGATTTTTATGGCAATAAAAGTACTTTTTTTGATACTACAATGGTGGATACATGTCATTATGCATTTGTCCAAGCTCATAGAATGTACAATACCAAAAGTGCCCTGATGTAAACTACAGACTCTGTATAATAATGATTTATCAATTGTAACACATATATTACTCTGGTATAGGATGTTGTTTGTTGGGGGGTCTGTGCATGTGTGGAGGCAGAGGATCTAGACGAACTTTGCACTTTCTGCTCAATTATGCTGTGAATCTAAAACTGCTCTAAAAAATAAAGACTGTATTTTAAAAGATACAAACCCCCAGGACAAATAGAACAGAAAAAGAGACAAAATTTTGAAAGATGGGGAAAAAAAGGTGAAATGAATGGAAACTGACTCATCAAGGCAGAGGTAGTTGAAACCCAACTGCCTAGAGAGAGAAACATCAATGAAAAACAACAAATTTGTTCTGCTATACTGTAGAAAGTTTCAGGAATTTAAGGTAGTTGAAACCCAACTGCCTAGAGAGAAACCAATGAAAAACAACAAATTTCTTCTGCTATACTCTAGGAAGGTTCAGGAATTTAAGGTACCAGGCATCTCTGAAGGCCGGGGGGAAGGGAAGGTGAGTACAAGACGAATGATTTTTTTAGTCTAAAAAGGAAACATTTAGAGTTTGGATGCCCTCCCACAACCTACACTGCCAGTAAATTACACTCTTCTCTGCCAAGAGAAAACATGACATTGCTGTAGAGAGTGACTGACTCAGAGAGGTTCTGGTCTTGAGGACACAAGAAAGACATGCAATCCAGGATACAGAAAATCTAAAACAAAAGTGAAAGAGAACATCCAGGATAATGATAAAGAAAGATATCAAGACAACTACTATATATAGTAGATTTAGAAAGCAATCTGTCATGTTAGATCATAAAAAAGGAGAATTGATGAAGGAAGTTTCTAAGGGGGAAAAGTAGAACTTATCAATTACCTATGAGGATTGACAGTAATAAAAGGAGCTTTAGAATTTAAATAGAAAGCTTGGGGCTGAATAAAAAGAAAACAAGCACATAGAAAACTAAGCAAAAATCAACACAAGATAGTTAATTCTAGAAAAAACAGTAAGTAGATTAAAAATAATGTAACAGATTGTTACAGGATCAGTGAAAGTCAAATTGTGTGATCCTAATAATATGAATAATATGAACACTAAATTATTTAACCAAAACAAAAAAAGAACATAGGAGAATGAAGGTAGAAAAAGTTTGAACAGAACGAATAAGAAAGCTAAAGCCTTGTGTTCCATAGTAAAAATCAATACATAATTTCTAAAATTGAAAAATCAAGAATTCACAGTGTAGCATGTCATTTGAATAGTTTTTAATATCATTCCTGAAAAAGAAACTCCCCAAATATAAAATACAAAAGAAAAACCAGCAAAAAGAGTTTAAAATAGTTGCCTCTGAGGAGCAGGAAATTGGGGAGCAAAAGATGCTGTAGACAGAGGCTGCCATTTTTTCATCATAAGCCAGCTAGACTTATATCCCACTTTTCTCAGGAATGTTAGTTTTATGCTTGTTTTTCTACTGTCCTATCCAGTTAGCAACCACTTTTTATTCTCAGAAATGCATGACAAATTAAATGTTGAACCCAATTATAAGATTAGTAGTTATTTTACTTCTAAATTATGCAAATGTATTACTGTATTAAAAGTTTTTTTAAATTAAAGTGGGGATCTGAAGTCAAAATAAAGTATTTATTTATGCTTTTTAATACTTTATGATTTGGGGCTCTGTGCCTCCTTTTTTTTTAATCTACAAAATAAGGATTAAAACAGTTCTCATCCCACAGTTTTGTTATGACTAAATAGACCATTTCACACAATGTTGTACACATAATAGGTACTTAATAAATACAAATTATTATTGTATTAAATGCACAAGGCTATGACTCAAATGTTTTCTCCAAAACTCATGTTGTAATTTAATTGCTAATGTAATGGCATTGGGAGGTGTGGGCTTTAAGAGGTGATTAGGTCATGAGGACTCTGCCCTCATGAATGGGTTAATGCCATTATTGTAGGAGATAACTCCTAATGAAAGGATACATTTTGCCCCCATTAGCTCTCTGTCTATCACACTCATTTGCCCTTCTGCTTCTGCCATGGGATGATCCTAGCTAGATACCAGAACCATGTTCCTGGACTTCACAGCCTCCAAACTGTGGGCCAAATAAATCTCTTTTTCCTTTGTAATTTACCCAGCCTGCGGTTTTCTGTTACAGCAGGAGAAAATGGACTAAGACATCCACTAAATTTAAATTTATTCATAATGAAACAATCTTCTCATATTCATAATAATCTCATAATCTTTAATATTATTGGAAATAAGTGACAAGTTTAAAGCTACATTTCTTTTCTCTTAAATCTATAAAGCATATTGAATAGGCTCTCTGCATGATGGCTTGAAGAAGGAAAGGCCAAATTTGGAACTTTTGATTACAAGGCAAAGACCCAGTAAAACTAAAGCCATTTAGTCCATTCAGATTTTTTCAATCTTCATATCCTAGAAAAATAAATGTCTTATATTTTCATATCTGATTTTCCCTATATATTTGTCTATTAATCTTTACTTTCTGAACAAATGACCATGTATAACCACATATTGCTAGCTATCATGGAAGCCTGCCTCCTAGCTGCGATGGCAAGAGTTTCTTAGTCGCTACACTCTATGGGATTCTGGTAATACACTCTATGGGATTCTGGTAATACACTCTATGGGATTCTGGTAATTCTGGTAAGGGATCTATAGAGTCTATGGGTTAGTCAGATATGTGGGCAGCCTAAACAAGCTGAATCTAAATGTACTAGATCAACATTATTTCAAAAGAGTCCTATCAAGAGTAAGCACTATTTTACAGGTCAAATACACAATAAGTAGGTAATTTTTGTAGCATCCAGTAGAGAACTTTTAAAACAATATAACATCCTTATGGTTGTTATTTCAATAAATTGATTAAACTAGATATGATAATTAATTAGGCAGGTCCTGTGTTTTAAACTTTATGTTCTAATTTTTTATGTTCCAGCTTTCCAAATTTTATTCATTTGAAGTCTCACTTTCTTCATGGTCTTTTGCAAGAACTCTAGTCTATACATTCTCCCTTCCTTGATCTTAACTACTATTTTGACAATTTTTAAAAATTTGGCCTTCAATTATTATTATTATTAATATTATTTTGAGACAGAATTTCGCTCTGTCACCCAGGCTGGAGTGCAGTGGCATGATCTCAGTTCACTGCAACCTCTGCCTCCGGGTTCAAGCAATTCTCCTGCCTCAGCCTCCTGAGTAGCTAGGATTACAGGCACACACCACTATGCCTAGCTAATTTTTGTATTTTCAGTAGAGACAGGGTTTCACCATGTTGGTCAGGCTGGTTGCGAACTCCTGACCTCATGATCCACCCGCCTTGGCCACCCAAAGGGCTGGGATTACAGGCATGAGCTGCCGCGCCCAGCCCCTTCCATTATTTTTTAAAAGACTTATGTATATAGGTCTCACAAAATTATAATCAATGGCAGGAACCTTGCATTCATAGCATAACCATAAAATAACAACTTTATTTTTACTTTCAAATGAATGTTATTCTCTTCCAAGTAGTCACTTGGTATTCAGGCACCATTCAAAACTACTACCATTTTTTTAATACTATGATGCTTATAGTACATTCTCCTTTATAACCTGTTATAATGAATTTTCTTTCTTTGAAGATGAAATTTATTTTGCAAAACAATCAGTAATTATTTCTCACCAAATCTAGTACCAAGGTAAATGAGTAAGCAAGGGTAGTATTCGTGCTGTTTTGTAGTTTAAATAGTTCTGAATATAATTCCTGAAAGAGCAGCTCCCCAGATTTTTAAATGTAGTAACTTTCAGCCTCCTACTATTTTGTCATTGTTATAGATTGTACTTATTTTTATATATAATTTTAGAAATGTTTGTTTTTTAGTCTCATGTCTCCCTCCTACATTTCTCCTTTGTACTAAGTAAAATGAAGACACATGATGGGCACTTAACTAATGTCTATAATATTGAAACCTCTCTGCCTTTCTTTCTGTAGGAGGCAACCAGTAATCAGAAAGAAATGTAATAAAAACCACCTGGGCAATTCCAAACAACTCAGCATCTCTGGATTGAAATTAGTGGTTCGATTTCCATCAAAAATTTCTTTTTTTTGTTTGTTTGTTTCTCTTCTTCCATTTTTAGAACCAAAGACACCAATTCTGATACCTAGTTTTAAAAAAAATTCTAGACAGGCCTGGGTTTCAAGTTCTAGAAGAATAAGATAGAGCTGCTGGAATATTATGCTCAGATTCTCTTGGCCTTCCCTCTTACAATAAATACATCCACTGCTGTGCTTGGCAAAGTGACAAAAATAGCTGTCTCACTGAGGGACTGCAGGGGAGGTAAAACCTCTCCTGGCACAGGCTCTCAGGCTGACTCCTTCTGCCAAGGACTCTCATCATTTTGACATATTGGTCTTGCTAGACTGACAGGAAAAGGCAAGAAAGCGCGTGAAAGGAGAGGAGAGTTCAACTCACTGACCCTTGGGTGGAGCTTTGCTTCCAGCTGTCCCCAACTTTTGCAATTTTGTAACCTTTTTCACTCTTGCCCTGGAGATTCCTATGGGAATGGTGGAGTTCCAGAACCACAGCCTTACAAATGGGAAGGGACATTACCAGTTCAAATAACCCAGGAGGGAGGAAGAGAAGAAAAACAAGTAGAAAAATATGAAACACATTTAAAAAGAAGAAAGATGAGGAAAGACAGAAAACGAAAATACATTAAATACAGAAAACAGAAAGAAAATTTTAAAAAAGGAATTAAAAAAGAAAAAAGGCAGAAATAAAAAAATTGAAAAGGAAAAACAGGAAGATGTAACAAGAACCTTTTCTGTGTGGTATATTGACAGAGGAAATAGAGAATCAAGGGTCCTAATGCCTGTAAAGTACATAATATTAGGAAAAATGCTAAAAAAAATGCCTACTTTTTTCTTAGCTATAAAATGGGCAAAATAAACTTGCTTATAATATTGAAAACTTTACCTGCTGAGTAAGCGTGCTACATTAAATCCATTAACAGAGTGATCTGGCTGGAAATTTTGCCTGAGTAAACCCTATGTCATCCAGATATACAATTAATTTACATTATTCCCAAGTTTTGCTGATATGCTCTAACCCTATTTCCACCACTTTAAATTATGTTTAAATTCTCATTATATAGTATTCTTGCCACTTTATATCTGACCTCCCTGTCTGCTGTTTACTTGATCCCAATTCATTCCACATAATGACAGACTGATCTTGCCGAAACATTCCCTAAACATACGAAGCCTTTCTTCAAAATCCCTAAGTGTGGCTCCAGATAAGGTTCAACATTTCATCCTGCCATCCAAGAAATTCCAGGATTGAATCCCAACATACTTAATAGTCACAGCCACCAACCCCTACTTTCACATCTGTCCTAAGCAGCCTTGCTGGTTGAGCCTTTACAAATCTTTTCTATCTCTGTCCAAATGTCAGGACTATATAAATTTTTTACTTGTCAACTAAAAGTGTTACTTGCTCTCCAAATAATTAAATTCATTTAAAAAAGGACAGCTTTGAAAACGGAAGAGAATAAAAATGGCCCTGTAAACATAATGATAAATGTGTAAATACTGATTTAAAAAAAAAACAGTGCATGCAGGACAGAAACAACAGCAGCCACCACCAAAGCTGCAGGAACAAAAGAGATTCAGAGAGGTGCTGGTTCTGTGGGAAGAAAAGCTTTTATTCATGCATTCAGTCATTCAACAAATATGTATTGAGCACCAACCAGGTGTTAGACAGATGAGGCTAAAAAGATGAAAAGACAATCCTTGCTTACAAAAGTATACTAATCAATGTTTGGGTAAATTAAAGTGGTACATAATGGCTGGAATATGATATCCAAGGGAAGTAGTAGATAATAAACCCATACAAAAACATGTGCTGCAATTTGAAGGCCTTTAATATCATGCAAAGACGTTTAGATTTTACTCTCTAGGTGTTAAGGAAAAACTAAAATTTTAAGCAGAAAAGTAATACGATTCAAGTAATTAGAAGTGGAATGTAAAAAAGTAAAACTTCCAAAGTTCAGACTTACTGGTGTGTGGGACCTTTCACCAAGGTATGAAATTTTGGAGAAAGACCAAGTTTCAGGAAAGACAATGAGTAAGTTTAATTTTCAATACACTATGTTTACATGCTTTTGTGACAACCAAATGGAAAGAGCTTATAATGAAGTCGATGGTGTAGGAATCTATAAATGCTTATGTGATATAGAAGAAGATGGGAGTTAAAGGGAATCAGAAAATTGAGATACTGAGGATTAAAACTAGTATAGAGGCTGGGCACTGTGGCTCACGCCTGTAATCCTATCACTTTGGGAGGCTGCGGTGGATCACTTGGAGTCAGGAGTTCGAGACCAGCCTGGCCAACATAGTGCAACCCTCTCTCTACCAAAAAAAATGCAGAAATCAGCCGGGTGTGGTGATGCCTGCCTGTAGTCCCAGCTACTCGGAAGGCCAAGGTGGGAGGATTGCTTGAACCTGGAAGGCAGAGGTTGCCATGAGCCAAGTTTGCACCACTTCACTCCAGCCTGGGCGACAGAGTGAGACGTTGTCTCAAACAAAACAAACAAACAAAAAAGGATAGAAACTTAGAAACTGACTTGTCTGCAGCAGAGTCTTATTAAAATGAAACCAAACAAGGACCAAAATTCAATAGAATACGTTGAATAGATAGAGCTGAATGGGAAAATTAATATAGGATATTAGGTGAAGAACTCTCAATTATAAGGAACAAGCACCCCCAATTTCCCCACCAAACTATACTAACACCAGGAATTCTACTTGACAACAACCACTAATACCAACATTACCAGTGCTATCAGTGTCTCAGAAAAACAACCTTGCAAGTATTGGAAAATCATTGCCACTGCTGCCCTTCCCACCTGCATCAGCAAAAAATGGAAGCTCATTTATAGCACCCCACTCAAGATCCTAAGTGCAAAAGAAATTTGGAATTTGAGTTTTGACATATCCTTTGAAGAACAGAGACGAGAAGGAGACCAAAGTAAACAACAGAATAAATAGATCAGAGGAAAAGAGATTGGAACTCTGACTTATTCATTAATGACTAGAGAGATTTTTAACTCTAGGGAGAGAGATTGACAAGTATAATAACAATAAAAACATAATAAAATCTATTGTTAGTTTAGCAGTTATTATATGCCAAGCACTGTATACACTACCTCTAAACTTCATAATAACCCTGTATGGCAGATATTACTATCATCATATTACGCATGATAAAACTGGAGTCAGAGATGTGAAATGAGCAATGTCACACCGCTAGCAAGTGGCTAAGCCATTAATTTATGTTTAAATTTACATATAATAATTGTACATATTCATGGGTTATATAGTAATGTTTTGATACATGTAATTGTGGTGATCAGGTCATGTTAATTAGCATATCCATTATTTCTTTGTTTTAGAAATATTCAATAACTCACTCTAGCGATTTGAAACTACATATTATTTTTAACCACAGCCATCCTACTGTAGAACACTAGAACTTATTCCTCTTATCTAGTTGTTGTTTTGTATCCTTTAACAAATCTCTCCCTATGCCACCCCTTCCTCCTCTCCCTCCTGGACTCTAGTAATCTTTTGTTCTACTTTTTACTTCTGATATCACCTTGTGATAGCTTCCACACATGAGTGAGAGTAAGTGGCATTTAACTTTCTGTTCCTGGTTTATTTCATTAACATAATGTCCTCCAGTTCCATCCATGTTGCCACAAATGATGAGATTCCATTCTGTTTGATGGCTGAATAGTCATTTCATTGCGTAAATATGCCACATTTTCTTTGTCCATTCATCTGTTGTAGACACCTAGGTTGGTTCCGTATCTTGGCTATCATGAATAGTGCTGTAATAAACATGGGGGTAAAGATTTCTCTTCAATCTCTTCAATATACTGATTTCCTTTCCTTTGGATAAATGCCAAGCAGTGAGATCATTTGGATCATATAGTAGCTGTATGTGTAGTTTTTTGAGGATCTTCCATACTGTTCTCCATAGTGGCTGTGCTAGTTTACATTCCCACCAAAAATGTATAAACCTTCCCTTTTCTCCACATCCCCACCAGCATTTGTTGTTGTTGTTGTTGTTTTCCATTTGGATAACAGACATCCTAACTGGGGTGAGATAATACCTTATTGTGGTTTCAATTCTCATTTCCCTGATTAGCGATGTTGAGCAGTTTTCAAATATTTGTTGGCCATTTGTATGTCTTCTTTTGAGAAATGTCTATTTAGATCATTTTCCCATTTTTAATCAGATTGTTTGGTTTTTTGCTGTTGAGAAGTTTGATTTCCTTGTATATTCTGGATATTAATTCCCTGTCAGATGAGTAGTTTGCAAATATTTTCTCCCATTCCATAGGTTATCTTTTCACACTATTGATTGTTTCTTTTGCTGTGCAGAAGATTTTTAGTTTGATACAATCCCATTTGGTAATTTTACTTTTGTTGCCTGTGCTTTCAGGTTTTATTCATAAAATCTTTTCTCGGCCTGGCGCGGTGGCTCACGCCTGTAATCCCAGCACTTTGGGAGGCTGAGGTGGGTGGATCACCTGAGGTCAGGAGTTTGGAACTGGCCTGACCAACATGGAGAAACCCCATCTATACTGTAAATACAGAATTAGCCGGGCATGGTGGCGCATGCCTGTAATCCCAGCTATTCGGGAGGCTGAGGCAGGAGAATCATTTGAACCCAGGAGGCAGATGTTGCGGGGAGCCGAGATCGCGCCACCGCACTCCAGCCTGGGTGACAGAGCGAGAATCTGTCTCAAAAAAAAAAAAAAAAAAAAAAAAAAAATCTTTTCTCAGACCAAAGTCCTAAAGCATTTCTCCTATGTTTTCTTGTAGTAGTTTTATACTTTCACGTTTTATTTTAGTTGTTTAATCTATTTTGAGTTGACTTTGTGTAGGGTGAAAGGTGGGGATCTCATTTCATTCTTTTACATGTGGATAACCAGTTTTCTCAGCACTATTTATTAAAGAGTCTGTCCTTTCCTCAGTGAGTGCTCTTGGGGCCTTTGTCAAAAATCAGTTGGCTGTAGATATATGGATTGATTTCTAGGTTCTCTGTTCTGTTGCATTGATCTATGTGTCTGCTTTTATGCAAGTACCATGCTGTTTTGGTTACAACAGTTTTGTAGTGTATTTTGAAGTCAGTTAGTGTGATGCCTTCAGCTTTGTTTTATTTACTCAGGATTGCTCTGGCTTTTTAGGGTATTTTGTGGTTCCATACAAATTTTAAAACTTTTTTTCTATTTCTGTGAAGAATGTCATTGATATTTTTATAGAGATTGCATTGAATGTGTAGATTGCTTTGGGTACTATGGTCTAACTCTTTATCTTCTCCATGCTCTTCTGTCAAAATGCCACCAACATGGAATATATGTAATTAGGTAAACATTTCTATATGAATAATGTAGTAACATTTATTTATGCTTTAACTATATATTTTAAGTTTTTCTTGAATAATTGCTTTGATTCTAAAATTTTCATCAATGACATCTGTTCCAGGTTATAGAAATGTCTAACCTGAGATGAATGCTAATGAAAAAGAGGTCAAGAAATGTTTCCACTTAGAGCTGGCCACAGAGTAGGGAATGTTATACAGATCAAGAGATTCCATTTGGCCTCAGAAAGACCATGGAGGTTCATCCTTCTGAGAATGGGAAGATTAGATCAGGCCAATCCATGGTTATATTATTCTACAACAAAGGTGACTTTTTCCTGACCAAAGAAGGCCTTGCTGATGAAACATAATAAAAATGGTGCTGCCATTTTTAAAACTTCCAACAAGTTTATCATCAGGGCATATTCTTACCTCATGAATTTCCATTAGTTTTTCTGACAGAGTTAAAACATATACTTCTGTGTTCTGGCTGAAATATTCCTTCAAAAAGTTATAAAAGCTCCTGATAGTAAACCCACATGTCAGAGAATATGCTGCAGGTGGTAAGTAAATTTCTTTGTTTTCACTGCACTTAAATTTCTCTTTCTAATCACCCTTGAAGATATCCATAATGTTAACTTATTTCTGTATAATGTGTGTGGTATAAATGATTCTGTTCTCATAAACAATGCTTTCTTTATTATCAAAATGAAAGTATACTAGAGTAATACTTTTAAAATGTAAGTTGGATCATGTGACTCCCTCCCCTGATGAAATCCCTTCAAAGGCTTTCCATTGTTTTTATAGGAAACCCTAAAGTCCTTGCCATGTTGAAAAAGGCCCTGAATGATCTGGTTCCTGCTTACCTCCCTAACCTCTCTGGTATCACTCTCCCTCTGGAATGCTATGTTTCAGCTATCTAGGTCTCTCTCTCTCTCTCTCTCTCGCTCGCTAGCTCTCGCTCTCTCTCTCTCTTTTTTTGCTCTATCTTGCTCTATCACCCACGCTGGAGTTCTATGGTGGGATCATCATAGCTCACTGCGGCCTTGAACTCCTGGGTTCAAGTGATCCTTCACCCTTTGCCTTTCACATATCTGGTATTATAGGTACCTGCCACCATGTCTGGCTAATTTTTTAATGTTTCATAGAGACAGTGTCTGCCATGTAGCCCAGGTTTGTTTTGAACTTCTGGCCTCAAGCCATCCTCTTGCCTCAGCCTTCTGAAGGGCCAGGATTACAGGTGTGAGCCACCACACCCAACCCTTAGGTCTCCTTTTGATTTCTCAAATGCACCAAATCCTTACCCACTCAAAGCCTTTATACATATTGTTCCTCTGCTTGGAGTGCTCTTTTCCAGTTCTCTGCAGAGCTGCCTGTTTCTTGGCCTTGGGTCTCATCTCAAATGTTCTCTGTTCAAAAAGGCCTTCCCTCATTACTATCCCTAAAGGCCTACTTCCTACCTTATCACAAAGGCATTTCTATGACAATACCTGGGATATTTCTCTTTCAGCACCTATCACAATAGATTTGTGTGTTTGCTTGTTTATCATCTGCCTCATTCACTATAATATTGATCCATGAGCAGTGGCTAATGCCTGTAATCCCAGAGCTTTTGGGGGTTGGGGTAGGAGGATCACTTTAGGCCACAAGTTCCAGACCAGCCTGGGCACCACAGAAAGATTCTGTCTCTACAAAAAATTTTAAAAATTAGCTGGGTGTGGTTACACATGCCTGTAGTCTTAGCTATTCGGGAAGCTGAAGTGGGAAGATTACTTGAGCCCAGGAGACTGAGTCTACAGTGAGTTATGATGGTGTCACTGCACTCCAGCCTGGGCAACAGAGACAGACTCTGTCTCTAAAATATATTAAGAGAGAGATCCATGAAGGCAGTGATATCGTCTGTACTGTTCTGTACTGTTTTGTTTGGTTTTTTCATTGTTTTTTTGAGACAGAGTCTCCTTATGTTACCCAGGCTGCAGTGCAGTGGCACAATCTTAGCTCACTGCAACCTCTGCCTCCCAGGTTTAAGCGATTCTCCTGCCTCAGCCTCCTGAGTAGCTGGGATTACAGGTGCACACCACTATGCCTGGCTAATTTTTATATTTTTAGTAGAAACAGGGTTTCACCATTTAGGCCAGGCTGGTCTTGAACTCCTGACCTTAGGTGATCCACCCACCTTGGCCTCTCAAAGTGCTAGGATTACAGGTATGAGCCACCGTGCCCAGCCTGTTGTGTACTTATTAATAGCACAATAGCTGGCAGACAGTAGTCACTCAATAAACCTTTACCAATAGAATGAATGGAGCAGTGGAAGAATGGAGTCAGCATGGCCTATGCCCTCCACCCTACCTCAGTTTTCTAGGTTTTTATTCCATGTCACATCTTGTTTTCCTGGGTCACATATAATAAATATTCCTGTAGTTCTTGATTAGTTTTTCAGGCTCCACTTCTCTAATAAACAAGAAAATCTTGTTTTACTAGTTTGATTCCTTTTTCTTTAAAGCTTTTACCTCAAGTGCTACTAACTCTCAAGAGCTACTGAATCACTTTGCTACCCTCCGTTGTCTAGAGAATGTGAAGTTTAATCTATGGTCTACCCTTTACGCAAGCTAGCATCTAATACACTCTACGATGCAACTATTTGTTACTGCTATGTAGCTACTATTCGCCATTGGCAGGGCCATCAGATTTCCCCAACTCCCAGTTTCACTTGTAGCCCTGGTGCCAGAAAGATGTCTCAGGAGTGCTGCGAAATAATTTTAGAGGCCTGGGAAAGCAAACGATTTAGAAGTACCTTGTTCATTTATTCTGAATAAATTTGTTCGTTAGGATAAGAAACTATCAAAAGATGCAAAATGGAGTTTTATTCATATTGATGAGGATTTTTTCAAATAGCTGGGCAAGAAACACCTTTTCCATATGTCTCAATCCCTTAAAAATTAACTGCTGAGCACATAATACCAACTGTGAACATCCCCATCAAGTAATTATAGCTTTAAAAATAAAAATAGCTCAAATGTAATAAAGAACCCAAACTAAACCCTATGGAGCAGAGACATTGGCTAGTGTTTGAGCATTAATTCTTGTCCATATATTTAGAGATACATGGTGTCATTGCTTTTGATGTAGTATAAACCTCATTTTCTAAACAATGTATTTAATTGTACTTCAACTTGGAGGGATAAACTGCGTTTGGTAAATAACAGTTTTGTGCAAAAGCTCACACAGGACAGGTATTCAATATCTTTTACAATTCATTCTTTACAAGGTAGACTAAGACAGAATTTGAAACACTTCCTCATAATGGCTAAGAATGATTTTAAAATGATTATTATACAACTAAAACATCTATTTTTCAAACAAACTTACTGTTTTCTGCATTACTATATAAGATAAACACAAAAAATAGGAAAATAAGAAGATACATGTTCTTTAAGTACATAAATCTTGAATTTTGTTTAAGTGTGTTTGTAATGGATTACAAGTGTTTGTTGTTGTTGTTGTTGTTGTTTTTGAGATGGAGTCTCGCCCTGTCACCCAGGCTGGAGCGCAATGGCATGATCTCAGCTCACTGCAACCTCTGCCTCCTGGATTCAAGAGATTCTCCTACCTCAGCCTCCTGAGTAGCTGGGATTACAGGTGCGCACCACCACGCCCAGCTACTTTTTTGTATCTTTAATAGAGATGGAGTTTCACCATGTTGGCCAGGCTGATCTTGAACTCCTGACCTCATGATCCACCTGCCTCAGCCTCCCAAAGTGCTGGGATTACAGGCGTGAGCCACTGCACCCGGCCACAAGTGTTTAATTTTATTCTGTGTCCCTTATGATGATTTCCAATTCTGTCACACCAAAACGTCCTTGTCCTCGGTGTAGTTACTATAAAAACACATTAACACATATGTAGTATAAAAACTAAACATTCTTTAAGACTTTTTGTTTCCTAATCTCCACACATACCTAATCATCTATTGATCCCTCAATCTTTCTTTCAAACGCAGTTACAATTCACAGCAATGTGTGAATGTGTGTGTTTGTGTGTGCATGTGTGAATGGGCATATGTGTGGTGTCTTGCTAGATAATGATGAGCTAAGCTTAATTACTTCATTAGGCAGCAGGCCGTAGATCTCCTGCTGTCATCAGGGGCTGATTAGAATTTTAAAATATTATTTTCACTTAGTGGAATCTCAATTAAATAAATAAATTCCATTTAAAAGCAGCTACAGTACATTTGCTGTTGGTTTTGCCTGTTTACAATTGTTCTTGACCCTGAATTGCCCAAAGTGGTACATAGTTAAATTCTGGCAAATCTAATTTTACCATTTAAAATATGACAAGACTTTTCTGCTGTGCCAGAATATGCTTATTTTTGAAAGCATGTTCCCTTTTTTGCATCTCTAACATATTTCTCTAACATTATTCTGTCCCTCCTAAATTGTTGGTTAATATAAATTATTGTTGTATGATGAATAGACTATATTTTTGTTTACTTTTTTTTTGAGACAGAGTCTTGCTCTGTCACCCAGGCTGGAGTGCAGTGGCATGATATCGGCTCACTGCGACCTCCGCCACCTGGGTTCAAGTGATTTTCCTGTCTCAGCCTCCCAAGTAGCTGGGATTACAGGCGCCTGCCACAAAGCCCAGCTAATTTTTTGTGTTTTTAGTAGAGACGGGGTTTCACCATGTTGGCCAGGCAGGTCTCGAATTCCTGACCTTAGGGGATCTGCCCACCTAGGCTTCCCAAAGTGCTGGGATTACAGGTGTGAGCCACTGCACCTGAATGTTTACATTTTTATGTATTTATTTCAGGGTGACATTTGCAGCTCTACCCAGACAATCATCACAATCTAAAGAAGGCAGAGAGCTGACTTATTCTGCTTTTAGTTACCCCTAACAGAGCTCTGAGAAGAAAGAAAAGAGAGAACTCAGAAATCTGGTTTTGGGTCCTGAAAAGCCAAAGTCATTAGATAAGTACCCTTTGGTATTCCTGCACAGAGCCAGACAACTTCTGGTTTATGTAAGCAAAGTTATAAAATTGTCCCTATCCTTCCTAATTAAAGACCTGAGCATGAATTTTAGGTTTCTTAGAGAATCGTTGTTGGGTTTGAGGCACCACAGGCCACCCAGGGAAAATCCAGCTGCATCACATTTGGAGCTGTCCTATCATAGTCTGGAAAAAATGTTCCAATCTTCAAAATATGTCTATACCACTTTATTTCACTCCTATGTGAGTCTTACGAGGGGAAGGGGTAAAGAGAGATGAGAAAGATAGTAGTAAATGAGCATTCTACATGAAAAGTCCTTTCAAAAAAGAACTTATCAATCTGTAAAGAAACTGATTTACAGTTAACTGGCATAGATCAGGTATACTCCTGTCATCAGTTTGTAACAGGGCATTTTATGCCCTGCCTACAAATAAAGAGCGTGCAGAAAGTCCCCTGCCCTCCCAGGGACTCAGGGATGGCCCCAGGCATGATTTTAACAGTGGCAGAGTGGCTTTACAATGGCCTCACTTTCCTAAAATCATCTCCTCCCTTTTGATCCCTAGCATCTCCATGATCCCCAGGTGACCAGGTTCTAGTATGTAGCAGCTTGCCCAGCTCTATTCTCCCTAGCAGGACTACCTGCAATTTGGGATATATCCATTCTCCATGATTGCCATCTAGTACTTTTTCACACTGCTGATAAACACATACCCATGACTGGGTAATTTATGAAGAAAAAGAGGTTTAATGGACTCACAGTTCCATGGAGCTGGAGAGGCCTCACAATCATGGCAGAAGATGAAAGACATGTCTTACATGGTGGCAGACAAGAGAGAATGAGAGCCAACCAAAAAGGGAAAACTCTTATAAAACCATCAGATCAAATGAGACTTATTTACTACCACAAGAACAGTATGGGGGAAACTGCCCCCATGATTCAATTACTTCCCACTGGTTCCCTCTCATAACACGTGGAAATTATGGGAGCTACAATTCAAGATGAGATTTTGGTGCGGACAGAGCCAAACCATATCAATTACTTACCAAATATAACCTATGTTTTCTTATGATCTTACAAGAAAAATTGTTAATCATTCTGTTTGGGAACAAAAATGGTCTTGACTAAAAATACCATAGGGTATTATAAACATAGAATCTTGGATTTTTGAGGGATAATACTTTAAAGATTATTTTACAAACGGGGAAGCTGATTTCCCAGTGAAATTGTCTAATGTCCTGAAGGTTACACAGGTACCTAATAATTTAGCCAGAACTAATGTCTGTTTCTCAGTTCCTAATCCATTGTTTTTATGCATGACATGTTGCTGCTTAATATTTCTGCCTTATAAAGAGATAACATTTAGGCATAGGCTGTCTAATCTGAACAATAAGATAGGGAGTTTAGGATCTGATACACAATCTTAAAATGTAGTATAGCCACTTCTCTGGGACTTCTTCCTTAAAAACACGTTTAAATCTCACAATTTACTTAGTTGAATTGGATTACATGCCTGTTCATTTGTTCCTGGCGATATCATCCCTTAATCTCAGTAGAAGAGGGACTGCAGTAGTTTCTTCTAGAAATACTGGTAAGAGCCATTCCCCTGAAAAGTGGTAAAGAAATATTGGTTCACTTAATGAGGGAAGTAGCGATAGCCCAAATATCACTTTATGTCATTGATATGGTTTGGCTGTATCCCCACCCAAATCTCATCTTGAATTGTAGCTCCCATAATTCCCACGTCATAGGAGGGACCCAGCGGGAGGGAATTGAATCATGGGGGTGAGTCTTTCCTGTGCTATTCTCATAATAGTGAATAAGTCTCACAAAATCTAACGGTTTTATAAAGGGAAGTTCCCCTGCAAAAGTTACCTTTTGCCTGCCACCATGTGAGACATGGCTTTGCTTCTCCTTGCCTTCTGCCGTGATTGTGAGGTCACCCCAGCCATGTGGAACTGTAAATCCATTAAACCTCTTTTCTTTATAAGTTACCCAGTCTCAGGTATGTCTTTATTAGCAATGTGAGAACACACTAATACAGTAAATTGGTACCAGAAAGGGGTGCTGCTGTAAAGATACCCGAAAATGTGGAAGCAACTTTGGAACTGGGTAATACTCAGAGGTTGGAACAGTCTGGAGGGCTCAGAAGATAGGAAGATGTGGGAAACTTTCGAACTTCCTAGAGACTTGTTGAATGGCTTTGACCAAAATGCTGATAGTCATATGGACAATAAAGTCTTGGCTAAGATGGTTTCAAATGGAGAGAAGGAACTTGTTGGGAACTGGAGCAAAGGTGACTCTTGCTATTTTAGCAAAGACTGGCAACATTTTGCCCCTGCCCTAGAGATTTGTGGAACTTTGAACCTGAGAGAGATGATTTAGGACCTCTGACGGGAGAAATTTCTAAGCATCAAAGCAATCAAGATACGACATGAGCATTGTTAAAAGCATTCAGTTTTGTGTATTCACAAAGATATGGTTTGGAATTGGAACTTATGTTTAAAAGGGAAGTAGAGCATAAAAGTTTAGAAAATTTGCAACCAGATGATGTGATAGAGAAAAAAACATTTTCTTAGGAGTAACTTAAGAAGTAATTTAATGCAGAAATTTGCATAAGTAATGAGGACCCAAATGTTAATCACCAAGACAATGGGGAAAATGTCTCTGGGCCATGTCAGAGGTCTTCACAGCAGCCCCTCCCATCACAAGCTGGGAGGTATAGGAGGAAAAAATTGTTCACGGCTGGCCTAGGGCCTTGCTGCTTTGTGCAGTCAAGGGACTTGGTGCCCTACATCACAGCCACGGGTAAATGGTACCAACATAGCACTCAGGCCATTGCTTCAGAGGGTGCAAGCCCCAAGCCTTGGTGGCTTCCAGATGGTGTTGGGCCTATGGGTGCACAAAAGTCAAGAACTGAGGTTTGGGAAACTCTGCTTACATTTCAGAGGATGTATGAAAATGCTTGGATGTCCAGGAAGAGATGTGCTTCAGGGGCAGTGACCTCATGGAGAACCTCTGCTAGGGCAGTGCAGAAGGGAAATGTTGGGTGGGAGCACCCATACAGTCCCCAGTGGGGCACTGCCTAGTGGAGCTGTGAGAAGAACGTCACCATCCTCCAGATCCCAGAATGGTAGATCCAACAACAGCTTACACTGTGTGCCTGAAAAAGCCTCAGACACTCAATCCCAGCCCATGAAAGCAGCCAGGAAGGGGACTATACCCTGCAAAGCCACAGGGGCAGAGCTTCCCAAAGCCATGGGAGCCTACCTTGTGCATCAGCATGACCTGGATGTGAGACATGGAGTCAAAGGCCCCATTTTCATTTCAGAGCTTTAAGATTTGACCACCCCATTGGATTTCAGACTTGCATGGGGCCTATAGTCCCTTTGTTTTGGCCAATTTCTTCCATTCAGAATGGCTGTATTTAGCCAATACCTGTACCCTCATTGTATCTAGGAAGTAACCAACTTTCTTTTGATTTTACAGTCTCATAGGCAGAAGGGACTTGCCTTGTCTCGGATGAGACTTTGGACTGTGGACATTTGAGTTAATGCTGAAATGAGTTAAGACTTTCGGGGACTGTTAGGAAGGCATGATTGGTTTTAAAATGTGAGAACATGAGATTTGGCACAGGCCAGGGGAGGGATGATATGGTTTGACCGTGTCCTTACTCAAATCTCATCTAGAATTGTAGCTCCCATAATTCCCACGTCATGGGAGGGACCCAGTGGGAGGAAATTGAATCATGGTGTGTCCGGAACTGGTGGGTTCTTGGTCTCACCGACTTCAAGAATGAAGCCGCGGACCCTCGCGGTGAGTGTTACAGCTCTTAAGGTGGCACATCTGGAGTCTGTCCCTTCTGATGTTCAGATGTGTTCGGAGTTTCTTCCTTCTGGTGGGTTCGTGGTCTCGCTGGCTCGGGAGTGAAGCTGCAGACCTTCGCGGCGAGTGTTACAGCTCTTAAGGCAGCGCATCTGGAGTTGTTCGTTCCTCCTGGTGGGCTCGTGGTCTCGCTGGGCTCAGGAGCGAAGCTGCAGTTCTTCGCGGTGAGTGTTACAGCTCATAAAAGCAGTGTGGACCCAAAGAGTGAGCAGTAGCAAGATATATTGCAAAGAGCGAAAGAACAAAGCTTCCTCAGTGTGGAAGGGGACCCAAGTGGGTTGCCAATGCTGGCTCGGGCAGCCTGCTTTTATTCTCTTATCTGGCCCCACCCACATCCTGCTGATTGGTAGAGCCTAGTGGCCTGTTTTGTCAGGGCGCTGATTGGTGCGTTTACAATCCCTGAGCTAGATACAAAGGTTCTCCACTTCCCCATCAGATTAGTTAGATACAGAGTTTCCACACACAGGTTCTCCAAGGCCCCACCAGAGCAGCTAGATACAGAGTGTCGATTGGTGCATTCACAAACCTTGAGCTAAACACAGGGTGCTGATTGGTGTATTTACAATCCCTGAGCTAGATATAAAGGTTCTCCACGTCCCCACCAGACTCAGGAGCCCAGCTGGCTTCACCTAGTGGATCCTGCACCGGGGCTGCAGGTGGAGCTGCCTGCCAGTCCTGCGCCGTGCGCTCACATTCCTCAGCCCTTGGGTAGTCGATGGGACTGGGTGCCGTGGAGCAGGGGGTGGCGCTCGTCGGGGAGGCTCGGGCAGCACAGGAGCCCATGGAGTGGGTGGGAGGCTCAGGCATGGCGGGCTGCAGGTCCTGAGCCCTGCCCCGTGGGAAGGCAGCCAAGGCTCGGTGAGAAATCGAGCCCAGCTCCGGTGGGCCAGCACTGCTGGGGGAATCAGTACACCCTCCGCAGCCACTGGCCCAGGTGCTAAGTCCCCCATTAACCGGGGCCAGCAGGGCTGGCTGGCTGCTCCGAGTGTGGGGCCCACCAAGCCCACGCCCACCCGGAACTCCAGCTGGCCCGCAAGTGCCGCACACAGCCCGGGTTCCCGTTCGTGCCTCTCCCTTCACACCTTCCTGCAAGCTGAGGGAGTGGGCTCCGGCCTTGGCCAGCCCAGAAAGGGGCACCCACCGTGCAGTGGGGGGACTGAAGGGCTCCTCAAATGCCACTAAAGTGGGAGCCCAGGCAGGGGAGGTGCCGAGAGCAAGCGAGGGCTCTGAGGACTGCCAGCACGCTGTCACCTCTCAATGGGGCCAGGTCTTTCACATGCTGTTCTAGTGATAATGAATAAGTTTCACAGGATCTGATGGTTTTATAAAGGGGAGCTTTATAAAACCTACGCAGGCTCCCTCTTGCCTGCCGCAATGTCAGACATGCCTTTGCTTCTCCTTTGACTTCCACCATGATTGTGAGGTCACCCCCAGCCAGGTGAAATTGTGAGTGCATTAAACCTCTTTTCTTTATAAATTACCCAGTATCCAGTACGTCTTTATTAGCAGAGTGAGAACAGACTAATACAATCGTCCCATTTAACACATGTGAATGCATGAGTGCAGGCAGATGTTATTAGAGTAAATGGACAGGGTTGGAGGATTAATGCTGTTAACACTGCTGCCTGCTGATAGTAAGAGAAGATAATCTCACCCTGTTAAACAGCCCACCACCTAAGAAGCTTAACTTCCTACAGTCAGCAGAGCCTGGCATGATATCAAGGATGAGTTTTAAAACAATAATAATACTGAGTGCAAGGATATCATTTTAAAAATGGGATGAGGAGAAATTCGGAGAAAGAAAAGATGGGAAAACTAACCAAATTAAGATGTCAAGCTACTTTTCAAGTCTTAAGAGTGCTATGGTATGATTCATTTGGTCCTGAGGAAAGTGTTGGGTAGCAGTATAAAGCATTTTGGCTTTTCTAATATTCCTATTAGATGATTTGCCAAGGTCACTTTGTTTGGGGTTTTAGAGTAGTTTTTTTTTCCATTTTTTTATTATTTATTTATTTTATTATACTTTAAATTCTGGGATACATGTGCAGAACGTACAGGTTTGTTACATAGGTTATACACATACCATGGTGGTTTGCTGCACCCATTAACCTGTCATCTACATTAGGTATTTCTCCTAATGCTATCCCTCCCCTAGCTCCCTACCCACAACAGGCCCTGGTGTGTGATGTTCCCCTCCCTGAGTCCATGTGTTCTCATTGTTCAACTCCCACTAATGAGTGAGAACATGCGGTATTTGGTTTTCTGTTCCTGTGTTAGTTTGCTGAGAATGACGGTTTTTAATGGGTAATTTTTTTCAAAATATCTCTGTACAACCACCCTTATAAATATATTTATAAAGTTTACCTGTGGCTTCAAAACAAGATAGTATACCAGCACAGAATGTGGTTTCCCTTCCCCTAAATCAACCCTAGAGAAACCGCAGACTTGAGAGGGAAACATAGGTCTGAACCAACCAATATAAAAGCAGTAAGAAAACGCCTAGGGAGAAAGCTTATGAAAGCCATTGTACAGGAGAGTGGCAACCTGGGTCACAGCATTAAGCACTAGTTTAGAGACAGCTTTAAAATTCTGTTCTTAACCTTTCTCACAGATTACTTTGGGATAGTCATAGTCTGCCTCATCGCCAATAAATCCACAGCAACCTTCCAGGTCACTGCCATGGGGTAATATAAAGGCAGAATAAAAGTCCTGCTGGAGTGAAAATATATTTCCACCACCCAGTCACATGCCATGTATCATTCCTTTACTTCTTCCCTATCTAAACCCCCTGAGCTGATGTGTTACAGCCCAAGGTGATTGCCTCTGTCCAGGAATACAAAGGAGATGGCTGATGCACTGCAGTTAAACAGAACATTGTATAAAAATATACCATAATAGTAATACACAACTTTAAAGACAGAGATCCCATGTTAGATATTAATTTTTTAAAACAGATTAAATAACATGCTGTTTAAAATATGTATCATTCAAACAATAGGATACAGAAAAGAGAAAAAAGTAACCTGCTAATTATTCCAAATTCCAATGAAAACTGGAATTGCACTGTTAACCTCTGACAAAATAAAAATCCATGGAAAAAATCATAAAGGACAAAGAGAAAGGACTAAGAGGAAAATCAAGAGTTCCCTTAATAAAGGAAACAATAGTGCAAGAATATTTAGGCATTGTGAACATAAATGCACCTATCAATATGGATAGGTAGCAGTGTGAACAAAAATAGACAAAAATTGTAGCTTAAGACTTTAAAACACACCCTCAGAAACTGTTAGATAAAGAAAACAAAATTAATTTCTAACTTGGTAATTATGTTGCAATAAAAGTAAAAGTTAATAAAATTTTAAATCCCATATATCTGAAAGCCACAAAATATGTATTAAATAACCTTTGGAAATCATAACAGAAATAACAAAGTATTCATAACTGAACAATGAAATTCATACTATATGTCAAAATTGGTGAGTCACACCTGAACAATATTTATGGAGAAGTTTATAACTTTGAACACATTTATTAGGAAACAGAAAGATTAAAGAAAAACATAGCTAAGCATTCAATTCAAGAAGGTGAAAAAGGTAAGAGAAAATATCTTTAAAAAACAAGGAAATAATAAATTGAGAGTGGAAATCAACTAAATAAAAAATTTAAATAGAAATAGAGAATCATAACACCAAAAACTCATTATTTGAAAAGGTCAATAGGTTAAATTAATCTCATGCAGGATGAAATGCAAAAATAAATAAATAAAATAAGGACACACAGATAAGCAAAATACAGTATAAAAATAACTATAGTGCTGGGATTACAGGCGTAAGCCACTATAATGTGGGAGGCCGAGGCAGGCGGATCATCTGAGGTCAGGAATTCAAGACCAGCCTGGCCAAAATGGTGAAACCCGGTCTCTACTAAAAATACAAAAAAATTACCTGGGCATGGTGGCACGCACCTGTAATCTCAGCTGCTTGGGAGTCTGAGGCAGGAGAATTGCTTGAACCTGGGAGGTGGAGGTTGCAGTGAGCCGAGACTGTGCCACTACACTCCAGCCTGTGCAACAGAGCAAGACTCCATATCAAAAAAAAATTAAATAAATAAAAATAACTATAAGCACAACATGTATTTTTAATAATAATAAATAGTATGAAAAAGTATATTGAAGTAAATTTGAAAACCTCAATGAAATGCATAAATATCTGGAAAAATATAAAATTCAAAAGTATATATAAGAAGAAGTAGAAAAGTTGAATGGACAAATTGGCATTGAAGAAATTTAATTTCTAAAAACGTCTCAGGCCCATATGGTTTTACAGTTGAGTTCTACCAAACTTTCAAAGATTAGTTAATCCTGTAAAGAGAAAGGAAAAGAAGACTGACCAGTTCATTTTATGAGGCAAGTGTAATCTTTATTTAAAAACTGACTAAAGATAATACTTTAACAGGAAATTGTATATTTCACTTATAAGCATAGATGCAAAAATTCAAAATAAAGTTTTAGCTACATGTATCTAATTTTTTTTTAAGTTTTAAGGATAGCATTATCATACATGGTTAATCCCAGGAATGCAATGACATTTCAACATGAGTAAAAACTATTGGTGATATGCACCACATTGATAGACTACAGAACAAAATCATATATTTTTTAAAAATACAGAAAATGATAAAGTTCAACCAATACCTTATAATAAAACCTTTTATAAAACTAGGAATTAACAGAAACACCTTTAACTAGATAAAGGTTATATATCCAAGCCCTTCAATTTTTAACACATTCCCTTTAATTTTGGAAACAAGAACAGAATACCCATTTTCTCTGCTATTAATATTGTAGAGTGAAGTATTAAAAGGGAACATCTTCTACATAGGAAAAACAACAGAATCAACATATGAACTACATGAATTCTTAGAAGAGTTCAGCAAAGTTGACAGATTCAAGATCAACTTATACAAAATCAATAGCATTTCTCTATATTAGCAATAATCAACTAGAAAATATATAAAATTAAGATGATATTCTTAAAGGAAACAGAAACTATAAAATTTCTAGGAATTAAAGAGTACTCAAGGATTTATAGAGGAAAAACTCAAAATTCTATTAAAAGCCTATAAGAGAATAGAGAGATATTCTATCATCTTAGAAAAGATTATAATAGCTTAAAGATCTAGTTTTTCATATTAATATATAAATTCAATGCAATTCAGATCAAAATTCCAAGTAGATTTTTTAAGGTAAAACATATTCTAAAATTGGTTTCAAGAAATTAAAATCTATGATTAGTTTAAGTCAACTTTGAAAAAGAGCAAATAATAACAAGAAATAAAGAATAAGGAGCAAAAAATAATAAGTAAGAAGAGACATTATGGAACAGTATGAGACAAATAGATAAGCAGTATATAGTAGGGAGTTCCAAAAAGACTTGCAAGCATAAGAACATTATATATGATGAAGTTGGCACTAGAAATCGTGGTGGTCATGAAAATGTGCAGCTCAGAGTTCCTGCTGAAGACATGGAGTCGACAGCCCCAGATGCTGCCCCTCTGCATCCACTACCACATTCACGCCAAGCCCACCCTTCTTAGAGAATGCTCACAGCCAGGCCCTGAGCACAATGGAGGCACCAGTTCAGGCCCATTCCCATAAGACATGGTATTCCTCTGACAGACAGCTTTGGTGTATAATAACTCCACTGGCCTGTCCAAAACTTTCTTAAAACTGTACTATAATTTGAGACTTTTCCTACCCAATCCTCCTTCACAGGTGTTAGAAGCTCATATCAGCAGCCTTTTTGGCCCTCTCCCCTTTATCCTTCACTGGTGTTTCCTCCCATTAATCTTTTGCACATCTAAATCCATTTTGGCCTCTGCTTCTAGGAGAACTTGAAGTAACATTTTAAAAATGATGAACAGACAGATTATTGAATAGATGTAATTGGGGAAATTGCCTCCCATATAAAGAAAAATATAATTGTATCCCTAATATCATAATTGCAAGTGAATCCCAGATGCATTAATATTTAAATAAGAAAGGTATAAATGAAAACCTCAAAGAAGATAATGTCATCTAGGGCTAGTGAAAGACTCTAGCTTTTCAAAAGCAGCCGGGTGCGGTGGCTCACACCTGTAATCCCAGCACTTTGAGAGGCCGAGGCGGGCTGATCACGAGGTCAAGAGATTGAGACCATCCTGGCTAACACGGTGAAACCCTGTCTATACTAAAAACACAAAAAATTAACTGGGCGTGGTGGTGGACACCTGTAGTCCCAGCTACTCGGGAGGCTGAGGCAGGAGAATGGCGTGAACCCGGGAGGCAGAGCTTGCACTGAGCTGAGATCACCCCACTGGACTCCAGCCTGGGCCACAGAGTGAGACTCTGTCTCAAAAAACAACAACAAAAACTACAAAAGCACACATAAGGCAAAGGTATTAATTTGAGAACCTCAAAATTAAGGACTTCTGTTCAGTGAAGAACGCTGTGGCATAGATTACCTCAAATATATTCTCTTCTGTCTCTAACCCTGACAGATTTTCTTAATTTTAGGTGGGAACATGGCCTCCTGAATAAATGACTATATTCATCAGCCTCCCTTGTAGCTAGAAATGACCCTACGACTATTTTCTAACCAATGAAATGTAAGCAGATTTCCAACAACGGTGTGTACCTTCTACCTTGTGCCCTTTAAATAAAGGAGCATGCGCTCTTCTCCCTCTTTTCCCCTTTCTCATGGCTGATGAGAGCCACCTTGCACCATGCTGAGAAACCAATACTCTAGAAATGGTGGAATAACAACACAAAAGGATCACTTCCTTCTAAATTGTCACTTGGAGGAAAAACTCTTTCTTGTTGAGCCACTGTTAATATAGGGTTCTACTACAAATAACAGAGTTACCTCCTAAATAATATAAACACCATGGATAATGTTAACGGACAGGTCACAGATTGGGAGTTCATTGGCAATGTCTAAAATCAAGAAGATAAAAATCTAAAAGATGCAAAAAGAATCTAGTGCAAGCAAATAAAGAAGAAAAATAAAAAACAGGCAAAAGCTATTAACTTGCAATTCACATAAGAGGAAATCCAAAAGACTAAAAAGCATATAAGGAGATGATAAATTTTATTAGTAATTAGAGAAATCAAAATTAAAATAATATATCACACCCATTAAATTGTCCAATATTGAGTAATGCTAGAAATTGATAGTGATGTAACGTTATAGGGATATTCTTGTACTTTTGGTAGGAAGGTATACACAACCATTTTTGAAAGCAACTTGGCAGAGCCTAATTAAATTAGGTATACATATTTCCTTTGGCCTAGCAATCCTACTCCTGGATAGATACCCCAGAAAAATTCTTACAAAGATCCCAAAGCAGATACATAAAAGACTGAATTACAGGGATGTTTCTGGTAGTCAGGAAATGGAGATACTGTAGGTCTCTATCATTGATGGAACAGGTAAATAAAATGCAACCATTAGAAGCAAAATATATCTAATGCATATGATATATAGATACAAAAATAGTGCTGAATAAAACAAGAAATACGAGATTTAAAGCACTAGATAATTATGTAAAATAAAAATGCATGTCTACCAAAATAACATATATTATAAATAAATAAATATTTATTTCACAAAAATAGACACAAAAGACCCTACATTAGAATGGTTGAAGAATAAGGATAAAATGAAAAATAAATAAATAAAATGACAAAGAGGGCGGGCATGGTGGCTTACCTGTAATCCCAGCATTTTGGGAGGCTGAGGCACTAGGATCATTGAGCCCAGGAAGTCGAGACCAGCCTGGGCAACACAGGGATACCTGTCTCTACAAAAAATGAAATAAATTAGCTGGTTGTGGTGGCCCATGCCTGTGGTCCCACCTACTCAGGAAGTTGAGGTGGAAGGATTCCTTGAGCTCAGGAAGTCTAGGCTACTGTGAGCCATTATTGCACCAGTGCACTCCAGCCTGGGCAACAAAGCAAGACCCTGTCTCAGAAAATAATAATGAAATAAAAAGTAATAATAAAATAAAATAAAAAAGGGTCATTGCATACACTAGTGATGACAGTGTGCTATATACTAAGTATAACTAATTCAATCTTCTGCACTCCAAGTCTAAGAAAAATAATCATAAAACAAAATAAAATTTATACAAATAAATTGCTACAAAATTAACTCTGCCCTTCTTTAGTATATGCATTATTGTTTTCTTTGTATACTCTTTGAGGTATTTTTCTTATATAACAATCAATCCTGTGAATCCTGTAAGAATTAATTTCACATTAATTTTCAAATTAATTTTCACAGGTCTGTAATCTAGGGAGTTAACTGGAGAGTAGAGGTGGTAGGAATATGAAGGATATGAATGAAGAACTTTAAATGTTATTTTATCTTCTGGAAACTGTATCTACATCTTCTCTGAATATGTGATTTATTTTAATACTAGATCCTAGTATTATCTTCCTTTTCCACTCTAGGCTCAGAAGTACTAATCTATGTTCCTAGTGAACCTTTCTCTGTTTATAATTAGCAAGCCTAAAAAAGAAATGGAAAGGAGGTGGGGAAGTGATACGGTTTGGATCTGTGTCTCCACCCAAATCTCATGTTGAATTGTAATCCCCAATGTTGGAGGTAGTGGATGAACTCTCACAAGATCTGGTTGTTTAAAAGGTATGGCACCTCCTCCCTCTTTCTTTTGCTTCTGCTCTGTCCAGGTGACATGCTTGCTTCTCCTTCACCTTCTGCCATGATGTAAGTTTCTTGAGGTCTCCCCAGAAGCCAACTAGATGCCATCATGCTTCCTGTACAGCCTGAAAAACTGTAAGCCAATAAAAACCTCTTTTCTTTATAAATTACTCTGTGAAATATTTCTTTATAGCAAGCAAGGACAGACTAATACAGGGGGATAACCAGAAAAAAAATGAAAAAGAAAGATAGCTAGTAAAATAAGTGCCTTGCTTTTTTATTCCATGTAGACTCTATGTCTTTAGGGTTAAGAGAATAAAAAGTACTGAGTGTGGAGCTCAGCTTTGAATCACTGAAACTCCAACCATTTACCAGAATCCTTTCATGATCTGTCTCTTTCTTGGTCAGCCAACTCTTCCGCTCTCTAAAAGGTTCTTAATGCTGTAAGCCAAAATTGCTTGACTTCCTCCAAGTCTGATAGCCCTATGGATGCCTGTACTTATTTCCTATTGGGAATTAATTCATAAATTTAGTTTCAAAAGTGGATTTAGCCTTGTTATTTGCATCTCACTTTGGCAATTCCTTACTATAAAAAACTGTGCTTTGATTTGCTAACAGGACACCTTCTAGACCCTGTGGAATAGAGAAGCTCCACAGGATCTGTGTTCCCCACAGTGAAAATGGCCAAGTGTTCATCATTTGTCTTGAAAAAAGGAAATCTAAAACTAATCCTCGCTTCAGGTGAAGAAGCACTAATGTATTCACTCTACTAGAGCAAATAGATAAAAAAAGCAAAACAACTATAGTAACAAAAAAAATGTCTAGAGCAAAGAGGATCATGGCCACAGCAGGGAAAAATGGATCATGGCTACAGTGTGGCTATAAATGCCCAGTATCTTTTTTAATAAAATATATTCTATAACCACAACCAGCTTCATGGATGTGCAACCAGTAGAGTCTCACAGGGCTCCATATTCAGAAGGATCCCACCTGGGGTTTAATGCTCTGGGATGGACATCTTGAAACTCTCCCAGCTGTGACTTGCCACTGCTCCCACCCTCTTCCTGAGGTAGCTACCAGTTCAAATTGACTGGAAGAGGTCATAGTTCCCTCCTCCAACCTTTCTCCCTGCTTCTGCACAGGGATCTGGGTGCAGGAAAGGTCCAGGTTAGGTATTCATCTCACCGTGCCTCTGGGTGTCAAAGCAGCAGTGCATTCAGTGTGTGACTCCATGGGGTCTCTCACCCAATCCCACTCAAGTATCAAGTAAGGCCTGGTGCTGGACGCCCATCTGCAGTAAATTAGGCAACATGCCTATGGGTAGGGGAAACTAACTTCTCTGCCCCTGGCTGTGGCTCCAAAGTTTCATTTTGCCCTGGGCCTGCAAATTACATAGTCAATTTGGCCTAAATCCTTCCAGGATCAGAATCAGTACTGAAAGGACATTTTTGAGGTGTTGGGGAGAAGTTTATCAAGTATTGTGACTCTATGATTGTTTCTCTATGTTTGATCTTCTGGAAGTTCTTACTCTGGGTCCCAGTGCCCACATCACACTGGCCCCCGGGGTGCACTCCTCCCTCCTACCATGTGGATTTAAGAAAGCCTCTTTATCATCTTTCATGCAATTGAACCAAGCCAGAAACTTCAGAAGTGTTTGTTATATGTTGAAGAGAACAAAAATAATAATAAACACAGAATGCACAGGGTATAGAAATGTTCCATCTAACAAAGTAAAAGTTGTGGTCCTAGGATAGCAGGCTTGTTCTTAGAAAGCCTATGACTCAACCATTCCATGTAATAGCCCATTCTACTCCCCTTACCTCTCCACAAACTTTCCCTTTACGTATTTTTTAATTCTTTCCAGCAGTTCTAGTTTCCTCTCAGAGTAACCTATTACCAGGGTGACTTATACTAGGAATTAAGTTATATTTCAAAGGAAACCCTGCCTTCTAAAAAAAAAAAGTAGTTTTAGCTTTATAGACCTACCATATAGCATAGTCATATTATAATAAAGTACAAAACTATTTCATTCATATGTAAGGAAATACGTGATATAGCAACAAGGATATATCATTCCCTAGCAGTGGAATGCTAGAATATTTTTGTTTGTTTTCATCTCAAATTCTCTACAGTTAGACAATAATGTAGTCACAGGATCCACTGAAAAAGTAACATAGATTTTAGTGGCCATAGAAAGAAAGTAACATGTTCAAGCTTCTCTTTAAAGACCTGACATTGAACTGTGTTCCTAAAAGTTTTATTGTATTGCTTTAATACTTGATTGAGTTTTCTAATAAGTATGACCTAATTCTAACAGTATTTGATGGTTTTATTTTTCTTTTGGGTGTCATAGCTTGCTAATTTGTTTTCATATTTCTTCCTCATACAATTGGTTGATGTTAGCTATGATAGACTTTTTGTGCCAGCTTATATAATAACAGGCAAAGTCCTGACAACTAATAAATAAATTATCTTAGGCTAGTAGATCCATGACTTTTGGATTTCATGGGATAGTAATTTTTTTTTTTTCTGAGACAGAGTCTCCCTCTATCATCCAGGCTGGAATACAGTGGTGCTATCACAGTTCACTGCAGCCTGGACCTCCCAGGCTCAAGTGATCCTCTTACCTCAGCCTCCCAATACTTGGGAATACAGGTGCACATCACCATGTCTGGCTAATTTTTAAATGTTATGTAATGACAAGATCTCCCTATATTGTCCAGGCTGATCTTAAATTCCTGGGCTCAAGCGATCATTCCACCTCAGCCTCACAAAGTACTGGGATTACAGATGTGAGCCACCATTCCCAGGCACTGGCAAATAATTTTAAAGTGAAGGTGAAACCGATAAATGATTGTCAATGTTTTATTTTATCAAGTAAAAAACAGTGGAAAGTAAAACACGATAATATTATTTCATAAAAGAAGGTATATTTTAACACTAAAGGAAGTCCTTTAACTGAAGAAATGAAGCTATGAACTCACTCCATTCTCATTTCGTTGGGGAACACTGAAGATGAACATCAAAGATCATCACTGTTATTAAAAGAAAAACTTTAGACAAACTACATTTAACAGAGTTTAATTCAGCAAAGAATAATTTGGGAATCAGGCAGCCCCCCTAAGCAGAATAGGTTCAGAGCAACTAGACAGAGAAAGAAAAGTGACATTAAAGAAAACTATGGTAAGTGAGGTACAGAAACAGCTGAATTGGTTACAGCTCATTTGAACAGTTGGCGGCCTGTGAGTGGTTGAAGTATAGTAGCTGTGATTGGCTGAGACTCGGCTACTTGTTACAAGAGCACTTCCAATCTCTGTACACATCCAGGTAGGTTACAATTCACTATGTACAAAGAAACCTTTAAGCTGAACTTAAACTATGTAAGGAGGCAGCTTTTGGCTAAACTTAATACTGGGCAATTTCCTGAATTAGAGGTTGGCAAAACTGTTGAATTCTTAATAAATATTTCCCTCCAAACTTTTCAACTGCTTTAAATATTTCTGTAATTTTTATGAACTCTTAGATATGACAATACATGAGATTCAACAATATGGACTCTGTTGTTTTTCAAAGCCATTCTAAATTTAAAAACCGTTGAAGTAAACATTTCATTATACTTTTTTTATTATTATTAAGAACAGTAAACAGAAAGCACTGTAAAGTGCCATTGTCTTCTCTTGAATTCACCCAGAAGTTTTCTGTCTTGTGCTTTGTATCCAAAACTTTTATTATAAAAAAATAGAATGCCATATATTACAAGTTTGAGACATACTATGCATTATTTTTAATACCTGTGACATTACTTTCTAACTAATGGCCTAATTTGACAAAGTAAGCCTCTAGTCTCATCACTCCATATTAATATGAATGTCTTCTTCTCTTTACAAGGCTATCTTACAGATAAAATTTATCTTGGAAAGTATTCTTTACATACACACATACATACATACACACACACACACACCACACACAGAGACACACACATATATACACACAGATAAAAAGCGTTGGGAATTTTAAAAATTCTGACGAGGCTCTTTGCTTAATAAATGTGGCGTTCCTATATGTATTTTAAGCATATCTATCTAGAAATTTGTTGTTTCCTATGCAGAAAATAAAACACTGTATAGAAATAATGAGAAACTCAAACTCCCTCACCCTTTGTTGCATAATAATCAATGTAAGATATTATAAGGAAGTATTTATTATATCAAAACGAAGGACATTATTCTGATAGCTGTTGGATCTAAAATATAACATTTGACTTTCAAAGCAAGTAAATCAGCAGAGCTCCATATAGGGACTCGACCAACAAAGGATCATGAAGTTAAAAAGTCTCTGTTAATCAATGACAAATTTAGTACTTGTTGCTACAATTACAAAGATAATAGTTCCTTTATGTCAGTGCCTTTGGTTTTGCAGCTGTAAAATAGCTTTGAAATTCAGCATTTCAAGGAATAGAAATTAATAGGAGGTCATTTCTACCAGAGAAATTTTAGGGGCCCATCCTCTCTAATCATCATTAAAAACTAAATCCGTAGGAGAAGAGGCACTTTACTGATTGTCAAGTGGAAGCTATTATTCATTTGATGAAGCTCTTGGCACCGTGCCATCGATTCTGCACTACAGCCTGCTGCTTGTTCTCCTTCATCTCGTGCAATCAGGGTTGTTTCTGCCTGCCAGGAGCTATTTATAGAGCAAGGGGGGAGAAAAGCTGATATGTTCTCCTTTTTGAAAAACAACTTTCAAACTTTGTAAGTACAAATCTGTTTTCCTTGTCACCAGACTGTGGCTGCTTTTTACGTCAATGTAGAAGATAACGAAGCTGACTTCAAGACAACTGCCCTTCTTAATAATGATGATGGGATTTGGTTGAGTCACAGGCTACACTCATATTGCCTCTAACTCCCCCAGGATTTATATTCCTCGAAACTACATACACCGTCATATGTTCATAGTGTAATTTTGTCATTTCTACACTTTGTGTCCATTCCTGTTCTATATCTTAATAATTTCTGGAAGACACTCTCTACTTTCTTATTAAAAGCAAATATATTTGGCCCAAAAAAACCCTCAAAATATGAATGTAAGAAAACGGTTGGGGGCTTGATTTTTTTTTTTTTTTTTGAGAGCTGGTTTAAACTGAATTAACAGATTTTGGTGAAATTGTTCTTTCTACACGTATAAAAAATGAATTTTCATAAATTTACTTAAAATACTGGTAATCTTAAGGTGATATAAACCTTATTCCCAATTTACCCACATGATATGGACACAGTACTCTCAAAGTTATCTGCAAGCATTTTCACTGTCTTGCATTGCAGTTGTGAACATATTTTTCTAATCTAAACTATTCAGAATCTTTATTTTTGAAAAAGTTTCAGACCTTAATCTCAGCAGTTGCAAAAACCATGTAAAATTTTTTACCCTCTAAAATAATATATACAGAAAATAAAAACAAATAGTAGTCTGCATTCAATATGCTCATCATTAAGAATAGCAATAGCAACAGTTCTGATTGCTGAAATTTAATGAAAAGGAATTGTATTTGTTTAGAATTAAAAAAACTGAACTTTAAAAATACATGAAAATGTCAAAATAATATGGCCGTGGATTGTTTTATGCAGATTATTTTGAGAAATTTTGTTGGTGACTCTATCAAATGTTTTAACAAGAGACTTTTTTTTAAGTAGCCATAGAGGGTCTCTAGTAAATGTTTGCTTACAAACAGAATATTGAAGACTCCCTTAGATTGTATTTTAAAAAATACAATGCAGGATTAGTCAGAGGAGTGAAGTTATTCTTAGGAGAATAACTTGAGCTAGCAGGGTGAGAAACAGATCAAGGAATTTATTTGCTTTGTTTTACATTCTTAGAAGACCTACATTTCAACATCCCTTTTAGACTGTGGTATTTTCAGCATCCAGGCTTGCAGCAGTGACCAGAATAGTATGTTTATCTGTGAGGCTATAATACCTTTTCTTCTAAAACCTACATACCTACCACTAAGACATTTACCTAGAAAAAGCCAACATTAAATTAAAAAGCTTTTGAACAAAAGCTATAGAATAGAAAGTGAAATTATGTATCATGGGTCCATGATAGACAGTCAATTGAGATAAGAAGAAAATAAAAAGTTCATTTGACTCTGAATTTTTGAAAATAATTCTGCATGGCCTGAACTTCTAGATAATTTCTGCCCCCTTCCCCCTTAACTTTCAGTTCTCAAAACCTTTCTCTGTATTCTTTCATTCCACACAATGAAGCAACTGAGGCACTTTTAGGATGGGATTATTAAATCTCTGCCACTAATTTGACTGCTTACTACTGGGGATCTGAAGGCTAGGCTACTGGAGCTAATCATCATCTTGAACATTTAATAATTCACTCAACAAGCATCTATTCAGTGCCTATTATGTGCCTACCATCATTCTAGTTGTTGAGATACATCAGGGAAGAAAAAAACACAAAAAATTTTGTATCCTCATTAAATTTATATTCCAAAACAAAGATCATCAAAAAATTGTCTTTATAAATATAGTCCTATGTTTCTCACAAATGAACATTAACTGAAGGGAGACACGTTCTTAACAGTTACAGTTCTTGAGCATTGCCCATATATGCCAAGTACTGTGTCAAATAGTTTTCTATGCATTATTTCGTTTAGTTAATCCCATTTAATCTTATTCTTCAAAAAAAATTCCCATTATATCGATACAGAAATGGATATTTCAAAATAATATTAAAATATTTGCTAAGGTTAGAGAGGTAAAGGGAAGATTTAACGCAGGTCTCTCTCATTTATAAGAATAGTCATTCCAGGCCGGGTGTGGTGTCTCACACCTGTAATCCCAGCACTTTGGGAGGCCAAGGCGGGTGGATCACGAGGTCAGGAGATCGAGACCATCCTGGCTAACACGGTGAAACCCCGTCTCTACTAAAAATACAAAAAAATTAGCCAGGCATGGTGGTGGGCACCTGTATTCCCAGCTACTCGGGAGGCTGAGGCAGGAGAATGGTGTGAACCCGGGAGGCGGAGCTTGCAGTGAGCCGAGATGGTGCCACTGCACTCCAGCATGGGCAACAGAGCAAGACTCCATCTCAAAAAAAAAAAAAAAAAAAAAAAAAGAAGAGTCATTCCAGGCAAATCTTCTACTGAGGACTTAGTACCATTTATTCAGCAAATATTAAAAGTGCCTAATATGTGTCAGGCACTGTTTTAAACACAATATATTCATGAATCAAAGAGGACAAGGTCCTGCCTTGTGCCTCATAAACCCTAGTTGTAGCAGACAAACAGTAAAAATAAACATAACAGGTAAGCAAATATGTATTACGTTAGAAGGATAACATTAGTGCATTGGGAAGAATAAGTCCAACTTTTTTGGTAATAACTGGAGTTCTTAAGCTAGAGAGAAAGAAAACTTTTTACTTCAACTTTTATAATTAAAAAAAAAAAAAAAGAGCCCAGGGACCTGTGACTTAACAAAACACCCCAAAACCCTCTAACAGTTTTGATAACTGTTAGAGAAGAACACACACTGTAAGGAAGAGGTGACTTCATACTGAGATAAACGGACACCTGTTTTCCACCACCGTGGAGAGCTGGACTTGTCATTTTGACCAAGAGGAGCTTGCGAATAAAGGACAAAGCAGGGCATCAGTAATTGCCCAACTGGACTACAACAAACACACATAAATCACTGGAAAATCACGTGTGGTTTGATGACATTTATCTACTTTGGCTTCCACTGACTGGCATGCCAAACCTCAGACACCAAAATGACTAAAGTTGGGGAATAAATACCCATCATTAAATTTCCAGTAGTTTAATAATTATCCCTCTTCCTGAGGACATGATTAAACCTCATACAGCAGCAAAACTCCAACAAACTAAGCGACTTGGCATCAGAAGTGAAGGTAAAGTAAATGTGAAAAAGAGAAAAAGGATGAAAGTAACAAAGAAAATGAAAGAAAATAGAGGGAAGGAAAGGTATTGACAACATATAGAGGAAAATCTCTTTGGTGGTTGTCAACCACCTTTTAGCTTAAGTCAATCCACCCACAGGCACTAAACAAAGTGATTTAGCAGCAATTTGGATTGTACCTCATTCCCACCATTCCAGGAGGTGGAACAAGCTTACCCTAGTGGCACCAAAAAGTGCAGAAACACAGAAAATATAAATCTACCCTCCTGCCAAGCCTTTTCCTAGGGACAAGGATAAGGTAGATCTTTTTAGCACAAAAATGGTGAACTTTGTCTCTCCCTGTAGTACTAACTATATTTCATCAATATTGCTTCCTCAAGAGAGGAAAAAATGTAATCTATCTTTTAATATTATGTTAAGTGGTCCCAGAGTTATAATTGGCTCAAACCTCAGTCACAGTTCCTTATGATGGTTGAAAACTCAAAATAGTTTTATATCACTGGAACTTCCGGGTACAGCTGAAGGGAAAAAAAATCTTATTACTGACTGGGACTAAGAGAAAAAAATTGACTAAAAGATGATGATAAATCTCATTTGTGATATAATGTAGGAATTACATATTAACTGAGGTCAAAATCAATGCTCCTTAAGTGGGCTCCTTCTCCATCTTTCCTATTTATAAACTGAAAATATCCTAGCAGGTCAACTCCAGAAACTATGTCTATATTCCTCACTGCTATAACTCTACATCCTAGAATAGTGCCTAACAAACAATAGCACTTAATAAATATTTGACCAGAAAAGTTCAAATTAATAAATTTATTAATATTATTTTTCTACCTCACAGGAGTACAGTATCATTTAGATATAATTACACATTTCCTTGAGTTCATTAGGTACCCTACAAAGGCAAAATGACTCTTAAATTCATTGTATTGTATGCCTCATTATTGACTTTTATATAGAACTTTTTCTTTTTAAGCGAAAATACTGTGTTACTCTCTGGTCAACATATAAGTGGAAGGAAAGTAACTAATATTTATTGACTCACTAGGACTGGCATGTGCCACATGCCTGCATATGCACTATCTCACTTATTTTTCAGGGCACTCTGATAAAGTAAGCATTATTAATCCCCTTTTTACAAAGAAAGAGACATAAGTTTACAGAGATTAACTAGTTTGCCTAAGGTTACGTAACCAGTAAGTGTCAGAGTTCAAATTCAAACCCAGACCCTTCTGATTGCAACGTTCATACTCTTTCCTTCTATTATATCAAATTGGCAGAGGAAAACATATTAAAGCTACAAAACCAAGCATCCATCTGTCAGACTGAAAAACTTCTCCTCAAGCTTGGGATATGTCTGAGCTCGCATGTTTGTGTTTTCATTATGATAATTCCAGCAAAGGAGAAAAATGTCAATTGAGTCCAAACACCAAAATATCTTTTATTTAAAGATTTTATTTTATAATCATATGCTAAGAAATTGCTCTTCTTTCAAAGGGGTCATTTTATTATAAATGTTTATTTCCTTATGTTTTAGCTTGACTTACCTTTAGTCAGATCAGTCAGAAGGAAAAACACAATTTAAAGAAAATCAGAGAAGGAATAAAAAAATACAAAGAAAAGAGAATTGGAGAGATCCTGAGCAGCATCCTGGTAAATCCACTGATGTCCACCAAGGAAGACGTAAAAAACAAACCTTTCTTGATGAATACCAGTTTCCTGGAAGTGGACAATTATGTTCTTTTCATCCAGAAAGTTACTTAGAAAAGCCAGCATGACCTTCGCTTAAATCTCCTGTGAATAAGCTCTGGAAGATGTCCATGAAAGTGTAATCCTATATGAAATTGAGCAATCCTGTAGAAATTAGATTGATTATGAATTTAAGTCTTAGGGGAAAAGGTCTTATGCTGGTAAGTGAAGCAAAGATTATCGGTATTTTCACCACTGGTATCACCTGCACATAGATACTGCATGCACCCCTGAATTAATAATTACCAGCATTGAAAACTAAAGAGAGAAGTCTTTAGTGTGACACAGGAGTGCTAGTATGTCTGCGTGTTTCTTTCTTGGAAAGAAAAAAAAATTCCCCCCCAAAAAAATGGCTCATTTTTAACTGGTCTATGTAAAACTCCCTATAATAAACACATGTTAAGTTAAAGAAGAAATTATTCAGTAAAATTTATTAAAAAAAATCATTTTGAAAAACTTTTGGCAGCCTCAAACTACTTTAATGATCTGATCAAAGTTCAAGCATTGGTATTGGAAATCTCTATAAGTAAAACTCTGCCAAAAGCAGATATTAGGCCATGAGCATAAATAATCAGAATTATAACCTACCAAAAAGTGGTCTATGTTACCAATCTGTACTGTGCCTCAGTCTTTCTCACCCTAAGATAGAGTTTGTAAGCAATTCCTTTCTAAAAGAAAATATTTTAAATCATATTTGTTCTATAAATAGGTAATTACCTATGTGGTTTCTTTTGAGGGATAGAGTCTATGTGTCCCAAATATCACCCTTTCTTACACACATACTGCTCTAAAACTAAGAAACTCACCAGTAATGGTACTTCTTTGGTCTAAGAAGTAATGTATGTTAACTGTCCATATAAATATATATCCTTTCCTTTAAGAGCGTAATTTGAGGGAAATTGAGTCCATTTCAATATGGGAAAGAAAAAATTTTTAATATCCATAGAAAAAAATCAGATGGCTAAATACCAGTTAAATAAGTAAAGATTCCAGAGTGCGTGACAATAGAAAGTTAAAGGTAAATTTTTCTAAAATAATAACAATTCATCTAGCTCACCTTACTTAAGAAGATTAATGTATGCAAAATTCTCTGAAGTCCTTGGAAAAAAAGCCACACAAATAGAGTTCGTAATTATAGCTACATCTCCTAGTGCCTAAACAAATCTTGATTAAAAGTCGAATGAATTCATTCAGATCACCAGACAACCATTTTAGTAAACTAAAAGTAAAACCTCTCACATGCTAGTCAAGAAGCCAAAGAGTTAAATGCAACCTGCAAGGGATCTCATTCCAACCAGGATTCAACTTGGGTAGTATAAGAATCTGATTCACATATTTTTAATGGGCATCTTTCAGACATTTAAAGGAGAAAAAGATTAATAAATTATCTCCAATCCCTACTCCTAACATGCAAGGAATGAAAAGACTGCCACCTGTCTAGGATTTGAGTTTCATAGGCATGTTTACTACATCAAAGCATCAAGGGACAGGCTTTGAGAGAAGACAGACAAGATCAAGAGACTTGCACATTTTAAATAAGATGTGAAAATTACGACATAAAAAAGGATCAGAACCTCTCTTTATTCATTCACAATTTTGAGGGCCCTTAAGTGAGGGCCCTTAAGTTAGGCTTAAATTTACTGTATGTCTAGGAAAAGGTTTACTGTGTAAAAGGAAATTTAAGGGGTAACAAATGTATTTCACAGAGTTTATATGTGCTCTATGAAAGCAAGGTGCTTTGAGATTCAAAGATTAAAGGCAACTGTGGAGCCACATAAAGCATTCACATTCCCTAATGCTGTGAGAATATGAGAAACTTTCTCAGCTGTTGTCAAACAATTTTTTCCATATTTCTTCTTTTCTGGTGCTATCTGTACCAACAAAAGCAATAACACCTTACATTTAAGTTAAGCTTTAAAGATTACAAAAGGAGATATATGTTACCTTTTTTGATCCTTATATATATTCTGAAGGTAGTTATTTTTGTCTTAATGTAGATGAGGCAATTAAGATAAAAAGAAATTTAGTAATTTGCTCAAGGTTACATATAGGTAAGCAGCAGAATTAAGTGTCAAAGCCATGTCTTTGGACTCCACATCCATGACACTGTCCCCGACCAACCTAGATTTATCTACCAGGTAATGATATGGACAACCTGCTGATTTCACAAGGAAGACATTCTAGTCAGAACTGTTAAAATACTTGATTTTAGTATTAAGGCAAATTATAGTAATTTTCATCACTGATAGCACAGTGAAGGTGCAAACTACAACTCTTTTACATGACGCACACTAAGCAAATTGATTAGAGATTTCAGGTTGTTTCTGGATCTGCCTAAGTGTGGCCATCTTGCTGATGCAAGTTTTTTGTTTTTTTTTTTTTTTAATTTCTGGACCCAAACTTGTGAAACTGAGTTCCAGCAAATTTCAGGACGTGTTGATGCAATCCACATGTAGTGTGCATGAAACGCCTAGGCCATAGCCCCAGGGGCAGGTGGCTCCTTTGATCTTTATAGTTGTAAAGGAAACATTTGGTAATTAGACTTAAAAAGTACCCTGGAGGAAAACAGGAAGGCATTTGTACAATGAAGTGAAACTCTTCTTTTTCTGCCTGAATCTCATTCTTTCAGGAATAAGAGAGTCTGAAGGAGAATTCTGAGGATAGAAGGAACTTCAGAGGTAATTGTTAGATTGGTTCTTGCAATAACAATAAAAATAAACGTTAAAAATCAAAAATAGCTGTTTATATCAAAGCTTATAACAAAAAGCTTCTATAGTAGTATATTTCAGTCAGACTTCACTGGGTAACAAACCACCTCCAAACCTAATGGCTTTAAGAAAAAACAAAACAAAACAAAAAACAACAAAAAAACGCTTTATTGCTTTTCACTATTCTGAGGGTTTGGCTGGGTGGCTCCTCTGCTGACATCACCTGCACTTTGCACTTACAAGCAGCATTCACCTGGAGGGTCAGCTATGTGGTCTATATTCAAGGTGGGAAAATAGACTTCACCTGTTGATGGCAGAAGTCACATTGCATAAGTTTGTGGACACAAGAAGCTTAATTCTTGAGAGGCCATGTTTTAACAGTCTACCACACTAGGGTTTTTAACACCACCAGTACACAGAATCATCTATTCTGAAACAAAATACTAATAACAGTCTCACTCCTAGAGACTGATTTAAGTCATGTGGGGTGAAGCTCAGTCATCAACACATTTTAAAAGCTCTCCAGGTGATGAAAATTAAGCCAGAATTAAGAACCCAGGTTTATATTTCAGTGACTGAATTTTTGCAGTTGCAGAATGAGTGAAAGTACTTCGCAGTAAGAATTTCATACAAATGTAAACGATAAAGGGTAAGATGAAATAGAAAACAGAAATAGAAGACAGAAAAGTATTGAAACAATGTGGATAAAAAAACAGGACAGAGACACTGTCTCCATCAAAACTAGCTATGAATTTCTACCAGTAATATCCTACTTAAGAGATATTGGTGATTGATGACTATACATTATATTTGTTGTTTGTTGTATTCATATGCATAGATATGCTTAAATATTTTATTATAAAATCCAGTACACAGTTCACTCATTTTGCTGTTTTAGTGTTTCTCAATTGATCCTTTGTATTTTCCTTCTAATACATGGGTTCTCAACATGGGCTGAACCGAGGAAGTTTTTTAAAGAATGCTGACTGATGCATAAGCCCAAACCCAAGAATTCTGATTTAAGTGTCCTGAAATGGGGCCCCAGTATCAATTCTTCAGGTGTTTCTATTGTGAAACCAAGCTTCAGAACTGTTGCTCTAAGACGTCATGTTAAACAAAACTTTTCAAGTATTCTTAAGGAGTGTTCAGCAATGACTCTAATAAATCAATACTATGTTCTCTCTTAGGGTTCTAAAATAGCTCTATGAGGGCAGAACCCATATCTTGTTCAACTCCATATGTCCACATCCTGGCACAATGAGTGGCATAAGACATAAACCAGCAATTGATTTATTGAATTAGCACCCCAACCTATTGTTATGTGAATTTGAGTGGTAACTGAATATGCAACAGTTTCCGGAAATACCTTGAATTCATCAAAAACTTACTGAGAAATCTACTGTTGGCAAAGAACTGTGACAGCTGCCTCATATATATATATATATATATATATATATATATATATATATATATATTCATTGTATAAATGCCAAGCCATTGGAAAAAAAATGCAATTGGCAGCTACATCCAGGGTAAACTAGTAACTGCAAAATCTTGTATTGCTTGACTACCCAAGTATTAACTGAAATAGTCATCCCCATCAGACACTGGCAGAGTTTATATAGTGAAACTACTTAAAACAGAGTTTATTAACAGCCAATATTCCTACACTCCATAGCACAGGAGTGACCTACCCAAGGACATGAGTCTCAGGCACCCCAGCCCAATGCCAAACAACTGTCTTTTTTACTCTTAGTTACATTCACCTTCCACATTTGCTCTTACTTCTTACTGTGTTCCAGCATCTGTTGAACTCCTAAATCCTGTCTTAAACTTCTGTTCCCAACAATGTTTAGCCTTTGGAATTTGACTTCTCTAGTTTCAACCCTCCATCCTCTCTAGAATACAGCTTAGACTGATTCCCTGACTTTTTTTTACTCTCAGTCAATATCCAGAAAATGATGCCAGTGGATATCTAGACATGGGGCACTATCCATGATGTCCCACTAGACTGTAACCCATGTAAATTTTTCCCTCATCCCCAACCCACACAGCTTCAGGTCAGGAAAAAATAGACTAAGCACTCAAGCTCAAAATCTTCATTATTTTCATGATTTATTTCCAAGCCCTCTAGTCTGCCTACTCTAGAAGGACTGGAGGAGGAAATCAGGAACCCCTCACCTTGAGTAAACAAGTTTATAGACCAGTGGTCCAAAAGTCCCAGTGTTAAGATCAAACTAGCAATATTTTGATGTACCCCTCAACAAGTAGAAGCCTAACATCCTGGTGTTTCAAGGATCAATATATTTTATATATCTAGTCTTCTATACCACACACTGGGGCTGCCCCTTCCTGTATCAAGAGAGTATATGGACTCAGGAGATTTCATAAATCAAGTTTTCCAAACTAATATTTGGCATTCTCCTAAATAAGAGAATTAATAAATATAGGAAATGATGAATTTAGCAAAATCAAGCTGATTTATTTAGTGGAGGTCTTCTTAGAGCTTTTATATACACTGTGACTTTCCAGCACCAGGTGGCTCCTAATGCTGCAAAATCAGTACTGATGATTTGAAGAATTCTGTGATTTCTCACTAACCATCCCAAATCTGGAGATGAGTAAACTGAATTTATATCATTTTATCTCTTTTTATATCTCATGATTGGCTGGGAAGAGAGGGTAGGAGGTACAGGTGGAGAGGGATGGATCAGAGACTGGGAAAATTGGAGAAATGTTTAGGGCTACTAAATAGAAACAAAGACTGTGGGAATTCTTACTAAATTGGGGGAGTTACCAAAGCCCTAGGTTATCTCCTCACCATAGGAATAGGATATATTTGTGATAAGGTAAAGTGAATTTTGATACAGTATATTTTACAAAATCTCAGGAGAGTAAAACTTCATACAACATCGGCTGAACTCTAATCAATTCCAGAAATCTTCCGATGCACTCTAACCACAGAAAAGTGGATGGAATACAAACTACCCAGCTCAAAAATTGAGCTCAGAGGGGAAAATGAACTAAAATCAAGAAAAATTCATTAATAGCATATAAAAGCAAATAGAATGTCTAGAAAAAATGATAGCTTTGTTCAGCATAAGCAATATTTTATGCCGGTAAATGATATAACAATTATAGGTATCGTACTATAGAAGTAAAACAGTAAAAACAATAAGGGTAAAGAAGTAATAATAACAAAATGGAGGTCAATAGGCTTTTCAGGAACAAATGTAACTCAGAGGGTAGGAAAAAATTCATTGAGTGCTATAGAAGAACATAATAAAATAAGAATAAAATAAGTTCTTCATCAACTTAAAAGATGAGATAAAATGGGAGATTGCAGAATAAGAAAAAGCAGCCTTTTTAGAGAACTATGAAATAAATTGGAGACTGCAAGAAAAAATAGAATTACTAAAATAGAGGGAAAGCTTGAGGTAATCAAGCAAATACAAAGGACAAAGCCAAAACATTAAAACAATTAAAGAAAATATTATAGATATGAAGGACAGGTGAAGACAACAATGAAGATATAATAAATCATTCTGAACTATATAATCTCCAAAATAAAAACCAAAATATATCCAAAGATATAATACAAGACAACATATCAGAAATAAAGGAAAACTTAAATCTGTGTATCTAAAAGACAATATTTCAGGTGAAAATACAATGATCAACAAAAAATATACTTTAGTTGTTATTGAATTTCAAAAATAAGAAAAACTCTTCAGGAATTCCCTGCAGGAAAAAAAAAGTCACATTAGCTTCAGACATCTCCATAGCACTGGTTGCCAAAAAATTTTAGAGCAATATCTACAAAGTTTTGAGAGACAGAAAGTATTACCTAAGAATACTATATCCAGGTAAGATATCATTCAAGAATTAAAATAGATGCATATTTTTAAAAATAAAAAACAGAGGGAATGTAGCAGCTATGAGCTACTGTAAGAGACCCAGTTAGTATCTAAATTATTAGTAGGCAAGTCAATCAAGAATTCAGGAATGAAGGAGCCATGGTAAAAGACAGAAGGCTAATTTAATGGCTATTAAACTTGGCAATGAACAAACAGTAATATATCATGCAAAAACTGAGAGAGAAAGTGTGAGCAGCATAATACAGAATATGAAAACATTTCATTTAAAACATTTTCCATAATCTTTATTTGTAATGTTGGAGGAATTTTTTGTGAAATAATGCTTCTTATCAAGCAGAAATATGTATTTGAAGTTGAAGGGACTGCAACACATGGTTGAAATTTGAAATATGCAGCTTTTTCATGGCCCAACTCCAGGAGCACCATGCATATTATAATCTCAACAACTAAATGTGGTGGCCCTGTAGTTTCACTTCAGTTTTTCTTGTATTAAATCCAAATAAGACCATACTGAATGATTTATTTATACAAGCATGACATTTACTATCAATATATTTATCAAAGTATTTCTATATGCATATAATATCCTTTTATCAATAAATGTGCAAAGAAAATATCTTAATGTTTTCCTCCTCTTAAATATTATTTAATTATGTTTGGATTTAACTGTTTAATAACTAATTATATGGAGATATGTAGCAATTTATAAGTGATGTTGAGTAGTCAGGAGAAACTATGGTACTGTCTTTGTCCTTTACTTTGGTGAATCTGGTTGTTTATCTGTCATTCATTTTATCCTTTTTAACATTCCACTCTGTCCATATATGTCTGAATCCTAAAAAAAGTTCAGCCTAGATGTGCTGAACATAATTTGCCCCACACACCTAATTCCTTTTCCTGGATTTAATTTCTCTCTCAGAGAGCCTGAAGAAAGCATTCCTATGTGCCATATGACCCACATCATGGCCACAGCTTATTAAACAAGGATGGACACCAGGTCCAAGACCAATTCTTTGGTTAGCCATGAATGAATGAATAATTTGAATCAAAAAGAAATAGAGAATGTAGTAATTGGTGATAGCACTTGAATTAGATCAGAGTGAGGACAGCCAATGTTGCGCCATGTGAAAGATGAGTAAGAGAAAAACCTAGTTGCTAAAGAAAGGAAAGAATTAGGCACTGTTAGAGAAGAAAAAAAATTGGCCAGGCATGGTGGCACTTGCCTGTAGTCCCAATTACCCTGGAGGCTGAAGTGGGAGGATTGCCTCAGGAAGTCAAGGCTGCAGTAAGCCATGATGGCGCCACTGTTTTCCAGCCTGGGTGACAGAGCAAGACCCTGACTTATGGCCGGGCGCGGTGGCTCACGCCTGTAATCTCAGCACTTTGGGAGGCTGAGGTGGGCGGATCACGAGGTCAGGAGATCGAGACCATCCCGGCTAACACGGTGAAATCCCGTCTCTACTAAAAATACAAAAAAAAATTAGCTGGCGTGGTGGCAGGCGCCTGTAGTCCCAGCTACTAGGGAGGCTGAGGCAGGAGAATGGCGTGAACCTGGGAGGTAGAGCTTGCAGTGAGCGGAGATCGCGCCACTGCACTCCAGCCTGGGCAACAGAGTGAGACTCCGTCTCAAGAAAAAAAAAAAAAACAAAAAAACCCGACTTATTTACTTACATAAATAAATAAATAAATATGAATTAGACAGTATTAGAGACCAAGGCAGTGAGAATTTGTGAGGCCAAAATTAAGAGGGAGACGCCAAGAAAAAGGAGCCTAGAATTTGAAGCCACTTTTGCCTTGAGGTAAATACTAGTACCAAATGAGAATACAGTATCTGAGAGCCTAAGAGTTTGAGAAGCTAATCAAAGCTTTCAACAGTCATAATTCAGAGGCACAAAATGTAAGAGTTCAAGGAGTTCCAAGGAAATGGGGCCATTAAAAACTTCTAGCATTTAATTAGGAATCTGAAGGGTTACTTGCTAAAGTAAAAGAAATAGAAGAACCCTCAAAAGAACTGAAGCCCAGCTTTGAATCATCTCAATCTTTACTGGAATAAGGTGATCTCCTAATTAGATTGCTTGCCAAAAGTAAAAGTAAATCCTCTCTGGAGGAAGAAAACATCATTTAAACTTAGAGCACAAATGCTCAGCACTTAAATAAAAATAACCAAGCGTACAAAAAAATAAAACTAAAACAAACAAGATTTGACTACAAATGAGAAGAACGAATTAACAAAAAATAGAAACACACTTATAGGGTGTCTAAATACTAGAGTTTTAGACACAAGTTGTAAATTGTTGATTAATACAGTCAAGCAATTCACTAACCAGCATTATGTCTCTTCTAAGCATTACATAGTGCTGCAATTACAGGCATGAGCCACCTGGCCTGAGCAAGAAAAAATCTTAAAGGCAGACAGGAGAAAACTTCATTACTTTAAAACAAAGCAACAGTAAGTCACACGATGTAACTTTTGATAGAAATAATGGAAGCTAGAAGGGTATGGAATAATATCTTCAAAGTGTTGAGGGGGAAACACCACTAAAAAAAAAAAAAGAAAGAAATGTGATAACATATTATATAACAAAAGTGGAAAGTGAAATAATAAAAATGAATCAATCCAATTAATCCAAAGAAGGCAAGAGAAGAGAGGAAAATGAACATAGGAGAGGTTAAATAAATAGAAAAACAATAAGATTATAGACACTTTTTAATCCAAATATATCATTAATTACATTAAATATAAATGAATACCCCAATCAGAAAAACAAAGATTATTGAACATGAAAAAAAATCTAACAACTATGTAATGCTTAAAAGAGACATAATGCTGCTTACAAGAAATATAATTTAAATATATGCATATGGAAAGATTGAAAGTAAAAATGGGAGAAATATACCATCAAACACTAACCAAAATAAAGCTGGTTTACCTATACTAAAACTAGAAAGATTAGATATGACAGCAAAACAAACTGAGAAAAAATGATATTTCACAATGATGAAAGGGTTAATCTACCCTTTAGAATGTTAAAATTCTAAATTTTTATGTACCCAATAACATAGCCTCAAAATATATACAGCAAAATGGACCAAAAAACTACACAGAAATAGAGAAATTCATACATGAGAGAGAACGTAGACCTGCACAGAAGGTTTTATGGGCCAGGCCTGGAAGTAGTGTACCTTACTTCTACTCACATTCCATTAAGGTTAAGAGTTCTAAGCAGTAGTGGTTCTCATACCAAGTAGGTGATTAAGATTTAAATTTGGGGATTGAATAATTTAAGGAGAAATCAAACTCAGTTCTAGAGAAAGTGGCTAGCTGAGACCCAATGAAGAGATTAGGATCTCTAGCCTCCTGTCTAGGATTCAAGTTTAGACTTCATCTTCAGTAGAAGCAGCAAGGGGAAAGAGGATAGACTATCCCGGTACCAGAGCCATAACAAGGGTCAATTCAGCAAACTGGCCACATCTGGTGGAGGTTAAGTAGGGAACTGAAGCAAAAAGAGTGGCCTCTAACACAGTAATCACTCTCCTGGCCTTTAGACAACTTCAGAAAGGCTGAAATAGTCTCTCTTCAGGTCTTACTCTTAAGGAAGGAGAGAGAGAGAGAGAGACTCTAAATAGTACAAGACTATGATGGACTGTGATGAGCCTGCAAATAATTATAGATCATGAATGCGAATAGGGAAGGCAGGTCCTGATAAAAGAAGCATTTCTTTTTAGCTAAGTTCAATGTGGAGGACTCTCTCCGACAACTCAAAATTATTTTCTTCTAAGGTGGCTTTATGTCCCTTATTTTCGAAAGTTTTTTTAACCATATCATCCCCAACTTTTCCATTGGTAGCTGAAGTCTTTCCTCTTTCCACATTATTTAACCACATCATTCCCACTCCACATAGGTTACAGAATTTGTATTAAAGCTGAGAAAGGAAGAAAAAGTCCTGGCCAGATTCTAAGCAGAAGAATAGAGAGGCTAGAGTAAAACATAGGGATTAGCCATCAGAATAGGATAGAAAGGGAAATAGCAAGTGGCCACAGGATGATTAGGTCATGAAATCCTGTACTACAAAAAGGTGACAGACACCTGAGATATAAGCACATGTCATAAGCTCTAAGAATTTAGCAACTGATGGTTTATTTTGGAAGAATTAGCAGGAAGAGAAAATAATGTAAATGTGGCTGGACTTATTTCAGTAAGCCTAAGAGTCAAGAACTTTTACATACTATTTAGAAATCCATGGTTATGTGGCCAGACAATCTCAAAATGCTACATGTCAGTCATGTGAAATCTTGGATAGACTTTTATTGTGGGTAAGAAATTTAAATTCAAGCTGAACTTTCAAGAGAAAAATTTGGCTGGAATTCTTTACTCAGGAGCCAAGAAAGGAACTTCGGACTCACTAGTCACTGAGGTATTTGTCAAAAATATGAATCCATGGAATTTTAGCCCATTCTTCATATGCTAAGGCATAGACAGAGCTTAGCTTAAGCAAAAAGGTAAGTTGAAGAGTTTGTACTTTATAACCTACCAAATTTCCTTGTATATCTATATCCTGGTTCCCTTTCTTCTCTATCCTGGAGACACTCATGCTTCATTCCAAAGCTGAAAGCTGTAAAGGCCTGTATTTCTTCAGAGTGTCCTATATGCTTAACTTCTTATCTCTGCTTTACAGGTGAAAAAGGATGCTCAAGGTGTTTAAGTTTGGATTAGCTCAATATAATACCGAGTAAAAGTGGTAGAGCTCATTTGATTTCTTTTCTTCCTTTAAATATCCACTAATTCATTTATTCATTTTCTTAACATGTATTTACAAAGAGCATGTTATGCATAAAACATCTAACTTTCGCATGGAACCTCATGACTTTTTCAATTAGACTTTTCTTTTAATCCCTATAATAACTCTCTAAGACAGATAGGTTTCTAATATCATTTCACAGATATAGTCTTTAAGTTTCAAAGAGGTTAAGTAATTAGTCTTAAGTCACTAGGTTTATTAACTCTCAGGGCTAGGACTTGAATCTGGGTCCTCTCATGATAAATTTGGAAGAACTGCCCATTAAATAGTTCTAAAGGTGCAAAGAAGATAACATATTGTTCCCACCTTCAAAAATATCATCTAAAAACCAAAGACAGATTAAATATTAATAACTATTTAAAGCAATATAGATACTATTAAAACACAGTGCCAACTGGTAGACAATAAGTGTCAAGGATTCAGAGAGGAAAAGGATCACTGGTAACTGAGGAATCTTGGCAAGTTGCATGAAAGGATCAGACATTGAGATGGTCATTAGAAATTAAGAAGATTGTGGCTAGGTGTAGTGGCTCACGCCTGTAATCCCAGCACTTTGGGAGGCTGAGGCAGACGGATCACCTGAGGTCAGGAGTTCAAGACCAACATGGTGAAACACTGTCTCTTCTAAAAATACAAAAAAAAAAAAAAAAAAAAAAAAAAGCCAGGCATGGTGGTGCATGCCTGTAATCCCAGCTACTCAGGAGGCTGAGGCAGGAGAATCACTTGAAGCCAAGAGGTGGAGGTTTCAGTGAGCCAAGATTGCATCATTGCACTCCTCCAGTCTGGGTGACAGAGCAAGACTGTCTCAAAAAAAAAAAAAAGAAAGAAAAGAAAGAAAGAAAAGAAAGAAATTAAGAGGATTTAGGTAGAAAGGGAGGAAGGGGTCTTTAGTGCTTTAATGGCATAGTGGATGATATGAATAGTAACAGAGGTAGAAATAAACACACATGACATGTTTAAGGGACAGTAAGTTGAGTAATAATAATAATAATAGTTGCTGTTTATTGAAAGGAAACAGCTTAGTGATTAAAAGCATTGCCTCTGAAAACAGACTCCTTGGGTTTAAAACATGTTTCTGGCCCTTACTAGATTTTAAGATAGTAAACTAATTAACTTTCCTATTTCTCAGTTTTCTCATCTGTAAAGTTGGGATAATATTACCTATTTCAGGGGGTTGTTATAAGGATTAAATGAGCTTACAAAATATGTAGAACAGTGTGTAAACACTATGTAAGTTGAGTTATGATATCGTTTGGCTCTGTGTCCCCACCCAAATCTCATCTCAAGGGAGGAAACTGGTGGGAGGTGATTGGATCATGGGGTCAGTTTCCCCTGCTATTCTCATGATAGTGAGGGAGTTCTCACAAGAGCTGATGGTTTTAAAGTGTGGCATTTCCTCGCTGTCTCTCTCCTGCAGCCATGTAAGACATGCCTTACTTCACCTTTTGCTATGATTGTAAGTTCCCTGAGGCCTCTCCAGCCATGCAGAAGGGAGTGAATTAAATCTCCTTTCTTTATAAATTACCTGGTCTCAGGTAGCATCTTTATAGCAATGTGAAAATAAACTAATGCAAGTTAATTAAAAGTTCTGAAAATATTGTAAATATTCTCTACTCCAGGCATTGTACTAAGCACAATTTATTATTTCATTTAATCTTCATAATCCTATCAGGTATGTACTATTTTCCCTATGTTACTAATAAGAAAATTAGAACTACGAGAGATAAATTCCTTAAGATCACACAGCTGGTAATCTGAAAAGCTGGGTTCAAATACAAATGCAGACTGTGCTTCTATCCACTAACCTATACTTTCTGGATATAGGAAGCAGTGGGAAAACAAAGAAAAGTAGGTTGAGGCCGAATTATGGAGAGCCTTGAAATCATCAGGCTAAGACGTTTAGATCTTATACTACAGGCAATGGAAAGCCATTAAAGGTTTCTGGACAGTGATGTGTTTTAGAGAGATTTATCTAGTCACAGAATTCTGAATGAATTAGAAAGTTCTGGGCCATAGGAATATCAGGGACACACAAGCATATCCAAAATCAGTTTGAAGAATGGAGGACTTCGTTGTTGTTGCTATTGTTGTTCTTTGAACTTACTCTTAAAGATTCATCCATCTCTGTGACCCCATTTAGTTCCTAAGCCATAATGTATAATAGCTTCAATACCAAATAACCATAATTAATAATAGCTTCAACACCAAATAACCAAAGGAGATGTTAAGACATCTATTGGCTGATTCCTAAACCCACCCAAACCAAACCATCGTGTACTCTTTAGCTGCATAAATACAGGTACAGAAATTTATGTATATCTTTATTTCCTTTGTGTTCTACAACTTAAAGGTATTTAGCAACCTGAACTAGAATATGAATCAATGTGTGTAATTTCTCTGCATTTAATAGCCCTACTCATCTACCAGATGTCATCCCCAACTGTAAAGCATTGCTGGAGAAAGCCATTCAACCAGAGTTGCTACTTCTACAAGCTTATGATCTTCAGCCTCACCTGGGATTCAAATGCTGCCAAGCAGTGTTTCTTGGCAGCTCTGATTAGATATCTCTCCTTCTCTTTCAGCAGCTATTTCAAATTTTCACCACTCTTAAGCCTTCTATATCTCTTCCTCATCCCACCATCACTGATACCTCCTACTCCACACACACGTGCTCAACAGATGACCTTTTCTGTGTTTTACTAGGAAAATAAATTTAAATGCAATGAAGTAGGAATTTCTAAGCTCCTCACTTGCCACCATCATAAATTTATATGTAAACCCACTTATTTTTATGTCTTTTCCTCTTGGAGCAGTAAAAAGATGTCCTTCCCTATGTGCAAAGCTAATCTTTTCATCTATACTCTGGATTCCCTCCCAACTCTGTGATATCACTCAACCAATTAATTTCTCTCAATTTAAAATTTTCCATCTTCCCTCTCCACTACCTCTTTCCTTTTAGCAAATTTTCTTAGAGTTCTACTAGTTAAAAGCCTCTTTTAATCCATCTCCCCTGACATCCTTCTCCATCTCCCTCGTTCTTTCCTTTCAAAGTCTAGTTGCTTGAAAGAAGATCCTTATATTCCTTGGGCTCCTTCTTCTCTTCATCTAGTCTTTTGATTTTTCTTGTTCACAGAATTGGATTGCTCATAACCCTTGGTTCATGGCACACTCATTGGTTCATCTATGGCCCACTTTTAAATATTTAGTTAGTTGATCAGAGACTGCCTGCTCTCTTCCCCCACTCTCTCCTGCCTTACACTTTCCCTTATATATTTTTCCCAAAGAACACTCTCTTAATGAATTTTATAACCTAAATTCCTATCTTGTATTCTGCTTCTAGAAAAACACCAAAGATACTAAAGCTGATAGAGCAGAAAGATTAAAAAAAGAGCCTGAAACACTGGTGAAATCTTGAAACCACTGCACTAATCCTGGACTGTCTAACTCTGGGATTCTTGTTATGTAAGAAAAATACCTTCCTATTTGGTTAAGAACCTGTAGCTGGGTTTCCTGGACTTACATGAGAGCATATCCCCAAAATCCCAAAGCTATCTTCTCAAGCCCAGATCATTCTTCTAAATTTTGGATACACAAGTCTAAGTACTTTAGTAATATCTCCATTTAGTACTTCAAACCCATCTTGCCCAAAACTGAACTTATTTTCTCTCTAAATATGCACTTTCTGTATCTCAAACAACAGTGAATGCCACCCCTAACTGTTCAATTGTCCCAAACAAAATTCCAAATTACAAACAAAACCCTATATCCCTTCTTGGCAATTCCTTCCACACCTCTCCATATCACATTCCTCTCTATCATTGCCCCAGGTGTATTTAGGCACTAGGTCCAGTCCCATGGATTCAATCTCATAAATATATACTTCAAATACATTATTTCCTCACCATTCCTACTGCCACTGCCTCTGCCTTACTCCAAGCCCTCAGTATTTTGCTGTTTGATAACAACCTCCTACCTGGTCTGCTTGCCTGTTATCTTTATCTTCTCCAATTCATTCCTTACCCCACTTCCATCAGATGGATTTTAGCTTGGCAGGAGACAAAAAGTATTCTTTTCTCTTCCAACAAGTATTCTTCGTGGTAAAATAGGATAAATTTGAAGTGGTTATTTCCGGAAAAAGAAAGAAGAAAGAGAAAGAAGAGAACTAAATTCAACATCTTGTTTCACAGATATAGTTTAAGGATATGTACAAGAAAAGATGGGGTTCCATGAACTGCATTAGTACAGTAGAAGCAGAAACTTTGAGCCAGAAAGGCCTAGGAAATCCAACAACCCTTCTCTTCCCTACTTTTCCGCCAAATTCCCAGAGAGATAGGGAAGGACACAGGACTACAATTACTGTGGTTTGAAACTCAAGCAAATTTCATTCAAATTTCAGATGTCCTCCTACCTCTCTGATTGCTGAGCTACAACCCAAATCTGGTTTCATTTGTCTACTTAGAATTTTTCAATGATTTTCCGTCACCATCAGGAAAGATGTCTTAGATTAACCCTATGACTCAGCTGCAGCAAACCACCCTGCAAACCTAGACCACCGCTATGATCTGAATATTTGTGTCCCCCCAGAATTCATATGTTGAAACTTAATCCCAATGTCATAGTATTTGGAGGTAGGATCTTTGGGAGGTGATTAGGTCATGAGGACAGAGCATTCATGAATGAGATTTGTGCCCTCATAAAATAGATCCCAGAGAGCTAGTTGTCCCCTTCCACCATGAGAGGACACAGTGAGAAGGCACCATTCTCTGCAGGAAGTGGGCCCTCACTAGACACCAAATCTGCTGGTACTTTGGTCTTGAACTTCCTAGCCTCCAGAACTGTGAGAAATAAAGTTCCATTATTTATAAGCCACCCGGTCTATGACATTTTGTTATAGCAGCCAGAAAAGACTAAAACAACTACACTACTCCAGTCACACTACCTCATGCTTCCATGCCTTTTGATGTGCTGTTGCCCCTGGCTGGCATACCATTTTGCTCTACCTTTTCTTCCCTACTGATAAGTTCTATTTTTCCTAGAGATGAAGTTCAAAGCTTCTCTTGACCTATAAAGTCTAAATGCCCTTCAACTGGATTGCAATATTACTCTAGGTAAACTTCTATCAAAGCATTCCTAAAGCTATGTAATATTCCAATGGACTGGGCAGAGGGAAAAAAGCTATATAGTAATATCTGTGAAGCTGTGAACACCTTGGAGGAAGAAAGTACAATTCTGTTTTCCTCTGTGCCTCACATACAGTATGTATTCCTTCTCCAAAGCTTATTTAATGAATTTTTTTTCACCATTTACTAAGGACTTACTATTATCCAGGTTCTGTACTAAGGGTTTTATTTTTTTTTTCAATACTCACAGAAACTCTATGAATTAGGTACTATTATTAATCTCTATTTTATAAATGATGAAAGTGATTAGAGGGAGCCAAGATGGCCGAATAGGAACAGCTCCAGTCTACAGCTCCCAGCATGAACAATGCAGAAGAAGGGGGATTTCTGCATTTCCATCTGAGGTACCGGGTTCATCTCACTAGGGAGTGCCAGACAGTGGGTGCAGGACAGTGGGTGCAGCGCACCATGCGTGAGCCAAAGCAGGGCGAGGCATTGCCTCACTCAGGAAGTGCAAGGGGTCAGGGAGTTCCCTTTCCCAGTCAAAGAATGGGGTGACAGACAGCACCTGGAAAATCGGGTCACTCCCACCCTAATACTGCGCTTTTCCAATGGGCTTAAAAAATGGCAAACCAGGATATTATAACCTGCACCTGGCTTGGAGGGTCCTACGCCCAGAGAGTCTCACTGATTGCTAGCACAGCAGTCTGAGATCAAACTGCAAGTCAGCAGTGAGGCTGGGGGAGGGGCGCCTGCCTTTGCCCAGGCTTGCTTAGGTAAACAAAGCAGCTGGGAAGCTCGAACTCGGTGGAGCCCACCACAGCTCAAGGAGGCCTGCCTTCATCTGTAGGCTCCACCTCTGGGGGCAGGGCACAGACAAACAAAAGACAGCAGTAACCTCTGCAGACTTAAATGTCCCTGTCTGACAGCTTTGAAGAGAGTAGTGGTTCTCCCAGCACGCAGCTGGAGATCTGAGAACGGGCAGACAGCCTCCTCAAGTGGGTCCCTGACCCCTGTGCAGCCTAACTGGGAGGCAACCCCCAGTAGGGTCAGACTGACACCTCACACAGCCGGGTACTCCTCTGAGACAAAACTTCCAGAGGACCGATCAGGCAGCAGCATTTGCAGTTCATGAAAATCTGCTGTTCTACAGCCACTGCTGTTCTGCAGCCACTGCTGCTGATACCCAGGCAAACAGGGTCTGGAGTGGACCTCTAGCAAACTCCAACAGACCTGCAGCTGAGGGTCCTGTCTGTTAGAAGGAAAACTAACAAACAGAAAGGACATCCACACCAAAAACCCATCTGTACATCACCATCATCAAAGACCAAAAGTAGATAAAATCACAAAGATGGGGAAAAAACAGACCAGAAAAACTGGAAACTCTAAAAAGCAGAGCGCCTCTCCTCCTCCAAAGGAAAGCAGTTCCTCACCAGCAATGGAACAAAGCTGGACGGAAAATGACTTTGACGAGCTGAGAGAAGAAGGCTTCAGACGATCAAACTACTCCGAGCTACAGGAGGAAATTCAAACTAACGGCAAAGAAGTTAAAAACTTCGAAAAAAAATTAGACAAATGTATAACTAGAATAACCAATGCAGAGAAGTGCTTAAAGGAGCTGATGGAGCTGAAAGCCAAGGCTCGAGAACTACATGAAGAATGCAGAAGCCTCGGGAGCTGATGCGATCAACTGGAAGAAAGGGTATCAGCGATGGAAGATGAAGTGAATGAAATGAAGCGAGAAGGAAAGTTTAGAGAAAAAAGAATAAAAAGAAACGAACAAAGTCTCCAAGAAATATGGGACTATGTGAAAAGACCAAATCTAGGTCTGATTGGTGTACCTGAAAGTGACAGGGAGAAAGGAACCAAGTTGGAAAACACTCTGCAGGATATTATCCAGGACAACTTCACCAATCTAGCAAGGCAGGCCAACATTCAGATTCAGGAAATACAGAGAACGCCAGAAAGATACTCCTCGAGAAGAGCAACTCCAAGACACATAATTGTCAGATTCACCAAAGTTGAAATGAAGGAAAAAATGTTAAGGGCAGCCACAGAGAAAAGGTTGGGTTACCCACAAAGGGAAGCCCATCAGACTAACAGCAGATCTCTCGGCAGAAACTCTACAAGCCAGAAGAGAGTGGGGGCCAATATTCAACATTCTTAAAGACAAGAATTTTCAATCCAGAATTTCATATCCAGCCAAGCTAAGCTTCATAAGTGAAGGAGAAATAAAATACTTTACAGACAAGCAAATGCTGAGAGATTTTGTCACCACCAGGCCTGCCCTAAAAGAGCTCCTGAAGGAAGCACTAAACATGGAAAGGAACAACCGGTACCAGCCACTGCAAAAACATGCCAAAATGTAAAGACCATCAAGGCTAGGAAGAAACTGCATCAACTAACGAGCAAAATAACCAGCTAACATCATAATGACAGGATCAAATTGACACATTACAATATTAACTTTAAATGTAAATGGACTAAATGCTCCAATTAAAAGACACAGACTGGCAAATTGGATAAAGAGTCAAGACCCATCAGTGTGCTGTATTCAGGAAACCCATCTCACGTGCAGAGACACACATAGGCTCAAAATGAAGGGATGGAGGAAAATCTACCAAGCAAATGGAAAACAAAAACAGGCAGGGGTTGCAATCCTAGTCTCTGATAAAACAGACTTTAAACCAACAAAGATCAAAAGAGACAAAGAAGGCCATTACATAATGGTAAAGGGATCAATTCAACAAGAAGAGCTAACTATCCTAAATATATATGCACCCAATACGGGAGCACCCAGATTCATAAAGCAAGTCCTGAGTGACCTACAAAGAGACTTGGACTCCCATAATAATGGGAGACTTTAACACCCCACTGTCAACATTAGACAGATCAATGAGACAGAAAGTTAACATGGATACCCAGAAATTGAACTCAGCTCTGCACCAAGCGGACCTAATAGACATCTACAGAACTCTCCACCCCAAATCAACAGAATATACATTTTTTCAGCACCGCACCACACCTATTCCAAAATTGACCACATAGTTGGAAGTAAAGAACTCCTCAGCAAATGTAAAAGAACAGAAATTATAACAAACTGTCTCTCAGACCACAGTGCCATCAAACTAGAACTTAGAATTAAGAAACTCACTCAAAACTGCTCAACTACATGGAAACTGAACAACCTGCTCCTGCATGACTACTGGGTACATAACGAAATGAAGGCAGAAATAAAGATGTTCTTTGAAACCAACGAAAACAAAGACACAACATACCAGAATCTCTGGGACACATTCAAAGCAGTGTGTAGCGGGAAATTTATAGCACTAAATGCCCACAAGAGACAGCAGGAAAGATCCAAAATTGACACCCTAACATCACAATTAAAAGAACTAGAAAAGCAAGAGCAAACACATTCAAAAGCTAGCAGAAGGCAAGAAATAACTAAAATCAGAGCAGAACTGAAGGAAATAGAGACACAAAAAACCCTTCAAAAAAATTAATGAATCCAGGAGTTTCTTGAAAAGATCAACAAAATTGATAGACCGCTAGCAAGACTAATAAAGAAGAAAAGAGAGAAGAATCAAATAGACACAATAAAAAATGATAAAGGGGATATCACCACCGATCCCACAGAAATACAAACTACCATCAGAGAATACTACAACCAACTCTACGCAAATAAACTAGAAAATCTAGAAGAAATGGATAAATTCCTCGACACATACACCCTCCCAAGACTAAACTAGGAAGAAGTTGAATCTCTGAATAGACCAATAACAGGATCTGAAATTATGGCAATAATCAATAGCTTACCAACCAAAAAGAGTCCGGGACCAGATGGATTCACAGCTGAATTCTACCAGAGGTACAAGGAGGAGCTGGTACCATTCCTTCTGAAACTATTCCAATCAATAGAAAAAGAGGGAATCCTCCCTAACTCATTTTACGAGGCCAGCATCATCCTGATACCAAAGCCTGGCAGAGACACAACCAAAAAAGAGAATTTTAGACCAATATCCTTGATGAACATTGATGCAAAAATCTTCAATAAAATACTGGCAAAAAAAATCCAGCAGCACATCAAAAAGCTTATCCACCATGATCAAGTGGGCTTCATCCCTGGGATGCAAGGCTGGTTCAATATACGCAAATCAATAACTGTAATCCAGCATATAAACAGAAGCAAAGACAAAAACCACATGATTATCTCAATAGGTGCAGAAAAGGCCTTTGACAAAATTCAACAACACTTCATGCTAAAAACTCTCAATAAATTAGGTATTGATGGGACATATCTCAAAATAATAAGAGCTATCTATGACAAACCCACAGATAATATCATACTGAATGGGCAAAAACTGGAAACATTCCCTTTGAAAACTGGCACAAGACAGGGATGCCCTCTCTCACCACTCCTATTCAACATAGTGTTGGAAGTTCTGGCCAGGGCAATCAGGCAGGAGAAGGAAATAAAGGATATTCAATTAGGAAAAGAGGAAGTCAAATTGTCCCTGTTTGCAGATGACACGATTGTATATCTAGAAAACCCCATTGTCTGAGCCCAAAATCTCCTTAAGCTGATAAGCAACTTCAGCAAAGTCTCAGGATACAAAATCAATGTACAAAAATCACAAGCATTCTTACACACCAATAACAGACAAACAGAGAGCCAAATCATGAGTGAACTCCCATTCACAATTGCTTCACAGTGAATAAAATACCTAGGAATCCAACTTACAAGGGACGTGAAGGACCTCTTCAAGGAGAACTACAAACCACTGCTCAATGAAATAAAAGAGGATACAAACAAATGGAAGACCATTCCATGCTCATGGGTTGGAAGAATCAATATCGTGAAAATGGCCATACTGCCCAAGGTAATTTATAGATTCAATGCTCTCCCCATCAAGCTACCAATGACTTCCTTCACAGAATTGGAAAAAACTACTTTAAAGTTCATATGGAACCAAAAAAGAGCCCGCATCACCAAGTCAATCCTAAGCCAAAGGAACAAAGCCAGAGGCATCATGCTACCTGACTTCAAACTATACTACAAGGCTACAGTAACAAAAACAGCATGGTACTTTTACCAAAACAGAGATATAGATCAATGGAACAGAACAGAGCCCTCAGAAATAATGTCACATATCTACAACTATCTGATCTTTGACAAACCTGACAAAAACAATCAATGGGGAAAGGAATCCCTATTTAATAAATGGTGCTGGGAAAACTGGCTAGCCATATGTAGAAAGCTGAAACTGGATCCCTTCCTTACACCTTATACAAAAATTAATTCAAGATGGATTAAAGACTTAAATGTTAGACTTAAAACCATAAAAACCCTAGAAGAAAACCTAGGCAATACCATTCAGGACATAGGCATGGGCAAGGACTTCATGTCTAAAACACCAAAAGCAATGGCAACAAAAGCCAAAATTGACAAATGGGATCTAATTCAACTAAAGAGCTTCTGCACAGCAAAAGAAACTACCATCAGAGTGAACAGGCAACCTACAAAATGGGAGAAAATTTTCACAACCTACTCATCTGACAAAGGGCTAACATCCAGAATCTACAATGAACTCAAACAAATTTACAAGAAAAAAACAAACAACCCCATCAAAAAGTGGGCGAAGGATATGAACAGACACTTCTCAAAATAAGACATTTATGCAGCCAAAAACACATGAAAAAATGCTCATTATCACTGGCCATCAGAGAAATGCAAATCAAAACCACAATGAGATACCATCTCACACCAGTTAGAATGGCAATCATTAAAAAGTCAGGAAACAACAGGTGCTGGAGAGGATGTGGAGAAATAGGAACACTTTTACACTGTTGGTGGGACTGTAAACTAGTTCAACCATTGTGGAAGTCAATGTGGCGATTCCTCAGGGATCTAGAACCAGAAATACCATTTGACCCAGCCATCCCATTACTGGGTATATAACCAAAGGATTATAAATCATGTTGCTATAAAGACACATGCACACATATGTTTATTGCGGCATTATTCACAATAGCAAAGACTTGGAACCAACCCAAATGTCCAACAACGATAGACTGGATTAAGAAAACGTGGCACATATACACCATGGAATACTATGCAGCCATAAAAAATGATGAGTTCATGTCCTTTGTAGGGACATGGATGAAACTGGAAATCATCATTCTCAGCAAACTATCACAAGGACAGAAAACCAAACACCGCATGTTCTCACTCATAGGTGGGAACTGAACAACAAGAAAACATCGACACAGGAAGGGGAACAACACACTGTGGGGACTGTTGTGGGGTGGGAGGAGGGGGGAGGGATAGCATTAGGAGATATACCTAATGCTAAATGATGAGTTAATGGCTGCAGTACACCAACATGGCACATGTATACATATGTAACAAACCTGCACATTATGCACATGTACCCTAAAACTTAAAGTATAATAATAATAAAATAAAAATAAATAAATAAATAAATAAATAAAATGATGAAAATAAGGCACATAGAGGTTTAGTGGTATATCCAACTTCACACAGCTAGTAAGTGACTAAGCATATGTCAATAATCAATATCAAGTTCAATAATAATAAACATTTATAAATGTTTTGAAGTAGAAATGGCCATATGAGAATATATACAGGTAAGCCAAAAACTATACTTATTCATTTATTCAAAAATATTTACTGAGGATATATTAAGTGTTAGATACTTTTCTAGGTGCTTAGAATACAACAATTAGCTAAAACAGTACCTGCTGTCATAAAGATTACATTCCAGTTTGTGGAGACAGACAATAAACAGGTATATAGAAATGACAGAGAGAGAGAGAGAGAGAGAGAGAGAGAGAGAGAGAGATTCATTAAGTGCTATGAAGAAAAATAAAGTAGGGTAAGGAATATAAAGAACTGGAGATGGATAAATGAAGGAGGTCTGTTTCTTATGGGGTGGTAAGGGAAGGCCTTTATGATAAAGTATCTTCTGAGCACAGAGATGAATGAAATGAAGAGTCTTGTAGATACCTGGAAGAAGAATATTACAGGCAGAAGACACAACATATTAAAGGCTCTGAGCAGGAAGCAAGCTGGATGTGTTTAGGGGAACAACATACCTGCAATGGTGTAAGCAAAGAGGAGACAGGCATCATTCAACTGTACTCTGAGTTTCTCTAAGCAAATGTCTCTGCCCTTTAAAGCAACTCTCTAAGTAAAACTAATTAAACCCCTTTTTTGGCTGTAACTCTCAATTTTTTTAAGAAAACAAAACATATTGCTTAATTTTCTTTAGGTCTGCTATGATTTTGCTCATTCTCTGGGTATGTAGGAGAGAGATAATGTTCACATCTCAACTGAAGTGTTGCATAGTTTTACTGGAGTTCTGTTACTTTTCATTTATTTAAAGAAAACATATGATCATTGATGGAGAAAAGAGAAAACCCACAGAAAGTTCATTGTGGATGAAATATATGGAAAAATAAGTATAGTCACGTTAGTCTACCAATTAGGAGAGCTAGGATAAATTAAAAATAAAAATAATTGTACTAAAAGTTAAAACCAGGTAAATCTAAAACTTCAGGACCCCAGAGCTACCACTCAAAACAGCCCAATATCAACTGAAATGGATGTCCAGTCCAAAGATACATCAAAAAGTAGATGCATTCAAATAGCATTTAAGTCTAAAGCTGAGTGCTCATTTGCCAAGCAGACAGGCCATTAAAAACCTGTGGTTTTGGATGTTTTCAACTGAACTTGAATTTTCGGATGTATAAATTAGTTTACCTCCTTGGAAAGACACGATTTCCTGTTTTGAAGAGAAATGTAGCCTTCTAAAAGCTTACTTAAAAGGTTCAAAAGGCTACTTGGACATCAAATAACTATTAAAAACAATATTTTGACTATTTAAGTGTAAACGAATCAGAAACATATGGATTAAATTTCCCTTAAATTGCACATGCACCAAACTTAAGAGTAAAAGCATGGGTGAAACCTGTTTTGGATTTCAGTGAGCCCAAAACATTTGAAAAATCATCTGAGATGATCAGTGAACTCAAGTACAGCAGGATTCATCCTTCCTTAATTCATCCCTGTCCTATGCTTCTGGTCTTAATATAAGGAAGAGTGTAAGTACACAAATAGCTTAGAGGTAAAATGTCTAGATATAAATTTAAATGAGATTTTAAAATAAAGAGAGAAGAAATTGTTAAAATATTTTTGAAACCTGTATTTAAAGAGAAAGTCTTTATGGTAAAGAAAATCTGAAATATTATTTAGACTCCTTGTACAATTTATTTTTGAGTCTCTAATTAAAGATTGAATTCACACGATTCTAGGATGAATAATAAACCAACTTTTTAAACATATATTATGTTCTAGTCACTGTGCTTAGCACTGTCACATTCATTATTTCTTCATTTAATCTCACCGAAAAATAGCTTTAGGTCCCTGTTATACACAGAGGAGACAAGATATTTGTTGTTTACTCAATCTTACTCTTTTCACCTTGAGCTGTTTACAATTAACAACCTGAATCAACTAACAAAAATATTATAATTTCCTCATCAAAGTAAACTAACATTAAGAACTGAAGTCCTTAGCTACTAGTAGTAGAACTACACCGTACTGGGAGACTGCATAGAAAGTAGTTAAGAGCACATGTTTTTGGGTAGCAAGTTGTTTAGTCTTTTTGTACCTAACTCCTTTGTATAATTGGAAAATACTTGTCCCATAAAATCGCTGTGAATATAAAATGGGAAGTTGTATGTAATATGCTGAAAGTAACTGCTTAATGAAAGAAAACTATTGCTTAAGAAATATGTGTACATTCACGTGCTCAATAATTATTTCTTCCAACAACGTCTCAGAGCCAGACTGTGTCACTTCCTGTAACTCTTCCTAGTATGGGCACCTCAACTTCTCTCTCTAGACTCCCTAGGCCTAACTCTTCACCATGCACTGAGTAGATAATTAATGATTTCCACACCTGTTGAAAAGATTGCTTGGAACTACTTCCATCACAAGTTAGAACCATCCACCTTATGGACTGTATCCTGCAGGATACCGTGCTGGCTACTTGAAGATGGAGGCTACTTCAGCACGTGTCAGGCCAGAAACTACCTGTGTCAACCAGCGGGGCTTGCCATGACCCATCTCCTACTAAGTGACATATAGAGGGAGCCTCCTTTTTCCCATTAAAATCTAGCTTGTCTCCTCTACCACCAGTTTAGGGAGTTTACTGCGTTCTAAGAAGTGATCTTTCCCTGGATACCTCTTAGCTTCTTCATTCTGCTCATCCACTCCGCATAACTGAGAACTGGGTAGCTCCAAAGTTCAGATTCATTATCTCTGAAAAAATACGATAAAACATTGATATCACCCTCCCTACCAACTACTCATGCTTTCTTATCTGGGGGCCATTCCTCTATCTCCCTGTGACCTCCAACTATTGCTCAGCAGGGAGATGGAAATAGAGTGCCTGGGAATAGTTCGCAGAACCATACTGTTACCTACAGAAAAAATACCACAGGACATTTTTCCTTGACTACTCCCTTCTCTGGCAAACACTTCCCTGTATGTCCTTTTTCTTGGGAAAAGGTCTGATTTCCCAGAATGACAGGCAGACCATGAGTCTCATAGTTCCTGTGAAGTTTTTAAACTTTTGAGTTATATCTAACCTTGTCAAATTTGCTGGTTAATCAACTTTCCATTGCCTGTCGGCAGTGAAAACCTGACCAGAAAAGATGTTCTAGCCAGCAGGGAACTGTGAGTTACTTATCTCCATGAGGTTTTAATGAGGCACATTAACTCAACCACTCTAATAAATCTGTACCTAAGGTAATTGGTTATAAATGCCTAGTGAGAGGCTGCATGTGGAGTGAAGGTGTTGAATGTTGTGTACTCACCACAGGTAAGAATTTTAAGAGGCAACTTAATGGTTTGAGAGCCATCTAATTATCATCAGGTTGTTCTTTGGTTGGTTTGCTCTTTGTTTTAAGTTTGCAGGACTAGAAACTAGCTTTAAATCAAAGCTTAAGAAGGTGAAAGTTACTGGTACTTAACAGAGAGCACCCCCTTCAACCACGTGCTCTCTTGCAGAGGGAGGAAGAGAAATAATGAGACACTATGCCCTTCCTGCAGCTCCGGTAATATTCAATTTTGGTTCATCCGTCAAAGGCAGGGTTAAAGCTGGCAAAGTGGAAGAATTCTGAGTGCTGCTTAAACTTTCATACCCCATTACCCACAGTCTTATTATTCAGGCCAGTCTGGAACAAGGCTGCAGGATTGTTGGGTCACCGTAGAAGAGAAAAATCATTATTGGAGTTGCTGGACTAATAATAGAAGGTGACTGAGTGAAGACATAGCTCAAAGTGGTGCCAAAAATCAGAGAGACCTCAAAGCATAATATAATTGTCAAAACCCAGGGTATGTTTGTCAGACTGAGCATTGCAGAGCAGGATCTAGGTAGGAATTTATACATAATGTCCTAGTGTGTTATAACTGTGACCAAGGAATTATGTCCATATCTAACATATCTCCAGCCAATGGAGGTGGTTACAGTGGACTTGTTTCTAGGGTAGACTTCTAGCCCGCAAACAGACAGATGAGATATCAGAAACTTGCAGTAGGCTCACTTCAGGAGGTAAGTTATTCATCTGAGATACCTGACTAGGGTACTAGGAAGAGTAACTAGGCAGGCTACCAGGTGGGAAGTAAAGACTTCCCAAGACTCCCCTTTTTCAAACATTTCTCCCTCTTTTCCATAGCCACAACATCCCACTCAATTGCCAAAGTCAGAAACATAGGTACTATACATATTGTTTCCCTCTCCCATACCCTTCATATCCAAATCAAACACTAATCTTTTCTTCTGTACCCTTTAATGTCTTTTAAATTTCTCATTTCTTTCCATCCCCACTGTTATTACCTTAGTTCAAGACACCATGATCTATCAGTTGGATTACTATAGTGGCCTCCTAACTGTTCTTTCTGTCTCCATTTTTTACCACTACACTCCTTACAATCTATGCTCTAGACCTACCTAATTCCTTGTAGTTCCCTAAATGTGCTATGCTCCCTCTTGCTTCTGGGGTTTGCATATCTTCAGTTGGCTAAGTCTCACTCCTCCACTTCCTCAAAGAGCACTTTCCAAATTTCCAAAACTAGACCTGAGGCTCCACCCCTTTGCTACCAAGTAGCCTATAATAAGGGCTATAAATATCATATTGTGCCTCTCTCTTCTCTTGCCTTGATCTTTTTTATCAACATTTTATTTCTAGGTCTTAGCGTACTGCCTGGACCACAATAGGTTCAATGATATTTAATTAATATTTGTGACTTGGAAGATATACTCCTGACATATCAGATTTTGAATCTAAATAATATTTTTTTAAAAAAGAGTTAGGGAACATACTGGATCCCAGGAGTTGTGACTGTGCCTCCAGATTCTGAGTCTGAAGAATGTGACTATACTCAATGCTATGGTCTGAACATTTGTATCTCCCCCAAATTTTTTTGTTAAAATTCTAATCCCCAATGTGATGGTATTAGAAGGTAGAGCCTTCATCAGTCACCAAACCTGCCAACAGCTTGATTTGTATTTCCCAGCCTCTAGATGTGTGAGAAATAGATCTCTGTTGTTTATAAGATATCCAGTTTATGGTATTTTGCTACAGCAGCCTGAAGATACCCAAAGAAGAAACTAAGCTTCTAGCAAGTTTGGCTTAAGGAGTGGTAGAGGACCAAGATTGGTATTTCAGTGATCAAGCAGTGAATAACTGAATAAGGCAAAAGAAAAAAAAAAAACAAAATAAAACAGTACAAAAATAAAACAAAACACCAGGCAGAGCTAACAAAACATGTATACCTATGTTACAAACCTGCACATTGTGCGCATGTACCCTAGAACTTAAAGTACAAAAATAAAAAGCAAAAGGACCCCCCCACCAAAAACAAAACAAAACAAAAACAAAAACAAAAAAAACAATACGTCCTCATCAAAATGGAGCTCTTTTAGTGGTAGGGGTGGCAGAAGACATTAACAATATTTGAAACTCTTATTCTATGTTATAATCTATTCAGACACTTCCTTTGGAGATTCCTATTTTCAGAAAAATCATCCAGTCACCCATTCCAACACTGAATCTATACCAATATTTGTTCCAAGCTGATCATAAATTCTCCCTGCCTTCCCACCCCTACACATAAACTCTACCCACTGTAAATCAAGGTTATCAGGCACAAGTAAAACCAAGACCTAACCTTGATAACCAGTAGTAAAATGTTACTTTGCTAGAATGTAAGTAAACCTTTTTTGCACACTCCTTTTAATATAGAAAGCTGAACAAGTTGGAATAAAACAAGTTAAAATCAGTGATTTTACATGATAATGTGAGAAAAAACTGAGGATCCTAGTACATAGTAATGTTGCATTTAGGATTAGTCAGAAAGTAAAGCTTCTTAATTCTATTTGCATTAATTAGTCAAACAAACACTTTCTGTAGATGTATTTGACACTCTCATGTGTTGAGATTTGCCAAAATATGCTAATCATGGTCAATCCTCATGTACCATGTGAAGGCTGGGCTGCTATTCTGTGTGATTGTTCAGGTGGCTCACTACATAAAGTTGCCTAGCCAGAATGATGACTGGAGGCTACAGCCAGCCTGCTGTATGCTCAGTAAGCTTCAGGCCCTGTCATGGGGCTTGCATCACCCAGTGGACAGGGCATCTTTTTCTAATCTACACAAAGGTACCATATGGGTAGTATAGGTCCTGTTTGAAAGGGTTAAGACTCAGACACTGTCATAGCTCTCAAGTAACCCTAGAAGATCCAGCTTCTGAGTTATACATTTCAGAAATCCCACAGGCTCTCATCAAACTGAGAATATACCATTCTGCCCTCTAATCATCATGACTTTGAGTCTGAACTATTAAATGAACCTACTCAGCCACTGACAATGAGAATTTGTGCTTACAGTGGAGACTGCCAGACCTCTACACTATACATGAAAAAAACAAAAGCTACAAAAGTCTGTTACAGGATAGAGACAAAGCAAAATTCAGCTTTTTATTTATACCTCAGACCTGCTTGATTCCAAGTTCTTTGAGGACACTTATGTCTTTGGTTGTTAGTACTATATATCAACTCTTTGGGAACACATCTTCTCTGGGACTCAGTTGTCTTACTGACTTATGAGATCTAGTTTCAGTCTGAAGCCTGAGTCTTTCTACCCACACCCCTCCAAAGCTGACTATCCTTTCCACTAGTGATAAATCTCATCCAAGGCCCAACATATAGGCCTGTATAGGAGGTCTGATATGGGCCAAATGATGAAGCTGAGGCTGACAATATGGTATATTTTATGGACTCCAAAATGCTAAACTTCACAAAAGTGTTTTTCTGTTTAAGTATTATTTCATTGTTTCCCTTAAATGCCTGTTATAAATACCTAGTGAGCTCAAAAGAGTCTATCATATCATTATCTTTATTAATAAGAACAATAACAACAAATATCTAATCTGGTAAAGACCATCAAGCTAATTTCTAGAGATCAAAGATTTATGAAACTCAGGTCCCACCCATGAAAGTTGCCCCCAAAATACTGTATTATTTCTCAAAACAGCTATCATTGAGGGAAGCCTTGGCCATAACCAGGATTCCAGAGGCACTTCAGGAGGGCAACAAGACAAAGCAGGCCTAGGCTTCAAGGTACTTGAGAGCAGGATAGTAAACTAATCCTTTAGCCCTCAGTTTTTCCTAAGGCTGGCCCCATTGCAGAGTATTCTCCCTCCCTTAGATGACTCCTTAGAAAACCCAATTTCCTCTTTACTGTCTGCAGGTCTTACCTTACCCCCAGTATCTCTCCATATTCTCCCCTAAATGCCAAATTTGGTTTCTGTGCCTGCCTTTTTAACTGAGATCATGACATTCTTCCTGAAGACCCAGAATCATTTCTTACTTTGTCTAGGATAAGCCTCTATAATCTTTTCAAGTTTTTCCAGAACTTTTTAGTAAATTAACTAAGAATTTTTTTTTAGAGATGATGACTGAATATTCATATTATCACTACAGTCTTGCACTCTTTGGTGAGGCCCAGGAAGGCCTAAGTTTTCCTCCCACTTCAGCCCTGCTATCCTGACAGGTGGTCCTAGGCTGATGGTAATGTGTCTCTGGAGATCAAAATCCACATTGATATCACTTACTTTTCTTAACATCACTACTTTGGGCTGCATGATTACTGTTATCTATCTGTTGATATTATTCATCTTGCCCTTCTATGGTTCTAGTGGTCTCATAACTCAGTTACAGTTTTTGTTATTGCCTGAAAGAGGAGAATGAGAAATGAACTAGCCTTAGGGTGGGTGAAGTTGATGCAATCGACAGCAAAGAGAAAAGAAAGAAACAACCCGAGTCCTTGATGATTTTTTTATTGTGGTAAAAAAATAATAACACAAAATTTGCCATTTTAATCATTTTTAAGTGTTCAGTTCAGTGGCATTAATTAAATTCACAATGTTATGCAATCATCACCACTATGTATTTCCAAAACTTTCATTGCTCCAAAGAGAAACTTTGTGTCCACTAAGCAACAGCTCCCATTCCTCCTTCTCCTCAGCTTCCAGTAACCTCTAATTTACTGTCTTTATAAATTTGCCTGTTCTAAATATTTCACCAAATGCAATCATACAATATTTGCTCTTTTGTGTCTGGCTATTTTACCTACATTTAGTATGTTTTCAAGGTTCATCCATGTTTAAGCACGTATAAAAATTCCTTTCTTTTTAAGGCTGAAAAATATTCCACTGTACGTATATACAGCATTTGTTTATCCATTCATCTGTTGATAAACATGTGAGTTATTTGTACCTTTTGGCTATTGTGAATAATGCTGGAATGAACATTGGCATACGAATATCTGTTTGAGTCTTTGCTTTCCCTTTTTTTTTTTTTTTTTTTTTTGGTTATATACCTAGGAGTGAAATTACTGGCTCACCTATGTCTAGCCTTCTAAAGAATGCCCAAACTGTTTTCCACAGCAGCTGTACCATTTACATTTCCATTAGCAATGAATGAGGATTCCAGTTTCTCCACATCCTTGCCAACACTTATTTTCCTTTTATAAACATTATATATATAAAACCATCCTAGCAAGTATGAAATGTGGTATCTCATGGTTTTAATAGGCCTTTTCTTAATGACTAATGATGTTCTCCATCTTTTAAGGTGCTTATTGGCTATTAGTATATCCTCTTTGAAGAAATGTTTATTCACATCCTCACCTCTATTTTAATTGGGTTGTTCATCTTTTTGTTGTTGAGTTGTAGGAATTCTTTATATAGTCTGGATAGAAACTTCTATTAGAGATGTGGTTTACAAATATTTCCTCTCATTCTGTAGGTTGTCTTTTCATTTCTTGACAATGTTGTTTTATGCACAAAAGGTTTTTTTATTTTTTGATGAGGTCCAGTTTATCTATTTTTGTTGTTCTTGCTCTTGGTTTCAGTGTCATATGTGAGAACCCATTGCCAAGTTCCATGTCATAAAGAGGACTTCTACATTTTCTTCTAAGAGTTTTATAGTTTTAGTTCACATTTAGGTCTGGGCCTGTTTGTCATGCCTATAATCCCAGCACTTTGGGAGGCCAACATGGGTGGTTTGCTTGAACTCAGGAGCTTGAGACCAGCCTGGGCAATATGGTGAAATCCCATCTCTACAAGAAATACAAAAATTCCCTGGGCTTGGTAGCGCATGCCTGTAGTCCCAGCTACTAGAGAGGTCAAGGTGGTAAGATCTCCACTTGAACCCAGGAAGTGGATGTTGCAGTGAGCCAAGATTGTGCCACTGTACTCCAGCCTAGGCAACAGAGTGAGACTCTGTCTCAAAAAAGCAAAAAACAAGCAAACAAAAACACAAAAATTAATTGGCCATAGATCTATGGGTTTAATTCTGGAATCTCAACTTCATTCCTTTAGTCTACATGTCATTTTTTTTACGCTCTTGATGACTTTTGAGTTGCTGAATTAACAAACCCTGAAGTCCACTATATTCATTTTCTATTGCTATGACTTCTGGGCCCTTTGGCTAAGATCAATTGCATTTTTTATGCTGTTATCTATAAATTACAAATGGTGGCTTTAAACAAACAAAAACAATTACTATCTTACAGTTCTGGAGGTCAGAGTTTCAAAACGGGTTTCGCTGAGTTAAAATCAAGGTGTCAGCAGGGCTGCATTTCTTTCTGGAAAATCTAGGTTATCTCCCTCTGTTAAGGTCAGCTGATCAGCAACCCTAATTTCATCTGCAGCCTTAATTCCCCTTTGCCATGCAACATAACATGTTCATAGATTTCTGGAAGTAGGACATGAACATCTCTGGAGAGCCATTATATTGCCTACCATAGTCACTCTAGCTCTGGACTGATAGTCATTCGATACAACAAATTTCTCTATGTTTAAAGCCTACATAATTTAAAGCTGGGCCTTACTTATCCACCATAGTGTCCTAACACCACTCAGCATAATGTCTGGAATATAATCTATGCTTGATAAATACTGTTGAAAGATTCATTTATTGATACCCTCAGTGCCTAGGTAGTTTAGGCAAGTATTTTTAAAACTAGATCCCACAGAGGCCTAAGCTTCCCTTGTTATGCCTTATGGACCACTTGAGGTGAGGAGGGGGAACTGCTGAGGAGGAGGTTAAGTTGGGACCAACTCCTAGCCTAGCTTCAAGCAAAGCAGTTTGCCTATACTATGTTTTTCATATTTTGATATTCTATGTTAAATTTTATTCATAAAAAGGGACTAAAGAAAATTTGAAAACCTCTGGGAATAGGTCATTGACAACACAACACAATTTCAAAATGTCTGCCTCATGAAGATGTTGATTTTATAAGATAAACTGAACCAGCTCTCAAGGTGAGTTACCCTTGTAATAAGAAGGACGTGCTTCACATGGTGCCCAGCTGAAATTGGGTTGAGTAGACCTAGAGCATGAAATAGTCTCTTTACAATGCAGCATTCTAAATGCAGTTTCTCATTCAATTCCCAAATATTTCTTTCCAATTAAGTAATCCCTGTGGCCCTGTAAGTTTCACAAAGCTCATTGGAATTCAGTTGGAAATGAAGAACTGCCTTTTCTAAGCTACTGAGAAAAGAAAAACAAGTGACCACTGTTAAGTGCTTACTTACTCTGTGGCAGGCACTGTACTCAGCAATATACACACATTATCTTTCGTGTGTATGCCGTCCTTGCCAAAGTCCTGCAAAGTATGCAGTGTCTCCACTTTGCTAATAAGAAAACTGGACTAATACACACTAAATAACCCGCCTGAGGCCACAAACCTCTTTAAGAAATCTTTCAATATTTCCCACGATATAGTTTGAATATTTGTCTCCTCCAAATCTCATGTTGAAATTTGATCCCCAGTGTTGAAGGTGGGGCTTACTGGGAGGTGTTTGGGTCATGGGGGTAGAACTCTCACAAATTTCTTGGTGCCATTCTCATGGGAGTAAGATCTCACTCTTAATTCCTATTATAATACATCTGGCTGTTAATAAGATCCTAGCACCTTCCTCTCTCACTCTCCTCCTTCCCCTCCCTCTTTTCCCCTCCCTCCCTCACTCCTTCTCTTGCCATGTGACACATCTGCTTCCCCTTTCCCTTCTACAGTGATTGGAAGCCTCCTGAGTTCCTTACCAGAAGCAGATGCCAGTGCCATGCTTCTTGTACAGCCTGCAGAACTGTGAGCCAAATAAACTTCTTTTCTTTATAAATTACCCAGCCTCAGGTATTCCTTTATAGTAATGCAAATGGACTAAGACACTCCCATACAGAGGTCTTGTCACTGGTAGGCTGAATTCTTTCCCTGTTCTGTATTGGTTGCAAAAAAAGAACACCCAATTAGAACAAAAAAGAAGCAGGCTTTATTTCTGGCCAGAAACGAAGAAGGAGTGAGCTTACACTCTAAAGGCCACTTACCCCTGAACAATAGAAGGCATGAGGTTTTTTTGGACTGCGTATGGGGAGGGAAAGGAATGTTAGCATGTGCAGGGTGGGACCCCAGACATGCAGGCTCAATTCATAAACATACATCTTTATGCAGCCAGTGTACATAGAATGGCAGAGATTTTCTTTTTGGAGAGGGAATTCTAGCATTATAATAAAATGTTAATAATCTAAAGACAACTAGGGGTCATCTGTTCCAGTTAGGGCCTGTTTAGGGGTCTTATCTCCCTCTTATATCTCATCAAGGGTCAGGAAGCTCTGGGGCCATCCTTGGCTGGCTGGTTTCTTTAAACAGCTGTGTCTACAAATAAATGACTAAAAAATAATAGTAAGAAAAAGAATGTTCACAGCTATTTCATCAGGCTGCTCTGGTAACAGTCTCAAAGATACCCATAAGACTAGGTGAACCATCTATCTTGCTATCCTAAAATGATCCTTTCATTTATATCATGTCCAGTGGCACTCACAGATATTCCAGATTTATAGTCATGTTTATGTGACAGTAAGTGATATGGAATGAGGCATCTGAGTAAAGACCACACCTTCACTAAGGCATAAAATATTTGGTTGATTTTGGAATAACTGGGAAAGTACTTACTGAAATCCCCACAAAAAGTTTAATACTGTGCGTAACTGAAATATAGTAAGCAGTTTTTACCAGAGGCAACTTATCAGACGCTAACAGTCTATGCTAAGGCAGCCAAACTTGGGTTTTGGTTTGAATCCTGGCTGTGTGACCTTGGCAATTCTTAATTCTGCTAAGTTTACATGGTCTCATATGTAAAACTGGTGTGATAATAAACACTAAGAGAATAAAGCAATACTATGACAGTTGGAGGTGTTTGAAATAGTCCCAGTCACATAATAAATGCTCAATAAATATTGGCTATTAGTATAGTTGATTGATTTTAAGACTTTTGGATATGAATCTTAAATATCAATTCTCACTGCATATTAGCAATTATAATTAGTAGCAATAATAATAAATTAATAAAATAACAAAAGTTGCTCCTCTCTTTCCTGATCATCTTTTTCTCTCTACTGGAATGCTCCCTTCAGCATCAAGTCAGCTATAATATGCTTCATCTTAAAAAGCAACCCTCTTGTGCATGCTTTCCCCTAGCTATCATCCAACATGTATCCTTTCCATTAAAACAAAAATCTTCAAAATTCTGTTTATCTTGTTTATACTTATCATTTCCACTTCCTCTCCTCCATTCTTTCTTGAAACACACTGATGAGGTTTTCCTTCCAATACCTCTTTGAAAACTGCTTTTGCCAAGATCACCAATCACTCCCTCATTGCCAGATCCAGTCCTCATCTTACTTGTCCTATCAGCAACATTTGATACAGTTGATCACCCCTTTCCTTTTTTCTTTTCCCTTTTTTTTTTTTTCAGGCTGGCCTCTAACTCTTGTGCTCAAGCAATCTTCCTGCCTCAGCCTCCCAAGTGGCTGGGACCATAGTCACACATCACTTCTCCCAGCCTTTTCCCTTTACTGTGCCATAATAAGAAATAAAAGAAATAAATGTTTGTTCTTTGTCCCTTTTTCCTGAGAACAAGTTCCTAAAACCCTTGTGATATCCTAGTGACAGGTTAATAGGAGTTTCTTTTCTAATATTTGGTCTTTGTTCCGGTTCCTGACACAAAGCTCCTACATCCCCTGGAATTTTCTGAGTGATAGGAGCAACTTTTGTTGTAATCTGGTGATTCTTGTTAGGCTCTTAGGTAGTTTTGGAATGAGTGCTAGCCACCAGAAAGACCAAGACATGATTAGAGGGTTGGACCTTTCTGCTTCGTCCCTTCCAACCTCAGGGGAGGAAAGAAGGGCTGAAGACTGAGTCAGTCACTAATAGTCAATGATTAAATCACTCAGGGCTATGTAATGAAGCCTCCATAGAACTCTTAAATGCTGGGAGTCACAAAGCTTCTGGGTCCGTAAACACATCAAGGTGCTGGGAGGATGATGAGCCGGGAGAGAGTATGGAAGTCTCAGGCAATTTCCCCATTCATCCATCTCCTCTGTTTGGCTGTCCCTGAGCTGTATCTTTATAATAAACCAGTAAGCATACATAAAGAGTGTTCTTGAGTTCCGTGAGCCATTCTAGCAAATTACTGAACCTGAGGAGAGGGTCTTTGACCTCCCAATTTGTAGGTGGTTGGTCAGAAGTACAGGAGGCCTGGGATTTGTGACTAGCATCTGAAGTGGGGGAGGTTGTCTTGTGGCACTGAGTATTTAACGTCTGGGGTGGCAGAATTGAACTGAATCGTTGAACACCCTGTTGGCATTAGAGAGCTGGTTAGTGAGAGGAAACACCCACATATTTGGTGTCAGAAATGCTGTGAGTGAAAACAATTCCCTGTGAATATGACAGCAGTCTCTTAGTCCTTTTCAGTCTTCTCTATTGGTTCCTACTCATCTTCCGGAGCTCTTTTACTTGAATGCCCCAAGTCCAGATCCCTTTGTCCTTTAGCTGAACTCACTCTCTAGGTGATCTCATCCAGTTCCATACTTTACATACCATATACAGACTAACAGATCTTTATATATCTCTAATCCCAACTTTTCCCTTAAATCCCAGATTTGTTTATCCAACTAGATGTCTCCTTTTGGATGCCTACTAAGCATCTCAAATACAACATGGCTATAACAACCTGAACATCTGTTTTTCTGTTTCTACTTCCACCGCCATCCCCACCTCCACTCTTCCTTAACTCTATAAATGGCAACTCCATTTTCAGTTGCTCAGGTCAAAAATTTCTTTGACGCTCTCCCCCACCAATTCCCGCCACATCCAGTCCATAAGCAAGTCCTATTAATTCTACTTCAATCTGGTTTCAGTCTAGTAATTTATCCTACAATCTAGTAAGCAGCCAGAGTACCCTTCATTTTAAAATTTACATCAGACAGTGTCATGCCTCTGTTTAAAAATCCTATAATAGCTTCCCATCTGATTCAGAATAAAATCCTAGTACTTCCCGCTAGGTTACTCCACTCTAACCAGACAGATATCCTTCATGTTCCTTGAATACTCCAGGGCTTTGCACTTATTTGCCCTCTCTGCTTGGAGCATTCTTTCTACTTATTTCTATGTAACTTTCTTCCTTACTTTATTTAGGTGTTTGTTCAAATGTCACTTTGTCAGGGAAACCTTGAAATAGTCATCTCATCTTCATCAATATCTATTCCCTATGCTACCTCATTTTTCTTCAGTCACTTTTTATTTCTTTTGAGTTATTTGTGTTCCTCATTATACTATAAATTTCATGAGTATGTGGATTATGTCATTTTTTTTAATTATCCACTGCTGTAGCCTAAATGCCTAGAAGAGTACATGGCACACAGCATAAGCATCTAAAGTATTTATTGAATTAATAAATCATTTCTTAAGCTCCTACTATACACTCACTGTCTTAGTCAATCCTTACAGCCACCAGAGTTAAGTGCTTGGACATTAGTGTCAGAATAACATGAGTCTGATGCTAACACTTTTACTGGTTGTAAGTTAGGCAAGTCACTTACATTCTCTAAACTTGTTTCCTCATCTGTATAACAAGAAATAATATATATTTTATGGCATTATTTTGAAGATTAAAAGGGCTAATGCATGAAAAGCTTTGAATAATACCTAAAAGTATCTGAGTATGAATATAGATAAGAAAATTAAGAATCAGAAAGGTTAAACAACCCAAAGTCAGACAGGGGTTATAAAAACAGGAGATTAAGCTAGATAACAAATATAGAGTTCTAAAGCTGGAAAACTTGTGTTTGATTATTCTCAAAGCTACATCAAGACAAGCAGCTTTTTTCCATCATTTGTTTCTATACCTAAAAAGCAGAGTGCATCCTTTGTTTTCAAGTTTTATGAGTGCCTGTGTAGGTGTCCTGTTTTCTGGAATGGGTACTATTACTTTTCTATTTTCATTTATGCACACAACAAACATATGACTAGGAACTTATAGTTTACTTAGGAACATAAGCCATGAGCTTTGGTGGCAAGAAAGAAGAAGAACTGAGAGAGTGCTAAAGAAATTCAGACAAGAGTGTCATATCTTTATTTCTGTGTAGGTGAGAACATTCTCCTATTCCTTTCCCCAATCCTACCTCATATGGCAGTTTCTTTGTAAAGTCCTTGCTATGGAAACACAAATACGTGAGAATGACCCACATACATTAAATTTTCTCCTATGTGTTAAGCATTCCTGCTTACATTTCTAGCTTCAATTTTTCAAAACAAAAATGCATAGATAATCTATGGGGGAATAAACCATTGTAGTTACTATTCATCTCATGTGGTTTGCACACTCTTAAGTGGTGCCTCTGGGTACACCATGAAAAGAGCTTTAATTAAGAGCAAACATACTTGGGTTTTACTTATCTTGGGTCCAATAATTAGACTGGAGTTCATGAAGTGGGGAAAAAGCAGACACTTTTCCAAAGCTTTTGTCTACTTCTGCAGTTATAAAAAACAAAGCCACATATATTGTGTACGACTATTTACAACCTCTGGAGAGAACTAATATGCAGCATTAGTGTGCATGGATATTGTCATGTGTTAAAAGAAACACACTTGCTGTGGGCTTGTAACTACAGAATTTTGGGGTTGAATTTCAGAATTTATTGGGTAAGGGAGTGATTTATAGGGATATTGATATTTTAGCATTTTCTGTTCAACTTGGGAATTAGGGGATTATCCTATCCCAGGAAAAATGAAGGCAAAAGCTATATGTCCCAACTTTAATTTTTAATAAGGGTAAATTTGCAGGGTTGTCAAGAATTGGATGGTCCATTTGCCAAATCTCTGTTTTACATATGTACTTTTTTTTTACCATATTATTCCTTTCAAAAGGATGTGTTGCCAAGAGTCATTCCTGTCATGGTGTTTAGTGCCAGCACTGACCAAATAAGAAGCTGTTCATTGTTAGAAAGAACTAGTTTCAGAGGCACAGATGCTATATTAGTGTTGGAAACATTCCTGTTTGGAAGCCTTTGTGTTTCACACTGAATAAAACTGTATTATATTTACCACGACTTCACCCAGAAACCCCTCCTCTTTTTATTTATGGTAACTTCAATGTGTTTTTTTTAAACTACATCTGGACTGCAAATATAAAAAATACATTAGTTATAAGGAGGGTTGTGACAATGAGACAAAATCCTTGCCTTTACTGCTTTCACTCAAAGGCCTGGAACTCTTGTTTATGATTCTATCTCATAAAGTTAAGCCCCTGGGCAAACCTCTCTAAGCCTCAGCATCCACATTGGAAAATTAGGAATTATATCTACCACCAAAAAATGTTGTCAGGATTTAAAGCTATAACCCTCATATACCATTTAGCACATACAGCAAAGGCAAAATAAACACCCTGTAAATGCTAAGTGGAAGGGGAGTAGAGTGCTAGTTTCAATGCTGTTCTTCCCTTTATAAACCGTGCTACTTTGGCCACTTAATTTCTCAGTTTCCTTCTCTTTAAATTGAAATGATATATTACTGATATGGTTTGGAGCTGTGCCCCATCCAAATCTCATGTTCAATTGTAATCCCCAGTGTTGGAAGTGGGGCCTTGTGGGAAGTAATTAGATCATGGGAGCAGTTTCTCCTGAATGGATTAGCCTCATCCGCTCAGTGCTGTTCTCCTGATAGTGAGTGAATGAGTTATCGTGAGATCTGGGTGTTTAAAAGTGTATAGCACCTCCTACTTCTCTCTCTTCCTCCTGCCCTGGCCATGTAAAGGCACTGCTTCCCCTTCAACTCCACCATGATAGTAAGTTTCCTGAGGCCTGGAGAACTGTGAGGCAATGAAACCTCCTTTCTTTATAAATTACCCAATCTCAGGTATTTCTTTATAGTGATTCAAGGATGGGCTAATACAATTACCAACATAGATGTGTGATAATTAAATGTGATAAGCATCTAAAGTGCTTACCACAGTGCCTGACACATTGTAAATGTTCTATACATTTGGCCATTATTTCTAATTTATTACTTCTTCAATGCTTTAAAAATAACATACTTCAGCATATTTCAGCAAATCATCTATGAAATAAATTTATTTTCCATAAAAATGTAGATTGGCATTGGACCTGCTATAACTAAGAATTTATTATAGGCAATTATAAGTCCTAAAGTAGATAAGGTATATCCCTGAACTGATTAGATTATTTAAAAATCTTTCAGTCTGGATACCTCAATCCTAGCATGGATATATTCAGGCACTGCTGATTCAGATCCTGTTGAGAAACCTGTAGGCTCTCTGAGTTATATATGCCCCTGGAACAGGCTAGACATGCAAAGTATAAGGAGCTCTTGTCTTGCCCTCTTTGGGCTCTGCCCCATATAGTCCAACCTCCTGAACCAGTTTCTCTGACTCCTTGATCAACACCTCTGTGGATCCCAACTTTCATGTCTCCTTCTGTTAGAGCTAGGCTTTGGGCTTTTAGTTCCTCTGGAATCCGGTTATCCTACCTTGTAGTCATTGTTGGTGTTCCTATATCCAGTTAACTCTGAATAAAAAATTAAAGATATGCACATACAAAAACCATCATTAACGCAAATACACGGAAGAGACACCCACCCAGAAGATCTGATGCATGCAGTCAATGCGGTTGGAGAGAAGCCACTATGAAACTTTCAGCACCAAAAGGGTTTCTGGTTGTTCACATGTTCACTAAAGAATATGGCATTCTGAAAGCCAAAAAAAATCTACTTTGTGATAGATTGGTGTATGAGAGCAATGCAGAAATATTTAAGTCCTAAAAATAAAGGCACTTGATTCACTAATTCATTATTTCTGTAAACATGTGGAGAAGTAAGAAGAATGGCTGGCCGGGCACGGTAGCTCACGCCTGTATTCCCAGCACTTTCGGAGGCTGAGGCAGGCAGATCACGAGGTCAGGAGATCGAGACCATCCTGGCCAATATGGTGAAACCCTGTCTCTACTAAAAAATACAAAAAATTAGCCAGGTGTGGTGGTGGGCTCCTGTAGTCCCAGCTACTGGGGAGGCTGAGGCAGGAGAATGGCATGAACCCGGGAGGCGGAGCTTGCAGTGAGCCGAGATTTCGCCACTGCACTCCAGCCTGGGTGACAGAGCAAGACTCCATCAAAAAAAAAAAAAAAAAAGACTGACTAATGTTTATTGAACATTTTCTATGTGTCAGACATAATTCTAAGCACTAAGAAATAACTATCATAGGAAAATAATGCTCTTAATGTCTCTAGTTCACTAAGTAAACTGAGATGCAGACAGATTAAATAATTTACCCAAAATCACATGCCTAGTACATGACAAAACCAGGTACTTTCCATGTACAAGGCACTTTGCCAGAGGGTGAGGATATAAAAATAACAAGATCTAGTCTTCGCCTTCAGGAAGACTAAACTCAAGTGAAAAGTCAGGCAAAAAGAGTAAGCTAATAAAGTAATTTCAAATAAGTACTATAAAAGGCATATAAAATGAGATGAAGAATTCTGAAGAAACTAATTTCAGTAAGGTGGTTGTTATGAGCTAAACTATGTCCCCCAAAATCCTTACATTGGACACCCAGTACCTCAGAATATGACTGTATTGCCAAAAGGGCCTTTAAAGAGTTATCTAAACTGAGGTCATATTAGTAGGGCCCTAATCTAATAACTGATGTACTTATAAGAAGAGGAGAATAGAACACAGACATAGGAAGAACCATATTAAGTATCTGAAGAAGATGACTATCTACAGGCCAAGGAGAGAGGACTTCAAAAGAAACCAAGCCTACCAACACCTTGATCTCAGACTTCTAGACTCTACAACTGTGAGAAAATAAATTACTGTTGTTTAAGCCACCCAGTCTGAGGTACTTTGTCATAGCAGCCCTAGCAAACTAACACAACAGTCAAGGGAGGCTTCTCTCTAAAGTGAGGACATTTAAAGTTAGGAATTGCGGAATAAAAATAGTAGAAGAGAGATCCAGGCAGAGAGAAAAGCAGGAGCAGAGCCCTTGAGGTGAGAATTAAAGGATTTATGCATTCTTCTGGTTTCAGGAGTCATCATAGCCCCTTCACTGAGTGATTACTGACAAAACACTTTACAATTTGGAAAGTATTTTACAGGTTTATTCTCAATTATCATAACGGCCACATGAGGGGGGTATTAATAGCTTCATTTTACAGATAGGAACAAAGGCATCAGAGATATTAAGTGACTAGTCTAATATCACACAGTAACACAAGAGCCAGAACTTGCATCTAGTTCCCCTGATATCAAAGCCAACATTCTTTTAATTATACCAAACTTTCCTCCTAACTAAGAACATTCCAATGTTTCATAAAGGGCTGTAGGAATCTTATGTTATCATAAGAATTTTATAAGGAAAATATTATGTCATTAGATTAAACCTTATATCATAAGGAATCTTATGGCCATATCTATGTACGGAAAGTCAGATTAAGAGTTGAGAAATTATAATCAGGGTAGAGAGGTCTTCTGGACAGCTCAGCTTTTCATTTCTTCATATGCTTCATCTCCCTACTCCTATACTCTCCTCTTTTAGTCCGTTGTAATGATGGTGTTATGGGTTATACTGGGTATTTTTTAAATTTGTTTTCATGAATAAGATATTTTAATTGCTTTAATTCCCCCTCCATTTTAACTGGATAGGCCCATCCATAACCTAGAAACCCAAGAATTCTCTTCAAAATGGCTTTGATTTAACTATAGCCTTTGCAAAATGGAACCTCAACAACTACCTCCAGTGCTTGCCAGCAGGGCATGAGGAAGTAATGCAGGCAAGGGAGATTTCCATATAACACATGTGTTCTAAGTACAAAATTACAATAATTAGAGATGGCAAAGACTGAGCAGTTTATCTTCAGGAAGGTCAATGAAAGATTATAAAATGTTTAGTCTAGGCCGGCTCCCATTCTTCTGAGGCCACATAAAGTGAACAAACCATATATGCCTTCTCTAGCAGACAATTATATTATCTAATCAAATGTAGTTTTAACATATTTGTACAATGTCATGACCCATAACCCTATCATATTTCGCAATCAGTTTTTCCCTCTGAAGTATATGAAGATCTGAATGTATAAAAAGTCACTGATTATCTATTAAGTTATTCAACATCTATTTTAAGAGTCTGTTATGGAGAAGCACATTATTAGCATTGTGACATTTATAAAAATAATTAAGAATAAGGCTAGCCCTCAAAAATGAATGTAAAGGTCTAACAGACAGATGTCATCTATAGCTATGCCTGTAATTCAAGGAAGAATTTGGTAAATTGTGGAGAAAGCATTGAGAAATGAAAGGGAGAATTCTCATCTAATCTCGACATTTAGGGAGCCTTTACAGAAGAGAAAGTGCTTAAACTGGGCTATGAAAGGTAGTTAGGATTTCAACTGGTAGGATTGCAACTGGTGGAAATGATAAAGGGCTGACTTTGAGATAAAGAGAAAAAGAAATGAGCAAAAGTAAGAAAAAGTGAAGCATTTCTAGGGGACAATGTGATGAAAACTAACATGTCAGACTGGGAAGCAACTAACTCTTATTTTATAAACAATACAGAGCCACTGGAAGTGCTTAAATAGGCAATAGTCTAATGAATGCCCACCATATACAAGGCACCAAGATTGTCCTGCTACATATGAGTCTATATTTTAATTCCCACAATCCAAATACCTACAACACTCAAAAATGAGGAAACTGAGGCTTAGGAAGATTAAATACAAAATGAGTAAGGGTATAACATCATTAGAATTATGGTCCAGGAGACATGTCTAGTAATCATGTAGCAAGAACTCCCATTTATTATCAGAAACAAGGAAAAGAGGAAAAGATGATTTAGGATCAGGATAATGACATGCTACATTTTAAGTGAGTAAAAGGCAGCGAAGTGGAGTTTTCCAAATACTAATTTTAAAAGTAAGAATGGAATTCGTAAAAGAAGTCACAGCTAGATGTGAATTTGAAAGTCATATCTACAGAGGTGATATATTAAGTCATGGGAAATACAAGATTGCAGAGAGCAAATCAAGAGAAGATATACACAAATTGAAGAGGAAGATGAAGAGAATGAAGGAAGATGAGAGTAGAACAAACACCTTGAGAAAAGCAAAAAACTATGTGGAGAATGCTGCTCCAAAGCAGTAATGAAGTCCAGGTAACATTAAAGCAAGGATTAGTGGTGAAGTGAGAGAGAGGAATAGTGACTTTCTACAGGAATAGTGATAGCCTATGAACATAAAAAAACAGGAAGTGAAAACAACTAATCAAGGGGAAAAGAAAATAGAGAGTTGTTGAACCCGTCATGGATTCCAGACTGAGAAGAAGGGCAAGTGGATTCTGCTTTTCTCATTGTCTCTGGCAATCCCTAGTGTGGCTGAATTGATTGTTTTTAAAAAGCAAAGATATAGACATAGGATTATGTCATCTGCAAACAAAGATAGTTTGACTTTCTCTATTCCTATGTGAATACCCTTTATTTCTTTCTCTTGCCTGATTGCCCTGGCCAGAACTTTCAATACTATGTTGAATAGGAGTGGGCAGAGAGGGCATTCTTGTCTTGCACCAGTTTTCAAGGGGAATGCCTTCAGATTTTGCCCATTCAGTATATTGGCTATGAGTTTGTCATATATGGCTTTTATTATTTTTAAATATGTTCCTTCAATAACTAGTTTATTGAGAGTTTTTAACAGGAAGCAATGTTGAGTTTTATCAAAAGCCTTTTCTGCATCTGTAGAGATAATCATTTGGTTTTTGTCTTTAGTTCTGTTTATTCTGATGAATCACATTTTGTCTTTAGTTCTGTTTATTCTGATGAATCATATTTGTTGCTTTTCATCTGTTGAACTAAACTTGCATCCCCAGGATGAAGCCTACTTGATCGTGGTAGATAAGTTTTTGATGTGTTGCTGAATTCTGTTTGCCAGTATTTTATTGAGGATTTTTGCATCAATGTTTATCAAGGGTATTGGCCTGAAGTTTTCTTCTCTTCTTCTTGTATCTCTGCTAGGTTTTGGTATGAGGATGATGCTGGCCTTATAGAACGAGTTAGGGAGGAATCCCTCCTTTTCAATTTTTTGGAATAGTTTCAGAAGGAATGATACCAGCTCCTCTTTTTACCTCTGGTAGAATTCAGCTGCAAATCTGTCTGGTCCTGGGCTTTCTTTGATAGGTAGGTAGATAGGTTATTTATTACTGCCTCAATTTCAGAACTCATTATTGGTCTCTTCAGGGATTAAATTTCTTCCTGATTCAGTTTTGGGAGGGTGTATGTGTCCAGCAATTAATCCACCTCTTCTAGGTTTTCTAGTTTCTATGCATAGAGGTGTTTACATAGTATTCTCTGATTGTTTATTATTATTATTTCTGTGATTTCTGTGTGGTCAGTAGTGATATCACCCTTATCATTTCTGATTGTGTTTATTTGATTCTTCTCTCTCTTTATTAGTTTAGCTAGTGGTCTATTTTATTAATGTTTTCTGCCCCCCCCCGCCCAAAACACTCCTGGATTCGTTGATTTTTTTAAGGGATTTTGTGTCTCTGTCTCCTTCAGTTCATCTCTGATGTTGGCTATTTCTTGTCTTCTGCTAGTTTTGAAGTTTGTTTGCACTTAGTTCTCTAGTTCTTTTAGTTGTGATGTTATGCTGTTAACATGAGGTCTTTCTAGCTTTTTAAAATGGACATTTAGTGCTATTAATTTCCCTCTTTTAGTGCAATAAATTTCCCTCTCAACACTGTGTTAACTGTGTCCTAGAGACTCTGTTACATTGTATCTTTGTTCTCTTTAGTTTCAAAGAACTTCTTGGTTTCTGCCTTAATTTTATTATTTACTCAAGAATAATTCAAGAGCAGGTTGTTCAATTTCCTTGTATTAATAGTTGTGTGATTCTGAGTGAATTTCTTGTTCTTGAGTTCTAATTTGATTGTGCTGTGGTCTGAGAGGCCATGTGTTATGATTTCAGTTCTTTTGCATTGGCTGAGAAAGCTTCTGAAGCTGATAAGCAACTTTGGCAAAGTCTTAGGATACAAAATCAATGTGCAAAAATCACAAACATTCCTATACGCCAAAAACAGGCAAGCCAAGAGCCAAATCATGAATGAACTCCCATTTATAATTGCCACAAAAAGAATAAACTACCTAGGAATACAGCTAACAAAGGAAGTGAAAGATCTCTTCAAGGAGAGCTACCAACCACTGATCAAAGAAATCAGAGATAACACAAACAAATAGAAAAACATTCCATGTTCATGGATATGAAGAATCAATATCATAAAAATGGCCATACTACCCAAATCAATTTATAGAGTCAATGCTATTCTCATTAAGCTATCATTTACATTCTTCATAGAATTAGAAAAAAAGTATTTTTAAATTCATATGGAACCAAAAAAGACAATCCTAAGAAAAAAGAACAAAGCTGGAGGCATCATGCTACCTGGCTTCAAACTATACTACAAGGATACAGTAAGCAAAACAGCATGGTACTGGCACAAAAACAGACACATAAAACAATGGAACCGAATAGAGAACAAGAAGTAAGACCACACATCTGCAACCATCTCATCTTTGACAAACCTGACAAAAACAAGCAATGAGGAATGGATTCCCTATTAAATAAATGATGTGGGGGGAAACTGGCTAGCCATATACAGAGAATTGAAACTGGACCCCTTCCCTATACCATATACAAAAATCAACTCAAGATGGATTAAAAACTTAAATGTAAAACCCAAAACTATAAAAACCCTGGAAGAAAATCTAGGCAATACCATTGAGGACATAGGCACAGGAAAAGATTACATGACGAAGATGCTAAAAGCAATTGCAACAAAAGAAAAAATTGATAAATGGGATCTAATTAAACTAAAGAACTTCTGCACAGCAAAAGAAACTATCATAAGAGTGAACAGACAACCTAGAGAATGGGAGAAAATATTTGCAATCTATCCATCTGACAAAAGTCTAACATCTAGCATCTACAAGGAACTTAAAAAAAATTTACAAGAAAAAAATGAACAACTCCATTAAAAAGTGGGCAAAGGACATGAAAAGACACCTGTCGAAAGAAGACATTTATGTGGCCAAAAAACATATGAAAAAAGCTCAACATCACTGATCATTAGAGAAATGCAAATCAAAACCACAATGAGATACCATCTCATACCAGTCAGAATGGCTATTATTAAAAATCAAAAAACAACAGATGCTGGAGAGGCTGCAGAGAAAAAGGAACACTTTTACACTGTTAGTGAGAGCATAAAGTAGTTCAACCATTGTGGAAGACAATGTGGTGAATACTCAAAGACCTACAGGCAGAAATACCATTTGACCCAGCAATTTCATTACTGCATGTATACCCAAAGGGACATAAATCACTCTATTATAAAGATACATGCACACATATGTTCACTGCAGTACTATTCACAATAGCAAAGATATGGGACCAAAGTAAATGTCCATCAGTGATAGACTGGATAAAGAAAATGTGATACATATACACCATGGAATATTATGCAGCCATAAAAAGGAATGAGATAATGTTCTTTGCTGGGACATAGAAAGAGTTGGAAGCCATTATCCTCAGCAAACTAACACAGAAACAGAAAACTAAACATCACATGTTCTCACTTATAAGTGGGAGCTGAATGATGAAAACACATGGACACGTGAGGGGGAACAACACACACTGGGGCCTGTCCTCCGACAGGTCTGGGGTGGGAGGAGGGAGAGTATCAGGAAGACTAGCTAATGGATGCTGGGCTTAATACCTAGGTGATGAGATGATCTGTGCAGCAAACCACCATGGCACATGTTTACCCATGTAACAAATCTGCACATCCTGTACATATAACACTAAAACTAAAATAAAAGTTGGGAAAAGAAACTAAAATAAAAGTTGAGAAAAGAAAGAGCAAATATCAAAAGTAATCAAACATTAAAAATTCAAAATAAACATCCAAACCTACTTTGTTTTCCTAAGGAACATAGGTCTATCAGCCATGACTAAAGGAATAAAATATGTACATTGTTCAATATCATTCAGTTTGGCCAAATTTTCCTCCATAATTACCAGCCAAGAACCAAATTCTGACTTTACATTAGTACTACCGACCTTCCCATAAATAACTATTTTAAGAGGTATGCAGGAGATAGGCGATAAGGGAAAACTTATTGGAGAAAGTGACATTTAACGTAAGTGCTTAATAGATGTTCCTCCTCCTCCCACACATATGTATAGACAGGACCTTGAAAGCCTAAAGACATTATTTCCAAAAGGTTATTCTAGGAACAGGTGGAGGGGTTGGGGGTATGTTGCTAAAAATTTGATTATGATCCTAAGTACTTTCCCCCTGTTTATTCTCTTCTAGAATCCTAGAATTTTAAAGCTGGAAAGGGCCACAGAGATCTCAATCTAAATTTTATGAGTGAGAAAAATCAAATCCAGAGAGTGTCAGTAATATGTTTATCTATGATCACACAGCTGGAAAAGCTGGGCCAAAACTGAAACCTGTCTTATTCTTTTTCCATAAACCCAGAACCAAGCACCAAAAAAGATCTCTAGAACTGCTTTAGGTCCAGAATGATAATTATCTTTAGAGATAACACTACTCCTCTCTATCAAGGGTAGGCTAGGCCTTTCTTTGACTATAATCTTGCTACAGTTCATTCACAGTGACATTATCATCCACTCTGAACTCTTTCCTTCCTCTGTCACTTGTCCCTAAGTTTCCTGGAAAATTAGGTTGAATAACAATGATAGGAAATAATAAATGATCAATCTTTATTAATACTGATGACTATGGTCTTCAAATTATTTTATATTTTTATATACCCTAAACGTGTTCCAGGCAGTTTAGCAAATGGCATAAGTAATGCCTTGCCCTGTAACTAACATACAGGCAATGGACAATGAAAGTATTTTCCATGTAATGTTCACACATCTTTAAACTACAGAAAAGTGCAGGATCCACTTGGATTTTGAAGCCTGACACATTATGAAAGGAGACATTTCTGTCAATCGTTTGATCTCCAAGATACTTATCTCATTAAAATCCAGGATTCTTTGATGATCATATTGGCTGAATGAAAACTTACCCATGGCACTATTAGGGAATTATTATGAGCCAAGAATGTTATTTTTTATTTTGTCTTTAAACTTTCCTTTTTGAATACGCAAAATATGTTCCTTAAAATCTTACTACTTTCATCATCTTCCTTAAGCACACATTTTAATGAGACTAGGAAAATGCTTATTTTGTTTTTTGCAAAGAGAACTGAACAAGTCAGGTAAAAGAACTCTAGAGTTTTAACTTAATTAAAGCTAAATTAAGTGTGTGCCTTTTTGCTTATTTAAATGGCTGAATGTTTTTGCTTGTGTTATTGTTCTTGGCCTACACTGATTTTCACTGCCTGTAAAGCCCAAATTTACTAGATATTTGCTAACTCTACAATTCATTCTAAGTCAGAAATACTTAGCTAAAAATATACACACAAGTCTTCTGATTTTGCATGATACATTGATTTATGGACAGTGTAGGTTCATGACTAGGAAAAAAAGAAAGAAAAAAACTTGTGTTCAAATTGGTTAACAGTTCTCCTTCCATCTTTATATAAGGGAGGCCTGAAAACTTGTTCTACTTTTTACCTCTCTCAAGAGTTATTTTAGAATAACTATTTACAAATTCCCTAGAACAAGGAAAATACAAATTTGTCTATATTCAAAAGGGATTTAAAAGATAAGAAAATATTTTTGTTCGTCTCTTACATGTATGCAAAATGTTCTTTCACAATTGCATAGGCTAAATAGTATTCAATAGTTATGAAAAGGTGCTCTTCACCACCCACTCCACCAGTTCCCTATTTAATTATTCATAGAAGAAATTAATTGAGTAAAAAATAATCTGCTGTTCATTTGCCTAAAATAGAAGCTACATTGTCAAGAATGATGAACTATAGCTAAGAGAAAGTAAGATATGCAAATATCCTTTATTAGTACAAAGAAAAAAGAATGCGTATTTCCTCAAAATGAAGTAGACTGTCAGCTACACCCGATACTGTGTAATTCAGGGCTGTTTGAACTTTTTGGTTCTTTTTCCTACTCTCATCCCACTTCTGGAAAGGGAACTATTCATAGTGGAGGATAAAGGTTACCTAATAAGACTGTTATAGAAGGTATATAATTTACAGTCATTATATCCTACATCTATATAATTTCTATAACTGTTTAGTATAAATAGTATAAAACACTTCAGTATGTTGGCTCTGTGTGTTTCCCCATTATACCATTTGTAAGTTACAATCATACGTTTTTAGCCTAAACTTTTCTTTGTATATGGTATTAAAATCCACAGTCAAGTCAGATCAAGTTGGGATATACTTTATGCAAGGGTCATCTAGAAGCTTAAGTATACAAAAACCACCAACCCTAAGAAGCTAACTCATATAATTATCTCTTTTGAAGCTTCCATAACTTGTTACTAGCATGCTATTTCTTATCTTAAAATTCTTGCTAAACATCACTTGTTTAGGGACAAAAAAAATCTAACACATGTTTTGTTCTGTCAGTGTATTTTTCACAGTCCCATATCTCAAAAAGAAATCTACAGCAGATGAAGCTTACGTACACTATAAAAAGTCTAGCCATGTGAAATGTGATTTGCCATCATTACATTACACATGGAAGACAAGTTGACTCCACTGTGAATTTTTCATCAGCCAAGCAAAAGACTAATTGAAAAAATAGTTCAAGTTTTAAAAGTTTACTACTAATGTATGTGTTTATTAGGCATATTCTGAATAGAACTTAACTAACAGAGCATGGCCTGGCTATCAGACTTTACTGGATTGGATTATATAATGCAAAGAGAATTGCACCTGCAGTTAAAATAATTAGGTTTGAGTCCTTCTTCATTGATGTGCTGTGTGGCCTAAAGCAAGTCTCAACCTCTCTGTACCCCTATTTTCCATGTATTTTTTCATTATCAAATAAAACTAATTTGCAAATAAGTTAAAGAAGTGGAAGGCATTTGGAAAATTTGGAAGTTCCATATAAACACAGATAATTACTATTGTTGCTATCCAGGCATTCTAAGAAAAGGATTCTTAGCTTGTGTTGTAGCTATTGATTGTACACACATTTATAGGCAATTTATTAATATGCTTAAATTGGGGTTAAAGGATGGAATCATGTGAATAATTGAGGATTTTGCCTTTCCTGAGACCAGTCTACACAGCGCAAAACAGGGTGGAGCATTTCTACATGGAAATCTCCACACAGCCAAACTCAAGCTAGGCTAGAAAATCTCACTATCAATTAAAAACTTCTTTAAAATCTTAAGTGTTTTTATCATTGCTTCAAGTTTCTCACTGGTTTAGGAAACCCAGCCATCATTGATCTAGTAGTTCTCATTCATTCATTCATTACTGAAAAGTTTGGCTATCATCTTCCAGCTAAACTGTAGTCATAAAACAACAACAACAAAAGCCTAAAAATCAAAGTTTATAAAAATTGAGTAATTTCTCAGAACAAGAGAAACATCTAGAGACACTGTGTCCTCTTCTTCCTGCTCCTAACATTGTACACTTTCCAAATGTTTAAAAACTGCATCTGGTCATACTCCAATATCCAATCTATCCAGCAGAGAAAACACCTGTTGTGGCTTCAGAAATACAATAGGAAGGAAAATTAAGAGATTGCCACTAGCCAGAATGTTTTAGTAGAAACAGAAAATACATTGAAATACCTCTCAGAAGATACTCAACTGCTTTTCACTCCAAAATAAACCACAGTGATATCCCCATAGAGTTAGGTAGGTAATTAGGTCGGTGCAAAAGTAATTGTGGTTCTTGCCATACATAAGATTATCAGTAGAGGTTCAGTGGAACCTCTATATATTATTAAAATCCCAAAGAAGTATGCTGCCTCAAGCTCAGTGTAATATCAAGTATTGTTCCAAATTCCAAGACCAAAAGAATGCTAGAAGTAAGCTAACTAGCTTTTCATACAAAGCTAAAAAGTTATTAATTAAACCACTTTTAGGACAGAAACAAAGCTTTCTGCTTCTTTTGTGTGCCACCTAACATCTAATCTGAAGATACAGAAATTTAATACATGGCTGTTGTTTGACTAAAGGTACATAAGTAAGATTTCAAAAACTCTGACTTATATATTAGATTAATGTAGTCTGAAATAAACTATTCTGATTAATCAGTGACTCAGATAATAAGTGATGTGTATCCCATACAGTTAAGAGCATTTATCAAATCATTAGAACATATTAGAATTTTCTGGAAGTAAATTGAACTTTTTTTCAGTGTTTCAGTAAGCCCACCAAAATATCATGGGTCTTTAAAATAAAGAAAATTTTACTGTTTGCCAAATACTATGTTAAACCATTTATATGTATTAACTAGCTTTAACCATTTTACTACTTGTGAGGAAGGCAGTATTTTCTCCATTTCACAGATGAGAAAACTAGCCACACAGCTTGTAGATGTTGAAAACAAAACCCAATTCCAGATTGGCCTACCTCCAAAACTGGTACAGTAATCTTAACCATTACACCATACTACCACACTCTCCTCTTTGGAGGCTCACAGCTCTGCATAACAAATATTATGGCTTAAAATGCACAGTAGAAAAACCCCTGCAATTGACAGAATTCTTCCAAGGTCCATGCCACCAGGGTTCAAAGACTAGTGGAACACCAAACGGAAAAAATCTCTGGTTAAATCTGGCTAAAGGAGACAAAGCCTGAAGAAGATTGCAGGGCTGCAAGTCAGAAAATGTTGATCCAATAACCTGCCTGTCTATAGCTGCTAATCCTCCAGCAGGATTAGTTGACTGCAACTCTGATGGGAGGCAGTTGTTTAAGATTGCTTCTGGGTAGCCAGATTTCTATTATCTCCCTTTTATGGAGGGACACCATAAACTGCACCATGCTCTAAGGTCAGAAGCAGTTCTCATAGGCTTTTCTAGCTGTTTCCTCCAGGGCAACTGGCTGAGGACACATGACTAAGGGAGTAACCTAAGTAACTTGAGCACTGGTTTAAGAGCTGGAGTTTGTTGCTTGCAAGAGTGTGTGCCCAACAGACTTCCAAAACAGATGTGCCAGCACACAGCCAGACTACCCAAATTGCTTTTCTCTGCTGTATGGTGGTCAGGCAGAAAAGGATGGTTGCCAGCAATATACCAGCTACCACAGGTGGAATGCCCAGCAACCCTAATCTGAAGAAATATTTCAGAACTTTTATTTCACAGTTTTGTCCTTTTCTACTAGTTATGTAGGAGCCTCTTAGCTAAACCCTAACAGATGTCTCTTTAAAATGTTATTAATGCCAAACTGAAAGTGACCTTAATCTCTATAGAATTAATGTTATTTTTCCTGCAAGTGAAAGGAAAATCAAAAACAGAAGAAATTCAATTCAGAATGCTACTGCTTAAAATATTAAATACCACTACATAACATAAATGCCCTCATTAATGAAGAAAATATGTTTGTTTTTATGTTTAAACCATATGAATATATGCATATTACATAATTAGAAATAAAATGTGTGTGCATATCTTTTACTTTCTTGAGCTTGGCAAATAAGAAGAAGATGGCTTCTCTATATAAATGTTTTATTTCTTTACGATTACTGAAAAGAATATATGTACACAAATATTTTATATGGCTACTAGACTGCAGCATTTTTACCCCAAAAAATTAAATATGGTTGCATTTAACACTACAATTCCAAGTTAAGAAATCCGTAATTATAATGTCACTAAGAAAATCATAATTTTGGGGGGGAAGATAAACTACTTTTTTATATCAATTATATGACAAAATTAGAAAAAATATACTTACCTCATTTTTTAATTGCCTATAAATATTCCCTATAACTACCCTTCAAAACATTTTTCACTCATTTATCTAGCATATTAGCTATTATGTAAAAGGCATAAAATTGGCATTTTAATTCTATTTATCCAAAAATTATTATAATTAATTCTCCCTATCAGAAATACAGTTGACCCTTGAACAACATGAGGGTTTGGGGTACTGACACTCCATGCATTCAGAAATCCACATCTAATTTTTGACCCCCCAAAACTTAACTACTAATAGCCTGCTATTGACCAAAAGCCTTACCATAACATAAACAGTCAACCTATATTTTGTATGTTATATGTACTATATACAATATTCTTAAAGTAAGCTAAAGCCAATCATATTTTTAAAATTATAAGTTAGAAAAAATATATTTACTATTCATTAAAGGGAGTAGATAATCATAAAGGACTTCATCTTCATGGTCTTCACATTGAGTAGGCTGAGGAGGGTGACAAAAAATAGGGAATGGTCCTGCTGTCTCAAGGGTGGAAGAGGCCAAAAAAGTAGAGGAGGTGGAAGAGGAGGCAGGAGAGGCAGGCACAGTTTGGTGTAACTTTTATTTTTAAAAAAATCTGCTTATAATTGGGCCCACACAGTTCAAACCTGTGTTGTACAAAGTTACAATATCCCTACTTCTATTTTCACATCTAGAATAATTTAGTTATTTTATTTTAGATATGATTCTGTAGTGTCTATGATTTCTCTAAATAAGCAAGTAGCCCCAAAGATTTCTCACAGCAGCACTAAGAGAAATATCTGCAGAGGTAAAGAAGAACATATATTTCTCCTGCCAAGAATGTCTCTACCAGGAGAGCCCTTTGATCTTAATTTAGTCTGCATCCACATTCTAGACCCTACTCTTTCTCCACATCTCTGTGAGGTAGAGATCAGCAGAATGCAATATTGCCCATGTTGTCTCTCCAGTGAGACTTCCTAGGTGTGAATATTAGCTCTGCTATTCACTAGCCAGGTAACCCTGGACAAGTTACTTGACCTTTCAAACTTCAATTTCCTTTGCTGTAAAATTTGGCTAATAAAAGTACCTATCAAATGTCAAATAATGTATACAAGGCACTTAGTAAAATTATTGACAAGTAGTAAATAGTCACTACATTTAGATTTTAGTATCATATCTATGAGATCATCCAGAGAGTTGAGGAAGGTATATTTACATTAGTGAGCAGTAGAACAGATGGCAGAAACAAGTTCTGTCACCAAGTCTAATGCTATTTCTAATGATATACATTAAATGTCCCTGAATAATGCCATACAAAAATGAACTAAAAAAAATTATCTTCTCACAAGAAGAGAATCTGAAATTGAACGCCAGACTTCAATAGCATTGCTAAAAAAAGAAAATGTGAAGAGGTTAGGAATTGGGATTCTCAGGAGGAATATATTTTTTTCATTAGTGTCAGCCAAAGTAAACAGAGAATAATGCAAGAAGATACACTTTTGGGATGGCAAAATAAGAACTTCATATAATGATAAAGTAAAGACCTCAGAAAACCCACTCCTCCTAAAAAGCAACATGAACACTGGAAAGAATTGCCAAAATCAACCATTTTCAGAACTTTGGAAATTAACTTAAAGCTTGCAACAATCCAAGAAGTGTTTATTTTAAAGAGAAAAAAGACTGACTCTCACTGACCACTAAGCCAACTAAACAGAGATTTAAATAGCCACATACAATCAAAAAACAGACTTTACAGAATTAATACTGGAAAGTCACTTGACAAAAAGAAACAACAGCAAAAAACACCTGAGAAGGAAGAATGTGATTTCAAAAATTGTCCCATTATATTGTCTTAAATGTCTAGTTTTGAGAAAAATATCATGAGACATGCAAAGAAAAAAGAAAGTACGGCCCATACACAGCAGGGGAAAGCAATCAATAGAAACTATGACTGAAGATATCCAGATGTTGGACATACTGGACAAAGACTTTGAACATAAATTTGTTCAAAGAACCAACGGAATACTGTCTAAAGAAGTAAAAAGAAATATAAGAATAATGCTTCACCAAAAAAATAATACCAGTAAAAGGATAACAATTATTTAAAAGTTGCTAATAGAAATTCTAGAGCTATAAAGTATAACTAAATTTTGCTAACCTGCCAGAAGGTCTCAACAGAAGAATGAACAGATTAGCAAAAGAATTAATCAGCAAACTTGAAAACAGGCCACCATCAATTGCGATCATTTAGTCTGAATATCAGAACAAAAATAAAAGAAAAATGAACAGAGCCTCAGAGACCTAGAGGACAACATCAAGCATACCAAGATATGCATAATGAGAGGAGAGAGATAAAGGGATTAGAAGAATATTTGAAGGAAAATAGCCAAAATTTCCCAATTTGGTGAAAAACATTAATCTATACAATAAGAAGCTCAAGAAACTCCACGCAAGATAAACTCAAAAGAATTAACACTTAGACACATCATAGTCAATATGTTGAAAACCAAAGACAAAGAGAGACTATTCAAAGCAACAAGAGGAAACAATTTATCACATATAAGGGATCCTCAATAAAATTAGCAGCTAATTTCTCATCAGAAACCATGGAACCAAGTAACTAATAGAAGAATATATTCAAGGTGCTGGAAAAAAAAAGTGTCAACCAAGGATTCCAAAATTATCATTCAGAAACGAAGCAGAAATTAAAACACTCATATTTAAAAAAAACAGAAAAATGAAAACAAAAAACATAATTTGTCACTAATAAACCTTCCCTATAAGAAATACTAAAAGAAGTCATTTTAGCTAAAATAAATGGTCACTACACAATAACTCAGATCCACACAAAGAAATAAAGAGCACCAGCAAAGGTAACTGTATGCGTAAAAAAATATAAAAGACCATAAAAATGTTTGTAACTCTTTTCTTCTTTTATCTGATTTAACAGACAACTGCATAAAACAATAATTATGTGTTGATGAACTTAATTATATGAAATGTAATTTACCTAACAGGAAATAATGCAATATTACAGCAAAGTTTTTATATACTATTGAAATTAAGTTGGCATTAATCCAAACTACATTGTGTTAAGGTAAGATGGGAATTGTAATCCTTAGGGCAACAAGTAAGAAAATCACTCAAAAAAAAATACAATAAAAGAAGCAATGAGAAAATTAGACTGGCATGCTATAAAATATCTATTTGACATAAAAGAAGGCACAAATGGAAAAATAAAAAAATAAAAAGGGCCGGGCACGGTGGCTCACACCTGTAATCCCAGCACTTTGGGAGGCCAAGGCGGGCAGATCACAAGGTCAGGAGATTGAGACCATCCTGGCTAACATGGTGAAACCCTGTCTCTACTAAAGATACAAAAATTAGCTGGGCATGGTGGCAGGCACCTGTAGTCCCAGCTACTCAGGAGTCTGAGGCAGGAGAATGGCGTGAACCCAGGAGGCAGAGCTTGCAGTAAACTGAGATTGCACCACTGCACTCCAGCCTGGGCAACAGAGCAAGACTCTGTCTCAAAACATACATACATACATACATACATAAATAAATAAATAAATAAATAAATAAATAAATAAATAGAACATGAGATGTATAAAATACAAATAGCAAACTGTCAGGCATAAATCTTAATCATATATTACATTAAATATAAATTGATTAAACATCCTAATCAAAAGGCAGAAACAGGTGTAATGGTTATTTCAAAAGGATCCCAATAAATGCTGCCTAGAATTGACACACTTTAAATTCACAGACACAAATAAGTTGTATGTAAAAGAACTGAAAATGTTATACCATGCAAACAATGAACAAAAGAGAGCTGGAGTGATTAAACTAACAGCAGACAAAATACACTTTAAGATAAAAATGTGTGTTACATACAAAGAAGAAAATTTTATAATAATAAAATTATCAATCCACCAGGAAGACATAACAATTATAAACACATATGTACCTAACAATAGAATCTCAAAATACACAAAAGAAAAAGTCACAGAATTGATGGGAGAAATAGGTACATCAACAACAATAGTTGGGCTTCAATATACTACTTGCAAAATAAGTATAGAACAACTAGACAGAAGGTCAGCAAGGAAATAAAAGACTTGAAGATTATTAGACCTGTAAGACATCTATAGAATATGTCACTAATCAACAACAGAATGCACATTACATTCTTGTCAAGTACACATGGGACAGTCTCCAGAAGAAACCATATGTTAGGCAATGAAACAAGTTTTAATTAATTTCAAATAATTAAATTCATACAAAGTATGTTTTCTACCACAGTACAGTGAAATTAGAAAGCAGTAACCAAAGGAAATTTGGGAAAATCACAAATACATGAAATTTAAACACACATCCTAAATATCTAATGGGTAAAAGAAGATATCAAAGGGGAAATTAGAAAATATTTTGAGATGAATAAAAACAAAAATCCAATATACCAAAACTAATGGGATGATGCAGCTAAAGCAGTGAATAAAGGGAGATTCAAAACTGCAAATACCTATAAACAAATGAAAAACTGCCCCGGTGCGGTGGCTCACAGCTGTAATCCCAGCACTTTGGGAGGCCAAGGCAGATGGATCACTTGAGGTCAGGAGTTCAAGACCAGCCTGGCCAAAATGGTAAAACCCCATCTCTACCAAAAATACAAAAATTAGCCCAGGTGTGGTGGCACACACCTGGAATCTCAGCTACTTGGGAGGCTAAGACAGGAGAATCACCTGAAACCAGGAGGCGGAGGTTGCCATGAGCCGAGATCATGCCATTGCACTCCAGCCTGGGTGACAGAATGAGTGAGACTCTGCCTCAAAAAAAAAAAAAAAAAAGTGAAAAACTATAAATACCTGAAAAAATGAAATAGTGACTAAAAAGGCCATAAAGAAAATCAATAAAACCAAAAATGTATTCTTTGAAAAATCAAAAATATTGATAAGCTTTTAAAACTGATCAAGGAAAGAGAAAAATTATGGAAAATCAGGCATGAAAAAGGGGACATGACTACCAACCATACAAGAATAGAAAGGATTAAAAGGGAATACTAGAAACAACTGTATAACAACAAATTAGATAAGCTAGATAAAATGGAAAAAATCCTAGAAAGACAAACTAGTAAAACTGACTCAAAAAGAAAAAGAAAGTCTGAATAAACCTATACTAAGTAAAGAGGCTAAATTCATAATTTTAAAAGTTCCTATAAAATAAAGCTCAGGCCTAGATAGCTTCACTGGCAAATTCTACTAAGCTTTTCAAGACAATTTAATGCACTTCTTTAAAAATTCTTTAAAGGCCAGGTGCAGTGGCTCACGCCTGTAATCCAGCACTTTGGGCGGCCAAGGTGGGTGGGTCACCTGAGGTCAGGAGTTCAAGATCAGCCTGGCCGACATGCTGAAACCCCGTCTCTACTAAAAATACAAAAAGTAGCCAGGCGTGGTGGCAGGCACCTGTAATCCCAACTACTCAGGTGGCTGAGGCAGGAGAATTGCTTGAATTCAGGAGGCAGAGGTTGCAGTGAACTGAGATCACACCATTGCACTCCAGCCTGGGGGACAAGAGTGAGACTTCATCTCAAAAAAATAAAATTATTTAAATAAGTAAGAGCAGAAACACTTTTCAAGTTATTTTATAAGGTTAGTATTAACCTGATACCAAAACCAAAGACATCATTAGAAAAAAAAAAAACTACAAGCCAATATACTTTATGAATAAAGAGGCAGAATATCTTAACAAAATACTAGCAAAGAAAATCCAGCAACATGTAGAAAGGATTACATACCACAATCAAGTGGGATTTGTTTCAGGAATGCCTGTTGGTTTAACATCTGAAAATCAATCAAGGTAATGTACCATAATAATAGAATAAAGGAACAAAATTATAAACTCAATATGTACAGAAAAATGTACTTTTTGTGGGAAAAAAACACTCAACAAACTAAGAATAGATGGAAATGTTCACAATGTAATAAAGGCTATCTATTTTTTTAGAATCCACAGCTAACATCAGACTTAATCATGAAAGACAGAGTAGTTCCCACTTAAGATCAGAAATAAGTTACTGGCTTGTGTCTATAACCCTACCTACTCTGGAGACTGAGGTGGAAAGATTGCTTGAGCCTAGAGTTTGAGGCTACAGTGAGCTATGACTGCCGCTGCACTCTAGCCTCAGTGACAGAGTGAGACCCTGTCTCTTAAAAAAATAATAAAAAGGCTGGGCACGGTGGCTCACGCCTGTAATCCCAGCACTTTGGGAAGCCGAGGCAGGCAGATCACAAGGTCAGGAGATTGAGACCATCCTGGCTAACACAGTGAAACCCGTCTCTACTAAAAATACAAAAAATTAGCTGGGCATGGTGGCGGGCACCTGTAGTCCCAGCTACTCGGCAGGCTGAGGCAGGAGAATGGCATGAACTCAGGAGGCGGAGCTTGCAGTGAGCCGAGATCTCACCACTGCACTCCAGCCTGGGTGACAGAGCAAGACTCCGTCTCAAAAAAAAATAATAAATTAATAATAATAATAATAAAAACAAGACAAGGATGTCTGCTGTTGCCACCTCTATTCAACATTGCACTGGAGGTTTAAGGCAAGGCAAGTAGACAAGAAAAATAAGTAAAAGGCATGCAGGTACAAAAGGAAGAATCTATCTCTATGTGCAGATTTTTGTTACACAGAAAATTCTCAAGAATACACAACAGTAACTTTTAGAATGAATAAAATATTTCATTAAGATAGTATGATACAAGATCGATATAGGAAAGCTATTGTATTTCTATACACTAGCAATGAAGAATTCAAAACTGAAATTAAGAAAATCAAGAAAGTAATTCTATAAATAATAGCATCAAAAAGAATCAAATAATAATAGATTTTACTAAAGTATTGCAAGATGAGCACTGAAAACCACAAAACATAACTGAAAGAAAATCTAAATAAATGGATGGCTATTCTATGTTTCTGGATCTATATAGTTAACATTTTTTAAGATGGTGATGCTAACTACAATGATCTACAGATCTAAAACAATTCCTATCAAAACCTCAGCTGCTTTTTTGAAAAAATTAACAAACTTACCTTAAAGTTTATTCGAAAATGCAAGGGACCCAAAGTAAACAAAACAACTTGGAAAAAAACCAAGTTGTAGAATTTATACATCTTAATTACAAAACATACCAAAAAGCTACAGAAATCAAGACAGAATGGCACTGGCATAAGAATCGACAATAGATAAATAGAACAGAATTTAGAGTCCAGAAATAAGTCCAAACTGTATTGTCAATTAATTTTTAACCAGAAAGAATAGTCTTCAATAAATAGTGCTGAGGCAACTGGTTATCCACATGCTAAAGAATGAATTTGACATTCTAACACACATCGTATACAAAAATTAATGCAAGATGGATGACAGAACTAAATGTAAGACCTAAATGTAAGAGCTAAAACTATAAAACTGTGAGAAGAAAACACAAAGCTATATCCTCAGGACTTTGCATTAGGCATTAGTTTCCTAGAGAAGAAATAATAGATAAATTAGATGAATTGAAATTTTTAAACTTTCTTCAAAGAACACTACCAAAAAAATAAAAAGACAGTCCACAGACTGAGAGAAAATATTTGTGAATTGTAAATTAGGTCAGGGACTTGTATCAAGAATATACAAAGAACCCTTACAAATCAACAACATAAAGACAAACAACCCAAGTAAAAAATAGACAAAGAATTTAAGTAGACATTTCTCCAAAGAAGACAAAACAATAATCAAAAGCACATGAAAAAATGTACAACACCATTAGTCATTAGAAACACAAAAGTCAAAATCACAATGAGATAGTACTTCACGGCAACTAGAATGGCTACAATAAAAAAGACATACAGTAACAAGTACTCAAAATAATTGTGGAAATATTAGAACCCTCGTGCATTGCTGATGGAATTGTAAAATGCTTCAGCTTCTTTGGAAAAGTTTGACAATTCTTTAAAACTTTAAACATAGAGTTATTATATGACCCAGGAATTCCACTCCTAAGTAATATATCCAAAGAAATGAAAATACATGTCCACACAAAACCCTTTACATAAATGTTCATAGCCAAAAAATGGAAACAACCTAAATGCCCATCAACTAATAAATGGATAGACAATGTGGTATAGCCAAACAATGGAATATTATTCAGCAACAAAAGGAGTGCATGCTATCGTACATGCTACAAAATACATGTTATAACATGATACAGCATGCAACACACATGCTACAACATGGATGAAATTTAGAAACATATAAAGTGAAGCCAGTCACAAAATAAAAAAATCTTTGTACACTTCCATTTATATCAAATAATCAGAATAGGTTAATCCATAGAAACAACTAGATTAGTACTTGCCAATGGTTGGGGGAGGAACATAGGAAGTGACTACTAATACCCATGTGTCTTCATTCCACTGGGTTTCTTTTTGCAGTGATAAAAATTTTCCAAATTCAATAGGGGTAATGGTTGCACAATACCATTTTAGTGAATATACTAAAAGCTACTGAATTGTACATTTTAAGAGAGCAAATGTCATACTATGTAAATTATATCTTAACAAAGCTATTATAAAAATAATAAAACAAAGAAATGCAGCTGTCATAGTGATTTATTTAAAAAATCCATTAGGCACAAATAAATGAAAAGATATTCCATGTTTATGAATTGTAAGAAATAATATTGTTAAAATGTCCATACCACCCAAAGCAATCTATAGACTCAGTGCAATTCCAATCAAAAATCCATTGGCCTTTTTCACATAAATAGAAAAAAAAATCCTAAAATTTATTTTTGACCCCAATAGCTATAGCAATCTTGAGCAAAGTGAACAAAAGCTAGAGGGATCACTTTATCTGATTTCAAAATATACTACAAAGCTAAAGTAATCAAAACAGCATGGTACTGGCATAAAAACAGACATACAGACCAATGAGCAAAATAGAATCCAGAAATAAATTCACATATTTATAATCAATTGATCTTTGGTAAAGTCAAAAACACACAATAAGAAAAGTACAATCTCTTCAATAAATGACGTTTGGAAAACAAGATATCCACATGCAGAAGAATAACATTGTACTCTTATCTCATACTATATATGAAAATAAATTCAAAATACATTAGAATTAAAGTAAGACCTGGGACTGTAAAACTACTGGAAGAAAACATAGGAGAAACGCTTCTTGACATTTGTCTGAGCAATGATTTTTTTTGATGTCACCCCAAAAACACAGGCAACAAAAGCAAAAATAAACAAATGGTATTATATCAAACTAAAGAGGTTTTGCAAAGCAAAGAAGCAAGCAACAAAATAAAAAGGCAACCTATAGAATGGGAGAAATACTTGCAAAGCATACATTTGATAATATCCGAAAGATATAAAGAACTCAAACAATAAAATAGAAAGAAAACAAATAACCCAATTAAATCATAGGCAAAGGAATTAAGTAAACATCTCTCAAATGAATACATAGAAATGGCCAAAAGTTACATGAAAAGATGCTCAACATCACTAATCATCAAACACATGCAAATCAAAACCACAATGAGATACCACACTTCACACCTACCAGAATTGTTACTATTAAAAATCAAAGGAGGAGAGAGGGAGACCAAGATAGCAGAACAGAAAGCTCCACATATCATCCCCCACTTCAAGGACACCAAGTTAACAACTATCTACACGGAAGAAGAAAAAAAAAATCCCACCATAAGAAGCAAAAATCAGGTGAGCACTCATAGTATCTGGTTTTAACTTCTTATCGCTGAAAGAGGCATTGAAGAGATAGAAAAAGCAGTACTGAATCACCGATGTGACCTTGCCCCCAGGCCTGGCCACAGCAGCAGGGTGCTGAGAGCATCTCTGAGCAATGTGCACAGAGAGAGAACACAGCAATTGTGAGGCGCTGAACTTAGTGCTGCTCTGTTAGAGCAGAAAGGAAAACCAAACCAAACTCAGCTGATGCCTTGTATTAGTCCATTTTCACACTGTTATAAAGAACTACCTGAGACTGGGTAATTTATAAAGGAAAGGAGTTTAATTGACTCACAGTTCCACATGGCTGGGAGGCTGCAAAAATCTTAAAATAATGGTGGAAGGTGAAGGGAAAGCAAGACACATCTAACATGGTGCCAGGAGAGAGAGAGAGCAAGGGGGAAAGTGCCACACTTTTAAACCATCAGATCTCATGAGAACTCAGTCACCTTCACAAGAACACCATGGGGGAAAATTCACGTCCGTGATCTAATCACTTCCAACCAGATCCCTCCCCTGACACATGGGGATTAAAATTCCACACGAGTTTTGGGTGGGGACACAAAGTCAAACCATATCACACCCACCCACAGAGAGAGTATTTAAACCAGCCTGAGCAAGGGAGGAGTCACCAATCCCAGCAGTTCGAACTTGAGTGCCTGCAACCCTTTTGATCTCTAGGTAAACTTGAAAGGCAGTATAGGCCATAAAGACTGCAACTCTTAGGTGAGTCATAAGGATGAAATAGGCCCAGGGAGAATGGACTGGGGCTGGTGGGGGTTGGGGGGAAAAGCATGTTACATAATGAGACACCAGCTGGGGCAGCCAAGGGAGTGCAGACATCATCCCTCCCCTAATCCCAGGCTGCACAGCTTATGGCTCCAAAAGAAACACCTTCCTTCTGTTTGAACAGAGGAGAAGAGTGGGGAAGACTTTGTCTTGCAACCTGGATACCAGTGCAGCCACAGCAGGATAGGGCACCAGTCAGAGTCATGAGGCCCCCGTTCCAGGCCCTAGCTCCCAAATGATATTTCTAGACATATCCTGGGCTACAAGGAAGCCTGCTGCCTTGAAGGAAAGAACCCATTCCTGCCAGCATTCATCACCTGCTAACTGAGGAGTCCTTGGGCCCTGAATAAGCAGCAATCATACCCAGGTACTACATCAAGGGCCTTGGGCAAGCCTCTGAGACTTGCTGGCTTCAGGTGAGATTCAGAACATTACCAGCTGTGCTGGCTATGGGACAGTCCTGCTTGAGAAAAGCAGAGGGGAAAGTAAAGGGGACTTTGTCTTGCACATTAGGTACCAGCATGGCTGCAGGGATGTAGAGTAATAAGCAGGCTCTTGAGGTCCCTGATGCCAGGACTTGATGGTTGGATGACATTTCTGGACCTGCCCTTGGCCAGAAGGGAGCCCACTGTTCTGAAGGGTGAGACCCAGACCAGGCAGCATTTACCAGAAACTGACTTAAGAGACCATGAGCCCTAAGGGGACATTGGTGGGTCTGACAGTACTCCTCATGGCCAGGGGTAGTGGTGGCCACAGGGTGAAGCTCCTCTGCCTTTGGAAAAGGGAGAGAAGAGTGGGAGGGACTACGTCTTATGGTTTGAGTGCCAGCTCAGCTGCAATACAATAGGATACCAGGTAGACTTCTAAGATTTTTTACTCTAGTCCCTGACTCCCAGACAGACAGCACATCTGGACCCACATGGGGCTTAGGGGGCCTCGTCACCCTGAAGAGAATGTCCCAGGCCTAGCTGGCTTTGCCACTTGCTGATTGTAGGGCACCAGGACCTTGAAATAACATAGGTGGTAGCCAGGGAGTGGTTACAGCAGGCATTGGGTGAGACCCAGCACTGTGCTGGCTTCACGTGTGACCCACTGCAGTCATAGTGGTAGTGGTCACAGGCTGTGCCTGAGTCACTCCACCCTCACTTTAGGTGACTCAGAACAGAGAGAGAGAGAGAGAGACTCTGTATGTTTTGGAGAAAGTAAGGGAAGATAACAAGAATCTATGCCTGGTAATCCAGAGAATTCTCCCACATCTTATCCAAGACAATCAAGGTGGTACCTCTATAAGTCTGCAAGAACTGCAGTGTTACTGGGCTTGTTGTGCCCCCTAAATCAGAAACAGCTTAGATCACAACACCCAAGTCCTTTCAAAATATTTGAAAAGTCTTCCCAAGAAGGATGGCTACAAATAAGCCCAGACACTGGAGACAACAATAAATACCTAACTCTTCAATGCACACCACCAAAGAACATTTACTAGCATCAATACCACCAAGGGAAACATGCCCTCACCAAGTGAACTAAATAGGGCACCAGAGACCAATCCTGGAGAAATAGAGATATGTGACCTTTCAGACAGGGCATTCAAAATAGCTGTGTTGAGGAAACTCAAAGAAATTCAAGATAACACAGAGAAGGAATTTCAAATTATATCAGATAAATTTAACAAAAAGAAATAAAGAAAATCAATCAGAAATTCAGGAGCTGAAAACTGCAATTGGTATACTAAAGAATGCATCAGGCTGGCAAGATGGCTGAATAAGAACAGCTCCAGTCTGCAGCTCCCAGGGAGACCAACATAGAAGGAGGGTGATTCCTGCATTTCCAGCTGACGTACCTGGTTCGTTTCCCTGGGACTGGTTAGACAGTGGGTGCAGCCCACAGAGGGCGAGCACAAGCAGGGTGGGGCATCACCTCACCTGGGAACAGCAAGGGGCCAAGGAACTCCCTCCCTTAGCCAAGGGAAGCCATGAGGAACTATGCCATGAGGGACTGTGCTATCCAGCCCAGATACTACGCTTTTCCCAAGGATTTTGCAACCTGCTGACCAGGAGATGCCCTCCTGTGCCTACACCACCAAGGCCCTGGGTTTCAAGCACAAAACTGGGCAGCTGTTTGGGCAGGCATCAAGCTAGCTGCAGGAGTGTTTGTTTGTTTGTTTGTTTGTTTGTTTGTTTGTTTGTTTTGTACCCCAGTACAATTGTTCTGGAGACAGAACCATTCATCCCTCTGTAAAGGGGGCTGAAGCCAGGGAGCCAAGTGGTCTCACTCAGCAGGTCCCACTCCCACAGAGCCCAGAAAGATAAGAATCACTGGCTTGAAATTCCCGCTGCCATCACAGCAGTCTGAAGTCCACCTGGAATGACTGAGTTGGTAGGGGGAGGTGTATCCACCATTAGTGAGGCTTGAGTAGGCAGTTTTCCCCTGACGGTGCTAAGGAGGCCTGGAAGTTCAGACTGGGCTGAACTCAACACAGTGTGGCAAAGCAGCTGTGGCCAAACTGCCTCTCTAGATTCCTCTTCACTGAGCAGGGCATCTCTGAAAGAAAAGCAGCAGCCCCAGTCAAGGGCTTATAGTTAAAACTCCCATCTCCCTGGGACAGAGCACCTGGGGGAAGGGGTGACTGTGGGCACAGCTTCAGTGGACTTAAATATTCCTGCCTGCTGGCTCTGAAAAGAGAAGCAAATCCTGGCAAGGTGGATTCTCACAGCACAGCACTTGAGCTCTGCCAAGGGACAGACTACCTCATCAAGTGGGTCACTGACATCCATGCCTCCTGACAGGAAGAGATCTCCCAACAGGTGTTGACAGACACTTCATACAGGAGAGCTCCAGCTGGCATCAGGCTGGTGCCCTTCTGGGACGATGCTTCCAGAGGAAGGAGCAGGCAGCCATCTTTCCTGTTCTGCAGCCTCCACTGGTAATACCCAGGCAAATAGGGTCTGGAGTGGACCTCCAGGAAACTGCAGCAGACCTGAAGAAGAGGGACCTGATTGTAAGAAGAAAGACTAACAAACAGAAAGCAATAACATCAACATCAACAGAAAAGACCACCACACAAAAACCCTATCCAAAGTAAAGCCACAAAGATGAGGAAAATCCAGCACAAAAAATGTAGAATATTTCAAAAACCAGAATGCCTCTCCTCCTCCAAATGATCACAACTCCTCTCCAGCAAGGGCACAAAACTGGATGGAGAATGAATTTGATGAATTGACAGAAGTAGGCTTCAGAAGGTGGGTAAAAAGAAACTCCTCTAAGCTAAAGGAGCATGTTCTAACCCAACACAAGGAAGCTAAGAACCTTGACAAAAGGTTACAGGAACTGCTAACTAGAATAACCAGTTTAGAGAAGAACATAAATGACCTGATGGAGCTGAAAAACACAGAACGAGAACTTCATGAATCATGCATAAGTATCAACAGCTGAATTGATCAAGTGGAAGAAAGGATATCAGAGATTGAGGATCAGCTTACTGAAATAAGGCATGAAGACAAGATTAGAGAAAAAAAAAATGAAAAGGAATGAACAAACCCTCCATGAAATATGGGACTATGTGAAAAGACCAAACCTATGTTTTATTGGTGTACCTGAAAGTAATGGGGAGAATGGAACCAAGTTGGAAAACACTCTGCAGGATATTATCCAGGAGAACTTCCCCAACCTAGCAAGACAGGTAAATATTAAAATTGAGGAAATAAGGAGAACACCACTAAGATACTCCTTGAGAAGATCAACCCCAAGACACATAATCATCAGATTCACCAAGGTTGAAATGAAGGACAAAATGTTAAGGGCAGCCAGAGAGAAAGATCAGGTTACCTACAAAGGGAAGCCCATCAGGCTAACAGCAGATCTCTCTGCAGAAATACTATAAACCAGAAGAGAGTAGGGGCCAATATTCGACATTCTTAAAAGAATTTTCAACCCAGAATTTCCTATCCAGCCAAACTAAGCTTCATAAGTGAAGGAGAAATAAAATCCTTTAAAGACAAGCAAATGCTGAGGGATTTTGTCACCACCAGTTCTGCCTTACAAGAGCTCCTGAAGGAAGCATTAAATATGGAAAAGAAAAATCAGTACCAGCCACTGCAAAAACACACCAAAATATAAAAACCAATGACACTGTGAAGAAACTGCATTAACCAATGTGCAAAATAACCAGCTAGCATCATGATGACAGAATCAAATTCACACATAACAATATTAACCTTAAGTATAAATGGGCTAAATGCTCCAATTAAAAGACACAGACTGTCAAGTTGGATAAAGAGTCAAGACCCATCAGTGTGCTGTATTCAGGAGACCCATCTCACACGCAAAGACACACATAGGCTCAAAATAAAGAGATGGAATAACATTTACCAAGCAAATGGAAAGGAAAAAAGGAGGCGTTGCAATCCTAGTCTCTGATAAAACAGACTTTACACCAAGAAAGATCAAAAAAGACAAAGGAGCACATTACATAATGGTAAAAAGATCAATGCAACAAGAAGAGCTAACTGTCCTAAATATATATGCACCCAATAGTAGCACCCACATTAATAAAACAAGTTCTTAGAGACATAAAAAGAGACTTAGACTCCCACACAATAATAGTGGGAAACTATAACACCCCACTGTCAATATTAGATCAAAAGACTGAAAATTAAGGATATTTGAACTCAGCTCTGGACTAAGCAGACCTAATAGACATCTACAGAACTCTCCACTCCAAATCAACAGAATATACATTCTTCTCAGTACCACATAGCACTTATTCTAAAATCGACCACATAATTGAAAGTAAAACACTCATCAGCAAATGCAAAAGAACGGAAATGATAACAAACAGTCTCTCAGACCACAATGCAATCAAATTAGAACTCTAAGAAACTCACTCAAAACTTCACAACTACATGGAAACTGAACAACCTGCTCCTGAATGACTACTGGGTAAATAATGAAATTGAGACAGAAATAACGAAATTCTTTGAAACCAATGAGAACAAAGACACAATGTATCAGAATCTCTGGGACACAGCTAAAGCAGGGTTAAGAGGGAAATTTATAGCTCTAAATGTCCACATCAGAAAGCAGAAAAGATCTGAAATCGACACCCTAACATCACAATTAAAAGAATTAGAGAAGCAAGAGCAAACAAATTCACAAGCTAGCAGAAGACAAGTAATAACTGAGATCAGAGCAGAACTGAAGGAGATAGAGACACAAAAAACCCTTCAAAAAAATCAATGAATCCAGGATCTGGTATTTTTGATAAGATTAACAAAATAGATAGGGGCAGTTCCAAGATGGCTGAATAGGAACAGCTCCAGTCCACAGCTTCCAGCATGAGTGACGCAGAAGATGGGTGATTTCTGCATTTCCAACTGAGGTATCGGGTTCATCTCACTGGTGCTTGTCAAACAATGGGTGCAGGACAGTGGGTGCAGCCCACTGAGCATGAGTCGAAGCAGGGCGAGGCATCAACTCACCCAGGAAGTGCAAGGGGCCAGGGAATTCCCTTTCCTAGCCAAGGGAAGCTGTGACATACAGCACCTGGAAAATCAGGTCACTCCCACCCTAATACTGTGCTTTTCCAATGGTCTTAGCAAACGGCACACCAGGAGATTATATCCCGCGCATAGCTCGGAGGGTCCCATGCATGGCTCGGAGGGTCCCACGCCCACAGAGCCTCGCTCATTGCTAGCACAGCAGTCTGAGATTGAACTGCAAGGTGGCAGCGAGGCTGGGGGAGGGGAGCCCACCATTGCTGAGGCTTGAGTAGGTAAACAAAGTGGCCAGGAAGCTCAAAATGGGTGGAGCCCACCACAGCTCAAGGAGGCCTGCCTGCCTCTGTAGACACCACCTCTGGGGGCAGGGCATAGCCGAACAAAAGGCAGCAGAAACCTCTGCAGACTTAAATGTCCCTGTCTGACAGCTTTGAAGAGAGTAGTGGTTCTCCCAGCATGGAGTTTGAGATCTGAGAATGGACAGACTGCCTCCTCAAGTGGGTCCCTGACCCCTGAGTAGCCTAACTGGGAGGCACCTCCCCCGTAGGGGCAGACTGAAACCTCACACAGCTGGGTACCCCTCTGAGACGAAGCTTCCAGAGGAACAATCAGGGTCTGGAGTAGACCTCCAGCAAACTCCAACAGACCTGCAGCTGAGGGTCCTGTCTGTTAGAAGGAAAACTAACAAACAGAAAGGACATCCACACCAAAACCCCACCTGTACGTCACCATCATCAAAGACCAAAGGTACAGAAAACCACAAAGATGGGGAAAAAACAGAGCAGAAAAGCTGAAAATTCTAAAAATCAGAGTGCCTCTCCACCTCCAAAGGAACGCATCTCCTCACCAGCAACGGAACAAAGCTGGATGGAGAATGACTTTGACAAGTTGAGAGAACTAGGCTTCAGATGATCAAACTTCTCTGAGCTAAAGGAGGAAGTTCAAACCCATTGCAAAGAAGATAAAAACCTTGAGAAAAGATAAGACAAATGGTTAACTAGAATAACTAGTGTAGAGAAGTCCTTAAATGACCTGATGGAACTGAAAACCACGGCATGAGAACTACATGACGAATGCACAAGCTACAGTAGCTGATTCAATCAACTGGAAGAAAGGGTATCAGTGATTGAAGATCAAATGAATGAAATGAAGTGGGAAGAGTGTAGAGAAAAAAGAGTAAAAAGAAACTAACAAAGCCTCCAAGAAATATGGAACCATGTGAAAAGACCAAATCTACATCCGATTGGTATACCTGAAAGTGATGGGGAGAATGGGACCAAGTTGGAAAACACTCTGCAGATATTATCCAGGAGAACTTTCCCAACCTAGCAAGGCAGGCCAACATTCAGATTCAGGAAATACAGAGAACGCCAGAAAGATACTCCTCGAGAAGAGCAACTCCAAGACACATAATTGTCAGATTCACCAAAGTTGAAATGAAGGAAAAAATGTTAAGGGCAGCCAGAGAGAAAGTTGGGTTACCCACAAAGGGAAACCAAACAGACTAACAGCAGATCTCTCGGCAGAAACTCTACAAGCCAGAAGAGAGTGGGGGCCAATATTCAACATTCTTAAAGAAAAGAATTTTCAACCCAGAATTTCATATCCAGCCAAACTAAGCTTCATAAGTGAAGGAGAAATAAAATCTTTACAATAAGCAAATGCTGAGAGATTTTGTCACCACCAGGCCTGCCCTAAAAGAGCTCCTGAAGGAAGCACTAAACATGGAAAGGAACAACCAGTACCAGCCACTGCAAAAACAGGCCAAATTGTAAAGACCATTGATGCTAGGAAGAAACTGCATCAACTAACGAGCAAAATAACCAGCTAACATCATAATGACAGGATCAAATTCACACATAACAATATTAACCTTAATAAATGGGTTAAATGCTCCAATTAAAAGACACAGACTGGCAAATTGGATAAAGAGTCAAGACCCATCAGTGTGCTGTATTCAGGAGACCCATCTCATGTGCAGAGACACACATAGGCTCAAAATAAAGGGATGGAGGAAGATCTACCAAGCAAATGGAAAACAAAGGCAGGGGTTGGAATCCTAGTCTCTGACAAAATAGACTTTAAGCCAACAAAGATCAAAAGAGACAAAGAAGGCCATTACATAATGGTAAAGGGATCAATTCAACAAGAAGAGCTAACTATCCTAAATATATATGCACCCAAAACAGGAGCACCCAGATTCATAAAGCAAGTCCTTAGAGACCTACAAAGAGACTTAAACTCCCATGCAGTAATAATGGGAGACTTTAACACCCCACTGTCAACATGAGACAGATCAACAAGACAGAAAGTTAACAAGGATATCCAGGAAATGAACTCATCTCTGTACCAAGCGGACCTAATTGACGTCTACGGAACTCTCCATCCCAAATCAACAGAATATACATTCTTCTCAGCCCCACTCACACTTATTCCAAAATTGACCACATAGTTGGAGGTAAAGCACTCCTTATACAAAAATTAACTCAAGATGAATTAAAGACTTAAACATAAAACCTAAAACCATAAAAACTCTAGAAGAAAACCTAGGCAATACCATTCAGGAAATAGGCAGGGGCAAAGACTTCATGACTAAAACACCAAAAACAATGGCAACAAAAGCCAAATTGACAAATGGAATCTAATTAAACTAATGAGCTTCTGCACAGTAAAAGAAATTATCATTAGAGTGAACTGGCAGCCTACAGAATGGGAGAAAAATTTTGCAATCTATCGATCTGACAAAGGTCTAATATCCAGAATCTACAAGGAACTTAAACAAAATTTACAAAAATAAAACAACCCCATCAAAAAGTAGGTGAAGAATATGAACAGACACTTCTCAAAATAAGACATTTATGTGGTCAACAAACATGAAAAAAACCTCATCATCACTGATCATTAGAGAAATGCAAATCAAAACCACAATGAGATACCATCTCACGCCAGTTAGAATGGCGATCATTAAAAAGTCAAGAAACAGCAGATGCTGCAGGGGAAATGGAGAAACAGGAACGTTTTTACACTGTTGGTGGGAGTGTAAATTAGTTCAACCATTGTGGAAGACAGTGTTGTAATTCCTCCAGGATCTAGAACCAGAAATACCATTTGACCCAGTGATCCCATTACTGAGTATATACCCAAAGGATTATAAATCATTCTACTATAAAGACACAAGCACACATATGTTTATTGCAGCACTATTCACAATAGCAAAGACTTGGAACCAACCCAAATGTTCATCAGTGATAGACTGGATAAAGAAAATGTGGCACATATACACCATGGAATACTATGCAGCCATAAAAAAGAATGAGTTCATGTCCTTTGCAGGGACACGGATGAATCTGGAAACCATCACTCTCAGCAAACTAACACAAGAACAGAAAACCAAACAATGCATGTTCTCCCTCATAGGTGAGAGTTGAACAATGAGAACACATAGACACAGGGAGGGGAACATCACACACAGGGGCCTGTCAGGGGGTAGGGGACAAGGGAAGGGAGAGCATTAAGACAAATACCTAATGCATGTGGGGCTTAAAACATAGGTGATGGGTTGATGGGTGCAGCAAACCACCATGACACACGTAAACCTATGTAACAAACCTGCATGTTCTGCACATGTATCCCAGAACTTAAAGTATAATAAAAAAATGCATCAGAGTGCTTTAATAACAGAATAGACGAAGCAGAAGGAAGAATTTGTGAGCCTGATTTAAAAACACAGAGTAAGAGCAGACAAAAGAAAAAAAGAATAAAAAACAGTGGAGCATGTCTACAGATCTAGAAAACATCCTCAAAAAGGTAAATCTAAGGGTTATTGGCCTTAAAAGGAGGTAGAGAAAGAGACAGGATTAGAAAGTTTATTCAAAGGGATAATAAGAGAGAACTTCCCAATCCTAAAGAAAGACATCAATATCCAAGTATGAGAAGGTTGTAGAACACCAAGCAGATTTAACCCAAGGAAAATTACCTCAAAGCATTTAATAATCAAACTCCCAAAGGTCAAGGATAAAGAAAGGATCCTAAAAGCAGCAAAATAAAATAAACCAATAACATACAATGGAGCTCCAATACATCCGGCAGCCGACTTTTCAGTGGAAACCTTACAGGCCAGGTGAGAGTGACATGACATACTTAGGTGCTGAAGGAAAAAACATTTACCCTGGAATAGTATATTAGGCAAGAATATCCTTCAAACATGCAGAAGAAATAAATACTTCCCCAGACAAACAAAAACTGAGGAATTTAATCAATTTGATTTAATCATTTTTGTACCTGTCTTACAAGAAATTCTAAAGGAAGTATTTCAATCAGAAAGAAAAGAACATTAAGGAGCAATAAATAGTCAACTGAAGGTACAAAATTCACTGGTAATAGTAAGTACATAGCAAAACACAGCATTTTATAGCACTGTAACTGTGGTGTATAAACTACTCTTATCCTAAGTAGAAAGATTACATGAATAACCAATCAAAAATAATTACAACAAGATATAGTACAGTAAGATATAAATAAAAACAAAAAGTTAAAAAATGAAGGGACAAAGTTAAAGTAATTTCTTATTAGTTTTTTGTTTGTCTGTCTATGCAAATAGTGTTAAGTTGATAGAAGATTAAAATAATGGGTTATAAGGCAGTCTTGGTAACCTCAAACCAAAAAACATGAAATGGATACATAAAAATAAAAAGCAAGAAAGTAAATCACATCTCCAGAGAAAATTACCTTCACTAAAAGAAAAACAAGAAGGAAATAAACAAGGAAGAAAAAACAAAAACAACCAGAAAACAAATAACAAAATGGCAGGAGGAAGTCCTTACTTATCAATAATAATATGGAATGTAAATGGACTAAACTCTCCAGTCAAAGTACACAGACTGGCTGAATGGATGGGGGGAAGAAAAGAAGCAATAATCTGTTGCCTTGAAGAAACACATTTCACCTCTAAAGACACACAGACTAAAAATAAAGGAATGGGATAAGATAATCCATGCCAATGGAACCAATAAAAGAGCAGGAGTCACTATACTTATATGAGGCAAAATAGATTTCAAGAAAAAAAACTATAAGAAAAGACAAAGAAGGTCACTACATAATGATAAATCGGTCAATTCAGCAAGAGGATATAACAATTTTAAATACATATGTGCCTAACACTGGAGCACCCAGATACATAAAAGAAATATTAAAGCTAAAGACAGAGATAAGCCCTGATACAACTGGAAACTTCAATACCCCGCTTTCAGCATTGGAGAGATCTTCCAGGCCAAAAATCAACAAAGAAATATCAGAGTTAATCTGCCCTATAGACCAAATGGATCTAATAGATATTTACACAACATTCTATCCAAAATCTACAGAATACACATATTTTTTCCTCAGCACATGGATCATTCTCAAGGATACACCATATTTTAGGTCACAAAGTAAGTCTGAAAATAGTCAAAAATATGAAATAATATCAAGCATCTTCTCTGACCAAAATGGAATAAAACTAGAAATTAATAAAAAGAGGAATTTTGAAACAACACAAATACATGGAAATGAAACAAAATGCTTCTAAATTACCAGTGGGTCAATGAAGAAATTAAGAAGAAAATTGAAAAATTTCTTGAAACAAGTGATAATGAAAATACAATATACCAAAACTGTGGAATACAGCAAAAGCAGTACTAAGAGGGGAGGTTATAACTATAAGCACCTACATGAAGAAAAAGAAGAAAAACTCCAAATAAACAATCTATGATGCATCTTAAGGAACTAGGAAAGCAAGAGCAAACCAAACCCAAAATTAGTAGAAGAAAAACAAATAGTAAAGATCAGAACAGAGGCTGGGCGCAGTGACACACACCTATAATCCAAATACTTTGGGAGGCCTAAGCAGTTAGATTGCTTGAACTCGAGTTGAAGACCAGTCTGGGAAACATGGTGAAACTCCATCTCTACTAAAAATATCAAAAATTACCAGGGCATGGTGGCACATGCCTATAGTCTCAGCTGCTCAAAAGGCTAAGGTGGGAGGATCACCTAAGCCTGGGAGGTTGAGGCTACAATGAGTCATGATCATGCTACTGCACTCCAGCCTGGATGACAGAAGTGAGACTCCATCTTACAAAAAAAAAAAAAAACTCAGAGCAAAAAATAAACGAATTTGAAATTCAAAAAATACAAAAGATAAATGAGCAAAAAGTTGGTTTGTTGAAAGGTTAAACAAAACTGACAAACCTTTAGCCAGACTAAGAAAAAAAGAACATCCCTAGACAAAACTGACAAATTCTCAGATACATACAACCCGCTAAGGAAGAAATCCAAACCAAGAAGAAATCCAAAACCTGAACAGACTAATAACAAGTAATGAGATCAAAGCCATAATAAAAATCTCCCAGTAAAGAAAAGCCCAGGACCTGATGGTTCTGCTGTTGATTCTACCAAACATTTAAAGAAGAACTAATACCAATCCTACTCAAACTATTCCAAAAAATAGAGGAGTAGGGAATACTTCTAAACTCATTCTAGGAGGCCAGTACCCTCATACCAAAACCAAAGTCACATCAAAAAAAGAAAACTACAGGTCAAGATCTCTAATGAATATTGATGCAAAAAAATCCTCAACAAAATACTAGAAAACCAAATTCAACAATACATTAGAAAGATCATTCATCATGACCAAGTGGGATTTATCTCTGGGATGTAAGGATGGGTCAACATACACAAATCAGTCAAGATACATCATTTCAACAGAATGAAAGACAAAAACCATTTGATCACTTCAATCAATGATGAAAAAGCATTTGATAAAATCCAGCATCCCTTAATGAAAACAACCCTCAAAAAACTGGTGATAGAAGGGACATACCTCAAAATAATAAAAGCCATATACAACAGACACACAGCTAGTATACTGAATGGTGAAAAACTAAAAGCCTTTCCTCTGAGATCTGGACCGACACAAGGATGCCCATTGTCATCACTGTTGTTCAACATAGTACTAGAAGTTATATTTAGAGCAATCAGACCAAAGAAAGATATAAAAAGCATCCAAATTGGAAAGGAAGAAGTCAAATTATCCTTGTTTGCAAATGATATGATCTTATATTTGGAAAAGCCTAAAGACTTCACAAGAAAATGATTAGAACTGATAAACAAATTCAGTAAAGTTGCAGGGTACAAAATCAACCTAGAAAAATCGGTAGCATTTTTTTTTAAAATTCTTCTTTTAAGTTCTAGGGTATGTGTACAGGATGTGCAGGTTTGTTACATAGGTAAATATGTGCCATGGTGGCTTGCCGCACCTATCAACCCATCACCTAGGTATTAAGCCCAACATGCATTAGCAATTTTTCCTAATTCTCTCTCTCCCCTCACTCCATCCCCTGACAGGCCCCAGTGCATGTTCTCCTCCCTGTGTCCATGTGTTCTCATTGTTCAGCTACCATTTATAAGTGAGAACATGCGGTGTTTGGTTTTCTATTCCTGCATTAGTTTGCTGAGGATAATGGCTTCCAGCTCCATCCATGTTCCTGCAAAGGATATGATCTAGTTCCTTTTTATGGCTGCATAGTATTCCATGGTGTATAAGTACCAAATTTTCCTGATCCAGTCTATCATTTTTATATGTCAATAGTGAACAATGTGAAAAAGAAATTTTAAAAGTAAACCCATTTACAATAGTCACACACAAAAGTAAATCTCTAGGAATTAACCAAAGAAGTGAAATATCTCTATACTGAAAACTATAAAACACTGATAAAAGAAATTGATGAGGATATTTTTTCCAAAAAATGGAAAAATATTCCATATTCATAGATTAAAAGAATTGATACTGTTAAAATGTCCATACTACCCAAAGCAATCTACAGATTCAGTGCAATTCCTGTCAAAATACTAATGACATTCTTCACAGAAACTGAAAAACAATTCTAAAATTTATATGGAACCACCAAAAGATCCAGAATAGTCAAGTCATTCTGAGCAAAATGAAGAAAATTGAAAGAATCACATTACCTGATTTCAAATTATGCTATAGAGCTACAGTAACCAAAACAGCATGGTGCTGGCATAAAAAACAGACACATAGACTAATGGAACAGAGTAGAGAACCCAGAAACAATTCCACACACCTACAGTGAACTCATTTTCAGCAAAGGTGCCAAAAACATACAGTAGAGAAAAGACAATCTCTTCAATAAATGGTGCTGAGAAATTGGATATCCATATGCAGAAGAATGAAACAAGACCCCTATCACCATATACAAAAATCAAATCAAAATGGATTGAAGACTCAAATCTAAGACCTCAAACCATGAAACTACTGCAAGAAAACATTGGAGAAACTCTGCAGGACATTGGTGTGGGCAAAAATTTATTGAATTATACCCCACAAACAGAAGCAATCACAGTAAAAGTTGAAAAATTGGATCACATCAAGTTAAAAAGCCTCTGCAAAGCAAAAGATACATCAACAAAGTGAAGATAAAGCCCACAGAATGGGAGAAAATATTTATTAACTACCCATCTGACAAGGGATTAATAACCAGAATATACAACGAGCTCAAACAACTCTATAGGAAACAAATCTAATAATCCAATCAAAAGATGGATAAAATGTTTGAATAGATTTTTCTAAAAAAAAAACAGGCAAACAGGCATATTAAAAAATGCCCAAAGTCATCGATTATCAGAGAAATGCAAATCAAAATTACAATGAGATATCATTTGACCCCAGTTAAAATGGCTTACATCCAAAAGACAGGCAATAACAAATGCAGGCAAGGATGTGTAGAAAAAGGGAACCCTTGTACACTGTTGGTGGGAATGTAAATTAGTACAACCGCTATGGAGGACAGTTTGGACTTTCCTCAAAAAACAAAATATTGAGCTATTATGTGATTCCACAATCCCACTGCTGTATATATAAATAAAAGAAAGAAAATCAGTATATTAAGGAGATATCTACACTCCTGTTTGTTGCAGCACTGTTTACAATAGCTAAGATTTGGAAGCAACCTAACTATCCATCAATAGATGAATGGATGAAAAAAGAAAGGTATTACATATACACAATGGTGTGCTAGTCAGCCATAAAAAAGAATGAAATCCAGTAATGTAATTACAACAACATGGATGGAACTGGAGATCATTATGTAAGTGAAACAAGCCAGGCTCAGAAAGACACACATAGCATGTTCTCACTTATTTGTGGGATTTAAAAATCAAAACGATGGAACTCATGGACTTAGACAGTAGAAGGATATTACTAGAGGCCAGGAAGGGTAGTGGGGAGCTATGGGGGTAGGTATTGATGGCTAATGGATACCGAAAAAATAGAAAGAATGAATAAGACCTACTATTTGATAGCACAACAGGGTGACTACAGTCAATAATAACTTTACATTTTTAAATAACTGAAAGAGTAATTGGATTGTTTGCAAATCAATGGATAAATGCTTGAAAAGATGGGTACCCCATTTTCATGATGTGCTTATTTCACATTGCATGCCTCCATGAGAAAATCTCATGTACCTCATAAATATATACACCTACCATGTACCGATAACAATCTTAAATTAAAAAATAAAATAATAAAAAAGCAGAAGATAAGTGTTAGCCAAGATGTGGAGAAAAGAGAACCCTTATATACTATTGGTGGGCATGTAAATTAGTACGGCCATTATCGAAAACAGCATGGATGTTCCTAAACAAATTAAAAATAGAACTACTTTATGGTCCACTAATCCTACTTCTGGATATATATCCAAATGAAATAAAATTAATATCTCTAAGAGATATTGCCCTCTCATGTTCATTGCAGCATTATTCACAATAGCCAAGATATAGAATCAACCTAAGTGTCCAACAGATGAATGGATTAAAAAAATGCAGTGTATATATACAATGGTATACTATTCTGCCTTAAAAAAGAAGAAAATCCTGTCATCTGTAACAACATAGATGAATCTAGAGAATAATATGCTAAGGGATGTAGGCCAGGCACAGAAAGACAAATACTGCATTATCTCACTTTTATGTGTAATCTAAAAAAGTCAAATTCATAGATACAGAGAATAGAATGGTGCTTGCCAGAGGCTGGGAGATGAAAGGGCTGGGGAGATGCTGAAATGGCACAAAGTTTCAGTTAATCAAGATAAATAAGTTCTGGAGATTTAATGAACAGTATGGTGACTCTAGTTAATAATACTGTTTTGTATACTTGAAATTTGCTAAGAGAGTGTATCTTAAATGTTTTCACCACATACAAAAGGCAAGAACTATGTGAAGGGGTGAATATGTTAATCAGCTTCATTATGATAATCAATTCACAATAGCTACATATATCAAAACATCATGTTGCATACTATGAATATATACAATTTTTATTTGTCAATCATGCCTCAATAAAGCTGGGTGGGGAAAGGTAAAAGGTGGATAGGGTGTGATTTGCCTCTAACAGTGTGAAGAAATGCCACCTTTTGTTTCCATTCTTGGCCCGCTTTAACAAACAGTCATATCTATGTAAGCTGGGGTCTGACTTCTCACAAGCAGGCAGAGGAAAGGGAACAGAGGGTTTCACTTGAGTTAACTGTCAAAAGCACTTTCAGCCAAAATCTCAATCATTGGGTGCACTTGACAGATTCAGAAAACAATTTCTGGATCCATCCAAAAACCTGGAACTGTTGTAAGAACAATTCATCCCCTTTATTTGTCCTAAGATAAGTTCTGAACACAAGTAAAGAAAACCAGATTGCTCTATATCAGAATAAGTAAACAGACTGCACTAAAAAGCAAGATTGAAGGTAGCTTAAAAATACATCCAAGTTGTCCTGAAAGCTTTCAGTGCTTCTGACAATACAACAATCACATTAGCATCTATTTTCCAGTTTATACCTATTGGAATCTCTTCTTTCAACTCTGTTGAATTTTCAACCTTTTTCTACTAGTGAGAGGCAGAAAACCTGATGGGTTTAAAACCTGGATCTACCACATAGAGGAAATCATTCCTCTACCACTAGATGAAATCTTTCAACCTCTCTGGACCTTAATTTCTTCATTCCTAAAATAAGAATTAATAAGGTCTGGTCTGTCTACCAAATGCGGTGGCATGCAAATCAATAGATGTATGTAAAATTACTCTAAATTGTAAAATTCTACATAAAACACTTAGCATAATTAATATGAGCAGTACAATTAGTTCATAGCTAAGGTGGCTTGAAAATCCCTGCACTTGATAAACACAAGGAAGAAGAATAAGGAATTTTTGCTAATCTTGGAAGAAACAGTAGTGGAAGGGAGAGAAAAAAGCAAAGATAACCTCCTTTGGAGTTCTTTTTTACAACTGGGCCCTGGCGTGAAAATTTTCCCCACATTCAAAAATCACGTTCTTCAATTCCAAGAGTCAGAATGTTCAATTGTACATCTCTGAACTCCTTTTCAGCATCAGGCAGGACTAAATCCAAATTATTAATACAGTACTTGTTTTATTTAGAATTTCTAAATGGATGTTTTCATTTACTTGTCCAGCTAAAGTAGACTATAGGCAGTCTTAAATATATCAGTCACGCATCTTTGATTGTCTTATGTCTCACTTCACAGTAAGACATTCTGTGAAGCAGAAAATACTATGGTTGAAGGAGCATTGCATAAGCTATCTAAAAGGAGACCTGGAGCTCTAATCATAACTCGCTGTCTTGACCTTAAGCAAATCACAACCTCCTTTTGTTTGAGCTTCATTATCTATAGAACAGTGGTAATTATATCGGTCTTATATCCCTCATAGAGTAAGGGTGAAAGTCATGTGAGATTATCTGTGCAAGCAAGATATTTAAAAGATAAAAACTGTTAGGTAAATGCAAAAGAACTAGTAATGTAGGGTTTTAAATATATACATATATATACACACACATATATATATATAAAATATCATTCTATATGAATTCTACCAATGCATTTTATTTCTCCTTCCAGAGCAATACAAAATAAGACATCTTCCACATGCCAGCCTTTCATTTATTTACCATCCAGACATTTATTAAACATTATATACAAGACATGTTCCTTTGTAGAAAATTGAAAAAATAAGTTCTGTATGAAGGTATCTGGATTGAAAGTGCAAATGTGCCACTACGTGACTTTGTGCAAATTGTGGCCTCTCACCGTCAGTTACCTCAATAGCAAAATGGAAGTGATACTAGCCATTTTGCAAAGTTGTTGTGGCATTTCAAAGGAGATATTATATAAAATTACCTAGCAGAGCACTAGCATATAGAACTGCTCAATAAATGAAGCTCCTGTTATTATTATTTCAGGTATATTTTCTCATGTCATTCAACCCAAGAACTCCTAATCTAGATTCCATAACCCCGTTGCAACTGCATGCAAAATTTACATATATATGCACAAGTGCATCTTTCTGGGAGAAGGTACATAACTTTCATCAAATTCTAAAAACAGTAAAAACAGTCACTTCAACATAATCCATAAAGGTGATATCCAGCATAGAACACAATATTCCAGGAATTGACTTAAACAGTGGACAAGGTTGAAGCCATTAGCCCCCGTAAAGCAGCTCCCTTTCACACTCATAGGAGACATCACAAATCAATCACTAAACTATGTTCCACTGAGACCTGAAGCAAACTAATAATGCCCCTCAAAAGATAGTTCTAGATAGACACTACCACTTTGCTAGAGGAACCTCTGAAGGTTAAACTCACTTGACCTCTTGACCTAGAACCAGCTTTTTTTCCCTTTCACTTAGCTGATTTTAAGCTGATAGTCACCTGAAACCGTTCTGTCTTTTCAAAGAATTGATATGCCATATAAACTTCCTACATCCCTCCCTCCATCTTATTACTTATTCAAATGTCAAAAGTTGGCCTCAGTCTTTTGAGATCATGTTAAATAATAATATAGTTATCCATTCACTTAATCATTTATCTAAAAAGTGTTTATTGTAATGTCCTCTGTGTGCTTATCATCCACTGTGGGACTGTTAGCCAGCTCTCCAAGCTTTCAGTCATACATAAATTTGATTGATATGTTTCTGGGTCATTAATAAAAATCATATTAAAATGGTATTTATTGCAATTAATATGTAGATGTAAAACAAGATACCCACAAAATTTCTAACTTAGGCTACTTCCTGAATACAGAATTAGTAGAAATAAATATGTAATGGTTGATACTCCAATTATTAATTTATTGCCTCTAAGCTCCAAATCCATTCTTCATTACCTGCTCTGCAATAATGAAGCAGAAACCTGTAAATATTTCTTTTGCCAGCTGGCACAGTGCTAAACTTTGTCAGCAGAGGTCACTGGAGGGATACTGAAGAAGGAAAGAGTTGATGAATCTAGTTCCGGTATACTCCTCTTAGAAGGCTTCTGCACTATGAGCAACTTCTGTAGCATCCAAAGGCCAGTAGCATACATCACATCCTTGTGAATGGCTTCCCTCATTGCCCTCTAAGGTAACTTCTTCAGTGCTCAGCTCCTTAAGCAATTGAGGGTCAGCAGTGCCTGGTGGCCAGCAATGTTTGGCTTTGCAATGAAGTATGGCACCTCCCGTTGGAAGCCTTCCTATAGCATCCTTTGGAAAGCTTTGCAGCAGGTTCTGAGTCACACCACCGCTCCATGGACAGCTTTCTCAAGCACCCAGAAACTATATTATCAGCAAGTCCTGCCAGCACAACACCTCAGCAAATTCCTCCACCATTCGGTAAACTGCACCCTGTCCAACAAGATCTGGATCTCAGCCCAGAGGCATAGAGGGGCTTTTCCTTGGATGCTCTTTCTCAGCCATAGGGGTAGTGGCTGCTCTCTATGCCTGCTATTCCAGTACTGTTTAGAGATCTCTTTGTCCCATTCTAGCCAATTCCTCATTACTCCAATCCCCAGTTATAGCTAATAACTCTTTATATTAAAATTGTCCTGTTCAAATTATCATGTGATTTCAGTCTCCTGATTGGACTTTGCCTGATATAAAATTAAAATCACAACTGATCCAGGAGATAAACTGACAAAGTTGGGATTTTAGAATTGGTTTGGTCATGCACTTGGGCTTCAGCATAGTGCTGAGTTCCTTGCCAAAAGGAAATAGGATGCTATTAATCCTGACATGCAGTGGCATCAAAATTAATCAAGCTATCACTTGTCGCTTATTGTAATGAAAAACCAACTGAAGCAAATGCTTTGAAATCCAAGTGACTCCTGCACTTGAACATTATAGCAATAATGATAATATTAAGGACTGTGACGTGGGATAGAAGCTTTTAAGTGTGACTTGAATGCCTATTTTTTAATACCGGCAAGCTCAAATCCTTTAACTCTCAGTTCAAGTCACGGCCTAAGAGCCATAAAGCTTTCATGATAGCCCTAAAAGAATCTCTAATTTCTGTAGCCATGTGGTGGATATTGTTGAAAATAAAACACAAAATATAATTGCGTGAGTTTCTGAGTTATAATAGTTGAACTGACAGTCTTGCCAAGTTTCTTACATGACAGTACTGATTAAGAAAGAATGAAATTCAGAAACTTGGGATAAGATACCCAGTTGGACCCAGATGAAACTGACAGTCTTGAAAATTCCACTATTAATACACACAACTCTGATCCTCCCTTACCAGTGGAAGTAGCTTGCCCTCTAGTATCTAAAAATATAGCCTTCCTTTGCTTCAAAATCCTGTGATAATGTCACCTGGTGAACATATCTTGAAAGAGAACGTTTATTTTCCTTAAGACCCACCACAACCAGGTTCCATTGCCACTATATCCATAAATAGAGTTAAATGTCAGTATGCCCCAGGGATCAAGAACATACCAGGACCTAGGAAGAAATTATTAACATACACAAAACCTGCAACACTTTGCTAAAATATATGCAGAAACCATGGGAACATGTGTGGGTCTCGACATGTAGGCACCTGGGAGAAGCAAGTACTAAACCAATCTGGAGGTACACCCAAAACAAAAACATTATGGGATACCCTAAAAAAATTTTTTAAAGCCACTAAAGACTAGCTCATGATTAAATAAATATAAAATCATAAGGAAACAGTCCATAATAGGCAAGAATCAAGAGATACCAAAAAGGTATAATTAAAACCATAAGAATAGAACAAGATTCTGAAACAGATGACAAAACAAACATCTTTAAGTAACATGAAAGAAAGGATGAAAATCCTAAAACTAAAAAACTATGAAAACAGATGTTAGAAAAAGAGGCAAACAGAACTTTAAGACATGAAAAATGTCAATTAAATTTTTCAAACTTAATTAACTATAGCTAAAGAGAGAATTCATGAAATTGAAGATAGGTCTGAGAAAATTATCCATAACGCATCAGAGATTTTTAAAAATTGAAAAACATCAAAGAGCACTTAAGAGATATGAAGGATGGAGTGAGAAGGTTCAAAGTAATCCTAATCAAAATTCCAGAAGAGGAAAATAGTAGCGAGAAGGTAACATTAAAAGATATGATAGTGGAGAATTTTCTGGTATTAATGAAATACATATATCCTCAGATTCATGAAATTCAAGATGTCTTGAGTATGATATAAATAAATAAAAAAGACACACATACTGTAATAAATCAAAAAAATCAAATAGAAACATAATATCTTAAAAAGTAGAAAAACATTATATACAGGGGAAATATTTACTGTTGATAGCCCTCTCAACAGCAGCAATATGTCAGGAGACAATGAAACAGTAACAACAAAGTGCAGAATAAAGATAACTTTCAATCTAGAATTTATCACCTAGATTTTTTTAAATCACTTTAGTAGAATAAAATAAAGATATTTTAGAAAAAAATATTAAGAGATTTAACAGAGCCTCACTGAAAGAATCACTCGAGGATGTATGTTAGGAGAAAGACTATAAGCTTAGAGGGACTGAATTAACAAAAACCATAATGTTAAAGTACTAGTAAACATGTGGGCAAATCTAAAGAAGCTTTAACCACATAAAAACAAAGACTAAAACCAAAAAAGAAAAAAAAAAGGAACATTCGTTTTGGAGGTCAAAATTAAGATGGAACTCAACTATTAGGCAACAACATGTAAGGAAAGTAGGAGGGATGCATGTTAAAAATAGCTAAGAAGAGGATAAAAATATTATCTTAAGACTTTTTAAGCAAGGGTGTTAAAAACATTTAAGTAATCACTGCAAGAATAGATATAAATGTATAATTTTCAAATTAACAGAAAAAATAAGGGGAAGAAGGAAAATGGAAAAATAAAACAAGCAAGGAAAAATTATGGTGAAGTGACAATTACAAACTAAGATAGCAGAAATTAAATGAAATGTATCAATAATCACAGTAAGTATAAACATATTCAACTTGTTAGTTGAATAAATGAAACTTTTTAAGGTTCTGTATGACATGTAGAAAATGCTGTGTTGGCGATTAGAAATCCAAATCAAGTCTCTGCAATAAATATTTGTGGCCATTTACCCAATTCCAAGACACCAGTTCACAGAGCTGGAATCCCTATTTTATGGGGTAGGACATTGAGAAAGAACCCTGCAACATGGCCATAGGTATTTACTATAAATCTCTTATGAGACTTCCCCAGAGAGATTTGTGACCATATACTAAAATGATTATGCATTAGGTAAAAATAATTATTCTTGCTTTATGAGGGTTTTATAGTTGCTCTAAATTGATAACCTCTGAAGACTCAATGTTAAGGTGGTCTATTGTCAGAGCAGGGACTTAAATTAGATGGTGAATAGAGTCTTGCCCCAAGTATGTCCTGCAGTGAATTCAGTGGGCCCACAGATATGTCTTGTGACTATTTCCTTGGTTCACAAAACGTGTAATTATAATAGATATACCAAGCGACTCAAAGAATCTGTATTTTAGATCCCTGACCCTGGAGGAAAGATTAATGTGATAGGGCAAGCCTATTGGAAGCCCCTGGAACTGTTCCTATCCCACTTCCCAAAATAGCAAATTGAAAGCAACATTGTATCCCCATGGAGATGATTTGCAGGGATTAATGCCACCAGTGAAGTTCTGAAAGATGCAGAAGTGATGTTTTTATTATATGCCCATTTGACTCACCTTTTGCCTGGTGCCTTTGAATTACTGAAAACTTAAATAGGTGGTGAAACCCATTGTAATCGCTATTCCAATAGTATTACATTTACTAGGTATAGCCCTCCACCCTTCTTGTGCAGCTACTGATCTCACAAATGCTATTTTCTCAATTCCAATTGCTAAAAACTATTGGAATCAGTTTACCTTCAATTGGTGTTCATAACAGTACCCCTTAACTGTACACTTCTGGGATGTAAACTCACCTGCTACCTACCATAATATAGTCAAAAGAGAACCAAATCACCTATCTATAGACCATCCCAGTGGTCCATTACATTTAAGACATAATGTCATTTGGACCCAGTCAGCAAGAAATAGAGAGTACTACAGACATCTTAAGAAGACACATGAATGCCAGTGTAAAATAAACCCTATGAAAATTCAGAGACTTGCCACATTAGTGAAGTTTCTGTAGCATCTAGGAATATTCTTTCTAATGTATAAGACAAGTTTTTGAACTTTACACTTTCACACTGAAACTCTTGGGCATGTCCTTGGATTTGGAGGTAATATGTATCACACTTGGTTGTGACTACCTTTACAGATCAAGGATGGGTACATGCTTCCCGGTCATGTGAAGTTTATGATTCACCAGATCCATGGTATTTGGTGTATCTGTGGAAGATAGGTATGCATATATTTTATTATTCCTCATGATTCTGAGTGAAGAATTTGGATAGGGTACAACTGGAATGGCTCATTTCTGCTCTACTTTATGTCTGCTGGGGCTGGAATGTCCAAGATGTCTTTTTCACTCATATATCTGTTGCCTCAGCTGAAATGGTCCAAACAGTTATGGTAGAATGATCCAAGTGGGATCATATGCCTGGCATCTTTGTTCTTAAAATAATCTATGTTCCTTAATTTTCTTCCATATAGTATTAAGTCCTCTCCCTCTTCATGTGCCCTCTCCAACAGGGCAGCTAGAGTTCTTATGTAGCAGCTCGTTGCTCCAAAAGTACAAAAATGAAGACTCCCAAACTTTCTTATTGCTTGAACTCAGAAGCCCTACAACTTCAGCCCACATTCTAGTGGTCAAAGCAGATGCAGAGCTAGTTAATAGTCAAGGGAAAGAACTATACAAGAGTGTAAATACCAGATGGCATGGCCCATTAGGGATCAACAATACAGCAGGCTACTAATTCACCTTAAGTCCCCTAATTATTCATGTTCCTTCTACAAGTAAACTATTCTCATTCACTCCTAATACCTCCAAAATCTCATCTCATTTTAGAATTAGGCTTTGGTTTGAAGTCTAGGATCTCATCACCTAAATCAGGTCCAGGTGTGGATAAGGATCTTCTACACAGTTCTTTGTATCTGAAAACAGAAGTACTAAAGAGACAAGTTATCTTCCCCCACATATCCACATACAATGTAGAGGGAGAGATAAGGTAACAACAATAGATAGTGCTAACCAAAAAGGGAGATAAAAATGAGAGGTACAAGGCAATCACTGGTCCACAGCAATTGAGAAATCAAGTCAGAAACATGTTGCCAATTCTCCCTGCTCCACAGGCAGAGAACGTTCACTGATAAGAACCCAGATCAAATCCCTGGAAATAGTTCTAAATTCTGGCACTTTGGGGTCTGGCATCCTGGTTGCATCCCTGATTCATGTCCTGTTCTATGGGTTAGCAGCCATCTAAGCCTGCTTTCTGCTCACAGGAAGTTGATGGGCAAGAGACTTCTTTTCATTTTGATTATCTCTGTCTCTTTAGTGCAAGTTGATGTAATTTTTAAAATTTTTGTGGACTTTTTGTGTATCAAATTATAAATCCATACTATTTGACAAAAAGCATGCCCCAAGAATCATTAAGACAGTCCCTCTCCCATATGGGCTAAGCATCAGGATGCTGTGGGAGAGTATCTTTAAGATTTTTAGAGCTCACAGATCTATAGTAAACAAAACAGCATGCTACTGGCATAAAAACAGACACATAGACCAATGGAACAGAATTTAATTCACATACCTCAGCCAGGTGCAGTGGCTCACAACTTTAATCCTGGTACTTTGGGAGGCCAAGGTGGGCAAATCACTTCAGCCCAGGAGTTTGAGGTGAGGCTGGGTAACATGGTGAAACCCCATATCTAAAAAAAAACACAAAAATTAGCCTGGTGTGGTTGTGCACACCTGTAGTCCCAGCTACTTGGGAGGCTGAGGTGGGAGGATCTCTTGAGCCTGGGAGAGCAAGGTTTCAGTATGCTGTGATCATGCCTCTGTATTCCAGCCTCGGTGACAGAGTGAGATCCTGGCTCAAAAAAAAAAAAAAAAAAAAAATCCACACACCAACTATGAACTCATTTTTGACAAAGATGCCAAAAACATACACTGAGGAAAAGACAGTCTCTTCAATAAATGGTGCTGGGAAAACTGGATATCCATATGCAGAAGAATAAAACAAGACCCCTATCTTTAGCCATATAAAAAAATCAAATCAAAACGATTAAAGACTTAAACTGAAGACCTCAAACCATGAAACTACTACAAGAAAACATTGGGGAAACTCTCCAGGATATTGATCTGGGCAAAAATTTCTTATGTAATATCCCACAAGCACAGACAACCACAATAAAAATGGGCAAAGGGGATTACATCAAGTCAAAGTTCTGGACACCTAAGGAAACAATCAACACAGTGAATAGACAACCCAGAGAATCAGAGAAAATAGTTGTCAACTACCCATCTGAGAAGGAATTAATAACCAGAATATATAAGGAGCTCAAACTCTATAGAAAAAACATAATAATCTGATTTAAAAATGAGCAAAAGTTGAAACAGACATCTCTCAAAAGAAGACATAGGGCAAACATGTATATGAAAAGGTACTCAACATCATTGATCATCAGAGAAATGCAAATCAATACTACGATGAGATATCATCTGACCTCAGTTAAAATGGCTTATATCCAAAAGTCAGGCAATAACAAATGGTGGTGAGGATATGGATAAAATGAAACACTGATAAACTGTTGGTAGGGATGTAAACTATTACAATGACTACGCAGAACACTTTGGAACTTCCTCAGAAAACTAAAACTAGAGCTACTATATGATCTAGCAACGCCACCACTGGGTATATACCCAAAAGAAAGAAAATCAGTGTATAGAAGAGATGTCTGCACTCCCATGTTTGTTGCAGCACTGCTCACAATAGCAAGGATTTGGAAGCCACTTAAGTAATCATCAAGACGAATCGATAAGGAAAATGTAGTACATATAAGCAATGGTGTACTATTCAGCCATAAAGAAGAATGAGATCCTTTCATTTGCAACAACCTGAATGGAACTGGAGATTATTATGTTAAGTGAAATAAGCCAGGCACAGAAAGACAAACTTTGTATGTTCTCACTTATTTGTGAGATCTAAAAATCAAAACAATTGAACTCATGGACATAGAGAGTAGAAGGATGATTACCAGAGGCTGGTAAAAATAACAATTGGTACAATAATAAATTAATTGTGCATTTAAAAATAACTAAAAGAGTATAACTGGAATGTTTGTAGCACAAAAATGATAAATGCTTGAGATGATGGATACCCCATTCCCTATGATATCATTATTTCATATGGTATGCCTGTATCAAAACATGTCATGTATTTTTTTAAATTTTTCATTGTTATGGGTACATAGTAGGTCTAAATATTGATGGGACTCATGAGATATTTTGATATAGGCATGCAAGTGTAACAGTCACATAAGAGTAAATGAGGTATCCATCATCTCAAGCATTTATCATTTTTTGTGTGTGTTACAAACATTCCAATTATACCCTTTTAGTTATTTTTAAATGTGCAATAGATTATTGTTAACTGTAATCTCCCTGTTGTGTTATCAAATAGTAGCTCTTATTCATTCTCTCTAATTGTATGTTTATACCCATTAAGCATCCTCACTTCCCTCCCACCCTCACACTACCCTTCCTAGTCTCAAGTAATTATCATTCTGCTAGCTCCATGAGTTCAATTATTTTAATTTTTAGCTCCCAGAAATCAGTGAGAACATGCAAAGTCTGTCTTTCTGTGCCTTGCTTACTTTAACATAATTTCCTCCAGTTCCATCCATGTTGTTGCAGATGACAGGATCTTATTATTTTATGGCTGAATAGTACTCCATTGTGTATATGTGACATTTTCTTTATCCATTTGACTGTTGATGGACACTTAGTTTGCTTCCAAATCTTGGCTATTGTTGTTTGTTTGTTTGTTTTGGGGATGGAGTCTCGCTCTGTCACCCTGGCTGGATTGCAGTGGTGCAATCTCGGCTCACTACAACCTCCGCCGCCTGGATTGAAGCAATTCTCCTGCCTCAGCCTCCCAAGGAGCTGGGATTACAGGCAGGCGCCACAACGCACAACTAATTTTTGTATTTTTAGTAGAGACAGGGTTTTGCATGTTGGCCAGGCTGGTCTTGAACTCCTGAACTCAAGTGATCCACCCTCCTTGGCCTCCCAAAGTGCTGTGATTACAGGTATGAGCCACACGTCTAGCCTTGGCTATTGTTAATAGTGCTATGATAAACATAGGCATGCAGATATATCTTTAATATGTTGATTTATTTTCTTTGTAGTGTATACCTGACAGTGAGATTGCTGGATCATAAGGTAGGTCTATATGTAGTTTTTCTGAGGAACATCCATACTATTCTCCATAGTGTCTGTGCTAATGTATATTCCCACCAACAGCATATGAGAATTTGCTTTTCTCCATGTCTTTACCACAATTTGTTATTGTCTGGCTTTTGCATAAAAGTAATTTTATCTGAGGTGAGATGATAACTCATTTTAGTTTTGATCTGCATTTCTCTGATGATCAATGATGTTGAGTACCTTTTCATATACATGTTTGCCATTTCTGCATCTTCTTTTAAGAAATGTTTATTCAGATCTTTTGCCCATTTTTTATTTGGATTATTAGATATTTTCCTATAGAGTTATTTGAGTTTCTTACAAATTCTTGTTATTAATTCCTTGTCAGATGTGTAGTTTGCATATTTATTCTCCCATTCTGTGGTTTGTCTCTTCACTTTGTTTATTGTTTCCTTTGCTGTGTGCAAAACCTTTTTAACTTGACGTGATCTTATTTGTTCATTTTTACTGTGGTTGCCTGTGCTTGTGGTGTATTACTCAAGAATTCTTACCATAAACCAATGTCTGGATAGTTTCCCTGATGTTTTCTTGTAGGTGTGTCATAGTTTGAGGTTTTCAATTTAACCCTTTAATCCATTTTAATTTTATTTTTGTCTATGGTGAAATATAGGGGTCTTGTTTCATTCTTCTACATATGGATATCCAGTTTTCCCAGCACCATTTATTGAAGAGGCTGTCCTTTGCCCAATGTATGTTCTCGGCACCTTTTCAAAAATGAGTTCACTTTAGATGTCTGGCTTTATTTCTGGGTTGTCTGTTTTGTTCCATTGGTCTACATGTCTGTTTTTATGCCAGTACCATGCTGTTTTGCTCACTATAGCTATGCAGCATAATTTCAAGTCAAGTAATGTGATTTCTCCAATTTTCTTCATTGTGATTCCTCCAATTTTCTTCATTTTGCTCAGAATGACTTTGCCTATTCTGAGTCTTCAGTGTTTTCATATAAATTTTAAGATTTGCTTTTTTCTCTTTCTTTTTTCTATTTCTGTGAAGAACGTCATTAGTATTTTGATAGGAATTACATTGAATCTGTAGAATGCTTTGCGTAGTATGCACATTTTAACAATATTGATCATTCTAATCCATAAACATGAAATATCTTTCCATTTTTTTGTGTCCTCTTTGATTACTTACATCAATGTTTTATAGTTCTTATTAGAGAGATCTTTCACTTCTTTGGTATGCCCTTGAGGTATGCTCCTAGGTATTTTATTTCTAGCTATTATAAATGGGATTACCTTTTTTTATTTCTTTACTTTTTAAATTATTGTGGGTACATAGTAGGCATATATATTTGTGGGGTACGTCAGATGTTTTGATACAGGCATACGCCTTTAAATAATCACATCATGGAGAATGGGGTATCCATCCCCTCAAGCATTTATCTTTTGTGTTACAAACAATCCAATTATACTCTTATAGTTATTTTTAAATGTACAATTAGGTTATTATTGACTATAGTCACCCTGTTGTGCTATCAAACAGTATGTCTTATTCATTTTTTCTAACTATTACTTTCTGTACCCATTAACCATCCCTACATCTACTCCAGCCCCCTACTAGGCTTCCCAGCCTCTGGTAAACATCCTTCTACTCTCTATGCCCATGAATTCAATTGTTTTGACTTTTAGATCCCACAAATAAGTGAGAACGTTTGGTCTTTGTCTTTCTGTGCCTCGCTTATTTCACTTAATATAATGATCTCTAGTTCCATCCCTGTTGCAAATAACAGAATCTCATTCTTTTTTTGTGGCTGAACAGTACTCCATTGTGTATATGTACCCTTTTTCTTTATCCATTCATCTACTGATGGATACTTAGGTGGCTTCCAAATCTTGGCTATTGTGAACAGTGCGGCAACAAACATGGGAGTGCAGATATCTCTTCTATATACTGATTTTATTTCTTTTGGGTATATACCCAATGGTGGCATTGCTGGATCATATGGTAGTCCTATTTCTAGTTTTTGAGGAAGCTCCAACATGTTCTTCATAGTGGTTATACTAATGTACATTCCCACCAACAGTGTACGAGGGTTCTCTTTTTTCTCATCATCACAATCATTGGTTATTGCCTATCTTTCTATTACATTCTTGATTTCTTTTTCAGATTGTTTGCTGTTGGCATATAGAAATGCTACGATTTTTATATGTTGATTTTGTATCCTGACACTTTACTGAATTTATCAGTTCTAATCGTCTTTTGGTGGAGTCTTCAGGTTTTTTCAAATATAAGATCATATTATCTGCAAATGAGGATAATTTGACTTCTTTCTTTCCAACTTAGATGTCTTTTATTTCTTTCTCTTGCCTGATCGCTCTAGCTAGGACTTCAAGTACTATGTTGAATAATTGTACTGAAAATGGGCATCCTTTTCTTGTTCCAGATCTTAAAAGAAAGGTTTTCAGTTTTCCCCTATTCAGTATGATACTAGCTGTAGGTCTATCATATAAAGTTTTTATTGTGTTGAGATATGTTCCTTGTATACCAAGTTTGTTGAGGGTTTTACCATGAATGGATGTTGGATTTTATAAAACACTTTTTCAGAATCAATTGAAATGATCCTGTGGTTTTTGTTCTTCATTCTGTTGATATTATGTATCATATTGATTTATTTGTGTATGTTGAACCATCCTTGCATCCCAGGGATAAATCCCAGTTGGTCATGATGAATAATCTTTTAAATGTGTTGTTGAATTTATTTTGTTAGTATTTTGTTGAGGATTTTTGCATCAATGTTCATCAGGGATATTGGCCTGTAGCATTCTTTTTTTGATGTGTCTTTTCCTGGTTTTAATAACAGGGTGATACTGGCCTTGTAGGATGAATTTGGAAGTATTTACTTCTCTTGTATTTTTTAAAGCAATTTGAGTAGAATTGGTATTAGTTTTTTAATTGTTTGGTAAAGTTCAGCAGTGAAGCCTTTGGGTTCCAGGCTTTTCGCTGCTGAGAGACATTTTATTAGGCTTCGATCTCATTATTTGCTATTGGTCTACTCAGGTTTTTGATTTCTTCATGGCTCAATCTTGATAGGTTGTATGTGTCTAGGAACTTATCTGTTTATTCTAGATTTTTCAATTTATTGGCATATAGTTGCTCATAGTAGCCTGTAACGATCCTTTGAATTTCTGTGGTATCAGTTTTATGTCTCCCTTTCCATCTCTGATTTTATTTGGACTTTCTTACTTTTTTCCTACTCTGAGTAAAGGTTTGTCAATTTTGTTTATCTGTTTTTTACAAAAATCCACTTTCAATTCATGGATCTTTTGTATTTTTTTGTTTCAATTTCATTTATTTCTGCTCTCATCTCTATTATTTATTTTCTTCCACTAATTTTGGGTTTGGTTTGCTTTTGCTTTTCTAATTATTTGAGATGCAACATTAGGTTGTTTATGTGATGTCTTTCTACTTTTTTGATGTAGAATGGTAGGAGTAAGTCCTTACTTACTATAACTACTGACTTTCTTCTGAGTACTGCTTTTGCTGTATCCCATAGGTTTTTGTATGATGTGTTTCTATTTTCATTTGTTTCAAGAAACGTTTTAATTTCTTTATTAATTTAATCATGGACCCACTCGTCATTCAGGAGCATATTGTTTGCTATGCCAATTGCCATGTGTTTGTACAGTTTCCAATCTTCCTCTCATTACTGATTTCTAGTTTTATTTTCTTGGGTCAGAGAACATACTGTATTTGACTTCAATGTTTTTTGTTTTTTTTAATTTGAAGACTTGTTTTGTGGGGCCAGGCACAGTGGCTCACCCCTGTTACCCCAGCACTTTGGGAGGCTGAAGTGGGTAGATCACCTGAGGTCAGGAGTTTGAGACCAGCCTGGCCAACATAGCAAAACCCCGTCTCTACTAAAAATACAAAAATTAGCCAGGCGTGGTGGTGCGTGCCTGTAATCCCAGCTACTCAGGAGGGTAAGGCATGAGAATTGCTTGAACCTGGGAGGCAGAGGCTGCAGTGAGCTGAGATCATACCACTGCACTCCTGCCTGGGAGACAGAGCGAGACTCTGTCTCAAAAAAAAAAAAAATACTTCTTTTGTGGCCTAAAATATGGTCTATCCTTGAGAATAATCCATGTGCTGAGAAGAATATATATTCTGCAGCCACTGGATGAAATGTTCTGTAAACCTCTATTAGGTCCGTTCTATCTATAGTGGAGATAAAGTATGATGTTTCTTAGTTGATTTTCTGTCTAGATGATCTGTCCAATGCTGAAAGTGGGGTGACAGTGTCTCCAGCTAGCATTGTATTGGGGTCAATCTCTCTCTTTAGCTCATAATATTTGCTTTATATACCTGGATTATCCAATGTTGGGTGCATATATACTTATAATTGTTAATTCTTCTCACGACCCCTCATCATTATATAATGACCTTCTTTGTCTCTTTCTACATTTTTGTCTCAAAATCTATCTCGTCTGATATAACTATAGCTACTGCTTTTTTTTTGGCTTCTGTTTGCATGAAATATATTTTTCCATCCCTTGATTTTCAGTTTATATGTTTCTTCATAGGTTAAGTGTATTTCTTGTAGGCAATGGATCACTGGGTCTTGGGTTTTTGTTGTTGTTTAATACCCATTTAGCTTCCTCATATCTTTCAATTGGAGAGTTTAGTCCATTTATAGCCAATGCTATTACTGATAAGTAAGGACTTACTCCTACCATTTTGTTATTGTTTTCTGGTTGTTTTGTAGTCTTCTTTCTTTACTTCCTTCCTTCCTTCCTTCCTTCCTTCCATCCATCCTTCCTTTCTTCTCATCTACCATTTTGAAAAGGTGATTTTCTCTGGTGATCTGTTTTAATTTCTTGATTTTTATTTTTGTGTATCTGTTGTAGGTTTTTAAATTTGAGGTTACAATGAGGCTTTCAAATAACATCTTTTACTCATTATTTTAAACTGATGAAAACTTAACACCGATTACAAAAACAAACAAATGAACTAACCAAACAAGCAGAGAGAAAATGAATAAAACCTCTACACTTTAACTTCATCCCCCCAGCTTTTTAACATATTGTTGTTTCTAATTACATCTTATTATACTGTTTATGTCTTGAAAAGTTGTTTAGTTATTATTTTTGATCAGCTCATCATTTAGTCTTTCTACTCAAGATATGAGTAGTTTACATATCACAATTACAGTGTTAGAATATTCTGTTAGTCTATGTACTTACTATTACCAGTGAATTGTGTACCTTCAGATGATTTCTTGTTCCTTAACATCCTTGTATTTCAGATTGAAGAATTCCATTTAATATTTCTTGTAGGACAGGTCTGGTGCTGATGATATCCCTCAGGTTTTTTGTTTGTTGGTTGGTTGGTTTGTTTGTTGTTTTTTGTTTTGGTTTGGTTTTGGTGGTGTTTGTATTTTATTTATTTATTTATTTATTTTTTTGGTCTAGGGAAGTCTTTATTTCTCCTTTGCATTTGGAGGATATTTTTGCTGGATATACCATTCCAGGGTTAAAAGGTTTTTGCCTTCAGCACTCTAAAGATGCCTTGGCACTCTCACCCAGCCTGTAATGTTTCCACTGAAAAGTCTGCTGCCAGATATATTAGATGGAGCTCCATTGTATGTTATTTGTTTCTTTTATCCTGCTGTTTTTTTAATCCTTTCTTTATCCTTGGCTGGTAGGTGACATTTACAGTTATGCACCAGCTATGGCAGAAGCCACTGGGTACGTGCTTTATGTTTGTTTACTGGAGAGTCTCTCTGTTGTCTCAGAAGTTGGGCTAGTCTGTGGAATGCCTGGTGTCCTAAGTTCCCTGCTCATCCCCAGAGGCTGGGGGACAAAGATGGGCAGAGGTGGACTGCCAAGCTCTCCCTCAGATACCCCAATGATGAGCACCAGTACCAGCGCTGATGGGGTGGCAAGGAGAGCTTATGGTGAAATTCAACAAGTTCTCCAGTGGGTGAGGGAAGAGAGGGTTGCACCAGCTCCACATTCTGGACAGGCAGGAATGTGATCTGCCTCCCTATCACCCCTCTGTCCCAAGTCTTGTGACTTTCAGTTCAGACAGACACTGTCATTTATTTCCATGCTACAGCGTAACTGAGGGCCATGAAAAACACCTGTCCCATGGATTTCTGCTAGAATGGCCTCAGGATGGAACCTTTTTCCTCAAGCCAAAACAGACAGCTTTGCAGCTCACCTGACTTCTACTGCAGGGACACTGCCCTTCAGTGTAGAAAGTGGGAGGGGACTACCCTTCATGGAAGCCCAGGCTTGGTGGGCACACCACTAGTAGGGATGCAACAGCCCCTAATAGCACTGGAAAGGCCATCCACAAGTATACCTATGCAAACCCCCTGGGGGAGCAGTTACAGCTGCATCCACCACAGTGGGCAGGGGTGAGGAGGAGAGGGTCCCATCTTCATATCTCTTCCTGAGCACCAGAGCTGCCTGTTAGTGGGCTAGAACCACACTCTTCCCCTACAGACCTCAGTGCTGTGTCCACATATCTGCTGGAAGGAGCACAGTCACCTTCAGCTCACAAGCAGGAAACTCTCAGGCACAGGAGTGTGTGCACTCTGGTTTCCTTTGTTCCAAGGGGTACTCCTTTGGAACACTGTATTCTCCCTTCCCCTAGGAGCAGTCTGCCCTGAGAGTTAGACCTATGGGAATCCTGCATTCTTCTGAATCCCACTGGCCCTCTGTGGTTGCCACAGTCCAAGTGTGCGGTGGGGAAGGTTTGCAGGGGATCCGGTGATGCACAGACAAAAGTGCTGAGACTACATGGGCAGGATAGAATCCCAAAATGGGTGCTCACCCCGTATAATACCTGCTACTCCAGCTCGGGTCTCAGAGAAGGGCAAGTGACCCTGTGCTAGCTGGAAGCCTGCTGCTCTGCTTTCAAAAAATTCCAAAATCGCTGCCCACACCAGTGCTTGGACTCACAAGGGTAAAGGGCAGGACTCTCCAACAGTTCAGAAACTAGCAGTCTGCTGCATGGCTGAGGGGAACAAAAATACCCCCAGCTACCCTTTCTATGGGACTCCATGTTCCTCAGGGGTCAATCTCTCCCAAACTCTTGTTTCCTTCTTTTTCTGTGCCCCAGCTTTTTCCCATGGGTTCTCTGATTGGCTCTAGACATCTCCCCTCAGTATTCCACTCTGGCCATAATTATTCACCTATAACTTTGGTTCTTCTGAGGAGAACTGGTGACTGAAGTGCCTAGTCAGACATGTTGAAAAAAAAAACCTAAAATTTTAAAAAATAAAAACAAAGCAAAGTCAAATCCTTTCTTAAATACCAGCAATGAACAATACAAATTTGAAATTAAAAACACAATACTATTTACATTAACACCAAACAATTATATACTTAGGTATACATCTAAGAAAAATGTACAAGATGTATAGGAGGAAAACTCCAAATTACTGATGAAAAAAATAAAAGATCTAAATGGAGAGCCATTCCATGTACATGGATAGAAAGACTCAATACTGTCAAGATTTCAGTTCTTCTCAACTTGATATATAGATTCAACACAATCCCAATCAAAATTTTGGCAAGTTATTTTATGAATATTAACAAACAAATTCTAGAGTTTATATGGAAAGGCAAAAGATCCAAAATAGCCAACACAATATTGAAAGGGGTAGAACATGGTCAGAGGGCTAATACTACCCAACTTCAAGACTTACTGTTAAGCTACAATAATTAAGACAATGGGATACTGGTGAAAGAACAGAAAAGTAGATCAATGAAACAGAACACAGAGTCCAGAAATAGACCCATAGAAAAATAGTCAATTACATACCTATGGGAATGGATAAAATCCAAAACACTGACAACACCAAGTGCTAAGAATGTGGAACAACATGAACTCTCATCCATTACTTGTAGGAATGCACAATGGTACAGTCACTTTGGAAGGCAGTTTGTCAATTCCTTACAAAACTGAACACATTCTTATCATATAATCCAGCAATTGTTCTCCTTAGTATTTACCCAATTGAGTTAAAAACTTATGTCTACACTAAAACCTACATACCACCATAAAAGATAAATGGATTTTTCAAATTTAGTATACAAACACAACAGAATACTATTCAGCCATTTTTAAAAATTAAATCCTATCATGTGAGACGATATGCATGAACCTACAGGACATTATATTAAGTGAAATAAGCTAGGCACATAAGGACAAGTACTGCATGATCTCAGTCATATGTAGAATCTATAAAAGTTGATCTTATAGAAGTAGAAAGTAGAATAGGGATTACCAGAGGCTGTGTAAGATAAGGAGAGGGAAGGATAGGGAGAAGTTGGTCAATAGGTACTATTTTACAGTTATATAGAAGGAAAAAGTTCAGATGTGCTATTACACAGTAGGGCAATATAGTTAACAATAATGTATTATAGGTTTCAAAATAGCTAGAAAAGATGCTTTTGAATGTTCTTACCACAAAGAATGGATAAATGTTTGAGATGATACATATACCAGTTACTCTGATTTGAATGTATACATGTATCAAAACATCACGCTTTACACCATAAATATGTACAATATATTGTATATATAATTGTGTATCAATTAAAAATAAAATTCAAAACTCTATACACCAATGTTTATAGCAGCTTTATTCATAGTCACCAAAACTTGTAAGCAATCAAGATGTTCTTCAATAGTGAATGGATAAACTGTGGTATATCCATGAAACACAGTATTCAGTGATAAAAATGAATAAGTCATAAAAAGACATGGAGGAAACTGAAATGTATATTTCTAAGTGAAAGATGTCAATCTGAAAAGATTACATACTTCATGAGTTCAAATATATGACATTCTAGAAAAGGCAAAGCTATGGAGAAAGTAAAAGGATTACTAGTTGCAAGACTTCCTAGACAAGGGAGTGAGGGATGACTAGATACAGCACAAGGGATCTTTAATGCAGTGAAACTATTTTGTATGATACTATAATGGTGAATATATGTCATTATACATTTGTGAAACTCCATAGAATATAAAATTCAGAGTGAACCCTAATGTAAACTATGGCCTTTAGATAAAAATAATATGTCCATCTATCTATGTAGACAGATAGATATCAATAAATTACTACAAATACAAATTTACCACAATAATGCAAGATGCTAATAATAGGGGAAATGAGGTGGGCAGGGTGGCACGTGGTATGAGAAGTACATGGGAACTCTTTGTACTTTCTGCTCAATTTTTCTATAAACCTAAAACTGCTCTAAAAAGTAAATTCTATTAATTAAAAAGGGTATTAGAAAGAGAGCAATATATTATGTCCTTCAGTGGAAGGTCTTAAACAGAGTAATTCTTCCTAATTTGATCTATACATTAAATTCGTTACAATCAAAATTCAATTTTTTTCATGGAACTTGACAAGTTTACACTAAAATTCCTATAGAAGTGTAGAGAGCCAAAAACAACCAAAAAAACCAAAGATGGTTTTAAAGACAAGGCATAAACTGATACTTATTGACCTTGTTTCATTACTTACTAAGACGACAATAATTCTGACAATGTAGGACTTACAGGTAAGCAGACTAATAAAATAGAATGAATTAAAGGATCCATGTCTATATTAATTTCATAAAAGATCAAAGTGACATTATAAATCAGTGGGAAAAGGGTGGACAAACAACTATCCCTATGCCACTGTCTTTTCATGTGATGGAGATCTTCAAGTCTACAGGACTGAACGTTGGGAAGGAAAGATGAATGTGAAGTGGGGAACAGCAAAAACAGCCTGGATCTCATAAGCATGAGCTGAAGCCAGTGAGGACAGACTAAAATTCCTGACAGTTCTTGTTACCTCCAATCTTGATGTACAGGCATTCTATAGAAGCTGGGGCCCTTCTTCATGGAGCTAAAACACACATACCAGACCCAGGTGCTAGAGAAGCTAAAGGAGGATCCAGGGGAAAGTAAAACAGTCACAGCCTTACTGCTGCTTCATGCCAATGAGGTGATCCAGCAAATATAGGATAAAAGTGTAGGGCTACAAAATGCCTGTTGCTTCACTTCAGCCCTCCAAATCTCACACAAGAATCTCTCTTATGGCCTACCCTAACTGGAAACATACACAAAAGTAAATCCTGGGAAATTTAGTTTAGCCTAACCAAACTGATATACTATAAAGCCAGCACAATTAGGAAAAAATGTATTAATACCATCCCCGAGAAAGGACACAGACCATAGAAGAAAAGATAGATAAACGTTAACATTATAAACTCCTGTATGTCAAAAGAGACTATGAACAAAGCTAAAAGACAAGCCTCATACACCTTAAAGATAATTGAAATCTTTATAGAAATCACAAAAAGATTCATATCTAGAACATTTTAAAAGTTCCCACAATCAGTAAGAAAATTTTATGCACATCAATAGATAAACAGACAATTCAGGGAATAAAAATCTATAATGGACAATGAGCAGGTGATCAACTTCACAAACGTATCAGAAAATAAAAATTAAAATAATATCCCTGAGATTGGCAAAAATGTAGTAAATTTGAAAACACCAAGTATTACTGAGGACCCAGGAAAAGGATAGTTCTTATACATTGTTATTAAAGTATATACTGGTACAGCCATGTTGAAGAGATAATTTAATAACTTGTGTGTGTGTACATGCACATAGTAGAGAACACAGAAATTTCACTTCTAGGTGTCTTAAAAAGAAACTTGCACATGTATATGAGAAGACATTAAAGAAATGTTTACTGGAATACTGTTGACAACAAAAAAGTGACATCAACCTAACTATTCTTCACTTGGGGATAAAAAACTGTTTATTATCACACTGAAATATATAGCAATTAAAATAAATTAACTGCTGTTAGTGTATCAGTATGGATAAATTTCAAAAAATGTTAATAAAAAAAGTTAACAAAGTTTCAAAATGGTACATAGAGTAGGATAATGTAAAAGTCTGAGCACATATCAATAACGTGTGTGTGTGTATGTGTGTGTGTGTGTATAAATGCATACATATTCTGGACCTATACATATGTGGTAAAAAATATATGCATAGAAAAATGCCCCAAACTCAAAATACTACTGTAGTTTCTCATGATGTGAGACAGAAAAGGAAGTGCCAGGAGAGTGGAACTTTAGCTACCTCCGTAACATTCATTCATTCATTTATAAGAGGGATCTGCTAAAATTTAAAAATCTATAATCTGTGATGGCTACCTGGATGTCTGTTTTGTTATTTTCTGAATTCTATATACTTATAACATTCCATAATGTAAGACAAAACACTTTAAGAAAAAAATTAAAGGCACACATGAGAAATTTATTTCACAGTACACCTGAGAAATTTATTTCACAGTCTCATGTGTAGGGACTCCATTTAACAGTTGAAGACCTAAAAACAACTATGAGATAGATCACTTTAATTACTTACAATTAAATTCACAGAAAAAATGATCAAGCAGACCATGTAGATGAGTTTAAATCTATACAAAGACTGGATAGGACCAAACAAATAGTTTCTAGTAACATGCAATGGACTTTGTGTCCAATCTTTGGATGTAATATCTCTTGAAGGATACATAGGAAACCGGTAATCAGTAGTCATAATTATTAAGAGAAACAGAGGAACCTAACCAGTAGTTACATCATTAAGAGAAACAGGAATGAGTAAGCAGCAGTGGGAGTCTTAAGTTTTCACTGTGTACCATTTTGTAATGCTGAAAGTTTTTTGTCATTTGAACCCTTCCAGAGTATACAATATCATATACGTAAATTCTTAAAAGGCAATCAAATGTTTTCCTCCAATTGTCTTTCTCCTTTTTCAATGTAAACGGTCCTGGAAGCAGTAACACAATGATATCTCAGGGTAAGTTAGTTTACAGATGACATTCTGTAAACTAACTTATATAGAGGACTATAATAACAGAGTGGCAAATATTTGCTACAAATGCCACTACTCACTACTCTATTGCCCGTGACAGATATTGCAAATCTATGTGGCACTTTTTCTTGCCAAACCAAAGGCTCCAGGCAGCCATTGTCAATTGATCAAAGATAGCACTCCAGATAATGTTTACTTGTCATACTTACTTCATAAGTATATACAGTAAGTATACTTGCTCTATGCCGTGAATGAACAGTACGTAGGTAAAAATGAAAGAAAAAATGCAGAAGAAATTTTGATCCTCAATGAAAAACTATGCATTGTCTGGAAGACACTATTCCGGGTTGTCCGATTTTAGTCTTTCATTGTCTTTGAGCCATTTTACAACTTTAAAATGCAGGTAATTGATAAAGATACAAATTATGTCCTTTCGGGTAGAGATTTAATAGACTTCCCTTCCCATCCTGTGGGAAAAAACTATTTCACCCTCATTTGCATGTTTATTTCAGTATTCCTGATCTATAAATCTGCCTGTTTTACAGATTCTCTTTTAGCCAGTTATGACATTTCTCTGGTCCCTCATTGAATGAGTTAAATAAAATCTTTAACAGGTGTTCATTTTTATATTCATTTGAGAGTCATTTTACTTTTCAAAAAATTTTAGAATGTTGTAGGGTAAGACAACAAAAGGAGACACATCAAAAAAGTAAGAGCGGTATCTCCTTTAGGGCACACTTTGCTTACTGTAGTATTTTACTTTACAGAAAGATTTCCTGCACTAGTATCAAAGGAATATTCTAGCAGTGCAGAAAGCTCAGGTGAACAGATTCAGGGTTTTTCTTCTTAAAATACATCAACATCTGAGCAGCCATATGGAGAATAATCAAAATAATATTCAAAATCTTTATTTTACTTTGCTCTTTTCTACAAGGTCACTGGCCCAAGTTATCCAAATACTAGTCATATTATATTCACAGACACAACCTAAAAGTAATTTCCCCCAAAGAATTTGTATTCTTTTAAGATTTCTGAAAAGTTGACTTATTTCTAGCAGGTTCCTTCCAGCTCAGTTTTCACTATGCAGCTTTGTTAAATTCATTCACAGGATTCTGGAGGCAGACTGAGAACACAGGACTTTCCAACTGGGAAAGTTTATGTATGCCCTCAAATGTTGCACCCCACCCCCAGCTCCCCGCTCAAGTATACCCACATCCAATTCAAGAGCCTTGTTACTATACCAAGAGAATAACAAAAGCCTGGTTTTGTTTGGTTTTATACCAGTATGGCAGTATGACAAAGAACTCCAGTTTCTATAAACAAGGGTAACTAAGCCACAGTTTTACTTAACACTGACCTAGCTGCTTAAGGTAAGAGAGCAAAAGATAGCTCAGTTTTTAAATTAAAACCACAAACAATGTGAGTTCCTCATTTTCACAAAGTAGGTATCCAATTAAAGCTTTTCAAGACTATTCTACTCCCCCACCCCAAACCTGCTTCCTAGAGTTACTTTTAACTGCAGTTTTCACAGAAAATAGAAAAAAGAGGAAATGATTTGTAAATACACAAAAGACTGAGCTCATCCTCAGTGACTCCGGGGCATACTCCTGGAGAAGGGCTGAGCAATTAAGGTGATTGTGGAGGTCATAATCACTGTAGCTTGCTGTGAAGTTCGTGTGAATATTTGAATATGAATGCAAGTAATATATGCAGAATTAATTTTCAGAAGCCAGGCTACATTGTTTACATGGAATTGAAAATCTCACTGCCTAGCTTGTGTGTATGGAGTTCTGAATAGAGAAACAAAAGGAATGGTTAAAACCATGCTTAATGGGGTCCTGAAAACACATTTTCAAAAAGGATCAGACATGATTTTTAAAAGGTAGCAATTTCATTTCTGGGAAAAATGACTTTTTTGCCCTCTGGATCTTCTTCTTATCTCCTTTTTCTGCTACCCGTTGTCGATGATGATTTGGTAGTTGCTGAAATTGTTGACTGTTCTTTTAAAAAACTAAACAAAATTTATGTGGTAGCAGGTGCTTTCACATTTTATTAGCTTCCTTTTTTAGATGATAAAATCAACCCCAGAAGAGTAAAATGACTGGTTGGCCCAAGGTCATAAATGACGGGGTTAAGATTTGAACTCATATATCCTAACTTCATTTTGTCAGACAGAACCTTAAAGTAATTTTGTTGAAACATCTCTGATATTTTCCTTTTAAAGACATTTGTATTTAAATAATCTTATCCATTGTAATTTGGCACCACTCCAAATATGCAGGCAGCTGTGTATGATGCCAAAATTCATCTCAAGTTTATATACTAATCTTCATTTCCATTACTGTCACCCTCAAGACATTATCTCTCATCTAAACTACTGCAAAAGATTGCTAACTAGTCTCCCTTTGTCTACTCTTACGTTTCCTACTTCTTTCTTCTCTCCTTAACATAAATCAGATCATGTAATGCTACTGCTAAATTCTTTCAATGATTTCCTATGGCACTGAAATAAAATTCAAATTCCTGACCATGACCTACATGACCTGATTCTTGGTCCATTTCTCCAGTGTCATCCTACCTTGTACTACTCTCCCCACAACTAACTGTACTGCAGCAACACTGGTCTTCTTTCTACTCAGCAAACACATCAAACCAATTCAGTGTCAGGGCCTTTGCACTTGCTATTTCAGTTTCTTGCCAATTTTTAGCTCAAACGTCACCTCTTCAGGGAAGCCTTCTTCTCTATCAGAGTCTTTTATTTTAGTTTTTTTATAATGCTTACTACTATGAAATTTACTCATTTATTTATTATTTATTTCTTGTCTTCCTCTTCTAGGAGTCTGTTTTCTCTCTTTCACCACTGTATCTCTTGTTTATGAAAAATTCCATAACTGGGTTGAACATATGAATGTGTGAATGAATAAGGTTGTCAAAGTCCAGTTGACAGCATTGCACAGATAGTTATGTGTGTTGGTTGGGGACAAACATCAAGGAGGGGATTTTTGTTCTTAACAAGGAGAGTGGCTTGTCAGGACCCTTTCAGAATTTGTTTATGCAAAAATTTTTCACAAGCAATTCCCTGAATCTCATTCATGACTCCCTACAAGGCCATGGAACACAAATTAGGAACCTCTGTTTTAGTTCTAGTATATGGTACAAGTACATTATCTTGACTTACATGATGCTGAATAATTTAACTTTTGTTTAGTTTGCTTTACTCCTCCTGCTCCATCTCTGCAATCTAAGCTCAAGCCATACTGGATTACTTTCAATTCTAGACTCTTACTAGAAATTCATCTGCCTCTAGACTTTTCTATTCCCCTACCTAGAATCTACTTTTAACTCCCACCCCTGACTTTCACCTAACTCTAATTTTTCAAATCGCTACATAGACCTCATTTTCTCTAGGAATTCCTTCCTAATTAAGTATGAGTTTAGAGTCCTAAAAAAGGATCTCACAGTCTATTCTGTACTTGTCACATTAAAACACTTCCACAAAGTATTGTGATTGTCAGTTTACATTATTCACACGCACAGATTCAGGGAATATGTCTGTTTTATTCAACCTGGTATCAATAATGCCTAGTATAATGCCTCACACAGAGAAGGGCTCTTATTAATATTGGGGAATTAAAACAAACTTATCTTCCTGGCCTCCCCTTTATTTTTATAAATGTTGGTATTTCATATCAGGAACTATGTATGAACGTCAATCATATTATACAGGATCTTCAAATTAGAGTTTCCAAATTTAGTCACAAATTTTGTTTCTGATTTTAAGGAGAAATTTTTCAAAGACTAATACAGTTTGTATCAAGGTTCAAATTGTGTCTTTCAAATGTTTTCAAATGGTAAAATAAAGGGTAGTAAAACAAGCAATATTTGTAGTTACAATAAAAACAGAAATTTCTCCAATGTCACATTCATGTTAATACTGAATTTGCCTGTCTGTGGAATGCTTATTGCTATTTAACAAAAACTTGAGAGGCCATGTAAATCACTCAATCACCTTCTAAATTAAGCCAGTTTAAAGATCTTTCATGGGTAAGTTAAAATAAAACAATAATATAGCATGAATGTATACTGTGGGAAACTAATGAGCCTGATGAATTAACAGTGCGATCAGGAGGCAGAACTAGCAAGCAATTTGGGTAATAATAAATGTTGGTGCTAATCTCTTCAACTTTGCTTCCTCTGTATTTTCATAGTAGAAGGAACACTTACAAACACAAAGACTTTTGATAGTCTACCAAGAAAAGTTCCTAATAATACTTTACTCTTCCAGCACCATTCATCTCCAAAGGGCCTTAAATATATTCCCCTTTTCTCATTTCAGATATACAGGGGGACCCCAACCAAGGAATGGCTCTTTATTCAGAATTCCCAATGAGACCGTTCAAATCCTATGCAAGAGAATCATCATTTTGGAAAAACACGTGTGCCTTCTAAGACAACTCATTTTTTAGTTTATATGAAAACAAGAGATGAAATATGAATATGAGCAAAATAAGCAGAATCACAATTCAGAGAGATATGGCTTGGAAAAACAAAATAAAAGGATGTGTTTACATAAATTATAAGCATTCCAGGCCAAGGATATTATTCTTTCTCCAGTTCTGTCAACCATTTACGTAGTATTGTGTACACTTGTGGCAATACAGAATGAATAATAATAATTAATACAGTATGTTTGTTCTGAATGTCACAGACTTCTTCTCATTGGGTTCCTGCAGTGCACTTTTTTTTTAGTTAATTTATAATGGACCATATGTATTTCCCAATCTTCGCCTGTTAGGCATGTTTCTCTACAAATCCACTAGTGATTATTTTGGACAAATATCTGCTATATCATTATTAGCAAGGCATGGACTTCAAAGAGTTCAACTTGGATAGTGTTGGAATGCTGGCCAAGAGCTTTAACCTCAAAGGGGTGTGATTTCGGTGATTTCTGGTTTCAGATGGCTCTGAAATGGAGAACAGACATGGGGAATCGGTAGGGGAGTAAGAATAAAGAAGGGATAGCAAAATCAAGCATGAAGCCATACCAGTACCATTTAAAATACCAAAACATCAAAATTCAAAGCCATCTTTTTTTTCATCCTTCTAAGGTATTTATTTGTTGAAGGAATCAACAAATCAATGTGGAGAGTCCCTATTGAAACAGCTTTCTAACTGGCTTCCTCACAAATCTTCTTCCTTCTCCAATCTATTTTACAGACTTCTGCCAGGACAATCTATAAGTATAGTTCCAGCAATAATTTTTCTTTAATTAAAAAAAAATCAAACTAACCACTGCCTGTACAATAACTCTTTGGCATGGATCCTAGGGTCCCTTGCAATTCAGCTGTGCTGGACTTTCTTGCCCAATCTCCTTCCACTCACCTCCACACATTCTAAGTGTCCACAATATTAATCCTCCCTACATTCTCTCAAACATCCTCTGTTGAGTTCCCAGAAACATCCCTGACTCTTCTATACTGCAGTGCCTTTGTTTTTGTTACTTACTCTATAACACTCATCCTCACTTTGTAAACCAAAAAAAAACTTTCTCATCACTCAAGGCACAGATCAAATATCATCTCCTCCATGCTAACTTTCCTTACTCTCCTCTTATTAGATGAGCTAATTCCTCCTTATCACTTCTTAGTTTATGTGACAAGCCACTAACCAGTCTCCTTCAATAGACCAAATTCATGGGCAGAGACACCTCTTTCAGCCTTAGGTCAAGCACAGCAGGTGCTCAGTAAATATTTGCTTAATAAAGGTATGAATTACTACAGCTTTAAAACACTAAAATAAAATGTGAAAAGTACATTTTCTTAGCAGGCAATATAATGAAATCCCTAGCAATGCATATCACACCACTGTCCTTAGTATTTGCCTCCAAACAGAATAAAAACAATTATTGATAGAAACAGCCTATAAAGCAGATACTGGCTCAATCCCTCAACACGTTCTATATAGAGGTTACATTCTAGGTTTCATTTAGTTTGTGAAGCCCAGAAAGGGCACCCCCACCCCACCCTAGCAGTAAGCATTAATCACACTGAAAGTGCTAAATCCAGTAACCTCTAAGTGCACTTAAGTCCCACTCAAAGTCAAGGGAAATTATGTGTATACGAGAAGTAGAAGGGGAGGAGAAATAAGAAAGATGCCTTGCTATTTCATGAAAAAGTCAGGAAAAAGACCACAAAGGTTCAATTCCCGAGAAAATTGTCACCCATTTGCTGTCACTTTTTCATCTTCATAGGAATTTATTGGATTAGGAAAGACCTTTGCTACTCCACATTATCCCAAGCTCCCAGTTGCCTTTGCATTAGTTAATGTCTGCACTTCCTGGTTAATTGTGGCAGACTAGCAGCAGGCTGCACAGATGTCAGATGTCATGCTCTATCAGTTGAAGAGGTTCCTGCCTCAGGCTGTTTATATATGACCTACCAGGATTTCCTGCTGCATGATGAAATAATTAGGGGGCCCTGGCATGCAAGGAATAATGTTGCAAGTAAGTTGTAGCAGCGTTATATTTGAAAACAAAATTGAAACATTTGGCTTATCTGTATCAGAATCTTCCTTAGGTTTACTGTGAACATTCTATTCCTTATTTTTATAAAATTCACATTGGTGTTAATTTTAATATTCACTGGAGAATACAATGAGTTTAGCAAGGCTTTCTTTAATGCTTGTGCTGTGATTTGAGTCAAGAGTAAACAGGGTAGGGAGAGGTCATTTTTGTTTAATTTTCTAAATAAAGTTTGTCTTTTGACTTTTATAAAAAACCAAGTCTACAGACTCAACAAAGTCTGTAGAAATACAGACTTTGTAATTGGTAAAAAAAGTTAGTAATATTTTCTAGATCAATTAATCCCTAAGTCTTACTGAACTCTAACTTCTTTCTCACGCAGAAAATAAGTATGCATTCTGTTTACAATAAATGTTTTGTCCATAAGAGTATATTCAAAGACTATAAGCTCTTAGCCGCATATGATTCCCAAGGTACCAGGGAATCATCCTATATACAAACGTGATTCAATGTTAATAATAAAAAATCTAATAATTTCATAAATTCTATCAACACAGCTAAATCGGCTGGACAATTTAGATCAAGTTATATTAGTAGGTTTTCCACTACCATGTTATGTATCCCTCTGCCTTAGTTCTTAATACCTGTTCACATTCTTTATTAAACCACTCACCTTCCATAATAAGACTGTAAACTTCCTGAAGGCCGTCATGCATTTTTTGTATCTCCTATTCCTAGTACAGTACTTAGCACATGTAACTACTCAATAAATTTTTGTTAAACTGAATTATATAATATGAAGTGAGGACGGGAGAACAAGTGCTTAAGAAAAAAGTAATGATCAAGTTGAATTCCTTAATTCTCCTTATCTTTTTCTGTGTTTATGTAATGCAATCTTTCCGTGTAGGTACAGTGTAATCTTTCTCCCCCTTAATCTTTCTACCCACTAATTCTTCACTGCTGCAATTCTTCTAAAAAAACTAATGATTCTCAAACCCCTCATCTGAATCATGGGCTTAGTATTATTTGTTTATATATAATTCCTATCATAAATTACTAAAAATAATTAAAATCCATCCATGTTTTGTTGCTTGAGAATCATACATACAAGAAAGAGATGAGGTACATTCCTGGAAAGCCAAGGAAACACAGTTTCAGAGCAGAAGGGAAGTTTCCTATTATAGTTGTAGGAAAGTTTTAAGAAAAGCAAGATACAAGATATTTAAGAACAGCAAATGATTTTTTCCCAAGCATCAACCCTGATCCATCAATAATAGCTACCATGTAAAGAGACAGCTTCCAGGTTCTGTGAGAAAGTACAATAATTCATTGGTGGTGTCTGTCTTGGCCTTGGAAGAAGTAACAACGTAAGTACCAACTACCTGCATCCCAGTAGTTCTTGCTAATGACCCAGAAGGCTGCAGTTATTTTATAGGAAAAGTGGAGAACAAAGAGACGCTCAAGCAGACGAGGATCTCTGAAGCACAGCAAAAGTTCAATTAGGCACTATACCCAGGTTTTGGCCTCCCACTACCTTAAGCTGCTTAATAAACATGTATTGACCACCTATAGGAGGCATACAAATAAATATAAAATTTTAATATTATGTGATTATTAACATTAAAGCCCACAAAGAATGTTAAAGGAATTCAAAGTAAAGTGACTAACCTTGGTGGTGATAAGAGTAAGGGATGCCAGGAAAGGTTTCCCAGAGAAAGAGATGGTCTGAACAAGGCTTTAAGTATAGTAGAAATTATCCAGACCAAAAAAATAAAAATAAAAATTAAATAAATAAATAAAAGAAAGGCATTCTGGGCAGCATATACAACAGCATTCAAGGAAATATCCTTAGTTCAGTTGTGCTGTTTAATTGAAGTGCATGTGTGGGATAATTAGAGATAAAGTTAGAGAAGTGGAGAACAGCTGGACCTCAAAAAACTTTGTGTGTCAACAGAGTGGAGAATTTTCAGCAGGTCAGTGGTTTTTATCTCTTTCTCACCCTGCATTGACTATACCTTCTCTATCCCTTTTCCTTCAGTGATAAACACATTGTGGTCTCTCCTTTACGACAAAAATTTTCCTTTGATCCTAAAATCTCACTGATTATATCTTTCCTTCTCTCCCAACCAAGTAGACAAGTTTCTGAAAATAATCATCTAATTTCAGTCTCTACTTCATATTTACCACTAAGCCTACTGTAATATGTTTTCTGTCCCATTGCTCCATCTGACTCCATGAGAAAGCACACTCAGCAAAGACTCCAATTAACTCTGTTGTCTGTTCTAACAGGCCTGGGTCTTAAGAGGACCGTTAGTGACATCTGACGTGACTGATAAGCACTTCTTTGATGCCTTCTTCTTTGGCTTCCAGGACATAGTCTCTTTTGCTTTTCCTCTTACCTCTCTAGCATCCCTAAGTCTTCATTGCAAGCTCTGCCTCCTCTACAAAAATTTTAGATGCTAATATACCCCTCTTTATACGTGCTACTCGTTAGTGAATTCCTTTCCATTCTTCAAGATCCAACCAAAATGCCACCGCCAAGGTAAAGCTTGCTCCTGAAGTACTTCATTTACAATTATCCCACCATATTGCACTTATGTGCATGTCAGCCTCTTCCTGTAAATGGTGAGCTCTTCAAAGGCAAAGGCCATGTATCATACAGTATCATTGTATCTACAGTCATGTGCTGACACTGGTAAATATACTATCTTTCCTTATTGCAGAAAGGAAAGGAGGGTTTAGTCAGTGGTACCCTTTGCATGAAATGTTCAGGTCTTAGAGCCCTAAAGGGTAGTAATCCCTCATGTTACAAAAAGAAATTGAGGCTCAGAATGGCAAGGTGATTGACCCAAAACCACAGAGCATACAAAGGGCAAGATTTTGAAATTCCAATTTCCTGCTATTTCATAGCTTGCCTGCTCCATTTTAAGTAAAAGATTCATACAAACTATCAAAATCAGGGAAGAATTTTAACTCAGCAGTTCTGAATTTACAAGTAACTGTATAATAGAGGGAACAAAAACAATTAGTTTGTGCAAATTTAGTTATCTTCTGTTTCTTAGAAGTGTGAAAGAGAAGAAGGATGCTAAAGATGAGAAATTTCTAGAAGAAATATTCCTGTGAGTTGCAGAAGCCTTGGTAAAATGTGTTTAATCCAGTCAGGAGATCCTCAGAAATGCAAATTACCCACTTGAAATAAGAAGGCACCTATTGTTCAGCCTTGATTGCCTCTGCAGGCCTACAGGCAAGGAAAAAAATATATATTTGAAGGAGAAAGGAGTCTAAGTAAACTGCACACATAGAAGAAAAATTAAAAATGAAGCCAAACTCCAACAGGGCTTCCATTTACCATCGAAGTGAGAAGAGATTATAGAGAAAAACCATTTGTGATTCTCAATCCTTTTAACTTTGTGTTGATTTTTGTTTTCTCCTATTTTCTTATAGGTGTTGATAAATCTAAATATATATTACAGTAGTTCCCCTTATCCTAGGGAGATATGTTCCAAGACCCCTAGTGCATGTGTGGGGTAATTAGAGTGAACGTGTGGGGTAATTAGAGTGTATGTGTGGGGTAATTCAAGTAATTACCTCAGTGGATGCCTGAAACCACAGATAGTAAAAAACCCAACTGCTGTCAATCAGAACATGTTTCTGTTCATGTCTTCCACAAATTTAATGTTTTTTCCATCCTAAGCAGTTATCATGCGCTACAGCCATACATTTTGCAGTTTCATGTGCAACAGCAAAACTAGCATACATTTATTTTTTCTTCTCCACAATTTCACAGATAAAAGATTCATTCTTACCACAGAACTTAGCAACCTCAGCACATAATTTTTGTCCTTACTTTTTTTTTTTCTTTTCATACTAAGTCAAGAACTTTACATTTGCACTTAAAGGAATCGAGTTACTGTTTCTCTTTGACATAATTGAATTGCCACCCACCACTACTCTTGTGCTTTGGGACCATTATTAAGTAAAATAGGGGTTACTTGAACACAAGCACTGTGATACTACAGCAGTTGATCTGATAACCAAGGAGGCTACTAAGTGACTAATAGGTGGGTAATGTCAGACAGCATGGAGACGCTGGACAAAGGGATGGCACAGGGCCTGGGCCGGATGGAACAAGTTGGCAGAAGATTTCATCACGCTACTCAGAATGTCACACAATTTAAAACTTGTGAATTATTTCTGGAATTTTCCATGTAATATTTTTAGATTGTGGTTGACCTTGGGAAACCAGATGTGGAAAGGGAATCCATGGATAAAGGGAGACTACTGCATTATATTTGTCCTGTAGAGCCCTACCTCCCCAGCCATAAATGTATACAGGGAGAAAAATTAGAGATGTCTCATTAATATAAAATATTTTATGCCAACAGAATAGACTTATAACAATAGTAAAAATGATAGTTTTCACTCATTTTGACATGTTCTTCATTCAGATTTTTGCTTCTATCTTACTTCTGCAAGTTCTATTCTTTTGCCTTGGAAGAAAATATGCTGATTTTTTTTACTTTATTCCTAACTCAATTTATCTTTGCAAGAAAAGGCTTAGTGACCAAAAACATAAGAAAACTTTCAAAGTCTGAGTTTAAAACATAATGAATCCTTCAGAAGAAAATAAACAAGGTGCCTTTTTTTTTCTAAAATAATTCTCATCTAACCTGTTTACCAGCTGAGAAATAAAGGCCTTATTTAAACTTGAAATTTTTTTCATCTCTTTACCCTATCTCCTTTTCATCTTTATAAACAGAAGAAAATCTAGAATTACTATACTAACAAAGGATACAGCTGAACTACACACAGGTTAAAACATTCTAAATAAAGTAGAGAATAATAAATAATAGAATAGTCAAGGGAGTTAGCATAATAAACACATGAAGAGTAACATGACATCCTACAATGTAAGATGCCTCCCATTTCTAAGTATTTTAAACTTCCTAAATGGAAAGAGAGCTTTAAAGGCATAAGCTAACATTCTATTTGCATCAAAACTAGAGAAATCATATAGTCCACTTCTTAACTAATTCTAAAATCCTCATTAAAAATAATAGTGATAGCAGTAGTAATGGAGGCGGTCATGATAGTGGTAGTATCAACAATCACCATTCATCATTCACTGCACATATTTGCAATATGTCAATCACTATGCTAACTGCCATACACGCATTATCTCATTTAAACCTCATAACAATCCAGTTGGATAATTATCTCCACTCTACAGATGAATATTCAGGTATATTTCTGGCTACTGGTGAGCTAGCTTCTGTCAGAACATTTTTAATGTTAAAAAATTTATTACTTCCTAAGGCAGCCCTTTCTATTTTAAAATGATTGTGTTCAAAAACTTTTATTCATATGGACCCCAAATTACCTTCATAAAACCCCCACTCGTTCACCTTAGTTCTATTTTTTAGAAGCAAAACATGTCCAATATTTTTTCCAAGTGACAACCCTTCAGATCTTTGAAGATTGCTATCATGATATCATTTGCTATAACTAACCTGGTTCAGTATCACTGCAGCTAGATCTATCACCAAAGCCAGGCCAACCAATTTACTCCTCATCTGAAAACTCAGTTTTGAGCCAAAATCTGAGAAAAAATTAGCTTCTAGACAGGAGAACTATAGAGAATACTTTATCTCACATCCTTTATCACAGCAAGTTACCCTAACGCTGGCTTTTTTCTAGTTTGTGATTTTTTCCAGTTTATGGTTAACCAGTTATCTGTTTCCTATGACAAATCCCCTGCCTTAATTTTATTCTACTCTGAATCCTTCAGTGATTTCTAATAGGAAATATAAGTCATTAGCAAACTCTACAGGGCAAATAATTTCAGGTTTCACTCTTACACTCTTTAAATAGTATCTTGTTGGTAATGCACATTGTATTTTAAAAGAATTAGAACTGAAAATGCAAATAACCAACACGTATTAGTGATTGCTACAAGCCAGGCACTATTCTAAGCACTTTACTTATATTAACTCTTTCAATCCTGACGATCCTATTAAGATTGGTACTGTTATTATCACCATTTTAATAATGAAGAAACTGAGGCATAGAAGCTGACTAACTTGTCCAAAGCAAGTCCTATGGAACCTGGAATAGAAATGTGTGACTCTTCATCACAACATTATGCTTCCTTCCAGTAAATATTAAAGTCTTCTGGAATCTGAAAATTGTTTCCTATAGTTTGGCATGTTCTGGCAATTTCCAAAGAAGATCAGCAATGTTTTTCTGGGTCATTCCACTCCTCTTTTGTGAATTAACACATCTTTCTTCTTATAAGAGTGGCCGCAATACAGGCTGGGAGCAAGGATACTTTGACTCAGGAATGAGGAATCAGAAATGCAGGTTGACCAACAAGACTCAGTAAGATCCAGATTTTTGTGGGAAGTGGAGGAAGAGGGATGCGACTACTTCAAGTGATATTGAAGATACAGTTTCTAATATATACTAATGTGGCCACCACTGCCACATTCAGCTATGCTCTGAAATGAAGACCCATTGGTCAATTATATCTATATTTGGTTCAACCTGTGTATCTTTTCAGGACTATGTACTCTCAGTTATAGTCAAAAGACTGGGTCTATTTTGCAAACTCATTGTCCTGAATATGAAAACAGAAAAAGCTAGAGTTTTGTTTGGAATGGAGCTCACATGAGTTCTATAGTCATCTTCCAAGCCAACAGTTAGAGACAGTATAGTTGTTTAACTAAAGACACTTAACCTTCTGGCCTTTTAAAATCTAAACTGAGAGGATACTAGATAAGAAAAAATCTGCCTTTCATAGTCAGCAGTTATGGAAATTAAAGAAAAGAAAAATGACTTTTTACAGGGACTTTTTGTTCATCGTAGGTTAAAAAAGGTAAAAAATAAGGCTCATTTTTAAGATATCTCACTTTCTGCTCAAGTGCTATTTTGTGTCAAACTCAATTGTCCACACAATGTACATACATATTCTATCTGTTAGAACTCGAAAAAGAATCTTATCTATTTTGACCAACCTAATCATGACTGAATGAATGGTTCCATCATTTCAAGAGAAAATGATAGCGAGCTATCCCACATATAGGCAGTTTTAACATAAACCATTCTCTCAACCTAACTAAGCAGTGGAGATGCTTATTTTAGGATGGAATGAATCTTCCAGATCTTGGCTCTGTCTTTTTTTCTTGGCTGCCTTCTAACTATTTGTAACCTCTTGTTGGTTACTTTATCTCCCTTTACATCTTTTCCTACACTCCCACTCAACCCCAACCTCTAAAATGCAAATCTTTTTTATATGTCAGCCTCCATTTGGCAAGCTGGATTACTGATTCAGGCATTTTTCTGCTGATTTAAACAAATCGCTTATCAGTTATTTTTCTGTCCCTAAATCCCTATGCTATAATAGGGTAATATGAGGAAATGTTCATCTCTTACTATCTTTTTTAAAGTAAAACATGCCTATTTATTGCACAACTATACACACACAGCCCAAGTCCCACAACCTTCTCAACTTTACAATGAGTAATAATTTCTTTTTTCAAACAATACAAATATATCTTCACTTTGGGAAGACAGATGAAGAATTTATCCACATGTATTTCTGATGCAGGTGAAAAGACAACAAAATATACTAAGAATTTAAGAACTTTCTCCATCCTTATCATGTGACCATTCTGAATAGTCCCAGAAAAAACGGCATTTTCACTAAACACATGTGTATTTCAGCTCTGGATAAATGTATTCTTATAATATTTTTCATTTGCTATAACATCTTTCCAAATAGTTTCTCACAGTCTATTAGCACCTCTCTACAAATCTTAGCAGCCCACAGCCCACAAAATATTCCCAAGTATCACAGTAGTTGGTTTCATACCCAATGTATACAAGGCTTGTTCTTCAGCATTCCATCTCCTGAAAAACACAGAATAGTACAAATTCTCTGGCCTATGGGGCAAGAATGAGGTTCACAAAAATTTGTCAAGATAAATTCACCAACTTCTACGGCAGAAAGCACACAACAGTGAAAGTTTCAATATTCACCTTCTCAGCTTCTCTATTCCCTGGTGTACACAACCTTCTTCGGAAATGAAGCCTGCTCTATTCAGAAGAGAAGTTCTCTCTTATCTATCATTTCACTTTCTGTGGTTTCAGTTACCTGCAGTCAACTGCCATCCAAAAATCTTACAGTATTTTGAGAGAGAGAGAGATAGAAAAAAGGAGATCTTATTCACATAACTTTTGTTACAGCATATTATTATAATTGTTCTATTTTATTATTAGATATTGTTGTTAATCTCTTACTGTGCCTAATTTCTAAATGAAACCTTATCAGCAGTATGTGCAAGAAAAAAATCATAGTATACATACAGTTCAGTGTTATTGATGGTTTCAGGCATCCACTGGGAGTCTTGGAACATATCCGGAGCGGATAAGGGAAGACTAATCTAACCCGGAAACAATTTTTGTCTCTTTTTCAAAGAAAAAGGTGCTAGAGATACTAACTGAAAAAGCATCTGCCTTGGCTGCATAATAATCTTCTTGAGACAATGCAGGGCTTCTGCCTATAGCTGTGCAGGTTGCGTTCTGCACAAAAGTACTAAGCCAAGGGAGCAAGTGTGGTTAAAATCTGGGCTTTACATAGTTGGACAAAACCCATACCCTTAGGATGTGACTGCTGAATGGAGGTACCTTTACTAATTTGTGCAAAGGCACTAATGGGCTAGTGGTGACCCTGTAGATAAGGACCATATCAGCTTTACGATATGGTCCCAGCATTTTGAACAACCCATGACACATAAGAGCCACAAAGTAAGCATTTGAGAGGTGAGGGGAGAGAAAGGAAATAAATAATTCTCCACAAGTAGTATCAATAAATGCAAAACTCAAGCATAGAATCTGAGAGAAGTGCTCCTTTCTTTGGCTGTAGAATGTGCACTGTTAAACCTGCAAAGTCAGAGAAAAAAGAAAAATGAGCATTATATGTTGTTACTGTTTTTATTCATTTATTTTTAAAAATCATGAAAAACATAAATTAAACTACAACCTAACTTTTAATCATCCTGACCCCCTAACAATCTAGCCAAATGTTTTTGATGCCAGGAGTATATCAGAATTTTATTAAAAATAAAGAACATTTTGATGGGCAAAATATTTTGTAAACTTGCAATGCATTTCATCAAGGTACAACTGTGTACTTTCTACTTGTAACCCAATATTAAAAGAAGTAGCATGATTTTTAAGTTACGAGGGAAACAAAACTTCTGTAAGCCTATACTCAACTGTATTAGTTACCTGTGGCTGCTATAACAAATTATCACAAACTTGATGGCTTAAAACAACAGAAATTTATTCTCTTAAGAGTTCTGGAGGTCAGGAGTCCAATATCAAGGTGTCAGAGGATCACACTGTCTCCAGAAGCTCTTGAAAGAATCCATTCCTTGCCTCCTCCAGCTTCTGGTGGCCGTTGGCCTTCCTCGACTTGTGGCCATATCTCTATCTGCTCTGCCTTTACATGGTCTTGTCTTCAGTGTATCTTCTCTTCCACATGTCTAATTTCCCTCTGTCTCACCCTTATAATAATATGTGATTACATTTAGGGCCCACCAAACAATTCTGGATAAATTCCTTCTCTCAAGATCTTGAATGTAATTGCATCTTTGGCTCTATTATGTAATATTCCCAGGCTCTTGGGATTAGGAAGTAAATATATCTTTTGAGGTGCCCTTTTTTGCCTGCTACACCCACATATTGTATTTTACTGTTATTATATTATCCGAATAAATATTCATATTGTTCTCAGTTTTCATGGTTCTTTAAATAGATTACAATACTTTTAGGAACTCTCTTGAAACAGGAAAGATTCCTTACTTAAGACACCAGAATTTTTTATTCTAAATCTGAGTCCAAATTCAATGACAACTCTTAAGGAACATGTTTCACCTTTATATGGTGAACCTCCTATAAACATTCTGAACTAATTTTGTGCAATTCTGAAATATTTTCTTTAGATACCATAAACTGCTTTGTTACATAGTTGTAGTTGAACTGATAGTGCCAAATTACTAGACAAATAAAATATTTGACAAGTCAGCCCTTTCTCCTTTGTCAAATTCGGCTTGTATCTCAGAGAAATATAATAAGCTGAAGCAATTGGTACTTTGCAAATTGCCAAAATTATGTGCCTAAATTAGAATTTCATCAAATAATGGTGATGTTAACATCAGCTTACTGTATTGACAACTATAGTGTAATGCTTTTAAATGTTTAGAATAAATTTCAATGAGAGATTATGGATAAAAAGAAGTGCTAGCTGTCCACACAGATTTAAAGAGGGCTAATAATATCATAGCTATATCTTTATGCCCAGCGAAGTTATTGTTTTTTGTTGTTTTCAGTGTACCCAGAATTGAATAAGCTCCTGAAGACTGACTTAGGCTAGCTAAACTCATCAGAGTTCTGATTCATGAAGCAACATGTTCATTTACAATGAGGAACATGGTTTTCTTCAGTGATCACGGGAATGGGTCTGTCTGTTATTCAGGGAATCCCTTTCTTCAGATCAAAATGCTCAGAGGGCTGATTTATTTATCAGAAAGTAGCATTGTTAGCAAGGAATCTAAGCAAATTGAGTTTGAAATAGTAATTTATATGAGCCATGCACAACCTCACACACATATTAAGTTTCCACACATGGTTAATATCATCTAAAACCTGATAATTCTTACTTGCCTTACATTTAGAAAGTAGTCTTACTTCCAAGTTTTAGGGACTCCTCACTTTGCACCAATGTACAGTCTATAACATGGTTAATTGGGTTGCAATCAAATAATCGAATTGGAGTTTTCTAATGCCAGTATTTTGGCAGCTTTAATAATATATCTTGAGTGACTGGAGCAAGGGAGTAGATACTACTTAGAATTGACATGATAGCTAAGATCACCCCAGCTAATTACAATAAATAGCTTTAATGTAAAGTAAATCCTTTACCTTTGACAATGATTCTGTCAATTACTGCAAGCTTAATAATTTTTTTTTAAAAGGCTGAATCTATACTTCAAACAAACAGGTTTAGTCAATCTCAGAAAGTGTATAAATGATGCAGTAAGGAGTCCTCATCCTGAGCCAGATCTAAATCCAATGATTACCAAATGAAAAAAAAAAAAAAAGGAAGGATTTTGGTTTCTTTTCTCTGTTTATTCAAAAAAAATTACAAAATCCTATTGTTGACTATTATAAGAATAAGCAGGCTATCCTTATCTTGTGGTCTTTTCTCAGTTCACACAATTATTTTTGCTTCTTTTCCCTGGATGTAATATGCTTTTCCTTTACATGGTTTTAAAAATGCCTTTAGGGCATTAGGGTGGTGCTAGTTCAATAAAAGGCAGTCATTGTCTAATGATATAGGACTGGTTCACTAATTGTTTGCAAAATATTTTGAAATATTGGCGTTAACTTTAAAAACTACAAAGTATTATTTCCCAGTGGTAATCATAACTTTGAAACGCTAAGAAAGGAACAAATCCAGCGTCTAGCAAAAAGACGTGCATGCTGAGTTGAACCATACTCATTCATACATTCACTCATTCATTCAACGAATATTTATAGGGTGCTGGGCATTTTGCCAGGTACTAAGAATACAATGCTGAGAAAAAAAAATACATAGCCCCTGTCTTCATGGAGTTTACAGTCTAGTAGTAAATTCAAATTCCATCAGATCAATGTATATTTCCTAGTCATGTTCTGAGAATGCTTTTGATTCAGGATTTTTGCTCTTCAGTTCAGCTAAGTCCAGGTTCTTTTCTTACGAGCAGGAAAAAATTAGGCACGCAGACACATGGAAGGATGAGGAGGGCAGAATTTATTAAGCAAAAGGAAAGTTCTCAGCAAACAGAGGGGTCCTGCATGCAGACTTCCACCTCACAAATTGAATACCAGGTCCAGCACACCTGAGCTGAAGAGGCCAGGCTCTTCCCTTGCATAAGGCAAGAAATCCTGCTGGCTCCACCCCATTCCCCCAGTGTGTAAGTGGGCATGCCCAGGCAAGCCATAGGTAGTATCAGAAAAGGCAACATTCTATTGGTTAAAAGGCATTATTCAGAAAGAATCAATCAGGAAAGACTGGGCAGCAGAAGTTCTCCCTCTGGGTTTCAGGTTTCATCCTGGACCAGCAATCCGGTCTTTCAGCCTTCAGGCTGTTTTAGGCTTGAAGATGAGGTTTCACTGTGGGGCGGCGGGGAGGGTGGGGGCATTCCCTATCTGCCTAGGCCTTTGTCTGTCTCCTGCCTATATCATTTTTACGTTAGGACAATGAGGCAAATTGAAGTCGTAGACGGTAACAGTGACAGTACTGTCTACTTCTTGTAGACAGTAACAGTGAATACTGTGAATAGCCTAGATCTTGGTATACATGATATAAAGAAGACAAAATGAAAGTAGATATTTGAAGGACTGTTAGGTAGAAGCAGGAGTAGATTATTTGTTACTCTAAAAGCAGAAAGACATGGATTACAAAATGTTACATTTTGACTTAAAATTTTTTAAAACTGTAAAAAACTTGAATCACTCAACATCAGAGATCTCCAAGAACAAAATAAGTATCAATCACAAATACTACAGAACAAATTACTATATTGCATGGAAGACTGTCTTGCTGATTGCCAATGTGTCTTCTGTTTATAATTTTAATATGCTAGGATCCCATGAATGTGTTTAGTTTATTTTTTGTTTTGTTTTTTGTTTTTTTTTAATAAATCAGCAAAAGAAAACAGTTACTAAGAAAAATAACCTTTTTGTTAATATCTGCAGTTTCCAGACAGATTATTTAGGTTATAAACCTACTCTCATTTATCTGAAAGTATCTTAACTCTACTTCACTTTGTGTAGGTTCATACAATGTGCATTAACTTAGTCTTAACATTTTTAATAGTTTCAAATTGCTTTTGAGGTTGTGTTTTCTGCATAAATTAACCTTGAACACAAAATTTTCACTCAAGGGTAGATAACTTTTCTTAGCATACCATTACATGAACAAACTAAAGTCCAATTTAATCTATTTTCTTCATTTATAATTGACCTATTCTTCACCATCTATGATTTTTTAGTAACAAATATATTTCTGAAAATTCTGAAAAGAATGTATAAACCTCATTTTCCACAGCTACATCATCCTTATGTCTCACATCCTAAGGTTATATTTCAGGGACACTACTTTCATGCTATGGAATTTTTGGTTCAATATCTTGTCAGATTCCATTATTTTCAATATATTTCTCATGGTCATTTCTGTTGTTCTACATTTTCAACAAAGGTGACATATCACTAAATAGGGCTGACCTAGGTGATCAACATGAAGTTTCAGTAGTGACAATATGTAACTTTTAAGTCTAGGTCATAAAAGGCATTGCAGTTTCTACCTTGAGTTATTGGATCACTTGCTCTGGGGAAAGCCAGACAAGCAGGTCATAAGAACATTCAGTCATCTCTTTGGAGAGCCCTAGGATGTGAGGAACCAAGGCCTCTCACCAATAACATGACTAGCACAGACTAACTTGCCAGTCTCTTGTGAGAAGTGAATATGCCAGCCACAGTCAAGCCTTCAAATGACTACAGCCCAACCAACATCTTGACTACAAACTCATAATAGAGCCTGAGGCAGAACCACCAAGTTAAGCCACTCCTGAATTCTTGTCTGAGAGAAACTCTGAAAGATAATAAATGTTTATTGTTGTTTTAAGCAAATAAGTTTTGGTGGGATCTGTTTCACATCAAAAGATAACTAATATACAGCATATTCCTAACCTCACATATATTTATGCTATCATTACTTATAGAGGGAAACATATATTGCTCACTTTTTAAAGTCTATTGTATAGTGTTTTTGTTTTGGTTGTTGATTTTATTTTTTGTCTTTTTATTAATAAAATCTAAATATTTTTGAAGATCAATTACATGAGAAAATGTTCATGTTAGTGTTTAATGAAAAAAGCAAGTTACAAACTCTCTACAAAATATGAATTATTCCAAAAGGTTAATTTACATCTATGCATAATGAAACAGTTAATTACTCCCACATAACAAACTATGCCCAAATTCAGTGCTTAAAACAACACAACCATTTATTTGCTAACAGTTATGCAATATGGACTGCATCGAGTTGGGCAGCTTATCACAAGCTGACTTCAAATTCACAAGTGAGCCCCATTAATACCACATGGTAAGCTGCCCATGTGGTATTAATGGGGCTCACTTGTGAATTTGAAGTCAGCTTGTGGCTTGGCTGGAACTGAAGAATCCATGATGGTTTCATCCTGTGTCAAGTTCCTAGGCTGGTACATCTGGAATGGATGGGATTTAGCAGTCTCTCTCTCTCTCCTTGTAGTCTTTCTGCAACAAGGCCTACCTTTCCACAAGACGTCATTCTCAAATAAATTACCTCAGGCTTCTTTATATCATAACACAGGACAAAGAAAAAGCTGCAGGCTGCCTAAAGACTAGATCTAGAACTTGTACAATTCTACTTTCACCACATTTCATTAGAAAGTAAATCAGATTCACTGTGAGAGAGGCCTACTCAAGGACATGAATTCTGATAGGTATGGTTCATTGAGAACCATTCCATAACAAATTAACACACACAATGTCTGTATTTTCCAAACATTCTAAAATAAAAATGCATTGCTTGTGATTTCAATAAAACAATAATTTTAAAAATTTGATGACCATAAAGTCAATATTTTGAAAGACAGTCATTGTCACTGCTGAGGCTAGTTTTGAGGAAAATAAATCTCTGATTGCTACGGCCTCATCTGGGAACAGAGAGTTCTTTGGGTCGATGCATACTGCTTAGTTAGAGCTCTTATACCAAATTCATGTTTAATAAGTGTGTGTGATGCCAATTTTAATAATTTCTAGGGATGGAAAGCATCAATCCAATCACTATTCTCTGTACCTTGTTTTGTCTGCAATATTTCTGGATAGATAAAAGCACAGGGGTTAGGGTAGAAAAGCTTGGGGATAATTCATATTGCTATATTTCTCAAAAGAATCATGAATAGGTCATCAGGGACAATAAGAATGTTTAAATCAATTAACTTTTATTTAAAAATGTATTACATTCAAAACCCAATCTTGGGTACCATGTGGAATGCAAAGCAATGAAAGACAAATCTTTGACTCTACTGAACATTTAAAAAGTCAATAATCAGAAAGATCTAATATGAATCTTAAAAGATTGTCCCAAAATAGCTTTGTAAAATATTTTGTTGATATAAAAATTACAAATGTAACAACTAAACTTAGCAACTACTTTTCTTTCTCAAGTGATGGAACTAATTGGACCTATCACAAAAGACCTTGCCAACAGGAAAGATGCTGGCCCCACAGTTTGTAGTGGTTACAATAATGGTACCAATCCTTGGAATAGTGGATGGAATCTTGAGCTGCCTCTGATGGTTAATATTAAGTGTCAACTGGATTGGATTAAGAGTGCAAAGTATTGTTTCTGGGTGTGTCTGTGAAGGTGTTGCAAGAGAAGATTAACATTTGAGTCAGTGGACTGGGAGAGGAAGATCCACTCTCAAAGTGGGTGGGCATCATGCAATCGGCTGCCAGTGCAGCTAGAAAAAGGAGGCGAAAGGAGGTGGAATAAGCTGGTTTGCTGAGTTTTCCGGCTTTCATCTTTCTCCTGTGCTGGTTGCTTCCTGCCCTTGTACTTCAGACTCTGGGTTCTTCAGCCTTTGGATTCTTGGACTTAACAATAGTGTTAGCCAGGGACTCTCACCTTCAGCCACAGACTGAAGGCTGCACTGTTGGCTTCCCTACTTTTGAGGCTTTGGGACTTGGACTGACCCACTACTGGCGTCTTGTTCCTCAACTTGCAGAAGGCCTATTGTAGGACTTCACTTGTGATCACGTGAGTCAATTCTCCTTAATAAACTCCCTTTCATATATGCATACATTCTACTAGTTCTGTCCCTTTGGAGAACCCTAACTAATACGCTGCCCTTTCTTCTTTTCCTTTTCTAGCAGACTTTTGCCTGTCCTGTGGCCCAGAAACAGCAGTTCTGAGCTACAAATCTGGTTTCAGTAGGATAGTAGCCCAGAAAGCCAGTATGGTAAGCTTGAGTACATCAACCTCCAGCTTCAAGTCTGTTGATTTACCCCAAGCCATGCACCAACCTATCTCAAGATGACTGAAGTTAACATAGCATGATCAAGAAACAAGCCTAAAACTACATGTCAGAAGTAAAGCATAAGGAGCTGATACTTTTTAATTATGAAATATCAAAAATTAAAATGCTTAATTATTAGAAATGATGTTATAATTATAAGATCATTAGAAATGACGTTATAGTAACAATAGTGGCCACCATTCATTGAATTCCTACATCCGTTTTTTATCATTCTAGCCACTATAACTACATTATCAATAATAATTCTGTGAGGAAGATATTATTACAAATCCTCTCCCCTTTATACCTAAAGAAACTATTTAAGTAACTCACCCAAGGTCATAGAGTTTGGATTCCAGCCCAGGTCTCTCTGATGCCAAATCAGTATTCTTTTTACTTACAATCTATAGTACTCTCTTACTCAAATTTAAATAAATGATTCTCTCAGAAAGTAACAAATTTGATACAAACTACCATTGATTTTAGACATATAAATAAATCTGATGTTCAAAACTATTTTATTGGTTTCTTGGGCATATATATAAGTTGTTTCATCATCCTTAGAAGTTTTCTACATTTCAGAAACTAACAACATAAGTTATTGAAGTGTGCTATTTCTTGGGCCATCCTCAATATTGTACGTTTTATAATAACAGCTCCCATAAGACAAAAGCATTCAATAGAAATTTATGAAATGAATGCACAAATTCTATCTTTAGCTTTTTAGTAAGCAGTGTCAACTTAGAGTGCTCCACAAATATTAGTGATTATTATAATTACCTCAATTAAAAAGTACCAAAAGAACTAATGAGGTTTGGTGAACTCCTAAAGGATTTTCTACATGTCTAAAATTTTTGAGCCTTAATTTCAAGTCTTTTATAAATATTTTTGAATTGATATTGCAGAGATTTATCTATAGACTTTTTATCTTTATTCAGAATCTATTAAAATTATAGAACTCAAATATATTTGACTTCCAAGGACACTTGAAATTCTTAGCCCACAATAGTTTTATATTGGGTTGAAATGATGTCTTTAAAAAATATATATTTATATTACAGATTTACATATTTTATTGACTAAGTGAGGAATACTGAATTCATGAGACAAACCTGGTAGAAATTATATTTAAAGCTACTAAAATAGCGATGAAGGAGTAACTACATGAGTGGATTTCCAGGTCATAGAATCAGTTCGACTAAAATGTTACAGGAAATCTATTTCTAGCTGTCCAATTAATTAAATAGATTTAGAGACTAATACTTGATATGCCAAGGGCAGAACAAAAGCCTAGCCTAGAGGGATTGGATCCTCTTCTTTTTCTAGCCCCCTTTATTTCTAGGAGTCCATTACACCCTAGATTTTGTTTGCATTTGTCTCAGTTTGCTTCATTCTGTACATTTCCAAGTTTTTTCTTGATAATAATTTTATTCCCCTGTCTGCCTTCTCCTGGCAACAGCTGACCTGGCTGCAAGCCCAAAACCTGGTAAATGACAAATCACTACCAGATGAAGCTGCAAGTTTTACATAGAGTATTTCCTTCAGGCTCAGAAACTTTGAGGCCCAATAAAATTACTGGAGTGATTCAGAATCACGGGGAGATCTATTTTTTGTGAAAATTTCTTAGGTTCTGCTAAATGATACAACAGTAACAAAGAGTCTCATTAAAAATTTTCAAAATCAGAAAATAGAAAATAAGTTGCCAAGGGCCAGGAGAAACTATAATGGTGACTGGGAAAAAAGTTATTAAGCAAATGATTACATGACAAATTCTCTGCTTTTAAATTATTTTCCTAAGTTTTTTTAATTTAAAAATGTATTACTAAATATACTGCATACTATAAAAAAGTATGCATAATTTTTTATTGAAACATTAGAAACCAGACACTTCAAAGAATAAAATCACACACTCTCACCATTAAAATATTTGACTATATCCTTTTTTAAAAAGTTCTGTTACTTTTTTATTTAAATATTAAATATAGTATCCATATATAACATTCTAACCAACAAATAATAAAACTTTACTTTTAAAAACTTTATTATTATTTGGGTTTAAAGATGGGTTTTTAAGAGTATATGTACAATAATTTTTCTAGGATCTAATGCAAGCTTGTCCAACCCACAGCCTGTGGGCCGCATGCAGCCCAGGACGACTTTGAATGCGGCCCAACACAAATTTGTAAATTTTCTTAAAACACTTTTTATGAAATATTTTTGAATTTTTTTTTTTTTTTAGCATATCAGCTGTCATTAGTGTTAGTGTATTTTGTGCAGCCCAAGACAATTCCCTTTCCAATGTGGCGCAAGGAAGCCAAAAGATTGGACACCCCTGAATGAATAAAAAAACAGAAATAAAAAATTTAGTTCTATAACTGACAATAAAAACAAAACTACTTATGGGAATCACAAATAAAATTCTCTTAATAGGCCTTTCTAATATTTTTAGAAATATTATAAAGAGGTGGAATTTTTCACCTCTTAGAGTCTTAAGAATCTACCTTCCTTAGTCCTCAGTGATAAATATTAGATTTTTTAAAATCTTACTTTATCCCACATGCCATATAACTTGTTCCGAAAAACAGTTGGAAAACTATTTCCTAAATATATGTGGTATTATTTGGGGGCAATGCTGATGACATTTAGAATGGTTATATACACAAGTAGAAAACGTACAGGGTCTACGAAATTAAAACTGAACATCTGTAAAATGCTTTGTAAAAGAATGTAAAAGGTTATAAATCAATTTGTGGGTGTTTAAAGCAATGCATATTTGCCCTGCACTTTGCAGATTTGATTTATTCTCAGCTTAATGATGTTTACATAGGTTAAGCCTTCAGCAAAGTTCAAGGAGCCAAATTTCTCCATAATTCCCTCCCACCAAGGTATCCTCATTAAATTTTGGTATAATGGCAAGATCTTGCAATCAGAAGACCTAGGTTTTTATCCTTCGCCCCTTACTAACTATGCAAAGTTAAGAATCTTGCTAAACATAATCCTCCATTTCCATATCTTTAAGAATGAAAATTTGGTAATGGCTATTTGATGGTCACTCTTTAAGCATTACTTTTAGGATCAAAATCAAAGAGAGATTATAGACAGGTAAAATTCCTTTTTAAACAGTAGTGCACTCCATAAGACAAGAAAATGTTATTCTTAAAACTATCTTCTCTGGTCTGGCAATATTTATGCTGCACCTTCTCTTTCATCTTCACTCCCCCTTTGAAATGAACTAATACAAAAATTAGCCTCCTAAATCTTAGAGCTAATTCAATTATGTGATTATAAGAGACCTAGAGCACTACCTAAGAAATATTACTGCATTTCTTGGGGCAAAGATCCCAGTTCCCACAATGTTAGCTAACTTATTAGTAAATTTCCCCATGGGAATTAAGACCTTGGCAGACAAACAGTAAACTTCTGCTTACAAAAGGTTTTTGCAAACTGACCACTTTCACATTTTTCCTGAAACATCAGTTTAGACAAAGCAGATGTAAATTTGAAGTGAATAAACCTTTTTACTACAGCAAGAAGAATGGGAGTTATTGACATTAAAAAGGGAGGCAGAGATACGTAAAATTGAACTCGAAAGTTTATCCTTTTATTCGTAAAAGAAAAAAATATAGAATTACTATAAAGTAACTCCCACCCCCTACTCCTTCCCTTCCTCCCTAAAAGAGTACGCTTTGGCTGTGGGACTGACTTCTGGATGTTGTAGTGTTTTTTGTTTCTTTGTTTGTGTTGTACGTAAAAGTCTGAAGGAATTTCAGAGTCTATTAAAGTTATCACTTCTTTAACATTACACTTAAGACGAATAAGCCAAGGACTATCTTAAAGACAGAAATATCAAACCCTTATCCCCAATCTACTCTATCCATTAGAGAAAATAGGGTACATTGAGGGGGATGAACATTTTTCTTAAAGGGACAAATACTCATTCTTTTGAAACTCTGCCCAACGTAGTCTCAAAAAAATTAACTACATTGCTTTATGACGGTAACATAAAAAGAATAAAATTAAAACAATGCAAGCTTTTAAAATTAGTTAAGAAAATGTCTGGGGCACCATTTTTTTCTGTCACTATTGATTATTACCCATTTTAAACTGCAAATTTGCAGTGTAATGTTCTGTTCCTCAGAAAAACAAACAAAAAATTTCTATCCCCTGAGATAAACTCCCTTCATGTGGACTTTTCCGATTTGCAAAGTCGTCTTCCCAGCTTCCCTCTGTCTTTCTCCCTGGCCTGGAGCCACTGCCTGGGTAAGGGCCACCCAAGGCTGACACTGAATGAATTCCAGGCAAATTCCATAGCCAGTCAGACTTTTTTCCTCTTGTACAGAGTAGTACAGTAAATGGTTATAATAATTAAAGCAGCATCATTGAGCTCTGAGTGCTTAAGGTTGATGACCCCCAAAAATGAAATTTCAGTGAGCTGAAGATGGAAGTAAAAGAAACTTCAAAGGATCGTGTCTAGACGACACCTTCCTGTCTCAGAGAATTGCTTGCAACCTCCACTCAGATGCAGACAAGCGAGAAGGAAAGCCTGTCAAAGTTCATTGACCATAGGTAATGATACAGGGTAATTTCTTCTGATAATGTCACCCAAAAAGGAAATTCTACAGACTAAACCGATTTAGACCTCAAGGGAAATATATGAACAAAATTGTTTTTTGTTTTTTGCTTTTGTTGGGGGGTTGTGGGGAGGAGAGTATAGTTCTGGATCGGATTTTTAAATTGATTAGGACCTTTTTTTGTAGAGGGAGAGAAAATGAAACTAAATTTTTTAAAAATATTGTGATACGTAAAAGATATGTCTTTTACAAGTTTCCATTATATATTTATGAACTCTTATATCCTTGGTTCCTTACAATCAAAAACCATGTGCCTTATCGAGAGGAACACAGCTATTTCTTTGAAAAGAAAGAAGTTGATTTGGCAACTCTAATAGTTTATATCTTACTATATGTTTCTGAGATGAGACAGAAATATATGGTTTGTGATTAGCTGAATTGATTTTATGTGAATATATATTTAGTATGAACACGTTTATAGCATACATTTATTCATGTATAAACAGTGTGACTAAAGAATAAATAGAAATTTAATTTTAGTAATTTCAAGCTGTCTTATGTGAGATATCTAGTGTTTATTATTATATTATGTTTATATTTTTATCTAAAGTGGATTTTTTAATGAAGACATAAACTTCATTTTGTGTTTTAAATTATTTTATTTTCTCCATTTGTCCAAATTGCCTTTAAATTGCCTCTTAAAAAGTGTGAGTGTTTTAGCTCTTTATAATGACCACCGAGTCAGTGGGCTGATTTATCTTGAAGTACATGTGTATATTAACGAAGTGTACTTCACATTCCAAGATAATACATCTGGTGATTTATAGCCATATGAATGTGAACAGGCTGTGAAAGGCTGATCTTGCCAGCCATCCCTGGCAGGCTATATGGATGAAAATAACTCTTTGATCCTATAGCTAGCTACAAACTAGGGTAGCTAGTCAGGTGGGTCTATCTCCCTGTTTATCAGAGTGGGTCCTATATTATCCTGCATTATTTGAAAATAGGCTTTGCTGTACCCCTTTTCTCACTTAGTTTGACACCTCAGTAGGCACCCTCACTGATACTTCCATATCTCACTCTGAAATAGTGAAACACTCACTCTCTACAACTTCTATGAGATTGCAACCTTCTTCCAATGTAGTTTTCTGTAAAATAAGACTCATATGTGATAGTCATGACTATTTTTAAAAGTTGTCCATGATATTCTGGAACTTTGATTTGGTGAGAAGCATAAAACCATATCAACAGCCACAATTACCAACCCTAATTTGGTTTCCTGTTTTTCTTTAAATATGCTATTGAACAGTGTGACTCAGGTATCAAAATTCTAATAACCATTAGTTATTTATTACTGATGAAATTACATGCTTCTACAGTAAAATTGCTGTAATTTAGGCTAAGAGAAAAGAGTAATTACAAACTAGGAAAAGTCTCATTTGAAACTTAAAAGCTGTTATCACTGTTATTACTTTTCAGATTATTACTTAAATTACAAGTAATATATATTCTATATTATTATTTAAGTCATACTTTTAGGACTAATACATTTTGCCTGGGAGACATCTTTAGAAAACTTGCTTATTTAAAATTTCAACACTTATGTTTTTCTGATTATGAAAGTAATTAGGGATGCATTACAAAAAAATGTGAAATGCAAAAACATTTAAAGAAGAAAATAAAAATCACTGATCACCAACATTTTGACACATTTCATTCTATTCTTGTTTTCCATATATTATTTTGCATATAGTTGAGATCATACTTTACATGACTTTTTTTTTAATTATACTTTTTTAGGGTACATGTGCACAATGTGCAGGTTTGTTACATATGTATACATGGGCCATGTTGGTATGCTGCACCCATTAACTCGTCATTTAACATTAGGTATATCTCCTAATGCTATCTCTCCCCCGTCCCAACATGTTTTTAATTATATCATAATCATCTCACTCTTCAGAAAAATTATTTTAATAACTATATAATACTCTATCCTAGAAATATATCTTAATCGTGTACCTAATATGAATATCTTGCTTGCTACAAATAACTTGCTATTAATGACAACAAAAAAAAGCTGTACATACTCCTTTTGCACAAAATTAGAGGCAACCAGCACAAACTTTTTTAAAGCTCCCTCCTTTCATATTTAAAAATAAACTAATGCTCTGCAGTTAGTAGTAGTGAACAAAAAGCAGCAGAGAAGAAAATACCCATGACTTTCTTCTTGTGCAACTATATTCTGTCGCATTTCCTTCCAGTCTTTTTTCTTTCATTTTAACACATTTGAAATTATTTTGCATATAGAATTTTGTATCCAGCTTTTCTTGCCTAACATATCTGAAGCACTTTCATGACATTAAAATTATTTATAGTATTTATTGTTGTTTTAGTGACTTATTAATAACTACATTAGGTTTCATCACTTGAGTAAAGTATAATTTACCCAACCACATCTCTAGGCATTTAGACAGTTTACAATTTTTTCTTATTATAAATAGGGCTGTGCCAAATCTCTTTGAGTGTAAATCTTTATGAGCATTTTATATTATTTTCTTTGCATATATTTCTTAAAAAGGGAATACAGCATTATAAACCTCTTAAAGGTTTTTTTGCTATATTGTTTTAAGCTATATCAGTTTTTACTCCCAGCAAGAATGTAAATTACTTTCACCGAAACCAGCATTATCTTTTAGGCTTTGCTAATCTGATTTGTGAAAAAGATAATTTAATTACTCTACTATTTGCATTTTACCAGATACAATGAGGTTAATTTTTTAATATATATTTCGTAGCCATTTGTAATTCTTCTTTTATAGAATGGTCATGCCTTTTGTCCATTTATCTATGGGACTTACTGCTTAATGGCTTGTATGAACACTTTATACAACAAGGTTATCAATTCTTGGTCACATTTGTTGCAAATGTATTACACCTTAGAACATTTATTGTTTAAATAATACACAAGACCATATTTTGTAAAATATACAAGATACGTTATTTAACATAATCATAGTTTATACAGAAATGCTATCTCAAAAAAGTCCCTGAGGCTGGGCATGGTAGCTCACGTCTGTAATAATCCCAAAATTTTGGGAGGCTGGGGTGGGCAGATGACTTGAGCCCAGGTGTTTGAGACCAGCCTGCACTACATGGCAAAACACTGTCTCTACAGACAATACAAAAAAATTAGCCAGGCATGATGGCATGCACCTGTAGTCTGAGCTACTCGAAGGCTGAAGTGAGAGGATTGCTTGAGCCTGGGAGGTTGAGGCTGCAGTGAACCCTGATTGTGCCACTGCACTCCAGGCTGGGAAACAGAGTGAGATCCTGTCTTGAAAATAAATAAATAAATAAAAGATAAAAGGTAAAAAGTCCCTGAAATATTCTGAATGTTACTAAAATGATATTGCATAAATTATTCATGAGTATTCTCTCTAAAGAAAGGAAGACTCCATTTATATGATCACCAACTCTAAATTAGCAGAGTTTGAATTAATAAAGATTCTCTGAAGGTAGATTAGACACATTACCTCTCTGTCACTTTAAAGACTAGAGATGATTATAAAATGATAATGACAATTCACATTTTTTTGTTTTGTTTTCACATAGGAAATCATGTGCACATGCAGATATCTTCCAGATTCAGACACTCCTGTAGGAATTTCTGTTTTTGCAGCCTATTGAGTATAAAAACATTTCCAGAAGATAAGAAACAATCAACTTCAGGTCCCCTATGACATCATTAATTATGAACGAGTACAATAAGCAAACTAGTGATAATATAATGAACGTATTTTTTAAAGTGGAAAAAATTAAACCAATATGGCAAAAACTCTTCCTTTCATTACATTAATAATAGAAAATAGATTTCATAAAAAATACTATTTCATTTTAATTCACTCAAAATGATAAAAGGGGCTTGGTGCGGTGGCTCACGCCTGTAATCCCAGCACTTTGGACGCCTGAGGCAGGCAGATAGCTTGAGCCCAGGAGTTGGAGACCAGCACTGGCAACAAAGTGAGACCCCCATCTCTTTTAAAAATTAGCCCAGCATAGCAGCATGCACCTGTAGTCCCAGCTACTGGAAGGATGGGGGCGTGGCTGAGGCTGAGTTGGGAGGATCATTTGAGCCCCAGAATCAGAAGTTGCAGTGAGCTGAGATTGCATCACTGCACTCCGTCCTGGGCAACAGAGCGAGACTCTGTCTCGAGATATATATATATATACACATACATATATATATACACACACACATATATATGTATATGTATATATGTATATATATGTATATATGTATGTATATGTATATATGTATATATGTATGTATATATGTATGTATATGTATATATGTATATATGTATATATGTATATATGTATATATGTATGTATATATGTATTTATCGTGATTAAACAAAACTCAAATGACAAATTGTCTTTCTAGCTCCACAAAGCCTTTTAAATACTTAATTGTGTTATATAGCTTTAAATTATTTTGTAAGTTATAAAAAGCTAATACAATTATCATTCATGCCTTTATATTTTGATGCTTTGAGGGGTTAACAAATTCTGAGTAAAAACATTCATTTAAGAAATCCAGGCTGGTTATGGTGGCTCACGCCTGTAATCTCAGCACTTTGGGAGGCCAAGGCTGGAGGATCACTTGAGTCCAGGAGTTGGAGACGAGCCTGGGCAACAGAGTAAGACCTCATCTCCACAAAAAAATAAACAAAATTAGTTGTTTTCTTCCTTTTAAAAATCTACATTTTTTTTCTACAGGATCCAACAAAGTGAAGAAACAATCTTTTATCATTTAAAAATGTAACCCATCCTGCATGTGAGATTTTGGGTGGTTTTTGTTTGTATGTTTAATATTTTAACTTTTAGTAAGTATATATACCATATTTATAGTTAGAACAAATGACACAGAATGATTTTTAATTGGCCCCAAAACATTTTTCTAGTTTGTCTTCATGGTAAAAAAAAAAAATGTTAGTAGTCCAAAAAATTAAGCCTTGAAGTCATCATATCTACTATTATAATTAATCAAATAAGCAGTTCACATATAACAACTGTTTCTGGCTCAAAATTATACTTTTTTAAACAATTGTAATAACTAGCAATCCATGTATGGCTTTCTTTTCAAGCATTTCTGCACCATCTAAGTAGCTCATGATCACTCTTGGTTTTTTCTCCATTCAAAGTAAGTCAAACATAAAACAAATCTACCTTGATTCACATAAAAGGGCTTTGTGCCTAATGATATGGACATCATGAAACAGCTGGTACCGTGTCTTTGATGAACCAAATAGAATGCAGCTAAGAAAATAAAAGTCAAGTTTCCAACTCTAAAGCACTTTTACTTTGTATAAACATAGCTCATTATTTCACATTATAAAATGTGAAAATATATCCAGTGTTGGCATAGCTTATAAAGTGCAAAAAACAAACAAAAACAAAACCCAAAATAGCCTATGCTCTTCATTGTAGTGTCTTTTTAGTTTCATTGAACAAATCAACTATTTCAAAATGCCTTTCTCAAGATTTTTAGGGTTTTTTTTTGGGGGGGGGCTTGACATTGGCTTTAAACATTTTGGAACATGTTCATTTTCTTATTTGTGTTCACACAGAGGAATTCATATGAAATTAATGCCTACACACTAATTCTAAATTTTAATGCCCAGGTGTTTAAAATAACATAATCTTAATAAATGCTCTATTTACTAATTATAATATAGTATTATATCCTATTAGACAGACATAAGTATGATTAGCAAACAATTATAAATGCTAACTACATTTATAATTATCTCATGTCAAACATTATAAAATATTATATACAATATTATATGTTACTGCATAACATTATCAAACTTAATTATGATTATTTATACATATTTGGTTATGAGGAATAAAACTATAATGCCTTTTAAAACATAAACTAGCATTTCAATTTTTATTACTTTTTTTTTAAATTATTATTCTACTTTAAGCTTTAGGGTACATGCGCACAATGTGCAGGTTAGTTACATATGTATACATGTGCCATGCTGGTGCACTGCACCCACTAACTCGTCATCTAGCATCAGGTATATCTCCCAATGCTATCCCTCCCCCCTCCCCCCACCCCACAACAGTCCCCAGAGTGTGATGTTCCCCTTCCTGTGTCCATGTATTCTCATTGTTCAATTCCCACCTATGAGTGCGAATATGCGGTGTTTGGTTTTTTGTTCTTGCGATAGTTTACTGAGAACGATGATTTCCAATTTCATCCATGTCCCTACAAAGGACATGAATTCATCATTTTTTATGGCTGCATAGTATTCCATGGTGTATATGTGCCACATTTTCTTAATCCAGTCTATCACTGTTGGAAATTTGGGTTGGTTCCAACTCTTTGCTATTGTGAATAACGCCGCAACAAACATACGTGTGCATGTGTCTTTATAGCAGCATGATTTATAGTCCTTTGGGTATATACCCAGTAATGGGATGGCTGGGTCAAATGGTATTTCCAGTTCTAGATCCCTGAGGAATCGCCACACTGACTTCCACAATGGTTGAACTAGTTGACAGTCCCACCAACGGTGTAAAAGTGTTCCTATTTCTCCACATCCTCTCCAGCACCTGTTGTTTCCTGACTTTTCAATGATCACCATTCTAACTGGTGTGAGATGGTATCTCATTGTGGTTTTGATTTGCATTTCTCTGATGGCCAGTGATGGTGAGCATTTTTTCATGTGTTTTTTGGCTGCATAAATGTCTTCTTTTGAGAAGTGTCTGTTCATGTCCTACACCCACTTTTTGACGGGGTTGTTTGTTTTTTTCTTGTAAATTTGTTTGAGTTCATTGTAGATTCTGTATATTAGCCCTTTGTCAGATGAGTAGGTTGCAAAAATTTTCTCCCATTTTGTAGGTTGCCTGTTCACTCTGATGGTAGTTTCTTTTGCTGTGCAGAAGCTCTTTAGTTTAATTAGATCCCATTTGTCAATTTTGGCTTTTGTTGCCATTGCTTTTGGTGTTTTAGACATGAAGTCCTTGCCCATGCCTATGTCCAGAATGGTAACGCCCAGGTTTTCTTCTAGGGTTTTTATGGTTTTAGGTCTAACGTTTAAGTCTTTATACCACCATGAATTGATTTTTGTATAAGGTGTAAAGAAGGGATCCAGTTTCGGTTTTCTACATATGGCTAGCCAGTTTTCCCAGCACCATTTATGAAATAGGGAATCCTTTCCCTACTGCTTGTTTTTCTCAGGTTTGTCAAAGATCAGATAGTTGTAGATACGTGGCATTATTTCTGAGGGCTCTGTTCTGTTCCGTTGATCTATATATCTGTTTTGGTACCAGTACCATGCTGTTTTGGTTACTGTAGCCTTGTAGTATAGCTTGAAGTCAGGTAGTGTGATGCCTCTGGCTTTGTTCTTTTGGCTTAGGATTGACTTGGTGATGTGGGCTCTTTTTTGGTTCCATATGAACTTTAAAGTAGTTTTTTCCAATTCTGTGAAGGAAGTCATTGGTAGCTTGATGGGGATGGCATTGAATCTGTAAATTACCTTGGGGAGTATGGCCATTTTCATGATATTGATTCTTCCTACCCATGAGCATGGAATATTCTTCCATTTGTTTGTATCCTCTTTTATTTCGTTGATCAGTGGTTTGTAGTTCTCCTTGAAGAGGTCCTTCACATCCCTTGCAAGTTGGATTCCTAGGTATTTTATTCTCTTTGCAGCAATTGTGAATGGGAGTTCACTCATGATTTGGCTCTCTGTCTGTTATTGGTGTAAAAGAATGCTTGTGATTTTTGTACATTGATTTTGTATCCTGAGACTTTGCTGAAGTTGCTTATCAGCTTAAGGAGATTTTGGGCTGAGACGATTTGGTTTTCTAGATATACAATCATGTCATCTGCAAACAGGGACAATTTGACTTCCTCTTTTCCTAATTGAATACCCTTTATTTCCTTCTTCTGCCTAATTGCCCTGGCCAGAACTTCCAACACTATGTTGAATAGGAGTGGTGAGAGATGGCATCCCTGTCTTGTGCCAGTTTTCAAAGGGAATGCTTCCATTTTTTTCCCATTCAGTATGATATTGGCTGTGGGTTTGTCATAGATAGCTCTTATTATTTTGAAATACGTCCCATCAATACCTAATTTATTGAGAGTTTTTAGCATGAAGTGTTGTTGAATTTTGTCAAAGGCCTTTTCTGCATCTATTGAGATAATCATGTGGTTTTTGTCTTTGCTTCTGTTTATATGCTGGATTACAGTTATTGATTTGCGTATATTGAACCAGCCTTGCATCCCAGGGATGAAGCCCACTTGATCATGGTGGATAAGCTTTTTGATGTGCTGCTGGATTTCGTTTGCCAGTATTTTATTGAGGATTTTTGCATCAGTGTTCATCAAGGATATTGGTCTAAAATTCTCTTTTTTGGTTGTGTCTCTGCCAGGCTTTGGTATCAGGATGATGCTGGCCTCCTAAAATGAGTTAGGGAGGATTCCCTCTTTTTCTATTTATTGGAATAGTTTCAGAAGGAATGGTACCAGTTCCTCCTTGTGCCTCTGGTAGAATTCGGCTGTGAATCCATCTGGTCCTGGACTCTTTTTGGTTGGTAAGCTATTCATTATTGCCATAATTTCAGATCCTGTTATTGGTCTATTCAGAGATTCAACCTCTTCCTGGTTTAGTCTTGGGAGAGTGTATGTGTCGAGGAATTTATCCATTTCTTCTAGATTTTCTAGTTCATTTGCGTAGAGGTGGTTGTAGTATTCTCTGATGGTAGTTTGCATTTCTGTGGGATTGGTGGTGATATCCCCTTTATCATTTTTTATTGTGTCTATTTGATTCTTCTCTCTTTTTTTCTTTATTAGTCTTGCTAGCGGTCTATCAATTTTGTTGATTCTTTCAAAAAACCAGCTCCTGGATTCATTAATTTTTTTGAAGGGATTTTGTGTCTCTATTTCCTTCAGTTCTGCTCTGATTTTAGTTATTTCTTGCCTTCTGCTAGCTTTTGAATGTGTTTGCTCTTGCTTTTCTAGTTCATTTAATTGTGATGTTAGGGTGTCAATTTTAGATCTTTCCTGCTTTCTCTTGTGGGCATTTAGTGCTATAAATTTCCCTCTACACACTGCTTTGAATGTGTCCCAGAGATTCTGGTATGTTGTGTCTTTGTTTTCGTTGGTTTCAAAGAACATCTTTATTTCTGCCTCCATTTCGTTATGCACCCAGTAGTCATTCAGGAGCAGGTTGTTGAGTTTCCATGTAGTTGAGCGGTTTTGAGTGAGATTCTTAATCCTGAGTTCTAGTTTGATTGCACTGTGGTCTGAGAGATAGTTTGTTATAATTTCTGTTCTTTTACATTTGCTGAGGAGAGCTTTACTTCCAAGTATGTGGTCAATTTTGGAATAGGTGTGGTGTGGTGCTGAAAAAAATGTATATTCTGTTGATTTGGGGTGGAGAGTTCTGTAGATGTCTATTAGGTCCGCTTGGTGCAGAGCTGAGTTCAATTCCTGGGTATCCTTTTTCACATTGTGTCTTGTTGTTCTGTCTAATGTTGACAGTGGGGTGTTAAAATCTCCCATTATTAATGTGTGGGAGTCTAAGTCTCTTTGTAGGTCACTCAGGACTTGCTTTATGAATCTGGGTGCTCCTGTATTGGGTGCATATATATTTAGGATAGTTAGCTCTTCTTGTTGAATTGATCCCTTTACCATTATGTAATGGCCTTCTTTGTCTCTTTTGATCTTTGTTGGTTTAAAGTCTGTTTTATCAGAGACTAGGATTGCAACCCCTGCCTGTTTTTGTTTTCCATTTGCTTGGTAGATCTTCCTCCATCCTTTTATTTTGAGCCTATGTGTGTCTCTGCACGTGAGATGGGTTTCCTGAATACAGCACACTGATGGGTCTTGACTCTTTATCCAATTTGCCAGTCTGTGTCTTTTAATTGGAGCATTTAGTCCATTAACATTTAAAGTTAATATTGTTATGTGTGAATTTGATCCTGTCATTATGATGTTAGCTGGTTATTTTGCTCGTTAGTTCATGCAGTTTCTTCCTAGTCTCGATGCTCTTTACATTTTGGCATGATTTTGCAGTGGCTCATACCAGTTGTTCCTTTCCATGTTTAGTGCTTCCTTCAGGAGCTCTTTTAGAGCAGGCCTGGTGGTGACAAAATCTCTCAGCATTTGCTTGTCTGTAAAGTATTTTATTTCTCCTTCACTTATGAAGCTTAGTTTGGCTGGATATGAAATTCTGGGTTGAAAATTCTTGTCTTTAAGAATGTTGAATATTGGCCCCCACTCTCTTCTGGCTTGTAGAGTTTCTGCCAAGAGATCCGCTGTTAGTTTGATGGGCTTCCCTTTGAGGGTAACCCGACCTTTCTCTCTGGCTGCCCTTAACATTTTTTCCTTCATTTCAACTTTGGTGAATCTGTCAATTATGTGTCTTGGAGTTGCTCTTGTCGAGGAGTATCTTTGTGGCGTTCTCTGTATTTCCTGAATCTGAACGTTGGCCTGCCTTGCTAGATTGGGGAAGTTCTCCTGGATAATATCCTGCAGAGTGTTTTCCAACTTGGTTCCATTCTCCCCGTCACTTTCAGGTACACCAGTGAGATGTAGATTTGGTCTTTTCACATGGTTCCATATTTCTTGGAGGCTTTGCTCGTTTCTTTTTATTCTTTTTTCTCTAAATTTCCCTTCTTGCTTCATTTCACTCATTTCATCTTCCATCGCTGATACCTTTCTTCCAGTTGATCGCATCAGCTCCTGAGGCTTCTGCATTCTTCATGTAGTTCTCGAGCCTTGGTTTTCAGCTCCATCAGCTCCTTTAAGCACTTCTCTGTATTGGTTATTCTAGTTATACATTCTTCTAAATTTTTTTCAAAGTTTTCAACTTCTATGCCTTTGGTTTGAATGTCCTCCCGTAGCTCAGAGTAATTCGATCGTCTGAAGCCTTCTTCTCTCAGCTCGTCAAAGTCATTCTCCGTCCAGCTTTGTTCCGTTGCTGGTGAGGAACTGCATTCCTTTGGAGGGGGAGAGGTGCTCTGCTTTTTAGAGTTTCCAGTTTTTCTGCTCTGTTTTTTCCCCATCTTTGTGGTTTTATCTACTTTTGGTCTTTGATGATGGTGATGTACAGATGGGTTTTTGGTGTGGATGTCCTTTCTGTTTGTTAGTTTTCCTTCTAACAGACAGGACCCTCAGCTGCAGGTCTGTTGGAGTACCCTGCCGTGTGAGGTGTCAGTCTGCCCCTGCTGGGGGGTGCCTCCCGGTTAGGCTGCTCGGGGGTCAGGGTCAGGGACCCACTTGAGAAGGCAGTCTGCCTGTTCTCAGATCTCCAGCTGTGTGCTGGGAGAACCACTGCTCTCTTCAAAGCTGTCAGACAGGGACATTTAAGTCTGCAGAGGTTACTGCTGTCTTTTTGTTTGTCTGTGCCCTGCCCCCAGAGGTGGAGCCTACAGAGGAAGGCAGGCCTCCTTGAGCTGTGGTGGGCTCCACCCAGTTCGAGCTTCCAGGCTGCTTTGTTTACCTAAGCAAGCCTGGGCAATGGCGGGCACCCCTCCCCCAGCCTCACTGCCGCCTTGCAGTTTGATCTCAGACTGCTGTGCTAGCAATCAGGGAGACTCCATGGGCCTAGGACCCTCTGAGCCAGGTGCAGGATATAATCTCCTGGTGCACCGTTTTTTTAAGCCCGTCGGAAAAGCACAGTATTCGGGTGGGAGTGACCGGATTTTCCAGGTGCCATCTGTCACCCCTTTCTTTGACTAGGAAAGGGAACTCCCTGACCCCTTGTGCTTCCCAAGTGAGGGAATGCCTCGCCCTGCTTCGGCTCGCGCACGGTGCGTGCACCCACTGACCTGCGCCCACTGTCTGGCACTCCCTAGTGAGATGAACCCGGTACCTCAGATGGAAATGCAGAAATCACCAGTCTTCTGCGTCGCTCACGCTGGGAGCTGTAGACTGGCGCTGTTCCTATTCGGCCATCTTGGCTCCTCTCCACAATTTTTATTACTTTTTAAAAAGCCTAAATTTAAAGACATGATTTCCTTAATACAAGACTGTTTTATATGTAGTTATCACAAAATAAATAGACTCATAATATTGACAAAGTCTCTATGTCTTTAATCATTTTTTAAATTTCATTTTCACAATAAAAATATCACCCCCAAAATCACAACTTTTAGAAAGTGGTTATTTTGTTGTCCCCAGAAAATACATAGTTTGTTATCTCAGTAACAGAGGTAAATCTTCACTACCTAAATACTGTATTTTCCTCTATCATAATAGTTTGACATGGAGAATTAAGATGTTGGCAAAAAACAAAACCACTGACTCCCCTTGCTATTTTACCCTGCATAAAGACTCGCTTTAAAAATCTTTTGTCAAAAATAAAAAATTAAAATGTACTGGGAACAAACTATTAAAATATATCTTCTTTATGCTCTAATCCTCATCAATTACTTTTATCAACTCATAAATTCAGGATACATTGCTAACCAATTTTCTCAAAACACTGTAGTAACATTTTCCACAACATAGTTTTTTTTCTTTTTTAAATCCAAATGGAATGACTATCAACCTTCCATTCATGTAATATAAATGAAATTTTGGTTATTTTCACTGTAATTTTAGACATTCATAAATCTCTACTTAGCATTTCTCTTTGGTAATTTAAGATATTTCATCAAAAATATTATTTAAAAAATTTTTTCCAAGGAAAAGAGGAGGAAAAAAAAGTTCTAAAATTAGAGATGTTTTACTTGTAATTTAAATCTTGCTGAGACTTTTGGCTTGGTGTCTTCAAAAGAAAAAAAAAAGCCCCTTTTACAATGGATATGATAGCAAAGCGGCCAAAAAATGTTAGACTTGAATATTAAGGGTGTGGTGTTTTACTTTATTTCCCCTTACCCTGAGATCTCTAGAAATCATTTCCAAAGATAAAATTCTGATTAAACTATAATATCTCAAGCAGATCTAACAGAAGATCTAACACAAATAATAATTGCACTTATTGCACTTGACCCATTACATTTTACTTAAACTTTAAAGATATGATAATCCCAGCACTTTGGGAGGCTGAGGCGGGCGGATCATGAGGTCAGGAGATCTAGACCATCCTGGCCAACATAGTGAAACCACATCTCTACTAAAATACAAAAAATTAGCCGGGCTTGGTGGCACATGCCTGTAGTCCCAGCTACTCAGGAGGCTGAGGTGGGGCAATCACTTGAACCCGGCAGGTGGAGATTGCAGAGAGCCGGGATTGCACTATTGCACTCCAGCCTGGTGACAGAGCGAGACTCCATCTCTCTCTCTCTCTCTCTCTATATATATATATATATGTGTGTGTGTATATATATATATGTGTGTGTATCTATATATATGTGTGTATATATATGTGTGTATATATATGTGTGTATATATATGTGTGTATATATGTGTGTATATATGTGTATATATATGTGTATATATGTGTGTATATATGTGTATATATATGTGTATATATATGTGTGTATATATATGTGTATATATGTGTATATATGTGTATATATGTGTATATATATGTGTATATATATATTTAATTAGCTACCTGTGCATATTTTAAATACATCAAATACAATATTTACTTGTAAATTGCTTGATTTGAAATAAAGCATTTTCCTATGCTTAAATTTTAAACTTACTTAGAGGGAAAAAAAGATACTAGAGCTCTACCCTAAAAGGATCAGCAGTGAACATGTTTAGAACTGCATGTACTGGCCTGTAACAATTTACTTTAAAAACCACCAAAGCCAGTGCAGTAACACATGCACTTGTAGTCATAGCTACTCAGGAGGATCATTTGGGCCCAGGAGCTCAAGTCCAGCCTGAGCAACACAGTGAGATTCCATTTCTAAAAGTCTGGAAAGTCTCTAGAATCACTAATATGTATGCCTTTGGTCAATTATCTATTGCCACAACAACTGACCATCGGAGAGCCTAATCAGAAGAGGATACCAACTGGTAAGCTTTATATGAGCAAACCGTGAAAAGAAACTGAACCCCAGAAAAAAGGTACCATGTAGGTCCAGGAAAGATCTCTACCCTAACTGTGTGCCCTAGAGAGCCCATTCTTCATTTTAAAGGAAAATAGACTTTCCCACCTAACCTCTCCATTGAAGACTTTTCAAAACCAGAGTCTAAGCCAAAGAGAAGCAAACACCTGAAGATATAATACATTTATTGTATAGTTTCTTAAATGCACCTCCCACCAGCAATTAAAATAGTGAACAACATCTTGATAAATGGAATACATAAGACTTAGAAAGTCTCAACCAGCAAGGCTGAAACATGACTAGTTCTGAATTTCTGGCTGGCAAATAGCCGCAGTATATAGTTATCCCCTGAATTTCATGATTTTCAAAAGCTTTCAAGTTGGAGTTTTAAATTTCCTGTTGGTTATCTTTAGGGTAGATGAACATTTTAAGAAACTTCACAGAAATAAGAGATAACTATGCTTTACTTTAAAACCCACATTTCCATAATTTTTTCTGTCTTTACAATATCAAAATTTATCAATATGTCAACATTACTTTTAAGTACTTTATTTCTTAAGAGCCATGGGAAAGTAATCTATGAGGAGTATTTGTCCCATGTAAATCCACAAACTGGAAAATATTATAAGCAAAACAAGTGAATAGTAACTCAATATAGAGAAAAATAGGCAATACCCTTTTTGAGAAAGCAAATTCTCGAAAATATTTAGAAGACAGTTTAAAGTTTAGCAAAAAAGAACATCTAAGCCCTTTATCAGACACTCTGAATTAAAGACTCAATTGCCCAAAATATTTTGAAAGAATATGAAATGGTAGAATTAGTGATTTGATAGTTACTTAGTAATACAAAATACTTTCTTATATATGAAAGCTTCAACTACATCATGACAAGCAAGTAAGTTTATTTATTTTTCTCTGATCTAAACTACCAGATTAGCTAGTAGCTGGAAATAATTGACAGATGTGAAAACTTCTCTGTAAAACAGTTTTCTAAATAACATATCTGTGCTGAAACTGAAATAGGTAATAAATACTTAAGATTAAGCATTCTGAGATGTGCAACTGACTCTGAAGCTAGCAACTTCTAAATAGTGTTTGTTTGCCTTTGAGGTGTTTTGGTTTTAAATTCTTTCTGTCCTGTAAACTATCAGGTTTTTTTTTTTTATTTTTTTAAATTAAAACTACAGTCACCAGTTCCATCGGGTCATAGCCTATAGGAGGAAAGTATAATCTCTTTGTTCCATCACTATATTTTTACCTTCAGGATCTGACCATGAATTTATTTAATTATGAACAAATATTTATTGAGCACCTACAACAAATGAGATAAGAAAAATAAGAGATAAGTAAGAAGAAATATGTTTTAACAGGGTTTCACCTAATAAGAAATCACTAAAATGTATCTCAATTAAAAGGTTTAAAAAGATATATGGTTAAAATATTTATCATATCTTTTGTTCTCATTTCTTTTGCTTTTTAATTGTTTATTTACTTTGCTCTCAAAGTAAATAAATATTCGAGAATTTACCTATCCCTATTTTCAGGGTTGAATTAAATTCTATAATACATTCTTAAATAATCAGCTGTAGCAGTAACCTTGAAAAACAGAAATAAAGAAGCATTTTAAAATTCTTTTAAAGAATGCATAAAATTAATTCAGAGAGAAAAGATGAAAAATGATATTATTCTACATCAGATAATTGGTTCATAAATATTTTTATATTGTCATCTATTCCTATCTGTGGAAAAAACCAGTTGTTGAGTAAGTTGTTTAATGTCTATCTCAGCCAGCCATCTGCCTGTAAGCATCAAGGGATGAGGAAGGACAGGACTGGTCTGTTCTGTTTATCAGAGTGTTTCCCAAGCGCTTGCCACAGTGCTTGGCCCATAGCAGGTGCTCAATAAATATGCATTGAATGAATATCCATAGGCCATCTTTTCCATTCTCTTGCTATCAGAAGAAAGGGTCTACTGCTGCTTTGCTAATCACTCAGGTTGTCTGTCTCTTTCTGTGTAAAGAAACAAACAACAACAACAACAAAAAAAAAAACAGTTCTGTCTATGTACTCTCCCTCCTTGGAGAAAAAGAGCTTTAGTGCCATAGCTCTAAAAATCTTTCGGCACAGAAGGGTTTTAAACTTCCTTTTCGTAAAGGCTTGGCTGTGAAGGGAAGACCAAGAATCAGCACAAATTCATTGGGAGATACATAGTTAATCTCTGCAGGTGCATAACCTTCTAGGTTAGGCAGTCTCTGACCCATTTGTTATTCAACCAGGAATTTCCATGGTTGAAGACTTCCATTATAAAGTCTTTAGAAAGTCCCAAACAGTTCTAATCCCTGGGTTCCACACTATCTACCAAAATCAAATCCCCTGAATTTAGATAGGAATTACAATAGAAACCACTACCAGACTTCCTCATTATGGTCCCTAAGCGCCAATGAGCCCTTATCACTGTGACTTTCTGTTTATTCACATTTAGAATGTCCTTTACAATTCATTCTCTAGAGATTCACAACTTACCTAACATTTGCTTATTGCTCTACATTTTTAAAAAGTCTTGATACAGTATCTCTTTTGATCATCACAATGACCTCAGTACTTAGTCAAAGAAGTTATTTTCCCAATTTTCCAAATAAAAAGTAGGCATAGAAAGATCACAAGTCTAGTAAGTATCAGAGCTGAGTCTTTTATCTCTAAGTTAAGATGTTTTAAAAAAGATGACTTAATGTACAAATCACAAGCTAGTAACCTTCTTAAGTGTCTCAACACAGTTCTTTTATAAACCAAAATTAATTTAAATGTGCGTAAGCAAGCTACGTCATAGGCCCCCATGCTGTATGGTATTTTACCAAACCCTTCCCACATTCATATTACTATCTGATCATTAAAATTGTTTGCACTGCGATCCCATCAAATGGAACAGTCATTCATTCATCCATCCATCCATTTGTTCGTGAAACACAGTTGTAGTCACTATCTGAGGTACTAGGAATCAATCTTAAGTTCCATAAGACATACTCACTGACCTCAAAAAGTTTTTAGGCTAGTAAGGGAATCACATAAGCCCATCTGGACAAAAAGGGTAACAAATAGAGGAACACACAAAATGCCAGCCAAGCATAAAGGTCAAATATTTAAATCAGTATGTGAGGATCAGATCATAGAAGGTAATCTATATGGCTAGTATGTCTCCATTACCTCTCTCACTTTGGTTTTCAAATGCCATTCCAGAGTGCAGCTTTCAAAATTTAAATTCCATGTCCTTATTAACATTCCATCATATGGAATGATAAGTTTAGATTTCACTTCAGATTAATCTCAATTCATTACAGATTCATGTTAAACGCTGGTAACTACGTTTTGGAGGAAAGCTTAAGGCTATAATTCTACCATAAATTTTAAATTTTTTAAACAGATATTCAATATATAACAAAAAAGGTAGATAAGAGAGATGCCTTATTTCTGATCAACAAAAAATATATATTCTATTTTATAGCTAGATTATAGCCACTTCAAATGTTTTAACACCACATGGACCGCTGTTTCTAAGTACATATAGTCTTATTGTACCAAACTCAGTGAATGTGAAAAGCCACATAACCAAAATGTACCCAAAGGGAACACATCAAGTTTTCTATACATTGCCTAATACTCACTAAGCCTCTGAATGTAAAAAAACTGAATTATATTTTTTTAACTATTTGTTGATTTGTGAAAGGTGCTCTGGCTCAACTACAACATTAAAAAAAGTTTGGATTTGACATCTTGGAGTTTCTACCAAAAACCCTAATCCAGTCCAAGACTGTCAAAACTGTCAAAAACAAAACTGTACTAGTTTTGTATTCGTCTTTAAACTCCTAGCCTCACGAATCAGCATGTATAGGAAAAGAACATGTAATGAAGGTGCTAATGGTTCTGTTATACACCTTGAGCTGTTCTCAGTATATCAGTTAAGATACTTTTGGCTGAATCAAAAAAAAATCTAATTCAAGATAGTTTAAATCATAGAAGTAATGTTGAGATATAGTTTTAACACAGAGGCTCTGATTCTCACTCATTTTCTCAGCTTTGCCCTCTCGTTTCCCCCATGTGTCAGTTTTATCCTTGGGCCTACCCTTCCCGGACACAAGATGGCTACATTTGCTACATTCTCCCTAGTTTATGTCTAGGGAAAATAGGGACTATCCAACATCCTGAAGATCAAACAAAACTCCTAAGGATTATTTTGACTAGACAATCTTGCTTCATTCATTCTTTCAACAAGTATTGATCACCTACTCTGTGTCAAGTACATTTTTGGCACTGGGACTACAGACTGAACAAAACAGAGTCTCTATCCTTATGGAGCTTGAGTTCTTGTAACCATTCATTAATCAATCAGTGAGACAGGATTGATTTACCTCCATTGATTTACCTCCTGGGCCTAGGATTAGGGTCAATCCCAGTCAAACCACATGGCTACTACACAATACTGCGAAGAATAGAATGAATGTTGGTGTGACAACAGCAATGTTTACTACTCTTACCTATAAATATTTTGGTGATGGGTATTGATAATCAGTTAGATTAATTCATACACAGTTCTATATGAGTTGAGAAAAGATATGCATACAGAAGTGTTTTATATAGAGATAAACTATACTTTGGGGAGAGTGGAAGTAATAATGCCTTGCAGTTGTAAAGTGGGCCACAGATCCCAGCCACATTCAGCATGATGAGACTTCTGTGCTACCCAGATGCTACTGAAATGCCAACCACCTAACAAAAATTAGCCATGCCAATGTTTTTGCCACCATAATTAGTACCAGGAAATATGTTTAAAAAACTTTTTTATAACAATATGTTTTTGGAAAGTAAAATATCATCACACTCCATACCAAGACTACAGAATGTCCTAGTTCCCATTAGTCTCTTCCATGGACACTGCCTTCATCTGTGAATTTAGTCCTGCAGATATCCACTAAGGAGACCTGAATGGGGATGGCCATTTCAATCTAAGCCCATTAAAACAACCAGAAAAAAAACTGCATGTCATATTTATAGTGAGAAGTCTCTGAAATAAAAGATAGAGTATATTATGTTTACAAATGACCTATCACATTACTTGTTTTTAGCTCTGCCTCACCAGAATCAGTAGTGGGGTTTACTTAACACCAAACTGTAAGGCTAAATCACTAAAAATAAGATCCCAGAGATAGGGTATTAGAAGAATCACACTCAGTGTGTCTTGCAGTGGGCATGAACTAAATAACCAAGTAACTGCCCGATTCAGTAAATATGAGTTCTCAAGGAAATCACCTCCAGCTTAAGTGAAAATGCTCATATGGAAGGCAGCACTGAAGGTAGGCTTTAAAGGTTGAAGGAAGATGCATAGAAGAATTAAGGAGACAGTTTGGGAATTTGCAAATATTTTTATTGGTTGGAGTAAGCAGATTATCAACAGTAGCAATTAGCCAACTGTTAAAAAATGTTTGAAAAATTCAGAATTGGAAGATTTAAAATAGTAACACTTGATCTTTGTAATTTCAACAATTTTGTGGAGTAGTTTTGCTTTAGGAGATGAGTGTCATTGTTTTGCTCTTATTTTCCAAGCTCTGAAAAATAACATTAAATATATGTCTTATTTTGTTAGACTTGGATTCATACTCTGAGCTGGAGTCAGTTAACTTCTCATAAGACAATACTGATTAGCTTTGAAAAAGGAACTCCTGCTAGTCTAGAGACCAGAATTCAGCTACAACTTCATTTTCACAAATAAACTATGACATGGTGGTGCTCCAACAGGAATATAACCTGAAGAAAAACTTCTCTGGAAGACTGTCAGAACTAAGATTTCAAAGCTGGCTTGAGAAAAACTCTTGAAAATCTGTCAACAGAGTTTTAGTCCTAAAAGCCAGAAAGATTTTCAAAGGGTAATGATATCTTACTTTTATGACCCTTATCTCCCCAAAAGATGGGGAAACTGAGGCTCAGAAAGTTATGTGATTTCCCCACGGTCACAGAGCTAAAAACCAAAGGGGCTGAAATGAAAACACAGGTTGGTAGATTCCAACTCTAAGACCTTTCACTTCAGCATTCTGCCTTTCTAAGAAACAAGAAGTTGAGAAAAATTGAGGAAATCAGAAATAAAATATGTGACAAATGCCAGTAGAAATCAATAAATCATATAAACAGGTCTGTGATTATGGTGAGGCAAAATAAGGAGCAATCTTCTCTATAAGAAAAGCACAACACAGACTTAGTCCAAAACCCAAGATTAAACAGAAAACAATTAAAACGGCAATGTTTCCTCGGGGTAAAAAGCATTAAATTAATTCAATCAAATAATTTATCCTTTCTCTCCTGACATTTTCCAGCAATGTATAAAGGAAGAAAATTATACTTTGATCTCTAAAATTATCAGAGATAGTAACTAAATTTAACTTTATGATAATTCTTGTAAGTGCTAAAACATCTTAACATTTAAATTTTTTACTCTAAATTCCCAAAACTTTCCACAGACAAAAACTTTCAACTTTTTAACAAGAAAGTCTGCTAAACAGTTTATCCCCAATTTGTCTGTATGAAAAACAAACTCAGCTTTGCAGTTTGGGGATAATTAATCCCCAAAGCTAGCAAATATATGGTGGAAAAACAGCAAATACTGACTTCAGTAATATGTTGCCTTGAAAGATAGTATCTGTAGAATCCTCCTTCCTTCCCTAATCATCTAAAAGTTTTCCATAATAAAAATATAAAATTATTATGTAGGAAAGTGAGAGGGAAAGGTTAGAGGAAAAGAGCTGTTCAGGTTTTAAAATCCAACAAACTAAAAAACTAGCCCCAATACTGTACCCAATCACCACTCTTTCAACAGATTCTACAACAGACCAAAGGAATAATTATGATGCAAGACTCAAAACAATCCAGCAGATGTTTTAGGAACACCAAGTTAAACCCATCCCCTCCTCATACCTGAAAAAGTACAGAAGGTATAGGTTATCTCAAAAGCCATAAATTAATTCCCGATAGCCTTGTGGGGGTAATTTGCTTTCATTCCACACAAATGACTTTAAGATTCAACTTTAAGATTTTTATAACATACACAAGGTATTGTGATCATCTGATACTTTACTAATTCATATACAAAGTATTGTGATACATTACAAAGTGTTGTGATATATATACTTTACTAATTCATATACAAAGTATTGTGATCATCTGATACTTTACTATTTTAATGCCTTTAAGATTTTTAAAACATACACAAAGTATTGGGATCATCTGATACTTTACTAATTCAAAGTCCAGGGGGTAGATAAAAATCATTAAAGAATTACAGGGATGAGCTAGTTGTATTTTTGTCAGTCTCCTTAAAAGACTGAGAATTTTCTGAGAACAAGGACCACCCATGTCTTATTCTTTGTATCCCCAGTTCCTGGTACATAGTAGGTGCTCAATACATACTTGATTAATTAAATTCACAAAGATGTGTATAGTTTTCTTTTGATAATCATTGACACTCATTTGAAGATGGCTTTTTGTACTGATGTAACTGCAAAATTTTTTTAAGAAAACAAATCAAGTTAATTATTCTTCCAATCCCACGTTTTATAAGAGTATAACTAAGAACTAAATATGTGTAGGAGAAGGCATTAGACCTTAAAGAGGCACATAGAAAACTCATATAGAAGTCCAGATTGACTAAATCAAGTTTATTATTTTATCCATTAGTCTAAGCAGATTAATTGGAACCAGACATGTGAAGATCCATAAGGTTTTTTAGTAACAATTATTTAAAAAGAAATTTATAGGCTACATTTCAACACATCCAAATTAACAGTTTAAGAAAAATGTAGATCCTGATAAATATTTAAAAGTGTATATAGGCAAAAATGTTATGATACTCATTCTCTTTTTATAAACATACTTATTACACAGTAAACAAGATACTCAATTCCAAATGATTTGTATAAATAATGTCAATTATCCACATTACCATGAATATATTTTATTTAGAAATTACACCAAAACAAAAATTTGTTTTCTTAAATAAACAAACAGAATGATGATACATCCCTAAGTAGTTATTTAATAGACACACCTTAACCACAGCATCTGATTAATGAGCAATAAAAGCAGTCTGTCCAGGTAACAACTAAAAGAATGTGACAACCTGGTTTTGGTAGATCGCAAAGAAAACTTATTTGTCAATTGAAAAATACTGATCTAGGAATAAGTGGCAGAAGCTTATTAAACCAAATGTCAAGGTTGATATTTCTAGACTTATAACTAAAATATCATGATAAATTGCCATTTTTTAAGTTTTATACTGGGGTACACATATTGGACGTAAACAAGATAGGTCAATCTATCAACCACAGTGTTCCATTCTAGAAAAGATATTTGAAATACACAGCCAATATTTGCTTTTTCAAGCCAATTCCTGCCTTGCAGTTATTCCACTGTTAGATATAAGCTTAGCCATCAAGCAGAGATGCTTGAACATTTTTTGAATTACCACAAATGGCCTTATGTTTGTTAGCTTTTGATAATATAATGCAAAACCCTTGAGTAGCCACAAAATTAAAAAAAAAATACCACTTTAGGTAGACTCAATGCTTATCTGTGTTACATTTAATATATGCTTAATATGATCCCATTACAATGTTATTCTATTCTACTATTTTAAAAGTCAATTATTACACCTTTGGAATAATGTCAAAAATATAAATTCCAAGTTTAATATAATGAAGAAATACACAAATTATCAGAATTATACATTAACTCCCAATAGCCACATCCAAGTTCTGTGTGTGTGTGTATGTGTGTGTGTGTGTGAGAGAGAGAGAATTGTTTATTTGGGTTATTTTATTTTAAAGTTTTGTTTTGTTTCCAAATATTTTTCCTGTACTGTTTTAATAGTTCCTCCCATCCAACACTTAGCTCAACTGCTTTTGACCTACGTGAATGTGTTTCTGATGTCTGCCAGTCAATACAGAAGCGTAATTTCATTAAAATATATTATATATGCTCAGGACTGAGAGAACATTATAAAATGAAGTTTGGCTAAAGTTCAACAGGGCATCAAATAGCACTGGCAAGAATTTTCTTAGATGGTGTAAAATCTTGCTAACACAATAGTGTGTGCTTAACACAGGAACAATATCAGAAACAGATGTGCTCCAAATGACCAAAGTACCAAACAGAAACAATAATCATGGAATATACATTTAAAAACAATACCCTTGCCAACTGGGAAAAAAAATTTTAAATGCATGTCTTTGTCAAATAAGAAATGCTACTGATATTTTTCCAGACTAAACTTGGCACACAAATATTTTCCCTTTTGCATTCTCTTATATATTGGCATTAAACTTCTATGAGGGTGGCCAAAATTAATGATATAATTATTAATACATGTTAAAAGAAACTAATCATAGGAAAAGGAAATAAGTCCTTGATTTAACCTAAGAAATTCAGAGGCTCTAAGGCCTTCTATCCATCATTTGGAAGGGAAAACATTCTCAGCCCAGAAGAATCTCACAGGCGCGCGCATAGGTAGACACACACACACACACACACACACACACACACTCCTTTTACCTTTTAAAAGGGCTGTATACTCGTGCGTGGTCAGTTACATGTATTTGCCCAAGCATTATACCATAGTATTAAAAGTTCTAAGGACCAAGGGCTATGGCTGGCACAGGAACTAAAGCCAAGTAGAAGAAACTCGAATCCCCGAGGAAGCCCTCCCAGAGGCTTAAATCGCGGGCCTCCGGGGTGATGGTCAGGCCCAAGGCCCCTAGCGCCTGGCCCCTCCAGGGCTACTGCCTGCCCGCCTAGACGCCGCGCCCGAGGAAGGCAAGCGGCGAAGCCACTCCGAAACGACAGCGGCCTCACCCGGCCGTATCGCTCCCTCCAGCCTTTCTTCCCGACTCGGGCATCCGGAGCCTGTCCACCTCACGGGACAGCTCAGGCACATGTCTGTTCTGACCTAGTTAGGACTTGCCCCCATGGCCTTGTTGTTTGTTGCTGGCTTCTGTTGTGGTTTTTCCTCTTATTTTCACAGCGTTCTGTGGGGTGCTCGAATGTGCACAGCGGGACTTTTGAAGTGTTCGACAAGAATTACCTACCTATTTACCGGTAGATACGGCTGAGGGAAGGAGGGCTTGGGCCTTGAGTCTCCTTCAGGCTCTCCTTCTCAGGAAAGAAAGGTCTTATCCTCTGGAAGACCGATCTGATTCCAGGAGAAGAATGTTACCCATGTGAAACCCAAGCCTCTGCCCTGGGGTTTCCCACGGAAAAGGATGCGAAGAGGGCGGCGGTCAAACCCACCAGGGCGACGCGAGGAGCCTGTCTCAGGGCCTGGCCTTGGGTAGGCGTCCAGGCTCTCGGAGCCGCGGCCACCCACACCGACTTTGGATTAGTGATGAGGAAGGGCGGGGGAGAGGATCACACAGGTCCTCCACCTGCTTTCTGAACAGAGCTTGTTTCCGGGGCACCCGCTCTCGTCGCCCAGCCCTGCGCCCAAATGCCTCAGTGCCTCCCGGAGTGCACCGCGCAGTGGGGATGCTCCCAACATGCATTGGGGCTGGAGAACTGGGGCCTGAAAGCCGTAGGGACCTGCCTGACTCCAGGGCGTTTCTCTCGAGGTCGCTTTCGAAGGCAGGCGCCAGCCCAGGCCTCCGGGAGAGAGAAAGGGCCTCAACTCCCAATGGTGGCGCCCTGCGGGCCTCCGCCTCGCCTCGGGCGTTGGGGTGTTACCAAGGAAAAGCAACAATATTTATGACCAGCAGGCGATGAGAAAGTGTTCGCCCATCACGCGATCCATCTCGCTCCCCTGGCTGATTGCCATCCTGGAGACCATCCAACCACCCCCCCGGTCCCCCCCCGCCCCCATCCCAGGCCCAGGCTCCACACGTGCCTAACTCCATTTCCGCCTGACTCCATTTCCACCTAACTGACCCGACGCAGTGCTCAGGTCCCTCAAGACTCGCCGCTCCTACCCCGCCCCCAGTCCCGCCATCCTCAAGGTCTTCTAAGAGAATTCTCACTTCTATTATAATACTTCAGGAGACTGGGAGGAGCCACACAGCCAACCTGCAAGGGCGCAAAATATTCTTTACATGCAGCACAATGGTTAAGACCTTGTAATGAGTTTAGGTTCAGCCTCTGTCGTGAGAATGTGGGACACCTCTCTGAGCTTCAGGTTCCCCATCTATGAGTCAGGCATAATAATACCTACTTCACAGAAGATTGTGAGGAATACATATGACAACATATGTAAAAGCCGGGCAAAGCTAAACAATACATGTTACTTCTTATAAAAGGATGCAAATTCATCTCTAAAAATACAGTCTTTTTAGGAAAAAAGTTGTCTCAGCCTGGGGGGAAGGGTGGTTTAAAGAAACAGGAATTCTGGCTTGGTTTACTGCCTGCTTTTTTTCTGTATCCTGACCTCTAAAAGACAGATTTACATGGATTAATCCAGGGTTTTTTTTTTAAATGCAAGAGGTTCCTCCCCACACACAATACCCCGAAACTACCGAAGCAGGGCAGAAGTATTCTGAAGGAGAGGAGGGGAAAGAAAGTTTAAAAAGGCATCGTATGTATTAAAAGCTTCAAAAGAAACTGCCGCCTATTTATTTCTTCCCAAAACTTTGAGATGCAAAAACAATAATGATGCAAACTGTAAAGAGCTTAGCCAGATCAGGGTGTTATTACTGAAAGTTGGAACAACCTAAAGACTCCATTTAAAATTAACAGTAATAATAATAAACACCTGTCGGAGGCCCTTCTGAGGAAGGGGGTGGTATTTGAGTGAAATAAATGGGATTAACCACTTCTGAAACAATTTTTGCCGTGTTTCTAAGCCTACAGCAGCTATAGCTGAGTTCGCAAATCTTCTTGGTGTGTCTGCCAAGAAGACACACCAAGTCTTGAGAAACCTAGTGGTTTCTCCCTTAGCGCTGAGTAATTTCAATATCGCAAGCGCTGGTAAAACCATTCCAGTTTGCATGGTCTCTTCCAGCCCTTTTTCAGGACTTTGGAATCCCAGCCAATTCCTAGACAGGGGCCGTTTTTGCTTGGATGGACTGTGACTGGGGAGAGACTAGGCCCAGCCACCAAGGCACCCAGGGCACACTACTGTGATCCGCTGTAGAGTGGGACCTGTCGTACTTAAGAATGAAGACTCCATCTACTGCCCTCGCGTCTCCTCCGTGTTCTTCCTCCACTTTGTGGACTGTAAACGAAGGTGTATCTCCTTTCTAGGCCAGAGAGGACGGCGTGCAGCAGCGCCTGGCTCCAAATGACCTCAGCTCCCATTCCGACTGTCCACCTTGGGTCCTCTTTTTACCCTGAAGCAAGCCAAAACCTACATCAATGTCTGGCCATCACACACAGCATTTCCAAGTGCGCGTCCAGAGTCTGCTATGGGGGCTTGCCCCAGGCTTGGCTTCTCCTATCCAACACGTTCCTACTGGCCGCCCCCTCCCCGCCCCCAGAGCCTCCTGTATAAACAGAGGCTCTGACTCAGTTGGTCTCTTAGGCACTCAGAGTAGGTTTCCCAATTTAATTGCAAACGCTGAGGTCTGAAGGACACGCAGGAGGGAAGAACTCAAATGAAGCATAATGCCTGAGGATCCCTTGGAGGTTATAAGCTTATAAGCCTCTGTTATAAGACAAAATAGCAAAGTAATTAAAAGTCAGCCCTCCGTGTCGGATGTCTGGGTTTGAATTCTGACCTGGCTTGGTAAAATATGACTTTGGGCAAATTAAAGAAGTGAGGTTGTATATGCCACAACATCAGTGGGGCGTTTGACAAATAACAAGCCACTTGCTAATTATTATGTCAGAATTCTCATGCCCTTTCTTACCTAGCTCTTCAAGGGCTTGAAAGATGCAGGAACTGGGCAAGAAGGTACCTATGCAAAGAGGTAGGAGCGCTAGAATTAAGAAGGCAGAGAAAGACATGAAACCCCCTGCGCCTGCCAGCATATACTTTCATTCAGAAAGCAATTTTTTATTGTCTAGTGCCAGGCACTGAACTAGGTTTCGGAGCGTCGTCAGAACAGCACAGGGTTCCTGCATCCAGGAAGCTTGTAGAGCCTCAGGAAGAACTGCAGGGGTCGACTTTATTCACGTTTGTGTCGGGAAAAACTATTGCTAAAGGCTTCTCCCGAGTGGTCAGTGAATGAGAAACAATAAATAGCCTTTGCACAAACTGAACCACGCTGCGCAGCCTCTGCTACTGCACACAATAACAGGAGTTCGGTCAAGGCCCAAAAGGAAAGTTCCAGAAGTGAGCGCAGGCCTTTGGACCTCAGTCTGTACGGAGATCGAGTCACCGTCTATTCAATCCAGGTTTTGATCCACTTGCTGATGATTAGACATCAAATTATGCAATCTGCAAGGAAAAGGAGAGAGAACGATTTTACCGCCGATTTAAGCGTTCTTCTTTTTCCCCTTCGTGGCCCTTTTATTCGGCACTGAAATGCTGTTTAACCTCAGCAAGAGTAGGCGTGGGAAGGTGGCGCTCTTCCCCACAGCACACCAGGCACCCCCCCCCCCCCCCCCCCAGCTGCTCAGCGGAAGTGGGCAGAGGCAAGAGGCTACCGGCTGGACCACTTGTGCTGGAGTGGTAAAGAACTATCATGAATCCATTTACTGAAAGTGTCCATTTCTGAACTCACCCTAAAGAGGACAAACACCGCAAAGTAGTTAAAAGTCAGGCATTCGCGTCGGACGTCTGGGTTTGAATTCTGCCCTGGCTTGGTAAAATATGGCTTTGGATAAATTAAAGTAGGGTTGTGTGCCATAACGTCAGTGGGGGCATTTGACAAATAATAATCAACAGCTATGATTACTGCCATTTTCACAATATTCAGAAGGTTGTGCAAACTGACAGAAGGGTGCCAAGCATTTTTAAATGTTCTAGATTAACTCTCAAATAAACCAGCGACAAAGGAGATGAAAAAGGTGTTCATTGTGCATCCTTGGGCCTAGTTGCCACGACAGAGGTGGCTACAGGCAGCTGCACTCATCTCTGGAGCCTCTGCAGCCCAGGGAGGTGCGTCTAACCTCATGACCCTCTGAACCCCTAGAAGTGGTCAACTCGCTGAAGAACATTGACCTACTCTTCACTGGGGAAATTGGGCCTTTGGTGGCTCCTCTACATCCAGACCTCTCTAGAGAGGTGAAGGAGGATGTGGTAGGAGAAACATTATATTCACTAAGAAAGAACCTCCTGTGTGGATGAGCACTTAATTCAACATTGTGATTTTTTATGACAATTTCGAAGTGATGCCATCTTCATTTTACAAATGAGAAAGCTCAAGTGTTAAAAATTTAAATTGCTCAAAATTCCATTACACATTTGACTAACTTCAAACCTGTGCTCTTACTATAATAACACGTTGCCTACCTCTTAAACCCTGAACTCCCATGAAGGAAGGAAGGCAAGCAGGGAAGGAGGAAGGGAGAGGAGGAGGATAGGAAGGAAAGGAAGAAAACCTTGCCACAGTTACAAGAACCAGTCTCCTGTAGCAGAAATGGCATATAGAAGTTATTTAAGTTTTTAAAATTCATGGCTCAAGATTCCTGGGCCAACTTTTTTTTTGTAAAAGCATAGCTTTATGAGTTACACCGGAGGTGGAAGTGTTGCTGGGGAGAACCTTAGAAACCAAAGTTGTGGGCGGACGGCGCAGGCTTGTGTGGGGCTCATTCACCCTGGCTAACAACTTGAGCTGAGGGTTCCCTTATCAAACTGTCATCCAAGCCTGTGAATAGGAGGCTCACACAGCCCCACTTCTGCCTCTCACCTATCCCCAGAAACCGAGAAAACCATCTGGTTTTTGCACTTAAAGTTTAGCTTTCCTGCCACACTGGCCGAGTTGGGCTTTCAGACATCCCCGGGGAAGTGGGAAAACGGGGATGTGGAAGGGGAAGAGAAGCCTAAAGGGTCTCGATTCCATCCTGTTTCTTGATCAGCGAACTCCAGGCTATATCTGCCCGGTTTGCCTAGGACTTGTAGGGAAACGCGGTAAAGGGAGGCGGGTAGAGAGTTGGATTCTCTCTCTCTCTCTCGCCACCTTGGATTTCGGCTTTTACAGAATTATGCAGGCAGAGTTCTGTAGAAAGAGGTTAGAATCAGGTTTCCATTGGTCCTGATTTGTTTATCATTCTAAACAGTAAAATGCATATAAAACCGGCACCTCCAAACCACAGGCGTGCTTAAGGCGCTATTGTCGGCTTGGAAATGTCACAATGAATAAATGGTGTGATGGACTTTAGCGTTTCGCGCCATAGCTTTTAGCCGGGAAGCTTTCCAGGCTGCCCTGCTTAATTTCGGGCTCCGCGTGGTTCCTAATTTTCTCTCTCCCATCCTCTCTCTTAGACTGGAAACGCTTCCCCTATTTCTTCCGTAGCGGACCGGGAGAGCTTACTGGCGCTCTGCGAACCGGCTGAAAAGAAACACCGAGTCACTGGTACAGACTCTTGGTCCCAGAACTTGGCTTTCCGCTATTGGTCCTCCAGAACCGCTTGAAACAACTGGCCCCAGCTGGCACATCAGACCGCAGTGAGGAATGCCGCGGGGCGGGTGGCGAAGGCAGGGTCTGCCCGCCAGTGGATTCCCGGGTGTCCCGCGCGGAGCAGGCTTGCCCAGCTGGGAAGCCCATCAAACCTCAGTCTTGGCCCACAGTGGGAGAGAGACCAGTGGGTCCCAGACGGAGGCCCTCGCCCGCTTTTGGCGACCTCCACTGGCGTGAATAAAAGCACCCCTCTCTTACCCTCAGAAACTGTGGGTAGCAAGGTCTAAAACGGAGTCTGGGACCGGTAAGTCCCAAGGTGAGCCCGTATACAGCTCTGCCATCTCTGAGGGGTTATGCAGATTCTGAGCAGGGCAAGTTTGTGGAAAGAACCTCTAGAAGCAATCTCCTAAAGTCTTTTTCCAGACTAATATTTATAATGGTTACACGTGATGGGCAAAAATCCAAAGACACGGTCTCCTAACCCTGAACCAAGTGTGACATCCACAGTTTCAGAGTGGTTTTAGCTGAGATTTCACCTTCAGGGATCGAAGGAGTCGCCAACCAGAATTCTGCCAGAATCTGCACCTTCTTATGATCGCGAAAGTCTCCCCATCCTCCACCGCCTCCTACAGTCCTATGGCCCACTGTACCCTTGGCGCTGGTGCCCTAGAGGTGGGCGGTGATGGCCGCGGGCCAGGGAAAGCTCGGGTCCGCAAGAGCAGGGCTCTGTTTCTGCGCCTGCAGGCCGCCCGGGAGTCCTGGATGCGCCTCCTTTGACCACGTTTTCTCTCAGGCTCCAGCTGTGCCTCGCCCCGGTCTCCACAGGTCTGACCCAGGCGAGTCCCTAGAAGGCGGGCGGGAGGAGCTGTAGCAGGCGCAGTTTCGGGAATCCGAGTTTCCGGAGATTGCCTGAGCACCGCAGAACCTCCAGGTTAAGTTCTCTCAAACGTGTGGTTACTTACCCCAAGGAGCTCAGAGGCAAAGGGTTCAATAGTCAAGTTGGTGGGGACTTTCCCTACTTAAAGTTATAATTTGCTAATTCGGATCTATTGCTTTTAAATATCGAGTTCCAGAGACCTCTGTCAATGCAGGCTTAATTTCATCCCACTGATGAAGGATGTTTATAAACGGCGCCTGCAGTGAGAGCTGAGTGTGAAAATATCAGTTTTATGCCTTTTGATAAGAATTACCGAGGCGGAAGGCTTATTAGACGATTACAAATTTCGCAGCTGCTCGCAGCCCAATTAGGCAGCTCTTCGGGTGAGTGGAAGCTGTGGGGGTCAGGGCGGGTTGGTGTTCCCTCTCTCCAGCCCCGGACCTCCAATCAAGGCCTGGCTCCACGGGATCTAGACCCCTTCCCTGCCCCCATCTGTTTTAGGGAGATACACTCAAGGCTTCCCTTGAGCAGGAGAGGCACAGCCTGAGACAGGACGCACTCCGAAGTCTCTCAGGCTGTCTTTCCCATGGGCTTGCAAAAAGCCCTGTGGTCCACGATGTTGGTAGACACCTTGGGTGGGCCTGCCGTCTCTGATTTTCAAATTTTCAATTTAGTAGGTAGGAACTGTCACGACGCAGGCGATTGCTTTTCCACCTGTGGACACACAAGATGATGTTTTTTTGATCAGAGTCTTCGTTCAAAATTGGAATCAATTGGCGTTGGGGCTAAAAACCCTCATTACTAAGACCAAACAAACAAACAAAAAACTCTTGATTTTTAGCCCAAGCACCCCTGTAAAGTAGGAAGATAACTTTTCCGTTGCCCCAGCCGAGGACGAGCGTGGGTAAGAGGCGTGACGCGAGCTCCAGGGAACCGGGCCACCAGGAAGAAGCTATACCTTCGTACGCCCACCCCTGACAAAAGGTCAGAAGGTCGTTGGACCCCAGACCGACAGGACGATCAGCCCTGGGATTCATAGCAAACACATTCCCCTCTTCTTGCACACTCGACCCCCAGCCAAAGGCTTATACCGCCCAGGACATAGAAATTGACTCACCGCCCAGAGGCTTACAGCTCAAGGAGGAGTGCAGCACAGGGCGCCTGGAGTGAAGCGAGGCCAGACCAATCTTTCAGGTCTTCTGCTCCTGTCTGACGACCATTCTTCTTCCCCAAGCCCAGAAACCTCTAAAAATGCATCATTTTCTCCACTTATGCAGAGATAGACGCTCTTAGATCAAGGTTAGTATTTTGAAAACCTGACTGAGAGCCGCCTGATTAGGCGAGGGTGGGTGGAAAAGACCGCATAAATGCCCGCACCCCCGCCCTGCTTCCCTAACACAGCTCTAGCTCTCTCTGGATCTCCAAATGACCCGCGCGATAAATTCTCCTCGATAGTAGCCAGACAGTACCCCAGATTCACTTTAAACCCTAACACACACACACACACACACACACACACACACACACACACACACACACACACACAGAGTAATTAAATATCCAAACCGGACCTTTATGTTTAATTCCACTTTCAACGAAATCCTGCTCTATACACGATCTGATGGCGCCAATGTTCTGCACGACTCTGACTTTCCATTCGGAAGAGCGGTCTCCAGAACGATGCTATTTCATGGGAAATGCATTATGTGAATTTCTCCACCACCCCCAATACCGATTTCTGCATTTGATGAAAAACACAAGTCTTTCTGGTTCCCACGCACAAGTTAGCTTTTTGAAAAGTCAGTCCACCCCAATCTTTCAATTTTCTAAGAGGGCACAGATTAATTATATCGTCCTCCTCCCTTCGCTCAGTAAATTTAAACGAGATCTCCCAGAAAGGACCGGCAGGGGGATGGCTAATATTAACTTGTGCGCAGCTGCGCGAAAAGAAAAACAATGGCGATAGGAAAATGCTCTGAAGACTCTAGTGTTTATGGGAGAAAAATGCAATGGAGGAAAAACTAAATTTGTAGTGGTAACTCGGTCCCACACTCTTACACAGGCTCACTTCATCACAGGAAAGGCTATCTATCTCCTCCGCTAGCCGGCAGCTGACCGAGCTGGGGTCTGGGCAAGATCATTTCGATCTTTTTCTTCTATACAGATAAGGCAAGGAGATAAGATATGTGTGTGTGCGTGTGTGTGTTTTACATATATATTTCCATCTAATTAAAGCAAAATCCTATGATTCTGTTAAAAGCCTTTAAGAAATAGACTCCTAGATCTTCTTAGTTTCAGAAGTTTGTTTAGTTTTTTTAAATGGAAACAAAAATCATTAAAAAATAATCTTTTAACCAAATTTGTCTTTATACACTAAATAATGAAATAAAGTTTATACCACAAAGAGTCTGTTTAAACAAACACACCTTCCAATCTTAATCAAAATTACGGTACCCTGAATACCTCCCTCCGCCGCTTCCCCGCCCCGCAGTCAGAACTTGAGGCAGAAGACAAGGCTGCTCGGGCTTCTATTTTGTCTAGGAGATGAAAGAGCAATACTCATTAGCAACATACTTTTGTCTTTCTTGTAGCCTTGATTTCAAATCTAGTCGCAAATCATAAGCTTTTGTGTTGCTCAGATGTTCCTTCTTTATCTTAATGAGAAAACTTTTCGGAAAGGGAGCGCGAACTGCTAGATAAGTCAGCCCCTAGGCTGCCAGGAGCGGTGGCATTCCTCGGCTCCACGGGACAGCTGCGAGTTTCAAGAGAATGACTAAAACTTTCAAGTCACCCAGACCTCCACTTCCCCTTCTGCTTGCTGCAGAAAGAGATGTAACCTGAATCTTTGTTTAGGTTTGGGTTGGGGAGCAAGAATTTAAAAGTTATGGCAAATGCAGACAGCAGATTTTTTAAAGTCAAGTTAACAGGACATCCCCCAATTTTTTTTTCTTTAGTACTAAACCTGAAGTCAGTTGGCGTGTTCTGATAAAGATTTTAACATGTAGAGAAGGCGGGTTTTCCTGAAAGAGGCGAAGCAATTTCTCCAGGAAAAAACTTTCCCCCACACGCCCCCTTCCTTTATATTAGGTTCCACCCTCTGGAAAACAAAACTTTTTTTTTTTTCTTTTCCTGGAGGGACAGAGCTCAGTGAAGCTGGGAAAGGAATTTTAAGAACGGTTCATCAGAAAGTGGTCAGGCCACAGCGGCCTCTTTGGACGAAGACACACTTGTAGCATTATCCTTCTCGGCATCAGCTTTTATTAGTGGATCGGGGCCGGGGGAGGGGGGAGATCGACAGACACGGACAGCCTCTGACCCTCTGGAGTTGGTATGTGATAAGCAGCCCTAGCAGTGCCATGTATTGGAAGAACGATCAGATGTTTGTGTATAAACTAGTAGCAAAGGACGTGCCGGAGCTGGCAGTTCCCCCTGAGAAGGTGAGCGAGCCGACGCCTGGCCAGACCAGCTGAATCGCAGTGTCCTTGAAACTCGAGTTGTTTGGGCTCCTAAACAAGGTTCAGAAACTACCTGTAACGGCCTCATCTTCAGACCTGGCAATTTTTTTTTTTTTTATTACGTAGTAGCGTTAGTCAGTAATCATTGCACTCCCTCCCCAAAACCTCACTTAACCTGAGACATGGAGACTGTAATTTGGGAGATGAAGCCTCGAGCCTAAGGCGCTCTCAGGTCCATGTGAGTCGTGCTTTTGTTCTATTCGCTGTGGTGATCGTGGCGGTCCGGGAGAGTGGGTCGGGAGGACTGGGCGGCTGTCGGGTGGAACCGGAGACCTGGCTCGTTTCGTTCGGCTGCCCGCGGACACTTGCCTGCCCTGAGGCACACCTCCCTCTGCGGGGCTCCAGAAAGGCCTCCGGGATCCCTGGGCTTGCCGGGAGAGCCATTTTACCTAAAATGCCAAAAGAAAACCGCAGGGCACAAAACGAGTCACGCGGTTTGTCTGAGTAGACTGGGGAAGCTGAAAAGCTCTCACCTCACTCGGGAGGCAGGACCTGTGGGTATTTGGTGTTTTAAGTTTGAAATCATCTGCAGCCTGTCTGAGGGCCTCAGCAGGACGCGCGCGGGGCGCCCCTGACTATTTCTTTGCTCCGAAGCCGGTTGGGGACACCAGGCGAAAGCGGAGCTGTTCTGTTTAAACGCCCTTTGTGTGTGAGGACGCGGCCTCAGTGCAGCTACGCTGGGTCCCGCGTAGGGAGCGCACCCCAGAAAGGGAGGGTCTCGGCCGACGGTCCGGGAGGCCCCCCAGGTTGGTATCTTGCCTGGTGCTTCCAGAGGGAGGGAGAAGGGGAGGCGAACAGTCAGAAATGCAGAAGTGCGAGCCGCTCGAGTTCGGGGGACCCACCCCCACCCCGAGCTAGAGTTTTTGGAAACGAAAGCGGTCTAAGCCCAGAGACGCTGCGTTTTCGTTTAAGAACAAAACTCCAGCAAATACTTGGAAACACTTGAGTAACGTGCGTTGTTTCTTTAAAACATTTTGTCAGAGGTTGGGTGAGTTCTTTTAATGGCACAAATTAAATTCAGCTGGATATTTTCCATTATTCTACCCGCTTTTTGCGCTGGTTAAAAATAATCCTTTAGTAGCTCAAATGTTGACTTACTGAGCAATAAGTGGCAATTTACACCTTAAAGAAACGAGTGTAAATCACTCGCGACTCTAATTGCTGTAAGTTTACGAAAGAGCTGCTGGCTCGGTTTAATCTGAAGCATTTTCATTCAAATTGTCATCGGAACAAACACCAGGCTTCTTAAATCCCGCTGTAATTAGCTTTCAAGTATCCTATTAAACCTCTTCACCTTTCGGGCTATCCTATTCAAAAAGCCCCCTTTTAAAAATATATATGTGTCTTGCTCTTTTAATTGAGGTTATTAAAGAAATCAAGTTTCTTCTCCCACCCCCTCCTCAATCCTCTTTTCTTCTCTCGCACTCCACCTCCCACTGCCCCGCACCCCCTTTAGCCCGGTGTTCCCCGCTCCGCTATGATTGACGTCTGGAAAGAAAGCGCTTTGTGAGGGGATGATTGTTATTAACTTGTTATCCCCGGCGGGGGGGCGGGGAACCGACGTGCCCGGGTGAGCGCCGGAGACCCGGAGCCCGGGGAGCGCGGGACGAGCTACCAGCGCTCGGGTGGCGGCCGCCAGCGGCCAACGAAGGAGGCTGCGCGCCAGCCCGCCCGCGGCGCCCGGGCTCAGGCGCCGTGACGGCTGCACGCGCTGCCCCGCACTCTGAGGGCCTTCATTAGCTCGCTCCCCGCGCCGAGGCTGGGGCGGGCAGCACGCTCGCAACTTCTGATCTGTTTCTCCATACTTTCTCCCCCTCCTACTCCGCAGTGCCAGGGGCTCATGTCAGAGGAGTGCGGGCGGACTACAGCCCTGGCGGCCGGGAGGACTCGGAAAGGCGCCGGGGAAGAGGGACTGGTGAGTGCGGAGGGGCTCGCGTGCTGGCAAGACTGGCCGTGGGGAGGCGGCGCAGGACGAAGGGCCGCTGTCCCCGCGCTCCTTCCAGGGCCCAGCTGGCCCCTCCTGCAGCAGACAGAGGACGGGGCATGGAGGGTCTGGGTGGGGTGGGAAGCTTAGCTGGCCCGCGAGGAGGGCAGGGCCGCAAGACTTCTGGGGTCCGAATAGGTCAGGGGTCGGCAGCCCCGGCGGGTGCATGGCCAGAGCTTGGACTCGGGGAACAGGGCGAGAATCGTGACCTCAAGAAGCTGGGGGTGGGGTGGGGTGGCCAGGGGGAAGGGAGGGGAGGCGGTGGGGGCGCCCTTGTGGGTAGGTGGGATGCGAAGGGGAGGAGGGGTCTAGAACCGCCTGCGCCTCGCGGTTTCCTGCAGGTGAGCCCCGAGGGAGCGGGGGACGAGGACTCGTGCTCCTCCTCGGCCCCGCTGTCCCCGTCGTCCTCGCCCCGGTCCATGGCCTCGGGCTCCGGCTGCCCTCCTGGCAAGTGTGTGTGCAACAGTTGCGGCCTGGAGATCGTGGACAAATACCTTCTCAAGGTAGGATAGGGCCTCGGGTGCGAGGCCCAAGGGGAGCGGGCTTAGCGTGGGAGCTCTGGGAAAAGAGTAATGTTCCTCCCACCAACCTTTCCGTTCAAGTTCTGGGTGGAGGTGTAGGCTTTCGCAGAAAATCAGCCCAGTTTAGGGCAACTCATGCGGTGGGATAAAGTGAGAAGAAATCTCAGACTCTTCTATGTCGTTGCAAAACAGCTAATGTGTGACACATCCTGGTCTGGACGCGCCGGATGTGTGTGGATGCGCTGGAGTCAGCCACCGGCTTGTAGTGGAAGGGAAGTGGAAAAACCCTTATCCATTCTGAGACAGAAACCTGCTTAGTTATTTTTCACCCAGCCCCGAATTATTCCTTTCTTAAACATCTTTGTTCCCTCTAAACGGACTGTGGTCTCTCCACCCCAGTGACGCCCACGCCCATGACTGCTTAGAAGAATTTTAAGTTGGTATGTATTAACTGATTCCCTTTTGCAGTATCTCTTTTGGTGAAAGCCACTGTAAAGTAGCTTAAAGGATCTTTTCTGGACAAATTTTAAAAATACAGTCCTATGTTTTTTTACAGTTACCTGGGGCTTTTCCAAAGTAAAAGTTTATAGGTCCATTTAAATAAAAACCATTTCAATATCTTCCTGCTCTTATTAAGGTTTAGTACTTCTAGGCCACTCAATGCTGTTGTTACATCATCTTGAGTGCTTGGGGGAGAAGATGGAAATTGATATAAAGTTAGACACACACAGCCTGGGAAGAAGTGTTTCAAGTGTGGTTTGAGAGTTGATTGTCTTAATTTGTTTTACTTTTCTCTTAAAATATTGTGGGGGAATTTTGGAGTAGAAATTTTGGCAGGCCACAGTTATCCACCTCAGTGCAGATCATGGCCCCATGTGTCTTAATCAGAATATCATGGGGTTTCAACTTAAATAGCTTTTTAAAACCACTATTTAAAATAATGGTCTCTCCTACACTGAATTAGTAGCAAACCAGTTCACTTTCTATTCTCTCCCCACCCTGCTTAGGTTTTCAAAAGGATTAATTATGGAGAGTATGTGTTCAAAATTCGTGTTAGTGGGTTTCTTTAAGTTTCTACCTCAACATACAAAGCTTCTTCATCTGTAAAATGGGAATGCTACCCTATAGATAAAACCTAGAGAAAATGCCAGAAGAAGTTTTGGTAAAAAGATTTAAAAATGACTAAATTAATCTTACTTGGTGGTTGATTCTTAAAGCTGGCAAATTAACATTGGCTTTCTCTTTAAATCTGCATTCTTAAGATTCCACTTTCAATGTTTCTAAAACTGAGCCTTTTGGATATTGCAAAATCATCTTTTGGGTTAAAACTAGCATCCTATTTTTAATGAGCCCTCTCAATAATTACCGTAATCTTTAAGAATGTTTCTGAGTAGACCTATGAAGGCTCTAACACTTCACAGCAGAGAAGATATAGAAGGGTTATGATGAAGTGACATTTAACACACCCTCTGAAATAGATAATAGTTTCTAGTGTTAATCTTGTATACATTTATATGTTATATATCTTTGTATTGTATAAAAATCTAAGTTAAGTGAGTTACATAAAGCTTTCCTTTGTAATAGGGCAGGAGTCCTCCCAATGAAGCCTTCCATGTACAGTATTATTGTACCACTTCTTGTATTCTTTAGTGTGTAAGTTCTAACTAAAGTTTGATACTATATGATTGACAAAAACTGAATTATTAACCTTATTTTCCGTTTTGAGTACTTCCTGCAGAAAAGTTTGAGTTTAACTTGAGTCACTGATTTAAAAAAAAAGTTAGACCTAGTATAGAAATATTATTTTAGGGTGTAACTAATATAGAAAAACACTATCTTGTGAGGCAAATAAAATGGAGTTAGAAAAGTATGACAGGAGTTAGATGCATTGATTACCTTGTCCAATAACTTCAGTGTTCTGTCCTTTGGGTAGTTTTTCTGGCTTGGTCCAAGTTGTATGTTTAGACATACACAGATTAGATTAATAGTAGGTTTATAGTCTCCAGAATCTCCTCTCTTCACCTTACTTTACTCCCTGGCAAAGAAATGGAAGATAAACAGACATTTTAGGAGGGAAGTGAACTTTGAAAAAAGGTGACAACCAGGTCTGGCTTTAGGAGGGAGTAAGAGAGAGGCCATGGCTCTTCCCCTAAAGCCTAGCTTTAAAAACAAAACAAAACAAAATCCTGTGTAAGATTGAAATACAGAAGGCCCTAAACAGTGGAATTTTAAAGGCAGCCTGTTCTTCTAAACTTTATACTGGTTGGTCCCATTTTAGGAAAAAAATATAAGGAAAATGCTTTTTTTATTTCCAAGGCAGTATTCAACATTGTTAATATTTATTCAAATTTCCTCAGATTTCTTTCTGTTTTCATTATTTTAAATATTGTCTATAGTGAGCATGTAAGTTCTAAGTTCTTGTAAAGACCAAAACTTTTTGAATGTCATCAAAATGAGACTCTCATTAATGCTTTGGAAAGAGACACATAACTGTAATTAGAAGTCAGTAAAACTTTCAGCTTCGAAGTACCTTTTATATATTGCAGAAAAACATGTTGGACCGTAGTTCTAATTCGATAGACACATAGTCTTTATTATGGAATAGTTGAGCAAAAGCCATATCTCACAGTCATTTACTTTCCTATTTTAGTCATTGGATCCATTTTTAGGGTGTAATTGGTGTTTTTGTATGTTACTGTTCTTTTACATGAAATTCAATTAAGCATAAATCAGGTTCTTGTGTCCACTTAACAAGAGCAAACTTTGGGAGCCTGCATTGCATGCAAGCCAGTTCTGTCTAATACACATCTTCATACTCCAGGGCTAAAGTTGTAGCGCTTATAATATAATGGCAACAGTTTAAAGTGAGAGTAATTATGACTTGTTCCCTGGATTGACAATATTTCATGTTCCTATTTAGAAAGTATAAAATACTGGCCTTATTAAACACCATCTTATGTTTTACTACTTGAAGTGTAAGTGGAAAACAATGCTTGGGTGCTTTTTTAGAACCACTTATGATTAGATTTATTTTTTTCTCCTGTAGCCAAATCAGTAAGCAGTTTTACCAATATACTTTACTACTTACTTCTATTGTTTCTGTTCAGCTGTTTAATATTAGAAGAGAACCCGGGCTTCTGCTACATCAACATTTAAATTTGTCTGAGCAATTTCTGTCCTGTATAGGTAACTATCTTACAAACCTGCGTTTTCACTTTCTTTATTGCTCTGTTTAGGAGGTATACAGTTTATAATTGTTTAGCCAAAAAATAGGTTGAGAGAGTATGTGTTTTGTCTTCTTTAACCACAAGGTTTCATGCTGGGAAGAACTTGGTAAAATATAATAAAAAAACCTGTATGTAGGACTTTAAAGCAACCAAACTATTCCCTGTGTTCATAAAGGTTCCATTTAAGAAAGAAAGAAAAAGCAACCTGAATTCTTCAAAGGAATAGAAAATATTATAAACACAAAATGTGGCATATATTAGTATAAATTTTTGGTTGAGGTCTAAAAGATAATATATCCAGATACATGTTTACAAAAATGACATCTTTTGGATGAAAACATTCAGAGCATGTGTTAATATATTAAGGGGCCAGTTTTTTAAATTGCCCAATACACAAAACCAACGAATACTTTTCTTAAATATGATATTACAATGGCTTCTCTTCCCTTCACAGGTGAATGACCTATGCTGGCATGTCCGGTGTCTCTCCTGCAGTGTTTGCAGAACCTCCCTAGGAAGGCACACCAGCTGTTATATTAAAGACAAAGACATTTTCTGCAAACTTGATTATTTCAGGTATGCTATGAAGCTTTTTCTTAGTAGATACTTGAATAAATTATTATGCAAAGAGACTTTTGTAATAGGCTTTTTCTTGTTCAGTTTTATTTAATGAAGCCCAGTTTTTCTTATTTAAGAGATTTCAAAATGAGGGTGCTTTCCTGTTTGAGATATAATGTGTATAAATAAGCATATTTATCCTTTTTGGGAATTCAGTAGACAAAAGTTAATTTTAAATAATACTTTCACTTTGGGGAGTGAAAGTTTCAGGCATTACAAACAGGGAATCTTTTTTGCTGTACATAGGTATAAAGTATGAAAAACAAGATGACTTATGACAACGCCCCTGTTTGGTGGGAATGGTTAGATGAAATAAAATCTTTATGGGGGAGAAAAATCAAGATTTTGTTATGCTTTTACCAGTTTACCATAGAATGATCCCTACTTATAAACCCATAAAATTCTAAGGGTTTGGACACCATGATAAACCGTAGTATTCAGAAGAATTGACCATTCTGGTATAAATACACCAAATCTAATTCTGCCTCAAACTATTTTTTTTGTCCGATCTTCAGTTTCTGAAATTAGATGAGATATCACATTTTCTGTGTGTGATCTCTATGTAGTTTAAGGTTTCTTCCAAGGTATAATTCTGTATGAACACTTGTGTGGAAATTAAAATAATTCTCAAGAATGACTTTTAAAAATTACAACATATTTTCTTTATTTACTTTTCTAAATGAAAAATGTTCATTGTAAAATGGGGAAATTAATACTATATAATAAAGGCTGTAATACTAATTATGTTTGTACTCCATTTCAAAAAATGATTTCAAAGAGTTTAGTGATTAATTTGAATAAAAATTGCTAGGTAATTTAAAGTAATTTATGAGACCCAGAGTCTTTTATAAAATCACAGAATTTTATAATTACCAAAAAGGCATATTTCTCAGCAGGTTTACTTTTTATTACTTCAATATTGGTAATAATTTGCTTCCTCATTCACTTGGGATAGGCTAATCTTAATTTTTGGTAGTAACTTAAAGCCCTTTGAAAGGTTTGCTTTGAAAGATTTCACAAGTGAAAGTCTAGTTCTTTAGGATTTTTAAACTCCTTGCTTCATGTTATATTCTGAAATTTGTCTTTAGGATTCTATTTTTCAGAGTAACTAAAAAAAACAAAGTGGTAATAGCTTTAAAGATGTATCTGTCAATAAATAGACACTGACTAATCTAGTGTGATTTGGGCATGCAGGGCCACGACTGTGATTGTGATAGGAGACATAACAAAGAGTTCCAGTCACTCAGGCTGTAAGAAGAAAAGAACTATTTACATATAGCTTTGGTATTTTAAGATTGACCTGCATTTAATGTCCAGTTAGGACTCTGAAAATTTAGAAAATATTTCCTTCCTTCTATGGATAACAATACAATAGCTTTTTCACCAAAGGAAACATTTCTGACTTTTCCTTTCTCACCCAACAGGGTGAAGAATTTCTGTTACATACATTCTTTGATAATTTCAACATTGAATATTTACATATTTTAACATCCTAAAAACGATATTTAAATCATTTTCTAATCATCTTAACTTGGTTTTAAGAAGTCATTATTTATATCTTCAGTTTTTCAGTATAAATATCTTCAGCATACTTCTGCACTTTTAGATTTTCAGTCTGGAGAGTATGTGTGTTTATCTTGATTCTTTAAGTAAATTTATAAATGCACTGATATTTGATACAACAAAAGGGATTTTAAAACTCATTTTAAAAGAAAACTTCAATCTTCTTTTAGAGGAACAGAGAAAAGGTCTTATTTTTATAAACAGGTTTGAGTTGTGACCCTATCTCATCTTGATTTCTTATTATATTGACTTTTAGAAAAATAATTGATTCTTGTTTCATTCTCACGATATTTGAATACTTAGGTTATTTCAATGGGGTAACATAATGTGCAGGTTTAATATTCGACTGATGAATATCTCACCAGGCATTAAAATATTTACCTTCCACACCTCTATTTAATGTAGAAGGTATGGAACTCGCTGCTCTCGATGTGGAAGACACATCCATTCTACTGACTGGGTCCGGAGAGCCAAGGGGAATGTCTATCACTTGGCATGCTTTGCCTGCTTTTCCTGCAAAAGGCAACTTTCCACAGGAGAGGAGTTTGCTTTGGTGGAAGAGAAAGTCCTCTGCAGAGTACATTATGACTGCATGCTGGATAATTTAAAAAGAGAAGTAGAAAATGGTAAATATGTACTTAAATACTTTTGAGTCTTTCGAGACAGTGAATACAGGAATAAAAATAACTTTTCCTAAGGTCATCTTAATGCATTATTTTGTACAATGTATAAGTGTGGTAAAACTCATTAAGTACTCTACTGTTTGTGATGGTCTCTATTTGTTTATTTACAAGGAAAGCCATGGTGTATGTATTAGTTTTGTGCCATATTCTCAGGCAGCAGCTTTGAGTTGGGGTTTTGCTTTTCTTTTTGTAAATAGTTGTTTTCCTGTATTTGCTGGGCCTTAGATGTGTACTTCTAACTTTTTGAACTTTTCACTAAATATACAAGTCTGTAAATGGAATATTTTTTGTACAGTATATCTGTAGTATGTTTTAAAACTTAAGGGGTTTTGCCATCTAGAAAACATATACAGTTACACAAAAAGTCAAGAGATATAAGAAACCTGTTATTGCAAGATGGGTGTACCCATTTGAATTACCAACATATATAGTGTGTTTTTTAAATGCAGGTAATGGGATTAGTGTGGAAGGTGCCCTCCTCACAGAGCAAGATGTTAACCATCCAAAACCAGCAAAAAGAGCTCGGACCAGCTTTACAGCAGATCAGCTTCAGGTAAGCATAACAATGAATTTTTGATTTTTGAAGCCCCTCCCAACCAAAAAAACAAAAAGTAACCTCCATGCTGCCCAAAAACATTTTTATGTTTTCTAAAAAATTAGCCTATGTGTTTTATGAAAACTAATTTGGTGAATATATGAAAACATACTTATTGCCCTAAAGTGTTTGCATTTCTAGCATCATAATATAATATGAAATAGTCATTCAAGTTTTGTTTCCCTGGGGTCTATTGGTATCAACATCAAAGTGGAAACAAAGTATTTTGTCCTGACTTCCTGATTGCATCGTTCTGAACCAGGCATTTATATTACTACACATAATTGCAATGGAAGACAAAATATTTTGAGACTCTGAAAAGAGACATACATGTCCCATGTGAGTCTATGGGACGCTAATGTGTTAGTCTTTGTAACAAACTGCAATGAGTCATTTAATGAACACAATTGTACAGTTTTTGAGTAGGAAATAATTGAAAGTGCCTTAAAGTAAATAGGAAACTACTGGTTGACTACAATTGAGCAGATTCCTTTATGTTTTTAAAGGTGGTAAAGGGAGTACTTCTATAATTTGATATTAAAGTTTTATTATGTCCCCTGAAAAGGGAGGGATTTTTTTTAGCTTAGTTGCCCTAAACATGATTGTTATAAATTTGATTTATACAAATTATCAAAATAATTAAATTACTCTTTGCTTTATAAACCTATATAATGATTCCTTCTGGCATTTTTGCAGATAATGAAATCATATTTTCTAAAAGATTAATGTGGCTGAGGTATTTGTTTCATGTTAAGGAAAAGTAACATTTGCTGAACACCTACCACACTGCTGGGTGCCTTATACATAGTATCCATCTTAGCTCAGACTTTAAAGGACATTTATGCAGTGTTATCAAATGAATAAAAGTAACTTTTTCAAAAATCACGTTTAGTATTCTAAGACCTGCCAGTATTTAAGATGGATACAAGTGTTTCAGGAGATAATTTTTATTTTGAGAATGATTTAGGAAAGAAACCTTGATGTGACACACATATTCCAAGGGAACGTGGCAGTGGGAAGCACTCTAGCATTAAAATCTAGATCCATTCAGAAGAATTTTCCAAATGGATGATTGTTTTGGATTTCTTAATTTAGACATAAATTAGATTTCTTAATTTAGGCATAAAGTACATAGTCAATAAGCAAAAAATGAAAGATAAGCCAATTGAAAGAAATATCTCTGTTTGAGCCTTGCTTTCTGGGTTCTTCATTGGATTATTATGAAGATCACACAATGCCCTGTCAGAAGATGTGAGTACTTCTGCGAGACCTGGAAAAATACTCAGTCACTAAAGGTGTCTAGTTAAAATAGAATCTCTAACATAAATCTGTTTTCACAATGGTCTGTTCCCATGAAGGACTGGCTGTAATTTTAATAATTACAAGGTTGATAACTTTTATTTGATATAATAATTTATTATTAAAATTATAATTGTGAAAATTTGAAACCACTGTAGATAGACACTTTTCTATGGGAAAATAATTACAAATACTAATTAAATAAAATGGGAATAATATTTGTGGGGGTCTTTTTATGCCAAATCCTATACCAGGTATTTATCTACTTTATCTCCTTTAACTTTTACAACAAACCTCATTCAAGAGTGCAGGAACTCCTCAAAGCAAACCACCAAGGGAATGGTTGAGAAGAGATTTGGAACCTTCTCCTCAAACATCTGGTCTCTTCATTTTGCTTGATCTTCCAGGAGACCATGAGTGGAAGTCTGTCTTATCAAAACTCCAATTAATAGCAGCAGCAGCTAAAACAAAAGAGTGAGATTTTGAATCTTGTAGATAGCCTTATGGTTAAACATGCATAAAAAATTTAAGCCATGCATTATGGTATGTAAATGTGATCTAAATCATAAGTTTTAAAAATTGTATATCAGAATTATAGGTTTTAAAAAATGAAATCATATTATCATTTTCAGATTACTGATGAAAGCATAGGTAATATGCTTTCAAAGTATATTCTCATTCAATATTTATTAGCATTTTATCTTATGGAAGGGGTGGCTGAAACAAATGAGATACAATCTTTATCCTAAAGTGGTTCTTATAATTTAGGAATCTGAAATAGATATTTTAAAAAACCTTGAATCATGTATTTTAGCCAGACCATCTAATAAATCGGTATCCTTATTGTCAAACTCTCCTACATTTAGGAATGCTGAATATTTTCAAGTAGAGCTTGAATTTGGCAAGATAATAAAATATTACATGTGACCAGTGAGTAAGTCAAGACTATCTAGTCAGTACCTGCTTTGGACAGAGGAGAGTTAAAATGGAAGGGATAAATAAGAAAATTTTCCAAAATTATTCTATAGAGATTTATGAGGAGAAAAAATAGTTTAAGACTCAGAGGATGTATTGGCAAATATATTTCAAATACCGTCCCATTTGTAGAAATGATATTTAAGAATTTCCTGCTAATATTATGGATTGCTTATTCTATGTAGAAGCACTCACTTAGTGATTATTAATATTAAACACACCAAAGTTAGCTCCTGCTTTAGTCTGTTTTCAGATCGAGTTACTGCTATGCAGACTCCTGACTTTTCTGGTAGATCTCCTGGCCTAAAAATGATGAGTGTCTGCAGAGGCTCACTCCTTGTCCACGTTAGAAGAACTTGGAAAAGGAGTGAAGTAGGCTTCAGCAGCATTAGTGCCTAGAGAATAGTGAAACTAAGTAGAAATTAAAAGTACCTCTTTTTTCTTTTTGTGTGTGTGAGACTAATCATTGATACTATTGAAAGGAAGAACAATCAACTCATCTTACTTTTCCTTTAGAATATTTCAATTCTAAATGATCAGAGTTGTTTTGCTTTACTCTTTAATGAGAAATTACTTAATTAAATACAATTTGGTTGCATTGTTAAATTTGTGAATTTAAAAATGCATTTATGAAAGGCATGAAGTTTCTGTTTTGTAAATTATTAATAATGACCTTACAAAAAAAATCCCCAAATCTGTTCAACATTTTTCTATTCGAAAAATTAAAAAACAAAGACATAATTTGCTCGTTCTTTTTCTCTTTGGGGTTATTACATGTTCAACTGCATAGAAACATAACTCTATTTTCACAGGAAGATACCAAAGTAACACATTTGGAGTAGGAAAGAAAGAATAAAGTGAACTGAGCAAGAATAAACTTTTAAGCCAATTCTGCCCTTTTTTAAAAGCAAAAATCCATGTTCTGTTTACAGTGAGTCTGTAGATACAATATAGTTAGATGGGAAGCCAAGAATACTTAATTCTGGAAGGGTAAATTTGTAAACTTCAAAATTTGTAAACCTCAGAAGGTTTCCCAGAACAATATTGGCCTTTTTTTCTACACTATCTTCAGATTTTCTTTACATTGCCAAGTTTTACTCTGTCAGAAACTCTTAACATACTCTCTGACAGAAAGGGAGTTTAACTCCTAGGGATACGAAGAATAAGACATTCCCCTTGATCTCAAGGAACTCACTTTCCACTATGGAGATAAACTTGAAAACAAACTATTTAGCTACCCTGTGACAAGTGCAGTGGCAGAAGATAGCATTATATGAGGAGCATAGTGGAGAATGCAATTAATTTTGCCTGCTGAAAAGAGTAAAGTCCAGCAGTGCTTGAGGTCTTTAATAGATTGGTTACCCACATCCTATGCCTGTAGACAAGCACAATCACATTGGGTGCCAAACTCTTCTCTCTCATTCTTCATAATAATACATTTTTTACATTTTGTAATGCTTCCCTCAGTTGACTGGCTTTTAGTAATAAAATTCAAGTATCTCACTTAATTCTCATAATGATTCTCTTTTCTGAAAGAATTCAAAGTTTTTGGCTTGTGCTTATATTCTGGTACTCTCTCCCACACTACTCTTCTCCCTTTATCTTTTATTATAGGTAGTCATTGGCATGTCGGCATCTTTCTGCCAGGAAATTAAATCCAAAGAGTTTTGTTTCATGTTTCACTATCTCTTAGCACTTGGCATAGTGGTTTCAATCCAAAGGCTTACATCAGAATCACCTGTAAGCTTTTAAAATATATACATGTTTAGACTCTGGTAAATTCTTATTCAGTGGACTAGTGAGTGTCTCTTTTTAGACACCTTTTTTTTTTGCATAGAGCTAGCGCTCAAAACTATGATGGAGTTGTTACAATTAAATGGAATCCTTCTGTTGATCTGTATACTATTAGGTATTAGGGGCCTTGAACATCTTTAGCTCAGGAAAGGTTGGAGACAAATGTGATATGATTTTTGTATTAAGTTTTCAAATGTTGGCAATTTTTAACAAAATGGAAAAAATGATAAATGAAACTCTTGCTATTTGATTTGTGGGTTATAAGATTGAAAGAAAAGAAAAGGTGAGCTTATTTTTAACAGCATAATTGAGAGAGTTTTACATTGAAATGGATTTTTTTAAAGTTCTCAGCATAGCAACTTGTGTATAAATTTACAAAATATGCATTCGTTTTCACTTACACATATTTCCCCATACCGATTTTCAAGTAACAAAAGTATCCCATGTTCTTGTGCATGTCTTACCTCTTATGATAAAAATGCAGGAAGAAGACTGAGCTGCTTGTTTTTAGCTATTTACTACATACATGTTTTAAACAACAGGTTATGCAAGCACAGTTTGCTCAGGACAACAACCCAGATGCACAGACACTCCAGAAATTGGCAGAAAGGACAGGCTTGAGCAGACGTGTGATACAGGTGATTACTTTACTTTTTTTTTTTTTTAAGGTTTTTAAAAAATAGATATTGGGTCTCCCTATGTTGCCCAGACTGATCTTGAGCTTAAGTGATTCTCCCACCTCAGCCTCCCAAAGTAATGGGATTACAGGATGAGCCACTGTACCTGGCCACAGGTGATTAACTTAAAGGTCAATCAAGAGAAACAAAAAGTTCTAATTCTGGGTATTTATAAGTATGCATTGGGTTTTTTTGTGTGTGAAGAAATGTGAAAACATTGCTTTCTCATTTTAAGTCTCTTCACATTCTAAATCAAATTTTTAAAATGTAATGATTATCCTGCTTGGGCTAGGCTACCATTTGTCAAATGAGTCTTTGCTCATGTTACTTCATTCAGTACTCACAGCAACCCTAAGATCCTCAGGCTAAACATGTTCCAAGATAAATCTTGCTCTAAGGTCAGTGTTTTTTCCTACTTTTTCTATGATTGTGTGTGTGATGGCTGCTGATGGCCTTTGCCAAAGATCCAGGGAGAGGAATTGGTGTGAACAAAGCTGAAAAGTGATGAATTAGTGCAAGTTTTTTCAAATGTAGAATTTATGTTTGGAAATAGTGGAAAATGAAATTGTTGGAGTTAAAGTTGGAGAGGCCTGTGAATGCAGAGTTCTCTTATGAGCAGGTAAAAGCCATGATATGAGATTTTAGGAAGAAAGGGCTAGTCACAGCACATGGGAAGAACTGGAGTTGGGAGAGACTAGATAGAGGTAAGCAGCTTAGTTGGAAGGCTGGAATGCCCAGCAAAGTAGTGTGGTTTTGTTGTTGTTGTTGTTGTTTGTTTTTTGTTTGTTTCTGAAGAGACACTTAACTGGGGTAGAATTCATTTGGGAAACTTTTTGAAACAGGGTCATGGGTGGCCTAGGCTGGAGTGCAGTGGCGCAGTCACAGCTCACTGCAGCGACCTCCAGGTCTCAGGTGATCCTCCCACCTCAGCCTCCCAAATAACTGGGACCACAGTTGCACACCACCATGCCTGGCTAATTTTTAAATTTTTGTAGAAACAGAGTCTCACCATGTTGCCCAGGCTGGTCTCAAATTCCTAGACTCAAGTAATCCTCCTCCCTTGGCCTCCCGAAGTGCTGGAATTATTGGCAATGAGCCACCATGCCCAGCTGAGAAACATTTTATTGACTGAACACTGATGACAGTTGATGGATGCTAGAAAGACAAGAAAGATTTGGTAACTGCAATGGGGAAGCAGAGAGGAGTCAAAGAGTAAATGACTCTGCCAGGCTCGGTTGCTCACACCTGTAATCCCAGCATTTTGGGAGGTCAAGGCAAATATGTCACTTGAGTACAGGAGTTTGATACCAGTCTGGGCAAGATAGTGAAACCCCATCTCTACAGGAAAAAAAAAAAACAGCCAGGCATGCTAGTGTGTACCTGCAGTCCCAGCTACTCGGGAGGCTGAGGTGGGAGGGTCACCTAAGTCCAGGAGGTTGAAGCTGCAGTCAGCCATGATAGTACCACTGCACTCCAGCCTGGGTGATGGAGTAAGATCCTCTCTCAAAAAAGTCAGTGACTTATAAATTTCAAGTCAAAGTAATCTTGGGAATGGTGCCACTGACAGGAATGTGAAAGTCAAAAGAAAGCTGGATTGGAAGTTGGACCCTTTTAGCTGTGCTAATTATGCAGTGATGGTGGCAGTTAACTATGCAAACAGGTATTTGAAAGAATGAACAGGACTCAAGCAAAGAGATCTAATGCCATGAAATTGGATAAGATCCTTTAGAAAGAGATCATGGGGTATAAAAGGTGAAGAATGGGTTTCAGAGAGGAGAGCAGGGTAAGAGGTGCTATTTAAATGGGACGTAGTAACAGCCAGAGTTGAGGAAGGAGTCGGGTGGAGAAGAAGCACGGAAGCTGAAGAAGTGGGGTGAATTCAAGAACGAGATGGCCAGCTGTGTCAAGATTATCAGAGAGACCAGGGAAATGGAAAATAATTTTATTTCATTTTTTTTTTTTTTTCGAGACAGAGTCTCTGTCACCCAGGCTGGAGTGCAGTGGTGTGATCTCGGCTCACTGGAACCTCCGCCTCCCGGGTTCAAGCAATTCTCCTGCCTCAGCCTTCTGAGTAGCTGGGATTACAGGTGCAAGCCACCATGCCTAGCTAATTTTTGTATTTTTAGTAGAGACGGGGTTTCACCATGTTGGTCAGGCTGTTCTCAAACTCTTGACCTTGTGATCCGCCCGCCTCAGCCTTCCAAAGTGACGGGATTACAGGGGTGAGCCACTGTGCCTAGCCAGAAAATAATTTTAAATAACACTGGAAGTTCAAAAAATGTAAGGAGTGAAAGCAAGTAACCATAAAAGGCAAGAGGAAACTCAGGGAGGGGAAAGGCGAATGTCTTCATTGCACATATTATATTTCGTTTCTTAATTTGGATGGTTGATACACGGGTACTTATTCTTCTGTAAGCCTAAAGGTTTCATAATTAACAAATCACCTGTACGAAGAAGCAGATGGAAAAGACCTGATGATACTGCAGCTTCTCTAAAGACCTAGGGTTCACAGTGTTTTAATTGACTGCAAGGTAATGAGGCTGTCTTAGGAGACAAGTTCTACCACTTCAGCACTTTCAGATATCCAGATTATTGTGCTTATTTCAGAGTGCCAAATTTTAAGAAGGGACTAATAAGCAATCTGAAAAACATACAACCTCAAAGGCTACCAGGGTTGTGAAAGATTTAGATCATGCCATAATATTAAAGGCAGCAGGGATATTTATCTGGAGATAAGGCCAGGAGATGGTAAGGGAAAGAGTAATATTCAGAGTAGGTGTCTTTAAATATTTGTGAAAGGCTTCCCTGCAACGGAATGTAGAAAAAGGCACTGGTGTTCACTCATAATGAACTTTCTCATTATTGAAAGGCTACACAAATGGCACGGACTATCAAGGAAGGTAGTGAGTTTCCTGTGCCTGGGAGAACAGTTTTCTTTGGCAGGTAGTTCCGACTCCATGGGCTAAAAGTTCCTTCTAATTTAAGACTCTGTGTATTCATAACAATGATAGCTTCAGGTAAGTCAGATGCATGACTTATATCATTTTGAAGTCGGAAGCAAAGAGGAAGGAGAGTTTTCTTAGAGCTTTTCATATTTGAAGGACTAAGGAACACAGGCAGACATCTGTCATGTAATTTCCAGGCATTTAGGTTACTAGTACTATGAGCAAGTTAACTTTGTCCTAAGCTCTACCATTTGGAGAATATATTTTGAATGTTGGCTTTCAATATGTTAAGGTTGAACATTAAATATTTTTGATATGATTCCAAAGGAAAGAGTACTAGCATGCTTATGTGTTTATTATTTGTATCTATACATAGGCTCACTATATGTTGTAGCCCTTCAGAGTATTTTATAAGAATTACTGTGATCTCAAATAGTAATCATACTTTCCCTCAGCCTCCTTCCTAGCATTGGGCATAATATTTTAGAAAGGTAAGAAAAAAGAGTTTTTATTACTAGACTTCTTCTAATATGCAAACTAGGTCACCCAAAGATTAGGAGGAAACTGGTCTGAAACATGGAGAGTTTCACGTTTCCTAGTTACAAATAAGCTTAGTAAGACATTTGTAATAAAGCAGAGTGTCCTTATACTGAAGTCAAAGAATAAAGATGAGTGATTTTTTTTTCCCCACACACTGCATCCAGATACACTCACTGTTCACATACTCTTTCAGATAAGTGAATTATGACTTTTATGTTGTGCAGAGACAGAGTAAACTATTGCTATTTCTTCCAATCTGTGTACTAGGAATACCCTTCCGTATTAACATCATATTTATTGCCACATATATTGAGCATAGCACAATTTATTTAGCTTCCAATTTTTCACTATTATAAAATGCTGCCATGAGCAACATTGTATATCTACCTTGCGTGCTTGTTCAATAGTTTCCTTAGGATAAATTTCTGGAAGGGAGATTGTTGAGTCCAAAGATAAAACATGCATAGCGCCTTTATACAAACATGAAATCTCTTTGCCTTTGAGAAAGTTCATACAACTTTATTCTGCCAGGAGCTACGTACAAGAGTTCCTTTTCCCCAACTCAGAAGAATCCTGAATACTGTTACTCTTTTACATCCTTTACAATTTAATAGTTAGAAAAGAAAATCTCATTGATTTTATTTCTGTTTCTTATATTATCAATGAGCTTGAACAAATTAGTTTATTTTTTCATTTTTAAGACCGTATGTTTTTAGCTCACTCTTCTGTTGGGTTATTTTCTCTATATCTTACTGATATTTATTAATCCTGTCTGTCATGTTAACCTTTCACGGTTCATCAATTTCCTTTTTATTTTTTCCACACAGAACATTTATATTTCTATGTGTTTAAATCTCCCAGTCTTTTGATAGTTTTGGCCTTTTTTTTGTTTTTTCTTTTTTTGAGATGGAGTCTCACTCTGTCACCCAGGCTGGAGTGCAGTGGCGCGATCTCAGCTCACTTCAACCTCCGCCTTCCGGACTCAAGCAATTCCCCTGCCTCAGCCTTCTGAGTAGCTGGGACTACAGGTGCGTGATACCACACCCAGCTAATTTTTGTATTTTTTGGTAGAGACGGGGTTTCACCATATTGGCCAGGCTGGTCTCGACTCCTGACCTCGTGATCCACCCACCTCGGCCTCCCAAAGTGCTGGGATTACAGGAGTGAGCCATCGCGCCTGGCCTTTTTGGTTTGTTTTGTTTTGTTTTTTGAGATGGAGTCTTGCTCTGTTGCCCAGGCTAGAGTGCAATGGTGCAGTCTCAGCTCACTGCAACCTCTGCCTCCTGGGCTCGAGCGATTCTCCTGCCTCAGCCTCTCGAGCAGCTGGGACTACAGGCACCCGCCATCATGACTGGCTAATTTTTGTATTTTTAGTAGGGATGGGGTTTCACCATGTTGGCCAGGCTGGTCTTGAACTCCTGAACTTGTGATCTACCACCTCGGCCTCCCAAAGTGCTGGGACTACAGGTGTGAGCCACCATGCCAGGTCTAGTTTTGGCCTTTCTTATGCTTCCCTATCTAGAGAGTATTTCAATGTTGCCTTTTGTTTTCTTAAACTTTTATTGTTTCAATTATTTACGCCTAAACTTTAATTTATCTGGCTTGGTTCATGGGAGATAGGGTTTTATCTATTTTTTTCTCTCTTTCAAATGATAAACTATCAGTTTTCCCTAAATCAGTGAAACATGCTTTCCCAATAAAATAAAATCCCATCTTTGTCATATACAAAATTATTATATTTGGCTTTTTGTCTGGGCTTTCTAAAGGTTTCATTCTATGCATTAGTATCTTGCTTTTCCATTATATCTACATGGCCTGGTTTTAGCTTAGTTTATGATTTAGAAGTCAAAAAATTTAAAGTAGTTACTCAGAAAATGTTAACTCTTGTTGGAGGTTTGCAAACAAGAAGGAGGAAATTTTGTCAGTGAGGAGAGTCAAAAGGACTTATATTTGATTCTGAAGCTGGGTAACATTCATGCCAGAAGGAATTTCCTGATGTCTGGAATCTTAAACTATATTTTGCTCTACCAGTTAGTTACATGATACTTTGTTTTTGCAAACCTCCTTCTGCTTGATTACCTGTGGATGATCTTTCCAAGAAGCTGCTTAACAAGATAGTTATTCTGCTGTTTATATTATACCTTCTTCATGTTTATTTACAAAGTTTGAGTGTTTTTTTTTTCAATCAAAAGATGGTGTTTCTTTTGTTTTACAACTGCATAGGTTCCATTCAATATATAATTTATTGGAGACAGAAAGATACTTTGAAGAAACTCTGGGAATCATAGTGCAACATGTTTTATGTTATATGTAGTCCTCTGGCGTATGTGTCTTCTGGGTCCCATAAGGGAAAAAGGCCGGTGGCAGCCGTTCCCCCTTACACATTGGAGAATGTTTGAGTAATGTCATCCTATTTGGGTGAGACTAGTGTTAGTAGTGACATCTATTGTTCCGGAGCCTGTGGGCAGAACTGTGGAGATTTGGGGTGTGGTCTACAGGTATCTCTGAGTCTCACTAACACTCCAGAGAACAGGGATGTAGAGGAGGCTGTGACTTCCCACTTGTCTTACTGGTGGATACCTAAGTCTTGTCCCAGAAACATTCCTTAGCTGCTACTTTTCAGCCTCCTGCTCAAGGCTATATACCCCACTAGATTATTAATTTTTTATTCTTTTAGTTTTAATCACTCTTGAGAGTATACTTTGCCAACCTTCTATTTTTGAATGCCAGGGGCAGGGTGTAGTTCTGAAGTAAGGCCAGCTTTTTCTTATAAATTCTTTGCAGCTTCCTTTTATTTCACATTAATCAGCCCTGATTGCCTTGTGCCATCAAGGCCCTACCACCAGCCTTGAACAGACTTATGCCCCTGATGTTTTCCTGGCCTCATATCCCTGATCCCAAAATGTTCTCATGCTAAGTTTTTATCCCTTCACCTCTCTTTCCTCTCATGACTGAATTGTTTGGAGTGATGGAAAAAAAGTGATACCGTATTTTAATGAAGAAACACTCTCTCTCTTTTTTTTTTTTTTTTTTTGAGACGGAGTCTCGCTCTGTTGCCCAGGCTGGAGCGCAGTGGCATGATCTTGGCTCACTGCAAGCTCCAACTCCCAGATTCACGCCATTCTCCTGCCTCAGCCTCCCAAGTAGCTGGGACTACAGGCGCCCGCCACCATGCCTGGCTAATTTTTTGTATTTTTAGTGGAGATGGAGTTTCACTGTTTTAGCCAGGATGGTCTCGATCTCCTGACCTCATGATTCGCCCGCCTCGGCCTCCCAAAGTGCTGGGATTACAGGAGTGAGCCACTGCGCCCAGCCCATGAAGAAACACTCTCTATGGTCAAGTTTTAGCACCTGTCAGGGAATTCAAACACAGGCATATTAGCTACTGGAAGCATTCTGGGCAGCCTAGACTTACTTGCCCTGACCTGGATGTAAAGCTCCGCTTGCCCTGAATTTGCTTCTTTTATTTCTGCAGTAGAGTGGACAGCAGGGTGGTTAGCACTTTACATTTTGTGAACTCTCATCAGTGGATGTGTTTGTATTTAATTCTACTTAAATATTATGAGTTTTTTTCTTATTATAGACCTGACCTTAACATGCTTCTTAGGGAATAGCCTATGTATTCACCAAGAGAAATTGAACTCAGCAGGTTAAAATCTGACTGGAATAACTGAATCAAGAGGTTTGTAGAAAGCTTTAAGTTCTCAGTAGGGATTTTAGTCATTTGAACAAGGATATGAAATAAGTCCAGCAGGTGCCTAAGAATACATTTAGTAGTCTTTTTTTTTTTTTTAAGTTCTGATTAAAAGAGCTTTTTCTGCTTTTCTTTTTGTCCTAAATACCAATAGTAAAACCAGGGAGATTTCTCTGGAATTCTTGAGGGCCCTTCCCCACCTTTTCTGGGGAAGATGCTGTTTTAGTATAGAATTGGCTTTTATTTTTATTTTTTAAAAATCTAATGGAGTTTTTGGGGTATTTTTGTTTTGGCTTTTTTGTTGTTGTTGTTGTTGTTGTTTTGTTTTGTTTTGTTTTGTTTTGTTTTGTTTTGAGACAGAGTCTTGCTATGTCACCCAGGCTGGAGTGCAGTGGCGCAATCTGAGCTCACTGCAACCTCTGCCTCCTGGGCTCAAGTGATTCTCCTGCCTCAGCCTTCCAAGTAGCTAGGATTACAGGTGCCAACCACCACGGCCAGCTAGTTTTTGTATTTTTAGTAGAGACGGGGTTTTACCATGTTGGCCAGGCTGGTATTGAACCCCTCACCTCAGGTGATTTGCCTGCCTCAGCCTCCCAACGTGCTGGAATTACAGACATGAGCCACAGCACCCAGTCAAATCCAATAGAGTTTAATAATTGCATTCGAGGGGTAACCTTAACGTTTGACCAACTCAAATTCAACAAACCAAAATCCCTTAAGCAATTGGTCCCCTTTCCTACTTAAATAGAATTGGCTTTTAGGTAAATCACCAGAGAGCTATCAACTGAGCAAGAAAAATGACCACTGTTATTTGGACTAAAATGTTTCTTTTCTGTCTATAGAACTTTTATAAAAGCTGAGTTACATTTATGCGGTGCTTGTGTGGTAGTGTGATTGAGGTTGCATTCATTTTTTAACTGAGTTGATAATGTGCTCAGAAGCTGGTGTGTAACCTACCTACTTCTGTTGCTTTTCTCCCTGCTCAGGTGTGGTTTCAGAATTGTAGAGCACGCCACAAGAAACACGTCAGTCCTAATCACTCGTCCTCCACCCCAGTCACAGCAGTCCCACCCTCCAGGCTGTCTCCACCCATGTTAGAAGAAATGGCTTATTCTGCCTACGTGCCCCAAGATGGAACGATGTTAACTGCGCTGCATAGTTATATGGATGGTAGGTATCCCAACATTTAACAGCTGTCTCCCAGGCAATCAGCAACTGGTAACTTCTAATATTAGATTATTGACACAATTCACATTTTGAAATATTATCTCAGTAGTAGCTGAAAAATATTGTGGGGGGTGCAGTAGAGAGCAAAATTATCCAAATATTTTTATTTCTGTGATTACATTTTAAGGAAGAAGTTTAATACTCACTTTGCAGCTAAGATGCAAATATTAATAATGACTCAATGCTTGATCTTTACTTAAAAATTTTTTGTTTGTTTTTACCGGTAAATATTTAAATACTTTATTTCCTGTGATCAGAGCAAGTGTTCACTCAGATCTTTAGATGGGAGTTTAATAAGTTTTGTTAAAGAGTTGTTTTTTATAGAAGAAAATCATACATTTAGAAGAGTGCATACATAATAACTATTCAGCTTGATGAATTAATAAAATGAATGTATCCATATAGATATTGCCCAAAGTAGCAGATATAATTAGCATTTCAGAAGCCTCTCTTATGTCTCCTTCCAGTTATTATCCTTTTCTCCCAAAGTAACATGGCACTGATTTCTAAAACCACCCTTTAGTTTTGCCCTTTTTGAACCATACAGAATGTATTTTGTGTCTCACTTCTTTCAATTACATTGTGAGATTCACCTATATTATTGTGAGAATCAGTTATTTGTTTTCATTGTTATATAGAAATCCACTGTAGGAATATACCACAATTTATCCATTTCCTGGTTAATAGATATTTGTGTTTTTTCCAGTTTGTGCTTTTATGAATATGCTGCTATGGACTTTATTGTACATGCTTTTTGTGCACATTAATTCACATTTCTACTAGATATGTACCTGGGAGTGGGACATAAGGTCATGGGCTACACATATGCTCAACTTCAGTCATTCTGACAGATAGTTTTTCACAGTGGTTGAACCAGTTTACACCTTGACCAGCAGCAAGGTTCAAGGTGCTTCACATCCTCACCAACACTTGGTATGGTGTAACTTCCTGATGTTAGCAAATTTGATGATTGTGCAGTGCAATCTTATTTTAATTTGCCTTTTCCTGATGACTGAGCATTTTTTCATCAGGCATTTGTACATTCTCTTTTGTGAAGAGCTGTACAAGTCTTTTTGTCTTTTGGCCTACTGGCTTGTCTTTATTATTTATTTAAATGGATTTGCTTAAGTTCTTCGTGTAATCTGCATATAAAGCTTTTTGATAATTGTATGTGCTTAGAATATTTTCTCCTACTTAGTAGCTTGGCTTTTTCTACTCTCTTAATGGAATGTTTGATTGAGCACAAGTTCCTAATTTTAATGTAGTTTATTTCATCATTTTTCCTTCATGAGCCATGCTTTTTTTGGTGACATGTGCAAGAAATTGTTTACACTCAAAGATAATGAAGATATATCTTCTATGATATCATCTAGAAACTTTGTTTTACCTTTGCTGTGTAGATTTACAATTCATTTGGAACTGAATTTTGTGTGTGGTGTGAGGTAGAAAGTGAAGCTTTTTTGTTATGTTGATGAAAATAGAAAATGTCCAGCTTCTCTGTAGAGACATACTTGCCATAAATCAAATGTCCATATGTCGTGTCAATTTCTGTACCTTCTGTTCTATTTTATTGGTCTATTTATTTTTGTGTTGCTGCTTAATCATTCTAATCATGGTAGGTCTATAATTTTTAATATATGATAATGCGTTTCTTTCTATTTTGTTGTTATTCAAGTTTGTATTGCCCATTCTTGGCCCTTTATGTTTTCATAAAATTTACCTACTTGTCTATTTCTACCCCAAAAGGGAAAACTATTAAGATTTTGATACAATCTATTACAGCAAATATATTGATCAATTTTAGGAAACTGCCATCTTAACAGTATTTTCTTCCATACCATGAACTTTAGCATGTCTTTCCATTTGTTTAGATCATCTTTAAATCATCTCTTATGATTTAGAGTTTTCTGTTTAGTAATCTTGCACATCTTCTGTTAAGTTTATCTCTAAGTATTTCTTTTGATTCAGTTGTAAGTGGTATTTTCTCTATAAGTAGAAATCTGGGTTGGTAGTTATTTTCTTTCAGCACTTTGAAGATATGATTACCTTGTCTTCTGATTTTCATTGTTTGTTTTGCATATGGATAGCTAATTAACCTGGCCCCATTTATTGGTAAAGTCAGCTATTGACCTTCTTGCTCCTTCAAAAATAAACGTCTTTTTTCCTCAACTTTTTTCTTTGTGTTTGTCTTGAAAAAGTTTTATCATACTGTGCCTGGGTGTGCTTCTTGAATATGTAGTTTGATGTCTTTCATTATGGAAAATTCTCAGCTTTTGCCTCCTCAAATATTGTTTTTGCTCCTATGAAAAAATTTTCTTGTTTTCTTCTGAACTATTTTTCTAGTTCACTAATGCTCTCTATATCTAATATCCTGTAAAAAAAAATCATCCACCGACTTCTTAATTTCATTTATTATGTTTTTCAGTTTTAAGATTTCCATTTATATGCTGAAATCATCCATTCTGTCACTTTATCCTTATTTAAATTGTTATACTAAAGTTCATGTGTGATAACTCCAATATCTGGATCTTTGGTGGGTCTATTCTGTTTTCTTAATTTTCCTCTTTATTTTCTTTCAAGTCATGTCTTGTTATTTGTCTTCTTATTTGCTATTGCATTTCAGATGTTGGGTATAGTAACTAAAAATAATTTGAGGCTTTGGATGATATCTTCCACTAGAGAAGATTAGTTTTACCCCCCAGGTAGTCAGAATAGGGTGAAATCAACTTAATCCAATCAGGCACAAATCCTTAAGAGGGCTGGTGTATTTTTGTTTTACTACTCCTTGGAGTTAGCCCTTTGGAATCACAAATGAATCCCTGTTCTGTTTTGTTTTGTTTTGTTTTCTGTTGTGGTTTTTAACTAGGGCTTCTCCTCTTCAGCGGGCCCTGCTCTTTAAGTTTTGTTTCTCACCACTCTGCCAAAGTCTAACTTCTGAATGCTCTGCTAAACTTCTTGGTCTATCAGACATTTGTTTTGTTTTAAATTGTCACTATCCTTGTGGGAGGAAAAGCATCCTCATTTTCTTTCCCTCCACTCTGGGACTTTGTAAGTCCTCACTACTTAAGTGTCTTTCAGATGCCTTCAAACAGATTTTAAAAATTTTGTCCAGATTTCCTAGTTTGTCTCAGAGAAAGGTTTGGTTTGAAGCAACATAGCCCTTGCTGAAAGCAGAAACTTCATTTTAAGTTTTGGTTAGATAAAAAATCAGAGCCTGTACCGTTGTTGCCATTTACTTATACTAGCATTAAAATTGCGTGTGTTCACATGAAAGACAGTAGTGTTGCCTGAGTCCAGTGTGTTTTGATGTATGCTTAGGGAGGAGGTAATTAAACATTAATGAAAGAAACTTGGGGAAGATCATCCTATACAAACACCTTCATGAGAAAGCTAGCAGCATCTCTGAAGAGGAACCCATGTCTTTCTAGCTTCAGGGTGAAGTGCAGTGAATGGGGTATGGATGGAGGACATTAAAATAGCAAAATCTTGTGGCCCCAAATAAAGATTTGGGGGTAAAACTGTTCCTGGACTCTCACTATGCTGAATAGGTTAACGCTTCTGCTGAGGTCAGTGGAATGAGTGTAGCTTGGTGCCCTCAGCTATAATGAGTGATGAAAACATTGCCTTGGATTGTTTTTGTTTGTTTATAAATCAGTTTTATGCACCCTACAAAACTGATCCACAAATTTCTTTCTATTTTGTAGCTCATTCACCAACAACTCTTGGACTCCAGCCCTTGTTACCCCATTCAATGACACAACTGCCAATAAGTCATACCTAATTCTTTTTTCAGGGATAGACTTGATTAAGGATATAAATTTGTCATTTATTATGTATAAAATACCATTGAAAAGATATTACTGTTAATTTTTTATTTAACACCTAAAGCATTTCCAACATCACTTTGCTGCCCAGGTATGTATCTATAGTTGGCCTGCAAGACACTTTTATTGATTCTTCATTTTTTGTAAAACTTATGTTTACAAGAAGAAAACAAATCAAAACATTTTTTGTATTGTCTGGAAATAGTTCACTCTAGTGTGTATCTGTTAATTTATTTGTCATCAAAAGAGCACTTTGCCTAAAAGAAAGGACTGACAAGTGTGCAAAATGTTTACAATCTTTTGTGAAATTGTAGTTTATCATTAGTTTGTATCTGTAAGTTATTGTTATAAATATTACCTGTATTTTTTGTTATATACAACTTTATACTTTGAAGCTTGTATCTGTGAATTTGCAACTGAAATTTATTTTGCCAATGTTTTCTGAATGAACTGAATAAAGCTTCTGTTGTAGCATGCCATGCAAACACATTATTGTGTTTGTGGTTGATGAATTATGGCTGTAAATAACACTATAGTTTAATAAGCCCACCATTCTGAGTTTATTAAACATTTTCCATTCTTGTGAAAATTTCAACCAGTTTGTCCTTTTTGTGTGTTTTCAGCAGTAAGTTGACTTTAGTCTCTTTAAAATCTAACAACTAATAAGTTTAAAAAATATTGTGTTTTGAGCTGTATTGTATGAATACATTTGAGTAGGAAACATATTATTCAAAAAAAGAACACAGTAAAACATTTAATTTGGCAAAAATTGTCTTTTAGGCCAGCTAATAAAATCAATGTGAAAGAGAAGGCAGAACACTTTTCAGAATGGACTTTGGAGGGTATTACAAGCCAGAAATGAAATATGGGCCATAATATATTTCTTCAGGAGTGAAAAAAGAGAACTATAAGTTTCTAGAGCAAGAACTCTTTGCATTTTCTTCTTGGTGAATACCCTTTAGGGACGGTGATTCTGAGAGCTGAAATCTTAAACCTCAGGACTTTATCTTATGTGGCGGTGGACTTACAAATTTTTGAATTTAAAGAATTTAGTACTCACTTTTTGTCTTTTTATATGCCAGTTGGGGAAGAAAAAAGGTTTATGAGAAAAAACTTTTAGAACTTAGGTTTAAGTCTGTGTTTAACTGAGCAGATTTACATCAGGCTGAGGACTGGAAATAATAGCAGAGTATTTGTAATTTTATTCTAGTAATCATAAATACAACCAGAAAGTAATCATATGGATGTAAGTAACTTATCTGCCTGAAACCAGAAGCAACAAACCTGCTTCATTATGGGAGAAAGGGAAGGGATTTTTTTTTTTTTTTAAACCGGCTACTCTATTTTAAATCCCTTTGTAGCCAGAAGTCAATCTATCTGATCTTGAGCCTGATACTAATCTCTGTGGGTTTTTGTCTACCTGTCCCAGGCATGAAGTGGTGAGGTCAGCTTTACCTTTACCTGATGTCTAGGAAAGCTTTTGTAGTATAGCCAAGCTCTGCACTGTTAGCAGTTTACAGCATTTCCCAGCTGACTATAATTGGCATCCCTTAGCTTGGGAGGTGGCTGATTGTGAGTATTCATTTTTATTTGCTGTCTTTTTCCTGTGCTCATCATCCTCTGACTCTGTACAGAGAGTTTTTACAAAATATATCACCACCCTTTTTAGTTCCAAAGATGAATGCCCGAAGTTGAAGTAAAACTTCCTAACAAAGAGGTTCAAAGCTATCAAAATAGATGAGATTTATATATCCTGCATATAAAACTGTTAATCATGAAAAGAGATAGATATGAAAGTACTAAAAATATGATATGTGATAGAAGCTTCTGACTTTGCTATCTCTAGCCAGAGATCTTATTTTTAAAACCTAATATTAGGAAAGAATTGAAGTATTTCCATGCTAGTAATATTCAGTGTTTAAGTATGTGAGCACAATACTTACTTGAAATTGAGTATGGTCAGCTTTTGTGAAGATTAGAGAAAGAAAACTCTATATTGTTGGAGTAGCAAAGATGTGGGTAACAAGTAGTTACCTCTTAGGTGTGAAGACATTCATGAGCTGTGAGAGGGTAGGATACCTTTTTTTTTTTTTTTTTTGCAATTCAAATCAAGAATCCCATTCAACCATTGAAATGGAATGGAAGTCACACTAACTCAATACTCTTTAAGTGATTCTTTTTATTTGGACAAGGTAGTATTTAGTAGTAGTTTTACATTTGACAAATGTCATTTTTAAAATTCCACATCACTCGTTGTAAATTATAAGTACATCTGTTTTGAATATCCCATAATAAACATTGTTAGATAGAATCATAGCTCATGCTTTTAAAATTTGTTACAGTCATCTGAAAGCTGATAGCTGTAGTATTTCTTGATGCGGTATATTATGTGTATAATTACTCTACTAGCATGATTAAACTAGGTGGCATCTTGGGACTTTTGTTATGGCATGGATGACTTTACCAGTTAGCAAAAGTAATGTTTCTATTTTATTATTTAGAACAGAAGTAATTTAGGTTGCAATACACTAAGTACCAAAAGTATATTAGTGTAGGAAAAATTCTCAATGGCCCCTACCGGAGGAGGTAAAGAAACTGATATTAGCACTATATGATTTTTACTCTTTTGAAACGCAACTAAATATTTAGATGGATCTGAGTCCAAAACAAGTTCAGGTACACTAGATGACATCTCATAAACATCTACTTGGATTCAATCAGATAGTAAGTAGGTCCCTATATTGTAGCCTACATTTTCCCTTTAGTAAATATCTTTCCAAGTCAAATATTACCTACAGTATCATTTTAATTGATATATAGTACTATGTCCCCTCAAATTTCTTGTATTAAAACGTAGTCTGCAATGTGGTGGTATTAAGAGGTAGGGCTTTTGAGAGATAACCAGGTCATGAGGGAAGAACCCTTGCAAATGGGATTAGTGCCCTTATAAAAGAGACCTAAGGGGCTTGTTTGCCCCTTTGACCTTCAGCCATGTGAAGACACACAGGTGCCATCTATTGCCATCTATGAGGAATGGGTCCTCACCAGACAGAATCTGCTGGTGCCTTGATCTTGTTCACTACCTCCAGAACTGTGACCAATACATTTCTGTTGTTCATAAATTACCCCGTCTGATATTTAGTTATAGCAGCCCGAATGGACTAAAACATATAGTATTATACTGCTTGAATAAAACAATTTTATTAGATAAATAGGTTGTATCTAACTTTTTATTATTATGAATAGAGCCTAACATTGTGAGCACTTTCAGGATGTCCTGTTTGAGTGCCTCGGGGGTATTTTGATATGTATTCACAGCAACTTCATGAAATGGATTCTATTATCACCCTTATTTTACAAACGTAGAAATTAAAAAATTGATATGTCCACTATCTTGGTGGCAAGTAACAAAGCCAGTATTTGGATTTAGCAGCTCAGTGATTCCAGATGCCATAATCTTAACCACTATGCTATACTATTACCATTTTAAATGACACTGTGAAGGCATCTTTGTGGCTACCTGCTACCTTTTAATGTATATTCTTATTTCCCCAGTGTGAATTCTTGGAAGTGGAATGGATGTGCATGCATAGGTTTAAAAGGCTCTTGAAATGCATTGATTTCCCACCAAATGTTGCACTAAATTACATCTCCACCAGCAGTGTTTGAAGTGTTTTTGGAACCCTTGTCTGTCCTGCCTAAATTGGAGTTGATAAATATTTTTTAATCTTATACTCAAAAATACAATTTTAAAAAACTTTATTTATTACTTGATATAAAATTGTAGTTTGCATTTCGGAGAACCAGTATTCTTTTTTTTTTTTTTTTTTTTTTTCCAGGCAGAGCCTCGCTGTGTTCCAACTACTGGGCACAAGTGATCTTCCCAAGTAGCCAGAACTACAGATGCATGCCACCACACACCACACAAATTTTTTTTTGTAGAGACTAGGTCTTGCTATATAATATGACGCACAGGCTGGTCTCAAATTCCTGGGTTCAAGCAGTCCTCCCATCTGTCTTCCCAAAGTGCTGAGATTATAGGCATGAGCCACCATGTCCAGCTGAAAACTAGTATCTTATAAAGGGGCTAAATTTAAGCACAAGCTGCCACTTTTGTGACTTTTTTTTCCCTTTAGTTATTCTGCATATATGACTAAAGTGAGCATTCATTAGGATTTTTTCAGCTGAGGTTTCATTCACTTGATATCAAATGTTTTACTTTAGTACCTGGCACTCTATCATATTCTATTTTCTTTGTTGCTGATTATGGTGATAACTTTATTACATGGTCCTTCATACTTTTTAAATGCGTTTCTGTATATCATCATGCTCTCATTCAACAGATGAGGGAATTGAAATTTAGGAAGCTTCAATTAACATAATTAGGCCGTTGGTTTTAATATGCAAGAATTCTCCAGGGCACCAGATTATTTTTATAAATGTATAGAGATCTTAGGAGAATAAATTAACAAATTTCCCCCAGTTCCTTGAGTTTCATAAGAAATAGACTGCCATAGGCTTAGAGGATGTGAAAACCACTGCAAGGAACTGCTTCTCCTTTTCTAAATTGTCATCAAGTACAGTACTTACCACAAAGATCCGAACTTGCTAGGGGGCTGAGAGTGGAGTTTAGGGATGGACTGTGTATGGGCACTTGTATGGGGGTATCAATGGAAGAAAAAAATATGTTAAGAAATAAAGAATAGAAGGGGTCCTGGGGAGGTAGAAACAACATCTGTCTTGCTTTCCATTACATTCCACAGTTCCTGCCACCAAGTAAGCACTCAGGGATTGAATGAGGGTGGTAGAAAAACAATCAGAATAAGACTCTATGTTTGAGCATCCTAGGATAACTTCAAATTCCAAAACAGATCTTTTCAAATCCTTAAGGAAAATATTCTACCCTTCCTTTAGCAAATATCTTATATACCTGTGGCAATTTATATTATTTTTACACCATTTAGCATGGAATGTGAGACAGCTGGATTTTGACACTTTCTCTGACACCAATTAACTGTATCCCAAGGACACTTAGCCTCCCTGCATGCTGATTTCCTCAACAGTAAAAGGAAAGTTTTTATGAAGCAAAAGTGAGATGAATGGAAAAAAGACATGGTAAAAACATGATCCATTAATTTTGAAGGGCGGGGTTAGTGGCAGGAAATCAGGCACTCTGAGGCTGGTCAGTTGGAGCTGATGGAGCACCAGAAGTTTGGCAAGCACTGCCCTATCCCAGGCAACCCCAGGAACAAAGCACTTTGTGCATTTCTTTAAATAAAGTCAGAGGTGGAGCATCTATGCTGCTAATGAGTTACACATTCTCCAGCAAAGTGTTTTTACTCCAACCTCCCTACAAATGGAAAGCATCTATTTCCTGTCTACATTAACTCCCTTCTTGATCTTAAAGAATTATTCAGTCAAGTAGAGGTGTGACCTTCTGTGATTTGGATGTAGAGTCTGTAAAATTTAGTTTGCAGAAATGATTTGAATGTTTTCCAAAATAATTTTCTTAAACCCAAAGGAATTATGATGCCATATTTGAAAATGGAAACCATTGTTACAAATTCAATTTCAAAATATTTACTTCCCGGAACCAGGGTGATGTCTCTAGAGAACCACTACTAGTTATTAGCTCATTTCTTTCAGATGTATTGGAATGAGTCTGTTATTTTGCCAGCATGGTTCTGAACCACAAATTTCATCTTTGGTTGAAACTCCTCCAAGCGAGACCATATGCAATTTTCCTAGTTCATCATTTGTCTTTCAGAAGACAGCATGGTGCATTTATGACAATGGTAAAAACATGTCTCAGGAGTCCTGGTGAACAAAACTAGCTTGACAGGCTCCACAGTAGAGCCTAGCACTTGCAAAGGGTCAGCAATGGAACCAAGGTGGGAGAAGGATCGGGAAACTTCTAACAAAGACTTGGATCCAATCCTATAATGGGCTTCCTCTCCTGTTAGGATAGAATGAGGGCGATGAGACAGTCTACAGGAAATTCATGGGCTCAGAGGAGCATGCAGTGCTCATGTAGGGCAGGGGATAAGGTGTCAAAGTGGAGCTGAGCTGGCACAGGAGCAGGCAGGGCAAAGGCAGAGTTGCAGCCTCTGTGTGTCACTTGCCTGCTTGTGTTCTAATCTGAGAGCGGACTTCTGGCCTTTGTGAAGCATTAGTTTGTTCTGCTCTGTCATGGACATCTGCAGGAATGGCATGGCAGTAGGGCTGAAGCTACATTACAGACAACATGGAGAAGTATCACAAAAACTTTCACGTCATGCTGTCTGGAGTCCTCGTTTTGCCACATCCCACCATGGTGACTGTGGGCAAGTTATTAAACTGTGCTGTGCCAGAGTTTTCTCATATGCAAAATGGACTAATAATAGCACTTTTCCCAAATGGTTATTGTGACCCTGTGATAAGATAGTACATATAAAGTGCTTAGAAAAGTATCTGGTGCACAATAAACCCTGAAAGTTATCTATATTTATTCCTTGGTAAACTAACTCCTAACACCAGAGGAAAAAAAAATGCCACGACCTTTCACTAGCTTTCCCTCTCCTTTCTCCATTTCTCTTTTCCTGACTAACAATTCCTCATCATCCAGGACCAAGCTCAAACATCATCCCCTCCAGGAAGCCTGCCCTGATTGTTCCCCACACCCCACCCCAATGTGGGTGAGTTCTTTGTGTTCCCATCACTTCCTCAAAGGATATCTCTACACTTTAATACATTTTATTATAATTTTCCTTCCTCAATTTTGTCTCAAGACTAGACTAGAGACCCTAGACTATTCATCTTACGGTTTCTAGGAGCTAGCACAGGGCACTGACAGAGCAGTCTCTTGCCATGGTTAATTTACTCCATGCCAGGCTCCCAGGGACAGCCTTTCCCCAGCAACTCCTCAGCCTGGGCTACACGATGGCCCATGGAAGTTCTCTGCCTCAGATGGAACTGTTTCTTGTTCTCTTCGACTAAGCAAAACAGACAGGTTGGGTCATTATCGAGTAATTCAGGCAAGAGACGCAGCCAAACACATGTTTTTATCTGAGTTACCCAAATTGGCTGACTCCCCAGCCTGCAGTTACTGGGTAATTGCTCAATCTTCCATTTGGCTTTTACTGTGTAAATGTGGCTGCAGAGTCTTTTTATTTCTCTCGAATTGCTCCTCCCATTTTCTGTCTAATATAGGTTAAAATGTAAAGTTTTCTTTTTCCTCTGCCCTCAGTAGCTGTCTAGGCCATCAGCACACCTTGCTTCATTAGCCTTCAAAGTGGGCCAGAATGGTCAGATAGGGGTCTAGTCATAGTTTTCTGTTTGTTTGTTTTAGACAGAGTTTAATTAATTCTGAAATCCCTTTCTCAGAAGCTATGACCACAGCTCACTGTAGTTTGTGGAAAGCTCACAGGGTCTGCTTTCAAGTAGTTAGAGCCTGGTTCCAATTCCAGTCCAGCCTCTTACTACCTATGTAACTGTGGGCATATCACTTACCAATTCATCATATGCTGCTTGTTTTACCCTTGAAATGTCTCTAGAATTTACCTGCTTCCCCACATCTTTGCCACTCCTACCTACTGCAAAACATCATCTCCCACCTGGACTATTAAAATAGCTACACAACTTTTTCCGGGCTTCCACCCCTTTCCCCCTAAAATATGTTCAAAAAGATGTGTTTAAAACCTAAATTAGAACTTTTCTGTTGAAACCCCCCCTGTGGCTTTCCTTCATATTAAGAAGAAAATGCAACATCCCTTGTGGCCTTGAAGGGCACTTTTCATGGGGTGGCCACTTCACACCCATGCACCCCATTACTTTCTGCCTTCATCTCCTACCCTCTCCCCTACTCATTCACTTGCTCTCTTGCTTCCAGTCACACTGGCCTCCCAAGCTATATGCAAGTGGGCAGGATAAAGTAGTGTTTATGAGATTTGGAATGAGACAGCTTGACTCTGCCATTTTTCTGGCTGCATGGCCTTGTTGCTTAATCTCACGGAGCCTGTTTCTCTTCTGTAAATGAGCACACCACTACCCACTTTGCAGGGTTACCCTGAGGATTAAACGAGATATTAAATATAATGCAGTTGAGCACAGTATTTGGCATATTGTCAACCCTACGTCAAGAAGTGGTGGCTACTGAAGTGAGGTGTGAGTGAGGAGAGTGAGCGGTGGAGGTGGATGGGTGCTCTGAAGTGGAAAAGGGGCTCTAGAGCTTTCCCTAGAACAGGATAACCCTTTCCCTCACAAACAGTACTCCAATTTCAAGCCCAATTTCTGCTGAAGTTCAGCTCAAGCCCTTTCTTTTGATGTTCTTAGTAGAAATAGTTAAACTATCACTGAGCCATCCCAATGAACTGTTGATTTCCCCTGCATACTCACTCTGCCAGCCCCACAGCTCCATTGCTCTGGTCTGGAGAAGGCCAAGCCCTTGAAGAATTTATTCCCCGGAAGCCTGATTGATCTTGATTGCCTTTCGTGGCCCTACTCCAAGTTCTCCATATCACTACGCAGCTGTGGGTCCCATTTAATAAAGGCGCCACAAATGTGGAGGGGGAGCTCCTGGTCTTTGCCAGTGAAACTGGCTCACTTTTCAGGCTTCATGGTGCTACCCTGGTTCCACTGCTGGATGAACACTCTAGGAGCCTGCCAGCTATGCCAGCTCTGCCAGCTCCATTTTTTCCTTTTCAGCAGATACCTCAGGTCTATGCTGCCAGAGAAATGGCCACTATGTGCTGTTTGGATTCTTACCTCTATGCTAACATGAATCCACACTGTCATGCCTGCTGAATCATTTTTCTCTGCTCAGCTGAAAACTCAAGACTTCAGTGCTTCTGGGCTATGATTTCTTTTGGACTATCGAGTACAAGAACCTGTGGATTTTAGACCAGTCACCTTGTACGGTAATTGAAATTTTAACAAGCTAAATGAGTAAGTGATATAAAATTCTGTTTAATATTAACTCTTTAACCCAGGGAGTTAGGTAAGTGCCACCCATTGGGCCTAAATCATAGCACAAAATCACTCAGTTGCTCAGTTGGCCAGCAAGTCAAGCAAAAAAGACAAAAACAAAAGCAAAAACAAACACAAAGCCAGCTTCCCTATAAACTACTTTGATCAGCTTTTTAAGCTTTCCCAAACTGACCATATTATTTAATTGTTAAGAGAACCTGTGGACCTTGGAACACAGAGTGCTTAAAAATCACTGAAACACATGAGCTATCTATTTCTTTACAAACCAATGACTAAAAAGGATAATAAGTTTTAAATCGGGCTGTAATTCAGTGGCTCTCAAATTTTAAGATACTCAAGAGTCATCTGGAGACTGGGGAGGTATTAGAAATGGTCAGTCTCAGAGATTCTGATTTGTCACATCTGGGGTAAGGATCAGAAGTCTCTGTCTCTCCTAAGCTTCCTGGAAGAATTCTGCAGCAGATGGTCAGAGATCACACTTTGAGAAACCCTGAGACTGTAGGAGGGAGTTGCTAATTCACACCATATTTGCCCTCATTAATCTACTGTTTATTTTTCTAGTGTCTGCTGTGAGCTGGGGGCTTCAAGTACACTATATTTACTCTTTACAACATTGCCACATGGTATATTATTATCATTCCCACTTTACAGATGATACAGTTGAGGCTCAGCACAGCCAAATAACTCACCTGGTGGGCTGGGATTTGAACTCAGGTCTTTAATTTCTTTTTTCACCACATATGATACAGTGAAAGTTGAGAATAAGGGAGGCAGGTGGCCTGGGAACAAGCCAACTTAAGGCACACTCAGAGCTTAACCAGCCCTGGCAGGTCAAAAAGTTAGAATAATTTAGATCTATTTTGTTTACACCAAAATTCCTTTTGTTGATTTTTTTTTAATTCCATGAAATATTTTACCAAAATGTTATTTGGCATTATGCAGTTGCCAAAATGTGAGTTAATCATTTGAGTGAGTACACTTGGTAGCCAACATCTACGTATTTTTCAAATATGCAGACATTTTGGCTAGTTACAGAGATACTGACTTTAGCCTAGTTTTAAGGTAGGAAATCTGAGTCACTGAGTGACCAAGAGATGGGGCCAACTTTTTATTATTATTATTATTATTTAGTATATTTTCTCTACCTGGTGTGCTAACCTGCACGGATGCAAATACTTCTTCCAAAATGCGAAGGGCCCAATATACTTGGTGTTGCAGGAGGTTGTTCTCACATGAGAATCACTTATCCAAAGAAGCTGACAACTGAGGATAAAGTGAATCAGTGCTAATAGGCATGTTCTCTGTGCCTCGAGAGAAGATTGACCAAGCTGCAACCATAACAAGAATGCTACTGAACTGTTCCATGCTGTTAAGATGGTGAAGGCTGGGGTGAGCAGGAAGGTAGCACCAGAGGAGGGCTGCTGTTCGAGGTTTCAGACGATGACTTATAAAGTTTCTCTTGCCTTCCCTTCTTTCCACCAAAGAAGGAATGATAAGCAGGGTAACAACGGCCATCTTAAAGACTGAATGGCAGAGGGAGAAGGAGCATGGTAAGTCTGTGGCTTTGCTAATGGACAGAATAGAGTGGCACAGCTCCTATACTGAATGCTTAGCCAACGTCTTGGCAGAATGATTGGTGTTTGTGTAGGGCGAGAAATACTGGCCTGGAAACTTCAGGGATGTGCTGGTAGAATACTAGCAAAGAGATTTGCACAACAGCTGCTTGTCTCATCCCTGGTTCTTGCCAAAGCTTCCCCCATCTTTCATCTCTTGAAGCACAAAAATTCCTCTCTTGCAACAATACTTCAATTCCATTTTAATATTCTTATTCATCAAATGGCATTTTACAGCCTAATTTAATGACCTTATAACACACACACTCTACTCATATCACAACTATTTGGACTGCTTCTTACAGATATATGAGACCACTATACTAGTCCTGAGATCTTTAAACAGTCACATTTAAATACATTTTAGGAATTATTTTGCCCTCATAAGTCTAGGCCTAATAAGTATTGCCCAAATAGGAGATTTCAAAAGAGAATAGGGAAGATTTGATTGTAGCCACTGTTGAATTTGTCCATTAAAAGTCTTTTGAAGCTTCCTTTGACACAACATAACTTCTAGCCATGGTGAAATGAGGAAAGACTGACTGAATAAGAAGCTTATATCTCTGCCAGTGTAAGATTTTTCCCCAACCTTATGTGTTTCATTTTATTTTCCATAATTCTGGGTATGAAATTCACATCATTTCCCTTACCAGGATATTCTGAGGTTCAGCAGGAATTTGGTTGGGACATATTTTCCTGAGCATCTGCCTGAATTCTCCTGCCTTGAATATTTTTAAATCTTCATTCTTTTAGTCATGCTTACAGACTCAGTGCCTTGCAGAATGCTGGAACAGTCTTTGGAGATCATCTTATCCAATCCCCTTATATTACTTTCTCAATTCAAATTCCTCTCCCTTCCAGCTTTTCCTTAGAAATGGAAACAAAAATAATCGCATTTGGGCCCCCTGCCTGAATCTCCTAGGAACACCCTGGGCTCTGCTAAATAATTTGCTTGCCAGTGGAGTCTCTCTGTGAGAATACTGAACTGCTCCCAAGTCTTCATGACACTACCTGCTTGTACCTTAAAATAACTCTCAGCTGGAAACCCTAATGTCAAACTCTGAATTCTGGTATTCTGTTTCTTTTCAGCTCAGTCTCTTTCTTTTGAAGAAAGGGCTCTGTCATTAAGTGCTGATTGTGAGTATGCTCAACCTGTTCTGGGAGTCTTTTGGGAGATTCCATTTCCACTGGAGTAGGCAAGATATCTAGGAAAAAGAAACAAGAGAATATTAATATGAATACCTGACATTTAGTGAACACTTGGTATGTGCCAGGCACTGTGCTAAGAGCTTACACATGTTAACTTTCTTTAATCCTCCCTATATCCCACAAGTTAGTTATTACCATCCCTATTTCATGTTTGAGGAGACTTGAGCACAGGTCACAAAGCTTGTAAATGGCAGAGCCAGGATTTAAATCCAGGTGGTTTAGCTTCAGGATATATACTCTTTTTTTTTTTTTTTTTTTTGAGACAGAATCTCGTTCTGTCGCCCAGGCTGGAGTGCAGTGGCACGATCTCAACTCACTGTAAGCTCCACCTCCCGGGTTCACGCCATTCTCCTGCCTCAGCCTCCTGAGTAGCTGGGACTTCAGGCGCCCGCCACCACGCCCAGTTAATTTTTTGTATTTTTAGTAGAGGCGGGATTTCACCATGTTAGCCAGGATGGTCTCGATCTCATGACCTCATGATCTGCCCGCCTCGGCCTCCCAAAATGCTGGGATTACAGGCGTGAGCCACCGTGCCCAGCCCAGGATATATACTCTTAATCATTATGCTATCCTATCTCCAAAAATCTAAGGTGCAAGCAAAAACCCATCTTAATTTACATGAGTTAGGGAATTAAAAAAGAAACCGATCTTTTTGATTGTCTGATGAAATAACTCGGAGACCTCATCCTAACTGCAAGTGTGTACTTCTTCTTTCCAACCATGGTAGCTTCTGGGATCCCAGCTATACAGTTTGAGCATCTCAAATCTGAAAATTCAAAATCCAAAATGCTCCAAAATCTGAAACATTTTTGCACCAAAGGAAATGCTCTTTGGAGCATTTTGGATTTTGGATTTGGCAATGCAAATATTCCAAAATCTAAAAAAAAAAAAAAGAAAAAGTCAGAAATCTGAAACGCTGCTTGTCCCAAGCATTTTGGATAAGGGATATTCAACCTGTACTTCCTTAGTCCAAGGAGTTGGTCTTTATTACTCTGGTGCTAAAAAGAAATTACTTTCAGTTCTGTTGGAGACACTCATGATTCATTTGGCTCTTGTGCCAAAAGAATGGTGTTACTGAAACATTGGCAGCCTAGCAATTTGGTCATCTACCCCGCCCCCTATCCTGGCCATCCTGGAGTCTGGTACAACCCCTGTCTGCTGAAGAAGGGCTCTGGTGATATTAGGCCTCTGTTCCTGCCAGCTGGAAGCTCTCCAGATACAGAGAAGAGGATGCCTCTCTTCTGATACCCTCACCCTGGATATACTCGGCTATAGTCCCTCCCTACACCTGTAATTCCAGCTCTCAATAATTTTTTATGCTGGGGTCCATAGCTTCTCTATTTTACACATGACTACATGTGAGTGTGTGCAGACACACATGCATACACACACACACACACACACACACACACACACACGCCACAGTCATTGCCCCAAGACAGGTCTGCAAGGTCTGGAGGCTAGACCCAATTCCTTCCCCTAATTCTGCCCTTTAGCCCTGAAATTTCAGCCTCAAAAGCCATCCTATTTCCTGTTTTAGAATAAATGACATTTCCTCTAGAGAAACACTCCTCCAGCCACCCCGGCAACATATTATACAAGGTAGAACATGATAAAGTGCTACAGTGCATGGTAGCAGATAGAATATATCTTCACAATTCCTGGTTTTCTTTTTTTTTCATTTTATTTTTATTTTTTATTTCTTAAATTTTTATTTCGATAATTTTGGGGAAACAGGTGGTGTTTGGTTGTATGAAAAAGTGGTGATTTCTGAGATTTTGGTGCATCCATCACTCGAGCAGTGTACACTGTACCCAATGTGTGTTTTTTTATCCCTCACCCCCTCCTACCCTTCCCTGGAGTCCCCAAATTCTATTATATCATTCTTATGCTTTTGCATCCTCATAGCTTAGCTCCTGCTTATAAGTGAGAACATAAGATGTTTGGTTTTGCATTCCTGAGTTACTGCACTTAGAATAATGGTCTCCAAGTCCATCCAGGTTGCAGCAAATGTCATTATTTTATTCCTTTTTAGGGCTGAGTAGTATTCCATGGTATAGATCACATTTTCTTTATCCACTCATTGTTTGATGGGCATTAAGGCCGGTTCCATATTTTTGCAATTCAAAATTGTGCTGCTATAAACATGTGTGTGCAAATGTCTTTTTCATGTAATGAATTCTTTTTCACTGGGAAGATGCCCAGTAATGGAATTGCTGGATCAAATGGTAGGTGTACTGTTAGTTCTTAAAGGAGTCTCCATACTGTTTTCCATAGTGGTTGTGCTAGTTTATATTCCCACCATCCAGGTGAAAGTGTTCCCTTTTCACCATATCCATGACAATATGTGTTTATTTTTGATTTTTTAATTATGACCATTTTTGCAGGAGTAAGGGGTTATTGCATTGTGGAATTTGATTTGCATTTCCCTGATAATTAGTGATATTGAATATTTTTTCCTAAGTTTGGCCATTTGTATTTCTGCTTTTGAGAATTGTATATTCATGTCCTTAGCCCACTTTTTGATGGGATTATTTTATTTTAGTTTATTTATTTATTTTTTATTATACTTTAAGTTCTAGGGTATACATGTACACAACATGCAGGTTTGGTACATATGTATACATGTTCTGTGTTGGTTTGCTGCACCCAATAACTCTTCATTTACATTAGGTATTTCTCCTAATGCTATCCCTCCCCCATTTCATCATCCCCCAACAGGCCCAGTGTGTGATGTTCCCCGCCCTGTGTCCAAGTGTTCTCATTGTCTAGTTCCCACCAATGAGTGAGAACATGCAGTGTTTGGCTTTCTGTCCTTGTGATAGTTTGCTGAGAATGATGGTTTCCAGTTTCATCCATGTCGCTACAAAGGACATGAACTCATCCTTTTTTATGGCTGCATAATATTCCATGGTGTATATGTGCCACATTTTCTTAATTCAGTCTAACATTGCTGGACATTTGGGTGGGTTCCAAGTCTTTGCTATTGTGAATAGTGCCACAATAAAAAGACATGTGCATGTGTCTTTATAATAGCATGATTTCTAATCCTTTGGGTATATACCCAGTAATGGGATGGCTGGGTCAAATGATATTTCTAGTTCTAGACCCTTGAGGAATCGCCACACTGTCTTCCACAATGGTTTAACTAGTTTACACTCCCACCAACAGGGTAAACGCATTCTTATAACTCCACATCCTCTCCAGCACCTGTTGTTTCCTGACTTTTTAATGATCACTATTCTAATTGATGTGAGATAATATCTCATTGTGGTTTTGATTTGCATTTCTCTGATGGCCAGTGATGATGAGCATTTTTTCATGTGTCTGTTGGCTGCATAAATGTCTTCTTTTGAGAAGTGTCTGTTCATATCCTTTGCCCACTTTTTGATGGGGTCCTTTGATTTTTTTCTTGTAAATTTGTGTAAGTTCTTTGTAGATTCTGGATATTAGCCCTTTGTCAGACGGGTAGATTGCAAAAATTTTCTCCCATTCTGTAGGTTGCCTGTTCACTCTGATGGTAGTTTCTTTTGCTGTGCAGAAGCTCTTTAGTTGAATTAGATCCCATTTGTCAACTTTGGCTTTTGTTGCCATTGCTTTTGGTGTTTTAGTCATGAAGTCCTCGCCCATGCCTATGTCCTGAATGGTATTGCCTAGGTTTTCTTCTAGGGTTTTTATGGTTTTTAGGTCTAAAATGTAAGTCTTTAATCCATCTTGAATTAATTTTTGTATAAGGTGTAAGGAAGGGATCCAGTTTCAGCTTTGTACATATGGCTAGCCAGTTTTCCTAGCACCATTTATTAAATAGGGAATCCTTCCCCCATTTCTTGTTTTTGTCAGGTTTGTCAAAGATCAGATAGTTGTAGGTATGCGGCATTATTTCTGAGGGCTCTGTTCTGTTCCATTGATCTATATCTCTGTTTTGGTACCAGTACCATACTGTTTTGGTTACTGTAGCCTTGTAGTATAGTTTGAAGTCAGGTAGTGTGATGCCTCCAGCTTTGTTCTTTTGGCTTAGGATTGACTTGGCGATACGGGCTCTTTTTTGGTTCCATATGAACTTTAAAGTAGTTTTTTCCAATCCTGTGAAGAAAGTCATTGGTAGCTTGATGGGGATGGCATTGAATCTGTAAATGACCTTGGGCAGTATGGCCATTTTCACGATATTGATTCTTCCTACCCATGAGCATGGAATGTTCTTCCATTTGTTTGTATCCTCTTTTATTTCCTTGAGCAGTGGTTTGTAGTTCTCCTTGAAGAGGTCCTTCACATCCCTTGTAAGTTGGATTCCTAGGTATTTTATTCTCTTTGAAGCAATTGTGAATGGGAGTTCACTCGTGAATTGGCTCTTTGTTTGTCTATTATTGATGTATAAGAATGCTTGTGATTTTTGAACATTGATTTTGTATCCTGAGACTTTGCTGAAGTTGCTTATCAGCTTAAGGAGATTTTGGGCTGAGACGATGGGGTTTTCTAAATATACGATCATGTCATCGGCAAACAGGAATAATTTGACTTCCTCTTTTCCTAATTGAATGTCCTTTATTGCTTTCTCTTGCCTGATTGCCCTGGCCAGAACTTCTAACACTATGTTGAATAGGAGTGGTGAGAGAGGGCATCTCTGTCTTGTGCCAGTTTTCAAAGGGAATGTTTCCAGTTTTTGCACATTCAGTATGATACTGGCTGAGGGTTTGTCATAAATAGCTCTTATTATTTTGAGATACGTTCCATCAATACCTAGTTTATTGAGAGTTTTTAGGATGAATGGCAGTTGAATTTTGTTGAAGGCCTTTTCTGCATCTATTGAGATAATCATGTGGTTTTTGTCTTTGGTTCTGTTTATGTGATGGATTACATTTATTGATTTGCATATGTTGAACCAGCCTTGCATCCCAGGGATGAAGCCAACTTGATCTTGATGGATAAGGTTTTTGATGTGCTGCTGGATTCAGTCTGTGAGTATTTTATGGAGGATTTTTGCATTGATGTTCATCAGGGATATTGGTCTAAAATTCTCTTTTTTTGTTGTGTCTCTGCCAGGCTTTGGTATCAGGATTATACCGGCTTCATAAAATGAGTTAGGGAGGATTCCCTCTTTTTCTATGATTGGAAAAGTTTGGAAGGAATGGTACCAGCTCCTCTTTGTACCTCTGGTAGAATTTGGCTGTGAATCCGTCTGGTCCTGGACTTTTTTTGGTTGGTAGGCTATTAATTATTGCTTCAATTTCAGAGCCTGTTATTGGTCTATTCAATGATTCAACTTCTTCCTGGTTTAGTCTTGGGAGGGTGTATGTGTCCAGGAATTTATCCATTTTTTCTAGATTTTCTAGTTTATTTGCTTAAAGGTGTTTATAGTATTCTCTGATGGTAGTTTGTATTTCTGTGGGATCAGTGGTGATATCCCCTTTATCATTTTTTATTGCATCTATTTGATTCTTCTCTCTTTTCTTCTTTATTAGTCTTGCTAAAGGTCCATCAATTTGTTGATCTTTTCAAAAAAACCAGCTCCTGGATTCAGTGATTTTTTGAAGGGTTTTTTGTGTCTCTATCTCCTTCAGTTCTGCTCTGATCTTAGTTATTTCTTGCCTTCTGCTAGCTTTTGAATGTGTTTGCTCTTGCTTCTCTAGTTTTTTTAATTGTGATGTTAGGGTGTCAATTTTAGATCTTTCCTGCTTTCTCTTGTGGGCATTTAGTGCTATAAATTTCCCTGTACACACTGCTTTAAATTTCTCCCAGAGATTCTGATACATTGTGTCTTTGTTCTCATTGGTTTCAAGTAACATCTTTATTTCTGCCTTCATTTCGTTATTTACCCAGTAGTCATTCAGGAGCAGGTTGTTCAGTTTCCATGTAGTTGTGTGGTTTTGAGTGAGTTCCTTAATCCTGAGTTCTAATTTGATTGCAGTGTGGTCTGAGAGGCAGTTTGTTGTGATTTCTGTTTTTTTACATTGCTGAGGAGTGCTTTACTTCCAACTATGTGGTCAATGTTGGAATAAGTGCTATGTGGTGCTGAGAAGAATGTATATTCTGTTGATTTGGAGTGGAGAGTTCTGTAGATGTCAGTTAGGTCTACTTGGTTCAAAGTCAAGTTCAAGTCCTGGATATCCTTGTTAACCTTCTGTCTCTTTGATCTGTCTACTATTGACAGTGGGGTGTTAAAGTCTCCCATTTTTATTGTGTGGGAGCCTAAGTCTCTTTTTAGGTCTCTAAGGACTTGCTTTATGAATCTGGGTGCTCTTGTATTGGGTGCATATATATTTAGGATTGTTAGCTCTTCTTGTTGAATTGATCCCTTTACCATTATGTAATGGCCTTCCTTGTCTCTTTTGATCTTTTTTGGTTTAAAGTCTGTTTTAAAAGAGACTAGGATTGCAACCCCTGGTTTTGTTTGTTTGTTTGTTTGTTTGTTTTTGCTTTCCATTTGCTTGGTAGATCTTCCTCCATCCCTTTATTTTGAGCGTATGTGTGTCTCTGCACATGAGATGGGTCTCCTGAATACAGCACTCTTGATGGGTCTTAACTCTTTATCCAATTTGCCAGCCTGTGTCTTTTAATTGGGGTATTTAGCCCATTTACATTTAAGGTTAATATTGTTATGTGTGAATTTGATCCTGTCATTATGATGTCAGTTGGCTATTTTGCCCGTTAGTTGATGCAGTTTCTTCCTAGCATCAATGATCTTTACAATTTGGCCTGTTTTTGCAGTGGCTGGTACCAGTTGTTCCTTTTCATGTTTAGTGCTTCCTTCAGGAGCTCTTGTAAGGCAGGCCTGGTGGTGACAAAATCTCTCAGCATTTGCTTGTCTGTAAAGGATTTTATTTCTCCTTCACTTATGAAGCTTAGTTTAGTTGGATATTAAATTCTGAGTTGAAAATTCTTTTCTTTAAAAATGTTGAATATTGGCCCCCACTCTCTTCTGGATTGTAGGGTTTCTGCTGAGAGATCTGCTGTTAGTCTGATGGGCTTCCCTTCGTGGGTAACCTGACCTTTCTCTCTGGCTGCCCTCAGCATTTTTTCCTTCATTTCAACCTTGGTGAATCTGACAATTATGTGTCTTGGGGTTGCTCTTCTCGAGGAGTATCTTTGTGGTGTTCCCTGTATTTCCTGAATTTGAATATTGGCCTGCCTTGCTAGATTGGGGAAGTTCTCCTGGATAATATCCTGAAGAGTGTTTTCCAGCTTGGTTCCATTCTCCCTGTCACTTTCAGGTACACCAATCAAACATAGATTTGGTCTTTTCATATAGTACCATATTTCTTGGAGGCTCTGTTCATTTCTTTTTACTCTTTTTTCTCTAAACTTCTCTTCTGACTTCATTTCATTAATTTGATCTTCAATCACTGTTACCCTTTCTTCCACTTGATTGAATCAGGTACTGATGCTTTTGCATGTGTCACGTAGTTCTCGTGCCATGGTTTTCAGCTCCATTAGGTCATTTAAGGTCTTCTCTACACTGTCTATTTTAGTTAGCCATTCGTCTAATCTTTTTCAAGTTTTTAGCTTGCTTGCGATGGGTTCGAACATCCTCCTTTAGCTCGGAGAAGTTTGTTATTACCGACTTTCTGAAGTCTACTTCTGTCAACTCATCAAAGTAATTCTCAGTCATGCTTTGTTCTCCTGCTGGCAAGGAGCTGCGATCCTTTGGACTAGAAGGGGCACTCTGGTTTTTAGAATTTTCAGCTTTTCTGCTCTGGTTTCTCCCCATCTTTGTGGTTTTATCTACCTTTGGTTTTTGATGATGGTGACCTACAGATGGGGTTTTGGTGTGGATGTCCTTTTTGTTGATGTTGATGCTATTCCTTTCTGTTTGCTAGTTTTCCTTCTATCAGTCAGGTCCCTCAGCTGCAAGTCTGTTGGAGTTTGCTGGAGGTCCACTCCAGACCCTGTTTGCCTGGGTATCACCAGTGGAGGTGCAAAACAGCAAATATTGCAGAACAGCAAATATTGCTGCCGATCCTTCCTCTGGAAGTTTTGTCTCAGAGGGGCACCTGGCTGTATGAGGTGTCAGTCAGCCCCTACTGGGAGGTTTCTCCAAGTTAGGCTACACTGGTATCAGGGACCCACTTGAGGAGGTGGTCTTCCATTCTCAGAGCTCAAACACCATGCTGGGAGAACGACTGCTCTCTTCAGAGCTGTCAGACAGAGATGTTTAAGTCTGTAGAAGTTTCTGCTGCTGTTTGTTCAGCCATGCCCTGCCCCCAGAGGTGGAGTCTACAGAGAGAGACAGGCCTCTTGAGCTGCAGTGGGCTCCACCCAGTTCGAGCTTCCTGGCTGTTTTGTTTACCTACTCAAGCCTCAGCAATGACAGACACCCTTCCCCCAGCCAGGGTTGCCAGTTCGATCTCGGACTAGGAGTGAGCAAGGCTCCATGGGCGTGGGACCCTCTGAGCCAGGCACGGGATACAATCTCCTGGTGTGCCATTTGCTAAGACCATTGGAAAAGCGCAGTGTTTAGGTGGCAGTGTCTCGATTTTCCCAGTACAGTCTGTCATGGCTTCCCTTGGCTAGGAAAGGGAAATCCCCAAACCCCTTGCACTTCTTGAGTGAGGCGATGCCCCGCCCTGCTTTGGCTGGCTCTCCATGGGCTGCACCCACTTTCTGACCAGTCCCAATGAGATTAACCAAATACCTCAGTTGGAAATGCAGAAATCATCTGTCTTCTGCATCGATCATACTGACAGCTGCAGACCGGAGCTGTTCCTGTTTGGCCATCTTGGAAGGGACCCCCATTTTGTTTTTTTTCTTGCTTTATTTTTTGAGTTTCTTGTAGATTCTGGATATTAGTCCTTCGTTGGGTGCATAAGTTACAAAAATTTTCTCCCATTCTGTGTGTTTTCTGTTTACTTTGCTGATTATTTCTTTTGCTGTACAGAAGTTTTTAGTTTAATTAGGTCCCATCCATTTATCTTTGTTTTTGTTGCATTTGTGTTTGGGTTCTTGGTCATGAATTATTTGCCTAAGCTAACGTTGAGAAGAGTTTTTCAAATGTTATCTTCTTGAATTTTTATGGTGTCAGGTCTTAGATTTAGGTCTTTGGTCCATCATCAGTTGATTTTTGTGTAACGTGAGAGATGAGGATCCAGTTTCATTCTTCTACATGTGGCTTGCCAATTATCCCAGCAGCATTTGTTGAATAGGATGTCCTTTCCCCACTTTATGTTTTTGTTTGCTTTGTCAAAGATCAGTTGGCTGTAAATATTTAGCTTTATTTCTAGGTTCTGTATTCTGTTTCATTAGTCTACATGCCCATTTCCTTTTTTTTTTTTTTTTTTTTTTTTTTTTTTGTGACCGAGTTTCACTCTTGTTGCCCAAGCTGGACTGCAATGGTGCAATCTCAGCTCACCACAACCTCCACCTCCCGGGTTCAAGCAATTCTCCTGCCTCAGGCTCCCAAGTAGTTGGGATTACAGGCATGTGCCACCACACCCAGTTAATTTTGTATTTTTAGTAGAGACAGGGTTTCTCCATGTTGGTCAGGCTGGGCTCAAACTCCCAACCTCAGGTAATCTGCCCACCTTGGCCTCCCAAAGTGCTGGGACTACAGGCATGAGCCACTGCGCTCCGCCTTACATGCCTATTTTTATACCAGTACCATGCCGCTTTTGTAACTATAGCCTTGTAGTATAGTTTGAAGTCCAGTAATGTTATGCCTCTAGGTTTGTTCTTTTTGCTTAGTCTTGCCTTGGCTATGTGAGATCCTTTTTGGTTCTTTTTTGGTTCCATATGAATTTTAGGATTGTTTTCATAACAAGAAATTTCCTTTAAACACGTTGGCTGATTGTCCCACCCTTTTTTCCTTCCTACAGAAATAGAAATATTAGATGAGTGATGTTAGGAGTACTACTGAGAATGGTTAGCTGTTCACTCCTCTTTCTTAGGAGCCAGCTGCCCTTGGGGAACAGATATCTGCCTTGCTGTTATTACAAAACTTGGCTTATGTGCTCACTTTAACAGCATCTGTACTAAAATTGGAATGATACAGAGATTAGTGTGGTCCCTACACAAGGATGATATGCAAATGTGTGGAGTGTTCCATATTTTTAATCATTGGCATCCCTGAAAGAGATGGGGAGGGCACAAACAACTTGAAAACTGTTCCAGGTTATCATTTATGAAAACTTCGCTAACCTCTCTAGAGAAGTCAACAGTCAAATTCTGGAAATACAGAGAACCTCTGCAAGATTCTACAGAAGAAGATCACCCCCAAGACACATAATCATCAGATTTTCTAAGGTCAAAATAAAAGAAAGGAATGTTAAAGGCAGCTAGAGAGAAAGGGCAGGTCACCTACAAAGGGAACCTCATCAGGCTAACAGCAAGCTGCTCAGTGGAAACCTTACAAGCCAGAAGAGATTGAGAGCCTATATAATGTTCTCAAAGAAAAAAATCTTCAACCAAGAATTACATATCCAGCTAAACTAAGCTTTCTTAGCAAAAGAGAAATAAAATCCTTTCCCTATAAGCAAATGGTGAGGGAGTTTGTTACCACTAGACCTGCCTGACAAGAGATCTTGAAAGGAGCACTAAATATGGAAAGGAAAGACCATTACCAGCCAATACAAAAACACACTTAAGTGAACAGACCAGTGACACTATAAAGCAACCACACAAACAAGCCAGCGTAATAACCACCTAACAACAGAATGACAGGATCAAATGTACACATATCCATATTAACTTTGAATATAAATGGGCTAAATGCCCCCACTTAAAAAGCACAGAGTGGTAAGGTAGATAGAAAACCAAGACCCAGCAGTATGCTGTTTTCAAAACACCCATCTCACATGCAATTACATCCATACGTTCAGAGTAAAGGCATGGAGGAAAATCTTCCAAGCAAATGGAAATCAGATAAAAGCCAGACTTGCAATCCTAATTTCAGACAAAACAGATTTTAAACCACAAAGATCAAAAAAGACAAAAGAGGTCATGACAATAATGGTAAAGAGTGCAATTCGACAAGAAGACCTAACTATCCTAAATATATACGTACCCAAAACAGAAGCACCCAGATTCATAAACCAAGTTCTTAGAGACTCACGTAGATACTTAGACTCCCACACAATAATGGTGGAGACATCAACAATCCACTGACAGTATTAGGCAGAGACACAAAATTAGCAATGATACTCAGGACTTGAACTCAACATTAGACCAAATGGATCTGATAGATCTCTACAGAATTCTCCATCCCAAAACAACAGAATATACATTCTTCTCATTGCCACATGACACATACTGTAAAATAAACCAAATAATCAGACATAAAAGAATCCTTAGCAAAAAGGAAAAAACTGAAATCATACCAAACACACTTTCAAACCATAATGCAATAAAATTAGAAATCAAGACTAAAAAATTTTATCAAAACCACACAATTACATGAAAATTAAACAACATGCTTCTGACTAACTTTGAGGTAAATAATGAAATTAAGGCAGAAATCAAGAAGTTCTTTGAAACTAAGGAGAACAAAGATACAACATACCAGAACCTCTGTGACACAGCTAAGGTAGTGGTAAGAGGGAAATTTATAGCATTAAATGTCCACACCATAAAGTTAGAAAGATCTCAAATTCACAACTTAACATCGCAGCTAAAAGAACTAGAGATGCAAGAGCAACCCCAAAGCTAGCAGAAAAGAAATAACACAAATCAGAGCTGAACTGGAGACCAAGACACAAAAGACCATTCAAAAGATGAATAAATCCAGCAGCTGTTTTTTTTTTTTGGAAAATTAATAAGATAGGCCATTAGCTAAACTAATAAGAAGAGAGAGAAGATGCAAATAAAAACAATTAGAAATGGCAAAGGGGATGTTACCACTGACCCCACAGAAATAAAAATAACCATCAGAAAGTACTACAAACACCTCTATGCAAACAAACTAGAAAACCTAGAAGAGATGGTTAAATTCTTGGACACATATACCCTCCTAAGACTGAACCAGGAAGAAATTGATTCCCTGAACAAACCAATAACAAGCTTTAAAATAGAATCAGTAATAAATAGCCTACTAGCCAAAAAAAAAAAGCTCAGGACCAGACAGATTCAAAGCCAAATTCTACCATATGTACAAAGAAGAGCTGGTATTATTCCCACTGAAACTATTCCAAAAATTGAGGAGGAGGGACTCCTCTTCATCTCATATGAAGCTAACATCACCCTGATACCAAAACCTGGCAGAGACACAACAGAAAAAGAAGACTTCAGGTCAATATTCTTGATGAACATTGATGCAAAAATCCTCAACAAAATACTGACAAATGGAATCTAGCAGCACAGAAGAAAGCTAATCCACCAAGATCAACTAGGCTTTATCCCTGGGATGCAAATTTGGCCCAAGATATGCAAATCAATACATGTGATTCGTCACATAAGCAGAACTGAAGGCAAAACACATATGATTACCTCAATAAACTAGGTATTAAGGGAACATACCTCAAAATAATAAGCGCCATCTATGGCAAACCCACAGCCAACATCATACTGAATGGGTAAAAGCTGGACGCATTCCTCTTGAAAACCAGTGCAAGACAAGGATGCCCTCTCTCACCACTCCTATTCAACATAGTATTGGAAGTCCTGACCAGGAAAATCAGGCAAGAGAAAAAAACAAAGGGCATTCAAACAGGAAGAGAGTAAGTCAAATTTTTCCTGTTTGCAAACGACATAATCTTATATCTAGAAAACCCAAGAGTCTCAACCCAAAAGCTCTGTTAGCCTATAAACAACTCCAGCAAAGTTTCAGGATACAAAATTAAAGCACAAAAATTACTAGCATTCCTATACACCAATAATAGCCAAGCCAAGAGCCAAATGAAGAATGCAATCCTATTCACAATTGCCACAAAAAGAATAAAATACCTAGGAATTCAGCTAACCAGGGAGGTAAAAGATCTCTACATTGAGAATTACAAAACAATGCTCAAAGAAATCAGAGATGACACAAATGGAAAAACATTTAATGCACATGGATTGGAAGAATCAATATCATTAAAATGGCTGTACTGCCCAAAGCAATTTATAGATCCAATGCTACTCCTATCAGACTACCAATGACATTCTTCATAGAACTAGAAAAAAACGATTTTAACATTCATATGGAACCCAAAAAGAACCCAAACAACCAAAGCAATCCTAAGTAAGAAGAACAAAGCTGGAGGTATCACATTACCCAACTTTGAACTATATTACAGGGCCACTGTAACCAAAACAGCATAGTACTGGTACAACAACAGACACATAGACCAATGGAACAATAGAGACACCAGAAATAAGGCTGCACACCTACAACCATCTGATCTCTGACAAAGCTGACAAAAACAAGTAATGGGGAAAGGACTCCCTATTCAGTAAATGGTGCTTCTGATTTCTTGCTCCTGGTCTGCATTCAAGTTGGGGAGACATTTCCTTTATGCCCTGTATCCATGATAAAAGGCTGCAAGGAAAGTCTGTTTTAATCTCTTACTTAGGGTATAGGAGAAGGAAATGGTTTGCGAGGACATGGTGTGCCCTTGTCACAGGTGACACCACAGCAAGGTCCTTCAAATTAATGACACAGGAGAGGATGGTTTCTGAGAACTTTGCTTGTTAGCTTCCAAGGCAGCTTTGAAAGGCCATGTAGCTGTGATTTCCTGAGTGCCAACATACATGCACTCAGGAAATACCATGCAGGGCACTTGACACACGCAATTCAAAACAATACTACCAGACAACTATTTAACAGATGAGAAAACTGAAGCATAGAAAGTTTCAGTGACTCCTTTAAGCTTGCCCAGTGAAAAAGTGGCTGACCTATGCAGAGCTGTTTTAACTTATAATTGGAAGCCCTGCTGATTAACTGCAGTAGCAGTTCTGAATTCCCAGGATCAGAGTGAAACTGCCTAGACTGGTATCTTGCTCAGAATAGACAGATGAGTGAATTAATCAATAGTTAAGATGAGTCTACCCGGTAAGCAGCCTCTTTTTGCCAGCATAACATTCTCCTAGTGAAATCTTAACGCTAAAACTCAACATACAAAAATCAAAATCTGAGCAACTTCAGTTGACATGAAGGTGGCTGAACCAGAGCACCACTTGAGGCTTCCTTCTTATTCCCACCTAAAGTCCCCAAAGCACTGCCATAAAATTGCAAAACTTGGCCCCAGTAAAGTTTGAAAACTACCAAATGAGTCCAGCTCCCAACTCAGCATGATAGACAGTATGCTATTTATCAGAAAAAGTCCTGCATTGGGTTATAGGGTGTTAACATGGAACTCTTCCTATTTTGGTTTCTGTTGACAACAGATGCCACATTCCAAAATGACAGACCATCTTGGCTGAGAAATTATTACAAGACTTGTCCGCAGCATACAGGGTATAGAAGGTTCAAGTTGTTGGCTATTGGAAAAGGTCTTGTGAGGAAAGTACTGGGGGGGTCCCTTTCCTTCTCATCATCTCAATTCAAGGGAAAGAGGCTCTGGTGCATTCATTTGGAGAATTTGAGTCTTGCTGCTTCTGGTTGGCAGGCATAGTGGAGCAAGGGAGGATGATGAGAGAAAGACTTGGCCAGTTACTTTACCAGTGGAGTGGAGAAGAAATGCTGTTGTGATAGTAAGGGCCTGCACTTACAGATTGCCAGTGTGTGAAAACAAGACAGCATGGGAGTTTTCTTAGATCTTGTTCAGTGGGGTCACCTGAAGGATACTAAAGCCCCAGCAGAAAAGAAGCTGAAGGAAGATTCCTAGGGACAGAGGGGAAAGGAGAAACAGTTGGACTAGACTGCATTCACCCAGGTCAAGGAAACTACAGACAGGAGATAACCAGGAATAAGAAAGATCCCTGAGGAGCACAAAAAAGAGTCAGCTTAAACACCTGCCAGCCCCAGGGAAGGTGAGCCATTGTAGCAGCACAGTCACAGTGGCTTTCATGCCCCTTCATCTGTCCTTCCTTCCCTTCCTTCTACATGGAAGGGTCAGAAATCATGGTGAGCCAGCTATGGGAAGAGAAAAAGCATGAGGCAAAGAAATAAAGAAATCTCATACTCCCATGACATCCCTTTCATTTTAAATTACTGTTTTGTTGTTGTTGTTGTTGTTGTTGTTTTGTTTTTGCTTTGTTTTGTTTTGCTTTTTTTTTCATGTTAAGTGGCTGTAAAACTTTCATTTGCCTAAAGGGCTTTTTATCCAGGGCAGGGAAAGACCACACTCAATGAGAAGATTTAAAGACAGAGTGGGAGTCAAATGTCAACTTTAGTTTGTATTTATACCCATACGTGTTGCTCATCCAACAAACAAATTTTACTTATGTTCAGATAAAATATATACCTTGTAAATTCTTTCTGTAGAGTCTAGTCCAGCCTTCAGGAACTTACAGGTCAAGACTTTCTATAACAGCTCTGGGAACTTTTGAGCAAAGCTTGTCCTGTTTCTCCTGAACTACTTTTCTCCAGGCTCTTTTCTCATGGGCAACAGCTTCACAATTCTCTCTCTTGGGCTCCCTCCCTTGGAACTGCCTGTCCTCCATACGTCTTCTTTTGTCCTTATGGAGCCCATTCCTGGGCCCAGTGCTCCCTAGGTAGAGGCACTATTCCTCTTTGGTGACTGTGAGGAGAATTCCTTAATGTTCTCCATCGGAAAATTAACCTACATTGAAATGATAAAGCTCCAAACATGTGAGGTCTTATGAGCTTTGTTTTCCTTTCCCTCCATCATCACATTCAGATCCTGAGAACTTCCATCATGAAAACATCTATGAAGAGATCTGGGCACCAAATGACTGTGTTCACAGCTTTGAGCTTTCAGCCCCACTATCAGACTTTTTAAAATCAATTCCATCTTAACACCCTCTATGGACACTGCCTGTTCTGAACTGTCTTCTGAACCTTTCCTTCTTCTCTCAAATAGGATTTTATTTTCCTCTTTACATATTTTGCATTGACTTTGGCATGCATCAGCAGTAACCAAGTAACCATTCTTGACATCTTGGCCTGCTGTTTAGAAAACCCTCCCACAAAATTTCAACAAGAACTACCCCCTAGAGATGGTATCAGATAGCATTTGCCGTTATAGACAGTCATATTGCTATTTCCCAAGATATCTTTATAGGAAACAGCTGGCTTCTGCCTGCACCATCTGACAGACAAACAGCATAATCAAAACATAAGCAGGCTGCTTCTTTCTTGGGATAAAGGAAAATAAGATAACAGTGAGTAAACAGAAAATTATGATCCTTACTTTCCCCTTGTTTTCTTGTATTTAATCAAGTCATTTTCTAAAGGGAAAGTTTGCCATCAAAATTTGGATGCAGGTTACTAGACCAGCCAAACAAACTATTAATTTATAAAAATATCATGATAAATATAATTCAAGCCTTTAAGTGAAGAGAAAGGAACTAGCAGCCCATTCTATTGATTTTAGCACACATAGCACATGCAGCTGATATGTACAATTTAATTTATGGATAGGGTGTCTAAAGATGATTTTCAGCATCATCTATTAGCAAATGAAACAAAAAAAGTCATGAAATAAAAACAGTTAAATGTTTTCTAAGTAGATTGAAATTAGAAAATATCTAATAGCCCTTTGCTGAAACTAAAATCTCATCACAGTAATACCAAATGTTAGTGATGTCATAAAAACAATAATATAAAACATACTAACTGACTTGATTTAAAATGTAGTCTATCAATCAGGAAAAAGACATCCTTTCTAAGATTGATATCTATCATTGTGTTCTCCCTCGTCATACTGTAATCTCTATGAGGGCAAAGACCAGGACAGCTTTGTTAATTCTAACACTAATACTGAATATCGCCTAACACTAATACTGAATGAATATTGGCCATTTAATCAACTGTTCAATGCTATTTACTCATTCATTTTTTATTCATTAACAATTGGATTCTTTGCAAAGGCCTCGTCAAAATAAGGATAAATATGATATGGCCCCTGCCTCCAGTTGCTCACAGCCAAAGGAGAAAGACAGACTTATAAATATATTATTGTAACACAAAATGTTCAATGCTCCAGGAAATATTTGAGCTGAACACAGATGAGATAATGGCTAACTCTGCCCTGGGGAAAAAGCAAATCTTTTTAGGGTAGGATTCCTTTTAGCTGGGTCTTAATGAATGAGAGGCCAAGGAAATGATAGAGTGTAGAAGGACTCTTTAACAAATAAATCTGAAAAAACTTTTTTCTTTATAACCTAAAAGTCAAGATTATTTAAATAGACTTTTTTGGGGCTTTTTATTGCCATTCAGAATCATGCAGAGTATTCTTTAATAATCAAAATTTTTGCCCTATATTTTTCTTTTTGAATAAAAAGCAACAGATAGATCATTCCACTTGGCTACATTTTCATATGTTGATTACTCCTCCCAAATTTGGAAATTGATTTGAAGTGATAGTCAAGCTTGACATTTGTGTCCCACTGCTTATTTTGTTTCCACAAGATTGTTTTCTATATTATGAGATGTAAATACCATTTCTCAACCAGATATCGTTTATCTTGTCCTAAATAAATAACTGCTCAAAGTAATAAAATCAAGATTCTTCAAAACAAACCATGAAAACATCATTCATGCCAGACCAAAGGAGAAAAAGAAACTTAAAGATACGTGTAGTGGAATTAATTGTATTAAACTATGAAAATGTTGATCTTGTCTACATACATCTGTATATTCTGGAGCTGGAACTTTTTCTTAGAGATAAACAAAATGTTACAATGTTTAAAAATGTCTTCATAAATAAAATAATCCTCTTTGGGGAAGATAATAACCACATCTTGTGCTAATAGTAATTCTATGCAATGTAAGATATTAGCATATTTACTTAATATTTTGTTCAAAGAGTTTGAGTTTAAAAAAAGAAAAGATTATGGTGATAGTTACATGACTCTGTTTGTTAAAATTCATAGAATATACACTTAAAAGGTTGATTTTATTGTATGTCAACCTAAAATATAAAATTTTCAAAAATTTAAAAGAAATGAAAAGATATGAGAGAGAGGAGAGGAAGAGAAGAGAATTTTGGTTTTATCATTTGGAAAACATTAAACTTTGAGCCCTTCCCCTGACACTGCTCTGGACTCCTTTCCAAAAGGCAAACACTTGGTACATTTTAAGCAAAAAAATTAAAATCGATCACCCACACAGCCAGGCCAAGAATGAAGAGCAAAAAACTTGGAATTTGACAAGAAGGAAAGGGATCCAAGACAGGAAATTGACTTGGTCAGACGTGTGGAAAATCAAGGCAACCCACAATGCCATTAATGAAGGTCCCCATAATATGGCCTTGCCTCTGCACCCCACCCGCAGCCCCCACTGTCTCCAGCTGAGAGGATTTATTTCAGAGGAGCAGTGCCAGCGCCTTCCGAGGGAAACACGGTTGGAGCACGTTTTACCATGCAATGCTACAAAGGAGGCACAGGTGGCATGCTGGAAGCTCTTCCTCAGGATGGAGGGAGGGAGCCAACCACAGCCAGTGTCCTTGATCCTGGTCTAAGGAAACTAAACCCCACTGAACAGAAATCTCAGCTCCAAAGCCAAAAAAGGGAAAACACGGTTAAGAGGTCTTTATTCTTCAAAACAGTAGAAGCTGTGTGTCTTTTCCTGTCTCCTGTTACTAAAACATGTTAGAGGCAAAGTTTACTAAGAAGATGGTCATTAGAAATGACCTAAAGATAATGGGACTAAAGAATATTAAAAAGGATATGAAAGTGGATTGCCATCATTGGCCAGAAGCCAGTGTTAGATCAAAATTGCACAAGGATTAGCCAAAGAGGATATAGACCAAAGCATAATCATAAACTGCCCAAAGCCAAGCATGTCTGTTAGCTCAACAGTCTGTGCACAGTTAGAATTGATTCTTGCAGAAAGTTTTATAGTTTTACATGAAAAGGAGAAAAAAAAATGTATAGCCAGTCTTCTAAGAAGAAAAAAAAAAATGTTACATATTTGAATCCTGTCTCCACCACTGATGAGCCCTGTGACATTTGGTTATTTATATGTGCCTTAATTTCTCCATCTATAAAATGGAGAATATCAGTACCTATTTCATATAGTTGTTTTAAGTGATTAAATACAGTTAAGACATCTGGAACAGTGAGTGGCAGATACTAAGTGGTATGTAAATGTTAATTAATATAGTTGTCCTATAATAAGCATTTCACATTAGAGTTGGTTTTGGTATGCCGATACCAAGTATATTCTGAAATAGCCCTGAAACCTGACCAAGGTCTGTAAACCATGCAGAGGCTTGTTATAAAATTCCTCAAGTTTTCCTACTGAGCCATTTGCTAAGACTACCGTTGATTCTTTCTGGATTTCTAGCCATATTTCCTTGAACCCAATTCCAGTATTCCTAATTCCCAAGGCCTATTTTATCAGAATAACAGTGAAGTGCAATAAACCCTGAGTTTGCAGTCAGGGGACTTAATGTTGTTATTTCTCTACTGAGGCACCTGTCAAAATCAGTGCCCCTTCCTGGACCCTTGATTCCTCCCATCACAGAAAGGGATCGGACTGGATGACATCTATGCTTCCTTTTAGTTGTGATATTTTGTTGTTCTTTTATAACATTTTAAGTAATTTTTTTTTATTTTTTACTTTTTTCATACATTGTGTCCAGGCGCTATGCTTTTTTTTTTGCTTGTTTGTTTTTGAGACAGAGTCTCGCTGTGTTGCCCAGGCTGGAGTGCAGTGGTGTGATCTCGGCTCACTGCAGCCTCCACCTCCTGGGCTCAAGTGATTCTCCTGACTTAGCCTCCTGAGTAGCTGGGATTACAGATGTGCACCATCACACCAGGCTAATTTTTGTATTTTTAGTAGAGACGGGGGTTTTGCCATGTTGGCCAGGCTGGCCTTGAACTCCTGACCTCAGGTGATCTGCCTGCCTTGACCTTCCAAAATGCTGGGATTACAGGCATGAGCCACCATGCCCAGCTAGGTGATTTATTACATTTTTCATTTGAATGTCTGTTGCAGAGATACAGTGCAAGAGGACTTTATTTATGAGCTAATATGCTTTTCCAGCTGCCTTTTGGACAGGCTTGCAGGCTCCTTCATCTCTCTATGTGAAGTCAAATTATCACCTTTCTATCATCCCATGAGCCCTACCTGTTTCCCTCCTGAGATTCCCAAGAATAACCCCACTGTACTTTTGGTCCCTAGCTTAAAGTGTCAGCTGCCTTAGATGATCCCAGCACATTGCCTTTCCACATTTCTCTCCTGTCTCCTCTCTGCCATCTTTGAGCAGCCACTTAGGTTCAGGCTCTTCCCAGTTCTCCTTTGACCTTGCTTCTTACATCTTAATGTGCACCAGAATCACCTGTGGATCCTATTCAAATGTAGATTCTGATTCTGTAGGTCTGGGACAGCCAGAGGTTCCACATTTCTAATATGCTCCCAGATAATGTAAAACTGCTGGTCCCCTATCACACGTTGAAGAGCAAGGCACATAGACTTCTAATGACAGCCCCAGAATCCAGAAGGTTTCCGTTTTAATCTGATTTTCGGGTTTGTATTCTAAACTATGCTTCTCTTCTTTCCTGCTAAAATATGGCTTGCATAATTCAGTAGTAAATAAAATCTCTTCACAATATAACTCCAACCTGTGTTTTGCCTTAACTTCCAGAATCCCTAGCCTACATTTATCTAACTAGCTACTTTGAGGATGTATTTTTCGCTTTCTGCCTTCATGCCTTGTTGGGCTCAATTCTTTGCTTGAAGTGCCATCTTCCCCCTTTTATTTGTGTTACTCAAAATTTTATAACTCCTGAAGACCTGACACAAATACCACTTAGTCCACAAAACATGTCTATTTCCCTGAAATTCATCCTTTCCTTTAAATACTCATGGTGCTTTGCTGACTTTCTGATGATTCACATTCTGCTTTAAATTTTATATTTATACATCTGACCCCTCTCCCATCAGACCAAGGGCTGCTTAAGGGGTTGCTTCAAAGCAAGAAGAACTGTTTAGAACAATTGAACAGAAGCACTCCTTCACTAATCATTCAAATTCATATAGGCTGAAAATATGAAACAAATAAAAAACAGTTTAGACAGCTTCACACAGCATGAAACTATTAGCCATTATTGAGGGTAACTCCAACTTTTGGGGCATACCTCCTACTTTTTTATTCATTTAGCCTGTATTTACTAAGTGCCACCTCTGTGTAAGACCCCATGATGAGGGCAGTGGCAGGACCCAAATAATAAGGCTGGCATCCTGGAGGTCCCTGCCATCTGGTTAGGGAGATAGTGAGGGGGCCACTGAAGGTGTCCACTGCAGTCTCCTGGGCTCCTGCTTGAGGCAGGGTCCTGGACCAGAGGAGCCATGAGCCTTGTCTGCAACATAATTGTTATGTTCTGAAAGCTTATGGCTCTGGGGATAACACACTTATTAGACAAACACCGTGAAGATTTATCTAGAAATGTGCTTTCACTGTAATTCCCTGCATTTGATAGCCTCCCTTTCCAGCATTTATAGCCACCACCTGTGCTTTCATTATTCACTCTAATGTCTCTGTTTGAGGCTGATGTGCTTAATTTTCCAGTGTCTCAAAGGAAAACAGGAAGTTTCTCTCATGAACTTAAGCTTCCCATTTACTCATGAGTTACTCTCTTAAGAAATAAGGATTTTGGACACATTCATTGCCTGTGTGAGGAGGAAGATTCTTAGCCACTAGGATCAGGAAGTGTTGACATGGCATCCTTAATGCTTGTTGATGAGGTTAGATAAAGATTAGTTTATCTGCCTCTCCTAAGAAATTTCTCCTGAGAAATTACATTGTTAGAAAGCCTACATATGTGATTCCCAAACATTCCTCTTTATAATCTGAGAATTAGGGAATCTTACAACTTGAAGGTAGTTGAGAGATTGCCGGGTTCATTCTCTCATGTTTTGCTCGGTGAGGAAACAGAGACCCGTGATCATTTGCTTAGTGGAAGAGCAAGGCCTCAAACATAAGTCTTTAGAGTCTAAGGCTAAGAGGCTAAGTGGGAGAAAGAAAACTACGTATCTCTATCTATATAATTTGTATCTCTCTACTTCTTTCCATATCTATCTGTCTCTCCTCTGCAATGTGTGAGGTACTGTGTTTTTGGTACTTTAGATGTCTTACCACATTAAATTTTCACATTACCCAAATTCCCAGAGGCAGATGTTGTCCCAGTTTTATAGATGAGAAATCTGAGTCTCTGAAAGGTGAAGTAACTTTCCCGAGAGTAGGTAGCAAGTGTATAGATTATACAACATGCCCATGCGCCCTTCCTCAAGGAAAGACTTCACCTGGTGGCCAACAGCAAGGGGTCTTGCTATTTGGTGGTATAAGAGGGAGAAAAGGAAACAGTCCTTATCCTTAGGTGAATGGATGAGGATATCTTTATTCTACCTTATGGGTTACTGACTTTTTTTGTATTCCCACCTCTGAGTCTTATTTCTCAGTCATTGTGTACTCCACACCAAGAAGCTTCCCAGCCCTCATGCCTCTTTGCTCACAACCTCTCTCTAGTATGGTATTCATTCCTGGGGCTCCCATTGTCCTCCTGCTCCAAACACTTGTTTTTCTATACTTTGAGACCTAATCTATCTCCCCAGCTTCGGTCACTCATCAACAATTGCATGCTGTGCCCATCCCAATGGTGCACAAACTCAAGGGTCAAAACATGAGACTCATCTCTCTCTCCCCTCTCTCTCTCCCTCTTTCCCTCCCTTTCTCTCTCCCTCCATCATTTTGGAAGTCTCATTTTCTTCCCGATGCCTTTAATATCTTTCTTTCTTCAATTCCTTATACCTACTTTCAATATTCTTCTGAAGACAACTCAAATCCTATATTCCCCATGAAGTATTCTCTCACCTCATTTACTTATTAAAGAAGCATTTAATAAGCACCTGTTGTATGATAGAGAGCAAGGCAGATACAGTCTGTGCCTTCATGGGACTTATAGTCTGGCAGAAGCTATAAATAACAGCAGTTGTAATGACTTCTCTGAAGAGAAAGCAATGGACAGTGACAATATACTTTTAACTCTTCCACACTGCCTTCCATTCAGAAGGATTTTAATAACGATCAAGTTGGATTTTTTTTTCCCTCAAATCTGAGGGAAGATCTGGTGGTGGCATCTGTTAGCATGCATTTGTGTCTGGTTCCTGTGAGCACTATTGTCAATATTCTGCGGTCTTTGCTGTCTGGGACACTTCAGAGGTGACTGATAATCAAGTGATCAATTCCGGGTGAGAAAAGTTCATGGAGCTGTGCTGCATGGATATTAAGTATAGTCTGAATCAAGCATCAAGCAGCTGCTTCTTTGGGGGCCAACTGGGTGGTACTGGCAGGAATTTCAATTCCCTGGAGCTTGAAAGAAATACACATGACACTCTTTAATGTGAATCCAGCTAAAAGCTGGGTGGGGAACAAATGACAGCCAGATAGCTTGCCCTGCCATAGTTGTGAATCTTCCCTTTGAAGATTGCATTATCAGAGTTCTTTCCTCCCAAAACACTGTATTATAAACCTAATGCGTGGCTCAGTGGTTTAGGGATATATAAGAAAGCATAATAGAAAACATTCTAGATCAGCTCCTATTTCTGTTCTCAAGATAATTTTGGTATCTGTATCTGCCTAAGCTTCATATTAAGAGACGGAAAGAGATTGTTTTTTGTATTTCTTGATAGCAGCAATAGACGAGAGTTACTCATGTGCTCTGCTGTATGCTGCTCACACACATCAAATTACCCTCCTAACACATATACTTGCATGTCTTGCACATGTACAGGCACACGCTGCAGGTATAGTCCTCTAAGGCAATCAAGGCACATCAAGGGTCCTGCCTACGTGTGCTTTTAAGTTCCATTAAGGACCCTTGGAGAGTGACTATTTCATAATGGCTCACACTTGATAAAACCAGTTCAAGAGCAACTTATATGCCCAAGACTAACATATGAAAAAACAACAACACAGAACAAAAAATTGTGTGAGCAGCAAACCAAAATTATTTTTTAAAGTTTCTAATAGCAGGAAAAATTAAACAATTTTATAAAAAGGGTAAATTTAACAATTTATGAAATAATTTAATTTTAAAGTATTAATTAGGAAAACACAGAAACATTTTTTGTTAAGATTTGGCATGTTTCATATTGGAAATTTTTTGCTCCATTAACTTAACATTTACTTTTTTATATGAACTGGGAAATATATTTGTTGCTCAGATATTCTCTACTTCTCTCTATCACTTAAAGTGCTAAAATTAGCATTCTAAATATATCCTGATGCTCCAAGAAACTGTATTTAAAAACATAGTTGTATAGTTCCAAAAATTTCTACTTTGCTCTTTTGATTTGATTTGATTAAAATCAAAAATTTAAATTTGATTTCTCTTGACCTCACCTCCCTAAATCACAGTGATAGTTCAAGTTACATGTTATAGATGGCAAAATGATTTGCCTATCTATAGTTGTTTAAATAACATGATATAAAATGACTTCTAGCCACTTCTTTTTTCTCTCTATTGCGGTCACCAAAAGCTAATTTAGGACTCACTAAAAGAAAAGGAATATTGCTTTTAAACATGGTTTTTTCTTTGCCGATTTTATTTAAGACTGGTAAGCCATCTTGTTCTGTCTCAGAAAAACAGGAGCCTCACCTATAAGGCTGGAAATAGTCCTCTAGACAGATTTGAAGCCTGCAGTTTTCAGGGGTTTCCTGTCTACAACCCAATGTAGAGAAGCAGAATGAAAAAAGTCTTTCCACTGACCTACACAAACTCATGGAACAGGGGCTGCAGAGAAAAACCTCTATCAGATTAATCAAATGCAGATCTATGGCCTTAATTTTGAAGCCTATGATCATCCAGTTATGAAACATTAAATTTAACTGTTATTCAGAATTATTTAGAGAACAAGTAAAGATTAAGGGACTCTAGAAACGCCATTCAATTTGCCAACTTCACAAACCTGGCTTAATATCAGGATTTAAGAGAAAGGTAATGGTGAGGAAGCATGAGACAGGAGAGCTGAAATCTCAGTGAAGTTCCTCTTGGGTACTCCGAAAGAGTCTGTCATCAGTGACCCAAGAATTCAAGCTATGTTAAAAAAGTCTCATATGGGATTTGGACTGAAGCTCCAGAGAAGGAGGGGAAGTCGCCTATATCTTCTCATTTACTCTGGCCTGGGTGCAGGGATGGTAGTGGGAAGAGTCTTCCAGTACTGTGATGCCCTTCACTAGCTTCTCAGAGAGGCCCAAATAAACTGTCCACTGGGGTAGGAAGGGAGTGGTAAAGTCCAGGTGCTGAAAGTCTTCAGTCAAGAGAATATCACTGTTAATGACTAACAGGCATTGCCCAACTCTAGGTACCGGTCCTCAATAATGGATATGATGCTCACTCTCATGTTATCTTTTCAGCAGCACTGTGAGGAGGGGGCTTGCTTCAGTTGTCAGTTGAGGAAGACTTTGAGCAGTTTAACACCTTGCCTGTGGTCACAGAGTAGCAGGGTGACGTTGGAAAGCTCCCCTCGGCCTGTTTCTCAAGCCTGCATTAACTGCCTCCGTGCTATATCACAGGGCTCTGTCATTTGCCTTTCCTCATGCCCTAGCATGGTTCAGAACTCATACTATTGATCTGCCAGTCCATAGCACAAACCAACCTGCTGGTTCAAGTCTTCATTTTCATAATTTTTTTCCTCTTCCACCTCCATTTCCTCCCAAATACCTTATTAGAAATTCAGACTTTTGTAAGCCAGGGAAAATGAGAAAAGAGATTGAGTTGGAGGAAAGGAAATGACAGGGAAGATCTGAAAAAGAATCCATCTTGGTGTTGAGAGGAAAGAGAAAAACACAAGCTCATCATGACAGCAAAGCTTTGGCTAACATGTAAAAGCACTGTGAAAAAGAGGCAGATGTTTTTGAATACCTTAGTCATAAATCATATTGGGACATCATTCTTTTTTGTTTGTTTAGGCTAAATGCAAATAAGCATGTGATTAGTTTCATTGTAACACAGTTGGCTTCAACGCTGTTTATCAGAAGATAGAAAAATAATTTTACTTGCTTAATTATTAGCTTATGATTTGCTATTGAGTTTCTTTTTCAATAGATTTATGAATTGCGTTCAGAAGGCACCCCACTTCCTGTAACATTGCCCTCTTGGATCCCACTAGAGATTTTTGTGTTTTAGGTTCTTCAGTCTCTCCTTGGATACCAATGCTTTTCACAACATCTTACCTTCATTTTCTCCTTTCTGTGCAGACACACATGCAGCAGTGCACATTCATCTGCCTGGAAGAATGTGGAGATTCCAAGGTTATTCTGACAATGGATCAAATTCAGGCTCCACGTTAATTTGTAAGTACAATGAAAACATCTTTCTCTTTTGATAAACTTTTCCTACCCTTGTTAACATACTGTGCTTTTTAATTGCAAAGGGACAGAAGATGAAGAAGTATCATGTTTTTGAGCCAGTGGTAGAAGGGTGTTTTACTTGCATTCACAATTTCCCCACTTGCTTAAATTATTGTGATTCATACAGTAAATACAAAAGAGAAAAAAGCCAAGGAGTTAAATTTAAAGAAAATAAAGCTAGTGACTTCAAATAGTAAAAGTGAATTGCTTGCTGTTGAATTCGTCACATAACAGCCCCCATTCCCCCAGTGCAGAAACCATGACAAAAGATGTCGCCAGATTCTACACATTTTGGCTGCCTTTCATTCCAAGCAATTGCGAAGTTGTAAATGGGGGAAAGGGCAGTTCAGTTTGACCTGATACATTTAATAGGGTCCATGATGGTAACATCATTCTGTTGTCTAAGCCTTGAATAAATGATACTCTATGTCCATGAATGAATACACTTTTTTTTTTTTTTTTTTTGACAGAGTCTCGCTCTGTCACCCAGGCTGGAGTGTAGTGGCACGATCTCAGCTCACTGCAACCTCCACCTCCCGGGTTCAAGCAATTCTCCTGCTTCAGCCTCCCAAGAAGTTGGGACTACAGGCGCGTGCCAACACGCCTGGCTAATTTTTTGTATTTTTAGTAGAGACGGGGTTTCACCATGTTAGCCAGGATGGTCTCGATCTCCTGACCTCATGATCTGCCCACCTCGGTCTCCCAAAGTGTTGGAATTACAGGCGTGAGCCACCGTGCCCGGCCTCACATTTGTTTTAATGGGGGTTGTCTTTGTTTTCTTGATGATGATTGATTCACTAATAACCGGAAGTAACTCAGCGAGGTCCTGAAAGAATTGTCTTTAACGCCCATTTTAGCCCTAATATGGGAAGTAACTTCGAAGAAGTAATGTTTTTTCTGCGCTCTCTGTCTCTCTCTCTCTCTCTCTATATATATATTTGTTTTTTTACTTACTTTATTTATTAGACCTAGATAATGAGAATTAGATTATAAGACACAAAGTTGTTAATATCAATGGAATGTGGATCTGCTATATTGATTTTTTCATTAATGATTTGTTGAATTGTATTCTTATAATCATGTATCTATATTTTATTATAAAACAATCATTTACACACATCTAAGGTTAACATTTGCAAGAAACTGGAAAAAACGTTAACATGTCATTTCATACACTATGGTCTGCAATAATGATTTTAGTTCAAATTTGTCCCCATATCTTTTGCCAACAAAAACTGATTCATAAAGCATGTTCCCCAATCCAGAACCAGATAATACGGGAGATAATTACTATGCCTGGTTAGAGTTTAAGAACAATTTCCTGAGGCACCACTTGTAAAAGTGAAAGAACATACATTGGAATGAGTGCTAGTCAGCTGTATACTAAAAGAAAAGTGAGAAATGGTTACACAGAGCCTGTTTTCCAATAGCAGTTTAAATAAGAACTACATTGTCCCTGACAATCCCATAGAACCTTTCATAGTGTGATTTTACTATACAGACACACTAACTCTTTTTAAGCTCTTTAGGCACATAGAAAAACCAAATTAATCATTGCAAAATTGTATATCATTTATTTACCAACATAAGTGCTTTATCATTGAAAAGTAGGAGTTATTAAGACGTAAAGCAGAATTTGACTTTCTTGTGGAAACTACATTATATTTTATTTCAAATAAAAAAGAATCATTAGCTATATTAATACCATGTCTTATTATTTTATTATCTTATTGTGTTCTTATTTTAAAAGAACACTGAAAACTGCAAGATCATTGTTTAATGTTTTCATTGAAAGAAACCCATTAAATTTTAGGGCTGGGCGCAGTGGCTCACGCCTGTAATCCCAGCACTTTGGGAGGCCAAGTTGGGCGGATCACCTGAGGTCAGGAGTTCAAGACCAGCCTTGCCAATATGGTAAAACCTCATCTCTACTAAATACAAAAATTAGCTCAGCATGGTGGCGGGTGCCTGTGGTCCCAGATACATGGGAGGCTGAGGCAGGAGAATTGCTTGAACCCAGGAGGCGGAGGTTGCAGTGAGAGGAGATGGTGCCACTGCAATCCAGTCTGGGAGACAGAGCAAGACTCTATCTCAAAAAAGAAAAAAAAAGAAAGAAAGAAAATAAACCCATTAAATTTTAAAGAATAATTAATTTTGAAGATTTAATATATAATTCAACCTAAGAAAAGACATCAATATATTTGTTTTAAAATTTAGCTTAAGATAAATCAGTGATAGGTATGTTTAATCTTGCTTTAGGAAACTGTTGATTGGTGTTCATATTCTTTAGGGCCTCTAAATTTATACCCGCCTTGAAAATAATAACGTTTTCCTCCCATAAATTTTGACAAAATGAAATGAAGGACTGAGCAAACCTTTGGCAAATAAAAACAAAGACCAACTGACTAATTTAGGCTGTTTGATTTTTTTTTTTTTAAGTATCTCATCCATTTAGCTTTGACTTATTTCCTTTGTATAAATTATCGGTTTCACTTATTTGATTTGTCAATGCACAGCTGGAGAAAAGTGGAAAATTTTAAAAATATAAATCTAGATTAAAATAAAAAACCCACCTAGATATTTGGTATAGAGAAGATACTGTCATAGTACAGTGGGTTTTGAAAACAAAAGCTTTTCTCTTTTTCTAGCTTAAAGAAACCAAAAGACAGGCAGTTATTTCTTATTTAAATCTTTATTAAAAGAAAAAAGATTTAAAACAAGTAACAACAAATTTCATTAAATATTAAACATTTTAATTATCAAAGATATTTAGACAATACGTTTCTAACATTTCTGCACAGCAGAAGCACACTGATTATAGAGCTCAGACGGTCATGTGCTCATGTGAGTTTATTTTTGGCATAAAAGTATCTAAAGTCACATTTAAACAAATGTGATAATATTTTATAAACTGATAGTAACTTACTGATGATTGATTCTCAAAGCTTTCACAAATTATCATTATATGAATGATTGACATTCTCTTAGGGTGAATACTTTTCTGGACTCTTTCTGTAACACTGAGTAACCAACTGAATTAATTTCCTTAAAAGTTAGTAGTACTGGTAAAATTATTTAAAACTGAATTGGAAATTATGTTCCTGTTTATAGTAGTACAATACAATTAACATATTGTAAGTAAACTGATTTTTTCATACCAAAAGTTAGAAAATGAAGTGGCATATATAGAACAGGCTTTGATGAAAATAAATGATCATTTAAAAGGGAGCTATTCAGTACATGACATCTGTGAGCACCCTTTCGAGGAGTAAAGTTTCCCTTTGTAATTCCTAGAAGTTTCTCTTTCTGATCTTTGTAAAACACTGAGAAATGCAGTATTATACCTATTGTATTTTCAAAGATCTACTATAGAAAACATTTCATTTTAAAACTTCTCTTTTAGTAAAAAAAAAAACAAATCCAACAAGTGTTCTTTCGGGGTTTGTTTCTTCTTGCGTGTAGTACACATTCATGAATGTCCACTAGGCGCAAGGGAAATTGTTTAGCTGCACAATGTATTCCATAATAGTGAGGATATCAAACAGAGCAAAATGACAAATGTTTTCCAATCAGTGAGCTAAGAGTGAAACAAATGCAATAAGACTTGTTTTCATCACGAAACATCGCAGGTTTTAATTTTTTAAAAAACAATGTTTGTAAACTTGCCCATAAAAGCTGGGTAATATTAAATAGCCAGTAAGGCACTTTGTCAGAGGGCGAAGTAGTAAAGGCTGGATGATTAGCAATTTGTTTAAGAGGAAACATTCTATACTTAGAGCAAACTCTGAACTGGGGCAGTCCTTTCACTGATTTACTGTCCAACGAGAGTGGGAAAAACTTTAAAATTTTTAATTTCACTTTGCTGACCAATTTTCCCTGCAGAAGAAGTCTTTTAGTTGTAATTTAAAAAATATATTAGGAGCTATCAATTTAAGTAGTGTATCATTTTTCAATCTAAGATTTAAAAGAATATTAACATATTCAGTAGTATTTTCAAAACATCCAAGCCACTCTTTAAAAATGAATTACAAAACAAATGATCTTAGTATAAAAATGTTTTATGTTATTAACAATTCCCTTGCGACTTCTGATGGCTTCACATAGTACAGTATAAGCTTTGGTATAAAACATGCAAATGCAAGCCAACAAGGTCGTGAATACAGTGTTGCTAAACACAAAGCACTTATGAAACAAATGTTGCACAGACACAGCAGATGGAGAAAAGGTAACACACAGCTGTAGGATGACCAGTTTGCTCTTCTACTGCTTCCTAGTTTGTGGATTTTCCTCCTGGAAAATCTTCAGCAAAGGTTGACTCACGTAATAAGGTCTTGCAGTAGAACCATCATTTCTTTCTAAATCTTCCACTAGGAGGAAGAATGGTACAGAGTAAATATCAAAGCAGAACTGTAAGAGAAGTAACACCGCCATCTGCTGTATACTCGCTTTACAGCAGTTCAAAATCCTTTTGTTGTTTTTTTGTTGTTGTTGATTTTTAAACAGCATAGTTTGGCATCAACATTATTGTAAACATAGTTATGCGAAAACAATAAGCCCTTGTGATTATGTCAGCAAGATATTATTTCATTCTGTGTAACAGGTCAGATTCTGCCAATATTGCGTGTCTCTCAGTTGCATGAGTGAGAAAATAACTTTCACCTTCTTTTTTTCAATTTACTTTCTAAATTACTATATTTGCTTAAAATTGATTTTGTTTTGTCATCGATAATTTAGATAGTATAGCCTTGAAAAATAAAAATTGTGAAATTTCAGATTTCAAACACATCAACTGCAAATTTTGAGGAACATTGCCCTGGTTTTTCACAGTTTTTAGTTTAATTGCTTTGTAAGAAAATGGCTTCTAAATATCTTCTCAAAAACAATGCTCATTTTTATTCTACATATTTCAATTGCACAAATAAGTAGTAAATGGAGAATATTTTTCTGACTAGATGTTAGCTCATAATATAAATTGGCAACTAGTTTATGTGTTGATTTTTATTTTATTCAAGTGATTTTTCAACTTTTTTTTTTTTAAACAGGGTTTTGCTCTGTCACCCAGGCTGGAGTGCAGTGGTGTGATCATGGCTCACTGCAGCCTCGACCTCTTGGGCTCAAGTGACCCTCACATTTCAGCCTCCCAAGTAGCTGAGACTACAGGTGTGCGCCACCACACTTGGCTAACTTTTATATTTTTTATAAAGATGGGGTTTCACCATGTTGCCTAGACTGGTCTGGGACTCCTAGGCTCCAGTGATCTGTCCATCTTGGACTCCCAAAGTGCTGGGATTACAGGCGTGAGACACCACACCTGGCCAATTTTTCAACTTTTATGTGTATCAGAATCAACTAGAGAACTTTATAATAATTCACATCGTGGCTCACATCAAATCACAGTATATCAGAATCTCTTGGGCAGAGCACAAACATCTATAGTTATAACAAATTCTCAGGTAGAGGTCACTATTCTACTAGTCCTTTGTTGTGGCCTTTGTCTTGTTGAATAATAAAAGAATAATAATCTAGAAAGATAAGTTGTCATTATCTGCATTATGCTTCAAGGAGAATAAGAATGCAGAAGGCTCTTTGCCAAAATGTGAAGCCAACTGACACTTTTGAATACAATAATCTCAAGAATGTAAGCCAAGAACAAGCTGGTAGTCATTATATATTAAAAATCTTCCCTATTCATTGGCTTATTGCTATTAATTAATCTGCCACAGAGTCAGTTTAAATCTAGGTGTCTACACTTGAAGATAATTAATACGTATTTAGATCAATCTATAACACAACAATACATTTCATTTCTGACTCTTTTCTTGGATATATGAGTGATATTCAGGTCAACATGTTCCTTTCTGTCAATACATAAATAATCCTTATATACAAGTTTAAGGTAAAAGCCAAGAAAATACAAATTGATTCAATGCTCCTTTTGGGGTGCATTTTTACATGGTTAACCACATCATACACATTTGCACACAGGGGATGGCTAGGCAAGATGTGTGTCTGATTCATGCTTTGTTCTGCCATTCAAAACTTACACATGACTATCAGAAACCTCAGGCAGCCAGGGGTGGCAGGTGGCAACAACTTTCCTCCTAAGCCCTGCAGAGAGAGAGTTCCTAACCCACAGTATGCCCCTCATAAAGGTATTAGATGATGGAGGGCCAACAGTATATTTCCTTAGGGTAAAATCTGAAGTGTCTTTCTTTTCTCTTTCCTCACTGAAAGGTGAGACAAAATCAAACCTTTTGTAGAACAAAGCCACACAATCTCTTTAATCTAGAAATACAGGAATACTCATGAAAAGATATAATCACTCTTCTGAAACAAATTCATATTGATTTTCTATATAGTGGGAATAAGAAATTTGGGTTAAAGACAAAAGGCATGAGTTATGTAACAATTTCAGTTTTGTTCAGAATATTTTCACCATGGACAGAGGTTCATGTTGTTGGAAATGACACTTCAGAACTCAGATTCGACTTCAATATAAACATGATTTCACTAAAACAGAATGGGCTCTGAAGGTTCCACAGTAGTTTTTACCCAGTAATGCTCTCCGTAGAACCTATATAACATTAACATCTATGTTTGTTATGGACATGACTCACTGAAATATACTTCCTAGGGAACCATTAATACAAGTTTAATCACAGTTTAGAGAGTTGTCCACCAGCTTGAACAGTATAAATATAACCATAGCACCATATTTACAAATTTAGTACCATATGCTGGTTAACTATAAATCAATATTTTATGGCTAATTAATTACACATTTATAGTGTTTTCAAAAATTGCCTGAATATCCTTTACAAATATACACTTATAAAAAGAAAGGCTATTAAAGTGCTGCAATGGAAAGAGCACGCTGAGTTATAAAAGTTATTAAAACACTCTCGGCTACAGATTTTAAAAAACGTTTGACATTAACATTTTGATCTTTAGCTGGGACCACCGTCTATAGACAGCAGCTAACGTCATCAAATACCTGACACCTCAGGTGGTACCAGGTGCTGACTTCTTAGAACTAAGCACAGAAATTTCACATTACTCAAAAGCAACATTTCCAAATTACAATCAACCTAATTTACACAACTTCTACTTAAAAGTGAGTGACACTGTTTGGAGCTTTTCTACTCTTTCTGCTTCTGGGGAACTAGTTGCTTCTTGATCAGAATTCCATGCAGGTTAGGAGTTACGAAGTAGGGTTTTTCTGTAGATCCATCATTTCTTTCCAGATCTTCACCTGTATATGCAGCAGCCAAAGCAGGCAAAAGCAGAAGCAGCAGAACAATTATACACATTTTTATAAATTGGAGGGTCGAACAGGGAAAAATCATAAAAATCAGTGTTAGAAAGTCAAATATAAGACAAATTAGTGCAGTTTAACTTGCTGATTCTGGGCAAGGTAAGAAACCTCAACCTCTGCCAGGAAACACTGAAACTTCCTAAATCCCTCCCACTCCCAGAGAGATGTATTTTGATACTTTAAAGGCTAAGAAGATATTCTATGTCCCTTCAAAAAAGTGTCATCTTTAAATTCTGTAACTGTTCATTTCAGAAAGATATAAATTGCCAAATCCTCCGGGATGGAGCTGAATAGGAAGTATATTAATTCTGTGATAAATGTAGAATAATAATGGAATTTCAGACTTTCAAGTCACGTCTAATGGTCGTCCATACTCTGATGTTACAGACGAAGACCCTGAGGCCCAGGGATATAAAACAACTCGCTGAAGTCAAAAGCTCTGAGGTAAATAGGACGAGATAGGGACCCAGCTTCTTGACACCTAGTTTTTCTCTTGTTCTACTTAACTATAAGGCACCCTGTCCTAAATTCTTGCAGTCTTCCTCAGATTGTATTTGAAAGCTAATATCAATGTATTCTGACTCTCATAATACATTAATTTACCTTCCAGCTTTGCTTAGGCTAATATTAAATTGATGGCATGTTCACTGACCACCCACCTGCTGGCTAGTTGGGAGGAAGCACCAGAATTATGCTGAGAAACAAGGATACATTTGCATGAAATTAAGCCTCCCGCAGATATATACAATTCACAACAGATAGTAGCTATAGTCTTGGGAATGGTTGGGTCATTGGTTTAGTAGATTTCTACTAGCGCTCACAGTGACCTTCCTCACATACAAAATGAAAAGCAAAAGAGGGAACATGACAGACGCTGAACATTTTGCTTTTTTTTGTCCTTAATCCTATTTCTATACAATAGTCCCCTCTTACCCACAGTTTTGCTTTCTACAATTTCACTTTCTGTGGTTTTAGTTACCCAAGGTCCAGAAATATGAAATGCAAAATTCCAGAAATAAACAACTCATTAATTTTAAATTGTGTACTATTATGAGTAGCATAATGAGACCTCAAACCATCAAGCTCTATCCCACCCTGGCAGGGAATCCTCCCTTTATCCAGCATCACCTTGCTGTCTAGGATGCCCTTCCCTTAGTCACTTAGTAGCTTTCTCAGTTATCTGTTGCAAGATCACAGTGCTTGTGTTCAGGTAACCCTTATTTTAGTTAATAATGGCCCCAAATTGCAAGATTAGTGTTGCTGGCAATTTGGATAAGCTGTAAAATGCTTCCTTTAAGTGAAAAGGTGAAAGTTCTCGAGTTAATAAGAAATAAACTTATACTGAGGTTGCTAAGATCTACATAAGAACAAATCTTCTTCGGTTTTTTGTTTGTTTGTTTGAAGCAAAGTCTCGCTCTGTCACCTAGGCTGGAGTGCAGTGGCGTGATCTCAGCTCACTGCAGCCTCTGCCTCTCAGGTTCAAGTAGTTCTGTTGTCTCAGCCTCCAGAGTAGCTGGGATTATAGGTACCCGCCACCATGCCTGGCTAATTTTTGTATTATTTGTAGAGACAGGGTTTCGCTATGTTGGTCAGGCTGGTCTCGAACTCCTGACCTCAAGTGATCTGCCGGTCTCGGCCTCCCAAAGTGTTGGGATTACAGGCGTGAGCCACCATGCCTGGCAAAACAAATTTTTTATATGTGAAATTGTGAAGAAGAAAAAAGAATTTTAAGCTAGTTTTGTTGTATCTCAAACTGCAAAACTTATGGCCACAGTGTATGATAAGTGCTTAGTTAGGATGGAAAAGGCATTACATTTGTGGATGGAAGACATAAACGGAAACATGTTCCAATTGACAGCAATTGGGTTTGGTACTATTAGAGAATTCTGGCATGTCCAGGGGTCTTGGAATGTAACCCCCATGGATAAGGGGAGATTACTGCTATATATAACATATCTATCTTGTTATTACTCTTAAGGTACTGGTAAGAAGTCTGGCCTGGATCACATTAATAAGCATCTACAACTATTATTTTTTTCCCACTCTGAGATGATGAATCTCAGTACCTTGTAATAATAAAAAGATTCCATGTTTCTAAAAATGAAGTGTTTACAAATGGTTTGCATTGTAAAAATCACCAGTTTTCTGGCAGCCAAGACAATAGGAATAAATAAATAAATAAATAAATAAATAAATAAATAAATAAATCTACACATTCAGAATTTGGCTCAGGGCATCATTTAAGAAGAATATTTTACAAAGTGTGATGTTGCCCATAGTAACAGCTAGGGGAGGAAGAGAAACACAATTTAAGTTTCCTTGTTCTTTGTTATCACAGACAAGTGTCTCTGAAAGGAAATGATTCATGTCAACATGCAATACACTGAATCAAGCTGATGTAGATGGCTTTCAAGGAGTTGGCAATTAATAAAGATGGTGGAAAACATTTCTTACTGTCAAAATTCAAAATCAACTGCCAAACTTAAAATCCACATATTAGCCCAAACTTCCAAAGACTGGAAGCTAGTAGGTTCTAGACATTTCCTGAGACAAATTTTCATAAGCATTTTCAGCTACAAGAATGGGGAAGGTCACATAGTGATTTCCAGGTATTGCTCCCATGGTTAATGTTGGAGATGAGAGGAGAGGTCTTTGAGCATTCTAGAGCCCTGCCTCCACCGTGTTTTAGTGCTTGACCTTACTCGTGCTCCTTCTTCCATCCCATACCTGAACTGTTTGTTCATGTGATATTTTGTAGATAGATGGCTTTCCTTAGACCACTGAAGCACTAGGAAAACATTAAGCATTTCATTTCCATTTACAACCAGAGGAAGAGCTAACCAGTACATAAAATTCTCCTGAATTCTTTGTCCGGTTATTGAGAATTGATTTTAACAGGCTCAGAAACAAACAAACAAAAAACAAGGCCAAACTTTTTTCTAGGAGGTTTTCTTTGAATATATCTCCCTACAGTTATCTTCTCTCTTGATCCCAGTGTGAAGTTGGTGCTGTGGGTTATTCTAAAATGCAAACTGTAAATTTTATACAAGTGGATTGTTCAATAATGGCCTGTCAGAGAGTAAATGTTCTCTGTTTCTCTTAAGGGCAATGTGCTAGAGAAATAATCTCTCAGGATGTGTAGTTGTGCAGCTAACAAGTTCTGCTTTTTTACTTACTGACTCTACTTTCTGTTGGTTTGCCAAAGGAATGGCATGGAAGGTGAAGGCCAGATTAAGCTTCTGCTAGGTACTAGGTTCTCCAGGACTTTTCAAGTGAGGTACTAATATTAAAAAAAATCTTTTTTTTTTTTTCTCAGAGCCAGGATCTTGCTCTGTTACTCAGGCTGGAATACAGTGGCACTATCATAGCTCACTGCAGCCTTGAACTCCTGGGCCCAAGTGATCCTCCCACCTCAGCCTCCTGGGTAGCTAGGACTACAGGTGTGTGCTACCATGCCTGGCTAATTTATTTATTTATTTATTTATTTTCTAGAGATAGTGTCTCACTATGTTGCCCAGGCTGGTCTCAAGCTGGGCTTCAAGCAGTTCTCCCCATCTTGGCCTCTGAAAGCACTAAGATTACAGGTATGAGCCACAGTGCCTAGCCAAAAAAAGAAAACCCTATTTTGTGTATGGGAGTTGCATATGCAACTATAAGAGCATCATGTATAAGTCAGTGATGAAAGCTCTAAAGAAGTATTTTAACTCTATGTATCAAAATTAATCCAACTATTTCCTAGAGGCACTCCTCTCTGAATCCTATCCATTTGTCATTGTGATGCACAGTGCAAATTGGCCCTATATGTCCTTGAAACCACCTTGTCATCTTGGCTTTATCAGAATTTATAAATCCTCTCCTAAAAGAATTCCACATATCTAGTTCCCAGAGTCCAGTTATGTCTTCAGTTCTGTTAACAAAGCATGGCAGAAGCCAATCATTATTATTCACTTAAAAAATCAAGAAATGAACAAAATAATTTCATGCTAACAGTATGCCATGAAGCCTGTGCTTCATTTCAGTAGTTGACTCTTCTGTGCTTTGCAAACTCCATTCTCTTAGCTGTTAAGATTTCTTTTTAAATTTTGTATTTTTCTCTAAGCCTTGTTGAGGTATAATTTTTTTGTCCAACTTTATTGAGATATAATTAATAAATAACAACTGTAAATATTTAAGGTGTGTAATGTTTTGATATATGCATATATAGTAAAATGATTGCCACAGTCAAGCTAATGAACATGTCCATAACCTCCCATAGTTATCTTTGTGTGTGGTGAGAATACTTACGAGCTTAGCAAATTTCAAGTTAACAATACAGTATTATTAACTATAGTCACCATGCTGTACATGTGAGTGCCATAATTTATTCATCCTGCATCACTGAAAGTTTGTACCCTTTGACCAACATCTCTCTATTTTACTGACCCCTCAATCTCTGGTCATCACCCCTGTACTCTGTTTCTATGAGTTTGACATTTTTAGATTCCACATGTAAGTGAGATCATGAAGTATATGTCTTTCTGCATCTGACTTATTTCTCAGGTATTATGGTTTAAATAACATCTACTAAGCAATAGCTCTTTCCAGATAAACACGTTTTGTGGTTGCAGCCAGGTAACAGCAGATCCCCAAGCCAGCTAAGGACATGGGCCTTCACCATCTCACCTTTCAGTTATCCACCGAAGGGGGAAAACACACATACTGAATACTCACAGAAGCAGATGAAAATTGTTTCAACACACATTGCATAGACGCTGAAGAACCCATGTGCAATCAGGTAAGACCCAAAAATGACCGTCTGTAAATGGATGAAGAAGAGAACCAACAGGTCATTTACTTTGACCAGAAGAAGAATAATGCAGCTATAAATGAAAGCCATGATGAGAAAGTTTTGAAGTACTCTGTATGGGAAAAGAGTTCAGTATAGAGACCAAAAAGTTCAATGATAATGCTTCTGCATACTTTGTACTGAGACTTAAACAAGTTTTATTAAATTAACTGCCTTTTTTTGGAGGGTACTATTTTCTTTCTTCCTTCCCTTCCTTTCCCCTTTCTTTTCTTTTCTTTTTTTTCTTTTCTTTTCCCTCCCTCCCTCCTTCCCTTCCTCCCTTCCTTCCTTCCTTCCTTCCTTCCTTTCTCTCTCTCTCTCTTTCTCTTTCTTCCTTTCTTCTTTCTTTCTTTTTCTTAATAAAACAGAAGTTTATTTCTCCCTAGGATAACAGTTTATAAGAGGTGTTCCAGATAACAGAACGACCCTTCTCAACACAGTGATCCAGGGATTCTGGACACATGCCCAGCTCTTTAGAAGAAAGAGAGAACAAATTTTTGTATCAAGCAAAGAGATTTTGCCAATGATATTTTGTGTCTCTTCAATCAGTTGATGCCAGTGTTTTTATTTCTGAAATATTCTTTTGAATTCTTTTTAAACTTTTATTTTTTTAACTTTTATTTTTGGTTAAGGGGTATGTGTACAGGTTTGCCATATAAGTAAATTATGTGTCATAGGGGTTTTGTGTACAGATTATTTCATCACGCAAGTAACAAGCATAGTATCCAATAGGTAGTTTTTCGATCTTCTCCCTCCTTCTACCCTCCACCCTCAAGTAGGCCCCAGTGTCTGTTGTTTCCCCCTTTGTGTCTATGTGTACTCAATATTTACCTACAACTTATAAGTGAGAACATGCAGCATTTGGTTTTCTCTTCCTGTTTCAGTTTGCTTAGGATAACAGCCTCCAGCTCCATCCCTGTTGCTGCAAAGGACATGATCTCATTCTTTCTTACGACTGTATAGTATTCCATGGTGTATTTGTACCACATTCTCTTTATCCAGTCTATAATTGATGACCTGCTCATTTTCTTCCTGCCACCCCCAGTACTTAGCAAAAATATGTCAGTTTTAGTATCTTGTACCCAAGGCAATAAAGCGTTAGGCATTAAGAGCACATACTGCCTGGGTTTGAATCACAGCTCAGGCACTCAACAAGTGAATTAACCTTTCTGTGTCTCCTAGATAAAATTGGCAGTGGGGGAGGGGCAAATGTGAGTAATGACAGTATTTTTGAAATGTGGGTTAAATGACTTAATATATTATGATAGACACTGCAGGGCTTCACCCAGATCTACACTGCCTCATCCATCCTCAATTGTTGGAAATCTAGGCTGCTAATGACTCAGTTGCTTCCCTTACTAACAATTGCCCTTCCTGCAGGGACTTGCCTCACCCAAAGTTATACCCTCATGCAGGGGTCAGTTCATGACCAAAAACTGCCTGATGCAGCATACAAAGGTCCAGCCTCTTTGCCAGAATGTCCTGCAATTCTGAGGCCTCAGCTGTAACTTCGGCATGGGTCAGCTTCTCCTGCTACCTATCCTGCCCTCCTCACTTTCTTACCAATGTATCTCAGGAGACAGCTTCCTGACATACCTTCCGCATGCAATCCTCTGTCTCAGGTTATTTCCAAGGAACCCAGTCTCTAAAGTAGAATGTGGGTTGGCATAAAGTAAGACCAATAATTTTAGCTATCATTACTATTTCTACTATTTCTTTTTAAAATTGTGCTATCTCTGATAAATCACAGAATCAACAATACCCAGCTGCTACAGAATGAATTGTGTACCCCCTAAATTCATTTGCCGAAGCCCTAAGCCCCAATGTGATTTGAAGGTGGCACCTTTGGGAGGTGATTAGGTCAGGAGGATCGGATTAGTGTCCTTATAAGATAAATGAAAGAGATAATCTCTCTCTCTCCCCACCATGTGAGGATACAGGAGGGTGTCTCTCTGCTCACCAGGAAGAGGACCCTCACCAGAAATCAAGTTGGCTGACACCTTGATCTTGGACTTCCCAGCCTTCAGAACTGTGAGGAATAAATTTCTGTTGTTTAAGTCATCCAGTCTATAGTATTTTTATTATAGCAGCCTGTACTGACTCAGACACCAGCTCTTACCAGCAAAGGTACCCAGTAGTAATTTAAAGATGCTGGTCCTTGTGCAATCACTGGCAGTCTTTGTGTGAAGAATAGGAAGGCCAGAACACCTACATTGAAAAGGTAGAACATGTATATTATACATTTGCAAAGGAATATAGTTTTTTATAGTAAAGCAGTTCTTCCAAGCATCTTTTAAACTTCTTTTTTTATTATTATTTTCATCATGATTACTTACCTATACTTCCAGCAACTAGAAGTTTCCCCAGGAATAATACAAAGTATGTAACTTCATCTGTAACTGCAACTCTGAGTATCAGAAAAAAGGAAAGTATAATTCTGTGTTTAAAATATACTTGGTACTTGAAATTTATGGCAGTAAATTTTCATGAGTTTATTTTGGTGTGTCTTTGCTGAAACTGTATTTGGCAATTGTTTTGCAAGAAATGATGGTGGAACTCATGGATAATGTTCTGACTTATTTTTAATGTAAACAGAAGATGGCATTGTAGGGCTGTCAGGAGCCCTGCAGTGGTGGTGTCAGCCTCTCTGATTTGAAGCCTATAGACACCCTGAGTCCTGAGGATGCTGTATTGTTCTCTGATTTTGTTCACTCAGGCTCCACCAATTCTGGGAGGGGGAAAGATGATAGTGTGGTTCATCTGGGGGAATTTCTTGAGCAGAGGGGATAATAAAAATGAAAAAATGCCAATGGACCTAAAGACACAGGTGAGTAATGGAAGCAACAATTCTCAGATATGAAAATAAATTAATGGTATGAGAGATAATATTTAAATCTATCAAGTTAAAAGATAATATTCATATCCAATAATGCCACCAACACTTTAAATAACAACATGTAAAGGATGTAATGCTCAAGGTTCACTACATTGTTAAATTACATTGTGCAGCCTGATTACTTACTTCAAAACATTTCTCATCAGCAGATTGAAAGCATCTTTTGCTGACCTGCAGAAGTTTCTGCCATATATTGCAATCTGAGGAAGACAGTTGCTATTATTCTGGAGCCAGTAACATACTCTAACAAGATCAAAAGACAATCCAATGACAGGAAAGTAACCAAATTAATTCCTGTCATTTTTAGAGCTATCTCCATTCTTTTTTCTAACGTGTATTTGTGGGACACACTGTGTGTCCTCAGCTCTACACAACTCTCAGGGTCATTACAGTCAGGTGTGCTTCCAATACTGTATGCCCTCGAACTCTGGGGGATTAGACAACCTTAAACAGAGGCAGGTGTTTTTCCCAAATTCCAGATAATGGCTTCTGTCTTTAAAGTGTTTGGGCTAGAGTTTATTGCTAAAAAGGTTAAATATTGTAGTCTCTACATAAAAAATTACTCTTAAGGAAACCCAATACCTTTCACTAAATTTGATTTATTGATGAATAGGTTTAACATAATACTCTCATTGGAGGTAAATTAATGACTGTTTGAATCTCCATAACTATTTCAATCACTTTTCCAGACCCTGTGCTACTGTGATAACAAGCAAATGTCATAAGGTTATACTGTAGCTTTCCAAAGGTTAGAAGAATTATATTTCTGGATCCCTTATGTTAAAAAACATATTTAGGAATTTCCATATAGCCATAGGAAACAAGTAAAACTCAGTCAAACATTGTCAATGTCCACACATTTCAACACAAGATTCATAAAAAGGTTAAGACCTTTCTTTAAAATTATGTGAATTCCAGAATTAGAAAGTATTTTCTTCTCAGAGTAAAACATAGATGAAATACTCTTTCTTCCCACTAAACTATGCCAAAGACACACAAAACCATTTTTTATCCAACACACTTATAAGTTTCCAAAGTGTGTAATATTTTTTTCTCTCAAAAAAGATATTGAAGGTAATAATAAAGTATAGTTCAGATACTATCTCAACTAGGGAAGCATATCCCTGAATCATGCATTGGATTCACAGGCCTTATATCAGCATAGTGATAAATTCAACTGCATGATGTAAAAGTACTTTAGAGAGGGCAATGTAGACACGAGGTTTGGGATTGCAAAGAAGCAGCTTAGTAAATAATAAATAATCTACCTACCATAATATAGGCATTTCTGTTTAAAAACTTTATTGCATTTTCCAAACACCAGAAGCAGCATCTCAGGCAGCATTGTAGGAATTTAGACAATGTGTTCTGGGTACCTATGAGAAGGAGATATTTAAATCTATTAATGATTTGCAGCTGAACCTTATCAGTCAAAATAAATATAACATTTAAAATGAGATTTAAACTTTTTTATTGTTATAAAATATACATAATATGAAATTTGCCATTTTAACCATTTTTAAGTGTACAGTTCAGTGGCACTGAGTAATTTATAATGTTGTACAACCATCACTGCTATCCGTTTCCAGAACTTTAAAATCTCAAACGCAAATTCTATGCCCTTCAACAGTAACTTCTCATTCCTCTATTCCCCCAGCTCCTAGTAAACTCCATTATATTTTTTGTCTGTATAAATTTGCTTCTTCTAGGTGCTTCAAATAGGAGGAATCATACAATATTTACCCTTTTGTATCTTGCTTATTTCACTTAGCATGATGTTGTCAAGGGTCATCATTTCATTCCTTTTTAAGGTTGAATAATATTTCATTGTGTGTACATAACACATTTTGTTTATTCATTTGTTAATTGGAATTTGGGTTGTTTATACCTTCTGGCTATTCTGAATAATGCTGTTATGAACAGTGATGTGCAAGTATCTGTTTGAGTTCCTTCTTTCAATTCTTTTCATGTATATCTAGATATAGGATTTCTGGGTCATATAAAATTATATTTAAAAATTTTTTAGAAGCTGCCATACTGTTTTCTACAGTGACTACATCATTTGACATTCCCTCCAGCAATACACAGCATTCCAGTTTCTCCACATTCTTACCAACACTTGTTATTTTCTGCTTTTTTCTTTGTTTTTATATATATATAATAGCCATTCTAATGTGTATGGAGTGCTGTCTCATTGTGGTTTTGATTTGCATTTCCCTAATGACTAGTGATATTAAACATCTTTTCATGTCCTCATTGGCCATTTGTATATCATTTTTGGAGAAATATCTATTCAAGTTCTTTGTCCATTTTTGAACTGCGTTGCTTATTATTTTGCTGTTGAGTTGTAGAAGTTCTTATATGTTCTGGATATGAATTCCTTATCTGGCATATGATTTGGAAATATTTTCTTCCATCATGTGGGCTGTCTTTTCACTCTCTTGGTAGTGTTCTTTGTTGAATAAATGTTTTTAAATTTGATGAAGTTCAATTTATTTTTCTTTTGTTGCCTATGCTTTGGGTGTACTATCTAAGAAATAATCACCAAATCCAATGTCATGAAGCTTTCATCTTATGTTTTCTTCTAAGAGTTTTATAGTTTTTGTGCTTTTGTTTAGGTCTTTGATCCATTTTTAGTTAATTTTTGTATGTTAATGTAAGATAAGGTTGAACTTCATTCTTTTGCATGTGGATATCCCATTTTCCCAGCACCATTAGTTGAAAAGACTGATCTTTTCCCATTGAATGGTCTTATATGTGAGAGTTAGTTTCTGGGATTTCTGTTTTATTTTACCTGTACATGTCTGTCCTTATGCTAGTACCACACTCTTTTGATTGCTGTAGATTTATGATAAGTTTTGAAATCAGGAAGTATGAGTCTTCCAGCTTTTTTGTTCCTTTTCAAGTCTGTTTCCAATATTAGTAATAAAATATTTTAAGGTACATTCCAAGCAAAGTTTATGTGTTTGTAAACAATATATATCAGGTATGAAGATTTATGCCCGTGACACCCACATTTATATTTTAAGCCTAACCTGACCTGAACTATAGACTTGGAACTGCCAACCTGACATCTCCATCATGCTTCTCAACAATAACATCTCAAAACAGAATTCTTAATCTCCTTTTTGAAATTTGTTTCTTCTGGCTTCCACAGCTTAATAAATAGGATCACACACCTTTTCTCTCTTTTCTTCACCACTGTCCCTCCCCTCCCCTGACATCAACTCCTTCAGCAAGCTCTCTCTGGTTTTCCTTCAGAACAGAACAGGTCCCAAACATGCCCTTTCATCCTTACTACCCTAGTCCAAATTATAATCATCAGGTCTCCCCCAACCCCCGACCCAATTTATTATCTTCACAAAAGTCAGGACATCTGAAATCTTACGTTTAAGACGGTGGTCCAAGTATTCTAGTACAATTTTAAACATTTGAATTAATGCAATAATTAAAGATCCAAATGCTAGGGATCCTGTGTGATATCTGCACAAAAATAAAATGAGAATAAGTTAAAACTTAATACTATTATTTAAAGGGATGCTAACTGAATAATTTTCACAAGTAAAAGGTATCTGCAGAAGGATTAACAGCAAAGAGACTTTTGCACTCTCTTATTTAGATTGATAAAAGTCTCTATAGAGGATTTTAAACCATATACATCTGTCTTACCCTTTATCAGCATAAATGACACCAATAGTCTATCATCATAAAATAGGATGTTTTTACTGCTCAATGGAGACACAGAGCCAAGTTAATCCTTGATCTTTCATTTGGTATCCTCCTCTATCTTTCTCTCTCTCTAGTAACCTATAGCATTTAGAAGGAAATTGACTTGGGTAGGGATTGTAAAACTGGCTATGAAACCAGACAAAACCAATGGGCATCCATGAATTTTGATTCATACCTTTGATTTCATTTGTACCTTGCCACTTGAATTAATGAGCCAAGACTGAATTACAAGCACACTAAATGTAACTGACAAGATAGGTGTAGGCTTCAACTTGGAACTTACCGTATGGCTCGTCCAAACGCAGTAAAAAGTGGATATCGTGGGATGTCATCAGGTTTTTTCATGGCCCAGTAATAAGTAGCGAATGCACCAGCAAGGGCGCACTGACCCAATGCAGTGACGAAGTTTATAAGCCAGAGAAAGACAAATAAGTTGTATACATGGAAGGTAGGGATGTACTGATGGTACAAGCTCTTTCCACCATAGAAAGCAAAGTTACACAGAGCCCCAGGGCAAGCTTTGGCAATTTCAGTTGTATTAAAAATCTGCATTGAGAAAAAAGAACACAAGGACATAATATTAAATATCACTCCAAGATAACAACTCCGTGTTTTCCTCTTCCCCTTAATTGCATGTCCTGTTGTTTCTCTGTTAGCTCCTGCTCTTACTCCTCTATTTTCTGTTATATCACTTTATATAATTCTCTAATGAGTGCTGGAAAGTATCCCATTTTTCATCAAATGCTCATAATCTGCACCCACTATAATTTCACATTTATCAGTGTTGTTGTTGACCATACCTACTTTCTATGGTCTTGGGTATATGGTAGGGCAGGCAAGCTCAGGAAATACAGTGCTTTCTCTCCATTCCACCCACTGTTTTCCATACTCTCCTGCTTACCTGATGCACACTCCCCCCTTCAGCACATAGTTGTCCCCATCAGTGTATAGGATCTCTGCTTCGGGACAATTCCTACCACAACTACAAAATGAATTGCGGCAGAAGTCTATATTGAAGTAAGTAAATGAAAGAGTTTCTTGTACTTACCTCTGGGTCACAGGTTTGATTTTCATGTATACAATGCCCCCCTGGAGCTATGACTTTGTATACAGGTACCCCCGATGTTGCCAAGAAACTGAATAAACTCCATTAAGGATAAACCATTTGCTGGTAGATTGAAAATAAATGGACAAAAAACAATACAGACAACTCAAAAGTGCATGAGAAATTAACTTCAAAAATGCCTAATATTTTAATAATATTCATCTATTTTTCAGGCCTAGATTAATGTAATGTGGGCCAGCTGCACTGAGTGGCCCCTTAAAAACAGTAAAATGTATAGGAGCTTTCTTGGCTTATTGCTAAGGAGCAGTATCATGTGGAGACAAAATAAAACAAATCTACAATATGAACTATTTGAGAGGAAATTCAATCAGTAGATTGAAATGTTTTTAGAGCTTGGGAAAAAAATAGTTATTTCTTAGTACATTCCTCATCTTCCCAGGGATAGAAAACACTGAACACAAACTCCTGGTTCACGAGTAGTCATGTGAACCTGAGGTTTAAAGAGGCCAATTACCAAAGGATACACTGCTGTCACGACCCAGTAGCAAATGCAGATTGAGAGCAAAATGAAAGTTAAAGCTGGATAGACTAATGTACTAGGAACATATCCAATGGCTCTGAAATAAAACAAATAGTTGAAATTCAATTGTGAAAACTAGAAATAAGCTTTAGACTGAATTGATTCTAAGAAAACTGGTAATAAGCACGGACTCTTTTTTGGTGATCATTCTGGCATATTCTCAGTTGGTTTTACATTTTTATTTATTTATTTACTTATTTTTAAAAGTACGTTGAGGCATTTTTCCGATGCACATGTTAGACTCCTGCCTAAAGTCCCTCAAATTTTCCTCCCTTTGGTTACTACTGTCTGATTTGATACATTGTAATCATGGCATTTCTTCTTTTCGTTTAGATTCTTAGACTTTTAAAATTGAAGAAGACCTTGAAGATCATGTGTCACACTGAGGGAATTCCCCACTAATTCAAGAATCTCTATACTTCTTCAGAATGTGTTCACTAGCCTTCGGTGAACACATTGAGTGATGGGTACTTACTTTTACATGACATGGCTTATTCTATTTTCTTATCAAGGTATTAGAAATTTCTTTGTTATCTGCCTGTTTGCAACCTATATCCTCTAACTTCTGGGGAAGAAATGACCATTTTACCATTTTTTCCACATAGCAACACTTCAGGTAATTCCTTATTCTTTTTTCTTTGGAAAACATAATGTCTATTTGCAGTTAAATGTATTTTTAAATTATAAATTTAAATTATATTTGAAAATATAATTTCTAAAATGCAATTTTGGAAAATATAATTATCAAGGATAATAATTTCTTTGATATTTTCTAATAGGACATGGCTTGTGAAATGTTCACTAACTGCATTACTTCTAATGACTTCTGTTACATGATCTTTTCAGCGTATGACACTGGATTAAACACAATACTGTTTCATACGGCCATTGAGAAATAAGAGGAAAATCTTATCACTCCTAATGCATTGATGCTTAGGTTTTTTTGTATTTGCTGCCTTCCTCACCTCACTATTTAATCTATAGTGTTTTCTCTTTTCTCCATACACTGCTGTTAAGTGAATTATTGTGTGTCCTTAGGTTTACCCTGTATTCTCACACCTATTTATTTCAGTCCTTATTACCCCCTGAGCAAACTACCAACCTGTTTCAGTTTTACTGGCCCTTTAGCACAAACACATATGCTCACACAAATGCACATTTAGAAGTGAAACAAGTAGAGCAAGTTACAGTGAACTGCGCAATATCATACTACTTAAGAAATAAACCCAGAAAATCAGTAGTTTTCAGTGGTTAATGACAGGTTATTGTGGGAAGGAGAGAGAGTTTAACTAACTGCTTGTTAACTATTTAAACCACTGACTTCAGGTGGCACTATTATAATAAAAATAATAATACAGTAATTTTCTTCAAATAATCCTTAAAAACTGTTAAAAATAATTTGGTTCTTGGTCATTAACAATGTAGTTTCCATCACACTAAATAGAGAGCATGGGCTGTTGGCTTTATAATAATGCTTTCCCAGTTACTTCCATGCATTATTAAAAAGTTCACAGTATTATTCTTGAATGACCTTTTGGAATAGTGTGGAAACTATAGGTGTTATTATCTCTTGGCATGAATTTTATGAAAGATTTAGTGTTTATTTTGTAACTTTTAAAAAATAAAAATGACTCTTGGTATAAAGTGTTCCTAAATTATGGGCTTTAGATATGAAATGTATAGTCTGGTGCTCCTAGAATCAATTGTCCTGTCTATTAGAAAATTATGTCACTCAGACAGAAGTGGCAATAGCATATAATTGACTTTATAGAATTATGGTGATTTAAAGTTTTGCAAATGATCTCAACCATTAATATGAACATATGACCCAGTATGAAAATAATATAACATGTAATCTAGCTAACTTTTATATAGCACTTTATCACTTACTGTCACATGTGTCATTCTCCTAACACATATTTGGTGTTCAAAAACTGCTAATACGTAGACTAAATAGGTTTTACCCTTATTCTACCCAATGATTATTGAGGTTTGGGGATATTAAAGGACTTGTTAGTGGTGATCTTTCTAATAAGTGACAGAGTGTGAACTTGAACAAGTTTTCCTGAATGGAAGATGCTTTCTTTTAAAAGTCTTCTTCTTCTTTTTTTTTTTTTTTTTTTGAGACAGAGTTTTGCTCTTGTTGCCCAGGCTGGAGTGCAATGTCACGATCTCAGCTCACCGCAACCTCTGCCTTCCGGTTCAAGTGATTCTCCTGCCTCAGCCTCCCAAGTAGCCGGTTACAGGCATGCGCCACCACGCCCGGCTAATTTTGTATCTTTAGTAGAGACGGGGTTTCTCCATGTTGGTCAGGCTGGTCTCGAACTCCCGACCTCAGGTGACCAGCCTGCCTCGGCCTCCCAAAGTGCCGGGATTACAGGTGTGAACCACCACGCCCAGCAAAAAGTGTTCTTAAAAGGAAAATAGGTGAGATATTTATGCAAGGGACAGTGACTGATTTTACTGACTGATACACTTTAGCTGAGTTTCTACATTAAGGGCCTTACTTGCTTCCTTCCTTCAGCAGGATAATGGCGACTCGGATTCGATTCCTGAGGAAGATCAGCATGAGGATGACAATCACTTCAATGATGCAGAGTATTATCACTTTGAACAGGAAAAAAAAAATCAGTCTGTAATACAAGTAGATATGGAAACAAACCTTCCCTGCAAATGCTAGGATTGAACTTTATGATTATTTCTGCCAATTTTGACACCTCATAATCTAAGAAGTGTTATCTCTCCAAAAATGCCAATCTTAGAAATTAACTTTCACAAAATCCTAAGAAATCTAGATTAAAGCCTTCAGCAAGAGCTTGAACATCTCTTTTGGAAAGGGTTCATCTCATCCATAAAAGCATTTCACACAACTTGTAGAACTTAGAAAATAGGAATGGAAAAAGGGAAGGGCTGCTTTAGGTAGTTCTATTTTAGATGTTTTCACCTTTAGTTCATTGAGTAAGACAATATACAGAAGACACGTTTTGAGCTGTTCACTTTCCTCATAATGCCTCTTAACTGTCCTTGCTGGCTGGCAGGGCAGGTTCTTGGCTGTCCCATTATTATTTTGTGACTCTTTGCACTATGGGCACCATTGATGGAATCGGGGTGTAAACTTAACCCAACTTGGCCAATATAAGTATTAGAATTTAAACTAAGGGAACCTAGTTTAGTCAACTAGTTTAGTCAACTTGATTTATTTAGTCTTGAATTGAAGTTTATAAATCTTGAATTGCAGGTTATACAAACTGTGTCAAAACCATCTTTATGTGAAATAAGTGAATCTGCAGAGAAAGAATAAAGTATAGTTGTATAAAGAAAGACAGCAAGGAGAGGAAATCTTGGGTTCTTTTTGGCTTTCATTTCCTGACTCCAAGTAAACTTTGAAGTCCAGCTACCTTTCTGCTTTTTTGAGTTTGACGAGGCACTTCTATATCCTTACAGTAAATACCATCTGCTCTGTTCTCAGCCTGTTCCCGTTTTCTTTTCTCTTCAGCTAGCTTGAACTAGTTTTTTTAAACTTGAAGCCAAATATCATCAATTATTATATTTCCTCATTTCTAAGACATATCCTTAATTAAATAATAACTTTTTAGGAAAAGTGAAGAAACACTTCATTAAATGTTTAATAATTTTAAGATGCATCCTGATTTCAGAAGTGTTAAAAAGTAAAAGGTATGGATCTTAAAATCAAGAAACAGAATCTAAAATTGTACAAGGAACTTAATGGAAACTTAAATTCCCAGTTGTGAAAGAATCCAGTCTATAACCTCCTTGCTAGATGGTTATTTAGCTCATGCTTGAATAGTTCTGTTGATGGAGAGCTCATTATTTCATTCTATTATTATATCACTAAAATTCTGACACATCACACATCAGTTACTGTCTCCGAGTAAGCAGAGGTTCACCCAGAGGTATACGAAGATCTTAGTAATGTATCATCTCACTTCTACATCTTCCTTTAGTTATACTATGTATTTATGTTTTCATGTACATTTTGTACTCTTAAAACACCAATTTGAACCCAAAATTGTGGCGTGTAACCATATTATGCTAAAATTGTTATCTTCTTTGAATGAACCTATAAAGATAATACGTATGAGTCACTTTATATTATGACATTGCACCGTTAAAAAACCCTCTATATCTAACTTCCGCCTTTATAAAATTGCACCCTCAAAATAATTACATTAGAGAAATATAACTGTCTTTTGAACTTACATACAGTCATGCACTGCATGACAATGTTTTGGTTAACAATGGACTTCATATAAAATGCCAGTCCTGTAAGATTATAATGGAGCTGAAAAATTCCTATTGCCCAGTGGCATCGTAGTGCAATGCATTACTCATGTGTTTGGAGTGATGTTGGTGTAAACAAACCTATTGTGCTGACAGTCATATAAAAGTACAGCACATACAAGTAGGTATAGCATATAATGCTTGATGCTAATAATGAATGAGTTTGTTATTGTTTTATGTATTTACTACACAATAATTTTTGTTATTTCAGAGTGTACTCCCACTACTTACTATAAAAAAAGTTATCTGTAAAACAGCTTCAGGTGGGTCTTTCAGGAATATTCCAGAAGAAGGCATTATTATAATAGGAGATGACAGCTCCATGTTTTTTATTGTCCCTGAAGACCTTCCAGTGGGACAAGATGTGGAGGTGGAAGAAAGTGATATTGATGATCCTGACCCTGTGTAGGTCTAGGATAATATATGTATTTGTGTCTTTAAATTTTAAATTTTTTGTTTCTAATTTTTTAGCTAAAATAGAGATAGGGTCTCATTCTGTTGCCCAGGCTGGTCTTGAACTCCTGGGCTCAAATGATCCTCCCACCTTGGCCTCCCAAAGTGCTAGGATTATAGGCATGAGCCACCACACCTGGCCTGTGCCTCCATTTTTAACAAAACATATTGAAAGTAAAAAAAAAAAAAAAAACTTTAAAAATAGAAAAAGCTTTTAGAATTAGAATGTAAAGAAAGAAGATGTTTTTGTACAGCTGTTTGTACAAGTGTGATTATAAAAGAGTCAAAAATTAAAGCTAAGTGTTATTATAAGAGTCAAAAAGTTAAAAAAATTAAAAATTTATAAAGTAAAAGTTATAGTAAGCTTAGGTTAATTATTGAAGGAAGAAAGTTTTTAATAAATTTATTGTAGCCTACATGTACAGTGCTTATAAAGTCTACAGTAGTGTACAGTAATTCTTTTCACATTCACTCACCACTCACTTACTGACACCCAGAACAACTTCCAGTCCTGCAAGCTCCATTCATGGTAAACACTCTCCACAAGGGTACCATTTTAAAAAATCTTTTATGCCATATCTTTACTGTATCTTTCTTATGTTTAGATATACAAACTCTTGCCATTGTATTACAATTTCCTACAGTATTCAGCAGAGTAACATGCTGTATGGGTTTGTAGACTAGGAGCAATAGGCTATCACGTGTAGCCTAAGAGTGTAGTAGGCTATACCATCTAGGTTTGCATAAGGATACTCTATGATGTTTACACAATGAAAAAATTGCCTAACAATGCATTTCTCAGAACGTATTTCTCTCATTAAGCAACACATGACTATCCCATATCCCCCCTTTTGTTTGAATAAGAGTAAATAATATAAATATATTTGATGCCCTATAGAGTCATTAGTATAACTGTAACTTAACAAAGGATGAGACTGGCACCTGGGGGCTAAGAGATATACACGAATTCATAGTTAGTTAATAGCAGAGATGTGAATAGAACCATCTCCGAACACAAAATAGAACTCATAAAATTACAATTTTGGTATTTATAACTCTGCCTACTTTCAGTGTTTGTGTTAATGAGTGTAATTTCACATATATACTTTTGTTTTTGGTGCCTAGAATTTTGTCCAAACACAGAGCAAGTAATCAGTTAAAATCTGAAAAGTGAGTTATGAAAGCGGAGGCTTATTTGAGTTATCAGTATTCCTAGACTTGAAAATTCTAATAAGCTCTTTATTTTCCTAAAGGTACATCTCTTTACTTTTCCAATGGCAGATTCTGATCACTTCAATGGCGTTTGTGTGGAAGGGTCTTATGAGACAGCCGGGGGTGGGCACAGAACCTGTAACTAAGATCCATCCAAGAGTAAAACTAGAAGTTTCAATACATAATGGGTGACATTTGTCACCTTTAGAAATAATAGACAACAGTAAGCGGGTTGCTGAAGAGATGTGGAATCATTTAAATCCAGGAAAAATGATGAGGATGCAATTCCCTGATCCTGATGAGGATGGCTGATTTTTGCAGTTAAAAAGGAAAAGGTATAAATGAAACAATTCCATAACATATTTGGAAAAAAGATGTCAGTGAAGGATATTAGTCTGCATGAGAGCTAGAAATAAGAAGTCAAACAGTAAGAAGTTGGAGTTTGATACAGTATTTTTTTTTTTTAAGAGAAAAACTAAATGTGGTGGAGAAGGAATCTGGGAGGGACATCTGTGCTGCTCAGCTAGGTCATCAATGTTGGCATCGTCTGAGGAAATCATCTCCCACTGCTGTCTGAGCCCCTTTGCTAAAATAGCTTCTGATTGGTAATCTTGCTTTCCAGGTGCTCTGATCCCAGGAACGTAGTTTCCTATATGGAAAATGTCTGCACTTTGGTCACCAGGAGACTATCCTAATGATGTAAACAAATATAGGGTGCTTTGGTGACTTAACATGAGCTTGTCCTTGAAAGCCTGAGTATCCTTGAATGAAGTGGCAAAGTCAAGTTTTCAAATTGATGGGAATGGGACGCATGCCTGGAATCATGACGCCCCACCAAGATATTGCTCCCTTCTGAGGTTCTTTCTGGGCTTCTTACCAGGCTTCCTTGAATGTGTCTTGTCTGGCTCTCTAACTTCAAGAATATAAAGATGATTTTTCTTTTAAAGCAACATGTAGTTAGAGATTATTTTGAAAATCTTGATTAAAGAACACAAATCTTACAAGGAGTATTAAAATAACACCATTCTAGGAATATAAGATTAAAACCATCACTAAAATCATCCTGCTTAAAAAATTTTGTTACATTTAAATAAATATTTACATTTGTTAATATTAAAAATTATTATCCTTAAGAAATTAAAAACCTTGAAGAAACACTTCAAAAATGCAAATTTATTTTCAGATACTTATTACTCATAATTCCTATAAGTGGTTTAAATGTTTTGTTATGAAAAATTGTTGTTTGTTTTTCCTTTTCCTTTTTCTTTTTTAAAAACAAGTTTGAGGCTGGGCACGGTGGCTCATGCCAGCATGTTAGAAGGCTGAGGTGGGAGGATCACTTGAGCCCAGAAATTCAAGACCAGGCTAGGCAACATAGGGAGACCCCATCTCTACAAAAAATTAAAAAATTAGCCAGGCATGGTGGCACACATCTGTGGTCCTAGCTACTTGGGAGGCTGAGGTGGTAGAATTGCTTGAGTTTGGGAGGTCAAGGGTGAAGTTAGCCATGATTGTGCCACTGCAGTCCAGCCTGGGTGATAGAGCAAGATCCTATCTCAGAAAATTAAATAAATAAATAAATAAAAAGTTTGAAAAATCAAGCATTTGTTTCTTTTTAAACATCTTTCTTAGACATCAGGTTAATGCCTATCAATGTCTACAACCAAACCATTTTAATCTGAAGGCAAATGGCTTGAGGTCCTTGTAAGGTAGCATTTTCTTAGATTATACAATAAATTTTCCTCAATGACTTTTCCACTTACTGTAGTTAGAGGATTATAGACACATTACTTTTTATGACACTAGTGATAAATACATTTAACAGGTTATACCAACCCAAGTTTTCCTTTAGGCAAAAAGATATTTTCTCATTATTACAATTTTAATGAAACCAGTTTTTAAAATACTCACTAAATGTGAACCATGTTTGTTGCAGTTCAAAGTACATGCTTATGTTAGTCTGAATCCCGATGTCATAGATAGTTAATACAGAACTTGGGCGTTCCTGAAGATTGGTGTACTGCTGGTAACAGTGCCATATTCCTTGAAAAAGAAAGAAAAACAGAATAATATAAAATATGATTTTCTGAAATAGGAGCTATATGTGCTCATCATACATATCTATATGAAACTGATCAGCATGGTAATTTCTGCAAAGGCAAGACACATATTTACACAGCAAATATTTTATTTGGATCCAATAGTCTAAACATGCTACTGTATTTGATATAAATGTTTTCAGTATTTGTCTTGATAATTATGGCAACATCTGGCTTTAAATGTCCTTTTGACTAGAAATGACCTTAATGTCCATCAGTAAGACATCATATTTGTTCAGTAGAAAGATGCGTCGAAAACTCCTCCTAAGGTTTATACCTAATACGAATTTATGATTATCCATTTATTTATTTATCCTGGCAATTCTATGATTTTTGAGGTTATTTTAATAGATGCAACAAGTTTAGGGTTGGCATATTTTTAGTGAACTAAATCATTTTTATCCATAACATTGTCATTCTAAAATCTATTTTGTCTGATATTATGTCTTCTTCCACTTTCTTTTGTTATTGATTGCTAGTATATTATTTCCATCCCTTCACTTGCAAATGTTCTGTTTCCTTACATGTTGTATAACTTTTATAAATAATTTATAGCTCCAATTTGTATGTGTATATTTTAATCTGACCTGACAATCTCTGTATTCTAATTGGTGAGTTTAACGTATTTATACTTTATATATTGATATATTTATATTCGTTTCTATGTTCTTAATTTTGCTTTTCTTTTTTTTTTTTTTTTTTTTTTTGAGACGGAGTCTTGCTTTGTTGCCCAGGCTGGAGTGCAGTGGCGCGATCTCGGCTCACTGCAAACTCCACCTCCCGGGTTCACGCCATTCTCCTGCCTCAGCCTCCCTAGTAGCTGGGACTACAGGCGCCCACTACCACGCCCGGCTAATTTTTTGTATTTTTAGTAGAGACGGGGTTTCACCGTGTTAGCCAGGATGGTCTCGATCTCCTGACTTCGTGATCCGCCCGCCTCAGCCTCCCAAAGTGCTGGGATTACAGGCGTGAGCCACCGCGCCCGGCTTAATTTTGCTTTTCATGTTCTACTTTGTGTCTATACTTCTTTTCTTCCAATTCTTGTCTTTTAAAAATTGATGATTTTTTGTTTGTTTACTTATATTCCATTTTTCTTCTCTACTCTTTTTGAGCAATCTACTCTATTTTTATAATAGATTACCTTGAAAATCTGTTCTTTTTTTTAATAAGCCTAGAGTCAATATGTTAACAAGGAAATACAAGACCTTAGTTACTCAATAATCACCCACTCTAATTATTTTTCAATAATTTTGTTATGTACATTTTAAATAAATTAGTTAGCATGTAGGTAAAGCTAAATAAATTTTGCCTGCATAAAATAATAATTTTAGTGTCCAATGTCTAAAGCAATTATTATTTTATGCAGGCAAAGTTTGTTTAGCTTTACCTAAATGCTTACTAATTTATTTTCTTTGTTCACTATCTTTTTTTATTTTTTATTTTTGTATTACATCTCATATATTTCTGTGGAATCATTCTCCTTCTTCTGTCTCTCATAGCTGCATTCAATCCATCAGGAAATACAGCTATTATACAAATAAAAGCATGTATGGCCACCCTCAAGAGTTTCCCTCATTTGGCATATAAATTTCGCAATCATCTCCTTACTGGTCTCGTTGCTTCCACTCTTGCCTCATCACGGTCTATTCTCAACACACGGACTAGAGCAATCATTATATCTCATCTCTTTGCTACCCAAAGCCCTACAATTGCCTCCCTGTTTCATTCAGAGTAAAAGCCTAGGTTTTATAATAATCTGTAAGGCTCTGCCCCCTTCATAAATTCTATGACCTCATCTGCTACTATTTTTTCCTTTACTCAGTACACCCATCCACACCAAGCTCCCAGCCATTTCTTCAACAAACTCTTATGATATAAGGCCTTTGCTCTAGCTGTACCCACTGTCTGGAACTTTTCCTTCATCTTGACTGTCTAACTCCATTGCTTCCAAGTGTTTTCTTATATATTTTCCCCAAAAGAGCCCTCCTACTAATACTGCCATTTTCACTCCTTGCCCTACCATGGCACTCTCAATCTCCCCTTACCTGCTCTACCTTTTCTTTTTTCCATAGCAATAACCACCTTCTAAGATATATATTACTTAGGCTGTGAGCATCATGAGAGTAAGAACCATAGTCTGTTCCTTTACTGTTGTACATCAAGAGTCTAAAATAGTGTCTGTACACAGTAGCTGTTCAATTGATATTTGTTGAATAAACAGAATAATGTATGACTAGATGTGGATTTCTCTTCCTTTACTCTCCTTAGTATAATGAGGGCTTCCTATATCTATGGATCCATGGTTTCATCGGTTCTGGAAAATTCTCAGCCAAGAGCTTTCAAATATGGTTGATATATGTTAGGCCTTTCTCAACCTATTTTCTATTTCTTTGAACCACACAATCATATTTTTGTCCCCTTGTTACATTCTGCTATATTTTTGGTAATTACTTCAGATTCATATTTCAGTTCATTAATTCTCTATTTTGCTGTTTAACTTATCAATTAGTTTTTAATCTAACATTTTTATTTTGAAAAGTTCTATATGGCTCATCTTCATGTATGCCTGGACATTTTTGTTGATTTTTATTTTTGTTGCCCAAGCCTTTAATAAATGATACTCCATGTCCATGAATGAATGAATTCACTTTTTTTTTTTTTTTGAGACAGAGTCTCGCTCTGTCACTCAGGCTGGAGTGCAGTGGCACAATCTCAGCTCACTGCAACCTCCGCCTCCTGAGTTCAAGCGATTCTCATGCCTCAGCCTCCCGAGTAGCTGGGACTACAGGTGTGTGCTACCATGCCCAGCTAATTTTTGTATTTTTTTTAGTAAAGACAGAGTTTCACCATGTTGGCCAGGATGGTCTCAATCTCTTGACCTTGTGATCCACCTGCCTTAGCTTCCCAAAGTGCTGGGATTACAGGTGTGAGCCACTGCACCCGGCTGTGATTCTATCTTTAATTCTTTAAACCTTTCATGCATGGTTATTTCATGTTCTATATCTGTCTTTCTTGATTTGTTTTTGTCTTTTGAGACAGAGTCTTATTCTGTTGCCCAGGCTGGAGTGCAGTGGCATGATCTCGGTTCACTGCAACCTCCTCCTCCCAGGTTCAAGCAATTCTCCCACCTCAGTCTCCCAAGTAGCTGGGACTACAGGTGTGCACCATCATGCCCAGCTAATTTTTGTATTTTTAGTAGAGACAGGATTTCACCGCGTTAGCCAGGTAGGCCTCCCACTCCTCACCTCAAGTGATTGGCCGCCTCGGCCTCCCACAGTGCTAGGATTATAGGAGTGAGCCACCGCAGCCAGCTACATGTTCTATATCTATTAATTCCCATATTTGAATTCTTGGAGACCTCAATCTCATGTTTATAGTACCCACTGATTTTCACACAGAACTGTTTTCTTGCAGGTCAGGTAGGCTCGGACTTTATTGATCTGAATCTGTGAAAACCTGGTGACGTTAATTGAGGAAACTTTCATCTAGAGGAGATTTACATTTGTTTATTTTGACAGTCAAAGGGTACTAACAAACTGGGGTCACTTTAGACGTTTCTAGGATGCCAGACTTACTCCAGGAGTTTCAGGTATGATCCCCTGTTCTGCTGCCAACTCAGGTCTAAGTCTCCCGATCCCAGCACTGCTATGGGTTACCCAGTGCTTCCTGCTTGGTTCCCCGCTTTGATTTTAGCTCATGAGTTATTTTTTTTCATTTGGAGGAGATTTCCTTTATTTCCTAAAGTTTATCAAAACAACGTATTATATGAAACAATACAGTGCAATACTCTTTTTAATGTCACGATTTCATAGCAAGAAGGCCCTTCAGAAAGTTTACTTTCCTCCTACTAGTGAATGTGAAAGTCTAGACAATATTTTCCAATTTCTCTTTCTTTGCTTTCTCTCTCTTGTCCTAGATTTTTAAAAATTATGATCTCTGGACTTCAAGTCCTCTTTCTTCAATAATATTCCTGAATAACAATAATATCAGCAACAACAAAAATAGACATTATTTATTGAACATTTACTATACGCTAGCAAAATCTAAGTACTTTATAAGCATTATTTTGTTTAGTAGTCACAGATTCCTGTTATATGATTGAGAAACCTATGAATTAAAGAAAACTGTATGCTTGCAGAGGATCATACAGTTAATATGTGATGAATCTGGGATCGTGCCTTTTTCATACCTTAAATAGATGCTCATAACCAAAGTGTTATATGTCTTCTCCTGTATACCTCTTAACCTGTTCTGGCCAATGAGAATTGTTCCATTGCTGTTCATAAACACTTGCCCACAAGCAGTCTGGCTTTTTCTCTGCTCAGTATGACACATCCACATTGTTATTTGCTCTAGTAAATGGGCTGCTGTCAGTAGGAAATTTCAGTAGAAAAAAATTGGTTTCTCATGATATGTAGAAAGTCAATTGTCCAGGATAGTGGCAGAGGTCAGTTACATGTAGTCTTATTTTCTGACACTCCTCAACCTAACTGGACCTTTCCTCCCTCAATAAATACCATCAAGCTTACTTCCTACACCATTAATTTTTGGGTTAATACTATCTAGGGAGTCAATAGGGAGCGAAAATTAGTTGTTTTACCTGCACTTTTTATATGTTGACCATCTTTCTCCTTTTTGCCATTGTCAAAACTGCACTACAGCCAATCTCAGATTTTTCTTGCTACTTAAGACATCAGTGAAGTCAATAGCAGACTTTACTGCCCTTTCCTTCCTGATGACAATGCAAGAGTGATTGAATCACAAGCCCAGACTCTCCAGTGGCAAAGGGCAGAGATTATTTTAAGCTCCAAGCAGGAACCCAAAAACAAGACGTTTAAACAACTTTTTTTTTTTTGCAGTTTCTGATTAGAGAATGGAAGTTCTTGTGTTCCTGGACCAGACTGATCCACCTCTTATTTGTTGCCTGGCTGTGCTCAACAAGAAGCCCAGGTGGGATGCAAGAGGAGCCGTACAGCAGGAGCAGATAGGGAACACCTGAGAAGACCAAATGATTTACTAAAAACTCATTGGAGATAATGAGGAGGGTAATAACAATAACCCAATACATATTGATTGTCAGCTGTGTTCCAGGTACTGCTCTAAGAGCTTTATATTCATTGTCTCATTTAATCCTTAAGATCCTCTGAGATGAAGATACCATTATTATGCTGATGTTATAGATGAGAATACCGGGTCTTTTAACCACCAACAAACTTCCAAAGTTACCCAGTTGTATGTTATGGAGCTGGATTAGAACACAGGCTAACTATACAACCTGCAGATTCAACTGCCTTCTTATATGTGCAAAGCTATTCTTCATTGAATGACAGAAATAAGAGATTGTTATTTTTGATGTCTACTACCATAAAACTGTTGTCAGTCCAAATGGTGCCGTAGGGGAAATCATTCTTTTAAATAGAAACATCTCAAACATTCATATAATATGTTGGCTCATACCTTTTTTAGAAGACTGAAAGGAAGCTGCCACAGGTGGTATATATACTGTTCCACGTGAGACACTTTAATTCATATGTAGAGCTCACATTATACCTGATACGTATTGTTTTGGGGGGATCAAGTTTGTGATTAGATTTCAACCTTGATTTTAAAAATTGTATTTGTATAAATTTATGGGGTACGCATATAATTGTGTTATATGTATATATTGCATAGTGGCTCTTAGTGTATCCATCACCTGAATGACATGCATTGTATCCATTAAATAATTTTTCATTATCCACCCCCTTCCAGTCTTCAACCCTTCCACGTTCCCATTGTCTATTACTCCACACTCTACGTCCACGTGTACTCATTATTTAGCTCCCGCACATTATTTAGCTCCCACAGACAGTACTGTAATTCTCCATACAAAAGTGTAATTCGGAATACTTGCCTCTAGAGGGCAATGCTTCATTGTGGAGTACCAATTATTAAACGGTGTGACAGCACCTGGATTAAACGTACTAAGTTGAAAGAGAAAAATAGATCACACTTCTGTAACTTTTCGGACCTGGCCTTTGATCGGATAGAAACGTTAAGAAATAAAAGAAGTTGTCTGAAATGTTTTTCATTAATCTAAAAGGATTTCTTTTTACCTCCTTCTTAGTATCCATGAGGCAGGAGACCAAAGGCTGGTAGGGAAAAGAGTAAAATGTTCTGACAGCATTTTTCCCCCAAAGATACAGGAAGAAAAAGTTACAGAGACAATATATGCAAAATGAAATATTTTTTCTAAGTTTAAAGCTTTTTTGAGGGTAAAGAATAATTAGATCCACTGAAAACAAATGCTTTCTGGTAACTGATAACAGCGATTGAAAATAAAAGGATTATTCTGATATTTGACAATTTGAAGAGGAGTGATACCTACCATAACCTATAATTCCAATCACACCAATCATGAAGACCCAGAAGAGGCATCCAGCTATGAACCTCAGAAGTATCAAAAATATCCAACTAAGGACCATGGCGATCGTCAGGCCACTAGAAAAAACCCACAACAAACACAGTGGTCAAGTGTGCTAAACACAACATATTACAAACATCAAGACAAAACTCTTTTTCTATTCAAAATTATTCTTAAATTCTTTTATTTTACCTGGCTATAGAAACATTAACAATGTTAAAAAGTATAAACAATGATTTCCATTAAGACTTTCATATGAAAGAATAGGATCATCAGGGACTTTATACAGAACTCAACTTCGTGTACCTGGGTAAACTGAAGTCTAGTATCAGTCATTGTTCAAGGAAAAATACAATTTCTCCAACCTACAATTTTGATCTATCGGAGACAGTTGCCATGTCTTATTTTTTCCCTTCCTACCTATCTACTAGGTCATAAATTGTGAAATGTATTCATGATGAATTTGTTCTGTTCCATTTACTTAGTGACTGGTGGAAATCTTCTATAATATGGCTATCTAGAAGTAAGAGAATCATTTTGGGGCAGAAAGATAAGAAAAATAACTGGCCATCCCCGGAGCCCATAATGCTGTAGTCATTATCACTATGGTCTAATTATCTCTAGGAGTTTGTGATGCCTTACGTCATCCAGACTTCTATTCCAGCTCCCCAGTGATCTGTGGGCCATTATTTGGAATCATGATAAGGCTTCTGTGTCTCCAGGGACATGTGACTTTATCAAGCAATTAACAGCATGACTATTTTCTGTCAGCTTTAATTTCTTCTTAGAGCTTGACTGAACTACTAGAGAAGCTTCTTTTCCTCCCATATATCCAGGTTAAGGTCACACTGGAGTCTTCTGATGTAATTTCCTCAAAGATAACTCATTAAGATCGGAAAGTTGGCTGACTGTTCTATTAAGAACTGATATGTCTGGTGCTATCTGTAAGTTTCCAAACATAGCAACAGACAGAGCGTGGTACATTTATTAAGTTATTGTCTCAAGTGTTATCTTTTTATTATAAAAAATCTCAATAATTACTGTCACTGGATAGATGACAACACAGTATTGAAGTATCATGGTCTTGCAAAGCCTGCGCTTTTAACTTGAGAAGTCATTCCCTCTTACAATCACGGACACTTTAATGCTTAAATATTCAATATGGTTGAAAGATTATTCCATGGCCTAGCCCAAGGGAAGTATTCAGAAATGTCAGAGGAAAAAAAACAAAAAATACAGCTGTTTCAAGCATATCAATACTTTAGATTTATATTTATAAAATAAACAAGAGCAGAAGAATTGAAAATAAAGGGAGATGTTCATGTTTTATGAGTGGTGCCTGGGTGGAGAGGGTTTCATTGTGTGTTTTGGGGGTGAGGTAGGCAGGATAATCTATCATAATGTACACTTGTTCAGGTAGGTGTGAAAAAGCCAAATGAAGAAGAAGCATGGAAATTATCTAGTGACATTTGGGTCTGACAATAGGAGAATCAATTTAAATACTGTCAAGAATAGACTACAATCTCTGCTGGAGATAAATCCTAACATACTAATAGTAATTACTGTAATTGTTTAGGACAAAGCATCAAAATGAGTAAAATCTCATAAAGTGATCTAATTTTACAGCTCTAAACACCACATACAACTTAGACTTTATTATGCATCATATAGTTACATGCATCTATCTTGCTCCACTAGTGTTTTTCGTACTGTTCCCTGAACCACATTTTTTTTGTGCTGCTACGTTCAAGGACTCATATAGAAGTTAGGAAAACAAAGATGAGTTAGACATAGTTACTATTGTAAAAAGTTCATACTTTATCAGAGGGAAAGGGCCAGGTAAATAAAACACAGAATGGTAGGTGCTATATGGAAGATAAGTATGCGTGTGTATTTATAGGTGTGTAAACACACACATGTACACACATGATGGGTGTGAGGAACACATAGGAAGAAGTAAGTAATTACATCTGGGGAAGATAATAAAGGTTATAAATGATACTAAAGCTGATTTTTAAAAAGGAGGTGCAGTTGTCCAGGACTCAATACCAGGAAAGGAAACAGAATGTGCAAATTTACAGGATTTGATAGTCTAGGGATGGGCACATTATTTGATATGTTTAGAATATAGTGTTAACCAAGAAACATGGGTGGAGATGAATCTGAGAAACTAAATTGGGCTAGGTTTTAAAGGGCCTTAGAAGTAGCTGAAAAAGTTTTAATTTTAGTCTTTGACCATTAGGGAACCATGGGAGCTTTTAAGCACTGGAGGGTGACAAAAGAGCCAGACAGTAATGACAGTCTTAAATGGGTCGCACATTTACCCATTCCAGTCCAGTGACTACATTTCCTTAACTTTCTAGGAATGCAACTCTTATGCCTGAAAATGTTACATCTCCTCCTCCTTGTTATCTATACATATATATTTATGTATCACATACGTAGCTATGTAGCTTTCATAACTACAATGACTTCTGGTTATGATGAATACCAATCATTACGTGGAAGGGATGTGTTGAAAAATAGGAACGATCCTTTTGAAGTCAAGGGAGGGACAAATTAGAAAAAAGAATCTGAGAAACAATCCTGCCTCCACAGTAGCATGTGATGAGAAGCACACGAGTATTACAGATACAGAAGTCCTGCAGATATTGCTCCATGTGACTTGAAGTATATATTCATAAGTACTTTTATTAGTACTTTAGTGAATAAAATTAAAATTTACATTCTGCCAACAGTGGGCATATTTCCAAATATCTTTTCCCTGTCTCACCTCATCTGAAAAAGAAAATGGCAGGAACTGACATCTGAGTGAAATTTGTTATGCCACCAATACATTTCTTTTATTCATGAATAAAAATATAAAATTTGAAGAAAGAGTTCTACAAAGATAAAATCAGAATGGGGCTGGAGAAGAAACATCTATGTGTTTTCACTTACATGAGAATCCAATACCAAGTTCTTGCATAGTCTTCAAACACTTTCAAACCAAGTGACTTGGCATCAAGAAGTTTATTGATACCACTGCATTGAAAGAAGGGAAAAAATCAATTATTTTTTGATAACCACTAAACAGAAATGTTCTTTTTATGATAAAAGGGATTCTTCAAGGTGCTGTTGAAAGCATGTTTTCAGAAACCATCTATCAGTAGTGACTCTTTTCCTAGCCACAATAATACATAAAATGTCACTTCAGTAAGCCTGCAAAGGTAGCTATAGCTGCACACAGAGAGAACATGGTTTTCAAGAACGGTGAACAAATCCTTTTCCACTGTATGCAACATTCCCTCAATATTGCAGAAACCTCACTGTAAGAAATGAATTTAAATGATAAGATTAGCTTTTAATTTGCAAAACCCATAGTCAAGAATGAACATGATCTTTAATTCCTCTTCCTAATCCTGACAGTAAGGCATGATGGAACACATACTAGAAATTTCACAATCATCACTGTCCAATTTGAGGAATTATCAAAGTGAACACATTTATGTAACTACAACATTGTCAACCCCTTCTTCATGTGCCCAGTTGCAACACCTCTCCCTTCCTCAAAGTAACCACTATTCTGACTTTTGTGATAATTCCTAAGTTTTCTTTTTCATTTTACTAATTATATATGCATCACAGGGAAATAAATTTAACTCTGCTTGTTTTTGACTTTTATATCAATGAAATCATATTTGTATCATTATTTTGAGACTTCTTTTACACAGATTTATATTTCTCAAAATCGTGCAAGCTGCTATTGTGTTCTAAATCTGCAGGAACTACACTGTACTAATTATACTCCTAAAGTCTTTTAAGATAAATTTTTAGAATATCTTTTTTATCTATAATTCAACAACTGAGCAATGCAGTGATATGCTGTATACATTTATGTTTGTGCACATGTGTGTATGCGTGCACACAGGGAAATATATTTTCCAGTAACATGGAGCACTATGTGTGTAGAGCCAAGGGACGTGGGGAATTTACTGCATTATACTTAGTACATAGAAATTTGATATGCCACCAATACATTTCTTTATGTCACACTTCTATACCTGTTGATAATGAAAGATTTAACCATTTTGAAAAGCATCATTATTCTTTCTTTCTTGTCTTTTCTTTTTTTTTTTTTTAAATCCCAGCTAGTCAGGAGGCTGGGGAAGGAGAATTGCTTGAACCCAGAAGGTGGAGGTTGCAGTGAGCTGAGATATGGCCCCACTGCTCTGCAGCCTGGGCAACAGAAAAAAGCATCATTATTCTTTCTAAATGATTCTGGGTTCTCCCTTACATGCTCTTCTTAATGAATATGTATCAAGCTCTTCAATTCACAGTAACATGTATATTTCATATATATATGTGTGTGATTATTTTCCTATAACCCTTAACCCAATAGGCGCTTTAGTCTCAAGTGCAATAACAAAATGCATCAAACTGAAAATTAGAATGTAAACACACATACTTTGCAGCAATCCCGAGTTCTACAACACTTCTTGTCCCTCCATTTCCATCTTGAAACACCATCTTACTTCCTATTGTTAAAGTGCCATTTTTGGTAGAGAAGTCAGGGAAACATCTCTGGAGAACTGTAAAAATAAATTAAAATTATTGTAATCACTTTTCTATTTCTTCTTTCATGATGTCCTCCCTTTCTTAAGCTTTCTGTTATATATAATCAAATTCTTGCTAGGCATGCAAATTGCTCAATATAGATAGCTCATTGCCTGTTACTTGATGATATGATTTTCTAATGGTCCTAAGACTAGAAAGCAAATATGATCACACTCTGAAACTACATTCTAAACTTGATTATTTTACACCTGGTATATTCATCAAGTCATCATAAATAAAATGCACATCATAGGTTTTAAAAGAGTAACAGTGATACATATCATTCATGGCAAGCACATTTTAGTAGAAAGGCCACATTAACTTGTATGACTGGATGAGTTTAGTTTTACTATTAAAAATACATACTAGGAACTACTTGAGTAAAACTTTGAAAATTGGGGATCAGTGAATAATACCTTGGCAAATAAGAAGCAGCTCAAATTTTAGGCTACTAAAACAACTAAATTTTTGTCTGTGAATTCTTAACAATTTGTCTCCCAGCTTTTTCATTTACAACAGTTTTTTAGTGGAGCTGAAAATGGAAATTCTGAAACTATCAAAAAAGGCCTACACTTTGTAGACTAGTATGATTTCTAAGAAAAGTAAAATCACTGTTCAATCTTCTATGTTCTTATTTTGATTGGAGTCTTTGCCTCTTTACACATTTATTTCTAAAAATATTTTAAAACCACAATTTTAAAGGAAGAAATAAGGAAAATCAGAAATGGATCATTTTCATATTTTTTTTTCTTATAAGAAGCATCACTGATTTGCACAGGTTCATATGTAGTTTAAACCTGAAAATATTAAAGCAGTTGAGCTGGGGAAAGAAGAAATAGGTCTCTTTAAAGCCTTTCCCGACTTTCCTGGCTTGAAAGGAATTTTCTTGTCTGCTCACCTCTAGCTTCTGCTGCACTTAGGACATGGCTGATTCCTTTACCTGCCCCACCTTTCTACTGCTCTTCCCTTCCTTTCTGTGGCAAATTTGACACAGTAGCCTTTACCAGCTGCTTCTACACCCTCAGTTTAATCAGAGTTTTGGCCCCACCACTTCATGGAAATTATCCTCCCAGTGATCCCAATGACCTCTGAATTGTCAAAACCTCCAGATATGTTTTAGTCTTCATCCTGCTTAAACCCATTACCTAGCACAAGGCTTGGCACACTGTAGAAATCAGTCAATATTTGCTGATGAATGAGTTAACTTTTTTGAGCCTTTGACATGGTAGATACTCCTTGGCATATTGAAACTGTCTTTTCTTGGCTTCCATGGTCAGTTTCTCTCCTGTCCTCCCATATTTCTGTGCACTCTTTCCCTTTCTACTTCTTAAATACAAGTGTTCCTATCTAGAGGGTCCCTTGACCTTATTTCATATATTTTTTTTCTGGATAATCTCATGCAATCTGTTAGCTTTCATTACTAAATGTGTTCATTACATATTTGGAAAGTGGATAAAATATTAAAAAAATTAGTCCTTCCACCTACAGTGTACTATATTAACATTTCGGGGAATTTCTTTCCAGTCTTTCTTCTACAATAAATATTTTTTGAGAGTCAAAATCACACAAGACATGCAGTGTTTTCCCTTGTTTACTTGTTTTAACCTTACTTATTTCCTTTTATGAACTCTTTAATGAACAAATTTTATTATCTGCATACTATTCCATTGAGTGCTATTTAATCTTATATTAGGAGGAACACAAGTTGATTACAACATATAATGTCTTTCTCACTAGACTGTGAGGGACTACGCCTTATTCATTTTTGTGCCCCCAATGTATACTTTATCCTGTGTACTTAGGCAAACTGTACTTGTAAGGGCAGAGACTATGTCTTATACCTTTATACCTATTATATCTTTTGTTACTAATGATTTATATTTATCCTTTCGCATAAAAATTTATAACATTGATTTTGGCTATGGACATTTGTTGCTGAGAGCTTCCCGGTAAGTGCTGTTGCTGTGGGACCTACATCTTTGCTTCAAGGTCTTTTATGACCCAGGGAAGAGTGATGGAAGTATGTAAGACATGTTTGGTGGTAGCTACTTCAGCGGGTATTTGACTATCTACTCAAACTAATGACTAATGCCTTTCCTCCATTTTAAGAGAAATATATACATTGTAAGAAAGTGAATAAATAGAAAAAAGAAAGAAGAGTGAAATTTCCCACAGTTTTGCCACTCCCAAAATGACTACTTAATGTTTTGGTATATTTCGTTCCAATCTTTTTCTTTGAAGAGGTTTTCTTGTTGTTATTTATTTGTTTGTTTTAATTTATACATGTTTATCATTATAAGGATGGTAACAGTTTGAATTTTATTTAACATTATAACATACACATGCATGTTATTCTAATAGTTATATTTAACAATTCTAAAATATTTCATTTAGTGAATACATTATAATTTAAATATTCTCTTGGTCTTGGATAGTAGAGTATTTCTTTCTTTTTTCTTTTTGGCACTTTAAATGTGATGGACATTTTAATGTAAAGCTTTTTTTGTAATTAGGATTATATCCATAAGAAAGAAAACTCAGTGATTATTTCATTTTCTTCTTTTTCTTTTTATTTTTTTAGAGACAGCGTTTCACTCTGTTGCCAAGGTTGTGCACGGTGGTACAATCATAGCTAACTACAGGCTTCAACTCCTGGGCTCAAGTTCCTCCCTTCTTGACCTCCCAAGTAGCTGGGACTACAAGTGCACATTGCCATGTCTCACTAATTTCTTTTTAAAATTTTTATAGAGACAGGGTTTCACTATGTTGCTGAGGTTGGTCTCAAACTCAAGCAATCCTCTCACCTTGGCCTCCCAAAGTGCTGGGATTACAGGCATGAGCCCCTATGCCCGGCCTCATTTTGTCCAGAGTATACAGTTCATAATTTTAAAGAAATAAAATATTGACTAATTCCAAATATATATAAATATTTCAAGTGATAAAGACAAGTATATGTCCTCCCCCTACTCCTCAGGCAATTTCTGAACAAACTTTTCAGCTAAAATCAGGAGCGGGTGTATATGAGCGTATCTGTGTGTGTGTTTATGCATGCTTCCAAAGTACCAAATGATCAATGTGACTGAGCTTTCAACATTCAATCTTTTTCTTGTATGTTTACGAAGGAAAATTCAAAAATTCAGAGTTCCAGTGAAAATGTACCTGGCTGGAGCCAAGAGATGAGCTCTACTTTTGACTTTCCTGCTAATCAACTCTGGGACTTTAGGCAGTCAGAGGACCATTCTTGGCCTCAGTCTCATCAATTGTGAAATACGGGAACTTAATTAAGTAGCATTTTGGTAGATTCTATGTTTCTAAGGTAAAATAATTGCCACTTACAAGGTTTGCTTGGAAAAATCGCTGTTGGACAATCATCATCCAGTAAAAGTTGTGTGAGAGACTAAAATAGAAGGAAGAACGTTAACATTTCAAAGGCCATGTGATGATTACTTTATACTCAATCTAAATATGTCCTTTAAAAAATTTAACTCCATAATAATCTCCTTATTCCAAATTACTTCTACTAATAATATTAATTGTAAGATTATCACACACACAATCTTGCTTGACATTCTTAACTGTCCTAACTGTAATTCAATCGGACCAACAATAATAAAACCAGATCATCTGAAAACAAGGAACACCTTTGGAGGTGTGCGTCTTTGTCTTAGCCATATCCTGAGTCTCTGATTTCTTTATGGTTTTTTTTTTTTCTGGAAAAACAACATCTTCTCTAATTTAGAAACCATTCATATTATTTAACATTGTGATGACTTAGAATTCTCTTACGTATCTCAAACCTAGGTAAGGGTTGGGGTTTTTTAAATGAGTTGTTATCAAACTGGGCTTGGAAATAAAATTCTACTTGTTACTAAGTTGCTATGGGGCTTCATCACCACATTAACAAAATGGTGACTGCAAATGACATTAACTCCTAGTTCTAGAGTAAAAGTCTATCCAAGTAGAGAATTTATTAGTGTCGGGGAATAGTAGAAGCTAATTAACCAGACATAACAGTCTTTCATGACACCCCAAATCTACAAAATGATGTGCTATAAATGGTGTGCGTGTACACCCAGTACACATGCATTTGTGTTTCAATGAAATTGTATCTAATCATTTCCTAGAAGATTTGGGAGCTTGTTCAGTAACAAATTCTCACGTTACACTTGAGATTGAAAAAAAAGTTAAATTGTTCTCTTGCTTTAAGCCTAAACACACATACCTTCACAGGCTTAGCAGTGGTCTTACAGAACTGACGGTAGTCTTCCCAGTAGCTTTTGTCTTTTGTGTACAAAAGTTGCATTTCCACATAGGTTAAAAATTTTTCTGGGCACTTGGAGACACAGATCTGTGAACGAACAAAGTGATGAGAACTGAACTGAGTTGAACAAACCCAGGAACTACCTATAAAGCTAGTCTTCTAAATTATCCACCATAACAAAAAGCAATGCACTGTTTTCCATCTAAGAAACCTAAATCAATTTTCTTGCTCTCTCTCTTTTTCTTTCTTTTTTATTTTTTTAGAGACAGTGGCATGACCATGGCTCACTGCAGCCTCAACCTTCCTGGGCTCAAGTGTCCTCCCACTTCAGCCCTTTGAGTAGCTGAGACTACAGGCAAACACCACCATGCCCAGCTAATTTTTGTATTTTTTGCAGAGTCGGGGTTTTGCCATGTTCCCCAGGCTGGTCTCAAACTCCTGAGCTCAAGTGATCCACCCATCTCAGCCTCCCAAAGTGCTAGGATTACAGGTGTAAGCCACTGCTCCTGGTCTAAATCAATTTTCTAGTCTTATTGTAAAAAATGAAATTTCATGTACTAGTTACCAATCTCTATTCTTTGCTCTTTGATACTGATGTTATGTTAAAACAAGATACCATACAGTGATAGACTTATTTTTAATTTTTGATTTTGAGATAATTGTAAATCAACATGTAGTTGTGAGGAATAATAGGGATTTCACATACCTTTCACTCTGTTTTCCTCAATGGTAAGAACTTGCATAACCATAACACAATATCATAAGCAGGAAATTAATATTGTTACTGGTATAGTTTGGTTATTTGTCCCCACATACCTCATGTTGAAATTTGATCCCCAGTGTTGGAGATGGGGCCTAATGGGAGGTGTTTGGGTTCATAGATGCAGCAGCACCCTGTTCTTATAGTTCAGGGAAGCATCTGTCCTGTTAATGGGGGGGTTCATGAGGGCAGATCCTCCTTGTTCTTGTGATGATGAGTAGCTTCTTAATCTATTAATTCCCTCAAGAGTTGGTTGTTAGAAAGAGCCTGGCACCTCCCTCATCCTCTCTCTTGCTTCCTCACTAGCCATGTAATTTCTGCACATGCCAGCTCCTCTTTGCCTTCTGGTATGAGTGGAAAGCAGAAAGCTGAAGCCCTCAACAGAAGCAATGCTGGCTCCATGTTTCTTGTACAGCCTGCAGAACCATAAGCAAACAAACCTCTTTTCTTTATAAATTACCCAGCCTCAGGTATTCTTTTTGTAGCAACACTAAGCAGAGTAAGACAGTTAGAAGACACTAACCTTACTCAGAGCTCACCAGTTTTATATTCACTTGTTTGTGTGTGCCTGTGTATGTGTGTAGTTCTATGCCATTTTATCAGACATGTGGTTGTGTGATCACTACCACAGGACAGAGATGGACTTTTAATAAAACACTTTATGATTTTACAGTATAATTTAAGATTAATATTGCCTGTATAGTGAATGCATATTCAGGGTTAAAATCTTCCTTCCTTTCCTAAATATGAATAAAATGATGATTTAAAATTCTCTGAATATTGAACACTTATGCCACTAATAATTATTAGTGTCCATGAATTCTCAAACACAATTCTCAAAATGTAACTGGGGTTTTAGTACCATAAGAAACTAACAAATCAAGGCTATTTGGCACAATCAATCATCATTATGGTCTTTTACCAATACCATCTAAATGTGGACAGAGAGGTCATCTTTGCAATTATTTTACATTAATAAACTTTGGGGGCCTATCAGTGCCAAGCCAGATCACCATGCTAGTTCACGAAGCCACCATAGAGTGACTGAAATCCAATTAGTAACTCCACAGAGGGAAGGCAGAATCAGAGGGGATACACTCTATTGGTTTTGCTTTTTTTAAAAAAAATAAAAAACAAAAGTCAGATGAAGCCATATGAACTGCAGCTAACCCTTTCAAGTCTCTCCATCACCTTTAGTTCCTCCTTCTGAAATCTTTCTCAGCCCTGACTTGCTCCATCTCCCTACTCCAGTAATTATTCTCATTGGCCAACTTGTAGCTCAACCCATTGGCAGTTAGGTAAAAACACTGCTGCTTAGCTGACATCTCCTTTCCATCTTTTGGGTTATGTACCTGCTGTACACAAAGGCATTTCGTGTGGACCCTACAGCTAAGTTAGCAGGAGAATAACGAAATGTGTATGTCTCAAATCTCACAGTTAATATTTTCTTGAAGCAATAGCAGTTCAATTCCCTCTAGAAATTTTGGCAGGGCAAACAACTCATCTCCACATCCACACCTCCACATGTATTTCCTCTTTCTTAGTCTCTCATCCACACATGTGCATGCACACACACAATGACATTTGCATATTCATGTACCTTCAGAGAAAATATTAGTGGCTTCATAGGTATCTTTCTAAGAAAGCTGAAGAACAATTTAGGGACATTCACAGCATGCAACACACCCACATCTTTTAGAAGGTTAAGATGATTATCAATGCAAATGTCAAAAGTTCATTCTGATTGAAGCCAAGCTGAATAAACTATTAACATATTAGGAGATACTTGACAGACATTTAGACTTCAACAATTGACTCATGTAACTTTGAAAGACAACTGAACTACTTCTATTGAATACACTTAAATGGATTTATAAAAGTGAGTACTGAAAGAACTAATGCTTTCACAGGCTTTAAATGATGGTAGGTACTTCTGAATTGAGACCATGATGATTCTGTATTTATAAAGCACACCCAAACAATGTATACTACACATAGAAAAGAGCTGTGTATGCAACACATAAAGGAAAGTAATTAAAAGAGTAAAACGTAGTTTGTTAAGGAGAATCACATCAAATCTCATTCTAGACACAAATGAGCTGTTAAAAAGCAATACAACTGCACTTTACTTTCTCCCTCTATCAGACCAATTTGTTCACTTCAAATAGGGTGCTGATTAGTAGTAATCAACATACAATTAGCCAAAATGAAGGTCACATTGAGGTTGGATGTTCTACTTGATCACAGTCTGTCCTTTAAGTGCTCGTGACACATGTCTGGACCATGCCAGCAGTTAACAAAAACATAGTGCATAGAAATATGGCTCAGATCAGTAGATGCACCACTGTCTGGAAGACTAAATGCAAGTCTTCATTATTAGCAGTCAATAATGACAGCTAATAATGAGCTAATTCTGACTCAGTTCTGATGCTCTGTGCACCACAAAGGGCACTTTGCATAAAGCTCTGTATTACCATTTCTATCTTTAATTCAGATAGGCTTAACACTCAGTTACAAATTGGAATTTGGTGGCTGGGAGAGTGAATTACATTGAAGGTTAAAACACCACATTCGTTATGAAGAAAAGATGATCTAGTAACTCATTTATGAAACAAGAAAAAAGCATAATATGAAAGTATATTTTGTTTTATCATAGGAATGATAGATTTGTAGAATATAGTGGAAAAATTCTTAACTAGAAGTAGGAAGATATTCATTCTCTCATTCATTCAGTCATTTGTTCATTCATTTAATAAATATTTACTGATCCCCTACTCTGAGCCTGTTCCAGGCACTGAGGACAGAAGTAGTAGTGAACAACACATAAAAATCCTTGCCCTCAAGCAATTTGTCTTCCAGTAGTGGTAGTGGGAGACATATAAGAAATAATAAATAAGTAAAATGTTTGTCATAAGATGGTAATAAATAGTAGTAAATAAGATGGTATAAGATGATAAATAAATAAGGCTGGAAAGGAGGCTACAGAGAGAGAAAGGAGTGGCTGGGTGGGATTCTAATTTTAAAGAGGTAGTCAAAGAAGCCTCACTAAGAAGGTAACATTTGCAGAAATTCTTGGACAGGATGAGCAATCAAGACATACAGTCATCTGGAGAAATAATTCTCTAGGTAGGGAGAACAGCAAAGTCTAAGTCTCTGAGGCAGGAGAGTTCCTGGATCCTTTCAAGTATTAATACAACAAATGGCCAGTGTGACCCAAGTGTAGTGAGAAAAGGGAGTAGAATAGGATATGTGGTCAGAGAGTGGGTCAGACAGTGAAGGATCTTACAGGTCATTGTTAGGACTTTGGCTTCTCATGTAAGTAACTTGGGAAGCTATTGGGGCATTTAAGCAAAGAAGAGACATAATCAGACTTATATTTAACAGGACCACACTGGTTACTGGGTGGAAAAGAGACTGCAAAGGATAAGGGGGCAAGGACAGAAACAGAAAGACCAGTCAGGAGATCCTTGAACTAATCTAAAAAAGAGGTGATGGCTCCTTGAACTAGGGAAGAGGTGGTGAGAAATAGTTTGGCTCAGGGTACATTTTGGAGGGAGACCTAAGGAGAGCTCAAACATGGGTATGAGAGAGAGAGAAATCAAGGATAAGGTAGAAATCAAGGTATTTGGAGCTGGCATTAATTGAGACAGGGAATACGTTGGGGTGGGGAACAATTTTAGGGATAAAGTCAGAGATTAGGAATTCAGTTGTGGACATGTTAAATTTGAGATGCCAACCAAATATTCATGTAGAAATATCACATGGGTGGTTGGATAGAAAGGTCTGGAGCTCAAGGAGCAGATTTATTTGGAGATGTAAATTTGAGAGGTCAGCAAGTAGATGGTGTTAAACCCAATGGACTAGGTGAGATCATCAAAAAAGTAAATACAGACTTAGAAAAGGACCAAGCTTCTTGTGGGAGGGAAATGCAGTGTTTAAAAGATGTTAGAAAGATTAAGATAACTCATCAAAGGAGACTGATAGGGAGAAGACAGAGAGTTGGGAGGAAATATAGAAGAATGTTGTGCCCTGGAAGCCAGGTGAAAAAGGTATTTTAAGGAGGTGGGATTGATTAAATACTGTTGTTAGATCAAGTAAATGTGGATTTAATACTAACCATTAGCTTAATAATGTTGAGGTCGATGGTATTGTTTAGGGGAAATTGAAGTAGGGATAAAAGCTTGGATGAGAGTGAGAGGAAAGGATTTAGATAGATAAATGTGGACTATTCTTTTGAGGAGTTTTGAAAAAAAATAAAAGAGGCACAGACATATGGACCAGTAGCTGGAGGGGGATGTGGGATCAAGGGGAAAATTTTTTAAGATTAAAGAAATAACAGTAGTGAACAAAACAGATAAAAATCCTTGTCCTTAAGCAATTTGTCTTCTAGTAGGGTGAGACAGGAACCAAATGACAGATAAGTAAAATGTTTGTTGTAAGATGGTAATAAGTGGTAATGAATAAGATGGTATAAGATGGTAAGTAAATAAGGATAGAAAGGATACTAGAGACAGAGAGGAATGGCTGGGTGGAATTATAGTTTTGAATAAGTATTCAAGGAAGCCTCACTAAGAAGGTAACATTTGCAGAAATACTTGAAGAGGATGAATGATCAAGCCATAGCTTTTTATATTGATGGAGATAATTTAGTAGAGAAGGAAAAAGTGATAATAAAAAAAATTCAAAGTGATGTGCTTAATTATGCAAGAGGATGAGATTTAATGCACAAATGGATGGGCTGGTCTTAGAAGCACAGGCAGTTCACCCATGGGGAATTAGAGGGAAGGCAGAATGAGTATATGACATAGACGAATATAGGTAGGCAAATGGATGTCAGAGAGGGAGATTTTAAAAGTTGTCTTCTGCATGCTTGTACTTGCTCAGTGAGACAGGAAGCAAAGTTAGAAGCTGGCATGGAGATTGGGAAAGAGATCTTGGAAGTTCCAGGTGAGAAGAAAAGGTGTGAAATTCTATAGCAGTAGGCTATAGAATGGACAAGGGTCTGTAGTATGGTTGAGAGACAGCATTAACGGCCCACTTGAAGTTAGGTCCTGAATTTAAATGGCTGTTGTATGTTTTTCTCCAAGAACACACAGCTGCCTGGATTCAGGCATGGAGTAGGCTGAAAGCTACCTTTATGCCAGGTTTTGCCAGGGACTTACAACTAAGTGAAAGGGGACAATGGAATTGAGAATGTTTATACAGGAGTGATTTCACTGAGAGACTGTGGAATCTAAGTCAGGTAAGGAGAGAGATGCAAACCTGAGGGAGCTGAGCGATACTTTGGATGGGTTAGGATCAGTGGTTTGCAGGTCCCAGTAAGGTAAAAGAATTATTGGAGTTGCAATGTCAGAGGAATCAAGATGATCAGAGAAATTGAGATTACAAAGGGTAGCAATTATTAATACTGGAAAGGTCAAGGGTTTGCCCTTGGGGAAGTGGGTAGAAGTGGTCACAGAACTAAGATACCAACATCCCAAGTGGGCTTTAGTCTCAGCAGAAGTAAGATTTCAAAAGTCTTTGAGGGAGATGAGGAAGCAAAAAAATAAAGCAGATTTACAAACTAATCCTAGGGACTAGCTTTGGGTATAGTTACCGGCACATGGAACCAAGAAGAAGCAAAAAAGTCAGAAGTCTATTAAGTTTCTGAGGTAACTGTAATGCTAGAAAAAATCATGAGGTAGCCTTAAAAAGCCTTTCACTGTTAAAATAATATTTGTGATATGAAACTTGCACAACTGGAAGTGAGCTTCAAAGCAATATGGGCCTCAAGACAGCACACTTTCCAGTGCTCAGCAATGGTGTGGCCTGGAGGCTAAAGGACAGAAAATCACCTCCCAGGTGGCCAAGCAAATGGCTATAGGAAGCAATGGACAGGGAAATCTTCTCAGAGAACGCAATCCAGGTGAAATAAAAGACTGTTCTCCATTGCCACAATCCAGAAACTGCTGTGTATTTATCACTCCTTTTCTAAATGAGAGTTTGTAATTCTAATTTTTCTGTCCATGTTACCGTTGTACATGTAGTGTCAAGACTTGATAAAGAGAACTATACATCATCTATAGATTCTGGACTTTGAGTTAAAAACAGTACTACATGGGATTCTGGGTTCTCCTTTGGGAAGAAGAAGGGTGTTCTGGAGGCCAGAGAGGTAGACTATAGAAGACACACTTAACTATTCATTGAGGTTTGTGTCTCTTGTTCCATTTGTTCCATGGTATAGAAAAGGCAGCTCAGCTCATAGCTACATTGCTCAATTCCTTTCTCCTTGAATCTGGGTGTGACCTATTTTTTTTTGTGGGATTAGAAACATATAAATTTCTTTTTTAAAAACTTTTAAGTTCAGAGGTACATGTGCAGGTTTGTTACATAGGTAAACTTGTGTCATGGAGTTTTGTTGAACAGATTATTTCATTACCCAACTATTAAGCTTAGTATCCATTAGTTATTTTCCCTGATCTTCTTTCTCTTCCCACCCTTCACCTTCTGATAGGCCCCCATGTCTGTTGTTCCCCTCTTTGTGTCCATATGTTCTCATCATTTAGCTGTCACTTATAAGTGAGAACACGTGGCATTTGGTTTTCTGTTCCTGTTTTAGTTTTCTAAGGATAATGACCTCCAGCTCCATCCATGTCTCTGTAAGGGACGTGACCTTGTTCTTTTTTATGGCTGCATGGTATTCCATGGTGTATATTTACCACATTTTCTTTATCCAATCTATCATTGATGGGCATTTAGATTGATTCCATATCTTTGCTATTGTGAATAGTGCTGCAGTGAACATACATGTGCATGCATCTTTTTAGTAGAATGATTTATATTCCCCTGGGTATATACCCAATAATGGGATTGCTGGGTCAAATGGTATTTCTGTCTTTAGGTCTTTGAGGGATGCAACCATTTATAACCAGTTTGTGTCTGTGGCATATGAGTGGAAATGCAATGTGTGAAATTTCTTATCCAAGGCTTTTAAGAGCAGGAGTGTTTTATTCATCCTCACTGTGTCCTTTTCATTGCTGGATGCAGATGATGGGGAGGATTTAAGGAATAGCAGAGCCACCCTTAAGTGCTTAAGCCACCCTTAAGATGGAAGGAGCCTAGAGGAGAGTACCTACTGACCACAGACACCTGCCTTTTACTGTTATATGGTCAAAAAATTAATGTTATTGTGTGAAGTCACTGAAAAACTTGGTTTGTTAGTTATAGTAGCTAGCTTTACTTTTCCTAATACAATGTTGATCTTGATAAAAACTCCATTTCTCTGGGCTGCACATATTTATTTATAAAAGTAAGTGGTTGGACAAGACAATCATCGAGCTTCCTAAGTGATTCTAAAATGATTAATTTCTGTTTAGTTTTGATGTATATAAACAAATATAAGCTCATACTTATATCTTCCCATCTTCTAGAAATTCATAATGAACCCCCTGCCCACGCACACACACAGAGAACTCAAATGGAATTTCTCAATTCTTTTATCCAAGAATGTTCAGAATGGCTGACACTACCAGTGAGGCACATTTTGCCTTACCTGTGTGGTAGGGCACTGTAGGTTTAGCAACACTGAGGGACTGGTACAGCGTAACAGGTTAAAGTAAAACAAAATGGTCTTGTTCCTGTTAAGAAAGAAAACATAATCTTTTTAGTGACCATGGAAATGTTTCATATCATTTCAGACCCTGAACACTTTCGATAAATAACCTTTAAAAATTGGTTTCATTATCTATAGATGGCTGAAATATATTCTCCCTCCCCCTTAGGTACCTAACCTTTAAAGTATCTTTTTTTTAATAGTAAAATGTTGAAACAATCAAACTATCCATCAACAGGAGATTGCTTAAATAGATTTGTATACCCATAATGTAGAACATCACATTGCCATTGAAAATAATGCTAAAGAACAAATTTAATGGATGGTGAAATTTACAATATGTCAATTTTAGGAAGCAGGTTACTAAAGAATATTAACATATGGTTTGATTTTAATTTTATTAAAAACAAGTATAACATGAAGAAACATTACTACATCTGAATGTTGGGATTATATTGCTTAGTTTATTTTTTGTGCTTTTATGGATTTCATAAAATAAATATACATTACTTTGGTAATCTGAAAAAACATAAATGAATTAAGTGATACTTTCTCTCTGCTGAAAATTATAGCCAGTGGCAGAGTAATGAAGCAGGTTGATATTCATTATCATTAGCTTTGAGTGGTATATTACTCTGCCATTTAGCAAACCACAGTTCTCTTTTGAATCTCAATTTTCTCATCAGTAAAATGAAGATAATACTATTCCTACCTACTTCACAGAGTGTTGGGAGGGCCTAAGATAATGCATAGTGGACTTAAGACAAGTGGTTGCCCAACTTCAGCATGCACAAGTAAAACCTGAAGTGGTCGTTCAACATTTTGATTCCCGACTCTTTCCCAACCCTTGAGAGTCCAAATGTCTAGATATTGGGCCCAGGAATTAGTATGTTTTCCCCTAAGCTCCCCAGTGGATTCAGAGAGAGTGTTCTGTAAACCATATCTTAAGAAACACAGCCCTAAATATTCAGGAAGAATGTTTCGTAACTCTTTGTCAACTCCCCAGTAAATTAATGTGACTACATGCATAGCACAAAATGTAATGGGCTATTGAGCAATATTTTTCCTACCACTCAAAATCAGTAAGTAGGATCCAAATCTAAGGATAAAGAAAGTCTTTCACAAGAAATTGGGGCTAGATCCTTTAATCACTTCTACCTGCTTCCTACACCTGTCTACATAAGCCAATATTGTGGGGAGGGAGGTGGATCAGAGACAGTGGAGTTGGCAGGATACAACCAATGACTGCAGTTAATAGAACTTTCCCTACCATCCTCACTGAGGAGATGACTAGTTGTTTCTTCCAAATTCCAAGTTATAGAGGGTTCTAAGAGAATCTCTCATAGAGACTGAAGGTGCAATAAGAGGGGTAGACCAACATCTCATTTTTCAATTGAACGTCTCTTATGTGGCAGACCTGCTAGTCAGCCTTCCATGCCCATTTGAGCAGGGAGAAATGAGACCCAAAGAGACCACAAGAGAATTGAAAAAAAGTCAATGAGGCAGAAAGAGGGCAGCAGAAAAACAGCCCATCATAATAGGATATGGAGTCAATAAATGGACTTGAGCCTCCCTGGTGGTACCTCACCTGACATTAAGAGACTGTAGAAGTGAATCACCAGGGATGGAGCTGAAAGGGTTTGGAGGAGGGCAAACCAAAGCTGATCACTTACATGAAAGAACTATTCAGTGAGGACTCCCCCAGAAAATGTCCACCTGCACCCCACGAGAGAGCCAGCCCTTGGATGCCTGCCCCAGTGAGTGTTGATGGCTGGTCAGTTAAGTCCGAGCCACAGTGACAACAACAACAGCAAAGTAAGTCCACAGAAATATTCCAGTTGCTTTTTCTTTAGTAAGAAGGGGCAGTAGCTAGGAAAGTAACACACATCATCCCTTTTCTTCTCTTTCCATCCCTCACAGCATAATGAATAAGTTAGAACCAGAAAGGAAGAGAGGAGACAAGTAATAGCAGGCCAGGCCCTCTCTCTCACTCCACGTTCTTTGGCAGAGTCAAACCTGAGCTTGGGGATTGGAAGAAATGAAACTGAAATCTTAAATTGGACTACATTGAAATTTTAACAACAGAAAGTGTCTGAAAACTACGTAATCTGCCCAAAATATCAAAGTGAGAAGGGAAATCTGAAGAAGGATTTTTAAAGGCAATGATATGAGAAAAATAAACCCATTCTATGTTTGTATTCCACTAAATTCAAATGGCTGAAGAAGTTGTTTATAAATTAATACACAATATGTACAAGGCTACTACTTTGAGATCTACAAGTGCTAGCTTGGCTATTTCACCACTCAGTCAACTACATCATCCACACAGTCTCACAGTGCATGTGATTCAAATTTGTACTTGAGCAAATGAATAAATTATACATATCTTGGATCACTGGGGTCCCTTGGGAGTATTTAAAACTGTGAATGGTAAATCAGTAAGTGCCAAGAGTTTGCCGTAGGTAAAATTGATTTATAAACTGCAAACTGCTATGTAAACTCAAGTCATTCACCAGATTATATTATCCTCAAGGGTAAGGTTTATACCTTATTCATCTTTACATCCTACCTTGCCAGAACTTAACCTCATACTTGGCCCACTCTAGACACTTATCAGATGTTTTGGAATGAATGAGACCAATTCCATAATAAGTTTTTGAAAATATTTATCTCAAAGTTTTTTCAAGTAAGTCTTAGAATCATCCTTAGTATTTCAGCACAAATCTATAGTCATTCTATCACAGTCACTGATATTCTCAAATTTCAGGGGACCACAACTTTTTTTTTTTTTTTAGACAGTTTCTCACTCTTGTCACCCAGGCTGGAGTGCAGTGGCGCGATCTCGGCTCACTGCAACCTCTGCCTCCAGGGTTCAAGCAATTCTCCTGCCTCAGCCTTCTGAGTAGATGGGATTACAGGCACCTACCACCACGCCCGGCTAATTTTTGTCCTTTTAGTGGAGATGGGGTTTCACCACGTTGGCCAGGCTGGTCTCGAACTCCTGACCTCAGGTGATCTGCCTGCATCGGCCTCCCAAAGTGCTGGGATTACAGGCGTATGCCAGTGCACCTGACCAGACCTCAGATTTTTTAGGTGCAAAGTAGATGGTGGTGGTTGCAGCTGAGCAATTCTGTGGAAGTAATTGAGGAAGTAACTCATAATTTAACTTAAATTATATTTCCACCAAGAAACAAAATAGAAACAATAGCAAACTACTAGTTCCAGGTGATGTATCAGGCACTTAAGCCTATCTCTCTTCTTTCCTGAGACTCATCGGAATAAAATAATAAAAGTACCAATAAATGAATAAACCTCGCCACACACGCTAAGAATGTGGAGGATGTGATTTGATCACAATTGTACAGGAGAGTTCAGCAATATTTGGAATATGGGATGCATATTGAAGTGTGCTGAACAATGAATGCACATACAGGGGTACAGGGAGGGTGGGACAGAATTTGCCTGTTAGAAATCATGAAACATGCTAGACTGAGTTGAGAGTGAGAAATGTAGCCAAAGCAGAGAGATTAATTGAAAGTTTCTTTACAGATTTTCAGTGCAAATCAGAACCGCTGTGTTTCTCCCAGACCTCTATGCTTAGAATACCAGCATCCAGAAAATAGCTGATGAGCTAAAACTAAAATTGCAAAAAAAAATCTCATAATGTTTTAAGAAAGTTTATGATTTTGTGTTGGGCTGCACTGAATGCCATGCTGGGTCACGTGGAGCCCATGAGCTGTGGGTTGCACAAGCGTGTTTTATGGCATTTTGAAAGCCAGTGCCTGACATCCAGCTTTCCACCAATTCATGCTGTAATGGAATATGACAGTCAACACAGCCCTGTCACCCCACATGGTGCAGAGGCCTCCTTGGTAAGATAACCGACTAACACAGCAGCAAAGCAAATCCACCCAAACCACCCAGTCCTTTTTTCTTTAGTAATAGATAATTATGTAGCATCAGGCATATATGAGGAATCAAAACATAAAAGAGAAAAACTAAACAAACAAACAAAAATTAAATTATTAAAATAATTAAGGGCATAGGAGGGAACTTTAAAACCTCTAATATATTCAGAGAAATTTAAGCAGATTATTCACAAAATAAAAATGTGATGTTATTGTAAAAGAATAATTGGAGAACAAGAAAGGCTTATAAAGATTAAAATATAATTGCCAAAATAAAAAAAATCAAAAGAAGAGCTGGAAAAAAATTAAGAAATTCTAAAATACAGAACAAAAAGTCAGAGATGAAAAATAGAAGGAAAAAAAGAAGAGGCACTGAGACGAATCCAGGTATGACCAATAGTTCCAGAAAGACAACTGAAAAAATGGAAGGGATAAAAATCGCAAAGAAATAACAGAAGAAAATTGTCCAGAGCTGATGAGAGTCATAGTTCTTCAGGATTAAAGGACTTACTAAGGACTCAAAGAAAGAATTAAACAGGCCTCTATCAAATTGTGAGATTTCAGAACACTAAGAATAAAGAAATGATTTTAAGTACTTTCTAAAAGGAAAATACTTATCATGATGTATGTGAATTCTACTGGCATTAGACATTCTGGATAACAAAAATAATGGAGCAATGTCTTCACATTTCTGAAAAGAATTGTTTTTCAATCTACACTTCTATAGCTATACCATCAATCAAATATAAAAGAAAAGAAAAGATGAAGAGACAAAAAAGACATTCATAGGAACTCAGCAAGTTTACTTCTTATGCTTTCTTTTTTTAGGAAGGTAATTGAGAATATTCTCCATGAAAACAGGTGGGTCAACAGAAAGAGAGGCAGCCTTGGGATATAGGAAACAATAAATTCACATACTTATACTAAAAATTATTATTTATATGAAATTAAAAAGTTAACTGGGCATTCTGTGCTTTTGTTTCATAAATCTGATAACTCTAGAAAAAGACAATTTAACAAGGTAGAGAAGCCCCAGAATTAAAGCTATGCAATAGGCCTACAATTTATCAGGTCCTGAGTAAAGCAAAAGGACAGCAGCTCTGCAAGGTAGATCTTCAGGGAAAAGGGGCCCCTGAAAAATAGTATGATTGAGATGGCAGAAAAGCACATTGTTCTGATGAAGGCTATCCAAGAAAAACCTTGTGTGTAAACAAAACATTATGCTAGAAAGTCACTATGTTGAAGCAAACTAAAATGTGAGATGATCCTATGCTGCTAATGAAGTGTGAGATTTGGCTTTGATATCAAGAACATGGTACAAATAAGAAAGTAATGGCCTGACAGTGAATACAGTTTGTACAGTTATGACAAAGCAAAAGTTTTTTAAATCATTTTCAAATTCTGGAACCAACCTACCAATAGATCATGCAAGATTCTGTTGAAGTTCCAGAACTGAACATAAATGGTGACAAATCTGATCATGTAAAGTGGTATTTATAGAAAGTATTTCCAGAAAGTAAAAGGTGAAAGGGAACGAAAAGATGGACAGAAGGGTAGGGGTGATAATATCCTCTTACATAAAGATGAGCTGAGACACTGACAAAAGTTAGCAGAACAAGAAGTAGAGGTATTGCATACTATTTAAAGTCACAAAAGTAACCACAAGGAAATCCAAAAGTAGTAATTTAACTACCAAACATGGATGAAGGGGATCAGTAAGATAATGTATACGAGTTAGAAATCTTCATTTCCCATAGCAGACTGTCAGTGGATATTATCTAAACTTAATAAGCACAAAATAAAATAAGCTTATTATTTAAAGTTCTGTAAAAACCAACTGCCAGAAGAACTAAAACCAGAGAGAGAAGAGATTGTCCCAGTGAAAGGAAAGTGTGGGTGAAGAGTCCTAGGATGAGAGACCATTGCTTTTATTATAAACTCTTCATTACTATTTTGTTTGTTTTCACATGCATATATTATTTTGATTCAAATTTTAAACATTAAACAAATTGTGTGTGGATACTGGTAGTAAGTTCAGTCAAAGAGATTTGTGAGATGCTTTTGCCATTTTGTCAGAGGTCAGTGAATTGAAAACTAAGTTGCTATTGCTTCACATAGATGCTGAATTGGATGCAAGGCTTAAAAGGGATGGACTTCAAAATGGCTGATGAGAGGCATATAGTACCCACTTGCACTACAAAGAAGAACCAAAATAACAAGTAGATAATCACACTTTGAATAGATCACCTAAGCAAGAATGCCAGAATTCAACAGCCTAAGTGAACAGGAAACAGCAAAGGCATGGAAAAAGAGTGAAGAGAGGCAGCATGCTCAGCCAGGATCAGCTGGGAACCTAGAGAGGCTTTCCGATGCAGGAAAAGGGTGAGAGACCCCTAGTGGTCCACATTCCCAACACAAACTCCTGCAATTCTAGCCATGGGCGAGCCCCTTGACCCACTCAGGGACTGAGACTAACATAGAAAATTGCCTGGAGACTGCATAACAGCATTGCTCCAAAGAGAAAGCTTCTACTGGGTCTCACACCCCTCCCTGAGGTCTAAGAAGAAATAGCAAGGTGGCTGGCAAGATGGCTGAATAGGAACAGCTCTGGTCTGCAGCTCCCAGCGAGAACTACTCAGAAAAAGGGTGATTTCTGCATTTCCAACGGAGGTAACCAGTACATCTCAGTGGGACTGGTTGGACAGTGGGTGTAACCCAGGGAGGGCGAGCCAAAGCAGGGTGGGTTGTCACCTCACCCAGGAAGCATGAGGGGTCAGGGAACTCCCTCTCCTAGCCTAAGGAAATAGCCATTAGGGACTGTATCATGCATTCTGGCCCAGATTTTGAGCTTTTCCCACGGTCTTCGCAACCCGCAGACCAGAAGATTCACTCCAGGGCCCACTCCACCAGGGCCCTGGGTTTCCAGCACAAAACTGGGTGGCCATTTGGGCAGACACCAAACTAGTCACAGTTTTTTTTTCATATCCCAGTGGCGCCTGGAATGCCAGTGAGACAGAGCTGTTCACTCCCCTAGAAAGGGGGCTGAAGCCAGGGAACCAAGTGGTCTGGCTTGGCAGGTCCCACAACCACGGAGACCAGCAAGCTAAGATCCACTGGCTTGAAACTCTCACTTCGAGCACAGCAGTCTGAGCTCGACCTGGGATGCTTGAGCTTGGTCAGGGGAGGGGTGTCTGCCATTGCTGTGGCTTGAGTAGGTGGTTTTACCCTCAAGGTGTAAACAAAGTCGTTGGGAAGTTGGAACTGGGCGGAGCTCACCACAGCTCAGCAAGGCCACTGCTGCCAGACTGCCTCTCCAGATTTCCTCCTCTCTGGGCAGGGCATCTCTGAAAAAAAGGCAGCAGCCCCAGTCAGGGACTTACAGATAAAACCCCCAACTCCCTGGGACAGAGCACATGGAGGAAGGGGCGGTCGGGGGTGCAGCTTCAGTAGACTTAAAAGTCCCTGCTGGCAGCTCTGAAGAGAGCAGCAGATCTCCCAGCACAGCGTTTGAGCTCCAATAAGGGACAGACTGCCTTCTCAAGTGGGTCCCTGACCCCTGGGTATCTTGACTGGGAGACACCTCCCAGTAGGCACCAATAGACACCTCATACAGGAGAGCTCTGGCTGGCATCTGGCAGGTGCCCCTCTGGGACGAAGCTTCCAGAGGAAGGAACAGGCAGCAATCTTGGCCGTTCTGCAGATTCTGCCAGTGACACCCAGGCAAACAGGGTCTGGAGTGGACCTCCAGTAAACTCCAGCAGACCTGCAGCAGAGGGGCCTTACTGTTAGAAGGAAAGCTAACAAACAGAAAGGAACAGTATCAACAGCAACAAAAAGGACATCTACTCAGAGACCCCAGCCAAAGGTCGCTGACTTTAAAGACCAAAGGTAGATAAATCCATGAAGATGGGGGGAAAACAGCACAAAAAGGCTGAAAATTCCAAAAACCAGAACGCATCTTCTCCTGCAAAGGATCACAACTCCTCGCCAGCAAGGCAACAAAACTGGACAGAGAATGAGTTTGACAAATTGACAGAATTAGGCTTCAGAAGATGGATAATGACAAACTCCTCTGAGCTAAAGGAGCATGTTCTAACCCAATGCAAGGAAGCTAAGAACCTTGAGAAAAGGTTAGATGAATTGCTAACTTTAATAACCAGTATAGAGAAGAACATAAATGACCTGATGGAGCTGAAAAACACAGCACAAGAATTTCGCGAAGCATACACAAGTATCAGTAGCAGAAACGATCAAGTGGAAGAAAGAATGTCAGAGATTGAAGATCAACTCAATGAAATAAAGCGAGAAGACAAGATTAGAGAAAAAAGAGTGAAGAGAAATGAACAAAGTCTCCAAGAAATATGGGACTATGTGAAAAGACCAAATATATGTTTGATTGGTGTACCTGAAAGTGACAGGGAGAATGGAACCAAGTTGGAAAACACTCTTTGGGATATTAGCCAGGAGAACTTCCCCAGTCTAGCAAGGCAGACCAATATTCAAATTCAGGAAATACAGAAAACACCACAAAGATATTCCTTGAGAAGAGCAACCACAAGACACATAATCATCAGATTCACCAAGGTTGAAATAAAGGAAAAAATATTAAGGGCAGCCAGAGAGAAAGGTCAGGTTACCCACAATGGGAAGCCCATCAGACAAACAGCAGATCTCTTAGCAGAAACCCTACAGGCCAGAAGAGAATGGGGGCCAATATTCAACATTCTTAAAGAAAAGAATTTTCAACCCAGAATTTCATATCCAGCCAAACTAAGCTTCATAAGTGAAGGAGAAATAAAATGCTCTACAGACAAGCAAATGCTGAAAGACTTTGTCACCATCAGGCCTGCCTTACAAGAGCTCCTGAAGGAAGCACTAAACATGGAAAGGATTAACTGGTACCATCCACTGCAAAAACATACGAAATTGTAACGACCATTGATGCTATGAAGAAATGACATCAACTAAAGGGCAAAATAACCAGCTGGCATCATAATGGCAGGATCAAATTCACATATAACAATATTAACCTTAAATGTAAATGGGCTAACTGCCCCAATTAAAAGACAGACTGGCAAATTGGATAAAAAGTCAACACCCATTGGTGTGCTATATTCAGGAGACCCATTTCACATGCAAAGACACACATAGCTCAAAATAAAGGGATGGAGGAATATTTACTAAGCAAATGGAAAGCAAAAAAGCAGGGGTTGCAATCCTAGTCTCTGATAAAACAGACTTTAAACGAACAAAGATCAAAAGAGACAAAGAAGGGCATTACATACTGGTAAAGGGGTAAATGCAACAAGAAGCAGAAACCATCCTAAATATATATGCACCCAATACAGGAACACCCAGATTATAAAACAAGTTATTAGAGACCTACAAAGAGGCTTAGACTCCCACACAATAATAGTGGGAGACTTTAACACCCCACTGTCAATAGTAGACAGATCAATGAGACAGAATGTTAACAAGGATATCCGGGACCTGAACTCAGCTCTGCAACAAGCAGACCTAATAGACATCTACAAAACTCTCCACCCCATATCAGCAGAATATACATTCTTCTCAGCACCACATTACACTTATTCTAAAATTGACCACATAATTGGAAGTAAAACACTCCTCAGCAAATGCAAAAGAACAGAAATCATAACAAACAGTCTCTCAGACCACAGTGCAATCAAATTAGAACTCAGGACTAAGAAACTCACTCAAAACTGCAGAAGTACATGGAAAGTAGACAACCTGCTCCTGAATGACTACTGGGTAAATATTGAAATGAAGGCAGAAAAAAAGATGTTCTTTGAAACCAATGAGAACAAAGACACACCATACCAGAATCTCTGGGACACATTTAAAGCAGTCTGTAGAGGGACATTTATAGCACCAAATGCCCACAAGATAAAGCAGGAAAGATCTAAAGTCGACACTAACATCACATTTAAAAGAACTAGAGAAGCAAGAGCAAACAAATTCAAAAGCTAGCAGAAAGCAAGAAATTACTAAGATCAGAGCAGAACGGAAGGACACAGAGACACAAAAAACTCTTCAAAAAATCAATGAATCCAGGATCTGGTTTTTTGAAATGATGAACAAAATAGTCAGCTAGCGAGAGTAATAAAGAAGAAAAGAGAGAAGAATCAAATAGACGCAATAAAAAATGATAAAGGGGATATCACCACCGATCCCACAGAAATGCAAACTACCACCAGAGAATACTGTAAACACCTCTACTCAAAGAAACTAGAAAATCTAGAAGAAATGGATAACTTCCTGGACACATACACCCTCCCAAGACTAAACCAGGGAGAAGTTGAATCCTGGAATAGACCAGTAACAAGTTCTGAAATTGAGGCAGCAATTAATAGCCTACCAACTAAGAAAAGTCCAGGACCAGATGGATTCACAGCCAAATTCCACCAGAGGTACAAAGAAGAACTGGTACCACTCCTTCTGAAACTATTCCAAACAACAGAAAAAGAGGGAATCCTCCCTAAATCATTTTATGAGGCCAGCATCATCCTAATGCCAAAACCTGGCAGAGACACAACAACAGAAATTTCAGGCCAATATCCCTGATGAACATGGATGCGAAAATCCTCAATAAAATACTGGCAAACTGAGTCCTGCAGCACATCAAAAAGCTTATCCACCACGATCAAGTCAGCTTCATCCCAGGGATGCAAAATAATAAATGTAATCCATCACATAAACAACCAATGACCAAAAACCACATGATTATCTCAACAGATGAAGAAAAGGCCTTCGACAAAATTCAACAGCCCTTCATGCTAAAAATTCTCTTTAAACTAGGTATTGATGGAACGTATCTCAAAATAAGAGCTATTCATGACAAACCCACAGCCAGTATCATACTGAAAGGGCAAAAACTGGAAACAATCCCTTTGAAAACCGGCACAACACAAGGATGCCCTCTCTCACCACTCCTTCACAGTATTAGAAGTTCTGGCCAGGGCAATCAAGAAAGAGAAATAAACAAAGGGTATTCAAGTATGAAAAGAGGAAGTCAAATTGTCTCTGTTTGCAGATGACATGATTGTATATTTAGAAAACCCCATCATCTCAGCCCCAAATCTTCTTAAGCTGATAAACAACTTCAGCAAAGTCTCAGGATACGAAATCAATGTGCAAAAAGCACAAGCATTCCTATACACCAAGAACAAATAGAGAGCGAAACTATCAGTGAACTCCCATTCACAATTGCTACAAAGAGAATAAAATACCTAGGAATCCAACTTACAAGGGATGTGAAGGATCTCTTTGAGGAGAACTACAAACCACTGTTCAAGGAAATAAGAGAGGACATAAACAAATGGAAAAATATTTCATGCTTATGGATAGGAAGAAACAATATTGTGAAAATGCCATATTTCCCAAAGTAATTTATAGATTCAATGCTATCCCCATCAAGCTACCACTGACTTTCTTCATAGAATTGGAAAAAACTACTTTAAAGTTCATATGGAACCAAAAAAGAGCCCGCATTGCCAAGACAATCCTAAGCCAAAAGAACAAAGCTGGAGGCATCACACTACCTGACTTCAAACTATACTACAAGGCTACAGTAATAAAAACAGCATGGTACTAGTACCAAAACAGATATATAGACCAATGGAACAGAACAAAGGCCTCAGAAATAACGTCACATATCTACAACCATCTGATCTTTGACAAACCTGACAAAAACAAGCAATCTGGAAAGAATTCCCAATTTAATAAATGGTGTTGGGAAAACTGGCTAGCCATACGCAGAAAGCTGAAACTGGATCCCTTCTTTACCTTATACAAAAATTAACTCAATATGGATTAATGACTTAAAAATAAGACCTTAAACCATAAAAACCCTAGACAAAAACTTAGGCAATACCATTTAGGACATAGGCATAGGCAAGGACTTCATGACTAAAACATGAAAGCAATGGCAACAAAAGCCAAAATTGACAAATGGGGTCTAATTAAACTAAAGAACTTTTGCACAGCAAAAGAAATTAACATCAGAGTGAACAAGCAACCGACAGAATGGGAGAAAATTTTTGCAATCTACCCATCTGACAAATGGCTAATATCCAGAATCTACAAATAACTTAAACAAATTTACAAGATAAAAACAAACAGCACCATCAAAAAGTGGCTGAAGGATATGAACAGACACTTCTTAGAAGAAGACATTTATGCAGCCAACAAACATATGAAAAAAAGCTCATCATCACTGGTCATTAGACAAATAAAATCAAAACCACAATGAGATACCATCTCATGCCAGTTAGAATGATGGTCATTAAAAAGTTAGGAAACAACAGATGCTGGAGAGGATGTGGAGAAATAGGAATGCTTTTACACTGTTGGTAGGAGTGTAAATTAGTTCAACCCTTGTGGAAGGCAGTGTGGTGATTCCTCAAGGATCTAGAACTAGAAATACCATTTGACCCAGCAATCCCATTACTGGGTATATACCCAAAGGATTATAAATCATTCTACTATAAAGACACATGCACACGTATGTTTATTGCAGCACTGTTCACAGTAACAAAGACTTTGAACCCACCCAAATGCCCATCAGTGATAGACTGGATAAAGAAAATGTAGTACATATACACCATGGACTACTATGCAGCCATAAAAAAGGATTAGCTCATGTCCTTTGTGTGGACATGGATGAAGCTGGAAACCATCATTCTCAGCAAACTGAAACAAGAACAGAAAACCAAACGTAGCATGTTCTCACTCATAAGTGGGAGTTGAACAATGAGCACACATGGACACAGGGAGGGGAACATCGCACACTGGGGCCTGTTGGGGGGTGGGGGCTTAGGGGAGGGATAGCATTAGGAGAAATACCTAGTGTAGACGACAGGTTGATAGGTACAGCAAACCACCATGGCACGTGTATACCTATGTAACAAACCTGCATGTTCTGCACATGTATCCCATCACTTAAAGTATTAAAAAAAAAAAAAAAAGGAATAGCAAGGCACCATTTTCAGAGCCTGGAACCTACTGTACTGCATCCTGTCCTAGGGCTCAAAAACCCTTGTGTCTCCACATCCCTGGAGCCCCATTGACATCCCCTACCTGCAGCCATGTGCTGCTGCTGGCTGCTCTCACCAAGGCCAAAGTGCAAGCCATTGGCATTGATCCCCATGTGCCCAGTGGCAGGGCCACCACATGTTTACAAGTTCCCTGAGAAAGATTATTCTGTTTGCAGCTGCCACTCAAGGCCAACTTGTGTGATTATAAAAAATTAAAATCATATCAAGTTTCTTCTTAGACCACAATAGAATACAATTAGAAATCAATAATGAGAAGAGCTTGGGAAACTATAAATAAATGGAAATTAAATAACATGCTTCTGAATGACCGTTAGGTCAAGAAAGAAATTAGGAGGAAATTAAAAAAAAATTTTTCAAACAAATGAAAACCAAAACACAACGTATCAAAACTGATGGAATAGAGAAAAAGCAATGCTAAGAGGAAAATTTATGGCAGTAATGACCTACATCATAAAAGTACGAAGACAATCTAACAATGCACCTCAAGGAACTAGAAAAGCAAGAACAAACCAACACAAAATTAGTAGAAGTAAATAAATAAAAATGAGAAGAGAACAAAATAGAGATTAAAAAACAATGGAAACAATTAACAAAACAAAGTTTTTATTGAAAAAAAATAAAACTGATAAACTGCTAGCTAGGCTAACCAAGAAAAAAAGAGAGAAGACCCAAATAAATAAAATCAAAAATAAAAGAGGAGACATTACAACTGATACCACAGAAATGAAAAACGCTATCAGAGACTGTTATGAAAAACTGTACACCAACAAACTAGAAAAATGGATAAATTCATGGACACATACAACCTACCAAGGTTGAATCAAGAAACAGAAAAACCAAACAGACCAATAACAAATAATGAGATTGGATCAGTGATACAAAGTTTCCAAACAAAGAAAAGTTCAGGACCAGATGGTTTCACTGCTGAATTTTACCAAACTTACAGAGAAGAATTAAAACCACTTCTCTTCAAACTATCCCAGAAAATTGGAGAGGAGATAATTCTTTATAAGTCATTCTGTGAGGCCAGCATTACTTTGATACCAAAACCAGACAAGGACATAAAAACAAACAAACAAACAAACAAAAAAACACTACAGGGCAATATCCCTGATAAACATAGATGCAAAAATTCTCAACAGAATACTAGCAAACTGAAATCATATGCAACTGGGGCAGGGGCTGGGGAGTGAAGAGAGGCTGGTTAATGGGTTAATGGTTAATGGGTACAAACAGAATTAGATAGAAGGAATACATTTTAATGTTCCATAGCATGGAAAGATGACTATAGGTAGTAACAATGTACTGTACATTTCAAAGCAGCTAGGAGATGGGACTTGAAATGTTCTTAACACATAGAAATGATAAATACTTGGGTGATGAATACACTAAATACCCTGACTTGAATATTACACATTTTATGCATGTAACAAAATATCACATGCACCCCATAGATGGGTACAAATATTAAATATTACATATCAGTTTTTAAAAATCTTAAATAGAAGAGCATTGTCCTCTTAATCTTTCTTGTTTCCTTATCTTAACCTCATGGGGCCAGGTATTTCAGTCTTGGTAATGGTGCTACATCAGACGATGTTCAAAGTAATTTCAGCACAACCTTTACAAGCTGAAGTTTTTGTAGTAGCCAGTAGGTGGCATCAAAAATCAATCACATTCTCTTTTTTTGTGGAAATCTCAAAGAAAAGGTTTGTACCTAAGTGTCATGAGCAACTTTCCCAGAGCTCAAGAGGCAGAGAAAGTTACACACAACAACAAAGCACTCCGTTTTCCTTTGAAGTCGCTGTTTCATCTCTTTTGACACTGTAGAAACCCCTGGTGTTTCTCCTAGAGTCTTTTTGGTTAGATAAAGCACAAAAGGCCAAAAGCCACATCTCAAATATCACACCACCTCTAAACATGGACTTTAGGCTCGGTTATTAAGGAATGTCTTCCAGAGTTGGGAATCAAAGGATTGCTTAAATACATCATGACAATTGTTAAAGTCTAACAGGTAAGTTTCCCCATTTTAGAGCTGCCTAAATTTCTTACACATCCTAACATAGATGCATTTCATTTTGGCATAGAAACACACACACACACACACACACACACACATTTATTTGTGGTGTTTAAAACATGTAATGATACTTTTACAAGCTATGCTATGTTTAAGATTTTTAGGCCTCGGTTAAACAAGTAAAATGGAAAGCCAAGTTCACTGCAACTGTCTGTGTGTAACCTAAACAGCATAAGACTTAGGGTTAGAATGTGCTACCTTTGCCATTTAATAGACAGTTGAACCTTAACAAGTATTTTAACCTTTCTGAATTTTAGTTTTCTAAATTTCCAAATAATAGTAATAATAGTCAGACTCACTTAGCAGTATTGTTGAGGACCTGATCAGATCTTTAAGCTGACCTCCACTTTGGGAGCAAATCATTCTTATCTGTGTTACCCCTTTTTTCTCATTCATTTAACAATGAATTTACTGAGCACATATTGTAATGCCAGACAATGCTGTAGGTTCTGAAGATATGACAGTGAAAAAGACAGAGAATGGCCCTGATCTCAAAGAACTTTGGGCCCAGCCCGGGAAGATAAACGAAGCTAACCAATTAATAACCAGGATAAATTCAGGCAGTGATAAGTATCTAAGACAGTAAATCAAGATCTTGTGCCAGAGACTAGGAAGAGGAATGGTGAAGGTGAGTGCGGCTGCTTTGGATGAGATTGTCAGCACTATATTTTAGACTTAAAATAGCACACTGTGCCAAACACAATAGATTGAATCCATAGCTTTCTTGACTTTATCTCTGAAGACCAAGAGACTCTTGAAGAAGAAATCTGTGCCTTATTTGCTCTAGTATATTGCATAGTGACTGGCCCATTGGAGGACCTCAACAACATGAAAGTGCTTTTAGAAGGCCAATGCATGCTTCTCCTACATGACTGTTCTCTCATTTAATTTTTGCTTCATTATCAGGAAATAAAGACTGAGGTAGGTTGTGTTCCATGCCATGGGTCAATGCTATAAGGAGGTAAAGTCAGAATTTGACTCCAGGGTACATATTCTTTTGAGAAAATGTTTATCTGTTTTTTTTTTCTTTTAAAGGGGCTTTAATTATGAAGACAATCTATTGTCTCAGCATATTTACTTCTTTTTTAAATTATTTAATTTTGGAAAATTCGGTGGGAATATAAAAGTGATACACATTTTTGGTAGAAACTTGCAATGCATATAAACATACAAGAAAATAAAAATAGTCAATTTTCTGTCATGATTCTATAAGGATATCTGTCATTATTTTTATTTTTATTTTTTTTAATTCAAACAAGGTCTGGCTCTGTTGCCCAGGCTGGAGTGCAGTGGTGCAATCTCAGTTCACTGCAACCTCCACCTCCTGGGCTCAAGCCATCCTCCCATCTCAGCCTCCTGATAGCTGGGACTACAGGCACTCCATCATGCTCAGCTAATTTTTTTAAATTTTTTTATTTTTATTTTTATTTTTATTTTTTGGTAGGGACAGGCTTTCACCATGTTGCCCAGGCCAGTCTTGAACTTCTGGGCTCAAGTGATTGGCTCGCCTCGGCTTCCCAAAGGGCTAGGATTACAGGCATGAGCCACCCTAGCTGGCCTAATTTTTAAATGAAAACAAGCTTAATATTTTTCTGCATACATGCTTATTGTGAACCATTGAAACAGCTCAAGAAGGTATAAGGAAGCAGCAAGAATGTTCTTTTTAAAATGTAAAATGGATTGGGTCACTCTTGTTGGAACACCTTTCTATGTCCTTCTCTGCACTTATAAATAATCCAAATACTTTATCAGAGTCCATAAGACACAGAAAATATGATTTCTACCTGTTTCTCAGACATCTCCTCATTCCACCACCCTCTTTATTGGCTACATTTTGGCCTCTTGGCTTCCTTCTAGTGTTAGTCCTGGTGTATCATAGGGTCACTCATGCCTCAGGACCTTTGCACTTATTGCCTCTGGCTTGAGTGCTCTTCGCAGGGCTTTTGAAAGGCTGGTGTCTTCCTGGTCTTCACATCTCGGTTCAGAAGTCACCTCCTCATGAGAGTGCTTCCCTCACCCCGTAACCACAAGGTAACTACCTCCCATTGCACACCAGTCATTCTCCATTAGGCCATCTGCTTTGTTTTTTTTCTTCATAGCATTGATCACTATTTGAAGCTATCTTGCTATTTACATTTTTATTGAGAATCTCCCTTTAACTTAAACGTAGGCTTCATGAGGGCAGGTAGCTTGTTCATTTGTTTTTACTGTAACCTCAGCCTTTAGAAAACTGTCTGGGATATAATAGGGGCTCAGAAATATGAGAATGAAAATAAAAATATAATCCCACAATTGAAAATAATTACTGTAAGCATATGTATATCCGTTCAGACTTTTTTCTTGCATATGTTTTCATATATGTGAATATAGAGTACACAAGTGTACAAACATACCAACAAAATGAAATTATACTACACATGCCATTTTAATAACTTCATTTCTTGAATTAACAATATATCATTGGCACATTTCCTTGCCAATAAATATATCTCTACCCAATAATTAATGATTAAATGGTATTTTATAATTTACTATACCGTAATTCATTTAATCAATCTCCTATTGAGAAACATTTAGGTTGTTTCCATTTTATTATTACTATTACATAGTGCCTATAACATTAGGAAATCTATGCAAATTTCCACTAGATGAGTTTCTAGGATGAAAACTGCTGAATCAAAAAGAACCTATGTTTGATAAATATTTTATAAAATCTGATAAATATCATATTACACTACTGCCAGTAGAAAATGAGGCGATTTTTTCTCCTCACTCTGGCCAACACCGGAAATTTTAATATTTTAAAATTTACTTGACAACCTATAAGACAAAAATAATATTTTAATTAATTTGCAATTCTTTTTTTAACTGTAGTTGAACTATATTTCTATCATTATTGGCCATTATATTATTTCCTGTTTATGACTTTTACCTACTTTCATATAGGATGATCTTTTTTTCTTTTTGATTTTGAAGAACAGCTCATATAAAAAAGGTGTTGATACATTTGGTCAGATATATATGTTGAAAATATTTGTTTTTCCTAGATTTCCATTTATCTTTCAACTTTGTTTCCAATGAGTTAAGGTGTATTTATGTGTTGAAATTCTTCAAAATTTCTATTTTCTGCTTTTGGTGTTATCTTTAGAAAAGTTTTCTTAACCCCATAATTCTATAAATATACCCTTGTATTTTCTTCTGTTACTTCTATGGTTTTATGTTTTATATACAAAATCATCAATGCTTTAGTGTTTATTTTGGTATAAGATATGAGATAAACATCCAATTTTATTTTATTTTTATGAATGGTATTTCAGTTAATTCAATACTATTTATTTAATAATCATCTTTCTGCTACTGACTTGAAATCTATCTTTATCACATTCAAAATTTATATTTTTAATAGGATTTATTTCTTTCTGTCTGGCTTTATGATAGTTTCACATTGTTATAATAATGTTACTATTATGATATATTTACTCCAATATTTTCCCTTGATACCATTTGATATGGTTTGGCTGTATCCCCACCTAAATCTCATCTTGAATTATAGCTCCCATAATTCCCACATGTTGTGGGAGGGAACCCGTGGGAGATAATTGAATGGTGGGGGCAGTTTCTCCCATGCAGTTCTGTTAGTGAATAAGTCTCACAAGATCTGATGGTTTCATAAGGGGAAACCCCTTTCACTTGGTTCTCATTCTGTCTTGTCTGCCACCGTGTAAGACGTGCCTTTTGCCTTCTGCCATGATTGTGAGGCCTCCCCAATCACGTGGAACTGTGAGTCCATTAAGCCCCTTTTTCTTTACATATTACCCAGTCTCAGGTATGTCTTTATCACCAGTGTGAAAATTGACTAATACACCATTTTATACAATAAAACTTATGCTTAAAAACTTTTAATATTGACTAAAATCTTGCATTTTTGTAAATATTTTACTACTGAAAGTCCAAATATAATTTAGAGTAACTTATTAAAATTTTAAATTAATACACATTTATCATAAGAATTAAAACAATCATGAGACTTAAAAATGTACATTAGAGCAGGTTACAGGATTCAGAAACAAATATATAAATTTATTATTTAGTAATTTTTTTAGAAATCAGAGAGGAAATGGGTATATTATTCAACAAACGATTCTGAAATAATTAACTCAGCAATTTGGGAAAATAGTTTGATTTCCACTTCAGTCTATATACAAAAATAAATTTCTAGGGGATTAGAAATTTAAATATAAGAAGGAAGCCATCAAAATACTAGAGAAATATTGGAGAATGTTATTTTCAGGGCGAGGAAGGCAATGATAACCCAGACCCCAGAAACTGTAAGGGAAAATCAGCAGAATCAACTGTTGAACATATATACATGATTTTCAGTGGTTCCATTCTATTTCATTAAATTGATGGGCCATAATTTACTATCATTCACATATTGTTGAGTATCTGTGTAGTTTCCAATATATTATTATTTTGAATAATACTTTAATGAACATGTTTGTGTTAAGCGAAGATTACCTTTGAAAGATCATTATGTACTGAAATTTGTGCTGTCACATTTTTGTTTGACATAAGTGGATCATTGGCTTATGTCTGGAAAACTTATTGTTACAAATGCCCTTTTAAAAATAAACTGTCTTAAAGAACTAGAGATTGAGAGATTTGTATGGTTTCTTTTACCACTTGGTGCTCTCTTTGTCCTTCATAGTGTGAAGGTTGCAAAGGTTTTGTGGGCAATGTCTAGAATTTTCTGAGTTACTGAAGTTAAAAGAATTACCTCCCTGGATCAAAATTTAGCCCAGTCATCTCTAACAGGCAATGAGGACTCAACTGGTCCCCTATAAATTTACCCTGACATGATTAGGAATTTGCCCCTCTCCTTAAATTTCTGGGTTTTCTTGATTGTAATAATTCTACTTCATGAATTTTGTTAACCATTTTCTGAATCTGTCTTTTTTCTTTTCTTATTTACATTTAAAAATTATTTTTAAAAATGTTAATAGTTTTTTGGGTACAGATGATTTTTGGTTCCATGGATGAATTCTTTGGTGGTGAATTCTGAGATTTTAGTGCACCCATCTCTTGAGCAGTATATACTGTATGCAATGTGTTTTCTTTTATCCCTCACCTCCTCATAGTCTCCCCACCCTCGAGTCCCCTAAGTCCATTATATCATTCTGCATGTTTTGTGTGTGTGTGTGTGTGTGTCCTCATAGCTTAGCTCTCACTTATAAGTAAGAACACACAGTATTTGGCTTTCTATTCCTGAGTTACTTCACTTAGAATAATGGCTTCCAGCTCCATTCAAGTTGCTACAAAAGGCATTATTTCATTCCTTTTTATGGCTGAGTAGTATTCCATGGTGTGTATATACAACATTTTCTTTATCCACTTGTTGGCTGAGGGGCACTTACGCTGGTTCCATGTCCTTGCAATTGTGAACTGTGCTGCTGTAAACATGTGTGTGCCTGTGTCTTTTTTACATAATGACTTCCTTTCCTTTGGGTAGATACCCAGTAATGGGATTGCTGAATCAAATGGTAGACCTACTTTTAGTTTTTAAGGAAACCCCATACTGTTTTCCATACTGGTTGTACTAATTTACATTCCCACCAGCTATGTAAAAATGTTCCCTTTTCACCACATACATGCCAACATCTATTGTTTTTTGACTTTTAATTATGGCCATTCTTGCAGTAGTAAGGTGGAATCTCATTATGGTTTTAATTTGCATTTCCCTGATGACTAGTGTGTTGGGCATTTTTTCATATGTTTGTTGGCTATTTGTATATCTTCTGTTGAGAAATGTCTATTCATGTCCTTAGCCCACTTTTGATGGGATTGTTTGTATTTTTCTTGCTGATTTGTTTGAGTTACTTGTAGATTATGGACACTAGTCCTTTGTCAGATGCATAGTTTGCAAATACTTTCTCCCACTCTTTGAGTTGTCTATTTACCCTGCTTATTTATTTTGCTGAGCAGAAGCTTTTTAGTTTAATTTGGTCCCATTTCTTTTTTTTTTAGACTTGTAATATTTTATTTCTCACAAGATAGATATTGTATCATGACCAGTTTGCTTTTTTTTTATTTTATTTTTTTATTTTTGTTTTTGTTGCTTTGCTTTTGGATCTTAGTCATGAATTCTTTGCCTAAATCAATGTCCAGAAGAGTTTTTCCAATGTTTTCTTCTAGAAGTTTTATGGTTTCAGGTCCTAGATTTAAGTCTTTGATCCATCTTGAGTTGATTTTTGTATTAAGTGAGAGATGAGGATCCAGTTTCATTATTCTACATGTGGCTTGCCAGTTTTCCCAGCACCATTTATTAAACAGGATGTCCTTTCCCCAATTTATGTTTTCGTATGCTTTGTCAAAGATCAGTTGGGTGTTAAGTATCTGGCTTTACTTCTGGGTTCTCTATTCTTCTCCATTGGTCTATGTGCCTATTTTTATACCAGTACCATGCTGTTTTGGTGACTATGGCCTTAAAGTACAGTTTGAAGTCAGGTAATGAGATGTCTCCAGATTTGTTCTTGCTTACTCTTGCTTTGGCTATGCAGGCTCTTTTTTTATTCCATATGAATTTAGGATTGTTTTTTCTAGTTCTGTGAGGAATCCTGGTGGATGAGAATTGCACTGAATTTGCAGATTGCTTTTGGCAGTATGGTCATTTTCACAATATTAATTCTATCCATCCATGAGCATAGGATGGGTTTCCATTTCTCTGTGTCATCTAGGATTTCTTTCAGCAGTGTTTTGTAGTTTTCCTTGTAGAGATCTTTCACCTTGTTGGTTAAGTGTGTTCCTAGGTATTTTATTTCATTTTTTGCAGATGTTGTAAAAGGGATTGAGTTCTTGATTTGATTCTCAGCTTGGTCATTGTTGATGGAGAGCAGTGCTACTAATTTGTGTACATTGATTTTGTAACCCGAGCCTTTAGTGAATTCATTTATCGGGTCTAGGAGCCTTTTGGATGAGTCTTTAGTTTTCTAGCTATGTGATCGTATCATCAGCAAACAGTGACAGTTTGACTTCCTCTTTTCCAACTTGCCCTTTATTTCTTTTTTTGTCTGATTGCTCTGACTAGGACTTCCAGTGCTATGTTGAATAGAAGTGTTGCATGTAGACATCCTTGTCTTTTTCCAGTTCTCAGGGGGAATGCTTTCAACTTTTCCCCATTTAGTATGATGTTGGCTGTGGGCTGTGGGTTTGTTACAGATGCCTTTTATTACTTTGAGGTAAGTCCCTTCTATTCCTTTTTGTTGAGGGCTCTCATCAGAAAGCAATGCTAGATTTTATCAAATACTTTTTCTGCATCTATTAAGATTGATCACACAATTTTTGTTTTTAATTCTGTGTATGTGATGTATCACATTTATTAACTTGCATATGTTAAACCATCCCTACATCCCTGGTATGAAACTCACTTGATCCTGATGTATTATCCTATTGATGTCCTGTTGGATTCAGTTAGCTAATATTTTGTTAAGAATTTTTGCATCTATGTTCATTAAGGATATTGGTCTGTAGGTTTCATTTTTGTTATGTTCTTTCCTGGTTTTAATATTAGGGTGATACGGGCTTCCTAGAATGATATAGGAGGAGCCCCTCTTTCTCTATCTTTCGGAATAGTTTTAGTAGGATCGGTACCAATTCTTTGAATATCTGGTAGAATTCAGGTGTGAATTTATCAGATTTTGGACTTTTTTGTTGTCAATTTTTAAAATTACTGAGCATCTATTCTTAAAATCTGTATATCTCTTGGAATAATATGCTCCATAGTTACAAGTGGGCAGCATAGACAACATAACTGAAGTGTCCTCAGCTATGTTTTTTGTTGTTGTTCTTGGAAGTCAGGGGTGTGGTTGCTTTGGGGTTTTTGTTAACCATCTAGAGCCAGCTTTTATAGAAACTGGATTGGTTTTGAAGAACCAAAAGATCCAGCAACCACCCCAGGTTTCCACAGAGAAATGGACCAGTGAGAGAAGAGGGAAGGTTTTCTAAAAATGTGAGATTTATGGGGGGCTGCTTGTGTGTGTGGTTTATTTTCTTAGCTTAGAAAAATAGACAATATGCTTTCAGAAATGAAAACTTCTGTTATGATTACCATTAGAAAGAAATTTGATGGAATATTCTTCCTTGTTTGTTTCAGCTATCCAGGGACATTGCCCACAGCAGCCAGGTTGCTTGGAAAAGGATACCAAACATTGAAGACTTTCTGGGTGTGCCCCTTACTTCGAAAGGTGGAATGATTTATCAGTAGACACTGTGAGAAAAATAATCTTAACAATTGGACTGTCTAGCTTTGTAGCAGCTACTCATACCTCAGTCTTCTAATAGCCCATTTATAAGGCATTTTAAAATATAGCTTCTGATAAAATCACTGGTCCAATCTATTCATTATAATTATATTTTTATAACTAGAGTCTTCATGCATTCTAATAAAATGCTGCATAACACTGACATCATGTCTTAAGACATATAATATAAAACTTCCCAACTGCTTATAGCTATCTGTTAGAAAAAGGGGAGGGAAGGCTTCCTTTATGAATTTAAATCTTCTTAAGAAGTCTGGTAGGATTACTGTAAAAGTGATATCTAGGTTCCAGTTTAGACAGTAAAATCACACAAAGCAAAGGTGGCCATACTCACTCATTGGGAGTGCCCTTCTGGCCACAAAAGTGGCCCTGGCTGTCTGTAGGATAGGCTGCTCTTCTGGGGTCCCCATGTACCCAGGCTGCAGGAACAAGAAAGGACAAATATGCTATCAGCAAAAGCCAGCTAAAGGCAATTTGATTTGAGATATTAGAATGCACCACTGCAACACACTAACCTCTCCCCCCTCAGTCACAGAAGATTATTGATTTTCTTCAAAGAGTAATTTCTTAATGAAAAGTAAAATAAAATATGGATGAACCAGTCAGAAAGCACATTTCTCTTATTCTCTCAGGATTCAGCTGGGTTGTAGCCAAAACATGAGGTAATGCACTTAGAAAATGACATTTATTAAAATGTGAATTAGAGGGCACATTATAAAAGCTCAGTTGGCTAGAAGTCACTTTTTCTAGGGTTCAAAACTAAATGACTTCATAGCAGACCTAATACATTTACAGTAAATAATATGATGTAATACTTTTGGGTTATGCATAGGTGAAAACCATTAAAAAATTCAAAGGAATGAAACTATAATGCCCAATTCAAATTTGCTAGTTCTTTATGATTTCATGTGACATTATAAAGGCAAACAATAGCAACTGCAGAGGCAATATGTAATAAAGACTTACCCTAAGTTCTGTCTGATAATCTCAGAGCTTAATAGAAGTATCAAGTGATCTCAAACTTCATGAAAACTAAGGACTTGATTTTCTATGAAGACAATGGGCTCAAACACATTACCCTTATTTTTTAAGAATTATAAACTTAATTTGATAGCTAGACCATAGGACCACAGAGAGTAACATATATCAGGTCAATTAGGAAATGCTTTCTAATTTTAGCTGAATATTTCTAACTTCTCCAATTTGACTAGTACAGTTCCTAAAAATCTGGGAAATGTGCTTGGGTCATCTAATGCTTGCCTCTGAATATGGAAAGATATCTCTTTGTCCTTTGCTTCCTTTAACATTTGCCCAGCTATCTCCCTCCCCACATTTATTGGATTTGACATTTCATGTTATAATTCAATCACTCTTATGTATATGGCCTGTGTGACTTGGGAAGATAAAAAAATCAATTCTGTATGAGAATTTCAATATGGAAGAAAAATTTTTCTCAATAATTTTTCTCAATCTAAGCCTGTCTTTTTAGTATCTAGCACTCACAAAAGTCCCCTTTGTCGGGAGGAGCCAAGATGGCCGAATAGGAACAGCTCCGGTCTACAGCTCCCAGCGTGAGCGACGCAGAAGACGGGTGATTTCTGCATTTCCATCTGAGGTACCGGGTTCATCTCACTAGGGAGTGCCAGACAGTGGGCGCAGGTCAGTGGGTGCGCGCACCGTGCGCGAGCCGAAGCAGGGCGAGGCATTGCCTCACCTGGGAAGCGCAAGGGGTCAGGGAGTTCCCTTTCCCAGTCAAAGAAAGGGGTAACGGACGCACCTGGAAAATCGGGTCACTCCTACCCGAATATTGCGCTTTTCAGACCGGCTTAAAAAACGGCGCACCACGAGACTATATCCCACACCTGGCTCGGAGGGTCCTACGCCCACGGAATCTCACTGATTGCTAGGGCAGCAGTCTGAGATCAAACTGCAAGGCGGCAGCGAGGCTGGGGGAGGGGCGCCAGCCATTGCCCAGGCTTGCTTAGGTAAACAAAGCAGCCGGGAAGCTCGAACTGGGTGGAGCCCACCACAGCTCAAGGAGGCTTGCCTGCCTCTGTAGGCTCCACCTCTGGGGGCAGGGCACAGACAAACAAAAAGACAGCAGTAACCTCTGCAGACTTAAATGTCCCTGTCTGACAGCTTTGAAGAGAGCAGTGGTTCTCCCAGCACGCAGCTGGAGATCTGAGAACGGGCAGACTGCCTCCTCAAGTGGGTGCCTGACCCCTGACCCCCGAGCAGCCTAACTGGGAGGCACCCCCCAGCAGGGGCACACTGACACCTCACACGGCAGGGTATTCCAACAGACCTGCAGCTGAGGGTCCTGTCTGTTAGAAGGAAAACTAACAAACAGAAAGGACATCCACACCAAAAACCCATCTGTACATCACCATCATCAAAGACCAAAAGTAGATAAAACCACAAAGATGGGGAAAAAACAGAACAGAAAAACTGGAAACTCTAAAACGCAGAGCACCTCTCCTCCTCCAAAGGAACGCAGTTCCTCACCAGCAACGGAACAAAGCTGGATGGAGAATGATTGTGACGAGCTGAGAGAAGAAGGCTTCAGACGATCAAATTACTCTGAGCTACGGGAGGACATTCAAACCAAAGGCAAAGAAGTTGAAAACTTTGAAAAAAATTTAGAAGAATGTATAACTAGAATAACCAATACAGAGAAGTGCTTAAAGGAGCTGATGGAGCTGAAAACCAAGGCTCGAGAACTACGTGAAGAATGCAGAAGCCTCAGGAGCCGATGCGATCAACTGGAAGAAAGGGTATCAGCAATGGAAGATGAAATGAATGAAATGAAGTGAGAAGGGAAGTCTAGAGAAAAAAGAATAAAAAGAAATGAGCAAAGCCTCCAAGAAATATGGGACTATGTGAAAAGACCAAATCTACGTCTGATTGGTGTACCTGAAAGTGATGCGGAGAATGGAACCAAGTTGGAAAACACTCTGCAGGATATTATCCAGGAGAACTTCCCCAATCTAGCAAGGCAGGCCAACATTCAGATTCAGGAAATACAGAGAACACCACAAAGATACTCCTCGAGAAGAGCAACTCCAAGACACATAATTGTCAGATTCACCAAAGTTGAAATGAAGGAAAAAATGTTAAGGGCAGCCAGAGAGAAAGGTCGGGTTACCCTCAAAGGGAAGCCCATCAGACTAACAGCAGATTTCTCGGCAGAAACCCTACAAGCCAGAAGAGAGTGGGGGCCAATATTCAACATTCTTAAAGAAAAGAATTTTCAACCCAGAATTTCATATCCAGCCAAACTAAGCTTCATAAGTGAAGGAGGAATAAAATACTTTACAGACAAGCAAATGCTGAGAGATTTTGTCACCACCAGGCCTGCCCTAAAAGAGCTCCTGAAGGAAGCGCTAAACATGGAAAGGAACAACCGGTACCAGCCGCTGCAAAATCATGCCAAAATGTAAAGACCATTGAGACTAGGAAGAAACTGCATCAACTAATGAGCAAAATCACCAGCTAACATCATAATGACAGGATCAAATTCACACATAACAATATTAACTTTAAATGTAAATGGACTAAATTCTCCAATTAAAAGACACAGACTGGCAAGTTGGATAAAGAGTCAAGACCCATCAGTGTGCTGTATTCAGGAAACCCATCTCACGTGCAGAGACACACATAGGCTCAAAATAAAAGGATGGAGGAAGATCTACCAAGCAAATGGAAAACAAAAACAGGCAGGGGTTGCAATCCTAGTCTCTGATAAAACAGACTTTAAACCAACAAAGATCAAAAGAGACAAAGAAGGCCATTACATAATGGTAAAGGGATCAATTCAACAAGAGGAGCTAACTATCCTAAATATATATGCACCCAATACAGGAGCACCCAGATTCATAAAGCAAGTCCTGAGTGACCTACAAAGAGACTTAGACTCCCACACATTAATAATGGGAGACTTTAACACCCCACTGTCAACATTAGACAGATCAACGAGACAGAAAGTCAACAAGGATACCCAGGAATTGAACTCAGCTCTGCACCAAGCGGACCTAATAGACATCTACAGAACTCTCCGCCCCAAATCAACAGAATATACATTTTTTTCAGCACCACACCACACCTATTCCAAAATTGACCACATAGTTGGAAGTAAAGCTCTCCTCAGCAAATGTAAAAGAACAGAAATTATAACAAACTATCTCTCAGACCACAGTGCAATCAAACTAGAACTCAGGATTAAAAATCTCACTCAAAGCCACTCAACTACATGGAAACTGAACAACCTGCTCCTGAATGACTACTGGGTACATAACGAAATGAAGGCAGAAATAAAGATGTTCTTTGAAGCCAACGAGAACAAAGACACAACATACCAGAATCTCTGGGATGCATTCAAAGCAGTGTGTAGAGGGAAATTTATAGCACTAAATGCCCACAAGAGAAAGCAGGAAAGATCCAAAATTGACACCCTAACATCACAATTAAAAGAACTAGAAAAGCAAGAGCAAACACATTCAAAAGCTAGCAGAAGGCAAGAAATAACTAAAATCAGAGCAGAACTGAAGGAAATAGAGACACAAAAAACCCTTCAAAAAATCAATGAATCCAGGAGCTGGTTTTTTGAAAGGATCAACAAAATTGATAGACCGCTAGCAAGACTAATAAAGAAAAAAAGAGAGAAGAATCAAATAGACACAATAAAAAATGATAAAGGGGATATCACCACCGATCCCACAGAAATACAAACTACCATCAGAGAATACTACAAACACCTCTACGCAAATAAACTAGAAAATCTAGAAGAAATGGATACATTCCTTGACACATACACTCTCCCAAGACTAAACCAGGAAGAAGTTGAATCTCTGAATAGACCAATAACAGGAGCTGAAATTGTGGCAATAATCAATAGTTTACCAACCAAAAAGAGTCCAGGACCAGATGGATTCACAGCCGAATTCTACCAGAGGTATAAGGAGGAACTGGTACCATTCCTTCTGAAACTATTCCAATCAATAGAAAAAGAGGGAATCCTCCCTAACTCATTTTATGAGGCCAGCATCATTCTGATACCAAAGCCTGGCAGAGACACAACCAAAAAAGAGAATTTTAGACCAATATCCTTGATGAACATTGATGCAAAAATCCTCAATAAAATACTGGCAAAACGAATCCAGCAGCACATCAAAAAGCTTATCCACCACGATCAAGTGGGCTTCATCCCTGGGATGCAAGGCTGGTTCAATATACGCAAATCAATAAATGTAATCCAGCATATAAACAGAGCCAAAGACAAAAACCACATGATTATCTCAATAGATGCAGAAAAAGCCTTTGACAAAATTCAACAACCCTTCATGCTAAAAACTCTCAATAAATTAGGTATTGATGGGACGTATTTCAAAATAATAAGAGCTATCTATGACAAACCCACAGCCAATATCATACTGAATGGGCAAAAACTGGAAGCATTCCCTTTGAAAACTGGCACAAGACAGGGATGCCCTCTCTCACCACTCCTATTCAACATAGTGTTGGAAGTTCTGGCCAGGGCAATCAGGCAGGAGAAGGAAATAAAGGGTATTCAATTAGGAAAAGAGGAAGTCAAATTGTCCCTGTTTGCAGACGACATGATTGTTTATCTAGAAAACCCCATTGTCTCAGCCCAAAATCTCCTTAAGCTGATAAGCAACTTCAGCAAAGTCTCAGGATACAAAATCAATGTACAAAAATCACAAGCATTCTTATACACCAACAACAGACAAACAGAGAGCCAAATCATGAGTGAACTCCCATTCACAATTGCTTCAAAGAGAATAAAATACCTAGGAATCCAACTTACAAGGGATGTGAAGGACCTCTTCAAGGAGAACTACAAACCACTGCTCAAGGAAATAAAAGAGGATACAAACAATTGGAAGAACATTCCATGCTCATGGGTAGGAAGAATCAATATCGTGAAAATGGCCATACTGCCCAAGGTCATTTACAGATTCAATGCCATCCCCATCAAGCTACCAATGACTTTCTTCACAGAATTGGAAAAAACTACTTTAAAGTTCATATGGAACCAAAAAAGAGCCCGCATCGCCAAGTCAATCCTCAGCCAAAAGAACAAAGCTGGAGGCATCACACTACCTGACTTCAAACTATACTACAAGGCTACAGTAACCAAAACAGCATGGTACTGGTACCAAAACAGAGATATAGATCAATGGAACAGAACAGAGCCCTCAGAAATAACGCCGCATACCTACAACTATCTGATCTTTGACAAACCTGAGAAAAACATGCAATGGGGAAAGGATTCCCTATTTAATAAATGGTGCTGGGAAAACTGGCTAGCCATATGTAGAAAGCTGAAACTGGATCCCTTCCTTACACCTTATACAAAAATCAATTCAAGATGGATTAAAGATTTAAACGTTAGACCTAAAAGCATAAAAACCCTAGAAGAAAACCTAGGCATTACCATTCAGGACATAGGCGTGGGCAAGGACTTCATGTCCAAAACACCAAAAGCAATGGCAACAAAAGACAAAATTGACAAATGGGATCTAATTAAACTAAAGAGCTTCTGCACAGCAAAAGAAACTACCATCAGAGTGAACAGGCAACCTACAAAATGGGAGAAAATTTTCGCAACCTACTCATCTGACAAAGGGCTAATATCCAGAATCTACAATGAACTCAAACAAATTTACAAGAAAAAAACAAACAACCCCATCAAAAAGTGGGCGAAGGACATGAACAGACACTTCACAAAAGAAGACATTTATGCAGCCAAAAAACACATGAAAAAATGCTCATCATCACTGGCCATCAGAGAAATGCAAATCAAAACCACTATGAGATATCATCTCACACCAGTTAGAATGGCAATCATTAAAAAGTCAGGAAACAACAGGTGCTGGAGAGGATGTGGAGAAATAGGAACACTTTTACACTGTTGGTGGGACTGTAAACTAGTTCAACCATTGTGGAAGTCGGTGTGGCGATTCCTCAGGGATCTAGAACTAGAAATACCATTTGACCCAGCCATCCCATTACTGGGTATATACCCAAATGACTATAAATCATGCTGCTATAAAGACACATGCACACGTATGTTTATTGCGGCATTATTCACAATAGCAAAGACTTGGAACCAACCCAAATGTCCAACAATGATAGACTGGATTAAGAAAATGTGGCACATATACACCATGGAATACTATGCAGCCATAAAAAATGATGAGTTCATGTCCTTTGTAGGGACATGGATGAAACTGGAAACCATCATTCTCAGTAAACTATCACAAGAACAAAAAACCAAACACCGCATATTCTCACTCATAGGTGGGAATTGAACAATGAGATCACATGGACACAGGAAGGGGAATATCACACTCTGGGGACTGTTGTGGGGTGGGGGGAGGGGGGAGGGATAGCATTGGGAGATATACCTAATGCTAGATGACGAGTTAGTGGGTGCAGCACACCAGAATGGCACATGTATACATATGTAACTAACCTGCACAATGTGCACATGTACCCTAAAACTTAAAGTATAATAAAAAAAATAAGAAAAAAAAAAAAAAAAAAAAAAAAAAAAAAAAAAAGAACCCAAAGAGAGAAGAGAGAAGCAGAGAGAAATTAAATGGAGGTGTTTAATTTACAAAAAAAAAAAAAAAAAAAAAAAAAAAAGTCCCCTTTGTCTAATTCTTTCTCCAATGTCATAGAGGCCAAATTGGTTTCATCTTCTAATACCTTCTTATTAAATCTGACTCATTCGGGTAGCTCTCAGCTGCCATATCTTCCTGTCTCTATTTCCCAGAATAAAAAAAGTGGACTACAAATAAGGCATTTAAATAACAAAGTGTTCAATGTGCGATGTCTCCAGACCCTGTATCATTACATTCTGCTTCTATTCCTTAGTTTGTCATGTTTTGGCTAAATCTAAGAAAGAGCTTTATTTTACCTATTTTTCTGTAATGTTTTTAAAGCTTTATTCTAAAATGCCTTATTCTTTTTTTTGTATACAATTATTAATTCAGAAATGAGCACCCGAAGCATTTGGATTGTTAGATTTTCCCCGAGTGAGTCAATTATTTTCAGTCCTGACTTTCTAATTTGTTACTACAAAATGAGTATAATAATACCTAATCCCACAAGAATGTTGAGAATATAAAAGAAGATAATGAAAATAGAGTGACTAACATGGTGCTTGGCATACAATATGGACTCAGTAATCTTAGTTCTTGTCTTATTTGGGTTTCCCCAAAAGCAAAATCTAAGACAAGAGCTTTGATGCAGGTGGTTTATCTGGGAGGTGATTCCAGGAAGCTTAAATAGGTATAAGGGAGATGAGACGGAAGGGAGCAAAGCCAATCAAGTGCATGTTAATGAGTGGAATACTGTTGCGGGCAGCTGGGGCTCCATCCCTCTGGGAAACTTCTGCAGAGCCGTGTGGAACATGTCTGTCAGTAGGAATTGTAAAACTGCCCACCACAACTGCAAAAAAACTCAGGTGGGTCAAGGGGAAGCAGGGTCAGGTATCCGCAGCATCTGCTATTGTTTTCTTTCCCCTTTTCATCATCAATTAATTAAGTAAAGGATTTACTAAATGATCATGATGTGTCCCATACTAGAAGTCATACCAATGTGAATTTATGTTAGAGTTCTCAAGAAATACACGAAAAGGGGAGAATAAGGTTTGTAGAAGGTTTAGAGAACAGGTGAGACTTGAGAAAGACTTTAAAAAATAATTAGGATTTGGACATGTGGCTGGAAATAGGGAAGGATTTATAGATTGAGGAAACAGTATAATAATAAGATCTTTCATTTATTAATTGCTCACAATGTGACAGCTGTTGTGCTAACTTGAGTACACCCATTGCCTCAGCTGAATCTTATAGCAAGCCTAAAAGGTAGGTATTACTTTCACCTGAATGGTATAGATAGCTGCAGCTCAGAGTTTAATTTACTACTCAAAATCACACAGCTTTAAGTGAGATAAACACGGTATGAACTCAGGTGTGTTGCTTGCTTTCTATTGCCTGTGGTTTTAACCACCAAACTAGAAAGGCGATAATGCTTTCTGCAAAAGGATAAAGCAGGAATGAGCTTGTTAACAGGCGGAAAACAAGGACATCAGCTAAATAAAGATCAGCAAAATGTTCATAACATAGGAAAAGAGATGACAGGCAATTTTGGAGCTTTTGCCATTTGGAGAGAAAAGCTTCATACTTGTGGCAGGGGGAGAAGGAGTGTATCTGATTGGGAGGGATCTGAGTGTCTGGGGATAAAGGAGAGAGAGATGAAGATGGAAGTGTCAAGAGAAGAATACTCTTTCTTGACTTTCTGGTTTTGAACTGTGGCAGGTGGTTGTGTTTACTGAGCTGCTGCTACACCTCTCCACACAGCCTCTGGCACAGAAGTTGTGCTGCAGATGGTCTGTGTTTGAGCTGAAACATAAAGACTTTGAGCTGAAAGCTACAAAAAAGAGGAAAAAAAGGACATGGGCAGCAGCCATCATTTTGTCCCTATTAATAAATTAAGGAGCTTCTGACATTTTACTCCCTTTCTTGGAATTTTTCTATTCATGGAACATCCAAAACTATGCTGTCCAATACCGTAGCCACTATCCATGTGTCTATTCAGCACTTGAAATGGCTTCTCCAAATTGGGACATACTGTAAGTGCAAAATACACATCATATTTTAAAGACATTATAAACGACAACAAATAAGAATATCTTCATTTTTATATTGGTTACATTTGAAATATTTTGTTATATTTAAGTAAATAAAATGTATTATTAAGTTATTATTAAAATTATTTTCACCTGTTTCCTTTTAAATGTAGCTATCAGAAAATTTAAACTTACACATATAATTCACTTTATATTTCTCATGGACAGATCTGTTCTAGTAGAAAGAACAGTGTCAAGGGCTTCTTTAAGGTGATTATGAGTGCCATAACGTTACCAGTTTGTATGACAGTCATTCTCAAGCACATCATACCCAACACATCCTTTTTATAATAGTTAACAATGCTCCTTGTACAATCTTGAAATAATAGTCACAGATAATATATCTCAGCCAAACTCATAATTTCCTTTAAAAAGGCAATAAAATATCCTATGTAATACGAATGAGAAATAATAAAAAGTATTTTATAATTAAATAGTATGCACATCAATATGCAAATGCTCAAATGTGACTAAACTGGAAGAGATGTGAGTAGTCAAGTGCTTACACCTACAGGTAGAATCACTGTGAATGTAGCAGCTTTAAGTGCAGGAGGAAATATGTATATTGAATAGGAAAATCAAATACAACAAGTGGTGTGTTTTTAATGATATAATTTTCCTAAATGAACAAATTTTAGCAAATTCTAACAACAAAAAAGTAGAATCTTCTCTCAAATTCCCTTGGTACTTATTGCAATCATGCAAAATAACTTTTATTACTTTATTTTATTTTATATTTTTATTGATATAGTTGCACATATTTTTAGGGTACACATGATGTTTTGATACATGTATACAAGGTTTAATGATCAAATCAGGATAACTGGAATATCTATCACCTCAAACCTTTTTCTTTGTGTTGGGAACACTACAATTCTTGTCTTCAAGCTATTTTTAAATACACAATAAATTATTGTTAACTACAGTTTCCCCACTGTACTGTCAGATACTAAAATTTATTCCTTTGAATGGCATATTTGTACTCATTAACCAACTTCTCTTCATCTCTCCCTCCCTCATTCCCTTTCCAGCCCCTGCTAACCACCATTCTACTCTGTACCTCCATGAGATCCACTTTTTAAAGCTTTTGTAATGTTAGAACAGAATTTCTAGATTCAAATATGTGAAAACAAGTTTTCACCTACATCAGTGGGACATGGGAAAGTCAAGCAGAAAGTGAGGTGTAGGAGTAAGCCACCTTGAAGGCACATCCTCCACCCTAACTCAAGCCTTCAGTTGACTGCAGCTTTGGCTTACATCATAACCACAACTTCATAAAGAACCTGGACCCAGAACCACCCAACCAAGCCGTTCCTACATTCCTGACCACGGAAATTGTGAAATAAGAAATATTTGTTTTTTAAGTTGCCAAGTTTGAGTGTAGTTTACAATGCAGCAATAGATAATGAATTATTATATAGTTTTTAAAAAATCTTTTTTTCTTCAGAATTTATCTTATAGCTTTTTTACCCTTTGGCTTATATTTTGAATTAATGTATAGTATCCCCAAACAGTTTCCTTTTTTTACAACTTATAAAGTGTATGTTTGTATGTATGTATACATGTATGTATGTATTTTTATTTCAATAGGTTTTGGGGGGAACAGGTGGTGTTTCATTACATGGATAAGTCCTTTAGTGGTGATTTCTGAGATTTTGGTGCACCTGAGCAGTGTACATTCTACCCAATGTGTAGTATCTTACCTCTCAACCCCTCCCACTTTTTCCCTAGAGTCTTCAAAGTACATTGTATCATTTGTATGCTTTTGCATCCTCATAGCTTAGCTTCCATCTATAAGCGAGAACATACGATGTTTGGTTTTGCATTCCTGAGTTACTTCACTTTGAATGATGGTCTCCAGTTCCATCCAGGTTGCTGCAAATTACATTATTTCATTCCTTGTTATGGCTGAGTAGTATTCCATTGTGTGTGTGTTTATATATTATATATTATATATATATATTGTATATATATATATATATATAAAAAACACCTTTTCTTTATTCACTCATTGATTGATGGGCACTAGGGCTAATTCCATATGATATGGTCTGGCCTTGTGTCCCCACTAAAATCTCATCTTGAATTGTAATCCAAATTATAATCCTCACGTGTTGGAAGAGGGATCTCGTGGGAGGTGATTAGATCATGAGGGTGGTTCTACCACGCTGTTCTCATGATAATGAGCGAGTTCTCATGAGATCTGATGGTTTTATAAGGGACTTTTTCCCCCTTCACCATGCATTTCTCCTTCCTGCCTCCATGTGAAGAAAGATGTGTTTGCTTCCCCTTCTGCCATGATTGTAAATTTCCTGAGACCTCCCCAGTCATGCTGAACTGTGAATCAATTAAACCTCTTTCCTTTATAAATTACACAGTCTTGGGTGTGTCTTTATTAGCAGCATGAGAACAGAATAATACAATAAATTGGTACAGGAATGGGGTGCCTCTATAAAGACACCCAAAAATGTGGAAGTTACTTTGGAACTGTGTAGTAGGCAGAGGCTGGAGCAGTTTGGAGGGCTCAGAAGAAGACAGAAGAATGTGGGACAGTTTGGAACTTCCTAGAGACTTGGAGGGCTCAGAAGACAGGTAGAGGTGGGAAAGTTTGGAACAACTTAGAGACTTGTTGAATAGCTTTGACCAAAATGCTGATAGTGATATGGACAATGAAGTCCAGGCTGAGATGATCTCAGATGGAGATGAGGAACTTCTTGGGAACTGGAGCAAAAGTGACTCTTGCTATGCTTTAGCAAGGATAATGGCAGCATTTTGCCCCTGCCCTAGAGATCTGTGGAACTTTGAACTTGAGAGAGATGATTTAGGGTATCTGGTGGAAGAAATTTCTAAGCAGCAAAACGTTCAAGAGGATGTGGAGCATAAAAGTTTGGAAAATTTGCAGCCCAACAATGTGATAGAAAAGAAAAACCCATTTTCTGGGGAGGAATTCAAGCCTGCTGCAGAAATTTGTCTAAGTATCAAGCAGCCAGATGTTAACCACCAAGATAAAGGGGAAAATGTCTCCAGGGCATGTCAAAGACTTGAAAGGCAGCCCCTCTGATCACAGGCTCAGAACCTAAGAGGGGAAATCATTTCCTGGGCTGGTGCCAGGCCCCACCCTGCTGTATTTAGCCTAGGGACTTGGTGCCCCACATCCCAGCCACTCTAGCTGTGGCTGAAAGGGGCCAGGGTATAGCTCAGCCCATTGCTTCATAGGGTGAAAGTCCTGAGCCTTGGCAACTTCCATATGGTGTTGGTCCTGTGGGTGCACAGAAGACAAGAATTGAGGTTTGGGAACCTTCACCTAGATTTCAGAGGATGTATGGAAATGCCTGTATGTCCAGTCAGAAGTTTGCTTCAGAGGTGGAACCCTCACGGAGAACCTCTGCTAGGGCAGTGCAGAAGAGAAATATAAAGTCAGAACCTCCACTGGAGCATTGCCTAGTGGAGCTGTTAGAAGAGGCCCACCATCCTCTAGATCCCAGAATGGTAGGTCCACCAACAGCTTGCATGATGCAACTGGAAAAGCCACAGACACTCAATGCCAGCCAGTGACAACAGCTGGAAAGGGGGCTGTACTCTGCCAAGTCACAGGGGTGGAGCTGCCTATGACCAAGGGAGCCCACCTCTTGCATCAGCGTGACCTGGATGTGAGACATAGAATCAAAGAAAATCGTTTCAAAACTTTAAGGTTTAATGACTGCCCTATTGGATTACAGACTTGCATGGGGCCTATAGCCCCTTTGTTTTGGCCAATTTCTCCCATTTGGAATGGGTGTATTAACCCAATGCCTGTATCCCTATTATATCTAGGAAGTAATTAACTTGTTTTTGATTTTACAGGTTCACAGGCAGAAGGAACTTGCCTTGTCTCAGATGAGACTTTGGACTTGGACTTTTGGGTTAATGGTGAAATGAGTTAAGACTTTAAGGAACTGTTGGGAAGGCATAATTGTGTATTGAAATGTGAGAAGCATGTGAGATTTGGAAGGGGCCAGGGGTGGAATAATATGGTCTGGTTCTGTGTTCCCACCAAAATTTCATCTTGAATTATAATCTGAGTGTAATCCCCACGTGTTGGGAGTGGAGCTTCATGGAAGGTCACTAGATCATGGGTGCAGTTTCCCCGTGCTGTTCTTGTGATAGTGAACAGCAAGTGAACCATACAGATCATGAGATCTAATGGTTTTATAAGGGGCTTTTTCCCCCTTTGCTCTGCACTTCTTCCTGCCGCCATGTGAATAAGGATGTGTTTGCTTCCCCTTCCACCATGATTGTAAGTTTCCTGAGGTCTCCCCAGCCATGCTGAACTGTGAGTTAATTAAACCTCTTTCCTTTATAAATTACCCAGTCTTGGGTATGTTTTTATTAGCAGTGTGAGAATGGGCTAATACACCATATTTTTGCATTTGCGAATCGGGTGACTGTAAACATGCGTGTGCAAGTATCTTTTTCGTGTAATGATTTCTTTTTCTCTGGGTAGATACCCAGTAGAGGGACTGCTGGATCAAATGGCAGATCTACTTTTAGTTCTTTAAGGAATCTCCACACTGTTTTCCATAGTGGTTGTACTAGTTTACATTCCCACCAGCAGTGAAAAATATTCCCTTTTCATCACATCCACATCAGCATCTATTTTTTTTTATTATGGCCATTCTTGCAGGAGTAAGGTGGTATTGTGTTGTAGTTTTGATTTGCATTACCCTGGTAATTAGTGATCTTGAGCATTCTTTCATGTGTTTGTTGGCCATTTGTATATCTTCTTTTGAGAATTGTCTATTCATGTCCTTTGCCCACTTTTTGATCAGATTCTTTGGTGTTTTTCTTTCTGATTTGTTTGAGTTTTTTGCAGATTCTGGATATTAGTCCTTTGTCAGACACATACTTTGTGAAGAGTTTCTCCAACTCTGTGTGTTGTCTGTTTACTCTGCTGATTATTTCTTTTTCTGTGCAGACGCTTTTTAGTTTAATTAAGTCCCATCAATTTATCTTTGTTTTTTTGTCACATTTGCTTGTGGGTTCTTGGTCATGAACTTTTTGTCTAAGCCAATGTCCAGAAGAGTTTTTCTGATGTTATCTTCTAGAATTTTTATCGTTTCAGGTCTTAGATTTAAATCTTTGATTCATCTTCAGTTGATTTTTGTATAAGGTGAGAGATGAGGATCCAGTTTTATTCTTCTACATATGGCTTACCAATTATCCCAGCACCATTTGTTGAACAGGATTTCCTTTCCCTACTTTTTTTTTTGTTTGCTTTGTCGAAGATCAGTTGGCTGTAAGTATTTGGCTTTATTTCTGGGTTTTCTATTCTGCCCCATTGGGCTATGTGCCTATTTTTATAGCAGTACAATGCTGTTTTGGTGACTATGGCCTTATAGTATAGTTTGAAGTTGGGTGATGTGATCTGTGATCCCTTCAGATTTGTTCTTTTTGCTTACTCTTGCTTTGGTTATGCAGGCTCCTTTTTGATTCCATATGAATTTTAAGATTGTTTTTTCGACTTCTGTGAAGAATAATGGTATTTTGATGTGAAATGGCCTAATCTGTACATTGTTTTCAGCAGTATGGTCATTTTCACAATATTGATTCTACCCATCCATGGGCATGGTATGTGTTTCCATTTGTTTCTGTCATCTATGATTTCTTTCAGCAGTGTTTTGTAGTTTTCTGTGTAGCGATGTGTCACCTCCTTGGTTTGGTATATTCCTAAGTATTTTGTTTTTGTTTTGCAGTTATTATAAAAGGGATTGAGTTCTTGATTTGATTCTCGGTTTGGTCACTTTGTGTATAGCAGTGCTACTAATTTGTGTACATTGATTTTGTATCCTGAAACTTTATTTATTTATACTGAATTTATTTATCAGTTCTAGCAGCTTTTTGGATGAGTCTTTAGGGTTTTCTAGGTAGACAATCATATCATTGGTGAATAATGACAGTTTGACTTCCTCTTTACTGATTTGAATGCCCTTTATTTATTAATGTTGTCTGGTTACTCTGGCTAGGACTTCTAGTACTACATTGAATAGAAGTGTTGAAAGCAAGCATCCTTGTCTTGTTTCAGTTCTCAGGGGGAATGGTTTAAACTTTTCCCAGTTTAGTATAATGTTGGCTGTGGGTTTTTCATAAATGGCTTTTATTACCTTATGGTGTGTCCCTTTTATGCCAATTTTGCTGAGGGCCTTAATACTAAAGGAATGCTGAATTTTATCAAATGCTTTTCCTGTGTCTATTGAGATGATCATACAATTTTTGTTTTTAAATCTGTTTATGTGATGTATCACATTTATTGACTTGCATATGTTAAATCATCCCTGAATCTCTGGTATGAAACCCACTTGATCATAATGTATTATCGTTTTGATGTGCTGTTGGATTCAGTTAGCCGGTGTTTTGTTGAGGATTTTTGCATCTATGTTCATCAGGAATATTGGTCTATAGATTTTTTGTGTGTGTGATGTTCTTTCCCGGTTTTGGCATTAGGGTGATACTGGCTTCACAAAACGATTTAGAAGGTTCCCTCTTTATCTTTTGGAATGGTGTCTATAGGATTGGTACAACTTTTTCTTTGAATGTCTGATAGATTCATCTGTGAATCTGTCTGGTCTTGGACTTTTTTCTTGTTGGCAATTTTAAAATTATCATTTCAATCTTGTTGGTCTGTTCAGAGTTTCTATTTCTTCCTGGTTTAATCTAGGAGGGTTGTATATTTCCAGGAATTTATCCATCTCCTCTAGGTTTTCTAGTTTGTGCACATACAGGTGTTCATAGTAGCCTTAAATAATCTTTTGTATTTCTGTGATATTGGTTGTAATTCTCCCATTTTGTTTCTAATTGGATCTTCTCTCTTCTTGACTAATCTCACTAATGGTCTATCAATTTTGTTTATCTTTTCAATGAACCAGCATTTTGTTTCATTTATCATTTTTTGTGTGTTTCAATTTTATTTAGTTCTTCTGTGATGTTATTTCTTTTCTTCTACTGGGTTTGGTTTTGGTTTGTTCTTGTTTCTCTAGTTCCTTGAGGTGTGACTTTAGATTGTCTATTTGTGCTCTTTCAGACTTTTTGATGTCAGCATTTAATGCTATGAAGAGTCATCTTAGCACCACTTTTGCTGTATCCCAGAGGTTTCATTAGGTTGTGTCACTATTTTCGTACAGTTCAAATAATTTTTTAAATTTCCATCTTGATGTTATTGTTGACCCAATAATAATTCAGGAGCAGGTTATTTAATTTCCATGTATTTGCATGGTTTTGAGAGTTCCTTTATGAGTTCATTTCTGATTTTATTCTACTGTGGTTTGAGAGAGTACTTGATATAATTTTGATTTTCTTAAATTTATTGAGACTTGTTTTGTGGCCTATCGTATGGTCTGTCTTGGAGAATGTTCCATGTGCTGTTGAATAGAACGTATATTCTGCAGTTGTTGGGTAGAATTTTCTGTAAATATCTGTTAAGTCCATTTGTTCTAGGATATAGTTTAAGTCCATTGTTGCTTTTTGACTTTTTGTCTTGATGACCTGTTTAGTGCTGTCAGTGGAGTGTTGAAATCCCCCACTATTATTATGTTGCCATCTAATTCATTTCTCAGGTCTAGTAGTAATAGTTTTATAAATTAGGGAGCTCTAGAGTTAGGTGCATACATATTTAGAATTGTGATATTTTCCTGTTGGACTAGTTCTTTTATCATTATGTAATGTCCCTCTTTGTCTTTTTAAACTGTGGTCACTTTAATGTCTGTTTTATTTGATATAAGAATAGCTACTCTTGCTTGATTTTGGTGTTCATTTTCATGGAATATCTTTTTCCACCCCTTTACCTTAAGTTCATGTGAGTCCTTATCTGTCAGGTGAGTCTCTTGAAGACAGCAGATAGTTGGTTGGTTAATTCCTGTCCATTCTGCCAATCCAAATCTTTTAAGTGGAGCATTTACATAATTTACATTCAATGTTAGTATTGAAAAGTGAGGTACTATTCTATTCATCATGATAGTTGTTGCCTAAATACCTTGATTTTTTAAAATTGTGTTATTGTTTTATAGGTCCGTTGAGATTTATGCTTTAAGGAGGTGCTATTTTGGTGTATTTTGAGGATTCGTTTCAAGATTTAGAGCTCCTTTTAGCAGTTCTTGTCATGCTGGCTTGGTAGTGAGAAATTCTCTCAGCATTTATTTGTCTGAAAAAGCTTGTATCTTTTTTTTCATTTATGAAACTTGGTTTTGCTGGTTTTGTTTAAGGAGTCTAAAGATAGGACTCCAATCCTTTCTAGCTTGCAGGGTTTCTGCTGAGGAATCTCCTGTTAATATGATAGGTTTTCCTTTATAGGTTACCTAATGCTTTTGCCTCACAGCTCTTGAAATTCTTTCCTTTTTCTTGACTTTAGATAACCTGATGTATATGATAATCTTTTTGTGATGAATTTCCCGGTTGTTCTTTGAGCTTCCTGTATTCGGATGTCTATATCTCTAGCAAGGGCAGGGAAGTTTTCCTCGATTAGTCCCTCAAATATGTTTTCCAAACTTTTAGATTTCTCTTCTTCCTTGTGAACACCAATTATTCTTAAATTTGGTTGTTTATCATAATCCCAAACTTTTTGGAGGCTTTGTTTTTTTTATTATTATTTTTCTGTCTTTGTTGGATTGGGTTAATATGAAAGCCTTGTCTTTGAGCTCTGAAGCTCTTTATTCTACTTTTTCAATTCTGCTGTTGAGAATTTCCAGGTATTTTGTATTTCTCTAAGTGTGTTCTTCATTTCCAGAAATTGTGACTGTTTTTTATTTATGCTGTCTATTTCTCTGGAGATTTTTCTGTTCATATTCTGTAACTTTTTTCGATTTCTGTAAGTTAGTATTCACCTTTCTCTGGTGCCTTCTTGAGTAGCTTAATAATTGACCTTCTGAATTCTTTTTTTTTTTTTTTTTGGCAATTCAAAGACTTGGTTTGGATCCATTGCTGGTGAGTTAGTGTGATCTTTTGGGGGTACTGAAAAACCTTGTTTTGTCATATTACTAGAATTGTTTTTCTGGTTCCTTCTTATTTGGGTAGACTATGTCAGGGGGAAGATCTGGGGCTCAAGGGCTGCTGTTCAGATTATTTTATCTCACAGGGTGCTTCCTTGATGTGGTGCTGCTCTTCTCCTTCCCCAAGGGATGGGGCATCCTGAGAGCCAAACTGCAGTAGGTGCTATTTCTCTTCTGAGTCTAGCCACCCAGTAGAACTAAAGGGCTGTGGGCTGCTACTGGGGAGTGTCTACGAAGAGTTCTGTGATGTGATCCATCTTTAGGTCTCCCAGCCGTGAATACCAGCACCTACTCTGGCAGAGGTAGTAAGGGAGTGAAGTGTACTCTGTGAGGGTCCTTGGTTGTAGATTTATTTACTGCCCTTATTTTGTGTTGGCCTCCAGCCAGGAGGTGATGCTTTCAAGACAGCATGTATAGGAAGGATACAAGCTTGCTCTAGGGTTGTGTGGATAAGTATTCAGGTTTCTCAGGAGCTGGATGGGGCCATGAAGCTTCCAAGAGGTTGTGTCCTTTGTCTTCAAAGGTTTTCGGCTGTCTCACAGAGCCTCAGCAGCAAGCCCTAAAAAAACTTTTATATTTGAAGGAAATAATTTCACCATCTTTCTTTTTTCAAATTAAATATTCATAATAATTAGGAAACACATCTTTTCTATTTAATTTATTATGTGTTAAGCTTATAGCTACACTTTCTAGGATTTTAGTATTTTTCAGTCCTCACTGTATGATTTAACACATGGAATCCTAAACTTGATTTAAAATATTCCTTAAGAACTAAACTATTACACAGTATCTGACATCTATTTACCTTAGTTCTTAAAGTAAACATGAAAAACTTTATTTTAAAATTCCAGTCTAGAATATGATCAAACTCCTTTTCATTCATTCATTCATACTAAATTGTCAATTGTCACATTTCTATTTATTTGGTCATTCATGAATGAATGATATAGGCACACATAAACTCTGAAGATATAGAGATGAATACATCTCATATTTAGTATAATACTATTTCTCAACACATTCTTCCTAGAGAAACTATATATGATACTGATTGGCAGTGCAGAGGGAAGACAGGTTCTGAAGATTGTTAGTGTATTCTCTTAAGCTCAACCAAGTCATCGCCTTAATTTCAGCTGCTCTTCAAGTTGTTGTCTCTATGCTAGAACAAATCAAAACAGCCTCTGTCACTTTGGAAGCAGCACTAGATCAAACAAATGCTTTCTCCTTTTTCCGATAAGTGGATAACCTTAGGGGCATTTGCTTTTACCTGGTAAGGATAGTACTGCATCTTCACTTTCTTCCCTCAAGGGTATATGACCTTCTAGCTCTTTGCCACAATTTAGGCTACAGGGTTTTGATAATATCCTTACTCCACAGGATGCCACACAGATTCCTTATATTCATAGCATCATGCTGATAAGATCTGGGGAATAGTGGTTAGCATATAATCTTGATGCCTTATAAAGACACACGTGTGCTAATGGATAGGAGAAAAATATGACAATACAGGAGTCTTCCACTTCATTAAAGTTCCTGAGGGGTCCAGTAGTTATATCTTCTCCATAATGAAAGATAAGTTACTGCATCTTACATTTTCTGCTATTAAAAGGGGTGCAATACTTATTAGTTGTCAGATTTGAGTAGAGCTCAGAGAAATAAAATACTTTTCAGATAATCCAGGCTGCTGTACAAACAGGTGTGTCATTGGGTCTGAAATACCTGTCAGAGAACAAGATAGTTTATGGGGCCTGTGGCAAATGTCTACTAGAGAGTCACAGTAGAGGTCTCTAGGGTGTTGAAGAAAATCCATGTTTTTTTCAGAAAATAATTATTCTTCTTTTGAGAAATAGCCCCTTGGCCCTGAATGAACACCCAATGACATGAGCTTCCCATCATAATGTTTAAAGGATACTATTTGGTCCATCAAGCCTAGAGGTGGTTGTGCCCAGAAGTACTCCATTCCCAATGGATATGACATTCCTACAATGCTTCAGAAGGTCATAAAGCTCAAGAAAGTTACTTAAGAAGAATTCTTACAATAATAATATATTAACTTCTGATGCCAATAGGCATGTGTTAAAGAAACACATACATGAAAAAGTCCCTTTGATCATGGAAATTTAATCATGGAAAGGTACCTTTGATCAACTGACTGAAGAAAAAAATTAAACCAGATTTATAGATGGCTGTGGAGGATCTGTTAGCATTGACTAGGGTAAATTTTTCTAGTTGTCTATTTTGACCGAAAGAGTAGAAGATCTGAATCATTTAATCTATTCATAGATAGAGGCCAATGATTTGGCTACATTGTCATGGACTACAAAAGAAAAATATTAGACAATCAATGGCCAGGAAGTTTGAGGAATAACTACAAGAGTTGACCTCTAAATGGACCCAGAATTTGAAGATACTTTTGTCTCACGTAGCTGCTTAGTGAAGCCCCTTCTGTAGAGGTAGTTTTCAATAATCAAGATGTAAACCACTCATTCAATGATTTTGTAATAAAGTAACCATGATAACAGGGATGAAGATTATGTGTGGGTTTTGATAACATGGACTTGTACTCACAAAAGATGACCTGGCTTCTAACAATGTGTACGCAACAAATTTATCAGCATAGATGACCAACACTGAACCCCATTCACCCAGAAGTAGCTGGCATAATGGAACAGTAGAATAACCCCCTGATGAGCCAGTTATATCCCCTTGTAGGAAACAATGCCCTTCGAGGCTGGGGAGCTGTTTTCTAGAGTATGGCAGGATCCTAGCAGGAGACAGATGTTAAACTCATATAGAATAATTGAGTAGAGTTTAATAAAGAAGATATTTATAAAGGTATGAGCAGCGTGAAGGGAAATAAGCAGGAGTTGATGTAGAACCCAGAGATTGGCACCAGTAGGGAGCAGTTTCCACCCCTAGGCCTGAAAAGGCCCAGAAGAAGTAACCCAAACCCAGGAGGAGAAGCTGAATGGAGAGAGCTCATTGACAGCACTGACAGGAGCAGGAGCCTTAGAGAGGTGTAGCCAACCTGTTGTGACCCATCAGTAAGAGAGTCAAAGGAAGCAATTCTACAAACTCATGCTCCTACCCTCCAATCTCACAAAATTGGAAGCCAGAGGACAAGAGAGCCACTTGCTGTAACCCATAAATGCCAGATTCCCAGGGGACAGAGCAGGATGAGGAGAATAAGGAAAAGATTTGGAGGGGAAAATGAAAAACGCCCAGCCCATATTCTGAACAAGTGACCAGCCTATTAAAGAGTGGGACTTCAGATATATACAGCAAGACATTCAGCACTTCATTTAAAAAATATATAAGGTTTTCAGACTTTCTTTAATCAGAATTTACTGCTACATGAAACAGCAATAGCAAAGAGCAAGAAGATACACCCAAATTTCAAGGTCTATGAATTGGAAGGAGAGTAGGATGTAAAAGATGGGACAAAGCATATCCTTAAAACAGATTTGCAGAAAATAGACACAGAATTGAAGAAAACAGAAAAACAACCAAATTACCAAGAAATGGAAGTAGGCTTTTTATAACACCTGTGGGGTTTTTTTTTTGTTTGTTTGCATTTGACTTTTTGCCGATTACTTTAATACACTTATTTTTCTGATTATTCTAAGTCGGTGCTAGACCACCACTATTCAAGATTTTATTTAAGATTTTGATTCACATTAGAAGATAGGTTTTTCATTTTCATTTTAAAGGTAAGGAAGTATTTGAAATAATGAGGACAAGAGTTTATGGGTTTTTTTCCTTCATTCATTCTACAAATAATTTCTTCATTCATTCTACAAATATTGTTTAAAGTGCTTCCTCTGTGTCAGCACCAAGCTAGAACCTGGGAATATAATGGTCCTTGCTCTCCCAAAGCCTACAGTCTGTTGGGAGAAATAGATTTTAATGAATTAACTGCACAAATAAATGTAAAATTCCAATTCTGACACGTGCTACAAAGGAATCATGAAGAACATGATTCACAGAGGCAGATGATCACATGACGGAGGCCAGGGATGATGTTTCTGAAGAAGTGATTCAGGAGCTGAGACCTCAAAAACGAATAGAGGCCCAAGAGGCTTCCAGCAGATGAACAACATGGACAAAGGGCCTGTGAGGGGTGGGAGTGTGATGGGTACTGAGGACAGAAAGAAGACCAGTGTGGTGCTTACACAGAAAGCAGGATAGGCCGGGCACGGTGGCTCACGCCTGTAATCCCAGCACTTTGGGAGGCCAAGGCGGGTGGATCACGAGTTCAGGAGATCGAGACCATCCTGGCTAACATGGTGAAACCCCGTTTCTACTAAAAAATACAAAAAATTAGCCAGGCGTGGTGGCGGGCACCTGTAATCCCAGCTACTTGGGAGGCTGAGGCAGGAGAATGGCGTGAACCCGGGAAGTGGAGCTTGCAGTGAGCCGAGGTCGCACCACTGCACTCCAGCCTGGGTGACAGAGCAAGACTCTGTCTCAAAAAAAAAAAAAAAAAAAGAAAGCAAGGTAAAGCGTAATTTCAGATATGGATGGAGAGTTAGCATCTTAGGATTTTCTATGATGAACTACAGGGAGATTTTTTTTAGTTGTTAGTGTCAGCTGTGAATTCCCTGGTAAAGGTTCTGTTCAGGCAGGTCCTTATCTTCCTATTCAAATTTTCTTGGACGAGGTCGAGGCCACCCCCTATTCAGTGTTTCTGGTCTTGTCTTTACTTGCTTAACTGTGGTTCTATAATTAGCCACATCTTCTTGCTTTATATGAAGCAGCTCTCATGGTTCCTAAAAATCGATACAATGTATTGTATCTGAAAATGTTACATGTAATACTCATTAACATCTACTAGTAAATAACAGTTTTTTGGGAGACCCATGAAATCCTTTGAGGTTTTTCTGGCCAAAGAATGAAATATTGCCTAAAATAATTTTATTTACTCCATAGTACAAGCATTAACTGAAGGAAAGAAAACCAACTATTTAGGTGTGGATTATGATAAAGAATACACTCCCCTTTTTAGTCTATATGTAATAGAGACTAATTTTTTTAATTACTGAAGATTGACAATGGCACTGCAGCAAAGTGACCCATATCAGTCTCAGAGGGGCAAGACTGAAGATAATAGATTGTTGATGATCTCTGCAGAAGAATACCTGCCTTTCATTTATCCCCCAAACTGTTCTTGGATACTCGCTGTTTTAAGCCCAACTCAGTGTGGAATTAGAGGAGGCAGGAGGGGAAGGAGGAAGAGAAAAGCATTAGTTGAGGATCATGGGGTTCTGGTCTACCCTTCTCTCTGTAACTTTCATTACTTATTCCTCATTTATTGTTTTTATTAAATAAAATACAGTATAGTGTAGTGTTCAAGAGCACAGGCTCTAGAATTAAATTACTTGGGTTACATTGGTGAATAAAACCAATACAAATCTGGTTCAATCATCTTTTTTCTTCATTATCTCACTGTTTTAGAATAACTTTAAAACACCACTTTAAGTGAAGCTGACTCACGTTTGTGCAGGTGCACATGTGCATCATGTGTGCATAAAACAGAAAGAGAAGAGAGAAGAGAAATTATTTGTAAAAGAATTCTATTAGGGAAATTCATAGCAGATAACCAAAGATTGGTAAGAGATGGTGAAAAATTTATTCAGGCAAATTATCTTTTCACTCATATCGAGGAAACGCATGTTTCTGAAGTACCAGGAGCAAGTATTATGATCTAACATTATCTCTCATTTTCAAACATTTGCAAAGCATGTTCTTGTTGTGCTCTAGGGTTGAGTCAGGAGTTGCAGCCATTTAAAAGCCCTCTGTCAAGGAGAAAATGTGATTAGACCAACTGCTTGCACTGACACTTAAAAATTAACTGCAAATCTGTTTGGGGCAGGGAAGGCATTCCCTAAACACTTGCTGGTTGGGAATGTTGGCTTTCAAATCATTACATTGTATCCCTTAAAGGTACATTTTAACTGTTTTAATATGTGAGGAACAGGCCTGCCAAATTGTGCCTATGGCTTTTTAACACAAGCAATTTACAAATGCAATGAAGCAGATAATAGGACACATGATACCAAATTTGAAAATCTGTGTTGATGACACCGCTGCTATACAAACATTTTTGGAAGCAGCCCTGTATCTTGTTGCTTAGATAAGAAAAATGTTGTTTGTCATTTCACAGGTGGCCTCTTCTACCCAATGGTGAGTTTAGGGTCATGTCCTTGAGCACAAATCAATCCCTCTCATGATAACAATACTCCACTTAAAATCATCTACCATGAATGCACTCAACAAAGTAAACAGTAAAAATCTCACTCAATACTAAAATATCTGCTCAAGTAACAGTGAAAACTAAATGCTTTCTTTTTAAAATGAAGACTTCCAAAATAAAAGGAAGTATAGGTTTGTAATTTAATTTGTAAATATTTATATATTTGTAAAAAATGCAAAAGGACATTTAATACTAATTCTGGTTATAAATACAATGATAACATTTTTCATTAAGAAAAGGTTCCTGGAACAATTTAAAAAACAATAGAACTGGAATTTCTAAAAATTCTTACTTTTTAATTGGGAGATATGATTTTACTTGGCTAAAACAATGTTTCCAAGCTGTGATCTGATAGGTTCACTTATTTCCAAAAGTAGATTAACAGCACAATGTAATTTCCAGTTATACTCATTGCAAATTGCCAGTTTCCTCTTGCAATGAATATTGTGGTCACACCACCAAGTTCCCAAATTAGAACAACAGGATGCCTAGTGAGGTACAGATGGTTATTATAAAAAAGACAAGAGATAAATGTTGGGGAGATGTGGAGAAAAAAGGAATTCTTGTACACTGTTAGTACATATACATATACATACATATACACACAAAATGGAATATTTTCAAGCCTTAAAAAAGAAGAAAATCCTGCCAAGTTGTGACAGCATGAGTGAACCTAGAGGACATTATGCTAAGTGAGATAAACAAGACATAGAAGAAAAGTATTGCATGATCTCCTTTATATGTGAAATCTAAAATACTCCAACTCATAGAAGCAGAGAGCAGAACGGTAGGTGCCAGGATCTGGGGGTGTGGGAGAAATTAGGAGATAGTGGATAAAGAGTAAGAACTTTCAGTTATAAGATGAATAAGTTCTAGAGATCTGATTTACAGCATTAACTACAGTTAATAATGTATTTTATTCTTGAAATTTGCTAAGAGAATATATCTTAACTGTTCTTTCCAAACTAAAACTCACTTACAAACAAAAGTAACTACGTGAGGTGATATATATGTTAGCCTGACTGCGGAGATCATTACACAAGATATACATACACTAAAATACCAGGTTGTACACCTTAAATACATACTTTTTAAAATGTGTCAATCATAGCTCATAAAGCTAAAAAATTAAATTAAATTAAAAATGTATATTTATGTGTTTATTTATTAGTAAGAGAAACTGTTCACTGCTTCTTTGTATGGACAGAATGAAAAAGTCATCTTGGAATTATCTTTGTTCTTCAGAAGGTCACTTGAGTGACTTCTCTTAGTTATGAAAATATGCTTTCTTCCTTCCTCATGTCTATTGGGATAGAGGAAGACTAATTTGCTTTAAGAGAAGGAAGAGATAAGACCTCAAACTTTTCTCCCTGAGATTTTAATTTAGGATAGATCAGATTGACTCTGAACTAGGTTTGCTGGACAAAAAGGATAAAAATACCCTCAAAGGGAACTTACTATGGAGGAAGAGACTGGGCTGGGGTCCTAGGCTTAAAAGCAGGGCCTAAGAGTAAAGGCTGGTTCTGATCAACCAAGAAGCCAGTTTGGATGCAGCCATTCTGACCTTTGTCATGCTTTGGGGACCAATGTTTGAATATTGGTGAAAGACTTAAAAAGCAGTAGTCTTGGATTGGGAAGCCACTACAGTAGTGGGAAGATTAAGATGAGCAATGGACTATGAAATGTACTAAATGGCACAACCAAAATGTCAGATCTCCAAAACAATACAAAGTCTCTACACCTAGAAACTGGAAATCAGATTGCTCCCTCCTTGGTGTTTTGGGAAAGTTTAGTCAGGAAAGAGTGTGATGTGCTAGATTTCCTTAAGTAATAAATGAAAAAATAGATGTGACTGTATTATTGCCCCAAAACAATAAACATATAGTTTAATATCAAAAATGATGAGGTAAATTTTGACTACTTTATTATTAACTATTTTGTTTATTCTCTACCTTATTCTACGAAGGATTAAGGCTGAATATGAAAATTTAGCCTTATGTAATTATGTAAACTTCTTTCTTTCTCTACTTGGTATTTTCAGTTCCACTGTCTCCAGTCTCCAGTCAAGCCATGATGCCATTCATTTAATCCTTTGTACTGATCTATAAATTATCTGCATGTCAAGGCTCTTTACTGCTGTGCTTTGACTTGGTTCATTTCTCTATTAAAGAAGCAATCACAAGCCTGACCGTATTCAAGGGGAAAGGATTGCAGATCCTACTTCTCAATGGGAAAAATGACAAAGAATTTTCAGCCATGTATTAAGGCTACCATAGTCCACCCTCTAGCCAGATTTTTTCTTTTTTTTTTTTTAATATTCCCTCCAAATGTAAATACACTTATCTTCTCTCAAGATCCCCAGAAGCTTCATCCAATTACCTCATCAGGCTCTGGCTTAAGGTCTAGATCTCATCACCTAAGTCAGGTCCAAGGGTGGACAAGGCTTATCAGGGTTAGCTACTTTCCTGAGGATGATTTTTTTTTTAGCTAGATCATTGAATTCATTAGGTACCTTTCCTGCATCCCTCATTACCACAGCAACAGTGACGCCAGACTTTTCACCACTACATAGCGAGGTACCCTGCCCCCCTGCTTCCAATCACATCTTTCTCATTTTCTTTCAAATTCACCGACAGCCTCCTCAAAACTCACGGGGTTTCTGAACACCACCTGGTCTCAAAACCAATGCCTGTATTGTAGGTTTTGTTAAGCCAGGATCCCACTTCCAGGTACCAAATTTTGTTCTGCTTATCTATTGTTGCACTCCCAAACTCACTGGCTTAATATAATAAATTTTTATTTTGCTCATGATTTGGGGTGTCAGGAATTTGGGGAAAGGCTTAATTCTCCCTTGGGATCTCTCATACAGTCAGATGTTGACTGGGGCTTCAGAAAACCCAGCTGGGCTGATAGTGGACACTAATTATCCCTGGGAGCACAGCTGAGCCTGTTGGCCAGGACTCCTCCACGTAGCTGCTACACATAGCTTGACTTTCTTACAGCATGGTGACAGAGTTCTGGTCTTGTTTGCATTAACTTTCTTGTTAACTTTTTACTTTCTCAGCTACTAGAGATAATTACCCCTGGGAAAGGTTAAAAAAAGCAAAACCAAAACAAACTTTGGATCCTGATTTCAAGCACTTCCTAAGGAAATACAGTAATGAACTAAATCACCCAAAGAGTAATCAATTTAAAAAGAAATCAATTAAAATTATTTACTTATTTATTTTTGAGACAAAATCTGGCTCTATCACCCAGGCTGGGGTGCAGTGGCGTAATCTTGGCTCACTGCAACATCTGCCTCCCAGGCTCAAGCCATCCTCCCACCTCAGCCTCCCGAGTAGCTGAGACTACAGGAGCACACCATGACAGCTGGCTAATTTTTGTGTTTCTTGTAGGGACAGGATTTCGCCATGTTGCCCAGGCTGGTCCCAAACTTATGAGCTCAAGCTATCAGCCAGCCTTGGCCTCCGTAAATGCTGGGGTTACAGGCATGAGCCACTGCCACCACACCTGGCCATAAAAATTTATTGAATGTTAAAATTGTGCTATTATATTGTATACTTAATGATAGCAATAAGTATAGGAAAGAATAATTTGCATAATAAATATTCCTATTTTTTTCTAATTAGTACAATAATTGAATAGTAACCGTTACCAAAGTAGGACAAAGAAGGGCTATTACCATAAAGGTTAGTTTGATCTTTCAAGATTTGATTACTTCTACCCAGACTCCACTTCATCCACTTGAACAAAGGTTCTGTTGTTCATCAATCAAATGTTAAGTGTCTCTGTTGCATTGAAGTATTACCCTAGCTGGCCATATTCCACATAAAGGGCAAAGAACAGTTTCTCTCAGCAGATTTTGTAAAAAAACAAAACAAAACAAAACAAAAACAACAACAACAAAAATGTCTCTTCCATGGACACACTTCTTTATGAAAAGATCATGGATGAAAGATAAGTCTACAAAGGCACTAATCTAATAATAGTCGGCAAAAGACACCAAAATAACTGTAATACATCAGTGAAACTGACAGCATCATATTCGCTCAAATGAAGGTATATATTCTTTCATGGTAAAAAATCCTTAACACTTCCAGTAACCTCTGCCATAGTTTCCCCTCATGCTTCTTTTAGTCCAACATTAGATATAATCAAAGAATTAAGTTTATCTTGAAATGAAGCCAGTAAGGCTATACATAGTTCAGGGATAAAAAAAAGGATATATATTTTGTAAATTTTGTGAGTCACTAATTTTAATCAGTGGCACTGGGATTAATCTGGAGACATCACTGAATTAATTTACTACTCAACACAGTTTTTTATTGAGTAACATTTATCTGCCAATTTCCTTATGTGAATTAAGACATTTACAAACTGAATTTGGGGTTCTGGGAAGAAAAGGCAAATTTCTTATCTTGCTCCAGAGAAAATAATGCATACACTCCTCTGTTTTGTCTACAGAAGAGTGGCAGTGGGTTTTCCCACTCTATATAAGGACACAAAGCATTTTTCTGTGGACTACATTAGACTGGCTTCGAGATACAGAGGAGAGACGTATTTGATGAAGGAATAAGGCCTCTTAGTGAAAAGATTCTGGTCACAGGATGAGATCTTTGTGAAATTCCTGTGTGCAGTCAAACTTTAATAGACCAAATTATGGGTTGCCATGGAAATAATATTGTAAATTATATTGAAAAGAAATTTATTAAAATTCAGAACAACTCGGTTATACAATGGTAGTAAACAAACTACTACCCAGAACTGTTATGCAGCATTATTGGTACAGTTAGGTATTATTTCATTTACTCCTCACAACAGCCCTGAAAGGCAGGTAATGTTTCCACGCTTTCCAGGTAAGAAAACTGAGGTTGAGTAAGTAACCCAAGACCATCAAAAAATGCTGAAACTCTAGATGTGCCTGATTCCAAATCTTTCACTTATGTAACACATTTCAATTCTATGATGAAAAGTAAAAACAAACAAAAAATTACACAGATAAGAAAGATGTGTCCCAAAGTGAGAGAAACCAAAATTCTATATTTTGTGTAAGAAAATTTATTTTATTATAATATTTACTCTAGAGATTACATATTGTACTACAACTTCATTAATGTTTAGAAGTTAAAACACTTTAAGAAATAATGAAAGAATGTTCTGAAGTTCTTAGAAGAATATATTTAGCTTTGTGATTTATGCTCCTTTATTTTTCTCTCCCTCCCTATTTTCCTGTCTTAATTTTTTGAATTCTCCAATTCTGTGTAGCTTTTGCATGGCAATATTGAGATTATCTTTTGGAAATGACTTTCAGTTGGTGTTCTCAAAGTATTTGTCTTATTGGAAGATAAAACTGAAGAGCAGGGAAAAATGTTTTTCATTGTTCTCCAGTTAGGATATAACTTTCTTTCTGCTAATACATTCTATCCACATTGACTCCATGCCATTAATTATTGGTACTAGCTAATATCTGACTTTCACAACTTTCACCCTAATAATAACATATTAAAGTTTCCTAAGTCAGAATTTAAGGGACAGAACCTATGTCTCTGGGGAAAAAGAAGTTTGATCCATTCATATACAATTGTGAAACCTTCTTACAGAAAATATTCACACTAGTCCCTTTGGTAGTTGTTTAAAAAAAATCCAAATGGGCCAGGCACAGTAGCTCATGCCTGTAATCCCAGCACTTTGGGAGGCCGAGGCAGGCAGATCATGAGGTCAGGAGATCAAGACCATCCTGGCCAACATGGTGAAACCCTGTCTCTACTAAAAAAAAAAAAATACAAAAATTAGCTGGGCATGGTAGTGCATGCCTGTAATCCCAGCTACTCGGGAGGCTGAGACAGGAGAATCACTTGAACCAGGGAGTTGGAGGTTGCAGTGAGCTGAGATTGCGCCACTGCACTCCAGCCTGGGAACACAGTGAGACTCTGTCTCAAAAAAAAAAAAAAAAATTTCTAATAAAGAGTCTCCGTACTTCTCTTATTTTCACTTTCATAGAAAAATCTTTAACGTAACAATAAATAGCAGGGTATCTCTTTGCTAGCTATCACTTGGGCAAAGAGACTAGAACTTTTTGTATGTCAATGAATTATCTGGTGAAATTCTTAATAATTGTTCCTTCTTTTTAATTTGCTTATAAAAAGAAAAGTTTATATCTTTAGTATTACCTAAAAAGATCTAGGCCCTAGTTCTTATTAGCAAACAGCAACATGAATATAGTTACTTGCTTATTAGAATTTCAAAAGTAACAATGATTAAAAAGAAACCACAAACTTTTCTCTTTCTGCTTTATAATTGTATTTACTTAAGTAATTTGGGCTTGCCTTTGACTAAACTGTTTTATGTTCATTTTTTATTGTCTGCTACCCGATAAATCCTGGTGAGGCACATTTCCTCCAGGAAAGACAACAATCAATAATAGGAAGGCTTTTGGAAGACAATAATTAATTTTTTATATGTGACACTGACTTAGTTATTCCATTAGCAAGTGTTAAATATTTTCTATACCTGTATTTACTCACCCACAAGTCCTAAAACAATGTAGCCAATAATACACAGTAGGAAGATCATACAGCACAGAACATCCGTACAACTCCTAAAGACAAAAAAAGAAATAAATAATTAAAAGAGGTCCCAAATGACTTCCTGTTTACTGCACAAAATGAAGGAAGAGAGAAAAAGGTAGTAATAGTGAGAAGCTATTTCGTAATTGCATATTTTGTTCAATAATTTTGAAAGGTAGATCAGATGTATTTCTGCAAAGACATTAGCAGCCATGGAGGGGCCATAGTTCCATGATTAATGAATATCCCTCAGAACTCTTAGTATTTGTTCTCTCTTATTTATTTGTAAAACATTTTTAAAGATTAGAGTACGCCAACATCAGATAGCCATTTTTTATTTGAAATTGTAATATAAGCTATTTGATTTTATGATGTTCTTCTTCATGCCTCCTTCACACATGGTATAAAATAGCCATTTCCCACCCTCTTCTTCTTCATTTTCTTCATACACATTATAGGGGTAGTATCATTAGATAAAGGATTGACTACATTAATTTTCTATGGGGAATTGAGTTATAACTATTCCAGGAACAAGGTATATAAAGCATTAAAAATAAAATGCCTCAAAAGTATAAGTTTTCTAGCTATTTCTGTAAGCTACACTTTGTAAATGTAGGTTTAGAGGAAATCTGACTCACAGAGAGTCAGTGATTTGCTAAAGGTCAGAAGCCCAGCCAGGACCCAGCAGGGATACTCAAGGTTTTCAACTAAAGTATTTTCTATTCCCAATATTACATCTTGTTCAGCTTATAAGTGGTTTGGAAGGTCAAAGGTATGGCTTAAAAGTGAGCAGCAATACTGTCATTCTTTATTTGAAACTTAATGAGGACTCCGTTAGTAAAGAAAAAGATCAGCTAATTTGACAGAATTAAAAGTTGCACATGAGAATTTTCATAGTAAAAGTTATTGATCTTGAGGGCATACAGATATGCCCTAATCTTTTAGCACAGGCAGGTTGAAGTTACACACTTATTTTTTGAAGTGGTAAGTAATGAATAATAATTGCACAGTAACAAACACACATTGATAAAGCCTGTTATACTTGTATTACTTTCAGAAACATAACCTTGAGAGATTCCTAAGAATATCTTTAGGCTATTATGGGTAGTAAAGTGAGTTCGCTTACTTAAGGTACGTGAAAGAGGTTCTTAAAGAAGGGGGCAAATATCTAGATCTCCAACACCAAACCTTTTGCACTTATGAGTTATGTTAATATGATTGTAATTTTCTGCAAGGTTTTAAAATAGCTACATCTAAAATCAATTACACACATTCCTATAATTCTTTACCTTGGAATAGGAAATGGATCTTTCATAGAGAAAGTTAATTGTGGGCAAACCAGAAACAAACTGTCATTTGTTTAAATCTAGTTTCAACCCAGGAATTTTTAATTTCATTTGAATTTAAGAATTATGAGAATAATAATAACAAGAGAAGAAAGCAGGTGCTCTAGTTTTTTTTTTTTTTTTTTTTTTTGGTTAACAACCATTGTAAGCAAAAACACGCTTGGGTGTGAGCAGGGTATCTGTTTCACCTGCATTCTTATATATCCTACTTAATATTAGATTCTCAGTCTGTCAGAGCAGTTGTTACATACCTCAACACCGAATAGAAAATGCATGCAGGTAAGAAACTCGAAGAGAAAAAACTAGAGCATAGATGTGCTTTAATTAGAAATCTTGCATTTTTCAAAGCCCTGGTGTGTAATCATAACTACCAGGAAGCTGGAGAGAGGGATATAATCAGAAGCACCAGCCAGGGTGGGCTGCCATCCCGTCCTTATATATCTATAATGTTATATGTTTGTATCATTTCTAATAATACATAATATAACACATACAGTAGTCTCCCCTTATTCGCAAGGGAGGCCTTCTAAGACCCCTAGTGAATGCCTGAACTGCGGATGGCCCCAAACCCTGTATTTTGTTTATTCCTATACATACAGACCTATGATAAAGTTTACTTTATAAATTAAGCACAATGAAGAAGTTAACAATAACTAATAATAAAATAGAATAATTATAACAATATGCCGCATCACTACTCCTGTGCTTTGGAGCCTATTTATAAAGTAAAATCAGGGTTACTTGAACACAAGCACTGCGATACTGGGACAGTTGATCTGACAAGCAAGATGGCTAGCAAGTGGCAAAAGGGCAGGCAGGTTAGGTGGCCTGGATAGCATGGATACACTGGACAAAGAGATGATTCACATGCTGGGTGGGACAGAGTTTGATGGCATGAGATTTTATCCTGCTATTCAGAACAGCGGGCAATTTAAGACATAAATTATTTATTTCTATAATTTTCTATTTCATATTTTCTGTGCATCACGGATGGCCACAGATGACCTCGGATAACTGAAACCTCAGAAAGCAAAACTTCAAATAAGGGAGAACAATTGTATTCATAATGACTCTATGTTACATACTATTATAAGGTTTTGTATTTATAATGCTATATAGTCAATACAAGTAGAGGTAAACATCTAGGAAGATCAATGAAAGAAACTTAACAGTTTCAAAGAACAGAGCACAAGGACAGAAGCAGAAGCAGATCCCAAACGGAAGGTTTTGTTTGTTTGTTTGTTTGTTTTTTGAGCCGGAGTCTTGCTCTGTCACCCAGGCTGGAGTGCAATGGCGAGATCTCAGCTCACTGCAACCTACGACTCCCTGGTTCAAGCAATTCTCCTGTCTCAGCCTCCCAAGCAACTGGAACTACAGGCATATGCCACCATGCCCAGCTAATTTTTGTATTTTTAGTAGAGACAGGGTTTCACCATATTGGCCAGGCTGGTTTCGAACTCCTGACCTCGTGATCCACCCACCTTGGCCTCCCAAAGTGCTGGGATTATGGGCGTGAGCCACCGCACCCGGCGGAAGTTTTTTAAAAAGTAAAACCAACACTCTTTCACTACTTGCACTAATGAATGAGCATCAGTTGGTGTTTTGGTTCTATATAGGGTTTTACACTATAATTTATTTTTTATTCTTTGGTGCCAAGGAAACACTAAAGCATCAGGAACTACCCTGTCCCCACCCAACTATTTCCCCAGCAGTCTCTCACCACAATGGGACAGCATTCCTCAATAATTCACACCTTAAGGTGTTTGGAGATTCTATTCTGGGGCCAGGGAAAATAATATATTAAAGCCTGCTGGGAGGGGGGAGGGATAGCATTAGAAGATATACCTAATGTAAATGACGAGTTAATGGGTGCAGCACACCAACATGGCGCATATATACATATGTAACAAACCTGCAGGTTGTGCACATGTACCCTAGAACTTAAAGTATAATAATTAAAAAAAAATTTCAGTAGAAGATCTAATTACATAGTGATTGCTTTATTCCTTAAACAAAACAAATTTGTATGGAATGCTTACTATATGCATACAAATAAAGGACATAAATATCCAAAAAAAAGTCTGCTTTGTTTTTCTGGTACACTGCTTTAGAGAAATGGCAGACCATACCCTATGGCCAGACTGGTTAATTTTGTCTTACTTAACCAGAGAAGGTTTTTGAACAAAAACCAAGAATTCAAATCTCCCCAGTAGTAGACATTAGTATTTCTAAATTTGTTTCTGTAGCAACTTGATTCACTTTATTGTTTTAGAAAATTTTTTAAATAGGTGTGTGTGTGTGTGTGTGTGTGTGTGTGTGTGTGTGTACTTTCAGGTAATTATAATTACCTGCTATTTTTTCCATTAATTTATCTGCTTCTCTCCCTTTCCTCAGATATATTCTCTCTAAAAAAATAATTAGTGCTTAGAAAGTTACCGGAAAATTGAATGTGAACAAATCAAAATATAGCTTGGGCACCATTTTGTGAGTCAAGGAAAGTAGCAGAAACTCAATTCAAATGTTTAGAAGTTGTAGTGCCTTATCATTGTTTCTTTATTTTGATTTCAGAGCATCTGTCACAATCCTAAATGTTCTATAGGAAATGAGTTCTTTGTTTAAGAAAAAATAAGGTTTTAATTGGGATAGTTCTCAAAACTCTTTAGACAGCTATTGAGATAACTGGGTGATCTAAGCTCATGGCTGAAAATTATTCTGAATCATATTCTAGCTAGAGGCTTGTCATAACTGGACTTTTTCCTTAGGTGGATTCATTTTTACTTTCACAGAAAGCACTATGAACCATTGTACTAAGCTAAAAATGGGTTGCATCCCACTGGGTCCCAGAAAGAAGACAGAAAGAATAGTTACAGAGACAGTTGCCCAACTCTCTCCCTCACCCTCCCTCCAAATCAAAGTCCCGCTTTTTCAAAACAAGCTGCTCACACCCCCATTTATCAGAGAGCCACTCAAAACTTTACTTAGATTGTGTTTCTCTGGCATAAAAGTGTTTTCAAAAGTTAAACTACAGAACTACTATTGCTACCTTATATCTATATTCCAAATTAAAAGAATAAGAATAGGATTCCAATTACATGTGCATGTGCAGACTTCCCTTTCCTCCTACCTCTAATCCACAAATATTGTATGCCTATAGTCACCCAGACTTAAAGTGTTGGGAGTTGTCTTTGACTTTCCCTTTTTGTTAGCTTATCTTTTGTATTCAATTGACAAGTTCTCTTGACTCCTTTTCTCTGATGTGTCTTTCATCCACCCCTTTCTTTCTATTGATGTTGCCTGGACTTAGTCCAGGGTTTTTAATCCTCTCTTCAGACTACTGCCATGGTCTCTTAATTGGGATTTTGCAAGTAGTTTCTGCCTGATCCAATTTGGTCTGCACATCACTGATATTACTTATATGTGATGAGTCAGTTTACTGTTTAAAAAATTGCAGGACCTCTCCATTACCTATTTAATAATTTCCAAATATCTTCACTTCATGTTTAAGAACCAAGATCAATCCTAATTCAAGCCCCAGGCTACCTTTCTAGCTGTATCTCCCATTATTCCTTCTTAATGTGTTTTAACCAATTTGGGCTTTTTCACACAATGATACACAGCCCTTGGGCACACTCAGAGCTCTCTGCTCATAGCACCTCTAGACTCCCCCTCCTGGGATAACCATATGTCCCAATTTGCATGGGATAGCCAGGGTTTACACCTCTTTCCCTAGAATAACCGTTAACAACGTTTCCATTTACTCTCAAAAAAGCTCCAGTGTGGATCGCCACATTCTATACTACAATCCTATCCCTCAAGTCAGCTGAAATGTCACCTCCTTCTTGAAGTTTTCAACTAGAAGAGCTCTCTCTAATCCCCGTAGACCTAGGGAACTTTTGTTTGTATCTTTAAGGCAACTATATTTAATCTATTATAGCCTAGACCAAGGGCAGCAAACTACAGTGTATGGGCCAAATCTGGTTTGCTGTCTGTTTTTGTACAGCCTGCAAGCTAAGAATAGTTTTTACAATTTCTAAACAATTTTTTAAAAATCAAAGGAATAATATTTTGTAACCTAGAAACGTTATGTAAAATTCAAACTTGCATTCATAAGTAAAGATTTTTGGAAAACAGCAATACTAATATATGTATATCGTCTAAGGCTACTTTCTTTTGCTACAATGGCTTAGTAGTTGCATTAGATACCATCTGGCCTGCAAAACCTAAAATATTTACCACGTGGACATTTATAGAAAAAGTTTACTGACCTCTGACCTAGACCATAAAGTCCTCTATTGCAGCATTTAGCAGAGTCTTGCATGCTACAGACATACAACAATCTATGTCCCGTGAATTATTAGTGAGATGCACCCTTCACTGACAGTCTAATGCATCATAAACAGGGCCTGGTAAAAATCAAAATGCTGTGTTTCAAATTTCAGATCTTTTTTATTTTTTGTAGTGAATATGTTGCTTACAGATTCAAATTTTTGGTCAAGCTTAAACATGCTATCTGGACATTGCTATCTCCAGTAAAATAAATCACTAAAAAACAAATGCAAACAAAAAAAACCAATTAGATTTAATTTAGAGGTAATAAGAGAGTTATGTTTGATAAGTGCATATTTTGGTTTCACACTAGTTCTTATTCTCCAACAACTGTCATTTTGCTTCCTTTTCAGGGACAGCTTTCTACTCTCATCCAGAAACTGATTCATTTACTGGTTTCCTTTCTTTGTGGCAGATGAAATTCCAATGATATCAACCATCCTGAAAGGTCATTAATATCAAGCATTAGAGTGAGAACAGAAGTCCTAAAAGTCATTATTCTCTGACAGATCATCCATTTGTGCCTAATGAATCAGTTTAGGGACTGTCCACTGCCTGTGATTCCAGTTGGATGCTCACCGCTCATTTGAAAATTGTTGCTGTCATCTGGGTACATCTGTCTACAACATGGCTGCATTTATAACCCAAAGTCTAGAAGCATTGGTTCTCTGTGGTTCTGTTGGCACCTGAGTGATGCCATTCAGTCATCTGTTACTGCTCTGATTCTTACCACAAAAGTCTGTCCCAGGAAGCAGAATGAATGCTTCACTTCCCACAGGCTTTATTAGAGGATAATGCACTTTGGGGCCATCTTTCAAGCTTCACTGAGATACATTTGGCAAACTGCAGACCGTGCTGTGAATTAGATCATCTGAGTTGCTACTAGTCAGTGTCAGCTGGACTCTATTTTGAACTATTTAGGAGTAGAGATCTATGTAAGTTAAAAATATTTTCCCTTTTTTCCCCTACTTCTCACGAATAATAGAGAATCTGGTGATTTTTGAGAGGGACATCCTCTAAGAGCTTGCGTTTGAAAGCATTAATTGTATCCACCCCCTTGGTTCCAGTTTCTCTTCTTCCCACATACATTGTCTGACAGTTCTTTGTTGTTCTGTTCCCCAATCCACAGCTTTAGGTTATGCCGCACACCATTCTTTGTGTATGTGAGAGCTGAGGTTTTATTAGAAGGCAAGTTACACTGGCTGTTTCTATAAGAGGTTAAAGATTATCTTGAAGAATTTCGCTCTGTTACTGAAATCAGAAACCTCATAGAAAGGCACAAATGAGCTTTTAATTACATGAACCTGTATTTTCAGGTGTTTGATATTAATACAAGTTTTTTAAGCGTCCTAAAAAAGTTTTAAAGATGACTTTAAATTTACATTTACCTTTGAAGATAATCCTGGCATCCAACCATTGAGAAAGAAGTGTTGGTTTTGTAGGATTATTATTTTTAACACATTTTAAACTGTTGTTTAAGAACAAAATGTACCAAATGACTCAATACCCTATGAAAAAACAGTATAATATTGATAATACCTTTCAAATGTATTAGGTTATATAAGATAACATTTAAGTATTGTAGCTGCTTTAGTTAGTTCTTCTGAGTAATTAGATCTTAAAAGCTTCTCTATCTTCTGATTAGTCTTCTATTCTAAACTGCTTGCATTTGGGTTTCCATTGCCTTGAGAGAATAGCTTTAACTGGTTGTGATTTATATTTTCATTTGTAAAGAGAATTGAAAACTGATTTTTTTTTTTTTTTACAAAGAGGAGTTTAAGTGATGCCTGTATAAAAGTGTCTTTCGTTTGAAAGGGGGCAAGATAAGACAAAATTGGTTTTACGATGTTATTCATCATGTGTGTAAAACTTGTATAATATTCAGTAATCTGTCAGTAGGTGGAAACCACTCTGCAAATGCTAATAAAGTGAAAGCGAGATCACAGTTACTGCTTATATTACAGCTGGGGCATTGTAGACCAAAGGCACTACACAGCAGGGTGCAAAGAGACCTAGCTCTAGATAGCTTTGGGACATTAGTCCAAAGTCATCAACAAAGGTTGAAGGGAATTCATATCTGTTTGGAACACTTTTTAATCTTTTTGGAATAAGTTAAATCTATGTAGACACAGAGTAGTGCTCAAAAATGTTTGTTAAAACAATGAATGAACTTCTGGAAATTCTCATTCAGCTATTAAAATAGAAAAATGCATGTATCCTACTAATCATATGATAATCTTTTTTAGTAATTAAAAGCATACACATTAAAGTGAGGAGATTACTATTTGTCACCTCAAATTTTAATAAGTAAATAAAAAATATTGCCTGATGATGATAGGGGACTTAGAAAATTGCAAGCCCTTTGACCCAGTAATTTTCTTTTTAGTAATTTATACCATGAGCATAATTATAGATGTAGTAAAAATTTATTTATAAAGATTTAAAACACTGCACTGTTTACAATAAAGAAAAGTTGAAAACAACTTTTAGAACAATATTTAATTATATGAAAAAATGTTTTAGGCTGGCATAGCGGCTCATGCCTGTAATTCCAACACTTTGGGAAGCTAAGTGGGGGGGATTACTTAAAGCTAGGAGTTTGAAACCAGCCTGGGCAACATAGTGAGACCTGGTCTCCATAAAACATTTTAAAAATCAGCTGCGTGTGGTGGCATGTGCCTATAGTCTCAGCTTCTTGGGAACTTGAGCTCACGAGTTCACTGTTGGAGTGAGCTATGAATGTGCCACTGCGCTCCATCCTAGGAAACAGAGCGAGACCCTTGCCTCTAAAAAAAATTTTTCAAATAATTTTTAAAAATAATAAAAAGGGAAACAAGATTTATCTATTATAAGCATATTTTACTTATTGGTTTTGGCAATTATTTCAGTCCTCAAAGGAAAACAGTAAATACAACATGCCATATTTGATATAAATAACAGCAAACATTATACAAGTATGCTATTGGTAAACTTTAGTATGAATGGGAGGTTTGCACAGATTTTGGAAAGAAAATTAACAAATTTGTGAAATAGTATAATAAGGAATAGTTATTGCCCTGGGTTGTCCATAGCAAAGAAGCATAGGCATTCGGTACATACCTATTGAATGGATCAATGAAAATATTATCTGAACATTAGACAATATTTTGTGGACATTTTAAAAAACACATAAAATGCTGTATCTCTCCTGTTCTCAAAGTGTTCAGCAAAATGGGAAACTCCAACCATTGAAATGGAAATTTGAATCATTTGGTTAGAGCCCAAAGTAGTACGAAAATTCTTTTTTGTGAATATTTGCCAACCTATTTTATCTACAGGCTGGTTATACTATAACGTAGCATTACTAGTAACAATAGGGTCATTATTATTAGCAAAAGTAAAAGACAAACTTTGTAGAGGTGTTAAGATAAACTAAATATTCCCTAAATGTTTATTGATTTGAAATTATTAAATATAATCTCCATGTAATAAAGTTTAAATTTGTACCTAGGTGATGTATCTGTTAAGAATTTGCTTGGCTGAAAATACCAGGAAACTTAAAGCCAGAAATGTGGTTTAAATTTCAAGGAATTTATTTGTTAAATACAACAGGAAGTGCTGCAGTTGGCAGTCCTGAGCTGGGGTGGTGCATCACCCAGCAATGCCATTAGGGACTTGTCTCATTTCATCCTTCCACCCCTCTCATTCTTAGCTTGTAGACATTTGTCTTCATGTTGATGCCTCATGTCACAAGTTGACTGCTGCACTCAAGACACCTGAATCTCTTCAAAGAGTCTTTGTTTTTTTATTTAGGAAAGAAAGTCCCTCCTGGCAGTCTTTCTCTTTAGCTCATTGGCTATTCCTGTGTCTCATGACCATCCCTACCTGGAAGGTGCTTTAAAAAAGTGTTTGGCTTTTCAGCTTCTCTGCTAGCGGACACAAGAGAAAAGATGATTTGGAATGCATGTTGAGTGAGACAAGTTACAGAATATATCACAGCTACTAGTGAGATTTATTTTAAACAATTATAAAAAATAAGATTTTCCCATTGTAATAATTTCAAGTCAACCCAAATGGATTGTGCAAATAATATGGGCTTTTTGCAACTATTATTAAATACTAAATAGAAATATAAAACTGAATATTATATATTTTCACAGAATTCAAGTAAGTTAAACTGAGATTCGTTTCCCAGCAAAACCATGTTCTAGAGCTGATATCAGTAACAGCAAAATAGCAAGTAGTTAGATTTTAACTCTGAATAATTTTATATTTTATATTCAATTTTTATATAATTCTTGACATTCATATTCAGTGAAATGGAATTTTAAATTTAAATTTAGCCATAGTAAATATATACATTTACAGTTGTCATCACATTGAGTATTAAAATATAAATTTTTAAAGTTAATATATATGCATATATATATTTAAATCATTAGACATAAAATGTATCACAAACTGTACTAGTCTCTTTCATTTTAACATAAGATATTCAAAATAGCATCTTTTTTTTTTTTTTTTTTGAGATGGAGTCTCTCTCTGTCACCCAAGTTGGAGTGCAGTGGCATGATCTCGGCTCACTGCAACCTCCATTTCCCAGGTTCAAGCGATTCTCCTGCCTCAGCCTCCCGAGTAGCTGGGATTACAGGCACCCACCACCACACCTGGCTAATTTTTGTATTTTTAGTAGAGACGGGGTTTCACCATGTTGGCCACGCTGGTCTTGAACTCCTGACTTCAGGTGATCTGCCGGGCTTGGCCTCCCAAAGTGCTGGGATTACAGGCGTGAGCCACCGCATCCAGCCCTCAAAATAGCATCTTAATGTTGGGAATGAGTCATTAGGCAATCTATACTTAATTTTGTCCAGAGTGGTCTCAGTTCTCTTACAACAAAGCACTACAATTCAACTTACATAACAGGTACCAGCTCCTACTAATATCCTCTTTTCTGCCATTCTGAAATATGGCCTTCAAAGACTCTAATTTCATGATTAATGAGGTACCTATTTTGTGCCGGATACTGTGGCAGATGCTATGAAACGTTGGTGAACCACACAGATAAGATGCTTTCTCTCACGGAGTTCCCAGTTTAGTCTGGGGAACAGATAATAAATAAGTAACGATCAATCAATAAAATGATGACAGATTGTGTAACTGCTAGGGAAAAAAGCATGATTCTATGAGGGAAAATATTAAGGATGGCCTACGTATAGAGGGTTCATAAGGAAGGGCTCTCTGAAGTGGTTGTAGGACTTGTATTTCAGGCAGAAGAAACAGCAAATGCAAAGGCCCTGAGGGCAGGTGAGACCAGGGTATGTCCTGGGAGCTGACAGATAGCCAGTGATACGGTTTGGCTGTGTCCCCAACCCAAACTTCATCTTGAATTGTAGCTCCCACAATTCCCACATGTTGTTGAGAGGGGCTGGTGGGAGATAGTTGAATCATGGGGGCAGTTTCCCCCATACTGTTCTCATGGTAATGAGTAAGTCTCACGATATCTGATGGTTTTATAAGGGGAAACCCCTTTCACTTGGCTCTCATTCTCTTTCTTCCCTGCCACCATGTAAGATGTGACTTGCTCCTCCTTGCCTTCCACCATGATTGTGAAGCCTCCCCAGCTATGTGGAACGGAGTCAATTAAACCTCTTTCCTTCATAATTCCCCAGTCTTGGGTATGTCTTTATTAATAGCATGAGAACAGACTAATACAGCCAGTGTGGATACAACAGGGGAGAAAGGGATAGAGCAGCTGCTATAGTTTGAAGGGGTCCCCCAAGGTTCATGTGTTGGAAACTTAATCCCCAATGCAACAGTTCTGAGAGGTGAGATCTTTGAGAGGTGATTAGTTTCTGCCCTCATGAATGGAGTCTCAGGAGTGAGTTCTATATCTGGGGCGGGGATGGGGGGTGTTACAGAAGCGAGTTTGGTTCTTTCCTGTCCTTCTTCTGTGGCACATGTGATGCCTTCTGTCATGTTTTGATGTAGCCCCTCGATCTTGGACTTCCCACACTCCAGAATTATGTGCCAAACAAATTTCTATTCTATTATATATTAATATATAATAATATATATATAATCTATTCATTATTATATATATAGCAGCACAAAACATGCTAGGGCAACAGCACAACAGGTGGTTGGTACAATTAAATGACTGAATAGCCCTCAGTGTGGAGGAGCGTGGACTTTTCTGTCAGGGGAGTTCACTCGCAACATTTCGTATGTTAAAGGACCTGAGAGTTCGTGACTCACCTTGAAATACACTATCTCATTTGGATGATTACAAGTTGTAAAGTTGATATAAGAGCTGTTATTAATACATCACTTTACAAATTAAGTCACTCCTGATTACAATTTCAGTTCATTTTCTATTGGAAGTTCTTGAATAGGGGGAGTAATATAACAAAAGTTCTATCTCAGTTAGATTTATCTTGACCAGGATGCAGAATGAATTGGGATGAAGTGTGTGGTGAATGCGGTGTGGTAGCAACACAGAAGAGAATGAAACCAGGGCCAGTTCTGCTTCATCTTCATCATCAGCCTCCCACACATGTCTGTTTTCCTAGGTACCAGGAATACTGTGAAAATAAATGTCAGAGCATGGGGGTTTTCAGCTCCAAAAAGATGCCTCATGGGTTGAAATGGATATGAATGGATTTCTCTCTAACGGTTTTTAACACAGAGGGAAGAAACGATGGTTATGGATCATTTCAGCACCAGATCCTATATTTGTCTCTCTGACAGTTTTCAAAGTAAACTATTTCACTTTTTTTATTACATCAACTTGATAAAAGCATATTTTCTCTAAGCTCTTGGAGATCAAAGATCATATTTTTTAGTTTTCTGCTGTGAATGTAGTTAGCTGGCATCTGCCTTTTCTGTAATGGACATAAGGGGTTGTTGCTGTATTGTTGGCTTTAATCCCTGAGGATCAAAAAAGAGCTGGCCTTGACTGCTCCTGGATGTGGACTGTCCATTATGAACAATATACATGACAACTTACTGAACTGTGTTGTTTCTAGGTCTTGTCAACTGTATTTAAGGGAGCAAAGACAGAGTAAAAGCAAGGAGGGAAAGAGGATAAAAGTGACATCTAGAAGCAAGACAAAACCAAGATAGAAATAAGCTGAAAAGGGATTTAAAGAAGAAAGAAAATGAGAGGAAGCAGTAGGGCTCCTGATGAAAATCCGAAGTTATTAAAGATTGAGAAAGAAAAAGGCAAAAGAGAATAAATCAGAAAAACAAGATCAAGAAAAATGCAGAAAACTATTTGTGGTTATATGGAAAGGAAAATAAAAGTTGTACAGTGAAGGAAGCTTACTAACATCTGTTTGAATCTGGAGAAAATATAAAAGCAGATACACATCCTAAAGTAGTAGCTTATGTGCATGAGAAAGCAGATAATAAGGTGAATGATGATATTAATTTCCCTTAAATGTATTTAATTTCTCTATTTTTACTTTATAGTTTAAATAATCCTAACAGTCAGATACACTAGAGAAAAGTTTAAAGATTCTGGTCTTTATTGTTCTCCTCCTTTAAACATTTACAGTTTATTCCTTTCTAATACAACAACCGTTTGTCAGCTACCAAAAAGCCACTTAACAGACTCATGCATCTCTTTGTCTCCCCCTTTACTAGACTTAGAGAATTTACCTCAACTCAGTGTCTGTGCAGCCTGGTCCCAGTACGGTAACAGAACGACCTGTAATCCAATGCTATCTCGCATGGACAATAAAAAACACGCCAGCATCATCTTTCATATTTTGATGTAAAAAGCATGTGAAATCTATGTTTTATTATTAAAAGCTCCAAGACTTGCAGACTTTCATATTTGCTTCATCTTTCAGTTACTGGAAAAATGTGCCAAAGTGTGTGGAGAAGCAGTCTATCTTTAGACTTTCATTGATGCTAGGGTTGCAGTAGTGGCAATAACAATAGGTGAGATACAACTTAAAGACTTAAGAAGGCCATAGTGAAATATGCCCAGCACATAAAGAATTTCAATTTACCTTAAGTAATGCAAGTATTTAGAATGGTAACTGGGACTCCTAGGCTCTATTCTCAGGAGATCAGCATCAAATAATTCTGAACCATCCCTGATTCTTGATCATCACTTTTATTGAGCTCAATGCTTTTCAGAATTTAGATCTATCAAATTTGATTTTAAATTTGGGCAGCAAATTAATATGGTTGATTTGTTTTAGTTAGTGTTCACTAAGAGTTTTCCTAGAAGAATAAAGTATTAATTTTAGGTAGTTGAACTGCAGATTTTAGTCATTCTGTCTCATCATGCTGCAAAGAGAAAGGAAGAATATACTAGAATACAGTCTCTTATCTGGGCTTGAGCCTTAAGGCAAAGATTTGCCTTGAGAATCACAATCTGGGAATTTAGATTCTATCTACAATTAATACCTGGCAAGTCTCTCAACTCCTCACTTACCACCACAAAGCAATTGTTTCTATCCACAACAGAGTTGCAGGATTATTTATGCAGTATCTGTAAAGCACGTAGAACTCCTCATAGAAAAAGTTGAGTTAGGAGTGTATGTCCATTTATGTGTGTTTTAAAAAGCAGAAAGGGAAACAGAAAACTGAAACTTTGACATGGATTGGATTATAAATTATTACCATCATTATTTATACATCTATATACAAAAGCTTAAAAATAAAAAGCTTTAGGGCACAAATAAGTTTGCACCAGTCTATAAAGTCTTTGGTTTTCTAACCTCTAAGGTCTAAATTATCCCGATAATATTTAATATTGGTTAATTTTACTAGGCAGAACACCACAATATATGGTATACTTTTAGTATGCCCCCAAACATGAATTTCCCAGGAAATTGTAATTATTAGCACTCCATCCTTGTAATCATCCCGTCTGGTCTTCTAGAAAAACCCTCTCACATGCACTGTCTTTCATCTCTTCTGCTCCTCCTCAATCTTCCTTGTGGACTGTTCCGTCTCTACCTGTGTCTTAATGTTTGCCTAAACCTCAGGGCTTTCTCATGATCTTCTAATTCTATCTGTTAATCTAAAGTAATCTCATCTATACCATAGTTTCCAAGACTTTAGCCATGATAATAACCCTAACCTTTCTCCTGAGTGCCAGCTTACTTTTAAATTTTCAAATGTTCCAAATCAAACTTACTACTTCTCTGTGAGGTCCCAGATTTTCTCTCTTCTCCTTAACAATCTCTGCCCACCGCTCACTCTTTCATCCAAGCTAAAAATTCTGCCATTCTTGACTCTTCTCTCTTATCCTCCACATTTAGTTGTCTGACAAGCCCTGCTGATTCTCCATCCTACAATGTTCTGTTTCTTTCCCTCCAATCTCATTGCTACTTTCTAGGTTGAAGCCTCATCATCTCTTATATCTGGAGTGATAGCACAGCCTCCAGACAGCGTCTTGCCCTTTTTGGCCCCTAATCCACATTTTATACAATACATAACTTGACATATAAAGCCACTAGTCAAAACATTTTGAGACTTTCAATTGCTTACAAAATAAAATCCAGATTTCTTAGTCTGGCCCTTGCTAAGCTGCTCAAAATTACTTTTTATCTTCCGTCCACTCTCACATACAACCTTTGCATTCCCAAAATCTTAGTGGCTTTTTATCTTGATGAACCATAAGCATTTGATGTATTTTACCTGTTTTTGACATTTAAAAATGGCAATTTCATATGGCTCAACTAATAATGGCTATCTGCCTTGAAAGCTCTCTCACCCTTAAAACTTGTTAAAACATCATCGACACCCAGCTTAAATGTTACCACCTCTGTGAAGCCAGCTTAAATGTTACCACCTCTGTGAAGCAATAATTTGCCACACAGGTTAAAGAGCAGTTCCCTCTTTGATGCTCCCTTACCTCTGGCATAACACTGTGTTCTAACTATTTGTACCTACTTGTCTCTATCATTTGAATACGGGAAACTTCAGGGTAGAACTTGGAACTTAATTAACTCTATATCTTTACTTCTATAATCAGTAGTTAATAAATATTTGTTAGATAAATGAATGGACTTCTTTCGAATTTGTTATACAAAGGAGCTGGTAAAATTTTTGGTTAAAAGTAGAAGGAGGGTTAGTATTCTGATTTAACATATTTTACAATGCTTCTTTTCTCATTTTATATCACCTTCTCCCTTTGCTTCTTACTGGGTAATGTATTTGTTCTTACCAGATGGATTTAATATGGCTATGAAAGAAATGCTTATTCACTACCAGGTCACATGGCCACAGTAAGTCTTGATGTGCATATATAACTCACATGAATGCAAATGTGTAAGGTTGAGCCAGCAAAATCCCAGAAGGCAGCAAACAAGATTAGGCAGCAATCAGAGGGCAAATCATTTCTAGGCAATATCAGATTGTTTTTGATAACATTCGAACCAAAATTGTTTTCAAAAGGAAAATCCCAAGAACAATAGAAATAGAAGAGATGAAGTTTGTAGAAAAATAGGCCTTCCAAGTGAGCACTTAGGATATTGCATATTTTAAAAGTATGATTTTAAACCAAGAGACTATGTATGTTCCAATCTTTCAATCATCTCTGATACCATGAAAGTGTCATTTAACATGGACTGATCTAGGTGCAGACAAGAGGTACAAGATCACAGCAGGTCAGTGAAAGATGCAGCATCAGGGCCACAGCCGGACTTAGACTTAAGAAGGACTTAAACCAGGACAGAGGCTCTGCCTCAGCCAGTTTCCCCACACATGAGTGAGAAGGGAATAGGAATTTTTAATGCCAGAGACATAGTGTTCTGATTCCTACATATTACTGGTTGCTGGAATAGATAAAAATTAGTTAGAAAATTAAATGTAGCAAATTCCTTAGTTGGGTTCAGTCGCTTATTCTCAATGTTTTTGTGGTTTCATGAAATCCCTTTCACACACAATTAAAGACAGGTTCTTAAGAAAGATACACTATTTAAAAGCACTATTCTGGTGGGTGGGCAGAGTGAACATCCTAGATGTCTTAATCAACTCAGGCTGCTGTAACAAAATACCATAGGATGGTTGGTTTAAATAACAGCCATTTATTTCTGACAGTTCTGGGGGCTGTGAAGTCTGAGATCAGTGTGCCTGCATGGTCAGGTTCTGGTGAGGGGCTTCTTTTCTGATTTACAGCTGCTTCCTTCTTGCTCCATCCTCACATCACAGAGAAAGAGTACTAGCTCTCTGGTTTCTTCTTATAAGGGCACTAATCCCATCAGTAGGACCCACCCTTATGGCCTTCTCTAAACCTAAGTACCCCCAAAGGCCCCACCTCCAAATACCATCACATTGGGGATTAAGGCTCCAACATACAAATCCTGGGGGACACAAACCTTCAGTCCATAACACCAGGTAAGTAGCATTTCTCCTAGTGTAGTCAGAATAGAACCTACTCTCATTTGGGTGTGCCATCCCTCTTGCATACAGTAAACCTCTTTTAAAAGATACAGTTGAAGTTGATCATTTAAATCTGCTCTATAGGGCTGAGCTCAGTGGCTCACGCCTGTAATTCCAGCAACTTGGGAGGCCAAGATGGGAGGATCACTTGAGGCCATAGTTTCAAAATCAGTCTGGGCAACACAGTGAGACCTTCGTCTCTACACAAATAAAAACATTAGTCACACAGGGTCACGCACACCTGTAGTCCTAGCTACTTGGGAGGCTGAGGTGGGAGGATTGCTTGAGTTGAAGCGTCTGAGGCTACAGTGAGTGATGATTGTGCCATTGCACTCCAGCCTGGGCAAAATCCCATCCCTTGAAAGAAAAAGAAAGAAAGAAAGAAGAAAGAAAGAAAGAAAGAAAGAAAGAAAGAAAGAAAGAAAGAAAGAAAGAAAGAAAGAAAGAAAGAAAGAAAGAAATCTGCTGTATAGATGTATAGATAAAAGTGAAATATTAAGTATTTTACTTTTGTTAGTATATTTTTAATTTTAAGCCAGATGATCTGCTTTATTTTATGCAAAAGCACAGATCAGTAAGTCAGATAAAAATGCAGTTCTATGACATGTATATATGGGTTTCATATAGGAACTTGAGGATTCATGTCCTTGAATCTTGGGATAAACAAAATCTCAGAAGAGGCAAAAGAATGACACATAAGCCAGGTTAACTTACATTGTCCTCTGGCTTTCAATGTGGAAGCATTACCCTTGGATAGCTCTTGAATATTCTACTCTAAGCTTCATTTTTGGCCAGCACAACTCTTTGTGGCTGCCTTGTTCTGTGGTCTCTTTGGTACTTTTGGCAGCTGTCTTCTATGGAGAACTGAGCACCAGAATAAAATGAAGGGCAAAGCCCTGCTTCCTGTCCTTCAACACCAGTATTTAAAGTTAATCTAGCATTCTTCATTTCAAATATACAGTTCAAATATCACTCCCAACCCCCCCTGCCAACGCACATCTCCCCAGCTCATATTTTCAAGGCCTTTCTGGATCTGCAAATATGTAAATCTTCAGAGATGTGCTTAGTTCTCCAAAGCACATCAAGACTATTAAATAATAAGGCCCCAATAAAAATCTAGCTATGCTGACATTTAGATGACAAGCTGGTAAACAGTACATTATGTTGATTTTTATTTAGCTCCATATGATTCTGTAAAGACTTCTGTGTGCTTTGCGATACATTAATATTTGTACAAAAGAAAAGTACAATCTTTCCTTCCTTTCCCTACCCCCAATCCCTGAGCAAAAACATTCTCTCTGAATAAATGACTAGCTTACAGGAAATAGCATTTGTTGTAGATGCCATATCAACTCAGATGGTAGAAAAATTTATAAACATAATCCCAGGATAATAGTTTGAATTTGTTATAAAACTTTTGAAGTTTGATTTTATTTGCAGCATGGACCTCAATAATAGATAGCTCTCAATCTGTTTATTCCCAGAAGTGATACTGAAAGTTGAACAATTCTCAACTTTATTAAAATGTTTTTATTATAGATATATTTATATCATTATCAGTTGTTCTAAAGACAGTGAAAGAAAAACATCTTAAGTCCAAGACCCAAGTTCTGCCTTTTTTTCTCCTGAATTATATTCTGTAAACCCCACAAGAGGCAAGACTATGACGGCATTTCTGCCTTTCTACTATCATCATTCTGGCGAGAAGAACAGACGAAAATATGTGTGTTTAACTATAATGAAGGGTTATAGTTTGGATCGTCTTAGCATGGATCACAGGGAATAGAATGTATAATGATCATATATCATGAGTAGCTCAGCAGAAGGCTTTCAAAATATAACAGATAAATAAAAATGTATCCTAGAAGAGAAAAAAAATAGACTTAAGTAAAGGAAACAGAGGATAAAATACCTAAATGTTGAAAATGCTGTGAAATATTCTTATTTCATTTTCCTAATTTTGTTAAATGCTTGGCTTTTGTACCTGAATTGGAAAATCTGTTCTCTACTTCCCCAATCTCCTACTCTGCACCATCTTCACTCTGATCCTTTTCAAATCTTACAGACCTTCCTGGCCTAAAGAAGAGATAATTACTCAAAAACATAAAAATGTGTTTATTATACATAATTCAAATATTCTGGGAAGTCAAGAATGTAGGACGTCTAAGCCTATAGTGTAATATGGTTTACACAGAAGCTTACATTTAAATTTAGTAAAAGCTACCTACCAGCAGCCTCAAAGAAAACCAGATCTTTGAAAAAATAATAGAGAATGGTATCAAACTATATCTGACTAGGCAAAAAAGAAAATCCATAAAAGCAATCAAAGAAATTTATGAAAGGAAAAATGAACAACAAAAGATAAGGAAGTTGATCATAGAAATCCTAGAAATAAAAAATATTTTGAAAGGGGGATTTTATAATTAATTTGCACTGTAGCAAATATTAGAACTATGTGATAGGTGTTTAAATACAACACACCATTTATTTGCAAAAAAACCAAATGCCTATGTATTGTACTCTAAAAGACTTAGCATAACGAAAAGGAAAAACCAAAGATATATACATATTGTGCCTTGTAAGTTAAGGGAGGTCAAGTTCATTCTATGTGCCTAAGGATATAAGTTTGTCATTAAGTTATAGTCCAAAGGGTTGAATATTAATGGTTGCTACCTTTCCTTAATGGGAGCATTATTTTGAATGACATATAGTTGTCAAATAATAAGGATCATTTAATTATATGTATGTCCTCCTAACTGCTTAACATTAAAGAGGTACATGACCTAAATCATAGTTTTGGTTAGATAACTTTGTACCTGAGGGTCCCTTCCTGTCCAATTACCAAGCAAGCTTTTCAAATGCACTGAAAGATTTAATTCATAAAGCCCTTAAGAGCCTTCTGGTAAAAGGTTGAAGCAGCACAAATAAGCTACTGATACATGACCATGTTTCAGAAAATCATGCCAGGACTATAAGCAAGTGTGCTTATTTATCATTGTTGAATTGCTACAGTAAGGCAAAAAAAATTCCCGAGCAATATGAATACATTTATTATAAATATGTAGGAGAAAATGCAAATTACAGTTTAGTATCATAATATTAAGATGTTTATTTATAACTTTATGACATTAGAGAAAGCATTTGTTGCTCAGAAATCTTTGTCTATATATAACTACAGGTCTCTAATTTTATGAGACAAAGGTTACTTGCCTATATTTATTGGCATTTTGTCAGTTCCAAAGCTGCTTCCACATTTTTAGGTATTTATTGTAGCAGCAATCCACTTCTCAGTACCAATTTATTTCTCTTAGCTCAGGCTGCTATAACAAACACCACAGACTGAATGGCTTAAACAACAGAAATTTATTTATCACAGTGCTGGAGGCTGGGAAATCAAAGATCAAGGTGCCAGCCAATCTGGTCCCTTATGAGGGCCCTCTTCCTGATTTCTAGATGAATGCCTTCTTGCTGTATTGTTATATGGCAGAGAGAGAGAGAGAGAGAGAGAGAGAGAGATCTCATCCCTATTGTCTCTTCTTACAAGGGCACTAATCCCATTCCTGAGGTCGCAACCCTTGTGATTTAATCACATCCCAAAGGCCTTTACCTCCAAGCACCATCACACTGAGGATTGGGGTTTCAACACGTATATTTTGGGGGACACAAACATTCAGTTTATAGCAGAGATTCATCAAAATATAATGAAGCAGATAAAATATTCAACAATCCATTCATAGTGCCTGATTTATAAGTTTATTTCCACAAGTATTTAAAAATCATGCTTTATATAAATGATAATTTAGTATTAGCGACTTTTTCCTTTTAAATTTCACCAAAAAATATTTGATTCATCTTTAACACCCATGTCTTTGTCATTACTAGGTTTCTTAGTCCAATTGTTCAGAGTATGTCACTTTCAATTCTAAATTGTCTGAGATGCAAACTTTTTTGAATCCATTGATGAACTTCCATGGGAAATTCAATTCCAAACTTCCCATTTGTTATCTCCACAATGTAACTACTTCTTGCATTGCTTTAAAAATTGATCTTTAAAAGGATTGTTTACAGGCCAGGTGTGGTGGCTCATGTCTGAAATTTCAGCACTTTGGGAGGCTGAGGCAGGATTACTTGAGGTCAGGAGTTTGAGACCAGCCTGGCCAAAATGGCAAAACTCCATCTCTACAAAAAAATATAAAAATTAGCCTGGTGTGGTGGCACATGCCTGTAGTCCCAGCTACTCTGGAGGCTGAGGCAGGAGAATGGCTTGAACCCAGAAGGTGGAGGTTGCAGTGAGCTGAGATTGTGCCCCTGTACTGCAGTCTGGGCAACAGAGCGAGACTCCATCTCAAAAAAAAAGCATGGTTTACAATGACATCCAATATTGCTACAGCCAAAAGTAACCAATACATCCTTATTATTTGCTCCCTCTTTTTAAAAAAAAAATCTCATTTCATCTGATGGTCTGTAATGATTTCAAATTAGCACGGTGATCACTATATGCTGGTGTGTCTTCCCCCAAATATTAATTAACTCTTCTAGATAAAGGAATTGAGAGAAAACTCAGTAATTTAGGAGACATTCTTAGGACTCCAGAAGTACTCAGCAACCAGAGGACATTAGACATTTGACATAATTTTGAGGCAAATCTTGGATTTAGAACCAGTCTCAACTTCCGTTATCCTTTTCCTCCACCCATGGGATAGATACGGATTTCCTTTCACTGTCAGCTTGCTTCCTCACTCAGCAAAAACAAACAAACAAACAAACAAAACACTGCACAGACAGATTTACTTGAAAATGATTTTGGAGAAATACAGGAGAAAGAACTCTACACTTATAACCTAGACCTGGATTCCAACCTTGTCTTTGCCACCAAGTCACCAGGTAATTGTGACTAAGCTTTTTCATGTTTTTAGGACTCTGTTTCTCATCCGAAAATAGGAGACTGAACCAAATAAACTCTAATGTTCTTTGCAAAGTAAATGAATCATTATTATAATTCTGCTTCAACAAAAGTATTAAATGATACTAATTCTTTTAAATTCTATGGTTGAATGTAATGAGTAATTAAATATGTTTCGCTAATTCTTCCTATTTCTACTTCTGCTACCTTAGGTTTTGGCTTTACAGCTCAGTTGCTTAACATGTTAACATCTATGTTTATCTCTAAAGTTTAGTCTTTTTAAAGAATCAACTAAGCTTATTTTGGGTTAAAAAATGGCTATTGAGCTCATTCAGCATACTAGTATTTCAAAGCAACCAACAACTGCCATTTCCATTACCTATTTTTCATGTTAGGCTAAGAAGAGTAAAATTTACTGATGTTTTTCTAACCCCAGCTTCCCTACTGTGCACAATGAATAGTTAAGCAGAACATTAGCAGAACATTTTCACTTCTAACTCTAGCAGTGAAGATTTCCCACCACTGTGACACAGAAGGATGCACACTTAAAGACAATACATTTATTTAGTGGATATGAACGTCTTTTGACTAGAAAAAGAAATAACAATCATCTGCAGTACTTTAAATAGCAAACATCTGTTTTTCCCAACATACTTCAAACACTTTGAATTTCCTGATTAGTTGTTATATGAGAACTGTATTTCTGAAAGACATAATGAGGCAGTTTAGAGATGAGCTTAAATGATCTTCAAAGCAAAGTGAAGAAAAATGCTCATGCTCTGGGTAAGGATGGTTAAGCCAGATCCACCATAACAGGAACAAATAAGAAATAATTCTTTCAACTATTTGCATTTAAACTGAAAGTTCTATTAAGTATTGCAAGCAAAGGAGGATGATATAAATGAGCAAAGCATAGAGAAATGAAAATATAGCACTATCGTCTTATATCATAGCAACAAAATCCATGATGCTATTAAAGCAATCTGTGCTTGACTAAGCTAAACATAAAAATATTTGAAGTAATGACATGAAGCATTTTTGTGAGTATTACACAAGTGCTTGCATATATCATGAGGTAGGTTCAGGAAGTGTATGTACAAACACATTTATGGGCAATTGCTCCAGTCTGAAGGTTGCAAATTTATTTTGGCCACACCAGCCCTTCCTCAGGAATTTGTAACATAAAATGAAGAGGATCATCTATTTTTTCTCATAAAATTTTCTAAAAAGTGCATTGTGTCAATATTTCCAGGTGACATTTGTTTTATTTTTAACCCATAATTTTTATCTGCTCCATGGTTTTAAAAATGTTTTTACTGAGAAGATAAATATCGCAAGTCAAATACCAAAGAATAACAACAACAAGGAAAAGAAATATAGACCCAATGAACAATGAAAGTTAAAGTGCTCTCACTATTTTTTAATCAAGCAAATATTTAGTGAGCATTTATTATATACCAGGTCTTATACTAGGGGATGAGGATCTAGAGAGAAACAAAAGCTTTAAGGAACTCACAATCTACTCATGGATAAAAACACACAAACAAGCAAACAAAAAATTCTCAACACAACCAGGGTAATAAATGGAGTGTATAATGCATAAAGCACTCGAAGAGCATAGACAAGAGGGGAACTGATTCTGCCATGGAGTAACTGAGGCTGAGTTGAAGAGGGAACATGTGGACTTGACCTTCACATGTGAGTAAAAGACAGAAGAGGGCACTGAGGACACCATTTTTCAAATTGTATGAATAACAATAAAATTTTAAGAATCTGATACATTTATTTTTCTCAAGACCTTTCTTTAAACACCTATTGTTGCCCTATAGGTACTGATGGATTAATTTCCCAGAAATATTGTTAGGTTAAAAAAACACAATTATAGCATGTTATTATTTATATGAAGAAAGGGAGATTTTTATATATACATATATACAGTATACAGTAGTCTTGCCTTATCCACAGTTTCACTTTCCAAGGTTTCAGTTACTCTGGGTCAACTGTAGTTAGAAAATTGGCAAGTACAGTATAATAAGGTATTTTGAGAGACAATGAGAGAGACCCCATTCCCATAACTTTTTTTATAGTACATTGTTATAATTGTTGTATTTTATTATTAGTTACTGTTGTTAACCTCTTCTTGTGCTTAATTTATAAATCAAACTTCATCATAGGTATGTATGTATAAGAAAATGCATAGCATATGTTTCAAGCATCCACTGAGGGTCGTGTGCATGCGTGTGTGTGTGTGTATGTGTGTGTGTAGAGTATCCCTTATCCAAAATGCTTGAGACCACAAGTGTTTCAAATTTCAGATTTGGGAATATTTGCAATGTACATAATGAGATATTTTGGGGGTGCAACTGAAGTCCAAACATGAAATTCATTTATGTTTCATATACACCTTATACATATAGCCTGAAGATAATTTTATACATATTTTAAACAATAAATGTAACCATCACATGAGGTCAGGAGTAAAATTTTCTACTTGTGATGTCATGTCAGTGCTCAAAAACTTTCAGATTTTGGAGCATTTTTTATTTTAAATTTTCAGATAGTGATGTGCTCTCTCTCTCCGTGTGTGTGTGTGTGTGTGTGTGTGTATAATATTTTATATACATATAAAATATTATGTATTTCATATATATGTATATATACATAAAACCTGCCAGAGATGAAACACTGCTCAGGAAAGTATTCCATATTCTGAATTAAGACACCTTGCTTCTATTCTTACTGCTTTTTTTTTTTTTCTCATTTGGAATACTTTGTCCTTTTCCTGCAAAATACTCATCTTGCCCACCTTTCAAGGCTCAGTTCTAAAGCTTTCTCCTATATTAAATCTTATCTTTAAAATATAACTGGGCTGTCTCTTCTATGACTGAAAGTCCTATTTTGCTCTTCCAATCACAGTTTAGTAATTAACAGCTCTCCAAGGTTGTATGAGCTAGTTTTAACCCCCCAATTGTATTGCAAATGATATAGGTGGTATATAAGGTTAAGGAAGTAGACATGGTCTACTAACCTGGAGTTAGAATCAATAAACAGCACACCAACATTATAATAACCTAGTTTAGGAAAACCAAGAGTGTTTAACAAATTCATAAATTCAGCACTTATATTATGTACAAGCATTGTATTATGTACAAACATTTTGGGGAGGAAGTTGATGGCAGTGGGATAGGAAATCAAACCTCTTCCAGAAAGAGATGGAGTTTCATTTCCTCTTTTACTGAACAGTAGAAAATTAAATTATGGATAATCCATATGGAGAAGATGGCTTGTATGGTTGCAACTTTAGCTCCAAAATCTTAAAAAACAAGTGATATCAAATGCAAAACTGTAGAAGAACAGAATTTTCTCCACCTATTGTAAGGGATAAACTTGCCCATCTACAGAAAAGGAAACTATAAAATGCTAATACATATTACAATGGAGCATTTTCAGGAAGAAAACATTAAGAAATAAGGTACATGTAAATCAACTTTGGTATGAACATTTTTACTTTAAACTTTGAGTTAATAATATTTTCCTTCAGTTTTCACCATTGTTTCTAAGCTTTATTTTTTTTTTACTGTCTGATAGTAAGCATCCTATGATGAATAAACAACAAATTACCAAAAACATGAGATTAGTAATGATTATGAGGAACACAACTTTGCCAACATGAAGAAATTGTTTCCTGAAGACATTCAGTAAATAAATAGAAGAAGACTTCAATCAGAAACAAACTCACAGTGTGATCTGAATTCAAAAGTCCAGAGAATGTAAACTGATGTCTATGCTGGTAAATCATGAAACACAATATCCTGAATACAGTTCAACAAGCAACTGAAATCTAAATGACAATATGATATGTGTTGGGAAGTTTAAATCTAATTTTATCATGGTTAGACTTAAAAAATATGCAGCTGTGAGGTTTGTCCTCACTTTTACAATTTGGGTTTATAAGGCTAGAAGCGAAAAGCTATTCCTTTTCTTCTAGACATTATATAGGAAATTTGGGTAAGCTCATACCAAGTAAAGAATCATGCTTGAGTGATGGCTTCGATTACCAAAATAGAGAGGCATCTCAAGTAACGCTTAGCTGACAGGTGCATACACTATTTATATCCTAATCCCTTATTTAACCAACCCAACAAAATAATCATTACAAAACTAATATGTGAGTAGAAAAAGATCTAAATTAAATACCAATACCCAGATAAAATTTAATATATTTCCCCATTAATTCTTCCTCACAGGTCTAACTAGAAAATGACCTTGGTATGGAAACCCTGCATAGTCATTACATTAAGAAAGGCATGTTAGTGCGTGAACAGGACTCTTCCAGTCTTTGCCTTTGTGCCTCCTGATAAGCTCTTTCTTTGCCCAGGTTCTCTGCACTACTGTTTAGATCTGGTAACCCGGCTCCACACTGTTAGTTTCTGAAGGACTGAGAAATCCCATAATGCGATGCTGCTACTAGGATCGCCCCTAGGGTCCTAGTTCACTGTCTCCAGGCTGGTTACATGGTAGGTGGTGCCACGCCCCAGGGCCCCAGTCCACAGAAACTACCAGCTGCTTTCCATCCCTGCTGGCTTCCCAACCAAGCCTACCCCCTGGTCTTCTGTCCATCTGAGCACAAACTGCCTTTAATTTTTTAATAGAAAAATAATCTATTTTCCCACTCTCTTGCCAAAAGAATGTACACTTAAATATATAGATTGATTGAGAGCAAATAAAAACAAATCCATTTAGCAGCAAGACAGCCTGGGCAGAACAATATTTGAAAAATATAGCTAATATATTCTTCTGACACAGGTATGTTGGTCTGACACAGGAATACGGTAAGACAGATAATATTAGTTTCTCTAAAAAGAGGAGATATGGGTCAGTAACAATCATTTTAGTTGTAACCACAGTAAAGGTGAAGGGTCAGGTGAATTTGGGTTGAATGAAATATCAAGATACTGTTATCTAACAATAGGAGATAGAAAAAGAAACTGGACACCATGTATGGGCTACCTCCCCTATGCCCCCAGCTGCCAATTCATTAGGCAGCTGTATTCTATGGCAACTATGACTTCTAAGAGCTTCTGGTGCTGCAGGTTCACTATCTGGCATTATCTCCTGAAAGCAGGGTATTAGATGATCATATGGCCCTCCTTAATTCCCTAACAAAGCTCCCTGGGAAAAAAATAGTCTCAAATCCTCATCATGGCTTTCAAACCTCTCTACAATCCTGCATGATCTATTCAGCTTCGTTGCCAAAGTGTCTTCCATCCTAGTCTCTGTTCAGCCCCTCTGGGGTACAATGGGATATGCTATGCTCACGTGCTGTGATCCACACGAAAAAGCTCCACCCTGGTTTCCTTTTAAGGAAAGACTGGCTGCCTAGCAGTGAGGAGTGTGGTATGCAGACAGCCTCCTGTCTCCAGACAATGTCTGCCAGAGCCTCAGAGCCACTTGAAAATGGAGGGTGTGAGGAGAAAGAGGATCAAAAAACTACCTATTGGATACTATTCTTATTACCTGGGCGATGAAATAATCTGTACACCAAACCCCTGTATCACACAGTTTATCTATGTAACAACCTTCGCATGTACCCTTGAACCTGAAGGAAGAGTCAAAAATAAGTAAATAAAGATGTGGTCATTTCAGAGTTACTCTAGACTCCTCCCTGCTGGGTAGCTGAGGCTTTGTTGGACCTAGCAGTTTGAAAACTTCCTCCCTCTTGCTTCCTTTCTCTTCTTTTCACAGACACTGATCACTAGAAAAGAGCCTGCACTGCAGACTACATCTCAGCATCTGACCCCAAGAACCCCATCTGCAACACATACCTCCATGAATCCAATTCTGTTTTCCATTCTTGTATCTGTTAAATCATTCTCCTCCTCCAGGGTCTAACTCAATGATACCTCCAAGAAACATTTCTTGATTTTTTTTTTAGTCAATAATAATTATTCACTTTACTCTGTTCCCCGAGTTATGCTTATACTTCTATTTAGCAAGTCATTCATTTTTAAATGTATTAACATTAGTGGTTGAAATTTTAAGTTTATTGGGAGCATAGTCTGTGTCTTATTCAATTCTGCATACTCCACTAGAATGAAGGAATAAACTAATGCACAATCTGGAATCCTCCTTAACCTCTTTTTTCCTTTTCCATAAAAACTGAAATGAAATTCTGCCAATATTTCATCTCTGATATTTTACACATATGCCAAGGCCCCTTCACTTTTCAGCCATATGTTTTATTTAGGCTCTACTTTTTGGTCTAGCCAAGCAAATCTACTTTGTATGGTACATGCCTACTCCTATTTTTAAGCCATTGCAAGAGATACTATCTACCTCCTTTGCCAATATGATCCTTCCTTCAAAATATTGCCAAAGATTCTCCTACTACGTGAAGCATTCCAGGGTACTGTCACCCAGCTTCAGTCACCTCAAGATCTCCTGGTTCATGTAATTTAGGTATCTAATATATGCCCACAAATCATTGTTCTTCATCACTTTTAAGTACCAATTTTTATGTTCCCTTAAGTCTTTCCCACGCTAGAATAATATTCTGTGTGGCAAATGAAATATATATATATATATATACACACACACACATATGCATATATGTACATGCATATATACATATATGCATATATATATATTCTAGATTAATAATATATGAGGCTTCACTTCCCCATTCCCAAAATGTGTGCTTCATATTTTCTCTGCCCTCTCCAACACTCAACACTCCAGCCCTGGGCCTTCCACCACCACCACTGCCACCCCACCATCACCACTGCCACCACCCCCATGATGGCCTTACTTCATAATTTATTGAGAAAATAAAAGCAACCAGCAAGACTACCTCTTCTTTTCATTACCAAAACTATTGACACTCCAACATCTCTAACATATTCCTTGCTTACTATCTTGCAACTATGGTTCAAAGTCCCTGCTTCCATTGTAGGCAAGACTCTCCAATTGTGTTCTGGACTCTGTCTTTAGGACTTTGTCTCTATAATTTCTTCTTTATCTTGTGTCATCAGTGGCCTTCTAGATAATGTCTAGCACCACACACCACCATGTTCTAGTGTCTCCCATCTTCAGAAAGCTCTTCTTTGGCCCCAGATTCCTCTCATCCACCAGGAAAACTTACTGAAAGTGTTGTCTTTATTGCCTCTGGTAGCCATCTCTGCTAGATTCACCTCACAATCTCTAATGAACTCTTCTTAGTCACACTTTAGTGGCCACTGCTGCTGAGCTTGCTCTTGATGAAGTCACTAATGACTCATATTGCCAAATCCAGTGATCATTTCTCAATTTTTATCTTGATTGACCTCTCAAGGTAATCAACATAGTGGGCCACTTTAAAAACCACAACAGAACAAAAACCCAAACTCTTCTTGTAAAACTTTCTCCTTTTTTTTTTTTTTTTTTGGCTTCTACAACATCTCATTCTCCTGCCTTTTCTCCAACTCACTGGGTGTTCTTCCATGTGCTGTACTGATTCTTCCACCTCTGCTTGATCTCCAAATGCTTTTGAGTCTGGAGTGTTGTTCTGGGGCCTCTCCTCCACCCCCCTAAGTGTTCTCATCCAGAAGCTCAGCTTTAAATCTTATCTGTAGGCAGACAACTCCCAATTCTTGATCACCAGCCCTTATTTTATTCTTCACTGAGCTCCAGACTCACGCATAGCATTCACTGGCTGATATCTATTTAGTATCTCAAATTTAACACAGGCAAAACGGAAGTCTTAACCTCTCTAATCTTTTCATTTGTACTATAGGGGAGCATCATCCTCCTGGTAGTTCAAGTCACAAATCTAACAGTTACTCTTGACTCATTTTTTCTCTTGCTTTTCACATCCAATCCCATCAGTAAGTGCTGCTCCCTCTACCACCAAAACATATCTTGAGTCTATACAAGTCTCTCTATTTCCACTACCACTACCCTCTTCCAAGTGACTGACTCCTTCACTTAGACAACTGCAAAAGCTTCCTGTGAATCTCCTTGCTTCTGATTTTGGACACTTAAATTCTCCACAGAGCAGTCAGGATGAGTTTTAAAAACAGATTAGCTCACTCTGTTACTAAAACCCTCACGTGACTTTTCCACTGCACTCACTGTAAACATGCTTAGCTTGCAGAGCATCTCCTACCCACCCACTGCCTAAGTCCCGCTCCCATCCACCTTGCTGCACTCACACGGGCCTCTCTGCTCCCTGCACTAAGTGTATTCCTGCCTTAGGGACTCTTCATTTTGCCTCCTCTATCTAACATGCTACATCCTCAGACTCTGCCTGACTTACTCCTCTTATCATTCAAGTCTCATTTCAATTGTCACCTCCATAAAGAGATCTTCCTTCATCACCAAATCTAAATTAACACTTCCCCTCCCCTACAAAGGCCCTGTTACATCACTCTGTTTTACTCTCTTCCTCGTACTTATGTTCATTTCTCAGATGTTTTCTGCCCTATTTCTTCCCTCTTCCAAGAAGACAGCCACCTTATCTGTATTGCTCATCATAGTATCTCTAGTGCCTAGAAGACATGGGGCATGTAATAGATGCCCATGAATGCACATAAAAGATGCTCTATGAAAAATGCCTCTTGTAATTTAAAACTAAGAAAAATCCTTATATACTGAATAATTGGTATATTTTCTTCCAATAAAAAGAACTGTATAATCCACTATGTTTTTCTTTTTATATTGACATGTAGGAAGCCCACTGATAAATTTAATTTCAATATCAGCTACTGTATTAGTCTTGAGTCAAAAATTTCTTTTGGGACTTTGAATTTCTATTTTCATTTTAATAATTCTAATGCATCCAGATGTTTTAAGTCATTTCACTTAAGATCCTTTCTAGAAAGAGGCATATAGGTATATAAGTAAATAGAAATGAAAGCTTGAATGTTCTATAGTTGTCCTTTTTTTATTTATACACAAAAGAGTATACTAAACAAATTGGTAGGTGTCACAATACTGAAAATAACTACTATTATAGAAGGTGGAAAATCTGTCTGAAATTTAGTAAAATCATTTATTTTACCTGAAGAATTGGAGGGGTGGTAAGTTCACTATCATGAAAAGATTCAAGGAAAGAATGAAGAGCCACTTATTAGGGATGTTGAAGAAGGGGTTCATTCATATAAAGGAGTTGGATTAAGTGACCTCAAAGTCCTTTCCAATCCTGAGATTCACTGACTCTGTGATTCAACTCTTGATGCCAAATTACAAAAGAAAAAGTTCAGCTTTAGGCCTTAGTGATAGCACATAATGCACTATGTGGACACACACCACACATTCTTATAAATTCTAAAGTGTTGTTATCAAGTAGACATCTCAAATCATTGTGACAACACTGTGATGTCTTCTAAATGTATGCCTTTTTCATATTTGCTTCTTGTTGAATTAATTGGTATGCTTTTTCTAATTGTAGAAGAGACTTAAATATATGAAGGTGGGGCTCATTATCATAGAAAATTATGATTGAAAATCTATAGAAAAAAAGAACACAAAATTAAAAAAAAAAGTAGGTCCTGTGTTGTAAAAATGTCTGCAAGAGGTTACAAACCATTTTGATTTGTAAAATAGTTTGGAATAAAAAACCTATGTCCATAGCACTTCCTTTGAAAACTTTTTAATAAAGTCTCAAATGTAGAAGGAAATGAAGAGAAATAAAAGTAAATAATTGCCCCAAATGGCTAATTCTTCAGAATGCAAATGTGAATTGAAGATGTGCTCTAAGCCTGGCATTTACATTCTTCATTCAGAATGCAGCAAATGGCCTAATGTGATTAATTATTTATTAGCGTGACTCTTTTCCACAGAAAGATATAGGCTAACACTCATCTTTAATATTTGTGGCCTCTTTTATTCCTCAATATATGAGCTTGTTCTTTTTTCTATTTTTTTTTTTTTTTGCACTTTAAAATGTCACTGTCTACAAGTTATTCCTGATAATTATATAAATAACCTAAAAACTCTGTAGGCACCTTTAAATCAAGAGATTTTTAAAAAAGTATTAATTAACTATGCTTTCTATGTGCCAGGCACTGTGCTATGTGCTAGAAATACAAAGATAAACTAAAGAAGGTTTCTCCCCAGCAGAGTTTGAAGTTCAGTAGGAGAGGCAGATAATAAAGAGATTAATGTGATCAGTGAAATTAATAGTTATTGATGAGAGCTCTGGAAAAAGGAGAGTGTGTCTAGTACTGATAGGAGTAAGAAGAACGTAGAAAAAATTCAAAGCAGAGGCGACCCTTGCACTCATACTTGAAGACATTCCAAGAAGAGCCAATAGTACACATCAAAGTATGAGAGCCTGAGAACACTTATCCTTTCACTGTAGTCACACTTGAGCTCTTTCCATTCCTCAAACATTCTAAACTTGTGTCCATCTCAGGGACTTTGCATTTGTTATCTTCTGCCTGAATGCTTTGACCCTAGATCTTTGCATGGCTGGCTCCCTCTTGTCATCCAACTCTTACCTGCCATCTGCCCAAGAGCCCTTAACAACAGCCCAGTTCCCCATTCACTCTCAACCAGATCATTTGATTGTATTTATATTACAGTATTTATCACTATTGAAAGTAGCTTTATTCATTTCTTTGCTTATATAATTGATGTCCTATCTAGAATCTCAGGTCTATGAGAAGCCAGAAGCTTGTCTGTTTTGTTCATCAGTGTGTCTTCTGGGCTGAGAAAAGTCTCTGGTATATAATGCATATTTGCTGAATGCATAAATAAACTATCATCTTGGCCTCAAAATTAAGGATGGACTCAATCCTGAAAAAGACAGAATTCTGGCAGGACAGAGTTGGTTAGAAGGAAAGCAAGACAGCATTTAAAAGATGATTTCAGTAACTCAGCTAAGAGATTATTAAAGCCTCGACTCAGGCAGTTGTCCTGGGAAAGCAGAGTTCTAAGAGGTAAAAAGAAGACAAAATCTGCAAGGTTTTAGGACTATTATATATTCAGGGTAGAAGCAAGAATCTAGCACTATTGTGTTTAACAACTAGTTTGATTGTAGTTACATTCAGCAAGGGAGGAAACACCATGAGAAGGAGCAAGAAGGGTATAAAGGGCAAAGGAGCTCATGAGTTTAGGCTTTAAAATGTTGAGTTTAGGATGCCCATGGCACATCCAGGTAGAACTATCAAGTAGAAAGTCAGAAATATAAATATATTTCTGAGGTTTTTGAAATACTGATATATTTCTTTTAACTAAAACACCTGTATAAAGGGGACATTTTGAAAGAACATTAAAGTCTAGTGGAAAATTCTCTCTTCTGAAAAATATCCTCTGATCACCCCTGGAGTGAATTGCAGGCACTCTTCCTTGGTGCTCCAAGAGTAGTCTGTGCACTTATAATACCACGTTGTAGTTAGTTGCTTGCTTGGCTGACTCTTCAGTTAAGCCATGAGCTCCACTACATACAGCTGTACATTGCAGACCTGTGAGTAACAGTTTTGATCATGTCACACCACTCCCCCAGTACTAATTTCTCCAATGAGTTCCCACTGCCTAAGAATCAGCTCCAAATGCTTTAGCATGGTATTCAAAGCCCTACATAATTTTGTCCTAACATATCTGCCTAAACAATCTCACTCTGTGTTCTCTAAATGCTTGAATAAACTCTCTGCTGAGCCAAACCAGTTATGTACATTTCTGCAGGGTCTGAATATTGATTTTGTCATGCCCTAGAATTACTCCAACTCAGGGATGATGACTGGCACTAACAAAGCTCACAAGAGACTGATGTCTAAAATCAGAATGCCAATGAAATAATTTACATTGAGAAATTTAATTGCTGAGCTGAACTGATGTTCATGTTGTCCTGACCAGTTCATTCCTCCCTGTAGGCAAACTACATGAAAAATCTAATTATCAAAAGGTTGCTTGATGAGTGTGGAGTCAGAACAAGGGGAATTACATGAATAGAATATCTGATGGCGTCCATCTCTGCTAGCCTGTGGTCAAGAGAGCAGGATCCTTACATAGGATCCTCTCATCAATTTGACTTGGTGCCCTAATCTGGAGAGTTCTTGGATGGACAGAGTTGTTTGATCATCATTTGTACTTCTCTTTAGATATGTTAATAGATTGAATAAATTTATCATCAAGCCTTGCTGGACTAGAAGCCTTACAGTTCTCATTATGGTGACTATCCACATCTGTGCTTTAAGTATGTGTTAATTTCTAGTTTAACTCTTAGAAAACAGTGCTATTTTCCAAATTCCTAAGTTTGGAAAAGTGCCCCCCATAAATTAGTAGTCTTCTTTGCTCTGTGGCCCTGCCCAGGAATCAGCGCCTCTGACCCCAGCCTCAGAGTGCCCTTCCTTCCCTGAAATCCTGCAGCAGCCTTTGCTGTGGACCACACATTTGGTGCACAGCCCATGTTACTTGTGCTTGCTCTTTAGCTTTTCATATGCTTGTGGGGTCTTGTCATCTGGTGTGTAATTTCCCTTGGAGGACAGAGGTGTGCATTCAATATTTGTGTGAGTAATTAATGATGAGGTCTAGATTTTCATTTTTCTTAGTATACCACTGGTTATAGCACCTATTCCTTAGACAGCGTTCTGTTTGTAAAATGTATGGTTATTATTATTATTATTTTTTGAGACAGAGTCTTTCTCTGTCGCCCAGGCTGGAGTGCAGTGGCATGATCTCAACTCACTGCAACCTCTGCCTCCTGGGTTCAAGCGATTCTCCTGCCTCAGCCTCCTGAATGTGAGATTAAAGGCGCGCACCACCACACCCGGCTACTTTTGATATTTTTAGTGGAGACGGGGTTTCACCATGTTGGCCAGTCTGGTTTCCAACTTCTGGCCTCAACTGATCTGCCGGCCTCAGCCTCCCAAAGTTCTGGGATTACAGGCATGATCCACCATGCCCGGCCAGAATATGATTATTTCTTTCACAGCTATGCTTGAAAATGTCAGCATTATTTAAAATTGCATCCTTTTTTCAGGATAGTTTACATATTTAAAACAAAAGGAAACAAACTCCATCTCTAAAACCCGAGATGATAATATGTGGCCTTTATTACAGGATGCCAACTGTAGCAATTTGGACTTTATTTTCCTAGACTTGGATCACAGGTCAAGCAAATGGTCATATAACATTTTAATGACTTTGCCCTAATATAAAAAGAGAGAGATAAACAGAATAGGCTGAACTTTTTGTATGAGGACCTGTAAATCTTTGACCTCCCTTGACACAGCATACTTGGATCCACACCATATGCAGTGTCATACCCACTGTAGACATGTTATAAAAACTAATTGACTTGAAAAATAGTATGAGGTGTATTCCATGAGACCTAGTAATGCAAATAGCGCAGAGAACTCTGCTACTACTTTCCTGTTAGCAGAGTATCTTATTTAGGAATATGAACCCAATATCACACCATTGGCATCTGAAAATGGTTGAGGGTTCAGATAGCATCTTAGCAAGAACTTTAAATATAGACTTAGAAGTCCTGAAGTTTAAACCCATAAGTGAAGCTTCACTTACATATGCTGACTGTTTTGTCTCAAGTGTAATAATGCTATGGCCGTTACTCAGCCTCCTTTGAAGTTCATCCTTGTATTTATCCCTGGATTCTATGTCACACTGCTTCCTTCCCATTCTTGTTTTCTTTCCTTCACTCCTTAAATAAATGTGTATAGTACCCCTTTCTCTATCAGAAGAATTATGCTAGTTGGTGATAATACAAAGATGAGATGTTCTTTTCCTCAAAAATAAGTGGGCTTATCAGTAGGCTTCCTACAAGGCAGTACAGGAAGAGAAACAGTGGATTACATGGTTCTTACCTAACAGAAGGAAACATACCAATTCTCCATTAAATAAAATTTAGTTAGGTCTACATTATGAGATGAATTTCTCATGTAGCATCTTATTGGAGAGCTTTCGTTTCTTAGTTTTCTATGTGTATTCATTTCCAATGTCTAATGCCAAGGATAATGCGGAATATCTTTTTCACTAATCAATCATTTTTTGATTCTGTTGAATATCAGGGAGAAATCTTGGGGCCTGAAGATCTATTTTGTGAAAAGGGCCTGGGGAAACACCTTAAACTATCAAAATCATCTTCTCTTGGTTATTGGACAATAGCTCTCATACACCCAGTTCTTGGTAGATGGGAACAAATGAGACACTGAGTTCACCTCTCCTATGCATGACCATCATCCCTTCGTCTTTTCTCAAAACAAATACAGTTGGGTGGTGACTAGGCACAAAATGCTGCCCTTGTGAACTGAGAGAAGAAAGCAGAACATAGTGGACTGACAAGCAGAGAATGCTGTAAGAGTCTGTCTGAATATCCAATAACATTTGGGATTTTTCAGGAGAGCTGCATGATGTAAGCACAAGGTGTTATTAAAGCCAGTCCTGCTGCTAAAGGCAATGTGGAGAACTGGGGGCTTCTTACTTGCTCCTTAAACACCCTGATTATTTTCCCGGTAAGGACAGTATAGAACCCTGCTGTCTGAAAAAGTTACAAATAGGCCAACTATGTCTTCCTGTATTTATGCCCCCCTGGTTTTACAATGCTTTCCTCCATTCTTGGATTGAAGGTGGAGGAAGGTCTGCCCACAGAATGACCAGCTCACCTTTGAAGGTCTTTGTGGTGCCGGAGGCATCACAAAAGGCCCCAGGTAAAAATAAATTACTTTCCTCACAGTGATTATCACAGTCATTTAGACTTTACCTGAACTACACGGTTCCATCATTAAATTCTACATAATGGAAGACAGGAGATCTCACCTCTTTTACTACACCTAAAACCAGCCAGGCATAATTCTGCTCTCTTATCTATGGCCTAGAAAGACACACCTGTAATCTGTATTTCCTCTTTCTAAATGTGTCAGCCTATTTATTATAATTATTATTACTGTTGAATCTGACTTATACCTAAAGTTCCCTTGAAGCCAACAGGCTACATTCAATGCTTACAAATAAGTTATTGTAAAATGGATGTAATGATAGTAAAAGTAGCCACCACACTGAATGAGGCTGTTTGTATACTAGACAACAAAATGGATTCATGGTGTTACCATGGAGAGAATGGAGAGGTTTTGGACTCATTTTAAAGAAGGTGCCTTTATTCTAAGTATACCTTTAAATGAGTAACCTGAAACAAATGACTTGTTTTTTTACAAAATTAGAACAAACTGAATATACATCTCTTTAAAGCTGGGCTATTACAGGGACATAACAGTAAATGCTAACGTACATACTGATGGTTGGCACGTGCAAATGAGCATGCTGATCGCTAGTTCACATCACGGTTCATTATGACATACAACTGACAGAAATCAAAGTTAAGCAAAAAACAGCCACCAACTGCACAGTCTTCCCTCCATATGTAGACATTTTACCTCACAATCCCCTTTGTGATTAGCAAAAAGCTTGCAAATAGAGGCTAAAATAAATAATAAGAGGACTATGAATTACTGGCTAATTTTAAAATGGCACAGAACCTTGGAGAGGGCAGGAAGCACCAGCTGAGATGAGTACATATTTCCCTAGAGCATTTTAAACTATCTTAAAGTGCACGCGATGCATTGGTGAATGACTGCCTCTGAGAAAGCACTCTGATCTTGGAAGCTGAGCGGCACAAATACTTGGCTTGGAAGAAGTTGGCATGGCAACTCTGCATTTGCAACGGTGAGTCCCAGAGTAAACAGGTGCATAAAACAACTACTTGAATGAGTTTGCTTCTCTACAAAGTGGTTAAATCTCATAAAGCATTTTTTTCACTTCTCTTTTTGAAAAGTACAAACACTCAGTTTAATAATGTAAGGCAGTTCATTTGCTAACGGGAGAAGATATTCATGACTCATGGAAAGATTTATTCTCTGTACTTTCCCTGTGTAAATAAGGTGACATTTAGGCAGAAATATATCATTTTCCCCTCACAGTAGACACAATTCTCCACTGACTGGAAAACAATACCTCCCCCATCCCCCAAAGCTTTCTGTGTATGTTTAAAAAAGCATATTCCCCAAAAAATAATTGCTTACCTGTTAGCAACAGGCCCCTTGAAATCTGGGTCATATGTCCTTGGATCACCTGCGTTTAAAACAAAGACATTTTAAGCATATAAGCCAGCAAATAAATTAATATAAAATATTAATGAAGAAATATCTACATATTGGTTAGTCCACTGCTCAGTGCAGTGATGAATTCATACTTTGGTTTGATGAAACATAAGTATGTCTTGGTCACAGTTGTCAATTCTTTCTCCTCTCTCCAGCTTAGAAGGAGGACTGGGAAGAGTGGTTAAGGAACATATTCCATATACCCAGTGAATGTATCCTCCCACCATACTGAGTATTAACATTAAAGATTGTATCCAGGGTAGCAAAACTTGAAGCCTTTATGGTCTGCAAAACAATTTTACCATCTTCCATCACCAAATGTTGCTGAGGACTTGTGAGGTGCACAGTTCAATATGAGATGCCTCCTTATCCCAGCTCTCCCATTCCTCTCAGTAGATTAGAGTTTCCTTTGAGAAGTTCAAATACTAGTTACTGTTGGTCTCTATCATGTTGGCTGTATGGTACATAAAAATTAATGTTCTATTATAAAAACATTTTTATTGCAGTTTTTTCAACCTACTGGCAGACTTCATGCCATCTGGGAAGGTGCCCTTGTCACTTTACTGCATTATGATTGTGATATATTACCCTTTTCTTTAAACAGTGAAAGTACACATGGAATGGCTTTTTTCTCCCTACATGTACTGTGTGGGCAGACCCAGTAACAAGTTATGTAAAGTCATTGCCGGCCAAGGGTGTGCATTTTGCAATCCCCGACTTCTTGACTCTTCCCCTACAACCTAAGCACTCCCACCTGTTCCTCTAGGGATTCGTCCCTATAAAAAGGTCTGGTCCTGAATAAAAGATAAAATTTTCCTGTTTGAGACAGTTGATTTGTACTTCAGTGCCAAGTTTTCTAGCACACTGTCTGCTTCTCTTTTTTGGACAGCTTATCTGAATCTGCCTCACTGCAACAGATAATATTAAAAGTGTTTAAGTCTACTTTATCTGAGAACTGACCATCCCTCTGTCCCCCAATCCACAGGAGTAGGTCTTTAGTAGTGACATTTCTTCTTTGTGCCTGTTTTCTGGCCATGGCCAACTGGATCTGGTTCCGATATTGGATCCAAGCTGGGCCAGTCAGATTCTCAATCCCAGGAATTTAGAATTAGAATGGACAATGAGTTATTCTCAGTAGAAGACTGGAACTGCAAAATATAAACCTCGAAAACAAGAGAAGCAGAGATATCTGGCTTTCAGAAAGAAGTTATTGAAGTAAATGTTCAAAGAGAAACAGAGATGATGGTCCTAATGGCATTTATCTTGTGGTCTAGTTCCTACCTGAAGCCCAGTGTTGAGTTTCATGAGATACCTTATAGTCTTAAACTGCGTTCCCTTTTCTCACTTTTAACTAGTTCAGTTGGTTATATGTAACAAAAGAGCCAAACAGTCCTATTAATAATTTGTTCTCTCTTGGCTTACATTTTAACTATTTATTTTAACGACATTTTTTGGATCCTTGCCATGAACACTGGTGTGAGGATATGAAGAGGAATTTTTCAGACTAAGTCTGCCTTTATGAATCTCATACTTGAATAAGAAATATAAGCTCGAGAGGGCCGGACATGGGTGGCTCACACCTATAATCCTAGCACTTTGAAAAGCCAAGGCTGGTGGACTGCTTGAGGCCAGGAGTTCCAGAGCAGCCTGGGTAACCTGGCAAAACCTCAAATTAGCTGGGCGTGATGGTGCACACCTGTAGTCCTAGCTATTCCAAAGGCTGAGGCATGAGAATCCCTTGAACCCAGGAGGTGGACGTTGCAGTGAGCTGAGATTGTGGCACTGTACTCCAGCTTGGGTGAGAGAGCAAGACAGATGAGAGAAAGAAAAGAAAGAGAAAGGAAGAGAAAAGAAAGAAAAAGAAAGAAGGAACGAGAGAGAAGAAGGAAGGAAGGAAAAAAGGAAGGAAAGAAAAGAAACATAAGCTGGAAACATCATTTCAACACTGTGCAGTAAGAGCTGTGATAGAGAATGCTGTGGGGCACAGGGTGGGTCACGAATGAACAGGCTTCACAGGCTCCTAACACTCAGCTCTGGCTTCATTTTCTGCTCATGCTCTGACCCTGTGCTCTTTGACTTGAATCTTTCACTCTGATTTTGAACACTAATATTTGCATCATTCCTGGTTCTAGATTTCAGTTCCCTAATCTGTCTGAATAGCTGAAATAGCTCAAAAACTTTTAGGGGTACAAGATTCCAACAATCCCCCATATCAAATATTCTAATTCCATAGATCTGAGGAATGGGCCTGAGAATCTGTATTTTTAGATGGCCCACTAACTGACTCTGATGCACAGAGAGATTTGGGAACCATTAATCTATTTGATTTTAGTCTCAATTTAATAACTACATCCCAGTTTACACACTGTCATTATGTCTAGTTCTACTTAACAGACCAACCTAATGGAGAAAATGAGGAGAAAAGCAGGTCATCATGATGTGTATGAGTTTTGGGAGACACTACCATTAGATGTGAGGAGCCAGTGAAAGAGTTTTAGGAAGAGACACAGACATTCAACAAAGTCAAATAATTTCAAGAAAAAGGAAAGATCATAAATTCTATAAAATTTATTCTTATTTGTACCAGGGACTACCGTAAGTTCTTTACATGTAGGTCTGCCATCTTGCACAATTCCACATAGAACGCAATGTGAATTGTACTTCTCTGAGCACTGCAATGCAATAACCCTCGTGTATTTATTATGTCATTTAATGTTTCTAAAAATTCATGCCATTTCAATGTAATAAAATATGCCATTATTATTATTCTATTTTACAAATGAGGAAGTTGGGGTACAGAAAGGTGAGGTAATTTTCCCTAGCTCACTCAGCTAACAAGAGGCGGAGGTGGCATTGGAAGGCAGACTGTCCAACTCCAAAGCCTGTGTTGAACCATTTAGCAGTAAGTTGCTCATTGGTCATTTTAAAGTAATCCCACAGATGAGTAAGGAGAAGACAGGTTTAAAGGGGTTAACAACTTCTATTGATTTTGTAATTATTTGCTGTTTACATTAAAGGTAGGCAAAACCAGCTTGAAAGTATTTAGGCTGGCTTCCAATCTTCCTGTGATTTGTACCTCACCAAGTGAGAAAGTGGATTGCAGTGTAAATGAAATGCCATTGTCAAATCTGCCTGAAAAGCTGACATTTGCTGATTGTAAATCCTGGCTGCTTTATATTTCAGTTGAAAATACACCAAAACCAGTCAAATGATAAGATTGAGCTGATTCTGTATAGTAATGATAGCTGGAAAGTGATTACTTCACCCTGCCCCCATGTGCTGGCAGAATTTGTATTATCATGCAAATTTTTTATATCCTGCAAATCAATAGAGGGCAGTGCTTTTATAGGGGCCCTCACGTACTCTAATTGCGTACTCTAATTGCGTCTCTGGAATAAATAGACTGAGGGGCCAGCTAAATGAAAAAAGCCACAGTGGTTCGCTGTCATGTGGCTTAGCTCCTTGAATGCAATTCATATTTCTCACTTAAAGACAAAAAACCCTAAAATTATACAATATTTTATAAGCTTCTTAAGTCATTTGACTTTCTGATCACCAAGTTTGTTGTCTTGCAACAGTAAATTTAAAATCATTGAAAAACATTTATAAAAGACAGCTACACATTTGTTGTTGTGGTTAACAGTTGGTATTGCAGCCATACAATGCAATTTCCAAACCAGAAATAATTCATGAAGACTAAGGAAAATAGTTCAGGTAATTAATTCAATTCATAGGGGCAGATCTCACATGGCTCCATTGAAAGCAAATGGCAAGATAAAGCAGCCAGTGATGCTTAGAAAGACTCTTTTCTTTAAAAGTAATCTGTTTCTCAAAGAAAATGACAATATAACTACCATTGATAAGCTATAAAAAGTAAAAATCCAAAACATTTGATTTTATTCCTGCAGCAATATTCTCCTTCTGAGAACCTAATATTAATTCAGAGAGCAAAAAAGGAACTCAGGTGGGATGAATACATGTTCTAGAACTTAAAAGGGACCTACTGTGAGTAAGCAGGTCAGATAACTTTCCAGTGAACATGGAAAAATGGAGCAGTACAAAATTAAGACTTTAATATACAACAATAGCCAGCAGAGAAATGTGAATAATTAAGTACGTGTTTTGTTTTATTTTTAAAACATGCTTTATAGTATGTCTATAAAAGAGGGCCTGTCATTTCATTCAAAGAAAGGGTTCTGTTTTCCTCTAAGTCTCACCAAATAATAAGGAATCATGTTCTTAGCCATTTCTTACAGGATGATGTTCCCACTTCTTAGCCCAACACACATGGCTTTTTACGATACGGCTCATCTCACCAGTCTTATTTCTTATAATGCCCCTCTTTTAACTTGATCTTATGCAATTCTGTACTATGTATGGTTCCCCCCTTTTCATATTCATATTCTGTTCCCTCTGAGTAATGTGACTTTCTCCTCCTTATTCCCTTGGTGATGACTAAAGGAGGCCTACACTTCCCCTCACAAATTTCCTACTGATTCTCAAGAAGGACAAGAACAAAGACATTCTACTGGCCACTGTGCCAAAGTGGGCCAAAGTGAATTCCACCCACTTTGACAGGAGAAGAATCCTGAGAACTTTCAAAGAATTCCATTCCAAAGCAGCTAATTCCATTAATCTCTAAGACACAGTACTTCCATTTGCATTGTTGAGCTTAGGACACTATAATACAGGTTATCTGTTTACATGTTGTGGTAGACAGAATAATCGCCTCCCAAAGATGTTCACATCCTAATCCCTGGACCCTGTAAATGTTACCTAATATAAGGAAAGGGATTTTGCAGATGTGAATAAATTAAGGACCATGAAATGGTGAGATTAGCCTGGATTATCTGGGTGAGCCCAATGTGATCACAAGGGTACTTCTATAGGGAAAAGGGAGGCAGATGAGTCAAAGAAGGAAATGTGACAACAGAAACAAGGCTGGAATGATGCAATGTTAGAAAAACTCAACTGGCTATTTCTGGCTTTAAAGATGTAAGAGAGTCATTAGCCAAGGAATACAGAAGCTTCTAGAACCTGGAAAAAGTAAGAAAATGGATCTCCCCTGGACATCCTGCTAATCCCTTGATTTTAGCTCACTGAGATGTATTTTGGACTTCTAACATCTAGAAACGTAAGATAATAAATTTGTGTTTTTCTAAGCCACACTTAGAATTGTGTGGTAATTCATTACCACAGCAATAGGAAGCTAATACACATGGCTATTTATCCTACTGGATTACTACATAGTTTCTCTAGGGCAGAAATGAGATCTTGGTTATTTCCCTGTTCCTGTTACCTACATTAGTGCCTGTTGTACACATAGCAGGCATTCAGTAAATATTTACAAGATAAGTTTTAAAAGAATGTCAATGTAATTTTGATATCTTATATATTTAATTTAGATTATGAAAATACAACTAAAGGATCAATCTTGGCAGTCACCAGCAAATCACTTTAGATACATTTCAACTTAGATTAAAGGAAGTTAATAGACTCCTAGAAGTGCACTGATGTGAAAAATTACTCCCCTTATCACCAACACTAATTCAGTATCTGATTGTAATGTCAAGGCAAGTAGAAGCTGACAAAAGAAGTAAGGGAGAAAGTATCCCATATTGGTGAATAAAAACTGGGTATCAAATTAACTGGTATAAAATGTTATTTCTACCATCTATAAGCAGTATGATCTTGGGAGAATTACTTTTTGCCCCTCTAACCTTCCATTTTTTCATCCATAAAATGATAGATAATGGAGGGAAAAAAAGTTGGGAAACAATTTCTACCTTCAGAGGGGACCAACTAACATGGGAAACAGTAAAATGTAAATTACCCACATAACTAAAGCGATCAGTGTAGAATCAGTACAAACCAACTTGTTGAATTGACACGTTGGCTACAAATAATACCAATAATTCTAGAAGGATTTCAGTGACTAAGCTGGGTGTGATGGTTATGGAATAACTTTTAGAAGGAGAGAAATTTTAACCATACTTAGAGGAAAGAATGTGTCATGTGTGAAAGCTAGACAACAGCACATACTTAGCTGTAACAAAGAGCTATGCCTAGGGGACAAGACATGACAGCAGTTAGAGGAATTAAGCACATTACCAGGAGTTGGAGAAGGACTTACACCACCCCCAAAATCTTCTAAATAAGCAACATAATTGTTATGTGTTTATATATTTGATGCAGAGGAAATAAGAAAGTTAAAGCAGATGAATCAATGAAGAAATGGCTGTTGTATTTCAGACATAAGATGGTAGATGCCTGGCTGAGGCTGTAGCTGTGAGAGAGGATGAGGTAATTCAGGAAGCGTTACAGAGGAATACATTTGTTGGGGGTGAAAGAAAGGGCATGGTACCCTACTTCATCACCTAATGATGACAACGCCTCATGCAGAAAATGATGAGCATTCCCGAAACTCATCTCAGGCAGAAACATGACCCCACATTGGACATGGCACAATTAATGGAAATGCAAATGAGATTCCTTCAGCACTGATTCCAAACCAAACAATACAGTGGTATCATGACCTATGATGGTTGTTTTTCCTCCCAGTCTGAGTAACTTCCTAAACAAGAGATGATGAATCACCTTATATTCTACCAAGAATGTCAAATCTCCTGTTTTAAGAAACATTTTCCAAATCACTAGGATGTTTTTTAAGTAGTTTGCATCATCATTTGAAATAATTTGCTCTATATGAACACAAATCATAAACAATTCAGTTATAACCTTAGAAGTAATAACTAAAAGAAGCACCTCAAAAGAAAAAATATATAAAGCACTCAGGCTGCCTCTTAACAGACCGATTTTATAGGCAGTGCTGAAGAATGGACGTTTAGGGGGCATTTGAAATGCACTTTTGAAAAAATGATTTTTCTTGATTAGTGTGACAAAGCAGTGAATTTGTGCTATAGAACAGCCATGAATTATTGGATAATCACACATCATCTCAGAATAAATAAATTCTGAATCAATATTGATTTAAAAAGAAAGTCTGAAAGCAAACAAGAACATGAATTGAGCTTGAAGGTTATCAGCTTGGGTTTTCTAACATTTCTTTCTAGCTATATTTGTATTTTATTGCTCAACATGAATCACTCAAAAAAAAAAAGACCTATGAAATACTCTAATTACATTGAAACAACTCCTTATTTTCCTCTAGTTTCAAAGGTTATGCAATTCATTATCATGCCAGGCCCTTTTCCCCTACCTTCTAAAAAAAATAACAACTTCACAATTAAAGATGGAAAACGAACAGCATACGCATTCGCCCTAAATATAAAATAAGTGACTTCATCTTGCTTTTCTGAGTGCGGAGTTCAGGCAGCGGCACAGTAAATGAATAAAGATTGGGGAAAATGATAATTTTCATCATTAAATAAATATAAAAATTAAGTTCTTCTGTAAGAAGGAGAAAATTGTCTTTAAAGGTATAGCCAAGTGAAAGACTTTCTATTAAACTTAAGAATAAATACTATTAAAGAAAAACAGCAAGAGTTTGTCAGTTTATCACAAGTGCATAAAGCAGTTTGGTAGCTAGTGATAACATCTCTCCTGCTTCCTCATATCACCCACAGGTTATTGATGAGAATAAAATTAAACTGCTTATCAACTCTGCCTTTTGCCACAACTCAAGAAGATAGACATTAATAATCACTGGGAAAACATCCCTATTCCTGGGCCTAAAGTGTAGGAAAGAAAACATGTTTTAGTGCACAATTTCTACCCACAATACATCATGATCTAACAAATAAAAACTACAGGTGGAGTATTCTATTAGAATCTGTATCACATGGATGCTTCTATTTACAGGGTAATTGAGCAAAAATGGTGGTAAACTATGATCTCTCACCAATGGGTCAGGCCAGTCACTTAGAACTATAAACAGGAGAAACAGAAGACAACAGAGATACATACAACCTATTGTATTATCCACTATAAGCTGTTATTGAGAGAGAGAGAAAGAGACAGAGAGAGAGAGAGAGAGATCTTCTTTCCCAGGGCTAAGGGAGTGGTGGTGAGGGTGTGTGTGTGTGTGTGTGTGTGTGTGTGTATGTGTGTGTGTGTGTTACAGATTAAGATAATCATAAGAAATAGATGCCTAGGGCTGATCTCACCCTCTTTTGGAGTCGTATCTCCTTGGCTAAAGTCAAAGATACAATAGCCTGGATTTTATATACTTGTAAATTCTGTGGACCATATGTGAGGCAGAAATGTCGATGAAATTTTTTTCTCACAAAATGGATTTTTTGTAAAGAGACTGAACATATTGTGAACTAATTGTCAAAAGAAAACCTTGGGATTATTTCTGTTATATTCTGCATAGATTTGGAAGAGAGAGTGAAAGACTAGAGAAGGAAAATCTAGCATTTAAGAAAAGGGATTTGCCTCATATTCTTCCATGATGCCAGTAGTAGAAAACTGTGAGGATAAATCTGCAAGGAAAAACTATACCTGCTAGCTTCAATTCCAAAAGTATTGTAGGCTCCCTTCTCTCTCTCTCTCTCCTCTCTCTCTCTTTCTCTCTCTCTCTCTCTGTCAAAGCAACTAAAAGTTTGAGATATAAAGTTTAAAGAATATCTTAAAAGCACTATAAAAATGACAAAATAGTGGAAAAATATCAGGCCAAAATACAGGAAAAGGGAGAATCCAGAGAAAGAAAGACACTACTAAAGCTATTATAGCCTCAAAGATATTTATCAACTTAGCAAATTCCATGAGCAAGGGGGCCAGAAGACATAACCTAGAGGCTGTTCAAGATGAGGACTCAAATAGACTGTCCCTCCATACAGTTGGAACTTCAGAGAGCTATCCCTCAGATTAAATCCACCATAGCCTTAAGAATGGTGGCACTAAGCAAAAAGATGAGGAAAAACACCTCATTTGAATTTGCAGTGTAAGTGAAGTAATCAAACTCTATTCCACCTGTAGGTGCTCCTAGAAAACTGACAGATTAATAACAACAAAAGACCTCTGTTGGAATGTACTTTTATTCTATGTGTTCTCATAATAGTTTTCCAAAGAAAATATGCAGCTCACACAAAAAAAGCTACATCAGGAAACAAGACACCAAGAAAGAACTAGATCATTAGCAAACAGAAATAGATATATGAAGTCTTCAGATATTTAAATTATTAGTCCTAGTTTATAAAACAACTATGTTTACTGCTTTTTAGAAATAAAAGACAAACTTGTAGATAAATGTGAAGAACTATAAAGTTACCTAGTAGATTTGAAAATGAAGCAAATTGAATCGAGAAAAGAAAGTCACAGCAAATGAAATGTAAAACTCGGTAGATAAATTTGACATCAGATTAGACACAGCTGAAGAGACAATTAGCAAACTAGAAAGTAAGTCAACATAAATTATTTAGAATGTAGCATAGAGAAATAAAGAGATGAAAAATATTAAAAAATAATTGCTGGGCCAGCTGTGGTGGCTCACACCTGTAATCCCAGCACTTTGGGAGGCCAAGGCGTGTGGATCACCAGAGGTCAGGAGTTCTAGACATGGTGAAACCTCATCTCTACTTAAAATATACAAAAAATTAGCCAGTGTGGCGGTGCACACCTGTAGTCCCAGCAGCTTGGGAGGCCAAGGCAGGAGGATTGCTTGAGCCCAGGAGGCAGAGGTTGCAGTAAGCTGAGATTGTGCCACTGCACTCCAGCCTGGGAAACAGAGTGAGACTCCATCTCAAAAACAAACAAAAAAAAAGTAGTTGTTACACTGAGGATGGAATGTGAGGATGGAATGCGACGTTCTAACAGATATCAAATCAGATTTCCAGAAATAGGGAATAGAGATATAGAGATGATGGAGACAGGCAATGAAACAAAATAGCCACCAACATAGATTTCTATATCTGGTGAAAATATGTTCAAAAGAAAGGGTGAAATAAAGACACTTTCAGGCAAAACAAATGAGAGTTTGCCCCAGCAGGCCCTCACTGAAATACATTGTGTAATGAGAGAAGAAAAAGTAAGCCAGATCAAAGACTTTTGATGAAAGAAGAAATGCAGAGTGAAGAACTATGGAGAAAGGAGAATGATCACTTATTATTTAAAGCAATAATTAATAAAGTCTTGTGGGGTTAAATAAAATGAGAAAATTATGGCAATAATATAATACAATCCAAAAATTGAAATATTATGGACTTTGGTATTATGTAAAAAAAGGGTAAAATATGAATGCATTTTAAACTTTTATAAGTATGCAGGCTGCAATTTTAAAAGAGTAGAATCAGCGTACATTACTTCCAGACTAGTAGAGGAAGGAAAATAGAATAAGAAATTTGGTCCATCTATAATCAGGTAAGAAAGAAAAGGAAAATAAACATAGACCAGTCTGGGAAATAAGAAAGCACAACATAAGATGATATATACTGTTATGGACTGAATGTTTATGCCCTCCCAAAGTTTATATGTTGAAGTCCTACCGCGCCCCCCCACTCCAGCCCAACTATGATGTTATTTGGAAGTAAGGGCCTTTGAGGGTGGTAGGTTTAGATAGAATCATGAGAGAGGGGTTCCCATGATTAGATTAGAGTTCTTATAAGAAGAGGAAAGGAGACCAGTGGTCTCCCTTTGCCATGTGAGGACACAGCAATGGGATGTCTGTCTACCAGCCATCTATAAATCAGGAAGAGGGCACTCAACCAGAATCACAAATCAGGAAGAGGGCACTCAACCAGAATCAAATCAGCCCACACCCTGATCTTCAACTTTTCATCTCCAGAACTGTGAGAAATAAATGTGTACTGTTTGAGCCACCCAGTCTATACAGTATTATGTTACAGCAGCCTGAGTAGGCTAAGAAATATACAAGCTCAAGTTTATTTACAATTACATTCAACAAAAAGGGACAAAATATGCCTGTAAAAGATAAAATTGTCATACTAGATAAAAAACAAAATCCAACTATATGCTATATGTATGAACAAAAAACAAGGATAGAAAAAGGTTGAAACAGACTGGGCCCGGTGGCTCACGCCTGTAATCCCAACACTTTCGGAGGCCAAGGCGGGAGGATCACAATGTCAGGAGTTCAAGATCAGCCTGGCCAACGTGGTGAAACCCTGTCTTTACTAAAGGCACAAAAAATGAGCCAGGCATGGTAGCATGCGCCTGTAATCCCAGCTACTTGGGAGGCTGAGAAAGGAGAATCACTTTAATCCAGGAGGTGAAGGTTGCAGTGAACCAAGATTGTGCCATTGCACTTCAGCCTGCGTGACAGGGTGAGACTCCATCTCAAAAAAAAAAAAGACAGAAAGAAAAAGGTTGAAATAAAAGGATGGAAGAAGATAAAGCATGTGAATTTTAACCAAAAGGAATGAGTTGAAGTTGATCTCTAGAAATCGAAATTATAGTAAAATATATTACTATTAGGTTGGTGCAAAAGTAATTGTGGTTTTGCCATTGAAAGTACGGCAAAACTCGCAATTACTTTTGCACCAACCTATAGCAATAAAGAGGGTTATTTCATAATAATAAAGGTTCAGTTAACTAGGAAGATGTAATAATTTTAATTACATGCACTTCATAAGAAAATTCAAAATGTGAATGTTTAGAACCACAAGGAGAAAGAGACATAATCATGGTAGAGATTGTAACACATTTTCTCAGTAATGTATCCAATATTTTGATCAAAGAGACAAAAATCATCAGTAAGTGTACACTCTATTCAATAAATGGTGGTAGGACGATGGATATCTATAAAGAAAAAAAATAATAAACTTGGACATTACCTTATATCAGGCACAAAAATCAATCTCAGATAGAAAAGCCTGAAGTGAAAGGTAAAATTATCAAGTCATTATGACCTCAGGGAGAGGATTTATTAAGCAGTGCACAAAAAGAACTAGTTATAAAGTGAGTCTATTTGTAGAGAGACAGATATAAGGTATTTTTACTTTATTGGAAGCATCAGGCTTTCTTCCTTCTATTACACTGGTATCAGTAAATGAGTTCTAATGTAAGGGAAAGCATTGCCACACTTGGCAAGATAATGCGCTTTGATGTACCCGACTCTACAAGGATGTTCTTGAGGATGGAACTAGAGTGGTTGTACTGAGAGTGGTTTAGAAATCCTGGCCACTTTAAGAGTCTTCCATTCCAGTCTTTGAGATTCTAACTGTCGCCCCACCCCCCCAAACCATCCCCCAAAAGCACTCATCATAATGAATAACATACTTTACCAAAAAAAAAAAAAAAAAGAGAGAGAGAGAAAGAGAGAAAGGAAAAGAAAAAGAAAAGAAATTTTATTCATGGAAAGGCTCAATAAAGAGAGGGATAACATTGAATTACTAATATCTAGAATATGTAAAAAATCCCCCTTTTTTAAGCACTTTAAATCAAAAGAACCTTGAAGCAAAACTGGACTCTGTTCTACTATTTTTGAAAAACAGGATTTCTTTGGAGTACTGATAAAAGACTAAGAAGGTTCTTATACCCCATAAGTTATCTACCTAAGGAAAAAACAAAGATAAATTCTGTGTTTTAAGATACTTTCTGTGCTTTATGTTGTCTTCTTTGTCTCTTTTTTTTCTTCAACTTTTATCTTAAGTTTCAAGGTACATGTGCAGGATGTATAGGTTTGTTACACAGGTCAAAGTGTGCTGTGGTGGTTTGCTGCACAGATCAACCCATCACCCGGGTATTAAGTCCAGCATCCCTTAGCTATTTTTCCTGACATTCTCCCCCACCGCCAGTCCCCCAACAGGCCCCAGTGTGTGTTGTTCCCCCCGATGTGTCCATGTGTTCTCATTGGAGAACTTCTGTTTTTTTTTTTTTAAAGACAAAACTTTATAAAAACATGAGCAAAAGACTTGGATAGGAACTTCAGAGAAGAAAATCCAAATGGTCAATAAATAATGAAATCATATTCAATCTCATTAGCAATTAGGAAGATATACATTAAAACCACAGAGAAATTATTATATACCCCCCAAAGATGCATAAAAATTGAAAAGCTTGATAATATGATGTCTTGACAAAGATGTGGAGTCTTATACACTGCTAGTGAGAATAAAAATTGGTAGAAGTGTTTTCAAAAAGTTTGGCATGATCTGACCCTATAAAAGAACCATTTCAGTCCTAAATATATACCCCATACTACGTGTATGTGCATTAAGATACATGGATAATACGGTTCATGGCAGCAGCATTTGTAACAGCCAAAAATTTAAAACAATCTTAACGTTTTTGAAAAGTAGAGAAGACAAATAATGACATAGTCGTACAATAGGATACTAAACAGTTACTTCTTTGCTAAAGTAATCACTGTCTTGAATTTCATGATCATCATTTATTTGCTTTTCTTGTAGTTTACTATTTCTTATACATTCCTAAATAATATAATTTGTCTATTTTTGGCTTTACATAGATGGAATCAGATGATACGTGTTTTTTGCTCTTATCCTTATGTTTGTTAGATTCATACGGCCATACGTATGTTCTCTCTCACTCTTTCTAAGACATACCCACACACTCACTCACAAAACAGAAGAAAATGAAAGATTACATTTTTCCAAACAAGAAATCCAAAACATGTTAGCAATATTATTTCAAAGACTCAAGTAATCCAAGTTCAGAGACTGAGACAGTCCATTCAGTGAGCCAACTGAGCATCTGCTATCATTTTGATTACAGCTGGAAATCTGTGTAACTTTAGCAAGTCACTTCTCTAACTCAAGATATAATAATTTTTTGACTGTCTATTAGTCCTCACACAGGTTTTGTTTATTGTCAGCCATCCCTACTCGAATTTAAGAGAGTCAACTTTAAGAGGGCAGGAACTTTGTCTGTTTTGTTCATTACTGTATGCCCCAGCACTCAGAACAGTGGTTCTGGATCATAGTAGATGCTGATTAAATATTTGCTATGAACAAATAATGAAATTTCTCTTAGAGATGTCTTTTTAAAAAATTATTTGTTCTGCTACTTTTTATTCACTCTCCACACAGGCTGATGCCAGTTAGGCTTTTCATAATGCTGCTCATGCAACCATTGGCTAGAATGCATCATAAAACTGACTTAAGAAGTGTTCTGCTTTCACATTTTAAAAGTCTAAACAGCCAGCCGGATTTCCAACTTACTTTCTGCAGAGAGATAATGATGACAAAGTCACAAGGCAGGATTAATATGTACACTTCTAAGCAATTTCTAGTTACTTGGTTGCTTCAGTTATATTTCTGCCAACAGTCATTCCCTCCTGCTAAGGCAGCTAAGGAGGGGTGGCACCTCCAGCTTTCGGTTCAAAAACAGTAATATGGGGTAAGGTAGAACCTATTCTCAACACTTTTCCAAGGATTCTTCTTCCACACTGTATTCACTTGAAGGCCTGCAAATTAACACATGACCTTTCACTCACTACTGATTTTTAAAACGAATGAAATGTTTTAGAATCCAAATATAAGTTAGCAGAGGGATTTTAGAACAAAGTTTCTATTTCTAAAGAACATATACAGGTTATATGTGTGGAATCACTATAGATGTCTGTTTCTCTAACCATAAATTCCCTTGATCATCATAGTGCCACAGGAAAGTCTCTTAGAGGACTGAGGCTGAACCCTTTAAAGCTGTGTGCAGGTGGGTGTTCTAGGCATTCTGCAGATAATTCAGGTTATTTCATTTCCAATCATTCCCCAAACTTCTTGATTGGTGGAATACTTGAATTAAAATATCTGGAAGTATTGGGAGAAAAGCTGTGTTGGGAGAGAAGCTGAGGCAGTGCTTACATATCTCATAGACTTGCTGGCTCCCAGCTTCTAGCACTCCCATTATCTCAAGCAGCCATATGTTTCTCATTCACTTGATACACTGTTTCCTTTCAACCCCCACATCCTCACTACCTGTTTCTTTGAGCACCAATAAAAAGCGTGGGCTCCCAGAGCTTGGGGCCTTTGCAGCCTCCACACTCGCGATGGCCCCCTGGTCCCAATTTCTCTCTCAAACTGTCTTTTTCTCATTCCTTTGACTCCGCCGGACTTCGTAACCCCCACGACCTGGTGTTGGGTCTGATCACTCCAACACAGAAAAGCTTACAAAAATCAAAGTATCATCCAGTGGCCCAATCAACTTTCGAGCTCTTAAGTAAAACCTCCTAGGTCTTCTTTTTCTCCCAGGAATTTTCCAGAATTTCTGAGGTATCTATTTTTGACTCAGATCTTTTAGGTAGCCCTACGTTCTCAAGAAGAAAGGAGCTCCGGGCTTCTTTTCTGTGCCACAGTGACACCAATCCAAGGAGGGTCCACTACCTTCTTCTACTTAGGTCAACATTAAAATTGAGAAATATTACTTCATTATGTCATAATGTATATCTGTTTCTCGATGTCCACTTTCCCACCACTGTGTGTTATCAGTTACCATCATAAATAAGAGGTTGGTAAGATGTGCTTATTTATTTAGTAATATACATTTAGTCAAAACTTTTAAAGTATGGAATTCTCTGTGTTTAACCAACAAAAATTTCCCATACACATTCTTATTAAAGAAAATTTTACAAAGAAATAAAACCAAGGTTGATGCACATGAAGACATAAAGAGCTCTTAACGAATTTAAAAAATACTGTATAAAAATTATAAACTGTATTTTGTGCTAGGAACAAAAGATGTAGTAGAAAGAGCTAATCAAGATACAAAAAGTTTATATTCTAACACTATGTTTTTGACTCAATATGTAACCTTGAAAAAATCATTTTGCTTTCTTATGTCTCAGTTCCTGTTAAAGGAAGAATATAATCCATACACTACCTATATCACAACTGGAAAAGTCAAATGAGATCATGATGTGAAATTATTTATGATATTTCCATTAATGTGAGAAAGTATTGTGATTATTACTGTTACATATTAAGTGACATGTGAAATGTCTGACAGACAAGAGGTCCTCAATAAAAATTAGAGTTATGCATCACATAATGATGCTTCAGTCAATGATGAATCACACACATGAAGGTAGTCCTCCAAGAAAATAATGGAGCTGAAAATTTCCTATTACCTAGTGACTTAATAGCCATTGTAACTTCATAGCACAAAGCATTACTCATGATTATGATGTTGGTGTAAACAATACTATGCTGTCAGTTGTATAAAAGTATCACACATACAATTATTTACAGCCACGATACTTGATGATAATAAATGACTATGTTACTTGTTTATGTATTTACTATACTGTATTTATTTTTTAAAAAAACCCAGTAAATTGTAAAACAGCCTCAGGCAGGTCCTTCAAGAGGTATTCTAGGCCTCTTGAAGTCAGTGGCTTATGTCTGTAATCCCAGCACTTTGGGAAGCCGAGGTGGGCAGATCATCTGAGGTCAGGAGTTTGAGACCAGCCTCATCAACATGGTGAAACCCCACCTCTACCAAAAATACAGAAATTAGCTGGACATGGTGGCGGGCACCTGTAACCCCAGCTACTCAGGAGGCTGAGGCATGAGAATTGCTTGAACTCAGGAGGCACAGGTTGCAGTGAGCTGAGATAGTGCTACTGCACTCCAGCCTGGTGACAAAACAAGACTGCCTCAAAAAAAAAAAAAAAAAAAAGAGAGATATTCTAGAAGAAGGCCTTGTTATCATAGGAGATGACAGCTCCGTGCATGTTATTGCTTCTGAAGACCTCCCAGTGGGACAAGATATGGAGGTGGAAGATGGTGATATTGGTAATCCTGACCCTGTGTAGGCCTAGCCTAACATGTATGTTTGTGTCTCTGTTTTTAACAAAAAGTTTAAAAATTAAAAAATATAAAAATAGGAAAAAGTTCATAGAATAAGGATATAAAGAAAGAAAAATTTTTGTACAGCTATTTATGTTTTAACCTATTATTACAAGACTCAAAAAGCTTAAATGATTTAAATTTTAAAGTAAAAAAGTTACAGAAAGTTAAGGTTAATTTATTATATATTATACATTTTTAATAAATTTAGTGTAAACTAAATACACAGTAATATACAGTAATATCCTAATATACAGTAATGTCCTAGGCCTTCACCTCACTTACCATTCACTCACTGACTCACTCAAACAACTTCCAGGAAGTCTTGAAAATTAATTGTAAGTGCTGTATTTACAGGTGTGCCATTTTAAATCTTTTATACTGCAGTTTTACTGTACCTTTTCTATATTTAGATATGTTTAGGTACAGAAATACTTGCCATTGTGTTACAATTGCCTACAGTATTCAGTACAATAACATGCTGTACAGATTTGTAGCCTACGAGCAATAGATTACACCATATGGCCTAGGTGTGTAGTAGGCTATACCATCTAGATTTGTCTAAGTACATGCTATGATGTTTGCACAACAACAAAATTGCCTAACAATGCATTTCTCAGAACATATTCCCATCCTTAAGTGGCACATCGCTGCATTTCCTATCTTTTTTCTCAACTCTTCTCCTAAGAACTCAAATCAATTTTAATTCCCACATCCATGCCATCCAATCCATCTTCTGTTATCTTACTTGCAGGAATTTAGAGAAAGAAAAGAATTAACTTTATGCCTTTTCTTGGCCTTGGTTGCTGGTGTCTTTCCAACCTCTAAAAGAACCAAGAGCACTTCCTGTATATCGTCACTAAAAGCTCTTGAACTTGGAGGCTCAGACAGCCTGTGATACTATTCATTGATAGAGAGCCCTTAAAATGTGAACGTGTCCTGACCAAAAACTTCCATCTAAGTTCATTTCAACCTCTGAAAAGGTTTCTCTGAGCATTGAGTAGAATTGAAATTTCACTGAGTGCTTTCTCTGTAAGGCCCTATCAGAGACACAAAGATGGATAAGAAACAACTCCTCTTGTGAAGCAGAAATACACAAGTGTACAAAGACTGTAACACAAGAACTCAGAGTGCTTAAAGAGGAAACACAAAGGCCCTGGAAAATGTGAGGGAAAGACAGCTCATATTCAGCTGTGAAACCAGGAAAAGCCTCATGTAAGGAGGTGGTCTGCAAGCTGGACTTTGAAAGAGGGGTAAGAAAATGGGCCCAGTGGGTGGAGGAAGGAAAACTTGGGATAGAAAATCCAGTGTGTCAAGGAAATAGTGAACCATAAGGAGAGAAATGGATAATTATGGTCATAGTTTAAGTTAAAGACTTACTCAAATCAGCTAGTTTTCTTTCTTACTAATTTAACTTTAACCTTGCTCTCAAATCTCATTACAAAAAGATAAGCATGTGTCAAAGAGTTATATGTCACACATCACTTCCAGAAAACCCGTTCCAGAACTTTAGAAGTGTTAGAAAACAACTTGCCTTTAAAATTTAATATAGTTTTTGCACTAGTCTGTTTCTAGTTCTGTGCTTTTTCAATGTCACTTACACACACACACATACAATACATACAACATAGTCCTGCATACTATTGCTTAGGAAAGATTTTTACTACATTAGCTACTTTATTTCCTACCAGAAACTGTATCTGATTCATTGTTTAAGTACTAAATAAAAATATAAAGAGAAGAACAGAACAGAAAATTGGTAAGTTTGAGCAGTCAGGTTTTTCCAGTAGATACCTCAGGAAAAAATACTTGAAATAATGTAAATCAAGATACAGTGAATGCATGGGGCACAGGGGAAAACTGTTATGAATTAAAGATGTTTGATAAGTGTGCATGCCATATTTGGTATATTTAACCTTTAGCTATTGTTGTGCTAGTGCTATACTTTACATATTTAAGACTCAATTTGGTATGTTAGTCAAAGTTTTGCATTGCATTATTTTTTAAAACCTTTTTCTAGCTTTATCAATGTATAACTGGAAAATAAAAATTACATATATTTAAGGTATATAATGTGATGATTTGATATACATTGTGAAATAACTACTACAATCATACTAATTAACACTAGCATCTCACATAGTTACCATTTTTGTGTGTGTGGTGAGAACACTTAAGGTATATTCCTTTAGTAAATTTCAAATATATAGTATAGTATTATTAACTGTAGTCACCATGCAGTACTTTATACCCCCAAAATTTATTTTTTGTAATTGAATAATTTTTATTAACATTGTTTTTAACCAACAAATCATAATTTTGTACATTCATGAATGGGATATGATGTGATGGTTCAATACATGTATACAATGTAGAATGATTCAATCAAGCTGATAAACATATCCCTTATGCTTGTTATCATACTTTGTGGTAAGACATTTGAAATTTAAACTATTTTGAGATATACAATGTATTATTGACTTAGTCACCCTGCTGTGCTATAGATCTCAAAATCCTATTCTTCCTAAGTGAAACTTTATAATCACTGACCAACAATTTCCCATTCCCTCCCTTCCCTCCCCTCCCCCTGCAACCTCTGGTAACTACCATTCTACTCTCTCTTTTATGAGTTTGACATTTTGAGATTGCCCATGTAAGTGAGATCTTGCAGTATTTGTCTTTTTGTGCCTGGGCATATTTCACTTATAATGCCCTCCAGGTGGCTCCATGTTTTTGCAAATGACAGAATTTTCTTTTCTTTTTTTTTTTAAGGTGGAATAGTATGCTATTATGTATATATGCCATTTTCTTTTCTTTTTTTTTTTTTTTCTTGAGACAGGGTCTCACTCTGTCACTCAGGCTGGAGTACGGTGGCGTGATGTCAGTTCACTGCAGCCTCCACCTCCTGATCTCAAGCCATCCTTCCTCCTCAGTCTCCCAAGTAGCTGGAACTACAGGGGCATGCCACCACGCTGGCTAATTTTTGTATTTTTTTTGTTTTTAAGAGACAGAGTTTCACCATATTGCCCAGGCTGGTCTGGAACTCCTGGGCTCAAGCAATCCACCCACCTTGGTCTCCCAAAGTGCTGGGATTACAGGCCTGAGCCACCATGCCCAGCTATACCACATTTTCTTTATCCATTAATCTGTTGATGGACACTTAGGCTGATTCCTTATCATGGCTGTTATGAATACTACTGCAGTGAATATGGGACTGTTGATAACTCTTTAACATATTGATTTCAATTCCTTTGGATATATACTCAGAAATAGGATTGCTGGATCATGTGGTAATTCTATTTTTGGGTTTTGGGGAACTTCCATACCATTTTCCCATAATGACTGCACCAATTTACATTCTCACCAACGGTGCACAGGGTTTGCTTTTCTCTACATCCTCACCAACACTTGTTATCTTTCATATTTTCAATAATAGCCAACAGGTATAAAGTGATACCTCACTGTGATTTTAATTTTGCATTTCCCTAGTGATTAGTAATATTGAGCATTTATTCACATCCTGTCAGTCATTTATATATCTTTTTTTGAGAAATGTCTGTTCTGGTCCTTTCCCTATGTTTTAATTGAGTTATTTGTTTCCTTGCTACTGAGTTGTTTGAGCCTCTTATGTATTTTGGACATAAATTTCTTATCAGATGTATGGTTTGAAAATAAGTTTTCCCACTCGCAAATTGTCTGCCTTTTCACTTTGTTAATTACTTCCTTTACTGTTCAAAAGCTTTTTATTTGATGCAATCTCATTTGTCCATTTTTGCTTTTGTTGGCTATATTTTTGGGTTCATATCAAAAAAATCCATGCCCAGACAAGTGTCATGGAAATTTTCTTCTGTTTTGTTCTAGTAGTTTTATAGTTTCAGGTACTATATTTAATTCTTTTGTCCATTTTAAGCTGAATATTTATTTTATTTCATAGACGGGGGGGTCTCACTTTGTTGTCCAGGCTGGTTTTGAACTCCTGGCTTCAAGTGATCCTCCCACCTTGGCCTCCCAAAGTGCTGGGATTAGAGGTGTGAGCCACTGCACCTGGCCAGTTGATTTTTGTATATGATGTGAGATAATAATTCAATTTAATTCTTCTACATTTGGATATCCAGTTTTCCCAACACTATGGAAGAAACTATCTTTTTTTCCCATTGAGTGTTCTTAGCACCTTTGCTGAAAATCACTTGAATGTAAATGTGTGAGTTTATTTGTAGGTTCTCTGTCCTGTGCCATTGTTAAACGTGTCTGTTTTTAATGCCAGTGTCATGCTATTTTGATCACAACTACTTTATAATATATTATGAAATCAGGGGGTGCAATGTCTTTGGCTTTGTTCCTTTTGCTCAAGATTGTTTTGGCTCTTCAGGGTTTATGTGGTTCCATAAAATTTAACAATTGTTTATCTCTATTTGTGAAAAATGCCATTGAAATTTTGATAGGGATTGCATTGAATCTGTAGAGCACTTTGCATAGTATGAACATTTTAACAATATTAATTCTTCCATTCCATGAACACAAGATATCTTTCCATTATTTGTGTTTTCTTTAATTTTTGGCATCATTGTTTACAGTTTTTGGTATACAAATATTTCCCCTACATGACTAAATTTACACCTAAGTATCTTATTTTTTGTTGCTAGTATAAATGAGATTTTTTTCTTCATTTCCTTTTGAAATAGTTTGTTATTTGTGTATAGAGGTGCTAATGATTTTTCATGTTGAGTTTGTATCCTACAGCTTTTCTGAATTCATTTATCAGTTTAACAGTTTTTTGGTGGAATCTTTACAGATTCCTATTTTATATATATAAGATCATGTCATTAGCAAGCAGACAATTTCACTTCTTCTTTTCCTATTAGGATGCCTTTTATTTCTTTCTGTTGCTTAATTGCTTGATCTAGGACTTCTAGAGTTATGTTGAAAAGAAGTCATAAGAGTGAGCATTCTTATTTTATCCCTGATCTTAGAGGAAAAGCTTCCAAGTTTTCACTATTGAAAACTTCACAGTATGTTAGTTTCACTATTGAAACTTTCACAGTATGTTAGCTGTGGGCTTATGATATACAGCCTTTATTGTGTTGAGGCACATTTCCTCTATACCTAATCTGTTGAGAGTTTTTATCATAATAGGATGTTGAATTTTGTCAAACGCTTTTGTGCATCTATTGAGATAATCATTTAGTTTTTGTGCTTCATTCTGTTAATGTAGGGTATCACAATTTTTTATTTGCATATGTTGAATCATCCTTGTATCCCAAAGATAAATCCCACTTGATCATGGTGCATAATTGTTTTGATGTTTTGTTGAATTCAATTTGCTAGTATTTTGTTGAGAATTTTTGCATTTATGTTTATCAGAGATATTGGCCTGTAATTTTCTTTTTCTGAGGTGTCCTTGTCTGGCTTTTTATCAGGTTAATGCTGGCCTTGTAAAGTGAGTTTGGAGGTATTCCATTAACTTCAATTTTTTGAAACAGTTTGTGAAGAATCAGTATTAGTTTTTCTTATTTTATCCCTGATCTTAGAGGAAGACATTTTGTTACTGATTAAATCTCCTTACTTATTATCGGTCTATTCAGATTTTTTATTTATTCTTGATTCAGTCTTGGTAGATTGTATGTGTCTAGGAATTTATTTCTTTTAGGTTATCCAATTTGTTGACATATAATTATTCATAGCAGTTTCTTATGATCCTTTGTGTTTCTGTGGTTATCAGTTATAATGTTCTCTTTTCATGTTTGATTTTATTTATTTGAGGCTTCTCTCTTTTTTAATCTAGCTAAGGTTTTGTTGACTTGTTTTTTTAAAAAAATGTTCGTTTCATTGATTTTTTTCTATTGTTTTTCTAGTCTCGCATTTATTTATGCTCTGATCTTCATTATTTTCTTCCTTCTACTAACTTGAGGCTTATTTTGTTCTTCTTTTCCTACTTTTGTGAAGTCAGATGTTAGATTGTTTATTTGAACTCTCTTCTTTTTGGATATAGGCATTTATTGCTATGAATTTCCCTTTTAGAACTGTTTTTGGGGCATCCCATAAGTTTCTATACATTGTTTTCATTTTCGTTTGTATCAAGGCATTTCTTGACTTCCTTTTTTATTTCCTCTTGACTATTGATACTCAATTACCCATTGGTTATTCATGAGCATGTTGTTTAATTTCCACATATTTTATATTTTCTGAAATTCATTCTTTTATGATTTCTAGTTTTGTACCATTGTGAACAGAAAAGATACTTGTTATGATTTCACTCCTCTTAAATGTAAGACCTGTTTTGTGACCTAAAATATGATCTACCTTGGAGAATGTTTAATATACCCTTGAAAAGAGTATGTATCCTAATCCTGTTGGACTGCATGTTCTTTAGATATCTGTTAGGTCCATTTGATCTAAAGTGTAAGGGGAGTGAGTATAAGTCCAAGTGAGTATAAGTACAAGTCCAGTGTTTTCTTTTTGATGTTCTATCTAGATGATTTGTCCATTGTTGAAAGTGGCATATTGAAGTCCCATAATATTATTGTATTGCAGTCTATATTTCCCTCAGTTCATTTAATTGCTTTATATATTTAGGTTGGGTGCATATATATTTACAATTTGCATATCCTCTTGATAAATTGGCCTTTTAATCATATCTTTGTCTCTTTTTAAAGTTTGTAACTTTAAGTCTATTTTGCCTGATATAAACATAGCTACCCCTGCTCTCATTTGGTTTCCATTTGCATGGATAAATTTTTCTATCTTTTCACTTTTCACTCTATGTGTGTCTTTACTAGTAAAGTAAGTCTCTTGTAGGCAGTATAGAGTTGGGTCTTATTTTTTTAACCCAACCAGTCATTCTGTCTTTTGATTGGATAATTTAATCTATTTACATTCAAGGAATTATTAATAGGTAAGGATTTATTATTGCCATTTTAAAGGTTTTTTTGGTTGTTTTGTAGATTCTTTGTTTCTTTCTTGTCTTTTTTGTGGTTTGGTGGTTTTCTGTGGTGGTATGCTTTGAATCTTTTCTTTCTGTTTTGTGAAACTACTTTAGGTTTTTAATTTGTGGTTACCATGAAACTTATATAAAATATTTTATATTTAGGCTGTTTTAATCTGACATCTTAATTCTAATTGCATACAAAAATTCTATATTTATACTCACCTCCCTATATTTTATGATATTGACTTCAAAATGTACACCTTTTTGTGATTTGTATTTCTCCACAATTTATTGTACCTGTAGTTGTTGCTAATAGTTTTGTGTTTTACCTCTCATATTAGAGATAAAATTGCTTTCCACACCACCCTTACAATATCAGAATATTTGGAATATAATTATTTATTACTTATTTGATTGACTTTTGTACTTTCATGTGTTTTATGTTGTTAATTAGTCTTTCATATTAGCTTAAAGAACTTTCCCTAGAAATTCCTATTAAGAAGGCTTAGTGGTGATTAATTTTCTTAGTTTTTGTTTGCCTGGGAAAGCTTTTGTGTTCCTCATTCCTGAAGGACAGCTTTACCAGATAAAGCATCCTTACTTGGCAGTTATTTCCCCCCAGTACTTTGAATATTCATCCTACTTCTCCTTGTCTGCAGCGCTTTTGCTAAGAAATCTGCTGACAGATATATTGGGACTTACTTGTATGTGGCATATCTTTTGTATTTTGCTGCTTTCAGAATTACTGTCTTTGATTTTAGAAGATTTTATTATGAATTTGGTTTGAATTTGATTGCAGAGATCTAAGCTTTTGTATTAGACCATTCTTGCATTGCTATAAAGAAATACCTGAGACTGGGTAATTTATAAAGAAAAGAATTTACCATTATTGCAGGCTGTACAGGAATCATGCTGCTGGCATCTGCTCAGCTTCTGGGGAGGCCTCAGGAAACTTAAAACCATGGTGGCAGGTGAAGGTGCAACAGGAACATCACATGGCCAGAGCAAGAGCAAGAGAGAGTAAGGGCTTGTTGCTACACACTTTTAAATGACAAGATCTCATGAGAAATCACTCACTATCATGAGGACAGTAACAAGAGGGATGATGCTAAACCATTCATGAGATATGCCCCATGATCCAATCATCTCCCACCAGGCCCCACCTCCAACACTGAAAATTATAATTAAAACATGAGATTTTGGTGGGAACACAGATTCCAACCATATCAGCTTCCTATACCTGGATGGTGGTGTTTTCCCAAGATTTGAGAAATTTTCACTCAATAGTTCCTTAAAAATGCTTTGTTGGCCTTTTCTCTCCCTTCTCCTTCTAAACACCTACTACGCAAAGTTTAGTTCTCTTGATGGTTTCCCGTAACTCCCATAGGCCTTCTTCATTCTTTTTTATTCTTTTCTCTTTTTGTTCCTTTGACTGGATAATTTCCAATATCCTGTCATGGAGCTCACTGATTCTTTATTATGATTTATGAAGCCTGCTACTGAAGTTCTCTACTAAATTTTTTTGTTCACTTATTGTATTTTTATTTCTAGGATTTTTCTTATTTATAATTATTTCTATTTTTGTCAAACTTATTTTGTTCATGAATTGTGGCTTTTGATTGGATAATTTAATCTATTTACATTTAAAGTTGACAAGTTAGGACTTTCAAAAAGTTGCCATTTTGTTCATTGTTTTATGAAGGTTATGTGTTTCCTTTGTCCTTTGTTTCCTTCTTCTCTTGCTATCTTTTTTTTACATTTGAATAACACAGGATTTCTTTTATTTTTATTTTTTAACTTGTATTTTAAGTTCAGGGGTACATGTGCAGGATGTGCAGGTTTGTTACATAGGCAAATGTGTGTCAAGGGGGTTGGCCGTACAGATTATTTCATCGGCCAGGTGTTAAGCCTAGTATCCATTAGTTATTTTTCCTGATATTCTCCTTCCTCCAACCCTCTGCCCTCTGGTAGGCCCCAGTGTATATTGTTCTCCTCTATGTGCCTAAGTGTTCTTATCATTTAGCTCCAACTTATAAATAAGAACACATGGTATTTGGTTTTCTGTTCCTGCATTAGTTTGCTAAGGATGATGGCCTCCAGCTCCATCCATGTTTCCTCAAAGATCTAGAGACAGAAATGCCACTCAACCCAGCAATCCCATTACTGGGTATATACCCAAAGGAATATAAATCATTCTATTATAAAGACACACGTATATTTATGTTCATCGCAGCACTATTCACAATAACAAAGACATGGAATCAACCTAAATGCCCATCAATGATAGACTGGATAAAGAAAATATGGTACATACACTCCATGGAATACTATGCAGCCATAAAAAATGAGTTCTTGTTCTTTTTATTTGTAGTTTGTTAATATTTTCTAGCAGTATACTTTGTTCTGTTCTCATTCTATTTTATTTATCTGCTAGAGGTTTTTTTCCTCTGTTGTTACCAGGGGGGTTAAATGTATATCTTATAGTTATAACAGTCTATTTTAAGCTGATAGCAACTTCAATTACATATAAATCTCTATACTTCTACTTCACTACTCTCACCTGTATGCTATTGATATCACACTTTATATTTTCTGTGAATGAATATACAATATAAAAGATATAACTATTCTTTCACAAATATTGTAGCTATAGTTATTTCTAATACCTTAGTCTTTTTTCTTTTATACTAGAGTCAAAAGTGATTTACACACCACCATTAAAATATTAGAATATTCTGAATTTGCCTTTACCAGTTAGTTTTATACTTTCATGTGTTTTCATATTTTTACTTAATATCATTTCATTTTAACTTGAAGAACTCCTTTTAACATTTCTTTTAAGGCAGTCCTAGTGGTGATGAAGTCCCTCAGCTTTTATTTGTTTGAGAATGTCTTCATCTCTCCCTTTCTGAAGGAAAACTTCTCTAGGTGTAGCATTTTTGGAGCTTTTTTTTCAGCCTTTTGAATATATAATCCCATACTCTCCTAGCCTGCAAGATTTCTGTTAAGAAACCCATTGGCAGCCTCATTAAAGTTCTCTTGTGTGTGATGAGTCATTTTTCTCTTGCTGCTTTCACAGTACTCCTTTTGTCTGACTTTTGACAATTTGATTAGAATATTCAAGAATATTCAGAAATTATTTTAGTTGACCTTTCTTGGGGACCTTTAAGCTTTATGAATTTGTAGTCCCATATTGCTGTCAAGATTTGGGACGTTTTCAGCCATTATTTATTTAAACAATCTTCCTTCCCTTTTCTCTCATTTCTTGTTATGAAATTCTTATAATGAATTTATTTGTTTGTTTTATGATGTGCCATAGGCGCTGTATGCTTTTTTCACTCTTTTTCATTCTTTTTTCTTTTTGTTCCTCTAACCAGGTAATTTCAAATGAGCTATATTTGAGTTTGCTGATTCTTCTGCATGACTGAGTCTGCTGTTTATGCTCTCTATTAAATTTTTCAGTTCTGTCATTGTATTTTTTAGCTCCTAGATTTCTGTTTGGTTATTTTTATAGTTTCTGTTTCTTATTAAACTTCTCATTGTGTTAATGCTCTGTTTTTATGATTTTTAAAAAATTATCTATCTATGTTATCTTACATCCCATTGAGCCATTTTAAGATGATTATTTTGAATTCTTTGTCAGATAATTTGTAGATCATCATTTCCTTGGTGTCAGTTACTAGAGCTTTGTTAGTTTCCTTAGGCAGTGTCATGTTTGCTTAATTGTTTGTAATCCAGGTAGCCTTGCATTGGTAGCTGAGCACTGGAAGAGATAAAGACCTCTTTCAGTCTTTACAACCACTTTCAGCAAGTAAATACCTTCTCCTGTTAGGTCCCCAGGATAATGGGATTGCCTCTGGAATTTCGGTTCAGTGAGGTTGAAGCTGGGTCACATAGTTCTTGCTGGGTCCACAGTGGGATCTGTGATTGGTAGGTCTGTTGTCAGGGGGCTTAGGTAGGCATATCTCCTATGGGGTCCCTAAGCAGATGAGACTGTCTCTGATACCTTGGTCAGTAAAGTTGGCATTGAGACAAGGATCATATGCTTCAGGATCCACAGTTGGATCTGCAGAAGGTGGGCCTATTAACAGGTTTGTGGACAGGTGTGGCTCCTGCTGGGTCATTCCTGTTGCATTATTCATCAGACAGGACTGCTCCTGGATCATGGCTCAGAGGACCTGGAGTTGGGTCACGTACTGCTTCAGAGTTCACAGTCAGGACCAGTTTCAGCAGGCCTGTTACCTGAAGCAGGGACAGATGTGGTTCCTCGTGCGTCCCTTGGTGGATGGTGCTGGTGGCAGGACTAAGGCCAAATGGGGCTGTAGCAGAGTCCATAGGGGGATGGAGCTGTTTCCAGGTTTGTAGCCAAGGTCACCATCAGTGAGCCTGCCACCTGGGCACAGGCCTGCCTTCTCAAAAGAGCTGTCATCAGTCTTAGGGTCTACCAGAGCTTATAATCACTTACTTGGATCCCATAGCTCCCACAAAGGCATTTTTTCCCATAAATGGCTGAGAAATTATTGTTGGAGTTGGGAGAATATGAAAGGAGACCTCCCATGCCACCAAATCACTGACGTCACCCCTGTGTTGCATTTTTATACCACATTCTCTATGGTTAAGGAATACATTGATTGTTTTTGGAAAAGAGCACTTAACAGTTTCTAAACATTTAACAAATAGCTAATGATTTTTTGTCAATATTTATTCAGGCTGGCCTCACATCACTAGGCCAGGTATTAGAAAAGAATATCAATATTACAGAGAAATTTGCTTTAATCAGAACTATCTGACAAAGCAACCAATTAAAAAAACACTCATAAATATCACATTTTACAAGATGATCTGATCAATCAGTATAAAGTTCTTATCATAATCACAGAATTGAGTAATTACAGTTGTTCCTTGATATCCACAGAGGATTGTTTCTAGAACATTTCTGTTATAACAAAATCCACAGACGCTTAAGTCCTGCAGTTGACTCTGCAAAACGCATGAATACAAAAAGTCTGCCCTCTATATCTGTGGGTTCTGCATCCCACAAATACTGTGTTTTTGATCCACAGTTGGCTAAATCTGCAGGTGCAGAACCCGTAAGTACCAAAGGTTGACTGTATTTGTTAAGTAAATACTTACCTAATACACTTTGGCTTTGACTTAGGTGGCATTAACTCAATATTTCTTGAAGATATGTTTATAAAGTCTACTTTAATAGGTACCTTCAGATCATAACAATAAAATTGATTTTGCTCTCTCTGTCTCTTTAAAATGTGCATGCACACACACACACACACCACACTCAAATTGGTATTCTGAATGCTCCAAATCAAATCTTGGTGTTCTGAAATATATCCTAAGAAATGTCTATTATTGTCAAGGGGAACTCCTTCATGACGCATACGCAACTATGAGAATGTTCTGCATGTTTACTGTTTTCACTTCTGTCATGATCTATTCAAGAAGGAAGTTTATGTATAAAACATTAAGTGTACTAACCAATTAAATACATATTAAAATGTATCAACATCATCAAAGTCCAACAGAAATTTTCCTAGCAGGTATACATCTCTCTTATTTTTCTGGTTTTGTGGAAGACATCCAAAGAAAGCAAAAAGTGATTCGCTCTCTCTTTCTCACATTTTTTTTTTTAAAGACAGGTTCTCACTCTGTCACTCCCAGGCTGAAATATAGTGCCATAATCCATAACTCACTGCAGCCTCCAATTCCTGGGCTCAGGGAATCTTCCTGCCTCAGCCTCCTGAGTAGCTATGACTATGACTACTGGTGCACACCACTACACTTGGCTATTTTTTTTTTTTTAATTTTTTGAAGAGACAGGGTTTTGTTTTGTTGCCCAGGGTGGTCTCGAAATTGTGGCCTCAAGCTATCCTCCTTCCTCAGCCTCACAAAGTGCTGGGATTACAGGTGTGAGCCACTGCTCCTGGCTTCTTCTTACTATTTACATACTTTCATACAAAATAAAGAATCTACTCCATATAGTATCAGAGAAATTTAAAAATAATGCTATCTATTGCATTTTTATTTTTCAGGATGATTAGTACTTTTACGAGTTCCTGAGGTGAGGAGAAGAAAGAATGCATGTTCTTTTCAGTGCAATGACAAAATTGAGATGATAGCTGTGATTCATGAGAGATACATACATTCCATAAAAATGTCATGATAGAAATTTCATTTTGATAGAGTATTATTATTTAATTTGGGGAAAAATGTAAATGTCTCCAAATAGAGGTTGATTCTTATTTTCATAGCAATACTTTTGGCACAGAGTTAAATGTTTATTTAAAATAAAAATCATAATTTATTAAATCTATTTTTACATTTTCTATTAAATGTGGTTCTTTCATTTCTTCAATATAAAAATAAAAACTTTTTTAGTAACTGAAGATGTTAGTTAAGTTTATAAGGAAAGAAAAAGTAAAACTTCACCAAAAGAATAAAAAACAAAGATGAAACAGTTCAACCAATTACCAGGTTTCCAGCTGGAAGTTTTCCCATTGCTTGGCCTTATAACTTACTGCTTACAGCTCATCTTCTCTAGCCCCAATCATGGATTACCATGTATGCAATCCAGTTTTCTCAGAAGGTTCTACGCCATTAAGATACCATTCATTTATGTTTGAAAATAAAATTATTTGAATAGGTTAGGCTTTTCCGCTAAGAGTAGTTCTGACTGAACTAAGAACTTTATTCAATGAATAGGAAAATTATGTTCCTCATCCTCCATCCTCTGGCTTTAAGCCAGGCCTGGAACCTGGCAAAGAATGTCAAGCATCTAAAGCTAATATTCTAGACTATCCTTTAGTTCTAGGAGGAAATAAACAATTTCTGGGTTTTTTGTTCCCATATGCTGTAACATAAACTTATACCTATCTACATATAAAAATAACTATTTTAGAAAGAAGAATATCAATTTAGTAATTTGTTTATTGAAATTTTTCCAGTTAAAATAATTTTTTCCACTTCAAACTGCTTTATAACTTCTTTCATCTCCTTAACTACTGAGACAGACTCAGGCTTGGGTAGCATAGTGATCAGAATATTTCCAACCACAGTTTCTTATTGCAAAGACGCCCAGTAGTGTGTGCATACAAATACCTGGAGGTGACCTCTTCCAGGCAATTTATGTAGAATAAGTATTTTGGACCTCTCAGTGAACTACAAAGTCAATCTCAAAGGCTGTAGAGAAAAGATGGAAGTAACAAAATTCCTGGAGCATAAACCAGAGCATTCCTAGCAGATATTATATACTGGTTGTACTCAAAACATTCCACAAAAACTCACAAGTGTATGATGTCCTGCAGAATCAAACAGGAAACTGAGTATCACCAAAGAGGGTAACTTTGATACGGGATCAGAGTGGGTATATGGTAGGCTAATGAGAAGAGTCAGGGGTGTCAGAGAGATGGAGAAAATCAGCAACAGGAGAAAAATGTAATTTCCTGCTGTAAGTAGTTGTAAAACTGAGCATTTAGTAAATTTCTACTTATTGCAGTTTATCCCTACAAACTCTTTAATAATATGTTCAGTTTTACTGGTTGCATGAAACAACGTACATGTGCTACAGGGAAGATCTAAACTAAGAAGCATATTAAGAAAGAGGAGTGAGGAGAAGGATTGGGACAATGCTCTCATCTCATACAGAGAAAACTCCTCAGTTTTCCTGTTGGGTTTGCTAGGTACAAAGCAAATAAAGGGGCTGGACTCCAGTTTTATCACATACTTCAAACTTCATGTTCCATCTCTCCATCTCTTTATGTGCAGCAAGGATGTGTCAATGGGAAATTATACATTCACCCCATTTGCTAAGGCAGGGAATCAAAATTTATTTTTAATTAAAAACAAGATATAAAGTATTTTTAAAATAGAAAACTTCATGCAGTTTGTGTTCAATTGTTACTGTGTTTATCTGCACAAGTTACTTAACTTCTCTATGTCTCAGTTTCCTCATCTATAAAATAGGAGAAATAGAACCATCCTCAAAGGGGTTTTAGATACATTGAGTTAGCATATGTAAAGCAGTAAGAATAGTGTCCAACTCATAGTGAGTGCTGTAAACTATTTTTATTGTTATTTTTGTAGTCACATCAACATATCCAAAGACCCAAGTAGCTTTCTACAGAGCATAATATTCAGCCTTTCCTGATTATCAAGAAAATTAAGAAAATGAAAAATTAAAAAATCAAAAAATGAAAAACAGTGGAGAAATAAAATCAGATCCATCCCAGAGTAGCCACTTTATCTGTTTTTAATAATTTGAAAGAGATAAACAGAGAGTCTAAATTATTTCCAGCTAATCAATAAAAGATATATTCATTTCTATTACTTTAGACTAACCTACGAAAAGCTAAAATGAAGGCCCACCTATTTAAAAGTGTGAGATTATATATTTTTTTATTTAGTTCAACCTTCTAAAGGCTGTTTTTCACACAGGTGAGGAACAGTTGATTGCAATACTTTGTGCTAAGAGGTAGTTCATCCTGCCAGAAAGAAAAAGCCAGGTTGGATTGACAAGGTATATAAAAGCTCCAAGGTAGCTGGGCGCAGTGGCTCATGCCCGTAATCCCAGCACTTTGGGAGGCCGAGGCGGGCAGATCACTTAAGGGCAGGAGTTCAAGACCAGCCTGGTCAATTGGGTGAAACCCCGTCCCTACTAAAAATACAAACATTAGCCAGGCATGTTGGCACGTGCCTGTAATTCCAGCTATTTGGGAAGCTGACACAGGAGAATCGCTTGAACCTGGGAGGCAGAAGCTGCAGTGAGCCAAGATCATGCCACAGCACTCTAACCTGGGTGACAGAGTGAGACTCTGTCTCAAGAAAAAAAAAAAACAAAAACCTTCAGGGTAAGGAAAGAGCTTTTGCCCAGTGAGTCAGAGATCAAATGCAGGTAAAATGTTTTACCTAAATAAACAATTTGCCCTTTTTCCTTAAATTTACACTTACTTTTCCCCAGATGCCTTTAGGCTTTCTGGAATTTCTATATTAAGTCAAACCTGATTTAGCAATAATTTTTAATTGTTATAACTCTGGCTAACACTCACATGCAGATTGAGAGGAAAAAATAAAGAGTAATTAAGATTATGGGAGAATATTTTAATCCTGGCATTCTGACACTGAGGATATTCAACATAAAATACAACTTTACTCAAGCAAAACAAGATTAGGAGGAAATCATCATGACAAAATAAAACTAGCAATTCTAATGACATGTACATATAGTGAAGTGAATTTTTTCTTTGTAAAAGTTAGCTGAACAATGGTCAAAATGGGTTAAAGAATCACATATTGTTAGTAAATCAGAAAACTGCAAAAATTGACCTTGGAAGAAATGAAACCTTCAGAGAAATTATTAACAGAAAATAGAATTGACATTAGCTAAACTTTTCATGGTAATGTTTACTGACCAAAAATTGATAAAAGAATTATATCTTCCTTTAAAATTTGACATTGGAAAATTGTATTAGGGAGAAATAATGACCACAAAAATATTTAATGAAATAGCTTTGGTTGTTCAAACAATGTAGATAAAACATAATCACTAAATCAAATCTTTGTTTTTAAATTGACATTCAGTCCAATGAAGTTTAGTAGAATAAAAAAGAATAAAACCATAGTTTAACACTGCTATACAAAAAATTAAGGAATCAAACTCATAGATTTTACTTCAAAAAATGTAAGAACTCTTTATTGACCTGAATTCATTGATGATGGTATAAATCTGAATATTGGTATTTAGAAGCAGAGTCAAAATATCCTCAGGTCAACATTTAAATTAGGTCAAAGTGTCAGAATCAAGAAAAAGATCTAGAAGATGGCTGACTAGATGCAGCTGGGAAAGGCCTCCCTCACCAACAGAAACCAAAATGTAGAGTAAACCATTATACTTTGAAAAAATATTTTGAGAGAAAACACCAAAAATTGATAGGGAGGTGACAGACATTGTGGCAAAAGAGGGAGGAAACTGGGAAGCCTGCATGGAGTCACCGAGCACCAAGACCAGCTCCTGGCCCTCAACAGGTCCTAAGGAAGGGGTGAGTAAAGGAACTCCAAGGCACGACATCCCAAATACAACCCTCTGGGATCCTAGAGACAAGAGATCCCATTACCCCCACAGACATTTGAATTGGCAGGAGGAACTTCTCAGAGACCAGACAGAGGCAGAGATTGAACCTGCATAGAGCCCTGAGGGTTTCAAGGTGGCACGTGGTGCAGCAGCAACAAAACGTGACTTCAGGCATTTATCCCACAAGGCTCTCCATCTTGCTCTGAGTGACTGTAGCTCCTGCTGACTGTTGGGCCAGGAGAGAGCAAGGCTGCCTTTCCTGCAGGAGCAGGGCACATCTGATCCACACGCTGCCTTGTCCACCAGTCCCTCCTAAGACAACCTGCCTGGCTACTCCTGCAGGAGGTTGCCCACAGCACAGCCTCTGCTGCCCCACCTGAGTGTTTTGCCAGCTGTCTAGGAGGAGTTAAACTCCCCCAGCACAGCTGGCACTCAACCCTGAGGGTTCAGAGGACAAAACTACTGGCCCAGTCCCTACCCCCCAGGATTCAAGCACACTACCCAGGGGCATCAAGCTGAGATCTGTGGCCTGAGCTCAGGTTGGGGAGGAGCCCCCACTCTCAGAACACTGAGGGAGTGTGGCGTGTGCTCATGTGGTGGCATGGGAGCTGGTCATCCCTCCCGCCACCAGACCAGTCCAGAAAGGGTGTAGCCTGTTAGCTGCAGCTTCTGCCCCAAGGAGCCCTGCAGCCTAGAACATTTTGGAACAGCAAGTGACCTGAATGCAGAAGGCTTGGGACAAGTCTAGCTGGTTGGGCCTGTTCTTACGCAGGCATCAGAGGGAGACCCAGTAGAAGGAGTGCAAGCTGAGCAGGTCCCACAATCATCCTCTGGGCTAAAATCCCTGGCCACAGTCCACACACAAGCTGAATACCTGTGGTACCACCACTCTCCCTCAGGATCCTCCACTCTTGACTCACTGAATCACCAGACTACCTGCAGACATACCTCACAACCTCCTTGGACTCTGCCAGGCTTAGAGGACCAGTAGGTCTCCAGGAAATTGTGGGTCTCCTGGTGACCTAACACTTGGCACAGACCACACCTAAGAAGGTGTGGAGAAGGTAGTCCACCAAAGCCCCACTTGATGCTAAGGAAAAGATGCCAGTAACTGCAGGGGACTCCACTAAGGCCTGTGGACAAACTTGGTGAGGAAGTCATCTTTTGCCCCCCATTCTCCTCCCCAGAGCACTGCTGCACATGCACTGAAACACACAAGAGGCATGTGGCTAAGAGCCTATCTGCCAGCCCTGACTCTTAAGCATTATCTACTGGATTGCAACCTGAATCACACCAGCAAGCAAAAATACATCCCTTCAGCACTCAATGCCTGGAGACCCATGCAGGAAAGGATCCACAACTGAGGAACTCTACAGAGCCTTGGCCCTCTAAAAGCACATAGAAATGAAGCCAGTACTATACACAACATACACCACAGTCAAACATAAAAATTATTATAAAAACAAAAAGTCCCATCCAAATGACAGCAATTTCAAAAAGAAATACTGGCCCCCTCATATGAGAAGGAATCAGTGCAAGAACTCTAGCAATTTAAAAAGTCAGAGTGTTTCCTTACCTCTAAAGGATTGCACTATCTCTCCAGCAATGGATCCTAACCAGATTGAAATGTCTGAAACAACTGACATAGAATTCAGAATATGGATGGCCAAGAAAGCTCAATGAGATTCAAGAGAAAATTAAAACCTGATCCAAGAAAGCTCAAAAAATGATCCAAGTATCGAAAGACTACAGAGCCATTTTAAGTAAGAACCAAACTCAACTTCTGGAATTGAAAATTTCACTATAGAAATTTCAAAATACAGCTGAAAGTCTTAATAACAGATTAGACCAAGCTGAGGAAAGAATTTTCAGAGCTTGAAGATCAGTCTTCCAAATCAACTCAGTCAGACAAAAACAAATAAAAAAGAATAATTTAAAAATGGACAAAGCCTCTAGAGACTATACGTGTGACTCACTGGCATGTCTGAGAGAGAAGAGAGAGTAAGCAACTTGGAAAACATATCTGAGGATACAATCCACAACAATTTCCCCAATTTTGCTAAAGAAGTTGACATGTAAGTTCAAGAAATTCAGAGAATCTTTGTGAGACATTATACAAGGTGACCTTCCTCAAGACACATAATCATCAGAATTTTCAAAGTCAACAAGAAAAGAAACCTTAAAGGCAACTGTAGAAAAGGGTCATATCACTTACAAAGGGAACCCCATCAGGTGAACAGTGGATTTCTCAGCAGAAACCTTACAAGCCAGAATAGACATGGAGGCCTATTTTTAGCATTCTTGAAGAAAAGAAATTCCAACCAAGTATTTTGTATCTCACCAAACTAATTTTCATAACAGAAGGAGAAAGACAATTTTTTCCAAACAAGCAATCACTAAGAAAATTCATTACCACTAGACCAGTTTTATAAGAGACACTTAAAGAGTTCTAAACATGGAAATAAAAGAATAATACTTGCTACCACAAAAACACATAAGTACATAGTCCACAGAACCTATAAAAAACAACTACACAGACTACAAAGTATCCAGCTAACAACTACACAATTGAGACTACAAAGTATCCAGCTAACAACATCACAACAGGATCAAAACCTCACATATCGTCCAGGTGCGGTGGCTCATGCCTGTAATCCCAGCACTTTGGGAGGCCGAGGTGGGTGGATCACGAGGTCAGGAGATCAAGACTATCCTGGCTAACATGGTGAAACCCCGTCTCCACTAAAAATACAAAAATTAGCCAGGCGTGGTGGCGGGCACCTGTGGTCCCAGCTACTTGGGAGGCTGAGGCAGGAGAATGGCACGAACCCGGGAGGCAGAGCTTGCAGTAAGCTGAGATCGCTCCACTGCACTCCAGCCTGGGCAACAGAGCGAGACTCCGTCTTAAAAAAAAAAAAAAAAGCACCTCACATATCAATATTAACCTTGAATATAAGTGGCCTAAACACCCCACTAAAAGGCATAGAGTGGCAAACTGGATTTTTCTTTTAAAAAAAAGACCCAACCTTTCTCTGTCTTCAAGAGACACATATCATGTGCAACAACACCTATAGGCTCATTGCTCCTGAATGACTTTTGGGATAGAAAAAGGTCTATCAAATAAACATGAAATGAAAAAGAGCAGGAGTGGCTATTCTTGTATGAGATAAAACAGGATTTAAACTCACAACAGAAAAAAAGACAAAAAAAGGGTATTACATAATGATAAAGAGTTCATTTAAACAGAAAAGACATATTTGTCCTAAATATATATGCACTCAACATTGGAGCACTCAGATTCATAAAACAGGTACTTCTACACCTATGGAAAGACTTAAACATCCAATAATAATGGAGAACCTCAATACCCTAACTAAGAGTGTTAGATCATCGAGGCAGAAAACTAACAAAGAAATTCTGGACTAAATTCAATTCTTGACCAACTGGACCTAAAAGACATCTATAAGATACTACCCAACAACCATAGAATATACACTCTTCTCATCTGCATATGGAATATAGTCTAAGATCAACCACATTCTTGGCCATAAAGCAAGTCTCAATAAATTTTAAAAAACTGAAATCATACCAGACATATTCTCAGACCACAGTGGAATAAAAATATATATCAATGCCAAGAGGATTTCTCAAAACCACACAACTACATGAAAAGCAAGCTCCTGAATGACTTTTGGGTAACCAACAAAATTAATGAAATAAAAAAATTCTTTGAAATAAATGAAAAGAGAGACACAACATAGCAAAATCTCTGGGATGCAGCAAAAGCAGTGTTAAGAGGAAAGTTTATAGCACTAAATACCTATATTGAGAAGTTAGAAAAATCTCAAATTAACAATCTAATATCACACTTAGAGGAACTAGAAAAACAAGAACAAACTAATCCCAAAGCTGGCAGAAGAAAATAAATTACTAAAATCAGAAGAGAACTAATTGACATTGAGATGCCAAAATTCATTAAAAAGGATCAACAAAACAAAAAATTGGTTATTTGAAAGGAGAAACAAATAATGCCAATAGACTACTAGCTAGATTAAAAAAGAAAAAAAGAGAGACAATCCAAATGAGCACAATGCCAACAACAATGGTGAAATTACAACCAATCCCATAGAAATACAAAAGATCCTCAGAGACAACTATGAATACATCTATCTACACAAACTAAAAAATCTAGAGGAAATGGGTAAATTCATAGTCTCCCAAGATTTAATCAGGAAGAAACTGAAACACTGAACAGGCCAATAATGCATTCTGAAATAGAGCCAGTAACAAAAAATGTACCAACCAAAAAAAGCCCTGTAGCAGACAAACTCACAGCCAAATTCTACCAGATGTATAAAGAAGAGCCGGTACCAGTCTTACTGAAACTATTCCAAAAAATCAAGGAGAGGAGACTCCTCCCTAACTCATTCTACAAAACCAGCATCATTCTGATACCAAAATCTGGCAAAGACACAAGAAACAAAGAAAACTCCAGGCCAATATCCTTGATGAACTTAGACACAAAAATCCTTAACAACAACAACAAAAAAATGAGCAAATCAAATCCAGCAGCACATCAATAGGCTAATTCATCCTATCTATCAGGCTTTATTCCTGGGATGCAAGGTTGGTTCAACATACATGAATCAATAAATGTGACTCACCACATCAACAGAATTAAAAACAAAGACCATATGATCATCTCAATAGATGCAAAGAAAGCTTTTGATAAAATCCAATATCCCTTCATAATAAAAACTCTCAGTTTTTTAAAAATCTTCAAATGTCTAACAAAAGTAAGCATTAAAGGAGCATACCTCAAAATAATGAGCAATTTATGAAAAACCTGTAGCCAACATCATACTAAAAGAGCAAAAAACTGGAAGCATTTCCCTTGAGGAACTGGAACAAGACAAGGATCCTCACTCTCACCACTCCTATTCAGTATAGTACTGGAAGTCCTAGCTAGTGCAATCAGGTGAGAGAACAAAACAAAACGGATCTAAATAGGAAAAGAATATGTAAAATTGTCTATCTCCACTGAAGATAGAACTCGATACAAAGAAAACTCTAAAGACTCTCTTGAAAGACTCCTAAACATAATAAATGACTTCAGTAAAGTTTTAGGATACAAAATCAATGTAAAAATCTAGTAGCATTTCTGTACAGCAGTAACATTCAAGCTGATAGCCAAATCAAAAATACAATCCCATTTACAATAGCCAAAAATAAAATAAAATACCTAGGAATACATTTAACCAATGGTGTAAAATAGAGAACTACAAGGAGAACTACCAAACACTGCTGAAAGAAATCATAGATGACACAATCAAATGAAAAAATGAAAAAATATTCCTTGCACATAGATTGGAAGAATCAATATTGTTTAAATGGCCATACTGCCCAAAGCAATATACAGATTCAACATTATGCCTATCAAACCACCAACACCATTTTTTACAGAATTAGAAAAAACTAATCTAAAATTTATATAAAACCAAAAAAGAGCCCAAATAGCCAAAGTATCCTAAACAAAAAGAATAAAGTTGGCATCACATTACCCAACTTCAGATATCACATTACCCAATTTCAAACTATACTATAAGGCTACAGTAATCAAAACAGCATGGTACTGGCATAAAAACAGACATATAGACCAATGGAATAGAATAGAGAACTCAGAAATAAAGCTGCACTCCTACAACCAAATGACTTTCAACAAAGCCAACAATAATAAGCAATAAGGAAAGGACTCCCTGTTTAATAAATGGTGCTGTGGTAGCTGGCTATCCATATGCAAAAGAAATAAACTAGACCTCCTACCTATCACCATATACATAACTTAACTCGTGATGGATTGAATATTTAAATGTAAGACCTCAAACTATAAGAATACTAGAACACCACCTAGGAAATAACCTTCTAGACATTGGTCTTGGCAAAGAATTTAGAACTAAGTCCACAAAAGCAATTTTAACAACAACAAAAAAAAAATTAAGCCAGGCACAGTGGCTCACACCTGTAATCCCAGCACTTTGTGAGGCCAAGATGGGTGGATTGCTTGAGTCTGGAAGTTTGAGACCAGCCTGGGCAACATAGTGAGACCCCCATCTCTACAAAAAACATAGAAATTAGCCAGGCATCATGGCACATAGTCCCAACTACTCAGAAGGCCAAGATGGAAGGATTACTGGAGCCTAGGAAGGTCTAAGCTGCAGTGAGCCATGATCACGCCACTGTACTTCAGCCTGAGGGACAGAATGGGAACCTGTCTCAAAAAAAAAATTGACAAGTGGGACCTAATTAAACTGAAGAGCTTCTGCACAGCAAGAGAAACTATCAACAGGGTAAAGAGACAACTGACAGAATGGGATAAAATATTAATAGCAAACTATGCACCCAACAAAGGTCTAATATCCAGAATCTATAAGGAACTTAACCAAACAAGTAAAAAACAACTCCATTAAAAGGTGGACAAGATACTTCAAAAAGAAGATATACAAGTGGCCAAGAAACAAACGAAAAAAATGCTTCACATCATGCATCATCAGAGAAATGCAAATCAAAACCACAAAGCAATACCATCTCACACCAGTGAGAGTGGCAATTATAAAAAAGTTAAAAAATAACAGATGTTGGTGAGTACATGAGAAAAAGGAACTCTTTATGCTGTTGGTAGGAATGTAAATGAGTTCAGTCACTGTGGAAAGCAGTTTGGAGATTTCTCAAAGAAGCAAAAATAGAACTACTGCTCAACCTAGCAATCCCATTGCTTGGTATATATCCAAAGGAAAAGAAATTGTTCTACCAAAAAGACACCTGCACTTGTATGTTTATTGCACCAGGATTCACAATAGCAAAGATATGGAATCAAACTAGGTGCCCATCAACAGTGGAATGGATAAAGAAACTGCGGTACATATACACCAGGGAATACTGTGCAGCCACAAAAAGAGAGAAATTATGTCCTTTGAAGCAACATGGATGTAGGTGGAGGCCATCATCCTAAGTTAATTGATGCAGAAATAGAAAGCCAAACACTGCATATTTTCCCATATAAGTGGGAGCTAAACATTGGGTACATACAGACATAAACATGGGAACAATAGACACTAGGGACTGTAAGATGGGAGTGAGGATGGGGACAAGGGTTGAAAATCAACCTATTGGGTACTCTGCTCACTATTTGGGTGACAGATTCTACCTCAATAGTTCTATCCCAAACCCTCACATCATGCAATATACTCTTGTAACAAGCCTGCACATGTGCCCTCTGAATCTAAAATAAAATTTGAAATTCAAAGAATAAGATAGAAAAATATCTAAACACTGTTTTCATTGTCTCGCATGTCATGCAGATCTTTGCCTAAAAAAGCTGGAAAGCCATCTCAACTTTCTTTGATTTGGCTAAGGAAGTGTTATTTGAAGGATTATTATGAAACAAGTATTGATACCTCATTTAAAAAACTCTCTGTATACATACACATATGCCCATACATATATATACATATGACAATGTAATCATGTTTTATGTTATTACAAAGGGTTAAAACTCTTCTTTATCCTGTATACTTTAAAGTAATATATGTTTATGTTTGGTTATAAATAAAGATTTTGACATGTCAGAATCAAATTGGTAGGGTCAAAGTAGCCAATATCCAAAATGGCATACTGTATGTTAGGCTAATATATTTGCTTTTGTGGTTTGATATTTATGTACTATAAATTAGATAAAATGTGATAAATGAAAAAAGTAATATTGACTCATTAGAATTGTGGTTTGAGCATTTTAAATAGCAGTTGGTTATTTATTTGCTCACTTCACGACTTGATTTTGAAAATAGGAACTGTAATTATAAACAGATTTGTCTGATTATTTTGTGGAGAATAGACCAGGGTAGGGTAATAGCTGCAGATAAAAATGAGTTAGGAGGTAATGGTAGGTATCTAACTGAGAAATAACAGTTGTTTGAATGAAGCAATTTAGTGGAGATGGTGAGTGGTGATGCCCTTATTAGAGAAAGGAAGGTAGACACAAGAGCAGATTTGGTGGGGTATAAAGTCAAATAAATAAGTCCAGGGCAAGAAAGAGCAATCAGGGCTAGAGATGTCAATCTAGGACTTAACAGCACATTCATGGTATTTAAAACTATGGGATCAGATACAATTACCTAGAAAAGTCAGAGAAAATGCATCCTGGGGGCTCTCCAACACCCAGACTTTAAGTGTGAGCGACTGGCCAGAGAAGGAGAGATCAGAGAGTCAGGAGGAAACCCAGGAGAGTGTGGTATCATGGAAGCAGAAGAAGAAAGTTTAAAAAAGTAGAGTGGCTGAGCATGCTAAATGCTGCTGAGAGAGAGTAAGGTGAGGAAAAGAATTCTATAATGGAAGAGCAAGATAGAAGTCTGTGGAAATGATAAAAAACTGTTTCATGAAGTAACGCAGATACAACTCCAGTTGGAGTGGGTTAATGAGAGAATAGGAGAAAAGTGGAGTCAATGCCTATAAATAATTCTTTTGAGTTTTAGCGTGATGAAAGGGTTAATTGATCATTTTTTAAAAATAAATTTCAGGTGGCTGTATTAAGGCATATTTACATGTAGGCAAGACAGAGAGGGGATAATTGCAAGAGCAAAGTCTTTGAAGAGGCAATGCTGATAGAGGTACTATGAGCCTTGGAAAGGATGAGGACAACCCTTCCCTGTAACAGAAGAGGAAGTGAAATGAGCCACTGGCTTTGGTGGGCCTCAGCTTCTTTGGAACACAAGGCTGTTGAAGAATGTGTCCTATGGGTTAACACCAATAATACTCCAATTCTCCCAAGCTTACCCACATTGTTAGCACAGTTAAGCTTTCTTTAATATCAGGCTCTTAAAAAGAAGTGTAAATGTGGAGTGAATGAACCAAAAAGAAAAGACAAAAATGCCATCATCCACCCAATTGAAATCCAAGGCCAGTTTATCCACTCACCCCTGAATACTGAGTGCACCCCAGATCTTAGGATCTGGGAGTGTTTCCCTCTGCTGAGATGCACTTTTAGTGGATGCAAAACCAACAGTTTCTCCTGGGCCATGACTCAGCAGAGTTATCCCAGTAATACCTCGTCTGGGAGAATGGAAATGGCATAGTGCAATATCCTATATTGAACCTTTCCTCTTTCTTTTACTTCTGTCCATTCAAGCAGAAGCAGCACTCAGTGGTACTTCTCTCCTTGGGCTACTTTATATCAGAAGTGGAGTGTTTTTCCTCATTAGCTTATTTATCTCATAAACCTTGTCAGAAAGATGAGGGCTTTATTTTAGGCCTAATTACTTTATTCCAAGTGAGAAGACAAGGTATATGAATAAAAACATAACTCAGATCATACTGAGCAAAAAACATTATTTTGACCCATGATACATTTTGAGGCAGAATGATTCAGACTTCTGATGGCACAAAAAAGACTTGACCTCTACTTTGTTTTAAGGTAGGAAAAAAACATCTGCTGATACATTTTTTACCTTTTTATTTCAACCCCTAAGATTAAAAAATTACAAATGGAAATTGACAAAATAGCCTCTACAAAAGTTTCTATTACCTACCTTTCTACCTTATATGATCACATATGATTAAGTAACAAAATCTATATGAAGGAATTTTGAAACTGTAAAATGCTATCTAAGTGTGAGAACAAACAGCAGCATCTAAGTAGGTAAAATTAAAGTACATGAGAGTCAATAAATGGGTTTTGAGAAAAGAGGCAGGAAAGTACATGTATGATCATATTTTCTTATACATTTATTTAATCAACAAACAATAATTGTGTATATTTACGGGTTGCAATGTGATGTTTTGCTCTATGTATACATTGTAGAAAGATTAAGTTAAGCTAATTAACATATCCATCACCTTGCTATGGTGATCACAGTTAATAATAATGTATTGCATATTTTAAAATTGCTAATAGAATGGACTTTTAACATTCTCACCACATATATAATAATCTTTTATTTGAAGATTGGGGATCCAAGTAATGTCGGAAGTCACCGCGTAAAAGTACTTATTTATATACCTCAGGGGCAATGAGATTGCACAAAGGAAGAGAAATTCTTGAAGCCAGTGCTGCTGAAATTTTTGTTTGCACATGAATCACCTGAGAATCTTCTGAAGGTGCAGATTCTGATTCAATAAGTCTGGGATGGGACTTGAGATGCTGAATTTCCAACTCCCAGGTCCTACTCATGCTGCTGGTCTACAGACCACACTTTGAGTAGCAAGAATCAACTCTATGGGGCTGACTAAGGAGAGAGCCAGCTGTCGGAAAAAGAAAACTGAATAATATACACATAGTGTCATGAAAACTGGAGAGTGAAGGTGTTTATTGGAGAGAGAGATTTGAACAAGACTCGTGTCAAAGTCACGAACTGAGCTGAAAGGAAGGAAAGAAAACAAGATGTGTCGGGTGAGCTGGGGTGATAAAGCATCAGTAGCTGCATGATGTTTTTCCTGGGAAATTCATTTACAACTCCAAAAAGAGGGAACCCTTTCAGGAAGGAGAAACCAGACAGTTGAAAGAAGAATCCAAAAAAAGCTTCAGTCAGCAATTATTCTTTACCAAACAAATATTTCGCTATTCCTAGATTTTAAAAGAATCACATATTTCTCAATGGATAGACTGTCATGAAAGATTCTTAGCACTTAATACTCAGACTATGACTTACCAAAGTCCTCTTCCTCAGAGGGAGTATCTGCTGGTTTTTCTAGGAAAAAGCACAAAAGGCAAAAAAAAATTTGTAGGGGCTGATGACTCTGAGGTTCTATACACATCTCTCCCTATCCTAAAAAATCTTAGTCTTTAGACTAACACACAAAATAACATAAGGCAGTTGAACTGGTTGAAGTAATTCTTTATACACAAAGCTGCCAATAATGAGCATTTATTCTTAAGAAGTTACCAAAAAAATAATTCACGAAGGTGCTGGAGGTAAGAGGTTTGGGGATGATGAAATAAAGCTGTTAATTCTTCCATTTGCATCTATGACTTGTATAATGTAGGTGATATGTAGAGACTTGAAAAAATTCATTACTAAGAAATGAGGCATTTTGTTTACTTTCATTTTCTGTTCCTGCTTTAAACTTCAGAAGACACATTAGTCATGAACAACTTAATATGCATTAAATACCTTTTATTACATGCAGAATAGCCAGTGTAGCCTAGGGAAAAGAGATATAGTTTGAATTCAGCAGTCCCACCTTAATCACACTACGTGTGGCCTTTAGTTTTAACAGAAACTCCCATGTGATAACTATGAATGACTCTATTCAACTTGGAAGGTACAAATTATGGTAATTTTGGGGAATGGGGAGGTGGCACGTGCCATAATGAACAATAACAGCGTCCTAATGCTTCATGTGTCACATATGTTAAACAAAAACACTAATGCTTTCTATGAACACCCCATTCTCTGGTGCTTTATCAGACTTGCCAACTCATTAATTAGAGCTATTGAAAAGAATTCCATCTATAGACCTCATGGGCAGAAATTACAATGCTTGGTTTCCCTATTGATTTTTCATCAATCAGACTAACAGTAGCAAATCACTGAGAGTCAGAGTTGGGGTAAAGATTCCAGGGAAAGCGAACATTTGTAAATTGTGTTCCTTTGGGAAAAATAATAATAACGATAATTAAAATGGTAACCAACTTTTGAACACTTACTATGCACCAGGTGCCATGTTTCATTTATGTTATCTCATTTAATATTCACAACGAGCCTTGCAGCAGTTACAATAATCAGTTCACTTCTAAAAATGAGAATCCAAGGTTCCCAGAGGCAACGTGAACTTTTGGGTCTAATCTTTGTTTAAAGTCACACTGCTAGTAAGTGGGGAACCTGGAATTCAAACTTAGGACTGTGTGCTCCAGGGTCCATTTGTAATCAATACAACTACTAGCCTCCAGTAATGTCAAATGTATGAGAAAAATAAAGATTACTCATAACATTTTCAGGATATCCCCCACCACCACACACACACCTTTAAAACTAGCAATGCTGACCCACATTCATTAGGATGGTAAGCATTATTAGGGACATACAGGTTTCACACTTACCATTTAAAAAGCTAAATGAAGTGCCCAAAATATCATAAAATGGCCATCCCTTGCTGATTTTCTTAAAATAGTATGTCGTGCAAGGACTGGCACCTGAGAGGTAGAATAAACTGAATAAAATGTCAAGATACAATACGGACTACCTTTTTCCTGTTCCTGGGCCCTAAATGACTGAGTTTGCCTTTAATGTCCCGAATACATTTTTAAAAAACAACAAAATTCGAGGTTCATGGTTATCTTAAAAGGTTACATGTCATAGCTTTTTGTATCATACACTTCTAATTACATTTTAGCTTATGTAATAACAGTGGTCAGCCTCTGCCTCCAGCCCTCTACTCCAATTTTCTCCAGGTCCCTCAGCTATATAAACTAGTAAATTTCACCTGCAGACCCAGTCCCATTTGGAAACAGTGCTGGGTATAGCAGGAAGCATGTCAGTAATCTCAGACCCTGCCAATGAGAGGAGAAGGGAACTGGTAGTTACTATAATGTAGGTGTTTCACAGATGAAGTTAAATCCTCTTAACAACCATACACTGTATCATATACCCCATTTTACACTTAAGAATACTGAAACTAGGATGGTGAAAATATTTGACCAACGTTGTACCTTGTCGTTGGTTAAGGAACAAACAAAGCAAACAAAGAAAGCAGGATCTAGGTGGTCTCCATCTCCCAGGCTAAATTCCATACAGTATAGTTTTGACTCCTCTTTCTCAATTTTGCATAATGAATCAAAAAAAGCAAAGTTCATATTTTGGCATGATCAGTTTACAAGACGGTTGAGCCTGCTTTCTGTATCAGCTTATGTCTTTTTCAAAAGTTGTTTAGAACATTCGTATCTTATGTAGGCTGCCTTCTGGTGTCTGCATAAGATACCAAAGCCATACTATTTTGACCTTGACAACAACTGGGAAGACTGCAATCTAGTGTGAGAGAAGTTCTTGGACATTCACCCTGCCTGCTTATATCTAGTATAGTAAATTTAGAATGAAGTTTCAGACTAGGAGCCAAGTCATACTTTCCAGTTTTATTGCTGGGCCTTTTACCACACTTCATTCCCTTTTGTCTTTCTTGCTTGGAAGGTCTGTTCAGGGGGATGAGAACTGGTAGGAGATGGAGGTGGAGGAGGGGGTAGCAATGAGTGGAACTCATTGATGTGAGTCCTGCTCCTATTGTGTCATCCTGAGACCTTACTAAAAAGAAGCAAGACCCTAGACCCATAATCAAGCACAGCATCACTAATGATGGGTCAACCGGATGTTGTTTCTCCTGATGTAAGGCAATAGAGTTTATATGGGATACCTAGCTAGTATGTATTCTGGCTGAAAATACCCAACGGGAGCCACCACCAATGATTTAGATTTAATCTAACCTACACACAAGAAATAAAGAAGAAAAATAAACTAAATGAAATCACTGGAAAGGAACTAAACAAATCCAGAAAGTGAGATATTCTCCAGGGCAATAGGTCAGTGTCAGAGGAAAAGGGGAGCGTGCTAATCAGAAGAGACTTCAGAGACATAGCTACCAGATGCAAGGTCTGGCCCTGGATTAGACCCTGATTTGGACAGAATGTGGTAAATACAGTGTTGGGGGACAATTGGGGCAATCTGAATATAGAATGAATATTAGCTAAATTTAACATTTGTTGTAATGGAAAGATGGAAAATCTTAACAGAAAAAAAGCAGGTAGCAAAAAGCATGTAAAAGCAAAATCTCATTATTGTAAAAAAATTGTATATCTGGAAGGAAATATAAGAATGGTTATATCAGTGGTGATTAAAATATGTTGCTTTATTTAGTTAAATTTTACTTTGATGTTTTCTTTGACTTTCTGTAATGCATGTAAAACTGCTTTTATAAGCAATCTACAGATCTTTTTACAAAAAAAATACCTGCACTCATATGTTTATTGCAGAACTGTTCAAAATACCAAAGTTATTGAATCAACCTACGTGTTCACCAACAGTAGGTTAGATAAAGAAAATGTGGTACATACACAACCATGGAATACTAAGCCGCTGTTAAAAAGAATGAAATCATGTCCATAGCAGCAACGTGGGTGAAGCTGGAGGCCATTATCCGAAGTGAATCAGCACAGAAACCGAAAATCAAGCACCACATTTTCTCACTTACAAGTGGGAGCTAAACAAAGGGAATATGTAGACATAAAGATGAAAACAATAGACATTCATGACTCTAAGAAAGGAGAGGAAAGGATGAGGATACAAGGGTTGAAAAACAACATATTAGGTACTATGTTCACTACATTTGGGTGATGGGTTCCATAAAAGTCCAAACCCCAGCATTATGCAATATACTCACATAACAAACCTGCACATGTATCCCTGAATCTGTAATTTTATAAAACCTGCTCTTACAGTAATAAAAATTATTTTAATTAAAAATAATTACTTTGAAATGGAAGTGCATGGGTCCTTCTCACAGAGCCTATTTTTTAGTACTCAGAATACATAACTAGTAGGTAGAATCTTCAGGAATCAAACCCAAAGGTTATGCATTTTTAAGTACGACCTTTACTTCTATTCACTCTTTGGGCTTCAGGTGCCAGGGATGAGTCCCTGCACTCATTTAACATTTGAGTTGCTCTAGCATTCTTGTCACTGTCAGCAGCTTTCCCTCACCCCCTGTGTTGGGCTCATCAATGTGAAAGTCTGGGCTTCTGCCTCAGTTGTTTTGCCCAGGGCTCCATTCCCCTTTCCTGAGCCCACCTGCTTGGCTTTGGCCTGAGGTCCTACCTTGCTTCTGCCAACCCTGAAGACTGAATCCCACTCTTAGAACTCCAACTCTCTGACTTGACTATGTCTGTGAGTAGAGAGAAGGCTCAGTGCCATGATGCTGCCATTTATCTGAATTTCCAGCATCTTCTCATGGCAAGGACTGCCACTGCTGTGCCCTGCTTGCCAAATTGGATTCTTTTTGATTGCTGTTGTCTGTCCAAACTATGCCTGATCTTGGCATGCCTATTATACTGCAATAGACAAGGCAACTGCTCTTGTAAGGTGAGCTTCTGAAGCTGGCTTCATTTCCTACTCTGTCCTGGCTTCCACCCTCATTCTACTCACTGGCTTTTGCTATAGAGCCCTGAAGTCTGGAAGCCCAAGACAGAGCTGATGCCAAGTCTGCATCATTTGAGAAAGAGGCTGGTTATAAACTTACTACTTAGGGCAAGAAATGGAACCAGGGTAAGAGGACAACCATGTCCAGAGGCTTGTTATTTCCTTCCTTTAATTTATTCACTCATTTAACAAACATTTACTGACCTCTAACTGGATATCAAATACTATGCTGGGCACTGGAACTACATAGGTGAACAAGAGAATCTCTGTCCTCATGGAGTTTTTTATAATGCATCAGGATGATAGATCTTAAGCAAATCAGCCTACCAATCATTATTTGCTTGCAAATGTGACATAATAGATGCTGTGAAGAATAAATACAAGGTGTGAAGACAGCATTTAATCTGGAATTTAAAGGATGAGTAAGAGTTTGTATGATGGTTGGCAGCCTCAGCAAAAGGCAAGCATGGCCAGAGATCCTATGATGGGAAGGAGCTTGGCATCTATGAGGAACTGAAACAAGGCCAACATGTGGCTGGAGGACACTGGGCGAGGGGCTGGGTGGTGTGAGCTGGGGCTAGAGAAGTGAGATGGGAAGGAGAATGAACACATTTGACTGTCATATAGAAGGCCCCAGCTGCTCCCCATCTAGATGCCCTTCTAAACATATATACTGCAGCACAGAGGTTTGAGATGGACCTGAGGTTGCTGAGTATCACCTGTAACCTTCTGTGTTCTCAAAAAAATTTGCTGCTGAGTCCAAAAAGTAACAGTATTCTGGGCATCATGGTTGGGCACTGGAAACAAAACAAAACTAATTATCCTGTGCATCAGTATCCTGTTTTGCAATTCTAGCAGACAAAATTGCAAGAAAAATGTAGTGGAGTTAGAGACGGCCCAGAGAAAGGCAACAGAGAAAGGGCTAAAAAATGTGATCCACACATGAAGCACCTCACCAAGAGAGAAGAAAGTTGATAGTTAAGATGACCAAAGTCTACAAAATCATAAAGCTATAGAATGGTTACAGGGGAGAGGAAGTTGAACACAACATTTTGATAGTTAGAAATAGTATGTGTGTGTTTTGAAATGTATAAGGTTTGAAAACTCATAGCCTGAAAAAAACACATTTTGGACAAATGAGATAATGTTCTGTTTTCTGTATAGTCACAGGGGAGTCCAAGAGGCCTGGCCCAGTACTGCGTCTCACTCACTATGGCTTTGGGGCAAAGAAGGATCCTGAGTTTGTCTCCTCCTCTGTAAAATGGGATGGAGCTTTTTCACGGGGTTTTTTAAGAAAGAGATGACATTTGAAATGTTCACTACAAGAGATGTCTGGCAAGATGGCCGAATAGAAACAGCTCTGGTCTGTGGCTTCCAGCAAGATCAACGCAGAAGGCAGGTGATTTCTGCATTTCAAACTGAGGTACCCTGCTCATCTCATTGGGACTGGTTAGACAGTGGGTGTAGCCCACAAAGGATGAGCTGAAGTAGGGTGAGGCGTCACCTCACCTGCGAAGCACAAGGGGATAGGGAACTCCCTCCCCTAGCTGAGAGAAGCCATGAGGGACTGTCCCAAGAGGAACGGTGCATTCTGGCCCAGACTACACTTTTCCCATGGTCTTCACAACCCACAGATTAGGAGATTCCCTCAGGTGCCTACACCACCACACCACCATGGCCCTGGGTTCCAAGCAGAAAACTAGGCACTGTTTGGGAAGACACTCAGCTTAGCTGCAGGAGTTTTTTTCATACCCCAGTGGTGCCTGGAATGTCAGTGAGACAGAACCATTTACTCCCCTGGAAAGGGTGCTGAAGCCAGGGAACCAAGTGGTCTAGCTCAGTGGATCCCACACACATTAAGGCCAGCAAGCTAAGATCCACTAGCTCGAAATTCTCACTGACAGCACAGCAGTCTGAAGTCAACCTGGGACACTTGAGCTTGATGGGGGGAGGGACGTCCACCATTACTGAGGGCTCAGAAGGTGGTTTTCCCCTCACAGTGTAAACAAAGCTGTTGAGAAGTTCGAACTGGGTGGAGCCCACCACAGCACTGCAAAGACACTGTAGCCAGACTGCCTCTCTAGATTCCAACTCTCTGGGCAGGGCATCTCTGAAAGAAAGGCAGCAGCCCCAGTCAGGGGCTTATAGATAAAATGCCCATCTCCCTGAGACAGAGCACCTGGGAGAAGAGGCAGCTACGGGCGCAGCTTCAGCAGACTTAAATGTTCCTGCCTGCTGGCTCTGAAGAGAGCAGCAAATCTCCCAGCACAGTGCTCGATCTCTGCTAAGGGACAGACTGCCTCCTCAAGTGGCCCCCTGACCCCTGTGCCTCCTGACTGGGAGATACCTCCCAGCAGGGGTCGACAGACACCTAATAGAGGAGAGCTCTGGCTGGCATCTGGCTGGTGCCCCTCTGGGACGAAGCTTCCAGAGGAAGAAACCGGCAGCAATCTTTGCTGTTCTGCAGCCTCCGCTGGTGATACCCAGGAAAACAGGGTCTGGAGTGGACCTCCAGCAAACTCCAGCAGACCTGCAGCAGAGGGGCTTTACTGTTAGAAGGAAAACTAACAAACAGAAAAGAATAGCATTAACATCAACAAAAAGGATGCCCACACAAAAACCCATCTGAAGGTCACCAACATCAAAGACCAAAGATACATAAATCCACAAAGATGAGGAAAAACCAGCACAAAAAGGCTGAAAATTACAAATACCACGATGCCTCTTCTCCTCCACAGGATCACAACTCCTCACCAGCAAGGGAACAAAACTGGACAGAGAATGAGTTTGACAAATTGACAGAAGTAGGCCTCAGAAGGTGGGTAATAACAAACTCCTCCGAGCTAAAGCAGCATGTTCTAACCCAACGCAAGGGAACTAAGAACATTGCAAAAAAGTTAGAGGAATTGCTAACTAGAATAACCACTTTAGAGAAGAATATAAATGACATGATGGAGCTGCAAAACACAGCACGAGAACTTTGTGAAGCATACACAAGTATCAATAGTTGAATTGATCAAGCAGAAGAAAGGATATCAGAGACTGAAGATCAACTTAATGTAATAAAGCATGAAGACAAGATTAGAGAAAAAAGAATGAAAAGGAATGAACAAAGCCTCCAAGAAATATGGGACTATGTGAAAAGACCAACCTACGTTTGATTGGTGTATCTGAAGGTGACCAGGAGAATGGAACCAAGTTGGAAAACACTTTTCAGGCTATTATCCAGGAGAACGTCCCCAACCTAGCAAGAAAGGCCAACATGCAAATTCAGGAAATACAGAGAACACCACAAAGATACTCCTCGAGGAGAGCAACCCAAAGACACATAATCATCAGATTCACCAAGGTTAAAATGAAGGAAAAAATGTTAGGGGCAGCCAGAGCAAAAGGTTGGGTTACCCACAAAGGGAAGCCCAGTGGACTAACAGTGGATCTCTCTGCAGAAACCCTACAGCCAGAAGAGAGTGGGAGCAAATATTCAACATTCTTAAAGAAAAGAATTTTCAACCCAGAATTAAATATCCAGCCAAACTTAGCTTCATAAGAAAAGGAGAAATAAAACCCTTTACCGACAAGCAAATGCTGAGAAGTTTTGTCACCACCAGGACTGCCTTACAAGAGTTCCTGAAGGAAGCACTAAATATGGAAAGGAAAAACCAGTACCAGCTACTGCAAAAACATACCAAATTGTAAAGACCATTGACATTATGAAGACACTACATCAACTAACGGGCAAAATAACTAGCTAGCATCAAAATGACAGGATCAAATTCACACATAACAATATTAACCTTGAATGTAAATGGGTTAAATGCCCCAATTTAAAGACACAGACTGGCAAATTGGATAAAGAGTCAAGACCCATTAGTGTGCTATATTCAGGAGACCCATCTCACGTGCAAAGGCACACACAGGCTCAAAATAAAGGAATGGAGGAAGATTTATAAGCAAATGGAAAGCAAAAAGAAGCAAGGGTTGCAATCCTACTCTCTGATAAAACAGACTTTCAACAAACAGAGAATAGAAGAGACAAAGATGGGCATTACTTACTGGTAAAGGGATCAATGCAACAAGAAGAGCTCACTATCCTAAATATATATGCACCCAATACAGGAGCACCCAGATTCATAAGATTCATAAAGCAAGTTCTTAGAGACCTACAAAGAGACTTAGACCCCCACACAATAATCGTGGGAGACTTTAACACCGCACTGTCAATATTAAACAGATCAATGAGACAGAAAATTAACAATGATATTCAGGACTTGAATTCAGCTCTGGACCAAGTGGACCTAAAAGACATCTGCAGAACTCTCCACCCCAAATCAACAGAATATACATTCTTCACAGCACTACATTGCACTTATTCTAAAATTGACCACATAATTGGAAGTAAATCACTCCTCAGCAAATGCAAAAGAATGGAAATCATAACAAACCGTCTCTCAGACCACAGTGCAATCAAAATAGAACTCAGGATTAAGAAACTCACTCAAAACCATGCAACTACACGAAAACTGAACAACCTGCTCCTGAATGACTACTGGGTAAACAGCAAAATTAAGGCAGAAATAATGAAGTTCTTTGAAACCAATGAGAACAAAGAGAAAATGTACCAAAATCTGTGGGACACAGCTAAAGCAGTGTTTAGAGGGAAATTCATAGCACCAAGTGCCCACAGGAGAAAGAAGGAAAGATCTAAAATCAACACCCTAACATCACAATTAAACGAACTAGAGAAGCAAGAGCAAACAAATTCAAAAGCTAGCAGAAGACAAGAAATGACTAAGATCAGAGCAGAGCTGAAGGCGATAGAGATAAAAAAAAAAAAAACCCTTTAAAAAATCAAAGAATCCAGGAGCTGGTTTTTGAAAAGATCAACAAAATAGATAGAATGCTAGCAAGACTAATAAAGAAAAAAAGAAAGAAGAATTAAATAGATGCAATAAAAAATGATAGAGGGGATATCACCACTGATTCCACTGAAATACAAAGTATCATTAGAGAATACTGTAAACACCTCTACACAAATAAACTACAAAATCCAGAAGAAATGGATAAATTCCTGGACACATACACCCTCCCAAGACTAAACCAAGAAGAAGTTAAGTCCCTTAATAGACCAATAACAAGTTCTGAAGTTGAGGCAATAATTAATAGCCTACCAACCAAAAAAAGCCCAAGACCAGATAGATTCACAGCCAAACTCTACCAGAGGTACAAAGAAGAGCTGGTACCATTCCTTCTGAAATTCTTCCAAACTATGGAAATAGAGGGAATCCTCTGTAACTCATTTTATGAGACCAGCATCATCCTAATACCAAAACCTGGCAGTGACACAACAGAAAAAGAAAATTTCAGGCCAGTATCCTGATGAACATCGATGTGAAAATCCTCAATAAAATACTGGCAAACCAAATCCGGCAGCACATCAAAAAGCTTATCCACAACAATCAAGTCGGCTTTATCCCTGGGATGTAAGGCTGGTTCAACATATGCAAATCAATAAACATAAACCACCACATAAATGGAACCAATGACAAAAAGCACACGATTATCTCAATAGATGCAGAAAAGGCCTTCAACAAAATTCAACAGCCCTTCATGCTAAAAACTCTCAATAAACTAGGTATTGATGGAACGTATCTCAAAATAAGAGCTATTTACGACAAACCCACAGGCAATATCATACTGAATGGGCAAAAGCTGGAAGCATTCCCTTTGAAAACCGGCACAAGACAAGGATGCCCTCTCTTACCACTCCTATTCAACATAGTATTAGAAGTTCTGGCCAGGGCAATCAGGCAAGAGAAAGAAATAAAGGGTATTCAAATAGGAAGAGAAGAAGTCAAATTGTCTCTGTTTGTAGATGACGTGATTGTATATTTAGAAAACCCTATCGCCTCAGCCCAAAATCTCCTTAAGCTGATAAGCAACTTCAGCAAAGTCTCAGGATACAAAATCAATGTGCAAAAATCACAAGCATTCCTATACACCAATAACAGACAAACAGAGAGCCCAATCGTGAGTGAACTCCAATTCACAATTGCTGCTAAGAGAATAAAATACCTAGGAATCCAACTTACAAAGGATGTGAAGGACCTCTTCAAAGAGAACTACAAACCACTGCTCAAGGAAACAAGAGAGGACACAAACAAATGGAAGAACATTCCATGCTCATGGATAGGAAGAATCAATATCATGAAAATGGCCATACTGCCCAAAGTAATTTATAGATTCAATGCCATCCCCATCAAGCTACCATTGACTTTCTTCACAGAATTAGAAAAAAACTAACTCAAATTTCATATGGAACCAAAAAAGAGCCCATATAGCCAAGACAATCCTAAACAAAAAGAACAAAGCTGGAGGCATCATGCTACCTGACTTCAAACTATACTACAAGGCTACAGTAACCAAAACAGCATGGTACTGGTACCAGAACAGATATATAGACCAATGGAACAGAACAGAGGTCTCAGAAATAATGCTACACATCTACAACCATCTGATCTTTGACAAACCTGACAAAAACAAGCAATGGGGAAAGGATTCCCTATTTAATAAATGATGTTGAGAAAACTGGCTAGCCATATGCAGAAAAGTGAAATTTGACCCCTTCTTTATATCTTATACGAAAATTAACTCAAGATGGATTAAAGTCTTAAATGTAATACCTAAGACCATAAAAATCCTAGAAGAAAACCTAGGCAATACCATTCAGGACATAGGCATGGGCAAAGGCTTCATGACTAAAACACCAAAAGCAATGCCAACAAAAGCCAAAATTGACAAATGAGATCTAATCAAACTAAAGAGTTTCTGCACAGCAAAAGAAACTATCATCAGCGTGAACACGCAACCTACAGAATGGGAGAAAACTTTTGCAATCTATCCATCTGACAAAGGGCTAATATCCAGAATCTACAAGAAACTTAAACAAATTTAGAAGAAAAACAACAAATAACCCCATCAAAAAGTGGGTGAAGGATATGAACAGACACTTCTCAGAAGAAGACATTTATGCGGCCTACAAACATATGAAAAAAAGCTCATCGTCGCTTGTCATTAGAGAAATGCAAATTAAAACCACAATGAGATACCATTTCACACCGGATAGAATGGTGATCATTAAAAAGCCAGGAAACACAGATGCTAGAGAGGATGTGGAGAAATAAGAATGTTTTTACACTGTTGGTGGGAGTGTAAATTAGTTCAACCATTGTGGAAGACAGTGTGGTGATTCCTCAAGAATCTAGAATCAGAAATACCAATTTGACCCAGCAATCCTATTACTGGGTATATACCCAAAGGATTACAACTCGTTCTACTATAAAGACACATGCACACATATGTTTATTGCAGCACTATTCACAACAGCAAAAACTTGGAACCAACCCAAATACCCATCAATGATAGACTAAAGAAAATGTGGCACATATATACCATGGAATGCAGCCATAAAAAAGAGTGAGTTCATGTCTTTTGCAGGGACATGGATGAAGCTGGAAACCATCATTCTCAGCAAACTAACACAGGAACAGGAAACCAAACACCGCATGTTCTCACTCATAAGTGGGAGTTGAACAGTGAGAACACATGGACACAGGGAGGGTAACATCACACACTGGGGCCTGTTGGGGGCTGGGGGGCTAGGGGAGGGACAGCATTAGGAGAAATACCTAATGTAGATGATGGGTTGATGGGTGCAGCAAACCACCATGGCACATGTATACCTATGTAACAAACCTGCACGTTTTGCACATGTATCCCAGAACTTAAAGTATAATAATAATAATGTTCACTACATAGGTACTGTCACTTAATAGGTACTTGTTGAATGTTAATGCCTTTCCTTACAGACCAAAGAAGTTCTGAAAGATGGTGCTGTATGAAAATAAAATAGGTGGATGAAAATAAAAGGTGATTGATTCAACTATGCATCCATAAGAAAGAATGAAATCACATCCTTTGCAGCAACATGAATGCAGCTGGAGGCCATTATCCTAAGTGAATAAACGCACAAAATACCACATCTTCGCTTATAAATGGACGCTTAACAATGAGTCCACATGGACATAAAGATGGGAACAATAGACACTGGAGACTCTAAAAGATGGCGGCAAGGTTTGATAAATAACCTGTTGGGTCCTATGTTCACTATAGGAAGTCCATGAGTCCTTCTCACATAGCCTATTGTTTAGTACCCGGAATATATAACTGGGTATGTGTTTTCTGAGTGAGTACACCCACAGAATGTATTGGGTAATGAGTTCAATAGAGGCCTGAACCCCAGAATTAGTCAATATATCCATGTAACAAACCTGCACATGTACTCCTTGAATCTAATTTTTTTTAAAAAAGAAAGGTGATTGATTCAGAAGAGACAGGGTCTTGTTGTTTCTAGTGCTACCCTGTTAGAACAGAGTGAGTGTTCAAAAAGAGAGAAAGGCAACAGAAAAAGGGCCAGAAAATGGCCCTACAATACTTCAGTCCAGATAGTAAAGAGAATAATATTTAGAGAGTTTTGGTTGAATAAATGAAAATAATACAAATATATTTAATTGTTTATTATTTAAAATAATTTAGAATAATTATTTTTAAAATTATTGATATTTCAGGTAATAGCCTGAACTATGAAGCAAACATTTGCACCTCAAAATATACCCAATGGTATCACTTCCCAAAACACAATGCTACTATAGATGGTCATTGATAATTATGTAGGGCAGGAGTCTCCCAATGCCTCTTTAAGAATCATGCCCAAGGCAGCTTCGGCCCAAGGTTGTTTCAGAGCTTATTCTCGATTGTCTAGTAGCTTTTGCCACTTCAATTAACATCCTACATGACATACATACATACATATATACTTGCAATACACACAAGCATACATTTTCCAGGATTCCTCAGCTCACATTTTTCACCTGTTCCTACCTCTGAATGCTCTCAAAATTAACCTATTCTTATTCCAATAATTCAGATATAATGTGTCTTACTTTTAAATCCTCTTACCAGATGTCTTTAATACTATAGTGTGAATTGTAGAAAGAGTATATGTTATATATGTTACACATTTCAGAGTGAAATTGCCCATATTTGTATTAACTACATTTTAAAAGATGTCCCAAAGCAGAGAAATATAACGCACAAATTTCTTGCAGAAATTGTGGCATCAGATGATGGATGGCAGGCAAAGGAGGTAAAGAAAAGGATAGACTTGGCCATAATTATGCCATCTCTGAATTATTCATGCAATTAATTACCTGCCATGCCTATTTATAAGGCAAGTCATGGGTTCCAACATATACTATCGCATCTTTTCATTTGTGATAAAAAAAAAAAGAAGCCAATCTCTATGCCCAACAAAAGACTAAGGGTTCATTGAATGAAGAAGACCCATGTGGTATCAACTCAAGTGAAGTCATCTTAAATAAACCCGTGTTTCTAGGAGATCATATCTTTTGTCTAGAATTAGAACTGTCTTTTGAATAAAGAAAGGTCCAGCCTCTTTCCTTATCAGCCTTTATAATATGTCATAATGGTGTGCGGCAGGAGAGCTGAGAAAAGGAAAGGTAGAAATTGGGTGGAAGATAGAATCTAATGGCCATATATAAAGTCACAAGCTTCAAAACGGTTCTCAACAGTTGGTGACAAACTGGTATAACTGATTTTTTGCTTTGTTTTGGGGGAGGGAGTTTGTAGAAATCGTGCTTATTACATTTATTTACATTTTAAATGAAAATAGATTTGTATTGTTTTCATTCATTCACCCAAAATTTCTTGAGCAGCTGCTCTGTGCTAACAGTGTGACACTAGGGCCACAAAGAAATAGTGAGACCCTGTCCCTGCCCTTGAATAGTTTGCAGTCCAGTGAGAATGAGAATTTTGTCATATCTCTTGAGGTAGTGATAGTGCATGGGGTGTAATCATAGTAAGACATGGGGAAAAATTAAAACGTGATGATCAAAGTATAGTGTGGAAGTTACCAGCTTTGGGGATTCAAACTGGACTACTGGCATAATGATGTAGCTTATTTTTCAATGCTAGAAACATAGTCGATGTCAGAGTTTTATCTAGGTCCTTGGGACTAGAGAGCAGATTAGATAAAAAACAGTATTCATCATTCCCTACTCATTTCAATGTATCAATTTAAGCATATTTAGAGAGTTGAGAAGGAAGAAAGGGGTCTCAAGTCCAATGAGGCAGGAAAAGCTAAATATGCCCCATGAAGTAGGCTATGCAAATTTGTCTAGGGTCAATGTACTAGTCAATTCTCCAACCTTCAAGAGACATCTGAAGGTTATGTAATCTTCACATATTTTCACCTGCCTTTGGAGAATGCATAATTACGTTTCCCCCTCTAAAGGTCAGAAGAAAAACAATATCAATACTTCAGCCCAGATAGTATATAAAGAGAAAAAATAGTGTGCAAGTTGAAAGAGCATGAAGTACCAACTATTTGATATATTGGAGATAGGGAAAGGAATAAACAGCCACAAAAGGGGAAATTGAGGGATTCTTTATTTCACAATCGTCAACCCATAACAGAGCCAAATCACCACGTACAGAGAGAACAAAACCATGACCCTCAATGAAAAATAAACTCTAGTATGCCTGGATCAGGGGTTGGGGATAACGGTAATAGAGAGAAGGAGAGGAAAATATATATAGGGACAGATTGTTCTATATGCACAGATACACTTTTAATATGACTTCTGTTTTCTGGAATCATTTTTCCATCTTTATTCTTAACAGCTGTCACAGCACAATGATATTTTGTTGTTGTTGTTTTGCCATGGAGGTTTAGAAAATGTGCCAAAATACCAGTGTTAGTTCAGTGTAGCCCATATCCATAGATAACAATGTTCTCTGTTGAATGACAATTCGCTATGATTTATAAATTTTGTAAGACCTTTCATCTTGAACTCCAAATGAGTTGAGAATGACAGTTTTCAGCCTACTTTTAGTATCTAATTAAACCAAGCAGATTTTATTCAGTAGAATTTGATGAGGAAAAAACAGGAAGAAAATATAGCACTTCACAGTACTGTTCATGCAGAGACATAGTATTATTTTCTTAAATATAAAAACATTGTTATTTCTAATCATCTTTAAATGCAAGGACTATATCTTTTTTAATCTTTGTATCTCCAGCATATAACACAGTGCCAGGCACATTTAAGTATTCAAAAATTTTGTTGTTGAATAAATAAAAGAATGGATTTCAGTGATTTGGTGGGGGGAGATAAGTTCCATCACAACATAGAACAAGGAGGAACAATTTGTGACCAAGTGCTTCTATAACTACATCCTGGGCCCATTTCAACCATTTTAATCATATCACTCTACGCATTGAGCCTAGATCGAACCTCAGAATCCTTCTCAATACAGCAGACCAGGAAGTTACACTTTATTAAATAAAATTTGCATTTGGAGTAAAATTTCTTTCCTATAACTACAATAGAGGTCTCCATCAGGCAAACCACGAACAGGAGGTGTATTTCCAAAATTTCTTCTCTGGTATCAACATGCATATAGCAGTCCTCTCTCATCCACAGTTTTGCTTTCTGTAATTTCAGTTACCTGTCATCAGCTGAGTTTAAAAAATATTAAACAGAAAGTTTCAGAAATAAACAAGTCATCCATTTTAAATTGTATACTGTTCTGAGTAGTGTGATAAAACCTCATGCTGCCCTGCTCCTTCTTGCCCAGAAGATGAATCATCCCTTTGTCCAGCATCTCCATGCTATCTATGCAACCCACTCATTAGTCATCACCATCATCTGCTCCTGACATCCAGCCATTGATACTGCCATGGCTCAATGATCCAGGATCACCCAAAGCAGATGATCTTCCCTCTGACATACCATCAGAAGGTCAATAGTAGCCTAATGCTACATCACAATACCAACATCCTTTGCTTCATTTTATGTAATCATATAGCCATTTTATTATCTCACACCATCACAAGAAGAAGGGTGAGTATAGTACAATATGGTATTTTGAGGAAGAGAGGCCATATTCACATAACTTTTATTATGCTATGTTATTACAATTGTCCTATTTAATTATTAGCTATTGTTAATCTCTTACTGTGCCTAATTTATGAATTAAACTTTATCATAGGTGTATATAGAAAAAATAAAGTATACATAGGTTTTGGTACTTGCTATGATTTCAGGCATCCACTTGGGGTCTTGGAATATATCCCTCAAAGATAAATGACCCTTCTATATTCATAATTCAAATACTTAACATATCCATAAACAAGCATATTTTAGAGTCTGCTATTCTGTCTTCTTCTTCCTCTCTTACAAGTCACTATTTACATCTATAATTCTTGAGCCAACCACAGGACCAGCATAAGAAACTTTTGCTAGTATCCTTGTTATAAATAAAATTAATTTGTGAATTTGTAGTATTATATTATTTATAAGATTTGATACCAGTTTTTCTATTATCTGGGATCTCATATATTTATTTATGACTGTCTAGAATTTTACTGAATCACTAGTACTTCACAATGTGAGGTGCTCAATAAATGTTTGCTAACAGGATTATAAAATTTTCAGGTTGTACAACTTCCTTTCTCTCTGCCATAGACACTCTCTGCATGTCCTGACCTCCACAGAATAGCCCACAATAGATCTGTTATCCACAAATTTCACTCTAGCCAAGTCTTTGGGCTAATGTTACCTAGGTCCAATGGCACAGTTTTAAGAAATCACTGATAATTCTGAGAATACTCTGTTCCTCTATGCCAAAAAGCCATATGGCTAGGGATAAATACAGTCCCAGGCAGTCCACATGAAGTGAAAGCTATATTCTCCCTAGCTTTCCACCATATGTGCCCAGTCTTGCTTTTCTTCCCTTGGCTGTTGTCTTACTGTATTCCTTATGTTCAATCTCTTATACTATCCATTTTGCATACGGACAATGGAGCCCAGCAATCAAAAGGGAACCCTAATTTTTTCACCATTTTTCTATCAGTTTTTTTTCTTCCAGAGCTAGATCTTGAGTCATTACTCTCTCACCCTGCTTGCATTTAACCTAAACTCATAGAGTTGCCAAAAACATCCTGTGCTCAAAATGTCCATGTTTTACCTAATTGTCCTTGATCTCCACTACTCCTTCCTAAATCATATTCTTCCCGACCACTGACTTGGTCAAGATCAAATTTGAATTGTTATAACACCTTGGGCTTTATATATACACATATATACATACATACATACATACATACATACATACATACATACATATCCACATACACACACACACACATATATATATCTTTTCCTCTTGTGAAGAGAGAGATGCACCAGCAAACCTTTCAAAGATTCTTTTAATCCAAAAATATTTACAGAGTATCTACATTCTTAAAAACACTATGCTAGGCACCAGAGTTAGTAAGAAATAAGAGAGACACAGGCTCTGCTCTCATGGAGCTTAAGAGAAGGACATAACCAACTATTTATACAGTAAATTGTTGAATTAAAGTTGTGTTTAGGTGTCATTAAAAAAGAGGCTTTAAGTGCTATAAATGTGTAAAGCAAGTAAACTTGACTTTGTGAGTCAAGGAAGGCTTGCAGTAAGTGTGGAAAGACAGGCAGGAGTTAAATAGGCAAAAGGTTGGAAGGATGAGTGTTCAAGGCAGAGGGAACAGCACATGTGAAGCCTATGAGGAAGGAAAAAGCATGCATATTAAAGGATCTAATAAAAGTCTAGCATAATTGAAAAGAAGAAAAAGAACCAAAATGACAGTGGAAGAGAAAAGGCAGAGACAATAGTAAGAAGACTTTATGTGGGGCCTTGTAGGCTAGAATTTTTATCTTTACTGTGACATCAGTGGGAAGCCATTGAAGAGTTCTAAGCATGAAAAAAATTGTATTTCTTTCAAAGACTATTCTGGCTGCAGTGTGGAGAATGATGAGAAGGAAATAAGGATGATGCAAAGAAACCAGTCAGGGGAGTGGAACAGTATTCTAGGTGAGAGATGATTATATCTTGGATAAGGAAATGCCAATGGAGATGGGGAGAAATACATAAACACAAATGATATTTGACGGGTAAAAGTGACATAATTTGATATAGTTTGGCTGTGTGTCCCCACCCAAATCTCACCTTGCAGCTCCCATAATTCCCACGTGTTGTGGGAGGGACCTGGTGGGAGATGACTGAATCATGGGGACAGGTCTTTCCCATGCTGTTCTCATGATAGTGAGTGGGACTGACGTGATCTGATGGGTTTAAAAATGGGAGTTTCTCTGCACAAGTTCTCTTTGCCTGCTGCCATCCATGTAGGATGTGACTTGCTCTTCCTTATCTTCTGCTATGATTGTGAGCCTTCCTTAGCCATGTGGAACTAAGTCTAATCAAACCTCCATGTTTTGTAAATTGCCCAGTCTCAGGTATGTCTTTATCACAAGTGTGAAAACAGACTAATACAGTAAATTGATATCAGTAGAGTGGGGCGCTGCTGAAAAGATACCCAAAAATGTGAAAGCAACTTTGGAATTGGGTAACAGGCAGAGGTTGAAACAGTTTAGAGGGCTCAGAGGAAGCAGGAAAATGTGGGACAGTTTGGAACTTCCTAGAGATTTGTTGAATGGCTCTGACAAAAATGCTGATAGTGATATGAACAATAACATCCAGGCTGAAGTGGTCTCAGATGGAAATGAGGAACTTGTTGGGAACTAGAGTAAAGGTGACTCTTGCTATGTTTTAGCAAAGAGACTGGTGGCATTTTGTCCCTGGCCTAGAGATTTATGGAACTTTGAACTTGAGAGTGATGATTTAGGGTACCTGGTGGAAGAAATTTATAAGCAGGAAAGTATTCAAGAGGTGACTTGGGTGCTGTTAAAGGCATTCAGTTTCATAAGGGAAGCAGAGCATAAAAGTTCAGAAAATGTGCAGCCTGACAATGCAATAGAAAAGAACATTCCATTTTCTGAGTAGAATCCAAGCCAGCTGCAGAAATTAGCATAAGTAATGAGGAGCTGAATGTTAATCCCCAAGACAATGGGAAAAATGTCACCAGGGCATGTCAGAAGTCTTCACGGCAGCCCCTCTTATCACAGGCCCAGAGGCCTAGGATGAAAAAGTTGTTTCATGGGCCACACCCAGGGTCTCCCTGCTGTGTGCAGCCTAGGGACTTGTTGCTCTGTGTCCCAGCTGCTTTCACCATGGCTGAAAGGGGCCAATGTAGAGTTCAGACTGTGGCTTCAGAGGATGCAAGCCCCAAACCTCTGAGGCATACAAATGGTGTTGAGCCTGCCAGTGCACAGAAGTCAAGAACTGGGGCTTGGGAATCTCCGCCTAGATTCAAAGATGTATGGAAATGCCTGGATGCCCAGGCAGAAGTTTGCTGCATGGGTGGGGCCCTCATGGAGAACCTCTGCTAGAGCAGCGTGAAAGGGAAATGTAGGATTGGAGTCCCCACACAGAGTCCCTACTGGGGCACCACCTAGTGGAGCTGTGAGAAGTGGGCCACCATCCTCCAGACCCCAGAATGATAGGTCCACCAACAGCTTGCACTGTGTGCCTGAAAAAGCTGCAGATACTCGACACCGGCCCATGAAAGCAGCCGGGAAGAAGGCTGTACCCTGAAAAGCCACAGGGGCAGAGCTGCCTAAGACCATGGGAACCCACCTCTTGCATCAGCATGACCTGGATGTGAGACATGGAGTCAAAGGAGATAGTTTTGGAGCTTTAAAATTTGACTACCCTGTTGGATTTTGGACTTGCATGGGGCCTGTAGTCCCTTTGTTTTGGCCAATTTCTCCCATTTGGAATGACTGTATTTATCCAATGCCTGTACCCCCATTGTATCTAGGAAGTAACTTACTTGCTTTTGATTTTACAGGCTCATAGGCAGAAAGGATTTGCCTTGTCACCAAGATGAGACTTTGGACTGTGGAACTTTTGAGTTGAAACGAGTTGAGACCTTGGGGAACTGTTGGGAGGGCATGATTGGTTTTGAAATGTGAAGCTATGAGATTTGGGAAGGGCCAAAACGATATGATTTGGCTCTGTGTCCCCACTCTAATCTCATCTTGTAGCTCCTATAATTCCCATGTGTTATGGGAGGAACCTGGTGGGGGACAACAGAATCATGGGGACAGGTTTTTCTCCTGCTGTTTTCATAATAGTAAATGGGACTCACGAGATCTGATGGTTTTAAAAATGAGAGTCTCTCTGCACAAGCTCTCTTTGCCTGCCACCATCCATGTAAGATGTGACTTGGTCCTCCTTGCCTTCTGCCATGATCATGAGGCTTCTACAGCCACATGGAACTGTAAGTCCAAATAAACTTCTTTCTTTTGTAAACTACCCAGTCTCAGATATGTCTTTATCAGCAGTGTGAAAACAGACTAATACAGAATTTAACCACAGTTTATGGGGAGGGGAAAGAGAAGTTCATGATGATGTTTATGTTTATGGACTAAATAACTATGTCTAATCAAATGGTTGTGCCAGCCACTGGCAAAAGAAACAGAAGTCATGGAATGAGTTTGGAAGACTGATGATTAATTTACTTCTGGACATAGGTGAGATCTCCAGATGAAAGTGTCATGTGTCATGTTGACGTTGGATACATGGGTCTGGAATCCAGAGAAAACATCAGGATTAAAAACATACGTTTGAAAGACAATCTACAGGCAAGGGTAAGAATGGCTAAAGAAAGAGTTCTAACAAGAAGGGCAGAGAGCCAAAGAGCCAAGGCTAAAATCTTCAATCCATACTGAAAAGGATGGGAGGAAGGTTATGAACCAACAAAGGAGACTAAGAGGCATGTGGAAAACTGTTGTGCATTTCTCAAAATCAGCAATCAGAATGTTTTGTAGTAACTAAAAAGCAATAGGAAAATGAAACATCTTCTGTGCTATGTGCTTTAAAAGATTGTAGCAACTAATAGTCACAAGCACAAAAACACTCAGGAAATGACATTGCCTTTTGCTTTTACCCCTCACACCAAACTTCGTGTGGCACTAAAAATACAGAAATAAAGAAGCTGTGACATTTAGATATTTTCTTATAATTGTATGTTTTCTTATAATGATTCTTGTTGCTTGCATTCTGTGCCCTGCACTGTGTAATGATGCAGAGCATGGAATCCAAGCAACAATGCAGTGCTCCATTACCTAGTTTACACAACAATTAGTCAACAGACATTTGTTGAATGACTACTATCTGCCAGAGCCTAGGAATACAAGAACGTACAAAATAGATACAATTTTGGAGCTTATCATCTGCCAGGCAGATGAATAATTAAAAATAAGCTTACAAAGAAAACATAACTAGTAATTAGGTTCAGTATTTGTAAATGAAATCTACAGGATGCTATGGCAGAATATAACAGGGAAACCTATTTTGTTTACATGGGAAGGGTTCGGGGGGTAAAAAATCACTCTGAGTAAGTGGCATTCAAGCCTATGTCTAAAAGATGAGTAATAGGTCCCTAAGAGAAAATGGGGGAAGCATTCCAGACAGAGACAAGAGCATGCATGGTAGGTCTAAGGAATAAAAGGATTTAGCCAGTATCATTGGAGGGTTTGAATGGAGGAAAGAGTAGTAAAAGATGCACTCACAAAGGAAAGGCAGGACCAGATCATGCAGGGCCTCTGTGCCTGGAAAAGGATTTGGGATGTTATCCTAAATGCAATAGATTTGCTCACAAGATCATATATTCCTATTTGTATTTTGAAAAGATCAGTTATTTTTTAAATTTTTGAATTGATTAAAAGTAAAGCAGGAGAAACTTCTGCTTCTAACTGTGAAGAATTAATTGCTGTCCTGCTATAAATAACTAGAAAACCAGAAAAAAAATAAAATACAACAGTTTTCAAGGCAAAGGACTGTAATGCCTAAGGGAAGGGGAGCAAGCTAGATTCACCTTCCAGTAGTCCCAGATTATTGCCTGGAAGTAGTGTCCAGGCCAAGGCTCAGAGAAGGGAACCAAAACAGAGCGCAATGATTTCAGCAGGTTGAGGAGACAGAGATCAGAGTTTGAACAGGTAGAAGCCTAAAATTTGTGGGCAAAATATCAAGAATCTAATGCTATTAAGTGATCAAATACATACAATAAGAATCCCCAAAGCAGGAGAAGGGCAGAAAAATATTTGAAAAAATAATGGATAATTTTTTTAAAAAATTGGAATAAAACGATAAACACACAAAGCCAAGAATTTCATCAAACCCCAGGCAGGATAAACATGAAGTCAACCACACCAAGGAACAATATAATCAAATTGATGAAAAACAGCAAAACAGAAAGTAAAATCTTAAAAGTAACCAGAGAAAGACATATATACAGAGAAAGAAAGATAAGAATGAATGACGGTAGACTGCTCATCAGAAAACTAAGACAATGAATGACATCTTTAAAGTGCTAAAGAGAGAGAGAGAGAAAAAAGCACTGTTCGTGTGAAATTCTGTACCAGGAAAAAAAAAAATCTTTCAAAAATGAAGATGAAATAAAGACTTATTTCAGAACAGCAAAAGGTGAGAGAATTCATTATCAGATCTATATGGTAATGTTAAAATAAGTTCTCTGTCAGAAAGAGAATCATACCAGATAGAAAGTTGAATCTACACAAAGGAATTAAGAGCATCAGAAATGATAAATACATAGGTAAATATAAACACAATTTTCTCAGTTTTAATCTCTTCAAATCCTAATAGGCTATTTAAAGCAAAAACAATATCAATGTATTGTGAAGTTTATAACACGTTTAATTTAAATGTGCAACAATAATTAGACCCAGGACAGGAGATTCTTATACTATACATGGAGTGGCATAATATTACTTGAATGTAAACTGGTAAGTTAAAGACGTGTCTGCTGTGAACCCTAGAGCAACCATTGCTATGGTGTGAATTTTGTGTCCTGCTAAAATTCATATGTTAAAATCTTAACTCCCAAGATAATGGAATTAGGAGATAAGGCCTTTGGGAGGTGATAGTTCATGGGGGCAGAGCCTTCATGAATGAGATAAGTGTCCTTCTAAGAGAGGCCCAGGAGAAATGGCTCATCCCTTCTACCCTATGAAAACACAGTGAGAAGACCTATCTATAAATGAGGAAGCAGGCCCTCACCAGACACCAAATCTGCTGATGCCTTAATCTTAGACTTCTCAGCCTCCAGAACTGTGAGAACTAAATTCCTGTTGTTTATAAGCTACCCAGTCTACGGTAGTTTGTTAACAGCAGCCCAAGTGGACTAAGACAATCGGTAAAAAATAAAACAAAGTATAGCTATTAAATTATTGGTGTAGATAAAGTACAATAATAAAAAATGCTCATTCAAAAAGAAGGAAAGAAAAGAGGAACAAAGGAACGCAGAACAGATAGGACAAATTAACGAATGAACAGCAAGATGCTGGGTTTGAAACCCAACTCCACTGATAATTAGATTAAAAGTAAATTGTCTAAATACTAATTAAAAGGCAGAGCTTGTAAATTTACATAAATTTTGAAAAAGCAAGAAACAACTATCTGCTGTTCACAGAAACACAAATTCTGGGACTGACTATTCAATATAACTTCCTCAATTTCTTACGTTTTGAGTGCTTTGAGTAGAGCCTATATGTTTTCAGATTATTGTGGAATGTAAAGTTTTCTTCACTCAATAAGAGAAATACTTTTTTGTTGATACATTGACCACATTATTTTCTTAATAATTACTATAACTCAATAATTGTAGAGACTGGTTTATAAAAAAAATTTTCATATCAGAGGCCAAAATTACTATTCTTATACTTTACTTTCATCTATTACTCTCTGTCAAGTGAAAACGTTTATGTCCCACAGTTAAGAGTATCTCTCAAAACACCAAGGCCTTAGAAGTTTCTTTCCTGATACTTCCATACTTGATAATGGCTATAGAATAAATAGCCATTAGAACATAGATGTCACAAAAATGAAAATAGCAAGCATTTAGACACCTAGGAAATAATCTCTTTGGAATATAATATAACTACTGTTTCACAGGGGGAAATAGTTGTGTCTTTCTCACAGGATTGTTTTCAAATATATTATAATATGGTCCACTTCAAATTTTGCCCTTTCAAAGCACAACAATTATTTACCATAAAACAGCTTGAAAAATGGGAACAATTTTATACATACTGTTAGTATGTATAAAAATATACCTAAAATCATGTTATATTATTTTAATTAACATAGATAGAATGTGACATCTACAGCCAATCTAGGACTAGGAACCCTGCAGGTGCTAAAAAGCCACCATTATTTTAAAGACACCCTATTTCGCCTGAAGACTGCAAACTTGAGGAGGAATAAAAGGAGTTGTTGCTTTTTCTATACAGAGAAAGATACTGACTAGTTAGAGACTTTTATGTAGGCCGTAAGCCATATGTGCAAAAAAATGAATAAATGGCAGCCCAGTTAATCTTCTTATTTTATTTTTTCTTTCAACATGAAGGGATTGTCAATGACCCACTGCACTGTGGTGTGCTATGGCTCATTTTGCTGAATGCATAGAGACACTGTTTCAGAATTGTCCTCAATGGTGCCCTAATAGTCTGAGAAATTTGCTAAGGCTTTCCTCTTCTTTCATTAAGATCACCATTTTGCATACAGCTCTCAAAGAGCTAATTGCCGGCTATTTGTTTTATATATGTCACTAGCTCACTGCTGCACTGCTAAGGGGAGAAACACATAATAGAGGAAGGAGAAACATGTAGGTGGAAAAAAACTTTTGTTATATAATACAAACTTACAATTCATAAAAGCTTATGGAATAAGGTGAAAATTTTATTCACCAGAAATCTTTAGAAGAAATCTGTTACTTTTTTGAAAAAAAAAAAAGTACTTTGGTGAAGTGTTTGAAGTGTGGTCCATATATCAAGAATTGTCCTGGGACTGCTATTCATGTGACAAGGAGAGGAATTTGAGGAGTGGGCTCTGATTGTATAAAATGGTCGTACTTTTGACCCCTCTCAGATATTCAATAAAATTACTGAACTCAAGAAATACTTGTTAAAATCACTGGTGTGTGTGTGTGTGTGTGTGTGTGTGTGTGTGTGTGTGTGCACGTGTGCTTAAGAGGCTGTGCTTTTTTACCCAGACTGATGTGATGTAAAATTTGGACACGAAATGCCTTTTGAAAAAGGCACACATGGAAAAGCAAACGCCCTTTCTGGAGTGAATACTAATGAGCATTGAAGCCTCCAGGTTAGAGTGATCTAATAGTTCTTCTAAGAGATATGATTTCTATCAGGCTAGTTATGGACACATCTGGACCTTTCACTAGGCTGCAAGATCATAGGAGGCCAGAAGAGACTCTTATTCATAGCCTTATCCAGTTTCCCAGAGTGCATAGCACAGTGTTTTGGACTTACAAGTCCTCAGTGAATAATTGGCAACAAATAAATGAAAACATAATTGCCTTATGACAAGCTAGTTTTGTTTCACCTCAAAATATTTGTGTAGATAAAAACTTAAAAAGTAAACTTTAGTTTATTTAGTTTAGGTAAATAATCGGTATCCTGCACCAACTGATACCATACACAACAGTAGCGATTACAGATGTTTTGACTGAGGGACATATTTATATTACTAACAGAAATGGGAATGTCAAAAATAGGGATTTGGAATGTGGAGCAAGTTTTACACGTTAAGAAGCTCCTAGAATACTTGGCAGTTGCAAAAAAACTTGATTGCATGAAGGAACCCTTATCTGTTCCGTTTGCTGTCAAGAAAATTGGCCCAGAGGGGTTATGTGAATCTTTCCAGGAAGACCAATGGTTAAATGGCCAAACTGGAACTTGGGCCTAGATTTTGACTCTAGGTCTATTGCACTTTCCACTACCCATAGCTGCTTTCTATTAGGTTGGTGCTAATAGTAGAGACTCAGACTTAACAGAAGCCAGCCCTCTTCTCTTCCTGTTGTCTTTATGTGCTAATTTGAAACAAACAAACAAAAAAATAAAATAGTAAAGTCTTCCATCTTCTCTGCTCTCAAAATTCTCAAGGCTTAAGCTAGTTCCATTTATTGACATTAAATCCTGATTCATCTCTCAAATGCCTTTGTTGCAAGGATTGGAAGAAAAGCATTTTCTGGGGTAGGCAGTGTTATTTTGGTTGCCTGAAAAAGAACAGAAAGCTATAGTACTCTCTACGGAATGAATACCTATAGCAATTTCTCACGCATATGGCAATTTCATACATACACCGTGAAACGACGCTTAGCAATCTCCTTAGTAAGGTCAAGCTTCCTCAGCAAACAATGAAATATAAACATATCATACTGCAGTTTCCTATGGCTGGTGAAATTAGATTAGATGGTTGTCTGCTTGTTATATGAATCTTCTATCAACTCAGCTGTAGCCAACAGAAATATTGATCTAACACAGAACAAGAAAGCTGATATCTTTAAACTATTGCTTGGCCCTTGGTTATTTCCCCTAAAGTATATATTTTTATCAATGTATTTTTATTTTGACCTTAAATTCCTAACTAGGGTCTATGATTTAAGGATTTTAAGAAATGAAGCTTTTGCATCATATTTTGCTATTTTACTATCGTTCTATTAAAGATTGGAGAAGCAGAAAAGTTAAATGTTTGCTACGTTAATAGGTGCCTGGCTCTATTTGCCTTGTGTCTTTTGGAAATTGCGAGCAGCTCCATACTCCCTGCTCCCAGGACGCACTTATCTGTTTACTAGCTGTCAAAGTAAATTTATAGTACTGAGTGACACCATTAGATAGCCTGGGACAGGCCTTGCTGAGCACACACAGATACACTTGCATACCCACTAAGTTGAAATTTTGCCAAGAACCTATTAACCCATCCTAATCAACTGCTGTTTTCCATTTAAAACACCATTAGTTTCCTATGGTTTGTTGCTCAGGGTATAAGCAGAAAAGACACCATCAAGTGGTTAGAAAGGGTGTTGCTTTGCTGGATGCCCCTATGCCTCCGGAGAATTTGAATTTGGCATTAGTATGTATCACTTTCTTTCCACCGCTGGAATTAATCATGCATTCCAAATATTTAGGACTACCTCACAGAACACAGGATTTTAATACAGCTCATTGCTTAAAGATTGTGGATAATTAATTTGTGCTCAGCCTGCAGAGGCTTTTGTTTCTAAAGAGGACTGTATAATATAATTGAAACCATATAGAACCAATGACTCTCCGTCTAAAGCTATACGTTAATAGACTAACAAAGATCTGCCTACACACCCCACCCCCTTGAGCTTCCTCTCCAAGTTTTTAAAGTTTTCTCTAAGGTAGTTTTGTTTGTTTGTTTGTTTGTTTTGTTTTTTGAGATGGAGTCTCGCTCTGTCGCCCAGGCTGGAGTGCAGTGGCATGATCTCAGCTCACTGCAACCTCCACTTCCCAGGTTCAAGCAATTCTCCTGCCTCAGCTTCCCAAGTAGTTGGGATTACAGGCACGTGCCACTGCGCCTGGCTAATTTTTGTATTTTTAGTAGAGCCAGGTTTCACCATGTTGACCAGGCTGGTCTTGAATTCCTGACCTCAAGTGATCTGCCCGCCTCGGCCTCTCTAAGGTAGTTTTAAATACCTGATACATTATCATAACTTCTAATAATAAAGTCCCTTGTAAGAGCAAGAGTTCTAATAATAGTGAAATGACAAGTCAGCCAAAAAATGATGTCTGATTTTGTGAGGTTTGCTTTGGGATTGGACACCTAAGAAGATGAAAGATGAAATATCAAAATGTCAAGAGTTTTTTTTTCAAATAATGCATTCTCTGCAATCAAATTGCAAGGAACAGGATTTACGTTACAGTATCTCAGTATAATTTCTTCTTATAAAGAACATGAAAAGTGAAGAATTTAGTGAGCCAACTGTATTCCCCAACTCAGCAAATAACAAAAACATATACAAACAATTCATTTGAAAAGTTCAAGCAATTCAGAAAAAATACTAAATACATTTCCCAACAATAGGAACACTTTGGTGGTAGGAAGCATTTAAAATAATAGCACTGCTCCATTAGGTTCATTTAAAAAATAAATATTTCACCTTCTTTTTCCAGGTTGTTAAAATGTTATCTTCATTTATTGTAGCTCTTTAAGCACAAGTTGTTCAAAAGTCAACACTAAACAGGAAATTTAATGTACTAACCAGGTAGAAGGTGAAACAAGAGGTACAGCAAAAGGAGCCAAGTATTGTGCAAGTGCAGCCCAATGTGGGGAATAACAAAGCCATGGTCTTTGCATATTCCTACAGGTACTCAGCACTATGTTAGGCACATGTTAGGAACTCAATTAAGCATTGGGTGGTTGATTAACTGAGTGATAAAAGACTTATGAATAGTAAAGAGCTTTGTAAAATGGAACAATTAAAATCAGAGAGAAAGGCCAAAACTAATTGTGTGAAAGTGGCAGATGGTCGATAAAGCTGTGAAGTCCTGAAGTCTGTAAACTTGCAGAAGCATTGCATTTTAGAGGAACACTGTCAGCAATCAAGGGACCACAGCCTAGTGGAAAAGAAAGAGGCTGCACAGACGATTATCTTCTCGAGAACCCAAAGGCTGTCAAATAGACAGGCCAACTTAATTAAGAAACTTATTTTAGATGTACCAAGTGTGTCCTAGTCAGTCTACTAGAGAGTAAAGACCATGGGTAGTGGCAGCCCCTACATGGATTCCTCCAGTAATAACAATGCTGTATTCTGAATTATTTGGAGAGGTCAAGTTAGGTCCGCCTTGAACATGCCATGCTATGGGCCCTTCTTAGCCGCAGAACTCACAGTTCTACCAACACTGCAGAACATCAGAATCACCTTGCACAGAAAATACCAGAGGGAGGCTACTCCAGGACAGGTTTCGCCGTCAGCACTCTCAAACAAGCCAGCCCTCCCTTCCTCCCTTTCAGTGCCCTTTTTCTCAGGTGAGAAAGGTAACATTTTAAAACGCTTTTTCTTCAGGTGAGTTTTCTCATGCTTTCACCTCCATCTGGTTTTATTTGTCTCTAGAGAATGATGCCTGAGGGTTCAAAGGAAGTGAGGGTGTCAGAGGTGTTACAGGATTTACCCAAGGATGTCCAATACACTAAAACCTACTGACCACATTTCTGCCAAAAAAAGAAACGCTGAAAAATGAACAATGAAAGATTGTGAGAAATAGTTTATTAAGATAGGGTTACACCGGGGATGAGAGGAACTAGGTAGGTTCTTATAAAATTTAGAAGCCAACCGTAGCAGGATTTAGTTAATTTACGGTGGGAAAATATGATTCTGAAAGTCATTCCTGATCTCTCCTAACACAAAAACATTCCAGGTGTTCTTTTAGGAAGTAGTTAGTTGTTTAAATATTAGAAATGGTTATTGATGAAATTGGCAGTGAGTCCAACTGTTGCCAAGCACCAGTTCCATAATCAGAATCCCTAAGGATGGAGCTCAGGCACATGTCCTCTTTAAAAGCTACAGTTAATATGAAAGAAAGCAACACAATAGACAAGGAAACAAGGATACGGTTTCCCGACTAATCACACAAAATGACACTGCAGAAAGACACATCTAACCAGTTACAGTGAACATTTGTCTTCTTAAAAAAATTATTTTGGCTGTTCAGAATCTGAATGCCCTTTCTACATTTGGATAACTCCCCATATGTGAAGAAGTAAGAGTCTACCTCCCACTGTAAAACTTAAAAAGGAGGCTGACTCACTTTCCTAAGCTCTTTGGTAACTAGAGCACGGGCACCTGCCCTAGGCCTGGCCAAACAGCTGAAGCCACTCACGACTTTGAATGTGGATCCAGGGCACAAAGAAGCAGGGAGAGAAGAGAATCTATTCTGTCGGCACTGATAGCAGCAGCGGTATGGAGCTTCCAGGTGCAGTGGCAGCATCCTTGCCAGCGGGACAAGCTGCAGCGTCCATCTTTCAGCGCTGGTGCAGCGGCGCTTCGCCAGATGGGTGCTCATGATATTGGCTGTGTTTCTAGGATCCCAGCACCACTTGGTTCTGCCTCTTTTCTGGGGCTCATTTTCCAGCATCCCCAGCAGCCCTGCTGGCTACTCAGGTTCCATTTAATAAATCCATTTGCTGCTTAAGACAACCAGGGTCAGATCCTGCTGCTTGTCCCCCGTCACCTTGACTTGATGCATGAGGCTTGCAGAATTGTTCAGGGGACCCCTCTACACCACAGCGAGATTCTCTCAGCTTAGTTTTGCATCCTCATTATTTCTCATCATTAAAAGTTAACAGCCCTACATGCTACCTTCATTAATTTTTGGGCAAACATGTTTTAAAGTCAGATTGCATTTTGATTTCTATAAATAAGCTATCATTTATTTCTCCTAAACAAATCAGTCTAAATTAGAGCTTGCCATAGGGATACCAGTCACGCATTGAAATTCCAAAGCATACCAAAATAGAAAAATGCCTGCTATAATAAATGTCCTCAGGATTGGGCCACTTCTATTTCTGTAGGCTTACAAAATACTAGCAACAATTATATTTCACACCTCTGATATGCCTGTACACTCAGAATTTTCCTAGAAAATGTACCATTAATTAATCGTGTCTCAAGGAAATCACATTATTTATGACTGATACAGATATAACAATACAGTTTAGTGGTTAAGAGCATGGACTCTGCAGCCAGACTGCCTAGGATTAAATCCCAGGCTGTGATGGGATTTTGGATGAGTTAGTTAATCTTTTGTGCCTCTATTTCTTATCTTTAAAATGAGAATAATAAAAATGCCATTGTGAGGATTAGATATTTTACACATACAATGATTAAGACAGTACCTAACCCTTATTAAAAAGCCATTGAAATGTTTGTTTTTATTATATTCTCGAATTGTGCCTACTCAGGGAAACTATTAGAATGCATGACTGTCATGTATATGATTAGTCAAATAATATTCTCTTTCCCTATAGCACATGGTGCTTCTTATCTTCCTTGTGGTTGGATGGAGCCATGTTTCTATGTCTGGCCAATGAACCAGTCACATACATTAGTGTATTTAACAGGCAGTGTGAGATTCTCCAGAGTGCTCACTTCCCTCTAGTACGGCAAGGAGGAATGTTTGATATGGTGGAGACTGGAGGGCTGGAGTGATTAAAATTAGCAGAGTTCCTTTGCTGCCCTGAGATGGGTATGTTACATGAGCAAGAAATAAACCTCTGTTGTTTTAAGCAACTGACACTTTGGGGGAGTGTTGTTACTAAAGCATAATGTAGTGTATCCTGACTAATGCAGAAAGCATGGCAATTATCTGGATATTTCAATTAAATAATATTTCCTATTCAAGTGACTAGCATCCTCAGAAATACCTAGAGTGGGATAATACCAGTAAAGAATAAAATTATTTTTCCATTATAGGCAATCATCCTGCTTACCCCCTCTGTATTTGTCCATCAATTATTCTTGTTAGCAACTCAAGGACAGGGAGTACGTCCTATTAATTTTTGAATCTCAGAATTTAGCACAGTGCTTGATATACCAGTTGGAACTCATGAAATGTCTGCTAACTCAAATGAAGCTTTAGAGTGCAAATGTGATCCGATCAGATGTTCTCATTGTGGAAGTTGCTAATCCATGACTTTGGAAGCTAAATTAGCTTCACCAAGAGGGCACTATTTAGCATAATAAACTAAACCTGACAGGCATCCCCAGTACAAGCACCAATTTAGAAAGATTTGTTTAGGAAAAAATACACATACAGGATACACATACCACCTGTGTAATTCTGTCATTCCAGTGTCTGATTTTACTTTGGCTTATACTCATAAGTGTATGGCAGAGTAGAGTTGTCAAGAATCTGAGAGATTGTCTACGCAATACCCCATGTTAAATATAACAAAATTGAGGCCCAGGAGCAATAAATATAATAACTGGTGTCAGGCACAAAGCTAGTTAGTGCCAGAAGTAAGAGTCTTAGTTTTTTTGTCTTTCCACAATACCAAGTAGTTTAAAGAGCATACACCACATAGGTGGTCACTAAATACATTATTTTGCATGCAGTTATAAGCAGTGTTTTAACACTGGTTAAATATCAGCATCCTCCCTGTAGGTTTTAAAGAGGACATGTGCCTGAGCTCCATCCTTAGGGATTCTGATTATGGAACTGGTGCTTGGCAACAGTCGAACTCACTGCCAATTTCAGCAATAACCATTTCTAATATTTAAACAACTAACTACTTCCTAAAAGAACACCTGGAATGTTTTTGTGTTAGGAGAGATCAGGAAAATAGGAATCATCATCAGCCTAAAGCTACATTAATGTGCCCCTCTAGGTAGCAGTACTGAATGAATGTGTGCCACATTCTAAGTTATTCGACTTGTGCTACAAGTTCTTGTTGGAGGAATATATTCTAACAAACCAAGAAACAGGCTCCAGGGTCAGTATATCTGGATCCTGACTATCATGAACTAGCTTTGTGTTAAGACTGTGTACAAAAGTAAGAGTAGAAAGCCATCTTTCTTGGGCAAGTGAGGGCTATGATGTCTAAGCACTGATCCATTCAAAGAATATTTGTGGGCATAAGTGTTGGTCTGTTTACGTTGCTATAAAGGAATACCCGAGACTGAGTAATTTATAAAGAAAATGAGGTTTATTTTGGCTCACAGCTCTGCAGGCTGTATAAGAAGCATGGTGCCAGCATCTGCTTCTGGTGAGAGCCCCAGGAAATTTCCAGTCATGGTGGAAGATGAAGGGGAACATGTGTCACATGGCAAGAGAGAGTGAGAGATGGAGCAAGGGGTGGGTGTATGCCACACATGCCAGATCTCGTGTGAACTCAGAGTGAGAACTCACTCATTACTGCAAGGATGGTACCATGCTATTCATGAGGGAGCTCCAAATGCCTCCCATCAGGCCCCACCACTAACACTGGGGACTACATTTCAACATGAGATTTGAAGGGACAAACATCCAAACCATATCAACATCTATTGTGCTGGGAGCTAAGGATACAACTTCCAAAATAGATAAAGTCATGGCCTTCATGGAGCTTGCTGTCTCACAGAGCTCTCTAATATAAACGTACCCATAGGAATAGTCAGGTGAGCAGTTTGGAGCAAAGTCATTGCTGTGGTCTGAATGTGTCCCCCAACATTTATGTGTTGGAAACTTAATCCTCAGTGCAGCAGTGTTGGGAGATGGGGCCTTCTGGGAAGTGTTTAGGCTCTGCCTTTACGAATGGATTATTACCATTATAAAAGGGCTTAATGAAGTGAGCTTGGTCCTTTTTCTTCCCTTTCCATCCCTTTTACCACATGAGGACACAGCATTCCTCCCCTCTGGAAGATGTAGCAACAAGGTGCCATCTTGGAAGCAGAGACCAGTCACTCACTAGATACAGAACCTGCTCATTCCTTGATCTTGAGCTCCCAGCCTCCAGAATTGTGAAAAACAAATTTCTATTGTTTAAAAACTACCCAGTCTGTGGTATTTTGTTATAGAAGCGCAAATGGACTAAGACAATCATGTACAATAGCATTTGCTGATCCTGAAACAGTATGATGTGGAGAAAAATGCATATGTTTCCTCACTGATCACTGTTAGTGGCAATGATAAGAGATGAGAGTTAACAGCTCTGGAAGGGCTGTCATTGATGTGCCAAGAAACTTAGACTTCATCATATAGGTCAGGTCCTCAGACTTTAATATGAAGTCCTGAATCTTGTTTAAAATGCAAGTATGTGGACACCATCCCCAGAGAATCTGACTCAGTAGGTTGGAATGGAGCTCCTTGGGTCTGCCTTTTTAACCAGCACATCAGGAAATCTCACCCAGGTGGTTAGAAACTCTGTTGTAGATAAGCAAGATAGTCTCAAGGGCAGCAATACATTTTAGAAAGATCACTGGCCTTGAGCTCAGGCCTCTGGGCTCCAACCAGATTCAGCTCACTCTCTACTATTCCCCACCACCTCTCTTGTAACTTTGCCCAAGCACACAATTTCATTTAAACATCCAGCATTAAAACATACCAACAACAGAATAAACAGCAGCAGCAATGGACACTACAATAAAGCGATGAATCTTTACCAGTGATTAAGAACTGGTTTTATCATACACCTGTACAGTTATGTGAGGGGAGGATGGAGACATAATTGAGAATTCCATGGGAAAAAAAATCCAAACCTTTTTATTGAACTGGAAAAATCTCTCCAGTCAAAAGAGCCAATCCAATACTTGAAGTAAACACTGGCTTTAAAAAACAATGCAGTTGAATATATTAGTTTCTGGGCCTCAATATATTATCAAGGAAGAAACAAAGCAAATACTTAGGGAGTCAATAAAGTCATTAAAGATTCTGGTCACTTCTATAAACCCTCAGTGGTTCCCCTCCCCAGAAGCTATCATGATTACTATTCAGACCAATGAACTGTGTTTCTAACCATTAGAAAATCAGCAGCTTATTGTGGCATACTGTGTGTGGGATTGACTGGGTTACACTACTTTAAATGAAAGTGAGATATGAAATCATTATTTCAATATTGTTTAAAAATTAATTAGAACTTTTCAGAATTGTTTTAGAATGTCAAGGTTTAATTAACTTATTTATTTAACAGACCCATATGTGACCTTCTTTGCAGAGAGCCTGTGGATTTCTTCAGCATTTAATAGTCTAGTGGCGAGGAGGAGTGGGTTTTTGTTTTTTATTGGAGAGCTGAAATACACTCATTGTCTTTTTATCACTTTAATAGTTCTTTGTGTTGCAGGTAAAGCATTATTAATTCATGTCCAATGAGAAATATACAAGGTTTTTGACGACATAGCAAAAACTAAGCAATAAAAACAATCATCCGAGGAGAAGGGGAGGAATAGGTCAGTCCTTTAGATGAAAACAGGTAATTCAAGTAAATGCTCAAAAGTATAGTTTGCGTATTTCCTAATAGTCAGAAAGTAATGTCTCTGTATCAAAGTTGATTCCTTTGCCAAGGGAGATGAGGGGTATTATTTCACAGTGTCGAATTTTAGCGCATTCTTCAGTTCATTTTATTCTTGCCTGTGTGTAGACAGTCTCCATTTAGAATATGTGAATGTCAAGCCAGTTCATGTCAATAATGAAAATAGGATTCCCTTGTGACTCCTCCCCCTTCATTTTTGTAGCAATTTGCATTAAATCAAAGTTAAGTTATCTTGTCAACTTTGATCTCTCCTCAATTGCTCTAAATCCTCTAAGAAATCCATTTCCCAGGCTGCCTGGTGAAACTTCCTAAAATGAATCTTTATTAAACAATACCTTTGCAGCCAAAGGAGTTTCTACACAAATTGAATCGAAGTGTGAATATTCTTCACCATAAACCAAGCTTCTTTTATCCCACTATGAGGCTGTTTCAACTAGCCCCTGCAAACATTTTCTGCAACTCACACAGGGGGAAACAGTCATTTTTACATCACAAAGTAAGCAAAGGGTCTCTTCTGCAAGACTAGTACATGCTCTAAACACTGTCATATTTTTTATGAATAAAAGCATAATAGTTTCTTCAGCTCTCAAAAATGTTTAAATATTATGTGTATCATTATACATTCAGAGGCTGACACTGCTATTATTTTACATGATCACCAATTGATACCAATAGGAATCATTTCCAGAGAATGGTTATAATGGTCTACATGGCAAGTAAATTATTGCTTGAGAGACTATTTTTGCTGTGTGACTACACTACTGAAAATTATACCCAGCTTCATTTTGTAATATTGTCTTAAATGGCTAGTTGGAGTCTTAGTACTGTAGCTCAAAATACATTTCAAATGATGTTTAGAGATCTCTGTTCACCTGAAAAAAAAAACGCGAGGGTCCATTCCAAAGAAAAATTCTATTATTATGCTGTGTCATAAACAATTATCACAGACAATAACAAGCCACAAAGAGAGCCACTTGTTAGTGTGGATTTAAACTGAGAGTTCTGAATATACAGCCCCAAATCAACCACACCCTTTTCCCCACCCACCCTAACATCTTCTGGACCAAAGCAAATCTCTCTACCTGTGCTTGGAGTTTATCCCTTCCTACCTATTATTTATTTTTCATTTTTGTAGCCTCAGTCTCTCCCACTGCACTGCCTCTTTTTCTTCTGCTATAGTTTTATCTTTCCCATCAAAAATAATGTTTCCTTGACCCTGATTTCTCCTCTATATAACTATCTCATGTCTCCCCCTTCTCCTCACCTCACAAATGAGAAGCAAATGCTCAATAAATATTTATGGATTAAATGGGTAAAGAGAAATCTATTTCCCTATTGCTTCATCTCACACTTACTCCTCATTCCACTGCAATAGATAGAAACTACTGAGCCCATTCCTCTACCACAGCTGGTCTCCAGAGGTGGCCAATAACTTTCTCATTAAAAAGTTCCATGAGCTCTTTACCCTTCATTCTAGCTGACCTCTACACAGCATTTGATATTGCTAACCAGCCCTCATTATGAATACTCTCTCTTTCTTAAATTTTCTTATAATATCCTAAGTCAATTATATCACCAGTTCTTTGAAAACTCACTGATGGCACATGTTTTTCTAACCCTCTCCTCCTTTTTGCTCTACACTATTCCAATGGGAGATCTCACCCACAGACAAAATTTCAACTACCTTCTCTGGCAGCCTCTTCCAAATTTATAATCTTAGTTCTCTTTTTCTTTTTTCATCTCTTAGATCTGTCTTTCGAAATTCCTTTTGTACCTCTCCTGATAGAAAATCATGTTGGCACCTCAAACTAAACAGATCTGAAACAGAATTCAATCTGCTCTTTCTCTGTATTTGTTCGTTTTCACACTGTTGATAAAGATGTACCCGAGACTGGGTCATTTATAAAGGAAAGAGGTTTAATTGATTCACAGTTCCACATGGCTGAGGAGGCCTCACAGTCATGGCAGAAGAGTAAGGGAAGTCTTACATGGCAGCAGGCAAGACAGAATGAGGACCAAGTGAAAGGGGAAGCCCCTTATAAAACCATCAGCTCTCATGAGATTTATTCTCTGCCACGAGAATAGTATGGGAAAAACCACGCCCATGATTAAATTATCTCCAACTGGGCCCCTCCCACAACACATGGGAATTATGGGAGCTACAATTCAAGATGAAATTTGGATGGAGACACAGCCAAACCACATCACCCTCTCATCTCTAAGCCCTCCTTTCCTCTGTGTTCTCACCTTAGCCGAATAACAGCACCATCCTCCTGGTTACATAGTTAGAAACTTCAGTGATTTTTAAGGAGGCTCCCATTTCCCTTACCTGCAGCTTCCACTCAGTGTCAACAACTCTTGATGCTTTTTTGAAATGTCTCTTGAGTTTGCCTCATACTTTTCCATTTTCCTTGCTATTGTCCTAGCTTAAATTTTTAGAATTTCTCAATGGGACAATTACAGAAGCTATTAACTGATCTCTCTGCCTCCAATTTCATCTGTTCCCAACCCATTTTTTCATATTAATAGACTAAGTTCTCTGAGAGTAGAAATGTCTTAGACACCTTCATATTCCTCTGCACAACTGCTCAATACATATTTGTGGAAATGAACTCCCACTGCCAGCAATTATCTTCCTAAAATACAAATCTGTTCCTATAAATTCACTGCCTCCAAATCTTCAATGACTCTTACTGCAGAATAAAGGGAAAACTCCTTCATGTGACACTCAGTCTGCTGTGGCCGGGTCCTAACCTACTGTTTTGCCTGATCTCCCTCCCACCTCACACCTCCCACGTATCCGCCACTCCAGCCACTATTTAGTCTTTCCACTTATTTCTAGAATCCACTCTGTATTACTCCATCCATGGTTTGGTGTGCCTGTTTTGTATCCCTGCCTATTGAAATCCTACTCAACTTTTAAGGTCAAACTACAATTTCACCTTCTCCATAAATTTTTCTCCAAGTCTTCCTGTAAGGAGTAATTGCTTCCCTCTCATGTACCCTGGCACTTTGTACTTCCACATGGCACACACTGTGCTATGCCCCATATTACAGGTAGGTATGGATATGTGTTTCCTTAACCAGCCTCACACACACTCTGTAAGGACATCTTAAATCCCCCACTATGCTTAGGCCAGTGCCTCACAATAGGAAGATTCAATAAAGGATTACTAAAGTCACTTAATAACTCTTCTTTCATCTCATTTTACAAGAGCCCAGTTTAGTAATTTTAGTACTTTCCTCTCTGTTACTGCCACATTTGGTCCAAAATACTTAGATGTATTCTGTTCACCCAGGCTACCTCCATCCCCAAAAGTACTCTTTGTACAAGGTACTAGAGTTTCAGTTAACTGAAATATATATGTCAATTAACTGAAATATGTTAATACCTATTAACTAAAATCTACATGTAAGATAAATGCTATCTGTGTGGTTTTAACGTGGAAATTAAGAATCCTGTCAATAAATCTTACGTTTTAAATCATTAATCTTTTATATCAGCATCACTCTTGGCCCTTGGGGGGAAAAAGGAGCCTTCTTTTCTAAGGTTGTTCATTCCAGGGATGCTTCCATGATCTCTGATTCCAGATTTTTATACACCAAAAGGATACTCCAAGAGTGACTATTCTCCACACCTCATATAATGACTTCACTTCTTCCCACACAACTGTGGAAAGAAAGACTCCACTGTGGAGCTGTGGAGACAAAGACCTACTTCACTCCTCTAGGTCAGGTAAAGCTGGCTCATTCCTATAGGAGCAAACTCACACATTATGTCCTTTTATTGGTTTATGAGAACCCAAGACTCAAACTTAAGATTGTAACAACTGAATTCTATACTGCTTACCTCATAAAAAATAAAAAGATCATCAGCAATGTTATCAGCATTCTTTCAAAGACATCTTTAAAACCCATGTCTTTGTATTGTGCTCTCCACCTTTTGCACCATCACCACCACCACACACACATACACACACATATACACACACATACACATGCTCACAAAACTACCACAACCTTATCTAAAAAACATTTCACCTGTTAACTTCAGGGAGATTACATTAGAAGTTATAATCGCAAATAAGAGTAGCCATTAAACATAAATTTAAAAACATAAATGAAGACACACTAGTTTACAAAATTATATTTGTACATGGCACTGAGTTTTAACAAATTTATATTTTATTTCCTGACTATAAAGTATCTACTTATCATGATAAAAGAGTAAATTGGTTTTCAAGATGTAAACATCTTTATCTTTACCATAAAGAATCATCTAAATTATGTGTGTGTGTAAAACCCTCAGTTTGGTTAGTTCACAGGGAGTAGCAGCTAATGTTCATAATTATCACGATGAATTTAAGTAATAGGGTAAATGTGGCTTCCTTCTGTATTATACATTTTTTTAGGTTTCACAACTTCTATACATGTCACAATTATAATACTCTTTTTCTATCACTGATTATTTAAAGTTCTATTTCTTTCTAAAGAAACTTTCAATTGGTAACACAATAGTAAATATTCATGTATGTAAAAATATCTAAACAGAAAAGGTACAGTAAAAATACACTATAAAAGATTAAAAATGGTGTACCTGTATAGAGCACTTACCATGAATGGAGGGTGCAGGTATGGGAGATGCTTTGGGTGAGTCAGTGAGTGAGTGCTGAGTAAATGTGAAAGCCTAGGACATTACTGTACACTACTGTAGACTATATAACCACTCAACATTTGGGCTACACAAAATTTATACACAAATATTTTTCTTTCTTCAATGATAATTAACCTTAGCTTACTAATTTCTTTACCTTAGAAACTTTTTTAATATTTTAAATGTTTTGACTATTTTGTAGTAACATTTAGCTTAAAACAAAAGCACAATATACAGTTATAAAAACGTCTGTTTTCTTTTTGTCCTTAGTCTTTAGCTTTCTTCTATTTTTAAATTTTTTATTGCTTTTTTTAAACTTTTTAAACTTTTTTGTTAAAAGCTAAGACATAAACACACATATTAGCCTAGGCCAACACGAGGTTAGGATCATCAGTATCACTGTCTTGTACCATGGTCTTGACCCACTGGAAGGTCTTCAGGGGCAATAACACACATGGAGCTGTCATCTTCTATGATAACAAGGCCATCTTCTGGAATACCTCCTAAGGACCTGCCTGAGGCTGTTTTACAGTTTACTTTTTTAAAAATAAGTAGAATAAGTACACTCTAAAATAATAATGAAAAGTATAGTATAGGAAATAAATACATAAATCAGTTATACAGTCATTTATTACCATTATCAAGTATTCTGTACTGTCCATAGTTGTATGTGCTATATTTTTATACTGCTGACAGGGCAATCGTTTTGTTTACAATAGCATCAACTCAACTACAATATTACAATGACTATGATATCACTAGGTGATAGGAATTTTTCAGTTCTTTTGTAATATTATGGGACTATCACTGTATATGCAGTCTTTCATTAACTGAAATATCATTATGCAGCACATGACTGTACATGCAGCTCCTCACTTTTCATATAAAGAATGAGCCAGTGACATCATTTGCCTCTATCCCGACTTAAAGGACTTACAAGACAAACAAAATTTTATCCTGAATTCTGATGTCTGTATTTAGTCTTTAACAGTATTTACTGGAAGAACTTGTCTTTGTGGGAATTGTAGAATTTCATCAAGGGTGGCTTCAGTTATTGTTAATGAAATAACAGAGTTATCCAAAGTGAAGAAGGGCCTATGGGGCATCACAGCGATGATAAAGCAGGATGGTACAAAAACACCAGAATGATTAGCATCATCTCCAACACTCTCACTGGTATTGATAGGTGGGCAATAGTTTTGTAAGCTTCTGAAAATTTGCCAGAGCCAGCAAGAAAGCAATAATTTTTCTCTGACCCCTTTACTTCTGAGGAGAGATTGCTAAAAGAGCATCAGCTTCCCTGTTGAAAGACTGAGTTAGCTAAGGGGAGAGATAAATTTTGTGTGAGTATAGTGGGTTTCCAATAATGCACATTTCTTTTGATCTATTGTTAGTACTGTATTTGTCCTTTTGGATTCCTGAACTGTGTGATGCAGTGATTTTGAGTAGGATTAGCCCCCAGAGTGAGCCACTGTTAAGAACTACTTAGCCATCTTCTTATTCACTCTAATAAAAAAGAAACATCTCAGAAAATCAAGCAATTCAAAGCCCAGCTACTCAACAGGTTATGTGAAAGAATGTTAAAGTTTTCATTCAAGAAATGGGGAGAAATCATGCTAAGATATTAAGAGAAATGAAGGCTAGTCATTGGATTCAGCAATCTGGAAGTTATTGATGACCTTGACAAGTGTAGTTTTACGACATGAAATCATGGGGAAGAAAGCCTGATTGGAGTGGTTTTCAGACAGAATGACGGTTTCCAGAAATGGCAAACTAGAGTTTCTGAAAGAGACCCTTCTGCAATAAACCAAGTATATCATGAATAAAACATTCTGCTTTAAAGAACTGCTGGGTTTGCAGAAACTAAGAACAATATCCAAGCATCTCTATAACCACCACCAAAACACAGCACAACATAGAACAAATCCAGGAGCTGAAACCTAAGTAGGGAACACTGTGCAGTACTAAATGAGAAGAGGAAGTGGGGTATGTGCAAGGCAAACAATTGCTGACCTCATCACAACTAACTAAGACTAAGCTTTAGGCAGCTGCAAGACAGGGAAGCTGAACCTCAGATTCTCAAATTAGTCCAGATACCTCAAAGAGGCTACAATGGTCCAGGTTGATAGGATTCTAGGCTCTGAACAAAAAAGCCTGGGATTCTTTCTGAAGAAAAGCATCCCAATTTAGGCCCATAGCACTCTCAATAATTAAGGTATAACAAATATAAACTTTCAATTAAAAAAATCACCTAACACACCATGAGCAAAAACAAACCGAAACAAATGATAGATTTAGATCTCTTCAAAGACTTCAGATATTGAAATTAACAGCAAAAAAATAAAGTCAAAGTCTTTTAGGATAAAGACTATCTATGAAAATACCAAAGAAATAATACATGAAAGCACAAAATAAGCAAGCAATATGCTATGGTTTGAATGTTCCCCCAAAGTTCATGTATTGACAACTTGACAATCCCCAGTGCTTCAGCGCTGGAAGGTGGGGCCTAATGGGAGGTGTTTGGATCCTGGAGTCACAGCCTTCATTAATGAATTAATGCCATGATCTTGGGGGCAGATTTGTTATTGTGGGAGTGGATTCCATATAAAAGAATGAGTTCAGACCCCTTTACTCTCTCTTGCCCTTTCTTTGCTCATCTGCCATGGGATGACACAGCAAGAAGGCACTTGCCAGATGCCAGCCCCTCAGTCTTAGGTTTCTCCACCTTTGGAGCCATGAGCCAATAAATTTCTGTTTATATAAGTTGACTAGTCTGTGGTAACATGTGGTAAAAAAAATGACCAAGGAGATTTGAAGAGTAACTAACAAAACTTTTATAAATTAAAAACATTATTGTTGATATTAAAAACTCAATGGATCTAGGCAAAATGGTGCATGCCTGTAATCCAAGACCTCAGTAGACTGAGGCAGGAGGATCACATGAGCCCAGGAGTTTAAGACCAACTGGGGCAACATGGTGAGACCCTGTCTCTAAGGGGAAAAAATCTCAATGGTTGAAATAACAACATTTTAGCAAAGCTGAAGATAGAATCAGTGACTAGAAGACAGAAATAAATAGATAATCCACAATGCAGCTCAGAAAAACACAATCTGTAATATTAAAGTGATATAAAAGAAACAAAGAGTAGATTTAAAAGATCTAACAATCCTCTATCCAAAGTCCAGAAAGAGAAAATGGTGAAAAGGCAATACTGGAAAAGGTAATGGCAGAGAATCTCAAATTGATAAAAGACATGAATCCAAAGACACAAGAGACACAATATCTACAAACAGGACAAAGAAAAAATATCCATTCTAAGACACACTATAATAAAAACTGAAGAAGTATACATAATGAGAAAATCTTAAGCCAGTCAGAAGGCAAGTTAATATTATCTAAAGATTGACAGCACACTTTTGAACAGAAAATAATGGAAGCCAAGAAGACAGGGGGAAAATAACATAAAGAAGTACTGAAAAAAAGTGACATAAAATTGTACATGTCTTTATTCATTCACATTTATTTAGATGCCACTATGTGTCAGAAACAGAAAAAAAATGCCTTCATATAACTTACATTGTAGTGGTGGGAACAGATAATGAAAATGTAATTAAATATGTCAGATGCAATGGTGCAAATAGAATAGAAAAGGGAATAATAGTACCAAGAAAAAGGAGAATTTGCAATTTTTTTTTTTTTTTTTTTTTTTTTTTTTTTTTTTGAGACGGAGTCTCGCTCTGTCGCCCAGGCTGGAGTGCAGTGGCGCGATCTCGGCTCACTGCAAGCTCCGCCTCCTGGGTTCACGCCATTCTCCTGCCTCAGCCTCCCGAGTAGCTGGGACTACAGGCGCCCACCACCACGCCCGGCTAATTTTTAGTATTTTTAGTAGAGACGGGGTTTCACCGTGTTAGCCAGGATGGTCTCGATCTCCTGACCTCGTGATCCACCCGCCTCGGCCTCCCAAAGTGCTGGGATTACAGGCGTGAGCCACCGCGCCCGGCCTGCAATTTTTAAAATCATTGTGGTTTGAGAAGTTCTCACTGATCAAGTGACATTTGGACAAAGACCTGAGGGAAGTTGGAAAGAAAGTTAAAAAGATAGTTATGAAGAAGGCATTAAGGAAAAGATGGCAAATTCAAAGGCCATGTGGTAGCTCCAGGACATGGCTGAGGAAAAGCAAGAATGCCAGTGTGGCCTTAGCAGTGGGAGTGACAGTGAGAGCAGCAGGAAACAAGGTTGGAGAGATAACAAAGCTAGGGTAAAGGATACCACTGAGACCTTCTAGGTGACTACAAAGATTTTTCCATTTTACTCTGAGTGAAATGGAAAGCTATTAGAGGGTTTTGATCAGAGGCATCTCGTGATCTGTTTTACATTTGTAAAGAATGACTTGAATGAGATTATAAGATGGAAAGAGAAGCAAGGAAACCAGCTGGGAAACTATTGCAATAATCTAGATTATGCTAAACATGGTGCCATGTACAAGGGTGGTAGTGTGCTTTAAGGAAAACTCTTTCAAGAATGAGGGCAAGAAAAAAACATTTTCACATAAGTGATAACTCAATTTACCAGCAATAGTACTTCACTGAAGGAATTTCAGAAAGCAAAGAAATCATCTCTGAAGAAAACTCGAAATTTAAGAAAGTATGGCAGGCAATGATATTGGGAGGTTATAGTACAAATATTAATATTAAATAATATTATATAATATTACTAATATAATAAATTAAATAATGATAATGACAATAATGCATAATTTCTCGGGTTCCAAATAAAAAATGGTAGAATTAAAATTCTGCAAAATAGCATACATAACACAAGAAGGTTAATTACAGCACAAATGTTCTGGAATCCTTGAATTGTTAAAGAGGAGGATTAAGCTTTTAAATTATTTTAAATTAAGCATCTGTGGTAAGCTTACAAGGATAACTGGAACAATAGAAATAGTGCATGACTTTCAAACCAGTAGAGCAATGTTTCTCAAGGGGAGTGTAAATAACAATTTGTGCAGGACAATTATTCATTAGACAAAACTATTCTGCCATTTATGCAACATATTCAGCATTCCTGAACTCTGCTCTCCAAATGCAAGTAGCACCCACTTCAGTCATTGTGATAATCTAAAAACACCACAGATTTCCAAATGTTTGCAGGGAGAGTACTGTAACACCTTTACATGAGAACCACTGAAGTTCATGGAGAAAACAAATTAATATAAAAGTTTAGCCACACTCAAAATAAAAAGCAAGATTTAAAAAAAGTCAAGGAAAAAAAAAAAAAAAACAAATAGAGAGGCCAAAGGTGAAAAAACAGTATATAACTAATTATAATAAACATAATTGAATTAAATTTGCTGGAGTATTGGTTGAATTAAAAAAAAATTACCCAATTACATAATTACATTGTGTACAAGTAACACTTCTAAAACTTAAGAACACAGAAAGATTTTTTTAAGCATTAGAATACAGCGTGGTCTTCTCTGCTGCTGAATTTTAACATTTTTTAAATGTTAAAAAATTCAAGTGTTTTTAAATATTAGCCAGAAGAAAGCTAGATTATATTATTAGATATATTACAAGATGTATATACTATTAGATAGTATATATTAGGAGATTTTGACATGCTTTAATTATTGCCAGGTCAAGGACACAAAACCACAAGTAAGGTATAAGTGATTTGAACAACTCAATTAGCAAGTTTGAAGATATGTGTGTCCATATATTCCTACATATATTTCTATACCTACAACGGGTGAACACATATTCTTCTTTTATAAGAATGATCATTTAACTAATTTCTTGATTGAGTGATAATGTGCCAAAGAATATTACAGACACTTGACAGGCATTAACTAATTCAGTTAATTCTCATAAAACTGCCAAGAGATAGCTTTGTAAGGACAAAGCTTAAATCTCACCCTTTGTAATTTGGCTCTAGTGCCCATGTGTTTAACCCATATAAAACATTTTCTGAAGGAATCTTTTCACAACATAATACTTAGAAATTTTCACAAATTTAACAAATTTATAGCTGCTAAAGGAAAAAAAAAATGAACCTTGTTAAAGATGGTAAAGGAAGACTATTCAGGAGACTACTGCAATTGGGCTTTGCGGTAGGGAAAAGAGATTGAACTCAACTCCCTGACAAAAAGTGTCTTCTTAACCTTGAGTCAGGTTCCTCTGAGACCTCTTCTTGACTAGGCCCTGATCTTAGGTTCTGCCCTTTGTCTGCTTATTCCAATTTTAGCAACCATCCTGTTGTGTTACTTTAGTAAGAATTCCCCTCCCTCAATATCTAATCAGATGCCTCATTCTCCACCCTTGATATCGTCTTCAGGAAGAATACTTTCAAGTCAGCCATTACAAAATCTCCCTTGCCCTGATGTTTTCCTCTTACTAATTTTCTTTCCACTGACTCCCACCATGATCCTTGACTATCAAATCCCATTTGTCCTTCTTGTATTCAGAGTTCAGCAAAGACTCTTTCACTTACTGCAAGACCCCTCTGCAGCCATCGCTTCCCCCTACTGAAAAACCCTATTGCAATAATCCCCTTCTTGAATAAAGTCTTCTTGACCATCTTTAACAAGTGCCTAAATAATTTTCAACACAGTCCACATGCTCTTGATGCAATACTGTTCATTTAGAAGTCAATAACAAGAATAACAGAAAAGGATAATTTTAAACTCCATAAGTTGGATATTTAAAGCAAATATGCATACTTCCACATACTTCTAAATAACTCATGGGCCAAAGAAGAAATCATAACAAAACCTTTTCAAAAATCTTGGAATTGATTAATAAACTATTGCATACTGAAACTTGTGGGAAGCTGTGAAAGCAATACTTTGAGGGAAACATTAAGTTAATCATAAAAAATTACCATTTTTGGTAATTCAATAGCAGCCGAATATCAGCAATTTCCTATGGTTTAAGCTAAACCTGTAGCCTTACATGCTTATATTAGAAAATAAGAAATGCTGAAAATTAATGAGTACAGCTTTGAACTTAAGAAGTCAGAAAACAATAGAATAAACTCAAAGAAAATAGAAAAAAGTAAATAAATTTAAAATTAAAAATAAGCAAAGCAGAAAAAATCCTGCCTCAGAAAGACTAAAAGCTTTGAGAAAACTCATTGATTGATACATAAAAAAAGAAAACACAAATAAATGGATATTGAATATGAAAGGGGTGTATAACTACAAACAGGAATGTTTAAAGATAAAAACATGAACAACTTTATGCCAATATTTATAAACTTATAAAAATGTATAAATTCATAGAAAAATATAACTGACCAAAACTTACTCAATAGGAAGCCTGAATTATAACTATTGAAGCATTTAAATGACAATGCAAAATCCATATTTTTTTTAAAGACCTATATTATTTTATAGGCAAGGTCTACCAAAGTTGTGAGGAACATATCTCAATATTCAAAATGTTCCAAAGAACAAAATAAAAGAAAATATTCCCAAACTCCCATTTTATTATCTAGTATAATCTTAATCCCAAAAGCAAACAAAATTACTGTTTATTAAAGGAAAACTTCAGCCTTTCCCAATCATAAACATAGATACAAAAATTCCAAATTAATTTTTTAAGAAAATCTAACAATACAAGAAAAATGTGGTAAGAAATGAAAAGACCATTTAAAAATAGAAAAATTTATAAATGTTATTTTCACAGTAAATGATTTTTAAAAACCATATGATCATCTGAATGGATATTGTCAAAGAACAATTATACATATGGCATCATTTTACCCAGAGTTTTACTGTAAAGAGAAGAAAATAAATAGTGCTGATGGCCAGGCATGGTGGCTCATGCCTGTAATCCCAGCTCTTTGGGAGGCTGAGGCGGGCAGATCACCTGAATTCAGGAGTTTGAGACCAGCCTGGCCAGCATGGTGAAACCCTACCTCTACTAAAAATACAAAAATTAGCTGGGCATGGTGACGCATAGCTGTAATCCCAGGTGCTTGGGAGGCTGAAGCAGGAGAATCACTTGAACCTGGAAGGTGGAGGTTGCAGTGAGCTGAGATCGTTCCACTGCACTCTAGCATGAGTGACAAAACAAAACTCTGTCAAAAAAAAAAAAAGAAAGAAAGAAGGATGGAAGGAAGGAAGGGAAGGAAGGGAGGGAGGGAGGAAAGAAGGAAGGAAAGAAGGAAGGAAGGAGAGAAAGAGAAAGAGAAAGAAAGAAAGAAAGAAAGAAAGAAAGAAAGAAAGAAAGAAAGAAAGAGAAAGAGAAAGAGAAAGAAAAAAGAAAGAAAGAAAAAAAGAAAAGAAAGAAAAGAAAGTGCTGAAGATCGAAGGAGACATAGGAATAAGGAAAAATTTTATTGTTATTTTTGCTTTTTTTTTAAGATGGGAGATAATACCGCATATTTGTATGCTAATAGAGATGATACAAGCAACATGGGAGTGATAGATGCAGCAAGAGATAGCAGGATGATTATAAGAACAGAGTCCTTGTACCAGAAAGAGGAAATCAGATCCCGTGCATAAGGGGAGGGTTCCATCCTGCAGTGGAGCAGAGGCAGTCCACTTGTTTTAGCAGATGGGAAGGCAGATTAGACACAGATGATATACTTGTGATGGGAAGATCATGAAGTACTCTTCTGAGCCACTCTGTTTTCTCTGTGAAGTACAAAGCAGGGTCAAAAGCTAATGGTGAGATTGGGTTAGGTAGAGGAGAGAATGATGGAGATTGAGGAGAAAGAAGAAGGTGGGAAATAATTAACCGTGAGAGTAGGAGAGTATATTGAACAAGAAAATGTAATGAGACAACCTCTCTCTTGATGTAAATTATCTTGGTATTTCCTCACCTCACTGATATGGTTTGGATATTTGTCCACTCCAAATCTCATGCTGAAATGTGATCCTCAACATTGGAGGTGGGCCTAGTGGGTGATGTATGGGTCATGGGAGTGGATCCCTCATGAATGGGTTGCTGCCCTCTCCATGGTAATGAGTGAATTCTCACTCTATTAGTTCATGTGAGAGCGGGTTGTTTAACATGCCTGGTATCTCTCTTGCTCCTTCTCTTGCCACGTGACACGCCTGCTCCCCCTGTGTCTTCTGCCATGAGTAAAGGCATCCTTAGGCCTCACCAGAAGCCAAGCAGATGCTGGTGCCATCTTTGTACAGCCTGTAGAACCATGAGCTAAATAAATCTCCTTTTAAATTACTCAGCCTCAGGTATTTTTTGTGGTAACACAAATGGACTAATATGCTCACTGCCCAATCCTTACTATATAAAATATATTATATATAATATACATACAATATAATATATGTATATATTATGCAATATATACATATATATGTATAAATTATATATATAATCCTTTCCTGGATTTATCTCCTCTTCCTGACCTCTAAATACTGGAGTGCCTGAACTCAGTCCTCAGATTCTTTTCATTATGTTTCTGTGTGAGCTCACCTACTCCCAGGGCTTTAAATACCATCAACATGGTAAGGACTCATAAATTGGTATTTACATCTTCTTCCTCTGCCAGGAGCTCCAGACGTTTCTATCCAACTGCCCATGTGGCATCTATGCTTGGATAGCTAAAAAGCACCTCAAGTTCAACATGTCCAAAACAAACTTTTTATTTTTCTCTCCAACCTGTTTCCATTCAGTCTTCGACAGTTCAGTAAATGACACCACCATTCATCAAGTTGCTCGGGGAAGAAACTTAGCTTTCCCCTTGATTTCTGTTTCTCTTGTACCTCACATCCAATCCATCGGCAACTCATATGAGCTCTACCTCCAAAACAAACCCCAAATTGAATTCCTCTCACCACCTCCACCACTACTACTCTAAGCTACCAGCATCTCTTCTCAACATCATTGCAGTAGTTTCTCTGACCCCCCATTAGTTCTACTCCCAGTCCTGGTTCATTCTCTACATGCAGTGGAGTGATCTTTTAAAAACGGATCAAGTCACATAGTCTCTTGTTCAAAACTTTCCATTTTTTTATAGCATTTTGTACAAAGTCCAGTCTTCACTGTGATCTACCTGGCCCTACATGATCTGGCCTTGGCTGCCTCTCTAATCATATCTCCCCCTCACTCAATCTGCTTCAGCCATACCAGTAGTTTTACTGTTTCTAGCAGATGTCAAGCTCATCCTACTTCAGAGTCTTTGTATCTGTTTTGAATGGTATCCCAGAAATCTTGAGATTACTCACTCTTTTGAGTCTCTGCCTAAATATCACCTCTTCAAGCTTACATTTTTATCCAAAAAAAAAACCCTGTCTTCTTTATCTCTCCCTCTTTATTATGCTTTATTTTTCTTGATTGCATGGATGTTATTTTGTTTTAGATATTTTGTAAATCTCCTCCATTAGAAAGAAGGTCCTATAAAGGCAGAGATTGCCTTGTCACCACTGTGAACTGTGAATAGTGCCTGGCTATACACACACACACACACACACACACACACACAATGGTTGAATGTATTCAAGCCCATTTCAAATGGCTTTGGAAATCATGACTAAATTCTCTCTTTCTATTTGGTAAATCTTTTAACTAATTTTGTTTGCATTATGTTTATTAATGTATGGATCCTGTACCCTCTAAAATCTGCTTGCTTCCTAGTAGAAGAATAGTTATTTCTTAAACTCACTTTCCCATCTTTAAAACGACACTGAAAATTTTGGGAATTAAGTACCGACAGAGATCACTATTTAGATGCAATTATTCATTCATCAGCATCATTTCAAATACATTGTATTATTCTTTAATTTGATCATGAACTTCCATTTGCCATAAGAAAGCATAGGCCTGTGGAAGGTACCCGGGGCTGATGTCAGAACACTCAGAGTGGATGCCTTACTTAGTCTCTGATTAGTATAGAAACCTACGAAAGCTTCTGTTAATCAATGATTCCACCACTTCATGTGTTAAACAGGAACAGCTGCCCTAATATGCTTTCAAAGAATTATCTATGAATAAGTATAAAGGAGTTGAAGTGTTGGGAGAGAAGGTATAAAATATTTTCTATTAAGATCATTGCAGGAATTATTGAGGTCTTTCACTGATTTCTATCTCTTTAAACTTATAGGAAAAGCTCATAAAATTTCAAGTGAGGTTAATATGAATTTTGTAAAGTAAGGATAATTTTTATTAAAATAATCACTTATTTTACCTACTAGCTTCTAATAATTTGGTAATAATTAAGTCTCTGGATAAATAATATAGAAAGTGTTTTGATAGAAATATTTTAAAATAATCTTTGAGATACCATGGAAAACAAGAGATGCTAAAAATCTGCATTTGATGGCTGTTTTGATTTTTGAAAGGAAAGAGGGTTTATTCTGAATACTGAGTCTGGATTCTATTTCAAATAAAATCAACTGTATTAAGTGTAGAGCATGTAAACCCTTCTTAAAATTGAAAGTGATGATTTCTAGAGACTCTTTTTTTTTTTTTTTTTTTTTTTTTTTTTGAGACGGAGTCTGGCTCTGTCGCCCAGGCTGGAGTGCAGTGGCGCAATCTCAGCTCACTGCAAGCTCCGCCTCCCGGGTTCACGCCATTCTCCTGCCTCAGCCTCCCGAGTAGCTGGGACTACAGGCGCCCGCCACCACGCCCGGCTAATTTTTTGTATTTTTAGTAGAGACGGGGTTTCACCATGTTAGCCAGGATGGTCTCGATCTCCTGACCTCGTGATCCGCCCGCCTCGGCCTCCCAAAGTGCTGGGATTACAGGCGTGAGCCACCGCGCCCGGCCTTCTAGAGACTCTTATAGGTGAATTAAAAACTAAACTCAAACAAAAATACCCTAATTTTTTCTTTTCTTTTTTCTCTCCTCCTCTTTATTAATTTTTTTGCCTTATCTGCACCTTGTTTGTTGAATTAGATTGATAGGCTAATTCATAGTTATAGAAACAAATATATCTAGGTTTCAGTAAGTCAGTTTTGTTTTTCATTATACCTTAATGGTTTAGTAAATATAAGCAAATGATAGCACAGTTAGATAAAATTATAATTCCCAAAGCTTAATTTTGTAAAAAAGAACGAGTCTGTGACAACCCAAGGAATGAAAAAGTTTTAAAACATTTTTATTAACTACTCAAATTAAATATAAAATAATATTCAATTAAATATATAAAAGACCAAAAGCTGAAAAAGATTATGAATGTTTTCCATCTCAGTGAATGGCATCACCATTTATCCAGTTCAGTCCTCTCCACCATCTGAAACAATTTGGCTAAGTTGCTGTAACAAAGGAATCCAAAAAATGCTCTATCACAAATAAAAAATGCAAAATGAGTAGAACAAAGGCAGTGGGGAGGCTCTGCTCCACAAGACTATTCAAGAATCTGGGCTTTGTCTATCTTGTCCTAATGTTCAAGTCTGCATAGATGGAAACATGATCATCAGCAAGGTGTCCATGTCCCAGCCCATGGGAAGGCACTTAGAGTCCAGGGCAAGCAACTTTGTATTTTAGGAGGGGGCCCGAATGTTGGCCCAAATTTAGTCCACGATCATATATAACTGAAAGACAGCTTAACAAAAGAAGACGTTAGCTAGGTGGTCACCTGTGCAGCTCAAACTCAGAGTGACGTAGGTGGCACTATCTCTAAATGGAAGAAAGGAATAATAGATACTGGGGTATTTAATGGTTTCTGCTACACACATCCCAAATCTAATCCATCACTGAGGTAAATCTATTTGCCTCCTAGACATTTCACAAAAGCACACATTTCCCTCCATTTCCACTGCCACAGACCTTGTCTGAGATATGATCACCTCTCACCCGTTTTGCTACAATAACCTCCTGACTAGTCTCCCTACCTTTACATTTGCCTTTGCTCCCAAAACAATTGTCTTCATTACAGCCAAAACGCTCATTTTGAAATGTAAATCTAACCATGTCATAACTCTGAATAAAAATTTTCAATTGCTTATCATTATTCTTAGGAATCCTTGACAAGAACTCTAAAGTCCTACAGATTTGACTCTCCTTTCCTCTAGTCTCACCTCTCACTATTCTCCTCTCTCCACTCCACTCCTACTCAGTACTGCAATCACATTTGCCTTCTGTTTCTCAACCACAGCATGCTCTCTCTCACCACTAAGATTCTGAATGTGTTCATCCCTCTGACAAGAATATTCTCTTCCATTTGCCTCACTGACTTATACATCAGTTCTCCACTCCGACTGCTTTCTCAGAGAAAGCATCCCTGAGCCAGACATTGTCAAATCCCCTGTAATACATTGTCATAGCTCCCTGCAATTTTGTCACTGTTGGTAATGATACATTTATTTTTGTGATTATTTGAGCTGGGGAAGTCTGCAGCTTTAATTTTGGCTTGTTGCTTTCAATTACGTCTTGCCACATCGGTTGTGTTCTCTTCTCTGGGTGCTTGTCTCCTTCCAGCTTTAGACATTCATGAGACTGGTCTGGCTTACAGTGAAGAACCTCAAATTACAAATCCTGATAATATTAGTTTCCCTTTTTGTTCCTTTACTCATTCTCACCTCTAGCAATCTCCCTCAGGTAAGAATCTAGGTTACAGTTACCAAGATAGTTAGCCTATGTGGCTCCCGTTTTTGCCCCACTCTCTTGGGGTTTTAAGAGTGGAACTTGGACTTTGTGGGAATCTTCCTCACTTCTCCTACAGCTCTGCCATGCCCCTATAACTATTTTCTTCAATTGAAAGTTCATTAAATGGGCCTTTCAGAACTGTGACATATATGTTTATAGAAATCTATTTAACCCAAGATCTAAGAAGAGTGGTTTTTTTCCCCCAAGATAGAGGATTAGAGGCTTTTAGTGTGCCTCAGCCACTTGAAAATATCATGGTGGCTCACGCCTGTAATCCTAGCACTTTGGGAGGCTGAGGAGGGAGGATCACAAGGTCAAGAGACCAAGACCATCCTGGCCAACATGGTGAAACTTCGTCTCTACTAAAAATACAAAAATTAGCTGGGCATGGTGGCACATGCCTGTAGTACCAGCTACTCAGGAGGCTGAGGCAGGATAATCTCTTGAATCAGGGAGGCAGAGGTTGCAGTAAGCCAAGATCATGCCACTGCACTCCAGCCTGGTGACAGAGCAAGACTCTATCTCAAAAAAAAAAAATTAATCGCAGGATAATGCATAATGATCAACTTTGTGAGCTTTATTTAATTCAAGAAGAAAAATGAAAATCCACTTGAATCATGTAGGACACCCCAGATCCCAGGGAAGTGAACACGAGCAAACTGCCCCCATGACACCAATTTGCTGATAAAAGCGAGTGAAGCTCCAGTACTTGAGAGAGGCAGAGAGCCTCCCTCTGTGACCCATCTTTCCACTGAGGATCTGATCAACCAAGGTCAAGGGGGAGCACTGTGTTTCTCCCAAGCCCTGGAGCTAAGTTGGGGAGAGGCTTCCTGATACTGTGAGGGAAAGGCGCCAGGAAAAGCTGTAGACATTTTCCCAGACCCAGGGTTGAGAGCTAGATGTCATTTTTAATCTGGTCACATACAAAATCAGCCATTCTTTGGCAACCTGGCAGCATTGCCATGTAGGCACTTTAGTCTCAGGCCAGAGATTGGAGAACCTGCTCTGGATCAGGGTAAGGGCTTACATAGCAAGAACTGTGGAACACACCTCAGTAGTAGGTGCTGGAATTTTGCTCCCTACCCCCCAACTGCAATCCTGGGGCAGAAGAAAAGCTGCTATTGCTGCAGTTTCCTCTGGCTGGCAAGACTTGTAGCCACAGCCAGCTTGAAGACATGAAATGGGTCTATGTGCGCTATTGCTGGGTACCCCAGTCTGCTACCCTGAGGTTGTGATGAAGTGGGGCCCTCTCCACCCCATGCCCAGGCAGATTTCCAGGGACTTGGAGCACCTGCTCACCTGGATCAGCAGCCTGAGCTACACCACCCTTCCTGTGCAAAGATCCTAGTACAGGAAGGCCCTCCCTCCTTCATGCACAGGCAGAATTCCAGGTATTTGGGGCACCCACTCATCTGGTCCAGCCTCCTGAGCCACCCCACCTTTCCTGACTTAGAGTGTGTTACAGCAAGGCCTTCTCTGTTCCACATCCAAGCAGATCTTTAGGCATCTGGAGCATCCACTGTCTTGGATTAGGAGTTCAGCTCACCCCACAACCCCAGGCAAGGAAGTCGGAGCCAAGGTTTCCCAGCTGCATGCTTAGGCACACCTCTAAGCACTTGGTAGCTACCCACTGGATTCTCCCTTGGGACTGGTGCTTGTGCCTGCCAGCAGGCGACTTCTAGGTGGGCCATCTTGGTTTTGCCCATCATGGCCTCCACTGCGCACCAGAGCTGAGCAGGGAGCTCAGACCACTATGCATTCCATGAATTGGCCCATTATCTGAGGCAACAAAGAGCTTTTGCTAGTAAATAAGGATCGAGTAAGTACCCAGACGTGTTAGCCGCAGCCAATTCTTACCTATAAGCACAATCTACGGGCTTGTAGGTTGAACTGCACAGCCCAATATAATACCTGCCAAAAAAATGTGCATAAGGCTATAGAAGCAAAACCAAAGAACCCTACCCAGCATTCTCTACCATCGTACTCCCTAGGAAGGGAAGGGATAGGAAAATGAACAAAAAAATAATAATATTATACAAAAAGAAAAAAATAAAAAATCCTACCAGCATGAAAACAATGACAAAAATTAAAACTAATAGCATCTCCAGATGAGAAGCAACCAGCTCAAGAATTCTGGCACCATGGAAAATCTGAAGGTAGTGTCACCATTAAAAGATTGCATTCTGTCTTCTGAAACTGAAAAACTCACTTAAGGAATTTCAAAATATAAGTGAAAACTATATTGAGAGACTAGACCAAGAAAAACAAATAATTATTTCAGAACTTGAAGACTGATCTTTCTAACTAAATCAGTCAGACAAAATTTAAAAAAAAAAAAAATTTTTTAAAGTAAACAAAGTCTTCAAAAAATATGGGATTATTTAAAGCAACCAAACCTATGAATTATTGGCATTCCAGAAAGGAGGAGAAAAAGTAAACAACCTTGAAAACACTTGATCTTAGCCAAAAGGCCGAGAAGCGATACAACCTGGAAAACATATTTGAGGAAATAATTTATAAATATTTCCCTACTCTGCTAGAGAGGGAGGCATCCAGATACAAGAAATCCAGAGAACACCAGTAAGATACTATACAAAACAAACCCCACAAAGGTATATAGTCACCAGACTGTCAAAGGTCAATGCTAAAGAAAAAATCTTAAAGGCAGCTAGAGAAAAAGGTCAGATCACATACAAAGGTAACTCCGTCAGTCTAACGGTGGACTTTTCAGCAGAAACCTTACAAGCCAGGAGAGACTGAGGGCCTATTTTCAGTGTTCTTAAAGATAAGAAATTCTGACCAAGAATTTCATATCCTGCCAAACTACGCTTAATAAACAAAGGAGAAATAAAATCTTTTCCAGACAAGCAAGCACTAAGGGAATTTGCTGTCACTAGATCAGTCTTACAAGAGATCCTTAAGAGAGCTCTAAACATGGAAATGAAAGAATGACACTTGCTACCACAAACACACGCTTAAGTACAGAGCCCACAGACCCTGTAAAGCCCCCACACAATAGAAAGTAAAAAGCAACCAGCTAACAACTTCATAATAGGATCAAAACCTCACATATCAATATTAATCTTAAATGTAAACAGTCTAAATGCCTCAGTTAAAAGGCAAAGAGTGGCAAGTTGAATAAGTAAACCAGACACATGTGTCTATTACCTTCAAGAGACCTATCTCACTTGTAATGACACCCATAGGCTCTAAGTAAAGGGTTGGAGAAAGATTTATCATCCAAACGAAAAAAGAGCAGAGGTCACTACACTTACATCAGATAAAACAGACTTTAAACTAGCAACAAACAAGGGCAAAGGGGGGCATTACACAATTATTAGGGATTCAACTCAACAAGAAGATGTAACTATCCTAAATCTATATGCACCCAAGATTGGAGCACACAGAATCATAAAACAAGTACTTCTAGACCTATGAAAAGACTTAAACAGCCACATAATAGTGAGGGACTTCAGCTTCCCACCAAACACACTATTCAGACCATCAAGGCAGAAAACTAACAAAGAAATTCTAGACTAAAAGTTCAACACTTCACCAATTAGACCTAATAGTCATCTACAGAACACTCCACCTATCAACCACAGAATATACATTCTTCTCATTTGCACACAGAAATTAATCCAAGACGGACCACATTCTTGATCATAAAGCAGTCTCAATAAATTTTCAAAAACTGAAATCATACTTTATCTCAGACCACAGTGGAATAAAAATATAAATCAATACCAAGAAGATCTCTCAAAACCACACAATTACATAGAAATTAAACAACTTGCTGTTCAATAACCTCTAGGTAAGCAATTAAAGTAATGGAGAAATCAATAAATTCTTTGAAATAAAATGAAAACAGAGACACAACATAACCAAATGTCTGGGATGCAACAAAAGTAGTGTTAAGAGGAAAGTTTACAGTACTAAACACCTACATCAAAAAGTTAGAAAGATCTCAAATTCATAATCTAACATCACATCTAGAGGAACTAGAAAAACAAGAACAAATTAACCCCAAACCTAACAGAAGAAAAGAAATAACTAAAATCAGAGAATAACTAATTGAAATTGAGACCCAATTGAGACCCTTTGAAATTGATACAAAGGATCAATGAAACCAAAAGTTGCTTATTTGAAAGGATACCCAAGATCAATAGACCACTAGCTAGATGAACAAGGAAAAATAGAGTGAGGATACAAACGAGCACAATCACCAGCGACAATGATGACATTACAGCCAATCCCATAGAAATACAAAAGACCCTCAGAGACTATTCTGAATACCTTTATGCACAGAAACTAGAAAATCTAGAGGAAATGTATAAATGCCTTGAAACACACATTCTCCCAAGATTGAGTCAGAAAAAAATTGAAATCCTGAACAGATCAATATCAAGTGCTGAAACTGAATCAGTAATGAAATAGCTACCAACGAAAAGAAGCCCTAGGCAAGATGAACTCACAGCCAAATTCTATCAGACATACAAAGAGGAGCTGCTACCAATTCTACTGAAACTATCCCAGAAAATTGAGGGAGAGGGACTCTTCCCTAACTCATTCAATGAAGCCATCCTCACCCTGATCCCAATGTGTGTGAGGACACAACTAAAAAAGAAAACTATAGGCCAATATTCCTGATTAACACAGATATAAAAATCCTCAGCAAAACACTAGCAACATGAATCCAGCATCACATTAAAAAAGGTAATTCTCCACGATCAAGTGGGCTTCATTTTTGGTATACAAGTTGGTTCAACATGCGCAAATCAATAAATGTGATTCATCTTATAAACAGAATTAAAAATAAAAATAACATATGGTCATCTCAATAAATGCAGAAAAAGCTTTGATGAAATCCAACCTCACTTTATGATTAAAACCCTTAAGAAACAAGGCATTCGAGGAACATATCTCAAAATAATAAGAGCCATCTATGAAAACCCACAGCCAACATCATACTGAATAGGCAAAAGCTGGAAACATTCCCCTTGAGAACTGAAAGAGACAAAGATGCCCACTTTTACCACTCCTAGTCAAAATAGAACTAGAAGTGCTAGCCAGAGCAATCAGATAAGAGAAATAAATAAAAAGTATCCAAATAGGAGAAGTCAAACTCTCTCCCCACAGATAATATAATTCTATATCTAGAAAACCCTAAAGAATCCCCCAAAAGGCTCCTAGACCTGATAAACAACTTCAGTAAAATTTCAGGATACAAAATAAATGTACAAAAATCAGTACCATTTCTATACATCAAAAACATTCAAGCTGAGAGCCAAATCAGGAACACAATTTCAATTAAAATAATAGCACAAAAATATTTAGAAATACATCCAACCATGGTGGTTAAAGATCTCTACAAGGAGAGCTACAAAACACTGCTAAAAGAAATCATAGAGATATGATGCAAAAACATTCCATGCTCATGGATTGAAAGAATAAATATCATTAAAATGAACATACTGCCCAAAGCAATCTACAGATTCAGTGCTATTCCTATCACACTACCATTTTCACAGAAATAGAAAAAAACTATTCTAAAATTCATATGGAACACAAAAAGAGCCCAAATAGCCCAGGCAATTCTAAGCAAAAAGAACAAAGTCAGAAGCATCACATTACCAAACTTCAAACTATATTATAAGGTTGTAGTAACCAAAACAGCATGGTACAAAAACAGACACATGGATCAATAGAACAGAATAGAGAACTCAGAAATAAAGCCACATACCTAAAGCCATATGATCTTCAGCAAGTCAACAAAAATAAACAATGCGGAAAGGACTCTCTATTCAATATATGGTGCTGGGATAGCTGGCTAGCCATATGCAGAAGAATGAAACTGGACTCCTACATATCACCATAGACAAAATTTAACTCGAAATGGATTAAATATTTAAATATAATACCTCAAACTATAAGAATCCTAGAAGAAAATTCAGACAAAACCATTCTGGACATTGGCCTTGAGATAAAATTTATGACTAAATCCTCAATAGCAATTGCAACAAAAGCAAAAATTAACAAGTGAGAACTAATTACACTAAAGCACTTCTTCACACCAAAAGATACTATCAACAAGGTAAACATGACAGCCTACAGAATCAGAGAAAATATCTGCAAACTACACACCCAACAAAATTCTAATATTCAGAATCAATAACTAACTTAACAAGCAAAAAACAAATAACCCCATTGAAAAGTAGGCAAAAGACATGAACAAACACTTCTCAAAATAAGACATACAAGAGGCCAACAAATATATGAAAAGATTGTCAACATCACTAAGCATCAGAGAAATCCAAATCAAAACCGTAATGAGATACTATCTCATACCAGTCAGAATGGCTACTATTACAAAGTCAAAAAAACAGTGGATGTTGGTGAGACTACAGAGAAAGGGAATGTTTAAACACTCTTGGTAGGAATGTAAATTAGTCCAGCCACTGTGGAAAGCAGTTTGGAGATTTCTCCAATAACTTAAAACAGAACTATCCTTTGATCCAGCAATCCCATTACCTGAGTACTTATCCAAAAGAAAATAAACCATTCTACCAAAAAGACACATGTACTTGCTTGTTCACTGCAGCATATTTATAACAACAAAGACATGAAATCAACCCAGATACCCATCAACAATGGATTGGACAAGGAAAATGGGTACATATATACCGTGGAATACTACACAGTCATAAAAAGAATGAAATCATGTCCTTTGCAGCAACATGGAAGCAGCTGGAGGCCATTATCCTAAATGAATTAACACAGGAACAGAAAACCAAACACTGCATGTTCTCACAAGTGGGAGCTAAACATTAGGTACTCATGGACATAAAGACTGCAACAGTCAACACTGGGGACTACTAAAGTAGGGAGAAAAAATGGAAGTAAGAGTTGAAAAACTATTGGGCATTATGCTCAGTACCTGGGTGACAGGATCACATTTGTACTCCAAACCTTAACATCACACAAAATACCCAGGTAACAAGCCTGCACTTGTAGACCCTGAATCAAAAATAAAAGTTGAAAAAATAAGTTATTTTGGCTCCCAATTAGTCTTACATATTTGATCCAAATTTCACTACATTTGGCTGATAGTCTTAATAATTGTATTTCTGTTCTGTTTTCACTTGGAGTTTTCTTCCTTAGGTTTTTATTCTTTTGGGATTTGTGAGAGAATGAGGGTTTTTTGTTTGTTTTATTGTTTTTAAGAATTTCTAAAAGGAAAGTAGCATTAAAATGCCTTTATTCCACCATCTTTAACTAGAACTATCTGTAGCCATGAGTAAATGTTAATATAATAGAATGTTGTGTCTGCTTATTCTGTGGCTTCACACTCACAAGAGAATGCTTGCCACAGTTATAAGAAGCACCTTATAGTGTATTTAAATAACATTTTCTCCAAATAAAGCAGAGAATATTACCAAAAGAAAACTATCTACGGACATCCCCAATATGTCCACACATTTTCTGATGGGAGAAACAGCCTGTTATAGCACACAGGAGGAAAATAATATTGATTCCCCAAGCCCATGAGGAAGCACAGATCTAAGATTATAGAACTGCAAAGGCTTTCTGTTTGCTAAGCCTCTTGCCCGTGACTACTTTTATTCAAATACTATGTAGGTAAGCATATAGCACATAGTGATAGGAACATACAAGGTTCTCAAAATTTTAATTCTTTCTTTCGCCTGTTAATGCAGAAATAAAAATGTTTCTTTTAAAGAAAAAGAAAGCTTTATCAAGTGCCTACCGTATGCTTGGGACAGTGATAGACACCAGAAGTCCCAAGTGGAGGAGAAAGACAAGTAAACCCAAAAAGACAATTAGCATATATAGTATTGCAATCACAGAAGATGCTTTAAAAAAACAGAAATGAACCTTCTGATCTATCCTAACATGATGGGGAAGAAAAACAGAGCCTTCCAAAAGGAAGACATGCTTAAGTCAAGCTGCAGTCTTAAAGAATAATAATAACTAACCCCACAGAGAAACAGGGGAAAAAGTATTCCAGGCTGTGGAAGAACATCATCCTATAAGCTCTCTAGAAGCTAGGTTGTGCAATATTCAAGGAATTATAAAAAGTTCACCGAGGCCAGGTGCAGTGGCTCACTCTTGTAATCTCAGCACTTTGGGAGGCCGAGGTGGGTGGATCACTTGAGGTCAAGCATTTGAGAACAGCCTGGCCAACATGATGAAACCCCATGTCTACTCAAAATACAAAAACTAGCCGGGCATGGAGGCGCATGCCTGTAATCCAGCTACTAGGGAGGCTGAGGCAGGAAAATAGCTTGAACCCGTGAGGCGGACGTTGCAGTGAACTGAGATTGCGCCACTGCACTCCAGCCTGGGCAACAGAGTGAGACTCCATCTCAAAAAAAAAAAAAAAAAGTTCACTGAGGTGGAACAATGGAGGGAGAAACAAGTGGAAGTAAATGTGGTTGGAGAATAATCAGGACCACATTCCTTGTAGCATATGTCAAACACTGAGGATACAAAGACTAAGACACAGTCCTTACCCTCAATAAGTTTACAATCTTGTAAATGAGCCCAGCACATAAACAGAGAATTTCAATATCGTATGATAAGCTAAGTCATAGTGAATGACACTAACTTACCCCAGAAGTCAGGAAAGATGAATCCTAGCCAAGCCTTAAAGAATGAGAACAAGATAACCAGAGGATGGTGAAACCGAAGTTAGAAAAAGTATTTCCAGTAAATATTTTTACAAGTGCAGGCTTGGAGGTGATAAATGGCATGTTGTGTGAGATCTCACCCAAACATAAGTAGTTCAGTGTTTCTGGGGGCATAAAGCATGAAGAAATGGTTTGGTCATGAGACTAAAGTGAAAGGAATGAGCTGACTATTGAAGGGGAATTAACGTCCTGCTAAGAATCTTGAGCTGTATCCTACAGATAATATAGAATTACTGAAGAGTTTCAATTAGGGAAAAACATACAGTTTAGGCTGATCACTCATGATAGGTTTGAGGGAAACAGTCCTGGAGGATTGAAGGACAATCAGAAATGCTATTACAACAGCCCAATAAAGAGACTCTGATAATTTGATCAAAGGTTGTTACATTACAGAAGGATAGAGTGATGGAGATAAACTTGAGAAAAAAATTAGAGAGACAAAATCAGAAGAATGTATTCATTGGGAATACGTAAAAAATGAAGGGAAAAGGAATCAAGGATACTATCTACCTTTCACAAAAACTAAGGAAGGGAATATCTCTTATACTTTGCTTAATTTATACTATATTTATTAATATTACTCTATAATCTTAATGAAGGAAAGAACTGTTATTTGCTTTTCCAGTGCCTAACCCAATGCGTTCACAAAGTGTGCACTTAATAAATATATGAAGAATTAATGAGAAAAAGCAAGGAACTGGTGGAAAAAATGAGTTTGTTTTTGAATATAATGAGTTTGAAGATGCCTGTGGAATTTCCATACAAAAATAATACGGATCTAGAGTTCAAGAAAGAGGTTCAAGTAAGAGACAGAGAATTGAACCCCATCAGAATAACTAAAGCCAGAAGAATGGATGAGCTCAGAGAGTGAAAAAAGATATTGGTGAGGTATAGTGCCCCGGAGAAATCACTTTAATAAAAGTTTCATTCTTTTTGGCCCAAGGATAGAGAAAGATAATTTATCCAGATGAAGATTCAAGAGTCACAAGGACGTCTGCTCTAATCCAAGCACAAGGAAGAACCATCTCTCCTCTAATAGTCACTATAAAGCTATTGCCTGTCTTACGAAATTGACATCCCATGGAAAGAAAAAATAATAGCCTTTATTTATTTAGTATTTAGTATTTACAAAGTTCCTTTTTTTTTTTTTTTTTTTTTTTTTTTTTTGAGACGGAGTCTTGCTTTGTCACCCAGGCTGGAGTGCAGTGGCGCGATCTCGGCTCACTGCAAGCTCCACCTCCCGGGTTCAGGCCATTCTCCTGCCTCAGCCTCCCGAGTAGCTGGGACTACAGGCGCCCACTACCACCCCCGGCTAATTTTTTGTATTTTTAGTAGAGACGGGGTTTCACCGTGTTAGCCAGGATGGTCTCGATCTCCTGACCTCGTGATCCGCCCGCCTCGGCCTCCCAAAGTGCTGGGATTACAGGCGTGAGCCACCGCGCCTGGCCCCAAAGTTCCTTTTTTAAGTATAATTTACATACAGTAAAAATTTATCCATTTTTTGGACATTCAGTTCTGAGCCTTGACAAATGTACATAGCTATGTAGCCACCAACATCATCAACATATAAAGCATTTTCATCCTCCAAAACTTTTTATATGATCCTTTGTAGAGGATCCCCTTCTATTCCCAGCACCTGACAACCACTTGCAGATGTTTGTTCATTTGGTGAGGTGCAAGAAAGGTATGGTAATTATTATCATCCTCCCTTTCCCAAGAAGGAAATACAGTAGCTTTCAGAGTTATGTGACTTGCCCAAGTAACATAGTTAGCACCTGAGCCCTGGGGTTCTAATTCTAAACGGAATATCTTTCCTTTGAAACCCAGAATGTCATCTTATCAGCACATAATTATTAGAATTCACGGCATGTAATGCAGGCCAATAGTCATAGTCTGTAAAGCATCTAGAATCTTTCAAATGTTCAACCAATATAATGGTAATTGTAACTTAAAAACATATTACTTTTATTATCATTATTTAGATAGGGTCTCACTATGTTGCCCAGCCTGGCCTTAAACTCCTGGGCTCAAGAAATCCTCCTGCTGCAGTTGGAACTACAGGAGGCACGTGAATCTTATACAAAGCAGTGCTTAAGCAATGCCCTGAAAACCAGGAAGTAGAAGTAGGAAATAATTATTGGAGAGTAGGTTTTAAAACTGGATTGTTCAGGTAGCAGGTGTTCCTGAGAGTAAGGGCGACTATATTAAAATTAATGGCTATATACACATCGAACATAAACTATACAAATCTGCCTCACTATATATACATTCTCTGCACTGTTCTCTCCACATGAATGAGCTCTGCTGTAGGAGCTCTTGAACTCTGGAACTCTGAGGACAAATGGAGTTTATAATGTTATGATAATGAGAAGCCCTATTTTAAAAGGAATCATTATTAAAGTACTCTGCTTTAATTTGGCATTGCCTTCCTACTTCCGCCCAACTTTATTTGGAATGAATTGAAATTTCTAACCTACTACCAGTACAGAAACTATGTGATTAAAACAATAAATATTTCACAAAATGTAAACTCAACTTTTGGGGCTTTAAACGTCTGCTCTAAAAATAAAATGTTTACAGATGCACAGTCATGGACAAAGTGAAACCTTTCTCCCAAAAACGTTTTATGAAACTGGAAGGTATAAGCCCACTTACAAACAAAGTTGGTGTATTGCTAAACCTACTGTGTAGATTTAAACTAATTCACATGTAATGTTGGTCATTTATATGGGTCTTTATGCAGCTGTGGGACAATCTCAGAGTCTTTTTGACTACTTTAGATAAAATTATTCAATGAGACTAAAACTCAACATTCAAGATTCCAATAAAAGGGATCTAGATATTGGAATTGAAATATCCCCCAAATCTCTACTGATATTATTGCTATTTTTATTGCCAATATTCTCAATAGGAATAATCTCATGTCAACATTTAACCAATCTTTTCTCCATTTATCTTTTCTACCCTAGAAATGCAAGACAGGTAAGAAAATCACTTACATCCAACTACCTTCTAGTTGGATAATTGTTCACTTTTAGTCAGGAATTTGAATGGTTTTCCATTCTTACATAATTCATCTCCATTAAAAGCAGTCTGACATCCTTGCAAATTTATCCACAATATGGGGAGAGTTTTACAGATGTATATCACCATAATATTAATGATAGTGAAAAAAAAATGGAAGCAACCCAATGTCCGAGAAAAAGAAAATGGTTAAATAAAGGCTGGTATATTGATTAAACAAAATGTCATGCACCATTTACAAGAATGTTTACAAAGATTATATAGCGACACAAAAAATGCTTTTGGCATACAAAGTCTTCACATAAACCAAAAGAGATCTCTTCTCTGATGATCGAATTAATTCCACAGATAATCGAGCACATTACTACTATACATCAGGTATGAAAATAGTTTTAAAATTGTTCCCTAACCATTTTCATCTCTGACAATTTTCACATGCACCTTTCTCCCTGTAAGATAATATTATTTAGGTCACAACCTTCACACACGTATTATCTTAATTGAATCCTTATAAAATCCAAAGAGGTAAATAATATTATTAGTTCACTGGAGTAACTATTAATATTATTACGAGTGGTGTGTCTCAGGACATTAGATATATTTAATTGTGTTTTGAGGGTCCCATTTGTCCAAGTCAACCAAATCACCAAATTTTGCTAGCCACGGTGACTAAATAGCTCTTTCCTAGCAAAAGAAAACATAAAATTCTCATTATTGAGTTACTGTCTAGGCCAGCACTGTCCAATAAAAATACAAAGCAAACCCTTGGATAACATTTCTGAAATTGCTCTCGGCCAGAGGAGTGCCTACTACCCTAAAGAGTGAGTCCAAGGCCAGGCAGCATTCACAATAAGCTGACTAAAAAGCCCTTGGGCCTTAGGGGGAACATTGGTAGTAATCTGCCAGTACTCCTCATGGCCTGGAGTGGTGGTGGGTACGGCATAAGACTCCTCTGCCTTTGGAAAGGGGAGGGAAAAATGGAAAGTACAATAGAACATCAGATGGCCTTTTAAGGTTTTTGACTCTAGTCCCTGGCTCCCAAACAGGGACTTATGGACCCTCCTGGGCCCTGGGGAAAATCACAGTCCTGCAGGGAAGGACGCAGGCCAGGCTGACTTTGCCAACTGCTGACTGTAGAGCCCTATGGCACTGAGCAAACATAGGCCATAGCCAGGGAGTAGTTAAGCAGGCCTTGGGCAAGACCCAGTGCTGTGCTGGCTTCAGGTCTGACCCAGGACATTCCTAGCGGTAGTAGCCAAAGGGTGCTTATGTCACTCCACCCCCATCTCCAGTTGACTCAGAACAAAGATATAAACTCTGTTTGTTTGGGAGAAAGTAAGGAAAGAGAACAAGAGTCTCTGCCTGGTAATCCAAAGAATTCTCCCAGTGCTTGTCCAAGACCATCAAGGTGGCACCTCTACGAGTCTGCAAGAACCACAGTGTTACTGGACTTTGGGTGCCCCCTAAAACAAATACAGCTTAGATCACAACACTTACGTCTTTTAGAATATCTGGAAAGCCCTCCCAAGAAAGACTGGTACAAGAAAGCCCACATTGAGAAGACTAGAATAAATACTTAACTCTTCAATGCCCAGACACAGATGAACATCTGCAAGAATGAAGACAATCCATGAAAACACAACATCACCAAATGAACTAAATAAGGCATCAGGGACCAGTCCTGGAGAAACAGATATGCGACCTTTCAGACAAAGAATTCAAAAGCTGTTTTGAGGAAATGCAATGAAATTCAAGATAACGCAGAGAAGGAATTCAAAATGCTATCAGAAAAAATTTAACAAAGAGATTGAAATAATTAAAAAGAATCAAGCAGAAATTCTGGAGCTGAAAAGTACAATCGACATACTGAAGGATGCATCACAGTCTTTTAATAACAGAAATGATCAAGCAGAAGAATGAATTAGTGAGCTTGAAGACATGCTATTTGAAAATACATAGAAGAGACAAAAGAAAACAGAATTTTTTTAAAAAAATGAAGCACACCTACGATATCTAGAAAATAGCTTCAAGAGGGCAAATCTAATAGTTATTGGCTTTAAAGAGAAGGTAGAGAAAGGAATAGGAGTAGAAAGTTTATTCAAAGGGAAAATGACAGAGAACTTCCCAAACCTGGAGAAAGATATCAATATTCAAGGACAAGAAGGTTATAGAACATCAAGCAGATTTAACCCAAAGAAGTCTGTCTCAAGGCATTTAACAATCAAAATTCCCAAAGATCAAGGATTAATAAAAAAAGATCCTGTCCAGGCGCGGTGGCTCACGCCTGTAATCCCAGCACTTTGGAAGGCCGAGGCAGGCGGATCACAAGGTCAGGAGATCGAGACCATCTCGGCTAACACAGTGAAACCCCGTCTCTACTAAAAATACAAAAAATTAGCTGGGCGCGGTGGCGGGCGCCTGTAGTCCCAGCTACTCGGGAGGCTGAGGCAGGAGAATGGCATGAACCTGGGAGGCAGAGCTTGCAGTGAGACGAGATTGTGCCACTGCAATCCGGCCTGGGCTAAAGAGCGGGAGTCCGTCTCAAAAAAAAAAAAAAAGATACTAAAAGCAACAACAGAAAAGAAACAAATAACATACAATGGAGCTCCAATATGTCGGGCAGCAGATTTTTCAGTGGAAATCTTACAGGCCAGGAAAGAGTGGCATGATATATTTAAAGCAATAAAGGAAAAAATTTTTACCCTAGAATAGTATATATCTGGTGAAAATATCCTTCAAACATAAAGGAGAAATAAAGACTTCCCCAGACAAACAAAAGCTGAGGGATTTCATCAATACTAGACTCATCCTGCAAGAAATGTTAAAGGGAGTACTTCACTTAGAAAGAAAGGAATGTTAATTAGTAATAAGAAATCATCTGAAGTTACAAAACTCACTGGTAATAGTAAGTACACAGAAAAACACAGAATATTATAACACTGTAACTGTGGTGTGTAAACTACTGTTATCCTAAGTAGAAAGCCTAAACAATGAACCAAACAAAAACAATAACAACTTTTTGAGACATAGCACAATAAGATATAAATAGAAACAAGAGGTCGGGCGCAGTGGCTCATGCCTGTAATCCCAGCACTTTGGGAGGCCAAGGCAGGAGGTTTACGAGGTCAGGAAATCAAGATCATCCTGGCTAACATGGTGAAATCCCATCTCTACTAAAAATACAAAAAATTAGCCGGGCATGGTGGCATGCACCTGTAGTCCTAGCTACTCGGGAGGCTGAGGCAGGAGAATCACTTGAACCTGGAAGGTGGAGGCTGCAGTGAACCGAGATTGCACCACTGCACTCCAGCCTGGGCGACAGAGTGAGACTCTGTCTCAAAAAAACAAAAAAAAAAAAGCAAGAAAGAAGAAAAAGGTAAAAAGCAGGGGGACAAAGCTAAGGCATAGAGTCTTTATTTGTTTTCTTTTTGCTTGTTTGTTTATGAAACACTGTTGGTATCAGCTTAAAATAATGAGTTATAAGATAGTATTTGCAAGCCTCATGGTAACCTCAAACCAGAAAACATACAATGGATACACAAAAAATAAGCAAGAAATTAAATCACATCACCAGAGAAAATCGCCTTCATTAAAAGGAAGGAAAGGGAAGAAAAGACCACAAAACAAGCAGAAAACATATAACAAAATGACAAAAGTCCTTATTGATTAATAATAACGTTGAATGTAAATGGACTAATCTCTTCAGTCAAAATATACTGACTGAATGGATGGGAAAAAAAAGAAGCAATAACCTGTTGCCTACAAAAAATACACACATAAACTGAAAATAAAGGGATGGGAAAAGATATCCCATGCTATTGGAAACCAAAAGACAGCAGGAGTCACTATGCTTGTATCAGACAAAATAGATTTCAAGACAAAAACTATAAGAAGAGACAAAGGTCTCTGTATAATGATAAAGGAGTCAATTCAGCTACAGAATATAACAATTTTAAATATATATGCACCCAACACTGGAGCACCCAGATACATAAAGCAAATATTACAGCTAAAGAAAGAGAGAGGCCCCAGTACAATATACAATAATAGCTGGAGACTTTAACACCTCACTTTCAGCCTTGGACAGATATTCTAGACAGAAAATCAACAAAGAAACATCATACTTAATCTGCACTATAGACCAAATGGATCTAATAGATATTTACAGAACATTTTATCCAAGAGCTACAGAATACACATTTTTTGTTCATCAGCACATGGATCATTCTCAATGACAGACCTTATGTTAGGTCACAAAACTAGTCTTAAAATATTTTTAAATGAAATAATATCAGTCATCTTCTCTATACACAATGGAATAAAACTAGAAATCAACAACAAGAAGAATCTTGGAAACTATACAAATGCATGGAAATTAAACAATATGCTCCTGGATATGGGTCAATGAAGACATTAAGAAGGAAATTGGGCCAATGAAGAAATTAAGAACACTGAAAATTTCTTGAAACGAATGATAATGGAAACAACATGCCAAAACCTATGGAATATAGCAAAAGCAGTACTTATACATACCTACCCAAAAAAAGAAGAAAAACTTCAAACAACCTAACAATGCATCTTAAAGAACTAGAAAGGCAAGAACAAACCAAAACCAAAATTAGTAGACGAAAAGAAATAATAAAAATCAGAGCAGAAATAAAGGAAATTGAAATGAAGAAAACAATACAAAAGATCAATAAAACAAAAAGTTGGTTTTAAAAAACATAAACAAAATAGACAAACCTTTATCCAGACTAAGAAAAAAAGAGAGAAGACCCAAATAAATAAAATCAGAAATGAAAAAGGAGATATTACAACTGATACTGAAGAAATTCAAAAGATCCTTAGTGGCCACTATGAGCAACTATACGCCAATAAATTAAAAAATCTAGAAGAAATGGACAAACTCCTAGACACATGCAAACTACCAAGATTGAACCAGGAAAAAATCCAAAACCTGAATAGACCAATAACAAGTAACAAGATTGAAGCTGTTATAAAGTCTTCCAGTAAAGAAAAGACCAGCACCCAATGGCTTCACTGCTGAATTCTACAAACATTCAAAGAAAAGCTAATATCGATTTTCCTCAAACTATTCCAAAATTAGAGGATGAGAGCATACTTCCAAACTCATTCTACAAGGCCAGTATTACTCTTATACCCAAATCAGAAAAAGACACATCAAAAAAAGGAAACTACATGCCAATATCTCTGATGAATATTGACACAAATATCTTCAACAAAATACTAGCAAACCAAATTCAACAGTACGTTTAAAAGGCCATTTATCATGACCAAATGGGATTTATCCCTGAGATGCAAGGATGGTTCAACATACGTAAGCCAATCCATGTGATATATCGTATTAACAGAATGAAGGACAAAACCCATATGATCATTTCAATTGATGCTGAAAAAGCATTTGATAAATTTCAACATCCTTCATGATAAAAATCCTCAAACAAATAGAAATAGAAAGAACACACTGGCCGGGTGTGGTGGCTCATGCCTGTAATCCCAGCACTTTGGCAGGCAGAGGTGGGCGGATCACGAGGTCAGGAGTTCGAGACCAGCCTGGCCAACATAGAGAAACCCTGTCTCTACTAAAAATACAAAAAGTTAGCTGGGCGTGGTGGCAGGTGCCTGTAATCCCAGCTACTTGGGGGGCCAAAGCAGGAGAATTGCTTGAACCTGGAAGGTGGAGGTTGCAGTGAGCCGAGATTGTGCCACTGCACTCCAGCCTGGGTGACAGTTCAAGATGCCATCTTAAAAAAAAAAAAAAAGAAGAAGGAACATACCTCAATAGAATAAAAGCCATATATAACAGATTCATAGCTATTATCATACTGAATGGGGAAAAACTGAAAGCCTTTCCTCTAAGATCTGGAACATGCCAAGGATACCCACTTTCACCACTGTTATTCAACATAGTACTGAAATTCCTAGTTAGAGCAATGAGACAAAGAAATAAAGAGCATCCAAATTGGAAAGGAAGAAGTCAAATTGTCCTATTTGCAGATGATATGATTTTGTATTTGGAAAAACCTACACTGCACAAAAAACTATTAGAATTGATCAACAAATTCAGTAAAGTTGCAAGATACAAAATCAACATACGAAAATCGGTAACATTTCTATATGCCAATAATAAACAATCTGAAAAAAGAAATTTAAAAAGTAATCTCATGTACAATAGCCACAAATTAAACTAAATACCTAGGAATGAACTAAAGAACTGAAAGACCTCTATAATGAAAACTATGAAACACTGATGAAAGAAATTTAAGAGGACACCAAGAAATAGATAAATATTCCAGGTTCATATACTGAAAGAATCAATGTTGTTAAAATGTCCATACTACCCAAAGCAATCTACAGATTCAATTCAATCACTATCAAAATACCAATGATATTCTCCACAGAAATAGAAAAAACAATCCTAAAATTTATATGGAACCACAGAGGACCCAGAATAACCAAAGCTATCCCAAGCAAAAAGAACAAAATTGAAGAAATCAAATTACCTAATTGCAAATTATACTATGGAGCTATAGAAACCAAAAACAGCTTGATAGTGAGATAGAAACAGACACATAGACCAATGGAACAGAATAGAGAACACAGAAATAAATCTACACACCTACAGTGAACTCATTTTCAATAAAGGTGCCAAGAACATACACTGAGGAAAAGACAGTCTCTTCGATAAATGATGCTGGGAAAACAGGTTATCTATATGCAGAAGAATGAAAGTAGATGCCTATCTCTCGCCATATACAAAAACTAAATCAAAATGGATTGAAGGTGTAAATTTAAGACTTCAATCTATGAAATTACTAAAAGAAAACTTCAGGGAAACTCTCCAGGACATTGTTCTGGGCAAGAATTTCTTGAGTAATACCCCACAAGTGCAGGCAATCAAAGCAAAAATGGACAAATGAGATAACATTAAGTTAAAAAGTTCTGCACAACAAAGAAACAATCAACAAAATGAAGAGACAACTCACAAAATGGGAGAAAATATTTGCAAACAACCCATACGACAAGAGATTCATAAGCAGAATACATAAGGAACTCAACTCTATAGGAAAAAAATCTAATAATCCAATCAAAAGATGAACAAAAGATTTGAATAGACATTTCTCAAAAAAAGGCATACAAAAGGCATATAACAAGGTTTTCAACACCATTGATTATCAGAGGAATGCAAGTCAAACTACAATAAGATATCATCTCATCCCGGTTAAAATGGCTTATGTCCAAAAGACAGGCAAAAACAAATGCTGGAAGGGAGAGGAGAAAAGGGAACTTTCATACACTGTTGGTGGGAATGTAAATCAGTGCAACTACTATGGAGAACAGTTTTGAGATTCCTCAAAAAATTAAAACTAGAGATACTATATGATCCAGGAATCCTACTGCTGGGTATACACCCAAAAGAAAAAAGATCAGTGTATCAAAGAGATATCTGCATTCCCATGTTTGTTGTAGCACTCTTCACGATAGTCAAAATTTGGAAGCAACCTAAGTGTTCATCAACAAATGAGTAAATAAAGAAAACATCATATTATACACCATGTAGTACTATTCAGCCATAGAAAAGAACTAGAGCCTGTCATATGCAACAACATGGATGAAACTGGAGGTCATTATGCTAAGTGAAATAAGCCAGGCACAGAAAGACAAACATTCCATGTTCTCACTTATTTGTGGAAACTAAAAATCAAAATAATTGAACTCATGTAGATAGAGAGGAGAAGGATGGTTACCACAGGCTGGGAAAGGCAGCAATGGGGTTTGGGGGACATGGGGATGGTTAATGGGTACAAAAAAAAATAGAAAGAATGAATTAGACTTAGTATTTGACAGCACAACAGGGTGACTATAGTCAATGATAATTTAATTGTACATGTAAAAATAACAAGAAGAGCATAATTTGATTATTTGTGACCCAAGAGATAAATGTTTGAGGGGATGGATACACCCATTTTACATGATGTGATTATTATACATTGCATACCTGCATCAAAATATCTCATGTACCTCATAAATATATACACCTGCTATGTACCCACAAAAATTAAAATGAAAAATTAAAAATGTATATATATTGCATGCCATGTATTCAAATTTTAATTTTTTAGTAGCTGCATTAAAAAGGTAAAAAGAAACAGATGAAATTAATTTTAATAATGCCTTTTACTCAACCCAATATATTCAGATTATCATTTCAACATGTAATCAATACAAATTCATTTATTTGAGATAAAAATGAGATATTTTGAATCCTTTTTGTTTTAACCAAGTCTTTGAAGTCTGGTCTGTATTTTACATTTACAGCTCATCTCAATTCAGATTAGCCACATTTCAGGTGCTCAATAGCTTCATGTGAAAAGAGGCTACCATCTTGGACAGCACAGTTGAAGACTAACTGATTGATAAAAGAATGTTGAAAATACTTATGAAAGGTAAATGATGACATAATAAGTGTGAGCTGTAACACCATGTGCCACATAAGAAGACAATAATACCATTTATATAATTTAGATGCAGATTTTACTAGCATTCCCAGAAAAAAAAAAGTGTAGTGAATTTCTTCTTCTTTCCTTTTGGCAATATCATTCTGAAACCAGTGTGTGTAGAACTTAGGGGGAAAAATCACTAAAATGGTACGGCGTATAATGGAATAAAAATATTATGCCATTGGAATAAGGTGTCCTGGCTTTGAGACAAAAAGTAGAGTCAGACTGAGCACAGTGGCTTATGCCTGTAATTCCAGCCTTCTGGGAGGTGAGGCAGAAGGATTGCTTGAGACCAACGGGAGACATAGCAAGACGCTGTCTGAACGATACGTAAATATTATCTGGGCATGATGGTGTATGCCTGTAGTCCTAGCTACTCAGGAAGCTGAGGTGGGAGGATCATTTAAGCCCAGGAATTCGAGGTTACAGTGAGCTATAATCACACAACTGCACTCCAGCCCGGGCGACAGAGAGAGACCTTGTGAAGAAAAAAAAAAAAAAAAGTAGAGTCATGACTCTACTTTAATGTATTATGTATTATGAGAGTACATGACTCTCATAATAAAAAATTGCAGTTCAAAGGGAGGAGGGCTTCACGGATGACTTGCATATTTCCTAAGCTCCTAAAACATTCTTTAGAGGCAAGTATTTATCAACAACCTTTCTATTTGACAGCATATTAAAGATATTCCTACAGTTTAGGTGTTTCTGTAAGAGCAACTAAGGAATAACCCTGGAAAGATAAGAGCTTTTCATAACAACCAAGCTTTCAAACCAATCAATCCTCAAGACAATACTTTTTAAAAAATTGAATGAAGTCTACACATGAAGCTAAAAGCTTTGGTTTTCAAGAACCCTAGGGCTATACTTTAAAACAGCAGTAAAAAACATACTCAAAGATGGAAGAGAATGAGCACTGAAGAGAAACCAAGTGAATGTATAGTTGTGCCCCACCTTATAAATGTTCCTCACGTACTGCCACAGCTAAAATTAGGTCCCCACGTTTGAAATAATCCTTCCACAAAAGGTAGTTTATGTTGTATGAGCTCTTCTGTAACATAACGGTAGAATTTATAGTCTAGTGAGGACTACTACAGCCAAGTAAATAGGCATCTAAATTATTATATAGTGTGAAGACTACCAAGATAGGGAAGGTATAATGGAAGCACGCAGGAGGGGCCATAACCCAGACGTGAGGGGGAGGGAATGTTACCGGCGTCAGCTTCCTGAAGAAAGTGAAGTCTAAGCTAAACCTACACCATGAGTAGGTGTTAGCCTAGTGAAAGGAATTTGAAGAGGAAATGGAATATCCAAGGCCAGAGAGAAGCGTGACCTGGCATGGCATGTCAAAAAACTGAGATAAGTATGGTGGGAGGGTTGGGTGGGGCTGTCCAGGTGGAGAGATGTGGGTAAGGAGTTAAATAAGAGTGCCATCCTGCCATTCCTTTTAAGCTACCTTAACGAGTATGGACTTGATCTCTAGAACAATGGATAGCTACCAGAGGCATCTGAGTAACTGTTTCTGCTTTGACTCCCTACCTTTGGTGGGTTTCTAACTCCTCAATTACATGAAAATTCTAAAACTAAAGCATTTTGCAAGTGTTTTGGGGGTAAATGAAAAAGCTAACAAAACACAACTATCTTCAAATATAATGCAGAGAGGGAAAAATAGAGGGCTCAGACACATTTACTCCCTGGACTTGGAAAGTTAGTATTTTCTCAGTGATTCGTTGAAGATCTATTTTTTAACCTTTTTTTTATGGCCTGGCTGTTTCTTTGGAGTTTCATAAAATTAATGGCTTGTAACATCTCATTACTGGGCAAGTCTAAGGGCACCTTTCTCATCATTGCTTGAATTTCTGCCTTGAAGGGAATCCCCAGGATGGGAATTTTCCTGTGAGATGGATTGCTGTTTCATTTGAAGCCTTCCTTTCAACAAGGAAAAATTTCAAATCCCTCTCCATCTAATAGATAAGCTTGTGTGCATGAACACACACACACACACACACACACACACACGCACACACACACACCCATGAATTAAATCAGAACCAGGGCAAAAGAAAAGGAGGGAGGAATGACATAAGCAGCTTCCAAAGCACTGCCTCTACCTGATCATAGCCTTTTATCTCAATCATGGCAGGGGGAAAGCCCATGCCCTCAATCAAGCAAAAGATCTCAAGAGAATGCGGGCAGAGCTCATGTCTCTTCTCCAAATATGAATTTTTTTCTATTTTTCCTTTGCTAATGTGTTCAAAGTATTTCCTTTCTCTGGCATTCCACTGCCCTCTATTTCTTAATTTTCTTCTACTGACTCTAGACTGGCGGCTTTTTCTTAGCTCAGTCTCTAAACCCTTTGTGTAGTTTCTTATGGGCATTTACTCTTATTCTACCTATGCCTAGAGAAGATCAAATAAGCTAGTTGGTATCCTCTGTCCAGAACTTCTGCACATTCTTAAGGACCATGAACAAGGAACCACTAAGGCTTTTTTTTCTCTGATCTATATTTATAATGCCACTTCCTGGTTATTTTTATTTTCCAGACCCATAATCTGTTTTGTGGCAAGCCCTGGAAGGAACTCTCAGGTTTTTCATGTCTCTCTAAGCAGGATTTGGCAATACTAGATACTGTATTTTAGTAGGATTTTGGCTAGTGTTCAGGACAATAGGCAGAGCATAACCCCCTGGGTTTAAAAAAAAAAAAAAAACTACTGGGGCCTGGGTGTTTATTCTTCTTCTCTCAAGCCACTGGGAATAGAGCTTTCAAACAAGACCAAAGAAAAATATGAGAATAAAAAGGCTTCATGGAAAAAATAAGGTATCTTTAGGGTGAGTCATGCAGGGGAAAGTGTGTCGAGCACCTGTCAGTAGTACCTTTCTGATTCAGTCATGAGTATCAACTTAATTCTTTCTTTTGAGAAGAAAGCCAAGGTATTTTGAAATGCAGAGCTGTTTAGATGTGGTACCCATTCTGCAAAGTTAATAACATTTTTGAGGGTTCATTAATCTCAACAAGCCTGAAAAAAAATAAATTTTCACGTTCTTGCTCTCCTACTATCATTCTTACAGTTCTTTTACATAAATAATTGGTTATGGTTCAAATTAAAATAACTTTGACAATTATTAAGCAAGCTAGGAGTGTTTTGAGCTTGCGCTGTGATGTGAGATATCAGCGCCCCAGGGTGCCTCAAGACCATGTGTTATCTTATGATAACATTCAACTCACTTTTTTCTAGGCTTATAAAATACAAGTTTTTCATTTAGCAGCTGAAATGACTGTGTTCTCTTTAGATAATATTCCCTCACTGAAAGGTTAGTCTCAATATAATTTTTATGGTTAAAGCACAAATGTGGTATTTATGAGGACTAGGATTTGTGTTCCTGGCAACCCGAGTGTCCTTAAAAGCATTGCAACCCTGTCCTCATTTCACAAGTCCTATAATGTTTTGCAGACCACTGTGTCCTCTATACTTAAATCCTTCTCATAGACTAACAAGTGGCAAGCCTTCACTCTTACACATATTATAATCTTTGTGGGATGCACTAAAGACCTCTGTGTGATGAATTGTCATCTCCCTCAACCTCAAAGGTAACTGGCTATAAAATTGTTTTATGTTCCTAGTATTCCTAGTCCTCGTGTAAAAATACTAGCTGTAATTCAGTGTTGGCAATGTGGTATTATTCATAAAGCATTCAGACTGTACAGTTTTAGAATGTCATCAGAAATTCCTGATTGAATTACAATCTAGCATTCAGCTAAGTGTCCTTTTTTATGCATGAAAATTACTCACAAGCATTTCCCAACATCTCCAGGGCCTACATGGGAGTTCCAGAGGGAGCAACACTTTGCATAATCCTTCAAAAATATCTTCAGGGACATTCAAGAACCAAGAATTGGATAAAGCTTTTAAAATCAATGCTGGTTACCAAAAAAAAAAAACACAGCTTACAAAATGAAAATGTGTTGATGATTTTCCAAAGAGGAAGAGGAAGCCTCTGAAAATATGACTCAACTTCACTTGCTGGTTTCCAAAGCAAAATTTCTAAGTTGATGACATGGATTTAGCCCAACTGTGTCAGACAATTTTTGGTGAGGTAGGCGATGGGGTTTTGTTTGTTTCTTGCAGAATTTGGGGGTACTTGATTTGTGCTGTTCTTTGCTAAAAACACTTATCTGCCCCACTCAAAATCCATTCACACATAGATGTTTTCTTATTCACATTTCTATGTTTAATTTCAAGAGATAATACTTTTACAGATGACTTTCCCTATTGTATCAGCTTCTCTGATTCTAGCACTATAATCAGCATCTTATTTTACAAGTGCTTTTTCTTGACTCTAGCCTTATTTTTTTAAGTTCTTTCCATAATTTTATAAATTCCCCTTCTTTATAAATAAGAAAATAATTTTTTCCTCTGTTGTGGCCTTTTCCAACTTTGTCCAATAGCAAATTTGTCCAGCCTAGCTGGTGGCAGTATATTTAGTACTAAGTAATATAATGAATTCTCTAAATATGAGCTCTGTGGCTCTGTAGTGTGGTGGTGTCATAGAATATCAGAGATATTTTAGTCCTGATTCAATACCTGCACATACATGACATATAGACATAACATTGTTTTATGCCTGTAGACTTGCTTTGTTTCTTCAAAAATATATGTTAATAAAAATGTGAGCAGATTTGCTGCTTCACTGAATATTTAACACTCCTTCATTAAATTAGTTCACTGTCAATAACAGATTTCATTCTAAGATTCAAGGCAGGAGATGGGGAATGGCAACAATCTGAAAAATAAAAAAAGAAGGAACTTCTAAGAATATTTAGATTTCATTGTCATACAGTCTGCACCTTCTACCAATTCCTAGGCACTTACTGTCGATAGTAAATTTGTCCAGTCTAAACTTACTAGATTCATTCTGTTTTATTATTAAATAAAGTCATTTAACACTGCATACTAAAGCTAAATTAAACATGTTCCCAGGATAATTATCTCTATATATACTTACATTCATTCACTAGAACACTACTTTCAATCTTATAATACTAATGCTTTCAAATTCACACCTCAATGCCAATATTCTCCTCTGACTTTAACATTTTCTGGATTGATAATCAATATAGTGGAGTTATTGTCATTCATAAAATTAAGATATAGGTCATTAGCTAATCTTGATAGTAAGACATTTACATGTAATGTTACACAAGGATGTTTTGTTTTGTTATTGCCAATTAGTAGTCCAAGTTAATTGGAAGTTTGCTCTGTGGGGCATAGAATTATGTGGCTCAAACACATTTTCAAAATGACAATACAAGACAGAGTCATAATTAGTAAAATTTTATACCCCAAATTTCTCTTATTTCAATACATATTTAATTATGATGTGAGTGGGCTTCCTTTAAAAACAATCCAGAAAATTCTACTTAGACTAACTTTATAATAAACATATTATATATATATTAAATGTTTAATATATAATTAATATATATATATTAAATATATATTAAATATATATATATATATATATTAAAATATAACTGTTCTTTTCATATAATTTGTTTCATAAAGCATATGTTAGTAACTGGAATTTTCAAGTAATTCTGAATTCTTCCAAAGCACAGGTCTACTAAAATGGCCCTACTAAGACCTCTGGTAAGAGAGCAGCAACAATTCAACTGCCTGAATGAAATGCCAAATGGCATAAAGTAAAATTGTTTTGTGTGTCGCCCCTGAGTTATTCACACATCAGCAGGAAGTGAAGTGAGGAGCCTGAATTCCATGTCCTTTACCACTTGCCCTCTATGCCATTTATGAAAGAACCCCTCATAAGGAAAAATAACATCAATAATGATGATCTTACTCCTCATCTCTTAAATATTCACAGCTCAGCAAAAGCCTAATAAGAAGAGTGGCCTTTATGTCCTCTGTCTAGATGTCCTTCCAATATCATTTGAGGAAACCTTGTAAAAGACAAATAACAATCATGATAGAAAATTTATTACGAAAGAAGGAAAGGCATGATGAGGAAGGTATTTAATAGAAATTTCAGTAGATGAGCTTTGATATTATCTCTTGTTTTGCTACTCCTCTTGGGAAGAACCAACCCTCAAATAGCGATTGAGTTTAAACTCCTCTGAACAAGTATTATTTCTCTGATTACTCAGAAAGATCTATTTTCTTCCGATATTTTATTATTACTTGTCCAGCCAGAATTCCAAACCAACATTCCTTCTAAAATATCTCCTTGCTCCTCTTCTCATTCTGCCAGTTTCACCAGCTTACTTTCATTCCCATTTCCCACTATTTTCACTGCCACTCTAATATATATGTCTCACTTATAACCCTCAGCCATCTCCAAACCTTTCAGAGAATACCCATAATGGAAACATTACAGGATTAGGAATTAGGGCTCAGAATATCTCAGCTCTAATCAGTGAAGCAATACAGTATATGTGTTTAAGAGTGAGGCCTAAAGAGATTAAATAAATAGATCATACTCCCAGCTTTACCACTTACTAATTATGTGATGGTGGTGAACTTATTTAACCTCCCTGGGCCAATTTTTTCATCTGTAAAATGGAGATAAAAACAACATATATCTCAGTGGCTGGGCGTGGTGGTTCATGCCTGTAATCCCAGCACTTTGGGAAGCCGAGGTGGGCGGATCATGAGGTGAGGAGTTAAAGACCAGCCTGACCAATATGGTGAAGCCCTGTCTCTACTAAAAATACAAAAATTAGCTGGGCATGATGGTGCGCACCTGTAATCCCAACTACTCAGGAGGCTGAGGCATGAGAATCGCTTGAACCTGGGAGGCAGAGGTTGCAGTGAGCTGAGATCAGGCCACTGCACTCCAGCCTGGGAGACAGAAAGAGATTCTGTATCAAAAAAAAAAAGTATATATATATATATATGTGTGTGTGTGTGTGTGTGTGTGTGTGTGTGTATATATGTGTGTGTATATATATATATATATAGAAAGTTATCAAGATTACAAGGTAGAGCATTTAGAATTCTACCTACTAACTGGGGAGCAGCCAAGATGGCCGAATAGGAACAGCTCCGGTCTACAGCTCCCAGCATGAGTGACGCAGAAGACGGGAGATTTCTGCATTTCCATCTGAGGTACCAGGTTCATCTCACTAGGGAGTGCCAGACAGTGGGCGCAGGACAGTGGGTGCAGTGCACCGTGCACGAGCCGAAGCAGAGTGAGGCATTGCCTCACTCGGGAAGTGCAAGGGGTCAGGGAGTTCCCTTTCCTAGTCAAAGAAAGGGGTGTCAGACAGCACCTGGAAAATCGGGTCACTCCCACATGAATACTGCGCTTTTCCGATGGGCTTAAAAAACAGTGCACCAGGAGATTATATCCCACACCTGGCTCGGAGGGTCCTACGCCCACGGAGTCTCACTGATTGCTAGCACAGCAGTCTGAGATCAAACTGCAAGGCGGCAGCGAGGCTGTGGGAGGGGCGCCCAACATTGCCCAGGCTTGCTTAGATAGACAAAGCAGCAGGGAAGCTCGAACTGGGTGGAGCCCACCACAGCTCAAGGAGGCCTGCCTGCCTCTGTAGGCTCCACCTCTGGGGGCAGGGCACAGAAAAACAAAAAGACAGCAGTAACCTCTGCCGACTTAAATGTCCCTGTCTGACAGCTTTGAAGAGAGCAGTGCTTCTCCCAGCACACAGCTGGAGATCTGAGAATGGGCAGACTGTCTCCTCAAGTGGGTCCCTGACCCCTGACCCCCGAGCAGCCAAACTGGGAGGCACCCCCCAGCAGGGGCAGACTGACACCTCACATGGCTCGGTACTCCTCTGAGACAAAACTTCCAGAGGAACGATCAGACAGCAGCATTCGCGGTTCACGAAAATCTGCTGTTCTGCAGCCACCGCTGCTGGTACCCAGGCAAACAGGGTCTGGAGTGGACCTCTAGCAAACTCCAACAGACCTGCAGCTGAGGGTCCTGTCTGTTAGAAGGAAAACTAACAAACAGAAAGGACATCCACGCCAAAAACCCATCTGTACATTACCATCATCAAAGACCCAAGGTAGATAAAACCACGAAGATGGGGGAAAAAACAGAGCAGAAAAACTGGAAACTCTAAGAAGCAGAGCGCCTCTCCTCCTCCAAAGGAACGCAGTTCCTCACCAGCAATGGAACAAAGCTGGATGGAGAATGACTTTGATGAGTTGAGAGAAGAAGGCTTCAGATGATCAAACTACTACGAGCTACAGGACTAAATTCAAACCAAAGGCAAAGAAGTTAAAAACTTTGAAAAAAATTGAGACGAATGTATAACTAGAATAACCAATGCCGAGAAGTGCTTAAAGGAGCTGATGGAGCTGAAAGCCAAGGCTCGAGAACTACGTGAAGAATGCACAAGCCTCAGGAGCCGATGCGATCAACTGGAAGAAAGGGTATCAGTGATGGAAGATGAAAAGAATGAAATGAAGCGAGAAGGGAAGTTTAGAGAAAAAGGAATAAAAAGAAATGAACAAAGCCTCCAAGAAATATGGGACTATGGGAAAAGACCAAATCTACGTCTGACTGGTGTACCTGAAAGTGACAGGGAGAATGGAACCAACTTGGAAAACACTCTGCAGGATATTATCCAGGAGAACTTCCCCAATCTAGCAAGGCAGGCCAACATTCAGATTCAGGAAATACAGAGAATACCACAAAGATACTCCTCGAGAACAGCAACTCCAAGACACATAATTGTCAGATTCACCAAAGTTGAAATGAAGGAAAAAATGTTAAGGGCAGCCAGAGAGAAAGGTCGGGTTACCCACAAAGGGAAGCACATCAGACTAACAGCGGATCTCCCGGCAGAAACTCAACAAGCCAGAAGAGAGTGGGGGCCAATATTCAACATTCTTAAAGACAAGAATTTTCAACCCAGAATTTCATATCCAGCCAAGCTAAGCTTCATAAATGAAGGAGAAATAAAATCCCTTACAGACAAGCAAATGCTGAGAGATTTTGTCACCACCAGGCCTGCCCTAAAAGAGCTCCTGAAGGAAGCACTAAACATGGAAAGGAACAATCAGTACCAGCCACTGCAAAATCATGCCAAATTGTAAAGACCATCGAGGCTAGGAAGAAACTGCATGAACTAACGAGCAAAATAACCAGCTAACATCATAATGACAGGATCAAATTCACACATAACAATATTAACTTTAAATGTAAGTGGACTAAATGCTCCAATGAAAAGACACAGACTGGCAAATTGGATAAAGAGTCAAGACCCATCAGTGTGCTATATTCAGGAAACCCATCTCATGTGCAGAGACACATATAGGCTCAAAATAAAAGGGTGGAGGAAGATCTACCACGCAAGTGGAAAACAAAAAAAGGCAGGGGTTGCAATCCTAGTCTCTGACAAAACAGACTTTAACCCAACAAAGATCAAAAGAGACAAAGAAGGCCATTACATAATGGTAAAGGGATCAATTCAACAAGAAGAGCTAACTATCCTAAATATATATGCACCCAATACAGGAGCACCCAGATTCATAAAGCAAGTCCTGAGTGACCTACAAAGAGACTTAGGCTCCCACACAATAATAATGGAGACTTTAACACCCCACTGTCAACATTAGACAGATCAGTGAGTCAGAAAGTCAAAAAGGATACCCAGGAATTGAACTCAGCTCTGCACCAAATGGACCTAATAGACAGCTACAGAACTCTCCACCCCAAATCAACAGAATATACATTTGTTTCAGCACCACACCACACCTATTCCAAAATTGACAGCATAGTTGCAAGTAAAGCTCTCCTCAGCAAATGTAAAAGAACAGAAATTATAACCAACTGTCTCTCAGACCACAGTGCAATCAAACTAGAACTCAGGGTTAAGAAACTCACTCAAAACCGCTCAACTACATGGAAAATGAACAACCTGCTCCTGCATGACTACTGGGTACATAACGAAATGAAGGCAGAAATAAAGATGTTCTTTGAAACCAATGAGAACGAAGACACAACATACCAGAATCTCTGGGACACATTCAAAGCATTGTGTAGCGGGAAATTTATAGCACTAAATGCCCACAAGAGAAAGCAGGAAAGATCTAAAATTGACACCCTAACATCACAACTAAAAGAACTAGAAAAGCAAGAGCAAACACATACAAAAACTAGCAGAAGGCAAGAAATAACTAAAATCAGAGCAGAACTGAAGAAAATAGAGACACAAAAAACCCTTCAAAAATTAATGAATCCAGGAGCTGGTTTTTTGAAAGGATCAACAAAATTGATAGACTGCTAGCAAGACTAATAAAGAAGAAAAGAGAGAAGAATCAAATAGATGCAATAAAAAATGATAAAGGGGATATCACCACTGATCCCACAGAAATACAAACTACCATCAGAGAATACTACAAACACCTCTACACAAATGAATTAGAAAATCTAGAAGAAATGGATAAATTCCTCGACACATACACCCTCCCAAGACTAAACCAGGAAGAAGTTGAATCTCTGAATAGACCAACAACAGGCTCTGAAATTGTGGCAATAATCAATAGCTTACCAACCAAAAAGAGTCCAGGACCAGATGGATTCACAGCCAAATTCTACCAGAGGTACAAGGAGGAACTGGTACCATTCCTTCTGAAACTATTCCAATCAATAGAAAAAGAGGGAATCCTCCCTAACTCATTTTATGAGGGCAGCATCATCCTGATACCAAAGCCTGGCAGAGGCACACAAAAAAAGAGAATTTTAGAGCAATATCCCTGATGAACATCGTTGCAAAAATCCTCAATAAAATACTGGCAAACCAAATCCAGCAGCACATCAAAAAGCTTATCCACCATGATCAAGTGGGCTTCATCCCTGGGATGCAAGGCTGGTTCAATACATGCAAATCAATAAATGTAATCCAGCATATAAACAGAACCAATGACAAAAACCACATGATTATCTCAATAGATGCAGAAAAGGCCTTTGATAAAATTCAACAACACTTCATGCTAAAAACTCTCAATAAATTAGGTATTGATGGGACATATCTCAAAATAATAAGAGCTATCTATGACAGACCCACAGCCAATATCATACTGAATGGGCAAAAACTGGAAGCATTCCCTTTGAAAACTGGCACAAGACAGGGATGCTCTTTCTCACCACCCCTATTCAACATAGTGTTGGAAGTTCTGGCCAGGGCAATTAGGCAGGAGAAGGAAATAAAGGGTATTCAATTAGGAAAAGAGGAAGTCAAATTGTCCCTGTTTGCAGATGACATGATTGTATATCTAGAAAACCCCACTGTCTGAGCCCAAAATCTCCTTAAGCTGATAAGCAACTTCAGCAAAGTCTCAGGATACAAAATCAATGTACAAAAATCACAAGCATTCTTTTACACCAATAACAGACAAACAGAGAGCCAAATCATGAGTGAACTCCCATTCACAATTGCTTCAAAGAGAATCAAATACCTAGGAATCCACCTTACAAGGGACGTGAAGGACCTCTTCAAGGAGAACTACAAACCACTTCTCAATGAAATAAAAGAGGATGCAAACAAATGGAAGAACATTCCATGCTCATGGGTAGAAAGAACCAACATTGTGAAAATGGTCATACTGCCCAAGGTAATTTATAGATTCAATGCCATCCCCATCAAGCTACCATGACTTTCTTCACAGAATTGGAAAAAACTACTTTAAAGTTCATATGGAACCAAAAAAGAGCCCGCATCGCCAAGTCAATCCTCAGCCAAAAGAACAAAGCTGGAGGCATCACACTACCTGACTTCAAACTATACTACAAGGCTACAGTAACCAAAACAGCATGGTACTGGTACCAAAACAGAGATATAGATCAATGGAACAGAACAGAGCCCTCAGAAATAACGCTGCATATCTACAACTATCTGATCTTTGACAAACCTGAGAAAAACAAGCAATGGGGAAAGGATTCCCTGTTTAATAAATGTTGCTGGGAAAACTGGCTAGCCATATGTAGAAAGCTGAAACTGGATCCCTTCCTTACGCCTTATACAAAAATTAATTCAAGATGGATTAAAGACTTAAATGTTAGACCTAAAACCATAAAACCCCTAGAAGAAAACCTAGGCATTACCATTCAGGACATAGGCATGGGCAAGGACTTCATGTCTAAAACACCAAAAGCAATGGCAACAAAAGCCAAAATTGACAAATCGAATCTAATTAAACTCAAGAGCTTCTGCACAGCAAAAGAAATTACCATCAGAGTGAACAGGCAACCTACAAAATGGGAGAAAATTTTCGCAACCTACTCATCTGACAAAGGGCTAATATCCAGAATCTACAATGAACTCAAACAAATTTACAAGAAAAAAACAAACAACCCCATCAAAAAGTGGGCAAAGGATATGAACAGACACTTCTCAAAAGAAGACATTTATGCAGCCAACAGACACATGAAAAAATGCTCACCATCACTGGCCATCAGAGAAATGCAAATCAAAACCACAATGAGATACCATCTCACACCAGTTAGAATGGCAATCATTAAAAAGTCAGGAAACAGCAGGTTCTGGAGAAGATGTGGAGAAATAGGAACACTTTTACACTATTGGTGGGAGTGTAAACTAGTTCAACCATTGTGGAAGTTAGTGTGGCGATTCCTCAGGGATCTAGAACTAGAAATACCATTTGACCCAGCCATCCCATTACTGGGTATATACCCAAAGGACTATAAATCATGCTGCTATAAAGACACATGCAGACGTATGTTTATTGTGGCACTATTCACAATAGCAAAGACTTGGAACCAACCCAAATGTCCAACAATGATAGACTGGATTAACAAAATGTGGCACATATACACCATGGAATACTATGCAGCCATAAAAAATGATGAGTTCATGTCCTTTCTAGGGACATGGATGAAATTGGAAATCATCATTCTCAGTAAACTATCACAAGGACAAAAAACCAAACACCGCATGTTCTCACTCATAGGTGGGAACTGAACAATGAGAACACATGGACACAGGAAGGGGAACATCACACTCTAGGGACTGTTGTGGGGTGGGGGAATGGGGGAGGGATAGCATTGGGAGATATACCTAATGCTAAATGACGAGTTAATGGGTGCAGCACACCAGCATGGCACATGTATACATATGTAACTAACCTGCACATTGTGCACATGTACCCTGAAACTTAAAGTATAATAGTGATAAAATAAAAAATAAAAAATAAAAAAAAGAATTCTACCTATTAACCAAAATACTGAATACACATTGGCTATTTGTATTAGTGTGTGTGTGAGTTTGTGCATGTGTATACGGCACACAGTATACTAGCTGCAACAGTCTCTGATGTTTCAGTTTCCTTGTCTGAAAAATAGAAGTTTAGATTGGACCATCAGTAAAATTCCTTCTTGCTCCAAAATATCAGGGACATGAGTCTAATACAAATCTTCTATTTTTTGAATTCTAAGACTTTAATAGCAATCTGTCAGTTAACTTGTATAGCAGATGAAATGGAAGATCATAAAACAAATAAATAGCAAATCCTCTGTCCTTAAGAGTCTTAAAATATTTTGTTTTAAAAAGTAAAGATAAGTTTCAATTTGTTCCCTCAGATATATATCATTTTCTTCCTGTATTACTTGATAAGGTTTTCAGGAAAATATAAAACACGAAGGAAATTTACTTATAGGATAAATGTTATGATAAATTATGAAATAAAATAAAGTCACATGATACGTTAAGTTTACCAACCAAATAAATTTGAGAATTGAATAAATAACATTTATGGTAAAAATACAATAAATTACACTTTTATTCACATTCAATTAATATTTACTGAGCTGCTTCTATTTGCTGAGCGTAACAATAAATTAGAAAAGGCTTTAGTGTAAACATTTAGAGAGGAAAAGAGACAGGAAATGGCTTGCCACCTCAGGACAAAGGGAAAACTGCGTTGGCCAAAACTGGCCTGAGGGAAACAGAAGTGCTACCTCAGATGGAGATTAATCAATCTGAAATTAAGAGAAAAAGATCCTTAGATGTGGTAGAGGTGAGCAAATCTTTGTTTTAAATATCCAGATATCATTTTTATTACTGGTGTTATTAAAATCAAAGTTCTAAACCTCAAAAAAAGCTTAAAAACATTTGGTTCCCTAAAGCCACAAATAGTCTTATAGAACATAGCATAATTTAGGTATTAAAAAGTCCTCATTATTTGAAACAAGATAAAACAGAGATGTGCTCTAGCTAGGGTTTAGAAAATATGTTAAGGAAAATCCAAATGGGGGCAAAAATGAGACCCTGGAATAAAAGAGTTGCTGAAACATTTAGAGAAGTAGATTTCCCCTTCTTTTTAGTGAGATAAGAAAATAAGAAATTATTCTTTATTTAAATATTTGTTTACAATTTGTTAATTTCAACTACATTTCAAAAAATGTTAATTATGTTACTTTAAAAAATAAATTTTAAGTGAGGGTATTGGACTAGATGATCTCTAAGAAATTTTCTGTGTTAGTCCATTTTCATACTGCTATAAAGAGCTACCTAATACTGGGTAATTTATAAGGAAAAAACGTTTAATTGAATCACAGTTCCATATGGCTGGGGAGGCCTCAGGAAAATTACAATCATGGCAGAAGGCGAAGGGGAAGCAAGGCACATCTTACATGGTGGCAGGAGAGATAAAGAGAGAGTGAGGTGGGAAGTGCCACACTTCAAAACCATCAGCTCTCATGAGAACTCACTCACTATCATGAGAACAGCAAGCAAGAAATCCACCCCCATGATCCAATTATCTCCCACCAGGCCCCTCCTCCAACATGTGGGAATTACAATTCAAAATGAGAATTGGGAGGGGACACAGAGCCAAACCATATCATTCTGTCCCTGGCCCTTCCAAAATCTCATGTCCTTTTCACATTTCAATATCAATCATGCCTTCCCAACAGTCCCCCAAAGTCTTAACTCATTCCAGCATTAACTCAAAAGTCCAAGCTCTGAGACAAGGCAAGTCCCTTCCACCTATAAGCCTGTAAAATCAAAAACAAGTTTAGTTACTTCCAAGATGCAATGGGGGTACAGGCATTGGGTAAATGTTTCCATTCCAAATGGGAGAAATTGGCCAAAACAAAGAGGCCACAGGCCCCATGCCAGTCTGAAACCCAGTGGGGCAGTCATTAAATCTTAAAGCTCTAAAATGATCTTCTTTGACTCCATGCCTCATATCCAGCACACACTGATGCAAGAGGTGGGTTCCTACAGCCTCAGACAGCTCCACTTCTGTGACTCTGCAGTGTACAGCCCCTGTGGCTGCTTTCACTAGCTGGCATTGAGTGCCTGTGGCTTTTCCAGGTGCACAGTGCAAGCCGTTTGGTGTATCTACCATTCTAGGGTCTGGAGGACGGTGGCCCTCTTCTTACAGCCCCCCTAGGCAACATTGCCCTCTGCATTGCCCTCCCCTCTGCATTGCCCTAATGAAGGTTCTCCACAAGGGTTCCACCCCAGCAGCAGACTTCTGTCTGGACATCTAGGTGTTTCCATACATCCTTTGAAAGCTAGGTGGAGGCTCCCAAAGCTCAACTCTTGCCTTCTGCACAACTGTAAGCCCAACACCACGTGAAAGCTGCACAGGTTTGGGGCTTGCACCTTCTGAAGCAACAGCCCAAGCTGTTCCTTGTCCCCTTTTAGCCACAACTGGAGCTGGACCAGCCAGGACACTGGGCACCATGTCCAGAGGTTTCACAGAGCAGCAAGGCCCTGGGCCTGGCCCACAAAACCACTTTTTCCTCCCAGGCCTCCAGGCCTGTGATAGGAGGCTATGCCATGTAGATCTCTGAAATGCCCTAGAGACATTTTCCCCATTGTCTTGGCTATTAGTATTTGGCTTTTCTTTACTTATGCAAATTCCAACAGCAAGCAGCTTAAATTTCTTCCCATAAAATGGGTTTTTCTTTTTTCTCATCACACAATCAAGCTGCACATTTTCCAAACTTTTACGCTCTACTTCCCTTTTAAACATAAGCTCTAATTTCAGACAATCTCTTTGTGAACACACATGATTGTATGCTTCAGAAAAAGCTGGAATGCTTTGCTGCTTAGAAATTTCTTCTGTCAGACACCCTAAATCATCTCTTTGAATTCAAAGTTTCGTGTCTAGGATCTCTAGGGCAGGGGCAAAATGCTGCTAATCTCTTTGCTAAAGCATAGGAAGAGTGACCTTTGCTCCAGTTCCTGGTAAGTTTCTCATCTTCATCTGAGACTACCCCAGCCTGGGCTTCATTGTTCATATCACTATCAGCATTTTGGTCACAATCATTCAACTAGTCTCTAGGAAGTTCCAAACTTCCCCACATCTTCCTTTCTTCTTCTGAGCCCTCCAAACTGTTCCAACCTCTGCCTGCTTCCCAGTTCCAAAATCACTTCCACATTTTCAGGTATCTTTATAGCAGTGCCCCAAACTCCCAGTACCAATTTTTCCATATTACTCCTTTTTCACACTATGACAAAGAACTACCTGAGAGTGGGTAATTTATAAAGAAAATAGGTTTAATTGCCTCACAGTTCCACACGGCTGGGGAGGCCTCAGGAAACTTACAATCATGGCGGAAGGTGAAGGGGAAGCAAGGCACACTTCACATAGTGGCAGGAGAGATGGTCGGGGGCAGGAAGTACCACACTTTGAAACCATCAGTTCTCATGAGAACTCACTTACTATCGTAAGAACAGCAAGGGAGAAATCCACTCCATGATCCAATCATCTCCCACCAGGCCTCTCTTCCAACATGTGGAGATTACAATTCAACCTGAGATTTGGGTGGGAATGCAGAGCCAAACCATACCACTTTCTATTTCTAAAGTTACATAAATTTATTTAGTAATAAAATAATAATATGAAAATACTACAACAACAATATGACAACATTTTCAAATATGGTATTTCTCCTACAAAGGAAACTTTACAAGGCTCTATTCAAGAAAGCAAATCAAATGCCTGTTGCTAAGAGAATCTGGGAATATTTGTCATTCTGTCCTTGATATAGACAAGAAAATTATTTCACACCTAAGTTAATCAAGAAAGTCTCCAAGATAACTTGTGTTTGAAAAAAATGCAGGATGGGCATATGTCTGTGTGTGTAGAGGGAGTGACATTGAATAATTAATTTTTGTTTTGTTCTGTTTTTAAATGAAAATAAATAGATCTTAAGCTGAATTGAATAGATATCAAATGTTTTACTCTTTTTCTATTAATTTTCCAAAATTCAGAGAAAAGAAGCACAAACAAAAGAAATGATTTATCTTTAAAGAAGGTAACTATTGACTTAAAGTCAAAAGTTTTGATTGGTTTAGAGTCGATCAGTCTTTTTGAAAAGCAGAAGCTTTTTAACTGTTGAAAAAAACTTTATTTTGGGGTAAATGTTTCCCTTCCAAATGGGAGACATTGGCCAAAACAAAGAGGCCACAGGCCCCATGCCAGTCTGAAACCCAGTGGGGCAGTCATTAAATCTTAAAGCTCTAAAATGATCTTCTTTGACTCCATGCCTCACATCCAGCACACACTGATGCAAGAGGTGGGTTCCTACAATAGAAAAAAGCTTTCATTTTCTTTCTGTTCTGAATCCTACTGTTCTTGATATTGTATTATTTCAATAACATTCATAGAGAGTCCTTAATTACTTAGTTCTGTTATGCTTCCCAAATATATCATGGAAATTAGACAGTGGTTGAATTTAGGTCATGTGAAGGATTATTTTCTACATGGGTAGAAGATAGGAAATAATTTAATTGATATTTTATTGTAAGTGTGCAGTGGCTAATGTACAATAATAGGGATTCTGGAGACCTAGGATTAGGTTCTGGCCTTGACACCAGGATCATTCATTCAGTCATCAAATACTTAATAAATGTCTATTAATAGTATCTATTATGTGTCCTTGCGCCTATGGAGTTTTCAGTCTCTGAGAGATAGGAATGAAGGGACAACAGACAATAAACAGATACATAATTATAAGTTGCAACAAGTAAAGAGAAGTAAATAACAATGCATAAAGAGAGAGAATAACAGGAAGAGGAACTCTTATGGAGTAGTGAAAAACTGGCAACTCAGAAGTGATGATACTTGGCTGAAACCTGATATATAAAATGAATCTAGCCTTGCAAATAGGGCAAAAATAGCTCCAGGCAGAGGAAACCACATCTATAGTAGCTCCGAGACAAGAAGAGTTTGGCACTTTCAAACAATTACAGAAAAGTGTGCATCACACATACTGCATAGAAAATGTCTTATCTAAGACCAGTAAATTGTTCGGGATCCAAAGAAATAATCTGAATGGGCTACTACAGAGTTGACTCAGAGCTCAATGGACTGTGATCATTTCTATGAACCCTCTGAGGGCAAGGTACTCTATGTTGAGATGATTTTTGGCCAAGTCTAAAATATGGTCATCTGTCACTTAACATCATGAATCACTTCTGAGAAATGTGTCATTAGGGGATTCCATCATTGTGTGAATGTCATAGAGTATACTTACAAAAACCTATATGAGATCGCCTACTACCCACCTAGGCTACACTATATAGCCTGGGGGTCCCCAGTCCCCAGGTCACAGATGGTACCAGTCCGTGGCCTGTTAGGAACTGAGCTGCACAGCGAGGAGTGAGCAGCAGGTGAGCCAGTGAAGCTTCATCTGTATTTATAGCTGTTCCCCATTTCTCACATTACCACCTGAGCTCTGCCTCCTGTCAGATTGGCAGTGGCATTAGATTTTCATAGGAGTGCAAACCCTATTGTGAACTGCACATGCAGGGGATCTACGTTGTATGCTTCTTATGAGAATCTAATGCCTGATGATCTGTCGCTGTCTCCCATCACCCCCAGATGGGACTGTCTGGTTGCAGGAAAATAAGCTCAGGCCTCCCACTGATTCTACATGATGATGAGTTCTATAATTATTTCATTATATGTTACAATGTAAAAATAGAAATGAAATGCCAAACGAATATAATGTGCTTGGATCATCCCAAAACCATTCCCCTCCCAAAGTCCGTGGAAAAATTGTCTCCCAAGAAACCAGTCCCTGGTACCAAAAAGGTTGGGGACCACTGGTATAGCCCATTGCTTCTAGGTAAACCAGTACAACATATTGCTGTACTGAACACTGTAGGTAATTGGAACACAATGCTAAGTATTTGTGTATCTAAACATAGAAAAGGTAAAGTAAAAACAACGTAGTATAATATTAGGGGATCACCATTGCATACGTGGTCCACATTTGACCAAAATGTCGTCATGCAGTACACGATTGTAAAATTAACAAAGTACTGAGTTAATTTGTGTCTGAATTTTAAAATGACTGTCCAAATAATCCGGATTTTCAAAAAATCAACTGCCATCATTCATATTTAGTCTTCTGGAGTCACTCAATTGTGCATTAATGTGTTGGCAGTAACTAGAAATACTTGAACTTTAATTATTTTTTTAAAAAATCATTTATTTCCCTAAGATGAAATCTGTCATGTGATAATGAGATGTATATGACATTTTTCTGTAGTTATAGCAATAATTTATATGTTCTGTGGTGAAATAACCTGATGACATATATACAACTTGCTAAAAATGTGTACAAGTCAAATGTCTAAGATAGCTGATTGAAATAATTTAATTTTTTGAGACTGAGTTTCGATCTTGTTGCCCAGGCTGGAGTGCAATGGCGTGATCTTGGCTCACTGCAAACTCTGCCTCCCGGGTTCAAGCAATTCTCCTGCCTCAGCCTCCCAAGTAGCTGGGATTACAGGCATACACCACCATGCCTGGCTAATTTTGTATTTTTAGTAGAGATAGGGTTTCTCCATGTTGGTCAGGCTGGTCTCAAACTCCCAACCTCAGGTGATCTGCCTGCCTCAGCCTCCCAAAGTGTTGGGATTACAGGCCTGAAGTCAATTTTAATACTATGATAGCTGTTCTCCAATCCAAAATAAAAGTAGCCTTTCCTTACTAAAAATAAGCCCAGAATTTATACATGAATTTAGAGAGTAATTATTTAAAAAAACATAAATTCATGTGTGTGAGGAGAGGAGGAGTCAGAAAGCTTTAATGAACTGAAAATAAAAATATTCAGAATTTTTGCTCCATAACGCTTGCTTCACTAACAAAAGTGTGTCTAGAACCAAAACAGTTAGATGAAAAAGAAAAACATAGAGCCAGCTCTCAGATATTCTGTCTTTACGCTCACCCTGTAACCATGGAATACAGGATGCAAGGTCAATAACTAGGTTTTTCACTTGTTTGTTTGTTTGGTTGGTTGTTTTTAAGACAGGAAATTTTCAGGCTTAAGTCCTTAAAAAATCAGAAGCAGCACTAAACAGTTATCTATGTTTTAGCAGGTAGAAGCTTTAGACGGAATGGCCTGCCTTTGTTAGCACAGTGAGTCTCCATCATATCTTAGGTGATGGCATGAATGAAATAACAAATGGAGTACATTGGCAAGTCAAGAAAACAAAAGACAACTTAAAAAAATTTGCCAAAGATACTGACAAAAAATAAGTAGATTTTAATATTCAAGGAAGGATATTTACAACCAATAACAACTTAGGTCTCCAACTATTTTAACAGTAGATTTACTCACTTTTAATAGTAAGCAAAATAAATAATTTGTACCTACTAAATTAGGAATATTAATCCTTTACTCAGCTTCATTACACACTAACCCATATAAAGAGTTAACAAAAAACAAGAGGCGATATTATTATATGTTCAATACGCTTAGGTATTTGATCTCCCATAAGGACACTAAAATTCACACTAATTAGAATTTCAGCTCCACATGAAGATGTTAAATTGTAAAATTAAAAAAATAATAATAAAGTTAATAAAACATCAGAAAAATAGTGAGTCAACAATGTCTCTTTAATATTTGTCTATTATTTTTAATAAATAATCTATTCTTCCTATAAATCACTACATAAAACCTATAATAGCTCTGATGTTCTCATATCTCAGCCTAAGGAGGAATGAATAATGCATTGGATATCTAGCAATATGAAGAATCATTATCATTTATAGCAATTACTGACATAAATAAACAGAATGCTACATTTAACCACTGGTAGATATCAATGGATTCGTTCATTTAAAATTGCTTATGTCTTTAACAAAGGCATTTAGGATATCTTTGTGAATTAAGTGATTTTCTTTGCTCACCTACAAATGGCTTCTTTTTTCTAGGCTTTCCATTAAAAACACACTGGGATAATAGCTTTTTTAATTAATAAGGTTGGTCTCTCTATAGAAGAAATATTTATAATTTATGAAAAGAGCATCTTTCTTTACGCTGTTTCATGACACATTATTGATCAATATCTGAAGAATAATTATTGAGACAGTTACTCAAAACCTTCTACACTCTCATTGTCTTTATCCACGTAATCTTTCCACTATTGTTCATTGAGGAGAGAAAAGTTTGTAAAAGATGCTTTGAAATATTGTTAGAGTTTTGTTCTCTCCAAAAACTAAAATATGTGTCTCCACATGCTCATTCAAGTTTGTATGTATGGATAGCACAGAATAGAAAGATTAATTCTATCTCCAGTGGTCAGGGAGAGACATATTCAAGAACAGTGTAATTCTTTACATGGGTTAGTGCATACAGAAGCTGAGTAAAGAATTGATATTCCTAATTTAGTAGGTACAACTTACTTATTCTGCTTATTATTAAAGGCAAGTAAATCTACTTTAAAAAAAAAAAGGTGATCTAAGTTATTTGTTCTTAACACTTGCCTCATATCAAATTTCCTTTTCTTCCTTGCTGGAAGAGCCTAGATTTTGTGCAGTATATACCCTCCTCTTTTACCACTCCAAAGTAAATACTTCTAATTCAAAGCCATCGTAGTAACCCCATTCCCCTCTCCAGGGATTGGCTTAGTCAGGGTTTGTGACCTAACCCTGGCAAATGAGCTATGAGGGGAAGTCTCCTGGGGCTTCTGGGTATAGTTTCTCTACTCTGAAAAAGACACATGGAAAAGATAGATCCTTTTCAGCAGGAAATTGTTGTGACTGGTTGTGATACCATCTTGCCACCATCAGATAAACAGCTTGAGGTCAAAGTTGATATGCTGAGGATCAAAGAATTTTGAGACAGCAAGAATCTAGGATCTCAGTGATGTCACTAAGATGTGAATTAACCAATCCAGGAAACTCTAGGTTTCATGATACATTTCCTTATTGTTTAAGTTATGTGAGTTGAAGATTTCCTGTTACTTATAGTTGGAAGATTAAAATTAATTGAATACACAGAAGAAGGGGAGCAGTATACATATAAGGAACAGGATGTATAAAATCACAAAGGTGAGATAAAATATTGGATAAAAATAAATGAATGAGTGCACTTTTGATTTTCTAAGGAGCTCCCTGGCTCATGATGCTTTATTTTTCCCAAAACCATATACAGCTGTCCTGGGAAAATGTGTAGGTAAGTGTCACAGAGTTTAATAAACTCATACACTTGTGCATACATACACACACAAGCGTGCGCACGCGCGCACACACACACACACACACACAGTATTATGCAGGTTTTTGGTAACATCACAGGATCTGCAGGAAAATATCAAGCTGTGTGGGAACATCAGTTGCTTGTTTCTAAAGAAATGTTATTTTGTCTTAGAAAGAGGGACTTGATTTTAAAACATTTTTTATGATCGCAACAAGTGGACAGAATATGGGGTTTTCATTTCTTCCATTTTTTATTCTACCTTTTGTTCTATTTGGTGAAACCCTGAGAAGCAGTGGAATTTATTTTAGTGACTTCAAGGTGTTAAAAAGTATCCTGAAATAGCCTGTGGCTGACTGAACACAATGGGTATGTTACCTGTTTTAATGAAAACAGGGATGTGCCGGGCCCTGCAGTTCATCTCTCTGTGGAGAGGATTTTGGCCTGCTTTGCTCTTTTGCCTTATCCCTGAAGTATCACATTTCAAAACGTGATGAGGAGGTTGGTATGCCAATCCAAATTTTTTCTCTTGAAATGCACATCATGTGTAACGTTTCAAAGGTCATTCTCTAGACTTTGTGCTTTTAAATTACAATAACAGGAAAATGAAATGAAAGCAACTAGCCCGTCAAAACTTTAGTAGCATAACAGAAACATTTTCTGAGAATATCCAGGAAGTTTTATTCAAGAAGACATTTATTTATTGAATGTCCACTATTTGCCCAGTGGCTATGACAATATCTGGCAAAAGGAAGCACTCAATAAATATTAGTAGAATGAATGTATGATTGAATTAATGAATAAATAAAGATAAAAAATGAAAAGGACACAGTCCTTACCACAGAGATTATAGTCTAATAAGGAAGATATACACTGCTATAACTGTGAGGCAAGGTAATAAATTCTATAAAATACAACATGCTAAGAAAGCACATAAAACTTTATTAAATACACATAGATAAGACTAAGGAAGTGCCATAAAGGCAAAGATAAAGATATATTGCTAGAACAAGCTTAGAATTAAAGAAGGGCCATGTTCTTAATCTCTGGGAAAGTGGGAAAAAGGTATTATGATTATTGCTTTTATTTACTCAGCACATCTTCTCCCTTCCTTTGGTAACAAATTCTACCCCTTGGCCTCCTGACCACAGTGCTACCATATTAAACAAACTAGATCAATGATGGTACCCATCTATTTGGGCACAGGAGATTGGGCAAGGAATGGGCAAATGTCCAAAGTTGGAACAAAAACTTTTCCTTGGAATTTTCTACCTGAAGGTGAGAAGGTAGTGTCCTTCCTTTAGCTGGTTACAAAACCCTTCATATAAAATCCTAGAAGTGACAAAGACCATGACCTCATCATGTGAAGAGTCCTGAATGCATTAGAAGAAAAGTCAAAATGCAGAGAAGTGAAAAAAGTATTATGGAATCATCTAGTTCCCTGATTCCAGACACATTCAGCGTCATGTTTGCCCTTTACAATTAGTTGAGTTAATAAAGTCCCTAATTTGTTTAAGCTACTTTGCAGATTTCTGACCCCTGAAACTAAAAGAACAATGACATACATAAAGAATGCCAGAGAATTTCAAGCCTTTGGTTGTGTCTGATGATTTTTTTCTCCATAATTGAAAGTAGATGGTGTTTAACCTTTACATGTCCAAGCCAGATATCGAACAATACAAATGTACAATTATATACCAGTGAACACATGTGTATCATCAATATATGTGTAATCTAACAATATAGCCTGAAAATACAATATGCGAGAACCAACAGAATTGCAAGAAGAAATAGATAAATCAGCAACAAGCAGAAAATCTATCAGAGAAGAAACAGAGATTAGCCATGGGACAACACTAATTAGATTTTACAATGGAATTATCAGCCACAGTAGAGACTGAAAACACAATGTAATAATATCTTCAAAATCCTGAGGGGAAAAAAATAGCTTTTAATAAAAAAATCTATACCTAGCTAAATTGTCATCATGAATAAAGATATATTTTCAGATATATAATGACTTACAGAACATAAAACAAACCATCTCAGTAAGGATGTCAGCAAGATGACAGAATAGGAGGCACAGGATTCTCCCTCCACCCACAGACTCACCAAATAAACAGCTACACATGGATCAGTTTCATCTGAGAAAAATCCAGAAGCTTGTTTATAGACTCCTGTACACAAAGTGACTGAGGAAATTCTCACTTCAAAGCAGCATCTGCCTGAGGTTCTGGCTTTTAACTAGCTTGTACTGGAAGCTGATGAGGTAAGCAATCTCTAGCCCTCTGGAAGCATAAAGGGGAATGTGGGCAATTCCTATGGTTTCTCTCACTGCTATGGTTTGAATGTTTGTCCTCTCCAAAACTCACATTGAAATTAACAAGTGGAACCTTTGAGAGGTGATTAGGTCATCAGGGCAATGCCATTATCAAAGGGTGAGTGTGGCCCCATTTTGTCTCTTTGCCTTTCTGTTTTCTGCCATGTGGTGACATAGCAGGAATGCCCTTGCCAGATGCTAGTGCCTTTATCTTGAACTTCCCAGCCTCCAGAACTGGGAGAAAATAAATTTCTGATCATTATAAATTACCCAGTCTCAGCTATTCTGTCATAGCAACACACAATTGACTGATACATTACCCCCAGCCTCCTCCAATGATAAAATCAAACCCCCAACTTCTCCCTGGAAGAACCTGGACCACACATGTAGCACCCAACTCTTATAGCTAGTACCCAAGGAATTAACTCCAAACTTGCATATCTCTGGAAATTGAGAATCTAGCATCAAAGTCACTGGCTCTTGGAGCTGATGAGGCAGGCAATCACTAATGCCCTAGGAATTTAAACAGGCATGTGGCATGCCCAGAGCTCCTTCTCTGGGAATAAAACCAAGCCTCCAACTTCTCCCTAGGAGTTGGCCTACCCATCTAGTATCCCAACTTTTCTGGTCGTTACCTGAGAAGCTGGTCTCTAGCCACCTTTATCTGACAGCTGATGGGGCCTGGCATTCACTAGACCCCTGAGAGTGACAGAGAGCAAAGAAGTGATTTGAAAGAGCATTCAGTCGGAATGAGCACACAGAAATTTTCCACAGGTCTCCTCTCTGGCTCTGTGAAGACTGAGAGGGGAATAAACCCCAGCTTCCAGCTTCTCTATGAAGAGAAAAGGAAGTGGATCATACATCTAATACTCCAACTTTTCTAGCTGCTACTCTAGGGAATGCATCCTATCTCACTGTCTCAGAGCACTGATGAAACTTGGTAAACTTCAGTCTTCCGAGACCATTGAGAAAAAAGATGGCTCTTTGCAGCACATAATTTGAGAGGCACCCAGAATCTCTGAAGACTGGGAGAGATGGCTGTCTTACCTAATGCACAGAAACCAACTAGGAAAATGAGGAAACGGAAATATGTGCCAAACAGAAGAACAAGATACTTGCCCTAATGAAATTGAGATATGTAATTTGCCTGTTGGAGTTAAAAATAACCGTCATAGGCCAGGCGCAGTGGCTCACGCCTATAATCCCAGCACTATGGGAGGCCGAGGCGGGTGGATCATGAGGTCAGGAGATTGAGACCATCCTGGCTAACATGGTGAAACCCTGTCTCTACTGAAAATACAAAAAATTAGCCAGGTGTGGTGGCGGGCACCTGTAGTCCTAGCTACTTGGGAGGCTGAGGCAGGAGAATGGCGTGAACCCAGGAGGCGGAGTTTGCAGTGAGCCGAGATCGCGCCACTGCACTCCAGCCTGGGTGACAGAGAGAGACTCCGTCTCAAACAAACAAACAAACAAACAAACAAACAAAAAGTCATAAAGATGCTCAATGAGATAAGGAGAATAATGTATGAACAAAGTGAGAATTCCAACAAAGAAACAGAAAACATAGAAAAGTACCAGGTATCATAGAGCTGAATAATACAATAACTGAAAAATTTCAATACAAGGGCTCAACAGCAGACTAGATAAGGAGAAGAAAGGATCAGCAAACTCAAAGACAGGTATCGGAAATCCTTCAGTCAAAAAAGCAAAAAAAAAAAAATGAAAAAGAGTGAAGACAGCTTAAGGTAATTGTAAAACACCATCAAATGCAATCTCTGTAAAAATGCAATCTCCACAAAAAAATTTAATTTTTTAAATTTTTAGTTTTTGTGGGTATATAGTATGTGTATATACTTAAGGGGTACATAAGATGTTTTGATACAGGTATGCGGTGTGAAATAATCACATCATGGAGAACGGGGTTTCCATCCCCTCAAGCATTTATCTTTTGTGCTACAAACAATCAAATTACACTCTTTTAGTTATTTTTAAATATACAATTATTCATTATTAACTATAGTCACCCTGTTGTGTGATCAAATACTAGATCTCATTCATCATTTTTTTTTGGTAATCCCTATCAAATTTTTAAAAGCAATTTTCACAGAAATGAAATCCTAAAATTTGTACAGAACCACAAACAACCCCAAATAGCCCAAACAATCTTGAGAAAGAAGAACAAAGTTGACAACATCACAGTTTCTGATTTCAAATTATACTACAAAGCTATCCTAATCAAAACAAGATGATACTAGTATAAAATCAGACACAGAGACCAGTGGAACAGAATAGAGAGCCCAGAAAGAAACCCACAAATAAATTGTCAAATAATAATTGACAAGGGTACCAAGAACAGACAATGGGGAAAAGACAGTCTCTTCAATAAATGGTGTTGGAAAAACTGGATATCCACATGCAAAGAAAAGAAAAATGGAATTGGACCCTTATCTTACAATATACACAAAAATCAACTCAAAATGGATTAAAGACTTAAACGTGAGACTTGAAACTGTAAAACTTCTAAGAGAAAACATAGGGAACAAGCTCTATGACGTTGGTCTTGATGAAGATTTTTTTTTTCCATATGACATCACAAGCACACAAGGAAACAGACAACAACAACAACAAAAAAAACAATAAAAGTGGGACTACATCATGCTAAAAACAAACTTCTGCAAAGCAAAGGAAACAATAAGATGAAAAGGCAACCTACAAAATGAAAGAAAATATTCCAAACCATATATCTAATAAGGAGTTAATATCCAAAATATATAAGAAACTCATAGAACTTAATAGCAAAAATACAAATAGCCCAATTAAAAATATGGGCAAAGGACTTAAATAAAAATTTTTCCAAGGAAGACATAGAGTTTGCCACTAAGTATGTAAAAAGATGGTTAATATCACTAATCATCAGGGAAATGCACATCAAAACCACAATGAGATGTCACTTCACACCTATTAGAATGGTTATTGTCAAAAAGACAAAAAATAAGTGTTTATGAGAATGTGAGGAAAAGGGAACTCTTGCACAGTTATCAATGAGAATGTAATTTGGTATAGTCATTATGGAAAACAGTATGGAAGCTCCTCAAAAAATTAAAGGAAGTACTGCTATATATACGATCCAGCAATCCCACTTCTGAGTACATATCCAAAGGCAATGATATCAATATGTCAACGACATATCTGTGCTCCCATGTTCATTGCAGCATTATTCACAATATCCAAAATATGAGAACAACCTAAGTGTCTATAGACTGATAAATGGGAAAAAAAAATTGCCGTGTGTGTGGATGTGGGTGTTTTATTCAGACTTTTATAAAGAAGGAAATCCTGCCATTTGTTACAATGTAAATGAAGTTGGAGGACATCATTTTAAGTGAAATAAATCAGACACACAAAGAAAGTTACTGCATAATCTCACTTATTTGTGGAATCTAAAAAAGTCAAATTCATAGAAGAAGAGAGTACAATGGTGATTTCCTGGAGTGTGGGGGGAGTGGTAGGTGGAGATGCTGGGCAAATGGAACAATGTTTCATTATGTAGAATAAATAAGTTGTAGAGATCTAATGTACAGCATGAGGGCTATAGTTAATAGTACTGTAAGACATATGTGAAATTTCCTAAGAGATTAGATCTTAGGTGTTCTTACCATACACACACAAAATGGTAACTCTGTGAAGAGATGGATATGTTAATTCTAGATTCAGTTTGTAGTAATCGGTTTCTTTTGTATATGTATATCAAAACAATACATTGTGTACCTTAAATATATACATTTCAATTTAAAAAATGTTTAATTCCATAAGAAAAATAATTACTTAAGAATATACTTCATCTGGAAAGAAAATAAACTCAGAGGTCAGGTGTGGCTCACAAGAAACAATACCACAGAAATTGATTTTTTGAGTACTGCTGGATTTAATTGCTAATGACTACAAAATTAGTAACATATTTCATGTGTTTAAAAATGCAAAACCGAATTTCTACACAACAAGATAAGGAGGATGCTAATCAGTGGATATTTAAAGCATGCCAAGGTTTTCATCATGTTGAGGAGGAGGATAAGAATACAACTTGAAAATTGCTAGAAAAAGATCATCATTATGTATACATTAAGACTTTTTCAAAATTAAGATTATGTATACAGTAAGACTTCTATTTCTGACAGTATATTGCACTAAATAACCTGAAATTTGCCATTCATTCACTCATTCATTCAATATTTCTTAAAACCTGGTTTTAGGTCTATGTTTCCCAGTAGGTCAGATATAATGGTGCATGTACACTGCACCTCCTCAGTGTAAACTTTCCCTTTTCCACGCATCTAATCTTAAATATATCCAAGCCAAGGAACCAACAATAAACCTTCATAACCAAACTACTGAAGTAGCAGCACAACCTTCCTAAAATTTGATATTACTTCAGTACATTTAATCATAATTTCCTTTTTACAAATTCTAACCTTATGTTGCATTCTTTAAAATGCATAGGAAAATATGGTACTCATTCAACTGTCTTAATTTATTTTCCTTAACATAATAGCAATTTTTAGATTTGATTATAACATCTGCATGCTAATCCAGTTTTTTTAACTTAAGTCTTCAAAAATATTTTCTATTTAATAATACAATGAAAGCTATGCAGTCTTTCTCTTTCTCACTAAAGTCAGACATACTTAGTGAAAGAAAAGTACACATTATCATCAAAATCATGTTTTTTAAATCAGCAGGCATGTAAATTTTTCATGAAATGAATTTAATCCAGTTGCAAATATGGATTATTTTCAAGATGAGAGAACTCACTCACAGATCATAAGTACACTTCCTCTCTCAAATGATAGAATTGTATGCAGTACATTGAAAGTCAAGTTTTTGCTATCAGCAAATATACTCAAAACAGGTTTACCTAGTGTTTTGTCTATAGTCATATGCCATGTAACGATGTTTTGGCCAACAACAAACCACATATATGAAGGAGGTCCCATAAGATTCTAATACCATATTTTTACTGTACCTTTTCTATGTTTAGCTAAATGAATACTTACCACAGTGTCCTAGTTAGCTGCAGTATTCAAAACAGTAGCATGCTGTGTAGGTTGGCAGCACAGGAGCAATAAGCTATACCATATAGCTTAGGTGTGAAGTAGGTTATAACATCTAGGTTTGTGTAAAAATACTCTAAGGCAGTGTTCCCCAACCTTTTTGGCACCAGGGACCTGATTTTGTGGAAGACAATTTTTCCATGGATGGGGGCCAGAAGGGAGTGGTTTGGTAGTTTCAGGATGAAACTGTGCCACCTCAGATCATCAGGCATTAGATTATCATAAGGTGCACGCAACATAGATCTCTCGCACGTGCAGTTCACAACAGGGTTTGTGCTCCTATGAGAATCTAATGCCACCCCTGATCTTGACAGGAGGCAGAACTCAGGCAGTAATGCCTGCTTGCCTGCCACTCACCTCCTGCTGTGTGGCCCAGTTTCTAACAGGCCACATACCAGTACTGGTCCATGGTTCGGGGGTTGGGGAACCCTGCTCTAAGGTGTTCACACAATTATGAAGTTACCTAGCAAACAACGCATTTCTCAGAACATATCTCCATTATTAAACAATGCATAACTGTATTTATAAATATATTTTGTGTACTCAGATAAGGCACAGGAACTTTTAGCTGGAGCTAGTTACCTCTTTGACTACCCTATCTCTTTCTCTTCTTATTTCAGGGCAGGAATATTTTTCAATACTCTATCGTTTCATGTGAACACACTCAGTTCTTTGTCAAATGTACAGATGCAGCTAGTGTAAATATGCTCATTACCCACTATGGCAGAGAATAGCTGTCCGCCAACTCATTATCCCTTCTCCTGGGCACACAGCTCTACTGCACTTTCTAGCCTCCTTTGTAGTTAGGTGTGGGTATGCTAACTTAGTTCTAGGTAATGAAATGTGGACAGAAGTGATAGGCATTATTACTAGACCCTGCCCATAAACCCCTCCCATCCACTATCTGGCTGTCAATGCCCACGTGATGTTGAAAGCCACCTGCTAAAGATGGCATACCAATGAAGGCCAACATGTCCAAATGGCCATGTGTAGCACAGTCCTCCTAAACCTGATTTCTACCATCCCTAACACACAAGTATACCATTGTGAACCCAATATTGCTATTATGTGAGCCGGAAATAAACTACTATGTTAAACCATGGCAATTCTAAGGTTTATTTAATAAGAGCAACTATTCTATCACAATCAATACTGAAAGTCATGCATCAAAATGGACTACTGCTATGAGAAAAATCTAAAATATGTGTCACTTGTGGCCAGGCAGTAAATAATAAGAAATTAATGTCTGAGGATCGAAAGATAGAGATTCTTGGCATGCAGTGGCAAAGCATTTGGTAAAACTATTGCCTGCAAAAACTGGAAGATAAACAAAAGTAATATTTACCATCACTTTATCTACCTTCTGCCAGTACACCCTTGGAAGCCATATGTTTAAAATGGAGGCTCCATAAAATTGAAGGAACATAGATGCTTGAGTCACTGTTTGTAGGAGAGGCCAACCCTGTCAATTATATACAAGATATTTTTTAACTTTATATGAAAGGGAAATAAACTTTACAATATTAGAACCATTACACATTTTAGGTATTTTTGTTACAGCGGATATTTTGACTGATACAAACACTCTGAGGTTCCTTTGTAAAATTGAAGCAAATCACTTCTGCTCTTCAGTACAATTATTGGTAACATCAGAGAAAATTACTTTGGTGAAAGAACCTTGAAAACTTCAAATCAATGAGCATTTCACTTCAAAGTCAGTATTGCGGGTAAGGATTAAAAGCATGAGTAAAGGATTCCAAGGAGTCTAGTCTTGAATGCCAACTCTCTCATTTTCTAGTTGTATGGCCTTGAACAAATCGATGTATCATCTTGAAACCTCTTTGTTCTCATGCATAAATTGAGGATAACTTGCCCTAATTTGTAGGGTTGCCATAACAATATTACAATATACACAATATGCTTAAGGCAAAGTCACGCATTTAATAAAGTGCTCAGTTGATTCTTTCCTCATCCTATCGTATTTTCAGAGTACTAAAAGAACCTTAGAAAACTAGTAGTTTGTATTGATATATAAGATCACTTTAGAAGAGAAGATTTAATTTAGTAAAAGACTCCATCCAACTCCAATGAACATTAATAAAAAAACATAATAAAGGCATAATACAAGTACAGATTAATAGGGTCAGGGAGAGACAAAGAGCCAGTCTTCCCAGCACATTTCAGTAAAAGTCTCTCCAGGAATTATTTCCCTCCTATATCTTGATTCCTCTATACCTCCTCAATCTCATTCTCCTTTGCCAAGTGCTGAAAGCCTAAAAGACAGTGACAAAATAGATAATAAATCAGATATTTCTTTGTCAACAGAGATTATTTGTTACTACATTCCCATAACTTGCACAAAACTAAAGATAGCAGATCTTGCTACTTTTTCAAGGTAATCTCACATTATTAAGGGGAGCATTCCAGTAAGCATAACTGATAATGATAGCAATACTTTAATGTTTGCTAAGCATTCTATAAAGTTCAAAGCACTTTCAAATCCACTTTCTCATTATATTGAAAGAAACATGATCAAGTAAACCTTGCAGTCATGAATTTCATGGGCCAAGGAGAGTTTATGTTGGTTTTGTCAGTCTCCGGTAAACTGCCATATCGCCCCAAAGGACATCTGAAATAGTTTACACTCCAGGTTCTTACACAGAGGCTTCTTGCTGAGTAATTATGCTTATCTGATGAATTGTTATCTGAATCAAAAGCTTCAGGCATAGAGAAATGACAGATGCCAATGAATAACGCGAAAGCCAAATGCTTAATAAAACAGCATTATACAGCAAAATAATTAACTTCCGTAGTTCTTTTTAAAAACCTGCTTTCTCTCTAGGCACACATGTGCTAAAAATGAATCTAACAAGTTCAAGTCACACATACAAAGCTGATAATTCAAATACAATGAGAATAAAATTACTAAAGTTCTTTGTGATGAAACAATGCATAAGATAGATTCAAGCCCTAAAAGCAAGTGTAAAAATCAGCACATGGTACCCAGTGACGTGCCGACAATAGTTTTGTTAACAAAAGCAACAGAAGAAAGGCCGCAATTTTGATGCACCAAGTAAATGGTCAAATTCTGTACTACACACACATGCACACTCACAGGCACGCACAACATGCACATACACACACATGAAGCTTCTCTGAGTACAGAGCTACTTGTTTCAAAGTCAGTGACAGTTCTGTGCCTGATAGACCTTGTTTTCCTGCAGAGGAGGGCACAGATTTAGCTGAATAAGACTAAACAACACTGATCAAAGGACAGAAAAACATTTTTGCCTGTATATCTGGCAGCATGGTTTTAGCCAGCAGCGTTTTACCTTAACATGGCCTCATGCGAAGTCTGAACTCACAAGAAATTAGTCATTTACAGTGCCAACTACAGTATGGACCCTCAATTAATAATCATGCATGAAGAAAATAAAGATATATTTCAAGATCTCTACTTTCTTTTTTATTTATTTATTTTTTTATTATTATACTTTAAGTTTTAGGGTACATGTGCACAACGTGCAGGTTTGTTACATATGTATACATGTGCCATGTTGGTGTGCTGCACCCTTTAACTGGTCATTTAGCATTAGGTATATCTCCTAATGCTATCCCTCCCCCCTCCCCCTACTCCACAACAGTACCCACTTTCTTAAAATAAAAATTTATATTCTTTTCACCTATAAATGGACTTAGAAAAATTAATATTACAAAAATGGCTCAAATAGGATTTTAGCATATTTTTTGAATAAGTCCCAGTACTGTAATGTAATAGGCCTCGCACTGGGAACTTAAGAGTGGGGGCTCTGCCTTGCTGAGCTAGCAATTTGCTCTGCCATGCCTCAAACCACTCAACTGCTCATGAGCCTTAATTTCCTTATCTGACTCACATTTTCCTTGCTTACGTCACAGAGTTATTCTGAGAATTAAATAAGATAAACATACTCTGACAATTAGAGTGTTACATGAACAAAAGGTACTATTGTCATTATGTTTTATTCGAAGTAATACAACCACAGGAATCTTTACAAAAATACACAGATATTCCTGTATAGTTTCACTTTACCTCAACTCTTTCTCAAATCTTCTCTCAAGTCAGGCCAATTAACGCTTCTCCTGGATAGTGTTAATACATATTAATAATTTATAGTTGTGGAGTCACTATCTCAGTACTTGAATCACATTCTCTTCAAAAAATGCACTAACTCTGGTTTGGCTCTGTGTCCCCAACCATATGTTACGGTGGGAGGTGACTGGATCATGGGGTCAGATTTCCCCCTTTCTTTTTTTGTGATAGCCAGTGAGTTCTCATGAGATCTGGTTATTTAAAAGTGTGTAACACTTCCCCCTTTGCTCTCTCTCTCCTGCAGCCATGCGAAGACATGCTTGCTTCCTCTTCACCCTTCTGCCATGATTTTAAGTTTCCTGAGGCGTCCCCAGTCATGCCTCCTATACAGCCTGTGGAACTATGTGTCAATTAAACCTCTTTTCTTTATAAATTACCCAGTCTCAGGTAGTTCTTTATAGCAGTGTGAGAAAGCACTAACACACTCTTATAAACCTCTCAAGTAATATGTGCTGTAATCAAATTGTCCATTGGTAAATCAAGTTCACACACATGCTGAAAGAATTATTGGCCTGTCATAATACTTAGGTTGCAATGAGAGAAAAAGATTGTGTCTACATAAACGGCCATGGAACTACTCCGACAATAATACTCAGTCAGGCTAATCCAACATGGAATACGCTCTGAGTCACCAAAAGTGAAAGCTGGAAAACCAGGTCTGTAGTGTATCCTGCCACTATATGTGTAGGCTGAATATGCAAAGACCTGAGGAAATGTAGGATATTTTCAAAGAGAGATTTTTTTTGTCTACATTTTTGCTGCTTAGTTATGTTTTGTATTTTGCCCCTAAACAGTGAGGGGATTTTTTTTTACTAATCTTTATCATTTTTTCCACTTTTAAAGATTCATTTTTGTAACTTTTATGAGATAATCAAACTACACAAGTATTTTTATAACTCTAAATTGGCAAAGTAACTCGATACATGCTTGTGTGTCATAAAGTTATCTTAAAATAATTAATATACAGTATTTCCATTTTCCCCAAGGTTTTCCTTATTCCACAAATGAGAAATTCTCACATTTGTAATTTTACTTTTGGTCATTAAAAAACAGGGAAAAGCAAGCACTGCTGTCAAAATAATAGTTACCTTTAGGGGAAGTGGTAGTAATTGGGAAGGGGCATTAAAGGGATTCTGGGGGACCAATAACATATATTTCTTAATGTTTGTGGTAGTTACATGGATCTGTTTATTTTGCAATAATTCATCAAGCTGCTATCATATAATGATGTGTATATTTTTCTTTGTATGTATGTCAATAAAAAACATTAAAAATTGCATAGAACATAGGAATATTGAAAATTTATACCTCAATCACTATGCTAACCCCATACTTATGAAATTTTCAGTTTTACAGATAAAATGTAGACACAACCACAGATATATACCTTTTCTTTTCTTTTTGTTTTTACTAAAAAATATAAATCTTTTATATAAAGGACCAAGTAAAGGATGTCAATACTGGAAACTAATTTGAAATCTGTACATGTAAAATCATTGTGGAAGCCTGTCATTAAAGTTCTAAATTAGGGCAAAATCATTATCTTCTTTGCCTCAGTATACAAAAGTTTTCTGTAACTAGGGAAATACCACTCTATCCCCCAGTTTGTCAGAGTAAATAATTATTTCCCTTTTTTATAATTTCAACTTTTATTTTAGATTCAAGCGATACATACATAGGTTTGTTACATGGGTATATTGCATGATACTCATGTTTGCGTTATGAATGATCCCATCATTCAAATAGTGAGCACAGTACCCAATAGAGTGGTTTTTCAGCTCTTTCCTCTTTCCCCTCTCCCCTCTCTAGTAGTCTTCAGTGTCTATTTTTCCCATCTTTGTGTCCATAGGTACCCAATGTTTAGCTGTCAGTGAGAATACACAATATTTTGGTTTTTGTTCCTTCGTCATTTCATTTAGGATGATGACCTAGAGCTGCACCCATGTTGCTGCAAAGGACATGATTTTGTTCTTTTTATGGCTGCATAGTATTCCATGGTATTTCACAGTATATGGAAAATATTTTCTTTATTCACATTTTCTGTATGCAATCCACTGATAATGGGCACCTAGTCTGATTCCATGTCTTTGCTACTGTGAATAGTGCTGTGATGAACAAATGAGTGCATGTGTCCTTTTGGTAGAATGATTTGTTTTTCTTTGGGATACTAATGGGATAGCTGGAATAAATTGTAGTTCCGTTTTAAGTTCTTTGAGAAGTCTCCAAACTGCTTTCCACAGTGGCTGAACTAATTTACTTTTCCACCAACAGTATATAAGTCTTCCCTTTTCTCTGCAGCCTCACCATCATCTGTTATTTTTGGTCTTTTCAATAAGTCATTCTGACTAGTGTGAGATGGTATTTCATTATGGGTTTGATTTTCATGCCTCTGATGATTAACGGTATGGAGCATTTACTCATACTTTTTTCGCTGTTTGAATGTCTTCTTTTCAGAAGTGTCTGCTCATGTCCTTTGCCCACTTTTTAATGGGGTTATCTGGGTTTTGCTTGTTGAGTTCTATAAGATACTTTTGGATTTCAGATATTGGACCTTTGTTGGATGCATAGTTGCAAATATTTTCTCCTATTCCGTGTGTTGTTGTTTAATTTGTTGATAGTTTCTTTTGTTGTGCAAAATCTATTTAGTTTAGTTAGGTCTCACTTGTTTTTTGTTTTATTGAAATTACTTTTGAGGAAAAACTTAGTCATAAACTATTTGCCAAGACTAGTGTCCAAAATGGCATTTCCTAGAATTTTTTCTAGGATTTATAGTTTGAGGTTTACATCTAAATACTTAATCCATCTCACATTAATTTTTGTATATGGTTCAAGGTAGGGGTCTAGTTTCATTCTTCTGCATATGGCCAGCAAACTATCCCAGTACCATTTATTGAATAGGAAGTCCTTTCCCCATTGCTTATTTTTGTTGACTTTGTTGAAGACCAGACAGTTGTAGGTGTGTGGGTTTATTTCTGGGTTCTCTCTTCTGTTCCATTGGTCTGTATGTCTGTTTTTGTACCAGTACGATGTTGTTTTGGTTACTGTAGATTTATAATATCATTTGAAGTTGGATCATGTGATGCCTCAAGCTTTGTTCTTTTTGCTTAGGATTACTTTGGCTATTCAGGTTCCTTTTTGGTTCTATGTGAACTTTAGAATAGTTTGTTTCTAATTCTATGAAAAATGATGTTGATTGATAAGAACAGGCTTGAATCTATAGATTGCTTTGGGTAGTATTGCTATTTTAATTATATTAATTTTTCCAACTGACGAGCATGGAATGTTTTTCCATTTGTGTCATCTATTATTTCATTCAGCAGTTTTGTAGTTCTTGTAGAGCTCCGTCACCTCCATGATTGGATGTACTCCTTGGTATTTTATATATGTTTGTGGCTTTTGTAAATGGGATTATATTCTTGGTTTGACTCTCAGCTTGAATGTTATTGGTGTAGAAATCCTACAGATTTTTTACATTGATTTTGTATGCTGACACTTTACTGAAGTTGTTTATCAGGTCTAGGAGGCTTTTGGTGGAGTCTTTTGGGTTTTCTAGGTATATAATCGTATTGTCAGTAAAGAGAGATAATTTGACTTATTTTCCTATTTGGATCCCTTTAATTTATTTCTCTTACCTGATTGCTCTGTCTAGGACTTTCTGTGCTATGTTGAAGAGGAGTAGGAATCCTTGTCTGGTTCCTATTCCTATTCTTTTTTTTTTTTTTTTTTTGAGACTGTGTCTCACTGCCCAGGCTGGAATGCAGTGGCTTGATCTTGGCTCACTGTAATCTCTGCCTCCCAGGCTAAGCAATCTTCCCACCTCAACCTTCCAAGTAGCATGGAACCACAGGCACAATGCCCAGCTAATTTTTGCATTTTTTGTAGAGATGGGGTTTTACCATGTCACTAAGTCTAATAGTTCCTATTCTTAAAGAGGATGCTTCCAACTTTTGCCCATTCAGTATGATGTTGGCAATGGGTTTATCACAGATGGTGCTAATTATTTTGAGATACATTCTTTCAATGCCTAGTTTGTTGAGAGTTTTTATCGTGAAAGGATGTTAGATTTTATTTAAAGATTTCTCTGCATCTATTGAGATGATTGTATGGTTGTTGCTTTTATTTCCATTTGTGTGGTTAATCACATTCATTGATTTGCGTACGTTGAACTGACCTTGCATCCCAGGAATGAAGCCTATGTGATCGTGACAAATTAACTTTTTGATGTGCTACTGGATTTGGTTTGCTAGCATTTTGTTGAGAATTTTTTTGTGTCTATGTTTATTAGGGGTACTGACCTGTGGTTTTGTTTTTTCATTGTGTCTTTGCCAGGTTTTGGTACTATGGCGAGGCTGGCTTTATAGAATCAGTTAGGGAGAAGTCCCTCCTCCTTGACTTTTTAAATGGTTTCAGTAGAATTGGTACCAGTTCTTCTCTGTACATATGGTAGAACTCAGCTGTGAGTCTGTCTGGTCCAGGACTTTTGGGGAGTTGGTAGGTTTTTTATGACTGATTCCATTTCAGAACTCAATATTGGTTTGTTCAAGGTATCACATTTGTCCTGATTCAATCTTGAGAAGTTGTGTGTTTCTAAGAATTTAACCATTTTCTATATACTTTTTAGTTTGTGTGAATAGAGTACCCACTCAACATTGGAACACCCAGATTCACAAAACAAATATTTCTAGGCCTACAAAAAGACTTAGATAGTCACACAATAATAGTAGGAGACTTCAACATCCCACTGACAGTGTTAGATAGACCATCAAGACAGAAAGCTAACAAGAAAATTCTGGACTTAAATTTAACACTTGATCAATTGGATATCTACAGAATATTCCATCCATCAACCATGGAATAAACATTCTTCTCATCTACACATGAAACATACCCTAAAATTGACCACATGCTCAGCCATAAAGTAAGTCTCAATAAATTTTTAAAAAAATCATACCAATCATACTCTTGGACCATAGTAGAATAAAAATAGAAATCAATACCAAAATACTACACCATTATATGGAAATTAAACAACTTGCTCCTGAATACTTTTGGGGAAACAATGAAATTAAGGCAGAAATAACAAAAATTCTTTGGAATAAATGAAAACAGAGACATGTCATCCCAAAATTTCTAGGATGTAGCAAAAGCAATGTTAAGAGGAAAGCTTATCACACTAAACACCCACATCAAAATTTAGAAAAATCTCAAATTAACATTCTAACATCATACCTAGAGGAACCAGAACAACAAGGACAAACTAACCCCAATGCTAGCAGAAGAAAATAAGTAACTAAAATCAAAGTACAACTGAACAGTATTGAGACATAAAAATCCATATAATTAATAAAATCAAAAGTTGGTTCTTTAAAAGGATAAACGTGTTTGATAGGCTGGTAACTAGATGAAGAAGGAAAAAAAAGAGAGGATCCAAATAAGCACAATCAGAAATGAAAAAGATGACATTACAACCAATCCCACAGAAATACAAAAGATTCTCAGAGACTATTATGAACATCTCTATGCAACAAACTAAAAAATCTAGATGAAATGGAGACTTCCTTCTTTATGTAAAGAAAAGGTTACAAATAGAATGGGAATAAATGAAATATTCTTAGTATATTAATATGAGAGAATAATTTAGGGAATCTAGGGAAGAGAGTGAAAAAATGCTAAATGATTTGACCTATGCCACACCTTTGAGATGTTGACCCACAGTGGGTTTTTCTAGACCTTCTGAAAAAGCCTATGTAAATTATTTTTGTAGAATTAAAAGGAAATACATGTCATGATGACAATGACAAAGCTGGGAACCAGTGAAAGTACATGGAATTTGGATTTGGGTTGGGGGAATGGAAATGACTTGGACAGACTGGCATGGGCCTTCAGAAGTAGTTGATTTTTCTCAGGCATATCCACAGACCATGCCCCACACTTCGTGCTTCACACTGAGATAAAAACTACTATGAAGGAATATCTATAAATATCTTTGCTAACAGAAAATTCAAGACTTGGGAAACTAAGGTTTCTTTTTTTATTCAAACTGTAAGCTTAAGTTTGGGATGAGAAAAGAGTAAGAGAAATGAATGGTTATGAGATTATGCAGTGTGATTCATATTTCTGAAATTGTTTGATATCAAAAACATAAATTTTTTAGTTGGGACAAACACTCATCTTTTGAGAACTAGAAGACTCAATATGTTTGCCCACAAATTCACAACTTTGACCGGAAAGGCTTTAAATAGGAAATGAAAGTGGTAAAATAAAAATGTTTGGTTAAAACAATGAAAATAGAATGGTTACTTTGGAGGACATGAGATACTGGAAGAAGACTCACAATGGAAAAGATACCCAGTAATTTATAGGAGAAACCTATTTGTAAAGAGGAGGCAGATATAAGAGTTATGATGTAAGTTATCTATCCTCCAAAGCACCATGGTTCATAAATTTAAGAACTAACACAAGGAAGTAAATGGAATTTTATTTATTGAATGCTAACTATGTGCTAAGCCCTGTGTTACAGAGACAAAATACAGCGCCTGAGAACCTCAGTCCCTAAGACCCACAGTCTAGTGAATGATGCAGATTATAGGGCTTACAATTAAAGTATAGTATTTTAAATACTGGTAAAGATTCATATGGATTTCTATGTGTATTAGTCTGTTCTCATGATGCTAATAAAAACATACCCGAGACTGGGTAATTTATAAAGGAAAGAGTTTAATTGACTCACAGTTCCACACGACTGGGGAGGTCTCACAATCACGATGGAGGACAAAGGAGAAGCAAGACACATCTTATATGGCAGCAAGAAAGAGCATGTGCAGGGAAACTCCCCTTTATAAAACCATCAGATCTCATGAGACTTATTCACTATCATGGGAACAGCATGGGAAAGGCCCACCTCCATGATTCAATTACCTCCCACTGGGTCCCTCCCATGAGACATGAGAATTATGGGAGCTACAATTCAAGGTGAGATTTGGGTGGGGACACAGCCAAACAATATCACTATAAAATCTGAGATGAGGGACATCTAACGCACACCAGACAGTCATGAAAAAACTAAAAGTAAGTAGACCTTGAAGAGTCCTAAAATGCAGCAGAAAGTCCAAGGATGTTCTAGGAAAATAAGAAAAATACTGTATTTCCCAAATTTGATAAGATAAATTTGCAACTTGATTTAAGAGATAAAAATTTATATACCAGTGAAAAGAAATCAAGATTGAAGACAGAGCAGTGATATGGGTACAAAAATTGAAAAAGACAAAAGGAGAGAGAAAGAGACATGAGACTTATTCAGGTCATGTACTATAGGCTATTTGGCCAGTTGGGGAATATGAATATCGCATTCCTGATACATTTTAAAGGCAAACAGGAAATGAAAACTCAAATTTACTGAACATCACTATGGAGCTACAAGACTATGCTAAACAAATTCACATATACTGCCTCAAGATATAAAAATTATGGGAAACCTTAAATAGCCAGGCATTCTGTGGAAGTCTGTTTGCTAAATTCAGTGCATCTCATAAAATGTGCCTTGATAAAAGTCCCTGTTTGAGAAGTTAGAAGAAAAAAATAAAGATATCTAATCTCTGAACCCAATTCTGATCAACAACAACAACAAAAATAGTTAAAGAAGAATGGTAAGCCGGGTGCGGTGGCTCACGCCTGTAATCCCAGCACTTTGGAAGGCCGAGGCAGGTGGATGACGAGGTTAGGAGATCGAGACCATCCTGGCTAACACAGTGAAACCCAGTCTCTACTAAAAGTACAGAAAAATTAGCTGGGCGTGGTGGCACGCGCCTGTAGTCCCAGCTACTCGGGAGGCTGAGGCAGGAGAATGACGTGAACCTGGGAGGCGGAGCTTGCAGCGAGCTGAGATCACGCAACTGCACTCCAGCCTGGGCGACAGAGCGAGACTCCGTCTCAAAAAAAAAGAAAAGAAAAATAAAAGAAAAAATGGCACAAACCTTGGGAAAAATTCAAAATGTTGCCTTAGATCTTGCTATAGTCAGGAACAGAAATGCTAAATGTAGTCAGACTTGTATTCTAAATATAGTTAGATTTGTTATTGGACATTACTTTCTGAACTTTTCAAGTATAGGGACTTTTTTTAAATGTCAAACATGTTTCATAGACTTTTACACGGTAATTATATCAGTTAATTAAAAATATACATAAAGGCTATGGATGGGCAGGGGTATTGAATAAACACAGCTACGATAAAAGCACATGTGATTTTTAGAATCTGCTTGAAATTTTTATCCAAAAACTACAAATGCAGATAATATAAAATCAGCCTAGCAGAGTATTTCTCATTTAAAAAATATCATCTATTAAATTTATTTTAATATATTCCCAGTACAATTTCACCAGCATTATTTTTACAAGGGATTAACAAAGTGATATGACTAATGCACTTTTATGAAAGTCACTCTTAAAAGATGGGATGCCTGTTTTTGCCAGTAAGAAGTGGACAATTTCTCAGTTTGGGGATGTGCATTACATCTTTAAGGCTAGCCTGGGGTCATTTAGTAAATTATCTTTCCAAGCACTAAATAGCTACTAGCTTCAAAGAGTTAGTGAACCCCTTAAAAAGCAAATGATTTATTTCTTTCTCGCCATTAGGGTCAAGCCAGACTATTCATTAATCCTCTTCCCATTCAAGTGAGGCATTAAAGAAACTCATATTATAATCTCAACTACATAGCTGGGACATTAAGTCCAGAAGGGCTTACTGACTGCAGAAGGCCACGAAAAGTTATGTGCAGGGCTGTGACAGGAACTCATAAGCTTCTGGGTCCTGTGCTAAGTCCACAGAGCAATCAAGTTGATGTGCTATAGCTTGGCCTCAATAAATGAAAATGTGCTCATGTAAATAAGCATAGCCCAGGTAAAAAATAAAAGCGTTGAGATACGGATTTCTCCCTGAATATATAATCTACTTTAAGGAATTATTTTATAAATGAAAAATAAAAACTGACTCAAAATTTATTTACAAGCAGATTTTCAACATCTAAGATGACTGACTGCAGTTCAATAAAGAGTACTAAAACCAGAAATCCCTTTATGTAATATTAAAAGAATCAAGTTTACTCCGAGCTGAAGGCCCAAAAGATGGCAGTCTGCATCTGGGTTTAGACTAAGCATAATTAATCCCATTTTAACTAGAATGACTGACTATGCCTTCACCTCTGTAGATTACTTTCTTGAGTTTTTTTTTAGCATTTTCTGAATCCCATTTTTAGTTAGTGTCTGAAGTTGATGTAGATAAGCATATTAACAGCTGAAACTTTTTTATCCAACAATCATTCAACAATGATTTGGTGTCAGACACAGTGTATTGATGTTAAAGTATGTGAGCAAAACAAACAAGTTCCTACTCTCATGAAGCTAATGAGAGAGACAACATAATATGCCCACAAGTAGATATTGGATGTAGTACTATGAAGCGTAGTGATCATAAGAGTATATTGGAGGTAATACACGTAGTACCCATTGTAATGGGGTAGGAGTAGAGGAGAAGGCAGTTGGTAAGATTCTCCTGAGGAAGGCTGATGCAGAGCTAACTAGCCAAAGAGGGATGGGAAAGAAATAGCTATGGAATCATATCCCATATTTACATTTCCTACAGATATTTTATGCCATCAGTTTCACTTTGTTGTGTGTTTGCTAACCATGCCTACTTCATTATTATTACTAATTTACTTGGGCTGATCATAGTATTTGGGACTTTTTCATCCATTATCTTAATTCTATTTGATTCTCACAATGACTCTATCAATTAAGTAGGATGATACTGTTAGGTTCATTTCACATATGAGAGAACCTTGAGCCTGAGATAAAATACTTGCTCAATGTCATATGGTTAGTAAATAGCAAATCCAGAATTGGAAGTCAAATCTGTCCAGTGCAACTGAAGAGAGACTTGAATCTCAACTACACAGACAAGATTAAACAGAAGGGATAAGTCCAATAGTGGCTTATACAGACAGCCAACATTTATAATTGAGGCAAAGCTCATTTGGAGTCTGAATTAAATGAACTGGCATAACACATTCCACAAATCCACTTGCCGGCATATACTATTTTAATGGAGGAATCATGTTTATTACAATGCAGTCACTTGGCTTCTCAAACTCATAGTTAGATATTTTATTCATAGAGTTTAAAATCTAAGCATTTGTAAAGTGCAGCTTTGTCCATAGCTTTATCAATTGGTACTAGATAATTGGATGGAATAAACTGCCCTATAACATAAAAGCTTAAGAACAAAACCAGCTTGATTTGTAGAGTATATCAGAGGGCTAATACTAAATTTGAAGCTCATCTCAAATGGAAGATACAAACAAAAATATGTTTTTCTTTTTTACATCTAAAACAACTCTAGTTGGATTTAAATTCCTAGTTAAACTTGCCAACCACTCACTTGGAAATGAATGCTATGCACCAATCTTGATTGGTACACAGCTAGAGGTAGAAAAGGAGTTCCAATTCAACATACAAAAGGGAGCCTTTGAAGAGAAAATTATACTTTTCCTATTGGCTCTTCTCTTTATTGTATGATGAGTATATTGAATCTTATTCTAATTTTAAATCAATGCTATATAAAGGACTGCCATATTATCATTGTCTATTTGAATTACAGCTCTGTTGCACAGCCTGGAGTGCAGTGGCACAATCATAGTTCACTGCAGCCTTGAACTACTGGGCTCAAGCAATCCTCCTGCCTCAGCCTCCCAAGTAGCTAGTAGTACAGGCATCACACCTGGCTACCACAGCTGGCTAATTTTAAAAAATTTTTTTTTGTAGAGCTGGAGTCTCTCTATAGTGCCCAGGCTTGTCTTGAACTCTTGGCCTCAAGCAGTTCGCCCTCTTCATCCTCCAAAAGCACTGGCGTTACTGGAGTGGGCCATGAGCACCCAGTCCCCTTGTCACTATTAATATAAAAAAGAACTCTGTACTGGTTGGCTCTTGTTTAATGTCTCTTCTTCACATTTGTTTGAACCAAAAATTACGAGCTAAGACTTGATAGCTGTATACTTTAAATCCACCCTCTGAGCCTCTCAAAGCTGATCTATATTCTTATATACTTATCTTTCAGCCAACAGTTGTCTGTCACACCAAAATTCTGAGAGTGACAACAATTTGTAAAAATGTGTTACATTTCCAGATGAGTCAGTGCAGTCATCATGTGAAGTACTCAGATACTCTACAGGCCCCAAAGGAAATGCTAACATGGCATCCAAGTGAAAAACAGAGACATAACAGACACTGAATGGGCATGATTCATTTCTTTTTGGACTCCTTCTCTCTAATCTGAGAATCTCTCTTTCACCAAAATAAATTTTATTTGGAACACATTATTTGGTACTTCATTAAGTAATTAGTGTCTTTAATCACACATCATAGGAAAACACATGGGTTGCACCAGCTAAGCAGTTCATTTTAGACTATGCAAAGGCAACAACAGACTTTTGATTTAAATATTAAATTATGAATAAAAGTGAATTGTTAGAGTCAAAAGAACTACACTGATCTATAAGTACAAACCCAGACCATATTTCCAGTACAGTTTTGGGATACCTGTTAAGACTGAAAAGAAAATATGATGTTTTGCTACAGAAACTGTAATTTTTCTCTGAGTATCTGTCTTTCAGGTACATGGACCCTATGGATGGAGATCAACTGATAAAATAGACATAAATAAAATCAGAAAAGTTTTTTTAATCCAAGTAATTTTATTGAACTATATTAGGATCTCATAGCTAGACTGTATGCACAATACATCTCGGCAATATTAATTGCAGCATAACTTGAAAGCCACAATATTAATGCAGTTCAGCTTATCATTCTCTCACTCTTCACTTTTTGTGTGTTGTTTCACTTTTTTCTCCGTTTTTGGTTATTGTAAATGTTTATTTTATTGTAAATTGACAACTTATAATTGTATAAATTTATGGGGTACAAATGATGTTATTTTTTATGAATGTCATGTGGAATAATTAAATCAAGCTAGCTAACATATTCATCACGTCAAATACTTAATGTTTTTGTGGTAAGAACATTTGAACTTTACTCTTAGCAATTTTGAAATATACAATATTCTATTATCAACTATATTCACAATGCTGCATGATAGATGTCAAAAAAAAAACAAGCATATTTCTCTTGTCTGAAATTTTGTACCTTTAACCATTATCTTCCCATTCCCCACACACCTCAGCCTCTGTAACCACCATTCTACCTTCTGCTTCTGTTAGTTCAACTGTTTTAGATTCCACATGTAGGTAAGAATGTGAGATATTTTTCTTTCTGTGCCTGACTTATTTCACTCAGCACGATGTTCTCCAATTCCATCAATGTTGTTGCAGATGACAGAATTTCTATCTTCTTTAAGGATGAACACTTATTTCATTTTTTTAATCCATTCATCTGTTGATGGGCATTTAGTCTGATTCCATAACTGGTCATTGTCAGTAATTCTGCAATGAACATGGGAGTGCAGACATCTCTTCAACAAACTGATTTCAAATATTGGGGGTTCATACCCAGAGATAGGATTGCTGGATAATATGGTAGTTCTATTTTTAGCTTGCTGAAGAAGCTCTATAGAATTTTATATAATGGCTTTACATTCCCATCACAGTGTACAAGGGTTTTTTTTTCCCCATCCTTGCCAACACTGCTATCTTTTGTGTTTTTGATAACAGCCATTCTGACAGGTGTGAGATAATATATCATTGTGGTTTTAATTTGCTTTTCTCTAATGATTAGCAATGTCGAGTATTAAAAAAACTTTTTAAATAATTGAAAGGGGCTTAAGAAATTATTCAGTTCAGTTTTCCAATTATAATAGAGCCACTATAAAAAATTCTTGGTTATTTCAAAAATCGTGTATCAATCTGAAATCATCTATCTTTGCAGAAATACCATTCTTTCTAGATTTAAGATGTGAGTTTCCAAATTCCTTATCTAAAGCCTGAGTTCCCATAGATAATAAACACAGGCCGGGCGCGGTGGCTCACGCCTGTAATCCCAGCACTTTGGGAGGCCGAGGCGGGTGGATCACGAGGTCAGGAGATAGAGACCATCCTGGCTAACAAGGTGAAACCCTGTCTCTACTAAAAATACAAAAAATTAGCCGGGCGTGGTGGTGGCGGGCGCCTGTAGTCCCAGCTACTCAGGAGGCTGAGGCAGGAGAATGGGGTGAACCTGGGAGGCGGAGCTTGCAGTGAGCGGAGATCGCGCCACTGCACTCCAGCCTGGGGGACAGAGCAAGATTCCGTCTTACTAAAAAAAATTAAAAATAAAAAAAATAAGCTACACTCAGACTGTGGATTACATGAGGTCAAGGTTTAAGACTTTGTTCATTTATATTAAGGGAATAAATAAATGAACTGATGGGAGAATGAATCTAAGTTCTATGTTAGATTATGACCAGGGTAGGCACCGTGCATGCTGATTCACCTACAGGTTCCCAGCATCCAGCACAATGCATGGCACACAGTCGCCCCACAAGTTTTGTCAAATAAGCTCTTTGACCATCTCTTCCTGCAAGCTGGGGTAAGAACTTTTAAATAACGATTTTTTTGTTATATGGTGTATTTAAATTTTAAAATCTATCATTTAAAATCTATTTCAAAGTGGCTCTTAGCTGCTGCATCCTAGAGTATCTCCCCCATTATAAGTCTCTAAAATTATCAGTTCTGTTCATGGGAAGAATTGCATGTGGCTCTCTAAATAATCATACTTGTAGAACTAGCCTATTTTTAGAGGTCTTCCTTCAAAACAATGATGAATCTCTGGACTTAAGGTAGGGAACTTCTTAATAGGAGCAATATGTTGAGAAATTTCCTCTTCAGTTTGTCCTTCTTTAAAGTGAATCTACATTTGGATCTGTTGTTTCATCAAGGATCAATAGCTGCTCTGTTCATTTCAATGTTTTCTTTCAGTCTCAATCCTTTTCTTTTAATTTCTCTGCCCTTTCTGAGACTATATAGAATGTGTGAGACACTCCTGCACAAATTCAGGATCACAAATGAGGAGAGCTAAGGTGAAACACATATTAAATAAACACACAGCGAGAGGGAGGGAGAGAGAGAGAAAGAGAGGCAGCAGAGAATACCAAGGCACAATAGATTGAAAAGGGGGACAGCTATACCACTGAATTTAAAAAAAGACCTTGTGACCCAAAAAAAGTCAGTGACAAAAAAAAACTTTATGACCTAAAAAAAAGGAGTGGAGGTGGATCAAACAGCCCCAAAAAAACAAAAGCAGGAAAGCAAAAGGCGGGAAGAAAATGCCAAAACACAAAGGGTAGGAGAAAAGCAAGAGGCCGACAAGAGAGGATTTATGTTTGGATGTCTTTGACCCCGGGGGAGACAGCTGACAATAAGATCTGACTGCATGCAACGGGAAGGATTTCACATAAATAGAGGACATGTCATGCAAAAAGCAGAAGAAGCAAAAGGCTTGAAAAAGAAAAGTAGAAAGCAAATAAACTCATAAACATCAAAGAAAAAATATTTCTTGAACATCAACGATTCTATCATCAGCATCTCTAAGAGTTTTCAACAGTAACTTTCCTGTCCCTGTCTTACTGACAATCTCTCCAGGCTCTTCTGTGAATAGTTAGAAAGTGCTTTGGAGGCCAGAGAGGGCCAAGAAATCCCCTCAGAGCTCTTTTTGGCCATCCTTTCTACTGGATTTCTCTGAGATTTCCCAAATGTCTTAAGTCAATGGCAGTCAGAGTAGTTATTAAACAAGGAATGCTGTGAACACCTTTATCTTCAGAAGCCATAAATCTTAGGTCCTGATTCTAGAGGGATCTTAAAGCTACATATATATTCGAAGGAATTAATTGGCAAACATTGGCCATAGTTCATTTGCTTCCACATATAAGCTTTTTTCTACTTTAAACTTCAGGATGAATGTCATTTATGAGCAGTTTAAATTCGAGGAAATATTCAAATTTCCAATAAACTTGGTATATCCATCCAGCAGAAAATTATGAAGTCATTAAAAATAGCAGTCTCAAAGAACTAAGAAATGAGAGAATATTCATGATATAGTTTTAAGAATACAGTTCCAATTATTTATTATACATATAAATAGGCATATATTGAATAATTTCTTTAGAGAAAATTAAATTAAGTCCCCATTGTATACTACGAGCAGTCTGTATTTATCATTTGTAGCACTCGTTGTGATGGTTATTACTTATTTCCTCAATAACCCGTAAGCTGTTTGTCTTGTGTATCTAGCATGCCCAGCGCCCACCACTGTAGTTGATCCATACTGAGTACTCAATAGATGTTGCTAAGCAAATTAATGAGAGAAATAAACAAATAAATAGAAAAAAACTGAAAAGCAACATACAATATAATTAAATTTGTTTTCTTTGGAGTAATGTCATTAGAAGTCATTTTAATTTTCTTCTTTAAACATTCTATCTGTTAAAAACTTCTAAAATTAGAATAACTTCCATAATCACAAAAAGTTATTAGTAAAAGAACCCAGTCCCGAAGAGCACATATTGTATGATTCCATATATGTGAGATGTCCAGACTAGGAAAATCAATAGAGAGAGTCAGATTAGTAGTTGCCTAGGGCTGGGGGCTGGGTGTGACAGGGACAGGGAGTGAATGCTAACGAGATTTCTTGTTCGGCATGACTAAAATGTTCTAAAATTAAATGCTGGTGATGGTTTCACAACTCTGTATATACACTCAAAAGCACTGAACTGCATACTTTAAATGGGAGAATTTTGTGAAATGTAAATTATGTCTCAATAAAGCCATTTAGAATATTTTAAAGTTATTAGTAAAAATAAATCATTACTAGTTCTTATTTTTTCATTTGAACCCACAAACAGGGCTTTGGTGTTATAACTCTGAATATCTCTCTAAAAATTAACTTTTTCATCCTAATTTCTCAGCAAAGGGCAATAGACAAGTTTCGCACAAAGAGTGAGCACTTTCAGGAGAGATATTTCTTAGTTGATAAGCTAGGTTACCTTAAGATGAATTTTTCTGGGCTTAAAACATTATTGGCGAGGTGTGGTGGCTCACGCCTGTAATCCCAACAGTTTGAGAGGCTGAGGAGGGAAAATAACTTGAGATCAGGAGTTTGAGACCACCCTGGCCAACATGGCAAAATCTCGTCTCTGCTAAAAATGCAAAAATTAGCCGGGCATGGCGGCACATGCCTGTAATCCCAGCTACTTGGGAGGCTGAGGCAGGAGAATTGCTTGAACCTGGGAAGCAGAGGTTGCAGTGAGCCAAGATCACACCCCTGCACTCCAGCCTGGGCGACAGAGCTAGACTCCGTCTCAAAAAAAAAAAATTATTATTTGCATCATGCACACACATATACACACAATTCTCAATAACAAAACACAGGAAACCTATTATGTTTGAAAAATATGCAATATTCCACAAATAATAGCTCAGCAGACTAAAGCCATTACTACCTTTCTTCCTTTAGTGAACATCTCTATCATCTCCTAAAGAATATATCTTATCATTTAACAACAACTCTCTAACAACTTTGCTCTGAGTCAACTAAATTCCTCATAATGTCTTTCATAAGAGGGAGGTAGGGTTGTCTCTTAGAAAGTAAGACATCTCTTTGGATTGCTGAAAGCAAGCTCCTTGGCCAATGGCCATTTCCCTTTAGAGTTTACAGTGTGGAATAATCTTGAGACAGCTGATGTAGGACCAGCTCAATCATGGAGAAAAGTGGTCGGGACTGAAATGGCATAGTCACTGAAATCATAAAGGTCATTTTTTAAAAACATACCATGATGGAGACAGAAACCCATTTTTATCACACTCTGAACTGACTTTAAGTTTCAATCTCTTAAGCAAAGGCTGTCTTTGTTTTTGTCATCACACAATGTCCTATAAATTGTAAGCACTAGGTTAAATGATTATACTGTAAGGGATAATAATATAATATTGTTATGATGAAACACTCTTGAAATTGGAGTGGCATGCCCAGAGTGATGGTGCAATCCAGCTACCTGAGAGACTGAGGTGGGAGGATTGCTTGAGCCCAGGAGTTCAAGACCAGCCTGGGCAACATAGTTAAACCATGTCTCTAAAAATTGTTTTTAAATTGGGATGAGCAGACCAATCCCAAACTCACTTAAACATACCCAATTTAAGAAGACTTTTAAACTTCAAATTTTGAAATTGTTCTTTGACAATTATGCATGCTAATAATGGGCTTCCCTATTACCTAAAGCCAAATAAATGGATGAATGGGGGCATGAACAGAAGGATGGACAGACAGTAGATATAGATGAAAGAATAGACAGGGATAACTGAAAGAAAGAATGAGAAAGAGGAGGGGAAAGGTGGGTAAGAAGGGAGGAAAGGAGGGAGACAATGAGAATTTCAACTGGGAATGATAAACTATAAGAAGTCAGTTTAGAAGAAATAATAATTTTGGTCTGAAAGACTCGCAAAATGAAGTAGAATTAAGAGGCATAAGTCAAAATAGCATTGTGATAGCTAAAGAAAATCATTTCCACCACTTTATAGTATGCTTGTAAGAAAATAGAGTACAGTGGGGCAGTGGGCAGGGGGAGACTGTACTGTTTTTAACAATACACTATTTTTCAATTATCCATAATTTACTGAAAAATAAATTCCAACTCTGTCCTATTTTAGACAATACTGTCATATGTTCAAGTTTGCTTTGACAGGGAGAAAGGTCAAGGGTTTTTTTAAAATATGACTCAGCAATATATTCCTGAGGTGAGTTGTCCTGACACAGGGTAGCAGGGGTTGAAACACAGTAACACTTAACTCGTTAACAGAAAAGCTCTCATAAGCTCAAAATGGGATGTACAAACAGCAATAAACTCTGTTCAGCCTTACACGAGGACACAAAAGTGAAAAACAAAAACAGGGGTAGCATTCAAATTTCAAACAGCATAGTGGGCCCACTGAAATATCACATTGAAGTTGAGGGAAGTCAACCACATGATCATACTTTTAAATACTATTCACAGATGGACTAGTTTAAAATGCAGTCAAAACAAGAAAAAGTCTAAAAGCAGGGAAATAGTGTAACGTCTGGGACGACATAAGCATTGGGATGAAGTGCAGACAGTACAGAGGTAGGCGTCAAGGATCTTCTGTCATTCTTAATTCTATAAAAAAATCACAACTTCTTCAGGTTTCATTTTCTCTTCTGAAATGTGAATATCTGTCTGACTTGCCTCTTGAGATCATTTTATAGTGATTAAAGAGCTAATATTTGTGAAAACAGTTTAAAAACCATAGAGTACTACAAAACATAAAGGAGAATTTGAATTTAAAAACAGGTTAAGATAATGGAGGCTCCCAGGGTCATCTGGTCCCAAGCTGATGGTTGACAGGTAAAACTGGAATTTGCTGCCCCAAACTATAGTAATTCTCTGGAATTTTTTGCTTTGCTTGTGCAGAGAAAAGGAATACACCAAAAAGGTAGAAGCTCAAATATAGGAGGTGCTGCCGTACTGCTGTGGTCTGAGTGAATAGGTGCCCCTTTAAGTTACAAATGTCACTCGCCTACATCCTGGACTCCTCCACATTCTAATGAGAGTATTGGGACAGACATCACATGAGGCTTAATCTGGAAGAACTAGAAAAAAAAACAATGCACGCAGTGTACAAGTCATCAGGGGCCCTCGTTTAGCCAGCAGCATCCTTTTCTGGTCTTTGGGTTTCACAAAATAATAGAGGAAAAAGACATACTCTGAAGAAATCCCAAAACAGGAAGAGAAGGAGCAGGAGGAGAGGAAGCACAACACTCACAGTGCCCAGGAAAGTGATGATGGTGAAGAAGTTGATTAAAAGAGCTCAGATATCTCCCCTGCAAAAGCAACTGCCTGAGGAGTCTACAGCAGGTGAATAGTTTTCAAGGTCTTTTAATTTGGATAAAATGACCAAACAGGAGGAGGATGCTTGTGACTTTAGTACAAACGACATGTAACAGAACCTGGTTTCTTAACGTTTTGAGCAAACTGCTGGAGTGTTCTATGTGTATAATGCACCAGTGTGTTATGGCATGACATAAACTGTGTAAATTTTGTAAATATGTATCATAATATATTCATGAAAACAATCAGGACTTTTAAAAAAAAAAAACGAATAAGTTAAGAATAATTGAGAAATCCCTGTATTTGGGATCCAGGTCACTTTTTTCTTTCCTGGTGTAATGTTTTCAAGGGGAAAAGTGATTCAGACATCCTATCTCTCTGCTTTTCCTTTCAAGAGCCTGCCCTGCCAGATTCTTTTTCCCACCCCCTCATCTCTCAGGCATCAACTGGCAGTGCTGGTGGATTAACTCCAGCACAAGAATGTGTGAAAGTTGCTCTTCCCAGTCTGGTCCTCTCCCGACTCTTTAGTCATATGCATAATGGCTTAGAACCTGTCCCCAAACAACCTTGAACTAAACTAGATATGCAGCGCTCTACTTCTGGAGCTTGAAGGACTTTCTTATTATGAACGAACAGCTTTTGAAACAGAAGGAAATGAGAGGGACCAACATTTCTTTCTGTGACTTAAATTGTACTTGCTTCATTTTGGGATGCCTTGGAGTCTGTTCACATCCTGTTCTTTTCTTCTAAGTGTGAGTTCTCAACATAAGGGAAAGCAGAGAGGGCATCTCTTGAAGGTAGAAAGAAGGAAAGATACTCTGTCTCACTTCATTTGATTCCCCTTAGAGTTCTGCAAAGACTCATTAGCAGATGGCTAAGATAACCCTAGTACAAGTGCAACTAGAAATGAATGCATATTTAGCACCTACTATGTGCCAGGACCTAAGCTGCATGTTTCTATTCATTGATTCTACACAACCATACCCCATTTACAAATGATCAAACATAAGAACTACCATGGTATTTCCCAAATGATTGCCAGGAACTCACTGAAGAGAAAATGCTTGTTTTCCTACTGCCTGCCTGTTTAGCAATGACTAGTGCATGAGAGTAGTACTTACCTGTGCCCTTCAGGTAGCATGTGGATATGACTCTGGGGACAGACAAGCCTAGTTTTAAATTCCTATTGGGTCACTTTTGTTCATATAATCTTGAGCAAGAAATATCTACCATTTCTATTATGTTAGATCCCCCAGGCTGGAGTGCAGTTGTGTGATCTCAGCCCACTGCAACCTCCACCTCCCACATTCAAGCCATTCTCCTGCCTCAGCCTCCCCAGTAGCTGGGATTACAGGCACCTAACACCATGCCCAACTAATTTTTTTTTTTTATTTTTAATAGAGATGGAGTTTTGCCATGTTGGCCAGGCCAGTCTTGAACTCCTGACCTCAGGTGATCCACCCGCCTCAGCTTCCCAAAGTGTTGGGATTACAGGCGTGAGCCACCATCCCCAGCCTAAACAATTCTTACAACAAAAACACAACTTAAGACAAATAAGCTAGATGTGAAGGATGTTGCTGCTATTATTCCTGCACATTTTTCTAAACCAGTGGTTCACGCTTGAGGCAATTTTGCCCCACAGGGGACATTTGACAATATCTGGAGATGTTGTTGATTGCTACACTGGAGAGTGGCAATGCTACTGGCATCTAAGAAACAGAGGCCAAGGTTGCTGCTAAATCATACTACAATGCAGACAGCCCTCTTAAAACAAATAATTTTCTGGGCCAAAATATTAATAGTGGCAATGTTGAGAAACCCTTCTCCAAGGGAATAAAGTAGGCAAAGTTGAAATCAGATAAATCTGTTAAGACCAATTGATGACATTCTACTTATTTAACAGAATTACAAGTGACATGGTTTGGCTCTATGTTTCCACCCACATCTCAGGTTGAATTATAATCTGCAGTGTTTGAGAAAGGACCAAGTGGGAGGTGATTGGATCCTGGGAACAGATCTCTTCTTTGCTGTTCTCATGATAGTGAGTGAGTTCTCACAAGATCTGGTTGTTTAAAAGTGTGTGGCACTTCCCCCTTAGCTCTCTCTCTTCTGCTGCCATGTGAAGATGTGCTTGCTTACCCTTCACCCTTACACCATGATTGTAAGTTCCCTGAGGCCTCCCCAGACGTGTCTCCTGTACAGCCTATGGAACTATAAGACAATTAAACCTCTTTTCTTTATAAATTACCCAGTCGCAGGTAGTTCTTTATAGCAGTGTGAGAATGAACTAATACAACAAGCAAGAGAATATGTAGACAGACCCTAAAAATATTCACGTACTGTGATCTAGTCACTTCAGTTTTAGGAATTCACCCTCATGAATGCACCCAAAAATTTTCATAAGAGCGAATAGATTGTAAAATTCAAAATAGCTACTTGTCAATTGTAGATTAAGTGATTACAGGAAAGGTAAACATACAATTTGTTTCCCAAACTTGTATGATATGAGGAGTAAAGGAGGGTATTTTATTAATTTTTCAGGATAATGGTCATATATCAGGATTTCTCTGGGCAAACAAGGTTATATGGTTCCCTGGTTATAAGAGAATGCAAAAATAAAGTATGTCACATTGTTGTTATGGAATGATATGTAGTCAGCAAAAATATTTTAAAGGATATTTAACAACATTGTAAAGTGATAATAATGTATTTTATATATCCAGCCCTTTACAAGGCTAGATATATTTATGAATCAAATTTTATAATATATATCCTTATCTGTGTTGAAAAAAGAATGGAAAGATATAGTACATAGCATTTTTAACATTAGTTCACTGGCGTTGAAATTACAGCTGATGATTTTGGTTTTTCTCTATATTCAAAATTGCCCATAATTTTTTAAAATTATAAATATATCCTGCTTCTTTAAGAAGAAATGTAATTCAGTCCCAGTTGATGAGGCAAAGTTATTCTTCACAGAACAATGACAGCTACTAAATATAGAAAAAATGATATAAATTAGAAAAATCACACTTTTTATACCTCACCCAATGAAATAATTATTTCAGTCAAAGATCGTCAATGCATTTTAAAATATTTAGGTGAAAGATTGTTGAGATACTCACAAGGTGCTAAGGTATTAACCAACAAGTTAGTTGCTAATTGTAAAGTGAAAAATAAACCTTCACAATGAAGAGATTTGGTGATGACCATACCAACAAAGTGATCAAATTTAACATCATTTTAGTGAAAAACCTGGCATTATATGCCTTCTGTTGTGATGTAACATGAAATAAGAATATCACTTATGGAATATCCTAGCCAAAAATGTTTAATTTAAATCTAATTAAGCCATTAGACCCATTTTAGTTTATAAGAAATCCAAAGAGTATAAGAACTAGGAGAACCACAGCATGCAGAAGAAATCAGACAAATCCAGAATGTGGGACAATACAACTGTCCTGCAATGTCTTCAAAAAGTAAATGCTATAAAAAAGAAATAAAGGGATTTTGAGATTAAAAGACACTAGAGAAATGTAACATGAATACAATCTGTGAACTTAGTTTGAAAAAAAGAGAGAATGAGAGAGATAAATGTCACCTTTAGATAATTGGGGAAATTTGAATATAAATTGAATATAAATTGGTTATATTATCATGTGTGTGGGTATAATATGAATATAAAATTATCTTAGATATGATGATGGCATTGCAGTTATATGAAATATTATGGTAAATATTATGTCTGCAACATATTTTCAAGGTGTTCAGAAAAAAGTTCACATACTTACAAATAGCTATACAAAGTAAATATGGCAAAACATGAATAACCGCTGAACGAAGGTAATGAGTATACAAGCGTTCATATTGTACTATTCTTTCAATCTTTCTGTATATTTAGAAAATGTTTAAAGTTAATGGAAAAATATCCAAAAAGGTATGTTTAATGTAATATATTTGAAGCAGTGTGATTACATTTAAAGCAGCATAATTAGTAGTCCCAAAGTTAACCTTTGTCTTTGTAGGTTACATGGAAATGGTGAACCTACAGCCATTCCCTTATTCTGCACACCACTTCAGGCCAGCTTTTCCAGTTTCACTTCTATGGGTCTCATCACTTCCTGTGATATATTTCAGTTTCCGTCCCCTCCACCACAGATAGTACCACCTTCTTCTACCTCCTCCATTTTTGAGGGTCCTTATCTCCCCAAGAACAATGGAAATAGAGCACAGATCAATCAGTAACTAACTTCCTTCTAGTGGCAAAAACAGTTAATGTCAAATTAGTTACTCCCAGGTACTCCCCTACTTTTCCCAGGCTACCTCACAGTTAGGTTGGGGTCATGTAACTGGCTCAGAGGGAAAAGGCCGGTTCTAGGCCAAGATAGCTATGAGCTATGCAGCCACTTCCATCCTTGTCTGCCCTTATCGCAGAGGCCCTTAGTATGGCTGCAAGATGAAGGAAGGTCCCCCATTCACATTAGACTGTGATATGAACAAGAAATACATGTCTGTTGTGCTGAAGCCACTGAGATTTCAGGGTTTGTCTGTTACAACGGCTAGTCAGAATTTCTTAGTTTCTAAATCTTTCTGAGAGGCTAGCAGGAAACCCCTCTACTACTGCATCCAGTTTACCCTTTCTTTGAATATTGCCTTTAATATGCAATTAAGAAAAAACTATTGGTGTTCCCTTAGGAAATTTGTATCTCCCACAATTTTCAGAGTAAACAATGCACATTATTCCAAATCTCTACTTAACATAGCAACAAGCACATTTGACCATTTCCTCAAAAAGAAAAGAAAAAAGGCTGGGTGCGGTGGCTCACCCCTGTAATCCCAGCATTTGGGAGGCCGAGGTGGGCGGATCACCTGAGGTCAGGAGTTCGAGACCAGCCTGGGCAACATGGTGAAACTCTGCCTCTACTAAAAATGCAAAAAATTAGCCAGGCATCGTGACATGCATCTGTAATCCCAGCTACTCAGGAAGCTGAGGCAGGAGAATCGCTTGAACCTGGGAGGCAGAGGCTGCAGTGAGCCGAGATTGCACCACTGCACTCCAGCCTCGGTGGCAGAGCAAGACACTGTCTCAAAAAAAAAAAAAAAAAAGAAAAAAAGAAAAGAAAAGAAAAGAAAAAAGGAAAGAAAAAAGAGAAGGAAGGGAGTGAAGGAGGGAGGAAGACGGAGAGAGAGAGAAAAAGTGAGAGAGAAGGAAAGAGAGAGAAAGGGAGAAAGGGAGAAAGAGAGAAAGAGAGAGAGAGAAAGGGAGGGAGGGAGGGAGGGAGGAGAGATTGCTTAATAGGTTAGGAAGTTCTTTTGCCAGGACTTCTACATATCCTCCTGTATGGGTCAGATGTGTCACACCCAGACACACAGAAAGCCAAAAAAGCATTAAAATGGGCTACAATTTGGTGACTTGGGAACAAAAACATAAAAACATAATATTTTCTTAGAAAGGATTTCTAAGCCTAAAAATGAATTATTGCCTTGGACAATGACAGCATTAATCCTGGAAGAAAACATATCTGGCTGGCTCTGTATGAGAATTCAGATTTCTTGATTTCTTTACCACCTATTGATTGGCAACATTTCCAATGAACAATTTTACTTATTTCATTTTAAATTGATTTCTCTTTTTAGCAAGACTTTGCTTTTTGAGAGCACTGAGGCAAAAAAACATCATTTAATTTTACTTTTTAAAATCAATGTCTACAAGACCCTTTCAGTCAATGGATTACCCTTGCTATCCATTAGACACCTTTCTAGGCTGTTCACTGACCTTTTGTATCACATATACGATTGCAGCACTTTCAGTCTTACATGAAATGTTTTTGTCATTTTCCCCTTTGCTCTTTCTGTCACTTTTAAGTTCTGAACTTCACTCTGTAATTGCTCAGCTTCTCTTTTAAATTTGACATGCATTATGTGTCTTTTGTGCCCTTAATTACATTTTGTACTTTGGGGTTCAACTGTGTTGGTCTTTTCTAATCCTACTATATTGATTGCTATACAGCAAGCCTCCTTCCCTCTGGGAACACTGTTTATCTTTAAGCTATTTTTTTTCCAATGCTGAGAACCACTAAATTTCTTTCTACTGCTCTTTCCAGGAAATCTCAGACTATCCTGTTGTGATGCCAAGACCTATTCACTAGAAACACAATTACTTCTCTTTCAACATGAGCTCTCTATAGGCATATTTGAAAAAGAAACCAAAGTGACAAAATGTAGAAAAGATACATGTGTCCAGAACAGACAAGACATTTCAGAATATTCAGGAAGCAAAAAATATATATTTTATAAAATTATGAAAAGGAGAAAAAAGGATGGTTTCTTAAAGAAATATAATATGGGAAACATTGAGTTAAAGCACAGTATAAACACATGGATTTTACGAAATTAAGAGTATACAACTTTAACGTCTAGTGCACCAAACACAAAAGCACTAGCTGTGAAGAATGTTATCATTTGTCAAATGCAGGTAAACATCTTCTTCTATGAAAACATGTGCGACAGTCTCCTCATTTGTCCCACTCTACCCAGTATTATCTCCCTCCAACCTTTCTCCAGAATGCAGCCAGAGTCCTTACCATAAAATGCATCTTTAATCATTTCTCTGCTGGAAAAGCTTTTAATGACTCTCCATTCTAGAATAAAGCCCAAATGCCTATAAAACCCTAACTATCTGGACCCTATTTATTTTTCTTTCTTCATTTCTAGCCACTTCCCTTTCTTCCCAAAAGCTGTATGTTCCAAACAAAATGTTCTTATGGTTTTCCTCTGGACCTTTGTATACACTGGTTTCTCAGAATGCTCTTTCCTGCCCCAACTCCTCTTGGTCTGTCTATTGCTTATTCATCTTTCATGTAAATGCCTCTTCTTACCTGACTCAAGTAAAAATTAAGCAACTCGCTTCTGTATATTATTATAGTTCATTGTATTTCTCCTATCATAACACATAACTCACTGTTACATTATCTTGTTTACTTACCTGCAACCCACCTTATTCAGCAAGCAATAGGATGGTAATGACAAATATTTATCATTTTTGCCAATATCCCAGCACCCGGCACTGTACCTAACACCTGATGAAGACAGATAAATGCTTTGTTGGATGGATGTCGTACAAATATTTAGTAACCCAAGGTCTAATTTTAACCTCTGGTTGCAATTCTTGTTGAAAATCTCTCCAAAATAAGAACTGGCAACCCTTAGCATGTGCATTAAAAATGGCTCATTAGCAGGATACCTTTGGGATATGGGACAGTTGATGCCTCTATTATCTCTTTCCTACTAACCATAAGGGCTTGTAGTGATAAAAGATGCCCATCATGTTCAAAATTCAGCAGTTGGGGTTCTCTTAGCACCCACACAGTCCATCTTCACCTGTTTAGAGGTACTCATTTAGCCACCAAAACCTTCCAGGTTCTACTCTACAGAAGAATCAGGGTGGCCCAGTAAATGCCATCTCCCACAATTTTTAGCCTGACAATAGGATGGATTAAGCATTTTAGAAGGAAAAGTACTCCTTCCAAAGGCAGTCAGCCGCTTTCTATTGTGTAATGAATCAGTCTACTTTTCTGTCTTAGTAAATCTAGTACAATAAGAAAAATTGCATCTCTTTAGAATGACTAAGCAGCTTATAGGATCTCAGAGTCCTCATCTTAGAAATAGTATCCTGGGAACTTTAGATTTAGAGATAGAGAAAAGTGGCTTAAAGCTGTATTAATCCCCTCTAGAAGTCTCTGAAATCAAAAACTACTTAATTCAATATATTCTGCTTGATTTTAAAAACTTCATTCCCTCCTTTTCAAAATTTATCCTGCAAGGGAGGAAATTCAACCAGTGGAGGGTACAGTAAAGGGAAACTGTATTGAATCAGATTTGGAATATTTACATATTGAAGTTTATGCTCTAAAATATCAAATTTAGTGACTCAGGAGAAAACTTCCTTTAAAAATTATGTGAATGTCATTAAGTACTACCTTGATTTTGCAAGAAATAACATCTTTTTTTTTGAGACGGAGTCTTGCTCTGTCGCCCAGGCTGGAGTGCAAAAGGTAATAAGAAATAAAGAAAGCCTTTGAGCATTTGGAGGAACAAATTCAAAGAAAAATAGTTTTCATTGTTTTTTATTATTATTAACAGAAAAGGGAAAAAACATGAAAATTATCTGGCTTACTGCCCAAACTAAGGGCATCACTAAGAAAGTATTTTCACTCCTCTTAATATCAAGAGTATAAGAATTCTGCTACCAAAAATAAAAAAAAGTGAAGCTTCATGTCCAGGAGAGTGGAGGTACAGCAAAATGCTACTCAAACTATTGGTAATTTATTAGTAAGTGTAATTTAAAATCAAATGCTTTTTGAGTTATAGAATGTGGAATAATCAACCTTTCAGGGTTCAAATGGGCCACAGATTTTCAAAAAGGACATCAATAGAAATAAACTGTAGAAAAGCTATTTGGACTGTCCTAAATCTAAAATAGCCCTAGTTCCCCAATATGTCTGTTCATGTGCTTCTTTTTATGCCTGACTACAAATTTGCTGACAGATGTTGTGTCTCTTAATAGTCAAATTTTGATATTTCTTCTTTGTTTACCCACTAATTGCTCTCAGTAGTACCTCCCGACTTTACTTTTACCAAAAACTAAACTTGGGTACTTTACGAGTGACCCTGACATTTTCTAGTAGCTCCTTATTTCCTCAGATGCCAAAACCAGCAACTAATTCTTGAATATTTTTTCCATACCTGACAGAGCCTGCAATCCCATCCTATGACTGTCCAAATAAATACAGTTCAGCCATCAAAGTGAGTCAGAAGCAGGTCACATACCTGGACCAGTGATGGAAAGGTTGGGCATTTGAACAGAAAATTAATGAATATTAAAGTGAGGAAGTTTAATGGATATTAAAGTTAGAAAGTGTAAGGTGCCTTCCTGCCCAGAGATTAGAAAACCTGACAAGTCTAGAACTCTAATAACCACAAATGGCCTATTGCAGCTTTATCAAGATGCGCTCCACAGGACAATAACATGGGAAGATGCCCCCCAGATTGCCTTTCATGAGCAATAAATGTAGAAGCAGCTACACAACACAGCTTTTCTCTTGGAGATTCAGAAAGTGCATTAGCATATTAAAATATTTTTTAAAGCCTGTCCATAAATAGACCTATTTATCTCTGTTTAATCTGATATTTAATCTGCTTTTTGCCAAACATTTTTTAAAATTATTTTTAATTTTATATATTTATCTTGTAAAATATATTGCCAAACTTTTTTGACCACTGAATACCTATTAAGATCTCAGAGAACTGGTATCCCAAGAAATATGCTTGAGAAAAAGCTGACCTGCTCAGTCATTCATATATGCTGCTGCTTCTTGATCACCTAGGGCTACCCTATAAGGTCAGGCATTGACCATTTGATGTCCTAAAGTTGCGTTTCTTAAACTTCTACATGCATATGAGTCACTGGGGATCTTGTAAAAACATAGATTCTGATTCAGTAGGTCTAAGGTGGGCTCTGAGAGTTGGGGTTTCTAACAAGCCTCCAGGTGATGCCAATGCTGCTGGTCCGTGTCACACTTTGACAAAGCTCTACAGGGACCTGGCAATGGGAAAACATTCATATCTCCAATCTCTTTATCTTACCATTCTTAGTAACAAATCTTCCTAAGATACTGCTTTCATTATGTCATTTTGCTGGTCAAAACTTTCAGTGCTTCCCTCTTCTCTTCCGCATTAGTCATTCAATGATAGACATTTATTAAACCTTTATTGTGTGGTAAATAGATTAAGAAAGCCTCTGTCCCTATATACTCAAGAAAGAGGTGGGTAAGAAACAAGGCACAGAATGCTGGGAGCCAAAACAGTAGAGGATAGCTAATTTCAGTAATTTGAACGTGCTACATGACTAGACCAATGATTCCCAAAGTGTGTTGCCCAAACCATCAATGGAAACCATCAGCATCACCTGGAAACTTGTTAGAATGCAAATTCTCAGGGCTCATCCTAGACCTACTTAATCAAAAACTTCAGAAGTGGGGTCTAGAAATCTGAGTTTTAACAAGCTCTCCAGGTGGTTGAAAACCACTGGATTAGACAGTCAGTAAGTTTCTCTCCAGCTCTAAACTTCTATCATTTTGACTGCTGATACCTCTTTCAATGATTTTTGTTATCCAGACTTTTATAAACTAAAAGCACACTCTCTGGAATTAACTTCCGGGATTTAAAATCCACCTCTTACACTTAATTGCTGTTCACACTTGCACGTTACTTCAGTTGTCTAATGCTTCAGAGTATCATCTATAAAATGAGGGCAATAATAGTTCCTATTTTCACACGGTTGTTCTGAAAATTAAATAAACTATAATAATATAAGTAGCTAACCAGGCAAGATGCCTGGCATGCGGTGCTTCAGATCATAACACAGTCATTACCCTCTTAATAAGGCCTTCCTCGGCCACTCTATCCAAAATTGCCGCCCACCCCTACCATTTCCTTGTCCCCTTCCCTGCTTTATTTTTCTCCTTTGCAGTTATTATTCTCTAACATACTACATATTTAAATTGTTGCTTTCTTTACTATCATTTTCCACTAGAATGTAAGAGCTATAAAACTGCCAAAGATTTTTGTCCATTTTGCTAAGAGCTGTATCCCCAGTGCTCAGTATAGAGTTTGGCACATTATAAGCACTCAAAACATATTGGTTGGGGCTGGGTGTGGTGGCTCATGCCTGTAATCCCAGCACTTTGGGAGGCCAAGTTGGGCAGATAGCCTGAGCTCAAGAGTTCAAGACCAGCCTGGGCAACATAGCAAAAAGCCATCTCTACCAAAAATACAAATTAATATATATAGGTTGGATGAATAAGTGAATAAATGTTAACTATTATTGATATTTATCTTATTACCAATAATTAGCAATCTAAACTTTCCTTATTGAAACAGTTTCTACTTCTTGTTCATTGCCACAAATTGCACTTATGTCCCATTCCATGCGCTACTCAAATTATGCCCCATTTCTAAGATGCCCTTCTGCCTAAATTCAGCCCATTGTAGACCCTGCTCAAGTTCTGCCTTTTCCTTTAAAGTTCTCTGATGACTGAATGACTCTGATGATTCTGGCTCTATAGCTCTCTGAATGTCTACATTGTTTACTATCTGTGCCATACAATTTAGCACTTAATTATCTTAATCTAGTGTCAGTAGAATGAGTAACTTTTAAGGAATTTACTGAAAGAGTCTGTGTCATTCATGCAATAAATATTCCATGAAAAATTGGAGGAACGAGGCCCCAACGGAAACAATAGAAAACCTTATCATTAATTATCCATGTTGTCCTCAAATAATAAAAATAGCACTTTACATTTTACAAATAACCCATTAAGGCTGTTGGAATCAAAATGGAGTCCCTTATGTTTAAAAAAATATCTGACAAATAGAGCCAGGGAAGGCAACGAAAAGAAGGCTCTCACACTTGTATACCTGATTACAAAACTTATCACAAAAGACTGCAAATACCAAAACCTTGCAGGAAGGCCACTGCACCCTTGTGTCCAATCTCAGACTGACGTTATCCATGTTATTATATGTCTTTGTACTCAAAGATAATCATTTCAATAAAATTATGTAATACTCCTCATTTTTTCTGTAAAAACTCTTTGTCTTCCTTTACCTATCTGAATACACACATAGTTTACTATGCACATTTCCCCATTGCAATGCCCTATTCTTGAATATTTTCTTTTAGAGAGCTTCTCTGTGACTTAAGTTGACACACTTTTTAACATATCATCCTAATTTTGATTAGATGATCTCAAAGACTATGCATCCTTGGTCTCAAATTTTCAAAACGTCTTTAGGTAAATTATGAAGAGACCATTTCCTGAACTGTAAAACATAAGAATAAATTGCAAAAGTCATAAAAAAAGCAGATAATTACCCAAGAAGTTGTCGAGTTCAGGGATGGAAAATAATTGGCTCTTTTGCCCTGAGTCCTCCTGCCAACTGGATCTGCAAAAGGCTTCACCATCATCCCCATGCAGCACTCGAGACAGGCATTATCAATTGATCAGAGCTGGCAGAAAAGGGGACACCTATTTGCCATGCTATCTTACTCTAACCATTCTGCTTTTAAATGTAAAAGAAACAGATATTTAAAATTGTAAAGTGATTTACCTTTTACAAATCACTTGTTAAAGTCGTCGGAATCAAAATGGAGTCACTTATGTAAAAAAGAAAAAAAAATAGAGCCGGGCTCCATTTGTCCAGGTACATACATGGTCATACGTGGTGACAGAACCAAGACCTAAGCCAGCCCCCTGATTCTGTCCAGGGCTCTCTGCCCCTCCTACTCCATTTCTGAAATTCAGTACCTACATTTTCATTCTAAAGCAATCAAAACATAAGAAGCAAACCTTTGACAGAGAGTTTTCATACTAATGCTCATTAATATAATGCTGAAATGAAAAATGACAGCTTCAAGTCAAGTGACAGACAGGGTTGGTTAGCCAGTTATTTTTTAGTTCAGTTTATTTACCTAAACCTAGAATGTGTCATGACTGGAAATAGACAAAACAGATTATTCTAATTCCACTGTCCTAGAAAAAGAAAAGGAAAATAGTCCTCATTAATAGGAACTGGGCTCAAATCCAGTCCTGAAATAACTTCCATTACTGAATCAACTTTTTAAATGTGACTTTTCCTTTATTAATGGCAAAGCATTTTAAGCATAGCTTTAATTACTCAGTTTAAATTATAGGCAGACATACAGAGTTGGAAAAATATGAAAAAGAGGTGAGAGAGAGATAAACATCTACTTTAATATAATGACCATTCCCTTACTATGGAAATTATGCCCACATTATAATTTTTCTGGAGCCTCTCTCTGAATCACAGCTTCTAAATATTAAAATCACCTCTATAATGAAGTTGGAATAAAAACTGACTTGTCAAATTGTACCTAGTCAATTGATAATTCTATCTTGATTAACTCTCATTTTTTAGGCTTACTATAATTGAAGCTGCATTTTTTTTTTTTTAAGAAAAATCATCATCTAACACAGAAAATGCTTCTGGCACAATCTGCTTACCTAAGGAAACCAGGATAACTGGCAGTTCTGTTACTTCACAGAGTTAATCCATTTTAGCACCTATGTTACTTAGTTACAAGGTACCAGCAGTTGGTCCTATAGTTTGTCCTTTCGCCCTGAGAAGGTGAGCCTGATACATATTTGAAGGAAGAAGGAGGAAAGCAGCAAGTACACAGAATCACTTCTCCTCAGCACGCACCCTGCCACCACCCTGGGAGAAATGCTGAATCCGCAGCTGAAGTTCAGGGTCTGTGCTGCCCCTCCTCCATGCAAAAGGGCAGTCAGTTCTAGGGTTCTTCCATCGTGTGGAAACAATGCCAAAGGCCCTCAGAAAAATCCAGCCACAAAGCTGGAGTGATTCTCACCTTAGCCCCCTAAGTTAGCCCAAAGATCACTGGTGTACCATGAATTGGGGTCAAAGCAACAATGTCACCAAGAGTTCTGGCCATATCCCACCATGCTAGCCTGGGCATGGTACCTTCAGACAAAAAGGGTAGCCAGGACAAATTTTGACTTCTAGAAAGTAGACTAGTATTTCCTAAAGAATGGTGCAGGAAACATTGGAGAACTCTACTCTCTAGCCTAGTCATTACAAAAAACCAGAGATGGCTTCCCCTGTATCACATTACTGAATGAGTTTTTCAGGCAATAGATTTAATCATCTGGAAAAGAGTACAAGTACCCCAACTCACTCAGCAGAAACATTTTTAGTAGTTGGCATCTAAGACACCATTCACAATTACTGGAAACCCTTTAAAACACTACCACTTTCATAATAAAAACCCAAGGCCAGGAGCGGTGGTCCACGCCTGTAATCTCAACACTTTGGGAGGCGGAGGCGGGAGGATTGTTTGAGCCCAGGAATTTGTGAGCAGCCTGGGCAACATAGCAAGACTTCGTCTCTTGAAAAAAAAATAAAAATCCTTGAGAAATGGCTATATGCTTGCTAAATCCGACACAGTAGGTAGAAAATAAGTTTAAGAGTAGAAAGGACTTGATTGGGAATTATGGGAATTACAGTTTGGTCACTGCTCAGCTCTGTAACCTTGAGTGAAATTATTTCGTATCTCTCAGTCTAACTTTTCTCTTTTTAAAAATAATCATAATAAAACTAATTTCACAGCAGAGTCCTGAGGATTACATAAAAAACATAGAAAAAGTGTCTTCATAAAAATGCCTGGCCCGGCCAGGTGCGGTGGCTCACGCCTGTAATCCCAGCACTTTGGGAGGCCGAGGCGGGTGGATCACGAGGTCAGGAGATCGAGACCATCCTGGCTAACACAGTGAAACCCCGTCTCTACTAAAAATACAAAAAAAATTGGCTGGGCGTGGTGGCGGTCGCCTGCAGTCCCAGCTCCTCCGGAGGCTGAGATAGGAGAATGGCATGAACCCGGGAAGCGGAGCTTGCAGTGAGCCGAGATCGCGCCACTGCACTCCAGCCTGGGCGACAGAGCAAGACTCCATCTCAAAAAAAAAAAAAAGAACCATCATTCTCAGTAAACTATCGCAAGAACAAAAAACCAAACACCGCATATTCTCACTCATAGGTGGGAATTGAACAATGAGATCACATGGACACAGGAAGGGGAGGGGGGAGGGATAGCATTGGGAGATATACCTAATGCTAGATGACGAGTTAGTGGGTGCAGCGCACCAGCATGGCACATGTATACATGTGTAACTAACCTGCACAATGTGCACATGTACCCTAAAACTTAAAGTATAATAAAAATAAATAAATAAATAAATAAATAAATAAAAATAAAGAAGAGCTAAAACGGAAAAAAAAAAAAGAAAAAGAAAAAAGAAAAAAAAAGCCTGGCCCATGATAATAAATAAATAAATAAATAAATAAATAATTATTTTCTTCTCTCATTTTCTTTTTACTAGTAAAGAAAATATCTATGCCAAATGATTTTGAATATTGTATATAGCTTAAAAACTTAAGTAACATGCCAGTGTCTTATCTATGAAACTGTTGTTTGTATTGGTAATTTGAAGCAACTACTATTTATGTATGTAATTATATGCGAAATTTGAATGAATTATAACTCTGGGCAATTATCTAGTTGAACAATTCAAATTGGTACCATAATCTGGATCTCCTTTTCCAGAAATACATTGCAACTTTATTTCTCTTCTAATCAATCTCATTATGATGGAAGAGAAAGAGGGAAAATCCATCCCTCATCAGTTGAATAATAGCAATGTGCTATGGCTTCTTTTCTACTGAGTCCATTTCTTTTGTGTTAGATAACATGTATCTCTCAAAGTATTTTTGCTTATCTGTCTTCTAGAGCCTGCTTATGCATCTTATATTGCAAATATATCATTCTGTTCAGTTTTAGAAGCAAGTATGTACAATTCTGAAAAAGGAGGAGAGAAAGAAATGCATGTTTGATGCATCTAGGAGAACAGGCAGAAACAGTCTATGGCCAAGGACAACAGCAGGCTTGTCCATCTGCCCATCATCAAACTGAACTGTGTCCACTAGTTATCAGCAGGGGGTGGCCAGTGGGCATCACACTAAAATAGAATTTCTGCCATTGGGAATACAAGGTGAGGAGGGAAGAAATTGTTTCAGAATCCATTTCTGCTTTGGCATGATGTATATAAAGAATTGTTGCTTGTTTCTTACACATAAATATAAAACTTTCATTCTTTCTTTTCATTTATTAAACATTTTCTGGATGCTTTTTAGAATCTAGGCACTGTGCTGGCCACTAGGAATATAAAGAATAATTTCTTCCTTTAGCGATTCTGTTTTCTGAGGGGGACAGAGAAGTAAACAAATAAGTATAATACAGTAAGATGACAGCTACTATACATACAATGTGCTATTGGAACCCAAAGAAAGAAGTAATTAACTATGCAAAAATATAGCAAGTTTACAAATTTGTGAGGCATCTTTGCAAGAGGCTATGCTAATCTTCTCTGTAATATTCCAGTGTTGATACCAACAGGAATGAGACCACTACAGGAGTGAGACCAACCACAGAAGTAGAATAGAAAATCCAAGAATAAACAGATGGATCTTGATGAGTTATGTTTGTCTTAGGGTAGGAGAAAAAAGTGTTTATTGTCTTTATCTTCATTTATTACAGTCTTTTTTATGTGTGTGTATGTTTATGATATAATTTTTAACCTTAGTAATAGCATCTAAATGTCTCAACCTCTGTATTCTATATCAGTATGCTTGAGGGTATGACCACTGGAAAACATAGATATAAATATGATATAAATGTAGATATAGATGCAGATTGTGAAATAGATTTAGATAGCTTCTTGTCTCTGGAAATACTACTTACAATATACTTTTTAAATTTTACAATAAAGCATTGTCTTTTAGGTAATTTCCTAACAGAAAAGTGAAGATAAGGCATAGCATTTATTGGCACTTAGCAAAATTAAGATGTTAATACAAATACAACCTTTGTGTGCTTTTAGATATACTATAAAGGCTTCTTTTCGATTACAGAAATGAAGAAGGAATGAATTGAGGCACTCCAATTTAAGCTAAAGTAGAAAGTCTGGGTAAACTGTCAGCTTACTGTTTAAATGTCTGTTGGCTTTGTTACTAGCACACTAATTTGGAAACAAAATTCACATCGGTTTCCGATAAAATTTATTGTTCCTCTTTGAGGCAATTTTTCGTGCTAATTTACCCAAGTCTCATCTTGGGTATCCCAGGCATTCCTCTGTGCTGTTCCTGAAACCATACATTGGCCTGGAGCTATTTGCGTAATAATATTGGTGTTCCCCCTCCATGCCCCAGTCACAGGAGCCAGTGGCACATTCTGAAAGGTACTCCAAGACATTTGCTTGCCCCAGGAGCACCATGGTTTTAAGCATCAGGCTTAGCCGGGGTCTAAGTCTGCTTTGAAGAACCCAGTCCAAAGAGTAACAGCTGTCACTTTGCCTGTCTCTGTCCTGGTGGACACCAAAACTTAAATAGTCTACCCCTGATGAATTCAAGAGAATATAGTCACATTGTTATTATTATCCATCAATTGTACAAGACATAAAAAGTCCTAAACTTACCTCTAATCTCTACTTTAGTCAGGTAATTGGCTTTTTTCACATATCAAAATTTCATTTGTACCTTACCTACATGTAATGAAAACCACAATGCCTGTGGATATAGCCTAATGTTTTTATTCTTTCCACCTGTCAACTCTGTACAAGTAATTTGAGGTCACTGTTCTCAATGTGTTTCTCTTTTAATAATATCTAGCACAGCTTCACAGGCAACTTTATTTTAAATGAATGTTTTCTATTGATAGTGGTGGTGCTAGTGGTGTTGCCAGCTTTTCTGTTCCACTCCAACAAGTATCCAAGTGTTGTCCTATGAGTGAATAAAGTTTTGCCAAGATCTATGTTATTTTCTATGCCTTTTATTACAAATTTCTAGCCAACATAGTTTTTCATTCCCTGCGTATGTAAAAACTGCAAAAAAAAATGGAATTTAAAAATAAAAAGTAAATGTCCTTACGCAGTAATGGCTCAAGCCTTGAGTAATGGCTCAAGCCCAAGGAATCTGACTCATAAATGCTACGGAGAAAGTCATTCATTAACTTAAGGTCAAAGACATGCAAGCTACTTGACAATAAATGGAGGCCAACAGAAATATTAATTAGTGGAAATGTTTAAAAAGTAGACATCACTGTGAAAGCAATGGCTTATTTCTGATGATGAAAGGTGTGATAGCTCTTCTAGGTTATTTATTAACAATAGCCAACATTCAAAAAAAAAGAGATAAATGAGCAACATAGAAAAGGGCTAGGTAACACCCAACTTATGAGCAGCTTCAAAACTCCAAGAGCATGCCAGTTGTATAGTTTTAAGAAAGTATTTTCCCTTACAGTATTGTTAGACATGGTAGAAACATTTTGCTTTCAGCTCACATAAGCCAATCTAAACTATAATGTAGTTGAAATATAATATTGCCCTGGTAATTCTATATTAAATTCACCTAACCCTTTGTAACACACTTCTGAATTTCTATCTGTGAATAATAATGAAAAAACACCATTTATTGAGCATATATGTACTACTTCTCAGGCACTGTGCCAATTTAATCCTTACCTCAGTCTGTAAGATAATTATTATTATTATCTTTTACAGATGCGCAAACAAATCTAAAATTCTAAAACAATCTGCTATAGGCGTGAGTATGTTAATAATGCTGTATGTATGCATAAGAGAAAATGTTCTCTAAGTCTGTCGTTCTCCAGTTTTCATACTTAGAAACAAGAAGCAATCCACAAAGGGCAGAGGCTCTGGACACAGAATTCCCTGTAACATGTTCACAAGATCAGATAAATGCCTCTGTCAGTGACTGTCCATATAGTACAATGTATTTGCAGCCTTGAGGAACGTGTGTAGATTCAAACATATTCTTGGTTCCTCTTTTAAGAATCTTGTTAGACAGACCTTTAGATCTTATTTTTAATAACTCTTAATCTTTTTTATATACTCAGCCAAAGATCAAAGCTGCTGCTTAACTTTAAGCTATACATTCTGTATTTTCTACTTTAATTTGTACTTATGCCACATTTTTTTTTCATAGCAAGAGATAGATTTACCTTCACGAAGGAATACAATTTGCCCTTAAGGAAATGGTATTCATTTTCAATAAACATTTGGTAAGTAACTACTTTTTCAAAAGTCAAAGACTAAGTCTGAAGAAGGTAAAAAGATGGATAAGACCTAACCTATGCCTGTAAGGGGCTTAAAATCTAACTATGGGGACAGAAACTGAATCAGGGCTAAGTTTGAAGTAAAGCCTCACACTCCCTCTCCAAAGAACAATTTCTGACACAGTATTGTTTCTCTAAGGAGCAAGCTCTAACTTTGTCTCAATACGAGAAAGGGGGCTAAACAATAATCGTCTAGGATAAACTGTTAAAACTAAAAGATTCTGGTTCTACCAATAACTCTTAGGGAGAGGGGGCAACGCTGGAGAAAGGGAACCGTTTCAGAATTGACATAAGTGTGCCTGAGGATGTTCCTTTACAAACCACATACCCCCAGCTTGCCATGTTCCCAAGAATCACTGCTATAGGGAGTCCAGGTATAGAAAGGAAGATGTCATGCGTCTCAGAATCTTGAGATAGGCAAAGACTGAGAACCACAAGGTCTAACATGCTGTAGTTTTCCAGGTGCAGCTTCCAGTGACAACATAGTATATACTCATTTTTCTATTTGTCCTTATTTAATATTAAATAAAAAAGAATATTTGGCACAAAAGTCCAGATCAAGAGGAACTTAATTCAAGTAGGTGATTACCTGTGTCATTCATTGAGATAAAAGGCTGTCTCTTCAGAAGTAGGCCTGAATCACTGCAAACTTGAGTTGCTTAGAAAGGAGTCTGTGATAAAAACAAGTATGAAGATAGTTATCTAAAGCAAATTATTTTTACTCATTAACAACTAACCTTTGGGGAATGCTCTCATAACTTACTATAATTTACTCTCCCCAAAAACTCAGAGAATTAGCCTAATTCTCTTCTACACATAAAATACTGCAGATATTTTCTCTCTTTGGAGAAGTAGCCTTTCTCCTTTTTACCGAAATGAAATTCTTAGTGCCACAGCTTCCTAAATCTATTTCAGTCCTTATATTTATCTTTTATCTACTTTCACACTTCACATTCCACCTGTAAAATGCACCCCTAACCAGTTGATATTCTATCTTATCTTCCATCCACATGCACCATTTAGCATTTACATTTATGTTTTATGTTTTGCTGCCACACTGATTACCAAATGGTGGTGGATGACATTTTTGTTTTGAGTTCAGCATTTTGTTTCTGTTTTAGTTTTAGGGGGAGGGGTTTTTTAAATGGCATTATATGGCATTTAAAATTATATGGCATATCACTCTATAAAAATTTAAGTTAAAGAAAAGCCTTTCTCCAAATGAAGGGGAAAAGCTATTCAATTTTACCACATAGAAACCACTGCTAAAATTTTGGTATTTTTCCTTGCAGCATTTTTTTCTATGTATGTTTTTTAACTTTTCACTTTGAAATAATTTCAGACTTACAGAAAAGCTGCAGAAATAGTACAGAGAGTTACCGTGTACCCTTCACCCAGCTTCTACCATTAATATGTTAATGACTTCCATAACCATAGTATAGTTGCCTAGATCTTCTATGTATATTTTGACAAGGTTGAATTTATATTTTTTGTTCATTGCTTTTTTTGCATTTAATATGATAGCATCAGCATTTATATTAAGTTCTTCAAAAATATTTTAATGTCCAAGTAATGTCATACTACATAAATGAATATTTTAATTAATTATTTCCATACTGTTGGATATTGAGATTGTGATTTTTTCTATTATAAAAACTCTCATCAACATGTTATCATTTTTTAAGTATCTACTAATGTTATAGGTCAAAAAGGTAGTCTCTCATTTTAAATTGCTTTTTTGTAGTTATTATTGAAGGTGAATATTTTAAATGCTTACAGTTTTTATTTCATCTTTTGTAAACTGTTTATTCAGGCCCTTTTCCATGTACTGATTGGTGTCTGAATGTATTACTTACAAAGTTATGTAAAGCTTACATATTTAAGATTAAGCTTTTGACTCAAAGATTACAAAGTGTTTATTGTTTTGTATTCACCTTTTGATTATTTTGTTTTTATTTCAATAATCCAAAATAATTTTGCTGACTGAAAACAACAGATCTCTTTTATAGTTGTAATTTGTAATTAAATAACTTTTTTATAAAGTAAAACTTCCTTCCATTCTTCAACTCAGTATTTCTCAAACTAAGATCTGTCAACCACTAGTTATCTGAACATGTGACTCTTGGGAATGATAGGAATTTCCTTCCTTAAAAGAGTCTATATATTATTCAAGTTTGACAATTACTGCAAAAGGTACAAAGGTCAAAGGAGGAATTCCATGTTTAATAAGATGCCGTGCATACACAATAAAAACACTTTATCAAAGGATCAGTTAGTATTGTATGTTTTCTAGTGTTAATTATTTTATACTATTTTAATGTCTTATAAATACTCATAACTGACAACTAATTTCTTTTGTGTTGTTACAAGCTGAACATCAAAAAGCTGTATTTCACTTCTACAATACTAAATTGCTTAAAAGTCCCAAGGCACCCCTAGCTCTTATGTCAACTACCTCTGCTCCCTTTGCCTGGAGTAGTCTCTCACTCCATTCCTCCACCTCAATCAAGTGGAAAGCTTGTGTGCCTCATTGTCATTCCTCTCCACCAAACCATCCCGCAAAAATATCTGAATTGTTGTATACTCTGCTAACTTTTTCTCCATGTTTACTTTCACTGCTGCATTATCCTGGCATTTTGTTATGTAGCTGTTGCCCCTCGCAACTGTCAGAGACTGTTCTCGGTATTAAATTATCATCGTTGTAATTCCAGTGAGGCTAGAGAAGTTCCTCTCTCTCTCTCTCTCTATATATATATATATAAAAATATATATATACACACACACACATATATACACATATATATACACATATATATACACACATATATATACACATATATACACATATATATGTGTATATATATATATAATTAGAACTTCTTTAATGTTTATAAAATGAATTATCCATATAAGATAGAAATCATCTGGGAGAGTTCTAAGAAGCCCAACCTTGTTTGCTAAATTGTACTGACAAATAATACTGCAAGTTCATCTTCCAGCTCTGCAATCAGTTGTCTCATGGGATCCACGTTTCATTTTGGCAATGTCAGATGCTTTCTATTCTGTGATGAGTGACTCAAGCCAAAGATAACATCTTTGCTCAGGCAGGTGATTAATAATCACTCTTTATAAAGACTTTTTATATTGAAATAATTTCAAACTTACAGAAGAGTTGGAAAATGCTATGGTTTGAAAGTTTTCCCCTCTCAGACTTATGGTGAAATTTAATTGCCATTGTAACAATATTAAGAAGTGGGATCTTTAAGAGGTGATTAGGCCATGAGGGCTCTGCTGTTATGAATGAATTAATGCTGTTATCAAGGGAGTCGGTTGCTTATAAAAGGATGAGTTTGGCCCGATTTGTTGCTTACTTTCTCCCCCTCTCTTTGCCCTTCCACCATGCAATGCCTTCTGCCATTATGATACAGCAAGAAAGTCCTCACCAAATGCAGCCTCTCGATCTTGGACTTCCCAGACTTTAGAACTATAAGCCACTATGTTTCTGTTTATTTTAAATTACCCAATCTGTGGTATTCTGTTACAGCAGCACAAAACAGACTAAGACAGAAGAATGAAACAAAGAACTGTTGTATATTCTTTAACCATACTCCTCAATTGTTACCATTTTGCCACTTTTGATTTCTCTTTCTGTGTGCATGTGCACACACACACACACACACACAAAACAAAATACTTTTGCTGAACCATTTAAGAGTTACTTGCAGAATTATGTCCCTTTATCTCTAAATACTTCAGTGTTCATTTCCCAATAAAGAATGTTCTCATAAATTAACACAGTATATTTATCAAATCCAGGAATTTAACATTTACACAATACTGTTATCCAATATACAGCCTATATTCATTTTCCTCTAATTGTCCCAATAATGTCCTTTAGATAATTTTTTTCTCTGATCCAGATTCAAGATCACACATTACATGTAGTTGGCATGTCTGTTAATCTCCTTCATCTAGGACACTTCACATTTTTTCATGACATCGAAATTATTCAGAAGTACCAAGGGATTTTTTTTTTATACTTTAAGTTCTGGGGTACATGTGCAGTTTTGTTACATAGGTGTATACACGTGCCATGGTGGTTTGCTGCACCAATCAACCTGTAATCTACATTAGGTATTTCTCCTAATGCTATCCGTCCCCTAGCCCCCCACCCTCCAAAAGGCCCCAGTGTGTGACATTCCCCTCACTGTGTCCATGTGTCCTCATTGTTCAACTCCCACTTATAAGTGAGAACATGCAGTGTTTGGTTTTCCATTCTTGTGATAGTTTTCTGAGAATGATGGTTTCCAGTTTCATCCATGTCTCTGCAAAGGACACGATCTCATCCTTTTTAATGGCTGCATGGTATTCCATGGTGTATATGTGCCACATTTCCTTTATCCAGTCTATCGTTGATGGACATTTGGGTTGGTTACAAGTCTTTGCTATTGTGAATAGTGCCACAATAAACATATGTGTTCATGTGTCTTTATAGTAGAATGACTTATAATCCTTTGGGTATATACCCAGTAATGGGATTGCTGGGTCAAATGGTATTTCTAGTTCTAGATCACCAAGAGATTATTTTAAAGAATGCCCCTTTGGTTCTGTCTGATGTTTCCACTTGGTTAGATTCAGATTATGCTTTTTCAGCAGGAATACTGCATAAACAATGTTGTACATTTCTCAGTATAACATGTCAGGAATCATATCTCAATTTATCTCATCATTGGTGATGTTAACTTCGACTACTCAGTAAGGTGGCATTGGTCAGGCTTCTCCACTTTTCATTCTGTAATTAATAAGTAACCTCCAGGGAGATACTTTGATGAAATGTAAATATCCTGTTCCTCTTCAAACCTTTAGCTTATTGATTATTCTTCTGAATAAATCATTTTATAATGATTGCAAAATGGTGATCTTCTACCTTTACTATTTCTTCTACATTTATTAGTTAATTAACCATTCTTTTTTCTTTTCTTTTTTCTTTTTCTTTGAGACAGGGTCTTGTTCTGTCACCCAGGCTGCTGGATTGCAGCAGCGCAAGCATGGCTCACTGAAACCTCAACCTCCTCGGCTCAAGTGATTCCTCCCAACTCAACCTCCCAAGTAGCTGGGATGATGGGTGTGTGCCACCACACCAAGCTAATTTTTTTTGCCCAGATGGGGTCTCCCTATGTTACCCAAGATGGTCTTGAACTCCTGGGCTCAAGTGATCCTCCCACCTCAGCTTCCCAAATGCTGGGGTTACAACTCCGAGCCAAGGTGCCCAGCCCATTCTTTTTTTGAAAGTTCTTCTCCTTAGTTTGTATTTTTATTCTTCATAAGACTGTTCAAATTCAAAATTTTTAAAAAGTGGTATCTTTAAACCTATTTTTAAATTTTAATCGCATTTTTCTTTAATTTTTACATTTCCAATGTAACATGTTAAGGACACCTAGAGCCGACATTCTATGTTACTCAACCATTTTCTACTTTGTAAAACTTTGAAACTTCTAAGTCTTGCCACAAACTTCTAATTAAAATCGAAGACTAGCTCTGTCTTGTTCCAATGCTCCTTAATCAGTCCTCGAAAATGTCTAACTCCTACCTAGGAATCTGGTGATTATATTAAGGGTCTTCAGAAGGTTCATGGAAAGTGTGTATTATGAAAAAAAGAACCATGCATGCATTTTTAAAAACTTTGCACCAAAATAAACTCATACTAACTTGTTATAAAAATGTCTGAAGAGGATCTAGTTTGAGACGCTAAGACATCACTTTGAAAATACCCCTTATCAGAGCAACATGAATTCTGCTAAAATTGAAGCAAGAACAAATATTAAATTTATGGTAAAGTTTGGATGAAAGAATAATGAAATCATTCATGTTTTATGAAAAGTTTATAGGAATGGCCCAAAGAAATCAGCAGTTTACAGATGGATAACTCATTTTAAGAGGTAACTCATTTTAAAAAGGGATAAGACCATACTGAAGATGAAACCTGTGCAGGAGACCATCCACATCAATTTGCAAGGAAAAAAATTCAACTTTATTATGTCCTAATTGAAGAAAACCAAGGATTAACAGCACGAACAATAGCCAACACCATAGCCATCTGCATTGGTTCAGCTTACACAATTCCGTCTGAAAAATTATAGATGAGCAAACTTTCCACTCAATGGGTGCCAAAACTATTGCACCCAGATCAGCCACAGAAAAGAGCAGAGCTCTCAATGGAAATTTTAAATAAGTGGAACTGAGATCCTGAAGCATTTCTTCAAAGAATTGCAACAGGAGATGAAACTTAGCTATGATTCTAAAGACAAAGCACAATTACAGTAATGGCTACCAAGAGGTGTAAGTGGTCCACTCAAAGCAAAAGTGTCCTGGTCAAGAGAGAACATTATGGCAACAGTTTTTGGGGATGCTCAAGACATTTTGCTTGTTGAGTCTTTGTTGGACCAAAGAACAATAACATCTACTTATCATGAGAATGTTTTTGAGAAAGCAAGCCAAAGCTTTAGCAAAAACAAACAAACAAACAAAACACCCAGGTAAGCTTCACCATAGTCTTTCTCCACTATAAAAATGCACCTGCTCATTCCTCTTAAGAAACAAGGGCAATTTTGCAAGAGTTTCAATGGGAAGTCATTAGACATCCACCTTACAGTCCTGATTTGGCGCCTTCTAACTTCTTTTTGTTTCTTAGTCTTAAAAAATCTGTAAAAGAAACCCATTTTTCTTCAGTTAATAGTCTAAAGTCTGCGTTGACTGAATTAAATTCCCAGAACCCTCAGTTTTTTAGGGATGGGCTAAATGGCTGGTATCACCACAAGTGTCTTGAATTTGATGGAGCTTATGTTTAAAAATTAACCTTATACTTTTTATTTTAATATTTTATTTCCATTTTCCACATAAAAATTTATTTTCATAAAATCCAGATTCTGCACAATATTTTTCCACGAACTTTTTGAAGTCTCCTCACATCTCTAGTTTTAGACAGACCAAGTCTCATTTTTATTATGTTTCATTACACAGTGGAGATTAAGGAGGACTTAGTCTAATCTTTTAATTTAGAGACCAGTTTCCTTCTCTTCAACTAGTTCAATTCTGTGTTCAGACAAGAATCAAAATAAAATCCTCAGAAAATGGATCGATCTAATAGTTTCAGTGAAAAAATACTTTAGATGCTAACTTTATGAAATTTAATGATCTTTTAACTTTATGAAATTTAATGATCTTTAAAAATGTGTTTACCATTAAGCAACCACTATACTAAATAATAATTTAGGCAATTTTGCTACTAAATATTACTAATTTTTTTTATTTCTGAAGCTCTCTTTCTAGACTGCAGATTAAGAGCTATTGGTCCCAAATATGCGGTTTTCCCGAGTCAAGTAACCATGTCAAGAAATGCCATTCTGTCTAAAAGGGGCTAAAAAGGACTCAAAGAATACACATAACACGTCTCGCATCTGTGAAGACTGTTTACTAATGAGATCATCAAGAAACAGCCAACATCAATTGTTTAGAGTGAAAATTTGAAACTTGGAAACTGTGACATAGAGCCTCATAGATTTTCATAGCTGGAAAGGACCTTGGTGGTCATATTCAGCCCAAAGCTCCCACTTTGTAGATGAAGAAATTGATACAAAGAGACATGACATAATTTGACCACAGCCAATTCATGTCAAAGTAAATAGGATAAAATGTTAATTAAGAGACAAACAGGAGGTTGATAATTTGAAGAGTCTAAGTTCATTAGTGTTTCTATAACACAATATAGGGTTTATCAAGTCCAGTCTAGTTTCCCATATCTGCCATCTTTCCTATCCCAAAAGCTATGGCTATAATCTCAGCCAGGTTTCTGGAAACAATCCTCGTTGAAGACAGATGAGATTTAAGGAAATCTAGTCAACATCTGCAGAATTGATATCAAATTAAACACGTTCTTTTTTTCCCTAAGCTCTGATTTTATTTCCAGAGGTTTAGCTTTGACTCCTTGACCAAATTCCCTTCTTGAACACAGTTTGGGTAACTAGACACTGAGATTGGCATTGTTCTCTGTTCTTGAGGTCCAGTCTTGGATAGCTGCCTAGTAAAATACTAAGACTAGGACTGTATGTTGTTCTTACCAAGCTCTGCTTCTTCCTACAGAAAGAAAAGTTAACCACAAATCTCAGACCAATTGGCCTGCTCCATCATTTAATGATGCAGCTGCCTAGATCTTCAAATATTCATGAAACTAAAAATTCTCCACCGCCCCACTCTTCCTTCTTCTTAGTACACCTCTATCACTATGTATTGGATTACTCTATCTCATTTTCAATACCTGTGACCTTTCTCGTTTTATTCATTTATTCAACAAACATTTATGGAGTGTCTCTTGTATGTCAAGTATTGTGCTAAGCATAGGTGCAGATGGTAGGGACGAAAAATAGTTATACTTTAATTCCTGACCTTAAGGGATTTACAGTCTTGTGACGGCAACAGATTGTAAATGGTACACAGACAAAACCATGTACTTACAAGGTGAGAAAAGCATCAGGAAGGAAACACAGAATTACCCAGTTTAGTCAGGGAAAAGTTTTCTGGAGAAGTAACATTATATCTGGAGATTTGAAGGATAAAAATGAACTAGCTTGCGAAGCACTGGAAAAGGTATTTCAGACAAGGAACCAGCAGATGTGAACATCCTGTAAAGGCTCGGGAAATTGGGGAAACTAAACAGAGATCAGTATGGCTGGAATATATTGAGGGAAGAGGAAAGCTGATTAAACGAGAAAAGAGAAGCAGATTGTACAAACCCTTGTGGGCCATGGGAAAGCATTTTAATTACAATATAATTGTAATGAGAGGTCATGTTTTTAAGTGAAGAAAAAAACATAGTTTTCATTTTTAAAAGATTATTCTGCTGAGTTGAAAACAGGCATTCAAACAAAGACATGTATACAAATGTTCATAGCAACATTTTTCATAAGAACCAAAAAGTGGAAACAACCCAAATGTCTATCAACTGATGAACAGATAAACAAAATGCTAAATAACCATGTAATGAAATATTATTTGGCCATAAAAAGGAATGAACATCATGGGTTAACCTTGAAAACATGCTAAGTGAAAGAAGCCAGACACAAAAAGCCAGAAATACATGATTCCATTTAAATGAAATGTCCAGAATAGGCGAATTCATAGAGACAGAAATAGATTAGTGGCTTCCAGGGGCTGGAGGATGGGCATGGGATGTGACTGCTTAATGGATGAGGGTTTCTTTTGGGGGTGAGGAAGATGTCCTGCAATTAGACACCAGTGATGCTTGCAAAACATTGGAAAGTCACTTCATTGTACACTTCTAAAATGGCAAACATGATAAATTTTACATTATGAAAATTTTACCTTAATAAAAAAAAGATCATTATTTGAACAACAGACTACTTTGCAAGAGAGAGGGGCTAGCTGCTGAGGGAGTAATCTCCATACATGGACAAAAGCAGTAACAGCAGAGACCAAGAAATGGGGAAGATCCACTGTAAATTTCACAGGATTTGATGATGTCAGTAACTGAATCGGGGAGAAGGAAGCAGAGAGGAAGGAAGACATCCAGAATTACTCAGAAGCTTCTGACTGAAAGAAGAACATGTTTCAAGAGGAAATGAAGGGCTTAGCTTTGGACTCATTAACCTTGAGATGCCCATGACCCAGTCTAGGATATCCTATGCTAAGACACTTCCACACTTTAGAATATTACTTTAACTTTTCTAAACTTCACTCTTCTCATCTACCAAATAGAAATATTAATAGTGTCTATCTAAGATAATTGTTGTTAGAAAGAAGTTAGGTAATTGATGTAAAGTTTTTAGCACAGTTCTTAACACACAATAGACCCTCAATCACTATTAGAGATTATTATTGTTGTTATAATCTTTGTTTTAATTACTATACTTATTCCGTATGCTGATTCTCTGTTCCTACTTCCAGCTTCTGCAGATGCTTAGCCCACCCAAAAGGGTTGGTTTTGAATGAAGTTTCAAGCCCTCCCAATTTGCTCCATTTTACTGCAGCTAATGAGTCCATAACCGTCATAATCTCAGATATATTGACAGGGAGGGACCTGTCTGGCTGAAAATAATATTCAGATTCCTTAGCCAGGCAAGTATATTCCTATGGTGGAGAAGGCACACTGAGCTCCAATAACCGCATGACAATTTTACTTTTAAAAGCATCCAACTCACTTTCTTCTAATTTTATGCTTTCTTGGGATCCTCCTATCCTTAATTTTATTTCCCCAAGCTTTCTCTCCCACAGGGAATAAAATGTGCTGACAAGCTGACAGGAGTATTCCAGTCTACTTGGCAGTTAACTTCCTCATAGAGACATCTAAATTGATGTTCTGGTTTATAATCAGACTCTTGTAAGTTTGGTCAGAAGGGATCAATTTGCCTGGGTCTGTTAACCTCTAGGTGTCCACATAATAACCCAGTTTCTGAACCTGAAAGCTGCGTATCAGAACCTGGGAAATGAAAGGCCACTAAGAAATGACACATACACTGTATCACCAGGCTGGAAACAGCCACTCAGACTTCACAATACAATTTTGTACAGAATTGTGAATATTAAGGAGTTAATGTATATTAAAGTGCCTGGCACATGTTAGACTCTCGGTCAACATTAGTTTATTTTTTATTTTTTAAATCATATGCAACTCACAAGGGAAAAGAATCCAAGTCTGAAAAATTTCAGATGAACTGAAATGATCCTACATTTTCTTGTGCTCCATCTCAGTCAATCCTTAATTTTCCTTTCTCTGACGAATTTCTTTTTTAGTGTTTTCTCATTTGGGCAGCTGCCTTTTGCAATTGGCTGTCTCCATAGTTCATCACTCAATAATGCTTAAAGAAAGTATTAGTGCAAATGAAAGTGCTATCTGAGAATAATCGTATATATTCTGAGGAATAATTAGCTCACAAACCCTGTGATCTTGGGCAAGCCACTTAACCTTTCTACATGTCTGTGTCTCATTAGTCAGCAAACATGCCTCACCAGCCCATCCTATAATGTCTCTTAGTGTCCTTTCCATACCTAGTATCTGTAAACTATATTCACTACTAAATCCTCAGCACTTAGCACCCGTAGGTGCTATTGACATATATGTTGAACGATTGAATGTATGTGTTTTAGGCCTATATTTGGTTCACAAATCTCATAAATAAGCCCAATTTTTACAATAAAGAAAATGGAAATCAGTCACTAATTTGCTTTACACAAAAGTTTAAAAGTTCTAAGCCTTAAAAAATATAACTGGCAAAAAAATATATAGGCTAAAATTTGAAAACAGACTCTGATATAGGCATTCTATATGCCAACCTCAACATCATTATAAAGGGTGAATGAATGAATGTATCTATCGATTGATCAAAACTTGTTGAATTTTTTAAAGCATAAATTGTATGGCTGTTTTTTTTTTTCATTTGGGCCCTTTTTCCCACCTCTGAATGCCCAGAGAGCATTGTTCACAATAACTAATTTAACAAATCTATCCTTTTGGAGTGTCTGTTGCTTTAAAGAAATGATGACACTCTTCAACACTGATTAGAATCACAGTACATAAGAGAAGCTCTTTTATTTTTTGGTGGCATACTTTCTAGAAATTATCTTTGGCTTTTTAGCTCAACTAATTCACATTTGTGGCTACAAAACAATTATAAATGATAACTTTTCCATGCTTTTCACCTTTGTTAATAAACGGTTTAAAGAATGAGGGAGATTTTTTTAAATTCCATTTTAATCTATCGTTCCTGGCATTTAACAGAAAGCAGGACACCAGTTCAAAAATTACATACCAAGTCAAGAATGAAAAACTTGAGCTTGCAGAAAAAGTTGTGTTGTCTTTTCTAACAAACTTCACGTTTTCCAAAAAAGAAGTAGACTATATTTCTGATTTCTTATTTTGTTCTTCATTTACTCACTGTGACTATGGCATAAATAAAGTTATGTATATTTTCTATACTACAGTTTCCCTCAGTTCAATTAGTTCAGTTTCACAAGTATTATTGACTACCTATTGGGAGCCAGCCACTATGCTAGGTTCTAAGGAGTACAAGAGTACTAAGACATATTTTCTAACTCTCATGAAGTTCACATATTACTAAATTTTTTCATTGTTTTTTCAATATCTCAGCTGCCACAATCATTTTAATCAAATAATTTTACTTTTGCCAGTTTTATATTTTGAGGTTTAATATATAACTGCTTTAATATTTTTGAAAAATTACTGGTCTGAGGGAAGCTAGAAAAATTTAAGTAATTACAATACATCATCATTCAGGTAATAATAAAAGCATTGTCTTACCCTGGGTTCCCCAGAATACAAAGCCTATGACACAAAAATTGTAACTTAAAGTCCAGACCTAGGGAATGGGGGAGAAGGGAGGAAAGAAAGGTATGTCAATAAAAGATTCCATGTTGAGTTGACTGGTCACCCATACAGATGGCTGGATATTCAGTCTTACAGGACACCTTAATAACCTCTTAAAGAAAGAAAGTATGAAGTATTTATTCATTACTGTTGCCTCCTATTGATCAAGGGTGGTCCCCCAGTTATTCAAGTCCCCATCATTTCTAGGTTGCACATGCATGGAATACCGAGCAAAATCTCAGGGATGTTTTATTCCTTATTGCTTCACTACCAGTAAGGAATCCTTGCGGAGTGGGAGGAGGAGGAGGAGGAGGAGCTAGGGGTAAATTGCACCAGCCTGAAGCAGGGCACTGTCAGGTTGCTCCCCCATGAAACTGGGCGGCACTTTCATAGAAATGGTCACCACAGCCACAGCTGGGATAAGAGTTGAGGCCAACAAAATTTGAAGCCGTGTGTAAGAAGCATTTGATAAAAGTGTATGTAAGGCACAAAAGTAGAACTGAATAGAGAATGATTAATTCTGTCTGCAGATGAAGGAATTAGAAACTTCACAAACAATTCCTCAGAAAAATTATTAAAAGTAATTGAAGTATCAGGCCGGGTGCAGTGGCTCATGCCTGTAATCCCAGTGCTTTGAGAGGACAAGGCAGGCGAATCATTTGAGGTCGGGAGTTTGAGACCAGTCTGGCTAACATGGTAAAACTTCATCTCTACAAAAATCAGCCAGGTATGGTGATGTGTGCCTGTAGTCCCAGCTACTCAGGAGGCTGAACCATGAGAATTGCTTGAACCCAGGAAACAGAGGTTGCAGTGAGCCGAGATCACATCATTCATTGCACTCCAGCCTGAGCAACAGAGTGTGACTCTGTCAAAAAAAAAAAAAAAAATGTAATTGAAGTGTCAGATGGCAAAAGGGGATTAGTAGTCCAGACAGAAGGAACAATACATATGACACAGATGTTTGAAACAACAAGATACATTTGAAGAAATGAAAGAAAATTAGTACCTGTATTCCTGGAGTTGAAGAAACAGTAGATGTGGTTAGAGATGTAAACAGAGCCCAAAACATAATGGATTTGATAAGCCATGTTAGGAGTTTAAATTTAGTACCAGAAAAAAATGGACAGTCATTTGAGTGGTTTTAAACAAAAATATAAATTTAGGGTAGGGTGTAAATAGAATTATACTAATAAATATTATTATGGAAGTAGGAAATACAAAAAAATAAGATACTGCCTTTAAATAGATTCAGCTATGTTAAGGATACATATTATTAGCTCTAAACACCAAAACACAATAATAAAAGGTATATCTAAGAAGCTAATAGAGAAAATATAATGGAACACACACATACAAATTCAACCAGCTCATAAGGAGGCAGAAAAAAGAAAAAAAAAATAGAAAGACAGAATGAAAACAAATAAAGACGGTACACTTAACGCCAACATTTCAACAATTACATTAAATGTAAATGGACTAGACACTCCAATTAAAAGTCAAATAAATGCAACATGGTTGAACCTCACAGATATTGTGCCACATGAAAGAAATTGGACACAAACAAGTACATACTAAATAATGTTAATTTATATAAAAGTTTAAATCAGACAAAACCACTTTATATTGATAAAAATCAGATCAGTGGTTGCCTGAAAAACTCGTTAGTGCAAGATATTGACTTCAAAGATGTAAGAATGAACTTTTTTAGGGAGATGAAAATGTTCTATATCTTAATTGGTTTGGTGGCTCTACAAATGTATATGTTTCTCAAAGTCATTGACCTGTACACTTTGAATATGTAGGTTCTACTGTATATAATTTATACCTAAACAAAATTGACTAAAAAAAAGAGCAAACAAACATCTCTCCAGTTCCTGACTTGAATGAATAAGTGGTGATGATGGTGAGAGTAGAGGAGAAACAGAATGTTTTGGCCTCACATTATAGGTTTGTTTACATGGAGTGCCCGTTCAAAGCCAAGCCATTATGCTAGGGGCTAGAAGAGCAAGGAAAAATAAGACACAATTCACCAATTTGAAGGGTAGTCACAAAGTCTAATGCAGAATATATGAAAACAACTTTGTTTACCACACTATGGGAAACGTTCCACTAGACTTATGGACAAAGTGCTGTGGAAGACAGATACTTCATGTAATAAAATATTAAAAATCCTCCATCGTTAGATGAAAAACAAATATTTGTATATCCACACAGTAGAATGTTATTCAGCAATTAAAAGAAGCAAAATATTAAACTTGCAACAACATAGATGAATCTCAAAGTAATTGTGTTGAGTGAAAGAAGCCAGACTTACCTTCCCCCAAAAAAGTACACATTATATAATTCCATTTGTAGAAAACTCTAGAAAATAAAAACTAATCTATAGTGATAGAAAGCATATGAGTGATGGTGTAGAAGGAGGAGGGGATGGAGAGTGATGGAAAGGAAAGATTACAAAGGAGAATGAAGAAGTCATCAGAGGTGATGATATAGTCATTATTTTTATTGTGATCATGATGTGAAACTTTTTCTGACCCCTCTTCCTCCAAGCAAAATTAGTCACATTCTATTTTGTTCTACTGTGCCCTATGTTTGTTTCATGGGTAATACATACGTCAAAACTTACTAAACTAATGTAAATATGTGCAGTTTACTGTAGCCAATTATACCTCAACAAAACTATCTTAAAAACACTGAAAACAATCTTGGAAGATGAAAGAGATATATCATGTTATAGCTGCACTGAGTAGCACATGATCTACATTAAAATCTAAATTTCTAACATTAAATATAATAAAGAAAATATTCAAGTTGGAATAATGATATTGGCAAGCCCTCACTGAGTGTTTACTCTGAGACAGGCACTTTGTTAAGTCACTCACTTGCATCTTTTCATTTCATCCCTGCAACAACCCTATGAAGTAGGTACTATTAACATTTTCAAATAATAAAAGAGGAAACTGAGGACATAGAGTTAGAAGTGTGTTCACCTGTGAGTAACAGAAAAACCAACTTCGGGGCACAAACAAACAATGGCTGTTATTCTTCAAAAAGTAAAAAAGGGGATTGGAGATAGGCATTTCAGGTCTGTTTTACCTACTAACTAATTTGGACAAGGACGGGTAGGCTGTTTTCTTTTGCTGTCCCCACCCCCACGCACAGTGTACTACTTTCCTCATAGTTACATGATAGCTGCTATATCTTCTGCAATCACAGGACTCCAGGTAAAATAAATAAAGAAAGATGGGTGATGAGTACACTAATAGCCAAGACTTTACCACTACACAATATATATATGAAAAAGTGAAGAGAAAGAAGACATAAGGGTCATACTGGCTGAATCCCCTAGCTTCCTCAGGGGTTTCACCCAGCAGGCTTTTGCCTATTTGTCACTGGCCAGAACTGTGTTACATGGTCACCCCTAATTGGAAGATGGCTAGGAAGAAGGTGATTGTAGATAGAAGCCAGAGCAGCAAATTAGTAATTTCTGCCATTGCTACTAAGAGATGGAGTGAGAATTTGGTCTAGACTTATTCCCCAGGCCTGTGCTATTAACCATAACGTTATACGAATAAAGTTCTCCATAAATTCTCCCCAAAGCCATCTTACTATGCCAAGCAAAAAGAAAAAATTTCATCCGGAGGAGCCAAGATGGCCGAATAGGACCAGCTCCGGTCTACAGCTCCCAGCGTGAGTGACGCAGAAGACGGGTGATTTCTGCATTTCCATCTGAGGTACCGGGTTCATCTCACTAGGGAGTGCCAGACAGTGGGCGCAGGACAGTGGGTGCGCGCACCCTGCGCGAGCCGAAGCAGGGCGAGGCATTGCCTCACCTGGGAAGCACAAGGGGTCAGGGAGTTCCCTTTTCAAGTCAAAGAAAGGGGTGACGGATGCACCTGGAAAATCGGGTCACTCCCACCCGAATATTGCACTTTTCAGACTGGCTTAAAAAACGGCGCACCACGAGACTATATCCCACACCTGGCTCGGAGGGTCCTACGCCCACGGAATCTCGCTGATTGCTAGCACAGCAGTCTGAGATCAAACTGCAAGGCGGCAGCGAGGCTGGGGGAGGGGCGCCCGCCATTGCCCAGGCTTGCTTAGGTAAACAAAGCAGCCAGGAAGCGCGAACTGGGTGGAGCCCACCACAGCTCAAGGAGGCCTGCCTGCCTCTGTAGGCTCCACCTCTGGGGGCAGGGCACAGACAAACAAAAAGACAGCAGTAACCTCTGCAGACTTAAATGTCCCTGTCTGACAGCTTTGAAGAGAGCAGTGGTTCTCCCAGCACGCAGCTGGAGATTTGAGAACAGGCAGACTGCCTCCTCAAGTGGGTCCCTGACCCCTGACCCCCGAGCAGCCTAACTGGGAGGCACCCCCCAGCAGGGGCACACTGCCACCTCACACGGCAGGGTATTCCAACAGACCTGCAGCTGAGGGTCCTGTCTGTTAGAAGGAAAACTAACAAACAGAAAGGACATCCACACTGAAAACCCATCTGTACATCACCATCATCAAAGACCAAAAGTAGATAAAACCACAAAGATGGGGAAAAAACAGAACAGAAAAACTGGAAACTCTAAAACGCAGAGCACCTCTCCTCCTCCAAAGGAACGCAGTTCCTCACCAGCAACGGAACAAAGCAGGATGGAGAATGATTTTGACGAGCTGAGAGAAGAAGGCTTCAGATGATCAAATTACTCTGAGCTACGGGAGGACATTCAAACCAAAGGCAAAGAAATTGAAAACTTTGAAAAAAATTTAGAAGAATGTATAACTAGAATAATCAATACAGAGAAGTGCTTAAAGGAGCTGATGGAGCTGAAAACCAAGGCTCAAGAACTACGTGAAGAATGCAGAAGCCTCATGAGCTGATGCGATCAACTGGAAGAAAGGGTATCAGCAATGGAAGATGAAATGAATGAAATGAAGTGAGAAGGGAAGTTTAGAGAAAAAAGAATAAAAAGAAATGAGCAAAGCCTCCAAGAAATATGGGACTATGTGAAAAGACCAAATCTACGTCTGATTGGTGTACCTGAAAGTGATGCGGAGAATGGAACCAAGTTGGAAAACACTCTGCAGGATATTATCCAGGAGAACTTCCCCAATCTAGCAAGGCAGGCCAACGTTCAGATTCAGGAAATACAGAGAATGCCACAAAGATACTCCTCGAGAAGAGCAACTCCAAGACACATAATTGTCAGATTCACCAAAGTTGAAATGAAGGAAAAAATGTTAAGGGCAGCCAGAGAGAAAGGTCGGGTTACCCTCAAAGGGAAGCCCATCAGACTAACAGCGGATTTCTCGGCAGAAACTCTACAAGCCAGAAGAGAGTGGGGGCCAATATTCAACATTCTTAAAGAAAAGAATTTTCAACCCAGAATTTCATATCCAGCCAAACTAAGCTTCATAAGTGAAGGAGAAATAAAATACTTTACAGACAAGCAAATGCTGAGAGATTTTGTCACCACCAGGCCTGCCCTAAAAGAGCTCCTGAAGGAAGCACTAAACATGGAAAGGAACAACCGGTACCAGCCGCTGCAAAATCATGCCAAAATGTAAAGACCATCGAGAAGACTAGGAAGAAACTGCATCAATTAATGAGCAAAATAACCAGCTAACATCATAATGACAGGATCAAATTCACACATAACAATATTAACTTTAAATGTAAATGGACTAAATTCTCCAATTAAAAGACACAGACTGGCAAGTTGGATAAAGAGTCAAGACCCATCAGTGTGCTGTATTCAGGAAACCCATCTCACATGCAGAGACACACATAGGCTCAAAATAAAAGGATGGAGGAAGATCTACCAAGCAAATGGAAAACAAAAAAAGGCAGGGGTTGCAATCCTAGTCTCTGATAAAACAGACTTTAAACCAACAAAGATCAAAAGAGACAAAGAAGGCCATTACATAATGGTAAAGGGATCAATTCAACAAGAGGAGCTAACTATCCTAAATATATATGCACCCAATACAGGAGAACCCAGATTCATAAAGCAAGTCCTGAGTGACCTACAAAGAGACTTAGACTCCCACACATTAATAATGGGAGACTTTAACACCCCACTGTCAACATTAGACAGATCAACGAGACAGAAAGTCAACAAGGATACCCAGGAATTGAACTCAGCTCTGCGCCAAGCCGACCTAATAGACATCTACAGAACTCTCCACCCCAAATCAACAGAATATACATTTTTTTCAGCACCACACCACACCTATTCCAAAATTGACCACATACTTGGAAGTAAAGCTCTCCTCAGCAAATGTAAAAGAACAGAAATTATAACAAACTATCTCTCAGACCACAGTGCAATCAAACTAGAACTCAGGATTAAAAATCTCACTCAAAGCTGCTCAACTACATGGAAACTGAACAACCTGCTCCTGAATGACTACTGGGTACATAATGAAATGAAGGCAGAAATAAAGATGTTCTTTGAAACCAACGAGAACAAAGACACAACATACCAGAATCTCTGGGATGCATTCAAAGCAGTGTGTAGAGGGAAATTTATAGCACTAAATGCCCACAAGAGAAAGCAGGAAAGATCCAAAATTGACACCCTAACATCACAATTAAAAGAACTAGAAAAGCAAGAGCAAACACGTTCAAAAGCTAGCAGAAGGCAAGAAATAACTAAAATCAGAGCAGAACTGAAGGAAAGAGAGACACAAAAAACCCTTCAAAAAATCAATGAATCCAGGAGCTGGTTTTTTGAAAGGATCAACAAAATTGATAGACCGCTAGCAAGACTAATAAAGAAAAAAAGAGAGGAGAATCAAATAGACGCAATAAAAAATGATAAAGGGGATATCACCACCGATCTCACAGAAATACAAACTACCATCAGAGAATACTACAAACACCTCTATGCAAATAAACTAGAAAATCTAGAAGAAATGGATACATTCCTCGACACATACACTCTCCCAAGACTAAACCAGGAAGAAGTTGAATCTCTGAATAGACCAATAACAGGAGCTGAAATTGTGGCAATAATCAATAGTTTACCAACCAAAAAGAGTCCAGGACCAGATGGATTCACAGCCAAATTCTACCAGAGGTACAAGGAGGAACTGGTACCATTCCTTCTGAAACTATTCCAATCAATAGAAAAAGAGGGAATCCTCCCTAACTCATTTTATGAGGCCAGCATCATTCTGATACCAAAGCCTGGCAGAGACACAACAAAAAAAGAGAATTTTAGACCAATATCCTTGATGAACATTGATGCAAAAATCCTCAATAAAATACTGGCAAACCGAATCCAGCAGCACATCAAAAAGCTTATCCACCATGATCAAGTGGGCTTCATCCCTGGGATGCAAGGCTGGTTCAATATATGCAAATCAATAAATGTAATCCAGCATATAAACAGAGCCAAAGACAAAAACCACATGATTATCTCAATAGATGCAGAAAAAGCCTTTGACAAAATTCAACAACCCTTCATGCTAAAAACTCTCAATAAATTAGGTATTGATGGGACGTATCTCAAAATAATAAGAGCTATCTATGACAAACCCACAGCCAATATCATACTGAATGGGCAAAAACTGGAAGCATTCCCTTTGAAAACTGGCACAAGACAGGGATGCCCTCTCTCACCGCTCCTATTCAACATAGTGTTGGAAGTTCTGGCCAGGGCAATTAGGCAGGAGAAGGAAATAAAGGGTATTCAATTAGGAAAAGAGGAAGTCTAATTGTCCCTGTTTGCAGACGACATGATTGTTTATCTAGAAAACCCCATTGTCTCAGCCCAAAATCTCCTTAAGCTGATAAGCAACTTCAGCAAAGTCTCAGGATACAAAATCAACGTACAAAAATCACAAGCATTCTTATACACCAACAACAGACAAACAGAGAGCCAAATCATGAGTGAACTCCCATTCACAATTGCTTCAAAGAGAATAAAATACCTAGGAATCCAACTTACAAGGGATGTGAAGGACCTCTTCAAGGAGAACTACAAACCACTGCTCAAGGAAATAAAAGAGGATACAAACAAATGGAAGAACATTCCATGCTCATGGGTAGGAAGAATCAATATCATGAAAATGGCCATACTCCCCAAGGTCATTTACAGATTCAATGCCATCCCCATCAAGCTACCAATGACTTTCTTCACAGAATTGGAAAAAACTACTTTAAAGTTCATATGGAACCAAAAAAGAGCCCACATTGCCACGTCAATCCTAAGCCAAAAGAACAAAGCTGGAGGCATCACACTACCTGACTTCAAACTATACTACAAGGCTACAGTAACCAAAACAGCATGGTACTGGTACCAAAACAGAGATATAGATCAATGGAACAGAACAGAGCCCTCAGAAATAACGCCGCATACCTACAACTATCTGATCTTTGACAAACCTGAGAAAAACAAGCAATGGGGAAAGGATTCCCTATTTAATAAATGGTGCTGGGAAAACTGGCTAGCCATATGTAGAAAGCTGAAACTGGATCCCTTCCTTACACCTTATACAAAAATCAATTCAAGATGGATTAAAGATTTAAACGTTAGACCTAAAACCATAAAAACCCTAGAAGAAAACCTAGGCATTACCATTCAGGACATAGGCGTGGGCAAGGACTTCATGTCCAAAACACCAAAAGCAATGGCAACAAAAGACAAAATTGACAAATGGGATCTCATTAAACTAAAGAGCTTCTGCACAGCAAAAGAAACTACCATCAGACTGAACAGGCAACCTACAAAATGGGAGAAAATTTTCGCAACCTACTCATCTGACAAAGGGCTAATATCCAGAATCTACAATGAACTCAAACAAATTTACAAGAAAAAAACAAACAACCCCATCAAAAAGTGGGCAAAGGACATGAACAGACACTTCTCAAAAGAAGACATTTATGCAGCCAAAAAACACATGAAAAAATGCTCATCATCACTGGCCATCAGAGAAATGCAAATCAAAACCACTATGAGATATCATCTCACACCAGTTAGAATGGCAATCATTAAAAAGTCAGGAAACAACAGGTGCTGGAGAGGATGTGGAGAAATAGGAACACTTTTACACTGTTGGTGGGACTGTAAACTAGTTCAACCATTGTGGAAGTCAGTGTGGCGATTCCTCAGGGATCTAGAACTAGAAATACCATTTGACCCAGCCATCCCATTACTGGGTATATACCCAAAGGACTATAAATCATGCTGCTATAAAGACACATGCACACGTATGTTTATTGCGGCATTATTCACAATAGCAAAGACTTGGAACCAACCCAAATGTCCAACAATGATAGACTGGATTAAGAAAATGTGGCACATATACACCATGGAATACTATGCAGCCATAAAAAATGACGAGTTCACGTCCTTTGTAGGGACATGGATGAAATTGGAAACCATCATTCTCAGTAAACTATCGCAAGAACAAAAAACCAAACACCGCATATTCTCACTCATAGGTGGGAAATGAACAATGAGATCACATGGACACAGGAAGGGGAATATCACACTCTGGGGACTGTGGTGGGGTTGGGGGAGGGGGGAGGGATAGCATTGGGAGATATACCTAATGCTAGATGACGAGTTAGTGGGTGCAGCGCACCAGCATGGCACATGTATACATATGTAACTAACCTGCACAATGTGCACATGTACCCTAAAACTTAAAGTATAATAAAAAAAAAAAAGTTTCCAAAAAAAAAGAAAATTAAAAAAAAAAAAAAAGAAAAAATTTCATCCAGAGAAACATGGATTTGACACAGTGTAAGTGCATAGGGAGCATGTAGATGACTTTTTAGAGTAGCATTATTTTCTTATCTAATGCAGGCAACATTGAAAATGTGGGAGAGAAAGGAAGGAGTGAATACACAGAAGAAAGGTGGGCAATGGTGTCCTATAACTTAATTTCACATATTTTCCATCTAATAGCTCTGTCTCTTCTGTGGCCTTGTGATACAGCACCAGTTCCTGAATGTCTCATCTAGAAAGTTCTCTGGTGCTTTGTCAGGGTAATTTTCCACATTCTACAAGTGTTATCTGGGTATAAACAGGAGGCAAGGTAGTTTTTAAAACAGAAAACAAAAATTATATGGTTCATATTTAGAAGACAAAAATATTTTCAAACCACTGGCTATTCAAGTCATTTCCACTATGAGATTAAGCCTATACACATTTATACTGTAGTATACTTAGTGTCTGTCCAGTATTTTGGTCAATTAGAATTTATGTAATTTATTTGCTCAATGATCCAATAGATAGAAAAAGCATTTTGTCAAGTATAAAATATTATGTGAGTGTTAATAGCTATTTATGACTCTATTAGAATATAGTTTTTGGTCAGTGAGTTGAATATTGGTGGAAAGAATCCACTTACTTTTTCAATCTAAATTATTAAAGATTGATTATATATTAGCACATTCCAAAAACATACGGAGAAATCCACAGCCATTTATTGAGCATATACTATGAGTCACACATTGTACTGGGTTCAGAAATAAAGCATAGTAACTATACTATAAAAGATCACAATCTAATGATGACAATTTGATAACTGCTATAGTAAATTTATGTAATTGGCACAACAAATGTCCTTCCGATTTCTCTTCCCTCTGCATTTTTAACTTTTATTTTATCTTTGGATGTAACTGCAAGGTAGTTGATCAAGATGATAAAGTAATAGCAAGAACACTGTAGAGTTTACACCTGAGAGATTTAGAAACATACTCTCTAAATTTTTTATTATTTGATAAAATGTAAAACAAATTTTCAAGTTACTTGCTAGGACAAAACATTGCCAAAGATCAAGTGTGTTGGTTATGGAGACGTGTCAATAATTTTCTGCTGGAGATTCAAACTGCAGCCTAGAAACTAGCACAGCCATCACGCTGTACTAAAACTGACAGACGTGAGTATTCAAGCACAGTTCACTGCTTTTTGTCATCTACATGCATAGCAAGTACACACCGTTGATTTGCCATTCCACTCAGAGGAGAGGAAAAACTCCACACTACCTTAATATGGCTGTAGGTTGGTTAGCTGCTTTTTAAAAAGAAAAAGTTTGAAGATCATATTCAAGAAAATCCCCAAACTTTTATACAGAACTACAGGATATGAACGATGCATCATTTTCTTTATCAACAACAACTTTGCAATATTTTGATGTAGGCCCTGAGACTTCAATATTGAGTCATTATTATAAAAACAACACTTTCCAACCTGAGAAAAACATATTTATGTAGAATTAAACTCATTCAAAGAGAAGGAAAGTGCAGAGTGATCTTGGTCACACATTCTTTTCCTCAGAATCAAAACAGGTAAAATAACTTATTATAATTATTAAATAAAAGTCATAAGCTTACTGATGAGACTCAAACAAGATTCCAAAAGGTCTCAGACAGTAGCCAACACTAAATGCTTCTTGACCATCTGCCACATTTCAGGCACTGTGGTAGAAGTGCAGCTATTGACTTGCTCACAAGAAGCCTGTTATCTACTAAGAAAAGTCTTATTAACATGAAACCATGAAACAATAAGAGTATATATTCTTAAAGTGTTAAGTGGACATGTACAAACTATTAGAAACTACAGTTTGTATATGTATATATACACATATGGAAATGATATATATGTAATTGTTTATAAGTACTTTATATATATATATAAACAGTTCCTAATAGGTACTCAGTGTCTGGCTCAGTCAAGCGTAATAGGAAATCATGATGAGCAGTAAAGGAAAAAGAAGCAGAACTGGAATAGGGTGTTAAATGATTTACAGAATACAAACAAGAGGAAAGCAGAACAGCCTAAATGCTAGGAACTGCACAAGCAAAAGCACAGATCCGGAAATGCACCATGACTGAGGGAATTGGCTGGGACATAAAAAGGAAAGCTCTGGCTATCATGGTCAGTTAGCACCAAACATTGGATCTGATAATATCGGATAGTTCACTTGGAAGCACTGAGTAGTATATTGAGAACTTTGCATTTCACCTAGTGAGCAACAGGCAAAGGCAGTATCTGAACTGGGATGACATTTCATTCAAGATTTTTATATGCACTGTTCACAGTACAGAGTATATGCTTCTTGCATACACATTCAAATGTTTATCACATGACATCAAAAGCATAAGCAACAAAAGAAAAACTATATAACTTGGACTTCACTAAAAATTTTTAAATTTTGTGCTCCAAATGATACAATCAGAAAAGTGAAAAGACAACCCATAGAATGTGAGAAAATATTTGCAAGTCATATATCTAAAAAGAGACTTGTATCCAGAATATATAAAGAAGTTTATAACTTGACAATAAAAAAGACAAATAGCCAAATAAAACATGGGCAAAGGATTGGAAGAGACATTTATCCAAAGAATATATACACATGGCCAATAGCACATGCATAGATGTTTATCATTAGTCATTGGAGAAATGCAAGTCAAAAACCACACTGAGATATCACTTTATAGCCACTGGAATGGCTATAATCAAAAAGATTTAGGCAGTAACAACTGTTGGTGAGGATGTGAAGAAGTTGGAACCCTCATACATTGCTGATGGGGATGTAAAGTGATTCCGACATTTTGGAAAGCAGTTTCACAGTTTCTCAAAAAGGTAGAACTACCATATGATACAACAATTCGACTCGTAAGTATATACCCAAGAGAAATGAAAATATATATCCATAGAAAAACTTGTACAAATATGTTTGTAGCTACGTTAACAATAGATGTACTGTGGAAATAACCCAATGTCCATCAAGAAATGAATGAAAAACAAAATGTGGTATATTTTCATACAATGGAATAATATTTAGCCACTAAAAGTCTGAATAAAGTATCCAAAATAGGCAAACCTATAGAGACAGAAAGTAGATAAGTGGTTGTCTAGGATTGGCAGGAGGTTGGAGGAATGGAGAGTGACTGCTAATGAGTTTTGGGTTTCTTTTAGGGGAGACAAAATCTTCTAAAATTATATTCTGGTGATAGTTGCACAACTCTGTGAATATCATAAAAGAAAAATGAAATTGGTCACTGTAAATAGTTGACTGGTATAGCATGGGAATTATATAAAGCAGTTTTTACAAAAGTACACTTTAAAAATTACCTGAGTTCTAATTGTCCCAGTAAAGTTTTGTCTGTGGCAGATTTGGTCCTTTGCCTCCCTGTGCCCCAAGACTCAGCTAGTGCCTCCAGAGATGGAAGAAGCTCAGTTTCTACTCACTGAAACAGGCTTGTCCCTGAAAAAGATGTTTATTAATCACCTATTACGAATCACCTACTATATCTGCAAATCGGTTGACATTTTACTCAGATTTCTAATTTAGTTACCTTTTAAAGGTATGTTTTCAGTATATACCAATAAATACCAATAAATACATTAACTATGTTGATAACAAATTATGTACCTCATCCTATTTAGCTACATCTGATGTAAAAGTCCTAATAATAAGGTTAAAAACTACCTCTGATTAAAACTACTTCTCACCAAGACTCCCATTCGTGTGTCCACAGGGTAATTCAACACTTTGCCAGCTATTTAGTTGTGGCTTCTTAAAGGAAACAAGATGTCAGTCTCTATTTTCATGGATCACTTTTATCTGAAATCTTTTCTCTGCATGATACAAATTTACTAGAATCATAATCTGTCCTTTGTAATATGTCAAAAAGTGCAGAAATCAATTATGTGTAATTATACATGGAGTCTCCCAGTATACTTTCAGAGCTTATTATTAGTAAATTTCGTGACAAAAGAAGTACAAGAATAGAAATATTTCATTACAAAGAAACGAGGATAAGGTAGTTGTTTTTTCAAATTACTCTTACCCTGACTTTTTTTCATAGTATTTAATACCCACTGGCATACTTTACATGCATTTGTCATTTTACTTTTATTATTGTCTGTCTCTTCCCAGAGGAGTACAAGTACTATGAGGAAAGGAACTTTGGTATTTTTCACTCCTATGTCACTAACACCTATCACATTCAATACTGTAGGTCCTCAATATTTCAATATCATAGGTATTCAATAAATATTGAATGCATTTAACATTTAGGAAGCATTGGAAGAGTCCTACAATTGCTGGCTGAATAAAATTAAAAGGAAAATAAAATGCTTTTACATTTTAACTATTTTATCTCACAAAATCTCTCCAACATCCTGATAACCCTATCTCTACTGTTTGCGGAATAAGAGTTGGCATTTTCAACTTGGTCAGCAAACATGTTTGAGGTTATCATTCACTGTTAAACTATGGTTATTTTAAATTCATTGTGTATTATTATTGTAATTTACCATAGAGTGACAGTTATAATCTGATTTGCATTGGAATAAGCAAAATGAGAAAATTTTATCTGAAGATGCAGTTGTGCTTTTTATCAAGCCATCGTTAATGTAATATTTTTTGTTATAAGAACACAATCTTGGGAGGGAGGGAGGAGGTAGAGGAGAAGAAAAGATAACTATTGGGTTCTGGGCTTAATACTTTGGTGATAAAATAATATGTACAAAAAATATCCTGTGACACATGTATACTTATGTAACAAACTTTCACATGTGTCTCCAAACCTGAAATAAAGTTAAAAAATAAATTTAAAAAATTAAAAGAAACACAATTTTAGGATATTTTGATAAAATTTTGATGAACTCCTCCTTGGAGGTAGTCATATAAGAAATACTAGTATTTCCCAAATTTTTTATTATTTGAATTTTTTCTACCCCAGATCCATCAGCACTCCTCTATGGAAAATGTTTTTAATTCTTAGACTTCTTTCATTTTGTTTTTAGAAATAAACCCAAAAACTATATCACCAGGTTTTCTACAATTTTCTTATTATTTTTATAAGTGAGAATTTTAAAGAAATCGCTAAGATAATATAATTTTTAGGCCAGGTGCAGTGGTTTACACCTGTAGTCATACCACTTTGGGAGGCTGAGGCAGGCAGATCATTTGAGCCCAGGAGTTCAAGGCCAGCCTGGGCAACATGAAGAACCCCTATCTCTATAAGAGTTACAAAAATTAGCCGAGTATGGTGGCCTGCACCTGTACTCCTAGCTACTCGGGGGACTGAGGTGGGAGGATTGCTTAAGCCCGGAGATGGAGGCTGCAGTGAGACAGGATGGCTCCACCGCACTTCAGCCCAGGTAACAGAGTGAGACGACTCTGTCACAAAAAAATACATATAATTTTCGTCTCTTAAGTCTTGAGTAATTTTTCCTTAATCTTTACCTTATGCCAATTCAGGATCTGTATCCTCTCACAGTTTTTTTTTCAAATGGGTGATCGCTTATCTTTCTTAGTGGTCTATTATTTTTTGCTCCTATACTTTGTTCTAGCTGTCATGATACCATAGTAATCCTCAATATGTGAAACAACTCAAGAAACAGTTCAAGGAAAAACACTGACATTTTTACAAAAACACTTGCATATTACACTTCAAAAGTTTTGGTCTGCTTGAGGTTAGTTTGTGTTTCTTTCAGCTACTGAAACGTTTCTTACTTTTTCTCTTTGATACGCAATCATTACATTCTGTGGATTTTAAATATAGATTACATATATCTTAATATAATCATAATGTAGTTTTATACAAGAACTCTTTATAAAAGTATGGATATAAAAGAATCCCTCCTTTGGTAGGAAAATAAAAGAATTTGGGATGTAAATTGAGTTTCACGGAAAATCTCAAGAACAGTTTTGTTTTTGTGGGAAATGTAAAACTAAGTTAAGCAGTTACAGAGATTAACAGCTCAGGACCCATTTCCTTACTAGCATATTAACACTGAAGAAAAGTATCAGAAGATGATGAAAAGATAAGGGTAGACATTTTTTTTTCAAATGAGTAAATGTGTCACACCTAAACAAGAAAGGGTCTTATTCAGAAACCATTCTATAAAACATGTACTTTGTCTGCTCTACGTACTCTGCATGCCAAAATCTTGGCTGAAATTTTCTACTGTATCATCTCAGTTGAGATATTATATTTAATGCCATTTAGAAAAATTATTTTTACATATTATTTTTAAATAATAGTAAAAAAATTCAGAATGACTAAATGAATACCTTAAAATAAATTATGCAGATAGCTAAACAAATAATTTAGAACATGGTTTTCTATACTGTTCTAGAGGAACTTACAAGTCTCTTATAAAAGACAAGCCAAGACCGTGGTCTTGGTATCAAATGTAAATGAAATTGTTATATTTATAACAGCGCATTATCCTAAACCACATAATAAGTGCAAATAACATAGTTGTTCTATTGCATTATATATTGAGGCATTTGACTCCATCAGTTTTCAAACAGGTGTCTGAAAATCACACAAAAAGCTTATGATTTCCAGCTCTGTCTTAAAGCAAATCGTAAGAACTGCCTTCAAAAAGTTTTATTGGAAAAGATTCATATTAGCAATAGAGAATATAGGGTAAAAACTGAATTATACTGTTGAAATTTAAAACCTGTAGCCTCTAGCATGTAGGAAAAAAGAAAAAAGAAAATTGGTATATTACCCCTCTCTACATATTTACATGGTGACAATTCTTGCCATCAATGACATCAAAACACATTTTCACCAAATACATCAGAACACTGTACAAATACACACTGGCTCCTTGTCACAAGTTGCAGTATGCTGATCAATATCAAATGGGCTAGATTGACCTGTGAAAACAAAAACTACTGTAATCTACTGTGCTAAACCCAAAGAAGCAGTTTACAGGAAAATTAGAATTGTTTCTTCATTGGGAGAATTAATTTCAAATTAAGCATTCTTAATTTATGTTGAAGTGATCCACTGGGGTAAAGAAAGAGAAAATTTGATTTTCAAGCATTAACATCGCTATCAAAAGCTTATCAATTTGGGTATCATGATTTTGAGAATGAATCACCTTCCTCTCATAAGTCCCCGAAAAGGAATTTTTTTGCAATCGTTTTTGTTTATTTTTCTACTCAGAGAAAAGCTTTGTAATTAATTTTACATAATCACCAAATAGAATGAATAATCTGGCTCTTTACCTGAGAAGTTAGGACCCATGATCTTTAACTCCGCGGCTTCCGCAACCCTGATTTATTTGTTTACTTTTTTAAAAATTTTTATTTATTTATTTATTTATTTATTTATTTATTTATTTATTTATTTTTCGAGACGGAGTCTCACTCTGTCGCCCAGGCTGGAGTGCAGTGGCACCATCTCGGCTCACTGCAAGCTCAGCCTCCCGGGCTCACGCCATTCTCCTGTCTAAGCCTCCCAAGTAGCTGGGACTACAGGTGCCCGCCACCACCAGGCCCGGCTAATTTTTTGTATTTTTAGTAGAGAGGGGGTTTCACCGTGTTAGCCAGGATGGTCTCGATCTCCTGACCTCGTGATCCACCCACCTCGGCCTCCCAAAGTGCTGGATTACAGGCGTCAGCCACTGCGCCCGGCCTATTTTTATTTTTATTTTTAAGTCCTGGGGTACATGTGCAGGATGTGCAGGTTTGTTACACAGGTAAACATGTGCCATGGTAGAATTTTAATATCTGCAAATGACCTAGAACCATTAATGTTGAGAATCAGAAAATAAATGATTAGAAATAATCTATAAGTTGTTGACCATTACAAACATTTATCTGAAGTCTCTTCCCCAGGTTAAACATTAATGAGGTTGCCTGCCCCAAAACCATCACTATGCCAGGCTACTTTTCCCGACCATAACTGGTGAAGGAGTCTTCAATCTATTTTCATCGGAATATTCTCACATTAAATTATGCTGAAAACAAAAGCATTCGCCTTATTGGAAGGATGCAAAACACTGATTAGTTCATCCTCAAAATGTTTAACAAGATCTCAGCAGGAGACAAAGAGAAGTCTAGAGAGAACAATCAAGCTCTTGGTAAAAAGGAAAATTCAGCTAGCCTCACAAAACTGCCACTAATGCACAAAGTTATAAGAGCAGCAGTTAATTATGGCCAATGCTGTATCCTCACGTATGGTAACAAAATTTATAACTAAAATGTATCTATATCAGAGTCTTTTGTAGAAGTAGGATAATTCTGTAAAGGGGTCCTTGGCAGAACTATTCTTCCAAATGGCCATAGCCATTTCCATTTTTGCCACACATATTTCTTTCTCCTTCACTCCAGGCAGTAATGTAGAACAGGTGAGCAGTCTTTGATATCAGAGCCAGGTTCAAGTCCTAGTTTTTCACTTACTCGTTTTGCAAATCATTTTACCTCTGATCCTCAATTCCCTTCTCTCTAAAATGAGGGTAATAATTCCTGCCTCCAGGAGCCATTATGAGAATTAAATAGTACAATTTATGCAAAGTGTCTGACACTGAAAAGCTACCAAATAAATATAAAATGCTTTTTTACCTGGTATGGATAGACCTTTATAGGTAATGAAGTAGCATCTGAAATACAAATTTTTAAAATCCTATTTGGCATCCAAAACTTATTAATATTGAAGGTGTTATTTTTCACACTGATGTATTATTCAAATGTTAAAAAAGAAAAAGGAAAACACTGCTGTCTTTAAATAGCATACATTTCACTTCAGGCTGTTTATAACAATGAACCAGGAACATTATGCAGTAATAAGGCAGTTCTGAAATCAATGTTGGAGGCTGTGAGAACCAGGAGGAAATGGAATGCCACAGCACCAGAGGTTATTGAGACTCAGTGTCCAATGATTAAAGCACAACTCATATAAAATTAAAAAGAAGACAAATTATTCTAGTACTAGCTATTTATGATAAAAATACACATGTGGCACCACCTCAAGCCAGTTTATAACAACTAAAATTCTATGAGATTTAGAAATCATTTTGATAGAATGAAATTATCAATACTAATAAAAATATCTATCTTTCAAAAGAATAAGAATGAGTCTGTGAAATAAAAGGCCAGTTCCAGCTGCAGTTAAAGCAGAATATGTGTTATTTTTGTTACAGCAATTTTAAGCATTCCTTCAAAAATACCACAGGCCCAAAGCTTCAGTACCAGTACGAAATAAATCATGCTGCTAAAAGGTAAATATTTTTATTATCTCTAACAACTTTGTGTTAAAACCATTGTGAAAATGCAGCTAGATTCTTTAAAAATCACTCTCAAACATGTGTATGCATTTGAATGATGTGTAAATTATGTTACTAAGTTGGTTTTATACAATGCAGAGCACAGCAGAAAAGAAAAAGATTTCACTCAAAAAGTTGAACTGACAATGCATTTATCTGGCTACAGCCAATGAAAGATTTCAGCACAAACTTAAATAAATGGTCTTTACATGCTCTAAAAGTAATAAAAATAACACCTTATGTTTATTTAATATTGAAAACATTTGAAGCCCCTCACTTAATCTTAACAATTCTGTAGCATAGGTATTATCAGTCTCTGTTTTACTGTTAAGACAACTAAGGCAAAAAGAGGTTAATCAACCTGTCCTAGATCACAACTGTAAGTGGAAAATCTGGATTTCATTGTCTGACTATGGATCCCCCACTTTTATCTGTTACATTATGTTACTCCATCTCTGCTTCGTATTTTCCTAATCCAGTAGTGGATAGCAATGTTGACTAGAGGCAAAGGTCGGTGCTCAATCTATATGATCTCTTTCAGCCTCCATAGCCTAAAGATCATGTGATCTTAGAAGTGGATTATTTCAGACAGAGCCATACTGCTTCTGCAGGTGTTTGGGTATCCCTGGTTTCCTCAGGGATTACTTTTTGCACTTTTTCCAAAACTAAATCTGAAACAGAAAAGAGAGCTACTTTCCTATGTACAGATTCCCCACATAGATGACAACCTCAGAATTCACCCAGAAGATAGACGTTCTGTCCTGGCATTAGAACATTTTGCATAATTTGCTAAGCAGAACTGTCTGACAGTAGCCAAACAGTAATATGCAAATTATATTACTATAGATTATGAGCAATGACATCGTTGTTAAAAGAACAGTGAGAAAGAAGAAAGATGAGACTAGAGTATATGAAAGCTTCAAAGTAATTGCTAATTCCAAAGCCATAAAAAGCAAAATTCATATAGGATGGCCTGGTTCAATATTGTTGGATAACGAAAGAAAGGAAATGGACCTCAGGGTAAATTACTAATAGGCAAAAATGTAGATAACTAGAAGTGTGTGATACCACTTCTACCAGTCACTAACAGAGGAGACAGTGAGAGTTGGCCTTTAATGGATATATAAAATAAAATAAATGCTTAAGATTTAGGGTCTGAAAAAGCAAGTAATATGCTAGAATCATTCTAAATATGATTTAATAAGGCTAGGAAGGGGAACAAAGGCCAGTTAAGAGATTATTTAAGCTTTTCAATTCCTGAGATTGTTGTTTTCTGAATTAACTTTATTCCACACCGATATTCAAGGAAGGAGAAAAATAGAACACAGACTACTTATTATTGGAAGAGCAATTTCTCTGAAATAGTAGCTCATAACTTATTAATGTGTAGCTATTGCTACCCCATGGCTGCAATAATGAGCACAGACTTCTCGGCATATAGTTAAATACATTATTAGTGACTTTCCCCACTAATAATGCTAACTTATGTATTGGTGCCTAAGAAATTGGCAATGTAGGAAAGCAGTAGATTTTGTTTTGTACTTTTTTTCCATGCAAGAAGTCTTCACATGGAAATCAGCAAAACAACTGTTGTGACTATAGCAGTAAATTAGTTTAAATAGAAACTGTAACGTATAATTTGTGGGCACTAAAAGTCTTTCAGTTACACTCAAGGATTTATTATCAATAAAGAATGATTACTCTCTATTTTTTAAATGTTTCCCATTAAAAATCCATTAGGAAACTGGTACCAAAAAAAAATCAGGATAAACCCAACACATAACCTCCAACAGATTTATACAATTCTTCACCAACTCTTTGGAAGGACATAGATGGTTAGAAATAGTGAGAGGATAAATAGAAGATGAAGCAGAGCTCCGGCCAATAAGCTATCTAGCTAACCTCAATTCTGACTGGCCCAGATACAGGAAACAGGCCTTTTTTTTCTTTCTTATTCCCTCTATTATCCTCCCCACTTTGAGAGATTTCTCAGAGAATGACCTTGTCCTTTGAATTTTTCCTTGCTTTTCTATTTTCCATACCTCTATCTGTTTTTTCTGCCTTTGGCAATTCAGATTCTTCTTCCATATTTCTCAAAGTGGCCCTCTGATTCTTAATCCTACGATCCACCACAATGATGCAGACTGAAAAATTACCACATCCCTGCAATAGCATCTTCCTTACCTACATCATTCTATTCCTCACAAGAATAGAACATCCTAAAGCACAATGTTTTCTCATAAAGATGCTTTCAATTTCCCTTCACAGAGGAATCTAATGGCTCCCATTTGCTTCCACATCAAATCCAAATTCCTGATTATATGAATCATTTATCACCAATCTCCATCAATATTTATATGAGCATCTCCTTACAATTTTAATTAATCCTGTGTACATGTCTGGGTTTTTGTATGTACTTATACTTGCTTCACATAATGTTGCCTTCCCTCACTTAGGCAGGTAAGGCTTCTCCTGAGTGAACCATTCCTCTTCACATGCCACCAGAAAAGGGACTGTGCTTATTCTGTTTCTTCCCTAGGAACGTCCAGCCCCATCACTTTATCTTCAGATTGACTTCCCTTTTACCCAACTCAAATGTCACCTCCTCCTGAATTCATCCCTAACCACCCATCTTCAAATAACCTTTCATGACTTTAAGCCCAAAGACACATTCATCTCTACTTTTTTTTTTTTTTTTTTTTGAGACAGGGTCTCTGTTTGTTGCCCAGGCTGGAGTGCAGCAGCATAATCATGGCTCACTGCAGCTTCTACCTCCCAGGCTCAGGTGATCCTCCCACCTCAGCTTCCCAAGTAGCTTGGGACTACAGGTGCATGCCAACATGTCCAGCTAATTTTTGTATTTTTTGTAGAGACAGAATTTCACCTCGTTGCCCAGGCTGGTCTCGAACTCATGGGCTCAAGTGATCCACCCTCATAGGCCTCACAAATTGCTGGGATTATAGGTGTGAGCCACGAAAGCTGCCCTCAACTTTTCTTAACAACACTTAAAACATTCTATTGAATGAATTATCTGTTCAGTAGAACACAAGTTCCTTGCAGGTAGAATTCACATATAACTCATTATTCTACTCTCCATGAATAATACCTGGCTAACGGTAAATGCTCAAAATAATATCAGTTAATAGGATTCAGATTCAATATAATGAAAGAAGTACTCAGTTGTCTGCTCTTCCATCTAATATTTCATTGAAATTATAATAAAGAACAAATTTAACCCATGGTATCTCCATTTGAGTTGCTCAGAAGCAGACCTTGAGATAAGGATTCTATACCACAAGCAATTTATATGAGAGGTAATGCCAGGAAACACTAATACAGGAGAGGAAAAGTGAGATATGAAATGAAGGAGATTCAATAAAGGGCTCACTATCAACAGATCATTTGGCACCTGGCGCTTAATTCAGCTAAGCAACTCGGAAGCCAGAGTAGAACACGCAACTCAAAGTTATCCCAACAGAAGGAAAAAGAAGCTGAGGTGTTTGTTCACCAATTCCTACCAGTCATTTGTTGAAGGCTGATGGGAGGGGACATTCTCTGGCTCCACCAGACTGCTCATGGACAGGTAGAGCAAGCTCTACATCCAGACAGGACCTTCAGGCTAAGAGCTACAGGTGCTGGCATTGAAAAATGGGATGGGTGCTGAAAAACGGGGAGCAATGATAGGATGTAAGTAACTAACAGAATCTACTACAAACAATAACAGAAAGAAGGAAGGGGCCCACAAGTGGATGTGAATTTGAAAGACAAAATACTGATGGAAGATTTATGACTGAGAAGTGAACGAAACACAGAAATACACAGAAGAAATCAAAATACACAAAGAGAAAGGCTAAACCTCAGGAATGGTGGTAGGTGAAAGAGGAGGGTTCAATCTATTTTATGGAATCCCCATCTAGATAGGATTGAGACTCAGAAGTCAACAGTGAAACATGAGGCTGAAGAGGGAGGGACTGATGCAAGTCTGTTTTGCAGAGACTGGTATACTATATCCCACCACCTATTTTTGTAGTTTTTGCAGTTTTAAAGCATTGTTTATAAAATGAGAATTTGTGCCAGAAACTATATGTAGTTTGCAGTGCCTAAATTTTTACTATCTGGCTTTCACAGAAAAAAATTTACTGGCCCCTGGTTTATGGAATAGAAAACACACATACTAGCCCTTTCCCACCCCTGGAAGTAAGACTGCCTAAAACCAGGCACTTAACACTGAATGAAAAAAATGTGAGCTATCTTCTCTGATCATACTAGAAAAAAATAAGACAGTACGTTAATGTGCTAATTAAAGCCCTCCTCATCCTAGTAATTAGGGATTCTCAGGCTTAATGATCAGTGCCCTAGTCATGAAGCAAAAGGCAGAGGATGCCAGTCAAGAAACATCTCCCGTACCCAGAGCCCCCAGTCAGTTTCATTCTTCCAGATGGACAGCCCACCAAAATCACTAAATGTTTGACTAAAGCCAGCAATATGAAAGAGAAAGATATAAACTAGTAGAAAAATGGCTCCACCACAAGCGCTAATAATCCAGAGGATTTGAGAGTGCTTTTGAAACCCTCAAAATAATATTCTCAGAGACATTCCCAAAAATGTTGACTCTGCAAACAGGAAAAATATATTATGAAAAAACATAGGTGAATAAGAAAATGATCTTAGATTAAAACATATAATTTAAGAGAAGTCTTACAAGACAAAACCAGGGAAGTCTCCCAAGACATGGAACAGTAAGGACAAAGAAAATATAGACTAAAGAAACACAGAGGATATATCCAGGATGATCAATATTGACTAATAAATGTTGAGAAAGTACATAGAGGGGAGATGATTAGCAAAAAATAAATACAGACATCCCCTGACTTTCAATAGGTCAACTTAATTTTTTTACTTTGCCATGCTGTGAAAGTAATATACATTCAGTAGAAATCATCCCTCAAGTACCCATATAACCATTCTGGTTTTCACTTTTAGCACACTATTCAAAAAAATAACATGAGATATTCAATGCTTTATTATAAAACAAGCTTTGTATTATATGGTGTTGCCCAGCTGTAGGCTAATGTAAGTGTTCTGAGCACCTTTAAGATAGGCTAAGCCAAGCTATGATGTTTGGTAGGTTAGGTGTATTAAATGCCTTCTTGACTTATGACATTTTCAACTTAAAGTGGGTTTATTAGGACATAACTCCACTAAGTTAAGGAGCATCTGTATAACAGAAAATAGTAAATAAGTAAATAAAGTTGTTCAGTTGAAAACAAAGATAAAGAAAAGATCTTTAAAACTTCCAGAGATTAAAAAAAGCAAAGTAATCAACAAATGAATTAGAATTAGTCTGATATCAGATTTCTTATCAGCAAAACTAAGTGCTAGAAGACAGTGAATTTATGCTTTCAAAGTTCTGAAAAAAAATGATCTTCAAAGAAGAAATATATGTCCAGCCAAATGACTTGATCAATTAAGTGTGAAAGTAGAATAAAGATCTTTGTGGTTTGCAAGATCTCACTCATTTTATCTCCTGTGTACCCTTCCTTAGGAAGTTAACTTAAGGATGTAAGCCATAAAGAAAACATAAGATCCAAGTAACAGGGTGATGTCCAGGGAACAGTGAAAGTAAGTCTCACAATGACAGCTTTGGAATGACCCTAGAGAGTAACCAGGGCAGACTAGACCCAGTGGATATAGCATTCCAGGAGGCAGGTCTTCAGAGGAAAAAAGGAACTGAATGGATTCAGAACTATGAAAAGGGCAAGGATATGATAAAGTCTATTAGTGAAGTGTTTAAGCAGATAATTCATTGGGATTTGAAGCTAGAATATTCTCTCCTGAGTGGCAGAGAAGTCCTATATAAAACCTATTGAGAAAGAAGTATAACTTCCATAGACCAATAGAGAAGGAAATATATTACTAACGCACTGTGCCTAGCTCTGCAGACATATTATATTTATCTTGTCATTTTAGAGGGAATATTGTTTATTGGCTTAGAAGATTGAGAAGTACCAAGGTAAAAAGAAGTGGAAGAAAGACTGAGAGTTATAATGTGTTTGTCTTACAAAGTGGAGAGTTCAGAGGTACTGTCCATTGTCAATGAAATAAGAAATACAGATTTGATTATATTTTTGAAGTACCAAAGTTAATCTGTAGGAAAACAGACTATTGATATGATCATATGTAGAAAAAGAGGAATGGGGAAGTAAAGAGTAATATAAATAAATTCAGTCTTAAGCATATCAAGAAGAAAATATGGCCAGGCGCAGTGGCTCACCCATGTAATCCCAGCACTTTGGGAGGCTAAGGCAGGCAAATCGCCTGAGATCAGGAGTTTGAGACCAGTCTGGCTAACTTGGCAAAACCCCGTCTCTACTAATAATACAAAAACTAGCTGGGCATGGTGGCATGCACCTGTAGTTCCAACTACTAGGGAGGCTGAGGCAGGGGAATTGCTCAAACTCGGGAGGAGGAGGTTGCAGTGAGCTGAGACTGCACCACCGCTCTCCAGCCTGAGCTGAGCGACAGAGCAAGGCTCCATCTCAAAAAAAAAAAAAAAAAAAGGGAAATAGTATATAAAGGTACTAAAGCAAGAAATAATGATACATATTAATTAGAAATATAGATATAACAATCCCAGCTACTCAGGAGGCTGGGGCAGGAGAATCGCTTGAACCCGGGAGGCAGAGGTTGCAGTGAGCAGACATTGCGCCACTGAACTCCAGACTGGGTGACAGAGGGAGACTCCATCTCAAAAAAAAAAAAAAAGAAAGAAGTATAGATATAACTGCCAGAAGAATCAAAACAAAAACAGTTAAACGTTAGCCACCTCTGGGGGTAGGGAAGGGTGTGGCTAAGGATTGCGGTTTTTTATTATAAATTCTTCTGTATTATTTGATATTTTTAACCACATAAATTTGTTATTTAAATAAAATTGCATGTTTATCAATGCACAGATAAATGAAAATATTCCTTAGAGTGTCTCCCTCACAAGTAATACAAAATGAATGTTTAACCGTTGCTGGGTATCGTCCTGACTACTAAAATTGACAATGATTATACACAGGGAGCGTAACCCAACCCCATATAAGCTCTATTGCCACAAACTATGCCAATTTATTGTATGAAACAAATAGAAGCTACTCCAGTAAGTATCAGGTAAATTGTCACAATAATAATTTATTTAATATGGTATACAACTCAAATAAGAAAGCCAGAAAAAAAAAAGATATTTTTTCCTCCTCCTATGGGAGTTTTTGTTGTTTTAAGAAACATGTACAATGTTTTGGCCACACTGAGTTTCAGAAATAGCACTTGCATCTTCTACCCGAATATATTTATGGCAAAGATAATTATGCACCCCATGCACTGATGCACTCAATGCATCAGCAAATATGGCAAATCTGAAGACTGTCAGCGAAAGTCTCAACTTCTTGTAGTCTCAGCTGAATAACCTTCATGAGGTAGCATTTGGAAAAATATTTTTTTAAAAAGTGAAGAAAGCAAAATGCATCAAAGTCAACACCTTGAATTGCACCTGGAAGCAAATTGTGGAACTAGAGGACAAAAATATAATGTTCCCCCTGTGGCTTATCCTTTTAAGAAATAAGCCTTCACTCATTTTCTGAGTTGCATTTTCAAAAGCTGCTCCAAGTAGACTGCATTGCAGTAATATAGTTTTAAGAAAGCAATGTGGACAGAGAGTCCACATTGATATTATTTAGTAAGTGATCTAAACCATGCCATTTGGCTTTGGTGCACCTGACTTAAGCAAGAATGACCTAATAGCAAATCATTATCTGTCACTAAATTTGGGATGTTATCTTCTGTGACACCTAAAATTCATGCAGTTTTAAACAGATACATCTTGATAAAATATTGACAATAATAAATATGTCTGATACTTAACTATAAGCCAGCAGTGCTGATAAAGCAAACTGCCTAATGATATAAAAGCAGAAGCAGGTCTGGCTCTTAGGCAAAACTGTGGAGCAAGTAGCCCTCAGAGACCCACCTCATTTGGAGCTCCACTCCTACCAGCACCCTATAGACCAAGCCCTGCCCTCTACAATATCACCCAGGTACTATTTCTACTTTACCATATACATCTCTCCTATATGTGATTCTGTCCTCTCTTTGGTCCAGTCATTAGAAGTATTAAGACCATATTGTGGGAATCTAAGTAATATGAGAAAATTATTTCTACAATAAAAGGTACATAAGGGAGAAGACTGAGTATCCATTTATGGACTTTTGTATGCAACATGCTTAAGAACTAACAGGAGTAAAACACAAAAGTGCTGGCCAGGTCAGCTTGGTCTGTAAGGGAATAACAGCAGTACACATTCTACTGGGAAAATAAACAAGGACAATGAAGAATGAGAGAAGCCTTAGGATGACTCTGGAAATCAAGGTCCAGTGAAGAGGGGTACTATCACTCCTATTTTCTAGAGGAAACGTATAGGATATCAAAATGCTTACTAAAGTTGAGTCAAGCAGAAAACCCAAAAATCATTTTCTTTCCCTAAAATGACTTAATTTCTACATGCTCCACATTTTTAATAGATAATCAAGTTTCTTAACTCTGTCACACATACTTTCGAGGCAGCCTAATATTAAATTCCCTCAACTGATTATATTGTTTCACCAAATGCTTCCCCCACATGTGTCATTATTTGTAAGTATGAACTAAAATGATTTCAGACTTTAACACTTTAGTTTAATCATGGGGTAATACAGTGTACAATGTAGAAAGGAAAAAATTTAGCATTTTATAATGTACTTATTCTGATGGGACCAACCACCAAGTGACAAATGAATCATATTATTGACTATGCACTACATTTGTATTGATTTGGTGAATGTATTGCTGAATAGTTAATGGTATGTCAGCCACTCATTTACAAATACATATTTCTAAGGCTGTCATGCCAAGATACAAAATATTTCCTAGGAGCTGGTAGGAAATTTAGTGCAGATCATGCATAATTTTTTAAAAACTGTGTTTTTTTAACTCCACAATTGTCTGGACAAGTTATTTAGAGTAGTCCACACTTACACTATCCTACTTAATACAGAGGGTATATATTTCTATTGTAATAACTTGTTTTGCTGAGTTATGTAGTGCACAATGCAACCCAAAAAAATCTGAGCTGACCTTGTGTGGCTAGATTAATTGACAAAAGAATACCTAAACAGCTGCTGTGTGGTGAGTTAACCATAAGCACATTGGACAAAATGGAAATGTAGGATACACGAAGCCTGAACAATGTCATTAACTATGGACTCCTAGGAAAGTAGAATGTTGGGTCAACCAACATTCAGAAAGTAACCAGGAATGGCAAGAACTTTTTGAAAGCTAAAATGTTGGAGAGCTTGTGACTAAGAGGCATAAATACAAACAGCACCAGAAATGTAGTAGCCAAAATGAGAACAGTTGTCACAAGCTAGTAAGAGCTATGTAGTACAGAAAACTGCCACCCTAGCTAGACAGATGTGAAAAACAGCTCTCTAGAGTAAAGGTGGGGGCGGGGAGTGGGAGAGAGAGAGAGAAATAGAGATGAATGGGATGTCTATTATAGTAAAATAAAAATATTTTTATAAAAGAAATAGAGATGAGATAGAGATAGAGATAGGTGGAGAAATGAAGATGGAGATGAAGTTGGAGATGGAGATAGAGATAGAGACAGAGAGAAACCAAAATACTTAAGGTTTTATAAATGTTCCTTTTTTTTTTTTTCTTTGCTTTTTGAGAGGAAGTCTTGCTCTGTTGCCCAGGCTGGAGTGCAGTGGCGCGATCTCCACTCACTGCAAGCTTCACCTCCCGGGTTTGCACCATTCTCCTGCCTCAGCCTCCGAGTAGCTGGGACTACAGGCACCCGCCACCATGCCCGGCTAATTTTTTTGTATTTTTTTTTAGTAGAGACGGGGTTTCACCGTGTTAGCCAGGATGGTCTCGATCTCCTGACCTCGTGATCCGTCCACTGTGGCCTCCCAAAGTGCTGGGATTACAGGCATTGAGCCACCGCACCCGGCCTAAATGTTCCTTTAAAAAGAGCCATTTTAATCTAAGCTATCGCAAGTCCTAGATCTGATGGGTGGTAGAGTTTTCCATATTATAAGTCTATACGATTTAACACAACTATACTCATTTCTGAAATCCTTAGACGCAGATCTCATGGTGCTTAGAAGCAGGGGCTGTGATGTCAGACTGCCCAGGCTTGAATGCTGCCTCTGTTACTTGCTGATGAATAAAGAGAAGTTAACCTTTCTAAACTGTTACTTTGTTTGCACAATCAGGACAATACTGGGAACTACCTCACAGAGGTGTAGTGAAGATTTACCTCTTCTTGGATGTCTAATGGGCATCTCAAATCCAAAATGTCCAAAACTGAATTCTTGATCTTCCTTTCCTGAACCTGTTTCTTCCACTGTCTTCCCAGTGCTTTTCCCATGATTCAGAGCAAAGCCTTGCATCTCATTGACTCTTCTCTTTCAGACGCCATATCCTGTTGGCTCTATCTTCAAAATATATCCAGAATTCAAAACTTCTCTCCACACTCCACCCCTACCCTGATCCAAGTACCATAATCCTTGCTTGGGCTATTTCAACAGCATCCTACTTGACCTCCTCTTCTAACTCTTGCCCCCACAGTCTATTCTCAACATAGTAGTTAGAGGAATCCTGTTAAAATGTCTTTTCTCAAACCATTCATTAACTTTGCATATTTCTCAGAATAAAAGCCCAAGTCTACAAAATCAGGCCCTTTATTAACTTTCTGACCTCATCTCCAGTTGCTCTCCTCCTGGCCATGAGCATCTCTGCTTCTGAAACAAACATGCAAAGCATGCTCCCGCCTCAGAGCCTTCGCACTTATTCCCTCTTTCTGGGCCTTTCTTCTTCCAGACATCCAGATGTCTTTACCAGCGATTTCAGATCTTTGCTCAAATTTCACAGTCTCAGTGAGCCCTTCCCTAAATACATTCTTAAAATGAAAGACTACCACATTCATACATCATACTCCCCTTCTTCCGTTTATGCTTTTATTTCACCTCATAAAACTCACCACCATATAACACACTACATGTTTTATTTATTAATTTTAATTATTTTGTGTCTTCTCCCCCTAAAATATAAATTCTCTGAGAGCAGAGCTACTTCTCTGTTTGATTCCTCATTGTATATCCCCAGATCCTATTGTGTACCTATTCTGGGACATTACTGAGTTCAATAAGTTAATAAGTACAAAACACCTAAAAATGTGTGACACATACTAAGTGTACAATAAATGTTAGTTGTTGTTTACTCAGGATATTCATTTATGTAATTTCTCCTAGTTTTTAAGTCTTTCCAATATATACTGTGATTATAAATTACATTAGCTTCAAAACAGTTTGTTTCTTAATGTTTCACTTTTGTCTTTAATATGAAATTAATCTAACATTAAAAACTCATGACTATAAAGCTCCAAAGACATTCTCTAAAGATGATCTGCTAAAAACTAGTTTTTTAATAGCTTTTAAATATTTTATACTCCTTAAACAATCCATAAATACAGTTTCTATATTTTTCCCAAGTAAATTTTGAGTAAGAAGAATTATAAAAATTAGTGATATATAATTTATGTATGGTTCTGTATTCATTTTTTATGATTTCTTAAAAGTTTCAAGCTAATTGAGTTTAAATAGTTAAAATAATTTCACTCAAGCTCTGTGATTAATAACTGAAATAGCACAGAAAAACATCTAACACACCAATATTTTTCTCTTGTCATTCTCTTTACCTTCTTAAATTCCAAAGATAGACAAATAGATGATTGACAGAGATAGACAGATGATTGATAGATAGATAGATAGATAGACATAAAATAGAATACTATTCAGTCTTATAAAAAGAAGGAAATCCTAACAAAACTGAAGTACAGTGTGCTAAGTGAAATAAGCCCAGCATAGAAAAACAAATATTGTGACCTCATTTATATGTGGAATCTAAAACAGTCAAATTTGCAGAAACGGAGCATAGAATGGTGGTTGCCAGGGGCTGTGGCGGCAGGTGCAGGGATGGGGAGATGTTGGTCAAAGGGTGCAAAGTTTCAGTTAGACAGGATAAACAAGTTCCAGAGCTTTATTGTACAACATAGTAAAACATAGTTAATAATAATGTATTGATACTAGAAAATTGCTGATATAGTAGATCTTAAATACTGTCACCACAAACAATATGTGAGGTGACAGATATGTTATCAGGCTTGATTTAATCATTTCTCAATGGATACATATATAAAATATGCTGTACACTGAAAATACATACAACTTTTATTTGTCACTTACAAAATCATCTGTATTGCTAAATTCAGCATTTAAAATATGAAAATATTAGCATAATCTACCATATGTACTAAAATGGAACATATATTATAAATATTCAAATCAATAATAGTAATATGGATTAAAAGCCGGTATCTTTGAGTTCTAAATGCTCATTATTAACCTAATAATTAAAATCCACAGTTTAAATTGCTGAAAGTAGAGGTTTCAGTCAGGAAATGAACTCTGAACTATGACCATTAATTAAACAGGAAAAGGAGTTAGTTATAATCTGGGAAAATGTGCCATTTGGATGACTACTGAAGGCATTGCAGAATTAAAGGAAATGCCTTTGACTAATCAGCTGAACTTGACCAGAATACATAAATTTAAGTCAGTTATCTGGGCATGGAGGCAAACATCTATAGTCCCAGCTACTTGGGAGACTGATGCAGGAGGATCACTTGAACTGAGGAATTCAAGGCTGCAGTGAGCTGTGATCACACGACTGCACTCCAACCTGTGTGACAGAGCAAGACTGTCTCAATAAATAAATAAGTAAATAAATAAATAAAATGTAAGTCAGGAGCTTAGAATAAGTTATAGGTCCCTAAGCAAAATATTTCAAGAGGACTCTCATTCACTTCCCTACACTAATATATTCCTTTTCAGTATGAATTCTAAATGGATAGCACTTTTACTTGAACCCAATGCATTTAAAAGACCCCTTTCCTACTAATTACACCTCTTGCAGGCGTCATATGAAATATATTAAGATCTAGGAATGTTTTTGAATTGATAATGAAAAAAGTTTTCTCAATAGATAAGGTTTAGAGAAGACAGAATATATAGAAGAACAAATCTGAAATGATTCTATAGATTTTCCTATAACAAAGAGAGAGGATTTGGAGAAGACAAAATTCAACTATCTACACACACACACACACACACACACACACACACACACACACACACACACACACAAAGTAGTCAGCCTATCTGAACCTGCCAACCAGAAGAATTTTTTAAAAAGTAATTCAGGAAGATAACACAAATGGTCAGCATTTAACATCTCAGATCAAATTTTTGGATGTTTTTAATAATTCAGCATGTAAGGAGCAAGCATAGTATTTTCCATGCATATTTTTACTAGTTGAAAATTGTTAACTATCCAGTGAGCATGTCTCTGTGGAAGGACTCACACTGCATAAAATCTATTGATAAAATATTAACAGCAGAGAGTCTTTCATTTAAGCACTTCTCAAAATAAAAAATAAAAAAGACTACCTACAGCATAGAATAAAAATATTATATTTTTAGCATCAAAAGATAGAACTCTAATTCCCAGATATAATATTAGTCACAAATAAACATAAAAATAAAAAAGCAAAACTTTAAGTTGTAGGATTTACGAACTTAGCCAAGCAGTAAAACATGCAGCATTCTGAAAAATGAATTACCACGGGGTGGGTGTCTCATATGACTAGCTCTAAAATGTGTGGTTTGAGAGTCAGGTGCAAATATTTGTGCTGTCTTATGTTGTCTCAACCACAAGGTCCATAGCTGCTTGTTCATGGTAGGAAGATAAACTAAGTACCACATACAAACAAGTTTGTTAGCAGAAAGAGCCATAACACTCCAAAGTTGGTTCTTCTGAAGAATTCATAGGAACAAAACAGAATAATAAGTTAGGGCCCAGCGCAGTGGCTCACACCTGTAATCCCAGCACTTTAGGGGCTGAGGAGGGTGGATCACTTGAGACCAGGAGTTCGAGACCAGCCTGGCCAACACGGCAAAACCCTGTCTCTGCTAAAAATACAAAAATTAGCTGGACATGGTGGCCACACCTGTAGTCCCAGCTACTCAGAAGGCTGAGGCAGGAGAATCAGTAGAACCTGGGAGGCAGAGGTCGCAGTGAGCTGAGATCGAGCCACTGCACTCCAGCCTGAGCAACAGAGCAAGACTCTGTCTCAAAAAAAAAAAAAAAGAAAAACAAAGAAAGGAAAGGAAAGAGGGCCCATATGTTTAGCATAATGCACAGGGAAGATTTTTTTAAAAAATCAAAACCTACAAGATGGAATTAGTGCCTGTGGGGAGGAAAGATACTTTCTTTCTCAGATACCTACTATCCATAAAGCCTAGCTATAAACACACGCCAGAAAGTCAGAAATATCTTAAGGCAATAAAATTTTTAAAAACAAATTATGTTACTCCATTTTGTCCATTTAAAAGGCAGACAAGCCAGACCCTGAAGGCTGATGAAAATAGCCAAATTCAACATATAATGACATCAATGATTTAATCCTTTCATTACCAAGAGTATCAAAGACCATTCACATTAGTAGACAAAATCTTAAAAAACTGGAGGTGGACCTAGCATTTATATTATACTATATGATCAAGCTGTTTCCAAAAACCAAAGCTCATTGTCTAAAAATTGAACATGGAGTCTGTTAAAATTGTTCCTTGTGAGTCTTGGTTGAAAGAAATGGTGGAGGTAACTAAATGAACTGGCTTATACTCAAAAGGCTTAAGCCATTATGGTCCACTAGGTAAAATATATAAAAATGCCAAATAGTTAATTTCACTATTAGGACCAACAATTGTTGGTTAAAGCTGCATTGTCAGCAATGAAGAATGTAATTTTAGAAATATAATGAAAACTCTTCTATGATAATTCATAAAAATAATGTATATGGAATAAGATGATGTGGGAAAGGGGTACAGTATTCCAAAATAACACTTGATCCCAGGTAGTACTGTTTGACATTTGTTCCCACAAATCCTCAGTGTTGGAGGTGGGGCCTAATGGGAAGTGTCTGGGTCATGGCTGTAGATCCTTCATGAATGACTTGGTGCTGTCATCACAGAAATCAGTGAATCCTCACTCTTAGTTCCCTTGAGAACTGTTTTTAAAAGAGCCTAGCACCTGCCTCTCCCCTCTCTCTTGCTTCCTATTTCACCATGTGCTTTCTGAACACAGCAGCTCCTCTTTGCTTTCCACTGTGACTGGAGGCAGTCTGAGTCCTCGCCAAAAACAGAGGCTGATGCCATGCTTCTTGTACAGCCTGCTGTGAGCCAGGTAAATCTCTTTCTTTAAAAATTACCCAGCCTCGGGTGTTCTTTTACAGTAATGCAAACAGACCAAGATATCCAGTTATATACAAAAGGATACTGAGCGTTCACTTCCAGGCGCTTCAGGAGCCACGGGTTACAGTGCAGACATGGCCAAGTCCAAGAACCACACCACACACAACTGGTCCCGAATATGGCACAGAAATTGCCTCAAGAAACCCCAATCACAAAGATACGAATCTCTTAAGGGGTGGACCCCAAGTTCCTGAGGAACATGTGCTTTGCCAAGAAGCACAACAAGAAGGGCCTAAAGAAGATGCAGGCCAACAATGCCAAGGCCATGAGTTCACGTGCAAAGGCTATCAAGGCCCTGGTAAAGCCCAAGGAAGTTAAGCCCAAGATCCCAAAGGGTGTCAGCCAAAAGCTCCATCGACTTGCCCACATTGCCCACTCCAAGCTTGGGAAGCATGCTCATGCCCACATTGCCAAAGGGCTCAGGCTGTGCGGGCCAAAGGCCAAGACCAAGGATCAAACCAAGGCCCAGCCTGCAGCTCCAGCTTCAGTTCCAGCTCAGGCTCCCAAAGGCGCCCAGGCCACTACAAAGGGTTCAAAGTAGAGATCTCCATCTGCCAATATGAGGACAGAAGGACTGGTGTGACCCGCCCTGCACTGCCGTCTGCATAGGGCTGGTGTCCTTCTGTGCTGTTTGCACAAATAAATCTGAGGGTAACACTCCTCCCCTACCCCCACAAAAAAGTATAGATTTTTAAAGTCCGAAGGTATCAAGGAAACTTTCTAATTTAGCCTCTTATTTAAATGAAGCCTTTCACTACAGTGATTTTCTAAGTTTATAATTCAGAAAACAGAATCCTCTCCCATCATTTCCTTTTCTCTACAATTTATCTGCTAAGGAATCTGGGCCCTTCATTATTAATTATTGCATGAGCTGGACTCGGTAGCAATCAGGAAACAACTTCATTTTTCTCCCATCACTGCATTCAGACATTCTGTCAGGTCTCCCCTCCTCTAGCCTTGACAGTGTCTCTTTCAGATTTCTTTTCATGATAACAATTTTGTCATCCAGTATTAAAAAGTTCAGTCTTGTCTAACTCAAAGCATTAATCTAATACTTGATTTGGAGCGTCCCCTCCTGTCAGCTCAGGAATGACTCAGTGTGAGGGGAAGAGAAGCTGTGAGAAGACATAGGGGAGGACTCTGTGCTGGTTTTTTATACTCCTCTCTTCTCTCCCTATCCCACCCCCAACCTTGCCCTTTCCATTTCTGAATCCTGGGAGATGGCAGGGATCAAAAAAGGAGCTAATTTATAACTCTCATTTGACTATCAGATGCCCTCTGTCATAGCAGCCTTCCAAATATTGGATCTCATTAAGTACATTTGCAGATTCTTGGGAGACTCTCAACAAGTTCTGATGCCCTACACGTTTCCTACAATAGACAGTGAGCTCTTTAGGTGACCGCTCAGAATCACCTGCACCCCTCAGCTTTGCCCCAGTAGGCAGCCCTCTTAGGGTCCTCTTGACTCACAGGAAGTACAATGAACGTGCAGCTTGACAAACTGCTGACTCCTTCCTCGTTGCCCTGCAGTCAAGGGCAGCTCTACTTTGTTTTCTATCCTTTGTCTTTTCCAGAAAAGAAGCAGAGACCTATTATTATCACACTTTGCTTCAAATTATGGAGAGTCACATGTCAGTTTCTCTCAAGAAAAAACTCACTTTCTGCTCAGCTAGATGCAAAGGGAAACCCCACTAATTTTTGCAATTTGGCAAACATCCAGCCAGGGACAGAGATGACACTCTACCATTTTGTAGATGACCATAACCTCTATATGCAGTACTCTTGGGGCTTCCCAACATGTGATTTGGTGGTGAGCGAAGCATCTGCCTCCCTTCCCTCTAAAAGAGGTCTGAATAGGCCAAAGGCAGATCACAGACCAGTTGGTGGTCCGGCCAATTTTCAGTAATTCCTATGGGGCTGGGTCCAGCACCAATCTCTGAAGTATGGAGGAGATTGTCACTCAATGTCCCAAGCTTTGAGGTCTCAAATTCTAAGACAAGAGGACATCTCCCATGCCACATGTTCTTATAGATTCAAAGTGGCTTTTTAATAAAGTGTCTTAAATGAAAATTTATCTTTCTGAATTGCCACCCAACTAACTGGGGAGGAGACATCCAAAATAAAGGGCTTAAGGGCCTCACTCCAAATGGCTCTGTCCCTTTACAGTGAAACTGTCCTTTTGAGCTTCTGTGGTCTAGTCTATGTGGAAAGGGTGTAAGGCAAAGGTAATTAAAAGGTTCATGAAAGTAAGAGCAGTGCAGCACTATCCTAACTGCATTCTTCCTGGTGTGAATAAATTAATCTGTTTCAGTCACTGCACTGGCAAACTAGTCTAGGTACCGTATCACATTAGAATATAAAAACCCTTACACAGTAAAAGTGGTAAATGTATTCTGAATTAACAATGAATTAGGACACGGTCAGTATTTCTACTAGCTAATTAGAAAAGCTAGAGTCCTCATATTTGGAAGACGGATTCACTGACACTTTCTTTAGGATTTAGGAACATAAAATCAAGCCATAAATACTGTGTTTGCTTTTGGGGGTTTTGTGGGGGTTGTTTTGGGATTTTTGTTTGTTTGTTTGTTTGTTTAGTATTTTTGAGACTGAGTTTTGCTCTGTCACCCAGGCTGGAGTGCAGTGGTGAGATCTCAGTTCACCGCAAGTTCAAGCGATTCTCATGCCTCAGCCTTCCAGTTCAAGCGATTCTCATGCCTCAGCCTCCCAAGTAGCATGTGCCACAATGCCTGGCTAATTTTTGTGTTTTCAGTAGAGAAGGGGTTGCACCACGTTGTCCAGGCTGGCCTTGGATTCCTGGGCTCAAGCAATCCACCTACCTCAGCCTCCCAAAGTGCTGGGATTACAGGTGTGAGCCACCATGCCCAGTGGGGTTTTTACAATTTCTAAGTAAATTTAATGATCAGGAAGATAATTAATCCTGCAAATAACACATAACTTATCTTTCTTATTCTAATTTTATACATAAATATGTGATTAAGTAGCGGTTCAAAAAAGCTAAACTCCATAGCCAGAAAGTCAGAAAGCCTGGTTCCACACTCAACCCTGGGACTTCCTGGTTGTACAATTTTGGACAAATCACTTCATCTCACTCACCCTTGGTTTTCTAATTTGTAAAACAGCAATGATTTAAGAAAATTTGAAAGGTTGTTATGTTTTGTAAAGGGACTGCAAATCACTTTGTAAATATTAGTTTTCTCTCTCTTTAAAAACACACTTTTTTCTGGTAGATCACATAAACTGAATTTATCTGAATAATTAGGAGCATAGTCTTTAAAGTCAGACGGACTCATTAATGATCCAATGCCAGTAAGTATTTGCTGAATAAATAAATGGAATACTTTTTCAGTTTTATACTATATCAAAAACCATAGTCAAATTATGCATCCTCTCGAAGCCTCAATATTCATGTATGTAAAATATACAAAAGGAATACCCACTTCAGTGATTCTCAATCACAGTACATATTAAAAACCAAACAGTTTCTGATTCAGTAGGTCTGAGGCAAGACCTGGACAATTGCATTTAAACTTCATGAGTATTTGGAAACTGACCCACAGCTGAGAACCACTATGCTCCCTCTGAGGGCTGTTGTGAGGATTAAATGAGATAATGTCTGAAGGCATTTCATGTATTAGCACATGTTTAATATATATAAATATATAGATTATACCCTTCTTTTTTAACACCATTTTATACATATTTATTCAGTAAATTATATAATACATTTAAGAATTAATAAGTGAATTATTAAAGCATTGGTTCTCAAACTTCAGCATGATTCTAATGGGGGACTCATAAAATACAAATTGACAGACCCCACCCTCAGAGCTTCTTCTGACTCAGTAGCTCTGAGAGGAAGTTCAAGAATTGCCTTTCCAACAAGTTCCCACGTGATGCTGCTCCAGGGATGACACTTTGAGAACCACTACCTAACAAAAACTTTAATCATATTTGTGATGGCTCATTTTACAGGTCAACTTGACTGGTCCACAGAGTGCCCAGACACTTGGTTAAACATTATTCTGGATGTATCTATGAGGGTGTTTCTGGAAAAAGATTAACATTCAAATCTGTAGGCAAAGTTAAGCAGATTGTCCTGCCTAATATGGGTGGGCATCATCCAATCCTTTAGAGGCCTGAATAGAACAAAAAGGAGAAGTAAGGGAGAATCTGCTTTCTCTGCTTGTTTTTGAGCTGGGATGTCAGTCTTCTGCATTTAGACTGTAACTATACCACCAGCCTCTCTTCCGGGTCTCCAGTTTGCAGACAGTAGATAGGGGATTTCTCAGTCTCCAAAACAGAAGAGCCAATGCCTTATAAATCTCTTTCTGTATGTATATATGTGTGTGTGTGTGTTTGTGTGTATCTGCCTGTGTGTGTCCTACTGATTCTGTTTCTCTGGCGAACCCTAATACAATATTTAAGAAATTATGTATATATAAAATTTAAAATGACAGGCAGAAAATACAATTTCAAAATGCTATATTTTAGATGTCTGGAGTTTGATTTTTTTTTTGTTTGGTGACTTGAAATATAGTCTCATATGATTACTCCTTTCTCAACAAGGCCTTAACTGACACCTGTCTTCTAGGATGAATGGGAAGACTACACCTTTGCAGGTCCACTATACCATATATTGACTTAAGATATATGATTGCACTTAACAGCCTTGAATTGAAATGGACTAATAGGGTATTACTTGCTATCTTTAACAGAAAGCAAAGTCCTTGAAGGCAGAAATCAGATCATAGTTATTATCTATGTACCCCAAGGGCCTAGCACGGTGCCTGCAGACAGTCAATAAAATGCTTAGTGAATGCATGAAATAGAGTAAATTACTCCACTCAATTTGGAATAGAGTAAGTTTTGTGATTTTTTTTTAAGTCTTATGGTAACTCCATGGGAAACTCTAGACATAGATAGAGTTATCTCTCAGCTCTTTTATTAAAGCAGTGGTTCTCAAAATGCAGAGCTGGGGCAGGCTGGTGCCCCCTAGAAGACATTTGGCTATGTCAGAGACATTTTTGTATGTCACAACTGAAGAGGGTCCTAAAAACGTCTAGTGAATGAAAGTCAGGGATGCTGCTAAACATCCTACAATGCCCAGGACAGCCACCGACAACAAAATGTTTAGCCTAAAATGTCAAAGGTGTCTAGGTTGGGAAACTCAGCATTAGAGGAATGCAGCTGAGCTAATTAAGCAAGGGTCCTAACCCTTCTCCCATCACCCTCCTAAACAAAAGTTTGGCCTTAAGTAAAAGCATATCAATAGCAGCAACTTACACATGTATAACAATTTGTTTTACAGATAACATTTTGCAACCTGAGGCTCAAGGTCACAAGGGCTCAAGTTAGTGGTAGATTAGGAGTAAAATGTATTCTTACCCTGAGCCAAACACTCTTAAACACTTTCTTCTTAACTCCTGGCCAGTTCATTCATCATTTAATGTGAACCTCGTCAGTAGCTACTTAATCACTGCTTTCTCATGTTACCTCAATTTCTGAGCCTAGACAAGATCACCTGTGTCAAGAGATACCTTTCCTCCAGTTGTTGTTTTGGTAATAAATTTTTATGATTTTCTTTAATTCAGTTATGTGGCTTAGCTCTTTTTCACATTAGGCCTCTTTCAAAATATATATTAAGTCTAATATTGGTTTAAAACATTTTGCAATAAAGCCTGATTGAAAGATAATGAAATGGCAACTTTCACAGTCAAGAGCAGGACAAACAACCAGCTGTGACCTTCCCTTTTTCCTTTTCAGTTGGGCCTTAAATTGCATTCCAAAGACCCTGCTCCTGGAACAGCCTTCTGCAATCAACACAACCTCTTGGAGGTTTTACTGTCTCTGGCACTCGCAGGTTCCCCTGTTCTCACTCTCTCTCTCTCTGTTTCCTTGCTGTGAAAAACGTGTTGACCATCAGGCATGTGGCAGAATAATTGGATTATAGGCAAGCCAATGTGAGAAACCAGAAGGCAAATCTGGTCATTTGTGGGTATACACAGGACAAAGAAAAAGGAGTGTAGAAAAACAGAGGCTGTCCTGGAGGTAAGCTGAGGCTGAAAGTAGTTTACTCGATAAAGCACTGTTGCTGTAAGACAAAGCAAACTTTGACTACGTTGCAGCACTCTCGTATCCAAAAAAGTGGAGTTAGGAGAAGGAAAGAAAGAAGAGATGAAGGAAGGAAGGAGGGAGGGAGGGAAGGAAGGGGGGAAGGAGGGAGGGAGGGAGGGGGGAGGAAGGAGGTGGGGAGGAAGGTGACAGGGAGAAAGAAAGGGATGGAGTAAAGAAGAAGGGGAAATGGAATGAGCATTTATTGAACACCCACTATATATAACTTTGCTATTTGTTATGTCATTTAATCCTCACCATAGTCCTGTAAGGTAGGTAATATTGTCTCCATTTTTTTCAGATAAGGAGAGTGAAGTTGAAAGGTTAAGTAATGTGCCCAAAATCACAGAGCTGAGATTGGAACACATATCTGCCTGATCCGAAAGTTCGGGAAAAAAAAGAAAATGGTTAGGTTCTGGGAAAACGTGGGGTTTTTTCTCCCCACCCCCAGAGATAGACGTTTTTAAAAATTTTTTAAAACATATTAAGAAAAATCATTTGGGGAACATTGTACCCGGCATGATAGAAAACTGAATTGAGATATGGGATTGTTCTTCCTGAAATAAGATATCTGGTTCCTATACTTACTTCATACTGGTTTTTTTAAAAAAACAGATAATATTTTTTACATTTATTTCTTCCACAAATAATTGGGAACACTAAGTGAAAGGCACTGTGCTAGTCACCATTGAAGGTATAACTGTGAACAAGGCATGAAATTTACAGTCTAGTAGAGAAGAAAAGTAAACATGCAATTATGATAGAGTTTGATAAATATTGTAACAAGTGAAACCTCAGGGAGTTATGGGAACAAGTTAATATTGACAAAGAGAAATGCCAGAGTTTCAGGTTGAGGCTTAAGGCATGAGTAAGCAAAGTGAAAACCCCTTTCTTCCACAAAAGAAGTTAGAAGTCAACGTTAAGTTTGGAGGAACTGCATTCACACGCACACTCTCTCTTTCTCTCTCTCTCTCTCTCAAACAATACTCTAATTCCAGACAATAAAAGAAAGACCTCTGCCACTTAATCTGCCATGTCATTCATTAAAACAGAGCTAATTCCATAACATGTGGTAAAAAGCAGCATTGGACTAAAAGCCAGATCTGAATTTTCATCTAGCCTTGCCAGAGTGCTGGCTATGTGACTGTGGGAAAGTAAGTTTAACTTCCCTGATCCTAAGTTTCCTTCTCTGCTAAGGGAGTTAAGCTAAACCATTTTTAAGTCTCTCCCACTTTTAATACTCTCTGTAGTTCTAACTCTAATGACTACTCAACGACATAGTGTAGCTGGCAATCAGAAATTTGTTTGATAAACTGTCTTAGAACTTTAGACTTTTGAATATTTATGGAGAGAGAGAGCAAGATGGTATAATGGAAAGCTCTACCCATGGTCCTGCCAGCAAGAATATCCAATTAACAACTATCTACACAGAGAAAACACCCTCATAAGAACCAAGAACCAAAGTCAGGCGAGCATACATAGTATCTGGTTTTACCTTCATATCACAGAAAGCGGCACTAAAGAGATAGAAAAAACAGTCCTGAATCACCAACGCCACCCTGCCCCCACCTCTGGCAGCATCTGTGTGGTAGTGAGAGCATCTCTGTGTGCTAGGGGAGAGAGAACACAGCAATTGGGAGGCATTGAACTCAGTGATGTTCTGTGAGAGCAGAAAGGAAAACCCAGATCAAACTCAGCTGATGCCCCCTGCAGAAAGAGCATTTAAACTAGCCCTAGCCAGAGGGGAATTGTCCATCTCAGCAGTCTGAACTTGAGTGCCTGGAAACCTCACCACCTAGTGCCAAAGTGGTCTTGGTCTCTAAGTAAATGTGAAAGGCAGTCTAGGCCATAAGGACTGCAACTCCACAACCTGTAGGCAAGTCCTAGGGATGAAATAGGCCCAGAGACAGTGGATTAGGGGGGCACACGACGTACTGAGACAGCAGCTGGGGTAGCCAAGGGAGTGCTGGCATCACCCTTCCCCTAACCCCTGACTGCTCAGCTCCAGGCTCAAAAAGAGACCCCTTCCTTCTGCTTGAGGACAGAGGAGAGAAGACTGAGGAGGATTTTGTCTTGCATCTTGGATACCAGCTTAGCCACAGCAGGATAGGTCAGCATCATGAAGCTCTGTTCTAGGCCCTAGCTGACAGATGACAATTCTAGACATACCCTGGGACAGAAGGTAATCTGCTGCCTTAATGGAAAACATCCAGTCTTGCCAGAATTCATCACCTGCTAACTACCTAAATAACCAGTAGCAATACCCAGGTACTACATCAAGGGCCTTGGTAAGCCTCTGAGACTTGCTGGCTTCAAGTACCAACACTGCCACAGAGGCATACAGCACCAGTGGGCTCTTGGGGTCCCCAATTCCAGGACTTGACTCTTGGACAGCATTTCTGAACCTGCCCTGGGGCAGAGAGAAGCCCACTGCCCTGAGGGGAGTCTAGTCTCAGGCTAAACAGCATTCACACAAGCTGACTTAAGAGTCCTTGGGCCTTAAGGGAACATGGCTGATAGTCTGGCAGTAGTCCTCATGGCCAGGGGTGGTGGTGGCTATGGGGTGAGGTTCCTCTGCCTTTGGAAAAGGGGAAGGAAGAGTGGGAAGGACTACATCTTGCAGTTTGAGTGCCAGCTCAGCAACAATAAATAGAAAATCAGATAGACTCCTAAGGTTTTTGATTCTAGTGCCTGACTCCCAGATAGCACTTCTGAACCCACCTGGAGCTTAGGGGACCCCGCTACCCTGAAGGGAAGGAGACAGGCTTTGCCACCTGCTGGTTTTAGAGCCCCAGGGCCTTGAGTGAAGATAGGCAGTAGCCAGGGAGTAGTTACAGCAGGACTTTGGCGAGACCCTGCGCTGGGCTGGCATCAGGACTGACTCAGAGCAGTCATACTGGTGGTGGCCACAGGAGCTTTAGGTGGCTTAGAACAGAGAGAGACTGTATGTTTGGGAGAAAGTAGGGGAAATAAACAAGAGTCTCTGCCTGGTAATCCAGAGAATTCTCCTGAATCTTATCCAAGACTAACAATGTTGTACCTCTATGAGTCTGCAAGAACCACAGCATTACTGGGCTTCGGGTGCCCCCTAAGGTGGGAGAAAGTAAGAGAAATCACCTTCACTAAAAGGAAGACAAGAAGGAAGAAAACACCACAAAACAATCGGAAAACAAATAACAAATGGCACATGTAAGTTCTTACTTAACAATAACATTAAATGTAAATAGACTAGACTCTCCAATCAAAAAACATAGAGTGGTTAAACCCACTTGATCACGGTGGAGTATCTTTTTGATATGCTGTTGGATTTGATTACCTAGTATTTTGTTAATAATTTTTGCATCTATGTTCATCAGGGATATTGTTCTGTAGTTTTCTTTTTTTGTTATGTCTTTTTTTGGTTTTGGTATCATGGTGATAACAAAGAAAAGTCAAAAATAGAAAACTACAGGCCAATATTTCTGGTGAATATTGATGCAAAATACTCAACAAAATACTAGCAAACCAAACTCAACAATACACTAGAAAGATCGTTTATAATGACCAAGTGGGATTTACCCCTGGGATGCAAGAATGGTTCAACATATGCAAATCAAGCAACATGATACATCATATCAACAGAATGAAGGATAAAAATCATATGATAATTTCAATTGATGCTGAAAAAGCATTTTATAAAAGTCAACATTCTTTCATGATAAAAAAAAAACCTCCAAAAACTGGCGATAGAAGGAACACAACTCAACAGAATAAAAGCCACATATGACAGATCCACAGCTAGTGTCTACTGAATAGGGAAAAACCAAAAGCCTTTCCTCTAAGATATGGGACATGACAAGGATGCCCACTGTCAACACTGTTATTCAACATAGTACTGGAAGTCCTAGCTAGAACAATCAGACAAGAGAAAAAGATATGGGACATGACAAGGATGCCCACTGTCAACACTGTTATTCAACATAGTACTGGAAGTCCTAGCTAGAACAATCAGACAAGAGAAAAATATAAAGGGCATCCAAATTGGAAAGGAAGAAGTCAAATTATCCTTGTTTGCAGATGATATGATCTTATATTTGGATAAACCTAAAGACTCTATTAGAAAACTATTAGAGCTGATAAATTCAGTAAAGTCACAGGATACAAAATTAACATAAAAAATCAGTAACATTTCTATATGCTAACAGTGAACAATACAAAAAATAAATTTAAAAAGTAATCCCATTATAATAGCCACACATAAAATTAAATACTTAGGATTTAACCAAAGAAATGTAAGATCTCTAAAATTAAAACTATAAAACACTGATGAAGGAAATTGAAGAGGACACCAAAAAATTGAAAAATATGAATATTGTTAAAATGTCCATACTATGCAAAGCAATCTACAGATTCAATGCAATCCCTATCAAAATAACAATGCCATTCTTCACATAAATAGAAAGAACAATCCTAAAATTTATATGAAACCACAGAAGGCCCAGAATAGCCAAAGCTATCCCAAGCAAAAATAGCAAAACTGGAGGAATCACATTACCTGATTTCAAATTATATTACAGAGCTACAGTAAGTAAAACAGCATGATACTGGCATAAAAGCAGACACATAGAGTAATGGAACAGAATAGAGAACACAGAAAGAAATCTACACACCCGCAGTGAACTCATTTTCAACAAAGGTGCAAAGAATATATACTGGGGTAAAGAGATTCTCCTCAACAAATGGTGCTGGGAAAACTGGATATCTATATACAGAAGAATGAAATTAGACCCCTGTCTCTCATCATATACACAAATCAAATCAAAATGGATTAAAGAAATCTAAGACCTCAAACTATGAAACTACTATAAGAAAACATTAGGAAAACTCTCCAGGACATTGGTCTAGGCAAAAATTTCTTGAGCAATATCCCACAAGCACAAGCAACCAAAGTAAACATGAACAAATGGGATCATATTAAGTTTAAAAGTTTCTGCACAGCAAAGGATACAATCAACAAAGTAAAGAGACATCCCACAGAATGGGAGAAAATATTTGCAAGCTACCCCTCTGACAAGGGATTAATAACCAGAATACACAAGGAACTCAACACTAAAGGAAAATGTCTATTAATCCAATCAAAACATGGTCAAAAGATTTGAATTGACATTTCTCAAAAGACACAGAAATGGCAAACAGGCATATGAAAAGTTACTCAAAACCATTGCTTATCAGAGAAATACAAATCAAAACTAAAATGAGATATCATCTCACCCCAGTTAAAATGACTTACATCCAAAAGACAGGCAATAACAAATGTTGGCATGGATGTGGAGAAAAGGGAACCCTTGTACACTTTTGGTGGGAATGTAAATTAGTACAACCACAAAGAAGAACAGTTTGGAGGTTCCTCAAAAAGCTAAAAGTTGAGCTACTATATGATCCAGCAATCCCACTGCTAGATATATACCCAAAAGAAAGGAAATCAGTATATCAAAGAGATATATGCACTCTTATGTTTGTTGCAGCATTGTTTACAATAGCTAAGATTTGGAAGCAACCTAAGTATCCATCAACACATGAATAGATAAAGAAAATGTGGGACATATACACAATGGAGTACTATTTAGCCATAAAAAATGATGAGATCCTGTCATTTGCAACAACGCAGATGGAACTCGGGATTATTATGTTAAGCGAAATAAGCAGGCACAGAAAGACGAGTGTCACACGTTCTCACTTATTCATGGGATCTAAAAATCAAAACAATTGAACTCATGGAGATAGAGAGTAGAAGGAGTTACCAGAGGCTGAGAAGGGTAGTCGGGGGATGGAGAGAAGAGGGGATAGTTAATGGGTACAAAAAATAGAGGGAAGTGGGGATAGTTAATGGGTACAAAAAATAGAATTAATAAGACATACTATTTGATAGCACAACAGGGTGACTATACATTTTAAAATAAGACAAAATGTAATTGGATTGTTTGCAACTCAATGGATAAATGCTTGAGAAGATGAATACCCTATTCTTCATGATGTGCTTATTTCACATTGCATGCCTATAATAAGACATCTCACGTACCCCATAAATATATACACCTACTGTGTACCCACAGGAATTAAAAATAAATAAAACACTTAAGATCTTTACATTGAGACTATCTCAAGTTGCGTCATTTAAAAATTATACTAAGCCCAAGTCACATGAATTTTACAACCAATATTAAACAAGGTAAGAAAAACTGACATCATAAATGGAGATATATCAGCTTTTGAAAAATCCCAAAATGAAGTTCTGAAGGGAAAAAAAAGAACATGTTTAAATATAGCACGACAGTATTCTAAGCCAGATCCAAATGTCATTAGTGTCTCCAAATGAAATGTTAAAAGATTGAATTACCCCATTTTGTATTATATTATCTGACTGCTTATACAGTAGAAAAATAGTAAGACTAAAAAAATTAGAAAAGCTCAATTTTGGTCTTAATATTATTTTATTCATAGGTCAGAATTTTTTAAACTGTCAGTATGTCAACTGTAAAATGGCATTCAAAATTATAATGAAATCATCAAGTGATAAGTAAATTGATAATAAGCAACAGAAATTCTATGCTTTCTTATCTTTAGAAATAAGAAAATTAACATTTTCAAATTTTCTCTGCCTTTTGAAAATTAATTAGCTAACATTTATGAAGTTTTTATACCTTGGAAGAAAACTAATGATGTAACAGAAAAAGGCAGAGGGAAGATGGTACCTTTTTTTTTTTATCATGTTAGTAAAAAAGAAAGATTATTAAACTAACAATGTTAACCAGTAACAACCTGAAAATAAAGTCAATATTTATTTTTTCATAAACAATTAGTGAGGGTAGATAAAGTCAATATTTCAGTGTATATTTTGCCCCTGATTTCAGTAAAACATATAAGGCTGAAAACAAATTATAAATTCATTTTAAAACCTTTAAAATTATATTTGGTATTACAACTCTGAAGTTTTTAGTGTGACCATTTTCAATAAATTACTTTTTGTTAACCAAGACTAACCCAAAATAAGAAAATAATTATATCAAAAGAAGAAAGAAAGGGAGGTAGGGAGGTAGAAAGGGAAGAAAATATACCTCTACTAGTGCTTCAGAAATAATTCTAGAGTAACGAGTTTGAAAGATTCCAAATGTGGAAAAGTCATCTATTAAGTATTAACTAAAGACTAACTCCAGGTTGACAGTGATGTATTCTCTGGAAAAGACTTTGCCTAAGGGCAGCTTTTCACACTTTATTCACACACACATCCCATTCCATTGTCTATATTTTTAAATCAGAAATTTTCCTGCCCAAAGCATACCAGATTTCAATATTTCAAAAACATCTCAAAGGCCCTGACCCATAAATTATTTATTCCCTGTGGATCATGGAACCAACTTTTTCACTACAATTAAAAAAAAAAACTTTTGATGAGTTAGATAGTTCCCTATTTGAAACCTGAAAGAAATGAAAACCATAATACTTAATTGATTATCCAGAAATAGATTCATGATATTGATTATTCAGGCATGATCTGAAAATTCTTACTACTACAGAAAGAAGCAATATCCACTCTGAACTATGTCTGTAAATTTCAGCTCACTGGCTGGCACCAGTACTCTTCCATTCACTTGCATAATTTTTAAAAAACTGCATCTTAAAACTCATTCATATGTTCATTTAACAAATAATTATTAAACACTTTCTAAGTGCTAGGCACCAATAGAAAGATTTAATAGTCTCTACTTTCAAGAAGTTTATGGCTTAATTTTATATTCATGTATAAACGTACCATCATTAAAGGAAGAATAGGACAGAAAGAAAAATGAATGATATTTGAAATATAAGCCTTAAAACTTCCTGTTAAAAAGAGATAATTTAGCATCACATTCATTTGTACCTTTTCCCTTAGAACTCAAGCTAATATTACATATCTGACCTATTGACTAGCTTTCTGAGAATTTCTAACATCATTCAAAAAGAACACTATTAAGATTTACAGCTAATATCAAATCTTCTAATAACCAATTGGTACAAGTCCCTGAATATATTAATAGCAAATTCACTTTTTCTTTTCCTTTCATGGGCCCACACTTAACCTTTAGGCTCAGATGATACTGAGTTTCTTCAAAGTAAAGTGATAGTTCAACATAGTAGACACACACACACACACACACACACATACACACACACAATGTAATGTTCACAAGAGAAAATTGAATCCCTGAACAGACCAATAATGAGCTCTGAAATTGAGGCAGTAATAAATAGCCTACCAACCAAAAAAAAGTTGAAGTTGCACCAGACAGATTCACAGCTGAATTCTACCAGATGTACAAAGAAGAGCTGGTACCATTCCCACTGAAACTATTCCACAAAATTGAGGGAGGGAGAGTGACTCCTCTCTAACTCATTTTATGAGGCCAACATCATCCTGATACCAAAACCCTGCAGAAATAAACCAGAAAAAGAAAACTTCAGGCCAATATCCTTGATGAACATCCATGCAAAAATCCTCAGCAAAATACAGTCAAACCAGATCCAGCAGCACATCAAAAAGCTTATCCACCATGATCAAGTAGGTTTTATCCCTGGGATGCAAGATTGCTTCAACATATGCAAATCAATAGTGATTCATCACATAAACAGAACTAAGAACAAAAACCACATGATTATCTCAATAGATGCAGAAAGGGCTTTTGATAAAATTCAACATCCATTCATGTTAAAAACTCTCAATAAACTAGGTAGTGAAGGACCCTACCTCAAAATAATAAGAGCCATATACAACAAACCCACAGTCAGCATCATACTGAATGGACAAAAGCTGGAAGCATTCTCTTTGAAAACCAGCACAGGACAAGGATGCCCTCTCTCACCACTCCTATTTAACATAGTATTAGAAGTCCTGGCCAGGGAAATCAGGCAAGAGAAAGAAACAAAGGCATTCAAGACCAGCCTGGGCAACATGGCAAACCCCCATCTCTACGAAAAACATACAAAAATTAGCTGGACATGGTGGCGCTTGCCTGTAGTCCCAGCTACTTGGGAGGCCGAAGTGGGAGGATGGCTTGAGCCTGGGAGGTGGAGGTTGCACTGAGCCAAGATCATGCCACTGCACTCCAGCCTGGGCAATAGAGCCAGACTTTGTCTCAAAAAAAAAAAAAAGCCACAGAAAGAACAAAATACCAAGGAATAAACCTAATGGGGGGTGAAAGAGCTCTACAAGTAGAACTACAAAACACTGCTCAAAGAAATCACAGATAATGCAAAAAAATGGAAAAATATTCCATGCCCATGGACAGAAAGAATCAATATTGTTAAAATGGCCATGCTGCCCAAAGCAACTTATAAATTCAATGCTAATCCTATTAAACTAACATTGATATTCTTCACTGAACTAGAAAAAAAATTTCAAAATTCATATAGAACCAAAAAAGAGCCTGAATAGCCAAGGCAATCCTACACAAAAAGAGTAAAGCTGGAGGCATCATGCTACCCAACTTCAAACTATACAATAGGGCTACAGTAACTAAAACACCATGGTACTGTTACAAAAACAGACACATAGACCAATGGAACAGAATAGAGAACCTAGAAATAAGACTTCACATCTACAACTGTCTGATCTTCAGCAAACCTGACAAAAACAAGCAATGGAGAAAGTATTCCCTAAATGGTGCTGGGATAACTGGCTAGCCATATGCAGAAGATTGAAACTGGACCTCTTTCTTACACCATATACAAAAATTAACTCAAGATGGATTAAAGACTTAAATATAAAACCTAAAAGTATAAAGTCCAGAAAGACAATGTAGGCATTACCATTCAGAATATAGACACGGGCAAAGATTTCATGATGAAGTTGCCAAAAGCAATTGCAACAAAAGAAAAAAATTGACAAATGGGATCTGATTAAACTAAAGAGCTTCTGCACAGCAAAAGAAACTATCAACAGAGTAAAAAGAAAACCTAGAGAATGGGAGAAAATTTTTGCAACTATGCATCCAACAAAGGTCTAATATCCAGCATCTATAAGGAACTTAAACAAATTTACAAGAAAAAAACCCCATAAAAAAGTAGGCAAATGGTATGAACAGACACTTTTCAAAAGAAGACATACATGCACCCAACAATCATATGAAAAAAAGCTCAGTATCACTGATCATTAGAGAAATGCAAATCAAAACTACAATCTCACACCAGTCAGAATGGCTATTATTAAGAAGCCAAAAAATAACAGATGCTGGCAAGGTTGTGGAGAAAAAGGAACATTTACACACCATTGGTGGGAGTGTAAATTAGTTCAACCATTGTGGAAGACATTGTGGCAATGCCTCAAAGAGCTAAACAGAGAAATAACATTTGACCCAGCAATCCCATTACTGGGTATAAACCCAAAGGAATATAAATTGTTCTATTATAAAGACACATGTACACGTATGTTCACTGCAGCACTATTCACAATAGCAAAGACATGGAATCAACCTAAATTCCCATCAATGATAAACTGAATAAAGAAAATGTGGTACACATACACCATGGAATACTATGCAGCTATGAAAATGAAAAAGATCATGTCCTTTGCAGGGACATGAATGGAGCTGGAGGCCATCATCCTTAGCAGACTAACACAGGAACAGAAAACCAAATACTGAGTGTTCTCACTTACAAGTGGGAGCTAAATGATGAGAGCACATGGACACATAGAGGGAAACAACACATACTGGGGCCTATTGAAGAGTGGAAGGTGGGAGGAGGGAGAGGATCAGGAAAAGTAACTAATGGGTACTAGGCTTAACATCTGGGTGACGAAATAACCTGTACAACAAACCCCCATGACACAAGTTCACCTGTGCAACAAACCTGCACATGTACCCCAAGCTTAAAATAAAAGTTAAAAAAGACTATTCATAAACAAATATATATATAATGTTCTTTAGACGATTATATTTCCACAGAAAACTCAGTTAATTATGCCAGTTATGCTAAATCAATGCAATTGAATATTACCAAACAATTTAAAATAAAATTATGAAAATATATAAAAATATAGAGAAATGTTTGATTCATTCAATAAATGTTCATTTAGTATCTGTGATATGTCCAAAATTACACTTGACATTTTGGATTAAAGGATAAATTGCGCACAATCAAAATGCTCGCATTGCTCACAGCCTAGTAATGGGTGTCTAGGAAGGGACAAAAAGATTGGGAGCAACGCTAGGAAAGAGATGACAGTTTCTGGACAACTGGCTTGGAAATAGAGCACTGTTTTTTCAAGCATCAATGTACAGGCTGGCTGGCATAAAACTAACTGATAGCGCATCAACAGAACAATTGGAGACAGAAGTGGACCAGAGCAACACTCTAACCTGGGATGTTAAGCCACTGACTGATTTGCGGTCAGGTTTTTGGTTCCTTTTGCTTCAGTGCAGAAGTAGGGCTGAAGACCCACATGAAGATTGAGAAAGGAGATGGATGTGTAGAGTCTACATTTAAATTGATGTAAGAGCACTAACAGAGGTATATGAAAGATGTTATGGGAGCAATGAGAAAGAAGTGCTTAATTTGAAGGTGGTAGTCAGAGAAGATGGGAAATTTCACAGAGAAGTTGACATTTGTGCTTAATCTTGCAAAAAAATAGAAATTTTCAGAATTATACATGTGCACACACACACATACAAACCATCAAAACAATAACATCATGAAGGCAGAGAAGCATAAAAGAATGTGTATGGCCCCCAGTATTTAGTGTGGTCGGATCATTAAGATTAGGGTGAATGTGGGAAGTGGTGGGAAATGAACCTGGAAGGGTAATCATAGGTCAGATTCTAGACTTGGATGCTTTGCTACAGAATTTTGATTTTGTCTTGTGTAGCCAATGAAAAGCCATTATTGGATTTTAGGGATGTGAAATGACCAGATTTGTCTTTCAGGAGTGTCATAAGTGCAGGAGTTTCTTAATTGCAGTAGAGTAAAAAATAAATTGGAGGAAAGCTAGGTCGAAAGCAAGGAGACCTCTTAGTGCAGAGGTGGTCTAATCCATATTAGAAATGATAACACTGACTCAGATCTGTGGCAGCAGAGATAGAGAAAAGTAGATACTTAGGATCAAGAGTAGTGACTGACTTTATCAGTTTGAGCAGAGCCTGGAAAGAGGATGTGAGAGGGAATATGGAGTCAAGGACTCTTAGCTTGTGCAAGCAGACAGATAAAGATGTCATTATGTAAAAGTACAACCATGAAAATTATATATGAACCAAGACTAGATGGTAAACTACAAAAATAAAGGAAAAAAAGTTGAGTTAGAACAGTAGGACCACTTGTTTTCCAAAACTTTTTCAATGTCATACTGTATGTCTGAAATTGTTTGGGGTTACATCTAGTTTTAAATATTAACTCTGTAAATCATTAGTTTTATAATTCTGAGCAGGTTGTTCAACCTCTGTGAATTGTCTCATCCAAATATTTATTTATTTATTAATCTTGTTTCAAAAAAATATTTTAAGTAGTTTATAAAAATAAATACAATTCAGCAAAACAAAGTACAGTCATGTGCCACATAATGACATTTTAGTCAATGACAGACCACATACAGAATAATGGTCCCATAAGATTATGATATTGTATTTTTACTATACCATTTTTATGTTAAGATATACAAATATTTACCATTGTGTTATGATTGTCTAGAGTATTTAATACAGTGGTGTTCTGTGCAGATATATAGCCTGGGAGTGGAGCAATAGGCTATACCATATAGCCTATCTATGTGTATAACTAGATATGGCTACACCATCTAGGTTTCTATAGTATATTCTATGATGTTTGCATGACAAAATTACCTAATGACACATTTATTAGAATGTAGCCCCATACTTAAGCAATGCATGACTGTGTATAAAGAGAGACAGTGAGAAGAAAGAGTAAGAATATGAGAAACAAAATGAATCAAGTGCATGACTTATGATGACATAACCTTGAGCAAGAAGTGAGCTCAACATTAGTTCTGAGACTTCCTGTCTACCCATAGTGGAAAACACAATGAGTTCCATGAGTGACATTGTTCATTTTGGCTAGCGACATTTCAGAGAAATTTATCCATGAGATCCTCATAATACAGACTCTAAAAACAGTGATCAGCACAAGAAATAACATCCCTTGAGTTCATGTCATTTGCAGGGACATGGATGGCACTGGAAACCATCATTCTCAGCAAACTAACACAAGAACAAAAAAACAAACACCACATGTTCTCACTCATAAGTGGGAGTTGATCAATGAGAACACATGGACACAGGGAGGGGAACATCAAACACTGGGGCTTGTTGGGGGCTGGGGGGCTGGGGGGCTGGGGGGCTACAGGAGGGACAGCATTAGGAGAAATACCTAATGTAGATGACGGGTTGATGGGTGCAGTAAACCACCATGGCATGTGTATACCTATGCAACAAACCTGCACATTCTGCACATGTACCCCACAACTTAAAGTATAATAAAAAAGAGACAGAAATAACATCCTTGAACTTAATACAATGTCAAGTTTCTCAATGCCAGCCAGTATTATAACAGGTAAGCACAAATCAGCAAAAGCACTTCTACAGGGGCCAAAATAACACAAGCTGGGTAAAGAGCTATCTCAAGGTCTGACTGATTCCCGGAAAAAATTTTAGCATATCTAAAGCAATGAAAATCTTGCATCTTTATTTAGAAAATCTCTCACAAATTTCCCTTCCATAAAGATCACTCAATGACATCATCTAACCACCTTCCCACCCCGAGTTGTTTTCCTAATGATTCCTGAGACATTGGTCTGACAATGACAGTTCTCAAAATTCTCAGCCTCAATACAAACAAAAACTCAATTTTCAGAAATACAAGATGCAGCATAAAAACTCATTAAATAGGGCCAACTGAAGGAAGTCTGAACTTGTGAAAATTCTGAATATTCAAAAGTTATTCCAATCCTTTAATACAAGCAATTGGCTAAAGAAACTACTCATTAGACTTCCTCAAAGATTTGCTTTAGTAAATGATTATTTCTAATTAGTATACTTTTCTACCATTTACTGCTGTTAAAAATTTGAAAATGGGTTGTTTTCCCAAATAGGTTAAATAGGTTAAATGCCTCTCTTGACCTCTGTCAACTTATTTATAATCTATTATTTGCCTACGCTTCATTATACCTAAGGTATTTATTCAGGCAGTGAGAGTTTACAGAAGTTAAAACATAGGGAGCCTTGGTCTTAGAATTAGTCAAGTGAAGGCTATGTCCTTCTTTTGTCTTAGTAATGTTTCCATAAATTATTAAATACAAGTTGGTGTGTAGGAAGTGTGATAATTATTCAATGCAGTTTTCATAAAGTTCAAAAAATAATACGTATTAACATAAGACTTTCTGAGTGGTTAAGGATTGTGGAGGGGTGTATTCCAAAGCTGTGCTTTATAATTTCAAGCCTATCATACCTCATACAGTTAAGATATCCCTGGACACATCTATTTATGATTAAACATTTTTTAAAGAGCAATAATGGTCCTCCTTTAGTCACCAATACTCTTTCACTAAAGCAAAGGTGTTAAATCAGCAGAATCAATGTCATTGCCATGAGTAAAGAATGTGATGACATTCTTGTGCAACCAAACAAAAGTGTGATAAGAGGCTGAGATAAGTAAGAAAAATGTGTTTTTCACTTTGAAAAAAAGTATTTCAAAGTGAAAGGTGCTGTTAATACTAGTTTGTGAAGCATAAATGCCCAGTAAGTAGCTTTTACCTTTTTTGTTAAATTTTATGACTTTGGATATTTTTAAACTTGTACGTACAAACGTATATAATCATAGGCTAAGCTTAAAATAAGTTTTGACTTTCCTGTAAGGCAAATCTAGAGTAGTAATACATTTTTAATAGAATGTAAATTTATTTATGTATATTTAATTTGGGTTTGAGAGTTTTTCAACATTTATTTTAGATTCAGGGGGTACATATACACATTGTTACCTGATTATATTGTGTAATGATAAGGTCTGGAGTACAGTTGATCCTGTCACCTAGGTACTGAGCATAGTACCCCACAGTTCATTTTTCAACCCTTTCCCCCAACCTCCCTCCCCACTCTAGCAGTCCAAGTATCAATTGTTGCCATCTTTATGTCTATTAGTACCTGTTGTTTAGCTCCCACTTATAAGCAAGAACATGTGGTATCTGATTTTCTGATACTGCATTAATTCATTTAGGATAATGGCTTCTAACTGCATCCATGTTGCTGCAAAGGAAATGATTTTGTTCTTTTTTTGGCTGTATAGTATTCCATAGTGTATTTGTACCTTTTTTCTTTTTCATCCAGTTCACTGTTGATGGGCACCTAGGTTGATTCCATGTCTTTGCTATTGTGAATAGTGCTGCAATTAACATGCAGGTGCATGTGTCTTTCTGGTAGAATAATTTGTTTTTTGAGGATATATGCCCAGTAGTGGGATTGCTGGGTCAAGTGGTAGTTCTGTTTTAAGCTCTCTGAGAGACCTCCAAACTGCTTTCCACAGTGGCTGAACTAATTTACATTCCCAACAGTGTATATGTGCTTATAAGCATTCCCATTTCTCTGCAGCCTCACCCAAATATTTTTAAATTTTAATAATAGTTATTCTGACTTATATGAGATGGTATCTCGTGATTTTTGATTTGCCTTTCTCTGGTAATTAGTGATGTGGAGCATTTTTTCATGTTTTTTTTTTTGCCGCTTGTATGTCTTCTTTTTTTTTAATTGTATGTCTTCTTTTGAGAAATGTCCATTCATGTCTTTCTTTTGCCTATTTTTAATGGGGTTATTGGTGTTTTACTTGTTCAATTGTTTAAGTTCCTTATAGATTCTAGATATTAGACCTCTGTCAGATGCACAGTTTGTGAATATTTTCTCCCACTCTGTAGGCTGTCTGTTTACTCTGTTGATAGTTTCTTTTGTTGTGCAAAAGCTACTCAGTTTAATTAGGTCTCACTTGCAATTTTTGCTTTTGTTGCCATTGTTTTTGAGGACTTAGCCATAAATTTTTCCCAAAGTCAATGTCCAGAATGGTGTTTCCTATGTTTTCTTCTAAGATTCTTATAGTTTGAAGTCTTACATTTAATTCTTTGATCCATCTTGAGTTAATTTTTCCATATCATACAAGGTAGGGGTCCAGTTTCATTCTTCTGCATATGGATAGCCAGTTATCCCAGCACCATTTATTGAGTAGAGAGTCCTTTCCCCATTGCTGATTTTGGTTTACTTCGTTGAAGGTCAGCTGGCTATAGGAATGCAGCTTTATTTCTGGGTTCTTTCTTCTGTTCCATTGGTCTATGTGTCTGTTTTTGTACCAGTACCATGCTGTTTTGCTTACTGTAGCCTTACAATATAGTTTGAAGTCAGGTAATGTGATGCTTCTGGCTTTGTTCTTTTTTCTTGGGATTACTTTGCCTATTTGGGCTCTTTATTACTTTATTACTTCCACATGAATTTTAGAATGGTTTTTTCTGATTCTGTGAAAAATGCCATTGGTAGCTTCATAGAAATAGCATTGAATCTGTAGATTGCTTTGGGGAGTTTGACCATTTTATTATTCTTCCAATCCATGATCATGGAATGTTTTTCCATTTGTTTCTGTCATCTATGATTTATTTCAGCAGTGTTTTGTAGTTTTCTTTGTAGAGACCTTTTACTTCCTTGGTTAGAGGTGAAACCAAGGGGTGTGTGTGTGTGTGTACTGTAAATTAGGCTATGTTTTTCATTTGGCTCTCAGCTTGAACATTATTGGTGTAAAGATATGGTACTGATTTTTGTACATTGATTTTGTATCCTGACACTTTACTGAAGTCATTTTTCAGTTCCAAAAGTCTTTGGCAGTCTTTAGGGATTTCTAGGAGAGATAGTTTGACTTCTTCTTTTCCTATTTGGATGCCTTTTCTTTCTTTCTCTTGCCTGATTGCTCTGGCTTGCACTTCCGGTACTGTGTTCAACAGGAGTGGGAAGAGTGGGCATCCTTGTCTTGTTCCAGTTCTCAAGGGGGATGCTTCCTAAAATGTCAATTTGAAAGCCTGATTTTTGTCTTTGACTTTGAACACTGAAAGACAATCCAGAGAACTAGAAAATTTACATTTAAAAAACCTGCCTTTTAAGTTTTTAAAAACTATGAATTTAAAATTGCTTCTTTTAAAACTGGATTTTAAATTTTTGATTCTACAAGAAAATTTTCATTCAACAAACACTTAGGACCTGTTCTGAGTTTCTTCAGAGCCTTTCTTAAAAGATAAAGCACATATTGAAGGTAGAGTTATTAAGAATGTGAAGGTGGAGAAAAAATAAAAAATAAATAAATGATGCAGCTCTCATCCAAAATCCTAATGGCCCAAAAAAGCTACAAAAAAAGATGCCTGAGAGGCCACCCCTCCTTTCATATTAAAAAGCTATAGTGATTTGTAGAGTCTAGGCTTAACAAATCACCCTATTCTTCATCCTTTCCTTCACTAAGTTGTCAGACAGATGCAGAATAGAAATCAGCAATGTGAAATTGTGGTTTCTCAACTGAATGAGGAATTTTTCACCATGACTTTAATGTTCCTCTGTCGTGGGCCCTAATGGGAAACTACCAAAAGTTATAAAATTCGATTATACTATGGGAATCCACAGAAGGGGGTAAAGAGAAAGCAAAGGCAAAAAAAGAAATGTCTTTATTTTGAACCCTAATCATTTATTTAAAAGCTGCGTCTCATCTAAACACAGAACAATGGGATAGGGAAAGCTCCTGCTTCTGGATCCCTTTTTCAGAAGCAGCTTCCTAGCTTCTCTCTGGAAGAAAGGAAAGATGATAGGGCTAGCCCATAGCTTCTCAGCCTTGGCAACATTGACAATTTGCACTAGGTAATCTTTTGTTGTGAGGAGGTACATTACAGAATGTTAGTAGCATCCCTGGTCTCTACCCACTGGATGCCACCAGCGCCACTCCAGTCATGACAATCAAAATATCTCCAGACATTGTAAAATTGCCCCTGGTTGAGAAGCATTAGGCTAGTTCCCGCACAAATTTTTTTTTTAATTTTTCTTTAGTTCTTTAAGATCCTTTCAAGTGAGGGAATGGACTGCCACAGTCAGCAACAAGATGACTGGCAAACTCTTGTCTTCTGGAAACTTTTTCCTACTATGGCATATTTTATTATTTTGTCAGAAAATCCATTTCTATACCTCTCTTAATACTCCATTTAATATTTCTTAAAGATAATACATTTAAAGACATAAAAGAAGATAAAAGAGAAACATCCTTAGAACTAGGCAACATAAGACCATTCTACATTAATTCATCTTACCTCCATAGGAAACTGTCATAAAAAGCACCCAGAATTTAAAATAGTAAAAGAGAGGTTAAAACCCACCTCAATACACAGATAGTAACAAACAACAAGGAATAAAACCCACTATTATTCTTCCATCTTAAAAAAGCAAATCTTTTTTCAACTCCACAACTCCCATCCCCAGCCATATCATCATTTCTTTGCTCCCTTTAAAGCAAAACCCTTCAAAACAGTTGACTGTGCTGTCTTTAATTTTCCTCCTCTTCATTCTCTCTTAACCCACTTCGTTCAAAGCATCATTGCCACCACTTCACCTGGACTGTCTTTGTCAAGGTCTTCAATGACTTTCATATTAATAAATACAATGGCCATTTCTCAATCCTGATCTTACCTGACCTATGGGCAGCGTTTGACACTGTTGATTATCATTTTCCTCCTTGATACACTTTCTTCCTTGGTTCCAAGACCCCACACCCACTTCTTAGTCACCAGTTGCTCTTTCTCAATCTCCTTTACTGACTCCTCCCCTTCTCACTCATCTCTTAATAATGGAGCAGCCCTGGGCTCAGATCATTTCTCTCAATCTATACTCAATTCCCAGTGAGTCACCCAGTCTGTGATCTTAAATACCACCAATGTTCTGATGAATTCCAAATTCATGTGATCAGTCCAAGCCTCTCTCCAAGACTCCAGACTCACATATCCAACTTCCTACTTGTCATCTTCACTTGTATATCAAATAAATATTTCAAACCCAAATGTGTCCAAAACTAAACTTCTGATCCTTCCCCATAAACTTGCCCCTTCTACAATCTTCAAATAGTAGTTGATGCCAAGTCCACCTTCTCTTAGTTGTTTAGGTCAAAAACTGTGCATTAATCCATCACTCCTTTCTTTCTCTCACATGAAACATCCTGTTAGTTTTTAAAATTATATAAGTTCTACCTTAAAAATATATTCAGTATCCCTCCATTTCTCATGTTCACCACTGCTTCTACCCTGATAGATGCCACTATCATCTCTCAACTGAATTATTTTTTATAAGCAACTTTTTATTTTAAAATATTAATTGACAAATAAAGACTGTATGTATTCAAATTGTATAACATGATGATTTGATACATGTACACGTTGGATAATAATTATTACAACCAAATTAAATAACACATCTGACATAGTTTGGGCTGTGTCCCCACCCAAATCTCATCTTGAATTGTAACTCCCATAATTCCCACATGTCATGGGAGGGACCCAGTGGGAGGTAATTGAATCATGGGGGTGGATCTCTGCCATGCTGTTCTCATGATAGTGAGTAAGTCTCAAGAGATCTGATGGTTTTATAAAGGGGAGTTCCCCTGTACATGCTATCTTGCATGCTGCCATGTAAGATATGACTTTGTTCCTCATTCACCTTCTGCCATGATGGTGAGGCCTCACCAGCCATGTGGAACTGTGAGTCAATTAAACCCCTTTCCTTTATAAGTTACCCAATCTTGGGTATGTCTGCATTAGCAGCATGAAAACAAACTAATACAATATCCATCGCTATCTATGCTGTATATTATGTCCCCAGAACTTGTCTTATAACTGTAAGTTTGTACTGTTTGACTAGTATCTCCTCACTTCTCCCACTCCCCCAGCCTTTGGCAACCACCATTCTACTCACTGCTTCTATGAGTTCAATATTTTTGGATTCCACATATAAGTGAGATCATACAGTATTTTTCTTTTTGTGCCTGGTTGATTTCGCTTAGTATAAAGTCCTCCAGATTTATCCATGTTGTTGTAAGTCAATAGCAAAAAAAAAAAAAAAACAAAAAAAAAAACAAATAACCCAACTTAAAAATAGGCAAAGGAACTGAAAAGATATTTTTCCAGAGGAAAAGATATGGAATCAACCTACGTGTCTATCCACATATGAATGGATAAACAAAATGTGAGGGGTACGTGTGTGTGTGTGTGTGTGTGTTGTGTGTGTACACAATGGAGTATTATTCAGCCACCAAAAGAAGAAAATTTTTACTGAGTTATTGCAAAAGATTCCTTACTAGTCTTCTAGTTTCTCATTACCCCTACATATTGGCTCGATATTCTCAACACAGTCGCCATAGCAATTCTTTTAAAATGTAAGTCAGATCATATTTTTCCTCTGTTCAAAATCTGAACTGGTGCCACATTTCCCCAGAGTAAAAACCAAAGTCTTAAAACTTTCTAAAAAGTTTAATATAATTTAGTCTTCCCTCATCTTTCTGACTTCCTTTTCTATTTCTATCCCCCTTACTAATTCCACTTGGTCTTCTTTCTGTTAGTCAAACATACCAGGTATATTTTCACTGTAGGGTCTTTGCTCTGGCTTTTCCTTCCTTCTGGAAGTCTCCTCCCCTTCCACTGCTTCATGTCCTTCAATATTACCTCCTCAATTGGTCCTACCCTAACCACCCTATTAACACTTGCAGCTGGCCCACCATCATCCCATGATTAGCAATCCAAATCCCCCTTACTATGCTCATTTTTTTTCTTTCTGTCATGGCACTTTTCAATTTTTAATATCAACAACGTATTTATGCTTATTATTCATTGTTTGTCTTCCCTATGTATAGTGTAAACCTCATGAAGAATTCATTTTGTTCCCTGATTTATCCCAAGCATGCTTAGAATAGTGCCCAGTACATAGTAAGCGATTGATTAACACTTATTGAATGAATAGAGAACTACATGAATGAATAAAATAGATTAATATCCTACTCTCAAGTAGAAGAGATGGCAACCTTCCTTTTTCAAATCCTCTTTCTCAGTCTCCTATTTATACATCAAAGGACTAACTGGGCTGGAGGAGGAAGGGATTCTTTGGTAAGGAGGAATAGATAAATACAGCTGGAAAGGTTTTTATTTGAATATTTTAGGGTTTCATTTCTTTGGGTTTTTTCTTTTTTAATTGGCAAGTAAAAATTTATATATTTATGGTGTGAAACCTGATGTTTTGATATATATACACATTGTGGAATGGCTAAATCAAGCTATTTAACATATTCATTACCTCACATTCTTATTTTTGATGGTGAGAATAAAAGATTGTAGATTTTAAGAAACTTTCTGTCTTCTTAGTTTGGAGGACTGTTAAATCTTGAGCTGTTGGGAGATTTTAGGGCTTTGGTATTCTCTTTATCACTCTGATTTTTGGTTCGGTAGTGCTTCAATTTGGAAAGTATCTTCTAAACTAAATGAACTACAGGAGCCAGGAATGAGTACTCAAAAAAGCAGAGGAGAAAGCAAGCTGCTACAAGAAACTCAAGGGAAACAAGAAAAGAGAACTTCAGGGTTTCAGCCCAATTCACTAAATAGGAAAGAGGGCTAAGATTCAAGATCAGTGTTGGAACTAGTAACAAATATTACATTTCATGATAGAGGTGCAAAAATAATGAACCACAGGTATATTCATTCATGATCTAATGTTATGTAACCTATTACCCCCAAATTTTAGTGGTTTAAGACAAGAGTAAGCATTTATTATATCTTATGGTTTCTGTGATTCAGGAATCCAGAAGCAGCTTGATTGGATAGCTCTGGGTCGGGGCTAATCATGAAATTCAGTCAGATGTTGGCTGAAGCTACAGTCACCTGAAGGCTTGACTTGGTTGCAGGGTCTGTTCCCAAGATAGATCACTCACATAACTAGCAAGTTGTTGCTGTTAGCAGGAGGCCTCAGTTCTTCCCACACAGGGCTAAGATTCAAGACTTCTATGCAAGTCAAGAAATACACACACACACACATACACACACACACACACATAGTGAAGTCTGAATATAAATTAGGAACTGAGCTCTTCTTCTCTCTCCATAGGTATATACATATACATGCATACACCTATATACACATAGATATCCTGGAGAATTATTTAGAGAGAGCAATATTTCTACATCAGCTCCCTAGGCCAAGTAAGGTGACCCAATGGACTTCACTTTTCTAAAAAGTGCAGTTATACTTATGTATCTTCTCTTACTATTCATCAAAATACCGACAATATTTTGGGCTGAGATGTTGATAACATCTCTAGGAATCCTTACCTACTGGTATTCACACCTGTTCATACTCCCCTTCCAAAATGAATCACAGCTGACCATGTGATCAGTACTGTACAGCAGAAAACTGTATATATATATATATATATATATATATATATATATATATGCACACACACACACACACACACACACACGGAGAGGAAGTGCTCAGTTCCTAATTTATATTCAGACTTCACTATATATATATGTGTGTGTGTGTGTGTGTGTATTTCTTGAGTTGTATAGAATACGTACTTATGAATAATAAACTTGACCAATTTTCCTACAGACATAGACTTCCTGCATTTAGCAGTATCACTCACCTCTTACTCCATCATTTCTTCAATAACTCCATCAACACTGAACCTTCTAACTCTAACATGCTATGATTCACTACTGTGAAAAAAAAGCTGATGTCATAAACACATTGTGTTCCAGTATCACTAAGGGCCATACCCCATTCTTAGGTAATCCCTGAGGTCCTACTAGCCTTGCTAGCCTCAAAGGAGTCACTTGGAGTATAAAGAGGGGGAGGAGACTGAACAAAGTCCTGGAGCTATAGTATATCTTTTCATTGTTAATCCTTGGCAAAGAAGTAGGTAGTTTGGAGGTGGAAGTAGGCCATGATTACCTTTAAAATAATCTATTATTATTTGTGTCTTTCCTGAATATCATAGCACCTTCTTGTCACAAATGCTTAGGGGAAAGAAAATCATCCAATATACCCCATATCCCACTTACCAACATCTCTACAGTAAAATGAGACCCAAGAGCATGATTTCCTTAACTAGCTATCAAGCAACTACCTCCAACAAACAGCAGTTATCATTAATATGTTCATGCTATTTTCATTTGTGAGGTCTGTAATCCATCAGAACAACCTGATAGTGATTAAGTAAAATCAAAGAGACTTTGTAAACATCTGTATGCTTTTATTGTTACAAATGCTTTGTTATAAAAAGATCAGTCAAAAGCATAAAAGTACCCTGGTTTAAACTTTTTCTGTGTTTGAATGAGAATGTTTATCTTGGAACATGCTCATATCAGGCTTCCACTTGGCAAAATCACGAATTGGCTGATGTTTTAGAGGCTTTCTCATGTCCCCTTCCAAACATCACTCTTCTCCTTCTGTGGACCCCTTTCTGTTACCTAGGAGCCCCTCATGCTGCCTTCCACATTCTGCCTACTGCACTGTCATGTTCTGGACCCCTCAGAATCCCCCTCTACCATTACAATATGTTTTTCCTAAGACTTACTTGCATTGAAAGGCTTGCCAGGGAAGTGACTAATCTTATCATCTTGTACTAAATGTTAAATTAATCCTCATTCTCTCTAGAATTGTTTTCTAAGCAGGGATTCCTAGAGATGCTATCAATATCTCAGCCTGAAATTGCATAGGTATTCTGGTGAATAGCAAGAGAAAATAACGTGAGCATAACCGGACCTTTTAGAAAAGTGAAGTCTATTAGGTCACCTTAGTTGGCCTAGGGAGTTGATGTAGGAATGCTCCTCTCCCTGAAATAATCTTCCAGGAGAGGAATGTATCCCCAAATAGCAAGTGAATATCCAATGGCTTCTCATTGCACTTAAACTCTATATTCCTTTTTATGACCAAAAAGGCCTGGCTTCTCCCTAACTGTCTCTTACTTACACATTACACCTCTTCCTTTTGTATGTGAATGTGCCAAGCTACCACCCCATTTCTACCTTAAGGCCTGAAGTGTTATGTTCCAGTTCTTGGCATGCAAATTACTCTTCATCACTTGTTTCCCGACACAAATGCCACCTTTCCAGACAATCTAAAGTAACCTCAAAATCATTTGCTCACACATCACTTTGTTTTATTTCTTGGTATTAATCACTATGTGAAATTTTCTGGTTCATATATTTGTCACCTGCCTCTTCCAGGCCTCCTCTTACTTCATTGTCTATCATGTTCATTACTGTATCCCTAGTGTTTTGCACAGAATCTGGTACATATTCAGTGCTCAATAAATATGTGCTAAATGAATAAATGAATAAATTAACCTAAACATAATTTTTACACTTAAGTAATTGAGTAAGAAGTCTTTGTTGTACTAATATTGGAAAAGGCAGGGGTGGGGGTGGTAATATGATTATAACCAATGTAACCAGCTTGCATTTATAAGACTTGTATTGATTATGAACTATAGCATTTTTTCATTAAAAACATTATCAATATTGTATTGTAAAAGATTCCATTTGCCTTTCTGAAAGACTGTCCTTTTGATGAGATGTCACAAATGAATGCTAATGTCCCTTGAGAAATCCTGCCAACAGATCTTATTCTTCTATCAATGTTAAGAAACTGCATTTCTCTTTGGCCAATTTCTAGGCTTATGGATAGTCTCTCTTGCTAGGACTTCAGAAGCCAATGAGCAACTTGCCTGTCACAAGATCCAACGAATGATCTCTCGCTGCATGCAGTGTAGCTAAGCAGAGAAGCAGCTCTTGTAAGAGAATAACCAACACAGCATGGAATATTGCTAAACCTACAGTGTTTTATCCAGCAAAGTTCACCCCAGTAGCCTGCCCCTGCCAATAAAGCCTAGAAATTTTTCCTACCAGGCAGTCCCAGTTTAGTTGGTTGTAGCTTAGAAGCAGACATCTGAGAGCAGTTCAGCAAGCCTGCAGTCAGATGCTTTTGTAGAGCTCTCCTCTTAAAAGGTAAAATTGAGGCAAGTCAATAGATTACAACTTTCTGGGTTTGCTTCTGTCATCTATCAAATATCACAATTCGTCCTGCTTCGCTAAAGTGAAACTCCAAGGATTTGTTTTTAAAGGTGTCCTTCTTTCTGTGAAATACTAAATGAACTTGTTTTAAAAAACAAGAACAACTCAACACAAGTCGATAGGAGCTAAGTAACATAACTTTTCCTTTAAGAAAAACATGTAGCATGAGAAAACCTTATTTTTAAAGTACTACATAAAATTTATTGAGACCACATGTCCTAGGAAAGCTTGATTATTAATCCTTCCAGAGAAACTGTTAACACTTAACATTAACTGCTATTCTTCAATTATTTCACTATCAAATTAAACTTATTCAAGAAAATACAAACGATTCCATACTGACCTACAAAACAAAAACTTTTTGGTGTTTTGAGGGGAGGGAAGAATAAAGGGGAGGTGTCTTTTTCATCAAATCTCTTATATGAGCTCATTTCATCAATCTAATTGTATCTTTTTGTGCTTCTGCCAAGATTATTAATTTCAAGGGTAAGATTTTCTCTGGCTACCATGTACTGTAAAACTGTAAAATTTTTTCCACTCTTCATGGACCATTTACAATCTGCAAGGTTTGGGGTGGGAATGAAATGTATTCCTGCCAATGGATAGCCACATCAGCAGTGCTGAAAACCAATCCTTCTGTTTTCACTCATCGTGCCATATGGCTCCATAAAAAAGGAGCGAACCAAAAGTGTAGCTCATATGCCTTGTCAATCTGGGCTTAGACTAATTCTTTGATGTTATGATAAAGAGAGGAATCTGTTTGTAGGTGAATATATTCTCTCTTCTTTCTTTACTCGTGTATCTCTATACCCATGCGCTAATTTATGGAGGGAGGGAATCAGAGATTTAAAGCCCCTCTAATTTTACAGGAGCTATAATATTTTAAGAAAAGGCATTGCAATAAAATTGTCATACATAGGTTATAATTTTTAACAACAAAAAATCCCAGGTGTTTTCATAGTAATGTCTTCTAACAATTAAAGATCATGATTTTAAACGCTTTCCAATAAGTGCTTTGAGTACTCCGGAGCAATTAAAAAGCAAGCTGACGCGCCAAGATAAAGTTGTGTCCCCCTAGTGACCTCTAGAGCGGAGCTAAGCTCCCACAAGCCAGACTTGGGAGGAAAAGCAAAAAGCACGCCAAAGCCTAGAGCGCTGCTGTAGTCCAAGCCAATGTATTCAGTAATGCCCTTCACCCCTCAGTTCTCATCTGAGTTCCTGTCCTTTTTTATATAACCCCAAAGGCTCAGTAAGTCGCTGCCTCCCAGGTCATTGGGCCCATTGTGTTGAAATCCAACTTCGAACGACGCCCCTTCCTTGCCACCATCCTCAGGTCCAGTTCCCCCGCGCACAGCCTTCCTCACCGCGCATGGTGTCGAGCCCACTTCCACCTCTCTGCAGTGCTGCAGACAACCTCTCGGGCTCTGCGAGTCCCCCAGCGAGAGCTAGGGAGCCGGCAAGCTGCGACCTCTGCGAGTCCGCGCTGCGGGAGTGGGCGGCTTGCACCTGCTCCCCGCGCGCCGGCTCTGCGACCCCTGGGCAAGACGCAGCCCAGGAGGCTCCCTCCCGAGTCGCGCCCCGGACCACGCCGCAATGCCTCGTCACCCCAGCAACAAGCTCTTCCTTGTCCTCCCCGCCATCGCTTCTCCCCGCGAACTTTCCAACTTTGGAAGCCCGGGTTCCAAAGGAGCAACAGGGAGACTGCTTAGCCGGAGCCACTGCCCGTCTCGACAGGTTGGGGAGCAGGAAGTAGCCTGCAGGGACTCGGCCGGTAGCAAGTCCCCTTGACCGCGGGGAAAAAGAGAGGCAGCCAGCTCCAATCTCCTCCTGAGGATGGAGGTTGGGGAAATGGATGCAGAACTTGTCACCCTAGGGACGAAGGGGCGGAGGGAGGGGGGATTGGAAGAAACGAATAGAAGAGACCATGAAAAACTCTCTCTCTCTCTTACACACACACACACATATATACATACACACACACACACGCGCGCGCACACACACAGAGGAGAGGGAGAGAGAGAGAGATTCTGGAAAAGACAAGACGCTAGGAGCCCAGTCGCTTCTCTCCCCACTGCCCAGAGGCGAGGAGGTGCAACAGATAGATACCCAAGCTCGCTGAGTAGCAAAGGGGTGGGGTGAGAGAGGAGTCTCCAGGTTTCCCCAGGTTGCAAAAGGGGCACAAACTCCTATCAGAGTGTCCCCGGAGGCCAGGGGAGGTGCAGCGGCGCCGCGGTTCCCCCCACCCCCTCCCCGGACACGCAAACTCTTCCCCCGCAGGAGCCTTCCACTTGGCCGCGCCTGGATGTAAACAGGCCGGCCCAAGGGGCAGGGGGCGGGTGAGAGAGGGGAAGCGGCGAGGGGAGGAGGGAGCGGGACTCACCCTTGATGCTGGGGGGCTTTCTCTTCTTGGCCATCTTCTGCCCCCTTCCCTCCCCCGGACCCCCCACGCGCTTCCTCCGGCTGCCGCGCAGCTCCCAGGCGAGCCCTCGCCGCGGCTCTCAGCTCAGCTAGCTCTTTGTTGCTGTGATGGCATCTGCGAGGCAGCAGCGGCGGCCGGGCTGCGCGCTCAGCTCGGCTCGGCTTGGCTGGGGCGGGCGCCGCCGCCCCTCTGCTCTCGGCCGCGCCGCTGGCCCCCCTCTTGCGCTGCTGTGGACGCGGTGGCTGCTGCGGCGGCGGCGGCTGCTGTGCTGCTCCTGCTGCTGGAGGGGGCAGCGCTGGGTCCCCTGAGCGCCCGCCCAGCGCTGACCTCCCCCTTCTCCACACCCTCCCTCCCCCACGCCCCCACCCCCGGTGTCCCGTCTGAGCCGCCAGCCCCCATCCAACCGGCTACCGCGCCGTCATCCAGCAGCCTCTACTGGAAAGACAACGGTGGCGGCGGCGGGGAGCTGCTGGGGGGCGCGGAGAGACCGCGGCCATCTGGGGCCGGGAAGGAGAAAGCCAGGCAGAGTCTGATGGAGTCTGCGTCCGGCCTGCCTTCCTCTGGGCCTTCGAAGCCCCCTCTCAAAAGGCCAGGACGCGCTGGGCCCACGAAAGACACCCGTCTTCACAGGCCAACCAGAACTCTGGCCACCTGCGGGAGGACGGCACTGTCCCTTGCGACCCGGCCCCGGAGCCGTCCTCCTCCACAGCCTCCTCGAGGATAGCGAGCCCGAATTCCACGCGGGCGATGAGCCCCGAAGCGCGCGGTTGCCTCTGCCCCTCCCGAACCGAGAAGGAAACAGGGGAGAGGGAAACAGGAGTCAGATGGAGGGGAGAGAAATGGAATTCCAGAGGCAGCCCACGGGCAGACACCTGCAAGAATGGCTTTGTTCTGGCCCTGAAGTTCTTAATAGTGAGGGCCCAGGATAGTTCCCTTGGGGCTGTGGGAAAAGAGGGAAGAAAGTTCGCGCTCTCAGGTGTTGGAGGAATTGCAAGCCGGAGGTGTGATTTCTTGGCCTCCAGCAGAAACTTGGTTACAGTGGCCACGTTCTTTCTCGCTCTGATTGGGGGTTTGCTTTGGAAAGTTCTCGTTTTCCTGGAGGAGCTGTCCTCCCCTCGCGTGCTGATAAGGGATGAAAAGAAGTCCTGCCGGCGTCCCAGAACTGCAAGGGCAGGCGAAAGTTTAAGAATGTAAAGGAGTAGCGGACCTTAAAAAGAAACGCTTAAAGGGTAGGGTAGGGAGAGGTTACCAGGGTGTGCCACTGTGGGAAGAGGCTACAATATCGAATTTTTTTTTACATGCTGCAGCTGAGATAGCCACCGAACCGCACTTCCTAATTCGCAGTGACCTTCTTAACACTTCTCCTTTCCTCCTCCTAGGTTAGTACAGTTCCCAGCCCAATCTGATTGTCTAAACATTCAGTGAGTTAATTCAATATCTCCACCCAGAAGTTGCCCCAGTACTAGTGTGGTGCAGCAAAAAGAACAGTGAAGTCAAAAACCCCAACTGTGAATTCTGGCCCTGTAACTTCGTAGCTCTGAGAATTTGGACAAGTCACTCAATCTCTCTGCTCTTCTGTTTTCTGATATGTGCAATATCATCTCAAAAATTTCTTCCAGCTCCTGAGATATTAGTGACAAAATCATCACAAGTTATTTTTTCAGCCCTCCTAAATATAGCTTCATATAATGTAATATATTGAAGTAAATAATCTAGAAACATGTGAAATAACCAATTCCTCTCACAATGAAGATGTGCATCAGAAATAAAAAACAAAGAACATGCTTATTTTAATAAGCAAAATAGACCCATTCTCAGACTTATGATCAGAAATAAGACTGACTCAAAGTTTTCCTCTTCCAAACTGCTGCCTCTTATTTAATTAAAAACTACTCTTCTAGGTCTTCAAATGTTTACTGTGTATAAATATTAGACTTTGTAAATATTTCAGTCCATTTTATGTGCTCATATTTTATCACCAACTACTAATTATTGCCTATATTAGAATAATGTTTTTCTGTTTATTCATTACTTTCACATACTTTATTTCATTTAATCATGACCGCACCCATGAGTTGAAAAGCAGGTCCTGTCTTCTAGGTTTTACAGACGGTGAAATGGGATTCGTGGAGGTATGATAACTTGCCCACAGCTTCGGTGTAACTCTTTTAACTCAATACCCAGCTCTCTCCACGACACTAGCTGCCTATGTGAAATAGAATATTTCTGCTTCAGAACAGGAATGGTTTCCTTTTTCTAATTTATTCCTTCCACAATGTCAGTACTATTCTCAACAGAGGAGACTCAAATTTAGTTGACTAGTTAGGACTATTTTTGGTACACGGATGTGATTAATATGCTTTTACACTGTTAGCACTTCAAAGTGTCCTTACATGCATTATCTCAATTAAGGTCATGACAATCACATAAGGTCATCAAAAGAGGTTTATTCAGCCCTGCTGAACAGATGAGGAAACTGAGACCAAAAGACATTAAGGCCACAACTACCCAGGCCCTGGATTTCCAGGCCAAGTGTTTCCCCTATAGCCCACACTGTGTGTTTTTGTTCAAGGGTTGCAATTAGAATGACTGCAGGGAACAGTAAGACAGAATACATGACACCATCAGTATAAATATACAGTCATGCATTGCTTAACAATGGAAATACATTCTGAGAAATGTGTCTTTAGGTGATTTCATCCTTGTGCAAACACCATAAAGTATACTTAAACAAACATACATGGTATAGCCTACTATACACTTAGGCTATGTGGTATAATCCATTGCTCCTCAGCTACAAACCTGTATAAGATGTTACTATACTGAATATTATAGGCAATTGTAAAACAATGCTAAGTATTTGTGTATCCAAACATATTCAAACATAGAAAAGGTGCCATAAAAGGCTGGGCATGGTGGCTTAGCCTGTAATCCTAGCACTTTGGGAGGCTGAGATGGGTGGATCACCTGTGGTCAGGAGTTCACGACCAGCCTGGCCAACATGGTGAAACCCCATCTCCACAAAAAATACAAAAATTAGCTGGGTGTGGTGGCAGGTACCTGTAATCCCAGTTACCTGGGAGGCTGAGACAGAATCGCTTGAACCTGGGATGTGGAGGCTGCAGTGAGCCGAGACTGCACCATTGCACTCCAGTCTGGGCAACAAGAGTGAAACTCTGTCTCAAAAAAAAAAGGGGGGGGGGGAACGAAAGAAGGAAGGAAGGGAGGGAGGAAGGGAGAGAAGGGAAGGAAGGGAAGCAAAGAAGGAGGGGAGGGGGAGGGAGAGTGGGAGGGAGGGAGGGAGGAAGGAAGGAAGGAAGGAATGAAGGAAGGAAGGAAGGAAGGAAGAAGGGGAGGGAGGAAGGGAGAGTGGGAGGGAGGCAGGGAGTGAGACAGGGAGGATGGAAGGAAGGAAGGAAGGAAGGGAGGGGGTGCAGGAGGGAGGCAGGGAGGAAGGAACGAAGGAAGAAAGAAAAGGTGCTGTAAAAATGCAGTATTATGAATTTATGGGACCACTGTCATATATTCAGTCCATCATTGACTGAAATATCATTATGCAGTGCGTTGCTGTATAGATGTACTTGACTAAGGGAAGGGGACTGTAGAGAACTGAGAGGGCGTGTACCACTAGTCAGCTGCAGGATGCCTTGTGGGAATGAAAACCTCGGGGCTGTAAGAATTCTGATTTTTCAGGAGTCAGAAATCCAAATTTTCTGGTGAAATATTCTTTTTGATGTTGATTAATACATTAAAAAAACAAAAACACAAACACAAAAAAGGGCAGGCCTAACAGAACACATCTGCCAATAATATGTAGACTATGAGCTATGTGTCCATGTGTCTGTTTTTAAATTTCATCAATTGCTTTTAACCCCCAAACAGCAAGGGCTGAACCAAATCCTTGAGTATGGTTCTAATTCTGATGGCATCTAATGTCCCTAGAATTAGAAATTACCAAGGCCTGGGGTGCAATTAATTATGATTTATAAAAATGATTTGTGTGATAGGTGTTTCTAAATTTCTGGCTATTCTTTTTATTATTATTATACTTTAAGTTCTGGGATACATGTGCAGAATGTGCAGATTTGTTACATAGGTATTCACATGCCATGGTGGTTTGCTGCATCCATCAACCCATCATCTACATTAGGTATTTATCGTAATCCTATCCCTCCACTAGTCCCCTACCCACTGACAGGCCCCAGTGTGTGATGTTCCTCTCCCTGTGTCCATGTGTTCTTATTGTTCAACTCCCACTTATGATTGACAACATGTGGTGTTTGGTTTTCTGTTCCTGTGTTAGTTTGCTGAGAATGATGGTTTCCAGCTTCATCCATGTCCCTCCAAAGGACATGAACTCATCCTTTTTTATGGCTGCACAGTATTCCATGGTATATATGTGCCACATTTTCTTTATCCAGTCTATCATTGTTGGGGCTTTGGGTTGGTTCCAAGTCTTTGCTATCGTGAACAGTGCTGCACTAAACATACATGTGCATGTGTCTTTATAGTAGAATGATTTGTAATCCTTTGGGTATATACCCGGTAATAGGATTGCTGGGTCAAATTGGTATTTCTGATTCTAGATCCTTGAGGAATCACCACACTGTCTTCCACAATGGTTGAACTAATTTACACTCCCACCAACAGTGTAAAAGTGTTCCTATTTCTCCACATCCTCTCCAGCATCTGTTATTTCCTTTTTAATGATCATCATTCTAACTGGCATGAGCTGGTATCTCGTTGTGGTTTTGATTTGCATTTGTCTAATAACCAGTGATGATGAGCATTTTTTCATATGTTTCCTGGCCACACAAATGTCTTCTTTCAAGAAGTGTCTGTTCATATCTTTTGCCCACTTTTTGATAGGGTTGTTTGCTTTTTTCTTGTAGATTTATTTAAATTCTTTGTAGATTCTGGATATTAGCCCTTTGTCAGATGGATAGATAGCAAACATTTTCTCCCATTCTATAGGTTGCCTTTGCACTCTGATGATAGTTTCTTTTGCTGTGCAGAAGCTCTTTAGTTTACTTAGATCCCATTTGTCAATTTTGGCCTTTGTTGCCACCATTGTTTTTGATGTTTTAGTCATGAAATCTTTGCCCATGCCTATGTCCTGAATGGTACTGCCTACATTTTCTTCTAGGGTTTTCATGGTTTTAGGTCTTACATTTAAGTCTTTAATCCATCTTGAGTTAATTTTTGTATAAGGTATAAGGAAGGGATCCAGTTTCAGTTTTCTGTATATGGATAGAATTTCTAGCTATTCTTGAAGCCATCAATAAGAATGATCACTGTAAATGAAATAATTTTTAAGTCACATGTGGTTCTTCTGGGCACAGAGACACACATTTTTCCTGATAGTGATGACAAGGTTCTGACAATGAAGATGATGACAAGGACAAAACTGGCCTCATCTCTATTTCCCTTAAAGGATAGTTCTGAATGAACCCTTTTGAAAAATAGACACAGAACTGAAATGGTAACATTAGTTACATGTAGTATAATCATTATTCTTAGATTTTTCTAGCCATGCCAAGACTACACATAAAGTAAGAAATAGTCAGAATGAGGAAAGGAATACATGTTCCTACGTGGAAGTATTAAGTAAGCTCAACAGGAATAATGAACTTATACAAATTATACTAAAGACAAAAATGAAAATATAATTCATAGTACACAAAGCATGATTGCCATGAATGTATGTTAGTGCAATTGCAGTGAAAAGGTTGAAAAATATGACCCACAGAAGAGTATTTTTGACTGAAATATTTTACATTGAATACCTTTGCATAAATTAACTACTGTAGTTTAGAGAAAAATAAAAAGAAATAACAAATGTCCCATCGATTTTAATAATATTGTAACATCAAAGGATGTCAAATGATCCAAACAAGTTTGAAAAACTTGTTGAAAAACCACATTGTATTTTAAATTTTTACACACAAAAAAATCATAATATTCACCTCAGCTGAGGTTTTAAGGGACTGTACAATTCTGTGACTAGAAAGGTTAAAATAGAAATAATAGTTGAAAGAGAATGAGATCAGCCAGCTAGTCCATTTTTAAAAAAATTTCTTTCTGGCACTTACAGACTCAATTAACATATGAAGGGGCGGAGAAACTGAGGTTGGCTTCCTACCCCATGCCACACACCATTATGTACACATGAGACTTAAATAACACTTCTTCCCTTTCTTGTGACTGACACAGATACTTACTATAATAAAATTTCACCTGAATTACACAGAAGGTCTTAGGGTGAGACCCTGTAGAATTTTTAATCTCTTTACTCCATTCTGATTATCACATTGATGATCCTTAACTCAGAAAACATGCAATTTCATTTATGTGTGTTTGAATTGGGCAGAAAGATATGAAATTCAGAAACATCACTGAAGGGCTTAAATGCAAATTCTGGGTTTCTTAGATAAAACCTTCATAAAGAGAGTCCTCCTCACCCCACCCCCAACACTTTACTGCTTTCAAAGTACCCATAACACTACTATTACTACTAGCAATTAAAAATATTGTGCTCAATCTGTGCAGAGGAAAATTTTGTTTAATTTTGCCAAGTTCAATTTGCCAACTGTCATCGAACCTCTAGAATTGCATTCCTCTAGAAGGAGTTAATTAATAGGGCACTTTTTTGTACTCACAGTGAAGTGTCTGCTTATTGCCGTTCAACTCCACAGAAACCTCCCCCCAAAAAATAAAGAAAAAAAGAAAGCATTTGGGATGGCCAAGAAATCTTAAAGCTAGTTATCTAATCATATAACCCGGAAATTTCACCGAGAGAAATGGCACAGACCTGGCTTGAGTGAGACAGAGTATGAATGGAAGGACACTGTCAGACATTACATAGAGATAGTTGTGTATAATCCACCATTAAACTCTCAAGGTTTTCTGAAAAATACATAAACAACTAGAATTGGTTTCTTTAATACTCCAGTTGGCCTGCTCTAGGACAGAATTTTCTATATTACTCCTGCCAGCTTCCAATTAATCAATTTACCTCCAAAGTGTCCTTAAGTTGTCCCATTATAATTTGTTTATAACTTTGGTCCTTGGCTCAGTTTACCAACTCATTCCCTCATATATGAGTGAATCATTTGCATAAAAAACGAATGGCATACCAATTAACTAAATGCTTCTGAGATATTTTTGACAATGAACCAAATTGTATTTTTCCTTGTCTTCTCTTTTCTACTTCTCTTTATGCAGTAACTATCCAACATTTATTCAACAAATATGCATTGAGTAAAACTATATGCCAGTCGTTCTTTTAAGTGATTGGTTATATAATGGAGAAATAAAACAGCATAGTTCATACATTCATAGTATTTACAGTTTTCCAAGGGAGATAGAATTAACCAAATAAATAGATAATTACAAATTGTTACAAGTTCTATGAGAAGAAAAACAAAAAACATAGTGCTATAGGAGAGGGCAACATATAGCATAATTTAGATTGAGAGTGTCAAGGAAGATTCCTCTAAGAATGTGATGTTTAAAAAGAGAAATGAATGACAGAAATGAACTAGGCAAAAAGTAGGGAAAAGACTGCTCCAGGCAGGGAAAACAGCATGCTGAAAGGCCCAGGTAGGATATTCAAGATCAGAGCAGTAATTTCTAAATTCCAAACTGACCAAGCATCCCACCAATTTTTAAAAAATTTCTCACACTTCTTCAACTACATTTATCTGGTTACTTTTATATTGTGTATACTATTGTACTGATATATTATATATTATAAAACATACACAAAAATTTGAAAGTCTCAAAGGATAAGGTTTTTTTTTTTAAATGGACCATCTTGGACACTTTCAACTTCAGAACCTCCTGAATGAGATGAACTGAAGGACCAATGTGGCTGAAGCTTAGGACATGATAATATTAAGCAGAGAAATGGTATAATATAATTTACACTTAAAAGTACCAGCCTGGTTCTTGTATAGGTAATTGGAATAAGCCCTATAAACTAATGATATAGCTATAGAACTGGCTGAGAGTTAAATTTGCACACCACACCTCAGTTGTGCTCTGGAGCCCCTCATTGAGTTGGGGACTGATACTGAAACTTTCCATTTAAAAGTAATTCAAGAACCTACAAGCAATGTACTCCATAGCCATGAGCACAGAAGACACCCACATCTTGGTTTCTAAATACCATCATTCACTAAAAGAAACAGGGATCCTCGGAAAAATGACTCCAGGTCTGCAGCAGGGAAAGTACCAGGTAAACCTGGAACATATTGATGTGTCAGAAAACACAAAAGAACTCAGATTAATTAGATCATGTTAAAAGGACAAAGGAGCCAGCTTGAAGTGGTTGTCTACTGATCAAACATATGAAGAGCTGAGCCCCAAAAAGATTAACTATGATAATGTATTCTAATACATTGAATAAAATAAAATGTATAAGTCCACAGTGATAGTCAAGAGAAAATATTAACTAAATATTAACTATTTTTAGAAGAATATGAGCTAATAAACGTAGAAGAAATGATAGAATTACAAAGTCATCATTTTGCAATGCCCGATGTAATAACTATGAAATCAACGGATGCCAAAATCATTGGATAAAAGGTTGTTGGGAACATGATATGCATATGGTCTCAAAATATTACCTCATATGTTAGTCATTAATTTTTTTTTCAGAGTGCTAAGGCTTTATTACAAATGGAGTTTACACTAGAGGGGCTCTTCTCCAATCTTTCTTCTGTACCCTCTTCTCTCTCAAAGATGTCTCTCTAGGGGAGGTCAGTAGGCCATTAGAGAAGAGGAAATCTGGAGAATGAAAAGGAGCACTGCTTTTGCCAAAGTCCTCTGAAACAACCACCGAGTCCTTCTGGCTCCAGTTGAGAATCTGGACCTTGAAAATGAGAGCTAAGCTTCTTCCACTAGAAGAGGATGATCACTGATGCTGCGGGTCCTCTGAGACTTAGCAATATCTTCTCTCTGAACCTCAATTTTGACTTGCCCACTCACAGCCATCACTATGATGTTCCTTTGAACACAGACCTCTACTGAAACCAGCTCTGCTGTGACTTATGGCAAGTATATGAATGCTTATTTCTAAATTACCCTTTATATCTCCTCAGGGTCACTAAGGAACCCTAGATCTCTTCCATAACGTGCACCAGTAACTGTTCGGCCACCATTTTTATTCTACTGTGGTCACCTCACATTGACACAGGGCTTCTCTCAAAGACTTCCAACTTCTCAGCTACAGATGTTCCAAAGTTCCTGCAAAAACTATGAACCCACTGAGTTGCACTGTGAGTAAAGGGCACTGCATCATCTCTCACTTACTTGTCTCCCACACACACCCCTTAACTCCTCCCCTAGAACTTTCTACTTTTCATATGGTGGGACTTCCCTTGTATCATCTCCTCCATGCCTTCTACATTATGACTTGTTGTAATATTCTATTTCCAAAGAGCTAAATTTTCCTTTTGGTTTATAAAGGGCTACTTTTGGAACTTAGAAACCAGAAACTATTTCCCCCTTTCAAAAATCCTGGATTTCATGACAATTGTCTCACAAAGGGCTCAAGAAAATTGGCCTTGCGATTCAAAAACTGAAGAAAGATCCCTTTTCTCTAGGTGGATTATGCCTTTCCAGAAGTAACAAATGCCACTAATTCAAGGTGTAATTAGCCACAGGGCAAACGGTTTATTAGGAATTAAATATTCATTGGTTTCGCAGGCCAAAAATACTATCTTCACTAGGATTACCAAAGCATATTGAATCGGCAAATCTGAATTCTGGTTGCAACTTGTCAAATGATACACTTTGTGACTTTTGACAACTCCCATAATAAAAAATAATAGGATCAGCAATTTTTGAGCCCCTATTTGGGCCAGTGAAGCTGGACTATCAGTGATGCTGTGTCTCTTATTTATTTATTTTCTGGTACTCCTGTCTATTTATTTCTGGTACTCTAGTCCCCCAGTTACCATCCTAAATCTTCGCCATACCCCTGTAGTTTCTGACTCCAGCCTTCCAATGTAAGAAACCGTAAGCTTCTGTAGTTTAAATTGCTGTTGTGTTTACTGATATTTGCAGTCACTTTCCTAACTGGTGCACCAGGTGGGTCTGGGTGCAGTTTGTAGATATGGTGGCAAGAAGTTAAGAAAGTTTCTGTGCATTTCTAGTTTCTCTTTGAAGTAGGGCATATAGTTATCTGCTGAGTTTGAGGAAGTAGGTTGTGGGGAAGAACATCTGAGAAAACCAGAAATGATTTTAGATGCCTACTGTGGAGAACAGGGGAAAGGAATAACTAACAAAACATTGAAAGAATCTTAGTCACTATTAGGGTCAAGATGCTGTTAAAGGCAATGGATTTATTTAGAGTAGAATCAAGCCTGAAATCATTTTATTTTGCTCCGTCAATGTAAAGAACCAGAGAAGGTCAGTGATCAGATTCATCTAGATGTGTGTTTTGTAACAAGGATTTGAGAGAAGGAGAACAGGGCACAGAGTTTAAGAGATTCATAAGAAACAAGAAGTAGTGTGTTATGGAATCCAGCCAGAATTAACAAAGATGTGAGGAAGGGAGGAGGCTGACCATCTCTCTCTCTCCTGCGAATATACCTGCAATGGTGTTCCATTGCTCATAGAAAAACAGTTCAAACACTCAAGATGCCTACACAGGAATGATCTGACTCATGACTCTTTCCAGCCTACTCTTGCGTTGCTCTTCCCGTTGTTCTCTATACTCAAGCCGTGCACACAGAGGGCTGCAAGAAAATAAGCCAAATATATAATTTTTGATGAATTCTACTTGCTTTCTTTTCCATGTACATCCTCTCAGCCTGCCTTTTCTAGCCAAATCTTTTTTGCTTCCCTGGGCTTATTTTTCATTAGCTCAGTCCCTTCTCTCTGTTCTAGCAACGCCACTTTTAACTTTAATTCTTTTAATTTCTTCTCCTTGAAACTTAATTGATCTCCCTGACTCCATTCTTTCACCTCTCTAATCCATCTTCACATTGATGCCTTGGTTATCTTCACATTACTCTGAGCAAAGCATATTATGCTTCTGTTCTCAAAGCTTTTATAGTACAGCATGAGCTTCCTATGTCATGTAAAGTTCTCTACTACCTGGCACCAGTTCACCTTCCCAGCCTCCTCTCTTCTACTCTCTGCCCTCAACATTCTATGTTCTAGGCACACTGGATTCTTTATAATTCCTTAAATATGCCACGTATGTTCATATGGGTTTGCTTTCAATCACATTGTTTTTTCACTTCCCATCTCCATCTTTTAAAGTCCTAGTCACCCCTTGAGTCATAAATGGTACTCATTTTCTGAGAAGTAATGGTTCCCTTTGTGTATTACCGTAACATGTTGGTTATACTTTTATCATTAAGCTTTATTTCATTTACATTATATCTTGATTATCTGTGTGGATGTCTGTCTCTGTATCAAACTAGAAGGTCTGTTTGGGTTGAGATTTTGTCTTAGTCATTATAATAGGAACTTAGTTCCTAGTTCAGTGGTAAGTAATCCTTAACAAGAGCAGTAGGGGATAGGGTTGTAATAGTATTTTGGGATCAGATTAGGGAGCCCCTGAATGTCAAGTTACAACGAAGAAAGGGACTAAGAGTGGTGGCTCACACCTGTAATTCCAGCACTTTAGGAGGCCAAGGTGGGAGGATCATTTGAGGCCAGGAGTTCAAGACCCAGCCTAGGCAACATAGCGAGACCTTGTCTGTACAAAAAAAAATTTTTTTAAATATCCAGGCATGGTGGCACACACCTGTAGTCCCAGCTACTTAGAAGGCTGTGGCAGGAGGATTGCTTGAAACCAGGAGTACGAAGCTAGAGTGAATTATGATCACGCCACCCACTCCAGCCTGACCAACAGAGCAAGACCACATCTCTATTAAAAATAAAAATTAAAGAAGAAGGGAAATTCGTATATAATAGATATTTAATAAATACTTTTTAATTGAAGAGCTGTTAATAACCCAAATCTCTTTTTTTTTCTTCATTTGACAGATTCTAAGTTTTCCCATTTGCACAGGAAAGGAAACTCTTCCTTTATTCTTTGGAATATTATTCATTGATTCATTCATTCAGCTTTTCTTGAGCATCTAGTATGAGTTGAAAGAGAATTTATAGTCCATCTAAGTCAGTTTTCTCTGTTTAAACCTAAGGAAACTGAGGCCCAGCAAGTTGAAATGATTTAACATAGGTCTTACAGCTAGTACGTGGCGAAAGAAATGACTAGAAGCTAGTCTGTGCCTTGCCTTCTAACCCACAGCTTCCTAATTTTACAAAATTCTTACAAGTTTGAGTAGGTGATAGGCAGAGTGATGGCACCCTAGAAACCTATGCAGAAAAAATTCTAATTACCAAATTCAAAACTTTAGGATATGAAAGAAGTTTCCCTCTGCCTCAGGCTCTCATTGCTTTATATTTGATTTTATAAAACCTTCCAAATTTGTTTCACTGCTTTCATAGTTCCCTCTCTGCAAATTCATTTCACATATCTGTATCAGACCACATGCTAGTTCCCAAACCTAAAATGAATGTTTCATTTCATCAGTCACCTATTTAAAAATCCTGTCTACTTTTCATTGATTACAGAATAGAATATTGATTACAGGATAAAAGACAGGTCTAGATTCAAATCATGCCTCTACCTTGCCTCTTTCTTCCATAAGCTGTGTTTCAAGCAAATCACTTAAACATTATGACCTTTAATTTCTACAACTGACAAATGGCAATAAGAGAGTTTAAGGTTTCGATATTGGATTTCAGCCAAATAATTAAAAATATCCTTCCCACATAACTTAATTATATGAATAGCAAATGGGAAAAACTAAAGCAGCAAAAAAAGTAAATAGCATTCAAACAAGAGAAAGGTTCATGTCATAACATTCAAAAAATTGTAGCCATCAAAGAAAGACACAAACAAGTTTTCAAGAATTTACAGAATAAAGCTTAGAACAGTATGGCAAACCTCTTAGTGTCATCCTCCAAACAAGCACTTTGTAGGGAAGGCGAGCAAACAAAACTCTGAAAAGTATAACCACCTACTCCTACACTATAACATGGGAAAGGTAGCTTTAGATGAAATATGAGTAACCCTTAGAGGAGACAAAGAATTTTGCAAGGGGGGAAAAGTCCCATCTCAACTAGTTGCATGTTCTACCAGAAAAGGGAACTATTGGAAATCTCCCTTTTGGCATCTTCCAGCTGGGTGAAAAAGGAGAGGATGGCAGAACAATCATAAACACCCATAGTTAATTATCTCCAACAATAAATAGTGATATAGCAGAAAGGAAGAAAAAAATAGAAAATAATTAGGACAAGAGTCTCTAAGGGAGGGAAAGTGGAGAAGAAGCATGTGTAGTGCCTGAAGGGAAGTAACCTACATGTACTTCCTATGTTGTTTATTTTTTTCCCAGAAGATAAGAGAGAGGAGCTTGGGAGGAAGAGAAATTGCTACTGGGGAGAAATGGGCAAATATGGAAAGGGAAACATAAAACAAGCTAATGACATTGAAATAGAGAACTCAACGAACAAAACCAAATTCCAGATTACTTTCTTTAAAGCAAACAAAGAATCTGGGCTACATGTTGATTAGAAGAAATAATCCAAAGCCCAAGAATACTTCTCAGTGTGATGAATATAAACTCCAATAGATTAAGATTTTAGCACAGAAAACATTTACTAAAATTTCAGAAGAGAGTAGAGTGTGGATCCTCCTCCAACTGTACACAGCCACAGTTGAGCTCTTTCTTCCTCCTTGAATCTAAGGTAATAGAAAAGCAAGTGGAATTCACTCACACTATAGCACAGCAAAGAGAAGGCCTAAACAAAACTGCTGTATTTTAAAAGATAAAAAGAAGGGACACAATAACTTTGCAAACAAATTATCAGCAAAAATAAATACATATGAGAAAGAAGGATATAAATACAGATGAAAAACCACACTGGAAGTAAGCAGAACTTCACAAAGAAATAATTTCCAGCCAGTGCTTCATGATATAAAAGTTAATGAGAACATAAAATCAATTTTTAAAGAAATAAGGTGTAAAACAGTATTGAAGATGAAAGGGAAGAACGCAAAGCTGAGAAAAACTGAGAACCACACAACACCATTAAAAGCAAGTTAGAAAGCAGAAGATACATCTCCATTGAATATAATTTCAAACTCAAAACTCAAATTTAAATTTCTTCTATCCCCAGCCTATGTAAGTAGGAAGTAAAATTAGCTTTTCTTTTTCTAGCTCCATCCCCCCAATTTGCTAGTCATTGCTTCTGATATCTGTGGGTAGGAGGGTAAGAGTTGGGAAAATGCAGCACAGCTTTTGTGACAGCTACAGTTGTAATCTACCTGCAGGGCCCTCTGGGTGGCAGAAATACAATAGCTGACTCTGTAGGGTGCCTTTGTGGGTTTCTCATCAATCCCAGGCAAATGGCTTGTCTGCCTCTTTTCTGTCTGCCTGCTGGATTTCTGGGGTCCACCCCTCAGTTCCTGTCCTTCAGGCAAGTACTCTTGGTTACAATCATTTCCATAGGGTCCTTATCAAGTCTCAGAAACATTCACCATTAGCCTGCCACATGAGGAAGTACAGCCCAGTCACAAAGCAGCCACCTGCGTGTTCAGCCGCCAGACTGGGCAATTCCAGCTACAGCATCTCAGCTTTAGAATATTCACTGGTAAGATGCTCAAGTTCCTGGAGACATGCAAAAGCTTTCCAAGTGGTCCTCTAGAAAAGCCTCTCCTTAACCTGAGGAGAGAGGATTGTGCATCTACCACATTCTGCCTTTTTTCACTATTATTATTATTATTACTATTACTGGGCTATCTGACTGGTCCAAATTCAAGGACAGGTGAAAAGACAACTTGGCTTCTACAGAAGGTTGTTTTTACCTGTTTACTCCCAAAGAGTAAATAAACCGTCATTGATAAAAATAAAATAAGAAGAGATCAGTGGATGCAACTCGCCATGCTTTAAGTGTATTTCACAGAAGCTCACCTGAGGTTCAGAGGAATTGGCAACCGCCCAATTTTCCAGGTCAGAGAAAGACATGGACTCGCTGTCTTTCAGGTCCCCAACTATGTCAATACTCAGAAACAACTTAGAACACCAACAGAAGGCATTTAGTCGCCTATCCAGGGAGCCATATTCTTCAGGGTCTGAAATTCTTGCTGTGCCAGCACTGAGGCAATTTCCATTCCTCCGAGCATGCTCTGCAGTGTCTATTTAGGGGATTTGTACCATCAAAAAATACATCCTCTTCTCCATCAGAGGCTGGTACTTAAGGTGGGTGAAATGTAAAACACTGTCAATTTCTCACCAAATAAATCTCTTTCTCTTCAACCTCAACTTCTTATGTAGACTAGAGAGGAGTGAATCACTGCAGCTGGCAGAACTAGTTTAGAACCTTGACCTTTGAAAGTACAACATGAATGGTCTGGTTCCTCTCTTTAGAATGGGAAACATATTGTTTTGTTGTTAACTTTTCCAACAGTGCATCTTGTTGTCTACCATATCCTTTCTTGTATTATTACTGCTAGGGTATCTGTGACTTCCTTAAGACAGAGACAATATCACTCTTTTTTTTTGAGACGGGGTCTCGCTCTGTCACTTAGACTGGAGTGCAGCAGCCTAATCTCATCTCACTGCAACCTCCACCTCCTGGGCTCAAGCCATCCTCTCACTTCTGTCTCCAAAGTAGCTGGGACTATAGGCATGCACCACCACGCCTGGCTAATTTTTTTTTTTTTTTTTTTTTTTTTGAGACAGAGTTTTGCTCTGTCACCCAGGCTGGAGTGCAATGGCGCAATCTCAGCTCACTGTAACCTCCGCCTCCCGATTCTCCTGCCTCAGCCTCCCGAGTAGCTGGGATTACAGGCACACTCCACTGCGCCCAGCTGATTTTTGTATTTTTAGTAGAGATGGCGTTTCACCATGTTGGCCAGGCTGGTCTTGAACTCCTGACCTCAGGTGATCCACCTGCCTCGGCCCCCCAAAGCGCTAGGATTACAGACATGAGCCACTGCGCCCAGCCAATTTTTGTATTTTTTGTAGAGATAAGTTTTTGCCATGTTGCCCAGGCTGGCCTCAAGCTCCTGAGCTCAAATAATCTGCCCACCTTGGCCTCCCAAAGTGCTGGATTACATGGATGAGCCACCCTGCCTGGACAGTATCACTCATCCTTATTTTCTCTGCAGTGCCTGGACTCACTGACGACAAATCATAAGCACCTGGGAAATTTAATTTTAAGGAGAAGCCAACTTTTCCCTTCCTGTACACATATTACCCACCCTTCAGTCCTGGATAAGGCTACCTTTTCCATGAAGAATTCCCTTCTATTTCAGCCCCATTATTTTCTCCTTGTCTCTGAACTCTGAAACTTTGTTCATATGATGCTTATGTCATCATGTAAATTTTTCTTTACCTTGCCTCTTCAGTACAGACTTGAGCTCTTTACGGATCATCTTATACTTACTTCTTTAGAGACATTCTTATAAAATATTCAATAAATATTGAAATAAATGCTGTGCTAACTCAGATAAAAAATCATCTCAGCTATGTGTATTTCAGAAGGAGCTACTTCTTTTTTTTGCTTGTGTTGTGTAACATTGAACTAAAAATAATTCAAACAAGGATCATCCTGAAATGTTAGAGCAAGAGAGGACTTTAGAGATGATCAGTTCCACACAGTTTACTCCATTGTAATGAAGTGGCATCTTACAAATGCTGCCTCCCTTCACCCTCTGCTGACCATTCTAGAAACTGCGCCTTTTAAAATCTCATTGCAGAATGACTATCATTCCTGTTTTCTCCATGCTCCTGAAATTGTTTTTCAAGAGTCAGGTTTAAATGTGTTCTATATAATGGCACTTGTTCACGCTCCAGAAAAACTAAGACTCTATTACCCACAGGGAATATTTGAGCACTTGAGTTCTAGAGCCAAATTGCTTATGTTCATAAGTTAGTCCTTCCGCTTCTGGCTCAGACAAGTTAACCTAACATCTCTGCTGATCAGTTTCTGATCTAAAAAATAAAAACAACAATAATAATGGTGATCTTTAAAAGTTGCTGTGAGGCTAAATGAATTAGTGTCTGCAAAACACTTAAAACAGTTCCCGAAAACAGCAAGCCCTCATTATTATTTGGTGGTGCTGGTAGTAGTTGTGATTAATAACTTTTATACCAATGACAAATATTTCTTGTTTATTTTAGTAGGCTAAACTGGAAAGCTAAACACACACTCTGGTCTATTCATCTTTAAATCCCTAGTATTCAGCATGGTGTCTGGGACATAGTAATACTCAACAAATGTTTGTTGAATAAAGTTTATAAATAATATGATTACTTAAAATGCAAGCTCTTTGTTCTTTTGGCTTAGGATTGACTTGGGAATGCAGGCCCTTTTTTGGTTCCATATGAACTTTAAAGTAGTTTTTTCCAATTCTGTGAAGAAAGTCATTGGTAGCTTGATAGGGATGGCATTGCATCTATAAATTACCTTGGGCAGTATGGCCATTTTCACAACATTGATTCTTCCTACGCATGAGCATGGAATGTTCTTCCATTTCTTTGTATCCTCTTTTATTTCATTGAGCAGTGGTTTGTAGTTCTCCTTAAAGAGGTCCTTCATGTCCCTTGTAAAGTGGATTCCTAGGTATTTTATTCTCTTTGAAGCAATTGTGAATGGGAGTTCACTCATGATTTGGCTCTCTGTTTGTCTGTTGTTGGTGTATAAGAATGCTTGTGATTTTTGTACATTGATTTTGTATCCTGAGACTTTGCTGAAGTTGCTTATCAGCTTAAGGAGATTTTGGGCTGAGACAGTGGGGTTTTCTAGATATACAATCATGTCATCTGCAAACAGGGACAATTTGACTTCCTCTTTTCCTAATTGAATACCCTTTATTTCCTTCTGCTGCCTAATTGCCCTGGCCAGAACTTCCAACACTGTGTTGAATAGGACTGGTGAGAGAGGGCATCCCTGTCTTGTGCCAGTTTTCAAAGGGAATGTTTCCAGTTTTTTCCCATTCAGTATGATATTGGCTGTGGGTTTGTCATAGATAGCTCTTATTATTTTGAGATACGTCCCATCAATACCTAATTTACTGAGAGTTTTTAGCATGAAGAGTTGTTGAATTTTGTCAAAGGCCTTTTCTGCATCTATTGAGATAATCATGTGGTTTTCGTCTTTGGTTCTGTTTATATGCTGGATTACATTTATTGATTTGCATATATTGAACCAGCCTTGCATCCCAGGGATGAAGCCCACTTGATCATGGTGGATAAGCTTTTTGATGTGCTGCTGGATTCGGTTTGCCAGTATTTTATTGAGGATTTTTGCGTCAATGTTCATCAAGGATATTGGTCTAAAATTCTCTTTTTTGGTTGTGTCTCTGCCCGGCTTTGGTATCAGGATGATGCTGGCCTCATAAAATGAGTTAGGGAGGATTCCCTCTTTTACTATTGATTGGAATAGTTTCAGAAGGAATGGTACCAGTTCCTCCTTGTACCTCTGGTAGAATTCGGCTGTGAATCCAACTGGTCCTGGACTCTTTTTAGTTGGTAAGCTATTAAGCTGGAGGCATCACGCTACCTGACTTCAAACTATACTACAAGGCTACAGTAACCAAAACAGCATGGTACTGGTACCAAAACAGAGATATAGATCAATGGAACAGAACAGAGCCCTCAGAAATAATGCCGCTTATCTACAACTATCTGATCTTTGACAAACCTGAGAAAAACAAGAAATGGGGAAAGGATTCCCTATTTAATAAATGGTGCTGGGAAAACTGGCTAGCCATGTGTAGAAAGCTGAAACTGGATCCCTTCCTTACACCTTATACAAAAATTAATTCAAGATGGATTAAAGACTTAAACGTTAGACCTAAAACCATAAAAACCCTAGAAGAAAACCTAGGCATTACCATTCAGGACATAGGCATGGGCAAGGACTTCATGTCTAAGACACCAAAAGCAATGGCAACAAAAGCCAAAATTGACAAATCGGATCTAATTAAAGAGCTTCTGCACAGCAAAAGAAACTACCATCAGAGTAAACAGGCAACCTACAAAGTGGGAGAAAATTTTCGCAACCTACTCATCTGACAAAGGGCTAATATCCAGAATCTACAATGAACTCCAACAAATTTACAAGAAAAAAACAACCCCATCAAAAAGTGGGCGAAGGATATGAACAGACACTTCTCAAAAGAAGACATTTACGCAGCCAAAAACACATGAAAAAATGCTCACCATCACTGGCCATCAGAGAAATGCAAATCAAAACCACAATGAGATACCATCTCACACCAGTTAGAATGGCAATCATTAAAAAGTCAGGAAACAACAGGTGCTGGAGAGGATGTGGAGAAATAGGAACACTTTTACACTGTTGGTGGGACTGTAAACTAGTTCAACCATTGTGGAAGTCAGTGTGGCGATTCCTCAGGGATCTAGAACTAGAAATACCATTTGACCCAGCCATCCCATTACTGGGTATATACCCAAAGGACTATAAATCATGCTGCTATAAAGACACATGCACACGTATGTTTATTGTGGCACTATTCACAATAGCAAAGACTTGAAATCAGCCCAAATGTCCAACAATGATAGACTGGATTAAGAAAATGTGGCCCATATACACCATGGAATACTATGCAGCCATAAAAAATGATGAGTTCATGTCCTTTCTAGGGACATGGATGAAACTGGAAATCATTCTCAGTAAACTATTGCAAGGACAAAAAACCAAACACCCCATGTTCTCACTCATAGGTGGGAATTGAACAATGAGAACACATGGACACAGGAAGGGGAACATCACACTCTGGGGACTGTTGTGGGGTGGGGGGAGGGGTGAGGGATAGCATTAGGAGATATACCTAATGCTAAATGACGAGTTAATGGGTGCAGCACACCAGCATGGCACATATATACATATGTAACTAACCTGCACATTGTGCACATGTACCCTAAAACTTAAAGTATAATAATAATAAAAAAAAAATGCAAGCTCTGATTTACACTCAGTCCAGATCTTGACTCTGCCATTTAATAGGTATGAAACTTTGGGGAGGCATTATTTATGTATTTATTTTTAACTTGTTTAAATTTATGGGGTACAAGTGCAAATTTGTTACATTCATAGATTGTGTAATTGTAATGTCAAGGCTTTAGGGTATCCATCACCTGAATAACATACATTTTACCCATTAAGTAATTCCTCATCATGCACCCCTGCCACACCCACCCATTCACCCCTCGGAGTCTCCTTTGCCTATCATTTCACTCTCTACATCCATGCGTACACATTTTTTAGCTTCCACGTATGAGTGAGAACATGCGATGTTAGGCTTTTTGCGTCTGGCTTGTGAAACTTAACTTTTCTGAACTGTTATCACATATATAAAATGATGGTGATTACAGCTCACACTTCCTAAGACTGTTATAAGAATTAAGTTATTATATACAAGAAAAGCACTTACAATAAGATCTGGCACAGAGTAAACAATAAGTAAATGTTAGATAATATTATTTATAAAGATTTCCCAAAGTAATATTTATAAAGTATAAGCAGACTTGTAAGAGCATCTGACATACCTGAGTTTGAATTCTGACTCTACCATTTGCTAGATATAGGGATTTAAACATGATACTTAGCCTGTAAACCCCAAATCCTGATTTAGAATTCAGATAATACTACTTCCTTTCTGTTTTAAGAAGTAAATGAAATGGAGTGTATAAAACAACACTGTGCCTGAGGAACTGCAATCATTTAATAAATGACTAGTTTTGTTTTGCTGATGTAGTTCTTGTTTTTATTATTAGCTTTGCCAATAAGGAATTTTAATCCACATAAGAAACAAAGAAATAAACTACAGTATAATGCAAGTAAATGTCATGGAAATAATAAAGTTAACAAATGCTTTGACAGTTTATGAGTAGGAATGATCAGTGTGAGCTGCAGTAATAAAGAATACTTTCTGAAACAGATAACATTTCTATAAAAGAAAATAGAGAATAGGTAGATATCCCAGGCAAAAAGAAGTATGACCTCAGGAAAGGTAAACCAAAGCACAAAAGCAGGAAGAACAAGGCTTATTTGAGCAGTAGAGAAAATGGGCATAATTAGTAGATTTATTATAAAGATATTCATCAAATTATTAATCCAGACCTGCACTGACTAATATGGTAATCATTAGCTGTATGTGACTAAAGAGTTCTCGAAATATGGCTAGCATAACTAAGGGACTGAATTTTTAATTTAACATAATTTTAACTAATTTAGATTTAGAAACTGAAACAGTTCATAGGAGCCAGCAACTCCATTCCTCAGTATATATTCAAAATAATTAAAAACAAAAACTCACACCAATACTTGCACAAAAATGTTCATTACAGCATTATTCACAGTAGCCAAAAGGTGGAAACAACCCAAGCATCCATCAATATATGAGTGGATAAACAAAATGTGGTCTATACATGCTATGGGATATAATTCAGCCATAAAAAGAAGTGATTCTGATACATGCCACAACACTGATGAACCTCAAAAACATTATACTAACTGAAATAAGCCAGACCCAAAAGGACAAAAATTGCACTTACATTAAGTATCTAGAATAGTCAAAGTCATAGGGAGAAGAAGTAGCGTAGAGGTTACCAGGGGCTGGTGGAAGTGAGGAATAGAGAGTTATTGCTTAATGGGTACGGAGTTTCTGTCTGGGTGATGAAGAGTTTTTGGAAATAATGGTATGGTTGTACAACACTGTGAATTTAGTTAATGACACTGAATTGCAACTGAAAAATGTTTAAAATGACAATATTTTTGGTGATATATATTTTATTACATTAAGAAATTAAGCAGAGTAAAATATTTTTCTGATAAACAGATCTTCATTGTATTTAAAGTTTATCAATTCCGGGCCAAACTGGGGGAGTGGAGAAGACAAATTTAAAAATATTTTATTGGGAAAATTTATAAGAATTGAAACATGGGAATACACACTATACACAGACATGCCTTTAAAAGGACTAGCCATGAGATCCCCTTAAATTAGCCTTTTCCAAAAAGATATTAAAATAGTGCTTGGAATTTTAATTCAAAAGTATAGTGAATTTCTTTCCCTCTATTACCTAGTACCTCACTGATATAAATCCACCTATGCAGTTGACATAGTTTTGCCAAATTATTGTATATTCTCTTGACCTTCCTTCTTAAAATATTTATTATAATTGTGTAATAATAGCTAACATTTACATGGCAATTATTGTATTAACTCTTTTAATCCTCATGACATCTCTATGCAGTAAATATGATACAAAATAAAAAGACTTAAATAATATGACATCATTTATTGTCTTATTATAATATTAGAAGCTAATAGTACGATTAAAGCAAGTTTCATGTTTCAAGTATAGTGACTCTGATGGCCATCACTGGTCCAAAATCACACAAGTGAAACATAGAAGCATTTGTATGATTTAACATAGTAAGTAGAATCTAGTTTTAATAGCTAGTTTATAACCTGAAATGTATTTATTCTTATAATAACAAACACAGTTGTTAATATGTATTAAAGTTGTAGGATCTTAATATCAAAACAAAATGAAATAAAACCTGCAAGGAATCAGGAAAAGTTCAACACTGTCCCATGAGGATTTATAGTGAGGAAAGTGGTGCAGTCTAGGTTTAACTAAGGTAGGAAAGCCAACGAAAGAGCCCAGGCTGTGTTACACAGAGACAGCAACTGAATATACTCCACAGCTGAAATCATAAAGTTTCTCAAGCAACCCATTAATAATTAAATTTGCTTTCTCTGATAAATCTTGTCAGCCTGCTCCAAGGAAAACGGTCCTTCTTTCTTTGTAGTTTTCAGCCAATCAACTTGCCCATGGACAAAAAACAAAATTCATTATTTTTATGACTATACATAGCTTTCCACTATGTATATTTACCACATTTTCTTTATCCATTCATTCATTTTCGACACTTAGATTCATTCCAATATCTTGGCTGTTGTGAATAGTGCTGCAATAAACATCAGACTGTAGATATCTTCTGCCAATTGCAACAATATGAATGAACCTGGAGGACATTGTGTTAAGTGAAATAAGCCAGGCACAGGAGCACAATTATCACACAATCTCACACGTATGTGGAATCTAAACAAGTTGATTCATATAACTGGAGAGTAGATGAGTGATTTCCACGGGCTGAGGCGGATGGGGGGAAGAGAGTTGGAAAGATGTTGGTCAAAGGATATGCAATTTCAGTTAGATGAGAGGAATAACTTCAAGAGATCTATCATACAACATGGTTATAGTTAATAACAATATACTGTATTCTTGAAAAATGCTAAGATAGAGGATGTTAAGTGTTCTCACCACAAAATGATAACTATGTGAGGTAATGCATACGTTAATCAGCTAGAGTAGGTGAATCCACAATATATGTATACATCAAAACATCATACTGTATGTGATAAACACATGTAATTTTATCTGTCAATTTAAAACAAAACAAAACAAAATTATTGTTCTACCAGTCTATAGTTCTTGTTTCAATAAAGCCTTCTTTACTTTTGTTCCATGATAATCAACCTATGCTTGATACAGGGAAAATACTACCTCTCTCCAATCTAAGTAAACTCAGCTCAGTTTCTAGCCAAACTAAATACCTCTAAATTATTCTTTGACTGTTATTCCGATAAGCCTCTGAGCCCTTAGAAGCATGCAGCCTAAGAAAGTTTTTCATCCAGACCCACCGTGTTCTGTCTTGCCTTTGCTCACTTCCCCAGTGCATGCCATTATACAGGGATCGAACTCATGGGCTCTTACATGCTAAACCTGGCTCTTAGCTATGTGTGTTTTTGTTCACAGTTGCAGTTGAATTAATGTTGGGAAATTGTTTTCTATGGTCTCTGACAAGTTACAGGTAACTGGGAATCTGCTTGGCCCTTTATCTTTGTTTAGTTTTTTGTCTGACTGTCATAGAAATTCTGATATCTCCTGATATCTCTTAACCAGATGATGAGATAAGGCAGTAGTCAGATTTGGCTGGCCTCAGCCTTGGGGCTGAGGAATTGCCCTTGTCACATCTGCTTGATTTGTTAACTTTTCCAACCATTGAAAGAAACTTCATGTTGTTTGTCTTATGATCTATAATTGCTTTGGTCAGTTATTTTTAGGTCGTTGTACTGAAAGGGGGAAAAGGCCTTTTACTTTCCTTAGAAAATAAAGATATGTAAGTTATTTGTTACTGTGTGGCAAACCACCCCAAAACACAGTGCCTTGAAACAACAACAGTTTCACCAAATTTTTGTTGAGTTTCTTCTGCTGATCTTGCCAAGCCTAACTCATGTGTTTGTAGTCATCCCTGTATTCAGCTGGGGCTGGATGATATCATACAACTTCTCTTACATGTCTACAGTCTCAGCTTGGATGGTTGGACCAGCTAAGCCAGCTGGGTCTCTCTCTATGAGGTCTTTCATCCTGGCTTCTTCACATGGTGGCAGAAGTGCTCCAAGAGAGCAAGCCCCAATGCACACATGCTTATCAAGCCTTTGCTTGCTGTATATCTGCTGATATCTTGTTGGCTGGAGCAAGTCAATTGTCAAGCCCAGAGTAAATCTGACAGGGACTACACAAGCATATGGAGACAGAGAAGTATGATTCATTGGGAAACCATCACAGAAGGAAGCTTGTCTTTATAATAGTCTGTTTATAATGGTAGTTCTTTCTGTACCTGTGAGTGATTCTACCTCTCATTCTCTCTCTCTCTCTCTGGGGAAAATTTTGAATATTAATTGATCATAACAATCTATCATTTGTGCATGCTATAGAAATATCCAGTTCAAACAGACCTTCACAGGAAGAAAATGCATGCAAATATTAAAACCAGTTTTTCATGGATCATGAAGTAGAGTTGTGCCTTCTGAAAGAGCTTTGCTTGGTTTGCATTACAATTGTATGCAGGCTCAAATGTCCTTAAAATGGGAATAATTGCTTCTGGCTTGTCTGGGGCTTCATGGCCTTCTGAGGAAACTAAAGGATTCAGAGTACATGAATTTTTTATTCTTTCCTCTTTGAAAATATTAATAAATAAAAAAGTCCCATGGAAATAGTCACAAATAAGCCAAGTGAACACGTGAGGAAGAACTTCATGTGAACTACGACAAAATATTATAAAATCTTACAGTAGAACCCATAAGTTGATCATGTCTGAACAAGTCTTCCCGAAAAAGGACATAATAAAATACAAAGAAAGGCAACTTTAGACTCTCTCAGAGTTCTTTCCTTGCCCAGAGATATGACAAGATACTTCTGCTGAGTATGAAACATTTTCTAAACGAATGGCATATTTGTGTCTATTTCTTTTTTAGTTTTAAATATTTTATTATATTTGAATAAAATTTGTCTCCATTATAATCTTACATGTTTAAAGCATTTAAGAACACTACTGTTAAAAAAGAGTCCATAGGCTTCAGACTGCCAAAGGTGTTGGTGGTGCAAAACATGAGGAATCTCTTAACATTAGTACCGTCTCCGGGCATAAACTCTTCATGTGTATATGAGCTTGATTTTTGTACACTGCTTTGTGGAGAATAAGCACTACTTCTACTGCCAATCTTTCTAAAGAGTCTTTGACTTCCACTGCCAGCAGAAGTTGGGTAATAAATGTAAACATTGTGATCTTCTGCACTGACTGGCTTTTCTACAAATGGCTTTTGAAAAACTTCCCTATTTACTTCTACATGATCTTCCCCTTCAATCAGATTACATTCTTTGGGATTATTTGGGTCACGGTTCAAAATTGCATAACAAGGAAGTAAAATAGCTTCAGCTTGAAGAATACTATATACCTCTCTCCAATCTTGTATGAGATACTGCATATTCAAGTCATTGATTACAAATGGATTCCTGAGTTTTGCATAGGCAACCACTTTGTCCAGTGGAAATCCTTTAGAGTGGAAAGAAAAAAGACAATCACATAAAGGCCAGTTTTCCACTGGTTCCCTCAAAATAACCTCCTCTTCAAATACCACTACTGTGATATATTTAAATAAGGAGACCCATTCAAGAATTTCCTTCATTGGTTTGGATTTGGATTTCTTTGCCATGGAACATATTCCAACCACAATCTGCCTTTCTGGTGGAGAATCATCTTCCTCCTCATCGTCTTCATCTGCATGGTGGAAGAAATGTCGATAATTTCCAGGATTTATTTCCGTGTCTTCTGGTCCAATGAAGAATCTGGGGGCTTCACTAATTTTTTATTTTATTTGATGTAGATATAATTGAAATGATTTATATTAAAACTGCCTGTAAATAAATAGCATCAGAAGAAAGCATTCTCCTTATGTTAGCTGTCACACAGGTCTGTGACAGCTTGTTTCTGCTTATACAATCACTTGATATTATGACGACTTTTGGCAAATGCTCTTTTGTTCTTAGATACCATTGCTTCATTGTCGATATCAAAGTTGTTGTTGCAATTCAAAATACAAAGAAAGTGAGGCTATTGCTTTCTTGAGTTGATACAGCAATCTTTTTACCTGCCACGAATGTGGTCGTCACATGAGCAGTTGTGAGATGGTCAAGCCCATTCAGGTCTAGGTTTCCCCCTTTCATTCTGGAGGCAGGGCTGAAGTGTTCGTCAAGATTTGTGTCTATGTCTGAAAAAAAAAATTTAATTTAATTATAAAGTCTCTTATGGTTAAGAGAACTCCTATTCTGATTGACTTATAGAGACGAATAAGAAATTCAATAATCTTCAGGAAGAAGAGAGAAAAATTTATATCCTAATGTTTTAAGTGTGCTGACCATTTATAAAAGCTTGAGAGGCTTGCTGAAGCCATAACTCAATAAAACAAGAAGGAGAAGTATGAGGAGGAGGAGGAGGAGCTTACTATAAATTAAATTAATGGCCTTGGTTGCAAAGTCTCAAGAGGCAGAAAAATATAAGTAGTTATCAGTTTGGAAAACAGTGGGGGCAGGGGAGAATTCTAAGAGAACAGTACTTTTAAACAAAAATTGGAAAGTTTTAATATTTGGTAAATACAGAAAAAATTGTAAACAAATAAGGTTAGGTTATATTTCTATCAAGGGAATCACTGGACGAATTAAATTGGTTTGGTAATTTGGCTTTAAAAATAGCTACATGTCTTCCCCTGATTTCATCACAGTGTGAAAAATGTTAGCATATTATTTTCTCATGAGAAACTTAATTAATTCTGATTTGCTAGATTTCCTATACTGATTTTTACTTCCATTAACTGTTAAAAATTATAAAATTATCATTCAACCATCTTTGGAAATATTTGCTCTTGTGAGCTTCAGATAATACCATAAATCATATAGATCTAGTAACTTTACTTATACTACCTATATCAAATTTTAAATATCATATTTGTCTGATGAACTGTTTTAAGATCAGTAAGGATTGTGTTTCTCTTCAATGTCAGCCTCAAACAATTTCCAAAATCTCTGGCTGACTTCAAGACCCCAGACTATTGTTAAACTAATTAATTTCATTAAAATAGTCTTTGGTTATCTGGATATTTTCTAAGTAGAACTAAATTCATAAATATAGAATATAAAAACAAGCAAATATCGGTTAATTATATATATATGTATATATCTTATTCATTTACATTCTAGATTGTCCATTAGCTAACATGATAGAAAAAAGACGTGTAAATACCTTTAGGTCATTGGTTTGGCTGTGTCCCCACTGAAATATCATCTTGAATTATAGCTCCCATAATCACCATGTGTCATAGGAGGGGCCCAGTGAGAGGTAACTGAATCATGGGGGCAGGTTTTTCCCATGCTGTTCTCAGGATAGTAAATAAGTCTCACAAGATCCCATTGTTTTATAAAAAGGCAGTTCCCCTGCATGTGCTCCCTGGCCTGCGGCCATGTAAGACATGGTTTTGCTTTTCCTTTGCCTTCCATCATGACTGTGAGGCCTCCCCAGCCATGTGGGACTGTGAGTCCGTTAAACCTCTTTTCTTTATAAATTACCCAGTCTTAGATATGTCTTTATTAGCAGCATAAGAACAGACTGAAACAGTCATGTGAGTATACATGGTCATTTTTTCTACTTTATAAAATATAGAAAAGATATAGAAGCGTGTTCACAGAACATTAACAACCTTACTGGAGTTCATTCAGGGCTAAAACACTTGTCTATGATAGACAGTTCTCAGTTATCTACATCCTAATTGTTCTGTGACTCTGCCCATTCACTAGTTAGTTGCTTTTGTTAAAAGATGTAAATAAAATAATGATATATTCATTACAAAGCAATAAATATGCAAGATAATGGGCATGTTTTATCCATTTGTCTATCAAGGGAACTGGTAAAATTTTACTAAGATAGTAAAAAAATTTAGCATATGCATTGTTTTATGTATTAATAAGGCAAGTGCATTTTGAAGCTACAGTCAAGAGTTTTAAATGTGTCACTTAACCATATGTGCATTTATGTATATTTAAAAATATACATACAAAGGTGTAATAAATTAGTAAACAAAAGATATAAATAATAAACAAAGGATCATTCAGAGAAACAATTGGCCTATAAGTATAGTTTCAGTGCCTTTGTCATACTATTGAATGACTTGTTTAACAAAAGCTCACCTCTAAAAAAGCTAATGTTTCTAACAATTATTCTAACTTGCTTTTACTATTTTTACTATTATAGTGGAAAAAAGATTTACTTCTTCACCCATCACAGGGTTCATGGCTGATACACCTGTAACAAAATACAAATTAACAACAAAAAAAAGCCTAACAAATTTATTCAATATAAGTCTTTATATATATATATATTTTTTTTAATTATACTTTAAGTTCTAGAGTACATGTGCACAACGTGCAGGTTTGTTACATATGTATACATGTGCCATGTTGGTGTGCTGCACCTATTAACTCATCATTTACATTAGGTATATCTCCTAATGCTATCCCTCCCACCTCCCCCCACCCCACAACAGGCCCCAGTTTGTGATGCTCCCCTTCCTGTGTCCAAGTGTTATTGTTCAATTCCCACCTATGAGTGAGAACATACGGTGTTTGGTTTTTTGTCCTTGCTGAGAATGATGGTTTCCAGCTTCATCCATGTCCCTACAAAGGACATGAACTCATCATTTTTAATGGCTGCATAGTATTCTATGGTGTATATATGCCACATTTTCTTAATCCAGTGTATCATTGTTGGACATTTGGGTTGGTTCCAAGTCTTTGCTATTGTGAATAGTGCCACAATAAACATATGTGTGCATGTGTCTTCATAGCAGCATGATTTATAATCCTTTGGGTATATACCCAGTAATAGGATGGCTGGGTCAAATGGTATTTCTAGTTCTAGATCCCTGAGGAATCGCCACACTGTCTTCCACAATGGTTGAACTAGTTTACAGTCCCACCAACAGTGTAAAAGTGTTCCTGTTACTCCACATCCTCTCCAGCACCTGTTGTTTCATGATTTTTTAATGATCACCATTCTAACTGGTGTAAGGTGGTATCTCATTGTGGTTTTGATTTGCATTTCTCTGATGGCCAGTGATGATGAGCATTTTTTCATGTGTCTTTTGGCTGCATAAATGTCTTCTTTTGAGAAGTGTCTGTTCATATCCTTCGCCCACTTGTTGATGGGGTTGTTTGTTTTTTTCTTGTAAATTTGTTTGAGTTCTTTGTAGATTCTGGATATTAGCCCTTTGTCAGATGAGTAGATTGCAAAAATTTTCTCCCATTCTATAGGTTGCCTGTTCAGTCTGATGGTAGTTTCTTTTGCTGTGCAGAAGCTCTTTAGTTTAATTGGATCCCATTTGTCAATTTTGGCTTTTGTTGCCATTGCTTTTGATGTTTTAGACATGAAGTCCTTGCCCATGCCTATGTCCTGAATGGATGGTATTGCCTAGGTTTTCTTCTAGTGTTTTTATGGTTTTAGGTTCTAACAATTAAGGCTTTAATCCATCTCGAATTAATTTTTGTATAAGGTGTAAGGAAGGAACCAGTTTCAGCTTTCTGCATATGGCTAGCCAGTATTCCCAACACCATTTGTTAAATAGGGAACCCTTTCCCCATTTCTTGTTTTGGTCAGGTTTCTCAAAGATCAGATAGTTGTAGATGTGTGGTATTATTTCTGAGGGCTCCGTTCTGTTCCATTGGTCTATATCTCTGTTTTGGTACCAGTACCATGCTGTTTTGGTTACTGTAGCTTTGTAGTATAGTTTGAAGTCAGGTAGCATGATGCCTCCAGCTTTGTTCTTTTGGCTTAGGATTGACTTGGCAATATGGGCTCTTTTTTGGTTCCATATGAACTTTAAAGTAGTTTTTTCCAATTCTGTGAAGAAAGTCATTGGTAGCTTGATGGGGATGGCATTGAATCTATAAATTACCTTGGGCAGTATGGCCATTTTCATGAAATTGATTCTTACTATCCATGAGCATGGAATGTTCTTCCATTTGTTTGTATCCTCTTTTATTTCATTGAGCAGTGGTTTGTAGTTCTCCTTGAAGAGGTCCTTCACATCCCTTGTAAGTTGTATTCCTAGGTATTTTATTCTCTTTGAAGCAATTGTGAATGGGAGTTTACTCATGATTTCAATAAGTCTTAACGTGACATGAGAACCTTCAGAAATGAAGGCCCAAAGAAATAGGGAAGCCTGTGTATTTCTATGGACAGTTGATATGGCCTGGCTCTGTGTCCCCACCCAAATCTCATATTGAATTGCAACCCAAATTGTAATCCCCACATCTTGCAGGAGGGACATCATGGGAGGTAATTAGAACAAGGGGGTGGTCCCTGCATGCTCTTCTCATGATAGTGAGAGAGTTCTCACGAGATCTGATGGTTTTATAAGGGGCTTTTTCCCCTTTTGCTTGGCACTTCTCCTTCCTTGCCACCATGTGAAGAAGGAGTAAAGGCCATTCTTTCTATGCTTTAGCAAAGAGACTGGCTGCATTTTGCCCATGCCCTAGAGATCTGTGGAACTTTGAACTTGAGAGAGATAATTTAGGGTAGCTGGCAGAATAAATTTCTAAGTGGCAAAGTGTTCAAGAGGTGACAGAGCATAAAAGCTCGGAAAATTTGCAGGCTGACAATGCAAAAGAAAAGAAAAATCCATTTTCTGATGAGAAATTCAAGCCAGATGCAGAAATTTGCATAAGTAATGAGGAGCCCAATGTTAATCCCCCAGATAATGGGGAAAATGTCTATAGGGCATGTCAGAGGTCTTCACAGTAATCCCTCCCATCACAGGCCTGGAGGCCTACGAAGAAAAATGGTTTCTTGGGCCAGGCCCAGGGCTTTGTTGCTTTGTGCAGGCTTGGGACTTGGTGCCCTGCATCTCAGCCATGGCTAAAAGGGGCCAACGTATAGCCCAGGCCATTGCTTCAGAACGTTCAAGCCCCAAGCCTTGGCCACTTGCAATGTGGTGTTGGGCCTGCAGGTACAAAGAAGTCAAGAATTGAGGTTTGGGAACCTCCACCTAAATTTCAGAGGATGTATGGAAATGCCTGGATGTCCAGGCAGAAGTTTGCTGCAGGGCAGAGCCCTCATGGAAAATCTCTGCCACAGCACTGCAGAAGGGAAATGTGGGGTCAGAGCCCCAATATAGAGTCCCCACTGGGGCACCAACTACTGGAGCTGTGAGAAGAAGGCCACCACCCTCCAGACCCCAAAATGGTAGATCCACTGACAGCTTGCACCGTGCACCTGGAAAAGCCACAGATACTTAATACCAGCCCGTGAAAACAGCCAAGAAGGGGGCTGTACCATGCAAAGCCACAGAGGCAGAGCTGCTCAAGGCCATGGGAGCCCACCTCTTGCATCAGCATGACCTGTATTTGAGACATGGAGTCAAAGGAGATCATTTTGGAGCTTTAAGATTTGACCGTCCCACTGGATTTCAGACTTGTGTGAGGCCTATAGCCCCTTTGCTTTGGCCAATTTCTCCCTTTTGGAATGGGAGCATTTACCCAATGCCCATACTCCCATTGTACCTTGGAAGTAACTAACTTGCTTTTGATTTTACAGGCTCCTAAGTGGAAGAGACTTGCCTTGTCTCAGATGATACTTTGGACTTGGACTTTTGGGTTAATGCTAAAATGAGTTAAGTCTTTGGGTAACTTTTTGGAAGGCATAATTTTGTTTTGAAACATGAGAAAGACAAGATTTGGGATGAGCCAGGGGTGGAATGATATGGTCTGGCTCTGTTTCCCCACCCAAATCTCATCTTGAATTGTAATCCAAATTATAATCCCCACTTGTTGGGGAAGGGATCGCATGGGAAGCAATTAGATCATGGGAACAGTCCCATTCTGTTCTTTAAATAGTGAATGAGTTGTCATGAGATCTGATGGTTTTCTAAGGGGCTTTTTCCCACTTTTCTTGGCACTTCTCTTTTCTGCTACCATGTGAAGAAGGACATGTTTGTTTCCCCTTCCACCATGATTAAAAGTTTCCTAAGGCCTCCACAGCCATGCAGAACTGTGAGTCAATTAAATCTTTTTCCTTTATAAATTACCCAGTTTTGGACAGTTCTTAATAGCAGCATGAGAATGAACTAATACAACAGTCACGCAGTATGATTAAAATACAAAGAATATAATCTAATGATAATAAACTGGAAGTAACTTAGCAAGGCTGTTTACTGAGACTCTTCTCAGTGTTTCTGTATAATGTTCCTTCCCTTCAGGTATAGGGCAGGACATTTGGCACATGATGGTCCTCAGGGGAGGAAGAAGGGAAGGTCAGAGAGTGACCTTCCTAGATTGTATGGCCTGCTTTAGGAAAGAAGGGAGAGGTGAGAGTGGCCTTCATGCTTCTGATGTTTTTTCCAAATGCCAAGGTGCCATATTTTGGGGTAGTGTCTCCCAATCCCTGTCACTCTAAACCAGGGGTTTTAGGAAATCTGAAGATACAGTTCAGGGAATCCTGAACTTTGATGGGAAAAAAAGGGATTTTTTTGACATCCCGACTAAAACTTAACATGTCCTTGGATTATGAGCATGGGCAAGCAAACAAATAAATACCACTGTAATATTAGTAGTTTCTATGATTTTGTCTCAAATGGGAATTATGGATATTTTATAATATATTACAGCTGTTGCAGAGGTTGAAATATATTTTAGATTCATGTTATTTTGAAATTACAATAATTTTTAGATCACGAGCTATATCAAATGTGATTGCAGTCTTTTTGTCAATAGATGCTCTTGTGATGTAGCTGGGAAACTATTGGGTAACTAACTCTGTGCCTAGTAGTTGTTCAGCAGCAAAATGGTAATGTTGCATGTTTTTACAATGATGACCCAGAAATCCCTATCTATAATTGACTGTTGATTAACGACACAAAGGGAGAAGCATCATTTTCATTCTCCGTTAGTATTTTGCAAATCTGGGCAGTTCAAATGAGAAATCTTGTCTTAATCCCTAAGGCAACATGGACTTTTGAAACACAAATAGGTGTACAGGCTACTTGAATAGACCAGACAAGTTTAAATACATTTAACAGTTGAGGTCACTCCTGAAGTGTTATTTCTATTTATTACTTAAAATAAATATAGATAATGGATTGGACAGTGATACAAGTCATGTATGGTGTTGAACTTCTGTGAATAGCTAGAAGAAAGGTGTTAAAAGGGTTGGTCTGCCTTCCATTCACTTCCTTCAAGAAATGGAAAGGGAATGGGGATCCTTGGGAAAAATTTAAAAACCAGGAGACCTGATCTAATCTCTTTGTCAACTGTATTTCTAGGTCTATTAAATAGACTAATAATATTCACTAGAAGAAAGATAATTTATCTCTGAAAAATCTTTAGCAGAATGGTCATGGCCAAGGTCTTCAGTAAATAGAATCAGGATCTATGTCTTCTTGAAGAATGTCTCATAAGCTATGTAACTCTAAGATATAAAATATCTTAGATATAAAATAGGATGCTTCATGTTTTAAACACTATGCCTGAGAAATCCCACAAAACTCACTTAGGAATCTCACCTATTCTGGAGCAGAGGTGTATACCTGTACTGAAAAGGAAGGACCTAGTGACCTGCTCTCAATGCCTCTGAATCTCTCTGCTTCTTCTGAGCCTCTGGATTGCCTGTAGCCTTGAAAGTATTTAATAAGTCTTGATACTGGGTAATATCTCTTGCTTGTTTAAGCCTGATTTATAATAACAGTCCACTCTTGTGTGTTAGCTCAGCAGCAGAGATTCTTTCTTTTATATTGCTTTGTGTATTCTCTCTCTCTCATTATTATTTTTATACTTTAGGAGTATGAGTACAGCTTTGTTACATGGATATATTGCATAGTGGTGAAGTCTGGGCTATTAGTTTTACCATCACCCATTAGCGTACATTGTACCCATAGGTAATTTCTCCTCCCTCACCCCTCTCCCCAGCCTCCCAGTTTCTCTCTTTTTCTAAACATCATCTGTATTATTAAGCAAAAACATGCACATGCAGTGTGTTGTACAAATGGTGTTCATGAGTCATTATTCTTAATACTACAAATTTTATAAGTAACTTTGTGCAAAAGTAAATAACATCAGAACTGAAAACCATTATTTCGGGAAGGCACAAAATGCCACAAGATGACACATAAAACAACTGCCAAATTCCAGAAGGATATTTTAATATAATTAGTTTTCTTTGAAATTCTATGCATTTATCTAAGCTTTAAAACATATTTTTGTTAGGAATGGTGTAGACTTCATCAATCTGCCACAGGGTCCATGATAAAAAATGTTTAGAATTTCTGCTCTGAACGAAGTCTAATTATTTCTTGCCTTTAGGCATATATGCCCTATATATAAGTCTTATTAGAATGACAGCTCCTCAGACAAATCTTCAGGCTGGAGTGCAGTGACACAATCACAGTTCACTGTAGCCTTGATCTGGGCTCAAGCGATTCTCCCACCTCAGCCTCCTAAGTAACTGGGACCATAGGCATGTGCCACCACACCCAGCTAATTTTTTTGTTTTGTTGAGACTGATCTGAAACTCCTGGGCTCAAGCAGTCCTCTCACTTCAGCCTTCCAAAGTGTTGAGATTACAGGTGTGAGGCACTTCACCCAGCCTAGATATTGCTTTTACCGAATTCAGGCCACAAATTCAAAATAATAAAACTGCTGAGATGTCCTTTATACCCAGACTGTCTTTGATACTTCCCAGATGACCACTGATAAACCCAAAATTGTTCCATCACCCTATAAAAAAGAATGTTGAAATAAATCAATGTTTGATATTTGCCATAATTTAATTGGCTTAACTGCTCTAAGTAAATAAATTGAATGACCTAGAACCTTTTCCTTGGGAGCCAAATGTCAAGAAGTCATTTAACATTCTTAAACATATAACCCCTGACTTGGGTATTCCTAACTATGCTAAATTGTGTACCTAAAAGCATGGTTGTAGTTTAGGGGTACTCCTTCAAAAACGAGGAACTCATAACAAGCACATCGCTTATCTTAGTATTTCTCTTGACCCTGTAGCTAAGAATTATCTGCCTTGTTTATACCCTACAGCAGAGGCAGCTAATTTAGTTGAAGTCTCTACAGACATTGTTCTAGGTCTACTTCTCACTCACGAGTCCATTGTGTAGTAGAAGACTTTTTACTCCAAAACAATACTCGCACTTTGGGAGGCCAAGGCAGGCGGATCATGAGGTCAGGAGATCGAGACCATCCTGGCTAACACGGTGAAACCTCCTCTCTACTAAAAAACACAAAAAATTAGCTGGGCGTGGTGGTGGGTGTCTGTAGTCCCAGCTACTCGGGAGGCTGAGGCAGGAGAATGGTGTGAACCCAGGAGGTGGAGTTTGCAGTGAGTCAAGATCGCGCCATTGCACTCCAGCCTGGGCGACAGAGCGAGACTCCGTCTCAAAAAAAAAAAACCAATACTCAACTCTTCTTGGCCAGCCACATTACTGATTATAAAATTATTTGATTATCTGCTTCCCTCCTTGTTACAGTAGATAGGCAGACCTGAGCAGGGCAGGAGAGGCCCCACACACACACACGCACACGTGGAACGTCAGGCGACCATCAGGCTGTGATCAGGCAGTTGTTAACTATCTCTCTAAAATAATAATTGGTCACAGCCAGCTTCAGAGAAAGGCAGACTCCCAATAGATAGAAAACCCTGAAACCAGTGATCAGCTTCCCAGTGAGATCTCAGGAGTTGGGCAAGGGGGCTCAAGCATGCTCATTAAGAGGTAAAATGGTGGAGTTTAACTGGTAGATAACCTTCCTCTGGGAACATTCAACTGGTAAGAAAAAAATGCCTCAAGTGAGCACATGCACAATTTCAATAAACCCACTGTACATGCAGCCCCTCCCAAGTGCTAGCAGGCTGCTGCACTTGTAGACAGCCCACCCCAAGGGAAGAATCAGGGAATAAGGAATGGAAGATCCTGGATGTACACCAACATATAAAACCCTAAGTCAAATGTCAAACTGCACTTGAATCTCTCAAGTTGCCTGCTTGGCCCTCTTCCAAGTGTACTTTACATAAACTTTAGCTTCTGCTCTAAAACTTGCCTCAATCTCTGACTCTGCCTTAAGCTCCCAGTTAAATTCTTTCTTCTGAGAAGGCAAGAATTGAGGCTGCTGCAGACTTGTGCGGATTTGCTGCTGCTAACATCATAAATATCAAATTCTGTTCCAATCTAAATCCAGCTACAAGCCAGGCACAGTGGTTCACAACTGTGAAAATCCCAACACTTTGGGAGGCCAAGGTGGGCAGATTGCTTGAGACCAGGAGTTCAAGATCAGCCTGGGCAGCATAGCAAGACCCTATCACTACAAGATTTTACAAATTAGCTAAGCATGTTGGTATACACCTATAATTGTAGCTACTCAGGAGGCTGAGGCAGAAGGATGGCTTGTGCCCAGGAGTATGAGGTTGCAGTGAGCTATGATCACACCACTACACTTCAGCCTGGGAGACACAGTGAGACCCTGTCTGTCAAAAAAGAACAAAAACAAAAAAACAGTCCCACAATCTTATTTTTCCTTCTTGACAAAAGTAAATTCTATGCTAACAGTTATTCAAAAATCTAAGCATGCAATATCCTGACTCTCCTTATATTCCCCTGGACAATTCTGATATGAAATTTTTGTTAATGGCTCATTACTTAAAATTTATAAAAGTATATGTTGTACTGGATATGCTATGCCATCTGACCATTCTGTGATTGAAACTTCCTCTTTATATCATAGCTCATTCTACTCAGATGACTGAGTTAATAGCTCAAACCATGACAGCTTGTTAAAGGTTTAATAGTTAATATCTATGCAAATAAACATGCCTTCAAGTTTTTTATGATTATGAAAGGACATTGAAACAAACTCAGAAACTCATTCAAAAATGAAAAACAGGCCGGGCGCACTGTAATCCCAGCACTTTGGGAGGCTGAAGCAGGTGGATCACCAGAGGTCAGGAGTTTGAGACCAGCCTGGCCAACATGGTGAAACATCATCGCTACTAAAAATACAAAAATTAGCTGGGTGTGGTGGCACATGCCTATAATCCCAGCTACTCGGGAGGCTGAGGCAGGAGAATCACTTGAATCCGGGAGGCAGAGGTTGTAGTGACCCAAGATTGCCCCACTGCACTCAAGCCTGGGCGACAGAGAGACTCAAACTAAAAAAGAAAAAGAAAATAATGACTCATGAGAGCCAATCCAACATCTGAAGGGAATCTCTGTTATTAAGACTGAAACACGCGTATAATTTTTTTAAGCTAAAGGAGATAATCTAAGCAATTACTCTGCAAAATCAACAGCCCACACTGATGTAACCACTATTTAGCATCTAAAAGATAGTTGCACAGTCTGATATAAAGAACTCGGAAGGACTAATTCAAATATAACAATTATTCTATCTCTACAGAAGAGAAAAATATATTGGTTATTTCAGACCTGTCTCATGCATAGCAAGCTGGACTTTAGCATTTCAAAGAAGGCAACTTGGTGGTGCCTAAGTCAATTGTCAGAACTTTTGTTCTCATGTCACATGAAAGCGCCTACAATGGCAGGACAGATTGGAACAAATGTTACAAAAATATTGGTGAAGATGATTTTACCTGACAGCTTCAGCTAGTAACAAAGCCTTGCCTTATTTGTAATTGTAACCCAAAAAACAACTATAAACATAGGGTAAAGCTCTGACCAACTCAAGGACTATCTAACCATTTAGAAATGGATAGCATTCAGGTGCCTAAATTGAAAACCTAGACGTTTCATCTATAATTTTCTGGTTAAATTATATTTTCTTTTGCCAAATGATTTGACCCTTAATTGTTACAATAAAAATATTTATAGGTTTTACTTTCTCCACATGAGGAATACATTCAATGACCTCTAATGATAAAGGAATTCACTTTACAGGTGAAATACTTAAGGAATTATAAAAGGTTCTCGCTTTAAAACAGAAACTTATTTGTCTATATAGTCCTTAAAGCTCTAGAAAGATAAAATAAACTAACATTATTTTAAATTAAAATTGTTCAATGTTTCAGAAGAAAGCACATTCTAAATTGTCAGATGCTGTCAAAAACAAATATAGTCACAATCATATGCTCAATGGATGCATGTTGCACATTCCAAGCACACCATCAAGCACAACCCTGGATGATACACAATCTGGAGGCTGGGTACAATAGAAAGATACCAACAAAAGTTAGCCCTAGAAACATGATAAAAGGGTCATTAAGGTACTTTTAACCGAAATACTGCTCTTTAAAATGAAGGGAATATGCCTGTGGATTCATGATTTTAGGTGTAAATGAGCAAAGAATCTCACAAACTAAACTTGCAGTTCTATTGAAAATCTAACCCTGAAGCCCATTAAAAGACCTCCAGAAAGAGATGACTTCCATAGACAGCTTCCCCATAATACATGGGCAAAAAGAAAGACTACATCAGCATAAACAGCTTCCCCCCAAAACTTTTCCTATCAGGGTAGAATAAAAGACAATTTTATTATTAATACTCTTTCTCTTTCTATTTGCAATACTCGTTTCTTTCTATTGCTCGAAAGTACTGGACTGCTAAAAATGGTCACCTTACTCTTCTGTTCCCTTCTTTCAACTGCCTTCTTTCCTATAAGCCCCTTTGAGCTCCTTAATTTGCCTTTCTCAAATAATTATAATGCCTCCAATCTTTTCAAATTTGGGTTCGTCATCTGGCCATATATCCCTCTAATAAAGATTAATCCAGATTAAAAGATTAAACTAAATCTTAACTGGAGTCTAAGCTCCCCCAAATTAGCTAATGCTTCTGTTATCTTATAGAGCATCAAATAAACTCAGAAGTTGGGGATTTAAATGACTAATGACAAAAGTTATGTAGCTTCAGGTACTATGCTTATTACCTGGGTGACAAAATAATCTGTTCACCAATCCCCCATGACACACAATGTACCTGTGTAACAACCCTGCACATGTACCCTGACCTAAATAAAAGTTAAAAAATAAATAAATAAAGCTATGCAGCACCAGGAAGAATTCTTCAGGTGCCCAGGAAGGGAGTATTTAGGCTAGCCCTGGGGCAGAGGGGAATCTGATGTCTCTACCAGCTTCCTAAAGTGGCCTTGGTCCCCAGATACATTTCAGCTGCATCCAGGCCATAGTAACTGTGGTCTTCATGCAAGCTCTCGTACTACACTGGTCTTAGAATCTGTGTGTTAGGGGTACAACCCAGCATGAAACCAGCTTTGGCAGCCATGGGAGTGCCTGTGTTGCCAGCACTCCCAACTCTGGGCAATGCAGCACAGAGAGACACTCCTTCCAACTGGGTAAGAAAAGGGAAGAGTACAAGAAATTTTGTCTTGCAACCAGGTACCAGCCCAGTCACAGTAAAGCACAGCATTGGGCAGAATCCCAAAGCCCCTGATTCTGAGCCACTGCTCCATACGTCCCTTTGGGCCAGGCCAGAAGGGAAAGAGAGGTAGAAAAAAATATATTAGAAAGTTTATTCAAAGAAATAGTAACAGAGAACTTTCAACCTAGAGAAAGATATAAATATCCAGGTATAAGAAGGTCAAAGAATACAAAGAAGATTCAAACCAAATAAGACTACCCCAAGGCATGTAATAATCAAGCTCCAAAGGTCAAAGACAAAGGGAAATCCTTAAAGCAGCAAGAGAAAAAAAGCAAATAACATATAAAGGAGTTCCTATACATCTGGCAACAGACTGCTCAGTGGAAATTTTATAGGCCAAGAAAAAGTGGAATGACATCTCCAAAGTGCTGAAGGGAAAAAACTTCCAACTGAGTATACTATATCCAGCAAAGTTATTCTTCAAACATGAAGACAAAATAAAGACTTTCTCAGACAAACAAAAGCTAGGAGAATTAATCACCACCGGACCTGTCTTACAAGAAATGGTAAAGGCAGTTCTTTATTCTGAAAGAAATAGACACTTACATGTAGCAAGAAATAATCTGAAGGCATAAAATTCACTGGTAAAAGTAAGTACACACACAAATTTGGAATACTCCAATACTGTAATTGTGGTGTATAAAGCACTCAGATATTTAGTATAAAGACTGAAAAGCAAATCTACCAACGATAATAACTACAACAATTTGTTGAGATAGGCTATATAAAAAGACATAAATTCAGAAAACATAAAGTCAAAAAGAAGAGGAATGAAGTTAAAGTACAGAGTGTTATAATTTTTTCTCTGCTTAATTGTTTATTTTATTCATGATTAAAGTTGCCATCAGTTTAAAATAATTTCTAATAACTATAAGATTTTTTGTAAGCCCCATGGTAATCACAAAGCAAAAACATTTAATAGACACATTAAAAACAAAAAACAGAGAAATTAAAACGTACTGCCAGAGAAAATCACTTATTTACTAAGGAATACAGTAAGAAAAAAGAAAGGAGGAGAGAAATTCTAAAACAACTAAAATACAAGTAACAAAATGGTAGTAGTAAGTCCTTACCTATCCATAATAACATGAACTAAATTCTCCAATTGAAAGATATATTACCAGGCATGGTGGCTCATGCCTGTAATCCCAGCACTTTGGGAGGACAAGGCAGGCAGATCACCTGAGATCAGGAGTTCGAGACCAGCCTGGCCAACATAGTGAAACCCCATCTCTACTAAAAATACAAAAATTAGCTGGGCATGGTGGTGCACACCTGTAGTCCCAGGTACTCTGTAGGCTGAGGTGGGAGGATCACTTGTGTCCAGGAGGTGTAGGTTGCAGTGAGCTGAGATCAAGTCACTGCACTCCAGCCTATGTGACAGAATGAGACTCTTTCTCAAAAAATAAAAATAAAAGACATAGAATGACTTAATAAATTTTAGAAAAAGATCCAACTATATGCTGCCTACAAGAAACTCACTTCACATATAAAGACACAGAGAATGAAAGTGAAGAGGGCCAGATGAGGTGGTTCATACATGTAATACCAGCACTTTTGGAGATGAAGGTCAGTTGATCACTTGAGCTCAGGAGTTTGAAACCAGTCTGGGCAACATGGTGAAACTGCGTCACTACAAAAAATACAAAAATTAGCCAGGTATAGTGGCACATGTCTGTAGACCCAGCTACTAGGTAGGCTTAGGTGGGAGAATCACTTGAGCCAGGAGCTGGAGGTTGCAGTGAGCTGGGCTCACACCATTGCACTCCAGCCTGAGTGACTGAGCAAGACTCTTTCTTTAAAAAAAAAAAAAAAAAGTGATGGGTTTAAAAGGATATTCCATAAAAATGGAAATTTTTAAAAAGCAAGAATAGCTATATTTACATCTGATAAAATAGATTTCAAGTCAAAAACTGCAAAGAGAGACAAAGAAGGCCATCATCTAATAATTAAGGGGTCAATTCAGTAAGAAAATATAAAAATTATAAATATATATGCCCCCAACATTGGAGCACTGAAACAAATAAAGTAAACATTAATAGATCAAAAGGAAGAAGTAGACTGCAATACAACAATAGTAAAGGACTTCACTGTCCCTCTATTATACCACTCTGTTATTATCCCTCTATTAGTAGCAATAGACACATCATTGAAACAGAAAATCTACAAAGAAATATCAGAATTAAGCTACACTCTAGATCAAATGAACTCAACTGACATTTACAGAACATTTCATGCAAACTGTTGCATAATACACATAATACACATTCTTCTCATTGGACATGGAACATTCTCCAAAATCACCACATGCTAGGCCACAAACAAATCTTATGGTTTTTGTTCTTGTTGTTGTTGTTTTGAGACAGGGTCTTGCTCTGTCACCTAGACCAACACAGCTCACTGCAGCCTCGACCTCTGAGCTCAACTGATCCTCCCAACTCAGCCTCAAAGGTAGCTGGGACTACAAGCACATGCCACTATACCTGGCTAATTTTTCTATTTTTTTGTAGAGATGGGGTTTCACCATGTTGCCCGAGCTGGTCTTGAACTCCTTGGCTCAAGCAATCCTCCCACCTCAGCCTACCAAGTAGCTGGGACTATAGGTGTGAACTACTACACTCAGCCTGGTAAACAAATCTTAACAAATTCAAAAAAAATCAACATTATATTAAGTATCTTTTCTGACCACAATTAAATAAAACTAGAAATCAATAACAAAAGGAATTTTGGAAACTGCATAAATACATGGAAAGTAAATAATGTGCTCCTGGACAACAAATGGGTCAATGAAGAAATTAAGAAAGCAATTACAACATTTCTTGAGACAAATGAAAATGAAAATACAACATATCAAAACCTAAGAGATAAAGCAAAAGCAGTTTTAAGAGGAAAGTTTATAACAATAAACACCTACATCAAACAAGTGGAAAGTTGTTAAGTAAACAACCTAATGATGCACATCAAAGAACTAGAAAAGCAAGAACAAACAAACCCAAAATTAGTAGAAGAAAAGAAATAATAAATGATAGAGCAGAAATAAATGAAATTGAGACTCAAAAACAATACAAAAGATCAGAAAAGGAAAATTTGGTTTTTTGAAAAGATAAATAAAATTTTAAAACCTTTATTTAGACTAACAAAAACTAAAGAGATAAGACTCAAAGAAATAAAATCAGAAATGAAAAAGGAAATATTACAACTGATACCACAGACATATAAAGGATCATTAGAAACTATTATAAACATCTATATGCCAATAAATTGGAAAACCTAGAAGAAATGGACAAATCCCTGGACACAGACAACCTACCAAGATTAAATCATGAAGATATAAAAGATCTGAACAGACCAATAATATGTAACAAGATAGAACAGTAATAAAGAGTTTCCCATCAAAGAAAAGTCCAGGACATGATGGCTTCACTGCTGAATTCTACCACATGCTAAAGAAAAACTAATATTGATTCTACTCAAAAAGAGGAAGAAATACTTCCAAACTCCTTCTATGAAGCCAGCATTACTCTCATATCAAAACCAAACAAAGATTTTTTTTAAAAAGAGAGAGAAAATGAAAGAAGGAAAGAAAGAGAGAGAGAAAAAAAAGAAAGAAAGAAGGAAAGAAAGAAGAAGGAAAGAAAGAAAGAAAAAGAAAGAAAGAAGGAAAGAAAGAAAGAGGGAGGGAGGGAAGGAAGGAAGGAAGGAAGGAAGGAAGGAAGGAAGGAAGGAAGGAAGGAAGGAAGGCAGGCAGGCAGGCAGGCAGGCAGGCAGGCAGGCAGGCAGGGAAAACTAGGCCAGGCACTTTGGGAGGCCAAGGCAGAATTGCTTGAGCCCAGGAGTTGGAGACCAGCCTTGGCAACATTGCAAGACCCCATCTCTACCAAAAAAAAAAAAAAAAAAAAAAGTTAACTGAGCCTGGTAGCACATACCTGTAGTCCCAGCTACTCAGAAGCTGAGGTAGGAGGATTGCTTGAGCCTGGGAAGTTGAGGCTGGTGACAGAGTGAGACCCTGTCTCAAAAAAAGAAAAGAAAACTACAGACCAATAATTCTGATGAACATAGATACAAAAATCCTCAACAAAATACTAGCAAACCAAATGTAATAATACATTAAAAGAATCATTCATTATGATCAAATGGGATTCATCCCATGATGCAAGAACACACATGCAAATCAATAAATGTAATATATCAGATTAATAGAATCAAAGCACCTTGGAGGCCAAGGCAGGCAGATCGCTTGAGGCTAGGAGTTAGAGACCAGCCTGGGCAACACAGCGAAGCCCTGTCTGTACTAATATTACAAAAATTAGCCTGGCGTGGTGGTGCATGCCTATAATCCCAGCTACTCAGGAGGCTGAGGTATGAGAACTGCTTGAACCCAGGAGGCAAAGGTTGCAGTGAGCTGAGATTGTGCTACTGCACTCTATCTAGCCTGGGCAACAGAGCAAGATTCTGTCAGAAAAAAAATAATCAAGAACAAAAACAAAATGATCATTTCAGTACATTCCAAAAATTATTATATAAAATTCAGTATCTTTTCATGATGAAAACATTTGACAAACTGGATATAGAAGGAACATATCTCAAAAAAATAAAGACCATTTATGACAAACCCACAGCTAGCACAATACTGACTGGGAAAAAATTGAAAGCCCTTCCTCTAATACCTGCAATAAGACAAGGATGCTCACTTTCATTAAACATAGTAGTAGAAATCGTAGCCAGAGCAATTAGACAAAAGAAAAGACTAAAGGGCATCCAACTTGGAAAGGAAGAAGTCAAATTGTCCTCATTTGCAGATGACATAATTTTTATATTTAGGAAAACTTAAAGATGTTAGCAAAAAACTAGTAGAACTGATAAACAAATTCAGTAAAGTTGCAGGATATAAAAACAACATACAAAAATCAGTAGCATTCCAGCCAACAATCTGAAAAAGTAATCAAGAAAGCAAGCCCATTTACAATAGCTATGAAATATAGATTGCATGGGAATAAATTTAAGCAAAGAAGCAAAAGAATGCTACAATGAAAACTATAAAACACTGATGAAAGAGATTAAAGAAGACATCAAAAATGGAAAAATATCTCATGCTCATGGATTTGAAGAATTATTATTGTTAAAATGACCATATTGTTGTTAAAATGTCCATACTTCATAGACCCAAAGAAATCTGCAGATTTAATGCTATCCTTATCAAAATACCAATGACATTCTCCACAGAAATAGAAAAAATCCTAAAATCTGTATGGAATCACAAAAGATCCTGAATAGCCAAAGCAATTCTGAGCACAAAGAACAAAGTTGGAGGTACTACATTACCTGACTTCAAAATATACTACAAAAGCATAGTAACCAAAACAGCTTAGTACTTGCATACAAACAGACACACAGACTAATGGAACAGAATTGAAAACACAGAAATAAATCCACACATTTATAGCTAACTTATTTTTGACAAAGGCACCAAAAATATACACTGGGAAAATGAGTCTCTTCAATAAATGGTGCTGGGAAATTGGATATCCATATGTAGAATGAAACTAGAACTCTATTTCTCACATATACAAAAATTAAATCAAAATGGATTAAAGACTGAAATGTATGACCCAAAACTATGAAACTACTGCAAGTAAAAAAAAAAAAAAAAAAAAAAAAAAAACCACCATGGAAATGCTTTAGCACATTTGTCCAGGCAAGGATTTTTGGGGTAAGACTTCAAAAGCACAGGCAACAAAAGCAAAAATTGACAAATGGGATCACATCCACCTAAAAAGCTTCTGTACAGCAAAGGAAAAAATCAGCACAGTGAACAGACAACCTACAGAGTGGGAGAAAATGTTTGCAAACTATCTATCTGACAAGAAATTAATAAAAGACTATATAAGGAACTCAAACAACTCAACCAAAAAAATCCAATTAAAAAAACAAAACATTTGAATAGCCATTTCTCAAAAGGAGACATACAAATGTTCAACAGGTATATTTTAAAATGCTAAACATCACTAATACGAAAATGCAAATCAAAATCACAATGAGATATCACCTTATCCCAGTTAAAACGGCTTTTATTCAAAGGACAGAAAATAACAGATGATGGTAAGGTTACAGAGGAAGGGGAATGCTCGTGCATGGTTGGTAGAAATGTAAATTAGTATAGCCACTATGGAAAGCAGTATGGAGGTTCCTCAAAGAAACAAAAATAGAACAAACATATAATCCAGCAGTCCCACTACTGGGTATGTATCCAAAAAAAAGGAAATCAGTATATTGAAGAGACATCTGCACTCTCATATTTATAGCACCACTATTCAAATAGCCATGATATGGAATCAACCTAAGTGTCCATCAATGGATAAACTGATAATGAAAATATGGTATATATACACAATGGAATCAATTTCATTCAGTCATAAAAAAGAATGAAATCCTGTCATTTGCAGCAACATGAATTGAAGTGGGGGACATTATGTTAAGTGAAATAAGATAGGCACTAAAAGACACATATTGTGTGCTCTTACTTATATTTGGGAACTAAAAACATTGATCTCACAGAGGCAGTGAATAGAATGGTGGTTACCAAAGGCTGAAAAGGAGAGTGGAGAGGGAGCTGGAGTATGAAGAGGGGTTGGATAATAGATACAAAAGTACAGCTAGATAAGAGGAATAAGTTCTAGAGCTCAATAGCATGATAGAATGACTATAATTAATGATAATTTACTGTATATTTTTAAATAGCTAGAAGAGAAGATATGGAATGTTCCCAACACAAAGAAATTATGTTTGAGGTGATAGATATCGCAATTACACTGATTTTATCATTACATATTTTATGCATGTATCAAAATATTACATGGTCCCCATAAATATGTATAATTATTGTTTGTGTATAAATTTTAAAAATTAGATATATTTATGTAATACCCCATCCAGGGTTTTTGCCTTTCACAATTAGAACAATTAAATTTAGATAGTGTTTGATATAACCAGTTAATAATGATGTGTTTGTATTCTCTCAATGTGTACCCTAGGACTATTCCTTCTGTGTACTTATTATATGGCCCTTCAGTGCTTACCACATCAAAATGTGATATTTTCACATCCTTTCATATAGTCATTTGGCCTTTCAATGTATTCAAAACAAACTCTCCAGCTGCTCTTATTTATTTAAGATCCCAAGTTGAAAGTTACTAGGATGTATCCAAAACACAAGATTTCGCCTGTTTATACAAAGATTAGTTCCCAAAGTAATACATGATTCAATACATAGTCAGTTTATACCTGACTATGACCAAATAGCACACAAAAGAGCTCAAGCTTTAGAAGCCAAAAGACTAGCATGTACTTATTAACTAGATAATAGGTTACTCTCTACTTCTACTGACCAGTTACTATGGATTGAATGTTTGTGTCCCCTCAAAATCCATGTTGAAATCTTAACCCTCAATGTGATGGTGTGAGAAGATGGGCTTTTGGAAGGTAATTAGCTCATGAGATTGGAGCTTTCATAAATGGGATTTATGCCCTTATGAAAGGGACCTCAGCATTCTTTTGTTCCATCATGTGAGAATACAAAGATAAGTCACTGCCTGAAACAAGTACAGGACCCCTAACAGAATCCAAATATACTGGCACTCTGATCTCAGATCTCCAGAACTGTGAACAATAAGTGCTTGTTCTTTAAGCCATTCAGACTGTGGTAATTTGTTGTAGCAGCCAAACAGACTAAGACACCATTTCAAGAAAGGATCTGCCTCAGAAACTATTATGAACACTTCTGTGCACACAAACTAGAAAATCTAGAGGAAATGGATAAGTTCCTAGACATACACAATCTCCTTAAAACACTGAACAAACCAATATCAAGTTCCAAAATTAAATCAGTAATAAAAAACTTACCAGCCAAAAATAGTCCCAGACCAGATGGACTCACAGCTGAATACTACCACACATACAAAGAAGAGCTGGTACCAATCCTACTGAAACTATTCTTAAAAATAGAAACTATTCTTAAAATAGAGGAACAACTCTTCCCTAACATATCCTATGAAGCCAGTACCACCTTGATACCAAAGTCTGGCACAGACCCAATGATAAAAGAAAACTACTGGCCAATATCCCTGATGAACATAGATCCAAAAACCCTCGACAAAATACCAGCAAACTGAATCCAGTGGCATATCAAAAACTTAATTCACCATGATCAAGTCGGGTTCATTCCTGGGATGCAAGTCGGTTCAACATACACAAATCAATATACATGATTCACCACTTAAGAGGAATCAAAACCAAAAAATATCTGATTATTTCAATAGACACAGAAAAAGATTTTGATAAAATCCAACATCCCTTCATGATAAAAAGGCCTCAACAAACTAGACATCAAAAGAATATACCTCAGTAAGAGCCACCTATGACAAATCCACCCACCACCAACATCTTACTGAATAGGCAAAAACTGGGAGCATTCCCCTTGAGAAGAGAACTGGAATAAGACAAGGATGCCCACTCGCATTACACATATTCAACATAGTACTGGAATACTTTGCCAGAGCAATCAGGCAAGAAAAAGAAATAAAAGGCATCTAAATAGGAAAAGAAAAAGTCAAATTATCTCTCTTCACTGATGATACAATTCTACACCTAGAAAACTCTAAAGACTAAACCAAAAGGCTCCTGGAACTAATAAAAGACTTCAGTAAAGTTTCAGGATACAAAATCAATGTACAAAAATCAGTAGGATTCAATAACATTCAAGTTGAGAGCCAAATCAAGAATGCAATTCTATTTACAATGGCCACAAAAAAATAAAATAAAATAAAATATCTAGGAATACAGATAACCAAGGAGGTGAAAGATTTCTACAAAGAGAACTACAAAACACGATTAGAAGAAATCACAACCTATAATCCCAGCACTTTGGGAGGCCAAGGCAAGTGGACCACAAGGTCAGGAGATCGAGACTATCCTGGCTAACGTGGTGAAACCCCATCTCTACTAAAAATACAAAAAATTAGCCGGGTGTGGTGGTGGGCGCCTGTAGTCCCAGCTACTCAGGAGGCTGAGGCAGGAGAATGGTGTGAACCTGGGAGGCTGAGCTTGCAGTGAGCAGAGATTGCACCACTGCACTCCAAGCTGGGAGACAGAGCAAGATTCCGTCTCAAAAAAAAGAAAAAAAAAATCACAGAAGATCACAGAAAAATGGAAAAACATTATACGTTTATAGATGGGAAGAATCAATATTATTAAAATGGCCATACTGTCCAAAGCAATCAACAGATTCAATGCTATTTCGATCAAGCTACCAACATCATTTTTCACAGATCTAGAAAGAACTATTTTAAAATTCATAAGGAAACAAACAAACAAAAAAGAACTCAAATAGTCAAAGCAATCCTAAGCAAAAAGAACAAAGTCAGAAGCACCATCTTCAAACTGTACTATAAGGCTACAATAACCAAAATAGCATGTTACTGGTACAAAAACAGACACATAGGCCAATCGAAGAGACTGCAGTACCAGAAATAAAGCCACACACCTATAGTCACTTGATCTTAAACAAAGTCAACAAAAATAAGCAGTAGGGAAAGAACTCTCTATTCAATAAATGATGCTACGTTAACTGCCCAGCCATATCCAGAAGAAAGAAATTGGACTCTTACATTTCATCATATGCAAAGATTAACTCAAGATGGATGAAATATTTAAATGTAAGATCTCAAACTATAAAAATCCTAGAAGAAAACCTAGGGAACACTATTCTGGACATCAGCCTGGGGAAAGAATTTATAACTAAGTTCTCAGAAGCAATTGCAACAAAAACAAAAGTTGAAAAGCAGAGCCTAATTAAAAGACCTTCTGCACAGCAAAAGAAACTAATAGAGTAAATGGAAAACCTATAGAATGGGATAAAATATTCGCAAACTATACATCCCACAAACTATGCATCCTAGAACTATGCATTCTAATATCTGGAACCTATAAAGAACTAAAACAATTCAACAAGCAAAAATAAATAACCCCATTTAGAAATGGGGAAAAGACATGAACAGACATTTCTGAAAAGAGGATATATGAGCAGTCAACAAATACATTAAAAAATGCTCAACATCGCTAATGATCAGAGAAATGCACATCAAAACCACAATGAGATACCATCTCATACCAGTCAGAATGGCTACTATTAAAATGTCAAAAAACAAGAGATGCTGTTGAGGCTACAGAAAAAAAGAGAATCCTTATATACTGTTGATAGGAGTATTAATTGGTTCAGCCACTGTGGAAAGCAATTTGGAGATTTCTCAAATAACTTAAAATGGAACTACCATTCAAACCAGCAATCCCATTACTTGGTATATATCCAAAAGAAAATAAATTATTCTACCAAAAAGACACATGCACTCACATGTTCATCGCAGCACTATCACAATAGCAAAGACATGTAATCAACCTAAGTGCCCATCAATGGTGGATTGCATAAAAAAAAGGTGGTACAAAAAATATGAATTACCATCAGAGAATACTATAAACACCTCTACGCAAATAAACTAGAAAATCTAGAAGAAATGGATAAATCCCTGGACACATACACCCTCCCAAATTCAGGTATTTGACTTCCCAGAAATAAGTCAAATCCCTGAATAGACCAATAACAAGTTCTGAAATTGAAGCAGTAATTAGTAGCCTACCAACTAAAAAAAGTCCAGGACCAGACAGATTCACAGCCAAGTTCTACCAGAGGTACAAAGAGGAGCTGGTACCACTCCTTCTGAAATTATTCCAAACAATAGAAAAAGAGGGAATCCTCCATAACTTATTTTATGAGGCCAGCATCATCCTGATACCAAAACTGGGCAGAGACAGAACAAAAAAATAAAATTTCAGGCCAATATCACTGATGAACATTGATGTGAAAATCCTCAATAAAATACTGGCAAACTGAATCCAGCAGCCCATCAAAAATCTTGTCCACGATCAAGTCAGCTTCATACCTGGCATGCAAGGCTGGTTCAACATACACAAGTCAATAAATGTGATCCATCACATAAACAGAACCCATGACAGAAACCACATGATTATCTCAATAGATGCAGAAAAGGAATTCAACAAAATTCAACATCACTTCATGCTAAAAACTCTCAATAAACTAGGTATTGATGGAACGTATCTCAAAATAATAAGAGCTATTTATGACAAACCCACAGCCAGTATCATACTGAATGGACAAAAGCTGGAAGCATTCCCTCTGAAAACCGGCACAAGACAAGGATGCCATCTCTCACCACTCCTATTCAAGATAGTATTGGAAGTTCTGGCCAGGGCAATCTGGCAAGAGAAAGAAAGTATTCAAATAGGAAGAGAGGAAGTCAAATTGTCTCTGTTTGCAGATGACATGATTGTATATTTAGAAAACCCCATCATCTCAGCCCAAAATCTCCTTAAACTGATAAACAACTTCAGCAAAGTCTCAGGATACAAAATCAATGCGCAAAAAGCACACGCATTCCTATACACCAAGAACAAACAGAGAGCCAAATCATGAGTGAACTCCCATTCACAACTGCTACTAAGAGAATAAAATACCTAGGAATCCAACTTAAAAGGGATGTGAAGGACTTCTTCAAGGAGAACTACAAACCACTGCTCAATGAAATAAGAGAGGACACAAACAAAATAGAAAAATATTGCATTCTCATGGATAGGAAGAATCAATATCATGAAAATGGCCATACTGCCCAAAGTAATTTATAGATTCAATGCTATCCCCATCAAGCTACCATTGACTTTCTTCACAGAATTGGAAAAAACTACTTTAAACTTCATATGGAACCAGAAAACAAAAACAAAAACAAAAACAACACAATCTAGTACTAACCCTATTTTACAGGATACTGAGACACAGATATGTATAGAATATCTGAAAGAATACACAAGAAACTGGTGATGGTAGCTGCTTTGGGGAAATGGAAGGAAGTGCCGAACTAAGAGGAGGACTTATTTTCTCTGCTGTATTGTTCAAATTTTTTTGCCATGTGAACATATTATTGAATGGCTGTCACAAAAAGAAAAACTGATTAAACAGATGGAAAAACCCAGCAGTCACTGTCAAAAGACATAACATTTCTTTTTATTCGAAGAATATGGAAACACATGAAGATGTTTTCACAAAGCAGAAGATAGCAAGCATGCTCCCAGACTGGGGTCTCTTAGAAAGCCTGAATTTTCACCTGGAAGCATTCTGGTTGTCTCTTATTTTATATAACTAATTTATTCACTTCTAAATAATTTGCCATTTGTGAAAATTTAAATCCTCTAAGAGTGTCTATTGCCATGTTTCTGCTAAACACATTGCTATCTCATTAAGACAACAACGGAATTACCTATTAAAAATTATAAATTTTTAAACAAGTTATATCACTCCAGGTATAAGATAATAGGTTTTACTGTGGAAGTGGCACTGGGCTAATAAAAAATAGGTAACTATCAACTTGTTATAATTATATTCCTTGGGGAGGATTACTTAAAAAGAATGTCCTGGATCCTAGGAGCCTTTTTTTTTTTTTTTTTTTTTTTTTTTTTTTTTTTTTTTGTAAATAAGATCTCACTGTCACCCAGGCTGAAGTGCAGTGGCATAATCACGGCTTACATGCAACCTCAACCTCCTGGGCTCAAGCAATCCTCCAGCCTCAGCCTCCCGAGTAGCTAGGATTACAGGTGTGTGACACCATGCCCAGTTAATTTTTTGAGAAGGAGTTTCACCATGTTCCCCAGGCTGGTCGGCTGGTCTCCAGCTCCTGGGTTCAAGTGATCTGCCTGCCTTGGCCTCCCAAAGTGCTGTGATTACAAGCCTGAGCCACCACACCTGGCCCTGGGAGCTTTTCAATCGTATTTTCTGAAACTCTTGTTTATCTTTCTGTGGTTAAAGGAACATTTGACTGTGTGAAGAAAACAGACCAATTGGCTGGGCACAGTGGCTCACGCCTGCAATCCCAGCACTTTGGGAGGCTGAGGCAGGCAGATCACCTGAGGTCAGGAGTTCAAGACCAGCCTGGCCAACATGGCAAAACCCCATCTCTATTAAAAATACAAAAACTAGCTGGGTGTGGTGCAACGCACCTGTAATCCCAGCTACTCGGGAGGCTGGGGCAGGAGAATCACTAGAATCCAGGAGGTGGAGGTTGCAGTGAGCCAAGAATAAGCCAAGATCACGCCATCGAATTACAGTCTAGGTGACAGAGTAAGACTCCAGCAAAAGAAGAAGAGAGAAGAAGAAGAAGAGGAAGAGGAAGAGGAAGCAGACCAATAGAAAGGTATCTGGTCTTGAGACACAACCTTTTCAATTAAACTTCCTATTCATTTGTCCATCTGTCTATTTTTCTTGAGTTCTTTTTTCTTTTCTTTGTACCCAGATGAGCTCATTTTCTTGAGTTGTTACATAGCTGGAAGATAAAAAAAATTCTGCCAATCAAATGATGCTTCCTTAAATCTCATCTCTGCTGATGTTCTAGTCTTTAAGCTTCACCCAGTCCCATTCCTGAATTCCAAGCCTGACATGTGGATTCCCTATACCCAAGGTCACTGTACTGATTCCCTGCTTATGGTCTACTCCCTCTACATCTAGTCTCCATTCTGGCTTGACACTCTCAAACAAACTTTAGTCGAAGGCCTGCTCTTCCTGGGACAGCCCCTAGAGTGTATTACCTTTAGCCAGTGTATAGTCTCACCCAGTGGAGGACACAAATAAGATCTCATGTCAAACCACCACTGCTGTCCCAACTTAGGAGGTGGGTAGCGGAGATTGATAAGGAGTTCTTTAATCTCTGGGAACAGAACACTTTAAAAATCTTTTCACTTTTAATAATGAACATTCCCCTAACTCTTGTTGTCAGAATTCTGATGCCACTATAAGTTCTCCCTTACGTTCCTCCCATCTCCACCACACATACACACACAAACACACATGCACGCACAAAAAAAAACACCAGACACATACAAACCCATGTATTTAAATAAATAAAATACTTGAGCAATTTCTTCACAGTCTTGAGGACAGAAATTGAGTCTCAAACATACCAGGAGCTTTACTAAATTCTCTATATACATCTTTCACCTTCCTAGATGAATGAAAGGGTTTCTGCCAACACTTCAGTAAATTATAAAAGCCAAATATCTCTGTTTTGAAGGTTGAATTATTAGGGGAAAGACAAATATGGAACCTATTTAAAAATGTATAACATGAGAGAAGGATAGCACTTACTACACAAATTAGAATTAGACATAATCCCCAGCCTGAAGGAGCTCAAGAGTTGAGCAAATAGAATTAATGATACAAATTACAAGACTTCTAATATACAAAAAGAGAAGATAAAGAGATCAAAAAGATAGAAGATATGATAATGAATACAGAAAATAGTCATATTTCTAACCTTTTGAACCTGTAAATAACAGAAAACTCTAAAGGACAAAGGAAAATAAAGTAAGCAAAGGTAATAATCAATGATACCTAAAAGAAAACCTTCCCAATTTAAGAAGTTATTTGATCCCAGAGTTGAGATATTCCTACATGTAAGGAAAAATTAATAAATATATTATGATGACTTTTAAAGCTCAAAAGTAAAGAAAGACTCTAAAAAATTCTAGACAACACAAAATGAAATTACATACAACAGAATGAAAGGGAATTTGCCTTCTTTTTTGCAATTCTAAATGCTAGAAACAATAGAATTAAAACTAGGTCTAAATCTCCCATGAAAAACTAAAGTTATTTTGTTTTTATATTTGACAATTATATAAATATGCTTAATAATGTTTTGAAATTTGTAATGGCTTAAAGTGGAATTTAAAATAGACTGTCCCAACTTCTAGATCACTGGAGAAGAAGGTGGGTAAACCAATCTATATATAGGAGAAAATAATACAGAATTGGGGAAGAAGAAGAGTGTGCTGAACAATTCAGAAAAGATAGCTGTCATTATATTCTTTCTGACAAGGAGTAAGATAGAAACCACACCCTCAGCCCTCTTCAAAGAGGGCTAGCTCAGACCCTAGCTCCCAGACAGCATCACTGGACCTACTAGGGGAAGGGGGAAACTCACTGCCCTGAAGGGAAAGACACAAGCCTGACTAGATTCTCCACATGCTAACTGAAGAGCCCTTAGGCCTTGAGTGAACATAGGTGGTAGGTAGGGAGTGGTCACAGTGGGCTTTGGGCAAGACCCAGTGCTGTGTTGGCTTCAGGCCTGACCCAGCATAGCCCCAGTGCTGGCGACCACAAGAGTGCTTGTGCCATCCTTCCCCAAGCTCCTGGGAGCTCAAAACAGAGAGACTCTGCTTGTCTGGGGAAAGATAAGAGAGGAGAACAAGAGTCTGCCTGGTAATCCAGGGAATTCTCCTGGATCTTACCTAAGATCACCAGGGTAGTACCCCTATGAGTCTGCAAGAGCCATTGTTTCACTGAGCTTGGGGTCTCATAATGCAGATATGACCCGAGAGATTTTCCTCACAACACTTAAGTCCCTTTGAATACCTGGAAAGCCTTCTGAAGGAGGACAGGTACAAACAGACTGCAAAGACTATAATAAATACCTAACTCTTTAATGCCCAGACACCAATGAACATCTAAAAGCATCAAGACCAGCAAAACACGACCTCACCAAACAAACTAAAGAAGACACCAGGCACCAATCACAGAGAGAGAGAGATATATGACCTTCCAGACAGAGAATTCAAAAGAGCTGTTTTGAGGAAGCTCAAAGACATTCAAGATAACACAGAGAAGGAATTCAGATTCCTATCAGAAAAATTTAACAAAGAGATTGGAATAATTAAAAAGAATCAAGTAGACATTCTGAGGTGAAAAATGCAATTGACTACTAAAGAATGCATCAGTCTCTTAATAGCGGAATTGATCAAGCAAAAAAAAAAGAATTAGTGAGCTTGAAGATAAGCTGTTTGAAAATACACAGAGGAGACAAAAGAAAAGAGGATTTTTTTTTTTTGAGATGAAATTTTGCTCTTGTCGCCCAGGCTGGAGTGCAATGGCACGATCTCAGCTCACTGCAACCTATGCCTCCTGGGTTCAAGCGATTATCCTGCCTCAGCCTCCTGAGTAGCTGGGATTACAGACATCTGCCACCATGCCCAGCTAATTTTTGTATTTTTAGTAGAGACAGGGTTTCATCATGTTGGTAAGACTGGTTTCGAACTCCTGAGCTCAGGTGATCCCCCCGACCTCGGCCTCCCATAATGCTGGGATTACAGGCATGAGCCACCTCGCCCAGCCAGAAAAAATAATTTTAAAAAATGAAGTGCACCTACAGGATCTAGAAAATAGCCTCAAAAGGGCAAAACTAAGAGTTATTGGCCTTAAAGAGGAGATAGAGAAAGGGATAGGAGTAGAAAGTTTATTCAATTTTAATTTTCTGCATATGGCTAGCCAGTTCTCGCAGCACCATTTATTAAATAGAGAATCCATTCTCCATTGCTTGTTTTTGTCAGGTTTGTCGAATATCAGATGGTTGTAGATGTGCAGTCTTATTTCTGAGTTCTGTATTCTGTTTCATTGATCTATGTGTCTGTTTTTGTATCAGTACTGTGCTCTTTGGTTACTGTAGAGCCTTGTGGTAGTTTGAAGTCAGGTAGCCTGATGCCTTCAGCTTTGTTCTTTTTGCTTAGGACTCTGTCTTGGCCACCCAGGCTCTTTTCTGGTTTCATATGAATTTTAAAATATTTTTTTCTAATCCTGTGAAGAATGTCAACAGTAGTTTAATAGAAATAGCATTAAATCTATAAATTATTTTGGGCAGTATGGCCACTTTCACAATATTCATACTTCCTGTCCATGAGTATGGAATGTTTTTTAATTTGTTGTGTCTTCTCTGATTTCCTTTAGCAGTGGTTCATAGTTCTTCTTGAACAGGTCCTTTACTTCCCTCATTAGCTGTATTCCCAGGTGTTTTATTCTCTTTGTAGCAATTGTGAGTGGGAGTTTTTTTCACGATTTGGCTCTCTGCTCATCTCTTGTTGGTGTATAGGAATGCTTACGCTTTTTGCACATTGATTTTGTATCCTGAGACTTTGTTGAAGTTGCTTATCAGCTTAAGAAGCTTTTGGACTGAGACGATCACTCCTTTACACCTTATACAAAAATTAACTCAAGATGGATTAAAGACTTAAATATAAAATCAAAAACTCTAAAATCCCTAGAAGAATATCTAGGCAATACCATTCAGGACATAGCCATGGGCAAAGATTTCATGACAAAAACATCAAAAGCAACTGCAACAAAAGCAAAAATTGACAAATGGGATCCAATTAAACTAAAGAGCGTCTGCAGAGCAAAAGAAACTATCATCAGAGTGAACAGACAACCTATAGAATGAGAGAAAATTTTTGCAATCTATCCATCTAAGAAAGGTCTAATATCCAGAATCTACAAGGAACTTAAATAAATTTGTAAGAAAAAACAACCCCATTAAAAGTGGGCAAAGGACGTGAACAGATGCTTTTCAAAACAAGACATACATGTGGCTAACAAACATATGAAAAAAAGCTCAACATCACTGATCATTACAGAAATGCAATTCAAAACTGCAATGAGATATCATCTCATGCCAGTCAGAATGGCAATTATTAAAAAGTCAAGAAACAACATATGTTGGCGAGGCTGCAGAGCAATAGAAATGCTTTTACATTGTTGGTGGGAATGTAAATTATTTCAACTATTCTGGAAGACAGTGTGGCAATTCCTCAAAGAACTAGAACTGGAAATACCGTTTGATGCAGCAATCCCATTACTGGCTACACACCCAAAGGAATAGAAAGTTTTCTATTATAAAAATACATGCACACATATGTTCATTGCAGCACTATTCACAATCACAAAGACACAGAATGAACCCAAATGCCCATCAATGATAGACTTGATAAAGAAAATGTGGTACATATAGACCATGAAATACTATGCAGATGCAGCCATAAAAAGGAACAAGATCATGTCCTTTGCAATGACATGGATGGAGCTGGAAGCCATTATTCTCAGCAAACTAATGCAGGAACAGAAAACCAAACACTGCATGTTCCCACTTGTCAGTGGGAGCTGAACATAGAAACATAGGGTGGAGAATAACACACACTGGGGCTTGTTGGGAAAAAATGTTGGAAGGGGGAGCATTAGGAAAAATAGCTAATGCATACTGGGCTTTATAACAGGAGATAGATTGATAGGTGCAGCAAATCACCATGGCACACATTTACTTCGGTAACAAACCTGCACATCCTGCACATATACCCTGGAACTTAAAATTTTATTTAAAGGTATAGTAACAGAAAACTTCCAAAACCTAGAGAAAGATATCAATATCCAAGTACAAGAAGGTTATAGAACACCAAGCAGATTTAACCAAAAGAAGAGTACCTCAAGACATTTAATAATCAAACTCCCAAACGTCAAGGATAAAGAAAGGATTCTAAAAGCAGAAAGAGAAAAGAAACAAGTAATATAAAATGCAGTATTTCTGGCAGCAGACTTTTCAGTGGAAGCCTTACAGGCCAGGAAAGAGTGGCATGACATATTTAAAGTGCTGGGAAAAAAAGTTTATCTTAGAACGTTATATCCGGTGAACATGAAAGAGAATTAAGGACTTTCCCAGATAAACATAAGCTGAGGGATTTCATCAACACCAGATCTCTCCTAAAAGAAATGCTAAAGACAGTTCTTCGATCTGAAAGAAAAGGACATTAATGAGCAATAAAAAATCATCTAAACATACAAAACTCACTGGTAATAGTAAATACAGAAAAAAAACCGCTAAATAACACTGTAATTGTGATATGTAAACTACTTGAGTAGAAGGGCTAAAAGTTTAACCTATCAAAAATAATAACTACAAAAACTTTTCAAGACATAGATAGTATAATAAGATATAAATGAAAACAACAAAAAGAAAAAGTGTTGAGTTTTTGTTTTCTCTTTGCTTGTTTATTAATTTGTTTATGCAATCAGTGATAAGTTGTTATCAGTTTAAAATAATGGCTTATATTATTTGCAAGCCTCATGGTAACCTCAAATTTAAAAACATAAAACAGATACACAAAGAATTTTAAAAAGTAGTATGTTAAAACATATCATCAGATAAAAACACCTTCACTAAAAGGAAGACAGAAAGGAAAGGAAGAAGAAAGAAAATGCCACAAAACAACTGGAAAACTAATAACAAAATGGTAGGAGTAAGTCCTTAATTATCAATAATAACTGAAAGTGGAACAAACTCTCCAATCAAAAAACATAGAGTAACTAAATGCATAAAAAAAACAAGACCCAGTGCAATCATCTGTTACCTATAAGAAACACATTTCCGAGGGAGGAGCCAAGATGGCCGAATAGGAACAGCTCTGGTCTACAGCTCCCAGCCTGAGCAACGCAGAAGACCGGTGATTTCTGCATTTCCATCTGAGCTACCGGGTTCATCTCACTAGGGAGTGCCAGACAGTGGGCGCAGGTCAGTGGGTGCACGCACCGTGCGCGAGCCGAAGCAGGGCGAGGCATTGCCTCACTCGGGAAGCGCAAGGGGTCAGGGAGTTCCCTTTCCTAATCAAAGAAAGGGGTAACGGATGGCACCTGGAAAATCGGGTCACTCCCAACCGAATACTGCACTTTCCAAACGGGCTTAGAAAACGTCGCACCACGAGATTATATCCCGCACCTGGCTCGGAGGGTCCTACGCCCACGGAGTCTCGCTGGTTGCTAGCACAGCAGTCTGAGATCAAACTGCAAGGTGGCAGCGAGGCTGGGGGAGGGGTGTCTGCCATTGCCCAGGCTTGCTTAGGTAAACAAAGCAGCCAGGAAGCTCGAACTGGGTGGAGCCCACCACAGCTCAAGGAGGCCTGCCTGCCTCTGCAGGCTCCACCTCTGGGGGCAGGTCACAGACAAACAAAAAGACAGCAGTAACCTCTGCAGACTTAAATGTCCCTGTCTGACAGCTTTGAAGAGAGCAGTGGTTCTCCCAGCATGCAGCTGGAGATCTGAGAATGGACAGACTGCCTCCTCAAGTGGGTCCCTGACCCCTGACCCCCGAGCAGCCTAACTGGGAGGCACCCTCCAGCAGGGGCACACTGACACCTCACACGGCAGGGTACTCCAACAGACCTGCAGCTGAGGGTCCTGTCTGTTAGAAGGAAAACTAACAAACAGAAAGGACATCCACACCAAAAACCCATCTGTACATCACCATCATCAAAGACCAAAAGTAGATAAAACCACAAACATGGGGAAAAAACAGAGCAGAAAAACTGGAAACTCTAAAAATCAGAGCGCCTCTCCTCCTCCAAAGGAACGCAGCTCCTCACCAGCAACAGAACAAAGCTGGATGGAGAATGACTTTGACAAGCTGTGAGAAGAAGGCTTCAGACGATCAAATTACTCTGAGCTACGGGAGGACATTCAAACCAAAGGCAAAGAAGTTGAAAACTTTGAAAAAAATTTAGAAGAATGTATAACTAGAATAACCAATACAGAGAAGGGCTTAAAGGAGCTGATGGAGCTGAAAACCAAGGCTCAAGAACTACGTGAAGAATGCACAAGCCTCAGGAGCCGATGCGATCAACTGGAAGAAAGGGTATCAGCGATGGAAGATGAAATGAATGAAATGAAGTGAGAAGGGAAGTTTAGAGAAAAAAGAATAAAAAGAAATGAACAAAGCCTCCAAGAAATATGGGACTATGTGAAAAGACCAAATCTACATCTGATTGGTGTACCTGAAAGTGACGGGGAGAATGGAACCAAGTTGGAAAACACTCTGCAGGATATTATCCGGGAGAACTTCCCCAATCTAGCAAGGCAGGCCAACATTCAGATTCAGGAAATACAGAGAATGCCACAAAGATACTCCTCGAGAAGAGCAACTCCACGACACATAATTGTCAGATTCACCAAAGTTGAAATGAAGGAAAAAATGTTAAGGGCAGCCAGAGAGAAAGGTCGGGTTACCATCAAAGGGAAGCCCATCAGACTAACAGTGGATCTCTTGGCAGAAACCTTACAAGCCAGAAGAGATTGGGGGCCAATATTCAACATTCGTAAAGAAAAGAATTTTCAACCCAGAATTTCATATCCAGCCAAACTAAGCTTCATAAGCGAAGGATAAATAAAATACTTTACAGACAAGCAAATGCTGAGAGATTTTGTCACCACCTGGCCTGCCATAAAAGAGCTCCTGAAGGAAGTGCTAAATATGGAAAGGAACAAACGGTACCAGCCGCTGCAAAATCATGCCAAAATGTAAACACCATCGAGACTAGGAAGAAACTGCATCAACTAACAAGCAAAATAAGCAGCTAACATCATAATGACAGGATCAAATTCACACATAACACTATTAACTTTAAATGTAAATGGACTAAATGCTCCAATTAAAAGACACAGACTGGCAAATTGGATAAACAGTCAAGACCCATCAGTGTGCTGTATTCAGGAAACCCATCTCACGTGCAGAGACACACATAGGCTCAAAATAAAAGGATGGAGGAAGATCTACCAAGCAAATGGAAAACAAAAAAAGGCAGGGGTTGCAATCCTAGTCTCTGATAAAACAGACTTTAAACCAACAAAGATCAAAGAGACAAAGAAGGCCATTACATAATGGTAAAGGGATCAATTCAGCAAGAAGAGCTAACTATCCTAAATATATATGCACCCAATACAGGAGCACCAGATTCATAAAGCAAGTCCTGAGTGACCTACAAAGAGACTTAGACTCCCACACATTAATAATGGGAGACTTTAACACCCCACTGTCAACATTAGACAGATCAATGAGACAGAAAGTTAACAAGGATACCCAGGAATTGAACTCAGCTCTGCACCAAGTGGACCTAATAGACATCTACAGAACTCTCCACCCCAAATCAACAGAATATACATTTTTTTACCAGCACACCACACCTATTCCAAAATTGACCACATACTTGGAAGTAAAGCTCTCCTCAGCAAATGTAAAAGAACAGAAATTATAACAAACTATCTCTCAGACCACAGTGCAATCAAACTAGAACTCAGGATTAAGAATCTCACTCACAACTGCTCAACTACATGGAAACTGAACAACCTGCTCCTGAATGACTACTGGGTACATAAAGAAATGAAGGCAGAAATAAAGATGTTCTTTGAAACCAACGAGAACAAAGACACAACATACCAGAATCTCTGGGACGCATTGAAAGCAGTGTGTAGAGGGAAATTTATAGCACTAAATGCCCACAAGAGAAAGCAGGAAAGATCCAAAATTGACACCCTAACATCACAATTAAAAGAACTAGAAAAGCAAGAGCAAACACATTCAAAAGCTAGCAGAAGGCAAGAAATAACTAAAATCAGAGCAGAACTGAAGGAAATAGAGACACAAAAAACCCTTCAAAAAATTAATCAATCCAGGAGCTGGTTTTTTGACAGGATCAACACAACTGATAGACCGCTAGCAAGACTAATAAAGAAAAAAAGAGAGGAGAATCAAATAGACACAATAAAAAATGATAAAGGGGATATCACCACCGATCCCACAGAAATACAAACTACCATCAGAGAATACTACAAACACCTCTACGCAAATAAACTAGAAAATCTAGAAGAAATGGATAAATTCCTTGACACATACACTCTCCCAAGACTAAACCAGGAAGAAGTTGAATCTCTGAATAGACCAATAACAGGAGCTAAAATTATGGCAATAATCAATAGCTTACCAACCAAAAAGAGTCCAGGAGCAGAGGGATTCACAGCTGAATTCTACCAGAGGTACAAGGAGGAACTGGTACCATTCCTTCTGAAACTATTCCGATCAATAGAAAAAGAGGGTATCCTCCCTAACTCAGTTTATGAGGCCAGCATCATTCTGATACCAAAGCCGGGCAGAGACACAACCAAAAAAGAGAATTTTAGACCAATATTCCTGATGAACATTGATGCAAAAATCCTCAATAAAATACTGGCAAACCAAATCCAGCAGCACATCAAAAAGCTTATCCGCCATGATCAAGTGGGCTTCATCCCTGGGATGCAAGGCTGGTTCACTATACGCAAATCAATAAATGTAATCCAGCATATAAACAGAGCCAAAGACAAAAATCACATGATTATCTCAATAGATGCAGAAAAGGCCTTTGACAAAATTCAACAACTCTTCATGCTAAACACTCTCAATAAATTAGGTATTGATGGGACATATTTCAAAATAATGAGATCTATCTATGACAAACCCACAGCCAATATCATACTGAATGGGCAAAAACTGGAAGCATTCCCTTTGAAAACTGGCACAAGACAGGGATGCCCTCTCTCACCACTCCTATTCAACATAGTGTTGGAAGTTCTGGCCAGGGCAATTAGGCAGGAGAAGGAAATAAAGGGTATTCAATTAGGAAAAGAGGAAGTCAAATTGTCCCTGTTTGCAGATGACATGATTGTATATCTAGAAAACCCCATTGTCTCAGCCCAAAATCTCCTTAAGCTGATAAGCAACTTCAGCAAAGTCTCAGGATACAAAATCAATGTACAAAAATCACAAGCATTCCTATACACCAACAACAGACAAACAGAGAGCCAAATCATGAGTGAACTCCCATTCACAATTGCTTCAAAGAGAATAAAATACCTAGGAATACAACTACAAGGGATGTGAAGGACCTCTTCAAGGAGAACTACAAACTGCTGCTCAAGGAAATAAAAGAGGATACAAAGAAATGGAAGAACATTCCATGCTCATGGGTAGGAAGAATCAATATCATGAAAATGGCCATACTGCCCAAGGTAATTTATAGATTCAATGCCATCCCCATCAAGCTACGAATGCCTTTCTTCACAGAATTGGAAAAAACTACTTTAAAGTTCATATGGAACCAAAAAAGAGCCCGCATTGCCAAGTCAATCCTAAGCCAAAAGAACAAAGCTGGAGGCATCACCCTACCTGACTTCAAACTATACTACAAGGCTACAGTAACCAAAACAGCATGGTACTGGTACCAAAACAGATATATAGATCAATGGAACAGAACAGAGCACTCAGAAATAACGCCGTGTATCTACAACTATCTGATCTTTGACAAACCTGAGAAAAACAAGCAATGGGGAAAGGATTCCCTGTTTAATAAATGGTGCTGGGAAAACTGGCTAGCCATATGTAGAAAGCTGAAACTGGATCCATTCCTTACACCTTATACAAAAATCAATTCAAGATGGATTAAAGACTTAAACATTAGACCTAAAACCATAAAAACCCTAGAAGAAAGCCTAGGCATTACCATTCAGAACATAGGCATGGGCAAGGACTTCATGTCTAAAACACCAAAAGCAATGGCAACAAAAGACAAAATTGACAAATGGGATCTAATTAAACTCAAGAGCTTCTGCACAGCAAAAGAAACTACCATCAGAGTGAACAGGCAACCTACAAAGTGGGAGAAAATTTTCGCAACCTACTTATCTGACAAAGGGCTAATATCCAGAATCTACAATGAACTCAAACAAATTTACAAGAAAAAAACAAACAACCCCATCAAAAAGTGGGCAAAGGACATGAACAGACAGTTCTCAAAAGAAGACATTTACGCAGCCAAAAGACACATGAAAAAATGCTCACCATCACTGGCCATCAGGGAAATGCAAATCAAAACCACAGTGAGATACCATCTCACACCAGTTAGAATGGCAATCATTAAAAAGTCAGGAAACAACAGGTGCTGGAGAGGATGTGGAGAAATAGGAATACTTTTACACTGTTGGTGGGACTGTAAACTAGTTCCACCATTGTGGAAGTCAGTGTGGCGATTCCTCAGGGATCTAGAACTAGAAATACCATTTGACCCAGCCATCCCATTACTGGGTATATACCCAAAGGACTATAAATCATGCTGCTACAAAGACACATGCACACGTATGTTTATTGCGGCATTATTCACAATAGCAAAGACTTGGAACCAATCCAAATGTCCAACAATGATAGACTGGATTAAGAAAATGTGGCCCATATACACCATGGAATACTACGCAGCCATAAAAAATGATGAGTTCATGTCGTTTGTAGGGACATGGATGAAATTGGAAATCATCATTCTCAGTAAACTATCGCAAGAACAAAAAACCAAACACCACATATTCTCACTCATAGGTGGGAATTGAAAAATGAGAACACATGGACACAGGAAGGGGAACATCAAACTCTGGGGACTGTTGTGAGGTGGGGGGAGGGGGGAGGGATAGCATTGGGAGATATATCTAATGCTAGATGAAGAGTTAGTGGGTGCAGCACACCAGCATGGCACATGTATATGTATGTAACTAACCTGCACAATGTGCACATGTACCCTAAAACTTAAAGTATAATAATAAAAAATAAATAAATAAATAAATAAATAAAAAAGGCTTGGAAAGGAAATAAGACAGAAAAAAAAAAAAGAAACACATTTCCTCTATAAAGACATATATAGATTGAAAATAAAGGGATGGAAAAAGATATTCCATGCAAACAGAAAACAAAAAAGAGCAGAAGTAGCCATATTTATAGAAGACAAAATTGATGTATTAGTTCATTTTCATGCTTCTAATAAAGACATATGTGAGACTGGGAAATTTATAAAGGAAAGAGGTTTAATAGACTCAGTTCCACATGGCTGGGAAGACCTCACAATTATGGTGGAAGGAAAAGGAAAAGCAAAGGTACATCTTACATGGTGGCAAGTAAGAGAGAAGTGTAGGGGAACACTCATTTATAAAACATCAGATCTCCTGAGACTTATTCATTACCATGAGAACAGTATGGGGGAAACTGCCCCTGTGATTCAATTATCTCCACCTGGCCCCACCCTTGACACATGGGGATTATTACAATTCAAAGCGAGATTTGGGTAGGGACATGGAGTCAAACCATATTATTGCATCCTTGGCCCCTCCAAAATCTCATGTACTCACATTCCAAAGCCAATTATGCCTTCCCAACAGTCTCCCAAAGTTTTAACTCATTTCAGTATGAACTCAAAAGTCCAAGTCCAAAGTCTCACCTGAAACAAGGCAAGTTCCTTATACCTAGGAGCCCATGAAATCAAAGCAAGTTAGTTATTTCCTAGACACAATGGGGATATAAGCATTAGCTAAACTGGAGAAATTGGCCAATTTCAAATTGGAGAAATTGGCCAAAATAAAGGAGCTACAGGCCCCATGCAAGTCCAAAATCCAGCAAGGTATTCAAATCTTAAAGCTCTGAAATGATTTCCTTTAACTCCACGTCTCACATCCATGTCACACTGACATAAGAGGTGGGTTCCCATGGTCTTGGGCAGCTCCGCCCCTGTGGCTCTGCAGAGTACAGACACTCCTGGCTGCTTTCACAGGCTGGTGTTGAGTGTCTGCTGGTTTTCCAGGTGCATGGTGCAAGCTGTCAGTGGTTCTACCATTCTGGAGTCTGAAGGATGGTGGCCCTCTTCTCACAGCTCCATTAGGCAGTGCCCCAGTGGGGATTCTGTGTGGGGCTCTGACGCCACATTTCACTTCCACGCTGACCTAGAAGAGGTTCTCCGTGAGAGCTCTGCCCCTGCAGCAAACCTCTGCCTAGACATCCAGGCATTTCCATACATCCTCTGAAATCTAGGCAGAGCTTCCCAAACCTCAATTCTCAACTGTGCACTGGCAGGCCCAACACCACATGTAAGCCACCAAGGCTTGGGGCTTGTACTCTCTGAATCAATGGCCTAAGCTGTACCTTGGCCCCTTTTAGCCATGGCAGCGATGCAGGGCACCAAGTCCCAAGATGCACAAAGCCGCAAAGCACTGGGCCTAGCCCACAAAACCATTCTTTTTCCCTAGGCCTCCTGGCTTGTGATAAGAGGGGCTGCTGTGAAGACCTTGGACATGCCCTGGAAACATTTTCCCCATTGTCTTGATGATTAGCATTTGGATCCTCATTACTTATGCAAATTTCTGCAGCCAGCTTGAATTTCTCCTCAGAAAATGGGTTTTTCTTTTATATTGCATAATCACGCTGCAAATTTTCTGAACTTTTCTGCTCTGCTTCCCTTTTAAATATAAGTTTCAATTCCAAACCACATCTTTGTGAATACATAAAACTGAATGGTATTAAGAGCACTTTTGCTCCAGTTCCCAAGAAGTTACTTATCTTCTTCTGAGACCACCTCAGCCTGGACTTCATGGTCCATATCACTATCAGCATCTTGGTCAAAGCCATTCAACAAGTCTCTAGGCAGTTTGAAACTTGCCCACATCTTCCTGTCTTCTGAGCCCTTCGAGTCTCTGGGAAGTTCCAAGCTTTCCCACACTTTTCTTTCTTCTTCTGAGCCCTTCAAACTGTTCCAACATCTGTCTGTTACCCAGTTTCAAAGGTTGTTTCCATATTTTTGGGTATCCTTATAGCAGCACTCCACTCTTCTGTGGTACCAATTTACTGTATTAGTCCATTCTCACACAGCTAATAAAGGCATACATGAGACTGGGTAATTTATAAAGGAAAGAGGTTTAATTGACTCACAGTTCCACATGGCTGGAGAAGTCTCACCATGACTTACAATCATGGTAGAAGGGGAAGCAAACATGTTCTTTACACATGGTGGCAGGAGAGGGAAGTGCTGAGTGAAGGGGGAAGAAAGCCCCTTTAAAACCAACAGATCTCATGAGAACCCATTCACTATCACAAAAACAGCATGAGGGTAACCACCCCCATGATTCAATTACCTCCCACCAGGTCCCTCCCATGACACATGGAGATTATGGGAACTACTATTCAAGGTGAGATTTGGGTGGGGACACAGCCAAACCATATCAGAGGTGAACAAAATAATGCCTTTTGTAGCCATTTGCACACATGTGTGTATATGAAGATTTCAGAGGGTGAGAAACGTCACAAAGAATAATAAAACAAGCTGTGAAGATGGAATATTAGGAGTAAGTGGGGAATGCTAAAAAATAAAAAATAGTCATGGAAGCCCTCCTTAATAAGATGAGATTTTCAGAGAGACGTAGATGAAGTGAGAGAATGAAAACACCTCAACATCTTGAAGTAGAGCCTGTTGGCAAAGGTCAATAAGTACAGAAGCCCTAAAGCAGGAGTGTTTTTGGCCTTTTGAGAAACAGCAAGGAGGCCATAAATGATGGGAAGAATCGTAAGGAATGAGGTCAAAGAGGTAAGAAGGAGTCAGATGTTGCAGGATCACAGAGATTATTGAAGGGACTTTGGTTTTGCTTTTAGTAAGGTGAGAAGTAATTCAATAATTTTCAGCAGAAGAGTGAAATGTATTATTTGCATTTTAAAAGGATAACTCTAGTGAATTAGGAAATCAGGAAATTGGAAGCTGTTACAACACATCCCTACAAGGGAAGAGATGATGGTTGCTAGGAGAAGGGATTACTGTGGATAGCTACCATGTGGACAGATTCAGGATATATTTGGATAGTACAGTCAACAGGATTTGCTGAACGTGGATGTATTTGGACAATAGAGTAAATTGGACTTGCTGATGTATGGATTGTGATATGAGAGGAAGGAAAAGGTCAAGGATGATTCTAAGGTTGTTTAATCTGAACAATGTGGTAAATACTAATGCTTTTTGACACAAGAATAATACAGAGTGGTCGCAGAAGAATAGAGAATTCCAGGCAGGAATTTTGCATAACTAGCAAAAGGAAACTTTTGAAAGAGCTACATAAGCTAGGGTCTGAAAAACAGGATGTGTGCCAACCTAAGACTGACTGAACCCAGATTGGGTCCAATCTGGTGCTAAATTTGACCTAGGTTTCACCTAGGACCTCATTATACACTCATTAACATACTAAATCACACACCCACCAGCACCATGACAGTTACAGGAATAACCATATCTCATGTGAAAGTGAATGGCTCCACAGTGCTGAAAAATCTTCACCTTTTTTCCAGAAATCTTTTTTTCATACAGAGTCTCACTCTGTCACACAGGCTGGAGTGCAGTGGCACAATCTCCACTCACTTCAACCTCCACCTCCTGGGTTCATGCCATTCTCCTGTTTAGCCTCCCAAGTAGCTGGGATTACAGGCGCCCACCAACACGCCTGGCTAATTTTTGTATTTTTAGTAGAGACGGGGTTTCACCATGTTAGCCAGGCTAGTCTTGAACTCCTGACCTCAGGTGATCTACCCACCTCAGCCTCCCAAAGTGCTGGGATTACAGGCATGAGCCACCACACGCAGCCTTTTCCAGAAATCTTTATGAATATTTCACCACTTAGATAAAGAAACCTATAAGAGTAGAAGCCTCAAATTTCATTGGATGTGAATTTCTCCCCAGGACACTCTCACTTCCCTTTCTTGTGTACTTTTTGCTTTGGAATAAATCTCTGTACTTTCACTATTTTCCAACTCTTCCTTGAATTCCTTCTTGCAATCATGTCAAGATCCTGGACACCAGCAGGAGTCAAAGTCCTATGGGCATTTGGGGAGCTCCACTAGCCCACTAGTATCACCTTTATGGTCATCCAGCCAAGAGACTTGTCATCCCCATTTTAGGACCAGCAGCAGTTGTTATGTCTCACTTTGACCTCAGTCAAAGTATTCTCATTCCCTGAAGTTATTGCTAATTTCTTCCTTGTTCCTCAGAGCTGACTACAGCTTGAATCCCCTCAGTCATAGTGCCTCTTCTCTCTCTGACTGGAGAGCAAACCTTGTTTGCCCTGATGAGTGACAAATGGAGGTGGAAAGGTTTCAACCTACACCAAGTAGTTCTGAGATGCCACAGTCTTTCCTGACAGGAGGCTAATGAAGGCAGTAGGCTAAAGTCTCATACTATGCAGTGCTTGGCTAGCCTCCTAGGAGCACTATAACTTTTCCCAGGAAGAGTCTTCCATTTTCTCAAGGAACCAGTTGTGGCAAGACACTGACCCCAGTTGGGAACTATTTTCTCTTTCCCATCTTTCTTTAAACCTTGCTTTTGCAATTTTTCTCTTCTGTGCTTCTTCCTCATACTTCACACAAAAGCTCAGTAAACTTTTTGGACACAGCAAGATAGGCCTCTTAGATATTGCCCTCTGGAATGCCAAATCCAGGCCTATGGTTCTTAAGATGTCCTTTCAAGGTCCTTCTTTATTGGCCATGCTGAATCATCTCTATTCCCAAGTTTCACTTGATAATAAATGTTCAGATAGATATTGCATGCTCACTGCTTTCAAATTAGACCTGCAACTCATCCTACTTGACCTCAGAAGCCCTCCCATTTTCAAAGCCTTGGGGGCTGTGAACACCTGAGCAATGTTGGGGCTCCAGGGAAACACCTGGATGCCAAGGCAGCCAGCAAGGAAACAGGGACATTTGTCTCCCTGGAATGGCCATGGAGCTGGCAAATTGTAAGGGCCATACTCATGCACCCAGCATTTTGTAAAGGCCAGAACTGGACCCTCTGTGAGGGAACCATACTGTTATTTCCCCCCTTCTACTCTCTTTATGTCACGTCAAGGGCAAGTCAAGGTATGGATAACTCTCTTTTAGAAAATGTGGTGCAATGGCCAGAGAACAGGACCCTAAATTTTAATTCTGTCTTGCAATTAGATCTCTTTTGTAAATGCCAGGAGAAAAAGACTGAAATAGCATATGTACGGTCCTTCATGGATTTTTATCAGAACCTTGTCCTTCATGGGAATGGCCACCTTTGTGGCATCTTTGCTCATACTCCTTTGGGGGAATCAAACGGGAACCAGATATCCTAGATGATCCCCTTTTAGGAAATGAACCTCCCCAGAGCATTTCTCCATCTTCTAACCCAGACCCAGCTCTGGTATCCTCAACACCTCCCTCTTAACCCAACTCCACTTTCGACTCCTCAGTCTTCTGCTAATTCCACAATCTCCAGCCCCGAGACTCCCACTAGCCTACCTCCTTACCAACCTATACACCTTTCCATACCAAAGGAACAGAGCCCTGCCAGGGTCACCTACAGTGGTGCTTCCTGCCTTCGTGACCATTCTAAGTTACGCCCACCTATGGAGGTGACCAACAGGGATGCTGAGACCATTTGGGTGCATGCACAATTTTCAATGTCTGATCTAGCACAATGTAGGCAGAGGCTGGGCCAATTTTCAGAGGATTCAACTAAATTAATGGAGGAATCTCAGGCTCTTTCACTCTCATTTGAGTTAACTTGGAGAGATATTCATATTACCTTGTCCATGTGTTTCATCCCTCAAGGAAAAGCAGCATATTTGGGTGAAGACTCAGGCTTATGGTGATAACTTGTTGTATGGGGACACAGCAGTACATTGTAGGGACCACATCTATGCCTAACAATGACCCTGATTGGAGCTACCAACAGGGCCAGGCTGGTCTAAGAAAAAGAAATCATATGGTGGCTTGTCTAGTGGAGGGAATTAAAAAAAAATGTACCACGAAACCTGTGAACTATGACAAAATAAAGGAAACAAGGAAAGGATGAAAACCCAGCTTTGTTCAAGAGGTACCTCATGGAGGTCCTGAGAAAGTGTACTAATATTTACCCAAGTACTGATGCTGGCCAAATTTTACTAGCAACATACTTTATTAGACAGCCAGCACCTGGTATCAGGAGAAAACTGCAGAAATTGGCTTTGGGATTCCAAACGCCTGTTAATCAAGTGCCTGATGTGGCCTTCAGTGTATTCAATAATAGGGACAGGGCTGAAGAGGATGAAAGGACCCAGTGGTAACAAACAATGGGATAGATAGCAGCCCCAAGTGATAGCAGCTGCTGTAAGTGGTACCCTGCAACCTCAGGGTCACCCAGGGGAACACTTCACCCATGAACCAAACCGGCCTAACAGCAAACCTGCCAGCAAGAGTTTCTGTTTCAAGAGTGGGAAACTGAGACATTGGAGAAAGAACTGTTCCAGCCAGGGAAGCCCTACCCAGACCCCATCCTCACTGCAAGTAGGAAGACCATTGGAAATGGATTGCCCTAATCTCTGAAGGGAGAGAACACCCAATGCCAAATGACCATAACTGAGGACTGACAGGGCTCAGGGTTCCTGGCAGCTCCCACGAAAGGCCTGGTCATCACAATTGAGGAGCTCTAGGTGACTCTTGATGTGGCAAGTATAAATATTAATTTCTTGGCCAGGCACAGTGGCTCACATCTATAATCTCAGCACTTTGGGAGGCTGAGGTGGCAGATCAGTTGAGGTCAGGACTTCAAAACCAACCTGGCCAACATAGTGACACCCCATCTCTACTAAAAATACAAAAATTAGCTGGGAATGTGGTGCATGCTTGTAATCCCAGCTACTTGGGAGGCTGAGGCAGGAGAATCACTTGAACCCTGGAGGCAGAGGTTGTAGTGAGCCGAGATCGTGACACTGCACTCCAGCCTGGGTGAGAAGGCAAAACTCCATCCCAAAATAATAATAATAATAAATTTCTTAATTGACATGGGGGCCAGTTGCTCTGTCCTAAATGGCCACTGTAGGCTCCTATCCTCCAAAAGCTGCACTGTGTACTTCACCCTTGAACTGCAGAATAGAAAACTGTATGGTAGCTCATGAGTTTCTAATTATGCCAGAATGTCCTATTCCTATATTGAGATGGGACTTCCTAGCCATCCTTGAAGCCACTTTACATTTATCAGGCCCTGGGGAACCATTCTTACTGGCAATGCTTGGTTTTTCTAGGCCAGCCTAAGAAAAACAGATTTCTCCCAAAATAAGGTCTCAAGTAGACCCACAAGTATGTGTCTACTCAAATGGTCAGGGACATAACAAAAGGCTTTATCTTCTAGCTGAACAAGGACAGATATGCACAGTAGAACCCCATGGCAAAGCAAACTTGCGAGCAAGATAGGCCTCTTAGATATTGCCTTCTGGAATGCCAAATCCAGGCCTATGGTTCTTAAGACTTCCTTTCGAGGTCCTTCTTTATTGGCCATGCTGAATCATCTCTATTCCCAAGTTTCACTTGATAATAAATGTTCAGATAGATATTGCATGCTCACTGCTTTCAAATTAGACCTGCAACTCATCCTACTTGACCTCAAAAGCCCTCCCATTTTCAAAGCCTTGGGGGCTGTGAACACCTGAGCAATGCTAGGGCTCCAGGGAAACACCTGGATGCCAAACACATGCTCAGCCAGTGATCATCTCTTTAAAAGACAAAAATAATTTCCCATAGAAGTGTCAGTATCCCCTCAAACCAGAAGCCAGGCAAGGACTCCAATCTCTAATTGAGAAGTTTTTGAAACATGGCCTCGTGGTTCCATGTCAGTCTCCTTGTAATACTCCTATCTTCTCTGTTCAAAAACTAAATGAAGAATTTCATCTAGTTCAAGACTTATGAGCCATTAATGAGGCTGTAATTCCCTCACATCCTATGGTGCTAACCCTTATACCATACCTACCCAAATACTGAGAGACACCAATTGGTTTACTGTATTAGATCTTAAGAATGCTTTCTTTTGTATTCCTTTGCACCCTGACTCTCAGTATTTGCTTTTTGATAGGACTAATCCTGAAACTAATATTACCCAGAAGTACACCTGGATGGTACTGCCTCAGAGCTTTAGGAATAGCCCTTACTAGTTTGAAAATGACTTGGCATGAGTATTAAGGTACCTAGAGCTAGAAAATGGAGCCATATTCCAATATGGGGATGACATCCTTGTATGCAGTCCACTAAAGAGGACTCAGATAAGAATCCCATTCAAGTCCTAAACTTCCTGGGAGAAAGGGGGTATCAGGTTTCTCCATCCAAGGCCCAGATTTCCAAACTGGAAGTAAAATATCTGGGGTACATCCCAAGCCTAGGAAACCAGATCTTGTCTGTTGAGTGAAAGGAGGCTGTCTTAAAGGGGGGAACTCCACAAATGAAGAAGCAACTCCGAACTTTTCTAGGTATGGCAGGATTATACAGGATTTGGATCCCAGGCTTTGGGCTCATTACTAAGCCATTGTACGAGGCCCTAACAAGACCAGACCATGAACCACTCAAATAGTCAGGGAAATAACAAGAAGCTTTATCTTCTAGCTGAAGAAAGAGGGGTTTGCACAGAAATAAACCACACCTGATGTTCTTATATTAACATTTCAGGATTAATTGAACTGCATGTTTGAAAGATTTACCAACAGGCTACCTGGCTACATAATTTCAATAACCCCACCACTCAAACCATCTGAGACTCTGTCAAAGGATACCTACCAAGTGTGATCTGGTTCCTACATTTCCTGGGACCTTTAATAGCTACCTTATTACTACTAATCTTTGGTCCTTGCTTGTTTAGCCTCCTTGTAAAGTTTGTGTCTTCTAGGTTGCAACAGTTCCATGTCAAAATTTTGGTCATGCAAGGTTTCCAACCAATCCCTGCCTCAGATTCAGACTCTCCTGATGAATCACCCTTGGGACCCTTAGACCAGGCAGCTGGAGACTCCCATTCCCTTTCCAGGCAGGGCCAACACCCCTAATCAGCAGGAAGTAGAAATAGAAGACTAACCTCCTCCCTCATCAACACTTAAGAATAAGGAATGGTGTTTTAGTCCGTCCTCACACTGCTATAAAGATACTACTGGAGACTGGGTAATTTACAAAGAAAGGACATTTAACTGACTCACAGTTCTGCGTGACTGGTGAGGCCTCAGGAAACTTACAATCATGGCAGAAGGTGAAGGCGAAACAAGGCATGTCTTACATGGTGGCAGGCAAGAGAGACAGAGGCAGGGAAGTGCCAAATACTTGTAAAACCATCAGATCTCATGAGAACTCCCCTCACTATCACAAGAACAGCATGGGAGAAACTGCCCCCATGATCCACCAGGTCTCTCCTTTAACACACGGGGATTATAATTTGAGATGAGACTTGGGTGGGGACCCAGAGCCAAACTATATCAGATGGAAATCTCTGAGAGGGGAAAATGAGACAAGAATAATACAAGGTGGCTGCAGAACAATAGAATAATCCAAGCAGGAGTTTCACATGACTAGCTAAAGGAAGATGTCAAAATAGCTGTATATGCTAGGGGTTAAGACCCTGAAAAACCATAGTGTTGGCCAAGCTGAGTAAGACTGACTAGACTCAACATAGCGCTAGATTTGATCTAGGTTTTACCTAGGACCTCATTATACACTCATTAACATACTAAATCACACACCCACCAAGGCCATGACACTTCCAGGAACACCCATATCTGGTGTAAAAATGTGTGGGACCATAGTGCTGAGAAATCTTCACTTTTTTCCAGGAATTTTCATGAATATTCCACCCATTGGTTAAAGAAAGCCATAGGCCAGTTGCAATGGCTCATTCCGGTAATCCCAGCACTTTGGGAGGCTGCAGCAGGCAGATCACTTGAGATCAGGAGTTCAAGACCAGCCTGGGTGACATGGTGAAACCTTGTCTCTAATTTTTTTTAAAAAAGAAGAAAATAAAGGAAAAAAAAAAAAAGAAACCCATAAAGGTAGAGGCCCCAAACCCTGTCAGGTGTGACTCTCTTGAATACACATGCACCCCTCCTTTCTTGAGTGTGTACTTTTCGCTTTCAGTAAATCTGCATTCTTTCACTATTTTCCAACTTGTTCTTGAATTCTTTCTTGCAACAGTGTCAAGAGCCTGAACACCAGCCAGGGTCAAGGTCCCACCAGCATTTGGGAACCTCCCCTAGCCTGAGAGGAAAACTCAAAATTTAGTTTTTTATTTGTTAAATTTGACAGGTCTTTTAGCCATCTAAAGGAAAATGATAGCAATGAGATTTTTTAGTCTAAAGCTCAGAGGAGGGGTCAAGGCTGGTAATATAAATTCTGGAGTTGCTAGCATAAAAATGGTATTTAATACCACTGTACTAGATAAAATCATCTAGAAAATGAATATAGAGCAAAGACAAGCTACAGAGTGAAATCAGTTTCCCTGGAAGCAGAGCTTGAGACAAGGATTAGAGGCACTTGATTTATTGAGAAGTCTCTCCTCAAGAAAAACTTGTAAGGCCACGAGGGAAACAAAATGAAAAAGGGGAAAATCTGAGTAACAATATGGTCTCAGATAAAATATGGCCTTCTCCTAATCCTTGGTTGGGGCATGGGTGGCTTAGAGCCTCTGGGAGCTAAGTTGACCCACCCTGAGGCAAGGAAGATGGGAGGCTAAGAAATACAAGATCAAGGTGCAAACCAATTCAGTGCCTGATGAGGGCCCTTTTCCTGGCTTGCAGATAGCTGCCTTCTTTCATGTATTTACATGGCAGAGAGAGAAAGATCTGGTCTTTCTTCCTCTCTTTATAAAGATACTAATCTCATCATGGGGGCCTCACTCTCATGATCTTATCTAAACCTAATTATTTTCCAAAGTCCTCACCTCCAAATAGCATCACAATGGAGGTTAGGGTTTCAATATATAAATTTGGAGTGGGGGGACACATCAGTACATAGCATGCTTCATTGTCTCATTATACTTTACTTACAAAACACAAATTTAGATATAAAATTATTAAGTGTGCAACTACAGTGTTGAATGCCAGTGAAGTTGATCCCGCTAATGGGAATGATCCAGCAGACTGGGAAAACCATAAGTAAAAAACACAGAGAGAGAACAATTCAGAAGTAAAGTGTTTGCATAGATGAGAAAAGGTGGGATTCTTTTTTTTTTTTTTTCTGAGATAGAGTCTCGCTCTGTTGCCCAGGCTGGAATGCAGTGGCATGATCTTGGCTCACTGCAACCTCCACCTCCTGGGCTCAAGTGATTCTCCTGCCTCAGCCTCCCAAGTAGCTGGGACTTTGGGCATGTACCAACACGCCCAGCTAATTTTTTTTGTATTTTTAATAAAGACGGGGTTTCACCATGTTAGCCAGGATGGCCTCAATCTCCTGACCTTGTGATCCGCCCACCTCAGCCTCCCAAAGTGCTGGGATTACAGGCATGAGCCACCGCAGCCGGCCCAAGGATGGGATTCTATGCAGAAGTAGAAGGGTTGACCTTAAATAGGAGCATTAATGGTTTATTTCGTGTAATAGGAGAGGAAGCAGAGTGTATCTCTATGTGTGCTGGTAAATTGTTTGATGTGGTTATGAGAGCAGGTGATAGTCCTCTTCTTATTGCTTCTGTTTACTCATTGGTATTAGAACATTATTATCTAAAAAGGAAAGGAATGGGAAAAACAAGAGAAGGGAGAGAAAAATATGTAGGTAGGTTTGAAAAGAGAAAAAGTATGTAATATTCATCTAGGAATGTTTATGAAGCGGGTAAATATAGTAAGATTTCTAGAACCCTCATGAGGGTTGGTCAATTTGAAATGAGACCAGTCAGTCTTTAGCCACATCTCCCCTGGGAACAGAGGCAGAGTAGTCAACAAGTTAGATGTAAGTGTGATGGGATTCTGCCAGCTGAGAATAGTGAAGGAAAAAGGGGCAAGACTGTTGAAGGTATATGCAAAGGAATGATTATAGTAATGAAACATGGAATCTAAATCATTCAAGGAGCAGAAGTGAGGACATGAAGGGGTAAATAGAGTAAAGATAGTAGGGCAATGGATTGGAGATCCTAGTGGCCTCAAAGAACTGCTGAGGTTGGGGTATCAAAGACTGAATTGGACAGATAATTACAGTGAAATGATCAAATGGAGGCTGGACAGTTAGTCAGGAATTCTAGAGTTCTCGCTGTGCCATGTGAATTCATTCAGTTCTAGGGAAGTTTGTTGCCATCTGATAGCAGTTTTCAGTATTGGCCTAAATATTGGGTTATATTCTGGCCTCTGGCTTGCTTAGACTTTCAGAAAGCAGACGTTATCCACGAATTTCCCATTTACCTTGGCACCCATTTCAGCAGCCCCGGTTAGGATTTGGGGGAACAAACCCACTGCCTCCCAGTTTTTCAAAGAGTTATCTGCTGTTTGTTCACCTGGCCTTACTTTATTGTCTCTATCCCCTACCCCATAGAAGATAGCTCATATACATTTGAGAATGGGTACTGAGTAAAAGACCAGAGCCAACAGTCAATTAGATAATATCTAGATTCAAGTTACTGAAGCGTTTCTTATCCCAAGGCAGTATTGTATTTTAAGTCACAAGCCTGATAAAAATGGTACAGAAGAGTTCTGAGAACTGCATACTGGAGCCCACCAATGTTTACAGGTTCAGGAGATAAGGAGAAACTAGCAAAGGAAAAAGACATAGAGACCAGTGAGGTAGGAGAAAATCTAAGGAAGTGGGATATCCTGAAAACCAAGTGAAGAAAGTGACTCCAGAAGGAGGAAGTGATCAGCTATGTCAAATTGTGCTGCTAGGTCTAGTAAGATGAAGAATAAGAACTAACCATTGGTTTTAGCAAGACAAAAAGTAATTTTGATAGAGTTGTGGAGCAAAAGCCCGAATGGGGAGGGTTTAAGAGAGAATGGGAAGATGAGAACTGGAGGCATTAGGTCCATACAGTGTAAGTCTTTTGAGTTTTGCTGTGAAGAGCAATGAAATGGGATGATAGTTAGGAGAGGAAATGGAGTTGAATTTTTTTAAAGATGAGAGTGATAATATCACATTTATATACAGATGGAAATGACCAAGCAGAAAGGCAAACGTTGATGTAGAAGAGGAAAATAAGAATTACTAAAGTAATACCTTTGAGTAGGCAAGAAGGAATGGATTCTGTGAGACATATAAGTGGAAGATTTGGCCTTATGTCAGAAAAATGGACTGTTATCTACAAATAACGGCAGGTAAGCAGAGTATAAAGGTGTAGATACTAGCAGGTAGAAAGAGGTGGTAATGAGAGTTTGTGTACATTCTATTCTGATTGCTTCAATTTTTCTTTTCTTTAGAATCTCCTGAGTTATACAACTTGTGGAAGGGAGCCATTGGTACATGTTAATTTCCATTTTTTTAATCAAGAATCTGTTTTCTTCCTAGCATTTATCACTATTTTTAAAAAACATGCCTATTTCTCCTTGTTGTTACATGTAAATCCTATTGGAATGGTAACTCTTGAGCAAGAATACTGTGTTTTTTCACTGCTATGTCCCCGTTACATTAAGATGTGGGACATAGGTACCTTACTTCATAAGGTAAGAAAATGTCACTCTAATATTAAAATAAATTAGATGTTACATAGAAAAACTGTAGAAATATTTACTAATAGAAACAATACTCATTAAAATCTATGTAAATGTGTAATTGATAGAAATTGCACTGTCTTTAAAGTTGTATCAAGAAGTTTAGTATATCTATCATGTCTCATTGGGAAACTACCAATTTAAATGAATACATGAAAAATATAGTACGGAAATTTTTATCATGCTAAGTCATTCAAAATGGAAGGTTGTATAATAGCTTTTGTGAAGTTGGTTAAAAGCGAAGTTGGTTGGGGCGCTCAGCATTTGACATATTACTTGGCATACAAGTGGAGCAAAACAACTATTTTCATTCCAAATAATTTGATGACAATATTTTTACCAAAAAGAATTGTTAACCAGTTTCTAGAAGAACTTCTGATTAATCAGACAGAACTATTACAAGGGTAAAAAAGGCAATTGATTAGACTACTAACTTTTTGGGATCAGCTCTTTTTCACACTTAATTTATGTCACCAAATTTAATTTCATGAGTTGATATAACCACCATCTCTGTGCAGATGATCATTAGAAATTACAGTAGCAGACATTCTGCCCACTGAAATTTATGATTGGCATTGGAATTTACAAACTAGTTCCTGTTGACTTTGGCTAACAGAGATCAGTGCCCTAAAATCAGATGCTTCTAGGTAAATCTACAAAATCAGGTTTCTAAATCTGTAAAACTAAATATATCAGATAACACCAAGTAGACTTTCATTTGTGAATGGTGTCTCCTGGAGCTGTTTAATGTGACATCCCAACTAGAAGATAAATTAACTCCTGGAGGTCCAATTATTACATAACAGTTACTTTACAAAATGACCATGTTTGACTCCTGATAGCCTAGGAATTTAGCATCTGTTAATGAGCTAGAACTGAAAGGCAGTTATCAACACTTTAAGGAGCATACATCCCCAATTCCTAGGACAATACTTAAGGAGGAAAACAAAAGACTTAGTAGTTTACTAAATTTGTAGGGAAACAAATAAGGTATGTTGTCAGCAAATAAGATTATGAATACTATTTAATATATAGTATTTATATATGTATATAAAAATATATGACATATATGTATATAAAATATATATTGTTTACATATAATTTATATATAAATAAAATAGTATTCATGATACTATGTATACTGTATAAATTAAATAATATATATTATTTATATATAAATTAAATGGTATTCATAACATATATATAAACCTGATACTGAAAGGAATTTCAAAGTTAATTTCCTGACATTAGAGAATTGGGAACACTACTGAGTGAATCTGGGAAAGTCTTACACTAATAGGAAACTGGCCTTTTTTTTTTAATGGCAGCACAGCTGAAGGACACACTTAAATGTTACTCATATTCCACTTTGGTATTTGCATCAGTCAGGATATGTTAGATTATACTGCAGTAACCAAGAACTCCAAATGTTGGTGGCTTTAGATAATACAAGTTTATTTCTTACTCAGGATAGAGTCAGGTGAGGGTCCTACTTTACATATTCTCACTCCGGGACTTAGGCTAATAGCCACAAGGTGGAACACTGCTTATTGTTGTGGCATATGGGATATGGTGCACTTGTCTTAAAGGCCTCTGTCCAAAGGTGACATGTGTCACTTCTTACATTTCATTGGCCAAAGCAATTTACAAGTCACATGACCACACTCCTAAGGAGTAAGAAAGTACAATTTTATCATATGTTCAAAGGAAGAGAACTAGAATATTTGTTAAAAGACTTTATGACTATCATGATAGGAAAAAGGAGATTCATAAAGGATAGGAATAGGAAGCATTACATTAAGACATAAATTGGAAGAGAAGTTGCTAGTGATTCAGTGACCAAAATTGAGAAAAGGTAAATAAATATTGAGGATTGGAGTCATCAAATCAAGTACCAACAATCCAGTCAGCCAAGAGGTGGGAAATATGTCGACTCTCTTAGACTCAGAAGGTGAACATTGGCCAGGTGTGGTGGCTCACGCCTGTAATCCCAGCACTTTGGGAGGCCGAGGCAGGGAGATCACGAGGTCAGGAGATCGAGACCATCCTGGCTAACATGGTGAAACCCTGTCTCTACTAAAAATTGAAAAAAAAAAAAAAATTAGCCAGGCGTGGTGGTGGATGCCTATAGTCCCAGCTACTCGGGAGGCTGAGGCAGCAGAATGGCTCGAACCTGGGAGGCAGAGCTAGCAGTGAGCCGAGATCCAGACTGGGCAACAGAGCGAGACTCTGTCTCGGACAAAAAAAAAAGGTGAACATGAGAGTCACGGAGTTTTGTGTTTTATGTGATCAGGAGTGGGCCAGAGTTCTGAAAATGAGAGACGAAAAGGAAGTTAGGACTTTTTAGAGTGATGTAAATATTCCCTATTTTGACTGTGATGGTGTATGCATTTGTCAAAGCTCATCAAAATATGAGCCTTATTGAATCTAAATTATATCTCAATAAAGTTGATTATTTAAAAAGCAGTTAAGGTGGCCAGACATGGTGGCTCACACCTATAGTCTCAGTACTTTGGGAGGCTGAGTAAGAGGACTGCTTGAGGTCAGGAGTTCAAGGCCAGCTTAGTCAATATAGCAACACTCTGTCTCCACAAAAATTGTTTTTTAAAGTAGCGAAGAGACTTAACATTTGTTGAAAATCTATTTTTGTGACAAAGGCCATGCTAGACATTTAAATATATTTCAATTAAAGCCCACAAGAATCTGACAAGTTCACAGGATGTAAGGCTCAGAAGAGTTCAGTAATTTGTTTAAGAACGTATAATCAGAAGGTATAAGAATCAAGATATCAATCCAAGTATTATTGATTTCTAAGCTTGGGCACAAAGTTAATGCAAGAAAATAGAAAAGTAGGCCAGGTGCAGTGGGTCAAACCTGCAATCCTAGCACTTTGAGAAGCCGGGGCTGGTGGATCACTTGAACTTAGGAGTTCGAGACCAGCCTGAGCAACACGGCGAAACTGTCTCTACAAAAAATACAAAAATTAGGGGGAGGAGCCAAAATGGCCGAATAGGGACAGCTCCAGTCTACAGCTCCCAGCGTGAGTGACGCAGAAGACGGGCGATTTCTGCATTTCCATCTGAAGTACCGGGTTCATCTCACTAGGGAGTGCCAGAGAGTAGGCACAGGTCAGTGGGTGCACGCACCGCGCGTCAGCTGAAGCAGGGCGAGGCATCGCCTCACTCGGGAAGCGCAAGGGGTCACGGAGTTCCCTTTCCTAGTCAAAGAAAGGAGTGACAGACGGCACCTGGAAAATCGGGTCACTCCCAACCGAATACTGCGCTTTTCCAACGGGCTTAAAAAACCGCGCACCAGGAGATTATATCCCGCCCCTGGCTCGGAGGGTCCTACGCCCACGGAGTCTCGCTGGTTGCTAGCACAGCTGTCTGAGATCAAACTGCAAGGTGGCAGCGAGGCTGGGGGAGGGGTGTCTGCCATTGCCCAGGCTTCCTTAGGTAAACAAAGCAGCTTGGAAGCTCAAACTGGGTGGAGCCCACCACAGCTCAAGGAGGCCTGCCTGCCTCTGTAGGCTCCACCTCTGGGGGCAGGGCACAGACAAACAAAAAGACAGCAGTAACCTCTGCAGACTTAAATGTCCCTGTCTGACAGCTTTGAAGAGAGCAGTGGTTCTCCCAGCATGCAGCTGGAGATCTGAGAATGGACAGACTGCCTCCTCAAGTGGGTCCCTGACCCCTGACCCCCCAGCAGCCTAACTGGGAGGCAATCCCCAGCAGGGGCAGACTGACACCTCACACGGCAGGGTACTCCAACAGACCTGCAGCTGAGGGTCCTGTCTGTTAGAAGGAAAACTAACAAACAGAAAGGGCATCCACACCAAAAACCCATCTGTACATCACCATCATCAAAGACCAAAAGTAGATAAAACCACAAAGATGGGGAAAAAACAGAGCAGAAAAACTGGAAACGCTAAAAAGCAGAGCGCCTCTCCTCCTCCAAAGGAATGCAGTTCCTCACCAGCAATGGAACAAAGCTGGATGGAGAATGACTTTGACGAGCTGAGAGAGGAAGGCTTCAGATGATCAAATTACTCCGAGCTACAGGAGGACACTCAAACCAAAGGCAAAGAAGTTGAAAACTCTGAAAAAAATTTAGAAGAATGTATAACTAGAATAATCAATATAGAGAAGTGCTTAAAGGAGCTGATGGAGCTGAAAACCAAGGCTCGAGAACTACGTGAAGAATGCACAAGCCTCAGGAGCCGATGCGATCAACTGGAAGACAGGGTATCAGCGATGGAAGATGAAATGAATGAAATGAAGCGAGAAGGGAAGTTTAGAGCAAAAAGAACAAAAAGAAATGAGCAAAGCCTCCAAGAAATATGGGACTATGTGAAAAGGCCAAATCTACATCTGATTGGTGTACCTGAAAGTGACGGGGAGAATGGAACCAAGTTAGAAAACACTCTGCAGGATATTATCCAGGAGAACTTCCCCAATCTAGCAAGGCAGGCCAACATTCAGATTCAGGAAATACAGAGAACGCCACAAAGATACTCCTCGAGAAGAGCAACTCCACGACACATAATTGTCAGATTCACCAAAGTTGAAATGAAGGAAAAAATGTTAAGGGCAGCCAGAGAGAAAGATCGGGTTACCCTCAAAGGGAAGCCCATCAGACTAACAGCGGATCTCTTGGCAGAAACTCTACAAGCCAGAAGAGATTGGGGGCCAATATTCAACATTTGTAAAGAAAAGAATTTTCAACCCAGAATTTCATATCCAGCCAAACTAAGCTTCATAAGCGAAGGAGAAATAAAGTACTTTACAGACAAGCAAATGCTGAGACATTTCGTCACCACCTGGTCTGCCCTAAAAAAGTTCCTGAAGGAAGCGCTAAACATGGAAAGGAACAACTGGTACCAGCCGCTGCAAAATCATGCCAAAATGTAAAGACCATCGAGGCTAGGAAGAAACTGCACCAATTAACGAAAAAAAAAAAAAACCAGCTTACATCATAATGACAGGACCAAATTCACACATAACAATATTAACCTTAAAGGTAAATGGGCTAAATGCTCCAATTAAAAGACACAGACTGGCAAATTGGATAGAGTCAAGACCCATCAGTGTGCTATATTCAGGAAACCCATCTCACGTGCAGAGACACACATAGGCTCAAAATAAAGAGATGGAGGAAGATCTACCAAGCAAATGGAAAACAAAAAAAGGCAGGGGTTGCAATCCTAGTCTCTGATAAAACAGACTTTTAACCAACAAAGATCAAAAGAGACAAAGAAGGCCATTACATAATGGTAAAGGGATCAATTCAACAAGAAGAGCTAACTATCCTAAATATATATGCACCCAATACAGGAGCACCCAGATTCATAAAGCAAGTCCTGAGTGACCTACAAAGAGACTTAGACTCCCACACATTAATAATGGGAGACTTTAACACCCCACTGTCAACATTAGACAGATCAATGAGACAGAAAGTTAACAAGGATATACAGGAATTGAACTCAGCTCTGCACCAAGCAGACCTAATAGACATCTACAGAACTCTCGACCCCAAATCAACAGAATATACATTCTTTTCAGCACCACACCACACCTATTCCAAAATTGGAATAGTTGGAAGTAAAGCACCCCTCAGCAAATATAAAAGATCAGAAATTATAACAAACTGTCTCTCAGACCACAGTGCAATCAAACTAGAACTCAGGATTAAGAAACTCACTCAAAACCACTCAACTACATGGAAACTGAACAACCTGCTCCTGAATGACTACTGGGTACATAACGAAACGAAGGCAGAAATAAAGATGTTCTTTGAAACCAATGAGAGCAAAGACACAACATACTAGAATCTCTGGGACACACTGAAAGCAGTGTGTAGAGGGAAATTTATAGCACTAAATGCCCACAAGAGAAAGCAGCAAAGATCTAAAATTGACACTCTAACATCACAATTAAAAGAACTAGAGAAGCAAGAGCAAACACATTCAAAAGCTAGCAGAAGGCAAGAAATATCTAAGATCAGAGGAGAACTGAAGGAAATAGAGACACAAAAAACCCTTCAAAAAATCAATGAATACAGAGGCTGGTTTTTTGAAAAGATCAACAAAATTGATAGACTGCTAGCAAGACTAATAAAGAAGAAAAGAGAGAAGAATCAAATAGACACAATAAAAAATGATAAAGGGGACATCTCCACCAATCACACAGAAATACAAACTACCATCAGAGAATACTATAAACACCTCTATGTAAATAAACTGGAAAATCTAGAAGAAATAGATAAATTCCTGGAGACATACAGCCTCCCAAGACTAAACCAGGAAGAAGTTGAATCTCTGAATAGACAAATAACAGGCTCTGAAATTGAGGCAATAATTAACAGCTTACCAACCAAAAGAAGTCCAGGACCAGATGGATTCACAGCCGAATTCTACAAGAGGTACAAGGAGGAACTGGTAGCATTCCTTCTGAAACTATTCCAATCAATAGAAAAAGAGGGAATCCTCCCTAACTCATTTTATGAGCCCAGCATCATCCTGATACCAAAGCCTGGCAGAGGCACACAAAAAAAGAGAATTTTAGAGCAATATCCCTGATGAACATCGATGCAAAAATCCTCAATAAAATACTGGCAAACCAAATCCAGCAGCACATAAAAAAGCTTGTCCACCATGATCGAATGGGCTTCATCCCTGGGATGTGAGGCTGGTTCAACATACGCAAATCAATAAACGTAATCCAGCATATAAACAGAACCAACAACAAAAACCATATGATTATCTCAATAGACGCAGAAAAGGCCTTTGACAAAAGTCAACAACGCTTCATGCTAAAAACTCTCAATAAATTAGGTATTGATGGGATGTATCTCAAAATAATAAGAGCTATCTATGACAAACCCACAGCCAATATCATACTGAATGGGCAAAAACTGGAAGCATTCCCTTTGAAAACTGGCACGAGACAGGGATGCCCTCTCTCACCACTCCTATTCAACATAGTGTTGGAAGTTCTGGCCAGCGCAATCAGGCAAGAGAAAGCAATAAACGGCATTCAATTAGGAAAAGAGGAAGTCAAATTGTTCCTGTTTGCCGATGACATGATTGTATATCTAGAAAACCCCATCATCTCAGCCCAAAATCTCCTTAAGCTGATAAGCAACTTCAGCAAAGTCTCAGGATACAAAATCAATGTACAAAAATCACAAGCATTCTTATACACCAACAACAGACAAACAGAGAGCCAAATCATGAGTGAACTCCCATTCACAATTGCTTCAAAGAGAATAAAATACTTAGGAATCCAACCTACAAGGGACATGAAGGACCTCTTCAAGGAGAACTACAAACCACTGCTTAAGGAAATAAAAGAGGATACAAACAAATGGAAGAACATTCCATGCTCATGGGTAGGAAGAAACAATATTGTGAAAATGGCCATACTGCCCAAGGTAATTTATAGATTCAATGCCATCCCCATCAAGCTACCAATGACTTTCTTCACAGAATTGGAAAAAACTACTTTAAAGTTCATATGGAACCAAAAAAGAGCCCGCATTGCCAAGTCAATCCTCAGCCAAAAGAACAAAGCTGGAGGCATCACGCTACCTGACTTCAAACTATACTACAAGGCTACAATAACGAAAACAGCATGGTACTGGTATCAAAACAGAGATATAGATCAATGGAACTGAACAGAGCCCTCAGAAATAATGCCACATATCTACAACCATCTGATCTTTGACAAACCTGAGAAAAACAAGAAATGGGGAAAGGATTCCCTATTTAATAAATGGTGCTGGGAAAACTGGCTAGACATATGTAGAAAGCTGAAACTGGATCCCTTCCTTACACCTTATACAGAAATTAATTCAAGATGGATTAAAGACTTAAATGTTAGATCTAAAACCATAAAAACCCTAGAAGAAAACCTAGGCAATACCATTCAGGACATAGGCATGGGCGAGGACTTCATGTCTAAAACACCAGAAGCAATGGCAACAAAAGCCAAAATTGACAAATGGGATCTAATTAAACTCAAGAGCTTCTGCACAGCAAATGAAACTACCATCAGACTGAACAGGCAACCTACAGAATGGGAGAAAATTTTTGCAATCTACTCATCTGACAAAGAGCTAATATCCAGAATCTACAATGAACTCCAACAAATTTACTAGAAAAAAACAAACAACCCCATCAAAAAGTGGGCAAAGGATATGAACAGACACTTCTCAAAAGAAGACATTTATGCAGCCAAAAGACACATGAAAAAATGCTCATCATCACTGGCCATCAGAGAAATGCAAATCAAAACCACAATGAGATACCACCTCACACCAGTTAGAATGGCAATCATGAAAAAGTCAGGAAACAACAGGTGCTGGAGAGGATGTGGAGAAATAGGAACACTTTTACACTGTTGGTGGGACTGTAAACTAGTTCAACCATTGTGGAAGTCAGTATGGTGATTCCTCAGGGATCTAGAACTAGAAATACCATTTGACCCAGCCTTCCCATTACTGGGTATATACCCAAAGGATTATAAATCATGCTGCTATGAAGACACATGCACACATATGTTTATTGTGGCACTATTCACAATAGCAAAGACTTGGAACCAACCCAAATGTCCAACGATGATAGACTGGATTAAGAAAATGTGGCACATATACACCATGGAATACTATGCAGCCATAAAAAAGGATGAGTTCATGTCCTTTGTAGGGACACGGATGAAGCTGGAAACCATCATTCTCAGCAAAATATCACAAGGAGAAAAAACCAAACACCGCATGTTCTCACTCATAGGTGGGAATTGAACAATGAGAACACATGGACACAGGAAGGGGAACATCGCACAGCGGGGCCTGTTGTGGGGTGGGGCGAGGGGGGAGGGATAGCTTTAGGAGATATACCTAATGTTAAATGATGAGTTAATGTGTGCAGCACACCAACATGACACATGTATACATATGCAACTAACCTGCACATTGTGCTCATGTACCGTAAAACTTAAAGTATAATAAAAAAAAAAAAGAATCTGAAAATGCACTCCTCAGAGAGTGTGTCAGAAGGAATACAGCACGTTCTCTGTTCAGATGTCCTCTGGAGGTCAGGTGCCACGCTTGTTCAATACCAGACCTTGTCTACTCAAAGGTAGCTTTTTGCGTCTGCAGGGAAGCCCATACGAAGCTATAGTGTAGTATTGTCTTTACATGAATCAACAAATTAGCAAAATAAAGGAATCAAAGAAAAAAAAAAAACCTCCAGGCCAAGCATGGTGGCTCATGCCTGTAGTCCCAGCATTTTGGGACGCTGAGGCAGAAAGATTGCTTGAGCCCAGGAGTTCAAGGCCAGCCTGGGCAACATGGTGGGACCCTGTCTCTAATTAGTTAATTAATTAATAATTAAAAATAAACTTGGAAAGTAAAACCAGGGAGAAACTAATGAATCGATGTGTTACACCTGCATATACTGAACAAAAGTATAAATCAAGTATATCTCAAAATAAAACCCAGCCCTAAAAGCTCTTTCTGGAAAGTAACAAATTCTATACAACCATAGGATTATTAGGTATAAGGTATAAAAATCAGGATATTAATATAGTCAATTGTTATGCCCATAGGCTTCTGAGAATTCATTTAAACATACATTATCAGTGATTACTCAATATAAGCTCTCTTTAACAACAGGAAAATAAAGCTCAGCAGAACATGATGTCTCATACCTGTAATCCTAGCACTTTGGGAGGCTGACGGGGGAGGACTGCTTGAGCCCAGGAGTTCAAGTACAGCCTATGCAAAATACCGATACCTCAGCTCAAACAGACAAAGATTCTTATGTTCTGGTTAGTTTGGGTTTCTTTATTCAAAGCAATAAAATTTGTAATTTTCTCCCTAAAAAATCTGCACCTATTTCATTACATTTCCTCTTAGTTATGGTTTCAGTGCTGTTGTGAATAATATTTTCTTTTCCATTATGTTTTGTAGTGGTTATTACTGGTTTGTATAAAAAGTATTGATTTTATATGTTGATCTTGAAGCATAGTGTACTACCTTGCATGTGGTAAGAGACCAATAACTGTTTAATATTATTTCTATGTAGACAATGATATCATCTACAAATAATGACAGTGTTATCTTTCTTTTTTCTAATTCCCAAATTTCTTATTTCTATTTCTTCTTACATTACATAGTCGGGGATCTCCAGCACTAAACAACAGAATTAACAGCATCTTGTTTCTAACTTAAATGGAAATGCATTGTTTGATAGTTACTACAGGTTTTGGTTCTCTCTAACAGGTAACTTAGCTAGTTTTCCTAGTTTGCTGAGATTCTTGTATCATGTATCATGAATAAACATGATAATCATCTGGTTTATTCATGTTTATCTACATCAGCTGAGATAATCATATGTCCCCCCCATTAATCAGATAATATACCTACTATGTGCCCACAAAAGTAAGTAAATAAAAATCAGATATATAGCATAACATTAATGAATTTTTGGATGTTGGATCATTTTTGCACTACAGAGATAAATCCTACTTAGTCATGATATGTTCATATTGCTAACTTTAGTTTGCTTGTCCAATCATAAGAGTGATCAACACACAACACCTATTTCTTATACTCCCCTTTCTAGTTTTAGTATGAAGTTTATACTATCTTAATAAAAATGAGTTGCATTGCTGTCTTTTTCTATTGTCTGAATTAGTTTATATATGATAAGACTCACCTATTTCTTGAAAGAACGAATCTATAAAACCATCCAGAGCTTGAGGCAGTGTGGTTGGAGGGCGGTTGATAGTTTATTCAGGTTTACACTTTCCTCTTGATACAATTTTCGTGATTTACATGTTTCTAGAAAGTGTCTGCTTTATTTCTATACTCACAAAACTTTTCGTGCATTCTCTGATTTTTTTAAATATTCACTAAATCTATAGTTATCCCTTTTTATTATAATGCTGTTTATACATTTTCTCATCTTTTCCTCAGTCTCGCTAGAGGTATATCTATTTTATTAAATAATCAGCTGTGTTTTTGTTTGTTTGTTTGAGACAGAGTCTTGCTCTGTTGCCCAGACTGGAGTGCAGTGGTGCAATCTCGGCTCACAGCAACCTCCACCCTGCACCGGGTTCAAGTGATTCTCTAGCCTCAGCCTCCCAGGTAGCTTGGATTACAGGTGCACCACCACGCCGGACTAATTTTTGTATTTTTAGTAGAGACGGGTTTTGCCATGATGGCCAGGCTGGTCTCAAACTTCTGGCCTCAAGTAATCCTCCTGCCTTGGCCTCCCAAATTGCTAGGATTACAGGTGTGAGCCACCATGCCCAGCCTCATCAGCTTTTGACTTTGTTAATTCCATTACTTATTTTCTGCTACATTAATAGCGGAATCTTTTGTTCCTTCCTTGTACTTTATTCAGGTTTACTCTGGTTGGTTCATTGCTTTTTAAAAATCTTTCTGAGCTAGGTATTTCACCGTTTTTTGATTTTTGAAAAAGATGTGTTCAAGGTAATAAATTTCCCCTAAGTCCACTAATTCTAATATGTGGTTTTTTATTAAAGAGTTCAAAATATTTTGTTTTGATTTCTTCTTTAACTTACAAATCACTGGAGTTCATTTCTAAGTTTCCAAATGCATAGAAACTTGTTATTGGAGAACACAGTATGTTATGTAATATTAGTTCAAAAAAATTTGATGAGGTTCTTCTTTTGACCTCAAATATAATTTTTGCAAATATTCCATGTATACTTCAATTTAAAAATTATTTTCTCTATTTACTCTGCACAGATGTATATTTTATCACCCTTACTAATTTTGTTGTTAATCTATATTATTAATGTTTTCTTACTGAGGTACTGATTTCTGAGAGTATTACATTAAAATTACCTAGTGTGATTGTAAATTTGTCATTTTTTCAATATATCTGTTATTTTTGCTCTTTATGGGCCCTGCTTCTGTTATTAAACACAAATATTTTCCATCTCTTTATTTTCAATGTTTCTGTATTGTTTTGCCTTGTGATTCTTGCAAGCAACATATCTGATCATTTTTTAGAAGGCAATTTTGTGATGAGTGATGTTTATCTGATTTCTGTCATATTATCCCATGTGTCCTGTTTACCAATTCATTTTTTTTTCATTTTGGATTGATACATTTTCCTGTTTCTTTTGCTTCCCAACTGCTATTGTAGTGTCCACAGCAGCTAACACGTGTGAAATATTTCTCATGATTGGTAATTTTATAAGCCTCTCACTCTCCCTCAATTGCAGCTTTACTGAAGGATGACTGATTGTATCTCTAAAATACCTTCTAAGACCCATTAAAGAAACTTCATGCTTGCTACCTAGTTTGTATGTTGAGGAAGACCATTCCAGATATACTTACAAATTTTGGTGAGAATCTGTTTAGTCTTTTTCACATGATATGGTAACAGAAAATTGACCATATGTTAATATGTATATGTAAAGAATAATATGTATATAATAATGGAACTATTTAAAATCTAGTTAACAACAAATTAATAAATGCCAGGTCTGTCCCATAGACCCTGGCTGACAGATGAAACGAGTACTCAGACACAGGTATGCAGTTTAAGAGCAGCTAGGTGACTGCCTGGCTCTAGTGGCCAGAGAGCAGCCTCAAGAAGCTGGAGCTGCTTGTTTTTATTCAGTGCAGGCACAATGCCAAAAACCTGGAGTCAACACAACCTGTAGGTAATTCACATTTTTTTTCTCCTTTCTGAGAACTTCATGTGCAGATGATCAAAGGTCAGTTCCTGGTCAACATAAGTAAACAAGCCTGTTTAAGATTAATTACCCCACACTCCCCTGTACCTACTCCTTGACCTCTGACTCAGGGTTATAGAACAGCTGCCTTCAGCTATTCTCCCCCAGGGCTCTGCAGAACCTTCTGACCTTTGAGAAGGTTTGCGTCCTTTCCCTATAGTTTTTCCCACTACTCTTTCGGATCCCCCACAAATAAAAGGTATTCTGCTTTACTTGATAATCTTATTTTTTATAATTTCTATGAAAACCCTATCCTCTTGCCATTGTTTTGAAACCTCAAAAGTATTCCTTGTAAAGGGTTTCCAAATATATGACCTGGAGAACAAAACAGAAAAATCAAAAGAAAGACAGTACTCCAGGGGAAAAATATCAAATTTGGATAAATTGATTAATACAGTAAAAGTCCAACATGACTATTAATCAAAACATGCAAATTAAAATGTTACAAATTTTCGTCTATTAACATGTCAAAGATGAAAAAATAAGGAAAGTTGGGAAGAAATTGCTATTGATTAAATTAGGTAACTTGTATGGTATTTGACGTAGTTGGCACATAGTAATTATTTAATAAATACTACTAAATGTATTATTGCTCTTAATATTATAATTTTATTTGACAAGGCTAGTGGGAATGTTAACTGGTAAAATATTTCTAGAGATTATATCAAAATCCTTAAAAATGTTTATTCTCGGCTGGGTGCAGTGGCTCACACCTGTAATCCCAGCACTTTGGGAGGCCAAGGTGGGCAGATACCTGAGGTCAGGAGTTTGAGACCAGCCTGGCAACATGGGGAAACCCCATCTCTACTGAAAATACAAAAAAAAAAAGCCGGGCATGGTGGCATGCGCCTGTTATCCCAGCTAATCAGGAGGCTGAGACAGGAGAATCGCTTGAACCCATGAGGTGGAGGTTGCAGTGAGCCAAGATGGCGCCACTGCACTCCAGCCTGTGTGACAGAGCAAGACTCCGTCTCAAAAAAAAAAAAAAAAAAAAAAAAAAAAAAGTTTATTCTCTTTGACCCAGGAAGTATGTGAATTTCAGGATTATGTGCCAAAGAAATAACTGGATAAGTACACAGTGATACAAGTTCAATGACGGTTATTTCACCACTGCTTAAAAAAGTAAAAATATTAGTCTATATAGTCAACAATATGAAATTGGAAAACTAAATTCTGATATTTAGTATATAGTTTGTGAAAACATTAAAAACGATGGCAATTATATCTTTATGGGGGAAATGTTCGTGATTACTATATTTTCAAAAGGCAAATATAAAATTATACATATAATAAAACTCAACCTTTCCTCCAGAAAAACCTCAACTTTGTAAAAATAAGATTATAAATATATGTCTGTATTCTATGCACTAAATTATACAAGCTATATATCAAATATTAACATAATTTATTTTTGTATTTATCTTAATTTGTGGGGTTTAAAAATAATTAGCCCGTACTTATAATCTTATGAATCAATCTTATTTTAAAAATAAGTCAGTTTAAACCTGTTGTGGCAATTTTGCTATCATTCCTGTCCCACTCTCCTCCTTGTTCTTGTTCTTAGCTATTTTGGCTATGTTAAACTTGCCTTTGTTAATCCCGGATACTGATGAGTTGTTGCTGTGCTATGATTTTGACCTCCCAATAACTCAACCACTTATGATCTTAATCTCAGAGTTTTAACTTGATTCTCCTGGTTGAAACTTTCCTGGTTCCAGTCCATGACTCTTTAACCTATAACCAAATATACACGGCTCCCTTTAGCCTATAACCAAATGTATGCAAGTCCCTCAGTATAAACTGATACTTCCAGTTCAACATCAGATTAAGAGTACATGCTGAGATTTCAAATACTTAGAAATCTATTTTAAGTTTTTGAAAAGCATATATGTAGAAAAACACAAAAACTAGACCTGTAGGAAGGAGGTATTATTACATACTGATACTCATTATTATGAAAAACTGTTAAATCATTATTATGAAATCTTATTACAGACCGATCCTGGTTCAAAATACTCACATCGCCAAGAATTTTTAACTATCTGAAGCTCAAGTCTTTGAAGTATGATAGTGGGGAGAATGAGTAATGGCTTATTCAGGTTTTTTCTTTCTTCTTGATGTAATTATGGTAATTTCTACAGTTATGGAAAAGTATGTTTTGTTTCCAAATTTATTAACAAAACTTTTCATAGCACTCCTGTGGTTTTTAAAAATCTCTCCTAAATCTGTAGCTATTCCTCCTATAAAGTCTAAAACTGTTTAAACATTGTATCTTTTATCAGTCTTGCTAGAGGCATGCCTATTTTTAGTTTTTTTCCTCAAAAATCAGTTTTAAATTTTGTTGATTCCACTGTTTGTTTTCTACTACACTGATTCCTGTTCTTGTACACAAATGCTTATAGCAGCTTTATTTGTAATACTCATAAACTAGAAACAACCTAAATATCCATCAATGAATTCTGGTATATCCAACAAAATGCTACTCGGCAGAAAAGGAACAATTAGTGATACTCAAACATGAATGAATCTTAAAATTATGGTAAATAAGTAAGCCAAAAAAGGTACATACTGTATGATTCCGTTTATATAAAATTCTAGAAAATGCAAATTCATCTACAGTGACAGAAGCAGATCAGTGGATGCCTGGGAACAGGAATGAAGGAAGGATAAAAAAGGGGCATGAGGAAATTCTGGGGTGATGGAAATACTTGTCATCTTGATTGTGGTGATGGTTTCACAGGTGTATACATATATCAAAACTCATTCAAGTTGTTCAAGTTGTACAATTTAAATATGTAGAGTTAATTGTACATCAGTTATACCTTAAGAGAGCTGTGGGCCAGGTACGGTAGCTCATGCCTGTAATCTCAGCACTTTGGGAGTCTGAGGCAGGAAGACTGCTTGAACCCAGGAGTTTGAGATGAGCCTGGGCAACATGGTGAGACCCCCATCTCTACAAAAACTTTAAAAATTAAAAAATTAGCCAGAAGTGGTAGCATGTGCCCATAGTCCCAGCTACTTGGGAGGCTGAGGTGACAGAATCACTTGAGCCCAGGAGGTCAAGGTTGCAGTGACCTGTGATCCCACCTCTGCACTCCAGCCCGGGTAACAGAGAGAGACCCTACCTAAAAAAAAAAAAAAAAAAAAAGGAAAAAATAAGCAGTTAAATAAAAGCTAAAAAGCATAGAGATAGATGAGTACACAAAGCATAGAATCTTTGTAACTAGGCACAATTTAGCTTGATTAGCATAGCTCCCTATAAAAAGGGAAATGGTTCCTTGGTTCTTATGGTTGCAACAAAGATCTGCTCAGGCTATTTTAAGAGGTTTTACTATGAAGATACGGCTAGACTCTTATGCTACTCCAAGAACAAAGTGCCAAAGTATAATACGGTCTAGTGACAACTGAAACCAGAAGGCAGGTCTTAGAAACAACTAATATAATCATCTCTATTTGAAGATGTGAAGTTTTTATTTTCCTGTCTCTCCTGGTAATTTTATTTTTCTTTACTCATTTTCTCTCTACCCATTGGCTTCCCCTGTTCCTAGTTTCTGTTTCTCTATAACTTTAGCTTGCACATGACAATCATGAGCTATTGGTGAACTTTCAGTTGCCCACAACCAACATCTCTGCTTCTATGACTTAAATTCCCAAGACAGCCAATCTGATTGACTAAATTCATCATTTTGTGCCAGGCTATTGGTAAAATCCTGACTGGCTTATGAATTGACTTCTGTTAGGTCAGACTGCATATCCCTTGGCCCAAACAGCCATAGGCCAGAGGCAGCAAGATCACTGATAGTTCAGAACACAGCTGCTTGGGGAGCACAAGAGCTACGCAGGGCAAATTCCCATAGAAGCAGATATAAAGACAACAGCCAGTTCTTGACATCTCTAGTAGACTCACTTTATGTTGAAATTATGTCATAAACCAAGTGACCTACACATAGCCTGTGGGCCTCTTGTTGGTCGTATCAACTGAAGAAAAAAATAAATCAAATTTTTAAAAAATAGTTTTATTCAGAAGTCTTACTGAGGACTGTAGACCACAGACTACAGCATGGGAGCTTTTCTGTCAGACTGCTTCAGCACAATATTTCAGCTCATGGCTAATAAATAGGTAGCAGGAGTTTAGTACGTGAAAAATCATACCAAAGTTTGGGTACAGTAGTACATCTGATTTATTCCATCAGATGCTATCTTATGTGGAGGAAAAGTCAAGGACAAGGGTCATTTTTCTTTCAAGGAATATAGTGACTCAGGCAAGAGATGTGGGGGTATGGTGATGTGCTCTATCTTGCTTGTCCTCAAAGCATCCCTCTGTCTCAGAATCAGAGACTTTGTGAAATCATGCTGGCAAGCAGAAATGAGCAAGTATGACTTCTTAACCTTGCTACTTTGTCTCTCAGGCATCTCCTTATATGACCATCTTATTCTAACTCTGGCCAACACAAGAGTTCCATTAATATTGCTGTTTGGTCTCAGATATTTCCAGTTTCTTTTCAAATCCCTCCAGGTATAGTCCTCTCACTCTAGTTCTGGATTATGCTCTATTCTTTGGCTCTCAAAGGATTCTGGCATTTGAAGGTGGCATTTACTAAGCACAGTGTGTCTGATCTAACCATATAAGCATTCTCTTTGTCCTTCTATTGGTTTCCAAGACCTAGGAAATCCTACTCTTGCCCCTAACTTGTTTCTCTCTGTTTTCTGGCTGGAAGAATGTACGCTACATGGTAAAGACTGGTTTTACCCTTTGGTAAATCTCAGCTCCTTCACCTATTATGGTCCAAATTAGAATCTGAGTTTACTATCTGATCTTATTTGGGAAAACTGATAATTTCATATTTCTGAGTCTGCAAAGTTAAAAAGGTCTATCTGTGGTTCCAAGGTGACATACCTCCTAAGGGCCACCTAAAAATGAATATACAGATTAATCTTTCAAATGTAAAAGAAAGAAGTCATTAAGAGAGAAAACCTCACTAAGTATTAGTTCCTGGGATCTAAGCCAAATAGCTACATCTAGTGCCTGAAGTAGGATCAACAATTTTTAAGCATGACTTTTGCTCTATAAACAGAAGTGTCAATGAATGTGAAACTGGCTTTTCACTGGCAAGACTGACAAAGCCTTAAGTAACACCAGAGGCTTGGCAGTGGTATAATCATAAATTACTTTCGTATGAAATAACTTTTTATAAAAACATAATGTAATGTGCCCAGTTCTATTACTATTGCTACAGAAGACAAAACAAGCATTTGAGAAAAAAAACAAACAAACATGGAAAAGAAAAAAAAAATCAGGTACCAAAAAATGCTGTCGTTTAAAAAAAATTAGTTTTATAATTACAATTCAATCATCTTTTTTTCTATTTATCTGAGGGAAAAAAATATGAATGCTACCAAGAGTTTTGCACTTGGCTCAAACTCACCTTCTCTCAAACTACTGTCATAATTCTTAATAATTTCAATATTCACAAAGATGATCTCTCCAGCAACATGGCCTCTCAGTTCTCTGGCTTCCCTTCCTACATTAATCCTGCTATATACTTCAAAAGCTCACTCCACGATGACAACCTAGACCTTGACTTTACTATAACTGCTCCTGTTCCACCTAACCACTACCCTCTATCATTTCAGCTCATTCTCTCCAATCTTCCAGTTCCATTAACTTTTCAAACTCACTAGGCATGCCAATGTATTGAACCTACTACCTCTGTATTTTTATTCACCCCTCACATCCTTACTTCTCAAGTGTAAAGAAATAGGAGACAGTGTATATTGATATAATAATTTTATACTCTTTCCTCAAACTTCCAACATTTCCTCATTCTCTGCTAATGACCTTATTTCCTATTTCATTGAGAAATAGGAACAATCAGAAGAAAGTCTCCAACTATTTCCTCCATAATGTCTACCAATGTATGGGCATCTAAACTCATATACTCTTACTTTCCTTTCTGCATGAAGGTCTTCTCCTCAGGAATATATGACTACATATAAGATTTAGTATTTAACTCCAAAGGATTCTCAGATCCATTTTAAGTTTATTCAGGAACTGCAGGTTAAGAACCACTAACCTGGAGAACTAAAGATGGCCTATCAATTATATGATATGCCCATGGGTTAGGGAGAGATGTGGTGGAGGCCAAAGCAACTTTATCTTGGGTGCTACTTTGCAATGATGACTTCTGACTCACCCTATTTCTGAGAACACCTGTAAGATTTATATTGTATCTATTGTCCCTTGTGTAAAGACACATAATTAAAGTAAGTCCTGCCCTTAGGTCAAAATGATCTTGATGTTATTATATTTAAATTGTGCTATACGTCTCTCTGAGTCACTCTTTCCTTATGGTATATAAGCCCTAGGTCTGGGCAAAATGCACTGAGATCCGACACTTTGTTGCCCAAGCTGAAGTGTGGTGGCACAAACACAGTTGAATGCAACCTTAACCTCCCGGGCTCGAGCAATCTTCCTGCCTCAGCTTTTAAGTAGCTGCGTGTACAGGTGTGTGCCACCACACAAAGGAAATTTTTTACTTTTTGTAGAGATAGGATCTCACTATGTTGTCCAGGCTGGTCTCAAACTCCTGGGCTTAAGCCTCCTGCCTTGGCCTCCCAAAGTGCTGAGATTATAGGTGTGAGACACTGTTCTCAACCTTTGATGAACATATATGCAAAAATCCTCAACAAAATGTTAGTAAACCAAATCCAGCAGCACATCAAAAAGCTAATCCACCAGGATCAAGTAGGCTTTATCCCTGGGATAAAAGGTTGGTTCAACATATGCAAATCAGTAAATGTGATTCATTACACAAACAGAACTAAAGATAAAAACCACATGATCATCTCAGTAGATGCAGAAAGGTCTTGATAAAAGTCAACATTCCGTCATGTTAAAAACCCTCAACTAACTAGGTACTGAAGTGATGGCTCAAAACAATAAGAGTCATCTATGACAAACCCACAGCCAACACCATACTGAAGAGACAAGGATGCCCACTCTTACCACTCCTATTCAACACAGTACTGGAATTCCTAGCCAGGGCAATCAGGCAAGGGAAAGAAATAAAAGGCACCCAAGTAGAAAGAGAGGAAGTCAAGATGTTGGAAGTCAGCAACATCTCTGTTTGCAGACAATGTAATTCTATACCTATAAAATCCCACAGTCTCTGCCCAAAAGCTCCTAAGTCTGATAAACCACTTCAGCAAAATTTCAATGTACAAAAATCAGTAGTATTTTCTTTTTTTTGAGACGGAGTCTTACTCTGTCACCCAGGCTGAAGTGCAGTGGTGCGATCTCAGCTCACTGCAACCTCCACCTCCTGGGTTCAAGCAATTCTCCTGCCTCAGCCTCCTGAGTAGCTGGGATTACAGGCATGTGCCACCACACCCAGCTAATTTTTGTATTTTTAGTAGAGACAAGGTTTCACCATGTTGGCCAGGCTGGTCTCAAACTCCTGACCTCAGGTGATCCACTCACCTCGGCATCCCAAAGTGCTGGGATTACAGGTGTAAGCCACTGCACCCAGCAAAAATCAGCAGCATTTCTATACACCAACAATGTTCAAGCTGAGAGCCAAATCAAGAATGCAGTCCAATTCACAACAGGCACAAAAAGAACAAAATACCTAGAAATATAGCTAACCAGGGAGGTGGAAGATCTCTACGAGAATTACAAAACACTGCTCAAAGAAATCACACACAACATAGAAAAACAGAAAAACATTCCATGCTCATGGATAGGAAGAATCAATATTGTTAGAATGACTATACTTCCCAAAGCAATTTACAGATTCAATGCTATTCCTGTCAAACTATCAATGGCATTCTTCACAGAGTTTAAAAAAACAATATTTTAAAATGTATGTGAACCAAAAAGGAGCCCAAATAGCCAGGGCAACCCTAAGCAAAAAGAACAAAGCTAGAGACATCATGCTACCCAAATTCAAACTACACTACAAGGCTACAGTAACCAAAACGGCATAGTACTGGTACAAAAACAGACGTAAAGACCAATGGAACAGAATAGAGAGCCCAGAAGTAAAGCTGCACACCTACAACCATCTGATCTTCAACAAAGTCAACAAAAACAAGCAATGCGGATAAGACTCCCTATTCAATAAACGGTGTTGAGGTAACTGGCTACCCATATGCAGAAAGTTAAAACTGGATGCCTTCTTTATATCATATACAAAAATTAACTTAAGGTGGAGTAAAGCCATAAATGTAAAAGCTAAAACTATAAAAACTCTGGAAGATAACCTAGGAAATACCATTCTGGACACAAGCCCTGGCAAAGATTTCATGACAAAGACGACAAAAACAATTGCAACAAAAATGAAAACTGACAAATAGGACCTAATTAAAGTAACGAGCTTCTGCATAGCAAAATAAACCATCAACAAAGTAAGCAGACAACCTACAGAATGGTAGAAAGTATTTGCAAACAAAGATCTAATATAAAATATTTGCAACGAAGGTCAATATCTAGAATCTATAAGGAATTTAAATAAATTAACAGGCAAAAAGCAAACAATTCCGTTAAAAAGTAAGCAAAAGACATGAACAGATACTTTTGAAAAGAAGAGAGACACGTGGCCAACAAGCATATGAAAAAATGCTCATCATCAGTAATCAATAGAGAAATGCAAATCAAAACCACAATGAGATACCATCTCACACCAGTCAGAATCTCTATCATTAAAAAGCCAAAACATAACAGATGCTGGCAAGGTTGTGGAGAAAAGGGAACACTGGCCTGGCACATTGGTTCACACCTGTAATCCCACTACTTTGGGAGGCCAAGGTGGAGGATTGCTTGAGTCCCAGAGTTAGAGACCAGCCTGGGCAACATAAAGAGATCCCACTTCTGCAAAAAATTAGCCAGGCACGGTGGCCTGTGCCTGTAGTCCCAGCCACTTCGGAGGCTGAGGAAGGAAGATGGTTTGGGCTGGGGAGGTCGAGGCTGAAGTGAGCCATGATCACGCCGATGCACTCCAGCCCAAGTGACAGAGTGACACTCTGTCTCAAAAAAAGGAAAAACAAAAAGAAAAGGGAATGCTTATACACTGCTGATGGCAATGTAAATTAGTTCAGCCACTGTGGAAAGCAATGTGGCGATTTCTCAAAGAACTCAATACAGAATTACCAGAAATCCCATTACTGGGCATATACCCAAAGGAATATACATCATTCTACCATAAAGACACACGCACATGTATGTTTATCGCAGCATTATTCACAACAGAAAAGACACGGAGTCAACCTAAATGCCCATCAACTGTAGACTGGATAAAGAAAATATGGTGGCCGGGCATGCTGGCTCATGCCTGTAATCCTAGCACTTTAGGAGGCTGAGGTGGGCAGATTGCCTGAGCTCAGGAGTTCAAGGCCAGCCTGGGCAACATGGTGAAACCCCATCTCTACTAAAATACAAAAAAAATTAGCTGGGCGTCGTGGCATGTGCCTGTAGTCCCAGCTACTTGGGAGGCTGAGGCAGGAGAATCGCTTGAACCTGGGAGGCAGAAGTTGCAGTGAGCCGAGTCACGCCACTGCACTCCAGCCTGGGCAACAGAGCAAGACTCCATCTCCAAAAAAAAATAAAATAAAAAAATAAAATATGGTACATATATACCATGGAATACTCTACAGCCATGAAAAGAAATAAGATCATGTCATTTGCAGCAACACAGATGGCACTCAAGGTCATTATTCTAAGTGCATTTACACAGGAACAGAAAACGAAATATTGGCCCAGCGCTGTGGCTCATGCCTGTAATCCCAGCTACTCCGTAGGCTGAGGCACGAGAATCACTTGAATCTCGGAGACGGAGGTTGCAGTGAGCCGAGATTGGGCCACTGCACTCCAGTCTGGGAGAGAGAGTGAGACCCTGTCTCAAAAAAAAAAGGAAAAGAAAAGAAAAAATATCAGAAGTTCTCACTCATAAGTAGGATCTGAACATTGAGAGTACACATGGACACAAAGAAGGAAACAACAGACACTGGGGCTACTTGAGGGTGGAGGGTAGGAAGAGGGAGATCAAAAAACTACCTATTGGGTACTACGCTTATTATCTGGGTGACAAAATAATCTGTGCACCAAACCTGTGACATGCAGTTTACCTATATAATAAACCTGCACACGTACCTCTGAACCTAAAATAATTTTTTTAAAAAAATAAGGTGAATTTAAAAATATGTATATTGATGGGGGTGAAACTTAGAGAAAAATTAGAGTCATGGGACTCATCCCAGCAAGGTGGGAATCTTCAAATGGTTATTAAGAAATGGAATGAATAAAATGGAAATTGATGGGGTTAAAACAAAGGTCTTAATACAACACTACCAAAAGTTCGGTGGACCAAAGGGAGCCCCTGCTGGTCCTTCAACATTAAAGGGCCAATTTTCTGTATTTGCCCGATTGGAGAAATCGTAAAAGAGAAAGCTGACCAACAACTGCCTGAGGTAATGTTGAGGTGGGTAATGAAGATATACAAAGTTCCTTGGCTCAATTCCCTACTGGGAACACAAAGTGTTTTTCACCAGAGGCTTTTTTACAAAATGATCTTGGGTGGAGAAGAAAAGTTTCTGGGGCTAGAACACAAAAATGTAAAGATTGATAGGATTATGAAAGTTAAAAAGTTTATAAATAAACTTTACATAAAGTTGTGACACCTTTACTTAAATGTTTCATGAAAACGGACATTGTATCTGACCAGAGCATGTTTCTCCTACTTAGTACTGCAAACTAGAAGGCATTTCTAGTAATGGTAAATCTGCCATTTAAGCAATATTAACTGGACATGCTAAATGGGAGCCAGTAAATTGCTCAAGCCCTCAGAGGGTAGAGTAGAAGATGGAGTGCTGGTAGGGATGAAACCTCCACTTGATAGCCCTTTGTGGAGTGTTTACTAGGGGTCATGGCAAAGGCCTGTGAGCACCTCCCAACAACCACTACTGGGACTGTGGACTACAGAATTTCTACTTGAGAGGCATTTCTGCCTTGGAATGGGACACTAACAGAAGCTATCCCTATGACTGGAGGACATAAAATGATCTTGACACCTAAAATACACATGCTGTCTGGAGTGATGTCAGAGAAACACTCTAACGGGGATAGCAGTGCCCAGAAGAGTACATAATAAAATGGTAATGGATCTTGCTACCTGAGGAGTGCAAAGAGGATATACTCATGAGCTGCGAGCCTCTTTCTCTCCTAGGACTGACCCTGGAACTGGTGAGGAGTTGCTGGATACCATAGTACCTGACAAACAGCTCTAACCTAAGAGTTGCTTGGCTTGTGGATGGCAGTTCCAAGGTCATCAGGCAACATCCTGTTTGGAAGGCATTACTCTGATTGAAGAAGAGTCAAGAAAACTTTTTTGTTTTGAGCTCTTTATAACTTATAATGATTAAGTGTATTTTTGTAAGCAAAATTTGTCCTTCTCTCTATATGAGTTCTCCCAAATTTGAAAACTATTTGTGTTATTGTATGGCAATATAGTTATGTACATATGTTCAATATGAATGTTTTCTTTTGTAATAGGACACAATTGGAGACACATTATTTTACCAAGGCTTTGACTGGAATGGCCTATTTTCAGACATGATCAATCTGCTTGGGGAATTGAAGTTGACTGCAGAGAGCCAATAAAAAGCCCGTGGAAAGACTGGTTCCCTAAGAAGTTTCCTGACCCGTGGTAAGTAATGAATGTCACTTTCTAACAGGATCAGAAATCTCAAGATATTTTGAGACCTCAAGAAGAGAGAAATTTGTACAGGTATTATAAATGCAGTCTAATGGTGAATCCTTGGCTTTGCTTCTGGCGTTGAGGCTTTAAAACACTGGAATAAAAAATTCTGATAGTTCTAGCAAAGCCAACTTAAAAGGAGCCTGTATGGCTGATCACTATTCCTGCTACAATTTATTCAAATAACCAGGCCAATATAATGAGACAAATTTATTTTGCAAATAAATTGGTCCTAGTATAATTTATCCTTGGTAGAAATAAGAAAACTGGAGAAAAAAAAAATCTTAGATTCTAGCCCTGACCACTGCTTTTGAGTTTTTATAATTTGCCTATAATTTGGACTAAATCCTGAATTATTTCCTGGCTACAAGAAGTCTCTAAAAAGGAACTCGGTTTTAATTTTCTTCATGATGCTTTTAGTTGGCTGCTTACTCGAATAGGCTCCTTTCATTTTTGTTCTGGCGTACAAATTCTCTTCTGATTGTAATCCTTGTGTGGATTGTATTTCTACTATTCAAATTATTGATGCTATGTATCTTTTGTTGTTTCACTTCCGAGAAAACTAAAGTCATAGTATTCTGAAGACTAGAGAAATTCAACGAAGCCTGTTAATCTCCCTTGTTTGAAATCCCAAGGAGTATGTTGGCAATGAGAAACCAATATGGCCCAGTGGGATTTCAAAGGCTCTGGGACCATTGCAAAAAAGAAGGGTGCGTGAGATTCTACACATGAATTAGTGGAATGTGGAGGACAAAGCAACTCCACCTAGGATGTTAATCCACCATGTGGACTTCCCCTGCTCTGGGAAGGCTTCTAAGATGTCCCCTCTCTCCATTGTTTCTTGTGTAAAAGCATGTACTTACTGTAAATCCTGCCCTTAGATCAAGACAACTTTGATGTTATTGTATTTCAATTGTCCTACATGTCCCTTCTGAGTCATCCTTTCCCTGTGGTATACAACCCCTGGGTCTGAGGGGTAATGGCACCGGGATCCACCATCTTGTCTCACTGCCGCCTGAGATGCAGCCAGGGCTTCTGTTTTTAAGTCTCCATTAAATGTTTCTTTTTGAGAAACGTTAATGTGTCAGCCTCTTTCTTTAGCCTCTCAGCTTCCTTAGACTTTGGAGCGTAGGTCTGTATAGTCCTGCTTACCTTGAAATAGATGGGTTAGGGAGAAGGAACACCAGGGAGACGTTCGAATTCTTTCACCTAAAAATGTAGAGAAGTTTTATGAAACAGTGCTTAATTAATAAAAAGGTATTTCTTGAGAAATGGTTCCATTCCTACTACTGGCAAAAATGTAGATGAAAGATTGTTTGGCTTGATGCCAAATATTACCCTATAAATTACTTCCTAATTGCAAAGGGAAAACTATAACTTTACCATAGAAAGAACTGTCTGTCAATAATCAAATGATCAAATAGCATTGTCAACGAAGAGTCAAACTTTGTAAAATATTTGAAGAGATTTATTCCGAGCCAAATATGAGTGATCATGGCCCACGACACAGTCCTTGGGAGATCCTGAGAACATGTGTTCAGGGTGGTTGGGGTGCAGGTTGGTTTTATATATTTTAGGGAAATACGAGACTTCAATCAAATACATTTAAGAAATACATTGGTTCAGTTCAGAAAGACAGGACAACTTTAAGCAGGGGTGGAGCTGGGGGGGTAGGCGGGGGGAGGTTCCAGGTTATAGGCAGATTTAAACATTTTCTGGCTGACACTTGGTTAAGTTTATCTAAAGACCTGGAACCAACAGAAAGGAAATGTCTGGGTTAAGATTAAAGGATTGTGGAGACCAAAGTTCTTATTGTGCAAAGGAAGCCTTCAGGTGAGAACAGAAAAGCATTCTGTTATCTCTCTCCTTCAGAGAGAAGAGATTGTAAATGTTTCTTATCAGACTTAAGGTCTGTGTTGATGTTAACATCACTGAGGTATAAAGAGGCATGTCCAACCCCCACTTCCCATCATGGCCTGAAGTAGTCTTTCAGCTTAAATTTAAATTTTAGAGTGCCCTAGCCTACGAGAAAGTCCATTCAGATAGTTGGGGGGAATTCAGAATTTTATTTCTGGTTTACAGCAAGCTTGTCCAACCTGCTGCCCACAGACCACATGCAACCCACAGGCCACATGCAGCTCAGGACAGCTTTGCATGCAGCCCAACATAAATTTGTAATCTTTCTTAAAACGTTATGAAATTTTCTTGCATTTTTGTTTTGGTTTGTAGCTTATCAGTTACCATTAGTGTTAGCGTATTTTATGTATAGCCCAAGACAATTCTTTTTCTTCCAGTGTGGCCCAGGGAAGCCAAAAGATTGGACACTGCTGGCTTACACCATCACCAATAGTGGGACAAATCTGATATTAAATGCCTCCTAATGTAATACAATATTAACTACACAGTATGACCTTTGAAGTATCCTTATCCAATGTTTAATCTGAACTCCTCAAGCCTCTGGTAACTTGCAACTGATAGGAAATACAAAATCTAGAGGTACAAAATAAATAAAATCGGACAATCCAGCATTAGGGCATTCTTCATGACAACTGCTTGGTATCTTAAATTTGTTTAAAAAGACAGTTATTATTGGGAAAAATGAATTAGATTAAAAGCTTTAGATTAAAAGAAGCCAAAGAAAGTTAAAGCCCAACTTCAATGGGCAATCATTCATAGGATCCTGGTTCAAAAACAAACTATTTACTACAGGTATTCTGGAGAAAACTGGACAACTGGAGAAATGTAAATATTCTCTGGACATTAAATAATAGTAGCGAATAATTGTTAATTTTCATTGATGTGATAAAGGTTTTATAGGAAATGGTTATGTAGGAAAATGTCCTTGTAGGAGACATATAGCTAAAGTATTCAGAACTGAAGTGTCTGATCTACAACCTACAGATCTGAGAAAAATAAAACCAACAACCAAAACACACACACATAGGTACACATATAAATATATAAATAAATATGGAAAAATATTTGAATCTAGGTGATAATAATATTGAGAAGAAATTACTCAGGCAGATAGTACAAGTATGGGAGTCCTCAGTGTAAAAAGTGAAGTAGAGGTTCCTCTTCAAATGGACTTTCCTTTCCGTCTAATTAGGAATAAACAGTAACTTCTCTTAAAAGCAAAATTTATTCAAAGAACTGTGCTAACATATTGGAGGCCGAAAGCATGAGGTTCGTGATCAACTCAGTATATCACTGGAGGCTATATGAGTAAGCAGCAAACTGTTTCTCATAAATGCAGAACGTTGGCGAACTGACAAACTGCGTATGCCACCCAGGAGGACTGCTGAGGGTAGTTACGATCCAGGCACAAATGTTTCTTATGATTAGGCATAATTGAAGCCTGTCAGTAACAATATGAACCTGTGATCAATTAAGCAGCTGACCAATCGTTACCACCTCCTTCCTGCTCCTGTTACCCAAAAAATAGGAAGGGCTGTGGAAGCTCCGTGGCTGCCTTTGCTCACGAGAAGCAGGGAGCTCTCTTCTTCTTCCCCTGGCCCTTTCCTTAAAACAGTTCCTTTTGTCTTAAGTTATCATTTCTACGTTCGTCCCTTCATTTGGTCTCACAATGATGGTCTCAAGCAGTAACAGTAGTAACTGCTGTAACGATGGTCTCAAGTAGTAACCGTGGCAGTTGGCCACACTAACATTCTTTGATATCTGTTGGCCGTAATAAAGAAATCAATGTACTTTGTGCTCTTAGCTGCCACATTTTAGCCTAGATATTTGCCCTGGCATGCTTATACTGGTCCAAGGAAGCATTAGGCCATAGCCTGTTTTCTTCCTTATCTGGAGGTGTTTTTACCTTTCTCAGCATTCCACAAGTTGCTTCCTCCTTCCTTTGTTCTCCTCTGTCTTTGCCTCTTCTGGAAAGTTCTAAGTTGCTAGCCAATCAGGACAAGTACAGAGGTCCCCTTCCAGCCAATGGAAACCGGACACGGTAGTAGGGTGCACGTGTCAGGTTATAAATGACCCTGTCTCCTTTATGCGTGTGTGCTCTCGTGGCAAGACTACTAGCAAGTAGCAACCTTTCTGCAGAAAGTAAACTAGCCTTGCTAAGAGCTCCTTTGTCTCAGTGTTGATTTTTGCAACACTGAGCGCCCGTTCCCAACATCAGTAAGGCTTTTCTTTTTAATGAAAAGCAGACCCAAATCCTTTTCTAAGAGCAGCCTGTAAAGTCGAGCTGCAGGCACAGACAAACAAGGGGGGAGCTTGCTCGGGTGAATGGTGGCAGGAACTACCGACTAGACATGTTTAAAATGAGGGCTCCATCTTCGCTTCTCCGCCAGCCACGTGTACAGTAAGAAGGGGTTACAATAGGCATATGGGTGATTTTGTGCTTTTCGTTCATCTTTTCTGTGTTTAAAATGTTCAGAATAAGAAATTGGAACAAAGAAGACATGAATAGACAATTCCTAATCATCTTTAAGAGTCCGCTTTGTGTTTTACTTACCACCACCACTTTGAAGGCTTTTTTGCCTATACCAGGACAAACTCAGCTCTTTATCCCTTTTCCGAATTTTCCTGGTACTTTCACTTTGAATATAGCGCTTAATTAACATTCTGCCTTGTACCTAGGACTAACACACTATAAATTCCCAGAAGACAAAGTAGGGGAATACAATAACAGGATATAGAATTTTAACAGCTAAATTAGATGAATTTATGGGTGACCTTTATTGGGCAAAAGAAAATGTTAAGTTAGTATAAGATTTAGTATAAGCTACCATCTCAAAACTCAGGGTCTCACTGGAAGAGAAAGTGACTCCAGGTAGAATTCCTCAGGGAGACATTCACTTCCATCATTCGCTGAACCAGGAGCTTTGGACAGCCTCGGATTGCACCCGCATATCCAAGGACACCACATCCACATCAGCGGACAAGTCATAAACAGACTTGGGAATACGCGGAAAGGTCAAATTTACCTAAACAACTAAATTCTCTTTTAAATTTTAAGGAAACACAAATATGCTTTCGCTTTAGGTAGGGCATTTGAGAGCAAAATGTACTAATACTTTGAATCCGCCAAGCAGACACGATCTGGGTTTGACCGTTCTCTCCGGGTAAAGGTGAAGGCTGACCACGGGGGCCGCTCTCCCTCCAGGCCCCAGCCACGCCCTCTAACCCAGGTTCCCGTCCTGCACCGCGCCGCAAGTTCCCCCCACCGTTCAGCGCCACCGGGCCCTCCCAGCCCCGCCGCCGTCCCCCTCCCCCGCCCTGGCTCTCTTTCCGCGCTGCTGTCAGCCTCGGCGTCCCACAGAGAGGGCCAGAGGTGGAAACGCAGAAAACCAGACCAGGATTATCAGAGATTGCTCGGAGAGGGGATGCGTCCCCTCCCTAGGTCGCAGCGACGGCGCACGCAAGGGTCACGGAGCATGCGTTGGCTACCCGGCGCCGGGGACCGCTCCCACCCCGCCTGGCGCAGCGCCCCGTCCTTCCGCAGCCCAACCGCCTCTTCCCGCCCCGCCCCGCCCCATCCCGCCCACGGGCTCCAGTGGGCGGGACCAGAGGAGTCCCGCGTTCGGGGAGTATGTCAAGGCCGTGACCCGTGTATTATTGTCCGAGTGGCCGGAACGGGAGCCAACATGGCAGCGGGGTTCGGGCGATGCTGCAGGGTGAGAGGGAGCCCAGCGGTGCGGTGGGGCTGGAACATGGGTATTGTGGTGTCGGAGCAGGGGGCCGTGGGCCAAAAATAGGTGCGGCCGGGAGGAGTGGGAAGTCGGGCTGAGGAAGGAGCCAGCCTAGGGTCCCCCAACCTGCTTTCACGCCTCCTACCACCGGACGGAACGGAGCCTAGCGTTTCATTTTCCGTATCCTCCCGTCAGGCGACCCCGTTATAGCCGGCATCCTCTCTTTAGAATATCGTTTTTCTTTCTCTGGTAAACCCTCCAAATACTTACCCCGGGAATCCCACCTTTTTCCGAAGTGACCCCGTCTCTGTGTCAGAACCACGGGAAAAAGAAAAATGGAGCAGCTACTCCTTGAAATACTTAATGTTTAATAAGCTTTTCGTTGTAACGTTTCCACGTTGCTTACGGGAAAAAAAAAAGTAAAAAACCTACTGCAGAATTTTATGTGAGCTTGTGTGTATATTCTAGTATTGGATCATAATAGATTCTAAATAAGTTTGTCACTAGATGAATTTTGGTATCTTAAATATTCTTGATATGTTCACACGACTGCCATTTAGATGTCACTTAAAATTAAGTTAAAGTTATGTCTTGGACCAAAAAAGCTGCGGTTTTAGAATAATCCTAAAGAATTGCTGCCCATGTTTTGCTGGTGTTATACAAGTTAATGTGCAGTGAAGGCAGAAATTGCGAGATTTCAGCTATTTTTAACTCCAACACCAGAAAAGCAGATTTCTCAACCTCCAAGGAAGGACCTAAAAAAAACCTGATATAGAAAACTTACACCCTTTTTCTCTTCTTTAACCCGTAAAATTGACACTCTTATATTCCCAAGAAATGCACAAAAGTGTTCAATTCTAGTGGTGCTGTTTCGATATTTGGAATTTCATTGTTCTAGACAGAGAGCCCGAAGTAATAAAACCAATAGTTATATAGCATTAGGCTTTCAAAACATTATCGTACTTTAATCGTCCGAAAATACGCAGTGAGATTAGTCCCATTTTTTGGTTTTGAACGGAAGCTATAAGCAGTTTGTAACCTGTCTACGGCCACAAATATGGTTGTGGAACCTAGATTCACATTCAGCAATTATAACTCCAGATCCCGTGCTGTTTCTGTTTTCTGTTTGCAAACCACCTCTCTAATTAACTGGCTAACTTTGTTATGTAATTAACAGGTTGATGGGCATTGTATTCTGGTAATAGCAACCTTTGCACTTTGTTCTATGTAACATATTTTCCTGAACAGTCACATGTGAAGTGACTTTTTCCCTATTTAAATTCCCTCGGTTGGCCAGGTGCGGCGGCTCACGACTGTGATCCTAGCACCTTGGGAGGCCTCGGCGGGTTGATCACTTAAGGCCAGGAGTTCGAGACCAGCCTGGCCAACGCAGGGAAACCCTGTCTTTACTAAAAATAGGAAAAATTAGCTGGGCATGGTAGCATATGCCTGTAATCCCAGGAGGCTGAGTCTGCAGTGAGCGGAGATCTCCCCACTGCACTCTAGCCTGGGTGACAGAGGGAGACTCTGTCAAAAAAAAAAAAAAAAAAGTCTCTCAGTAGACCATTTAACCTGGTTTGAGTTCTGACTTTTGTGCATGGTATTTAAAAACGCATTTATAATAGAGTCAGGTTTTTTGTTCTGATTTTTGTGGAATGTTTTCCTTTGTTATGGAACCTAGTGACCAATTAGGATACTAACAGAAAGATCAGTATAGCAAGGTGGTTAATAGCATGCGCTCTTGATAGTAAATGTTAGAATCCTGGTTGCACTAATAGTAGAGTGACTTTGCCTAATTTAGTTGACTTTCTGAGCCTTCGTTTCTTCACATGCGAAAGTGGAATAAAAGTAATGGCTTAATCCTAGACTTGACCTGGGATTCAGTGAATTAACCTGTGTAACGTGACTGTAAATCAGAGTAGATTTGGTCTGTGACTGCTGGACAATAAGCACCAGAGAAACTGTTTAACTTTTTTTTTTTTTTTTTTTTGAGACGGAGTCTTGCTCTGTCACCCAGGCTGGAATGCAATGGTGCAGTCTAGGCTCACTGCAACCTCCGCCTTCCGGGTTCAAGCGATTCTCCTGCCTTAGCGTCCGGAGTAGCTGGGACTACAGGTGTGTGCCACCACACCTGGATAATTTTTGTATTTTTAGTAGAAATGGGGTTTCACCATGTTGGTCAGGCTGGTCTCAAACCCCTGACCTCGTGATCCGCCCACCTCAGCCTCCCAAAGTGCTGGGATTACACGCATGAGCCACCCCACCTGGCACTGTTTCACTTTCAAAATAAAATTAATGAAGTTGCAAAGAAAATGCAAGTTTTCATACTCTGTATGTTTTTATTACTGTAGTATGAGGTATGTTATTTGGAAAGCACTGTTTCAATTACAAATATTTGACACTCTTAATTATATTGTCACCTTACATGTAGGAATTCGTCTTTTATAAGTTGAAATTGTCATCTACAAAGACAGTTTCTTTTTACGGATTTTGAAAAACATAAGAATTTAAATAAAGAAACTTTAGTATATTCTTCAGCTGCTCTTTTCTCTTAGTATCTAAGCTTGTTAAAATTGCCGGATAGTTCAATTAAAATCTTTTACAGTGAAAATTGTGTAATTTTGACTGTCCTGAAACCTTTACTCAAGAACACCATTGTGGTTCCCAGTTTGGCAGCTTTAATAAATGCAAATTTTTACTTTTGTATCCATTAAGCTGTCATGAATATAAAAATGGGTTGCAAAACAATAATATATGTATATTTGATTGTTTGTTTCTTTATATGTTCTTTTGAAGAAATATGACTATATTTCAGATCCTAAGACAAGTAGTGTATTAGTAGTTTAGAAGAGGGATGGCGAACGTGTTTGTAAAGGAACGGATAGTACATGTTTTTGGCTTTGTGAGCCAGATGGTCTCTGTGGTAACTACTTAGATCTCCTGTGAAAGCGGCAATAGACAGCATGATGTGGCTGCCCTGGTTTGGTGACTCCTTGCTCAGAACATTTTAAGAATCCCTGTAGACAGCAGAAAATACAGAACATGGTTTTATGCTAATTTGTTTTGTTAGAGTGGGGTATCCTAAAAAATGAGACCCTCTGAGGGGAAGGTTCCCAGAGGCATGCATGGGAGGCTCACAGTGACAGGGTATCAAAGTTGATGGACTAGGCAACTCTTGAACACAGTATGTTCACTTCCAGCCTATCGTTCTCCCCACCCCAACTCTCCAACCATCAATGTCCTAGGAGCTTGTAAGATACCCAGAATAGTGGTCCTACATGTACTACTACCCTTGACTGTTGTTTGTCCTAAACCCTCCACTTCAGTAGTGTAAATACCACTGACTTTATTTTCATTACTTTTTAAAAACATCTCCTCTGTAATAGGAATTTATATAACTGATAATTGGCTTATTTAAATTATGATTGAAGGCATTTAAATAGTGATTTTAAAAACTATGAGTATGGTCAAACCAGTTGCTGTACTCACTTATGATTATCAGTAGTCTCTTATCTGATTAATGTTTAACTTATCAAATTTATTTTAATAAAAGTGTTCTTTACAGGTCCTGAGAAGTATTTCTCGTTTTCATTGGAGATCACAGCATACAAAAGCCAATCGACAACGTGAACCAGGATTAGGATTTAGTTTTGGTATATGTTCTGTTCTATCTTTTGACTTTAAACTTATACATATGAAGCTTTATATGTTTGTTTGGAATATGTTTGTAAATAAACTTAATAATGTCTTTCAATGAGTAGAACCAGTCCACCGTCCACAGATAGTTTACAATAACTCACACTCCATTCTTCCTGATCTCATTTTCTTCCTCAGTATACTACACTATACATTAGATCTATTTTAGCAGCATACATACACTTATATTCCTTCCTTTTTTTCTGAGTGTTTAGCCCAAAATAAATGAGATTTACTGATATATATGAATAGTCTTCAACTTACATATCTGAATGCCACAAATACATTTTAAAAACACTTGTTAGATTACAATTCTAGGTGCCTGGTAATAAGCTAAAGCTTGTTTTTGCTATAATATATCCAAATTGCAATTTTGGTACTATTAGATGAAGTTCTCACTCCTGGGACCAGGGAGCCGTGATTTTTTTTCCTCTGCCCTCTATAAAATGAAAACTACACACAAAAAAATTTGAAATAATATCTATCTTTGGCATTCTTGGCCTTCTAAAATGCTTCTTCAAAATTTTTATTTTTTCTCTAGTTAAAAACCATTTACTCAATTTATTTGGTCTCAGAAAATAGTTAAAGGCAGCTGCGATAACTCGCAGCTAGGTACAAATGACAATCTCAAAGCTCTCTAGAGTTATTTTTTTTATTATTTGTTGTGTTTTTTAAAGATTTTTCCCTTTTCTTTATAAAGGTTTTTTTTTTTTACCAGAATTTAATGAAATTTTTCTTTTCTTTTTCTTTCTTTTTTTTTTTTTTTTTTTAAAGATAAGGTTTCATTGTCTCATTATGTTGCCCAGGCCGATCTTGAACTCCTGGGCTCAAGCAGTCCTCTTATTTCAGCCTCCCAAAGTGCTGGGATTATAGGCATGAGCTACTGCACCCAGATCAAATGAAAAGTTTCTGTGTTTTTGTTTTTTTTTTCTGTGACTTCTAGCCAAAGATTGAATGAAAATTTTCTCTTTTCTTTTTTTTTTTTTTTTTTTTTTTGAGACAGAGTCTCACTCTGTCACCCAGGCTGGTGTGCAGTGGCTCACTGCAACCTCTACCTCCCAGGTTCAAGCGATTCTCCTGCCCCAGCCTTCTGAGTAGCTGGGACTACAGGTGTGGGTCATCATGCCTGGCTAATTTCTATATTTTTAGTAGGGATGGGGTTTTGCCACATTGGCCAGGCTGGTCTCGAACAGCTGATGACAAGTGATCCACCCGCCTCTCCCTCCCAAAGTGCTGGGATTACAGGCATGAACCACTGTGCCCAACCTAAATGAAAATTTTTTTTCTTTTCTCTTTCTGTAGCCAAAGACTAAATGAAAGTTTTCAAGCAGTGTGAGGATAGCCATTTGGGATGGTGGATTTTTTTTTTTTGAGACTGAGTCTTGCTCTGTCGCTCAGGCTGGATTGCAGTAGCTCCATCTGGGCTCATTGCAACCTCTGCCTCCTGGGTTCAAGCGATTCTCCTGCCTCAGCCACCCAAGTAGCTGAGATTACAGGTGTGGGCCACCACGCCTGGCTAATTTTTATATTATTAGTAGATATGAGGTTTCGCCATGTTGGCAACGCTGGTCTCGAACTCCTGGCCTCAAGTGATCCACCTGTCTTGGCCTCCCAAAGTGGGATTATGGGCATTAGCCAGCATGCCCAGCCAGGGTAGTGGATCATACTGAGATAATTAGCATTAATTTGGTATGATTGCTTGTCACTTAAAATTTCTCTCTCAGTAGTAAGAGACTTGCAGGAGAAATCTATGGTGGTTCACTGAGTGACAGAGGATGAGTTAGAAGTAATTGTTTGGGAGGGAGATTGTGAAGTTCAATACGGGTCTATTCCTTGAACCAGTTGCATCTGGTTCTTTATCTGTAAAGTGGAAATAATATCTATAACACAGAATTTCTATGAAGATTAAATTATATGCTGTATTTAAAGCCCCTAGCACATAGTGACTGGATCAAAGTAGTTTCTCAATAAATAACACATAATACATACTTGTCATTTTTCCTTTTTTTTTTTTTAAGAGACAGGGTTTCACTCTGTCACCCAAGCTGGATGCAACCTTGACCTCTGGGGCTCCATGGATTCTCTGGCCTCAGCTTCCTGAGCAGTTAGGACAATAGGTCCACGTCAACCACACCTAGCTGATTTTTTAAATTTTTAAATGTTTTGTTGAGACAGGATCTTGCTATATTGCTCAGGCTGGCCCCAAACTCCTGGCCTCAAATGGTTCACCTGCCTCAGCCTCCCAAAATTCTAGGATTATAGGCATGAGCTACTGTGCCCAGACTTTCTCTACCCTCTATCTACCTGCAAGATTGATATCAACTGGCACCAATCTTAGAAGTAAAGCTGTGATAGAGAGAACACTGGACTGAAACTCTTAAGTATACTTCTGCTAATTCATTGTGAGACTGTGATACTAGAATTTCCTTACTCTGCATTAGTTTATCAATAAAAAGAGATTTGGCTGGGCGCAGTGGCTCACGCCTGTAATCCCAGCACTTTGGGAGGCCGAGGTGGGCGGATCACGAGGTCAGAAGATCGAGATCCCGGTGAAACCCCGTCTCTACTAAATATAAAAAAAAAAAATTAGCCGGGCGCGGTGGCAGGCACCTGTAGTCCCAGCTGCTCAGGAGGCTGAGACAGGAGAATGGCGTGAACCCGGGAGGCGGAGCTTGCAGTGAGCCTAGATTGCGCCACTGCACTCCAGTCTGGGCGACAGAGCGAGACTCCGTCTCAAAAAAAAAAAAAAAAAAAGAGATTTGATCTTATGCTCTTCAATTCAGCACCAGAATTCTGCTTTTATGTATTGTTTCTCACATCCCCATACAAATGATTACTGTAGTCTTAAACATTCCTCTGTGCATTTGCTCTCATTTTTCTTGCTTGAAATACCCTATTATCTCTTTTAAATTTTACCTAATCTTTGACGTTAGATGCAACCACATTAAAACACAAGGATACCATGGATTTGAAAAGATGCAGTTAACGATTGACTCCTCTCCTCAATCAAGCCACCATACTAATTTCATTAATTTTAAAACAATCCCTTATTTTATGTAAACAAATTGTTGGACACCATGTATTAGCATTGCAGCAGGATTTTATGTTGTTATCTTTTGAAAAACCTTTCTACCACTTTTACCAATTGCTTTGTGCTAATTTATAAGCTTGTCTGTTTAAAGGAGCTGTAAGCCTAGGCTTGGTGTCTCATGCTTGTAATCCCAGCACTTTAGGAGACCACGGCAGGAGGATTGCTTGAGGCCAGGAGTTCAAGACCAGCCTGGCATCATAGTGAGACCCTGTCTCTGTGAAAACAAAAAAAATGAAATAGATAGGGTGAGGTGGCTCCCAGCACTTTGGGAGGCCAAGATGGGAGAATCACTTGAGCCCAGGAGTTCCAGACCCATTTGGGCAACATGGCAAAACCCTGTCTCTACAAAAATTACAAAAATTAGCCAGATATGGTGGCATGTGCCTGTGATCCCAGCTAGTTGAGAAGCTGTGGTGGGAAGATCATTTAAGGCCAGGAGGTCAAGGCTACAGTGAGTCGTAATTGCACCACTGCACTCCAGCCTGAGTGACAAAATGAGACTGTCTCAAAAAAAAAAAAAGCAAAATTATGATATTGATATTCTTATATGACACTTTGAAATAAGTTTTATTGCTTTATGTCACTGAGTGTGTTTCATCTATTTCGTTAGATTGATTCTTGTCGTCAGGGAGATGTCTTGTATATTAGTTTCACTTCAGTGTTAGCAAACATTTGATAAATTGGCTAAGGAACTAATAATAAGTTAAACGTTTTTTATATCACCAATTGGAAAAGAAAAACTCACTTGAGCTCTACAGGTTAATATCTATTACTCATTTGTAAAAGTTAAAAATCTTACCTATTTCCTTTAGCATTTGTATTGACATAGGTTTATTTATATTGTGTAGTGAACTCTTGATTAGTCAAAAAATGCACTGTAGTCTGAGTTTCTGATAATCAAGGATTTAAGTCCCCACAATAAATACACATTTCTACATACTGACTTCATAGGACATTTTTCCTTGTTATCCAGTTTTAACTTTTTCTAAATAATTTTGCCTTAGAGTTCACCGAACAGCAGAAAGAATTTCAAGCTACTGCTCGTAAATTTGCCAGAGAGGAAATCATCCCAGTGGCTGCAGAATATGATAAAACTGGTGAAGTAGGTATATACATTTTAAAGAGGGAAAAATCTTTTACATTTTTTACAAGATTATGTAATCAAACTATCTGGATTTCAAAATATATTTTAACTCAGTTCTTTTTCTTCTAGTATCCAGTCCCCCTAATTAGAAGAGCCTGGGAACTTGGTTTAATGAACACACACATTCCAGAGAACTGTGGTAAGCTTTCTTTATATTTTTAATACTGGAATGCATATGAGTAAGAAAAATTGTGGAACTCTACTCAGTCATTTTTTTCAAATATTTCTTGCCATTAAATGACTTTCTACCTTTGTCTTCCTGCTCAGACTACAGTGTTTGCCCACTTTTGGAAGCTTGCACTCTATACTTAGATGTATTTTTCCTTCTTCTAACTGGTTCCAACCTTAACTTGCACCTAAACCTTGGTAACTTCCGTTTCTAGAGTTGGTCAATTTGTTGCGTTTTATTCCTATCTTCTATATTACATTTTATTGAGTCTTTTTTGTGAACCATGATTCTTTTCCTCAGACCCAGTTTTAGAGTTGAATTGAATTTTAACAAAATCAAGTTAGAACAGGAATATAGGTTCAAATTACAAATAGTAAAATAATTTTTTGAAAATTTTAGAGCTTACTTTAAGAAAGTATAATTTCTTATTGTGCCAGCCAGAACACATGTAGATATTATATTTCAAATTTCCTTTTAAAACAAATTTTGGTCATATTGAAAGCAATTAAAATAGTTTACCTTTATTTCTATTGTGATGTACTACATATTATAATGTGTTGAAACATTTTGATACTGTAGGAGGTCTTGGACTTGGAACTTTTGATGCTTGTTTAATTAGTGAAGAATTGGCTTATGGATGTACAGGGGTTCAGACTGCTATTGAAGGAAATTCTTTGGGGGTAAGTGACTTAGAAAATTAACTACCTAACTGAGCTCTTGTTAATGAGATAGTTACTCCTGAAGAAGTTGGATTTTTAGAAGAAAAAAAAGGAGAGTCAGTTACTACTAGGTAAGGTTAGTGGGTACACACAGTTTTCTTTAAAGAGGAACACAAGATTCAGCAGTGAAGCCTGGAGTTCTGATTTCAAGGCTTGATCACTCTGGCCTTGTCTCTAGTACTCAGAGTTCTGACTGTCCTTTGGAGGAAACTGTATACTTTGGCTGCAGCTTCAGTGGCAATTCTTAGGTAAAGCCAAGGGCTAAATCCAGCATTCAGGAGCAGGATTGGGATGGCTTGCTGCCACTATGGCAGTACTGAAATTTAGCAAGCAATTCTTTTTTTTCTCACTCTGTCGCCCAGGCTGGAGTGTAATGGCACGATCTCGGCTCACTGCAACCTGCACCTCCTGGGTTCAAGCAATTCTCCTGCCTCAGCCTCCTGAGTAGCTGGGATTACAAGTGCGCACCACCACGCCCAGCTAATTTTTGTATCTTTTTTTTTTTTTTTTTGAGACGGAGTCTCACTCTGTTGCCCAGGCTGGAGTGCAGTAGCGCGATCTCAGCTCACTGCAAGCTCTGCCTCCCAGGTTCACGCCATTCTCCTTTCTCAGCCTCCCAAGTAACTGGGACTACAGGCGCCCGCCACCATGCCCGGCAATTTTTTTTTTTTTTTTGTATTTTTAGTAGAGACGGGGTGTCACCCTGTTGGCCAGGATGGTCTCTATCTCTTGACCTCGTAATCCGCCCACGTCGGCCTCCCAAAGTGCTGGGATTACAGGCATGAGCCACTGCACCCGGCTTAACAAGCAATTCTTAGGCCTGATCATACATACTGTGTCACATATTCTAAACATAATTTTTTATTAGTGCATTTCACTATAGTAGATTTTCACAGATTATAATGCCACAGGTCCTACATATAACCTAATTTTATGAAAATACTTAGATTAGCAGATTTACTTCCTCATTCTAACTTAGAGGCAAGGTATAGGCCAGTTCTTTGGACTTACCTGTTAGGTGAAAAATAGTTATTTTTTCATTTTGAATTATAGCATCTCTGAATTTACATATCCAATAAAAATGACTTGATTTTTTAATGTCAATTTTCTTTGGTAGCAAATGCCTATTATTATTGCTGGAAATGATCAACAAAAGAAGAAGTATTTGGGGAGAATGACTGAGGAGCCATTGATGTGTGTGAGTATGTGTAACTGCTGCTTTATTTCACACTTAAGAAGGGAACAAAGGTGCTATTTCTCCTTTTCAGTCTATACGTATATATTGGGATATTTAGCATTGAAACAAAATTTAGCAACATATTATTACAATGATGTGTCAAGGATGCCAAGAAAGTATCATAATAGGCCGAGGGCAATGGCTCGCACCTGTAATCCCAGCACTTTGGGAGGCGGAGGCGGGCAGATTACTTGAGGTTAGGAGTTCACAGCCTGGCTAACGTGGTGAAACCCCATCTCTACTGAAAATACAAAAATTAACCAGGCGTGATGGCGCCTGCCTATAATCCCATCTGCTCAGGAGGCTGAGGCATAAGAATCGCTTGAACCCGAAAAGTGGAGGATGCAGTGAGCAGAGATCACACCACTGCACTGCTACCTGGGCGACAGAGTGAGTGAGACCCTGTCTCAAAAAAAAAAAAAAGAAAAAAAAAGGTGTCATCATAATTTTGTTGCTTATTTCCAGGAGAAGAGAGATCTACTTGTGATGTTTTTGGGATGTCAAAAAGTGTCATAATAATCCTCTTACTTCAGGAGAGAGAGATCTATTTAATGGAGCATTCTACACTTTAAGAACTGAGTCATTGTGTCAGGAAGTTCAGATTGAATGTAGGGCAATGTGTGTTTGAACTAGTAGTGTTTTGAATTAGTAAAAAAATTAATGTTGGCTGGTCGTGGTGGCTCACGCCTGTAATCCCAGCACTTTGAGAGTCTGAGGCAGGTGGATCACCTGAGGTCAGGAGTTCGAGACCAGCCTAGCCAAAATGGAGAAACCCCATCTCTACTAAAAATACAAAAATTAGCTGGATGTGGTGGCGCTTGCTAGCTACTTGGGAGGCTGAGGCATGAGAATCTCTTGAACCTGGGAGGCAGAGGTTGCTGAGTAAAGATGGCGGCACTGCACTCCAGCCTGGGCAACAGAGTGAGACTCTGTCTCAAGAAAAAAAAAAAGCAATTAATGTGGGCTGGGCATAGTGGCTCACACCTGTAATGTCAGCACTTTGAGAGGCTAAGGCAGGAGAACCGCTTGAGCCCGGGAGTTCAAGACCAGCCTGGACAACGTTGAGAGACTGCCACCACACACACACACAAATATATATATATATATATATATATATATGAAACCAAAAAGAAAAAAAGAAGACAAAAACAACTCTGAGGAACCAGTGGTGACAAGCCATTTTGTATAGAAAAAAACAGGCTCATTTACTTCACAGGCTCTAAAAACTTCACTGTATTATGAAACAGACAGATGTCTAATAGCATATTTCGGGGAAAAAAATACCTTAAAGGTGGTTAAAACAAAATTTTGGTACTTAAAAGGGGCATCTTTTATGGACAACTCCTTAATTTGTCATGATGCTGAATACATCAAATCTCCAGGTAGCAGAGTAATCTAGTTCAGTTAACTTGAGTGACACCTGAATCCCCTCTACAGAATCCCTGTCAAAAGACCATCTGGCTGACATGTTTTTATACCTCAGGTGCCTGGGAATCAACACCTTCTGAAACAGCATCATTTGTGAGCATCTGTTATCATTAGAAAAATATTTTAGATTACATAATGCTTAAGCACAGAACCTGTCATTTTTTTTTTTTATAATTTTACCAGTTCATACTGTAATAGGTGTTCAGTAAATGTTAGAGTGATTTCACTGTAGTTTTCTTTGGCTATATTGCCCTTCAGATGTTTCAGTAAAGTTATTTTTATTTATTTATTTATTTTTTGAGACGGAGTCTCCGTCTGTTGCCCAGGTCGGAGTGCAGTGGTGTGATCTTGGCTCACTGCAACCTCTGCCTCCCAGGTTCAAGCGATTCTCCTGCCTCAGCCTCCCAAGCAGCTGGGACTACAGGTGCGTGCCACCACACCTGGCTAATTTTTTGTATGTTTAGTAGAGACAAGATTTCACTGTGTTAGCCAGGATGGTCTCTATCTCCTGACCTCATGATCTGCCCACCTTGGCCTCCCAAGGTGCTGGGATTACAGGTGTGAGCCACCGTGCCCAGCCAAGTATAGTTATTATTATTATTTTTTTCTGAAATGGAGTCTCGCTCTGTTGCCTAGGCTGGAGTGCAGTGGTGCCATCTCGGCTCACTGCAACCTCCACCTCCCAGGTTCAAGCAATTCTTCCTCAGCCTCCCAAGTAGCTGGGATTACAGGCGCCCGCCACCAAGCCTGGCTAAGTTTTTGTATTTTTAGTAGAGACAGGGTTTCACCATGTTGGCCAGGCTGGTCTCGAACTCCTAACCTCAGGTGACCCACCTGCCTCGGCCTCCCAAAGTGCTGGGATTACAAGCCTGAAGCCTCAGCCACCACGCCCGGCCCTAAGTAATCATTTCTAGTGCCCCTATATACGCTTACTACTTTGAATTAAAATGTATATAGTTTCTTTCTTTTTTGTTGTATATTTTAAAAAAGTAAATTGACATGGGTTCTCGGCATGTTGACCAGGCTGGTCTTGAACTCCTGGTCTCAAGCGATCCTCCCATCTCAGCCTCACAAAACGCTAGGATTACAGGCGGGGGGCCACCATGCTCGGCCCAGTTTCTTTCTTCTTTGGACTGTGAGTACCTTAAGGGCAAGTAACTTGTTTCTTTAGTATCCACAGTACCTGCCACTCTTGAATTAACTTGCACTAACACTTGCCTTCTGCCACCCCCTTTTATCCATTACTGCTTGTGTCTTGTCACTCCTCTGTTTAAGAGCTCTAAGAGGCTCCCCTGTTTCTACCAGATAAAATTTTAAATTTGTAATGTGATATAAAAGATTCTCGTCGACCATTTCCTTCCTTTCTTTCCAGACTCATGTCTTACCATTCCCTTACATGCACAGAATTTACATACTGTGGAACTCTGGTACTTTCAGCATTAGAAACACTGGGTAACTCTGTTTCTTATCTTAGTATCATAGCATATGCCATTACTTGTACCTGGAATGCATATTCTTCCTCTTCTTCCCTCCTCCCAAAGAAGCCATTTTCCTTTTTGAGACTTAATTTAAACATCCTCTCCCCTGGGAAACTAGTTTCTCAAGCCCCTTGTCTGTGACTTTCACACATAGAGTTGCAGTATAGTTATTTATCTTCACTGTTACATTGTGAAAATCTCTAGGACTGAATGTCTTTTACCTCTGGTTTCCCCATATCCTAGTTTATATCGTGGTACATAGTAGATATTCAATACATGTTTGCATGAATGAATACATGTGAAATTGAATTTAATGAACTTATTTAAAGCTATCTAACATTTTCACTTTTTTATTAAATATATGATTTGTTGATATACCTATGCCTAATTTGAATTATATATTAAGTGTTTTTAGGCCAGGCACTGTGGCTCATACCTGTAGTCCCAGCACTTTGGGAGGCTGAGGCAGAGGATTGCCTGAGCCCAGGATGTTGAGACCAGCCTAGGCAACACAGTGAGACTCCATGTCTACAAAAAATTTAAAATTAGCTGGGCATGGTGATGTGTGCTTGCAGTCTCAGCTATTATACACGGGAGGCTGAGGTGGGAGGATTTCCTGAGTCCAGGAAGCCAAGACTGCATTGAGCCTCTGCATTCCAGCCTGGGCAGGAGAGTGAGACCCTGTCTCTTACAAACAAAACAGAAAAGTTTTTACATTTGAGTGGTTTCTTTGATTTTGTAAGAACATTTTAATTTTAGATATTTAAAAATATTTAAAATACAGCTTAAAAAATAAAACAATCCTGTTTCCAAACAGTCAAAATTTAATCACTAACATTTAATTTCATTTCTCTTGTTTTTATATATTCAAGGCTTATTGTGTAACAGAACCTGGAGCAGGCTCTGATGTAGCTGGTATAAAGACCAAAGCAGAAAAGAAAGGAGATGAGTATATTATTAATGGTCAGAAGATGTGGATAACCAACGGAGGAAAAGCTAATTGGTATGTCGTTCAAAACATCTTTGTATATTTTTCCTTAATTGTTTTATCTTCAAATCTCTCTTTCTTCTTTCTGTATATTTTTAAACCACTACAGTTAAGGTATGTTTGTGGAACTGGAAGGCCTATAGGAGATTATAAACAGTTCAGTGATTTTCAAAAACTATTTTTAAGCCCCTGCACTGTTTTTTCAAATTAACTCTCAGAAGTTTAATGTGTAAAATAAAATACAAATGTGTGCTCTGTTTGAATCTGATTGGGAAGGCTAGCACTCTATCTACTTGGCTTATTATCTCCACTCCTCATCTCCTGTACCAGCCGCTCCTTGGAATCCCTAAAACCCTAAGGAAAAAGGAAAACCTTTGGTATAGTGCCTGTCTCCAGTTGTCAGAAATAAACAGAGTCAGTCTTAAAACAGGTTATCTATTACAGAAGACAGAATTTGACTTTAATAAAATCTGAAAATTTCTAATGTATGGTCAAAAAATATGAAGTTCAACAAAGGATCAAAAATAATTTGTATAAATATAAAATACTAAAAAAACCACTCGATTATTTGTTGATAAAAGATGAGGAAAGTTCAATAAGTAACTGTTAAGTTCAATAAGAATCAATAGTATGAGCCTTTAAAAAGCCAATGTAATTTTAAGCCAAAGTAATAGAAGTACAGCATCAAATAGAGAAAAAACAGTGACAGTTCTGGGCAACACATTTTAAAACGTGTTGAAAAACTTGACTAAATCTAGAAGCATGTAAGTGTCTTGCATTAGGAGGAGCCTACAAAACATGTTCTGAAAAGCAAAGTCTTGGTTATTTTGGAAGAATCTTGAAGTTTTTCAAATATTATTACACAGAAAGATGATCAGGCTTATATGTTTACTTTAGGATGCCAGCTTAGAATTAATGAGTGAAAGTTAGAAAAATGTAGAATTTAGCTTAACATAAGGACAGGCTTTCCATCAGCAGTGCTGTTAAGTTGTCATGGGAAATACTGTATTTACCCATCACTACAAGTATATAGAGAGTTTCTAGAATAACTTTTTATTGATTGGAAAAATATACTAAATGACCTGTCTCTCTTTGTAAAAAATTCAGATTCAATATATTTGTGTGCCATATACTACAGTTTTCTAGCAAATAAAACATCATTTTTTTTCAGAGTGAGCCTACTAAGGAGTTACTTAGATTAAACATATCAGTCAATTCCTTATGAGCATCCTAAATATATTCAGTATTATGGAGTGCTGTATCTTTACCTTTAACCAATTCCTGGTAATATCAGCAACTAATAAAAAGTGAAGAAACTATTAAAATTTAACAAGTTGAGAGAAATCTAACAATGCAGTTTGAAGTTTTTGTAATTTTAAAAACGGATTAGCCAGGTGCAGTCACTCACGTCTACAATCCCAGCAGTTTTGGAGGCTGAGGCAGGAGGATTGCTTGAGCCCAGGGGTTCAAGACCAGCTTGGGCAACATAACGAGACCCCATCTTTACAAAATTAAAACAAACAGAAAGAACTGATTACAACTGTTCACTGTTCATATAGTAAGGCCAATTAGGTAATATATGAAACCAGATAACAATTTTTACGATTTTGTTACTATTATTAAATAAAACTATAGAATGAGTGGTAATGTATTGGTTTTAACCAAAGAAAATAAGTTTGTGTTGTTTAGGGAAGAATATACCTTTTTAAAAGAATTTTTCGTGTACCAGGATATATAGAACATGAATTAGACAGATGCTTGGATATTTGCATTTTTTTCTTATGTTGCACTTCAAGATCTTTCTGAGAAATTCTTCTGTAGGAAAAAATCAGCAAATATTCATAATAACTCAGCTATAACAAAAACACTGACTTGCTGCATAAAGAAACAGTAGTTGGAACATATGGGTCTCCATTTTATTTATTTATTTTTTTGAGAACATCTGCCCTTTTCTTTGCGTTTAAAATCAGTTTCTTTACTTTAGTTACAAGTTCTGAATAGTGAAGACAGAGTAGTAGATGCTGCAGGTACTCAGTATTGGCTCCCACCCCTTCCCCCCTCCCTACCCCCAGGCCTCACTTCTTGGCTCAAGATACAAAAGGGCACTCACTACTGGCCCTGGTGTCAAATGTCAGCAGCCTCAGGCCTGGATGCAGTTGGATACAAAGCCATGAATCCCAGTAGCTCCAAGGAATTCCAATGATTGTGCCCAGATCCACGGGCAACACATCTTAGAAATGACCTCATCCATTACACCACTATCTACTAACACCCTCAGGGTGGTTTCCTACCCCAGTCCATGTCCTCCAAATCTGTGTCCTGCAGAGGAAAAGACAAGGCCCCGCTATAACGCAGGAAGGAACAAGAACTGCCTCCTCAGCCCACGTGCTTACAGCAACTTAATTGAAAAGCTCAAGGCAGTCTGAGTCAGTCTAGAGGAGACCTCCCTTCCCTAGTCTCTACCAGGCTCTGGCCCTTCTTCGGGACTACGCGCGGTCCCACTGCCATGATGTGCTAGAATCTGCTCTAAATAAGAACAAGGTGCTAGAATGAGGCCCAGCAACCAGGAAAGGGTTGCTACAGCCCCAGCTGCGTGAGATTGTGCCAAGATGAGTCGTCTTGGTGTGAGCCTATGATGGAGAGCGTGAGGGCAGACCTGGGCTCTCCTTCTATGATGATTACAACACGTGACCTCAGGGAACCTCTGCTCTCTCCTCCCACTCACACACCCAGATCCCCTGGCCTGTGCTTCCTGGTAGAGGTAGAAGAGGCATCTTGAAGTCAGTGATAACGGAGAACAAAGGTGCCATTGAAGAAGGAAAGCAGCACCTCTTTGCCTGTGTTCAATCCCTCCATACAAGTGGAATCAAGGGAGAATGCGCACAGCCAGGACAGAGGCTGCTCTGAGCTTGGGAGGCACAGCATCCTCCTAGATGTCTCTGCAGAACAAACTTTCAAAAGATAGGAACTTAATCACATGGTCCTCGGGGGTTTCTCTCTAGTATACCAGCACTAGGGAGAAGCAAAATCATCTTTGCAGAGAGCTGATGGAAGAAAGGCAGGAATATGAATGAGCATCCATTAAGGCTCTCTCTCAAGCCTAAGGAATTAAGATATTTGAGGGTATGAGACAGGTGCAGAGAGGGAGAGAGCCTGGCAGGAACACCAAGAAAAAAGCTGTGACTGCTGGTTACATAGTGCTCTGCTTCCTTGCTTGAGGCCAACAGCATGTGCCTGCCTGTCACCAGGCTAACCTGGGACCCATGAGGGGACAGGGAGAAGACTGGTTTTCAGTTCCTGCATGATCAATTTGTAGGGTGTGTGGGTTCCTCCTAAAGATCCAGGAGGAGGACTCTGGGATCCTCTACCGCTGCCTTGATTTTGCGGAGGAAAGTCACAGCCTCTCTGCCATCAATCAGCCGGTGATCATAGGTCAGTGCCACGTACATCATGGGCCGCACCTCTACCTTGCCTCCTATAGCCACTGGCCTGTCAAAGATGCCATGCATCCCCAGGATGGCAGACAGGGGGGTTGATAATGGGTGTTCCAAAGAGTGAGTCAAAAACACCTCCATTGCTAATGGTGAAGGTACCACCATCCATATCTTCAATGGCAAGTTCATTCTTTCGGGCCTTCTCTCCCAGTTCAGTGATGGTCTGTTCAATATCTGCATAATTCATAGCTTCCACATTCCTGATGACTGGAACCACCAGACCCTGTGGGGTGGCCACTGCAACACTGATGTCAATATAATCCCTATATACCACCTCTTTGGTTATATCGTCAATCACTGCATTTACAACAGGCTGTTCCTGCAAGGCAAAGGCTGAGGCCTTCACAAATGCCGACATGAAGCCTAGTTTGAGGTTATGTTTCTTCAAAAAAGCCTCTTTGTGCCGAGCCCTCATCTTTTGGATGTTACTCATGTCAATCTCATTAAAAATTGTCAGCATTGGCACATGTATTCTGGGCCTCTTTCAGACGCTGAGCAATGCACTGCCGCATCCTGTTCATTTTCTCCCGATGTTCTGAATGCAGACCTTTGCCAGCTCCTGGCTCAGCTAGTGGTGGGACAGCAGTGGGTTTTACTGCAGACACAGGTTTGCTAGAAGGAGGTTGTGAGGGCGAGGGCACTGGTGGCATCCGAGTGGGTATGGGTGCTGCAGGGGGAGGAACTGCCGCTGCTATAGGTTCTGCTTTTGGGGCTGCAGCAGCAGGAGCTTCAGCCGGCTTGGCCTTAGCAGGAGCAGCACCAGTTTTCCTGAGTGTGAAAAGCGGAGTGCCTCCTTCGACTTTTCCCCCATCAGGTACGGAAAGAGCTTCAATCACGCCATTTGCTGGTGATGGAACCTGCACCAATGTCTTGTCAGTTTCAATCTCACAAACCACTTCATCTTCTGCAACTGTGTCTCCAACAGCTTTCTTCCACCTGACATCTCCCTCTGTGACAGGTTCTGCAAACGCTGGGGTTTTGACTGTAACCAAGTCATCCTTGCATACAGTTGTAGTTCTGAAGAAGCGAACACTGAAGACACTGTTGTTAATGACAACCTTCCTGCTGTTAGGGTAACCTGGTCCCTGGCATAAGGAGACCCCAGGCAGGGAACGTCTCCCTAGAGGGCAGTTCCCCTTCTGGAAGGCAGAGAGCGAGCGGCTGAACGCCCGGGACACACAGTGGGACCGGGACAGCATCACGGCGGCCGGGTCTCCGTTTTATATTATTCCTTTTCACAGGCAGCTCTATTTGCCCTCCTTTTCAAGATAGCATGCCCCTTAAAGAATAAAATTAGTTTTGGGAAAGAAAAAGTGCCAGTTTCAACAGGCATAGACTGTCTTGTTGTAATAATAATACTATACCAGGAATTTTTACTTGCAACTCATATTACTAAAAGAAAGTTAAATAGCATACTATAGTCCCTCCTTATCCTTGCAGGATACATTCCAGGACCCCTAGTGGATGCCTGAAACCTCAGAAGTACCAAACCCTGTATATCCTATGTTTTTTTCCTACACATATATACTTATTATAAAGTTTAATCTATAAAGTGGGCCCAGCAAGAGATTAACAACAACTAATAAAATAGAACTATAACAATGTATTGTAATAAGTTATGTAAATGTAGGCCAGGCATGGTGGCTCACACCTGTAATCCCAGCACTTTAGAAGGCCCACGTGGGAAGATCCCTTGAGTCCAGGAGTTTGAGACCAGCCTGGGAAAGGTAGTGAGACTTCATCCCTACAAAAAATAAACAAAAAATTAGCTAGGCATGGTGGCACATGCCCATAGTACCAGTGACTCAGAAGAGGTGGAAGGATGGCTTGAGCTGGGGAAGTCGAGACTGCAGTGAGCCAAGATCATGCCACTGTACTCCAGCCTGCGCAACAGAGTGAGATCTTGTCTAAAAAAAAAAAAGTTATGTAAATGTCCTCTTTGTCTTTCAAAATATCTTATATATACTGTACTGCAGGTAACTGAAACTACAGAAAGTGAAACCCCATGGAATGGGGGAGGGCCTACTGTGTTACTAAGACATAGACCTCAAATACTAGCTCTTCCATATACTAGGTATGTGACTAGGCAAGTTTTTAAACCTGATTATTTATTTCCTCATTTGTAAAATGTAGGTAATAATAATTGGGATTGTTAAGAGAATTAACTGAGAGAGCAATCACCATGTGTTATTTGCTGATATTATCACCATTATCGGGTATGTGTATCTCTTAGGTATTTTTTATTGGCACGTTCTGATCCAGATCCTAAAGCTCCTGCTAATAAAGCCTTTACTGGATTCATTGTGGAAGCAGATACCCCAGGAATTCAGATTGGGAGAAAGGTAAAGTATTTATCAATGATTAGGGCCCCAAATAGTATTTTAATTATAAATTGCAAAATTACTTAACTTTCCTTTAATAAAAACATTTGTTTGTATTAAGTTGGAGTAAAAATAAAGCTATGTTTTGATGATATTAGATCAAATAGTCTATATACTACTGAAGATTTTGTGAACAGTCATTTCAAGTCATTTTGAAAGAGTAGTACCAACCTGTGGAGAAGGCTAATAACAGCTGTGAGGAATAATGAAGTAAAATCAAGCTATCATTTATATTACCTGACCAATAATAAGAATTCTGGATATTTCAAAGGACTTTCCCACTCTTTTCCCCATTGGATCCTCACAGCAACCTTTTGGTAGGATAAGTGGCATTATGCCCATTTTACAGATAAAAACAATGTGACATAACTGAGATTTTACTAGGTCATACAACACTAAGAAAAAAGTCTATGCCTGAAAAGAGTGTAGAAAATAGCAAATAGCCTTGAATGTGGAAAGGCAAGAAAATCTTACTTAAATAAGAAAAGGTAATTTAACATATTTGAAAAGGTTTGTATTCTGAATATGTGGAGATAAATTTGGCATTTAAAGTAGACTAAAGAGAAAAGAGTTTAAAATTTTATAAATCAGAATTTAAAATTATAAATTTTATAAAGAAGGAAAGAAATGAAGTCAATAAAGTAATTTTTTTTTTTTTTTTTGAGACAGCGTCTCGCTCTGTTGCCCAGGCTGGAGTGCAGTGGCAGGATCTCAGCTCACTGCAACCTCTGCCTCCTCGGCTCAAACAATCATCCCACCTCAGCCTCCTGAGTGGCTAGGATTATTGGCATGCACCACCACACCTGGCTAATTTTTGTATTTTTTGTAGAGACAGGGTTGTGCTGTGTTGCCCAGGCTGGTCTCAGACTCCTGGGCTCAAGCAATCCTCCCACCTTGGCCCCCTAAAGTGCTGGGATTACAGGCATGAGCCACTGCGCCCAACCAAAGTCCCAAAGTTAGAGGCAGAGTTGAAATCAATATGAAGGTATCCTAGGACCTTACCCAGTATAGTTTCTGATTCTGTATTGTGCTATATTTTGAATCAGATATTAAAGGTAGACTGCAGTTGACAAAACAGATGATACTGTTGTATGTAACAAAATATAAGAACTGAAAATTATTGTGCTTTTCCCAAGAAATTGTTTTTTATTTGTATAACAGATCATGTTTCTGTCTTAGGGATAGTTGCTAGCAAACTTGGCCAAATGTATGGCCCATCTTTAGAAAGTATAAAGGACCTAACAGCTTATACTTTTTTTAGTAGTAAACTCACTCCTATTTCTAGTTTTTTTTCTTTGCCTAATTTTCTCACTTAAAAAAAATCTACTTCAATAAATATTTATGTAGTGCATACTATATACAGTATTCTAGCTATTAGGGATACAGTGTGGATCAAAATAGACAAAAATCCCTGGCCTCAGGTAAATTACTTTCTGGTGAGGGATAGAGATAATTATATTGTGTATATTTAAGCCTCCTTAAATCTTTATTGAAACAAATGGATATTTACAAATTTGTGAAATTTAATGTTTTCAGGCCAGGTTTGGTGGTTCATGACTGTAATCCTAGCACTTTGGGAGGTTGAGGTGGGAGAACTATTTGAACCCAGGAGTTCAGGACCAGCCTGGGCAACATATTGAGACTTTACCTCTACAAAAAAATTTGAAAATTAGCCAGTGGCAGTGGCGCACACCTGTAGTCCCAGCTACTTGGAAGGCTGAAGTGGGAGGATCACCTAAGCCCAGGAAGTCAAGGCTGCAGTGAGCCATGCTCCTGTTGCTGTCTGTACTGCAGCCTGGATGACAGAGTGAGACCTAATGTTTTCAAATCTTTTGTGTTTTAGAAATTATATGGTTTGAGATGAGCCCAGGAAGCATTTTGGTTTTAAATGTTGTGGGGTTTGGGATAAATCTGGTAGGGTGTTTTCTCATTATATCTGCATGGTGGTCCAAGATTCTAGTTTATTAACTTTTAAAGACAAAATAAAGGGATGTTGGCTTCTTTCTAGGTCAAACTATCGTTATCATTTCTTCAAACTCAGAAGCAGAGTATTAAAACCAGCAAATTAAAGGGTTAGTTTATAGCTCTTTGTTTCCATTGCTCCTGTTTCTTATTCTGCTTATTAAAAATGAGATCAAGTTTTTTTCCTTAAGAGTTATGTCTGCAACTTCCTCTCATGATTTAGCATAACACTAATAGTCATATACAAAGAGAAAGAGAAATAAAAAATAAAGCAAATGTATCAAAATGTTAACAGTTGGTGAATCTATTATAGATGAAGGGTGTATAAGTACTTATATGCCTGTTACAACTCCTCCATTGGTTTGAAAATTTTTAAAACAAAAAGTTGAGGGAATGCAGCTAGTTTAGTAGTTTCTTATAAAGTCAAACATACGCTTATCACATAACCAGTGCCCTTAGATAAATACCCAAGAGAAATGAAAATAAAGACCTATGTACAAATGTTTATTGTAATTTTATTAATGATCGCTAAAAAGGAGAGGAGTATCCATCAACTAGTGAAAACATAATGGATATATGGTATATCCATAGAGTGGGATACTACTTAGCAGTAAAATAAATGAATTATTGATCATGCAGCAACATGGATGAATCTCAGAAGCACTATACTAAGTGAAAATTCAGACACAGAAAGCAGACTTTATTATTTCACTTAAATGACATTCTGGAAAAGGAAAGACTACGCGGAGAGAAATCACACGGTTGCCAGGGGATAAGTGTAGAATAAGGAAATTGACTATAAAGGGAGAACAAGGTAACTTTTTGGGGTTCTAAAGTACTCTGTATCTTGAGCATGGTGGTGGTTACAAACATATACATTTGTCAGAGCTATTAGAAATGTATACATAAAAATGGTGACTTTTCTACATGTAAATTATACCTCAGTAAACCTAATTTTAACAGAGTCAAAGGAAAACAAAATCAATTTTTATTCAGTAGATTATTTTACTAGCTCTATTAAGATTAAAGGTCTCAAATCAGATTGTGTTTACTAAATGTTTTTTCTGACATGGTAAAATAGATAGCTTTCAAACATATAATGAGATTTGTCTTTGTTGATAAGATGTACTTGTAGACCTTTAGACTAGTGTTGGTTTCAAAATTTGTGAAACATTGTTTTAGATTATGGTTGGCAAATTTTTTTGTAAAGATCCAAATTATAAATATTTCAGGCTTTGCAGGCCATATCTCTGTCACAACTACTCAGTTCTGCCATTGTAGCAAGAAAGTAACTGTAGATGATATATGAACAAATAGTCGTGACTGTATTCCAATCAGGCTTTCTTTGCAAAACAGGCATTGCAGACTACAGTTTGTTGATCCCTGTTTTAGGTAATTGCAGAAAGTCATGAAACAGTGATTAAAGCAAAAATTCCTTAAAATATATCAATTTTCTTATTAGGAATTAAACATGGGCCAGCGATGTTCAGATACTAGAGGAATTGTCTTCGAAGATGTGAAAGTGCCTAAAGAAAATGTTTTAATTGGTGACGGAGCTGGTTTCAAAATTGCAATGGGAGCTTTTGATAAAACCAGACCTGTAGTAAGTAATATGGGTTCATAATCTTTATGGGATCTTTTATTTATTACATTAAATAAGTATTTTTACTTTAAAATTGTATGTTCAGTGTGTTTCTCTTTTTAATATCTGCTTATTTTATTAAGGATATAGGAGAAATACTGTTACTTTTCTTTCTTTTTTTTTTTTTTTTGAGACAGAGTCTCACTCTGTCACCAGGATGGAGTGCAGTGGTGCAATCTCAGCTCATTGCAACCTTCACGTCCTGGGTTCAAGAGATTCTCCTGCCTTAGCCTCATGAGTAGCTGGGACTACAGGCACACACCACTCTGCCCAGCTAATTTTTGTATTTTTAGTAGAGATGGGGTTTCATGATGTTGGCCAGGATGGTCTCGATCTCTGACCTCGTGATCTGCCTACCTTGGCCTCCCAAAGTGCTGGGATTACAGGCGTGAGCCACCGCGCCTGACCATATTGTTACTTTTCTTAATTTTTTAAATAATTCTTCAAGTTTTCTTACTATCCATTATAGAAATTATTTTAGCAACTGCAAAATTACTGTAGTTGGTGCTAGATTTAGAGAGGCAGTCCACCCTAAATATGATCATCCTGTTAATATGTACTCATTTTCTGTTTTTACTCATTAAGAATATTTCCCCTAGTAAGATTTCTCTTGTTAAACAAAAGCAATGACTTTTTTCTAGAGTATGATACTATGCCTAACAAATGCCTCTTACTACCTTTAATTAACAAATAATATAAACTTACGTGCCTATTCCCCGTTCCCCACCAGTTTCTTGTTGCTGTACATCACCTTCTCTTTGTACACTCCCTAACATAGACACTTAGGCAGATACTGCGTGTTTTAAAGATAACATGAACTTTTGGTTTATAATATGTTAAAATACTAGGTAGCTGCTGGTGCTGTTGGATTAGCACAAAGAGCTTTGGATGAAGCTACCAAGTATGCCCTGGAAAGGAAAACTTTCGGAAAGCTACTTGTAGAGGTAATTTTAATACTGCTTGCTTTGTTCAAATGTAAAGACACTCATTTTCATTTAATATTTAGAAATGATTTTTAAACCACAAACTAATCAATTTCTACTTTGATAGCAAGAAGATAATGTGGTTTTATCAAGATGAGTTTCAAAGACATTTCTTTTTAGAGTGTGCCACTATTGGTTACTTCTGAACCTGACACTGTGCTATGCGTTTTTTTTTTTTTTTTTTTGAGATGGAGTCTCGCTCTGTTGCTCAGGCTAGAGTGCAGTGGCACAATCGCGGTTCACCACAGCCTCCGCCTCCCGAGTTCAAGCAATTCTCCTGCCTCAGCCTCCCAAGTAGTGGGAACTACAGGTGCGCACCACTATGCCTGGCTAATTTTTGTATTTTTAGTAGAGATGGGGTTTCACTATGTTGGCCAGGCTGGTCTCGATCCGCCCGCCGCAGCCTCCCATAGTGCTAGGATTACAGACATGAGCCACTGGGCCCGGCCTTGTGCTATGCATTTTAAATATATTTTCTAGCCGGGCGCGGTGGCTCACGCCTGTAATCCCAGCACTTTGGGAGGCTGAGGCGGGCGGATCATGAGGTCAGGAGATCAAGACCATCCTGGCTAACATGGTGAAACCCCGTCTCTACTAAAAATACAAAAATTATCCGGGCATGGTGGTGGGCGCCTGTAGTCCCAGCTACTCGGGAGGCTGAGGCAGGAGAATGGCGTGAACCCAGGAGGCAGAGCTTGCAGTGAGCCGAGATCACGCCACTGCACTCCAGCCTGGGCGACAGAGTGAGACTCCGTCTCAAAAAAGAAAACATATATGTATATATATTTTCTGATTCTCTCAGTAACCCTTTTTTGGGTGGTGTTATCTCTTTTAAGGATCAAGAAACTGAAGCTCAGAGGTATTAAATGATTTGTCCAAGGCCACACAATTTATAAGTCACAGATCCAGGATCCTATTTTATGCTTTTTTTTTTTTGCGGGGGGTGGGAGACAAAGTCTTGCTCTGTCGTCCAGGCTGAAGTACAGTGGCATGATCTGGGCTCACTGAAACCCCCACCTCCTGTGTTCAAGTGATTCTCCTGCCTTAGCCTCCCGAGTCTCTGGGACTACAGGCACACACCACCACACCCAGCAAATTTTGATATTTTTAGTAGAGATGGGGTTCCCTTATGTTGGCTGGGCTGGTGTTGAACTCCTGGCCTCAAGTGATCTGCCTGCCTCGGCCTCCCAAAGTGCTAGGATTACAGGCCTGAACCGCTGCGCCTGGCCTGTTATACTCTTAATTCTTGTTACTTCCCATGTCCTCTTGAGTATCAGATAATTTTAGTACTATAAAGAGTCGTGTCTTCCATGAATTTCCAGGGTAATTCTTAACTCTTACCCCTTTAAATATTGATGCTCCCCCATTATCTGTATTCTTTCCTGCAACTCACTATGAGTTGTATAGTGAACCTCCTGTTTCTCTTTTTTTGTTTTTTTGAGACAGGGTCTTGGTTGCCCAAATGCGAGTGCAATGGTGCAGTCATGGCTCATTGCAGCCTCTTGGGATCAAGCAATCCTCCCACCTCAGCCTCCTAAATAACTGGAACTATAGGGGCACACTACCATGCCTGCCTAATTTTTTTATTTTTGTAGAGATGGGGTCTCACTATGTTGCCCAGACTGGTCTCAAACACCTGAGCTCAAGCAATCTTTCCACCTCAGCCCCCCATGAGCCTCCTATTCCTATCTCCATTTCTCAGTGGTCCTCAAACTATTTGTGGTGAAAGACCAGTCTGTTTTAATTTCCACTTAATGTGGACCATTATTTTTGTAAAATATAAGAATGTCACAACAATGTTAAATTGCTGTAAAAGTGTCTAAATGCTTATTCTCATCTTCTGTACCATCAACCAGTAACAGTTTGTGAATTGGCACTGTGGACAAACTTGGATTAGCACTGCTCTGTGTCCCTTAACCTTAGTTTCATAATGTATCTTTCTGCACTGTATTCTAGATAATTTTTTCAGATCTGCTTTCTAGTTCTCTTATCTTGTGCCTATTTAATCTGTTGATTTTTTATTAATGACTACTTTTCATTTCCAGAAGTTATATTTGGTTTTTTCCATTATCCCTTCTGTTCAACATTGTACTGCCTTTTCCTTTTTTGTCATTAATCATGTAAAAATTCTTCATTTATAGTCAATTTCAGATTTTTTTGTTATCTTCAATTCTTTGGGTGCTAATCTTTCAAGGTGTATTGTGTCTCCTAACTCTTTTATGGTCAATTATTTTGCTTTTATTTTTTATTTGTAAATAACTTACCTGCAGGAAGTACTATATTTCTCAGAGCATTATGGAAGCATTTTAGAAATTGGCTTTTGTACTTTTTTGGCACTTTTGTTAGGTACTCCAGAGATTTCACCATTCTAAGAGCTGTTATTTTACATTAATTTCTTGACTTGGAGAATCCTGTATCACAGAGCTCGTACATTGATCTCACACATTAAGAAACTCCTTACATTCCAGTCTGGGCAACAGTGTGAGACCCTGTCTCAAAACAACAACAGTAACAAAAGTCCTTTTTTTTCTTGTTCTTTTTTTAACCCTCCTGGGCAAGAGATCAGCTTCTTTGTGGCCCTTCTATCCTGATGAGCCCAGAGTGTTAATTGCCCCTTTGGAAAGCAAAGCTTTTACATGCAGTGATTCTCAGTTTTAGCCCCTTAGATTGTTCATGCTCACATCGAAATCTCCTGTTCTTATGTGTTTCTTAAAACTCTGGTTCCTATCCTGCTGAGCCCAAATCTGAGTGATTTTTTTTTTCCTCCATGTTATCTCTTCTCCTCAGGATTTAAATTCCTTTTTAGAGGCACTTAGAGATTTCTGTTTCTTTCCTATGAGCTTTTTTTTTTTTCTTAACCAAGTATTTCTTTGTTAACTCCTTCATGTTGCCATAACTACATATGTACATTTTACTAAATGTTAGTTTATCTTATTCATAAACAAATTTCAACCTAATGCTTTTCAGTGAAGATCTGTCATCGTCTTCCAGGTCCTCCTTACCCAAGTATCTGATGATAACTGTATTTTTGGCTTTCAACTAAATATAGAATCTTCTCCTTTTATGTTCTCTTTCTTATAAATTCTAAAGATTTTTTTCTTATTAAATATTGAAAAATCTTAGTTTTTCCTTACTGCTTAACTCAAAATAGTCTTTTATCATTTGATTTCTACTGAATATTTGCTTATCTTTTAAGCACTCTGCAAAATGCTGATAGCTTCTTTTTTTTTTTTTTTTTTTTTGAGACAGGGTCTCACTCTATTGCCCAGGCTGGAGTGCAATGGTGTGATCTCAGCTCACTGCAACCTCTGCCTCCTGGCTTAAGTGATCCTCATACCTTAGCCTCCTGAGTAGCTGGGACTATAGGCGTGAGCCACCATGCTCGGCTGTTTTTTTTTTTTTTTTTTTGTAGAAATGGGGTTTTGCCATGTTACCTAGGCTGGTCTCGAACTCCTGAGCTTGAGTAATCCACCCATCTTGGTCTCCCAAAGTGCTGGGATTACAGGCATGAGTGACTGCGCCTGGCCTAGTTTTTCATTTTTAATTGATAGGTACAGTGATATGACACTGTAATTCCTTGTCACTCCTTTGCTAGGTGTCTCTCAACCCATTTGTGTGCCTTTTGAAACTTCAGTTTTTTGTTTTTTTTTTTTTGAGACAGAGTCTTACTCTGTTGCCCTGGCTGGAGTGCAGTGGTGCAATCTCTGCTCCCTGCAACCTCTGCCCCCAGGGTTCAAGTGATTCTCCTGCCTCAGCCTCCCGAGTAGCTGGGATTACAGGCGCCCGCAACTGCACCCGGCTAATTTTCTTTTGTACTTTTAGTAGAGATGGGGTTTCACCATCTTGGCCAGGCTGGTCTTAAACTCCTGATCTTGTGATCCACCCACCTTGGCCTCCCAGTGTTGGGATTATAGGCGTGAGCCACCGCGTCCAGCCACTTCAGTCTTTCAGTCTGTGTACTCTATGTATAGCATTATGAATGAAAAGGGTCAGGTTATTCTTGGAATCCACAATTAAATAATTGTTTAGCCATTTCATGTGTGGTATTAGAAAATATACAATGATCTGCCCGAGGGTTCCAAGATGGCTGAATAGGAACAACTCCAGTCTACAGGTCCCAGCATGAGTGACGCAGAAGACGGGTGATTTCTGCATTTCCAGCTGAGGTACCAGGTTCATCTCACTGGGATTTGTCGTACAGTGGGCGCAGCCCATGGAGCATGAGCCGAAGCAGGGCAGGTCATCACCTCACCCAGGAAGCGCAAGGGGTCGGGGAATTCCCTTTCCTAGCTAAGGGAAACTGTGACAGATGGTACCTGGAAAACTAGGACACTCCCACCCTAATACTGCGCTTTTCCAACAGTCTTAGCAAACAACACACCAGGAGATTATATCCTGCGCCTGGCTTGGAGGGTCCCACACCCATGGAACCTCGCTCACTGCTAGCACAGCAGTCTGAGATGAAACTACCCAAGGCGGCAGCAAGGCTGAGGGAGGGGCATCCGCCATTGCTGAGGCTTGAGTAGGTAAACAAAGTGGCCAGGAAGCTCGAACTGGGTGGAGCCCACTGCAGCTCAAGGAGGCCTGCTTGTTGCTGTAGACTCCCCTCTGGGGGCAGGGCATAGCTGAACAAAAGGCAGCAGAAACTTCTGCAGACTTAAACCTCCCTGTCTGAAAGCTTTGAAGAGAGTAGTGGTCCTCCCAGAATGGAGTTTGAGATCTGAGAACAGACAGACTGCCTCCTCAAGTGGGTCCCTGACCCCTGAGTAGCCTAACTGGGAGAGACCTCCCAGTAGGGCCTGATTGACACCTCATACGTCTGGGTGCCCCTCTAAGACAAAGCTTCCAGAGGAACAATCAGGCAGCAATGTTTGCCATTCTGCAATATTTGCAGTTCTGCAGCCTCTGCTGGTGATACCCAGGCAAAGAGGGTCTGGAGTGGACCTCCAGCAAACTCCAACAGACCTGCAGCTGAGGGTCCTGACTGATAGAAGGAAAACTAACAAACAGAAAGGACATTCACACCAAAACCCCATCTGTACGTCACCATCACCAAAGACCAAAGGTAGATAAAACCCACAAAGATGGGGAGAAACCAGAGCAGAAAAGCTGAAAATTCTAAAAATCAGAGTGCCTCTTCTCCTCCAAAGGAACGCAGCTCCTCGCCAGCAACGGAAGGAAGCTGGATGGAGAATGACGAGTTGAGAGAAGAAGGCTTCAGATGATTGGTAATAACAAACTTCTCCGAGCTAAAGGAGGATACTGGCAAACTGAATCCAGCAGCACATCAAAAAGCTTATCCACCACGATCAAGTCGGCTTTCTCCCTGGGATGCAAGGCTGATTCAACATACCTTGAATCAATAAATGTAATCCATCACATACAGAACCAATGACAAAAACTTATGATTATCTCAATAGATGCAGAAAAGGCCTTCAGCAAAATTCAACAGTTCTTCATGCTAAAAACTCTCAATAAACTAGGTATTGATGGAATGTATCTCAAAATAATAGCTATTTATGACAAACCCACAGCCAATATCATACTGAATGGGCAAAATCTGGAAGAATTCCCTTTGAAAACTGGCACAAGACAGGGATACCTTCTCTCACCACTCCTCTTCAACATAGTGTTGGAAGTTCTGGCCAGGGCAGTCAGGCAAGAGAAGGAAATAAAGGGTATTCAGTTAGGAAAAGAGGAAGTCAAATTGTCCCTGTTTGCAGATGTCATGATTGTTTATTTAGAAAACCCCATCATCTCATCCCAAAATCTCCTTAAGCAGATAAGCAACTTCAGCAAAGTCTCAGGATACAAAATCAATGTGCAAAAATCACAAGCATTCCTATACACCAACAACACACATACAGAGAGCCAAATCATGAGTGAACTCCCATTCACAATTGCTTCAAAGAGAATAAAATACCTAGGAATACAACTTACAAGGGATGTGAAGGACCTCTTCAAGGAGAACCACAAACCACCACTCAGTGAAATAAAAGAGGACACAAACAAGTGGAAGAGCATTCCATGCTCATGGGTAGGAAGAATCAATATCGTGAAAATGGCCATATTGCCCAAGGTAATTTATAGATTCAGTGCCATCCCCTTCAAGCTACCAATGGCTTTCTTTACAGAATTGGCGAAAACTACTTTAAAGTTCATATGGAACCAAAAAAGCCCACATTGCCCAGACAATCCTAAGTCAAAAGAACAAAAATGGAGGCATCATGCTACCTGACTTCAAACTATACTACAAGGCTACAGTAACCAAAACAGCATGGTACTGGTACCAAAACAGATATATAGACAAATGGAACAGAATAGAGCCCTTGGAAATAATACCACACGTCTACAACCATCTGATCTTTGACAAACCTGAGAAAAACAAGAAATGGGGAAAGGATTCCCTATTTAATAAATGGTGCTGGGAAAACTGGCTAGCCATATGTAGAAAGCTGAAACTGGATCCCTTCCTTACCTTATACAAAAATTAATTCAAGATGGATTAAAGACTTAAATGTTAGACCTAAAACCATAAGAACCCTAGAAGAAAACCTAGGCAGTACCATTCAGGACATAGGCATGGGCAAGGACTTCATGTCTAAAACACCAGAAGCAGTGGAAACAAAGGCCAAAATTGACAATTGGGATCTAATTAAACTCAAGAGCTTCTACACAGCAAAAGAAACTACCATCAGAGTGAACAGGCAACCTACAGAATGGGAGAAAATTTTTACAATCTACCCATCTGACAAAGGGCTAATATCCAGAATCTACAAAGAACTCAAACAAATTTACAAGAAAAAAATCAACCCTATCAAAAAGTGGGTGAAGGATATGAACAGACACTTCTCAAAAGAAGACATTTATGCATCCAACAGACACATGAAAAAATGCTCATCATCACTGGCCATCAGAGAAATGCAAATCAAAACCACAATGAGATACCATCTCATATCATTTAGAATGGCAGTCATTAAAAAGTCAGGGAACAACAGGTGCTGGAGAGGATGTGGAGAAATAGGAATACTTTTACACTGTTGATGGGACTGTAAACTAGTTCAACCATTATGGAAGACAGTGTGGCGATTTCTCAAGGATCTAGAACTAGAAATGCCATTTGACCCAGCAATCCCATTACTCGGTATATACCCAAAGGATTATAAATCATGCTGCTATAAAGACTTCTATGACCAAAGATGCAGGAGGATTTCCCACCCACACCAAGCAACAGACACTAGCTGGGTATCCTCCAACTTAGTTCTGACACTACCTACCCAGAGATAGCATCAGATCCCACAGGCTTAGTCTCACAAGACTGCCCCTTCTTTTCCCCTAGTTGCAAGTCCTGGAGTCCAGAACTTGTGGCTGACTGGCTTCAAGTTGGGGTTCCCATGACCTCATCTGTGAATTCCAGTAATTTGCTAAAGCAGCTCACAGAACTCAGGGAAATACATTTACCAGTTCATTAGGAAGGATATCTAATTTTTTTACTTTTTTTTTTTAATTATTATTTTTTTCACACAGAGTCTCCCTCTTGTTGCCCAGGCTGGAGTGTAATGGCGTAATCTCGGCTCACTGCAACCTCTGCCTCCTGGGTTCAATTGATTCTCCTCCCTCAGCCTCCCACGTAGCTGGGATTACAGGCACCTGCCACCATGCCTGGCCTTTTTTTGTTTGTTTTTTAAGTAGAGACAGGGTTTCATCATGTTGGCCAGGCTGGTCTCAAACTCCTGACCTCAGGTGATCCACCCACCTTGGCGTCCCAAAGTGCTGGGATTACAGGTGTGAGCCACCACGCCCAGCCAGGAAGGATATTTTAAAGGATACAGATGAAGAGATGTGCAGGGTAAGGTATGAGGGAAGATGCATATGGCTTCCATGCCCTCCCTGGGAATCTCACCCTGTAGGAACCTCTGGAAGCTCTCCAAACCCTGTCCTCTTGAGAGGTGAAGCCAGCTGGACTTCCTGGGTCGAGTGGGGACTTGGAGGACTTGTCTGTCTAGCTAGAGGATTGTAAACACACCAATCAGCATTCTGTAAAAATGCAGTAATCAGCACTCTGTCTAGCTAAAGGATTGTAAACACACCAATCAGTGCTCTGTAAAAATGCACCAATCAGTGCTCTGTGTCTAGCTAAAGGATTGTAAACACACCAATCAGCACTCTGTAAAAATGCACCAATCAGCGCTCTGTGTCTAGCTAAAGGATTGTAAATGCACCAATCAGCACTCTGTAAAATGAACCAACCAGCACTCTGTAAAATGGACCAATCAGCAGGATATGGGTGGGGACAAATAAGGGAATAAAAACTGGCCACCCCAGCCTGCAGCGGCAACCCGCTTTGGTCCCTTTCCATGCTGTGGACACTTTGTTCTTTTGCTCTTCACAATAAATCTTGCTGCTGCTTACTCTTTGGGTCCACACCACCTTTAAGAGCTGTAACACTCGCCACGAAGGTCCACGGCTTCATTCTTGAAGTCAGCAAGACCACGAACCCACTGGAAGGAACAAACTCTGGACACATCTGAAGGAACAAACTCCAGACACACCATCTTTAAGAGCTGTAACACTGCGAAGGTCTGTGGCTTCATTCTTGAAGTCAGCAAGACCAAGAACCCACTGGAAGGAACCAACTCTGGACACACTCTTGGGTGTTCAAGGAGGCTTCATTACATAGGCATGATTAATTAAACCATTGGTCATTGATTATTTAACTTGACTTGTAGCCCCTCTCCCCTCCCTGGAGGTTGTAGGGGTGGGGCTGAAAGTCCCAACCCTCTAATCCTGCCATCGTCTTTCCAGTGACCAGCACCACGCTGAACCTAGCAGACAAAAGACAGCACTTTGGAGATCCCAAGGAATTTAGGAGTTGTATGCCAGGGAACAGGAACATATTTCCATCCTATAACATATCTTGGCCATATAACTAACTCATAGAGCACTTACTATCCCTTATTGAAAGTATTTGTTTTATGTCTTCTATTTAATTCTGAGCCTCTAGAGTCTAAGAAGCATCTTTTAGTTGTCCTTTCCTCTGTCTTGGTATCTGATACAGTGCCACATTATTTTTCTCTATCTGTAGCAACTTACTTTTTTTTTTTTTTTTTTTTGAGACAGAGTTTTGCTTTTGTTGCCCAGGCTGGAGTGCAGTGGTGTGATCTTGGCTCACCACAACCTCCACCTCCCAGGTTTAAGCGATTCTTCTGCCTCAGCCTCCTGAGTAGCTGGTATTACAAGCATGCGCCACCATGCCTGGCTAATTTTGTATTTTTAGTAGAGACGGGGTTTCTCCATGTTGGTCAGGCTCGTCTCAAACTCCCAACCTCAGGTGATCCGCCCACCTCGGCCTCTCAAAGTGCTGGGATTACAGGTGTAAGCCACTGCGCCCAGCCAGCAAATTTCTTCTAGAAAGTCCTAGCAGAGGCTGGGCATGGTGAATCACACCTGTAATCCTAGCATTTTGGGAGGCCGAGGTGGGTGGATCCCTTGAGCCCAGGAGTTTGAGAACAGCCTGGAACAGCCTGGGCAACATAGGGAGGGACCTCATCTCTATTTAAAAAGAAAAAAAAGAGGCCGAGTGCGGTGGCTCACACCTGTAATCCTAGCACTTTGGGAGGCTGAGGCGGGTGGATCACCTGTGATCAGGAGTTTGAGCAGCCTGGCCAACATGGTGAAACCCTGTCTCTACTAAAAATACAAAAAAAAAAAAAAAAAAAAAAAAAAGTCTGGTGTGGTGGCACACGCCCAGCTACTCGGGAGGCTGAGGCAGGAAAATTGCTTGAACCTGGGGGGCAGAGGTTGCAGTGAGCCGATATTGCACCACTTCACCCCAGCCTGGGCAAGAGTGAAACTTTGTCTCAGAAAAAAAAAAAAAGAAAAGTCCCAGCTACTTTGGGGGCTGAGGCGGGAGGGTCGTTGAGGCTGCAGTGATCTGAGATCATTCCATTGCATTCCAGCCTGGAAAACAAAGTGAGACCCTGTCTCAAAAAAAAAAAAAAAAAAAAAAAATTAGGCAAACTGAAATTGAAGGACATTTTACATAAAATAACCAATCAACATTCTTCAGAAGTGCAAAGACATGAAAGATAAGGAGGGATTGAGGAATTATAATAGCCTGGGAAAGAATAAGAAGAAAGAACTAAATTCAACTTATAATGGTGGAAAGAGAACATTAGTAGAAAACTTGACCAGATTTGAGTAAGGCTTATAGTTTAGTTGTTAATACTATACCAGTGTTAATGTCCTGTTCTCGATCATGGCACTATGGTTTGGTAATATGTTAACATTAGAGGAAGCTGGGTGTAAATTCTATAAACCTAAAATTCGTTAATGAAAATTTTAAAAAATAAAAAGGTCAGGCACAGTGGCTCACGCCTGTAATCTCAGCACTTTGAGAGGCCTAAGTAGGAGGATTGCTTGAGGCCAGGAGTTGCAGACAAGCCTGGGCAACATAGCAAGACCCCGTCACTATAAAAATAAAAAAGCCCCAGGAAAAAACTTTTAAGTTTTCTCAATAAATATCCTTTAATTTTTTTCTTTTTAATTCTAGCACCAAGCAATATCATTTATGCTGGCTGAAATGGCAATGAAAGTTGAACTAGCTAGAATGAGTTACCAGAGAGCAGCTTGGGAGGTTGATTCTGGTCGTCGAAATACCTATTATGCTTCTATTGCAAAGGCATTTGCTGGAGATATTGCAAATCAGTTAGCTACTGATGCCGTGCAGATACTTGGAGGCAATGGATTTAATACAGAATATCCTGTAGAAAAACTAATGAGGGATGCCAAAATCTATCAGGTAAGGTTAAAGATGATTTTTTTGGTTTGCAAGGAGAGAGAATATTCATAAATGACCACATGGATTTCTGATTATTTAGAAATTTTATGTCCCTAGTAGCAATAAATGACTGTCATATATGGCTGTGAGCCAGTTTTTGGAATTAATTAATAGAAAGAAGAATGCTATTTGTGATTAAGTATAAGTCTGAAGAGAGAATAGGCTAAAAAAAATGGTACAGACGTGTATTACGTTTGGATTAGATTTCTTTGAGTTTTAACAGATTGGCTAATTGTAACCCAAACTTTTCTCTCCAAAAAGTATGCATGTCATTTAAAATTAATTATTTTGATTTGGATCTTGCCTGACAACTATTTAATTTATTGTAACTATACTTGGAGTCAAAAACCAACATCAGGAGACAGTGATGTAGATTAATTCCAAATTAAATTGGTAGTCAAAAAAACTTAGGAGGAATTCAGTAAAAGGAAATATAAATGTGCATGTTCTCTACATGTGGCTTAAGTAATTACTTAATAATTACCACATTCTTGCTCCTCAGTATCTCTTCCCTTGCTCCCCCTACACCTAGCAAATTATTTGACTCATCCAGTCATTGGAAATATTGAGTTCGAATCAAAATGCTGGAGTGAGAAGGAATGTTACACGTAGTGCAGCCTCTCCATGTAGACATGAAAAAACTGAGGTCCAGAATTTGGGCCTTATCCAAAGTCACAGGTTTATGTGGTGATACTCTTCCTCTCCTAGAGCCTTTAATTATAATTATTACTATTATTATCATCAACAGTTTAGCTTTTCTCTGCCATCTGAGAAGATGAACTAACGAATGGCTAAAGTTAGAAGTTTAGAATGGAAATAAGGTCTGACTCTTGAAATCCTTCCAGCATCTTTTTCTTTAGCAACTCTGTTCCACAGGCAGTGGGAGAAAAAAAAAAAAATTTAAGGGTAAGAATAAAAGACTGAAGGAGACAGCTAGCTAAGAACAGTTCAGAAAATTAGACAAATATTTTGGCCACATTAAACTTTAGTTTTCCCAAACTTTCTGAAATGTAAATATCTTTTCTTTTTTTATGTTTTGAAGACTCTTCTCCAAAATTTTGATAAATGGCTTTTTATAATAACTTAAACCAATCTTTAGAGAACTCCATATTTTCAGACTTTCACAAAATCAGGTTTTGGAATCTGTAGAGGCTACAGACCCTATATATGGTTTGATTCGGTTTTATATTACAACACAGCTTATGCTACTGTCTAAAATGTTGAATAAATCAAAGTATGTACTAAAGATATTTAACCTACACTTATTTTTCTTGCAGATTTATGAAGGTACTTCACAAATTCAAAGACTTATTGTAGCCCGTGAACACATTGACAAGTATAAAAATTAAAAAAATTACTGTAGAAACATTGAATAACTAGAACACAAGCCACTGTTTCAGCTCCAGAAAAAAGAAAGGGCTTTAACGTTTTTTCCAGTGAAAACAAATCCTCTTATATCAAATCTAAGCAACTGCTTATTATAGTAGTTTATACTTTTGCTTAACTCTGTTATGTCTCTTAAGCAGGTTTGGTTTTTATTAAAATGATGTGTTTTCTTTAGTACCACTTTACTTGAATTACATGAACCTAGAAAAGTACATAGGTTATTTTGATCTCTTAAGATTAATGTAGCAGAAATTTCTTGGAATTTTATTTTTGTAATGACAGAAAAGTGGGCTTAGAAAGTATTCAAGATGTTATAAAATTTACATTTAGAAAATATTGTAGTATTTGAATACTGTCAACTTGACAGTAACTTTGTAGACTTAATGGTATTATTAAAGTTCTTTTTACTGCAGTTTGGAAAGCATTTGTGAAACTTTCTGTTTGGCACAGAAACAGTCAAAATTTTGACATTCATATTCTCCTATTTTACAGCTACAAGAACTTTCTTGAAAATCTTATTTAATTCTGAGCCTATATTTCACTTACCTTATTTAAAATAAATCAATAAAGCTTGCCTTAAATTATTTTTATATGACTGTTGGTCTCTAGGTAGCCTTTGGTCTATTGTACACAATCTCATTTCATATGTTTGCATTTTGGCAAAGAACTTAATAAAATTGTTCAGTGCTTATTATCATATCTTTCTGTATTTTTTCCAGGAAATTTCATTACTTCGTGTAATAGTGTATATTTCTTGTATTTACTATGATGAAAAAAAGTCGTTTTAATTTTGAATTGAATAAAGTTACCTGTTCATTTTTTATTAGATATTTTAAAGACCTCAGAAAATATAAATATGAAATAATTTAAGAACCCAAATCTCTGAATTTAATATTTCTTTGTAATTCTAAATATCAAATACTGCTAAACTGTGTTATACTAAATGGGGTGCTTTCTGACATCACATCTCATTCTCCAGTTCTCTGACATCAACTGTGTCCTACATTTTAATTCTGTTCTGACACTATGCAGCAGAGTTAGGCTCAACCCCATAAGGCTGCCCTCACTTCAGAGGCCAGTCACAAGTCCTGACTCCCCAAGCTACCCATACTCTGTCCAACATGGCTACAAATTCAGGTATTCCCATGACCCTGCCCTCAGGGTCGATAATTTGCCAGAATAGCTCACAGAACTCAGGAAAACACTTAACTTACATTTACCTGTTTACATCAGAAAGGGTACAACTAGGAACAATTAATGAAGAGGTGCATAGGGAAAGGTATGGAGGGAGAAGGGAGGTGCAGAGCTTCCATGCCTTCTTCCAGCATATTACCTTCCCTGCATGTCTCTGTATTCCTCAACGTGGAAGCTCCCCAGCTCAAATTCAATAGTTTCCATGGAGCTCAATCTCCAGTCCTCCACTCCTCCCCAGAGGACCAAGGTGAAAGCTGGAAGCTCCCAACTGTATTAGTCTCCTAGGGCTATCATAAAAAATACACTGGAGACTTGGTAGCTTAAATAAATTTATTTTCTCACAGTTCTGGAAGCTAGAATTTCAAGATCAAGGTGCCATTTGGGTTGTTTCTAGTGAGGCCTCTCTTCCTGCCTTATAGACTGCCACCTTCTGTGTCCTTACATGTCCTCTTCTCTGTGCATCATGAAGGGTTGGGTTAGGGGGAGCTCCTGTGTCTTTTTCTCCTCTTCTAAGGACACTAGCCCTGTGAGATTAGAGTCCTATCCTCATGACCTTAATTAACTCCCTAAAAGATCCTATCTTCAAGTACAGTCACATTGGGAGTTAAGGCTTCAACATAGGAATTTTGGAGGGACACAATTCAGTCCATAAGATCACCCTCTAATTACTTAGTCCTTCTGGTGACCAGATTCCTCCTGAGATTATCTAGGGGCCCCACCCTAAGTCATCTCATATGCCAAATTCAGGTATGATTGAAAAGGTTTATAAGGAATAACAGAAGATAACTCCAAGAACTCAAGAAATTCCAAGGGTTTTAGTAGCTCTGTGCCAGGAACTGGGAACAAAGACCAAATAAATTTCTTATACCACATTAAATTACCAAAATAAAAATCGAATTTCTTACAAATATAAAATATTTAAATGACATTTCCTTCATGTTCAATGATGAAATTTTATTTAAATGGTACAACTTGAGATTGGTAAGGAGATTTAGAGAATTCTTAATTGGGTATTATGTAGAAATGAGAAGTTAAATAGAATGTATATATTTCAAATGCAAATTTGAATTTGCAGTACAGAGGCCCAACCATTTCTAAACATAAAGCTTCTAGACATGGGCTGGGCGTGGTGGCTCGTGCCTATAATCCCAACACTTTGGGAGGCTGAGGTGGGAGGATCACTGAGGGCAGGAATTTGAGGCTTCAGTGAACTGTGATGGCACCATTTATACTCCATCCTGGGTGACAGAGTGAGACCCTAAAAAGAAAAAAAAGGTCCAGGCAAGGTGGCTCATGCCTGTAATCCCAGCACTTTGGGAGGCTGAGGCAGGCGGATCACAAGGTCAGGAGTTTGAGACCAGCCTGGCCAACATAGTGAAACCCGGTCTCTACTAAAAATACAAAAAATTAGCCGGGTGTGGTGGTGAGCACCTGTAATTCGAGCTACTTAGGAGGTGAGGCAGGAGAAACGCTTGAACCCGGGAGGCCGAGGTTACAGTGAGCTGAGATTATGCCATTGCACTCCAGCCTGGGCAACAAGAGCGAAACTCCATCAAAAAAAAGGAAGGAGAGAAGGGAGGAAGGGAGGGAGGAAGGAAGGAAGGGAGGGAAAAGAAAAGGTTTCTATACCAGGTATAAATGTACTCCAAAAGAAGGGAGGGAGGGAGGGAGGAAGGAAGGAAGGAAAGAGAAAAGGTTTCTATACAAGATATAAATGTACTCCAAAGCCTTATGATGAGAATATTACAGAATCCTTGCTAATAAATATTAAGCACTTATGTAATTTTGCATCAGTTAAGCCTTTTTAGTCACAAGTAACAAATGAATTTAAGCTTCTTTAAGCAAGTATGTATTTTAAGTATGTGGAAATGACTCATAGATCTGAAAGGGAGGAATGAAGTCAGTCTCAGGAAGGGACTAAAGCTAGAATAGTCAGTCCTCAGGAATCCATGAAATATATATAGTCTTTTGCTAACTCTCTACTTCTGTCATTTTATTCATTGTTGCTCTATAGTCTAACTTTCTCTGCTTCTTTGATCCCACGATAGAATCAGACTTCACGGTAGCATATTTATATTTTGGATTGACCACCACATTTATAAGCTTGCTGACTAGGGCCATTACAAGAAGGAGGGTAGGTACAGTCATGGACTACAAACTTGACTATTAGTTGCCTCCATCAGTGAATTGATGGTTCCTAGAGAAAGCACAGTTTTACAAGTGATCTAGTAGGTTTACCAGAATTTTAATGAATGTTTAAGGAATCTACCAGAGTCATCAATTTGCATAGAGGGAGAAGAATTATTCAGTGACTCCTCTGGATTAAAAAAAAAATGGTTGTTGATATGGCTTCTAGAATTACAGCCATTAATTTGAATACATTATCAAATAGTACAAAGGGTCTTTAGAGATTAAAGATTAAATTCCACAGGCAACAGTGTTTTTTCTTTTCTTAATATGTGAAAGACTGTATTTAACTCATTGGATGAGGGAACTAGTACAAAGTTAAAACTGGTATAAGGGAGAATTTAAAGAGCAGATAGAGGCAGTAATAAATGCTTAAAAGAATTTGCTAGGCTGGGTGTGGTGGCTCACGCCTGTAATTCCAGCACTTTGGGAGGCCAAGGCGGGCAGATCACCTGAGATGGGGAGTTCGAAACCAGCCTGACCAACATGGAGAAACCCTGTCTCTACTAAAAATACAAAATTAGCTAGGCATGGTGGCACATGCCTGCAATCCCAGCTACTCGGGAGGCTGAGGCAGGAGAATCACTTGAACCTGGAAGGCGGAGGTTGCAGTGAGCTGAGATCGTGCCATTGCACTCCAGCCTGGGCAACAAGAGTGAAACTCTGTCTAAAAAAAAAAAAAAGAATTTGCTAGTAGATTAACCATATCCTATAGGGCAGGGGTCCCCAACCCCCAGGCCACAAACCAGTAGCAGTCTCTGGGCCATTAGGAACTGTGCTGCACAGCAGGAGGTGAGTGTTGGGCGAGCAAGCATTACTGCCTGAGCTCCACCTCCTGTCAAATCAGTGGCAACATTAGATTCTCATAGGAGCACAAACCCTCTTGTGAACTGCACACATGAGGGATCTAGGTTTCGTGCTCCTATGAGAATCTAATGCCTAATGATCTGAGAACATTTTTATCCCCAAACCATCTCCCCTTGCACCCCCTACTGTGTCTGTGGAAAAATTATCTTCCACAAAACCGGTCCCTGGTGCCAAAAAGGTTGGGGACCACTGGTATAGGGCAATAAACCTAATGGGATCATCTTTTCTACAGAGCAGAAATTAGTTGTAGTTAAGGTTCAGATGCATTACTTTCCTTTTTTTTTTCTTTTTTTTTTTTTTACAAATTAACATCTACATTTACAATTGTATAACAGTCTATCCAATAAAAAGACAATGGTACATATCCCATCAGATAATATGCAGAGGATCCATTAGATAATACCTAGCACACCACTAAAGGGACACGCAATAATTTATTGTATCCTTTTTCAAGGCTTTGACAGTGTTTCTTAACAGTCTCTTATTTTTCATCAAAAGGAATCTGCCACAAGTATTCCTGATCAGTAAAAAGCAAATTTCATTAGGTTTATGTGGATTATTTGCCTAGGCACAGCAAGAGTGTTCGTTAGTCATGTAGATCTCCTCAAATTTACTTTGCAAATCCAGAACCATACAGTACTGAACAAATTACTAAGGCCACAGGATTAACTTCTGTCTGAAATTTTTCATCAGAGACCTCAAATCGGACTTTTAAAAGCTTCTATAGCTTGACATCCCAAGGCTGGGGAACCAAATCCAAGAAACTCTCCACTAGATTTCTCCTGTAGTACCTAAGAGCTTGGGTGAATCTCTCTCCTTAACATCTTCAGAATTTGCTAGGGTTCCTGGCCTGCCGAGCATTGCTCTTCCTTCCACACTTACAAACATTTAAGCCAGGCACTTTTCCAGTGTTATTGAGACAGCTTTGTAGGTATTGACTCTACATATAAAGTCAACTTGTTTTTAATAACGGGCTTCTCATAACTGATTAAATTAGAATTATTTTCAAAAAGGACACTCTAGGTATGGCCCTCATGACCTAATCAGTTATCCTGGTAAAAAGGAGGTCAGATTCCTTTTGAATACAGCTGTGAAATAAAAGGAGATTCAGCACATTCCTGAATTCTGAGGGCTTAGAATCACATGCCATTTAAAAATGTCAGGGCTGGGCGCTGTGGTTTATGCCTGTAACCCCAGCACTTTGGGAGACTGAGGTGGGAGGATTGCTTAAGCCCAGGAGTTCAAGACTAGCCAGGGCAAGATGGTGAGACCTCATCTCTACAAAAAATTAGAAAATTAGCTAGGTGTGGAGATGCACACCTGTGGTCCCAGCTACACAGGGGGCTGAGTCAGGAAGATCCCTTGGGCCTAGGAGGCTGAGGCTGCAATGATCCATGTTCAAACCACTACACTCCAGCCTGGGTGACAGAGCAAGACCCTGTTGCAAAAAAAAAAAGAAAATTTCAGTTTGCAAAAGCGGAGTACACTAAATTGGAGTCAATAGCTTATGAAGAATTTTAAAGGGCTTCCTCATATACCATAAAAATAGAACACTACATCAACAATATTCCAATAAATAAATAACCATGATTAAATTTCTCTCATCAGTTCATTCAGTCCTGTGTAATTATGCTGCCGGAAATTGGGTTGGTGGACTGCTTTCATGAATCAGTCTGTTTCCAGAAGAGAGTCCTAGAAATGCAGACTCAGTTCACTGCTATGGCTTGAAAGTTGTCTAAGCTATGTCTGCTCAGAAGCCTGTACCCACGACTCTATTTTTTGAAGAATTTATCAGTAGTCCAAAGCACCTGGTTCTTTCCATGAGGATCTAAGACTGCCCTTTCTTGAAAACACAAATTTGGCTTCTAGTTTATAGCAGAGCCCTTGAGCAAGCATCAGAGTAGCACAGAAACTCTGTGTACATGGCCAAAGCTAAATGGTGTTTGATAAGGTTTGGCTCTGTGTCCCCGCCCAAATCTCATCTTGAATTGCAATCCTGGGGGTGATTTCCCCCATGATAGTCTCACGATAGTGAGTTCTCACAAGATCTGACAGTTTTATAAGGGGCTCTTCCCCCTTCGCTTTCTCCTCTTTCCTGCCACCATGTGAAGAAGGTCTTGTTTCCCCCTCACCTTCCAGCATCATTGAAAGTCTCCTGAGGCCTCCCCAGCCATGGAACTGTGAGTCAATTAAGCCTCTTTCCTTTATAAATTACCCAGTCTCAGGTATTTCTTTATAGCTGTGTGAAAATGGACTAATGCAGTGTTAATTTATTCAATATCAGAAAGAAAGAATACAATTCTTTGTTATAGCATAGCTTCTACATTTCTTTGAAGGGGGATCATTTTTATTTGAATAAATGTAATAGAATATTCAGTGAAAAGTAATCCTTTCTTAAAGGATTGGGTGGTAGACAGAATTTAAGAAAGGATTACTTTTCACTGAATACTTTTCTGTTAGGCAGCTGCTTTTTGAAATTCTATGCATTCACAGATATATATTTTTTCCTTCGTTTCCCACATAAATAGCATACTATATGGTTTGTTACTTTCTTTTTATGTCTGTTTTCACTTGGTATATTTTTAAGACCTTTCCATATGTGTAGAGCTTCTTCATTCTCTTTAATAGCTGTATAATGAATATACCATAGTTTATTTAACCTTTTGATGGTCAATTAACTTTGTTTGTTTGTTTGATTTTTGAGATGCAGTCTTGCTCTGTCACCCGGGCTGAAGTGCAGTGGTGTGATCTCGGATCTCAGCTCACTGCAACCTCTGCCTCCTGAGTTCACACTATTCTCCTGTCTCAGCCTCTCGAGTAGCCAGGATTATAAGCATGTACCACCATGCCCAGCTAATTTTTGTATTTTTTTTAGTAGATACGGGATTTCGCCATGTTGGTCAGACTGGTCTCAAACTCCTGACCTCAGGTGATCTGCCTGCCTCAGCCTCCCAAAGTGCTGGGATTACAGGCATGAGCCACTGGGCCCGACCAATTGAAAATTTTTAAATCTTTTGCTATTACAAAGACTGCTCCTGTGGTTATTCTTGCACATAAGTCACTTCACAACCAAGGGGGTATATTCGTAGGATAAATACCTAGGAATAGAATTTTCAATGTAGTTCAAGAATTGGGCTGGGGGCGGTGGCTCACATTTGTAATTCCAGCACTTTGGGAGGCTGAGGCGGGAGGATGGAGGATTGCTTGGGCGCAGGAGTTTAAGACCAGCCTGGGCAACACAGGGAGACCCTGCTTCTTAAAAAAAAAAAAAAAAATAGCTGGGCATGTTGAGGCACACCTTTGGTCCCAGCTACTCTGGAGACTGAGCTGAGAGGATGATCTCTTGAGCCCAGGAGGATGAGTCTGCAGTGAGTCCTGATCCCACTACTGCATTCCAGCCTGGAGAACAGAGTGAGACCCTGTCTCAAAAATAATAATAATAAAAATTAAAAATGAATTGTTAGAATATATGCTTCCTACATATATTTCTATTTTGCTTACCACTGTACCCCCAGAACTTAGAATAATATTGGCGTATTCTAGGCATTCAATACATACTAGTTGAATGAATTTATAAAGCAGGAAGTTAGGTTTGTTTTTCATTCCTTCAGCAGTTATTAACAATCTGAATAATGTTACTTTTTGGGTCTGATGCTTATATGATTCTTATTTCAAGCATTGCCTTTCCCAGGATATCCGATCAATCCCTGTCTCCCTCTGTTGTCCCCTCTACCACAACTCTCTCCCATCTGATTTACAGGCACCTTTTCCATAGCATACTAAGCTTGCCTTTGTCAGAGAATTTGTCACAGATTATTTACCAACTGTCTTTCCCACTAGGCTCCTTCAGGGCAGATGCATTTCTTAGAGGGCCAGCTACATAGCACATGCTTAATACTTACTGCTTATGTTTATGTAATGTAAATTTAGACAATTATCACTCTCTGGCTCTAGTCAGAGCAAATGCAAATGTTCTCCAGAGAAAAACACCTTCCAATTAGGCCCTAATATGAGCTGACAACCAAAAATCTTCAAAATAAATAAAGAACCAATCAGCATGAAAAAAAGTCAACTGAAAATTAAAAATAACACATTTGGGACCTTGATATGGTTTGGATCTTTGTCCCTACCCAAATCTCATGTTCAACTGTAATCCCAATGTTGGAGGTGGGGCCTGGTGGGAGGTGATTGGATCATGGGAATGGTTTCTAATGGTTTAACACCATCCCCCCGAACACTGTCCTTGTGATAATGAGTGAGTTTTTGCATGAGATCTGGTTGTTTAAAATTGTGTGGTGCTTCCACCCCGCATCTTTTCCTCCTGCTCTGGCCATGTAAGACTTGCCTGCTTCCCCTTCACCTTCTGCCATGATTGTAAGTTTTCTGAGGCCTCTCCAGCTGTGCTTCCTATATAGCTTGCTGAACCATGAGCCAATTAAACCTATTTTCTTTATCAGTTATCCAGTCTAAGGTATTTCTTTATATCAATGAGACAACAGACTAGCACAGACCTCAAGAGTCCAGATATTAGAATGATCAGATAAACAGTACAGTTGGCCATACTCTGTTTCCATGGGTTCAGCATCTGTGGATTCAACCAACCTCAGATGAGAAATACTCAGGGGAAAAAAAAATTCCACAAAGTTCCAAAAAGCAAAACTTGAATTTGCCACATGCAAGTAGTACCTTGAATCCACACAAATAGAGTGATATGTAGGCATCTTATTAGATATTATAAGTAATCTAGAAACGATTTAAAGTATATGGGAGGATGTGCATAGGTTATATGCAAATACTATGCTGTTTTATACAAAGGACTTGAGCATCCTTGGAGTTTGGTATCTGCAGGGGTTCCTGGAACCAGTACCCCTGCAGATACCAAGAGAAAACTGTATACAGTAACTCAACGTGAAAGATTTAAAGAAATTCGAAAAATCACACAATGGAAAACAATAGGAATCTATAAAAACAAAAAGGTAGATCTGAAAAATAATCAAATGGAATCTGAAATAGTATTTCTCAAGTTTTAACATGCATAGGAATCCTTGGGGAGCTTACCAAAATGCAGAATGCGATTTGGTAGGTCTAGGATGTGACTCAGACTCTGCCTTTATAATAGCTCTCAGAGTGATTTTGATGCTGCTAGCCCATGGACTTTAAGTAGGAAAAGAATACTAGCTTATAGATAGGAATAAATTATCCAGGATGCATCACAGAAAGACAAAAAGGTGAAAAATACAAGAGGTTAAGAAATGAGAAGGATGCAACAACAAAGTGTAACATGTCAGTCAGGTTCAGTGGCTCACTCCTGTAATCCCATCACTTTGGGAGGCTGAGGCAGGCAGATGACTTGAGGTCAGGAGTTTGAGACCAGCCTGGCCAACATGGTGAAACCCTCTCTCTACTGAAAATACCAAAAAATTAGCCAGGCATGGTGGTGCACACCTGTAATCCCAGCTATTCAGGAGGCTGAGGCAGGAGAATCACTTGAACACATGAGGTGGAGGTTGCAGTGAGCCGAGATCGCACCACTGCACTCCAGCCTGGGCGACAGACAGACTCCATCTCAAAAAAAAGAAAAAAAAAAAGGAAGTCTAACATGTCAACTAAAGTCCCAGAAAGGGAGAACGTTAAAAGAGAGAAGGCCCACTCTACATTTGCAGGACCTGGAGCAAACTCGCAAGTGCACACCCACATACCATATAAGATACATTTAACAGTTAAAAGTTAATACCCAAGCTAATCCACAGTTAAATAAAATATGCTCTGGGCGGGGCATGGTGGCTCACATCTGTAATCCCAACACTTTGGGAGGCCAAGGTGGGTGGATTGCTTGAGGCTAGGAATTCGAAAACAGCCCGGGCAACATACTGAGACCCCCTGTCTCTACAAAACAAACACACACGCAAATTAGCCAGGCATGGTGGCACATACCTGTAGTCCTAGCTACTTGGGAGGCTGAGGTGGGAGGATCACTTGAGCCTGTGAGGTAGAGGCTGCAGTGAGCTGTGATCGCACCACTGCACTCCAGCTTGGGAAACAGAGCAAGACCCTGTTAAAAAAAAAAAAAAAGGGATGGGTGCAGTGGCTCATGCCTGTAATCGCAGCAGGTTGGGAGGCCAAGGTGGGCATATCACAAGGTCAGGAGTTCGAGACCAACCTGGCCAACATGGTGAAACCCTGTCTCTACTAAAAATACAAAAATACAAAAATTAGCCAGGTGTGGTGGCAGGCACCTGTAGTCCCAGCTACTCAGGAGGCTGAGGCAGGAGAATCACTTGAACCTGGGAGGGGGAAGTTGCAGTGAGCCGAGATAGTGCCATTGCACTCCAGCCTGGGCAACAAGAGCAAGACTCTGTCTCAAAAAAAAAAAAAAAAAAGAAGAAAAAAAATGTTCTGGCAAGGCACAGTGACTCAGGCCTGTAATTCCAGCACTTTGGGAGGCCAAGAAGAGAGGATTGCTTGCATCTAGGAGTTCAAGATCAGCCTGGGCAACATAGTAAAACCCCATGTCTACAAAAAATAAAAAATTAGCTGGGCATGCTGGCATGCACCTGTATTCTCAGCTACTCAGGGGGCTGAGGTGGGAGGATAACTTGAGCCCAAAAGGTCCAGACTGCATTGAGTGGTGATTGTGCCATTGTACTCAGCCTGGGGACAGAGTGAGACCCTGTCTCAAAAGTCTATCTATCTGTCTATCTATCTATCTCTATATTCTGTCCTCCAGTTTTCATAATTATACCTTGATGACAACCCAGAATGCCAGGTTCAAATTTAGCCAGCTTGAACTTCTTAGAGTCATGTGCTAGAAAATTACAGATTAGGAAAAGATATCTCTTGGCCTGTTCCTTTCCTTATACCACTTCAGGGTCTTGCAACACAGTGCATTTTGTACCTATGTGTGTGGACATCCTAACCTAGACATCCAAGCTCCCTTCATACCCTGCTTACATCAATGCCTGGGCAACTCCTTGGGACATGTGGTGCACATACCAGCAAATAATCTACCCTTTAAGGGAAGGACCCAGGGAAGACACCCAAGTCGAATTTGGAAGGGGTGTATGGGGCCATTTGGGTAGAAAAAGGCAGGGAGGGTGACCTGAAATACCATCTAATGGTGGGGAAGCTGATTCTGGGTGGGCATGTCCACTTGATTCCAGGGACTCCTTGCTGCATGTAAAGGTATGTGGCTATAGGAGGACCAGAGCAGGACCTGCCCTCTAAACATGGGCCACCAATCCACCTTACCTGTGTCTAGGAATGGTATTGTAACAGATCATGCTAGAAAATTTTTAGGAGTGATACATTCCCAAATACAGGAAGTTCATCAAATACCAGGTAAAAGAAGTAAAAGTAAATCCACAATTAGAGACATCTTCATGAAACTGCACAAAACAGAAGACCAAGAAAAGATCTTAAAAGCAGCAAAAGAGAATTACCCACAAAGTAACAATTAGATTGACAAATTGACAGATATCTTCTCTTGTTCCTTTTTATGTGTGTCTTAAAAAAAAAAAAAATATATATATATATATAGTTAACAGCCCTGTGTGTGGAGGGTTGACTTTCAGTAGATCACAGCGAGGGAGCTACTCTGCTCCAGAAGTAGTTCCTCCAAGAATGGTTTAGCACCAGGGACCACACAAATGAGCATTGCCTTACGGGCAAGTGGGCTGTGATATGGTTGGCTTTCTGTCCCCACCCAAATCTCATCCTGAATTATAATATCCAGGTGTTCAGGGAGAGACCTGGTAGGAACTGATTGGATTAAAGAGGTGGTTTTCCTCATGTTGTTCTGATAGTGAGTTGTCACGATATCTGATGATTTTATAAGTGTTTGACATTTCCTCCTACACAACACTCTTCTCTCTCCTGCTGCCTTGTGAAGAAGATGCCTACTTACCCTTCATCTTCTGCCATGATTCTAAGTTTCCTGAGGCCTCCTAGGCATGCAGAACTGTGAGTCAATTGAACTTATTTCCTTTATAAATTGCCCAGTCTCAGGTACTTTTTTTGTTTTTGTTTTTGTTTTGAGACAGAGTCTCACTGTGTCACCCAGGCTGGAGTACAGTGGTGTGAGCTCAGATCACTGCAACCTCCACTTCCTGGTTTCAAGCGATTCGCCTGCCTCAGCCTCCCTGGTAGCTGGGATTACAGGCACCCACCACCATGCCTGGCTAATTTTTGTATTTTTAGTAGAGACAAGGTTTCACCATGTTGGCCAGGCTGGTCTTGAACTCCTAACCTCAAGTGATCGGCCCTCCTTCCCAAAGTGGTGGGATTACAGGTTTGAGCCACCGTACCCAGTCTAGAATCTTTAACCCACAAAGTTCTTTGAAGAGTCATCTGTGTGAAATAAAGCCATTTTCAGATAAACAAACTAGCAGTTTTCTACTAACAGAAAATCTAGTGAAGTAAAATCATTCAGGAAGAGAAGATCGCTCCAGAAGGACAGTGTGCTATGCAAAAGGAAAGTGTGCTATGCAAAAGGAAATAGTTAAATGAATTGTAACTATTGGGTAAAAAATTTGCCTATATTAGGCTCGGCGCAGTGGCTCATGCCTGTAATCCCAGCGCTTTGGGAGGCCAAGGCAGGCGGATCACAAGGTCAGGAGATCGAGACCATCCTGGCTAACACAGTGAAACCCGTCTCTACTAAAAATACAAAAAATCATCTGGGCGTGGTGGCGGGCTCCTGTAGTCCCAGCTACTCTGGAGGCTGAGACAGGAGAATGGCATGAACCCAGGAGGTGGAGCTTGCAGTGAGCCGAGATCGCACCACTGCAATCCAGCCTGGGTGACAGAGCAAGACTGTGTCTCAAAACAAACAAACAAATAAAAATTGCCTATATTAGATGATGATAAGATAGTATTTATGAAGTTAACAAAAAAACATAACTAAAATACGAGAACAAGTCGAAGGAGGTTGAAACATTTGAAATGTCCTAAGGTTCTTGTACTGTTGGGAGAGACGGTTAGGATATTAACTATACACATTTTTAATTATGCAAAGTAAATTTCAAAACAGCCACTAAATTATTGGAATTCGTAACTTCTAAACCAGAAGAAAAGAAAAAACAGAATAAGAAAAAATTAAGACACTTTTTTTTAAAGGCAAGAAAGGCCAAAACAATGAAAAACCATAGGAAAAGTGGAACAGATAGGAAGAAAAAATTTGGATGATAGAAACAAGCCCAAAATAAACAAATAATTACATGTAAATGAACTGAGGTTACTGGTTAATGATAGACCAAAAAGTCAGCCATATTTCATTTACAAGACACACTAAAACATAAGAGCACAGAAACGTTGAAGATAAAAAGTTGAAAAAAAACTCTTAGAGGTAACTATTAACTAAGATAAATCTGTGGAAATTAACATTCAACAAAGACTTTTCAAGATAAAATGCCTTATTAGGGCCAGATATGGTCATCATTTAATGATAAAAGGGTATGCCTTGGACAATAGCTGTCTGTTGCCTGTAATCCCAGCACTTTGGGAGGCTGAGGTTGGAGGATCTCTTGAACCCAGGAGTTCAAGAGCAGCCTGGGCAATATAGCGAGACCTTGTGCTTATAAATAATTAAAAAATTAGCTGGGGGTGGTGGTGCACTCCTGTTGTCACAGCTACTTGGAGGCTGAGGTGGGAGAATCTCTTGAGCCCAGGCAGTTGAGCCTGCAGCTAGCGGAGATCCAGCCTGTGTGACAGAGCAAGACCCCATTAAAAAAAAAAAAGAAATTGGCCAGGCATGGTGGTGCATCATGCTGTAGTCCCAGCTACTAAGGAGGCTGACATGGGAGAATCACTTGAGCCCAGGAGTTACAGGTTACAATGAGCTATCATCCGGCCACTGCTCTCTAGCCTGAGTGACAGAGCAAACCCTGTTTCCTTTCCCTTTTTTTACATTCCCTACAAATGAACAATAACAAAACAAAAGGCTCAACTCAACAGAACTAGATAATTTTAAATTTACATGCAGGCCAGTGTGGTAATGGCCTGTAATCCCAACACTTTAGGAGGCCGAGGCAGGAGAATTGCTTGAGTCCAGGTGTTGGAGACCACCCTTGCCAACATAGCAAGACCCCATCTCTAAAAAAGAAAAAAGTAAAAACAAACAAACAAAAAAACTTAAACACATTTAATAAAGTATCCCAAACTATAAATGGGAAAAATGAACAGAATTACAGGAAGAAATGAAGAAATCCATCATCATAGTACATTTAATACTGTTTCTCCCTCTCAATTATTGATAGCCAACACACGTCAGTATGTCAGGAATACTTCTCCAAATCCTTACTTAAAGCAATCAATTTTAAGAGCACAAGGTGCCAATATTTTCTAATGGGTGTTCAAAAATGCTGGTGCAGTATGAAAGACAATGCACAAACCAAAACAGCTGTAGTACACACAGCATATCCTAATTCTGTGGAAAGCTAGTAAAAGGCACACAGGCGTTTCTTTTTTGAAAGTAACTTCCAGCCGTTCCAAGACAGCTGAATAGGAATAGCTCTGGTCTGCAGCTCCCAGTGTGATCCATGCAGAAGATGGGTGATTTCTGCATTTCCAACTGAGGTACATGGTTCATCTCACTGGGACTGCTTGGACAGTGGGTGCAGCCCATGGAGGGTGAGCTGAAGCAAGGTGGGTGGGGCATCGCCTCACCAAGGAAGCGCAAGAGGTTGGGGGATTTCCCTTTCCTAGCAAAGGGAAGCTGTGACAGACTGCACCTGGAAAAATGGGACACTCCCACCCAAATACCAGGCTTTTCCAATGGTCTTAGCAAACAGCACATCAGGAGATTATATCCCGTGCATGGCTTGGCAGGTCCCATGCCCCTGGAGCCTTGCTCACTGCTAGTGCAGCAGCCTGAGATGAACCTGAGAGGCAGCAGCCTGGCAGGGGAAAGGGCGTCTGCCATTGCTGAGGCTTGAGTAGGTAAACAAAGCGGCCTGAAAAGCTCGAACTGGATGGAGCCCACCGCAGCTCAGCAAGGCCTGCTGCCTTTGTAGACTCCACCTCTGAGGGCAGGGCATAGCTGAACAAAAGGCAGCAGAAACTTCTGCAGACTTAAACATCCCTGTCTGACAGCTCTGAAGAGAGCAGTGGTTCTCACAGCACGGAGTTTGAGCTCTGAGAATGGACAGACTGCCTCCTCAAGCAGGTCCCTGACCCCCGTGTAGCCTAACTGGGAGAGACCTCCCAGTAGGGGCTGACTGACACCTCATATAGGTGGGTATCCCTCTGGGATGAAGCTTCCACAGGAAGGATCAGGCAGTAATATTTGCTGTTCTGCAATATTTGCAGTTCTGCAGCCTCCGCTGGTGATACCCAGGAAAACAGAGTCTGGAGTGGACCTCCAGCAAACTCCAACAGACCTGCAGCTGAGGGACCTGACTGTTAGAAGGAAAACTAAGAAACAGAAAGGAATAGCATCAACATCAACAAAAAGGACATACACACCAAAACCCCATCTGTAGGTCACCAACATCAAAGACCAAAGGTAGATAAAACCACAAAGATGGGGAGACACCAGAGCAGAAAATCTGAAAATTCTAAAAATCAGAGCGTCTCTTTTCTGAAGGATCACAGCTCCTTGCCAGCAACAGAACAAAGTCAGACGGAGAATGACTTTCACAAGCTGACAGAAGTAGGCTTCAGAAGGTTGGGAATAACAAACTTCTCTGAACTAAAAGAGGAAGTTTGAACCCATCAGAAGGAAGCTAAAAACGTTGAAAAAAGATTAGACGAATGACTAACTAAAATAAACAGTGTAGAGAAGACCTTAAATGACCTGATGGAGCTGAAAACAATAGCACGAGAACTATGTGAGGCATGCACAAACTTAAATAGCCGATTCGATCAAGTGGAAGAAAGCGTATTAGTGATTGAAGATCAAATTAATGAAATAAAGCGAGAAAAGAAGTTTAGAGAAAAAAGAGTGACAAGAAACAAACAAAGCCTCCAAGAAATATGGGATTATGTGAAAAGACCAAATCTACGTTTGATTAGTATACCTGAAAGTCACGGGGAGAATGGAACCAAGTTGGAAAACACTCTTCAGGATATTATCCAGGAGAACTTCCCCAACCTAGCAAGGCAGGCCAACATTCAAATTCAGGAAATACAGAGAACACCAGAAGGATACTCCTCAAGAAGAGCAACTCCAAGACACATAATTGTCAGATTCACCAAGGTTGAAATGAAGGAAAAAATGTTAAGGGCAACCAGAGAGAAAGGTCAGGTTACCCTCAAAGGGAAGCCCATCAGACTAACAGCGGATCTCCCAGCAGAAACTCTACAAGCCAGAAGAGAGTGGGGGCCAATATTCAACACTCTTAAAGAAAAGAATTTTCAACCCAGAATTTCATATCCAGCCAAACTAAGCTTCATAAGTGAAGGAGAAATAAAATCCTTTACAGACAAGCAAATGCTGAGAGATTCTGTCACCACCAGGCCTGCCTTACAAGAGCTCCTGAAGAAAGCACTAAACATGGAAAGGAACAACCAGTACCAACCACTGCAAAAACATGCCAAATTGTAAAGACCATCAATGCTAGGAAGAAACGGCATTAACTAACAGGCAAAATAAACAGCTAACATCATAATGACAGGATCAAATTCACACATAACAATATTAGCCTTACACATAAATAAGCTAAATGCCCCAATTAAAAGACACAGACTGGTAAATTGGATAAAGAGTCAAAACCCATCAGTGTGCTGTATTCAGGAGACCCATCTCACATATAGGCTCAAAATAAAGCGATGGAGGAAGATCTACCAAGCAAATGGAAAGCAAAAAAAAGCATGCGTTACAATCCTAGTCACTGATAAAACAGACTTTAAACCAACAGACATCAAGAGAGACAAAGAAGGCCATTCAATGGTAAAGGGATCCATTCAATAAGAAAAGCTAACTATCCTAAATATATATGCACCCAACACAGGAGCACCCAGATTCATAAAGCAAGTCTTTAAAGAACTACAAAGACACTTAGACTCCCACACAATAATAATGGGAGACTTTAACACCCCATTGTAAACATTTAGACAGATCAACGAGGCAGAAGGTTAACAAGGATATCCAGGACTTGAACTCAGCTCTGCACCAAGCAGACCTAATAGACATCTACAGAACTCTCCACCCCAAATCAACAAAATATACATTCTTCGCTGGTACCACATCACACTTATTCCAAAACTGACCACATAGTTGGAAGTAAAGCACTTGTCAGCAAATGTGAATTAACAGAAATCATAGCAAACTGCCTCTCAGACCACAGTGCAATCAAATTAGAACTCAGGATTAAGAAACTCACTCAAAACTGCACAACTATGTGGAAACTGAACATCCTGCTCCTGAATGACTACTAGGTAAATAACGAAATGAAGGCAGAAATAAAGATGTTCTTTGAAACCAATGAGAACAAAGACACAATGTACCAAATTCTCCGGGAAACATTTAAAGCAGTGTGTAGAGGGAAATTTATAGCACTAAATGCCCACAGGAGGAAGCAGGAAAGATCTAAAATCGACACCCTAATGTCACAATTAAAAGAACTAGAGAAGCAAGAGCAAACACAGTCAAAAGCTAGCATAAGGCAAGAAATAACTAAGATCACAGCAGAACTGAAGGAGATAGAGACCCAAAACACCCTCCAAAAAAATCAATGAATCCAGGAGCTGGCTTTTTGAAAACATCAACAAAATTGATAGACCACTAGCAAGACTAATAAAGAAGAAAAGAGAGAAGAATCAAATAGATGCAATTGAAAAAGATGAAGTGGATATCACCACCGATCCCACAAAAATACAAACTACCATCAGAGAACACTATAAACACCTCTATGCAAATAAACTAGAAAATCTAGAAGAAATGGATAAATTCCTGGACATATACAGCCTCCCAAGACTAAACCAGGAAGAAGTTGAATATCTGAATAGACCAATAACAGGCTCTGAAATTAAGGCACTAATTAACAGCCTACCAACCAAAAAAAGTCCAGGACCAGACGGATTCACAGCCGAATTCTACCAGAGGTACAAAGAGGAGCTGGTGCCATTCCTTCTGAAACTATTCCAAACAATAGAAAAAGAAGGAATCCTCAACTGATTTTATGAGGGCAGCATCATCCTGATAACAAAGCCTGGCAGACACACAACAAAAAGAGAATTTTAGACCAATTTCCTTGATGAACATGGATGAAAAATCCTCAATAAAATACTGGCAAACCGAATCCAGCAACACATCAAAAAGGTTATCCACCACGATCTAATAGGCTTTCTCCCTGGGATGCAAGTCTTGAATCAATAAATGTAATCCATCACATAAACAGAACCAAGGACATAAACTCATGATTATCTCAACAGATGCAGAAAAGGCCTTCGGCAAAATTCAACAGCCCTTCATGCTAAAAACTATCAATAAACTAGGTATTGATGGAATGTATCTCAAAATAATAAGAGCTATCTATGACAAACCCACAGCCAATATCATACTGAATGGGCAAAAACTGGAAGCATTCCCTTTGAAAACTGGCACAAGACAGGGACGCCCTCTCTCACCACTCCTATTTAACATAGTGTTGGAAGTTCTGGCCAGGGCAATCAGGCAGGAGAAGGAAATAAAGGGTATTCAATTAGGAAAAGAGGAAGTCCAATTGTCCCTGTTTGCAGATGACATGATTGATATTTAGAAAACCCCATCGTCTCAGCCCAAAATCTCCTTAAGCTGATAAGCAACTTCAGCAAAGTCTCAGGATACAAAATCAATGTGCAAAAATCACAAGCATTCCTATACACCAATAACAGACACACAGAGAGCCAAATCATGAGTGACCTCCCATTCACAATTGCTACAAAGAGAATAAAATACCTAGGAATCCAACCTACAAGGGATGTGAAGGACCTCTTCAAGGAGAACCACAAACCACTGCTCAAAGAAATAAAAGAGGACACAAACAAATGGAAGAACATTTCATGCTCATGGATAGGAAGAATCAATATTGTGAAAAATTGCCATACTGCCCAAGGTACTTTATAGATTCAATGCCATCCCCATCAAGCTACCAATGACTTTCTTCACAGAATTGGAAAAAACTACTTTAAAGTTCATATGGAACCAAAAAAGAGCCCGCATTGCCAAGACAGTCCTAAGCCAAAAGAACAAAGATGGAGGCATCATGCTACCTGACTTCAAACTATACTACAAGGCCACAGTAACCAAAACAGCATGGTACTGGTACCAAAACAGAGATATAGATCAATGGAACAGAACAGAGCCCTCAGAAATAACGCCGCATACCTACAACTATCTGATCTTTCACAAACCTAAGAAAAACAAGCAATGGGGAAAGGATTCCCTGTTTAATAAATGGTGCTGGGAAAACTGGCTAGCCATATGTAGAAAGCTGAAACTGCATCCATTCCTTACACCTTATACAAAAATCAATTCAAGATGGATTAAAGACTTAAACATTAGACCTAAAACCACAAAAACCCTAGAAGAAAACCTAGGCATTACCATTCAGGACATAGGCATGGGCAAGGACTTCATGTCTAAAACACCAAAAGCAATGGCAACAAAAGACAAAATTGACAAATGGGATCTAATTAAACTAAAGAGCTTCTGCACAGCAAAAGAAACTACCATCACAGTGAACAGGCAACCTACAGAATGGGACAAAATTTTTGCAACCTACTCATCTGACAAAGGGCTAATATCCAGAATCTACAAAGAACTCCAACAAATTTACAAGAAAAAAACAACCCCATCAAAAAGTGGGCGAAGGATATGAACAGACACTTCTCAAAAGAAGACATTTATGCAGCCAAAAGACACAAGAAAAAATGCTCATCATCACCGGCCATCAGAGAAATGCAAATTGTAGGGGTGGGTTGCCCCTACACACCTGTGGGTCTTTCTCGTAAGGTGGAACGAGAGACTTAGGAAAGAAAAAGACACAGAGACAAAGTATAGAGAAAGAAATAAGGGGACCCGGGGGACCAGCGTTCAGCATATGGAGGATCCCGCCAGCCTCTGAGTTCCCTTAGTATTTATTGATCATTCGTGGGTGCTTAAAGAAAAGGGGGTTGTGTCAGGGTCACAAGACAATAGTGGGGAGAGGGTCAGCAGACAAACACGTGAACAAAGGTCTTTGCATCATAGACAATGTAAAGGATTAAGTGCTGTGCTTTTAGATATGCATACACATAAACATCTCAATGCTTTACAAAGCAGTATTGCTGCCCGCAGGTCCCACCTCCAGCCCTAAGGCGGTTTTTCCCTATCTCAGTAGATGGAGCATACAATCGGGTTTTATACCGAGACATTCCATTGCCCAGGGACAGGCAGGAGACAGATGCCTTCCTCTTGTCTCAACTGCAAGAGGCATGCCTTCCTCTTATACTAATCCTCCTCAGCACAGACCCTTTACGGGTGTCGGGCTGGGGGACGGTCAGGTCTTTCCCTTCCCACGAGGCCATATTTCAGACTATCACATGGGGAGAAACCTTGGACAATACCTGGCTTTCCTAGGCAGAGGTCCCTGCGGCCTTCCGCAGTTTTTGTGTCCCTGGGTACTTGAGATTAGGGAGTGGTGATGACTCTTAAGGAGCATGCTGCCTTCAAGCATCTGTTTAACAAAGCACATCTTGCACCGCCCTTAATCCATTTAACTCTGAGTTGACACAGCACATGTTTCAGAGAGCAGGGGGTTGGGGGTAAGGTTATAGATTAACAGAATCTCAAGGCAGAGGAATTTTTCTTAGTACAGAACAAAATGGAGTCTCCTATGTCTACTTCTTTCTATACAGACACAGCAACAATCTGATCTCTCTTGCTTTTCCCCACACAAATCAAAACCATAACAAGATACCATCTCACACCAGTTAGAATGGCAATCATTAAAAAGTCAGGAAACAACAGGTGCTGGAGAGGATGTGGAGAAATAGGAACACTTTTACACTGTTGGTGGGACTGTAAACTAGTTCAACCATTGTGGAAGTCAGTGTGGCAATTCCTCAGGGATCTAGAACTAGAAATACCATTTGACCCAGCCATCCTATTACTGGGTATATACCCAAAGGATTATAAATCATGCTGCTATAAAGACACATGCACACGTATGTTTACTGCGGCACTATTCACAATAGCAAAGACTTGGAACCAACCCAAATGTCCAACAATGGTATACTGGATTAAGAAAATGTGGCACATATACACCATGGAATACTATGCAGCCATAAAAAAGGATGAGTTCATGTCCTTTGTAGGGACATGGATGAAGCTGGAAACCATCAGTCTGAGCAAACTACCGCAAGGACAAAAAAACCAAACACCCCATGTTCTCACTCATAGGTGGGAATTGAACAATGAGAACACAGGGACACAGGAAGGGGAACATCACACACTGGGGACGGTTGTGGGGTCGGGGGAAGGGGGAGGGATAGCATTAGGTGATATACCTAATGCTAAATGACGAGTTAATGGGTGCAGCACACCAACATGGCACATGTATACATATGTAACAAACCTGCACATTGTGCACATGTACCGTGAAACTTAAATAATAATAAAAAAATCAAAATAAAATAGAAGTTGAAGAAAAGGAAGAAAAACAAAGTCAGGAAAAAACAGAAGCTGGATAAGATGTGGAGAAATAGGAACACTTTTACATTGTTGGTGGGAGTGTAAAGTAGTTCAACCACTGTGGAAGACAGTGTTGTGATTCCTCAAGGATCTAGAACTAGAAATAGCATTTGACCCAGTGATGATCCCATTACGGGGTATATACCCAAAGATCATAAAGACACATGCACATGTATGTTTATTGGGCACTATTCACAATAGCAAAGACTTGGATCCAACTCAAATGTCATAAACGATAGAGTGGATTAAGAAAATGTGGCACATATACACCATGGAATACTATGCAACCATAAAAAAGGATGAGTTCATGTCCTTTGTGTGGTCATGGATGAAGCTGGAAACCATCATTCTGAGCAAAGTATCACAAGGATAGAAAACGAAACACCGCATATTCTCACTCATAGGTGGGAACTGAAGAATGAGAACACCTGGACACAGGGCAGGGAACATTACACACAGGGGCCTGTCATGGTGTGGGGGGAGGGGGGAAGGATAGCATTAGGAGAAATACCTAATTTAAATGATTAGTTAATGGGTGCAGCAATCCAACCTGGCACGTGTATATCCATGTAACAAACCTGCACGCTGTACACATGTACCCTAGAACTTACAGTATAATTTTTTTAAAAAAAGTAACTTCCAATATTTTTACTATTAGCACTCTCCGAAGAAGTGTTTGTGGTGGCGGTGGTGGTGGTGGGGAGGGTGGCCTGTGTGTGTGGCGAGGAGAGGGGGCGGGTACAGGGCTGGACCTTGAGATAGATAAGGCAAACAGGAAGGAAATGTGAACATTTCATTAATATTCATTTAAAAAATATTCATTGAACACTTACTACGTGTAAGCAGGCACTCTACTAATTAACAGCCATTTCAGATTTTCAGAGTGCAAAGGGCCTCAAGAACAAATGATTTATTTTTTTGAGACATGGTCTTGTTCTGTCTCACACCCTGCGGTGCAGTGGCATTATCACCGCTCACTGTAGCCTCCACCCCCTGCCCCACAGCTCAAGTAATTCTCTCACCTCAGCTTCCCCAGTAGCTGAAACCACAGGCTTGGGCAACCACGTCTGGCTCATATTTTTATTATTTGTAGAGACGGGGGTCTTGCAACATTCCCCAGGCTGGTCTGGATCTCCTGGAACCGCCTTTGCAAAATTATAACTGAGGAAATTATGGCAGTGAAAGAAATCAGACCTAACCGATTCCATCTTGCTTCTAACTTTTGTTTTTGAGACTAGTCTCGGTCTGTCGCCCAGGGTGGAGTGCAGTGGCGTGATCTCTGATCACTGCAAGCTTCGCCTCCCGGGTTTAAGCCATTCTCCTGCCTCAACCTCAGGAGTAGATGGGACTACAGGCGCCCACCACCACGCCCGGCTAATTTTTTGTATTTGTAGTAGAGACGGGGTTTTAGCCAGGATGGTCTCGATCCCCTAACCTCGTGATCCGGCCGCCTTGGCCTCCCAAAGTGCTGGGATTACAGGCGTGAGCCACCAGCCGCTTCTAACTTTTAAGCTGTCCTTCTTCATTCCTGAGCCTAGGCTGAACCAATTTAGGGAGGAATTCAGTTTATGGTTTGACTCTGAAACAAAATTGATAATATCCCTTTCCCAAAAAGACGGCTTTCTTGCCTGGGGACCAGTCTGCCTTTGCAGAACCAACAGATTAGCTACAAGATTAGAAATTACAGTTTAGAGGTCATGCAGCCTCTGGCTCCAAGTGTCTGAACCTCCCCAAATTGCTCCTGGGGATAACATCACTATTGTAAAATCTAAGATAAGTTCTTGAGATATTTTGCAGACCCTGCTCTCCATGGATCAGTTGAAACCACCCAGATCGGTAATTTGTCTCAACCAGTTCTGCCATCCTACCCAGGAACAGAAAACAGCAAGAAAAATTCACGTCTACCCACTATGAGTCCATCTCCAGCCTGACCCATCAGCACTCCCTACTTCCCAAGCCCCTAATCGCCAAATTATCTTTAAAAACTCTGAATACTGCTTGGGGAGACTCTTCGAGTAAGAATAAAACTCCGGTCTCCCGCACAGTCGGCTCTGCATGAATTACTCTTTCTCCATTGCAAGTCCCCTGTCTTGATAAATGGGCTATCGGTCAGCAGCAGGCAAAGTGAACCCCAATATTGGGTGGTTACACTCCTAGGATCAAGCAATCCTGCTGTCCGGCTTCCCAAAGTGCTGGGATTACAGGCGTAAGCCACCGCGTCCAGCTAGAACAAATGATTTCTTAAAAGCAACTCAGATATTTAAATATTATTTAAAACTGTTTCTAGACAAATCGGAGTGACTATGGGACATGCATATGGTCGCAGGACTTTGGACGCAGGCAGTGAGGACACCTATGAGCGATCAGTGGGGTCCTACGGCAGCCGTGGAACTGCTCTGCTTTGCAGGCGAAAGTGTGGTCAGCTATATCGGAGCGCGATGGGGGCCTGAGAGGCGCATCTGCGCAGGCGCCCGGCTCCTAAGTCTACCCAGGAACTGACCCTGCTCTCTCTTTTCGCTGTTAGACATGGTAAGTCTGAGTTTAACGCTGCTGTCCGGATGGGTTGGTAGCAGACAGGGTAGAGTAGGGTTAAGCACACTGGTCACCTTAGGATTGGTTTCCTGGTGTTGGAGAATGGTTAGGACACAGGCCTTGGAAGGTTTTTTGAGTGTGAAATATTACTCAGCGTTTTCTGCAGACCTCGCGGGCAATGCCGCTTCTAATTTTATCCAGGCCTTCGTCTGTAGGGAGGGCCTGTTAGAGTTGAGCAGCCCGATTTCTGAACCCCTCTAAAAAGCTGTGGCTGATTGGTGGCTTTTTTTTTTCTTGGAGAGGGGGTGTCAAAGATTTCTTTAAAATCGTTAGTGATGTGGTCTCGCTTTAAGATTTTTAGTGGGATCAGAGGAAAATTCGGTACTTAATCACTTCCGGCAATCTTCATGACCTGTTATAGTGACTGCAGTGTACTCTCAATGAGGAAGATATAGATACGAAAAGAACTAGAGCCGCATCACATGGGGACTTCTGCAAATACAGAGACTCGGATTAAAGGTGGAGAAGATGGAGCTAAAGGAACTGCTTATTTAATACATTTGAACAACTTTTGGGGTACTTAGAAGGTGCTTTGAAACCTGCATTTGATTAAGCAAGAATTCGCTTGCAAGTTAAGGGTTAGATTTTTTTATTTTTTAAAAATATGCTTTCTGCCACATGTAAACCGTAAGTTGTCCTGAAATGATAAGCTTTGATACTCTATGGTGTTTACTTTTTACTTATCTTTTTGAATGAAAAGTGAACAACAAGAAATGCTGGTGGTAATTTTTTGGGTCAATGATGAGTTGGCATGTATTCTGAATCTAAAGTTGATTATTACTACTTTAGCTCTAGAATTACTCTGAGACCTGAAAATTACCTGAATCGTGACTAAGACGAAGCCTGAATGATTTAAGTTCTTTTTTGTTGGATACAATTTTTTGTTGTTGTTGTTTTTGTTGTTGTTGTTTTGGTTTTGTTTTTGAGTCGGTCTCCGGTCGCCCAGGATGGAGTGCAGTGACACAACCTCAGTTCACTGCAGCCTTAATTTCCCTGGCTGAAGCAATCTTCTACCTCAGCCTCCCTAGTTAGTAACAAATTTTAAATGGAACGTTTTCCTATTACAAGATGAAATCAAGTGAAAATTGAGATGTATGTTGAATCTATGCTGTGGGGCAGAAGAACGTTGTAAAGGTAAACACTGATGAGATTACCACTTTATTTTGAAAGGGCACTCCACAGAAGGATGTTATTATCAAGTCAGATGCACCGGACACTCTGTTATTGGAGAAACATGCAGATTATATCGCATCCTATGGCTCAAAGAAAGATGATTATGTATGTATAATTTTTTTATGTTGGAAAGTTTATTTTAAAGAAGTGTGACAGTCATAAGCAGTGAGACAGTATATTTTATGTCTTAAAATGGCATCCAGCTCCATGCAGAGAACTGAGGATGTGCTGTGCCTTTGAACTTCAGTTAAGTGTGCTTTGGACGTCTGAGGTTGTGGGCTTATTAGAATCGCAGTTTTTACCTATACTGAGAGGGATTGCCAGACAAAGTAGATGAGGGTTTGAGGTACAAAACGGGTTTCTCTTTTTGTAGTTTGGGGTGATACTTTCAAGGTCAATGATGTGTTGGCATGTATTATCTGAATCTATTGCTGATGTGTAATAACACTTTAGCTCTAGAATTACTCTGAGACCTTGAAAAAGTTTTACCTTAAATTTTTAAATTTCGAGGAAAAGTCTGGGACAATCTTAGCAAAAAGTAGTAAACAACTTAGTTAAGAGTAAATGTTTTTCCCTGTAGTATCCAAACTCAGTTGTCTTAGTCTACCGATTTGTGGGATATATGGTATGTATTAATTTTTTACTTAAGTGTTAGGTTCCCATAACCTTGAAAATACTCTAGTAGCAATCATGGAGTTAAGGCCATATGGATGGGGCTGGACTCGTTTCTGCCTTTATCTGCTATCTGTCTTTATGCCCTGAATTTGGGTTAGTAGCAGACTAAGATGCACCACCTGTTAAAAAACTTCTTTTTTTCCTTTTGAGAGATATAACCTCACTTTGTTGCCCAGACTGGAAGACAGCGGTGCGATCTGGGCTCACTGCAGCCTCCCATCTCCTGGGTTTAAGTGAGCCACCTGAATAGCTGGGATTACAGGCACATTCCACCATGCCCAGCTAGTTTTTGTATTCTTGGTAGAGACTGAGTTTTGCTATGTTGGCCAGAGTGGTCTCAAACTCCTGACCTCAAGTGATCTGCCTGCCCCAGCTTTCCAAAGTGCTGGGATTACAGGCAGGAGCCACCACCCAGCCACAAAACTTCTTAAAATATAATGCATTGTTGAGTGTGGGAAAAATTTGTTTCTGGAATCCTAATACTAATTTTCATGTATCATTGATTAGCTACCGTTTCATCTGGGCTTAAACATCTTTGGCATGTTTAGGGCATTTTGATTTTTCATGTAGTTATATAATTTACTAATAGATAATAGGTTTTGTACAGAGTCCACATTAAAATAGATGTCTGATAAATACGGTATAGGTACTCGGAAAGAAATACTCTCCCTGAACTTCACTGACGAAAAAGGTAGATGTTTTTCTGTCTCTGGCTCATGGGAGAAACTAAAGCACTGTATTGTCAGCCATAGATGAACTAATCCTGTGCTTCTCAGATAATTTTTTTTTTCTGATAATAGTTGTGTCTGAAGATGGCTTCTAACATTGAGCAGCACAGATTTTAAACTCACTGCTGATTAGTGCCGTTAAGGTCAGGAGAGGTAAAAATAGCAGCATGGCTAATGAGTTACCTTTGTGTTTAATCTCTTTATAACTTGTTACCAGTTCAAATGACAGATTTAAGAAATTGTGTATTATTTTAGGAATACTGTATGTCTGAGTATTTGAGAATGAGTGGCATCTATTGGGGTCTGACAGTAATGGATCTCATGGGACAACTTCATCGCATGAATAGAGAAGAGATTCTGGCATTTATTAAGTCTTGCCAACATGAATGTGGTGGAATAAGTGCTAGTATCGGACATGATCCTCATCTTTTATACACTCTTAGTGCTGTCCAGGTAAATACTAATTAAAATTGCAACGATCTTGATAGTATGTTCTCTTCAGAGTTGGAAATTGAAACTGTATCAGGATTTGGTCAAAAAGTTTTGTTACAAGTGAAGCTGTCCTACAAGGTCAATGATGTAATGGCATGTATTAGCTGAATCTAAAGTTGATGTGAGTTCTAAAATTACACTGAGACCTTGGAGGGTAAAATTTTTATCTTCAGTATGTGTAAATACTGTAAAATAGCTAAATGGAGCTATTTGATTTTGATATTAGTGAACATCTACCTGGTGGTTTAAAGTCTTTCTGGTACTGGGTGCTGAGATGGGAAGATCAGGACTTTGTGTGTATGTGAGTTAGTATACTTGAGTATCTTGGAATGCCAAGTTAAAATTTGTATGTAGAAAATTATACTTTAAAGATTTGGGTTTTCTTGATACTATCTAATTTTATTCAATAACAGGAGAGTCTGCATATTTGAGAAAAGGTTATACAAAGAGACAAAAGGATGTGCTTGACAACTTAAAAAGAGTTGAGCATAAGATCATTAGAATAAACCTGAAAGGGGCATTTACCTAATACTTGTCTTTATTGCAGATTCTTACGCTGTATGACAGTATTAATGTTATCGACGTAAATAAAGTTGTGGAATATGTTAAAGGTCTACAGAAAGAAGATGGTTCTTTTGCTGGAGATATTTGGGGTAATGTCAGATTTAGTCCATTCTACCCAAAATACCAATATTAAAATGTACTGGTTTTGCTAGTAACCAGTTTATAAGTTTTTCATCTTTTCAGGTCCCACTAAGCAGCTGGTCTAACTGGAGTTAATGGTCTGCTGGAACTTCCAGCATGCACTTGTGGTAGTTATATCAGCATACAGGAGCACTGGAACAGAGGGGGCCAGTCTAAAAGATAAGGTAGGTGGAATTTTTTTCCCCAATATTTGGTGGCTTTGTAAAGTTTTTTAAAAACTATTTGCTGGAAAGGGAAAAATATTTTAAAAAAAAACTTTACAAACTTGCTGAATATTTGAGTGGAGGGAGGGAATAGAATTTTATTTGATAAACGTAGATAATCTCTGCTTTAGGGATGAACACAGTGCAGGCCAGAGAGACCAGCTGCTTCATGGGATGTGAAAAATCTACTTTTATAAAGTAGGGTAAGTTTATTTGCATTATTAGAAATTGACTAATACTTTGGGTTCTATTAGTTTTCTTCTCTTTCTGGGCTTTCTTTAAGCAGCTTAAGATAATTTGCTGTTACTTTTTTGTGGCAGGGTCTTGGCTGTGTCCAGGTTGGAATGCAGTATTTTGGGAGACAGTTGCTGGGGCTGGAGAGCTCTGTTGCCCAGGCTGGAGTGCAATGGTGCAATCTTGGCTCACTGCAACCTCCACCTCCCAAGCTCAAGCAATTCTCCTGCCTCAGCTTACAGAGTAGCTGAGATGTACACCACAACACCTGGCTGGTTTTTGTATTTTTAGTAGAGATGGGGTCTCCTGGCCTCATGTGATCCTCCTGCCTCAGCCATCAAAAGTGCTGGGATTTCAGGCCTGAGCCACAATGCCCAGCCCCACCTAATTTTTTTAAAAAGTTTTTTGTAGAGATGGGGTCCCACTATGTTGCCTCGGCTAGTCTCAAACTCCTAGGCTCAAGTGATTCTCCCACCTCAGCCTCCCAAAATGTTGGAATTGTAGGCAAGAACTACTGTGCCTGGTCAATTTGCTGTTATTTTTGACAAAGGAATTTTCTTGGGAAGTAAAGGCACTTAATATTTAGCTTTCCTCCTGACTACCCTAAAATAAAAGTTAAGCTTGAACTCAATTTAAAGCGGTAGTTGTGCAGTGTTTGTTTTTAGATGACTCATGTATGATTTGGTAACACCTGCCTTGATTTGATCTCTTTTTATTGTAGGAGAAATTGACACAAGATTCTCTTTTTGTGCGGTGGCAACTTTGGCTTTGTTGGTAAGCTTTGAATATTTGATTGAAATGATTAAAGTTCATGAATACTCTGGAATTTTTTTTTTTTTGAGTCTGATCTGCTGAATACTCTGGAATTTAACAGGCATTTTTTTTTTCTGTTTGTAGGGGAAGCTTGATGCTATTAATGTGGAAAAGGCAATCAAATTTGTTTTATCCTGTATGAACTTTGACGGTGGATTTGGTTGCAGACCAGGTTCTGAATCCCATGCTGGGCAGGTAATTTATGAATACAGATGAAAATGTATTGTCATTTTGGAAGCCAGTGTAGTAAAATAAGAAAATGGGTTATTTCAGTGTTTGTCAAATACACATAAAGTTAATTTGACTGTAATAGGGCATCTTACCTAAGAATTGCTTAATCGCTATCATTACTTTGCTTTATATACTATATACCTTTCTTTGTCGGTGGATTCGTCTGACCTAAGCAAACATAAGTGGGTTTATAAGCCCCAAAACACATTTGTTTTCCATTAATTTTTCACTAACCATACAGATAAAAAAAAAAAACACATTTTTCTTTCTTTCCTAAGATAAATTATGAACCTCTTTTCTTGTGCCAGAGAACACTGAATATGTGAATGGATGGCTGTGAAATACTAGCCATGAAGAAATTTTGACAATAATATTTCAGTGCAGAATTGCATACTAATAATAGTATGCTTGGATTTTTTCAGATATGTGGTATTAATACATGTTTGGAATTTTAAGTGTCAGATCAAGAAGAAAAACTTAAGATATAAAGTGGTGTTTTAATAATTTGAGTAGTTTTATCACTTTTAATGTCAAGAAATTATTATACACATATACTTTATGTCTGTAATTTTAGATCTATTGTTGCACAGGATTTCTGGCTATTACAAGTCAGTTGCATCAAGTAAATTCTGATTTACTTGGCTGGTGGCTTTGTGAACGACAGTTACCCTCAGGCGGGCTCAATGGAAGACCGGAGAAGGTATTGTTTGATAAGCCATATCCTGCTAGCTTTAGAACCTTGAGTGAATGCTGCTGCTTTGTCTTGCCTGTTTCTATATTGTAAATTGGCCATGAGCTTATTTATTACCTTTCCCTGTTGCAAATTTTCAGTAATACATCCTACTAAAAGACTCCCCTTGTCAAAAGTAGACCCCCATGAGTTGAAATACTCATTGATCCTGATGTCCGTTTCCAGACAGTCTTGTACAGGAATCTCCATGTTTAAGGACAGTTGATTTTGGCAAATTGGATTTTTTAAAAATTAGACTACAGAATTTTTGTTTGCAATCTTCTTATTTAAGGAATACCCAGATAATTTGGTTTGGAGAGAAGATTATTAAATTTTCCTCCACATGATAGGTCTCTCTTATCAGGTCTGTAAGGGACAAATAGTGAATACTCATTTGCAACTATGTAATTGTCCTGTAGAGCAAGTGCAGCCATAAATGGTAAGAAATGAATGAGTATGGCTGTGTTCCAATTACAATTATTATGGATGGATATACTCGTATTTCATATGTCAGAACTTTTTTTTTTTTTTTTTTTTTTGAGATGGAATCTTGCTCTGTTGCCCAGGCTGGAGTGCAGTGACGCCATCTTGATTCACTGCAACCTCCGCCTCCCAGGTTCAAGCAGTTCTGCCTCAGCCTCCCAAGTAGCTGGGACTACAGGCGCATGGCTAATTTTTGTATTTTTATTAGAGACGGGGTTTCACCATATTGGCCAGGCTGGTCTCAAACTCCTGACCTCGTGATCTGCCTGCATCAACCTCCCACAGTGCTGGGATTATAGGCGTGAGCCACCGCGCCTGACCCAGAATTATATTTAAATGATTTATAAATGTAAAAACTATTCCTACACTATAGTCTAGATTTGACTCAAGGATTGTAGCTTGCTGTGCCCCTGCCCTCTGAATGGGACGTGGTGGTACAGTAGCTGGGATTACAGTCATACACCACCACGCCCATCCAATTTTGTATTTTTAGTAGAGATGGGGTATCACTATGTTCGTCAGGCTGGTCTCGAACTCCTGACCTCAGGTGATCTACCCGCCTCAACCTCCCAAAGTGCTGGGATTACAGGCGTGAGCCACTGTGCTCGGCCTGTATTTTTATTTTTAAACCTTAGTATTTCTGAATAACAACGGGTAGAGAAACACCCGCAGTAGCTGTCTACAATAGAGTGAAATAAAAAGCCTGAGGAACTGTCAACAGAAAAATGGGTGGCCGTGGGGAGCACCAGGGCCTGCACTTGCACACAATCTAGGGCAGCTTCTAATGCATCTATGAGTTACTCAGGGATCTCATTAAAATGAGATCAGCCTTGAGTGGGATTTTCTTTATAGACTTCTGTCACCATACTTTGAAGAGCAAGGGTTTAGTTGATTTTAAGCAGGTGTGTACCCCCCTGGACAGTGCTTGTAGAAAAACAGAACTATACCCATGGATTTCATGATTATACTGCTAGCTTCTTGGTTAAGGGGCTGAGTTAGGCATTCATTGCAGATAGAAACAAGGCAGATGCATGCTTATCAGTGAGTACTGAGATATTTAGCATGGTTACCTATGAATTGAAGTTTGGTCTCTTCTTACCCATTAATTGATTATCTTTCATTCTAAGCAAGTATTTCATACCGTGCATATCAGTATATCCCTGGATTTAGTCCCTCCACATGGTTTGACACTTTGAACATCAGATTACCTAAGAGTGAGACTTAACCCACTTTTAAATTGTTCTCAAAATTAGGGAAATAAAAGAGAATGAAATTGTGGCAACTTTTTTCTTTCCTAGTTACCAGATGTGTGCTACTCATGGTGGGTCCTGGCTTCCCTAAAGATAATTGGAAGACTTCATTGGATTGATAGAGAGAAACTGCGTAATTTCATTTTAGCATGTCAAGATGAAGAAACGGGGGGATTTGCAGACAGGCCAGGAGATATGGCAAGTAATATTTCTGACATATTTCTATAAATTATTTCAGTGTTGCATTACTTCATGGTTCCATGGATTTCCAGGGTGGCATTCCGGGTGTTGCTTTGAAAGCAGTTTTTTTTTCTATTTATCGCAGAGTGTATGAAGGATATAGAACAATCTTACAGAAATTTCTTGTCGCTTGTTGCTAGCAAAATTAGTATATGGTAAAGGTCAGGTATTCATAATTTGAAGTTAAAGAAGTTTTCATTTTGTAATCTGTATATAAATTCTTTTTTAAATAGGTGGATCCTTTTCATACCTTATTTGGAATTGCTGGATTGTCGCTTTTGGGAGAAGAACAGATTAAACCTGTTAATCCTGTCTTTTGCATGCCTGAAGAAGTGCTTCAGAGAGTGAATGTTCAGCCTGAGCTAGTGAGCTAGATTCATTGAATTGAAAGTTGCATAGTATAGTTTTGCCATTTTAACATTTCTGTATTTGAAGTGCGTATCGAATCTAAAAGTGACTACTGTTAATATTTTGTATATTGTGTTAAATTAATTTTAATAAATTATATAATTATACATATTGTAAAATAAAGACCAGTATTTTATTTTCTTCTGCTTTTTATTCTGAAGTCCTGTTATTCTGACTACAGTTCTTTGTGTATACTTCTGTGTCTGTTATGTTCAATAACTGAGCTAACATAAAATAACTCTAGGTTTCTACTTGATTTTTCCCCCATGTATACCTTTCATCTGTTCTATAGCAAGTTGATGTAAAATGGTTTGTCAACAAGAATGTTAACTGATGAAAGTGGATAGAACCCATACATGAATTAAATGATGCACAAAATAAATGGCTGTTGAAATTTGGAAATGATTGATAGGTTTGAATATGGTTATTCTGAATTGGTCACAGACTTAGGTTAAATGGCAATCTACCATCTTAAAATGGGGTTGTGATTCGGACTGTACTTTTTTTTTTTTTTTTTTTTTAGCATTTTATATATCAGAATTACCAAAGAAGGAGTTGTCTTCAAATAAGGAAACACTAACGGGTAAGTTGATGGTCGCCACAGTATTTTTTTGCACCTATCTTTTTCTTAAAAAGCTAAAATGGCTACAATCACTCTTTTTTATTTTTTTTGTGACGGAATCTCTTGCCCAGGCTGGAGCGCAGCAGCACGATCTCAGCTTAATGCAACCTCCGTCTGCCGGGTTCAAGCAATTCAGCCGCAGCCTCCCGAGTAGCTGGGACTACAGCCGCACACCACCATGCCCGGCTAATTTTTTTGTTACTTTAGTACAGACAGGGTTTCACCATGCTGAGGAGCTGGAGACCAGCCTGACCTCGTGATCCACCCACCTCGGCCTCCCAAAGTGCTGGGATTACAGGCATGAGCCACCACGCCTGGCCTAAACTGAGTACAATCACTCTAGGGGTTTACAGTTTTGGTGAAAGTGAGGTATTCTCTATTTTTAAATTTTATTTTTTTAGAGACAGGGTCTTCCTTTCTTCCCCAGGCTGGGGCGTAGTAGTGCAATCACAGCTCACTGTAACCTTAAACTCCTGGGCTCAAGCAGTCCTTCCACCTCAGCCTCCTGAGTACCAGGGTCTACAGGTACCTGCCACCATGCCCACTATGCCCAGCTGATTTCTTAGTTTTGGGGACAGGCACTGTCTTCCCCAGGCTGGTCTCCGGAGGTGAAGTAATCCTCTGGCCTCAGTCTCCCAAAGTACTGGGATTACAGGCAGGAGCCATTGTGCCCGATCTGAAAATAAGGTTTTTTGATGGAAATTGAGATTTTTCTCAAGTATGTTTGGAATGCCCTGTGCAATAATCATACCAAGAACAGAGATGTTCTTAAGGACTGTTGTCACTGCATGTGGGTAAACCGCTGTGCATAACTGGTTTATTGAGATACTCAACAGTGGCAGGATTTCAGTAGTGGTGTAAATTAATGTCTTCTAATGGTTTCTGTATGGCAGTATCCAGATAATTTCGTCATGTTTAATGCATGGATCTCTGGTAAGTTGGTACTATTGGCCTTATTTAAGGAATTTTCTAAAGGTCACCATTGCAAAGCTGGAGTTTGAACTTCTAGTGTGCCATTAACTGATTTATATGTTAGAAACCACAGTACTAGAAATTGGTAGATGGGGAATTGTTAACTGAGAGATCTTACCCAGTCAGTCTTTCCCTGTTTCCTACTCTACTATGCACACAGCCATGTGCATACTATCTTTTGATAATATAACTATCTTTCCTATATTTGGTCACAAGATCAACCTTAGGTGGGTTATGCTGTGTGAGCATTACACGTTCTTATTGTGTCAAAGGCACTGGGTGTACTGTGTTGGATGGTTTCTACATTTAAAGATAAGCTAGTGTGCTTGGAAGTGTGGGAAATGCATGTAACATTTGCAATAAGGGGGATTGGGTGCTGTGAGAATAATGGGGCTAACAAATTGGGTGGTAATTGATGGGCCTTGCAGAGTTCTGGTCAGTCTGATACCTGCAGGCTGAGGATGTTCCAGTGAGGTTCATGTGGAAAGTGATGGGTTTGGGATTGGCTGGAAGCAGGGTCATAGACCTGAAGCACGTGAATCCATGTGGAAAGCTGAGCCTGTCTGCGCCTGCGCAGTGCAGCTTAGTGCGTCGGCGCGCAGTTCTCCCGCCAGTTTCAGCGGCGCAGCTTCTGTAGTTGGGCTACTGGAGGGGTCGCTCAGAAACCTCATACTTCTCGGGTCAGGGAAGGTTTGGGAGGATGCTGAGGCCTGAGATCTCATCAACCTCGCCTTCTGCCCCGGCGGTTTCCCCGTCGTCGGGAGAAACCCGCTCACCTCAGGGTCCCCGCTACAATTTCGGACTCCAGGAGACTCCACAGAGCCGCCCTTCGGTCCAGGTGGTCTCTGCATCCACCCGTCCCGGCACGTCAGGAGCTGCGGGCGACCGGAGCAGCAGCAGCAGCAGCCTTCCCTGCCCCGCGCCAAACTCCCGGCCAGCTCAAGGCAAGGAGTGATTGGGTGGAGGAGTCTCCTTGAGGCTAGAGGCCGGCAGTTCATGGAGGCTCGGGGGCACGTGGGTGGTGGTTACCACAGTGAAGTTCAGTTGTGATTTGGTTGGGGCGTGAGATCTGAGTGCCCTGGGAATTTGGTGAGTCTGGGTGATTAGAAGCCTTGACTTTTCAAATTGGTTCTATTGCAAGACCTTGACTGTGGATGGCTCAGTTCTGAGAAAGGCTGAAGTATCCCATATAACGTCCCTCACAGTGTCTGACGAATGACAGTTTGTGCGTGAGTTTGCTGATAGAAGTGGTGAGCTGATCTTTGCCTGCTGAATTTAATTCTCCAAATCCTGCTAAGGTGGAATAAAATAGATTAAATTGAACATTTCATCTAATTAAGGAAAATAATATGTTTAGTATTAAAAGATGTGGGCTGGGCGGTGGCTGACGCCTGTAATCCCAGCACTTTGGGAAACCAGGGTGGGTGGATCACTTGAGGCCGGGAGTTCCACACCAGCCTGGCCAACATGGTGAACCTCCCACCCCCATCCCCTATCTCTACTAAAAGTACAAAAATTATCTGGGTGTGGTGGCACGTGACTGTGGTCCCAGCTACTCAGGAGGTTGAGGTGGGAGGATGGCGAGTCCGGGAGGTCGAGGCTGCCGTGAGCTGAGATTGCGCCACTGCATTTCAGCCTGGGTGACACAGTGAGACCCTGACTCAAAACAAACAAAAAAGATGCATGTCCTTCAAATCATTTATTATTTTGTTAGTCTCTATTCATGACAAAGCATCACCATTTTTCACACACGATTGCAACACAATGGTAAAGTAACAAATACCAAATCCAATGGTCATTTTTCAGTTCATCTCATGTGACCTTTCTGCTGTATTTAATGTTCTTTATTTCTCTATTTTTAGAAACAGAGTCTCGCTATGCTGCCCAGGCTGGTCTCAAACTCCTGGTCTCAAGTGCTCCTGCCTCAGTCTGCCCAAGCATTGGGATTACAGGCATGAGCCACTGCTGCCTGGCCTATGTTTAATGTTCTTGACTGGTCTTCTCTTAAACTCTTTTAATTTGGCTTCCTTGATTCCACTTGCCCCTGTTTTTCTGCTACCTCCCAGAGAATTGCTGTGCTCACCTTTGTTCCCAAATTATGGGCATGTCATTAAAGCTTTTTTTCCTAGGCCACTTCTACCTAGATGTGACTATCTCCACAGCTCAGATCTCATCTACACTCCAGACTTATTTCAGACTGTCTTCTGAAGTTTTTATTGATGGACTAATGGATACCTCAGACTCACTATATGATTAATTAAATTCCTCTCTGCACTTTTTTTTTTTTTTTTTTTGAGACAGAGTCTTGCTCTGTTGCCCAGGCTGGAGTGCAGTGGCATGATCATGACTCACTGCAGCCTCAAATTCCTGGGCTCAAGCGATCCTCCCACCTCAGCCTCCCGAGTAGCTGGGACCAAGGCATGTGCCCCTACAGATGGCTAATTTTTAAAATTTTTTTGTAGACACAGTGTCTTCCTACGTTGCCCAGCCTGGTCTCGAACTACTAGGCTCAAGCGATCCTCCTACCTCAGCCTCCCAAAATGCTGGGATTACAGGTGTGAGCCACTGCACCTAGCCCTCAAACTCTTAAGTGTTCTTCCATCCTTGTAGCTTACTTACTGTACCACCAGAGTTATGTGGAAAATGATCTTATCATGTCCCTTGCCACTTAAATCAGTAGACCTGTATCTGCAGGTAAAAGATCAAACTCTCTAGAAGGATAGCCAAAGCAATTGGGATCGGTTTCTAATCTTTACAGATTTATCCCCCATCATTTAATATTTACCCTGCTTTCTAACAAAACTGAGCTACTTGCAATTCCTCTAAAGCAACATGAATGTTCACATTGTCAGTCTAATCCCTCTCTTCATCAGATGCTTGGTCACCCACTTATTTATCAGTAATGATAACATTCACTAATTTATATGCACCTACTTTGTTCTGGCTTCTTACTAGGCAGACGGCATCTTTGATCCTCACAATAATTCTGCAGAGTAGATTTTTTTTTTGTTCCTGTTTTACAGATAGAACCAAGGCCCAAATAGGTGAACAAAGGTCCAAATTATGTTAGCAGCTGGGGATAATAATCTGCGCTCTCAAGGAACTTAAGGTTCAGTAGAGAAGACAGACTTAAAAATCAACAAATACACATTTAAGAGATAACTGTATTTGAGGTACTTATAATTTTTGAGGTATTTATAATTAAAGTATGGGGACAAAAGTGGGAAAAGACATTTCACAGAGTAAGTGCACCTTGAACTGGTCTTCAAGAATAAGTAGGAAGAAGAATGCCAGCCAAAGGGAAAGAGCTGGAGCGCATTCTTGAGAAAAACACGTGCAAAGGCACAGAAGAATCATGTAAAACTGCTAATAATTTTGCTTGGCTAGAGCAGGAGAGTGATCTAGGTAGATAAACTTGGATGTAGATATAGTTGTGAGAATTAGATCTGGGAGACAAATTTTGCCCAGAGACCCCCCGATGTTCAACACCAGGTCTCTGGTTTTGGTGACTGGATAGATGGTAGTAGTATTTTCTGATTCTGGGAATTTTGTAGGCAAAGCAAATTTTAGAGGGAAGATGATGAGCTCTGTTATGGACATGCTGAGTGTGAAAAGCCTGTGGGATATCCATATATTTATATTAAGATAATTGAATATAGGAAACTAGAGCTAAGAAGAGAGAAACTTGAGGGAAATATGGATTTGAAAGTTACCAGTATGTTGGGACCACAGCAGAGAATATGAAGATTATATAGCAAAATAGAGTTCAAGGAAGTAGGAGGAGAATTAAGACAAGTGAATGAGTTTCAAGAAAGGGTATATACAAAGGACTATAAATCATGCTGCTATAAAGACACATGCACACGTATGTTTATTGCGGCATTATTCACAACAGCAAAGACTTGGAACCAACCCAAATGTCCAACAATGATAGACTGGATTAAGAAAATGTGGCACATATACACCATGGAATACTATGCAGCCATAAAAAATGATGAGTTCATGTCCTTTGGAGGGACATGGATGAAATTGGAAACCATCATTCTCAGTAAACTATCGCAAGAACAAAAAACCAAACACCGCATATTCTCACTCATAGGTGGGAATTGAACAATGAGATCACATGGACACAGGAAGGGGAATATCACACTCTGGGGACTGTTGTAGGGTGGGGGGAGGGGGGAGGGATAGCATTGGGAGATATACCTAATGTTAGATGACGAGTTAGTGGGTGCAGCGCACCAGCATGGCACATGTATACATATATAACTAACCTGCACAATGTGCACATGTACCCTAAAACTTAAAGTATAATAAAAAAAAAAAAAAGAAAAAAAAAAAAAAGAAAGGGTATATAGTCTAAAAGTAGTCTGAGAATAAGAAACAGCCCTCTCCATCTCCAGTTTCCGCATCTCCAGTTTCTGGCAACCACTCTCTTCCTTAGCTCCCTAAAGCCTAGGAATGCTAATGGAGCACATTTTATGCTGGTTCTACACACTTCTTTATGATAACACCCCTACACCCTGTCCACACCTTTGTAAATATTCTCTTTATCAAATTATCCCAGTTTGAGTATATCATTGATTCCTGCTGGAACCCATATAATGAAGTTATATTTTACCCTATGGTGAGTATGGGGAGACACATAGGAATTGTAAGAAAGAGAGATACTGATCAGATTTGCTTTTCAGAAAGATTATTGGTGATGATTCGAAGAATAGATTAGAGAGGTGTAATACTGGAAGCAAGGAGAAGAAGAAGTAGGAAACTTGCACAAGGACCAAAGAAGATACAGGCTTAAAATGGGCTGGGAGGAGCAGAGAGGGATTTAAATTTTAGTGATGTTAAAAAAAAGAATTCTAGCACTCAGTCACTGAGTGTTAGGGTTGATGAAGGAAGAATTGAGAATGTCTCCTAAGCTTATGACTTGAGTGACAAGGGACAAGCTGGTACAATTAACCATACTGGTAATAAAGAATTAATTCTGAGGGAAAGATAGAGTTCACTTTTGGACATTTAGAATGCTGGGAAGATACCTAAAGGTTTATGCCCAAGAGATAGATATAGTGACCTGGAGCTACATTGTCTGATAGAATATTCTGTGATAATAGAAACGTTTCATACTTATGCTGTCCGATGTGGTAACTAGTAGCCGTATGTGGCTTTTGAGCATTTGAAAATGTTGCTAGTGTGACTGAGGAACAGAATTTAAATTGTATTTAATTTTGATTTAGTTAAATACATATGCTGTTTTATTGAACAATGCAGGTATAGAGCTGAGAACGGTTTTTGCACTTTTGAAGGATTAAAGAATCAAAAGAATATTTTGTGATACTAAAATTATGTGAAATTTAGAATTCAATATGTAGAAATAAAGCCATTTTTATTCGAAACATAGCCATTCTCATTTATTTATGTATTATCTATGACTGCTTTTCTATGATAGTGTCAGAGCTGAGTAATTGTGACAGTGATTATGTGGCCCACAAAAGCCTAAAATATTTGCCATCTGGTCCTTTATTTAAAAGTTTATGGGCTGGGCATGGTGGCTTATGCCTATAGTCCCAGCACTTTGGGAGGCCGAGGTGGGCAGATCACCTGAGGCCAGGAGTTCATGACCAGTCTGGCCAACATGACAAAACCCTGTCTCTATTAAAAATACAAAAAAAAAAAAATAGCCAGGTGTGGTGGGCATGCCTATAATGCCAGCTGCTTGGGAGGCTGAGGCAGGAGGATTGCTTGAACCTGGGAGGCAGAGGCTGCAGTGAGCTGAGATTGTGCCATTGCACTCTAGCCTGGGCAACAAGAGTGAAACTCCATCTCAAAAAAAAAAAAAAAGTTTATGCTGAGGCATGGTGGCTCATGCTTGTAATCTCAGTGCTTTGGGAGGCTGAAGTGGGAGGATTGCTTGAGGCCAGGAGTTTGAGATCAGCCTGGGCAATGTAGCAAGACCCTGTCTCTATAAAAAAAAAATTAGCTGTGTGTGGTGAGGTGCACGTATAGTCCATAGTTACTCAAGAGGCTGAAGCAGGAGGTTACTTGAGCCCATGAGCTTGAGGCTGCAGTGAGCTGTGATCACACTACTGCACTCCAGTCTGGGCGACAGAGACTTTGTCTTTATAAGACAGTAAAATAGACTGGGCATGGTGGCTCCCAATTATAATCCCAGCATTTTGGGAGGCTGAGATGGGAAGATCACTTGAGCCCAGGAGTTTGAGACCAGCCTGGGCAACATGGCAAAACCCCATCTCTACAAAAATACAAAAAATTAGCCTGGCATGGTGGCATGAGCCTATAGTCCCAGCTACTCGGGAGGGTGAGGTAGGAGGATTGCCTGAGCCCAGGAGTTCAAGGCTGCATTTAGCCAAGATCACACCACTGAATTCCAGCCTAAGCTACAGAACGAGAGTCTCACATACAGACAAAAAGGAAAAATTAAAAGTTTAGCAACCCCTGGTTTTCAGTTTAAGGAGTAGTTACAGCTATATACGAAGGCTTGAGAGTTGTCAGAAAATAGATGTTAATAGAAACAAAGAGGAGAGATGAGATGCCTGGAGACGCATAATGTTGATTTGTGAGGGAAAGCTTAAAAGTATGAAGCCCTGGAGGCCAACAGTTAAGAGGCAGAGGAAAAAGGAGATGGCAAAGGAAATTAAAAGTGGTTTAAAGGGAATTCAAGATAGAGAGTTGTGGAAATCAAAGAGAAAAGGTGAACAGAGCCCAAACATTTTTAATTTTTTTTAGAACTTCTATGTGCCAAGAGGCTATGCTAGGTTGTTTAAGTACATTATTTAAAAATTTTATGACAATCCTGTAAAATAGGTAATAGCTTACATCAGTAGATAAGTACCTAAATAACGAACTGAAGCCAATTGAGTCTAAAATGCCATTTGCATAGGGGAGAGAAATTCAATGAAGAAATTAACAGAAGAAGGTTAAAAGAGGTCTAATAATTATTATACAAATGAAACATATGTCTTAGTCTGTATTCTGTTGCTTTTAAAAGAATACTTGAAACTGGGTGATTATCAAGAAAGAAAACGTATTTCTTGGAACTCTGGAGGCTGGGAAGTCCAAGGTCAAAGGAGGCACATTTAGTGAGGGTCTTTGTGCTGGTGGAGTCTCTGTAGAGTCCTGTAGTGGTACAGGGCATCACATGGAGAGGGAGCTGAGCATGGTAGCTCAGGTCTCTCTCATCCTCTTCTTATAAAACCACCAGTCCTACTCTCGTGATAACCCATTAACCTATTAAATCATGAATGGATTAATTCATTCATGAAGGCAGAGCCCTCATGCCCCATCACCTCTTAAAGGCCCCACCTCTGTCCTGCCACACTTCACTGGGGATTAAATTTCAATGTAAGTTTCGGAGGGGACAGATATTCATACCTTAGCAACACATCTGGCATATTTGAAGATTAAAGGGTAATTTATGATTTTAGCCAGAGCAGTTGCAGTGAACTTGTGGAGGCAAAAGCTATATTAGCATATTTTTGTATATTTATCAATAATGTCATTAATTTTGTTATAATCTGTTTATTTTCAAAAATCATTTTCACATGAAGTTTTATAGAAAGTGAACATAGTGGTTGGGTGCGGTGACTCAGGCCTCTAATCCCAGCACTTTGGGAGGCCGAGGCAGGCAGATCATGAGGTCAGGAATTCGAGACCAGCCCAGCCAACATGGTGAAACCCCATCTCTACTAAAAATACAAAAATTCACCGGGCGTGGTGGCGGGTGCCTGTAATCCCAGCTACTCGGGAGGCTGAGGCAGGAGGATCACTTGAACTTGGGAGGTGGACGTTGCAGTGAGCCGAGATCATGCCACTACGCTCCAGCCTGGGCGACAAGAGCAAGACTCTGTCTCAAAAAAAAAAAAAAAAAAAAAAAAGAAAAAAAGAAAAAAAAGGAAAGTGAACATGGTATAAATTATAATGACTAATACATCATTGCATAATTCAAATCTTTAAGAATTGACTGTTAATTTTTCAAATTTAGGTTCATACTTTGGAAACAAAAGAGCTTATGCAGAAAACACAGTTGCATCAAATTTTACTTTTGGTGCAAGCTCATCTTCTGCACGAGATACTAATTATCCTCAAACACTTAAAACTCCATTGTCTACTGGAAATCCTCAGATATCAGGTTATAAGAACTGGACACCACAAGTGGGATATTCAGGTAAAATAAGTGGAAGATTAACCTAGATGATCTTTTGAAACTTAAAAGTTTTATAAATTATAAATTAGGGTTATTAAGTTCATTTGAATTCATCTATAACTGATATGAATGAAAAATAAATACATTAGTTTACCTCTATCCATAATTTGAGTCTAGATTAATAAGGCAACATAGTTTCTGAAATTATTTGTTAATAAATGTAAGTCTACATTATTTTGACCATCTTGACAAAAAACACATAAGAAAGAGAAACCTCTCCCTTTTATACATGATGTCATTTAAATCTAAAAGTTGACCCTGATATTACTAGTGAGTGGTTTTTTATACTTAAATTTTAATTTTTATCTAAATCTATGAGATTTTCTTGAAGAGTAGATAGATAAAATAGGTTTTCATGTATAACAGTTTTCTAAGGTATATACAACAGAATTTCTTGGTTATAGGGTATGTTATGTTAATGCATATAGTTATAAGATAATGACAAATTATTTTTTAAAGTAGTTCTACCAAAGTATAAATGGTAGTTAAGTTTATATTAGATCTACAGAAGTCAGTTTTAGCTCTGTAGTAGAATATGACCTTCCTATTTTTTTTTTTTTTTAATTTTTTGAGACAGAATCTCACTGTGTTGCCCAGGCTGGAATGCAGTGGTGTGATCTCGGCTCACTGCCATGTCTGCTTCCTGGGTTCAAGTGATTCTTCTGCCTCAGCCTCCTGAGTAGCTGGGACTACAGGTGCTTGCTACCACGCCTGGCTAATTTTTGTATTTTTAGTAGAGATGGGGTTTCACCATACTGGCCAGGCTGGTCTCGAACTCCTGACCTCATGATCCTCCCACCTTGGCCTCCCAAAGTGCTGGGATTACAGGCATGAGCCACTGTGCCTGGCTGACCTTTTTATTTACTTTTATTTTTATTTTTATTTGTTTGAGATGGAGACTTGCTCTGTCGCCCAGGCTGGAATGCAGTGGTGCAACTTGGCTCACTGCAACCTCTGCCTCCCGGATTCAAGCAATTTTCCTGCCTCAGCCTCCCGAGTAGCTGAGATTACAGGCATGCACCACCATGCCTGGCTAATTTTGTATTTTTAGCAGAGACAGGGTTTTACCATATTGGCCAGGCTGGTCTTGAACTCCTAACCTCGTGATCCGCCCACCTTGGCCTCCTAAAGTGCTGGGATTACAGGTGTGAGCCACCGTGCCCAGCCCTGACCTGTTTATTTTTAAGTAGAAAATAAATACCAAGTTCCAGTGGAAATTCAATAGACATATAAAAGACATCTCTAAGGTTCTAAAAATACATTTATGCTGTTATCTCTCTGTTGTAAATAACATAATAATGAGCATCCTAATACATAAAGCTTTTTTCTGAGTCTCTTATTATTTCCTTAAAACACACCCTTAGAAGTCAAATTACTGAAACATAGGAAAATTACCTTTTTAATTTTTTTAATTACCATTTTTTGTTTTTTTTTGTTTTTGAGACGAAGCCTCGTTCTATTGCCCAGGCTGGAGTGTAGTGGCACCATCTCGGCTCACTGCAACATCCACTTCCTGGGTTCAAGTGATTCTCCTGCCTCGGCCTCCCGAGTAGCTGGGATTACAGGCGTGCATCACCATGCTCGGCCAATTTTTGTTTTTTTAGTAGAGATGGGGTTTCGCCATGTTGGCCAGGCTGGTCTCGAACTCCTAGCCACAAGTGATCCTCCCACCTCAGCCTCCCAAAGTGCTAGGATTACAGTTGTGAGCCACTGCGCCTGGCCAAAATTACCATTTTTTAAGAATCTCAGATATATTGCCAAATTTCTTTTGAGAACTGGACTAATTTTTAATTCCATCAATAGTGTATAAGGAAAGCCAATCTTACTCTATCCTCATCATTACTAACTTCTAAAATTTATTATGATTATTGGCTAATTTAATCATCATCATCATAATCATAAGATTATTATTAAATTAGCCAATAATCATTATCATAATAAATTTTATTGGTTAATTTATTGGTTATTATGGTATGCTCTTATTAACAATGTGTACGAGTCCACTTCCAACATTTGATATTGTTAGACTCAATATTTTCCAACCTAACAGTTGTAAAATACTACCTGAGTTTTTTATTTTCTGAGTTTGCATTTTCCTGATTACTAGTGAGATTATCTTTTTCTGTACTTTTGGGCTATATATCTTTAATAATGGTCTGTGAAATTAATGTTCATGTCTTTTACTCATTTTTCTTTAGGCTTATTTTTCTGGATTTGTAGCAATACTTTATATATTCTGAATAATAAATATTTTGATGACTTTTCTGTTTGTTTGTTTGTTTGTTTTTTGAGAAGGAGTCTCGCTCTGTAGCCCAGGCTAGAGTGCAGTGGCGCGATCCCGGCTCACTGCAAGCTCCGCCTCCCGGGTTCACGCCGTTCTCCTGCCTCAGCCTCTCGAGTAGCTGGGACCACAGGCACCCGCCACCACGTCTGGCTAATTTTTTGTATTTTTAGTAGACATGGGGTTTCACCGTGTTAGCCAGGATGGTCTCGATTTCCTGGCCTTGTGATCCGCCCACCTCGGCCTCCCAAAGTGCTGGGATTACAGGCATGAGCCACCGCGCCCGGCCTTTTCTGTTAGTTTCTATGTTTCCAGTTCTTTTTTAACTCTGATGGGTCATTATGTCTAGCTGTGTGCCAATATCACACCATCTTTAGCTTTATAATAAGTCTTGATATTTTGTAGGACAGCCTTACCACCTGCACCCTCCACAAGCCACCTTACTCTTCTGTAGAGGAGTCTTGATTCTTCTTGGCCCTTTACTCTTCCATGTAAATTTTGGGCCAATTTTTCAAGCTCCACCAAAAAACATATTGAGGTTTTGATTGCAATTATGGTTGTACTGAACCAATAGATCCTTTAGGGAGAATTGAAATAAGAGGCTAACTGATATCTACAGATTGCATTATTTTGTCCTCTTGATTAAGAATTTCCTCTACAATGGATGTCCTTTGGTGGACATTCACATGGGTTGCAAATATTTTAAATTTTATGTCCAATCTTAAAGGTCCATTCGTAGCCTCAAATGTTCTTGTCACCAATCTTTCAATCATGTTTCTTCCAAGTCCCAGCCATCTAGGTAAACCATTAGCAACTGCTTATAAATGAATCTAAATCTGTATTTCTGGCCATCTCTCATTCTAGACATGGTAAACAACCAAATGTACTGCTGAAAATTCTGCCCAGATGAGAGATCAAAATGAACAGGCTGGACTTGGTGGCTCATGCCTATAATCCCAACACTGGGAAGCTAAGACGGGAGGACTGCTTGAAGGCAGTCCAGCGTGGGCAACAAAAGGAGACCTCGTCTCTACAAAAAAAATTAAAATTAGCCAGGTGTGGTGGCATGACTGTGGTCCCAGCTACTCAGAAGGCTAAGGTGGGAAGATCACTTGACCTCGGGAGTTTGAGGCCACAGTGTGCCATGATTGCATGCCATTGCACTCCAGCCTGGGTGACAGACCCAGACCCTGTTTCAAAAAAAAAAAAAAAAAAAAACCTCAAAAAAGTTGTAAGAAAATAGTAATGAATATAGAATATCTCAAGGAAGGAGGAGTTTCTTAGCAGAAAAGCAATAAAAGAAATTATACAGAGAAAGATTGTCTACGCAGAAATAGAAATTTTTGAGATAGCAAAAGTATCAAGATTGGTAGCAACTGTAAATTACTGTCATTGATTTACACAATCCTCATAAAAAGATACTGAAAAACATTAAGACCTAGTAAACATTGTATAAAATGATGTAAACATTTCTAAAAAGGAAACAATATAGATAACAATGGATATATTAAATTATGTTCAATTTCAGTAGTACTTTTAAAAATACAGATTGAAGTGGCAGTCCATTGAATTACCCAATAGTCATAGTCATAATAAATTCTAGAAGTTAGTAATGACGAGGATACAGTAAGATTGGCTTTCCTCATACACTATTGATGGAATTAAAAATTAGTCCAGTTCTCAAAAGAAATTTGGCAATATATCTGAGATCCTTAAAAAAATGGTTTGTTTCAGTAATTTGAGTTCTAAGGGTACATTTTAAGGAAATAATAAGAAAACCAAAAAAAAGCTTTATGCTTCAGGATGCTCATTATTATATTATTTACAACGGAGACATAACAGCATAAATGTACTTTTAAAACCTTCTAGGAAATGTCTTCTATGTGTACTGAATTTCCACTGGAACTTGGTATTTATTTTCTAATTAAAAATAGGAAGGTCATATTCTATTACAGAGCTTAAACTGACTTCTGTAGATTTAATATAAACTTAACCACCAATTATAACATAACGTTCATGGGGAAAAGGTTTCTGAGACCTGAACATGTAGATTTTTAAGTGAATCCTTAAGTTTACTGCTGACTCAGATAGCATAAATACTCTTTTTGTGGGCATTTTAATAGAAGAATGGAAGAAGAAATGAATCCAGGTCAGGGAGGGAAAAGAGGGAGAAAAAGGAGTTAATTAAAAGGTTGACAAGGGAACAAAAGACTAGTTTGCTTCTTTGAAAATAAAATTTTAGAAATGTTTAGTCTGGTAAAAAAAACAAAGAAAAAAATTTTTAGTCTGACTTTTTTCATATGCCCTATATTTGAGTAATTTTATATACTTTATAAAACACTTCTATATGATTGCATTAATTCTTATAATAATCTTGTGGAAAAGTTGGTATTTCTAGTTTATAGATGAAGAAATGGTAGCTTTAAAAGTTTAAAAAATTTACCTGAGCATTCATAGTTTGTAAGGCACAGATCTCAAAATCAGTAATGTATGTAATGGTTCATAGCACCAGCTGTGGAGCTAGACTGCCTGGGTGCAAATGCTGTCTCTACCAGTTACATTCATGCCTCAGTCTCCTTATAACTAAGTGGAGAAAAATAATGGTGTCTATTTGATAGGATTGTTGTAACAATTATGTGAGTTAAACTAATTAAAGAACTTAGAACATTCTTGACACTTAGTAAGCACTTAATAAATGTTGGATATTATAATTTTAATTTCCACATTACACAGATATCTCATAATTGGAATTCATAGTTATATAATGCTTAATCTTTTTTTTTTTTTTTTGAGAAGTTCTTGCTCTGTCACCCAGGCTGGAGTGCAGTGGCGTGAACACAGCTCACTGCAGACTCAACCTTCTGGGCTCAAGCAAGCCTCCCATCTCAGCCTCCTCAGTAGCTGGGACCGTGGAGGTACACGCCACCACACCCAACTATTTTTCAGTTTCTTTTGTAGAGCAGACATCTTGTTATGTTGTCCAGGCTGGTCTCAAACTCCTGGGCTCAAGTAATCCTCCCACCTTGGCCTTCCCAAGTGCCAGGATTGCAGGTGGGCTGCCATGCCCAGCCCCAAATAGCTGTTATTTTATTTTTTTATTTTTTGAGACGGAGTCTCACTCTGTCACCCAGGCTGGAGTGCAGTGGCACAATCTCGGCTCACTGCAACCTCCACCTCCCAGTTTCAAGCAATTCTCTTGCCTCAGCCTCCCCAGTAGCTGAGATTACAGGCGCAAGCCACCACACCTGGCTAATTTTTGTATTTTTAGTAGAGATGGGGTTTTACCATGTTGGACAGGCTGGTCTCAAACTCCTGACCTCAGGTGATCCACCCACCTCGGCCTCCCAAAGTACTGGGATTACAAGGTTGAGCCACCACGCTCAACCTCCAAATAGCTTTTAAATGACGGAATAAGGTAAATAATCTGTTTTCTGACCCCAAGTCCTTTTGTGACTCCATTCCAATAAAATAGAAAATAAGACAATTTAAAATTTGTTATATCTAATTGTGAAGTCAAGTTTTGGCAAAATACTCTGAGAATTAACATTTTTATTTGGTCTAGTAATGAAAAGTTATTTTTTGATGAGAAAAAAATGTTTATTTCCTTGTCTGTTAATACGGTAGCCATGTCCTAGACTAGATATGCTTTAAGATCTTATGTGAAAGAATTAGAAATGATTATTATCAGGCTGGGTGTGGTGGCTCATGCCTGTATTCCCAGCACTTTGGGAAGCTGAGGTGGGTGGATTACCTGAGGTCAGAAGTTCGAGACCAGCCTGACTAACATGACAAAACCCTGTCTCTACTAAAAATACAAAAATTAGCCGGGTATAGTGGCACATGCCTGTAATCCCAGCCACTTGGGAGGCTGAGGCAGGAGAATCGCTTGAATCCAGGAGGCGTAGGTTGTGGTGAGCTGAGATCACGCCATTGCACTCCAGCCTAGGCAACAAGAGCAAAACTCCATCTCAAAACAAAAAAAAAATTAAAAAAAAGAAATGATTATTATCAATGTTTATATCTTTTCTTTATTTAAAAATTTACAGCTTCATCCTCATCTGCGATTTCTGCACACTCCCCATCAGTTATTGTAGCTGTTGTAGAAGGGAGAGGACTTGCCAGAGGTGAAATAGGAATGGCAAGTATTGATTTAAAAAACCCCCAAATTATACTATCCCAGTTTGCAGACAACACAACATATGCAAAGGTAAGTATTAATAATTCTAGAAAATGGTTGCTCTGTTAGGCAGTATCTAGAGTTTAAAGTCAGTGCCTTCCCAATTTGTTTACTTCTTGGTAGAATAAAGGTTATTCATTATTATGTCAATGTAAATACTCTGAATTAAAATAAAATTGTGTTATATCTGATTTTTATTTTTTAAATATATTTTGTCCAAAAAGAGTGTGTTTTACTGTTATTTAAATAAGCTATTGTTAGTATTAGTTTCTAAAATTAACATCTTCAAATTAATAATTTCTGGATTTATTCCAAAGGTAATATATGTGATAATGTGGTACTGATCATAATCCTTAAAGACACAATCCCAAATGCCATAATCCCGATGTTCAAATCTTGAAAGATCAAAATCCTTAATGTTGAAATCCTGAAAGCTTAATTCTAGGGAAGGGATTAATGCGTTTTTGGTTGTACACAAGATAGTTGCATCATGTTAGATGCATCATATTAGGCAGAACTACTGCCGTATTATTTTATTTGGAAATTAGGTATGGTTTAAGGAGATGCATAGGGGTGCCAAATTGGCAAGGGATAGACTTGTGGATTTAAGTATAGGTGACAACTTGACTGTATTAAAAAAATACCTAGTAAAGCATTATTTGGGCTGTGTCTGTGAGGTTGCTTCCAGAGGAGATTAGTGTGTGAGTCTGAGTGGACTAGGTGGTGAAAATCTGCTGTTAGTGTTGGTGGGCACCTTGCAGTTGACCAGGGCCCAGAGAGAGCAAATACAGAAATTGAATTTGTCTCTCTCTAAGAGCTGGGACAGACTCTTCTGCTGCTGCCTTGGACATCAGAAATTTGACTCCACAGAAGTTCATTATCACAACATTGACTATGTGTAAGCATTGTGCGTATACATAAAAATGTTGAAATTTTTTTGATAAATGAAGACATGTCCTTTTTGTACATCATTTATTTGTGAAAGATAAAATTTATTTCTTGAAATCTCAGCTCTTCAGGCAACTGTGTATGTGGTGACCCACAGAAGTTTTTGATCTATCTCATCAAAAGACTTAGGTTGTCCCTGGTGGTATTTCAGATGACCATATTTATGAAGCTTGGTGCAGACAATTACCAACCATAGTGATATGCATTTATACATTTTGCTTTTTGACTAATTTCTAATTTTTGACTAATTTTTTTGTGAATACAATTTGTCTGCTCATAACTGTTATTATACCTGTGTGACTGTCATTAGTACACTTAAGTGTTCATACTTGCAAAAATGTTATTATTGCCTATTTTATTGTGTAAAGTGGCCTATGAAGTGTACTGTTCTGTTTTTATATGTTTCTCAAATAAATCCCCTTTTAAAAATGCAAATCAATGTCTTAAAATTGTTTTTGAAGTTATTTCTTCCAGATCTGTGTTTTTGGGATTTTTGTCTTTTGGTATTGGGGTTCTGGGGATTTTTAGACTTTAAGGATTTTGCTCTTTTGGGATTTTGACATTCAGGATTATGGCATTTGAGATTGTGTCTTTCAGGATTGTGGCCCAAACCCATGATAATGCTAACTCCAGAGAGTTATTTCTACTGAACTGTATTTGAATTTTATTTTTTCAGAGGTAAAGAAAACTAGTATCTTAGATCAGTCAGAATTTAGCCTCTTAATTTCTTGCCTTCACTTCTTATTTTGCCTTCATTTTATATCACTCATCATTCATTTGGGCCACTTGCCTATTGTCATGGGAATTTGCATGATCTATCAGGTAGAGATAGTTTACTCCTAATTTCTATGTTATTTAACTCAATTATTATTTTATTTTATTTTTAAAAGGTCTTGCTCTTTTGCCTAGGCTGAAGTGCAGTAGCATGATCATGACTCACTGCAGCCTCCCACCTCAGCCTCTTGAGTAGCAGGGACCACAGGCATGCACCACCACATAGAGCTGATTTTTAAATTTTTTTTGTATAGATGGGGTCTTGCTCTGTTACCCAAGCTAGTCTCAAATTCCTTAGACTCGAGTGATCCTGCCCCCTCAGAAGTTGAATTGCCCCTCGGGTTCCCAAAGTGCTAGAATTATAGGCATGAGCCATCGAGCCTAGTTAATTATTATTTTGAAGATGTGATCTAGTGTTTTATTTCAAGTGTTTCATTATTTTTTAATTCTCTTCCTTTAGTCCCTCTTTATGGTCCTCCAGTATGTAGACTTCCCTTTCCTAATAATTAATTTTTTATTATACCTAACAACCTTAATGATACTAGTATTGCATACTAACTTCATCTGTAGGTATTTTATACGTTTTTACAATTTCAAAAGAGTAGGAAAAAAGTTTTTTAAAACCAGGAATGTTAGACAAATTGAGAATTTCTGTGTTTAGAATAGTTCTAAGAAATACACCTTATTTTATGAAAAGCTAAGGCATAAGGCAGATGTTTCTCATCTGTGTTTATGTACTTTTCAACAGTTAATCTGTACCATTGTGGCCATACTGATTGTATTGCCATAGTTACCCTTTTTTTTTTTTTTTTTTTTTTGAGACAATGTCTCACTTTGTTGCCCAGGTTGGAGTGCAGTGGCACAATCTTGACTCACTGCGACCTCTGCCTTCCGGGTTCAAGCAATTCTCCTGCCTCAGCCTGCCTCAGCCTCCCAAGTAGCTGGGATTACATGTGCACACCACCAAGCCTGGCTAATTTTTGTATTTTTAGTAGAGACAGGGTTTCACCATGTTGGCCAAGCTGGTTGTGAACTCCTGACCTCAAGTGATGCAGTCGCCTTGGCCTCCCAAAGTGCTGAGATTACAGGCGTGAGCCACCTCGCCTGGCCCATAGTTACCCTTATTGGATGTATTTACATTTTTCACAGAGTATTTGGATAAAATACTAAGTATAAGAATTTATTTAAAAACAATTTTATTTTGGGAATATATATTTGATGAGTTCAAATTAATTTTTGAACTTAAGGCTGTTAGAAACTATTGTGAGTAAAATATAGCCTATTTTATGACAGTATTTTATGTTAGTAGTTATATAGGAGATATATGTTCAATATACTACCATTAGAAATATATATACATATATATTTTGTTGTTATTGGTGGTGGTGGTGGTGTTTGTCTGTTTGTTTGTTTTTGAGACAGATTTTCCCTCTGCCACCTAGACTGGCGTGCAAAGGTGCCTGGTGTGATCTCAGCTCACTGCAACCTTTGCCCCCTGGGCTCAAACTATTCTCATGCCTCAGCCTCCTGAGTAGCTGGGATTACAGGCATGCACCACCATGCTCGGGTAATTTTTTTTTTTTTTTTTTTTTTTTTTTTAAGTAGAGACAGGGTTTCACCATGTTGGCCAGGTGGGTCTCGAACTCCTGGCCTCAAGTGATCTGCCCACCTCAGCCTCCCAAAGTGCTGGGATTACAGGTGTGAACCCACCCGGCTAGAAACATATTTTAATTGAAATATATCATTAGGACAGTTATAATTTTGTGTATCTATGAATTAATTTTAAATACTTATCTCAGAAAACTATGAAACTTTTTTATTTCCTAAGCTTTATTTAAGAAATTGTTTATTCAAATGATTTCAGGTGATCACTAAACTTAAAATTTTATCACCTTTGGAAATAATAATGTCAAATACTGCTTGTGCTGTGGGGAATTCCACCAAGTTGTTCATTCTGATCACAGAAAATTTCAAGGTAAGTGATGTTTACTGTTTGTAACATTCAAGATCTAATCACTTATTTATTTATTTGTTATTTATTATTTTTTTTTTTTTGAGACAGAGTTTCACTCTGTCACCCAGGCTGGAGTGAAAGGGCATGATCTCGGCTTACTGCAACCTCCAGCTCCCGAGTTCGAGTGATTCTCCTGCCTCAGCCTCCCAAGTAGCTGGGACTACAGGCGTGTGTTACCACACCCAGCTAATTTTTGTATTTTTAGTAGAGATGGGGTTTCACCATGTTGGCCAAGCTAGTTTCAAACTCCCGACCTCAAGTGATCTGTCTGCCTTGGCCTCCCAAAGTGCTGGGATTACAGGCATGAGTGAGTCACTGTGCCCGGCCCTAATCACTTTATTTAAAATTTACTTAATAATATCATTATAAAGAACAATAATTTTAGTAACTTTAGTGTCCTAAAGTAGTCACTAAATACAAATCCTAATCTAAGGGACTGTTAATACAGATAATAAAAATGATAGGGAATTTACTTATTTGATTTGGCACCCTGATCTACTTTAAACAAAAGAAAAAATGTTTTAGGTAATAAGGAAGTTTCTCAGAGTATACAAGGGGCAGACCCGTAGAGAAAGCATAGGTTTCCCTTACATGTATTTTCCTGGAAACTACTTATTGTGCTGTCAGACTGGTTGAAATTGAAGTTCTTAGGGGATAGCACCTATCAGCAAGTACCTTTTTCTATAGGGAATTTAATTTGTATTACAGAATTGTTTCAGCTTCCCCTGATAACATGTACTGCCTTCCAGTTAGCCTGCTACTCTAGTGTCTATCTGTAGGACTGTAGTGGGTAAGCACTGTGGAACCTTACCCAACAAGAATGGGGGCTGTGGCTCCAAACCAAGTAGACAGCATTGCAGTTGGAATAATTCCTTAGGAATGCAAATTATTTTCAGAATATACTATATTTTGTTATGTTTTTAGACTTATCTTTTACTTTAACACATTTGGAACCAAGCTGAGGTTTGGAGTCCAATGAGTTCCTTTCCTGTTCCTAATATATTCAGCATCTGCAGTCATATAAGATTTGTCATGGTGCTCTTGGATTTCCTGTATAGATGAGCTGCCTTTGACTCATTGCCAGAGATAGTCCCTATTCTAAATCTATTGTCTCTATTAGATGAATCACTTTATCTGTTCTTTTTCATTTATAACTTTATACTTCTTTTCATTATGCCTATTTATCCATACCTTTCCAACTTTCATGTTTTGTTGTTGTTGTTGCTGTTGTGATTAGGCGTTATAATTCTTTTGGTTATAAATAAGAGAAATCTAATGTAAACTACCTTATGCAAAAAAAGGAAATGTGTTGGCTTATGTAACTGGGAAGTCAATGGTTGAATAGATCCTGTTCCTACTGTCAAAGGTAAACAAAGCCAAACACTAGCTAAATATTTTAATCAGTAATATGCTGTTGCAACAGAGAAAAGAGTCCAGTGTGGACTGAACTGAACTTCGGTTTATACTGGGCATTTTAATGGGAGAATAAGGGAATAAGGAGGAGTAAGCACAAGCTCAGTAGAGTCAGGGAAGTGAAAAATTATTATAACAAAAAGTAAGACCAGGTGCGGTGGCTCATGCCTGTAATCCCAGCACTTTCAGAGGCCAAGGAGGGTGGATCACAAGGTCAGGAGATCGAGACCATCCTGGCTAACATGGTGAAACCCCATCTCTACTAAAAATACAAAAAAATTAGCCAGGCCTGGTGGCACGCGCCTGTAGTCCCAGCTACTCGGGAAGCTGAGGCAGGAGAATCGCTTGAACCTGGGAGGCGGAGGTTGCAGCGAGCCCAGATTGTGCCATTGCACTCCAGCCTGGGCAACAGAGCCAGACTCCATCTCAAAAGAACAACAACAAAAAATCTGGGTTTGCTAACTGGCACTTACCAAAGTTAGGCTCCTATTCTCCCACAGAGGATAGGAGACAGGGACCCTATTTTTAGGTGTTAAGTGGAATAAACAGTAAATTTTTTTTGGCAGCCTGAGTTTTCTTAGGCTGGCACTTTATGAGAGGCTAAGGTCATCCTAGGGATGTGGCTTTGAGCAGTTAGAAACAATGTTAGTGTTTCGTTCAAGTCTTTATAGGCCGGTTGGAGGCTTAGTTGAGAAGAAGGCTCATAGTAGCCCAGGTAGAGTTTGGTCAAAGAGAGCATCTTTATCACTACTCTCATTCCCCATATCATCCTTTTTCTACTGCAGATAGTTTACTTCTATGAGATTTAAGATGATTGCTAATGGCTCAAGGCTGATGTTGTCTCAGCTTAGCTAACCCAGAGGGAAAATAATTTCTTTATTCCAGTGTCCATGTATGAATTCCAGGGAAGGATGCTGACTGATCCCGCTTTGTTCAGTTTCTCACACGTTAGAGTAATCACTATTTCTGGGGGTAGATACACTATAATTGAGTAATCCTTTTGCTGTGGGACACAGAATACTATGATAGCTAGGCCTTCCAGAATCACATGGAATGGGGGATAAGTCCTCCAAAGGCAAAAACAACATAATTTCAGTGCATTTGAATAGTAAGGCAGTATAGCATAGTGCTTAAGAATAGAGAAGTCAGATTGTCCCGGTTTCAAATCTTGACTCTACGTGACCTAGTACAAGACACTTAACTTCTTGGAGCTTCAGTTTTTTCATCAGTAAATTAGGGACAATAGGAGATACCAACCTCCTAGAAAATTGATATTTTATATAGGGTAATCAGAGATGGCCTCATTGATAAGGTTACATTTGGGCAAAGTTCTGAATGGAGTGAGGGAGCAAGCCATGGAGGTATTTGAGGTAAAAGTATTCTAAGCAGAGGGAAAATTTGATATTATTATTATCATTATTACTATTATGACTACACTTACCATAAGAAGACCTTCATTAGCCAGGTGTAGTGACATGTGCCTGTAGTCCCAGGTACTTGGGAGGCCAGGGTGGGAGGATCACTTGAGCCCAGTAGTTCAAATCTAGCTTGGGCAACATAGTGAGACCCCTCTCTTAAGAAAAAAAAAAAGACCTGCATTAAATCAAAAGCAATATGAAGTATAAGGAAAATGGACTTCAAAGAAATCTAAATTTGAGTCTCAGCTTTGGCACAGATCAACTGTATAATATCAGAAAAGTTACTTGACTTTTCAGAATTTTATTTATGTGAAAACCGGAGTTAATAAGATATGTCCCTACTTGGTCATGATATTTTTTCATTCTTAACAGCGCTTACATAGTCCATTGATATAATATTACCTTTTCTTAACCATTAGTTTTATTCAAAGGAGGTAAACCTTTTACTTAACAACTTGATGCTTTTTAAAAGTTCCATTATCAACCAGGTGCTGATGTCTCACACTGGTAATTCCAGCACTTTGGGAGGCCAATGCGGGAGAATCACTTGAGCCCAGGAGTTTGACACCAGCCTGGGCAGCATAGTGAGAACTTATCTCTGCTCAAAAAAAAAAAAAAATTAGCCAGATGTAATGGTGTGTGCCTGTAGTCCCAGCTACTCAGGAGGATGAAGCAAGCAGATTGCTTGTACCCTGGAGTTCAAATTTGTAGTGAGCTATGATCATGCTGCTGTATTCCAGCCTGGGCAACAGAGTGAGACCCTGTCTCAAAAAGATTATAATTTTCTCTTTGTTCTAAATAAATTCAATTCACTTTATGTAAATAGTATATCATAGATAGGTAGAATTGGTGTTTTCATCTTTTCACCTGGGGCATTATAAGAATCTACCCTTTCTCAATTATGATAGACTATGGAAAGATGAATATAAAACTGTGAAAGGTTATTTCTATACAAAAGATTACTAAAAGGCATAGACTGTCATGTTTATTTTTTATTATTGTATCTAACATATTCCATTAAATCTCGTAAGAGTAAGGTCTAATAAGAGATACAAACTGTACTATAATTCACTTAGCAAGGATAATCATTCTTTTTGTAGAAATAACTAAGAAAAGTTCTTATTTAAATGTTGAAATTTTTATACAATATTTAAGCCACTTACCTAGCATGTGTTTAAGAAAGCAGTTTTGGGCAAGCGCATGGCACTTCAAACTTTATTTTGAAATTAAAACTTCTTTTCAGAATGTTAATTTCACTACTATCCAAAGGAAATACTTCAATGAAACAAAAGGATTAGAGTACATTGAACAGTTATGCATAGCAGAATTCAGCACTGTCCTAATGGAGGTTCAGTCCAAGTAAGTTACATATTTATTTATTTTTTTACTAGCCCACAGCTACCAATATCATATCAAGCAAGTTATAACTTAAGGAAAGTAAATAAATCTCCAGTGTGAGTTCCACAAGGGCAGGGACTTTTGTCTGTTTTGTTCTCTGCTGCATTCCTACCACCTGGAAAATTACCTGGTTCATAATACATAGTAATTATTGAAATAGTGAAATAGTTGACTAAAATTTATACACAAGGCATATATTGCTAACTTAATTTATACAGAATTTCTCCAAATTAGTCATAAGCTATTGACCTAATGGTTGCTACTCACTTTACTTTGGAGTGAAAAGCTCAAGTAGCTACAGTAAACTGGAAATGTGAGGGCATAGAAGTAAAACACAGGTAAAGCTGTGTTCCTGTTTCTTTCTGTCTTTACTCCTAAAAGATTCAGCATGAGACAGAGAATGGTATTTTTGGAACACATATTTTCCTAGAACATACGAAATAGATACTTTCTTTGAGTCAGGTTGGATTACCTGTTTACTCAGTTAATAACAATCATTATTCTCACTGAGATCATAACATACTTCTCTGTACATTGAGATCTGATTCTACCGTTAAAGTACCGGATTTTTCCAGGCTGGGCACAGTGACTCATGCCTGAAATCCCAGCACTTCGGGAGACCAAGGAGTTTGAGACCAGCCTCAGCAACATGGCAAAACCCCATCTCTACCAAAAATACAAAAATTACCTGGGTATGGTGGTGTATGACTGTCATCCTAGCTACCTGGGAGGCTGAGGCAGGAGTATTGCTTGAGCCTGGGAGGTGGAGGTTGCAGTGAGCCGAGATCACACCACTGTACCCCAGCCTGGTTGACAGAGCTAGACCCTGTCTCAAAATAAATAAATAAATAAAGTATCAGACTTTCCTAACATTATTTGAATACTTAGAATGGTACATCAAAAATTGATGCAAATTACCTTTGATTGAATGTTATCTCCTAACACAGGATTTATCGGAATTTAAAGTCCCTTAAGTGTCAGATTGAACTTGAAATTAATACTTGAAATTATTTATTTTCATTCATTTTTATGATTTAGAGGTTATTTACCTAGTTTTCAAAAATATGAAATACCTGGTGTACCTTTTCCTTTTGAGTTTAAGCAATGCTATGCAAATATTTATAATTTTTCTTAAGGGAAAATAGATAATTTTTTATATTAAAGACTTATAGTGATGTATTATTGGTCATCTTTTAGGTATTACTGCCTTGCAGCTGTTGCAGCTTTGTTAAAATATGTTGAATTTATTCAAAATTCAGTTTATGCACCAAAATCACTGAAGATTTGTTTCCAGGGTAGTGAACAGACAGCCATGATAGATTCATCATCAGCCCAAAACCTTGAATTGTTAATTAATAATCAAGACTGTAGGTAAGATCATCCATTTTATTCGTATAAAATATATCGGTATATATATATTTTTCTATTAATGGTAACTTTAAAGTTCTTTTTTTTTTTTTAATTTTGAGATGGAGTTTTGCTCTTGTTGCCCAGGCTGGAGTGCAGTGGTGCGATCTCAGCTCACTGCAACCTCTGCCTCCCAGGTTCAAGCAATTCTTCTGTCTCAGCCTCCCAAGTAGCTGGGACTACAGGCATGTGCCACCATGCCTAGCTAATTTTTCTATTTTTAGTAGAGACAGGGTTTCACCATATTGGCCAGGCTGGTCTCAAATTCTGGATCTCAAATTATCCACCTGCCTCAGCCTCCCAAAGTGCTGGGATTACAGCCGTGAGCTACTGCTCTCAGCCTAAACTTCTTTGAATTATTTGATGGAGAATTTTATTTAAGAGGTAGGGTCTTGCTATTTTGTCCAGGCTGGTCTCAAACTCCTGGGCTCAAATGATTGTCCTGCCTCAGCCTCCCAAGTAGCTGAAACTATAGGCACAAACTGCCATGCCCAGCTAATGGTGGAGAAATATTAAGTAAGCATGTTTTAAATCATTGTACTGTTTTTGCTGAACTGGTCAGATGTTTCACCAAAATCAAGTTTTAAAAAGATATTTGTACTAAATAACAAAAAACAACCCAGTTCAGAACTGGGTAAAGGAACTTAATAGACATTTTCACAAAGAAGGTAAACAAATGGCCAGTAAGTACCTGAAAAGATGCTCAACTTTACTAGTCATTAGAGAACTACAAATCAAAACCACAGTTAGATACCACTTCACATCCATCAGGTTATAGGTTAAAATTACTCTGTCTTTGACTTTCTATGATATCCTATGTTATCATGGCATAGAAAGTCAATGACAAAGCCTGGTAGTTATTACAAAGTGTTTTATATTCAGTTTTACCTTGTCATGTTTCACACTTTATCATTGTCAAACATTGTTTGACTTCCTGCTATATATTAGGGATACAGATACTTAAATGATAGAATATCTGATCTCCAGGAGTTAGTATTATAGTTGAAAGGAACAATTGAAAAGTCTTTTCACAGACTTAAATGAAAGAATCCTCAGGTTAAAAGATGGATATTCTACGTACTGAACTATCTGAATAGCTCCAATGCTTCCGTAGGCTTGCTGCCTGTTCAGTGCAGTATTACATCCATTGATTTCTATAACAAATGGGAGGTTTATGTGTGCCCTTTACCTCCTTTTAGAAATAAGTTCTCAAAAAAAAAAATGTACATGTGATGGGAGACACCCCCCCTCCCCCCAGCCAGTTGATATGAGTAGTTCCCTACAAATTTGTTTAAATGGGTATGACAGAAATCTGGTAGAATGATGACTAAATCTTAAAAGTCATTCTTGTTTCCTCTCCTTTCACACCTCAGATTTGATCCATCAGAAAATCCTCTTGATCTAGCCTTCAGAGTATATACCAGTTCTGGATCACTTGTCACCATTTCCAAGGCTACTACCCTAACCCAAACCTCTATCATCTTTAGCATAGACTACTATAATAGCCTCCTAGCTTTTCTTTCTGCCCTCTTCTTACCTTCCTATAGTTTATTCTCAACATATTAATAGTAGTCATACTGTGATATCCTTTTAATCCAGAAATCAGATCTTGTAACTCTTCTGCTGAAAACCTTCCAGTGGCTCTCCTTACATTTACAATAGAATCCAGACTCTTTGGCCTATAAGGACTTCTATGTCCTGGCCTCTATCAACTTCTTCATTCATCTCTCTCTATTCTTACCCCCACTTGCAAAGCTCCGCTAACCTTGATCTTCTTTTTTGTTCTGGAGCCAGACTTCCTGGGCTTAAATTGCTGCTATGCTACTTACTTGGAAATCTTGGACAAGTTACCTAATTTCCTTGTTCTTAAGTTACTTCTGTTGTAAAATGATGTGGCCAATAATAGTGCCTATCTCATAACATGGTTATTAGAATTAAACAAGTTAATACATTTAAAATGCTTAGAACAATTCTGGGTACATACTAAGTATCATTTTTTGTTAGCTGTCCTCATTATTGTTGTCATGATTCCCATCCCATCGTCATCTTTGCATTGCTGCCTTCTTTTTTAATCATTCAGTTCTCAACTCTACTGTCAAATTCATAGGGAAGTCTTTCTTAATCAACCTAACTAAAGCAACCACCCTGGTCCTTCTCTGTATATTCCGTTTTTTGTTTGTTTGGTTTTTTTTTTGGAGATGGAGTCTCACTCTGTTGCCCAGGCTGGAGTGCAGTGGTGCAATCTTGGCTCACTGCAAGCTCTGCCTCCAGGGTTCACACCATTCTCCTGCCTCAGCCTCCCAAGTAGCTGGGACTACAGGCGCCCACCACCATGCCCAGCTAATTTTTTTTTGTATTTTTAGTAGGGACGGGGTCTCACTGTGTTAGCCAGGATGGTCTCGATCTCCTGACCTCATGATCCACCCGCCTCGGCCTCCTAAAGTGCTGGGATTACAGGTGTAAGCCACCGTGCCCGGCCTGTTTTTGTTTTTTTTAGCTGTTTCTGTACCTCAAATTATTTTCTTGATATGATTATGTGTTTATTGTTTTTATTGTTTATTTCCCCTTGCTCTTTGTCTTGTCTTCAGTCACGGCCAGTAAACTGACAAAAGTTATTGGCAATGGCTGAGTGCGGTGGCTCATGCCTGTAATCCCAGCACCCTGGGCAGGCCAACGTGGGTGGATCACTTGAGGCCAGGAGTTTGAGACCAGCCTGGTCGCCATGGTGAAACCCTGTCTTTACCAAAAATACAAAATTTAGTCAGCATAGTGGCACACCTGTAGGCCCAGCTACTCAGGAGGCTGAGGCATGAGAATCACTTGAACCCTGGAGGCAGAGGTAGCAGTGAGCCTAGATAGTGCTGCTGTACTCCAGCCTGCACAACAGAGCAAGACTCTGTCTAAATAAATAAATAAATAAATAAATAAATAAAAACTTATTGGCAATCGCCATTAGGCTGTAAGGTCTGTGAAGACAGGAATCATGTCTGTCTTGTATGCCCAGTGTTTAGCATAGAGTTTTGAATACCATAAGGGCTCAAAAAGTATTTGTTAAATATTAAAATCAATCAGATTTTTTACATGTATTATATGAAGTTGTCTAATAAATAGTCCAACTAAATGCATTTTTTTGTTTCTTTGTTTTTGTTTGTTTTAGACAGAGTCTCACTTTGTAGCCCAGGCTGGAGTGCAGTGGCGCAATCTCGGCTCACTGCAACCTCCGCCTCCCAGGTTCAAGTGATTCTTATGGCTCAGCCTCCTGAGAAGCTGGGATTACAGGTGCCTGCCACTATACCTGGCTAATTTTTGTATTTTTTTTTTTCAGTAGAGATGGGGTTTCACCATGTTGGCCAGGCTGGTCTTGAACTCCTAACCTCAAGTGATCCACCTGCCTCTGCCTCCCAAAGTGCTGGATATACAGGCATGCGCCACCTTGGCTGACCAGCATTCTTTAGAATAGCTCATTTCTTTATAAATCACCTAGGAATTATGAAATTGTCTTGTACTTGTCATCAGAACAAGATCATTATAGTAAATATTTATTTTAACAATATAAAAGCCCCTCCACCCTTAAGGATATATTATTAATATCTTGCTATTATGGATGGAATAAATAGACTAGAAAACTTTATATTAGTGTGAATGTTGTAACTGATCTATAAAAGAAGTCATAAAGTGCAAGGAGATTCTATTCATCCTTGTTAAAGTGTAGTTCATTGACCAATAGCATATATGGGAGCTTGTTCAAAATATATCCTCATAAAATGAGTTAGGGAGGATTCCCTCTTTTTCTGTTGATTGGAATAGTTTCAGAAGGAACGGTACCAGCTCCTCCTTGTACCTCTGGTAGAATTTGGCTGTGAATCCATCTGGTCCTGGACATTTTTTGGTTGGTAAGCTATTAATTATTGCCTCAATTTCAGAGCCTGTTATTGGTCTATTCAGAGATTCAACTTCTTCCTGGTTTAGTCTTGGGAGGGTGTATGTGTCCAGGAATTTATCCATTTCTTCTAGATTTTCTAGTTTATTTGCATAGAGGTGTTTATAGTATTCTCTGATGTTAGTTTGTATTTCTGTGGGATCGGTGGTGATATCCCCTTTATCATTTTTTATTGCATCTATTTGATTGTTCTCTCTTTTCTTCTTTATTAGTCTTGCTAGTGGTCTATCAATTTTGTTGATCTTTTCAAAAAACCAGCTCCTGGATTCACAACAAAGATCAAAAGAGACAAAGAAGGCCATTACATAATGGTAAAGGGATCAATTCAACAAGAAGAGCTAACTATCCTAAATACATATGCACCCAATACAGGAGCACCCAGATTCATAAAGCAAGTCCTTAGAGACCTACAAAGAGACTTAGACTCCCACACAATAATAATGGGAGACTTTAACACCCCACTGTCAACATTAGACAGATCAACGAGACAGAAAGTTAACAAGGATATCCAGGAACTGAACTCAGCTCTGCACCAAGCGGATGTAATAGACATCTACAGAACTCTCCACCCCAAATCAACAGAATATACATTCTTTTCAGCACCACACCACACCTCTTCCAAAATTGACCACATAGTTGGAAGTAAAGCACTCCTCAGCAAATGTAAAAGAACAGAAATTATAACAAACTGTCTCTCAGACCACAGTGCACTCAAACTGGAACTCAGAATTAAGAAATTCACTCAAAACCGCTCAACTACATAGAAACTGAACAATCTGCTCCTGAATGACTACTGGGTACATAACGAAATGAAGGCAGAAATAAAGATGTTCTTTGAAACCAACAAGAACAAAGACACAACATACCAGAATCTCTGGGACACATTCAAAGCAGTGTGTAGAGGGAAATTTATAGCACTAAATGCCCACAAGAGAAAGCAGGAAAGATCTAAAATTGACACCCTAACATCACAATTAAAAGAACTAGAGAAGCAAGAGCAAACACATTCAAAAGCTAGCGGAATGCAAAAAATAACTAAGATCAGAGCAGAACTGAAGGAAATAGAGACACAAAAATCCCTTCAAAAAATCAAAATATATCTAAAAACTTTTTTTGAGACAAGATCTCACTCTGTCTCCACACTGGAATACAGTGGTGCAAGTATGGTTCACTGCAGCCTTGACCTCCTGGGCTCAAGCAATCCTCCCATCTCAGCCTCCTGAGTAACTGGGACTAAAGGCCTGTGCCACCCTGTCCAGTTAATTTTTAGTTTTTTGTAGACACGGGGTCTCACTATGTTGTCCATGCTGGTCTTGAACTCCCGAGTTCAAGTATTCCTCCTGCCTTGGCCTCCCAGAGTGTTGTTGAGATTATAGGTGTGAGCAACCATGCGTGGCCCAAAATGTAGAACCTCATGCTTTTTCTTAGACCTACTGAATTAGAAATTCATGTAATTGTATGCACAGTAAAGTTTAAGAATCATTGCTGGCCAGGCGCGGTGGCTCACGCCTGTAATCCCAGCACTTTGGGAGGCCAAGGCAGGCGGATCACAAGGTCAGGAGATGGAGACCATCCTGGCTAACAAGGTGAAACCCCGTCTCTACTAAAAATACAAAAATACAAAAAATTAGCTGGGCGTGGTGGCGGGCGCCTGTAGTCCCAGCTACTCGGGAAGCTGAGGCAGGAGAATGGCGTGAACCCTGGAGGCGGAGCTTACAGTGAGCCGAGATCGCGCCACTGTACTCCATACTGGGAGAGAGAGCGAGACTCCGTTTCAAAAAAAAAAAAAAAAAAGAATCATTGCTGTAGATTATAGGATTATTTAATTACAAAGTGAAATGAAATTTTCTTGCATTTTTCTTTGTATTCTTACTGACATTTCTTGTGTTTTGAAAGGAATAATCACACTCTCTTTGGTGTTCTGAATTATACTAAGACTCCCGGAGGGAGTAGACGACTTCGTTCTAATATATTAGAGCCTCTAGTTGATATTGAAACCATTAACATGAGATTAGATTGTGTTCAAGAACTACTTCAAGATGAGGAACTATTTTTTGGACTTCAATCAGGTAAATCAATATTATTTAATGTTATAAATACAAATTATTGAAAAATACAATTGGCTTAGTTATTTTTCCATGTTTCTGAAAGACAAGTAGTGAAGGTGTTAATTCTTGTATTCTTTTATGAAAAATATTTTCCTGAAATTTTCTACTGAGTCCTGTAGTAAATAATTTCAGGGGTACATTATGTAATGTATTTTGATTTCCTGTATGCTTTTCTTTTCCATTTTTTTCAGTTTTTTTTTGTTGTTGTTTTTGTTGTTGTTGTTCATAGATACTTTACATTCTTTTTCTCCATGGTAATCCTCAAAGATGGGAAGATTTGTCCAGACTACGTAATTATCAACGGATAGGATGTATTAGTTTCCTAGGCTGCTCTAAAAACTAGTACCTACTCCATGGTTTAAAACAACAGAAAGTTTTTGTCTTATAGTTCTGGAAGCTAGAAACTCAAAATAAGGTGTCAGAAAAGCCATGCTCCCTCTGAAACCTATAGGGGAGAATCCTTTGTCCTTTTCTAGCTTTTGGTGGTTGCTGTCAGTCCATGATGGGCCTTGGCTCACAGGTTTGTCATTGCAATCTCTGCTTCTATTGTCATATGGTTTTCTCCCTGTGTGTCTTCACATTGTCGTCTTATAAAGACACTAGTCGTATTGTATTAAGACCTACCTTAATAACCTCACATTAGCTTGATTACATTTGCAAAGATGCAATTTCCAAATAAGGTCACACTAACAGATACCCGGAGTTAAGACTTCACAGTATCATTTGGGGGTCACAATTCAACCCATAACATGGGATAAGAAAATTCCCCTTGCCTCAGGGTCTGTTTCTGGAGAACTCACCCTAACACAGTCACCAACAGGCATATTGCTAATTTTTTTTTCTTTACTTTAAGTTCTGGAATACATGTGCTGAAATGTGCTGAACATGCAGGTTTGTCACATAGGTATACATGTGCCATGGTAGTTTGCTGCACCTATCAACCCATCATCTAGGTTTTAAGCCTTGCATGCATTGGGGATTTGTCCTAATGCTCTCCCTCCCCTTTCCCTCCACACACTGACAGGCCCCAGTGTGTGATATTCCCCTTCCTGTGCCCATGTGTTCTCATTGTTCAACTCCCACTTATGAGTGAAAACATGCAGTGTTTGGTTTTCTGTTCCTGCATTAGTTTGCTGAGGATGATGGTTCCCAGCTTCATCCATGTCCCTGCAGAGGTCATGAACTCATTCTTTTTAATGGCTGCATAGTATTCCATGGTGTATATGTGCCACATTTTCTTTATCCAATCTATCATTGATGGGCATTTGGGTTGGTTCCAAGCCTTTGCTATTGTAAATAGTGCTGCAATAAACATACATGTGCATGTGTCTTTATAGTAGAAAGATTTATAATTTTTTTGGTATATACTCAGTAATGGGATTGCTGGGTCAAATGATATTTCTGGTTCTAGATCCTTGAGGAATCGCCACACTGTCTTCCACAATGGTTGAACTAATTTAGACTCCCACCAACAGTGTAAAGTGTTCCTATTTCTCCACATCCTCTCCAGCACCTGTTGTTTCCTTACTTTTTAATGATCGACATTCTAACTGGCTTGAGCTGGTATCTCATTGTGGTTTTGATTTGCATTTCTCTAATGACCAGTGATGATGAGCTTTTTTTCATATGTTTGATGGCCGCACAAATGTCTTCTTTTGAGAAGTGTCTGTTCATATCCTCTGCCCACTTTTTGATGGGGTTGTTTTTTTCTTGTAAATTTCTTTAAGTTCCTTGTGGATTCTGGATTTTAGAGCTTTGTCAAATGGGTAGATTGTAAAAATTTTCTCCCATTCTGTAGGTTGCCTGTTCATTCTGATGATAGTTTCTTTTGCTGAGCAGAAGCGCTTTAGTTTAATTGATCCCACTTGTCAATTTTGGCTTTTGTTGCCATTGCTTTTGGTGTTGTAGTCATGAAGTCTTTGCCTATGCCTATGCCTATGTCCTGAATGGTATTGCCTAGGTTTTCTTCTAGGGTTTGTATGGTTTTAGGTCTTACATTTAAGTCTTTAATCCATCTTGAGTTAATTTTTGTGTAAGGTGTAAGGAAGGGATCCAGTTTCAGCTTTCTGCATATGTCTAGCCAGTTTTCCTAGCACCATTTATTAAACAGGGAATCCTTTCCCCATTGCTTGCTTTTGTTAGGTTTGTCGAACATATGTGGTGTTATTTCTGAGGTCTCTGTTCTGTTCCATTGGTCTATATATCTTTTTTGGTACCAGTACCATACTGTTTTAGTTACTGTAGTCTTGTAGTAGTTTGAAGTCAGGTAGCATAATACCTTCAGCTTTGTTTTTTTTTTTGCTTAGGATTGTTTTGGCTATATGATCTCTTTTTTCATTCCACATGAAATTTAAAGTATTTTTTTTTCTAGTTCTGTGAAGAAAGTCAATGGTAGCTAAATGGGAATAACATTGAATCTATAAATTACTTTGGGCAGTATGGCCATTTTCACAGTATTGATTCTTCCTATCTATGAGCATGGAATGTTTTTCCATTTGTTTGTGTCCTCTCTTATTTCCTTGAGTTCTTTTTGTAGTTCTCATTGAAGAGGTCCTTCACTTCCCTTATAAGTTGTATTCCTAGGTGTTTTATTTTCTTCATAGCGGTTGTGAATGGGAGTTCACTCATGATTTGGCTCTCTGCTTGTCTATTATTGGTGTATAGGAATGCTTGTGATTTTTGCACATTAATTTTGTGTCCTGAGATTTTGCTGAAGTTGTTTATCAGTTTAAGGAGTTTTTGGGCTGAGACGATGGGGTTTTCTAAATATATAATCATGTCATCTGCAAACAGAGACAATTTGACTTTCTCTCTTCCTATCTGAATACCCTTTATTTCTTTCTCTTCCCTGATTGCCCTGGCCAGAACTTCCAATACTATGTTGAATAGGAGTGGTGAGAAAGGACATCCTTGTCTTGTGCCGGTTTTCAAAGGGAATGCTTCCAGTTTTTGCCCATTCAATATGATATTGGCTGTGGGTTTGTCATAAATAGCTCTTACTATTTTGAGATATGTTCCATCAATACCTAGTTTATTGACAGTTTTTTAGTATGAAGGGTGTTGAATTTTATCGAAGGCCTTTTCTGCATGTATTGAGATAATCATGTGGTTTTTGTCATTGGTTCTGTTTATGTGACAGATTACATTTAGTGATTTGCATATATTGAACTAGCCTTCCATCCCAGGGATAAAGCCAACTTGATTGTGGTGGATAAGCTTTTTGATATGCTGCTGGATTCGGTTTGCTAGTATTTTACTGAGGATTTTCACATCAATGTTCATCAGGGATATTGGCCTGAAATTTTCTTTTTTTGTTGTGTCTCTGCCAGGTTTTGGAATCAGGATGCTACTGCCCTCATAAAATGAGTTAGGGAGGAGTCCCTCTTATTCTATTGTTTGGAATAGTTTCAAAAGGAATGGTACCAGCTCCTCCTTGTACCTCTGGTAGAATTCGGCTGTGAATCCATCTGGTCCTGAGCTTTTTTTGGTTGGTGGGCTATTAATTACTCCCTCAATTTCAGAACTTGTTATTGGTCTAGTCACAGATTCAACTTCTTCCTGGTTTAGTCTTGGGAGGGTATATGTGTCCAGGAATTTATCCATTTCTTCTAGATTTTCTAGTTTATTTGTGTAGAGGTGTTTATAGTATTCTCTGATGTTAGTTTGTATTTCTGTGGGATCGGTGGTGATATCCCCTTTATCATTTTTTATTGTGTCTATTTGATTCTTCTCCCTTTTCTTCTTCATTAGTCTGCATAGTGGTCTATTTTGTTAATCTTTTCAAAAAACCAGCTCCCGGGTTCATGGAGTTTTCGAAGGGTTTTTCATGTCTCTGTCTCCTTCAGTTCTGCTCTGATCTTAGTTATTTCTTGTCTTCTGCTAGCTTTTGAATTTGTTTGCTCTTGCTTCTGTAATTCTTTTAATTGTGATGTTAGGGTGTCGATTTGAGATCTTTTCCACTCTCTGATGTGGGCATTTAGTGCTATAAATTTCCCTCTTAACCCTGGTTTAGCTGTGTCCCAGAGATTCTGGTACATTGTCTCTTTGTTTTCATTGGTTTCAAAGTACTTCTTTGTTTCTGACTTAATTTTGTTATTTACCCAGTAGTCATTCAGGAGGAGGTTGTTTACTTTCCATGCAGTTGTGCAGTTTTGAGTGAGTTTCTTAATCCTGAGTTTTAATTTGATTGCACTGTGGTCTGAGAGACTGTTATGATTTCCATTCGGTTCCATTTGCTGAAGAGTGTTTTACTTCCAATTATGTGGTCGATTTTAGAATAAGTGCTATGTGGTGCTGAGAAGAATGTATATTCTGTTGATTTGGGGTAGAGAGTTCTATAGATGTCTCTTAGGTCCACTTGGTTCAGAGCTGGGTTCAAGTCCTGAATATCCTTGTTAATTTTCTGTCTCATTATTGTCAGATTCGCCAAGGTTGAAATGAAAGAAAAAAATGTTAAGGGCAGCCAAAGAGAAAGGTCAGGTTATTTACAAAGGGAAGCCCATGAGACTAACAGCAGATCTCTGTGCAGAAACCCTACAAGCAAGAAGAGAGTGGGGGCCAATATTCAATATTCTTAAAGAAAAGAATTTTTAACCCAGAATTTCATCCAGCCAAACTTAATTTCATAAGTGAAGGAGAAATAAAATCCTTTACAGACAAGCAAATGCTGAGGGATTTTGTCACCATCAGGCCTGCCTTGCAAGAACTCCTGAAGGAAGCATTAAATATGGAAAGGAAAAACCAGTACCGGCCACTGTAAAAATACACCATAATATAAACACCAACAACACAGTGAAGAAACTGCATCAACTAATGTGCAAAATAACCAGCTAGCATCATGATGATAGGATCAAATTCACACATAACAATATTAACCTTAAATGTAAATGGGCTAAATGCTCCAATTAAAAGACACAGACTGACAAATTGGATAATGAGTCAAGACCCATCAGTGTGCTGTATTCAGGAAACCCATCTCACATGCAAAGACACACATAGGCTCAAAATAAAGGGATGGAGGAATATTTACCAAGAAAATGGAAAGCAAAAAAAAAAAAAAGTAAAGTAAAAAGCAGAGATTGCAATCCTAGTCTCTGATAAAATGGACTTTAAACCAACAAAGATCAAAAGAGACAAAGAAGGGCATTATATAATGGTAAAGGGATCAATACAACAAGAAGAGCTAACTATCCTAAATATACATGCACCCAATACAGGAGCAACCAGATTCATAAAAGAAGTTCTTAGAGACCTACAAGGAGACTTAGACTCCCACACAATAATAGTGGGAGACTTTAACACCCACTGTCCATATTGTTAAATTGAATGGGCACATTAGTTCCCTTATTTGAATAAGAAAATTGCCCTGGGAAAAGTACATCAACAGATGCTTCTCAAAAGAAAGACATACAAGTGACCAATAAACATATGAAAAAATGCTCAATGTCACTAATCCTCAGAAAAGTACAAATCAAAACCACAATGAGATGCCATCTCACACCAGTTGGAATAGCTATTATTAAAAAGTCAAAAAATAACAGATGTTGGCAAGTCTGCAGAGAGAAGAAAATGCTCATACATTGTTCTTAGGATTGTAAATTAGTTCAGCCTCTGTGGAAAGCAGTTTGGAGATTTCTCAGAGAACTAAAAATAGAATTACCATTCAACCCAGCAATCCCATTACTGGATATATTCCCAAACATAAATAAATTGTTCTTCCAAAAAGACACCTGCACTCACATGTTTATTGCAACATTATTCACGGCAGCAAAGACATGGAATGAACCCAGGTGCCCACCAACAGTGGACTGGGTGAAGAAAATTTGGTACATATACACCTTGGAATACTATGCTGTTATAAAAAGAATGAAATCATGTTCTTTTTGGCAGCATGGATGTAGCTGAAGGCCATTATTCTAAGTGAATGAACGCAGAAACAGAAAACCAAACATTGCATGTTCTTACTTATATGTGGGAGCTAAACATTGGGTACACATGGGGATATAAAGATGGGAACAATAGCTATTGGGGACTCCAAAAGGGGAGAGGAATGGGGCAAGGGTTCAAAACTATTGGGTACTATGTTTACTATCTGAGTGCTGGATTCAATCAAAGCCCAAACTTCAGCATCAAACAATGTATCTATGCAACAAACCTGCACATGTACCCTGTAAATCCAAAATAACTTTTTTTAAAAAGGAAAAGAGGGGAGGTTCCAAGATGGCCAAATAGGAACAGCTCCAGTCTGCAGCTCCCAGCATGAGCGACACAGAAGACGGGTGATTTCTGCATTTCCAACTGAGGTGCCGGGTTCATCTCACTGGGGCTTGTCAGACAGTGGGTACAGCCCATGGAGCAGGGCGGGGCTTTGCCTCACCTGGGAAGCACAAGGGTTCAGGGAATTCCCTTTCCCAGCAAAGGGAAGCCATGACAGATGGTACCTGGAAAATTGGGACACTCCCACCCTAATACTGCGCTTTTCCAATGGCCTTAGCAAACAGCACACCAGGAGATTAAATCCCGCACCTGGCTTGGAGGGTCCCACGTCCATGGAGCCTCGCTCACTGCTAGCACAGCAGTCTGAGATCGAACTGCAAGGTGGCAGCGAGGCTGGGGGAGGGGCATCTGGCTTTGCTGAGGCTTGAGTAGGTAAACAATGCGGCCAGGAAGCTCAAACTGGGTGGAGCCCACCGCAGCTCAAGGAGGCCTGCCTTGCCTCTGTAGACTCCACCTCTAGGGGCAGGGCATAGCTGAACAAAAGGCAGCAGAAACTTCTGCAGACTTAAACATCCCTGTCTGACAGCTTTGAAGAGAGTGGTGGTTCTCCCAGCACGGAGTTTGAGATCTGAGAATGGACAGACTGCCTCCCCAAGTGGAGCCATGACCCCCAAGTAGCCTAACTGGGAGGCATCTCCCAGTAGGGGCCAACTGACACCTCATACAGCCGGATGCCCCTCTGAGACAAAGCTTCCAGAGGAAGAATCAGGCAGCAACATCTGCCGTTCTGCAATATTTGCTGTTCTACAGCCTCTGCTGGTGATACCCAGGCAAACAGGGTCTGGATTGGACCTCCAGCAAACACCAACAGACCTGCAGCTGAGGGTCCTGACTGATAGAAGGAAAACTAACAAACAGAAAGGACATCCACAGCAAAACCCCATCTGTACACCACCATCATCAAAGACCAAAGGTAGACAAAGCCACAAAGATGGGGAGAAACCAGAGCAGAAAAGCTGAAAATTCTAAAAATCAGAGCGCCTTTTCTCCTCCAAAGGAACGCAGCTCCTCGCCAGCAACGGAACAAAGCTGGAAGGAGAATAACATTGACGAGTTGAGAGAATAAGGCTTCAGACGATCGGTAATAGCAGACTTCTCCAAGCTAAAGGAGGATGATCAAACCCATAACAAAGAAGCTAAAAACCTTGAAAAAAGATGAGACATATGGCTAACTAGAACAAACATTGTAGAGAAGTCCTTAAGTGACCTGATGGAGCTGAAAACCGTGGCACAAGAACTTCGTGATGCGTGCACAAGCTACAGTAGCTGATTTGATCAAGTGGAAGAAAGGCTATCAGTGATTGAAGATCAAATGAATGAAATGAAGCAAAAAGACAAGTTTAGAGAAAAAAGGGTAAAAAAAAACGAACAAAGCCTACAAGAAATGTGGCACTATGTGAAAAAACCAAATCTACATCTCACTGGTGTACCTGAAAATGACAAGGAGAATGGAACCAAGTTGGAAAACACTCTTCAGGATATTATCTAGAACTTCCCCAGCCCAGCAAGGCAGGCCAACAATTCAAATTCAGGAAATACAGAGAACGCCACAAAGATACTCCTCAAGAAGAGCAATTCTAAGACACATAATTGTCAGATTCACCAAAGTTGAAATGAGGGAAAAAATGTTAAGGGCAACCAGAGAGAAAGGTCAGGTTACCCACAAAGGGAAGCCCATCAGACTAACAGCGGATCTCCCAGCAGAAACTCTACAAGCCAGAAGAGAGTGGGGGCCAATATTCAACATTCTTAAAGAAAAGAATTTTCAACCCAGAATTTCATATCCAGCCAAACTAAGCTTCATAAGTGAAGGAGAAATAAAATCCTTTACAGACAAGCAAATGCTGAGAGATTCTGTCACCACCAGGCCTGCCTTACAAGAGCTCCTGAAGAAAGCACTAAACATGGAAAGGAACAACCAGTACCAGCCACTGCAAAAACATGCCAAATTGTAAAGACCATCAATGCTAGGAAGAAACTTCACCAACTGACGAGCAAAATCACCAGCTAACATCATAATGACAGGATCAAATTCACACATAACCATATTAACCTTAAATGTAAATGGGCTAAATGCTCCAATTAAAAGACACAGACTGGTAAGTTGGATAAAGAGTCAAGACCCATCAATGTGCTGTATTCAGGAGACCCATCTCACTTGCAGAGACACACATAGGCTCACAATAAAGGGATGGAGGAAGGTGTACCAAGCAAATGGAAAACAAAAAAAGCAGGGGTTGCAATCCTAGTCTCTGATAAAACAGATTTTAAACCAACAAAGATCAAAAGAGACAAAGAAGGCCATTACATAATGGTAAAGGGGTCAATTCAACAAGGAGAGCTAACTCTCCTAAATATATATGCACCCAAAACAGGAGCACCCAGATTCATAAAGCAAGTGCTTAGAGACCTACAAAGAGACTTAGACTCCCACACAATAATAATCGGAGACTTTAACACCCCACTGTCAACATTAGACAGATAGAGACACAAACTTAACAAGGATATCCAGGAATTGAACTCAGCTCTGCACCAAGTGGACCTAATAGATATCTACAGAACTCTCCACCCCAAAGCAGCAGAATATACATTTTCTCAGCACCACATCACACTTATTCCAAAATTGGCCACATAGTTGGAAGTAAAGCACTCCTCAGCAAATGTAAAAGAACAGAAATTATAACAAACTCTCTCTCAGACCACAGTGCAATCAAACTAGAACTGAGGATTAAGAAACACACTCAAAACCGTTAAACTACATGGAAACTGAAAAACCTGCTCCTGAATGACTACTGGGTACATAACGAAATGAAGGCAGAAATAAAGATGTTCTTTGAAACCAATGAGAACAAAGACAAAACATACCAGAATCTCTGGCACACATTTAAAGCAGTGTGTAGAGGGAAGTTATAGCACTAAATGCCCACAAGAGAAAGCAGGAAAGATCTAAAATTGACACCCTAACATCACAATTAAAAGAACTAGAGAAGCAGGAGCAAACCCATTCAAAAGCTAGCAGAAGATAAGAAATAACTAAGATCAGAGCAGAACTGAAGGACATAGAGACACAAAAAACCCTTCAAAAAATCAATGAATCAAGGAGCTGGTTTTTTGAAAAGATCAACAAAATTGATAGACCGCTAGCAAGATTAATAAAGAAGAAAAGAGAGAAGAATCAAATAGATGCAATAAAAAATGATAAAGTGGATATTACCACCAATTCCACAGGAATGCAAACTACCAGCAGAGAATACTATAAACACCTCTATGCAAATAAACTAGAAAATCTAGAAGAAATGGATAAATTCCTGGAGACATACACCCTCCCAAGACTAAACCAGGAAGAAATTGAATCTCTGAATAGACCAATAACAGGTTCTGAAATTAAGGCAATAAATAATAGCCTACCAACCAAAAAGTCCAGGACCATATGGATTCACAGCCGAATTCTACCAGAGTTACAAGGAGGAGCTGGTACCATTCCTTCTGAAATTATTCCGATCAATAGAAAAAGAGGGAATCCTCCCTAACTCATTTTATGAGGCCGGCAACATCCTGATACCAAAGCCTGGCAGAGACACAATAAAAAAAGAGAATTTTAGACCAATATCCCTGATGAACATCGATGCAAAAATCCTCAATAAAATACTGGCAAACCGAATCCAGCAGCTCATCAAAAAGCTTATCCACCACGATCAAGTCGGCTTTCTCCCTGGGATGCAAGGGTGGTTCAACATACTTTGAAGCAATATACGTAATCCATCACATAAACAGAACCAAAGGCAAAAACTCATGATTATCTCAATAGATGCAGAAAAGGCCTTCAGCAAAATTCTACAGCCCTTCATGCTAAAAACTCTCAATAAACTAGATATTGATGGAACGTATCTCAAAATAATAAGAGCTATTTATGACACACCCACAGCCAATATCATACTGAATGGGCAAAAACTGGAAACATTCCCTTGAAACCTGGCACAAGACAGGGATGCCCTCTCTCACCACTCCTATTCAACATAGTGTTGGCAGTTCTGGTCAGGACAAGCAGGCAAAAGAAAGAAATAAAGGGCATTCAATTAGGAAAAGAGGAAGTCAAATTGTCCCTGTTTGCAGATGTCATGATTGTTTACTTAGAAAACCCCATCGTCTCAGCCCAAAATCTCCTTAAGCTGATAAGCAACTTCAGCAAAGTCTCTGGATACAAAATCAATGTGCAAAAATCACAAGCATTCCTAAACACCAATAACAGACATACAGAGAGCCAACTCATGAGTGAACTCCCATTCACAATTGCTTCAAAGGGAATAAAATACCTAGGAATCCAACTTACAAGGGATGTGAAGGATGTCTTCCAGTAGAACTACAAACCACTGCTCAACGAAATAAAAGAGGACACAAACAAATGGAAGAACATTCCATGCTCATGGATAGGAAGAATCAATATTGTGAAAATTGCCATACTGCCCAAGGTATTTTATATATTCAGTGCCATCCCCTTCAAGCTACCAATGACTTTCTTCACAGAATTGGAAAAAACCACTTTAAAGTTCATATGGAACCAAAGAACAGCTCGCATTAACCAGACAATCCTAAACCAAAAGAACAAAGATGGAGGCATCACGCTACATGACTTCAAACTACACTACAAGCCTACAGTAACCAAAACAGCATGGCACTGGTACCAAAACAGATATATAGACCAATGGAACAGAATAGAGCCCTCAGAAATAATACCACACATCTACAACCATCTAATCTTTGACAAACCTGACAAAAACAAGAAATGAGGAAAGGATTCTCTATTTAATAAATGGTGCTGGAAAAACTGGCTAGCCATATGTAGAAAGCTGAAACTGGATCCCTTCCTTACACCTTATACAAAAATTAATTCAACATGGATTAAAGACTCAAATGTTAGAACTAAAACCTTAAGAACCCTAGAAGAAAACCTAAGCAATACCATTCAGGACATAGGCATGGGCAAGGACTTCATGACTAAAACACCAAAAGCAATGGCAACAAAAGCCAAAACTGACAAGTAGGATCTAATTAAAGAGATTCTGCACAGCAAAAGAAACTATCATCAGAGTGAACAGGCAACCTACAGAATGGGAGAAAATTTTACAATCTACCCATCTGACAAAGCGCTAATATCCAGAATCTACAAAGAACTTAAACAAATGTACAAGAAAAAATCAAACAACCCCATCAAAAAATGGGCAAAGGATATGAACAGACACTTAGCAAAAGAAGACATTTATGCATCCAACAGACACATGAAAAAATACTCCTTATCACTAGCCGTCAGAGAAATGCAAATCAAAACCACAATGAGATACCATCTCACATCAGTTAGAATGGCAATCATTAAAAAGTCAGGAAATAACAGGTGCTGGAGAGGATGTGGAGAAATAAGAATGCTTTTACACTGTTGGTGGGACTGTAAACTAGTTCAACCATTGTGGAAGACAGTGTGGTGATTCCTCAAGGATCTAGAACTAGAAATACCATTTGACCCAGCCATCCCATTACTGGGTATATACCCAAAGGACTATAAATCATGCTGCTATAAAGATACATGCACACGTATGTTTATTGCGGCATTATTCACAATAGCAAAGACTTGGAACCAACCCAGATGTCCAACAATGATAGACTGGATTAAGAAAATGTGGCACATATACACCATGGACTACTATGCAACCATAAAAAAGGATGAGTTCATGTCCTTTGTAGGTACATGGATGAAGCTAGAAACCATTCAGAGCAAACTATCGCAAGGACAGAAAACCAAACACCGCATGTTCTCACTCACAGGTGGGAAGTGAACAATGAGAACACTTGGACACAGGATAGGGAACCACACACCGGGGTCTGTCGTGGGGTCAGGGGATGGGGGAGGGATAGCATTAGGAGATATTTGTAAATGAGGAGTTAACCGGTGCAGCACACCAACATGGCACATGTATACATATGTAACAAACCTGCATGTTGTGCACATGTACCCTAGAACTTAAAGCATAATAATAATAACAAATGAATTGAAAAATAAAAAGGAAAAGAAAGTTGCCTTTGCAACCTGGCTGTTTGTCCACTGGCATGGTGGTGCAGTTTTATTCTTAAATCTGTAGTTGGAAGGATAGTTTATATGTACTACTCTTTGTCCAGTATTTGGTTGCTTTCAGCTTGGTCTGTCTTCCATACCTCCACTTGCCTGACTACCCTAGCTTGTGTTCTGGTAGTCTAAATGAAAGTGGTGCATTCAAATCTAGAAGGCATTTACTACCTGAGTAGGTTTTCTTCAGTCCAATTCCAAATACCTTTAATTAGCGTAATTCCTTCAAAATTCTGGTATTATATTGACTGTGACTCTGCCTGTCCAATGTTGTCCAGTATATTCTTTTTTAAATATGTATATTCCTGTGTATTTAGTATTGGGAAAGGCAGAAAGAGGCCATTTTTAACTATCCTTTTCTTGTTAATAGCAACATCTTGTTGGTCTACCTATACCTGCCATTTAGCGTAATACGTAAGTGCCAAGGATATGAAAAGTCATTTAATCATGTTACATTGGTCAAGCTCCAACCATTGATATCTTTTTAAACTTTCTGCTACCACATACGCATTTATACTTATCTACTTTTCACTCCCTTTGTTTAAGCCAGAAGTGGTATTCTCTAGCTAATTCCTCCATCTGTTCCCTGGATCCCATCCTTGCACTTATCTCCTGTATCTTCATTATTTTTCTCTCCATGGCCTTCTTCTAAGAGGATTTAAACTTCCTCATGTCTCTCCTATCTTTGTAAAAACTCTCCCTGGAATTCATCTTTTCTAGCTACCACTATATCACTTCTCTGTTCACAGCCAAACCTGTTGAAAAACAAATTTCCTATGCTCACTATCTTCTCTTCATCACTATGTCTCAATGTGCTGCAATCTTATTTCTGTGCCCAGTACTGTGCTGAGACTGCTCTTGTCAAGGTCACTGGAGCAGATCTTGTTGGTTCTCTGTACAGATTGTCTTGGATCGCTTTTACCTTTCGGTGTTCACCTTTTGCTGGTCTGTGTGCCTAACGGCCCACACCTGGACTCTTTTTCTATGCCTACCTTCAGGCTGTTAGAGCACTTTGTTCTTAAACACAGAGTACCCAAAATGCCTGGTAGCCCTTAAATGACTGTATGGTGTGAAGGTATGAAAGCCTAGCTCTTTCGCATTGATTTGGCAAAAACCTGAATATAACTTAAACTCCAGAATTTCTTTGCAAGATTAGTTGAAGTTACCTTCCACACAACTTTGCCTGAAATCACACTGTTGGTTGGCTTGGTTTCCCTTCTCTGTCCTTTTCTCACTGCTCTACTGGTTTCTTCTGGAAGCAGATTCTTTTTCTCTTTTTCTTTTTTTTTTTTTTTTTTTTTTTTGAGACAAGGTCTCATTCTGTTGCCTAGGCTGGAGTGTGGTGGTGCGATTTCAGCTCACTGCAACCTCTGCCTCCTGGGTTCAAGCAATCCTCGCACCTCAGCCTCCCAAGTAGCTGATACTATAGGCCTCTGCCACCATACTTAGCTAATTTTTATGTTTTTGGTAGACACGGGGTTTCACTATGTTGCCCAGGCTTGGAAGCACATTCTTAATAAATTACTGGCACATAAGTCCTTGCCTCAGTGTCTGTTTCTGGAGAACCCAACCTAACACAGTCAACAACAGGCATATTGTTAAATGTAATGGATACGTTAGTTCTCTTATTTGAATAAGAGAAATGTCCACAATTTATTTGATACTGCTGAATATCTGTCATTATTGAATTACCACCTTTCTTTGCTTCTGTGATTACACAATCTCCTGATTTTCTTCCTATGTCTTTGTGGTTTCCTTCTGAGTCTTTTAAATATACTTCTCTTCCTTTGCTTATTTCCTAAATGCTATGGCTCTTCAAAGATATGTTCTGGGTTGTCCTTTTATCCTGAATTTCCTTATTGTATGACTTACCCAGTTTAATGGTTTTATGATTATTATTCACATATTCATGACTTCCAAATTTACATCTCCTGCCTAAATATCTCTCCAGACCTTTGGACTCAAATATCTTATCGCCTTCTGAGCATTTGCTGTGATCTACATGTTGTGCTTCTCCAAAATTCATATGTTGAAGTCCTCACCTTCAAGGTGATAGTATTAGGACGTGGGGCCTTTAGGGGGTGGTTACACAAGGGCAGCCAGAGATCTCATGAATGGGATCAGTGCCCTTATAAGAGAAGCTCAAGGGAGACTCCTTGCCCCTTCTACCATGTGAAGATACAGCGAGAAGGTACCATCTATGAGTCAGAAAGTGGGCTCTTACCGGACACTGAATCTGCCCAGCAGAAAATAAATTTCTCTTGTTTATAAGCCACTCAGCTTGTGGTAATTTTTTTATAGCAGCTTGAATGGAATAAGAGCATTTGTTAGGTGTTCCTCAATCACCTGAAACTTAATGTACCCAAATTGTGCCTTTTTTTTTTTTTTTTTTGAGGCGGAGTCTTGCTGTCACCTACCCTGGAGTGCAATGGTGCAATCTCAGCTCACTACAACCTCTGCCTCCCAGGTTCAAGTGATTCTCTTGCCTCAGCCTCCCGAGTAGCTGAGAATATAGGCACCCACCACCACACCCGACTAATTTTTGTATTTTTAGTAGAGATGGGATTTTCTCCATGTTGGCCAGGCTGGTCTCAAACTCCTGACCTCGGGTGATCCATCAGCCTCGGCCTCCCAATGTGCTGGGATTACAGGCGTGAACCACTGTGCCCGGCCGCCATCTTCTTTTCTAAATGAGTTCTTCCTGGTTTCAGTGAATAGCTCCACATCCACCCTCTTTATGCAAGCTAGATACATGAAAGTCATTCTTAACTCTTACCTTCCTTCCAATCAGTCATCAAATCTGCCATGTCTCCTTGCTATATACCTCTTGGATGTATCTGCTTCTTCTATCCCCATGGCTGCCACTCCAGCCCAGGATACCTTAATTCTCTCATCTCATTTCTTATAAGAGCCTCCCATTTGGTCACCCTTCTCCAACCTTGCTGTTTCTAGCCTTTTCTCTACATTGTTGCCTGAGTGATCTTTTGAAAACATAAATCTGAGACTATCACTCTGTATTCATTTCTTAATGTTGATATAAAACATCACCACAAATTTAGGGGCTTAAAACAACATGAATGTATTATCTCACAGTTCTGGAGGTCTGAAATCAGTTTCACTGGGCTAAAATCAGTGTGTCAGCAGGTCTACATTTTTCCAAAGGCTCTGGAGGGGGAGTCCATTTCCTTGCTCTTTCTACTTTCTAGAGGCCGCCTACATTTCTTGGCTCTTAGCCCTTCCTCTATCTTTAAAGCCAGAAGTAGATCATTTTCCCTTCCTCTGACTTCTGCTTTTGTACTTATATCTTCTCTCTCTGACACTGATCCTCCTGCCACCCTCTTGTAAGGACTCTTAAGATTACACTGGGGCCAAGAGACAATCCAGGATAATCTCTCCATCTCAAGACCCTTAATTTAATCCCAACTAGAAACTTCCTTTTATCAGTTAACATATTCACAAATTCCAGGAATTAGGAAGCAGATCTCTTTGGGGGGCTGGGGGAGGGTGGTGGTTACTATACTCATCTGCATAAAATCCTTCAATCTTTTCTCTTTAGATTCTCTTCTCACAACTTTTAGATTAAAATGCAAACTCTTCTATATAGCTGTTTTCCTGTAATCTCCCACAGCATCTCTTGCTACTCTTCACTCTCCATTTTCTCTTCTAGTCTAAGTGAACTTCTTTAAGTTACTTAAACATATCTGCTGTCATTTTGTGGCTTTGGAACGCTGTAATTTTTGCCTAGAATACCTCTTCCTCCTTCCCTGCAACCCCTTCTCCCAGGCTTCTCTAGCTAACTGCAGTTCATCTTTTACCATTCCAGTTTAGATGTGACTTCTGCTACAGGCCTTTCTGATTCCGCAAGTCAGTGTTAGGCATCTTTAATACATGTTTCCTGTAGTATCTTGTTATGATGACACTTATTTTTCTTTTTGTAAATGCATTTTTGTTTGATAATTCTCATATAAGGCTAGGACATAACAGTTTAACATATTTGTTAAACTATTGATTTGTTGTTGAATCTGTTGAAATTGTATTCTGTTATTCCCAAGACAATACTGTTTGTATGATAAAATTTTGATGATAAACTTGGATTTTTTAAACTTTAATTTTGATATATTTTAAGTTTTTAAATTCCTTATGACTGAAAATCTCAAACTGATATCTATAAATAAACATTTCTCTGTTTTCTATATCTTTTTCTTTTCTTTTTTTTGAGACAGAGTTTCACTCTGTCACCCAGGCTGGAGTGCAGTGGCACAATCTTGGCTCACTGCAACCTCTGCCTCCTGGGTTCAAGCAATTCTCCAGCCTCAGCCTCCCAAGTAGCTGGGATTACAGGCGCCCACCACCATGCCTGGCTAATTTTTGTATTTTTAATAGAGATGGCGTTTCACCATGTTGGCCAGGCTGGTCTCAAACTCCTGACCTCAAGTGATCCACCTGCCTTGACCTCCCAAAGTGTTGGGATTACAGGTGTGAGCCATGTTTTCTATGTCTTAATGGTTTGTAATTTATCTTAACACACAATAAAGTAGAGGAGCAGGGCATAGGGCAGAGTGGGAGGGTAATTTTTACAGTTTATTAAAATATAAGAATCTCATGTCTAAAACACCAAAAGCAATGGCAACAAAAGCCAAAATTGACAAATGGGATCTAATTAAACTCAAGAGCTTCTGCACAGCAAAAGAAACTACCATCAGAGTGAACAGGCAACCTACAAAATGGGAGAAAATTTTCGCAACCTACTCATCTGACAAAGGGCTAATATCCAGAATCTACAATGAACTCAAACAAATTTACTAGAAAAAAACAAACAACCCCATCAAAAAGTGGGCAAAGGATATGAACAGACACTTCTCAAAAGAAGACATTTATACAGCCAAAAAACACATGAAAAAATGCTCACCATCACTGGCCATCAGAGAAATGCAAATCAAAACCACAATGAGATACCACCTCACACCAGTTAGAATGGCAATCATTAAAAAGTCAGGAAACAACAGGTGCTGGAGAGGATGTGGAGAAACAGGAACACTTTTACACTGTTGGTGGGACTGTAAACTAGTTCAACCCTAGCGGAAGTCAGTGTGGTGATTCCTCAGGGGTCTAGAACTAGAAATACCATTTGACCCAGCCATCCCATTACTGGGTATATACCCAAAGGACTATAAATCATGCTGCTATAAAGACACATGTACACGTATGTTTATTGTGGCACTATTCACAATAGCAAAGACTTGGAACCAACCCAAATGTCCAACAATGATAGACTGGATTAAGAAAATGTGGCACATGTACACCATGGAATACTATGCAGCCATAAAAAATGATGAGTTCATGTCCTTTGTAGGGACATGGATGAAATTGGAAATCATCATTCTCAGTAAACTATCACAAGAACAAAAAACCAAACATTGCATATTCTCACTCATAGGTGGGAATTGAACAATGAGATCACATGGACACAGGAAGGGGAACATCACACTCTGGGGATTGTTGTGGGGTGGGGGGAGGGGGGAGGAATAGCTTTAGGAGATATACCTAATGCTAAATGACAAGTTAATGGGTGCAGCACACCAGCATGGCACATGTATACATATGTAACTAACCTGCACATTGTGCACATGTACCCTAAAACTTAAAGTATAATAATAATAAAATAAAAAATAAAATAAAATATAAGAATCTAAACCTTTAAAAAAAAACCCATTACCTCCTTTATTATAGGCATTCTATAGGTGTTAGGGATAAAAAGATGAGGAACATTAAGCTATATCTGTCCTCAAGGACCTCACATCCATGTTCGGGCAACAGAACTCTAATTAAATAATTTTGATGCAATGTGATACATGCAATAACAATTGAGTAGTTCATGGGAACACAGAGAAGGGAGTTGGGATAAAGACAGAATCCAGATGGGATTTGCAGGAATAATATTTCAGCTTTGTCTTAAAAGAAGGAGTAGGATTTTAGTAACAGGAGAATCCTAGCAGTGATATTCGAGATGAAGGGAACATGCCTGTGCAAGGTATGTTGATGTCCATAGCAGTAATGCAGATGTTTTTTGGATATAGTGGTTAGGATAAGGATCTGGTATGCACGCCAATTTGGCTATGATCTTGACCAGTCATTTCCTTCCCTCGCTCCCTCCCTCCCTCCCGCTTTCTCTTCTTTTTTTTTTTTGTTCTCTCTTTCTTTCACAGAGTCTCACTCTGTCACCCAGACTATAGTGCAGTGGCACTATCATATCTTACTATAACAAACCTCTGGGTTCAAGTGATCCTTTTGCTGCAGCCTCTTGAGAAGCTATGTCTACAGGCCTGCACCACCATGCCTGGCTAATTTTTACATTTTTTGTAGAGCCAGGGTCTTGCTCTGTTGCCCAGGCTGAACTTGAACTCCTGACTTCAAGCAATCCTCTCATCTCAACCTCCCAAAGTGCTGGGATTGCAGGCACAAGTCACTGTGCCTGGCTGTACTTAGGTTGATATAAAAGAGCTTGCTGTATTTAAGGATTGGCCAGTAGTTATTTATGACTTAAAGCCTTGGGGAATGGCAGGAAATGAGGATTGAGACTAGACTATGAAGGGCCTTTTTATAATGCTAAGGAGTTTAATTTTTTTCCTTCAGGCAATATGGAGCTGACCATTCTGAACCTAGAGAGTACTGATCAGATCCTATTTTAGAAACATTCTGGTTGTAGTGATAGATTTGGGGAAAGGAAAAAGGAGGAGTCTGGAAAGAGAAAGAGCAATATAAATGAGGGCTAAAAGGAGTCTGACTAAGAATCACATGTAAAATGTCATAATAGTATTGTGCCATATTGCACATAATGAAGAATATAACCACGATATATTCAGCCTATTCTAATTTTTTAAACTATTGGCGAAAAGAGCCAAACTCTGTAAAATATTTGAAGAGATTTATTTTGAGCCAAATATGAGTGACCATGGCCCATGAACACAGCCCTCAGGAGGTCCTGAGAACATGTGCCCAAGATAGTCGGAGTACAGCTTGGTTTTGTATATTTTATGGAGGCATGAGACATCAATCAAATACATTTAAGAAGTACAGTGGTTTGGTTCAGAAAGGCAGGACAACTCAAAGCAGGTGGAGGGACTTCCAGACTGTAGGTAAATTTAAACATTTTCTAGTTGACAATTGGTTGAGTTTATCTGAAGACCTGGGAATGTTCAGGTTAAGATAAAGGATTATGGGGACCAAGTTTTATTGTGTAGAGGAATCTCTCAGATAGCAGACTTCAGAGAGATAGCAGGTTGTAAAATGTTTCTCATTGGACCTGAAAGGATGCCTGGCTCTTAGTTGATTATCTTCTGGATCTGGAAAGAAAGGAAGGAAAACTGTGGGCGGCAAGCCACCCAGGCCCCAAGGAAAGAGACCGAGGACAGGAGCTGTTCCAGTATAGTAAAATATAAACAAGAATAGTTATACCAGATATAGATCTTAGATATGATTATATATGAATATCATTAATCATTAGTTTGTAGCAATTACTCTTTATTCCAATATTATAATAATCCTCACTCTATAATCATAACCTAGGAAAAACCAGGCCATACAGAGATAGGAGCTGAGGAGACACAGTGAGAAGTGACCAGAAGACAAGAGTGCAAGCCTTCTGTTATGCCCGGACAGGGCCACCAGAGGGCTCCTTGGTCTAGTGGTAATGCCAGCGTCTGGGAAGACGCCCTTTGCCAGGCGGACCGTGGTCTAGCGGTAGCGTTAAGTGTCAAGGGAAAACACCCGCTACTTAGCAGACCGGGAAAGGGAGTCTCCCTTTCCCCGGGGGAGTTTAGAGAAGACTCTACTCCTCCACCTCTTGTGGAGGGCCTGACATTAGTCAGGCTCGTCCACAGTTATCCGGAGGCCTAACCGTCTCACTGTGATGCTGTGCTTCAGTGGTCACACTCCTAGTCTGCCTTCGTGTTCCATCCTGTACACCTGGCTCTGCCTTCTAGATAGAAGTAAGAAATTAGTGAAAGTACTAAAAGTCTCTGATATGCAGAAATAATGGCATAAGCTGTCCTTCTCTTTGTCTCCTCTCTCTCTCTGCCTCGGCTGCCAGGCAGGGAAGGGCCCCCTGTCCAGTGGACACGTGACCCACGTGACCTTACCTGTCATTGGAGATGACTCACACTCTTTACCCTGCCCCTTTTGCTTTGTATCCAATAAATAACAGTGCAGCCAGACATTCGGGGCCACTACCGGTCTCCGTGCATTGGTCATAGTGGGCCCCCGGCCCAGCTGCCTTTTCTTTTATCTCTTTGTCTTGTGTCTTTATTTCTACACTCTCTCGTCGCTGCACACGGGGAGAAACTCACCCACCCTGTGGGGCTGGACCCTACAGAAAACAAAGGGGTAAGGGGATTCTCTATACAATGTGAATTATTCCCACAAGAGACTTTGCAGGGCAATTTCAAGGCATGGCAAGGACATATATTTTGAGGTTAAATATTGTATTCCTTGCTTCATAATGTTATGCCAGAGTCAGATTGAAAAGCAAATCACAATATACAGAGTCAAATAAAACCCATCTCATGAGAATCTATGGTTTGTAGGGCATAACTCCCTAGACCTCTTAGGTAGGAATTTGGGCCAGATAGAAAATCAGAGCTTAGGCCTCAAAACAGTTTTAACATAATGAATTACCATGGAAACAGAAAATTAGAAAGGGGACAGTTCTAGAGGTAGGCAAACTGAAAACCATCAAAAGACACCTGACAGTTTGAACAGGTAGCAGGTAAAATAAACATTTTCTTATTTTGTGGGTTTCTTTTTTTTTTGAGATGGAGTTTCACCCTTGCTGCCCAGGCTGGAATGCAATGGCGTGATCTCGGCTCACTGTAACCTCCGCCTCCCGGGTTCAAGTGATTCTCCTGCCTCAGCCTCCCGAGTAGCTGGGATTACAGGCATGCACCACCATGCCCGGCTAATTTTGTAGTTTTAGTAGAGATGGGGTTTCTTCATGTTGGTCTGGCTGGTCTCGAACTCCTGGCCTCAGGTGATCCACCTGCCTCGGCCTCCCAAAGTGCTGGGATTACAGGCGTAAGCCACCACGCCCGGCTCTTATTTTGTGTTTTAAGGGATAACAGCATGACACCACTTTGAGAGTGTTAATAAGTCTACACAAAAACTTTTAATGTTATGTATTACTATGATAACCATGAGTCATTAAGAAATAGTTATCATTGTTTACTGTATTTCAAGTATGGGGAAATAAGTACATTTTAAAACAATCTCTATGTTAAATGGTTAAAGTTTATTACTTATTTATATTTATTTTTATTAATTTTTTTGAGACAGAGTCTGACTCTGTTGCCCAGGCTGGAGTGCAGTGGCACAATCTTGGCTCACTGCAACTTCTATCTCCCTGGCTCAAGCCATCCTCCCACCTCAGCCTCCTGAGTAGCTGGGACTACAGGTGGGCACCATCCCACATGGCTGATTTTTGTGTTTTTTGTAGAGACAGGGTCTCACTGTGTTGCCAAGGCTGGTCTCAAACTCCTAAGCTCAAGTGATCTCCTGCCTTGGCCTCCCAAAGTGCTGGTATTATAGGTGTAAGCCACCACACCTGGGCTGAAATGGTTAAAAGTTTTTTAAAAAAATACCTGGGGATATTTAAAAGGGATAGTTTACAATTTTCTATAAATTTATTTTTATAGAACACTGTAAGCTGGAAAATAAATTGAGAAGAATAAAATAAGTTTTTGAGTGGTGGTACATGCAAGACACTTTACACATTGCCATAGTCTATTTGTGTTGCAGTAATAAAATACCTGAGACTAGGTAATTTATAAAGAACAGTGATTTATTTCTTACAGTTCTGAAGGCTGGGATCTGCAAGGTTAAGGGACCTGTATCTGGTGAGGGCCTTCTTGATGCATCATCTCACGCCAAAAGGCAGAAGGACAAGAGAGCACACATACAAGAGAGAGAGGAAGGGGAGCAAACTCATCCTTTTATCCAGAATTTACTTCCAGAACAAGTAACCCACTTCTGTGATAATGGCATTAATCCATTCATGAGGGCAGAGCCCTCTTCACCTAATCACCCTTTAAAGGTCCCACCTCTCAACAAGGTTGCATTGAGATTAAGTTTCTAATGCATGAACTTTGGGGACACATTCAAATCATAGCATTCTGCTCCTGGCTCCCTCAAATTCATGTCCTTCTCACATGCAAAATACATTCATTTCATCCCAATAGGCCTAAAGTCTTAACTCGTTTCAACACTTACTCAAAAGTCCAGAATCTCATCTGAATCAGATATGTGAGACTCAAGGCATGATTCCTCCTGAGGCAAATTCCCCACCAGCTATGAGCCTATGAAATTAAAAAAGTTATCTACATCCAAAATGTTGGGACAGGCATAGGATAAACATTCCCATTACAAAAGGGAGAAATAGGCAATAAGAAGGAGTAACAGGCCCAAGGAAATCAGTTCAAACCTCACAAAGAAAACAACAGTAAGTCTTAAGAAGAATAATCTTCTTTGACTCCATATCCCACATCAGGGGCACAGTGGGGAAGAAGTAGGGCTCTCAAGGCCTCAGGCAGCGTCAGGGCTTAGTCCACTCAGCAGCTCTCATGGTTTGCAGTCTCATGCCCATGGCTTTCTCAGATTGGAGTTACATGCTTGTGCCCCCTATAGTTCTGTGGTCTCAGGGTGGGGAGGTAGGGGGTGATTACCCACTCCCATGGCTTTACTAGACATTGCCCTAGTGGGGACTCTGTGAATGATGGCCTCTATCCTATGGCTCCACCAGGCATAGTGGGGGCTCTCTGTGGTAGGTTCTCTGTGGTGGCTCTGCCCCATGATAAGTCTCTGCCTGGGCCCCAGGCTGTCCTCAACATCCTTTGAAATTTAGGCAGAAGCCACCATGGCTTCATACCTATTGCATTCTGTGTGCCTGCAGAATTAGCACCATGTGGACACTGCCAAGATACACAGCTTATACCTTCTGGAGCAGTGGGTTGAGCTGCAGCTGGGCTCACTTGAGCTACAGTTGTGGTGGCTGAGAGGCGCTATGCCAGAATTGAGGGAGCAGAGTTCCAAGGTGCTGCAGGGCAGCAAATGCTGAGGTCTCACAAGCACCTTGCTGGAAACCTTGCCCTCAAGGTCCTAGCTTCCCTAGATCTCTGAAATGTTTTTGGGGTCATTCTCATTGTTAGCAATCACTTGACCACACCCTTAGTATTCTCCCCCAAACATACATTTTATGTGGCCAGGCTAAGAGTTTTCATAATTTGTTTATTCTGCTTCTTTTTAAATTATAAATGTCATCTTTAAAGTATTTCTCCCTTCTCTCATTTTACTGTAAGTGACTGAAAGAAGCTATGCAACATCTTGAATGCTTTACTGCTTAGGTAGCTCTTCTGCCAGATATCCTAGTTCATTCCTCTTAAGTTCTGCCTTCCACAGTATCCTAGGACATGGATACAGTTCTGCCAAGTTCTTTTCAACTGTAACAAGGATGGCCTTTACTCCAGTTTCCAAGATTTTGTTTTTCAGTTCCACCTGAGTCCTCATCAGAATGGCCTTTACTTTCCATATTTCTACCAATGTTCTGATCATGACCACTTAAGTAGTCTTTACAACATTCCAGACTTTCCTTACATTTCTTTCCTTTTTCTGAGTCTTCACTAGAATTGCCCTTAATGTTCTTCTGTTCATGGCAATCTGGGCTTTTTCTAACCTGCTCCTCCAAATTCTTCCAACCTCTACCCATTCCCATTACCCAATTCCTAACCTGCTTCCACATTTTCAGGTATTTGTTATAGCAACAACCCCAGTCTTGGTACCAATTTTCTATCTTAGTTTGTTTTGTGCTGCTGTAACAGAATATCTGAGACTGAGTAATTTATAAAGGACAGAGATTTATTTCTTACAGTACTAGAGGTGGGGAAGATCAAAGTCAAGTGGCTCACATCTGGTGAGGGCCTTCCTGCTGCATCATAACATGGTGGAAGGGCAAGAGAGCATGCATGCATATGAGAGGAAGGGAGCGGAACTCATCCTTTTATCAAGAACCCACTCTCATGATAATAGCACTAATTCACTCACAGAGGCAGAGCCCTCATGACCTAACCATCTCTTAAAGATCCTACCTCTCAAGACACTTGCATTGGGGATCAAGTTTCCAACACATGAACTTTGGGGATCATATTCAAACCATAGCACAAGTATTACCTCACTTAATTCTCACAACACACCTGGGAGGTAGATGTTATCAGCATTTAAAAGATGAGAACAGCTATTGTTTAGAGAAGTTAGGTAACTCTTGGGAAGTTATGTGGTTAGTGGTTGAACTATACTTTTAAACTGAGGATCTTTTAAGTATCATGAAGAGAAGTAGAGATCAAAAAGATGAGAAGAAAATTATGATAGACAATATCAAAACCAGAGAAGTAGAGTTTCAAGAATGAGGGTAAGTCGTGTTGCTATAATAGAATACCTGAGGCTGGGTAATTTACAAAGAAACGAGTTTATTTGGGTCACAATTCCAGTGACTGGAAAGTCCGAGAGTATGGCATTGGCATCTACTCAGCCTCTGGTCAGGGCTTTCATGATGCATCATAACATGGAGGATGGTCAAGGAGGAAATAGACATATGCTAAGAGCAAAATGAGGGGCATCCTCACTTTCTAACACTTTCCTCACTGTTCTTGTGTGGAAACTAGTCCCTTTCTGTGTAAACTAATCCAGTTTTATTAAGGGGTTAACTCACTCATCACGGTAGGAATGGCACTAAGCTGCCCATGAGAGTGGAGCCTCTGTGACCCAAATGTTTTCCACTAGACTCCACCTATTAAATGTTTTATCTCCTAACATCGCCACACTAGGAATTAAGGTTTCAACATGAGTTTTGGTGGGGACAGGCAAATCATAGCAGAAGGGATGGTTAGCAGCATTAAATTTTGAGGTGAGATTGAGTAATCAAAATTAACAAAAGAGCATTAGAATTTAGTTATATTTATTTTACATGTAAGATAGTTAAAGAAGACAAAAAGTAATATTTGTAGGTAGAACTGTTCTATTTTATTCTTTGAGGATAATATTTTACATAGTCAATATTTTCAACTGTACCATAAAGTTTAAATACTCACATTTGTTTGTTTGTTTCAGTTATATCAAGATTTCTTGATACAGAGCAGCTTCTTTCTGTTTTAGTCCAAATTCCAAAGCAAGACACGGTATGTTTTTGTATACATTTTGTATTATATTATTATACATTATTTGATGGAACTTGTCTTAATGTAATGTAACAATTGGAAAATATCAAAATGTTTTGGGAAAGTCCTTCATTATTGATATCTGGAGTATTTTATGCCACTGTAGAGGAAACTTTTTTCCTAATGTATTATCCTGTATGTTATAGTGAAATTTAAAATTTCAGCCTGGCATGGTGGCTCATGCCTATAATCCCAACACTTTGGGAGGTCAAGGCAGTTCAAGACAAGCCTGGGCAAGAAAGTGAGACCCCATCTCTACAAAAGATCGAAAAATTAGCTGGGCATGGTGTTACATGCTTGTAGTCCCAGCTCCTGGGGAGGCTGAGGTGGGAGGATAACTTAAGCCTTGGGAGGTCAAGGCTGCAGTGAGCTGTGTTCGCATCACTGCACTCCAGCCTGGGTAACATAGTGAGGCCTTGTCACAAAAAAAATTGCTTTTTAGATAGTTGAAGAATTGGCCTATTTTCACTGATCAAATATTAAGGAGTTATATATAATTTTCAAAAGACTTAGACTATAATAATATTTGCCTAATAACTAACTAAAATATATTAGAGCTAAAGACTCTTCTTAAAAGTGATCATTATGTGAAGTTTGATTAGTCTTCAAATATTATTATTATTATTTTTGAGATGGAGTCTCACTCTGTCACCAAGGCTGGAGTGCAGTGGTGCGATTTTGGCTCACTGCAACCTCTGTCTCTCAGGTTCAGGCAATTCTCTTGCCTCAGCCTCCCAAGTAGCTGGGATTACAGGCACGCACTACCATGCCTGGCTAATTTTTGTATTTTTAGTAGAGATGGGGTTTCACCATGTTGGCCAGGCTGATCTCGAACTCCTGACCTCAAGTGATCTGCCCACCTCGGCCTCCCAAAGTACTGGGATTGCAGGTGTGAGCCACCACGCTTGGCCAAGTCTTTAAATATTCTTAACCTTTAAGAATGAAACAACACCTTTTCTGGATATTTTTCCAATTTAAATAGTGCTTATGGGTATATTCTGCAAAGAAAGTAATAATAGCTTTCATTCTTCCGTTTAAGATGAACTGAAGAATATTTACTATAATGAAATACAGGTATATTTTTGCCCATATGCATAAAAAGAAAAGTCTTGCACATCAATAAAATTTAATTTATAATTTGATGACATTTGTAAATCCATTGAAAGCTAATCTATATTTGGGAAGCCTTTTTGTATTATAAAGAAAATACTCTTAAGGTTCATTTATAATAAAATCATCACTAGATTGAAAAGCTTTAGCTGTTGGGCAGGCACAGAACTGAGTTTCCTTAAATAATTGAAACTGCTTATACTTCAATATATACAAATGGGAAGTAACCTAAAACAACTGATGTTTGGAATTAAATTAGCAGCCCTCATAAAATAAGTTTGGAAGTATCCCTTCCTCTTTAATTTTCTGGTAGAGTTTACATAGAACTGGTATTATTTCTTCCTTACATATTTGGTAGAATTTACAAATGAAGCCATTAAAGCCTGGAATTTTTTTGGTAGGAAGGTTTTTAACTATAAATTCCACTTATTAAATAGGCATAGTGCTCTTCAGGTTATCTGTTTCTTCTTGAACAAGCTTTGGTACCTTGTGTCTTTTAAAGAATTTTTCATTTCACCCAACTTTTCAATGTATCAGCATAAACTATCTCATAATATCCTCCTTATATCTGTAAAATTGGCAGTGATACACTCTCTCATTCCTGATACTGATAACTTTAATATGTTCTCTGTTTTTCTTAATCAGCCTGGCTAGATATTATCAATTTTATTGGTATTCTCAAGGAACCAACTTTCTATTTCATTGGTTTCTCTTTTTTGCTCCTGTTCTCTATTTCACTGATTTCTGGTTTTATCACTCTTCTGCTTACTCTGTGCCTACTGTTCTTTTTTGAGGTTGTAAAGGAGGAAGCTGAGGTCATTCGAGAACTTTTTTCCTTCTAATATAAGCATTTTAGTACTATAAATTTCTCTCTGAGTAATGCTTTAGCTGTATTCCACAATTTTAGATATGTTGTGATTTCTTTTTCTTTCAAAAAGGTCAAAACACTTTCTATTTCTTTTTAAACATTCTTTGATGTATGGGTTTTTAGAGGTATGTTATTTTATTTCCAGTATTTGGGGACTTTCCAAATATCTTTTTGTTATTGGTTTCTAATTTAATTCCCAATGATCAGAGACCATGTATTATATAATATAGATCCTTTTAGCTTTATTGACTTTTTTATGGCCCAAAATAGAGTTAATCTTGGTAAATGTTCCATGTGAACTTGAAAACAATGTGTATTTTGCTGTTGTTGGTTGGAGCGTTCCATAAATGTCACTTTGTTCAAGTTGTGTGGTAGTGTTCTTCAAATCTCCTATATCCTTATGGTGTTTTACATTTTTTTGTTTTGTTTTGTTTTGTTTTTCTATTTGTTCTATCAGTTATTAAGAAAGGAGTGTCAAAATCTCCAAGTGTAATTGTGGATTTGTCTATTTTTCCTTGCAGTTTTATCAGTTTTTATCTAATGTATTTGGAATCTTTGTTATTAGATTCATAAACATTTAAGATTGCTATATCCTCTATAAATTGAGCCTGTTGTCATTATGAAATGATGCTTTTTATCCCTAGTAGTATTTTTTGCTATGAAATCTACTGCATCTAATATTAATATAGCCACTCCAGCTTTCTTTTGGTTAGTGTTGCCATGGCATATCTTTACCATCCTTTTGCTTTTAACTTATTTTTGTCTTTATATTTAAAGAAGGTTTTTTGTAGGTGATATATAGTTAAGTCTTAACTTTTTGCATACAATCAGAGAATACCTTACTTTTAATTGAGGTATTTATTACATTTACACTTAATAAGATTATTGATATGTTTTTATTTAAATCTGCCATCTTGGTTTTTTTTTCATTTTTCTCATCTGTTTGCTCCCTTTTTTCTTTTTTTCTGCCTTCTTGTGTATTTTTTTATGATTCCATCTCATTTCCTTTGTTGGCTTATTAGATATAACTCATTGCCTTCATTAGCTTAATTATTGACTTAGGGTTTATAGAATACATCTTTAGCTGAATTCAGTCCATTTTTGTTTATTTTTTATTTTATTTTTTGGGACAGAGTCTTGCTCTGTCACCCAGGCTGGAGTGCAGTGGCGCCATCTCGGCTCACTGCCACCTCTGTCTCCCGGCTTCAAGTGATTCTTGTGCCTCAGCCTCTCTAGTAGCTGGGACTACAGGCATGCCACCATGCCATGCTAACTTTGGTATTTTTAGTACAGATGGGGTTTTGCCATGTTGGCCAGGCTGGTCTCAAACTCCTAATCTCAAGCGATCCACCTGCCTAGGCCTTCCAAAATGTTGGGATTATAGGTGTGAACCATCGGACACAGCCTCAGACCACTTTAAATAATATTATAATACTTTACATATGATATAAGAGCCTTGCACTAGTATACCATCATTTCCCTCTTCCCTACCATTATGCTATTATTGTAACATGTTTAACTTCTACATATATTTCACAATTCATTTTTAAAAATAAGACAGCTTTATTGAGATGTAATTACATAGATTACAATTCACACATTCAAAGCCTACAATTTAATTGTCTTTAATGCATTCACAGAGTTGTACAACCATCACCACAGTCAATTTTAGAACATTTTAATCATTCCCAGAAGCAATCCTGCAACCACTAGCAATAACTTCCCATTCCTTCTAACCCCCTTTCCCCAGCCTTAGACAACCAGTAATCTATTGTCTGTCTCTACAGATTTACCTATCCTGGACATTTTATATAAATGGAACATTTTAGTATGTACAGGTAGTCTTTTGTGACTGGATTTTTAACTTAGCATAACGTTTTCAAGTTTCATGTTGTAGCATTTATAAATACTTTATTCTTTTTATTGACAAATAATATTCCATTGTATGGATATAACACATTTGGTTTATCAGTTTATCAGCTGATGGCTATTTAGGTTGTTTTCACTTTTGACTGTTATGAATAATGCTATGAATATTTGTGTGCAGGTTTTTCTAGGGACATACATTTTTCATTTGTCTTGATATATACCTAGGAATGGAATTGCTGGGTCATGTGATAACTCTATGTTTAATAATTTGAGGAACTGCTGGATTGTTTTGCAAAGTGACTTTATCATTTTAGGTATCCACCAGCAGTGTTTGAGGGTTCTGATTTCTCCACATCCTTGTCAAGACTTGTTATTATCTTAATTTTTGATTCTGGTGAGCCCGTCGGGTGTCTCATGGTTTTGGTATACATTTCCATGATGACTGACAATGTCGAGCATCTTTTTATATGCTTATTGGTCATTTGTATCTTCCTTGGAGAAATATTTATTAATATTATTTGCCCATTTTAAATTGTGTTGTTTGTATTTTTATTACTGAGTTGTGAGAGTTCTTTATATATTTTGGATACCAATCCCTTATTGGATATATGATTTGCAGATATTTTCTCCCATTCTGTGGGTTGTCTTCTCACTTTCTTGATTATATGCATGTTAATCCCCAATCAGAAAAATGAATACTTAACTCTCTTTTCTTCCTTATCTCCCATAAACATGGATACTTACATCCCTGCTTTTCATCACCCAGTATGATTATAACAGTTTTAGTTAGATCAAAATTATTATGAAAATTATTACGTTATACAGAGCTGAGCCTGCGTGACTTTTTGTGGGCTTTTCCCCAGAAATTAGTAACTATTTTTCTTTTTTTGTTTTTGTTTTTTTTTTTTTTTTGAGTGTAATTCCAGCATTACACCCAGGCTGGAATGCAGTGGTGTAATCTCGGCTCACTGCAACCTCCACCTCCCAGGTTCAAGTGATTCTCCTACTTCAGCCTCCCAAGTAGCTGGGATTACAGGCACCCGCCACCATGCCCAGCTAATTTTTGTATTTTTAGTAGAAACGGGGTTTCACCATGTTGGTCAGGATGGCCTCAAACTCCTGACCTCAAGTGATCTGCCTGCCTCAGCCTCCCAAAGTGCTGGGGTTACAGGCGTGAACCACCACACCTGGCCTGATTTTTTTTATTGTTAGATTCAGGTTACATAACATTGGCAGAAATACCACAGAAGTGATGATATGTTCTTCTCATTGCATCTTCTTATATAGCACACAACTTTGATTTGTCTCATTATGATGATAAGTTTGTATACTTGGTTGAGATGGTGTAAAATTGCTGCACAATTATGATTCCCCCATTTAATTAGTAAGTATTTTGTGGGGAGGTAGCTTGAAACCATGTAAATATTTTCCACTTCTTTCAATTTATCCAACTTTCAATTTATGTATGTATGTATTTAATCCATATGGACTGATGATTTTATATTCAATTGGTTATAGTCTATTACTGTCAATATTTATTTTGATTCTCACATTGTCTCAGATTTGACCTGTGCAAGCCTCTTCTAATTTGCTTCTATGCTCTTTGGAAATGCATCCACAATTCTTTGAGAACTTTATCATTTTCTGCCTCAAGAAAATGAGCCAGGCTTATCTTGTACTTTCCTTGGTAGCCTTTGAATCAACTATTTCTCCCAGGAGTCCTGGTTCATTTTAGTAAGGAATGGTATTAGAAATCAAGATTTGAGCACCAGGTGTACTTATTGCTATTGGGGTATCACCATTCTTTTTATTTATTTATTTATTTATTTATTTTTATTATACTTTAAGTTTTAGGGTACATGTGCACATTGTGCAGGTTAGTTATATATGTATACATGTGCCATGCTGGTGCGCTGCACCCACTAACTCGTCATCTAGCATTAGGTATATCTCCCAATGCTATCCCTCCCCCCTCCCCCCACCCCACAACAGTCCCCAGAGTGTGATATTCCCCTTCCTGTGTCCATGTGATCTCATTGTTCAATTCCCACCTATGAGTGAGAATATGCGGTGTTTGGTTTTTTGTTCTTGCGATAGTTTACTGAGAATGATGATTTCCAATTTCATCCATGTCCCTACAAGGGACATGAACTCATCATTTTTTATGGCTGCATAGTATTCCATGGTGTATATGTGCCACATTTTCTTAATCCAGTCTATCATTGTTGGACATTTGGGTTGGTTCCAAGTCTTTGCTATTGTGAATAATGCCGCAATAAACATACGTGTGCATGTGTCTTTATAGCAGCATGATTTATAGTCCTTTGGGTATATACCCAGTAATGGGATGGCTGGGTCAAATGGTATTTCTAGTTCTAGATCCCTGAGGAATCGCCACACTGACTTCCACAATGGTTGAACTAGTTTACAGTCCCACCAACAGTGTAAAAGTGTTCCTATTTCTCCACATCCTCTCCAGCACCTGTTGTTTCCTGACTTTTTAATGATTGCCATTCTAACTGGTGTGAGATGATATCTCATAGTGGTTTTGATTTGCATTTCTCTGATGGCCAGTGATGATGAGCATTTTTTCATGTGTTTTTTGGCTGCATAAATGTCTTCTTTTGAGAAGTGTCTGTTCATATCCTCTGCCCACTTTTTGATGGGGTTGTTTGTTTTTTTCTAGTAAATTTGTTTGAGTTCATTGTAGATTCTGGATATTAGCCCTTTGTCAGATGAGTAGGTTGCGAAAATTTTCTCCCATTTTGTAGGTTGCCTGTTCAGTCTGATGGTAGTTTCTTTTGCTGTGCAGAAGCTCTTTAGTTTAATTAGATCCCATTTGTCAATTTTGTCTTTTGTTGCCATTGCTTTTGGTGTTTTAGACATGAAGTCCTTGCCCACGCCTATGTCCTGAATGGTAATGCCTAGGTTTTCTTCTAGGGTTTTTATGGTTTTAGGTCTAACGTTTAAATCTTTAATCCATCTTGAATTGATTTTTGTATAAGGTGTAAGGAAGGGATCCAGTTTCAGCTTTCTACATATGGCTAGCCAGTTTTCCCAGCACCATTTATTAAATAGGGAATCCTTTCCCCATTGCTTGTTTTTCTCAGGTTTGTCAAAGATCAGATAGTTGTAGGTATGTGGCGTTATTTCTGAGGGCTCTGTTCTGTTCCATTGATCTATATCTCTGTTTTGGTACCAGTACCATGCTGTTTTTGTTACTGTAGCCTTGTAGTATAGTTTGAAGTCAGGTAGTGTGATGCCTCCAGCTTTGTTCTTTTGGCTTAGGATTGACTTGGCAATGCGGGCTCTTTTTTGGTTCCATATAAACTTTAAAGTAGTTTTTTCCAATTCTGTGAAGAAAGTCATTGGTAGCTTGATGGGGATGGCATTGAATCTGTAAATGACCTTGGGCAGTATGGCCATTTTCACGATATTGATTCTTCCTACCCATGAGCATGGAATGTTCTTCCATTTGTTTGTATCCTCTTTTATTTCCTTGAGCAGTGGTTTGTAGTTCTCCTTGAAGAGGTCCTTCACATCCCTCGTAAGTTGGATTCCTAGGTATTTGATTCTCTTTGAAGCAATTGTGAATGGGAGTTCACTCATGATTTGGCTCTCTGTTTGTCTGTTGTTGGTGTATAAGAATGCTTGTGATTTTTGTACGTTGATTTTGTATCCTGAGACTTTGCTGAAGTTGCTTATCAGCTTAAGGAGATTTTGGGCTGAGACAATGGGGTTTTCTAGATAAACAATCATGTCGTCTGCAAACAGGGACAATTTGACTTCCTCTTTTCCTAATTGAATACCCTTTATTTCCTTCTCCTGTCTGATTGCCCTGGCCAGAACTTCCAACACTATGTTGAATAGGAGCGGTGAGAGAGGGCATCCCTGTCTTGTGCCAGTTTTCAAAGGGAATGCTTCCAGTTTTTGCCCATTCAGTATGATATTGGCTGTGGGTTTGTCATAGATAGCTCTTATTATTTTGAAATACGTCCCATCAATACCTAATTTATTGAGAGTTTTTAGCATGAACGGTTGTTGAATTTTGTCAAAGGCTTTTTCTGCATCTATTGAGATAATCATGTGGTTTTTGTCTTTGGCTCTGTTTATATGCTGGATTACATTTATTGATTTGCGTATATTGAACCAGCCTTGCATCCCAGGGATGAAGCCCACTTGATCATGGTGGATAAGCTTTTTGATGTGCTGCTGGATTCGGTTTGCCAGTATTTTATTGAGGATTTTTGCGTCAATGTTCATCAAGGATATTGGTCTAAAATTCTCTTTTTTGGTTGTGTCTCTGCCCGGCTTTGGTATCAGAATGATGCTGGCCTCATAAAATGAGTTAGGGAGGATTCCCTCTTTTTCTATTGATTGGAATAGTTTCAGAAGCAATGGTACCAGTTCCTCCTTGTACCTCTGGTAGAATTTGGCTGTGAATCCATCTGGTCCTGGACTCTTTTTGGTTGGTAAACTATTGATTATTGCCACAATTTCAGCTCCTGTTATTGGTCTATTCAGAGATTCAGCTTCTTCCTGGTTTAGTCTTGGGAGAGTGTATGTGTCGAGGAATGTATCCATTTCTTCTAGATTTTCTAGTTTATTTGCGTAGAGGTGTTTGTAGTATTCTCTGATGGTAGTTTGTATTTCTGTGGGATCGGTGGTGATATCCCCTTTATCATTTTTTATTGTGTCTATTTGATTCTTCTCTCTTTTTTTCTTTATTAGTCTTGCTAGCGGTCTATCAATTTTGTTGATCCTTTCAAAAAACCAGCTCCTGGATTCATTGATTTTTTGAAGGGTTTTTTGTGTCTCTATTTCCTTCAGTTCTGCTCTGATCTTAGTTATTTCTTGCCTTCTGCTAGCTTTTGAATGTGTTTGCTCTTGCTTTTCTAGTTCTTTTAATTGTGATGTTAGGGTGTCAATTTTGGATCTTTCCTGCTTTCTCTTGTGGGCATTTAGTGCTATAAATTTCCCTCTACACACTGCTTTGAATGCATCCCAGAGATTCTGGTATGTTGTGTCTTTGTTCTCGTTGGTTTCAAAGAACATCTTTATTTCTGCCTTCATTTCGTTATGTACCCAGTAGTCATTCAGGAGCAGGTTGTTCAGTTTCCATGTAGTTGAGCGGCTTTGAGTGAGATTTTTAATCCTGAGTTCTAGTTTGATTGCACTGTGGTCTGAGAGATAGTTTGTTATAATTTCTGTTCTTTTACATTTGCTGAGGAGAGCTTTACTTCCAACTATGTGGTCAATTTTGGAATAGGTGTGGTGTGGTGCTGAAAAAAATGTATATTCTGTTGATTTGGGGTGGAGAGTTCTGTAGATGTCTATTAGGTCCGCTTGGTGCAGAGCTGAGTTCAATTCCTGGGTATCCTTGTTGACTTTCTGTCTCGTTGATCTGTCTAATGTTGACAGTGGGGTGTTAAAGTCTCCCATTATTAATGTGTGGGAGTCTAAGTCTCTTTGTAGGTCACTCAGGACTTGCTTTATGAATCTGGGTGCTCCTGTATTGGGTGCATATATATTTAGGATAGTTAGCTCCTCTTGTTGAATTGATCCCTTTACCATTATGTAATGGTCTTCTTTGTCTCTTTTGATCTTTGTTGGTTTAAAGTCTGTTTTATCAGAGACTAGGATTGCAACCCCTGCCTTTTTTTGTTTTCCATTTGCTTGGTAGATCTTCCTCCATCCTTTTATTTTGAGCCTATGTGTGTCTCTGCACGTGAGATGGGTTTCCTGAATACAGCACACTGATGGGTCTTGACTCTTTATCCAACTTGCCAGTCTGTGTCTTTTAATTGGAGAATTTAGTCCATTTACGTTTAAAGTCAATATTGTTATGTGTGAATTTGATCCTGTCATTATGATGTTAGCTGGTGATTTTGCTCATTAGTTGATGCAGTTTCTTCCTAGTCTTGATGGTCTTTACATTTTGGCATGATTTTGCAGCGGCTGGTACCGGTTGTTCCTTTCCATGTTTAGCGCTTCCTTCAGGAGCTCTTTTAGGGCAGGCCTGGTGGTGACAAAATCTCTCAGCATTTGCTTGTCTGTAAAGTATTTTATTCCTCCTTCACTTATGAAGCTTAGTTTGGCTGGATATGAAATTCTGGGTTGAAAATTCTTTTCTTTAAGAATGTTGAATATTGGCCCCCACTCTCTTCTGGCTTGTAGGGTTTCTGCTGAGAAATCCGCTGTTAGTCTGATGGGCTTCCCTTTGAGGGTAACCCGACCTTTCTCTCTGGCTGCCCTTAACATTTTTTCCTTCATTTCAACTTTGGTGAATCTGACAATTATGTGTCTTGGAGTTGCTCTTCTCGAGGAGTATCTTTGTGGTGTTCTCTGTATTTCCTGAATCTGAATGTTGGCCTGCCTTGCTAGATTGGGGAAGTTCTCCTGGATAATATCCTGAAGAGTGTTTTCCAACTTGGTTCCATTCTCCGCATCACTTTCAGGTACACCAATCAGACGTAGATTTGGTCTTTTCACATAGTCCCATATTTCTTGGAGGCTTTGCTCATTTCTTTTTATTCTTTTTTCTCTAGACTTCCCTTCTCGCTTCATTTCATTCATTTCATCTTCCATTGCTGATACCCTTTCTTCCAGTTGATCGCATCAGCTCCTGAGGCTTCTGCATTCTTCACGTAGTTCTCGAGCCTTGGTTTTCAGCTCCATCAGCTCCTTTAAGCACTTCTCTGTATTGGTTATTCTAGTTATACATTCGTCTAAATTTTTTTCAGAGTTTTCAACTTCGTTGCCTTTGGTTTGAATGTCCTCCTGTAGCTCAGAGTAATTTGATCGTCTGAAGCCTTCTTCTCTCAGCTCGTCAAAATCATTCTCCATCCAGCTTTGTTCCGTTGCTGGTGAGGAACTGCGTTCCTTTGGAGGAGGAGAGGTGCTCTGCGTTTTAGAGTTTCCAGTTTTTCTCTTCTGTTTTTTCCCCATCTTTGTGGTTTTATCTACTTTTGGTCTTTGATGATGGTGATGTACAGATGGGTTTTCGGTGTGGATTTCCTTTCTGTTTGTTAGTTTTCCTTCTAACAGACAGGACCCTCAGCTGCAGGTCTGTTGGAATACCCTGCCGTGTGAGGTGTCAGTGTGCCCCTGCTGGGGGGGTGCCTCCCAGTTAGGCTGCTCGGGGGTCAGGGGTCAGGGACCCACTTGAGGAGGCAGTCTGCCCGTTCTCAGATCTCCAGCTGCGTGCTGGGAGAACCACTGCTCTCTTCAAAGCTGTCAGACAGGGACATTTAAGTCTGCAGAGGTTACTGCTGTCTTTTTGTTTGTCTGTGCCCTGCCCCCAGAGGTGGAGCCTACAGAGGCAGGCAAGCCTCCTTGAGCTGTGGTGGGCTCCACCCAGTTCGAGCTTCCCGGCTGCTTTGTTTACCTAAGCAAGCCTGGGCAATGGTGGGCGCCCCTCCCCCAGCCTCGCTGCCGCCTTGCAGTTTGATCTCAGACTGCTGTGCTAGCAATCAGCGAGATTCCGTGGGCGTAGGACCCTCTGAGTCAGGTGTGGGATATAGTCTCGTGGTGCGCCATTTTTTAAGCCGGTCTGAAAAGCGCAATATTCGGGTGGGAGTGACCCGATTTTCCAGGTGCATCCGTCACCCCTTTCTTTGACTCGGAAAGGGAACTCCCTGACCCCTTGCGCTTCCCAGGTGCGGCAATGCCTCGCCGTGCTTCGGCTCGCGCACGGTGCATGCACCCACTGGCCTGCGCCCACTGTCTGGCACTCCCTAGTGAGATGAACCCGGTACCTCAGATGGAAATGCAGCAATCACCCTGCGTCGCTCACGCTGGGAGCTGTAGACCGGAGCTGTTCCTATTAGGCCATCTTGGCTCCTCCCCCCCGGGTATCACCATTCTAAAACCCTCTCATGGCTAGGGCATGTGTGTGTATATATATATATATATATATATATATATGCATAAATATATAGATATTGACCTCTATATTTATTTCTGTATTTATCTATACAATAGAAAATCATACGTTCATACCAATACTTCCAATTTCAATTTACAGTCACAGGGTTCATACTAGTTTTCTCTCTTTCCATATTAGTAACTTTCTTCTCTGTCGATGAAAAACCTGATGAGAAATCCTATTATCCAATGAGAAGTCCTCATTATTCTTATTATATTAATATATTTGATATATTCAGGAGGAATACCAATCTCCTACTACTGCTATTCCCTCCCCCATGCAGATACCATCTTCACTCTGCCTATGCTGTAGTACTCCCTGCTGAACTGTCTTCCTATGCTGAAATCCTTCTCACCTCTCTCAGGCTCAAGCGGCCCTTCTACGCAGAGGAGGCTTTCTTCAGCCTACTTGGGATCCAAAACCTGTGTCAGGTTTTCCCTCTTCCCTTGCATGAAAAACCTCCTGTTGTTCATATTCAGGCTCATATACCCTTGCTAAGTAGACCTTCAGTTTAAATGCCTTCCTTGTCCTCCTGTGCTATACCACCCCTCCGTCCTCTCCCTGCTCTGGCTTTGCCACCCCCACACCAACGATGCTCTCTTCTTCCTATTTGGGCCCTAACAACTGATACTACATCACATTGTTCATATTAAAATAAAATGATTTTTCAATATATATGGAGGGTTCTTCACTTTATTTTTGAATATGTTGCTAGCCTAACCTTTTTTTCTTTGCATATGTTTAACAGTGTTGTTGGAATCAGTAAATGTTTTAGGATTTTCAGAGACTTAAACATGAATAATCAATATAAATAAAAACAAAGTACCACAGTTAATGTTTATGATATTTTGCCAGATGTCACTGCTTTGGATGATATTTTTGAATGAAAAATATCTTAAATACTTAACAGTTTTCACTTATGAATAGCATATTTTACATAGAAAAATGCAATGCAGTTTAATAGAACAGGAAATGGCCACTTTATATAGATAATTAGTATTTGTATTAGTTTTTTTTTTCTTTCTTTCTTTTTTGAGACAGAGTCTCACTCTGTTATCTAAGCTGGAGTGCAGTGGTGTGATCATAGTTTACTTTAGCCTTGACCTCCCTGGCTTATGCAATCTTCCTACCTCAGCCGCCTGAGTAGCCAAGACCACAGGCATGCGCTACCACACCCAACTAATTTTTAAGTTTTTTGTAGAGGCGGGGAATTGCCTTTTTGCCCAGGCTTGTCTTGAACTCCTGGGTTCAAGCAATCCTCCTATCTTGGCCTCCTGAAGTGCTGAGTTTATGGGTGTGAGTCACTGTGCCTGGCCTGTATTAGTTTTCTAAGGCTGTGTAACAAAACACTATGAACTGCACATCCTAAAATAATAGAAATTTATTGTCTTACAGATTTAGAGGCTAATAATCTGAAATCAAGATGTTTTAGGGCCATGCTCTCCCTGCGAAACCTGTAGGGGAATCCTTTCTTGCCTCTTCCTAACTTTTGGTGATTTGTTTACAATTATTGCCATTTCTTGGCTTGAATCTTCATAACGCCAATCTGTGTTTCCTCGTCAAATGGTGGTGTCCCTGTGTTTCCACGTGTTCACAACGCCAATCTGTGTTTCCTCTTCAAATGGTGGTGTCCCTGTGTTTCCACGTGTTCACAACGCCAATCTGTGTTTCCTCTTCAAATGGTGGTGTCCCTGTGTTTCCACGTGTTCACAACGCCAATCTGTGTTTCCTCTTCAAATGGTGGTGTCCCTGTGTTTCCATGTGTTCACATGGCTGTCTTTGTATGACATCAATATTATTGGACTAGGGGCTTACCCCACTCCAGTATTACATCATTGTAACAATTACTAACCTCTGGAATGACCCTATTTCCAAATAAGATCACATTTTGAGGTACTGAGGGTTAGAACTTCAACAGAATTTTTTTGGAGGGAACACAATTCAACCTTTAACAGTGTATAAGTGAAGGCTATGTTTCTATTTTACTATAGGAAAGAATTAATCATCAGATTATACCTGACAGCAATCTCTTTATTGTCAATTTATGTAACATATAGTATTATGCAATCACACAGTTTCATACAGTGTCACTAGTTATAGGAATTAGTAATATACATCTTTTTGCACTAGACAATTTCTGGTTAAATTAGGAAAAAGATATCACTTTGACCAACTAGTTTTCTGAGAAATATCTGTGAATAGCTTGCCTGCTTCTGTACTCAGTTTGACTATCAGATTTTAGAAAAGTCTTCTGGTCTAGGTTTAAGGTAATTCAGTAAGCTAAGAATCTGGAACCTTTTTTTCTGTTCAGAAAAAAAAATATATAATTAGCGCCATAAGGTTTTAAAGGGTCAATGTTACTTCCCATCCTTTTTTCTTTCTTTCTTTCTTTTTTTATGTATATTTTAGGTTCTGGGTTACATGTGCAGAACATACAGTTTTGTTACATAGGTATACACGTGCCGTGGTGGTTTGCTGCACCTATCAACCCATCACCTACATTAGGTATTTTTCCTAATGTTATCGCTCCCCTAGCCCTCCACCCCCCACAGGCCCCAGTGTGTGATGTTCCCCTCCCTGTGTCCGTGTGTTCTCGTTGTTCAACTCCCACTTATGAGTGAGAACATGTGGTGTTTGGTTTTCTAATCTTGTGATAGTTTGCTGAGAATAATGGTTTCCAGCTTCATCCATGTCCCTGTGAAGCACATGAACTCATCCTTTTTTATGGCTGCACAGTATTCCATGGTGTATATGTGCCACATTTTCTTAATCCAGTCTATCACTGATGGACATGTGAGTTGGTTCCAAGTCTTTGCTATTGTGAATAGTGCTGCAATAAACATACATGTACGTGTGTCTTTATCGTAGAATGATTTATAATCTTTTGGGTATATGCCCAGTAATGGGATTGCTGGGTCAAATGGTATTTCTAGTTCTAGATCCTTGAGGAATCACCACACTGTCTTCCACAATGGTTGAACTAATTTACACTCCCACCAACAGTGTAAAAGGGATCCTATTTCTCCACATCCTCTCCAGCATCTGTTGTTTCCTAACTTTTTAATGATCGCCATTCTAACTGGCATGTGATGGTATCTAGTTGTGGTTTTGATTTGCATTTCTCTAATGACCAGTGATGATAAGCATTTTTTCATAAGTCTGTTGGCTGCATAAATGTCTTCTTTTGAGAATTGTCTGTTCATATCCTTTGCCCATTTTTTGATGGGGTTGTTTGCTTTTTTTCTTGTAAATTTCTTTAAGTTATTTCTAGATTCTGGATGTTAGCCCTTTGTCGGATGGATAGATTGCAAAAATTTTCTCCCATTCTGTAGGTTGCCTATTCACTCTGATGATAGTTTCTTTTGCTGTGCAGAAGCTCTTTAGTTTAATTAAGTCCCACTTGTCAATTTTGGCTTTTGTTGCCGTTGCTTTTGGTGTTTTAGACATGAAGTCTTTGCCCATGCCTATGTCCTGAATGGTATTGCCCAGGTTTTCTTCTAGGGTTTTTATGGTTTTAGGTCTAACATTTAAGTATTTGATCCATTGTGAGTTTACTTTTGTATAAGGTGTAACGAAGGGGTCTAGTTTCAGTTTTCTGCATATGGCTAACCAGTTTTCCCAGCACCATTTATTAAATAGGGAATCTTTTCCCCATTGCTTGTATGTCTCAGGTTTGTCAAAGATCAGATGGTCATACATGTGTGGTGTTATTTCTGAGGCCTCCGTTCTGTTCCGTTGGTCTATATATCTGTTTTGGTACCAGTACCATGCTGTTTTGGTTACTGTAGCCTTGTAGTACAGCTTGAAGTCAGGTACCGTGATGCTTTGTTTAATCTTGGCTATGCGGGCCCTTTTTTGGTTCCATATGAACTTTAAAATAATTTTTCCAATTCTGTGAAGAAAGTCATTGGTAGCTTGATGGGGATAGCCTTGAATCTATAAATTACTTTGGGCAGTATGGCTTTTTTCACGATATTGATTCTTCTTATCCATGAGCATGGAATATTTTTCCATTTGTTTGTGTCCTGTCTTATTTCTTTGAGCAGTGGTTTGTAGTTCTCCCTGAAGAGGTCCTTCACATCCCTTGTAAGTTGGATTCCTAGGCATTTTATTCTCTTAGTAGCAATAGTGAATGGGAGTTCACTCATGATTTGGCTCTCTGTTTATTGGTTATTGGTGTATAGGCATGCTTGTGATTTTGCACATTGATTTTGTGTCCAGAGAATTTGCTGAAGTTGCTTATCACCTTAAGAAGATTTTGAGCTGAGACAATGGGGTTTTCTAAATATACAATCATGTCTTCTGCAAACAGAGACAATTTGACTTCCTCTCTTCCTATTCGAATACCCTTTATTTCTTTCTCTTGCCTGATTGCCCTGGCCAGAACTTCCAATACTATCTTGAATAGGAGTGATGAGAAAGGGCATCCTTGTCTTGTGCCAGTTTTCAAAGGGAATGCTTCCAGTTTTTGCCCATTCAGTATGATATTGGCTGTAGATTTGTCATTAATAGCTCTTATTATGTTGAGATACATTCCATTGATACCCACTTTATTGAGAGTTTTTAGCATGAAATGCTGTTGAATTTTCTGAAGGCCTTTTCTGCATCTATTCAGATAATCATGTGGTTTTTGTGTTGGTTCTGTTTTTGTGATGGATTATGTTTATTGATTTTATGTATGTTGAACCAGACTTGCATCCCAGGGATGAAGCCGACTTGATTGTGGTGGATAAGCTTTTTGATGTGCTGCTGGATTCGGTTTGCCAGTATTTTATTGCGGATTCTCGCATTGATGTTCATCAGGGATGTTAGCCTAAAATTCTCTTTTTTTCTTGTGTCTCTGCCAGGATTTGGTATCAGGATGATGCTGGCCTCATAAAATGAGTTAAAGAGAATTCCCTCTTTTTCTATTGATCGGAATATTTCAGAAGGAATGGTCCCAGCTCCTCTTTGTGCCTCTGGTAGAATTCGGCTATGAATCCATCTGGTCCTGGACTTTTTTGGTTGCTAGGCTATTAATTATTGCCTCAATTTCAGAACCTGTTATTGGTCTATTCAGAGATTTACCTTCTTTCTGGTTTAGTCTTAGAAGGGTGTATGTGTCCAGGAATTTATCAATTTCTTCTAGATTTTCCAGTTTATTTGCATAGAGGTGTTTATAGTATTCTCTATGGTAGTTTGAATTTCTGTGGGATCGATGGTGATATCCACTTTATCATTTTTTATTGCATCTATTTGATTCTTCTCTCTTTTATTCTTTATTAGTCTTGCTATTGGGCTATCTCTTTTGTTGATCTTTTAAAAAACCAGCTCCTGGATTCATTGATTTTTTGAAGGGTTTTTTGTGTCTCTATTTCCTTTAGTTCTGCTCTGATTTTAGTTATTTCTTATCTTCTGCTACTTTTGAATTTTTTTGCTCTTGACTGTCTAGTTCTTTTAATTGTGATGTTAGGGTGTCAATTTTAGATCTTCCCTGCTTTCTCTTGTGGGCATTTAGTGGTATAAATTTCCCTCTACACACTGCTTTAAATGTGTCCCAGAGATTCTGGTACGTTGTGTCTTTGTTCTCGCTGGTTTCGAAGAACATCTTTATTTCTCCCTTCATTTTGTTATTTACTTAGTAGTCATTCAGGAGCAGGTTGTTCAGTTTCCATGTAGTTGTGTGGTTTTGAGTGAGTCTCTTAATCCTGAGTTCTAATTTATTGCACTGTGGTCTGAGAGGCAGTTTGTTGTGATTTCTATTCTTATACATTTGCTGAGGAGTGTTTTACTTCCAATTATGTGGTTGATTTTAGAATTAGTGTGATATGGTGCTGAGAAGAATGTATATTCTGTTTATTTGGGGTGGAGAGTTCTGTAGATTTCTGTTAGGTCCACTTGGTTCAGAGTTGAGTTGAAGTCCTGGATATCCTTGTTAATTTTCTGTCTCATTGATCTGTCTAATATTGACAGTGGTGTATTAAAGTCTCCCATTATTATTGTGCAGGAGTCTAAGTCTCTTTGTAGATCTCTAAGAACTTGCTTTATGAATCTGGGTGCTCCTGTATTGGGTGTGTATATATTTAGGACAGTTAGCTCTTCTTGTTGAATTGATCCCTTTACCAATATGTAATGGCCTTCTTTGTCCTTTTTTATCTTTGTTGGTTTCAAGTCTGCTTTATCAGAGACTAGGATTGTAACCGCTGCTTTTTTTTGCTTTCCATTTGCTTAGTAGATCTTCCTCCATCCCTTTATTTTGAGCCTCGTGTGTCTTTGCATGTGTGATGGGTCTCCTGAATACAGCACGCTGATGGGTCTTCACTGTTTATCCAACTTGCCAGTATGTGTCTTTTAATTGGAGCATTTATCCCATTTACATTTAAGGTTAATATTGTTACATCTGAATTTGATCCTGTCATCATGATGCTAGCTGGTCATTTCTCCCATTAATTTATGCAGTTTTTCCATAGCATTGATGGTCTTTACAATTTGGCATGTGTTTGCAGTGGTTGGTACTGGTTATTCCTATCCATGTTTAGTGCTTCCTGCAGGAGCTCTTGTAAGGCAGGCCTGGTGGTGACAAAAATCTCTCAGCATTTGCTTCTCACTAAAGGATTTTATTTCTCCTTCACTTATGAATCTTAGTTTGGCTGGATATGAAATTATGGGTTGAAAATTCTTTTCTTTAAGAATGTTGAATATTGGCCCCCACTGTCTTCTGGCTTGCAGGGTTTCTGCTGAGAGATCCGCTGTTAGTCTGATGGGCTTCCCTTTGTGGGTAACCTGACCTTTCTCTGGCTGCCCTTAACATTTTTTCCTTCATTTCAACCTTGGTGAATCTGCCAATTATGTGTCTTGGGGTTGCTCTTCTTGAGGAGTGTCTTTGTGGTGTTCTCTGTATTTCTTGAATTTGAATGTTGGCCTGTCTTGCTAGGTTGGGGAAGTTCTCCTGGATAATATCCTGAAGAGTGTTTTCTAACTTGGGGCCATTCTCCCAGTCACTTTCAGGTACACCAATCAAATGTAGATTTGGTCTTTTCACCTAGTCCCATATTTCTTGGAGGCTTTGTTTGTTTCTTTTCACTCTTTTTTCTCTAATCTTGTCTTCTCTCTTTATTTCATTAATCTGATCTTCAGTCACTGATATCCTTTCTTCACTTGATCGAATCAGCTATTGAAACTTGTGTGTGCTTCAGGAAGTTCTCATACTGTGCTTTTCAACTCCATCAGGACATTTAAGCTCTTCTCTATATGGTTATTCTAGTTAGCCATTCATCTAACCTTTTTTCAAGGTTTTTAGCTTCCTTTTGATGGGTTAGAACCTGCTCCTTTAGCTTGGAGAAGTTTGTTATTACCGACCTTCTGAAGCCTACTTCTGTCAAGTCGTCAAACTCATTCTGCATCCAGTTTTGTTCCCTTGCTGGTGAGGAGTTGTGTTCCTTTGGAGGAGAAAAGGTGTTCTGGTTTTTGGAATTTTCAGCCTTTCTGCTCTGGCTTCTCCCCATCTTCATGGTTTTACCTACCTTTGTCCTTTGATGTTGGTAACCTACGGATGGGGTTTTGTGTGGATGTCCTTTTTGTTGATTTTGATGCCACTCCTTTCTGTTTGTTAGTTTTCTTTCTAACAGACAGGCCACTCAGCTGCAGGTCTGTTGGAGTTTGCTGGAAGTCCACTCCAGACCCTGTTTGCCTGGATATCACCAGCAGAGGCTGCAGAACAGCAAATATTGCTGCCTGATCCTTCCTCTGGAAGCTTCGTCCCAGAGGGGCAACCGTCTGTATGCGGTGTCTGTTGGCCCCTACTGGGAGGTGTCTCCCAGTCAGGCTACACAGGGATCAGGGACCCACTTGAAGAGGCAGTCTCTCTGTTATTGGAGCTCGAACACCATGCTGGGAGAACCACTGCTCTCTTCAGAGCTGTTATGCAGGGACGTTTAAGTCTGGAGAAGCTGCCTGCTGCCTTTTTTTCAGATATGCCCTGCCCCCAGAGGTGGAATCTAGAGAGGCAGTAGGCCTTGCTGAGCTGCAGTGGGCTCCACCTAGCTCGAGCTTCCCTGCCACTTTGTTTACACTGTGTGTATAGAACCGCCTACTCAAGCCTCAGCAATGGCGGACACCCCTCCCCCTGCCAAGCTCCCACGTCCCAGGTTGATCTCAGACTGCTGAGCTACCAGGGAGGAGGTCTCTGTGGGCGTGGAACCTGCTGAGCCAGGCACGGAAGGGGATCTCCTGGTCTGCCAGTTGTGAAGACCGTGGGAAAAGTGTAGTATTTGGGCAAGAGTGCTCCTCCAGGTACAGTCACTCACAACTTCCCTTGGCTAGGAAAGAGAAATCCCCCCACCCCTTGTGCTTCCCGGGTGAGGTGATGCCCTGCCCTGTTTCGGCTCGCCCTCCGTGGGCTGTACCCACTGTCCAAGCAGTCCCAGTGAGATGAATCAGGTACCTCAGTTGGAAATGCAGTAATCACCCATCTTCTGCGTCGATCTCGCTGGAAGCTGTAGACTGGAGCTCTTCCTATTTGGCCATCTTGGAAGCGTGGTCCACTTCCCATCCTTTAAACTAAGGAAAACTTTAGTTTTGGGAGAATCAGTCAGAATTGTAAATCTTTTTCTCACCATTGTGTTTCTGTCCTTTGTGGAGGCTTTTTGTTAAGACTGTACAGATCAGATTTAGTAACCTTTAGGGAAACTTAAGCAATATATTTAACTTTATGCATGATTCATGGCTTTCATTATTTCTTATAATGTTTCTCAGTTATCATTTTTTCAACCATCTGAAAATTTGTTTTGAAAGGTTCTTTTCTCATTTAATATAAGCACAAATCTCTTAATTGAATACAGTATTTACTAAGTTCAGACTTGTGCTGGTTAAACTGAATGATTTGCTAAAACTTGTGAATGAACTAAATGCTTTCAGAAAATTTTCAGTAAGAAATTGTTTGCCTAAGATGAGTTCTTATTCTTTCTTTTTAAGAATATTGATTCCTAGAAAATGCATGTTTCTGATCATAAGTGTTCACTAAAAAAAAGCTTAAATTTCTTATCTTAACACAATTTTCTTTCTATACAGTATCTATAACCATAGCACTTAATGTATTGCATTAAGAATATTTGTGTTTTCCACTACAAATGCTTAAAATACTTTCCCCAACATTTGAAAAATTTATATTAAAGATATTTTTCTAATTTTTATCATGAGTTTTTTGCATCATTTTGAATAACTTTTTTCAAATTATTTCAGACTGCCATATAGAGTATCTGAAGTAATGATTCCTTCTTTGATTTATTCTATGATTCGTTTTAGTAAGTATTATGATAAGTGCTAAAATATAATAAGAATTACAGCTCTGATCCAAAAGAATTTATACTCCAATGTTATATTTGGGTAAAAATAAAATAAGCAATTACAGCATAGTATTATCTAGAACTGCAAGGGATCTGAGATTCTACCCTAGTTGCAAACTAACTAGTTAGCCTGCCATAGTTTCATAGATGCTGACAGAAGGCACAAGATGCTTGGGTCAAAGAGAAATATAAACATGCTATTATCGCTTCATTAAAAAAATATAAAATGGCTTTTTTTGCTTGTTTTTACTTCCCCCTCTACTTTTCTTCTGTTTCTCTGTAAAGCAATATTTTTTGGAAGGATTATCTGTAACTGATGTATCTAATTATGCTTCTTTTCTCTCCAAACCCATTCCAAACAAATCTTCGCCTCACCACTCCACTGGGAGGATTATCTGTAATTTGTGTATCTAATTATGCTCCTTTTCTCAAAGCCACCAATGATTTCCATATTGCTATATCCAGTGGTTAATGGCAGTGCTCATCATGCTTGACCTAGCAGCAAAATTTGACTCAGATGAACACACTCGTTTCCCGTTTTCTTCTTTTGCCTTCTGTAAGAGTATTCTTTTCTTTCTACCTTCCTGTTTATTATTATTTTTAGCCTTTTCTTAAAGTAATGAGAAATAATATACAATACAGAAAACTGTACAAAATAAAAATGTAATGTTACATTGATTTATCACAAAGTGAACATTCATGTAACAACCACTCACGTAAAGAAATAGTTATCACCAATACCTCAAAAATTCCCCTTCTTCTCCTTCCCATCCATTATTTTCTGTCTCCGAAAAGAAACCACTTTTAGTAATCATTTCCTTTTCTTTGTAATTTAGTTTGACTTGATCTATTAAAAACTTTATATATAAAGGGATTATTCAATGCATATTTTTTGTACCTGACTTCTTCAAGTCAACATTTTATTTGTGAGATTTAACCATGTTGTTTCATTCAGCTTTAGCTCATTTATTTTCACTGCTATATGATATTCCACTGTATATTAATATGCCATTATTTATCCATTTCATTATTGCTGAACTTTTGAGTTGCTGACAGTTTTTGCAATCAGAAATAATACTGCTGAACAATCTTGTACCCATCTCTTAATGTAATTGTACATATGTTTTTATTTGGTATATAGTTAAGAGTGGAATTTCTGGGTCATGTGGTATGCATATATTCAACTTTGGTAGATAATGCCAAAATGTTTTTCAAAATGATTTATCCATTTATCCTCCCATCAGCGTATGAGAACTCCAGTTTTTCTTCCCCAAACCTGATATTACTGGTTTTAAAATTTTAGCCATAGCATTTTAATAAACGTGGTTTTAATTTGTGTTTTCCTATTAATGAGGTTGAACATCCTTTCATATGTATATTGACCATTTGAATATCTTCTTTTGTGAAAGTCTTGCTTGAGATTCTTACTCATTTTTCTATTTGGTTTATCTGCTTTTGTGATTTGTATAGCTTCTTTTCACATATTAGATATAAGCCCTTTTTTGGTTATGTGTGTTACAAACATTTCTTCCCATTTTGTAGTTTAATTTGCATTGAGCATTGTGGGATAGATGCTGTTGGTATGCTACCCACATTGCCTTGGTATTCACTTTTGTGCAGGAAGACTTCTTGCTTGAAGCAGCTGAGACTCTGCTTTCTGAAGAATTTCTCTGGCCATAAGAGAGGCTGGAGGGTATTAGGGAATTGATGCCCTGGCAACAGCTCTTAACCAACACTGAATAGGAGTTGATGAATAAATATCCCATTTTCCTTACCTCTGGAGATAGCTTCTGAAACTTACTCTATTCCATCTCTCAGATGTCTCCATCTGAGAGATGGAGACAAATTGGTTACTTGATCATTAATGTCTCCTGTACAGGTATCCTTTCCTTCTCTGTCTTACTTCCCCACTCCCTTGCTTGTTTTTGCTGGAATTACTTTTTAAAATAAACTATTTGCTCTCAAATTCTAGTTTCTCAGAGTTGGCTTTTGGAGAACCTATCTTGAGTTAGTAATATCTTTTGATAAGTAGAAATTCATAATTTAAATGGATCTAGTTTATCAGTTTTTTTTCCCTTCATAGTTAGTGTTTGCTATGTCCTGCGTAAGAAGTCTTTACCTACTCTAATATCTTGATTGTACCCATGGAATTTTAATTTTAATTTATGAAGATGATTGAATGATAACATGGAGACACTAATGCTATTGTTTATTACTTATAGTTCCCAAGAGGAGAGGGCATGTCAGGCAGGACCACCTGGGGAAGTACTAGGGTTGGTCGAGAGGCAGAAGGAGCAAGGAGAAACATGGGCAAAAATGCCAGGAAGTTGCTAGGTAGGGAAGTCACCTGTTGGGCAGGAAGTAAAACACAGATGTTGAAGTTTGTGATTGGAGGGTTCGTAATATGATTTTCACATGCCCGCAAAAGCCAGACTGCAAGGGAGACGTAAACAACTTTAGCTATTAGTTTCACCATGTGATTAATGGGTGCCAAATCATCAATTACAAAATCTATAAAAGTTAATTAGAACACACAAGGCCATGAAGATATTCTTTATTAATTCCAGATATTTTATTGTTTTACCTTTTATACTTAGATCTACAATCCATCTGGAATTAATTTTTGTGTGTAGGTTGAGGGAAGGGCCATGTTTCTTTTCTTCCCATATGGATTCATAATTCTACTGGTACTATTTATGGAAAAGACTCTCCTTTCCCCACTGTTCCGCAGTCAACCTTTGTCATAAATTGAGTGCCCATATATATGTTTAGGTCTATTTCTAGACTCTTTATTCTGTTCCATTGGACTCTGTTTTTATGTCAATACCATCATTTCTTAATTACTGTAATTTTATTAGAAGTTGACATTCATTCATTAGTTAGTCTTTCCATCTTCTTCTTCTTCAGTGTTGTGTTAGCTATTTTTGGAATTATCCCCCCACCCTTTTTTGAGACAGGGTTTCACTTTGTCACCCAGGCTGGAGTGCAGTGGTGTGATCACTGCTTACTGCAGGCTCAACCTCCTGGGCTCAAGTGATCCTCCCACCTCAGCCTCTATGTAGCTGGACCACAGACATGTGCCACCACACCCAGCTAATTTCTTAACTTTTTTTTTGTAGAGGCAGAGTTTTGCCATGTTGCCCAGGCTGGTCTCAAACTCTTGAGCTCAAGTGATCCTCCTACCTCAGACTCCCAAAATGCTGGGATTACTGACATAAGCCATTGCACCTAGCATGAATTATTCTCCTTTAGTGATAGTGATGATAGTTGTTTTCTGTTTAGTGAATTTTATTTATTTTTAATCTTCCAGTTAGTTTCAGAGATCCATTGTAAGAGAACATGACATCACCCATTTGGGACTAACAACATTTATTATGGCATTTTTTCTAAATTGATGCATATGGTCACAGAACAGTCCAGGTATTGTGCAGTCGGGCTATAGACCACGGTACCTCAAAAAGAAACATCTGGCTAGGCATGGTGGCTCATGCCTGTAATCCCAGAACTTTGGGAGGCCGAGATGGCTGGATCATCTGAGGTCAGGAGTTCGAGACCAGCCTAGCCAACATGGTGAAACCCCATCTCTATTAAAAAAAAAAAGAAACATCTTCATATCAAGTACATTATGTCATAATTGTAGTCCTAAAACTCTACTTCATCTGTCAGTATTGGTAAATTAGTCCAGGCACAGGATCATTCCTCATTCCTCCAGGTTTGGTAACACTGCCCAATTCTAGAGTGCAATTTAATTTATATAAAATTTATTAATAAAATTTGGAATGTTGATATTGCTTTATTTTGGCAAACTATAATTCCTAGTGGAATTATGAAAAGTTTTACTTGAACAAACAGGAACCAATGAGGGAAATCAATGTTGTTCTATAACTATCTGGGAGGTTTGGATTCAGCCTTTTAAAATATCATCTATCTACAAATACTCTTTGTGCCTTTTTCAGTTAATCTTAGTCTCTTGGTGCTGCTCAGGATTGGACTGCATCTCCTTTTGCTATTCAGTTTAAATTGAACCCAAGAGATTGAAATAGAAATGAAAATTGGATACAATGAGATGAACTCTTCTCATTTCCAGACTTTTGGGAAACCGGTGTGCTAGGTTAATTATGGTGGGTCAATAATTTTGTATCATTCTTTAGGCTTGCATTGCGGCTAGGCTGATATATAAAAATATATGGGATATGGAAAGAGTAAGAATGTTCAAGAGGAAAACCCATTTTTCTATTAAATATTTATGGTGTCCATCCAAATTTGGGTTTTTATCTTAACAGGTCAATGCTGCTGAATCAAAGATAACAAATTTAATATACTTAAAACATACCTTGGAACTTGTGGATCCTTTAAAGGTAATTTATGTGTGTGTATCATACAAAACATGTCCAGCATTATTTTTTAACTTTTTGTTCGGAAAAAATTTCAAACTCAGGGAAAATTGCAAGAATAACATGGCGAATTTCCCATATTTTTTTTGTTTGTTCATACTTTACATACACATACACATTGTTAGCCTTATTATGCTTACTGAACCATTTAAGAATAAATTGCAGCACCTAAGTACTAAAGTACTAAGTACTTAGGAGACTAAAGTCTCCCAACAAAAAGATGTTCTCTTATATAATCATAATATTATTATCAAATTCAGAATAATTAATACTGATGGAATACTATTTTATAATATGTATCCCATACTCAAATTTTTAAAATTGTTCTAATAATGTTCTTTATAGCATTTTTTTCCTGATATAGGGTCCAATCCAGAATCATATCTTATATTTAATGTCATGTTTTTAAAAACTCCTTTGAAGTGGAGAAGTTTCTCAGCCTTTGTTCATGATACTGACATTTTGAAGCATAAGGGTCAACTTTTTAAGTAGAATTTCCTCAATTTATGTGATTGCTTTCTCCTGATTAAATTCATCTATGCATATTTGGCATTAATACTCTATGATGTATCCTTTTTAGTACATCACATCAAGAGGCACATAATGCCATTTCCTTATTCTTGGTGATATTAACTGATCAATTTCTTCACCGTAAATTCAGATTTTCTTTTGTAATTAATAAGTTATTAATCTATGGAGAATTATTTTGAGAATGTGTAAATAACCCAATCCTCATCAAACTTCCACCCATTGATTGTAGAATTAATCGATGGCTCTTACCTGAAGTAATTATTACTCTGATGGTTACAAGATGATTATTTTCTCATTAACTTTTAAATACTACACTGTGTAAAACTTGTTTTTATTGAAGTGATAAAGGGAACTGCTTTTGAAAAAGAAATAATGAAAAATATGGAATAACTTTGTTATAGAGATTATTCTAATAAATATTAACATGGTTTGGCTGTGTCTCCACCCAAATCTCACCGTAAATTGTAAGAATCCCCATTTCAAGGGCGGGGACTGGTGGAGATAATTGAATCATGGGGGTGGTTTCTCCCATACTGTTCTTTTGCTAGTGAATAAGTCTCACAAGGTCTGATGGTTTTATAAAGCAGAGTTCCCCTGCACATGTTCTTCTTGCCTACTGGCATGTAAGATGTAACTTTGCTCCTGATTTACCTTCTGCCATGATTGTGAGGCCTCCCCAGCCATGTGGAACTGTGAGTCAACTAAACCTTTTTCCTTTATAAATTTCCCAGTCTTGGGTATGTATTTATTAGCAGCTGAGAACAGACTGATACAGTAAATTTTACCAGTAGAGTGGGGTGCTGCTGTAAAGGTACCTGAAAATATGGAAGTAACTTTGGAACTGGGTAACAGGCAGAGGCTGGAACAGTTTGGAGGGCTCAGAAGACAGGAAGTTGTAGGAAAGTCTGAAACTTCCTAGAGACTTGCTGAATGGCTTTGACCAAAATGCTGATAGTTATAGGGACAGTAAGGTCCAGGCTGAGGTGGTCTCAGATGGAGATGAGGGATTTTTGGGAACTGGAATAAAGGTCACTCTTGCTATGCAAAGAGACTGGCAGCATTTTCCCCTGCCCTGGAGATCTGTGGAACTTTGAATTTGAGAGAGAGGGTATCCAGGGGGAAGAAATTCCTAAGCAGTGAAGCATTCAAGAGGAAGCAGAGTATAAAAGTTTGGAAAATTTGCAGCCTGAGGATACAATAGAAAAGAAAATCCCATTTTCTGGGGAGAAATTCAAACCAGCTGAAGAAATTCGCATAAGTAACAAGGAGGCAAAAGTTAATAATCATCAAGACAATGGGGAAAATGTCTCCAGGTCATGTCAGAGACCTTTATGGCAGCCCCTTCCATTACAGGCCCAGAGACCTAGGAGGAAAAAATGGTTTTCTGGCCCCACTTGCTCTGTGCAGCCTAGGGACTTGGTGCTCTGCATCGCAGTTGCTCCAGCTATGGCTAAAAGTGGCCAACACACAGCTCGGGCCATGGCTTCAGAGGGTGCAAGCCTCAAGCCTTGGCAGCCTGCATGTGGTGTTGAGCCTGCAGGTGCACAGAAGTCAAGAATAGTTTGGGAGCCTCCACCTAGATTTCAGAGGATGTATGGAAATGCCTGGATGTCCAGGCAGAAGGTTTCTTCAGGGATGGGACCCTCATGGAGAGCCTCTGTTAGGACAGTGCAGAAGGAAAATGGGCAAAAGCCCCCACACAGAGTCCCCACTTGGGCATTGCCTAGTGGATCTGTGAAAAGAGGGCCACTGTCCTCCAGACTCCAGAATGGTAGATCCACCGACAGATTGCACCATGCACCTGGAAAAGCCACAGACACTCAACACCAGCCTTAAAAGCAGCTGCAGGGTTCAGGGGGATGTACCCTGCAAAGGCACAAGGGTGGAGCTGCTCAAGGCTATGGGAGTTCACTTCTTGCATCAGTGTGACCTGTATGTGAGACATGGAGTCGAAGGAGATCATTTTGGAGCTTTAAGGTTTGACTGTCCCACTGGATTTTGGACTTGCATGGGGCCTGTAGCCCCTCCATTTTGGCCATTTTCTCCCATTTGGAATGGGTGTACTTACCCAATGCCTGTACCCCAATTGTATCTAGGAAGTAACTAACTTGCTTTCCAGTTTTATAGGCTCATAGGCAGAAGGGACTTGCCTTGTCTCAGATGAGATTTGGACTGTGGACTTTTGAGTTAATGCTGAAATGAGTTAAGACTTTGGGAGACTCTTTGGAAGGAATGATTGGTTTTGAAATGTGAAGACATGAGATTTGGCAGGGGCTAGGGGAAGAATTATATGGTTTGGCTGTGTCCCTACCCAAAACTCACCTTGAGTTGTAATAATCCCCACATGTCAAAGGCAGGGCCAGGTGGAGGTAATTGAATCATAGGGCAGTTTCCCCCATGTTCTCCTGGTAGTGAATAAGTCTCATGAGATCTGATGGTTGTTTAAAGGGGAGTTCCCCTGCACATGTTCTTCTTGCCTGCTGCCATGTAAAACATGACTTTGCTCCTTATTCACCTTCTGCCATGATTGTGAGGCCTCCCCAGCCATTTGGAATTGTGAGTCAATTAAACCTTTTTCCTTTATAAATTACCCAGTCTTGGATATGTCTTTCTTAGCAGCATGAGAAAGGACTAATACAAATATGTATAGTTAAGATAATGTGGCAAAAGACTTCAAAAATGTTTTCACCTTTCTTGTAATGAAATAAATGGAATAAATCACCAGAAAAATATTGAGAGATTTCATGAAACACAAATTTTAAACTTTGGTATGTCAAAAGCAAAGTAAAAGGCAAAGGTAGGAAAAATTTATAACAAATGACAGTTTATTAGTCTGTTTTCATACTGCTATAAAGAACTACCAAAGACTGGGAAATTCATAAAGGAAACAGATTTAATTGACTCACAGTTCAGCATGGCTGGGTAGGCCTCAGGAAATGTACAATCATGGCAGAAGGAGAAGGGGAAACAAGGCACCTTTGTTACAAGGCAGCAGGAAAGAGAAGGAATGCAGGAGGAACTACCACACACTTATAAAACGATCAGATCTGATGAGAACTCACTCACCATCATGAGAACAGCATGAGGGAAACTGCCCACATTATTCAATTACCTCCATCTGGTCTCTCCCTGGAAATGTGAGGATTATGGGAATTCTAGGGATTATAATTTATGATGAGATTTGGGTGGGGAGACAAACCCTAACTGTATCAGACAGACAAAATACTAATTTCTGTCATCATAAAACTCATGTAATTTCATAGGAAAATATTGAAATGCCAATGGAAATATGGAAAATGACCCAAAGAAGGAAATCAAGGTGATTAATAAATGGTACCAAAAATGTTAACCTCATCATTAATCAAAGCAATACCAATTAAAACCATAGTTCTTATCTGTCAAAGAAGCAGACATTTTCATTTATCTTAAAGGATGTAACTCATTTCTAATTAGAGATCTATGAGACAGACAACTTATTAAACAGCTGGTAAAAATACAGATTTCACATACTTTACAGGGAATTGTGCTGGAAATGTTTGCAACATATATCTTTTGATCCTGTAACACTACTTCTAGAGATTTGTCTGAAAGAACTTTTCAGAAACGTTGGCCAATATTTATGTCCAACAATGGTCATTACAGTATTATTTATTTATATCAGTGAGAAATTATAAGTAGAGTAGAACTGCAGTAATTACAGGAAGAGACTATTTGCTTTCCATAGACTGGAATATTATGAATTATTAAACATTTTTGCCTTGAAAAGTTTTTTATATGTATGATATAGTATCAGTTGAGCATCTCTAACCCAAAAGTTAAAAATTTTAGATGCTCCAGATTCGGAAACTTTTTAAGTACCAATGTGATGTCACAAGTGGAAAGTTTTACATCTTGACCTTATGTAATGGGTTGCAGTCAAAATGCAGGTAGTCAACACAGTTTATTCAGGATCCTAAAGGGAAAAAAGACCCTCCCAGCTATCTTCATCTGTAATATATCTTTCCTGCGCACTCCCAGATTCTTCTATGCAAACATTCCCACAAAGGGTAACACAATGACACAGCTACAGGTCAGATGTGCCAATGGCAAGTTTCCATGATGCTCCACATAGGGCCAAGACTGATGTGCATTACTGTTTTTTTGCTTATTGCCTGCTTTGTCTGGTGGTTAAGATAACAAAAACAAAAAACAAAACAAAGAAAATGTCAGAAAGGCCTGCAGTAACAGTGATAAGAAAAAGAGGAATCACTTACGTTTATATGTAACACAGAAAGTCAAGCTATTGGAGAAACTGGATAATGGTGTAAGTGTCAAAGGTCTTAAAGAAGCGTGTGCTGTTAGAATGACTGCCAGATATGACCTAAAGAAACAAACGGATAAACTGTTGCAGTTCTATGCTGGAAGTGATGAACAGAAGCTAATGAAAAATAGAAAAACACTGCATAACATTTTTTAAAAAAGAAAGAAAGAATGGATCCATCTGCCTTGCAGTGAACACATGCCACTTAATGGTATACTGATCATGAAACAAGTGAAGATGTTATCACAATGAAATGAAAATTGAAGGGAACTGTCAATATTCAACAGGCTGGTTGCAGAAATTTAAGAAGAAAATAACATTAAATTTTTAAAGATTCATAGTGATTGAGCATCTGCTGATCATGAAGCATTGGAGAAATTCATTGATGAGTTTGCCAAGGTCATTGTTGATGAAAATCTGATGCCAGAACAAATCGATAATGCTGATTAAACATTGTTTTGGCATTATTGCCTCAGAAAGACACTGACTACAGCTGATGAAGCAGCCCCTGTGGGAATTAAGGATGCCAAGGACAGAAAACAACTATGCTGGGCTGTGCTAGTGCAGCAGACACACGTAAGTGTAAACGTGCTGTGATAGGTAAAACCTTGTGTCTTTGCTGTTTTCAAGGAGTGAATTTCTTACCAGTTTATTATTATGCTAACAAAGAGGCCTGAATCACCAGGGACATTTTTTTTCCAATTGGTTTCACAAACATTTTACACCAGCAGCTCATGCTCTCTGCAGGGAATCTGGATTGGATGATGATTGAAATATTTTGTTATTCCTTGACAACTCTTCTGTTAATCCTCCAGCTGCAATTTTCATCAAAAATAATGTTTATGCCATATATTTTCACCTAAATGTGACTTCATTAATTCAGCCATGTGACTGTGACAAGAGTATCCTTAGATCAATGAAGAGTAAATACAAAAACACTTTTTTAAAATTTTTTAATTTTTATTTTAGTTTTGGGGGTACATGTGCATGTTTGTTATGTGGGTAAATTTGTGTCTTGGAGGTTTGTTGTACAGATTATTTCACCACCGAGGTACTAAGCCTAGTACCCAATAGTTATTTTTTCTCCTCCTCTTCCTCCTCCCAACCTCCACCCTCAAGCAAACGCCAGTATCTGTTGTTCCTATCTTTGTGTCCATGAGTTCTCATCGTTTAACTCCCACTTTTAAGTGAAAACATGGGGTATTTGATTTTCCGTTCCTGTGTTAATTTGCTAAGGATAATGGCCTCCAGCTCCATCCATGTCCCTGCAAAAGACATGATCTTGTTTATATATATATATATATACAACTACATAGTATTCCATGACGTATATAAACCACATTTTCTTTATCCAATCTGTCACTCACGGGTATTTGGTTGATTCCATGTCTTTGCTATATTGTGAACAGTGCTGCAGTGAACATTCGTGTGCATTTGTCTTTATGGTAAAATGATTTATATTCCTCTGCATATATACCCAGTAATGGGATTGTTGGGTCGAATGGTATCTCTGTTTGCAGCTCTTTGAGGAATTGCCACACTGCTTTCCACAATGGTTGAGCTAATTTACATTCATACACCAACAGTGTATAAATGTTCTTCTTTCTCTACAAGCTCACCAGCATCCGTTGTTTTTTGACTTTTTAATAATAGCCATTCTGACTGGTGTGAGATGGTATCTCATTGTGGCTTTGATTCACATTTCTCTAATGATCAGTGATATTGAGCTTTTTTTTCATATGTTTGTTATCCACATGTATGTCTTTAGAAAAGTGTCTGTTTTGCTTACTTTTTAATGAAGTTGTTTTATTCTTGTAAATTTAAAAACACTTTCTTGAACAGCGTGCTAGCAGCAGTGAACAGAAGCATAGATGTGGAAGTTTTTTTAGAGTTGCAGTCTTGCTCTGTGCCCAGGCTGGAGTACAGTGGCACAATCATGGCACACCGCACCCTTGAACTTCTAGGCTCAAGTAATCCTCCCACCTTTCCTGAGTAGCTGGGAGTACAGGCATATGTCACTATGCCCAGCTAATTTTTTAAAATTTTATAGACAGGGGTCTCGCTATGTTGCGCAGGCTGGTCTTGAACTCCTGGGCTCAAGCAATCCACCTGCCTCATCCTCCTGAGTCACTGGGATTACAGGTGTGAGTCACCACACCTGACAATGGAAGGTTTTTGAAAGGAGTTTAGTATGAAGAATGCCATATATGCTGTTGCCAGTGCTTGGAACATAGTTACTAAAGACGTGGTTGTGCATGCCTGGCACAACTTCTGGCCTGTGATGCTGTTCAATGATGATGATAAAACAAGGTGGTGACTTTGTAGGATTCCATATGTCAAGTGAGAAAAAATTATGTCTGACCTCCTAAAATAGGCAAAATGTATACTTTCAGAGTCTGTCAGTAAGCTGGAAGAACTGGATGTTAAAGTTTGTATTTATTTATTTATTATTTGAGATGGGGTCTCACTCTGTCACCGAGGCTGGAGTGCAGTGGTGCAATCTCAGCTCACTGCAACGTTTGCCTCCCAGGCTCAAGCCATCCTCCCACCTCAGCCTCCTGAGTAGCTGGGACCACAGGCACGCACCACCATGCCCAGCTAATTGTTTGTATTTTTGATAGAGACAGGGTTTCGCCATGTTGGCCACACTGGTATCGAACTCCTGAGCTCAAGCAATTTGTCCGCCTTAGCCCCTCGAAGTGGTGGGATTACAGGTGTGAGCCATGGCACCAGGCCAATTGACATTTTTAACATCAATAATGAGGCCTCAGCTGTTCATTAATCAACGGATGATGAAATAGACAAAATGGTTCTGATTCAAGGTGATCATGACAGTAATGACGATGAAGATGATGTTGTAACACTGCAGAAAAAACGCCTATAGATATGGTAAAAATGTGTGATGGGCTTATTGAAGATCTACAGTTTTTGTTAAGCAAAATAAAATTCCTGTTTTTACTGTATAAGAATGGAGCAGCACACATTCATAACAGAACAAGAAATCATGTCAATTATAAAATCAAAGAGAAATTTCTATGACAAAAACCATTATTAATGAAGCAGATGACTCTAGAGGAAACATTTCTAAAAGCGGGCCAGCAAAATGCCTCCGTATCCTTAGAATACCCACTTCCTGGTCCCTTAACTGTTTCTGATGTTTCATCTTACTTAGAAAAATAAAATACAGCTTACAGTAACCTCTTAATCAAAATATAGCATTTTAGGTGGATACTGGAAATTATTAGTTGTTGCTGTCATTTAAGAGCTGATGCAGGTACTCTGGGGGTGCTACCGTGCTGTTAGCCTGAACACATTTTTTCACTATATTAATGGTATGTCATTTTTTTTTTTTTTTACTGTTAAGTACTTACGGGTAAATAAGTGTTAAAAAATGATTGCTTATTGGTAGCATATAAATTCAGAGTTGGGAATGATAGTGATGCCAAACAATCACAAATTGTCCACCTAAATGCCTGAAATAGTGACACCTTTGCTTTCTGGTGGTTCCATGTACATAGACTTCTATGTGCAAAATTATTTAAAGTGTTGTATAAAATTACCTCAGGCTATGTGTATAAGGTGTACATGAAACATAAATGAATTTCATGTTTAGACTCAGGTTTAATCTCCAGGATATCTCATTATGTACATATGCAAATATTCCAAAATCTGAAAAAAATCCAGAATCTGGAACTTCCGATCCCAAGCATTTTGGGTAAGAAATACTCAACCTGGATTAAGTCGGGGTTGGGGAAGGAGCATACAATGATATAAAATTATTTATTTTAGATACTGACAGGAAATATACTATAATATTTAGAATGTTTATCTTTGGACAATAGTAGATTTAATTTTTTTCTTTCAGTTTTGGTGAATTTTTTAGTTTTTATCTGTCTGTGCATATTATTTTCTGTTCATAAGCAAAAAAAGTTATCACCGTTGCTTCATATCAAACTAAAAAAAGGAGATAATGGCCAGGCTAAATATGCTTTCTCTTCGTCTTTTCTGTTTATTTAGTTAGTGACCCCCTCATAGTTTTCGTTAAGCAAAATAAAATTCCTATTTTTACTATATAAGAATTGAGAAATTGCTCTATTTATGAATATACAAAGCACTTTTTTGGTCTAATGTATATCTAACCTAAATTTTGGAATTATATGTAGAATACTCTAAATGTACAACCGTAGTTGTTTAAGTACCTATATATGTAAGTTGTCGGGTGTTAACAATTAGTAGAGAGGCAAGAAAAATAAAATTTATAATAAGCAGTGGATGGCACTAATTAGCCATGTACTCTTTATTTGGAAAAAGGGAAAGATACAGTCTATCCTCAGCTAAATAGCTAAAAATATATTTTATGAGTATATAAATAAGGAAATGAAGAAAGCACTTAGTAAACTATAAAGTATTAAACAACTGTAAAATGATATGTTTGAATGATCTTGTAATTGATTATCCTTAACTTTTTTATTTTATTCTTTAATAGATTGCTATGAAGAACTGTAACACACCTTTATTAAGAGCTTACTATGGTTCCTTGGAAGACAAGAGGTCTTTGTCACTCAACCGTTAATAAAAAATAAGATTATTCTCTTCTTCCTGATCATAACTGATTTTAAAGACTCTAATTGTATTCTATGGAAGAATTACTTGAGTTTTGGTTAACAGAATCTTTCACCTATTCATCAAAATTCTAATTGTACATTTCACATTATAAGTAGAATAAATAGGGTAACAACACATTGATTATTTGTGTTAAAGGACAATTAGAATAGCATGAAAACTTGAAATCCAAGCACAATTTTAATATTTCTTTTTAAAGCCATTCTCCATGGAAATACTTGCAAATAATAAAAATATATTTCTTTATTTTGTTAAATCATGAAGGGTCTAATGTAACAAAAAATAGTAGATATAAATATTAAATACAATCTAAATGCTGTTTAATTTTAACAGTATTAAATTATTAGCAGTAGTTGTGGACTGAAGAACCACTGGTTCAATCCAGACCTTGGTTCTGAACTGAAAAGATTTGTGATACTTAAGAACTGTTATTCTATTAATTGAAGATTTATCCCGTGTGAGGCCACACATTGAAGTTAATAATAAAACTGGCTTAATTACAAATAAAATATAGAATGGAATGAAGGAAAAGTTGAGGAAAATATGTGTTACCAGATTTCTGGTTTGCATAATCACTGAACTTTACCACTGGTAATTGTGAGGTTCCTGTTACGCTGTCTACATATGTGTTTAGTGTCTCTTGCCTCTACCGAAGGCAGGGATCATATGTTATTCTTCTCTGAATCTCTTCACCTAGCACAGTGCTTGATACATGGTGTACATTGATGTTTATTGAGTGAATGAGCATGAAGCCAGAATTTTTATAACAGTTCTTTAGAGATGTATTTTGTACCCACAGGCACATCAGTATATGTAATTTGTGAGCTCTATTAGCAGATGTAGAATTGTTTTTGGGGTCCTGATGCTGTTTTAGACTAGTCTTGACTGATGAAACAGTTTAAATATGAAATAGTCACAGCTCTAACTTAAGTAAATTTAAATATTTGTTGCTTAATTGGTTATTTCAAAATAACTTTCAACAAAAATTTGCTATCATCAATTGTGATTCAAATTATAAATTAAAATAACTCTTTGACTTATTGCCTATAATGTTTTTCTTTTGGCCTTAATATTAGGTTTGGAATCATACTTGAAAAGATTAAAACAGTAATTAATGATGATGCAAGATACATGAAAGGATGCCTAAACATGAGGACTCAGAAGTGCTATGCAGTGAGGTCTAACATAAATGAATTTCTTGACATAGCAAGAAGAACATACACAGAGATTGTAGATGACATAGCAGGTAATTTATTTATTAGACAATGTTTTTTGTAGGGATGAAACAGCCTTTTCAGGACATGCTGTCCTGTTTTGCTGCTGATGACTAGCCATACATATTTTAAATTTATTTTTCGTTACCAAAACGTAAGGTTAGCATGTATAGTGCCATTTAAGGAAACAGCATATGTGGCAGCCTTCATACTAAACTCCTTTTGAAAACCTTCCATTGCCAAGTGCAATAGCTCATGCCTATAATCCCAGCACTTTGGGAGGCCAAGGAGGGCTGATAGCTTGAGTCCAGGAGTTTGAGGCTAGCCTCGGCAACATAGCTAGTCTTTTGTAGAGACAAGACGTTGTCTCTACAAAAACTGAGAAAATTTGCCAGGCATGGTGATGTATGCCTGTAGTCCCAGCTACTCCGGAGGCTGAGGTAGGAGGATCACTTGGATCACTTGAGCCCCGGAAGTCGAGACTGCAGTAAGTTATGATTGTGCCACTGTGCTCAGCCTGGGCGACAGAGTGAGATCTGTCTCAAAAAAAAAAAATTATTAGAGTTTGAAAGAGCAACAAGACCTCCTATTTATGTATAAAATAAGAATTTAAAAACCATGTGACTCTTTAAAACAGAGTGATTTTTCTCATTAAAATTTATTCATTTTGTTTTGTTTTTGTTTTTCTTGTTTCTGGTCACCAGGAATGATATCACAACTTGGAGAAAAATATAGTCTTCCTTTAAGGACAAGTTTTAGCTCTGCTCGAGGATTTTTCATCCAGATGACTACAGATTGTATAGCCCTACCTACTGATCAACTTCCTTCAGAATTTATTAAGGTTCATTTTAGAGTGGTTAGGAAATTAGTGTTTCTGATTTTATAGAATTACATCTACATATTTTTGGGACTTCTTGAGTTTTGTAAGCCAAATTTCTGAATGTTCTATATCTTCTCCTATTCCTACCCACCCACCTAACTAATGTACTAATCTAAGAGTGATTTAGACGCTTTTGCAGAAATACCAAACTCAGTGTTTTCCACAGTTCTGGGAGCTTGGTGTAAGAAAAAAAGGAAAATGAAGAAAGAACATCCAAAAGCTGTTTATGATAAAAGAAATTAGGAAAATACCACACCATTTGCCTGTTAAAGGTTTAAAAAGTCCTGAAGTAAATAAATCTACTTAACTTTTAAAAATCTAATATTTCCAAACCTTTGTACCACAGGAATAATTTTTCCTATATAGCTCCTTTACAGTATACCAGTTTGGGAAAGTCTAACCCACTCTAATCTTTGTTCTATCTGCTTAGGGGGTACTTTTTGATAAGAACAAACCATTTAGCTTTCAGGCTTTTAGAGCTTGAGTAAGATTAGAGATTGAGTTGAGGTTCAGATATAGGACAAGGGCTGCGACAGGGGTCAGAGATGGAGTGAGGATCACTGATGTCCATCATGCATGTTACTTGGTAATAAGATGTAGTGTTTTTAACATTTTAAGACCTATGAGAGTAGTCATCCCAGATGAACTAGGTCAAAATATCCTGCTTTTTAAAAATGAATGTATGGGTTAAAAAAATTTGGCTTTATCTTTTGAAGTGATCTACCTCTTACGTTTCATAAATATTATTTAGAACTTTCTTTGTGATACCATATCTCAAAGAGTAAAATGATTAACCTAAATACCCATATTTCTGTTGTTTAAAATCTTACATTTCATAGTAGTGTGCGTTTATCTTGACATTTGTTTTTTAATCTCCCAGCAGATTTCTAAAGTGAAAAATTCTTACAGCTTTACATCAGCAGATTTAATTAAAATGAATGAAAGATGCCAAGAATCTTTGAGAGAAATCTATCACATGACTTATATGTAAGAACATTTGAAGTATTTGAATATTGAATTAAATTGGTTTAATTTGAGAAACTGTTACAATTGTATTAGTTTAATTTTTATCTAATTACAGACAATTGTAGAATTATGCATATTAGCAAAGGAAGTCTGTCTTTGTGATTAGAATCACTGAGCCTCACAGGAGCTTCGGGGAAGATCTAATTGCAAACAAATACTGTTATAATTGATATTTCTGTAATGTGCATTCTACCATGATGTAGAACTTGGCACATCAGGGGCTTACCTGGGCTTCATTCAGTTTATTATTTTCCTATGGTCTGTAAGTCCTCAGCTTCTTATACCTTGATATTAATAATTCAATAGCAATATCACAATAGTGTCAGTTCTTTTGCTGGTCATGAAATAGTAGCAATACAGCCAGAAAGAAGAAGTAGAAGATTTAGAACACTTATTAGGCTGAAGTAATAAAGAGAAAGGTTGGGCTTTCAAGACAATTTCAAGGCATGTACCACAAACATTTTAATATATGGTAAGTTTTGGGTACATATTTATCTTTGCAAGAGAAAAACTTTTTGCACTATATCACAGTATAACTCTGCCTTATAAAAACTTAAATAATTATATTATTCAGATATTGTGTCTGTGTGCATGTGTGTGAGTGAGAGAACAAGAACGAGAGAGAAAGAAAAAATGGATGAGAGAGAAAATGCATATAGTTTTTGTGTTGAACTTAACATTTGCAAATTCACAAAGTGATTAGCAAATGGGATCTTTCCAAGTATAATGAGGGCTTGATTTGACCTATATCAAATATTCTTAATAATAAAAACTTATTTTATTAATATCATATAAAAGCAGTTATTTCAAAAATGTTATGTTAATACACCAGAAGATAGATTCTTTGCCACTAAGTAGCTGTGATCTTGAGCAAAAACTTCAATTTCCTCATCTCTAAAATGAGACAGATGAACAATAGGCTTTATCTATAGTGTATAACTCAGATGTGAATATTATTTTACTTCAGGCAATGAATTTAATATTATTTTACGATTACAATGTATGTCCCTTTTGAAAAAACATTATTACATGTCTTACCAAACATGTGTTTTCAGGATAGTGTGCAAACTGCTTAGTGAGATTTATGAACATATTCATTGCTTATATAAACTATCTGACACTGTGTCAATGCTGGATATGCTACTGTCATTTGCTCATGCCTGCACTCTTTCTGACTATGGTAAGTTGCTTTCTTTGGAATAAACATATTGCATAGTTAAATTTGTATTCGATTCACAAACAATTTGATATAATAGTTATGACATTTAAAATTTTTAACTTGAAATAGAGTCTCTTGCCTCTGGTCCTAGACTAAGACACAAAATAAAGAAAGTGAGATTACCCTTAAAATTTTTTTTGAAGTAAAAATTATTCTCTCAGAAATTGGCAAACCAAAAAGAAAAAATTGCAAGAAACTAAAGATTCCCCAAATAAGAAAGACTGCAAGAGCTGTCTCCTTGGTAAAAATGACAGTGATCTAAATTTATAAAGTTCAAATCTGAATACTTATTAGAAGCAGCGTGATAAACGTTAATAGAGAGAAATGCGTCTCCAGAGTGAGCATTTTAATCCACTACCTCTTTAGATGTGAACATACCAAAATTAGGAATTATGTAATTTATTTTTATATCCCAAGTCTATAAAAAGGCCATGAATATAAATGTTAAGTAATTTTCTCATGTTAAATGAATACTTCGAGTTAGTGCTTTGACATTTCTTATCTAACTTACCAGTAATAACCATACTCCAGTATGCAAATTTACTGGACTAGTATGTGATAATTATGGTTGAATAATTGTAGACTTCATTACATTAAAAACATTGAAATTTCTAATGTAAATCAGCAGTAAAATTTATAAAATGTTATGTTAATTTACTTTTATGGGATGTATCAAGATTTTTTCATATTTCTTACGGAAATATTAATTTTTTCTATTGGTATTTTATAGGCCAAAACTTTTCAAACTTTTATATCTCCTTTGCATCAAAACTCTACTTTAGGGGTCAGATATTCCAATGGTAGTTTTGTTTTTAAACTATTAAGAGATTTAGTCTTGCTTCATTTTAGTTTGAGAAGGATCATTCTGAAACTCCATATCTATAAATAATGAATTTTTGAAAATACTTAAAATTTTTTTCTAACCTCACTTTTATGATGAATGTTTTCAAGTTTATGCATTTTAGATAAAGGTATGGAACATTTTGGTTTTCACGTATGCTTTCACCCTCTTTCTCCTCCCCCCACTTCAGGTGGTATCCATAGAGACCTGATCCTTATTCGTTTCTATAAATTAACAAATTATTTGTGTTGATCTTCTCTATTCTCATTCTCTGAAATTTCCTTTTATACAAAATTTCTCCATGGGCTTAGAAAGAATTATTTTTATATTTGATTTTATTCTATAATCATACCTCAACTTATGAGCTAGGTGTTTGAAACCAGCCTGGGCAACATAGCTAGACCTCATTTCTAAAAAAAAAAAAAAAAATTGGTGAGAAGTGGTGGCAGGTGCCTGTACTCCCAGCTTCTTGAAAGGCTGAGGCAGGCAGGAGGATGGCTTGAGCCCAGGAGTTTGAGGCTGCAATAAGCTATGATTTTGACACCGTATTCCAGCCTGGGTGATAGACCAAGACCCTGTCTCTAATAAATACATAAATAAATGCTAAGCGTACCAAATTTGAAATAATATTAAAGTAGGGAAGTGTAGTGTTTAAGGTAGAGTAAGTAAATGTGCAACTCTGTATTACCAGTAACCAACTATGATTTTTAAAGTACAATCAATGAGTACTTGGTTCTTTTTTATTTTTATTTTTATTTTTTTTTTGAGACAGAGACTCACTTTGTCAGCCAGGCTGGAGTGCAGTGGCACAATCTCAGCTCACTGCAGTCTTCACCTCCCCGGCTCAAGAGATCCTCCTATCTCAACCCCACAAGTAGCTGGGACTACAGGCATGAGCCATTACACCTGGCTAATTTTTTTTTTTTTTTTTTTTTTTGTAGAGATAGGGTTTGACCATGTTGCCTAGGCTGGTCTTGAACTCCTGAGCTCAAGCAATCAAGCAATCTGCCCTCCTCCGCCTCCCAAATGCTGGGATTACCAGCATGAGCCATCACGCCTGGTCTACTTGGTTCTTTTTAATCTACACAAAGCTGAAAATTTTATAAACTATTTTGGAGCTCAGGACAGTGGTAAAGAACTAAATTCTAGAGTTCTCTAGAAGTGAATAAAAGTTGTGATAGTGATTAGAGTGTGTCCATTATAATTTAGAAGAATTTGGGTGGGGATTTGGGATAATATAATACCTTAATGTTATTATTCCAAATTGACCAGTGTGAAAATCACTAAGATATAGACAATACATACACACTACAAAATCTTTAGACACAAATATATTAATCTTTAAAAACCATTCTATTTTTTTTCTTAAGTTCGACCAGAATTTACTGATACTTTAGCAATCAAACAGGGATGGCATCCTATTCTTGAAAAAATATCTGCGGAAAAACCTATTGCCAACAATACCTATATTACAGAAGGGAGTAATTTTTTGATCATAACTGGACCAAACATGAGTGGAAAATCCACATATTTAAAACAGATTGCTCTTTGTCAGATTATGGCCCAGATTGGTAAGTTATGGCTTTATTTATACTGACCAGTTTTACACTCTTTTCAGAATGCTTTGTGCCTAATTTTTTTAGGGCCATGTGCCTAATTAACCCAAGAACAGTTTGGAGCAGATTCTGTTACCTAAAAGTATAACAGTGTGTCTGTTGTGTAAACTATAACTTTACTATTTGATATTTATTAAGCTCCATCCAATTTCAATTGCATTGCACTAAAATTTTTTTGGGATACTACAGAATTGGGAACATTCTTACTATAACTATTAAAGTTGCATCAAATATTACTAAATTGAATCATGCAATTATTTCTGGTTCAAAAACAAAGTTTGTTGTGAGAAAAAGTGAAATGAGTAGGTTAAGCTGTTGCCTTTAATAATCCATGTGAGTTTTTTCCAAAATTATTAAATATAATATTGAGCAGAGAAACATTTCCCTTAACTTGAGGGGTACCAATAACTTGGCCATAGTAGTTGATATATTATACAAACACATGTGCATACATGCATCTAAATGGCTGTCACTGACCCAACATTGTTACCTATTTCTTAATATGGAGGCCCAGCTTAACTCCTAATTCTGAAAACTGGGTTTCCTTGAGAACTATATGAATCAGAGATGAGATACTTGGCCAAAATGAAGTGGTTCTTAAACAGGGGTGGTTTTGATCCCTTACCTCCCAACTCCCAGAATTTGGCAATATCTGGAAACATTTTTGGTTGTCACAGCTGAGGGGAGCGTAGAGTCCAGGAATGCTGTTAAACATCCTACAATGCACAGAACAGCTCTCCCTCTCCACGCTCCCCTGCTTTCCTCACCCCACCATACACACACACATAAGAAAGATTTATTGAACCCAAGATACTAGTAGTAGTATCATGGGTGAGAAACCTTGGCCTAATGTAATGAATTGTAAGGAGAACAAAGCAATAATAATATTGGTGATACAGTGTAAATTCACCCTTAGTACTGGGACAATCAGAGATGAATGAGTTAATGAAGAGTAAATATTTTATTGATTTTGTAGGTTTATTGGAATTGAAAGGACATTTTAGCTAATTTCCTTCGCCTTGTAAGAATACTGTCTGATTCATGTAAGACATAATACTGTGATTTGAATTAGCTATGAGGAGCTAATATATATGTATATATGTATGTGTGTGTGTGTGTGTGTGTGTGTGTGTGTGTATATATATATATATATATATATACCAGCCAGGAGGCTTCTGTAATAATGTAGATAAGAAAGGTTGAGAAACTTTTTGATGGAGGTTAAGAGAACAGAGAAAATACAAACATATACCACTTAATAATATATGCTATATGTATATATATAGGGTATATATATACCTTCTATATATAATATAAATATATATATTATATACATTATATATACAAAATATATATATATAATACCGTATATATACTACCTAGTATATATATACTCACACTGGGTGTGTGTGTGTGTGTGTGTGTGTGTGTGTGTGTATATATATATAAAGGTATGTAACATTTTGGTTTTCACATATACTTTCACCATTTTCCTCCACCTCCCACCTCAGGTGGTATCCTGAGTGCGTATATATATATATATATATATATATATATATATATATATACACACACACAAACACACACACACACACACAAACACTGGGTACATATATATATTCGTATAACCTTCACATTTATTTCACATTTATATAGTGAAGGTAATATATATGTATATGTAAAGTATTATATGTATTATATGTATATGTATTATATATTGCATATGTATTATATAATATATATATTATATATTATAATACATATTATATTATATATAATATATATTATATAATATTATATACATATTATATAATATATATGTAATATATATAATATGTATTATAATATATAATATATATTTAAGGTATTATATATAATACCTTATATATTATATATATAATACCTTATAAGGTATTATATATAATATTATATAGATTATATATATAATACCTTATAAGGTATTATATATAATATTATATATTATATATAAATGTATATATTATACATATTATACATATATTATATATTATATACATATATTATATATAATATATATTTTGTATATAATATATGTATATATGTAATATATATAACCTTCAAATTTATTTCAGTTATATAATGTGAAGGTAATATATATGTTATTTTGTATATATAAAGTATTATATATAATGTATTATATATTATATAGTATATATAGTATATATAATGTATTGTATATTATATAGTATATATAGTATATATAATGTATTATATATTATATAGTATATATAGTATATATAATGTATTATATATTATATAGTATATATAGTATATATAATGTATTATACAGTATATATAGTATATATAATGTATTATATAGTATATATAATGTATTATATATTATGTATAGTATATGTAATGTATTATATATTATGTATAGTATATGTAATGTATTATATATTATATAGTATATGTAATGTATTATATGTATTATATAGCATATATTATATATGATGTATTATATAGCATATATGGTATATGTGATGTATTATATATAGCATGTATGGTATATGTGATGTATTATATATAGCATGTATGGTATATGTGATGTATTATATATAGCATGTATGGTATATGTGATGTATTATATATAGCATGTATGGTATATGTGATGTATTATATATAGCATGTATGGTATATGTGATGTATTATATATAGCATGTATGGTATATGTGATGTATTATATATAGCATGTATGGTATATGTGATGTATTATATATAGCATGTATGGTATATGTGATGTATTATATATAGCATGTATGGTATATGTGATGTATTATATATAGCATGTATGGTATATGTGATGTATTATATATAGCATGTATGGTATATGTGATGTATTATATATTATATATTATATATAGTATATATGACGTATTATATATTATATATAGTATATATGATGTATTATATATTATATATAGTATATATGATGTATTATATATTATATATAATATATGATGTATTATATATTATATATAATATATATGATGTATTATATATTATGTATTATATATTATATATAATATATATGATGTATTATATATTATGTATTATATATTATATATAATATATATGATGTATTATATATTATGTATTATATATTATATATAATATATATGATGTATTATATATTATGTATTATATATTATATATAATATATATGATGTATTATATATTATGTATTATATATAATATATATGATGTATTATATATTATATATTATATATAATATATATGATGTATTATATATTATTATATATTATATACACGTTATTATATATATTATATATAATGTATTATATATTATATAATGTATAATATATAAATATATAATTATTTATAAATATATAAATTATACATTATACATTATATACATTATAATGTAGAATATATAAATATATTATATATAAATGTATACATTATATATAATATATTATATACATTATATATAAAATATGTATATAGTTATTATACCTTATATATACTACCCAGCATATATATATACTCACACTGGTATATATCTATATCTATCTATATATATATATAACCTTCACATTTATTTCACATTTATTTTCCTAGAAACTCCATAAGAAAGTTGTATTTAAAATCTAAGTTCTGCTCTCTGAGGGCAGGACCCATGTCTGTTTATTTACCCTAACACATAGAAGGGCTTCAATAAATATGTATTGAATTTCTATAAAATGAGGAAAGTCAGGCTCAAAGACTTGCCCAAGATCACCCAGTATAAATCCTTTACCTTAGTCTTCCCCACTGGCCCCAATATGCCGTTTGACTCTGTGTCTCCACCCAAATCTCACCTTGAATTGTAATCCCACGTGTCAAGGGAGGGACCTGGTCGGAGGTGATTAGATCATGGAGGGGGGGGGGTTCCCCAATGTTGTTCTTGTGATAGTGAATTCTCACAAGATCTGATGGTTTAAAAGTGTTTGGCAGTTCCCACCTTGCTCTCTCCCTCTCCTGCTCCCATATGAAGACGGTCCTTTCTATTTGCCTTCTGCCATGATTGTAAGTTTCCTGAAGCCTCCCCAGCCATGCAGAATTGTGAGTTAATTAAACCTCTTTTGTTTATAAATTACTCATTCTCAGGGAGTTTATAGCAGGGTGAAGCAGCAGACTAATACACCCCAGTAGCTAATATTGAGTGTTCACTATGCCCATCACTGCTCTATATACCTTGCATGATAATACGCATTTCACATTTATCTGCCTGGAAACTGGAAGTGTTATCTGGTTAACACTCATAAAAATATGATAAAGATTATTAACTCCATGTTATAGATGAGTAAGTCAAAGTATTGAGAAGGAATTTGTCCAAGATTATATAGTTTGTAAGAGGCAGCACAAGGATTCAAACCCATGCAGCCTGACAAATAATCTTTGCCCTAAATTAGCAAATTGTCCCCACCCTTCTCCAGAATCTTAAGAAGGTAGCAGGTCATTCCTGTTTTCTTGGAAATGGACAGTTTGTTTATGTTTTTGTTTTTGTTTTCAGCCAGAAAGTTCTGATTCAAATTCTGGCTCTATCACTTCATTATTTATTTTCAGCAAACATTTATCATGAGATTATGTGTCAGAAGCCACTCTAGGTTCATAATTCATCCTTTTAGGAAAACAAGCAAAAAAATAGAGTAGAATGGAGGAGATACATCTTTCTAGTTTTGTGATCCTGAGCCTCCACTTTTTCATTTGTAAAATGAGAAAAATAATTCCCAATTTATTGGGTTATTTTGAAAATTAGGAAGAGTGGATATAAAATATCTAGTATGTCGAATGGTATAGGTGCAGTTATTATAATTACTACTGTTATGATTATTACTTTTATTTTCATTAATATTAGTCTGACTTTTGGTTTCTTTTCTTGCTACTCCTTATTCCTCAGAGTTAAGCCCTATTCTTTATCCTTTTTTTGTTTTTAATCTTGGAGTAATCTGGCTTTGGTTTTTTTGCTGCTATTATTTCACCATTTTACCTATACAGAATTCTGTATATGTGGTACATTTCCCTTTCAACTATTTGTATATTTTATCTTCTTATAATGTTAGAATGCATTTTAGATTTTATTCTATATTGAGACTGGTGCATTAATCAGATTGATTTGTTTTCAAAAAATGAATATTTTAGATGGGTTAGCACAATAACTTCTTGGGCAGAAACAGTCTTGTGGGTGAAAATTCACCTTTTTTTCTTTTTATTAAATGTTTTGCTTTTATTTTGCTTCTGAATGTTTCTCCATGTTTGTAATCACAGATATTTCTTTATATCTTTTTATAATGATTTTATTAACTTCAGCTTTATAGGCATTTTCTTCAGATTTTCATATTTCTTTTTTTAAATTTATTTTATTTTTGACATAATAATTGCACGCATTTAAGAGATACATAGTGATGTTTGAATACATACCATGTATAATGGTTAGATCAGTGTAATTGGCATATTATATTCATAAGCTTTATAAGCATTCCCTTCACATTTTAATATTTTGAATGTTCTTTATCATTCAAGTAAGTTATTTAAAATTTTTATTGTGTTTATAACTGTCTGTTTGTTATGTACTTGAACATTTACTGCCTTATTTGAACTTCTGGATAACTTTGTACAGTAGGTAGGGCAACTTTTTTTTTTTTTTTTTGAGACGGAGTCTCATTCTGTCGCCCAGGCTGGAATGCAGTGGCGCGATCTCGGCTCACTGCAGGCTCCGCCTCCCTGGTTCACGCCATTCTCCTGCCTCAGCCTCCCGAGTAGCTGGACCACAATTTCCCCCCAACACGCCCGGCTAGGACTGGGAAAGTTTAAGTGCTGTCTAAGCTTTTATAATAAGGGATAGAACTGGGGTCATGTCTTCTAATGCCATATCTAGTGTTCTTTCTACCATATAATCCTTGTAAATAATCTGAGAAGTACAAAATGTTATTAGTAATTATATTTTATAAACACATTTCAATTTATCTTGACCTTATATTTTACAGGATCATATGTTCCAGCAGAATATTCTTCCTTTAGAATTGCTAAACAGATTTTTACAAGAATTAGTACTGATGATGATATCGAAACAAATTCATCAACATTTATGAAAGAAATGAAAGAGGTACCCAAATAAAACTTTTCTTATGTTAAAAACATTAAATTCTCTCACTAATGGCCAGTTATCACATAAAATATTTTTATACTAAAATATGCAGATGTTGCTTATACCCTTTTCTAAGAGCCAGAGGGCAGTCAAAGACAGCCTCCTAATTTCTGTTTTATGTGGAAATGGAAGACAATGTTTAATTGAAAATATAATTTTAAGAGAAAGAGCTAGCATTATTAAGTAATAAAAGTGTGCCTAAATGTTTTTATAGGAAATACGTAAAAGACTTCAGAAAACGATAACTGGTTCAGTACCGTTTTGCATAGTATTTATTGTTCTTCATAGGCTTGATTTTAAAACAAAAGATTACTGTGTTAGAAGGGTTTCAAAAGTCATCCTCTTCTTTGTCCTCATAGAATTTTCACTCCCTGTACCAAAGTATCACCTATTTCTGATTGAGCAAACGTCAAGTAGGCTTTAGAACTGAAGGAATTAAGTGTAACTCTTGGGATATCTGTATTATGAATTTAGGATCACTGTTTAGTTGGAAAATTTTCTTCAAGTAGATAGGTGGTGACTAAAGTTATCATTTGTCCCATGATTTATATAATTATTTATTGTGTATTGAATATCTATAATAGATCGTAGCAATATATTAGGCACTTAAGGCGTATTTTTAAATGGTCCTAGCACTCAAAAAGCTTAGTCTCATAGAAAGGTAAAATGTCCATCAAAGCTACTATTGTGTCATAATATAATAAAGGTAAAATTCTATTTTTGAGAAAGAGGTTAATAATCTTCAGTGGAAAAGAGCACTTCTGTCAATTTAAGTCTTAGTCTCCATTGGTCATGGATTTAAATTTATTTGTTAAACCAAGAATCAAGACTTAGGTATTATTTTCTTAAATTTTTCTTTACTTCATCTTTACAGGATATAGAGTAATACTTAAATAAATTTGAGAGATGGTTTTGGATATTTTATAGCAGTAACTGATTAGTCATTTGTGGAGAAGAAAATGACCATCTTTGTGCTTAGTTTAAACATTTAATTTATTGCATTTTTTCACTGTATCTAAAGCATCAATATTTTAGATAATGGTTATTTACTCTGTTGTCTCATATACATATGCATATGTCTATTTATGTACACATCAGCTATTCTACTGGAATTATTAGTCATGAGATTTTTAGAAAAGAAAACAATATTATTTTCTGCTCAGCAGGATGTCTCTAAGAATACATTTCAGATGAACTTATAAAGAGACTGGGTTTCTCATCATTTTTTCCTGTGATATTGACAGCTGTTTGGTTACAATGAATAAATATTAAAATTATATTTTTCAGATAGCATATATTCTACATAATGCTAATGACAAATCGCTCATATTAATTGATGAACTTGGCAGAGGTACTAATACGGAAGAAGGTATTGGCATTTGTTATGCTGTTTGTGAATATCTACTGAGCTTAAAGGTATTCTTTTATTTTAAGTATATTGATTTTGAGTCCTTCTTTATGTATCCTTTTATTATTATTGAATTTTATGGACACCCACAAATAGCTTTTAAAACAATTTGGATAGTAAACACATATCATCGCATTTATATTTTTGTTCCTTCATTTCCAATGAAAGTGGGAATCATTAGTTTGATAGCCATGATATAGATAAGGAAAAGATGAAATCAAGAAATTCAAATAATGCAAAATTAGTCAGTTGGCTTTAATTTCGTCAAATTCAGTAGCAAAATATGAAGGTCTTTCAGTAATTGCCTCCATGTGCAATGATGTTGACTATGATGTTACAACAGGAAGGAAAGCACTAGGCAACTCAGGTAACTTTACAGAAAATCTATTTTACCTACCTAAGTAAATTTTATTCCTTTAAAGAAAGTAGTTTTTCACAAATCAACTATGTAAAACATTGATTTTTGCTCTATTAAATTAATTTATAAAATATCTTTTTAAATGATCACTCACAATATATACAGATATGAACAAAACTGAGATAAAAATACTTTTTCTTATTTAAGATACCTTAAAATGTCCCTAAGATGAAGTTATTTACCTTAAATGAAAGTCCATAATGATTTATTTATTTTTATTATATTTATTTATTTTTTGAGACAGGGTCTCACTCTGTTGCCCATGGTGGAGTGCAGTGGCGCAATCTTGGCTCACTGCAACTTCCACCTTTCAAGCTCCAGCAATCCTCCTGCCGCAGCCTCCTGAGTAGCTGGGACTGCAGGCATGCACCATCATGCTTAGCTAATTTTTGTATTTTTAGCTGTGACGGGGTTTCACCATGTTACCCAGGCTGGTCTTGAACTCCTGGGCTCAAGTGATCCACTCACTTCAGCCTCCCAAAGTGCTGTGATTGCAGGCTGAGCTGTCATGCCCAGCTCGTAATGATTTATTATATAGAATGAGAAAAATCTATTTTATGCTTAAAGGTATGTGATAAATCAAAAGTAATGGTAATAAACAATATTAGTCTTTGTAATTTTGAATGTGTCAGTTTCAATTTCTCATATAAATAAAGTGCATATATTACTTAAGATTAAAAGCTAATTAGTGCCTCTGATGGTTAATTTTACATGTCAGTTTGACTGGGCCACAGAGTGCCCAGACATTTGGTCAAACATTGTTCTGGATATGTCTGTGAGGGTGTTTCTGGATGAGATTAGAATTGGTAAACTGAGTAAAGCAGATTGCCCTCCCTAATATGGGTGGGTCCCACTCAATAAATGCAAGCCTGAATAGAACAAAAAGCCTTCCAATGAGTAAGAGGAAACTCCTCCTTCCTGGCTGCCTTCAATATGGAAGATCTGTTCTTTACTACCTTCAGACTCAAACTGAAACATTGGCTTTTTCTGGGTCTGGAACCTGCCAGCTTTGGACTGGAGTTGTACCATTGGCTCTCCTGGACCTATAGCTAGCCCATTTTAGACCTTGGTACTTGTTAGCCTTCATAAATCACATGAGCCAGTTTCTTATGATGAATCTCTTCACACGCACACACACACACACTCTCTCTCTCTCTCTCTCTTTCTCTCTCTCACTCTCACTCCTGCCCCGCCCCCTCTCTGTTGGTCCTCTTTCTCTGGAGAACCCTAATACAAATCTTGGTTCTGGTATGATCTGACAATAGTGGTAAGTAAAATATCACTATCGTATACTCTTAATCAACTGCTTGTAAGCAGCAGAGATCCAGGTGATTTTATATATGATACTTCCAAACATTTTTGGCAAACTAATGAATATAATGAAATTGGCTGGTTGCTCCTAGTGTCACTAGACAAAGTTGGGAAAGCAAAGGATGAACTCAAGGATTCAAATTGCCAGCTCAGGCCCCCACCCAAGGGACTTCCAGGCACTGCCCATCACATACTTGGTGAGGGCCTGCCTGTTACTACCAGGAAGAACCAGGCATCACATGTGTCCCTAGATCACAGCAGGGGGGCTGTAAGAAGGGCAGGGTTTCTTAACCTGGGATCCATGGATCCCCGGGCTGCATGAATCTGAAAACTTGAGTTCAGAAGCCTCAACTTAGATGGGAAAAAAGCCTCTTTATGGTCACTAACTTCTACTCGAAATTGAGCCTTTTCTTCCAGGTGAATGCAGGCAAACAAGCACACCAGGGTTAGCAGGAACTGTGCTTTCCCTAGCTAGAAACCACAGGTGTTTTCCAATTCTGTGACGGTGGCTGTAGACACCAGGAAATGTGCATCACTTCCTCACTGCTTCCAAAAGCAGGACTTAATTAGCCTTGCTGCTATTTAATGCATTATTTAATGTGTTAACTTAGAAGCATGTGTGTTACTTTTTAACTAAAAAATTTTAAATAACAAAAAAGCACCAAATTGCCAGCTCATTGCTGCATAAATGACTTGAAAGCACCTAAATGTGCCCTGAAGGAAATCCTTATCTCCTATAGTCACAGGGTTGAGATTGCTGAAAATCAAACCCAGAATCTCATCCTATGCCAGAATTACAACACAAGTTGAACTCCCAGCTTTATAGGGTATCTCCTGTTAAAGTGAGGGCATTAGTTGGGAAGGAATGGGAGACTACCAGTCGGAATAGGAATGTGTAGGGAGACACTGATGAACCTGGGGACATTTAGGCCCTAAATTCTGATGAGTTGTCTTTGCCAGTAGAAGAGACCACTTCACCGCATCTGAGGGGATTAACCTAGCATTACCTGAGGAAACTGTAATGGCATCCCAGCCAATGCTGAGTCTTCTCAAGTCGCACTTCCACCACATTTCTTTGCTTCTAGACCTATAACTAGATCTCTAAAGGTGAGGTACAAAATGTGACTATAAGGAGATACATTGCACTCTGAAAGAACTACTTGAATTTTCTACTTTATACAGACAGAAATCCATGGAACATGCATGGGAATGTATTCTAAGGGTGTGGGATAAGGGTGGAAGGAACATAAAGTTGGATTAGGCTGAAGTTTTTGATATGGGCTTACTAAGCCAGGTGTGCATTTAATGTTGCAACTCAAAGAGTTAGAAAGCGATCTAACAGTTTGATTGACTGGCTGAAAAACAGACCAAAAGTTGGCCCACCATGAATGAGTTGCCTTGGTTTAATGCAGAGGAAGGGATTCAAAGCTTAGGGAGGTTGGAATGTTAGAGTGGGTTTGTCATTTAAGATCACTTACCCATCCTGGAAGAGTCCAAATGACATACCTTTTACCATGACTATGAGAAATAAATTTGTGAGAGGAGCCCTGGCAGCCTTACGAGCTCTGTTGTCACTCTTCTATGTAGGACAGACATTACGGCCCACCGTAAGGCCTTTACTGCAGGGACTGAATTGGAAAACCCAAATTGCAATAGGAATAATTGGATCCCAGGGTGGTAGAGGCCAAGCTGTGCCACTCAGCCACCAAGGACAAGGTGGAAAAGTTACTGTAATGGGAAGCAGAGTTAAAGCAGCAATCAGAATAATCTGACTTACACAGACCTATGGCTTTGGATAGGAGAGCTACTAAATTCTGACTTGATCTGAATAAGCATAAAAGTTCTAGGTTGAGGTTTTATGCATGAGATCAGCAACAGGAGCCTGCAGTCACCAAGACTGACCTGGCTATAGCCATTACTGCATGCCCAGTCTGTCGGCAGCAGAGACCAACATTGAGTCCCCTTTATGGTACCATTCCCTGATAGCAGATTGATTACATTGTACCACCTCTATTATATTCATATTGGAACAGACACTTATTCTGGACATCAGTTTGCCTTCTGTATGTGTAATGTTTCTGCCAAAACTAACATCCATGGACTTAAAGAATATCTTATCTGCCATTATGGTATTCCACACAGCATTTCTTCTGATCAAGGAACTTACTTCACAGCAAATGCAGTGCTGCAAAGGGCCTGTGCTCATGGAATTCACTGTTTTGACTGTGTTTACCAACCATCTTGAAGTAGTTGGCTTGATAGACTGGTGGACTAGTCTTTTAAGGACTCAATTACAACACCAGCTAAGTGGCAATACCTTTCAGGACTAGGGAAAGGTTTTCCAGAAGGCTGTATATGCTTTGAATCAGCTTCCAATATATGATGCTGTTTCTCCCATTGCCAGGATTCATGGGTCCAGGAATCAAGAAGTGGAAATGGAAGTGGCATCACTCACCATTACCCCTAGTAACTCAAGGGCAAAATATCTGCTTACAGTTTCTATAACCTTGCTCTGCTGACATAGAGGTCTTAATTCCAAAAGGAGTATGCTTCCACCAAGAGATATAGCGATAACTTTTTGACCTGGAAGTTGAGACTCCTGCCCAGCCACTTTGGCTGTCTTATGCCTCTGAATCAACAGGCAAAGAAGGGAGGTATTGTGTTGGCTGAAGTGATTGATCCTGATTAGCAAAGGGAAATTGGACTACTACTCCACAATGCAATAAAGAAAGAATATGTCTGGAATACAGAAGATTCCTTAGGGTATCTCCGTTCTGTCATGCTCTGTGTTAAAGGTCTGTGGAAAACTACAACCCAATCCAGGCAGGACTATGAATGGCCAAGACCTTTCAGGAATGAAGATTTGGTTCACCCCACTAGTTAAAGAGCTCTGACTAGCTAGGGCTTGCTGAAGCCAAAGGAAATACAGAATAGGTAGTAAAAGGAAAAGGTAGTTGTAATTACCAACTACAACTCTTTACCAGTTAGAGAAATAAGGACTGTCTGTAATTGTCATGATTATTTCCACCTCATTTGGTATGATTTTTTTGGTGTGTATATATATACATATATTAAACAAATATTTTATTTCTTCTTATTCTCTTATAATGTAACATAAGATGTGTTGACTTCACATCATATATTTAAGTATTGCCAGTTTCACATTATAGTATTTAAGTTATGAGATATCAAGAAGAATGAACGTCACTCAGTGACGTTACCTCCTTTTCTGGAAAAGGGGTTAGTGCTTTCTCAGTTGTGCTGAAGACAATTGTATCAGATTAGAGGGAAGTAAGACCTAATTATTGTCTTCATTTGTAGATTAAGTGTGGTATAAGGAGATGCCTATGGATGCCAAGTTTACAAGGGGTGGATTTGTGTTGAATAGTTTTATGTGTCAACTTGGCAAGGTCATGGGGTGCCCAGACATTTGGTCAAACATTCTGGGTTTATCTGTAAGGGCATTTTTGGATGAGATTAGTAGACTGAATGAAGCATATTGCTTTCCCTAGGGTGGATGGGTCCCATCCAATAAATTGAAAGCCTGAATAGAAGAAAAAGGCTGATCCTTCTAAGAATAAGAGAGAACTTACTGCCTTCAATCTGAAATACTGAAATACTAAATTGCCTTCAGACTCAAACTGAAACATTGGCTCTTTCTAAGTCTACAGCTTGCAGGCATTTGGACTGGAGTTATTCCATCAACTCTCTTGGGTCTCCAGCTTGCTGACTGTAGATTTTTGATCTTGCCAGCCTCCATAATTGCATAAGCCAATTCCATATAATAAATCTCTTTACACACATACAACACACACACACACACACACACATATCCTATTGGTCTCTTTCTCTGGAGAACCCCATCTAATACAGTATCTGTTTTCTTTTTTTTAATTTTTTTTTTGAGATGGAGTTTTACTCTTGTTGCCCAGGCTGGAGTGCAGTGGCATGATCTCAGCTCACTGCAACTTCCACCTCACAGGTTCAAGCATACAGTATCTGTTTCCAAAGTATTCTACAATAGTTTAAAATAGTGTTTTTAGTATTACTTTACAATATTATTTTCTAGTATAAATAATTTAATAAAAATGTAATATTGCTACTTATTTTAAATTTAATTATTATTTTCTAACACAGTATCCTTAGTGCCTAGCACAATTCTTGCAATAGATAGGGTCTGAATAATTATTTGCTAAATTGAATTAACCTGAAATAGAGTTTACAAAGTTCCTCTAATAGATTGGTTTGGCATATAACTTTTAAGGACATTATTGTTATTGAATATAGTCTCTACCTTTTAAATAGCTTACTGTGTTCTAAATATTTCCTGTAGCTTTATAAATTTGGTTTTGTTTTATACTCCTTTTGATTTGTTGAGTAGGTATTTAAGAATTTTCATTTTTCTGTCATATACAAAATTATTCCTTCCCTTGCTTTTCACTTTCCATAGTTGATAGCCATTTTGCCAATCAATTATTTGTACTGTCTTAATATTTAAATTTCCACTGAACACCTACCTAATTTGTCACTCATAATGTCTTAAAACATAACTGGTTATTCAGATCTCTATCTGCCTTAGTAAATGCTGGGCTGGAAATCTTGTGCTGGCTGTAAGTCACTTGAACCACTTTCATCAAAATCACCTAAAGTACTTACAGAAAATGCCATTTCCTGGGGCCCCACATTAGAACTACTGGTTGACAATTTTTCAGGGGATATGTACCAAGAATTTGCATGTTTAACAGGCTCTCTAAGGGATTACTAATGTTTTAGAGCCATTATCTTAATCAGTGTTCTCAATCTTTCTTTTTCCTCTACCAGTACCTAACCCCAAACACAATGAAGTCTAAAAACTAAAAACTTTTGGAATTGGACATACCTAAGACAATCTCTTGATTCCACTGCCAAAACCTACTTACAACTAGGGAGGCTACTTTTATAGTTAAGTTTTTTAAAAATTGAGGAAAATATTATTTTTTTGCATGTGAGTTACCTTCCTAATAAATGATTACCTCAATTCATAGCTTTGTTTCTGGTAAACTTCATCTTTTCAATATCTTCAGATATATTTTTTAGGATTTTATTTTCAGTTTTGTTCTCTTTCCCATAATGTGGCATACATGTCTGTGCACAAACATAATAAACATATCTTCTTCATTTAATATAAAATCTCAAAACATTTTAAAATGGATTGATAATGTTAGCCTCCAAATTATTAGTTTTATTCCTACATCTCTGCCAAGCTACTTAGAAAATTAAACTAAAATTTTATGTTCACATAGTTAAAATAGAATTCTCTAGTTAATTTTTAAAGTACTAATATTCATTGTCTGTTATATATTCCAGGCATTTACACTGTTTGCTACACATTTCCTGGAACTATGCCATATTGATGCCCTGTATCCTAATGTAGAAAACATGCATTTTGAAGTTCAACATGTAAAGAATACCTCAAGAAATAAAGAAGCAATTTTGTATACCTACAAACTTTCTAAGGGACTCACAGAAGAGAAAAATTATGGTACTGCATATAGAAATTATACCTATACGTTCAAATACTATATATTCTCCTAAGACAAACTTTCATCTCTTCTTTACTTGGCTGTTAATCTAAGGAAATTTTCTCATTCTTTTGAGTGCTTATATTCTCTTAGATTGTATTTTCTATGTTAAGCTCATTGTATCTATATCTAGATATATAAATCTTTTTAAATTTTTATAAGCCAGTAACTATGTAAAAATACAGTGACAGCTGAAAACCCTAGAAGTATTAGTTTCCTTAGAAAATGTAATTTATCTTATATTTGCAAGTTATATAATGAATTGAAAATTATATATTTTCTACACAATCTTTCAGTAGCAGGGTTCTTCCTCTGTTTTTCTTCAGGTTCTGGGTACTTGAAAATTGAATCTAAAATCTTAAATCTTAAAAGAGAATGTATTACCAAACCATATGATTTTTTTTTTTTTTTGAGACAAAGTCTCACTCTGTCGCCCAGGCTGGAATGCAGTGGCACTATCTCTGCTCACTGCAACCTCCACCTCCCGAGCTCAAGTGATTCTTCTGCCTCAGCCTCCCTAGTAGCTGGGACTACAGGCATGCACCACCATGCCCAGCTAGATATTCTTCAACTTGATTAGATACTTTCTATTTAAATCATTAAGTCTCACAGATTCAGAGAATTTTCAATTGGTCTGTACGTATAAGTTTCAAAAATTATTTTAGCTATGGATATGACCCTTCGAGGGAAAAAAACCATCTTTGTTTTGCTATTTGAAATGGGAAATCAACTGGATTACTTATTTATATCAGATGTTTAAAATTTATGAGCCTCAATTTCATGATCTATGACATGGGAATAATTTTTTATATATGTAGAGTTGCAAAAATTCAATGAATTATCAAATGTGAGCTGTGTGGCACACTGCTTAGCAATTACTTACGTCTCAATAAATTTCGATGTTGCTTCTATTTCTAAAGCAATAAATACAGTAAGCTATTGGTGTACAGTAGAAAGCCATATGGCATTTATACAATAAAATTAAGCTCCAAAAACATGAGAATTATAATTGATACTTTGAATTTGCATGTAGATTACTCACCAACTGTTATATCTTCTGAGAAATTCCTGTCTCATTGATTTAGGTGGGTGAATGTTTAGCTGTAGTGTTATCCCTGTGACTAGCTATTATCTTCCCCTGCAAAATTCATATGCCTTTTGACCTTCTGTTAACCAACTATATTTGCAAATGGAATTTCAATATTATTATTTTCTAACTATCTCTTTTGTTCCTGATATCTCGGAGCTATATTGAGAGGTAACTGATATTCTAATTTGCCCTATGTGTCTTGGATAAGTAATTAAATCTAATAATTGGCAAGTTGTTATCCAGAATTTTAGAAAGCTCAATTCTGAGAATTATTGAGTAGTTCAGAAGTGCCTCTAGAAGGGAAGTTTAAATCTGTGACTAAAAGATTAATACTAGTTAAAACAAGCATAAAAATGCCAGCAGTAACAATATTGAAGCCAAATTTAAAACAAATAATTCTAGGATTAAAAGCTGCAGAGGTGTCGTCACTTCCACCATCAATTGTCTTGGATGCCAAGGAAATCACAACTCAAATTACGAGACAAATTTTGGTAAGAAACTTTGTTCTTATTTGTTCTTCAAATTAAAAAAAATACTTTTAGTGTAGATTTTTATTATGACCTTTGATCTAAATATATAATAATTAATATAATAATTAAAATATTTAAAATTAAAACCTAATTTCTAAACAAAGAAAATTAATTTTACTTCTTAAAACTCTTTTGGTTTGGTCTATTATAATCCTTGCAGCAAATCAGCTAACAAGCTAGGAGATAAAAATTAAACAGTTTAGTTTCTAAAATAATTATTGCTATACTAACTTTATGATGAGGAAATAAATCTATTTTAAGTGGACATTAAAAATGAAAATCACTATGCACAATATTTGTATAATTATATATTTTTTATAGTTTTCAAAGCTTTTCTACTCATCATATGTAAGCCTCAGAACTCTTCATGAAGTAATTAGGTCTTTATAGTAAAAGATTAAAAAAGGATTACTTCTACTCTTAATTTTACAGGTTCACAGAAGTTAAGTGATTTGTTAGGAAGCAGTAGGTTCAACACTAAACTCACATATGTTGACTCAAAATTTGGAAAATTTTGGTTGCTTTATATAAGGTTTTTGGTTTTGGGGTTTTGTTTGTTTGTTTTTTTGAGATGGAGTTTTGCTCTTGTCATCCAGGCTGGAGTGCAATGGCATGATCTCGGCTCACTGCAACCTCCGCCTCCTGGGTTTAGGCGATTCTCCTGTCTCAGTCTCCTGAGTAGCTGGGATTACAAGCGCCCACCACCACACCCGGCTAATTTTTTTTTGTATTCTTCGTAGAGGTGGGGGTTTCGCCATGTTGGCCAGGTTGGTCTCGAACTCCTGACCTCAGGTGATCCACCAACCTCGGGCTCCCAAAGTGCTGGGATTACAGGTGTGAGCAACCGCTCCCAGCTGCTTTACAGTGTTTTAAAAATGCAATGTGTTCAGTAAACTGACCTAGGTGCAGTGTGATATTTTCTTCAATAACAATTTTCTGTGTCCATCACTCTTTCTTAACCTGTCTTCCATTTTTAATTCCTCTCTCCTTTAAGTTCCTCTACTGTCTCTGTGACTTCACTTGCCTAATTATTATTTGAATCTCTTAGTCAGAAATTTTAACTGTTCTGTACTCTGAAGAAGCTCTTATTACCTAACTCTTTAGAGTTCATCTTACCACATTTCAATTATGGACCACCTCTCTACTAGCCTTCTAGTAGGCTTTGATTCTCCTAATGAAGTTTGAAAAATATTCGAAACAAGCTATTTTTATCCACTGCAAATTCATATATTCTGATTTTAGTTGAATATTTTACTGGATAATTGTGATTTTTTTCTTTTTTTAATTGATAATAGTTGTACATATTTTGGGGGTACATGTGATATTTTGATACTTGCATGCAATGTGTAATGATCAAATCAGGGTAGTTGGGATAGCCGTCACCCCAAACATTTATCTTTACTTCATGTTGAAAACATTGCAATTCTTATCTTCTAGCTATTTTGAACTATACGACACATATTAACTATAGTCACCCTACTGAACTATCGTACACTAGACTATTTCTTCAATCTAACTGTATTTTTGTACGCATTAACCAACCTGTATTCATCTCCTTCCTCCTCCAAACCCTTCCTAACCTCTAGTAACCATCAATGAGCTCTTCACCTCCATGAGATCAACTCTTTTAGCTCAGGCATATGAGTGAGAACATGTGGTATTTGTCTTTCTGTGCCTGGTTTATTTCATTTAGCATAGTGATTCTTTATCCATGTTGCTACAAATGCAAGGATTTCATTTCTTTCTTTTTTGGCTGAATAATATCCCATTGTGTATATTTACCACATTTTCTTTATCCATTCGTCTGTTAATGGACACTTAGGTTGATCCATATCTTGGCTATTGTGAATAGTGCTGCAATAAACATGGGAATATAGACATCTCTTTGATATACTTATTTTCTTTCTTTTGGATAGAGGCCCAGCAGTAGGACTGCTGGATCATATGATAGTGCTATTTTTAGTCTTTTGAGAACCCTCCATACTATTTTTCATAGTGGCAATACTAATTTACATTCCCATCAACAGTGTATGCGCATTCCCCTTTCTCTATCCTCACCAGCATTTGTTAATTGTCTGTCTTTTGGATAAAAGCTATTTTAACTACGTGAGATGATATCTCATTGTGGTTTTGATATATATTTCCTTAATGACTGGTGATGTTGAACATTTTTTCATATACCTGTTGGCTATATGTTTGTTTGTTTTGTTTTTTAATCTTTTATTTCACTTATGTTGTTCCCTCTGCTAAGAATTTAATTCCTCTTCCTCCATCTACCTCATCCATATAATTTTTATTTAACATTTTTACCTAGCTCAGATGTGAACTTCCCCAAGAAACTTCCCTGAATTTTTTTCCAGGGGAGCAATGTACTCATTTCTTGTTCTTAAGGGCCCCTTTTCACAACAACTATGATGTAGTTGCAATAATATACCCACATTGCCTATTTTTTGTTTATTTTTATTTTACTTTATTTTAGATTGAGGGGGTACATGTGCTTGCTGGTTACATAGGTATATTGCATACTGCTGTGAGTTGGGCTCCTAGTGTACCCAATAGCCAGATAGTGAACATTGTACCCAATAGGTAATTTTTAACCCTTGCCACCTCCTACCTTTCCCCCTTTTGTCCCCAGTGACAGTTATTTCCATCTTTATGTCCATGTGTACCCATTGTTTAGCTCTCACTTATAAGTGAGAACATGCAGTATTTGGTTTTCTGTTTCTGAGTTAGTTCATTTAGGATAATGGCCTCCAACTCCATCTATGTCGTGTAAAGGACATGATTTCATTCTTGTTTATGGCTATATAGTATTCCATGGTTTTCTTTATGCAGTCAGCTATTGGTGGGTGTTTAGGTTGGTTCTATGACTTTGCTATTGTGAATAGTGCTGTGATGAACTAGGTACAGGTGTTATATATGTGTGTGTGTGTATATATATATATATATATATATATATATAGTTCTTTTAGTTCTTTGAGAAATCTCCATAAGGTTGAACTAATTTACGTCCCCACCACCTGTTGGCTATTTGTATGTCTTCTTTTGAGAAACATCTATTCAGATGTTTTGCCAATGTTTTAATTGGGTTTATTTGGTGGGATTTTTTTGCTATTGAGTTGAGTTACTTAGATGTTTTGGTTATTATTTCTTTGTTATTATTTTGCTTAATTTGGTTGTCAGAAGGAGAGCTTGAAAATATTTCCTCCCCTTCTGTAGGCTGTCTCTTCACTTTGTTAATTTTTTTTTGCTATGCAGAAGCTTTTTAACATAATGTAATTATATAAGTCTATTTTTGCTTTTATTGCCTGCACATTTGAGGTTTTACCCAAAAAGTCTTTGCCCACATTAATATCCTAAAGCATTTCCCAGTGTTTTCTTCAAGTATTTTCATAGTTTCAGGTCTTACATTTAAGTCTTTAATTCATTTTGATTAGATTTTTATATATGGTAAGAAATATGAGTCTGGCTTCATTCTTCTGTATATAGCTATCTATTTTTCCCAGCACTATTTATTGAAGGGACTGTCTTCTTGGTATCTTGTTGAAAATGAGTTGGCTGTAAATGCTTGGACTTATTTCTGGGTTCTCTATTCTGTTCAATTTTTTGATGTGTCTGTGTTTATGCCAGGACTCTGCTGTTTTGGTTACTATGGCTTTGTAGTATATTTTAAAGTCAGATAGCATGATGTTTCCAGGTCTGTTCTTTTTGTTCAGGGTTGCTTTGACTATTTGAAGTATTTTGTGGTTCCATATAAATTTTAGGATTTTTTTCCACTTCTGTGAAGAATGTCTGTGTTATTTTGATAGGGATTGTATAGAATCTATAGATTACTTTGAATAGTATTGACATTTTAGCAGTATTTATTCTTCCAATCCATGAACACATTTATAGCAATATTTATTCTTCCAGTCCATAAATGGGATTTCTTCTTGTATTTTTTTCAGTTTGTTCACTATAGACGTATACAAATGTCACTGATTTTTATATTTTTGGTGGAGTCTTTAGGGTTTTCTAAGTATAATATGTCATCTGCAAAAAGGATATTTTGACTTCTTCCTTTCCAGTTTGGATGCCCTTTGTTTCTTTCTCTTGCTTAACTGCTCTGGCTAGGACATCCAGTACTATGTTGAATAAAAGTGGTGAAAGTGGATGTCCTTGTTTTGTTCCAGAAGTTAGAGGAAAGGCTTTCCATTTTTACTCCCATAGTATTATTTACTTGTGGGTTTGTAATGTATGTCCCTTATTGTTTTGAGGTGTGTTCCTTCTACACCCAGTTTGTTGAGAGGTTTTGTCATAAAGGAATGTTGAATTTTGTCAAATACTTTTTCGGTATCTATTGAAAAGATCACATGGTTTTTGTCCTTGATTCTGTTAATATGACATATCATATTTATTGATTTGCATATGTTATATCATTCTGGCATCCCTGGGATGAATTCCATGTAATCGTGGTGAATGATCTTTTCAGTGTGTTGTTGTATTTGGTTTGCTAGTATTTGGTTGAGTTCTTAATTTATGTTTAACAGGAATATTGGCCTGTAGTTTTTTTTATTTGTTGTTTCATAGTCTGGTTTTGATATCAGGATAATGCTAGCCTCATAGAATGAGTTTGGAAGTATTCCCTCCTCTGTAATTAATTGAAATAATTTGATTAGACTTGCTATTCATTCTTCTTTAAAAATATCTGGTATAATGCAGCAGTGAAGTCATCAGGTACTGGCTTTTCTTCTTTTTCTTTTTCTTTCTTCTTTTTTTTTTTTTGACAGGATCTTGTTCTGTTGCCTGGACTGGAGTGTGGTGGTGCAATCCCAGCCCACTGCTTACTTGACCTCCTAGCTCAAGCAATCCTCTTACCTCAGCTTCCCAAATAGCTGAGACCACAGGTACACACCACCACATCTGGCTAATTTTTATTTATTTACTTTTTTGCAGAGATGGGGGTCTCCCTATACTGTGGGGTTTTCTTTGATGGGAGATTTTTTATTATTACTTCAATCTCATTATTCATTATAGGTCTATTCTTGTTTTCTATTTCTTCATGCTTCAATCTTGGTAAGTTGTATGTCTCCAGAAATTTCTTTCTTTCTTTTAAGTTTTCCCATTTGTTGGCATATAGTTGTTTACAATAGTCTCTAATGATCCTTTGTATTTCTGTGGTATCAATTGTTATGTCTCCTTTTTCATTTCTGATTTTATTTGGGTCTTCTCTCTTTTTAGTTGGTCTAGCTAAAGATTTGTTTGTCTTTTGTATTTATTTTAGTTTCAACTTCATTTATTTCTGCTTTGATCTCTATTATTTCTTTTCTTCTACCAATTTTAGGTTTGGCTTGTTGTTTTTGCTTTCCTAGCTTTGAGAAGTACCACGTTAGGTTGTTGTTGTTGTTTTTTTTTTTAAATGTTTCTACTTTTTTGTTGTAGGTGTTTATTGCTATAAATGTTTCTCTTAGCAATATGTTGCTGTATGTCATAGATTTTAGTATGTCGTGTATTTTTTTCAAGAATTTTTAAATTTTTCTTTTTAATATTGTTATTGACCCATTGATTGTTCAGGGGCATGTTGTTTATTTTCCATGTATTTATATATATAGTTTCCAAAAGTTCATTCTGTTATTGATTTCTAGTTTTATTCCATTGTGGAATAAAATATACTTCATAGGATTTTGACATTTTTGAATTTATTGACACTTGTTTTGTGGCCTAATGTATTGTTTATCCTGGAGAATGTTTCATGTGATGATGATAAGAATTTGTATTCTGCAGCAGTTGGATGAAATGTTCTGCAAATGTCAGTGAGATCCAGGCAGTCTAGAGTGTAGTTTAACTTCAGTGTTTAATTGTTGATTTTCTGTTTGGATGATCTGGCCATTACTGAGAATGGAATGTTGAAGACCCCTACTAGTATTGTATTGCAGTCTATATTTCTCTTTATATCTATGAATTTTTGCTTTACATATTTGGATGGTCCACTGTTGGGTGAATATATATTTGTAATTGTTATATCCTCTTGCTGAATTGACCCCTTTATTATTATAGAATAACATTCTTTGTCTCTTTTTACGTCTTTGACTTTAAGTCTATCTTATCTGATATAAACATAGCTACTCCTGCTCTTTTTTGGTTTTTATTTATCTGGAATATCTTCTTCCATCCCTTTACTTTTAGTCTAGTATGACTTTGTAGGCGAAGTGAGTTTCTAGTTAGCATCATACAGTTAGATCTTATTTTATTATTTTTATTTTTTTTGAGGCAGAGTTTTGCTCTGTCACCCAGGCTGGAGTACAGTGGCTTGATCTCAGTTCACTGCAACCTCCACCTCCCAGGTTCAAGCAATTCTTCTGCCTCAGCCTCCGAAGTAGCTGGGATTACAGGCACCCGCCTGTACACCCAGGTAATTTTTGTATTTCTAGTAGAGACAGGGTTTCACCATGTTTTCCATGCTGGTCTTGAACTCCTGCTTTTTAAAGTCTTGTTTTTTTAATCAATTTAGACACTCTTATGTCTTTTAATTGGAGAATTTAGGACATTTACATTCAATACTATTACTGATAAAGACTTACTGCCACCATTTTGTTACTTGTTATCTGGTTGTTTTGTAAGTGCTCTCTTTCTTCCTTTTTGATTAAGTAATTTTTTCTGGTAGTATGTTTTAATTCATTGCTTTATATTTTTTATATATAATATATACAATATTATATATTATATATAATATATATTATATAAATTTAAATATATATATTTTTATGATTATCATGAGGCTTATAAAATATTTTATAGCTATAACACTTTATTTTAAACAGATAGCTACTTAGTTTTGACCATAGAGAGAAGAAAGTAACAAACAATGGAAAAACTGAAACACTCCGTACTTTAACTTCATTCCCCTGACATTTTGATTTTTTCTTGTCTCAATTTACACCTTCTTATATTGTCTATTTCTTTAAAGGTGTCTGTAGTTACTATTTTCATAAACGTGTCTTTTTTTTTTCTTTTTTTTTTTGAGATTGAGTCTCACTCTCTTGCCCAGGCTGCAGTGCAGTGGCGCGATCTCGGCTCACTGCAAGCTCTGCCTCCCGGGTTCGCACCATTCTCCTGCCTCAGCCTCCTGAGTAGCTGGTACTACAGGCGCCCACCACCACGCCCAGCTAATAAATGTGTCTTATAGTCTTTATGTTAGAGATATGAGTATATTACACATCACATTTATAGTATTAGAGTATTCTGAATTTATGTACTTACATTTAAACTTCAAGTTTGTTTGTTTGTCTTTTGCATGTTAGCATTCTTTCCTTTCACATTTAAGAGCTCCCTTTAACATTTCTTATAATATGGGTCTAGTAATGATGCATTTCCTCAGCTTTTGTTTGTCTGGAAAAGACTTTTTCTCTCCTTCATGTTTGAAGGAAAGTTTTGTTAGATATAGTATTCTTAGTTTGCAGTTTTTTTCCCTTCAGCACTTTGAATCTGTTATTCCACTCCCTCCTGATCTATATGGTTTTTGTTGAGAAGTCTGTTGCCAGATGAATTGGAGCTGCTTTATATGTTATTTGCTTCTTTTCTCTTGCTGCTTTTAGGATTCTCTTTGTCCTTGACCTTTGAGAGTTTGATTATTATATCATTTGGCTTGTCTTATTTGGGATGAATATATTTGGTGTTCTGTGACCTCTTGTACCTAGATATTAACATATTTCTCTAGGTTTAGTAGGTTTTCCATTTTATTCCTTTAAATAGGCATTCTACTCTTTGCTCTTTCTCAATTCTCTCTTGAACACCAGTGAATCTTAGATTTGCTCTTCCATGGTGTATCTCTCTCTCTCTCTCTCTCTCTCTCTCTCTCTCTCTCTCTCTCTCTCTCTCTATATATATATATATATATATATATATATATATATCTTTCAGGCTCTCTTTATTCCTTTCATTCTGTTTTTTTTCCCTCTGACTATATCTTGGCTTACTGCAACCTCCGCTTCTTGGATTCAAGTATTTCTCATGCCTCAGCTACCCAAGTAGCTGGAATTACAGGCATGTGCCACCGTGCCTGTCTAATTTTTTTAGTGAGACGGGGTTTCACCATGTTGGCCAGGCTGGTCTCTGACTCCTAGGCTTAAGTGATCTGCCTGCCTCAGTCTCCCAAAGTGCTGGTATTATAGGCATGAGCCACCGTGCCTGGCTAATCTCACTGATTCTTTCTTCTGCTTGATCTATTTCTTTTTTGGAGAGCCTCTGTAGTTTTTTTAAGTTCAACAAATGTATTTCTCAGTTCCAGGGTTTCAAATCTGTTTGCCGTTTGATTTTTTTAAACTTTCATCTGTTTTTTTTTTTTTTTTTTTTTTTTGAGACAGAGTCTGGCTCTGTCACCCAGGCTGGAGTGCAGTGGTGTGATCTCAGCTCACTGCAACCTCTGCCTCCTGGGTTCAAGCAATTCTGCTGCCTCAGCCTCCTGTGTAGCTGGGATTACAGGTGTGCACCACCATGCCTGGCTAATTTTTGTATTTTTAGTAGAGATGGAGTTTCACTGTGTTGGCCATGCTGGTCTCAAACTCCTGACCTCAAATGATCTGCCCACCTTGGCCTTCCATAGTATTGGGATTACAGGCGTGAGCCAATGTGCCCGGCCAAACTTTAATCTCTTTATTAAATTTCTCTGATAAATTTATCAGTTGCTTTTTCTGTGCTGTTTTGGAGTTCATGAATTTTCTTAAAACTGCTATTTTGAATTCTTGATCTGAGAGCTCACGTATCACCATCTCACCACGATGTTGATCACCAGCTCCTTGCTTTGTTCATTTGGGGAGGTCATAGTTTCCTGTTTGCTCTTGTTCCTTGTGGATATATATCTATGTTTTTGCAATGAAGGATCAGTTTATCTTCAGTGTCTCGCTTGTTGGACTTTCTAGGTTGTATGTTTGCTTAGAAGTTCTTTGCAATTGTCTGTGATTCCCCTTAATCCTAGATTGCTGCCTCATTTTCAGCACTAGATGGCACCTTAAGCCCACAATTTCCTCAGCTTTGGCAAATGTTTGCAGTACTGCACATCTCAGATGGTAGGGTTCTTAGAGAGGATACCTCAGCTGTGTGGAAAGGCTGGCTAGGGGTTTATACCCAGATGACCTGTGGCATCTGCTTCCTCTAGCATGGTGCTGCTGTACAACCACACTGATTTGGTGTCTCCTTCGACTGAAATGAAGAGTAGTTTTACAGGCTGGAGTTTCTAATTCCACTCCCCTCTTTATCTCTAGCTGCCCTCAGGCGGTTTTCTCCCTCCAGGCACTAGTGGTGCTTCCTGTGGGTTTAGGCAGGAATGATTTTTCTGCAAGGGAACCCAGGATGGTGGGGAAGCTGGCTATCCACCTCAATCTCACTTTTTCCAGAGTAGAACAAATGAGATTGGGAGGAATTTTCTGTGCATGATGCCTGGCAGATTGGGGCACGGACATTGCAGATAGAGAACTTTCTTTCTTTTTATAGTCTGCTCAGAGTTTTTCACTTCTTTGTCTCCCAACTATCATTTCAGCCTCAGATTTGGCTTCTAAAATGTTGCTGGTGTTAATCTGTGCTCTGGATATTTGCTTTTGGTTCTCTGTGGGGAGAGCAAAGGCAGACTGCTTCTACTCTGCCATTTTGTTGATATCCAGAATTGTATTTTTTTTTTTTTTTTAGTATATACTTTAAGTTCTGGGATACACATGCAGAACGTGCAGGTTTGTTACGTAGGTTTACATGTGCCATGGTGGTTTGCTGCACCCATCAACCCATCATCTAGGTTTTAAGTCCCGCATGCATTAGATATTTGTCCTAATGCTATCCCTCCCTTTGCCTCCCACCCACTCCCCCCGCTGACAGGCCATGGTATGTGATGAGAATTGTATTTTTTTCTTTTTATTTATTATTTAGCTTCTTTTACAATAACTCTTTTGAAACAGTTTCACTCTTCCTGAACTCTCAATCACTTCATTTTCTACAGATAATCTGCCTCCTACTTTTTAACAAATTTGAGGTCATCTTGATGAGTTCTTGAACCTCCCCTCCTTCAAAATTTTGTTTTGAATATTTCTGTTTTTCTTCCATCTCTCTTCCATCTTATCTCAGAGAAAGAGACTGACTTTCAGACAGAAGGTTAACTTTTCTACCATTTAAAAAAATCTCCACTAAGTAATTATTACTTCTCAGTTCCCTTTATTCTCTTTTGCATCTTTAATATTTTCGTCACAGGCTTTTCCTTTTTCTAAGAGTATGCTTAGATTTCTCCCCTAAAATTCTGCCTGTTTACTCTACTTTTCAAACTATTATTTCATTTTCTTTTTACTGCAAACTTATCAAAAGTAACCTATGCTTGCTTCTTTCATTTCTCGTGTTTAAACTGAGTCTTATTGTCATCACTCTCCCCAAAGTTTTCTCTTAAATATCAACTAATTATAAAATCCTTTGTCCTTCTTTTCACTTCTGATCTTCCATGATCTCTCTATGGCACTTGACACTACCCTTGTTTTCTCTTTTCTTAATTCTGCCCTCTCTTGGCTATGTGGAATTATTCTCTCCTGGATATTTTCATTCTCCTACCTGTTTGATTATTTCTTCTGTCCCTTGTTCACTAGTACTTTTTCTTTTCTTTTCTTTTCTTTTTTGAAACAAGGTCTCACTATGTTGCCCAGCCTGGTTTTTAACAAATTCCTGGGCTCAAGCATTCCACCCGCCTCTTCCTCCCAAAGTGCTGGATTACAGGCATGAACCACCGCACCCAGCCATCATCATTACTTTTTCTTATTCCACTTACTAAATATAAAAGTTTCTAAGATTTTTGCCCTTGTTTCTTTTCTTTCTAAACTCTGCACTTGGTGATCTCATCTTTTCTCACAGCATCCATCATCATTTCTGTTCAACTCTGAATCTATATATTTTTCTCCATATATCTCCTACATATCTTAATCTATGTTTAAAAGCCAAAGTTAAATTTATCATCTTCTAAAAAAAATCTCTTATCTCTTCACCTTTAAGTCTCCCAGTGACCCACCAAAGTCATATATGGATCATTCCTCTTAATCACCTGTCATTAGGACTATGTAGTAAGTTCTCTCTCTCTCTCTCTCAATCTATTTATATACGCTTCTACCAGATTGTCTCCTAATGCATAGTTTCTATTATGTAGTTTGCCTACTCAGAAACTTTTAATGATTTATTACAAAGTAAAGTTGAACTCCTTTGTCTAGTGTAAAAAGTCCTCTGTAATTCTCAAAATATATTTTAGAATTACCTGCATTAGAATTGCCTGAGATACAGGGTACCATACTAGATTGTCAAGGATCTCCTGTGGCTCAGGGATTTGCCTTCTTAACCAGTCTTTACGTGATTGTAAAGCTTATTGGCTTCTGCTTCATGATTTTCCTTTGTTTTCTACACCACCCTTACATAATATCACTCGGTTTCACATAATCTACATTTCTGCAATTTCAATCTTGTAAATTAAATTACTTGTCATTACTACATTGAATTACTTGCCATTTCATCATATTGACCTGATTGTGTACCATGCTTTCAAATGTACCTGCTCTAACTGTTTCCTCTGTGGAATAACCCCTCTTCTAGGCTCTTTTATCTATCAGGATTAATTTCAATACTCCATCCTATTCAAGCTTTTCTTGGCCTGAGCTGGAAGTGAGTTTCCCTTCCTCTGAGTATTTTATGGCTGTTTTATGGGACTTTTCTTAATTATTATAATCAGTTGCTTACAACAAGCCTTTTGTTTTTTTAACCATTAAGACTGTAAGCTCCTTGAGTTCTGTTATCATGTGAGGTTTACATTTTTGTATCCCCCATAGATATATAAATGTAAGCTTAGAGGCCTGGAACATAGATGATAGTAGATATTCAATAACTTTTTTAAAATATTAGACTAATTGGTGATTGATCTGTGTAGCAAATAGATAGATGGGTGAATATATGGTAATCTTATTCTACCTCATAAAATCTTACTCATTTTTCCTATAGTGAAAAGTAAAAAAAAATCTGGAGTTGCTTGCTATTATGAGTTGAAGGGATTATATTTCAGGGAAACTCAGTAAGACTTTCCATAAAAAGTTAAGATTAAAAATGCTGATTCCTCTATCTAGTTCAGGCAAAGAGGTGAAATAAGAATTTTCTAGGTATATTTGCAGTCCTGAAGTTCTATTCAAGACCAAGCATCTAAAGGACTTCTACATTCCTGTTTTAAATATTATTTCTTGGGTATCCCGAAGTTTAGTTTATTAAAAATTAAGGCATAATTTTAAATAGCTATTCATATTATTTATTTTTTAAATGTAATTTACCCCTCAGGCAGTATTTTCTCTTAGGCTCCAGCAGTTTCTATATATGTACTCTCTTTAGGGGCAAGCAATTTTCTGATGACCCGTTCTGTGTACCAGTTTATCTGTTGGGGAATTAAAGTAGGAGATAGCAGAGTAGTACTCTTTGGCATCATTTAAAAGTATATTACCACATAGCAACGAACAATGCTGTTTTCCCATACCTTTTTAATGGGAAAGTGTTTGTGGAGCCTATCTCTGGTGGATTTTCTATTACTTTTCAGTATTATGTTGAGAAATCTGACCTATTTAGCATAATTTTTTTCATTGAAAAGTTATTTCAAGAACATAAGATCTGTGATAAAGTAGCAAATACTCAGAATAAATTATGTTCTTTCAAATACAATATTTCTTTTATTTCTTCTTGTATATTCTTTCCTTGTTGGAGGAAACTGATTTATTCAAAGGAATTAGTTAACCCTTGAGTTCCATATGTCTATGGAAGGAGATAGAATATTGCCAACATGTGGTTTAAATAAAAATTTTAGTATTTGTGTATGTATATATATATATATATATTTTTTTTTTTCAATGACAGCAAAACCAAAGGAGTACCCCTGAGATAGAAAGACAGAGAGCTGTGTACCATCTAGCCACTAGGCTTGTTCAAACTGCTCGAAACTCTCAATTGGATCCAGACAGTTTACGAATATATTTAAGTAACCTCAAGAAGAAGTACAAAGAAGATTTTCCCAGGACTGAACAAGTTCCAGAAAAGACTGAAGAATAATCACAATTCTAATGTAATAATATATCTTAATTCAAGGAACCTAGAATTTATTTTTCTCCTTAGAGATAAGGAAAATAACATTTGCCAAATTTCATATTTTAATTGAAAATTACATTATATTAACATCACAATTGTCGTCTATATATTCTATATGAAAAATATTTATTATAACTTAAATGAGAACTACTTAAAGGAATGGTTTTTATGTTAGGCGAAAATACAATACACCACTTTTTTCTCACAAAAATTCACATTATTAAGACCTAAGTTCATTTATACTTACAAGTTATAGTTTAAAATATTATTGTAAATACCCTAGTTTAATAAACACCTTTCTTTTTAGGTCTGGAAACTTTTTTGAGCTTTTCTTTTACATTCTATTCTGAAGTAACAATGCCCTATAACTCAACAATTTATTAATCAGTACCCCCACTTCCAACACTGGAGGGTTCTGAAGTTCATCAGGGTAATTTTGGAATCACGCTGCTAAGTGAGTATTCTCAGCATAAAGGCCTAACATAGACAAGTTATTCTTTTCTTGGGCAACTAAGTGTCTGGAATTCAAGCTATACATTTGAAACATTTATTTAGTAAGCTACAGTATTCATAATAATTTGACCCCCCAATATTATTCACAGACCACTTAGGGCCATATTTTATTCTATAACATTTAATATTAATGTTTGTTGACTTTATTAAACACTCAGCATTCTAAGTAAATATTAGTAGCCAAGTATATTGAAAAAGTTATAATTTAAATGACACATATTATTTTGGAAAAGTAAATATAAATTATTTTTTGTTTTACATTCAATTCAATATATATTAAATGTCTTGTTAGATTACTTATATTCCTTATTGTCATGTTTTAGAAAAAATATCACAATATTTATATTTGACTATTAGCTATGTTTTAATTCACAGCCTCTGAAATGAATTCTATTTTGTGTGGTCATTTCTTTTTCTTTATATTTTTTCTTTTTGAGACAGAGTCTCGCTCTTGTTCCCCAGACTGGAGTGCAATGGCGTGATATCTACTCCCTGCAACATCTACTTCCCAGTTTCAAGCAATTCTACTGCCTTAGCCTCCTGAGTCGCTGGGACTACAAGCACCCACCACCACGCCTGGCTAATTTTTGTATTTTTGGTAGAGACGGGGGTTTCATAATGTTGGCCAGGCTAGTCTCGAACTCCTGACCTCAGCTGATCCGCCTGCCTCGGCCTCCCAAAGTGCTGGGATTACAGATGTGAGCCACTGCGCCTGGCCTTATGTGGTCATTTCTAAAGGCAGTTAGGTAATTTAGGCTTGTGGCAAATTTCAAGAAGACACTGAGGAGGAAAAGGGCATGGCAGATTGTTTGTTTGAGGTGGCAGGAAAAAAAGAGAGGAAAGCAATAAAAGGTAGAAAGGGAGTAGGCAGTGGGGAAAAAAACAGGCAAGCAGAGATGAGTGCAACATATCAAATATGCTGAATATCATTTCCTCAAATACGTTAACTTCTTTTTAGATGTAACCTTAATGTTAGATTCCACCCGACTTTTAAGAAATTTTTCATCAATTAAAGCTTCTGATGCAAAAACCGCAGCCAAATGATTAATGTCTTTTATTTTAGAATTGAGATACTGAAATAAAAACAGGTTTATATCTTCTTAAAATTAAATTACTTTTTCTTAAACCATTTTGTGTGTAGCAGAAACATACAAAAAAACCAAATCAAATAAAGATATAATTATTATGTCATGGTACTATAGAATGAAGGTGAATACTAGGGAGATAATCCGTTTCTTAATTTTAAGATCTATTTGCTCTACTCTTTTGTTCCTCTTTGCCTTTGCCTTTTTCTAATATTATAGATCATTATCTCATAATCCAGTCTTTCAAGGTAAATGCCCATAATGTGTTAGCAAACTCCTTTAATTTCCACCACAAAGCCATTATTTTAGCCTGTTCCACCTTTCTCCTCATAGAATAAAATCCTACATAAGATAGTCTTTTTCAAGTTTAGGGGTAAAATATGGGGGAGTGGGGATGGAGAAGAAACACAGCTTATTCTCATGCCTAGGAAGCAATGCATTTATTTTTACATTTACATTCAATAAAATTAATTTTTTTGGTGTACAGTCCTATGAATTTTAGTACATTTATGGGTTCACATAACCACCAGCAAAATCAGGATACAGAACCCTCCCATCATTCCAAAAGACTTCCTTAGTGCTGTTCCTTTGTAGTCAAATCTTTCCCTGACCCTTAACTTTAACCCAGCAATCACAGGCCTGTTTTCTTTCCCTATAGTTTTATTCTTTCCCCAGAATGTCCAACAAATGGAATCCATATAGCATGTAACCTTTTGAGACTGGCTTCTTTTGCATAATGCGTTTGAAATTTATACATGTTGCTCTGCCTTTTTATTGCTGACAAGTATTTCATTGTTTATATGTGCCAGAGTTTGTTGTCCTTTCATTCATTGAGGGACATTTGGGTTTTTAGTTCTTAGTGATTATGAATAAAGCTACCATAAACCTTCCTATACAGGGTTTTTTGGGAGCATAAGTTTTCATTTATCTAGATTAAATAGGAGTAAAATAGCTGTGTCATATGTTAAGTGTATGTTTTATTTCATAAGAAGCTGCCAGACTTTTCCAGAGTGACTATACCACTTTTCATTCTCATCAGCTATGTGTGAGTTCCAGTTGCTCCTCATGTTCACTAGTACTTAGTATTGTCAGCTTTCTTTTCTTTTTTCAGTTGAGCCATTTTAATAGGTGTGCAGTGAGTAATGCTTTTTAAACAAATTTTAAAGCTATTCTGATAATTTTTTTAGCCAGAAGTGATGTTTTATTTCTTTTTTCTATTTTTTAACTGCTTTTAGCCTCTCTGATAGCACATTTTAAAATCTGTTCCTTCAAGCAAAAGTTTTAGAGTAGGTATTACTTTTCGAAAGCTATAAAACAAATCTAATTTAATAAATATTTTCTATGGACCAGGCAACATATTAGGTGTTAGAGGTACAAGAGATAGGGCATTTGACTTGAGAACCTTGGGTATAATAAAGAGAAAAAAGCACATATATTAGGATTGGAGCATCATGTGATAAGTGCCATAATAGAGGAATGTTTAAGGCAATGGAACCAAGCGTATGTAACCTTTGTTGGTCGAAGGGAATTTAGAGGATAAAATATATTGGGTTTTAAGGAAGGAAAAGGCATTTTAGATAGGTCAGCATATGTGTAAGTAAAGATATGTGAAATAGTAAGCAGCTTAGTTTAACTAGAGGATACAGTGCCTATGAGAGAGTGAAGCTAGGTGCTTTCTATCAGTTTCTCCTATAAACCACTGTAGAGTTTTAAGGCATGTTTGCCCTTGGGGGATTGGCAAGGGATGGTGGTAGTAGTGATGGTGGTATAACATAATTAGATTTGCATCTTAATAAGATCATCTGGGTGTTAGCATGAATGATTTTGAAACGGGCAGTTGAAACCAGAGTCAAGGAGACCAAATAGTTTAAGAGACTATTTTAGTAGAGTTGATGAGGGTTAAAGGTAGAAATGATGGGAACAGGACAGATGCGTGTGGGAGGAGAGAAGAGTTGAGTGGGCAGAGTGGCTGATGAGGGAGAGAAGACATTGATTTGAAAGATATCATGTCTTTTGAGGGAATATAGTTGGAGCTGGAGGTCATTATCCTCAGCAAATTAATGCAGGAACAGAAAACCAAACACTGCATGTTCTCACTTACAGTGGGAGCTAAATGATGAGAACACATGGACACATGGAGGGGAACAACACACACCAGGGCCTGGCAGAGGGTGGAGATGGAAGAGGGAGAGCATCAGGAAGAACAGCTAATGGATGCTGGTCTTAATACCTAGGTGATGGGATGACCTGTGCAGCAAACCACCATGGCACACATTTACCTGTGTAACAAACCTGCACATCTTGGACATGTACCCCTGAACTTAAAAAAAAAAAAGACAAAAAATGTTTTAAATGTGAAAACAACAAAAAAGATATGTTCGAGTGCTAACCCTCAGTACCTCAGAATGTGATGTTGTTTGGAAATAAGATTACTGCAAATGTAATCACATAGGATATGACAGCTGTCTTTATAAGACCACATGAAGACAGAGGGGAACACCATATGAAGACAAAGGATTGAAGTAGTGCAGCTACAAGCCAAGGAAGGGAAACCACCAGAAGCTAGAATGAGGTAAGGAAGAATTCTTGTAAAAGCTTCAAAGGGAGGAGGGCCCTGGTGACACCTTGATTTTGGACTCAGGATTCACAACTGTGAGATGAGAAAGTACGCAATGTGTGGCACTTTGTTATGGCAACTCTAGGAAACTAATGTAGAAGGGAAGAGTTCAGTAAGATTCTGGGTGGTGATGGATTTATCATGTTGAGAAATATGGAAGTAATCAGAATTCCAGTAGGAAGAAGTTCCTGAAACTTAGATGCTGCTTATTTCCCACCCTTTAGAATAGGTATGAGCCACAGTCAGTAAAAGTGAAGACTAGACCAAATTTGTTAATCTTTCTTAGAGTTGAAGACATATGAAGAGAATGATGGAAGAAAAGGATGAAAATTAGAGAATAAATGTCAAAAGATTTGCTGAGGTATTTGGCCAGACAAATCACTTCATCTGGATCACCAATCTAGCGTTTCTTTATGTGCTAGACTAAAGGTAGCTTTTAGGCTTTCTTTATATTAACTTATTTTTAACCAAAATATATAACTATTTACATGTTTCTAGTAAAGGAAATATTCATATGAATAGCCTGTCTATAATATATACTTCTATATTTATGAGCTTAAAATATGCTGTTATAATTAAACATTTTAATAAAGTGTATAAGTAAGCATTTCTATAATTCAATCCTATAATGTATTTTTACTTCACTTAAATGAAAGTAGAGGGAAAGAAAAAGCAAGTAATCTGGTTGTATTGCTCCATGTCTTTGCTACTTTACTATTTTCATTCTGTTCTTTAGACACTGTAATAATAATATTCACACAGTTTATGTTAGTACAGAACCAGAGTGAACACTCTTTCTATAAATTGTCACACTTTGATAGTACTCAGACTGTGAGTGGACAGTGGAAACTGCTACTGTCTGCCATAATTTACTAAGACAGGCCCTAAAATATATAGTGATAAGGTGGGAACAGGTGCTCATTGTCAAAAACTGTGAAGAGTCTGACATTTTTACCCTAATTGCAAGCAAGCAGTTTAGCCTGCCATAGCTTCATGCTTACTGTCAGCAGACAAGAGACTCCTGGGTTAGAAACAAAGCACTTTATTACTAATGGCATTAGCAAGTAGCGTAAGATTCATGCTTGTGTCGATTCCACTTAGATCCACCCTCCAAGATATGGAGTGGTCCAAGTAGATGTGGACACAGTAGATTTGTGTCACAGCTGAGGAGCTCTGAGCTTGGGAAATTCCAATCTTTTATAATGAGTTTCAAGCAAACTTGCTCAACCTTTGCCTGAGAAAGACATTGCTTTTTTATACTAGACAATAAACAAACCTGCTGTCTGCTCCAAAGGAAGACACTATCTCTATCTCCCAAACTGCTCACTATACAAACATTCTTGAAAAGCTAGCCCATAATAAATGGAAATTAGTGCCTCTGCTCCTGACAGGAAAAACACGAGAGAGATCCGTAGAGAACTGTCTTCCAAGTCTCATGTTTGCATATGGTTATAGAGAAAAAAGTCTAGTACTTAGAAAATAGCCAAAAAATTGTCTGAGAAAACTCTATTTTTTGAGATAAGTTTCGTCGTGATGAAAGAACATGCAGATTGAACTGATATTTTCATTTTGATGTAATTTGGATGAAAATAGTTCATTTCACTTTGTGTAAAATGCATATAATTTATTCCATTGTATAGAAGGTAATGGGCAGAGTCACGTATTGATTAAAGTGATCCAATTAAGATGTTGTATGAAAATATATTTTCTAAATGAATGTTTAATGCAATAAAAACTTACATGAAGTGAATTTTTATTAACTTCTAAGCCATACATTGGTAAGCATTGTTAAGGAACTTAGTACATTGATGTATGTTAGATTTCTAAATTCAGATAGTTTTGTAGACGAGCAGGAATTAGAAGTGAAAATATTCCATCTGGGAGCATATTGTTGGTTAATAGTTGATTCCTGATGGTTAGTCTGCAAAGATGTAATAGTTCACATGGATCTTTGTATCTTGTTGAAGGAATGTAATCAAACCAATTTGAAATAATTGGATGTCTTCCTAAACTCAGCTGTGTCTGAAGAAAAGCAAAATATTTTACTTTTGTAATGTTTTGTAATTTGGATTAGTCCAAATTATTAACTTATTTTTAATTTAAATTTAGAAAATAGACCATAAATTTATAAAACCCTTATAACTTTTTTCCAAAGCATTTTTACTTGAGGCAAGTATTTTATTCCCATTTTTTTCCACAGGGATAGATAAACTTCAAATAATCTATATGTCTAAGGACACAAGGCAACAGTTTTTTTTTATTATTATACTTTAAGTTTTAGGGTACATGTGCACAATGTGCAGGTTAGTTACATATGTATACATGTGCCATGCTGGTGTGCTGCACCCATTAACTCGTCATTTAGCATTAGGTATATCTCCTAAAGCTACCCTCCCCGCTCCCCCTACCCCACAACAGTACCCAGAGTGTGATGTTCCCCTTCCTGTGTCCATGTGTTCTCATTGTTCAATTCCCACCTATGAGTGACAATATGCGGTGTTTGGTTTTTTGTTCTTGCGATAGTTTACTGAGAATGATGATTTCCAATTTCATCCATGTCCCTACAAAGGACATGAACTCATCCTTTTTTATGGCTGCATAGTATTCCATGGTGTATATGTGCCACATTTTCTTAATCCAGTCTATCATTGTTGGACATTTGGGTTGGTTCCAAGTATTTGCTATTGTGAATAGTGCCGCTATAAACATACGTGTGCATGTGTCCTTATAGCAGCATGATTTATAGTCCTTTGGGTATATACCCAGTAATGGGATGGCTGGGTCAAATGGTATTTCTAGTTCTAGATCCGAACAAGTTTTTAATTTTAGTTGGATTGTACTTTTATTTTATCAACTTCTTCCTGAAGAGTAGTTACGGTCAACTTAGCCATATAGAATTATCTGGGAGACTGTAAAAAATACCAGTGCTCAGGCCCTACTCCACAAATTCTGATTCAACTGGTCTGGGGTTGGACACAGACAACCTAAGTCCTGAAAGTTTCCCAGGTGATATCAACCATTGTAGAGTAAAGCTTCATACACAAGAAGGCCTGACACAGGCCTGTCCAAATGAAAAGATGTCTTTTAAAGGTCTAGAAAGGCATCTTTTAAAATATGTAATCTTACGGGTCAAATGTTAATAGATTGACTTAGGAGGAAAAAACATTGCTGTATTACAGAAATATTCTCCACTAGAACATATACTCCACAGGCTACATGATACTATTGTTTATCTATTACATGTATAATGCATTCATTATTCAATTATTTAACTATTAAAGAATATATGCTTAGCATTGTGATAGGTGCTTGGGATAATTTGCTAGGGTAGGTAAAATAGACAGCCTCTGTGCTTACAAGACTCACGGTGTAGTGGTAGAAATATCTAAACATATATTTACAATAAAATATATGTGCTGCGATAGGGAAAACTACTGGGAAGTGTGGAAATGCAGAACAGAGGTATTTAAAGTGTTCTTTAAGCAGTTTTAATGCTATTCTTTATCTTCCTGCTCAATGCTATTTTACTTTATTAAACTGCAATTGATTGGAACCCAGCTATGAATTTTTTGCCACTTAGGCAGATGATTTTGGTCAACTCACTCTGTCCTAGTGCTTTTCTTTTCTTTCTTTTTTTTTTTTTTTTTTGGGAGACGGAGTCTCGCTCTTCGCTCTTTCGCCCAGGCCGGAGCACAGTGGTGCGATCTCTGCTCACTGCAAGCTCCGCCTCCTGGGTTCATGCCATTCTCCTGCCTCAGCCTCCCGAGTAGCTGGGACTACAGGCGCCCGCCACCTTGCCCAGCTAAATTTTTGTATTTTTAGTAGAGACAGGGTTTCACCGTGTTAGCCAGGATGGTCTCGATCTCCTGACCTCGTGATCCGCCCGCCTCGGCCTCCCAAAGTGCTGGGATTACAGGCGTGAGCGACTGCGCCCGGCCTGTCCTAGTGCTTTTCTACTAGTGTTGTATCTCAGGAATAGCATTCATGGAACTGGTTGAGAATTGATATGTTCTGTAACAATTATGCAGAATTAATACTGGCCCAAGGACAAGCAAGTTTCTGAAAATGCAAAAAAAAATTTTTGTTTTAAAAATGGGCTGCCAAAATAATTTGATAAATTTGCTTTGCTTACAGTTGGCTCAGACATTCATATTCACTGCTGAGGCATTGAAGAAAAAAAACAGTAGAGTTATATCTCTTATGAGTTTATTTCTGAAGTCACACCCTTAAAGATTAGGGGAACTACTGGATTCCTTGTTAATCTGATTGGTTTAAATTTATAGGGGTAGCTTTCTCTCTGTTAAACGGACTTCTTTCTTGCTACTAATGGGCATGATTCAATTTGATGATGACACTTGCAGTTCATTTTGACAGGGTACACTATATGCTGTTAATTGTTTTCTCTAAATTTGATTTATTCCAGAAACTTTATAAAGAAGGTCTCCACATTTCTGCGGGATAGATATTTTCACTTGAACAAATATTTTAAGCCTTTATTTATATTTTTATAATGCTTGACGTTGCTTTGAGAACTTGAATGGAAAAAATCTGTTTTTTGACATATGATTGTATTTGTGGGGAGAAATGTAACCCTCATTTTGAAATAGTCTGTTGGAAAGGAAGTCTGTTAAATTTTTTGATTTTGTTTTTAAAGGACAGAGACATCTTAAACAGTTTTAAAAATATAATTAGGATATAATATATATCTACTTAATACTAAAATGAACTATACATGTAACTTAAAATTCTTTCGTATTTCTAAAAACATAAGAAGTAAAGGACTGCTTGAGATTTTCCCTATTATTTTTATTAATAGGCATATACTCAATGATCTGTCACTGGATATATTCTATAAATTAAAAATTAACTGTATTCTTTCCTTTACAGTTGAATCTTAAGATTCACTAATATTTGAGCCCATTTTTTTTAAAGTAGTTTTCTTACCTTTATTTCCTTGACTGAAATGACAGAAAGCACTCTGGAACATAGTACCAAACATGTTTTGGCATCTTCATGGATGTCAGCCAATTCACGATCAACCATTACTCTTACTCTCGAAGGGTAGAGTACTATTGTTAAGACAATGTTGATAGGGTTTTTTTCTCTTTCTAAGATTCCATATTGCAGTAGTATTTTGAAGATGTTAGACTGTCTTGTCTGAGCTACATAAAAGAGAGGTGTGATGCCACTTAATGGGCTTGGACAGTATACTGGTGTGAAAGTTCTGTGAATTAAACAAAACAAAAACTCATTGGATATAGAATTAAGAAATGTGACAAACACTTTATCTTGCTAGTAATGGGAAAATAATAGTTTAAATGTTAAATGTCTTAAGTGTAACTTTATATGTTTCTTTTTTTTTTTTTTTTTTTTGAGATGGAGTTTACCTCTTGTTGCTCAGGCTGGAGTGCAATGGCACGATCTCTGCTCACTGCGACCTCTGCCTCCTGGGTTCAAGTGATTCTCCTGCCTCAGCCTCCCGAGTAGCTGGGATTACAGGCATGTGCCACCACAACTGCCTAATTTTGTATTTCTAGTAGAGAAAGGGTTTCTCCATGTTGGTCAGTCTAGTCTCAAACTCCCAACCTCAGGTGATCTACCTGCCTCAGCCTCCCAGAGTGCTGGGATTACAGGCGTGAGCCACTGCACCCAGCCTATATATTTCTTAAAAGGAGTTTTCCACTCTATGAATCTAGACTAAACTGAAGGTTAAAAGAAAACTCCTACCAAACACTTAAACCCCATTTACGTTGTAAAAATAAACAAAACCAATTTATAATATATATAAAGTGTTTACTTTTAGTCATAGCAATTCTAGTTGAGAAATCTATACTGCTTAGGACAGTATTACAAAACTGATGTAGCTCTGGAAAAAATAAAATGGAAAAGGAGGACAGAACTTTTTGATTTAACTTTATTAATAGAAAGAATTATGTGATCATTTGCATATCTTTTTGTTTTTGTTCTTCTTGATCATGTACCAGACATGAACTTGAATTGAGTTTGGAAATTAGGAAAGGAATAAATACAACTATCTTGATTCTATGTTTTTCACTTTAATAAAATTAGACTTTGTTGGGCTTAGGAAATGTAAATTATAGTGAGAACCATATCAGGTCCCTCAAGGGCAGAATTTTTCTTCTTGAGTAAAATTTTGAAATCTAGGGAAATCTTGTTTTCTCTAGAGTGTCACATGATGGCTAGACTTAAAAATTTCTCTTCCCTTATGACAGAAATGAAAACTTTATTTTTTTAAATGGTATATACTTCTTGCAGTTGTTTCATTTAATAGACTTTTATGCTGTTATTTTGGTCAGAGTAAATATTGTTGTGGTGTCCTTGACCACAGGGGATTTTCTATTAGCAAGCCATAATTTTGCCAAGTAATATGGTTTTTAGGCTAACGAAAGAGAAACTTTATTAATGATTTTTGTCTGTGGAATTCTCTTGACTGGCCTAATAAAATACTGCAGGACAGCACACAAAGTATAAATACTGGTTTTAGGCAACTACTCAGAGCAAGGAAAGTCTTATGCAAAAAGGGGAACTTTAAGACTGCATATATAGTACTTAGGTAAAATGGGAGGCAGCATGGTATAAACAATAGAAACAAGTGTTCTAGGTTCTAAGTTTTAGCTCTTTGAATTGGCTGTGTGATTTTGAGCAAGTTGGCCTCTTTACATCTGTTTCCACAAGCATTTATGTACTCATCTGCTTATTCCTTCGTTACCTAATTTATTTAACACTTGCTTGCCTAGAGTGTACTGAGAAGTAGATACACAGAGATGAAAGATATAGTTCTTGACTATTATAATCTAGTAAGGAAAACACAATTGCATAAATACAATACAAGGTGATAATCACAATGATAGAAGCATGCTCAGGGTACTATAGAAGCACTGAGGAGGGGTACTTAACTCTATCTGAAATAGTCATTTCCTATAGGTTATCCAGAAACTATGATTTGAAAGATTAGTAGATGTTTTCCAATAAAAAGATTCGAAAGAATGTTTTAGGCACAAGCATAAACCAGCATTGGAGGATTGCTATAGCAGAACTAGCTATAGAAGATAAATGTTTTGTAATAGATGAGCTTTTTTCAAACTGTTTTTGAAGAATCTGACAAAACTAAGAAAAAAGAGTTTTTCTGGTTGATGTCCTAGAGCCCTTACCCCCTACTGGATCTTTGTTCAGGTCTCCAAAAAGTATAGTTGGAAAGTCACTGGACCAACTAGTTTATCTGCAAAGCTTCACCAAACTCTGACATGCCAGGATTTTGTAATTTAAAAAATAGTGAATTGTAATGCAAAGTAGCATTTTATAAATCAAGATGTAGTTTTTTGTCATAACTCTGTCACTGGCACTATACATACATATATGTATATATATATACACACACATACACATATAGAAAGAGAAAGGATATATATGTATGTATATACATATGAATATGGATATGTATTATTTCCTGTATCTCTCGTGGAATCATCTCCAGACCAATAATGTCCTGGGCATCTTATCTTTTTTTTACAAATACTTCCAATGCATGGAGAACTTCTAAACTACATTTCTTTCTACATTACCTATCATTGGTATGCAGTTTCCCAAACCACCACTGCATCCAGGTCTTTCACATTTCTTTACTTTGTATATGTTCTTCTCCCCTGCCTTTTTCTTTTTCAATTCTGCAATAAGTCTAACTCATCTTTATGAGACCTTATCTAATAAACTGTTTTGTGAAGTCTTCTTTGATTACCCTGATATATCTCATACTCCTCAGGGCACTTTGTACCTACCTACATTAAATTTGTATCTTTTGGAAAACTTATTTAACACCTCTAAACTTTCATTTTCTCTTCAAAATAAATGGATAAGCAAAACAATCTACAAAAGTGGAAGCTTCTAAAAGATAGTAATTTCATCTTAGTTTACTACTGCATATTTAAGTGCCTAGAACAATGTTTGGCCCATATTACGCACTCAAATATTTGTTAATTGAACTTTTTTTTACTGAAAATTTTGACTATATATATGTGATAGCAAAAAATTCCCTGAATTTATCCTGTAGCTTTCAGGCCTAACAAGATTTTTGTTGATGTGTAATCACTTAAACTTTTCAAAGGCAATTTAATGTATTCATCTTGCTTGTTCTTAAGAAAATATTTGACTTAAGAACCTTATAAGTATGGGAATTCTGGAGACTCAGGGGGCAAAATATACCATAAGTGGTCATCATTAAGATTTAGAGATATTAGTTGATTCTAAGATATTAAGATTTACATTACCTTTAGAAGATAATGAATACTGAAAAATGTTGAAAACATGACTAAAACCCAAATAGGGTTAAAATGAGATTTAAAAGTCTAATCTGTACCCAAATGACATATGATTAATCCTCATGTTTAAAGAGTATGTTACTGTAAACCAGAATTTGCTTAATCTGTACTGACAGTTAATTATAGCAGTACTTATATGGATGAAGTGCAGCAAGCAAAGCAAGAATTAGTTTTTAAATGTGAGGTTAATGAACTGAACTCTTGGTATCTGAAAACCTGTCATAATGCTTATGAAATGGGGCATAATATTTCCATACAGACATGCAGAGAATGATTCAGTTTTTTAGCTATAATTATTTCTAATTTTTTCCCTTCTCATTCTCCTTCAATTTCCAGCTGAAAAATTTGATAGATGCTTCTCCAGAATAATTACATGTGTGATATTTCACACAGTTGACTTTCTTAAAACTATGTTTTCCTTTTACTCAGTTGGGCTAGTCTCTCCAAGTTACCCATTCGTCTCTTTGGCTATTTCTCCTCAACTGTCTTTCACTGGCTCCTCTTCCTCTGCCCTCAACATCTAAGTAAGTATGCATGGCCTTTAGACCAATTGTATTTGGCTATTCCCAGGCAATTTCATTTATGACCATAACTTCAATTCCTGTCCATTTATTTATTTCAACAAATACTGAATGCATACTATATGCCAGGAACTGTTTTAGGTGCTTGGGATATATCAGGAAACAAAATAAAGATCCCTACTATCTTGCTTATATTATAGTGAACGATTAACAACAATGTAGGATGAACATAGTAAACAAGCAAATTTTATGTTAGCAGGTGATGAGTGCTTGGAAAAAAGAATAAGTAGAGCAGAATAAGAAGTATGGATATGCTGTGGGCTGGTACAGTCAGGGCATTTTTAAATATTAAATAAGATGATGGAAGAGTACATTATTGAAAGATGACATTTGAACAAAGACCAGAAGGAGGTGCGGAAGTTAACCATTTGGATATTTCAGGGCCCTATGGCGGGAGACTGTGCCTGGAGTGATGAAGGAAGAATAACGGAACCAGCGCGGCTGAAAAGAGGACAGAGGAAATGGGATGCCACATTATTTAGAGCCTTATGGATCACTGTAAGAACTTCACCTTTTACTCTAAACCAAAAGGACAAGCCATTGGAGGTTTTGAGTAGAAGAGTAGTGTGATCTGCCCTTTTTTGAGAATTTGTTGTAGAAGGAAGGAAATCACTTAGCTTGGAACATAGTAGTGGAGACAGCCAGATGCTGTACATTATTTGCAGGTAGAACCAACAGATCCCAATATAGATGTGAGATGTAAGAGAAACATTAAGGATGGCACTGTTTATCTAGCCACTTATTGCACATCTCTACCTCGGTATCCATTAGGCAGTGCAAACTCATATGTCTAAAACTGATTTTATAGGTTTTTAAAAATATTTTATCTCGATAAGCTTGTGGTATGACAATTTTGGTGGGCTGAATAATGGCCCCTCAGTATGGCAAATAGGATTTTGCAGATATGATTAAGATCTTGAGGTGGGAAATTAACTAGGTGTGCCCAGTGTAATTGCAAGAGTCCTTATAAGTGCAGAGAATGTTGGAAGCAGAGTCAATGAATAAGATATGATGATATTACAGTGCTAGCTTTGAAGATGAAGAGGCTATCAGCCAAGGAATTGTAGATGGCCTCTGAAAGCTGGCAAAGGCAAGAAAACAGATTCTTCCCTAGAGCCTCCATAAGGCACTGGACCTACTAACAATTTGATTTAGCTCTATAAGACTCATTTTGGACTTTTGAACTCCAGAACTATGAGAACTAAACTATAAATTTGTGTTGTTTTAAGCCACTAAGTTTGTGGTAATTTGTTGTAGCAGCAACAGGAAACTAATACAACTTTCAACTACTCTCAAAATTTAGAAATCTGAAGATTAACTCTTTCTTCTCTTAGATCCTCCAATTTTGATCACTTACCGTGTCTTGTAATTCTGTCTAAAAATCTCTCTCCTTTCTCCCACTGCTACTGTTTTAGTTTAAGTTCTCATAATTTGCCTGGACAGTCGTAGTATCAAAGGGCGACCAGAGGTTGGGAGGGATGTTGGTAGAGGAGAATTAGTTCTCCCCTCAAAACTATTATAAATACACATGTAAACTAAGTACATATACTGTGCATGCTATGCAAATTCAGCCTCAGGTATCTTCTCTAACCACCCCCCTTTAAAAAAATTAGATCACTTTCCCCCCAACTCTTCCCACATAGAACATTGTACTTGGAGTGCTTGAGTAGTCTACTAACTGGTTTCCCTGCCCTAGCTGCAGCCTGTTTTCCCAAAATCCAGTCTTCAAATGGGGCTGACAAATCTTTTTAATTGTACAAGTTGACCTTCACTGGCCAGGCATTACCCATGGTGTAAATTTCATGTTCCTCACTCTGGCCTACAAAGTCCTTCATTCTTTCAATTCCAGTCTTCATTTCTCTTACTACATGATTCCTATCTCACTCTCTAGCTATTACTAAACTGCTTGTAGTCATTGGATACAACAATGTTATTTGTATCTCCCTTAGTTTCAGTAATCCTCCTTCTATCTAGATTACATGTCTTCAAGGGAAAGAAAGAAGAAACTCTTTGTTATCTTTTAAAAATCAGTTTAAGACATCACCTATTCTATTGAGCCTTCTCTGATACCTACTCCTCCCTAATGGTGTTAACAATTTCCTTCTCTGCTCTCTCTACCTGTGCATGCTTCTATTTTTGTACCTGGAGTGTGGCTATAATTGCTGTTTAAATTTATGCCTCACTTACTAGTATATGAGCTCTCTAAAATCAGGAAATGTGTCTACTTTGTTTTTGTATCCCCAATAAATAACATAGTGTCTGGCACTTAGAAAATGCTTAATATTTATTATTGTTATTTGAATGGAATGACATCTTCTCTCTTTAGCCACCTACAATCTGTCACACTGTGGCATTTAGATGTTTTTTGCAGATTTGTGGTGAAAATAAACAAACTTAAGTTTCTTCCCCTCGTTAATTTTATCTCCTCTCCTCCAGGGAGATATAATAGGGAAATTATCAAATTAGAGTGTAAACAAGGGAGGATGACCAAAGAATGATGTTGTCGAAGTAAAGAACAACAGATAATAGGAAATTTGGGGTATTCATTATGAGGACATAATAGATGTGTTCAAATACTTGAGAAGTTTTCTTGTAGAAAACAGAGTTAGCAGACTGATCTTTATAGCTACTTGGGCAGGGTTGGAGAAATGCAAGACTTCAGTGCAGTACAGGAAAGAAGAATCAAATAAAGCTGCTTCAAAATTCACTTACTCATTCAACAAAATCTTGATTGAGCAGTTGCTATGTATCTGACATAGTTCTACACACTCTATCCGTGAGGATAGATAGTGAGCAAACCAATGAAAAAGGAACAACAGTAAATAAACAGGTCAGTGATCAGCAGGTGCAGAGAATTAAAGTAAAATACTGTAATGACTGAGTGGCTTCTTTAGATTGTGTGAGTAGGAAAGGCCTGTTTGAGAAGATGGTATTTATACTGTGACCTAGCTGATGAGGAGGAAGGTCCAATTGAATAAATTTTCAGGCAGAGGGAACAGTATTATGAGGCCTTATGGCAGGAATGAACTTGAAGATGTTCAAGAAACAGAAAGGTCTTTGTGGCTGGAATATAGTGTTCAAAAGGGAGAGTAATACAAGATGGGGTTTGGGAGAAATACAGAGGGACCTTTCATGTAGGGTTTTTATTTTTATTTTTTTTATTTTTTATTTTTATTTTTATTTTTTTGAGACGGAGTCTCGCTCTGTTGCCCAGGTTGGAGTGCAGTGGCGCGACCTCGGCTCATTGCAAGCTCTGCCTTCCGGGTTCACGCCATTCTCCTGCCTCAGCCTCCCGAGTAGCTGGGACTACAGGCGCCCGCCACTGCGCCCAGCTAATTTTTTTTTTTTGTATTTTTAGTAGAGACAGGGTTTCACCGTGGTCTCGATCTCCTGACCTCGTGATCCGCCCGCCTCAGCCTCCCAAAGTGCTGGGATTACAGGCTTGAGCCATCGTGCCCAGCTTCATGTAGGGTTTTTAAAAAAGGGGTATTGTTTGAATTTTATAACCCTTGTATAAAATCACTGTAGTGGAAAAACTGGAGGATTTTAACTATGGTTGATATGAGCCATTTTGTATTTTTAAAAGGTCACTCAGGCTTCTGAGTCAATAACAGATTATAGGAGCTGAGAGGGAAGAGTGGAAGCTGAATGACTCTTTAAGAGTCTGTTGCAGTTTTCTATGCAAGAGGTGATGGTGAGTTCACCTAGATTTGAAACGAAAGAGATGAAAGGAGATGAAAAGAAAGAGAAATGATTGGGATATGTTTTGGAGATAACAGGACTTACTGATGTGTTGAAGCAAAGGAAAGAATCAAGAATAAATCCTAGATTTCTGCCTTTAGCCACATGGTAGAGAAACAGGTGCTGTTAATCGGGGGTTGGGGGGAATTCTGGGGAAGGAGAAGGTTGGCAGGGGGTGGGGGTGAGTTAGATCAGTATTCTGCTTTGTTTCTATTCAGTTTGGGATGCCATGTGGCAATGTCAATTAACTAAATTTAGAAGGGAGTTCAGAGCTCAGAGGCAAAGTCAACACTGGGGATAAAGATTTTGAGAGTCATTTGCATATACATCATATTTAAAGTCATATGACTATATATTTATATATTATATATATTCAAATATTTAGCTATATATAACCAGTTGTATTTATTTAGTTATATAACTATTATATGACTAGTTATATTTATATATTTATATGACTAGTTATATTTATATATTTATATAACTAGTTATATTTATATTTAGTTATATATAAAACATATATAACTATATATAACATGTATATATATAACTACATATAAATATAAATATATGTAAATATAAATATATATATATATATAAAACACTAGGAAAAACAAGGACCCCAAGGCAAAGGAACGGTTTACCTAAGGAAATAGTTAACTCACTACTTCTAGAATTGTTTAAGAAGAGACCAGTGAGCATCAACCAGTTGCTGTCCAGGGTAAAGGTCTGCTAATGAATTCTTAGGCTCCATACAAATATAAAATTCTATGATTCTGAGAGGTCCAAATGATGTTGCGATCAGTAGAACTGGCCTGTAATGAGTTTTACCTTGTGGATGCATCTAAGTTGAAATTTATTAATTTTAAACCTGTCTTAAGACAGTTGTTAATGGCACCCTATCATGTTCCACTGTGTTTCTCTTTGTTTCATTTTCTGTCCAGCTTTCTCCTCTCTGTTTCCATTTTTAATTTTTAAAAATTTATTCCCTCTCCCTCTGTTTGCCTCAATTTGTCTTTCCCATGGACCTTCCAGGGCTATAGACAGGCACTATTTAGCCCAGCTAGTGACAGTCAGCTTTAGAAGATTTGCTGATCTCTGCTGTAGTTACAAATATAATGGTTACTTAAAACACAAAGTACCATTTGGTAGTTTTGTTTATTGTTGTTTCCAAACTACAGCTATCAGTTCATGTACTTTAGTAATCATTAAGTAATGAAATCCAGTGGTTCTCCAATACCATAGGATGCACGATCAAGAAAAAACTCTGCTTTAGGCAGAACCTAAATTGGTTTAGTCTTTAACTGATATTGTCCATTTTGTTTTTCATTGCATACATGCATTTATATTGCACCTAGTACAGACTTGCATACATAGTAATGTGATTAATAAATATTTTGCTGAATGAATGAACACATGAATGTTTTATTCAGACGAATATCTAAAACCAAAGAATAAATTAAAGTTAGTGCAAACTAGGTAACTTTAAATTCTATATTATGGGCTCTACAAAGAGGATACATTGGAGATTTGATTTTCATAAGATCCTCAGTAGTATGCATTAGGTAGATTGACATGTGAACACTATAAAAATTTGGTTCTATTATCGATAGCATCAGGTACTTGACCTTCATTGTGCTCAAATTTGGAGAATTTGGAGTCGAATTTATAAATGTTTAACACACAAATAGGGAACTATTGTGTTTAATAAGTATTACTATGTGAAGATGTGTGCATATTCCCAATTGTACTTTGAAAGTCAGCTTATAAACATATATAAATATAAAACCATAGGATTGTCAGAAATAGGAGATCATAGTATTACACAACATAGTGTCTTTGTTTAGTTAGAGAAACATGTTGTTTAGCACTAACATGTAAGCTGTGTAGAGCAGAATCACTAATGATTTATTGGTACATAATAATTTACATATAAATAAAAATGGAATACATAATAAAAGAGTGAAGGAGTGAACAAGTGGTCAAGCAATTAGGTGAGAATTCCTTACTTCACATATAGCCATTATACATGTTAATTTTAGAAAAAAGAAGCACTCTACTCTCCTAAAGATAAATTTTCTTGTTCTATAGTGAAAACATATGAAATTATTACCTCCATATCAGTGCCAGGTTACAACTTCTGTCTTGAACATAGTCTTTTGTCTTCTTGAGAAGCAATTCCACAAAGTCAGGATTACCTTTTCTGGCAAAAACCCAGTACAGAATTGTATTCACACATATTTCAGTAAAGTCGAGGTTAAAACTTACTTCAAAACGGTATCCTGATTTTTCCACAAATGCAATGTAATCTGTGAGTAGTGCGTCAAAACCATCCAAGTCCACATACCTCAGAATTTTTGCCAGTGATCTGTAAATCCTTGGTTCATAACAGTGATATCCCCACTGACCCAAAAACTGTAGGGACGGCCTTTTAACAATTTTGTCAAGGAGATTGCAGAATATATTGCTTCTTGGACAAGAAGTCTTACGACATAATTTAGTAGATTTACTCATTGTTACTTATAGCAGCAGTGTAGAAATAAAATCAGAGGTAAGCATACTGTAATCCTCCAGTTACATATTTTGACAATGTGGCAGGCTTTACTCCACAAACGGAAGTGCCCTTTAAACTGTAACCAGAAAAAATAAATATTACCATAAAGTACTGGATGACATCACAATAGGTGGAGATTCCTCCACAATAGGTAGAAGTCACCAGCATAGGTCAGAGGGGATATTGTATGTAACTGGTGACATTTGAAAGAGACATATTGGACAGAAATGACATACGTGAAAGCCAAGATACAATATATTTAATTTTCTAAGAATTCAGTTCAAGGTAGTCTGCCTGGTTTCTCAAGTTCTGCATGTTTCTTCAGTAGACTAAATAATAGTAATAAACACATTGATTATCCTTTGTAGGCTATTATGTAAGCAGACAATGATTGCTAGAGTGAATAAATTCAAGTGTTGTTCTCATGTTCTGCATGAATACTGTATGCTCTCACTTAATCCTCATTGATTATTTCCCCTATCTTATAGTTGAGGAAATTGAGGCTTACACAGATAATTTTTTTGTTGTTTTGTGTTTTTTGAGACAGGGTCTCACCCTGTCACCCAGGCTGGAGTGCAGTGGTACGATCATGGCTCACTGCGGCCTTGACCTCCTGGGCTCAAGCTTTCTCTCACCTCAACTTCCTAAACAACTGGGACTACAGGCATACACCGCCATGCCTGGCTAATTTTTGTATTTTTTGTAGAAACAGAGTTATGCCATGTTGGCCAGGCTGGTCTTGAACTCCCGAGCTCAAGTGATCTCCCTGCCTCAGCCTCCAAAGTGCTAGGATTACAGGCTTGAGGCACTGTGCCTGACTGAGGCTTACATAGGTTAAGTAACCTGCCAATATGTTCTTTCCCAAAGAGAAAGAATGTCATACAATATTAACCAAAATTTAAAGACTTTGTTTTAGATTTTTGTTGTTGAGACAGTATCTCACTCTTTTGCCTTGGCTGGAGTGCAATGGTGCGATCTTGGCTTACTACAACCTCCACCTCCCAGATTCAAGGAATTCTCCTGCCTCAGCCTCCTGAGTAGCTGGGATTACAGGTGCACACCACCACGCCTGGATAATTTTTGTATTTTAGTAGAGACAGGGTTTCACCATGTTGGCCAGGCTGGCCTCGAACTCCTGACCTCATGATCCACCTGCCTTGGCCTCCCAAAGTGTTGAGATTTCAGGCATGAGCCACTGCGTCCGACCTTTTTTTAGAATTTTAAATTTTACAGAAATTATTCTTCTATAAACCAGGCAGAATGTATACAATTTGAGCATTAAAGGTACTTCAAGCTTGATATGGTGTCCTTGCCCCACTACAATAAAGGGGAAAGATGTTATAGTTGTTTTTATCATTATTCTGTAGTTAATGTTTCAGCCACCTTTTTATACCATTCGCAGAGTGATCAGTCTTAACAACCTTGGGTGTATGTATTAGCATTTTTAAAGGTAATTAAATATATTCTTTTTCCTTTGGCATATTTTTATTTAAATCATGTGAATGATGTCTCTTTAGTAAGAAAAAATTATTACTTTAGATTTACTATAATATACATCTATTAATATTGCATTTTATTTTGTAAACTCTAAACTGTCTTTTCCCAGCTGGACAACCTAATTAAACTAACTACATATTGTCATCTTTCTGAAAACCAAGTTTTGTCATTTTCTTTCACTTTTTCTGTTTTACTTTTTTTGCCTCAAAAAATATTTTTTAAATTAAACTATTTTACTGATTTCTTAATACAATACATAAAACTTATAAAAAATTGAAACATTATAGAGCCAGCAACAATTCCTCCCTGAGATAATCATCCTAGCAGTTTTATGTATAGCCTTTCAAATGCTTTTGCTTATGTGTGCATAAAATTTTCTTTTTTTAAAAGAATACAGATACCTAATCTGAAAAAAATTTGTCATTCTTATACAAATAGGATACATTACACATATCTTGCTCTATGAGTTACTTTTTATTTCTATAACAACGTAGTATTATTACCTTTGTATGACCATATATGGTCATACATGCTAACTCTATGTCCTACTTGTTACATATCAGGTACTGTTTTAAGTGCTTTATATATTAACTCCTTTAATTCTTACTTCACAGATAAGGAAGCTGAGATGTAGAGCTGAAGTGTCTTGCCCAAGATCATTTGTCTAGTAAGTGATAAAGCTGGAATTTGAACCCAAAGAGAATAGGGCTAGAGGCTTTCTCTCTACTCTCCCCTGGTTCTCCAAAGTGAGCTACCTTTCCATTTCTATGGCTAGTTTATGAAATACAGTCATGAAACAAGAGCTCTACAATTATATGTCAAAAAGCAGAAGATAGATAGTAGGTAAATCCTGCTTTTGGAAAAAAGTGTTCAGAATATACATTAAAGTAATACTAACGTAAATCTGTGGATATGAAAAATTGAGTGATTTTTTTCTCATTTTTCTTTGTACTTTCTTGATAATTTGAATATCAGTGTGTATTTTTTGATTATGAGAAACAAGTCATTCTCACTTTGAAAATAATAACTACAACATAGTAAGTCAAAGCTGTTGCTGCATTAGTTCTTTAAAATTTTTAAAACATTGGCCAGGCACAGTGGCTCACGCCTGTAATCCTAGCATTCTGGGAGGCCAAGACGGGCCTCGAACTTGAGGTCAGCAGTTCGAGAACAGCCTGGCCAACATGATGAAACCCTGTCTCTATTAAAAATACAAAAGAATTAGCCGGGTGTGGTGGTATGTGCCTGTAATCCCAGCTACTTGGGAGGCTGAGGCAGGAGAATTGCTTGAACCCGGGATGCAGAGGTTGCTGTGAGCCAAGATCATGCCATTGCACTCCAGCCTGGGTGACAGAGTGAGTAAGACTCTGTTTTAAAAATATATATATATTTTAAAGTTATTTTCACTGCTAATGTAAACATCAAAAATATATATAGTAGACAACCTACTAATTAATAACACTAGCTAACATGTATTGAGTTCTTGAGTACTTACGTTGTACTAGGTGGGTGCTTTATATGCTTTTTTTCTCTTTTAATCGTCATAATTTTTTTTTTATTTTACCCATTTTATGGTTGAGGAATCTAAGGTTTAGATTGGTTAAGCCACTTGCCCAAGGTCATACAGCTAGTGAGTGGCAGTGATTTGAACCAAAGCTGAATCCACAGTTCATGTTCTTTGCGTTCAGCTGCCTTCAAACTTTGGTATAGCTATAACATCTGTGCTAGAGTATATCTTACACATTTTATATTTGTAGAAAGCTCTCAGTAAAATAATTAGAAGTCTAATGGCACTGAAATATATTCCATGCTTTAATAAATGTCCTGACTTAAAGAAAGAAAAATGTTACATACATGTTTCTTACATTATATGCTAATAATTGAGAAATAATGAGTTTCAACTAAATATCTTACCTGGTCTTTTCAGTACTTAAGATTGCATAACCTAAACATAGATTGAATGTTGGCCTTTATGTGTTGTAAGTAGGCCAAAAGCTATATAGGTCCCAAATGCTGCCTGAAATTTCTACTCACTTTTTCTTTTAGATTAGGGCATTTCAGACCTAGGTGTTATACTTGAAATCATTATTACTAACTAATGCTTGAAGTAATTTGTTTTTATTGTATTCCTAAGCCTATGACCTGGCTCGACCCAGCTACAAGTTGTTAATAAGAGGGAAGCATATCAGGAAAATCTGAGTGCAATGGTTTAGGAATTGGGAAAGTATAAAAGGTGTAGCACAACAGCACTAGACAACTGAGGTAGTCACCTACCTAAGGAGAGATGCCAAGGACAAAGTTGGCCAGCTAAGCACTTTCTCCAGAAATGGGATTTATAGGTAAGTCATACATGAGTGACATGTTTGTATAGTCTCAGCAAACTACAAAACAAATGTCAGTAGATAAGAATGACTTTGATGGATCCAGTAGTACAGTTGTTACATAATTATATAAAATTAAGCTTGTAAAAGTTCTATTCTATCTACTGTATAAAGTTTATAGAGATAGAGCATCCCTAATCTGAAAATCCAAAATCCAAAATGCTCCAAGATTTGAAACTTTTGTGGCTCTGATATGACATCAAAAGTGGAAAATTCCACACCTGACATGTTTACTTTCTGATGATTCAATGTACACAAACTTCGTTTCATGCATAAAATTATTTTAATATTGTATAAATTTATCTTTAGGCTATATATATAAAATGTATATGGAACATAAATGAATTTCATGTTTAAACTTGGATCTCATTCCCAAGGTATCTCATTGTGTATATGTATGCAAAAATTCCAAAATTTGAAACAAATTCAAAATCTGAAACACTCTGGTCCCAAGCATTTTGGATCGGGATACTCAGCCTGTAGTAGCCCTTTTACCAGGCTTTGCCATTCTCACTACCATTCATTTCTAGTATTGATTCGTGTATTTAAAAGAAAATGCAAAGCAAAAATATATTTGAGAGAAGAGGAATTTCCTGATTTTTGAAGTATGGGTAGGATCAGTGTGTATTTCCAAAGGCAGAGTGTCCATGTCCATGCCCATGTACATATTATACGATGCCTTGAATATATTTTAATACATCAGTGTCAGCTTTACAAAATATCTTGATACATGGCAAACTGGATTTTTACTGTTCTATTCATGAATTGAGATAACCCTCAGGAAATACTTAGACTCATAGTTTTGGTTCCCTTAGAACTTTGGCTTGCACAGAGCTACAATTGGTAGACTTGTCTCCACCTCACAATATATACTCAAATTTATAACACAATCTTTAAACTTAATTTTAACTCAATTTTTGAGTTAGGCTATTTTAAGACATAGCCTTGTCCAACTTTTATGTGAGTTTTCCTTGGGACCATGTCTACCCCTCAGGCTAGTCAGTTGTGGCTAAAAAAGGCAGAAACCACAAAATATCTAGTATTACAGTTAAATTTTAAAAATAAACACACAGGTGACTCATAATGAGCATATTGGAAATACGATTACTTGCAGAAAATCCTAAGAACATATGTGAAATTTTAACCCTTTAAAAACAAAATCAAAGGTCTAATCTTTTTAATTTATACTTAAAAGTCTCACCATGCTAGATGTCCTAGGATTATGAATACCTAAAAGCTATTAACAGATTCTTTTATTGTTTGTCACTCTTCTATTGAGCTATGCAAGGTTCTTTGAGATAAACACATTTAAGGTAGAAGATATCATCAGAAGTACATTAAAATCCAGATTTCACTTTATGTGTGGAAATCATGTGGTATTTTACCCAAGTAAGAATGTAAAGTTCTTACCTTCTCTCTTCCTCAGGAGAATATCACCTCTGCCACTTAGGTGTCATTTTTCCCTTTATCTTGTGTTGTGATCAGAGAAACACATAACATAAAATCTCCCCTCTTAACAAACTTTTAAGTGTAAGCAAATATCTAGAACTTTTTCATTTTTGCTTGACAAAAACTGTATGCTTATTGATTAGAAACTCCCCATTCCTCCATCCCCACAGCCCCTGGCAATCATCATTTTACTTTCTGCTTTGTTAAGTTTGACTGCTTTAGCTACCTCCCATAAGTGGAATCATGCAGCATTTCTTCTTCTCTGACTGGCTTATATCACTTAGCATAATGTCCTCAAGGTTCTTTTATGCTGTGGCATATGGCAGGATTTACTTCTTTTATAAGGCTGAATAATATTCTGTTGTATGTATGTGGCACATTTTCTTTATCCATTCATCTGTAGGTGGATATTCAGGTTGTTTCCACCTCTTGACTATTGTAGATAATGCTGCCACAAACATGGGAGTGGAAATATCTCGTTGAGATCCTCTTTTCAATTCTTTTATATAAATACCCAGAAGTGGAACTGCTGGATCATATGGTACTACTCTTTTTAATTTTTTGAATCAATCATTTTAAATCAATCAATGATTTTAAGTGTTAAAATTACCCCTCTATTTGAATAATCATTTTACCATCCTGTTCTATTTTAATATATGAATCTTCAGTTTGAGTATTGCATCATATAGATAGAGATTTAGAATCTATTCAGTCAAAGGAAGCTTGTGATATAAATTTTAATTCTTTCATCAATCATCGCGCCCAGCCCTGTTTACTGTTTTCTGTGATGGCTGCACAATTTTACATTTCTACCAACAGTGCACAAAGGCTCCAGTTTCTTTACATCCTCAGCAATGTTTGTTGTTTTCTGTTTGTCTTTTGTGTTTTGTTTTGTTTTTTATATAATGGCCCATCATAACAGGTATGAGGTGATAGCTCATTGTGGTTTTGAGCCTCTTAACTGATTTCTGGATATCTAACAAAGATGAAGCACATAACATAGTAATCAGTATTTTAGGGAATTCAAGCATAAAATTATTAGAATCTAGCACTCAACCAGTGGTCAATTGACAGCTGACATTTGAGAGACAGAAAGATCTAAGGGACAAAATAATTATACATTTCTATAGCTTATCCTAACATTTCTGCACTCTTAGATTATCATGAATTAGTTTCCAGATATTTTGTTAAGCCACTGTCATGTGGCTCCTTTTAATAATGGACACTACCTAGTATAGTCAATTTTTAAATGAGATATAATGTACATTCTACAAAATTCACTCTTTTAAAGTATAATGAGCAAAGTTTCAACCAGAGTTTTATAAAAATCTCCAAATTTTTTTTTCTTTTGCGATACAGTCTCGCTCTGTCACCCAGGCTGGAGTGCAGTGGCATGATCTTGGTTCACTGCAACCTTCGCCTCCCGGGTTCAAGAGATCTCCTGTCTCAGCCTCCTGAGTAGCTGAGACTACAGGCGTGTGCCACCACGCCCAGTGAATTTTTGCACCATGTTGGCCAGATTGGTCTCCAACTCCTGACCTCAAGCGATCCACCCACCTCGGCCCCCTAAAATTCTGGGATTACAAGCGTGAGCCATCACGCCCAGCCAAAAATCTCCAGACTTTTAAATTAACGTGTCTTCTATTATTTGATTCCCTTCCATCTCATAGAAAAAAAGGGTTTGATATTTATTAATAATTCAATGAAGGCATTTCTGTAATCAGCTTAGACAACATTACCCAAGTACATATTTTGCAATAAAATTGAGTAACTTGAAAATATTGGCAGTTGTCAAGAATTACTTTGGCACTCAGAACATTTTTTATAGCCTCTATGCTCCTGTGTCAGTAACACAATTGATTTTAAGTGTTAAAATTATCCCTCTACTTGAATAATCATTTTACCATCCTGTTCTATTTTAATGTATGAATCTTCAGTTTGAGCATTGCATCATATAGATAGAGATTTAGAATCTATTCAGTCAAAGGAAGCTTGTGATATAAATTTTAATTCTTTCATCCATCATCATTCTGCTTTAGGTTTTAAACTTTGTAAATTGGCTTTTACAGTCAGTTTACATATATATGTGTGTGTGTATAGATGTACAGTCATGCATCGTTTAACAATGGGGACAGATTCTGAGAAATGCATTGTTAGGCTGTTTCATTGTTGTATGAATATCATACAGTGTACTTACAAAAACCTCAATGGTTTAGCCTACTATACACCTAAGCTATATGGTATAGCTTATTGCTCCAAGGCTACAAACCTGTACAGCATGCTAAATAGCGTGGGCAATTATAACACAATGGTAAATGTTTTTGTATCTAAGCATAGAAAAGACACAGTAAAAACAGTATAAAAGGGCGAGGCGCGGTGGCTCATGCCTGTAATCCCAGCACTTTGGGAGGCTGAGGCAGGTGGATCACGAGGCCAGAAGATCGAGACCATCCTGACTAACATGGTGAAACCCCCTTTCTACTAAAAATACAAAAAATTAGCCGGGTGTGGTGGTGGGTGCCTGTAGTCCCAGCTACTGGGGAGGCTGAGGCAGGAGAATGACGTGAACCCTGGAGGCGGAGCTTGCAGTGAGCCAAGATTGCTCCACTGCACTCTAGTCTGGGTGACAGAGCGAGACTCCGTCTCAAAAAAAAAAACAAAAAAAGTATAAAAGATTTTTTTAAATGGTATACCTGTTAAGGCACTTACCATGAATGGAGCTCGCAGGACAGAAATTTGCTTTGGGTGGGACAATCAGTCAGTTGCGAGTGAATATGAAGACCTAGGACATAATTGTACACTATTGCAGACTTTATAAACACTGTACAAATTAACTATACTAAATTTATTTAAAATTTTCTTTTCTTCAGTAATAAATTCATCTTAATATAACTTTAAAAAAGAAAAGAAAATTTTGTGGATACATAGTAGGTGTATATATTTATGGGGTACCTAATATGTTTTGATACAGGCATGCAATGTGAAATAAGCACGTCATAGAGAATGATGCACAATGTGAAATAAGCACATCATGGAGTATTCATTCCCTCAAGCATTTATCTTTTGAGATACAAACAATCCAATTACATTTTTAAGTTATTTAAAAATATACAATTATTATTGACTGTAGTCACTTTATTCTACTATCAAATAGTAGGTCTTATTCATTCTTTCTATGGTTTTGCACCCATTAACCATACCCACCTCCCCACCAACCACCCCACTGCCATTCCCAGCTTCTGGTAACCATCGTTCCACTCTCTGTGTCCATGAGTTCAGTTGATTTGGTTTTTTAGTTCTCACAAATAAGTGTGAACATGTGCTGTTTGTCTTTCTTTGCCTGGCTTATTTCACATAACATGATGATCTCCAGTTCCATACGTGTTGCAAATAACTGGATCTCATTCTTTTTATGGCTGAATAGTACTCCATTGTGTATATGTACAACATTTTCTTTATCCATTCACCTATTAATGGACACACCTGTTTCCAAATCTTAGCTATTGTAAACAGTGGTGCAATAAACCTGGGATTGCAGATATCTCTTTAGTATACTGATTTCCTTTCTTTTTTTGTTATTAATATACTTTAAGTTCTAGGGTGCATGTGCACAATGTGCAGGTTTATTACATATGTAAACATGTGCCATGTTGGTGTGCTGCACCCATTAACTCGTCATTTATATTAGGTATATCTCCTAATGCTATCCCTCCCCCAGCCTCCCACCAAAGGACAGGCCCCAGCATGTGACGTTCCCCTTCCTTTGTCCAAGTGTTCTCATTGTTCATTTCCCACCTATGAGTGAGAACATGCGGTGTTTGGTTTTCTGTCCTTGCAATAGTTTGCTGAGAATGATGGTTTCCAGCTTCATCCATGTCCCTACAAAGGACATGAACTTATCCTTTTTTATGGCTGCATAATATTCCATGGTGTATATGTGCCACGTTTTCTTAATCCAGTCTATCACTGATGGACATTTGGGTGGGTTCCAAGTCTTTGCTATTGTGAATAGTGCCGCAATAAACATACATGTGCATGTGTCTTTATAGCAGCATGTTTTATAATCCTTTGGGTATATACCCAGTAATGGGATGGCGGGGTCAAAAGGTATTTAAAGTTCTAGATCCTTGAGGAATCGCCACACTGTCTTCCACAATGGTCGAACTAGTTTACAGTCCCACCAACAGTGTAAAAGTGTTCCTATTTCTCCACATCTTCTCTAGCACCTGTTGTTTCCTGACTTTTTAATGATTGCCATTCTAACAGGTGTAAGATGGTATCTCATTGTGGTTTTGATTTGCATTTCTCTGATGGCCAGTGATGATGAGCATTTTTTCATGTGTCTGTTGGCTGCATAAATGTCTTCTTTTGCGAAGTGTCTGTTCATATCCTTTGCCCACTTTTTGATGGGGTTGTTTGTTATTTTCTTGTAAATTTGTTTGAGTTCTTTGTAAATTCTGGATATTAGCCCTTTGTCAGATGAGTAGATTGCAAAAATTTTCTCCCATTCTGTAGGTTGCCTGTTCACTGTGATGGTAGTTTCTTTTGCTGTGCAGAAGCTCTTTAGCTTAATTAGATCCCATTTGTCTATTTTGGCTTTTGTTGCCATTGCTTTTGGTGTTTTAGACATGAAGTCCTTGCCCATGCATATGTCCTGAATGGCATTGCCTAGGTTTTCTTCTAGGGTTTTTAATGGTTTTAGGTCTAACATTTAAGTCTATAATACATCTTGAATTAATTTTTGTATAAGGTGTAAGGAAGGGATCCAGTTTCAGCTTTCTACATATGGCTAGCCAGTTTTCCCAGCACCGTTTATTAAATAGGGAATCCTTTCCCCATTTCTTGTTTTTGTCAGGTTTGTCAAAGATCAGATGGTTGTAGATGTGTGGTGTTATTTCTGAGGCCTCTATTCTGTTCCATTTGTCTATATCTCTGTTTTGCTACCAGTAGCATGCTGTTTTGGTTACTATAGCCTTGTAGTATAGTTTGAAGTCAGGTAGCGTGATGCCTCCAGCTTTGTTCTTTTGGCTTAGGATTGACTTGGAAATGCAGGCCCTTTTTTGGTTGCATATGAACTTTAAAGTAGTTTTTTCCAATTCTGTGAAGAAAGTCATTGGTAGCTTAAAGGGGATGGCATTGAATCTATAAATTACCTTGGGCAGTGTGGCCATTTTCACGATACTGATTCTTCCTATCCATGAGCATGGAATGTTCTTCCATTGTTTGTGTTTTATTTCATTGAGCAGTGGTTTGCAGTTCTCCTTGAAGAGGTCCTTCACATCCTTTGTAAGTTGGATTCCTAGGTATTTTATTCTCTTTGAAGCAATTGTGAATGGGAGTTCACTCATGATTTGGCTCTCTGTTTGTCTATTATTGGTGTATAAGAATGCCTGTGATTTTTGCACATTGATTTTGTATCCTGAGACCTTGCTGAAGTTGCTTATCAGCTTAAGGAAATTTTGGGCTGAGACAATGGGGTTTTCTAAATATAGTCATGTCGTCTGCAAACAGGAACAATTTGACTTCCTTTTTTCCAAATTGTCTGATGCTAGGGCCAAAGGGCAGGCCACAGGCTGCAACTGCCTCCAGCAGTGAAGCCACTGTGCACTTTCACATGCCCAGATAGAGTTTCCTGCCTATGGCTGTTACTGCTGTGGACTGCTGCATGTGGACTAAAGCATGTGTGGAACACAAGCTGCCACTACTGGAGATACAGTGCAAGTCAAGCGTGGGCTGATGCTGTTAGGGCTGAAGTACGAGTGAAGCAGTTTCTCACTTTCCTGTGTACAGCTGATGCCACTGAAAGCAAACCTGGCCTCCTTAGTTTCAAGGCTGTAGTGCATCCCTGAGTACTCTGCCAGGGGCCTGGGGAATCACCCTACCCCTGCCCAGCACAATCAGTGTCTGTACACACCATTGAGAGGCCTGAAGATAAGTCTGCCTTGCATAGCTTCACACCGTACCCCTCAGTGTTAGAGCACACAGTCCTGGGGCCTGGGGAATTATACAGCCCGGGCCACCACTGTTGGTACCTGAGTACTTCTCTACAGGTGTTGAGGTTGGACCCACCCACCCTGCTGCTACCATCACAGCTGGAACTTATCTTCATGTGTCATTTGCGGGCCTGGAAACTTCCTGCCCAGCTCATTGCAGTCACCATTAAGACCAGTGTGCACCACTTGGGATGCAGAGGGTTTTCCTGCCACTGCTGCCACCATTGCTTGTGCCATGCCTGCCACCCAGAGACCTGAGAACCTATCCATTTGTTTGGCCCACTCCTGCCACCACTGGCATCTAAGCAAGATGCCTATAGGCCTGAGAATCAGCCTGGCTGGACCTGCTATTACTGGTGCCCACACTGGGGCACCAAAGGCAGACATGCTCAACCCACTGCTGCCATCACTGGGACCTGAAGACTGGCCCACCTGGTATGCCCATTCCCAGCAAAACTGCATCACAGCCTCTACTAATAACCACACTCTAAGCCATCAAGGAAATCAGACTCAACTAATACTGTTTACAGCCAAAGAATCATACCAAGACTACAGTACTGCAGGCACCCAGAATGATAGCCAAAGTGCCCTACCCAGCACTACAGATACATCATCAGGAAAAGGTCCTCCCCTACAAAAGCAAATTCAAAAACTTGGAAGAAGCAACCATTAGACCAGTTGCACAGATATCAATATAAGGACACAGAAAACATTAAAAAGCAAGTAAATGTGACACCTCCAAAGGAACACAAGAATTCTCCAGCAACAAATTCCAGTCAAAAATAAATTTACAAACTCTCAGAAAAATTCAAAATATTTATTTTTAAGGAAGCTCAGTGGAATACAAGAGAATGCTGAAAAACAATAAGAAAAACAATTCAAGATATGAATAAGAAATTTATCAAAGAGATAGATATCATAAAAAAGAGCCAAACAGAAGTTCTGTAAATAAAGGACTCATGAATGAAATACAAAATACATTTGAAAGCATCCACAATAGACTAGATCAAGCAAAAGAAAAATCTCAAACTTGAAGACAGGTGTTTTGAAATAGCCCAGTCAAATAAAAATAAAGAAAAAAAAAAGAATGGGCAAAGACTTCCTGACATATGGAAGTCTGTAAAGTGGCCAGTTAGTCAAAATTTTGGAGTCCCAGAAGGCAAAGAGAAAAACAAAAGGGATAGAAAACCTATTTAGGCCAGGTGTGGTGGCTCACACCTGTAATCCCAGCACTTTGGGAGGCAAAGGTGGCTGGACTGCTTGAGCCCAGGAGTTTGAGACTAACCTGGGCAACATGGAAAAACCCTATCTCTAAAAAAAAAAGTTAGCTGGGCTTGGTGGCACACACCTGTAGTCCCAGCTACTCAGAAGGCCAAGATGGGAGGATTGCTTGAGCCTAGGAGGTGTAGGTTGCAGTGAGTCAAGATCACATGACTGTACTCCAGCCTGGGTGACAGAGTGAGACCCTGTCTCAAAGAAAAAATAAATAAAAAAGAAAAAGAAAATGTATTTAATTAAGTAATAGATGAAAACTTCCCAAATGTAGCAAGGGATTTAGACATGCAGATACAGGTTGCTCTGAGATTCTCCACTGCACATTATAGCCAAAATGTCTAAAGTCAAAACAAAGAGAGAATGCTAAAACAGCAAGAGAAAAGCATCTAGTCACCTATGAAGGAACCCCCATCAGACTAACAGTAGATTTCTCAGCAGAAATCTTACAGACCAGGAGAAAATAGAATGATATATTCAAAATACTGAAAAAAACTTCTGCCAGTCACAGATACTATACTCAGCAAAGTTAGCCTTCATAAATGAAGGAGAAATAAAGTCTTCCCTAGACAAGCAAAAGCAGAGGGAATTCATCACCACTACACAAGAACTACAAGAAATGCTTAAGGAATCCTACACCTGGAAGTGAAAGCATAATATCTATCATCATGGAAGCACATGAAAATATAAAACCTACTCATAGAGCAAACACACAAACAGGGAAGAGAAAAGACTCAAATGTTGCCACTATATAAAACCACCAAACCACAACAATAAATAGTGAGAGAGAGAATATACAAAACAATCAGAAATCAATTAATAACATGGCAGAAATAAGCCACCACATATCAATAATAACCTTGAATGTAAACAGATTAAACTTTCCATTTAGAAAATACAGGCTGGCTGAATGGATAATAAAACATGACCCAACTGTATGCTGCCTACAAGGAAATCATTTCATCTGTAAAAATACATAAAGACTGAAAGTAAAGGGATGGAAAAGATTTTCCATGCAAATGGAAACCAAAGCAAGCACAAGTAGCTATACTTATATCAGATAAAACAGACTGTCAAAACAGTAAAAAGAGACAAAATGGGTCATTATATAATGATAAAGGGATGAATTCTACAAGAGGATATAATAATTATAAACATATATGCACCCAACACTGGGGCACCCAGACATATAAAGCAAATCTTATTAGATTTAAAGGGAGAGATAGACTTCAATAAAATAAAATTGGAGACTTCAACACCTGATTCTCAGCGTTAGACAGATCATCTAGGCAGACAATTAACAAAGAAACATTAGATTTAAATTGCACATTAGACTAAATGGCCTGACAGACTTTTACAGAACATTTCATCCAGCAGCTACAGAACATACATTCTCCTCATCAGTACATCAAACGTTCTCCAAGATAGAGCATATATTAGCACACAAAACAAGTCTCAACAAATTTTAAATGACTAAAATCATATTAACTATCTTCTTAGACCACATTGGAATAAAACTAGAAATCAATAACAAGACAAACAATGATGAAAGAAATCATAGCGAATGCAAACAAATGGAAAGACATCCCATGCTCATGGGTCAAAAAAACTAATATTAAAAAGACCATACTACTCAAAGCAATCTAAAAATTCAGTGCAATCCCTATCAAAACACCAATTTCATTTTTCACAGAATTAAAAAAACACTCCTAAAATTTGTATGAAACAACAACAAAAAAGCCCAAATAGCCAAAGCAATCCTGAACCAAAAGAACAAAGCTGGAGGCATCACACTACCTGACTTCAAAATATATTACAAGGGTATGGTAACCAAAACAGCATGGTATTGGTATAAAAACAGACACATAGACGAATGGAACAGAATAGATAATCTAGAAATATATCCATATATTTATAGCCAGCTGATTTATCTTCCTTCCTTCCTTCCTTCTTCCACAGGGTCTCACTCTGTCACCTAGGCTGGAGTGCAGTGGTGTGATCTTGGCTCACTGCAACCTCCACCTCCTGGGTTCAAGTGATTCTCCCAGCTTAGCCTCCCAAGTAGCTGGAATTACAGGCGTGAGCCACCATGCCTGGCTAATGTTTTAGTATTTTTAGTAGAGATGGGGTTTTGCCATGTTGGCCAGGCTGGTCTTGAACTTCTGGCCTCAAGTGATCCACCTGTCTTGGCCTCCCAATCAACTGATTTTAAATTAAAGCTATAAGAACATACATCAGGAAAAGGACTCCTTCTTCAATAAATGATGCTGGGGAAATTGGATATCCATATGCAGAAAAATGAAACCAGACTCCTATCTTTTGCTGTATACAAAAATAAACTCAAGATAGATGAAAGACTTAAATATAAGACCTGAAACTACAAAACTACTAGAAGAAAACATAGCGTAATCACTTCAGGCCATTAGTATAGGCAAAGATCTCATGGCTAAAAGATCGAAAGTGCAGACAAAAAAACAAACAAAAAAAACCAAAACAAGAAAAACTGATAGAACTATATTAAGATATTAAGCTAAAAATCTTCTGCACAGCAAAGACAGTAAACAGATTAAAGAGGCAACCTGTTGAATGGGAGAAAATATTTTTAAACCATTCATTTGACAAGGAAGTTAATATCTGAATATACAAGAAACTCAAAACAACAATTAAAAAAATGAATTCAATTAAAAAGTGGGAAAAGGATGCAAATGGACATTTCCCAAAAGAAGATATAAAAATGGCCAACAGCTGTATGTGGAAATTTTTAACATCACTAACCATCAGGGAAATGCAAATCAAAACCACAGTAAGATAGCATGTTATCCTAGTTGTAGAATGGCTACTATTAAAAAGATAAAACATAATAGATGCTGGCAAAGATGGAGAGAAAAGGGAACTCTCACATGCTGCTGGTGTAAATTAGGACAGCCACTATGAAAAACATTATGGAAATTTATTTAGAAAGTCTAAAAATAAAACCCCCATTGATCAGCAATCTCACTATTGGATATTTATCCAAAGGAAAAGAAATCAGTATGTCAAAGTGATACCTGCACTCCCACATTTATTGCAGCAGTATTCACAATAGCAAAGATGTAATCAGACTAAGTGTCCATCAATGGATGAATGGTTAAAGAAAATGTGATATATATACATATTTGAATACTATATGGCCATACAAAATAATGAAATTATATCATTTGCAGCAATTTGTATGGAACTCAAGGTCATTAGGTCAAGTGAAATTAGCCAAGCACAAAAAGACAAATGTCACATGTTATCAATCATATATAGAAGCTAAAAAAGTTCATCTATGGAGGCAGAGAATAGAATGATAGATACCAGAGGTGGGAAGGATGTGTGGGTGGAGTGGAGAGGGGATGAAGAGAGGTTGGTCAATCAGTACCAACGCAGTTAATAGAAGATATAAATTCTAATGTTCGATTGCAGAGTAGGGTGACTATAGTTAGCAACAATGTATCAATAGTTAGAAAAGAGGATTTGAAATGTTCTCAGCACACAGACATGATAAATACTGAAGGTGATGGATACCCCAAATACCCTTACTTGATCATTTCACATTCCATGCATGTAACAGATACTCACATGTACCCCATATATATGTAAAATATTATTTATCAATTTAAAAAATCTTTTGATTCCCTTTTGAGAAGGAAAGGAGAAGGCCAGAGAGTGACCTTCCTAGCTTTTATGGCCTGTTTCAGGGAGAAGGGAATGGGGAAGGTGAGAGTAAGTAGTCTTCCTGCTTCTGCTGTTTTCTCAAATGCCTAAGTGCTATATTTTGGGAACACTATCAGTGCCAGAAAAATTTATGGTAAAAAGGTATTACTGGCCTAACCAGGAATGTTTTGTGGATCTTTAGCTGGATCAACCCAATATATGTTTTTCTTAATGTAAAAAGTAAAGTAGAGGTTCCTTTTCAAAGACTTTCCTCCCCATTTAATTAGGAATAAATAGTAACTTCTCTTAGAAGCAAAGTTTATTCAAAGACCTGTGCTAACCTTCTTAAGTATCTGCTAGCCATGATAAAGAAATCAATGTACTTTATGTTCTTAACTCCCACAATTTAGCCTAAATATTTGCCCTGGCATGCTTATACTGGTCCATGCAAACATTAGGTCATATAGCCTGTTCCTCTTTCTTATTTGAAGGTGTTTTTATCTTTTTCAGCATTCCACAGGTTACTTCCTCCTTCCTTTGTTCTCCTCTGCCTTTGCCTCTTTTAAAAAGCTCCAAGTTGCTAGCCAATCGGGACAAATACAGAATGTGAGGTCTTTTTCCAGCCAATGGAAACCGGACACAGCAGTAGGGTGGATGCATCAGTTTATAAATGACCCTGTCTCCTTTGTTTGATGTACTCTCGTGGCAAAACTGCTGGCAAGTATACCCTTTCTGCAGGAAGTAAAAATGGCCTTGCTGAGTAAATTAAATTTACGTTCAAGTGCTATTTCTTTACAGCACCAGGGAACAAGCATTTCAAACACTTAATCTCCTCAAATTCCCTTTACCAGAGAGCTCCTTCTTTTAAAACTTTTTTTTATGAGATGGCCTTACTTGCTTTCACAGATTTATACTTCTAGACTTTAAAAAACTGTTTTCTTGTCCTCATCAGATAATCATTAACTACAAATTTTCATTGTTGCCAACTAAAACAATTACTGAATTGTCTCTACATTTTTATCACATTAATTCATATATACACTGATATTATATCAAATTATATCACTTATTAGGTAGCTTTATAGGCTTTTTATTTTTTCAGAGAAAAGTTGGTATTATATAAGGGTAAAATTAGTAGGCTGTTATGTATCCGTGAACCATTATTCCCAGTGTTAAATAATACTAAAATTATTTTCCTTTAGATGAAAAGAGATGACTTCAGTGACTTTTATAATTCAGTGTGAAGCTAGCTTGAAGCTATCTTTAAATGCAGCTCAATGTGATGTGCCTGCCTGAGGCAACTGACATTTCAGATTGTGATTCTTTTCACCCCCAAAGCAAGAAGGTCTGCTCTTTTCTGTAGTTAGAGCTATTTTAATGAAGTTAATTTAAGAGGTCAGAATCCAACTTGTGACTTCTCAGATTCTTTCATTTGCATTACAAATCATTTAAGGGAAAAAGGAGCAACTGACTAAAATATATTGGAGAAGGACTAGAGTAAAACATTATTAATGTGAACTGTTATTTTTGAAAATCTGATCATCTAGACAGAGGTAATGAAAGCCATCAGACGAAATGCTTTACAATGGAGATCAGTAAGAGTTCATTGGGGAGATTAAACTATTCACTAGAACAGAATTTTTAATCACTCTCAGTATCTGAGAATACCAGTTACATAATGCCCAAATCACATTATGAACAATGCCTTCCTGTTTTTCAGGCCAGGAGGAAAAAGAAGTGAGTCTTTATCATTTGGTTTTGTGCATCATTCTGTGGGTTAGCATAACTACATGAATAGACGCTGGAAACCAAATACAGTAAGTCTTCATTTCATGTCCTTGATAAGGCTCTTGGAAACCTGTGCAACTTTAGAAGAAACTACTTATAACAAAACCAATTTTACCATAGACTGATATATATATATATAAAGAGTTACGTTTCTAAGACACATTTTCGATCACAAAAACATAAAATTTTTTTATGTTTTGATCTCCTGGGCTCAAGTGATCCTCCCAACTCAGCCTCCTAAGTAACCAAGATTACAGTTGTGCACCACCATGCCCAGCTAATTTTTAACTTTTTCTTTTTTGTAGAGATGGCGTCTCTCTCTGTTTTCCAGTCTAATCTCAAACTCCTGGCCTCCCAAAGTGCTGAGATTACAGGCGTGGGCCAGCATATCGAGCCACTAAACTTTTAAATGAAGACACAAAACACTTTTAATATTAAGCATTGAAATACATGTGAACTATTCATACATTTAGGATTAATAAACACAAGCAAGATAATTATTTACCCAGTTTTTGGTGAATCAGTAAGTGATGGCAGTCATAGTTGTTAAATCAAGAAACATCTCCTACTATCATGCAGTTCAAAAACTGACAAACAGGGTGGGTGCTCTGTGCACTTTCATAGCTCATCATTTATTGTCATGTGTTGGTATGATTACCACCTACTTTATGAATTTTTATTTGACAATAATTTGTATTCATTCATTCATTTTTCAACTTGCTTATTAGAGTTCAGGGTCTTGGGTGGCCAGAGCCTATCCTGGCAGCTCAGGGCACAAGGTGGGAGCCAATCCTGAGAGGATGTCTTTCCATCACAGGGCGCACTTACCCCCACACTCATTCAGACTGACATCATTTAAATGCACCAATTCCACACACATGCACAGCTTTGGGATGTGGGAGGAAATTAGAGTGCCCAGAGAATACCCATGCAAACATGGGGAGAATGTGCAAACTTCACACAGACAGTGGCCCCAGCTTGGAATTGATTTTTTTTCTCATCACTGTTATAACAAAATGATGTTGAATGAACCATTATTCAAAGGTCTGCCATACCAATATTTATTGACTATCTAGGCAGTGTCTTGCAGAGGATATAAAGTAAAATCAATGTGTGGTATACTTTCTTAAAGCTAATTTTAGTTTAAAAATAAAATATTTTGTCAAATGAAAAGATTATTTTGTTGTGGAATATCACTGAATTTTGTCAGTTGTCATTTCAGTGCTTAAATGGGTATTGATCATGTATGTGAATTTCTAACAATTTTCTTGTAAACAAATGAAGGAACAAAAGCTTACTCTCTCTTGCAAAACAGCAAGTAAGCAAACAAAACCACAAGCCAATAACTAAGAGACATGCATATCTGCAGCTCCTGTCAGCTCCCTGATAAGATGAAAAGGAGTGAGCGATTTTTAGTGGTAGAGGTTTTTTTTGTTTGTTTTGTTTTGTTTTTATCTACTTAAGTTTGGGTAAGTCTATAATACTATGGGTATGTATTCATGGACAAATGATCATTCTCTTGATAATGAAAAGGACTGAATATCAGCTGTGGAGGGAAATAGAAAGACAACAATGGACCCAAGCCACGCAAGTTTTAAGTTTGTAAATACTGTACATCTCTTTTCTTGTTCCAGAATTTCATTACATTTGTATTTCTCTGGGAGGTGGTATACAATTTTATAATCAAGAGGGACAAGATAGAATCTTTTCTGCCTCCTGCTGTGGTTGCTCAGTTGTGGTTTTAATTGTTGCACCAGCAGGAAAATAGATGGCTTTAATTCTAAAGGATTAAGAAGACTTGAGCAATGTAGGTATGCAGAAGATAGAGGCTGGTGCTCTTACTTAGGAAAACTAGTCAACCTTAACACACTCAGTAAGCAAGTTAATGAACTCCATTGGTAAAAGATAAATGAAAAGTGACATTTCTTTCCTTCTTTACTATATGGTTAGTTATTTTTATTTTCCTATATAATAGGCATGATTTATATAAATAGCATTTGTCTCTAATAGTGAAATGAGCATTGTATATAGAATGAGATGAACTGGATTTAAACATAACACTATGGTTAATTAAACGTATAATTGTATCCAAAATTACACATTTAAACTCCCTGGGTCTTTAGTTTTCTCTTTTGGAAAGTGAATATATTATAGCACATAATTTCTAAATTCGCCAGCTCATCTCTAAATTATCTAATATCTAGTCCGGATTCAACTTTCCCCAAGTGTCCTAAGATGTGTCTTTAGAGTTTTTGTAAAAATATAAAACCAATAGAAATTCACAAATTGCATTTAATTTTTTGTCTTTTTGGATTTTGAAACAGTTTTCAAACTCCTCTCATAATATTGACTCCATGATGATTATGGAATATCCTACATTCTGAATTTGTCTAATTGTTTCCTCATACTGAGATTTAACTTCTTTCTTTATCTGTTATACTTTCTTTCTTCTTTCTTTTTTTATTCTGTTTTTTGAGACGGAGTCTCACTCTGTCGCCCAGGCTGCTGTCACCCAGGCTGGAGTGCAGTGGCAGCAATTATGGCTCACTACAACCTCCGCCCCTCGGGTTCAAGTGATCCTCCTGTTCCCGGACCAAACTGAGGGTTGGGCTGCTATTTCTTGCGGCCCAATAACAAGATGCAGATGAACTGGGGAGGAAGAGAGTTTTTATTTCTGTAACCAGCTACAGGGAGAAGGCCTGGAAATTATCACCAGACCAACTCAAAATTACAAAGTTTTCCAGAGCTTATATACCTTATAAGCTATATGTCTACATGTAAGTGTGCATTAAATCTAAAGACATAAGTGATTAACTTCTTTTAATCTATCTATAACTAAGGTCTGGGTCCTGAAGACCTTATTCTGGAGCCTCAGTAAGTTTAGTTAATCTAAATGGGTCTAGGTGCTGGGGTGATTACCTTTATCTTGTCTCCTGCTAAATCATAAAGGTTTGGGACATTCCTTTAGACCCCAATAAACTTGTTTGTGGAGGCCTGGGGAGTTTCTTCAGACCCCCAATAAAACTTCTTTAATCCTAAAAGGGTTCTGTCAGGAATTCCTTTGTTATCTTGTCATGCTTCAAGGCCCAGGAAAAGCCTAAGCAAAACTCTTGGCGGGCTCTTTGTTACATTCCAGTTTGTAGAAGGGCACTGGCTCAATCACCTTTTAATGTTTAACTTAGCTACTCAGTCAGTGCTGGGACAGTTGCAATGGAGGCCTGAATTAATGAGAACTGGCTTGCCACACTCCGTCCTCAGCCTCCCAGGTAGCTGGGACTACAGGCATGCATCACCACTCCTGGCTGATGTTTGTATTTTTAGTAGAGATGGGGTTTCACAATATTGGCCAGGCTGGTCTTGAACTCCTGACCTGAAGTGATCTGCCCGCCTCGGTGTCCCAAAGTGCTGGGATTACAGGCGTGAGACACCATGCCTGGCATTATCTGTTATATTTTTTGTAATCTAACTTCATTAAATTCAGTGTAGCATTTTTTTACAAGATTACTTCATAGGTTATATTGAAGTATATTTTGCATCATACCAGAAGTTACATGACATCATACTGTCCCAGCATTAGTGAAGCAAAGTTTGATCCTTCTTTAAGGTAGTGACTACCAGATCACTCCATTTTTTTTCCATCCAACTCATATATTTTATACTTCCTTGACTTTCAATGTCATTTCAGGACATTTTATTACTGTACTCTTGGATTTCCTAAACATACATTCATCCTATCAGTAGCTGCCGGCTAAGTCTTCTAATCATTTTCATTATCTCCTTGGAGCAGGTATTCCCAGTTGCCTATTAGTATCTAAAATCCTTACCCTCTTGTGGTAGTCCCACAACACCTTATATTTTGTGGTCTCTTACCAAGCCCCTTTCTACTCCAACTAAATTAATTTGCTTTTTGTCTTCTCCACATGGTCTTTTCATTCTCACCTCTGCCTTCAATATCTGACTGCTTCCTCTGTAATCCCCCCTGCGACTGCCCCGGCTTGCTTATCACCTCCTTTATGATTTATCCCAAACCACTAAAATCATTCTCAATATTCAGTTTTTCCTAGTGGTCAAATATTCAGTTTATGGCATATACTTTTATAATTTTCAATAATGTTTCTTTCAACTGGAAGTAATAAGTTTTCAATATAAGGATTATATTGATTCAAAGTTATAGTAATTGAAAAAGTTGAAATAAGATTAAAACATGTGATAAAATTGTTTAAAGAATAAGTTTTTTGTTTTTATCTCCATAGCCACCATCTCTTACATAAGAATATGAGTCAGCATAATGATGATGAATGAAAGTACTGTTCTTTATAAAGTCAAGGAAGCCACCTTGTGAGACTAGGCTATCATTCAGCAGTGTTGTGAATTTTCCTTTCTAATTTCAGGTTAGGTGTGAATTTTATGTGGCCTATATTTCTGGATTTGGGCAGTTTGTTCTAGATGGAACTTTTATGACTATGGTTTGCTAGGAAATACTGCTGGGCTTGCAGATCATTCATTCACTGATAAACTGAATTGACTTTCCCATGTACTTAAGTCAGTTTTTCAGTGTGATGTGAGAGAAAACTGGATTTGGAGTCAAGACAGGGGTTTAAGTACTGTCTCTGCTACTTACCTTATATGTGACCTTGAGCAAATTCTTTAACCTATTTGAATTTTACCTTACTGCAAAACAAAAAACAGTATCTTACCATGACTACTTCATTATGTTGTTGCAAAACACAAATTAGGTATTGTGAAAAATCCCTTGTGATTTATAAAGTGCCATCAAAATACACAGGGTGATTATTTATGTTTTTCAACTTAATAAGGCGATTAATAGCTTCTTTTTGGGAAAAATTTCTATTTCAAAATAATAAAATATTTGTTTTTGTAAAGTGGGAAAGATAGATTTAATTGGGATTTTTAAAAAGCAATATGGTTGAAAATAAAGAGAAAGAAGGTAATTCATTTTTATCTGAATTCCCTTTTGCCATATATTTCACTCATTTTCTCTGCTATCTTTATTCCTTCTACATTATAACATTGTGTGTTTTTGTTTGTTTTTTGTTTTGTTTTGGTTTTGAAAGTTATGCAATAACATCTTGCTAATTTTTTAAAAATACTGATCTACCTCCTAGTTTTAGGGCTAGCTTTACCCAGTTGAACAAACTTCTCTACCCTTTACATCCTTTTTTTCTGACATTTTTGCTGTAAATCATGTTCAATCAGTTAATTACATGATCAATATTTATGGCATATGTATTACTAAAAAGTCATTCTGTTATTAATGTAAAAATTTTAAAATGCATAATACCTTTCCTGGATTCCATTTATTTGGATAATCAACTGTACTAATCACCTACTATATTCATGGTATATTCTCAAGAAGACTTCATGTGAGTCTGAGAGACAAATATAGAAAGATCTTAACAATAAAGTTATTGGTATGGAAATGAGAAATAAAGAAGAGTTTATAGAGAACAGATCATTTATAAGTTGTTCCAAGTGGAGAACCTATTCATTGTAAAATGTGGTAACTTTCAGTTATGCCAGGTGCTGATTTTTATTTAGAGAATATTTCGGAATCATATTGTGAGGCTATTTGGGAAGGGGATTCATGATCTATTGGTGTGTAACAAATTACCCTAAATATGTAGTGGAAGTCACACTCTCTCTCTCTTGCCACATTTTATTGATTAGAAGTCACTAAGTTCAGCCTACATACAAAGAAAAGAGAATTAAATAATTCATTAGTACATTTTATACTTTCCATGCAACTGCAGGTAATATTGTCACTAAACTTTCTGCCTCAACATAATGAGGAGCCCCTCTTCTCCAGTTTCCAATAGTGTTTTTCTTATTTTTCTTTAAGTCCTCACCAGTAGCCTCCTCAAAGGTCATTAGGATTCTGCTTACACTCTCCTCAAAGTCCTTTCAGCTTCCTCTCAGTTCTTGGTTCTGAAACTTCTCCCACACTTTAGGTTTTTATTACAGCATAGTACCATTTTCTGTGCTAAAATCTTCATTGGTTATTTATTGCTGTATAACAAATTGCCCAAAATGTAGTAGGTTAAAACAATAACAGACATTTTTTATCTTCACAATTTCTGTGGGTTAGGAATCCAAGAGTGGCTTAGCTAGGCATTTCTGCCTCAGCGTTCCTCTTGAGGTTGCAGTGAAGATGTTGGCCAGACTTAAACTCATGTGAAGGTTTGTTGGAGGTGGGAGAATCTGTTTTCAAGGTTTCTGCCAAGTATTGGTGGGAGGCTTCAGTTTCTTCCAACGTGGCTGCTTGAATGTCCTCAGGACATGATCGCTGACCTCCTCCAAAGCAGCCAATCCAAGAAAGCAAGGTGGAAGTGACAATGTCTTTTATGACCTAGTATTAGAAGTTACAAACCATCACTTCTGCCATATTCTGTTCATTAGGAGAAAGTAATTAAGTCCAATGCATAAAGGGAGGGGAATTTGGCTTCTCTTTTTGAAATAAGAAGTGCCAGAGAATTAGCAGACACATTTTAAAACCACACAATCTAGATCCTGCTCTTGTCCAGTAACCCCTCCAAAAAGATCTCCAAGAGAATGTGCACACACACACACACACACACACACACACACATATGAGGAAGCAAGACAAAGCTGGAATTTGACCCCAAACTCCAACAGCATATAACTCCAGGTCTACAGAGAATTATTTTACTGAAGCTAAATTGGTCTGAACCAACATAAAAGCAGGCCAAAAGGATCTTATGTGTTCTTCTTCTCCAAAGCTAAGCATGCCAGGAGGGGAAAAGTGGAAGGAGCACTGTGGGAGAAGACAAGAGAGCAGACATGCAGAGCACATTTTGTTTAACGCATAGAGTTGCTTGCCTCAGGTTTCTCCAAATAGGGTAGTAGCTCCAGAGCTTCTTTTGTGGAAAGAAGGAAAAGGGGAAACGTAGATGATGGAATTTTCTTAGGGCAGCTGTAGTGTTCTTATCACTCCAGGCCTATGAATGAAAAGAGAAGGGGAATGGCCCTACATATGCATTCTGTGATGTTTGATTAACAAAGAGACTCTACTCAGTAACACAGTGGTCAGTATCATGTCCTGAAAACTTACCAGATCATAGCAGCAGATGTCTTCTATTTCAAAGCACAATAACCTGGGAGCTAGGATTCGAATTACCTCAGTTTTTCATTTTTATCCTGTTAATCTAGTTGGCTTAACTGTAATAATAATGGTCAATTTATGGTGTGATTGTGGCTCTTGTGAGGAAAAGATCAGCAGCGCATTGAATAAGTCCCATTGATTCCATTTGTGGGACTCCTTCAGAAATCTTTCCACTACAGCAATTGAGATCTAATATAAGGGCAGTCCAGGCCTTGAGTCCCTTTATGTATGTCCCTTGATGTTGCCTCTAGAAGTTTCTGAAATAGATTAAGCCTGGAGACCAAGTTTATCCCATGATTACCATTCGCACTGTGCTCACTTCATTCTTCAAGGAAGCCTTTTATTCATTCCTGCCACCTAAATGATGTTCAACTGCATTGGCCAATAAAACAGGGTAATTAAAATGAATGTGATTCTAAAGCAAAGCCCAAAACACAGTTACACATCATAAAAATGCTCCAAATTTTTTGTCACCATATTAAATTTTAGAAATCTCTTCTCATAATCAGTTACTATTCCCACATTCCAGAGTGATTCCCGACTCTGAGTGATGGTTCTCCTAAGACTTCCAGCTCTTTCTAGGGTGACAGAGGGAGGCAGGTGGAAAATCATTGCCTTTCCTACACTCTCTTCCACCATCAGGAAATTGGTAAAATTGGATAAAAGACTAAGTGTCAAACTGTCTGTCCTTCTCTAACCCTCGTTTTTACTTCTTTTCTTTTCTAGCTCGTTCTAAACAGGTAAAGGAAGGGTTGTTATCAAATAGATTCTGCTGGAAGACCACAATGTAGCAAAGCATGTGATGGAAAATCAAGCACTGATAGACTCATTAACTCTGAAAGGTGAAGGAAATACCTTGTTCTTAGCAATGAAGTGTTACCACAGTACTTGACACAATCCTGTTGGATTAATACAAATGATTTATGTGACCCATCTAGATTCCTCTGCATGTCACTGAAGGTCTTCTTTAATACAAGCCCTATCTACTACTTCTGTGTTCCTCCCCTGACCTGTCCATTGCTTGGGTCATGAGAAGCCACTGTCTTTTCCCCACACATCCTGTTGTTTCTATGCTCTGGTTTGTTTTTATATGCTTTCCTGCTCCCTAGGATTGCTCTTCCTTCCCCTTCTTTTTCCCCATCGTCATGACCATGCTGTTCTTCACTCCATCCTTAACTTCCAGATTGAGCAGACCACTTCTTCCTCGCATCCTCATTAAACTCTGGACTCCACATTGAACAGTACCCCTAGATTGTGATCTCGTTGAGAGCAGAGAATACCTCTGAGTCTCACTGACCTTTCTGTGTCTAGTACCAGGCACAGTGCCTGGCAAAAATAAGTGTACAATACATAGTGATCTGTATTGAGGTTCTGAAGGGAATTTACTGTATTCAATTTGTACATCACTCTGTAAGGATCCCTAAATCTACTATTCTATTTTTACTTGGTGGATGCATTTTGGGAACAAATCATTGAAAACAACTTACATTATGTTTTCTCTGCATTCTCTGATTGCATGCCTTTTGTAAGAATATTTTATAGACAGTACTTCTCCTGTCACTCTTATGATGTGGGTTAACATCACTGTATTGAATGAATAGCTTATTTATTGAGCTGCTGGTTTTCTCATAGACTCTTTTTCTTTTAGAAAAATACAGCTTTGACAGATAAAGGACCTAGAATATCTATATAAAAGAAAAAAGAAAAGATATACTTGCCGTCTAAATTCCTGACACTGTAATAAGCCAACTTTGATAACATTGATTTCATAACTAACCCAAGATAGATCTTGAAATCACTCAATCTATAGTTTCTTTAAAGCAAATAATTCAGCCAACAAAGGCACGTGAAATGAATGATAAGCAAGGATCATCAATACTATGATATTTATTCCACGTCTTAAGTCCAAGAGAATAACGCTGGGATACTTTCATTCCATAAAGAAGCCAAAACAATTTATGTATTGTGACTATTATGAGAAAGGCAAATTGCATTGCAGTTTGTGCTACTATGTGCTAGGTGGTGTACTTGGTAAATATTTTATTACTTCATTTAGACCTTACTACACTATTGTATGAATCAGGCTTCTCCAGGGAAAAGGGACCAATAAGATGTATCTATCTACATATCTTATTATACATACATACATATATACACACATACATATACACATATATGAAGAGATTTACTAAAAGGAACTGATCCATATGATTGTGGAGGCTGGCAAGTCTCAAGTCTGCAGGTGGTCAGTAGGCCATAGACTCAAGACAACCAATGGTGTAGTTCCAGTCTAAAGGCTGACAAACTTGAGACCCAGGAATAACCAATGTTTCAGTTCAAGTCCAAAGCAGGGAAAAAGCCAATGTGCATGTCAAAGGCAGTCAGGCAAGAGAAATTCTATCTTACTTGGGGAATGGTCATCCTTTTTGTTCTATTCAGGCCTTCAACTGATTGAATGGGGTCCACCCACATTAGGGTGGGCAATCTCGTTTACTCAGTCTACCAATTTTAATTTTATCCAAATACATCCTCCAAGAAACACCCAGAATAATGTTTGACCAAATATCTGGGCACCCAAGGCCCAGTCAAGTTACCACATAAAATCAACCATCGTCACACCTGAATATAAGTTCCACGACTATCCCTGCTTTTTAAAGGAGAAACAGTGAGAGGTGCTGTAACTTCCTTGTCACATACAACTGGTAAACGGCAGAAACTTGTTGCAGGAAGTCAGGGACCCCAAATGGAGGGACCTGCTGAAGCCATGGTGGAAGAACATAAATTGTGAAGATTTCATGGACATTTATTAGATCTCCAAATTAATACTTTTATAATTTCTTACGCCTGTCTTTACTGTAATCTCTGAACATAAATTGTGAAGATTTCCTGGACACTTATCACTACCCCAATCAATATGCTTGTGATTTCCTATGCCTGTCTTTACTTTAATCTCTTAATCCCATGATTTTCATAAACTGAGGAGGATGTATGTTGCCTCAGGACCCTGTGATGATTGCATTAACTGCACAGATTGTTTGTAGAGCATGTGTGTTTGAACAATATGAAATCTGGGCACCTTGAAAAAAGAACAGGATAACAGCAATGTTCAGGGAAGAAGAGAGATAACCTTAAACTCTTACCGCCAGTGAGCTGGGTGGAACAGAGCCATATTTCTCTTCTTTCAAAAGCAAATGGGAGAAATATTGCTGAATTCTTTTTCTCAGCAAGGAACATCCCTGAGAAAGAGAATGCATCCCTGAGGGTAGGCCTCTAAAATGGCCCCCTTGGGTGCGGCCATCTTCTATGGTCAAAACTGTAGGGATGAAATAAGCCCTGGTCTCCCATAGTGCTCCCAGGCTTATTAGGATGAGAAAATTCCCACCTAATAAATTTTGGTCAGACTGGTTGTCTGCTCTCAAACCCTGTCTCCTGATAAGATGTTATCAATGACAATGCGTGCCAAAACTTCATTAGCAATTTTAATTTCGCCCCAGTCCTGTGGTCCTGTGATCTCGCCCTGCCTCCATTTGCCTTGTGATATTCTATTACCTTGTGAAGCACGTGATCTCTGTGACCCACACCCTATTCATACACTCCCTCCCCTTTGAAAATCACTAATAAAAACTTGCTGGTTTTGTGGCTTGTGGGGCGTCACGGAACCTACAGACATGTGATGTCTCCCCCGGACACCCAGCTTTAAAATTTCTCACTTTTGTACTCTATCCCTTTATTTCTCAAACTGGCCGACGCTTAGGGAAAATAGAAAAGAACCTACGTGAAATTGGGGGCAGGTTCCCCTGATAGAAACTCTGTTCCAACCCAGGTCTGACTGACCAAAGCACAGTGTTTAAAAAGAGCATTTAGACAGAACTGGGGTTTTTGTGAGAATTACATTTTTTAAAAAATGAACCACGAAAGAATGTATCATTGTGACTGGCACACAAGCTCATTATAGCTAATATTATTGTTAGCATTAAAATCATTATTATTAATTTGTTAATATTATATAAACCTTTATATCCTTAGAATAGTTGATAGTGAGAATGCCAAAATGGACCTTAAATGAAAATATATGTGACCAATATTTTGTTTGATCATTATTAATCTCTATTCCTTTTCTTGCTTTTGTGATATAAAGATAAAAAATTGTGAGTCACCGACAATTAATTCCTCCAACATATCTTCTTGTAAAGATAATATTACCTTTGGCAGAGATATATCTCATTCCTGCTGATGTCATTAGAAAATGACAAGGTCAACCAAAATGAGAAATTGACAGCGTTCTTCTCTTTCCAGTTTTTAATAAGTATTGTCAAAAGAAATAATAATCAGATTTGAACTTGTTTGTCCTTGAAGTGCCTTTTTCTAAAGGCCTCCTAGGAAATCTATTGTAAGATCAAAAGCAGTTGGGAAAAAGTAAAAATCGCTATGTACACTTCCTTACTCTATTCTATGTGACAGAAATAAAATACTTATTCACTGTCAGTGACCTGGGCACTAGGATATTTGCATTCTTTTTTCCTAGAGTGTAAAAGAATGTTGGTAAAGGGAGCTCTGATACATTAATAAGCCATATGTTCTAATGTGTAAATAAAATACAGACTTTTAGGGAATAAATGGTGTTTTCAGACCTTCAGCCTCCTTTTTAGAGCAAGACTTCAGGCAAAATTGTAAAATTAGTTATATATATATACATATATATTTCTTCTGCTGCTGCTATTGAGTCTCCTATATTCCATCACCCTCAGGGACCAAAATCTTCATGTTCTTTCATCTTCATATTTTGTGTTCTCAGCAAAGGATGTGGTATCACCTTTGAGATACCATGACTTATAAGAATTATTGTACTCCTTCCACAAATCCCCTTTATAATTTAACAAGCTTTGTAATTTAAAAAGTCTTAATTTTAGGCATCAATGGGATTGAGGAGGCATTTGCTAAAATTAGAGAAAACTTCCTGGAGTTGCTGAAATCACAACGTATAGAAAACAGGATCTTTCTCTGCTTTTCCTAGACATTAAGGCCAGCCTGCTTGTTTCTCATTTTCTATCTAACACAGGCTCTCCATTTCAGCCACATGGATCACAGTACTAATCACCGTTACCTGATTTATATTAGTGGTTTCTTTATCTAGAAACCACTAGTACTGAAGAAGCTAGTAGTACAGAAGAAACTAGTGGTTTCTTCTGTATCAATGCTATTGTCTTCACTCAAAATGCCTTCCACTCCTCTCTAGGGCAATCCATGACCCTTACTTCATCTGAGCCCAATTTAATCCAAATTCTCCTCTCTCTAACACAAACAGTTTAATCAAGAAATGAACCATCCTCCAAAGAAACAACTATAGCAGAGTATAATGTAACATATACAACAGTAGCCATTTGTGCATGAGCTGGTGATAGATTCTTGTCCCAACCCCTAAAGAGCTTATCTTCTTATAAGGGACACAGATAGATATACAGAAAAAATAATATAGTGAGGAGGATTCAATAGGAGCAAATGGCCCAGGGTATAATAGGAACATAGAAGAGGGATACCCATGTGTGAGGGTGCATTGTTGTTGGTTGGGTAGCCCTTAGAAACTGCATTGTCTTGTTTCTCTAACTTTGCTAAGTAGCCAATGCATCATAGTTATAAAAGATAATATTTTATTCTAATAGGACCAATTAAAATATATGTCATAAACAATCTTTCCCGCAAAGGCAGTAGTGGTCAGATCCACGAGCTCCATTAGATCTTGTTATCTCTTACTCTCAGCATCTCACGCTTAATAACAGGCTGCTGGTTCATATGCATCCCAGCTTCCCTCTCCCTGGTGTGCAAAGGTGCTCACTGAAGTGAAGTCCTTACAGCCATACCAACAAGCAGTGTTTGACATGTGGTTGCCTGCAGAAGCAGCCAGATGAAGGGTATTTAAATTTCTAAGGCACTAGGAGATTATAGAGAGCAATGATTAAGAATTGGCTTGCTTACTGGGCGCAGTGGCTCACGCCTGTAATCCCAGCCTGACCAACATCGAGAAACCCCATTTCTACTAAAAATACAAAATTAGCCAGGTGCGTTGGTGCATGCCTGTAATCCCAGCCACTCAGGAGGCTGAGGCAGGAGAATCACTTGAACCGGGAGGCAGAGGTTGCGGTGAGCTGAGATTGCGTCATTGCACTCCAGCCTAGGCAATAAGAGTAAGACTCCATCTTAAAAAAAAAAAAAAAAAAAAAAAGAAGTGGCCTGCTTAGTTTTGAGTTTATCACTTACCAACAGTTTGACATGGGAAAGAGGATTAAACTCTTCATGGCTTGATTTTCTTATCTATAAAATGGATAGTACTACCTGATAGGATTGATATGAGAAGGAAATGAGATAAAGTTCTTCACATTGCACCTAACTTAGCATATTAGTTTCCTAAGCCTGCCGTAAAAAATCAGCATAACTAGGTGGTTTAAAACAACAGAAATTTGCCAGGCATGGTGACTCATGCCTATAATCCCAGCACTTTGGGAGGCCGAGGTGGGTGGATCACTTGAGGTCAGGAATTCTGGAACAGCCTGGCCAACATGGTGAAACCCTGTCTCTACTAAAAGTACAAAAATTAGCCGGGCATGGTGGCGCATGCATGTAATCCCAGCTACTTGGGAGACTGAGGAGAGAGGATCGCTTGAACCCAGGAAGCGGAGGTTACAGTGAGCTCAGATTACACCACTGCACTCCAGCCTGGCTGACAGAGTAAGACTCCATCTCAAATAAATAATAATTAAAAAACCCAGAAATTCATTGTCTCACAGTTCTAGAGGCTAGAATTCAGAAATCAGGCTTTCAGCAGGGCCCTGCTTCCTCTGAAGGCTCTAGTGAAGAGTCTTTCCTTGCCTCTGTCAGCATCTGGTGGTTGCTGGCATTCCTACATTTGTGGACACATCTCTCCAACTTCTGTCTCTGTCATTATGTGGCTCTCCTTGTGTGTCTGTCAGTGGCTTCACATGGTCTTCTTTTAAAAACACCAGTCATTGGATTTAGGGCCCACTTTAATCCAGTATGGTCTCATCTTAATTTAATTAATTACAACTGCAAAGACCCTATTTCCAAAAGAAGTCACATTCACAGGTTCCAAGTGAACATGAATTTTGAGGGACACTATTCAGCTCAGTACATCTGATAGTCATGCAGTAACTGTTAGTTAAAACACATTCACTTGTTTCGCCACATTAAAAAAAACCCACAAACACAAGTTCACCCACTCACACAGGGGATTTTGGGAAGATAGTGACTTCAACATGGCCTTACTTTTCTTCATCCCCCACTCCACCTTATCCATTTCTGATTCTAGGAGCAGGTGGGGCTTCCAGAAGAAGGCTCTAAGGGTGGGAATGAGGTTGTTGGAGGGAGCAGATACAGGAACAACTTTTTTCTGGGTCACTCCCAGGGGAGAGTTGATATCAGAATACCTGGTTTCCCTCAATCTCAAGGAGCTTTGGAGTAGCTTAACAGGCAGGCTGAGTCCTTTCTTACCCAGAGAATGAGCAAATGGGAAGAAATTGGGTACAGAGATGATGGATGGGGCCCGACAGCCTCATTGCTACTATAGTGCTTCTTCCCCAAAAAACAGAGACCAGGTGTGCCTTCTTCCATTTGCCTTTGGCCATTCAAGGTGCCCTAGAAGCTGCATCCGAACCCCAATAAGCAGACAAAGGAAAATAACAAAGCACCTCATGGGCCCAGGTAGAGACTAAAGAAAGGAGCATGCCTCTTGAAATAGACTCTTATTGAAATGCAGCTGCTTAGAGAAGACAAAGGATAACCTGGATAAAAAAACAAAAAGCACACTTAAGGATATACAAGGAAAGCACAAAACAGATTGTCTGGAATTGAAAACATAGTTTACAAATGAAACATCAGTAGATGATGAAAGAAGAACATAGTTCCTGTCTAGAGCTATGTACTGATCTGAGACATCAGATTTCTCAAGATACAGACCAAATATTTACATTCAAAAAAATGAAATCATGATGGAAAAGAGAACAGACTTAGAGAAAATATCTATGGAGCCTAAAATGGAAAAAATAGAAATTCAAATTAAAGAAAAAGCAACAGATGGTTGAGAGAGCTGAAAAAAGGCCTGACTACTGTTTGAAAGTGCATACCACATTTTAGGAAAGACTGAAAGGAAAAGACTTAACTAGGCATATCCTGGTAAAATTCCTGAATTCCAGGATAAAGAGAAAACCTCAAAAAATTCCAGACAGAAAGAAAAAGTGGTTATGAAGGCAAAACAATCCGACTGTCTTTGAATTTCAGCAATACTTGAAGTGGTAGAATAACATCCACAGATGACTTAGAAAAAAGGACTAAAACCTATTATCCAATACGGAGGCAATATATAATTCATGGGTCATGCAGAAGGAAAAATGTTTTGGGCTATGCTCTACCTAAGGAAAATATGTGAGAAAGGACACCAAGCAAAGAAGTTGGAACAGAGACTTAAATGTAAGGGAAGATGAAGAAGAGAAGACACTATGTTTAGAAATAAGAAAGGAAGCTTAACTGAAGATATAAAAGAAGCCGTAGATACAATGATACAATATAGAGAATACTATGTGCAACTTTTTAACAATAAATTTGAATACCTAGAGGAAATAGATGTTTTCCTAGTAAAATGCAAATCAAAGTTGGCATAAGAAGAAATAGAGAACTTGATAGGTCAATTCATGTAGCAGACATTGAAAGTATAAAAAAGATCACTATTTAAGAAGGACAGCAGAATCAGAAAGTTTCTCAGCTGAATGTTATCTAACTTTTAAAAGAACAGTTAATTCTAGTGTTTTGTAAAACTATTTCATATACAGAAAAAGATGAGAAGTAGCCAGATGCATTTTATAAACCCAATTCATTTTATGAGTTCAGCATTAATAAGTAAGGTTGACAAATAGTGAAAAAAAAGGAAATTATAGCCAACTCCAATTATGAATATAGAGGTTGCCAATATGAGGGTCAGGAAGAGAAGGATAAGGAACTTTGAGAGTATGAAATCCTGAAAATAATAGTAGTTTCTTTCTGCTCTTCATCAATCAAAACTAGATTTGCTAGCGATATATGACAGAATAGCCAAAATTACAGTGGCTTAAATGTGACAATTTTAACTTTCCATTTCATAAAAAAAAAGTCAAGAGCCAGGTTGTCCATGGCTAATACACTGACTCTTCAAAGTTATCAGGAACCCAGGCATTGTCTAGCTCTTTTATCATCACTAGACTTCGTTCTCCTAGTCCAAGGTGGCTGCTGGAGCTCCAACACTCACACCCATCTGCAGCAGCAGTATAGAGAAAGGGATACAGGAAAAAGTTACAAAAGGCACATACCAATTATATTTTAGTGTGGGTTACCTGAAATTGCCAGTCAGCACTGCTGTTTATAGCTTACTGGTAAGAATTTAGTCTATTTGCTACATCTAGTTGCAAAGAATTCTGGGAGTATGTGTTCGTTTGCTATTTTTAATCACCTTGGCCATATGCACCATTACAAATCAGAGATTCTGTGACATAGGAAGTGGGAGAGATCAGATATTGAAATCCAGAACTAGCTACCTCTGTTCCTTGTTTCCTGGGACAAAAGCAACTCCCTGTCTGTAGGAGAGAAGTACCTTAAAGTTGGCAGTGTTGAAGAATGGCTTCCCTTCCATGTTGTTCCTTTAAGATGCCAATGCTCATAAAAAGGAGGTTGCCTCCCAACTCACATCCTAAATAGCATAGTCCAGAGGGCAATCCATCTCCACATAGATGCCAAAAAGGCATTTCAAACTGACATTTATAAAATAGAGCACTTACCTCTATTGGCACCCCTGCCCAAACCTATTTCTTCTCCAGTATCAGCTCTCATACAATACCATCACCTGGCCAAGTGCTCAAACCAAAAACCTTGAAGTCATTTTTTATTCCACTCTTGTCTTCTCTACTCCCCTACCCCCTTACCTTCATTGCATTAGTTCTACCTCCAAAATCTAACCCAAGCCTACCCACTGCTCTCCATCACCACGAATTCCAACCCTCATCCAAGCAACCATCAACTCTTGTCTTGTTGCCGAAATATCCTACCTGGTCTCATTTCCAACCTCAGCAACTAATGATCTGTTCTCCACATTGGAGACTGAATGATATTTTTACAATCCTTTTTTATTTGATATTTAAAAATTAAAATGGTAATTTTATTTCATCAGATGAAACAACACAGTCCAGATGTACATAAAGACAAATCTAGTCATCTTCCCTGTTACCCACACCCCTCTGAGGTCACTTATTAACCCCCTGGCTTGTCTTTTTCCTCATCAATCTCTTTTTACACATGAACTTATACACACAAACAGATACATGGATTTTACTTATGTTTACTGAAAAACAGTGCTCATTATTCATCTTATTAGCTTGTATTTTTATTTTTTATGTACATTGTATCATGTCTTGAGGAGGGGGGTCTCTTATTTTCAGCAGGGAGAGTTAAGCCTCTTTTAACTTGTATTTGCCCAGTTGGTATAGTCTGAGCTAAGTAAGTGGCTGAACTAGGAATTAGAAACCACTGGGCTAGCAGTCTGCCACATCATCTCTTAAGCAAGCTATAGGTAAATAGGAAAATGTCAACCACATTCAAATAACTTTTCTGAACCCGAGGGACGTCCTTTAGAAATGCCACTGTATTTAAGCAGCTAACTTGTGTGCATGCTCATGGTTGTCTAAGTGCCCACCCTAAAGGTTGTGCCAACTTACATTCCCATCAGTATTTTGTGTTGCCCTTTTCCTGCCATCCCTGTTAAGTTTGGGTGAAAGTGATCTATCCCTTTTAATAAATTACTCTTGTTTAAAAAGATAAGGAGCTGAGGACTGCCTACCTCATTAGCGGAGTGCAGAGGAAACAGTTGAAGAAATATTTTTAGACTGTCAGACTTCATCTTAGCAGTTTAATAAAACAACAACTGAAAAATCTACCTGCTGACATGACTTTCGTTCACAGTTGAGGTCAGGAAGCCATAACTGGTTTGAATAGATTTCTGTTTTATTTGAACAACTTGGTTATTCCATATTGGAGTTCACTGGTAGGTCATATGCTGATAAACCATTTTACAAACTTTAAAAATGATTGCTGATCTAGATTAGAAAAGAAGTAGATTTGGAAATGCTATGAAAACCATCGGTGAGAAATACTCTGTGTCAGCTTTCAGATAAGCATGACTGTCCATGAGCTCCCTGGTAATTTAGGGAAGCTGAGCTATTGCCTGTGAAGCTTTCTGTGCAGGGTCTATGGCGAAGTGAGCTGAAAGCTCTATATGGTTGAATGAACTGAAGAGCAGAATGCCCATTGGCTACATGTCCCAGGATCATCTGCAATGTCTGGGTTTCCACTTGGCCACACAGAAAATGGGTTGCTTATAAATTATTGTTTTAGTGTCAGCAAATAAAGTTATCATGAGTCATACTTTCTTTCCTTTTATGCTGGATAGAATTTCACTTTTTAAAAGATCTTTGCATAGTGTATTTCTTAGTTTTTTTTTTTTTTCAGTGAATGCTGGAAGCTTAGAATTGAAACAGACTCCCTCTATTTAGCCTTTTTTTTTTTTAACATTTCCAATTTCTTGCTGTATTTCATGAGAGTCCTAATATCCTAATCTAGTCACACTACAGTGGTTTTCATTTATAGGATAAAATTGCACCCACAGCATCAAATTAAACTTTTTAAATTAAATCAGTGGTTAAAAAATTAACCCTGTGAACAATAAACATGTATATTTTCTATATATATATATAAAATAACTAACATGTATTTAAAAAATTATAGTTTGCAATGCCTCTCTATGCATATTTTAATCAACCCTTATGCCAATTCTGTGAAGTTGGTGTTATTGTCCTCCCTATTTTGCAAATAAGAGTTGGGTTACAGGAAGAATAAGTGACTTGCCCAAGTCACACACCAATAACTGGTGGAAGTAGAACTCATACCCATTTTTTCAGATTCTAAGTCCTATAGCTTGTCTCCTCCTTAGAAGTAGCGGTATTGATTCATTCACTGTTTATTTACTCAAATGTTTAACAAACTTAACAAAAACAGTGTTGGCACTGAGTTGGCTCTTAAAACACAGGAAATAATAGGACACATTCCCTGCTTTGATGAGCTTGTAGTCAAATGGGGGAAGGCAGTCAAGTAAACAGGAAGTGACAACACAGGATGGTCCATGCTTTGTCAGGGAAACTGCAGGGAATAATGGGAGCCGTAGAGAGGCACCTAACACAGTGGGGCAGAGGGAATGATGGGGTGGTCAGCAAAAGCTTTCTGGAAGAGGTGATGTCTAAGATGAGACAATAGATAAGAATTTGTGGTGCAAAATGGAGAAGAATATTCTGGGCTGATTGAGCAGCATGTGCAAAAGCCCTGAGGCAGGACAAATCATGCTTTGGAAGGGAAGTGCTTAATAGGTCAGCATGACTCAAATGCCGAGTGAGGGTGAGAGTCATAAGACAGTTAAGGGAAAGCTGAGCAAGCTGGGCCTTGAGACGATGTTAAGGAAAGCCGTTGCAGATCTGCAAGCTGGAGAGTAATGTGTTGGCTATACTAACTTGTATTAGTCTGCTCAGGCTACCATGACAAAATACCATAGGCTGAGTGGCTTAAACAACAGAAGTTTGTTTTCTCACAGTTCTGGAGGTTAGAAGTCTAAGATCAAAGTGCCATCAGGTTTGGGATCTGGTGTTGCAGCTCTTCCTAGCATGTATATTGCCACTGTCTCACTATCCTCACATGATCTTTTCTTTGTGTGTGTGCACAGAGAGATCTCTGAGAGCTCTTCCTTTTCTTATAAGGACCCCCGTCCTATCTGTTTATGGATCCAGCCTTATGTTCTCATTTAATCTTAATTACCTTCATGAAGGCCCTATTCTAAATACAGTCACATTGAGGGTTAGGGCTTCAACAAATAAATTGTAGGGATCAAAATCCAGTGTATAGCACTACTTGAAGAAGGCTACTCTGGCATGAATTTGCAATGAATGGGAGAGGAAGTGAGACTAGAGTAAGGGAGGGCAGATAGGAGATGATAGTAATAAAAGAGGTGATGGATGACAGTGGCCCATACTGACGCCCGGTAACTACATCTCATCACCCAAGTATCTGTGGCAATTTCATTTGGTGAACAAAAGGCAAACCTGCCTGAGCACTGTCTAAGGCTAGCAATGCGAAGAAAGGACTCCAGGCTCCTAAACTACCCCAACAACAACCATAGAGCCCCCAGTAATGCAAATTTTGCTCAGTTGGCAGCCAGGTAATTTGCCAAATCTTTGAATTGGTTTATAGTTTACCTTCTCCAGATACACAGAAACTTCTTCCTTGATGATATTTTTTCCCTGCTTAGTCAAAAGCATGCAACTGACATGCAGTAGACATCATAGCCATTCTGACTGGTATATGTGATAGAGTTGTAGTTATCTGAGAATTAGACAGATACTGATTCATGTCATGTTTCATGTATTAGATTCTCATCTAATCAAAACATTGCAAAAACATCATCTCCTAAATATGAAATTACTCAGTGAATAAATCATAACAGGAAGCTTTCAGGCAAGCCATATTTAGGAAATGAAATTTAAGTAGGAGAAATTACAAAAGGGATAGGGCAAACAATTGCAGTTCTGAAAATAATCATTTACACTCTCCTAGTACTTGGTGTTGGAGAAGCAAAGTGACTAATAGAAGAGAAATGCAAATTGAGAGAGTCTACTCAATTAAGCAGGATATCATCCCCTGCGATTTACAGAAAATAGAATCTAACCTCCTTAGCATGGCATACGAAGCCTTTCAGGGTGTTTCCTCACCAGGCTGTTCTGCCTTATATTCTTTCCTCACATGTTTCCCCTTCCTGGAATATCCTTTCCTTGTTTGCCTATTGGTCAAATTCATGTTTACTTCACAAGTTTTTGCTTAAGCATGACTTCCTCTCTGACAGCTTTTCCATCTTTTGTGCTTTACCACCCACTACATTAAGTTCTCTTTCCCTGCATTTCTATTGTACCCTGTTAACTCTTCCATTGCAGTACATTATGAATGCACATACAGTTAATCCTTATTATTCACAGATTCCATATTTGTGAATTTTCCTCCTTGCTAAAATTTATTTGTAACCCCTAAATTGATACTTGCATCACTTTCCTAGTCATTTGTAGACACATGCATGCATAATGGCAAAAATTTTATGTCACCTGACACACATTCCCAGCTGAGATCAAATTAAGGGACACTCTGTTTTCTTCCTTATCTCTCATACTATGAACATATATCTATTTTGTGGTCTGTTTGGCGCCATATTGTCACATTTTTGTGCTTTTCATTGGTGATTTCCCCATCTAGAATGGCCCCCAAGGATAGTGCTGAAGTGCTGGCTAGTGCGCCTAACCGCAAAAAGTCTCTGATGTGTCTTAAAAAGAACATGTGTGTTAGGTAAGCTTCACTTAGGCACGAAGTCTAATGCTGTTGGCTAGCATTGTATTCAATGTCAGTTAATCAAAAATATGTATTAAATAAGGTATCTTTAAACAGAATGCCACATAAAACAAGGTTACATACTGATCAGTGGACAAAACAAATTTTGTGACCAGAGGTTCACAGGAACTTAACCCCATGTTTCCCCTTGGAGCAGTGGTTCAATATTTGATAATTTAGCATTTGGAATGACTTTATAGAATATGATTCTCATGAATAATGAGAATAAACTATATTCATATATTTGTGTACCTATAAAATTCCTTGAGAAATGAAACTATCACCTTTGTGTACCTAACACTAGCATTATGGTTAATATAAGCACATGGTTGGTGCTTGATATTCTTGACAATAATACCAAGGGATATTTCAAACACTGATTTCATTGGCCATTACAGGTTCTTCCTTATGCCAGTCCACCAAGAATACCTGCTTAAAGGCCAGGTAATTACAAGTCCCTTTTAAATATTAGCTTGGGCATAAGCTCCTAAGAAATTGTTAATGGTCTTAAACATTTATTGATTTAAAGGGATTGTGGCATTACTGAGTTGGGAGTTATGTAACTCTAGGAAAAGTCAATACATTATCTAGTATACACAGACAGAAAGAGGCTACTTAAAACAGATTTGCTAAAGCAGTGGGTTTCAATGGTAGGGCCTAGGAATTTGTATTTTTAACAAGGACCCTAGTGATTCATATGTAAGATGTTAACAAAACACCATGAGAAACAGTGCTATCAGGTGTTCCTTACCTAGTTGTCTTCTTTGGGGATACCCAAAGCGATATTTTTTTTTTTTGAGATGGAGTCTCACTCTGTCGCCCAGGCTGGAGTGCAGTGGCTCGATCTCAGCTCACCGCAAGCTCCACCTCCCGAGTTCACGCCATTTTCCTGTCTCAGCCTCCCGAGTAGCTGGGACTACAGGCACCCGCCACTGCATCTGGCCAATTTTTTGTATTTTTAATAGAGACAGGGTTTCACGGTGTTAGCCAGGATGGTCTCGATCTCCTGACCTCGTGATCCGCCCGCCTCGGCCTCCTAAAGTGCTGGGATTACAGGCGTGAGCCAGTGTACCTGGCCAGGGATCTTTAACTCTGGTAATTTTTCAGAGAACTAAAGCATCTTTGTGATTCCATAAATTTTAAATATTTTACCATCTTTGTGCATTTACAAATAACTCTACTGGGTCTATTTCGTCTCTTTTTCACTAAGAAGCAAGTGGTAATCAGTTTGACTAAGAGTTCAGATTAATTCTACGATGTCTTTTAGTGTATTTCACTGCTCTTGGCCCATGCAGTTCACTCTGAGCTGGGATATTAGCTTCAAATTTGGGTGCTCTCTTAAGGCTAAGTTTTAGGGTAGCATCAGGATAGGCTAGGTTACACTGTGGTAACAAGCAACCCCCAAACTCTCTGTGTTTGAAAGATGAAAGTTTATTTTTTTTCTAATACTACATGCTTAACTTGTGATGGCAGGGACAATGCTCATTAATGCTCATTCAGGCACCCAGGATGATGGAAGCATTATCATTTTACAACGTTTCTATTTCAACACGAGGGTTCAGGGTTTGCTGTGACAGTGGAAATAAGCATGGAGGATAATGAGCTGGATCTTAAATGCACCTGCTCAGTAGTGGCACATCATTTCTGTTCTCATTCCATTGGCCAAAGCAAGCCACTGGTTATGCCTAATTCCAAGAGAACAGAGAAGTATAATCCACAGTATTCCCAAAAGGAGAGAAGAGAAATATTGGGGAATATTTGTAATTCCTACCATAATCTAATAACTAAATACTAGATTCACCTTTTCCCCCACATCCAGAATACACTCCTTACCCTTGCTCCCTGCAAGAGAGAGAACTCCAAATCCCCATGAAACACTATGAACTAAAAAGAGGTACCTCTCCCTCTCTCCCTATCTTTCCTATAGACTAGGACAGGATAATGTCAATAAATGTTCACATTCTGTGAGAGGAAGAATGGTAGACACATAACAGTAACTGGTCTGGAGCAATTCTGAAAACTCACTAGGCATGTGTTGATTTCCTACATTGGAGGTAGAGAATATTCCCTGATTTAACTCCATTCAGATCTCTAGGAGAGTCTCCCAGTCCATTAATCCCCACAGCCCTTGGCTTGGTCCTCTAGGAGGTACTTTCTTCTCTGTTATCATCCTTGGCCATGAAGTGTGCTTTGGGTGATGCTGCCATCTCTATATGGGTCTTCGGGCTTTGCTGTGTCAGGAGAAGTGAAGAATCATACTCTGAATTTTAAATGTTTCTGCAATAAAGTGTATTATGTCATTTTGTTGGCCAAAAACAGATGAAAACTAACTGAAATGGGTAGCGTCATGTAATCTTCCCATGTGCTCAGGAGAGAAGAACTCAAATACATTGGTGAGCCTTGGTATTGTTTACCACACTTAGTTTCTGTTTATGCACTTACTTGCTTAAAGAGCAGAGTTCCAGCAGACAGACTAGGGCTCAGGGCTGGCTTGGCTATTTACTTTCCCTGAGAACTTAAATAAATTACTAACCTGTTAAATAAACCTCAGTTTCCTTATCTATAAAATAGAGATTATTAAGAGTACCTTCCTCCATGGGTGGCTCCAGGGATAAATGCACGTCAAGTATATAGCAAAGTGTGTGGCAAAGTAAATTCTCTCAAATGTTAGCTGTGGTGTTTACTACCCTCCTGATCACAACATTCTGTGCTGGAAAATTCTGGAAACTACATTCTTCTCACAGAATAGGTGTTCTCTGCTGTGGGGTCTATAATCTACCCCCTGCTCCCACTGGATTATTGTTGAGTGTGATGGAATAATGAAGAGGGATTTTCATTGTTGTTGTTTGTTTGTTTGTTTGTTTGTTTTTCTAAGACAGAGTCTCACTTTGTAGCCTAGACTGAAGTGCAGTGGTATGATCCGGACTCATTGCAACCTCCACCTCCTTGGTTCAAGCAATCCTCCTGCCTCAGCCTCCTGAGAAGCTGGGATTACAGGTGCCCACCACTACACCTGGCTAATTTTTGTATTTTTAGTAGAGATGTGGTTTCACCAAGTTGTTCAGGCTGGTCTCGAGCTCCTAACCTCAACTGATCTGCCAGCCTCAACCTCCCAAACTGCTGGGATTAGAGGCATGATGAAGAGGGATTTTATGAGTCTTTTGTTTGGCAGGGCTTCTTTCTGCGAGCCCCCATTTTTGTAGCACCATGACAGTTGCTGCACAGCATCGTTAATCCTCTTCTGGCACAGTAGTTAGGGAAATTTTATTTATTCACTTCATGCCCAGCATGGGGAGGGCCAACGACTCCCTTTAAGACCATGCATTTCATTGCTTGAGTCATTGAACACAATAGGACAATATACAAAGATTTCTGAGAAAACTGAATTTCAGCAAATTCAGGATAAATTATAGGAAATCAATGAATGATAACACCGTGAGGTTAAAAAGTACTCTCTTAAAAACATGTCCTTTGAGCCTTCTGGGTACTACTAATGACATCTTTTTTTTTACTATCTTGAAGCAAGATTTCATAATAAAGAATGTTGTCTAATTCCTCTGCACCAATGGAAAAACACCTAGCTGACTCCCACAAAGCATTTGGGAAACCCATGATGTATAGGGCATTATAATTATCACTTGGAATATGAAAATGTGGGAGATTGCTTCTTGTCCTCAAGGAATTTCCAATCCAGTGGGAAGAATATAGATGGGTGAGCTGAAAATTCCATACAATGTGTTAAATACTCCAACCGAAGATTAAACAACATGAAATGGATTCTCAAACAAAAAAACAACTTAGGTCTACCTAACTTAGGTTTACCTGCAGTGTTAAGATTTAGTTTAGTTGCCATGGCATGTGGGCTGAATTGATCATCAAAATGCATTTGGTAATTTTGTACTGCGACATATCTATACAGCTAAATCATGTTCACTTTATTATCTTGGGATAATAAACCAAACAGAGTTTTGGATCCTATGAGATCTTCCTTGGCCTTATTACATTTTATAACAGCAGGATAGCCTGTTACATTCATTTTGTTTGTTTATTTTTCTCCTGGCCTTGTTTGTAAAGAACTGTATATAAAATAAAATACTCCGTTGATTTATACATTGGCATCTGGCCATCCATAATCAAAGACTATTCATAACCTCACCTTTCTAGTGTCTCTTCCTCAGGAAACTCAGAGATAGATTGATGAATATTATCTATCAATTTGCCTTTCTTTTCATTGGAAATATAGAAATATATATTATTTTGGCATGCTGAATTTGACCTTTTCCACACCAGTGTTTTATCTGCCTGGGACAAAGGGCGTAAAAGTCAGTAAAAAGCAGGTCAGAGGGGAAGACTACCGATGAGAAAGAAAGCTTGATTCAGAAGGGCAGTAGTGGCATTCACAGTGTTTTTGAAGTACTTAAGATATTGTACTTTCTCAAGAGAAACTGTCTTCAACAAGTAAAGAAGAATGTCAGGAAATTGTATGGCTCTTGGAAATAGCTCTCCATCAAAGAGTGATGAGAGAGCTTTCTGAAAGCATGAACCTTATGGAGTGGGGAGCCTAGGTAATACCTAGACTGTCATCTCACAGACTTTCTGAGAGTTTGGTCATTATCTTAAAATTGATAAAAGATCGTTAAATAAGGAATTAAACACAAATGTGGGCTACAGTCCAGCTGTCAAAAAGTAAGACAAATCTGACACCAGTATCTAGTTAGACAAATGCGTAAACTAGCCCGGCTAGCCTAGGCAGAGCAGCCACATAGGGCTGTGCGGGTTGTCAGGTGCACAGCAGCACCGCACTGAAGGGAATGTTATCCACATCACAGACCTGTGCATTTATTATTTTGGGGCAGATGGCAGTAAAGTGTCTTGCTCTAATAAATCCATATGCTAGAACAATGTCCTCACAGGTGTCCCATGGAGGAGACTCCTTTTCTAATTTGCACCGAGCAGTGTGTGGAGTAGCAGCACCCTGGCTCCTGCTCAAAAATAATGAGTTCAGACATTCCTCAGCATTTTTTAGTGTTTGAGTCCATTCTGGCAGGATCGTGTCATCAAAACTCATTCGTTCATTTGGCAAACAACTAATTGAACATCTGCCACATGCCAGCTACTGTTGCGGGCACTTGGACACAAGGGAGAAGAAAACAGACAAAACTTCCTGTCCTTAGAAATCTTTCCCTCCAAAGTGAACTTTGAACTGAGGAGTAGGAGTAACAGAGGACATGGAAAGAGTGGTGCAGAGGACCACGATCAGGCTTTTAGGACAAAAAGATCCTGCATTTATTCCCAGCTCCAGAATGGTATGGCCTTGGGCAATTTGACTCTTAGACTATTTCTCTACAGAAAGGTTAATAATACTTTCCTCATTGGGCTTGTTGGAAAAGTTAAAGATAAGATTCCCGAAAAACTCTTTTCGTGTGGAGCTTATGATGCAGAAAGTATACAATTGATGGTAGTAATAGTTATTGTTGTAATTATTATCTAAGTGAGGATACTATCATGGACAATCCAATTCTGAAATTACTCCTGGACAGCAACATCTGCTAACTGAGGCTGCCCTGAAATGGAGGGAGGGTGTTAGAACTGGAAGTTTTATTTTATTCTGTGTAAAACTTGGTCTCTAAACCTCACTGAAGAAATCTAGGATAGCAAAAACAGGACAGACCTCATGACCTATGTGAGAAAAAAAGACTTAAAGAAATTTAAGACCCTAATAATCTCTATGGGAAATGGGTGTTGAAATGAGATTCATCTGAGATGGCAAGGCCATGCTTAGTTATGTTTCTATGTGTTTCCAGAGGGTATGAGTTTGATAGGAAAGAGAGATTCAATCAGGAGGCTGTCGCAGGTCAGCTCCAGGAGGCCAACTCTGAGACAGGGATTTGCATGCAGGAGGATTGTTGAATGTGCTCCTAGGTTCAACAACTGTAGGAAGCAAGGAAAGCAGGATTGGGCAGAAGGGGAAATTAAACTGCGATGTATTGAAAGAGGCCTCAACTGAACTTATAGGAGCTCTGAAGCTGGTAGCTCTTCAGACTTAGCTAGAATTGGAAAGAGGGGGCCAGACTTTTATTCTCATTTGCCATCATTGAACTGTTAGTGCATGTAGTGTGTCCTTGAGGAGAGTGACCTTGAATGAAGTGACTCTTCAGAGGAAGGCAAATCCCACTGAGGGACTCAGCTGAGAGCTGCCAGCTGCCAACACACCCAGCAGCAGGGAAACAAGTGCTGCAATCCTGGAGGGAAAGAGCTGAGCAGAGCATCTACACAGAGGTGAAGTCCACCTCCTGGGCAAACCCATCCATAAAGAATCCTGCAGACAGATGAGTTGGCGGCGCTTCCTAATCTTATCCTCATTGTAGCATATCAGAAATAATAATATGTGTATGGTGCATTGGGGTAAAAAAATTAGGCTGCTTGTGGTCAGAAGGGACAGGCTCAGGGACTTCAGCTGCCTGCCACATGGCAACCAGATAGCCCTGAGGACTGAGGGGATCAAGGTTTCAGCAAACTCATTTAAATAACTTGAGCCTATGCACACTGCTTGGGAGGTGGTGAATTAAGGTCTTAAGGACAGGTTTTAGTGGGTGCAAAGATTATAGGAATCTTTTGGGAAGGGCATGTGGTCACTAGTGTATAAGAAGTAGACATAATTCCTCCTGCCACATTTGTGTAAGGTTCACTCTTTGAGTACTTTAATTGTTACAAAATCAAAGGCTAGGCTCCAACTAATGATGTCTTCACTTTGAATCTCCTCACCCCCAACAAAGGGTTTGAGACCCATGAAACCTCCCTGGGTCCAGAGACATGGATTTAGTTTCTCTGGGGCTGCCAATTACTTCAGAACCCAGAAATCAGTTCATTATTATGTAGCCTAATTGAGGTGCCCCTAAAATACGTTATTGATTCTTTTCTCTTTTTTTTTTTCCATCTGTGCTGCTCATTACAAAATGATGAAAGGTGGAGAGCTCTGCTATGTGCTATGGCTCATGGTCTCTGTCTGACTGCTGTTGTCCATCACATATATGCAAGCCAACGCCCTGTTGACAATTCTGTTATTAAGCAACATGTCACACATTACAGCCTAGGATTGAAAATGTGTTTTGTTTGGCCCTTGTATTAGGCCAATATTATGTTGCTATAAAGAAATACCTGAGGCTGGGTAATTTATAAAGAAAATAGGCTTAACTGGCTTGTAGTTCTTCAGGCTGTATAAGCACAGCACCAACATCTGCTTGGCTTCTAGTGAGGGCCTCAGGAAGCTTACAATCATGGCAGATAGTGAAGTGGGATCAAGCATGTCACATGGCAAGACTGGAAGCAAGAGAGAGGAGAGGTTCTACATACTTTTAAACAATCAGATCTTGCATGAACTCACTCATCACCACGGGGATGACACTAGCCATTTATGAAGGATCCACCCCCATGATCCAAACATCTCCTACCAGGCCCCACCTCCAACACTGGAGATTACATTTCAACATGAGATTTGGAGGAAACAAATATCCTAAGCATATCAGCCCTCATAGTGTTAGTTCATAACAGTATATATTTTTTAAATGTTAGTATCCAGCTTAAAAAGAAATTGAGAGATTTATGAAACACTCAAAGAATCTGGAAAGGCTAGGCTCTGATTTGTTCCCATGTGACAATAATTGATTCAAGCTAACTTATGGCTATACCTTTTTTTTTTTTTTTTTTTTTTTGAGAGGGACTCTTGCTCTGTCACTCAAGCTGGAATGCAGCGGCACGACCTCAGCTCACCACAACCTCCACCTCCCAGGTTCAAGCAATTCTCCTGCCTCAGTCTCCCAAGTAGCTGGGATTACAGGTGCGTGCCATCACACCTGGCTAATTTTTGTATTTTTAATAGAAACGAGGTTTCACCATGTTGGCCAGGCTGGTCTCAAACTCCTGACCTAAGGCGATCCACCCGCCTTGGCCTCCCAAAGTGCTGGGATTACAGGTATGAGCCACCATGCCCTGCCAGGTACACCTTCTTGAGATGGGATTTGGACTCTCTGGTTTGTCTCAGTCTCCACCATGTCCTAATCTCTCCCTACCCAATTGTTTCAGTCATTTATGTTACTTGCTGAACTCTATAAGAGTTTGATGTTTGATTTGTATAAGTTTTTGGGGGGGGGCCTCGTGAGACTTCTAATAGGCATGAAGGAAAATGGTCAACATTAGTCTTGGGGACAAAATAGGTATTGTAATCGATTAGTATGACTTTGATTCATCAGGCTTGAAGTGCGGCCAAGGTCATGGGAGCCTATAGGTGGTATCCACCAGGAAAGAAGACAGCCAAGCAGCAGCTGCTGATGAGGAATGGCTGTGGAAATAGTGAGGTAGGGGAACCTTCCAGTGAAACTCAGCAGTAAAGACCCATAGTCAGAAATAGGTTAATAACAGGCAGCTACTGAAAAATACGGGTCAGAGAGTTCAGAGGATGAGTCAAAAAACGGGTTCCAGGAACCTAGAATAAGAGGAGGGAGTGAAACTGGAAAGATACCCGCTTGCCTATGGGGGCTAAGGGTTCCCCGACTTTGGTCTTTCCTCCTTTGTGTATCAGACTCTGCCTGTGATTTCTAAGGGTACATGGACTCAGCCTCTTGCACCTTGAGGGACTCGTACAGCTGATAAACAGAAAAACACTTGATTGAAAACAAATATATTTGTTTCAGGTAGTATTCTGTTCCATTCCAGTCCAAAATACTAATATACTGACTGTTAATGACCAAAGTAATGTATTATTATTATTTTATTTATTTATTTATTTCTGAGATGGAGTCTCGCTCTTTCACCCAGGCCGGAGTGCAGTGGCGCTATCTCGGCTCACTGCAAGCTCCGCCTCCCGGGTTCACGCCATTCTGCTGCCTCAGCCTCCCGAGTAGCTGGGACTATAGGCGCCCGCCACGACGCCCGGCTAATTTTTTGTATTTTTAGTAGAGACGGGGTTTCACTGTGTTAGCCAGGATGGTCTCCATCTCCTGACCTCGTGATCCGCCCTCCTCGGCCTCCCAAAGTGCTGGGATTACAGGCGTGAGCCACCACGCCTGGCATATTATTTATGTAAACAGTATAGGCACAAGAACAATTAAAATTTAAAATCAGGTAATACATGTTATTGGGTAACCACTGTAGACCAGCTCCAGGTAAGATAATGGATCAAATCAGCCCTCTCCCAATAGATATTACATAGTATTATTGGACTCCCCAGGAAACTTGCTGCTCTTTTTCTCGTTCTGCACAGCTCCATACCTTTCACAAGCGGGAGGAGTTTTAAGTCATGTATTAGGTACATGACTCACATGTCTTGTCTTTTGCATGAGATTTTTGAATACTCCTTGTATAACCATGGTTACACTGATCAAGCTCAGTCCCCTTCTTCGTCTCTTCTTCCCTTCCCTCTTGATCTCTCTCACTTGCCCGTCCTGCTATCTCCTTCTGCCAGCATCCACCTTATCTGCCCCTCTTACTTTTCTTGCATTTCTCTTGTTGTTTTCCTGTTTCTCTGATTGACTGATAACTAGTTTCTGTTTGCTTGCTGGACTTTAGAGTTCCTTCACATCCTGTGTGTGTCTCTCTCTGTTTTTGTTTCTTTGACGAGAAAAGCAGACCCTTAAGTCTCCAAGGAATTGGAGCTATAGAGGTTAGAACTCTCACTTCGGCCTGAGGACAGCTTACCCTTTCATTCACCTTTTGTAGGGGATAGGGATCTCCCTCTTTCCTACGGTTTTGGTGGCCTTTGGCTGGAAGTTTGGAGAATTAGGCTACAGCTATCAAATTAGTTATGTTTTGAGCTGTTTTGGCTCATCATTCTTATGTGTGCACCAGCCCCAATGCCGTGTCAACAGGTGAAGCCATGGAGTCAGTAAGAGACCAGGGTGTAGGTGTCTGAGAATTATTCCAACCAGCTGGGCCAATGAGACACATAGTTTGTATAAGAATAAACAAAAGAGACAAAAATGGCTTGAGAAAGACTAGGCAGAACTGTGAAGTTACTATAGCAAGAACCTATATAGAAAGAGAAAGGAATTTTACTTTGAAGATTTTGTGGCCATCTGAGCAGAAGCTGCTCACGTATTCCTTCCATTTGTGAACTAGAAGTGACCTTAATGACAGTTGATAGGAACAGCTCCTTATTCACAGGAATTAAATAAAGGGAAGCTGTAAGTGTTCCAAGTGCAAGCGTGTGGCTCAAATAAGCCCAGGTCTTAGCTGCCTGTGTGTTGAATGAGGTTGTATTAATATTAATTCCCAAATCTCAGTGGTTCCATACCATGCTGGATGCTTCCTCCTGCTCCTCTTCCCCTTGGACCTCAGACTCCAGGTTCTTCAGCCTTTGGACTCTGGGACTTGCACCAATGGCTTGCTGGGGGCTCTTGGGCCTTTGGCCATGGACTGAAGGCTGCACTATCAACTTCCCTAGTTTTGAGTCCTTCTGACTTTCACTGAGCCACTACTGGCTTCTCTTCCCCAGCTTGCAGACAGCCTATCATGAGACTTGACCTTGTGATTGTGTGAGCCAATTCTCCCTAATAAACTCCCTTCCATATATACATATATTTTATTAGTTTTGCCCCTCTGGAGAACCCTGACTAATACAATGAGAATCTCCCTGCCTGGGCAGAACATTGGGCAGGCTTTTTGGATGAGTGGAGCCACTGCTTACTTCCATGGTCAAGCAGGCCTGGTCACTACACTTCTCCAAAGTGGGCAGAGGTGAGTATCATTGTGCCTGGGCAGGGTAACTGGGGAGGTCTCTGAGGCTGGGTATGGAGACTAGCTGTCTAGTCACTCAAGCTAGATTAACTTCTTGTTATGCTTCTGAAGGTCACCAGTTCAGCTTTGCAGATAGGCTATGAAGTTGATTGATATCTCTGATTGGGCACCCCAGCTGGTAGGAACACAGAGGTATTACCAAGATCTGCATGCTAGTCACTATGACCTCTACTTCCTTTCTTTGTTCCTACTTAACCCTGGGTGTTCTAGCCATTATTGCTACCCACAGTGTATCCCATAAGGTGAGACCAGAATGAATTTCCTAGAATACATCTCAGAATGCTAGGAAAGCTGGATGACTGCCTCTAGTCCTCTTTTCTCCCTGTATAAACTGTGGGCCCAAGCCATCTTCTCAGTCTGGTGTTGTGCAGGAGGAGGGAAAGGGGTGTCATGCTCAATTTGAGGCCGTTCTTTTTAAACTTTGATTTCAGTTTTCATGCAGTTATGTGAAACGTGGAATCTCAGGCTTGTATTCAAGTATTGGGGTTTTCAAAAAAGTATTCTGATCTGTCGGTAGTTGCTAGTTAAACATTGGGTGGGGAAGCAGTGGAGCCTAAGACCTCCTATTCTGTTTCTTGCTGGTGTCGCTAAGGAGACTTTAAATGACTTGCACTGACTATACCCTCTTCTCAGGATGTACATGAGAAAAGAATGTAATTATTTTCAAAGAATGACAAGAAAATTATATTTCTTATTTCCAATCTTTATTATTTCTTTTCCTACCATCAGCTTAGAAGTCCTTCCTTCATAAGAACAAAACAAACCAAAAAAAGAGCTTAACTTTAATCATGACATTTTTTGCAGCTGCAGCTCCTGTTCCACTTCCTTTCTTGTACTGCTGAACATCCAGATAGAGGCATTGACATGCATGGTTTCCAACTGATCACTTCCTACTCCCTTAAGGACCTCCTGTCAGGCAGGTATGGTGGTAATGAATTCCCTTAGCATTTCTTTTCCTTAAAAGGATTTTATTTCTCCTTCACTTATGAAGTTTAATTTGGCTGGATATGAAATTCTTGGTTGGAATTTATTTTCTTTAAAGATGCTGAATATAGGCCAGGCGTGGTGGCTCACGCCTGTAATCCCAGCACTTTAGGAGGCCGAGGCAGGCAGATCACGAGGTCAGGAGATGGAGACCATCCTAGCTAACACGGTGAAACCCCATCTCCACTAAAAATACAAAAAATTAGCCGGTCATGGTGGCAGGCGCCTGTAGTCCCAGCTACTCAGGAGGCTGAGGCAGGAGAATGGCATGAACACAGGAGGCAGAGCTTGCGGTGAGCCAAGATTGCGCAACTGCACTCCAGCCTGGGAGACAGAGTGAGACTTGGTCAAAAAAAAAAAGATGCTGAATATAGGCTTCCAATCTCTTCTGGCTTGTGGAGTTTACTCTGAATAGTCAGCTGTCAGTCTGATGGAGCAGGTGACCTGCTCCTTCTCTTTAGCTGCCCTTAACATTTTTTTCTTTCATTTCCACCTTGGAGAATCTGATGACTTTGTGTCTTGTGGATGGCCATCTTGTTTAGTATGTCACAGGGATTCTCTGAGTTTCTTGGATTTGAATGTCAATCTCTCTAGTGAGGTTGCGGAAATTTTCATGGATAATACCTTCAAATATGCTTTCCAAGTTGCTTGTTCGCTCTTCCTCTCTTTCAAGGGTACCAATTTGTAGATTTGTTCTCTTTAAATAATTCCATATTTCTCAGAGGTTTTGTTCATTCGTTATTCCTTTTTCTTTATTTTTGTCTGACTGAGTTGATGTGAAAACTGATCTTTGAGCTCTCAGATTCTTTCTTCAGCTTGGTTTATTCTGCCATTAATACTTCTGATTGTATTATGAAAATCTTATAGTGAGTTTTTCAGCTCTATCAGATCAGTTTGGTACTTTCTTTAAAATGGCTCTTTCATCTTTTAGCTCTTGTAATGTTTTACTGGATTCCTTAGATTTCTTGGATTGGTTTTCACCTTTCTCCTGAATCTCGTGATCTTCATTGCCATTCTGTTTGGAATTCTGTGTCTGTCATTTCAGCCATTTCAATCTGGTTAAGAACCATTCCTGGGGAGCTAGCATGGTTATTTGGAAGTAAGAAGACACTGTGGCTTTTAGAGTCACCAGAGCTCTTTATATTCTCTGATGCTCTTAAGGGTTTGACTGTGGTGTAAGTTGGATTCAGTTGATTGGCTTTATTTCTGGACAATTTTGGGGGGCCAAGACTCAGCTCAGGACTCCTGTGCTGCATGCGCTAACTTTGGGAAGTTGGGACCAGGCCCATGGCTTTGTTCTCTGACCACTTGAGGTTAAGCACCTGCTCTGCTTGAGGGGCTGAGGTATTCCTGGTCCACTGCCAACAACAGTCCAATGGGCAGGGGTGGGGGGTGCTGGCAAAAGCACTTGATTGGGATGGCAAGGTCTGCTCATGTGCATGCACTGCTAAGGCAACTGGGGGATGTTACAGATAGGTGCATGCCAGGGGTTGCGGGGGGCACTGTCTGCAGGAGCTCTCTGATGGTTTGTGGAGTCTACCAGTGAAGAAGCTATGGTAGTGGCTGCTGTGAAGTGTCCTGGTTGGGCATTTGAGACTGTGTTGCAAGCAGGTATGGCCAGGCAGGGACCCAGGGAAATGCTGGCAGAGAGGGGGATGCTCAGATCAGACTGATCCCATCCCAAGGGCAAGATAACTCTTTTCTGTCCAAGTCCAACAGTCAAAGAAGGCCAGAGCTATCTAGAGGAGTGTGGAAACCTTGGGGATAAGTGTCCCTGGCTGTGTTCCACTGTAGCCATTCCCATGCAAAACCCTCTGGACTTCACACAAGTTGCAGTTATGTCCCTGATAAATCTTCAAGCAGCGCTTCTTGACATCTCAAATGTCCATGGGTGTTGTGGAGTCTCCTGAAGCTAAGATTCTGGAGGTCCATGGCAAGACTGGGCCACTCCATACCTATTTAACTCACCTTTTCCTTTGGAGCCACTTGGGGCTAGAAGCAAGTATTGGTGCTAGGCCAAGCTTCCTTTCTTTCTTTCTTTCTTTTTTTTTTTTTTTTTTTGAGAAAGAAAACAGTTTTATTTTTTAAATAAATATTAAACCAGAGTGGGATGTATATCACAAGCAATCCACTAAGAGCTTGCAAAGACAGAAAGGAATCTCCTTTTATAAAGCTAAATAGGTACAACCCACTACATTCATGTTTTCAAAATAAAATTGCTAACATTCTAGTATCTTTTTGAGTGGAAGTAGATTTTGCAATTTGAAATCAGGTGAGGGCTGACAAATTTCCACATTCCCCCAAGGGACGATACTGTGCCCTCTGAGGTCCATACCTAGATGTGAAATTGGTGGGTTGAAGCATGAACTCACTTTCAACTTTGTTAGAAATAGCAGTGACTCTCCAAGTGACCCTGCTGACTTACAGAACCACTCACAGTGCATTCACGGTCCAGTTGCTCAATATCTGTTAAGTGAGTGAGTGTTATTAGTCATTGGGTGTTCTTTTCTAGTATTGTCTGTTAGTATTGTTTGCTTAGTTTCCATTTGAGTTGTTTGTCTTTTTCTTTATCAATTTGTTCGAGACTTTTAATGTTATGTTATTATGGGAACTACAGTTTTGTGGATATATGTGAGCAAAACATTTGTCTAATTTATCTTTTCATTTTTACGATATGTAATGAACTGAAAGTGCAAATTTTAATGCCTTGAGTTTATTAATATTTTTCCTCATGGTTTTTGATTTTCGTGTTTTGTGTGAGAATCACAAAAACCTGTGGTCAATATATTCTAATTTTTAAAAGCTTGGGTTTTTACATTTAGGTTTTTAATCACCTTGGATTTATTTTGTTTGTAGTGTGAAGTAGGAGTATACTTTTATTTTTTCCACATTGAAAAAATTGATTATTTTAGTATTTTTTTTTCACTTCACCAAGTTGTGATGGAATTAGCATGATTTTTTGAATACTTTATCCTTTACCCAATAACCTTTGATGCTGCGAATGTCTTATATTAGGATTCTAGATATGCATGGGTCAGTTTCTGGGATCCCCATTGTTCCATTGGTCTTTTGTCTATCTCTGGCAAATCTCACACTGTCTTAATTACTACAGATAGAAAATAATACTTATGTTAAATAGGACAAATAGGAAAATAATACTGATGTTAAGTAGGACAAATCCCTCAATCCTTATGATATGTAATGAACTGAAAGTGCAAATTGTAATACCTTGGGTTTATTAATAGTTTTCCTTCTTTAAAATTTTTATATTTGTTATTGGTCTTTTGTTCTCCCATATACATTTAAAAATCATATAGATAGATAGACAGATAGATAGATAGATAGATAGATAGATAGATAGATAGATATAGATCTATATATAATTTTTGAGATGAAGTCTTGCTCTGTCACCCAGGCTGGAGTGCAGTGGCGCGATCTCTGCTCACTGCAAGCTCCGCCTCCTGGGTTCACGCCATTCTCCTGCCTCAGCCTCCCGAGTAGCTGGGACTACAGGCACCTGCCACCATGCCCGGCTGATTTTTTGTATTTTTAGTAGAGACGGGGTTTCACCGTGTTAGCCAGGATGGTGTTGATCTCCTGACCTCCCACCTCAGCCTCCCAAAGTGCTGGGATTACAGGCTTGAGCCTCCATGCCTGGCCAAAAATCATAGTATTAAATCCATGAAAACTTTTGGAATCTCAGTTGAAATTACATTGGATTAATGAATGAATTTTAGAAAAATTGACATTTTTATGATATTGAGTCTTTTTATTCATAAACATTGTGTGTCTTTCCATTTGTTTGAGATATCTATAGTATCTTTTAATATTTACAAATTTTTCTCCATAATGGTCTTCTGCATCTTTGGTTTGAATTTATTTCTGGGTATCTTTTATATATATATATTTGTTACTATTATAACTGGTATCTTTTAAAAATACATTTTTCTGTTGATGTTTAGAAATGCAGTTAAGTTTTATATATTCATCTTCCATTCACCAAATTTTCAGGGGAAATTATTATAAATTATTAATGATTTATCAGCTGTAAATAATTTATTAATTTAAGTAATTTCTCTGTAGACCACATCATCTAATAATAAAGTATCTGATTTTAAAATTTTACTATCCTTTTATTTCTCTTTGTCTTGCTGTATTGGTTTGAACATCCATTGCAATGTTGAATAGAAATATGATAGAGGGTGTTTTTTTTCTAGTTTCTGATTTTAAAAGAAAGACTTCTAATGTATAATGTATATCAGTGAGTATAAAGTTTGCCATAGATTTTGGTATACATTCTTTATTGTTTTAAGAAATCTTTCTTCTATTCCTAGTTTGCTAAGTTTTTAAAAATGTAACTAATGAATGTTGAATTCTATCAAATGTTTTCTTCTGCATCCATTGAGATGGTCATTTTTAAGAATCATTTTAATTGGTAAAATCATATGAATAGACTTTTTCTATTGTTAAGCCATTCTTGAACTCAGGGAATAAATCTTAATTGATTACAATAGCCTATTTATTTATCTTTTTATACACATGGGTGCATTATTAAATAAGATTTACTTATACAGTAGGTCCCCAAATAATGTTGTTTCATTCAATGTCATTTCTTTATAACATTGATGAGAAGACAAAAAAGTTCTCTGGCTGGAGCCACTCTCTATGTGGAGTTTGCATGTTCTCCCCATGCCTGCACAGGTATTCTCCCACATCCCAAAGCTGTGCACAGATTTTGTAGGTGCCCTAAATGAATTGGCATGTCTGAATGGTTCCAGTCTGAGTGAATGTGGAGGTGTGTGTGAGGGCACCTTGTGATGGAAGATTGTCTTGTCCAGGACTGGTTCCCAGAAGAGGATTCAGCCACCCATGACCCTGAACTGGAATAAGTAGATTGGAAAATAAATGAATACACAAATATAATTTATTGTCAAATAAAAATTCATAAATGAGACCAAAATGATACAGATAAATGACAATAAGCAATGTGGTATAAAAACACTCAGCAAGCCTTCCCTATTTGCCATAGTTAGTTTTTAAACTGCATGGTAATAGGAGGTGCTCCTTATAATTTTTGCTTTGCAAACTTTTATCCTTGACTTAACCCATCACCATGATAGTTGCTAATACTCACTGATTCACCAAATTTGGATAAATAATGATCTTACTTGTTTTTATTAATCTTTCTTAACTGTACATGTAGCTCTCTTTTATTTCATTGTTTAATATTAGAAGTGTTTTGGGTCTTTATTTAGAAGTCTGGTAAGTTTTTGTTACCAGAAATATGCCATGGGAACTTAACTCTTGTTTATACCAATTAGCCTAAGATAATAATGAATGAAATAAGATAATAATGAAAACAATTATTGAAACAATTTATAATCGTTTTCATTATAAAACAAAAAACCAGTCCTGGACAAGACAACCTTCCATCACAAGGTGCCCTCACACACACCTCCACATTCACTCAGACTGGAACCATGATTTAAAGTCGCAGTTTCAAAGAACCTATTGACAACATTTAGTGAGGATTTGCTGTGTTATATTTAGGGTTGTCTCAATCTATCTCTCTGTCTTTCTTTTTCTTTTTTCCATATTCCAAATTGAGATTGGCAGTGAAGGCATTTTGTCTTCCACTCTCAGAGCTCTCACCAGATGAATCTCAGATCATTATCTCCAGCCCGACATTTCTCCTGAGCTCTGGTCCACACATTTTTACCTGAGTACTTCATTTTCACATGCTCAAAAAATTGTCTTCCACCAATGGCTGCTCTTTTCTTTGACTTTTTTTAACCTAAAAATTGGCTTTGAGCTCTCTTCTTTGCTATATTTCATATCTAATTAATTTCCATGGTCTGTTAGTTCTGCTGTGTGACATATCTTTACTTTCTCTCTCTTCATTTCCATCCTTACTATCATAATCCAAGTCCTCATTACTATTTCCCTAGATTATTACAAGAACTATCTAACTAGTCTTTCTTGCTGCAGATTTGATTCTTAACTCCATTCTCCCATTCTAATCTACAGATTCTGCCAGGTGATCTTTAAAAAGAGTCTCTTTCATTATGTCAGTCTTAAGAGCATGCTGTGGCTCTTAGTCGTTTATGTGATACTTAAGTGCTTCCTGGTTGACATGTCTCTCCAATCATAGTTTCTATCAGTTTCCTTCAGAACCTATCTTCCAGCCACACAAGTGATTGTTCCTCAATATGTCTTAGCATTTTCAACATGTAAACTTCTCCTACATTGCCCTTACAATGTCTCTGACTCAAAATCTTAAGCTATCATAGCTCATAGCTAGTGTTTACTGAGCACATATAATATTCTGGGTAGTGAGCCAACTGCCTAACGTACATCCTTTTCAGTGATCACCATGCTCATGTGATGGTAAAGATTGCTGCATTGACTGAGTGCTTACATGGTCCAGGCACTGTTCTAAGTATTATTTCACTAAATTCTCACAACAACTCCATAGACAGGTGCTGTTATTGTCCTTAGTTGTCAAAGGAGGAAATGAGATATAGAGAGGTGAAGTAACTTTCACAGGACTATACAACCAGGAAGTTGTGGATCCAGGATTTGAATGCAAGTAGTCAGGTTCTAGAACCTCCATGCTTTACCATTATGTAGGAGGAAACTGATGCTTGGAGAAGTAGAAAAACTAGTCCATCTGTGCAGGACTTCAGGGGCATTGGTTAATGACCCTATCTCTGATTCTGTTATTTCCTTTTCTAGACATTCACTTTTCCAGATCCTCCCATGTTTACTGCAAAGTCTAATTCCCGTACTAAATCCTTTAATCCCCTAATACATGGCTCTGCTTTCCTAACTGAACCCTGACACACTCACAGTACTTTCCAGCTCACACATAACTTTCATAGACATGATCTCATTTATTCCAAAGCTTTCCTGGGATTCAAATTATTATTATTATTATTATTATTATTATTATTATTTATTTATGAGTCTCCCCGAGCAAACCCTAAGCCTCTCAAGAGTGAAGATGGTAAAAGAAGAGAGAAATGCTCTTCCTGTAGTGCCCTCAAGTCTTAAGTGAGAAAATAGATACAAAATATAGGAGTCACAGTTCATGCATTTGCCAAAGGAACATAATTCTGAACTTCCAGATGCTTTTGCATGAAGGTGGAGGTTTGCAAGTCTGGAGGACAGCTCCTGGAGATGAAAATAAATTCTACCACTTTACCGGAGAGTTTTATTTCCTCCATATGTTTGTACATTTTTCTTTCCTTATGTTTGTGATTCATCTCTGGCTCAAGAGATGTGTGGTGCCGGGGGATTGATGGCCGGGAGGGCTGCAGAAATGGTGTAGACAGTTACTGCAGTGATGTGATACAATTCTTGGCATTTGCACAAATATGGAGTGTTCAGACAGCCACAACGTGGTGGAAGTAGCTCTGAGAACCCTGACTTTTACTGGGAAATCACCTGATTTTAGGTGAGGCCAGGAGATCACAGAAAAGAAGATTGATAGCAAACTTTTATAACGACTTTGGGATAGCCTTAGTTATGAGTAAACACTTTCACTACCAATCACAACATTGTTAGCTTTGATCAGGCCTTTGATGAGGCTTTCTGGTGCTTACTGTTCTCTGTCTTCTGCCTTCATGCTCCCTGGAATTTTACTGTCTCCCTCATAGGCTAGTTGAGATGTGAATGAAATAATCTATGTAGAGCATTTGGCACATCCCCAGCTCCTCCCATGTTTGCTCGGCTCAGATACCTACTAAAGTGCTTGCTGCATAACAGACAATTTGCAGATTAATTGGAAAACCAGAATAATACCCAGGATGCCTGACTTCTATTCTGGTACCCCTTTTACATTAACTTTTTTTTTTTTAATCAGTTATGTTACATATGCTTACTCATATATTGTCTTCATATCCCATGTGGCAAAGCAGATACATGTGTTGTAACACCTTATTGGTTAGAGACTGCCTTCCTGGTTCTACTCATTACATTCCAATCGTGGCATATCCTCTAAACTTTCTTTTCCCTTCATAAATCCTCTTTCTTTTTTTCCCCCCTCACAGTTTTCCTTAACAGGTTGACTATTAATTGTGTCTGCTTGATGTGGACACCAGGTGGCGCTGGACATCAGAGTTGGAGAGGCAGTTGTCTAGGGAACCGGGCTCTGTGCCAGCGCAGGAGGCAGGCTGGCTCTCCTACTCCAGGGATGCTCATCCAGGAAGGAAAGGTTGCATGCTGGACACACTAACCTTGAAGAATTCTTCTGTCTCTCTCGTCATTTAGAAAGGAAGGAAATTGTTAATTTTTTAAAATAAGTCAAACTCGAATTTTACGAGAAAGTCCACCCCTAAACAAAGCTCTACCACACCCAGCTACGAAGTAATCCAAAAGTGATAGTTTCTTAATGCTCATGCAAAGCCTTCACTGAGAACGACTTTTCCATTTTCGTGGCAACAGAAAAAGGAAGCAGAACATAAGCTCTAATAAGAAAGGTAGTTACTCAGACAGGGGTAAAGGGACTCCAGGGGGAACTGAATTGAAGCCTGGAATGAGAAATGTTACCATACTTCATAAATGCTGAGATGTCATTGATTTTAAGTCTCCCTGCTGCTTTATTTGCAGTAAGGAAGAAAATAGTCCTGCCAACTAAATTGAATTGTTGACTGTAAGGCCTAATCTGATTTCAGAGATATTTAAGTGGGAATAAAACTTTCTGTCTTTGTATTAAATATGGTAACTCTGAGGAGAGTATTCAGTCAGTTGCCTTCTAGTTGTCTTAGCCTCCCCCTCAACCTGTCTCTACCCTGGAGCACCTAAGAGATGGCTTGAAAACAACCACGTTTACAGGACTTCCAGGAGAATGGTTCTTGTTCTTACTGAGAGTAAATACAGACTGCTTCCTTCCACTTCTCCTTAGAGAGTTAAATGAACCCCTGTAGTCAAAGATGACTCACTGCAGCCACTAGAACAGAGGTTGGCCAACTATGGTCCTTGGGCCAAATCTGCTCCAACACCTGTTTTTATACACTCCAGAAGTTTAGAATGGTTTTCACAGGTGAACATTTACAATTAATTTGATAATAGGGACCATTAACTATGACTACAATTAAGAGAAATGTTATGCCTTCTAAAAGTGTTTAATTCTTGTCATTAGTAGACTTGTATTATAAGAAATTATACTCAATTATTATTATTACATTTTGAATTTTGCCAATAATACATTTATGGAAATTTGTTTTACCTCTTGTTACATATGTAGTTACATAATGTCATCAACTTTGCCACTTGGGCTGAAAAGCCTAAAATATTTACTGTCTAGCCTTTTACAGAGAAAGTTTACAGACCCCTACTCTAGACCAAAATGGAAATTATGGGTTAGTCTGTTTCAATCATCAATAAGAGTGCCAAGATACCTGAACAGAAGTCGGGCTGAATAAATCAGCTTGCTGCAAATGGCCAGACCCAATCAATAGATGTGTAGTAGGAATGTGGCTACTAAGTAATGAGATTTTTAAAAACACTAGATTTCCACATATAAAATTAAAATTATAAAATTAGTGCTATTCTACCCAAAGTAGACACCTAGAGAAATTCTGTGGTTATTTTAAAACTCTCAGAATGGTCTTTAAAACTAGTTTATGAACCATGCAATGAAAATCTATTATCCATTTCTATTAGCATTTATTGAGTATGTGCTAGGTAAAGTGAAAGACATGGATGGGGTAAAAGATGAATTACATATCGTAGCTTGAATTTTATAATCATATTTTGTTTTGACCTCAAATAATGTTTACCTGATTTCAGTCACTAGATTTAACTTTAAATGACTTTGAAAAAACTTATAAAATATGCCCTCAATGTTTGAAGATGCAATTCCAGCTAAAGATATTGGGCCAGACATAGTGGCTCATTCCTGTAATTTCAGCACTTTGGAAGGCTGAGGCAGGAGGATTGCTTTAGCTCAGGAGTTCAAGGTTGCAGTAAGCTATGATCACACCACTGCACTCCAGCCTAGGTGATGGAATGAGATCCTGTCTTTAAACAATAAAAATAAAATATATTGATATGCTGCAATCACAAGAGAGAATTGTAATAGAATTTTAAAAGTGTCCAGAGCAGTGGCACAATTGCACAGCCTCCTAATGTGATTGGGAAGAAATACTCTCTGGAAACTCTCTAGCATGCACAAGACTTAATGTTTTTGATAAAAAGTTCATTCTGATATTTTATGATCACACTTCATATATTCACATACCACACCAGGCTACAACTTGGCAAGGAAACAATTCCTTGTTTTAGTTGAAAGAGGGGCTATATATAAGGGAGTGGGAAAGTCGAAGCAAAACTTTAACTTCTCATAGGGGAATTCCTAGGTGCTCTCCACTTGAAAAATCATACTGTCTCAGAATTAATGGTCATGATAATTTTGAATCCCCTCTTCTTGAATCTTGGATTTACAGCTGATTTCCTTACTGAAATCTGTGTCTGATACTGCTTTCCAAGGATGCTGGACAAGTTAATTCTGTCTAATTCAGACTATTTCTGAAAACAGGGAGAGAGATTGAGAATGGAGAGAGGGAGTGAAGAACAGAGACACATACACAGAGAGAGCAAGAGACACAGAGACAGAGGAATTGAGAGATATTGAGAGAGATAAAACAATGCAAGACAGTCAGTGTGGTCTGCATCTGCTTAGGAGTTAGGAATTGGATTTAAAGTTGAACAAAGAAAAATAGGAGGGCCACTCAACCCTCCTATTTGTCCTATTTATGTAACAATGTAATCCTTGATATCTCTATTAATGTAACTTGACCTGACACACTCACTAGACTGATTTTATTTCTTTCAGTAATTTTCTGTTATTGGTTACTTTCAAAACTATGTCTCTGATTGGAACAAAAAGAATTGTACATTCAGGGACCTCTGTAAATTCACTTTTATTTATTATCAGTTAGGATCTTACAGTCAGTGAATTTGGCTTATCATGGCTTTAGCACAGATGGTAATGTACTTACTGGTCTCTGAAATTCCTGTTTTGGGGGCATGGAGGCAGGGATCTCTAGAAGATATCCCCCAGAGCCACATCTGTAAGAAATATTGGTATAGTTATATCAAAATGTACAACTTCCTTTAAGCAACTTTTAAATTACATTTTATTATTTATGTCCTTAAGGCTGTTCGTGCCGATCTTTCCTTTTCTTAAAAAAATCAGTTCATATTAAGTACATTCTTTTACTGTGAAGCTTATGTTAACATGAAAAAAGGTTTGGGGAAAGGAGAAGAGTTAGGATGTGGCATCTTTGAACTAAAGAGCGTTCCAGAAGGAGAGATGCAGTGCCAGCCAGTCTTCTAATGTTTTGGGGAACCATGATGAGATGGATTATTTTCAAGGCTGTCAAGTCTCAAGGCTTCCTTGGATTTTCAGTATGGTAGTGTAATCAAGATGGGGATATAACCTTGCTGAACCCTTGCTGTCTCTTCCACCAAAATGGCAAAAGATCACCTTCAGCTTGCTTATAAAAGACCCATGTTGAAATAACATTTGTAGTAAAGTCATGAACTCTTCTATACATTGGTCTTTCTTTTGTCTGAAGTGCATTCATGTGAATGTACAAAATCTCACCAGAAGAAGAATTCATGTCATATAGCCCCCTAAAAGAATTTTCTCCTGGGAGGGAATGCTGAGTGTTTTGTTTTGTTGTGTTTTTGACTTGTATTAAAAATATTCTGTGCATAGAGCTGTCTGGAACTGATTATTCACTGAAGACTGCTCTTTGTATGTTTTTAATGTTCATCCAGAAGATTCAGCTCTGGCTCAACAGATAAAGGATTTCATATATTTGTGCATTCAAAATATTTTAATTATTACAAAATGAAGAGAGTTGAAATGTCTTTTTAAAATTCAGATGCCTGTCTGTTGTTTTTAAAGTCTTCGATACTTTGCTTTTTAACTTCTGCATAAGGTCTGCATGATGTGCCCTGTATCCACATAGTGCATATGATAGCAGCCCCTGTGAATGGATAGCAGTGAGCATAAATATAACTGGGATTACTCCTTGAAGCATTCCTCTGTAATAATGTAAAGAAATATGATTCTAATGGATCTGACACTTCTTAGATAAGGTATTTATACTTAAATCTGCACACACAAGCTTCAGGTGACACCTGCAAATGTTAACAGCTGTAAGAGAGATAGGGCTGGAAATAGAGTGGTGGTCATGATTGCCAACTTAGAATGTAAGATTACAATTTATTCTTTTGTAAACTTTCCATAACCTATCCTATTTAAACCTTTTCCCTAGTATCACTGGGTACAAGAAAGAGCTTCATAGTGCTTTGGGTTTCTTCCTCACTCATATTCTATGGACTACAGAACAGCTTTCAATTCAATACTCAAAAACTATTGTTTGTGTGTGTGTGTGTGTGTGTGTGATCTATCGACTACATAGAATCTGCAGACAGTGTTCTACTTTTGATGTATTAATTTTTAATCCCAACAACCCAATGAGGTGTATTATATATTTTTTTCCAAAGGGATAGCTACTAAACACCTAGCTCTATACTAGCTAGTAATCATACTAATAGGTAATCATACTACCTATTGATTTATTTCCTCCAGGTTTCCTATTTTACCTTTAAACAAAAGTAATCTGGCAAGGAATCTTTGGTTTCACTAAGGGCCAGGAGGGGAGACAGGGCAGTGGTTATCCTGGCATTTCTGAAGTGTCATCCTCTTCCCAGTCTTATTAGTCATGCATACTGGCATGGTGGAGAGTTCCTGGAAGACTTTCACAGAGTCATGGGCCATAGCTAACATGCTTCAAGTCAAGCATAGCATTTTCTTTGTTTCTCAAGCATTTTTTGTCACACTGCCTATTATAGGGATAACACTAGATGAGGGAGATTATATTGTCTTATGAAATATGTTTTATAATATGTTTGTAATATGTTTTATTATTATTTGGATTAAAAAACAGTGGAAGTGCAAAGTGTTAGAATTTTTGGTGACATATTAACTATACATTTTATTGGGCTAGGATCAGAAGGCTGAAAGTAGTCTTAATGTAGGCCTCATCTCCATTGATGTTTATAAGGCAAAGTAATCTTATTCTTTGAGGTTCATTCGCAGATTTGAAAATCATATAGATTGGTCTTAGAAATCAATTTGCAGTGTTATTGTTTGAATATGGCATATATTGGGTTTTTCAAAGGAAATATGAAATCTTCTTAAACTCATATCAACACCCTCAGTCTTCCAGATGAGACAAACTTGGTGAAAATCAAACAACTGCTAATTTAGCAAATTGGAAAGGTAAGAGTGGAGATGGAAAATCTATACTCAGAAGAACCTTTTCTCGGCAGATTTATATTTAAATAAGCCAATCAAATCGGTTGCCTTAAAGGCCACAGTCATAAGCATAATTAACCTCTCTGTGGTTGTTGGAAATTGAGAATGTTTAGTGTTCTGAAGAAATAACTGTCTTTTTCTTTTATAAGATAGTGAATTACATTATCTTTAAAGGAAAATTCTGAAAGTAAGCCTTTTGGTGATTATAAAAACCCTGTGGTTATTAATTCAGCCGAATACTTTTGAAGTCACTCTCCCTTTACATTTTGGACTTTTAGTTTTAATTCTTCCCTCCAAAATTTGCTTCTTCTCCTCTTGCCATTACCTTTGGGAAGGCAAATATTTGTCTCTTTCCAATATTAATGAGATCTTGCTTTCTCAATAACAAAGTAACTGCTGATGGATAAAACAATGAAAATATGCAATTTTTTTCCCTCAAGGTATTTAATTCACTTGCCTTTTCATCTTTGAGATTGTCAGTTCTGATAAAATTTTAGTGTAAATCAGCAAAACATTTGGCTTATTAAAAACGGCCAAACTACAGAGAATGCTGGTCTACAGAACTTCAGAGAATCCCTGAGAGAATTTAAGGTAGTATTTTTGGCTACATTTTATAGGGTGAATGCTCTTGGAAATAGCTGTCAGGATGTTGATCTTTGGAGCTTTAATACCTTAATTTTCTTGTCATCTTATTTCCAACTTTCTTCTGTGTTATTTTACCTGGACAAAATTCACCGTTCAGTCAAGACACATTTAGGATAATAGTTGTCAGGGAATCAACTTGTTTCCAGGAGGTTTTTAAAGCATTTTGATTTCTTCAACTGTTCTAAATTGATATAAAATGGAGAGTTTTTCTCTCTAGCATGCAATTTATTAAAATACTATAAATTTGTCATTAAAAATGAGGAAGCCTTACCCTCTGTGGTTTTTCTTTTTTTTAATGGTATCTGACCATTGCTGAAAAGCCCATTGTATTGTATGTATTTGTTCATTTCACTATCATTCTAATAGATTGTGAGCTACTCAAGGACAAGGGTTGTGTCTTAATCACCTTTGTATTCCCAGAGCTAGTGCAGGGCTTGGCACCCAGTGGATACTAAACACATGGAAACAAATGACTGCAAGTTAAGACAAGGTCCTGGGTCATGCTTCTAATTCCCATCAAGACTGAACCAAAGGCATCCAAGAGGCGTAGTTGTAGCATACATTATATTTTAAGAGTCTTTGAAGAAGTATGGTCAGCAAAATTGTATGCAACATGTAGCATATTTACACAGTACATTTCCCAAAGTACTTACATTATCACATCTATTCTAATAATTAAGTGATATGGTATTGATCCTGGTTGGGTATTGCACATAGTAGACACTCAATAAATACCTGCTGAATGAGTGAAGGACTAAAACATTTAGCAAATAAGGGGTTTAAAACACAAATCAACTGTCACTGACTTAAGCAAGTTAACATAAGAATTTGAACTAAACTCTTAAGTTTCCTGAATTGGTAAATATATCATGTCTCTTATTTCATCTCTGGCTTTACATAATAAAGTGAACACTTCCAGATACTTGTGTTTTAAAGCTTAGAACAGCTTAATTTGGGGGAAGGCCAATATGACGTAGTGTAAAATGAGAAGTATACAATATTTTTTAAAAATGAACTTTCACATCCTTCACTTGGTGATATGGTTTGGATGTCTGTGCCCTCCACATCTCATGTTGAAGAGTCATCCTCAGTGTTGGAGGTGAGGCCTGCTGTGAGGTGTTTTTGTCATGGGGGTGGATCCCTCATGAGGCACCCTTCCTGCAGTAATGAACTCTCACTGTTAGGTCATGTGAGAGCTAGTGCTTTGAAAGAGCCTGGCAGCTCTTTTGCTACCTCTCTTGCCATGTGGTATGCTGGCTCCCTCCTCACCTTCTGCCATGATTGTAAGCTTCCTGAGGTCCTCACCAGAGGCTGAGCAGATATTGGCACCATGTTTCTCATACAGCCCGCAGAACCAGGAGCCAAAATAAACCTCTTTTCCTTACAAATTACTCAGCCTTACATATTATTTTATAGCAATGCAAAATGGACTAACACACTTGGTTTCCAGGATATGACATTCTGTTGGTTTTTCTCCTACCTGAGTAGCTGAGCCTTCTCAGCCTCTTAAATACCATCTATATGCTGATGACTCCTACATTCATATCTCCAGCACAGTCCTCCCTCCAAGACTACAGACTTGAACAATAAATTGCATACTTGACACCTCTACTTCAATGACTCACAGACCTCTTAAATTCACCGCATTCAAAACAGAGCTCCTGACTACCCTCCCACAACTTGTGCCACCTACAGCCTTCCCTATTTCAAAGGATCTTCATTGTTTCAGTTACTCAGCCCAAACACTTGGAGACATCCTTGACTCCTCTCTGTATCTCAAACTTAGAGAGTCTATATAATTTACTTTGAAAACAAGGTGCTTTCAGAATGAAAGGAACTGCTATAACCAATTATGACCAGACAGCAACTTAAACTGGGATTGTTCAGGGCAAAACAGATTCATGTCACCCTACTCCTAACCACATCCAAGCCATCAAGAAATGTTCACTGAACCTTTAGAAATGATCCAAAATCCACCAACTTTTCACCACTGCCAACTATTATAATCTTGCCTCATGTCACTGTTATTGTCTCTCCTGGATTCTCCAATAACTTCCTAACTGGCCTTCCTATTTCCACCATTCTCTCATCCTGTCCAAACTCCATCCCAGGTTGGTCCTGTGTGCCTACACCTCTGTGGTAGGGCTTTTTCAATGTTTCTTCTTCCTCTCTTCTTTGCAACTGTTTTAGAGTATTTTGTGTAGGTATAACAATACCATGAACTGAGTAATTTATAAAGAAAAGAATTTTATTTCCTATAGTTCTGAAGGTGAGGGGCCTATATTTGGTGAGGGCCTCCTTCCTATGTCATCCCATAGCAGAAGGCAAATGGGCAAAAGAACATGTACATAAGAGAGAAGGAAGGGGACAAACTCATCCTTTATAAGGAACCCACTCCTGAAATAACTGATCTACTCCTGCCATAATGGCAATATTCCATTCATAAGGACAGAGGCTTCATGACATAATCACTTCTTAAAAGTTTCACTTCTTGCTGGGCGCAGTGGCTCATGCCTGTAATCTCAGCACTTTGGGAGGGCTGAGGCGGGTGGATCATGAGGTCAGGAGATCGAGACCATCCTGGCTAACGTGGTGAAACACCATCTCCACTAAAAATACAAAAAATTAGCTGGGTGTTGTGGGGGGCGCCTGTAGTCCCAGCTACTCAGGAGGCCGAGGCAGGAGAATGGCATGAACCCGGGAGGCGGAGCTTGCAGTGAGCCGAGATCGTGCCACTGCACTCCAGCCTGGGAGACAGCGAGACTCTGTCTCAAAAAAATAAAATAAAATAAAATAAAAAAATAAAAAATAAAACAAAAAAAAAGTTCCACTTCTCAATACTGTTGTATTGGGGATTATGTTTCCAACACATGAGCTTTGACACACACATTCAAACCATAGCATTTCACTTCTGGTCCTTCCCCAGATTTATGTTCTTCTTAGGTGCAAAATGCGTTAAGTCCATCCCAATAGTCCCTAAAGTCTTAACTTGTTCTAGCATCAACTCAAAAGTCCAAAGTACAGAGTCTCATAGGAATCAGGTATGGGTGAGACTCAAAGAACAATTCATCCTGAGGCAAATTATTCTCCATCTGTGAGCGTGTGAAATTAAACAATTATATACTTCCAAAATACAATGGTGGGAAAGGCATAGGCTAGACATTCCCTTTCCAAAAGGGGGTAACAGAAAAGAAGAAATGAGAAACATGTCCCAAGTAATTCCAAAAGCCAACAGGGCTAACAACACTACATTTTAAGACTCCAGAATAATCTTTGACTCCCTGGGCCAACTTCTGGACACACTGGGGTGGAGGTTAGGCATCCACGACCTCAGGCAGCCCTGCTCCCACAACTTTGCTGGGCTCAGCCCACTCAGAACTCTCACAGGTTGGAGTCTTATGCCTGCAGCTCTTCTAGGCTGGCTTTACACACTGGTAGCTCTACAGTTCTGGGGTCTCAGGAGTGGCTCCATTCGGCCTAGTGGGGACTCTTGGCAGTGGCCCTCCTCCCATAGTTTCACTAGGCATTGCTTTAGTGGGGACTGTCTGTGGTGATTCCACCCCTGTAACGAGCCTTTGTTATAAGCCTTCAGGCTGTCCACTACATCCTTTGAAATCCAGAGGAAGCCATGCACCAACAATTCTTGCATTCTGCATATCTGTAGAATTAGCACATGGATGTCACCAAGGCTCACTGCTTGTGCCCTCCGGAGTGGAGGGTTGAGATGCACTTGGGCCTGCTTGAGCCATGTTGGAGAGGCAGAGAAGTGCTACACTAGAATGTGGAGAGCAGAGACTGAGGGATCCCTGGACAGTGAGCCCTAAGATACAGAGGATACCTGATATGGTTTGGCTGTGTCCTCACCCAAATCTCATCTTGAATTCCCAGGTGTGTGGGAGGGACCTAGTGGGAGATGATTGAATCATGGGGTCAGGTCTTTCCTGTGCTGTTCTCATGATCGTGAATAAATCTCACAAGATCTGATGATTATATAAGGGGGAGTTTCCCTGCACAAGCTCTCTTTGCCTGCTGCCATCCATTTAAGACATGACTTGCTCCTCCTTGCCTTCCATCATGATGGTGAGGCTTCCCAGCCACGTGGGAACTGTAAGTCCAATTAAACCTCTTTCCTTTGTAAATTGCCCAGTCTTGGGTATGTCTTTTTCAGCAGCATGAAAACAGACTAATATAGTACCCTAGCCCTCTCTTTTGACCTATTTTGTTCTCTTAGGGCCTAGGCCTTTGCACTCTGAGCCATGGGCACTGGTAATTTTCAAACTGCCTTCCAGGTTATTCTTCCATTGTTCTGATGAATAGCCCCAGGCTTCATTCTCCCCATAATAATCTCTTTATCAAATCGTTGCTTGGCTGCATCTTTGATTTCCTCTTCTGAAAATGTCCTTAATTTCTTACCACACAGCTAGGCTGAGAAGCCTTCAAATCCCTAATCCTGTTTCTCTTTTAATTATAAATTTTGTCTTTAAATCATTTCTCTCTTCTATTTTACTATATGCAGTTAAAAGAAGCCACACAACTCCTTTAATATTTTGCTTAGAAATTTCTTCCACTGGGTAACCTAGTTTATTGCTCTTAAAGTCCCTCTTCCATAAAGGCCTAGGACATGGACACAATTCTGCTAAGTTCTTTGCAACTGTGTAATAAGGATGGCCTTTGCTCCAGTTTGTATTACCTTTTTCCTCAGTTCCATCTGAGACCTCATCAGAATGATCTTTGCTGTCTATAGTCTATATTTTTATCAACATTCTGTCAAGACCACTTAAGTAATATCTCAGAAGATGCAGGGTCTTGCTTCAACTCTTGTCTTCTGAGCCCTCACCAGAAGTTCCCTTAACACTTCATTCACACTTCATTCACAGCAATCTAGACATTCTCTAGCCTGCTCCTCCAAATTCTTCTAGCCTTGGCCTATTACCCAATTTCAGAGCCACTTCCACATTTGCAGGTGTCTTCTATAACAACAGCCTCACTCTCAGTACCAATTTTCCATCTTAAAATATTCTCACATCTGCCAGGCATGGTGGGTCACACTTGTAATCCTAGTACTTTGGGAGACTGAGGTGAGAAGACCATTTGAGGCTGAGATTTCAAGACCAACCAGGGCAACATTGTGAGACCCTATCTCTACAAAAAAATTTAAAAATGTTCTCACCTCTGGCAAGGAACTTCTTGATGCATTATTCCATGGCAGACGGTGGAAGGGAAAGAGAGCACACATTGGGGCAGAGAGGAGAAACTCACCCTTTATTAGGTACACCAGTCCTGCAACAATTAACCCACTCCTACAATAATGGCATTAATTCACTCATGAGGGAGAGGCCTTGAGACCTAATCATCTCTTAAAGTCCCCACCTTTCAACACTATTGCATTGAGAGTTAAGTTTCTAAAACGTGAACTCTTTGGGGGACACACTTAAACCATAGCAGCGGCCAAGCTGTCTTGTGTTTGTGGTGCATCTTGGGTGGAAGAAAATCCCTGCCCTTCCCCCAGTGGTAGGAGACCTCAGTGGTGTAGTTCTTCTATGTCTTCCCCACAGGTGAAGGGTTTTGTTTTTTGGGTTTTTTTTAACCATTTTTTTAGGGGTGGGGGCAATGAATCTTTACATGTGCCTTGTTTGGGGGGTGGTGACAATAGGATTCACTGCTCTCCCCAGTGGTTTAAGACTTTTGCTCCATATGGGAGAAGGGACCTGGGAAGGAATTATACCCTCAGAGGGGGCTAATCCCACTCTGCACATCTGCACTACCAGGGTGTGTCCTCTCCAGGCTCCCATCTGTCCCTACTCTTCCTGCGGTGGTTTGGGGCCAAGAGCCTGCTGGAGTGCAAACTCCTCTGTGTCTAGGGCTCCTAGGGCTCTTTCCTGTCACAGTAGCCCACGCTTGGCCTTTAGCAGTGTATTAACATTTTATTTGATTTCGTCTTGCCCGGGTGCACAGTGGCTGGTGCCTCCTTTGCCTGCACTCTGCTATAGGTGTACCAGTCTGTGCATCCCACTCTTCTTGATGGGGCTTCTTTCTTCTTGGGATTTGGGTAACTTTGTAGTCTTGCCACTTCAGCTGTCTCTGTTAGGGTGAAAAAAAAATGCTTTTTCCATCTTTTTTACACTCAGGCAGAAGCAGAACTTGGATCTTATTTTAATGATGTACCTTTGACCCAAATTTTCTGAAACCTCTTTTTGAGAATTCTCTTCTACATTGAATATCCCTGGTTTGTAGCACATTTTTACTCTTTAAAAGTGAATTTGCTCTTTTAGGATAGCTTGAAGTAATTTTGAAATAAGTTTGATCAATAAATGTGTAAACCTGCTGAATACTGTCGCTTTTAGTAACCATAGACTTACACAAGATGAGGCTATATAGTAGTAATGAGAAAGGACTATAGAAAGTGTGACTTAGCCCATCCAGGTTTATTTCATCTTGGAATTGCTTTGATCTGATATTGAGACAGCTGCACTGGTTATTTTGAGGAACCATAGAGGCAGGAAAAAAAGGAAAGAAAAGGTGCTGGGTAAGCACTTTAGAGGGGGAAGCTCCACCTACCATCATCTACATCAACACTGCCAAACAGTCACTAAATAATTATAACAATCTGACTTTAAGCAATTGGGCACATGCCTAGCTCCCTCTCTAGAGGATGGTGTGATAGGAAAAATCAACTAAAATTTGAGAGTCATCTCTGTTACTTAAAGCTATGCAAATTCCAGCACGTCATTCAACCATCCTGAGTTTAATTTTTCCCATCTAAGAAAAAAGATAAGCATAGCGTTATCCTGGGAGGGTGGCTGTGAGGCTCTATCAAAATAATGTATAGGAAGTGCTTTGTAAAGACCTAATCCAATGTTAGTTGTTAGTGATGAAGTTTTATTACTTTGTTTGTGAGAGATCTATCACTATCATAATTATTAACAATGATAAGTATTTATTATCTATTATATTACATTAAACTATGAGATTATTAAAATTATTTTAATGACTGCTTAATAAGTAGAAAAAATTTACGTTTTTGAAAAAGATAGTATAAGCTTACTCTTCATTAGATAGATCTGGGTCGCTAAAAAAATTCCTCTTTAAAAAATATTTTCCTTTACTCCTATATTATTTGTTAATATATTCCCTCTGGCATATCAGCCTTAAGACCGACTTTTTATGTGGTTTTATGTTTTTCCTGAGTTGGGATATCTTTTATGATCAATGTGTATATTACTTTACTACAAGTGATTTTAGAGAATGTGGTAGTTTTATTATATATATTTTATTACATATATTTTTATTATATATAATATATTCTTATAAAATTTATTTAGTTTTACTTAGCTCTTATTATATCTTGTTGGAATATATGTTTTATACTGATATAAGTTGTTGCATATATATTTATTCAGATTGATTTTAATTATCTTAAGCACTTTCCATATATAAATTAATTTAGTCCTCACGACAGCCCTCTGAGGTTGGTAGTAGTATTATTTCTACTTTACAGTTGAGGAAACTGAGGTATAGAGAGGTTAAATAATTTGCCCAGGTCCTATGGCTACAGAGTGGAGAAGCTGGGTTTCACAGCTTGCTCTAAACAATGTGCCTGTAACTAGTGTGTAAACTGCCCAGGGGCTTCCCTATAGACATGGACAAAATACCTTGCCTTACAGAGGAAGATGTGATGGATTACCCAGAATTTCTCTTGGGCTTCCAGTTATAGGAAGGTACCCTTTTTTCCTCTCCTGTTTTCAAAATAGAAGTTAACAGCTGCCCTCATTCTATATGGATGCCTTCTACTTTTGTATCCATCACAGGCCTGTTAGTGGATATTCAATAGAGGCTCAATACGTGAATAAAAAGAGACTTCCAGGTGAGGCCTTCCTAACCAAGCCAGGAGTAAAGTCAGATTTTGGCAATAAATTACTATCATTTTTCTCTTCGTCCCAATCACCAGGGCCCAGGTCCTTCCTGCTCCAGAATGGGTCTCTGTTCAAGCCAGAGATGAAGGTGTGATGGGATCAAAATGAGGTTCTCTCTTCTGATGTTAAATGAATGGGAAAATAGTGAGTTGGCTCCACTGACAAACTTAGAGGCAAATTTCAAGTCTTGACATTTTTATTATTAAGGGGTATTTCAGACTGACAGATAATAAGAGAAGGTAGGTTATGCTGACAAACAGTAACGAGATACCCATTTTTTTTGTCGAGTTTCTAAGTCAGCTTGGAAAACTATTGGCTTATCTCCTTTCAAGCCAGCTTGGACATCTGTCACAGATAGAAGAAACATGCTGTGTAATGATGCTGAATGATGCTTCTCCCTTTGGAATGTACTGTCTCATCTTGGAAAATGTCACCAGCTCTTATGCATATGGCTTCTAATCCCCCTTTTGGCTACATTTTGCAAGTTGTAACTTCAGGTGATGGTGCCGAAACTTTGGTTATCTCATCTTTAACAAATCTGTTAGCAAACAGAATGATCCTGAACGACTGCCATGATCTTGGACAATGGCATTGACTTAAAAAAAATTTTCTGCAGCCCCTAATTATTAAATTATAATTTAAAAAAGTCCCAAGAAGGCCTTTTTTTCTGTTTTTATTAATGAACTTTAAACTTGAAATAGGCAAGCAGCTACATTCTATGGAATTTGGCCAGTTATGTTTTATTAATGGAGGCCTGGATGACAAGCAAATGTTCCTTGACTTCTTTCCAATTGTGGCTTTGTGTAGTAGAAAGCCATCATTCAGGATCTTCCCCAAGGCTGCATCATGGTTCACCTGGGATCCTGTACTTTCAAATTGCTGTACGTGAGATTTCACAGACATGTTTACAGTGATGATTCACTTGATATTTAATAACATGGTCTGGTATCCAGTCACATGTTTACAGTGTCTTGAACAAATATTTGGATCAAGGAATGTCCAAAAAGCAATTCTCTAAAATCTGTATTGTGAAGACCTAACAGAACAAAATATCTATAAAGTGGAACTTTTTTTCATGATGAAGCCATGAGTAGGATATAAGTAAACATCTCCCTTTTTCTTGGTAAAAGAGGATGCTGGTAATGTGCAAGCTAAGAGATTCACTGAGTTTTAAACTAACTGTCCCTAGCATTAGAAAAAGAACAGAAGGAGAAGCAAACAGCTTATATAAAATGCCCTGTTCATTTGAGGGTGAGTATTAGATTTGAAAGAATCATCATCCTTCTCCAAAAGGAGAGAGTTATAAAGGCCTAAGAACATTCCAGCAGACATGGAGGAACTCCTCATTGTGACTGGAAGCCCCTTGGAAATCCTGTTAGATTCGTTGATTTCTGTTGCAAGCATCTGTGTGTACCCAAGCAATGCCCAAGTGTGCCTGGAGTGGGGGCCTTCTAGAGGAAATCTCTACTCATCAGATGATTCCCTTTGGGATGCTTCCAGGCCATCTCAGTCCTCTAAGGAGATGCTCTTGTGTCCAGCTCTTCCTCAGCATCTCAGAGGCTTTAACGTATTTGGATGAACCAATTAGATCCACATGGCAAATATCTGCTGAAGTACACATCTATACTAATAGGATAACATGAATTATGAATTGCCATTTTAAACCATGCCTGTGATAGAAGAAAATGACTGCAGTTTCAGCATCAAAGTGACAACATGCATTAACCCCCTAGAGTCACTTCCTGACCCCTCCAGATGCACGAAGGTCAGTGAAGGTTCCCATGGTCAGGAGGATAAAGTATCAACACCACCACCTGTCATGGTCACTTCAGTAGCTGGTCAACTTTAGCACATTAATTAATGTCTTCTTTCATGCAGCCGTAGGGTTGAATGAAGATCTGGCCTCTCTTTTCTAAGAAAAGAACAAGAGAATATATCTTCCCACTCAGTTATTCACAAGTAAAGAGGGCATTGGTGGGGAGCAATAGTGAATCCAGATAAACTGGTACAAATAAAACAAAGAAGCTGGGACTGTTTACAGATCAGCAGTAGGAAGGCTCATCAATCAAAAGTTGTTTTGCTGTGTGGCGCTGAAGAGAATTATAGTTATATAGCTAAGACTGTAAAAGAAGTTCCAATACTGCCCTAACCTGGTGTAAGACAACAGAATCTCTGTAGTGGACACCATGATTGACTCTCCCCATTGTACTCCAGCCGTAAGGTTTGAGAGCTGACCCCCAGTCAGAGTAAGCCTATCCTCTTTTCCAAAACTAGAAGTTCAGGGCAATGAGACTCAAGGAAAGATTTGCTAGAGGCTTCTGGGAAAGAGTATTATTACACTTGAGAGTTTCTGGAAGTGACTTTCTCTCTTCACGGATGTGAACAAAACAGCTGTGGTACTGATTGCTACCAGCAGCACTCCTATGTTCATGAGGAGAACCAGCCTTAGGAGCAAGTGACCTATGTGGAAAGACAGTAGATACATGGAAAAAGAACCTGAGTTCTTAATGACATTGCTGCGCACCTGGGTAAACCAATGCTGAGGCACACTGTATTTCTGGACTTTTTAGTACATGGACCAATGCCTATCCTTGTTTTCAGTTTGAGTTTGATTAATGAATCTTGCTGCTAAAAGCATCCTTACATACGCATTATTGTGGCAGACCTTTACGCAGGCACCAAGAGAAACTGTGGATCTCCCTGGTTAGGTCAACAATCAAGGGATGGCCACTCTGCCAAATTTCAATTGTAGTATGTGAGATTTCAGAGAGGGCAGTAGTACACGTGGATGAATCACCTAGTGTTTAAACGTGATCTACTGTTCACTCATAAGAAATGTTTCATTGTAACTAATTTCTGTTGTGGTGGGATAGGTAGTCCAGGAATCAAACCCTACTGGATGGAATTGATGATGAAGAGAGTAGCAGAAGAAGTCTAATGAGATATTACTAGTTTTAAAATATCCTAACAGGCTTACTTTCAAACAGGACTTAGAGATAAAGATCAAGATTGTGACTAGCTTGGGGAGGTTTGTAGGCAGTACAAGAAAATCTATACAAATTGGGGAAAAGGGCACCACTGAAATCTCTCCATTATGAAATACCACTGAGACATTAGACTCAGCTCACCTCTGTTCTGAGGCAAATAGTACCAAAATGTCATCTAATATTTAGCGGTGACATGAATTTCTGTGGTATTTCAGGCTATTTATTGCAAAAATTTATATATTTATATTTTTTCCAAACACTGGGGAGTTTCAGTAAAGGCTTCATTCTCCGCCTTCCTCCCTCTCTCTTCCCACCCTCATTTCCTTTTTCTCTCACTCTGATTCTAGGTCCTTCTCTTGTTAATCTTTCGAATCCTTGGTTCCTATTCCAGCAACAGCGTGGAGGTGGGCAATGTGCATTGACATACTTCATCTTCATTTCTTTTTATGTTCATGGGAATTTTCATAGCACATTGATCTGATGCTTTCTATAAGTCTATTATAAAATGTTGATGGGATTTTGTGGGTCTTCCTGATACTAGACAGATCTTCTGAAATTTAGTTATTCTTTTTTGGTTTGTTTACAAGATAAAAACCATCTGAGTGTCTGGGGCCCAAGGCCTAAAAACCTCAACATCAGGGAACTGTAGTATTCACCGCTCACCATGTCCTTTTCTTCTTCTTGTCCTTGTTCTTATTTTTTCTTTTTTTCCAGCAAAAATTGGTTACTTTGCTTCTGTCGCCTATTGAAAGAACTGACTCTTGATAGCAGGAATGAACCAAAGAATCTTTTGATTGTTTTAAGACAAAAAACCTTGAATGATTACAGCTAAGACTACAACAAAGTGAAAAGATTTTGCAAAGCCCAGATAAGATAACATTGAAATCAATATCACTAAACATTTTCAGTAATTCCCTCTATCACAAAGCTTTCTGTGAACCTCTCCACTGAAATAAATACTTTTATCTTTAGTACCTCTCTCACCTTACCTGTACCTCTCTTCTAAGACTGACTTCATTCTGGTTGACTGTATAGGCTTTGGGCTGTGTTTTATTCATCTCCATATTCTGGTACCTAGTATAGAGCTAAGAGGTACATAGCACATGTTAAGTTAGCACACAACTACAAAGTTTTAGGCCTTTAGCACATGTTAAGTTAGCACACGACTACAAAGTTTTAGGCATTTAGGCCTCACTTACACAATAAATATTTATTGAGTATCTACTCGGTACCAAGCACTGTTCTGGGCACTGGGATATACTGTGATAAGTAGGACTGTCAAAGTCTCTGCCCTCATGGAGCTTTCACTCTAGTGGGAGAGACTGATAATACACAAATAATATGGAATATAATGTCAGGCAGTGAAATGGCAATGGAGAAATAAGGATAAGAGGATAAAGAGGATGGGTGGGATGAAGGTAGAGCACTATTTTGTGAGAACTCAGAGATGACAAAGGGGTAAATGAAGCCATGAAAATATCTGAGGAAGGAGCACTCTAGGCAGAGGGAATAACATGAGTGGAAGAGCAAGAAGGCCAATGTGACCAACAGGAATGCTCAGAGAGGAGGTTGAGACCAGCAGAACGGGATCTTATGGGATCTTGTAGGTCATGCAATAGTATATTTTTAGTATGGTGGGAAACCAATGGAGGGTTTGGACAAGCAATGCACATGATAAGGAAGTTCATTTTAAAAAGGTTGTCCTGATTGCAATATTCAGATTGCATTATAGTGGGATACAAGTGGATGCAACAAAACAGATTTGGGGAAAGTAACTTCAGTCTAGGTAGATTAGAGTATAAGTGATTAGGGTGGTTAGCAGTGGTTAGATTCCCAATATAGTTTGGAGTTCAAATTATCAGGGCTTATTTTGACCTATTAAAATTCTCCTAGAAGGTATGCACTTTACAGAAGTTACACTGAAGTGAAGGCTGATACTTGACTGGTCAAGCTATAATCTAACACTGTGGTTCTCAAATTTCTTGGTTCCAAGACTACACTCAAATATTATTGAAGATCCCAGAGAGTTTTTGTTTATGTGGATTAGATCTACTGATAAATATATATTTTTAACATATTGGTTGATTCATTTAAAACCAACAATAATAAACTTAATAAACCAATTATATGTTAACAGAAATAACATAATTTTGTGAAAACTATTTTTTAAAACAAAAACATTAGTGAACATAATGGTATTGCTTTACAGTTTTGCTAATTTCTTTAATATCAGAAGACAGCTGGATTCTCATTTCTGCTTCTGCATTCAGTCTATTGTGATATAGCATATCATGTAACTTCTGAAAAACTTCACTGTACACAGGTAAGATAATTTTAAATCAAGTTTAGACTAAAGCTGCCTCCTTATATATTTTAAGTTCAGCCTAAAGGTTTCTCTGTACATCGTGAACTATCACCTAAATGGAATTGTAAACAGACTGTGGCCTACTGTTGTGCCAATCACTGAGCTTTGGCTAATCAAATATGGCCAACTGTCCAAATGAGGCAAATGCTGAGTTCTAACCAACTCAGCTGTTTCTGCACCTCATGTCCGTTTTCTGTAGGTCACTTTCCTTTTTCCATCCATTCATCTTCCTCCATGTGGCTACGCTGGAGTCTCCGAGCCTGCTCTAGGTTGGGACACTGCCTGATTCACGAATTGTTCTTTCTCAATTAAACTCTTTTAAATTTAACTTGGCTAAATTTTTTTAAAAACAAGAATGAGGGTAAAAAAGATCAATAACATATTAGTATTACTATTTTTAGATGCTGACCTCACAGACTCCCTGAAAGGATCTCCATGACCTCTATGGTTCCTTAGACTGCACTTTGAGAACTATTGACGTACAGGGAAAAATGCTCTTGGTGGTAAGATTACAACTCTATATAAAAGAGATAAAAGCATCAGTCCCATGAATTAGCATGATAAAACCATTATAAAATGTCTTTATCACTTGTAATCACCAATGCTCTATAGAAAACCCGACCACAATTTAAAGATTGTTTTACATTAGGGGTCCATAACCTTTTAATTCCGAAAACACTAAGGGGTGAGCATGAAACAGCAAAGATTCTGACATAGGAGAACAAAGCAAGGAAAAAAAAAAAAAAAGAAACAGGCCGGGCAAGGTGGCTCGTGCCTCTAATCCCAGCACTTTGGGAGGTCAGGAGTTCGAGACCAGCCTGGCCAACATGATGAAACCCTGTCTCTACTAAAAATACGAAAATTAGCCAGGCATGATGGTGCATGTAATCCCAGCTACTCAGGAGGCTGAGGCAGGAGAATTGCTTGAACCTTGGAAGAGGAGGTTGCGGTGAGCCGAGATAGCACCACTGCACTCCAGCCTGGGTGACAGTCCAAGACTCTGTCTCAAAAAAAAAAAATTAATAAAAGAAACAGAAACAGACTTATAGACCAATGATAAAGAGGTGACAAAAGAGAAAGAATTTCTGTTGCAGGAGTGGGAGACTAATGATAAAAATTGCCTTTGGATGGCTCAGTGGTTCTCATGTTCATTAGCCATTCTGATCTAACAAGTCAGCTTTGTTCAGGCAGCCTGGTTCTGAACTGTGTGCCCTAAGGCCTTCCCCACAGAGGGGGGCCCAAGGAGGAGACACCATACATCTGAAGCCATATGTTGGTCTAACATTACTCCATAGGTTGCAAAAATAATCTCCACCTAAGCTTTTCCATCTCCAATGCCAACACTTCATTTCTCCAAGTGAAATTCTGGCTAATACTATATGTGTCATAAAATCCACCGCAAGTGAGTGTGACCGAATATAAAATAACCCAGTGCCCCATTTGCCTGGATCAGAAATCCAGGGAGTATACTCAGATAACCCCAGGAGTGAGGGAAAAGGGAGAAACTTTATCCTCTCCAAACTAAGCATCAAGCAAAACTCAGCTTGTCTTTCCAGAAAACACAATGGTTTGGTACATGACATTCAACAGCAAAACTCTACTAACACTCAACTTTTGCCAAAAGGAGCCACAGGAATCCACAACATCCTTACGTGGCCTTAAATATCAAAGTAATGTGTAAGATATCAGAATACGTCTTAATGAGCCAGGCACAAGTTTCCAAAGAAGTTCTGCTGAGTTTTACTCAGTCTTATAGAACACAAGCCCAGCTGCTGCTAAAAGTAAGGCAGCTTGAAATTTCTGTGCTGGGTGAAAGGTGGCCATAATGTCAGTGGTCTGCTTATTCCCCTTGTGGGAATGGGACTTGGTACTCTGCTATGCATCTGACACCATTGAGAAAGGTTATTTGAGCCCAGTGGGGCTGGTAGCAAAAGTTTAAATGCCTACCGGCTTACAGCTAGAACATATGTACCCCCATTGGATTGTCATAGTGTTGTGTACAATGTACCTGTTTTTTTAATCTCCAAAACTTCCTCTTTTTCTTTCTCTTTTTAAAAATGCAAATGAGAATGGCACTGGCATCTCAGGGTTTTAAAGAGCAGAGAATGCCTATTGTGCAGTGATGTGTGACTGAATCCAGCAAGGAGGTTAGAGACACATTGTCAAGAGCTAGCTGCAAATCCATGGGCTTAAGAAGGCCATGACTTATTTACAACTTCTTATTTGCCACTGGTGTCATTTGAGTTTTTATCGGTTTTAATAAAGAGTAATATACATATATTGTTCTCTTTTGGAAAACAATCATGTCTGAAATGTTCCTGAGATTCTTGTAACAGTTATCACTTTGTTTTTGCAGTTCTAGTTAAGCACTGAATAAAATCTGGACTGTGTCAGTTTGTAAAGATCTTATGTCTACTTGGTCATCAGGTAAAATTCCTTTCTGTGGTGTGAAAAGAGGCAGACTGAAGTCATTAATCACTGCCAATGTTGTATCAGTTCTTGCTGGTTTACACTCATAGCACTGGAGACATTAATAAAATGGGCTGCCAAGGCCCTTTACAGGCAAACTTGTAAAGTAGGAAGCAATTCTCTTTGGTTGATTCCTTCTCAAGGGCAGTGGGTGTTCTAGCATCAGTGAAAAGAATTAAGATCATTGGCTTTGCAGTCAGAGATATCTATGATTAGATTCCGTTTCTTCGGAATTGGTTCAACAAATATTTAGTAAGTGCCTACTAAGTTCTGGCCTCTTTTCCAGGCATTGAGATGCAATAGTGGGAAGAAAACAAACATGGGTGCCTGTCTGCTAGTTGGGGAGGCAGCCACTAGCATCCCGGTGACAGGCTTGAGGCTCAGCCTTATGCTGAGCAGTTTTTTACCTTTCAGCTGTAAACCTTCCTTTCTGTACAGTACTACATGGGACTGGGCTAGGACTCTTTCTCTTTTGCCCACTGGCTTCCTGTAAGGGTCTATGTATCAGTCTGTCTGCATGCTGCTGATAAAGATATACCCAAGATGGGGCAATTTGCAAAAGAAAGAGGTTTATTGGACTTACTGTTCCACATGGCTGAGGAGGCCTAAAGGTCATGGCAGAAGGCAAGGAGGTGCAAGTCACACCTTACGTGGATGGCAGCAGGCAGAGAGCTTGTGCAGGGAAACTCCTCTTTCTAAAACCATCAGATCTTGTGAGACCCATTCACTATCACAAGAACAGCATGGAAAAGACCCAGCCCCATGATTCAATCATCTCCCACAACAGGTGGGAATTATGGGAACTACAAGATGAAATTTGGGTGGGGACACAGAGCCAAACCACATCAGTCTGCAAATAGGGATGCTAGAGAGAGACTAGCATCTAGTGGGAGAAGGGGCTTTCTTCTTGTTTTTTTGTTGTTCCTCTCAGCATCATCCCAACAGTGACCTTGGCCTGACAGGAGCAGTTGGTTCCAGTCTCCAGCCTCTTTTGAAAACCTGAGAGCCAGCCTGTTGGTATGTTCTCAGAAGTAATGGCAACAGCTGGGTCATGCTCCTCTTCAGAGGTCTGAGCCCCAGCTCTTTCTCTGAGCTTCTGGGCTGTGATTATTCCAACCTCTTCCCTGAACAGCAGCTGCTCCTGCTGTTGTACATCAGAGTTACCCCGGTGAGCCCTGTTGTCTATTCAGCCCTCCACCATCTGGAAAACCAAGTCTCTACAGTAGATTTTATGTTAAAATGCTTCATGCGGTTTTTGTTTTCTTGACAGGATCCCGATATACTCATACCATACAAGCTTATCTTAAGATATTTGAGATTTGTAACAAGTATGCTGGGGAATAGTCAACTGGTTATGAAGCACATCATCTTGATACATTCACCATTTTCAATAACGGAAAAAGAGCAAGAGAGTACGTGTATGTAGTTACGTATTTCGTATAATTTCAAAGAGAGGAAGGTAAAAATGTCCATGCTTACTTTCAACAGATCAACATGACCTTTTTGTGAAAATGAAACATATCAGAGGTAGCTTTTCTTACACATTTGTTTAGACCTATAAAAGAAATAATTTCGTGACCTACCAAACCATAACTGGTTAATATAAACCCATATTCTTCCAGTTTTGTTTATTGGGAACAAAGCTTCTGCTCACGGTCATTCTTCAACCTCTTTTCTGCAAATTCATTTTATTTTTATCATCTCCTTATATGATACAGATTAACTTAACCTGCATATGTGTGGATTCTATTGTAAATAATGCATTTAACAACAATCAATAATGCACTCATATCCACTTTTAAGCCCTGCCCTTACTACTTCTTGATGTTAATTTCTAAGTATGGAATACACTTTTCCCAAAATGCAATCTAGCATGTAATGTGCTGGATTTTGGAGAGCCAACTTTATTTAAATAGGATCAGTGACTCCCTCTCAGATATTGATATGCAATTCCAATTCTGTCAGATTCATAATTATACACTTAATAATCTTCTACTATGAAATGAAAGTAGCAATCTGTATATCTGGCTAGCTATCTACCTATTTAAATATCAAGCCTGTCTGTCTGTCTATTTACCATGCCCTTTTAAAGTTGCTTTAATATGTTCTAATAGATAGTCTGGCAAGAAGATACAGGTCTTTGTTCACAGACAATAGGAAAAAGCCTAAAATGTTTAAGTTCAGTTTCACTTAATTTTAAAGATGCACAAACAAGGTGCCTCTAAGTGAAAGACTAGAATGAGTTTAATTAAGAATTAAATATCCACTGATGAGTCTTTGTATAGATTTTACAAGTTGCTATAGTTCCCAAGAACTAAAAAGTGAATCACTATAATGACTCAGTAACATACCCTTTTGTAAGTCAGATTTTCCAATTTCTTGTTAGTTTTTGATTGAAGAGGACTTCTTTAAATTGTCAGATGAAAGATCATGAAAAAATAATCATTGATGATAGATCACTGTGTGATTTTTGGCATCTAACTCAGGAGATAAAAAACTGGTAACTTAGAACTCTTCATTTCCATCAGATGATTACTCAGCACTTACATGCATTAAAAGATGGTAATAAGGATTGAACTGATGTTGAATCCTGTTTCGTTTCAGCATTAAATAATATTCATCCAAGATTACCTTAACTGAGAAAGAAATATATTGCATTCAGAAGTGGATTTCCAATAGCATTTTACTTTTTCTGTACAATAATTACATTTCAAAATTTGAAACATACTTATATTTATTTAATCAACCATGTACAACTAATAATTGTAACAATAACAGTACAGAAAAATAATTTAATACTTACAGCTTCATGTTTACAAAACAAAAAACTTTTTTCTTGTAATTTTCAGTTTCAAAATATATTTATAGCAGAGAAATATGTTAGGGCTATCAATAAAATATTTCCAAGCATAACATCATATTACATTAGGGCAAAATTATGTGAAGGAGGTGAAATGAAAAAACTTCACAAAGAGGCAAAATATTGGGTAAAATGTCCAGTCATCAAAGAGCATGGTCATTGATACTGTTTGCCTCTGTGTCTCCACCCAAATCTCATCTCGAATTGTAATCTCCACATGTCAAGGGAAGAATCTAGTGGTGATTGGATCATGGGGGCAGATTTCCCCCTTTGCGGATCTTGAGATAGTGAGTGAGTTCGCACAAGATCTGGTTGTTTGATAAATGTCTGACACTTCCACCTTCTCACTCTCTCTCTCCTGCCACCTTTAAAGAAGGTGCTTGCTTCTCCTTTGCCTCCCACCATGACTGTAAGTTTCCTGAGGCCTCCCCAGCAATGCAGAACTGTGAGTCAATTAAACATCTTTTATTTATAAAGTACCCAGTCACAGGTAGTATCTTTATAGCAGTGTGAAAACGGACCAATATAGTCATGTATCTTTTAAATAGATGATGATGTGTATAAAAACACTATAGCATTTAGATTTCATTGCATTTATTTAAAATTGTAATGAAACACTTGATATTGCCGGACACGGTGGCTCACGCCTGTAATCCCAGCACTTTGGGAGGCCAAGGCGGGCAGATCACGAGGTCAGGAGTTCGAGACCAACCTGATCAACATGATGAAACCCCGTCTCTACTAAAATTACAAAAATTAGCCAGGTGTGTTGGCATGTGCCTGTGATTCCAGCTACTCAGGAGGCTGAGGCAGGAGAATCACTTGAACCTGGGAGGCAGAGGTTACAGTGAGCCGAGATCGTGCCACTGCACTTCAGCCTCGGTGACAGAGCAAGACTCTGTCTCAAAAAAAAGAAAGAATTGATATTTATAAGTATTTGTAATATGCTGAAATTATGTCTTTGCAACTACTTAAACTAATAGTGAAGTGTTTTAGGTAACAGCCTAAGGATATGTACAGGAGTATCTAGTCTTTCATACTTATTTTAGGGGACAGAAGTAAGAAAATTTGAAGACCTCTGGCATACAGAGACCAGCAAATAGCCAGTTTAGAATACGTACTTCAGGGTTTCTTAATGGTGAATGCCGTCTCTGCATCAGTGAAGAGATTCCACGTTCAGCATCAGAGGATATTTTACAAGATTCTCTAGTGTTCTTGGACACAGGACACCATTTCTTAAAGATTGGTCACTGCATAATAATAACAATTATAAAACTGCATTCAGCAGCTGGGTACAGTGGCTTATGTCCGTAATCCCAGCACTTTGGGTGGCCATGGTGGGAGAATCACTTGAGACCAGAAGTTTGAGACTAGCCTGGGCCACAAAGCAAGATCCTATCTCTCTCAAAAGAAGAAAGAAAACCATTGCGTTTAGTATCGTTCTTAAACATACATTGAGGAAAAGGTTTTAAAACTAAAATATTGGGATTCCGTTTTTAATATCAGACACTATTTTTTTCCTATACACTGTAGTATCACATGGATTATCCTCTTAGTATACTATTTTAGTGTAAATCATTTGTATGTCTCTTACAGTTTGCTTAGCACATCGAAGACAACTAATAAATGTTGATTTTAATTAAAATTAAATAAGATAGAGGCCATTCGGTCCTTTATGGGGTTTTTTTTTTTTTTTTTGAGACACGGTCTCGCTCTAATACCGAGCCTGAAGTACAGTGGTACAATCATGGCTCACTGCAGCCTCGACCTCCTAGGTTCAAGAGATCCTCACACCTTGGCCTCCCAAAGTGCTGGGATTTCAGGTGTGAGTCACCATGCCCAGCTTAGTCCTTTATGTTTCACAAAAGTACAGCTTCAACTTCAATAAACAAATTTAACTTTAGATAAGTAGAGAGAACTGGTGCTTCATTCCATAACTACCACAGCTTAGATAACATCTCCAACCCAGCCATGTTTCACTGGCCAATGGGGAAACACTGGTTACCTGTCACTTTTAATTATATGCTAGGACTGAAAGGTCACAGACACTTATTTTTGAATAGGACTTTTCAAGTCTGCAGAGGTTATTAGTTGCCGAACCCTACAACTTACAAACTCCTGACTCTGTAGGTTCCTGCCTGAATCTGTTGCCTCTAGACATAACTACAGATTGTAAAAACCATGATTATTCTGGGCAGATATAAAGCTCTTTGCATTGCACACAACAGCAGTGGAAAAAACAAAATTAATCTTGCAGATGTTATTGAAATGTAAATGTCAAATATTCTCAATTGGGTATGAGCATTCACAAACTTGTCTTCAGGCACCAGGGGTGCTCAGAGCACTTGAAAAGGAAAATCTCAACTTTGAAGACAAAAGCAAAGATGCAAGCAGTTTCCTCATGTTCTCTGTTTGCAAATGTGCTTAGCATGGGCTCTGTCAAATCCTTGTTCACAAAACCCAATTTGAGTCATTCTATTTAAATAAGCTGTTAGTGTCCTCTCTCTTACTTTCTACAAAAAAGCGACTATATCGTTGAAACTGCTGTTATGCAAGATTTTCTCCATTTCCTGCCTCCAGCCTCGCAAGCTTTTCCCTAAAATTGATTCCAAAAGGCAGCCAGGAAACATACCCACGGAAAGGGTGTTCCGTGCCAATCCAGCCTTCCTGAAAAGCAAGCAGTCTCTTTGCTTCTGCAATTTCACATGATCATACCGTAAATAGTCTGCGATCCATGCTAGTATGCTTTTCATTTACATTTTACAAGGTTGGCAAGGCCCCTCTCAAAATAATTTCACCAACCAGGTGACATGTCAAGGTGTCTCTTAGTTGTATATCTAAAGTTAATTCTATATTTTCTTTAAACAGCCAAGAAGGGATTCCGAAGTTAGAAGAGGAGGCATCAACACCGTGAACATCATGGCTGAGTTATTTTGTGAGAAGGATAAGCCTAAAGTAAAAACCTTGGATTTGCCTCTGTCCTTGAACATGCTATCTGGAAAGAGTTTTCTTAAAAGTATTGTTGTGAACACATCCATTTTCCCAGTATAGTTGAAAACAGGGTTTAATAAATGGAATGAATCTAGTTTTAGTTCCTGTACTGCTTGTGCTTTCAATAACCTCTATATTTGAATAACACATTTCAGTAGATATGTTTGTTAGCGTTGAACTTGTAAGTTGACGAAGAAAGGGTAGTACTACCAACCCTGAGAGGATAAAGAGAATTCTATGTGTTTTACAAACATATATTTATCATTTTGAATTTATATATAGTCAAGGATGCAACTCCTCCCTCAATTTATATAAGCTCTTGTTGGTTTCTACAGGTATCCCTCCCTGTAAATATTTTATTAGCGGAGTCAGAGCATTCACATACATTCTCAGTAAGAATGGATTTTAAAGTCAGAAGTTCAGAACCATTAGCAAGTCTTCTTGCAATGCTGCAAAGTAATGGAAATCCTTAGACTCAGCCAGTTTGGTCTTGTTTAGTGAGGGGATGCACTGAGTAACCCCATCTTCAGGTACCAGTTAGATAACAGTAAGATGTATTCCTGAGGGTCCCCATCGAAGTTGCACCCCGCCCCATCAGGAGAATCAATCATGACCACAGCCCCTTGACACTCACGATCTTGGCTACATCGAGGCTCCAGCAGCAAACAGTTTAAAAGCTGCTTATCTGCCATGATGAGTTTTGAGGTGCTTGGAACTTCTCAGAAAAGAGATATATTATGGGCATTGATCATTGCATCAGTGAAGAGCACGTGGCTGCAGAGGTCAGAACAGTTAATAGTCTGCTTTGTTAAGAGGGGAAGGGATAATAAATTAGAGAGCACTTAATATTGGCACCACTGAAGACAGTATGGGAATTGATAGGTGTGAGTGAGGGAAAATCTTGTGCCACTACTAACAAACCTCCTAAACCCTTAAGCTCCCTTCAGAGATTATTGCTTTCCTCTTAGGTCTTGCCTGAACCCTGGCTGCACCGCCAGTACAAGTCCATCCCTCAGACCTGTTGAGTGGAGCTATTATTCTTCCATAATGTGCACAGTACAGGTGGAAAGTTGGGGTGAGTGTTTATTAGTGTTCTCAGGTGCTCACTGTCACTTCACACAGGCCTGCATTTACCCTGTGTAAAACTCATACCTTTGGGAGGTTGATCCCACTAAGCTATACCATGGTATACTTGGTACACTGTTGCTTATGGAGCCCTAATGTCATTCTATTTCATGGAAGTCTCTAGCTTTCACTATCACTCTCCGTTCCAACTACTGCCATAATTGTAGGGTATTTCAGGATCCTGGAGGATAGGATGAGATTAGAAACCTCACAATTTCCCTGGACTTTCTTAATTTATTGCATTTCAATCACCTAGGATGAGACCTATGTGTTCTCCTTTACCTCTTCCTGTCTATATTAAGCCCTACCTAATTCTTGATTCTAGAATCCATCCCTACCACCATGCCCTAGTTCAGAATCTTGTGTCTCTCCACTTCCTGATATCTTCATCTAATCTCTTTTCTGCATAACCACCAATGTGATATATTTTATTTAAACATAGCCATGTCAGCTGGGCATGGTGGCTCACGCCTATAATCCCAGCACTTTGGGAAGCCAAAGTGGACGGATCACTTGAGGTCAGAAGTTCGGGACCAGCCTGGCCAACACGGTGAAACCCCGTATCTACTAAAAAATTACAAAAATTAGCTGGGCTTGGTTGTGCATGCCTGTAGTCCTAGCTACTGAGGACTGAGGCTGAGGGAGGAGAATTGCTTAAACCCAGGAGGCAGAGGCTGCAGTGAGCTGTGATTGTGCCACTGCACTCCAGCCTGAATAAATATAGCCATGTCAATTCTTTATTTAAATACTTTACTGGCATTTTCTATCAATTTTGTACCAGGTGTTATTCAGGATACTTACCATGACATAGCTCCATGAGTTAACCCCATCAGCCACTTCCCGCTTATCTTTCCAGTTCATCTTTCCATGCTCACCACTCTCTGTCTTAGACTTTGTGGACAGCAAGATTGAATGGCTTGTAGCTCCCTGTACATACCATTCTATGCCTTGCTTCCATGCTTTTACTCACACTCTTCCCTGTACCTGGACTGCCCTTCCATTCTTCCCATTCTACCTTAATGTACCCCTTAGGTCCTACTATGTGATATTCAGTGGGAAGGCTTCTCACACCCCATGAGTTCAGTAATCTTCCTTCAAGCTCCCAAATTAATCTGGGCACCTTTCCAGCAGTGTACTCATTACTTTCGATCCACTCATTCATTGGAATCGTCTGCTTATGTTTATCTTTCCTTATCTAGACTTAAATTATAAGTTCCTTGAAGTCTTAGAAGGTATTTTATTCAAATTCCTATTTCGATACTTGGCACAAAATGGTTATAAGTGAAAAATAATGATAAAAACAGAGACAAAATAATGAGATCCCCCTATGCACAAGGCCTTTAATAGGCATTTGCATATCATATATCATTTAATCCTCACCACAGCTAGAAAAGCTGTTTACTGTTATGCCCATTTACATCAAGGCAACTCAGATTCAGAGAGATGGAACACCTTGTCCAAGGTCACCTGGCCAGTGAATGTCAGAATTAGGATTTGAATCCCATTTATTTGACTTCAGATCACACATTCTGTTTACCACAACCACATGTGAAGGTCATCCTGAAAGGATGCTCTGCTTTCTGAATCATAACGAGTTGGAGAGGAATGAAAGCTGCTGATAAAGTTAGTACATTAAGTGTCTAGCTGGTCACCACCCTCCAGGGCAAGTGCAGTATTTCATCATTGCCTGCATTTCTACATCCTTCACCCATGACAGTCCTGTGGTCATGGACATTCGAAGATATTTAATAGATAGACTTACTGGAAAATGTAACTGACTTATAGAGCAAAGAATGGCATAAACAACACGCCATTCAGATTTTGGTTACATAAGTAAATTGAAGACATTACAGAAAAGGAGCACCCACAGACACTGTTTTACTTAGAGTTTTTTTTCCCAGTGCTTCATGGATTTACTTATGTGCAGAATTCTTAAATATGAAATTAAAGTTATCGACATAATTAACAAGTTTAGCATAGTTACAAACTTTATTTTGAAGAGAATATAAATATATGGAGTCAGAGATATTCCAGAAAATAGAGAAAATATAGGTGTTATATCTTAAGAACCACCACAGTGTAGTTACAATAAGTATGCATAGATGAAAGCTATGCATATTTCAAAACAAAATTTCTGTGACTTAAATTAACATCTGTCATTATGACAGCTGCAAACCATCCCCAAAGAGTCTCATCTTTATGTGGGGTTCAAGCCAGCCCATTAGTCAACATTAGATCAAAATCCCTCTCCATGATGCTGGTAAATGGATGTCATCTAATAGAAATGCAACAAATATTTATTGAAAACCTGTTGTAAGACCTGAGCTAGGCTTTGTGGAGGATATGAAGATAGCACATCTCTCCCTTAAGACTCTTACAAAACAGTCACAGATTAAAAGTTAAATCAGAATACAAGCTGTTATATTGAAAGTGGTCACACAGACAGTGGCTATTACCAGCTCCCCTTACCTTGGTTGATATTTCCTCATGGCACTATTTCCTGAAGTTGTAATATATAAATATATTTGTAGATGTGTGTATACATACATTATCTGTTACTTAGTGATGGGGATACATTCTGAGAAATATATCATTACCAATGTTGTCATTGTGGAAACATCATAGAGCGGACTCACACAAATCTAGATGGCACCTAGGCTACACAGCTAGGCTATATGGCATAGCCTATTGCTCTGCTCCTAGTGTACAAACCTGTACAGCATGTTACTGAGCTTAATGCCATAGGCAACTGTAACACAATGGTAAGTACTTATGTACCTAAACATATCTAAAAATAGAAAAATTAAAATACAGTGTTATAATGTTATGTGACCACTGTCATATATGTGGTCCTTCATTAACCAAAATGTTATGTGTCGCATAACTGCACATCTATCTATCTATCTATCTATCTATCTATCTATCTATCTATCATCTATCTATCATCTATCTACAAATCCCTATGTGTCTATTGATCTCTAACTCTGTATCTACATCTATCTATATCTATATATAATTTTCATTGTTGCCCTAGTCTTCCCCACTAGAATTTTAAGTTTAGTAAGGGCAGGGACTTTGTGTGTCTTGATCACCATTGTATTCACAGCAACTACAATTCCTGGCACATAGTAGATGTTCAGTAAATATTTGTTGAATGAATGAGTGAATTTGGAGAAGAGGGAAATTACTATAAACAGAACTAATTAAAGAGCAGGGGGCATTTCATTTAGTTCTTGATAAATGAAGATGATCTGGATAAAGGCAGGGAGCTATTTCAGGATGGACATTTAACAAGAGCAAAGGTGAGCTGCAGATAGACCTTCTTAGCTGGAAAGTATGTTTTCTGTTGTACATTATTTAGCCATAGGATAGGTTGGACCAAGTAAGGAGTGTTCTCTAGAGTGTAGGCACTAGACCTGCCTGAGAGACTAAGTTACTCAGGTCAAAACAATTTCTGTTTCCCCAAGTTTGTGGCAGTCTGTCTGTGCTTGTAATTGTGGTTTCTTACCACTACCTAGGACTGCATGTTCATTGCCTTGCCTGTAGCAAAGGCCTGTAACAAGGCCTGTTTTGAGCAGGCTGTCAGCACTGATGGGCTAAAATGTCAGCTAACCTGAAAATGACACCTCTTCACCAGTGTATTTTGCAGAAAAATCCTTCAGAGAAAGGGCACTGGCTCTTTCAGTGTGTTTTAATTTTTATAATTTCCCCCCATATGCTAGAAGTTTTATCTATCTTGATTTTGCTCTCAAGGTACCCACAAAGATTGATAATCAGCAACTGAAAGCTCAAAACCCCATACATACCTTATCAATCCTCCAGATATGTCTGCATGAAGACTCAGATGTGTGCCGGGCTGGGTGACTTTGTCATAGAGGTCATCCTCAGCAGGGATTAAGTTTGTATATCTCCACTTGAAATTCTAACTGGGTGATCCAAGTATTCTTATCTCAACTTGGAACACATGTAGAAGCTATAACATTATTAATTTGCTGAACTTTTAAACATTCCCCTTTCTCTTGGAGTTTCATCAAATCTGCTTTGTGGCTCAAATTTTTGCTTCAAGTTTTAAAAATGAGCAGCAGGAAGCCTTTACATTTTACTTATAAAGATAACATTAAGATGGCCAACATATATTAGGGCTTTGGTTAATTTTTAAAATTAACCAAAATGTTGATTGTTTGAATGGACCCTGTTATTTGAATGGAATCTTCTAGGGATCCCCAGTATATAAAACAGATCAGAAGAGAATTGCTGTGGTTAGAGAAGGAGGCTCAGAGCACCCTGGGCTAGGTTTCTGCTCGTTTTCCTCCTACCCCACCCCCGTAGCAGGCAATATTCTTGAACTCCACCGAACACAACTTTAGAACCAGGGAATTAAGATGACACAAAAGCCAGCACGGTGACTCATGCCTGTAATCCCAGCACTTTGGGAGGCCGAGGCGGGCAGATCACTTGAGGTCAGAAGTTGTAGACCAGCCTGGCCAACATGCAAAACCCCTGTCTTCTAAAAATACAAAAATTAGCCAGGCATGGTGGCATGTGCCTGTAATCCCAGCTTCTCTGGAGGCTGAGGCAGGAGAATCACTTGAACCCAGGAGGCGGAGGTTGTAGTGAGTGGAGATCGCACCACTGCACTACAGCCTGGGTGACAGACTGAAACTTTGTCTTAAAAAAAAAAAAACGACCCAAAAGAACTTTCAATTGTGTCACCATGAAGACCATAAAAATGGTCATTCATCCAGGGTTCACTCTGTAGTGTCATTACCTCAACTGCACTCTTAACTCCTGACAAATTATGCTACCAACAGTACGTTTATTCTTCTGAAAAATTCTCACTCCATATGTGCTGGGAATTTAAGGTAGAAAAGTATAGGCTGTATCATATTCTAGATAAACATAAAGTATCCTGTCAACAATATAAATGATTCTTGTGAGAAATGGAAACTTTCACTTGAAATATTATTTGTTTTGCCTAAACTCTTAACATTTCAGTTATTTAGTGTAAATCCATAGTCAGTACACAGAACAGGTGACAGATCTGAGTTTGGAAATGTTAACATAGCACTTTCAATGCCACCAGGAGCTCAATGATTTATAACCTTTGTTAATCTTCAGGAGCCTCCCCCACAAACTCTATAGGTTAATAATGCTATTGCTACTCCTGCCCAGATGGTGCAATGTGGCTATGGAACTTGTTATAGGGAGATATAGTAGGTGCTCAATACATATTCAACTTATCACAGGCATGGGATAGGTCAGAAATTAGGTTTGGCTCTCACCCTTTGATCCTCTTTAAGAGACATGCTGTTATCATGTCACCTACCAATAAAAAGTAGCCAGTGTTGCCTGCTGTTAATTGGATTTATAATCATAAACTGTCATGTAAAAACATTTACTTAAAATAATTGTATAAGAATATACCAAGATATCATATAATTAATTAAATTTAGCAAAGAGTAACCTCTATGTTGTGAGGGGGGCCATAGGTTAAAAGGGTGTACAAGGTTACCCACTAGATGAGAGAAGAAGATATTAGAACATATTTAACTTTTATAGCATCTTACAATTTTTCTATTTTTGTATCTTTCATAATATACATGTTATTGTAGCATCAAAGTACATATTAATAACTTATGAGCCCATACATTTATGTTTGAAAGATTTTACTAATAGTCTATGAGAACCACTTCATGTGGCTCTCACTGCACAAAAATGAGTTCCCCATTTTATTGCTCAGTAGTATAGATGAATACAGAGCCAAAGAGAGTGTCAGAGGGATAGAATGAAGACCGGCATCCAAGAGGCCTGTGTTTAAATCCCGGCTTGACCAGTTGCCACCCTGGTCATCTAGGACAAGTTTGCATCTCTGAATATCAATTTCCTCATCCATGAAAAAGGGATAAAAATGTCATTATTTTACATTGGGTAATTTATTTACAGTGTATACTAGAGTATTTGACACAATAAATAGTATCTATTATCATTTGTGAAATTCACTATTCAGTTTGTCCTCCAATTTGTCACATTTTCAGCTGTCAGTAAAACACGGTTACGTTAAAAACATAAATAATGTCTAGTCCCTTGGGATGCAAAGAGGTCCAGATTTTCTCGTTCTTTTCAACTCCTTAGCTGTGAAGGCTACATCCTGCACTTATTAATCTGTGTATTGAGGGGGGAGGACCCTTGATTCTTGTCTTTGATAAGCTCTGCTCAGCCATGGCTGGATTAATGCATGTCCACAACCACATTACAGGATTCAGTAAGAAAAGAAAGTCAGCTCACACTATGTGGTTAAAGATAATGGAAATGTGCTTATTAGAAGTCTTCCAGAGAGAAAATTTCTTAATTACTTGCTTTTGATCAAAATGAGGGTAAACAGAAGCAATTCTGAAGCAAGACTTGTTATTGTGTTTTTCTGAACATAGTACGCAAGTCTGACAATTAGGAAGCAGTTTTCTGCAGTTCTTTCACATTTGTTTGAGTCTCACAGAGTTTGCAACCAAACTAATAAAGAAGGGAGCCATCTCACATAGTTTTTAGAAGAAAGTGATACATAATTATGGAGTTTACCAAGAACAAATCTCATCAGAGCAGCTTAATTTTTTTTAAAAAATGAGTTACTTGTCCAGTTGGTCAATAGACTGCGATAGACACAATGTGTGTGATTTCAGAAAAGCATTTGCAGGATATATCATGGCAATTTTATAGTCAACATGAGAAATGTGATCCTGACCATGCCAGGATTAGGTAGGTAAGATTGTAACCCAGTCCATATAGGACATGGAGTGATTAGGTTAGTAACGCTTTGAATGATTGTTTGAGGGGGATGGTTAATGATGTAATTTTTTGTGTGTGCAACAGGGAAATCCTAGTGATCCTATGGTTTTAGTGTTTAAAATATTCTTCAAATAACTACAGGTTTCAGAAAAACCTGGTTGCTTTAGAAAGAATGTAGCCATGGTAGAAAATGCAGTCAGACAATCTACACAAAAATACATCTAGACCTCCAGTTCCAACATGGCTGCATAAAAGCAAACTAGCTTTAATCCCTGCAACAGAAAATTAAAAAGCAAATATACGGTGCCGAGATTATCACCAGCAGTATCCCAGAACACATATATGAGAGGAGACAGTTCCTGGGACCATAGAGAAGTGAAACAACTTCCAGCACACAATAAGAGAATCAAACTTCCATATCTGAGACATTGCTCTCCACAATCTGTCTGGCACAGATTGTGAAAAATTTTCCCCAACTCACAGTTTCTACACTGGAAAGTGAGACTGAGGTTAACAACCAGCTTCCCTACCATCTTGTGTTTTCTGGAAAGAGACCTGTCCCTGCCTCAACCCACGAGAGGCATCAGGAATTCTTGAAAGGAGCAATATCCCCAAGGACAAAGGGGAAAGGCCAATATCCCCAAGAAATATCCCTGAGGACAAAGGTGGCAGAGGCCAAAGACAAAGGGGGAAGATAGGACTACCATCCCCAGCCCTGGAAACTCTGCTCTGTAACTCAGCCAAAGGAGAAGCCAAATCAGAGTGGCTGTTCAGCAGCACCACACCGTAGATGGCTTTTTTCCATACATCCCTTGGGCATGAACCCTAGCCAGCCTTCCCACACTACTGGGATATCCCCTCTGAGACACCCACCATTTGAGATGAGTGGCACTCTGATTGTTTACTACAATCAAGACAAACCTGGGCTTAAGGCAACATCTAGTGCCAAGAAGGCAGTAACCTAGGGGAAAAGAAAGAAAACCAACAGATAAATTACAAAGAATCTCTAAGCAAACATATCCAATAAAAACCTAAACAAGCCAGACAGAGGACTGAAATAAAGAACAAATTATTCAATAGAAAGACATATTTATGTACGTCCATAAGAAACAACAGCAAATGGGAAACTATGACCTCCTCATATGGAGAAAGCAAGGAACCAGTGACTGACCCCAATGAGACTGTGATATGTTAACTCTCTGACCAAGAATTCAAAATAGCAGTTTTAAGGAAACTCAGTGATCTCCAAGATAATGCAGAAAAGCAATTCAGAAATTTATCAGAGAGATTTAACATAGATTAAAATAATAAAAAAGATCTAAAATAAACAAACAGTGGTGCATCCAAACAATGGTGCTAAAACATGCTAAAAGGAAATGAACTATCAAGCCATGAAAAGGTAAGGAGGAAGTTTAAAATGCATATTACTAAGTGAAAGAAGTCATTTTGAAAAGGTTACATACTATATGATTCCAACTGTATGACATTCTGGAAAAGGCAAAATTGTAGAGACAGTAAAAAGATCAGTGGTTTCCAGGGATTAGGTAGGAGGGAGGGATGAGTAGGTGGGGGCACAGAGGATTTTTAGGACAGTGACATTACTCTATGTGATGCTGTAATGGTGGATACTTGTCATCGTACATTTATCCAAACTTTCAGAATGTACAACGCCAAGAGTGAAGCCTCCTGTAAGCTACGGACTTTGGTTGATAAGGATGTGTCAATGTAGGTTTATTAACTGTAACAAACGTACCACTCTCGTGGAGGATGTTGGTAATGGGTGAGGCTATGCATATGGGGATATGAAGTAGATGGGAACTTTCCATACCTTCTGTTCAATTTTGCTGTAAACCTAAAACTGCCCTAAAATTAAACTGTATTAAAAATCAAAATAAACAAAACAAGAGCTCCAAAGCTACATCATCACACAATCACTTTGTTTGTAAGTATAGCAGTGGGTCAGATTCTTCCATAGTAATCAATTGATTGAAAATGTTTACTATGGTCAAAGCATGAGCAAAGACTATTACCATGTTTCTAATTAGTAATGAAAGTCTTGAAGAGTGGTGGGTTGGTAAGTGTTTAACAACTAGCTCTTTAGGAAAAAAAAACAATGTATGCATATAGATACCATACAAATAAATAACCTCAAGTACATAGATAAAAAGATAAATAATAATAAAATAAATAGGAAATTATGAGGTTTTTTTTAGAAAATTTCTAATTTTTAGAAAAAAATTAGTTTTTTTTGCCTTTTTCAAAAATACTTTGAAGCTTTTAAAATGTTTTATTTTGAAATAATTTTAGATTTACAGAGAGTTACAAGATGGTACAGAGTGTTTTCATATAACCCTCACCACCCAACTTCCTTTAACGTTAACTTATTACATAACCATGGTTATTTGTTAAAACTAGGAAATGAACATGGGTATAATATTGTTAAGTAATGTAAATACTGCATTTAGATTTCACCATTGTTTCCATTACTATCTTTTTTCTATATTCCAGAATCCCATTCAGGATTCCATGTTGTGTTTACTTATCATGCCTCCTTAGTTTCCTTTGATCTATCAAAGTTTCTCAGGCTTTTCTTTTTTTTCATGAGCTTAGTTTTTAGTATTACTTATTAATTTTATGTGTATTTCTGAGTTGTTGGCTTTATAGGTTTATAATTTATTAAAGCAGTTACCCAAAGAGTGTGATTTCATGGATCGTGTCATATGGATAGAAGTTACTAGGGATAAGCCTACAAGAATCTGTCATTGGTCTTTTCTCCTCAACAGTTTTACTAATGACTTAGAAAAATCTATTGCTGTCATGAAAGTCATATTAGCAAGTGATACAGATGGGGAAGTGTAACAAATATGTTGGATAATACTTGAGAGCTATGGGGACCACAATATGATAGGCAAATCTAACAGCGTAAAGTATTACAGGGATGAATGTATTACCCAACAACTGTGTGCCAAAAAAAACCCCTCTATTGCTGAGCCTAGAAAGATGTGATTTAAATGAAGTGCATGCTAAAAACATGCTTAGGGCTTTAAGATTTTTCATGTTCCTTTTGGGGACAGAATGGCTACCCGAGGGCCTGGTAAGAGGTAACTTGAATGTCTGGGTTCCATTCAGGCGCATGATCTCTCCTCCATATGAGGGAGATACAAATATTTTCAGGGACATACTAGTCCAAAGTTAGGTAGCTAGTCTAAAATGGTATGTGATAAGAATGATCTAATTTTCAAGGGAGAGTCCAGAATCATAAATAGCTGTTGCCTAGGGAGGTATGAAGAAGGACTTGGAAAGGTGAGGCCAGGTAGAACTCTCTGCCAATGATCGAGTAGCCACAGAGGCTTTGTATTAGGTTTCTGTAACCAAGGGCAAGGGTGTTCCTTGAGGTTAGAAGGTACCCTCTAGGTTAGGTAATGGGTAATTGCAAGTAGAATATGCACCCATGATGTCATTTTCCTGCCAAAAACCTATTTAGCTTGCTCTGCTTCTATAGAAATACAATGCCTATCCTAAAATACCTGATAGTTGTGTCTGTATTGATCAACTAAATTCAGAGTATTATGGTGAATAATTCTGGATACCAAAACCGTGGCCATTTTAAAGGGAGGTGGGGTGAGTGATTAGAGACTGAAAACAATGCCATGTGATAAGCATGTGAAAAATTGAAGAATGCTTAGCTTAGCAAAGAGAAGATATAAGGGAAGTAAGATGGCCATTTCTGAGTATATGAAAAGCTGTGTCACGTGGAAGCACAATTAGACTCGGATAAATGAGTAGACACTACAGAAAAATAAATTTTAGCTCAAAATACAGAAGAGCTTTTAATTATTAGGGCTGTCCAAAAATGGATGAGGCTATCTCAGGCAGAAGTGTTCCAGTAGAAGAGAATAAACATTGGGTAGACATGCCATCTGGATGATTGATTTAGTTCTGCGTTATCATGACATGTATTTCTAAAGGTGACATAGTGCCTACCTAGCTGGCCACTAGCGGAATAATATTAGTAAAACATAGAAGTTATGTTGGATCATTTTGGGCTCACATCAGCCCTTTAATCTTTTGCACTACTGAGCAGCCCTCACTGAATGTAACTTGCCCTCATGCTGCTGAAAACAGCCAGCCATATAGCACAATGCAGTATCCCATGTCTGTTCTGTCCAGGTTCATCTTAGCTTAGTTTGACCAGGTATTTTGACTTGGATGTGCTTGTGCAGTTTTTCCCAATATTTGTGGTTTTTAAAAACTCAGTACTTAACCTTTCTCACACTCTCTTCCATCAAACCAACTCCCCTCTTTCTTTCAGGGTTAAGTCTTATATTTACTATATCCATTTTTAAAGGCATTTAACCTTTTAAAAACCATGCTGGTATTTTTCTATTATCAGTGTTTTTGTTAACAGCCTTCTTACCAAGTTACATGTAGTTTCGGTAGTCTGTTTTTGTGTCTATTTTGCCCATTAGCCCAGGAAGTTTTAGTTTGTGATTTGGAAGAATAAATGATGACAGAACAGGATTGCCTGTATTGAATGAAGTGCTGGACTTAGAGCAATGGTTCCCAATTCTGATGACACATCATAATCACCAAGGGAACCTAAAAAACTTCAAACCTGTAGGGTCCACTTCAGGGCCTCCCAGGGGTGGGACCTGTAACATTGTGTTTTTAGCAAGTTCATTTGCAGCCAGCCTGTGAAGCTGTGATTTGGAATCACTAGACAGATGACCTCTAGCGTCACAATTTTAAGATGCTACCCACCTCCCCTGTCATCTATTACAATGAAACACACACTATCCTTGGAATAGTGAAGGAGCAAAACATGCATCTCAATGTCTACATGGACAGCTGCCCCCACTGCACTGAATTTTATGTATCAAGCACAGTATGTTAAAACCACGGACATTATGCAAGATAAACATCGCCAGTAAAATAGCCTTCAAGTCACAAATGTCTTCATATCACTAAAATTTTAGCTCTCAAGAACATTGTGTTTATTGAGCAAATTTAAAAGGTGAGCCTGTCTTTCAGCTAGAATGCCAGAAATTTAAACAGATTAAGAATATTCTGAAGTCAGGATGCAAATTGGCAATAGGACTCTAATTTGTGACTATTTTCATCCCAACCAACATGAGACATTTTGATATCATTGGAAATCTTTACTTGCAAGAGCTGTTATTAGAATAGGAAGGGTGGGGTGGTCAGGATAGAGGTATGTTTACTCTGCAGCTGGTCATTAACCTGGAACTTGCTCAAGTCGATTTTATGGCCATTAATTTCGATGCCCCCATTAGAAAATTTACTTCGAAGGCCATTTGCATGACATCTGCTCTCCTTTCAATCTTGTCTTCTCCCCTCAGTAAATGTAATTTCCACAGTGACTGCTTAACTGACAATTTTAAGCAGGCAAATCTTGAACTTTCCACATTAAACAGGAATCTAACTTTTTAGAAAGTTATCTATAGCGATGAAATGTTTTCTTAGTCTTGTGCTGAAGTATAAATAGGCAGCTGAGCTATGGGCCTACTGCTGTCGAATCTTGGTAAGAGAAATGCCAAGAGGTTTGAAGAAGAAGAATAAGAAAAACCTGATATAAAGCTGTGCTTCAATACTTTCAGCAAATTATAGGATATTAATAACCCATCCCTGGTTGTCGTGTGTGCAGGAGGCTTATTGCAGCAGAACAGAGATTATGCCCTTCCTGGCGTACCTTGGATGTCTGGCAAAACAAACTTAAAACAGGAAGCGTAACTCACAAATCAAAGATAAAAAATATTCCTTTTAACATTTCCTAGAACTTACTAGGTCTGTTCAGCAACTGCTTTCTCCTGCTAATGAGTTAAGATCTCATTAGAATGGCGAGTGATTCTGTAAGCCAGAAACCCTGCATTTTGCAGGCACTGGTCTCAAAATTGTCACCACTTGCCTTGAGTTCTTGGCCTTCTATAGGTCTTTACAATAAAGAGTGAAACCAGAATCACATTTCTTCAGTCCCTTTGTACTATAATTTGACTACAAAATCATACTTCATTGGATAAATTTCTGTAGGTAAGCAGAAGATATTTGAAATATTAATAACACGGGAAAGGTAAAGGAGTGAAAGCAAGTCCTTTGTGGAAACTAGAATCCTTGCTACCCTCCATCCTAAGCAAGAGCGTGAGATAAAAGTGAGAATATTTACTGAGCCCTAAATTCTCTTAAATGAGCAAGAGTGAATTGAAACTTTCAGTGGTCTCCAGGCTACCTGAATGAGAGGCCCTAATCCAGAACAAGAAGAGTTACCGAAAATATAAGCAAGAAATAAGAGGAGAGAAAGAATTAAGAAGGGAAAAGAGAGGAATAAAAGTAGATGAGGATGGAAAGAGAAAAGAATACTTCATACCTCATATACTATGTTTGACACATTGTATACAGCAACATCTTAGAAATATCATTTGAAAATGACTGTTCATTTTCCCAGGAAATTAAATATTAAAATATCTTGTTGTTCACTTTGCAACTCTATTGTGAGTTCCCTCTATTGTGATTAATCTTCTTCCAGTACTACCATACACCTAGCACGTAGTAGACATTCAATAAACTGGAGGAGGGGGAGGCAGCAGGATAATGTTTGCTTTTTTATTTTTAAACTCATTTCATTTTTTGAATAAAAGTATTATATTCACATTGTTATGAACTGAATTTTGTTGTCCCCCCTCCCTCCAAAATGCATATTTTGAATCCCTAATCCTCAATATGACTCTTTGGAGATAGGGCTTCTGAGAAGGTAATTAAGGTTAAATGCGGTCATAAGAGTGGGGCCCTAATACAAAGAACCAGTGTCCTTATAAGAAGAGGAGACATGGGGAGTGCATGCATGCAGAGGAAAGATCATGTGAGGACACAGTGGGAAGGAGGCCATCTACAAGTCACGAAGAGAGGACTCACGAACCTAAGCCTGCTGTCACCTTTGTTTTGGACTTTCAGCCTCCAGAACTGTAAGAAGATAAATTTCTGTTAAGCCACTCAGTCTGTGGTATTTGGTTATGGCAGCCCAAGCTGACTAAACAACATGGCCCTAAGATTAAAAGGTAACAGTGAAAAGTCTTTCTCCTTGCCTCTTTCTCAAATGATTATATCCTTCCCTACCTTTTAAACAGTAGGCAGCATATTAATGAATGTCTTTCTGGTGGACCGTGACTAATGTGTCTATCAGTAATACAATGGAATCTAATAGGCTGTAGTAGAATGATGTCCTTATGACCAGGAGACATGCAGGGCTTTGAACTATTACCCTTTTTTATTCTCACACTGTGGTAACTTTCTATTTTTGAATTTTTAAAAATAGTTTTTAAGATTTTTTTCTCCATCAGTTATCAGCTATTACTGGGGCTATGAATGTGCTTCACACTAGCATCTGCCCCACTTATTGCTGATTACCAACTTTGTTAAAATTGTTTCTTTTTTAAAAATCTTTATTTTATTTTATTTTATTTTATTTTAAGTTCCAGGATACATGTTCAGGATGTGCAGGTTTGTTACATAGGTAAACATGTGCCATGGCAGTTTGCTGCACCTACCAACCCATCACCTGGATATTAAGCCTCAAATTTGTTAGCTTTCTATCCTGATGCTCTCCCTCCCCATTGCCCTGTGCCCTATAAAAGACCCTAGTGTGTGTTGTTCTCCTCTTTGTGTCCATTGTTCTCATTGTTCAGGTTCCACTTATAAGTGAGAGCATGTGGTGTTTGGTTTGCTGTTCTGTGTTAGTTTGCTGAGGATAATGGCTTCCAGCTCCATCTATGTCTTTGCAAAGGACATGATCTCATTCCTTTTTATGGCTGCATAGTATTCCATGGTATATATGTATCACTTTTCTTTATCCAGTCTATCATTGATGGGCATTTGGGTTGATTCCTAAAATTGTTTCTAAAGTAGAAGTCAGTAAGATCTAAGTGACAGCCAAGCTTTTCTGTATGAGGTAAGCACATGGGCTTTGATTTCTCTTTTACTGTTTCAGAAGTCATTTTTTTAAATTGTTTTTTAGTTTCTGGCTATGTTCCGGTAGTTGAGATTGCCAGAGATGTGATTTGCAGTTAGCATTTTGTATTCATAACTGACTGTTCCTCCTCTATAATTTCACAGTCTAAAATGTCCTGGCTTTGCCAGGAGGTGGCATCAGTTTGCCTAGTAGCTTACAGTTATGGACCTTGCATTGTTTGCCTTTGAGAGTTTCAAAAATGTCCACCTATTCTCAACCCATCAGTTTCATATATCTGCCCAGATGATTTGATATCCAAACAGAAAACTATTTGTAGCAATATACTTCAAATTAAACAAGAAGCCCCCTTACTTATATGTGAGCTTTTCCATTACACATGGATGTGATGCTCTCTGGAAAGGTGTACGGTGGGCAGTGCTCAGGCTGAGGACTAAACTGTGAGAGCCCTGTGAGAGTGGTTACATGAACCACTGCTTGCTGAACATCATCATATCATAGATTAAAACTAGGCAAATGAAGACCACTCTCCATTATTCTCTCCCGGTCCAGAAAAGGAGCAGCAGCTTTCTTGCTCCTTAGTCTAAACCATACAATAAAATATAACCATTTCCCCGTATTTTTAGTCCATTTGGGAGAATCAGCCAGGCCTGGATGTACCTTTTGTTCTTTTACATGAGTCTGGAGTCTGACAGATGTGAGTTCAAGTCTTGATTCCAGCACTTACTGGCCACATGACTGTATCGAAGTTTCTTAATGTCTCTACACCTTGCTTTTTTATATGTAAAATAGGAATATTCTTAGTATCTATCTCATAGGGCTGTTGTTAGGATTAAATGAGGTGATATATGTGAAGAATTTCTTGGAACCTTTTGGCATGAAGATCAATTTAGGATATATTAACTATTTGTGGGCTACTTTAAAAATTGAGATTTGGAATATATTTAAGTCCCTTAGAAAGAATGTATATCCATACAAATTAAATTACCTACATTATTTAATAGAAGAATGTCAGTGAGAAAATGGCATGCTCATTATCCCCAGCAATTTTGCTATGAGGGCACAACTCTAATCTTTCATTGTGGAACTAGCTTGTGAGTCAAAAGGGATCCACAGATCATGGGATGCTCAATGTTGGAACACAACACTAATAGCTGATGGATAATTTGACTGATTAGAATGACCTATCACTTATCATCATCAATAAATCACAGCATGTGAAACCATACTGCATACCTTGAATATTATTGCTTCAACTCTCATTCTCCTCTCATAGCACAAAGCATTTTGCTTAACAACAGCCACATTCTTATTAAAGTGAGCCCACAGGAAATGTTTGAAAATGGTACCCTAAGACCAGAATCACATGAAGGTTTGTTAAAACGCAGATTTTTGAGGCTGGGCTGGCTCTGAGAGTAGGAATTATTAAGACTGCAAATGATGACAAATTTACAGAATTATTGCCCTGAAATGTACAGAGGTAGGCTTTTTAGCCTCTTTCTTGAGTTTTCTGGTTTTTTCTTGTGCATATTCTCCAACAAGAAAGCAGTTAATCTAGAACAGTGATTTCAAACCCCAGCTCCCACCTGCTTTGTGATTGCACATTGGAAGTCTGATTTCAAAGGTGTGCAGTGAAGCTTGGATCATTCTAATATTTCTCCAGAAATCACGATTCTGACAATCCTGATTTTATCAAAGCTCTATAAGTGCTAAATAGTTTTTCTGAATAGAAGACAAATATCTTTCCCTTGTTAATCCTTTTATTAAAAGATACATAACAGTATGTTTTATCCTACTCTAGCCTTACATGAAAACCTAACCCCAAGCCTGTATATGATATAGTATTTGACATTTTGAATAAATAATGGAACATCTGGAATCTTCAAAATCAACTTAGAAATTTCAGTTTTGCACAAATCTCTTAATACTCTAGGATCTGGATAAACAAATTACATTCCCTATGCTGAGTTAAATCAGATTAATGAAACATAAGTATCTCAGTGTAATACTCCAGATTTGATGTAATCTATGACCACCCCACCTCTCAGACATATAGCTTTAGAGAGGCACAGTCCCCTTTGCCTGACAGAAGCCATCTTTTTCCCACACTGTCATCCTCCGTGGCTATCACAACTGGCTCACTTATTTTTTAAGTTAAATTATTTGTCTTCCATGTAGTTGGAGGAAGTCAATTATCTTAAAAACTTCAGTGACTTCTTGTTGGTTTTCTTCAAATGTGACACCCACATGAGGACAAAGAAAGCTTCTCCAAAGGTCCTGATGAAGGTGGACCAGTTTTAAAATTACCCAGGGCTCAGTACTCAACTTCTCAGTGGGAAGCAGATGTCCGTCCTGTGAGAGGAAACTCCAATATTCAACAAGTATTATGAGTCCAAAGTCCCAGGACTCAAAGAATACGCTTAGCACTTTGCCTGAAGTCATGTATGGGAAACCAAACACTTACTTTAGTACCTGCAACATTATAGGATAAAGGTCATACTAGCAGGTGATGAATATCATGCCTTAGGAACTCCAAGCAGACAACGATTTTCTGTACTTTGCTTTAGAGGTGAGAGCAGCATTGGAGGCTCAGGGAAAGTGACATACAGAAGACAACAGCTGCATTTTGGTTGGAGGTGATTTGAAGCTGTTTGTTATTTCATATGGCAGGGATGAGGAAAAATGGGTGGAGGGGAGGAAGGCCTACTTGTTTATTTTCCATCTCCTGTGGAGTATTTGACATCTGGAAGTTCCAATTAGCATTTTTAAAGTTGTGTTTCATTAATCGGCATTAATTGGCATTAATCTGAGATGCCCCGGATGATCTTTTACACTTTTGTTAAACATTGTGATGATGCCTTTATAACTACTTCAAATAGCTGAACCACTGGCCAAATTTTGAAAAGCAGATCATCAATCCAGAAAGTGTGACACTGTGTTCACACACAACCAAGGATTGCAAATGATGCAATTTTAGCACCATATTCTTCATCTAAGACAACTTACCAGAATCCTTTGCATAAATTAATAGTTAAGGTTCTTTTTATAATTCTCTAGTGATCCAATAGTGCACCTTCTCTAGTGACTGACTATGCGCAGACATCAGTATCTACATAGAGTCTAATCAAGTTGTCCAGTTGATATGCTGAGATCCCTGGAAAAAACCAGGAATCTTCAGAGAAGCATTAGTTACCTCTAGAAGTGCTATTTCTTCCACTTTCTTTCTCATGTTACCAAATAGTTTCGCATTAGCTCTAAAGGAGGTAATCTACTTACTCTATCAGGTCCCTTATCTGTATTATCTGTGGCAAAATAATTCTGCTGACTTTGCTCTGAATAATTACCAAGAGCTCACTTAACACGGCCATAATTCTCTCCCCATCTGACTGAGGAATGTTCTTAAACTCCCTCAATCATTCCAGCCCACATTCTTTCAGTATAGCAACAGCGTGTCTGTAACTTTTGTTTCCTTTAATTCAGGATAATCAGAGTGGGTATAAAACAATGACCACCTTTCATAGAATGAACTATACTTACAGTGTTTAATATATATTATCTCATTTGATCCTTAGGACAAAAAGTTATATACATATATGTGTATCTATAAATGTATGTATTTATCGCTTTTTATAGGTAGTGTTGAAACCACAGTTCAAGGGCAGTAGCCCAAGATTACTCCACTAGTGAGCAATAAACTTGGGATTTTAAACACAGTCTTTGGTTTCAAAAGTCAATTTTGTTAAGGCTCATAAAATAATTCTTTGGCTTAGCAAAGCCCCTTGCTTATTTATATATACCACTTTAAACGTATTAAGTATATTAGTTAGAAACATTTTGAATACTAGTGACAAAAAAAACTAACTCAAGCTAGTTTAGTAAAAAATGGAAACTTATCAGTTCAGTTGTCTGCAGGAGAAAGCAGGGGTGTGGCTGAGCACAAGCCCATGGAGCTAGGGACTCTTGTTCTCTCAGGCCTCTCTTTCTCTCCCTCTCTTTCTTTCCTTTTCTTTTGCACACCACCTCCCCATTCCCCGCTTTTTTTTCCAGACAAGCTTCTTTACATAATGAGAAGCAAAACCTTCAGCAACATCTCTAGCTGGTTTGGGTTAGATGCCCATCTCTGGACTCATCAATTGTGGCCAAAACAACGGGGCCCTATCGTGTAAACCCCCTTTAGAACCTCCGCATGTCTAGAATCAGGGAGAGATGAGATTCCCCAAAGAGGGAGGTTAACATTCCCAGAAGGAGGGAATTATATGATTTCAACTTATATTTTCATATGGATAGAAATGCATTTACCACACTCCTAATGTAAATCAGAATTTCTGATTTTCTGATGCTCTAACCACATTTCCTAGTGCCACATTGCACCCAGCACAATGTCTGGCACCCAGAGATGTTCAACTGCTATTCTTGAAAGTATAAATACATTTCACCCATTTTTACTTTCATTCTACTGCTTCATTAAAAATATTTTGTATTTTCTTACATTCCATCTGGAAGTCTATAACTTAGTACCTGTGTAATAAGGGATTTGGCAGTATCACTTCTCTAAAATAACATGTTAAAATGGTAAGCATTCTATGGTTTTCTTGGGGAGACTTTTTTTTTCTTTTTTTTTTTCTTTGAGACGGAGTCTTGCTCTGTCGCCCAGGCTGGAGTGCAGTGGTACAATCTCGGCTCACTGCAACCTCCACTTCCCTGGTTCAAGCAATTCCCCTGCCTCAGCCTCCCGAGTAGCTGGATTACAGGCGCACGTCACCACACCTGGCTAATTTTTTTCTATTTTTAATAGAGAAGGGGTTTCACCGTGTTGGCCACACATGAACTCCTGACCTCAGGCAATCCACCAGCCTCGGCCTCCCAAAGTGCTGGGATTACAGGCGTGAGCCTCCGCGCCCGGCCAGGGAGACATATTTATATGTAAAAAGCAAACGTATCTTGTCATTGGATGCTCATCCACAACAGTCACAAACCCCATTCTAACACCAGCTTTGTGGTTTACTAAGTGATATCAATTTCCCAGCATGGTAGATGACAATGTGTGTATGTAACTTGAATAAAAGCCAGGGCAAAGAGTTGAAACCAGCCTCATTGTCTGGGTATTACTGGAAGTTCTTGTTATCACGGCAGAGGAAATCAAGGATACGGACACTCCAAAGGTGAGGTTAGAGCAGAAGTTTAATAAGCGAAGGGAAGAAAGCTCTCGGGAGCAGAGAGGGGTCCCAGAAAGATGGGTTGCCATTTTACAATGAAATGCAAGGGTTTTTATAGACAAGCTGGTGGGGAGGGTGTTTCATTTACATAAGGCTCAAATTTCTGACAGTTCCCACCCCACTTTTTTTAGTGCTCATGCGGGCTCCTCAGTCTGAGTTACTCCATGTTGCCTATCTCTTCCCACTGCGCATGTGTGAAAAAGGCCAGGAGGCAGGACCCTCTACAGTGGACGCTCCTGGTCCAGGGTAGCTCTTCTTATCAGTGCTGCTGCAGGCACTCCCTGCTGTGCAAGCCTCTTTGTCTGAGTATTTCCAAGAAGGGAGAGGACTGTGCTTACTGGGGCCCACTGTATGTCTGTATGTCACACAGGAGGCCCCTTTCTGTGTTAGAAGCTGCTTTTTTGTTAGAAGGGGATTCTACTTAGGACCTTTGCCCTATCTGCCTAGTTGATTTCTTTCTCTCTCCTCTCACAGAGTGTCATAGAAAGAACTCCAATCCATCAAGCAAAAGTAATTAACAGCAATTCGAATCTTTATTGGACTCTTAGAAAATAAACAAGGAGATCTAATTTGTAGCTCCCACATAGATTTTTGTCTCCACTCCTGTTGTTTTTAATTAATTCAATAATATTTACTAAATGTCTCCTATGTGTCAGACGTGCTTCCAGTGCCCATAGAGCCTGCATGTCTCCACTCCCCGAGTTCCCCTCTCCACTCCTTGGATTCAACTCTCAACTTCAAACTGAGTTTTGAAGTCAGTCAGGGGTGGGGGAGGGTGTTTTGTTTTGTTTTGTTTTGAGACGGAGTTTTGCTCTTGACGCCCAGGCTTGAGTGCAATCACGCGATCTTGGCTCACTGCAACCTCCTTCTCCCGGGTTCAAGAAATTCTCCTGCCTCAGCCTCCCAAGTAGCCAGGATTACAGGCGCCTGCCACTACTCCTGGGTTCACTTTTTTTTTTTTTTTTTTTTTGTAATTTTAGTAAGACGAGGTTTCGCCATGCTGGCCCAGCTGATCTTGAACTCCTGACCTCAGGTGATCCACCTGCCTCGGCCTCCCAAAGTGCTGGGAGTACAGGCGTGAGCCACTGCGCCTGGCCGGGAGGGTGGCTCTTGACTTACAGGGCCTCCTCTCCCCTCCAAGGTCTTCTTTAATTCTGCACATTATTTTAATTATTTCTAACAAGTACCTTGATCTTCATTTGTGAAATCTAGTGACCCAAAGGCAGCTCCCAACCTCCCTGGGAGTTGACAGGGGTGGGGTTGGGAAGAGAGGGGAGAGAGGAAGAGCTACTCTTCCCAAGAAGGGTTTTTGTTTTGTTTTGTGTTTATTTGTTTTGGCTTTTGGTTTTTAGTAGATGGGGGATGTACATGTGGGAGGTGAGGGAGAGAGCAGACTGCAAACCCTGTAACTGATCCATGTATTATCTGTTCTTTTAACTGAGTAACATGCTTTTCAAAAGTGTTTTTCCATGTTTCAGAGACAGAAAAGGGGAGAAAAAGAGAAGAAAAGGGAGAGGAAAAGGTAAAAGAAAAGAAGAGAATGAATTGCAGCTGAGGAAGTGGAAGAGCGAGAAGCGCTTCCAGATACCAGGTAACCTCTTTCTTTGACTCCTGATTTGCCACTCATCTCCCTAAATGCCTTAATGACCTGTCACACAGGTGACTCACATGAAGGCCACATGGTGTATGTTTCTCTTACCACTGTCTGCTATTGAAGACATAGGATTTAGTTTTGGGAAGATGTGTGCTGGAGAAATAAAAAGCAGACACAGTGGTTGAATGCAAAATGAATCATAGGAATTATCCAGTAAAATGGCTTAAAATCATATTCCAGGCTCTGAAGTCATGGAAAGTCTCTCTTAATGCATTGGAACCTAATCTAGTAATTTCACCTGGGTTCCCTATCCGGGCATCTCTTTTCTAATTTGTTCAGAAGTAAACAAGGTAACAGCTTTTAAACAGCCAATTGCCGTGGACATTGATGAAATCTACAGGTTTCATTACTTGATGTCCAAAGACATTTCTTCCTATTTACATCAAAAACACTGTGGAATTCTTAAAGACAGCAAGCCTTTATTTGAAAGAAATACACGTTGAGGTTCTTTAAGGATGAAAGCAGAACTGTCTTGGAGCTGATGCTAAAGCAGAGTGAGAAGACCATGTGTATTTTCAAATAAATTTTCAAAAACTCCTGAGACTTGGGAAAGGGTGTAATAGAACACTGCCTATAGCTGAGCCTTGCAGAAGCTTATCACAGCATAGAAGAAATTGATTGAAAACTCACATGGGCATCAGAAGTTTCCTTTTATTGGAAACTTTTGCAGTTTTGGAGACTCCTTATAAAGACCTGAGTTGTTAGCAGGCATCTAAATCTGGCACTAGAAACAATTGAGATGATTTTACAGTGTATCTGCCCAGATCCTCACTACAAGATTTTCTGGGTGTTTTCTTATTTTTGACACTTGCCTCAATCAAATTGAGGCAGTCTTTTAAATTTCTGTCTAAAATTAACTGGTATTTTCAGGTATATTGGCATCATTTTAAAATCCACTTATTTTTAAGAATATTTGAATGTGAAAAGAGATGTATATGCAAACTGTTGGATCAGGCAAGTTTCCTTCAGGCTGTCTGGATGTGTCTATCTATAGCATTTGGCACATACCTAGCTGTCACTCAAAAAAGATAGCTGATGTTCAAAGTTAATCTGAAGTACCTACTTGAAGTCTGCTTTATTTATTTTTTTAATTTGGCCAGTTCATTCTTGGGGAATGGAAAGGAAGGAAAATGGCCAGGCACAGTGGCTCATGCCTGTAATTCCAGCACTTTGAGAGGCCGAGATGGCCGGATCACTTGAGGTCAAGAGTTCAAGACCAGCTTGCAACATGGTGAAACCCCGTCTCTACTAAAAATACAAAAATTAGCCAGGTGTAGTGGCACACGCCTGTAATCCCAGCTACTGGGGAGACTGAGGCAGGAGAATCACTTGAATCTGGGAGGCAGAGGTTGCAGTGAGCCAAGATTGTACCATTGCACTCCAGCCTGGGTGACAGAGTGAGACTTTGTCTCAAATAAAAGAAAAAAAAAGTGGGGGGGGGGGAAATGAAAGGAAGTGTTTCCAGTTATTTGACTTAATTCCATATACTTTAAAATTTACATTGAACATTAGAGAGTTCTTCAAGTGAATGTCGATTATTAGTCTGTCATTTTACATTAGAAGCAATGGGCTTAAGTCCTCAAACCACATTATAGCTAGACAACACAAAATGTTCATCCTTAGTGTTAATTAACTCGAATACTCAGGTCAAAGGTCTTTATTTTGGCCTATGAATAACCAAATACTGATAATCCACTTTGGTGATTGAGATTGCACATCTACAGGTTTTGGGGGATTGAAGTAGGGTTGTTTTTTGGGGGTTGGATCTGGAGTTTGTAAAAATCTGTTATGGGGCTAAAACAACTGGAATTTACCTCTTTGTCTTTGAAATCTTAGAGATAAAGCCTATATCCTTAGTATATAGCCTGGGGTTTGAAGAGAATTGATGCTGATGGACTCTTGGTTGCCTACCTGTATCCTTTCTTCTTTGTTTCTGCCAGAACCTTGATTTTGTTTAGATATCTCCTCCTGTCCCACATAGTAATGCATTTCAGGGGAAGCTGACCCCAATCCCACCTCTAGATGTGGGCCTGATTGGCAGAAACATGACAATCTCATCCCCTTGCTCATGTTTAGTTCAGTGATAGGCATGGGGCGCAGCTCTGGCCAGTGAAACTAGAGGCAAAGTTTGCTGGGTGGGGGCAGAAGAGGAGTTCCAAGGACCATTTCTGAGAGAGGATTATAAAGATATATTTCCCTTATTCCTCTGAATGTTGTTGTATTTGCATGTGATGCCTGGAACTGCTGCAGCTATGTTGCTACCAGCCTGAGGTTAATGTTGATATAAGGAAGGGAGAGCAGAGTAAAAAAGAATCTGGCTCTTCAATGACCATGATAAGCCACTGAATCAACTACTTCTAGACTTCTTTCTTTGTGAGATAATACATTTCCCTATTGTTAACACCATTGGGTTTCTTTTATTGCCAGACAAATGGACCATAACTGATAAAGCTGTCCTTGGGGATTTGGAGCCTTGGTCGATTCGGTTGCTGAAATAGCTTTCCTAGTGCCACAACTTACAATAATGTGGGCTTTAACTATTCTATCAAAAATGAAAACTGTATGAGACAGCTCAGCTGAAGATATGCCATTTTAGAGCAAGAATCAAAGCTAGTCTGTGTGATTTGGGGTGATCCAACAAACTTCAGTGTCACTTATTAAATTGGGCTGAAAGTGCCTCTATTTCCCAGAAGTACTTTCAGGATAAATTCAATTATATAGTTTTAAAGTACTTTTAGAAGAAAGACATATGAATTTGAATAATGATAGCCTTTTCTGACAAGTCTTTATATCCATATAAGAACAAAGGCTTCTAGCATTTCCTCTCTTCTGAGTCTATGGAGTAATCAAGCATGTATGCTATTGTAATTTCAGTGGTAGCAAAGAAAAAAAAATAATTCATAGAGAAAATCACTATAGAGATGTACTTCTCAGATCCATTCCCATTATACTCGGACAAAATAGCCGCCCATAAGTGACACAGAAGTATACAGAATCTCAGAACTAGACTTTTGACACACCAGTGGAGTGCAGATTCTGTAACATCATGCAGAAATGAACAGAATGGTTTTGAAGCAAGTTTAAAGACAAAATTAATATACAGTTATTTTAAGAGGAGAAACATACTATGTTTGTGGGTAGACTGATTCAAGTTGAAACATGCTAAATTTTCATGAGCAAGAGAATGAATGAATACAATTGAATATTATGTAGCAGTGAAAATTAACAGACAGGATGTACCTACATTTACATCAATGAACTGCACATGTATAACAATAAACAGAAAAAGTAAGACATAGAAGAATATATACAATATGTTCATATTAGTATAAAAAATAGTACCATGTAAACTGAGACTATTCTTTAGGGATATTACATTTATAGTAAGTATAAAGAAACTCATGATGGTGATAATCACTGCATTTAGAATACTTGCTACCTCTGAGCATTAGGAAAGGGAATGTGATCAGAGGGAAAAGCAAATGGGTATTTTACACTTTAAATTATATTGAAATATTTTATTCTTTAAATTGAATAGCAAATGCATGAATCTTCACTCTATTATTTTTATAGTTTTATTGTTTGTGTGAAATTTTATAAGATGTTTACGATAAAACAAAATAAGACTCTCAGTTTTATCCCTGATGGGAGACACACTGGTACTGAAAATTTTCTCAGCTGTGTGAGAATGACAGTCTCACTTTTGACTTAGAAGATTCTAGGTTCACTACTCACTGTGGTGTTTTTCTAACCATATAAAGAGGGAAGCTCCTTGATACCTATGTAAGAGAGCCAGACAAACATGTGAGTCTAAATAGAGTCTCTGGTTAGTTTATTATAATTGTTTTTCTTTTAATCCATGTCGAATGTACTACACTGTACTCTAGCAGGCAGGGTTATACTGCTCAGATACTCTTCCCCTTGCAAGGTAATTGTCATGGCTTTTTTTATGCGTCAATGTGACTGGCTCAGAAGATGCCCAGATATCTGATTAAAAATTATTTATAAGTGTGTCTATGAGAGTGATTCTAGAAGAGGTTAGAATTTGCATCGGTAGACTGAGTAAAGTAGATGGTTCTCCCTGTGTGAGAAGGCATTATCCGACCTGCTGAGGACTCAAATAAAACAAAAAGGTAGAGGAAGTTTCACTTTACTCTCAGCATCTGGCTGCCTAGGCTAAGACATCTGTCTTCTTCCTTCCTTACACTGGGACTTATACCATCAGAGTTCCTGGTTCTCAGGCCTTCGGATTCAAACCAGAGTTTACACCACTGGCTTTCCTGGGTCTCTACTTTGCAGCTTCTCCAATTATGTGATTCAATTTATATATATACATATATGTGTGTCTGTGTGTATATATATATTTATTTGTAATTAATTAATATTTATTTTAATTATTTTCATTAATATAATTTATATATTTATTTTAATTAATTTTTATATTTTATATATATAAAATCTTCTGTTACTTTGACCCATTGTCCCATTGTCATCTTGCAATAACTCTTCACCACACATCTCTCCTTCATGTCATTTAAGGCAGTTGTATTTATATTTATTTGTGTAATCAATTGATCGATGTCTGTTTTTCCTGACAGACTGCAAACTCCAAAAAGGCAGACTATCCTGTTTTACTCACCATTATATTCCCAGAGCTTAAAAAAGTGTTCAGTGTATACTGGCTGAATTAATTGAATAAAATAAAATAGGATCCACATCATTTTTTTTCTTCACCGTAGCCTACTGACATAAAGACTTTCTTAAATTTTTCCCAGTGACATACAAAAATGGGTTACTGTCTTCCTTCTCACCATATCTTTCTGTTTCATTTTTCTTGATTATTCTTAACACTACTTGTCTATTTTATTTTCGGTTTCTCAAACCCGACTTGGGATAGGTGATACCAGGAAACATGAGGAAGGCAATGAGAAGAGTGAGGCAGTAGAGAAGACAAGCCAGGGAGGGAGACTGGAGCAAGATTCTGATCTGAGGGAAGAGGCACCACATGTCCACACCCTCAGAAGACTGAGTGGTCTTCATTCTGTGGTATAACTAGAAGCGGGGAATTGATTGGGGAGCTGGAAATTATGCATCTTGGAGGAAGGGCCAGTCAAATTAGTTGGGCATGAACTCACTGCTTATGTAGATTCTGGGGACATAGTGTGGCATAGTGGTTGAGATGCAGGCTGCAGAGTTAGCCAGACGTGGTTCAGACTGAGGTAGGTTTGAGATCTCCTTCTGCCAGTGCACCTATTGGGGAGCTTTGGGCTGTAATCAACAGAAAACCTAACCCAGATGAGCTTAAACAATAAGAAATTTATTGACATAGCTGGAAATTCAAGTTTGGGTAACTTTCAGGGTCAGCTTGATCCAGTGGCTCTTATTCTTTTTTCTTCTTCTTCTTCTTATTTTTTGCCATACTTTCCTCCCTCAAAAAGTACATGTACTTTTCTCTGTCTGCTTTGTCCCCAGGCTGGTTCCTCCCTTGGTGATTCTGCGTGCATGCCACCTTCCCAACATCAGCCTCTTTCCTCTTCTAGGAGATCCCAGATTTTTTTTTTCTCACTGTAGAGACAATATAGGTTCCTTTTAAGAATTTGGAAAATAAAGAGAATAATACATAAAAATTAAAATTATCACTAATACTTCTATTTTGAAAAATCTCTAATGAGCATATATATATATTGTACATATACTTGTGAATATCTTTAAGATACATCTGTGTGTATGCATGTGTGTATATATCTCATCATGTATGTTAAAACAGTTTGGCTTTCATTTATATTCTGTTTGCCAGATTTATTCTGTTTGCCAGATTTAATCTTCTCTTATTAGACATTTTGTTGGGTTTTAATAAACATGACATTACTTTTCCAAAAAGAAATTAATTTGAACTTTATGTAGTTGTTTAAATCTAAATGACCAAGTTATGCCTTTTATGCAAAGGTATTAAACCTAATTTCCTTGCAGCAGGGTTTCTGTTTAGTTGATAGTACTTGTTTTTACTTAGAACACTTAGCTGATTTGAAATTGAGTATTAGTCTTCTGGTTTTGCCTTGTGTTGTTTGATGTTGGATTTGAGAATAGTTTGCCTGGGGCCTTCTTAAACCTACATTGAAATAATTTCCTCGTCTCGTGATTTTTACGTCAGAAAAGTTCCGTGAACTTGTATCATATTTACTCCCTGGTGCAAGGTTACTGTGCTCTCTGGGGGAGCGCCTGTACACATACATTTATGAACATAAGGATGGTAAATTGATTGTGGAAAATTCCCTTTATACATGTAGAGGAAATGCTTTTTAACAATATATACATTCTGAGTCTAACACTGCCAAGAATATAAAACCCCAAATCCCTAGCCTGTGTAATGTGTAATTATCTGTGAAACTAGATTTGTGTGTATGTGTTTGTGTGTATGTGTTTTTATGTGTGTGTGTGTGTCAAGACACAGAGCTTGGTCCCCATCACCTGTGGGTAATTAGCTGGGATTGCGGAGTGCATCTGGCTATCCTTGCAGACATCAGTCTCTGTTATGCAGAACCAATAATGGTTTCTCATCCTGGAAGCAACCCCCTGCTAATCTTGGTGAAATAGCAGTAGCACTCACAGCAGCTCTGCTTTCATTAAAAATTAATGGTGATGTGGGCACTGGGAATTAATTATAAGCTGTGAAATCTATGTCTGATATGTTTAAGAAAAAAGAAAACTATGACTGCTCAAAATAGACTATTTTCAATGCATTTTGGGTGTTCCCTTTCTACCACAAAAAAGGTTTAATTGATTTCAAAACTCCTTTTTTTGCTCTTTTTATTAAAAAATACACAGTTCGAAGTGCTTCTTTTGCTCTTCAATGATTAAAAAAAAACAAATAGTTCTTCCTTCCAAATAATTCTTTCTAATAAAACTGGTAATACGTTCATGATTTTGCTGGCAATTTGGGTACTAGAATGTTTATATCTTATTGAAAGCTTAGAACAATAGTAATGAAATCAGAAGAGATTTATTATTTGGTGCTGTTACTTGTTTAGTATTTGTTTCTGTTAATTATTTGAATTACATGAAATATGTTTTGCATTAAATCTTTCAGTATGAAGGAACAGATGCTTGGGAAGATAGAAAAGAATCCTTTTGCCTTGGGAATGTTTTCTCCTGTTTTTTTATGATTTGGAATTTGGTGCTTTTCCAAGGTATTCTAGATGCTTAATGAGGTCTGGTAAGGATGATATGATAGGCTTATAGGAAGTGCTAATTTTTACAAATGAGTTCTTTCAGGATTTGCCCTCAGGATTTTACTACCCTACGTTTTGAAAGAAAAAGCTCAAAGTAAGGTACTTATGTCCTGAAATATCTGTGGGGCATGCTCTTTCCTTCCTTCTTCCCTCCCTCCCCCCTCCCCCACCTTTTCTTCCTTCTCATTCATTTATTCATTCAATGATTTCTTCATCCCCCATTTTTGATTACCTTAGGTGTTCACTGCACTTGGTTCTCTCTGAGATGTGAAGATAAAACAAAGCCCTAATGAGCCTTTATTTAATCCTTACAGCAACCCTATGGGTTAAGGTTAAACTATCATTTCCATTTAAGAAATCAAGGCTTAGGAAGTTAAATCCTTGGTTGCTCAAGGTCGCTGAGTTAGTAAATGATAGGTCAGGGTCTTTTTTTTCTGTCTTTGCCTCCCTTGGAGCGAACTCTCTCCCTATTCTCCCTATGTGTCAGAGATGGCTCTGAACCCAGATCTGTGGGTTTCCAGAATGTAAGCTCATTACCCTACACCATTCTGCATTAACACATGAGATAGAAAAATGTGAGAACGATGAAGCATGATTTAAATAGACTCAACTAAAATGTAGATGAATCCGTGGATGATAAAATCTTCAAGAAGTTAATTTAAGAATGATACCATTTATTGTGCACTATTATGTCCAAGAAGTATTTACATTAGTTATCACTATTTTTTTTACTGTATGTGTGGTTTTTTAAAAAAAATTTTTAAATTATACTTTAAGTTCCGGGATACATGTGCAGAACGTGCAGGTTTATTACATAGGTATACACGTGCCATGGTGGTTTGCTGCACCCATCAACCCATCATCTACATTAGGTATTTCTCCTAATTCTATCCCTCCCCGCAAGCCCCCCACCCACTGACAGACCCTGGTGTGTGATGTTCCTCTCCCTGTGTCCATGTGTTCTCATTGTTCAACTCCCACTTATAAGTGAGAATATGCGGTGTTTGGTTTTCTGTTCCTGTGTTAGTTTGCTGAGAATGATGGTTTCCAGCTTCATCCATGTCCCTCCAAAGGACATGAACTCATCCTTTTTAGTGGCTGCATAGTATTCCATGGTGTATTTGTGCCACATTTTCTTAATCCAGTCTATCATTGATGGGCATTTTGGTTGGTTCCAAGTCTTTGCTATTGTGAATAGTGCTGCAATAAACATATGTGTGCATGTGTCTTTATAGCAGCATGATTTATAATCCTTTGGTTATATACCCAGTAATGTGATTGCTGGGTCAAATGGTATTTCTGGTTCTAGATTCTTGAGGAATTGTCATACTTCTACAATGGTTGAACTAATTTACACTCCCACCAACAGTGTAAAAGTGCTTCTATTTCTCCACATCCTCTCCAGGACCTGTTGTTTCCTGACTTTTTAATGATTGCCATTCTAACTGGCGTGAGATGGTTATCTCATTGTGGTTTTGATTTGCATTTCTCTAATGACCAGTGATGATGAGCTTTTTTTCATATGTTTGTTGCCTGCATAAATGTCTTCTTTTGAGAAGTTTCTGTTCATATCCTTTGCCCACATTTTGATGGGGTTGTTGGTTTTTTTTTTTCTTGTAAACTTGTTTAAATTATTTGTAGATTCTGGATATTATCCCTTTGTCAGATGGAGAGATTGCAAAAATTTTCTCCCATTCTGTAGGTTGCCTGTTCACTCTGATGATAGTTTCTTTTGCTGTGCAGGAGCTCTTTAGTTTAATTAGATCCCATTTTTGAATTTTGGCTTTTGTTGCCATTGCTTTTGGTGTTTTAGTCCTGAAGTCTTTGTGCATGTCCTGAATGGTATTGCTTAGGTTTTATTTAGGGTTTTTAGGTTTTAGGTCTTATGTTTAAGTCTTTAATCCATCTTGAGTTAATTTTTGTATAAGGTATAAGGAAGGGGTCCGGCTTCAGTTTTCTGCATATGGCTAGCCAGTTTTCCCAATACTATTTATTAAATAGGGAATCCTGTACCCATTGCTTGTTTTTGTCAGGTTTGTCAAAGATCAGATGGTTGTAGATGTGTGGTGTTATTTCTGAGGCCTCTATTCTGTTCCATTGGTCTATATAGCTGTTTTGGTTGCTATAGCCTTGTAGTATGGTTTGAAGTCAGGTAGCATGATGCCTCCAGCTTTGTTCTTTTTGGTTAGGATTGTCTTGGCTGTGCAGGCTCTTTTTTGGTTCCATATGAAGTTTCAAGTAGTTTTTTCTAATTCTTTGAAGAAAGTCAGTGCCCAAAGTAACTTACTGATTCAATGCTATCCCTATCAAGCTACCATTGTTATCACTAACTCTTACTGAAATCCTATAAGGTTGTCCCATCTACAGATGGAGAACTGTGGCTTAGTTTAGAAAGATTATCTTGCTGAAGACCGTAGATCTAGTAAAAGTTTGGAGATTTAAAGCCAGGTGTGTTTGATTTAGGTTCTTTTCATGACACCACATGATCTTTGGAGGATGAAGTCATAGAGAGCCACTTGCTATGACAGAGAGGAATCAACTAGAAGTTTACATATTCTCTTAGTGGGTGCTTAGCATATGCCAGGCTTTGCGCCAAGCACCTAAGCTACAGCAATTGTGGACCAACAAATCTTTCCCTCAAAAACCTACTGTCTAGTCCTTCTGACACTGAAATCAAAGCTGCTTTTAGCCCACTGCCTATGAGAACATTTCTGACATATCTATTTATTTTGACTAAAAATGGTGCATAATCAGGCCATATTTCTGAAAATGTTAATTAGGAAAGCAATTTTCTGTTTTCATTAAGGACAAGTGTCTTGGGTGAAGAGAGGGAAGAATAAAAGTTAATATTTGGTGCAACACTGGGCCACACTAACCATCACATTAACCACGGGAAGAAAGTCAGCTTTGGGGTTTTAAGTGTTTAGAGGTCTCTTATTAAAAAAAAAAAAGTTTATTTGAAGTTGCTATGGTTACATTTTATTCATAAAGGTAAAACAACTGAAAAAGTGGCCGAGAGAAATAATAATAAAGTCATGAGCCAACATTTGCCAAGTGCTCACTGCATGCTCGGCACCATAACACATGCCTCCATGTGTCATTTAATGTAATCCTCATGACAACCCCAGCAGATAGCCTTATAATTCTCATTTTACAGAGCAGAGTAAGGCACAGACAAGTACAGTTAATATGCCCAAGGTCCAACAGAAGAATGGGAATTTGAACCTAGGTAGTTTATGATCCAGGTTGATTAAATTCATTTAACAATTGCTCATTTGTCCCTTTATTTTGCTTATCTAACACGGTATAGCACTCATTTCACTTAATTCAACAGAGAGTTTTGCTTCAAGCCTTCTAAAGTGTCATAATTACTCATTGTTATCACAAAACATGTATTTAGCACCAACCACATGCCAGGCCTCATACTAGCTGACCAATATACACAGTTGTTTGGCAGAAGCTAAGGTAATGTTTATCTTTTAGGTTTGTGTTTTATGTAAGTCCCTACAATGTTATATCTTCTCATAATCTTTCTGCAGAAAATTACAAGCTGGCTGCAGAATAGCAATGAGTTATTCTTTTCTATTCTTTTGTGTAAGACATAATTCAGGTTATGGAAAGGTCTGATTTCATAAACCTATGATTAGGTGAGGTAACATACAAACATGTAGATTCATTCAGGGTCTAGTTTTTACAGCTTTCTGAAGTCCATATGAGAACTCCAGTGTGTCTTCCTTTAAAAAATATATACCTTGTTTTTGGAAGATGATCTAGGGGATAAGGTAAGATTGAGGTCACAGGAAACAAGGGTCCATGAAAATTCAGTGCAAGGCTTTAGTTATTGTGGTTGTTGGCAGTCAGAGAGTGGTTAAGTGATGACCGTTGCAGCATCCTTCCTCTGGCAGCAGCAGGAGCTGGGTGACGCTGAGCTGCCTGTTTCCAGGCCACTCACTGTGGCTTTGATGTGCTGTGTCTGCACCTCATTCCCCAGTTCTGTTCTCCAGCATTTCATTGTCAGCCACGGCCAGGATACCCCGCTGCCTCTCACTTCCATCACACAGCCAGCCCCAAGCAGACTGTTTTTAAAAACATAAGCCAGTCTTGCTTCTCTGCAGATGGAATGTTTTACGTGAGAAATAATCCAGCTGAGTGTTTGCTCCACAGTTTGAATAAGAATGAACTGGCCAGTGGCTTAGTAGAGATTCAGGTCAGGAATGTGTTCTGCTTTCAGAAGGGGAAGTTAATGGTGGAAATTTGTAAACTGCTGTTGTTGGGTTGACATAATATGTATGGTCTAGTAGGATTAGAAATTGATTCTAGAGTTAGACACAGGTTGAAGTCCTGGTGTTGCTTTTCAGTAGCCACCCCTTGTGAGCCTCAGTTTTCCTTCCATGAAACTGAGGAAAAACTTGATGCAAGAAGTGAAGAGAGAATGCAGGTACAGTGTTTAACATATTGCCCGACACGTGCTCAGTTAATGCTGTCTATTTTTTTTTTTTTTTTGATCATTTTGGTCTTTATTTTATGGTAAAGGGAAAGCAACCCACTGTTTTTAAATCTTCCGCAAAAGCATGGTTACCAATGGCCTAGAAAATGACAAATAGTGTTAACTCCTTCATATCAATACCCTTTCCACTAATATTGTTTCTAGTGGAGCCAGTATGATTATGCTTTGATTTGCTAGCATGATTAAACATATAACAGTGTAAGAGTCAACTAACTGATGACTTTATCAGGGAAGCCTCCATTCTATTTTAAATTTCCTATCTTCCTTTTTTATTTTTTTGAGACAATATCTCACTCTGTCACCCAGACTGGAGTGTAGTGGCTATCGTAGCTCACTGCAGCTTCAGCCTCCTGGGCTCAAGCATCCTCCCATCTCAGCCTCCCAAGTACCTGGTACTCAGGCATGCACCACCATGCCTGGCTAATTTTTAAAAAATTTCTTGTAGAGACAGGGTCTCACTATGTTTCCCAGGCTGGTCTCAAACTCCAGGGCTCAAGCAATCCTCTTGCCTCGACCTCCCAAAGTGCTGGGATGATAGGCATGAGCCACTGCACTCAGACTGTCTTTGTAATTTTATCAGATTTACTTTAAATGCTTTGTCGTTTTAGTGTCAGAAACATGTGCATTCATGCTTATTTTACTCTCTTGGTGTAATTTTCTTATATACAGCCCCTCTTTAGCCCTAACAGTACTTTCTGATTAAGTTTTCTTTTGTCTGGAATTAATATGGAAGCGTCAGTTTTCTTTTCTGTGCAATGGAATAAACTAGTGATACACATAACATGGATGAATCTCAAAAAACATTAAGCAGAGTGAAGGAAGCCAGACACAAAGATTACATGCAGTCTAAAAGCATTTTTTAAAAGACTCTTGAAAAAATAAATCTAATTTATAGTGACAGAAAGCAGATCAGTGGTTACTTGGGGCCAAGGGTGGGGTGGGGAAATTGACTGGGGAAGGAATAAAGGAAACCTTTCGTGGTGACAGAAATGTTCTGTATCTTGATTGTGGTGGTAGTTACAGGAGTGCGATCAAACAGTGTTCTTAAAATGGCTATACTTTATTGTATATAAAGCATGTTGCAGTAAAGTTAAATAACAAAATTCTGATCGGATGGTTTCTGTCTTTTTTACAACATGGGTTTATTTAGCCTTAATTATTAACAACAGTTGCATACTCAAAGATTTCTAGATTGATAGCTATTTTCCCTCAACATTTAAAATACATTGTTCTATTATCTACCTATTGTTGCTGAGAAGACAGTCAGTTCCATTGTTACCGTGTCTTATTTTCTTCTCCCCGGAGCTTTGTTTACTTCTTGTTTTGGATGTTGTGCATTTTCAGTAAGATGTGTCTTGTTGTGTATTTGTATTTTTATTTATTTTGCTTAAATTTGGCTATGATTTATTACTAAATATAATGACTTCTTTCTTTAATTGTGGAAAGCTTTCAGCCACTCTCTCTTTGGATATTGGTTCTCCAACCTCTCCATTCCTTCCTTTAGGAATTCCTATTAGATGTATGAATTAGACTCTTATTTTAACCTTTTAGTATCTTAATATCCCTTAGATATTTCATATTTTTAATATCTCTTTTATTTGTGCTGCACTTGTGCTAAAATAATTTCCCTAGGTCTATCTTACATTTCATTAATTCTTTGTCACCTGTGTTGGGATTTCTATTTCAATGAGTATACTTTTTGTCACTATGATTTCAATTTCATACTTTTCAAGCATGCCTATGTGTTTTTTAATATTTTCTACCTTTAGCTCTTTGGACATGTTAATCATGTTTATTTCTAAATCTCTTTCATTTTCTTCCATTATTCCAGGTCATGGTGTGCCAGTTCTGCTCTCTGCTGTATTTGTGTCCTGTTTCCTTATGTCGTTTGTAATTTTTGATCACAAGCACATTTTCAACAAGGTTTGTTTACCATGGGACCCCCATGAGGCCTGAACTACAGAAGTGGTTTGGGGTTTGCCTCTGCCAGGTCCCTGGAGGTTTCATTGGCCCTAGATTAATTTTTATGTTAAACTTCTGTGGTAAATTGTGTTTCTGGAGAAGACCACAACAATAGGCCCTCTCCCAATAGCTCTTTGTAATGTGATCTTGCCACTCCTCCATCAAGAGGTGGAGTTTATGATCCCTTCCCCTGATTCTGAGCTGCCTGTGACTGACTTTGATTGACAGAATGTGGCAGAAATGACACTGCATCACTTCCAAGACTGGCCTTATGAGACTCCCAACTTTTGCTTTCACTACTTGGAGAGCTCCCTTTTGGAGGCCAGTCATCGTGTTAGAAGCATAACTAACTGGAGACCACTATGTGGTGGACAAGCTCATGCTGTCTACATATAGAGGGAAATGGCATATCAATGAATTAAACATGAAAGTGAAGATTTCTTGGCCCTCTCCATCTTACTCAGCCCATTGGAGCCACCAGCTGAAAGCAAGGGAGTGAATGAGCCCAGCCCCGAGTGGAGCAGAAGGAGCCCACCCAGCGAAGCCCGGCCTGAATTCCTGACTAACAGGTGATGAGCAAGTAGTTTGAATCCACCACCTAGCCTTGAGATTCCGATTCTTGCAGTCGATCCTTTTCCACTCATTGTGTAGGCAGTTGGGAACATGTCTTCTCATTTCATTACTCTAGTGGGGGAAACTTTTCAAGTGTTTCACTGGGGCCCTTTCCAGTCAGATTAGTTTACTGCAATGACCAGAAATGCATCTTCACTCATGATGGCCCAGGCTAATTCTTGACCCCTCTGGCACAACTGTCTCTCATCATCATAAAGAAGCATAACATATATAACTATTCCCTCTCTTATGCCACCCCTCTCCTCACAAACATGTAGTGGTTTCCAATTTTCTATGAAATAAAACTCTTGTTTTTCAGTTCCAGATATTTTTATCTAATGAAAGGCCCACATTTCTTACTTATGTATCTATTTATTTATTTATAAGAGATGGGATCTCACTATGTTGCCCATCTGGTCTTGAACTCTTGGCCTCCAGTGATCCTCCCACCTTGGCCTCCTAAAACATTGGAATTATAGGTGTGAGCCATCACATCCAACAAAATCCCCACTTTTCTTATCTCGCTGGTCTACATATCTGTTTCTCAGTCAACCTGAACTATCTCTTCTTCCTCTATGTACCCCACTCCATATCCTGTCTCCATAATTTTACTCTCATTATTCTCTTTGCATGAGATACCCAAAGCTCTGGTGTTCACATGTAGATAGATCTAACCTATCTTTCAAACCCCACTAAATCACCTCCTCCACTATAAAGCCTTTTTTGGTAACCCAAGCTGTAATGTCTCCCTCCTTTGAAGCCCAGTAATATTTTTTACCTGTCAATGTCTTATGATTTCTACCTTCTCAGATTTTTAAAGCATAGTGGTTTAGAATAGAAGTTGACAAATTACAGTCCAAATTACTGACCAGATCCAGCCCACTATCTGTTTAGGAGAAATAAAGTTTTATTGGAACACAGTCACACTCATTCATTAAGATACTGTCTATGGTTACTTTTGCACTACAATGGCAGAGTTGATTCTTTGTAAGGGAGACCAACAAAGCTTAAAATATTTGTTGTCTGGCCTTTTACAGAAAAAAGGTTGCTGATCCTTGATTTAGAGCATGAAAATTGGATTTTGTATTACACCTTTATATATATATATATATATATATATATTTTATTTTACTGTGAGTTCTGGGATACATGTGCAGAATGTGCAGGTTTGTTACATAGGTATACATGTGCCATGGTGGTTTGCTGCATCTATCAACCCGTCATCCAGGTTTTAATTCTGCATGTATGTATTTGTCCTGATGCTCTCCCTCCCCTTGCTTCCCACCCTGCAACAGGCCCCAGTGGGTGATGTTCCCCTCCCTGTGTCCATGTGTTCTCGTTGTTCAACTCCCACTTATGAGTGAGAACATGCAGTGTTTGGTTTTCTGTTCCTGTGTTAGTTTGCTGAGAATGATGGCTTCCAGCTTCATCCGTGTCCCTGCAAAGGACATGAACTCATTGTTTTTTATGGCTGCATAGTATTCCACGGTGTATATGTGCCACATTTTCTTTATCCAGTCTAACATTGATTGGCATTTGGGTTGGTTTCAAGTCTTTGCTATTGTAAATAGTGCTGCAATTAACATATGTGTGCATGTGTCTTTATAGTAGAATGATTTATAATCCTTTGGGTATATACCCAGTAATGTTACCCCTTGATATTTACCAGCTGTATGATTCACAGCTTGCTGTGAAGGCCAAGTGACAGAATATGAATGCACTCTTTTGGAATCTATAAAGTATAAATGTAGAGTGTTACTATTGCTATTACTTTTGCCTTAACTCAAAGTGTGTTATGGTTTGCCTCTAACTGAGTAAACAGTTCTTATAAGGAAATGGAAAGAAAGTAGAAACAGGGTGGTGTCAGTGAGATACTATCTTATTCCTGCAAGAATAACCATTATCAAAAAATAAAAATAATAATAGATGTTGGCAGGGATGTGATGAAAAGGAAATGCTTTTAGACTGCTGTGGGAACGTAAACTAGTACAACCACAGTGGAAAACAGTGTGGGGATTCCTTAAAGAACTACAAGTAAAACTACCATTTGATCCAGCAATCCCACTACTGGGTATCTACCCAGAGGAAAATAAGTTATTATACAAAAAAGATACTTGCACACGAATGTCTACAGCAGCACAATTTGCAATTGCAAAAATATGGAACCAGCCTAAATGCCCATCAGTCAATGAGCGGATAAAGAAATTGTTTTATATATATATAAATATATATATATATATATATGCACATACACGCACAAATACACACACCCACATATATATATACACACCCACACACACCATAGAACACTACTCAGCCATAAAAAAAAAAATAATGGCATTCACAGCAACTTGGAATGGAACTGGAGACCATTATTCAAAGTGAAGTAACTCAAGGATGGAAAACCAAACATCATATATTCTCACTCACAAGTGGGAGTTAAGCCATGAGGATGTAAAGGCGTACAAATGATACAGTGGACTTTGGGGACTTGGAGAAAAGGGTGGGAGGGGGTAAGGATAAAAGACTACACACTGAGCACAGTATACACTGCTTGGGTGTTGGGTGCACCAAAATCTCAGAAATCACCACTAAGGAACTTATTCATGTGACCAAACACCACCTGTTCCCCAAAAAACCTATATAAATAAAAAAGAAAAAGAAACAGGGTGGTGCTATGTTAGGTATTATTGCATTCTTTCTATAACAGTGTATAGATATGTGTGCACAAGCAACGTGATCTAGATAGAAGCTTCAGTAAACAGAGACCTATGTTAAACTTAGAGAAACAGAGAAAAATTTTCCCTTGTAAGCTCTGATGTGGAACAATGTGGCCACAGTATAGACACAGGTTAGTGTGTACCAGCACGTCTTTGGTACATATCTTTGCTGTGTAAAATGTCCACCTGAAGATGAGATTTCAAAAGTGAAAAAGTTGACATTGTCCTTTCTATCTTGAAATAATCTCTCAGCTTTTGTGTTTTTGTAGAGGCAGATTTTTGAACATGGAATGTCAAAGATGATTTCTCAGTGTGGATAAAATAAATGAGAGGCCATTGTTAAAAACAAAAAATGAGGCCAACTCCACACTGACAGCTCAGAGATGGTGGTTAAGAAAACCCTGTTTCTAACCAAATCCCACAGCCAGTAGTAGTTTAAAAGAAGTAATGTATGTCCCATCAGGAAATTTTGCTTCTACATCTCTTCTGGGATGTTATTAAATTTTCTTCTAGGAAGGAGACCAGTAAGCTACAAATTGTTTTCTCTACTGTTTGTGCAGTGAAAGCAGTGGGTGGGAGGGGAGTGTTTAAGGAGTCTGGCATTCTGTGGGGCATCAGGGCCTCTTTAATTAGAGGAAAGCTGTCAGGGAAGATGGACAGTGTTCCCTTTGTTAGGGCAACACAGTGTCATTCAAAATCATATTTGTTTTTAAACTCGGTGTATTTGCACACAACCACAATGAGATACACAGTTTAGATGATGCATGAGAATTTTGATAGGAGATGTTTGCTTTCAAAAATAAAACAAATAGTGACACAGGCTTTTGAAAACCAAGAGTTGCAATGAGAGTGCTGTAAAAAGTTCACTCTAACTTTGAAATTTGGTGGTAAATGGGTTATATCAGCTTGAGGGGAACTATAACACTCATGGATACTTTGAATATGAAAATGGAATAAAAACTGTTCTGTCAGTAGAAGTAAATTTTACAACACTGAACCCTTTGTTGCTTTTTTTCTTTCTTAGGCATCTTCAACTCTAAGTAAATTCATACAACAATAAAATGGTATAAATTGTTAAAACTTTTCAATTTCTAGGACTTTCGTTGACTTGGGCAAGATTAAGAGGAGAGGTTAGTGTCTGCATATCTTAGTGATGATATTCACATCATCCAGGAAATTTTATTTTCTAGAACAAATTGACTATTATGGCTAATCAATAGTGTACTGATACCTTAATGAAGCGTTTCCTTTAAGAGAAGTGACCTAGGGTGGAACCTGTTGTTGACATTTGCCCCAGGTCACTGGTATATAAAATGCCGTGTGTTGTGCTTACTTTTTTATGTTGTTTTATTATAAGCAGTCCTGGATTACCCAATAGGCAAGCTACACATTCCAAAAGTATCAATAAAATAGGAGCATGAAAAAAGAAACAACTAGGGTTGCTCAAGAAATTGATATATAAACATCAAAGTAATTTTCATGAAAGACAAAAATGAGACTCTATTGGACTTTGTTATAGCTGCTATTCAGGCACCACATAATGATGTTTTGATCAATGATAGGCCACATATACAACAGTGGCTCCATAAGATTATAATGGAGCTGCACTGTATAGGTGTATCATTTTTCCTTTACACCATACTTTTACTGTAGCTTTTCTATGTTTAGATACACAAATACTTACAATTGTATTACAACTGCTTACAGTATTCGATAGAGTAACATTCTGTAGGGGTTTGTGGCTAGGAGCAGTAAGCTGTATCATAAGCCTAGATGTGTAGTGGGCTATACCATCTGTGTTTGTGCAAGTACACTTTATGATGTTTGCACAATCATGAAATTACCTAATGATGAATTTCTCAGAACATATCCCTGTCGGTAATGACTATATGAATTTTAGCAAGGTTTCTATGCTAAATCATACATTGGGGGAGGGAACACCACAAAATTTTCAATGCTTAGGCCTTTAAAAGTCATAATCAGGCCTGATTACATGTCACATCATAATTTTGTTGTATCATAGTAGGCTTTTTAGAGAAAATCAAAGAAAGAAAAGCCACAGCCCCATAGACTCCACAAGGAGCCTACACAAGCATAAGAAATATACCCAGGAAACAATTAGAGACCTAATCAGTTTATAATTTAGTTATAATTGTGTTTGTTTGATGTTTTATTTGGTTTGACTATGTTGTTAACTCTTATGTTGACAGAGTACTTTATTAAATTGTCAAATACCCATTTGTTTGAAATATGGGTAATTTGCAGTTACTGATTACATGCTGTGAGACATGACCCACCACACTGCAGGTAGATGATCAGAGAGTATCTCTCCATAGTTGAAGTTTGCCCAGCTATAGCCCAATAGACTAATGACTGTGGAAGTGAGCTGCATGGAACTCAACTAACTGGAGCCTTCAAATAATTGGATTTTTTCCTCTTGTACTATTTTTTCTGTTTAAAAGAGAAGCAATGCCATGACAATAACCCAGATAAATTTTTTTAAAGTGGGTTCCTAATTGTGGTTCTGGAGCAGTACATATTAAGCCCAATTTCCTGGCCCGCTTCCATCTACAGTTCTGCTTAGTGAAAACTATTATTGCTAAGGATGATGCTGGAAAACCCCAACTTTTAAAGAAGTATTACTTTTGTTTGCAATATTGAAATAAAGTAGACAAACAGATTCAGAAACATTTTTTAACCGTAAGAATTGAGGCAGAAATTTTCTATGTAACTCTAGTTCATTTTACTGAAACCACAGTTTTATTTATTCAGCTCTACTTCTATCATTGAGGTAATTAAGTTTCATTGTGTCTGGCCTGACATCTTTCTTAGAATATCCAAGGATGGCAGCATTTCGAAGTAGGCCTACCAAAGACATTCATCCACAAAGCCATGTACATGCCCAAAAAGTGTTTTCCCGGGGGAAATCTCTATTCCCTCTTTGGAAAATTTCACTGAGTTGAAATAACCTTGAGGCCAAATTGCTGGTCTAAGGAAAAATTATAAAGTGTGTGGAGAGAGCCCAACATCTGGTGAGGGCCTACTATTTGCCTATTGTTTTATCTACATTACTTCATTTAATTCTGTAAACCAAAAAGTATCTGAGACACATCTCAATCAATTTAGAAGTTTATTTTGCCAAGGCTAAGGACATGCCCATGACACAGCCTCGGGAGGTCCTGATGACATGTGCCCAGGGTGGTTGGGCTACAGCTTGATTTTACACATTTTAGGGAGACATAAGAAATCAATCAGTACATATAAGATGTAAATTGATTCAGTCCAGAAAGGTGGGACAACTCGAAAGACGGCGGTGGGCTCCAGGTCATAGATTGATTCAAAGATTTTCCAAATGCCAACTGATTAAAAGAGTTCATCTAAAGATCTGGAATCCATAGAAAGGAGTGTCTGGGTTAAGATAAGCGGTTGTGGAGACCTAGGTTCTTTTTTTTTTTTTTTTTTTTTTTGAGATAGAGTCTCGCTCTGTCTCCCAGGCTGGAGTGCAGTGGCGCGATCTCGGCTCACTGCAAGCTCTGCCTCCCGGGTTCACGCCATTCTCCTGCCTCAGCCTCCCGAGTAGCTGGGACTACAGGCGCCCACCACCACGCCCGGCTAATTTTTTGTATTTTTAGTAGAGACGGGGTTTCACCATGTTAGCCAGGATGGTCTTGATCTCCTGACCTTGTGATCCGCCCATCTCGGCCTCCCAAAGTGCTGGGATTACAGGCGTGAGCCACCACGCCTGGTGGACCTAGGTTCTTATTATATAGATAAAGCTTCCTGGTAGCAGGCTTCAGAGAGAATAGATTGTGTAAGTGTTTCTTATCAGACTTAAAAAGATGCCAGACTCTTAAGTAATTCTCTCCTGGATGGAGGAAAAGACCTGGAAAGGGAAAGGAGTTCTCTACAGAATGTAGACTTTCCCCATAACAGACAGCTTTGCAGGGCATTTCAAAATATGTCAAAGAGGCCGGGCACGGTGGCTCACACCTGTAGTTCCAGCACTTTGGGAGGCTGAGGCGGGCAGATCAACTGAGGTCAGGAGTTCTAGACTGAGCAACATGGTGAAACCCTATCTCTACTAAAAATACAAAATTTAGCTGGGTGTGGTGGTGCATGCCTGTAGTCCCAGCTACTCAGGAGGCCGAGGCAGAAGAATCGCTTGAACCTGGGAGGTGGAGGTTGTAGTGAGCCTAGTTTGAGCCAGTGCAATCCAGCCTGGGTGACAGAGCGAGACTCCATCTTAAGAACAAACGAACAAACAAACAAACAAAATATGTCAAAGAAATATATTTTAGGGTAAAATACTTGGACTTCTTTCAAGGCCTGCTATCTGTCATGTGATGCTATATTAGAGTCAGGCTGGAATTTACTGTCATTGCTACAAGACGTCTTAAGATCTCTGTTTTGGTGTTAATGCTGGTCAGCTATGCCTGGATCCCAAAGGGAGGAGGGTATAATGAGGCATGTCCAGCTCCCTCTTCCCATCATGGCCTGCACTAGTTTTTCAGGTTAATTAAGAAAGCCTTTGGCTAAGAGGAGGGGTGTATTCAATTGGTCGTTGGGGGGGGGGCTTAGAATTTTATTTTAGGCTTACATTCCTCACAAAACTTCTAGGTATATTTGCATTCTTATTATCTTCATTTTTCAGATAAGAAAGCTGCAGCTATATTTTTCCAAAAATATTTAACCTGTGTCGAATCATGAATAAATAATCAGGCAAATCAAATTTGAGGAACATTCTGCAAAACAACTTTTCAAAACAACTGTTAAAAACAACTCTTCAACACTGTCAATGTCTTGAAAGGCAAAATAGGAGAACTATTCTAGATTAAAAGAGATGAAAGACAAATGATAAATCAAAAGCAATACGTGATCCCTGTCGTCTTCCTGACTGAAATCAACAATCAGGAACATTGTTGGTACAAAAGGGAATTTTAAAACATGGTCTTAAATGTGATAATGATGTGTAGTTGTGTAAGAGAATATTCTTGATATTATAAGCGACATGCTAAAGACTTTAAAAGTGAAGTGTCTTAATGTCTTCAACTTACTATCAAATGTTGCAGGGGTGTGTGTGTATGCACACACATGGAGAGACAGAGAAAGAGAGACAGAGGGGAAAAGTAAATGTGGCAAAATGTTAACAAATGTTGAATTAGCTAGGCACAGTGGTTTGAGCCTGTAGTCCCACCTACTCGGGAGGCTGAGGCGGGAGAATTTCCTGAGCCCAGGAGTTCAAGGCTACAGTGAACTATAATTGTGTCACTAAACTTCAGCCTGGGCAACATAGACAGACTATCTCTTAAAAAAATAAAAAAAGGTAAAACAAATTGATGAATCTCTGTAACGTGTATATAGGGTGTTCTTTGTATTACTCGATTTTTCTTCAGGCTTGAAATTTCTCCAAATAAAAAGTTGGGGAAATCCAAAAGGATGCTGAGTTGCAGAGAGGTAAAATAATGATAGCAAAGTTGAGATTCAAACCGAGGTGTTTCTGCTTTAGCTTTGGTTCCAACTCCCTGCACACAAGTTACCGCTCATCTGGCTGCGAAAATGAGAGGTCACTCTTGAAAAATTGGCTCACAATACAAAGAAGTATATCCCACCTCACAAATGAGTCAGAGTTACAGTAAAGACTGTAGGAGTTTGGAAGAGGAGTCGATGCTGCCATGCCCTAAGGCCAGGAACTGCATCTCTTTCTTCAGGGCTCTATGTCCAGGTTCTTGCATACAGTAGGCACTCAAATAAATTTATTGAATAAGTACTTCCTGTTAGTATTGGCCATCCTATGGATTGTGACTTTTGAATTAGACACTTAAAGATGAGTTGGATTTTGATTACTGAAAAGAAGGGAAGACTATCCAGGTAAATAAATGGCATGCCAAAAACAATGCAGGGCAGGGAAGAAAAGTGGGGAGTGAGGGGTGGGGGAAAAGCTGGATAAACTGATACAATTATTTAATAGCTTATCCTTAGGTCTCATCACTTGCATAGACTGGATGATGGTTTTAGAGATATATTATTTTGTGTTCTTTTTCTTCTTCTTCAACATATTGTTCTTACTGCTTCCCCTGCCCCACACCCATTTTGGATTAGGAGAAGGAATATTGCTTATTGCGAGGGTCAGCCTGGGTTTTAGCCTTAAAACATCCCAAAGAAAAATATCTGGGCACATTCACTCTGAGGTGCAGAGCTAGAAGAAAGCTTTTCAGGATGCCAAGAGTATTTCATTTGACAGCACGTATTCGCTTTCATTCAAGATGAACCATTAGCTAAATCTCGTTATTTTGCTATTTCTCATCCATGAAGAAGCCACTTGAGGTGCCCAAAGAACCCTAGCATGCCAACTGTTAGCATGGCTGGTGCGTGAGATCGCCAGCACTATGTACTCTGCAGAAATGTCATCTCAAATGCATCATTTTGCTAAGTAAGTGCCCCTGCTCAGTGCCAACACTAGTTTGTCTTCTGAATAGGCATGCTTCCTAGAAATTACCCTTTAGCTGACCCCACAGCACAACACACATTACATGTTTAGTGATGTCACTCCCATTCCCTGGTTGCAGACAAGAGATGCCAGAGAAGAGGAGGGAGTTCAGCATTGAGGGAAGTAGAAAGTCTCTCATCAGAGGCTCAATGCCAGACACACACATTTCAGGGCTCAGCACACTGAACATGCAGACATACATGGAATCCACAGTGAGAGTATGGAGAATCCAAGTGGAATGTGGGACCAGAAAGAGGCAGGAAGATCAGAGTTATGTGTAATAAAAGAGCTTTAATAAGTTGCAAGAAAAATTTCGGGTTTCACGTAAAGGAGGATTTTGAAAAGATTAGAACTATTGGAGCTGGGGAATTCCTATAGAATGTTGTGAAATTCCCTCTTTAACTACTATGGATTCCTTTCTGAGATGGATTGAGTTTGTACTGTCTTGTCTGAAACACAGGGTTAATTCAGAAGTCTACTTAAGACACTATTAACATTTATGCAGTAGCCAGATATGTGTGACTGCTTCATATCATTAAAGAATAGAGCAGTTTTGCCAAAAAAAAGGTACCACTATATTAACTTTCTTTGGTTTTCCCTAGACTTAACAGGTGGATTTTTGGGTTTGCTGAAGAAGAAAAAGAAGGAGAAGGAGAAGGAGAAGGAGAAGAAGAAGAGAAGTGTGATTAACAAGAAAAAAACTTATTTGGGGGCTATGAACACCTTGAATATTTAACAGAATATCAGCTACTCATCTGTAACCATTCACTACATAGCTAAACTTTTAGTAATAATGTAGGTATTCTCTGGCCAAGAGAAAGATAGGATGTGTGTGTGTGTGTGTGTGTGTGTGTGTATAACAGAAGAAAATGGAAAGAAAATAAAATAAAGGATATTTTGTAGTCAGTGAGTAAATATTTACTTTTAGAGTATAGCATGTTTTAATGGAATATGATGTGTAGGACTGGAGGAGAAATAACAAATATATTTACTTATAATTACTTATTATTTTTACAAACTCTACTTACTAAAAATTATTTGAGATGGCTCACATTTATCCAACAAACACTGCTGAACACCTCATATATCCTTTGCCTAAATCTGTTGAGAGTAGGTACAGAGCATCACATGAGTCAGAATTCATAATGGCATGTACAAGGAATGTGATCACTAGTAGGAGGCAATTCTCCATGGACTTCCTAAGTTTCTGTATGTCTTGTGATAAGAGGTAGAGAATGCCTTTGTTATAGATTATCTTTTCAAGGATATTTGCATTATTGACTAGCCTTGGGGGAGAAAAAGGGAGAGACATAAAGACAGAAAGAATATTTCCCTCAAGAGCAATACGCCAGCATGCTTACTGCCTATTATAAAGTATTTGAGTTCCCTAAGCTCAGGATTTTTTCCTTTTAAACAAAACCCACAGTGGCTTGGTTTTCTTCAAGTTACCATGTGGGAACTGGGGCTTGGGGAATGGGTGCAATTGCTGTAATAAGTAGTCCCATAACTGTAAGTAATAAATAGTTCTACATCTCTGGCCCAGGGGTCTTGTAGCTTCATCCAACAGCCATAAAAATGTGTAAGTAATTTCTTAGTTTGTATGTGGGGTAAACTTCCAGACCCTTAACAAATTTTGTTATTTGCTTTGAGTATTTGCATTTTATTCAGACAAATACTTGAGCCAAACTTGTACTTTCTCAAGGAAAAATATACCCTATCATATTTAATTTTCTTGTTAAATTTAAACTCAAAAACCTCCCCAGGGGAAAATGAGTAAAGGATGTTGTAAAAGAAAGAAGAGTCAAAATGGAATGATGAGAGTACCAAAAATAGGCTGGGTTTAGTGGCTCATGCATGTAATCTGAGCACTTTGGGAGACCACAGTGGAAGAGTCGCTTGCGGCCAGGAGTTCAAGACCAGCATAAGCAACATAGCAAGACCCCATCTCTATTAAAAAAAAAAAAAGTAAACAAATAGACAAACAAAAAATACTAAAAATAATGAAAAACCAAAAAAACAGGTCAAGAAAAGAGTAGGGCATAGGCATTAAACTTTTAAAAATGTCTTTAGACAAATGTTGTTTAAAAATATTTTAGATTCATCCAATGGTTATGCTAATAGACATAATACTTTTGCTGAAAATATGGACAAGGGCTAGTTTATAGGGAGAGAGGTGGTTGACTATTCTTCACCAATTTTTAAATGGCAAAGTTTTATTACAGTTAAAGAATGGAAACAGACAGCTGTGAATAACTCATGTAAAATGTAAGCTGATGAAAGAAGGAGACAGACATTTTTCTAGTGTTCAAATTATGCAGTGCTTGTCCTAAATACTGCTGAATTCACCACTTGGAAGGGAAGACTAATCTTATTTGGAATGTGCCATTATTTAGTATGTAATTTCTTAATATTTCTTAATTATAAAGGTGTCAGTGAAAACCACAAACTCAGTTATTTAAATCTTTGATGCTTTTGAAAATTCAGTTATCTTCATCTATTAGACAAAACAGATTTATTTATAAGATTCTATTAATTACATTTTAATAAAAATGAAGATGAAATAAAGTGGAACAAACTGAAAAAGAAATCATAGTGTTAGTGAATAATTTTTAACTACACTAAATATCAAATAAACACAATGCACCATGGCTGGTTAAAAAGTACTACATACAGTGATTTTTTAAAAAATCATGATATAAAGAAGGTAGCTTCCACTTAGAAGAAAAGCATCACTGATTTCTCAATCAACTGAGAACACCCATAGGGATAATCACAGGCCACTCTTGTCATTAAACATGAACTCAAAATCTATCCAAATCAAGTAATCAGTCTGATGATTAAAAAGTAGAAAATGCCTTATAGAGAAATATAAAATGATCTGAGAATATCGTATGTGATGAAGGAAGTAATAACACATCCAAAGTTTCCTACCCAAAACCTTTGAGCAGCATTCAGAATGGTAGGACAATCTGATTTTCAATTTCATACATTTATGGTTGCTAGCATCTTTCATCTGGAATTCTTAGTTATCTCTTCAGAGTTGAATGAATCAAATCAGATTAATCAGCATTAACTGAGCATGTAAGGTACTGTATTTCCTTGCTAGGGGCACAAAAAGGTGAAGGCTGAAAAGAAAAAGAAGAAACCAGTAAGCTTCCAATCTATTAGGGAAGTAAGGCTAAAAATAATAATAAAAAAATGTAGATAACAGGTCAAGTGAACACTGGAAAAAACTTCCACCAGATAGGATGTGACTCATTGCCAAAAGAATTTTGCAAACAGTAATTGTTGGAATTCAAAGAGGATAAACTACACTAGACTAGGGTGGTCTGAAAGGGCATCAAGAGCCAAATGGGATTTGATCTGGGATTGAAGGATGGTGAAATCTAGCTGAGTAAAGAATGCGAAGATAAAGACAGAGGTTGGCAAACTACTGCTTGTGGGCCAAATTGGGTCTGCAGATTGTTTTTCTGTATCTGCAGAACCAAAAGTGGATTGTACATTTTTAAATAGTTAAACAAAGAATAATATTTCATAGCACTGAGAAGTACATGAAATATAAATTTTAGTGTCCATAAAAAAGTTATATTGGAACACAGCCACTGCCCATTGTTTATTTCTATGGCTGCTTTCATACTACAATGGCAGTGTTGAATAGTTGTGACAGAGACCAAATGGCTTGCAAAGCCTAATATTTACTTGGCTCTTTGCTGACAAAGCTTGCCAACTGTTGGTGTAAGAGAATAACGTGCAATGATTAAGGAGACAATGTTGGCAGGCCTATAAATGTATCAAGAGGCCACTGAAAGTTTTGACTATAGGAGGAAGCCCATTCACAAATTGTTTCTGCTTCCTATACACATCACCTGGGCTTGCAAATGTTTGTTAAACCAACAAATGAACCAGGATTTTCAGATTCCTAAGTCACTTGTTGCTTTATATCTGTTGCTCTTGAAAAGAATGAATGGCTTTTCCACAGGGGACATTCCCCTTTACATTTGTCTGTTCCACTTTCACACAGGTGTGCTGGGAGCAGCTTGATACATATTGACATTGTTGGGCACAATAACAATACCTTGTGTTTCAGGGGTTGTGTGAGAATGTATTCAGGTGACTTCTTTTTGGACCTTTTTTCTTTGCATTGGATGATGTTTTTCTTCTACCTTTTCTACGATAGTTCAGAAATAGATACAAACAGGAGGGTTCAGGGAGATTCCTGGAAAGGGATGGTATTGACATGAAGAATTAGCAAAAATCATAGCTCTCTCCAGAGGGTTTGTGAGGGCTAGACCATTAGAGAAAAAAAATGGTTCAGGCAAAATAAACTGCAGCAGAACCCCAACTGTTAGGCCCTCTCCCCTGGGTGTTCCCACCAGTCCTGCATGGATGCATTTCAAATACCAACTTTCCATTCTAATCTTTTAGGGCAGCATGTAACCAGGCCTCACTGAGAGGAGAAATCCAAGAAGAGTGTAGAGAAACACACGAGAGGAACCTCACAATAAAAAGGAAACAAACTCTGGGAAACATGGTTAAGAAATATCAGACTCAATTAATAATGGAGGCTTCAACAGCCTTGGAGAGATCCAATACAAACTAAATTCAAACTATATGCCAGTGCTTCTAGCCATATTTACTTTTTTTTTTTGAGATGAAGTCTAGCTCTGTCACTCAGGCTGGAGTGCAGGGGCACGATGTTGGCTCACTGCAATCTCTGCCTCCCAGGTTCAAGCAATTCTCTTGCCTCAACCTCCCAAGTAGCTGAGACTACAGGTGTGCGCCACCACACCCAGCTAATTTTTGTATTTTTAGTAGAGACGGGGCTTCACCATGTTGGCCAGGCTGGTCTTGAACTCCTGACCTCAGGTGATATGCCTGCCTGGGCCTCCCAAAGTTCTGGGATTATAGACGTGAGACACAGTGCCCAGTCCATATTTACTTTTAATTGATTATGTTTTTTTTTTTTAAAAAAAAAAACTTAGAGGAAAACTCTTTAAGAAAAACAAATCAGGCTAAAAACTACATTCTTCTAGGCAATGAAAAGTAGGTAAACAACATTAGTTTTGGATTTTTTAAAAATTAAAAACAGCTTTTTTTTATTGGTTCATTTGAAAAAAAATGGAAACTTCCAATAGGGAAAGGTAGAGCTGAGATGAAGTTAAGGGAGAACGTTACTGAATGGGAAAATATATAATATTTTAAAAATGCAATTTTAAATCATGCGTAACTTGTCTTGGAGTTCATCCCAGATAAGTATCAGTATAGTCAGGGATGATGACGAATTCTGGATTAGAACTGTGCAAAGGTTTGAAATAGCAGTAAGCTCAAGTCTTGGGAATGCAAACTGGATGACATTTTGGAATGTCCTACTATCGAAAAGGAGAGAAATGAAGCTTAACCCCATATGTCAGTGTATTCTCATAAACAGCTACCTAAAAGGGCATAGCCAAGAAGCAGTTAAACATAGCTACAGACACACGTGTGGACCTGGACACCTAGACGCCTGCTTTAGGATATGAAAAATTTCCTAGGTCACAATTATAACAGTGCAATGATTTCTAGAAAAAGAAGATCATTTCCTATCCTGGCTCAGAATGTTAAAAAAAATGACTTTCCCATAACATTTTCTAATGGATCTTCCAGTCACAGTCTCCTATGGAGGCATAATTTATGTAGTGGATGACAAAGAGTTTTATGATATCTGGAATTCATTTAAAATCTTTAGATTGGAAAAATTGAGATCCAATTAAAATCTTAATAAATGACTCTGTGTTGCATATAAATATATTAAATTAATATGTGTGCAGGCTGAAATTGGAAAAGTTATGAGAGTCAGCATGTTAATTCTATTTCTATCAGGGAACTAACTGTATGTTATAACTCTGAGAATTATTGGGTAATGGGGCTGTTTACAATGAGGCAAAACTGAATTTAAATAGCAAATTTTCACCCATGACTTGTCATAACTCATGAAGTCTCCACCATGAGGCATGGTGAAATCTCACTAGTGAAAGGCCTCTGAGGAGAGGGAAGGTGGACCAGTTGGAGCCAAGAAGAGCCCTAGGGAGGCTGATGTAGTGAAAGGGCCAGGTCCAAGGATCTCTCCATGAAAGGAAGCAAAGGCTGGCAGGCTGCTCTGTGGCACCCCCACGTAGTAGGTGAGATGCAGCAGTGAGAATCTTTGATTGGAAGTCATTCTCATGCACAGAAGGTGGTAACAGCTTGGTTGGCGAGAGACTGATGAGAAGTGCTGGGTCTTTGTTAAGGTATGACCCAGGGGCTGAGGGTTGAAAAATACAGGGCGAGTGTATGTATCCGGTACACTCAGATTGATAGAGTGTACCTATCCTCTGCATACTCACATATTTACCCTAGGTTTTGTATCCTAGTCTGTATCCCAGGGAGGATTCATACTTACCCTAAGTTTTCCTATGGCTACACTAAGACAACAGATGAAATGTGAAGAGTGACAAATGACAGAGATTGGGCTTCTAACATACTGGACAGCTGAATGTAACAGTTAAGATGGCAAACCCACAAGTCCCTAGATTCAAACCCCTGTTCCCCTAGTTACCAGCTGGGGATGATAACATCCATGTGGATGTTGTGAGGATCAAATGAGATACTTTATTTAATTGCAGGATGCTTCCATTTTGTTATTATTATTTTTGGAAATAGAAACTCTTGGCTTTAAGTCACATAATGTTAGAGCTGGAAAATTATGCTACACCTATGGATTTGACTAAGCTGTTCCTGTAGTTTGGCCAGTTTTAAAACAAAAAAATCCTGGCAACACACTCCTATCCTCCCAGCCCCAACAAATCTGGCTATCTCCATTCCCTGGTAGGTTCAAAACCTGTTTTTATTTCCATCCAAAAGCTTTCCCCCCGACCCCCAGACATCGAGTGGTCCATCTAAAACAGTGATTGTTAATACTGTTTTGTAAATCTTCCAGTCCAGATTTATTCTAGAACTTGAGTTTGTTTTTACATTGTTATAAATGTGCCTTTATTTCTAGCTGTTCGACATAACTTTTGGATGTTAATAAAAAAATAACACCTTGGGAAGTATGGACATGGGTGGATAGAAATGTAATTGAGAAAGCCATACCCAAGTAGATTGAGGGAATTAGTAAAGGCCTCATCACGGCATACCCAAGTCATAACATGTTAAAAGTTTGCTCCTTTGGTGTTCATCCTCCTGAGACACCCAAGGCTGATGGCAATTATCCTATTCATCTTCTCCCACAAATCTATCTTTAGCGGAAGGTTTTCTTCTTTACATAAAGAGCTATCATATAAAAAGTGCCCATAGTGCCAGAAGTTGAGGTAAATGCAATTTGCAAACATTATTATCTCATTTAATTCTCTTGAGGATAGATACTATTAGATAAGGTAAGGATTAAAGAGAGGTTAAGAAACTTGATCAAGGACACCCAGCAGGGAAGTACTTAGCAGGGCTGTTCACTAGGGCCTGCTGTTTCTCTTTCCAGATGCACAGACTTTCTAGAGAGAACGATGTGCTCTGCCCACCCTCGCCCCTTTGCTCTGCTGTTCTGCCAGGGACATGCAGGAGACGGAGGCCTTCCTCTTATCTCAACCGCAAGAGGCCTTCCTTTTTTACTAATATTCCTCAGCACAGACCCTTTACGGGTGTCGGGCTGGGGGACGGTCAGGTGTTTCTCTTTCTCCTTCCTGAGATCTTTGCTTCCAATTTGGCTAAGGCCCTTTCCATGTTATAGTACCATGTATCTCTTATTCTTGTCTTTCTCACTTAACTGTGAGCCCACCTTGATGTTAGATATTCTGAAAGTCATTCTCCTATCTCTGAAAGTCATTCTCCTATCCCTGAAAGGTCTTCAATAAAGATTTTTCCTCCACTTAGTGGAAGGCGAATAAAGTTTATTCTTCCATTTAGTAGTGGCTCAATAAAAAAGTTTGTGGAATCAATCAAGGGATGAGTGAATGAATGAAATACTGAATTTTCCTGGCCTATGAAGGACCATGAGCTAAAGCAGCGGTTTAAAGTATATAGTCCCGAACAAGGAATTCTTACTAAAAACACACCGGATCTGTAAGGCAGAGGAGGGAGGGGCGGGAGGAAGAAGTCGAAGAGCAGGGTGTGGTATTCCAGGGAGACTGAAGACAGGAGCTTCCCATGGGACAGGCAGTTCATCCACAGGCTCAGCTTCTGCAACCTCCTTTCTGTGGTTACTCCTGCTCTCTAAGAATTCTGCATGTTCTCATAAAGAAAATACCAAATTCCTTGAAAGCCTGGATTCTGCCTTGTGGTTTGTGAGCCAATCTCATGACACCACCAGCCCACAGTGCTTTTCCTGATTCCATGGAGGCAAGCTAGACGGAGCTTCTAGCAAGTGAAACTTCTTTTGGGTAAATATTTGGGGGCCGCTTTTAAAATTTTTCTGACAGACCAAGTGGTAAAAATCTGTGTGTGTACACGGAATGCTCTCTCCCTTCTGCAATGCGTTTACTCTCCTTGTAGAAATAACTGCTTCTCTTAGCCGGCTCTTGCTTGGAGCAGGGAAGAACAAAGTCCTATCATGTACACATACACAGTTTATAAACATATACTGTACAATCAACATGTACATATATAATACAGTATACACATGTGTGCATCCTGTATCTGTATACTGTATATCATGCATATACAATTTCATAAACAAGCTTGTACCAGGAAAAGGCAATAATCTATATATTATACACACATATATGTATATGTAAAATATGTACACACACACAAAATATACCATACAGAGTGTAAGGTTCATGACGTCTTTCTTTCGTTGATATTTGTGCTCACTTATTAGTGGTAAATTATTAATTTTAGATAAGCCCATCACAGAGTGAAGGCTCAATCCTTGAACAGCCCAGGGAGAACTTCGTTGCTACTTTTGAAAAGCCCTTTGATGTGCCCAAAGTCTCCAGAAGGGCGATGCCAAACCCACTCAACTTTGACAAAGTGTGAAACGTCTGTAAAAAGGAGTTCTCTGATGTGTGAGAGGAGACGGAACCGAGAAGAAAAGGCCGTACTCTGTCCCCCGCGGGACCCAGGTCCCCGCCTGCTGCAGAGCGCACTCTGCGCACGTCGAGCCGCGAAAGGTTCACAGAAGAAAACAAGAGAAAGAAGTAGCAGGCACTGAGGAGCCGCCGGCGCCGGCGCCCGGGACGGCACGTGACCCGGGGGCGGGGCCGCGCGGGCCGCGGGCCAGTGGATGGGGACGGGGGCGGGGCCGCGGCTCGGGGGGCGGGGTCTGTGGCGGCGCAGCTTACACCGCGGTCCCCTTATTTGGATCTGCGGGAATGTGGGCTGGAGAGGTCCTGCTGTGGTACCAGCCTCCAGCCTGCCCCCAGGACTGCCCCTGACCCAGGCGCGCCCGCTGCTCGGTGGCAGGAGGGCCGGCGGAGCGCCATGGCCTGCATCCTGAAGGTAACGACTTGGATCTGTGGCTCGGACGCGTGGTTGGCCAGCCCCTTGCTGCTCAGAGGCACGGAGTCAGCCGCGGTCCCACCGCATCCTCATCTCAGTTGTCTTTTCCTGGCATTGATTTTCTTTTTGTTCCTTTGGCAAATGCATATGGAGGGAGATTCTGAAACATGCAGCTGGCACAGCTTCTTTCCCCACCATTCCTGCCTCCTGCTCGCGCCTGCATTGAAGGAGCTGCAGACTGTTGGCTCCAGGGGAGAGCAGGGCTGTGTGCCGAATAATGGGGATGGTAGGGAGAGGAGGGGTGTTCCCGCGGGTACCGCGGCTCTGTGGAGCCTGAGGCCTTTCAGGGGCCACGGGGAGGGGTGGAGTGGCTAGGCGTGAGTTGCTGGTGGTGAGGGGCATAGCGCTTTAAATGGAGGGAAGAGTGAGCGGAGGTGGGCTCTACTGTGCATTTGACCATGTGAAGACAGAAACTTCTGAGTTTACAGGTAGTCCCTTAGGAATGAGTTTTCTATGAGATCTGCTAGCTCTGTTTGCCCTTAGCTCTACTTTGGAAAAGTTCACACGAGGATGTATATGTTAGTAGAGAACCTCTCACTCTCTTTATGCTCATAAATTTGAATAGACAAAATGATTTTATGCTCTGCCAGAGTGCGCTCAGCCATCCCTTCTTTGTTGAGTTTTCTTTCTCCAAGACCGGATTCTTAGCCTCACCTGAGCATCTTTCTGGGTTCACAGACTTGTGGCCTCAGGTGGGAGAACTTGGTGTGAGGGCCTCACTTAAAAAGAACTTTCCATCCCACTGGTAGAGGCCTCCCCTGCCCTCGTTTTTTTTTGCACTACCTTTCTACAAGAACATAACCTGGATGCATGAATCAAAAACATGCACAGCATGAAAGTTTCCTGGGCCTTGACTGGAGAATGCAGAGACCTAGTTGTCCAAGCCTGCGGGAACTGTGACGAAGGAAAATACCAGGAAACAATTCGTTGTTGTTGTGTTATTGTGAAGTAGCATTTATTTCTCTATAAGATGATATGAAGTCATCTACTGTGTTCTGGTTACCTGAATCGTCTTCTAACGTGCCTGGTGTCAATGATGAAAATAAGAGACTAACCTCATAGAAGTTGTTTCCCCTTCTTTGCGTAAAGGAGATCAGAAGTTTCCTGTGAGCTTTCTGAACTTCCTCTTTTTGTTTCAGAACATTTTCCAGGACATGAGGAAATAATACATCAGTATTACAATATGGGGTATTTGACCTGGAGGCTCTTAGCAAAGGACTGAAATATGAATATGAGTCATCTTTACTATTCATTGTGTTATTTGCTGAAAGGGACATTGAGGAGCATGATATTTATTGCTGGCCATCTTTTTCTGTTTTGGTTTCTCCCCTGCCTTGTCCTATACATGTGGTAAACATCTTTAATGCACATCCCAAACTACACATGAATCTGGTCCAATCTTTCTCTTCTAGCACTTCACACTGCTCTCAGACATTTGGAACATATCTGTCCACCTTATCTTCCCTCCACTGAAACTAATGTGGGCTTTAGACTCAGAAAGATATGTCTGGATGCTGGCTCTGCCCACTGCTACCTCTGTGATGTTGGACAAGTTACTTAAATGTCTCTGGGCCTTAGTTTCTTCAATATAAGATCAAAGTAGTGGCACCTGCTTCACAAGGTTGCTGTGGGAATGAAATAAGATAGGGTATGAAAAATACTTTGTGGCACAGGCATTTAATATGTGCCATTTTTTCCTCTAACATATAATAATAAGTGAAGTTTGGTTGATCCTTACTATATCCTCAGTCTGTTTCTTATAACTATTATTTTTTATAAAATACAAAATGTTTTTTATTCTTTAATCTTTACATAAAACCCTGAAAGATAAGTATCATTGTTTTAAACCCCATTTTACAGATGAGAAAGTTGAGGCTCCCTAGTTTAAGAGATTTGCCCAAGGCCACACAGGGTTAATGATAGAGTGATCCTGGATTTAGACCCAGATATGTCAATCTTCCATATACTTTACTGCTGTTCCAGTACTTTCCCAGGTGATGACTTTTAAGATGGCCTAATACCATTCAGTTCCGACCACCTTTAAGCACCTTTGAGCAATCCCCTTCTCTGGTCATGGTCTAGACAGTCTGGGCTGGGTCTTCTTTCTTTGTTTTTGAAAAGCTACAAATGGAGCAGTGCAGAATACAGGTTTCAGTCCAGAGACCTGAGTTCAGTGCAAGCTTGGCTTCTTGCATATGATTTTAGACAGCCGCTGCAACCTGGAGCCTCAGTTTTCCCATGTTGAAGTGTTCATAGAATTATAACCATTGCGTTACAGGGTTTTTATGAGGATAAAACTACGGACTTTTTTTTTTTTTAATGAAACATTTTCTGCCGTTTGCTGACCCTGGACTTGGTGTTGGCATATGTAGAAAAGGAAAGATTTTCCTCTGCCCTCTTAGTTTCTGTGCCTGGTCCTGATAGCTAAACTGACAAAAGGCATATTAACAGAGGAAAAACATACACATTTTATTTGATGTTAATGTTTTTATGTGTACCACAGAGGGCTTCCTATATAAGAAATAAAGACCCGAAGAAGGGGAGAGGCCTGAGAGTTTATAAAGCATTTTAATAGAGAAGGATAAATTGTGGAAATGTGACAAGACAAAGGAAAAAGAGGGTTTGGGCTGGGGCAGTCGATTGTGAGAAAGTGGGAAATGTATGGGGAAAACTAATGGAAAATAGGTGAGTGTTTTTAGTAGAGATTTATTTTGGTGTTGACTCTCCATCTTTGATCATAAGAATGTTCTCCTCTTCCTGGCACAGGGAAGGGACTTTTCTCATGGGAAATTTTATGCCTTGCTTTTAGGTAGACATGGGGAGGTCAGAAAGCCCTTCCTGTATCTGCTTTTTCTCAATTGCCTTTAGCTCAAAATAATCAATATGCCAAAGTGATATATTTTAGGGTAGCCTGTTCTGATTCCTTTTACATTACAAGATGCATAAACCATTGACCCCATTCTCAAATGGCTTATGGTTTAGTAAGGATGATAGAAAAGTAAATGAGTGCTTAGGTTACAATGTGAAGAATAAAACTACATAGGTCCGTGGAGGGCATAATAGAAGCATGGAAGGAGAGAGCAATTACCCCTGTCATTGGGTAGTTCAGACAGGCTTCCCACTGATGATATTGGAGTTGTGTTTTGAAGACTAAATAGGATTTACTATGACGGAGCTCGTGTTTTAGAAAGATAAGTTTTGAGGCAGTGCCAACTTTGTTCTGTGGGCTAAGACTTTAATCTTCTCAACGAATTTTGCAGTAGATTTTACTATCCATTTTTACAAATGAGAAAACTGAGATAGAGAGATATTGATTAAAGTATCATTATTGCCTACACAATAGTGACCCTCACTAAGAAGAGACCCCCATGCTGTGGCAGCTAATTTTGGTCTTTTAGGGGATATGGAACTATCCCCTCAAGGTGCTGTGCATGCTGAGGGCCCATTCTGCCAATGCATAGGGCTAGTTCTCGTAACAAAACGATGATCACCTCATAATCATTTAATTTAGGAATTCAGACTTCACATTGTCTGGACTTTAAAGCCAGAAATATGTGAGTTTTAATTATGGCTCCACTCCTTATTGATTATAGAGCCATAGCAAGTTTCTTGATTTCACTACCTCAGTTTCCAAAATGGGAATCATCATGCATTCCTCAATGGGTTATTCTAAAGGTTAAATGAGATAATCTGCATATTAGTTATATTGCAGGGGGAAAAAAGAAACTCTGAATCTTAGCAGGTTCATTTCTTGCCACGCTCCTGGTTAGGCAGCTCTCCTGTGTAGCTCTACCATTGAATAAAGAATCAACTCAAGGACCAGTCTCTTTATTATTATTATTTTTTTTGAGACAGAGTCTCACTCTGTTGCCCAGGCTGGAGTGCAGTGGCATGATCTTGGTTCGCTGCAACCTCTGCCTCCTGGATTCAAGCAATTCTCGTGCCTCAGCCTCCCAAATAGCTAGGACTACAGGTATGCACCCCTATGCCTGGCTAATTTTTTGTATTTTTAGTAGAGACGGGGTTTCACCATGTTGGCCAGGCTGGTATTGAACTCCTGGCCTCAAGTGATCTGTGTGCCTTGGCCTCCCAAAGTGCTGGGATTACAGGCATGAGCCATCGTGCCTGGCCTAGGACCAGTCTCTTTTCATTAAGCAGCTCTGATGTCTTCTTGGTCCCCAGAGCCCTTGTCAGATTCTCTGTTTTCAGCAGCTCCAGGAGACAGATTACAGGGAAGATCTCGTGGGGTTGTTTAAAAAGTCTCTCAAATTTGATAGACAGGAAAACTCTTTGCTTTAATTTGTATTTATTTGATCATTAGTGAAGTTAAGCTTTTAAATTTGTATTAGTCATTTGTCTTTCTTCTTTTATAAATTATAGATACTTTAAAATTTTATGCAAGAAAATCTATCCATATTTTCTTTTATGATTTCTACCTTTGGTCAGCAGGTACATTTTCAGCACAGTGTCTTGTACACTTTCATTTTTAAAAAATGTAGGTGAATCGTATTAAATTTTATATCGGAAGTGGACATTGAGTGGACATGTAGACACAAGATCCTTGAGAATCATTTCTGCCTTCGAGAAGATTATGGTTTTGCCAGGTTGATGAGGCTTATGAACATGAAGCAGTTAGCTGATACGATAGATGCATGACTAAGCCACAATTACCTTCTCTCCAGTGACCTGTCCTCATATATTTATCTTGATTGATAGGTAATTAGATGAATGATGATACCAAGTTAGGAACTTGGCGTCTTCTCATTTCCTCTTCCTCCCCCTGCCCCAGATCTAATCCTTCTCCACAGTGCATCAGTTCTGTCTCAGGAAAACCTCTCAACTCTGCCCCTTACTTTCCATCCTTACTCCTCCTGCCTTGTTCAACTCCCACTTTAGAGTCACATCTGTGGTCAGGCCATCCCCTGCCTCAGCAGGCTTCCTCTGTGCTCCTGTGGTCTTAGTTCTTGTCCCTGTAGTAGCAGGTATTACTATGTACTGTCAATAAACTGCTTTCATGCCCAGCTCTTCTTTGACTATCCAATGTTAGGGAGCCGCGGCCTTCCAGTGTTTACTGAGCATCTGTAATTGAGTTCTGTTCTTACCCTAAGTGAGATTATAGACTCAGTGAGAAGGCAAATAATTAAACTAGTAATTAAAAGTACGCAAGTAGTTTAAAAATTACACCTCATGGTATGGGAGTATATGGGTGGGGTGTTGACGGTTACTTAACTGAATGTAAAAGGCAGAAAAGGCTTTGTTTTATTCAACTTGGTATTTCTAAGAACTAGCTTGGCTCTCAGTAGGTGATCCTTAAGTGTTTGCTGAATGTATGAGTGGTGTTATTAATTTTTTTTATGTCAGTTATAGACACAGGTCCAACCTGTCTTCTGAAAACAGCTGAGCATTTCAAGGATGTGGCATGGATTTTTTACTCTAATGTATAGCAGGCAGATTAGAGCTTGTCGATTAGTTTGCTCCTTAAATTTTTTCTTAGTATGTTTCTTGTAGGTAGGTCTGTTACCATTCCTAATATAAAATCTAGGGCCAATTTAAGATCTGGGGTTGGGGGATGGGGAGATGAGAGAACTGGACTAGAAGGAGGGAAAAAGGGAAGTGTAGGCGTGGTTTAACTTTTGTCATGATCATTTTGGTTCCCCAGATTAACAGAAACAGATAAACCAAAAAAAAAAACAATAAAAAACCAAACACCCACAACCAAACGATTGTGTGGTTCTCAAACGATGTGGTTCTCAAACGATGAGGTCTCAAAGCATTTGGAAACAGTATGGCTTCACTGAGACTGGAAAGCCACAGGGACTTCACAGGTACACAGATGATAAATCTGAAACCGTAGGATAACCCTGGCAAGTAGACAAGTCACTTCATTTAATAAATCTGCTATGACATTTCTTATTGCTGCCCAGGAAATGCTGAATTCTCAGCAGCTGCCTGGCCTAATTTCCAGTCTTACAGTGACTGAGCAGATGCTTTTGCTACGTATGTCAGCACACTGTGGGGAATGAGTGGCTTGGGTGAAAGTAGTGCTGTTTGGATGGACTGATAACAACAGCAACAATAGGTGCCATTTATTGAACAGCCAGAGTGCTCAGGCTGGCTTCTGTGCTAAGTAAACTTTTATTACAAATGAAGACACTGAAGTTCAGAAAACCTAAGTAAATTGTCCGATGTCCTGTGGTCAGTAAGTGATGGAGGTGGGGTTCACCCTGACTTCGTGTGGTTATAAAGCAGGGGTGTTCAAACTTTTGGCTTCCTTGGGCCACATTGGAAGAAGAATTGTCTGGGCCACACATAAAATACACTAACACGAATGACAGCTGGTGAGCTAAAAAAAAAAAAAAAAAAAAAGCAAATCGCAAAAGAAATCTCATAATGTTTTAAGAATCTTTACAAATTTGTGTTGGGCCGCATTCAAAGCTGTCCTGGGCTGCGGGTTGGACAAGCTATAGAGCTTGTCTTTTACCTTCAGTGCCAATTTAGTAAATATTTATAGGGATTCTGAATTTATTTCACCATCTTCTACCCCAGGCAATATCCAGTCTAGACAACTTCCTAATCTGGTGGCCTGATGGGGACCACTTTTAGCTGTGTCGTTTTTATTTGTTCCTTTAAGTTTCCTTTGTGACAGAAGAACTAGAGGAACTAGAGGCGCTGCAAAGAATGAGGAGATAAGAAGGCGTTAATTCTGTTTAATTCTGAATAGATCTTTGACCCTGGGCAAGTTATGTGAACCTGTGTGTCCTTTTTGGGGGTGGGAGTGAGGGAGAGTTGGATTTACCCTGAACGCAAGCTTCAGGGCCCTTCCAAGGTTCTGGGAAGAGACACTAGCATTTTGGTATTTATAATTTTATATTCATTTTATCAAGGAATCCCACAGATCATATACATTTCAGGCTCCCCAACATAGATCTGTCCCTTGGGTGGTGTTGGAGAACAAAAGAGATAATGCTTGTGAATGCACTTTGCAAAGCAGAGTGCACTGCATAGGCATGAAGTGGAAATGGCAAAAAACGTTATTAGTACTATTAGTACTGATAAAAGCTGGAATCGAGGAAACCTTTGTTGAAGGACTAGTGGGAGAAAGAAGGGGTTTAGGTCTGAGGAAAACAGAGGAAGCCTATTAAGCTTTCTAGTAAACGACTGAGCGAAGTTATGAAAGCTTCTCCCCAGGAGAAAAATTTCTGTTTGTGAGAATTTAACACACACTTATGCCTGAAGGCTGGGAGTTGAATGAGGTTCTTTTCTGTTTCCTGGCTTTAGGGAACAGTGGAGGAAGGCATTTTTCTAATTGGAGGGAGTAGATTTACAAGTGCTACCTGGATCCCATTACCAAAAGCTGCAGTTAGCTCCTGGTTATTAAAAGGCTCATTATTCAGTTTATGGATTATCCAGACCCCATTCGCCTCCAGCCATTCTGATGTACACTTTTTATGCCTTTTACTGCCAATTAGCGCCTTCACCTGAGCAGAGAAAAAAGGGGGTGCTAAACCCCAAATTTGTTAATTTCTCTCCTTGTTAGCAGCTCTGTAAAGGTTTGTCAGCAGGAGAGTGGGCCTAGGAAAAGGTTCAAATGAGGTGAAGGGATTATCTGCGCTTTCTCTATTGCTGTTTCTCTCAATTCAAAAATGGAGACTAGGCTCTGGTTCTGATTGTAAACTGATTTAAAGTCACTAAGTCAGAGACCTTGGCCTGGGATATTAAGAGACTTTAATAAACAGCAGCCCTAGGGTAGGTGACATTCTTTGAGAAGCCCCTTACCCCACACTCCATATCTCCAGGCCTCTCTTTCATTTCCTGTGTGATGTGGAGGGGTGGGGGCCAACAACATCTGGTACTTGAGAGAGTGAGGGAGAACTTACTCCTAAACAGATTTGTCAGAGGCCAGAAAAAGAGGATACTTGGGTCGTTTTCGTGTTTTTTGGTTTTTTTTTAAAAGGTGTGTGTCTCTGTGCACACATAGTAAATATAAATATACATGCACATTCATTCAATCTTATCTTAATATTTACTCAGATTTGAAAACTATCGCACGTAAAATCCTTTTCTGGAAGGGACTTCTCTGATTTCAAAGGCTATTTGGTTTCTTAGTGAATTTATTGGCTGTGCATTTACTAGACACGAAGTAAAAACTTCTTTGGTCAGCTATGAAAACGATTTGCGTCTTGCTTTGAGAAGATCATGATCACAAGGGAATTGGAAGTAAAATGTGTATGTTCTGGGTTGGAAATGAGTCCTGATCTGGGATTAAAACCTGGTTGCAATACTCATCTTAGATTTTGAGAACTAGAATGAGCAAATGACTGTCGTGAGTTGATCCCTGTCCTTGGGACTAGTGGGATATGCACTTGCGGTGAGCAGGGCTGTGATTCCTGGTGCTGTTTGCTGCGTGGCTGGCCGCGACAATGGGCTGGACTCGAAAGAAAGAGAAGTGAAAGTCTCTCTTTGTGAAGCATTTGCCTTATCAGAGAAAGTGGTACCAGAGAAGAGACACGAGAACTGCTCTCTAGGGTGTGGGCAGTAAGAAGACTGTGGGGTGCAGAGGTCAGAGCTAGACCGACTCTGAGTCCCATTCTGGCTTTGTGATTAATATGAATAAAACAATAATACCCTTATTTCATGGTCTGTAGCAGTGCTGTCCAGCAGAAATATAATGTAGGCTTTTTATGCAATTGTACATTTCCTAAGAGCCATTATTTTAAAAAAGCAAAAAAGAAACATGTAGAATTTAATAATGTGTTTTATTTAACTTGGTATATCCAAAATACTTTCATTTCAAAATGTACTCAATATAAAAATTAATGAGATATTTATATCTTTTTTTTTTACAAACAGTTCTTAAAACTCGCTGTACGTTTTACACTTATAGCATCTCTCAGTTTGAATTCTAAATTTTTCATCAGAAATATTTGATTTGTATTTTGATTTTACTAATTTAAAGTAAAAAAGTAGGTTCACTCGTCTAAGTTGAATTGTGCTTAGACCTTTTCCAATAGCTGAATGGAACATTATTTTTTAAAGGTAAATTAATTAAAATGAAATGAAATTTTAAAAATGTGGTTTGTTGGTTATGCCAGCCATGTTTCAATGCTCAAAAGCCACATGTGGCTAGTGGCTACTGTATTGGACAGCATGCTCCTTCAGGTATTCATCTTCACTCTCAGAAGAGACCACTAGACTCAGAGACAATGAGAGTAGCGTAAGGGGCTGCAGAAAGGATTGGCCGCCGGGTCAGGTTCAGATGGGGAGGATGCACCTGTTGGCTGGACTCCTGGCAGCCAAAGGCTGGCGACTGATGAGCAAGTAATGAGTGCCTGACTCAGGGACACATGTGAGCCTTTGATGAGCCCTTGAAATTTTATCTGAAAATGCAGTCCTCGGTTTCACCATATCCTGAGCCTAATTTTATCCCAGATGTTGTGCAGCTGTGAGTTTTCCCAAGGGAGTGCTGTTTTGTGGTATGTGTGAGTTGGCTCTTTGGTCTCAGTGTGGTAGTGTGAACTCCTGGAGGCTTTGAGGGCAGACACAGACTTGATGCACTTTTATTTGAGTTGTTTCATTGCTCCAGGAGGGTATTACACATATGGGAGCAATTTAAATGTCCAGAACAAACCACATGTCTTCTTTTAAGTCCAGAGAGCAAGGTGATTGCAGTTTCTTTGTTCGGTTTGCTTATTTTTTACTGCTTATTTCTGTGTGCATAAATTCAGCGACATGCTAATAGACATATGGCCAATGGTGCTTAGAGAAAATCTGTTTGTAAACCTGAATCTCTGTTTTGCCTACACATTTGCATTGTATTCCTGCCCTGCTCCAACTCGTTGTCCTAGACCATCCAGTGTTAGCATTTTTTTCATGAGATGAACATTTCGTTATAATAATGACAGTAGCTGTCATTTGCTGAGGGCTTTCTGCATGTCAGGCAGCCTACTAGGTAGTTTACAGATATTTATTGTCTCACAACAACCTTCAGCATGGGCAGGATTGGTTTCATTTGACAGATGACAAAACTCTGGCTTGACAACTTTACCAGCATGAGAGTGCTAGACTAGGGTCAGCAAACTACCTCCTCTAGAACAAGCCCGGCTTGCTGCCTATTTATATGCAGCTCCTGAGTAAGAATGGCTTTTGTGTTTTTAAATGGTTGAAAAAAAAATCAAAAGAAGAATAAGAATTGACAGGTGAAAATGATATGAAATTCAAATTTTTCGCCCATAAATAAAGTTTTATTGAAACACAGCCATGCTTATTCACCATATCTGCTTTCATGGCACAAAGGCAGATGTGAGAAGTTGAGATGGGTACTGTATGGCCTATAAGGCCCAAAATATTTACTACCCATCTCTTTACAGGTAAAGTTTGCCAACCCTTGTGCTAGGCTGTTGAGTTCTTTCAGTGGACTTTAAGAACCACAGTGAAGAGCAGTGTGGTTCTTTCATGTCTGGCCAGCACCAGGCCTCATGCCTCACACTCTGAATGGTGGGGATATTTACTGAGCATAGAGCTAATACAGTACGTGGAAGAGGAGACTGAAGCTTAGAGAGGCCAAGTGACTGCCCAAAGTCTCATAGTGGGGCTGGAATTCAGACCCAAAGTCTGAACTCCTAACAGTTATGTTGACCTCAGTACTGGAAAACTTGAACTACATCAGGACCACTGGAAGGGACGGTTGTACTAGAGTTTGCTAGGCCTTACCACTGTTTCTGATTGTTCCAGTCTGCGGTGTGACTCAAGAATTTGTATCTCTAACAAGCCACCAGGTGATACTAGCACTGCACATCTGGGAACCGCACTTTGATTAACCCTACCATATGACATCCAGCTCAATGAACAGTTGTTGAGTTATGGAAATTGCAGAGCATGGATTCAAACCCATGCATTCCCCAAAAGAAATTGACTAGAAATTTAAATCAATTTAGCAATTTAAGTGCAGTGTACTCCAGTCAACTTTCTTGGCATTGTAATAATTTGATTTCTGCCTTCATTGTTTTCATTAAACTCAAGATTTCTTCTGATGCAATGAGGCTCAGGCCAGTATGCACATTGAAAAACTTTTGCCTTTGCACAAGCTAGGGGCTGGGACTAAAATTAACCCCTCACTGGTGGCACCACTTGTGTCTGGAAAAATCAGTTTGTGATTATTTCTAAACCAAGGAATTTTGTTCCTGCTGATTGCATATCAAATCCTTTCTCACACTTTGGACCCCCCACTTCTTTGCTGGCTAACAGGGAGAATTAGGGGTGCAGGAAACAGCTTTCACAGTTAGATTATGCTGGCTTTGGTTACAAAAGTTAATGCATTAGTGCTAGAGTTCACTATCTTAATTACTGGGTTAGTCTCATATTTAAAAAGTCATTATTTAAGGATTAGGAATGGGGAAATCGAAGACCGGTGAAAGATGATAGTTTTTTTTCGTGTTGATGATTCATAGCCTTGTTTTAGACTTTTATAAGTAATAAAAAGCACTGGATACTGCTGATTTAGCCTCTTCCTATAGGCTCATATTTGTATAAAGAAGGAAATTACTCTGTAAGTTTTCCCTTTTGCTTTTTCCTGGCTCTCTATTTCTGTGCCTTTATCTATAGTGCAGCCTATTTTTCTGATGTTCCTTCTTCATCTCCAGCCTTCATGCCCCTTCCCAATACAGGTGTTGTAGGGATCGTTAGCTAGAATGTCTAAGGAACCATACTATCAGCCCAAGAGAAGGGAAGCTTGGTGAACTCTTAAAACCAAGTAGATGAAACCCTCTTGCAGAGTCCCAGGATATAAGCCATTCCATTAGGAATCCTTCCCTGGGAAATATGAATCATTGTTATGCCTGATATAAAATCACTGGCATGGTGTTCATGACAGCTCACCATGTCCTCCCTCACACCTTTGCCATAGCCTGGAGGCTGACTTCACTACTACTTGTGTTTGTTCTTTTATTGCTGACCTTGTCAACCAGGTCATTCTTTCTCTCTTCCTATTTCTAAGAGAAAATTCATTCCCCAGAACCAGCAAGTACCTGAACCATTGCCACTTTATGTGTGCTGCCTTATTTATTTTTCGTCTCATTCTTTGGCTGGGAGTAAAAGAACCTTTCTCTCCTACCCTGGTTTATGTTGCCTGCTTATCTGTTCGTCGGCTGGTTTGATGTTTATTTAATTCTGCCATGCTGCTTAACCTTAGAAGCCTGGTTTTGTGGCTTGATTTGAGCCAAGATTTCTGCATGCGACTTCTGACTTGTGGGTAAATTAAGGTTTGTTTTTCTCTCACCCATCTTTGACCCATGATATTAAAACCTTATTTGAAGAAAGGACATCCAACCCATATACCACTCTAGATTTCTGTGTTAGAACCATTGAAATCCACTATACATTATTTCAGATTTATGTAGGTTAAAGGGATCTGGGTTTGACCTTTTCCCCACTTATCTTCAGCAAATAGAGACATGTGAAGAGGAAGTTTATTTATCAAGCACTTATAGAGAATCTAAGTACTGTGGGTAAGAGGAGGGGTAGAGAGAATGGAGATAAAAGATTCACTGAAGATCTAATTTTTTTTCTAGGGGAATTTAGGGTGTGTATGAATAGTAATAATAATTGTAACAATAGCTTACATTTACTGAGTGCTTACCTGTACTGTGTTGGGGCTTTATATTTGTGGATTATCTCATTTTATCCCCACAGGCTCATGAGGTACATCCACCTAGGTGAGGAAATGAAGGCTTGGAGAGGCTAAGTCACCTCTCAAAGGTCATACTACTAGTAAAAGAGGGGTTATACTTTGAATCCAGGTGTTTGGCTGAAGTAAAATACATTTCCTAGAATATATTACTCAGATCATACATGGATAAACCTATTTGTAACTTGCCCATGATAATAATAACTTTAATGATACAATAACATCAGCAAACATTTTCTGGACACTTACTATATGATAGGCACTGTATTTAATCCATACACATGATTTATTTTAATGTTTAACAATCCTGTTAGAAATCTATTTTATCTGAGGAAACTGAGGCTCGGAGAGAACTTAAGTTCTTTGTCTGAGGTCATGTGGCCAGTGAGTGGAACACCTGTGGGATCATATTATTTGTATAATTGTTATTGTTATTAGCTAACAGTTACTATGTGCAGTAAGGACTAGGCATTGTTCTCAGCACTTTACCTTTATTAATTCACTTAATCCTCATTTTACAGGTAAGGAAACTGAGGCACATAGTGGTTAAAGTTACAAAACTATTCTGTGGCAGTGGTAAGATTTGAACCCAGGCAGTTTGACCCTGGCGTCTATAACAGATGCGCCTATGACCACAGACTTTGTTTCCTTTGCCACTTTGGTGGTCTACCTCCTAGAGCAGAGAATCACTAGTACTATTACAAACCATTCCAGTAACAAATTAACCTACTTAAAAGGAGCTTGTGGAAATGAAAATATAACTTGAATTTTGACTTGAAATAAACTGAACTTTAAAAATCCTTTGAGGCTTTTTAAAAAATGTATTTGAAGAATTTCCAATCAGATCAACTTAGGAAGGCCCACTTAGGTCAAATCAGACATGGAGGAATTAATTTCCTCATGGAGCTGGTGTTGAGCATAAGTCCATCGTGCTGCCTGGGTGGGGAATGCCAGGCAGCTTTCCTTCTTTGCTTTCCCTGTTCTCTCCTCAATCACTCATCTCTCTAGATAAGGCCACAGAACAGCCAGAGTGATCTTTTAAAAAGTAAATAAGATCATGGCAGCCTATTTGTTTGTTGATCTGTCAGTCAAAAAACTAAAAGGATCACAAAAAAAACTAAAGGGATCACAACTGTTTTGCTTATCGCTGTGTATCTATCATCTAGCACAATGCAGTCAACAAAAGAATGATGAAATGAATTAATTTTAGGCAAAAAAATTAGCATGTGCAAAGATCCGGTGGCATGAAGGAACAGGACATTTTGGGAAACAGTGAAAAGTTGTGGATGGCTGGCATTGAGCTGGCTTTGGGAGCTGTAAGAGATAATACAGTTGGGTCAGATCATAAGGATCATGTAGATTCTGTCAAGGAGTGTAGATTTGATCCTCTAGAAATGGGGAAACACTAAAGGATTTTGTTTTTTTTGAGATGGAGTCTCGCTCTGTCACCCAGGCTGGAGTGCAGTGGCACGATCTCGGTTCACTGCAAGCTCCGCCTCCCGGGTTCACACCATTCTCCTGCCTCAGCTTCTCAAGTAGCTGGGACTACAGGCACCTGCCACTACGCCCGGCTAATTTTTCTTTTTTTTTTTTTTTGTATTTTTAGTAGAGACGGGGTTTCACTGCGTTAGCCAGGATGATCTCGATCTCCTGACCTCGTGATCTGCCCGCCTCAGCCTCCCAAAGTGCTGGGATTACAGGCATAAGCCACCGCACCCGGCCACACTGAAGGATTTTTAAACAGAGTCCTCGGGTTGGCTCTGGCCATTGTATTTTGTATTTGGAAATTATTTGTCTCAATGATGATTTTGCTACAATGATTGCACACGGGTAATTTCAAACAGAACTTTGAAAGTTAAACTATGCTAAAGATATAAGTGTGCTTGTTTATGACAGAGCTTGGAGTTGTATGTATCAAATGGGTCAAGCCAATGACAACATAACTAAACATTTTATGCAAATAAGTTATTAGTTGTACAGGTTGTTAAATTTTCCATTTGATGAAGGGAATCAAGTTTGAGCATTATCTCTTGGGTCATTTAGACGATACATTGTGGATTTATGGCTCCTTTTGGCAGAGTCAGCTCTTGACATTCAGCTGACAGTATTGCCCTTAAGGAGGATGCTAGCTGGTCCTTCCCTCAGAGTCACTATATAGCAGCTGTCTGTGAGTCCTGCCTTGGAAAGACAATATTATTCTTTCAGCAGCTGTTATTTATTGAGCACCTACAATGTGGCAGATGAACTAATCATCTTACCTTATGTGAGTAAACTTTATAGCATCTCTTTGAGGTAGATGTGTCCCCATCTTATAAATGGAGACACCGGCTCAGAGGAGGTAAGAGTAAGTTAGAGTGCACTTACATACACCTGGGTGTGCACTGAGGGTGTGTTTATATACACCTAGAAGTTAAGAATAACTTATCTGAGCCACGGTTTCTCCATTGTAAGTGCTAGTGGGGCCAGGGAATAAAATTCAGATCTGTCTGACCCAAAATACCTTGCTTTTAACCATCTGGCCTTCTACCTCTGTAGAGGAGAGAATCATTTAGGAAGGTGGCTATGGAAATAATTTTGATCTGAATTAAACTAATTATCTTTTAAAAGTCAAGGAGTTCTTAGAACTTTTCTTTGATGTTAAGAACTTTTAAACTAGATTATACTTAAGAAGACAATTTATTTCACTTGCTTAATTCAGGTCAGACCTGGTGGAATTAGTCTCACTGATAAGCAGATACTCGAACAGAATCTTGATGAATAAGCATGAGCGTTAGCTTCAGGCTAACTGGCCGGATGGCTGTGCCTCCTGGTCTACCCACCTACCACTCTCCCTGCCACAAGTTCCTCTTCTTCATTTGTCACTCTTTTATCCGTTCTTGGCACAGCAACCAGAAGGAATTTTAAAAGATGCACATAAGATGATCTCATTCCCTTTCTTATCTGGTCAGTGGCTTCCTTTTTCATTTGGAATACATTACGATCTTTGAATCATGACTCCACAGGCCTACAGGATCCCTTTCCAGTCTCCTCCAAGGCACTCAGCCTCTTGTTATTTTCTAGCTACTCTAGGGTCTTTTCAGGCCCTGAATCTGAAACATGACATTTGTGGAAAATGATGGGAAGTACTTTATGGCTAAAGCTTAGTCTGGACTTCGGGGGCTGGTGGGACATTAGGTAGACTAAGGGGTTTGGACTTGACCTTGTAGGTAATGGAACACTTTTGAGACATTTTTAGCACAAAACTAAACGTAATGGAGCCACTGAGCTGAGGAGTAGAATATTCTTCTATTGTCTTTTTAGAGTGCTCAGAGTCCCTGCATTGCCACTGGTCATTGCCCTTTGTACTTGGAAATGCCTTGTTCCAATTATGACAGCCTTGCAATTGCACAGGCCGAATGTTTATCAGAAAACTGTAAGTTAAAACATGGCAATGACATCTCTCTCCTTGTGTGTCATATTTAAGGCACATGTTCTCTAAAATCAAGAAGCTGGGCTAGGATCTTGCACTGGCCCCAGACCATATTCTGTTGTGACCATGCTTCAGTGAGAATGTGTCACGTGTAAAATGAAGATAAGCAACAATATCAGTCTGTTTGAAAGTGCTAATAAAAGTAAAATATTCTTGGCAAATAAAGCTATTAATGTAGGTGTTGAAATTTTCATTTAGTCAGAGCAGTCCTAATTTAAATGTAACCTTTTGAGCCCTTAGATCATTGAGTTAAGACTCTTTCTCATGCGGATGAACAGTAAATGCTTGTTATCTGAAGATGTAAATTGGGAGGAGTAAGGGACTTCTGGCCCACTGTGCATTAATGCCTACTGTTTGTTTCCCTGACTTAGAATGTGGCTCCATATTTTTGCCCTCAAGGCAGCTATTGATGGAGTCATCCTATGCTCCAAACCTTGAGCTAAGCACCACATATAGTCATGTGCCACATGACGATGTGTCAGTCCAGTCAATGGCAGACTGCCTATACGACAGTGGTCCCATCACATTTTTACTGTATCTTTTCTGTGTTTAGATATGTTTAGATACACAGATACTTACCATTGTGTTACAGTTATTATACCTATACTATATAGCACAGTAATGTGCTGTATGGGTTTGTAGCCTAAGAGCAATTGGCTATACCATGTAGCCTAGGTATGTAGTAGGCTACACCATCTAGGTGTATGTAAGTGCACTCTATGATGCTCACACAACTACACTTAAGGATGCGGTTCTCAGAACATATCCCTATCATTGAGCCATTCATGACTGTATGTATATGTCAGTTAAAGCTTATAACAACACTGTGAATCTGTTTTTTCATCCTGCTGTGAGTTTGGATTGTTTATGAGGAAATGCGGGCTTAGAGAATTTAATTGCTTAAAGTCAGAGAGTTAGGAGATCCTTCAGTTTTGACTGATGTCAACCTCCGTGCTCTTAATCCCAGCTCTGTGCAAGTCATAAGACCGTCCTATAGACAGGCCAGAATGGTACAAGTGGAAACACAGGAAGAGATCTCCTTTCCTATAGACCTTAAATAAAAATGTCTTTTGGATCATCTTGTCTGAAAGCCCATCTTTTTGGGTTTATTTCTCTGATTAGAGAGATACTTTGTTTTGCCTAATACATATTTTTAGAAAGTAGTACAGGCATCAGTCTTTTGTAAACTCTTTGAGATTTAAATAAGGAAGTTTGCTGTTTGAAGGACTTTGTGGCTAATCCCTTGGTAAAGAAGTATTTTATAATTGACTATGAATGCCTTAGTAGCTATTCTGTTTCATAACTTGACTTTCAAAAAATAATAATGGCAAAAGATGACATTTTTTGATAAGCACCAGGTGCTTTTAGAAGCAATTTTTATGGGAGTTTCTAATCTAATCATCACAGCAACCCTTCAAAATGGGTGCTATTATTGTGTCCATTTGACAGAGAAGTAAACTGAGGTGACAGAGGCTAGATGCAGGGATGGCTTTGTGGCATGTGACCTGCATGATCACACAGGACCCCATGCTTAGAAGGGCCCCATGCTTGGTGTAATATTCTGCAATTATTGTCGTAAAAGACTTCATAATTTTGAAGAAGGGCCCTGCATTTTTATTTTGCATGGGGCCTCATAAATTATGTGGTTGGTCCTGCCTAGCCAAATTGTCCAAGGCCATTCCATGGTTAGCAGCAGAGTTGAGGTTCAAACACAGGCTGCCTGGCGTCCAGCATGACTGCCTGGCCTCCAGAGTGACTGCCTGGCCTCCAGGGTGTGCTCTTTCATTGTGTCCTCCTGCTTCCCATATTCCCATGTTCTTAAGCACTGTCCTCCATCTTGTTTTTCTCTGGACGTGTCTTTAGAGTCAGAGGCAGGTGGTTTGACTCATGTCTGTTGAATTCTAAAGATTCAGAATTTATTTGTTGAACTGAATGTTTGATACATATAATTTCCTAATTAGGTTTGTGGGAGTGCAGTAGTAAAGATTTGAAGATATGGCAAGAATTGCATATCCTGGCTATAGTGAAAAATCATAGTCTGAAAATAAATGGGAATAAAGTGGAAACATTGTAACATGTTTGCTTTGTACAGCTTTAATGGAAAAAGGAAAGGAAAGAATACATATGAAAAGAAGGCAGTCCCTTGGCGCTGCCTGTCTCAATGCTGTGTGCTGTGGACTGGGGACACTTAATTACCACGTAGAATTTTATGGACTGTTTATGAGAAGCTTCTTTTTCACTTTTCATGGATTGCAGTAAAGGAAAATATAGAAAGATAGAGGAGGATTTTCATCACGTTGGCAAAAACTGTTCCTCCATGATCTATGGCTAGAGCCTGAAACTGCCCAAGTTCCATCTCTCAGCATTTTCTGAGAACTTTCTGTGAAGAGAAGTTCAGAGGCCAGTAAAACAAGTGTGGTCACGAAAGGAATTAGAACATGACTCCCCCAAATCTGCCTCTTTGACATAAAATTATTTTTGAGCTGAAGGAAATTAAGAAGCAGTAAACAGGGGAAAAGCTCTCTCTATCCTCCCCATTTTCTGCCTGAAGACAGGATATAAATCCTCCTCTACTGGAGACAACTCTAGGCTCATCAGCTGAGAGACAACGCCAGAGGAATCTGCAAACTAACCTCACTTCATCAGTTTTCTCCTATATATTTACCTTCCCACAGTTTCCCATCCTTGGAAGCCCAAAACCTCACTTCTTTGTCCTGTCTTTTCTTGACAACTTTATTGTTCTTTGTTGAACATGCCACATAAGCCAGAGTTCTAAGCTGCTGCTGTGGGTTACCTTTCATTGAGGTTTCTCCTGTGTGATGTACACTGCATGCATTCATAAGTTGTTTGTTTTACTTCTGTTAATCTGTCTTTTATTATGGGAGTTCATCCCAACTAAGAACTTATGGGGCTTGGGGGAAAACTTACTTTTCCTCCCTGACAGTCACTGCAGGGCAACTGAGGTTCTGACAGAGGGAGGCATCTGCCACAGAAACACGAGGAAAGCAGCTGATAGAGTCAGGAGGAGTCTAGAAGGGTCAGGGGAATTGTCCATGTAGAGAAGAGGGACAGAGTGTTCATCTATGGAGGGAACAGTAAGGACAAAATCACGGAGGCGAGGGAGATCACGGTCAAGATGAACTGCAGTATTTGGCCCTGGGGGAAGTGTTAGAAAGGTAGGTGGGGACCAAATGCTATTGTGCTAAGTTAAGGAGTGTGGATTTATATATTCCAAGGCATTAGGGATGGTGATCATAATAGCTAGCATTTATTGAGAGCTTCCCAAGTGCTAGGCACGACTTACTCCCATAATATCCTTATTCTCCAACACTCCTTTGGGGTTAGTTACTAATCTCATTTTGCAAAGAAGAAAACTGAGGGACAGAGACTTTTAATAACTTACCTAAGGTCACACAACTAGTATGTTTCAGAGCCGGGATTGTGAACCGGGAAGTCTGGCTCCAGAACCTGTGTTCCTGATGGCAATTTTATACTGATTCCATGATGGAAGAATTTTAAGTAGAGGAAACGTGTATATGATTTACATTTCCAAAGATTGTTCTAATGGAAGTGTGGCCTGCTAGGTGTAGGGAGATGAGCATCTCTGGTTTTGCCACCACAGAAGCTATGAAGACATGTTCTTTAAAAATGACTTCTCCTCTCTTCCCTTGGTATATGGGTGCAATCAATTCTTGCTTTAAATACCTTCTCCCTGCTCTTTCTATCTCTGAACAGGTTCCTCACCCCCACCCCCCACCGTTCCTTACTCACTGAGCTTTATGCTACTTGACCATCACTCAACATCACTCACCAACCTAGCCTTCTTTCTTCTTCCTCTTGGTACTGCTCCCTAGATTATAAACATCCATGTGATTTCTGGTCACCTGTATGTATACCTATTAGGTGATACGATATGTACACTCAGTGGTCATTATTAATACATGAAATGGCTGAGGACTCTAGAGGCATGAATGGAGTTAGAGTCCTTTCTGTGATATATATACCCCTGGGATCTGGGGGGCAGGCAGCAAACCTCTTTGGACCTTAGAGACAAACTGGGCATAGTAATCATATCTGCTGTACTGGTTGTTGTCAGAAACAAAATGAAATAAGATGATATATTTTGTATAAATAATGTTTATACAAAGTATAACATTATACTTTGTTATATGGCTACATTGTCTCTAGTGTAAGCAATTTTATTTACAATTTGTACTCTACTTGTTTTGATATCATTTATGGCAACTTTATGTATTATAGCATTTCAAACCTGGAGGGATCTAGGCAGACTGTGGTTGATTAGTTGATGTTTAGAAAGAATGGTTAATTCACTGCCAGAATGGAGATGGAGTGGTTGGGGAGGATAACTGTTTTCTCCAGGCAGTGGGTCAGACTGTTCCCAAAGTGTGATCTTACCCATATCACTTAACCTCTCTGGGCATCTGTTACCTCCTGGAAAATGAAGGCAAAGCTGCCTGCTTGTAGGGCTGATCATGAAGAAGATTGAGATGTTTTCTGTAAAGTGCTTGGCACTTAGCAAGTGTTCTATAAATACTATTATTATTTTCATTCCTGAAAAGGAAGGAGTTAGTATTCTAGTGTTGAGTGTCAAAAGACTGGGGGAAGGAGTGTGGGAGGGGTTTATACACTTTCCTTCCCATCCTCTCAGTTGTCCTCCCTCATCTCCACTCCCTCCATCTCCAATCTTTTCTCCCCTCAAGGCTGAATGAAATTGAATGTCTTGTAAACGTGTGCAGCCTTTGCCACCGGGCCCTCACACATGCCCTTTTAACATTCTGACATAATGGATGAAAACATGAACAGTTGACAGTCATTGGTTAAATCTCCAAACTTTTCATTCCCTCACCTGTGGGGATGGTGCCCTCTGCCTGGTGAACCCAGCCCAGGCAGAGATTGCAGGAGCTGGCTCTGCTGGTGGTGGGCCTGGTTACCTAGGCAACGTTTACCTGTGCTGATGACAAAGGGCCTGTCACTGCCTCCTGATGCATGCAGAAGAATATTAAGTTTGCGGGGAGATGGAAAGAAACAATTTTCTCTTGAAATGAGGTAGATGCAGGTGTTAATTTCTTTGGAGTGAATTTTCTGTTTTCAGAGAGGCAAGGGTAGAGCTTAAACACAAACTTCTGGCTGAAAATATTTAGTTTGTGAACCTGGCAAGGCTCTTAAGAAAAAAAACAATCCTGGTGCCGGGGCTGTTAGGCTTCCTGTCTTTTCAGCAGCTTATTGCATTTGTTTTACTGCTTTGAAGGATTGGAAGTCTCTGAAGGCCATTTCTTTAATGACTTGGAATATTAATGTAAAAACTTGCTTGTTGGACAATACAGTGAATACTATAGCTTTGCCTCTAATTGGCTTTTCAGTCCTTCACGCTGTAAAGCCCCCTTCTTTTAAGACATTTTCTTTATTTTGGAATATAATATATTTTATATTTATAAATTTTATTTATAAAATATCTTTATTTTATAAATAAATTAATAATGAAGGAAAGTGCACCAAACAATTAAATAGCCCAAGGTTTATCATGAAGTGAATATATTGATGATTGCTGCCGTTAACAAGGTGAGGACAGAACATCGTAGGTGTCCCAGAAACAGTCCTTCTCCCCACTTCCAACCCTTCCCGTCTCTCACTCTCCCAAAGGAGATTGCTGTCTTGGCTTTCCAAAGCAAATAAACGAAGTTCTTACTAGAGGTTTTGTTCCCTAAGTGTTCATTTCTAAACACTCTAGTTTAGTTTTGTTTCTTTTGAATTTCATGTAGATGAAGTCATAGAGCATCTTTTTTTTTTTTTTTTTTTTGAGACGGAGTCTCGCTTTGTTACCCAGGCTGGAGTGCAGTGGCGTGATCTCGGCTCACTGCAATCTCCGCCTCCCAGGTTCAAGCGATTCTTCTGCCTCAGCCTCCCAAGTAGCTAGGACTACAGGCATGTGCCACCACGCCTGGCTAATTTTGTATTTTTAGTGGAGACACGGTTTCACCATGTTAGCCAGGCTGGTCTTGAACTACTGATCTCTGGTGACCCACCCACCTTGGCCTCCCAAAGTGCTGGGATTACAGGCGTGAACCACTGCACCCAGCCAGAGCATTGTTTTATGTATGGCTTCTGATATGGTTTGGCTGTGTCCTCACTCAAATCTTATCTTGAATTGAAGTTCCTATAATCCCCATGTGTCATAGGAGGGACCTGGTGGGAGGTGATTAAATCATGGGGGTGGTTACCTCCATGCTGTTCTCGTGATAGTGAGTGAGTTCTCATGAGATCTTATGGTTTTATAAGGGGCTTTCCCCCTACTTTGCTCTGCACTTCTCTTCGCTGCTGCCATGTGAAGAAGGACATGCTTGCTCCCCCTTCTGCCATGATTGTAAATTTCCTGAGGCTTCCCCAGCCATATTGAACTGTAAGTCAATTAAGCCTCTTTCCTTTATAAACTACCCAGTCTTGGGTATGTCTTTATTAGTGCATGAGAACAGACTAATACAGCTTCTTTTTTTCAGTGTTATGTTTATGAAGTTCATCCATGTTGTGGTATATAGCTGTAGTTCATTCATCTTACTTGCTATATTTCATTATAGGAATATTCCACTATTTATCTATCCATTTGGCCATTGATGCATATTTGAGATATTTCCAGTTTTTAGCTATAAATATTGATGTTGTGAACATTCCTGTACCTGTCTCTTGGGGCACATGTGCATGCATTTCTGTTGGTTGTGTTCCTAGAAGTGGAATTGTTGGGGCATAAGATATATGTTATCTTTGGCCTTAGTAGTATAAAAAGGTTTTGTTGTTGTTTTTTTAACAAAAAGCAAAATAATTGCTCTCTTACAAATACAAAATGAACATGTGTCAAAGATGTTATTTAACTCATTAATTAATAAGGGAACCAGTACATGTTAGCAGCTGGTTCAAAGGAGAATGGAAAGGTCCATGTATATGTAGGCAACAAGAGATGAGGAAATGAATTTATTAATAAAAGTGAAATGGGTCTATCCACAAGGCAATAATTTGTTGCTTTTCCACCATACATATTCACTTGCGTTTCTATGGACGGGAAGAATTTGTATCATTATCAGTTTTCTGCAACTTAAATAGTTGTAGAATAGCAGAAAGACATAGAAAGGCATAGTAACACAATAGGGTGCATTAGACTGCACGATCACAATGCTTTTTTTTTCTTCCCTATTCTAAATCTTTCACAATTTTTCCTGATGGTAGATATTACCAACCTGTTTTCCAAAATTAGTGTATCAAATTACTCTTCCACCAGAAGTATCACAGAAGTTCCTTTTGCTTCTGCACAACAATTGGTTTAAAGTTTTGCCATTCTGTTAGGTATGCAGTGGTATCTCTTTGTGGTTTTAATTTGCATTTCCTTGATTAAGAATGAGGTTGAACACCTTTTAGATATTTATTGGCTATTTGAATATCTTCTTGTGTGAACTGCCTGTATTAATCTTTTCCTCATTTAAAAAAATGGGTTCTCTTTTACCTTTTAGGTGGGTAGGAGTGTTTTATATATATTTTATGCATTAATATATATTTTCCAATCATATGTGTTGCAAATATCTTCTTCCACATTTTAGCTTGTCTTTTCATTCCTTTACTGGTGTCTTTTATGAACAAAACAATTATACTACAGCCCATTTTCTTAATTTTTTTATTTTACAATTAATGATTGTTAAAATCCCTCCTTAAGAAGTCTTTCACTAGTTTGATTTCTTGAAAATATTTTAGCATATTAATGTCTAGAAACTACATTATCTTGCCTTTCAAATTTAGATTTAAAATCTATTTCGATTTTATTTTTCTGTATGATGTAAAATAGGGCATCATTTTTTACCCCAATATGGTATCCAATTTTCCTGGCATCTTTCATTGAAAAGACTGTGCCTTCACTACTGCTTGGCAGAGACACCGAAATGTTCATATGTTTGAGTCTTTTTCTGGATATGTTGCTAAATTCTATTGATCCATTGATCTATTTGTTCATTTTAATACCAATGTCACACCGTAGTTTTTTATAATAAGTTTTATGATAAATCTTAATTTCTGATAGAGCCAAACCTCCCACCTTGCTGTTTCTCTTTAAGGCGATCCTGGCCCTTTATACTTCCTTTGAATTTTAGAATTAGCTCATAAAGTTCCACAAAAATTGTGGATCTTATTTACTGAGTTTTTATTTAAGACTGCATTGAATCCTTAAAAATTCCACTTCTAGGTATTTATCCAAGTGAAATGAAAACGTATGTCCACAAAAGAGTGGTACATGCATATATTCATAGCCCCTTTATTCGTAATTGCTCCAAACTGGAAACAACCAGTATGTTTATAAAATGTAAAACTACTAAGCAATGAGAAGGAATGCGCTGTCGATACATGCAACAATGTAGATGAATCTCCAAAACATTACATTAAGCAAAAGAAGCCAGACATGAAAGAGTACGTAATATGTGATTCTATCTATATGACGTTTATAAAAGCCCCAACTCTACAGTGATATAAATCAATCAATGGTTGACTGAAGTCAGGGATGAAGTGGGCAGATTAGTGGGAAGAGCTTTACAGGGGCATGTGGGTATCAACTGGGGTGATGATTACAGAGATCACTAAACCACATCCTAAAAATGTATATATTTTATTGTAAGTAAATAATACTTTATTAAGTTTTTTTTTAAAGACTCCATTAACTCCATAGATTCGTTTAGGAAGGACTAACATTTTTACAAATTGAGTCTTCCAACCTAGGAATATGTTATATAGCTCCAAGTACTATTGCATTTCAATTCTCACATTAATATTCTTTTGCTTTTATGTAGAAATTTTTCATATTTTTCAAAGAAATATCCACTTATTTTGAGGTATTGTTAAGTATTTATGATACAATGGAAATTAAAAAATTAAATTTAATTTTGTTTATAGCTGGTTTATAAACATGTAGTTAGTTATTATTTACTGAAAATTATATCCAGCAATCTTGCTACATTGACTTATTAATTTTATCTGTAGATTCTTTGGATTTCTACATCCACAATCATTATCATTTGCTAAAAATGGCACTTTTGCTTCTTCTTTTCTAGTTGTGTTATCTTTTATATCTTTTTTTTACCTGATTGTACTGACTCCAAAAATTAATACGATGTTGATATCAAAGAGAAAGTTGTCAATATTTTATCACTGTGTTAGGTTTGCAGTAGTGTTTTTATAGATATATTTTAAAGGAATTTCCCTTCTATTCCTCCTTTGCTAAGAAGTTTTATTCATTAATGGATGTTGAATTTGATCAAGGCTAATCTTGCATCTATTAAAATTATTATATGTATTTTCTCCTTAATTCTGCTAATGTAATGAATATTTGTAAAATGTTGAACAACCACGCATTTCTGGAAGCAACCCAATTGGGTCAAGATGGATTAACATTTTTATATGATGTTATATTTAGTTTGCTAATAATTTGTTTAAGCTTTTTGCCTCTATGTTCATTAATGAATTAGACCTGAAATTTTCCGTTCCCATAAAGTCCATGTCAGGTTTTGGTTATCGAGGTTATGCTTAAAGTGAGTTAGGAAATGTATTCTCTTATTGTTTGGAGGTATTTGAGTATGATCAGTATTGTTTCTTCTTTAAATTTCTGGTAGAATTATCTGGGGAAGTCATCAGAATCTGTTTTTTTTTTCCTTTGTGGGAAGTTTTAAAATTATGCATTAAAATTTTTTAATGGACATTTTTTTAATGCCAGTTTTAGATTCACAACAAAATTGAGTAGAAGGTACAGAGATAACCCATATAACCCTTGCCCCATCCGTGCACAGCCTTCCCCGTGACCAAGATCCCCCATCAGGGTGCTATATTTGTTACAATTGATGATCCTAAATTGACACATCATTATCACCCAAAGTCCATAGTTTATACTAGGATTCACTCTTGGTGTTGTACATCCTATGAGTTTTGGACAAATATATCCACCATTGTGTCACGCAGAATAGTGGTACTGCCCTAAAAACACTCTGTGCCTGCCTATCCATCCCTCCTTTCTACCGTAACCCCTGGAAACCACTGACCTTTCTTTCTGTCTCTATAGTTTTGCCTTTTCCAGAAGGTCATAAAGTTGGAATCATAGAGTATGTAGCCTTTTCAGATTGGCTTCTTTCACTTACTAATATGCATTTAAGTTTCCTCCATGTCTTTTCACAGCTTGATAGCTCATTTCTTTTTAGCACTGAACAATATTTCATTTTCTAGGTGTACCAGAATTTGCTTATCCATTCCCCTACTGAAGGCCAGCTTGGTTGCTCCAAGTTTTGGCACTTATAAGTATAGTTTCTGTATTCATAAACACAGAATAAACACCTATATGAAGATTTTTGCATGCACATAAGTTTTCAACTCCTTTGGGTGAATGCCAAGGAGAGGGATTGCTAGACTGTGTGGTAAGAGTGTTTTCAACACTTCCTCATGTTGATCTTTTATATTGTATGCTTGTTTTCACTTCAGTCACGTCTGCTCTTTATCCATTTCCTTTCTTCTACTTTCTTTTGTTTAAATTGACTGATTTTAAAAAATGATTTCTTGAAGTGGTTAGTAGATTCTCAAATTTTGTCGTAATGTATTTACACAATAGGGTTCCCCTTAAGTACTGTTTTTGCTGTTTTAGATGAAATCATTTTATTATCATTCAGTTAAGAGCAGTTTCTAATTTCTACCAGGGATTTTCTAGCCATCTTTTCATTATTGATTTTTGGCTTCATTGCATTGTGAGCAAAGAACACGCTTTGAATGATTTCAGTGCTTGAAATGTGTTGAGATGTGTTTGATTTCATAACATCTGGCATATTTTTATACGTGTTTGCTATGTGCTTGAAAATAAAGTATATCCTCTATTTGTTGAGTGCAATGTTCTATATGTTTATTTGGCCAATTTTGCTGTTTATGTTCTTCAGATTTTCTGCATCCTCACTGATTTCTTTTGTCTTTTATGTTTCTGAGAGAGATATGTTAAAATTCCATAATATGATTGTAGACTTGTCTTTTTCTCAATTACAAAGGATCTTCCATATACCTAGTAAGACTTTCTGCCTTACAGTCTATCTTATCTGATATTAATAAAACCACACCAGCTTTCTTTCAGTTAGTATTTGCCTGGTGTGTTTGTGTGTGCGTGTGTGTGTGTGTGTGTGCCTATTTGAATACTTTTAGCTCCTGCATTTCTATAGCATTATTTTTAGATGTGTCTCTTGTATACAGCATATGGTTGAGTTGGACAGAATTTGTCTTTTAATTGTAGCATTGAGTTTTCCTACTTTTAATGTAATAATACACGGGTGGGTTGAAATTTATTATTTTATTAATTTGCTATCTTTCTTTTAGTCTTGCTTGTTCCTTGTTCCAGTTTCTCCTCTTTTTCTCCCTTCTGTTGAATTGAGGATTTGTTGTTGTTGCTTTTAACCATTCCACTTTTTATTTGTCTATTACCTTGGAAGTTGTATATTCTTTTATTATTATTTCAGTGTTTACACTAGAGATTATAGTATGCATCTTGACTCAGGTCTTAGACCACTTTAATGGCATTTATCGCTCTCTTGACTTCTGTGTCATTGTTATGTATTTTACTTCTATACCTTTCAGATGCCCAAGACATTGTTATTATTATTGCTTTATTCAGTCATAATTCATTTTGATTAATCATATATTTATTCTTTTCTTCGTTCTTCATTTTATTTTCTTGTATTATTTATCTTTCATCTGGGAGCACTCTCTTTTTGCCTGAAGAGCATCATTCACTATTTCCTTTATTGTAGGTCTGTTGGTAACAAATTCTTTTGTTTTTTGTTTGAAGTGCTTTATTTTACTATCACTCTTGGGGATATTTCCTCTGGGCATAAAATTCTAGGCTATCTGTTATGTTCTTTCAATACTTAAAAGATATTTTATTTACTTCTGGCTTTCTTTATTTCTGTTGATAAGTTAGATAAAAATCCAATTTTTGTTTCTTTTTCACCCTTATGCTGATTTTTAGTTTTGTTTTTTTTTTTCTTTGTGGTTTTAGCAGTTTTATTGTAATTGGCCTGGGTGAAGTTTTCTTTTTACATTTCCTGCTTGGGGTTTCTTGGATTCTTTGTCTTGGCTCCTTCTAAGGCCTGATATCTTTCTTCAGTTTTGGAAAATTCTCAGGCATCATTCATCTTGTTAAATATTGCTTTTCCCCATTCAGTCTCTTCTTTTCCATTTCCATGGGCTATAGTTACATATGTGTTATACCTCCTCACTGTATCCTGTAGTGTCTTATCCTGTATTTTCCATCCTTTTGTCTTTCTATACTTTATTCTAGTTATTTTCTTCTGGCTTCTAATTCCTGCTTCTGCTGTGTCTGTTCTTCATTTATTAAGTTATTAATTTTAGTTAATGTATTTTTAGGCCTAAAATTTTCATTCGACTCTCTCTGTTTCTGAGTTTCTCATTTTTATGAGTTCCATAGGATGGCGTAGCAAATTACTAGAGACTGGGTAGCCTAGACAACAGAAGTGTATTCTCTCACTGTTCGGGAGGCTGGAGGTCAAGGTGTCAGCAGCCACACTCCCTCCAAAGGCTCTAGGGAAGAATCCACCCCTTGCCTCTTTTAGTTTCTAGTGGCTGTTGGCCTTCCTTTGCTTGTAGCTATCTCTCTGTCCCTCCATTTCACATGGCCTTCTCCTCTCTGTGTCTGTCTTAAAATTTCTTCTGCCAATCTCTTATAAGAATACATGTGATTGCATTCAAGGTTCATCTTGATAATATAAGGTAAGTCCTCCTCTCAGCACCCTTAATTCAGTCACATCTTTTTCCATATAATGTATTATTTGCTCCTTTGCTACATAAGGTAATATTCACAAGTCTCAGAGATTAAAATGTGGACATATCTTTTTTGGGGCCACCTTTTAGCCTGCTATACCATTGTACGTTGAAATTCTCAACTTTATAATTTTCTCTTTCTATAAATAGGAAGATTTTTTACAAAAAGTCTGTTTCAGATAATTCTAGTATCTGGAGGCTTGTGGGTGGGTTTCTATTTCTGTTATTTCTGCTGGTTTTGTTTATGTCTCCTTATCTCCTTATGTGCTTGGTTATTTTTAATTGTGTGTGAGACAGTATATTCGTACAATTTTTTACAGATATAATTTGAGGTCAAGATTGAGGTTTCTCAACCCCAGAAGGGATTTACATTTGCTTCTGCAAGCACTTGGGGCATTAGAATTCTGGAAGCATCTGATTTTAGTTTCAGATATTGAGATGGCTTGAAGATGATCCATAGTCCTCTGCAAGGGCCTCTTAGTTCTCTATTCTCCCTTCCTGCTAGGACACAGCTCTTTGAGGAGCCCAGTCCAAAACAAATGATACACCTGGTCAGTTCCCCCATCCTTAGCAGGACTTAAACACAAATCTTTATTTCCTTGGCTCCTCAATATGTCGTTAGGGGAAAAATAGGCCCAGAATGCCAGCTTCTTTTGTCCAGACTTCTTCCTTCCCTTGATCCTGGCCTGATGCTTTTTTTTTTTTTTTTTTAACTTTGAGGTGTTTTAAAGCATTTAATAAATGCTTTTTCTCTCTTTTACTTGTCTTCAATGGGAAGGTGTATTAGTCTGTTTTCACACTGCTGATAAAGACATACCTGAGACTGGACAATTTACAAAAGAAAAGGGTTTATTGGACCTACAGTTCCACATGGCTGGGGAGGCCTTACAATCATGGTGGAAGGTGAAAGGCATGCCTCACCTGCGGCAGACAGGAGAAGAGAGCTTGGGCAGGCAAAGTCCCCTTTTTAAAACCATCAGATCTTGTGAGACTTATTCACTATCATGAAAACAACACGGGAAAGACCTACCTCCATGATTCAGTTACCTCCCACTGGGTCCCTCCCACAACACGTGGGAATTCAAGGTGAGATTTGGGTGGGGAAACAGCCAAATCATATCAAAAGTTTTATCTGGCATATCTAGTGAGTCATTATCAGAAGCAGTAGTCTCTCTGAAGCTTTTCTCATCTATCCACCTTATATTTTTATGATTAAAAATTCCAAAAATTACAGAAGTGGAGAGAATAGTCCAAATATTCCCTCATCACTCAAATGCAACTGTTATCAAGATTTTGTCACATTTGCATGGAAATGTTCACAACCTATAAGAAGAGAAAGTTTTAAAGCAAGGCAATATCTCAACTCACAGCCATCCACTCACCTCTAATGGCCAGCATCAGAGACAAAGACTTCTGCCTTGGTTACTGCTGTCCTGAGCTTCTAGCACAGGTGTGCCCCTAGCTGATTTCAGTGAGCTATTGTTAAATGACTGTGAATTCACTGAAGAACCACAGACTGTGGGAGCTGGAGGAAGTCTTGGCTTGTCGTAATGAACCACAGATTACAGATGGAGATGCTGACATTCTGAGATTTGAGATGTGCTATAGGTCACAGAGGTGCATGGGAGAGTTAGGCCAAGGTCTCAACTCAGGGCTCTCTCCACTTTTCCACACTTCCTCCTCATTTTGCTAGCTCATTTAATTACCACTTTTTCTTCCTTTCTGATAACACTGAAGTTTAAGAGCATTTCATTACAAGTGTGATGATACAATGTGGTATTAAGACATGACAAGGCAAGTTTTATTGGCCATTACTATTTGCCTCAAGTGAGTGGCAAAGCCTTTGACCACTCGAGGCATATATTAATAGCCCTATAAAATACATCCTGGATTGCTAGTGCTATTACCGTCTGGCTATTACATTTAAAAAAATATTGTACAAATACCACTTCAAATAATTTTCTTACTCTTTTTTTTAAACTGGAACGATTAGCTTTTTTTATGAGAGACAATTCTTCACATGATGGAGAAAATAGAATTGTCAGGTAACATGGAAAGAGTATAAGCTTTGGAGTCGTACCAAACTGTGTGCAGGTATTTGCTCTGCTATTTATCATCACTGTGACATTAGGCACTTTTCTTAAACTCTCTGGGTCTATTTTCTTCTCTGTCAAATGACAACAAGAATGCTTGTCTTTTAGAATTCATATGTATATGAAAACACCTGGCATAGGGCCTTGAACATAATGAGTGGTCAATAAATCTTATATTTTTGTTGTTGTTATTATTGTCATGATAATGAAATCCAATGGGAAATTTTTTCTTTTAATTAGTTGATTTATTTGTAAGACTAAAAATGTTGTTGTTATAACAGATCCTTGTCTTGCAGGGCAGTCTTTCTTTGTTTCCTCTCTAGCCCTCATCCCTTGGAAAAATGAGCTGAACCATGTTGGTTGGTGCAAGAGGGGCTGACAGAACAGAGTTTTGATAAATCCACAAGATAACTTTGGAAACTCTTTGCCATTTTCCCTCCTACTCAATGCTGCTGGGACTTTGAGCTCATTGAGGCAGTCTAAGGCTGTGCTTTGACTTCAGTGCTGTGCCTTGCGCTTGGGATAATTGTGTTTTCCATTTGATGGCCCCCAGTGCTTTGTGTAGGAATTGGATGGTGCACCCATGCTCCTCAAATGCTGAAGTAGTCATGTCACTTGGTGGGGTGAGGTGGATCATCAGCAACAACATACTTTCTTTTCTTTTTGAATTAAGCACACAGAAAAATCTATAATCTAAACATGAGGGACATTAAGTTTTGGATGGAAGAGAGTGAATTTTGCAACAATAACAACTAAAAGCCCAGGACAGAGAACAATTATTGAAAACAACTTGCTGAAGTATATAAATAAATAAAAGTGTCATTTCCGAAGTATCTTTCCTTCCCTAGGCTCACTGCCATTGTCATGGGAAAAGTGTGCATGGCAGCATTTACTCTGAGGTAATAACATGGATACATTTCCCATTGCTCAAGACTTGTACATAGAGTCTGAAGACAAATTCTTCCTATCTTGCTGAGAAATTAACTTCTATTTTTCCATTCCTGTGAGCCAGAAGGGTAATTACCACATGCTGTTCAGTCATGAGTTTATGGAAAGAAACACAGCCTTCATTCAGGGTCTTCACCAACTGGGTGGGGTTGGGTTGGTCATGGAGAGAACTTACATTGTGGGTTTACAGCTGTACTGCAAACATTTCTTCAAGTCTGGAGCAAACTCAGCCCCTCTTTCCTGACTAACTTCTTCCCTGCCTAATCCAATGAAGACAATGGTTGATGAGAATAATAGCAGTTACTGCATATTAAGTATTAATCAGACATGTTATTCTTTAAACACACTTTTGCTTTTTTTTTTTTTGTTATAATAATCAGGCATCCAATGAGATCCGTCCTCTTTTTATCCTCATTTCACTGAGAAGGAATGGTGGCTCTGAAGAGTTAAATAACTTGCCTAAGCTCACAATTTTAGAAGGTATGGCCAAGACTCAAACCCAGATTGGTCTGATTGTCAAAGTTGTGTTCTATTCTTAACCAATTTTCTACTCTCTTTGGTACCATGATTATCTCCTTGCCTTATAAATATTCTTGTATGTGGTATTATCTTTGTCTTATTATTCATAGTACACAGGGGCTTTTTTCTTCCTACTTGCATTTCCAGTTCCTTCCTTATTAATCAGTGTGAGCTTTTTGTGATTGAGCCCTCTTTTCTCTTGCCCCACCCACCAGCCCACCTCCTGTTCAAATACAGCCCTGCGGGTGAACACTATGGGCAACCCATGTGTGTGGGCTCATAGGAAGATGCAATGTGGAGAAGAATGGAAGCTTCTATGGCAGATCTACATTCTTTTTTCTGTCCTGTCCTTCTCTCTACACCCAATGTACTTTATTTTTTGGCCCATTTTTGCTCCTATATGCCCTTTCATCATCCTCAGAACCTGTACCCTTGGCATTTTGTCTGTAGACATTTATATTTCCTGGCATTGAGGCTATAGATCTCTAATACTTGAATTGATTTTCAAAATTAGGGAAAAGAGCTGCGATTTTAGCTATATATTTGGGCTGTTTGAGTTGAAAATGATGAAGAGTAAAGTAATGTTTGGTGTAAGAGGTGGGAGGCAGGACTGTGACACGGTCAGCTGACTCTTAGATGTGTAATAATGGTCTGGCACCGCCAGTCTCTCACTGTCTTCTTGAAATCACCTCTGAAGAAGAGTTTGATCTGGAAGGTCAAGCCTAGCAGTGAGCTGAAGCTGTTCTCCCTGAGTGCATTTATTCATTTATTCACAAAGCAGTTACTGGTCTATGTGCCTCAAGATTCCTAAATCTCATTGAGCCACCAACCCTTTTATTGAAAGCTACAGGCTCTTTTTTTCACAAAAATTCACAGAATACATAAATAACATGGTTTTGCATGCAATCTGAAGGGATTCACAGATCCTTTGAAGCCCATCTGAGGACTGCCAGCCAGGACCCCTAGCTTGGTGCACTACCTTTCTTGTTTAATCACATTCTAATCTCCAAATCAAGGCCTCTTCCATTGTGAATAGAGATAGAAACTCAGCTCAGATTCTTTGATGGAACTGTGTTCAGCCAAGTTGTGTTTGCTCATCACTGAAGCTTTAAGGGATGGTTAAAGAAACAAGGTAACTGTGTGGAATTACTTATGATCACAAAGGCATCTGTAGCAAAGGATCAGTCTTCACAGGAGTTGTCTTCTGAGCCTGGGTGTGAAAGGTCTCTAAACTATTTTATGGGAAATTTAAATCCCTCAATTGAAACAAATTATCATAGGAGGGAAGAAAAAGTAAATCTCATTAATGGTTAGGTGTAGTGGGTTAAATATTTGCAAAAGTCTTGGTCATTTTGAAAATGGTAATACCAGTACAATGAGTTCTGAAATCTGTAGACATAGTGTGTGTGTGTGTGTGTGTGTGTGTGTGTGTTTCTGAAGAAAATAAAAATTTTCACATCTAAAATAAAGGCTCAGTTTCCTTTGGGGTTCCTTAGTTCACAGCAGTATGACAGCTAACCAGAAAGCTGCCATACTGTGATTCTGTTTTTATATTATTTAATTAGATGATTTAAAGATTCTCTAAAAATTCTGGTGCAGCCTTTGTGTTCCTGGGAGGAATCTTACATAACTTGGAGTACTAGAATAGAGGAAGAGAACAGTGGTACCCAGGCCTCGTTTGCTGTTATGGTTTATGTCGCAGACTTGCTATGTATGACTTCCAACAACACAAACAGAAGGTGACAGGTTACAAAAGAGTAGATAAAATTTTTTGCTGACTTTTCTCCTGGCTACACTCTCCCTACTCTCTCCCCATTAAGAGTAACGGGAGAGTTCCTGAACTAAAGTTGCATTGTGTTTCCATGCAGAAAACCAAAGACTCCCCGTAAGCTGAGCTGAGGTAGGCAGGGCATGAAACTGAAGGGCTGCAGGTTTGTCATATGTTGTTAAGAGCTGTGGCATAATTGGCCAAAGGGGCTCATTGTCTACAGCCTTCTGTAAGTTATTCTGCAATATTCCATTCAAAGGAAAAGCAGCCAAGTTCTGTTTCCACCTTTCTAAAGGCTTTGGTGGTTCCTGTCCATTGGGTGTGTGTCCTGCCCTTTGCCTCACTGTCTCAATAAAGCATGTGAAGACCAGCTTCCTCTCCGGTCTGGCGGATCTGTTCTCAGGCTGAGCAGAGAGTGGCAAAGGCTGCATCTGTGTTGCTTGCTCCTGGCATTGCCTGCCTGCCAGGGTACCACACAGAGCTCGGGCTTACAGGCACACTTTGGGTGAAGTCATTCTTCCCTGAAAACTGAGATGGGAAATTTATCCTGACATGTCAGAACTGAAGAAGAAGGCTAAGCAATGGCTACCTGAGCATTAGTCTTGGGAGTGTGTTCTTTCAAGCACAGGTTTAGGTTTGCCCTTACTTCTATTGTTTCTTCAACTAACACATTATGAAGGTAGATTTCCACTGGAAAAAAAAGACCAGAATTTGAAAATGTAATAGAGTGCATATTCATTATTAAGATTATAAGAAAGCCTTTGAGAGGATCAGGCAGTGAGCTGAGAATTATCATTGAAGTTTAATTTGTTTGTTGGATATCTGGATGGAAACCAGCAGGACTGGCCATGCCCTGTTCCCCTTTCACAGCCCTGCTTCTGCCCAAAGGGCTCATTCAAATTCTTTTTCATTCTTTCAGCCCTCCACATATGTGGAGAACTCTCATATTCTCCACATCCCTTTCTTCTTTGGAATCCTGCTCTAAGGAAAGAAATAGGTCTTGGTCACCTATACCTTTTACACCTTACTGTGAATGTCAGGATAGTGTATAACCTGGATATTGATACTCCTGGGGCATTTGAGTGTTATCGTTTACTGTGAGTTAGAAGACTTTGACTTCTTTAAAAAGGAAGTAGAAGCCATGCTTAAATGCTTTCAAAAACAAACCTGCACAGTTTGTGCTTTGCCCTATTTTTGAATCATTTGTATTAATGCTGTGACTTTGTGAGCACAGTGTGTGTGAGTCTTGGGAGAGGTGAGGACCTGCAAAGTTCTGGCTTGCCACTAACCTGCACTGTGGCTTTGGGAGTGTCAGCTCCCTGCATCACTATAAAATGAGTAGGTTGTATTAGGTGATCACCAGAGGCCCTTCTAGACCTGACAGTCCAAGGATAAAGTTGAGTGCTAAAGGAGCGGGCTGTGTAGACAGATTGCAAGTGTCCACCAGTGGATGGTCTTGGCACAACAAGGCTGCCTCCTCATGGTCTTTGGTCCCAACAAGTTCAATATAAAATGGAGGAAATGTTATAATTTTAAGCACTGATACCAGGGTTTCCTTAGGGGGAGAATTGCCTTTGTGTGGGAAAATACCGTGATAAGACATTTGGAGTAGATTGTGAAACACTGAAAACATTAGTATCTGGGAACCTAAGCCAAAAAAGAGATGATTAATCTTTTGTACACAAGAAAGTAAAAGGAATTTGTGCTTTGTTCAGCCTTATGCAGAGGTAGAAAAGAAAATAGAGGAGAAGAGACAAGAGAGGAAAGAGAGAGAAAATCTGGAAAGATGGCAGAAGACTGGATGCTGTGTGTCCTAAAAGCCTTAGTAAGAAAGGCTTAGAGATATTAGGAACTGTAATGTCTAATGTGAGATATTAATTTAGTTTACTGTGTGTTTTGCTCTCTAGTTTCTGTGACTTACCAATCTCTAATAACTCAAAAATGGGTGAATTATTTTGTGAAGACTAGGGAAGGCATTGAGGATTTTTTTTTGCCTAGATTAATGTGGAAACAGCTTGTATGGAAATAAAATATTACAGGCAGAGGTGACTAGAAAACATAGCCCCACCCAGAAAATTGTAGACATCTTAGTGAGAGGTTTGCATCTCCACTGGACATGCAGTTTGGAGGTCTCTAGCCAATGTCATCTAGATCTTCCAGGGCTGGTCAGGTGGGAGGTTCCCAAATGGCATTGTTATGGGGTCTTATCTGCAAACACAGAACTCCATTATGTTTTAATGATGGATGAGCCATTTTGACAAATTTGCAAGATTCTAGAAGAAAGAACAATCTGGAATGTGTTCTTACATACTTATTTTTGGTTTATTTTGTTTTTCTGTTCTTTTTTTTATCCAAGATGGACACTCAGTGTGAATGTTCTTATGTACTATTGATTGTACCTCTAAGATGATGTAATGACCTCATCTCATCTAGCTGTCAACAATGGCCTCCTTTTGGCCAGAGGTTATTTGACTGCTTCAGAGAGATCTGGAAAACACAATTTCTTAGTTTTATCTGTGGCCAATTGTACCTCTGTAATGGCTGTTTTGTCCACCACTGTTTTCTGGGATTTCTGAGGAAAATTCTGAGACAAGTAACTCCTTTGTTTGTGGAAGTTAGTTTTGGAAATTACAAATGAAATATCTTTTTTTTTTTTTGAGATGGAGTTTCGCTCTTGTCACCCAGCTGGAGTGCAATGGCATGATCTTGGCTCACTGCAACCCCACCTCCCGGGTTCAAGCAATTCTCCTGCCTCAACCTCCTGAGTAGCTGGGATTACAGGCGCCCACCACCACGCCCAGCTAATTTTTTTTTTTTTTTTTTTTTGGTATTTTTAGTAGAGACGGAGTTTCGCCATGTTGGCCAGGCTGGTCTTGAACTGCTGACTTCAGGTGATCCACCCGCCTCGGCCTCCCAACGTGCTGGGATTACAGACATGAGTCACTGCGCCCAGCCGGACAAATGAAATTTCTATCCTAAAACAGTATGCATTACCTAATCCCAGGTGGTTAAAAAAATGTATATATATTTAATGGTTGCTCTGAAAAAATATAGACAGCATGGGTTCCAAAATATTAACTATAGTCAGGAGTCCCATCATGGTTTTCATAGCATCCTATCCTGTACTTGTACTTGTATGTTGTTGCATTTATAAAGATTGAAATTCATTACTAATGTAGTTGGTTATCAGTTTCTTTCCTAGAACAGGGAGCACCTGTCCTGCACCAGGTCCAGGGTAGTGTAAATGACACCTCAGCAATAGAGTGATTTTCTCTAGTTTTACAGTTTCTACAGTGAACATATTATTTTTCCTAATTACAAAATATAAATCTCTTTAAAATGAAGCATGCATAATTAGGTACTCAGTATTACTTTTAGGAAACTATATTTGTGCAACTGAAGAAAAGGCCTACATGGAAAGAACTAGAATGGAAAGGAACAGGTTGAGGGATGTATATAAATGGTAGGTTTCTCACTTTGGGAGGCCAAGGTGAGCGAATCATTTGAGGTCAGGAGTTCGAGACCAGCCTGGCCAACGTGGTGAAACCCCATCTGTACTAAAAATACAGAAATTAGCCAGGCATGGTGGCTTATGCCAGCACATGCCTGTGATCACAGCTACTTGGGAGGCTGAGGTGGGAGAATTGCTTGAACCGGGGAGGCAGAGGTTGCAGTGAGCTGAGATCGCACCACCAAACTCCAGCCTGGACAAAGAGTGAGACCTTGTCCAAAAAAAAAAAAAAAAAAAAAAAGGTAGGTTTCTGCTCTTGGATCTAAGTGCTCGATTGTAGAGAAGATATCATAAAGAAAGTCCAAAGTGTGAGTTCATACCCACAATAGCCAATAATTGACGTGGCAGCTTTGTTTTGCCTTCACTTAAAATACTGGCATGGTGTGTATTTTGCTGTCTGTCCTTCAGAATTGGATTTTGTTTTTTCAAGGAGAAAAATAGATGAGACTGCTACTATAAGATCCCTTGTTAGATATATTACATTTCAGGATATATTTCCAGGCACTTCATGGTGGAAATCTGGCTCTCGGAGCTTAGGCTTGGTTTTGGGATATTTTCTGCATGTCAGTATATTTCAGTATGCCTCTAAGTAAACCAAGTAGCTCCTCCTCCCCCTCAACACCTGGTATGATTCATGACTGATTTGGCTAGCTGTAATTTGTCTAATGTCAGTTAGAAGGGAAAGAATTTAAATTTACTACATGCCAATCATATTCCAAAGCCATACTTAGTATTAAAACCACAGAAGGAGTCATTTACATTTAACAGGAGCTGTGGGTCTTAAGCAATGATCATTTGGTAATGTATGTTTTGATTTTAGGTTAAAAAGAACCTTGATGTTGTGGGATTTCTGGTTCTCAGATGAGTGGCTAATAGCCTGTTTTTAGAAAGACATTGGGGATGGGAACATGTATTTGGCTTCTTTGAGTACAGAAATTCTGCTTCTTGGAGGACCACAGCTTGACTTTGTTTTCAGGGTTACCTTGGTGTAAAAAGGCATCCCTTATGCCTTCAGGGCTGTCCTTACCACCCATCACCTGCCAATTGGTTCCTGTCTATGTCAGTGTTTTGAATCAGAATATAAGGTGTGAAAAATACTTCATATGATTTTAGACCACTCCTACCTTTTGGGTAGTATTACATTTGAAAGTTTAGGATTTGGCCTAGTTCACTTGTTTATTTTTTTACTCTAAAATAGGTGTTAAATATATTTTGAGCATTTACTGTTGCAGGGCACTGTACTAGGTACTATGGAATTACATACAAACTGGAGAGATAGGCTCTGCTCTCATTAAGTTTATCGTATGATAGGAAAGAAGGAAAACAACAATGAAAAAGCTACATAGCCCTTTCATTGCAGAGTGGTCAGTGCTATGGTGTGGACAGAGTGTCCTGAGGGAGTCTAAGTGGAAGATAAGTTGAGGGAGAAGTGGATAGAGAGTGTGTGTGACCTTATGCAAAGGCATTGGAGTAGAAAGGTGCATCTGTCATTGAAGAGAATGAAAAAAAAAATTCAGGGACAGGAGCTCAGTGAGGGAAGGTGAGTATGCCCAGACCATGAAGTCTCCTGGGCTGCAGTGAGGACTTTGGACTCTATGAGCTAGGAGTGTTCTGCCCACTTAAAAAAAGACATGTAGGGGACATACATTATTTTATTTGCCTGAAGCTTGACCACCTCTCCTTTAGCTCCCTTCCGCATTCTGGAAAATGCCTCTCCATTTCTCTAGCTCCGTTACCTTGGAGGCAGCCATGTTGTTTTAAGCTACTCTGTGTCCCAACCACAGATGATTGATCCAGGGATTTTATTTGGTTCCTTGGGGGTGTTGGAATTGGATTATAAAGTGAAGAGCTGTTGGAGGCCACGTTCTGTCAAGCAGCCTAAAGAGCAGAGATGGAAGAATGAAGCAAGGCCACAGAGGGTATTAAAAGTAAAATCTGGATGGGTGCGGTGGCTCACACCTGTAATCCCAGAACTTTGGGAGGCCAAGGTGGGAGGATTACGTGAGACCAGGAATTCCAGACCAGCCTTGCCAACATGGCAAAACCCCGTCTATACTAAAAAATACAAAAATTAGCCAGGCCTGGTGGCATGCGCCTGTAATCCCAGCTACTCAGGAGGCTGAGGCAGAATTGCTTGAACCTGGGAAGTGGAGGTTGCAGTGAGCCAAGATCTTGCCACTGCACTCCAGCCTGGGTGGCAAAGTGAGACTCTGTCTAAAAAAATAAATGAATAAAAATAAAACAAAGTAAAATCAAGCAGAGATAGGATATTCCTGGGCTCTCCACATGCTCCAGGCACTGGTTCCAGACCTTTCCAACATGAATCCTAGTCTTGGGTTCTATAATATAACAGTATTCCCCTAAAAAGTTTTCTTTCCCCACTTTCTGTTTATACTAGCCACAGTTAGTTTCTGTCACTAATGTAAAATTATTTTCTCTATATGTGCAGGTATTTGTAGATATTTATAATAATTTTGCTTTAGGGCAATCTTCTGATTGTAAATGGGCCTTAAAGCTTCTTAATTCATGGAAAGTCAATTATCCTCTAGTTTAGTTTGAGGATACAAAGGGACAGGAGAAGTTAAGCTCATCTCATATTTCCCAAGAATGTAAATGTGATGAAAGGGAACTTTGCAGTCTAAGCAAAAACACTTGGACAAGATAACTTAAGGACTTGAGTGTAAAAACGTAATAAGAAGTGAACTTTCACTTGTAGCAATTCTCTCTGATGTGAGTCTTTCTAGTCCACTCAGGTTTTATTTCTTTTTGAAGGTGATGCAAACAGCAATATTATTAGCTTAAACCTAAAATGTAGTTTATTTAATGTAACCGTGACCAACTGCATTTTCATAATTCTGTCTTTGCTGCATTATCAGCTGGCAGGGTTATTCACGCTGGACTAGCCTCTGAGCCTGCTAATTCAAATGAACAGTCCTTGCCAACCACTGCTGAGCTTTGAGAAGGTCTAGGCTAAAGATGGGCAAATTAAAGACAATTCCACACTGTGGTAAGATAATCAACTACTCTGATTACCTAGTAACTAAGCTAATTGGGAAGCAGTGTAGTATATGGGATAAGAGCAGGCTGTGTGGATTCAGACCTGTGTGGGAATTCCACCTCTGCTGTCTACACGCTAGATGACTTCAAGCAAGTTCCCTGATCTTTCTGAATCTCAGTTTTCCTGTTGATAAAATGAGGTAATAATAGTACCTACTTCGTGGGACTATTATGATTTGGTAAAATAATATTTATAAGACACGGTAAATTCTTTTTTTTTTTATTACTTTAAGTTCTGGGATACATGTGCAGAACGTGCAGGTTTATTACACAGGTATACATGTGCCATGGTGGTTTGCTGCACCTATCAGCCCATCATCTAGGTTTTAAGCCCTGCGTGCATTAGGTATTTGTCCTAATGCTCTCCCTCCCCTTGCCCCCGACTCCCTGACAGGCCCCAGTGTGTGATGTTCCCCTCCCTGTGCCCATGTGTTCTCATTGTTCAACTCCCCCTTATGAATGAGAACATGCGGTGTTGGGTTTTCTGTTCCAAGACACAGTAAGTTCTTAAGTATTAGCATTGTTATGGATATTATTTTGTAAAGCAGTTACCATAATGCCTAGAATTTGATAAATGCTATTTGTTCTTTTACCTTAAAAATGTACCTATCCATATCTTTGAAACTTCAGTGAGTAAATGTCTTCCCTGATTTACCTGCCTTTGGGCAGCAGGTTAAGAATTCCTGACATAAACTGACCTTCTCATTTTATAGACAGAAGTTGCAACCCCAAAGAGTAGCAATTTTGCAGGGTCGGGCAGAGCTGGGTCTGGAGCTTAGGGGTCTGTCTCCTAATTCAGTGCTTTACCCACTACACTGCCTATTTCAAGTGCAGATGACCTAGGGCATTCTTTGGCTGCATCAATATGTATAAAGAGACACATGATGCTTGCAAAAGGTACAGTTAGAGACTTTTACAAACCCCCAAACTTGTGGATATGGAAATGCTTATATACTCCTTATTTTTCCCCAAATCATATTTCTATAAGGATTCTCATTTCCTGTGCACATTCCTTTTTTATGTGAATACAGTTTTCCTGAAGTATCTTCCCTTGCTTGATGGCAATTTTTTCTTTTTGAGGCGGAGTCTCACTCTGTCGCCCAGGCTGGAGTGCAGTGGTACGATCTCGGCTCACTGCAACCTCTGTCTCCCGGGTTCAAGCAATTCTCTTGCCTCAGCCTCCTGAGTAGCTGGGATTACAGGCGCGCGCCACCACGCTCAGCTAATTTTTGTATTTTTAGTAGAGACGGGGTTTCACCATGTTGGTCAGGCTGGTCTCGATCTCCTGACCTTGTGATCCACCCGCCACAACCTCCCAAAGTGCTGGGATTACCAGTGTGAGCCACTGCACCTGGCCGATGGCAAATTTTTACAAGGAACCTGAGTTTGTAGTCACTTCACAAGCATTACAAGGACAAGGGAGGAATCTCCAAGTTTTATTGCCAGAAAGATGCTGGGCCCTTGGGACCTACATAGCTATTCTAAACACTGGGTACATCAACCACAGAATCCAAGTTTGCATCTCAGCGAAATTTCACACTAGAACATATTCTTTGGAATTCCTCGTGAATAATTGAAACAATGATTGTTAAGTCTTTTAATGCTAAATATTTACTCTATAATGGTCCCATTCTACTGGACATTGGTCAGACTGCCGTGTTCCATTGAGGGTCGTATTTAAGAGAGCTGTGGCCAAACCTAAGTTCACGTAAGAGCATGCAGTGAGGATGGGAAGGAGTTCTAGCAGTTGAGTTATGTGAGGGATGGTGTATTTGGCCTGCACGGGAGATGAAGAGGAGTAATAAAAGGCACCATCAAATATTTTAAGTCTGTCAGGGGAGGAGGGATTTTATGTACTCTATCATACTGGATATTTCAGGGAGGCATATTTTAGGCTGTTTATTTAAAAAAGTTAGGTGAAACTTGAACAACAATAGTAACTATAACAATTAAGCCTTCCAGTTATTGAGCATTTAGTGAGTACAGAGTCCTATGCTAGGTGCCCTCCAGGGATTGTAATCCCTGTTTTATAGATGATGAAACTGGGATTCAAATAGGTTTGGGAGTTGGTCCTTAAGTGGCAGGTCCGTAGGACTGTAAAGCCTTAGGAAGAGCAATTGCCTCCATCATAGAAGGCATAAGAGGTTGTAGGAAGAATAGGTTCTGTGAGCACAGGCTTGCCTTGTATTCCACTCTACCCGGAGTGCCCAGCACTGGGCCTGGCCTCTGCCAGTGGTTAGCAAATGGATGTGCAATGGACACATGAACAGACTCTGCATTTGGTGGGAGCTTTGAATTCTCTGACTGGACTTGAAGGACCTTCCAAAGTCACTGACCATTTAGATGGAAATAAAATATACATCCCCATCACTTGGCTGTTAAATATAAGCTCGTCACAGTTAAAGTCTGGCAAGGCTGGACTGGGGGAACAGTGGCAGTTCCTGAGAGTGCTGAGGGTGGGATTTTCCTTACAGTTCTATTAATTGGATGTGTCCAGAGTGATCTCGTGTTTCCTTGAGAATTGTGGCCACATACTGCCCTAAGTGCTGCTCTCTGCATTTTGTGGCACTTGATGGGATATGATGAGTTTGTGGGGACAAAAGACTTTAAAAGGTCTCTGTGAGAAATGACTCCTATTGCCTTTGGGTGAGAGGCCAATTTATCAGAATAGCAAATGCCTTATGTTAGTGGCATACTTTGAACACTTGCCATAGAATGTATCCTTTGATCCTTGATAGATAAAGACGATATAACCCCCATTTTGCAGAAGACACTGAAGCTCAGAGAAATTATAGGACTTGCTCAAGGTCACATGAAATTCCAATCTTTCTCTGAGCTCCAGGGTCAGTTATCACCTGCCTACTTGATAACTCTACTTGGATAGCTAATGGGCACCTCAAATCCAGCGTGACCTAAACAGAGCTCCCAACTCCTGCTCTTTCTCTGAAGAGCACTGATGCTCTCTGTTTCAGTAAATGGCATCCCAGGGAACCCAGGTACATTAGTTTCCTATTGCTGCTGCAACAAATTACCACTGACATAAAAGCTGTACAAATTTATGATTTCACACTTCTGGAGGCCAGAAATCTAATGTGGGTCGGCTGGGCTGCAGTGCTTCTGGAGTCTTCAGAGGAAACTGTTGTCTTGCCTTTTCCAGCTCCTAGAGGCTTCTGATATTCCTTGGCAAGTGGCTTGCATTACTCTGACCTCTGCTTTCATCATCACATCTCCTTCTCTGACTCTGGCGCTCCTTTCTGACTCTGCTTCCAGCTTTCCCTTATGGGGATCCCTGGAATTACAATGAGGTTCACCCAGATATTCCAGGGCAATCCCCCCATCTCAAGATCTTTAATTTCATCACATCTGCAAAGTCCCTTTGGCATGGAAAGTAACATATTCACAGGTTTTGGAGATTAGGATGTTGGCATTTTGTGGGCCAATCTTCTGCTTACTACAAGGGATCACCCATTGTTCTTTCATCCAGTCCATCAGCAAGCCCTGCTGGGATCTCCACCACCACCACCTTACCTGCCACCCTCACTCACCTGGGCTATTTAAGCCAAAACATCCCATCTCATCTCCCTGCTTCCAGCCTTGCCTCCCCACTGTCTGTTCTCTGTATAGCAGCACATTAAAAATGTGGGTCAGGCCAGGCATGGTGGCTCACGCCTGTAATCCCAGCACTTTGGGAGGCTGAGGCGGGCGGATCATGAGATCAGGAGATCAAGACCATCCTGGCTAACACGGTGAAACCCCGTCTCTACTAAAAATACAAAAAATTAGCTGGGCGTGGTGATGGGCGCCTGTAATCCCAGCTACTCGGGAGGCTGTGGCAGGAGAATGGCATGAACCTGGGAGGCGGAGCTAGCAGTGAGCCGAGATTGCGCCACTGTACTCCAGCCTGGGCAACAGAGCCAGACTCCATCTCAAAAAAAAAAAAAAAAAAAAAAAGTGGGTCAGATCACACCACTGCCCTGCACACAAACCCTCCAGGTGGTTTATATCATACTCAGAAAAAGTATACCCGTATTCCTTCTAATAGTTCTGGGCCTTACTGTTTGCCCTTATTGGCCTTACATTTCTGAGCTCCTCTCTTCCACTCTCCGCCTCACTCACGCTGTTCCAGCCCTCTTGCCGTTTAACCATACCTGGAACATGCCTGGAATGTTCTTCCCTTAGACATCTGCCATGGCTCCCTCCCTCCCTTCTTTCATGTCTCTGCCTAAATTTAGCTCTGCAGGGCTGTCTTCCATGTCACCCCGCCTGACCTGACACTGTTTTATTTTCCCATCCAAGCACTTGGCACGACTGACCATGTATTGTGTATACAGTGCTTGTAAGTGTATCATCTACCTTTCTCCCTCAGAGGGTAGTTCCATGAGGGCAGATAATTTGCATTTTCTCAGAACCTGGAATGATTACTTGCGCATAGTAAGAGCTCAATGAGTATATAGAGGAAACCTGAAGTTTAAATCTAGGTCTTCTGGTTCTGGGTAGAATGTGCTCTTCTTTCCCCCATGCGTTATCTTCATAGGTGGTTAAAGAAAAGTATGATTTTGTAATATCAGCGAAGTGTTTGTTTTCCTAACACCTTCCAAAATATCAGTCAGCACAGGTCAAACATGCCCCTATGTCCGCTCAGAGGCAGGCAGGTGAACAAGTGAACGGCTCTCTCTCTCTCAAGCCAATGAAGAGCTGTCCACTCTCTGGCAAAGCACTGAGCTATTTGCTGAGAGTTTCCCAAGGTGAACCGAAGACTCCTTGAAAGCCTCCTTCACTGGCTATGTACCACTTGTAATTATGTGCACACATTTTGTAACCCTCTCATGAGAGGTGGGATCGTGCATATAGTGTTTGCATATCCCAGAATTGCTCCCTGACCAGCACAGCTTTTTGGGTACGTTTAATATGGGGGTGATTATGCTTGAGAATGTTCACTGGACCACAAAGTATCTCCCATATTCTGGATGTGTGTGTGAGCTGCAAAAGGGGTATGTGAGCTCCAGGAACAGGTAGCATCATTTCCATCAGCTCAGCCAGACTCTGTTGTGCATATGCGGCATGCTGGGGACTGAGACGAGAGCTACAGACACAAAGCTCAAACAGCTCCAGTTGTTGCTCTGGAGGAGCTTGTAGTCTGCGTCAGTGCTACTTAGAGTGGGGTCTGTGGACCAGCAGTATCAGCATCACCTGGACATTTATTAGAAATTCAGAATCTCAGGACTCACCCCAGATCTCTTGAATCCAGATCTGCATTTTAACAAGATGTCCAGTGATTCCTCTGCACATTAATGTTTAAGAAGTTTTGCTGGCTGTGCACGGTGGCTCATGCCTGTAATCCCAGCACTTTGGAAGGCCGAGGCAGGTGGATACCTGAGGTCAGGAGTTCGAGACCAGCCTGGCCAACAGGGTGAAACCCCGTCTCTACTAAAAATACAAAAATTAGCTGGGCATGGTGGCAGACACCTGTAATCCCATCTACCAGCTACTTGGGAGGCTGAGACAGCAGAATCGCTTGGACCCGGGAGGCAGAGGTTGCAGTGGGCCGAGATTATGCCATTGCACTCCAGCTTGGGTGACAGAGCGAGGCTCCATCTCAAAAAAAAAAAAAAAAAAAAAAGAAGCTTTGCTATAGGGAAAGTGACAAACACATAAGCAGATAATTACTGTGCACAATGAGATTGTGTTAAGAATGGGAAGAGTAGGAAGCACAGCTGCCCAGAGAGGAGCGTCCACTCTAAGTGAGTGTGTGAGTGCATTTTTTGTGTGTGGCCAGTAAGGGGGTAGGTATAGTGCTTGGTCAGGAATAGCTGGCAGAATGAGGTCATAGCTGAGGTAATGTTTGAAGGAAGGAGTAAATATTTTAATAATAATAATCATAGCTTTCACCTATCGAATACTGAATAATAGTGTAACAAATAATAGTAAACACAAATAGTTCTTAGCATGCTCCAGGCCCAGGTCTACTCATTTTAATTTTTTTTTTTTTTTTTTTTTTTTGAGACAGGGTCTCACTCTGTCACCCAGGCTGGAGTGCATGATCTCGGCTCACTGCAACCTTCACCTCCCAGGTTCAAGCAATTCTCATGCCTCAGCCTCCCAAATAGCTGGGATTACAAGCACATACCATGACGCCTGGCTAATTTTTGTATTTTTTGGTAGTGATAGGTTTTCACCATGCTGGCCAGACTGGTCTCCAACTCTTGACCTCAAGTGATCCGCCCACCTCAGCTTCCCAAAGTGTTGGGATTACAGGCATGAGCCACCATGCCCGGCCTCATTTTAATTTGGAATGCATTTGTTTTAAAACATTAACTCATTTTAATCTTTACATGTCTAAAAATGAAAAGAAAAGAAAAGGGACACGCAGAATTTAGTGGAACTCCCGATTACGATTGCTGGAGTGCCAGGTGAGCCCCAGCTGGGCAATTCAATTCATCTCATGCCTGCCCTTCCTCTTTGGGGAGGCTGCCTTGCTGCTGATGAGATGGAGGTAGAGAGCTGTGAAGCTGAGTCCCGTTAGCATCCCCGTGATGAAGAAATCATGCGCATTCTTTCAAGGTGATGTGAAGAGATGACTAAAAGGTTTTGAAAAGTTCCAGATAGAAATCTTCTTAGATGGCATTGACTGGGCTGGGGAGGGGCCTGTTTCTGTGGGTGAGTTGCAGTCCTCCCTACCTGACCTTGCGCAATGTAGTCTGTCCCTGGTTGGGGATGTGCCGCACTCCACCGACTGCGTATTAAAAAGCTGTATTGACTTATTCCTAACAGGGAACCGGCTCTGATTTCCATTTCACAGCAGCTGTCATCTGCTCTACTCTGCAGCAACAAACACGGGGTCAGCCTGGCCCCAACTTTTTTCCCTCTTGTGATAGTGTTAAAAAGCTCCCTAACTGTCCCAGTCTTTCTTTATGTGGATTTGATATTCTGTCTGCTACCTACGCCTTTCAGAGACCTCCTTTTGATCATCTACTTCTTCAGGGGTTTTTATTGTTGAAATAAAATTTGGGGAATGGTAAAATATTTGTATACAACTATTAATCTTCATTGTCCAATATGGTAGCTACTAGCTGTATGTGGCTCTATTGAGAACTTGAAATGTGGAGCATCTGAACCAGATGTGCTACAAGAGTAAGATACACACCAGATTACAAAAGACTTGATTAAAAAATGCAAAATATCCCATTACTAACAAGAAGGTAAAATAGCTCATTAATAATTTTTATATTATCTAGTGAATATTTTGGATCTATTGGGTTAAGAAAATATATCAAATTTAATTTCACTTGTTTCTCTTTACTTTTTGTTAATGTAACTACTAGAAAATTTAAAGTTTCCTATGTGGCATGTGTTTGTAGCTTGCATTACATGTCTCTGGGGCAGCCTCTCTCTAAACCCATTTGACCAGGAGCAGCCAACAAGGTTTCCGTCTGCTGGAATCCATATTTAGAGTCACAGGTCAGTCAGTTTAATTCCACACATGGGATTTTTCCCTCACCCCCTCCTCCTTACCTGTTCCCTGGACCTCCTTATCAGATCTTGTTCAGGTTTTGGGCACTGCACCTATTGATTGATCCCTCAGTGGCTGCTGGTTGGCTCTTTGTCCCACCTTCACCATCATCTGGTCTTTCTGGGACTCCTCAGCAGGCTTCTCTGGGTGGGCTAGCCCTAAATGTGAGTGATCCTCACAGTTCTGACCCCTCCTCCACCTCTCTCCCCTCTGCTCCTCTTCCCTGGTTTGGGACTCAGATTCACATTGAACCTTTTTTAACTGGCAGGGCAAGCCTCTGTGGTCCATCTGGAAAGAACCGTAAAGCATCCTTTGTCATCCTGTTTTAGTACCTAGAATACACTCTGAAGATCAGAAGCAGTCTCTCTGTACAAGACATGTGTTTCCCATCAGCAGACAGCAGACTCTTTTGTAGCTGGGTTCAAAATCTTTGTTGTTGATCACTTCTGGCATCTTAGCTTTTGTGAATCTGGGGTGATACCTTTTGGTTTCCCTGCCTTTTCTTTAACACCAGATCTCCTTCATCCTGATGCATTTTTAAACACCAGTCAGGATATGCCATTTATGTTCATGCTAAAGTCTTCACTGACACTCACCACACCAATCTACTTTTATTCCCAGTTACTATGTTAGAATCCTATTTAGATAGATGGAGCCAATTGAGCGGGCCCTGCAGAAAGCCATATTCAGTTAGTGTAAATCTTCCTGCTGGTGTTGGAGACAGCAAGGTCCCCTGGGATTCTGTCTGGAAATCTTATTGGATTTTCAAGACTTAAGTTAATATAGAGACCCCCCAGATAGTATAGGGCCTCATTTCTTTGCCTTGGAAGATGTTTTTAGAGGTCTGTCTCAAGAGTCTCACTGATAAGGAAGTTACTTCAAATATTTCAAGAGAAACAACCACAAAGAGTCTTCTATTTTCTCAATATTTTTTCTCTCCCTGCCCGTCCATCTTTTTAGTATTTTTTAAATGCCTGCCCTCTATATTTATTTCCCTCTTTCTCTCATGCACTCATTAACCTTAGGCCCCTGTTTCAAATGGAATTAATTAGTAACCATAAAACTTGGTAAGTGATGGCCTTAAGGGAAAAGTCTTTCTTTCTTCTTTCTTTCTTTCTTTTCCCTCCCTCCCTCCCTCCTGCCTTTCCTTCCTTCCTTCCTTCCTTCCTTCCTTCCTTCCTTCCTTTGTTCCTTCCTTCCTCTCTCTCTGTCTCGCTCTCTTTCATGATGAATGAATATACCTTGTAGACATAAGTGAATACATTTCATGATACTGTACTTTTTTCTTTTCTTAATCAAGTGAACATCTTCCTTAGTGACATATAGGGTACTGTCCCCTGACTTTTGCTCTGAGACGCAGCACTCAGCAGAACAGAGTGTGGGCTTTGGATTCAGAGCCGTAAGTTTGAGTCCCAGCTCTCCCTTTACGCTGGGCCAACAGTGTCGCTGTTCTGCAGTTCCATTCCCATGTTAGTAATACAGGCACGACCATATCTGCCTTGCCATATTGTGTTCAGAGCTAAAGGTGATTGTGCATGTAAAGTGCCTCACTCCCAGTGGGCTTTCAGGCATCCCCAGGTGCTGCGTTTTATTCAGTTAAAAAAGTCAAAGGAAGAGTCTAAACACCTCCCACCAGGGTCTTTGATAAATATCTTGTCTCAGCCTTCTTGAGTCCAGCAAGGATGTGAATGTCATACCTTCAGTAAACTAGATTTTGTACTTCTAGAAGACTTTTATTAGGCACATGAGAAAGTGATGCTAACAAAGTTCAAAGTTGCTCCGTGTTGCAGTGATCTTTTAAAAGGGAAGTTTTGAGGTAGTTTTGAAGCAGATTTCTGGAATCATCTTCAGGACTTTTGTGAGCTCATTGTAATGTGTTATGTGAAATGCATGTCCTCAAAACATGAGTGGTTGTATAAATGAGGAAGCTGGCCTCATGGAGCCAAAGCAGCACGGAGAGGCCCAAATAACTTGCTGTGGGGAAGACTGACTGCCTCTGGGGTTTTTAATCAGCATGAAAAGCCACCCAGGGCCCCAAATCATTAGTAGTGTTTTAATTGGCAGCAGAGTAATACTGTGTCTACTTTGGCTTAAAGATATAAATTTCCTGCTCTCTCATAACAGATGGTGATGAGGTGCATGGTAGGAAGCATGGCAAGAACTGTGTTACTCAAAATGTAGACTTAATTGCAAATTTGAAATGGAAATAAAGTGAAGGTTCTGTCTTTATTTACAATAAATTTCATGTGTTAAATGGACTTGTCTATTCTTCTATTTTACCATGCGATTGAATAATAAACATTTATTATGTGCTTCTGGCATGCACTGTGTTAAATATTTTACATGGATTATGTCACGGATCCCTCGCCATGATCCTGAGGAAAGTATTATTGCTGCTTTTAGTAGCATCGAATGTTGGAATAAAGTCTGCAAGGGCAGCTGGTAATATGTCAGCAATGTCTGTCTTCTGAGATGAGACAGTGATAAAAGGGCTGACTGCCCACCTAGGGAGGCAGTCTCATCTCTCATTAGTGCCAGGAGCCATAGAATGTGAGCCTGGAGGCTCTCACCACCAGGTAGATGACCCTGTGCACACCCTCCCATTGCTCTCATCACATTAGAATAGCATCTGCAGTCTTTACTCTCACCTTTAAGGCCCTGCATGACCCAGCTTCATCTTCTGCTATTCTCCCTATGTTCTTTTTCCTTCCTCTGCTTGATGTTCCTATGTAGCAGTTATTCCTACCTGACATTATGTTATGTGTCAAACAGGAAGATCAGGCTGCCAATCCCAGGTGGGGATTATCAACCTGTGGAGGATGGCAAAGAGTATAACACCACCAACCACGAGAAGTTGGAGCCCATTGACCTTGGCCCCTGCATTGCCCATGGGCTTCGAATCCCCAAGGAGACCTCAGCACACAAGGTGCTTGTTGGAACAATGCTTTATTCACAGAAAGGAGAAAAGGCACAGCAAGATCAGCATCTGCAGCATGTGCCAGTCTCCCATGGTTAGCAGGACCCTCCAGATAAAGTGGAAGACTGTACCCAGGCTGCTCTACTGCAGGAGAACACCCCGTTCCCTCCTCAAGGGGAGCAGATATACAAGTGGATTGGCCAAATGCCATATGATGCATACACTTAAGCAGTAACAGAAAGTTGTGTCTCCAGAACAAGGAAAAACTTCTCCCAATGAGGAAGAAGAATCTAGGAGCCAGTGGCAGCTCCAGATGAGGGAAGTTTCCTAGTCCAGGGCACTGACTGGGCAATCCTGGGGAGGGATGACAGGCTGAGCAATGGCTGCTTCCCCCACAGCACATCCCCAGACCTTCATCAAGATGCCAGGACAAAAACTTCAGGCATGTCACACCCAACAGGACAAACATCTCCCCCAAATATGGAGTGCTTCCATAGTCACCACCGAAGATGGAGGTGTTTTCAGCATGGTCCTAGAATGATTCTCATGGCTCCCTGCCCAACTGAGATAGCACTTTGTCAGGGCCACTAACAGGGCCAGTCCAAGAAAGATGATCAGGCCTCCCTGGTTCTCAGCCCTGAGCCCCAGGTGCTGGGATTTAGTCAGTTAAAAAAGTCAAAGGAAGAGTCTAGTGAATACACAGGTTTACAGACAACAGCCACCCGGTTTGAAGGTAGATTGCTTTTCCTGAATACTTGATGTACACACAGCAAGATATGTTGGCAATAGCATGGACTCTGCCCTGGAGAGTAACCCAGGCCATCTGTCCTAACCCAAGGGCTACCACCTCTGCAGGAACACATTGCTCTTGCTGTTTCCCCAAACCTCTCTGCCCTGATCATCCAATCGAGGCAGTGAGGTTATGTCTTGTACAAATTTTGCGTGTCCTGTAACATTACCCACCTCTACAGGGGAGTTGGGAGTTCCTGATGCTACCAGGGGGATTTTGGTATTGTGGTGTTTTATGACCCTCTCCTTTCCTGTGGGGTCCCAAGGAGGTGAGCAACCTGGGGCAGCGTATCTTCCAAGTTAGAGTAAGGGATGGGCGTCCCTGTCAGGCACTACCACTGCAGGGACGACAGACCACTCCGGGCACAGTGTTCCAGAAGGAGAAACTAAAGGAGTGGTTGGGTACACAGATTGGGATGCCTCAGTCACAGCCTAATCAGGTGACTGCCTGCTCCTCTACCCCTGCCAAACTCAGGATTCTCCAGTGTGGATTTCAGTGCCGTTTCCCTTTGGCTGGAGTGCAGTGTCAAGTGTCCAAATGGCCCCAATGAGGTGAGGGTATCACCCTGTTAACAATCCTTCTTTACGTCCCTTCTTTAACTGTCGATTTAGTCTTCCATTCCACTGTTCCGTGGCTCTCTTAGCTTATGGGTGGTGTGAATGTGGGAGGTGCAGCATATGCCATGGGATTGTGTCCATTGTTTTGTGGCTTGTGCTATCAAAGAAGTGCCCTGATTTGATTGGAATTCAGTAGGGTACCCAAACTCATGGCAAAGATTTTTTTTCCGGGGCAACTATGGTGGTACCAGCATTCACATGCAGCACAGAGATGACAGTTCTAAACCTTAAGTAGGTGTCAGCTGCTGTGAGGCACCAGAAGAATCCATGGCTGGGTGTTAAAGATCCAGTGTGATCCATCTGCCAAACGAGCCTGCTGATGCCCCTCACGATAGGTCATCATTCTCGTCATACTGTTTGGGCTGATTGGTGGGAATTGCACCGCATTCTTGGCTTCTGTGTCTTCTCGGATTACACCCATGGATTTGGCCCATTCCTGCATTTGAGATGGGATTCCATGACTGGTTCATTAAGGCACCCAGCGTATGGCCCTTCCAACTTGTTTTGGACAGGCTCTGATACCTTAGGAATTCCCCTTGTGTTCTTATTTAAGAGGCACTTTGCTGGGAGCATATACATGAGTGATAAAGATTTGCCTATTTCATGCAGCAAACTTGCCATAGTCCCTGTTCCCACACAGATTTTTAATAGTTCAGTCATGTAGTTGCCAGTCTCCTGACAAAATGGCTAGACCACCACCCAGGAACTGGCAAAGATGTAGCAAGGTGTGTGGGGTAGGGTGGCTTGTACACCATTACCACCACATGAAATTCAGCCCTGTGGGCCAATTGTTCTCTTCCAGTTTCAGGTAAGAATGGCTCTCCATGGGGTGGGTGGCTGTGGGGGCACAGTGGACTCCATCAACTCATTTTGCAGAAGCCTGGGTAAACTAGGCCATGCCTTCAGCTAGAACCTCTTCAACATGGCCCAGGTGACTAGGGAAGGGACCAGCACTGTGCTCCCTCTGGCAGGGTGGCCACCTGCTCATGTAGTTGACCCCTTGGGGTCCTGGCCTGGCTCAGTCTTAGATGTAACATTTCCATTTGATGATGGAACCCTCCTGGGCTTTTCCAGTTTTATTAGTGAGATTGGTGAGGACCCAAGTAAGGATGAGCACTTGAGGCCTCAGAATCACATAATGTGCTTTGGTAGTGAGATGTTCAGTCTCCACCAGAGCCCAATAGCAAGCAAGAAGCTGCCTATAAAGGGTGTGTATTGGGCAGCAGCTTCAGGCAGCTTGTGTGTCCAGAATCGCAGAGGTTGCACCCCGCTCAGAGGTGGTTTTCTGCTGCTACTGACTCAGCATGTTGGGTGCTGTGGACATTTGAAGTTTCATGCAGGCTCCAAATATCCCACTCAGAGTCAGGGCCTGGGCCATGGCTTGCTGAATAGTTTTCACTGCTCATTGCTGAGAAGTGCCCCATTTGAAGGTTGCTGTCTTTTGTGCCACCTTGACAAGGGGGCCAGAAGGATACCCAGATGGGGTATGTGTTGTCTCCAGTGTCTGAACAGATCCATCAGCTGCTGTGCTTCTATTTTATCAGTGGGAGAGCCAGGGGCTGTAACTTATATTTAACCTTCTCCGTAATACTCTGTTGATTTTATGCTCAGATGTCCCTGAGAAATTGTACTTGTTGGGTGGGTCCTTGAATCTTATCTGGATTTATGGCCCAACTGGTGTTAGTCCTCGCATTGGTGATCGAGCGAAAAGCCAAGGCCACTTGTTCTTCAGTGGGATCCACAAAGAAGATGCCATCTATTAAACCTGACATGGGCTTGCTGTAAATCAAGCCCTACCCATTGCTGACAAATGGCAGGGTCATGCAGGGACCCCTGAGGGAAGACAGAAAAAGTGTTTTACAAGCCATTCCACAGGATGCACATTGATCCTGGTCTTCTTGCCCCTGGGAAATTGAGAAAAAGGCATTGGCCAAGTCCGTGACAGCATACCAGTCTCCAGAATGAGCTGCCACCGACTCAGAAAAATGGGATGATTGCCAGCACTCAGGGGCCAAGGCATTTGGCCTGCAATAGTCCAAGCCAGCCTCTGGGGCACGGAGGCTGATGTAGTCTCTCAGTCTCCCTGTGTTGGTGACCTTTTTGACCAGGATAGTAAATTGTGACAAAGTTGTTTGATGCACTCCTGCTTGCACCAGGTAATTTATTCTTGTATTAAAAGAGTAATGTCTTTCTTTCCACAATGGATAGGGGCTTGGGCAATTCTGGAAGGAGGAAGAGGAGGAGTGTATTTGGCCCACATGGCTTAAATATTGCTCTGGGTAGGTGCAGTGCATATTCCTGCAGGTGACCCTGGTTTTCAGTGTCATGGGCTACCAAAATGTCATTACCCGTAGCACATGATGCAAGGGGTACCATGATCATTGCTGCCGAAATGGTCTTGCCCATAAGTACATGTTTATTTGTTTTCTATGGGCTACCATGCCCTCCCCCAAAACACACAACGCCACTGTTCCACTCCTCCCTTGTGGGGGCTTGGTATAATAATCACTAAGCAACAGTGTCTAATAATCCCATGCTTGTTTTCATACTCTCCCCCACTTTCATATTTCCTGTCCACCCCCACAGGGCACAGAGCTGCAGGTCACTGTGGGAGTGTGGAGCCTTTGGCCCTACCCCAATCATTCTTTTTAAAAGGAGTCAGAATATAGGTAGCACAGCTCCTCCTCTTTATCTGAGTCTAGCTCATAATTGGAACCACCATTTTCCTCACTATCCGAGCTGGCTATTGGGAAACTCCAGCAGCAGCTTGCCTTCCCTCCAGTGGGGAGGAGGGGGGAGTATCTGAATCTTCAGGGGGGCAATCCAAGACTTGAAATCCTTCCAATCTGGTGAGCTCCCCTCTTCCTGTTCCTTAATCTGCATGAGGTCCTTCATCTCTAATTTAGGGGGTTCTCTTTCCTCTTTATGTGTGGACAAAGGTCTTCAGTGGAGACTCTGTCTATCTGAGTCTTATCTGTCCTTTGTTTAGAAGCCACAACCACATTGCACTGCACACGAGTCCTGCCCCTCTGATTGTCTCCCTTTTGGGCCCTTGGAAGACTTACTTGTAGAGCTTTCTACTGCTTAGGTCTCATCCACAGCTACAGTGGCTTCCACCTTGCAGCTCCCTCCACCAGATGATGGGACATGGCAGAAATGCGTCTCCACCACCTCGCTCATTGTCATCCCAGGGACAGAAGAAGGGACAAGGAAGTCCTCCATTGTGGGGGATCCTGCCTCTTAAAGGCCTCTAGGGCTGTACAAGATAGGACAGCTTCATCTATGTCCTGTCTGGGGGAGGGTCATACAGCCAGGTGTCAATGGCCTTTATCTTAATGGCCATAATGGTTTTCTGAACCATTTTCCAGGGAGCCTTGCTTCCAAGAAATTCCCCTACAGTAGCATACACTGTGATTATGCTTCCAGTCACCCAAAACTAATAGTGGCATCAGTTTGTCTCGGTCAGGTCCTGTTAGTTGTTCTCTGTGATGCAGGTGAAAATATGCTATAGTAGGGGGATGGGTTGTCAACTTCCCCAAACTACATCTTTCTGCTGGAGGCACTTGGGTCTGCAAGGCCCCCTCATCCATCAGGCACACCAACCAGGTAGCTTGGGACTCTCCTGGCCTCTGCCCACATCTATTCTTTAATTTCCTTATCTTGCTGCCAGAAATTGAGCACATTTCCATGGTTTCATCTTCAGGGACACCATTAGTCCTTTGGCATTGTTGGAAAATGGATCTCATCTGCCTGTGGCTGCAGAGCCTCACTGGTTGGAGCTCTGTCCTAGGGGCCTTCAGTCTGCATTGGAGCTCCTAATTGTTGAGCCATCGGTGTATCAGCAGTAAGGTGGCCAGCAGTCAAGGGATAGTTTTCCTGCTCATCTTATATCTCCGCCATGGGTTCCACCCCCTGTCTCTCCACCATATGACCCATTGGCCCAAGTCATCCCAGTCTAAGGGAAGATTTGGTAAATCTCATTTGTCCGCCTATATCCAGAGGGTGGCCAAAATTTCTGCCAGCTGGTTACCCGCTGGAGAGCTGGGGACAGAAACATAAGCCCTTGCTTTTGGTGAGACCGCAGTAAGTATCTTTGGCAAACCTGCTGACTTCCAGAAACTGTGCAGCAGGAAGATCCAGCTGCTGATATCAGGGAAGGATTCCATTCATGTGTAGGACAGCAGAGAGCATATATTGTTGACTTCCAGGAGGAGGATCCCACAGACTTTTGCTCACTGCATCTTCTACAGGTTTGGAGTCACCAAGAAGGACTCCATGCACAAGGGCTGGTTGGAAAAACGCTCTACTTACAGAATGACAAGAAGATGAGCCCCTCCCGATAACCAACGCAGGGTGATAGCCTGCATGCAGCCCTTTAGGTTACAGGCAACGACCCCAATCCCAGCACTCCATCTAGTCATATAGATAAGTGGAGCTGTCCAGGAGCCATTGACACACGTTTAAGCAGTACAAGGAAATTCACCGTATACCCAGAACAGAGAAATATTTATCCAAATAAGGAAGAAAACTCTGAGGCCAAGGAATAGCTGGACACCTGGCTTCTAAATTAGGGAATGTCCCAGGCCCAGGGCACTGATTAGGCAATCCTGTGGAATGGCAGACAGGTCACAAGATGGCTGCTTCCTCAGCATTATACACTGTATGTTTATTTGTTTTCTTCCCCTATACATTCTCCAGAAGGCAGGTGCTTTGCTCACAGCTGTATCCTTACTCATTGAAACTGAGTAATGTCTGGCTTATAGTTGGCACTTTCCATATAAATTGTTGATTGAATTGAGAATGAATAAATGCCCTTCACCTTTTCCAGGCCTGAAGCTCCTAGTCTATGAGATGAGGGCACTGGACAGATGACACCTGAGTTATCCCTCCAGCTCTAACATTCTGTCACTGCCATGCTATGGAGGGGTGTCACACATCAGCCAGTGGTTTAACCATGGGTTAGGAGACAGGTCAGAGACAGGATTGGGCTTTTTCCTGCTCAGTTTTCAGATGTCCCTTTTCCCTCATCTTTTCTTCCCTGTGAGTCCCTTAGGTGTGAGTCCCTATAGAGGTGGCCACTGCTTGTTTCCTGTTTGTGCCCTCCTGACAAAAGGTGCAGCACCTGAACTCCTGCATGGTTAGTGTTTTACCAGCTCTGGGGCAATGGCTCTTGCCTTGTGTCTGTGTCATGAAAAGCACTATCTTCAGACAGACTGTCTCTTTCAAGAACGCTCAGGCTAAGTAACTACCTGTTACTAAAACTATAACATTTTGCCATTATAAAAGTAATACTTTCTGGCCAGGTGCGGTGGCTCACGGCTGTAATCCGAACACTTTGGGAGGCCGAGGCAGGCAGATCACCTGAGGTCAGGAGTTCGAGACCAGCCTGGCCAACATGGTAAAACCCTATCTCTACTAAAAATACAAAATTAGCCAGGCGTGGTGGCATGCACCTGTAATCCCAGCTACTTGGAAGGCTGAGGCAGGAGAATCACTTGAACCCAGGAGGCAAAGGTTACAGTGAGCCAAGATCGCACCACTGAACTCCAGCCTGGGCAATAGAGTGAGACTCTGCTCAAAAAAAAAAAAAAAAAAAAAAAAAAGGAATACTTTCTTCTTAAAAGTAAATTTGGAAAATAATAAAAAACTTGCTAATATGCCCTCCATATAAATGTAGCATGGCTAAGATTTAGAGGATTTGTTCCTACTCTGTTTTATGTTTGTTTGCTTTATTGCACAAAGTAGTGTTTTGCATTTGTGTTAATCTATATTTTTTTAACTTAGTATGTAAGTATGTTCTATGTTGTTGTGTGACTTGCTTTAAAAATGAACCAAATATTGAACATCTACTGATATGATGGAAACTGAATTGGGTATTTTTACATAAATTAGCTCATTTACTGCAGCACTCTAGTGAGGTGGACATTATTATCCCTATTTTGCAGTTGAGGAAACTTAGGGCTCAGACTGTTTCACCTACTCAGATCAAATAGCTAATAAGGACCAAAGTCAAAATTCATCGGACATGGGGCTGACTTGAAAAGCCTGTGTTCTTTTGGGTATGCATTTTAATGGCTACCAAATATCCCATCTATCATGCCATGTTGTGACGCAAATTGAACATCAGGTGAGGGGCCCCATAGTGGAGCTACCTGTCACCCAAGATAGGATTTCTCCTTTCAGGCAACTTCTTCAAAGCCTAATTCAGCACACAGACATCAGGTAGAAAGGTGATTGTTTCCTGCCTGGATAGGTTTCCACCCATGCGGCTCTCCTATACTCAGGTGTACATTATTGATTCCAGGAGTCATATGTGTCCCTATCTGTGTTGTGGGTAAGGAGCCCCACAGTCTTTTCTCTTGAAAGACTTGGCTCTGGCTCAGCTGTGCCTTGAATCTGTGATTCTGTCGCATACCCCAGGCTTTTCTGCTCAGGATGGGGCCCTTTTGAGACCAGGTCTTTGGTGCTTGCTCATGTGCAGTCTGGAATCAGCTGCACAGGGCTGGGAAGCTGCACCATGCACCTCTAACAGGCTTACAGCAGAATTCTTAACACAGGTGCTTTATTTTAGAAGTTTATACTCTTCATTGTAAATAGCTAATAAAAAGCGACAGCTACAGCCCATTTATAAATGCACTTCCAGAAACCAAATTCAAAGGGTTTACTAAATGGCAGGAACCTGGTCAACAGCTGTTTTAAATGCATTTATTTCTGTCGGGAGGCAAATGTTCTACAAAATAGGTTTGTTGTCAATAGTCTCTTTGTTCTTTGATGTACAGCTTACAAATAAATGCATTTATAGGACCTGCTAATGTGTGAGGGTTTTGATATTAGTGCTAAATTTGCAATCTATCATATATCATCTAGTCATCTTTGACAAACTCAATTTTAATCTAATTAAGTGTCGTCTTCTGTGATTCTGAGTAGAGATCCCTAAGGTAATTCTATCCTACTTGGTTTTCACAGGAGAAAAAAAAATCCCTAAGAGTACTGTTCAACAAAGTGTGTGTATGTGTGTGTGTGTGCATAAAATATTCCTTTTAGATGAGCAAAGCCAAGAAGATACCTAGTAATAAATAGCTTTCACAGTTGGTTAAATATCAGAACTGGGGAGGCATTTGACCCCGAAATCATATGGCATCTCTAGAGCATGGCAACTCTGGGAAACTGATTGTTGCTTAAAGAAAGTTTAAAGTATTTGGGAAGTAATTTATCTTTTATTTTTACTCCCTTAGGAAGATTTGGATTTGCAGCCTTTATCACTAACTTGGTGAGAATTTTTTTGTAAAGTTGTCAAATCTATAGGCCTCAGAAATGGCAGTTCTCATACAAATCCCAGTAACGATGCTAACATCATTCATCCAGTGTCAGTCAATCCTAGGTGCTTGAAAAACATCTCATTTAGTCTTTACAATAGCTTATGAAGTTGATACTTTTGTCTCAGTCTTTAAATAAGAAAGCCAAAACTCAGATTGGTTTAGTGATCTGGTCAATATTACAGAGCCAGGAAGTAAGAGGAGGAATTGAAAACAAGGTCTGCCTGCCTGGGAGTCTGTGCTGTTTTAAGTCACTTTACTGTCCCGTGCTCTGCCACACTGCCTGTGTTTTCAGAGAGGAGGCAACCACTAGGCTAAATGACTATCTGGCAAAAATCTATGTGGAGTTGGTTCTTCCTATTATATTGTATCTGTCTGGGACACCTGAGTGTTTGCAGAGATTCTTGCCCTGATTTTCAGCACCCTCAGCTGTTAGCCGTGCTATGGATGTGATGTTGGGGAATTTCTAAGATTGAAGTGGCCAGTTGCATGTAGATGAGAAGACTTTCTTTAATTTGCCCTAAGTAGACATTCTGCACAGTCAGTGTGTTATAGAAACACATTTCTGGGAGGCAGGTGATCCAAGGGATGGTGGTCAAGAAGCACAGAATATATAGAGATGGGATAGAAACAAATGCAATGAAAGATCAGGACATTTTGTTCAAAGTAGAAATTTCAAGTAGAGAATCTTCCTCCCACCTACCCTCATGAACTCCAAGGAGATTATGATTTAATAATCCTTGTCTTTATGTGTATTCTTCAGTCTATGAGTAAAACATGTTACTGGATTCTCTTCTCTGTAAGTTGCAGTCATGTCCCTGCAAGGGAGCTAGTTTGTATGTATTGCTAGGAGCTTTAAGATGGTGATTCTCCAGGCTAGAAACCCTTCCAAGAGATTCTATCACTTACCCAAAGCCGAAACACTTGTCCAGTTTAGCAGGAAATATCTATATGAATTTGAATTTCTTGGTTTCGGCCATTTGTGGCTCTGAATTCACTGTTGCCCTGAGGAAGCCATCTCTGACCCAAACACTCCTTGCTAAACCACTGGCATAGCTCAAGTGACTTGGAAACCTCACTGTAACTACTATTGCATAACTTCAACAACAAACCTTCATTCTGTTGTGGTAAAACTTCGCTCTATATTCAGCCACACATTAATTAGTACTTATATTTTCTTAAATGTACACTGTGCATCATGACATGTCCTCAGGATATGGAGATAAAATACTTCATTTTTGCTCTCAAAGACCTAACAGTCTAGTGAAGAAGACTACATTCTGAAGTCTCTGAATGTCAAAAAGTGCTAGTTGAAAATATTTCATTTTTTTGATAAACATGAGAATAGGTAAAATCATTTTCAGAAGGGCTTATGGAGGGGAGACATCTGGTCCTTTAGAAAGACAGGGTCACTGAACCCTTAGTGCTTTTGTGAGGTGACAGAACACAGTGTCCCCAGAGTGATATATTTCCTTGAAAGTTTTTTTTCTTTGAGAACATAGGGTGGAGTTCTTCCTGAGGAAAATATTGATATTGCCAGCCTGCTCCTGGTGAAATTGAGAAAAACCAGGAAATTTAAACAAAGGCATGATTCAAGACCAATATTTAGGAGGAAGCACTCACCACAGGACCAGAACCTGACCCATGGACCCTTGTACTCTGCATCGCTGCAGTTCCCATGCTCTTCCCAGCACCTCCCTAAAATGGGTCATTCTATGCAAATCCCAACAGCCTTCCAAATAGAATGTCACTGCCCTGATTAACAAGTATTTGTATACTTTTTCTCTAAAATGTCTACTTGACATATCATATCTTTTTGTATGTTTCTTCCAGCTTCTATTTGTTCTTTAGAACTTCAGTACAGTGCCTTTTTACATTTACCAAACAATGCAAAGGACTTCCAGGTAAGTGGACCCCTAGTAAACTCTCCAGTGGGATAGATGCATAGCTTTGTAATGGCAGCCAAAAACAGTTTGTAAAGATCTCATTTTCCCCTTTTTTTACCCCTGAGAATAAAAGGAGGAGTTTAAAAAAATCTATGCACTGGCCGGGCGCAGTGGCTCACACCTGTAATCCCAGCACTTTGGGAGGCCAAGGTGGGCGGATCACGAGGTCAGGAGATCGAGACCATCCTGGCTAACACGGTGAAACCCCGTCTCTACTAAAAATACAAAAAATTAGCTGGGCGTGGTGGCAGACGCCTGTAGTCCCAGCTGCTAGGGAGGCTGAGGCAGGAGAATGGCGTGAACCCGGGAGGCGGAGCTTGCTGTGAGCCGAGATCGCACCACTGCACTCCAGCCTGGGAGACAGAGCGAGACTCCGTCTCAAAGGGAAAAAAAAAAGAAATCTATGCACCTACACATACATGCACAATCACACAAACATAAGCACACATATATGCACATTTAAGCACACAGATTCACACATACATTCACAACTCATACATACATATGTATATATATAGCACTCACATGCTCTTACAAATATACATATAAACATATACACATATAAACATACACACATAGAAACACACACATATAAACACACACACACACAGTTGTACATGGACTGTTTCTTGGGAAGAAATGCTCATTCGGCAATAGTGGCTTCTTTTTCTCTCTTTGTGGATTTGCTCCTTGGCCTTTATCCCTATAGGAAGCCAAGCTGAAAGCTTTTAAACTGGTATAGCTTTTGTCCTGACACCTATGTCTGGGTGACATAGATTCTCAGAGAGAGGGAGAGATATTAAAGGAAAAAAGTCTCTGAGGAAATCGTAATCTTTCCCGAAGAAGTTCTTGCCTAGTGCCAGGTTTCTGGGCTCAGAGCAGATTAGCGAAACAAGCACTCAACTAAGAGTCCAGGGCCTGGTTTCTAGTTCCGGTTGTGACCCTAATCAGCCGGGCAAGTCACTTATGTTCTCTGAGCCTCAGATTTCTCGCCTGTGCAATGATGATCTTTCAGATTCTAACTCTAAAATTCTGTGCATGTCTCTTTTCCAGTGACTGAGGAAGTTCAAAGTAGAACAGGATGGGGATAACACATGAATAAGCTCTGAATCCTCACCTGTCTCGAGGAGGAATAAATTCAATCCTAATGCCAAAACAACAGAATCTCTTTATTTCCTCACTGCTTTGCCAAACGCTCATTTAGATGTATCTATCAATCACTGGTTTATTCATATGGTGCCTCTCACCATGAAATCTAGGTCCTGGAACAATATAATTGGCCTAATTTTGGTTTTCTGACTGCAGAAGTGGATGCTTCCTCTGCCCGTCTCTACTCTCAGCTCTTATTGATTTTGATGGTGAAAGAGATTAATCCAATGCTCCGTGGAAGTAGATATCAAGAACTCTTGAGCAGAGAGATGTTTTGCATTCTGCCTGTTTGACATTTACAAGGTATTTCATTAACACTGTGGGGGATTCAATCCCCTTTTATTTTTGGCTGCCCTTGCTGTGCCTCTGAAGGAAGGAAGGCCATTCTTTTGCCAGGTAAGGGGCAGGAAAATGTGTGACTCCAAAGCTACCTGGAGCCTGATGGGGGTTAGGTTGGTCCTTGCTGCCCCTGCTGGTTACATGGTCCCTGCTTACTCTGCTTGCCTTTTGTCTTCGTCTTTGTGGACTCCTATTGATCCCTGTACTTCCTCTGGCAGAGTGTTTTTCAGATTATATTGAAATTGCCTGTTTACTTCTGCCTCTCCCATAGAACAGTAAAAACCTCAAAGACTGGGGCTCTTTCTTTCTTTCTTTCTTTCTTTTTTTTTTTTTGACAGGTTCTCTCTCTGTTTTCCAAGCTGGAGTACAGTGGTGCAATCACAGCTCCTTGGACTCCTGGGTCAAGGGATCCTGCCACCCCAGCCTCCTGAGTGGCTGGGACTACAGGCATGTACCACCATGCCCAGCTAAATTTTAATTTTCTAATTTTTTTTTTTTTTTTTTTTGGTATAGAGGGTCTTGCTAAGTTGCCAGAGTGATCTCAAACTCCTGGCTTAAAGTAATCCTCCCACCCAGCCTTCCAAAGTGCTGGGATTATAGGCATGATCCACCATGCCCAGGCTTGTTTTTTATTGTACACTTAGGGACTTGCCTATGGTAGGTACTCAGTAAATGTTTCTTGAAATAATTAATGACTTGGGTTGATTTGGATGAAAGACGGAATGGACGGAGGGCATTTTTTAGTAGCCTGGAGACTTGGTTTCCATGCACCATGCTGGGATGTCCCTGGCAGCCCATCTACTGAGCTGGCACCAGGATGCTTACCAGTCTCCTTTGTGACAGGCCCAATGGATATTTTTATTGGCCAGCATGATTTATTTCATAATGCTGAGTTGCAGCACCCTCCATGGCTAGAGATTTTTGCTGTGGAGATAAGTTCTAAGAACTATCTCCATTTCCAGAAAAGAGAGGGTTTCTCTTGTCTGTTGCCCAGAAAAGAAGTCAGTTTACGTATGCATCTTCCCTGGGTCAGGCTAAGAAGTAGGCCCAGCACTGGCATGCTAGACTTGGAGAGTCTAATATTCTTCCAGCCAAACCCTGAAGCAAACCACACCTCCTAGGTCCTGCAAGTCCCCATTAAGTGTGCTTAAGTCATTTGAACTCCTAGAGAATCTATGCCAGAGGAGGAGAATCAGCATTCAACAAAAGATAGCATGTAGTTTTTTTTTAAAAAGTGAAAGACTAAAGCTTGCCTTTTCTATGGATCATCAACATGTTTACTTATAGCGAAAAAAGCATGTACAGATGGATTTTTGCCATTTAAAACATTCATTAAGACCCCTATTTTAAGCCAAGATTTATAACAAAGTTTTTGGGGAAATAACACATACATCCCCTCCCATCTGGAAATGAAAAGAACAAGCAAAATGGATCTAGCATCTTCATAATAGCACCTTAGCATGTAATTCAGTCTCCTCATGACAACCATTATGTAAGGATAAGGGGAGGCTCTGCAAGCCACCCATTTCTACACTGCCCTAGAGTTGAGATTCAACCAAGACCCCTGCTTTGGTTTAGGTTTCAATATACACATGAAGACAGGGAGGAATATACTCACAAGACAAAGTCCTGTGCTCATTGGCACCTGATCAAGTGCTAAGGCTTCAGATGAAAAGGGCAACAGAATCTCCAGGGCAAAGGGATCAGTTAGTGGAGGATTCTTTAGAGAGGAGGGAAGAGACCCCCTGCGGGGCCGTGGGGGATGGAGGATTTAGTCAGGAAGATGACATCCCAGTAAGGGGAAGCTACCCCTAAAAGCAAAGGTATGGAGATGGGAGGGAATGCAGAGAGGGGTGGAGAAATTCCATCTTTGTTAGGACAGCAGTCAAGGATGAGTGAGTTAGCCTCTTAAGGAAGAGGCTAAGCTGTTAGAATAAAGAGGTTTACAACATCAGCGGCTTAAATCAAATAGAAGTGTGTTTCTCTTTCACATGACAGAGTAGATGTGGCCTGGCGTCTAGAAAGCATATTTGTCTCTGCTCCACTGTGTCTTCCAGGGACCCATTCTTCTCTTGTCTTCATGCTCCATCACTTCCTAGGGTGTTGTCTACACCTGCATAGTCATAGCTAATTTTCCATTCTCAGCACCAACCAGGGGAAGAGGAGGAAAGGTAGCCTCCTCTTCATGATAGGTGTGAAGTTATGCAGGACACTCTCAGGGTGAATGGACCACAGTGTGGCTCCTGACTGGGCAGGGAGGAAGAATCTGCTGCTAGAGAAAGAAGGGAAGACAGTCATCTTTGACATCATGAGTTGCATAAGATGGGAATAAAAACTGGAAAAGACCTTAATCACCATATTAGAAAACTCTAGCCATTCTAAAGACATTGAAGAATCCTGTTTGGACCTTTTTAGCAGTGAGGAGCGGCCAGCTGTGGTTATCTGGAGAGTGCAATAGGCAGAACTTGCTGGTAGAGGCCCCGCTTCCCTGTCTTGAATGCCTGGCTTTTTTTTTTCTTTTAAACTTTGCATCTGCTTCTGGATCACATTGCTGTGAGCCACATTGGGTCAATTCACATGGAGGATTAGATCTGGGCACACCGTATCTTTTATGTCTTTTATTTCTTTGACTTTATTCTGCTGGAAAGTGTTGGCCCACAGCCAGAACCGGCAGAGAGCAAAGGAGGGATTACTTTCTTATCACAAGGAAATTAAATGCCTGAGACAGCAACATAGTGATTTTTTTAAAACAAATTTTTAGGAAAATTGAACTTACCCTGTTTACTTTCATAGAAGGCTTTTGGGCTGTGGGAAGGAACCTATTTTTGTACTTAATGAAATGGATCTTGGCAGTAAAGGGTTTAAAACTAACTTTGGATTTATTTAAAAAGTAATATCCTTGCCACTAACTTGTCTTCTGTCTTTAAAGGAAATAGAATTTTTACAGTGCCTATAGAACATGCCATTCCTCACCAGTCATTTGGCAGTCCTATTAGCAAACTCATTTGTCAAAGCCTCATTAGGTGATTGCAAAAGTACTCTCCCAGGACCCACTTTGGACTTCTTACCAAGTCGTGTGTGTGTGTGTGTGTGTGTGTGTGTGTGTGTGTGTGTGTCCGTCTGTGTGTGCGTGTATTTGAAATGGAAGTGTGGGAACATGACAGTGCAGACAAGCTTACAGCCCCCATTTTTCTTTGAGTGGCCCCCTCTGATAAAAGGTTATATCCTGGAAGAGGACTTAAAACCTTTGAAAAATCAAATTCTCTTGGAATGTAATACCAAAGTGATGTTGTTGTTTTTCTTGCATCTACATGTTCCATGAATATTTTCTAAACAATTCAATACATTACTCTTCAGCCCACGCCCATGCTGACATCAAAAACTTTTGGGAAGAAAAATTGTTATCGAATAGCAGTGTCGCACCAAGCAGATGGGGTCACTGTCCCCCAGGATAAGGCATTTCTCACGTGCTTGAGAAGAAGACTGTGGATCTGAAAATATGACAGGGGCTGCGGCTTATTGAGGCCTCACTATTGAGAGGGGGCTTGGAGTTATGGTGAACAGTGGGCTCTCATGCAGGACTGCTGGGGTCTTAAGCCCACTGGACCACTTCCTAGCTTGCCAGCCTTGGGCCAGTTTATAGCCTTTTGGGCCTCAGTCTTTTTATCTGTGAGAAAGTGTAATGTCACCTCCCATGTCACTGTGAGCAGTACATAAGTGGATCTGTGTAAATAGCTTGGAGCATCATGTAGCATGTGGAAATGCTCAGTAAATGAACCAGGTCTCTCAAACTCTAGGGCCCATGTTTTTCCCCTTCACCACTAAGAAACCTCATGAGCAGCATGGGCTCAGGAGTAGCAGGAGGCTTCTGGCACAGAATGAGAAGATGGGAAAGCGTGCTGCTTGGCCACAATGGAAGGAGGAGAAAGGTCAAGGAGCTCGATCAGTAATCCCCACTCTGAGGCCAAGGAAAGAGGATGGAGGAAAGGGCAACCAGAACATCAAATGCCACATAAGCAAGAAACCATAAGTTTCTTTCCAAACTAACAGTTAAGAAAACAGACCTAACCACTTCTACTCAGGGACTACATCTTATTTGTTTTTGTATCCATAGTGCCTGGCCTCTAGTTGAGCTTGACGAATATTGGAGTGTGTTGGCCTGTTTCTTGTTCACTCATTTGTTCAGTCATTCAACAAATATTTAAGTGCCTATCATGGAACAGCCACTGCTTTGAGAGCTTACAATCAATGCTGAAGAAAACAACACGGAAGGATTCCCCTTGCCTTGGCTTCACCTGGGAGGGGAGATGGGCAGTGAGCCCATGCTAGCTTCTAATGCACTCACCACTTCTTTTAATAAATACAATACTCTCCCCGCTTCCCCTAATGATTCTGTGAAGCAAACTAGTCTATAGTTCCTGGTATCTTCTTTTCTTGAAAAGTTGACATAGATGACAGTTGTGTCCTGAAGTCTGATAGCTTCTATGAATTTCTCAAACATTGGTTACCAACTGGTTTGGGGATCACCTTGACAACCTGTGTAATTTAGAGGTGAGGGCCTCCTTTATTGGAGTCAGGAGACCTCCTGGATTTGTGTCTTCACTCTGTTATGAGTTGAGTGGCCTCAGGCATCTTCTGAGTTTCTCATTCCTTTATTGAAAATAATAATGCTTATCTTAAAGTAGCTTGTTCAGAACTTGCCTTGTCTCAAGAATCAGCCAGACATTTATAAACAAATCCGAATCCTGAACGTCAACCCAGGCTTGTCTAAGAATTCTCCTCTTTATAATTTTTAGCTGCTCAGAGTAGAGAGCCTGTCACCAACCCTCACACTGTTATTACAGTTTCCTGTTTCTCCTTAACATTTGTTCCACCACATTTTGCACATATGACTTTAGACCTTGAACTTTCAAGTCTTTCTAGACCAAAGGACAACAATGCTTTCCAGAGAGTCCAGCAGGAATCACACTGGGCAAGCTAAAAAAGCAACTCAGTCCTTTTCACCCGGTCTATTTCATCCAACCCCGCTGCCCCTCCTTGAATCCTGGAAGGATCATCTATTGCCTTTCAACTCAAAGTGTGGGACGTGTACTAGCAGCACGGGCATCACCAGGGAGCTTGTTGGACACGTGGAGTCTCAGACTCCACCTTAGACCCACTGACTCAGAATCTGAATCTTGACAAGGTTCCTGTATATCATGCATGTTACTCTTTGAGAAGCACCAGCCTGTTGAATACCTCTGGGCCAAAATACTATTCAGATGTGTTGTTCTTTTTCAATTACGAAAATAATTAGTGACTTAAAACTCACTTCTGATTCAGGACTGCATGGCTGTTTAAGTCGATATGTCTGCATTAATGCTGTTGTAATGACATCACAGAATTGAGGCATTTATGAGCTAGAGAGTAAATTCTATATGTGTTTAAAAATTAGATAAATAAGAATTTACATGACAGTTTAATAGGGGCTTTAAAAATTTAACATGGATAAGTCATCTTCTGCTTTTTCAATGGATTTTCCTGAATAGTGGGATCACAAAAGAAATTTATGTGTTTTTCAAAGTTTCTTTTTCTTTTAATGTGGATTTACAAGTGATTAATTTAAAAATTTGCTCTCTGATTAGCAGGTAACATTTATAATCTGGACCTGTACCTAAGATAGCTTAGCAAATGAATACAAATGGCTTACTAGGTCTTTGCTTTTGAAAACGTATGGCCATCTAAAAGTAGTAAAGGCAATTTAATAAATACAGACAATCTGCTAAGCAGCCAAGGAAAAAAGGTGCCTGAATTATATATGTCTGCATGAGTGGACAAGACGTGCTTTTCAAGATTAATGATTTAAGCTGTTCTTTACGTTCCCAGACTGATTAAACAAGGCTTAATTCTAAACAACACTTTCTCCTTTTCTTGCTTCTTCAAAATTCACTGTCCTTCTCTATCCCTTCAGGATTGATTGCAGGGGTGATCCAGGATGGTGTCTGTCTAAAGCCTTAACTTCTCTCCCTTCATAAAGGGAAGATTATCCCTTTTCTAATTCCTTGTTTTCATTGATGTCAGATGAGAGGCATTGAGAAGGAGTGTTGGCATTCACTGCACTTTCCCTGAAAGTGGCTCAACTTTTGATTGAGATGTTCTTGAAGATTCTGTTAGTGGCATCTTGGCATGCTCCTGTCCTCTCCGGCTTTGACGGCTCCTCCCCTCCTCCTCCTTTTCTCCCTCACACTCCTGTCCACACTTCCAGTCAAGTGCTTGCCAGAGCCTGTCATTCAGTTTCTTTTCTTTCTCCCCAATCCATCGTCTTTTCCCAATTTGTAGGATTTTTTCTTTTTCCCTCTTGTTCAGCATTTCATAAAGTTAGTCCTGCCAGGTTTTAATTGGGGTTCCACCCCCCTCACCTCTAAAAAAAAATTGGTCAGGACAAAGTATAAAATATTAATTTAGACAGTTAAATATCATTTTGTTTGTTGGTTTAGCCTCAGGACAAATTAGAACTTTTAATATGCTGCCAGGAGGGGGTTGGGTGGTTTTCTCATTTCTGAATTTATTTCCCTGTAGAACCTTCTTTGAAAGTATCTAGGAAGACCAGTGTTTGATGAAATGTACTTTCCGACCTCCTCCTTGACACCTCTCCTACATGCTTCTCTCCATCTCATGCTATGTCTAATGACTCCGTGTACTGCTCCACGTGTCACACCCTCAAATACATCCTAAATTAAACACTACCAACATTAGCTAACTTCTACTGATCACTCCCCCAACTTCTTTTTTTTTTTTTTTTTTTTGAGACTAGTCTCACTCTGTCTCCCAGGCTGGAGTACAATGGTGCCATCTTGGCCCACTACGACCTCTGCCTCCTGGGTTCAAGTGATTCTGCTGCCTCAGCCTCCCAAGTAGCTGAGATTACAGGCACCTGCCACCATGCCGAGCTAATTTTTGTATTTTTAGTAGAGACAGGGTTTCACCATGTTGGGCAGGCTGGTCTCGAACTCCTGACCTCAGGTGATCCAACTGCCTCAGCCTCTCAAAGTGCTGGGATTACAGGCGTGAGCCGCTGTTCCTGGCCTGATCACTCACTTTTACTGCTAAGGCTTTTAAAAGCATTTTGCCTCTTTGATTGTCTATGAAATCAAGCACAGATATCTTAACCTGAGATGCAAGACCATGTGTGTTCTTGGACCAACCAACTTGCAATCAATCTTCCCCCTTCCCCAGCATTTAACATTCTTCTCCATGCTTGATTTTTCTTTATGACAGTGGACTTTACCCCTCCCAATATACTATACCGTTGACTTACATATTTTGTTTGTCGTCTATTTTACCTCAACTAGAACGTAAGCTCCATGAGACTGGGATATTTGTTTGTTCATGCTGTGTCCCAAGCACCTACAACAGTGTCCAGCAAATGGCAGGTGCTCAGCACGTGTTTCCAATACAGGCGGAATGAATGAGGGAGCCTTCTCAGTTTCATCTCTGGCCTGTGCTTGGTCTTCATTCCCTACTCTTCTCTTGCCCTTTTCTCTCTCTCTTTTAGCCCTCAATCTTCATCTGTCATCATCTCTCTTCACCCCTCAGAGCCTAACTCTCTAAGTAGCATTTCTTCCAAGGAGCCTTCTGTATTCGTGACCCTTCTCTCTTTGTATGGGTCCCTCTCTTTGGAATGTTGTTGTTTATACCTGTTTTACCAGTCAGTTACATTCTGCCTTGTAGTAGAGTTCCTTTTAAGCTGAAAAAGGATAATGGGGTATTCATGTTTGCCTCTTACATCACTGTGGAATATGCTCAGTAAATTTATAATGAATAGAACAAACCCAACATTGTGCTTCCAGGAAAGTAACCCCCACGTGTGCCTCAGTCTGTACCATGGGGACTGCTTGACGCATCTGTTTCCTCAGTTGAGCCCTTAAGATGAATGCTTGATATCCTCAAGAGGCTATTAACGAGAATTTTTATTTCCCCAAAGTTTCTTTTTCCCTAGAAGGCATTTCTTTGATATATAACAAAGCTCTGTTATAAAAATTTCAGCTGCTCATCCCAGTAGGAGAGAATGTTCTACGAATTCAGATATAGGAAGGTTTCAGGGGCTATATTTTCTTTTCTTTTTGGGTTTTCATGTTCACATTTCATCTACATTTCCCCTCTTGGGCAAATAGGTTGCCCAATTTAGGGCAAATTTGTTTGGTTTTCCTTCCGATATCTTTATTTATTTTTCTTTATTATTTGCTTCCTCTCCCTTCCCTCCAAGAGAGTTCAGATACTTACCACAATGGATAAACTTATGCTGGGAAATTGCAATGCTTTTCTTTTTTTGCAAAGTACAGACCTCATGTACATATGAAGGCTGCTGACACTAGCTTTCCATCTGGCCACAGGAAAGTGTGTCATCTCTTTCTTCCATGGCCTATCTCCTGTCCCCAGGGGCCTCAGTGGAGGCCAAACAGTAACTTTTCTCTCTTTCAAAACCCACCCAAATCCCCAGACCCTTTCTAATACAGCTTTTCCACGTACTCATGTATCACCACCTGAAACTTGTTCCGTTCTAAGTTAAGGATTAACTAAATGAGTGAAAATTGTATTTATTTGGGAGACAGAAGTAGCAAAGGCTTAGAATCAGGCAGACTTGTGTTTCATCCTCAGATTCTCCTATTTACTCATCGTATAACCATAGTTCAGTCAATTCCCGTTGCCGAGCCTTAGTTTCTTTGTCTGTCAAATGGGGATAACAATGCTTGCCTCATCATATTCTTGCAAATAAGGTCAGATAATTCATGTAAAGCTTGGAGCACAGTGTATGGCACCTGGTAATCGGTTTCTCTATGATGAAGATTTGCTGATGCTGCTGCTTACTCTTCTGGCTTATGGGGCTTAGGTTCTGAATCTTTATAATCTTTTTGTGCCTGCTGCATATGGTCAAATCATGTTTGTTTGATAGACAGACATGTGGGGTTTTTCCTTAACAAGCCATTCAACCATGTATAGTGAAGAATTGCTCATGGTTGGTCTGTTTTCCATGTCTAGATATCAGAAGAGAAGGCTCAAACATGAGGTTACTCTCTGTAGTGCAGTGGGAAAGAGTATATTCCCAGGGAGCCTGGCATCCCCCATTAATCTATAAGCAGACCTATAAGCAAAGGAAGGGCTTTAGGATAACCCCCACTCCCCCGCCCCACCAGCTTTACTGAGGTATAACTGATGAATAAAAATTAGATGTATTTCTGGTATACAACATGATATATATATATATATGCATTATGAAATGATTACCACAATCAAAGCAATTAATGTATCTATCAGCTCACACAGCTGTCCCTCCAGGTTCATCCATGTTGGTGCAAATGACAGGATTTCCTTCTTCTTTAAGGTTAAGTAATATTCCATTGTTCCATTGTGTATTTATATCACATTGTGTATTCATATTTCTTTATTCATTCATTGTTCCATGGATATCTAGGTTGTTTCCGTATCTTTGCTTTTGTGAAGAATGATGTGATGAACACAGGGCTGCAGATACCTCTTTGAGATACTGATTTCATTCCTTTGGATATGTACCCAGAGGTGGGATTGCTGGGTCATAATGCCATTCTAGGAGTTGTTTTGCACGTTGCTAGATGTTTCCTGAATGATATGAGAAGATTCTTAAATACAGGGAACCTCCCTAGAGCCAGAGCTCACCTGGTTGATTCCTCCTAGGAGGGACTTGGTGGTGGAAAGAGCTCTGCTGGGGAGAATGGGGACTCAGCTCTTCTGCATGCTGCAGTGTGACTCAGGCAGACACTGCACATTTCTGGGCTGCGTTTCCTTCTCCTCAGGATGAGAAAGCAAACCTAGACTGTCTCTAATATCTTACAGCACTGCAGATCCTACCCCTGCCTTTTTTTTTCCAGCCTCCATCTGAGAGCCTCTTTCTGTTTCTGGTAAGGGCATCTTCACCCGTCACCACCCTGGTGGGCTGGCTTTTACATTGAGTGCTTTGGTGTGAAAGGCAGGCTTCGTTCAAGTTGACTTCAACTTTCCTCTTTAACCTTTTCTCGTGTGTTCTTGTTCACTCTCTTCCTTCATGGTGTCAAGTAAAGCCAGTAGGGATGAATCAGGTTCACTGTTCTTTTGGAGATGTGAAATCCATGAATGGGGCTAGGTTTCATTATGTCTCCCTCTGGGTAGACCCAATTCCCTCCTAATTGCCTTTTTCCTGTTGATCATTCACATCTTCTGCCTTGGAATTTCTTTGAAGTTTTATCATGTTCTCCCTTCATCATGTCCTTCCCTTTGTGACTTCAGATTTTCTGTGGGTAGCTGTAATTTCCTGCAGAACAGTGTCTACTAGATTCCCTCTGAGCATGGCTGGTGCGGTGGTAGGATTCTGTGAAACGTTGTCAGATGTGTGAGTGTGCAGATTGATAAAACAGTGTACACTCCCTGCTTCGTTCCCACCTCTGTTTTATGTGGATGATGACAATTACAGCACAGCACCTCATATCGGTGCAGAGATTTCTCCTGCTGTGATCTAATGGTGGCCTGTGTGCATGTGGACTGGGAACCAGAAGGTGGCTTTTTCTAGGAGATCTTGGCTGCAGGCAAGCCTATTTCTGCCAAGCTAGGGATTGTCCGGGTCTTGATAGAGCTGGCTGTTTTGTACCATTGTTAGTAGCCAGGCTGTAATTCTGACATTTCAACTACTTGGACTCTGAAAAGGTGTGGTCGGGCCCCAGATCATCAGCCAAGTCTTCCACTCAGCCTGCTTCATGACCTGACATGCTTAGCATTTGGGCCCCTTTCCAAGAGTGAAGTAACACACTGATGGGGAAACAAGAAAGTGAAATAGTGGCCCCTTGGTTCTCACGGGGAAGAGGGGAGATGTGTTTAGGCCTCCCCCCCCCTCCGCCTTCATTGGTGGTTCCTAGGTGAGAATCACTGGGAATCAGAAGGATCTATCAGAACTGGGAATCAGGAGGAACCTTCAGATGTTGTGGGCAAACAGGGGGGCAAGGGGTGATGTTAAAACCAGGCTTTGTCACTTTCAAAAGTCTGCATTACAGTCAGCCATGGAGAAAACGGCCTACTTTCTACATCACAGGCGTGGCTTAAAGATATAAGGCCAGGCCATTTGAAAAGGTTTAGTCCCTGGTAGGCATACAAATCACCCCTCCTAGTTTGGGTTCCCACAGAGGCAGGATTCCAGTGTACATAGTTTATGTGGGAGATGATCCCAGGAAACTTGGGAAGGGGAGTGGGGAATGAGAAGGGGAGGAAGGAAGCCAATAAAGGATGTGCTATCAAGCTCGCCATCCCTGTGGACAGCTGCAGCTCAGTTCCACTGGGAACGTCTGGGAAAGAGTGCAGCACAGGTGCCTCTGAGTGATCACACCTGAGAGGGGAGGTTCTGCTGGCCAGAGAACCTCTGGTAAGGAGGTGCAGGGGCTGGCAGTTGGTCAGGCCCGTGGGCACTGTTACAAGGAAGGCTGAGGGAAAACGGGTGGGGCATCGATTGCTTTGCTGCAGGTCCTATCCCGGATTCACCTTCCGAGGGATGCTAGATGGGAGTCTAGACATTGTCTCTACAGAGGATGAATCCGGAATTCAGAAAGATGACGGAGGCCCACTGTGGAGGAGCCGGTTCTTGAGAGTTGGGTGAGAATCCAGGCTTCCTGACTCCTGCTGCAGTGCTCTTTCCACTTGGCTACTTAAGGCAGAAATTTAAATTTGTGATGACTTTTGAGGCATACTGTACCTGATTCATGGAACGATATTGTCCTTCCCACCATGGGCTCTTTAGTCTTTCTCGGAGTGAAAAATTGTCAAAAGATTAAATCCTATTTGGGAGCCAGAGAAAAAGCAAAAGAATGGCTGAGCGTGTAAATAAAGTCTCCTAGGAAGATCATATTTTTGAAGGCATTTATTATTCATATCTTTTTGTCATTGTCGTGTTGTAAGTGTTTACCTGGGCTTCTAGGTTTTTGCTTTTCCAAGGACACTGCTGATCCACCCTAGAAAAAGCTGACAGCTATCACCTTAACACTGGCTTATTGCTGTCCAGGTTATTTAAGATGCAGAGGAAATCTTATCACAGAGAAGCAGCTTCTAAACACGTCCTGCCAGGTGGGTGATGAGGTAAAGACTGCCCAGGCGACCTTGTGCACACCACATACTTGTGGAGCCACTTTGATGAAAGGGTCTGGATTATTTGCAAAGTCTTGTGCTAGGCGAAGGTGGGCTCTTTCTTAAATTCTGAAATGCCCACTAGTCTTTGGTAATGTTCATAGTGAAGCATCTGAGCTGAGCCTGAGGCTTCCCAGGAGGCTGTGCCAAGGACAAAACACACTGAGGATGTTGACCATGGCCTCCTGACAGAATGAAAGGCCCCCACAGTTTCAATTTAAACCGTAAACATTTAAATAGAAAATAAAGTGCTGGTGTATGACTCTGAACTTGTGAGACTAGCTGAAAACACCATTTTGACCGTTGGGCAGAGATTTCCCATCATGGGATCAGCCATAGACCATATCCACTGGGAACATGGAGAAAGATTTAGAGGTTCCACCAACATTTTCCCTAATTCTGCCTTTTGGTGGTTGAATTCTGTCCTTATTTTCTTATTTACCTGAAGCCCAAAACATAAGCTCTATAATGTGGTCATTCATAAACCTTTAGGGATATTCGTATTGGAAAATGTTGTGCAAGTCTTATTTTAGAGTTCCCAGAAGGGAATTACCAGACCTTAAGATATGCACATTTTGAAGATATTGGATACAACTGGTCTCCAGAAGTGGGAAGACCATTTTTGCTCCTTTTAATAGTGGTGTCTGGTGTCTCTTTCCTCAGATATTCAGTAATGGATATGTCATGCTTTTTCATTTTGCCCTTCTGATAGGTGGAAAATGATGTAACATCCTTAATTTAAGTTACATTTTTTGAATGCCATTGTGAATTTTTTTTCCCTATAGCTATTGCCTATTTGCATACCCTCTGAAGTTGCCCGTTCTTGAAGGACACTGATAATGCTCTCCTCCCCTGCCCTTTCCCTTTTGTTGCCAGAATAACCTAATCTAAACCAGACACTCCATCTCTTCTTCCCCAGGGCTCCTATAGACCCATAGGTGGCTAGAGTGTACCTGTGAGCCTCTGGGGAGATGTCTCACCGCCAGAGAGCTGTCCCCACCTCAGGACCTCACCTGCCTGTGCGTGCGAAATTACACCTGAGATGGAGTGGCTGTGTCCAGCTAACAAAACCATTTGGGGAAGGGATTTCAAGCATGGGTATTCCTTGTTCACTTTAATAAAACATGGCATGAATTCAGGCAAAGGGACTTACTCCTTACTCCCTCACCTCAGATTTTTCTGTGTTTTGCTGTTGGTATAACTTGTCCTGTGTTGCTAAGTTTTAAACATAGCTATATTTTGTTTAAAACACTAACCATGGCTTTGTTTGAGTGACTTATTTTTATGTCCTAAGGAGTTGACCTAGACAGGGGACAGTTAGTCATATTCTGTATCAGGCCAGTGCCTCTGAGCCCCTTCCCTTCTCGTTTTTCTCTGTCTGAAATGATGCTCTTGGCTGGCCCCATTTTGCTGTTTGTCCAAACGGGCGCCCCTCAGCAATGGGCAACTTTCTCCATTTTGGTGTCTTATCTAAGACCTTGCTCACTGGCTTAAAGAGTTGGCTTGGGTTCCTTCACAGTGATGAGTTGCCTGTCCCGCGGTCTGTAGTCGGGACGGCTTTTTCCGTGATGAGAATGAGCTGCAAACCCAGGCAAAGACTGATCAGGAGAGACATGAAACCCAACCTGGCCCAGTCGGCTTAAAAATAGTCCAGTCATTTCACCCCGGGAATTTTCTCGTGCTTATGTGGGTGGACAATTCTCTTGGAACACCACCAAGATCATGAGGAGGAGAAAACAGAGCAGGGACCAACCACATGAATCCAACCCAGGCTGACCCCGTAGCCGGTGCATTGGCCCGCACAGGTTTGCACCCTGCATGCAGGGCCCTTTCTCCCCCACGAGAGGGCGCTCTCGTCACTCTTAAAGCAATCGTACTGGGGAACACTCAGGTTGTTTCTTAGTGAAGTCCCCGAAGAGCACTGCATTTAAGCTGCTACTTTGTGTCTCAGCTTCTACTTTCAAGGTTTGTTATGAATGTAAAGACATTCTCCAACTCAAGCAAGTGTAGGCAATATTAGTGTCTGGAAACGCCTGTTGCAAATGAAGCACAGCCACTGCTTGTTTGTGTTTCATTAGTGAAACGTGATTGTAACCCAGGGTTTTTGACGCTCACAGAAGTATCCGTCTTGGTAATGCTGTACATCCAGGCTGCTCTTCTCCTTTGTCCCTAACCTGGTTGCAATGTGGCCGTAGCATGCTTGTGTTGACATCTGACAGGAGATGAGGACTTGACTTCCTGGGCTGATCTTGCTTATTTTGGGGAGAGCAGGAGTGCCCATGGTTAGTGTGGATCAGCCTGACAGGAGATTTTCTATTGAGGGAGAATTTAAGACTGCAGGCAAGGGAAATACAAGCCATATTTCACCAGCTCAATACACCAGGGAGCGCTACCATTTAACAAAAACCACCATTCTGACTTCCGGGTTTTTAGGTCATCTGGCAGCCACTGTGTGGGGTCAGTTTCTTGGCCCTTGATTAGAAGTTCCTTCTGATTACAAAACACCTCTTGATTGAAATCTTTGCATTTTCTTTGCATTTGCATTTCCACCAATCTTTTTATTTTTTATTTTTTATTTTTTGCCTTGGAGGATGTGTGTGTGTGAGGGTGACCTTCTCTTTATTTGTGGGAATCGGGGATTGCCCTCCTCCCTACCAAGTCATTATAAAGCTACGGGCTGTGCTGCCCTTGGTACAGGGTCTAGAAGTGGTTGTTGGGTGGTGACCAGCACAGTGACAGTTTATTTCCTGGCCCTTTGAACCTAAATTCCCACAGGAAGAACATAAAGGACTCAGCAAATCATGCCCCCCGACCCCCGTCTCCTCCATGCGCCTACACTGGAGCCATGGGTACTACTGCTACCGTCACTACAGCCAAATTATTATAGAGAATTACTATGTGCCAGGCATGGGTAATTTTTGGTTGTTTTAATCAACTTTGTTTCAAACAGCTTTAGATTTGCAGAAAAACTATGAATATAGCAAGAATTCCCCCACTTTCTCCTTTTTTTATTTATTTTATTTTATTTTTTTGAGATGGAGTCTCTCTCTGTCGTCCAGGCTAGAGTGCGGTGGCGCAATCTCGCCTCACTGCAAGCTCCGCCTCCTGGGTTCACGCCATTCTCCTGCCTCAGCCTCCCGAATAGCTGGGACAACAGGCACCCGCCACCACGCCTGGCTAATTTTTTTTTTTTAAATATTTGTAGTAGAGACAGGGTTTCACCGTGTTAGCTAGGATGGTCTCGATCTCCTGACCTCGTGATCCACCTGCCTTGGCCTCCCAAAGTGCTGGGATTACAGGTGTGAGCCACCGCGCCCGGCCTCCTATTTTTAACATATAGTTTCTCCTGTTGTTGTTGTTTTAATCATATTAGCATAACACATTTGTTACAATTAGTGAAGGAATATTGATACATTATTATTAACTGAAGCCAATACTTTATTCGGATTTCCTTTATTCTGACCTAGTGTCCTTTTTCTGCTCCGGGAGCCTACCCAGGATACCACATTACCTTAGTTGTCATGTCTCCTTAAGATCTGCTGGCGGTAGTGGTTTCTCAGACTTTAAACTTGTTTTTAATGACCTTGACAGTTTTGAGGAGTACTGCTCAGGAGTTTAGTAGAAGGTTCCTCTTTTGGAATTTGTCTAAGATTTTCTAATAATTAGACTGGGGTTATGGGTTTTTGAGAGGAAGAAGGCAGAGATAAAATGCCATTCTTATCACATCATATTCAGGGTACATATTATTAACATGATTTAACATTGTAGATGTTGAACGTCATCACCTCGCTGAGACGGTGTTTGTCAGGTTTCTTCTCTGTAAAGTTACTGTCCCCTCTCCCTTTGTTATACTGTACTATCACAAGAAAGTGACCACGTGTAGTCCACACTTAAGGAGGGGGAGTTATATTCCACCCTCAGAGAGCACAGTACCTATAAACATTTTTGAAATTTCTCTGCACAGAAAATTTCTCTCTTCTTCCCCATTTATTTACATATTCAATTGTTTATTTCTATCAATATGGACTCATAGAGATTTATTCCATACTTTGAGTTATAATCAAATAGTATACTACTAGATTTTGTTTGTTTTTTTTTTTTTTTTTTGCCTCTGGGAGCTCTTTCACGTGACTCGTGTGTCCCTTTGACACACCCCCATTATTGCGGGTTTTTGTTTTTGAGCTGTTTCTTTCTTGCTTTCTTTGTGGCACTCACTACAAGATACTCCAGGATTATCTTGTACATCTTCTGCCCTAGTCCTTGAATCAGTCATTTCTCCAAAAAGCCCTGGCCTTTTTTTTGAGACGGAGTCTCGCTCTCTCGCCCAGGCTGGAGTGCAGTGGCGCGATCTTGGCTCACTGCAAGCTCCGCCTCCCAGGTTCACGCCATTCCCCTGCCTCAGCCTCCCAAGCAGCTGGGATTACAGGCGCCCGCCACCACGCCCCGCTAATTTTTTGTTTTTTTAGTACAGACGGGGTTTCACCGTGTTAGCCAGGATGGTCTCAATCTCCTGACCTCGTGATCTGCCCGCCTCGGCCTCCCAAAGTGCTGGGATTACAGGTGTAAGCCACTGCCCCCAGCCAGCCCTGGCTCCTTTTATTGGAGGGTGGTATTAGAAGCTAGGGTCTGGGCTCCAGGTGTGCTGGTGCTTCTGGTTGCTGCTGCTTTATAAGCTCTCAGCTGACAGCAAGAAAACATGTGCATGTGAACCAATCTATAGATGCCTATCTACTGATCTACAAATATATCTGTATGTAACAATTGGTATCTGTATTATGCTAAACATGTGTTCACACTGATGTTTCCAGCTCTTAAGCTGTTACATGTCTCCAGCTCTAAGCCATTATCACGTGGATCATTCTAGCCTTCCCCCTTGCCTATCTGTAGTCTCCTACTCCAAAAATGATAAACTTGGCTCTCAGCATCTGCCATGCATTTATTTAGTTGTTCAATTCCAGTATACATATGTAGCAGTATCAAAATTGTTAACTTATACCCCCATGGAAAATAGCCTCGTCAACTAGAGTACAGTGCTTGTGTACGGTTTATTTTGCCTTAGTTTTACAGACTGCATACATTTCCAAAGCCACTTAAATAGCACCTTTTTCTTCCATCCACTTTAGTGAGGGTTGTTCATATATGTACCACAGATTGCTTTGTCACATTCTGTGTTTCATTCCGGGATTACCCTGACTGCCTAAATGATTTTTTTTAAGTTTATATATGTTAAGATTTGCCCTTTGTGCTGTAAATTTCAATGGGTTTTCACAAATGCATAATATTATGTACCCACCGTTACAGTAATGTACAGAATAACTATACCACCCTAAAAATTCATCTATTCACCTATTTAACTATCCTCCATACCTGGAAACCATGGATTTTAAAAAACTATCTACAGTTTTGCCTTTTCCAGAATGCCATATAATTGTAATAATATAGGATATAGCTTTTTCAGACTGGCTTCTTTCACTTAGCAATATGCATTTAAGATTTATCCGTGTGTTTTCATGGCTTGATAGATCATTTCCTTATGTTGCTGAAAAATGTTCTATTGTATAGACATACCCCAGTTTGTTTAACCATTCACCTATTTAAGGACATATTGGTTGTTTCCAGTTTTTAGCAATTGTGAATAAAGCTGCTGTAACATTCACATGCAGCTTTTTGTGTGGACATAGTTCTCAGATCACTTGGGTAAATGTCTAAGAGTGTGATTGCTGGAATGTATGGTAAGACTATATTTGGCTTTGTAAGAAACTACCAAACTATCTCCCAAAGCAGTTGTACCACTTTGCCTTCCCACCAGCAATGAATAAGAGTTCCCGTTGCTCCCCTTCTTTGCTAATAATTGGCATTCTCATTTTGGATTTTAACCATTATAATCGGTGTGTAGTGGTATCTTGTTTTAGTTTAAGTTCTCTAAGGAGAGATGATTCTCAGCATTTTTTCATATGCTTATTTGCCATTTATATATCTTTTTTGGTGAGGTCTCTGCTCAGATCTTTTGACCGTTTTTAATTGGAGTTTTGTTTTTTTATTGTTGAGTTTTAGGAGTTCTTTGCATTCAAGTTCTTTATCAGATATGTGTTTGCAAGTATTTTCTCCTAGTCTGTGGCTTTTCTTTTCATTTTGTGAACACTGCCTTTTGCAGCACATAAGCTTTTAATTTTAATAATGCCTAACTTAACAATTTTTTCTTTCATGGATCATGCTTTTATAATGTTGTATCTAAAAACTCATCTCTAAACCCAAGGTCACCTAGACTTTCTCCTTTGTTCTCCTCTAAAAGTTTTAGAGTTGCATTTTACATTTAGGTCTATGATCCAGTTTGAATTAATTTTTGTGAGAGATGTTAAGGTCTGTGTTTAGGTTCTTTTTCTGCATATGGGCATCCAGTTGTTCAAGCACCTTTTGTTGAAAAGACTGTCCTTTCTGCATTGAATTGCTTTTACTCCATTGTCAAAAGTTAGTTGACTTTATCTGTGTGAATCTGTTCCTGGGCTCTGTTCCATTGATCTATGTGTCTATTCTTTTGCCAGTACAGTGCTGTTTTGATTACTATAGCTTCACTGTAAGTTTTGAAATCAGATAATGTTATTCCTTCAACTTCGTTCTTCTTCAGTATTATGTTGGTTGTTCTAGGTCTTTTACTTCAGGCATGGTTTAAGTCCTATACATATATTAACTCCAAGAGGCCCAAAGAAGTAAAACCACCTGTTCAAATCACATGGGTAAGAAGTGAAGGAGGTAGGATTCAAATTCTGGCAGCATGGCTGCAGAAGCTGACTCACAACCACCCCACAGATGGCCTCCGAAGGTAATGAAAGAGGCATGTTTGTTAATTTTTGACAACCTAGTGAAAATATTTATGAGATGGCTTCCTGGACCCATTTCATTGGAAAATAGGCAGCATAGTGGGGAGTTTCAGAGTTCCTGTTTTAACATCAGAGATTTGGGTTGACGCTAGCATCACCAATTACAAGCCAAGAAACCATGGGCAATCATGAGTTCTAAGGTCAGAGTCCTCAAGTGGAAAGTGGAGACATAATAGCATTTTAATTCTGTCTTTCCTGGCTTACTAAACAATTCTTCCTTTTTAGGAATACAAGGGAGGAGGGATCTGTGCAACGCAGTTCTACACCCTGGACATAGCAACCGACTGAGTCAGGCCAATTAACTTCTCTAGCCTAGCGATTTGAAACCCAGAGCCGGAGCCCTCTGACATGAAGGCACCTTTATGTCTTCAGTCTGTAGGGCAGGTCATAACACCTGCAGCCACAGTTCCTGGGGTGGCCCCAAGTCTGGATGCTTAGGGATTTATTAATTTTTTGAGCAACTCCAGTATCTTAAAAAGAATTCATCCTTCTCTTCCTTTTGTTGTTGTTCTTCTTCTTTTATTCTTATTTTTAAAATTTAAGCGAGGTAAAATCAGCCCCTCTTGGCTACAGGTACTTTAATTACTACAGGAGATCATAGTAGCTACCTCACTGGTCATAAGGGTTAAATAAGATAATGTATAAGGCAGTTAGCACAGGGAATGAGGGAATTGTCAGGGAATAAGTACCTGGTAATTAGTAGCTTTTACTATTATCTAATAATAGTTCTTGATATTTACTTAGTGCTTTGTAATGTGAACCATACACTCCTGTGTGCTTATCTCCTTGACAATTGGGTAGAAATGGCATCCACATTTTATGTATGAGCAAATGGCCATGCTTTGGGGTTTGCCCAGGGTCACAAAGCTGGCAAGGGACTGAGCCAGGATCCCCACTCAGGCCCTTCATCATGTCATGTATCCAGGGTTCTCTCCAATGTGCCAGGGTCGTGTGGTTTCCTGGGGGTGTGATGGAGAGGGAGGCAGCTTCCCTTTCCCATTTTAGGGACAAGAGTGGAGATGGGAAAGTACTTTCCTGGGGACAGAGGATGGAGGTGAAGGTGGTGGATTTCTTTAGTTATGGGGAGTTAAGTTGGGAATGTTAGGCCTCTAGTCCTTTCCTGTTCTCTTTTCTTTTCTTTTTTTGAGACAGAGTCTTGCTCTGTCAGCCAGGCTGGAGTGCAGTGGCACGATCTTGGCTCACCACAATCTCTGCCTCCCAGGTTCAAGAGATTCTCATGCCTCAGCCTCCCAAGTAGCTGGAATTACAGGCATATGTCACCGGCTAATTTTTTGTATTTTTAGTAGAGACAGAGTTTCACCATGTTGACCAGACTGGTCTCGAACTCCTAGCCTCAAGTGATCTGCCTGCCTCAGCTTTCCAAAGTGCTGTCGTTACAGGCATGAGCCACCGCACCCGGTCTGGACCCTGAGTCAGTTTCTGACCTGCCTTCTGAGCTCTGGATGGTGCCTGGGGTCAGCCTGCTTCTGGCTTCACCACTCTCTGTTCTACTGCATTTATTGTGCAAACAGTTGATTTAATGCCTGTTTATGTGCCGAACACTGTGTTAGGGAAGATGAAAGGATAGATGAGACCCATTAAGGTCTGCCCTTTAAAAGCTTGTAATATGTTGGAGAAACCAGACGTGAAAACAACTAAGTATAACACAACATAATGTCTGAAAGATAAAAACGAGTGTTTTCAGAACACAACAATTCACAGAATACCTACACATGCCATAAACTGTGCTAAGGGTTTTCCGTGGATTAGCTAATTTAATTTCCCCATCAACCCTACGAAGGAATTACTGTGGTTGTTCTCATTTCACAGATGGGGAAACTAAGCACAGATATGTTAAATCACTTGCTCAATGTTATAAAGATAGGAATTGTAGAGTTAAGTTCCAGAGCCTGCCCTGTTAATGATGGCACTAAACTGCCTTCCAGAGAAGGTCAGAATGCATAGCTCTTTGTAGGATTGTTGGTGAAACTTGCAGAGAGGGTATTTTCTGAACTGATATTCAAGGATGAGTAGGAATTTATAGGTGGATAGAAAAGGAATTGTATTCCAAGTAGAGGAAGCAATGTGAGTGGACACACAGATGGATGAAAATATATAATGTGTTCAGGGAATGGCTTGTAATCCCAGAGGTCAAGAGTGGCAGACAGCGGTTGGCTATTACACTTAAAAGGTTAAAGCTAATGCCATAAGCATTGGGGAGCTCTCAGAGGATTTTAAGAAGGGGAGTCTGTGTCTAGATACACTTCAAAAGGGTTCCTGTAGTAGCAGTGTGAAGGCTGGTTTGGGCATGTGTCAGAATCATTTGAAAGCCAGGAGGGCCTGCTGGAAGGCCTCGCAATAGTCTAGGTGAGATCATGCATCGGCTTTGGGATGTGGCAGTAGAAGTGCCGGCTTCTTGTAGTTTTGGGGGGTTGGTGCTTCACAGAGTGAAGAAAGAGATGTCACAAGGGTCATTAAAATCCCACTGGTGTGCCTGTTGCCTGTTGATATAGGAGGCACCCATCTTACTCTCTAACGGTGTTCTACAAACTAGCCAGGCTGTGAACTGTTCATTACTGTTTGGGCCAAAATAAGGGGCTTGCACCAGAATATAAATCAATGCATTGCTTCCATCACGGAGAAAATCTTGGTGCACACACACACACAGTCTACTGAAGCAAAAAGTGTGCTTAGTGACGAAGTTCATTTGGATTCTAGTGCAAGCTCTTATTTCCTTGCAGCCCACAAACAACATGTGGACTTTCACCAGTCCACAACCATAAATAGAGTAACGCTGCTGTATAATCAATGTATCTTACTTGCTCTAGACTTCAAATACCTTCTTCTCTACAGCTGAATTTTGTAGATGAAAAAATTATTTTAAAGTTTCAACATTTTAAGAGGTTTCTTTTTACTCTACAGGCAAGCCACTTATGTCAAGGACCCATCTTTTAATTTTTGATTTTTGGAAACTTACATGAGTACTTAACCTTGATTAATAATTGATAACTCTTTCTGTAGAGATGGGCCAGTGACCTCTTCCTACTCTCCAGCATTGTTAAGTGCTATTGCCTTTCAGACTTCAGATTCTTTCCAACCTCGAACACTTGGGCCATTATTCCTTCTCCAAGGTTCTCAGAAGTGATAGAGCACTGGAGAGGCAATGAAATCAATGATTTCTCTATCACCTGAGTGTAAAGTGTAAACTAAATTATCACTTAGCAGCCATGTTATTAAAGGGATTCAAACATTGGTAAAGTGTCTGGACTAACAGACTTTCAAGATTCTTTGCAACCCTGAGGTTTTCGATTTGTCGGAGGTACAGAACTGGTAAGCAGCAGAGAGCGGCAGCACCTAGGTTTCCTGACCCTTGCTGCTTGCTTCCCTGCCGCTCCCCTCAGTCCTTCATCAAGAGCTGCAGAACAAGTTCCACGATCGCTGGAGGATAGGTGTTGTGGGTCTTCATTTAATGATGGGACCTCTGGAGATTTTTCTCTCTGCTAATCACCTAAGGATGCTTTACATACTCTACTGAGATCTAAATTTATATTGCAGATGGGCTGATGCTGATGTCTTAAAGTACGTGCCGGGAAGATAACACCCAATCTCTGGAGAAAAGAGCTTTACATTTCTTTTTACTGAGGGCTGTTCTGTAATTTGGCTCTCCTAACTCTGGCTTGCCCCAGCAATGAGCTACGTAATTGGCCTTAAAGGGACACCCATTGATTTGGACAGGGTCTGTACATACACCAGTTAAACACAGTGCCTCATGCTGGGTCTGTGTATTTCTACTGGGCTTTCTTTTCTAAATGTTATTTAATTCCAGGGTTTGCATTAGTGCTTCAGTCAAATATTGTCAGGCTTTGGTCAAAAACCCTTAACTGAAGATCAGGGTTGGTCATAAAAAGTTGGAAATCGACATTTGCCAATGCCAATTGGCAGACAGCTGGCACTCAAATTGGGGAACAGGGCCAGGCAAAAAAAGGTCTTCAAAAATTGTGCTCCCAAATCCTCTAAAATCCACTGTGGTTGCAACATTGCCCAAACTTACAGCTTAATATGTTGGCTTTGCTGCTTAACAGCTGTGTGAATGGGCATGTTATTTAACCTCTGTATTTCTCCATCATAAAATAGACATAATAAATTTAAACCCATGGGTTATTGTGAGAATAAATAAGATAATCCATGTAAAAGATGCTCAGCCTAGTCCCTGGCATATGGCAGGTACTCAAGAAATGTTTAATTTGAATCTGTTGCATGCGCATTCTCCATTGTAGCCAGATAAGTCTCTCTGCACCATGAAATGCCATTCTATCCCTGCCTTTATGCTTTTGTTTATGAGCAGAAGGAAAGTATGACCTAATGATTAATAACATGGCCTTTGCTGTCAGGCACACCTGGCTGAAGTTTTGTTTTCTCTGTTGCAGGACGCGGGTGAGTTAATTAGCTTTTTTAAGCCCCAGTTTCTTCACTGTATAATGGGGGAAATAATGGTACTAACTTTACAGTGTTGTAGTGAGGGTTTAAATGAGATAAAGTTTGTGGATGCCTGGTTAAGACAATCATGAGCCAGCTTATTGAGCACCTATTATGAGTTGGTCCTGGAGGTAGAGTGGTGAGCACACCCAGCTGGGTCTAATGGATGTATAACCATAAACAGTTACAAGCCTTGAAGTAAATATTTACAAATAATTACAAAGGGGCAATGTATGTAAGTGCCAGGGGAGCAGTTAGCAAGGGGGCCCAGCTAGATCTAGGGGTCACATAAAACTTCTCAGTTACCTTGAATACCATACAGGATGTAGTATTAAAGGTTGACGTGAAGGACAAAGAGGAGGTGACCAGGCCCAGAGCTGGGGGAAGACTGTCCAAGGCAGGGGAATAGCATGTGTGTGGACTCAGAGACCGGAGAGCATGTGCTATGTTTTGAAGAGCTGAGAAAAGTCCTGCGTGGGTCTTGTAGGTGTTCAATCAATGGCAACTGTCATTATTCTAGATTCCCTCTCAGGGTGCTGAATCCTAAAACAGCTTGAGTGCCTACCTTGAGTCTTTCTCTTTTTAATGAAGCTTCCTTTGACTAACTCAGAACTGATTCCAATCTACTCTAAAACCTTATAGTATTTTAGTCAGTGCTATATAGATCAACACTTAGTTATATGATTTTAAAAGTTGTTCTTGAAGTTTTATGTATCTTTCCTGAGTCATCAAATTGATTGAAAATTCACTGAAGAAAAGAGCCCTGATTTTGTATTATGAGTCTCCAGAGGGCTTAGCACAATGCTGAGTCCACACTGATTAACAAATATGTAATGCTTGTTGCAGAAATATATCTTCCACCTAAAATTCTATAGTGTACCCTGGGCAATGTTGGGAGGGTGTACACTTGGGACCCAGATTCGACAACTTAACCATTTTCTATGTGTATAATCTTGGGCAAGTCATTCTTTTTAAGCCTCAGTTACCTTGAATAAAAAATGAGGATAGTACCATAGTTCATTTACTGTAAGACTCATTTTCTTTTCTTCACATTTTAACATCTGTAAAACTTGAATGTGTCTTACAGTAAATGGCATGTTATAGTTTAATTGGCAGTATTTTTCTTTCTGTGTTGGTGATTATAAAATAATGGTGTGTCTTAAATTCAGTGACATTTTAGGTTTGATGAAATAAATACAACTTTTACATTTTAGGATGGTTATGAAAATTCAAGCTAATTTACACAATTCATTTGTCCACAATTCATTTACCTGATGTTGGCATGACAGTGAAGAGGTAGCTGCAGACAATCAAAATCATTCCTGTGATCCAGTACAAGCTTTGCTAACTGCCAAAGTTAAAAACTGTTACGGCCGACATGCATGCCAGAACTCAAAGCCACCTACCTTTAGCCTCAATTCCTCCAAATGTATTTTGCTACTTTTACACATTGTTAAGGTTCATGGCATAATGCTTAAGATGTTGGATTTGTTGAGGAGTTCCCACCCTCCTACCCTAGTTCTAAGCCAATTGAGAAATAAGGTGAAAAACCAACAGATGAAGAATCAAAATGTCACTAAATTCTAGGTTGTAGTGTGTAGCTTATATCTATGGTTAAATGGGCTCTGTGGTACTGAGCCCCAGAATTACCTATGCATTTAGGGATATGCTGATAGGCTGTTGCTGTGAGGGTGCAAAGGAGAATGAGGATTTCTGTGGGCAGCCCATTCCAAGGAGAGAGGGGAAGAGCTGGGAGCTAGATTATACATGTCACTCACAGATCATGTAAGTCAGTCTTCAGGCCAGTAAAGAAACTCCAATAGGGCCCTGCCCAACTAAAGGGAACTTCTGGGGTGGGGCAGCACCTGGCATAGAGTAGGCTTTTAGTAGATGGTAGCTATTAGGGAAAATCATGGCAGCTTTTAAGAAGAAAAAGAAGTTATCCCAAAGTTCAAAAATACTCTGTTTTTACATTATGTACCCCTTAAGCAGATCTTTAAGGGCCTGTATGTTTGTCTAGGATTCCTAAGCATTATTTTCATTAAATATTGTTAGTCCAGTGATTACTTGGTTGGTTATGCAGTTCTCAAATCAGGTGGATTTTAAAACATTAATATCTCAGCAATCTTTAAATACACTATTCAAATTATGTACTTACAGTAAGTCCATAACAATAGGGTGTTGCAAACACAGGAATTGCTGTCATAATCTTAAAGATAAAAATAATTTGAGTAAATCAATTAGGAAGGAGAAAGGCTGATGTTAGTCAATGCCAAAGCTGATTTTGTAGAGCCGGAATGAAAAAAATATGTGATTGAAAAATGTGGGCATCTATCTGCAAGACTTTCTAAAAAAATGCAGATAGTACTAATAAACTGCATTGCTGGAGAGAGGGGACTAAAATGTGTGTGTGTGTTTTTAAGATTTAACTTTTAAGTTCAGGGGTACATGTGCATATTTGCTATATAGGTAAACTTGTCTCAAGGGGGATTGTTGTACAGATTATTTCATCACCCAGGTATTAAGCCTAGTATTATATAGGTAAACTTGTGTCATGGGGTTTGTTGTACAGATTGTTTTGTTGACCAGGTATTAAGCCTAGTACCTGTTAGTTATTGTTCCTGATCCTCTCCCTCCTCTCACCTTCCTTCCTCTGATAGGCCCCAGTGTATGTTGTTCCCTTCTGTGTGTCTGTGTGTTCTCATGATTTAGCTCCTATTTGTAAGTGAGAGCTTGCAGTATTTGGTTTTCTATTACTGCCTTAGTTTGCTAAGGATAATGGCCTTCAGCTTCATTCATGTCCCTGTAAAAGATATGATCTTGTTCTTTTTAATGGTTGCATAGTATTCCATGGTATATATGTACCACGTTTTCTTTATCCAGTCTATCATTGATGAGCATTTAGGTTGATTCAATGTCTTTGCAAGTGTGAACAGTGCTGTAATTAACATACATGTGCATGTGTCTTTATAATAGAATGATTTGTATTTATTTGGATATATACCCAGTAATGAGATTACTAGGTCAAATGGTATTTCTGTTTTTAGGTCTTTGAGGAGTCACCAGTGTCTTCCACAGTGGTTGAACTAATTTACACTCCCACCAACAGTGTATAACCATTCCTTTTTCTCCACAACTTCACCAGCATCTGTTATTTTTGACTTTTTAATAATAGACATTCTGACTGGCGTGAGATGGCATCTCATTGTGGTTTTGATTTGCATTTCTCAATCAGTGATGCTGAGTTTTTTTTCATATGATTATTGGCTGCATGTACATCTTCTTTTGAAAAGTGTCTGTTCATGTCCTTTGTCCACTTTCTAATGGGGTTTTTTTTCTTGTACATTTGTTTGTATTTCTTATAAATGCTAGATATTAGACCTTTGTCAGATGCATAGTTTGCACAAATTTCCTCTCATTCTGTAGGTTGTCTGTTCACTTTGTTGAGAGTTTCCTTTGCTGTGCAGAAGCTCTTTAGTTTAATTAGATCCTGTTTGTAAACTTTTGCTTTTCTTGTAATTGCTTTTGGTGTCTTCGTCATGAAATCTTTCCCTGTTTCTATGGCCAGAATGGTGTTGCCTAAGTTGGAGTTTTTCTAGTTTTGGGTTTTACATTTAAGTCCTTAATTCATCTTGAGTTAATTTGTATATGGCGGAAGGAATGGGTCCAGTTTAAGTATTCTGCTTGTGGCTAGCCAATTATCCCAGAACAACTTACTGAATAGGGAACCCTTTCCCCATTGCTTGTTTTTGTCATGTTGAAGATCAGATAGTTGTAGGTGTATGGCCTTATTTCTGGGTTCTCTAGTCTTTTCGATTGGTCTGTTTTCTCTTTTTGTACCAGTACTATGCTGTTTGGTTACTGTAGCCGTGTAGTACAGTTTGAAGTCCAGTAGCATGATGTGTCCAGCTTTGTTCATTTTGCTTAAGATTGCCTTGACTATTTGGGCTCATTTTTTGCTTCCATATGAATTTTAAAATTGTTTTCTCTAGTTCTGTGAAGAATGTCAATGCTAGTTTAACAGGAATAGCATTGAATCTATAAAATACTTTGGGCAGCATGGCCATTTTAACAATATCGATTCTTCCTATCCATGAGCATGGAATGTTTTTCCATTTATTTGTGTTATCTCTGGTTTCTTTGAGCAGTGTTTTGTAGTTCTCCTTGTAGAGATCTTTCACCTCCCTGGTTAGCTGAGTATTCCTAAGTATTTTATTATTTTTATGGCAATTGTGAGTAGGACTGTGTTGCCTATTCGGCTCTTGGCTTCACTGTTGTTGATTTACAGGAATGTTAGTGATTTTTGTGCATTTATTTTGTAACCTGAGACTTTGCTGAAGTTGTTTATCAGCTTAAGGAGCTTTTGGGCTGAGACTATTGGGTTTTATAGATATAGGATCATCTTGTCTGCAAACAGGGATAGTTTGACTTCCTCTCTTCCGATTTTGATGCCCTTTTCTTCTTTCTCTTGCCTGATTGATCTGGCCAGGACCCAATACTGTTGAATAAGAGTGGTGAGAGAGGGCATCCTTGTCTTGTGCTGGTTTTCAAGGGAAATGCTTCCAGCTTTTACCCATTCATTATGGTGTTGGCTGTGGGTTTGTCACAGATGGCTCTTATTATTTTGAGGTATATTCATTTAATACCTAATTTATCGAGAGTTTTTAACATGAAGGGATGTTGAATTTTATGGAGAGCCTTTTCTGTATCTATTGAAATAATCATTTTTTTTGTCTTTAGTTCTGTTTATATGATGGCTCACATTAATTAATTTGCATGTGTTGAACCAACCTTGCATCCCAGGGATAACAAGCCTATTTGATTGTGGTAGATAAACTTTTTGATGTGCTGCTGGATTTGGTTTGTCAGTATTTTGTTGTTGATATTCATCCAGGCTATTGGCCTGAAGATTCCTTTTGTTGTTGTTGTGTGTCTGCCAGGTTTTGGTATCAGCATGATGCTGGCCTCATAGAATGAGTAAGGGAGGAGTCACTCTACCTCAACTTTTGGGAATTGTTTCAGCAGGAATGGTACCAGCTCATCTATGTACATCTGGTGGAATTCAGCTGTGAATCCATCTGGCCCTGGGCTTTTATTGGTTTGTAGGCTATTTGTTGATTCAATTTCGGAGCTCGTTATTGTCTGTTCAGGGATTCAGTTTCTTCCTGGTTCAGTCTTGGGAGGGTGTATATGTCCAGAAATGTATCAATTTCTTCTAGATTTTCTAGTTTATGTGCATAGAGGTGATCATAATATTCTCTGATGGTTGGTTGTATTTCTGTGGGGTCAGTGGTAATATTCCCCTTGCCATTTCTGATTGTGTTTATTGGAATCTTCTCTCTTTTCTTCTTTATTAGTTTAGCTAGTGGTATGTCTATTTTATTAATTTTTATCAAAAAAACAGCTCCTGGATTCATTGGTCTTTTGAATGATTTTTCATGTCTCAATTTTCTTCTGCTCAGCTCTGATTTTGGTTATTTCTTGTCTTCTGCTAGCTTTGGGATTATTTGCTCTAGATTCTCTAGTTCTTTAGTTGTGATGTTAGGCTGTTAGCTTCAGATCTTTCTAATTTTTTGATGTGGTCATTTAGTGCTATAAATTTCCTTCTTAATACTGCCTTAGCTGTGTCTCAGGGATTATGCTACATTGTATCTTTGCTCTCATTAGTTTCAAAGAACTTCTTGATTTCTGCCTTAATTAATTTATTTACCTCAAAGCCATTTAGGAACAAGTCATTCAATTTTCATGTAATTGTACAGTTTTGAGTGAATTTCTTAGTCTTGATTTCTAATTTGATTGTGCTGTGGTCTGAGAGGTTGTTATGATTTCAGTTCTTTTGCATTTGCTGAGGAGTGTTTTATTTCTGATTATGTGATCAATTTTAGAGTAAGTGCCATATGGCAATGAAAAGAATGTATATTCTGTTGTTTTTGTGTGGAGAGTTCTGTAGATGTCTATCAGATCCATTTGATCTAATGCTGAGTTCTGGTCCTGAATATCTTTGTTAATTTTCTCTCTCACTGGTCTGTCTAATATTGTCATTGGGTGTTAAAGTCTCCCACTATTATTGTGTGGGAGTCTAAGTCTCTTTGAAAGTCTCTAATAACTTGCTTTACGAATCTGAGTGTTCCTGTGTTGGGTCCATATCTATTTAGGATAGTTAGATCTTCTTGTTGAATTGAACCCTTTACCATATGTAATGCCCTTCTTTGTCTTTTTATCTTTGTTGGTTTAAAGTCTGTTTTGTCTGAAACTGAGATTGCAACTCTTGCTTTTTTCTGCTTGGTAGATTTTTCTCCATCCCTTTATTTTGAGCCTATGTGTGTCATTGCATAAGAGATGGTCTCTTGAGGACAGCATATCAATGAGTCTTGGTTTTCTAATCCAGCTTGCCACTCAGTGTCTTTTACCTGGGGCACTTAGCCCATTTACCTTTAAGGTTAATATTGATATGTGAGGATTTGACACTGTCATCATAATGTAAACTGGTTATTTTGCAGACTTGTTTATGTGATTGTTTTATGGTGTGACTGGTCTATGTACCTCAGTGTGTTTTTGTAGTGCTGGTAATGCTTTCCTTTCCATATTTAGTGTTTCCTTCATGAGCTGTTGTAAGGTAGGTCTGGTGGTAATGTATTCCCTCAGCATTTGCTTGTTTGTAAAAGATTATTTCTCTTTTGCTTATGAAGCTTAGTTAGGCTGGATATAAAATTCTGGGTTGGAATTTCTTTTCTTTAAGAATGTTGAATATTGACCCCCAATCTCTTTTGGCTTGTAGAGTTTCTGCTGAGAGGTCTGCTGTTAGTCTGATGGGCTTCCCTTTGTAGGTGGCCTGACCTTTCTCTCTAGCTACCTTTAACATTTTTCCTTTCATTTCAACCTTGGAGAATCTGATGATTATGTGCTTGGGGATGATCTTCAGTATTAGTAAAAAGTATTTTACTGGGGTTCTCTGCATTTTCTGAATTTGAATGTTGCCCTCTCTAGCTAGGTTGAGGAAGTTCTCATGCATGATGTCCTGAAATATGTTTTCCAGGTTGGTTGCGTTTTCCCCATCTCTTTCAGGGACATGAATATGTCATAGATTTGGTCTCTTTACATAATCCCATATTTCTCAGACATTTTGTTCATTCATTTTCATTATTTTTCTCTATTCTTGTCTAACTGTCTTTTTTCGGAAAGCCAGTCTTCAAGCTCTGAGATTATTTTCTTCACTTGGTCTATTCTGCTATTAATACTTGTGTTTGCATTATGAAATTCCTGTAGTGTGTTTTTCAGCTCTGTCAGGTTGGTTACATTTTAAAAAATATATATATACTGGCTGTTTTGTCTGTCAGCTCCTGCATTATTTTATCATGATTTGGAGAGGTGATGCAGTCATTTGGAGGAATGAAAGCACACTGGCTTTTTGAATTTTCAGGGTTCTTGCACTGATTTCTTCTCATCTTTGTGGGCTTATCTACCTTCAATCTTTGAGGTTGCTGACCTTCAGATTTTTTTTTTTATCCTATTTGATTATCTTGAAGGCTTGATTTTGGTATAAGGTGGATTCAACTGACTAGCTTCATTTCTGGAAGATTTTAGAGGGCCAACATTCAGCTCCCAACTCCTGCACTGTGTACTCTAACTCTGGGGGACTTCTATTGGGCCCCAGCTTTGTTCTTTGGCTCCCCAGGGTTAGGAATCCACTGCGGTGAAGGGGCCTGAGGTGTGTGGCAGCTGTGGCAGAGTGCTAGCAGGTGTCGGGGTGCCTGCCTCCTTGTGGGTGTTCACCACAGTGGCAGAAACAATGCAGCTGTTGGGGGAGCTCCTGCTGGCAACTATATGTATGGTTGTGCTGGACATGGTGTTGGCTTGGGGGAGGGGTGCTGGCAGATGCAGGCCTGGGTGCCTTCTCTGTGCCCCATAAGCAGGAGTGATTGGTCAGCATGGAGGAGGACTGTTGTTCTCTGCAAAAATGTTTAAAAAAGAAATTGTTTCAAAAATCTATATAAAGCTTTGGATTCTGTAAATCCAAAATTCATTACTGGTTTATTACTTTACTGGCCAGGGATTATGGCACCAGAAGAGAGATCTGTGGTTCTGACAATAAGCCATGAATGTGGTTTGCCCAGTACATGGTTTAGCTTTGTATCTGTATCAGACACACTACTTTAATTTACAAATGGAGTTTTGATATACTCAGGACTGTGAATAAGTATTGGGGGGTGGTGTCTGGTGAAAGGCAGACAAACCACAGTAGCTCATTTCCTTTTATTGATCCGAGCACAAAGCATTGTTGTTGCATCTTAGAAATTAAAATCCTCATTTACAGAATAGTCTGGTGCAATCTGGAAAGATGTTGTGGTCTCTCAGGAGTAAATAATATGAATTTTTAAACATTCTCCAAGAAAAATTTACATGATTTCAAACATTCTAAAGCATAAGGATGTACAGTATTTCTTACAGTAGAGGAAACTGCCAAATATTTTGGAAAAATATAAGAAAGGAACTGTACATTGGTAAGAATGCATTTTCAAAGACTATCTATTTATTTTGTTTGTTTTTAACTGAACAGTTATTCATTGAGAGGTGTGTGTGTGTGTGTGTGTGTGTGTGTGTGCTGAAGATAGTATTATCCCAAATAATCATATTATATAGAGGCTACAACTCAGTCTTGCAAACTGCTCTTACTTGCAACTGACAGCTACTTCCCACACCCTCTTGGCGTTTCTCTAGTGAAGCTATTGATGTAATTACTGCTTTTAGGGTTCTGTATTAAATTAAAAAAAAACTTCTTTTAATTTTGTGCTTAATACAGAAATCCTAAAAAATCATAGAAAAACACAAAGGAAAAAAATCCAGCATTAACCACTAACTAAGTGGATAACTAAGATCAGAGAAGAAACTAAAACAAGTAACTAATAACTAAGATCAGGGAAGAATTGATGGTGATAGAGACGTGAAAAATCCTCCAAAAAAATCAGTGGATCCAGGAGCTGTTTTTTTTTTTTGAAAAAATTAACGAATAGATAGACCATTAGCTAGACTAATAAGGAAGAAGAGGGAGAAGAATCAAATAGACACCATAAAAAATGATAAAGGGGATATCACCACTGACCCCACAGAAATACAGACTGCCATCAGAGAATACTATAAACAACTCGATGCAAATAAACTAGCAAATTTAGAAGAAATGGATAAATTCCTGGACACATACACCCTACCAAGACTAAACCAGGAAAAAGCCAAATCCCTGAATAGACCAATAACAAGCTCTGAAATTGAGGCAGTAATTAATAGCCTACCAAAAAACAAACAAACAAAAAAAAACCAAAAAAAAAACCAAGAAAAAAAACACAGAAAAACAAAACAGGACCAGACAGATTCACAGCTGAATTCTACCAGAAATACAAAGAGGAGCTAGTCCCATTCCTTCTGAAACTATTCCAAACAGTTGAAAAGAAGGGACTCCTCCCTAACTCATTTTATGAAGCCAGCGTCATCCTGATACCAAAACTGGGAAGAGATACAACAAAAAAAGAAAACTACAGGCCAATAAGCCAAATAAACATTGATACAAAAACCCTCCATAAAATACTGGCAAACCAAATCCAGCAGCACATAAAAAAAAACTTATCCACCACGATCAAGTTGGCTTTATCGCTGGGATGCAAGGCTGGTTGAACATACGTAAATCAATAAACGTAATCCATCACATAAACAGAACCAAAGACAAAAACCACATGATTATCTCAACAGATGCAGAAAAGACCTTTGATAAAATTCAACATTCTTCATGTTAAAAACTCTCAATAAACTAGGTGTTGATGGAATATATCTCAAAATAATAAGAGCTATTTATGACAAACCCACAGACAATATCATATTGAATGGGCAAAAGCTGGAAGCATTCCCTTTGAAAACCAGTACAAGATCAGGATGTCCTCTCTCACCACTCCTGTTCGACATAGTATTGGAAGTTCTGGCCAGAGCAATCAGGCAAGAGAAAGAAATAAAGTTATTCAAATAGGAAGAAAGGAAGTGAAATTGTCTCTATTTACAGATGACAAGATTTTATATTTAAAAACCCCATCACCTCAGCCCAAAAACTTCTTGAACTGAAAAGCAACTTCAGCAAAGTCTCAGGATACAGAATTAATGTGCAAAAATCACAAGTATTCCTTTACACCAACAATAGGCAAGCAGAGAGCCAAATCATGAATGAACTCCCATTTGCAATTGTTACAAAGAGAATAAAATACCTAAGAATGCAACTAACAAGGTATGTGAAGACCTCTTCAAGGAGAACTACAAACCACTGCTCAACAAAATAAGAGAGGACACAAACGAATGGAAAAACATTCCATCCTCGTGGATAGGAAGAATTAATATCATGAAAATGGCCATACTGCCCAAAGTAATTTACAGATTCAATGCTATTCCTATCAAACTACCATTGATATTCTTCACATAATTAGAAAAATCGATTTTAAATTTCATATGGAATCAAAGAAGACCCCATATAGCCAAGACAATCCTAAGCAAAAGGAACAAAGCTGGAGGCATCATGCCACCTGACTTCAAACTATACTACAAGGCTACAGTAACTAAAACAGCATGGTACTGGTACCAAAACAGGCATACTGACTAATGGAGCAGAGTAGAGACCTCAGAAATAACACCACACATCTACAACCATCTGATCTTCGACAAACCTGATAAAAATAAGCAATGGGAAAGAATCTCCTATTCAGTAAATGGTGCTGGGAAAACTGGCTAGCCATATGCAGAAAACTGAAGCTGGACTCCTTCCTTACACCTTATACAAAAATTAACTCAAGATGGATTAAATACTTAAATGTAAAACCCAAAACCATAAAAACCCTAGAAGAAAACCTAGGCAGTACTATTCAGGACATAGGCATGGGCAAAGACTTCATGACTAAAATGCCAAAAGCAATTGCAAGAAAAGCCAAAATTGACAAATGGAATCTAATTAAACTAAAGAGCTTCTGCACAGCAAAAGAAACTATCATCAGAGTGAACAGGCAACCTACAGAATGGTAGAACATTTTTGCAGTTTACCCATCTGACAAAGGTCTAATATCCAGAATCTACAAGGAACTTAAACATATTTACAAGAAAGAAACAAACAACTCCATCAAAAAGTAGGCAAAGGATATGAACAGACACTTTTCAAAAGAAGACATTTATGTGGCCAACAAACATACGAAGAAAAGCTCAACATCACTGATCATTAGAGAAATGCAAATCAAAACCACAATGAGCTACCATCTCATGCCAGTCAGAATGGTGATTATTAAAAAGCCAGGAAACAATAGATGCTGGTGAGGCTGTGGAGAAATAGGAAGTCTTTTACACTGTTGGTGGGAATGTAAATTAGTTCAACCATTGTGGAAGACAGTGCGGTGATTCCTCAACGATCTAGAACCAGAAATACCATTTGACCCAGCAATCCCATTACTGGGTATATACCCAGAGAAATATAAATCATTCTACTACAAAGATACATGCACATGTATGTTTCCTACAGCACTATTTACAATAGCAAAGACATGGAACCAACCCAAATGCCCGTCAATGATAGAATGGATAAAGAAAATGTGGTACATATACACCATGGAATACTATGCAGCCATAAAAGGAAATGAGATTATGTCCTTTGCAGGAACATCATCCTCAACAAACTAACACAGGAACAGAAAATCAAATACCACGTGTTCTCACTCATAAGTGGGAGCTGAACATTGTGAATACGTGGAACAATGCGCACTAAGGCTTGTGGGATAAGGGTGAGAGGAGGGAACTTACAGGATAGGTCAATAGTTGCAGCAAACTACTATGGCACACATATACCTAGGTAACAAACCTGCACATTCTGCACATGTATCTCATTGTTTTTTTTTGTTAGAAGAAATAAAATTTCAGTGTTAACGACTGTTTACATTTTCGTGAATTCTTTCCAATATTTGATATTTATACATATATAATAAAATTCTATCTACCTACCTATCTGTCTACCTATCTATCTGCTTTCTAGTCTCCCTTTTTCTTTTACTTAGCTCAGATCATGAAGATTTTTTTCCATGTCAATAAATATATTTCTTTCTTCTCTTTTCTTTTTTTTTCTTTTTTTTTTGAGATGGAGTCTCTCTCTGTTGCCCAGGCTGGAGTGCAGTGGTGCAGTCTCAGCTCACTGCAACCTCCACCTCCCGGGTTCAAGCGATTCTCCTGCCTCAGCCTCCCAAGTAGCTGGGATCACAGGTGCCCGCCACCATACCTGGCTAATTTTTTGTATTTTTAGTAGATACAGGGTTTCTCCATGTTGGCCAGGCTAGTCTTGAACACCTGACCTCAAGTGATCCATCTGCCTCGGCCTTCCAAAGTGCTGGGATTACAGGCATGACCAACTGCACTCAGCCCAATAAATATGTTCTATAATACGCTATTTAATGATACCTATTACATTATATTGTATGGAAGTTCCATTACTTACTTAATCTGTTCTTACTGGACATCTGATTTTTCTTTATTGTAAAATGTGACATCTTAAACATCTTTACATATTCATCTTCTTCCACGTCTTTGATTACATCCTTTGTATAGCTCTTAGTAGTGTTTTTGCTGGGTCAATGTTTTTGTAAATAAAAAAAAAATGTTAAAGACTTTAGACATGTATAACCAAAGTGCCCCAGCAAGAGATTGTAATCCGCTTACACTGCCTCCAGGAGTTTCTTGGGAGTACTTGTTTTTTCCTACCCTCTCCCACCAGATAATATGATTCTTTTTACTATTTTTAACCCATTGGATAGGAATATATTTTCATGTTTTTATTTGCATTTCTTTGGATTTTTGAGGCTACGTATTGCAAAGCTGTTATTTTAAGGCATACCAGAGAACATGAAATCTTATTTTATCCATATTTTGGTTTTATCCATTTGCTTTGAACCCCCTGAGTCAGCTGCCCTGATGGATAGTTTTTTTTTTTTTTGGTGTGGGCTTGGCCATGATGGGGAACTTGGTTGAAAGATGAGTGAAGTTAAGGCAGTTCAAGGATGTCATACTTTTTAGAAGTACCAGACAATCAGAAAAAAGTACAGAATAGGAGAAACAAAGAAATCAAATACTTAAAAAATATATTCCCCCAGGTCAATGCTTTGCCATGAAAAGGAGAAAAAACAGTTCTTTCTCTCTAAGCTGCAGTACCCCTTGGTCACTGTTCCAAAGCTTGGGGCAGACCATTTATCCTATACTATGGCTACATGTGGATGAAGTCATTTTTGTGTGGTCTTTTAAGATTGAAGGTACTAATCACAATTTTAACATTGCTTCTCCAGAAAAATACTTTCTGAGTTACGAACTTTGGGGACACAAACCTATTGGTCATTTGGAGATCTAGTTATCCTTTTATTTTTCTAAATTAAACATTAAACAAGACAATCTGAGCTTTGCGTTTTTTTCTTTTGGGTAACTTGATTTCCCAATTATAAATAATGATTATTTAATGTCTGTTAATTCTTTCACAGTTTAGGGTGAATTCTAATTAGCCATCTCCCTAAGATATGTGGTTTGTGGCTTGAAAGGTTTTCTAATGCCTTCCCTCCCTAGAACTAATGACTCAGAACTGAGAAAGACTGACACAGAGCTTCATCTTCTGCTGGGGCTGCAAATGCTCTGGAGATTGCCCACGCCCTCTTGCAGCCACTGCTAGATGAAGATGAAAGCCCGCTGCCTAGACGGCATCAGTATTTCACCTGCTCAGTATTGCACAGAAAAGTCTTGGTTTGACTTACAGCATGCTCATTGCTGGAAGGTCACAGCACTGTTTTTTGATGGAGTTTTGAGTAGTCATTTTTTCTAGAGCTTTAAAGAGATTAAAATGTGGTTTTATGGGTAGTCATTTCCTAGATGCTTGTGAAAACAATTCTAATCCTAATTGATGGTAGAAACTGATTCGGAGACTCAGTAAAGAAAGACATCTGTGACGTTTAGTTCAAAATAGTTAATTATTGATTGATCACCCACCAGCATTAGCTTATAGATATACCTGAGGATTAAACATGACTTTCTGGAACAAAATAACTTTTTTTTTTCCTAAACATAATGTACAAGCTGAGCTTAAATGAGTGAAATTATAAAAGGAGATAATCTCAATTTTGCCCTATGTAAGAATAAAATATCAGTCAAAATATTTAAAGAATAGAGATTTCTGTTTGGTGCAATTTTCTGGTTAAGAGGTTAATGGAGGGGAATGGAAAGTTATTGTTTTATGGATGCAGAATTTTAGTTTTATAAAAGAGTTCTGGAGGTAGATGGTGGTAATGATTGCATAACAATGTGAATATATTTAATACCATTTAGCTGCACATTTAAAACTGGTTAATACCTGGTGCAGTGGCTTGAGCCTGAAATCCCAGCTCCTCAGGAGGCTGTGGTGGGAGAATCACTTGAGCCCAGGAGTTCGAGACAACAGTGAGCTCTGATTGTGCTACTGAACTCTAGCTTAGGCAACAGAGTAAGACGTTGTTTATTAACAAAAAGTAAGAAGAAAAGAAGGTTAAGATAGTAATTTTTATGTTATGTGTATTTTACTACAATTTTTTTTTAAAAAGAGTTAAATTGGAAACAAAAGTCTTTTAAGAGCCTTTTGGTCTGAGCTTTGACTTAATAAATACAATATTAAATGAAATTGTGCATTTACTAAATATTTGAGGGACATTATTCTGGAAGCCAGGTCTCATTTTCTAGGACTGGAGAAGACAGAATGTGTTTTGGACTCAGGATGTGTTTGTGAAAGAGCTTAAAATTTCTTTAGGTGATTGGGCATTCCTGTGATATGCATTTTCTCCAAAATGTACAGAAAGAAAAATAATTTGAATCCTAATTAATTGGGTTCTAATTGGCCTGTGTTTTAGGCTCTAAAGGATCTTAAAAGATCCTTTAGATCTTTATTAAATACTGGTAATTCAGTATTTAATTGTAACTGATTTTTATGCAACTGCGCAGGAGAAGAAGTGTTCAGGTGCAGCTTTCTTCCCATCCGTGCCTTCCCTAGGCCATTGTGCTTTGTGTTCTTAAGACTCGGTGAATGTTTCTGAAGGTCAGCTAGAGTGCAGAGGAGAATTAATATTAAAATGCATTTAATAAATAAGCTGTCAGATGATTCCCGAAGATACCATAAGCAGCAGAAAGTCTTCTTTCCTCTTTCATTCAGATCGCTGTGTACAGAGGTAATAATGGTTAATATAGTCTCTGTTGGCATCTCCTAACGGGCTTTGGTAATCATTTCTAGCCCAGCCGTGCTCCACTGATTTCATCACTCTTGAGTGACGGGGCCATTTTCTCACAGAATACGGCCCCTCCCAGAAAAAGAGGGAGCAGAAATAGTCATCTAGCAGTGTAACAGTTGGGGAATAGAAAGAAAATGACGGATTTTGCAGAGAAGGTCTGCAGAAACTGATCCAGCATCCCTGGCAGTTTGAGTAGAGAATGGGATTTTGGTCTTTACTTTGAATTGTCATAATTATTTAATGTCAAACCTATGGAGTGTTATGAGGCTGTAAGATTTTGAACTCTGTGCCCTTCAGAGGCTCTGCCTCAGGGCACAAACACAGGAAGATTAAACATTAATTAAAGTAACCACACAGGAGAATAAACAATGTAAAGAAGTAGAAAAAGACCTGGCTTCCCCACCAGGGTAAGCCATTTTAGAAAGAGAGATCTTGTATTGAACTTACGAGATGGATGAAATAGGCTTCACTAGACCCAAGGGCATGGAGTAATTTCTCAGGAAAGTATTCTGCCGTTGATTCCTGGAAGAAAAATTAGAAAAACTCAGTGGATGATGGACCAACCCAGAGGCCCTAATGGTACAGAGAGAAAGGAAACATGACCATGTTCAAGTTACAAGTTGTAGCTGACCTTGATGTTTATCGCCAGACCGTGGGAGGTTTTGGAATCTGACTGATGTCTTTCTTCCCTGTAGATTGTTATTCAGTGCCTTGGATGTGGGCCTAGGAACCTGTATTTTTAAAAGATTATCTGATGTACAGCCGGGTATGAAAACTACTGATCAAGATCAATAGTTTTAATTAAAGTCAGGGTGGAGGGAGTAGGAGGGAGGGAAAGACAGAGGGAGAAAGAGGGACAATGAATGAGCTTTGGATTCCTTTGTTCAAATATGATCATCTGAGAAAGAGAAATTCTGAACTGTCAGTCAGTTCAGAGCAGAGCTCTGCTGGCTGAATTGGAGGTGGGAGATTTTTCTTAGGTTCCCAGGGCCACAGAAAGGAAGCCCATGCTGAATAATCCAGATTTAAGCCTTACCCATTGGCCTTGGATGCCTATTTCTGTCTTCCTTGTCTACTACTGTCACTGTCAACCCCTTGTGGCTGTTCCATCCCCATGTGTCAGCTCTTTGTGGGCTGGTTTGCCCCCGGAACTATTGCTCTGAGTTCTTCTGTCCATTCCCTGCTCAGCTCAGTGGGCTCCTGAGTTAGCCTTTAGCATGTCACCTTTCTGGCATCTCCATGGTACCAGAACCTTTACTTTTCACGTGGGCTCCAACCAGCAGCAGCTCCCCACTAGGAGTGTCCCAGCCTGGTGGAAAGGACTGGACACACAAGATGGGTCGGAATTGAATATTAAATGAATTTCAATACTTGGTGTACCTTTGTGAAGTAGCACATTGATTTTGAGAGAGCATTGACTTTAAATCTGATAGATTTTTTTGCAAGCTTCTTTTGAGCAAATGGCTTACTGTCCTTCCATTTGCTGAGGTCAAACTCCTTGGAGTCATTCTTAATTCCTTTCTGTTTTTCACACCCCACGTTAAAATAGTGAATCCCTTAACATATGTAAAGAAGCCATTTCTTTCCCCCACCTCCATTGTCAACATCTGGGTCTGGGTTGCCACCGTGTGTGGCCTGGATTATTGCCACAGTCTACTAATTTGTCTACCAGTTTCTGCCCTTGTTCCTTGAGTCTTTTCCTAACGTAGTCATGTAATGATCCTTTAAAGATATGACTCAGGTTCCTCCCTTTTACTCAGAACTCCTGTCTCTTAGAGTGAAAACCAAAGACTTTATAGTGTCATACAAAACCCTCCATGACGTGGTGTTTCCCATCAGGATCTACCTTGATCTTAGCCAAAAGCCCAAGAAGCGATCTCATCCTGATCTCACCTCATCTCCAACTTATTTGCCCTTCAGTCACTCTGCTCTGGCCATAATTTCCTCCTTTACTCACTTGGCCAAGCATGCTCCTGCCTCTGGGCCCCTCCCTCATTTCCTCTGGCTGAAAGATGTTTTTGTAAGTTAGGTATTTGTATGGTTCCCTCACTTTTCTTCAAGTCTGACCAATTTTGCCTTATTAGAGTCAGTTTCAGACCTCCCTATATTAAAATAGAACCCCTTTGTTAATTTCATATACAGTTTTCCCCTTACCATGCTTTACTTTTCTTCACTGCACATTTCATCATCTGACATTCCACTAATTTATTTTATTGGTTTATTATTTATAAAGTGCTAACAAATACTTTAATCCAAACTCTATGGGGGCAGGGCCCACGTTTTGTTTACTGCAGATCCCCAGTGTTTAAAAAGAACCTAGCACATACTAGGTGTTCAGAAAGTATTTCTTAAACAAATGTATTATTAGTAAATCTGAGTTTTAAATATAGTTTTGTCGCTTCTTAATTATGTGACACTCAGCAAGTTACTTCTCAGATTCAAGTTTTCTAATGTTAAAAATAAAGGTAACTTCCGCTTCATGGAGTTGTTTTTCAGAGTAGAACTAATGTTTAAGCTTCCCAACTAAAGTGTGAGATCAAATTTGCACTAAAAATATAATGTTATTATTATTGCTGTTGATGCCGACAGGAGACAGGGAAATACTGGGTGGAAGAGGGCGGTTACCTTACAAAGGCTCCACCCTCAAGCCGGGATATCCCTGTCCCCACGTGAGAACAGACATTCCTGTTTTCATGCCCAAAATGTTGCCTTTTAGCCCACCATGCCCCCTATCCTATACCCATATAAACCCTGAACCCCAGGCTCCAGAAGCAGATGAGGAGACGAACAGATGAGAAGACGAGCAGATGAGCAGACAAATGGCAGAATGTTGCAGCAGAGAAGGAGAGAAGAGAAAGAGCGCCTGAACGTCAGCAGGAGTTTGGCTGGAGATGGTCAGAAAATCAGGTGCTGGATGGCCAAACTCCAGGGGAAGATCATCTTCCCATTCCATCTCCTGTCTAGCTCCCCATCCATCCTGCTCAGAGCCACCTCCACCACCCAGTAAAACCCCACATGCACCATCCTTCAAGTCTGTGTGTGACCCGATTCTTCCAGGATGCTGGACAAGAGCTCAGGATACGAAAGGTGTCACGCTGGCCCTCTGCCCTTGCAGAAAGGCAGAGGGTCCACTGAGCCAGTTAACACTTAAGCCATGAGGCAAGGCTAAAAGAACACACTGTAACATACACCCAGCTGGGCTCCGGGAGTCACAGGCTCCCATCCCTGGACACTGCTGTGGGGCCAGAGCCCAGCATCCCAACCCCTGCACCTGTCCGTCTGCATGCTCCCACTCCTGTAAGGGGTTTGAGCAATGGTGGTGACTGAACAGCCAAGCCAAACCCCTGTTGCAGGTCCTGTGAGAGTCAGGGAACCTCCCTGTTTCACCGTTGTTAATATTGATAGAGCTTTAAGATTGAATTTATTCAGACATGGACAGAATTTCAATGGAAGTGGAATCCAGGAACTGGCTTTAATCCTGTGTGACTTTTCTAGAAAGAAAGTCTTGATTGCCTCTATTTTACTTCTAAAAAAGCGTAGGCTACCTGCTAATGGCTCCCAGATTTCTGCTTGAATGATCTTTGAATAAGTAAAGACGTTTTGGATGTAAATTTTCCCATTGTTCTTAAGCAAGTCATTAAAATTAAATATAACTATAGAATGGAGAGTGTTTTATTCTTTCAATTACATAGGGTTTGTGAAGAGTCATTCTTTGTCTACTTATATTTAATCAACATGCAATATTTTATGTGCCTTATTACCGTGTGTTAAGAAGGTAATATTCAGTTACCTAGCTATTTTTTACATTAGCCAAAAAAATATGGTTATGTGCAAATATTGTGAAGAACATGCATGCAAGTAGTTTGCTTATTAACCAGGTTTGGTGTCAGCCACACACTTATAAAGCTAATAATTGCTAGCTATTAATATTATAACTTTAGTTCAAATATTACTGATGTCTGTTCTTCTAAGACTGAATGTTAAGATTAGAATTTAGAATTTAGTACAAGTATGTATAAATCATTTCAACAGAAAAAAATGAATGCAAATCAGGAACCAGCTGGAGGCAGATTTGCATGATTATTTTAATGCTGTGACAGGACGTGAACACTCATAAATTCGAATTAGGATGCTTATTTCTCATATCTACAATGAGCACTGAGTCTCTCTTATGATGTGGCCAGCTATCACCCTGTGTTATCAGCAAACCCTACTAATAGAAATTTGAGAGTCTGATATCAAACTTACTCTTCCTATTTGTTTTCTCTGAGCCCTGGGTTAGAAGACTGATATGAAATAAGCGTTTTTACTATACTGAGCTATACTTATCATTTACATTATTGGTGTTGCTTAGAAATTACTCCACAGCTTTTCAAAAGATAAATCATGCCATTTGATTATCAGCAACCATTTGTCCAATCAGCACCCAAATGCAGTGTACTCTTTGCACTGGGCAGCCACTCTTAAGAGAGATTTAAGAAGTAACAAGGCCATTTTTGTGGATAAGTCTAGACAATAGTCTTTTCTGCAGCATGAAACTAATATCTGGTCTTATTGCATAATCATTTTTCTTGCACATGCTAAATCCTTTAGTGCCATTCATAAAACTTTTCATAAGAATGACTTCATAGAAGTTTCTGTTCTTTTTAGAGATATGATTACCTATCTGCTTTCAGTTTACACTATTGCACTTGTGTGTGTGTTGTGGGGGGTATCCTCTGGTCTTGTGCAATTATTTCCATTTTAGTTACTCAAATGAATTGCTGATTAAAAAATAAATTTTGATGGCCATGTAAATTGGAGATGATTCTGGCTTAAAGGGATAACTAGGCAGGTATTTTTGAAAATTAATAAGCAAGGCTATCACTCCACATAAACAAAGCGATTTTTTAAGGAACAGAACACTTGATATACTGGTTGATGCTTCAGTCTGGTGTGGTATTTGAAGAGCATAAAGTCGTAACATAGATTTTCATTTTAATGGAAGTGTTGTAATACCTTCATAATTTTTTTTTTACTTCTCATTAGTTTTTACAACCTACGAATTACCTAAAACAACTTTAGTCATTTGAATTTTGACTTGCCACTTATTTTACTATGTGCAAAATTGTCCCATTTGAGAAATGGAATCTGTATTTATGGTATTGGTGTCTATGGCTAGACATTAGGACTATTACAGAGTTTGCAGATGTCACTATGTCTAATGCAGTTCTAATGCAGATCTGTTTGGGGTTTTGTTTAATATATGGTTAAGGAGAAGTCTAGAAAGGAATGACAATGAAGTAGTAGTTACTGTAAATCTTGTGGTCACGTAATGAATATTTAGGAGACTTTTCTGTACACCACTTTAGCTCTGCTCTTTATAGATTGACTCATCTAGAGGAGATTTTGTGCAAATTTTTTTCAGCTAATTTCTCCAGTTCATTTGTTTATTGATATAGTATTACATTATTATTTAGTTAAGCAAATGGTCTACACCACATAACTTCAAGCCTCAATGTCTTCTTTTTTGTTGTTGATTTGTATACTAAATTTCAGAAATGGCTTTTTGTGGGGAAGGTTGGAGACAAATAATGACTATATACACATATATTTCACATGTATACATTATTGAAACATATGAGTGTCATATATGTGTAAGTGGATGTAGACAAGTAATGAGTATATATACATATACAGTCATGTGTCACTTAATAACAGGGATACATTCTGAAATGCATCATTAGGTGATTATGTTATTGTGGGAACATCACAAAGTGTACTTACACAACCCTAGGTAGTAGAGCCTACTGCATCATACCTAGGCTATATGTTATAGCCTATGACCCCTAGGCTACAAACCTGTACAACATGCTACTGTACTGGATACTATAGGCAATTGTGACACAATGGTAGGTATTTGTGTATCTAAACGTATTTGAACCTAGAACAGGTACAGTAAAATTATGGTATTATAGTCTTATGGGATCAGCATTGTATATGCATTCTGTTGTTGACCAAAATGTAGTGCATGAATATATATATATATATGTTACCGAATATGTTATATATTTGTTATTGAAGCCTACTTTTATTATTATATATATACATATACATAAATACATAGCCCCACTTCTGCAGTCATGTGAAGTTATGCCTACTGATACGTGTATTAGTCTCTGTATCTTGTTTCTTCTTGCCACTTCTCTCTCTACTCTGAGCCCATTCACGTAACCCATTTTAACAACTACTTATAGATTATTTCATAATTTCCTTATTTTAGTTCATTTCTAATCATTAACTGTGTTATTGATTGCCCCTTATGTGAACCAAAAACATCTCCATAGGGGCATTTCTTTGAGAGGATCAGTTCTGCTTTATTAAAGGTAAGTCAGCTTATCCAAGTCACCAGAACTGAGTTAAGAAACATATGGGGCTGGGTGCAGTGGCTCACGCCTGTAATCCCAGCACTTTGGGAGGCCAAAGCAGGAGGATCATTTGAGGTCAGGAGTTCGAGACCAGCCTGGCCAACATAGTGAATCCCTGTCTCTACTGAAAATATAAAAATTAGCCGGGTGTGGTGGCGCATGTCTGTAGTCACAGCCGCTTGGGAGGCCGAGGCAGGAGAATCGCTTGAACCCAGGAGGTGGAGGTTGCAGTGAGCCAAGATCACGCCACTGCATTCCCGCCTGGGCAACACACACACACACACACACACACACACACGAAACATATGGGCAATCCAGGGGATTCTAGCTCTTCAGAGTTTGCCCAGGACTAAAAATGGCAGTACAAAATTGAGCATTGGCCCTTTGAGATCGCTGGGAGCAAACCAACCAATGAGGACCACCCATGGGAACAGATGGAGTTCAGAACTTTAAATCGGGGCTCACTCTACAGAGGGTATTGTGGCTGAACAGACGATGCTCATTGCATGAAAAGGAATCTGTTTGTCTGGGTCAGTGGGGAAGAGTTCTGGTGTGTCAGACTGTCTTATTTTGAGTTAAAAGTTTTACAGGTAAAGATTTGCTTTAATTTTCTACTCATGTTGTCCAGTCGAGTATGGCCATGTGTGCTTCTGTCTCTGATGAGAAATAATAATGATAAAGATCATGAGAGCAGCAGGTACCACTCTGACAACGAAGTGCCCTTCTCTGTCCTAGTTATTTTAAAGGTAGCACATTTTTTTTAATCCTCGCCACAACCCTGTGAATCCATATTGCTTTCTTCCTTTTACAGATAAGGAAACTGAGGATCAGAGAGGAAAACCAACTTGCTCAAGGCCACCAGGCTAGTTAGTGTTAGACCCGAGACTCAAATCTAGGACTGCAGGACTTCCTATCCCAGGTCAACGTTATCTAGTGCTTCTTGACATTTTGAGATCAGTTTAAATACTCCTTATTGTGCTTTTCTTGTGGATCTGCAGGCACTGGGTCTGGCACTGAGGAATCAGTGATGACCTAGACTTGGTCCCTGCTTGGAGAGGTTCACAACACATGCACTGTTTTATTGGAACATCACATTACATTATGTTTAATGTGACATAATACGAGCTCCAGATGAGGAGACCTTTTCTTTATTTTGTTCTTAAAACAGTGCCTGGAACATAGTCAGCACTCAATGAACATCTGGAAAACACAAAATATGTCACGAAATCCTGTCATGGAGGGAAGCACTCTTTGCTTTGTCTGTGGTTTCATCTGTGCCTCACTCTGGATTTTACTCTGGGCTCCTCACCGCCGATGCATTTGCCCACGACCTCCTGGCATGCCTTGCTGCCCTTAGCATTCATTCTGCAGAAACTTTATGGAGCACATACTGTGTTCTGTGCATATACTGCCAGCATTGGCATTAGGGACACAGACCAGGCATGGTCCCTGCCCTCTTGGAGGAACACAATTGCTCTGTACCCATGGGTTCTGCATCCATGGATTCAACTAAACTTGGATCGAAAGTACTCAGGGAAAAAAATATATGTCTGTACTGAATACATACAGACAATTTTTCCTTGTCATTAAGTCTGAAACAATACAGTATAACAAGTATTTAGCATTTATATTGTGTTAGGTATTATAAGTAATCTAGAGATGATTTAAAGTATACAGGAATATGTGTGTAGGTTATATGCAAATACTATGCCATTTTATAACAGGGACTTGAGCATCTGCAGATTTTTGTAGTTTTGGGAGGTCCTGGTACCAATCCTCCACAGATATGGAGGGACCACTGTTCTGTTATACCCAGTTCTCCTTCATGGTTCAGAATTTAGCTCAGCTCTTCACCCACACACATTACACTCTTCACCCACTGCCCCATGTCATTAATAGGATTGATTCTTAAGTGTGTGAATGGCAGTCAGAGCCCATGCACCTCAACTCTGACTTGACCAGATGCCAAACCCTGGAGTTTCTCCACAAAGACCTCCTGCCGTGGATTCTCATCCACTTCTTTGAGCATATGGAATGTCCATGGTGGAAAGAAGCAGACAGGTCTAAATAAACCCATTGACTACTGAGAAAAGAATTAACGTGTATGAGACCCCCGACTATGTCTCAGGCAATATTCTAGGGCTTTTCCTCCTTCATTCCATTCTCATAGTAATCCTGAGGGAAAAAAAAAGCAGTATTTTCTTTGTTTTTCTGGATGAGGTCCACTGAGGTTAGTGGGGTGTCCAAGCTTGGAGAGCTAGGGAGTAGTAGACAGCCGAGATAAGGAATGGAGGTCGGTCTTTGTACAAACCTGCTTATCTCCATACAAACCTGCCATGTATTCTCAAGGTTATGAGAGAACCAGGAAGGGCTGGAGACTGAGCTGCCTGGTGGTGCCTATTTATATTCATGCTCTGGTAATTGTACATATAACTCATTACTGTGGTCATCTGCTTTCTGCAGCCTCGTGAGGGGCCCTTCTCATGTTCCTCTGTAGATTTATGAGCTTGTACATGGCACCTCCATTCTACAGCAGTTTTTAGAGTTCCCTGAGGATTCTTATAACAATCACAATTATTTAGGTTCTAAATTACCCTTGTCCAGTGTTAAGCAGATGAGCAGTGTTTTCACCTTCTAAACAATGATTCCTGAGGCAACTGCTGCCATAATATCACATTTCGTTTCCAAGGAAACTGCATATCCATCCCTTCCTCCCACCCTTCCCACTTCCTTAAGCATGAGATTTTTTAAAACTCAAAATGTGCCATTTCAACCTCTTGTTACTGTGAAAGTTTTAGTTCCGGCATTGGTTCCTAGGAAATTACAGTTTTCCTTCTGTTCTTCTTCTTAATGTTTTGGATGCTTTTCTGCAGAAAGCTGTGCATTCTAAATGGCATTGAAATAAATTACTGCCTTCATTATGACACACAATAGATGAATGTATTCTACTTCAGAGTCACAGCTTCTTTAGCCAAAATACCTTGGTTGTTTTCCATCCTGAAGTTCTATAATTGCTTACTTGATATTCCATTGTGAGATCTCAGAATAAAGTAAAGGTAGGCTGTGGTATATATGTGTCTTTTACTCTCAGGCTGTACGTGCATTCAAGTTAACTGACTGGATGGATTCAGTAAGTTTGTACCCTCCAGATAAAGTGATTACTGAAACTAAGCATCCATTTTCTACAGATTATGTTACTAGTGACTAAAAAATATCTCCAGATATTGTATAAATCATGGAATTCAGGCAGCCATGTTTACTACAAGTGGCAGTGAAGCATTTACTTACTCCAGAGGAACTCTGGAGTACTTTGCAATCCTGCTGGAAGGCAGGGGAGATGTGGGTGGCCACACAGAGTCAGAGGATGTCAACATGCAGACATCTGTGTAGGCATTTGAGTTATGCTGATTGAAGACTCTCTTCTCACTCTTTAGTTTCCCCACTCCAAACACACACACACACACACACACACACATGCACACACACACAAACACACACAACCTCAGAAAACAGTGGTGAGTGGCCCTGTGTCTACAGATACCCACTCCTGGCAATGTCCATGCAGCTAACTTCCGGTCACCATGTCCGTCCCAGGATTGCCTTGAGCCTCTATACCTCCCTCCAGCCTCCAGGCTTTTGATATAGAGACCTAGACGTTCGGATTTTGTTTTTGTTTTTTTCCAGAAAATCTCTCTGAGACTCAATGCTTAGGTAATGTGGAACTCAGAACCTGACTATTTTTTTTCAAAGAAAGGAGTAGTCATGAACAGCCTATGAATAGATATAAGTAGATGCAGAAATAATCTGTATGGGCCAGGCGCGGTGGCTTACGCCTGTAAGCCCAGCACTTTGGGAGGCCGAGGTGGGTGGATCACGAGGTCAGGAGTTCGAGACCAGCCTGGCTAACATGGTGAAACCCCATCTCTACTAAAAATACAAAAATTAGCTGGTTGTGGTGGCGGGTGCCTGTAATCCCAGCTACTCAGGAGGTTGAGGCAGGAGAATTGCTTGAACCCGGAAGGCGGAGGTTGCAGTGAGCCGAGATCACACCACTGCACTCCAGCCTGGATGACAGAGCAAGACTCCATCTCCAAAAAAAAAAATCTGTATGTATTTAGTAGGTAAGGGTGAAAATGATTATTATAGTGTGTGTGGGAGTGGGAGGAAATTAGCCCATGTACTATTGGATTGGTGATGTTTCTAAGGGATTGTTGTATATGCGAAATTGATCTTCCATTTACCTACTCTTTTAAGCACTTGGGCCTGGTCAGTTGACCAGGGAAAGTTGACCCTTGAACAATATGGGAGTTAGGGGCACTGATCCCTATACAGTGGAAAATTTGTGTTTAACTTTTGACTCTCCCCCAAAACCTAACTATAATAGACTACTACTGACTGGAAGCTTTACCAGTAACATAAACAATTGATTACTACATAAAAATGTTATTAAGAAAACCATAAAGAAAATAAAATGAATTCGTTATTCATTAACTGCCAGTGGATCATCATAAAGGTCTTCATCCTCATTGTCTTCATGTAGAGGATGAGGAACCAGAAGAGGACAATTGGTCTTGCTGTCTCAGGGTTGTCAGAGGTGGAAGAAAATCCACATATTAGTGGGCCTGCACACTTCAATCCCATGCTGCTCAAGGGTCCAAAGGAACTCTGGAGTACTTTGTAATCCTGCTGGAAGGCATGGGAGATGTGGGTGGCCACACAGGGTCAGAGGATGTCAACACGGAAACCCCTGCATAGGCATTTGAATTATGCTGTACTAGCTTCTGGTGGGCAGCAGGCCTGGAGCCAGTCTCTCTGGTAGAGTTGGATGGGGCCAAGAGGGTATAAGTCTTACTCCTTCTTCCCATAGGAGAATGGAAAGGGAGCTTCCTTAAGGGATCCTGGCCCTGCAGGGCTGTATGGTCTTACAGGCAAGTGTGCCTATCTGCTGGGAGAAAATGCTTTGTGTGCTCGTATTCATGCAAGTAAGTTCTTAGATTATTTTCTTACATAAAGTGATTTGTACCCTTTGCCTATGGTTACCACCACCACCCCTGTGATAAGTCCATAGCTTCCCAAACTCCAGGCACATAGAACCTTTCTGCCTCTTTTGGATCCACCTCTGTAGGCAGTGGCTCTGGGCTTCTTGGTGTCCCCACATTGGTCTGGGCTGAACCTGACAGGCCAATAGACAAGGGAGTGAACTATGGACGTACTCAAGTTCATTAAGTCACACGTCATTGTGCTTAGTGAATGTTGCAATCTGAGACAAATACACCCTTTGATGAACAGAGAGTAGAATGACTATTAAGAGATCAGAAGCCAGCAAAGAGTAAATCCAATAACAACAACAAGAATGTAGAGTTTGAAATTTCTTAAGTTTAAATGAGAATGTTAGCTTATTTTGCAAATAGCTTTGTCTTTTTCTGACCCCTCCTCCCACCATGTGGAGGTATGGAGGAGAGAAAGGCTCTTGCAGAAAAGTATAAGCAGTGCAAGTGGAAAGTGCTGCAGAGATGGAGATGGAGGCCAGGTCTGCTGGTGAAGGGTCTTATAGTCCAGGCTAAGATGTTAAGCATTACCTTAGAGGCATGAAAGAATCTCTGAAGGCCATTAAGTGGGGACCGAAATTCTAAAAGCTCAATTCTTAGCCTGGTTGGGGGATCAATTTCTAGTTATTGGATCACAGTAGACTGAATTCTGAGAGCTCAGTGTGACAGATAAAGGAAAGTTTGTCAGATGGATACTGTTTTCTTTATAAGAATCTTCTGACTTTCGGGGTAGAGTTTAACCCCTCATTTTAAAGCAACTCATTATGTCTCATTGGTATTTAATGAAACGAAAATAATGTAGTATGTGACACTCATGACATTTCACCTGTAAAGTAATTTATGGTAATTTGTCCTAGAGTGTTCTATCATAGGTTGATAGGATTCAAGGACTATATACTTGTTTTCTACCCTAATAGATTGGAGGGTAGAGTAGGATGAGAGGCAGGCTCAGAGATAGGAAGAAAGGATTTTTTCATAGCAATGCAAAACTGTTAGAAAAGTGCATGGTACTCCAACCTTTCAGCCTAGTGACTTCTTGCTGCCGTGGAGTGGCCGCAGTTTCCTTCTTTGCAAGTTTGGAGCATACACCCAGCTGCTGGAAGGATTTGGTTTACATTATATTGAAAAATAAAACAAGACAAGTCAAGTAAAACAAAACATTAGCAAATAAAACCCATAAGCAAACACAAATGAAATTATTTAGTGAGGTAATTTCTCACAAATTTCAGAATTTCCCACAATTGTACAGAAATGGTTCTTGCCTGTGGCTCACAAGGGCTTCAAGAATTTAATTTACGCGTGTTGATCAGATGTGTAAAATAATGGTTCCATCATTGGTTGCAAAAACTTCAGGTGTTGGATTTTGGAAGTATTTACTTACAGAGGTCTCATCATTGTAAGGTAAAGCTTTTTAGCCATCCAGGCCAAATGGTGGGATTGAGATTCCATCTGCCATTGTTCTTATGGACATCTAAAAAGAGCAAGAAAGGGGTTTTCATATTTATTTGATATTTATACTCCCATCCCCAGAAGTCCATTTAAAAATTGATATTGGTTCTGGTAGCAGAAAAAGTGGAAGTGAAATTAGAGTATAGAAACTTATTTCTCAAAGTGTGGTCTGCAGACTGGCTACATCAGCATCACTTGGGAGCTTGTTAAAAATTCAGAGTTGCTGGCCCCACACCATCTCACTGAACCAGAAACTGCATTTTACCATGATCCTCAGATAATCTGTCTGCACATTAATGTTTGAGAACCGCTGAATGGGGAATACCTTTTTAGGAAGCATGGTCATGAAGAAAGTGGAGTGGTTGTGGAGAAGGTCCTAGCTAGAGATGGAGCATGAGGTCAGGGCATTTGTTTGTCTTAAAAAAATTTAGACAAGCCTTGAGCATGTTTGTACTTGTGGAGAAGGAGACCTTTGAAGTAACCAGACACCAAAAGACAAATACCATATGATCTCACTCTTACGTGGATTCTAAAAAAAAAAGAATTGATATCATAGAAACAAACTGAGTAGAACCACAGTTACTAGGATACTAGGAATTGGGGAGGTATGGGAGGCGAGGAGGATGGGGAGAGGATGGTCAACAGGTACAAAGTTACAATTAGGAAGACTGCGTTCTGGTGTTCTATTGTACAGAAGGGTGACAGTGGTTAACAGTTAAGATGTGATATATTATAAAATAGCTAGAAGATAGGCTTTTGAGAATGTCCTCACCATGTATAAATGATAAATACATGAGGTGATGGTCATGCTAAATACCATGATTTGATCATTATACAACGTTTATATGTATCAAAACATCAATTGTACCCCATAAATATGTAAAATTACAATGTGTCAACTAAAAAATAAGAAAAGAAGTTGAAGAGAAAGAAGAGGTGGCTGAGGTCCCTGGGGAGCTAGAGGGCTGAGATGTGGTCATAGGAGGGAAAGTAGACTAAAGTGGATGAATGACACTTGTTCTCCTGAAATGAGAGGGAAGGAAGAGCGGGTAGGCTGCATGTAAATTAGCTTGTGTATTGAGGAAACTGGAAAATTGAGAGTAGTAAAAAATGGTGACTTATTTTTACCGATGATGGAGGTGGAGTCACTTTTTGAGCATAAAGGGGCAGACCTGGTCATGGGATTTCAGAAAAGTTCAGGGCCCCTTAGAAAAACACACTGATGGGTATGGGAAAGAACAGGTGGGGGTAAGGGGGCCTGAGTTATAGGTTGCTTTGGTCTCCCCCTTGTACAATTCAAAACACCTTTCAGATATGTAGAATGGAAGAAGTACCCAACATTGATGTATATTAAATTCCAGCCCTGAACATCATATAATTGAAGAAACTAATATAATACTGATATAAAATGTGGGACTGTTTTGACTGTATTGGTACTTTCTTTTTCCCAAAAAGGCAGAGCTGCTTTTGCATATGAACTCATTTTCTTCAAAATCCATTATCCTCATGTGAGAGATGTAGAATTTTGGGCATAGAAAACATGACAAATTTTGCCTGTAGTCCTGAACTGAGATTGGTACCAGGCTCTGCTGGCTTCCAGCTAGAATTCCTTCCAGTAAGCTATTTCATTTCATGATTTATCAAGAGCTGCTCTCTACTCGATTTGGAAAAAGAGTTTTTGAAGAGTCCTGCTCTCACAGGACATCTGTGAGAATGCCGAAGGAGAAGGTAAAGAGAGGCACACTTCAATATTTTATTATCTCAACCCACAGCCTTAAAGGTCTCCTCGATTGTCTCTGCCTACAGGAAGGCTCAGCTGCTTTTTATCATTCAGTTGGGGCCTTGTTTCAGGGGCTTGTGTTTTGGTAAGAAGATGTTTTGTTTCTGAGGACAGCTGGTTAAAATGCACTGCCTTAACTGGAATATTCACAGGTATGTTCTTCTCGGCACTGTGAATCATTTTTCAAAGCTTTTCATGGCTTCTGCTCTTTGATCAGGATAAATCATGCCACAGTGAGACTGGAATCTACTTTCATAGACTCCCAGGTGTCCTTGTTCTCACCCACTGGTCTTTACTTCTCTGAAGAGCCTGACCTTATGAATTAAATTCTTTCCGATTGTAACATTAGTCAGACGAATTGGGGAACTGGGGACTTTTGTTTATTGATCCTTTTATCTTCTGCTTTTTTGCCCAGAAAGGTCATTTTTCAATTTCCCCAGAAGGTAATTCTACTTCTCTTAGTAATTCTCAACAAACGCTAAGCTTAGGACATTTATATAAAAGCCAGAATAAACATTAAGTTTAGAAGTGTCATATAAAAACTAGAAACAAGCTTTTGTGCTTCTGAGTATAACTTAAATTAGGTAGAAAAAATATCTAATAATAAAAGTAGATTCTTCTACCCTGTGTAGGGTCCACAAAGGAAAATATATGGCCTCTTCTTTTTAGGAGTCTAGATCCCACTTTCTCAAAGTGCCTTCCTTCATGTGTAGCCACCCCACTTCCAGTCTACATCGGGGACCCCCACCATTAGAAAATGTCTTTATTTATTTATTTTTAATTGTCAAAAGGTTGTATATATTTGTCACACACATGTTGTTTTGAAGTGTGTACATTGTGGAATGGCTAAATTGAGCTAATTACCGTAAGTACCAACTCACATGAAGCCTCCCTTCTTTATCTTCTCTTAGCGTCCTTGATTTCCTCCACAACATTTAACATAACTACAGTATATTTATTTGAATAATTATTGGTTTAACCGCTTCTTCCCTGCCACCCCAGACTCTGAGTCCCATGATGGCAAAATCCTTGGTAGCTGTAGTAGATACTACATATATCTTTGTGGAATGAATAATAATAATAATAATACTAGTGGAGAATATTTGTTGTGCTTATGATGCACCAGGGACTGGGCTAACTGTGTTACTCATCCTATCTTACTGATCCTCTGTCTTAGCCTGCTTAAGTTGCCATAACAAAATACCATAGACTAGGTGGCTTAAACAACAGAAATGTGTTTTCTTGCAGTTCTGGAGGCTAGAAGTTCAATATCAAGGGTCCAGTGATTTGATTTCTAGTGAGGACTTTCTTCATGGCCTCCTTCTTACTGTATCCTCACGTGGTAGAGAGAGAGTGAACAGGTTATCTGGTGTCTCTTCTTACAAGAACCTTAATCTTATAGGACCAGGTCCCCACACTTCTGACTTCATTTAATTTTAATGACTTTCTTACTCCTAATATAGCCACACTGGAGGTCAGGACTCCCATAGATACATTTTGAGGGAACACATAGCAATCCATAAAACCCACCTAACCACCCTAATGAAGTAGGCACTATGATCATCTCTGTTATACAGATGAGACCCTAAGGCTTAGAGCAGGGAGCTTTCTCAAGGTCACATGAGTAAGTGAACAAGCTGGGGCAAGGTTGTAGGTCTTATTTACTCAAATCTGGGTTCATAAAGGTATAAAGATCTGAACTAGTTACATATACTTTCTCTTTGGAAGAAATGTAATCTGAGATATAGAGTACGAGCTTAAAGGACTATTATATATGCAAGGAAGAAAGTTTATAGGCTAAAAGAGTGGTTCTCAAACCTTGCGTTTTAGGACACTTCTACATTCTTAAGAAAAGTATTAAGAATCTCAAAAAGCTTTTGTTTATGTAAGTTGTATCTGTTGATATTTATAGATAGCATTAGAAATTAAAACTAGAAATATTTTTAAATATTTAATTTATTTCAAAGTAATAATAATAAACCCATTACATGTTAATACAAATAATATATTTATGAAAAATAATTATATTTCCCAAAATAAAAAATTTAAGACATTTAAGACATTTTTTGCAATTCTGTCTCAGGTCTGCCTTAAGAGAAGACATAGATATGGATTCTCATATCTGCTTCTGGATTTACTCTGTTGCAATATGTTGTATTGGTAAAAGTAGATGAAAATTCAGCCTCACACAAATGTTATTGGAAAAAGGAGGAGTATTTGATCAGCCTTTTCAGATAATTGTGGACATTCTATTTTGTTACTACAGCAAAACTCCAACTGGTAGTTTTCTAAAGGTTAGTTGCGATGTGAAATCTGAAACGGAATCAATGAACTTTTCATATTCTGTTACTTTGAAATCCATTGGTCTAGCTTGCACTTTGAATGGATTTTTCACTCATGCATGATTTTGTAACATCTTGCATTGGTCATTTGAAAATATCAGTTCACTGAGTTAATACAGATCTTTGAGATGTTGACACATTTCATTATACAATATCCAAAAATCACATTCCTTAATATTACCACTCAAACATCTCATCAGAAAAGGCTTTATGTACTGGGAAGCTTTCAAGCCTATGATGGCAGATGTGAGTTTTACAAAATCCGAATTTTTGCTTGAAAACAAGGTTTTTATCATTGGCATCAATGACTATTAGTTGTTTTTCTTAAAGTGTTAAGATGATTTCATTCATTTTGAAGAAAACATCTGCCAACTGCCCACATATAAATAACTTTACTTGGTTAATTTTCCTTTCAAGAAAAAATTATGTTCATGAAAAAAGCAATTATTTGAGTTTGCAACTCAAACAATTGCACAAGCGCTTTTCCTTGTGACAACCACTGTATTTACGTGTGTAGTAGAAGTGCTTTATACATTTTCCCATTTCATCACACAGAATATTAAAAAGAATGTGTAGTCAAGGTTTAATAAAATTAATAATTCTTACTTCTCCTTCAAGGACATTCTTAATTGAAACTAGTCTTTATTTTATTGAGAGTACATGGCTGTGAAGAGTACATGGCTGTGAAGAATACATGGCTACTAGCACAGTTTGGAGCCACTGCCTTAATTTGTGCTAAGGCACTAGCAATTTTACTGACCATTGCTTTTGTATATTTGGTGCAAATGTCAACATGGTTGCAATTTGCAACATGGTTGCAAATAAAAGGCAAATACACTTTAGTATTCTCACAAAGACAGTTTTGACCTTGTGGTTCCCTAGTAAGGTCTTAGGGAGCTCCTAACATCCCCTACTCCCCAACATTCATCCAGGATCAAGGGCTTCTTCCATGAGCATGAGTTCTATAAAGGAAGTCAGGAACAAGCATGCGCTTGGTTGGACTGTACAGTTCAAGAATTAGGAAATTTGAAGGAGTATGGGATGAGGAATAGGGAAGCCATTAACTGAGGTTGGTAAGAAGGAGAAAGGTTTTTGCAAGGAGTCTTAGAGCTCAGAAGCTCAGATTATGAGGTGATTTCTCTTTAAGGAAATTCAGGAGTTTCTGTAATTTGTTGAGACAAAAATGACACTGTCCATGTGTTTCCTTATCTGTAAAATGGGAATATAAGAGTATCATTATTGTGTGAATTAATGTATAAACAGCTTAGAACAGAGCTTGGCCCACAGTAGGTCCTATGTAAGTGTTATTATTGTGAAAATGGAGTTTTGCTCTAGTTATATGATGAATTCGAGCAGCTGTTCTTACACTTCAGTCAGCAGCAGAATGCCTTGGTGGGATTGTTAAAATACGGATTGCTGGGCCTTGCTTCTGGAATTTCTGACTAAGGAAGTCGGAGATGGGGCCATGATTTTGCATTTTTATCAGGTTCCTGGGTGATACTGATGCTGCTCCTCTGGGTAGCACACTATAAGAAACTGAATCACAGGAATTCACACAAGGAATACTATAAATATCAATAGATACAACTCATATAAGCAAAAGCTGTTTGAGATTCTCAATACTTTTTTTTTTTTTTGAGACGGAGTTTCACTCTTGTCACCCAGGCTGGAGTGCAATGGTGCGATCTCGGCTCACTGCAGCCTCCTCCTCCCGGGTTCATGTGATTCTCCCACGTCAGCCTCTCGAGTAGCTGGGATTACAGGCTTGTGCCACCATGCCCGGCTAATTTTTGTATTTTTAGTAGAGATGGTGTTTCACCATGTTGGCCAGGCTGGTCTCGAACTCCTGACCTTAGGTGATCCGCCCACCTCAGCCTCGCAAAGTGCTATTACAGGCGTGAGCCACTGTACCTGGCCTCTCAATACTTTTTTTAAAGAGTGTAAAGGGATTCTAAGATGCAAGGTTTGATGCCCTTTTCTTTCCTAGCTACTCAACAAGCCAGTGCCTCTTATTCATATCCATGTATGGAAAGTGATGTCTACTTATTCTTTCACTTGTTTTCATTTAACTTTGCTCAAGAACTGAAGTTTACCCCGTGTTTTTATTTTTATCTGAACAATAAGCTGGGACTGTAACTGGTTCAGTATTTATATTTTTTCTAGCATGTCCTATTTTGCTGTGCCTTATTGCTATTAAAGCCAGATGGCTGGGTTCCAAAAACTTGTCTGATTTGCCAACAGTTTTACTCACCTGAACAATTTTCACTGGCTCTAAGCTCCCTGACTTATGTCACAGGCCATCATTGCCACTTTTCTGAACTTGCCAAAGGGCTTAGAAATGTAGACTAGTTGTTAAGATTGCTGATGAAGATGTGCTAAATGAAGAGTGTTGGTAGTTTGATGATTACCAATGATGTTGATTTTAAATCCTACATTCATTTAAGAAATACGTGTGTGCCAACTGTATGCAAGGCTTTGTGCTGAATGCTGGGAACCAAACCGAGGAAAAAATATGCATGGACTCTGATTGTCAGTCTGGGAGACACTAAGTCAACAGGCAATTATAAAACAGTACAATGTCACAATGTCAAGGGAAGGGCAGGAAGATAATTGGGCTGAAGGGGGGATCTAATCCATGGGGGGCAGGAAAGGCTTTCTAGGGTAAGTGATGCCTGAGCTGAAAACTTAGAGGAGGCTTTGAATTTGTTAGGTAAAGAAAGCAGGCAAAAAGCATGACAGTATCCCAGGCTAAAAGGGACAGAGTGTGATAAGACCTAGAGGAGAAGCAGCACACACCACTGTCTTTGAGAAGAAGTTTAATTTGGCTGGTTCACTGAGTGTAGGTCAAGACGGGAATGTAGAAGGTAGGAAATGACAAGAGGGTAGAAAGATTAGGCAGGACCCTCTAAGCCTTTGGGGTTTCTCAGCCTTAGCACTGTCAACATTTTCGGTTGGATAATTCTTTGTTGATGTGGGGTGGGGGACTGTTCTATGCATTACAGGATGTTTAGTAGCATCTCTAGCCTTTGTCCTAAATACCAAGAGTGACTCCCATCCCTCCAGTTTTGACAACTAAAATGGTCTCCAGATATTTCAGGTATTTCCAAATGTACCTTGTGGAAGTAAAATTGCCCCTGGTTGAAAACAACTGTTACAGAGTTTTGCCTTTATTTATGTTTTTGTTGTTGCTGTTACTTGTTTGTTTGTTCTGAGACAGGGTCTCACTCTGTCACCTAGGCTGGAGTGCACTGGCACAGTCAGGGCTCACTGCAGCCTTGACTTCCCAGGCTCAAGTGATCCTCCCACTTCAGCCCCCAAGTAGCTGGGATTATAGTCATGTGTCACCACACCCAGCTAATTAAAAAAAAATAGTAGATATGAAGTCTTGCTATGCTTCCCAGGCTGGTCTCAAACCCTTGAGCTCAAGTGATCCTCCTGCCTCTGTTTCCCAAAGTGCTGGGATTACAGGTGTGAGCCACCATACCTGGCTTTGTCTTTATGTTGAGAACAGTGGTGGGCAATTATAAGATTTTATTCAGGGGATTGACCTAGCCAGATTTATACCTTTTGGACATTCATTTATAGTAACAGTATGGAAAATGAACAGAGGGTTGGCAGCATTTGAGGCAGGGAAACAGGATGTCACTGTTGCAGCTTGGATGTATCTAAAGCAGTGGCTGTAGGAATGAAGACAACTATGTACACTTAAGATATAATTAGGAGATAGATTTAACAGGGTTTGGTGGCTAATTGGACATGAATGGTGGAGAAGAGAGAGGAATCAAGTCTGCCTCAAGGTTTCTGGTCTTGGTCCTGAAGAAGATAGTGGTGCTATTCACTGATGAAGGGAGCACAGGAGGAGGGACATATTTACTTGGAAAGTCAGGAGAGGATTGCTGGTATTTTAGATATGTCGGATTTGAGGTGCCTTGTGACGGCCAAGTGGAGATTTTCATCTGTAGGTAGAGTTCGGTTTCTGGAACTTAGGAGACAGAACTGAGCCAATCAGCAACTAGAGGGTAGTTGAAACTCTGGGCAAGGCTAATTAAGAAAGGCTGCACTGAATGGGAAAGCCTGGGGACTAAGAGCCGGTCCTGGCTGACACCAGGTAGATCATGGCAAGAGGTGGAGGGGCTGGTGAAGAGGAGATTTCAGAGGAGGAACTCTAGGATGTGGCAGTGTCAGACAAGTTCAGAAGAGTTAGCTCTGTGAAGAGAAGCAAACTTTCCATCCATAGCTCAAATTCTTCCCTTTCCTTCAACGAATTCAAGTTTCATGTGGTTCTAGATACTCATTAGGGTTCTTCTGAAGCGATTGGATCCTCCAAGACATAGAAGGTTAAGACTGGTTATAAAAATTGCCACATTTACCTCTGGTATAACCCAAATAGAAGCTCTGCATCATAAAATTTAGAGTTGAAGACAGATGCTGTACCTTAAAAGGATTGATGCTGGGCCAGACTGCTGAATTATGTAGAGGCTTTATAATGGAGACACATCTTTCTAGGCAGATATCACTTGTCACTTCCATAAGGAAAATTCCCTTGAGTTGATGAGTAGTAGAGCTGTGCTTCTGCTTTATAAAATCCACTTTTGATGAAAAATTAACATTTTAATTTAGAGATGTGTAGCTATCACCAAAGGGTTATGATGTCATGTAACTAAGTCTCAGATACCAACATTGTTCAATATTGTATAATTTTTTCCAGAGTGGTATGTGCTCCAGATAACTGACCTTTGAAGGTAGTAATGTATTATTTACATGAAACTAAAATCCAGTGCATTCTAAATGGCTGTGATTTATCATGACCATTTTGAAATTGGGTCCTGTGGCCATATGCTAATTTGACTGAAAGGAAATTCTGTGCTGTGTGCTTGGATTTCATGCTTAAAAAATTCAGCAATAGTTTCAATGCTCTTTTAATTAAAATAAGATGCTTTATAACATTTCCCACATGATGTGGAATGTACTCTGTAGCTCATATATGAATTAAAAACCTTAGAAGATTTACATTTTCTGGTCTGGCAACCTTCATTTTTCTAATTTACGTGTCCTGTTTGTCCTGAAGGAGTTGGGAAGTTGAAATTTACAGCCATCCCAAATGAGAGAGATGAGATTCTTGATTAAATGAGAGCTTGTTTGTGTATTCAAATGGAAAAATGTGGGTGGACAAAATTAAATTTGTAGTGGGTTATCTCCTGAACAGTTTTCTCTTTCCTGATAATTTCACACTGCCCAACTATGCACATGGTAAGTATGGGAAAAAACTTTTTTGTATAATAAAACTTTTTAGCAGTAACTGACTGGACCATGGTTGGGCTTCTATTCTAAGTTATTCTGATCAGCACCTGCATCTGAGACTTTGTAATTGGCTCTATCATATTCCCAGTATGCCTTTTGTGTGTGGCCATTTTCTGCTATGTAAATAGGAAAACTGAAAAATCAGGTCTGCAGAAATTGAAGAATGAATGGGGAGAAGCAAAGACAAGCAACAGAGAGAAAGAATTCCCAGTCATTCCTGGTGCGCTGCAGTCTCCAGTTTCTGTGAGTTACCAAGACCCAGCTCATCCATGCCTTTGGGGTCTTTGAAAGATCCCTCTATCTTTCAGGGGTCTTTGAAAAACCCCTGTTTATTTCAACCAGCTCAGATGGTTTCCTACATGTGGGAGCAATGAAATAACCTATATTGCTTAGATTTCTATTTTCTGATTAGATGGTGGCTACCATGCTATTTGTATATTCTTAAAACAAGCCCTTGTACATAAGTTAGATAATATTGGATGGTTTTGGTTGAGCTAGTCTTTGGCTTAAATGTTATTGACACTTTTCTGAAAAAATATAATAAATATAGGACATGTATAATCTCACACAAGTTTGAAACTATTTAATAGACTCTTAAAACAAAGGAAGGGTGTCTATGTAGATGTGCTGATTGGTTCCAGGTCTAGGAATCCAGGCCATTTGCAGTTTGATTTGTGGAGAAGGAAAAGAGACTACAATCTCTCAGTGGTGGTAAGGAGGCAGGATGGAGCGGGGACCAGAAACGCCTCTGAGATACAATGTCCCAAGGTCCAGTGTTTTTATGATTGGGAGGACGACTGCTCTAAAATCTTTGACATTTGAAGATTATTAATAATAAATGTTCTCACTAAGTTCCTCTGTTCATAGGATAGTAATACAGAACAAATTGTACCCCAATGCAGCAGTGTGAAAAAAAAAGAAGGAAAAAAGGCCAAGATTATTAAATTCTTATGTTCAGACTGAGAACCAGAAAGCAAAAGAGAGTTAATCATTGAGTTGTGTATTAGTCTGTTCTCTCACTGCTGATAAAGACATTCCTGAGACTGGGTAATTTATAAAGGAAAGTGGTTTCATTGACTCACAGTTCGACATGGCCGGCGAGGTCTCAATCATGGTGGAAGGCAAAGGAGGAGCAAAGTCTTGTCTTACATGGTGGCAGGCAAGAGAGAGGGCATGTGCAGGGGAACTCCCCTTTATCAAACAATCACATTGTGTGAGACTTACTCACTATTAATGAGAACAGCATGGGAAAAATCCGCCCCCATGATTCAATTACCTTGCACCGTGTTCCTCCCACAACACATGGGAATTATGGGAGCTACAATTCAAGATGAGATTTGGATGGGAACACAGCCAAACCATATCAGGTTGGAAACTGAATGTATAGGTGGTCCTATGGCTAGATGGCACTGATGACAAACTGTTTGCAGTCTTCTGTGTCTGGAAAAAAAATAATAGCTTCCCTGATTAGGAAGTCAGAATATAGGCGGTAGGGAGAAAAAACTGTTCAAAAAAAAACTTCAAAGACTGGAATAAACTACATTTTTATAGAGCTACTATATTAAAATATAAGAGGAAAAAGAAGTGGAAAAGCCGGGGAGTGGAAATCGCAGGCCTCTGCAGAAAGGAGATAAACAAGTGCCTTTGGGTGGGATCATTTGTGATTGTAACAGAAAGACATACAAAAAGACAAGACTATGTCCTTAGAAGCAGAGTGGCAACTTCAAGTTTATAATTACTAAGAACCCCTATGTACACAGCATTTGGCATATGCAAAATATATTGGCAGATGCATTAGTAAAATTTAACTATCGTAAAGCCTCTGGGAGCATTGACTTGGTAAAGTAACAGAATCTCCATTAAAGCAAAAGTAATGAACTGACTCAGCACTCCTGAGTAAAGTGACCAGATGTCAGAGATACCCTGAAGGACACAGAGGGCAAATCAGGTGTATTTTCTGGCTACAATCGGAAGGGTGGCACACAGAGAAACAAAACCATGAATACATCTTTGACTTCAGGTTTAACTCAAAGGCAATGACATTTACCTGGAGAGCAGCGGAAACCATTGATGCTTCCAAGCCAATTCTTTAAAGAGGTGTGGGTGGAGAGTGTGTGTGCATGCATGTGTGTGTGTGTGTGTGTGTGTGTACGTACATACACACATATACAATTATCTCCAAGGCTTTAAATAAATTCAACACAAGTATTTATTCAGACCTTTGTTGTGTAAGGCCTCCACCAGGTCCTGGGAGGGAATACATATGTGTGTGAAGCCCTAAGCTTTGTTTAAATAAAGCTAAGGGTCAAATAAGAGTGAAGAGCACCCCACCTCCACCCCAAGTTCTCTCCCCCAGCCTCTTCCAGTCATGGCTCTTGGGAAACCCTGCAGTAGGAACAGATGAATATGTGTATATAAGTAGTTGGAAAGGGAAGTAGAGATGATACTTAGACAACATAAATGAGAGAAGTGTGAAGTGTTTGCAGTCAGAGAGTACCTATTCCCAATAGCCTGCTTTTCATGCTGATAAAACCATTCAATCTTGGATGTTGAGTTCAATTTTTTGTCAGTGAAAAATCTGCCCAGAGTCTTAAAAAAATGCAAGCAAGTCATCTGTATATAGCCTCAGAGCATTGCATTTTCAATGTACTGATTTGCTAGGTATATATTGAAGTGGCCTTTGGACCCTGAGTGTTAAATATGGAGATCTGAATGTTCTTCAGTTCATTTTAATTGTGAAGAAATCAACTATTGAGGAAGAACACACTTCGTGATATAGTCTGCAGCCTTATAGAGAGCCAAGTATGTCACCTTTAACATATAATTCAAGTTTATTGGTTCTGATTAATTTGTGGAGAGTTGCAGGATTGGAATTTAGAATATTTTAAGTGAAATTGTTGGATTACGGATTAAAAAAATTACAAAAGTCAATTATGTACAAGTTCTGGGCTAGGTCCTAGGGTACATGCCAAAGGAATGTGAGGATATTCCCAGTCTTCATTTCAGAGCAGAGTCACCTGGAGCATTTTAGAAAACTCTTGAGACTCAGGCAGCACTCAGATCAATGGAGGGGGCACTTAGCTCAAATAAATCAGAATCTGCGCAGGGGGTGCCCATGCATTACTCAATTGTAGAGCTCCCTCCTCACCGGGTGATTCCAAGTGCAGCCATGTGTGAGAACTAGATCAACAGTCTGGAAAGCTTGTAAAACTACTTAACATCAATTTAAATATAAATCTCTGGGCATTAGTATGCAGTTGTAAGTTTTACAGGCTCTCCAGATGATTCTGTTGCATGTGGAAGGTTTAGAATCAGTGGTATAGACCCTGCCCTACAGATGATTATGGTCAAATGAGGGAAAAGGTGACTTGTGTATTAAATTTTTTTGGAAAATTACAAGAAAGTTTATGTTTAAATGCCAAAAAACGAATAAAAGACAATAAGGAGTGATAAGAAAATGCAAGAGGTAAATATTTAGTGAATAAATTAAAAATGATTTGTATTTAGCATGTTTATTCAGATGGAAATTGTGTTTTTAAAGTGTATAAATTTCTAGAAATACTTTTTTATTATATATTTCACTATGTATTCTACTATATAGATATAAAATTACATAATAGGTATACATATTTTCAGGGTACCTGTGATAATTTAATACACACATATAATTTGTAAAGATCAAATCAGTGTAATTGGGGTATCCATCACCTTAAATATATGTCTTTTCTTCATGCTAGAAACATTCAATTTATTATCTTCTAGCTATTTTGAAACATATCATAGATTATTGTAAACTGTTGTCACCCTACTGATCTATCAAACACTAGCTTTTATTTTTTCTATCAAACAGGGTGTTTAATCAACTTTTATCAACCCTTTAATCAACCTTTGTTTATCCTCTTACCCCCACTACTCTTTGTGGCCTCTGCTAACCACCAATCTACTCTCTATCTTCATGAGATCCACTTTTTTTTAAATTCCCACAGATTAGTGAGAACATGCAATTGTTGTCTTTCTGTGCTTGGCTTATTTTACCTAACATAATGACCTCCACTTCCATCAATGTGGCTGCAAATGCTTTAGTTATGGCTGAATAATATTCCATTGTGTATATATACCACACTTTCTTTACCCATTTATCCATTGATGGGCACTTAGGTTGATTCCATATTTTGGCTATTATAAATACTGTTGCCATAAATATGGGGGTAGAGATAGTAGATGAAAACTTAATCTTCTTATCTGAAGAATTACTTAAAATTCTAAAGTAGAAGAGTTGGAATTGAGAACTAGATAGATCATTTGGTCTCTGATGATCTGTCTGTTTGCAGATGGGAGTTGGGTGGAACTGGGTGCTCTGGGAGTACTCTGATGGTAGAAAGAGTCCTTTTTATTCCACTGTGGAGGTGGGGGTATGTCCTTGGGTGTGGTTTTGAGCCTGGATATCCAGAAGCAGTGTTTCTCAAATGGCACTATTCTGTATATTCCTATTGCACGACGTGTATCTTCTTGCTAAAATCAGGCAGTATCACTATTTTTCTATGGGATGTGGGGAATATTTGATAGAAATATTGGTAGAACTTTCTTATTTTAAGTTTTATTTCCATAATCTTCTCTTAGCCCTTTGGTAACTATTACTGGTAGTCTCAAGAAAATCGAGTGAGAGATAATATGGGAGATTTCTTTAGATTTTCATAGCACTTCATCTGAGTACCAATAGCCTTGGATTCTTATATTAATAACAGTACCCTACCTCTTAGGGTTCTTTCGCAGACTTAGATGAATTGATATATGCAAATATGCTTAGGAAAATGCCACGCACATAGTGAGCCCTCAGTAAATGTCAGCAATTCTATAACTTCCCTTCCACTGCTATTATTCCCAACGTCATTTGCTTCCTGAACTGTGGGACCCTTGAGGACAGGCCAGATCTTTTATCTTTATATTCCCTGTCTCCTAGCACAAGGTTTGGTGCAGTATCAACACTCTTCAACATGTGCTGAATGAAGGATTGGCCAGCTTAGATCTGATTTAACCCTAAAGAACTTATGCAGTTATTTTAAGAGTATTGTATCAGTGTTTCAGTGATTTTTCTCCCTGAGTGAAATGCTTCCAAATGCCCTGCTATGTTAACAGTGCAGAGAATGGCTGCTTTAGAAGAAAGAGCCCCTTGTACACTCAATAGTCCACAGCCTCCCCCTTTACCTTCCTGATGGTGGGCAGGTCACTGCATCTCCCCATCTACCTCCCTGCTTGCTTAGGATTCCCCGACACACAGGTCAGCCCTGATTCATCATTCCCTACAGAAGACTGACCTTGGGGCCAAAAGGCTGGTGGATATGATAGAGGGGATGAGGAGAGGAAATGGGTCAGTGACATTCCAGCTGGACACCTGAGTCCCTTTTCAAAAGAGCATCTTGTTTTGTCCCCTTAGGCATCCCCTAAGGGAAAGTTAGCATGCAGTTATGAATGAGACCCTCGCTGCTGTTTTGTTGTTGTAAAGGAGGAGGGAAATCTACAATGGCATTGAGGAATAATGAAAGTGCATATATTTTTCCTCCCAAAGAACCCAAAAGCATTTCCACCTCTATGTTATCTGATGCTGCTGATTTTATGCTTCAAAGAATTGAGAATGAATACCTGGCAGTAAGTACTAAATCTGTGTGTGGTGACTGACAGATTAAGCACTAGGGATGTTAAAGGAGATTAGACCACGGATCCCCAAACAGTGAATGTCAGTGTTATTTTCCATCTTGAAATGGAATGAAGTTGCCTTCATGATTCTTACCACAGCCAGCACTGTTGTATCTTCCCAATTTGGTTCTTACATTACTTCACTCTTCAGAACATCATTCATTTATTTAAATGGTATTTCTTGAGCTCTTTTCATGTTATGGCTTGGTTCTAGCTACAGAGAAGGATATAACAAAATGTGAGACATGGTCTTTGGACCCAAGAAGCTTCTATTTCAAGAAATGGAAAAATAAGGCCGTAAAAGTCGTGATTACGTGATTAAGTTCTATGATTCCATGGTGAAAGGATATTTTGAAGTACAGGGAACAGCACAGAAAATGATGCTACCTTTCAGGATAAGTCTAATTATACCTCTTTTGTTGTCAGCCTGTGAGAGCTGAGAGTTTGTGGCTTTTAATTCTCCTTTAGGCTGTGGAAGGCAGTGGGGGTGTGGAAGGAGTGTGACCATTAGAGTTAGTTCTGGATTCAAATCCCAACTCTGCTGCTTTCCACTTGTAGAGATTTAGGCAGTTGACAATATTTCCTAGCAGAACTAAATACATCCACATCTTTCAGAGATGTGAGGAATTGCACTGATGATCACAGCTGGAAAAATGCTGTTGGAGTTGGGCGGATCATGAGGTCAGGAGATCAAGACCATCCTGGCCAACATGGTGAAACCCCATCTCTACTAAAAAATACAAAATTAGCCGGGCATGGTGGCGGGTGCCTGTAGTCCCAGCTACTCGGGAGGCTGAGGCAGGAGAATCGCTTCAGGAGAACCTGGGAGGTGGAGTTGGCAGTGAGCTGAGATCGCGCCACTGCACTCCAGCCTGGCGATAGAGCGAGACTCTGTCTAAAAAAAAAAAATGCTGTCGTTAGAAAGGCCTTCAATAGATGGTGATTGTTATTAACAATGATCACTAACAGTAAAGATATTGCTTTTATGAAGCTCATGCTTAAATGATAACTTCCAGCAAAACAACTCCATTTAAGCTGTTTTCTTTGTACTACAGAATTAGCACTTTTCGTCCCTCTAAATAGACAGACAATATATCATGGAGAGGTGTTTCCTTCCCTTGAGGAAGCAATATGCTATTTTATTTTTCATTCCATTGACATTTCTTAAGAATTCCCAAAGAAGGAAGTCTCAGCTGGCCTCCTTCCACCTATTAAGAGAGAAATGTCACTCCATTATGTTGGACTTCTGATTCCTCTTTCTATAATTTTAATAGTCACTGTGTTGAGTAGTTTGCACTATTTTTCTCATTTAACTATCCTCAGAGTTCCACAAAGTAGGTGTTAACCCCATTTTACAAATTGGAGCCCAAATTGCCCAGCCAGCTAGCAAGTCATTAAGTGGGATTTGAGCTCTGGCAGTCTGGCTCCAGAGCCTGTGTTTCTCACTGTGATGCTAGGCTCGCCTGCCTGTGTGCCTGTCCCACCAAGCTCAGGGCTGCACTGCCTCCACAACTGCTCCTTCTGCTCCTGCCTATATAGGCTTTAGTGCCATTTGTGAGAATACACAGTAAAGGTAGTGTCTTAGTTAGCTTTCTGTGGCTATAACAACACAGATTGGGTAGTTTATGGAGACAAGAAGTTTACTTAGCTCACAATTCTGGAGGCTTGGAGGTCTAAAAGCATGGCACTGGCATCTGGTGAGGTTCATCCCAAGACAGAAGGCATCACGTGGCAAACATGTGAGATAGAAATGGGACTGACCCCACTTCGTCAACAACTAACCCACTCGGGTGATCACGGCATTAACTCATTTATGAGGTCTCTGGTCTCATGAGCTAATCACCTCTTAAAGGCCCCGTTACTTAATAACGTTACTAAGGCAATTCAATTTTGATACGAGTTTTGGAGGGGGACATTCAAACCATACCAGGTGGTTACCCACAACCCCAATTCAAATTGATGGTAAATAATGAATGTTAAATTTATCTTCTCTTCAGTATTGATTCCCATAGTCCATATTCTTTACTGGCTGTTAGATTTTCACCTTACATGCTCCAGTGTGCCTAACATAAAATGGTCTTAGAACCTACTTTGTGAAGATGCTGCACCATCCTGAGATGGCACAAGAGGAACCAGGCCCTGAGTTCTGCTGCTGTGCTTCAGGGGGGGCCTGCATTAGCCATCTCTGGCTGTTCCCACTCAAGAGTGCCCCCTCTACCCAAAAAATAGTTCACCCAGAACCCATGCTAGTCCTTTCATGCCTCAGGGACTCAAGATCCTGTAACTCCCCACTTAAACATCACTTACCTCATCTCAGGGCCTACCAAGACCTATGGCCTGGGCCTGTCCTCCTGAGGTCTGCCTGGCACCACCAGTGGGAGCACCCCTAGACCCCAGGGATATAGGGTAACTATTGGGATGATGCTATAACTTGCAGGCTGTCCTGATGATCATTAAAACAATGATTCAATATGAAAGTGCTTTGCAAATGCTGAGATGTCACACAAATTTAGCCACTGTTTGGTCATTTTCACTTTATCTGTGAAAGCTCGTGTTTATAGCTAAACATTTGGTTAGAGTCTATGAAAAGATTTGGATCCAGTAGGTCACAGTTTACTAGAAACAGAACAGAGACTTAAACCATGTGCCTCTGTCTTCTGGAGTTGGACTTTTACCATGAGGTTGCTTATCTGGATGAAATCTGAGGGCTTTACAGTCTAACTTTCTGAGGGAGTCATTCAGGGAACGTTTTAGTGTCAAGCCATTAAATCACACCTCAAAAGGTTGGAAGTGGCACACATATGAGTCCATATAGGTGGGTCTGGAAAGGTGGGGCGAGTTGCTGTGACTGTCTCTGGACTCAAACTCAGCTGAGACCTGAGTGCCTTGTTGAGCAGAGCAGAAATTTCTTTCCATTATGATGATGGGGTTTCTAAAGTAATTATTGCTTTTAAAAAAAAAAAAAAATCTGCCTCTGCCATTTTCCAGTCACACTGTTCTTGGAGCAAGATGCATCATCAATACTTTTCATACTAAACATTCTCTCCTATTGGATTTACCTGGATTCTAGGGGTATTTTTTTCACATTTCTCTGGAGACAATTAGTGCTGATAAAGATTTTATAAGGTCTCTCTTGCTCTCAAGCTCGTTTTCCTTAACTTTTCTTGTCCCAGTTACCACTTTGTTTGGTCCCCAGAAACCTTCTAATCTTCATCTTTAATGATAAATTTATCTTTTGTAGTTCTCCTGTCAAAGCTTTTGTGTCTAGTGGCTCATTTTGCTTAATTGCTGGAGTTTTCTCTGGCCTTTTCTTATTTGGTCCTGTGTATTTTCAAAGATTCTGTAGAATTTTCAGACTGTTACTCTGATGTTTACTTGGTAGATTGATTGCTAAGTTGCATTGTCTTCAGAGGAGGTTTTTGAGGTTGTGTCTATTATAATGTCTGCTTCTACCTGGAGTCCATTGCACTTGGAGTGCTTCTTGAAGCCCCTGAGCTTGTGCTGTGATAAAAGCATGGACGTTTTACTGTGTCAAAGCACTGTGGCTCATAAGGCTTCATAAGCTCTGGCTTTTATATCAGAGCATCTCATATGGTTGTGCAGATTGCATCCTGGTCAAGCATGCCAGGATGAGGGGCCAAGGGTGTACTGAATGCCAGCCTGTGCTTCATTTGCCAAGCCTTGCATCTGATGCAGGACTGTATCCTCACAGGGGGCACCTTTTCCTAATACACACAAAGGTATCATGTGGGCTAGCAGCTGTTCTGCTATAACTTAGCTAGGTGTCTTTACAGGAGAAGGTAGTGGAAGAGGTGGTGGTATTTCTCCTCGGGAACTGAGATTAGCTTACTCGACGGGAATCTTGAAGTGTCCCAAGATGAAGCCATTGGTGCCCCACTCCCCCCACAGTTGTTTAAAAGTTGTTAAAGAACCAATTGTCATTTGCTAGCATTTTAAATGCTCAGGATGACTTATGAGGCTATGTCAGTTATTCTTTACTCAGTAGGGGACTTGGAGCTACAGATCTGATTTCAGCCTCTGTGCAGCCCCCGGACCACCCTTCCTGCTGAATCTAAGCCCCACTCTTTCTAGAGGATTATCTTGGGGTTCATTTTGGCTCCTGGCTTTGAGTCTGAATTGCTGCCCCTCAAGTTATATTCAAACAACTCTATTAAGATAACCTTGTCTCCAGGGGCTCCAACCAGCCAGTTTCATTTTCCAACTAGTTTAGTTGGTCAGTGCCCATAACAGGCCCACTTGAAATTAGAGCTGCATTTTTTTTTCTTTTCTTTTCTTTTTTTCTTTTTATTATTTTACTTTAAGTTCCGGAATACATGTGTAGGACATGCAGGTTTGCTACATAAGTATATGTGTGCCATTATGATTTGCTGCACCTATCAACCCATCACCTAGGTTTTAAGCCCCACATGCATTAGCTAATTGTCCTGATTAGAGCTGCATTTTCTAGAAGTCAACAACATAGTGTCTTGAAAGCCTTCTTTGTCATATTGCAGTTGTGTCTGAGACCTTTATGTACCTTAGTTTTTTGGGGTTTTCTTTCCCCATGTGAACCACAGTTACCCTTTCTCTGACTAGTATGCTGAAGTTATAGTACATTTCTATTTAGCAGGTGTTTCCTGTGGTTGCCTTTTGTTCTAAATCTATGACTTGAACCTTATCTATATTGAACCAAATCTAATATCTATTTGCCTGGACACCTGTACTAACATAATATGATTCTTTTTGTATCCACCCTTATATTAATCTGGTAGGATTTCCATAACAAAATACTGCAGGCCGGGTGGCATAAACAACAGAAATATATTTCTTACAGTTCTGGAAGCTGGAAATCTCCAATCAAGGTGTTCGCATGTTTGCTTTCTCCTGAGGCCTCTCTCCTTGGCTTGCCGACAACTTCCTTCTCTATGTGTCCTCACATGGACATGGACTTTTCTCTGTGCATATATTCCTACTGTCTCTTCCTCTTATTTATTTTTTTGAGATAGGGTCTCGCTCTGTTGCCCAGGCTGGAGTCCAATGGCACGATCTCAGCTCACTGCAACCTCTGCCTCCCAGGTTCAAGCAATTCTCCTGTCTCAGCCTCCCAAGTAGCTGGGGTTACAGGCACCCGTCACCACACCTGGCTAATTTTTGTATTTTTAGTAGAGACAGGATCTCAAACTCCTGACCTCAAGTGATCCACCTGCCTTAGCTTCCCAGAATGCTGGGATTACAGGCATGAGCCATTGCGCCCGGCCTCTCTTCCTCTTCTTATGGGGACACTGGTCCATTGGATTAGGGCCCCATGCTTATGACCTCACTTACTCTTAATTACTTCTTTAAAGTCCCTATCTCTGAAGGATATGAACAGACATTTCTCAAAAGAAGACATTTATGCAGCCAAAAGACACATGAAAAAATGCTCATCATCACTGGCCATCAGAGAAATGCAAATTGAAACCACAATGAGATACCATCTCACACCAGTTAGAATGGCAATCATTAAAAAGTCAGGAAACAACAGGTGCTGGAGAGGCTGTGGAGAAATAGGAACACTTTTACACTGTTGGTGGGACTGTAAACTAGTTCAACCATTGTGGAAGTCAGTGTGGCGATTCCTCAGGGATCTAGAACTAGAAACACCATTTGACTCAGCCATCCGATTACTGGGTATATACCCAAAGGATTATAAAACATGCTGCTATAAAGACACGTGCACATGTATGTTTATTGCGGCACTATTCACAATAGCAAAGACTTGGACCCAAGTCAAATGTCCAACAATGATAGACTGGATTAAGAAACTGTGGCACATATACACCATGGAATACTATGCAGCCATAAAAAATGATGAGTTCATGTCCTTTGTAGGGACACGGATGAAGCTGGAAACCATCATCCTCAGCAAACTATCGCAAGGACAAAATACCAAACACCGCATATTCTCACTCATAGGTGGGAATTGAACAATGAGAACACATGGACACAGGAAGGGGAACATCACACACCGGGGCCTGTTGTGGGGTGGGGGGAGTGGGGAGGGATAGCATTAGGAGATATACCTAATGTTAAATGATGAGTTAATGGGTGCAGCACACCAACATGGCACATGTATACATATGTAACAAACCTGCACATTGTGCACATTTACCCTAAAACTTAAAGTATAATAAAGAATAAAAATAAAATAAAATGAAGTCCCCATCTCCAACATAGTCATACTGGGAATTAATGCTGCAACATATGAATTTTGGGGGGCATAATTCAGTTCATAACAATTTTCACTTGCCAGACTTTCTTATTTAAGCATATCCAGTAGATATTAGAACAAAAGCAACGTTTCATTTATACCTTTTCTGTCCATTTGGGCTCATGGAGCTATGTTAAAGACTTCATTTCCATCCTCAGAAAAACATTCCATTTAGCAATAATTATACTTTGGATCTTGCCCCTTAGACAGCTTCCTAGTTGTTATTTCCAAAAATCTAAGCCTCATTTTTGGAAACTGCTCCCCTATGTTAAATATAGTGAAATGCTTCCAGACAATCTCATTTTGTTAAAATTAAATTGGTGATTTCTGGATCATGTTTGTCCCATAAGCAGCATTCTCAAAGGGCTCGGCAGGCTGGGGCCCCCAGCCTGTGCTTGTAGAAATCATGTTGATTTTTAATCAAAAGACTTATTTTGGCAGCTTCCGTTTTTTTGATTGTTTGAAAAATACTTCCTGATGGCTTGGAGTTTAGATTCTCAGTTGTTGGATCCTGAAGAGGAGTTTGAAGCCTTAGTTTTTCAGGAAAAAGCACCTGACCTGTGTATCTTAAGCTGCTAAATATTTAGGAAGCATCAGGGCTTATTTCCACTTCTACCACACAATATTGAAGCAATTCAACAACTGGATTTTTTCTCCCCACTAGAAAAGAGGGTTTTTCAGGCCACTTTGAAATTCAGGTGGTTGATTTAAAAATGCAAATTCTTTGGGAATTAATCATGAAATGTTTCAGGATTTTTATAAAGAAGCTCATCTGCTCAGTGAAATAAGGGATGCTTTCTTGGTCATGAATTTTCTTTTTGTACTATTTTGTTAGTTACTTGGTGGGCTAGATAGTATTTTGGGGTGCCACTGGCAAGTCTAAAACACAGGAAGGGAGAAAGAAAACAGCTGACACTTACAAAGTCTGACCCGTTCTGTGCTGGAAACATTTGGTAAATGGTTAAATTTACTGCATATGCTTGAAATGAATAGCTGAATTAATAAATGAATGACTTTATTAATTCAAGCTGTTCTATTTTTCAAATAATCCAGATTAGGGATAGTGGCAGAGACCATGTATGCTATGTGATCATTTTCCTCCTGGGCACATAATGGGAACTGTGCAACTCACTCTCAAGTGTTGTTGGGTAGGGCCATGGGGTTGGATTCTGGCCAATGGGATCTGTTAGGAATGACATGTGGTACTTCAAAACCTAAAAATCCTCCTGCATGATCCTCTGCATTTTCTGTCTTCCTTTACCTACTGACTGGAGCGTGCTAGGAGATGGTGGAGGCGTAAGATAGAAGCATGCTATGTCCTCGAAACACAACATGGAGCAGAGCCCCTATCAATGCACATGAAGCCACAATGTGATTGAGCAAGAAATAAACTTTTATTGTGTTTTAAGTCAAGGAAATTTGATTGTGGGTTGTTTGTTACAGTAGCTTGTGTTAATTTTTAAAAGTTTCATGATGGTTTAGTTTCTTAGTATCATTATGCTGAAAAATATTTGACCTGAAAGCAACAAATACTGCAACCAAAGTACCTATGCCAGTTTCTGTTCTATTAAAAACAAATTCCTCTTGCTCTATTTATTCCAACTAAAATCACAGAGATGTGCTAATTTACAGGCCAGCAGAGTGCTTGTCACATGCACATTAAAATGGTGAACACGCAATCTTTTAGGGAGGTGAATAGTGGCAGGTGTCTATTCTTCCTCTAAATCCTGCCCAGGAGACTGCCTTGCCTGGGCGTAACCCAGCAGATGAAGTCATCTACCTCTCCTGGCCACCATCATCTGATTAAGGGAATTCAGACTACATGCTTTAGATGGTGAACATCTCACAAAAGGGATATGTTATCAGAGATAAAGTGTATGAATTCCACGTATGACCACTGCATCATTTGTGAATGCTTACCGTATATGACTGTATGAATGGGCCACCTGCATCTCAGAATGTTTTTGGAAAAAGGGATTAAATATAATTGAAAGAAACCCAAGAAAGAGCAAAAAGCAAAGGCTATAAGGAATGAGTCTATAAGGTTTTATTTTTTTTCTTCCCCTTTGAGAGTTAGTCAATTCATAACCTAGATTCCTCCCTAGCCGCACAGCCCACTATGGTAGCCACTACTCATATGTGACTATTTAAATTTAAGTTTAAGTTAAAATTAAATAAAAAATTTATTTTCTCAGTCACACTAGCCACATTTCAAGAATACAACAGCCACATGAGTTAGTGGTTGCCATACTGGACAGCACAGATGTAGAACATTTCTGAAAGCTCTCTCAGTGCTGACCTAGAGCTAGCTTTGGTATTTTCATCTTTTCATGATGCAATACAATTGCCAAATTTCTTACTTCTCATATACTCAAAGCAACCTCTTGAAAAAAATTTTTTTTTTGAGATGGAGTCTCACCTCTTGAAATGTTTTTAAGATTGTTACAGTATAAATTCTGGAAAAGGTTCTAGAACAAATTACAAAAGGTTGATTTCTGAGTACACATTAAGGGAAGCTGTGATAATTAGAAGCCACCAAACATTCACTAAAATTGAGTTACTACATATTTACTTCAGTGACTGGAATAAAAATCTAAGCTTCAATGAAAGAAAGGAATTATTTGTTTTCATTGCCAAATATTTGCAGTTCTTGCACATAGTAGGTACTCAACAAATAACTTTTGAATGACTATTAGAGAAATAAAATTGATATAGTCAGTTTCAGTTTTCATCAAGTTAAATTAGAAAAGTCCTTACGCTGTCATTGAAGAAATGGTTACTGGGTCGTAGGGCAGTTGGGTGAGTTGCCAATGAGTTAACCAGTCATGAGAAGTAGCTGACGAAGAGAGCATGAGACTTGAAATTAGATACAGACCTACCTTCAATTCTTGGCTTTCACTTAACCTGTGTAATCCCAGGCAGCCATTTCACTTTTCTGAATCACTGTTTCTTCATCCTCAAATTGGGCATAATAGGGAGCTCATATCAAATATGGCGATATTAAAAGCTAGCATGAACATAGCCTGGAAGGTTTCTAGTAGAATGTTATGGAGTGGTTCTTCACACTTAGCTAGCCAGTGCTTCTGTCTCTGACTTCAGTAAGGATATACTGATTAAATTTGTGGATGACCCAAGATGGAGTAAGAATCAGAATTCAGAGGGACCTTAGTAGACAAAAAGATAAGCTGAATACAATCCTTAAAAGTTTCATAAGGGTAAATAATAATTAAGAAAACTGCAACAGTAATTGACAGAGGACATGTAGTTTAACCTCATTGTGCAACAGACTTGGGGATTAAAAAATAATGTCATTCACTGTGTGATGTGGCTGCCAGAATTTAGATTTTAGCAATAGGAATAAGGTATGCAGAGTAGCACATCAGAATGCCTAGGAAGTTAAAAATGCCGATGGCTGGGTTATTGCCAGAGATTAATTAATTGATGTGGGATGCAGCTTTGGCATTGGGATATTTCATGCCCCTCCCCTGCCCCAGGTGATCCTAATTTGAGAACCACTGGTTTAGGCTGAGGGAGGTCTTGACGATTTCTGTTCGCTCCACATTTACATAGTCTATTAAGTTACTTGCATGGAAAAATGCATGCTGCATGTAGTTCCGAATGCCCCATCCAAAGCTTGGAGTGTATCAGGAAGAGTGTGGGGACAGTGAGTGGATGGCAATTATAAGAGACATGTTGAAGAAAACAAGAAGTTTGTCCTGAAGAATAGTAGGAAGAGGTAACCGCCTTGAACATTGCCTGCTTGGTCTATTTTAGGAAGCTGGGTTCAGTTCTTCTCTCTGGTATTCCAGAGGATAGAAAGCAGTCCACTGGGTGGCAGCTTCAGGAGATGGATGTAGGGAAGCATTTGCTTACTACAGTGCTTTCTAGAGATGGTGGGCTTGCCAGGTGCTGGAGATTTACAAAGACCTCACAGATTTTGTTGAGAATTTAAAGGGACTTAAATGTTTATTGGCAGATTCAACTTCCAGAAGGTTTCTTTTCATCCCTCTCCTCATCTCTTACTCTTTTGCTTTCATCCACTGCCTTGGCCGCACTGGTCTCATAGATGTTATTTAAGCCCCCGCATGCACCATCTCAGGGTCTTTGCACTTGCTGTTCTTCTTGGTTGAAATACTTCACCTCCAGATATCTGGACAATTTCCTCTCATGTTTTTGCTCAGATTACAACCTTTCCCTGGACTCCTTGTCCTTCTTTCTTTTTAATGTTTCTCTATCCCCATCTCTCTTACACACACACGCACAGACACAGACTCACACACACAAATACGCATACATGTGTATGTTTTCCTCTAACAAAATATAAGCCCCACAAGGGCCAGGACTTTTGTTGGATGTGTTTGCCAATGTATCCCCAGGGCAAGTGTAGTGCCAGGCTTTCAGAAATGCTCAAGCAATAATTTGTTGTTGAATAGATCTCTGGGATCTTCTGGTTCCTTGGAATTTCACCAGTGGTAGCTTGAATTTCCTATTCGGGCCTGGACAAACATCCTGTGAAGAATGCCACCCAATTTGTATCTTTGAAGGATGAATCCAATAATATGTGGGTAGAGTGACCACTTTCAAGCTTTTCTTCTTTCTTCTTTTCTCCCCCTGCATCAAACAGGAACAGCATCTTCTAAAAACAAAACTTTATTCATTGGTCAGCAGTTTCATGCAACCATTGAGTGAAATCCAATGTGGAAAGGAAATCCAGAACTTTACTGCAGTGTAATTTGTTTCTTCTGTGTTGCTTTGTGTACAGTAAAGGTCAATAATGCACAGGAAAGCTAGGTTTAATTTCTTTGATGTGTAAAAATTAGTGCTTTGTCATCAGTTACAGTTGCAGGAGGACAAATCACTGGCACATAAAGTTGTTCCTGCTATATAAATTACAAATCTTGTTAGGAAAAAATATACTCACATCATCCCTTGTTATTTTAAAAATGCCAACACTGATAAACAGTCAGCCTTGGACATGTATTAAAATCTTCAAGTTGTACTAAAATAAATTTAGCCTTTTAAGATAACACCTCATTTTAATTTCATACATGATTAAATCCATCAATTCAAAGGTCTTTTAAGATGAAAGTTTTGAAATCATAATAGTACCCTCTAACTCCCTGAGAAAAACTTAAACCTCTTTCTACTTCATTAATAATGTTCTTGACAGACAAAATTTTTAAAGAAAATCCTCAGCTTTGTTTTGTGTTTTTGTGTGTTTTTCTTGAGAAGAGGAAATTAAATTATGATCATAAATCCCTTTCATTTTTAGAACTAGATTTTTCTTTTAATCATAATCCAGAGGAAGTGGAAAAAGCTCTGTGAATCAAGTTTTGTATTTCTAACATGATGACATAGTCTAAATTATTGTCCAATATTCAGCAAAATCTTTATTTCTATATGTGGCAGAACTGAATATTTTAGTCTTAGCATAAATAGTGCCTCCTCTTCCCTATCCAGGTTGATGACTGCTTCCTTGTGACTTTGCAAACACAACTTCTTCTTCTTATTATTATTTCAATAGGATCTGGGAGAACCAGTGGTGTTTGGTTACATGAATATATTCTTTAGTAGTGATTTCTGAGATTTTAGTGCACCCATCACCCAAGCAGTGAACACTGTACCCAATGTGTCGTCTTTTATCCCTCATCCCCATCCCACCCTTTCTCCTGAGTCCCCAAAGTCCATTGTATCATTCTTACACCTTTGCGTCCTCATAGCTTAGCTCCCACGTATGAGTGAGAACATACGATGTTTGGTTTTCCATTCCTGAATTACTTCACTTAGAATAGTAGTCTCCGGTTCTATCCTGGTTGCTGTGAATGCTATTATGTTATTCCTTTTTATGGCTGAGTAGTATTCTATGGTATATATATACCACATTTTCTTTATCACCTTGTTGGCGGATGGACATTTGGGTTGGTTTTATATTTTGGCAATTGCAAATTACGCTGCTATAAACATGTGTGTGCAATTTTTTTTTTTGTATAATAACTTCTTTTCCTCTAGGTAGATACCCAGGAGTGGAATTGCTGGATCAAATGATAGTTCTACTTTTAGTTCTTTAAGGAATCTCCACACTGTTTTCCATAGTTGTTGTACTAGTTTACATTCCCACCAAGAGTGTAAAAGTGTTCCCTTTTCACCACATCCATGCCAACATTTATTATTTTTTGATTTTTTTGGTTATGGCCATTCTGCAAACCCAACTTTGAATAAACTGTCAAAGGTTGGGGCTGGATATGGATCTGATTACTCACCATGGCCCCGGAGGCCACTTTCAGGCAGAGCAGTCCTGCAGCCTTTCCAGAGGAGGCAGCCTCCTGCCCATGTCAAAGACCTTGGAGGCTAGAGTATTTGCCCTTCTGCTCTAATCAAGATCTCCTTGGAAAGAAAGCTCAATCAGCAAATCTTTATTGAGCACCTTCCATCAGATAGATTCTCCAGCCCCAAGCTGGTATGGTGAGGATAACTATATCTACTGTAAAATACCTGACCTAAAGAAACAATGCAACATGTGCATATACAATTTTAAAAGAAAAGCTGTTCACCATTTTCTGCAGGAAAAACTATATCTATAATATATGTATTCACATGTTTATTTTTATATATCAACATTTATCTGCTTTTTCTTTCCATGCCTCCCCTCTTTCCGTCCTTTCTTTTCCTCCTGGATACATCCATTCCTGCAGCTTAATTCTTATTAGCTAAGGGTTATATTGCAGATATATGAATTAAGAGCAAAGGCTTTAGAATCTGGCAGATCTATGTTTGAATCCCAGCTCTGCCACTTCACAAAAAGATTGTTCTATTTGTTATTGTTACTGGCACTTTTATTGCCATCATTTGTAGTACAGACAATAATTACTTGTGCTATTTATGTTTATTAGTTATTTACCATATCAGGCACTAAGGGATTTGCATGTATTTTGATTTTAATCCTTGTAACAATTATATAGTGTAGGTAGTATTATCCCCATTTTATGGCTAAGGAAACTGCCTTGAGATTTTAAGTAATGTGTTGCCCAAGGTCGCATAATAAGTATGTAAAGGAACTGAAACTAGCTTTGTGTTTTGAACCTACGAAGATTCGCTTTATCCTCTGTAAAATGGAGATACTGATTCCTGCCATGGTAGCTGGTTGGGATGATTCAATGAGATGGAATATTTCGCATTTGCAGTTTGGTTCCCTGCATATAACATATGCTCACACAGGATATGGCTGTTCCTCCTCTGCTTCTGCTACCTCCTTCAAGGTTGAATAATCTTTCTTTCTTCTCTCTTAGCTATTTCCCAGCCCCTCACTTAAGTTTATAACTATATTCTTTTCATCAACCTAGAAAACCAAATGAAGCCTGAAGTATTGAGAACTCAGGAAATGTTTTTGAGGTCCCATGTGATTCAGTGGCAAAGGCAGAGCAGGTGCAGATGCAAACCTCTGGGCTCTTAGATGTGAACCCTCTGCCTGGTGTTTTATCCTAGCTTGTCTCTGCAGCAAAGCAGGTGCTGGGGTCCGAGGGGGTCCTTGAGGCCAACTTCCCCTGGGCACAGAAATGTGCTCTCCCTAGAACCATCACATGGAGATTTTCCTGGCGATCAGGGGCCCTAAAGGGTGAAAGGGTTTTGACCATACATCACTAAAAGTGTGTTAGTAAGAGGCATGAGGCAGCTTGCGACTGGACGTGGTGGATGTGTCATATCACATATGAAGTGGCATGATTTGATAGTGTGCCATTTTCTGTCTGTAACTAAATCAGATTCTGTGGTTGAAAAGGACTCATACATAAACTTGGTGTCCTTTAATGCAGTCATAGTTCTTGTGTTAAATAAGTTAGGATTGGAGAGTTGCATTTCTAGACCCGAGGGGAGCAGTTCTGGATCTTGCTCTGGTTTCCTGAGTTGCTGCAGCATCCAACCCTGAGCAATTCCTGTGACTCGTGGTGGTTGTTATAGAGAGGGTACACAGTGGTGAATGAGAAGGAGGCTTATTATTGTTATCTGTAAGCACCACTTTTGCTTGAAAATGTGTAATGGCAAACTCAAAAGTAGAAATACTTATTCCCTATTAATTGTCTTTTTTGTCATAACTTTTTAAAATTTTTTGGGTTCTTTGATTCAAATTTCACAAGATCTCACCTAATATGCTGGTAAATTTCACCAGAAGTATGAAGACAGAATAAACTTTCTTGAATTTTTTTCCCTACAATGTAACAGTCTGCTTCTAGATGACTTCTTGAAGAATTATCTACCTAATTTGTATTTTTTAGGAGACATCAGAGACAGAAAAAAATTCACATTAAGGAAGATATGTGTATTATATAAGTAAATCCTCTTTGCTTACAGTTCTTTTTTAAAGCAAGCATTTTATACAAAATAAAATAACTTTAGCAGTTTGGTTCATTTTTAAAATATTTCATGCCTGCATGCATGATTAATTGAGACAATCATTCCATTTAACTAATATTTGAGGGCATACTATATGCCAGGAAATGGGGCTACTCAGGCCTTCACAGATCTTGTAATCTATCAACCAATACAAACAAATAATCAGGCCATTATAATTTAGAGGACAGTGTTTTGAGAGCACATGGCAGGGTGATCTAATGCTGACTTGGTGGAGGACGCAATGACTTCCTCCTGAATGAAGTAGGGTTTAAGCCAGGTCCTGAAGGAGCAGTGAGTGTTAACCTGGTGGAGCTGTTGGGGCAGGCTAGGGGCTTTGGACTAGGGAATAGCTCATGTAAATGCCTGGAGTGGGCAGCAAGCCATAGTGTTTTTGTGTTCTTCTTCTTCTCAGAGATATTTACATGGGCAAGAACTTCAGATTATACTTGATTGTGACATTTGCACTTTCAAAAAACATTGCAAAAGCTGCCTGGTGAAAACCATCCCAGTCTTGACAGGTGCATAGTCTGATATTTCCAAAGGTAGCAGTTGTCACATAGGTGGTCCTACCCTGTTGAGACACAAGCCCGTTAAGCAGTTTATTTTCACCCCATGGCCAGGTTGGCTTTGGAGCAATCAATGCAGCCTGGTGCAGCCTGGAGAAGAGATCCTACTGGATAAGGTGGGAAGCCTTTGTAAATCAAAGGTTCTAAGACTGCTCCTACTGGGAAGATAGAAGTGATGGGTGGAATGGATGGATAAGTATAAAGAAATTCTTTGGTTCTAGAACCCTCAATGTAAAAAACATTAGAGGCACACAGGTCATAATCATGTCGCATAATTTGATTAATTTCCTAAGAAACCTTAATACTACAAAGTCATATTGCATCATAAACTTACGTTTTATGGAGCAAAGAGCCCTGGGCTTGGGAAGGGTCCAAAGGGTCTGGGTTCTGGTTCCAACCACATGCCCTGGGGTCAATTATTTAATAACCTATAATGAAGCTGCCGTATTCTATCACCACGACATGGATCTGGTTGTGCCAAGGTAGACATTTGAGATTACATACCGTAAAATACCATGGAAAATAACTGTGGCTCTCACCAGCTCTAGCCTCTTTCTGGGCTTCATAGCTCCCCTTCCCCAGTGCTCCCTGAGAATGTATCATTCAGACCATCTTCCGTCCTTCATTCATAGTCATAGTCCCATGCCTCAGTGATTCAACAATCAGGCTCTCTTACCCTATTTTTGCTTACCCTTCTTTTTTCTTTCATTTCAGATGTTCAGTAACTGAAAACAAAAAAGGTTTAAGTATGATAATGAATTTTTTTCACACTCAAGAATATAAACATTGAAAAGATTGGCCTCTTTATGCTCCCTACAATGAGTGACAGGTTCTCACTTAATTTAACTTAAATGTAGAGATTATTGGCATAAGAGTTATTAATATAAAAGTCATGACTCAAAAAATATCTCCACTATTAAATATCCCCTGCAAAACTTTATTATCCAGGTCTTGGCATGAGCTTTGATTGTGTTGAAAGAATGAACTTGTGTTTTTGGCCCTGTAATGTGAATGATGGACAGGGGAGTGATTTTTCTGTTACTGGGTGGTCATCCTCTTGAACAAGAGGATTCTGAAAGTTTCTTTTTATATATTTGTGTATGTGTTTATTTTCTTTTTCCATTTTTGATTGTAGTGAAAGCTCTATCTCTAAGCATTAAAAATTAAACATTTAAAATGTGGTTTTGCGATGGGGAAAGGACTCCCTATTTAATAAATAGTGCTGGGATAACTGGCTAGCCATAAGCAGAATAGTGAAGCTGGACCCCTTCCTTAGAAAAATCAACTCAAGATGGATTAAAGACTTATATGCAAAACCTAAAACTGTAAAAGCCTTGGAAGATAACCTAGGACATACCATTCTGGACATAGGACCTGGCAAAGATTTCATGATGAAGATGCCAAAAACAATTGCAATAAAAACAAAAATTGACAAATGGGACCTAATTAAACTGAAGAGCTTCTGCACAGCAAAAGAAACTATCAACAGAGTAAAGAGACAATCTACAGAATGGGAGATAATATTTACAAACTAGGCATCTGACAAAGATCTAATATTCAGAATGTATAAGGAATTTTAAAAATTTACAAGCAGTGCTTAATGACGAGTTAATGGGTGCAGCACACCAGCATGGCACATGTATACATATGTAACTAACCTGCACATTGTGCACATGTACCCTAAAAGTTAAAGTATAATAATAAAAAAAAACAAAAACAAACAAACAAACAAAAAAATAATTTACAAGCAAAAAGCAAACAGCCCCTCTAGAAAGTGAGCAAAGGACATGAACAGACAGTTTTCAAAAGAAGACATGCAAACAGCTGACAAGGGATATGAAAAAATGCTCAATATCATTAATCATTAGAGAATGCCAATCAAAACCACAATGAGATACCATCTCGCACCAGTCACAATGGCTATTACTAAAAAGCCAAAAAACCCAGATTCTGGCAAGGTTGTGGAGAAAAGGGAACACTTATACATTGTTTGTGGGAGGGTAAATTAGTTCAGCCATTGTGGAAAGCAGTGGCGATTCCTCAAAGAACTTAAAACAGAATTACCATTTGCCCTAGGAATCCCATTATATACCCAAAGAAATATAAATCATTCTGCCATAAAGACACATGCATGCATATGTTTATTGTATTACTATTCTAAATAACAAAGACATGGGATCCACCTAAATGCCCATCGATGGTAGGGTGGATAAAGAAATGTGGTACATATACACCATGGAATACTATGCAGCCATAAAAAAGAACAAGATCATGTCCTTTGCAGCAACATGGATGGATCTGTAAGCCATTATCCTAAGAAAGCGAACTAATGAAGAAACAAAAACCCGAATACTGTATGTTCTCTCTTATAAGGGGGAGCTAAACAGTGAGAACACATAAACACGGACACAAAGAGAAGAACAACAGATACTGGGGCTTATTTCAGAGTGGAAGGTGGGAGGAGAGAGAGGATCGAAAAACTACCTATCAGGTGCCATTACTGTGCTTATTACCTGGATGATGAAATAATCTGTACACCAAAACCCTGTGACACACAGTTTACCTATATACCAAACCTGCACATGTACCCCTGAACTTAAAATAAAAGTTAAAAGAAAAAATAAAATGTGCTTTTAGAAGTATCCAGACCAGGCCAGAGCTTGTATAAATCCATATTACTATCTTACAGTTGGTCAAAGTAGTTAAGAACCTGTGTAATAGTGTTTTCTGGGATGTTGCAACAACTTTCTATCTTTATTGCAAGGGCTTTCTGTCTTCCTATTATACTAATTAATTCTTTCTGTCTTTCCTGATTATTGATGCCATGATGATTTTTTTTTTAAGAATTTGATCCTGCAAACTTTTATGCCTAAAATCTCTCTAGCTTTACTATTGCCTCGGGCAGGAATTTTTAACCTAAGTTCATAAATTGCAGTCAGGAAATTGGTGAACTCTGAGTCTTTCTGCAAACTTCTGTGTGTAGAGGATCCAGAGTTTGAGTCAGACCCTGAAAGATATCCTTGATCAGATTTAGAATATCCTAACTCTTTAGTAAGAAATAAACCTGTCTAGCTTTACATGCAGCCACCAGCCGTGACAGGAGACTCACCCCACACTGACCTATTATTCAACATTTCCTGATGCTTCCCTGCTTCTCTGCCTTTGAACCTGATGATCATTCTACTTATAATGTCCTTTCCTCATCCTTAGCTTTGCCTGTTGAAACCTTCAAGATTTTACTCCAGAGCCACCTTGTCTGGAGAGATTTTATTTACTTTGTGAGGAACAAAATGCTGCTCTTTTATCTTTTCTCCTCCTTTATAACACTCATCACATCTCCCCACTAAGTTTGTGGACAAGGAATGTATTCTGTTTATCTGTGCATTCCCAGCCCAGAGGAAGGTACTGGCCCAGAGTAAATGCTCATTAAATATTGTGAATAAATGGGCAAAAGGATAGAAGACACATTCTTTACTTAGATGGAGTTAAGATAAACTTAGAGAGTTAGTGCTAGAATCAACCTTGCCTTCTTGCTGGCAAATGATTTACATAATCTGGACTTCAAGTTGCCTGTCCCCTGGATGAGGTATCTCAGTCTTCTATGTTAAATAATAGTAAATTGATTCTTTCTTCAACACAAACAGAGTATAACAAATACCTCTAAGTTTTATGAAACAAAAGATTTCTGGTGCTGGAGATTGATTTTGGTAGTTATAAGCTTCTCAGTGTATCTCCAAAGAGACAAGGGGCCTAGGTGGATAGAAATATTTCCTTTAAATCAGCCTGATAAAAAGTTCTCCATGGTAAGGTAGCCTTTGTCTTGTATTAAAACGCAGTTTTCTCACCAAGTGACTTTGGCAGGTTGGTGAATCCTTTAAGAAAAAGAGATCTGGTCTGGAGTTGTGGTCCCCCGGAGATTTAGTTGCTATTGTGATCATCTGATGACAGCAGAAAACCCAGGGGGATCAGCATGGTTTATTTCAGACTGCATGGATGTCAGCCTGGTATTATAGGAGTGGGAGCTACCTAGGCAGATGGCTGCTTCCTGATTTGTGGATTGGGAACACGAATTGAGCAGCAGCCAATGCAGTGACACTTGTAATACTCTTCTGAAGCCCTCTTTTTTTTTTCTGTCCGCTGAGAAACAGTACCCACCTGCTAATCTACAAGGCAAAGCCATCCTTATTTCAAAGTGTATATGATACAACAAAATTCTTTATGCTGAAAGGCTTTAAAAGGCCTCTAAATTTCTAGAAATGAGATTTAATCTGATATTTGAATCTTATGCCTTATATCCAAAGAACAGTCTCTCCCTAGTCCCCATTTCTATATATAGATGCAGAAATTTCATAATTGGAAACCTGTGACTTTAGCTTATGGCTTGGTCCCTTGTGAAGAATGTATTGTGCTTTTTAAGTGATGTGTGTATTTGTCTGAATTAGTCTATCAGAAGTTTCTTTTTGAGAATAGCCATTGATGAAGATGAGAAACAGAGCTGGTAGGGACATGAGGAGGAAAACAAACCCATTAAAGAGAGGAAAGAGCTCCCTGCCCCCACCCCCACCAACCCAATAGCATTTAAGGCCACCAAAGGGAACGTTTTCTGTGTTACTGTTTATTCAGGAGCTGGCTTCTAACCTGCCATATGCTTCACTGTATTTAGAGAGCCTAGGTAATGTTCTCTCATTTTGTAAGGAGATAATATTACTTAACCTAAGAGCTTGTGCAAAAGTGGGGAAAATAGTTGGCTAATAAGTTACATGCATCCATGAGTTGCACAATAGAGATGAAATGATGACAAATTGGGGTGAGAGGCAATGAGTGTTGTATGGGAACTACAGGATTTGAGATTTGAAAAGAGCCATTTTAAGAGCCCATTTTTTTGCTTTTTCTACTCAGCTTAGGACCCCAATTATTACTTACTAGCCTCATTTCACTGGACTTCACCAATTCACACACCTGTCACCCAAAATACTACCAAATATTTTCTTTAATGTTATTTTTGCATTTAATCCTCATGAAGGTTAATAAAGTCTTCTCTCTCTATGTGGTATGAAAGCATAACTGATGACTTTATTGGTGCAGATATATTATGGCTGCTTTTGACATTTATGTTTTCCGTCCAGATAGATGAATGATTCCAGTGAAAGTAAATCAATTGCACCCAGACTGTGGGTATAAAACACCACGCTCAGGGTTTTCCTTCTTGTCTGGCAGATAGTAGAGGATGTGAAATATTGAAATTTGACTTAATGCTGTATGTTTCTTCTGAAAAAGAGAATTTCCTTTGACTATCTCCTAAGGTACATCTGTGATTGATATTTCCCCTGGCATTTAGTGCCAATCCAGGGAGGGGATGCCCCTTTTGTGGGGCCTGTTTGCTCTCCAAGGGAGCCTTCATGGCTTCCTTTGGTCTAGTTGGAGTAACCTGTTTTTTCTTCTAGAGGATTGAATTCAATTAACAGGGATTACAAATTCAGTTATTAGGAATTTATCAGTGATGGCAAATGGAATTTTACTGGTGTATTAGTCCATTCTTGCATTGCTATCAAGAAATGCCTGAGAGTGGGAAATTTATAAAGAAAAGAGGTTTAATTGGCTCACTATTCTGCAGGCTGTACGGGAAGCAGAGTGGCTTGTGGTTCTGGGGAGGCCTCAGGAAACTTCAAATCATGTTGGAAGGCAAAGGGGGAACAGGCATCTTACATCGCAGGAGCAGGAGGAAGAGAGAGAGTTGGGGGTGGGGTGCCACACCTTTAAACAACCAGATCTCACGAGATAACTCACTCACTATCACAAGAACAGAACCAAGGGGATGGTACTAAACTATTCAGGGAGGATCCACCCCGCCTACACACACCCATTTCCAATCACCTCCTCACCTCCAACATTGGGGATTACAATTCGACATGAGATTTAGGTGGGGACACTGATTGAAACTTTATCAACTGGATTCCCAACAACTGGAAACATGAGAGAGTAGTTTCAGTTTCTAGGATGGGTTTAACTGGCTTTCATGATAAAAAGAGAAATATTTCTTGATCCACAAGTATACAGGTTTTTGTTGTTGTTGCTGCTGTTTTTTCCAAAAGTGATTTGAGTTCCTAGTGTAAATCAAAACCAGATGCAACTGTAATTGCCAATTGATGGTAGAAATGGACAGGTAAATCCAAGAAGTGTATTTCAATTTTTAAAAAGTTCTGTACCCTGGAATTCCCTTCTTCAGCTTGCCTTCCACCTCTGCATTCAGGAGTGCTATGGCCCTGATCAATCAAAATGAACACTGGCTGTAAACAGCCAGCATGGTGGTGGTGCTATGCCTGAATGTCAGCCTTTTCTGGTCCTTCGAGCAAGAATTAATTGCGTTCTCATTAGGGGTCCTGGGAACTTCAGGATCAATCTTTCTTGTGGAATTGAGCACATTGTTTTAAAGCTATTTGTTTATTTGTCCAGTTCAATTTCCTTCTAGACAGTGAAGCACTTGAGGGCAGGGACTGTATTTATCTACCTTTGTATCTTTATCACCAACTTGGTGCCTAGCACAGAGACAGTTCTCAGTAAATCTTTGCAAAATAAATTAAAATTGTAGAGGATATTTAGAATTTTTATTCTAAGATAAATGCAAATGTGTTATTGTGTCAAGCACTCATCTGTATTTAAATCCCACTTACTGGAATGTATTTTAACAATAGTTTAGTCTGTACCCTAACACTGACTGTGCGAATTTCTGACTTATAGTTTAAAAGTCTCTAGGGAAGAAAATTTCAAAACTTCCTCGTTGCTCTTTTTAGAAGTTCAATTACAGTAATAATCAGCACCTACTAACTCACTGGGATATTTCTAGTATTATTTGCTCTCATGTGACCATATAGCATGTATCTCAAGTGCTGCACAAGATTTGCAGCTGTGACTGTATGGAAAGCTTGGGAAATATTGTGCTGAGCTCCTTTTGTAAGGGATGTGGTTTCTAGATTCTGTGTTCAGGGAAAAAAAAGTCTAAAACCTGCAAGTACTCATCTGTGGAACATTTAATTTCATTACTTTGTTAGCAAAGTGTGTATCTGGAGGTAAACACCAATCAGCTACAATTAGCTTCAGGCCCAAGAGAATTGAGGTTAGGAGTCAAGACAGAAAGATGGCTATTGCAGGAAAATACATTTGCTCTAGACTAGGATAAACTTTCCTATTGAAATATGAAATAGACCATTACACAGAAGTTTGCCTACCACTAAAAGTGTTCTAGAACATTATAGTTCAAGGGTGCCAAATTTTAAGCAAAGTCCTGTGGTTTCAGTGATACTATTATCAAATCATAATTCCTGTAAGAACAATCTCTCCCACTAAAGTGTAGCTTTCTCTCACACACTTATTCATATATTCTGGCTGTCCTCTGTCTTCCACTAATCTGAGAAGTTTATGGCACAAATCTGATTCTTTTCCTTAAATACTTGTATTAACCAGGTTAATTCTTAGGTGGCCCAGTAACCTTGCGAAGAAAGATCAGTTTGGGGCAAACCATGTGAAGCCCCGTTTCAAATTCATTTCTGCCCTACTTTCTGTCTGCTTTAATCCACCACATTTCCTTGTCTACTTTGTACTCTAGGTCAAACCACAGCAGCACATTTTAAAACCCGGTAGGAAGCGGGTCTCAGAGCTCTAGAGGAACTATTATGCCAGTCTTACAAATTATTTTTTAATTATCAATTTCTCAGACAACTCACTTGGTTTACTTTCAGGAAAAATGTTATCGCTGTAAATGAGTTGTACTTTCTTCTGTCAGAAAACATAAAGTGTGTAACCCCTTTTATTTTAGCTGAGTGTAAATTTTTAGATTCAAATTGTTTGCCATGTATTTCTTAGTTTCTAAATTTGAAATGAAGCAACATAAACAATGGTTTCTGCCCGGAGAAGGTCATGCCAGTCAGGACCCTGCGCATTGATGGTCATCTTCAGGTGATTAACGTTGATAGATATCTGAGCAGAGAATAGTGCAGGATGGAGAAGGAGCCATCCACATACAGGGTTTAGCACATTCAGAGTAGACTCACCAGGCTAATGCTCATGGGCCCGCTCTGGTTTCATTTAGGGCTGAGAGACTGATTCTATGAATGGACAATGGCCAGACCCTATATGAAAATATAACCCTGACCCACAACCTGCAGCAACCCGCCCAGGAAACTGACTCCTTATTCTCAATAAAGAACCCAGAAAGCTAGCCTGCCATGAGTTAGACTTGTAACAAGTCAGATTGCAATCTCCAGTAACCATCTAGGAAGCTAAACAATAACTTCAACAATTGACCCTAAGTGGCCAGGACTTGATCAATGACTGGCAGCTTCCCTAATTTTTTGTCCCCATTTTTAACTTAGGATGAACGAGAGACAGCCAAATAACACACCCCTAACAAATCAGACAGGATGCCCCACTTCCTGTTAGACCACCTACAGCTTCCCTGCACACCCATAACCTTTAATTAGGGCACATCTGAAACCTTCCTTTTTTTCAGGATAAAGCTTTCCCACTTCTCTTCCTGCCTTTGTGTCTCCGCCAAAATGCAAGTGACAGTGTGGCTGACTCCCTGCCTCTAGCAAGCTCAGAATAAATAGCCTTTGCTTGTTCTCATTTGGTTGGTCTTTGTTTATTTCCAGAGGGCCTAGTTGGGCAAGAAATGATATTGTCCAGGAGCACGTTTTAATTTCATGGTCTCTGTAGGTAGGTGATTCCATGTAGCTGTTGTTCCTTCGGGTACATTAGCATTTCCTAGCTTTGGGGTGGGGGCTGTGGCTGACCTGTGAGAGATGCAGCCTTGCTCCCACTTGCTGTTCCACGTGTGGAAAGGGCAGAGCAGTAAAGCACGTTGCTAAATGTCAACGCATGCATTAGGTATTACCATCTCACGGTGAACCCCATTCACATGGCGCCCAGTAGGGAGGAGCAGAGGGGCCTCTTTGCAACAGAGATCAATGGCCAACAGCTTTTCTTTTTTTAAAATGTAAAACTATAAAGGAAAACCTTTTCAAACATTATCCTCAAAAGATTTGGAAATAGGAGATCTGAGATTAGTGGGTCACTGAAGGGCTAGCACTTGCTTATAGATGACTTAGCTTAGAAACTCCAACTTCCTCATACTTTTGTTTCTGCTGATAATAGAATGCAGTACAACAGGAGTGAAAAACAAAGCCAAGTTATTTCTTTATCTTTTTCTAATGAAAATTCAATGACATTTCAGCAGTGACCTCTTCCCAAACCTTAAGGAGTACATATAAGTGTTAAGATGAGAAGTTAGACCAATTGCCTAAGAACAGTTTGAAAGCATATCACACCTTATTTTGTTATTATATTTGGTTTCTACTACGTAGAGTTCATTACCTGTGTTCTCTCTGTTGTTACTATATTTGAGAATTGTAATTATGGAGCTTTAATAGGATGAAAGAAAAGAAGGATGCAAAAATACTTAAATACTGTTCATGATGAAAGATCTACATTATTTTCAAATTATCTTTTATTTTATTAGCTGAGTTTTTAGGGTCCTACGGCAATATACTAGAGTCCAAGTATTTTTTCAAAGTAATTTAATTTTATGTTGTTATGATTAGGTAAGTCTACTGAATTGAATCAATTTATAGGAAAAATATGAGATTAGTATTATTAAATTTCATACTGTAGTCTGGTTTGCTTTAATATACCTATATATGTATGTGTGTGTGTATTTAAGACTTTAGTTGTGAAATATAGACTCCTGTTAGTAACTGATGCCTTTTCCTTTTCTCTTTGATTAGAAGAAATACATTAGAAAGGTATCAGAATCAACTCATTTGCCAGTTGGCAAACATTCCTGGAATTTTAAGAATTGTAACAACAATAAAACAATAACTGTTTATTAAGTGCTTACTATGTGCACTGTCCTTAGTGCTTTACTTCTGTTATTTTAAGTGTTAGAGTATTTATAGAGATCACAGTAATAATCCTTTCATTGTTTATGCACGCACATTTGCAATGTAAATTTGCTGTCTGCCCCACCTCCTTCTGTGAGGGAAGTCTATTTTCCCCTTCTCTGAATCTGGTCTGGCCCTTTGACTTTCTATGATGAATAAACTGTGGTGAAGGTGATATTTTGCAAGACAAGGCCTTGGGAGACACTGCTGCTTTCTCTGTCAGCTTCTTGGAACCCAGAGCTGGGATGAATGACCATGGAGGGAAGAGGCTCAGCCACAGAACTAGCACAACCCCCTGATATGCAAGTGAGGCCATCTTGAACAACCCAGGTCCAGCTGAGCTAACAGATGGCTACAGGCAAGACCCAAACCAAATGGTACCCCACAGAATTATAAACCAAGCAAATGTTTGTTTTTTAAAAAAATTTTAACTTTTTATTATTTTATCGTTAATTGTAGTAAAATACACAGAACATAAAATTTACCATGTTAACTATTTTTAAGTGTACAATTCAGCAGTATTAAGTATATTCACATTGTTATACAATTAATCTCCAAAACGTTTTCATCTTGTAGAACTGAAACTCTATACCCAGTAAACAACAACTTCTGTTTCTCCCTCCTGCCATTCCCTCACAATTACCATTTTACTTTCTGTTTCTGTAGCTTGACTATTCTAGATACCTCCTCATACAAGTGAAATCACGCTATATCTTTATGTGACTGGCTTATTTCATTAAGGATAATGTCCCTCAAGTTTTATCCATGTTGTAGCATGTATCAGAATATCCACCTTTGTGAGGCTGAATAATATCCACTATAGGTATATGTCACTTTTTTTTCATCCATTCATCTGTCAGTGGACACTTGTGTTGCCTTTATCCAAATGGCTGTTGTAAATAATGCTGCTAAAAACATGGATGTGCAGATATCTGTTTGAGACCCTGCTTTAGATTCTTGTGGATATACCCAGAAGTGGAATTGCCAGATTATATGGTAATTCTATTTTTTAACTTTTTGAAGTGTTGTTGTTTTAAGCCATTCATAACTGAGGTGATTTGTTCTGTGTGATAGCTGAAACACCTAACTGAATTTTGACAACAAGGCTTCGAGGTAGTTTCTACCATTCTCATTTTTCAAGGGAGAAACTTCACTTATCCAAGGTCATATGGTTTGGACAAACAGAGCCAGGCTTTGATACCATGAAGTCTGGTACCAGAACCTCACTCTGCGGCACACTGTACCACTTTACAGAAAGCATGTTCAGAATTGTTTTACCTATAGTGGTTGACACTGGACAGAAAGAAACATCAGTAACCAACAATATTGAAAAGATCCCTATCTAGGACTGATGTAGTTCAAGGAAGTATACTTTTCCAGAGTTTATAGTATTTATCCATTGTATGGTGGCCTCTGAGCTTATTTCTGTGTTGTCAGCTAGGCTTACCCTGGTGGTGTTGGAGGGAATAGTACTGGGTGATCTACAGGGAGGTCCACTCACCCCACTCCAGGGCTGCTGGGTCCAGATGGGCAAATTGGGTTCGAACAAAGGGCCTTGCCAGAGTGGGCTGGAATCCAGAGCCCATCTGGATTCCACTCAGGTGGGACCAAGCCTGTGCTCTGGCCATCTGGGAGTAAGGGGTCCTTTTTCTAATGGATCCTCCCCGGAAAGGCTCCTTTGTGCAATTCATCTGACCGGAGAAGGTCCTCTCCTTAAGTCCTTCCTCTTCCCTCAGATAGCGGGGCTGTTGTTGAACTGTATCACAGCTGCCTGTCCTCCCCATCACCAAGTCCCTGCCCCTTAGTGCTGGATGACTGTTGTTTCTCCTCCATCAGGGTAACCTGTGTTGTTGAAAAAGCCACCAGAAAAAACTGTGGTTGAGCAATAATGAACTCTTGACTTGAGCATTAAAGCAGGGCCCCAGTGGTTTGCAGGAGCCGGTCAAGTAGAGATAGACCGAGATGGAGATGAGCCACTGTCAGCCGAGTGTGTAATCCAGGAGGCTGTCTTTACACAGTCCTGGGCTTTGAAGTTGGAGCAACTCCTGGCTTTACCATCTAGGAACCATGTGACTTTGGACACTGTACTTAACCTCATCAAGTCTCTGAGACACAGGTACATGAGAAATGCTTGCCTTACAGGACTGCTATAGGCTCAAAAAACAAAGTCTCTAAAGGGACTGGAAGAGAATCTATTAAATAGTCAATGTTCGATACATGTTCATTGTTACCACACCCATTCTTCCTCATTACTTCCTTCACCTCCTCCCAAATTCTTCTACAGTAATAATAATATTAATATTACAACTATTACCATTAAAACCAGAGGCCAGTTTAGTTAGATTTGGTGGTATCTGATATGATTCACATTAAGAGAGTTATAATGAAGACCTGCTTGTGATTGCAAAGGTTCACTTGCAAAGGGATAGGATGAATGGGATGTGGATTAGCAGCAGCATTATAAAAAACTTTACAAGTTTCAGTTGAGAATAATCTAACATGCTTTGACCTAAACAAGCATACAAGTAAGCCCAAAAACAAGGAGTAGGGAAGGGCATCCACCAACCACAAGGCCAAGGGAAGGCCTAGGTATCTCTACAGGACAGTGAAGAATTGTGGCCTATAGTTTAATCCACCACAAAGGGCATGCAGTGGTATGGTTGGACAGTTTTTAAAGCATTTATCCATCCTAAATGGGCAGTCCCAATGCTTGATTAGTAGTGCCAGTGTAATGCCTATTGTTAAGTATTTTGAGTAGCATCCTCATTGCTAAGAATTTCATCTACAGTATATCATTTACTCTTTTTCTTTCTGCATTAGTCTTTATATTGGATACTTATCTATGTATTTATGTTTATTTAAATAAACTTAGGGGTACAAGTGCAATTTTGTTACATGGATATATTACAGTAGTGGTGAAGTCTGGGAGGAAATACCATTTACTTTTAACAACAACCATATACTTTTTGTACATATAAAGCACAGATACATGTGCAGTATATAAACAGATACACAGTATATCTGTGACATTAAAATTTTTATGTGGGGGAGCAATTAGAAAAAATGTCTAAAAAGTGTCCTTAGAGGGACAATAATGAAAACATCTAAGAATTACTGCCAATTGACATTTTTATTAAATAAATGTGAAAATATAGGTTGAGAGGTTAAATAATTAGTCCAAGAACATAAAATTATTAGGTGTGAGAGCTCTGACTTATACCCAGGTTTGTGCGATAATGAAGTGTGTGCTTTTATCCACCTTACCACCTTGCTTCCTTGCCCTTCATTCAGCTCTCTGAACCTCTGCTTCCCTCCATGTGCTTTACTGCTTCCCATCCTCCCAAATTTCTCTGTACCCTCCCCCGGTACTGGCCTAGATTCTCCTAAACTGCTCTGTCCCCCTTCTAGGATCTGAGATCCCACCTCTTTGGTTTCATTGTTAGTGAAGGAGTGCTTCAAGGGAAATTTCTGCTCTTGGGTTGGAGGAATGAGTGTTTGCATTTTAATTCCCATTCAGAGACATTTCTCAAAGGACTGGGTCTTTTCCAGTGGGACTTCAGGATCTCTCACATGCCAGTGGGAAGCAATTTGGAGCTGTGTGCTTTGCAAACCCATGCAAATCATAGCAGGAAGGCCGATGCCTATCTCTAGCTAAAGCCTTATGTGCTACATATCTTCATGTGACCGTCTGGACAAGAATCCCCTGCTCTTATGCCATAACCTGGGCTCTACACCTGAATTTCTCCATGTAGCAATTCCAAGAAAATTCAATCTTCAAAACACATTTTTTAGTAAATAGAGGCAGCCATGAGAAACATTTTGTTGTTGCTCTGAAAAGTTGTTGTTTTATAAAATGGAATAGTCAATCTCAGCTTTCTAAACAGAGTTTCTAGGATCAATTTATCAGGAATGAGTGGATTCCTTTCTCTTCCTCCCAAAGGGTCTATGGAAGATGAAGAATACAAGCAATAATAGCAAATCAATCAAATTTACATTGCAAAGAGTCCTTCACAAAAGTACCTGAGAGGGCTCTACCTAGATAATCAGATGCTAACATTACCTTTTTCCCAAATATAGTCCACCTCTGCAAAGAACCAAGGAGTGTTGGCTTCAGCTTCTCTACAGAGTCACTGGTGGTTAAACTCAAAGTAGCAGGGCCTCACATTTGGGCATTGCTGTGTAGGAGGTGCCAAGAGTCAGTCACTCAGCTGATGGCCTCTGGTTTCCAAAGGAAGAACAAAAACTGTTCAGAGCTATTGTTCAAAAAGGAAAAAAGGATTACTCCCCAAATTTTAGCACCCAAAAGCACACATGTGAGTGTCAAGTGCTAACATTTGCCCAAGTCAGGTCTGGTGGCTCATGCCTGTAATCCCAGCACTTTGGGAGGCTGAGACAGGAGGATCGCTTGAGCCCAAAAGTTCAAGTCTAGCCTGGGCAGTATGGTGAGAACCCATCTCTACAAAAAATTAAAAATAATAGCCAGGCATGGTGGTGCCTGCCTGTAGTCCAAGCTACTTGGGCAGCTAAGGTGGGAGGATCACCTGAGCCTGAGAGATCGAGGCTGCAGAGATCCATGATGGTGCCACTGCACTCCAGCCTGGGCAACAGAGCAAGATCCTGTCTCAAAATAAATAAGTAAAATAAAATACAATAAAATTTGCCTACATTGAATGCCTACAAAAGCCAAGGTTATTTCTTAGGTTATTTCTCTCATTTGATATAATGGATAAATTCATTCAAATGCCTCAGTTTCCCTATCTTTAAAATGGGAATCATAGGAATACCCACCTGCAATAGTTTACTAGGCCTATGGTAACAAGGTACCACAAACTGGGTGACTTAAATGAGAAACTTACTGTGTCACAATTCTACAGACTAGGCATCTGAGATCGAAGTGTCACAGCACTGTCTTCTTTCTCAGGGCTCCTGGCTGTGTGCTGGGAATCTTTGGTGTTCCTGATCTCTGCCTTCATCTTCACATGGTGTTCTCCCCTGTGTATGCCTGTGTCCCGTTTCCCCTTTTAACAATGGTACCAGTCATGTTGGAACAGGGACCCATCCTACTCCAGTATGACCTCATTTTATTTTTTGTTTGTTTGTTTGTTTGTTTTTAGACAGAGTCCCACTCTGTTGCCCAGGCTGGAGTGCAAGGATGTGATCTCGGTTCACTGCAACCTCCGCCTCCCAGGCTGAAGCGATTCTCTTGCCTCAGCCTCCTGAGTAGCTGGGATTACAGACGCACACCACCATGCCTGGCTAATTTTTTGTGTATTTTTAATAGAGACAGGGTTTCGCCATGTTGGCCAGGCTAGTCCCGAACCCCTGACCTCAGGTGATCCGCCCGCCTCGGCCTCCCAAAGTGCTAGGATTACAAGCGTGAGCTACCGCACCAGGCCAACCTAATTTTAATATAACAAATTATATCTACAATGGCCCTACTTCTAAATAAGGTCAGACTCTGAGGTATTGGGGTTTAGGATTTCAACATACGAGTTTTGGAAGAATATAATTCAACCCATGGCACCACCTCACATGGTTTGGTGTGGATTAAATGAGTACATAAATTGCTATGTGAGGGTTTGCTCTAATTATTATTAGTAAGTAGATGTCTTAAAGGATAACAACATAAGCAATGATTACTACTTGAGAACCTACTAAGTGTCAGACACTATATTGTCAAAAACTTCTAATCCTCGTAGAAACCTTCAAAGTGTGTTTTTTATCTCCAGTATCTTCAGTTTACAAATGGGTAATCTGAAACTTAGAGAGGTGAAAAGATTTTGATGTACCTGAGGCTTCACAACTTGTTTATGATTATAAACAAGACTATAATCTCTACTTGATGGTGAAACTCTTTGAATAATGGAAGAAGGTTTTAAAAATTCATACCTCCTTACTTTAGTCTTTGTGTGCAAATGCAATCTTCCGTATAATGTATTGAGTTTGCATAATCAAGGTTCTAAAATAATTTTTTAGATAGGAAGCTTAGCTATGGATAAAAACTGCCAATTCAACAGATAAAAGATAGTCATTTTGATCTTGTCAATAATTACTTTAAGACAGTGGCAGGTACCTGATTTAGTTAACATTCAGTGAACAGAGTCCCTGAACCTGTGCTAGGAATCCCAGTCCAATAAAACCTTGCTCCTGCCTTCAAAGAGCTCACAGTTAGTTTACAGAGTGTGCTAAGGGGATAGGCCACGGGGCCAGGCAAGATTCACGGGGCCATGGTGAGGAAGATTCAGGTTTATGATGCGGGTGTGAAATAACTTACTTGGGATCAATGAATCATTGAATAATTCTGTTTTTTATATTCTCCCCACCCAGGCAAGAGTGCAGTGGCGCAATCTTTGCTCACTGCAACATCTGTCTCTTGGGTTCAAGGGATTCTCCTGCCTCAGCCTCCCAGGTAGCTGGGACTACAGATGCCCGCCACCACCCCGGGCTAATTTTTGTGTTTTTAGTAAAGGCAGTGTTTCACTGGGTTGGCCAGGCTGGTCTGAAACTCCTGACCTCAAGTGATTCACCCGCCTTGGCCTCAAAATGCTGGGATTACACACGCCTGGTGTGGAATTCTTTAATGCAGTGAGAGGAGATGAAGGCCACTTTAGCTAAGCCTTTAGGTTCATTGAAGAGGCCATTCAAAAAGATGAAAGGTTTGACATATACTTCCCTATATCAAGCCATGCCTGATTTTTCAGAAATAAGGTGGAAGTTTAATGGATGTCATAGTCTAAAAAATTTGTAAGGTAATCACTGTAAATGGAGGGAAAAAAACCCAGTTATTTTCTCTTAGGGCCATTTCTCATGGGAATTCAGACTAGAATAAAAGGAAGTTATTTATAGGATGTTTAATACCCAGTCCCTCACCAGGATTCTAGATAGAAAAAAAATATTTCTGGAGATGGAAACGCTGGTTTCAGTATCATGTGGAAATTTTTGTTAAACACCTATCATGTGCAAAAAATGAACATCTTCTTGATTTAGAAGAGCATATAGTCTAGCAGAGGAAGATAGATACTTCAAACTCTCCACCTCACTTGCCTGGATATGAAATACTTCCTGCTTTTGAATGAATTACATTGATGTTGATTAATGATAATGGAATAACATTACTTTGCATTTGGAGGATGCTTTTAACATTTCAAAGTGCTTTCCGAATTATTTCTCCTGTCAAACTGTCCAACAAGCCTGGTGTGGATGGGGGCTGGGCTGACACTGGCACTGGCACAGGGCCCCCAGGAGCCTGTCCTAGCTGCTACTTTTCTGGCAATGCCTTTCCCTTGCAATTTCTTCCCAGCCCGCACCTTCTACCTTTTCTCTCTAGTTCCCACACTGTGCTTCCTTTGTTTTGGTCTTCCTGGCTATTGCCTTGGATTCTCTACATATCCTGCCGTGCTCTTTGAAGCAAAGCTATTACAGAAATGTAATAAATAATAAATTTCATCACTCAGACAGATCAATAAAATGCATGATAAGAAGAGGCCATTATGGAGAGTGAAAAATTCGCAAGAGGATGCCCACAGCATGAGTCAATCTTTAGCCAGGATATGCCAAATACCAGGCAGGCCATTACGGGGTATTTTAAGCTTTTATTTGTTAGTACATCCACAGACATTTGTTGAGGGTATTTTTCCCGCTATGCCCAGGGCTAGGCACTGGACATACCGAGACATACTGTGTCCAGAAGCTCAACAATTTAGCTGAGGAGATGGATGATGCAGCCATAACTAATTGTAATGCGGTGCCATTGCCTCTGTAGACAATAGGCAGACAGCAGTGAGAGTTCAGAGGGGGAAGGAACCAGCTTTGGAGAGGAGGGGAGAGGGGGCTTTTATTAAAGCGAGGAAATTGGACTTCAATTATACAGTATGAGCAGGATTTTTCTCAGGTGGAAGAGTTGAAGTAGGTGTGAGATAGATTATTTTCCTCGGGCAGGAAATATCACATGCAAATATGATGGATCCTACACTTACTGACAATGTCTAGGGATTTTTTTTGGTTCACAATTTTTATTCAGGTATTTAAAGTCTTTCTCAATCTGGGACAGTTTAGATAAGCAGCCTTACTTTTCCACTAAGCCTGTTTCCCACTAACCTTTTTTTTTTTTTTTAAACTGTTTAAAAAGATAAGGCCCAGTAAGACAGAAGTGAGCACAAAAGCAAGGGGCTGCTGGGCTCCATTGGCATAGAATATAGGCAGAGTGGGCTTGGGCCACCAGCTGTCTCCTGGGGTTCTCAGGCCTGGAGTCCTGGGGGAGCCTCTTGTCCTTTTCACTTCTCTAGCCTCCTTGAAGGAAGAATCTGAAGGGAGTGATCCAGCCTTATTATCATCCTGGTCACATGGAGAGAAAAGATAGAAGGGTGATGCTCTTTCTTCTAACACCCTAGTTTTTGAATATATGGCCCAAGTCAGCATCCTTGAACTTGACCAGTCAGTGACAATACTCCTCTTCCATGGAGGAAGGGGGAAGGATGTGGAGAGAGGATGTATTAATCCATTTTGCATTGCTATAAAGGAATACCTGAAGTTAAGTTATTTATAATAAAAAAAAAGTTTTATTTTGGCTCGTGATTTTGCAGAGTGTACAGGAAACAATGGTGCCAGTGTGTGCTTTTGGTCAGGACCTCAGGAAGATTTTACTCATGGCAGAAGGCAAAGGGGGAGGAGGTGTGTCACATGGTGAGAGAGGGAGCAAGGGGGAAGGGAGAAGATGCCAGACTCTTTAAACAAACAGCTCTTGCATGAACAAATAGAGCAGGAACTCACTCATTACTGCAAGGGAGGCACCAAGCCATTCACGAGAGATCTGCCCCCATGACCCAGCACCTCCCACTAGGTCTACCTCCAACATCAGGGATCATATTTCAACATGAGATTTGGAGGGGACAAACATCCAAACTATATCAGAGGAGCACTGAATTATATGGTACGAAAACATCAACTTCCAACCACAACTTTGTTATGAAATTGGATGCAGGGCTGAGATAAGATGCAAAGAAGGCCCTATGCTAATAGAAGTTTAGTCTGTTACCTCCTTAATCTTTTTCTTCTGGATTATCCTCATTCATTTACTCTTTATTCTCACCTCCCAGGCACAATGCTTTAGCCTCTTTTGCATTTCTGCCTTTTCCTATTAAGGTAGCCATTGATAAATTAATTCTGGAAAAGGAGTATGCACTTTGGAGTCAGAGGTGGGTTCAAATCCAAGAACTATTACTAACTTAGCCTCATGACCTTGAAAAAGTTGCTAGGAAAATTAAATAAGATAACATAGGTATAATACATAGTACAGTGTCTTGCTGTACAAGCATTCAATAAATGGCATATATACATATATTCACTGTTAGTTTTTCACTAGTGATGTGGTATGCTGGAAAGAATAAAATATGTAGTCTGATGTTTTACATAGAACTGCTTAAAAATACCTGTCTCTTCTCCTGTTTCAGGTCTCTATAAAGTTTCTAACTTGTTTTACTTTTTACCAGCAATTCTGTCTCACTTCCTGGCAGACTTATATTTAGTTCTCTAATGCTGAACACAAACTGCTAACTGTCCAGCCAAATCCATTCTCTTGTTCCCCTTTAGTCTGATCATGTCTTCTGCATTTCTCAGCCTTTTTATAGTTAAGTGTGGCCATCAGACTAAGTGTTCACTGGTGTGGAATGTAAGTAGAAGTGATGTGTGCCATTTCCAGTCTTGGCCATTAACTTCCTACAGGCAATTCTCTGTGTTCTTATCTTCCTTCCAGACACCTGGGATGGGGATGCCCAGAGCAACCTTGGAAGCCAGTCAGCTGATCTGTCCCTCAGTTGGTCCCTGAATGACTGTTGAGCCAATTGTCTCCCACAACATACAGATACATTTATGAGCATGCACGTGCACACACACAGAAACAAAACATTTGGAAATAAACTATTGCCTTCGAGCCATTTAATTTGGGGTCATTTTGTTCTGTCAGTTATCCTACCTTAATACCCATTTTTATCTATCTCCAAGTTTGACTGAGATAGCTGGAAAAACCCAAATTGTAAGTACTTTTGAAAGAGCACTGAACCAAAAGCAGAACTAGGTTTAAGATACTTTTGCACCTAACAGCTATATGATCTTTTTATTTACCTATTCAACCCTTCTCTTTCTTACTGAAAAAAAATTATAATAATCTCTGTGACTTAGTTGAGCTATTTAACTTCCTGGTTACCAGGTTACTCACTTGCAAAATGTGTCATGGAATTATTGTGCAAAATTATTAGGATAGTACATATCATAATTTTAAATTTGTAGAGTCTTCTACAGCTTCACTGTCCAAAATAGTAGTCACTAGCCATATGTTGCTATTAAGTACCTTTCTTAGTCTGTTTTGTGTTGCTATAAAGGAATATATAAAATAGGTAATTTATACAGAAGAAAAGGTATCTTTGGCTCGCAATTCTGATATCTAGGAAAGTTCAATGTTGGGCATCTGATGAGGCCCACAAACTGCTTCCACTCATGGTGGAAAGTGAAGCAGAACCAGTGTGTGCAGAGATCACATAGTGAGAGAGGAAGCAAGAGAGAAAGGTGGGAAGTGCTAAGCTCCCTTAAACAACCAGCTCTAGCAGGAATGAAAACAGTGAGAACTCAATCACCCTTTCCCTTCTCCAGGAATGGAATTAATCCATTCATGAGGGATTCTCCTCCATGACCCAAACACCTCCCATTAGTCCCCATCTCCAACACTGGAGATGAAACTTCAACAAGAGATTTGGATGGGACAAATATCCAAACTATAGCAGTACCTGAAATGTGGATAGTCTGAATTAAGATACTCTGTAAGTGTAAAATACAAACTGTATTTCACAGGTCTAGTACACAAAAAGAATATCAGATGGTTCATTAAAATTTAAAAATATTCATTACATGTTGAAATGATAATATCTTGAGTCTAGTGGGTTAATAAAATACGTTATTAAAATGAATTCCCTTTTTTTCACTTTTAGTGTGACTACCAGAAAATTTAAGATTATGTGTGTGACTCACATTACATTTCTATTGGACAGCCTGCTCTAGACATAAAGTATTGTAATTTAGTGCAGGCGGATATCCTCTAATACTTCTGAATGTGAGTCTTGAGTAGTAGGAGTTAGAAAGCAAGATTTCTCTAAATGGGATTGATCATCCTTACTTTGCAGGGCTGTAATTGGGATTAAAAATCATATATGCATAGTGCCTGGTACATAGAAGTCACTCAGCAAATACTAGCTGTTGTTCTCCCACCTTTTCCTTTCATTCCAAAAGCAGCTTCCACAATCACAGGCTATATGGCTTTGGATTTTTCTCATTTAGGAAGAAATTATTTTGTTTCCTCTTTTAAAAATTCATTTTTTTTAAGGATTGGAAGAACATTTTTAATCACACAAAAAAGAGTAGACTGAGGAAAATGAGATAAAGGAAAACCCTGGGGGAGAGGAGTGCTGGTTCCTAGCTGGGATGAGCTAGAGTTGGGGGGAAGATCTTGGCGGTCACTGCATGCTGAGTGCATCACGTCTGTAACAGAGCTGGGAGCAAGTGTTAGGGTGATGTTGCCAGATGCCTTCTTTTTCTTTTCTTTTTAAAAAAAAAATTTACTTTAAGTTCTGGGATACATGTGCAGAATGTGCAGGTTTGTTACACAGGTATACATGTGGCATGGTGGTTTGGTGCACCTATCAACCCGTCATCTAGGTATTAAGCCCTGCCTGCATTAGGTATTTGTCCTAATGCTCTCCCTCCTCTTTCCCCTCACCCTGCAACAGGCCCTGGTGTGTGACATTCCCCTCCCTGTGTCCATGTGTTCTCCTTGTTCAACTCCCACTTATGAGTGAGAACATGTTGTGTTTGGTTTTTTGTTCCTGTTTTAGGATGCTGAAAATGATGGTTTCCAGCTTCATCCAAGTCCCTGCGAAGGACATGATCTCATTCTTTTTTATGGCTGCATAGTATTCCATGGTGTGTATGTACCACATTTTCTTTATCCATTCCATCATCAATGGGCATTTGGGTTGGTTCCAAGAATTTGCTATTGTAAATAGTGCTGCAATAAGCATACGTGTGCATATGTCTTTATAGTAGAATGATTTATAAATCTTTTGGTATATACCCAGTAATGGGATTGCTGGGTCAAATGGTATTTCTTGCTCTAGATCATTGAGGAACCATCACACTGCCTTGCACAATGGTTGAACTAATTTACACTCCCACCAACAGTGTAAAAGTGTTCATATTTCTCCACATCCTCTCCAGAATCTCTTGTTTCCTGACTTTTTAATGATCGCCATTCTGAATGGTGTGAGTTGGTATCTCATTGTGGTTTTGATTTGCATTTCTCTAATGACCATGATAATGAGCTTTTTTTCATATGTTTTTGACCACATACATGTCTTCTTTTGAGAAGTGTCTTTTCATATCCTTCGCCCACTTTTTGATGGGGTTGTTTGTTTTTTTCTTGTAAATTTGTTTAAGTTCCTTGTAGATTCTGGATATTAGCCCTTTTTCAGATGGGTAGATTGCAAAAATTTTCTCCCATTCTGTAGGTTGCCTGTTCACTCTGACATAGTTTGTTTTGCCAGGCAGAAGCTCTTTAGTTTAATTAGATCCCATTTGTCAATTTTGGCTTTTGTTGCCATTGTTTTTGATGATTTAGTCGTGAAGTCTTTGCCCATGCCTATGTCCTGAATGGTACTGCCTAGGTTTTCTTCTAGGGTTTTTATGGTTTGGGGTTTTACATTTAAGTCTTTAATTCATCTTGAGTTAATTTTTGTATAAGGTGTAAGGAAGGGGTCAAGTTTCTGTTTTCTGCATATGGCTAGCTAGTTTTCCCAGTACCATTTATTAAATAGGAAATCCTTTCCCCATTGCTTGTTTGTGTCAGGTTTGTTGAAGATCAGATGGTTGTAGATGTGTGGTGTTATTTCTGAGGTCTCTGTTCTATTCCTTTGGTCTATTCGATTTGGTACCAGTACCATGCTGTTTTGGTTACTGTAGCCTTATAGTATAGTTTGAAGTCAGGTAGCATGATGCCTCCAGCTTTGCTCTTTTTGCTTGGATTGTCTTGGCTATACAGGCTCCTTTTTGTTCCATATGAAATTTAAAGTAGTTTTTTCTAATTCTGTGAAGAAAGTCAATGGTAGCTTGATGGGGATGGCGTTGAATCTATAAATTACTTTGGGCAGTATGGCCATTTTTACAATATTGATTCTTCCTATCCATGAGCATGGATTTTTTTTTTTCATTTGTTTGTGTCCTTTCTTATTTCTTTGAGCAGTGGTTTGTAGTTCTCCTTGAAGAGGTCCTTCATGTTCCTTGTAAGTTATATTCCTAGATATTTTATTCTCTTTGTAGCAATTGTGAATGGGAGTTTATTCATGATTTGGTTCTCTGCTTGTTTATTGTTGGTGTATAGGAATGCTCGTGATTTTTGCACATTGATTTTGTATCCTGAGACCTTGCTGAAGTTGCTTATCAGCGTAAGGAGTTTTTGGGGTGAGATGATGGGGTTTTCTAAATATGCAATCATGTCATCTGCAAACAGAGACAATTTGTCTTCCTTTCTTCCTATTTGAATACACTTTATTTCTTTTTCTTGCCTGATTTCCCCGGCCAGAGCTTCCAATACTAAATTGAATAGGAATGATGAGAGAGGGCATTCTTTTCTTGTGCCCATTTTGAAAGAGAATGCTTCCAGGTTTTGTCCATTCAGTATGATATTGGTTATGGATTTGTTATAAATAGCTTTTATTGAGATACATTCCATCAATACCTAGTTTATTGAGAGTTTTTAACATGAAGTAATGTTGAATTTTATCAATGGCGTTTTCTGCATCTATTCAGATAATCATGTGGTTTTTGTATTGGTTCTGTTTATGTGATGGAATACGTTTATTGATTAGCGCATGTTGAACCATCCTTGTATTCCAGGGATGAAGCTGACTTCATCACGGTGGATAAGTTTTTTGACATGCTACTGGATTCGATTTGCCAGTATTTTACTGAGGATTTTCACATCGATGTTCTTCAGGCATATTGGCCTGAAATTTTCTTTTTTTGCTGTGTCTCTGCCAGACACAGGATGCTGGCCTCATAAAATGTATTAGGGAGGAGTCCCTCTTCTTCTATTGTTTGGAATAGCTTCAGAAGCAATGGTATCAGCTCCTCTTTGTACCTCTGATAGAATTCCTCTGTGAATCCATCTGGTCCTGGGCTTTTTTTGGTTGGTAGGCTATTAATTACTGCCTCAATTTCAGAACTTGTTATTGGTGTATTTAGAGATTTGACTTCTTCCTGGTTTAGTCTTGGGAGGGTGTATGTGTCAAGGAATTTATCCATTTCTTCTAGATTTTCTAGTTTATTTGTATAGAGGCGTTTATAGTATTCTCTGATGGTAGTTTGCATTTCTGTGGGATCAGTGGGATATCCCCTTTAACATTTTTGATTGTGTCTATTTGATTCTTCTCTCTTTTCTTCTTTATTAGTCTAGCTAGTGGTCTATTTTTGTTAACCTTTTCATAAAAACAGGTCCTGGATTCATTGATTTTTTTGAAGGGTTTTTTGTAGGTCTACGTCCTTCAGTTCTGCTCTGATCTTAGTTATTTCCTGTCTTCTGCTAGGCTTTGAATTCATTTGCCCTTGCTTTTCTAGTTCTTTTAATTTTGATGTTAGGGTATAGCTTTGAGGCCTTTCCAGCTTTCCAATGTGGGCATTTAATGGTATAAATTTCCCTCTTAATACTACTTTACCTGTGTCCCAGAGATTCTGGTACATTGTTTCTTTGTTCTCATTGGTTTCGAAGAACTTCTTAATTTCTGCCTTAATTTTATTGTTTACCCAGGAGTCATTCAGAAGCAGGTTGTTCACTTTCCATGTAGTTTTGCAGTTTTGAGTTCTAATTTGATTGCATTGTGGTTGGAGAGACTGTTATGATTTCCATTCTTTTGCTTTTGCTTAGAAGAGTTTTATTTCAAATTATGTGGTCAATTTTAGAATAAGTGCCATGTGGTGCTGAGAAGAATGTATATTCTGCTGATTTGGAGTGGAGAGTTCTATAGTTGTTTATTAGGTCCACTTGCTCCAGAGCTGAATTGAAGTCCTGAATATCGTTATTAATTTTCTGTGTTGTTGATCTGTCTAATATTGACAGTGGGGTGTTAAAGTCTCTTACTATTATTGCATGGAAGTCTAAGTCTCTTTGTAAGTCTCTAAGAACTTGCTCTATGAATCTGGGTGCTCCTATGTTGGGTGCATGTGTATTTAGGATAGTTAGCTTTTCTTGTTCCATTGATCCCTTTACCATTATGTAATGCCTTTCTTTGTCTTTTTTGATCTTTGTTGGCTTAAAGCCTGTTTCTTCATAGACTAGGATTGCAACTCCTGCTTTTTTTTGGGCTTTCCATTTTCTTGGTAAATATTCCTGCATCCCTTTATTTTGAGCCTATGTGTGTCTTTGACATAAGATCGGTCTTCTGGATACAGCACACTAATGGGTCTTGAGTCTTTATCCAATTTGCCAGTCTGTGTCTTTTAACTGGGGCACTTGGCTCATTTACTTTTAAGGTTAGTATTTTTATGTGTGAATTTGATCCTGTCATCTTGATGCTAGCTGGTCATTTTGCACATTAGTTGATGCAGTTTCTTTATAGTGTCATTGGTTTTTGTATTTTGAAGTATTTTTGCAGTGGTTGGTACCGATTTTTCCTTTCCATATTTAGTGCTTCCTTCAGGAGCTCTTGATTTGGCTGTTGATACTTGTGTATGCTTCATGAAGTTCTCATGCTGTGTTTTTCAGCTCCATCAGGTCATTTATGCTCCTCTCAAAACTGGTTATTCTAGTTAACAGTTCCTGTAACCTTCTATCAAGGTGCTTAGCTTCCTTGCATTGGGTTCGAACATGCTCTTTTAGCTCAGAGGAGTTTGTTATTACCCACCTTCTGAAGCCTACTTCTGTCAAATCAATCTCATTCTTTGTCCAGTTTTGTACCCTTGCTGGAGAGAAGTTGTGAATATTTAGAGGAGAAGTGGAATTGTGGTTTTTGGAATTTTCAGCATTTTCACACTGGTTTTTCCTCATCTTCATGGATTTATCTACCTTTGATCTTTGAGGCTGATGACCTTTGGATGGGGTTTTTGTGTGGGGGTCTTTTTTGTTGATGTTGTTGTTGCTTTCTGTTTGTTAGTTTTTCTTCTAACAGTCAGGCCTCTCTTCTGCAGGTCTGCTGCAGTTTGCTGGAGGTCCACTCCAGAACTTGTTCACCTAGGTATTACCAGTGGAGGCTGCAGAACAGCAAAGATTGCTTCTTACTCCTTCCTCTGGAAGCTTTGTCCCAGAGGGGCACCAGGCTAATGCCAGCCGGATCTCTCCTGTATGAGGTTTCTATCGACCCCTGTCAGGAGGTCTCTCACAGTCAGGAGGCACAGGGGTCAGGGACCCACTTGAGGAGGCAGTCTGTCCTTTAGCAGAGCTGGTGCACCATGTTGGGAAAATCCTCCTTGTCAGGATCAGCTGTTCTCTTTAGAGCCAGCAGGCAGGAGAGATTAAGTCCACAGAAACTGCGGACTTAACCACAGCCACCCCTCCCCCTAAGTGCTCTGTCCCAGGAAGATGGGAGTTTTATCTGTAAGCCCCTGACTGGGGCTGCTGCATTTCCTTCGAAGATGTCTTGCCCAGTGAGGAGGAATCTAGAGAAGCAGTCTGGCCACAGCTGCTTTGCCGTGCTGTGGTGAATTCAGCCCAGTCCAAACCTTCCAGTGTCCTTAGCACTGTCAGGGGAAGACAGCCCACTAAAGCCTCAGTAATGGCCGATGCCCCTCCCCCTAGCAAGCTCAATGGTCTCAGGTTGACTCTAGACTGCTGTGCTGGCAGTGAGAATTTCAAGCCAATGGTTCTTAGCTTGCTGAGCTCTGTGGGAGTGGGACCTGCCTCCCTGGCTTCAGCCCCCTTTCCAGGGGAGTGGACGGTTCTCCTGTCTCACTGGGTTTCCAGATGCCACTGGGATACGAAAAAACTCCTGCAGCTAGCTTGGTGTCTGCCCAAACAGCCGCCCAGTTTTGTGCGTGAAACCCAGGGCCCTGGTGGTGTAGGCTCACGAGGGAATCTCCTGATCTGAGGATTGCAAAAATCTGTGGGAAAAGCGTAGTACCCAGGGCAGGTAGCACAGTCCTTCATGGCTTCTCTTGCCTGGGCGAGGGAGGTCCTCTGGCTCCGTGCATTTCCTGGGTGAAGTGAAGCCCCACCCTGCTTCTGCTCACTCTCTGTGGGTTGCACCCATTACCTAACCAGACCCATTGAGATGAACTGGGTACCTCAACTGGAAATGCAGGAATCATCCTCCTTCTGCACTGGTCTTGCTGGGAGCTGCAGACCAGAGCTGTTCCTATTTGACCATCTTGGTCCCTCTCTCGCCAGATGCCCTCTTTTAAAAATTCTTAAATGTATTTGCAGTATCAAAGTTGAGACTATTTTTCTTCTCCTTTACAGCCTTTTCAATATCACCATCTCCCTAAGTATGCAGTTACAAGAGGTAACTTCTCTCTGTATCTTATCTAAGGAAACTGAGAGCAGTTAGCTTCTTTGGTATGAGGAAAATGGGTTCAAGTCTAGCAGTTCCTATTTAAAGCCCTTTCCTTAGCTAATGCTTTTCTTTAATCAAATCACTGCCCCTTAGATTCTAAAGGAAACAACCATTATCCTAATTTCAGGAATGTTTTATTTTTCTTTGTTTTTGGCTGAAGATCCATAATTTTGACTGTCTAATATGAAGCAGGTATTTTCCAATACTTCTCTCTCAGAACCAAATACTTGTTTTTTCCTCGTATCTCCTCTTGTCTTCTCTCCTTTTCCTTCCCTTTTACCTCTTCCCTCTTCTCCCCCTTTCCTTCTTTCCCTTTTTCTTTCTCTCCCATTTCCTCCTTTCCTTCTTCTCTCTTTCTTTTCCTTTGTTTGTTCACATGACAGAGGTGGAAAGAGGATGACACATTAGGAAGACTGAGAAACTATCCCATTTGTGGCCACCTAGAAACCAGAAGTTACTAAGATCTAGCACTAATAAATTTCTTCTCAAAGTACCGATTTACCTTGTATTAACATGGCTTTCAAGATACTCTTTAGACTAGTGTTCCTCTCTTACTTTCTGAATGAAGACTATTTATGTTTTCACTTGAGGAGGTGACCCTGAGAGATTAGGGTATATAGTCATAAGTTACTTTTTTAAATTATAGCTTTATAGAGATAAAATTCACTTACTATAACATTCACCAGTTTGTAGTATACAGTTCAATGGGTTTTAATATACTCACAGCATTGTGCAAACGTCTCCACTCTTTAATTGCTTTATTTCTTCAACCTTCCACAAACTATCTATTAATAGACATTTTCCTTTGCTTTCTTCTCCCAGAAACTGCTAATCTACTTTCTGTCTTTATAAATTTACCTACTCCAGACATACATTTTCTATAAGTGGAATAATATAATTGTGACTTTTGATTTTTTATTTTAATTTTGTGATTTTGTGACTGGGCTTTTGTGACTGGCTTCTTTCACTTAGCAAAATATTTTGAGGTTCATTCATATTATAGCTTGTATCAATACTTCATTCTTTTTATTGCCACATATATTCCATTCTATAAAGTTACCATGTCTTTTTTTTCTACTCATCAGTTATAGCCGCTTTTAGGATGTCATTAATAATGTTGCTATGAACATTTATGTACAGGTTTTGTGTATATATGTGTCTTTAATTCTCTTGGGTATATACTTAGGCTTAAAAGTGTTGCATCATATGGTATGTCTATGTTTAATTGCCAAACTGTTTTCATAAGTGGCTGAATCATTTTACAATCCTACCAGAAATGTATGAGGGAAACAATTTCTCGACAGCCTTGTCAACACTTACTATTGTCCATCTTTTTTATTTTAGCGATGTCAGTGACTATGAAGTGTGTCTTGTGGTTTTGATTTGCATTTTTCTGTTGATTAATAATGTTTAACATCTTTTCATGTATTTATTAGCCATTTGTGTATAATCTTTGGATGAATGCATATTCAAATTCTTTGTTCATTTTTGAGTTGTTTGTCTTTTTTAATTGTTGAGTTGTAAGAGTGCTTTGTATATTCTGTAATATAAGTTCCTTATCAGATATATGATTTGCAAGCATTTTCTTCCATTTTATGTTTGTCTTTTCACTTCCTTGATGGTATCTTTTGAAGCATGAATTTTAATTTTGATGAAGCCCACTTTATTTATTTATTTATTTTTTGTCACTTGTACTTTGGGTGACAGATCTAAGGAATCAGAGCCTAATCCTTAGAAGTTTCTCTCATGTCTTTAAAAACACATATACATAAAATAGGATGGTTTGCAATTTCTAAGCAGTTCTTGTCAGGCTTCAATGGCTTCCAGACAAAGTTTTGGCTGTGCTAGCAAAGAAGTGTTAAAATCTTATTTTCATAGCTAGCTGGTGGTGTGAGGAGGGCACAGCTGCTAGGCATTTGGACACTGCAGCAATTGCTTTAATTGGACATTCCTCACCCCTCTAGTCTGACTTGTTAATGGCTTTTTAAGTGAGACACACCAGCCAAGTGAATTAGACTATTTGGCAAGTCAATTCCTGCTCACTTGGAAGCGTTAATCCATGGAAAGTAAGCAGAGGCCTTCAGCCAGGAGGAAACCTGAATTTCATTTGCAGAGGTGAAAGAGAAAGAACTGTTGTCTGCAGTCTCAGGAGTTTCCAAATACACTTCCAAGGGCTGACTGGAAAAAAGGTCTTCTTATCTAACTGGCTCTCTCTCTCTCAACCCCACTTTTTCAATTCAGCACATATTTATTTTTCCCTTCAACATGGCTATGAAGCATACAAGTGAAGTCTGTCGTGGTGCCTGCCCTGCGAAGCATCTATGCATGGGAAACAGGAGAAAAATACACATACAGAATAATTAGCAATAATTTGCTAATAATGTAATCTATTTTCTATTCAATCCTTGACTTAGCATATTCTGACTTCAGTCAACCACTCTACTTAAATTGTTCTCTTAAAAAACAATGACACTCACCAGTAACCTCTTAGGTATCAAACTTGATGATTTTCAAAATCTGCATTTGTAGCTTCGACCTTTCTTCTGGGCTTCATCCTGAATTTCCCCTGCCTGTCACACATCTTTACATAGAAATCCTAGCAGCACATATTTCACACATTAAAAGTCAAACTTCTCCTACCCTTTTTTTAATCGCCTTTTCCACCTTCAACAATGTATTCTCCTCCTCTGATCGTGGCTAAACACCTACTTTAATTAGCAAATTCTCCCATTGTCACCCGCATGTCTCTAGTTTTAGTCCATTTACGTGACTTCCTTTCTATTCCCATTCCTTAGTGAAAACCTTCTCTTTCCTAAATAATACAATTTAAGGCTTCTTCCACACCCAACTTCTCCTCTAATCCTTTGTCTACATTTTGGCTAGAATCATTTTTCAAAACCACAAAGTTTATCCTGCCAGTTCTTTTTTCACACATCTTCAGTTATTCTTCAGTGCCTGGAGAATAAGGTTGAAATCTTTGGGCCGCTTTTGTAGACCTGCTCATTCTTGCCTCAACCTCTCTTTCTAGCCTTGTCTCACATAGCACTAAACCCTTCACTGTTCTCTCCTCACATCCTGGTCATCTGTACATCCACTCTCTTTCCTCTCCCTGAAATACCCTTTCTTTTGTCTGTTTGGTAAACTCTTAGTCATTCTATAAGTTCCCCAATCCAAAGTGAACTTGGAAAGTCTTCCTTGAGATCCACGGCAACTTGTGTAGACTTCTGTTATGATTCTTATCATACTTCTTTGTGCACAAATTTTTCTCTTGCTCCAATCCCTTATTCTTGTCTCCTCTGATGCATTTTTCAATCTCTTGCTCTTGTTTATTCCTCTCTCAAACTCCCTCTACACCATACCTCCATCTATAAACCGGTCTGCTCCTAGATAAGCGGGGACTGTCCTGCCTGTGCACCTTGCTTAGTGCCTCACTCAGAAGATACGCTCCATAAACGGCCTAAGGAAGGAATTTGCTGAACTAATTATGATTAAAACTATGATTAAATCTCACCCATCTAAAGGCAAACATGCTCAGTTTTCAAATTAGTCTCAAGTGTGGTTTAAGGGGCTTTTTAAATGTGACAGTTTTTGTTGTTGTTGTTGATAGATGGTGGGGAGCGTTGGTATGGTGGGAAAAAAACCAGAAAAACCAAATTTGAGGAATTTAGTGATGCAGAATTGCTGATGGAGGGCCAGAGGCCATCCCTGGAGTGGCTCATCTGACCCTGTATACGATGTTCATTTGGATGGGTGGCTGTATTGTAATAGTCACTTGGACACCGGCTTTAGAAGTCAGAAGGGATTTGACTCAAGGCTTTTATAATATGTCTCATTCATGGTCATCTGCCTAACTTATCTGAACTTCAGAATCTACTACTGTTATATAAACGACCTCCCCCCAACCTTGAGGGTTTTGTGGGAATAAATAGGATAATGCTTATGCTGTGTTTAGTCAAGTTCTTTCATGTGGCAAGCACTTATCAAGTGGGAGCTATTTCATGTTTACGTTTAAAAAAGTGTGTATCTATTATCTAACCAGCCTGGGAAAATACAGATGATATTTCTATTATATTTTACCAGTTCCCTTGAGGATGGCCCCCCCCTTTTTTTTTTAATTTCTTGGGCTGGGGACCAAGCTCTCATTCCTGAATGCTATGAGTACTGAGAGAGATGTGCTGTCAAAGCCAATGAACGGCAATTGTACACACTGACATTTTTTCAGAATTTGTCCTTGGGGGTATTTAAGCAGCAATGTCCAAGACTGTAAACACAGCTGAGAAATGCTGTTATTACATTTAAGAATCTCTTTTCTGTAATATTAAGACATCTTGATTTAACTGGTAAGCTGCTCTGTGATAGCATTCAATTTAAATGAGGTTTGTCAAGTGGAGAATCATAAGCCAATCTCTCATGGACCAAGGATTACTGATGAGGTCTACCTTATTGCCATGTGTCAGAAATTAAATCACTGTCTATTATCATGAACCAGTCGATCAGATTCTCTTTTTGATTAGAATGCACTAGTGGGGGAGGTAGAGAAGTGAGAATTTAAAATAGAATTTTACCACTTCCGTGTTGTGTTGCTTACTTCATGGTATTAGAAATGCTGTTGGCTCACTATACTAGAATATTATCAACCAGTATTTTGATAGGAAACAAAAATATAGACATACACACATATATACACTAAAAGAATGGAAATCTGAAGGAAATAGAGAGGAAAATATAATTTTGTCTTTTAAAAATCCCAGAAGCTTTAGACTCCCATGATTAGAATTATATTCAACTTATACATTCTTCTGTGTCATTCTTCCTTCAGTAAATTAGGAACAACTAATATGCTCTGCATCCTTTCTGAATAAGGAAGTATAAATGGATGTTACTGAATTCCCTCAAGTCCTGGGCAAATACACTATCATAATGTCTTTGGTTTGCATGAAGATGGAGGCGCTCATTTATAATGTGAAGCCTTTCACCATTAAAGCTTCACGTGAACCCGAACTGACACAGAATCAAAGCTTTCATGAGAGCAAGATGGAAAGAGGTTATGTCAACACACCCCATCCCAAAATGTTGTAGAGTGTCAGACTTCTTAGGGTATTCCATGACACTGCTAGAATGTTTCTCATATTCGGTCACGTAGATCATTCTTTTACTATTTGTTTTATTTTAGATGAGTTCAATTGGAGCCTGCCCGCTAAGGAAAATTATTGATGCAATTACATTAATCCTGATCACCATGGTGATGTATAGTTATAAAATTGGCTTAAAATACTGTAAGGCAGGAAAACTAGGCAACCTTAACTCTTTTAGCACAGGTGGCCCTCTTTGCAGAGCATTCTGACTTTCTTAGTTTCCAATATTCTAGCAGATGGCATGGGGAGTTGGGCACAATCAATTTTCTTGCATTGCCTCACATCTTCCAGTGAGATTCTGTGGAAGAATGGTGTGTGCACCACAGATCTTGGGATCATTCAAAGGATTCTCAAAGCTCCTCAATGGCCAATCAGCAGTGAAGAGGGAAATGGTGGTAAATGAGGTGGAAGCCCTCTGTGAATGAAGTAATGTTCTGGAAGGGGCTATGCATTTGGATTTTCATTCTGGTAATTTTCTCTGTGACCTTGGAAAATGACTTTATTTCTTCGCTTTTGCAGATGGAAGGAATTATAAAAATGGTTCTGTGAAACCTTGAAACCATAAAATGCTATACAGATGCTAAATATACAGCATTTAGCATGCGATTTTCCTCTGTTCTTAGGACAGTTACTATTTCTAGATCCAAGTGGATCAGGGAAGAATAGTGCTCTAATGCTCTAAGAAGGAAACGAGTGTTAAGCTGGATACTGGTGTGCTTAGCTGCAATTAAGGAAGCTGCTGTGGAATTAGTGACTCACCCTTCATCGGGATGGAAAAACTGTCTCATGCCGTGTTTTTGATTTCTCTCCCCTATTCAGTTTGTTTGAAGTCTCTTTTGTGATAGGAGAAAATGACAATTACTCTCCTCTTGTGTTTCCATTTTTGGTAAGCAGTGGGCAGAGTTTACATTGGATGAAATTTCAAAAGCTGTTTTTATGAAAAATCACTTCCTCTGAACAATGGGACAATGGTGAGACAGAGACGATAGTTGGCTTTTAGTCTACCAGGTTCAACCTCCTGCAAAAGCTAAATTCAAGACTGCCCTATACGTGGTGGCGGGCGCCTGTAGTCCCAGCTACGCGGGAGGCTGAGGCAGGAGAATGGCGTGAACCCGGGAGGCGGAGCTTGCAGTGAGCCGAGATCGCGCCACTGCACTCCAGCCTGGGCGACAGAGCGAGACTCCGTCTCAAAAAAAAAAAAAAAAAAGACTGCCCTATAGGCATTGGGAATCTAGTTAATGCCACTATCTGCCTGTGAATTTCCTGCCTTAAACTGTCTCGGATTATACATCAAGCTGGTTTTTTTTTTTCCCTATAATGTGTCAGAAAACAAAAATTCAACAAACTGAGCTTGCAGATCTAATTGGCTTTTATTAGTGATTCATGAATCCGTTCGCATCCCATCTGTGAAGCAACAAGGGGCTCTTCAGGGTGTGGCAGAAGAGTGGTTTTCATAAGGCAACTTGAGCAGGAACAGTGAAACAGCAAGTGCAAAAAATGATTGGTTAACATCGTATTACTTCAGGTTACTTTCCTTGTATAGGCTAAAGCACAGGAGGCTTCCTTATCATCCTGGGTCAGCCAGCCTTCTGCGTGGTTTCTGCAAATCTCTCTCTCTCTCTCTTTTTTTTTAAACTGGCCCATTTGTAAGTTCATTTTGATTATGTGGCACCTAGCACAAGTGACACCATTCTGGTTTGGTCTGGTCTGTTAGAGCCAGGAGCCTAGTCCAAAACCTTGGCATCCCATAAATTTTATTCAACAAATGTTTCCTATACCCCTGTGTCAATTTCATCTCCTACATGAATCCATCCCCCTCCCTTTCCCTGGCCCCTTATACTCACTGAGTTGTTTGCGCTTGGGAGGAATACAAAGTATTTTCAATACATGGTTAGCATGAACAAATTATAGTTAAATGATACATTTTGTAGAAAAAGCAATGCACACTGAGGTCATTTGCCTGCAGATGTTAAATTATCTGCTTTTTTGTGTTACTATATATGCTGTAGCACTTATCCACTGGTGTAAATAAGAAAGTCAATTGAACTCTCTCTGTCTGGAGAGAGATAAAATGAGATTGAGAATAAAGTCTTGCAGAGGTTGCAGATGGCCCTGCAAGGCTGAATTCAGCCCTTGCATATATTTTGTTCAGTTGGTACAAAGTTAAATTTAAATGCAGTTAAGTGGCTTTCAAATGCACTTTGCTACAGTCCCCACTGCTTCTTAGTGTCTTATGCCCTATATGTTTCACTACTTTGTTGCCTACGTACTTTCTGAATGAATTTGAGCTTGCAACCCCTTGTTTAAAGACTTGTTCCTATTATGAAACTGTGGGTGCTTATGCTAAGGACTTAATCTTTCTCTCTTGCATGGGAGGAAAGGATATCTATAACAGAACAATAATTGTAAACTAGAAGAGTAGAAAAAAGGATGAAAGAAAAGGGCAACATAAAAGGCAGGAAAAGTAGGGGTATAAGAAAATAAAATAAAGATCAAATACATTTATTACTATGAGAGCTTCTATGCGGGAAAAGGAAAAACAAAGTATAATAATAGAAGGCAACCATATAATTAAAGAATTTTTTCGAAAGACTGTCAGTGGTAACACACACACACACACACACACACAATTAGGAAAAGCTACAAAAGAGCCCCAAGTCTAACTTGGCAAAATTGAAAGTATGTGATAGTTTTAAAATAAAAATTAAAATACTTTAAACTAGTTTAAAAATATATCTCTACTTCATGTACATCTGCACTGTTTGACATGTTATAACAAGTGTTAAATTATCTTAATAATTTAAGAAGAAAAGAAAAGTAATGGTCTTCCTTCTCTCTCTCCAATTCTAATTCCTTGGAATAGTCATTTCTAATTAGATTGCAGATATGTTCACTTTTCAACATTGCTTATATAAGAGAAGGCAAGGTATTTAGAATTTTTCTTGATCATAACAAAAAGACACTGAAACTCAGAGGCAGCAAGAGGCCCCATTATGGGGGCAAAGAGTAGCAGTGGAAATGAAAGTGAGTTCCTGAACAAGTTGCTTCCAACAGGGTAGGTGTATTTTGAAGTGGCGTTGTAAGTGGCACCCTACTGCTTCCAAGAGTTTAAATTGTATCAACTGAATATAAAGTATAAGCCAATTTTAAAATGAGAATTTGTAGAATTCATGTGATTAGATTAGAGGTTTTTAAAAAGTAATATTTGAATTTTGCCAGGGGGCTGGGGTGGGGTATTTATTATGTGTTCACAGGATGACAGCAGGTATCTTCAAGGAAGTGGTTTGGAGTACATTAAGTTCTGAACACATAAAATTACTTTTTTTTTTTTCCTTTTTGGTCTTCAGGAGACTTGAGAAAACAAGTGCTGTGTAAGTTATAAACAGGATGAATGGAATAGTGATTTCACAGGAGTTAGAAAAATACTCCAGTCACAAAAGTTAAAATTAGAGTAATCTGAGACATTCTCAGTACTTTGGATACCCTGTCCACATTCAGGGCTACTGATTATATTTCTAAAGAAACTTATAAAACCAGATGTCTAGCTGGCAATTGGTTTTGATGAATCTCCAAATCTCAGCAATGAGAAAATTTGACAGTTGTCAGAAAGCAGCTAGCTATTACGAGTGAGCCAGGGAATTTTCTTATCTGTTACAAGTATAGAACCATTACAGGGAGATACTGCATCATGGTGTCATGTTTATAAAGAAGGCTTCAGAGCACATGGTTTAATCCCCAAATTTCTAAGAATGACAGTTCATTTTCTTGGATGTTGAAAGATGCTTTAATACCTATACAACATGAATATGGTTTTATTATCACCAATCAAAATGTCTTGGTATTTCTTAATTTAAAGAAATTCATTTTATAGGAATTACATTGCTGAGAATTCACACCATGACACTGACGGGACTTATAATAGTGGTTCTAAAGCCTGCATGTGCATCAGAATAATTTGGAGATTTGAGGTGACTTGTTAAATGTACAGTCACTGGGTAGCCCCCTGTAAGATTCTGATTTAGTACATTTGGGGTGGAATCCAGGCATCTACATTTTTAACAAGCACCATGGCCAATTCTGAATCATGGTCGGGTTTGAAAAGCACTAAGTTTGGGCAGGCCTGATTTATTTCAAAGAATTTTCAAGCATATTTAGTTGTGCTGTTCAGTAATAGTAGCTTCTCTTATTACTGTGTGTATCCCAGTAAATCTCTTCCCCATTTACTCTTTCATCGCCCCACTTTGGGTTCTTCTGCTCTGCCGCCATCCATTTGGCCTGTACCCACTGTTCACTAATGAAAGCCCGTAGCTTCTAAAATGGGCCAAGATTCACAGTTGATATAAGCTGAGAAAGACTGACAAGTTATTCTGCCGAATGATACTGGAAAAAAGAATAGGATAGAGGGCTAATGATGTTATTTTATTTTTGTCCGGTATCTTTACACCCTTAGTTGCTTTTTCATTTGTCAAATGGAATCTCATGTAGAATCTCGCTCTATAAAGCAGATGAAAAAATGTGGAGCCAGTCTGGCTGCCAGTCCTGCCCACTTGGTTTCCCTCTGACTCAGACACTGGTGTCCCAGGCCCCTTTGTCTCATGTGCCCCTGAAAACTGCTGTGACATTTAAGCTTTTGTGTCTCACATAAAGGCAATAAGCATATTGCAAGGTTTTCTTTTCTTCAGGTTTCAATACTCTAACAGATATGTCCTCAAAGTAGAATTAGTCCTTGGTTAAAATGATTCATATGTAATCTAAAGTGTTTTTCCTCATAAACCCATTTCCAGCTTTTATGGTGAAATTCAATTGTAATATAAGATGAGGTGTTAAGTTTAATTTTTTTGAAGAAGACGTTCATTCCAGAAATATTTATTAAGCACTCTCTAGTTATGACATAATTCAGTTTCTAACGTACAGTACACCTCTTACAAAATTGCATAATCTTTAAACTGAAAGGCCAAATATCTTCATCAAATACTGCTTCTTCAGATCTTTGCTTCCTTAGCTCTTTAAAGAAATGGGCACCTTTGGCATGGGTGGGTTTATATCCAGATGATAATTCCAGAGCCATCAGGGTTTCAGGTTTTGCTGGCAAAGAAATCAATTTTATTGCTACTCGAAGGCTCCCCTGGGATGAAGCAATATTGGAGGAGGCAATGCATTCTAGAATGTCAACTTTCAGAGGTTTGGAGTTTGCTCAAAAAATAAATGATCTCTGACTTGATTAAACTTCTTTTGAGTTCCTACTATATACAAGGGCCTGTGGAAGGGCTGGGTACCCCGGCATTGTAAGATGTGACTGCAGCCCTCAAGGGGTTTGCAGTCTAGCTGGAAAGAAGGATCTGGCAATAAGAAAGCACAGTGAGCCCAAATGAAGGGTTCAGATTCCACATACTACATACAGAATGCATCATGTAATTGAGGAAATAGAAATCACCAGGTTACATGGCAGACCTAAAAAAATTCAGCAAGTCTTTTTGAATGTACTTGTGACTGTCAACGTTTACATTGTCCAAAATTTTCTAGTCAGGTGAGGGCATCAAAGAACTCTTAAACGCTTTCAAATGTGGTGGGAGCATCTTGCTTCTGTGAGAAGATTTATATTCTCCCTACCTTCTCAATTCTGTTTCCCTATCTTATATGCTATAAACAAAACCTCGCTCAGGAAAATAAAAGATGAATGCATGTTCTGAAAGAATACAGAATCATGACAGCTGAAATGGTCATGGTTTCTTTTAGGAGACGAAAAAGTTAAATACGCAGGTGAAAACATTAGAATGCAATTCTCTAGGTTACCATATGCTTACAAAAAATCAAAAGGAGCTGCAGAAAAGGAAATTTCTAATGACAGAAGAAATCAAACAGCAGATACAGTAGAGACTTTAGAGATAAATGGGTGTCAATATAGTGGTAAGAACACAGGTTCAGAGGAGATCCAATGTTCCATCTAAATCCTGGTTCTGTCACTGAGTGGGAATGATTACTTGATCTTTCTGTGTCCTCGTTTCATGTGACAATATCTATCACATGCAGTGTTGGGTAAAACACTTAGCATAATGCCTGGCACCCAGTCAATGTGCAATAAATGTTGGCTATTATCATCATCACCACCTCCATCATCATCATTCTCTAATAAAATTTAAGCCCTTCTCTCTGTTGAATACGCCCATCAGTTAATACCAGTGGCTCCTTTTAAATAGCTTAAAAGCCACCAACATTCTATAGATTTCAGTGGGGAAGATTGTAAGTGAAATGGGTGTTGTGACCTTTCTTGAAAATAACCCTTCTCTCTATTAGTATATAAATGCTAGTGCTGAGTACACATACTCTGAAGTTGAACTTAATTAATTTGGGGCAGTAGCATTTTCACTGTTGATGAGCTTGTATTTATTTTCTTTGGTTTACAAAGCAGCTGGTGTTGTCCAAAAATTTAGAAACCCCTTTCCAAAATTTAAATGACCCCCTTCATTCCCTTCATTTACACCGTTGTTCTAGAACCTGGGATGACACTCTGCAGGGTGAATGGAGACTGGTCCCTCTGTCTTCTTTTCCATCTCTCTTGCTTTAGTTTTGCTTTCTTCGTCTTCTTCTTCTTCTTTTTTTTTTTTCTGACTGAAGCATGGAATAACTGGCTGGTGTTCATTGAGCTAATTTCGTTACCTGCTTCAGGGCCTTCGAACCCAAAGACCTGTGGGTGATCTGTGACTATGGCAAGCAGGAAGCCTTGGGGACCATGTTTCACATTTGGAGTAGTCCTGGTTTGAAAATGTGTGAGGGAAGCCAGGCAGGCAGAGAGCACTATGTGGCTGCTGAGTTAGAAAATGCTGAAATGGAAAGATGCTGGAATAGAAAATCAAATGCCATTTATTCATTGGCCTACACTTTCACTAGTACGTTCCTGGCAGCCTAAGCGTATTCTTTGTGGTGGTGGCCTTTTGAATGTCAATCTGTGGAAGGACTTCTGTTTTTAGCAAAGGCTGATCTTTAAGGCAATTAGGTAACAGTTAAAGTAATAGTCCCCAGTTATTGAACACTTGCTATGTACAGGGTACTGTGCTCAGCACTTTCCACTATTTCATTCAATCACAACAACAGCCCTATGCGATAGGGCATTATTATCATCAGTTTGGAGGTTAAGGGATAAGTGACTTCCCCAAGGTCACAGGAAGTAAGTTGTGGAGATGAGATATGAACCTAGCCTTTCTGATTTCAAAGCTTGTGCTGTTAACCACTTTGCTATACTTCCTCATGTGTGTTTAATAGGGTCCAGTTTCTACTGAAAGGATATTTTAATTTTATGATATTTTAATTTAATTTTACGATAAATCAGGACAGGCCTAAAAAATTAGGTGCAGACTCTGAATAAATTTAATATATCTACCCATCTCTCTTATTCCTCTTAAGCTCACTTTAAAAAATCTCTTTTTAAAAGGAGGTTTTCTTTTTAAACCTAACAATAAACCAAGGACATCCGTCCAAGTTAATAAATATATGCCTTTTTTAAAAAATAAAAAAAAAGTTTAATTGACAAGTAAAAATTGTATATATTTATAGTGTACAATGTGAGGTTTTGATACACACACACACACACACACACACACACACACACACGCTGTGAAATGGCCAAATCAAGCTAATTAAGATATTATTAACTCAGGAGTTTATTCTTTATATTATATTCTTAAAATCTAATTGCTTTGCTATTTTTAAGTATATAATGTTATTATTAACTATTATCTTCATGATGCACAGTAGGCCACTTGAATGTATTCTTCCTAACCAAATGAAGTTGAGCCCCCCTCCCCACTTTAAGTATCTGTCTTTTAATGGCTACATAATATAGTTTGGATACATTATATTCAATTAGCCTTTTGTTGATTTGGATATGCCATAATCTACTCAAGCATTCCTTTATTGATGGGCTTTCAAGTTACTTCCAGTTTGTTGCCAGTTAAGTAAATTGTTTACTTGAAAGCTTCCATTGTCTGCGTCTCTACCACTATGGGACCCATTTTGAGTGTTGGTGATGCTCACACAACAAGGAGACACAAGCCCGGAGTTGAGCTCCTAGGTGAGAGAGCCATCCAGTAGCCATTCTGGTCCAGGTCCTGGCCCTACCACTTACCTGCCACGTGCCTCTGCACAAGCCATCTGGCCTCTTTTAATTCTCAGTTTCTTCATATGAAAAATGAGAAAAACAGTGCTGCTCTCAAAGAATGACCATGAGGACAAACAGAATAATGTGCATGCAGGGCTGAGCACAGAACCTGGCATGAAGCAGGTGCTAAACAGCAGAGCAACTGCATTGCTGGAACCCAGCGGAAACATCCTCTCACTGGAGCTTGGATGGGAGCTCTCTGAGGGCCCTAACTCCCCTCTTTTGGCCTAATGCATTATAGGGACTCCGTAAACATTTGTTAACCAAAAAATGTTTGGAAAACTACTACTGTTCTGAGTGGTATTTTTCTTTTCCTTTCTATATTTTTATTCTAACAGTCACTAAACCACATTTTGAGAGTATCTGGGATGGAGAACCTCCAGTGGTTTAAATAGTTTTACCAAGGAAATGTTTTTCACGTGGAAAGAAGACTGAGATGAAACTTATAGAGACCTTGCCTCACCCTTTCATTTGCCGAAACCATGTATTTTTGAATCTAGTGTCTGAGCTCTTAACCACTAAGTCATATTGCTTTAATAATGATGATGTGATAATAGGTACCATTTATTGAGCACTTACTGTGTCCCAGAGAAATGTGCTCAGCACGCTTTACCAATGATCCCTTAATCATCACAGTAATCCTGAGAGAAATATACCCTCATTGTCTCCATATTCTATTTGGGGAAATGGAGGCTTAAAAAGGTTTACCAAATTTTCCCAGGTTAGTGGAACCAGTACTCCAACCCAGCTCTGCCTGACACCAGTGCCACTGTGCTAATTCCATGGCAGGCTGTGGTGACTATGTATTTATTGGACTCTGTTCATATGGACAGTTCTATGCATACAGAAACAGGAACATTTGCTGTAATACTTAAGGGAGTGAAAGAGGAATGTACAGAAGGCTAAAAGAGGTGAGTATTGCTTTGTCAATTCTAATGTCTTTCTATGATGTTGATATTTGGATCATCTAAGTAAGTGCTATGATGAAAATAATATTCAAGAGGCTGGTCTGGCTGTCTGTAGAATGAGGCAGATGTAGTGAAAGCTGGAATGGAGGAAAGCAGCTAAGAGGCTATTGTAGTCATTAGACATTGAAGTAAGGAAATATGGAGGAGAAAGATGGCAGTGGAATTAGAGACAAATTGACAAACAAGCGGGTAGCAATTAGACCTTCATCCAGTCACTTGTGGGGAGTGGGGAGCATGGTTCATCATCCTTCAGGGTGGATCTGTCCCTGGAGATTGGAAACATGCACGCACACATTTCTTACTTCCACGTTCAAAACTTTGGGGAGCATTCACAGCTGGTATTTCACAACCTCTTGGATTCATGTTTATTATATCCTGGATGAAGAAGCACTTCCTTTCATCTGAGGCTCACTGGGCCCAGGGTTGTGTGGTGACCTAAAGGCTGTATCTATGAGGATTTTGTCTAAGAGTACCTCAGGTCAGGGCTCTCAGGAACAGCTTCTTAGCTAAGCCACCATGCTCCAGATTTGATCTTTAATCTTATGACTATAGAGAATGAATATTTTCAGGTGACTCAGTTCAGTCTCTACCTCATGAAAATTAAATTGAAAAAGCAATATAGAGATTATAGTTCAAGTCCTCTGCTACTGTTTAACTGTGTAAACTTGGGTGAATGATTTAATCTCTGTCAGCTTCAATTTCCTCATATTAGCATGGGATGGTCCTTGTAAGATACTATGTTGGTTAAATGGGCCCACGCATGCAAAGCACCTATAGTGCTTGGGACACTGCCAATACCTAATAAATATTATATGCTAATATTTTTATGATTGAACTATAAATCATAACTACCTTATGTAGTATTCTTTTTATATGGGTATCAAGTCTAAAACCTCCATATCAAGAGCTTTCTGAGCCCTTTTTGTCACCTCATCTTTCCCCTACCCCAATTCTTGTGTTGAGGTTATTGGGAAACTGAACTGTTGATCAGAAGGTAGCTCAGTTAAGTGTGGACTCAACAAAGAAAGAAGATCATTGAGATGTGTAATATTGAAGACCTGGGAAAGTGACAAAATATTTATATCCTACAATAGCAGATACCTTTTTGTCAATGGAATTGATTTGGTTTCTCAGCTCCACTGTCTCATTCTTTTGGAGACTTCTGGGTAAACACATTTTGCTCCTCTGAACACTGTATTTCTCGAATGTTCCTCCCTGGCAGTCGCCATGTTCTTTCTGTGAATTTGTTAGAATCACTTATTAAACCAAAGTCAGGGTCACCCCTTGTGGGGCTTAGAAGTGCTTTTTTTTTTAAGCCTTTTATCTGTTGATGAGCTTTCGTTTCTGAATATGAATGGTATTTGGTCAAGGTAGGAAGAGGTTTGAACTAGAACAGCAACTAAAAGGCACTGGATGGACAAATCATATTAAATGTAACGGCTGTAATCAGGGAAGTTGAAATAGGGAGATAAGAGAGGTTATCCAAAGTTCTGTGTTGGTTGGATAAGACATTCACCGTTATTATTTTGTACAATATACAGAAACAATTGTCTAGTCATACAGCTGGAAGGAGCCATGGAGATTACCTCTATTCCCCGCATTTTACAGATGAGGAAACTTCTCAGCGAGTAGATAATAGCCTGAAATTCTATTACTTAGAGCAAGCAGGGAAAGTGTTAGGAGGGAGTTGGGGTTAGCTCTAGGCAGCCACATCAGCATAATAGTAGTGGCTTCAATTTTTCTTCATATTGCACTGAATTCATATGTAGTAATGAACCTATCTGTCTATCTATATTATAGTCATCAAATTATCTTCAGTAACTATGTAGGTGTTATTAGTTTAAACCTTTAAGACCCATGAAAATACTTGGGTTTACCAAGCACGTCTGCCATATGCACTTAAGGAGATTCCTCACTGAATAGTAATTGTAGTAACTGCTGCCCTGCTCTTGTAATATCTTCTATAAAAATAATAATTTGCACTTCAAATGTCTCTTTCTGTGAGGTGCTCGGCGTACCTTGCAGGAATCGCTTACCTAAATCTGTCCTTCAAGGTGGTGTATGGAATAGCTTCCAGTGGAGTAGCTCAGTAGGAGGAGGGAAGAGTGCTGAGAATTCCTAGAATGCAAACCTAAACCTGGGTTTGTTCAGACATAATCCTTAGTTATCACATTAGGATAACACCTTATATTTTCAAAGCTCTTTCATACTTATTGAATTAATAGAGCCATTAAACCTCTCTGAAATAGTAGTAGTGGATAGTGTGACAGGTGATTAAAACCAGATGGAGAAGTCTTTTTTGACCCTAACAACACCAAACTGATTAGTGATAAAGCCATACTTCAAGATGCTTGACTGTAACTCTAGTGCTCTTTTTTTTTTTAACTAGATTATATTAGCTAGAGATTTTTCTTGATAAGACAGTGGTACTTTTAAGGCCTTTATTCCTCTGGATTACAAAAAAGTAAGTTATCTATTCCTGATTATATGAAGCAAGTTAACTGTTTCAGGAACATCAAGAGACCTTTACCACATCACAATAAAACTCAAGGTCATTTTGCTCCAGGAGTACTTATACAGGTGATATTTGACGGTAGTACATACCTTGAAGAGAAAAAAAGTCATTTTGGCTAGGGTAAGCACAGCTAAAGTTGGACATGGCAGCTTCCAATGAATCATGCCTCTTTTTATGGCACAATTAAATTTTTTGAGACCAACTGTGATTGTATCAGCTATCCAGGTCACCTGTAGGCAGGTCATGATTGTTACATGGGGTGGTGATAATTGGTACAAGGTCATGCCCTAAGCATGTTATAGACTAGTAGCCCAGCATTGCTAATCATTTTAAATCAAGACTACAGAATTCAACTGTAGCATTTCACTTCAGAGAAAAAACATTGCATTTGCTTGTTCATGTTGCTATTTCCCTTCCCCTCCATGTCTTTCTCTCCCCAATTCTCTCAATTTGATAGGCTGTAAGAAGCTTCGTACCCACCAAATGCAACCATATTTCCTCTCAGCTCTTTATTACAAACATGCACTTTTATCAAAAATTTTTTAAAAGACTGAAAATGAGACTCAGAATCTTTTATTTATCACAGGATGGACCCTGGCTCAGCTGCTTATTGACTGCGTAACCTTGTTTGAATCAGTTTCCATACTTAGAAAATAAGGAAAGTAATACTTGCCTCGTAGAGTAATTGTAAGGATTAAATGAATATATAAAATCTCAAGCTTAGGGTCTAGAACGTAGTATTTTTTCATAAATGTAAGTCTCTGTGTTTCTCAAATAGTTGTGTGCATAGGTATCACCTATATTGCTTGTGAAAGCTTCAGATTCTTGTGCTCATTCCCGCTCCCTGAGGATTTTGGTGCATAAGACTGGTTAGGACCTAGGAATCTGCAGTTGCACAGGTAGATGGTCTGAGGATTATAGTTAGAAGTGCCATGCTGTAGGTTCAAAGCAAATGGGCTGTATAACACATTCTTCATAAATTTCTGGGTTATGGTCAAATTTCCTACATTTTTCAGAGAAAGAAATTATAGTGTTCAGGGGGCACTTAACTAACTGGAAATAGGTAGCAACAGAAAACTGGATGTTGTTGAATTTATTTATTCATTCACCGTATGTTATTGGGCACCTTCTCTCTGGCAAACTTTCCCATAGCTGCAGGGAACACAGTGATAAACGAGGCAGAGATGGAGGCAGAGCACTAAGTGAGTAACTCCTTTTCCTGGGAGCCCAGGGCTCTATTACCCAGGGTATGCTGTCTTCAGCATAAGGATGACTCTATCAAGTAGGTCTGTAGATACTTCCAAGTCTTTACTGCCGAAACTCTCGCCCTTGCCCTAGAAAGGTGTTGGGTCTCAAAGGGAGTTGTCTCAGAGGAAGGGCAACCTGCAGCCTTTATTTTATTGGGACCAGACCCAGCATCCCTGGCTCAGATTCAGATTTACAGTTCTTATCATCAGATGTGGAATAAAGGCTTCTGGAACAGCAGATGTGGTTTTCTACCTATGAAAGTAACATTCTCTAAAGCCTAGAGGATGGAACTTGATCTCTAGGGATAAAAGAGCAACCGTTGCTCTTAGGATCTTGTCTAACAATTGGCTTAGTAGGTGCTAACTCCAATTCTCATCTACCTGCTCCATCTTGATTTTAGCCACCCATCTAAGCTTCCACTTGCCACCCTTTCTGTGATTATGCTAGCCACCGACTGTGCTCTCTTTGGTCCCTCTTGGGGCAGAGACAATCCATAATGTTGGGAATTACCTGAACTCTCATCTCATTTGTCTCTCCGGCCATGTGTTAGGCTCTGTGGCCACCCACAATCTCAGGCCCAGCTGTTCTGTAGGACCAGCCCTAAGTGGCCCAGAGAAATATTTTCTTTGGGTTATATCCAGTAAAAGGATATGCTCGGGTCTTGTTGAGAGGCAGCCTGGTAAATGGAGTGAAAACACTAGAAGCAGGCAATGCCAATGTGAAGTCCCTCTGCTCCAGCCAGCTTCCCAACCTTGGCCAAGTGCCCACTTTCTCAGGAGTATCCCACCTCCCTTCCAGACCAGAAATGCCATAGGGCTTGACAGCCAATTTGTGCTCTCTTTCCTACATCCTGACCTCTTTGACTCAGGTCCCGGAACTTTTGATCCGCAATTATGAATCTCAATATACAACCCCTTGATCATGACCCCTTGCCTCATGGAACTCTCTGTCTCCTCTGTCTAGCCCCTGCTAAGCTTCGTGGACTTTGTCACTAATCTACTTCACCTATGGTCTTGCTAAGTTGCTTCCTCTGTCACCTCCCTTCCCAGCCCACTCGAGCTCTGTCCTGCCACTGTCCAAGTCAAAAGAGGCAGAACTACCTTCCTTACTTTATTTTCTTTCTCCTCTACTTTGCTCTTTCTTTCTCTTTACCAGAGCAGAGCATCTGCAACCACTCTCACTGCATTTTTTACCACCTTTTCTTCAGAGTCTACCTGAAAATGAAATACAGATTTTTTTGATAAATATATTTTCATACTGAGGTTGAATAAGAATCTGATCTTTATGATTCTTAGACTTGAAAAAAATATATATTTTCTGAAGGAAGTAGACTGTTATCTTCATTATCACCTCCGTAAAATTGCAAATGGTCAAAACCATAAAAAATGGCTTTGCTCTATGTGTAATAGGCAAATGAAGGGAATTCATGGCAACTGAAACCCTTGCTTTAAAGTCAGCTCTTTGTGAATGGAAAGCAGCTGATATTCTGTAAATCCTCCCCAGATAGGGGTTCTTACAGAAATACTGGCAGACTCTCTAATGACTGTGACTGCTTTGATATGAGGATGTAGTCAGTATCTCAAGAAAAAAGACTGCAACTTTCTACCTTCTGCAGTATAGAGAAGAGAAAAGGAAGTATATGATGTTCTCACATCCATCTAACTTAGCAACCAAAATGCTTTATAATTTTTTAATTGATTTGTCTGGAAAGAGTCCGTTCCCTATAGGACTCACAGATCTCCATTTATGTAGGGAAGAAAATTGTAGTCCTATCCCCATGGCTGCTTGAAATTCCATTATTGATGTGATGAGCTCTTTGTTCCTCATTTTGATACAGATAAGATATTGAACTGAAGAAAATGCACAAAATATATCTTTCTCCACTAATAAACCGAGAAGTGGTAGTGGTGCCGTTTGTTAATTTGGGATTTGTTTTGCTTTGCCAAATGGATTTGCCATTAATTTCACTAAGGCCACACAAAACTCTACATCAGTGACATGCAGAAATAGAGGTGAGATTGTCCAGTAAGTAGTTGCCAGAATTTGTCTTGATGATGCTTGATGCAGATTTAAGAGAGAGAAAGCAGAAGCAGTCTATTTCACTGGGGTGCCAGAGCCAGGGGGACTGAGACTGCCACAATGTGTGGGACCTTTCCTTTCTGAGCACAGCCTGGTGGCAGTCAGCCTTTCCCTCCAGCCCCCACACAAAACAAGTCGGTCAAGCCATGCATGAGTGATCTTGATTTGAAGAGAGAGAAAGAAATTGGATCCCCAAGTCTCAGAGCTGAGGTACTTATGCACTGAACTCTAAGAGGCATTTCATTTCTAACTAGCTTAGAATTTCCCACAGTTTGACAGCAACCCAAATAAAGAAAATACTTGAGGAAGCAAAGTAGGTGTGCTGGAAGTTGAGGGCATTACCTGATGGCTGAATGAATTTGACAGGCTTTTCTCCTGTTGTTTTGACACAATTGTGTTTTCCTCTACACCGCTGATGGAGTGCTCTGCCTAACCACGATGTACCCCCCTTCTGTGGCTCAGCTGAGGGCCACTTTGTCAAATATCTCCATCTTACTCATTCCTCGCCGTGGCCCTCTCCCACCAGGGACCTCCCAGATCACTCTGTCACCCCCAAGACTACACATTTCGGCACTTTATGCCGCCTTGCCTTACCCCTTTTTTCATGTTTTATTGCTGCATGGCATTTAATGTTATTACTACAGCAAAACTGTATTTCCCTAGAGGGAGGGAATTTGACTTGATTTGGTCCCAAACTCTAAACTCTGGTCAGTTGTGAAGAAGCCTGGAACCAAATTTGCAGCCCATCTCCAGGAAAGTGCATATAATTGTGTGGTGGATACTGTGGGTCATGACCCTACTCACAGCTCTATCTAATTGCTTCTTCTCCCTCTTCCCCCTTCCTCCTTGTTGTCAGTCTTTTCTAAGTTTCTTTCAATCCTTTTAGGGATTGTACGGAGTGTAAATAACCTTCCGTACACTAAGCCAGAAGTTACCAACATGGGTGTTTCCTGACACCAGGCAAGTAATGTAATATAATGACTCAGCCAAGGGAAGAGGGCATGGCTTATCTCTGCACAGCTGCAGTCACTTGTGGCCATGCTGGAATGAGGGCCCTTTGTTGCCAAATTTTCAGATTTTTCAAGAGAAGTTAGAAATACAGAGTCTTAGGCAAACTTCACAATATTTCAACATAGACAGCTAAAGAATGGGAATATCCTTGGTGATTCCCCTAACCTGGAAAACATATTTGGGTGCCATATTCAGTTTGTGCACCACCAGTTTGCACAACCTGCTTTAAAGTTTCATTTGGTAGGTATCCAGTTATAATGGAACTGACTCTCCTACTGTGGCTTTCTTAGTATAAGGCCACATGCCATGTGCTGATCAGCAAACGCTGTTGAAGGATTTTGAAAAGACTGGAAAAAAGAAAACTGGTTGTCTAGTTATCTAAAGACCCTGGGCTGTGTCACATCCACTATGAATACACCCTCCAAAATCTGATACCTTGTTAATGAGCCCTGTCTTCTCTCCCAGATTCTAACTGCTCTTCAGTGTTGTGACTTAGAGGGGATGCCGTAATGCATGTGTGCCTGGAACCCAGGGAGGCAGAGGTCCTCTTTTTCACCCTAATGTGAAGCAAGAAGTTAGAATCATCTCTGTGCTCCCTAATAGAGCCTCATGCAGAGCTGTTATCATTCTGGATAAGGGATTCAGGGGCATTTGCATCCATACCCCCCAAATAGTGGTTCCTGAGAAAATTTCTCTGACATGCTGAGAAAAAATAAAGAATTCATAAAGTTGAAATTATTGAACTTATTTTGATATTAATATATTTTTTCCTCTGGTTGTCCCAAAATATCTCACTGGGTATATTTACTTGACAAAATGAAAAGTTGGCAAACGGCCAGGCACGGTGGCTCACATCTGTAATCCTAGCACTTTGGGAGGCCAAGGCCGGCGGATCCCCTGAGGTCAGGAGTTCAAGACCAGCTTGGCCAACATGGTGAAATCCTGTCTCTGCTAAAAGTATAAAAATAAGCCAGGCACGGTGGCAGGTGCCTGTAATCCCAGCTACTCAGGATGCTGAGGCAGGAGAATTGCTTGAACCTGGGAGGCGGAGGTTGCAGTGAGCCGAGATCGCACCACTGCACTCCAGCCTAGGCGACAAGAGTGAAACTCTGTCTCAAAAAAAAAAAGTTGGCAACCTTAGAACGGTTCCTGTCATCTCTCTTTATTGTTTCATTTCTAAAAGAGTTTCATTTGGTTGCTACCCAGTTATAATGAAACTGAAATCCACAGTGGTCTGTGAAATCCAAGTCTGTGGCCAGATTTGAGCCACACCCTCAGTTAATGACAGGGCCGGGAGAGGGAGGGAAGGGTGGAAATGACCAGGAACACCAGGTACAGATAGAAAATGTCCATCCTCAGTAAGACGGGTCACCTCTGTGAGGGGTACGTGTCCTCATTCAGTCCATACTCAAAAGAGATTTATCCAAAAGCTGTTGCAAGCAGCTCAGGTTTTGGGGGCAGGGGGCTGACCTTTTCTAGTCTTTGAAAGAGAATGTATTACTCTTGAGAAATGTAGGATTTTATTGTCAGTGTGCTTGAATTCAGCAAACAGACCCAGAGATGAACCCAAGGGACAACGGGCTCAAAGAACATAGATGATACCATGGAACTTTGACCTATTTCATATGATCATCCCTGAGCCTGCATTTGGGACTGGCTGCCTTGTTTGTTTTATAAATTGATCCTCATATTGATTCCTTACTTGATGGCTGTGGAAAAGAAGTCTCCTTCTTGTTTGAACTCATGTCTTTGTGAGCTGCCTTGATGCTTATTACATAAAAGTCTCCCTGATTCTTGTTGATTTGGCAAGAGACTTCCTTGCTGAGAATTTTGCAGGCTGTGGTATGGGTGTAAAGTGGTTTGCTGTAATGGGACAGCTTCCAGAAGAGAATCCGGTCTCCGTTTTGAAATGCCACTTCTTGGAATCAGAAGAATTTATTCTAGGAGGGAGAAAAGAATTATTGATAAGTTCATAATTATTCACAATTATTTATTGAGTACCCACTCTATACCAGGTTGTATTTTAGACACTAGGGCTATAGTAACCACTAAGCAAAATGCACAAAAATGCTTGTCTTCAGCGGTCCTATGCTTTATTGGGACAAAACAGATAAGAAACAAAATAAAACTCACAACACATAAGAACATTACATAGTATGTGAGAATGAGACAATTCTATCTGGAAAGTCTAGCAGAGCAAGTGTGATCAAGAGCTTAGAAGAAGAGATTGCTATTTAAAACAGGGAAGTCAGATTAGGTGTCCTTGATTAAGTGATAGTTGAGTGACAGTGACAACTTTATTTATGCTTTAGAAAGACTACTCTGGCTGCTTTGGGAAAAGACTGCTGAAAAGCATGGAGATCTGTTAGGAACCCATTGCAAAAGTCCTGGCAGGCAGCTTGGAGCAGGGTGGTGGCAGTAGAGGTGGTGAGAAGAGGTTAGATTTGGAATGTATTTTAAAAGCAGAGCCAATGTGGATTTCCAATAAACTGGACCTTTTAATAAAGCTGAGAGAGACTTTACAGATCATTTAGACCCCTTCCGAGGCCAAGTAGGTAGCACAACGGAGTGAAACTAGCTGCGTGACAATAGGGGCTCTTAGAAACAGGGTGCATTGTCTTATTACGTTAAAAAAATTAAAGCCGGGTGCGGTGGCTCACGCCTGTAATCCCAGCATTTTGGGAGGGTGAGGTGGGTGGATCATGAGGTCAAGAGATTGAGATCTTCCTGGCCAATATGGTGAAATCCCAACTCTACTAAAAATACAAAAATCAGCTGGGTGTGGTGGTGGGTGCCTGTAGTCCCAGCTACTTCGGAGGCTGAGGCAGGAGAATCGCTTGAACCCAGGTCGAGGTTGCAGTGAGCCGAGATCGCGCCACTGCATTTCAGCCTGGGTGACAGGGCAAGACTCTGTCTCGGAAAAAAAAAAAAAAATTAAAACACCATTCAAGCCAAATTATATCTGTACAGTCAGCCTATGAACTTCTAAACTACATCCTGTAAGAATCAAACCCATTCTTTTTACAGATGAGAGATACGGGGTCTTACAAAGTTTATTGACTTCTCCAAGGTCATTAGAGGCAGAATCAGAATCGAAGCCTCAGACTTCCTCATTTGTAGTTCAGAGTTCATTCATTCCATCTGTACTCGAACCATGAACAGCTTTTCCTCCTCGGTGCTGCTCTGAGTGGATGCCGCCCATGTAGAATATTCTTTTGTTTTCCCACTGGTGCAGCGTGATGGGTCCATTTTATTTTTCTCTTCATCTCTATCATCAGGTGTCATCTTTTAAAACTTGTGAGCCCTTGGCTGTCCCAGCCACCCCCAAAGAACACCCTTGGGATTTACTGATTGGCTCACAACAGTAATTGTGAGCAATGAAAGAAAAGGCTAACTTAGCCTCCTCCCTAGTTTGGTTGATCACAGCAGAGAGAGGAAGACTAACAAAGAAGGCCTATATAAAATGGGAACTGAGGGCTATCTTTTGCTTTTGGCATCTTGATGGATGCCTAAGGTGGATCAGTATTTGTGTAACATAACAGGAGTACTCTACCTGTGGGGAGAGGAGTGACCACTGAAAACACTGTTCAAAGGGGTCATTCATAGTCGTGCATTTATAAATTTTTTTAAAAATAGCTTTCTTTTCCTATTATAAAAGACATATATCTTGGTATATAGAATAATTTGATATATTTGATAAAGAAGGTATTGCCTGGGAAAGGATGTTGACAAGATTAGCTATCCAGGGGAACATTAAGTTGTATTTTCATTTTACGTTGTTGACAGAAATAAAAATCTTCATGGATTAAAATTTAAACAGAAAATACTTTTAAAAACTCTAAGGAAATTTAACCAATATTTATATAGAGAAAGTTTTTGAAACTTTAAAAGCAATGAAAAAATAGGAAAAAAAAACAAGTAAGATTTATCACATGAAAATTAAAACACGAACCCAGAAAAATATTCACAATAAATATTGAATGAAAAGTTAACAACCTTAATGTGCAAAGTTATATTTTTCTTGGATAAAAATCCCGTGGCGGCCGGGCGCGGTGGCTCACGCCTGTAATCCCAGCACTTTGGGAGGCCGAGGCGGGCGGATCACGAGGTCAGGAGATCGAGACCATCCTGGCTAACACGGTGAAACCCCGTCTCTACTAAAAATACAAAAAAAAAATTAGCCGGGCGTGGTAGTGGGCGCCTGTAGTCCCAGCTACTCGGGAGGCTGAGGCAGGAGAATGGCGTGAACCCGGGAGGTGGAACTTGCAGTGAGCCGAGATCGCGCCACTGCACTCCAGCCTGGGCGACAAAGCAAGACTCCGTCTCAAAAAAAAAAAAAAAAAAAAAAAAAAAAAAAAATCCCGTGGCATCAAATAGAGCTGAGAGGAAGAGCTCACAGTTCATGAAAGAGGAAATACAAATATGGCAAGTAAACTTCCAAGAAAAGGTAGAACTTCCTAGTAATCAAAGAAGACAAGTTAAACTAAAATGAAAACCATTTTTTTTTGTTTGTCAGATTGGTAAAGGTTAAATAAAATTTTTAATAAGTAAAGTCAGCAAGTTAAGACAGACCTGTTTACATATGCCTGGTATTAACATAACATGGCATATCAGTCTGAAAAGCAATATGGCAACATGCACTGAGAACCTTAAGATGCTGATATTCATCAATCCATGAATCTCACTTTTGGTAACAATCTAAATATCCGCTCGTAAGATGTATAAGTAAATTTTGCTATAGTTATGTTATGGAATGATGTATCTGGAAGTTTATTTCCCTCCACACATACTCTGTGCCACTCCTGTGCTTTATGGGAGTCTATTGTTAAAATCTCACTGCTTCATCCAGTGGTAACATGTTTTATGGCCCACAGGTGAGAGTCCCATTTATCACAGAAACTTTGGAGTATACATAAAACTAAAAGAGAGAAAAAGACCAGCCATAATCACAACATTCGAAGTCAGCATAGCTAATATTTTCATATTTTCCTTTCTAATCTTTGCAAAGTACATTCATAGTTCAAGAGAGTTTTGCTTAGATGTCATCTCTCAATAATAAAAACTTCTCAAACTATGGATCAATTATGCATATGTGCACCTGTGGGTACATTATACATTTATATATGATTATATATAAGCAAGTTTATGTCCTATTAGTCTCTGAACCTTTCCATCACATCTTAAATTTTTAAAGTTTTTATAAAAATTCTAATTTACCCTTTTAAATACATACCTGCTGTGTGACGGGATGTTAGAGGACCCAACTCTGTATCTATTTTAACAGCATGGTGGCTTATAGCAAGCATGGGCTATCTTTTATGACTTTGCCCCCAATTTCTCCCAATCTCCTGTAATTCAGGCATTTCACTTTGCTCAACCTTATCTCTGATCAGCCTTCTCACCCATTACTCATCATTTCACATCAGGAATCCACAAGTAAGCAATTCAAGAACCTTGAATGGAACATGAGTGAAAGCTATTTCTGCAGCCTAAACCCCTTCAATCAATACAAGAATGTCAGCAATTCTAGAGTCTAAACTTATTAAATTCTCATATTATTTTTAAAATGCTAGCCCCAGTCCTCTTTGTCTGATTTCTAATCTCTGAAAGAAACAGTAAATGCAAACATAGGTATTTTAAAAGGATAGGGTGGAGGGGGGTGCTTTTTCAGGGTATTCTCTTATCATTTTCCTGACAAACTTACGTGATTTAACAGTTACTGGTAAAACCTTTCACCAACAGTTTGTTACTGTGACAGCAGAAGCACTCAAATTCAGGGAATGTCCAACTTCATCTTGTGAATTCAGACCTGGCAGAAGACCATTTCTTCACTAGAAGTTGGAAAAATGTCACTCTCTGAGACTGCAATAAATGGAGCCCAGGGTTCTGCTTTGTGTACTGAGTGAGAGAATAATAGTGTGATGTCCCTGTAGACAGAGAAGCTGACTGTGCTCTACGGAGACAGTGTTTTCCAAGATGTGTTAAGTGCCAATTCCAGCTTCTCGGCTTTTGATAGATGTTCCTCTAGAAATGTTCATTGCTCAAAGGCATTTAGGAAAAGATTCATTGCAGGACTTTAATATGCTAAGGTGCAATATGAATCAATAAGCACAAGTTGTAGCACACAACATTTAAACCTGTATGAGCATGAAACCCTTCTTCAAGGGAGACTAGTGTTTTCCAAGGCTTGCTTTGGGAAATTCTTCGTTGGGCACTTTGCTTATGTAGCAGATTTGAATCTTAGTCTGTAAACTCAGATATGCAAGAAATAGAACATTTCACATTTTTTGAAATATTAAACTCTGATTTTAATGTCCCCATCCCTCCCAGGTGGCAGGAAGCTTAACTTTGGCCCTTCTTGGAGCTCTGCACTGACCTGTTAGTACCATGCTAAAATTCTGGTCATTGCTCATCTGTCACACTTGGCTAGTTGCCTCTTGACTCAGACAGGGCCCAGGATCCATCCTAAGGTCTTCCCTCAGGATGCCTCCTGGGCAATAATTGAGTCTCTACTGGTGGGGATGGAGTGTAATCTTTTTTTCTGTTTGCCTTCTTGATTCTCTCTCCCTGTACTCCAAAAGTCTTCCTGAGTATACCTAGCATTAGGTTTTACTGTTTTATTTTCTTAATTGATGGCTAGTATTTAAGAACATTATCTCCCTTCCGTATTATGTATTTTAAATAAGAGTATTTACTGTCTTGTATATACTTGTGTTGTCTTGTATATACCTGTCTTGTAAGAGTATTTACTGTCTTGTATGTCTGAATGGGTCACATGTAGTGCAAGCTTCAAGACTGGTTTGATTCAGCAGTTCAACAGTGTCATCAAAGTACTCGTTTCATTCTTCCTTAATGTTTTGTGACTGTGATATGACATTGAATCTGATATCTATTCCTTTATGAAGGGGAAATAGCTAGCATTTCCAGGTTTTATATTTGCAACCCACATCTTCCAGTAGAGAGACACAATGGCTTTGGACAACTTTTCAGAATGTTAAACAATCCTTCTCTCGTAATAGCTTCCATCAAACCTCTACTAATATCTTATTGACCTTCATTGCATCACATAAGTTAAAATTATTCTGAAATATTTTATATATGTACTATATATATATAACATTTAAGATATATGAAGAAAAATATAATGCAATTTCATAGCCCCCTTTTAAACTTCCTTAGCAATGCCTCCTATATCTCCTGACAGGGGTAACGTTTCTTTGTGTTTATCAATATTTTGCTTTCCTGTATAATTTTACCCTTTATGTATACAATCCTAAACAATATATTTTTTAGTGTTGCATGATTTTAGATTTTGCGTTAATGATATCATCTATGTGTATTTCTTCTGCCACTTGCCTTTTCGATTCCACATAATTTGTGAGATTCATCCATGCTGGTGGATGAATCTATTTCTTAATTTGTACTGTGATATAGTATTCCATTGTGTGATTAAGCCACAGTTTACTTATCTATGTGTTGTTGATAAACTGTTAAGTCGGTTCTAGTTTGGGAGTGTTAGGAATAATGCTGCCAATCTTCTCTTATACATTGTTGTGCCTGCATGGAAGGGGAGCCCAAATGTACATACATATTTAAGAATGGCATTGCCGAATGAAACCATGAACAGTCTTTAATGTTACTATATAATGCAAAATTATTTTCCAAAATAGAATAATATTTTCAATATAAGTAGAATATAAGAACTCCTGTTTTTCCACATCTTTGCCAACACTTGGTTTTGTCAGCATTTTAAAAAGTTGTCAAATTGGTGTGTATGAATTTATACTTTACAGTTCAATTTACCGTTTTGGCAAATCAATTAGGCTGAGAATATTTGCATTTTTAATTGATATTTTTATTTCATCTTTTGTGAAATGTCGGTTTATGATTTTTACCCATTTTGATTTTGTGTTGTTTTCACCTTCTTAATGGATTTGTAGAAGTTCTTGTATGTTCTGCTTACTAATCCAGGGTCAGTTATACATGTTGCAATATCTTCTCCCAATTTGCAATGTACATTTTCACTTTTTGAGATAAATTCTTTTAATAAACTAAAAAAATAAGGTGGTCAAATTATCAAACTATTCCTTATGGTTGATATTTTGTTGTCTTATTTTTAAAGTTATCTTCTACTCCAACCTCATATATATTTGTGTATGCCTATGTGTGTGTGTGTATTTACATATGGGCTTATATATTTGGGCTATGTGGTACTGATATATTTGGGCAGTGTGGTACTGATACAAAGACAGACCAATGAGACACAATGGAAAGCCCAGAAATGAATCCATGCATATATGTAAATTTGGTAGATGACATTACAGATAACTGGGAAAAGATAAGTGGAAACGATTAATTTCTATATTCAAAAAATAGATGGAATAAGACCCCCTCCTTCATAACAGGTCAATTAAAGACATATATGTATATGTTTATGTATATATATATATACACACACACACACACATATTTCTACATATGTAGCTGTATATACACGAATATACACATATATGTCTTTAACTTAACATGAAGGAGGAGTCTTATTTCATCTGTGTTTTAATATGGCTAATAATTGTCTCAGCATCATTTACATTTCCCAATAATCTGTAATGGTAACTCTGTCATCTACCAAATTTCCCCATATGCCTGGATTTATTTCTGGGCTGTCTGTGGTGTGCCTTTGGTCTGTTGTCTTTGAGTCAGTACCATATTGCCACTAGCTTCTATATGTTTACAATGAGCTTTAAGTCTGGTTACACAAGTCTCCTCCCACATTCTCACGCCTAGACCTTATTCTTCAGGAATGTCTTGGTCATTCTTGGCCTTTTGCATTTCTACAGAAATTTTATAATAGTCTTGGAAATTTTTAATATTTTTATTAAATTTCATTAAATTTATAGTTTTGGGGAAGAGTTGGTATCTTTGTAACATTATAATGTTGAGTCTTTCTATCTATATTTCTATCCAAATCTACTTATTTAGATCTTCACTGTCTTTCGTCGCTATAATAAATGGTATCTTTCAGTATCATGTACTCTCATTATTGCTAGGCATTCTTTTTTTTTTTTTTTGAGATGGAGTCTCGCTCTGTCATCCCAGGCTGGAGTGCAGTGGCGCGATCTCGGCTCACTGCAAGCTCCGCCTCCCGGGTTCACGCCATTCTCCTGCCTCAGCCTCCCGAGTAGCTGGGACTACAGGGGCCCTCCACCATGCCCAGCTAATTTTTTGTATTTTTAGTAGAGACGGGGTTTCACCGTGTTAGACAGGATGGTCTCAATCTCCTGACCTCGTGATCCACCCATCTCGGCCTCCCAAAGTACTGGGATTATAGGCTGCTAGGCATTCTTTTTTTTAATGGATTTCAGTGTTTAAAGAATTCAAGAAGAGCCTTTGATATCTGGTTACCTCTACTTTTTGAGGAAACCAAATCCCTGATGCAGAGAATGAAAGAGTTTGTCTATCTGCTTGAACGGAGAAGAAAAGAAAAATAAACAGAAAATGTTGCAATTTGAAAGTAATTTTAGTAAATTTGCCTGCCACACCTACATAATCTTATTTAATCCTCACCACAACGTTCGAAGTTAGGTGTTATTTGTCCTATTTTCATGACAAGGGAAACCAAGGTTTAGGAAAGCCAAGTAATTTACTCAAAGTCACAGAGCGAATGTGTTTATGGTAAAGCCAGGATTTAAAATCAGGTGGATTTCACACCAAAATAGTTCTGTTCATCGCGTAGTACTTTCCCTCGGGCAAGAAGAATGTTCAGAATTTTCTAAGCATTTGAGTACAATGACCAGAATGGATAATCCTTTCTGTAGACAATTATGTGGCTCTGTCTCCCCTCACTGAGTAAGGTCAGCAGACATTTGATACAACTTTATGCGTCTCTTCTTGTCACTGTTGCTGGCTGAGGGGGCCACTTGGCTCCCAGGGAGGAGATTTTGCACACCTGAGGAAACAGACAGCAGACAGCACCAACATGCTTCCCCTAGACTGCATTTGGACACACAGCCAGGCAGGGGAACTGAAATTGTAGAGCAGCAGTCTGTGTGGAGTCATTTTAATGTTTTCTTAAACAGTCAGTGATGGAAAACTTTGATAACAACTCAAGTGAAAGCTTATGGCTGCGAAAAACCTCCTCTGTGGATCTGACTGGAAAGGATTCTCTGCTGAATATGGCTTAGATGCCTGAGCCCCGTGTTCTTTGGTAAGAAAATTACCGCAAGTCATTCGCCATCTGTGATCCTCAGGAGTGGAATCTTTTGCTGGAAGACACAGGTATTATCAATCAACCTGCGCTAGTCAACAGGCCTCCAGAGCTTCGCGGGTGGGGGGAATGTTGTTACGGAAGAAACAGGAAAGAGGAGCCTTTGTGGTAAAGGGTGGTTAGTATTCTTGATGGCTTGTCAGAGGCAGTAGTGGCCATAATCAAGTGAGTGCAGCACTTGAGCTGGTTCAGAGCTGCAGTGCCTGGAGTCGTGTCTCCCAGCAGCTGCCGGAGGCGGGAGTGGCGTCCATGGTAGCCACTTCGTCAGGAGGGCTCCTCAGGTTTTAGAGCCAGAGCACAACTGTGACTCCTATACCAGGCACACTGGACCTCAGGAGCCTTACTGGAGTCTCCTCAGAATTCACAAAAGAAATATGAAGAATTAGGAAGAAAGTTTACAAAACTTAGTAGAGATCCTCTTTATAGATGCAGCTTGAGAAACAGCGCACAGATATAGGTTACTCGACTGGAGGAGTTCTGTGTTTGTGTTTTCCTATCATAAAGAGTTCGGGAGAAAGTGGGGTGCTTGCTAACCATTGGTTCTCTCTCCTGTCTTCTCTTCCTTTTCTCTCATCTTGCCCTTTCTCTTTTGCCATTGCCCCTTTTCTCATTTTTCGTTCTCTTATTTGTTCTTTTCTTCTCCCTCCACTTCTCCTTTGCCTTTTCTCTCTTGCTTCTCTTTCTGCTTCACTTCATTCTCCCTGTTCTGTCCTCTCTTCCAGTCGCCCCTTTCTCCACCCCACCCTTTGCTATGTTCTGAATTAGTGATTGCCTAAGTGGAAAGTTGGAGACAGTTTCAGAAATACTATTTATTTTAGTTCATCAGTTGTTACTGCTTACTTTTTGTTTGAATATATTTGGGGTATATTCTCAAAAATATGTTGATAATGGAGTACAGAAATTCTGGCGACTGTTACTCTCCAATGTCTCTCTTTTCTTCCTAAAACTAACTACTAGTCCTTTCCAGTTCGGGTAGATGGATTATATTTCTTGCATAGTACTTTCAGCATTTATCATTTTTGGTAAATGAATACCTAATGTGCCGCTAGGGAAGCTAAATTCATACCTATTTCAGCTGGGGTGAGCACTGTGACCTTCTGTTACTCATACCTATTGCTGCCACCAGAGACAGAAGATTGAGTTGGATGCACTATGGGTAGAGACAAGGGCTGGTGCTACTTACTTATCAGAAATGATTCTTGTAAGAATTAAATGAAATAATGGGCATAGAATTTAGAATTAAATAATGTTATGTGCATGGTATGCTACAAAGATTTGGATTCAGACCTCTTTACAAATCTCAGATTCGTCATTTACTAGCATGCAAACTTGGGCAAGTCACTTTATTCTACTTGAACCTTTTCTTTTCTATAAAATGAGGTCAATAAATAATATTCATTTACAAATTGATCATCGAGGCAAATGAGATAATACATGAAATCTCCTAAAATAGAGTAGATGCTCACTGAATATCGCCTTACTTCCCTCCACCCAACTATGCATTTATTTATCTGTCAAACATTTATATTATGCTCACTTTATGCCATGCACTGTTCTAAGAGCTTTATAAATTTAACTCTTTAATATCATCATAGTCCTTTGAGTACTTACTATTACTATCTCGTTTTGCAGATTGGTAAGCTGAAGCAAAGAGAGGTTTAATAACTTGTTTAAAGCCTCATGGATAGTAAGTAGCAGAGCCACTAACTGATATTTTTGTGCAGACACCTTAATTCAAGCTTTTTTCTCCTTTAACTGAAGATATTATTGCCCTGAGATATTACCTTGAAATCGATATAGATTTTTTTTCTTGAGTTTGCAAATTTTCTCTCTTAGAGGCCTTAGGAAAAAATAACATTAAACAAATGTACACTTAATTATGAGTTCATTTTCTGTGTTAATGTAGTAAAGAGGTGAATGAATGTCATAAAATATACTCTCATTTGATTCCACCCTGAGAGAGCCGTTGGATTGCAGCCCCAGTGCTTTTCAGCAGGGAAGCTGGCCAGAGACGCCTGCAGCCTCCTGGGGAGTGTGTGGGTAGCTCCTCCAGCAGTGTGCCTGCACTCCTCATCTGCACAGAGCATGCACAGTGTTCAAAGGCACACAGATGGGGACTCAAGTGGGGCCAAGATCACTGGGAAGAGTGTCGGAAAATGAAACCTGGCCAACAGACAGCACCCTTCTGTTTAATCAGAATGCTGGAGCCAGGTCCAGAGAATAATGACTACAAACTGGCTGTGCCTTGGGCCTATTTAGCATCTTGTTCTCATTTTCAAGTGTTTGGTCCTTGGGAAGATCTCAAACTTCACTTTGCTACTCGATTATGCTGCCTATTGAGGAATTTTCAAGGCAAAGTGAATTCATGTGACCTGGATTCATTATTATTTAAGATCATTAACACATTTTTAGACCGAATTGGCAGTAAGGAAAGGGAGGAAGGAAACATCTATTGAGGTCATACCAGGTGTTGGGTGCTGTAGTGGGCACTTCTATGCATGTTAGCTCAACTGACGATACCAGAGAAGTGGAAATTACTTCAGATTGTCATGAAAAAGACGAATGGAGAAGGTGGGATGCATGAAAAATAGACTTTTAAAATTCCTAAATCAATGCCCTCAAGTCATCTAAAATGATTAGAAACAGTTTATAGTTGTCTTTTATGAGGAGACAAGAATTATATGTGTTCCTTGTTTTTTTCTCCTTCTGCTTGCTGAAGAGTTCTGGTTTCACTTGTCTAGTCATTTTCCTTCCCTTTGTCCTGCCTTGAGAGACTGGTTATATTAAGCTTTTGTGAGGAATTTCAGGTGAGAGGGAATGGAGGAAGAAAAAAGAGACTTAGGGACACATATTCATACCCATGTGTGTATGTGTATTTATGTGATATATGTATAATTTTATATATGTGATAAATACATACACATTACAAATGCAATTATACTATACTTAATCTTTCATATGTTTTAAATCCTTCAAGTTTATTATGAACATCTCCCCATGTCAACACATTTAAAACCACAGTATCATTATTAATATTGCCTAAAACTCTATACTCAGTATATGTCAATACTTGATTATTGGATATTTAGGTAGTTTCCAGTTTTAGTTTTATCAATAGTGCAGCAGTGACATCTGAACAAAGTCATTTAAAATGGCACCAATTACTGTTTCTCAGGGATCAGCTTTATTGTGATTTTTCTTAAATTAGAGGAATCGCCTATATGTTCAAACTAATTTTTTAGATTACTAGAAATATTCTTGTAACAATGTCTTATGGAGAACCCACTGTATAAAACCCATAGAAGTGTACTTCCCCAGCCAGATGCAGTGGCTCACACTTGTAATTCCAGCACTTTGGAAGGCCAAGGCAGGTGGATCACTTGAGGTCAGGAGTTCCAGACCAGCCTGGCCAACATGGTGACATCCCATCTCTACTAAAAAAAAAAAAAAATTCAAAAATTAGTTGGGCCTGGTGGCACACACCTGTAATCCCAGCTACTTGGGAGGCTGAGGCAGAAGAATTGCTTGAGCCCGGGAGGTGGAGGTTGCAGTAAGCTGAGATCAAGATCACGCCACTGCACTCCAGCCTGGGCGACAGAGCTAGACTCTGTCTCAAAAAGAAAAAAAAAAAAGTGGTACTTTCCTCCATGGGTTGCCTCCTGCCCCTGAACGCCCCCATCCCTCAGTGACCTCTGAGCTTCCACAGTACCCAAGAGTGCTCCGGAACAATGGTAAGACCACTGAGCTAGGTACTAGCTTTGTTTTGTTTGTTTGTTTGTTTCTATATTATTATTTGTTGATGTTACAGAGTATAGAAAATTTGCTTTTTTTCTTTAAAAGAAGAAACTATGTTTTCTTTTTTTAAAACAACTCACATTGAGCTTTGCTATACTACTTTGTTACCTGAGTTGGTAATGATTTTCTTTTTTTCTATGTTATAATAGAACCTTTATATTTAAATAAACTTAAACACATTCAGGCGCTGTGGTCTAGAGCTCACTGAAAGTGTTATGTGTACATGAGCAGGACCCTCAAGAGCCAACCTGTGTTTTTTGTCTCATTAACTTGGAGGAAGGCATGAGGAGTCAGGACCTACAATATCACTTGGAAATAAGGAATATAAAGAAAATCTGGCCTGTTTGGTAAAACTGTGCTTCTCCATATCTTGCCTCTTTTGATCTCTTGCCTAAGTTTTGTTTTGAAAGGTTAACACTATTCATCTTGTCATGACTTTAAATAATCAGATTACTTTTCTATGCAACAATGCTCTGTTTTTCCTAAGTTTCCTATTTCTTCAGTGATTCTGGGGTGGGATGGAGAGTGAATAGAAATACAGGCATCAACCTTAGTGTTTTCATTGCAATTGTTTTGCTTGTGCCCCTCAAGGTGAACCTCTCTGAATGAATGTGATCATATATCTCACATACTTGGTGTTTTTTCTTCAGATGTCGGGATTCATATTGTTTGGAAATTTCACATGTTGTAAACCTAACTTAGTGACATCATGTGACCATGTATAAGGGAACCTTTATGATTATGTTATTAGGAACCCGATCTCTTTGTCATTCATCTATTTTTTGCCCTGGCTTGTTGGAAGATGAGAATCTTGGGATTGGATCAAACCAATGGAAATGCCAGAGAACTGAGTTAGAAATGCATAGGATGTTAAAAGAACAGAAATTTATGCTTTAAAGTATTACTACTATTAGATTTATGAGTTTAATTTTTTTTCCTCTGGTGTTAAATAAAGCAAATTGCTCAAAGATCTCTGACACCAGAAGGAAATTAGAAGGTAAATGTATGTTGATAACACAGAAGGATCAGAGAGGGAAATCCACTAGCAAGTAAAAGAAAATGGGAAGAGTAAGTAAGTACATCATTGTAAGCAAAAACCGACAAAAAGGAAAGTTTGAAGCCAGAAACAGTCAAATAGTTCTTCTAAAAGTAAGAACATGTTTATGAGGGGCACATTGGACATATTTTCTATTCTATTGGGGTCTGGAGAGATAGGCAAGTATGAATTAACAGGTGGAATTTAGTTGTTTTCCAAAACTTGAACAAACAAGAAAGGGTATTTTGGGGTCCAATTAGCAACATTAAGATAAATTTTATGTACTGGCTTCCTGGGATTTGTGCCTTCAATTTACAAGTTTTGCTGATAGAGAAGAAAATCAATTTTATTTTATTCTATTTCCCAGGGAGATAGCAAAATGCTTGAGGATTTTTTTTTGCAAGAGGCTTTTTAATTAGGACTATTATAGAAATGAGTTAAACAGCCAAATATCAAACCTGAAACGATCTCCTGAGGCAAGAGTGTGCATGATCATTAGGTTTGGAGGCAAACTATTGTTAAGGATTCTCATATAAGGTATCTTAGTCTCCACAAGCAAAGGTGATCAAATCCAGTTGAACTTGCTTCACACCATATGCCATTGTCCTTCAGTCCCCCAAGCAGACAAATCAAGCTTGATTACATATGAGATACCAAGGCTTCCAGAGAAATGATAGTGGGTGTAAGTCATGTCACAATAGGGTGTGGATAGGTGTTTCTGGATACGGAGATAGATGGCCACACAATCCTGCTGCCTTCACCCAGCCAGCTCTCAGCTTAAGAGAGGCAGGAAATGAGGCAAGGAAAGGAAGATCTGAGCCCATCCTGGAGCTCAGCTGCGTCCTGAGGCAGATGTTTAATGGACTAGAAATGACCACATAGAGAATTCCTTGTGTCTAACCTAGAACTAAAGCCTGTGAGAACACACTCTTAATTTATTTCCATACTGAAGCTCTAACCAGAAGCTTAGATCTTTGCATTCCAACATAAGAAAGAGACAGGGGTTACCAAACTAATCTGTGAGAAGTAAAAGAATGTGTGAAAAAAATAACATGAGCCCCAGAGTCTAGAGCAGAAGTGGATAAGATGACCTAACCTATAGTCTTCTAAGCTGAGACAACAGGAGGCCAGGCCCCTGGTCGGGAGGATGGTGTGTGTGTGTGTGTACGTGTGTGTGTAATGTGACTTACCCATTAGGCACCATAGGTGCGGTGCCTTGGGGCCATGACAGTTTTAGGGCTCCACAAAAATGTTTTAATCTTTTTTAAAATCAAGAATAAAAAATGAATCTAATAAAGATAATGAATGTTTATTAATGAATTCAGCATGGATTATATAAACTTGCCTTATGCCAATGTAGTCCTAAAATATGTTTTCATATTTTTTTTTCTATGGAGGAAGGTGCTCATGAGGGCAGAAGTGACTAGGGCCAAAAAAGTCGTTGTGCAGCTCTGACAGATTGAATGACCATGAGAGAGACACAGAATGACAACCTCCTGATAGATAGATGCAGAGAGATTGGCAGAGAGGAACAGAGACAGAACAGCGAGAAACAGACACAGGAAGATACATGCAGAGTGAGAAACAGGGACAGAGAGACAGAGGGAGATGAAAACAGACACACATGCCCACACACAAAGAGGGAAACAGGCAGACACACACCCCCGCGCCCTCTCCCCCATCTGGACCTGCCCCACCAACATCCTGACAGATACAGGAAGGCAGAGAGAATGAGACAGATGGAGACACAGGAAAGACATGCAGAACTAGACTGACAGCCATAGGCTAAGATGTCACAGGGAACATTCTACTGGAAGGAGGCAGCCATCAGCTTGGTCTTACTTGTTTCAGCCTCCCAGGATCAAATATGTCTGAAGAGTAACAGGCCTTTCCATCCACTCTTTATTTTTAGCCACAGAGGAAACAGTAAGAGAGGAGAGGGCAGATGCTTCTGTTTACCAGGATTTTAATTGGCTACCTTTGGAGCCTGTGGGCCAAAGCTATGACTATTGTCTAGAAGCTTTGGGAGAAAGGTAAAACCACAGTGTAAAATCACAGTGGAAGCTTGGAGCTGAAATGATTATTGTATCTTCTCTAACCTTATACCCAGTAATGACGTGTTTGTAAGGCCAGTGGTCCAATTTTTTCTGCAGAGTGAACAAACCAGTGGCTCCCGCACTACCTCCATAGAGATGTTTTAACACAGACACATTCTAAACAGCAAACTACATCGGACACCAGTCTCCTATAAATGCTAGAGAGTAGGCCTCCTCCTGGCCTTTATTTTTCCATGTTCCTAGATACATGAGAGTCTCAAGAGGGAGGTTTGATGCCAATCCCTGCCCTTGACCTTGGGCAACATTCCTCCCCTTTGTGGGTGGAATGAGGTGCCATGACTTGTTGCTTTTGTTCACAAAGTGCCTCACTTGTTGATATGAAGCCACTGGCCTCATGGCCATGGCTCAGCCAAACCAACCGGGAATTATGAAGATTGGTTTGAGGCAGGAAGTGTCCTGGCTCTAGACCTAGGACAGCTGCTTTGATTGTGAGTGCACCAGGAAAGTGGGACAATTGAAGCCTGAGGACCTTGTCATTTAATTGAAAGTCACAGGGTTCCTTTTCACCTGTATCATCTCTGGAAAACTGGAGAGAGATGATCTATACAAGACCCAGTAAGATACACACCATTTAAAATGCCCTACAAGAAGTCACAGTGAAATGAAATAATTTACACCAAAAGGTGTATGTTCTTCAATCTTCTCTGAATTCTGGACTTCTGATCTTGCCAGAGATAGTTGTTAGAAGAAATTGATAATAACTTTTTTAAAAAGAAACAAGTTTTAAAACTAGAACTAGCTCAGCCTTCCCTTCATTCAAGGTTGGATAAGCAGTAGTCAGTGAGAACTTGGGAAAATAGTCTTGAAGAGGAACTGTGTTCACATGTCCTTAGTCATGAAAATCATTTTTAGGTGAAGTGATTTCTCATTTTGCACAAATGATTATAGAGTGTGTCTGTTTGTGAATTTGGTCATAATTGCTGCCCAACATCATTATGGTGATAATTTGTTTAGCTAAGAGAATAAGAGCAGTTGAAGTTATTTTTAAGTTTGCATTTTGTCAGTTATAGGTTTTCTTTTTTCTTTTCTTTTTTTGCATTTGATGGCACCAGCTGAGTGTGGGATGGTGCACAAATCCCGTCAGAAATGGAGTTATTTGGTCACAGTAAACTGAAGCCTCTCCCCAACCGCCAAGATAACAGCAATTACTTTGGATTCATTTTAGTAGGTGTGAAAAGCTCATCTGTTTAAAAGATGAGTACTCTGGTTTATATAGGATCCTCTGGTAGCAGCAGGTTAATTAAAGAATGATTCTATCATCTCTAGCCCAAATCGCAGGCATTATAAAAGCCAGCCTGCTTTATGACTGTCATGTGAGAAATGTGCACACTGATACCCCAGCATTTGAGCATTGTTAAAAGTTAGTCCATTGGGTGTGTTTGTTCTTCACATTATCCAGAGCATCTGCTAGTTTCTTCTTTCTTGATTATATGCACCTTTGCAAACAATAGTACAGTTAGCAACGCTCTTCTAAGTGTGCCACATTTAATTTGGGGTGAGAATACAGCTTTAATTCCATTTAGCAGATGAAGAAATGGAGGCACAAAGTTGTTAAGTACCTTTGTCCAAGGTCCTAGAGTTTGTGAGCAGCAGAAGGGGTTTAGCAATCAGCCTGCCTTGGGAGCCATGTGCTTATTACCTACAATTCACTGCCCAACTGAGAAGTAGCATGGGAGATCACCTCTCCCACTCATCTTTGAGATACTGATTCATTATTTGACTAAGAGGCCAGACTCTTCTGCTTACCAGGATTTTAATTGGCTACCTTTGGAGCCTGTGGGCCTAAGGTATGACTGTTGTCTAGAAGCTTTGGGAGAAAGGTGAAATCACTGTAAAATCACAGCGGAAGCTTGGTGCTGAAATGATTATTGTATCTTCTCCAACCTTATACCCAGTAACAATGTGTTTGTAAGTCCAATTTTGTGTTTGTGGTCCAATTTTTTCCTGCAGAGTGAAAAAAATAATGGCTCCCCCACTACCTTGATATGGATGTTTTAACACTACACATTCTAGACAGCAAACTACATCAGAGACCAGTCTCCTCATCCCTGGAGGCATCACACTGTGTGCTGGGCCCTGGACAAAGTAACTAGAAGTATAAGTTCTAAGCAGTCCTCACCACCAAGGAACTTGTGGTATAAGAGAGGGAATGGCACACATAATTGTCAAGTCAACCCTTATTGCAAAGAAGTTCGGATGGGTGGTGCCAGCAGTAACTGCTGTGGAAGCTCAGATGAGGAAGAAAACAGGTCTGGCTGAATGGTATGGGTCTCCAAGAAGAGGGCAGGATGTGTGCTTGTCTGAGTTTGGGGATAAGATTCAATTTTATTCTAAAAAAAATTGCACTTGGATGAATAGAGAGAAGAACATGCCATGTGCAGAGATGTGAGCAGGACTCTGTGAATGTAAAACACGGGTGATGGTCAGAGTCAGAGGGGAGAGCTCTATTTTGGGAGTCCTGGATGAGAGGCTGAAAAGATACCCACCGACCCATGCTCTATTATAGCGAGCAGAAAAATGAGCACACTGTGCTTTGCTCATTTCATATATGAAAGTGTGGGGCTCAAAAATCTGATTACTGTGTATGTCACATAGAACCACACTTCCCCCTCCAAAGTACGTCTCATGCCATTGTATATTCTCATCTTGTCTAAGAAGAAACTGTATCTCTAAGTGCCATAAACTCCAATAAAAGCAGGTTTGTTCTTTCCTCCCACTTGTGTTCCTGAAACCTATGTTTATAGGACCTTATGTTACTTACACTTTGGTGTGTTACCTTTAATCTCAACCTCTATTTGCTACAAACACCACTGAAAGGTGACAGTTTCATGTGGGATAAACTCTATTGATCTCTGTCTGTAAGGCAAGATGTTTTTCTCAAGCATTTTTGGGCACATTTTCTCTGAGAGGTAGCATAGGGCAGTGGTCATGAGCATAGATGGAAGTCAGACTGTCTGGGTTCTGATCCCAGCCCTGGCACTTATTGCTAGGCAACCTATGGTATGTACTTAACTTTGTGCTTCCGATTACTCATGTTTTTAAAGATTAAATTCAGGTACCATGCTTTAAGAAGCACCTGGCACATAGTATGGAATAGTTAGCTTAAATCATGGGTTCCCAGCAGGGGTGATAGCACCCTCAAGGGGGCAAAAAGTTTAAATTCAGGAATGGTTTCATTAGGAAAAACATTTGCTTAGCGAGGCTTCTTGCGGGGCTGAGGGGTAAGAGGGATGGGTGGAGAGGGAAAAAGTGGTCTAGAAACCCTGGGTTGCACCAACCCCATTAAGTTGGACCCGATGAAGCATTGATAGAAGGAATCCCAAAAGAGATTTACATGTTGTTCTTGGAAGCCCGTAACCAATAGAGGGTTTAATCAACAGGCTTTTACCTAGGGCCTGATGTAGGCTCCGCCTTAAGGCCATCACATTCACTGTTTGGTTATGTGCACAGGGAGGGAACCAGTGGAAGCCCAACCCCCCTTCCACAGGGTTCTTGAAGCTAGTCGTGAAGGGAACAGAGGGAGGAGGGAATGAGTTGCTTTGCCTGCCTTGCCTGAGGTGGAAATGGCTGTGATAGATGTGGTGTGACCTGGGCAGAGTGAATAGTAAAAGTTCACATCTACCCAGTATTTTCTGTTTTTCAGAGTAGTTTCACACTCATTATCTCACAAGCACTCTTTCTCTTTTGAAATAGTTTTTAGTTACACATGTAGTAAAGAAATGCATTCCTTTATAAGAAATTGAAGTATTACTGATAAAAGTAAAAATGCCCCATGAGCCACATCTGGTTCCAGTTCCCTGCTCCCTCCACAGGATTAACCCTGTTAGCACTGTGTGTGTCCAGCACTTGTTTCTATTCATTTATGCTCAGGTAAAACTATTTTAAAAAGTACACTATTGCTTTGTAGATCCTTTAACACTAAGGATATCAAACTATATGTAATTTTCTACTTCAAGCTTTTTTTAAAATCATAATATGTCTTGGAGATGGTTCCATAATAAAACATTCAGATCTACCTCACTCCTTTCAATGACTGCATGCCCATGGAATGAATACCTCATTATTTATTTAGCCATCTTACTTTCTGGTAAATACTGATATTGTTTCTGTTTTGATGTTTTTAACCACAGCTACGAATGCCACCTCTTTGGGTATGTGGGTACGTGTTTACAGCTGCTCATTGAGGCAGATATTATCTTTACAGCAAAGGAGACTGAGGCCCAGAGAGGTGACACAGGCCGTGAATAGCATGTCCAGGACCAGAAGCCAGGTCTTTTTTGTTTCAAATCCAGGTTTGATGGATTTTCTTCCCTCATTCCACAGCTACCTCCCACCCTTATCTCATACTGGGACATTTGCATTTGGCAACTGATTCCCTAGCAGTAACATCCCTGGGGTGGCCCTACGTGTCGCTGCTCCTTTTCTCACTGTAGATGATGGATCAGCTGCTGTGTGTCCCTGAAGGAAGGCAGCTTTCAGGAGGTGGACAGCTGTGTGTGAATAAAACAGGGGAGGAGGGGATCCACACATACCTGTCCTGACCTATTTACCGAGCGAGCTGTTGAGCCAAAGCAGCACCGTGTTATCTAACCACAGCTAAAATTTGAAAGGTCCAACTGAGAAATGTCAGGGGGAAGTAACACTTGAATTATTAAGGAAGTAGGTACTAAAGGAGATGGAGAAGAATAACCTATGAGACCGGCTTGTTTTGAGCAGGAAAGGAAGAGATGGATGTTCTAAGTGACCGCCGTAACTTTAAAATAAAGTGGTTCCTGGGGCCTACTAAATGTTTAAATTTCAGAGAATCCAAGCTTCTTTTTGATGAGCCTTCTTCAGTATTTTACAACGGCATATCGAAAGGGTTTCTTAATTAAAATCCCCAGCACGTTGGAGGGGCGGGCTGATTGAGGCTGCAGTGCCTACAGGCAGGGTGCCCACCTCCATCAGCCACACCAGCCGAAGGGGCATCCTGCAGCTCCTCTGTCAGAGGGATTCCTGCCGGAGCACCTCCTGGCAGAAAGCATGAGGCCCAGCCAATTCAATGTGGCCTCGCTGCCCCAGCCCAGCCGGGACACTCCCCAGGACCCAATTAGCAGATTGGAAATCGCATCCAAGTATGTTACAATCACCAAGTTAAAGAGGAATAACAGACATGAAAGAATCTAGTGGGAAAAGAACATTTTGGATCCCGAAAGAGCAGGCAGCTTGTTGGAGTTCTAACGAACCGAAACAAAATAAGTAGTAGCTCCTTAAGCCTCTTTTCTAACACTGCTGGGATTGGTTAGTGTAGAGAAAAGCATTGAAATTGCAAAAGAAAAAAATGCTTATTGTTCCTATGTTCAATTTGTTATTTAATATAACTTGTTTTTTAGGAATTTAATAAAAAAAGGGAGGGCATCATTAATTTACATTCTGCAAGAAAATGAAAAATGATCTGCTGATTAGTGATGTGCAATTTGTTCCTTGAACATCTCCAGTAATGTGTGAATGTCACATTACATAACACTTATAATGATTAAACCAGAAGATGAAATAAGATAGGATAGATCTTGTGTTCTTTCCTTGACTGGTGGACAACTCATCTCATTAATCTCTCTTCGGCTTGCAGCCTTAAATTGAATAAGCCGTGTTACTGGGGGAGATTTATGGCCAAAAGACTTAGCAGCCTCACTGAGGAAATCTTATAGAACCATTTTGAGAGCTCTCCAAGATAATTCTTGGGATTTGTATTAATTGTAGCTTGTCATAAAACATTGCTCAAACCAGGAATGAGCAATGAACCTTCTCAGGAATTTAATATTACAGCAACATTGAAAATATGCACTTCTTGATGTTCCATCTCATGAGATGTTAAAACATTCTGAGTCCCAATTTAAAATTATTATATTAGAAATGGTAGCTTCAGTAGAGTGGGAAATGATACACTGATATACCTGGGCACTGAGGAATGTTTGTAAAAAACCAGTGGGCTTTCAATATCACAAGGGCAGTCCTTCGCAGAGCAGTGAGCAGGATGTCCCTATGAAATGTTTGTAGAAAGAATGAACCAACTGGTAACCATGAGTCCTCTTTTTAAAATATAAGTTCTCTTTGTGGTTGAATTTCTGACACTTGGTGTATAAGTACCAGTAGGTAAGATTGGCTCGCTTGTTGCAATTTTTAAAGGAAGTGCCTTGCCACACCCAGAACCAGTAGCCTGGAACTAAAGTTGAAAAGAGGTTAGATTTAATAAGTCATCCAATATATACAAGATTTCCGTTTAGCAGTCATCAGTAAGCCTTGCTTGATGACTTATTCCATTTGGGGTGTTCACTTCTTCTCACCGTAGCATGTTTATTACTGGACTCTGGGCTCCTTGAATGCGATTCTGTGCCCTTTTCTGTAGCCCCACATGTCAGTTATGCACAGGACACACTAAATGCTCAACAAACACTTTCTGATATATAAAACCAAAATTATTGTTTATATGAAGTCAAAATCTACCTCCTTGAACTTCCATTTGGTGGACCTAGTTCTATCTTCTGCACAAAAATAAACATGTCAACTCCCTCTTCCATGTGAGTATTTTGAGGCTTAATCACTCCTCAAGTCTTCTCTGTGCCAGATTAATCCCTAGTTCCCTAAATTAATTATTTTCTTAAGCTGCCATGTCAATCATTTTGTGCTTCCTGGTCAACAAAAACCTCAGGTTTTTCTTAAGTAATATAAAGGAAACATTTCCCCTCATCTTTTATTGGAGTCATGTTTTCCTTTTAATCTTTTTAACTGAATCCTACTTACCATTTTCAATTTTAATGATACTGTTTAACCAATCTTTCTACCTTACTGAGAGTTTTTCAAATGCTGATTTTGCCAATAATGCTGTTACCATGGTGTTGTATCTTTTGCAGATTTGATCAACAGAACTGGCATCAGAAAAACACAGATGCTTTGGTAGATGTCGTCAGGGTCCTCATCTCTCCCTATGCTGGCATTGATCTATCACCTTATGTGATCTTTAGCCCCATACAAATTTTCATATGGCATTAGAAGTAACTTTAGAAAATACTAAATCCATTTGTCCTCTCTATTGATGCTATACACGAGGAAACTGAGTCCCAAAGAGCCCATGGCCACATTACTGGTTAATAGAAACACTCATATTAGAACTAAGGTCCAAGTGACACCAAAGGCAGGTGTCCTTTCCTGTTTATCATAGCTGCCAGTCTTTATATTATTCACAAGGTCAATGCAAGAAACATTTAAACATCTTGTTGGAATCCCAACATATTGTGATAGGTTTCCTACTACGTGAGGGTTATGTACCACTGTCAATTAGAAGATAAAGCAAAGTGGTGGCCTTTTTTATCTCTTATTCTAAGATCTGCAGTAAAATTCCTTCTGTTTCTAAATATAAAGCTTTAAAACAGGCTATATTGATGTTGCAAAAGAACTGGTACATTATAAGTAGAAGTGTGTGTGTATGTGTGTGAGGGAGGGGTATATACATATGCATGTGCTTTATATCATAATTAAAGAGTGGAAGAAACAGGATTCTTTACTGGTCAATGAAAACTTTTCAGAGGAAGGCAAACTGGTCATTTATACAAAACCATTTGTGGAGCATGTAGACTTCCTTTGCACTCACTAAGAAAGCACTCTTTTTAATGAGGGACTATACATTTGTTCAATGAAAAGAAAATAGCTCTTTGTACCTTGCTAACGGAATTGCTAACTATTCTTCAGATAGGAGTCTCATTGTTCCCACTATTCAGTATTTAAATACACATAATGTCATGTCTTTACTGCCATTAGTCAGTATTTTCAAAGAGCTCTTTTTATTAAATTTCTGAAACCCAGGACCAAAGAACACTTTCTCTTAGGTATATATTATTTGTTAGAATGGAAACAATCAATACATTTTCAGAGTCAAAAAGCACTGGGAAACAGTTTCTTTTTTGGTCTGAGAGTATTTTTTATTAAAAAAAAACCTTTGAAATATTTTGTTTTATCAGAATTGTTTGTAGGGAAAATGTAAACCTCACTGTTGTTTAACTGCAGTCCAAAGAGGACTATCATATTGCACTTCTAATCAAAAAATAAATTGAACATAGTGGTAGGCTTACAGAAAGAGAGAGAATTAGATTTGATTAGATTAGCTTTAACCTGCCTGGAATAAAACTGTCTGCCTTTCCTGTTATTTGTCAGTGTTTATAGCGGGTTTCGTCTACAATGCTTTCACTATTATTTCTGGGTGGTAAAAGGCAGTCAAGCAGAAAAGACACTCATAAATGTCAGAAAAGAGTAAGTTTTTTTTTGCATTTCAAGGGCTTTGAAGGTCAAGTTCAACCCACTTAACGGAAGCAGAGTGATGGGTATGTGGTAGCATGTTGTTAGCTGCTGCGTTTAGGCATATAATTTATGTGAAGTTAATGCACTTGTCCATCACTCTAAGAAAGCAAAAGGTCCTGGGAAGATTCTATTTATTTTATTCATTTTGTTCAACTTTTAGAAGGTAAAATAATTCAAATTTCCATAATTTGTGATGGGAAAGTAACATGTTTAACTTGTTAACAGCTGAGCAGGGTAGAGCACTGTAATACTTCCCTGACTCTTCCTGTTGTAATTTGTTTCTTCTTCCGAGCAGCTGCCCCACTCCATGCTGTGCAAAGGAAGAGCTCTGTTAAGAATTTTTGCAAACCAGCGGGCATTTTTTTTTTTCCTCTGGAAGCCTTTATTGAGATGTTTTCTTTTTCTTTTTCTCTATGAGACTTTATTTTTTCCCACCAGGGAGCCTGAGCAATTATAGTTTAAAGCTACCGAAGATAGGTTTGTTCTTTGATATCAAAGAGCTTCTTGAAGATTTTTTCAAACTAAAGAGACCCAAAGGTTGTATTTTAAGGTGTTACTAGCATGGCCCTTTGTAGTTGAAAACTCTCAGAATGTCTACCAAGTGTATTATGCTTTGTTTGGAAATGTTGGACCTCGGTACTATTGCATTTGGTAAAAGGCAGGGTGTTAGAATCTGTGTGTATGTGTGTTCCTACTGCTGCTCAGTGGAGTCTCTGTAGTTGCAAATTGTTTCCCTAGTGATGTAGGATGACTAGACAGAGAATAGGGAGTAAGGAATAAAATCGACATTTATTGAGCACTCACTATGTGCTAGAGGCATAATGTATGTAGGGGATAGAAAATCTTATCTCTATTCTTTTGGTTTTGTTCCCACCTTGAATTGAATTGACATAGACAGATCAATGGGAGAAAAATGTATTTAATACAAATTTTAGGTGGCACAGGATCCTTCATGAGGAAATGAAGACCCAAAGACACAGTTATTGTTGAAGACTTACATACTGAACTGGAAAAAGAATAGTGAGCTGTGAAAAAGAAAATAATTATGTGGAGAGACTAGAAGATAAGACTTATTTTAACTAGGTTAGTACAGAATTTTCTTAGTCTCAGCTTCCTGTCCGTGATGATAAGAATGTTGCTTTCTTTCTACTATAGGGAGGGGATCTTTCACATGAAATCCATAGGGGAATTTCACCTCCTGCTTTTGGGAAACAGATGGAGGGTCGGAGTGATCTTGCACCTCCTATTTTTTAAGTGCTTTTAGCTCAAAATAATTATGCCAAAGTAGCATATTGGGGGTGCTGTGTTCTGAACGTTTTTATGCATCTTATTTCTTTCAATCCTCATTTACTCTGAGAAGTGGCAGGTTACTATCCTCATGTTCCTTATTAGAGAATCAGAAAGGGAAAGTTTACTTGCCTTTGAGTCAAAACTGGTTTCTTTAACATCCATGGTTGCCTCACTAGAATAGTCTCCAGAGGGGAGGAATTGGAGGAAAAAGAATGAAAACTGGGAAAGCAAAGCAAACTTCTTGGGAAATGTGTGTGTCTATGTGAAAATACATTTTTGTGCAATGAAATGGTTTGAGTACTGTAGCTCTGAGTTCCTTTGTAGCTTTGAGAACTTTTACCACTAAATGGTAGAAATTCAGCTGTTCTCTTTTCTTTCTAAGGAAATGTCTTTGGGTCACCCCATTGAGGTGCTGGCTTGCTGCCTCTTTCCTGGACTTCTTTTCTCCCATTGACCCTTCTCTTCTTCTATTCGTCAATTCTCAATCTGCAAATTCCTGTTGCCTTTCATATGTAGAAAATTTAGTTCTCTCTTTGTTTTTACCGTCCATTTCCAGACCATGCTTTATCTTAGAAACCCCAAATGTCCATAGCAGTATTTTACTAAACGATGAACCATGAATGTGTATTTAACCAATCAGTGTTGAGTGCCACCTGTATATCAGATATTATACTGGGATGACATAGTGGCAACCAAAACAGACACAGTTCCAGCCCTTGTAGAATTTCAACTCTGATGAGAAAGAAAGGCATTGTGTTATTTTATAATAAATACATTCTAGTTTTTCCCCTTTATACTTTCTGCTGCCATCAACTTTATTATTTTGGGAGAAGAGATTAAATTTCAACCCTGTATCTTGTATGGTGCAGTTGCCCCATAAATGTGTGTTGATTGGTGAAAAACATCAAATCTCTTTAGCCCTCATATTTTCTTGTCACAAAAGTATTAATAATATTTTGTATTAAATGGTCATTGAAGAAAATCATCATGTGTAGTTGAGCATCAGCATTGGTCAGCATCTGTATAGAACTTGAAAGCCTATAAAGGGAGGACTTTTATGGACTTTATCAGAAGTAAGCTTCATAAATCTGTGGAGAAGGGGCTCTTCTCTCCATTTCGCAGTTGAGAAATCAGTAGATAGGAACAAATTTGTCCAAGGTGGAGATGAGAATCTCATCTCTCCTGTCTCTAAATCATCTTTTCTTTTGACTATATTGTCTCTTGACAATAATTTAAAAGTATCTCAATATCCACAGCAATAACTATTTTTTGCCTGAAAATTACAGGAGCAGATTATTTCATTCATTTAATGTATTGATTCACCAACATCTCTTGCACATCTAACATGTGCCAAATAATAAGTTTCCAGAGCCAGGGGTATGTTGTCCTTTTCCTTAAGGCATTGTATTCTAACTTATTGGGGTAGACAGAAATATGACTAAATAAATACAGGATCCTTATTTAGGATATATAAGGACACATGACATAAGTATAGAATAAGATATCATTGTGGTATAATGGAAAGATCATTAGCTTTTTAGGTGAGCCTGGTTTGAATCTTGACATCACCAGTTACTAGCTTTAATTTGAGCAAATCATTCATCTTTTTAATGAACAGTTGTCTCAACTATGAAGTGGGGGATAAAGGTATTTACATACATTGTAGTTGTAAAGATCAGAGGTGATATGTGTACGAGACCTAGCATGATTTCAGAAACATAGTAGATGCTCAATTAATGGTACTGCAATTTTATCATGTCTATTATACAGATATATAATTTGTACTGTATCTGTTTGTTTTTTATCTACATATCTAAATTATCTTCTCTATCTATCTGTCTATTCCTCAAGAATCAAGAGACTAACTTCCTGAAGAGACAGAAGAACAGCTAGGAGAAGTATCAGAGAAGTAAAGTTTTTAGGGTTGTACAAAAACTTAAGTTTTGTACAGAAAAAAAAAACTATACTAATACATGTGGCAATTGAAAAGTATGGAATTTATCAAGAACCACAAATGCTTACCATTGTTAAAGTATAGGGTACAAGTTTGGGAGGCTGAGAGATGAGGCTGGAGGAACAATCAGAGGTCAGATTATGAAGGGGCTTTTATAACATGTTAAGACAACTTGGACTTTATCTTGCCATACAGACAACTCCCTCTCACCTAAGTAGGAAATGACAAGCTGGCAATTAAAGTGCTTCAAATAACGTATCTTAGTATGTGGAATCCTTAATTGTGTAGAAAGAGGAGAAAATCTATCTAAAAACTTACCCAAGAAACCAACACATGGTATATACTGAACAAGAATCCTTACGATTGATGGGCAAAGGAGAGGTGAGATTTCTAGTGAAATATAAAATTAGAAAGTATCATAAACCAAATCCCAGAAGCAGCATGCAGGGCTGAAATGTTATAGGCCAAAGCACCCTCAGGCAAATTTTGTCCATTACATGGTAAGTTCTAAAGCAGCAGGGACAAGGCTCAGAGTAACTAAACCCGGATGGAACACCTGCAGTTTTTCCCTGAACGTCAGCATAAATATTTGACAATATCTTCCTTTCTGTGAAGGGGCCCTGTCCTGATGGGAGTGGTGTCTGGTATCCCTTAGCAGAAGTATTTGTTTTCTTAAGCTTTTCTTTATGTCCTAGAGGTGGATTCTAAAAGTCCCTAACGTATTTTGATTTTGAATTTTCACAAAAGTATTTTTTTCTTTCACAGTAATTCAGTATAAAAGGCAATAAAAGTGATGTGTCCAGAAATATTCAGGACCTGCTATCAGCACCACATGGGAATAAACTATCTTGCCACTTGCACATCCCATGGGAAAAAAGAATCACAATCCACATATAGGAAATATTGCATGTGTTTGCCTCCGTTTTGCTTGTATTGTCTGCTCTGCTGAAAGGCAGATTTTTTGCAGATAAAAGCTGCCCTGCATTGGTGAACTGCTCACCTATTTTACTCAGGAAGAAAAGGCTTTGTGAAAATCAGGAGCAAAGCCTGATTTGCAGAATACCATCTAAAAATAAAATGCATAAAAATGTCAAAATATGCTAAGAATACAGGGCCAGCTTCATGCTTTGAAAAATTACCTAGCAAATTCAGCAAATGCTGTTTTAAGTGAATGTAAATTATGTGTTTTTGAAGTTTCATCTTGTGAATTGGTGGCTAGGTGCTGAAGGAGACATGAGGGTGTGGAGGCAGCCTTTCTCTTCTTGCTGCACTAGGGCAATAGATCTGTGGTTAAAGCAGATGAACTGGAAAGCTCTTGATCAGGCGTACGAAATACTCAGATTCTTGTATATTTTCTAGTTTGTGTGCACAAGGCTTCTGGCTTGGCTGCTCTTGCCAGTGGGGAAGCATTAGTGAACAAAACAGATACAGCTTCCAGTTTTTAAGAGCTCACAGTCTAGCAAGTCACTGCAACTTTAAAAAGGGGATGTACATGTGTGGTTTAAGGTATGGTGGGTAAAGCCTTTAGGGGTTGTAAAAGTTCAGTCATTGGGGCCTAATTCTGCAAAAGAGAAATTCTTCCCAAAGCTGGGATACATTGAGTGTCTTGGGCACCAGAGCAGAAGTTTTAGTTAAAATCTTAAGATCCAGCACAAAGTTACCTCCCACCAGTTGAATCTGTTTTTGAAATTTGGAGAAATGGCCTCTGTTTCTCCACAACTATGGATTGGTAATTCTTCCCTGGGGACTAACTTCATATATATATTTTCACAATAATGTGTACTGAATAAATCTGAATATTTTGCTTATGGAATCAACAAATAATCTCCAGAGAAAGTTTCATTATGCAGTCATATATAAGATATGAAACAGATTTTTTCCCTTTATTTTAAGAAATATGCATAGCATAAAAATTCTTAGGCTCTCTTTGCTTTGTGTAGCACCATTTCTGATAAGATACCAGGTTTCAACAAACTAGCTCAGTGGACATTTAAAATTCCCATTGTGAGTGCCAGGGCTTAGTGGAAGATGTTTGACCATGTGCACTAACCTATCAGTGTTCATCTACATATTGGGAGACTGAACCTGATCTATTCTGCACAACTGGACGGAAAAATATGGAGGTGGGTTCTCAGCCAAGGGTTAAAAAAGGAAGTAATCTCTTTTGCTGTAAACTTTTTCTCAGCAGGTGTAAAATAGCTGCAATCAGGTAGGCTTTGGTAAGTGGCAGCTGCTATCTGCCAAATTGAAAGATCAGAAATTCTCACCCTATTTCTGTTTCAATTATGTAGACAGTGGCTCCAATTTTCAAGTGTCTAAAGGCGTGCCTAACTCTGTGATAAGAAATGGATGTGGGCCAGAGTGGGAGCCATGTGCAAAGCTGTGCTACAAACCCTTTTTCTAGTGATACCAGCTCTAGACAATCAAGGTCCCTCGGTTATCATTATAGAGTCATTAAACTCAGGAGCCAGCAGTGATCACTAAAAAATGGACATACAGATGAGGAAACTGAGGCCTAGAGAGGTTAATAATCTGACTTGTGGTCAGACAGCTTGTAGACTTATCTAGATATAGCCTCTGTCCTTAAGCTGCTGCCTAAGGACAGCTAAGTGCTAAGTTTATTGCTAAGTGGTAAACTGATTAGTATCACAACCACCTGCAACATTATGTTGAGAGGATTCTGAAGTTGCATCCTGATTCAGGCGGAAATAGTGCTGTGATTGATTAGCAATGCCTGCCTGGGGAGAAGGTGGGATATGGTTTGCTGTGTATTTGCTGAATTTGGTTGAATGATGATGGCTGCTTTGTAATCACATGATTGCTACAGGATATGAAGTGTGCTTCAGTCAGAACAAAGTGCTCTGAATCTTCTTGGAGGGGCAGGACAGTTTCACAGAGGAGACAACATTTGAATTTGATCTTGAAGGACAAGTAGAAGTTTTCCTGAGAAAGAAAGAGGAAGGAAAGGAAAGAAGACATTGCATGAAGAAAGATTAGCTTATGTAGGCAACCTGATATGTGGATAAAAAAAGGAAATTGATGATCACTGATTGTCTGCTATGTAATGGGCACTAAGCTAGGCCTTTTCTGTGTTATCTAAGTATTTAATTTTCATAATGACCCTTTGGTTTTACAAATGAGGAATCAGAGAAAAAGAAAATTAAGATGTCTGAGGTCATTCAGCTATTAAGTAGAGCTAAGATTTTAATTCTTGGGGCTTCAAAGTAACTTTAGTGGCAGCAACTCAGAGAAACAGTATAGGTAAGGAAGAGTGGATCAGAGAGGCAGAGATCATTAGTTTGGGTTTGGACTATTGAAGTTGAGTTGTTTCTGGGACATCCCGATCGGGATGGCTAATACTGTTGGAAATCTGGCACAGAGTGATCTGGTGATGGTTTAAAAAAAAATCAAAGGCTCTTTGATAACAGACCTTGTGCATTTTACATCTAGGTTCCTGCCTAATAGTGGAGATGTTTCTGCCTTTGCTATTCTAGCAAGGGAAACTATACATAATAAATGAATATGCTTTATATTGTTTTAGTGATTCAAATGACTGTCAATGCAATATTAAATTCAGAATTGATAGGAAAACTGTCCTACTTAGAAATTCAAGAGTTCTTGGCACATTACTATTTATTATCACCATGAGACCTGTGCTGTAGCAAAACTCTGCTTGTGTTTCAGTGAAAGACTGTTTAACATGCATGTTTCACTCTACCGAGGTTCAACTTTGACCTATAAGAGGACAGTGTATATTCCTTAGAGAGATGCTAGGAGGTACTACAATTGATATCTATGTATGAGAAGTGGGTGGGATATGCCTGCATGAGCAACATAATCTAAACCAAGTTCAAAAAAAGAAGGTTTTTTTTTTTTTCCCCCACAGGTGCAATCTTGACAAGAAGAAAAAACTCAAAAAGGTATTTTGCATTGGTAAATTCTGATGTCTTGGGCAGCTCCAGGACTGTTTGTCATGCTTTCCTTATGGACTTCTGGTTATGCCTCCTTAAGGATGTGGGCTGAGGGATAAGCATTTAAAATAGTCCAGGCACCATTTCTGATTCTTTGTTCCCTAGAATGATGATGGTGGTGGTGGTGGTGACCACAATGGTGACAACAATGATACCACCATATTTCATTGATTTTTAAAATGTTTTTCCACATTTTCACATATCTAAGAATACTTACACTCAGTACTTCCTTGCAGTCACTGTCAGCCTGCAACAAAGTTAAATTTGTTCACAGAGGATTGGCATTATTTCACATGGTCACCTGGGGTCACTACCAACCTGAGACCATTTAAAATTATTTGCTGAGGTGTTTTGTTTGTTTTTTTTCACACTGTCAGTATGAACTTGTATCAGAAACCTGCATGAGTATCTGCTTGTGGTTCAAGTTCTCAGGGAAGATTATTTTTCCTCTTTCTCTTCTTGCTGTACCTTTCTGAATGGAAGCTTTCTTTCTGGCATATTCTAGTGCTAAGGGAATAGCTGTTTGGTGTTTCAGCTTTTTGCAGAGGTCTCTTATTAGACTCCCATCTTACTTTTCTTTCTTATTCTATTTAGAGTAACAGTGTGACTAACAATCGATGGTCTCTTATAGCTGATGAACTACTGTAACAATAAAAGCTAACATTTACTTAGCACTTTCCTTTTACCAGGCAGTGCTCTAAGGGCTTTTTATATGCGACAACTCATTTAAACCTTCAATAATTATATTAGATGGGTACTCTTATTTTCCCCAATTTTAGGTAAGAAAACGTATGCTGTGTGCCCAGGGTTGCACATATTGACTCACTTAGTGTTACCGGTGGAGGGTGTCCAGGTTCTGGGCGTTTTGAACAAAGAATTGCACAAAACACACAAACAAAGCAAGGAAAGAATGAAGCAACAAAAGCAGAGACTTATTGAAAATGAAAGTACACTCCACAGGGTGGGAGTGGCCAGAGCATAAGGGGCTCAAGGGCCTGGATGCAGAATCTTCTCAGGTCCAAATACCCCCCTAGAGGTTTCCCATTAGCCTCATGTAAATGAAGTGGTGTTCACCTCATGTAAATGAAGTGGTGGTCTGCAACCAGTCCGATTGGTTGCAGAAAGCAACCAATCAGAGGCTGAGTTACAAAGGTCACAGTCCTATGCAAGCTTTCTGCAACCAATCAGAGGCTAAAGTGATGTTACAAAGTTACATTTCTATGCAAACGAAGACTTGGCCCACAATCAGTCTGATTGGTTGCAGACAGCAGTTAATCAGAGGCTGAAGTGAAGTTTCATAGGTCACACTCCTATGCAAGCATCTGATTGGTTGCAAAAAGCAACCAATCAGAGACACTTTCCATTTTCAATCTGCCACCTAGAAAAAGTGGGGTTTTGCAAAGGGAGTGGTCTCTGGTCCTTTTGTTACCTAGCCAGTGGAAAGTTAGGGTTTTTCTTTCAATTTAGTCCTAGGAAGTCAGCGTGAAATGGCCTTAGGTTCCCTGCCTCCAGACCCTATTCTCTTGCCTCATTAGTGTAACTTGACCACCTGAGTCTACAGTTACACCCCTGGTGAGAATCCACTTTTAGCTTTGTAAAGTACTTGGCATAATGCTTGATACTTGCTGAGTACATAGTGAGCTGTTGCAAGTCCCTTCCACTAAAAAATAGGCTATTGTCCTTATCAGAAGAATAGGATACTCTTTTGTTATCTATTTCTCATTCCATGATATAGGATTCTAGCTTTAAGTGTTGTCAATCTCAGACAAGAGTTGATTATCTAAAAAATATGGATTCTTGTAAGCCTTTTCATTATGTGCCATATAAAAAATGTTGCTCCAAGCAGGTTTACTAGTTTATCACCATTCAGATTTACAAGTTCTATCAGGAACTTCAAAGCAATTTCCTAGTAAATTTCCTAGTAAAAAGTCCAGTTTAACAAATGTTTAAATTTTTCTCACTTCTCTTTATATTTTAAATTTTTCTCATTTCTCTTTATATTTCACACCCTAACCCTCTCCCTCACCTTCCCATTCCCCACCACATTCACCTCAAATCTACACAGAAATCTTAAAGTGAGATGAATTAAGAAAAAAAAGAAAATTGCCTTTTTTCTTTTATGAAAAAACATATTTTTATAATAATCTGAATCTGAAACTTTTGAAATAATTTAGGACTTATAATTAGAAAAAATCATTTAATCCCTCTGTCCTTCCTTCTTTCTCTCCTTCATTCTTTCATTTCTTCCACAAATATTTACTGAATATTTTCTGTTAAAGACCTTGTGCTTGATACTGCCTTATGAGGTATATTTCTCAGATTTTGTTCATGTCCTGAAGAAATTTTCAAAGACAAAATTAAGGGGGAATCTTTCTCTCCTTCCCTCCCTTCCTTTCTCCCTCCACTCTCCTTCTTCCCTCTTTCCTCCATCTTCTTTCTCTATCCACCCCATCCCACCCCACCCTTATCCATGAACTAGAAGCCAAGGAGGAACAAATGCTTTATGGGGGAAACACTCTGAGCAAGTTATATTGGAACTTGCAGAGATGAGGATAGTAGAATACAGCAAGGGGGCCAGGAGGAGCAGCATGAACAAGGTCACAGTAACTGGATAGCAAAGGGGCTTTAGAGAAGGCTGAGAAGTCCAGCTTGAAACATGGAGGACAGGAAAGGGAGAGATGGGAGAGGAGACTTCCCTTCTCACTTCACTTGTTACAGAGAGATGCATGTGAGGTGTGAGGATAAATGCCATTTAACGTAAGGTCATGTAGATTCACAGAAAAATAAGAGATTCCAGCTGATGTCATTATCATCGTAGTCATTTTCATCGTTGTCGGCATGCCTCTGGCAGGACTTCCTCCCTAATGACACCAGGACCACCAGAATTTACACTTATGCTCTGCTTCTGTGTCCTGAACACCTTGGAGGTACGAATGGATTCTAAGAGACAAACTCATCTCGTTTAGAGTGAAAAGATGACAAGCAGAGGTTCGCAGAAGCCACATACAACCAATGAAGCCTATAAGGTAGCTGAGAATTAAACAAAAGCACCTGTTGTGATTACCTTCATTGTTCCTGGTTAGTTAGCACCTCCCTTTCCTCAACAGAATGCCCGGGGCACAGGGGTGGGATCTGAGTGAGGGCAACAGGTGGACTGGAGAACATTTCTTCCCATAAGTAGTAGGATTTGATGGAAAAACAAGTAACTTCAGGGTAATAAAATGATGGAAAGTCCTGATGGGTCAGGTCCATATCTAATCTTAAGAAGGGCAGCCTTAGGCAGCATAGTGGGTGCTAGAATCATTGGTACCATCAAGAAAAGAGTAGTAATGTGCATTTCAAAGAAGATCACTTTGGGATAATGAACAGCATGACAGAATCCGGGAGCCTAATGAAGAAGATGTGATATAGTAAAAGAAATATATTGAGTGTAGGCTTTGAATAGGGCAGAAGGAGTGGAACTAGAGAGGCAAGAGGAGATGTGATTACAGAAGGTCTTGCATATCATACCAAGGGTCTGCACTTACACTGTAGAGTCCAGAGGGATCTAAATGTAGGATAGACAGGATCAGGTTTCATTTTGGAAAGCTCAGTCTGGAGGTGGTGTGGCCAATGTCTTTCAGGAAAGACAATATCAAGAGCAAACATGGACTACTTCATCAGGTATCACCAGCAGATATTAAATTATCAGTACAAAACCCAGCAATTATTACTTTCAGATTGGCCTTTTTTCTCTTACTAGGAGAATATAGTCCAGATAGAGTGTAAGTGCATGAAAAATCATCATAGTCTTAACAGAGGATAAAGTTTAATGTGTTATCAGTTAGAGAATTATTTATATAATCTCAATTTTCCAGACAAAGAAATAGAGGCATAGTGAGATGAAGTGACTGCCCAAAGTCATAGATCGAGAAAATGGTAAAGATTACTTGAACTCTGATATTCTGCCTCTAGAGCCCGTGTTCTAGTGTGTGAATTAACTAAGTTGTTAATTGTTATTCACACTAATGGGAACATTCTCATATAACTGATTCAGAAATTTTAAAAACTGGTACCAGCCTTAGGTAGATTTTGTAATGCAGTTTGTCAGTAACCAAAATACCTAATTCATATGGAAAATTAAGAGCCTGGTGTGAAGCATGATAATTACATTTACTTTGAAATCAGCAATTTGTGGACCAATTCAATTCATTTTGCCCAACTCTGGCTTTATTCCCGGTATTAAAAAGACAACTACAGGGTACACTTGGTTAGCACTCAGGGAAAATAAAGCAATTATTTTTCCACTTCTGCTAGAGAACACTAGGTACCCTTTGTCAGTCAATTGTATAGACTCTTATTGTAGGCAGTTTGTAGGAACCAACCTGATGGAATGGGTATGTCTTCCTCTTTCATCTCCACAATCCAATGACCCTTGTGTTCAACAAAGACACAACTAAACAACAAAATGTTGGTAGTTAAAAAAAAGTTTAAAAGTAATAGGATGCCTGACTTTTTAATGATTGCCATTCTAACTGGTGTGAGATGATATCTCATAGTGGTTTTGATTTGCATTTCTCTGATGGCCAGTGATGATGAGCATTTTTTCATGTGTTTTTTGGCTGCATAATAGGAACACTTTTACACTGTTGGTGGGACTGTAAACTAGTTCAACCATTGTGGAAGTCAGTGTGGAGATTCCTCAGGGATCTAGAACTAGAAATACCATTTGACCCAGCCATCCCATTACTGGGTATATACCCAAAGGACTATAAATCATGCTGCTATAAAGACACATGCACACGTATGTTTATTGCGGCATTATTCACAATAGCAAAGACTTGGAACCAACCCAAATGTCCAACAATGATAGACTGGATTAAGAAAATGTGGCACATATACACCATGGAATACTATGCAGCCATAAAAAATGATGAGTTCATGTCCTTTGTAGGGACATGGATGAAATTGGAAACCATCATTCTCAGTAGACTATCACAAGAACAAAAAACCAAACACCGCATATTCTCACTCATAGGTGGGAATTGATCAATGAGATCACATGGACACAGGAAGGGGAATATCACACTCTGGGGACTGTTGTGGGGTGGGGGGAGGGGGGAGGGATAGCATTGGGAGATATACCTAATGCTAGATGACGAGTTAGTGGGTGCAGTGCACCAGCATGGCACATGTGTACATATGTAACTAACCTGCACAATGTGCACATGTACCCTAAAACTTAAAGTATAAAAAAAAAAAAAGTAATAGGATGCCTTCAACATGGTAATCTACTTTAAGAATTTAGAGTACATATCAGTATGTCACCTTCAGACATGGTTATAGTCCAGTAAGAATTACAAATCCAACAAACAAAAATCGAGGCAATAGAGTTTTCATGGGTACCACTGTAATAAATTCTTCTGTGCAAAATGCCAGTCCTAGAGAAAAATTATAGGTAGCAACATTTCCTAAGGAACTTTTTTCCCAAAGGAGTTTTTTTTTGGGGGGGTGCAGACATTATTGAGAAGTTCAAGTTAACATGAGCATTATGAATGTATCAGATGACATGATAAGAGGTTACATTGAACTTTCTAACACCTATTCTTAAATTATAATAAAAAAACTCATTGAGTTTTTAACATGCCTGCACATTTTCTCATTTTATTCAGGGAGTAGATTTAGGTTTTTCTGGCCTGACTGGATTTTTAAACTGCTACAAGATAACATAAAAATAATCATGGCTATATTCACTGAGTTTGTTTCATTTTGTAAAATTATGAAAAACAAGTTTATCTCATTCAGTCTCTTTAGCATATTGATTCAGTATATCTCCCTTTATAGAGAAGAAAGCAAGGATTTTCACAAGATAGAGCTGAAGACTGATATTGAGTACATAGAATGAAGAGCCCAGAAAGCAACGTCTCTCAGTGTGGCTGGACAGATAGACACATATAAATTTCATCCAAAGGGTTAGTTCTGATTATGAGAACATGGGAGCCTCGGGCCTTGTTTACTTACCCATACCCCTAACAAATTAGTGGGGTTTTTCCTAGAGTTCACTATAGTTTAATAAGCGGGATACACCCAGATTTTTGATTCAACGATGAAATAAAATGAATGAAGGTTTTATTTATATACTCTGTGCTTTGCTACTTCAACTTTGTGCAAATGGAAAGAAGCTTTATTGCATTCAGAGAGAATTAGATTTGGAACTTGGTCAGTGGCGCAAGATAGAACTATAACATATTGATGAGACAACTTTTTATGTGGGAGAAGAATTAGCATTTGATAAAATCACAAAGAAGCAATGGGTAGGGACTCATCAATGTGTGAAGTGACTGAGCACTGATACACATAACACAGTTGACATTGTCTTTAATATTTATTATTGAATAAATGACAGCATGTGAACAAAAGCGTATGCTTTTCACACTAGTGAATACTTGGTCATTAAACAATAGTTAAATAAAAAACACAACTTTATACCATTGGTTATAATTTAGGAAAAAGAAAACAAAAACATCTGGCAATAGACTGGATTAAAAGTTAAAGATTTTATTTTGTGGTTAAAGACTACTTCTACAGTAGAAAGAATAAAAACATAAACATATTAATATAGATTGCAAATTTGCTAGGTCCGGATCTTTGCACTTGTGTTCTCTCCCAAAATAATGGATTTTCTGTGGATTTTATTTTGGAATAGGTATTTCTGCTATGAAGTCTGATAAATGATATTCCCACTCTAAAGAGCAAGCAGCTAGAATGCCACGTTTTTGATGCATATTTTTGCAGCACAGAGGGGATTAAATTCTAAATGTCTCAGCTGTTAAAGGCCCCTTCAGACTTGCCCAAAATGAAGAACAAAGAAGGAGAAAGCTTTCCCTAAAGCAATTCATCAGATCTATTTGGGCACAGTGACATTTTCTCAGAACTTATATGGATAAGTTACACTGAACAGTTCAAGGGTTTGCAGCTGCTTGGAATATTTAAGAAAAAAAATATCTCTAGTTCTTAATGCATTTCATGTGGTCTGACCAGTGCTCAACACTGGCTAATGTTCACTGAGGCTGTAACAATCAGTAGTTATATCGTAATAGCTTTTGTTTCTCGAGAGCTCATTATGTGCCTGGTACTGTGTTCTGCATTTTCCACCCATTGTATCACATAATATTTATGCTTCTGATCTTAGGGGAATGACTGTTTATATTGCATATATGCCATTTTTTTGCAGTATGAAAAATTTGTTGAGCCGAGTGTCATACATTATAAACTGACATGTACTTACTGTTGTTTAATCTAATTGGTGGTTGTTAAATCTAAAGGATGTTCTGACTACTTCAATAAAGGCAGCAGCAATCACTTCCATAAATAAATCATTAGACGTAGAACACATGTGTAAACAGGTAGAGTCTTCTAATTTGCTAAGTGTTGATGGACTCAAAACAGTTACTAGAACAAGCCATAGATGGAATACATTTATTGATGGAATAAGTCAAACAACTTGAAACAAGGCATTGTGGTGTGTTAAATGGTAATTCAAATAAAATGAAGTGATTGATACATTTTTACTTGTTTGGAAAGTGGAGAATATTTTAGAATTGCAAAACATTGCACTTTTATATACATTTATCCTTTCATTATCCTAATGTAGGGTAGATAGGACAGTTGATTGCATCCAACTTCATTTATTTGGCTTATTATCTTTTGTTTTATAATTTTAACTCTGTCTAGCATCATCTCCTACCACTTAGAGTCTATGTATTCTTCTGACCAAATGACTTCAAGGTTTCTGACCAAATTAATGGCCTTTCAAACTGTTAATCCCTCTGCCTGGAATGCCCTTCACATCTTCTCTTGGCGAGGCCCCCGCGGTCCTCAGGATTCTGTTGGAATATCACCACCCCAGACAAACATTCCCTGAACTGTTCCTCCTATACTCACCCTTCCTCTGGCCTCCCACAGCACCCTGTGTATACCCACATTAGCATCATTTGACACCTGGTATTATAGTGTTCTATTTACTGGCCAGCTGCACCAAGTTGTGACTCTTTGGAAGCATGGTGTGTCTTTTATGGTTTTATTTCGGTTTTTTCAGCACCTAGCCAAGTCTACACATAGTATGGACTCAATGAGCGATTGTGGCTTGAAGATGTAAATTCTTTAGTATGTATTGCATGATATACATGTGACACATGCATGTATATCATGCATATTAGTACTTTGTTCACTTCCCCACCTCCCACATCCCTATGACACACACACATTCTCATTGCATTCAGCGATGTGTAGGCTTCTGTCTCATCCATGGTTTTCATTGTAGTTGCTGAAGCTTGAGGTCACGATCTGGTGGAAGTGACTACTAGAAGAAGGCACATGTGCATTGTATTCTGTTGTACTTGTCATCTGGAGCACACAGTGTACTTGAAGGTATGCCTTTTCTAGTGGAATTTCAGAGTGGTTTCATACTAGCACTATGAGAACACTTTCATGCTAAACAAGAAGGGCAAAGAATCAAACCCGGGCAATGTAACAGAAACTGAGCTGGGGGCCTGAGCTGCAGAAGGAACCTCTGTCCACCGCAGAATACCACTCCCAGTGGCACACAGAGGAGAGGGTGTCTGGCTTCTGCTCTCTGGTTGCTCCCTTCACCCTTTCTGTGCTCATTACTTGGTTCCCTTTGATAGAACATGAGAGGCAGACATGGGTTGCCAGGGAGCAGGCTTTTACAACTGCTATTTCATCCTGTTTTGAAATTTCTCTCAAAATGGTTGACTTATTTTTCTCTCATGTATGCATACGTATGTGTTGCTGCACACAACAGTGGATTCAGAAAGGGTATCCACATCTTTGTCCCCAAACCCCCAGCCATGCAATGCAATGTAGCAACCAAGAGAACCAGAGAGCTGTGCTGAGCTCTGAATAAACAAAAGCACAAATCCCATCTGGGTCTCCTTCAAAGCAAGCTGCTATTTTGCAACAAGCTACCAGATGACGATTAAGAAAAAGGTTCTTACCTGTTTACTTAATGGGTGACTGGCCTCTTTGCTTTTATTTAGCCATCTGTTCTGGTCTATGTCCCTTTAAACTTGTAAGATCCATCACTTCATTAAACTGTTACCTTGACACATTGCAATGTTGTGGACATAATGATTCCACAGAGGAGCAAATTAAAACAGTTTTTCATGATTAGAAGGTTAAATGAGGTAAGGCTGTGGTAGTTAGTGGTGAGATAAGGGGTGTTGAGGAGGCAGAGCTCAAGGGACTTTCAGGCGATTGGAAGATTAGGCTGGCGAGATGGAGGGCTGGGGCTTTTCCAAATTATGGGAGGTGAGCAAGAAGCAAGACTGCCTTTGGGTATCACTGACTCCTGGGGTCTGGTTCCACTGCCCATACAGAGGCTGTGACCCTGGCCCTGGGAGGATACAGGAACTGCCTTCAGGTTTCTTGACTTCCCTAGGAGAGTCTGCGAAGAGCAAAAAGAACTAATTCCACCGGGTAGTGGTAAGCTGAAAATGCAACAACAATAAACATTTTGGTCTTTCTCAGACAGTTATGTGGCTTTCCTTAAGTTCGAAGAAGAATCAGGGGGCCCAGCCCAACTATATGAAAGAATATTTTATTGTGTCTTTACCCTGCACTTCATGGCTTCAGCAGTCCTCCTTCTTGCTCTAGACTTACCTTCCACCTGACTCCTTGACAGTTGCTGAAAACTAGAAAGCCAAGGGCTTTATCTTTTTACTATCTTATGTCAGTTCCTGCTCTGACAACTCTGGTTTCTCCTGATATGACCCATAATATTGCCGTCACATGGACCCCAAATCTGAGGAATCTCTGAATTTTCCATCAGCCACTTCTGTCCTGTCAGTAGCCCAAGTTCTATTTCTCCCACCTAAATCAAGTTTCTCACATCATTTTCCACCTTGTTATTTCTTCTTCTTCTGTCCTAGTTTTCATCCCTCATTACCTCTGTCCTAGGCAATTGGGATAGCCTCCTAACTAGTCACTGCCTACCTATACTCTCAGCCTGCTCCAAAGCATCTTAAACACTGATGTTTGATTATAACTCATAACTTCCCCCCCGCCTTTTTTTTCTTTTTTTAAAAATTATACTTTAAGTTCTGGGATACATGTGTAGAATGTACAGGTTTGTTACATAGGTATACATGTGCCATGGTGGTTTGCTGCACCCATCAACCTGTCACCTACATAAGGTATTTGTCCTAATGCTCTCCCTCTCCTAGCCCCTCACTTCCTGACAGGACCCTGTGTGTGATGTTCCCCTCCCTGTGTCCATGTGTTCTCATTGTTCAACTCCCACTTATGAGTGAGAACATGTGGGGTTTGGTTTTCCGTTCCCATGTTAGTTTGCTGAGAATGATGGTTTCCAGCTTCATCCATGTCCCTGCAAAGGACATGAACTCATCCTTTTTTATGGCTGTGTAGTATTCCATAATGTGTATGTGCCACATTTTCTTTATCCAGTCTATCATTGATGGGCGTTTGGGTTGGTTCCAAGTCTTTGCTATTGTGAATGGTGCTGCAATAAACATATGTGTGCATGTGTGTTTATAGCAGAATGATTTATAATCCTTTGGTTATATACCCAGTAATGGGATTGATGGGTCAAATGGTATTTCTGGTTCTAGATTCTTGAGGAATCACCACACTGTCTTCCACAATGGTTGAACTAATTTACACTCCTACCAACAGTGTAAAAGCATTCCTGTTTCTACATGTCCTCTCCAGCATCTGTTGTTTCCTGACTTTTTAATGATTACCATTCTAACTGGTGTGAGATGGTATCTCACTGTGGTTTTGATTTGCACTTCTCTAATGAATAGTGATGATGACCTTTTTTTCATATGTTTGTTGGCTTCAGCCAAAACAGATAAATAGACAAATGGAACAGAACAGAGGCCTCAGAAATAATGCCACACATCTGCAACCATCTGATCTTTGACAAACCTGACAAAAACAAGCAATGGGGAAAGGATTCCCTACTTAACAAATGGTGTTGGGAAAATTGGCTACCCATATGCAGAAAACTGAAACTGGACCCCTTCCTTATACCTTATACAAAAATTAAGATGGATTAAAGACTTAAACATAAGACCTAAAACCATAAAAACCCTAGAAGAAAACCTAGGCAGTATCATTCAGGACATAGGCATGGGCAAAGACTTAATGACTAAAACACCAAAAGCAATGGCAACAAAAGCCAAAATAGACAAATGGGATATAATTAAACTAAAGAGCTTCTGCACAGCAAAAGAAACTACCATCAGAGTGAATAGGCAACCTACAGAATGGTAGAAAATTTTTGCAATCTATCCATTTGACAAAGGGCTAATATCCAGAATCTATGAAGAACTTAAACAAATTTACAAAAAAAAAAATAAATAAACAGCCCCATCAAAAAGCAGGCAAAGGATATGAACAGACACTTCTCAGAAGAAGACATTTATGTGGTCAACTGTCCCCTTTAACAAAACAAAATTTCTTTTGGCTTTCCATCACCTAGCAAACTCAGTATAGATGTATTAGCTTGATATCTGAGGCAATTCAGCATAAAGTTATCATTTGTGTTTCTAGCTTTTTCTCCTTCTTTGTGCTCCAGTAAGACAAACTACTGTACGCCTATGAGTAACTGTATGTATTCTTGTCTGCGTGCTGTTTCCTCTCTCTGGAAAGCTCTGTTCACACATATCTGTCAATTAAAACACATGCATTTTATCAAGCTCAATTTCAAAGACATCTTTGCTTTCTCTCTTCTCAATCAGATGCAGTTGTTCCTGCTTTTCTTCCATGGCAGTATGTTTAGAGGAATGTTCTGCTGCTTGGCATAATTTTTTTTTCCTCTTGTTACTTTTTTGAATCTTACTTTTGCAAATCCTATAGCACAGGCAGACTTTCCTACTCATACAGGGTGCTAGATACAGAAACAGAAGAATGAGTGATGATGATACTGTGTCTACAAGAATGTGAACATCCATTCATTCATTTATTTATTCATTCATTTGTTTCACTCTAATGTTCTTTGAATGCCTGTAGTATGTAAGGTACCATGTTAAGAGCCTGGGATACAGAGATCAAGATGACACAGTACATTCCAGTTCTCTAAGAACTCACAAATCCATGTAGGAAAATCACATAAATAAATACACAGTGAAAAAGTACAACAATAGAAGTGTCTTTAAAGTATGGGAGTGATGGGACTTTACCTCTGTTAGAGTGGATAGGTTGGGGGTCAAAGCATGGTGGTGAGGAGGGGATTGAGCAATTAGAAAAGGTTTCCTGTCATTGGAAATGTCTGATTGGGGTTTTGCAAACTGAATAGGAGTGTACAAGGAATATAGTGAGATAAGGAAGGGTGGAGATGCAATGGAAGAGTTCAAGAAAGCAGCTCTGCTTGCTCTCAGCAGCCCAGCACACTAGGACAATTTGGTCACCAAATAATTATTTTCCATTTACAGGTAAAATATGCTGAATGACAGAATCCTTCGACCCCTATGAAAGAAAAAGAGAAGAATAAAGGAACCTCCTTCTGTGACTGCCTTTGGTTGAAAGTCATTCATTCTTCTTTTTGTTTTTTTAATGTTTTGTAGAGAAAGTCTGTGATTGCTGTGAGCTTCATAGCAGCGTTCCTTTTCCTGCTGGTTGTGCGTCTTGTAAATGAAGTGAATTTCCCATTGCTACTAAACTGCTTTGGACAACCTGGTACAAAGTGGATACCATTCTCCTACACATACAGGCGGCCCCTTCGAACTCACTATGGATACATAAATGTGAAGACACAAGAGGTAAGATCCCAGAGGGTTACCTAGCAGTTGGAGAGTATCCATGGTAACGGCTTTTCTTTAGGAGCCAGAGGGCTTCTAACTCACTGAACTTACTCTCTCTGCCCCGGAGAGCTTGCTTGGGTCCCTGACAACATCTTCTGTCTTATTATTCTTAGACATTTACTGACAAATGTCTAAATCTGCCACCCCTCCTACATTAAATCTTCTGATTCACTGGCTTCATATGGAGTCAAGGAAGCAATTACTTGTTTTCCTGGTGGTTTGTGGCACAACGTACATATCTCTCCATTTAGAAGCTGTGATCAGCAGTTACCAGCTGGAGAACTGGCTGGCTTGATTTCCTGTAGGTCAACTGGTTGGGGAGAGCTCTTTATAGAACTTCAAAAACACATTTATACTCCTTAAAACTCTGTAATCCTTAGACCTGGAGCTAGAAAAGGCCAAGCTGATTTTAAAATTTGCAGTGGCTGCAGAGATAATGGGATTTAAAGAGTTTTCAAATTTAAAGGGGTTAAAATCGTGTAAATCCTATAATCACAGAACCTTTAAATCTTTGTAGCCAATTGGTAGTACAGGAGAGGATGGAGGTATATTGACAACTAGGAAGTGCACACTATGCTAGCACTTTTGCAAGCGAGCATTTGTCTCATAAAGTAAAATAAAAATAATGAACCTCACAAAATATGTGATGTATATAGAAGTGCTTAATAAAATTGTTTTCACTATTCATTTCTATGGAGTTGGATGAATGTGAGTTTAATATTCAGAGACACAAAGTCCAAGCCTGTTTGAAATTGTTGGTAACAAAGGTACAAGCTACCAGTGTGTCTACATTACTAGGGAGAGTCTTGGATCAGCTCCCATCGAAAGGTCATTTTGTAAAGATACTAGAGGGTAGAGTCATGCATGGAAGCTGCTCCTGTCCTGAGAGTTATTCTTAGCATTCTGGGAGGATGCTAAGCTTGGTCTACCCCCTTTTGTAGGCAATCTCATATCTGAGTCATTGCTTCTGGTTAATTTGATTCTTTGAAAATTGTTTCTGTATCTGCAGGATTTACAGGCCTTTATTAGAATTTTATAGTTGAAAAAAAGCACCATTAATAACACATAAATTCTTAGAATCTTTGATGTTTATCCTCTAATTGGTTTTAAATTAATTTTTTTAAAGTGTCTATTGCTTGAATTTGTTGAGTGTCCTAATAAATTGATTACCTATATAAAAATGTATCTCTTTGAGGAGAGTTTGTCTCACCCTCATCTTTTGTTACTTTTATTTCTGGCTATCATTTAATAGTCTATAACTCTACTGTATGGTGTTAATCAATTCACAAGTGCCTGTCACAGGCTGAAAATGAAACATGTGACTAAAATGTCTCACGAAGTATTCTCATACGAGAAATCCCATCAAATATCAAAGACCCTTTCATTTCTTTAAATATTAATGAATTTGATTTCGGAGTGTGAAAGGAAAAACTGACCTATGGATGCAGTTATTTAATTAGTTCTATTAACTGGGCTATCTTTGAAATTATTTTGATGTAGTTTTTAATACAATGATTTTATAAAAGAATATTGAATATCATTTTGCTCCTGCAAAGGTTATTTCTTAGGAGAAAACGTAGTTACTGGAAGGAATTTGGGCTTTGGAAGCACACAGGCATGGTTTGAGAGTCAGTTCTAACATTTAATGAACTTAAGCAGTATATTTGCTTTTGGGTAACTTCCTTAACCTCAGAGCCCCAATTTCCTTATTTGCAAAATAAGGATAACAACATGAGCCTAGCAAAATTATTTTGAGGATAAAATAAGTCGAAGTCTATGAGGTTCCCAGCTCCAAATTGCTATTCAATGAATGAATTGCTTTTGCTTTCTCTGTACTTTCCAGTATGGCATAAAGTGTTCAGTATGAATAACATCAAATTATCACAGTCCAGAGTACCAGAATTTATGTGTACATTTTAAAGATCCTGGACTTGGGGGAAATAAACGCATGTAGGGGTTCTCAATCTCATTAGTAATCGTAGTTTTACAAATTAAAACCACAATGAGAAAAATATTTAAAAATCACAAGGAGATACTAATATACATGAAATGCCAGATTGGCAAAAAATTAAGAAGTCTGACAATACGAAGTGTTGACGAGGATGTGGAACAACAGATACTATTGTATACTTGTAGTGGGAGTAAAAATTGTAATACCCACTTTGGAAAAAACAGCTCCACTGTTGTATTGAGCAAAGTTGAAGATTTACATGCTGCATGCCCAAGCATTTCTAGTCATGGATATCTACACTAGAGGTGCTCATGAACCCGTGCACTGGAAGGCATGGACAGAACATGTAGCAGCATTTTTCCTAGTAGCCGGAACCTAGAATATACCTAAATATTGATGAGTAGGAGAATGAATTAGAGTCGTGCCACATGCACTGGAATACCATACAGCAATGACGATGAAGAAACTGCAAGTATATGTGACCACATGGAAGATAAAGCAAAGTACACAATGTGATTCCGTTTATGGGTCACAAGAAGAGACTAAACTAAATAATGTTGCTTAGGGACATATACAACAGTAAACTATAAAAGGAAAAAAAAAGCAAGGAAATTATTATTATGAAAGGGGGTCTAGCGGTTACCTCTGAGAGGAGTGGGCAGCTTGTGATCAGAATGGGTTTCTGGGGATTTAGCAATGTACTATCTCTTGATCCTGTTGGAGGTTACACAGATGTTCACAGTCCATTTATTAAGTATAAATTTATCGTTTTTGGACTTGTATGTCTATTTTATTAAAAAATTCAAAATATATTCTGATCCCAGGAAGGATGTTTATTTACCATTTACCATGGGGAAGGAATCATACAAAACAATTCACCGAATTCAGCAGCAGGAAATAACTAAAAAGAAGCAATGGGATATTAAGCTATCTAAAGCAAACTAGGAATATTTGAAATAGGCAATTTGATTTTCTGTGAAGACTAACAGACACATAAGCAACTTATTTCTCTAGTTCTGGTCTATGCATGATAGACCCCATATTGCATCATGAATGCAGGTGATAGAGCAGAAAATTTTGCATGAAAGTTGAAAACATTAGAACACTCAAAGGGAATGACAGATTTTCTCCTAAATTCAAGTAGTTCTAGGCTAAATCGGGAGAAAATAAAAACTTTATGACTTTTTACCACCCTTCTCATTGATTTCATCCTTTGTTCTGACAGTCCCACCCCTACCACCATGTCTGTGCCATGCTCTTACTCCCAAATGATTGTGCATTTGTTCTCACCGTAATGTCCTCAGGCGCAATCCGTTGCAGAAATGGTTACATTAAATAAGAGACACAGTATGATAAAGCTTTCAAGAGCCAAAGTAATATAGCTGAAATGATAGGTGGTGAGTTCAGTGTTCTAGGACAAATAGCTTAAATAGTGACCACAAAACCATGCTTCAGAGATTATCACACACTAAGTCCCTATTCATTCTATTCTAATTCTGAGAAGGTCAATAGGCTTAGCTGAACTGAGTCAGGTGATCACCAAGCTGATCTACTTATTTCAAGATCTTGGCCCTTAAAGTTTTCTCAGAAGACTTTCCCCTTAAATGCATATGGTTTCTGGAAATTACTAAACTTCTTAGTATTTTTTTAAATATGCAGGCATGCCAGCAGTGATTTCCAGACCTAGAGCATCTGCAAACACCATGGCTGTTGATGATGGGTTTACTGCCTGATGCTTCAGCTTGGCCAGAAGTTGCTGTAACTAGTCATAGATTTTATGAGCTAAAATGATTACAAGAAAGAATGTCTCTTTACTACTGTCTAAAGAAAAGTGGAATGGGAGGCAGCAGAATTAGGTCAAACATCTAGTGGACACTGTGGAGTGTAGGGTTGCTTAGGAGCAAAATCTGATTCTTTAGTTGTCTTTTAAAAATAGATGACTCTGGTCCCTTTGGATTGGCACAAGTGAAAATATAGATGGTTTGTGAATCTATGACAGCCTGCCCTGAAAGCCCCACATATAGTAAATTATACCCAGTTTAAGCTCTGCTTCATTTTATCAATTAATCTGTTTTTTTTTTAAAATAATCTGTTCCCAGGGGAAATACAAAAATTAAAATAAAAGGAACACAGGAGAGATGTGGTTTTGCTTGTATTTCAAGCTGTTTATTTTTTTCCTTGATGTAGATCCATAAAAAAGAGCATGTGAAAACTGTGATGACTATTATAAAGGGGTTAAATAGAAAGATCAAAATATTCCTCCCACTGTAATAATGATGATCTAAATATAACAGAGTTGGTGATTGGCTTTAACTCTTTACCCAGTCTCCCCTTCACTTTCTCAATGACTGTAAGCTAAGGTTCTTTTCTATGGGGGAGGGGAAGTCTTGAGAAGCAGGGAAGAAAAATGAGTGCCAACTAACTGGGTGAGTGCTGAAATTCTGAAAGTCTTCGCTGGCCACGGAGCCCCAAATTTCTCATCAACACATGTTTAAGCTGATAGCAACCATGATTTCAAACCAAAGCTTGGATCAGGAGTGATTTAGATTTTGCAACAGACCCTGCCCTCACCTCCCTGCTGTGTCATTGCTGTGTCTATAATGCAATCCCCCATTTTAAAAATGACAATGTGGAGATTCCACCTATAGCATTATGGCAGAATTACTGTATTATCAACTGGCTTTGGATGTGGTAAAAAGTATATGTCACCCATGTGTTTTTCCAGAAAAAAATTAAAAACAGAAACGTGCTTCACAATATCCAAAAACCCTATTTTCCCCTTGAAACAAATACTATTTATTTTAAATTATTAATTATAGCAGACAGAGGAGGTATAAAGGACTAAGGTAGTCCAGGGCTTGGTTCAAGGTAATCTTGCTTTCTCTTGTTGAGATCATGGCAGATTTTTGGGAAAAAGGAGAAAATGAACTTCAAGCTAGGTTCTATTTGTAGTTGCCTATGATGGACTCAGTCATTGTGTTGTCTTTTTTGTTGTGTGACCTGGTGTGAAGACATTGCTCAGAGCAAGCAGCCAGCAGTTTATTTGCATTTACTGCTAGACGAAAGGATCCAGCTTGGGTGATCAACAGGATGCCAAGGCCAGATCTTTCTGGTAATCAGTGAGGGTGACAGATGTCTTCCTTAGACCTGATAGGATCTTCCCCTTAAGATGCTGGGGCTACAGAGGATTTCTGGTATTTGGGGAAGAGTGCCCTTTCCCTGGGTGCCTGAAATGTGCCAAGTGGAGAGGTGCAAGATTGCTAGAACACAGGAAGCAAGTGCAGGGCTGCATACTGACTTACTCGACAATTTAATGAGGCTGAAGTATGCCTCTTTAAAAAATGAGAACGTTTTAAAACCTCAAGTAGACTAAATAGGAATATTTAGGATCAGTTGCTGTGACAGACAGGCCACACTAGCCTAATTAAAGATGTGCATAACATATTGATGTTGCAATAGAATTTCCCAAATTATGGCTATAGTAACAATTAAGGAAGAGAGCTGACTTTCTTGGTGATAAAAGCACACACTCCACACATTTAAATAAATGTACACATGTAACTAAAGCTGACATGAATAGGTTTTCTATATTTGGTAATAGAGGCTTTGGGTTTTACGTAAGTATATTGAGAGCAATTATATGCAAATGTATGTCCCGAAAGTTTAAAACTGATCCATTTAATTGTTAATTAAAATCCGAACATTCCCATTTATGTAATCGTAAAGCAAAATGAAATTTGAGTATTAAATGTTATAGAAAAGGAAACAGCTAAATTAACATATAATAAATCAAAACTTTGTGACTTTTTACCACCCTCCTCATTGACTTCATCCTTTGTTCTGACAGCCCCACCCCTACCACCATGTCTGTGCCATGCTCTTACTCCCAAATGAATTTGACATGTGCGTATTGGATTTGTCATTTTAAGGATAATTTATCATTTTTCTCAAGTATGAAAGGATATATTTTTTGAGTGGAGAAGAGATGACTATGTTTCTCAGTCTGGTTGTGAAATAGCAACTTTCAATCAATGACCATATCTCCAGACAATCTATGAGTGCCAGATGAGAAGGACAGATGCCACAGTGGGTTGGAATAATTCCAGGAAGCTTTTGTGGGAGAGGTGAGACATGTGCTTTGGAGAAAGATTTGGATGGGACAGAGGAAGAAGACAAAGCAGAGTTGGGTAAAAAAGCAAAGGTTCAGAATATGTATTGTGCATTTTCCTTCAGCCCCTATGACTCCCGGTAGGCCAAGGACACTACATGGAAAGCTACAGTAAAGCCCTAATGTCTATGCTGGTAATCATCATTGCCTCACACTTGGTGGATCCATTTCATACCTTTCTCTGGATTCAATACCTTTAGTCCTAATCGTGTGGCTCTTCTTTTTGTTTGGCTGGTTATCTAGTCTTGTAGCGCTCTTACCTTGGCCCTACTGCCCTGCATACTATGTAGAGGGTCACTTCTAATAATGCTTCTCTCTGTGTACCCCTGACATGGACACAACTCCCCATTTCCAAGGGGCCCCTGAAGTACTGCCCAGGCCTCTGCAATCCTCTGACTTCCAGAGAAGGAAGTCAGGCACATGTACAGGTAATACATAGGTCAACCTGCCTGGAACTTACTCTGGAATATAGAAGAATATAGAAAATGCATTCATTGGGTAATTATGATCTAGGAATGTGAGTGGGATTATGGAAAGACCACACTCCTATTTAGACATAGGAGTAATACATACATGCAATATATATATACATTCATAGTTATGAATCGGTATATACAAGTATATGGAAAATACATACATGTATGCATGCATGCAACATATACATGCATACATGTTCACAGATCAAGTTCTAGCTGCTTAAATACTAACATACATAGAATATATACAACATACTATGTTATACATTAAAAATGGTATGTAAAATGGTGTGTAAATGGTGTAAAATGGTATATACACACACACACACACACACACCATTTTATATATATATATATATATATAGTCAGGTAGGTGTATATTGTGCCTCTTGTGGTTGTCTACTCTCCACCTTCCCTTTATTAGAGAAGGTGGCCCTTCCTTTTGACCACAAGGGTGAGCAGAAAAGTCAGGCTAGTGATTGGTCAATCAAGTGATTGGTTGAGGGGTGGGCACATGGCCCAAGATGAGCCATTCTGAAGCCTTCTCAAATTTTATTATGTTTTTCTGGGACACACTGGCAGGAAAGGCCCCCTTTTCTCTGGTGGTAAAGCTGTTGGGATGTGATTCTCTGGATGTCAGTAGCTGTGTTCCCAAGACAGAATGAGACAAAGATACTGAGAGAAGCAGAAACAAGTTGCAAGGCTAATGTGAAGACCCAGACAACACTTCAGGTCCTGAGCTCAATTCTTGAAGGCAGCCTCCCCTCCCATCCCCCATGGTTTGGGTGTATAAGCCAATATATTTGTCTTCTTTTTACTTTTGCTGGTTTGAACTGTTTTTGTCCCTTGCAACCAAAAAAGTCCTAGCCGATATATTGTAGTTATTTTACAGCCACCGCCACCAAATGTTCAGTAACTCATCTTTAAACAAGGTGCCATCTGAAGGAGGAGAGGAGTAGTCTTTCCAAATCTGCACTCTCAAACCTGCTGGGGGGCCAAACACAAGTCACATCCATCAGTCAGTGCAGGTGTCTGCAAGGGGTGAACGCTGTCTATCTTTCTGCTTAGGTGCATATTGCTTAGTAAACTAGCTTATCCTTTTGTGGTAGAAAAATGAAGGTCAATTTCCCAAGGTTATAGTGCCAGAAAATGGCCGGACAAGACTGACTACTACCTGAATTGCTACTCGTACTCAACTGATAAATCATATAGTTTTATTATAATTGTTAGATGAAAATTTCTCTATTGCTGTGAGGCATCAGCAGTCAAACTAGATTGATTTTCACTTTACAAGTCACATTTTTTATTGATGAAAAATCCATTATTATCATAGGTTTTAATGTAGTAATTGGTTCCTCAGGAAGATATACCACAGTTTTATTTATTACAGAGCCTTAGGTAGAAAAGTCCCCATTTGCCGACTATCTTGTTAACGCACTTGAAAGGGGCCTATTAGAAATTCAACTATCAAATTACCTCATTTGTGACAAGCAAAGGAAAACAAAACAGTGTATCTATCACAAATACCTTGATTTGAGGGTTGAAAAAGATGATAGAACTCATGTCCTGATGTAGAGAGTTTTTCTATAGCTCTTCTCAAGCTGATGGCCTGGCAGAGTGATTAGTGCGAAAAGCTTTCATCAAATGGCAATTGGTATTAACCAAATACCAAATATTTTGAAAAGTGCTTATTCTGTTCCAGACATTGTGCTAAGGATCAGCAATGAACTGTAATTTAAAGAAGTGTTAAAATTGGGGTTCACCAAAGAAGAGAACAACATGGACCCAAGTTAGGAGTATCCTGGAACAATACCACCTAGAAGGTGTTTGCATTGCAGCCTGTAATGATGATGGCTGAGTAACCATCTTACACAAGAAATTCATTTCACTGTTCTTAAGAATAGTGAACATTCAAGTAATTTCAATTAAACAGTTATATTTAATGTCTAAAAGGTAATTTGTCACTAAGTAGATGGCATCAAATTGTGAGTTCTTATTTTTCAGAGTAGCCTTACAAAGGCTTATTCACAAAAGAAAGATAGCCGTTACAGAATATTTCATTTCAAAAATAACTATGTGGTTTTATATCAAATGTTATCCGCCACCGCCCCCCACCCCCCTGCAAGTTTGGGAAATAGTATGTCTGGTTAACTGAGTCATCTGACTAATAGGCATTTGCCAAGTATTTAATAAATAGATTATTTATTTATTCATTTATTGAGATGGAGTCTCGCTCTGTCATTTAGGCTGGAGTTCAGTGGCACGATCTCAGCTCACTGCAACCTCCACCTCCTGGGCTCAAGCGATTCTCCTGCCTCAGCCTCCCGAGTAGCTGGGATTACAGGCACCTGCCACCATGCCCAAAAATTTTGTATTTTGTAAAAATACAAAAATTACCTCTAGAAATACCCTGCTGTGGTGTTTCATAATATGTGTATTTGTGTATTTGCTCTGTTGTCTTCTTCAAATATGAACATTTACGAATCCCAAAGTATACCTGGTTCAAATGATTTTGGATAAGGGATTGCGGGCCTGTGTCAAACACAGACTATAAAAATGATTAAGAATGAATAAAATACATGGGAAGCAAAGTTCTAGCAAAAATAAAATATCTCTGAAAAATAATTGAATATAATGACTAGAAATAAATAAAATTGTAATACCTCAGTGGTTAGGTTAAATGACAGTCACTGTGTTAAGTATTTTATGTGCCATTTTCTCTTTTAGCTCTTACGGAGTACATACTATTTTACTGATTTAGCTAATTTTTCAAGGCCCCCAAAGTATTGATTCTATGCTAGTGTCTTTCATTGTCCTGTGTGGCAAAACAATAACCTAAGACTATCCTAGTCAACAAATTCCTTTAAATGGTTTCACAGAGTGTCTGCCAATTCATGAAGTCAGTAAGTTCATGGGATCCCGTTTGTTGAATTTACTACATGCAACGCACTGTACTAGGCTGTGAAATTGTAAAAAAGAAAACGCTTTTTGCCTAGGGATAAATAAAATTTTTTCATAATGTTAAAGGCTAATAAGGAAGGTAGAATAACATGTGAAAGATTATTTTAACTCTTAAATGTAGTCATAGAAAGAAAGTTTGGAGATAATACTTCAAAATATTAACTGTGATGGTCTATATCTGGGTTGTAAATTTTAGAATTTTTTTAAAAAACATGTTTTCCAAATTTTCTACAATGAGCACATATTGTATTTATTACTAGAATTTTTTTTTTTTTGAGATGGAGTCTCATTCTGTAGCCCAAGCTGGAGTGCAGTGGTGTGATCTTGGCTATGACCTCTACCTCCCAGGCTCAAGTGATTCTCGTGCCTCAGCCTCCCCAGTAGTTGGGACAACAGGTGTGCACCACCATGCCTGGCTTAATTTTTGTGTTTTAGTAAAGACGGGGTTTCACCATGTTGCCCAAGGTGGTCTCGAACTCCTGAGCCTGATCCGCCCGCCTTGGCCTCCCAGAGTGCTGGAATTACAGGCGTGAGCCACCATGCCCGGTTGAAGAAGTATTTTTTAAGCAATGTATATCTGTGAAACACTCTAGAACTTTCACTATCATTTAAAGAATAGGATTTAAAATGTCTAAATAAATATATTGTTTGGAATACTTTAAAAAGTGAATATTCTCCCATTCCTTAAATGTGGGTTTCTCCTAGTGACTCCCTTAATAGGACTACAATATGGAAAAGAGAATAAATAGTAACTATGGTGGAAAGGCTGACAAACACTATCTCAGCTAAGTGATCAAGGTTAACATCAATAGTGACAAATGGTGTTGGTAGTATATACCCTTGGTATGATGTGATGAAACCGACACTTTACCACTGAGGCCATCTTCCCCAAATCCCATAAGCCTGTTTAATCATGAGATAAATATCAGACAAATAAATATTGAGGGCCGTTCTACAGAACACATGATGACAACTCCTCTAAACTGTTAAGGTTATCAAAAACGAGGAAAGTCTGAGAAACCCCCACAGCCAAGAGTGTCCTAAGGAAACATGACAACTAAATGCAATGTGGTATCCTGGATGGGCTCCTGAACAGAAAAAAAGACATTAGATCAAAACTAAGTATGAGTAAAGTATGGACTTGAGTTAATAATAATTAATTGTAACAAACGTATTATACTATACGAGATGTTGATAATGGAGAAACTGAGTGTGGGCTATATGGTAACTGTCTTCTCAATTTTTAAATAAATCTGAAACTATTCCAAAATATAAGGTTTGCTTTTTTTATTAATTATTGCGCTTTCATTTTTTTAATTTTTCACATATATATATTTTTTATTATACTTTAAGTTCTAGGGTACATGTGCACAACGTGCAGGTTTGTTACATATGTATACATGTGCCAAACACCGCATGTTCTCACTCATAGGTGGGAATTGAACAATGAGAACACTTGGATACAGGAAGGTTTGCTTTTAAAAAAGGTATTTAGGTTTTTGACCTGTGCATCTGGAAGGTTGGAATTGTCATTGACTGAGATGGAGAAGACCATAGGAGAAGGTGAATTGAAAAAATTTGAAGTATACTAGTCTAGCTCCATAGGGCAGGGATGTATAAGATATATGCATTGTGAATACATCACTGTTTTAATGTTCTGTATTTAATACAATAAATATTTTGGCAGGGAAAATAGTGAGTATTCTAGAAATAATTCCTGTGCTCTTTAAGAAGTACAAGTTCTTCAAAGATTCCCCAGGAACAGCTGTGCAAGTCAGTGTGGCTTTCTAATCTCCTTCATCTATACTTACACACTATAACAGTTTTTTCTATTGCAATGCAGCCCAAGTTTTTTGCAAGGTAAATTATTTGTGATATTCTTAGGAAGAAAAGGTAGAAAGTAAATAACTTTTTGGTGGCTTGGTATGGTGTTGTATTTTGCCAATAACTATTTCTTTCCGATAGTGTTTAATGGTATTTATTGGATTGAAGAAAGTTAGCTATCTTTCAGGTATCTTTCCCAGAGCTCACAGGACAATATTTCCAGCATGCTCCCGGAATGGTAGACATGCTGAAAATATTGTCCTGTGAGCTCTGACAATCTAGTACTTGTCACAAATAATTATTTTTACAATTATTATTACTATTATTATTATATTATTGCTACCATTGGTATACATACACACACACATATATATATATATATATATATATTTGGTCTTTTTGTGCTCTTTATTTTGTTTCATTGATCAACTTTTTTTGGTAAACGCTGTTTTTATATAATTGTTGCTTGTAGTATTAGACCTACTTCTTTTTGCTCATCTTTTTTCAGAAATCTTTAATAAATTCGCCTCTATATGAATTTCAGCATCATTTTATTAAGTAGATGGGAAATCTTGGGTGTGTCAGAAAACTATTTGCACAATAATGCTGTGTAACAAATCACCCAAACTCAGTGGCTTAAACAATTGTTTATTCTTGCTCATGTTTTTGTGGACCAGTTGCCATCCAGGCTCAGATCGGCTGTGCTTAGTTCCAAAGCTGCAAGTTGGGTCCTGGTCTGTTTCATGAGTCTCTCTTCACCAATGACCATTGAGCCACCTGGGGCATATTCTTCTCATGGTGGAAAAAGCACAAAAGACTAAGTTCAATCTTGAAAGCACATTGCAAGCTTCTGGTGGCCTCACATCTGTTAACATCCCATTGATCAAAGGGAGGCCCAAAATGAAGGGGGAGTAAAGTGCACTTCACCCACCATGAGGTCAAGTCAAGTTACATGGGCAAGTCCAACATCAATGGAGTGGGAAGTATACTCCTCCTATGAAGGTGAGAGTAGAGAGAGTGACTATTTGCCAAAAATAATTTCATTCACCATTCTGGTGGAATATTTATGGGAATTGCATTAAATGTTAACTTGAAAACAGACACTATTAGAACAATTGCCTTTTCTACTAATATCTTATCTACACAAGTAATTGTTAAGTAATTTGCTAAAAAAGACTATGAATGTACATTTCAAGTAGACTTTCTGTGGTATCTAGTAGGAGCTTAAAAAATGTTTGCTAAACTGTTATTCATGGATATTTTGTATTTTTCTTATCTTGAGTGCCAGCTCTTAAAATGATATGTGTAACTATTTTAGCATGCAAAAATACTATTAATTTTATATATGTTTTCCTGCATTTGGTTGCTATACTGAACTCTTCTAATTAAGTTCTGGAAGTTTTGGGGTTTTTTTGTTTTTGCATTGTTTAGGTATGCAATCTCAATGTTTTTAAATAATCTTTTTCTCATTTCTTTTCAATATTGATTGCATTGACTAGAGCTTATCAAACAATAGTAAACAATACTGTAAGATTTTTAAAGACAGTACTTCTAATGTTTGCTCACTTAGTGTAAAGCTGACCTGACCTAGTTTTCTTTACCGTATTAAGGAAGAATTCAAATGTTTTTAAAATTATTTTTCTAAAATAATGCCTATGTGTGTTGAGTTTTTATCAGATGACTTCCTGGCATCTATTGAAATGACTGGATGATTTTTCTCTTGGAACTTCTCAAGGTTGTATTTTCTTATTTTGAACCACCACTGCCAATTAATTTCTTTTTTTTTCATAGTGTGTATATTAGTCATGGTTCTCTAGAGAAAAAGGACCAACAGGATGTGTATGTATATATGCATATGTGTGTGTGTGTGTGTGTGTGTGTGTGTATGTGTGTATAGAGAGAGATATTGAGAAAGAGATATTTTAAAGAATTGCCTCATGAGATTGTGGGAGTAAGCCAGTAGGCTGGAGACTCAGAAAGATTTGCAGTTTGACTCCAAAGGCGATCTGCTGGCAGAATTCCTCTTTGCTCAGGGACACCAATCTTTGTTCTATTAAAGCCTTCAACTGATTGGATAAGGCCTATCCAGTTTATGAAGGATAATCTGATTTACTCAGAGTCTACTGACATAAATGTTAATCTCATCTACAAAATATCTTCACAGAGCATCCCATTTTGAGAAGCAGCCTCGCTGTGTCGCCCGGGCGGGAGGGCAGTGGTGCAATCTCGGCTCACTGCAACCTCCACCTCCTGGGTTGAAGCAATTCTCCTGCTTCAGCTTCCTAAGTAGCTGGGATTACAGGCACCTACCACCATGCCTGGCTAATTTTTGTATTTTTAGTAGAAACAGGGTTTCACCATGTTGGCCAAGCTGGTCTCAAACTCCTGACCTCAAGTGATCTGCACTCTTCAGCCTCTCAAAGTGTTGGGATTACAGGCGTGAACCCCCCATGTCTGGCCCAGAATAATGTTTAACCAAATATTTGGGTACTATGATGCAGTCAAGTTGACACATAAAATAAACCATCACAATGTATAATTCTTTTAATGAATTGTTGAATTTGAATATTTCTCAGAAATATTCTTTGGGTTATACAAAATTATTATCCCATATAAAAGAAGAGGCAGTTGAGGCTAGGATAGGTAATACAACTCACCCAAAGTCACACATGCTCAAATTGGCAGGACTGATATTTGTCCCTGGCTCCAAAGCCCTAGGTTTTAGTCATATAATCAAGTACACAGAAAGGACATCCAATATGCTGATACATTATTCTTCAGACTGACCTTACTTCCTTTGCTCAGGAGTCACCTGCCTATAACTCTCATATGTGATTTAATCTTGATTGTTTTTGTTGAATTGGGGAACTTCACGAATGAGAAGTAGAGGAGTTGAGATTTTTACTTTCTGGCATGAGCTGCCGTTAAACTGATTATCTCGCTGCAGTCCACATCTGGACCAAGTACAAAAGTGAAGCCTGACTTCTTACTCTGTGGTGCTGATAGGAATAACAGCCACAACACCACCATTTTTGCCATCTTGCTGATGAATTGACCTCATATTTCTCTACCTACATTTTTCAAAATAGTGCTCTTTTATGAGTTACTCAAGCCCCATTTTAAAAGCAGTGTGGTTGATAAGTATGTTTCATACCTGCTTGTACTGAGCTTTTTTAACCTTGTGCTCTTGAAATCATATGAGCTTTTGGACACTATGTATTCAGTACAGACTTTCAGAGTGAAAATGTTGATTTTCCCAAATTAAAGAACTAGGGGATATAGTAATATATGCTCTCGATTTTGAATTAGGTGGAAATTGACATCGTTTGTCAGAAATCTACTGAGGATAAAAATGAGGTAAAGTTTTAGGTGCTGAGCTGTGTGCCAAATAGCCCTTGTGTTTCTTTCTTGAACACCTACTTCAAAGAAGCAGATTTGCCTTTGATATCCCTGGGAGCCACATGAATATGAACTGACTCCAATTGCCCTCATCATCTCCAGAATTTATTTTTTATTTTTTTAGGGCATGAGTCTGCGGTCAATTTGCTTATTTGCTTCTCCAAACCAGCATGATCATTATAATTCTCCTTTTCATGAAATAACCCACTCAGCCTGTTGTTAATCCTACCTAGAGGCTGGGAGTGGAGTCACCTAACATGAGGGCATTCATCTCTTCAGTAAGTGGTGTGCTTGTGTCAGAAATTTTTATGCAGACAAAAACACAGGAATCATCGTGGCAACAGAATAATATTCACCACCTGAGCCACCTTGACATTTCTCAGCTAGTAGGAAGCTTTCTTTTTTCTTTCGTGCTTTTAACATAGAAGAATGCCTCCTAAGTTTTGCAGGCTACATAGTCATGCCCATGAGCCTCCTCTTTTCAATGCATCCTGCCCCCATAACCATTTTTCTCTGTAAGTGATGTTAACTATGCAGAAAGCCAATTAGGAGATTCTACTTAGAATTCCTTCTCTTAACTGTTTCTCAAGCTTATGTGGTATAACTGCTAGAAAAAGATGTTTGAAAAATAATAATATATTCTATATTGGCCATTCAATGTCTTACCTTCATGCCTTAGCTCAAACTGGCAAGCTTCTTTATGCCATCTCTACATGTAGAAAAAGTCTACCTATTCCTTAAAATCCCATCCAAAGGCCATTTCCTCTGTGGTGGTTTGCCTGTTTCACCTCCTTAGCAGTCACGGCTCTCTCTCATGAGTCCTTTTAACACTTTAATGATAACTAATAATTATAAACACATGGATCATTCTTTAGGTTTTACAAAGTTTGTTGACACATCATTTCATGTAACAAATAATCTTGTGGCTTTGATTATATTCTCCATTTTTATTCTCTTTCTCTCTCTTTTTTTTTTTTTTTTCGAGATGGAGTCTTGCTCTGTCACCCAGGCTGGAGTACAGTGGTGCAGTCTCTGCTCACTGCAACCTCCATCTCCCAGGTTCAGGTGATTCTCCTGCTTCAGCCTCCCAAGTAGCTGGGATTACAGGCATGCACCACCATGCCCAGCTAATTTTTGTATTTTCATTAGAGACGTGATTTCACCATGTTGGTCAGGCTGGTCTCAAACTCCTGACCTCAGTTGATTCACCTGCCTCCCAAAGTGTTGGGATTACAAGCGTAAGCCACCATGCCCAGCCTATATTCCCCAACAATGGAGAATATTAAACAAATAAACACAGGAGGGTTAAGTAATTTTTTTTTTCTTGAGACGGAGCCTTACTCTGTCGCCCAGGCTGGAGTGCAGTGGCATGATCTCAGCTCACTGCAACCTCTGCCTCCTAGGTTCAAGTGATTCTCCTGCCTCAGCCTCCTGAGTAGCTAGGATTACAGGTGCACACCATCATGCCCGGCTAATTTTTGTATTTTTAATAGAGATGGGGTTTCACCATGTTGGTGAGGCTGGTGTCAAACTCCTCACCTCATGATCCGCCTACCTCAGCCTCCCAAAGTGCTGGGATTACAGGCGTGAGCCCGTGCCAGGCCAAGTAATTTGTTAAGTGACACACAGCTGTCCTCTGTCTTCTGACATCAAATGTCTTCCTGTGCTAGCTATATACTGTTGGTCTCAAATTATCATTATCTTAGCCAACCGTTCTGGAGCACATTTGTGTGCCAGGCATTCTTCTAAGTGGTTTATATGCAGCAGCAGTAATAGCCAACATCTTCTTGCCAGATATTCACTTAGTCTTCAAAGCAACCCTATGTAATAGACACTATTATTATTCCACCATTTAGAAATGAATAATCTAAGGGACAGGGAAGTTAAGTAACTTATTCAAGGTCAGATAACTACAGGAGGCTGCTGCAAGTGTCAGTCTTTCCATATCCAAAATCTGGTGTCTTAGTCAGTGAAAATGCTGCAAAACCTCAAAATTGACAGAGGCCACCCTTTAGACATAATTGCTACAGGAATATTGATCCCATCTCCTCTTGTATTTCAAATCTTCAGAGTGCATTCCACAGGCTTTTGCCTGTGGTATCCGAGACCATAGAGGCAAGAATGTCTGGGAAATGTAGGTGTTAGATTGCCAGCCTCTGCTGTGTAAGATGGCAGAAGAGCATAGAGGAAGGTAAAAATGAATACTGGGTACCAGTAGACAATATCTAGCATACTCGTGATAATGATGTAAGACTACTGCCATTTCTTTAGAATGCGATCCTGGTGAGATGGCCAATGAATGTTTAGTCACTCAGATATGCAGTGGTGTCCCCCTACCACTAGGGGGAGATGAACAACAGGCATAGTTTGATGTCTTAAGAAAGATTATTTGTTCGTGAGTAATGGAAAAAAATACTGAGAAAGAAGTGGTTGCTTTCTATGGCTTATGAGGAGAAGCTTATGCTGTCTTTAATGAAAAATTAATCAGATAAACAAATGTCCAGAGGAATATATCCAGATGTATTCCTATTTACAGTAACTTAGTGGATGTGCCAGCATCCAAATGCTTCCTTAATCTTTCAACTAAGTAATGATTGAATAGAAACTTTGCTCCACGTTTCCTGCTTAAATGCTACTTTATTAGCATTACTTCTTGTCCATAACCATCATTGCCTAAGTGCTCTGCAACTTACCTATTTAAGTACTGGATAGATTGTCATCAGTTCCTCATCTGACCAATCATTTGTTTCACCAATTACTTGCAGATTCTCATTCTCGTAATGGTCCTACCATGGAACTGTTCCATCTCCCTGTTTTCCTCACCACCTCCAGCTAATCAGGGTAGAGTTTGCTCTAATGAGCTTATGTCTCAGGAGGGCAGGTCTTTCTGTGAAAAATTGTCAAAACTCTTCTAATGGGAAACAAATATTAATGTAAATGTAGGCATTTATTTGCCAAAAGAGTAGTAGCTCAAGAATTGCTAGCAATAATTACCCTACTTGCCAGTGTATTGTGTCTTTTTTGATTATTCCTCTCTTTCTATGTAGAGACCTGCCTAAAATATCTCATAAATTTTTCTCCCTCAAGTGTGCATTTGTGAAGTTTCTCGAAAGATTGATTGGAACACAAGGATTTCAGTTTGTGGCGTCCTGTTAATCAGGTCAGATTTGTTAAAGTCATTAGTGTTAAAAATTTCTTTGTACTCACAATTCTCCTTACCCAGAGTTAGTTCTGTGGCAGTGTATTAGTGTGGGCAGGGTATCTTCCATCAACTTAGTGTTTTTAATGGAGCTTACCAGAGTTAATGACAGTGGCAGTCCCCCCAGGGAAAACAAGACAGTTGGCTCAGATGTCTTGTGGGAGCTGAACCTACTAGAATGTTCTTCTGGGGGTTTCATCACTAATCTGCCAACAACTGGAGTCTGTATCCTATTAGTTTCTATTCACTGAAGTTGTGAGATGCTATGTACTTTCTTTTTCCAGTCATCTCATTTTTCTCATCTTCTAATTCGTGAAAGGGACACAGAAATATTTAGAAAAATTGGGATTCGGCAAATTGTGAGATTGATTTTCCTATGTTCATCTCATAGTGTTCAGATTGAGATAAGGTACTAACTTCACTAAGCTCTTAAGTTGTCCACTATAAGACAAAGTCAATACTACTTCCTTGGAAAGAAATAAGGCAATGAAGAGTTAGGTTTTCACCATGTGTAGGTTATTCTAAGTGTTTCAGGGCTAATGGCATCCCCTGAGGTAGTAGGTAGATAAGCTGGTCATCAGGTTAGAGCCTGTATTGTGAATCAATTCACGTGTAGTCTTTACGACCATTCATTCTACAGATTCTGGTATCTGCCCACCTCTCAGGCCCCTCTCTCATTGCGCCCTGTACCCACAGTACTCATGCTTTGCCCATTCTGAATCATTTTGAATTCTAAATTATACAGCATACTTTATATTTAATACGTTTCTGAATTTTCAAGTGCCAGCTCCTCCCCTCATTTACCTGGTAAACTCCTCACCTTCTAGGTCTTTTCTGATTGTCTTCTTCTTGTTGGTGTGCTCAGGTTCCTAGTGTAGCTTATACCTGATTCAACCATAACACCTATAGCAATTTATTGCCATCACTTTTGTGCAGAGCTCCTCTTATATAACCATAGGCCCCTGAAAGGTTGGACCCTCTTTGCATCTCAAGTCTCTTCTTCCATTCCCTGCCTGCCATTAGTGGTGTCTCCATGCCGGAAGAAGCATATCCAAAAATATTTTAAATTATGTAAATTTCAATAAAGTATTTATTTCAACCCTCAGAGAAAATGAGATCAGATTTGTACAGAGATATGGTTCTCCTCAATTGTGGTAAGTTTAATGGGTGAGAATGCTGAGCAAGATTTGCACTGCATAAAAATCACAGGAATTAGGACCAGTGATTGGAAAGTTCAAAGGAAGATTTAAGCTCAGTATAAGTAATAACTTTCTGGGCATTAAGACTGTTCAAAAATTGAATGTGCTATCTTTTCAACTAGTGAGGTCTCAATGACTGGAAGTATTTGTACCAAGACTCATAAGGATGCTATCATATATGTTCTCATATTGGTTTGGAAGAGATGCTTGGCAGTATCTTTTCTAATCTTAAGATTCTATTTTTATTTCTGTAAATCAGTTCAAATATTAACTTCTTATAATTGCCAATTATGGCTTTTATATTCATCATTATTCATTTGATATTCATCATCAGTTAAAATTTTTCTATTAATCAGTCAATGAAAAAATTATCTTTTGCCTCACTCTTAAGTGAATCTGGCTGTCCTTGGTTGTCCATATTTCCTTTCACTTCTTTCTATATACACTATAAAATTAATGAGACTTTTAAAAATCTTTCAATTTTAGTCAATAAATATTTGAATGTTGGGCCAGATGCAGTGGGAGGTACAAAGAAGATATAACACTGATTACAGTAGCTAGTGTTTATCAAGTAATTACTGGCATTTTACATATATGGACTCATTTGTTTCTCACAATAATGCTATATGGTAGGTACTATTTTCCCATTTTATAGATGAGAATCCTGAGGCACAGAAAGATTAATTAATTTTCCAAGATCATATTGCTCTTAGATGGAAGAACACAAGCAATCTAATCTAAAATCTGAAGGCGTAACCATTAAGCATTACTGCCTCTTGATGAATAAATTTAATAAGATACCATCTCTTGCCTTCAAAGATGATTCCACCTGGTAGAATTACATGTATTTATTATTCACTGGATAAGGCTGTTCTTAATTTTACTTGTTGTAAAAATTTATTCTTTCAAACTTGTCTGCATTGTTATCACTTGATAGTGTTCTGGCACTGGCCAAACAAAAATCCATGTTTATCTAATTTACACCACTTATGATATTCTAAACTTGCTGTGTAACTATATATCTCTAGTTTGAACTCAAGGCGATATGATTGTATCTCCATGATTATGTTAATTATCCTTCCCTGAGACTTCTCCATTTACCTTTTGCTTTTGTGGAAATCACAACAGCATACAATAATCCAATGACAAATAGACCTTTTGATTTGGATATAGCCATCGTTCCCACGTTATTAAATGCATACTACATGCAGAATGTCTAGGAGGAAGTAGAAGACATATACACCCAACAAAAGATACCATGTTAGAAGTACAAATAAAGCGATGTTGGACAAATGAAGTGAAATTAGTAGTCACAGAAATGAGATTCACCAATATGCCTTTCTGAGCATCTTCGTTGGTATTTGTTTTGGAGTGGTCATTATGTTGGTAATCTCACAGTAGGCAGGTAATAAGTTACAGTGATTCTTCCCAATCTTGCCTGAGCAGACTCCTCCTGTAAACACAGCTGAAACCCTAGAAAGTATAATTTAGAAAAGCAATTTTTAAATTTTAATATGCATCAGATTAAACTGAAAGATGAGGTAAAACACCAATTGATGGGCCCCAGCCCCAGGGTTTCCGATTCAGTAGATGTGAGGTCAGTTTCAAGAGTTTGCATTTGCACTTTGAAAGAGCTGGAATAATACTAAGAATATGCATAACTCCTGGGTGTGCATTAGAATCACCTGTGATTCTGGTCACAAAAACAATCACCAAACTTCTAAATAAAGACCCAAAGCTCTTCTAATATTAAACCCTGAGATAAATATGAGCTGTATATATACTTAAAAAAGATGAATAAGATAAGTAAAGGAATCATTTACCCAATTTTTGATGAATACGTGAGTGGCAGCAGTTGCAGTGGTAAGTTAAATCAGGAATAAATGTTTGCGAAGTGAAAATTGTAAGAAGCATCTCCTCTTACCATGCAGTTTATAAACAATCACAAATAGGGCAGGCTTGCTGAGCTCCTTCATACCTGGTGGGTTATTGTCATGAATTTGTATGATTATTGTGTACTTTACAAATTTTTGTTTTACAATAATTTGTATTTATTCATTCATTCATTTTCCAACCCATTTATTCCAGCTCAGCCGTGAGGATGGCTGGAGCCTATCCCAGCTGCTTAGGGTCCAAGGTAGTAACCAGCCTGGGACAGGATGTGATCTCATCACAGGGAACACACACACACACACACACACACACACACACACACACACACACTCTCACACTCACTCAGGTTGGGACCATTTAGACACACTAGTGAACCTCACATACACAGCTTTGAGAGGGGTGAAGAAACTGGAGTTCCAGAGAAAACCCACACAGACATGGGGAGAACATGCAAACTCCACACAGACGTTGGCCCTGGCAGGAAATTGATTTTTTTTCTTCATAAACATAATGAAATGCTGTTAAATAAAACGATGTCATTCAAGGACTTGCTGTAATTAGTTGAGGCTTTTAGTATCTCCTTTTCCAATTATGTTTTCCAATTACCAAACATTGCTCATCACATAATAGATGCTCAAGTAATGTTTGTTAAACAAATGAATATCTCTTATGATAAAAAATATTGCACCAGGTGGGTTGACTGACCAGATATTTCTAACCATGCTGGAATGACTCATTTCTGACAAAAATTATTAATTTTATTGATCCAAAAGGAGCCATGTAAAATTGTTTTCCTCTTCTTGCTTGCTATTTTCAATTTTTCCAATTTGGGCTCAGCTAGCAGTGCCACAGCTGAACAAAGTGCATGGATTTTAATAAGGACTCCTATTGCTGAGAAGGATAATAAGTGAGTCTGGAGGGCAGGGTCATACTCTCAAAGCCTTTCTGATGGGAGCCAAGATTAAAATGCACGGCAGGCTGAGAGGGCTGGGAAGAAGCTATGATTTCTCACTGTGGATTTCCTCAGAGTGCCATTAGTGTACCAAGGAGAACACAGGGGAGATTGCATTTACATGAGGAAAGCAAGTTAGAGCTCAGTGATCTTGAATTTTTTGGCATTATTTCAATTATTCGTTGGAATAATTTAACTTTGGCCCAAAACATGTGTCTTAGTATTGTATAGATTTGCAGGGCACAGAATATTTCTGGTTTTCCCCTAATGATTGTCATGGAATGCCCTTAAATTTAATGAATAAGTGAATCCCAAGACAATGGTATAGAGGTCTCTAATTCCAAACAGTAATGTATTTTTGTGAAATAAACAAGGCTCAGTATTTCCATTCGATTCGGTGGCATTGATGGAATCTGAGCACATTGGGCGGTTCACGACACAGTCATATTCTTATTCAATCTTCATTAGAAATTCATGAGATAATCATTGTGCTATTAACCTCATTATATAGGTGAGGAAACTAAGTCACTAAAAGTTTAAATGACTGGTCCACATGAAAACAGCTGATGAGTGATGAGGGCCGTGAAGACATCTCAGGTTTTTTCTTCCCTGGCTCAATGCTGCTCCACCCAGCACCTCTGTGGACAGGAACTCCTTTTGTCCCCCACTCATTTGATGAGAAGTATATGAGGCCAGGGAAAGGCAAGTGACATGGCCAAGGGCAAAGGGCAAGGCATTGTGAGAGTCTGTTCGGGAATCACATCTGAATCTAAGGAGAAATCCACATCGCCTGCCATCCTAAAGAGATTCCTTAGTTGCTCCCCCCTCTCATTGGGTCTGTGGTGTATTTGTGAACAACAGCTGCATTTGCAAGTAGCCAGGACTTCCTCCAGATGACATATTGCGCTGCCAGAGTGGAGACAAGCGGGGCTGACTTCACAGGCCAAAGAGGGCATCTGCATTTGCCACTCAGCCCCAGTTATTCAAATCTGCTCATGGCAGGAGGGTTGGTGGGTCCCTTAGGCACAGAGGCCAGCCTCTGATCTCCAGACTCTCTCATTTCTCCTAGACCCGCCCCCTCCTGTTGCTTAAGCAAAAGCAGGGCTAACCGCCGCCCCTTGGACAAGGGGCACATCATTCCTGCATTCCCCAAGCACTTTCTGGCTGCTGTCTCAGCAATTGGATGCTCGCCCAGGCTCTGCAGGACTCTAGAGTCTAGAGCCTGCTGGCCCAGAGGCAAGAGGGGCGCCAGATGTGCGAGCTAGCAAACGGCAGAAGCTACTGTGAGATTAGAGTGGCACAGAAATAGTCGGGAAATTACCCTTTCCACTGGGCTTGGAATCCAGGGTAACTGAGGCAGCAAACAAACTTCTGTGTGTGTGAGGTGTCCCAGTGTACCAGTGTCCTCCATTCGGGGGTGTCTTCTTCTTGGAAGGAGGACTTTTTCTTTTAACCCCTAAAGGGTCAGGGATCTAAAAGCTGGTTGGCAATACTTGATGCCTAAATTGTGGCCTGGGGGTCACGATCTCCTGGGTGCTAGTTAGAAATGGGGAATCCCCTGGCCCAGTCCAGACCTATGGAATCAAGATCTGCATTTTAACAAGGTTTATTTGCATAAACCTATGCAAATTTCCAGATTTCCAGACCTATGGAATCAAGATCTGCATCCCAAGGTTTATTTGCATATTTGAGAAGGCCTGCCCTAAACAACACTCATGAGCCTGGGGAGAATCTTAAAGGCTTGTGAGACAACTTGAGGATTGTGACACTTCCTAGGTACTTTTGTAGCCTAAATTGGTCCTGTGTGATTGGGATCTACGTCTAGCACTAGGTCTGTGGCAATACTAACTTCCCTGTCTTTCCTGGCCCAGACTGACATTTCCAAAGGGCTGCGTGAGGTGGTACATACTCAGGCAAGGCATTAACACTCACACAGGCACTCCAGGGCTTTCTCCTGGCAGTGCTTGAGCCACGTGGCCCTCCATGGAGCACCTACCTCTATCTTGGACCTTATAGTTAGAAAGCCAACAGCTGCCCTGCTTGGGGGAACTGCACAGTATGCTAATGGAGGAGCAGCATACTGAAAATGATGTTGTGGCTATTAACATTTTTATGGGTGGACTGCTTTGCAAAGCATAAGGAAAGTATTACTCTTCTAGGATTAATATATTTAACAAAAAGTCTGCCAGGAGAGGAGGTTTTTGCTGATAAATATAATTCTGCTGTTGATTTATTTAGTAATGGAGACTTGAAATTACAGGAATCAATGTGTATATGGAAGCCATTGTCATTTGGTTAATTATGTTTTGCCAGCAGGATGGGGAAGCACTTTATGCTCGATGCAGCCAAATGTATTTCAGCCAGAATCCTGTGTTATAAATGACGAACACATAAATGTAGATAAAGAGAAAGACTCCTATAATTCTAGATTCCTGGACACTTGATCCTCCAGAGGCTTGACGTCCCTGGCCCCCTGCACTGGGGCTGTAGCATGTAGCATAAGTAGGTCTGCTTCCTCTATAGCAATACTCCTTAACGGGGCTTATTTTGCACCCATGGGATATTTATAGATGTCTGGAGACATTTTGGTTATCATAGCTGGGCAGGGAAGATGGGCAACAAGAGAGTAGAGGCCAAGGATGATGCTGATGCTAAGTAGACCTACAAAGCAAAAGATGACCCCCATCCCCCCCCACAACGAAGAATTATTTGGCTCAAAGTATCCATAGTTCTGAGGTTGAGAAGCCCTACTCTAGAGCATTCCTATTTGAGATTCTGATTCAAAGAAATGGGGTGAAGTCCATATTCTCTTTGTTGACAAATAAAGAAAATAAGGTGTGGGCATCACATCTGGTTATGTAGTATTATCTTCCAAGATATCCACCCAGGATGGAGTCAAGATGAGTGTATAGTAGGAGAGTCTGGAATAGCTCTCCAGCCACTGTCACTTATCTGAAGAGGTCTAACACTGTCAATTGGTCGCCATCCTATTGTGAAGATCATCCCCAACCTTCCTTTCCCTACATTCTGATGAACCAGCTGTGGTTTGGAAGGCATAAACTTTGCTACAGTCACAGCTGTGCTATTTACTGAGTGATCCTGAGAGTGGTAGGCAGTGTAATGGCCCTCAAAGATGCTCACATCCTAATTCCTGGAAGCTGTGACCTTTCATGGTGAAGGGGACTTGCAGATATGATTTAGTCAAGGATCTTGAAAAGGGAAGATACCCCTGGATTTTCTGAGGGGGTCCTTGTAAGTAGAAGATGAAGACAGGGGAGTCAGATTCAGAGATTTAAAGATGCATTGCTGCTGATCTTGAAGATGGAGTGAAGCTGAAGGAAGGAGCCATGAGCCAGGCATGTGGGAAGTTCCTAGAAAAAAGAAAAGACAAATAATCGGATTCTTCCCTAGAGCATTCAGATGGAACACACTCCTGCTGATACCTTGATTTTAACCCCCAAAGACTCATTTTATACTCGTGATCTCCATAACTGTAAGATAAAAGATGTTAGTGGTAATTTATTACAGCAGCAATGGGAAACCAATGCATTAAGGAAGGCATTTTTCCTTTTGAATGTCCCACTATAAAATAGGGCTTTATCCACTATAAAATAGGGCTTTATCCACTATAAAATAGGTGTTGCTCATTTATTTGTTCCTTTATTCATTCAACAATCATTTATTGAGTGCCTACTATGTGTCCACCATTCTAGGCACTTGGGAGAGAGCAGTGGACCACAGAGACCAAGCAACTCCTCTAATCTAGTGACAGGAGACTGATAATAAACTTCCAAAAAATACAGAAATCTACAGTGATAAATGTTATGAATTCAAGTGAAGCAGGGTAAGGCAACCGGAGTCCACATCTATTTCTTACAAATCATTCAGAGCAGGTTCTGTGATAAGGTGACATTTAGCAAAAACCTCAAGGAAGTGGGAGAGAAAGTCATACAGATATTCAAAGGAAGAATATTTTTAATAGAGGAAATGGCAAGAATACATTCCCTGAGCTAGGAGCTTGATTCTGAGATTCAAAGAACAAGGGAACCAGTGTTGATAATGATAATAATTACCTCACAAGGCTGGTATGAGAATTTTGGGCAACATACATGAAACCCCCTGGTGAATTTCAAAACACTATGCAAGTATTTAGTCATCATTGCCATGGTCCCTCGGAGTGCATTTTGGGGGCTGCCAAGAGATGTGTAGGGTGACCTTTATTTTGTGTCTATATAAAAGTGAAAGGGAAATAGCTATTGGCCTCAGGCCATGGAAATTATGCACAGAGGCCTAGAAATAGGAGTATTTTCCCAACATGGAGCTGATGATTGATGATGATTCTATGTGTGTCCTTCACAGTGGCAAACCTTCAAGGGGCAGGGACATCATTGCTGCTCTAGTCCTTAAACCCTGTGGTCCAGAAGGGTGCTCCCAGGGTGCCAAAGGGGGCCCAGAGCAGTCGGCTTTTCTGTCATGGGGGCATACAAAGAGAGAAATCATCAAGAAATTCAAAGACCTCAACTCCTGCCCGGCCAGGGCCCAGAGAGAAGCAGTTAGGATAGCCTCTGATACCCAGGCTTGCCAGCAACTAATCTGCCAGATGATGAAATTGAAATATTTGAAATATAATCCATACATTCTTTTTCCAAGACAGGTGGTGAAATGGTCTAGTTTTTACAAAAGGCTGAGAAAATTAAAGTACTAAAATGTTGCACATCTTTGTGTTTGGGAGTAGGACTTCCCCTGGAAGCTGGGGTGGGGATTAGAGAAGACATCTCTCAGAATCTAGAGCTGGCCCATTAACACCTTAGGTTTAAGGAGCTTTCTCAGCCCATTTTGTATTTCTAATCTTAAAATGACCAAGGCAAGGTCACAGATAATATGTGTATTTCATCCTTCTTTATGCTGAAGAATCCGTTTGTAACTGAAAGATATTTTGTATATTAATTGGATTATCAGGTTAGATTCTTTTTCCTAAATGAGTTTCTTTAGGCTGTTTCTGCTTGCTTTTAAAAAAAACTTTATTTTTAATTTTAGATTTAAATGGTACAGATAGAGGTTTATTATATGGATACATTGCGTGATACGGAGATTTGGGCTTCTAATGATCCTGTTGCCCAAGTAGTGAATACAGAACCCTGTAGGTAGTTTTTCAAGCCTTGGCCCCCTTCCTCCCTCCTCTGTTTTGGTTGACAGAGTCTGCAGTGTCTAATGTCCCCATCTTTGTGTGTGTGTGGACCCAATGTTCAGCTCCTGCTTGTAAGTGAGAATATGCAGTATTTAGTTTTCCATTTCTGTATTAATTCACTTAGGATAATGGCCTCTAGCTTCATCCATGTTGTTGCAAAGAACCTTATTTCATTTTTTAAAATGGCTGCATGGTATTCCATGGTGTGTATGTGACACATTTTCTTTGTCTAATCCACTGTTGATGGGCACCTGGGTGGATTCCATGTCTTTGTGAATAATGCTGTGATGAACATACTAGTGCAGGTGTCTCTTGATATATACTCAGTAATAGGATTGCCAGCTGAATGGTATTTCACTTTTAGTTCTTTCAGAAATCTCCAAACTGCTTTTCTTTCTTTCTTTCTTTCTTTCTTTCTTTCTTTCTTTCTTTCTTTCTTTCTTTCTTTCTTTCTTTCTTTCTTTCAATTATACTTTAAGTTCTGGGATACATGTACAGAACATGCAGGTTTGTTGCATAGGTATACACGGGCCATGATGGTTTGCTGCACCCATCAACCTGTCACCTACATTAGGTGTTTCTCCTAATAGTATCCCTCCGCTATCCCCCTGCTTCCTAACAGGCCCTAGTGTGTGATGTTCCCCTCCCTGTGTCCATGTGTTCTCATTGTTCAACTCCCATTTATGAGTGAGAACATGTGGTGTTTGGTTTTCCGTTCCTGTGTTAGTTTGCTGAGAATGATGGTTTCCAGCTTTATCCATGTCCCTGCAGAGGACATGAACTCATCCTTTTTAATGGCTGCATAGTATTCCATGGAGTATATGTGCCACATTTTCTTTATCCAGTCTATCATTGATGGGCGTTTGGGTTGGTTCCAGGTCTTTGCTATTGTGAACAGTGCTGCAATAAACATACGTGTGTATGTGTCTTTATAGTAGAATAATTTATAATCCTTTGGTAATATAACCAGTAATGGGATTGCTGGGTAAAATGGTATTTCTGGTTCTAGATTCTTGAGGAATCACCAAACTGTCTTCCACAATGGTTGAACTAATTTACACTCCTACCAACAGTGTAAAAGCATTCATATTTCTCCACATCCTCTCCAGCATCTGTTGTTTCCTGACTTTTTAATGATTGCCATTCTAACGACATGAGATGGTATCTCACTGTGGTTTTGATTTTGCATTTCTCTAATGACCGGTGATCATGAGCTTTTTTTTCATATGTTTGTTGACTGCATAAATGTCTTCTTTTGAGAAGTGTCTATTCATATCCTTTGCCCACTTTTTGATGTTTTTTTTTCTTGTAAATTTGTTTAAGTTTCTTGTAGATTCTGGATATTAGCCCTTTGTCAGATGGATAGATTGCAGAAATTTTCTCCCATTCTGTAGGTTGCCTGTTCACAGTGACTGAACTAATTTGCATTCCCACCAACAGTGTATAAGCTTTCCCTTTTCTCTGCAACCTCACTAATATCTGTTTTTTTAAATTTTTTAATAGTAGCCATTCTGATTGGTATGAGATGGTGTCTCATTGTAGTTTTGATTTGCATCTCTGATGATTAGCAATGTTGAGCTTTTTTCATATATTTGTTGGCCACTTGTATGTCTTGTTTTGAGAAGTGTCTGTTCAGTTACTTTGCCCACTTTTTAATGGAGTTATTTGTGGTTTTTTTCTTGTTGACTTAAGTTAATCTTATAGATTCTGGATATTAGCCCTTTGTCAGATGCATAGATGTAAATATTTTCTCCCATTTTGTAGGTCGTCTGTTTACTCTGTTGATCATTTCTTTTGCTGTGCAGAAGCCCGTCCGTTTAATTCAGTCCCATTTGTCTATTTTTAATTTTGTTGCATTTGCTTTGGGGATCTTCATCATAACTTATTTGCCTAGGCCAATGTCTAGCAGAGTATTTATTAGGTTTTCTTCTAGTTGTTCTCTATTTTTTTGATAAAATAAATGCCTACATTTTGCAGAACTGAAATATTAATGTGTACGTGTTATTGTTTGAGTAAACTTTGTTTTTTTAGACTCATAGTAACAAAAGGAAAATGGACATCTTTAGCAACTCTTTCAGTAACAGAACATCTTTTGTATAACCTGAACTTTTATATCAGTTCAGGAATATAAGAGGAAAAGAAAGGAAGGCTTGGCAAGATAGGTAGCTCCCTATCAGGAGAAATGAAAATGAAAAGACCATCGGATCAGTGTATACTCTGAGTTCTGTGGGAGCTGAGTCTGTATCATAGAAAGCATGGAAAAGTAGTCTAGGGCAGAAGTAAACCAGGCATGCTGCCAGGATGAACAACTAGAAAAACCCTTTGGAACCATGGTCTGTCAAATGCTGATGTGCAGGCAGCTTCCTCTGTCCCCAAGGTCAGAAGAAATTCCTATATTGCTACTTCTTTCTTCTCCTCAACATCTGAAGCAAAACCCTACAGAGTACAAAGGTAAAGTGAAGACAAAACAAGTCCTTCTAGTTTCAAAGTGCTTTGATATTCTTTGTCTTTTATTTTCATAAGACTTGATAGCATGTTAATGCCACAGAATAGCAGGATTCCCTTCCATTATATGATAAACATGCTAGTGAAAAAGAATTATAAAAAAAAGTTTTAACAGAGGAATTAGGGCAACCTATGAGAATTGCTTCAAGTGGAATATATATTCATGTATTCATCAAAGAGTTGTGGTATCCACTAGATGTCAGGCATTGAGCAAAGGATTGGACAAGGGGCAAGTATGGGCAAGGCCCTATTCTGGGCTCCTGGAATTCATAATATAAATGGTGGCATAGACAAATATGCAAATGAACAAATATGCAGTTGAGTTACAAATTGTCAAAAGTGTTATGAAAGAAACAAACATGATATTCTGCTAGAGTTATGACTGACAGGTAAAGGGTGAGTACCCAGGAATGGCCTTGCCGAGATTTAATCTGAGAGCTGAATGATGAGAGGGAGCCAAGTATATTGTTATAGGTCAGAAACAGAAACAATTTTTACTCTGGCTCTTCTGGGAAGACATGAAAGCCTGTGTTTACAAAAGGAGATTTTGACTTACCGAGTCACATGATCTAAAGAAACCCTTTTACTCTTATGCTTCTAAAGCGACATTTCCTGGTCCCCCACCCTCCTGACCACATTTCATATTCTTTTTCCCTGCATTATTTTTTTCTCCCCAGGTATTATAAATATATGACATACTTTTTCATTTACTAATTTGCCTGGTTTAATGTCTGTCTCCACCACTAGAATGTAAACTCTATAAGGAACTGGTTTCATCCATTTTGTTCATGATGGCTGTCTCTACTGCTTAGAAGAGTAACCGGCACAAAGTAGATACTCAGTGAATATGATTCCTGCTATACTAAGCTATTTCTTTTTGCCCCTGGAGAGGGAGATATGGAATTTTGAAAACTGCCAGGTCTGGAAGAATATGCTATACTTTCCAAGGTTGTTAGATTTGAATGAGAAAAATATACACTAAAGTGAGTTCCATGCTGGTGTATAGTAAAGGCTGAGTAAATATCATTCTTGGGTACTTCCCTGTCTCTTTTTTCCTAAGCACACTCAGTGAGGTGGGAGCTGTGAAACGTTATGAGGTAGGAGAAGGTGATGTCTAATGTTTCTCTCCTGCCCTGTTGGCGCCCCCCAACCAAGTCTCTCTCAGTGCCTTTGCCCAGCCTTCCTCTGCACACACTACAGCTAGCTCTTTCATTTCCTCATGCCCCATCAAGTCCTACCTGTCTTCCCAGACCCTCAGGTTCCTTGGCTGTGGCTTACAAGGGACATCTGATTAATCTGTAACCAATTCATGTTGATCCCCTAGCTGATTGCCTCTTTGTCACCATGAGGCCAGCTCCTTACCATGTGTGGGTGCAGCAAGCAGGTACACCATCACCCTGCTTGTGGGATCAGGCTCCTTCTCCCCTGGACAGTGATGAGGAGACACTGTCTTCATTTGCCTCTTTACCTTTCCCATTTTAAAGCTGTTGACTAACTTCAAAAAGAATCTTTTTGAATTCCTTTTACTCATAGAAAGCAGAACAATGGAATAGTAAGGAAGAAAAGAGAAATCAAGGCTGCAGAAGAGAAGACAGAGGCACAGGGAGAGCACAGAGTAGAGAGGAAGGGGTAAGAGAAGAGAAGACAGGAGAAAAGAGAATGAATAAAAGAACAAGAGAGAAGAGAAGCAGTGGGTAAACAGCCTGTTAGATGGTGGCATAGCTTTTACCCACTGAAAAGATGTTCACAGCAAGGTCTATCAAAACCCTACCACAGTATAGCAGCTCTACCTTGAAATAGTATTTCTAATGATAAAAATAATAACACAATAAAGTTTAGTAAACAGTATGCTAAGAGCTTTGCATATGTTTTCTCCTCCATGATCCTTTTGATTGAAGGCAAATTTTGTCATCCTATGCTCAAAATTCTTCAGTCACCTCTCATCTTACTCTGAGTAAAAGGATGGGGATCTGCTCCCCACCCTTTCCTCCAAGTAGGACCCATTCCTCAGCCCCAGCTCAGACAGTATGCCCCTCCCGCTCTCTCTCTTGCTCCCTCCATTCCACACACACTGGTCTCCTTGCTATTTTTGATCAAACCAATTGTCCTTCCTCAGGGCCTTTGCACTGGCTATTGTTTTGCCTGGAAGAGTCTTCTCTTAGATGTCCCCCTGACTCTCTCCCTTACATCCTGTGGGGGACTTCTTCCTTTGCTTCTTAAGCAAAAGTCTCCCATGGCCACCCCCTATAAAATGTCAGCCCCTACTACCGTCTCTTCCTCCTGCTAGCTACTCCCTCACTTTGCTTTAATTTTCTCCATACTACTTATCACCACCAGGGGTATAATATTATTTTGTGTCAATTGTTTGTCTTTTGCCTCCAGATTATGAGTACAGGGATTATGTCAGCTTTCTTCTTGATTCATACATAGTCGGCACTTACCCCTCGAAGGTGGATACTGTTTTTCCTTCCGTAGTAGAGGGGAAAAAGTAAGCTCACACCAGATAAGTAAATTTTCCAAGGTCACAGACAGGAGGTGGTGAAGCCAGGTTTCCAACAGAGCTGTGTCCATGTCCAAGGCCCATGCTTTCAACCACTGTGCTAGAGGATTCCCCAACAGCTTTCCACACTGTTAGGACACCTGTCCAAAAGGGTAGGTTGGCATTTCAGGAGATGCCTTTCTGTGCTCAGTCAAGATCAATGCAGATGTAATTGTGTAAAGCAAGACAGGACTATAAGGCAGATATAACTGCATAAAGCAAAACATAGACTTATAAGACAAGGTTGGTACAAATGCACATGGTTAAAGCTTGACCTGTATGATTTACCTTGGCTGCAATGCACAGCTACAGAGGCAGTGGGGTATGGTGTGTGGTGGTTAAGGACATATGTTTTGTGAGATAGATGTGGCTTCCAATTCCTCCGGTGCCACTACTTAGTTTTGAGACCTTGGCCAAGTTACATAATGCTCCTGAGCACCCAGTTCCTTCTACATGAAATGGGGCTGGATAAATGGGAATAATGCCTACCCTTAGAGTTGACTTAAAAATTAAATAAGGGAATGTATACACTGTTCTTAGCATAGTCCCTGGCTCATGTAAATATTCAATAAACACTAAATAAATTACTATTATTATAATTATTATGACATTTACTCAGTATATAGACGTAGAGAAAGTTTTAGTTGAAATTGTATCTGTTAATACGTTATTATTTTCTGTTAAGAATGAACATCTACATTTGGAAATAGGACAAAAAAAGAGCTTACTGCATATCCTTTCACTGTCATGCCACAGCATTGTCTAATGAGCCGTCCTAAGGGTCATCTCACTCTGTCAGACAATGTAATTTTGTTTGGCTTAAAATTACCACTGATTACAGTCTAGTCTCTGCAAAGTTGATGTTAGCATGTAGAAAATTAATAAGATGCAAATCACTGCTGTCCAATAGAGAGGCAAATGATTTCTAACAATAGAGAATAAAACAGTAGAGAATAAAATGGGATTTTATTGCCCTTTAGACTATTAAGCAGTTTTGGATATATGACTTAAAAACGTTATTCCAGCAGTCTTTTCCCCATCCATCCATTCATCCACCCACCCACTTACTTACCTACTTACCTATCTCAGTTTCTTGCATTCTCCTTGAATCCACTTTATTATTTTGTTGGTTCCTTTATTAATGATTTTAATATATCTTTGATACATCCCCCTATGTATTTGTATGGGAATAAGTTTATATATATATATATATATATATATATATATATATATATATATAACAAAATACAATACAATACTTACATAATATAGATGTTCTCCTAGAAAGCAATTGATGGTATCTAAGCTATTTAATCTTGGCAAACCCTATCAGATACCTAGTTTCCATGCTGCTACTCCTGATGATATTGACTCCTTATAAGTTTTACTGTACTTTTGCTTACTAAATATCAGAAAGGTATAACATAGTGTTTAAGATCAATGGCTCTGGAGTCAAACTTCCTGGGTTCAAGCTCTTGCTCTATCTATCACTAATTAGCTCTATGATCTTGGAAAGTTGCTTAACCTACCAACAAAATGAGGCCATATGAATACCTCTTATCTCAGAGAATCTTTTGAGGAGTAAATGCAATAATGTGTATAAAAGTGCTTAGCATGGTGCCTGGTCCATGGTGTTTAATAAGTATTGGTTATTATGATTTATGATTGATTTTCATTTTTGGAACTTAATAAATAAAATGAAACTTTGCAATTCTATTGTCAATGTTTGATTTTAATACCTCCTCAGCAAACTCTGGTAGTAATTGCATAATACGACAACTGTTTTTCGTAGAAGCCTACCAACTAGAAGTTCTGAAAGCAAGTGTTTACCATGAAAGGTGTTTAACTCTTAGAGAGCCCTACAAATTAAAATAGCCTACACAGAATGCAACTGAAAAATGGCCTCTACTGTTTATTTTCTAACTTTCTACACTATGGTACAGAGATAACTTATTGTTTAGTAGTGACTGGTCCAGTCTGTTTTATTGACTTGTGCACTTTCTGACCCTGTCTAATTTAGTGAGAGAGATCACCTGTGATTTTTGTATATTTCCGAATGTGTAAGTATCTTTCCCAGTAACTTGTACATTCTGATTTCCTTTGCACATGAGAATTGACGTGGAAAAGGCAGCTGAGCAGAGGTTGGCAACCTTTCTGAAGTGCTATGCCAACTCCCCATTTATTCACTCTAATTTAAGGTTTTCCATGCCAGGATGAACCTGCTATCATCCAAACCACTGGAGACTGAGAAGTTCCAAGACAGAGCAAGGCTACAGAAATTGAAATTATCATTGTATGATAGATTTTCTAACTTTTTTTCTTTCCTGAAAACCAAGAACTTTGAAAATGCTGATGCCAATTTTATGCAACCCAGACAGAATGATCATATATGTAGGGAAGGGGTTGGTGAAGATTGCAGTTCCAAAACCTCCTGAAGCTTTTCATACAACATTTATTCATGCATGCATGCATGCCTATACATACATATATATATATATATATATATATATATATGCATTGTGCATTCATTTAGTAATTCATTCATTAAATCAATGTTGAGCATCTAACAATGTGCCAGCCACTCTGGTTATGTATTTACATATACAATACTTAACTTTTTTGACTAAGTGAGAGAACATACTTAATGCACATAGCAGAGTGCCTGGCTCATAGTACATATTCAGTAATGAAAACCATTAGTTTTAATCTTCTGTTTAAAATTTTACAAAAGTAATAAACGTACATAGTAAAGAATCTAATAGTGCAGAAGAGTTGAAATAAAAAGCAGCAATTCCCCATGCTGCTTCTGTTTTCTCCCAATCATATTCTCCAGAGCCTTAATTTTAAAAAAATCGGTTCTTCTGATATTTACATATGTAGCATTAAATAATGCAAGTACCAGTGGTGTGTATCCTCCCCTAGACTCTCATAGGGAAATTCTCTGCTTGTTCAGCCTAGGTTCACCTTGGCCAGGGGTAGAGTTCCCTCTTATCATTTTTCTAATGAGATTCTTAAAAGTGTCCGTGACTGCTGAACACCAGACTTGTCGTCCAGGGGAATAAATTGGCATGGAGGAGACCACTCTGGAGGACAGCTCATCTTCTAAGTCCTTTTTGCATGCCCTGCTTTCCAGACCTGTGTGGAAGGCAATATCCTTTTTATCCCTTCAGAATTTCTTCTCTTTTCTTGTTGCCTCTTTCTTTTCTTACATGTTTCTCTGTGTTCTGGGCTCTCCAAGAAAAAACACCCTGAAAGCCTCTTAGTCTGGCTTTTTGAATTTTTGTTTTCCCCCTTGGTAAGGACTGGGGGTGGTATGGCAAGAGGAAAATGACCCAAAAGATTTGGAGGGAAATGCACAGAAAACAACTAGATTAATATTTCAAGATAGAACCATCCTGGTATATTTTCTTATTTTACTATTCTTTGATTTATCAACTTCAGACATTATTTATTGACTCCTCTCTATGAAAAAGGACGATTTAGCTCATGCTTCTTTCTATCTGCTCCTCTCCTTCCCAAAGTTGGATCATTATGTTAGCATTGTGGTTCTTCTGTTGTTTGTCTTTCTAGGTTTAAATAACAAACTTAGATCTCTCTTTTTGCATCACCTTGAGGCAGTGTCTCTTGTCTGTCCAGCAAGATGAGGGTATTTGCTCCCCTATGCTTTTCTCCCCTTTTTCATTGTCAAGGTTGCTAGTGTTCTATTCTATAGATGTATTTAAAGTTTCTAAGTTTTATATATAGATAGCTTGACTATAAAAGTTGAAAGATGGTATACAAGATTTATTTTATAATGTTGCTTAGAAAAATTTGAAAATTGACTGTGTATTAGAAATTATTCACTCAAATGCATTATTCATGTAACATTTCTGTTGGTTTAAGTTTTTTTCAACAGAAAAATTTCAAGAGAAAACCTAGCTCATTTCAAAATCCAGATTTTAAAAAGGTTATTTTTTATTTTTATTTTTTAAAGCAACGGGGTCTCCCTATGTTGCCCAGGCTGGTCTTGAACTCCTGGGCTTGAGTGATCTTTCCTTCTGAGCCTCCTGAGTAGCTAAGATGACAGGCGCACATCACTGTCCCTGGCACAAAATCCAAATTTTCAAACAAGTTTTAAATAGGTAAACTTTATCATGCTTTTTATCTCCCTCATAAGATTTACTAAGCATTGGGTTCAAAAAGAAATATTTAAGCTTTAATTTTTAAAGGAATAACTACTGACAGTTAATAATATTAAGAAAAAGAACATGAAAATGTCTTTTGAATGACACATTTTAAAAACATTAGTTTGAATCCGATTTCTTCAGTTCAAGTGCAATTAATAGTCTAATAAAAGAATCATCAATAAGATGGGTAAATGTGTGAATCATGTCTTAGATTTTTAAACTAAGACAAGTTGAAAATAAACACATTTTCTGGCTTCATAGATAAGCCTTCTGTTATATCAACTCTGTGACATAGATTAAAATTACAATAATGGATTAAAAGTATTATTTTATCTCATCTAAAACATGTAATATTAGTACTGTAATGTCTTTTAGTACTTACACTAATATATGGGCTGACAGTGGTGAAACAAATACTAGGTTCCTGAAGCTTTCCTAAGCATTATAATTCTGATATATGATCATATTATTTTCAACACCACATCTCAATTTTCTGACACATTTTTTACTTTTATAATTCTAGGATTTGCAGCATCACATTCTTCTCTAACTCCTTGCTTATGTGACTAATAAAAGTGTTTAACTAAGTACAAAAGTTCAGAGTGTAACTTAGTGTTAAGAAGTAAGCCAGATTTTGTCCCAGATCTTACATACTAATCAGCTTTCACTGAGAGATTAATTTACTAGAATTTCTTTTCAGTGTGCGTGTCTACATTCATACAAAGATTCGGCTACATTTTTCTTTTTTGTGTATTAGCTTTGTCAAGTTTGGCATTAGGCTTATGCTGGTTTTATAAAATGAATAACTTTCTATCTTTTTGTTCAGCCTGGGAACAAATTATGTAGCATAGTCATTATATGGTTTTTGAAGATTTCAAAGAACGTTTTTCAACGAAATGTATGGGCCTAAGTATCCTTTTGGAAATATTTCATTTATAACATTTTCAAATATTTTCATAATTATCTATATCGTTTTAAACTCCTTCCTGAGTCAGTTTTAAACACTTGCACATTCCCAGAAAATTCTCTTTTTATCTAAATTTTCAATTTTTTTAGTATAAAGACTATATGGAGATCTGTGATATACTTTAAAACTACTATAACTTTTTTTATAACTTCTAACTTGTTTTGTGCTTTCTTTTTTTGTCTTTGTTAGAGTCTCCATGTTTGCCCGTTTTGTTCATTTTTCTGACAGCCTAGCTGTTGAATTTATTTGTCCACTTTAGAATTAAAATATTGCCAATTTTATTCTTATAATTAAAATTTTTTCAGAGTTTATGAGAAGTAGGATAATCATATATCCCAGTTGCCTGGCATATTCTGGTATATGCCTTCTATCCCAACGTAATTATTAGTAGTACTCTCTTTCCTCCCCAAAATACATCAGTTGGGTAATAAATTATGTGGCCACTCTAATGATAAGTGAAACATACATTTTCCTCTCAATACAATAGCAGGCTATAATTACAATACATAATTATAATTACAGATATTGTCTCATCCCCTGGGATGTGAAAATTCATGTTGAGGAGGTTGGGGTGGGGGAAGGGCAAAAGGCTTTTGATATTATAAATGTTTGTGGCCATCCAAAGGGCCATAGTACCTAAGTAGATAACGAGTTTAACTGCAGTATCAAATTTCATGTGGGAGGGGGTGTAAGTAGGATAAAATTGTCTTAACCAGGCTCCTTAGAGGGACAATAATGAAAAAAGGTTGAGAAAAATGTTATAATGCTGTTTGAATACCACCATTGATTAGTTCATTTTATTTTTCTCCTTAATAGTCATTTGATGTTTTCTAATTTGTAAGTAAATATAGTTTCTGTTTAAACAATAAGTTATTGTTTCAACACTGAAATACCCTTGTTGACATCATCAGTGGTCAACATTGTCAACACAATTGTTCTATGTTTTTGGCTGACTCTGCTTTTCAATACCATCTGTCCAACTTGACTATTTCCTCCTTTTTTTTTTTATTGAGAATATTATTGGGCTCATAGGATTAAGTGAAATAAGATAGTGAGGCATTCAGAACTGTGCCTGTCCCTCCTGCTTTCCCTCTGTCTCAATGGTTATTTTCAAACTTGTTGGTTTCCTTTTTTTCTTTTAACCTCCGGCCAATCTCTAATTGCTGGAGTGCTAAAGAGCTTGAGCTCTTTTTCTTCTCTATCTGCATTTTATTCCTGAGTGACCTAATCTAATTACATTGCTTTAACTCCTTCTGTATAACTTTATACCTCCAGCCCTGACTCGTACCATGAGCCTCTGACTTGTATATTCCATTACCTGCTTGATATTTCCATGTGGATGTATAATAATTATCAGAATTAGGTACAAGCTCAAAATTGAATTTTTTTCTTCACATCTGTTCTACATTCCTCCTCGTTCCTGTAAATGGTACTGCCATTCACTCAGTTTCTTAAGTCAAAAACCTAAGATGCATTCTAGACATTTCTCTGTCTGCCTTCCTCCACATTCCATCTGCCATCATGCCAGCTGGTTATATCACCAAACCTGTCCACTTCTCTTGATTTTCCTTGTTACTCTAATCCAAGACACCATCTGCTGTCACCTACATTCTTCACTGGTCTCCTGCTTCCACTCTCATCTCCCAGCCCTCACCCTCATCATCCATTCTCCAAAGAGATCTCTTAAATATACAACTAGAATTACTCCACTCCCCTTCTTAAATTCTTTATTGGGCTTTCACTGCAGTCAGAATAAACACTGAACTCTGTATCATGGCCAATAAAGAACCATGCTCCCATCTCCCCTCCAGCCACCCTGGCCTTCTATTCCCTTAACATGCCTAACCAGTTTCTGTCATGGGCTTGCTTGCTGTTTCCTCTCCCTGTACTTTCTTCGGGCCCACGCGTTTCTGTGGCTGGCCATTCTTGTCTGAGCAGTCTCAGCTCAGTTGCCACCCCTTCAGAGAGGCTTCCAACCTGGCACCATAACTAATGTCAGCTCCTTTCTACCAATGATTATTGAGTTGCCCTGTCCAACTTTTTTTTTTTGTCAAATCATTGTTCATTTGTTTTGAACTGGAGGGTTTATTGCAGAAATTTGGCCAAGGTTCCAATTGAGTGACTCCAGCTGAGGTTAGACTGGGGCCCCTTGCCCAGGGCTGGGCACCTGAGACAGGAAACAGTGAAGGGATCTGGGCCTCAGAGCTGTGAGATAGAACTGGGGACCAGGCTGCAGGTGAGGCCTGTACGGTCAGGTTCATGCAAGGCCTTCACCACACCATCGTCTATCACCAGGAAGAAACTCTCAAGCTCTCATCCTCAAAGAGTGGCAACAGCAAATCATCTAGTAACAAATCAGTCCCTTCCCAGAGGCCCCAGGGCTGCCACCCATGAGCTGGCCTTGGCCTTCTGCACTGTGGCCTGTCTCCACTCACCAGTCACAAAGACACAAAGACAGTGGCACTTAAACATGGATCTGGCCCCCCTTTACCTTCAGAACCCCAGCCTACTCCCCAAACCCAAGCAGGTGGGTCTTTGACAGTTGGGGTGAAAGCCCCAGGGATTCTGAACAGCACACCCTTCTTTCCCTGGCATAGTTCTGTCAGGTCCACCTTGTTCCCAGGCTCCCTTTCAAACATCACTAATGCCAGGATAGCATCTCCCACCATGACGGGTGCCATGGCTGCAAAGGTACTGCTGAAATCGTGGGTCCCCAAGCATCCACTCTCCTTCTCTTTCTAGTAGTCATGCTGCTCCTGCTGCTGCTGCTGCTACCACTGCTCCTGCTGCTATGATTCTATCATAGCAGCCCCAGTGAGGACCAACCCAGTTCAATGTTTCAGGGCGCACAGTTGTGCCAGCTCCAGGCTGGGCCCTGTGGCTGCGACAGTCCTGTCTCTGTGGTTAGGCACCACCTATCCTATTCAGCCTTCTTAGGGTTATCTTAGTATTTGGTATAGCTCCTTCTTTTCTGTTGTCCTCCCAGTGCTATCATGTCAGTTCCGTGAAAAAAGAGACCTGTTTCTTCATTCACAATGCACATGTTCTCAGTACCTGGAACAGCTCCTGTCCCACAGTAGGTATTTGTGTGTATATTTTATATAATAGATTTTTGGCTTAATTCTCATGGAGTCAAATGATGAATGTGAAATTCTTAAATACTGAAGGTTTGCTGTATTTAGAAGTTTTTGTTGACTGATGGGTTGGTTGGTTGGCTTTAAAGTGAAATAATCCATCAGGTTTTATGTATGTGAACTTTTATGGAATTTGGTGAAGTGTGTGCCTGTGTAGATGAGTATATAGGAGAGAAGTTTTTATTTCTTTTCAGATGATTAGTTATGCTTTGCCAGTATTTCCTCAGAACTTCTAAGAGTGTTGGTTTGGGGGGATGTATTCAGTATTGACAATTCCACGTTTATCTACATTCAGCTGTCAGGTTGGTTATTTAACCATTCCGAGGCTTTTCTTTTCTATTATGGTCAATTAAAACAAAGTAAAGCAAAATGAAACTAGACTGTTTTGGTAAGCTTTTATTGAAATAAGAGGGGAAAATGTAAGGGGTAAAAATTGCTAAATTATTTGAAATAATTTTTGGATGCAGAGGTTGACTTTATTGACTGAAACAGAATTTAAGTCCTTAGCATCTTATCTGGATGTTAAGAATTGCCTATCTTTTGGTTGTTTCCAGAACAATCATGTAGGTTCCTTTTTGCTTATACTGAAAATGATTTGGGATGAAGTAAAAAATTCACTCCCTCACAATGGATTAATTTTTTTTCTCAGTGGAGATGCCATGTGGTCAGAATTTCTTGAAAATGACCCACAAGCTTATTACTAAGCAGCTTTGGGCCAATGAGCAGTCTTTTAAAGAAAACATTTTATTTATTTTTCTAATTGGAGAATAATATATGTTCATTGTAAAGAAATAAAATAGAAATTATGTATATTCCTACCAAAGACAATTTCCATTTTAGTGTATTTCCTTTCAGTTCTTTTTCTGATATACTATCTTTTCTCTTCTGCTTTGAGATGTGCATTGTGACTTCCCTTTGTGATAAAGAGGATAAATCTGCTGGCTCATTTCCTTTTATAGACTGCCATCTTCTCTACCAACCAAGAAAATGTGCATTTTGGATTTTGCTTGAGTTGAAACAATTTATGCTGGAACAATTATAAAAAGTAGCATCTGTAATGTGAATTTGGCCCACTCTGTATCAGAAAAAAATAACTTCCACCATAGCCTGAGAGGAAACTTTAGGTATCTATCACCGATAGAGCCAATGCTTTTAATACATATTTCATGATCACAGCTGAGGCTTTTCCAAACTCAGAGTGCTGTATCATTCATTCACTCCTTTAAACTACAAGATTATTTTTGGCTCTTTGTGTTGGCACATAGGCCTTTCCATTGCTGATCTGCATGAAACATTTATCAAGTCAAGGGTTTAATCTATCAAAGTCAGAGTTTCTTTTTTCTGCCTATCTCTGTCTCGCTTTCCCAGATGGTATTGTCTCATATGTGTACACTGTTGGCTTAAAAAAGGCTATTTGGAATGCAAAGGTTTATCAAGTTTCTCCATTTTTTTTTCAAAATAATATATTATGGAGCAAAGTGATATTTTATAGGCAATAATAATTATAGTGTTGATCAGGTTCTAAAACATTACATTAACTATAATGTCCCAAACCTCCTTCTTGGCTAATATTCTGGTTCCATTCTTGCCAGTAGCTCCTATTTTCTCTACTCACTCATTCTGAAAACTTGAATTATTTTTGATTTTCCTCTCTCCCCTTTCCAAACATTTACTGAATTGTCAAATTATTTGGATTATATCTCCTGGATATTTCTTGAATCCATCCTCCATTGCCTTTGTGTACTGGACTCATGATGTTGCCTGTTGTCTTCAAAGAAGCAGGCAATTCATTTTGAATGCTTTTGATCGGATCCAAATATAAAGGCCAAAACAAATTAAGTAATTTATTTAATAACACTGACTCCTTGCCGCATGCCAACCCCTGATCTAGACTCTGGTGATATAGCAATGAACAGTAGGGTAAAAAAAAAAAGCCTAATAGAATTTACATGCCAGTGCGGGAACAGGGGAGAAAGGGACAACAATAACACTAGTAAGTAAATTATAGGATGTTGGATTTGTTAATGTTGTTATGAGGAAAAGTAAAGGGATGAAAGGCTGCAGTGAGACCTAGGGTGGACAGGGACGGGTTAGAGCTAAATCAGGTGGCAGGGATGATAATGAAAGTTAACTAAAACTTAAACAGGCATCATAAACAAAGAGAATACATCAAAAAGCATTCTAATTATGTCAGCTAGTGTCCTGAATCCCCTAGTCCTGATACCTAGGATACATAGATAATGCACAGGGATCTTCTATGCCTGAGCATAACGCAATGAGAACTATTATAATAGCCACCAAGCTGTTCTCCCTCTCTTTGAGCCATTCCCTTCCCAGGTCAGCACTTTCAGCAAAACCGTATTGCGGTCTAAACATAAGAATTGTGCTTAGGAGAATGTGCTAAAGTTGATTCAAAGAGGCATGTCCACAATAGGTAACCCAAGGTATGCAAGAAGAAATTCCAGGGGCCACAGTAAGACTCAAATCAAAATCAAGAATAATATTTAGTGAATTCTTACTGTCAAATGAAAAAGTCTAAAGTCTTTAGCCTAATATTCATGGCTCTCCAGCAAATAGCTTAATGCTAGTTTTCTTTTTTCTTTTCTTTTTCTTTTTCTTTTTTTTTTTTTTTTTTTCATTTTTGAGACTGAGTCTTACTCTGTTACCCAGGCTCGAGTGCAGTGGCGTAATCTCAACTCACTGCAACCTCCGCCTCCTGGGTTCAAGTGATTCTCATAATTCAGCCTCCCAAGTATCTGGATTTACAGGCATACACCACCATGCCCAGCTACTTTTTTGTATTTTTAGTAGAGACAGGGTTTTGCCGTGTTGGCCAGGCTGGTCTCAAACTCCTGACCCCAGGTGATCAACCCGCCTTGGCCTCCAAAAGACCATGCTGGTTTTCCAACCTTATTTCCTAGCACTCATCTTCACATCCTTCCACATGTCTTCCAATTTCCTTCCTTGTCTTTATTTGGATGGAAGATCTTCTACCACATTTTTAGGTTCCAAATTCTATCCTTCCAGTGGGACTCAGATCAGATGTTTCCTCTTGTATGAAAGCTTGACAGAAATCATCACCTCCTCTTTAAAATGTTAATAACAAACTTTTCTGGCATGTGGTATTATGTTTACTATATGTGTGTGCCTCAACATTTCTGTTAGACTAAAGCTCTTTGAGGGCAGCCATCTGGTCCGGCTGTTCTTTGATCCTTTCCCCTTGGCCCACACAATGTTCAGCACAGATGAGGGAACGATAACAAAGTGCTCAGTGGTATTTTCAATGGCCTGTTTTTTCAATGGCAATTCAAAAATATTGTTGCACTGGAGTGCCTCCAGATGAAGGTCCTAGAAATGGTAAAATGTCATGAAATACCTAATCAGTCAAAGACAGGGAATGTTTAGCTTGGAGAAGAGAAAAGTAATAATAGGTAAATTTTTTCAGTATTCAGCCCCCTACCTGCCTCCCTGCCAACATACTACACCTTTTTCAGTATTTTTATTAACTGACCTTCTGGCTATATTCATCAGTGCTCACCACTTCTTTTTCTAAAAAGCCATTTTCTCCCCTCAGTGCATATGGTATGTCTCGAATCTCTCCATCTCTTTTGCTGGCTTTTTTGCCCCTATCGAATCTTTAAATGTTAGAATCTAAGCTCAGTCTTAGATGCCCTATTCTCAGTTCTGATTAATCGATGCTTGTGGCTTCAATTTTAACCTACATGGTGGAGATTCACAAAAGCATACGTTCAACCCAGGCAAGACCTCAGAACTTCCAACTACCAACTCAACATCTCTCTGAAAATGCTTCAGAGGACCCAACATGTACATATGGAACTCACGAAACCTTTCCACACTTTCTAATTTTAATGAATGACTTTGCAGCCTTCCATGTATTAAGTCAAAATTCTAGAAGTCACCCTTGACAGCTTCTTCTCCCTTACTCCTTATAAACAATCCATTTCCAAGCCTCTAGTTTTTACCTCCTAATGTATCTAAAATCTACTGAGAGATAGATCATTTCCTCATATAGGACACCATTGTCCCTTGCTTACCTAGATTTCTGCAGAAACTAGGCTACCCCCATCCACATTTGCCTCCTGCACTCTGTTCTTCACTCCTCTACAGTTACCATGGTGATTTTTTGAAATGCGGATTTTATTGCCTTATTTCCCTGGGTAAGAGTCTCTGGGATTCTTCTGTGCCATCTCTAAACTCCTCTGAATATGGCCCACAGGTCTCTGCTTCATCTGGACCTCCCTGCCACTCCAACCTCATCTCATACCATGTTGCTCTTATCTTCCTTTGGTTCATCCTTCAAACATAGAGGACAAACTGCGTCTGCTGTCTGGGATGCTCTTCTCTTCTGTTTCCACCTATTTAGATCTTTTACCTCTTAGATCAATCATCATTCCCTTGAAGAAGCACCTTCTGATCTTCCTGAATAGATCAAATCCACTATTAGAGTCTGTACTGGCATCAGGTTATTAAAATACATATTGCAATTGTAATTTTACATTTATTGCTGAGTATTTCTGAGAGTAGGGTGGGAAGAAGGAGAGCTGCAAGACATGAAACAAGAGAGGACCTAGGGACCAGAATATGAAGCACTTAGTAAACCATGTTAAGACATTTTGGATATTATCCTGAAGACAGTGGGGAACCATTTTAAGAGGAAATGACAGGATCCTATTAACATTTAAAAAATATAGTGGTGAATTATGTCCCTCCATAATTTTTATGTTGAAGTATCAACTCTGCTACCTCAGGATGTGAACTTATTTGGAAATTAGGTTATTGCAGATGTAAGATGTAGTAGGATGAGTAAGATTAGTAAGATGAGGTCATACTGTAGCAGAGTGAGTCCCTAAACCAATAAGACTTGTGTCCTCATTTTTAAAAATATCATGTGGAAAGATAGAAATTCACACAGGAAGAATGCTATGTGAAGACTGGGGTTATGTTTCCACAGATCACGGAACTACCAGAAGTTAGCAGAGAGGCCTGGAATAGATTCTTCCCTAGTACCTTCAGAGGTAGCATGGTTCTGCCAACACATTGATCTCAAACTATAGATTCCAGAACTGTGAGACAATAGAATGCAGTTATTTAAGCCACTCAGTTTCTAATACTTTGTTACAGCAGCCCTAGAAAACTGATATAGTAAGGATAATTCTGGCTGCAGTGTAGAGAATGTTTTGGAAGTGGGTAAAACTGAATATGGTGAGACAATTTGAGGCTACTAATATAAGAGATGACAGCAGCTGTGGAAAAGATTAGAGAACTAATTTGCAAGTAGAATCAATGAAGATAGGTGAATGATTAGACTTACAGAGTGGAGAGAAGAATGGCTTGAGAAATGATGGAGGATTTTAAATCCCATTTATTGAGTGATGACTCCCAAACATACATCTTTAGCTAAGACTTCTCTTCAGTCTTCCAGATTCTCATATCCAAATGCCAGTTAAGCTACACTTGGTTTTTCCACAGTCGCTTTGATGAATGTTTAAAGAAAGAAATTGGTAACTAATAGTTAATAAGAGCTACCATATAGATTACAAAGGAGAATTAATATTTATCTGAATAACTGTATGTTAAAGGAAGATAAACCTTCATTCTACCTGGGAAAGAGCTTTTAATCAACCATAGCTCCCAGGAATAGAATGGAATAGAAAACCTACCCTTGTGAGGTAGATTTCTGTCTCTGATTACTTCATGCAGGGTCTAAATGTCCATAAGTCTACAACTTCAGCCTGTTTATCCTTCTTTTTTTCATTCATATGGTTCTTTGTTTATAGCTCTCATGTTGTTCTCTTTACATTCAGGTTATATAGAGGCCTGTGATAGTCCTCATATTATGGTAAGGTTTCTCACAGCAAAGACCAAGCTTTGTTAATTTTGTCAGCATATGATGCCTAATACTAAGCTGTATACCTAACCAGTTAATAACTGCTGCTTTGTTGAGAATGAAAAAGTTTAGGCCCCAATTTCAAATATTTTCTACCCCAACTATGTTATGCAATATATTAATACTAAATATGCCAGTCTATTTTCTTGCTTAATAATAAAAATACAACGTGTTGAGATAAAATATTTCTGGTAGCTAATCAATATTCCAGTTCTCAATTATCCATGCTAGATTATATTATGCATTAATTTGATTGCATGCTCTGCAGTATATTGTGTATGTGTTGTGCAAAGGCATAATTGCTCATGTTCATACATAGTAAGTAGGTTTGGGAATTTGTCTGGAGGTATATCTTAGTTATTAATAGTGATTGTCAAGTGCACATTTCAAGTTTAGAACCTCGTTGGCCTTCTGGGAGTCAGAGTCTCAATTTCAAGGAAAATTTAAACCTTTCCTTTCATGTATTCCTGTTCATTTAATCCTGTCAAAAGAGAAGATTTTGTGTCTAAGAAGAAAGAGCTAGAGGCTAATTAAAGGAGTGAAGGCCAGGGTTTCATGGACCTCTGATTTCTCTCCAAATGAGTGATGAATTAAATGTAAATAAGTCAGAAACATACCTTAGGTTTTGCTTTTTTTCTTAATTGTTATAAAAAATTAATGTAAAATTTAGCATCTTAACCATTCTTAAGTGTACAGTTCAGTAGTATGAAGTATGTTTGCATTGTTATAAAATAGATCTTCAGAAGTTTTTTCATCTTGCAGAACTAAAACTCTATACACATTAAACAACTCCCCATTCCCCTGTCCCCTCATTTGTCTCTTGGTAACTCCCATTCTCCTTTCTGTTTCGTGAAATTGACTACTTTAGATGCTTCATATAAGTGGAACCATGCAGTACTGGTTTTTTTGGTGACTGGCTTATTTCATTTTATATAATGTTCTTAAGGATCATTCATGTTGTAGCATGTGACTTGATTTCCCTCCTATTTCCCGTATAATATTCCATTGTACATATATACCACATTTTGTTTAACCATTCATCTGTCTATAAACATGTGGGTTGCTTCCACTTCTTGACTATTGTGAATTTCTTTTTTAACTAAGTGTATTTGAAAATATACAGTTTCTGTATCAGTTCCATTTTAAATTTTCTCTCTGTGAAGATGAAGGAAGAATATTTTTATACACTTGAAAACTTAAAACTCTTTGTCACTTAAGCCTTCTGTATTAGTACATTCTCATACTGCTATAAAGAAATACCTGAGGGCCAGGCATGGTGGCTTATGCCTGTAATCCCAGCACTTTGGGATGCTGAAGCAGGTGGATCACCTGAGGTCAGGGATTTGAGACCAGTCTGTCCAACTTGGTGAAATCCCATCTCTACTAAAAATACAAAAATTAGCCTGGCATGGTGGCACATGACTGTAATCCCAGCTACTTGGGAGGCTGAAGCAGGAGAATCACTTGAACCCAGGAGGTGAAGGTTGCAGTGTGCTGAGATCACGCCACTGCACTCCAGCCTGGGCAACAGAGTGAGACTCTGTATCAAAAAAAAAAAAAAAAAAAAAGAGAGAGAGAGAAAGAAAGATACCTGAGACTGGGTAATTTATAAAGAAAAGAGGTTTAATTGGCTCTGGGTTCCACAGGCTGTACAGGAAGCATGACACTGGCATCTGCTCTGCTTCTGAGAAGGCCCCAGGAACTTTACAATAATGATGGAAGGCAAAAAGGGGAATCCAGCACTTCACATGGCCAGAGCAGGAAGAAGAGAGGTGGAAGTGCTACATATGTTTAAACAACCGGATCTCTTGACAACTCACTCATTATCACCAAGACAATACCAAGGGGGATGGTGTTAAACTATTCAGGAGAAACTGCTCCCATGGTGCAATTACCTCCCACCAGACCCCATCTGCAATATCAGGGATTACAGTTCGACGTGAGATTTGGTAGGGATGTAGATCCAAACCATATCATTCCACCCCTGGCCTCCCAAATCTCATGTCCTTTTCACATTGAAAAATACAACCATCCTGTCTCAACAGTCCCTCAAAGTCTTAACTCATTTCAGCATTAACTCAACAGTCCAAAGTCCAAAGTCTCATCTGAGACAAGGCTCATACCTTCTGCCTATGAGCCTGTGAAATCAAAAACAAGTTACTTACTTCCAAGATACAATGGGGATATAGACATTGGGTAAATACTCCCATTACAAAAGGGATAAATTGGCCAAAACAAAAGGGCTACAGGCCCCAGGCAGGCAAGTCCTAAACCCAACAGGGCAGTCATTAAATTTTAAAGCTTCAAAGTAATCTCCTTTGACTCCATGTCTCACATCTGGGACACACTGATGCAAGGGGTGGGCCCCCAAGGCCTTGGGCAGCTCTGTCTTTGTGGCTTTGCAGGGTTCAGCCCCCATGGCTGCTCTCTTGGGCCAGTGCTGAGTGCCTGCATCTTTTCCAGGTGCAGGGTGCAAGCTGTCAGTAGATCTACCATTCTGGGGTCTTGGAGGACAGTGGCTGTCTTCTCACAGCTCCTCTAGGCAGTGCCCCAGCGGGGACTCTGAACATGGGCTCCAACTCCACATCTCTCCTCCACATTGCCCTGGTAAAGGTTCTCCATGAGGGATCTGCTCCTGAAACAGGCTTCTTCCTAGACATCCAGGCTTTTCTTTTCTACCACATGGCCAGGCTGCAAATTTTCTAAACTTTTATGCTGTGCTTCCCTTTTAAATATAAGTTCCAGTTTTAGGTAATTTCTTTGCTCACACATTTGAGCATAGGTTGTTATTAACAGCTGGGCCACATATCATACACTTTGCTGTTTAGAAATTTCTCCCACTAGATACTGTAAATCATCACTCTCATGTTCAAAGTTCCACAGATCCCTAGAGCAGGGGCACAATGCAGCCAGGTTCTTTGCTAAGGCATTGCAAAAATGACATTTACTCCAGTTCCCAATAAGTTCCTCATTTCCATCTGAGACCTTCTTGGCCTGGACTTCATTGTTCACATCACTATCAGCACTTTGGTTGAAACCATTCAACAAGTCTATCGGAAGTTCCAAACATTCCCTCATCTTCCTTTCTTCTTCTGAGCCCTCCAAACTGTTCCAATCTCTATCCATTACCCAGCTCTAAAGTTGTTTCATATTCAGGTATCTTTATAGCAATGCCCCATTCTGTATTAATTTTATGTATTAGTCAGTTCTTGTGCTACTATAAAGTAATACCCGAGACTGGGTAATTTATAAAGAAAATAGGTTTAATTGATCCACAGTTCTACAGGCTATGCAGGAAGCATGATGCTGGCATCTCCTCTGCTTCTGGGGAGGCCTCAGGAACCTTACAATCATGGCAGAAAGCAAAAAGGGGGAGTTGGCACTTCACATGCTGAAGCAGGAAGAAGAGAGAGAGGAGAGAGGTGCTACACACTTTTAAACAACCAGATCTCCTTAGAACTCACTCATTTTCAAGAAAATACCAAGGGGGATGGCATTAAACTATTCATGATAATCTTCCCTCATGATTCAGTCACCTCCCACCAGGCCCCACCTCCCACATTAGGGATTACAATTCAACATGAGATTTATTGGAAATACAGACCCAAAGCACCTTAGCTTCTTATGGTAGATTGTTATTCTCTGATAAAAACTGGTACCAAATATTTTTAGACAGAATAATATTATGAAAGTCAGTACAAGGAACGTCTAAAACTCTGAAAACAGATATTAGATTTGTTTGGCAGATTGGTGAATAGGCAATGGAAGTGAATGACTCTTTATCTCCTGAAGGACCAAGGAGGCTTTGAAGAGAATTACTAAGACACACTCATACCTTTTAAAAAGTAACTCTTGGTCAGGCGCGGTGGCTCATGCCTATAATCCCAGCACTTTGGGAGGCTGAGGTGGGTGGATCACCTGAAGTCAGGAGTTTGAGACTAGCCTGGCCAACATGGCAAAAACCCCATCTCTACTTTAAAAAATACAAAAGTTAGCAGGGTGTGGTGGCAGGTGCCTGTAATCCCAGCTACTCGAGAGGCTGAGATAGAAGAGTCACTTGAACCCAGGAGGTGGAGGTTGCAGTGAGCCGAGATGGTGGCACTGCACTCCAGCCTGGGTGACAGAGCGAGACTCCACCTAAATAAAATAAAATAAATAAAATAAAAAATAATTCTTCAAAATTCAATATTTTCCAAACTTATTAGAATCTACAAGGAACTCAACTCAACAAGAAAAAAAAATCTCGTTAAAAAGCAGGCAAAAGACATGAACAGACATTTCTCAAAAGAAGACATACAAGTGGCCAAGAAACATATGAAAAAATGCTCAATATCACTAATTATGAGAGAAATGTAAACTAAAACCACAATGAAATATCATTTCATACCAGTCCGAATGACTGTTAAAAAGTCAGAAAATAACAAATGTTGGAAGATGTAGATAAAAAGATATGCTTGTACACTATTGGTGGGAATGCAACTTAGTTCAGGCACTGTGGAAAGCAATTTGGAGACTTCTCAAAGAACTAAAAATAGCACTACCATTTGACCCAGCAATCCCACTATTGGGTATACAGCCAAAAGAAAAGAAATTATATTTAAAAAACACCTGCATTCATATATTTATCATAGCACCATTCACAATAGCAAAGTCATTAAATCAACCTAAGTGTTCATCAATGGTGGATTGGATAAAGAAAATGTGGTACATATATACCATGGAATACTACGCAGCCATAGACAAAAAATGAAACCATGTACTTTGCAGTAACATGGATGGAGCTGGAGGCCATTATCCGAAGTGAAATAGTTCAGAAACTGAAAATCAAATACTGTGTATTCTTCCTTATAAGTGGGAGCTAAACAGTGGGTACCCATGGACATATAGAAGGAAATAATAGACACTGGGGACTCTAAAAGGTGGAAAGTGGTTGGGTTTGAGGGTTGAAAAACTACCTTTTGGGTACAGTGTTCACTATTTGAGTGATGGGTACACAAGAAACCCAAACTCCAACATTATGCAATATATCCATGTAACAAACCTGCACGTTTACTTCCTGAATCTAAAATAAAATAATATTTCAGATTTAACTTCTTTTCCACCTTTATTAAAGGTAAAGCTATTACTTTTGTTTTAACACTATAGTGAATAGAATTTTCTGTGTTGTTTTAAATAATTCCATGATCTAAGTGTCTGATACAGAGATCTTTACCAATGAACATCAATGGTTTTTCCACAAAATTAAGATCTTTTCTAAGATGAATTTACAAGGGCTTTGAGTGTGTATGTAAAAATAAGTCCTAGAATTCTTTTACAATAATGACAAGCATGGCCTTTCAATTTTTCAACATTCTGAAAATTGATAAACAAAGTCATTTACCCTGTCTCTAATTTTCTGAAGATTAGATTCATTAGTTTAACTCATGGTTATAGTTTTTGTGTCAACCGTATTGATGTATACATCAATAAACACAATCTTTCACTTTCACTCACTCTTCTGTCTCCTCCATCTCCTTCCAGTTCCTACATTATTCAGAATCCTTGGCAATTCATATGTGTTAGGTGTGAAGATACGGAATTGTCAGCATCAGGAAAAGCTATTACCTTGCTACTTCAGACTGAGTCTTTCTCTTTTCTTTGTTTACTTTAGATGATTTCTTTTTTTTAAAGACTGAGTTCTTGAATTCTTATTCTCTGACTTGCTTCATAATCCATTTCAGAATTTCTTGCTCCTACACTTTGTTTCTTTATTAATCAGTCTGTGCATGAGATATTCCATTTTTAACCCAGCTTAAATTTCTCCAACGTACCCTTGTTTTGCTTTCAAGACAGTTAGGAACTCTGAATTCAAGCCTATGATCTTCTTTTAGAAACCTGATCTGACTGACTCCTGCAAAATTCTACCTTTTTTCCTGGCTCTTAATTTAGCTTTGAAAATGAAGTACATACTATTTATCTGGTTATACATTTTAAAGTAGATTCTAAGTGCAAAAAATGTGCCTAGTCAATTCAAGTTGACTCCTGATTTTTTGAAAAAACATTAAGAATTGAATAACAAGAATAAGAATAAATATAAGGCTACTGACTGAAATGTGATCTTTCTCTTATTTTGAACATCTTATTTCACAAAGTTCTAAGTCCTTTTCTATTTGGCTTGACCTCTTCCATATGATCGTGGATATAAAACGATTAAACAAAGTTCGCATTCAGCAAATATCAAGGTGTTCTTAATATCGTAACTGGAAATCAATGAAGAAGTCACATTTTGTGCTTTGTAAAAACTGCCTCACATGTCCCTGGTCTGGCAAAAAATACACACACAAGTACTGAAAACAGAAGATGATAACACCAGCTAAATAGCACCATTGCTAGGCATAAGATTTGAAAGCCAGCACTTTGCAGGGAAAATTTGAGTAAACAACCTCTGTGGAAATACAGTTAATTATATCTCTATTCTATAAACTGTGAACCAAAGTTTATATTAAAGAGAGACTAAGAAGTCTTTGTTGTAAGTATTAAAAATTCTGACATAAGGAAGTGACCACTCTAGCCATATCAGTGTCAGAAAATGACAGTGTGGGGCTCCAAGGCTGAGAATCAGTGGGGCTGCAAAATCTGAACAAAGAAAGGCAGAACAAGACATAGACTACAGAAAAGAGAACATTCTCTGAGCAATACCAGGCTAATCCCTTGGTGTGAAGAAAATAGGAGTTAATACCAAAAACATATGGCTCATTATTCATGTAATTATGCTTGTTAGCTATATAGTAAACTATATATGAAATTTTCATTCCATAGTATAAATTCAGTCATTAGTTTTTCCTTTTCATATATACATTAAGTAAATATGTATTGAGGACCCTCAGATGTCTCAGGCATGGACCTATAATGGTGAAGGATTCAGCTTTGCCCTCAAGGATCTTACAGGAATGGGGCAGATGGCAAGGAAAGAAACAATACTGTGTGGTAAGCACAGGGCACTAGGGGAACAGGAAGTAGGGATATATTTATCTGGATCCTTGTGGGCAGAGGAAATAAACATAACTAAGAACAACGAATGATAAGTTTACAGGAGGGTAGGGGAGAAGATTCCAAGTAGAAGCATTGTACTAAATTTTGAGTGGGGCAAAAGTTCAGTGAAACTTTTATTTTTATTATAAACCCACCAAAGTAAAAGTTCTCAGCTTACATATTATAGATAGCTCTCTGAACTGGATGAATGTCAACTGTGATTTCAATCAAGCACTGATGATATGGCCAGATGGAGTGTGCCACCTCCCTTCAGCATTTTGTCTTAAGAGGGTTTCTAATATGGCTTGTCAGACAGTATGTGTATTCCGTGTGTTGCTGGAAATTTGAAGCTACCCTCTAGAAACAAAGGTCTTGGTCTCAGCAGCATGCAGTGAGTTGGTGCCCCCCAGTACCTTGGATAAAAAAATGTATCCTATAAAGGGCTCCATGAAGCACAAATGTAAAAACATGCTACAAAACATCTCTTCTTTTCATTGTGCCACAGGGGCTATCACTGTGAGTCTGACTTGCAAAGTGCACAGCAAAGCGAACCTGTGGTCTCACTACTTTGCTTTATACTGTTGCCCACTCCAGCACCTGCATAAGGCTGAAGGATATCCACCGAGAGAATGCTCATCACTTTGCCAACTGCCCTCTGTGCTCTAGCCCAGGGTGGGCATTTTTTTTTCTGTGAAGACCAGCTGGCAAATATTCTAGGTTTCATGTACCTTACAGTCTCTGTGACAGCTAATCAACTCTGCCATCGTAGAGAAAACCAGCACAAAACCATCTATAGGCAATAGACAAATGAATGAATGTGGCTGTGTTTCAATCAAACTAAATTTGCAGAAACATGCAGTGGTCCCAGGCCATAGTTTGCTGATCCCTGCTCTCAACAGTCCTTTAAGGTGTGGTATCTGGATCCTAGCATATGCTGTTTCTGTTTCGTGAAACATTCCTCCTTCATCTCTCTGCCTAGCTAGATTTTAGTAATTCTTCAGCTATTAGCAGAGGTCATTTTTTGAGGGCAGATGCCTCACTGATGCCCCAAATCTGATGGTATGCCACTTCCTCTCCAGAGTACTGACTGATTTCTAGTTGTCTGGAGACTTGCTCTCTGCACTTCAGAGTATGAGCTTCCTAAGGGTAGAAATCTGCTTCCCTTTCTGCCTGCTGAATCTCTGGCACCTAACACACAATGCCCGGGACATAGAAGTGACTAAATACATATTTGTTTAATGCTTAACGAATGAAATTACTTACATCTTCCTTACTTTGTTAGGATCATAAGTCTAGCAGGTGAAATTATTTATGGTCTTATAGTTTATGAGCCATGTCACCATGTTATCACATTGTAACAAAGCAAAGGTTTAACTGTATCTCAGCTCCAGTGGCATTCAGAGGGCTGTGGAAATCTATGGTTTTAGCTTCATTTAACTAAGTGGAGAATGCCATTTGGGCAGTCTGTGTCTACTAACAACTTGGTCCACACCCACTGCTCTGCTGTCTCGAGGTGGAGAATAACACCTCTCCGTCCCCATCAGTGTCTTCCACTCTTTTTAGAAGTACTGCCAGCACAATGCTGTCTATGCTCCAATGTTTAACAAAATTTTTAGTGAAATGTTGCTTACCTTTTTGATATATCTTATTATCATCCTAGAGCCCAGAGAAGTGCATTAGATTAACATGGAATCAGAATCCGATGTAACCAGAATAACTTCCCTCCACCAAGACTAATGCTTTGTTACTGGGTCTAAAATGTTGGGCTCAGTTCTTGGGAAGACTTACTTCCCAGGAAGCTCCTCTGTGTCTCTTAGGCTCACACTTCAAGGAGGCTGCTCACTAATTTTTCAACATGCTCAGGTATCACTTTGAATCCTAGCCAGAGCAAGCTGGGACCTTGACTACTCTTTTTTCCTCTTCCACTTGCAGGTAGAACAACAACTAATAACAAATGTATATATGTAGCTTACTATGTGCCAGGTATTCACCATCTGTAAGTGATTTACCAGTAGTAACTTAATTGAACCTTGTGGTGATTCTATTGCATTATCTTTATTTCACCAAGGAAGAAGCTGAGGCACAGAGATGTTAGTTACATTGCCTAAAGTCACACAGCTAGTAATGATGGAGCTAGGAATAGCACTCAGACACTCTGGTTCTGAGTAAATGCCCTAAACCCATGCTGCTGGTGCTGTGATAGCTGAGTCTCAGCCTCTTCCTTTCTCCTAACCCAAAGAATATACAGTCTTCATTCTACCCACTTCTCTCTCAGAATCTCAGAAACTAGGAAAAAAGGAGGGGTAGAAAACACATAACAGTGCATAACTTATGGTACAGACTGAGACTTGAGGGGAAATATTCAGAGACCACTTTAGATATTAGGCAATGCTAGCTCTATAATAAGTAGAAAATTCCAAATTCAAGATATTCTGAGCCTTGAAAATCATGAGGGAAATAAAAATGCCCTTGAATGGCTATGCTGCTTTCTCTATTCAAAGAGCTAGCTTGGAACACTAAAAGGATGTTCTTATTCACTAAGTGTTTTTCACTGTTTGAGTCTGCAGTGGAGTTTTAGCCACAAATAAATGTTTTTCCTAAAATTGAAATCAATTTGTAAAATAATGTAGAAAATATAAAGCCTCTTGCTGTTTTTCTCAGTGATAAAGCAGCAGGACCGCAGCAGGAACCAACCATGAAAAATGTGGCCACCTCGTTGAGCTTTGTACTAGGAAGCTACTTCATTTCCACATACAAGGATTCTCCCTATTCCGTGTTGCAAATAAAAATTAGTAAATTAGTAGTACTAAGTTTAATGAACTCTGCTGAACTCAGTGTGATACAGGAACTGACAACTATGGGTCTGAAGATATTACATCCCTGTTGCTTTGTGAAAATTATCTTTACTCCAGACTTGATAGAATTAGCGTAAACAGATAACTCATCCATCTTTCAATTTAAAAACCTTCCTTTTCCTTCCATCTTTTTCCTTTTCATCTTCAATGGTTAATTGTCATTTGAAAGGATCATTCCCTTCATAGACATATCCCCGGACTAAAACATGCTCTTTCTAACCTAAAGAAATGGTTTCTTCATAAACTCATAGGCATTAACATATTTTTGTAAGGTCACCAAGATCGGGGCACCTGAAAGTCAATATGGCGATAAACTGAAGAATCAGATTTTTCTTCCCGATTTTTCTAAGACTATTGTGGGTAAGATGAACCGTCACTTTTTGGGCCCTAGAAACTGATTTATATAGAGATTAGAAAATGTTTTATATAGAGAAACTAATTTATATGCAGATTAGAAAATGTTTTTGGAGTTTATTTTCCCACTAGTAGGGCCGATTTTTTTCTATGTAATGAATCCATTCACCTACCAATCTACCATCAGTCTACCCATTCACATGTCCATCCATCCATCCATTCATCCATCCATCCATCCACCCACCCAATCCAATCTATAATTCCAACCATCTTGACCCTTTTTATATTGCTTCTCTGCTTCATTTTTATCTTTGCCCTTGTCATCTTTTACTATTTGACACAAGTTTTTTATTTCATTTATTGTCTGCCTCACACTTTAGAATGTAAATTCCATTAAGTCAGAAATTCCAGTCCATTTTGTTCATGGTGTATCCCCAGCACCTAGAACAGTACTTGACAATAAATGATAATAAATTTGAGAAATGTTGCAAGAATTTTTATTAAATATTTATTTAGCATTTACTACTTTTAAAGCACTGGATTGAATGCCAAAAAGGATCTAAGATGAAGCAGATATGGGTCTCACTGTCAAGGAATTCCAGGCCAAGAAAGCTATCACCAAAATATATTATTTTAATGGCATCATTATATAGGGGGCAAAGTTGTTTTCATGAGAAAAATGAAGCATATGTGCTATTTATACTCTGCCTGAGTAAAGGCTTCCCCGAGGAAGTGACACATGACATTGAATAAGGGGAAGTATTTGAAAACCGAGAGTTGTAGTGGAAAGGCATCCTAGAAAAAAGTGACAACTGGAATTAACAAGTGGAAGTGGGAAATGCAGGATATGTTGGAGACAGAAAAGCAATTGGTTCAGTTTAGAGGAAGCCTAGAGGCCAGAAAGATAATAATGGAGAAGATCTATTTGGAAAGAGTGGTTGGGTCAGATTATGGAGGATTTTGATGTCATCTGTTGGCAGTAGCGAGTCCGAGATTCTCTCGTATCTGAACCTCTCTGTCTCCCCTATATTATAACTTTTGAATGACAATATTTTATGCTTCCTGTTCTGGTTTTCAAAGCAGCAATGTGGCCATCCCAGTTTGCTAGAGCCTGGAAGGATTCTTGTATGAAATGCAAATTTAGTCTTTGATCTACATTTTGTAGGTCAACAACCCCAGTTTCGTGGTGGTAATTACAGGGCTCACAAGGATGTTGTTCTTGAGTAATGAATCTAATATATTAGTCACAAACAGTAAGCATCTCACTTCCCCTACCCCTGCTTTCGGTTAAGGAGCACAAATTGTCCCCAGTTCTTTGAGATTTCTTCCAGTTCATCTGGAGCATGGATTTCTACCTTTGCAAACATTTAACTTGCAGCCCTAGAGCTCTGTAATAACAGATAGTATTTTCTACTCCTAGCCTTATCTGGGGAGAACACACACAAAAAAGTGTATTTTATTTTGGCATGTGGGACTATCGAGTGTGTCCTTGTTCCATAAGTGTACTTTGGCACCAGGAAGCAGAGACAGCAGCTTTCAAGTGATGGGAGAAACAGACTGATTAAGAGCTCTGCCTGGGCAGACGGTACTGAAACTGGGTGTGTAGTCCTTGCCTCATCATTTCAGTTTTTTTAATGTAAATTTTTATTTTTGATTGAAAAATAATAATGTATGTATTTATGGGGCACAATGTAATGTTTTATTATACACAGACATGCACACACGCACACACACACACACACATTGTATTGCAGTATTATTCACAATCGCCAAAACAGTTTGGGGGTTTTCATGAAAAAAATTCCAATTTTGGGTCTGTTAGTATATTTTTTCATTTCCCCCATTCTCAATTCTTTTTCCTCTAAATTCCTTTCCCTCTCAGTTAATGCCACCACTGTCCTATCTTTCCATATACCCAGAATTAAAACTTCAGTGTCAATGGGAAAAACTGGTCATAACATCATCTATTTTAATTAAATTTAAGTAATTTATTTACTTAAAAAATCAAGATGAAAATACCTAATTTAAATTACCACTGAAGGCTAGCATTCATTTCCATGGCATGGCCATTTATTTGTTCTTTGACTTCATCTTCTCCTATTATTTTCACTCCTATCCATTGAATAAATTCTGAAATGGGAATAGTATCAAATGGGAGTGTTACTTCCATACTTTGCTGGGTGGAGCAAACCTATCTCCTCACAAAAGGGATAGAAGTCAGCTTGCAATGACTTCCCTGATCCTACCAGCCAGACATGCTCCTTGCCTCTCTTCTTGCCTCCTCCTTTAATATTTAAAATATTTTTTTAAAATTTTATTTATTTATTTACTTTTTGTAGAGATAGGGTCTTGCTATGTTGGCCAGGCTGGTCTCTAAGTCCTGGGCTCAAGCGATCCTCCTGCTTCAGCCTCCCGAAGTGCTTGGATTATAGGCGTGGGCCACTGTGCCTGGCTTCTGCCTTTTTGTGATAACACATGGTAACAGGATTGACACCACACTTATTTGTACCACTGTCATGGCTCTCATGATTATGGCTTTGAAGTAGCATCATTTGTTTAAAGAGCTCAGGTTGGTGGCCCAGCAAACTCGGGTTCAAATTATGCCTCTAGTGCTGACTTAATGACATGGGGCATGTCGCTTGACCTTGCTGGGCCTGTTTTCTCATCTGTAAGATGGAGATTACAAAAACTTTCAAGGTCCTGGTGGGAAGTAAACAAGTTAATATATGTAAGGCACATGCACATAGCCTGGGACCTGGTAAATAGGTGCCAAGGGTAGTTATTACTGTGGTTGTTATTGTTATAGTTTTTGTTTTACTTGTGCTAAAAATAGAATATTCCCAAGGACGGAAGCTTCATCTTCTACACCTTGAAGGGTAGTGTTTTTAATAAGCAAAGGTGAGTGTGTGAGGTGTCAGGTATGTATGAGCACTGAGCTGTGGAGGCTTTCTTGATCTTTTGCTTTGTATTTTAATAGATTTCTTTTTTTTAGTATCCTGCCTCCTGGTAATGAGAAAGGGGATAAGGTAACTTACACATAAATTTGGTTCAAGTACATCATTTTTTGTCCCTAGATCATAGATATCTATTTGCAAGGATGCAATCTGTGATAGCTAAATGCTTGCTTTGTTTTATAAAATCAAGCTAAGAGAAATAAATGTTAGGTTTCACATAAAAAAAGTCCTTTTCAGAAAGAGGGTGCTGTAAGTATTTCCGTTCTCTCAAAGCATTCTAGAGACAGAAAAAGTGTTTTCTAACCCCTTCCCACCCCCACCATTCTTTTCTTTTGGTGCCTGGTGAAGAGTACATTAAAATAGGAAGGAACATTCCAGAGTGCTCAATTGCCTCTGTTCAGGGTCCACAGCTGAATTTCTAAGTTCTTTCTCCTGTGGTTTATGCAGCCTATACTTTGACTACTTCTAGTTAGAGAGAAGGAAAGCTCACACATTTTGCAGTGAGCCAAGGTAAAAGAGAACTCTTTTGTCAAAGTAATAATAACACTTAGCATTTATATAGGGCTTTTTATCTTCAAAAGGCCTTGCAAACATTAGCTAATTAAGAAGTCTGCTCAATGTGCAGCAGCTGTTGAAAAAATAAATGTGATGCTTGGGTGTATTAAAAAGAAGAACGAAAGCATGAGGACATCCTATATCAAGCAGCTGTTGTACTCTGTCTAATTTGTTTGCTTCACCTGGTGGAATAGATCAGACGCTAAAATAGTCCTGCCCCATAGAGTAATAATGGTTAGGGATGAGGCAGAGCTTGTACATAATGGAATATTGCAAGGGCTACTGGATATTTACCGGAAGAGGAAAAACCAAAGAAAAGCTGCATCACCTAATTTTTATTACATTTTTATAATCATGGGCTCATGCAGCACTAATGAAACAGACATCTGACATGTCTAATGACATGAACATATCGTAGATTCTTTAAGAAGAACCTATTTGCAAGAGCAAGCATTCTCATTCATTCAAATTTACTACCAAATATGTATTGAGTACTTACCAGACACTGGAGACATGCATTTAAAAATTACTTGGGGACAGTTTTGAAACAGCTGTGGCTCTATCATCGTACATGTTATTTACCTATTGTACCTTAATTTTACATTAATATTGACACACATCCACCCAGACCCATATTAAATTCAATCAACATTTTTATTCATTGATTCTTTGGCAGAAATGAGCTAATACACCATTGCAAGAGCTGAGCTATTATTTTGGTGATGAAAACAAAATTTAGAAATAACCAAAAAATGTTTTTTTTGTGGTTTTCTGCAATGGGCATTTGGATATGGTCCTCTTTTCTTTTTCTTGGTTTTTATAACAACATTCATTGAGCTATACCTGCTGTTCTGTTTTAAATACCTGTTTCAAGAGGTTGCAAATTCCAAAAACTTGCAAATTTCAAGAGGTTCCAAATTCCAAAGGAGGTGGTACATGAAGAGAAAAGGGACAGAGATCATATAATGTCAAAATGTAAGTGCCTGCATCCCATTAGAGTATACCCCATGTTATTTATCAAAGTTTACACACATGCAAGGCATATTAGAATACCTTACTTCCATTGTACAGAAGGAGATGGGGGAATTATACTTTGGATTGAGTTGATTGTTAAAATGGGGTTGTAAGAAAAATTATTTCCTCATTCGAGGAGGACAAATTATAAAAGAGATAACAAGGAAGTGAATAAAGAAGAGAAGGTGTTCTAGGTATTGGGAAAAAATTGAAACAGAAAATGTTCCTAGACAGGAGAAAAATGTCTGAAGGAATTAGAAATAGGTTTATTTTTGCTAAGGAAAAGTTACAAGCCACCAAATAAAGTAAAGTAGCAAGGAGAAGCCAAGTCATGCAAAGCCAAGGCCATAGTTACAAAGATAAAAAAGCATCTACTTGTCATTTCCCAAGTTCAGAGGATGGAACAGTGTGAAGTGACTAGAAGCCCAGGACCAACGGTTGATTTTCAAAGGTAAATGGTTGGGGAGGGGTTGACTCGGTTAGAAAAAAAGTCAATTTCAGTGATCACAGGCTCATCCTGGAGCATTGCTTACAGTAGGAAATATTTGGAAATAAATCAAATGTCTATTTTTTTGTTCGATCATATTTTTCTGAGAAGAAACGATTGATTAAATAAATCAGGATTTATTCATAAAATGGAATACTATGCAGCTATTAAAACAAGGAAGCTCTGTCACTACTCAAAGCTCAAATATAAGTTGATAAAGCAAGGTAGGGGAAAGTGTGCGTAGGGTTAAAACTTGTGTGAAAAATATAGATCCAAATGTGTGAGTGCATTCATGCATATTTATATATGAAGAGACTATAGACTAACTCTGGAAGGACATGTATGAAAATACTACAGTGGTTACCCCTAGTGAAGGGAATGGAGAAATTGGAAGACTAGGTAGATGCTAGACCCTTACTTTTTAGTGTATATTTCCTCCTTCTCCCCTAAACCTTTTTTTTTTTAAAAAAAAGAAAACATTCTATTATGAGATAATTATAGATTCACATGCAGTTGTAAGAAATAATACAAAAGATTCCATATACCTTTCATCCAGTTTTCTCCAATGATAACATCTTATGTGAAGAGTTTAATGTCACAACTAGAAAGTTGACATTAATATAATCCACTGACCTTATTCATATTTCACCAATTTTACATGCCTTTGTGTATTTGCATGTGTGTGCACGTTTAATGCTATATAATTTTATCACATGTGTAAGTTAGTGTAACCAATACCACAGTCAAGATACAGAACAGTTCTATCACAAGGATATCTCATGCTACCCCTTTATGACCACAGACCGCTCCCTCCTTCTCTCCCCTCCTTACTCCTGGCAACCACTAATCTGTTCTCCAAAGCCATAATTTTGCCATTTTAAGAACGTTGTATAAATGGAATCATGTAGTATGTAACATTTTGAGATAGGATTTTTATATTCAGCATAATTCCCTTGAGAGTTATCCAAGTTGTTGGGTGTATCAATTCTTATGAAGGGCATATTGTTGGATTGTTGTTTTTATCCACTCTGCACTCCACAAATCTGATTTTTAATTAGTGTATTTAGACCATTTATATGTGAAGTAATTATTGATATGCTAGGGCTTAAATTTGACATTTAATTGTTTGTTTTTTGTTTGTTTCCACCATTTCTCATGTTTCTGTTTGTCTTTTCTTATCTTCCTCAGGGTTACTTGAACATTTTTTGGATTTCATATTTATATATTTACAGTGATTTTGAGTCTATCATTTTGAATAGTTCTCTTAGTGGTTACTCTAGGTATTATAATATACATATATAAAGTAGTAATATCTATGTGAATTATATTCCTTTTTTACCTTTTGGGCTACTTTGTCTTACCTACAAGTTAAATTTAAAAATAAATAAAACTAGCAAACCAAAACACTCCTACATGTATACCTACTTAAAACAAATAAAACTCACCTCGGTACAGAAAGATTGTAGACAAGAAAAGAAGTGAAAACCAAAGCACTTCAGAACTCATGCAAAGAAATCTTGAATAAGAAGAAAGGATTAAACCAAAACTTTTAGGGCATGACTGAGAAATTGAAAACTGGGGGCTGTCCAGGACATTAGAAGCCTGGAGCAGAGAAAGCCATGTTGTTGAGTATGTAAGTTTGTTCTCACGTTGCTGTAAAGAACTACCTGAGACTGGGTAATTTATGAAGAAAGAAGGTTTAATTGACTAATGGTTCCACAGGCTCTACAGGAAGCATGGTTGGGAGACCTCAGGAAACTTACAACTGTGGTGGGAGGGCAAAGGGGAAGCAAGCACATCTTCACAGGGCGAAGAGAGAGAGAGAGAAGGGGAAAGTGCTACATACTTCCAAATAACCAAATCTTGTGAGAACTGTACCATGAGAACAGCAAGGGGGAAGTTTGCCTCCAATAGTTAAATCACCTCCCACCAGGTCCCCCCTCCAACCCTGGGAATTATAATTCAAAATGAGATTTGAGTGGGGACACAGAGCCAAACTATATCATTGAGTATCCAGGCCTTGTTTTTTTATGACCTACTGCTTACCACCTGGTAGACCTCATTTCATTTCTTAAACTCTCTAGGTTTCAAATATAAAAGGAAGTTAATAATGGAACCTACCTCATAGAATTGTTGTGAAGATTCTCAACATGTATGTAAAGTTCTTAGTGTCATGTCTGACACATAGACAAACTCACGTAATTGCAATCATATAACTGAACTTTTTCTTGAGTGTCTACTGGGGTCCCAGGGGTTGCAGGTTACAATGATATGGTGCCATTCCTCAGAATGAGAAGATAGTGCCCCAGACATGTTTATAGACCCTTTGATACTTCCCTCGTTGGATGAAACCCTCTTTTCAGTTTCTTTCCACTAAGGATAGATTTCAGCATATCACTATGCTTGAAGTAAAAAGAGCTTACTCCAGGCCTCTTGGCTCTTGTCCCTACCTTAGACTGATGGCCTTGGTATTTGGTATGTGAAGTAGCAGTTTGGATATGGAGTACAAAGAGTGGAAAAAAGGTTGGATATGGATTTTTAGACTCTTACTTTGGGAGGATGAGAAAAAGTTCTCAGAATTGATAACATTGTCCCTAGTAGTAAGAAATATCATTTTTCCTGTCTTTCTAGGCATCCTTGTTGATAGATCTTTGGATAGAATTTTTTGCAGAGAATGGATGATGTTTACTTTTTTTATACAGGACCAGAATATATGTAAATGATTCTAAAAGTTGCTTTTTTAAGGCTGAGCATGGTAGCTCACGCCTGGAATCCCAGCACTTTGGGAGGCCAAGGTGGGCAGATCACCTGAGGCCAGGAGTTTGAGACCAGCCTGACCAATATGAAGAAATGCCGTCTCTAATAAAAATACAAAAATTAGCTGAGCATGGTGGCATGCACCTGTAATCCCAGCTACTCAGGAGGCTGAGACAGGAGAATCGCTTGAACCCAGGAGGCAGAGGTTGCAGTGAGCGGAGATCACACCACTGCACTCCAGCCTGGGCAACAAGAACGAAATTCCTTCCCCCGCCCAAAAAGAAATTTAAAATTTGCTTTTTTTAGTGTGTTTGTACAAAGGATCATCGTGGTCTGATGGCGCTTCACACATGCAGAATGGTCATCTTAGGCTATTGTAACCATGTAGAGAGCCATTCCTTAGGATGGTGTTTTTTTGTTGTTTTTTATATCCCTCATTCCCAACTTTTATGGTGTAGAGCTCTGGCTCCATTTCAAATCAGTGGAAAAATTATCATCAGACCTAAGAATGTTTTCTTTTGAGATGGCGTCTCACTCTGTCGCCCAGGCTGGAGTGCAGTGGCGCGATCTTGGCTCACTGCAACCTCTGCCGCCCGAGCGGCAAGCGATTCTCCTGCCTCAGCCTCCCAAGTAGCTGGGACTACAGGTGCCCGCCACCACGGCCGGCTAATTTTTTGTATTTGTGTAAAGATGGGGTTTCACCGTGTTAGCTAGGATGGTCTCCATCTCCTGACCGCGTGATCCACCTGCCTCGGCCTCCCAAAGTGCTGGGATTACAGGCGTAAGCCACCGGGCTCGGCCAAGAATGTTTTATATTTCCTAGTTTCTCTTCCTTTTATGGGTCCTAATCTTTTGTTTAACAATTGATTTCTACTTCATTTTGACTATATATTTTCTTTTCAAGCCTTTTTCTCCCTGCATCTTGCCAATATCCCTAACCCCATTCACTCTCGGCAAACTCGCCTAAATCTCCCACCATGAATTTTAGTCCCAGGTTACACTTTTAGCCTCATCTCCCATTCTACTGAACAAACTGCCAAAAATATTAATACAAAGGGCAGTTTAGAGTCAACAAGAATTGAGAACACTTGCAGCTGGTGGTACCATCTGTGCCTGTCAAACTCTGGCCAAGTAGTTTTCCATGGTGGAGAAAGAGAGAATCTCATGACGGCTTTTGGTTTGGGGTTATTGAGAACTAAGCCTGCACTGGAGGAAGACTAGGAGAGCTGGGAGGCAGCTCTTTCTCTTTGTGGTGTGTGGCTCATCTCCCAGAAAAACAGGCCTCTCCCAGAAAGTGGTCAAATTTGGCATCTGAGACCTGAGAGTGGCCTCCTGTGGGTCCTTTCTCTCCTAGCCCATCTGCGAAAATCAGTCTGTGCCAGGTGCCCCACATGGCAGAGGGGAATGGTGGAGTCATGAAAAAGAATTAAGCAAACAAACAAACAAGCCTCACAGAGCACGCAAGAAATTTCTGAAGAGAAGTTTCCCAGGCTTTTGATGAGGCGAAACAGGAGGACCATAGAGCAGCAGAGGAGGAGGAAGGGGGAGGATATGGAGGTTACCTGATGGCCTAATTGGTTCCTACAGTGCACTCCTTTGTTGGAGAGAATCTGAATCATGGAAGAAGCAAATAAATAAAGAAAAACACATGGCAGCTAAGTCATATCAATCTACATTAAGAAAAATAAATGAGAGGATATTAGGGAGAAGATCCTGAGAGGAGAAAGGCAGATGGGGACTCTTAGGAAGTATTCTTTTTTTTTTTTTTAATTTAAAAATTTTATCAAAAGGTTTATTCACACTTTCTTTTTTTTTAATGTACTTTTTTTTATTATACTTTAAGTTTTAGGGTACATGTGCACATTGTGCAGGTTAGTTACATATGTATACATGTGCCATGCTGGTGCGCTGCACCCACTAACTCGTCATCTAGCATTAGGTATATCTCCCAATGCTATCCCTCCCCCCTCCCCCACCCCACCACAGTCCCCAGAGTGTGATGTTCCCCTTCCTGTGTCCATGTGATCTCATTGTTCAATTCCCACCTATGAGTGAGAATATGCGGTGTTTGGTTTTTTGTTCTTGCGATAGTTTTGGGCAGGAAATGTGAAAAGGGACTTTAAACAGAGGATTGTGGGATGAGCAATGAATAAGTAAAAGGGTACTTAACCTCATCACTCATCAGGGTAGTGCAAATTAAAACCACAATGAGATAAAAATACTACCAGAGTAACTAAACAAAAAATGATGGACCAAACCAAGTGTTGGCCAGGATATGCAGGAATTGAACTGTATGACAGTGCCGGTGTGAGTGTAATTAGTGCAACCCCTGTGGTAAACTATTTATTGCTATTGTTAGAATTGAACATATGCATATCCTACATCATGGCAATGCTATTTCTAGGTGTATACCCAGGCACAGTGAGAACATATGACCACTGAGCATCATGTACATAAATGTTTATAGCAGCTTTATTCACAATAGCCATATTTGAAAATAATAAAAATGTCCACCAACAGTAGAATAGATAAATATATTGTATATGTCATGGTACACTATGTAGCCTGAAATGAATGAAATGAGAAAGAATGAAATGTGGATGAGTCTCACAAAGATAATAACAGAAAAAAATCAGATGACCTGGATGACAAAGAAGCATAGTGTTTGGGGTGTTACATGTATTTAGCACATTATGGAGAAAATAGAGTGATAACTTGAGTTCTAGTGAGCTCCAAAGGGATGGAATGATATGTAAAAATCACCAGAAATTTGTTTAAGCCATACTGAACCTTTCTATAATGAGACCTAAATAGAATAAGGTACTGGGTAATGAATGTTTCCCAAATTATGGCATGAATGTTTAAGGACTATTTCATTTTAAGAGATGCAGTGTCCAGAAATTGTCACCATGGTAGTAGTTTTTAAAATGTGTTCCTCAGAGCTGATTGGCTCCAGGAGTGTGTAACTCAGGAGTGTTATCTACCATCTGTTTATCTATCTAGTTAACTATCTATTGTAGAGAAGGTTGTGATGGAGTAAACCAAACAGGCAGCTTGGGATTCATTTGTTGGGGATCTGCACAAGATATTGTTAGAAAATAGTTTGGGCTGCTAAAAAAAAAAAAAAAAAAAAAGAAAAAAAAAGACCACTTCTTTAGAGAACTGTTAGTGTGATGATAAGAGATTATAGGGCACCAGGAAAATCTAGCAAATACAGCCATCTAACCAAAAGGCAATATTACCATCCTTGCTTTGCCAGGGGCAAGTGTTGATATAGACAACATTTGGAATTTGGAGTCTGGAGTGAGGACTCCTCGGAATATGACACTTAAAGAAGCCCCTGATAAAATCTAGCTAATAGGTAGCAATAATAATATTAGTAAACATTTACTGAGTATTTACTATTGTTTAGTGATGTCTGCTATTTTTATACATCATTTAATCCTCACAAGAGCACAGACCTTGTAGTCATGATGAAGTAGCTGCTCTCAGGCTCACCCTCCCACCAAGAAGCTGAATAAATTACTGTTTGTAGGAATCAGAGTACACCAAAATGGGCTAGCATTTGAAAGATCAAGAATTCTCAAAGAAGGAAATGCATTGAGGTGAATGGGACCTCTGTGGGTTGTTTCCTGTGATGCATATGCAATACTTAGAAGAGGCAGAGTAGCCTAGATCTTACAGGAATTGCAGTGGGACTGGTAGATGAAAATTCATATTCAGGGATAATAAGACAGCCACAATATGAGGGACCAAGATTCTGGAGAGAAGGAACCACAGAGATCTCAGCCAGAATTCTGCACGTGACTTTCCCTGAGGAATTTGCAGATTTCTACACCACACTAGCAGTGAGATACTGAGAAGCCAAGAATAATGCAGTAGTTTAAAAGGCCAAAAATCTAAGCAGAAATGTAGGCAATCCCAGAGAACTGAAGAGACAGAAATTGTAGTTCAGAGCCTCCCAAGCAAGAAGGATCTTTATAAACATGGCAGATTCTCAATTGAGAATCTGAAGAGCTACATTCTAATGGTATGGGCAAACTGAACATAGACCATTCTCTAGTGGATCAAGATAATCTGTGTATGTTCTGTCTTCCAGAAAAAAGTGGAATCCTCTCTGTAGGATTTCAGGGTCTAAATAATTATTTTACTTACCATGTATGATAGGCAATAGAACATTACCAGGCATGTCAGGAAATGTAACCAAATAAATGAATTTCTTAGTGAAAACAAATAAACTGTAGGTTATTGATATATTGGGATTATCAGACGGATTTCAATACAACTATGATTAATATGTGTAAGAAAATAGATATCAGATTGATTATTTCACAACTGGAATCTGTAGACAAGAATACAGGGGATATTCTAGAAGTGAAAAACTTAAGAATCTAAGAGATATGTTTAATAGCATATTATGCATAGTAGAAGAGTTGATTAGTAAAGCTGAAAATGTTTATAAAAATAACGGATCAAAACATCAAGATTAAAAAGGTGAAAGATGAAGAAAAGAGCATAGCAGACACCCAGTGAAAAATGTTGCTTCTCAAAGTATGGTCCTGAGACCACTTCTGGTGATGGTCCCTGACAACATAGAGTGTTCATAAATGTTTATAGCAATTGATTTTGCCACAACATTTTAATAGCATATTTTATGACAAAATTAGACTCTAAGGGATTATAAATAAAAAGGAAAAATATTAATCACAACTAGTTTAAGAAACATTGGTATAACATAAGTATGTTGGAGTCCCAGAAATGGGGAAGAGAAAGAATAAGGCAGAAGTAACATTTGAATCTCTATTGGCTAAGAATCTTTCAAAACTGATAAAGCCTCAACACACAACTTCAAAAGGCTCCGTGGACCCTAAGCAGCATAACTACAAATAAAAACTTACCTAGGTACATTCGAACGAAACTGCTGAAAACCTAAGAAGAAGAAAAGAAAATCTTAAAGTCTGTCAGAAAACAAAACAAACAAAAACCAATCTTCAAAGGAACTGTAGTTCCTGAAGCTGCTGCCTTTTCAATGGAAATGGTCTAGAATCAAGAAGTCGATGAAGTGGCATCTTCAAAGTACTGAAAGGAAGTAATCACCAACTTAATTCTATATCAAGTGAAAATATCTTTCAAAATAAAAATAAAATATTTGTGGATAAACAAAAGCAGGTAATTTGTAAACAGCAAACCCACATTAAAATATTATTTATCTATTTATTTATTTTTTTTAAAGTTGTAGAGACAGAGTCTTGCTCTGTCACCCAGTCTAGAGTGCAGTGGTATGACCAAAGCTCACTGCAGCCTTGAATTCCTGGACTCAGGCGATCCTTCTACTTCAGACCCCTAAGTAGCTAGGATTACTGTTGCATGCCACTATGCCTGGCTAATTAATTTTTTTTTTTTTTTTTTTGTAGAGGCAGGGTCTCTCTATATTGCCTGGGCTGGTCTTGATGGGCTCAAACAATCCTCTGACCTCAGCCTCCCAAAGTGCTGAGATTTACCGGCATTAGTCACTGCAATTGGCCCCCACACTAAAATATTGAAAGAAGCTGTTCAGGCAAAAGAACATGATCCCAGATGGAAGTACAGAAATGAAAGAAGCAATGAAGAGTAAGAGAAAGATTTAATATAAAGAAGCATATAGATAAATGTTGTGCAAAACAAGTAATAATGTCTAGTAAGATTAAAATACTATGCATTAATAGCCAAAAATGCAGGAGCAGGGTAAAGTATTAAAATGTTGTAAGGCTCTTGCAATGTTTCAGAATTTATGAAGGCATACATTATATTATATTCTAGTAAGCCAAGAATTCATGCAATTTTAGGATGATTACTAAAAAGAATAACAAAAGAATTTAGATGTAACAAACTAAGAGTTAATAAATGGGAAATTTTCTTAAGTACTTGATAAATTTTTTAAAAGCCAGGAGAAAAATATAGGACCAAAGAACATATGAAATAGAGAACAACTGTGAATGTGTTAGATTTAAATTCAAATATGTCTGTATTTACATTAAATATAAATGGCCTAAATATTCTCATTAAATGACATATTGCTTAACTATGTAAAAAATAATTTTAGGCTACATAAAGAGACATACTCTTAAATATCAGGCACAGAAAGGTTAAAAATAAAATAATGGAAAAAGATATACTGTGCAAACACCAATGATAAAGAAGCTAATACAGCTGTACTGATATTAGGCATTATAGATTGTAAGGAAGGAAGTCATGTTAAAAATGAAAGATGCCATGACATAGTGACAAAATGGGCAATTTGACAGGAATATTTAATAATCCGAAAAGATATGCATTTAATAGCACAAAATATTTAAAGCAAAAACTAACGAAACTAAGAAGTAGATAATCTGACAATCATAGTTGGTGGTTTTAATACACTTTTCCTTCTTTAACTATTAGCATTAGCTGACAAAACTATGAGTAAAGATACAGTAGATTTGAATAACACAATTAACAAACTTGATCTAAATGACATATAGAACTCTACATCCAAAAGCTACAGAATGCATTTTTTTCAAGTAAACGTAACACCTTTAACCAAATTAATTACATACTGGTCAATAATGCAAGTCTTTAAAAAATTCAATGAGTTGAAATCACACAGAATATTTCCTCTGATCAGAGGGGAAATAAGCCATAAATTAATAACAAAAAGATAATGAGAACATACACTTAATGCTATGACCCAGTAATTCCATTCCTAGATATCTCACATTCATGGGTACATTTGGCATGAAAGGAAGTATACAATCATGTTCATGCAAATCAAAAATAACCCTGTGCTCATTAACAGTGGAATGAAAAAATTATATGTCAAAATGATACATCATATATTCATATAATGAAATAGTGAATGAGCTAGTGGTATGCACAGCATGCATGAATCTTGCAGATACAGTGGTAAGCAAACAAAGCCAGATGCAGAGAATGCATACCATAATATTTCATTTATATAAGCCAAAACAGGTAAAATTAAGCGATAGTGATACAAGTTGGAATAGTGTTCTGTTTTCCTTGTGTACTTGTTATACTTCATTAACACATGTTTTAAAAAAAACCCAAAAATATCTCAAGATAAAAAATGCAGAAGCATTTCCTGGGTAAAGAAAGATGGGCAAACATTACAAACAGAAGGAGATTTGGGGGGTTCAAATTCTGTATCAGTCATGAGTCTTCTTTCCTCCAAAAAACTTACTTTTGAACTTTTAAACTCTATTAACATTCTTATCTATTATTTATTATGGAACTAGATATACCCACTTATAGTAATTGTCTCAAATCTGATTTCTTTCCATCTAGATTACATGTAGGGTAGTACGATGTAGTGGTTAAGGACACAACTCTGGAGAGAGACTGAGGTTAAATCCCAGTTCAAACATTTGGGCAAGTCACTTAAACTCTCTGCATCTCAGTTTCTTCACTGTAATGTAGAAGTAATAGCAATATCTATGTCAGAGTGCTGTTTTGAGAATTAAATGAATCAATATAATTAGTTACAACAGTATCTGGCACAAAAGTAAGCACTCCATAAATATGTGTGATTGCTACTATAATTACCTTGGAGGATCGGATCATTCCTTGTATTTGTTTTAAATCCCTCGAATACCTAGAACTATACAAGCAATCAGGAAGATGGGCTTTCTGGACAGCGAGAAGGGAAGATATTTTGGAAACTGACTCTGTTTTCTCTCTGTGGGTGAGGATGAGCTTACATTGATGACAAGTTTGGCTTATGAACTAGGACCTTAAGTAGAGCTGCATAAATTAGTGTAAGTGTTATTAATAAGATGGGAAGAATTTGCTTTCTCAGTTCTGGCAGGAATTTATGACCCTGAGAGTCACTTTATGACCCTAAGTTTGCCATAATCAGCTTAGTGTTCTGATAGGAAACCAAATGGTAAATGCCAAGACGCTGGGGCATTGGTCTCTTGTCTGCATAGTCACCTTACTTTCACTAGGATCTTTATTCATGTTCTTTATTTAAGTTGGGAACTTCTAGCAAGGTTATGTGTGTGTCATCTACAGATATGTAAGCAACCTAGACTCTGAAAGCCTATATATTAAAAAAAAAAGTTTATGGATTGAATTGAATTGAATCATACTGACTTGAACTGGAGTGAATCTTGAGAGATGGCTAAGAACCAGGAAGGCTTAGTGGCTTAACTTGTAAAAGTTAGATGGCTATGAGTTTGATTCACTAGATATGTAAATTTTCACAAGACACTTAACTTTTCAGGCCCTTAGCTTACTCCTTTGTAACTTGTGGCTAATAATCATAGGAACCCCACAGGGTTGTTGTAAGAACTAAATGAAAAATGTGCCTGGTACGTGTATTAAGCATTCAGTAAATTATAGCAATTGCTGTTATTGTGGTTGCTATTTTTATTTCTCAGCCAAGAGGCTCAAGCCAGGGTGAACTGAACTGTGAAGCTGCAAGCTTTTCAAATGTGCTCCTTCCTTATTTTAAAATCCTTTTTGTTTTTATTCTCCTGACAACCCTGAGAGCTTGGACAGGGTAGGGGCTATTATCTACAGGTGGCATTTGAGATAATAACAGAGAGAGATAAAGTGATTTGCCTAATGATCTCATAACTATGGGAGTTAGAGTTAAACCTAGACCCCAACATTCCCTAGTGCCAGCCTTGAGACTTTTTATTAATTCCTGCTCTATCTATCTGCTTATCTCCTGATAACCAGCAAGAGATTATTCTTCACCTCTGTGTAGAAGATTTCTGAAAGAGGAGTATTATCCAAATTACCAGCAAAAGAAATCTTATCTTTTCAGATATGATAGATGGCTGACATAGATCAGTAGAGGTTTTTAAGAGCTCTAAGAAGTTTAACATGGAAGTTTTATTTTAGGGCCTGGCATCCTCACTTACCCATACTGGGACTCATTTTACCCTTAACCTCTCTCCAGCATGGTATTTCATCTTACTGCATTCTTCTTGCTTTATAGTGGGCTTTTTCCTGTTTTCTGCCTAAGTTAATGAAGAAGATTATCTCAAAGTTCCCAAGATTGTTACTTCTCATTTCAAGCTACCAGGAGAGACTCAGCAATAAATTTTTATATTGGGGATTCAGTTTCCTTGAGAAATCTTTAAGTCAATAACCAAACCCTTTAAATTTCCTTAACAATGTTGACTGTAGGGCTGTGGGAGGTGTTCTTTTACCTTCCCTCTCGGCACTAAATGTAAGCTCCCTGAGGACAGGGACTTTGTCTGTCTTCCTGCAAAATTCCTCAGGGGACAGTATAGTGCCTGGCACATAGTAAGTGCTCCTTACATATTTGCCAAATGAAGGGATGATGTCCCAACTCCAAAATTTGTTATATTTTAATTAATTTCATGTCTTTGTTATCTTTTGCTGTATGGATAGATTTTTAGCTTAGATTCTGTTTAGATGCTTTTTGGTTTGATTCTGGTTTTGGCAGCTTGAGAAGGCTGTAGAATTTTTTCGTGTTCTAGTTAGATTTTAAATTTCCTAGCTCCTCAGTAGAGTTTTCTGCCTCTCCCTTGGCCCAAGTATTTAAGTCCCCAAATTTACTTGCTTTTGAAGACTGGATTTTGAATGTAAATAAATGAAAAATAATTATTTTGTCTTAATAATAATAATTAAATTATAGCACTAAGTAATTTAGGAAATTTTAGATATAGGTAGAGTATTCTGTTGACTGAGGTCATAGGATATTCTTAAAATTGGTTTTTTGATCTGAGATACAGCATTCTATTCTTGCCAGGTCATATAAAATAGAATTTGCTACTATTACTTGTATTTGATTTCCCCTGATAGGCTATTCAGCTAGGCCAGCCTTCTATGACTGAAAAAAAATCTTTAACAAACAAAGCTGACAAAACAAAGTAGTAAACTAGCCTGCTTTGGGTTTCAAGGTGAGTCTCCAGTGGACTCTGGAGCAGAAATCCTAAGTTTCTTCTGACTCCTTGGCCTGTCTGATACCACAAGAGGGTGCAGGGGGAGATTTGCTCTGCTTCTCTTCTGTGTCAAGGCAGACTGAGAAGCTTTTAATCCACTATATTTCAAACAGTTGCAAGTAAAAAAAAAATGTCATGGGAATACCCAGATGTGGGCAGATAACAACCCTACTTTTTACTCCCACTTATTAATCCATAAGAAGGAAGGGGGTGAGAAATAGTCTTTGGACAGTCAGCTATCCATGTACAGTAGTTGGATGCTGAGCCCTTTTCAAATGTACTCAGAATAAAAGTGAAACCCTACTACTTGTTTTGCCCATTAGATAGCGTTATCTCCATGGAACGCCAATTCATATCTCTTTGTGCTGTGTGTGGTTCTCACATATGGGATTTTAATAACCTCCATGCTGTGCTATGAATTTATAAGCAGAGCTGATAGAGGAAAAGCACCACAGGACTTTATTTTTTCATTATTACTCTTTTGAAAAACAGGGTCTGCCTCATTTCTGTAAGGTTCTCACAGTACTGGCAATGTTGCAGCCAGAGGTATAGTTGTTACTATGGAAAGGACTAAGCTCTTTATTTATTTGCTATCTATTTTTTTCCAGACTCCCTTTCCCACTGCTGTCCTGCCTTTAGCCACCTCCGTAATATCCACTGGCATTGTACTTGAAGCTTCAGTGAACTGATTGCAAGGAAATAGGCCCCGTTTGTTCTCTAGCTCTGTGGTTTATCTTACATTCTGAATGTTCTTTCTGCCCATCCTTTTAAACGTGGTCACATTTCTCCTCTGTATAATTCTGCAGGTCCAAGTATCTTATTTAGTGCAGTGGCTAAGACAACAGGCTCTGTAGTCAACTAGTCATGGATGTGCATGCTGACATTGCTCTCTGATCCTTGAGAAATTATTTGAGTTTTGTAAATTCATCTATATGATGGTAATGATAAACCTTCCTCCTAAGGTTGGTGTGGTTGTTAGTTGGTGTGGTGTGGTTGTTAGTTGGTATATTTCCTTTTTTTTTGAGACAGAGTCCCCCTCAGTAACCCAGGCTGGAGTGCAATGCCACAATCTTGGCTCACTGCAACCTGCATTCTGTAAAAGGGACTAAAGGGGAGGATTTACCCTAATCTTGATTGAGTGTTCAGGAAAATACTTCTTTGAGAAGCTGAGCTCTGAGCTAGGTCCTGCATGATGAAAAGGTATCTGCAAAATGGGAGGATGAGCAGAAGACAAAGAATTTCAGGAAAAAGAATAGTCTCAGTCTTGAGGCTGAGACAAGAACATGGCATGGTTGAGAAATGTAAAGAAATTAAGTGTGGAGGCTGACCATGACTGAGATGTCCAGAGTCCAGGGCACCTGGAGCCACATGAAGAGTTTTGAAGTTTATTCAACATGGAACAGAAGCCTTGTTGATTTGGGGGTTAACACAAGCAGTGAAGCAGTTTCCTCCAGGTTTCTTCTTTTTGATTCATTACTTTTATGGGTTGATATGCCTTGTGAGAATATGAGATGTGAATTCCAGAGCTTAAAATCTGCACGTTTATTTTGAATGCTAATTACCACAAATATGTTTTTAATTGATAACTGTGTTTCAACATACTTCATTACATTTGACCTTTAAGATCGTTTTTAACTCATCCTCTTTAAAAAAGTTCTCTTTGAAGAAAATATAACACACATCAATGGCATTTTAATTATTTACCTTTGGAATATTTTTGTGTTGGACACAATTTAGCCATCAAATAAAAAGTGAAAAAAGTCATATTTTGAGAAAATAACACAAAATAGGGCCAAGTGCCAAACATCCTAATATATTTGTTTTCTGCATGATTTATTATTACGCCTTTTTTGGTACCATTTACTAAGAATATGTATGACTTAATTTTTCATAATAGCCAGCAATTTAAGGCAACAAAGTATTTGCTTTCTTCCACTGATCTAGTACCACCTATCATTGTATCATACTGACCTTTAATCCAGTTCTTACACGCAAAGTCAGTTATCTGTATACTTATCGTTTTAATGGGTTTTGATAGATTTCCCCATGCTCATTTAGTTATATAAATGATTTATTATTTATGTTGGTTTTATGATAGTTTTTATGGGTTTTGTTTTGTTTTGGTGAAGCCATTTTGTAGTCTAACAAATATTTCTTAATTGGGTATGCATGAATTTTGGATAAGTTGCTCCATATAAATAAATGTTTTGATTACTTCTACCATTGTCTACAGCTGTTATCATCTTTAACCTCCAAGTTTTCTTTATTTTCAAAAGGAATTTATTGAATTTAATCTGAGCCAGTAAGACGGGCTTTGGTGTTAACTAATAGAGATTAGTTGCCCCTCTCTGATGTCTACATTACTGAAAAGTTATTAACTACCAAACTCCTGTGACACAGTATCCTTCAAATTCCAAAACTTAGCTACAGTTTACCTTACTAAAATCTCTGCTACTGGTAATCAGCCTTTTAGCCAATGCAGCATATATTCAGCTTTTGCCAGAAGATGGTTTGCTCCCAAGGGCTTTTGGCTCCAAAGACTAAGTGTTACTTGGTGGCTTTGGCAGGATTCAGAGGAGCCTGGCTGCTGGGAACTGACACGCTCAGAGCTTGCCAGCCCCAAACCATTGTGTACCTCACAGCTCTCAGTGCCAGGAGTTTGTGTGCCAAGAAAACAGAAACCTGTCTAGAAAATAAACTGTTTTCTCTTGCACATGTCCTCTAGGAAGACAAGAAGAGGTTGAACCTGTAAATTGTTTTGTGGTTAGAAATGTTTTAGGTTTTTACATGGGAAATATAATGCTATAACTTCATATGTAAAACAAAATGGCATATTATTTATGCTCCTCAAATCATTTTACCTCCAATTATTAAAATGCTTATATATATATATGTATTTTTTTTTGAGATGGAGTCTTGCACTGTCACCCAGGCTAGAGTGCAGTGGCACGATCTTGGCTCACTGCACGCTCCACTTCCCGGGATCACGCCATTCTCCTGCCTCAACCTCCCGAGTAGCTGGGACTACGGGCGCCCACCACCACGCAAGGCTAATGTTTTTGTATTTTTAGTAGAGATGGAGTTTCACCGTGTTAGCCAGGATGGTCTCGATCTCATGACCTCGTGATCCGCCCATCTTGGCCTCCCAAAGTGCTAGGATTACAGGCTTGAGCCACCTCGCCTGGCCCAAAATGCTTATTAATCTTTTAAATGATCAATATAGTTGTTATTATGATGACAGTCATTTCAGCTCTTGCACTGAGGCAGCTCCTGTGTGTGAAAAGCTTCTAATGTGAGTGTGTGCTGTGGATGTACGGAGATCATCCCAGTTGGGTGGTTGTACATGAATGAATGTGGGTTATGTGGGCAGGTAATGCTGGAGAAGTCAGTGGAAGGTGAATTAGCCAGCTAACAAAACATTTGGATAATTGAATGTTCTTTAGAAACAAATCGTAAGCCATTAGGAAAGACCTTCCTTCCTTTCTTCCTTCCTTCCTCCCACTTCCCTTTCCCCTTCCCTTCCCTTCCCTTCCTTTTCTTTTCCTATAGCACATAACGTTGGAATTGACTCTACTCACTTTCATCCAACTATCCCTACCTCTTCTTCCTACTTACCCTAGATTTTTATTTCTATTTCTCTACCAGTTCATATTTTCCTCCATCTAGTTTTCATCAGAGAAAATTTTCTGCTTCATCAAACACAAAACTGAGATATAAATGTGGGAGCATATGAAATTAGAGCTTGACCTACATTTAGTACAATTAGTATTATTCTAAGGAAGTAGACAGTTGTGGAAAAATGAAACTTGGAACACAGAAAAGGTTAAATTCATGGCGCTTATGTAGCTTATTTTCATTAGGCCTGTTACCTAATTACTTATTAGAATTTCTTTCTATCTTTTAGACCTTAGTTTCTCAACCTTAGCACTATTGACATTTTGAGTAGGATAATGCTTCGTTGTGGGTAGGGGGCTGTGCTGTTCTTTGCAGGATCTTTAGCAGCTTCTTGGCTTCCATTCACTAGATGACAGTAGTATCCCCCAATTGTAACAATTGAAAAATGTCTCCAGACATTGCCAAATGTTCCCTAGGGGACAAAATTGCTTCCTGGTGAGAGCTGCTTTTTTTTAGATCCAGGTGCTTAGACAAATGATGATATAAATCAGTACATTAAGTAGAGAAATTTAAAAAAAAATCAGTTTCTAAAGACTAGATTTCTCAACAACTTATCACATTATTTCCAACAACATTCAAATTCAAAAGCTGATGCCCAATGCTAGCAAAGTATGAATAGATAGAAAGTAAACATCTTCCTTTGCATTAGATAAGATGTCCAGCAATGGAAACCCCTGGATTTAAAGACCTTGTTAAGATGTATTATGTCAGATGAAAAGTGCTATTTTAATAACTCATTGTTATTCTTAGCATGGATCTTTTATTTTAGAAAAATGGATAATTAGCATTTTGGCTTATCACTTTCCCTTAATGAATACAAATAATTTGATAGACAGACAACCAAGAGAGACTTCATTAAATAATGGGATTAATCAGCCTGGGACTGGAGTAAATTAGAGGTTAGACTTCCAGCCTGAGAGATGGAATTCAGGGTTTGGTGGCAATGTCATCCAATTCATGAAGGATATTTTTCTTGATTGACCTAATGTTGCAGTAAAAAACCAGAGCAAGGGTCAACTGGCCAAAAATAAAAGTCAAAACTCAGCTTGGGAAGTTATAGGCTACACTGCATTTAACTTGAAACTGGATAATTGCAAGAACACATTCAAAGCGTCACTGCAAAGCCCTTGTTGTTTAGCCCTAGCTGCTTCAATTTCTAGATAATGGCCCATTATTAATGTGGAAGTATTAGAAAGTTTTCCAGGGAAAAATATCAACCTGGAACCATTCCCCTTTGCATGCATTATACACTTCACTGCCATCTGGTTATCCATAATATCCACAAACCCCTACCAATTTTCCAAAAAGAACTACAAATAACGCTTTGTATTTTTAGAACAGTCTTCCTAACACCCAGAGAGGAAATCTATTGTGAAGTTAATTTTCTTTTTCAAATGTTTTAAAGTAAACTATTCTTTATTTCTAAGAAACAAAACCCAATGCTATGTTTAAGCAGTGATTTGGAACTGTCTTACTGTCACTCAGAGAAGACAGGTTAGTGGAATCTTTAAGGCCGTGGCTGTCTTTTGAAGCTTATAGTGTAGTCTTTAGAAAGTCTTCAGAAAAGATCAAGATTCTTATGGAAGGTTATTTCTGTGGGGCAGTGGGAGAACTTAGATCTGAGAAATCATTCTCATCATGAGTTAGAGGAATGATTTTATTCACAATTCATACTCTTCATTCATTATCCAACCTACATAGAAGCCTTAGTTCTGTGTATCCTTAAGCTGCATTTGACATTTTACCTCCTGATATTTTTCTAAGTAGCATTTTTCAACCAACAGACTCAGGTGAAAAACAAATGAAGGTATCAAGTATATGATGTGTACACATTTAGCTTTATTACTAGCATCTTCTAAGAAAAATAGCAAAGAGCTAAAATGAAAACAGAATGATTCTATAAGTCCTGAAGGGAATCCTTCTGTGACACAATACAAGCAATAGAAAGGCCTTATTTCTCCCTATAAAATGTGTGTAATTGTGCTTTTCCTTATTTAATCACATGATTTGTCCTTAATAAACCTCTACTGGCTCCCAAGAAGTGTGGATCCTGGTAACAAGAGAGTCTTTAGTGCGCTGAAGGAGTGATGGTTGTGAGGATACAAGAGTGGAGAAATGAAAAGAGATAAACTACTATACTTTACTAAGAAATGGAGAGAAACAAAGAGTCTAGGGTATGTGGTTTGGAAGAAATAAAGATTCAAGAGGGGAGGGTCTTCTTCCATATCCATAGAGCATCTTAAACAAAGTTTATATTGTCCACTGATGCTCTGTGGGGTGGCTTTCCTTTTGTGGGGTATGAGTAGCAGTGTTGAATTTTACCTCAAGTTGCTGTGGGATAGATAGGGAGGCTGCTCTTGGATAAGTAACAAATGTGTTGCAGAAGTTAAGAAACAGATTCCAGAAGTAGAGAAATCTATGCAGAAGCATATAGCCAGAAAGTAGCAGAGTGGTAATTGAACACAAATCTGATGACAGAGCCAATGCTTCCTTTTATTCTAGCATGCTGCTAGAAACTGGTTGTTTTATAATAGTCTTAAAATACCTTAAGTCTTTGAGATGAGATGAAAGTGAAATATGATGAAATGTTGAAGATTGTAACTGAAATTATACAATTACATATCTCTTTCATATTAAACTTTCAAAGTCCTGGTACTAATAGCTTGTATTTTAAATTATGTCTTTATTGTTTAATCCATATTGAAAATTTGGCTTATGCAAAATTATATGCCTTTGACACCAAAAAGATATAGAAAAGATATAGCCACTATATGATAAATTTCTTATCCTCTCTAATAAGAAATAGATATTTAGTCCCAGGTTTTGAGGTGTTATCTATACTTTTTCAAGCCTAAAACTTTACACTTGAAAATTAGTGATAAATAGTTATTATAGGTAATAGGTATGTATTGACAAGCACTTGTTTGTTTAGATATGATACTAAATGGTTATTTATTTATTTTTATGGTCAGGTTTCTCAATAATATATCCATTCATAATTCATTGGCTTATTAAATAGGCTCTATATTTCAGATATATGGCTACAGATAGGAGCCCTGGTGTGAGGCAGAGGGGGCTGTGATAATGACCTTTGTTTCAGCAGTGACTCAAGGACAAGACTCCAAGGCTCAGAATTTTGTTTTTATTTCTCTGTATGAGTGTTTTTGTCTGTCAGTAAACCTGTTTCGTGAAATGAAACAAAAAAACGTTTGTTTACATTTTGGATTGCCTTTGCATTAGCATTTTATGGCAATTGGTCTGGTTTGACTTAAAGTCCTCTTTTTTCATCTTTAAAGTGTGAGGTTGCTACAATATTCAGTGCTTAAGATATGCCACTACTGCTCTATCAAAATTATCCATGCAGGTCATAAATTCAAGTTCCAAAAAATGTAAAGGAGGTCATCCTTTTGGGCTGAGCTCCTTCACGAGGCCCCAGCATACCAGACCTAACCAGAATGGAGTCTCTCATGCTAAGTGCCATGTAATCAAACTGAACTTAGAAACTAGCCAGTTTCGAAAACAGGAGTTTCACAGCAGCAAATCCAAAGGTGCCCTGTCAACCTGAGCTCTTATACACTGTTGGTAGAAATGCAAATTAGTATAGTCATTATGGAAAGAGTATGGAGATTTCTTCAAAAACTATACATAGAACTGCCATATGATCCAGCAATCCCACTACTGGGTACTTCTCAAAAAGAAAGCAAATCAGTATATCAAAAGGATACCTGCATCCTATGTTTATTGCACCACAATGCACAATAGCAATGACATGGATTCAATCTAAGTGTCATCAGTGGCTGAATGGATAAAGAAAACGTTACACACACACACAGACACACACGCACGCACACACACACACACACACACACAGAGGAATATTATTCAGCCTTAAAAAAGAATGAGATCCTGCCATTTGCAGCATCATGAATGGAACTGGGGGTGATTCTGTTAAGTGAAATAAGCCAGGCATAGAATGACAAATAGCACATGTTCCTACCCATATGTGGGTGCTAAAAACTTTATGTCATGGAAGTAGAGAATAGAATGATAGTTACCAGAGTTTGGGAAGGGTGTGGGACTGGGGATGAAGAGAGGATGGTTAATGGGTACAAATACACCGTTAGAAGGAATAAGTTCTAATGTTTGATAGCAGAGTAGGGTGAATATAGTTAAAAATAAGGTATTGTATTTTGCAAAATAGCTAGAAGAGAGGACATGAAATGTTCCCAACACATAGAAATGATAAATACTCAAGGTGATGGATACCTTAAATACTAACTTGGTCATTCCACATTCTATGCATGCAACAAAATATCACATGGATCCCATAACTATGCACAAATATTATGTATTAACAAAATACTTAAAAAAGAAAAAAAGTCCCCTCTGCTTTAACCCTATAAGGAAAGTAACTTTGAAATTGCCAATTGGGCCAGGCATGGTGGCTCATGCCTGTAGTTCCAGCATTTTGGAAGACCAAGGTGGGAGGATTGCATGAGTCCAGGAGTTCGAGACCAGCCTGGGCAACATGGCAAAACCTTCTCTCTTCAAAAAATATAAAAATTATCCAGGCATGGTGGCATGCACCTGTAGTCCCAGCTACTTGGGAGGCTGAGGTGGAAGGATCACTTGAGCCCAGGAGGTAGAGGCTGCAGTGAGCCGAGATGGGGCCACTGCACTCCTACTTGGGCAACAGAGGGAGACGCTATCTCAAGGAAAATAAATAAATAAATAACCAGTCCACTTCTTATTCCTTGTTTCTTCTTTCTACAGCCCTTTTTTTCCCCTATAAAAGCCTACCTCTGTCTGCTTAGCTCATTGGAGCACCTTTCTATTTAGTAGATGGGATGTTGCTCAATTTATGAATCGCTAATAAAAGCCAATTAGGTCTTTGAAATTAAATTTGTTGAAATTTGCTTTTTTGATGCCACTATTGCTCTTTATCAAAATGATCCCATAGATAGCCTATAGTCTTTTCTTAGTGTTTTCTCCCAAATCTGTTGGGAAGATACTAAGAAAGTTCCGTAAGTCTGAAATCTGGTCCTAAAACTGTGTCCAGTAGGTACAATTGTATTCAATATAGCATTTTGGTTTAATCTTGATCTTCTAAAGTCTGAATATGTTCTTTAGTTTGCCTAGTTTCTGCAGTCTTGTGTACTAAAAGGGTAGTAATTTTCAGTCAGCTAATTACTATGCTTTACATAGTCATAGGGACGAAGCATTTTAGAATGGCAGTTCATTAAAGCAGTAAAAATACTGTGGGCTCAGTAATCTCATTTACTGGGTCAATAGCCCATAATATCTAGAAGAAGATTTAAAGTAGTTTAAAAATAATTATTCAAACGAGAAAGGGATTTCAAACTATAATTACCATAGCAGTAAAGGAATGAATGACTCCAAAGCAAATATAAATATTATATTTAAATCTTAATATCTGATTGCTGTAACTCAAAGGGTTTAGCTCTTCCAATACTAAAGATCACAAGATCTTAGACCTGAAATAAACTTCAGCAAGCAGCTAGTCTCGGTGTAGAAATTAAATTTTTTCCTGAAAAACCACTTGTAGTTAAATATCCAGACTGACAGGCTTTTTGCAGCTCATTCTTCTATAAGATGCTTTTTTTTTTTTTTTTCTGAGATGGAGTTTCGCACTTGTTGCCCAGGCTGGAGTGCAATGGCGATCTCAGCCCACTGCAACCTCTGCCTCCTTGGTTCAAGTTGTTCTCCTGCCTCAGCCTCCCGAGTAACTGGGATTACAGGCGCGCACCACCAGGCCCAGCTAATTGTTGTATTTTTTTTTTTAGCAGAGATGGGGTTTCACCATTTTGGCCAGGCTGATCTCAAATTCCTAACCTCAGGTGATCTGCCCACCTCGGCCTCCCAAAGTGCTGGGATTACAGGTGTGAGCCACCATGCCCGGCCAAGGTGTTCATTTTTCTTAGAGCATTTGCATATCTCTTACTCAGTTTTTTCCCATGTATTTGCATTTTTGTTGCTATTGCATGTTAGATTTCTTCTACTGTGGTCTGTTTTTAGTATTGTTTTGTTTTGTTTTGTTTTGTTTTTGCTGATGTACTGTTGGTGATTTTCTGTATCCATGTTGTAGCTGGTTACCATTTTTAATTCTCCTATTAGTTCTAATAGTTTTTCTCTGGTTGCTGTGTTTGCAAGGAGAACTACTGTATCATCTGTAAATAATGATTTTTTTCTTCTCTATTTCAGTATTAATACTTCCCTTCACTCTGCCTCTGGGTTTCTGTGATTACATGGAGTAGAGCTTCCAGAACAGTGTAAAATAAATATTAGTGGACATTCTTATTTTGGTTCCAGTCCTAGTAAGAATATGTCCAGTTAAGAGCTTCTAGATTATGTTCCAAACCATTATTCCACGAGATGTTAATTGATTTCCTACAAAAAAAAGTCTTCTAAATAATTTTGTTGAACTCTGAATTAACCAAAATGAGACAAATCTCTTTAGTGAATGGGCTTTCATAACCTTTACTATTTAATATGCATTGACAATCTCCTAGAGATGGAGAAAGTATGTGACTTTTCCCAATATATTTGTCATAGAACACTGTTTTTGAAGAACATTTACTAATATCTTATAAAATGATACAACAGTGTTATCGTTCTGGTATTGTTCTGGTAGGGTACTGTTAATTGTGATGTTTGGGGGTTTTGGTTTCAAAATGATGTTCTTTACCGTTTTAAGAAAATATCCTACTTTTAGCTTACTTAGAGTGTTATATAAATCAAATCTTTTACTATACGCTTTACTCTATCTGGCTTTTGCTGAATATAATGTTTTTTATATTTACTGATGTTGTTTATTTGTTTTCAATGCTGGATAGTAGCCCTTACACAAGTATCATAAAAATTTGTGTGGTTTGCAATTTGAGGGAGTTTAAACAATGCTGCTCTAAATGTTTGTGTACATGAAAATTGGTACACAAAAAGAATACATTTTTATAGCACATATAGCAGGAAGTAGAATTTCTGGGTCATAGAGCATATATACATTCAGGTATACAGTAGAATGCTACAATTTTCAAAAGTGTTAATGAAAAGTTTACACTCCCGTTTGTTGCCTGAGACTTCCAGTTGCAGTGCATTTTTTTTAAACACTTTAACTTTTAATTAACAAAATAACTCTTAATTTCAGGTAACCTGGTATATATGCAGTAACATCTCGTTTTTAAAATTGGCATTTTCTGGATTATGAATGATAAGGACCTTTTCTTGTGTGTATTTGCCATTGGATTTCCTCTTTAATCAATAATTGCATCTTATGCCAATTTTTTATTGTTTTGGCTGATTTTATTTTCTCTATATAGGAATTTGTTATGTATTTTGTATATTAACCCTTCCTATGATTGTGTTCTCCCTCTCCATAGCCTGCCTTTCACTTTTAATGTCTTTTGAAGGATAGTATAATTCATTTTATCAATCTTTTCTTCTACTGTGAGTGCTTTTCTATTTTGTTTAATAAAAATGTTTCCTACCTGATGGTATGAAAATTTTCTCCTGCACTTTCATCTTAAAGCATTACTCTATTGTATTTCTGATCAGGTTTTCAATTCACCTAGAACTGAAATTTGTGTATAAGTAAGGGTCTAGATTTACTTTTTTCCATGAGGTTATTCAGTGTTTTTAAAAATGTCTAATTTCCTCTGCCCAATACTCTGTTTGGCACTTTCATCACAAATACTTGGGGTCTTTATTATGTTGCATGGGTCTATGTGTCTGCCCTTGTGTCCACACCATCTTGTTCCTCTTCATCAAGGGCATTAGCTTTCTTGGCCCTTTGCATCCCCATAAAAATGCTAGGATCAGTTTGTAGAGTTCCATGGAAGAAATCTTGTGGTATTTGGGGATTTTGATTGAGATTATCTTGAACCTATAGATTCATTTGAGGATAATTTACCTCTTTACACCATTGAATTTTCTATTCCATGTATATGTTATGTCTCTCCAAATATGTAGATCCTTTTTAATATTTCTCAATAAAATGGTGTTATTTTCTCCACAGAGGTCTTGCACATCATTTATTAGACTTATTCCTAGGTATTTAATATTTTGAGGCAGTAATGAATGGCATCTTTTCTTAAATTTTTAGCTATATTGAAATATAACATATTTGTATTCTGATTTGTATCTAGCAATCCTAACTCTAATAAAAACTATAACAAATTATATATGAATTTTTAATACCATGATATAATCTGTAGATAATTATATTTTTGTTTCTTCTTCAATCTTCAAACTTTTTTTATTTTTTCATGACCTCAGTATAATATTAAATAGCAGTGGTGATAGTGGAAATTATTGTTTTATTCCTCATTTTGAAGGGATAGCTTCCAAAAATTTAACATTAAGTATTAAGTACAATGTCTGCTATAGAATTTTTGTTTAGTAAGAACATTTTATCAGACTAAGGAAGTTCCTTGTTGTTTTCCTTAAATAACAGTTTTAAATTATTAGTCAACATTGAATTTCCTCAAATCCTTTTGCTGCATCTGTTGAGACAATCAAATGATTTTACTTTTGAGACGATCATTTGATTTTACTGTTAACATTGCAAATTACATTAATTTATTTTTCTCCCCAACTTTTTTTGTTGTGAAGAATTGCAAAGAGCTGTAAGTTTCTGAACACCATTTTTACTTGAAATATAACAGCCAACAGACAAACTATGAATATTTAGATTTTGGCATTTGGAAGACATTTTCTCAAAAATGAATGAAATGGGCCTGTCTCTTCAGGAAAATAACAATAATTTTTTAGAATATAAGTGAGATTGGGGACCAAAAGTTTGAAAACTTCTGTCCTCTTAGAAAGTGTAATGTTACGCTGGGCACGGTGGCTCACTCCTGAAATCCCAGCACTTTGGGAGGCTGAGGCAGGCAGATCACCTGAGGTCAGGAGTTTGAGACCAGCCTGGCCAACATGGTGAAACCTCGTCTCAAGCACAAATACAAAAATTAGCTGGGCTTGGTGGTGGGCACCTACAATTCCAGCTACTCAGCTACTCGGGAGGCTGAGGCAGGAGAACTGCTTGAACCTGGGAGGCAGAGGCTGCAGTGAGCCGAGATCGCACCACTGCACTCCAGCCTGGGTGACAAGAGTGAAACTCTGTCTCAAAAAAGAAAAAAAAAGAAGAATGGAAGATACTTAAAACACTTCTAATTTTATACCTCCTCTCAAGTTGTATGCTATTTTATAATTTTCATTATAAAATTTCCTCTTTGTTTTTGTATGATGAAGCTTTACTATAATGTTTACATGTGGATTTATTTTACTTGAGAGTAATTGAGCCTTTTGAATCACTGAATTCTCATAAATTCTGCAAAATTTTCACTGACTTGCCTTTATCCATTTTATCTCTTCTCTCCCTCTGAGATTTCAAATAAATGTATAATAGTCCTTCTCATTGTATTCTGAGTCTCTTACCTTATTTTTTTAAATCTCATGTTTCATTCTGAGTACTTGCTTCTATCTTCTCTTTCATTAATTCTTTCTTTAGCTTTATCTAATTTGCTGTTAAATTCATTTCTTGAGTTCTTTATTTCATGTATTATATTTATTAATTATCGAACTTCTAAGTAACTATTTTACATATCTGCTCCATCAGTTTTTATAGTTTTCATTTCCCTGCAAAATTTTTCACTAGACTCCTATCTCATTGAACATTGTAAACATTGTTTTAGTCTATATCCTGTAATTCCGTATGTGGAACTTTTATGTGAGTATTTTTGTTGGTTTTCTTTAGTGGTGGTTTGTTTCTTTTTATATCTGAAGTTTTTAATTGTGTATGGGGCATTGTGCTTAAAACTTTATTTGTAACAGTGATTTGAGACCTGGGATGATATTATCTTCCTCCAGAGGAGATTTTTCTTTGGTTGTTCTAGGTGTCTAAAGTCAATAGAAGTTCAGGAACACACAATAAAATTTTCAAAACTGAGATTATCAGACACAACAAATTGACATAAAATAGGTTGACAGATTTTATAAGACTGGTTTATTTTCAGTTCAGACTTAATCTTACAATAACCCTAGGAATCCTAGTTCAAAGTGAATGTTTGTTTACCCTTGGGCTCTGGATTCTGATTTCTATTCTTCTAGGCCCAACATGCTTCCAGAAACAGAGCTCACCTGTTCCTTCCAGAATTACTAATGCCCCTGGGGCAAAAGCAGATTTTAGTGTTAGTGAGCTCTAGTCTTCTCTAGGCTGGTGATTTCTTACCATCTTGTTAAGTCTTCGATGGTTTAGAGATGAATTTATATATATTTTTTGCAGCTAAGTTATTTTCCATAGAAGGGCAATCTGACTTTTGAAAGTTAACATTGTTGAAGTCAAAGTTCTCATGATGGTACTTTTTGACAATAATGAAGTTGAATATCTTCTGTACTTTGGGTTTCATTTTGAAACTAGAAGGCATACTTATAGTACAGCTTTCCTGGAGCCTATCCCATTTGCAATCACAGACCTTTAACTCAAAGTTTATGCAAGCCACATTCTTCTCCTTATTCCTAAAATAAGCCTAGTCTTAGAATATACAATGTAAATATATCTCTCCTTGCCTCCAAGGAATGTACATAACCCCACTAAGACAGTCATGCTTCCCTATCTTTTCCATTTACTAATTTTGCCACCATTTCCTTCCACTTTCAGTGTGGAATCCAGTTGCTAGTGCCCATGACTATTTCTCAACTTCCAACTTTCAGCTTTCAGTACACTACGCACCATGATCTCCTGACTAGCTGCTTTCTTCATTCTTGCCTCTGTGTTCCAGAATATTATTTAGGCAGAATACATACCTTACAGTAGCTTCATCACATATCTATAGTTTGTAAATTCTAGCTGAAGCATCATTTGCAATCATTTTTATTCTCAACTCTCTTACTCAAAATATTCTTTCTCAAAAGTTCATCCTATTTTAAAGTCTGTTAACTGTAACTCGAAGTACCCTATATCTATCTCATCAATTAACACTTGCTTCCTTTTAGAAATATAAGAGAACCTAGAGTGAATCTAGTTGAAGTCCTTTCTTATAAAGTAACCTGTTTCTTCTCTCATTCTTGATTCATTCTTCCTGTTTCCAAGAAAGAGGTATTTCTGCCTTTCCAAAGGGTACCAATCTAACTATACTGTTAAATTATTGAGTCTTATCTTCCATGTATTCTCACTCCATCAGTGGTCCTTCTCTTGTATTGTCAATCATTCCATCTTTACCAACCTCCTCCTCTCAAACTATAAGCCCTTAAAGTGTCCTTCAGCCCAGAAAGCAAAACAAAATGAAAAAAAAAAATCTGTATTGAGTGAATGGCAATGACTGTTCCATTTACCACTAGCTTTATATGCTGGCAGGAATCCCACATGAAAATTAAGAAAATTTATTAGGTAGTATGATTTTCCTTACCTCCAAAGAAAATTCTAGCCAGAGAATTGATAAAACCTCTAATGCTGTATAATTAAAAATAACTCTGTAGGAAATAGAAGTTCTCATGCTTGGCACTACATGCAGACCTCCAGTACACTCTCCATTTGCTCTTCAAAATGTCTGACTTCTAGGGCTGACTTCATGTGTAAGTGCTTCTTGTCAATCTGTAAGTATTTGAAGGATAACTAGAAGGATTTCCTACCCCAGCATCTTCCCTAAGGATTCAAATTTATTGTTTTGTTTTCATCCCTTTGATCAAACATTATGGTCTCCTCTCTTATTGTTTTTAATTCTTCTAGGAGAATGTTTCTCAAACCTAGGCATCTATTGGAATCACATGTGGGACTTAAAAAAAATTATGTGCAGGTGCCATCCTCAAAAATTGTCTGTCTTATTTGGTCAGGGGTGGACTCCCGCCATTGCCATTTTTAAAAGTTCTCCTGGTCATTGTAATGTATAGCCAGTTGAAAACTATATTCCTAGTTGAGTGACATGCAAGTACGCTAATACCATATCGCAAGAATCAGTTTTCTTACCTTCTTTTTGTGACATTCCTGTGTGGCATTTTAGCAGCACGTCCTGAGATCATCCTCCTGAAAGGAGAAAAAAATAATCAAGAGGTAAGTTGGCCATAAAATTATCCAAGTTTTACTGTGACCTAATAGTAATAATAGAATACGAATTCTTACCATAATTCACATCCATATGAGAAAACTCTTTCTTGGTTTGAGAAAACGTGTTTTTTGCCTCCCAGTCTGGAGAAAACATGTTGCGTTCCTCTGGCACATGTACATGTTTATGCAGATCCATTCCCTAGAGGAACTTCCAAATAAAGGGAGCATATTATATATGGCAACCGAGAAACATAGCTTTATGTTGCCTGTTGTAGAATTATTTCTTGACATTAACATTTTTATGCACCCCCATATTAAGGTTTATGCTTAGATTTAATGTCACCAGGTAGGAACCAAGGTAAATGCCACATCCCAAATCCACATAGAGTCAGAGCTAAACCATCAGTTATCAAATCTGTCTTTTTATGTGCTGTGAGATTTATACACATTGCTTTAGAAAGCTGCATTCACTGGAAGATGCTGGTTTGTGGAGGGGCAAGGAAGTACATTTACAGGTTAGCTTGGCTGAACTGTGTTGATTTCTCTGTAGAACAGTCTTCACAATTCTTTGCTCACAGTTAAAGGTCTGCTGAAAGTGACTCAGTGTAGATGAAAACAGCTTGCTTAATCATTCCTGAAACACGGGAAAAATTAAAATACATTTTTTTGTCAAGCAATAAAAACAATGCCAGATTGTTAATGCCTCTTTTGTACCTTTCACTTAAAAGACCTCAAAAAGAACATCAAGGAGAATAAAGGCAAAATCTATTCCCCAATGGCGTCATTATACATGTTGAAGCCTCTAAAACTAGAACTCTAAAGACATTCAGGAAGAGCAGGGGAATAAATGACAGCAAACTGAAGAGTGCGTCTCTGGAGCTTTGTTCAACCTGCTTTGTTCAAATTCATTCAAATTGGATAATGAAAAGCAAATATCTTTTTTGTTTCAACATTAAAGTAGTAAATTAGTGAGTGGTGAGTTGCTAATTGTTCTGTAAAGTATTTAAGGTGCCAGGAGTGTCCCATCTCCAATTTTTAAAATGGCATCCTTATGGTTGAAATGAAAGGAACCATTAGAGTAGTGTAAAACAATGTTTTTAATAATTTATGCTGGTTCAATTGAAATGATTTTCATTTAGAAATACTCATTGAAGTTCTTGTTTTTACGTGAGATAAGCAAATTTTATTTTAAACTTCAAGATATAAAATAGAAATTCATTTTCCGGATGGGGCTAAAGTAGAAAGATAGATTAGAGCTATCCAATGTTGTGTTTCAAATCTGGCTGTTTCTACTTGCTTTGAGGGTATAGAATTAGCAGGTTTGGTTAAATTTTACTTGAATTTTGGGTGACCTTTTCTAATCCTGACTGTTTCATAATTTAATGTCTTGACCTTCATTTTCCATAGAGCCACCTTAGTGATAAATGCAGAGATTTAATAACTAGAACTAGTTGACAGGTGACCTTTCATACATGGCTGTTCCTTTTTACTGTGGAAACCACTGTTTTGCAAGTTTTATTTCACAAATTTTAATTATCTATTCTATTGTCTGTAAGCTTATTCAGAGAGAAAAAAGTAAAGGTTAAATATTACATTATTCTTACTGATTAAAATGTGAAGTGCTTGGCAGTTGTCCCAATATATCACTCAGAAAGGATAGGGCAATTTGTCAGGTTCATACCCAAAGAAGAGAAAGGGATGGTTTTCCCAGGGTGGTTGGTAAGGATGAAACTGGCCTAGGAGAGTGAGCAATCACATCAGCTAAGTGAAGGTAACAGATGTGTGTGTGTGTGTGTGTGTATTTGTGTGTGTGTGTGTGGTGTGAATTTTGAATGGAGGAACAGAAGGGTTCTTTTACTGTATGTGTACCAATTTAAAGAGAAAAGTGACCCTGAGTCAACGAGAGGTGAAACTTTCCAGTCAGGGTGAATAACCTGTCAGTTTTGGCCATTTCTCTCTCTCCCTCTCTCTCTCACTCACTTTCTCTCTTAACCAGGAAAGAATTGGTTAAGCATATCATGGTAAATTGATTTCTGGAATCTATGTCAATAAAATATATTGTTTACAAACAAGGAAATAAGGCTGAGTAATTATAAAAATGCTAGAGACTTTTAGAAAGAGTTAAGAATATCTACATTTTCCCCCCACCCTACAGTATCAGAGAACATAGGACCTTCACAGGGAATCAATTCCTCTGTACTTACATTCTTCAGTATTTTTAAAAACAGAATTCATTTGTATTCCTCTCAAATACTCACGCTTATAATAAAATAAAAATAAAAACAGGCATGGTATAAAAAGACCCATCGTGTGAACATAGTACCCCAGTCAGCCATTGTCCTGGATCCTCATAGAAGAGAAGAGCCATTCATGAGTTAGAGACCTCTTGACAGTCTTCAATGAACATTGATTCCCAAGGACTTGCAAATGGCCACTGTGAGTTTCTAAAGTGAATTTCTGAAGGAGGCTTTTGGGCAGTGGGGAGGTATTATTCCCTTTAGTCCTGGAGACCAGTTTAGAAAATAGTATCATCTGCCATGGTCTTTTTTGCCCGACATGGACAGTAATTATTTATTGCTTGAGAATCTTTCACTGCTGTTGTGAAAGAAACAGTTTGAGAAGCAAAATGAGTAAGCAGATGTGAAGGACCATTTAAAAGCTAATAAAATTGGTCATGATTAGTTTATCTTAGACTGAAATTTCAGCCATATTTCAAGCTGAAAATATCAACAAAAACATTTTCAATAATTTTTTATGTCATGCTAGCACTATTGCCAAAAAGGAATAGTGGTGAAGTTATTGATTACAAGCATGTTTAAAGCATTAATCTATGATTTAATTAAAATAATTTAAATATAATAGTGAGCAAGATTTGGGGTGTCTGCATATATGTATATTAAGAATAGTGAAAATCAGTAATAATTATTTCTTTGATATTCCACATTTCCTAATGCTGCTGTGAGTGCATTTCCTGAAAGTTAACATATGCTCTTCTTTTTAACCTGAAAAATAACTAGTATCCTTTGGACATCATGTTTATCTCAACTTCCTCAACTCAGTAATGGAAAATAAATTAAGGTAACTTGAAAAATCTGCCATGAAAATTATGTGGAATAATGTAATAAAGTACTGAGAAAGATGACTGACCTGTAATAGGCATTCAATCATGTGTATATCAAAAATTCTACTACACTATACTTATAGGTCTCTCCGGTGCTGTTTCTTCCCTTCCTCTCTCTCTCACCTTCTACCTGTGCCCCAGCCAATAATCAAGTCATTTTTTCCTGTAAGGTGGCAAAATGTCGAGCTTCATTTTAGCAGAGAAATGACTTGTTTTACAAAGCCATTCCTTAGGCTTCTAAAACAGCATACGAATTGACTCTAGTTGATCATGAAACTCTCCCACACAGCTTAGCGCTGTGTACTGAGATTAAGTTCACACTGATTAGAATTTTAAAATTATTTTACTCTTCACAGTGCCTTGCACAGAATAGGTGCTAAATAAAAATTATGTGGTTATTCAATAGATGTCACCAAATTCTTAACTCCTCCCAAGCTGATTGTTTTGAAACCAGATGTGCTGGTATAGATTTAGTATACTTTTGCAGAGGAAAAAAAATAGCCAAAACAAATACAGTGTTGTTACCATAAAAGAAAATCAATATTTTAGACCTTAAATGAAAGGAAGTGTTTGACATTTGTGGCTTTCTTTAACAAGGACATAGGGACCCAGACAGGGTTGGCTGAATATTTGTGGTGCTCTCGGTTTATAGACACAGCTGAAGCCCAGTGAAAATATTTTGAATGTACAAGATGTTTTCAAAGATGTTTTGAGTGCACAAGAGACAAGATGAAGGAGACAAGTTTGTTTTTAATGAAAAAAAAAGCAAAAAATGGAGACAATTCAACTATAAAGGGAGAATTCAAAATTTAGATGTGGCTTGATAAAGTGGAACTAGATAAATCTTAACAAAGTTCTTGGAAAATCCAGGGCCTCAGTCTAGAAAGAAAGAGTAACTGCTTACTGAAGCAGAACTGAGTGAGTGAAGACATATGGAATAAATTTTCAAGCAAAGCCCCCAAATCAAATAATATAAATGAGTTCAAGAAATAGCAGTACACTTTAACAAAGAAAGTTGAGATCAAAAGACGTAGTAATAAAGCTAATAAGAAAAACTGAGATAACTAGATAAGAGCAGATTTTGGGTCAAATTGTCCATTTGTGCCTAGGTATTTCTTTCTTTTTGTCATGGCATACTGTAGTTTGAAGGTGCCTTCAGATGTATAAATGAGTCCCTTGGGCTTTGCAAGCAAGCTTTTTGTGCTACCTGAAGCTCCTGATTATGATTAGGAATGTACCATTTGTCTGGCCCCCACACTCTTGTCATACTTTAAAAATGGTTCCTGCAAGTAAGTGGTAAAATAGAGCAATTATCATGTTCATCCATGTATCCTGGTACCTTATGCAGGAAGGCAGATGGCTAGGCAAAACTATTACCCAGAAGTATAGACCAAGAAGTACAAACGTCTCTTAAGATGACGGCCATGGTGACAGTAGGGCCAAGTGAATAGTTAAACAAAAAAACAAAGTGGCAATTTTATAGATCACCATCTACCCTCAAAGCCGTTGCATTCATAATACTCTACCCAATGACATATTTGTCACATAAACAAGAGGCTGTTGTTCCCAATGTTTGCCCTCAAGTTGTTAGTTAGCTGCTGACCTCATAATCTGCACAGCTGTGGCATCCCAATATGTTGTCATGAAACAGTTTGTGATGTCTTAATTGATCACTTTCAGAGGTTACAATTGTCAAGTGAGACTAGTGTGCTGGTCTCACTTAATTCTATATTAAGCCTTGTTACAGCAAAACTGGCTAATTCATTATAATGACTAGGAAATCCAATGTAATTTGCTGCATTTTATAGATTCGAACATATCCAAGACTTTTTATTTTTCTTCTTTTTGATTGTTTAAATTTGTGGAGGCTATACCCCAACCATGCTTTTATTACACAACGAGGCAACTTCTTGGAATAGCAAATGGAATGTAACCCCCCGCACCATATGCATCTTGGTGATAAGTTGGAGTATGCCATATGACACACACAATTTAAATCAGGCATTGATTTGCATGACTGTAAGTGAACTGGAGGACTCAGCTAAGAGTAATGGATGTCAGGCTCTGCTGCAAGTCGTCTGGCTAGAAGAATATTATGTTCTTCTCTATTGTGTAAAAGAAGGTAGGCTCCTAAGAGGATGAGGAAGGGTCTTAAATCCATGCGTGACCCCAAAGGGCACTTCCTTGTGCCTCCATTTTGGTCACTGGTGAAGTCTTCACTATGGCACTAACTAACCTATAAAACTCTCTTTTCCAAGTGTCCTAATACACTCATTCACCTTGTATGGATCTATTCCCATGTGGTGCCTGGACCACCTGCTACTCACATTAGTTGAGAAACCTTACTGTGGCAGGGGTGATGAACAGTCGCTTTAATAACAGAGTTTTAAGACAACTCATAAATGGGCCTTTGCACATTCTGCTAGTCAAGTTTTTTTCAAAAGTTTTATCTTTGACATTTCAAATAAACACATGCCTTTGTCGGTCTGGCACATTTTATAGGAGTACAAATAAAAATGAAATCAAAGAAACTAATTTAAGTTAATGTAATAACTGTTAGCATCCAAAATGCAGAAGGAAGAACAAGCATGTTTATCAAAGCACTTTTTTATAGTAGAAAAAAAACAGATAATAGCTAAATGCCCAGCAGTAGGCAAATCGGTACATATGGTATATCCCTATAATGGAATCTTGAGCAGGCATAAAACTATCTCTAAGGGCTGACATGGGAAAGGCTGATGATTTCTGATTAATGGTTTCTCATTAAGTAAGAAACCAAGGTGGCCAAATAATATAAATGGCATTTCTCAACGTGTCTAAAATAATATCTATAGAAAGGAAAAAATATGACAGAAATAGGTGTAGTGTTATTGAGTGATGAGAATATGGAGAGTTTTTTTAAATCATTTTGTCCATTCTTTTTAGTTTTTGAGTTTCCCATATTACTTTACTAATTACGGGGAAAAGGATTTTAAAGCAGTTTGAGTAGTTTCAATTCAATAGTCTGTACCTTCAGAATATTTCTAGAACATAAGCAGCTTCTCTCCATCTCCTTTGCTACTCAACATGGTCCTCATCACTATCCTCTCTTGCTGGGATTGTAGCAGCAGCCTAATCTCCTGCTTCCACCCTGGCCTCTTTTTTTTATCAACTTTCCACACAGTTGCCAAAGCTGTTAAAATGTAACTCAGCTCAGTCATTCCTCTGTCCGGAGCCCTTCAATGGCGCTTCATCTCATGCAAAGTGAAAGACCCCAAGTGATTTCTCCCCTGCTATCTGTCTGGCCTCAGTACCTACTTGGCTCTCCCCACTGGCTCTGCCAGGCTACATTGCTCTTCCTATTATTCCTTTCCTGCCTCAGGGTATTTGCATTGGTTTTTGCATTTGCTCTGCAGGAAAGCTTTTTTCCTAAATATGCTCATGGCCAACTCTTTCACTTCATTCAAGTCTTTCCTCAAATATTATTTTCTCAGCAAGGTCTTTTTCTGATTACTCCACCAACTCTCTCTCTCTCTCACACTCACACACACACGTGCACACACATACCTCTTAACCTCCTTTCCTGCTTTAATTTTCTCGATTTAGTACTTAGCAAAATTTAACATATTATATGGGATGATAGTTTATTTATTGCCTTTCTCCTGCACCCAACTTGAATATAAGCTCTATGAGAACAGGAATTTTTGTTTATAGTTTTCACTGCTGAATTCTAACCCCTGGAACTGTGCCTGACATATCGCAGGTGCTCTATGACTGCTGTGAGTGCCTACCATTGATAGGAACAATGATCTGTTACAGTTGTATGATGACTAACCGGTTGATTTTTATGCAGTATCTTACCTCTCAGGTAGTTATTTTAATTCAATTGCTTTCACTTCCTAACTTAACCAATTGAGCCTTTAATGTATTCCAGGGACTAACGGGGGAATGGAGTTACAATGAAGAAGATAGGCATTGTTCTGACATAGTTTACTGTCTAGTGGACAGACATAATTAAACAATAAAGTCCAACACAATACATAAAACAAGGATAGTACCCAGTCGAGAGAGGCTACTCACCAACAGGCACAATAAAAATTCAAGATCGAATGTCAGATGCAAAATGTGGAATCTCATAGAAGGGAGATGAGAAAGATGTATATCAAAAAAGCACATTGCTTCTTTATTACTGTTTTAAAAGAAAGGGTGACTATGTGGGAGAGAAGCAGCAAAAGCAATCTATTTGGTTGTTTTAGGAGAACTGAAAGCAAGGAATAACAGAAAGGGCAGTGGGCTTAGAGTTAGACGATCTAGATTTGAATCTAACACTGCAGCTTTATCATCTCCAAGTCCTGAAAGCTGATGCTTAACTTCCACGAGTCTCTATTATCTCCGTGGTTAAATAAAAAGGGAGAAAGGGACTTAGACTAACTATAGAGACTGTCTGTGTATATACCTTCCCATCTAAAAGGAGGCCTTTCCTTATCCATCTAGGATAAACATAAACACAGACGCCAATTAATATGATGACTTGAGGGAGTCTCTGAAGGGTCTCTGTAATATTTCTGCTAGCCTGGGACTTACCTTAAGTAGTTACTGGTTCCGAAAATCTGTTTTATAACCTCATTGCTTGCTGAACTCTTCATATTTTTATCAATTGCTCATAACCATTCATGCATACAGGTAAAATATGTAATTGATCCCTGGATATGTTTATTTTGCATTTCCTTTATAGCCACCAACCTTACTACAAAGATCAAATCTTTTCATATTTTCTTATTTCACCTGAAATTACAGTTCTGAATAAAAATATTTATCATTTAGAGTGGAAAACAAATAACTATTTTTTGCCTATAATTTTAAACCAGGGCATGGGGATTATAGAAATTAAAATTATTTTTTGACGGTATACTTTTTCTTTTTTAATGGAAGCATGCTGTTAACTTGATCATCTGTGGCAGAGACTGTAGGTTTGGTATTTGTAGGTACTTCAGAGATATTTCCATATTTGGTAATTATACAATATCTGAACTTTTGTTTTCCCATAGGAACTTGTTTGACTAAGTGGAATTTACTAATTTACATGCCTTCTTTCTCTATTTTTCAGCCTTTGCAACTGGACTGCAACCTTTGTGCCATAGTGTCAAACTCAGGTCAGATGGTTGGCCAGAAGGTGGGAAATGAGATAGATCGATCCTCCTGCATTTGGAGAATGAACAATGCCCCCACCAAGGGTTATGAAGAAGATGTCGGCCGCATGACCATGATTCGAGTTGTGTCCCATACCAGCGTTCCTCTTTTGCTAAAAAACCCTGATTATTTTTTCAAGGAAGCGAATACTACTATTTATGTTATTTGGGGCCCTTTCCGCAATATGAGGAAAGATGGCAATGGCATCGTTTACAACATGTTGAAAAAGACAGTTGATATCTATCCGAATGCCCAAATATACGTGACCACAGAGAAGCGCATGAGTTACTGTGATGGAGTTTTTAAGAAGGAAACTGGGAAAGACAGGTGAGCCCTCTCTGAAGCAGCTTTATTGTCTTTTATTATCTTTTATGCTAAATCTTTGCCAATTCCTTTTGCGGGATATAAAATGAACAGTTATTTATTTAAGCTGATTGTTATATGTTTTGACTATTATGATTACTTGATAAGCCAGCCTGAGGACTCATTTATTGCACCTATACTACCTCCTGTTCTTTCCATTCTGATTGGTTTGAGTCCCCAAGAAACACTGGATACTTCCCCAAGGTATCTTTTGATCTTTTCTTATTTTGTTCCATTTGCTATTGATTGAGTTGGATTTCAGCTGAAAGAGGAAGCCTAAACATTTCTGTTTCAAAACCTAGTAATGGTAAGGAATTTTAGGATTATGCATTAATCTAAACTCCTCTGGGAATTTTGCCAAAATTTTACCTGAGACCACAAACAGAACAGGCTATTGATTCTCCAATAAGATTGTGTAGCTTCTTGCATGCAAATAGGCACTGTGATCCTGAACATCATAACTTGATATCTAACTTGTTTAGCAGAATACCATATTGAAATTATATGTCACTTAAAATCATTAGCAGTTGAATTATTTTAAAGAAATGAGGTATAAATACTATTCATTCAATTATCCAAAAACCAATTTGCATTTTTTATTACATCCATGTTTTTTCTGTAGCATTCTGTAAACTACACTTCGCACTTTTTTCCCTTGAAGCCTGCTTTCCTCTTTCTTTCCCCTCCCCTTCCTTCTCCTATTTCCTCTGTTTGCTCCATTTCCAGCTCCCTCATCTCTCCTGTAACTGAATTGTGTGCCATGTTTTCTTTCTTTTTAGAAAGATAACTATTAAAACAGAGAAAACAGGAATTACAAATCAGACAATCTTAGTTCTTATATCTAGCACTAATAAAGAACTGTTAAGGGAGGATATTGAAACCAATAGCTAAAGTTTTAAATTATCTGTGAATTTTGCTTATTTGTGCAATATCATGGATAAATTGAGCATCTGCTATAGTTCCAATATTAGCATTTCAATTTCTTCAAAATGTATATATTTCACTATTCAATATTATCAAATCTAAGCTTTTAACTATATTGAGCTATGTGCTCAGGGAGGTGCAGTTTCTGATATCTCTGGATGTAATTTGAATGCTGATGATTATTTAAAAACCTTAGGTGGATCAACTCTCCTTTGGTAATGTGGGTTGATCTGAGTTAAACGTTTTCTACTTCTGAGCACCAAAAATACACAGCTTCATATGAAATACAAGACAGAAATAGCCATGAAATACTAGTTCCTCGGACTGTATGAGTTAGCAAGAAGAATCCCAAGGGTGAGATTTGAATCAATGTAGCATAAACTGTCCAAAATGACAGGCAGTAGAGATGAAAGGGATAGGTATGGTGTTTCAAAGAAAAATGGTCATTATTCTATATAAATATGAAGCCTATTCACAAAGGGCTTTGGAAATTTCTGGTCTCTCCTTAGCCCAGAGCAATGCAATTAATGAAATGTATTTGGTTTTTCATTAGTTAGAGTTAGCCCTCAGGGTATCACCCAGACATACCTATAAGCCCTAGAGTCATTTGCGGGGGGGTATCAGAGAAGAGCTTAGCATGCTGTTGGTTCGTGTTTTTATGTGTTTATTTCACATCGACTTTTGCCGTGAGCTTTGAGGGAGACAACACCATCACATATGTGTAAATTGTAAAAGAATTGGGAGAGAATAGCTTTGGGAGATCATTTTCTTACTGGCCATGATGAAGAAAGCTGTATCGTAGGAAAATTACTAGGTAATTATACTCACTTGATAAAGTTAATTTGCAGGGTATCATTCGATTGGTAGAGTTACCAAAATGAGAGTTAAAGAAACAGAAATATGGTTTCAGTTTATGGTGCATTCTTATCTTTTTCACTGAGTCTATTTCTGTCTGGTTGCTTTACTTAGTACTCCAACCAGACAAGAGAAGACAACTATGCTAGTGTTTTAGAAATGGACAGAATGGGTGATTTAAGTAGAGCCTGGTTGGATAACAAATTGTTGATCAAAATGACCTCAGAAGCTGCTGTTCCCAATCTATATCCTAACCCCATCTATGTTAAAGACTTTTATTGTCTAAGAATTTCCCACGACAATCTGATATTCATTGTCAAATTTCAAACTAGAATATATTTTTCAACTTTTCATGAAGGAAAATATCAAACTTATAGAGACACTAGTGGTGTAATGAGCCTCTGTATAACCATCACTTAGCTTGAATAATTATTAATTCATGACCAGTATGGTTTCATCTATACCCCTACACACTTTCTCTCTCACCAAAGATTATGTTGAAACAAATCTCAGATATCATATAATTTTATTTATAAATATTTTGGTGTATATCTCTAAAAGATAAAAAGTCTTAAAATCAGTATAATACCATTGCCCTACATAAAAATCAACAATTCTGCCTTAATATCATTATATATTTAGTTTGCAAATTTCCCAATTGTCTCATTGATATATTTTTCATAGTTTGTTTTAATTAGGATTAGCATAAGGTTCATACATAGCAATTGATTGATATGTGTCTTATATTTCTCCTAACCTATATAGAAACTTCCCTGTCTCTCCTTCTCTCTTCTATCTCCCTCCCTACCTGTTGTTGAAGAAACCTAGGCATTAGTCATACAGAGTTTTCCACAATCTAGATTTGTTAATCGCATTCCCATGATCTTTCTTTTTCTGCTACACTGGTATTTATGTATTGAGGCTTGGTTGGATTCATGTCTTTTTTTTTTTTTTTTTTGCCAAAACCTTTAGGTGGTTCTTCTCTCAGAAGAAATACTCTCTAGTTTTCTCTTTTTTTAATGTTAGATGCCATTAATGATTATTTGCTAGATTATATAATGTATTAGGATTGCACAATGGTGCTATTTCATCATATCCTTTTTATTAGCTGATATATTATATTGAGTAATTTACCCTCTTATTCATTTGGTTACCATGAGATAGAAACCAATACTGTTCTCCTCTTTATTTACCAGTTTTAATGTATTAGTTTCCTTGCATTCTCTATAGGTGTCCAGTATTATTAATATTTACATATTGACTTACAGACTTAAACATACTTGAAGTATTTTAATTTATTAAAATTATATCCTTATGCTCAGATTGCCCTATTTTGGCCTATGGGAACCTCTTCAAATTGGCTTTGAGTCCTTTTGACATGCCCTTAGTAGTCTTTGATAGCTTCTTTGTTTCCTGGTATTATGGAATGTTTCAGGCTTTTTTTGTACATATTCCGAGGCAGACCTGGATTCAGACATTTCTCCAAAGAACGTCAGTTTCTTTTAGTAGTTAAGAGAGCATAATATTAGCACCATTGCTGCTCATTGCTACTGGATTGGTCTTTGTTTCTTGGGCTTTACAGAGGACAGAGGTAGTATGTAAACAATATATACTGTGTATATTGTTTAAAGATAAAATTGTTATGAGTTCAAACCAAAACTTTCAATTCAAATCCAGGGCTATCAGGTTTTAAGTTTACATCCTCTATCTTATATCTGTTCCTTCTTTTTACCATGCTGACAATCACAGGTCTCAGAGATTTCAATGTAATTATTCATCTGCTTTATTCCACAACACTCACACACACACACACACACACACACACAAATAATCTTAGAATAAGAATAACAGCACAACAAGCAATATAATTATGGTAAACACTTTAAGGATATTTTGCATCAAAGAAAACATTTGAATGGCAAACATTTATGTGGATCTGTGCTCACAAAGTATATGTTGGTAATAGTCTCCAAAAAAGAACATTCTTCTCCTAAGTAAATAGGAGTGAATTAAGTGGTATACATCACTGAAGGCATGAGGAAATAGAGAATAAGGGGTGTCCATTTAATTTTGCTTTAACTGTAAAGCTATTTTGTTTGATTTGCCTGTAGTTATTAGAACTTTTTAGCAAGTAGCTATTTTCATCATCAAGTTTTTAACAGAGAGACAATGTCATCATTATTATGTATAATTTATAGAATTAAAAATATGTCACTAGTAGTTAAAGTGATTCATGATAGGAAAATGATTACATGGAGTTCCTCAAAGAAAACTTTGCTTCTCAGCTTGCTTCTTAAAATTGTAAAAATACTTTAAAAAAAATATAGCCCTTCCGTTTAAGATAGGCATCTTTTCACTTTTCCAAGTATTGTGGGTTTTTTTTTTTTTTTTTTTTTTTGAGACAGAGTCTCACTCTGTCACCCAGGCTGGAGTGCAGTGGCATGATCTCTGTTCACTACAACCTCCGCCTCCCGGGTTCAAGTGATTCCTCTGCCTCAGCCTCCTGAGTAGCTGGGACTACAGGCACGCACCACCATGCCTGGCTTATTTTTGTATTTTTAGTAGAGATGGGGTTTCACCATATTGACCAGGCTAGTCTCAAACTCCTGACCCCGTGAGCCATCTTCCTCAGGCTCCCAAAGTGCTGGGATTACAGGCGTGAGCCACCACGCCCGGCCAGCATTGTGTTTTTTTTTCTTAAGGAATTCCTCACTGAGGAAACATGAAGCAGTAGAAGAAATATGTGTATCATTTAAATGTCTTAGAATAAGTTTAGGCCAACTCACAAACATATTGGAATACCTTTTTGAAGCAAATGGAATTTAATTTGCTTTCTTTTTAGTTACTGTCTAAAATTATTTGGCTTGCCAATTAGACAGGGTGACCTTGTGGGAAAGGCTAAGAGAGCAGAAAGAGTAGGTTGCTTTCCCTTTCTGTCTTTATCTTCTGGGGCCCAGTTTTTTTTCTTTCTTTCTTTTTTTTTAAATTCTAGGTTCATTGGTTAGTGGTCACTTTTAGATTGTCACCTACCAAATATACTTCTGGAAAACAAGTATTGTGAATTCTACCAAACTTTCATTTCTTCCAGAAATATTTGAAATTAAAGGTTTTATATTCAAAACAATCTGGACCAAAATACCTTTTCCCCTTTGAATGATTGGTATGCATAAATAATACTAGCCTGCTGACATTTACACATTTGCATTAATACATCTTAAGACTGAAATATGATGGAAATGCTGTAGGGCTGATAGTGGCACATTGTGCCACACTTAACAATGAAGAATGTGATCATGTTCCTGGCACACACATATGCAAAAGGAATGTTAACTTTTCTAGAGAAGCAGTTGAGAGCCAATGTGAGATATTCTGCTTTCCTATGGGTAGGTGGGCAATTGCAGCTTGGATTTCACTTTAGAAATATGCTTGCAAATATAGGCACATTATTTAATTAAGTAATAATTGAGAAAGCGATAGTCCCCATTAAAAAAGCAAAGCTAATTCTGGGCTGTTAAAGGACTCTGAGCTGCCCTAAATAGGTCTTAATTAGCTGGTGCCAATGTGGCTCCACCTTCAGGGATGGATGAAATTAATGAAAGCTAGCAGCAAATAGAATCAATGTTTCAAGATATTCCTGCCTCAGGTGAAGAGGATGAAAAGAAAGGGAGTCATTTTCAAAGACTGTTTAGGAAACAATGCACATAAATCAATTTCTAAAAACATAAAATGGGACACTGATTTGTAAATACAGTATCAAGATCTCTACCTGGCTCATCTTTGCCAGCCTGCTCCATCCATTCCCACTCAATCTTAAGGAGAGAAAAAGAAATCAGTGATGTGTCATTCCTCACTATCTTTGGGGGTGACAGTTTTATAAGCTAGCAAGGGTTTTAAGGGCAGCCCAGGTTTTGCTATTTCAGCTTGGCCATTTTGAAAGTTTCTTGTGTCATTGCGTGGTCAAGTGTAGAGATGAAATTGGCTCTCATCCCTCAGGTTTGCAAACCTTTAGTAATATCTAGAGTGGAAAGGGGTTTCAAGTCTTCTTCCCTGAAAATTTGGGAATCCTCTTGTAGGTGCCTCTGTCAACACACAAGGAAGCTGCCTTAACACACACAGTGTAGCTTGAAGGTGGAGGGCAAAAACCAAAACCAAAATAAAACAACTATGCTAGCCTTATCTTAGAGTCGCCATGGGGTACAGAAATGTGCATAGTTTGCCCAAAGAAATGCCATACCTAGATTCCACAAACAAAGATGTCAGGTTATTCCTAACTCAGAATAAATACCTGCTAACCCCAGGAAAACTTTGACCAAGAGATAATAGGCAAAAGACAGTATTAAAAACAGTATTTTCCATTTTTTTCATTTTGAAGATGGTCTTTGCAAATATAAGTATCTCAGCACTTTTTCAGGAGCAGTGCTGACAAACCTCTGTTAGAATGAATTAATATCCCCATCCCAGCTGGTATATTTGGCAGGAACAAAAAGTTCATGCAGCAGTCATGGGCAGATCCATAGGACTCCTTAGTCAAAAAGCATAATACTGCATTCAGGGTTGTGTTTTCACGCTAACAAGCATTATGAAACAGGGAACTTCCTTTTTACCATTATTTATGATGGCATTCAGTGACCTACATTAGGCCTCCTCTGTAATACACATGCGCTGGAAATTAAAAATTCAAAAAAAAGGAATGATCTATTTTAATAATGGGAGGTAGGGAAGGGCATTTGTAATTTATAAAGATATCAGTACAAACCTTTCATGTGTTTAAAAACACCCTCATGTGCACACACACACACATATACAAATGCACTGGGTGAAACTCTGATATATTTGACAAGACAATTTAGGATTAAAACAAGAGCAACATCTCAAGTTCAGTGATCATATTTTAAAGCAAAAAGCTGTGCAGGACATCAGTGGTTGTGGAAATCAAGACTTCCAAGCAGTCTACTGAGTGAAATAAAGTTCTCTGGGCCAGAGGATGACTTGACAGAAGGCCAGATGCTCAGAAAAATTATACTGTATAGAAAAAAAATCCCAGTAGACATGTATGCTCAACAGTTCTCTAGATGTAGTGGCTTTTAAACCCCCAAAGGGTGTGAAACTCAAAGGCAAAAGTAGGCCTTAAATGGGAAGCTTCATTAAAATATATACAGACTTTTAAATTTTATACAGGCTTTAAAGGGTTTATTTATTTATGTATCATGGGATCTATCTCTGTAGTTGACTTACTTCTCTCTTACAATTATTTCTCCTCTCCTTAGATTTTTTTTTTTTTGACCTATGCCTCCTTCTTCAAGTTTAGTTCAAAATTAAGACAAGTAAGGATAGTTACATTCTTGTCTTTAAAACATATGAGCCAGCAGCAATCTCTGTTTTTTCTCTATTCTTGGATGCTTGACTCTTTTTAAGACAGAGTTGGTTGTTTTGAAAATTTTCATCCTATACTACACCCATCTGTACTACTAGATGTTTAATTGATTGGGCATATATTTCAAAGTACCTTTCACTGTGTCTGGGATGTTATAAGAGCTCTACAGATGTTTGCCAAATTGAATTTTTGCTTCTCTGTAAACAGACTTCTTATTGGATATGGTATTACTGACCTACATGGACTCCTCTAGTTAGCTCTTTTTCTTTCTTTCTTTTGTTCTTGTTTGTTCTTTCTTTCTTTTTTTTGTTTGTTTCAAGGAGTGGAAAGTTTAATAGGCAAGAAAGAAGGAAAAAGCTCCCCGTACGGAGACAGAGGGAGGGGTGCTCCGAGCGGAGAGAGAAAAACCCCATAGCTCCTTTTCTTAGTGAAGAGTAGGTCCTCTAGATCAGTACAGTGCTTTTCAAACTTTAATGTACATCAAGCTACCTGCTGACCCAAATGATTTGAGGCAGGGCCTGAGAATTTTCATTTCTAACAAGTTTCCAGGCCCGGCCATCCTGTTCATCTGCAGATGGCACTTTGAATTATGCTATTAACAAAGTAAAAGACATTCATTTTTTCTTGAACCAAATAAATACATAAGTCAAGAATATCTGTTTCCCAAATAGCTTTGTAATCTGCTTGTAGTTGGATCCTAACTTTGTGATCCTGCCCTATTCCTTAGCAAATTAATAATGGGGCTCAGAGAAGTCCTTAAGAATTCAACTAGAGACTCGTGTATCCGAATTGTGTTTATGTGTTCATTTCTTTCATTGAACAACAACACATTTCCTAAGGACAGGGACTACACCCATCTCCATTTTATTCTCAGATCTAGCATAGCGGTGGTTAGCCATAAAATACAGTACCAAAAGAATGTATTATTTTCACTCTCTGTCTTTCAGACAGAGATAAAGGGGCCATGGATGTTTCAAGTGTCCTTAAATTGACCTCAGCAATAACTCCTTTTCTTTGTTCTATTATTGTCACTACCACTGCTCTAGTTTAGGCCTTCTTTACCTCACACATACATGACTGCTTATCTAGTCCTACCTCTATGTTTTGGCAGAGATAGTTCCCTCTGCCTAAATTGCACTTTCCCCTGTCACCGTGCACACACATGCAGGCCATACTTTATGAACAAGTCAAATGTTACCTTTTCATGAAGCCTCTTGTAATATCCCTACAGAATTCATACTTCCCCTGAAAATCGTAGGGTTATGGACTTCCTTGTTATAGAAATAATCACTTTCTACCCTGTGTTATTGTTATTTATGTTTAATCTCTTCAGGTGGTCCATAAACTATTTGAGGGAATACCAGCCTTGTTTCTCCAAGCACCTTGACATAATGCTTGACTTTAATAGGTATTCAGTAAAGATTTAATGGGTGAATGAATAAATAAATGGATGAGTAAAAGAAATAACACTTAATATCTTTTTTAAGCTTAAAAGTCCCTTTGCCATTGTTGAAATACCAGTGAATTTCAAAATACTTTTTTTCAGCAAGAAGGGTCACAGCAATGCCAAAGAGGCAAGTTCTAGGATTGGATTTTGATAGAAAAGTTTCCACAGTTCTATTTAGAGAGACCACGTCTTACTTTATTTTACCCAAAGGCTGGCAAATCTATTACCTTCTCTAGGGTTTTTATGATTGGGCACTGGGTTTTTAATAAGTAACTGGCAGAGCCATTCCTCAAATACAGGTTTCCATTTTAGTTTCACTTCAGCTGTGAAGCAAATTCCGAGGCTTCACTCACAATTCTGTTAGCTGTCAGTTGCCTGGTGAGAAAGCAAATCCTAGTACCCAAAGCCAAAGTTATACTCTTGGGCTTCAGGAGGCAAATATAAGCACCACCACAGAAGTCAGAAAACAAAATACCCAAGTAAAGGAGAACTGAAAACTCTCATAAAACAACCTGAGCTTCTCTACCAAACTTTAAATTGCCCTCCAGAAAATATTTTCTTCTTTGCTAACAAAGAAAATAAATTGCCTTACTTTTTAAATGCCTTCATGATGAACATAAAGAAAAAATTGGTAGTGGTGTCTTTCAACCAACTGCATAAATGAAGAATAAATTTGTATATAGACTAAGAGGAAAATTAATGAAAGCATTTCTGGCATATTCAGATCATGTCACTCTCCTGCTCAAAATCCTGCAATAGTCCTCCATTTTCCTTAGAATAAAAACACGTGTTTACAGTGACTTCCAATCACTTCTGATGAGTCTACCATGATAGCATTTAAAATTGAAATCCTTACCTCACATACCCAGCATTCCCAATTTTCCTTACCTTGTTCTATTTTATTTTTTTCTCTTATAGCATTACCTTCTAACATTCTATATAATATACTTATTTATTTTAATTTTTAGTGTTTTCTATGTATTTCTCCTACTGGGATATGAGTTCTCTAAGGCCAAGGATCATTGTTTTGTTCATAATATATCTCAAGCACCTAGAAGAATATATGTTGTGTAGTAGACACTCAATATTTGCTAAATAAATGACCTAGAGGTGGAAAAACAATTAAATAAAGGATTCAGGCAAACTTGCAAAAAGTTATCATGGGAGTCTTTAATCACTTAAAGAAAAAAATGCATCCACTCAGAAACAGTGCAATTAAGTTACAAGTTTAAGGCTGTTTTTCTGCTGTTGTTTTACAAAAAGGTGCTAGTATTGAAGCTGTCTTATCCAAGAGATCATCATTTCACTCAAGGAACTGGTCTGACTGATTTTTATTCTTCAACACATGGACCAGTTGTTTAAACAGAATTGATTCCTGATTTCTTTGGTATCCAGGGGAAACAGCAAAAATCTCTCATTCTTATTTGGATTAGTAGAACAGCGGTTCTCAAACATGAGCTTGCATCAGAATTACAAGGGGTGCTGATTAAAACACAGATTGTTGGGCTCATTCCTGGACTTTCTGGGTTGGTATGCTTGGATTGAGGCCCAAGAGTTTGCATTTCTAACAGAATTCCAGGTAATGTTGCTGCTGGTCCTGGGATCACACTTCAAGAACTACCATGATAAGGAATTCTAAGATATCAAGTCACATTCAATTATTTTGAACATTTGGTCCTATAATCTTTATTCTATTGGCATATTGTTGCACGAACATCTAGCACTATTTTTGTTATGATATTTTTCACGGCGAGGAGATTTTTAACCTCCTGTGAAAGTCCTACTGCAACTCTGTCATTTTATTCTTCACTTTCTTAAGATCTTGCTCCTCTGTAATTATACCAGATGGTGCTGCTCATTAGCTTATAAGGGAGTGATGCTTCATCATTCTAGACAGAGAGACAAATCACTCGTGTTCTCTGACTTTTGAATCAAGAATCAACATTTGGGTGTATGTTCAACCTGCTATTTGCTTTGCAATGTTGCTCATTAGGTATTTATTACCCTGACAGTGTATGAGTTAGTCATTTTCCTTCTGCCGTGTAGTTCAGATTAGCACTGTTTGACAACTGCCATCATCACAGGATTACCTCCAATAATATGTAATTTCTTTTTTGCCTATGTTATCTGGGTGAGGTAGTTATCTAGGAAGTATATCTACAAACGGAAGATCACAAACAGCATTCAATTCTCTGACTTATCATGTTATAAATGGATAACTAGGGCCATTTCCTTGGAGTTTCTACCCCTGCGATTGGCATTGCTGAAAAGAAGGGAATATTATGACCAAAGCCAAGCATTCTTTTTCATTTATTGTATGCTTTTTTTATGAAGAAGGTGGTATGAAGGAAGCATACGATTTAATGAAAAGCATTGAAAAAGAACAGAAACATTTATTAAGCTCTACTGGCAAAATGGATGGGCAACCCTTTACAGAAACATGGAAACCATGCAGAGCAGAGAACTGGTTAAAATTTAGAATGTGGAAAACAGTCTTATCTGAGATATTCAACAATTGGAGCAAAAACATATTTTCTTTTTCTTTATAATCTTCACTAAAAGGAGAACTAAAGTTATTACTAGATAACTCATGCAAAAGCACTATTACAGGCATGTAATAACATTCTTCTGATGTGAATAGGTTGTTTATTCTCTCCTAAAATACTTCTCTACACAGTTTTAATATTAAACTTATGAAATTTTCTTGAACTTTTGTTGATTGGAGGGTAGTAGAGAGAGAAGGGGATATAGTTGGGAGCTTTTGGGAAGGATTGTCAATCTATCTTAATTCTTCTAGTTGATAGTAGATTTTTGACCATTAAATCTTTACTAACAAAGGTGTTAATATTCTCGTAATGAAATGAGTGTCCTACATTACATCAGCTGTATCATTGTGGAGGCACAGAAGCTCCGAAGGTAAATGCAAAACAAAGAATGGTTGCTATTCCAAGGTGACTTTTTCATGACATGTTCTATATTTCTGATATGTCTTCTAGTCTTAACCTGTGAGTTCATAGCAGACACAGTTGGTTTTATTTAGGAGTGCATTAAAATTTATTCCATTGAGCAAATTTCACTTTTGCTTCATAGTGATTGTAATTAATTTGCTCTTTATCTTCTCTTTATCTTTACTTCACTCATTACTCATCTGACAGCTCGCCATCCCATCTTAATTAGGAGAGGAGACCCTTCCAAAAGTGAACCATTGGCAGTTCTGTCATCTGGAAACAGATACATAAAATGTGTTAAAAAACAGAAATGACTATATAACTGGTTCATCATATTTCCTTAACAGGTGGATTCTTGGTGGGCAAAGATCATGTTTCTGGTGCTTTTGCTGCCAAGCACATTGTGGGTGTTCAATAAATGTTAAATAATAAGAAGAGTTTCCTAATTAAGATGAACATTTTTCTCTATTAAGCAGATGGTGCTCAATAGGAGTAACCCATTATTTACAAGTATGACACAAGGTGCTGGCAATTGTTGAGGAAACGTGGCTCTCACTTCAGATGCTGATTATATGTTAAAGCAAACTTTTGTGACAAACAGCTTGGTCGATATTAGTTAATGTTTGTGATTAAAACTGTTACTAAAGATGGACTTCTGTATGTAGGTCTGTAATTCTGCTGTTTTGATTCTTAATATTGGCTTCACCTATTCAAGTATTTCTGGCTATATGATGCAAGGCAAGTTTGGGCAAATCAGTGTATACCTGATTTTACCCCATAGGTTCACCATTTGATTTGAATTCTCATCCTTGTCTGATTTCTAAAGAGATTTTTGTTTTGAGTCCTTTGAGTCTCTTTGCGGTTACTAAAGCTAGATGTGAACACCTCCGTGATATTTGCAATGCTTATATTCGTAGCTGAAACCTCAGTGGAACTAAGGAGAGTTAATTAGGCATTCCCAAAAATACACATCGTTTTATGATTTTGCAGATCACCCCGATGAAAATAACAGTTTAATTTTGTCAAGTCATGTAAATTATAGTGAGAGGGATGATGAGAGTTCTCAGCTCTTTGGAGAAGTTAATTTTGTTGTCAGCACATCCACATTTCAAAAATCACAAACTAGAGGCGGAACTTTTCAGTGCCAGTGAGATTTGGTGATCAGATACTGTTTTCATTTCTAATGTCTGCCTTCTGTATAGAGCCTATGCAAATAGGGGCTTTCAAGGATGCAAAAGTAGCAGCTTCCCCTATTAGGAGCGTAACTAGCAGCTGCTGTGTTTTTCATAAAAGAGAAAACATCCTGTTTACTAACATACAACCATACGCCCTCACCCACGTACACTCACACCAAGCTCTTTTATTTAGGCAGAGCTTTTATTTTGGTTTGAGATAGGCAGCACAGAAATGCAGTATTTTACAAACATTCCTTGAGCACATATCCCCTGGGTGCTAAGTAGGTGTCAGTCATTGTTCTAGATGTGGGGAATCCACTGATACTTGAAACACATTCTCTAATTTTACTGGGAACTCGTCGGAACTTCTGACATTCGTTGGCAAGTTCTTTGCATCTGGTCTCACCTCCTTATTTTTAATATTTATAAACCATGTTCATCAGGATGTCAGTAGAGAAGAAATGAAAGTAGCTGAGAAACCCTGCCGAGAGAGACCAAATCCCAAAGTGAACTAAAAATGTCTTGACCACAAGGATAGAAAGTGAACTAAGATATGTTCTTGAGGCAGCAAAAATAAGTATTGTGCCAAAATCCAGGCTTTACCTCAGTGTCAGATAATCAATGGACTAGAGATTTCACTGTGTTCCCCACAGCCCTGTTAAGAAATCAAGACCATGTGCTTTGTCTATAATCCTGGAGTCAGCCCAGAAGATGAGCTCATAAATATGTTAGCTTAAGTAAAGTTTATGATAATATAGACGATGAATCATCTTCCTGTTTTGAAAAGCATGTATTCTATAACTCAGGATTTCTGGAGTCCCTCCAGAAATCTACGTGACTTTTGCCCCATTTTCTTTAGGTCTTGATTCAAATGTCGCCTTAGAGAGCCCTTTTTGGACAACACTCTCCCACCCCCAACTCTCCCTTTTCTGCTTTTCAAACTCTATTTTCCTTTATGTTACTTGTCATGGCCTGATATGTGTTTGCTATTGTCTGTCTTCCCTTATTAGACTGTAAGCACCATGAGGGCATAACTTGTTGTTTACCTCTCTGCCCCCTCAAATAGCATCTGACACACATAGGTGACACTACCCAGTTGTTGAGTGGGTAACATGAGGTTGTTTGGGATTGTTAGTTCATTATCCTAGGCCTACACAAGGTCAGCATCACCAATATCTCTGTCTTCCACCTTCACATCTTGTCTCACTGGAAGATCTTCAGAGACAACAACATGCATGGAGCTGTCATCTCCTATGATAGCAATGCCTTCTTCTGGAATACTGCCTGAAAGACCTGCCTGCAGCTGTTTTACAGATATATATATATCTGTACATATATATATATATATATATATATATATATATATATATATATAGAGAGAGAGAGAGAGAGAGAGAGAGAGAGAGAGAGAGAAAGAGAGAGAGAGAATGCCCTCTAAAATAATGATGAAAAATAAAGTAAATACATAAGCCTAGTAACATAGTTGTTTATTATCATTATCAAGTATTATATACTGTACATAATTGTATGTGTTATACTTTTATATGGCTGGACATGCAGTAGGTTTACCTAAACCAGCATCACCACAAACACATGAGTAATGCGTTGTACTATGATGCTATGACAGTTACGACATCAGTAGGCTAGAGGAATTTTTCAGCTCCATTTATAATCCTATGAGACCATGGTCATATATGCGGCTCATCTCTGACTGAAATGTCGCTCTGTGGCACATGATTGTTTAACTTTCATGAGAGATTCTGATAACCAGGGGAATATTGAGGTGATATAATTTAATCCAAAAAAGTAGATGTTTCAAATAAGATTTTGTATTGGGTAAATAAATGATTACTGTTTGGCTTTTTGGAATTTCATGCATAGCTCAAGAATCTCTGTTGCCAACTTCATCGTCTCCTTAGTGGTACAGAGATCTCAGCAAAGAAACTCAGAAGTGAGCACAACACACTTATTTAATGGGTAAGGAAACCTAAGACCAGGGCAATTCTTGTGACTTTCTCAAGTCCCACCTCTTGTAGTGAAACTTCATTCATGGGGTTTTATGAATCCTAGGCTAGTGTCATGTTTACTGGCTCACAAGGACTGCCACCATTGAATTGAGCACCAGGTTGAGTATTTCTCAAATGTGCTCTGGGGACCATCTGCTTCAGAATCTTCTGGAGGGTTCTGCTAGAAACATAGCCTCTCAGCCCTGTGGATTCAGAACCTCTGGGAATGGCTCTGCATTTAAACAGTTCCCCAAGTGTGCCTTACACATTCCTATGCCTGGAGAACCAATGACCCAATATGTGCAAGGATTCTTGATTCTCCTCCATGGAAAAAAAAAATTAATCATATCTCCAAACTATATGAGTACATATCTATTGAGAACCTGGACCAACAGTTTTTCTTGGGGAGGGACACTGGTCCATATTAAAATCAGGTTAGTTTTACCATCAAGTTGGATAATATGAGCTACTTTGAACTTTTGGGCTTAAATCTATCTAGTTCATTAATTTCTGCCACAAAATTTTTACAGTGCACGTTGCCAGGAATTCAGAGATAACTGAGACAACCCCATTGCAGTTGGGGGAGACAGATATAGTTTCACAGGGCTACAGAAAAGCCCCGAAGGGCCTGTCTTGTCTCCATGTGAGACCTCAGAACCACGTAATGCAACCAACCTTAGTTACATAGTAAGTAACCAACCAGGTGTGTATAGTAAGCTGCATTCCTAAATGTCTTTGTATAGTTCTGGACATCTCTCTAAGTCCACCAAATAGTCTCAGTCTTCACACAAAGAATAGTGAGGAGATCTGTTTATTCTCAGAGTTAGTGGACAAAAGCAAATACTCTATTAGGTGTTATTAGTATTATTATTGTTATTATTTTCAGGACCTACACCCAGCCCCTTGTTGCCATAATCGCTATCCAATCACACTGCCTTTTTCCTTTGTTATAATAAATTTCTCCCACTCTTCATCATCTTTGAGGATGAATCATACAGTTCATCAGCATCTTACTTCCTGACATACAACCCTGAAATTGAACAATTCAAAAAATTTCCCAGAAATGACTTTGTGGGATTTTAATCTAATTCTCTGAGTGGTGAAAACTCTTTAAGACATTTTTCAAAGGCCAGGTTTTTAAATATTTCATACCATGGAAACTGTCTTAGGAAAGAGTTGGGGACTTAAGGTCACAAAAAATGAGAAAAATTATACTTGAGAAAACCTTGTAAACTAGAACTTCTTGTAAGAATATTAATATGTTATTTTTATCCGTCTTAAAATTTCCTCAGGCATGTGCTGAATGACCTACTTCATGGTTGTAGTTTTGTTGTTCTTTCCACGTTATTTTGCAGTTCTCCCTGTGGCCATCATATTGATTTTAACACTGTGGTCATCATTATAGGAAAATGGAGGCATTAATAACTTGGTCTCTGTGGACAGATTGTAATAGAAAACCTTATAAATAATTGCCCACTAATGGGAAAATTGAAAATATGCACTGTATTATAATGGTCATAATGTAATCATTAAAATTATAATTATGTGACAATGAAAGAACTCATTATGCATTAGTTTATCTTTACATAATGCTAATAGCTAATGAAAGTGTGACAATTAGATCTAATTAAGTTTAACAACATTTCTGCACTTCTCGTAAACAGGCTATGTTTTGCCAGAAATTGTATATGTGGAGACATTAGTGATGCCGAGGTCCATCTCATATGAGTTTTGAAATGTAACCATCAGTCCTATGAAGAACCTTAACTTTATAATGCCTTTTTGTTAAATGAACTGGAAGTATGAGTCTTTACTAAGGGTAGCTTTATAAAAAAGTTTCTCAGATTGTGTCATGTTTTAGTTAAAAATAACAATTAGTCCTTCCTCTTCTACTAATCTGTGCATATATATTTGTGTGTGTGTATGTGTATGTATGTACTTGACTCATCTGTGTTTTGTTTTTAACAATAGAATTGTTATACTGAATTCTCAAGTTAGAGGTTTGATTGATTGATGATAATTAATAAAGTAGATGTTGGTTTCTTGTCATAGATTATAGCATATAACAGTCCACCATGTCCTATCTGTATGATCTAGGTCAAGTGTAAACTCTCTGTGCTTCAGTTTTCTCATGTATAAAGTAGTATCTATACTTTTGTTAGAATTAAACTAGAAATTTATAAATTTCTTAGCCTGGGCATAGCACATGGTGCTAGTATTTACTATTATTAGTAGGAATTATTTTATATCTATATCATAATATCGAGAATAATTCCAGCTAGTATCACTTTTCCTCCACTGACATTTTATGCATTGCACATTTAGATAATCATCCAGACTTTTATTTTTCCATCATTTAGAAAAATCATCACATACATCATATTGAAAACAGTATAGGGACCTTCAATATGTGCTCAACATATTCTTCAGAGTGGAGTTTTAAGACTCTTGAGCACTGGAAGACATTGGCCAAGTCACCAGGGTTTCCAACTGCTCAGGTTTCACTTACGGAATGATAGACTGTGAGCTCAACTATGAATGACTCTTGGCCGCTGTCATCAGTCTTGGATCATCAGGAAGCCTCAGAAAACAGAGACTGTTCAAGTAAATACAGGTAGAAATCGGCAAACTCAGTCACTTGCTACCATGCTTCCAAAAAGCCATGATACTGGTCTTTACTTTTCTACCATTCCTTTTATTAATATATGTTCAGTACAAATGAAACATTCTCTCCCCAAGAGGACTCATTCACTTCCATAAGTCAACCATCACTGCTACTTCTTGTCTCCATCTCTGCTATCACTTCTAAACATTGGTCTGTAAAACTAGGTTGGCCTTTAGGCATTTTCTGTGTGAAATTCAATCTGTTTAAATTTGACTTATCTTTCCTAACCAAAATGTAATTGAGTTACCAAGTCCACAGTCACTTACTTCAAAATATTCTTTGATTATATGCTTTGTTTCTATCTAGAGGCTCTCATTGTCTCAGGTCTAGACTATGAAAATAGTCTCCATCTATTCTCACTGCTTTCCATCTTTTGCCCTTCAATCTGCATTTTATACTTCCACCAGATTAATCTTCCTAAATCACTTTTACATTTCATTCACCTACCCACAAAACTTTGATGGTTCTTCATTGCCTTTAGTTTCTTTTATCTGGCATTCTTATCCCTCAAAGAATTTTGTCCAGCAATTTTTCTAAGTTTGTTGCCAACCAGTCCCTACAGTTGTTCTCTGGCCCAACCAAATGGGTCTGCTCATTATCTCCAGATATACATTCTAAGCTTTGCATCTTTGCTGACTCGATTTCTCAGCTGAAATGCTGTTCCTTTTCTACTCTTGTCAAATAAATCATTTAAGGCATAGCTCAAGAGTTGACTTTTTCCATGCAGCTCTCTCTAACAGCCCCATTTATCCCTCCCTCCTATGAATTCCTCAAGCATTTATTTTTCTTGCCCTGTATCTTGCACTTGTACAGGCTAGTTTGGCTGCTTCTTATCTTTTATGTATAGTTCCAGCTGGCCAATGGGATTGGCAATATTGGAAGCCCCTCAAGGCTGTTTTTTCATCTCTCTGTGCAGAGTTCTCAGTGTATATTAGGTCCTTAACAAATATTTTTTTATGAAAGTGTCAATTTCGTAAGCACTTGAAGATAGTACTAAAAAGCCTTCTTGCCACTTGGTTCTGCCTGGAGCTGATTTCATACTTACAAAGTAATGTTTTCTGAGCCTTCTGCTTATAGAAATCTTGTAAAGCCTCTTGGTAGAATGAAGCATGATGCCCTCTACCCTGAACTCAAAGACCTTTTTGGGAAAGTATTATTTTAGCTGAGAGTTTAAGGTCGAGGACAGACAGATTCCTGTGATGCAGAGATCAGCATCACAGCCCTGGCAGCCCCCGCCTCTTGCTGAGAACAGCTGTTTCAAATGCCCATTTTGGAAGGGCCCTTAACTTTCCTTAGGGCTGCTAAGAGCAAGTTCTGGATCACCTGTAGCTGCTGCTGCTTAGATAACCCCAGAAACAAAAGCAGGTGAACACTGGGTATGCTTGCCTCAACTTTGCCACTAACTAGTTAAGCTTGGGAAGCCAGCTCACTTCCAACAGTCTCAAATGCTTTATCTCCTCTGCCCTAAAGTGGGTGAAGAGCTCCAGAATTAAAATTTGATAATTTTTATTTTATTTTTAAATCAAAGGTAGCTGAAAGTTGAATTTTGATTAAAAAAATAAAATTCAAGACAAATCCACCTGAATTTTGTAGCTCTTCATTTCATAGATATAAATCTATCACAAATTATCATTCTGTCTTTCTTTCTGTCTCTCAGTTCCTCTCCCTTTCTGTCTCTCTCATACGCATGCACACATATACACAAAATATTCCATAAAATCAGTTTTTACCAGAAATCTCTTTCATGCTGGTTCTCCTCTATGTAGAAAGAGCTACAAATGAAATGGAACATGGGAATAGAACAAGAAGCTGATTCTCTTTTAAATTGCCTTATTTGTTTTTTATTTGGGAAGTCCGAATTTTTGAAGACTTAATATAACCCTGCCCCAATATACACTGTCTCTCGCATTATTAACATCCCCCCCGCCCAGAGTGGTACATTTGTTACAACTGATGAACCTGCAGTGACACATCATTATCCCCCAGAGTCCACAGCTTACATTAGGCATCACTCTTGGCATTGTACATACATTTTATGGGTTTATACAAATGTATAAGGACATGTATCCACCATTATAATACAGAATAGTTTCACTGTCCTAAAAGTCTTCTCTGCTCTGTCTATTCATCCCTCTCTCTCCCCTAACCCCTGACAACCAATAATCTTTTTACTTTCTAATTGTTTTGCCTTTTCTAGAATGTCATATACTTGGAATCATACAGTATGAATCCTTTTCAGACTAGATTCTGTTAGTTAGTAATATTATACTCCTTTAAAGTTCTTACTTATTACACCCATTTAAAGTTCTTCCATGACTTTTCATGGCTTGATAGCTCATTTGTTTTTAGTGCTGAATAATATTCCATTGTCTGAATTGTACCACAGTTTATTTATCCATTTATCTACCGAAGGACATCTTGGTTGTTTCCATGTTTTGTCAATTATGGATAGAGTTGCTGTAAATATCTGTGTGCAGGTTTTTGTGTTCATGTAAATTTTCAACTTGTTTGGGCAAAAAAAATGTTTTATGTTATACGCTGAAAAATACTGGCTGAAATATGTAGCTAAGTTGCCTTTATTGCCTTTTTTTTTTTTTTTTTTTTTTTTTTGAGACAGAATCTCACTCTGTTGCCCAGGCTGGAATGCAGTGGCACAAACATGGCTCGCTGAAGCCTTGACCTCCTGGGCTCAAGTGATCCTCCCTCCGTAGCCATCCAAACAGCTGGAAATACAGGCGTGTGCCACCATGCCTGGATAATTTTTAAATTTTTTTTGTAAAGACGGAGTCACTCCATGTTGCCTAGGCTGGTTTTGAACTTCTGGGCTTAAGTGACCCTCCCACCTTGACATCCCAGAGTGATGGGATTACAGGCTTGAGCCACCATGCCCAGCCTACTTTTGTATTCTCTTATAATGTTGAGTGACTTACCTTTTGGGAGTTATGGATATTAGATATAACTTGAAGTGTTTTTTCTTCATTTGTACCATCAAAAGATGTTTTTGGTGTTCAATGAAAATTGTTTCAAAAGGAATTTGGCAGTCCCCAGGCTTCTACAGGCGGTTTTGAGGATGAAATGTGGGGGCATCTCCATTCTCATTATGTTGGTTTCTCCTTGTGACAAAAACCTTTTGCCATCCCGCCTGCTTCCCCTCTTGTGCTCTATCTTTTCTCTCCTCTTTCTTTCTGCTACCTGCTCACTCTGTTTTCTCTGTATCTCTTTGTTCTTTCTCAGAGCTCTTGCCTCTGACACGCTTTTTAGTGCCATCGTTTTTTGAGACAGCCTGATTTGATCACTGTCTTTTCTCTCTCCCTTTGAAAGCTTTCTCTGTTCTGTGTATTTCCTAGATTACTGGTGATACTTGTCATTCTGGTTAGAGTTTGCTCCTGTTTTGATTTCATTTTTCCATAAGATTTCTGTTTGGTTGATTTTTTTTAACCTTAAGAAAAAAAGAGATATTTTTTACTTGCATTCCACTTTTCTTTCTGTTCTGCTCTGTAATGTGAGTGTGCAATATGCTCTAAAGTCCAAAAGGATAGTTAACACAGTGGGTGGTGGGGCTATGCATAATTTCTGCCATCTTTCTTATAGCATTCTGTTTTCTGAAATTGTTTCATGGTGCATATGTATACATAATAAGAAAGAAAAAGCAATGAAACGATTTCTATTTTGACAAGGAAAAAAATCTTAATGAGAGCCTGGCTTTGGGTCTTGCCTCTAGCTCTCCATGAAACCTTTTTCTTATCTGTCTTCACCACCAAGCATAACGACAATGGCTGGCTGAGCTGGAGATGGACAGCAGTCTGTGGGGATTGTGTAAGTGATCCAATGGTTAGCTGGAACCTACCAAACTGCAAGTCATGGGTCACTTCTGTTGATTCCCCAAGGCTAGGCTCTTACTGTCAATTGTTACTAAATGGAAAAAAATGCAGAGAAATAGCACTGACTGCCTTATGAAATCTAGTACCCTTTGTTCAATATGACAATTAGTTTTGAAAGCTGCTGATGATAGCAGACAGGGGTGACATGTGATAATGCTTATTCATTATGGTAGCATCACACTGTGATTGCAGCATTTACTTTTTATTTTATCTATTTATTCATTCATTTATTTATTTTAGCATTCTTATTGATTGCTCTTATTGATTACTGCATGCTCATTTAAGTTGCATGACAAATGCTGTTATTTGCTCACTCCTCACAGAAGGCTTCGAAAAGCAAACCATGGCAGGTCACCCAGAAACCAAGGTGGCAGGGCACTGAATAAAATTCAGCCCCCCAGATTTTCTTCCAAGTGGTGTAATCGTAAACATGGGTTAGCTCCTTTCTAAGGTGGCAGGAATCAAAGACAGAGGTAATAAACTTTGGCCAGAGAGGAGGCCCGTTTTTACATGCTTGTAAAGTTGTTTTTACATGCTTGTACAATGGAGTGTGTAAATTCACAGTCCATTGTGAACATAGGCATGGTATTTCATGACTATAAACTGTCATGTTTTAAGCACTTTGGTCTGTCAGGCTAACTAAATATAAGCCCCTGTCCTAAAGAATCAAGCTCACATAGTATGACAAATCAGCATTTTATTTATTTGTGCTAAAAGCATTTATTGAACAGCTGTGTACTAAAAATCCTGCAACAAGAAGTAACATTGAAATTTCCTTAAAGAGCTTCTTCTATTGAGGAATGTAGACATATTAACAAATAAATACAAGGTAGGATTATAAAAAAGTATTTTAGAAGAGGTAGCTATTTACAGGATAGAGTAAAGGGAGAGGTTAAAGTTAAAAAGTTAAATTAAACTATTTTTTATTGTCATATGAACAAAAGTATCTTCATGTTAAATTAACTACAATTAGCTGATATTTGTATGCAACTGCTTTTTATGAGCTGTCACTAGAAGATGACTTTTTACTGCCTTTTTTTCTCTGTTTTTTTGTTTGTTTGTTTGTTTGTTTGTTTGTTTTGAGACAGGGTTTCACTCTGTCACCCAGGCTGGAATGCAGTGGCAAGATCTTGGCTCACTGCAACCTCCGCCTCCCAGATTCAAGCAATTCTCGTGGCTCAGCCTCCTGAGTAGCTGGGCCTACAGGCATGCATCACGAGGCCCAGTTTATTTTTGTATTTTTAGCAGAGACGGGGTTTCACCATGTTGGCCAGGCTGATCTCAAACTCTTGACCTCAGGTGATCCACCCACCTTGGCCTCCCAAAGTGCTAGGATTATAAGCCTGAGCCACCATGCCTGGCCACCATTTTATATTTTGATAATTCATATTTAGTACTCTCAGTCATTTAGTTACTCAACATCTGAGTTTCTTTATCTATAAAATTGACTTAAACGTCTATGTGTTCAATATTCAAAAAGTATATTGGTTAGGAATATTTTAAAATGTACAACAAAGAGGTGACTATGGAATCTAAAATCAATTTGAGAATACATATAAAGTTAAAGGTATTATAATTCTTATTAGCTTATATGTGGGGAAAACAAATGATTAAATATATGCATGTTATGAAAGAAAAATTTATGAAGTAAATATGTAGAAGCTGCAAATGGTGAGAATAATCCAGTGTCTCCTCTTTGAGAAATAAGGAATATTCTTTTTCATTTGCTAGAGCAAAGGTTAAAGAAAGTTTTAAAGACTTGATATTCCTGTATTTGGATAGATCATAGATAATCATTGTCCTGAATGCTGAGTAAACAATTGAATACATCTAAAAATGTGACATGCATTATGCTGAGACCCTGGTAGTACTCTCTCTGAATAATGTTATTTGGGCAGAGCTAAAATGACTTAACTGTAATTCCCCTAAAATTAATGTTTCTTTTTTCTTTCTGAAAAAGTAGTTTTCATAGGATTTAGACAATATTTCAGCATAACTTCAAAGTAATAATAAGTTTGATGTGTTCATGGTTGCATTGGTAATTAGTTTCAGCTGATAAATATCTGTGGCTCATAGAGAATAGCAATCAACAACAGACCTATCCCCTTATGCTTCAATCTTTTCTGTTTTTATTTTTATTTTTTTTAATGTTTTATTTCCATAGGTTATTGGGGAACAGGTGGTATTTGGTGACATGAGCAAGTTCTTTAGTGGTGATTTGTGAGCTTTTGGTGCACCCATCACCCAAACAGTACACACTGCACCCAATTTGTAGTCTTTTATCCCTCACTCCCTTCCCACCCTTTCCCCCCGAGTTGCTTCATCCTTTTCTAAAACTCTTTAATATGGAGTAAAAGCCAAAATCACTTTTTTTCATTTTTAAAACACCTTTGAATAAAATTTGTAATCCAATCTCTTTTGTATTAAAGCATTCGAATGCAAAAAGTGTAAATTTTATCTGTGTGTGTCAGTTTGCAATTTCCTAAACTCACTTAAGCTCAAATTGCTAATAATTAAATGAGACTGAGTTCGAAGATAGATTAAAGGACAGCTGATTGAGGATGGCAGTAATTCCTAAAGGACCCAAAAGTTCATCAGAATATCACATTTAGGAAACTGCTGGTCATTAAGGTGTTAGGTTGTGAATTTGAGCCTCAATGGATGCTGCTTTCTTTTAGAATGAATTACCAGGTGGTTATTGAGGTATACTGAGTCAGGATTTTTTAATTTAATGAGTGCTGTGTAACCCTTAAGAAATCAAGGCCAACATTTTTATTTTTTACCTGTTTGTGGTGCATCAGCCATTATTTAATACATTAAACATTGGAAGTAAGATCTTAACCAAAAATACAGATTTTAACCAAAAACATATATGTTAGGGCTTTTTAAAGCATTTAATGAATCCTTAGTTTTGTACCAGGTACCGTGCCAATTATGTTTCTTACATTATATCATTTAATTCTTACAATAATTTTTCCTTCATGAGGAAAAATATCCTCCCTCCCCTCACAAGGAATTGAGACATAGTGATGCTGTCTTGAATGCTGGGTAAATAACTGAATAAAGTCACATTAAGTAGAGTCCAAACTTAGCTTCATTTAGGATAATATTCAACACATTTGGGGAATTTTTTTAAGTTGTTCCCATTTTGAAAATTGACATAACTATAATGTCATCATCATTTTTAGGAAATGAACCTTGACATATCCTAGGAATTTTGTTTTCAATCTCCAATCCAGGTGGCATTCTGGAAAGTGGACTGTTACTCTGACCAGACATTCAGCCTGGGTGAGCTTTGCTGTACACTCAGCTGACCTACTTGTTTAAGGGTTTTTAAAACTCCTGTGTTGACAATAGTAAGCGTGACTCCCCTCTGTGTACCTGTGATCAACTGAATGTACAATATTACAAAATAAGGGCTACTTCTTGGTTTCTTTATGTTTTTTCCTTAAGTCTTCACATCCTTAAAGGAAATGTATTTTATAAAATTAAGTCTGAACGAGAAAGCAAAGCCCCATCTAACAGAAGAGATCGTGTCCTTGGAAGATGATTTCTTCATCTCAGCTTTCTCAGGTCTCTCGAGATATTTATTCATAGCCCTCCTATGGAAACACAGGATTCTCAATGTGAGCAGCTCTGTTAGGTTTCATGTCATTGCCTCTCAGCAGCCCTGTTCAGTAAGATTTTCAGTGTCTGATTGTTCTTATAATCAAATGTGCTTTTCCGATTTCCAAGGTAAATTTGCTTTCTAATAAATATAACATTCGTTGGTGCCCAATAAAGTCTTTTTTTTTAACTTGTCGAATTACTTAGTACAGAAAAATAGCTATAATTCTTTCCTTTCTTTTTTTTTTCTGAGACGGAGTCCCGCTCTGTCATCAGGCTGGAGTGCAGTGACGTGATCTCGGCTCACTGCAACCTCTGCCTCCCGAGTTCAAGCTATTCTCCTGCCTCAGCCTCCTGAGTAGCTGGGACTACAGGCACGCACCACTACGCCCAGCTAATTTTTTTTTATTTTTAGTAGAGTGGGTTTCACCATGTTGGCCAGGACGGTCTCGATCTCTTGACCTCATGATCCGCCCGCCTCGGCCTCCCAAAGTTCTGAGATTATAGGCGTGAACCACCGTGCCTGGCCAAAATAGCTATAATTCTACATTAATAATAATATTAATCATTTTGTTTCATTTGGAACTTTTTTCAATTTTGCATTTTCTGAATTTCTTAAGGTCGATTCTAAGAATTTACTTCGTAAATCACAGGTTCTCAATAAGTATTTTGAAAATTAACGTCAAAATAAAAAGAACTGAACACTCCAGGTATAGAGAAGGGTTCATTTAAACTTATTTTCTCTAAGATGATCGATCTTCTACATTTTTTAAATGAAATAAGATGCTATAAAACAACATATTCTGACTTTTTTTTTTTTTTTTCAGTGAGACAGAGTCTCGCTCTGTCACCCAGGCTGGAGTGCAGTGGCGCGATCTCGGCTCACTGCAAGCTCCACCTCCCGGGTTCGCGCCATTCTCCTGCCTCAGCCTCCTGAGTAGCTGGGACTACAGGCGCCCGCCACCGTGCCCGGCTAATTTTTTGTGTTTTTAGTAGAGACGGGGTTTCACCGTGGTCTCGATCTCCTGACCTTGTGATCCACCCGCCTCGGCCTCCCAAAGTGCTGGGATTACAGGCGTGAGCCACCCCGCCTGGCCCATATTCTGACTTTTTAATAGATTACTTAATTATATTTAATTCCTAGAAACCTCTTCAACATCCTTGTATGAGATTCACATCTGTAGGCTCTGCCTTTCTTATATAAGGTAGGATAAAATCTTTTTATTCTTTCTCTTCCATTCTTTCTTCTCTTTTTATATCTTTTAGCACCTTGTGCTCTAATATAAGAACATTTTAAGCTTCTCTTCTTGCCTTTATGCTCCTGAATACGTTTTCTTCTACCTATAATTCCAGTTCCCATCTCACCTCCTCAGTACCTCTCCACTGAGCCAAATCTGGTGTTTCCTTGATGCTCAGAAATGGCACCTCCTCCACAAACCCTCCCTGCTATGCCCACGTCTAGGCAGGATATTTCCTTCTTTCCTCAGGGCTGTTACCTTTCTGGAGTACTGGACAGGATAGTTACTAAAACAAATGGTTTTTTAGTCAAATGGTTATTTGACCTCCTGACCAGCTAGAATGTGAGCTTTCTGAAGAGCAAGGGGCAGTTTTATTCTTTTTGTGTCTGCAACACTATGCTCAATAAATATTAATTTGGAAGTGAGAAAAGTGATGTTATGATGAGTTAAAGTTGTCATGGTTCACTTTTTCTTCTTTGAAGTAAGGACTCAATTGTTCATTGCTGCATACCTTTCTTGAAGCCTGAAGTAGATGTTGAGATGCTGTCTTTGAAAATGTCTGAAGATTTTTCCATGGTAATGTGGAGACTCTCTACCTAAACTGTTGTCCAGGATAAGTGATCTCCAAGGGAGGGCATGAAATGGCACGTATCACTGGTTTCCCTGTGACAGCTGCAGGAGGAACACCCTGGAGTAATGGTGCAGTGAAGAGTCTTTGCCGAAGAGTTACTGTCAAAACTGAACTAAGCTGTTCCAAGAGGCTCTTAACTCTCCCTAATACATATGGCTTAAAATAAAACGTGGTGTATACAACTGAAAAAAGGAAGTTTGTTTAAAAAGGTTTGGGGCTTTGAAAAGCTATGCTTTATGTTTTCAATTTAGGAGTGTATAAGGCCTTTGGTTATTGCTGCAGGTTGAAGAATGTGCTTTAACAAAAGTATACCAGCTCAGAAACCATTTCTGTCCTCTCATCTACCCACTTTCCTTTCTATTCACGTGCCACTCAACCCATTTTGGCAACTAACTAAAGATACAATAGCATACACCCTGTTAGGAAAATCTGTAGAAAATGTAGCTACAGTTTTTTTTATTTGGGTTCATGCAGTTAGTAAACATTAGTTAAGCACAGACTAAATGTAAGGTACAGTGCTGGGCAGTGAGGACTGAAGGGCAAATGAGATAAGGAGCTTGTCACACACCAGACTGAACAGGTAGCAAATACAAGAGTCTACACTAGAAAAGATGGCAGAATTAGTTCTGACTGATCAGAAGCAGCTTCCACTTACCACCAGTGTCACTTTGTACACATTAACCTCTATGTGCCTCACTTTTCTCTTTCATAAGTAGAGATGATACTACCTCATAGGATTGTTGTAAAGATTAAATTAGTTTATATGTTGTTATAAACATGTTTATGTATGTTACATGTAGTAAAGATTAAACTATTTTCTATGTTCAAACAGACCCTGACATCTAGCATGTGCATAAGAAAATATAATTATATTTCATTTTACAAAAGATATTGTGGACTTTTTACAAGGCAAATGGCAAAGAGCTTCCTAGGCAGAGGCCAATAACCTGAGTAAAGAGATGAAGCATGAAAGTATGAAGTGTGCTGAAGGAGTTCAGTGTTGCTAAAAATTTCTTTAATGGAAAAGAATGGAGAGATGTCCTGGAAATAGACTTAGGTGCCAGATCAGAAAGGGCATATGTGTCAGATCAAGAATTTGTGACCCTAATGTTTACATTTTCAAAAAGTGAGCCTTGTGGCAAAAAATGGAGTTTTGTGAAAGAATGTAGCCATGGAGCTCAGTGACTAACTGCTTATTATAATAGCCCAAGTTGGAGATGATGGGGCCAGAATGGGGACATGCTGTCCATGTCGATGACAACATGAACTAGGATTTGAAAGCAGAGATTATGCCAAGGGCAAAATATCCACTGCAGGTATATCCTTTCCCTTTTCTAGAAAATAGAACTGTATTTTGTAGAATCTTTTTGTTCTTCATCAAACTGTGTTTTTAGACTTTTACCTTCAAACCACCCAAGAACATTATAGCCTCATAAACTATAAATGATTAATTTTATGACTCACTATTTAAAGTAAATGGAAATTTTAAACTTGTTTTTATCATGAGAGTCCCTGTCTGGCAATAATTGGGCAAAGAAGGCAAGATAAAAAACGGATTTTTCTTCACGATCTGCTAAGTAGAAACAACAACATAGAGGCTGGGCACAGTGACTCACGCCTGTAATCCCAGCATTTTGGGAGGCCAAGGTGTGTGGATCACCTGAGGTCAGGAGTTCGAGACCAGCCTGGCCAACATGGCAAAACCCAGTCTCTACTAAAAATACAAAAATTAGCTGGGCATGGTTGGGTGCGCCTGTAGTCCCAATCACTTGGGAGGCTGAAGCAGGTGAATCACTTGAACTTGGGAGGTGGTGGTTGTGGTGAGCTGAGATCATGCCACTGCACTCCAGCCTGGGCGAGAGAGTGAGACTATGTCTCAAAAAAAAAAAAAAAAGAAAAAAAAGAAGAGAAAGCAACATAGATGCTGAACTTTAAGGAAATGTGATATAATATGGACTTGCTCAACACAAACTATTGAAAAATGTGTGTAGTTATAATTATTATTGTAATGATCATAAATATCATTTACTGGGCCCTTACTATATGTCAAGCATATATTATATTACTTATGTAACGTGTAGTTTATTACCTACATTATCTCATTTTGTCATCTCAATAATCCTATGAGGCAGGTATAACTATTGTCTTCATTTTACAATAAGGCAAGTGAAGCTCAGAAAGATTATGAGACTTGCTTAAGCTAGCAGAGGAAGGAACTATAGGAAAAAAATGTGGTCAAGGCAGAATTCCAACCCAGATCTGATTTTTTTTCATTTTTAATTTTTATGGAGAGATAGTAGATGTACATATTTATGGGGTACATGAGATGTTTTGATTCAGGCATGCAATGTAACGTAATTACAGCATGATGAATAGGGTATCCATCCCCTCAAGCATTTATTCCTTGTGTTACAAACAATCCAATTACACTCTTTTAGTTATTTTAATATGTATAATTAAATTATTGACTATAGTCACCCTTTATTCTATCAAATAGTAGGTCTTATTCATTATTTCTATTTTTTTTGTACCCATTAACCATTCCTGCCTCCCCCCACCCTTCCACCAGATCTGATTTTAGAGTCCACACACTTACCTGTCCTGCACTGAGAGCACCCAAAAACATTAGCATCAAATCTGGTTCTTTCTCTGGCCCAGCTCCCTGAGGACACATTTTAAAAGGATAAGCTTCTTTGATGTCAGCCACAATCTTCAAAGTCTTTTAATTTCTCTAAACAATGAGTGGAAGGTCTCTCATGCCGGAATTTATCAGAGCCTTTGTGAGCTTATTTATGTTCATCCACTGTAATAAATACTAGTGTGCAGGTGCATGGGGCAAGTAGTGCAACTGAGTGAGAAAAGAACTCAGAAACATATGAGAGGCTGAGACCTTGAATTGTGTGTCCTGAGTCAGGTAAATTTATCTCAGTTGCAGTTTCCCCTTCCATAAAATGAGTTTATGTCCATTTCCCTTTATAATTCAATGATTAGTCAACTCTAAATTTGCCACCTGAAGTGTATCTACAGAAATACTCCATTCCAGATTGATTCAGTCCTCTACCCAAATTGTCTCCCCCATGAGTTGATGTGTATGTAAGGACTACACACTAATTTTCACATTTCCACAAGCAAAACACAAAGGTAAACCTGATGCCTCCCAAGTAATGCTGTATCTACTATCACCAAACATAAATGATTTTCTGATTTTCCACTCTTTTGGAATATCTGCATCACTCTTGGCTTTCATTAGCATGACAGTTCAGAGTTGATTATACTAAATTTTACTTTGTACACATCCTAGTGGCGATGTATTTGTGCTGTGATATAATTCATTTCATGATTTAGTGAGTCATGATGTGAACTAAGGAAAAAAGTATTAGGTACTTCTTTTTCTCAATCAACCAAGAACACATCCTACTTTTTCCATCTGTTTCCGGCAACAGATGTGTTATTTGACAAGAACCCACTGATTTGTACCCTGCCTGGCATATTAGACTCATACCACTGAACAACAAGGTACCTGGCTTAGTGGGCACCTTGGCATAGTCCCTTTTAGGACCCCTCCTTTGGTTTTCATTAACAGAATGTTACTGCCAATCATAATATGTATTTTGTAATGGAATTTAAGATTCAGAGATTTGAGTAGAAACAACTTAGCTATTCCTCCTCCATCAGACTCCTGCTGGATACAGCCCTCATTTTCTCACACATAGGACTGATAAGGAAGATCAAAATGGTCTCCTACTGTGTTTAAAATCTTTACTTCTCACTCTTTAAATTACTGGCTTTCTGTAACTTCCTTCTGTGTTTTCTGACATCTACAGTTTCACAATTATGATTCTTCAAGATTTGTCTTCCTTGAAGTCCCCATTTTTGAAGTCTGGGAGGAGCACCAAACTTGGTTTTATTCCATCACATTTAGTGATAGACTTCTTCTTCTGTTTTGTTGTTGTTGTTGTTGTTGTTGTTGTTTTGTTTTGTTTTTTAAAGGCAGGGTCTCAGTCTGTCACCCAAGCTGTAGTGCAGTTGTGGTGGATTATAGTTCACAGCAGCCTCAATCTCTTGAGCTTAAGCCACCCTTCTACCTAAGCCTCCCAAGTAGCTGGGACTACAGGCATGAGCCACCGTGTTATCTATGGATAAACTTTTCAATGAGAAGATCCAAGTATCTTGGCCAAACCAAAGCCAAAGGCAGACCTCTAATGAATTCAAACAGTTCTAGGGACAGCTTAAGATAAACAGTGTGATCCTACTCGGCCTTAAGAGTGAGGACGCTATCGGTTCATTCAGCCCAGAGCTAGGAGGAGTCTGCTTCCTGTGTGCAAGATGCTATTGCAGGGTCCAAGGCAGGATTTCTCAGAATTGTTGACTGGAGCAGGGAACTTGTGGCCCTTCGTAATTCCTAAGCATCTTCCTCCTTTCCTACCTTGCCTTCATTAAGAATCCTAAACCAAAAAGTATTTGGCTAAAGTGTGAAGGAGACTGTGATTCTGCTTTCTTGAAATTTTTCAAGTTCTTAAAGCACACAATATGAAGCTCTATAAAAATTATTTATGATTTCAAAAGAAAATAATTTTAAAATTAAGATATTATGATAGAAAGTAGCCTTCTAGTCTTGCCTTACACATGACAAAGAACTCAAGTTCCCACCTGAGAGAGATGGTGAGAATTGTACTTCACATAAATACTGTTTACTTTCACTCTCTAGGAAACTCTATAATGGGTGCCATTTGGCATTCTAATAACTGTTAGTGCAGAAAATAGTGTTTCCAATTATGTGTTCTCAACACACATTTTCATTACAGTAGTTGGAAGCAAGGTTTCAGGTAACTGGAATTGACCTCTTACTTCTCACAGAATTAGAAGTCAAGAAGTTGGCACCTTTCTACAGATCAGGTTTTAATTTATGACAGACTTGGTCAACTACCTGGCTTTACTGTGCTTACACTCTGAGTTTCTCCTCTCCCAGTGAGAAAACTGATAGCCACTGGCATGGCAGGCGGTCTTCCACATTTATCTTTCTAAAAGTGCACCAAACTATAGAGCCTCAGAGTTAGATTAAGGGATACTAGAAAATCCTTTCTCAATTTTCTGAGGCTGGAGTAAAGAAATTTTTTTCTGTACTCTACATGTGTTCTCAAATTCTCCCAGATGGCTCCTCTAACACTGGTCTAGACATTCACTTAACAATTTTCACTCAGTACCAATTCTGGACCTGACACTGTGCTAGCCACAGAGTACAGTAAACAACAGGCAAGTTCATGAAACACTGTAATGAAACTGGAGAACTCATTTTGGTTTTGTCCTTAAGAAGCAAATTAAAACGTGAAAAAGAATAAATGAGAAACTAACTGGCCAACTTGTAAGTAGAGATTAGTTTTTCTGATGCTTCCTTAACATCCTAAGTACCTAGGGATGTCCTTTACATGTCAGACACCATTGAGTACCTAGGACAGTGTCTGGACTCTGGTAGGGAGCCACTGAGGTAAGCCCTTCTCCACTTTCCATAGTTGCTTCTTCTCTGGAGAAGGGAACAGAGGAACAGCTTCTAACAGTGAGAAGAGTAACATTAAGGAACCCTCTCTGCTCTCTTATAGCCAGATTGCAACTGTATGTCCTCTCCTTGTTAGACTGAGCCAGGACTCCCTTCCAAGGGCCCCAGGCTTACTCTGTACCCTCCCAGCCATCCCTAGCTTGGAAGATTTTGGTCATCAATCTACATTTCATATGCAATAACTTTCTCATTTGTCCATTTCCTTAATCAAAGGCATATAAAAATGCCAAGCACAGCTGCTGATTTGTCTGAAATAACCAGTACTGACTAGAAAGTTCTAGTCTAAAGCAAGGAAACATTATGTTTGTGGTTAGCATGTGCAACCTCATAACTGGTAAATCAAGAATTTCCATTAACATTTGTCAGTAGTTTTATGACTTTGTGACAACTTCAGAGACTACTGAGAACCACTTACGATGCAACTTGGGAGTGTCTCTACTAAGAAGACTTCGCTGATTCCCATGCTGGGCCAAGTGTATCCAAACACTCTGTATATAACAATCTTAGTGCTCTTGGAAGTGTAGTCCCAGATCAGCAGTAGCAGCATCTAGCATCTCCTGGGTACATGATAGATACGCAAATCCTCAGGTCTCACCCCAAATCTGCTAAATCAGAAACAGGGATGCAGACCTACAATCTTTATTTAAATATGCCCTCACAGTGATTCTGATGCACACTCAAGTTTGAGAACCCCTGCATCCTATTAACAAATACATCACGTTAAAACTATTATGTGTATGTGTTGAATTAGAAGTTGTTTGAGAGCAGGGACCATGTATTCACAGTATAAATACACTGTGTATGGGTGTGCATTACACAAACAGAATGAAACAATATGTACTATTATGACATGCTTTTATTTTCTTCCAGCAATATTTTGTGAAAATTCTTTATTTTGCATGCATATATTTTGTGATATGGTATCTGATGGCTGCGTAGTACCTTACTGTGCCAGTTACATCAAAATTTCTTTGATCTTCTAGTATAGGACACCATAAAGCTCTTTTTAAAACTAGCTTTTATTTTTTATGAAAATAATGCATGCATGTACTTAAAAATCTGTTTTAAGTAGCAGCCCACTCCACCCCTCATCATGTCTTATTCTTACTTTTAGCAGCAATCACTTCTTGGTCCTTTAGCTGATACTATTTATGCCCATGGTTCTAAATGATATACATATACTTCTGTGCCATTTCAATTTTAGACATTATCTATGAAATTCCTGTGATGCAGTTGAGAATTTATCTCTCTCATGTCTCTCAACACCTTCTTTTTCAGTCTTCCCAATATAGCTTTATCAAATTTTTGGTTAAAGCAAAAGTTCAGTGTTTATAACTGTATAAATATTATTCCTTGTACAGCCAACAATATGCTATGGTTACATTTATTTTGTTGAAAATATTTTTTTCAGATGATATTGTTCTTTTTTCTAAATAAGCTTCTTTTTTTAACAACAGTTTTAAGTTCACAGCAAAACTGAAAGGAAAGTACAGCATTATCCCATATACCCTTACCCCCACATGCATAGCCTCCCCCGTTATCAACATCCATTACTAGAGTGGTATATTTGCTACAATTGTTGAACCTACGTTGACGCACCTTATCACCCAGCATGCAAAGTGTATGTGAGCATGTACTCTTGGTGGTGTATTTCTTAAGGATCTGGACAAATGTGTGGTCACATGTATCAATATTATAGCATCATAAAGAGTAGTTTCATTGTCCTAAAAAGTCTCTGTTCTGCCTATTCAGCCCTCCCTCCTACTAACCTCTGGTGACCACGGATCTTGTTACTATCTCCTTAGCTTTGCCTTTTCCAGAATGTCATACAGTTAGTTGGAGTCTGATATGGTTTGACTGTGTCCCCACCCAAATTTCATCTTGAATTCCCACGTGTTGTGGGAGGGACCCAGTGGGAGGTGATTGAATCATGGAAGCAGGTCTTTCCCATGCTGTTCTCATGATAGTAAATAAGTCTCATGAGATCTGATGGTTTTAAAAATGGGAGTTTCCCTGCCCAAGCTTTTTCTTTGCCTGCTGCCATCCCTGTAAGCCTTGATTTGCTCCTCCTTGCCTTCCACCATGATTGTGAGGCCTCCCTAGCCACGTGGAACTATAAGTCCATTAAACCCTTTTTCCTGTATAAATTACCCAGTCTTGGGTATGTCTTTATCAGCAATGTGAAAATGAACTAATACAGTAAATTGGTACCAGTAGAGTGGGGCACTGCTGAAAAGATACCCAAAAACGTGGAAGCAACTTTGGAACTGGGTAACAGGAAGAGGTTGGAAGAGTTTGGAGGGCTCAGAAGAAGACAGGAAAATGTCAGAAAATTTGGAACTTCCTAGAGACTTGTTGAATGGCTTTGACTAAAATGCTGATAAGTATATGGACAATTAAATCCAGGCTGAAGTGGTCTCAAATGGAGATGAGGAACTTGTTGGGAACTGGACTGAAACAAAGGTAACTCTTGTTACATTTTAGCAAAGAGACTGGTGGCATTTTGCCCCTGTCCTAGAAATTTGTGGAACTTTGAACTCGAGGGAGATGATTTAGGGCATCTGGCAGAAGAAATTTCTAAGCAGCAAAGCATTCAAGAGGTGACTTGGGTGCTGTTAAAAACATTCCATTTTTAAAAGGGAAACAGCACAAAAGTTTGGAAAATTTGCAGCCTGACAATGCTGAAAATTGTCAGAAAATCCCATTTTCTGAGGAGAAATTGAAGCCCTGCAGAAATTTGCATAAGTAACAAGGAGCTGAATGTTAATACCCAAGACAATGGGAAAATGTCTCCAGGGCTTGTCAGAGGTCTTCACAGCAGCCCCACCCATCACAGACCCAGTACCCTAGGAGGAGGAGATGGTTTCGTGGGCCAGGCCCAGGACACCACCCCCTCCCCGTGTAGCCTAGGGACATGGTACCCTGTGTTCCAGCTGCTCCAGCATGGCTAAAAAGGGTCAATGTACAGCTTGGGCACTTGCTTCAGAGAGTGGAAGCTGCAAGCCTTGGCAGCTTTCATGTGGTGTTGAGCCTGCAGATGCATGGAACTCAAGAATTGAGGTTTGGGAACCTCCGCCTAGATTTCAGAGGATGTATGAAAACACCTGGATGCCCAGGCAGAAGTTTGCTGCAGGGGTGGAGAACCTGTGCTAGTGTAGTGTGAAAGGACAATGTGGGGTCGGAGCCCCCACAGAGAGTCCTTACTGGGGCATCACCTAGTGGAGCTGTGAGAAGAGCACCACCATCCTCCAGACCCCAGAATGGTAGATCCACCTACAGCTTGCACCATGTGCCTTGAAAAACCACAGACACTCAACGCCAGCCAGTGCAAGCAGAGAGGAGGGGGGCTATACCCTGCAAAGTCACAGGGTGGAGCTACCCAAGACCATGGGAACCCACCTCTCGCATCAGCGTGACCTGGTAGATGTGAGACATGGAGTCAAAGGAGATCATTTTGGAGCTTTAAGATTTCACTGCCCTGCTGGGGACTTCCATGGGGCCTTTAGCACCTTGGTTTTGGCCAGTTTCTCCTTTTGAATGGCTGTATTTACCCATTGCCTGTACCCCCTCTGTATCTGGGAAGTAACTAACTTGCTTTTGATTTTACAGGCTCATAGGCAGAAGGGACTTGTCTTGTCTCACATGAGACGTTGGACTATGGACTTTTGGGTTAATGCTGAAATGAGTTAAGACTTTGAGGGACTGTTGGGAAGGCATGATTAGTTTTGAAATGTGAGGACATGAGATTTGGGAGGGGCCAGAGGTGAAATGATGTGGTTTGGCTCTGTGTCCCTACCCAAATCTCAACTTGAATTACCACATGTTGTGGGAGGGACCTGGTGGGAGGTAATTGAATCATGGGTGCAGGTCTTTCCCTGCGGGAGCACGGTTTCCCATGCTGTTCTGGTGATAGTAAATAAGTCTCACAAGACCCAATGTTTTTAAAAAGGGGAGTTGCCCTGCAGAAGCTCTCATTTTGCCTGCCACCATTCACGTAAGACTTGCTTCTCCTTGCCTTGCACCATGGTTATGAGGCCTCACCAGCCATGTGGAACTCTGAGTTCATTAAAAGCTTTTTCCTATATAAATTACCCAGTCTTGGGTATGTCTTTTTTTGTTTTATGGAGTCTCACTCTGTTGCTCAGGTTGGAGTGCAGTGGTGCAATATCAGCACCAAAACCTCCACCTCCTGGGTTCAAGGGATTATCCTGCCTCAGCTTCCCGTGTAGCTTGTGGCACCATGCTTGGATAATTTTTGTATTTTTAGTAGAGACAGGGTTTCACTATGTTGGCCAGGCTGGTCTCAAACTCCTGACCTTGTGATCTGCCTTCCTCGGCCACCCAAAATGCTGGGATTATAGGCGTGAGCCACCACACCTGGCAGGTATGTCTTTATCTGCATTGTGAAAATGGACTAATGCAAACATGCATAGTATGTTAAGTTTTTTCAGCTGGCTTATTTCACTTAGTAATATGCATTTATGGTTTATCCATGTCTTTTTATGCCTTGATTTATTGCTCATTTCTTTTTATCACTGAGCAATATTCTATTTTCTGAATGTGCCAGTTTATTTATCCATCCACATACTGAAGGGCATCTTGGTTGCTTCCATGTTTTGGCAATTATGAATGCAGCTGCTACAAACATTCATGTGCAAAATTTTGTGTGGACATAGTTTTCAACTCATTTGGGTAAATACTAAAGAATACAATTGTGGAAGCATGTGTAGCTTTGTAAGAAACCATCAAACTGTCTTTTAACATAGCTGTATAAGTTTGCATCCCTACCAGCAATGAATGAGAGTTCCTCAGCTCCACATCCTCACCAGCATTTGATGTTGTCAGTCTTCTGGATTTAAGCAATTTTGATAGGTATGTCATGATATTTCATTGTTACTTTAATTTGCAATCCCCTAATGCCATATGATATAGAACATCTTTTCATATGCTTATTTGTTATCTGTGTATCTTAATTGGGTTGTTAACTTTTTATCATTGAGTTTTAATAGTTCTTTATATATTTTGTGTAACAGTCTTTTGTCAGATTGCCTTATTTATTCATTTATTTTAATTAATTTATTTGTTTTAATTTCAATAGGTTTTGGAGGAACAGGTGGTGTTTGGTCACATATATAAGTTCTTCAGTGGTGATATCTAAGATTTTGGTGCACCCATCACCCAAACAGTGTACACTGAACACAATGTGTAGTCTTTTATCTCTCACCTCCAATTATTGATTGATGGGCATTTGGGCAGGTTCCATATTTTTGCAATTGTGAATTGTGATGTTATAAACATGCATATGCAAGTATCTTTTTCATATAATGACTTCTTTTCCTCTGGGTACATATCCAGCAGTGGGATTGCTGGATCAAATGGTAGTTCTACTTTTAGTTCTTTAAGGGATCTTCATACTGTTTTCCAGTGGTTGTACTAATTTACATTCCCACCAGCAGTGTAGAAGTGTTCCCTTTTCACCATATCCATGCCAACATCTACTATTTTTTGATTTTTTTATTATGGCCATTTTTGCAGGAGTAAGGTGGCATCACAAAACCACAATGTGATTTTGATTTGTATTTCTCTGATTATTAGTGATTTTTTAAAATATGTTTGATGTCCATTTGCATATCTTCTTTTGAGAATTGTCTATTCTTGTCCTTAGCCCACTTTTTGATGTGATTGTTTTTTTCTTGCTGACTTGAGTTCCTTGTAGATTCTGGATATTAGTCCTTTGTCAGATGTATAGATAGTGAAGATTTTCTCCCACTCTACAGATTGTCTGTTTACTGATTGTTTCTTTTTCTGTGCCTTTTAGTTCAATTAAGTTGCATCTATTTATCTTTGTTTTGTTGCATTTACTTTGGGTTCTTGGTCATGAAGTCTGCCTATGCCAATGTCTAGAAGGGTTATTCCAATGTTATCTTCTAGAATTTTTATGGTTTCAGGTCTTAGATTTAAATGCTTGAGCCATCTTGAGTTGATTTTTGTAAAGTAATAGATGAGGATCCAGTTTCATTCTTCTACGTGTGGTTTGCCAATTATCCCAGCACCATTTGTTGAATAGGGGGTCCTTTTCCCACTTCATTTTTGTTTGCTTTGTCAAAGATCAGTTGGATGTAAGTATTTGGCTTTATTTCTGGGTTCTACATTCTGTGCATTGGTCTATATGCCTATCTTTATACCAGTAACATGCTGTTTTGGTGACTATGGCCTTATAGTATAGTTTGAAGTCAGATAATGTGATGTCTTCAGATTTGTTCTTTTTGCTTAGTCTTGCTTTGGCTATGAAAGGCTCCTTTTGGGTTCCACATGAATTTTAGGATTGTTTTTTCTAGTTCTGTGAAGAATGATGGTTGTATTTTTGTGGGAATTGCATTGAATTTGCAGATTGCTTTTAGCGGTATGGTCATTTTCACAATATTGATTCTACCCATCTGTATTAGTCCATTCTCATGCTGCTAAGAAAGACATACCTGAGACTGGGTAATTTAGAAAGGAAAGAGGTTTAATGGATTCACAGTTTCACATGGCTGGCGAGGCCTCTCAGTCATGGTGGTAGGCGAAGGAAGAGCAAAGGCATGTCTTACATGGCAGCAGATAAGAGAGTGTGTGCAAGGGAACTGCCCTTATAAAACCATCATTTCTCATGAGACTTACTCACTAACACAAGAACAGCATGGGAGAAACCTGCCCCTGTGATTCAGTTACCTCCCACTGGGTGTCTCCCAGGACACATGGGGATTATGGGCACTATAATTCAAGATAAGTTTTGGGTGGGGGCACATCCAAATCATATCACCATCCATCAGCATGGAATGTGTTTCCATTTGTTTGTGTCACCTATAATTTTTTTCAGCAATGTTTTGTAGTTTTCTTTGCACAGTTCTTTCACCTCCTTGGTTAGGTATATTCCTAAGTTTATTTATTTATTTGAAGCTATTGTAAAAAGGGTTGAGTTCTTGATTTGATTCTCAGCTTAGTCACTGTTTGTGTATAGCAGACCTACTGATTTGTGTACATTAATTTTGCATCCTGAAGCTTTGCTGAATTCATTTACCAGTTGCAGGAGCTTTTTGGATAAGTCTTTAGCGTTTTCTAGGTATACAATAATATCATCAGCAAACAGTGACAGTTTGACTTCCTCTTTGCCAATTTGGATGCCCTTTAATTCTTTCTCTTGTCTGATTGCCCTGCCTATGACTTCCAGTACTATGTTGAATAGAAGTGGTAAAACTGGACATCCTTGTCTTGTTACACTTTTCAAAGGAAATGCTTTCAACTTCTCCTTGTTAAGTATTGGGTTGGCTGTGGGTTTGTCATAGATGGTGATATGGTTTGGCTGTGTCCCCACTCAGATCTCATCTTGAATTTCCAAGTGTTGTGGGAAGGACATGATGGGAGGTAATTGAATCATGGGGGCAGGTCTTTTACATGCTGGTCTCATGATAGTGAATAAGTCTCACAAGATCTGATGGCTTTATAAGGTGGAGTTTCCCTGCACAAGCTATCTCTTTGACTGCTGCCATCCATGTAAGATGTGACTTGCTCCTCCTTGCCTTCTGCCATGATTGTGAGGCCTCCCCAGTCATGCAAAACTGTAAGTTCATTAAATTCTTTTTCCAGTATAAATTACCCAGTCTCAGGTATGTCTTTATCAGCAGTGTGAAAACAAACAAATACAGATGGCTTTTATTGCATTAAGTTATGTCCCTTCTATGCTGATTTTGCTGAGGGTTTTAATTATAAAAGGATAGTGAATTTTGTGAAATGCTTTTTCTGCATCTATGGAGATGATCATGTGATTTTTGTTTTTAATTCTGTTTTTGTGGTGTATTACATTTACTAACTTGTGGATGTTAAACTATCCCTGCATCCCTGGTATGGAACCCACTTGATCATGGTGGATTATCTTTTTGATACACTGTTGGATTCAGTTAGCTAGTATTTTGTTATGGATATTTGCACCTATGTTCATCAGAGATATTAGTCTGTGGTTTTCTTTTTTTTGTTATGTCATTTCCTGGTTTTGGTATTAGGGTGATACTGGCTTCATAGAATGACTTAGGGAGAATGCTCTCTTTCTCTATCTTATGGCATAATGTCAGTAGGATTGGTACTAATTTTTCTTTGAATGTCTGATAGAATTCAGCTGTGAATCCATCTGGTCCTGGACTCTATTTTGTTGACAATTGTTTGATTACCATTTCAGTCTTGCTGCCTGTTATTCATTCATTCAGAGTTTCTATTTCTTCCTGCTTTAATCTAGAGGGCTTGTATCTTTCCAGGAATTTATCCATCTCCTCTAGGTTTTCTAGTTTATGCGCATAGAAATGTTCATAGTAGCCTTGAATTATCTTTCATATTTCTGTGGTGTCAGTTTTTATATCTTCCATTCCATTTCTAATTGAACTTATTTGGATTTTCTGTCTTCTTTTCTTGGTTAATCTTGCTAGTGGTCTATCAATTTTATTTATCTTTTCAAATAACCAGGTTTTGTCTCATTTATCTTTTGTATTTTTTTTGTTTCAATTTCATTTAGTTCTGTTTGGATCTTGGTTATTTCCTTTCTTCTGCTGGGTTTGGGTTTGGTTTGTTCTTGTTTCTCTAGTTCCTTGAGGTGTGACCTTATATTGTCTGTTTGTGCTCTTTCAGACTTTTTGATGTAGGCATTTAGGGCTATGAACTTTCCTCTTGGCACCGCCTTTGCTGTATCCCAGAGGTTTTGATAGGTGTTGGCACTATTATCGTTCAATTCAATGAATTTTTAAATTTCCATCTTGATTTCATTGTTGACCCAAAAATCATCTGGGAGCAGGTTATTTAATTCCAATGTATTTGCATGGTTCTGAGGGTTCCTTTTGGAGTTGATTTCCAGTTTTATTCCACTGTGATCTGAGAGAGTGCTTGATATAATTTCAATTTTCTTAAATTTATTGAAACTTGTTTTGTGGCCTGTCATATGGTCTATCTTGGAGAATGTTCCATGTGCTGATAAATAGAATGTATATTCTGTAGTTCTTGGGTAGAATGTTCTGTAAATATCTGTTAAGTTCATTTGTTCTAGGGTGTAGTTTAAATCCATTGTTTCTTTGTTCATTTTCCGTCTTGATGACCTGTCTAGTGCTGTCAGTGGAGTATTGAAGTCCCCCACTATTATTGTGTTGCTGTCTATCTCATTTCTTAGGTCTAGAAGTAACTGTTTTTTAAATTTAGAAGCTCCAGTGTCAGATGCATATATTCTTGGGATTGTGATATTTTTCTGTTGGACAAGTCATTTTATCATTATATGATGCCTCTCTGTGTATTTTTTAACTGCTATTGCTTTAATGTTTGTTTTGTCTGATGTAAGAGTAGCTGTTCCTGCTTGCTTTTGGTGTTCATTTGTTTGGAATATCTTTTTCCACCCCTTTACCTTAAGTTTAGATGAGTCCTTATGTGTCAGGTGAGTCTCTTGAAGACAGCAGATACTTGGTTAGTGAATTCTTATCCATTCTGCCACTCTTTACTTTTATGTGGAACATTTAGGCCATTTATAGTCAATGTTAGTATTGTGATATGAGGTACTATTCTATTCATCGTGTTATTTGTTGTCTGAAAATTTGGTGTTTTTTAAATTGAGTTTTTGTTTTCTAGGTCCTATGAGATTTGTACTTTAAGGACGTTCTATTTTGGTGTGTTTTGAGGATTTGTTTCAAGATTTGGAGCTACCTTTTAGCAGTTCTTATAGTGCTAGCTTGGTAGTACAAATTCTCTCAGCATTTCTTTGTCTGAAAAAGACTATATCTTTCCTTCATTTATGAAGCTTAGTTTCCCAGGATGCAAAATTCTTGGCTGGTAGTTCTTTTGTTTAAGGAGACTGAAAATAGGGCCCCAATCCCTTCTAGCTTGTAAGGATTCTGTTGAGAAATCTGTTGTTAATCTGATAGGTTTTCCTTTATAGGTTACCTGGTGCTTTTGCCTCATGGCTTTTAAGATTCTTTCCTTCATCTTGACTTTAGATACCCTGATGACTATGTGCCTAGACAATGATCTTTTTGCAATAAATTTCTCAGGTGTTCTTTTAAACTGGCCTTTTTAAATGAATTGTGCTAGTCTTCAGTGAGCAGTTTGAATATGGAGTCTCTAATTCATTTTTAAGTTCTGGAAAGTTTTCTTGAATTATTTACTTGATAATTTTCTCCTATGTATTTTTTTTTCAGTTCTGTTTCTGTAACTACTGTTAGTTTTGTATTAAATAGGAATTTATTCTCTAGATTTCATTTTTATAAACATTCATCTCATTGTCCTTTTATTCTACTTTTTGGGAGATTTACTTAAATATATCTTCAAATTATTTGACTTTTTAATACTCATCTGTTAATTTTTTTATTTTCAACACTACTTTTGCATTTTCAGATTGTTTCTTTTTCATAACAACCTGTTCTTATTTTATGGCTACAATATCTTTTATTATTTACATCTATCATTATTTTCTGTTTTCTGCATATATTATGCATGCATTTTTTTTCTATTTCCTTGTTTTCTGTTTGTTTTGACATTTGACTTTCATTTTGGAAGCTTCCCTCAATTTATGATCATCTTCTGCTGCTGATTCATATTTAAGAATAAAGCAAAAAATAAAGACAGATTTTGAAATGTGTTTGAGTGGAAGGTTTTATGTTCGCTGTAGCTTGGTCTTGCTGAGCCAGCCCTTTTGGAGGATATCTAATTTAGTGTATATAGGTTTTTCTCTAGAGAGACATTGAATTTTTTCAGAAAACACCTCATACTCTTGCTTGGGAACATAACCCTTGCTTCCAGGAGACTGAGGATCTCACCATTCTGTGTATGGATTTGGGGCTTTCAGCTACAAGTTGAAAACCAATTCTCCATTGTGTCCGTTGCTCTCTTTATTTCAAGTACTGAGGGAAAAAATTTTTTGCCTTCTCTCTGGGAGAGGACTACAGTTGCATGCCTATTCTCTAGGTATTGACTTTCAACCAGTACTCTGTTCCTCTTTTAACCCAGCGTTTTGTTGTGCTTTTTAAGATATCCTGGACTCCTAGTCTGACTTACTACCTCTATAAATGAAAATTGCTTGAATTTTCAGAGCCTCTTTACCCTTATCTGTAGAATGTCCACCTTAGGAATTGAAAGAATTATTTATGTAAAAATACTTTATGGCTGGATGTGGTGGTTCACACCTGTAATCCAAGCACTTTGGGAGGCTGAGGCGGGCAGATCACTTGAGGTCAGGAGTTTGAGACCAGCCTGGCGAACATGGCAAAGCCCGACTCTACCAAAAATACAGAAGTTATTCTGCACCTATAGTCCCAGCTACTCCAGAGGCTGAGGCAGGAGAATTGCTTGAACCCAGGAGGTTGTGGTTGCAGTGAGTCAAGATCATGCCACTGCACTCCAGACTGGGCAACAGAGCAAAACTCTGTCCCAAAAAGAAAAAGAAAAACAAAAACAAAAACTTTGTGAACTAACTGTAAACCACAGTACAATTCAGCTATATGACTGTGACTTCTTTCTATGCCATTAGATGAGAAACTCATATATGACAGCTACACTGCTACAGATTTATATGGTCTCTTTTTTCATTTTTCTTTTCTTTCTTTCTTATTTATTTATTTATTTTTTGAGTCAGAGTCTCACTCTGTGGCCCAAGTTGGAGTGCAGTGGTGCAATCTCAGCTCATTGTGACCTCCGCCTCCTGGGTTCAAGCAATTCTCCTGCCTCAGTGTCCTGAGTAGCTAGGATAACAAGCATGCTTCACCATGCCTGGCTAATAGATATTTCTTTTAAGTTTTATATAATCTTAAAAGTTCATGCAAATCAATAAATGTAATCCAGCATATATACAGAACCAAAGAAAAAAACCCACATGATTATCTCAATAGATGCAGAAAAGGCCTTTGACAAAATTCAACAACGCTTCATGCTAAAAACTGTCAATAAACTAGGTATTGATGGAATGTATCTCAAAATAATAAGAGCTATCTATGACAAACCCACAGCCAATATCATACTGAATAGGCAAAAACTGGAAGCATTCCCTTTGAAAACTGGCACAAGACAGGGATGCCCTCTCTCACCACTCCTATTCAACATAGTGTTGGAAGTTCTGGCCAGGGCAATTAGGCAGGAGAAGGAAATAAAGAGTATTCGATTAGGAAAAGAGGAAGTCAAATTGTCCCTGTTTGCAGATGACATGATTGTATATCGAGAAAACCCCATTGTCTCAGCCCAAAATCTGCTTAAGCTGATAAGCAACTTCAGCAAAGTCTCAGGATACAAAATCAATGTACAAAAATCACAAGCATTCTTATACACCAATAACAGACAAACAGAGAGCCAAATCATGAGTGAACTCCCATTCACAATTGCTTCAAAGAGAATAAAATACCTAGGAATCCAACTTACAAGGGATGTGAAAGACCTCTTCAAGGAGAACTACAAACCACTGCTCAAGGAAATAAAAGAGGATACAAACAAATGGAAGAACATTGCATGCTCATGGGTAGGAAGAATCAATATCATGAAAATGGCCATACTGCCCAAGGTAATTTACAGATTCAATGCCATCCCCATCAAGCTAACAATGACTTTCTTCACAGAATTGGAAAAAACTACTTTAAAGTTCATATGGAACCAAAAAAGAGCCCGCATTGCCAAGTCAATCCTAAGCCAAAAGAACAAAGCTGGAGGCATCACACTACCTGACTTCAAACTATACTACAAGGCTATACTGTACTACAAGTAACCAACTATACTACAAGTAACCAAAACAGCATGGTACTGGTACCAAAACAGAGATATAGATCAATGGAACAGAACAGAGCCCTCAGAAATAACGCCGCATATCTACAACTATCTGATCTTTCACAAACCTGAGAAAAACAAGCAATGGGGAAAGGATTCCCTATTTAATAAATGGTGCTTGAAAAACTGGCTAGCCATATGTAGAAAGCTGAAACTAGATCCCTTCCTTACACCTTATACAAAAATTAACTCAAGCTGGATTAAAGATTTAAACGTTAGACCTAAAACCATAAAAACCCTAAAAGAAAACCTAGGCATTACCATTCAGGATGTAGGCATGGGCAAGGATTTCATATCTAAAACACCAAAAGCAATGGCAACAAAAGCCAAAATTGACAAATGGGATCTAATTAAACTAAAGAGCTTCTGCACAGCAAAAGAAACTACCATCAGAGTGAACAGGCAACCTACAAAATGGGAGAAAATTTTCGCAACCTACTCATCTGACAAAGGGCTAATATCCAGAATCTACAATGAACTCAAACAAATTTGCAAGAAAAAAAACAAACAACCCCATCAAAAAGTGGGCAAAGGACATGAACAGACACTTCTCAAAAGAAGATATTTATGCAGCCAAAAAACACATGAAAAAATGCTCATCATCACTGGCCATCAGAGAAATGCAAATCAAAACCACGGTGAGATACCATCTCACACCAGTTAGAATGGCAATCATTAAAAAGTCAGGAAACAACAGGTGCTGGAGAGGATGTGGAGAAATCGGAACACTGTAAACTAGTTCAACCACTGTGGAAGTCAGTGTGGCGATTCCTCAGGGATCTAGAACTAGAAATACCATTTGACCCAGCCATCCCATTACTGGGTATATACCCAAAGGACTATAAATCATGCTGCTGTAAAGACACATGCACACGTATGTTTATTGCGGCATTATTCACAATAGCAAAGACTTGGAACCAACCCAAATGTCCAACAATGATAGACTGGATTAAGAAAATGTGGCACATATACACCATGGAATACTATGCAGCCATAAAAAATGATGAGTTCATGTCCTTTGTAGGGACATGGATGAAATTGGAAATCATCATTCTCAGTAAACTATCGCAAGAACAAAAAACCAAACACCGCATATTCTCACTCATAGGTGGGAACTGAACAATGAGAACACATGGACACAGGAAGGGGAACATCACACTCTGGGGACTGTTGTGGGGTGGGGGGAGGGGGAGGGATAGCATTGGAAGATATACCTAATGCTAGATGACGAGTTAGTGGGTGCAGCGCACCAGCATGGCACATGTATACATATGTAACTAACCTGCACATTGTGCACTTGTACCCTGAAACTTAAAGTATGATAATAATAAATTTTAAAAAAAAAGAAAAAAGAAAAAATAATCTTGTAAAAAAAAAGTTCACATGAATCTTGCATCTTGCTCCATAGTTTATCTATTTTAATGTAAAAATAATGTTCTTTAGTCTTTTATCATGGAGCCAAACTGACAATTCAGGAAGATATGTGTATTCCTTTTGGGATTTATGTGCCTCCCAGCATATTGGGAAATATCCTTAGCAGTTTATGTAACCCTGTTTAAGTTTTATAGAAATAATCTCTAAGCCATTAGTTCTGATAAATTTGGTTCCTTCCAATCCTTTGTTTTTAAACTTTGATTCAGGATGATCTGACAAATTAAATAGCACCCTTAAACAATAAGGCATCATGGCCCAGTATACAGAGAAATATGGAGATAGAATAGAATTGGCATGGTGGCTCACGCCTGTAATCCCAGCACTTTGGGAGGCCAAGGCAGGCGGATCATGAGGTCAGGAGATCAAGACCATCCTGGCTAACACAGTGAAACCCCATCTCTACTAAAAATACAAAAAATTAGCCAGGCGTGGTGGCGGGCACCTGTAGTCCCAGCTACTCGGGAGGCTGAGGTAGAAGAATGGCATGAACCCAGGAGGCGGAGCTTGCAGTGAGTGGAGATTGCTCCACTGCACTCCAGCCTGGGCGACAGAGCAAGACTCCATCTCAAAAAAAAAAAAGAAAAAAAAAAAAGAATAGAATTGACTATGGGCTGTTGAGGGAGTAGCTTATTACAAATGTGTAAACCTACTTGTGCCTTGTTGTTATACAGAACAGTGAAAATTGCCAGGGGAGTGGAGAAGAAAATTAGCAGTGTCTGCCTATTCTGGATATTTCACATCAATGGAATCATACAATAAGTGGACTTTGAGTCTAGATTCTTTCACTTAGCATGCATGATTTTTTAAAGTTTGTGTTTTAGCAAATATCAGTACTTCATTCATTTTTATGACTGAATAATATTCCATTGTATGGATATAACTCATTTTGTTTATTCAATCATCAGTTGATAGATGTTTGATGATTTCTATCTTTTGGCTACTGTGAGTAACGTTGTTATGCATATTCTTATACAGGTCTTTACTTGAATACCTGTTTTCAGTTCTTTTGGGAATACTTAGGAGTAGAATTGATGGATCATACAGTAAGTCTATGTTTAATTTATTGAAGATCTCTCAAATTGCTTTCTACAGTGATTGAATCATTTTATATTCCTACTAGCAATGTATGAAGGTTCAAATTTCTTCACATTCTTGCCAACCCTTGTTATTTTTCATTTTTTTAAATAGCCATACCAATCAGTGAGAGGTAGAATCTCATTGTGGTTTTGTTTTCATTTTCCTAATGACTAATGACATTGAGCATTTTTTTCAAGCGCTTGTTGACCATTTATATATCTTTAGAGATATGTCAAGTCTTTTGCCCATTTTTAAATTGGGTCCTTTGTCTTTGTGCCATGGTGTTTCAAGCATAAATCTATAGACAAAATAAAAGCTACTGGTTGGCTGTTTTATTGGAAATCACACAACTTGGGAAAGTCTCAAGGATAAATTTTGCTAAATTCTTTGTCCACTATTCAGTAAGAGGGTCCCTTCCCCTTTCTTTTCCTTTGATCATTGGTTATCTGGTTTCACCTGTCAAGAAACAAGCTGCCCTTTGATTGTGGATAATAGGTGAGACACCGCAGAATCAAGTTACACTGTTGCATCTGTAAAGTTTCATCACTGTGTGTTTCCAGGAGTCAGCATTTGCCATCAAAGTCAATTGCCGAATGACTCTGACTTCATTATTCTTTATTTGCATTAACAATTGCTCTAAGCAGTAACACGATTATAACCCAAAACAGCAGCCTGTTATCTATCATTTATTTGATTTAATACATAGAAATGGATGTCTTTCAAAGAGCATTTATTTTTTTCTTCACATTCTCTTCCAAAATCATTCTCAATGGAAACATTTAGCCTTATAACATGGAGGAATTCCTTTGTAAATCCAGTGACTATGTGGGAGACTAAGAATTTCTGATTTTATCAAGTATTTTGGGTAAATGGGTAAAGAGAGGAATGGTGGCAGATTTTACAATGGTTGGTTTAGGCTTCTGTAGGCCTTGAGTAAGGTGAGTAGGAGTAATGTCTGTGGTCATTTCATTTGAATGGCCTATTTATTGAAGTAAATTCATAGTTCAAAAAGATCCAACTTAGAAAAGCCTGAGGCTGAAATGGAATCCTGGGAGTCCAGATTGGTCATTGTCTTATTTAATCTGATTCCACTTTATTCTCCTCACGGTGAAATTGTTCTTTATGATACTCTGTATCTACTGGTAGTTCACATCCTTCACAGAATCCTCTAACTATGCAAAATACATAGTGATCAGTTATCATTTGAATCTTAGTACAACTTTAATAAGCTGTGTTTTATATTTAAGTAGTTTCTCCCCTGGTGGTTGCCCGTGGCAGACTTTGGAGTTTGATAGCTCTTCACTCCCTATTTTATACATCTCTAAGTAATTATACCGTGTGCCCTTAAGCCTCAAAAGCATAAAATTATTTAAAAACACACAATTAAACACTTCAGATGACAGTGTTAAAACTTCAGAAGACACTCACTTTGGAAAAATGGTGCTTCGTGCTGGAGCCTTTATATCAGCTCCTTCTTCTCCAGAGACTTTGGGCTGAAGTTTCTGTCTCAGCATGGGCATCTGCCATGCTTGTTACAGGCTCAGGATGACCCAGCCTCAAAATTCTATTAACTTGGGATACCATTTTGCAAGGGAATTCTTGTCATCAGCTTTGAGGGAGGGGAAGCATAATGATATACCTGATGTTGACAGTAAGTGTTGTAGTGGCAGTGACCACGTGTTATACTCCTGATGGTATGCTAGGCTCCCTAGGTACATTGTTTTACTTAATCCTATTGAAACCCCACAAGGTGATTGTTATTACCCTCTCATTTTACAGATGGAAAGACTGGGGCTTAAGTAGTTGTTTGGTTAGTGAGATAGTAAAAAGCAGAATAAGGATCCAGACTTAGGTGAACTGACCACAGTTCTAAAAAAGCAAGCTGGGCAGGGTCTTGATGGTGCCTAGCATGTCTTCAGCATGGTCTCCTCTGGGCAGTGTGTCTGACTTTCCTAGTCAGCCTGACCACATGGCCTCCTGTTTCCTTGGCACCCTGTACGTGCTTCTTCTGCGGCTGTTGTCATCGATATGGCAACTCCCTCCAAACCTGTCCCCATCCCCCCAGCCTGTAAACTTCTTGAGAGCAATGATGCTGTGTTGTTTACCTCTATATCTTCAAGACTCAACACAGAACAGGAGGTCAAAGTTTGTGGAATGAATAGTGGAATTAACGGTAAAAAAAAAATGTGTACATAAGTGAATTAATAGGTTGTTTCCTGTTCTCTCCCCCAACTCTTAATATAAAATGGGCCCAGCCATTTTCATAAGTCCCTGGGTAAATCATTCCATTATTTTTCCCTTTACTTTGTTCAGTCCCCATAATTTCTTTTTTAGACTGCCTTGGGCATTCTTATTTTCTACAGTTGGCACTTATCTATGATCCAAGCCACATACAGCCTTTTAAAAGTATGAGATCTTACCCATTAGTAGGTCTTGAAATTAATTTTGAGGGTGGCAGCCAGCATTTTTTTTTAAAAAAGGAAGAGACTAGAAAAGAATACAACTTCTCAGCATGCATGGCACATAGAAAGACACAGTATTTGTTTCAGATGGATAAATAAATAGAGGACATATATGTATCACTAGCACTTGTTTGACCACAAGTCACACACTGGGACATCATTTAGGACAGTGAAAGACATTTAGGCACATAGACACAGTATTTGTTTAAGATGGATAGATAGAGAACATGTAAGTATCACTAGCACTGATTAAATATCATACGTGCAGCCATGTTTTAAGAAGGCCAAATGCTGCAGGGATGCTCATTAGGGGAGCGTATTGCAACAACCACTATCCACATTTAAAAACGACCACTATCCACATTTTAAAAAATTGTACATTGTGACCAATTACATATCTGCTGTGTACCAGATTGTACTCTGAAGTATATTCCTTACTGTTGGAAAAACACTGTCCTAAATGACGTCCCAGTGTGTGACTTGTGGTCAAACACCCCTTGCTCTGCTAAAGTAGTTCCTAAAGTCTAATATTTTGTAAAAGCTATTATAAAACTGTCACCAAAGTTTAGAAAATTTAATCCCAGTGCAATTATTTTAATGATGTTAAAGTATAAATGCTGCAGAGAATTTAATAGGAAAAACACATAGAAAGTTCTAAAAATTTTAATAGTGGGAGCTTAACTTTGAGGTTTGCAGAATTATTTTATTTTGTACTCGTCTTTAAATTTGCTTCTCCAAATGTTCACCTAAAAGTCCCGCTGCTTTAGGTAAATTGCGGGGGCTACATTTATATCAGTCAGTGGCATTCATGTAGGATTTCAACTTCAACTTGCTGTGAAGGAGCCAGACTTTGCTGTGGAATGCATTCATGTGCAGAGCTGCCTTGCACAGCTCATTGGAGATAAGACAGTTTTGACTTCACATGCCAAACTTTTGTCACTTTGTCTATTTTCGTATTTCTCTATGACTCTGCAGAGCCAAGCTTTTGATCGGTTGAGCAGCAAATTGAAAATGCTCTTCTTAAAAAATCTAATACTAAAGTGAATACCAAGCAATACTGCATTTCCTGAAATGAATATTTGTTGAGTGCTTACTCTGAGCTAGCCAATTGTTGTACCCTGGGGTTATAAAAAATGAATGAGATTCACTTTCTGCTCTGAAGAGTCTTCTGGTCGAGGAGCTTTCCTACCGCAGGGTTTGGATTCATCTTGCTTGGGTCTACGGGTAGACTGAAGATCCTTCGTTTGCCCTCCCAACTCATTCTGAGCCTTTCCCCACCTTTGCCCTGTGAGGCTGGTCAATATGGGCTGCAATCGAGGGCTCCCTTGCTGTCTGGCATCTGGTTAGGTTTAACCAGGGGGAGCACTAGCAGGAACTAGAGGGAAGGAGAATGGAGAGGTTAGCATATGTGTTCTCCCGGCTCCCTCCTTGCAAGGTCACCCAGGTTGGCTCTGTCTCTCTACTAAAAGTCACAGCTTCATTCAGGTGTCCTATCCACACTGTTCTCTCTGTTTCCATGTTCTAGTGACTGCTCCCTCCCCTAGCTTGCCCTCCTTTCCCCTATAGGGTACTGTGCCATCCCTTGTGGTTTTGCTATACCCTCCCCACAAACTCCTAAATCACCTTTTTGACACTGACTTAGTACCTCACTGAACACGACTTTACTCTGAACTTTTTCCTTTAGGTCCTTTCAGTGCTCTTGACTTACGCCTTAGCTAATTTTCTGCCATGATTTCAAAAGACTTACGTATTTGTACATGTTTCCAGGAAGCCATCTTATTAATCAATATGGAAAGTTATTTAAAACCACAACATCTGGTTCTTACAAATATGTGTTAGCTCTATCAAATTGATACTTGGAAAGCTCAATAACTATTTATAATTGTGGGTGATGTTGATCATGACCCATCAATAGGTCAGAGCCTTCATTGTTAATTACCTAGTTCACTAGGCTTTGTTACAGGCTGGAGGTAGGTATCCTGGGAGGAATAGTCTTGCAGAATAGTAGGAGAACTTACCACTTTGCTGACAAGTTGACCACCAGTCCCCACTTTGTGAGTCCTATTTTAAGTGTTGCCATCTGTTCTCAGAAAAGAATGAAAAAGGATGAGATAATCATTTAAGCCCCTGGCAACAGCAATAGCTGAGTAAGTGGTCATTTATTCATTGCCTCTGTATATCAGGCATTCTACTTCACAAGCATCCTACTAGAATCTTTAAATTATCATTATATTTAACAATTACAATTACCCTACGAGGTCATTCTTAATTCCACTTTATAGACAGAGAAGCTGGGAGTAAAAGAATGTAGGTGACTTTCCCAGGGAAGCACAGCTGGTTATTTCCAGAGCTATGATTTGAACCTAGCTCCATCCAACTCAGAAGTATTCCTCCCACTATTTCATCTCCCCAAATCTCTTTCTTTTTGCCTTCAATGTTGCCAAAAGTCATGTTTGGCATCAGGTTTAAGATTATTAAAACTACAAACTTTCTTTTTTCAAAATCAGGCATTCTATAAATTAAAAACAAAATCTGATTGGGATTCATCTCCTTCTCTTCCAATAGAAACAGAGTAGAGGGCATGGAATTTGAGGGAAAAGGAGGAAGAATAAATGAACAGCATATGAGCAAAGGGCCTGGGGAACCCCCAAGTGACTAACAATCAAAAATAGAATTTTCTGCATGTCAGATATTGAGTCATTCGCTGTATGGCCCAATTAACCTTTCTTCTGATTCCAGATTTTGAACTTGTATCCTTGGAGAACAAAAGGCTTACCCATTGCCTTGGCTGAGTCACTTCTGTGCAGTTTTACATGAACCCTGCTTGCACATTATTCTATTGGAAACAAGCATTTTCACACTAGGTTAAGGACTGGGACTAAAAGAAAAGAGAAAGCTAAGATGTCCATCTGAGAACTGTCAGTGTCGTCTCAATGGAAAGTTATGATGTTTTACTTCTCTGAGAAAGCTAAAGAAAGCAATCTGGCCAGTTATAAATTTAATTTATGAAAATAATACCACAGGCCTAAATCATCCAACACTATAGCTATTGATTCTTCTTTCTAGTTCCTTGGGGAACAGTTGCTGTATTTGAGATGGTAGAACTACAATTGTCTTACTTTGTCATTTAAATGTCATATTAGCCAAACACTGAGCACAGCTGAAGGGTTGCAAACTGACTGGGAAAGAATGGGATAGTATTTTTCATTTATTTTTTTTAAAATGTAATTGGTAGACAGATTTTCCTGTTGGTGAGGGCTGATTTTTTTTCCTCATTATTTCTCTCTCTTTTTATTTTCTCCACAATGTTGCATTTTCTTGGTTTTCTGTGAGGCATTAGGAAAGGATAAATCATGACGTTCTGGGTCTATGGTCTTTTTTAACCTCTCAGATTATTTTCTTTAACAGAATTGTTGGAAAGTTGGCTGTTACCTGACAGAAAATAAAACAACCAATTCTTCATCACAAGTTAAATAAACATTGAAAAATCAGCATTCTACAAGGACCATTAGCTTATGTATCACTGTAAAATGTTTTATGACTCTTGGTATAAAGGATGCTCATATAAAAATAAATTGTGTCATAACAAACATTTCTCCCAGTCATGGTTTGTAATAGCCTTAATCTCAAATAAATCTAGGTTGAACATTGTAGTCTCCAGAAAAACTGACCTTCAGTTTCAAATAGTTGGGTTAAATCATTGTGATGATGACATAGTCTCAGATATAAGGAGATATGAACTTGTATCAGCTCCCCAGATAATCTTTTATTTAGAAGAGGAGAGATGTCTCAATGAACTGAAATTGCTCTTGAGTGACCCATTTTATTTATATATCTGCTTATTGTGACTACCAGTTCACACACAGTGCCACAGAGAATCCTGCACATAGCTCCTTAGAGTTCCTGAGAGAGCAATCCATGGAAATACATAGATTAAAAACCATGAGCAATTGCCATTTTACATCTGTCAAATTAGAAAACATTTTTAAAGTGCAGTACTGCTGCTACAATGTTGGTGAAGTGACTGGACTCATATACTACTGGTAGCAATATAATTGCTTTGGAAATTATTTTGGCAATACATCAAGTATTAATATACTTTGATACTACAATTACACTTCTGAGAATTTTGTGTAAGGAGTAATTTAGAAGAATTCAGAAGGCTAAGATGTTCACTGCAGAATTTTTTATACTAGTGAACAGTTAGAAACAACTACATGCTCAACAATGGAGACTCTTAGTCAATTTTAAAAGTCTGTAATGGCTTATTTGCATGAAGTCTAATTGGCAACGTTTAAAATTTTGTGATATAGAGCTCAGTAAAAAGTACTAATTATAATCATATAAAATTATTGCATATAGATAAGAAGCAGACTTCGCTAAAATTATTCAGATTTAGCTGTTAAATGATATTTTAGCTTTATAATTTTTGTATTAAACAATAATTAAGATCTAAAAACTACTTGACTGTGAAGATTAATATTAATGAAAAGATGTTTTTATTCGCACTTTCCTTAGGATGTTTTAGTTGTTCAAGTACGAATCTTTGAGACCTGAAAGTGTCAAGGATTTGGAGAATTGGCATTTATATGATCGAATTTACAAAAAAAGAAAAGAAACCAAATAAATGAACAAAAGAGAGAGACATTCTTCCAGAATAATGAAACCTCCCATTCTTGTTCTTTTGGGGATTTTTAATGTTGGCACTTGGAGTAAGAAGATCTCATCAGATAATTTAGAGAGAAGTCATTCCTTTAACATGATGAAGCAGTGTAGCTTGTGGCCATGAACTGTGAAATGTCCCGATATGAGTGGTGTAAATAGGCTTTTTGGAAGGGGCTCTATCCCAAAGAGCCATAGGACAGAAGAAAATGTGAATATAGGTGATCCATCCCTGCTATGCTTGAATCAGATCTATAAACATCGCATAGGGAAAAAAGAAAACTTGGAAATAACCTAAATGCCCAACAACTGGGGATTGGTTAAATAAAGCATGCTATAGTCAGATGATGACTTATTAAGTAGGCATTGAGAGTAAAGTAGAAAAATATTAATATTAATATTAATCTGATTAAGTGTCTGCAGTAAAGTTATGTGAAAAAGGGAGATAAAAATTATGTATACAATATTAAAAAGTTGTAAACTTATCAATAGTGGTTATCTGGATGTTGGAATAATAGACAATTAATTCTCTATTTCTGTCCATATTCTTCAATTTTTTTTCTCCTATACTGTGCATTACTAAAATAATTAGGAGAAATTTTTTGCAATTATTTTTTCTTAAACTCTATGGGTACCCAAATACATAATGAATGAGCTATTGCCTGAAATAATTTTAAAAAGTGGCAGCATATAAATTGCAATAAAATGAAATACAATTTTCACTGTATAAATGGAATGAAAGTCTAAAGCAGTACTCAGGTAAGGACATTTCGTTTTAATGTAACGCCAGTGAGGAGCTTGCATTTAAGTGCCAAATATTGGTATTTATGTATATGAAAGCTCTTCTTTACTCTCTTATATTTTCTTTTTTTCTAAAATTTTTTTTTGCTAAAATTAGGGTGTCATATATACCAGAATCAATCAATTCTTCCTTCTCTCCTTCTTTTCTTTCTTTCTTCCATCCCCCTACCTTTCAATTCTGCAAAGATAGGCAAGTGAGTGAGGGTGGGTCTAACTTAGTGTTTGCCCATATGTAAAATGTTTTGAGTTCATAAAATCCTGAAAAAATTAAAGCAGCAGACAGAAAACAGAAAAGACCCCCACTTAGATACTGATTAGCAAATAGACACAAACATTTCCTCTAAATACTTCAGTGCCTGTGATTTAAGTAGCTACTTGGGACACATTGAAGAGTCTGTTGTTAGCTTTCTGCATTCACATGATAAGAAACAAAGAATTCTTTAGGCTTGACCTTTGCAAATAGAAAATCCTGAAAACGAGAATGCTGTAATTTTTCTTTGTGAAGCTCAAACATATATTGAAAGAGATTGGCCTCGAATCTGTCACCTTCTCATCACTAAATATGGCAGCCCTGAAGTTAATGAAATAATGCAAATGCTCAAGGCGGCCTTCACTCACTCCTTTCGATGCACTGATAAATGGAGGATTTTAGTTAGGGGTTTGTTCTTGTTCTTACTCATTTTTTTACCAAAAGATTTTGTCTTTGCTTGTAATACTTGAGGATCTACACTCCCATTATCTCAATTGAGGCTAAGGGACTAAGGGATTCCCTGTCCAGTGTGTGATGGGCCAGCGTAATCATTATAAGTGATTTCAAATCAATATAATTTGGCAATAGCAAAAACTGTGAGAATTTCTCCTCAACTTTTTATTGGTTTTAGGTAAATACTTATGAAGTAGAGGAAAGAAGGTAGGACATGTGAATGGAAGGAAGGAGGGAAAGAGAAAAGTACTCTGAAGTCATGCAGGAAAAAATAATTTCTTTCCTTGGCCGCTGCACCTGTTGATGTGGACTCATTTGTTTTTTCTCCCTTGGTGGTTTAAAAGAGAAAGCTTCACCAAAGGGTAATCAATTGATTATTATACTATTATTAGCTGGATTAAAATAATGTTATTTGTGCAGAAAACAATTCTTGCATATGTTTCTTTTAAATTCCTCTGATTATGTGTTGTAATGGCTTAGCCTAGGAGTTAGCCAAAAATGATGTTTTTCTAACACAAGACTGTTGTTGAAAGACTTCTTTTTCCCTAATTATTTATTGCGATCCTAACACAACACACACCCTCCTGTTTCCTCCTTCATGCCATAATCATTTACATTTTTGTTACCTCCTTGTGGATTTGAGGGACGATATCTAATAGTACAGAACATAGCATTGCTCCAGGACCTAGCATAATGTCTTGCCTAGTGTAGGTGTTTAGTAAATATTGAATGAATTAAATTCAGAACCCTGAGGGAGAAAAGTCACAAATTTATCAAGTAATTCACAAAGAGACATATCCCTGACAGCTAATCCAGTTAAATGTATTAAGGTAAGCTGAAACCAGAATATGTTTCAAATCATTTCCCTTCTTATAAGAGTTTTGTTACTGGCTGGAACAGTTGTTTCTCAGTATGCTGATCGAATGTGACTTGAGCCAGAAAGATTCACAATGAATAACACCAGGAGGCTTATGAATGATGTATAAAGCCAACCAGTCTAATGACAGGTAAGGCAGAGGTGAGCAGTTACTTTATTTCAGAGCAGCCAAAGTCTTGGCAATGTAATGCAACCACGGGAATAGTGAGTGGTTGTGACCAGTTTGTAGTAAACTTCTAGAATGAAACAAGCTTTAAATGTTCTGATGGATATTTGATCTTTTGTATTAATGGAGCCATTGCTTCAGATGAGCACAAATGAAAATGGCCCCTCTTGCTCCTCTAGTATTTGCCCAGTGGTTACAAGGATCAGCTAAGTGCTATGGAGGGTATTAATCACTTTTTACTTGCAATGAAACTATATTTGTTTTTTGGTAACTAGCAATTCTAATACAGTAAAACTTTAACTACTAAATAAATATCATTAGTATTATGACTTTAATTGAAGACCAAGATGTCACCATCTTGAAGAAACTGGTGAAAGTTTACTTTCTGTTCCCTATTGATACACCAGGGCCAACACTGATGACCTGTTAACAATAATGATACAATTTTTTTTTAAATTTTTCCTGAATTTTCTTTCTAAAATCTAGGTTCTGCAACAGAATAATCAAAGGATTTATTGCTTTGCCATTCTGTGCCTAGCACTGTGAATCTCTGTAACTGACTTGATAGAAACATAGATCATAATATTTTTGGGTGGAAATGAATCATAGCTTATGGTTGCAAAAGATTCCACATGAAGCTAATGGATTGTAGACATCTGGGAATGGGAAATGATATGGTAGATTGGCTAGCTGAAGACTGGGATCTACTCCCACTGCATGTGTTTCTGTATATAAAACCAATTGCTCATGCTTCTGTTTATTCATTAAATGAAACTCTTATTTTATCAGGTGGGTTCCTTTTCAGTGGCAAGTTAAAATAAATTAGAAGAACTAGAAAGTGATGTCACAAACATGAAATACATATTCTCCTGTGTTGTCTCCCTGTTGAAAAAACCTTTTCAAACAGATTTTTCCCTCATGGTTCCCCAAATCCAATAGGGGGGAAAAATCAAGGGTTTATTTTCCCCTGGAGTTTGGATAAAAACTCAAGGCTTGATCTCTTTAGTCCAAATTAGGTCACCTGTCCATTCCAAGAGGCCATCACTGAGGCCAAGAGAGTACCTGGGTCACAGTTCTCTACTGGAAGTAGGATTAGTTCCACATAAACTGGGTTGAGCACAGGGCAGGGATTCTTATGCTGAGGTGATTTTACCAGAAGTAGAAATTGGATGTTGTAGGCACATGACAGATATTCACTGTGCTTACTGGTAGCCAGGTCCTTTACAGATTGTTGATACAAAGACAAACATGACTTGATCTCTTTCCCTCTCTGAATCTCACCACCTGATCTTTGTTAATAATACCCTGTGGTCAGTTTTTCTTAAGTCATATTTCTAATCCTGTCCTACCCTTCTTCAAAAATGTTTCTGGTTCTTTATCATCTATTGATTAAAATATTAACTCCTTGGTTAACTTTCTTCAATCTACCTCTCAATCCTGGCAAAAGTGACTGATTACATATCCTTGGATTTTCCTGCCTCTGTGAGTGTCCTGGAATGTCTTCCTCCATGCTAATCACTGACCATCTGAATACCGTTAAGGTGTAGTTCAGATACTGTCTTCATAAAACACCCACTGATTTCCTTCATCTACTGTCTATAGCACTTAACATGAACCTATCTTAAAGCACTGTTTGTTTAACAAGTAGTGCCAAATGCTTACTATGTTCTTATTGTCTTTCTGAGTGCTTAAAAATATGTTTTTCTACTTTGTATCAGTGTTCTTGGTGCTCTTGTCTTTTATTCCCAGTAAGCGATAAGCTCAGTGAAGCCGGGATTCTTAAAGGCAATGAGTTACCTACCCATAGTGGGCAAACAACATATTTATACTGGATAAATACATGTTAATCCAATTTGCACATTTATTGAGCACTAGCACTTCAAACCTAAGAGAGTAGGGCCCTGTTTTCTTTCAAATCTCTCTCTGCACATAGTATGGTGACATATATGTGTTAGGCATTCAATAAACATTTGCTAGGCCTCTAAATGTGATGGAAATTTCAAATATCCAGATATCTAAGAATGAGCCATTTCCTTTTGTTTTACATTCTTCAGTCTTTAGGCATCATGTTTGAAACCTCTTGTCATTTTGCTCTTCCTAACAGTTTTTACAAGAATGTCTAAGTTCTACTTTCTAAGTTGAGCAGGATTTGGGTCCCCCCCTTTTTTTTTAACAACAGGGACCTTTTCAGCAATTGCAAATGCCTATGCTATTGAGCCATTGCTAAAATACTGGGTTTTATAAAGTGCTTCTAAGGGCCAAAGAGCTTTGCTGGCCCGTGGTCTGTGCAGGTGTTCATGAGTTAAAGCATTCAATGGCCCTAGCAAACATGACATTTAAGGAGGTAAGCATTGATTTGTAGAGTCACTTTCAAGTACAATAGAACATCTTGCCTTCATTTGTGAGTTTGTTATTTGAAATGGCCGACATTTTAGGTGTTTCCATGTAGAAATTTTGTCTAAAATATGTAAAGCATAAATGGGTAAAAGAAAAGATTCATTTACTTGATCTCATCCATGCTGGACAAGGACAAGGCTTCCATGCTGTCTTTCTATTCTGAACAAGAGATTGGAAGCCTTTCTCTCTTTTTTTTCTTTTCTGTTCTTTTCTTTTCAGTTTTCCTCTTTTGTCATTTCTCTTCATGAATAACTTTTCAACCAAGTTAGATGAATGCCAATAGGTGTCAATTGCCACTGACAACTAGAATGGCCTTGGTGATCTGTGTGGGAACAATTTTAGGGAAGTGGTGAAGGCAGAAGCCAGATGACAGTGGATGAACAGTTGACTCAGTAGTCTGGTGAGTGAGATGTGAGCTCCGGAAAGGGACCACCCAAGCTAAAACCCAGACTCTGCTACTCACTAGCTGCTGACAATAGGCATGTTACCAAAGTGCTCACTCTCCCTGCCTCAATCTTTTCCTCTATAAAATGGGAATAAAAATAGAACTATCTCAAGGTTGTTATGAGTAATAAATGAGTTCATGTGGATAAGATGCTTAGAACAATGCCAGTTTCATTATAATTACTCGGTAAAAATTAGCTGTTGTTTTTGGTGCACGTGCGAAGACAGCAAGTTGATACTACTTTTGAAGCTTAATTATGAAAATTGGAGAGAAAAACGAGGCCACAGTTAGATACAGGCCAGGAATTAGGTGAAAGGTGATTATTTTATATTCTGGGGGAAAAGAAGTGGCTCTCGGAGAGTGACAGATTACAAATGGGGGAAGAAGGATTAATTGATGGAGTAATAGTGCTGAAAGGCGAGTGAGGATGGAATTCAGAGAAGAGGTGAATAGATGGATGGATAAATCTTGGATAGAAGGGGCTTCTTGTTCTCTAAGGCTGAGGCTAAAGTGGAGGTAATAAGGAGGAAAGGCTAAGAATGCATGTCTTTGTGGGTGGGGAGTAGAGAGTTGAAAGGATTCAACCCTAACAGCTTACTGTCTCTGTGAAATAGAAACAAGCTCATCTAATGGGAGACAAGAGGTTTCAGAGTGAGGAATAGAGTAGAACTCATAAATGAAGGAGAAGTCACACAGCAGTAACTCCTAGAGACACGATGACACTAGCCAGAATGTATAGTCTAACAAAAGGATTGAGAAGTCAGGTATGATAAGAAATTGTGCTCACACAGTGAGACACTGGCATTTGCTTCCACAGGTGGGACATTTCTAGGTGGTGACAAATCTGAGATGAACCATTTGAAAATTTTTGTGGTCTGCAGTGTACAGCTTGAACTTAAAAAATATTTTTACCACAAATAAATGATTGATTATATTCATACCTTTCTTGAGTTATTAAATTATCTTCTGTTTCCTATACATTTGCAGTGCTATTGGGATGGTAGACTTTCAGAGTTGAATTATATCCTGCCTTTATTCCACCTAATGCATCCTTGAGCATAGTTATAGATGGGAAAGTCACATTTTATTGTGCTTATCATGTTATTCTTTAGTAGACATTCCATTAATGTAGAAACACACATGGTGTGATACGGATTTTATCTTGTGATGATCAGATGAAAAGCCCTCCTTTCCTGCATACTTTTTTGCAATGTTATTTCATCACTCTTCCCATCAAGAGGTGGAGTCTACATTTCCTCCTATTGAATCTGAGCCAGGCTTGGAATTAGTTTAACCAGGATAAGGCAAAAGTAGCACAGTGTGACTTCTGTGCCTAAACCTTAAGATACATTGCATTTTTCATTTTTGCCATGTTAGAATCCTGAGCTAACAAGAAAAAAAAAAAGCTTTAATTTCCTGGCCTGCCGGAGAGAAAGGCCAAGTAGACAGAGACCCAGGGGATGAAAAACCATAGAAAGAGATAGGGTGAGACAGTGAGATAGCAGCAACGAGTTCAATCACCCCAACAGAGACATTGGACATGTTAGTAGGACCAGCTTGCCTCAGTCAACACATGTGGCACAGAGACAAACCATTGCCATAGACCCTCCCCACAATGCAGAATTGTGAGCAAAAACATGGGGACTGTCACTTTAAGCAGAATAGTTTTGAGAGCTTTATTATGCTGCAATAGGGCATGAAAAGAAAGAGCCTCAAAGCAGAGAGACAAATTAATCCAGATGTCAGGCAATGAGCTGGAAAGTATAGAGAGAAAGGTAGAGGAAAATGTGGGAGAGCAGTAGGTGGCAAGGTTCAGCGGGACCTCATGATTGGATCTGGGGCAAAGGAGAAAGAGAAATAAAGATTACTGTGACACTCTGTTTCTAGGAAAATAAGATTGTGAACAGCAATATGGTCTAGATAAAGACCTGGATTTTGGGGGAAGATAAGTCCAATTGGCAGTTGTTATTTCTTGATGTGATACCACAACTTCTATGTAAAACACTCCTCAGCAGCTGGAGATACAGACCAGAAGCAAAGGATGGAGTCAGGTGATTAGAATAGCTATTAACTGTTTTTGTTTCAAACAAAAAGATGCAGTCAGCTCTACTTCCCTGTTGTTCCAGCCTAAAGGGTGTTTTCTAATTTCCTTCTGACTCCTATATTGAGTAGGAAAGGTAGAGATGTCAAGAGAAGGCGGAAGAGAGAAAGAGAGGAGAGGGAGAGGACTCTTGTGAAGAGAAAAAGCCAACTCGCATCCTGTGGGATTGCAGCTTATTTTAGTTGCACCTCTTGGAAGCTTCACTGCTTAAGTAAAAATAAGAAAAGCAACATACACGCTCAACTAAAATTATCGTCATTCAAGAGTCCTCCCTTTAAATAGCACCAAATGAAAATAAGAAACCCTAACCTCAGCTTTTTAAATCACAATGGAAGGATAAGAGATGCTTTCCATTTATGGGATCTTAGAACCTTCAAAATGGTCCTACTTTTGTTCCGTGTGTGCATAGGGAGGAAGCTGGGAATGCTGAGGTGGCGAGGTTTCACCTGGCAGTCAGGATTGCTACTTCCCACTCACCAAGTTGTGCAATATTTGCAAGAAGAGCAAAAAATAAAAGATAGTGTCCCTTTAAAGGGAGACAGTGTAGTTTAAAGAGGCTACAGTGTAGTGTAGCGGCTTATGCTCTGTGGTCAGCAAGAACTGAGTTTAGGTCCTTGTCCCATCACTTACTAACTGTGAGACACTGGATACAATATCAACCCCTAAAAACCTCAGTCACTTCAGCTGTAAAATAGGGAGAATGCTGTATACTGGGGTTGTTTTGAAGAGTAAAGCAGAATATGTATGAAAAGCACTTAGTCTGGTAAGGGCACAAGTTACTAAGTGGTAACTATAGTCATTGGAATTAGTAATTTGGGACTTTCACATATTTGGCTTATCATTGAGACTATTTTCCAGGAATGTTTACAATAAGAAACTTGGGCCAACTGCATTTTAGTCAAGGATTAAAATGTAACAAATGTGTAATATTATATTATGTAACAGCAGATGATTTTAAAATTTACAAGTGTCATTAAGATTTCTCTCCTAGGGTACAAATGTTGTTGTTTCACAGAATTTTTAAAAATTATTTTATTTATTTTTTATTCTACTTTTATCTCTGGGATACATGTGCAGAACTTGTAGACCTGCCACATAGGCATACACGTGGCATGGTGGTTTGCTGCACCCATCAACCCATCATCTACATTAGGTATTTCTCCTAATGCTGTCCCTCCCTTAGCCCCCAGCCCCCGACAGGCCCCGCTGTGTGATGTTCCCCTCACTGTGTCCTTCTGTTCTCATTGTTCAACTCCCACTTATAGGTGAGAACATGTGGTGTTTGGTTTTCTGTTCTTGTGTTAGTTTGCTGAGAATGACGATTTCCAGCTTCATCCATGTCCCTGCAAAGGAAATGAACTCATCCTTTTTTATGGCTGCATAGTATTTCATGGTGTATATGTGCCACATTTTCCTTACCCAGTCTATCATTGATGGGCATTTCGGTTGGAATTTTTATAAAACTTCAAGCAAACCGAAACTGACATACTGGCTACTTATTTTTTTTCTTCATAATTCTGGATGTCAGAAAATGAACAATGTTCTAATGCAGAAGGCAAACTTTCTATGAAGGACCAGACAGTAAATATTTTAGCTTTGCAGGCCACATACGATCTCTATCACATACTTCTTTGTTATTTCTTACAACCCTTTTAAATGTGTAAAAACTATTCTTAGCTCATACAAAAACAGGCTATTGGTGGGATTTGCCTCATAGACTGTAGTTTGCTGACCCCTGCTCTAGTATAAATTTGTCTTGTTTATTACTAGAGTGCTTATGCCAGTAAGTATTTTTTAAAAGAGAGAAAATGCATTAAGTAAATAACATTTAAGTGATTCTTTTTCTGATTCAGACATTTTCTGGGATGAAATGAGACCATTGATCATTTTATTTGATGGAATAGAACTGTTTTTCATTGCAATGCAATGAGGTTAGGTATGATTTTGAGAACTGGGGACCATTCAGCACATTAGTTCTGAACCATATCCTTGTGCTTTGCAGAATTTTTTTCTCTTCCTCAGAGGAGCAGTTTGGATACAGGGCTTTATGGCATCAGGCATAAGCTGCCATTAAAACCTTCAACTGAAAATTGTGCTGCCCTTAATGAAAATGAGCAGCTGGTCAGCCGGACCATCGCCCACCCTCAGCTCTACTCATGTTGTGTACAAGTAGCTTGAATAGCCCTTCATGAGCAGGGCTTTTACAGACATTTTCCTATCAGTGTTGGGAGGGAAATCCAGACCAGCAGCTAGTGTTTCTTTCAGCCTGTGTTGTGCCTTGGCATCTGACTCTCTGTGGACCCAGGAGTGAAATATCTTCCTGGAAGTGGTGATCCAGGTTAGTCTTGTCTCTCTGACTCATGTCCCGAGTTGCTTCCATAGAGATACCTGTGGCATCTTTTCCCCCTTTACTCTGTTTTCCTGAATTTCCTTCTATTTTTCACTGACTACAAAGATAAAGAAAAAGAAGAAGTAATTTTAAAACATATAAAGTACTTTGAAATATTTATCCTTGGATAACTGGAGACTAGATCACATTCTTATCTTTTCATCCAGCATTTTTTTTTGGTGAATACCATATTATGTGTTTAAAAAGACATATGGAGACCTGACTCACACTCTGAATCTTCCAATTTTGCCATTGACCACATTCTTAATGCCCTGAGAACACAAGGTGAGGCAAAGGAGCCTCTCAGCTGAGGTCCTGGCCCCAGGCCCTAAACAGGTCCTCTGTGAGCCAGGCCACAGAGTTCCTTTTGGTTGGGGTCAGTCTTAGCAGAATGTAGATCCTGGAGCAAATTTGGTCAAGCAGCTTCCTTTGCTCCCATCACCCTAAGCCTGCACTGGGGCCTGACTTCTGGCATCTCACCAATCCAGTCATGAGGGATGGCTGGCTCAGAAAGAGCACCTTGTCAGGGAAGAAGCAGCTCAAGATCACGAAAGCCCAAGCGCATTTGTCCCTGTGCCCAGAACAGAGCTAGACTGGTCTGCCTCTCCCTGCATTCTTGGGGCTCTTCACTCTGTGTATTCTCAGGGCAAGGGTTGTACCAAGGGAGAGCACACTGTCCAGCCTCCTCTCACCGATTCATTCAGTCATTTACCCACTCAATACAGATTTAGTGAGTATCTGTCATATGCCAGACACAGTTCTAAGTACTGAAGACACAGAAGTCTTTGCTCATTTTACTCCATAACTTGCTCTGAAGAGGTGCCTCCAAGGATCTTACTCTTTCATGGGCTCTGTTCTCGATCACTTTTGCTCAGTATTGTGAAACCTATGGGCCTGTGATCAGAAAAAAAAATGTCTTTAAACCAGTCTAATCCATGGCAAGGTCCTCTTTGGAAGGGGAGTAGCAAGGACTGGTGAGAAAGGAGCTGTGAGTGCTTCTTGAATGTAGGACCTGCTCCTTACTGTGGAGAATAGCTCACTCATTCCTACCTTCCTCCAGGTCTCATGAACATGCACAGTCCTGTGTGTTGCATCTCCTAATCTCATCTGATTCTCTGCTGTTTGCCTGGTCTTGGACTAATTTCCCTTTAGCCCACATGATGATCTTTAAGTTAAGTCTCAGCCTATTTAGACTCAGGCTGCCTCACTCACCTTGCAGTTGCCATCTTTATTATATTATGGCAGTCAAAGGTTATTTTGTTTGGACAGAGAAGTTACTCTACTGTATGGTGGACTACCTGTCCTGAACGTTCGCAAACATATCCTTTTGTTTTCTGGAGTTCCTCCTGGTTTGTTTTCTGATGGATTTCTGTTGACTCCCAGATTGAACCGATGTTTATCCTGTGTTTGGTGTATCAAGCTTTTCTGTTCTGCTTGATTTCCTGTAGCTAATTTCTAGGGAGACTTCAATTCCTCACTGAAGTCAAGTTCCTTGTCATACAGGACCAGTATTTCTAACTCCCATTCAGACAGAAAATTTGTTTTTATTACCCACAAGAGAAAATGATCTGGCTTTCCTGCTCTAAAGATACCCCTAGTACTACTATTTTTTCCAGTCTTGTGTTTTCAGATATTTTTCTTTAATTGACCTTCTCTATGGTCGGATTCGTGACTGTATTCCTTCCCCTAGTTTATTAATTCTTTTTTTTTTTTTTTTTGAGATGAAGTCTCACTCTGTCTCCCAGGCTGGAGTGCAGTGGCTCGATCTTGGCTCACTGTAAGCTCTGCCTCCTGGGTTCATGCCATTCTCCTGCCTCAGCCTCCTGAGTAGCTGGGACCACAGGTGCCCGCCACCACGCCTGGCTAATTTTTTTGTATTTTTAGTAGAGACGGGGTTTCACTGTGTTATACAGGATTGTCTTGATCTCCTGACCTTGTGATCTGCCCGCCTTGGCCTCCCAAAGTGCTGGGATTACAGGCGTAAGCCACCATGCCCTGCCTTATTAATTTCTAAGAGCCTTCCTAGAACACTGTAAGTATGCTTAACCTGGTATTATAGAGACATGTAACAGAACTAAATACTTTCCACTCCACAAAAGAAGAGGCTATTTTGAACTACATGTATCTTCACAGAGGTTACTCCAGTAAGTAACTTGTGGAAGGGAGGGTCATTGGAATATGGAAACGGACAAAATAAAATCTGTTCCCTTTTCCTCAAACCTCACATAGCCTCATACAATTAAATGAGATCTTGGTTACCTCTCAGCCTGTAAAGATTCCCCTGAGTGTGTATGTGTCAACTCCTGTCTTGGTTCATTTTATGCTGCTATAACAGAATATTGACTGGGTAATTTATAATGAACAGGCTGTGTGACTTATGATGAACAGAAATATATTTGGGTTATGGTTCTGGAGGCTGAGAAGTCCAAGAGCATGCTGGTGGTATCTTGTGAGGGCCTTCTTGCCATGTCATAACATGGCGGAAGCCATCAAACGGAGTAGAGAGAACATGCGCAAGGGTGGGATAGAAGGGGGCCAAACTCATCCTTTTATCAGAAACCCACTCCCATGATAACTCATTTCCCTAGCAATGGTATTAATCCATTCCTGAAAACAGAGCCCTTATGATTGTACTGCCCCTTAAAGGTCTCACCTCTCATCCCTGTTGCATTGAGGATTAAGTTTCCAACAGATGAACTTTGGGGGACATATTCAAATCATAGCAACTCCTTATTACCCAAATTTATCATTATACTGGTCAACCTACACATTACAAATTTACATTTAAAAAAAGTAATTAAGATTTGCTAAACTTAAAAGATTTATAAGTTGTAAAAAAATCAAAAACAAAAACAAAAAAATAAAAAGCAAATAATCTTTAAAAAATATGTACATTTTTTAAATACAATGTACTGACCTGAAAGTAGTCAAGTTATCTATAGCTACTGGTTGATAAAGGCAACAGAATTGACAGCTCCCACGTCTGTAATTAAATGTGTGAAACTAACAAATGGAAATAATAGAGAAAGATTATTTTTCTTTACTGGTCATGTTGTGACATCAATTTGTTTTAAATGATGAGAAAAGAACTTAAAGGATTTGCTTTTTATTATAGTGCAAATTAATATTCAACTACTGAACTGAAATAGATTTGCATAAGAGTTATCACTATCAATAATCATTTGAAATTCATTTTGCCCAGATAAATTAGAATCTCCAGTGATAACAAGCAAGAGCTATTTCCTGCATTTTTGAAAAAAGGTTAAAATAATAGCTATTTCCTATAACTAGATCTTGAGATTGGACATAAACCTTATACGTGCAACTTTCCTTATCTGATTTTAAGTTTCCTTTAACTGTAAACATGAGCTAATGCCACATGAAACTAGGAAAATAAGATGGAATTTGAAAATGATGTTAGATAGATAAAAGTAAGGAAATCCTAGATTTGAATGACATGGAAATGTCACCTAGTTCAGTCTCCTGTAGGGGTACATAGTGCCTCTAGCTGCTATCATCCTTAATTATCTCCAAGGAAGAAAGTAGATAAAGATCCTTTCATCATCAGTTGTAGGACTCCCCTCAACTCTGCCCCAAATATTAGACCTTTGAACTCTCTTTTAGCAGTAAATGTTATGTAGGTATTAATATATATCTTAAATAACATATATGACAGAGATGATAGAGGTAATAATAATAAGTAATCACTCTCCTTTTTACTCTGAAGATATTGTATATAACAGTAATATCAACCACAATCAAAATGCCATATATTGAGTATTTGAATGGGCTAGACTCTCCTCTGATCCTTTTTTTAAAAGCATCATTCCACTAGTTTCCATTGCTATTATCCATGAAGAAATAGAGACTTAGAGAAGATAAGTAATTGGCTCATTTCCACAGTTTGTAAGGGACAGAGTTGTAATTCAGGAGCAGACCACATACTTCAAACCCTCCTGACCCTGCATCATCATACAGTAACTGTGTATCTTTTGAAAATCTCTAGTTAGGTCCCTTCTGAGCTTTCTGATCTTTGAATTAATTATTTTCCATTTCTAACATTTGGCCATAGTGTCATTTTCCAGCATTAGTCACTTACAAAGATGTAGGATGTGCTATTATTTTAAATCCACATTCATCAAGAAAATAGGCCTAATTGGAGGGAATTAAGGTAGCTGCAATTTCCTGATGATTAAGCACTAGAATATGTTGCTAGGAGAAACTGGAGAATTTTCTTTTTTGAAAGTCTGAAAGAAAAGTACAAATAAGGTTTCAACAAACTCTAACTTGAACCCCAGTTTCCTGATTTGCTAAATGAATGGTTTAGAGTAGGTGATCTCCCTTGGGTCTCCCCAACCCTAACAACCCACAAGTCTGTAACTTTAAGTAGCAATTGGATGTTATAACCTCTCAAGGTCATTTTTAGACTTCTATATTTTGCTTCAATGATTCTTGACTCTCTTTGGTTCAGCTCCACATTCTTGAGTTTCTTTCAAATGGAGATCTCATAAGAGCTATTATTTAACAGTATCCCAAATGTGCAATGTACGGAATTAAATACAACCATGCATTTAAGACTTTAACAATCATAGTTCATCAGCACTATGTGTTCTTTCTCCTATTTGATTAAGGTTAAACAACAAGATGATGTTTCCTCATTGGGTAGCATTTTAAAGTGTATTGTGTATGTGACAGATGGGATCTTATAAATGCATTAGGCATGCTTATTTTAATATGTAAGCATATACAAAAGTTCTAGAAATATTTTACATGCAAATGTCTGGGGCTCCACTAGGGCCCATAATAGAACTCCATACTCTGTGACTTCAAAGCCCTAGTCTCGACAACTAATCACTTGGCTATTTCCAAATCAAATTTCTTCAAACAAATCAAAGGCATTTGTCCTACCCAAAAACCAAGTTCTGTGGCAAGTTTCACATTTCAAAATCAAGCTGCTTATTGAGATATTCATGCACTGAAAAAGGCACACAGAATTTCTTTTAAGAGATGAGACACACCTTTTTATGCTCCAATGAATTAGAAATTTCTCAAAGAGAATTTTAACAAATTTTCTTTACACACACACACACACACACACGCACTTCATCTTAGCAGTAAAAGCCAAGATTCAGAATTTCAGCCCAAGAGATCTTTCATTTTCTGAAAGGTTATGAGCCCCTGAGATTTCATTACTTTCAGAGTCATAATTACTGTGTTGCTTCTGAGTTGTTAACAATAACACTGATTAAAAGGAAGACAAAAAAAAGAAGAGATCGTTCACATACCCATATTAAGTGGCTTCACAAACTAGGAATATTTTTAACACCACAACATTTGTGGTAAGTACAACAAAGTGTGTAATTCACTGGGAAGCAGAACAGAAAAGATGGGAATGATAATGTCAAATAACTCACTTTACCCAGGGCTCCCTATGGGCAAGGCACTGTGCCAAGTCCTCCACAGGCATTGTTGCATTTAATACAACAATTTTTAACAATTTTTAATAAAAGCCCTCCAATGAGGCACTTTTACTATAGCATTTTTACCCATGAGGAAACTGAGGTTCAGAGAAGTTGAATAACTTGACAAGAGTCACCCAGACTCCCAAGCCTCTGTTCTTAATTGCTCAACTATGCTACTGCCTTTTCTTTTATTTTTATTATTATTATTATACTTTAAATTCTAGGGCACATGTGCACAATGTGCAGGTTTGTTACATGTGTATACATGTGCCATGCTGGTGTGCTGCACCCATTAACTCATCATTTACATTAGTTATATCTCCTAATGCTATCCCTCCCCCCTCCCCCCACCCCACCAGAGGCCCGGATGTGTGATGTTCCCCTTCCTGTGTCCACCTGTTCTCATTGTTCAATTCCCACCTATGAGTGAGAACATGCGGTGTTTGGTGTTTTGTCCTTGCGACAGTTTGCTGAGAATGATGGTTTCCAGCTTCATCCGTGTCCCTACAAAGGACATGAACTTATCCTTTTTATGGCTGCATATTGTTCCGTGGTGTATATGTGCCACATTTTCTTAATCCAGTCTATCACTGGTGGACATTTGGGTTGGTTCCAAGTCTTTGCTGCTGTGAATAGTGCCGCAATAAACATACGTGTGCATGTGTCTTTATAGCAGCATGATTTGTAATCCTTCGGGTATATACCCAGTAATGGGACGGCTGGGTCAAATGGTATTTCTAGTTCTAGATCCCTGAGGAATCACCACACTGTCTTCCACAATGGTTGAACTAGTTTACAGTCCCACTAACAGTGTAAAAGTGTTCCTATTTCTCCACATCCTCTCCAGCACTTGTTGTTTCCTGATTTGTTAATGATTGCCATTCTAACTGGTGTGAGATGGTATCTCATTGTGGCTTTGATTTACATTTCTCTGATGGCCAGTGATGATGAGCATTTTTTCATGTGTCTGTTGGCTGCATAAATGTCTTCTTTTGAGAAGTGTCTGTTCATATCCTTTGCCCACTTTTTGATGGGGTTATTTGTTTTTTTCTTGTAAATTTGAGTTCTTTGTAGATTCTGGATATTAGCCCTTTTTCAGATGAGTAGATTGCAAAAATTTTCTTCCATTCTGTAGGTTGCCTGTTCACTCTGATGGTAGTTTCTTTTGCTGTGCAGAAGCTCTTTAGTTTAATTAGATCCTATTTGTCAGTTTTGGCTTTTGTTGCCATTGCTCTTTGTGTTTTAGACATGAAGTCCTTGCCCATGCCTATGGCCTGAATGGTATTGCCTAAGTTTTCTTCCAGGGTTTTTATGGTTTTAGGTCTAACATTTAAGTCTTCAATCCATCTTGAATTAATTTTTGTATACGGTGCAAGGAAGGCATCCAGTTTCAGCTTTCTACATACGGCTAGCCAGCTTTCCCAGCACCATTTATTAAATAGGGAATCCTTTCCCCATTTCTTGTTTTTGTCAGGTTTGTCCAAGATCAGATGGTTGTAAATGTGTGGTATTATTTCTGAGGGCTCTCTTCTGTTCCATTGGTCTATATCTCTGTTTTGGTACCAGTACCATGCTGTTTTGGTTACTGTAGCCTTGTAGCAGAGTTTGAAGTCAGGTAGCATGATGCCTCCAGCTTTGTTCTTTTGGCTTAGGATTGACTTGGCAATGTGGGCTCTTTTTTGGTTCCATATGAACTTTAAAGTAGTTTTTTCCAATTCTGTGAAGAAAGTCATTTGTAGCTTAATGGGGATGGCATTGAATCTATAAATTACCTTGGGCAGTATGGCCATTTTCACAATATTGATTCTTCCTATCCATGAGCATGGAATGTTCTTCCATTTGTTTGTGTCCTCTTTTATTTCATTGAGCAGTGGTTTGTAGTTCTGCTTGAAGAGGTCCTTCACATCCCTTGTAAGTTGGATTTCTAGGTATTTTATTCTCTTTGAAGCAATTGTGAATGGGAGTTCACTCATGATTTGGCTCTCTGTTTGTCTGTTATTGGTGTATAAGAATGCTTGTGATTTTTGCACATTGATTTTGTATCCTGAGACTTTGCTGATGTTTCTTATCAGCTTAACGAGATTTTGGGCTGAGACAATGGGGTTTTCTAAATATACAATCATGTCATCTGCAAACAGGGACAATTTGACTTCCTCTTTTCCTAACTGAATACCCTTTCTTTCTTTCTCCTGCCTGAATGCCCTGGCCAGAAACTTCCAACACTATACTGAATAGGAGTGGTGAGAGAGGGCATCCCTGTCTTGTGCCAGTTTTCAAAGGGAATGCTTCCAGTTTTTGCCCATTCAGTATGATATTGGCTGTGGGTTTGTCATAGATAGCTCTTATTATTTTGAGATATGTCCCATCAATACCTAATTTATTGAGAGTTTTTAGCATGAAAGGCTGTTGAATTTCGTCAAAGGCCTTTTCTGCATCTATTGAGATAACCATGTGGTAGTTGTGTTTGGCTCTATTTATATGCTGGATTACGTTTATTGATTTGCATATGTCGAACCAGCCTTGCATCCCAGGGAAGAAGCCCACTTGATCATGGTGGATAAGCTTTTTGATGTGCTGCTGGATTCGGTTTGCCAGTATTTTACTGAGGATTTTTGCATCGATGTTCATCAGGGATATTGGTCTAAAATTCTCTTTTTTTGTTGTGTCTCTGCCAGGCTTTGGTATCAGGATGATGCTGGCCTCATAAAATGAGTTAGAGAGGATTCCCTCTTTTTCTATTGATTGGAATAGTTTCAGAAGGAATGGTACCAGCTCCTCCTTGTACCTCTGGTAGAATTAGGCTGTGAATCCATCTGGTCCTGGACTTTTTTTGGTTGGTAGGCTATTAATTATTGCCTCAATTTCAGAGCCTGTTATTGGTCTATTCAGGGATTCAACTTCTTCCTGGTTTAGTCTTGGGAGGATGTATGTGTCCAGGAATTTATCCATTTCTTCTAGATTTTCTAGTTTATTTGCATAGAGGTGTTTATAATATTCTCTGATGGTAGTTTGTATTTCTGTGGGATCAGTGGTGATATCCCCTTTATCATTTTTTATTGTGTCTATTTGATTCTTCTCTGTTTTCTTCTTTATTAGTCTTGCTAGTGGTCTATCAATTTTGTTGATCCTTTCAAAAAACTAGCTCCTGGATTCATTGATTTTTTTAAAGGGTTTTTTGTGTCTCTATCTCCTTCAGTTCTTCTCTGATCTTAGCTATTTCTTGCCTTCTGCTAGCTTTTGAATGTGTTTGCTCTTGCTTCTGTAGTTCTTTTAATTGTGATGTTAGGGTGTCCATTTTAGATCTTTCCTGCTTTCTCTTGTGGACATTTAGTACTATAAATTTCTCTCTACACACTGCTTTGAACATGTCCCAGAGATTCTGGTATGTTGTGTCTTTGTTCTCATTGGTTTCAAAGAACATCTTTATTTATTTCTGCCTTCATTTTGTTATGCACCCAGTAGTCATTCAGGATCAGGTTGTTCAGTTTCCATGTAGTTGAGCAGTTTTGAGTGAGTTTCTTAATCCTGAGTTCTAGTTTGATTGCACTGTGATCTGAGAGACAGTTTGTTATAATTTCTGTTCTTTTACATTTGCTAAGGAGTGCTTTACTTCCAACTATGTGGTCAATTTTGGAATACGTGCGATGTGGTGATGAGAAGAATGTATATTTTGTTGATTTGGGGTGGAGAGTTCTGTAGATGTCTATTAGGTCTGCTTGGTGCAGAGCTGAGTTCAATTCCTGGATATCCTTGTTAACCTTCTGTCTCATTGATCTGTCTAATGTTGACAGTGGGGTGTTAAAGTCTCCCATTATTATTGTGTGGGAGTCTAAGTCTCTTTTTAGGTCTCTAAGGACTTGCTTTATGAATCTGGGTGCTCCTGTATTGGGTGCATATATATTTAGGATAGTTAGCTCTTCTTATTGAATTGATCCCTTTACCATTATGTAATGGCCTTCTTTGTCTCTTTTCATCTTTGTTGGTTTAAAGTCTGTTTTATCAGAGACTAAGATTGCAACCCTTGCCTTTTTTTGTTTTCCCTTTGCTTGATAGATCTTCTGCCATCCCTTTATTTTGAGCCTATATGTGTCTCTGCACATGAGATGGATCTCCTGAATACAGCACACTGGTGAGTCTTGACTCTTTATCCAATTTGCCAGTCTGTGTCTTTTAATTGGAGCATTTAGTCCATTTACATTTAAGGTTAATATTGTTATGTGTGAATTTGATCCTGTCATTATGATGTTAGCTGGTTATTTTGCTCGTTAGTTGATGCAGTTTCTTCCTAGCCTCGATGGTCTTTACAATTTGGCATGTTTCTGCAGTGGCTGGTACCAGTTGTTCCTTTCCATGTTTAGTGCTTCCTTCAGGAGCTCTTTTAGGGCAGGCCTGGTGGTGACAAAATCTCTCAGCATTTGCTTGTCTGTCAAGGATTTTATTTCTCCTTCATTTGTGAAGCTTAGTTTGGCTGGATATGAAATTCTGGATTGAAAATTCTTCTCTTTAAGAGTGTTGGATATTGGCCCCTACTCTCTTCTGGCTTGTAGAGTTTCTGCCAAGAGATCAGCTGTTAATCTGATAGCCTTCCCTTTGTGGGTAACCCGACCTTTCTCTCTGGCTGCCCTTAACATTTTTTCCTTCATTTCAACTTTGGTGAAACTGACAATTATATGTCTTGGAGTTTCTCTTCCAAAGGAGTATCTTTGTGGTGTTTTCTGCATTTCCTGAATTTGAATGTTGGCCTGCCTCGCTAGGTTGGGGGAGTTCTCCTGGATAATATCCTGCAGAGTGTTTTCCAACTTGGTTCCATTCTCCCCATCACTTTCAGGTACACCAATCAGACATAGATTTGGTCTTTTCACATAGTCCCATATTTCTTGGAGGCTTTGTTCATTTCTTTTTACTCTCTTTTCTCTAAACTTCTCTTCTCGCTTCATTTCATTCATTTGATCTTCAATCACTGTTACCCTTTCTTCCAGTTGATCGAATCGGCTACTGAAGCTTGTGCATTCATCACGTAGTTCTTGTGCCATGGTTTTCAGCTCCATCAGGTCATTTAAGGACTTCTCTACATTAGTTGTTCTAGTTAGCCATTCGTCTAATCTTTTTTCAAGGTTTTTAGCTTCTTTGCGATGGGTTCGAACTTCCTCCTTTAGCTTGGAGTTTGATCATATGAAGTTTGATCATATGAAGCCTTCTTCTCTCTACTTGTCAAAGTCATTCTCCATCCACCTTTGTTCCGTTGGCTGGCGAGGAGCTGCGTTACTTTGGAGGGGGAGAGGCACTCTGATTTTCAGAATTTTCAGCTTTTCTGCTCTGTTTTTTCCCCATCTTTGTGGTTTTGTCTACCTTGGTCTTTGATGATGGTGATGTACAGATGGGGTTTTGGTGTGGGTGCCCTTTCTGTTTGTTAGTTTTCCTTCTAACAGTCAGGACCCTCAGCTGCAGGTCTGTTGGAGTTTGCTGGAGGTCAACTCCAGACTCTGTTTGCCTGGGTATCAGCAGTGGAGGCTGCAGAACAGAGAAGAATAAAAGCAGAAGTCCTGGGAAGAAGAGTGATATAGTCTGGGTGTTTGTCCCTGCCCAAATCTCATGCTGAAATATAATCCCCCATGTTGGAGCTAGGGCCTGGTGGAAGGTGTTTGGATGATAAAGACTGATCCTTCGTGAATGGCTTGGGACATCCCCTTTGTGGTAAGTGAGATCTTGCCAAGTTCACATGAGATCTGGTCATTTAAAAGTGTGTGGCACCTCCACCCCCACTCTCTCTCACTTGCTCCTGCTTTTGTCATGTGATGTGCTGGCTGCCACTTCACCTTCTGTGTTGATTGTAAGTTTTCTGAGGCCTCCCTAGAAGCCAACCAGGTGCTAGCACCATGCTTCCTGTAAAGCCCGCAAAACCATGAGCCGATTAAAACACCTCTCTTTATAAATTGCCCAATCTCAGGTATTTCTTTATAGCAATGCAAAAACAGCCAATACAAAGCGGTAACTAACAACATGAAAACCAGGGTAAGCTTAGATCCATGCTGTATTTATACAGGCTGGCCCAGAGCCAACACTTAATACATATTTGTTGAATAAATAAATTCATGGGTGAATTCAAGACAATGTAAAATAATTTATGGGGCATACTGGCCCTTTGACCCCCACTAGTCATCCAGTCCATTCCAGCATCTGTCAGTTAGTTGTCCATGAGTCTGTAATGGAACCTGGCTTCCACTCCCAGAGCCAGCTCTGCACAAATTTGTGAAGAACAAAATGCCTACCTGGCAGCCTCTACCTTCTCTTGTTCTTTGCTGGGACTGCTATTTTCCAAGCCTGTATTCTCTTTCACGCTGGCCATTGACTGTCCAGAACTGGCCGTTGACTGTCCAGCAGGCCCAGGGCAAGCTCCACTCATAGAAATTTTGTAATCATCTTTCTTATTCCTTCCTTTTCTCTATTCCAGTCAGAATTTCAGCATTTCTGGAAGCAATTGCTTGTTTGCTTATCTGCCTTCTTCTTCACACAGTAAGATATGTGGAGACAGGAGCTGCATCATTATTATATCTCCAGTGCCTGGCATCGTACCTGGAAAAAAGTAGTTGTTTAGTCAACATTTATTACTTAAATTAATGAATGAATGCATGGGTGGATGAGTGCTCTCCATTGCAAACATTGCTTATCAAGATTGCAGGTATTTGAGTACTATTACTATTAATTGTTATGGTAATATTGAACTTATTTGGAAGTATTACTGTTGGAAGAAACATATTTTGCAGGTGTGTGTGTGTGTGTGTAAAACTATTGTGTTCCTCATTTATTCAACAAATATTTATTGAGTATGTACTATGTGACAGGCACTAGGGTATATTATTATGTTGTTGTTGACCATTATCTTCCACCATCCCTTTAAATATTTTAGGAGAGTTCTCTCTCTCTCTCTCTCTCTCTCTCTCTTGCTCTTGCTCTTGCTCTCTGTCTCTCTCTTCCCCTCTTTCTCTTTTTGCATGTGGATGAAAATTCCAAAAGGCTCTATAATTTTCTGCATAATAGACATCCTGAAATGCCTTGAAGTCAGAAACACAGTCTCAATTCAGGAAATATGATTTGCAGTTCCATGGAATAATCAAAACTCTGCACTTGAGTAAATATTAAGCCTTCTCCACTTCCAAAGGTGGAGCCCTGCTTCAGCGAGGGGTCACGGGACTTAGGTGTGTTCTCCGCCCTCTCCATGCTGACCTCTTTTCTCACCTGATCTGCCCAGCTCAGGGCTGGACAAGAGGTGGGAGGGAAGAAAAGTGGATAGGACCTTAGTCTCACTAGTTCTTACTCGCTATTAGTTCTCTGAGCCTGGCATATAGTTCCAGTTGTGCCTGGTTGAAGAAGCTTTTATGTCCTCTTCAGAGATCCCCCAACAGGCCATTTCTGGTGATTCTTCCCTAAGCCCCAGGTAGCTGGAGGGCACATACCCTCGGTGTAAATCTTCCAGACAGACTTTCAGGTATGATGTAAGAAAATCCCACACTTGCTGTCTCACTCACATGGCCCTCATATGCTTCATGGGAAACATTTACATCCCTGCCCCGACAGCCTCTGGGAGTTAGGGGTCAGTTAGGCATCAGTCCTCTCTATCTCCTGACCCGAAAATAGCCCACAGACCTTTCGATGACCCTCTTGCATGTCCCCTCTCCAGATCTGAGGTAGAAATAGGAAGGTGGAGATGGCTAGAGAGGCGAGAGTTTTCTGATGAGATTCCTCTCCTGACTCTCCTGCTCACCACACTCTAGGCCTACTTGGATTCTCAAAGCAGATAGTAAGTTCTAGGATCCAGAGACTTAAAAAAAAAAATCTGCATTTGGTAGGTTGGCCTTGGAAATTTCCATTTTATTTTGTAGTCTCCTTAGACACTTCAATTTTGGGCACATTATTGTATATAGTATATGATATATACTTATAGGTCATATATATAAGTTATATGAGATATATATTTATATATCAATATATTGTATAGATAGTTTGTGTGTTTCTATGTATCTCAAGTGTTTTGAACACAACTTGCGGAATGCAATAAAATTATTTTGCCACCTCTCCCTTTAAAATATATTCAGTTCTTTCTCTGCTCCTGGATGGATACTCAACTTGGGCATTCTCAGAGCTTTTCTAATATCTCTTGGAGAATAGAAAGTATTCTGGTCACTTAAAGAATAAAATACTGCCACAATTTGATATTTCAAGTGTCCAGTTCCACGTAATAGTCAAACCTCCCATCTTCATTCAAAGTTACACCTATTGCCCGTCTTCCCAGTGGGCCTGCAGTCTGGGAATATGATGCATTTAGTTTCTTTTTTTTTTTTCTTTCTTTTTTTTTGTTTTTTTTGAGACAGAGTTTGACTCTTGTTGCCCAGGCTGGAGTGCAATGGTGTGATCTCAGCTCACCACAACATCCACCTCCTGGGTTCAATTGATTCTCCTTCCTCAGCCTCCCAAGTAGCTGGGATTACAGACATGTGCCACCACGCCCGGCTAATTTTTTATTTTTAGTAGAGATGGGGTTTCTCCAAGTTGGTCAGGCTGGTCTCGAACTCCCAACCTCAGGTGATCCGCCCACCTCGGCCTTCCAAAGTGCTGGGATTACAGGCGTGAGCCACCGCACCTGGCCAATTTCTTTTCTTTTTCTTGCTCCTCACTGCCCTAGCTAGCTGCTATTTATAGACCATTTGGAGTTGAAGCAAGAGGGTTGGAGGAGAGGCAAGATCTTACATCAACAGTTTTGCTGTAAGCTGGCCTCATATTTTCTGGGTCTGGCCAATATTAAAACTCTTTGTCTCATGGGATACTTTCAGAGGTTCTTTGAAATGCCCATCCCACCACTGTGCTGGGAAACTTTCAGCAGCACAGTTCTCTTGATACAGATCATGTATTTTCCTGACTTGTTTCCTACTTCTTCCACAGTCTCTAGGAATTGGGAGGTGGTGTTCACCCCTGGCTTCTGCATGCTGAGTTTTCAGTCTCCCATCTCAAAGGCCCCATTGAGCAGAATGGAGTAAGCACAACCTCATTCTGAGTGCCTTGTTTGTAGGCCTGTGTTTAATCTAAGGGGAACATAAAACTTCTACTCCTAGAAACTCTAGGAGACACATCTGCCATTGTTACCACTGGAAGTGAGATGCCAGTTCACTATATCTCCCCAGCTACAGGGCATAGATACCAAATTTCCAAGAGATTTTGTCAGAATCTCTTTCACTAGTAGAAGTGAAGGGGCAAGCACTCCTTTGGAAGAGGGACCTCAAAGTACAGTTCTTGCTAAAGAAATTCCCCCTCAAATTCTTTCTTCTCTCAAACCTTTTATATCCTCAGTGTGCCTGAATTGTCTACAAGCAATGTAATTAGTTTTTGTTATCTCTTTTTCAAGTCCTACAGGCTGGCCTGTTGCACAGATCATTTTCATCTCTGATAACCGTGAAAGCTGAGTGTTCAGCCAAAATTTCCAATTAAACATCCTGATATGTACACAATTAGATATACACAAATGCCCTGTGGCATCAGCAGCATATATTGTTATTCCTGTTTGATGTATGAGTAACCTAAAGTACAGACAAGTGAAGTAACCTGCACCATGACTAGTTGGGTTTTCTCACTCCATGTCTTCACTCTTTCCCTGACTGAGTTAACACATTGTCCTTTTAAGAACGGACAGAAGGTCCAGCGAGTAGATGAACAGAAGTAACCTTATTGGTGTTGCACAGGCCTACAAAATTACTAAGAAGTCCTTACAACAAATAAATATAACACATATTTCATGGGAAGTAAAATAAAATAGTAGATTTAATGATGGTTTAGAATAAGTAGTATTAAGTAAGGAAAATAGACTGACATAAAAAAGAAACAAAAAAAGACTGAAAAATATAGGTATAGTAAAAATTAAAAGAAAAACATTATCTATTATTGAAAATTAAGTATCTGATTATGTGATAACAATAGCTTAACATAGTTTGCCCAGGTTTGAAAGAAAACTGATTGACAGTCGCTTATCACCAATAATGAACCCCACCTGTGCCATAGAAAGTGTCTTGGGACACCAAACCACCCGCCAACTCCCATGTTGTAACATCACAGTAATACAAGGATGTAGATGCACAAACCTAATTTGAATGTGAAGTAGTCCGTGGTATAGGACAGCATACGTACAAGCCCACCCTGAGGGAAATATTGAGCAAGAATCTAGGTGGGCTGAAAATAAGAGAATGAATAAAAGAAGGAGAACAGGGTTAAATAAATATGTGAGATGAAGCATATGGTTTGAGAAGTTTTGGGGTCCCACTGATCTATTGCAGGGTACTACTGGTAATGACACTCATGAACCATGTACCTTCACCTGTTCTACTAACTAGCTGATTTTCTTGAATAAAGAGGTCATCTTCTGGTGCCTTGGGATTGGGACTGCTTAAGTCATTTCTAACCCTACATTCTTACTTCCCTTTAGGGTTAGGGCTAGAAGGAGAAAGAGGAAGGACATGAAACAAAGAGTTGACACCTTCTTTTTTTTTTTTTTTCTTATTTTAAAGGTACCATCAGACCTATCTTATACTTCATTTTACTTCCCATCACATTCAATTTCAGATTTTTTGTTCAATTGCTTATATCATTTAGCAACCATTCAAAATTGAATGCTGCCCTTGGAAATAAAGAACATCTGCTCTAAATCTTGTTGTGCTGGAGATTTTGCAAGAAGCTAGAGAGGCAGATGCTGCCACATAGAGTTGGCAAAGTCCAAAAACATGACTTACAGGCACACCAAGCCTAGAGAAACTGATAAGAAGTAGTGCTGCAAAATAACCCTTAGAGGAGGACTTGTAAAGCAAAGGAATTTAGAGGATACTAGAAGTAGAAATGTGATCCAAGTATGAAATAAAAATACAATAGCTACAGCTATAATACCTTCGCCTCTAGTCTCTTTTCTCAAGCCTAGTCTTCACTCCTGATTTTGCACTGTGATCTCGAAGTACTGATTCCTGATTTTGATTGACCACTTCTCAAATTTCCCCTATTAATTTGGAATCTTCTAGTTTTCTACATATGGGCCTTCCTGGACCATACAAAGAGAATGCTTCTCTCTCTGTTTTAAATGGGATAACACATATAGATATTATCTCCCCAGAATAAAAGAGAGTACAAATGTTGGGTCTGACTTTTGTCTTATTATTATTCAGTTTGGTCTGATTTCAGGATCTGTTTAACATGTATTGATTTATCTGTTAGGCCCACTTTGTCATTTTAACATGCATATTAAAAAAAGAAGAGGTATTGAATTCAGCCATTCAGATCTTTTTCAAATTGGAAGCAACTTCAGAAATCTCCACAGTCTGAAAATGTTCCTGTGTGTAGGGCCATTTCCTCAGGGGATATGAACAGTTTCATGAAGATGTCCCACACCTCCAGATTTGTCCTCTTTTTCATCAGAGCTCCTTTTTTATCTTTGCCTGGGCCCTTAGGAGGGCTTTCTGCCATGTCAGTATCCTGTCAATTTCTACAACTCTATGAGGTTTTTCACATAGTAGAATATATTGTCAAAATGTCTTGATGTCTTATTACAACCTTGACCCAATTTTGGCAGCAGGATTTCTGAATACACTCCTGGTGCCTTTTTCCTGATACATTTATTATCTATTGTGAGAGTTAAATGGTATCTCGACCACATCCTGTTCTTCCTAGAATCCGTATCACCTTAAACATCTAGTAGTCTCATTTCTGACATTCTGGTGGGGAAACCTATTTTTAGGTAAAGTTGCTTATTTTTGTTGGAGGAACGTTTGATTTTACAAAGTCTCTTAAGTTTCTTGAATTAGGTTTTCTAATCTATTTGTTCATTCACAAATATTTATTGAGTGTATATTAGAGTTCTCCAGGGGAATAGGACTAATAGGATGTGTGCGTGTGTGTGTATATACACACACACACACACACACACACACACACACACTTTTCCTACTTTCTTCCACTTATTACCCTTGGCTGAAGCATGAAAATATATTTCATGTGTATAAACACACACATACACACACGCACACACACACACACACTTTCCCTACTTCCACTTATTACCCTTGGCTGAAGCATAAAAATATATTTCATGTGTATGCACACACACACACACACACACACACACACACACACACTTTTCCTACTTTCTTCCACTTATTACCCTTGGCCGAAGCATGAAAATATATTTCATGTGTATGCACACACACACACACACACACATACACACACATATATGTAGGAAGAGATTTATTATGAACTGGCTCATGTGATTATGGAAATTGACAAGTTCTAAGATTTGAAGTCAGCAAGTAGGAAACCCCGAAGAGCCAATGGTATAGTTCCCATTTGAAGGCTGGCAGGCTCGAGACTCTGAAAAAGCAGATGTTTCAGTTTGAGTCTGAAGGCTGAAAAACATGATGTCCCAGCTCAAGGCAGTCAGGCAGGAGGAAATTCTCTCTTACTCATGAGAAGGTCAGCCTTTTTGTTCTATTCAGATCTTCAGCAGATTGGATGAGGCATCCCCCACATTAGGAAGGGCAATCTGCTTTACTCAGTCTACTGATTCAAATGTTAATCTTCTCCCAAAACACCCTCACAGACATGCCCAGAATAATGTTTGACCAAATACCTGGGTACTCCATGAGCCAGTCGAGTTGACACATAAATTAACCGTAACATGTACATACTGTGTGTGTGCCAGGTACTTACTTAACAGACCCTTTTTTACTGTTAATTTTATTATTATAAGTGTGGCTGAGAAAACAGTATACTCTTCATAATATTGTTGCAAATGAATTAGGCAGATATTTAAGGGTAGGATTTCTTGTTCTGTTGGGAAGATACGTATGACTGCCTTTGTCATCTCAAACAAAGGTGCAAAAAGTGTCATGACTTAGGGTAACTAATGGTAAGTACCATGGTAATCAATCTCTAAATTTTCTGGTTTAATTTAAAAAAAAAATATTATTTCTAACTAACTTCACTGTGTGATGAAGGCCAGGAAACTCTCCTAGGTAACTTACCTCCAAGTTGTAAAATTCAGGCCCCTTTCATGTGTTTAAATATAACCTTTTTTTCTTCCCCTCCAACTCCCCTTCCTAAAGATAAACTTTTAAATCTATAGGTATCTCACAGTACTTTGTGAAGGAAGGTAAAATAAAGTCAACTCAAAAATTGTATATTTAATTGATTACTGACCTCTATAATTTAAAAGCTGCTTGATCTTGGACAAATAATTCTTTTTCATTGATGATCTTGGAACCCAGTGGGAAAGAACTACAGAACGGAATGGTAAATTAAATATCGAAGATGTTTTGTTACTTGAGGAATCTTCTGTTAGGTTGGTATAGCGGAGGAAACCTTCCAATTGAGTTTTGAGTTTAAGTAACAAGTTTTGCTCATCAAGCTGGGCAATCTGGGCAAACCAGTTAACCACTCTGGGCTTTGGTTTCCTCATTTGAAACTTAGCATGTTAGCCACACTGATTTTGCTAAGATCACTTCCAAATCAAAATTGCAATTATTCTAGTGGACCATCTCTTTAGATCTGGATTAAGGATGAGGTCTACTTGGAGGTGAAGGAATCAAGTAGAAAGATGTGAAATGGTCCCACCCTCCATATGGAAAAATCTGCCTGAGATTTAGACAGACACTATTCAAAACTGTAAGTCCACTGAGCACCAACTGCAGTACAAAAAGTTAAGTTCTCAGGTCTCATTTACAGAGTAGTAGCTGCTTGTTAGTTATAACACGCCAGTGATTCAGCTGGAGAAGCTAAGGCAGAAGGCAATTATGTAACCATCACAAAAGGGTATGGGGGAAGCACTTGAACCCATACCAGGCATTCTGGCTTCTGGTCAGATGCGAGGGATGGATTCAATGTCATTTTAATCTTTATTCATTGTTTCAATCTGTTAGAACTGTTATAGTTTGGAGCTCCATACAGAATGCAGATTTGCTCAAATGACTTCCCAAGAACTTGTAGCAAGAGCACTTGGAGCCATCCTGGACAGACCCATGCTGTGCCTCACACATGCACAACATCTTCAAGGGGTCATACAGAAACTGCCTCCAAACCTCCCCACCCACTTCCACTTTGCCACAAACCCAAGAGAGGCCACCCATCTCAAAAAGGTTTGCTTTCCTGTGGAGTAAGAGGTATAATTAAATTGTGTCCCAGCAGTGAAGGTTCCTTAATGATAATGAGCCAAAACTAATTGTATTGATTTGTTTATCACCGGCTTAGGAGGCCCATCAAACAAATGGACTGAGACTATTTCCATATTCTTATCTGTTGGGTAAATGAGAAACAAATGACCTCTCCATATGTCTGCATCCTGAAGTCACTGCCCTCTAAGGCTGAGTGCTCTATGGCTTCGGGTGGGAGCTTTCTCCAAAGCTGGGGCCATTCTGCCCTCTGGCTTCTTCAAATAGGCGAAGAAAGTTGAAAATTTTGGTATTCATTCTTCTATTTTTCATTTATGTAGAAGGATTTGTTTTTAACAGTTACAATTTGGATCCTTGCCAAAGGTGCCAGATGGCCTGCTTTCTTCGGGAGAGCTGGTCATGAGTATTAATAACCCTAATTTGGAATTCTCTGTGGAAGGGGTAGCCACAAGATTTGGAGTGGGAGGAAATGTAGAATCATTGATATCAAGTGAATTCAGAGAAAAAGACTCTTGCATCTTGGTCAGGAGTGAGGCATAATGGTAGGCAGGCAGCTCTGGGGGGCCACAGGAGAAGCCTGATGTATCTGCACCTACCCCTCTTAGTCTTGGGGAGCCTTCCCAATCTACTGCTCCACAAATTAAGAGAAATAGAGAGGATTGAAAGAGAGGTCTGCAAGAGCCATAGCAAAGTCCAGAGTTAGGTTATTGAGCTCAAGTGGAAAGGGATAAAATAAGTGGCTTCCAGAATGTGAAGAAATTAGCTGCAAGAATGTGAAACTAAACAGTGGATCTGTGACTATTCACTTTCACTGAGATGAAGGAGCAAAGCTCAACCTAGTCTTTAGAAAAGATTTAGGGGGACATAGAAAGAAAACCAACATCTATTGAGTTCGTGTTCTGCTCCCGTTACTTGGCTAAAGAGTGGTTAGGAGTGAGCCTGACATATATTGTTTCTTTAATTCTTTTGCCTAGCCCAGCAGGTAGGTATACATATCCCATTTTGGAGAGGAGGCAGCTATGTGTCCAGTTAATGTTGGTAAATTTAAAGCCACTATCATCTGCATCAAAGCCCATACTCTCAATGGCTGAAGACTGATATCTCACTCTCCTTTCTCATCTTTCCAATAGAAAGCAAGGAGTTCCATTCAGCACCTCTATGTGGGCAGTACTGAAGAGCATGAGCCTTTCTTCCTGTCTCACTTGCCCTTACACTCTTCAAAGGGTGGGCCTCATCTGAAAAGGGAGATAGCCTGAAGCCCTTTGACTGCATTGATCAGGGACAGGACCATGATATTGATACATACCTGGGTCACCCTATGGCTGAGCTCTCTCTCATGCCCTTTACACCAATCTGTGTCCTGCTCCAAGGGCCTTGCCCCTGTGACTCTATGCAGTAAACAGGCCACACAGCTGGCTGGTTCTGGTAGCCCAGGCAGAACTCTGAGCAGAACCCTGGTCTCTGTTTCAGTTTGCACCTGGTGGCCAAGTCAGAGTTGTAAAGTCCCAAGATTTAAGTTTAGAGAAGGTTGTCAGAGATCCTTTCATATTCCCCAATTCCTTTTATCATAAATACAGCTGATGCTCTATTTTCATCACCAGTTTGCTCTTTCTTTTTATCCTCAATTGATTAGATTCCCTAGGAAAAGAGGAGTGAGTACATAGGTATTTTTTCTAAACACCAGTCTCTACTACTGATGAGACAAATGGGGAGTTTTCCAAATGTGAGGGTCATTCAGGTGACCTGATGGCTTATGGTGACTGGGATGGTTTAAAGAGAATTTTGATTAACAGGAGAAAGAATTTTTTAGGAAACCTCTAAACTTGCTTGAAGCTGATTTAGTTGATCCTGCAAAGCTGCGCTATTTTTCACCTAATTGGAGAGTTTATTTTAGAGGTATTCATCTTCTAAAAATATTTTACCTTTAACCACCATTTTCAGATATAAACTACTTTATCATTTATGTAGACTTTGAGGAGTTAAAAGCTTTTGGTAAACCTTGCCTCATTTGATTCGCAACAAAGCAGAAAAAAAAACGGAGAAGAAAAAATTTCCTCTTTGTAAAGGAAAAAATTTATTTAATTTTAAATGACTTGTCCAAGGTCACTTGGGAAGAGACTCTGCTTTTCTGTGTTCTTAGTTGGCCTTAAATTATTGCAATACTTCACATACAAAAATAAAAAAACAAGATAAATTTGATTATATAAGAATGTAAGTCTCCTGCACAGCCATAAATATTAATTAAACAATATAAGATAAATAACAAATAGGGGAGTAATTTACCCCACTAGACAATAGGGTTAATTTTCTTAATATATAACAATCTCCTTGAATAGCAATAAAATATATAAACAGCCAAATACAAAATAGGCAAAGAAGGAAACATGCAATTAGTCAATGACCATGAAAAGATGCTTAAACTTATATAGTTAAAGAAATGCCACTGACTTATCATTTTTCACTAACTGGCAATAATTAAAAAGCTTGATGTAATGTTGGTAAGAATATGGGGAAAAACTGTTGGTGGGAGTATAATTTGAGACAGCTTTTCCGGAAGGGAATTGGCAGTATTTATTGTAACCTATTAGTAATGTCTGCAATATCTGGTAGGGTGTGAACATTGAGTTCCGTTAGCAGAAATAAAGTATTCCTGGAGTTACAGGATAAAGCACTTATCAAACCACACAGAGTCCAAATCATGCAAATCAGAAAGCTTCCTCTCTAATCACCTTGTTAATCCCCTCTCTTAGCTTCCTCCACAGCTGGTCTTTTTATCTTTCAGGTCTTTCCCAGGTTTGCAGCTTCCAGGTTCTCGGTTCTACTCAGTTCTCCTTTGGTAGGAGCCTGTTTTGTTCTTTGGACCTTGGGCTTTAGTGGAGGGGAGGGGTCCTTAGGACCTTCACAGTGAAAATGTACTCAGTAATAAAACATTTCCCTTGCTGATTTTGACTACTACTTATAATTCAAATGTACTATGCTAATAGAACCTCCCTCTTAGTGTGCAAGAGAGAAAATGAAGGAGGAATGAAAAATTATAATCAATTACAATATAAAGTGGCCCAGAATTGACAGATGGAGGAATCTATTCCATGGATGTACTTGCAACAGTATCTGAAGATACATCTGAGAAAGTAATTGAAACTTTGTAATTGCAGAACATAAAATGCAAATAGCCATAAATAGACAACCGACAAAATAAAGTATGGTGCATTTCTAACTGGAATACTATGCGATCCTTAAGAATGGGGTAGATCTTCCATTATGCTCTAATAGAAAGTTACCTAGAATACAAAAGAATCTCATCTTCTTCAATGTGGAGATTTAAAAAAAAAAAGCCTTTGGCCAACGTAAATATACTTGCTTTTAGAATCATAAATGAAATTATTGAATGTTTACTTATATTTAATTTATTAATCTAGTTACACATTCACATTTAAGATTGCATATCATATAACCTATTACTTCAGAAATATTTCTACTTTTTGCATTTCTTGAATCAGTATTATTTGAATACTTCACATACATTTTTGACATTAGTCTTTTACAAGCTGGAGCTGCTTTCTGAGTCATCTGATACATATTTTTTCAGAGTACATTTTCCTTATTTCCATCTGTTACTTGAGATACGGCATTTGTTGACCCACATATGATGCTATCACTGGAAATTTTATCACAAACTACAAGTACCCATTCATAGAACATCAGTAAAACTGTTTTATTAAGATTCATTCTGTAGAGCTGTATGTTGGATCTCACAACACAACTACTTATTCTGTTGCTTTGTAAATAATCTTTGAAAGGCTTGTTTTTACAATTTTAAGCTTGAAGCTTTTTGTCTTACTCCAAGAAATAAAGACTAATCTGTGATAAATTTCTTTGCCCCTTTTAATCAATGTCACAGGTGACCACAATAGGTATACAAACTCATGTCGACCGAGATTGTTTCAGGCTAATGTGTCTTTCCCAAACAATAATCTTTAGTTCAAAATTAAGTAATAAAGAAAGCTTCTCATAATCTCAGAGACTTTGCAAAGACCTGGTGATAATTATCTTTCTTTTCTGAAAGATAATTTTAGCAGAGTAACCTCATCATTTACTCAGGCATTTGTGGAATGTGTATAGATGTACACTCAAGTATTCAAGATATATTCTGAAGTAAAAGAACAGATTGTAGAATAGTATTTACAGTGAACCCATTTGTAGAAAATAAAAAGGCTACACCAGTAAATGTTATCTATAATTATATGTAACTACATATTCATAAACCCTTCCTGGAATAATACATTGTGATTAATCCTAAGGTAGTGGGGGGAAGACCCCAGGAGGAGGAGGAAGACTGGAATGTTTTCTCTTTTTACCCTTGTTCCAATGTTGGCAGTGATGTATTAAATGAAAATTGGTTTTAAAATACATGCCTTTCCTTTTACTTCCTCCCCTCTCCCTCCCCCTACAAGCTATTTCTCATTTGGAGTTTTGCTTGCTATTATCTTGAGCCAAATTAAACCAGTGATCTCCTGATGGAAAAGGCCAGAGCCTGTTCAATGACTCCAGCCCCTTTCCCGTCCATTATCCTCTGGAGCCATCACCAAAGCCCTGGTCACACTCTGTAATTTGTAAATCCTGAAATTGTGGTTTGCAAGGTAAATGATTCAGAGCAAGGGCTTTATCCCGGGATCTTATCCTCCTAGTTGCACAAACACCAGGGACAAGAAAATTCCTTCCTTCCTTCCTTCTTTCTTTTTTCTTCTTCTCTTTTTATTCTGGGTAAAGGGAGCTAAAAAGCAGGAGAGGAGGTCAGTTTGTGGAAAATGAACGGAAGGAAGTGAATTGTAAGAGATGGGTCAAAGAAAGAAAAAAAACCACGCCTGATAAGGAAGCTAACTGCAGTTTTTCCAAATAAATTAAACGAAAGATAGAGAGGCAGGCTATCAAGGCAGCCTAAATAAGGACACCTCAAAAGGAAGAACAACGAGGAACAAAGCTTCAGAAGCTTCAACATGAGAACAAAGAGGAAGAGGAAGAGGAAGCGGTGTTTAATGAGTGCACAGTATGAAGCCGGAGGCTGACTGCTTTGGTTTGCTGTTAGAATCTCCAGCTAACAGTGCCTAAACAATAGCAGTTTATTTTTTCTTAAGACAAGCAGTCTGGATATAGGCAGTCACTGGAATTGATTCAACAAATCAATGAAATCAGAGCTCCTGATCAGTTCAGCAATTTCTGTGATACTTTTCTCCTCTTCAATGTTCCCACGTTCTGAGACGGCTGCAGCAGCATCAAGCATCACATACTCCCACAATCCACTTCAAAGCCTTGAGACAAAGGGCAACACAGGCCAGTGTTGCTCCTCCTGTGCGCCTCTTATCAGGAAAAAAAATATCTTTCTCAGAGCCCCACAGCAGCCTCCCTTTATATCTCATGGGCCATAGCTCTGTCACAAGCTCACCTTGTTCCAGGGATTGCCTCTACCTATTTGAGATCAAGGGATCTCTTCCTGTTACCTAAAGAAAAATTAGAGCACTGTTAATCAGCAAGAAAAGGTGATGTCTTGGAAAAGCAGCCAACAACTTCTGCCACATTAAATAATCTCCATAAACCACCTTTTGAGGTAACTATTATTATTGCCATTTGAATTAGTTTGCTAGGGTTGCCAAAGAAAAAGACCACAAACTGGGTGCCTGAAACATCAGAACTTTATTGTCTCATAGTTCTGAAGACTAGAAGTCCAAAATCTGGATGTCAGCAGAGTTGGTTCTTTCTGAGGGCTGTGAGGGGCAGATTTGTTCTAGACCTCTCTCTTTGGCTTGTTAATGAGTCTTTTCACTATATCTCTTCACATAATCTTCCTTCTCTGCATGTCTGTGTCCAGATTTCCTCTTTTTATAGAGAGAGCAGTCAGATTGGATTAAGGCCCACCCTAACAACCAAGTAAGTTAACCATTTCAACTTAATTACCTCTATAAAGACCCTATCTCCACTTTCTGAAGTTGGGGGGTAAGTATTTAGACGTATAAATTTTAAAAGGGCACAATTCAACCTGTAACACCATTGTACAGAAGAAACCGGGTAGTAGAGATTAGATAACTTGCCCAAGACCACAGTAGCTCCAAACGTACACCTGCCTTACAACAAACTTGTGTTCTTTCCACCATAACACAAGAAAACAAAAGTTAATAAGTGAGAAATAGAGTGAATGAACAATATTAAAATATTTCTAATGCATATGACAGAGGTGTAGGACTATTATAAGGATGCGTGGGCAAAAATACAGATTTTCAGCTAAAACATTTTAATTCGTATCTCAGTGTAAATAAGGTTGAAATTAAGAGTTGTACACTAAATAACCTGAAACGGAACTTACAAGTTGGGTGCTTTAAGCTCTATACACCAAAATCAATGAAGCCAAGAAAAGAATATAAGGAAGGGGGCAGAGAGGATAACTGGCTGGCCAGCACTGTCAGCAAGCAGGATTTGCCAAAGAGAAAGTCATCCAATGGCAACACCTCTCTCAGAGCTCACTCTCTTGCCTTCACTTCTTTGTTCTGAATGTGTGTCCCACTGATTCTCGCATTCCTACAAACTTGCATCCTGACTGCCCAACTCCCCTCCATTTGGCTTAGCTCTGCCCCAGTCAGGCAGGAAGAACGCCCACTGGGGCCTGCTCATTTGCTTTTACAGTTTTACACCACTGCAACTTGCTATGCCTCTCTTTCCCACATCTAGGGCACCCTTTAGATAGGAATGCTGGGTTCATTCCTGCTGAGGTGTTACTGACTGGTAATAGCAAAATCTGTTCCTGTCTTGCAGGATGAATGTGCACTTTTACAGAGAATACAGTCTCAATTCAAAGAATTCTTAATATTTTTTTCCCACAAAGTGGGTAGTCTAATAAGATGTAGAGGAGAAGGAGCTTTGAGAAAGCTGGAGAAGTCTTGAAATCTGGACAAGTGTGCTAGACACTGTTAGTGACTGCCTGCTCTAAACATTCTGTTCATTGCAGTAGCAATAGTAGTAGTAGTAATCAGCTGAAATGTGTGTTTGGTCCTAATCAGGACTGAATAATCTGGAAAGTCTTTACAAACTCAGCTCAACTATCCCCTCTTCCAGAAGGCTTCCCTGACTACCTCTTGTTCACTTTCTGGGTTGGTTGTCCTCTATGGCATCCTCACAGTTCCCTATCCATTCTAATGCATTGTCACTGTTGGTTTATTGGACATTCTTTCCCAGGCAACCACAAACTTTTCAGAAGAAGGAACTGGGTTTTTTATCTCTATATGGCAAGTACCAAGCCCAGAACCTGGCACGTTGCTGATATTTGTATTAGGTTCCTAGGCTGCCATAGAAAATTCGGTGGCTTAAAACAACAGAAATTTATTCTGTCACAGTTCTGGAGACCAGAATTCAGAAATCAAGGTGTCAGCAATGTTGGTTTCTTCTGGAGGTTCTGAGAGGCAGTGTGTCCCATGCCTTTCTCCTAAATTCTATGGCTGCTGACTACACCTGGCATTCCTTGGCATAAAGCAGTGTAACTCCCATCTCTGCCTCCTTCTTCACATGGAATTTCCCTGTGTGTCTTTGTATCTGTTTCTTCTTCTCTTATAAGAACTTGTGATTGGATTTAAGGCCCACCCTAATCCAGGGTTATATCATCTAATAATGATCCTTACCTTAATTACATCTGCAAAGGCCTTTATTCCATATAAGAGGACATTCTGAGGTTCTGGGTGGACATAGTTTTGGGGAGCCACCATTCAACCTGATACAATATTGAATAAGTATCTGGGGAATAAATAAATGAACAGTCAACATGGCTCCAATATCTAGTGTGAAGAATTATACTTTCATACCACATGAAAGTAATCTGTATTTAAAGTATACAAGAAACCCAACTGATGCTCAAGGAACCTTTATATGCTTGTGTTAAATGGTAAGACTAAGTTACTTTGGGCTTTCACTGTATAGAGTCTTAGATTCGAAAGAACCTAATGTGTTCTTTGGCCCTGGAATGTGATAGATCATATTAAAGTGAGGTTTTAATGTTGTAAGATTTATATGATTTGCTATTTGAGCTTTTCTAAACTATTAAGTAGTAGTATCTATTAGTGTCAATACTAGGTATTCAGTTATTTTAATAAGAAGCATATTAATAGGATCACATCCACTGTCATTTTTTTCTATCGTACTTCTGATGTGGCCTCATTTAAGGATAGAGCAGTCAGAGGCTTCCAGTATTTCTCTCTCATACGGTAATTTCACACTTGAAACTCAGCATACACAATGAGGAAATAGATATCTTTCCATCATAGTCCTGCTAAACAGAAAACAATTCTCTATTAGTTAATGTGGCCAAATATTTTCTGGTACCTAGTAGAAGCATTATTTTTAGTAGCGATAGAAGCAGGAAATGGGAAGCCAAAGCTTTTTTTTTTTTTTTTTCAGACTGAGTCTCGCTCTGTCACCCAGGCTGGAGTGCAGAGGCGTGGTCTCAGCTCACTGCAACCTCTGCCTCCCGGGTTCAAGCAATTTCCTGCCTCAGTCTCCCGAGTAGCTGGGACTACAGGTGCGTGCCACCATGCCCAGCTAATTTTTTGTATTTTTACTAGAGATGAGGTTTCACCATGTTGGCCAGGATGGTCTCGATCTCCTGACCTAGTGATCCACCCACCTTGGCTTCCCAAAGTGCTGGGATTACAGGCATGAGCCACTGCGCCTGGCCACCAAAACTATTTTTAAAATTTGGGTATATGTCAAATAGCATTTAGACATTAATCAAACTACAGCTTGTCCTACATCATCAATTATTGACACCACAGGGAATGATTGTCATTCACTTATAAATAGGTCCAAGCAAAACCTAGACAGGGCCCAGAATGGCAAGACTCAGTCTAACTTTAGAATTTTATTTCCAAAGAAGCAAAGATCTCAATAAGTTTGGAAGTAGAATCACCTCAACATCCCTGGAGAAGCAGATCTAGTCCCTCTGGCTGTGCATTGCTTGAAATGCAGTGTTGTATCATATATTAAAACACTGAAAATGGAGTTCAGCATGGAGGGCCGTAGGCTACACTATCATGAATCTTTCACCTTTGCTAATCTTAAAGTCAGAAATAATTTTAAAATAGATGCATGAAGCAACGTGTGAATGGGGAAAGTGGGTGCAGCTTAAATTTCAGTGCCAGGAACAGTGTCGATTTGGCCACTCATACCTGTCAATAGCTGCTGAGGGTAACCTTCTTATTTAACTGCAGAGAAAAAAAAAGATGAAATATGTTCATCTCCTACCTTGAGACATAATCATTATTTAATAAGGCACTATATATGAAACATGGGCTTTATTTGACACATGATATGCTAATAAGCTCCAGAATATTGCTAGGCTCTTTGAAATGGAGGCTGTGAGATCATGATAGTCAGTCGCTTGTTTACAATACATGTAGAACCCTTTACTCTGCTGAATCTTGAGCCCTTGCAAATTTGTATTAGCTGATGTCTACATGGTGCAGGGAAAGCAACCATTTCTGGTACTACTGACATATGACAGAAGTTATATTGCATTAAAATGGAAAAGAAAGAGAAGACTCATATCCCAGGAAGGAAGGAATCTGGGCCTGTCTCAGGCAAAACTGTGAATTAAATGAAAGATCTTTAAAACTTCATATCTTGGCCTAATGGTCACTTTCTTTCTTTCAGTGGTCTGCTTAAGCAGATTTTAATTGCCCTGAGGCTTTCTTTCCCTGGCTGTGTGCATCTTCCCAGTCACCTTTGCTGAGATATCAACATAGCAAAACCCTCCCTAGGTTGTGCCACATGCTCCAGACCTTCCCAACCCATTTCTCAAAAATATCAAGTAATTACTGCGTTTGGTCCCATATTGGGGGATTTATCTAGGAATATATCGACATGCTTTTCTTTCCAAGACACATTTATACTTGAAGGTAGACTGCGAAGTTTTATTCCAAAGGAGACACTAATAAAGGGCGTTTCAGGTTCCAGGCAGGTGCCTTGGCTAGTGAAAAGAGGCAGACCGCAGTAGACAATATGTCTAAAGAAGCTTGGATCAGATGACAACACTCAAATCATGTCACAAAGGCAATCAGCTGTCACCTCTCCATGTAGGGAAGGCCATGGAGAAATGACTGGAAGTCAATAGAAGTAAATATATATGAATGTTGACATAGTGGAGTGGAGCCTTGGAGCATGAGTGAAAGAGCAGAAATAAATATTTAAAGTGAACATTTCTTTGGGAACAATGAAAAGTGACATGCAGTTGGGCTCTGGCAGAAGTTTTCAGGAAGAAGCAAGCAGGATCAAACACATGCCTCTGCTGTTCGTTATTTCACAAACAGACAAAACTCAAATTCTGACCAGTCCAGAGCTATATCGCTCAGGAGCTGCTGCTAGCTTCAATCCTGTTGGTCCTAAATATAAGGTAGGTGAACTTGGAGGGAGAGGTCGCTGGAGGAGGTAATATGGTCAAGTAACCAGTGACACAGCTCAAGAAATCATCTTTGTTGGACATATTTATTCTTTTCACTTCTTTTTTTCTTTTCTTTTTAAAAATAAAACAGCTTTATTAGGATATAATTCACATGCTATATAATTTACCCATTTAAAGTGTATAATTCAATGGCTTTTAGTATATTCAGAGTTGTGCAATCATTCTCACAATCAATTTTAGGACAGTTTCACCACTCCAAAGTTAAGCCACATACCTCTTAGCCAACACCTCTCAGGCCCCCCAACACTTGCTGGGCCCTTGAAACCACCAATCTACTTTCTGTCTCTATAGGTTTGCCTATTCTGGCTATTCCATATAAATGCACTGATAAATATGTGGTCTATTGTGAGTGACGTAATGTTTTCAAGGTTCGTCTGTATTGTAGCATGTATCTGTACTTCATTCATTTTTATGGCTAAGTTATACTCTGTCATATTATGAAAATACCACAGTTCATTTATCCACTCATCCTCTGACAGACATTTGGGTTATTTCTACTTTTTGGCTATTATTATCATGTGGTTATGAACATTCCTTTACAACTCTTTGTGTGGACACAGGTTTTCCTTTCTCTTGGGTAAATACCTAGAAGTGGAATTGTTAGGTCATATGAGAATTTTATGTGTAGGCTTTTGTGGAAGTGCTAGACTGTTTTTCAAAGCAGCTGTACCCTTATACATTCTCACCAGCAGTGTACAAGGGTTCCAATTTCTCCACATTCTAACCAATATTTGCTATTACCCGTCTTTTTTATTATAGCCATCCTAGTGGATGTGAAGTAGCACCTCACTGTGGTTTTGATTTGGACTTTCCTGTTGGCTAATAATGTTGAGCGTCTTTTCATGTGCTTATTGGCTCCTTTCACTTCTTTACCTTGACTAGTAGACTCGCCTTAGATCAGCGGTTTCCAACCTTTTTGGCACCAGGGACTGGTTTCATGGAAGAAAAATTTTCCATGAGGTGTGGATGTGGGGGATAGCGTTAGATTCTCATAAGGAGTGCACAACCTAGATCCCTCGCACGCAGAGTTCACAATAGGATTCGTGCTCCTGTGAGAATCTAATGCTGCTGCTGATCTGACAGGAGATGGAACTCAGGCAGTAATGCTCGCTCGCCCACCGCTCACCTACTGCTGTGTTGCCCAGTTCCTAACAGGCCAGGGACAGGTACCGGTCTGTGGCCCTAGGGTTAGGGACTCCTGCCTTAGAGGAATTTGGCCCACTACTATAGTTATATAATGACAGGAAAATTTCAACATTCTAATCTCTGTGGACAGGACAGCTCCCAGAGTCTGCACAGAAAGACCTAGGAAGGCGGCATCGTGTTTGAAGTTCGGCACCTGGGACCCAGTATTGCTGAAGCATAACCCCCCGGAGTCTACCCCTACAGCCCCAGTGTTGCTGAGGAAGGCATCCAAAGAGACTTCGGGAAGGGTAGTCAGAGAATGCAGAGAGCTTCACAGCAAGCACCAGCCAGGGGCTTAGCTGGACCCCAGGTTTCTAGGTGATCATCAGGTAGCATATACTCTGTGATCTTCTTTCATCCTCCCCATTTATTCTCTACAGTTTTACAGCTACCGGAACACACTGTCACTTTTACATTATGGAAAAGTTGAAAATATTCAGCTGATTTCTGAGAAACTGGGCATATTTCTCATTGAAGAACCAATAAGAAAATTTTTTGTCACATCAAAGTAGACATAAATTTCCAGGATAAACCAGATGGTGAGTTTAGAGTGTCAACTTAGTAAGGACAATATGCATTTAGAATAAATACTTTACCAAGTAGGACAGAATAGGCTAGGTCTGGGATGCTTCTAATATGAGTCTAAGAGTTGAACAGCTTGTCATTTTTCAACTCGTCGATAAATGGGAATGGAATTATTTATTCTGGAAACACCAACAGAGTTGTTCTTCAATTGTTGATGTAGTGTAAAATGATTTTAATGCTTGTGGTCTAAGAAAGTATCTCTATCACTCAGTGCAGTCTAGGACAAATAAACAGGCAAACAAACAGGAAAACACAAATTGGAAGATAAATAAAAGGGGCAGCAGGCAGTGAGTAGTTGTTACCTAATTTGCATTCAAAGAATGGTTTAAAGAATATTGGCAGGAATCCAGTAAACTAGCTTGAGTCAGATGAACTTCATGTTAAGAATGGGTGGAAATTTATAATATTGGGGTTTGGCTGATACTACAGGATTTTCTTGGTCAGAATCATAAAAAGATAGAGAAGCCATGCTAATTCTGACACTTTGAAATGTAAGAGCAGTTCTTGAGGTATTGAATCTACATGAAAGGGATGGAATAAACTGGAAATGATTTATACAAACGAGATTTGAGTTAGGGGAATGTGTTAGTTTTCTATTGCTGCTGTAACAAATTATCACCAACTTTGTGGTTTAAAACAACACAAAGTTATTTTATACAGTTCGAAGTTAGAAGTCTAAAATGGGCTGTTAGGGCTGCATTCCTTCTGGAAGATCCAAGGGAGAATTTTTTTTTTTTTTTCCAGCAAGACTGCCTACATCCTTGGCTCATGGCCCCACTCCACCAATTTCTGCTTCCATTCTCACATATCTTTTCCTCACATTGCTGTTTCTCTATTTCTCTTTTAAGGACCCCCATGTTTACATTGGGCCAGAATAATCCTTCAAATTCAAGATCCTTAATTTAATTGCACCTATGAAGTCCTTTTTGGCATGTAAAGCAACATATTCACAGGTTTCAAGTATTAGAGTGGGGATATCTTTAGGGAGCTATTATTCTATCTAACACAGGGGAAAAAAGGATTTTCTCAGTCCTTTAAGTATCAGCCTGACAGTGACAGAAAGTAAGTGTTTGTTTTCTGAGGGCTGAGACTGATCCTGTAGGGCACAGTTAAAACATAGTGGTTCTGCCCTGAAGTGTCATCTGCTGCTGATGAAATCAAAGGCTTGGATGGCATAGCTTTTCCCTGTTAGGGTAAGTAATCACAGCATTAATAGGTAGGACGTGATTTAACCCACAGCATACTAGGAGCTCTGGCCAACAACTTTAAAATGGGTCTTCACCATTTGGAGGCATGATTATGAGCTAAAAATACTACGTGTAAGATATTGTGGCCTTTGATTTCTACCCTTCACCAAAAATATCTTGAGGACTTTGTGCCAGGTGGGTGCTAGGAAAAAAAAAAATGAGACACAGGCTTTGCAGTCTAGAAGCCAGCAGCCAGTTATTACACATAAAACACAAGAACATATTATATAGGAACAATAGAGTGAGGTATGGAACCAGAGAGACGGAACCTAGAAGGATGGTCCAAGAAGTAGAAAGTGAAGACAGAGAGTATAGTGGACCCAAGAATAATAATAACAACAGACAGTTATATGGTGTTTCCTCTAGGCTATGCACTATCTCAGATCTGTACACAGATGCTCCTTGACTTATGATGGGGTTATATTTGGATAAACCCATTGGAAGTTGAAAATAGTGGAAGTCAAAAATGCATTCAATACTGTACACCTAAATTACCAAACATCATAGCTAAACCTGGCTTACCGGAAACATGCTCAGAACACTTAAATTAGCCTACGGTTGGACAAAAATCATTAAGCACAATGTGCATTTTATGATGAAGTGATGAATATCTCATGTAATTTGTTAAATACTGTACAGGAAGTGAAAACCAGAATGGTTGTATGAGTGCTCAAAGTACAGTTTCTACTGAATGCATGTTGCTTTTGCATAATCATAAAATTAAAAAAAGTGTAGGTCAAACCATCATAAATTGGGGACTATCTGTATGTATTAACTCATTTAATCCTCATAACCCAAGCCTGGTAAATTGGCTTCCCAGATGGGGTTTCTCAAACACATCTCTATTTTCCCTCCCAGCTGTTACCACTGTAGTTCAGGACATCAGGGTCTTTTGCCAAAGCTTCCTATCTAGTGTCCCTGCCCTCTACTCTTATCCTACACCAAAGTGATCCATTTATAAAGTAAATCTAACTGTGTGACTTAAAACCCTTCAAATCTTGCTCAGAAGAGAGCTGACATTCTTTAACTCTCATTTGAAGCCCTCAAGTGTTTGACCTCAGTCCTCCTCTCTGACCTCACCTCCACCTTCTCTTTTCCACCCACTCTCATCAGTTACAATCCAGAAAGAGTGGATTCCGCCTCCTGGCAGGCAGCTGTGCTGTTTCAGGCCCATGGACCTGCCTCCACCTTTTACCTTCCCCCACTCACTAACTCCTGCTGCTGCTCACATCCCTAGCCTGTGTGCGGTGCCCCTCCCCTTTCCTCCCACAGTGACCTGAACACAGCTCAGGTACTTATGCGTCTGTTCTCCCCGGTAGGTTTAAAGATTCTTTAGAGCAAAGATACAGAATTTTCATCTTCCCTTTTCCAGCCCTTGTGCAGTACCTGGCACATAAAAGCCATTCAGCCAATGTTTGTTAAATTCAGCTAAACTGAGCAGGAAACGTCTCCCTTGTGTGTGGCTGTGCCTTTTTGCCATTCAGAGAGAGGCAGTACAATCATGGTGATTTGAGGACACTTAAAAATGGAAAGGGCTCCACATCGAAGGCCTCTTGAATATAGTGAAAATGAATATCAAAATCAATATGCCGTTCAGTTTAGGGATATGAATAAATGATTTCAAATGAATTCAATTTTCCTCTCAACATTAAGTGGTGAAGGAAAATAAATTATTGGATAATGTATTTGAAGTAATAGCTCTCTTCTAACTGTTCCTACAATTTGTTGTTACTTGTCTTTGGACCTCTGTGTGTCATGTGATACTGTGTGTCATGGCGATCCGAGAAATATTTATCTCTCCTCACCTTCTAAAGGTCAGAGACTGTATCTTAGGATCCAAATTTGGAATTATTTCCTGACATTAATCTCTTCTTCCTCTGTGCTCCCATAACATAATTTCTTCTTTTTAAATGGTTGTTTTAAATAGAAAAATGTCGTACTTGAATATTTTGATTTTTATGGGGGAAAAATTTACTACTATAAAAAAATAGAATAAAACTATGTGAAAGAACGCCTCCATTTCTCCTTCAAACCCACACTGCTGTCCACAGGTAATCCCTAATAAGAGTCTGTTCCTTTTTCTATGCATGTATGCATCCATGCATACACCATGTATTTATGTGTTGTTTTTTGTTGCTTCTTGTTAGTAGATAAAATTAAAATTATACTCTCAGTATTATTCTACCACTTGAGTTTTTTTAAGATGATACTTCTAAAACTTTTTTATTGACACATTTTATAATTACACATATTTATGGTGTACAATTTGATATTTTGATACACATATGTTGTATAATGATCAAATCAAGGTGTTTAGTGTATCCATCACTTCACAGTGGTGGAACATTCAAAAGCTTCTCTTCTAGATATTTGGTAATACACAATACCATCCTATTAACAATTGTCACCTACTGTGCAATAGAACACCAGGACTTATTCCTCCTGTCTAATTGTAACTTTGTACCCGTTGACCAGCCTCTCTCTATCCTCCCTTCTTGCTCCTCTCCCTAATCTCTGGTAACCACTGTTTTACTCTCTGCTTCTATTATATCAACTCTTTATTTATATACACACAAACACACACACACTTTTTTTCTTTTCGATAACAGCCATTCTAAATGGAGCAAGGTGACAATATCGCATCGTGGTTTTGATTTGCATTTCCCTGATGATTAATGATGTCAAGCATTTTTTCATGTGCCTATTGGCCATTTGTGTGTCTCACTTTTTCTTTTGAAAAATATCTATTTAAGTATATTGGGTTTTTTTTCTTTTGTTTAAGTCCCTAATATATTCTGGATATTAACTCCTTGTCAAATGTATAGTTTACAAATATTTTCTCCCATTCTATAGGTTGTCTCTTCTCTTTGTTAATTGTTTTTCTTGCTGTGCAAAACCTTTTTAGCTTGACATAATTCTATTTGTCTATTTTTGCTTTTGTGTCCTATGCTTTTGAGGTCTTATTTTTAAAATCCCTGCCATGCCCAATGTTGTAAAGCATTCCCCCTACGTTTTCTTCTTCTAGTAGTTTCATAGTTATAGACTTTACAATTAGCCTTTAATCCATTTAGTTGAATTTTGCATGTGGTGAGAAATAAGGGTCTAGACTCATTCTTCTGCTCGTGGATATCCTATTTTTCCAGCACTGTTTATTTAAAACACTGTCTTTTCTATAATGTGTATTCTTGGCACCTCTGTTGAAAATAAGTTGAATGTAGCTAGGTGAATTTATTTCTGGGCTCTCTATTGTGTTCCATTGATCTGTGTGTCTGCTTATATGTTAGTACCATAATGTCTTGGTACTTACAGCTTTGTAATCTATTTTAAAGTCAGGTAGTGTGATGCCTCCAGCTTTGTTTTTTTTGTTCAGGATTGCTTTAGCTATGTCGGGCCTTTTGTGGTTCCATATAAATGTTAGGATTTTCTTTTTCTATTTCTGTATTTTGATAAGAATTTGGTATTTTGGTATTTTGGTATTTGGTGTTTTGATAAGAATTGCATTACATCTGTGGATAACTTCGGGCAGTATGGACATTTTAACAATATCAATTCTTCTAATCTATGAATATGTGATATCTTTCCATTTACTTGTGTCTTCCTCTATTTCTTTCCTCAGCGTTTTATAGTTTTCAGTGTAGAGATCTATCACTTCCTTAGTTAAGTTTATTCCTAAATATCTTAATTTTTGGAAACTATTGTAAATGGAATTGTTTTCCTGACTTCTTTTTCAGATAGTTGGCTTCTAGCATACAGAAATGCTACTGATTTTTTTGTATGTTGATTTAGTGTGCTGTGACTTCACTGAATTCATTTGTTAGTTTTCACAGTTTTGTTGTGGAATCTTTAGGGTTTTCTATACATAAAATCATGTCATTTGTAAATGTGAATAGTTTGACTTTCTCCTTTCCAAATTGCATGCCTTTTATTTCTTCGTCTTGACTAGTTGCTCTGGCAAGCACATTCAGTATTGTGTTGTGGGTTTGTCATATATGGCCTTTCCTGTGTTGAGGTACATACCTTTTATACTTCATTTGTGGAGAGTTTTTATCACGAAGGGTGTTGAATATCGTCAGAAGCTTTTTCTCCATTTATTTAAATGATCATATGGTTTTTTTCCTCTTACTTTTTGTTAACGTGGTTGTATGGTTTGGATATGGTTTGTTTGTCCCTACCAAAGGTCATGTTGAGATTGGATCCCCAGTGTGGCAGCACTGGAAAGTGGGGCCTAGTGGTAGGGGTGTTTTGGTTATGGGACAGATCTCTCATGAATGACTTGGTTCTATTCTCAGTGAGTTCTCACTCTCTCAGGACTGGATTGGCTCTTGCAGAAATGGATAAGTTCCAGTGAGAGTGGGTTGTCATAATGCCAGGATGCCCCTCAGGATTCCCTCTCTTTACACGCATATGCTCTTCCTTTCACTTTCCCTGCCATGTTGTGATGCAGCAAAAGCCCTTGCAAAAGCCAAGCATGCTTTTGAACTTCTCAGCTTGCAGATGAGCTAAATAAACCTTTTTTCTTTATAAATTACCCAGTCTCTGGTATTCTCTTATTACAACACCAAATAAACTAAGACAGTGGTGTATCACATTTGTTGATTTGCGTATGTTGAACCATTCTTGCATCTCTGGGATAAATTCCGCTTGAACACAATAATTGATCTTTTTAATATGCTACTATATTCTGTTTGCTAGTTTCATGTTGAGAATTTTTATGTCTATGTTTATCAGGAATATTGGACTTTAGTTTCCTTTTTTTGTGGTGTCCTTGTGTGGCTTTGGAATCAGGGTAATGCTGCCTCATAAAATTAGTTTGGAAGTATTTCCTAGTCTTCTATTTTCTGGAATAGTGTGACAAACATCAGTATTGTTCTTTAAATGTTTGATAGAATTCAGCAGTGAAGCCATCAGGCTGGGCTTTTTATTTTATTTTTTGATGGAGGGTATTTTATTACTGATTCAATTTCCTCACTCATCATTGATCTGTCCAAATTTTCAGTTTCTTCATAATTTAATCTTACAATCCTTCGTATTTCTGTGATGTCAGTTGTAGTGTCACCTTGTTCATCTCTGACTTGAAGTTTTGGGATCTTATCATATTTTTTCATAGACTAGCTAAATGTTTGTTTATTTTATCTTTTAAAAAACCAACTCTTTTGTTGTTGTTGTTTTTAATTTTTTAGTCTCTATTTTGTTTATTTCTGCTCTGAGCTTTATTATTTCCTTTCTTCTACCAATTCTGGCTTAGTTTATTCTTGTTTATCTATTTTCTTGAGGTGTTGGTTAAGTTATTTATCAGGAATCTTCCTTATTTTTTGATGTAGGCATTTATTGCTATGAACTTTCCTCTTAGAACTGTTTTTGCTGTGTTCCATAAGTTTTGGTATGATGTGTTTCCATTCTCATTTGTCTGAAGGAATTTTTAAATTTCCCTTTTGTCTACTTACCCAGTTGGTTACTTTGGAGCATGTTATTTAATTTCCATGTATGTGTAAGATTTCCAAAGTTTTTCTCGTTGTTGATTTCTAGGTTTGTACCATTATGGTCTGAAAAGATACTTGATATGATCTCTATGTTCTTAAATTTTTAAGTCTTGTTTTGTAGACTGCAGTATCATTTATCCTGGATGTTCCATGTGCAGTTGAGAAGAATGTGCATTCTGTAGCTGTTGGATGGAATGTTTTGTAAATACCTGTTAGGTTCATTTAGTCTGTAGTGTAGTTTAATATGATGTTTCTTTGTTGATTTTCTGTCTGTATGATCTGTTCATTGTTGACAGTGGAGTGTTAAAGTCCGATACTATTATTGTATTGCTGTCTATCTCTCCCTTTAGAACTAATAATATGTACTTTATATATCTGAGTTCTCCAAGCTGGCTGTGCAACCATGGATGGGCATGCATATGCTGGAAAGCTGCACAGTGCCTCTCTCCAGTAATGTAGGGCTGACTTCAAGCCAGCTGTTGTGTTGGAAATGGGTATGTGCAGGCCAAGAGGCCTTTCTGATGTCAAATTCTTTGAGTTATTTTTTTAAAATGTTACAATATGCCTTGGAGATTATAGATATACATACATACATGTATGTGTGTATACATATATTATACATTTCCTTCTTTTTTCTATTGTTTGCTTTTGATGAGCATATGGTTTTCCTGTTTGCTTTTGTTTGGTTTGGCTTAAACTTTTTAAAATAGGTTTTTATAATTGGCAATTAAAAATATACATTTTTGCTATTAATGAGTATATATGTCTTTCGTATAAATGCAAGCTTTTTTACACAAAAGATTTCTAGAAGTGAGCTTGCCATGTCAGAGGATATTTGCATTTTATATTTTGATAGCTACACTCTGACAGATAGCTTCAAAAAGAACTGTGCTTAGATAACATCTGAGCTTGCTCTTTTCACCACATTTTCAAAAATAGTATCAACCTTTTTCTTATATTCTCAATCTAATGAGCAAAAAGTTACTGTCTTCTTATTTTAATTTTTATTCCCTCTGCTGGTGAGTTAACAAACAAACACAGCATATGTCTCTTAGTTCGTGTATATTTTCTCTTGTAAATGGTCCTTTGTTCAGATTTCTATTAGCTTGTCTTTATATTTTTTTGAAAGAGCTCTGTATAAAATGAATGTTAAACCTTTGTATATTATAGATGTTATGACTGTTTCCTCCTAGTTATCTTTTAACTTTGTTCACTGTAGCTTTTTCCATATGGAAATTAAAATATATGTATAGTAAAATCTTTCAGTCTTATAAAAATTTTTTCTAAGTCCTTTTATCATTTTCTTTTTAAATTTGATAACTGGTGAGACAGATTCCAATTAATTATGGCATAATTTAAAAATTTCTTTGGGATTCTTGCCTATTTTATTGTTCCATATAAACCAACAAATTATCTGTTTAAATTGATTAATAATCATTAGGATTTTGATTGAAATTTTATCTATAGATTTATATAGAATCAACACATTAAAATATGGACTCTTCCCACCCAAGAACACAATATATTGTTTTATATGTTCAAGGCTTTTTGAATGTCTTATCATAAAATGTTTTCATTTTTAATATAGATCTTACACATTTTTGGTACCTCTATGTTTATGTGTTTTAATGTCTTATTGTTCTAGTCAATATGACTTTTTAAGTATGATTTTAATGTTTTATTTTTGTCATATAGTCAAGCTGATTTTTAAAATTTTATCTAACTTTTATATAGTTTTTCATTAAACTTGTCAATTTTTTATAGATTTTATTTATTCTTGCAGAGTCGCCTTTTGCTGTGATTAATCAAGCCTACCTTGATTAATTAAACCTTTTAAATTTAAACCTTTTAAAGGCTTACTGTAAATTATTGCTGTGTTTATTTTCCACCCTTATTAATTCTTTCCTTCAACTTTGTTTTACTTTCTTTGTTGTTTATTAAGTTGATTATTTAATTATTTTCAACATTTTTGCTATTAATTGGTACATTTTTAAGGCTACTTATTTTTCCTTTGAGTTTGTCTTTGCAGTAGCCTATTTTGGTATATATTCACAGCGACTCACTTCTAAACAGATTATGATTTTAATTTTGAATTCCTCTTACAGTCAAGATTTATTAAAATTGAGATTTTAAATGTATGCAATTGGAGAGTTTTCTTGTCGTTCTTTGTTTTTGCAGGAGGGAGGTGTTCATTTTTACTATTTATTTATTTAGCCAGAAAGTGTGGACCATAATTTCTACTGTTACAAATGTGTAAAATTATTTTGTGGCCTTATGTAGTCAATCTTTTAAAATATTCTGTAACTATTAAAAATAAGTCATTTTTGTTTGTTGGATATAACTTTTAATATTGAATAATCTATATTGCTGTTTATTTCTGACTACTTCATATCATTGATTTATAATTTGTGTCCAAATACAACAGTGAATTTGTTTATTTCTCATTATAAAATTTTAATAAGTTGACCTTATATTTTTGATGCATGTTGCTAAGTACCTATGATGTATTATCTTAATATTTTTTAATTATTTTCGTCTTATACTCAAGTATATTTATGATTGATAGGACCAGTCTTGATTTATTAGTGAATCTTCATGTTTGACCATTCTATGTCATTTTCATGTAATTATGATTCTAGTAAAAAGAATGTAGCTAAAATTATTATGTATATCTGACATGTCTTCTATTTTTAATGAGGAGTTTTACTTAATTCACATTTATTGTAATGATCGAAATATTTAATCATATATAACCTGCTTGTTTATTTTTCTTCTTCTTTTGTATTAAGCTTATTTTATTAGGGTATTTTTTCTTCATTCTTTCTTTAGTAATTCTGCATTCCATTCTTCTCACATCGTGTATGTTTGAATACAGTATGTAAACTTACAATTTCCAATTCTATGTTGACATTAAGTATGTCCTAAAATTGCTCTTTCTGAATTAGATTCTCAGTAATTTTTCATTTTCTTTCTACTTCCCTGCCCCTTCCTGTGTTTTGTTAAAGTGATAATCAACATATATATTCAGCTTATTTGTTCTTTAAAGCCATTTTCTTAGGAATTATTTCCTGGAAATTGCCCTTTAAAGTGTCATTTAGTGGGGGCGCGGTGGCTCATGCCTGTAATCCCAGCACTTTGGGAGGCCAAGGCGGGCGGATTACTGGAGGTCAGAAGTTCGAGACCAGCCTGACCAACATGGTGAAACCCTGTCTCTACTAAAAATACAAAAAAATTAGCCAAGCATTGTGATGCACGTCTATAGCCTAGCTACTCAGGAGGCTAAGGCAGAAGAATCACTTGAACCCGGAAGGCAGAGGTTGCAGTGAGCCAAGATCGTGTCACGAAACTCTGTCTGGAAAAAAATAAAATAAAATGTATCACTTAGCTTTATTATCAATAATTTTAGACTTAAAAACATGCATTCTGGTTAAATTGTTGACATGCATTCTGGTTAAATTGTTGACCGTCTTTCCTTGTATCTCACAGTGTCATCTTTTTTTAGATTTTTTTTTGTTTTTCCTCGAATATATCCTCAAATATTTTCTTCAAAAGAATTCTATTAGATAAAGCTTCCTGAGACCCTGTGACTGAAAATGTTACCTCAGCCTTCACACATTAAAGATAATTTCAATGTAAAATTCTAGGTTAAAAATTATGTTTTCTCAGAATTTTGAAGACATGCTTCTACAGTCTCTTTGCATCCACATTTTCTGATGAAGATAATGGTATCAATCAGTTCCTTGTTTCTTTGCAAGGAATTATTCACTGCACTGTCCAAAACACAGCCACCTAGCACATATGTCTCTTGAACCTTTCTTTGAAATGTAAATAGTAGACTGACGAACTGAATTTTAAAATTTCTTAAATTTTAATTAATTTAAACTTAAATGTAAGTAGCCATGTGTAGCTGGTGATTAGTGCAGCTCCACATCACGAAGATACGTATAGTTGGTTCATTAATCTTTATGGATATGCAGTATGGGCATTCTCCATGAGTTAATTCATTTTTCATACTTTTCAACCCTTTGTCATCTGTACTCTTTTCTAGGAGAATCCCTCATTTTAATCTTCTATTTTATTATTCTAGTTTCAACTATTCTGCTGATTTATTAAGTTTATGGTAATTGCGCTTTTAATTTCCAAGGATTCTGCCCATTAATTTTTTATAGCAGCCAGTTGCTTTTATCATAAATATTTATGAAAATTTTAAAAAGTGTATAAATATATATAAATATATACATGCATGCATGCACACACACACTGTATGTATATTTTCATATATATTTATACACTTTTAAAATTATATATTTTTACACTTATATACACTGAAGTGTATGTATTTTTAAATATACACTTAAAAAAATTAAATACATATTTCCATTTTATTTCTGTTTCTTCTATATTAACTCTCATTTCGTTAGTGGTTACCTTTTTGCTTGTTGAGTCAGTGACTCTTTTTTCATACTGTGATTCTATCAAATGTTTAGTAATTGATTATGTCTTGATGGAAAAGTATTGATAGTGTCATCTTATTTACTCAGCACAAATGAGAAGTAATGGTAAATACAGGTACTAGTAACAGGAGCCTTCGTTCTATGTACTAGACGAGGGAAGAGAGACACATAAAGGGCCCCTCTATAAGGATAGGTCATAGCCTCTTGTATTGGCACAGGAGACCATAAGTTATCAGAGGTACTTCTCAGAATTCCCATTTTATAAAGCTGTATTTACAGCATAATCCTAGAAGCAAACATTGAGGTCAGCTGCTCTGAGGACAGGGAATTGGCATAGTATACACACACATACCATACACACACATACACACATACACACACACACACACAATAATAAACATACTGGTCCAACCACCCATAGTTTTCTACTTCTAGCCTTCACTACTACTTCTGATCTTGTGCTTAGTTGTGGTTCATCTGGAAAAAATTACTTACTTTGGAGGCTCTTTTATCTGCATGGCTTATAGATTTCAGAGACCTGGCTAAGTTTTTTTTTTTAATTGGTTGCATTGAGATTTAGAATTGGTATATATTGTCCTGGTGGACGGACACCTTATCACTATGATATGACCTTGTTTATTCCAAGTAATGCTTTCTGTTTGACTAATATCAATATAGCCATACCAGTTTTATTTGGTTTATAACTACATGGTACAGAGTACCACTCTACTGTTGTACACACATATAAATTTTAAAAATTAGCTTGAAAATATTAATCTTCTACTTGAATCATTTTGTTTGTTAATGTACTTATTGATGTATTTGGATTTATATCCGCCTTATTATTATTTAGCCTACCTGATCTTTTTTAAATGCCTTTGGTTTTTCTTTCTTTTAGATTAATCAGGTGACTTGTCATTCAATAGTTTATTATCTTATTATTTTTACATTTTAAACAATTCTTTTAATGCTTAAGAGATCAAAATATGTACCCATGTCTTATTACAGCTTAATTCAAATGATTGCTTTCACCTCTTCCACAATAAGGATACAACCTTATAACACCTTAACTTCATTTATCCCTTTGGTATTATTGTCATGTATTTTAATTTTATATATATTTTAAATTCCCCAAACACAAACATTGTTATTTTGTGCCATATATATACAGACATATATATATACACACACACACACACACACACATGCGTACATACATGCATATACGCACACACACAAACACACACAGAGAGGAAAAGAAGGTGGGAGAAAGGGAAGGAGATTGATAGAGAGCCTCACTATGTTGCTAAGTGGGCAACTGAGCTTATCTCAAAACTTCTGGGCTCAAGCAAACCCCCTGCCTTAGCCTCTTGAATAGCTGGGATTACAGTTGTGAGCCATGGCCCCTGGCTTGTATTCACTTTTGTTTACCCAAGTATTTATCTTTGTATTGCTCTTCATTTTTTCCTTCATTTCTGCATTTTCCTTTATGATTGATTGTGTTATTTACGAAGAAGAAGTTGACTTAATATTTCCTTTAGTACAGTCCTACCGAGAGGAATTGTTTTGATTTTTGTTTTTCTGGAAATATTAGTATTTCATATTTGTTTTTGAGGTATATTTTCATTGAGTGTACAATGCTAGTTGACATTTATTTTTAGCATTTAAAAAATATTCCAGGCCAGGCGTGGTGGCTCACGCCTGTAATCCTAGCACTTTGGGAGGCCGAGGCGGGTGGATTGCCTGAGCTCAGGAGTTCGAGACTAGCCTGGGCAACACGGTGAAACCCCGTCTCTTCTAAAATACAAAAAATTAGCTGGATGTGGTGGCATGCACCTGTAGTCCCAGCTACTCGGGAGGCTGAGGCAAGAGAATTGCTTGAACTCAGGAACTCAGGAGGTGGAGGTTGCAGTGAGCTGGGATCCCACCACTGCACTCCAGCCTGGGTGCCTGGGTGACAGAGTGAGACTCCATTTCTTAAAAAAAAAAAAAAAAAATACACCATTCTAATTTCTTCTGGCTTATATCATTTCTACTGAGAAGTCAGCTGTAATCTTATTTCTGCTCCTTCAAAGATACTGTGTATTTTTTCCTTTTGCTTCTTTTATGATTTATTTTACTTCTGTATTTTTTAAAAATCAGTTTTTCTATGATATGCCTTAATGGTTTAAAAAGTGTTTATTACGCTTTTAGTTTGCTGATTTTTTTGAATTTATGGATTGATACTTTTCTTCAATTTGGAAATTTTGTTTTGCCATTATCTCTTCAAATATAGTTTCTTTCCAATTCTTTTCTCTCTTTCTGATATACAAGTTACATATATGTAATGCAATTTCTCTTTCTCTCTATTCTTGCCTCCTCCTTTTCTTTTTCTATCTGTGTTTCCACTTGGGTCTTTTCTATTGACTGTCTTTGAGTTCATTAATCTTGTCCTCAACTCTGTCCAGCTTGGTACTGAAGGAATCCATTTAGTTCTTATTTTAAGACATAACACTTTTTATTTCTAGAAATACCATCTCATTATTTTGTATAGATTCTATGGTGGCTTTATATTATGCCAATTAGGTTAGGCTGATCTACATTTCTCACAGTTCTTTTTCTTCCATGTTTCCAATTGAAGTGGGTCATGAAAGACATTTCATGTGAAATTCGGAAGGTGGAATTAAAGCGGTGATCATATTAATTTACACCTGGAAAGTCATGAACAGACTCAAATGCTGTTGCAGCTCACACATGCTGTCATTGATCTGTTGGTTCACATCATTCGTGTTGAGCAGCAGACAGGCCTTCAGCTACTCCTCTTTCAGCTTCTCGGAATCATTAGCCAAAGGTGTGCCAACTGTATGACGAAGGCTTTTAACTTCTTGTGCACAACAATTCCCACTGGTGGTAGAAGTAGTGAGAAACTGGAAGGAGCCTAGGTCCATCCCCATGTGTTCCAGTTTATTCTCACTGACCCAACCTTGATATCTGTTCTTTTTCCTCAAATGTTTAACCTTGAGACATGAACCTCCAGTATCAGATACAAAGGCGTCAACCTTAATGTGACTTCTAACCAACTAGATAGAACATGACTGGTTCAGATTTTAATTATCTGATAAAATTCTCCAACATTTTATCTTTTGGCTGTATAATTTATCTATTTTTCTTATTCATGTTATTCAGTTTTTTTATAATGTTTGTCTTAATATCTACATCATGTGTGGATTTGTTTCTGTTGCCTATTTCTTTTTCTCTTGGGTTTTGGACCCATGGCCCTGTCTCTTGCCATGCCCAAAAGGATTTTAATAAATGCAGAACACTGAGAATAAAGACTACAGAGGCTCCAGATGTTATGATCTTGCATTAGAAAAGGGTTACCCTTTCTTCTGCCAGGCAGATAGAGAGGCTATCACCTTAATTTATCCAGGAATAGGCTGACTTTAGACATGCTAGAAGTTTTGATTAAGATTCACTCTATCTTTGGTTTCCTTTGTCTGTAGTCTGGAGATCTCTGTGGCTTGCAATTAAGACACTACTTCATTCACTAGCTCATTCATCTTAGCAAGTTTTTGTATTCTCAGCACTGGGAGAGTACAAAATGTCCCACTCCACCACTCAGGGTTTGTAGCTTAGCTCTTTAGCTCCTCCCTGCACACCTTCAATATTTGGCAAATATTTTGAGGGGAGAATCAGTTGTGTCTTGAGCCTCTTCAATTCTCCAATTTTGTGACTCCAATCCTTGTAAATGCCAAAATGTCTAATGGTTTCTGTGTCCCCAATGGTGCCCCCTTGCCATCTGAAAGCCTACTTTCCCAGTCTACCCATGTCAAGAATCAGCACAATCTTCCAGAAAAAAATGCAGCTGAAGATCATTATTACACCTGTCCAATAGCCTTCCTTTCCAATGATTTTAGCCTCTCTAATACTTATTATCTACAACTATCTATTGCATACCTTTAAACAGATGATTTTTGTGTTTGTTTTGTTTTAAAAAAATCAACAGGTAAATCAATCTACTTAAAACTAATCTTCATGCAACAAAAAGCCTGCCAATCTGTTCTTATTTATATCAAACTGAAATTTCTATTAGTATACTGCTCTGCTCTTAGGATAACCAGTTCCCTAGTCTTACCATGGCTTTTACAATCATATTATAATGTCTTGTCAGTAGTAATTTGAGAGGGAAGATAGGTGAACATGTCCCTTCAATAAGCTGTCTTGAACTAGAATCCCCAGGGCATTTTGAACCTTCTGCCTGTATTACAGTTATCTGATTATATTTGTCTCTACTGCTATGTTATACATTTCTTAAAGGTAAAGACTATATATGTTATAGTTATCTGATTATATCTGTCTCTACTACTATGTTATATATTTCTTAAAGGTAAAGACTTTATGTTATTCATATTCATGCTTACCATAATACTTAGCATATGTAATCATATATAGTAGGTGTTCATCATTTATTTATTAAAGAACTTGTGAATAGATAACTGCATGGAGTTCAGAGTCAGTGGCTTTCTCGGTATCTTTCACATGATGAATAGTATTGCTTTTAACAATCCAAATATTATGTATAATATTATAGAAATAGAGGCAAATATTTCAGGTTCTTTTTTTTTTTTACAGAACGTGGTATATTCTATGCCCCTAACAAAACTCAAGCAATATTAAAAACAATTTGCCTCTAGCTTCTGGGATTTTTGAGAGAATTCTTTAAAAATGAAGGACTTTAATCATCTGGTCCCTCTAGATTTTATAGTAGTTGAAGAAATACATAAAAAAATTGTGATATATATTTTGGTTATCTCCTAACATTTATATTTCCCTTTAGAAAAGAAAAAAATCCCACATGAAAAGGGAAATTGAAGAGAAATATTACCTACCACATAAAAAGTCATACTTTTGTAAGATTATATTTCCATTTCTACATAATATTCTCTCATTATGAAATCATCAGTGCATTTTTTAGTCATAAACAAGACAGTGAAAAGAAAATGAATAACAATATAAATGACTTTCTAGAAAATGAGGTCTATTCAAATTTCAGGAAAAAAAGTTAACTCTGAAATATTAATCAATCATAACGAGGAGGCCAAACTTCAGATACACAGAGGAGCCATGGGACATTTCCCACAGGCCTGCAGCTTGTGAAGACATCTAGGAACACTGACATGAAGTTAAATTTAAAAGTAAATAAAAATAGATAAGACTATCAGACTGTCAACTTGAAGAGCTTCAACAAGGAATGCTATGCTCTGGCTTTTTGCAATTCAAATATACAGTAGGAAGAAACATAATCCCACTAAAAAATACAATTGCCGTCATTCTTGGCCACTAGAAAGAAATTTCAAAAAGGTCAGCCTCTGCTCCTTTCTTCCCTAAGAAGTGAATCGGTGATATAGATTATCTCATGAACCCATGAACAGATGCCCAGTTGTTTTGGCAGTATTTCAACCCTTGGGAGAGAATCTTAATCTAGTATCTTTCTCACTACTGGTGCAAGAGGCACCACCACTTTCTACAAACTTCCCAACCCTGTTTAATCTTCACATTCTGGTCTTCTCCTTTGACATTCCACCTGAATATTACATTGTTCATTAAACAACTATATATATGTGTGTGTATATGTGTATATATATATATATGTGTATATGTATATATATGTGTATATATGTGTATATGTATATATATGTGTATATATGTGTATATGTATATATATATGTGTATATATGTGTATATGTGTGTGTGTGTATATATATATATATATATATATGACCATTTTGCAGGGACTAAGACAACTCATTCAGTACAGCTCCTCCAAACACCAAATTTTTATTACCAAATGCTTCAGATGGACACCTCTTTAATATGTACCTGTCTTAAAAATGGAAGCAGATTCTCAAGTTCCAAACTCAAGAGCAAATACCAAAAACAATGACAAACTCAGTAGCTGTGCAATACACTGACCATTCAGAAAGAGAGGCTTGACCTTTCTTCATCTTACATTGTCTTCTGAATTCACTACCATTAGATTTTGGAAGAGCATAAATTTAGAAGAATGAAGACTCACCTTCCCTACTTCCTTTGCCTATCTCTCCAGGACGACGATAGAATTTTCCCTTCTGTCTGACACTTACCCTGACTATATAATATGCAACATTCCCAGATCTTCTCAATGAACTAGTGACCACATAACTTCCATTCCTAGCACCATTTATCAAACAGTGACCTATGGAATCAAAGTTTAGCAAAATTTTTTAGAACCTGGCTTAAGAAAACCAAATCCCTTGTGGTTACAACTTCAAGTTGTTTCATGCCCAGAGAATGAGCTACAGTCCTTTCCAGATATTCATGCCTGAAGCTCATTAATAATTTTCTTTTCTCAGTAAGTGAAGACGAATCCTTTAATTTGAAGTGGCCTTCACACTAATGAGTCGTGTCATTACTCTGGAATCCTTTAAGTTGATTTTTTATCTTGTTGACTCAGTGAGGTAGAAATTAGGGACAGCTCCCATTAGCTTTATGTATTTCTTGAAGCATCTGCTCATGATGGCAAACTGATCCATCCTAAATATTTATTTGCCTATAAATGCCATGGAGTCAACACTTTGCTTTCAACTACTTTCTTTCTTTCTTTTCTAACCCAAACATAAAATTTCTTTAAAAGTTCTGTCAATAACATCACTTGCAATTTAAATGCTTTAAAAATATGATCCTTTTTGCTGTGTTTTTGAATACTTCCTTCATATTTAATTGCTGTAGACACTTTAGTTCCTAATTAAACTGTATTGTTTATGATGTTCGGTCATTAATAGACATGATAACAAAAAAAGCCAGTTGTAGAAAATTCTCTGATTGTTAATTCCAGTCTTAATCTTAATACTTTCCATAGCCAGTGAACTCATGGGGTTGAGAGGAGAATGGGTAGAAAATGAGATACAAAGCAAATACATAGTTCATGTTTTTGAGGATTTACTAGATGTTCTGGAAGACAAGCTTGAATTAGACTTGAATTGAACTCTATGATTTGTAGGGGAGATTAGCTTAGAAATAGTATCTCAAACACTTGCAAGATAAATATCCTCCTTTGTCAAGTCTCTTTCCAGCACATCCCCAGGTTTCGCGCTGGTGACAGAGAGGAGCATATATTGCACACAGAAAGCTTGCTTCATCCTCAGAGCCCTAAAATACTTTTATTGTGAGAGAATGGAGACACTTGATGAATCTGATGGGTTCTAGTCATGGAAAGATTTGCTATGAACCATTGCATCAAGGTTGAAATGCCCAAGAGGCTGACAAGCTTATTGTCCATTTCAAAGATTAAATGGTTTTGGAAAAATTTTCTCCCCTGGCAGTTGTAATTGTGTCCATGAAATAAGTGTTCATTCTGCTTGAGCACTGTGGTTTGAATGCTTCCTTCTATATTTCCCTCCAGTGGATTGATTCAAAAAAAGATTTACTTTTTTAGACAATGCAAATTAACCCTGTGAACCTGATAACACCTCCTCCAAGTCCTAACATCCTTGCTGTGTCCCATGCTAATAGGCAATCAGAGACACTGTCAAGTCTCTTTATCATGGATTATCTTTGTATCTGTTTGAAGGGAGGGAAAGGAACTGAAAAATCATTCTTCTAGGTTAATAATGTGGTTCTAGGAAATGGACAAAAGCTGCCATTAATAACCTTGAGAGCCTTGTGCTGCCAGAATAGCACTCATGAGTTGGTAAAGTGGCCATTTAGTTGTGGGACTTCCAAGACACCTGAAAAGGCCTTGATTGTCCCACATAAACTATAGGGAGGATAACATCTCCAAAAGAAGGAAGACGGTATCAGCAGAAAAATATAGGCTCATCATAAAGCAATCAACTGTTCCCTGACTTTGCCCAGGGTCAACATTACATATTAGTATGCTACCTGCTGACAAATATTTGACCTTTTGAGTGACTTACAGCATTTCTGTTTCTAACCTGGTTAGATAAAGATCATTATGTGTTAACACAGACCACAACATATTCCTACTTCACAGGTAACTATATCTAGAATTCTTAAGTTTATCATTTTACAATAGCCTCAATATCATGCCTTAAAATTGAATGTGAGAATATCAAAGAAACCTGGGGACAGTTAATGGTATTTACTTCTGAGCATTCACTATGTCCCTGGCACTGGGCTAAGCCTGTGAGTAATTATTTTGTGTAATCCTGTAACAATTCTATGAGGTAGGCTCTGGGGCTATCCTGTAGAAACTGACACTGACACTCAGAGAGATTGAGACGCTTGCCTAAGGTCACACAGTTAGTAATTCACTGAATCAGTTTGAACCCAGGTCTTCTTCAGGATCCTGGAATTGGAGCTCATTCATAACTATTGTCCTGTACTACCTTCCTGTACTATCTCAATCCTCAGTGTCCTGAGACAGAAGGATAAGCTAATGCTAGGAAGAAGATTCTTTACTAACCAGACACATACGTAGTATGTTGACTCTTATTGGATATGATTTTTGTGTCATTCTATTATTAATAGGAATAGCTTCTAACTATTTTTGAAAATGTCGTTTGTGGCTCGAGAGCATCTTAGGATAGTGTTTGTAGCCCTTGTTCAGGTACTGTTCTCTCTCCACATTTTTGGGTCTTCAGAATGATCAGCATCCATGCCTGAAGTGAGGCAATGGTGGTCCACGTATACAAGTGAGAAAACAAGCAAGAATATCTTTGTTCAGGTGGCTGGCAAAATCAGCTCACCATAGTTCTCTAGAAACTATGAGCCAAATAACAAGGCAACATTAAGGAAGCTATTAATATATTGAACATGACCGAAGCCATACTAGATATTAGCATCAAGCAGATTCTTTTCTGTGAAAAGTAGAAATAGCAGTGGGAAACAGGACTTGGAATATAAGTATGCCAATATCATGAACACTGACAACTAGAAGCACTTTTTAATTAATGGAAATGACCATTGCTGATATCCCAAGTGATCTGTGTGCAGGCATCACCTGTTGAAGATGAAGATGAAGGCTGATTGGTGTTTTCTTACATTTCCACCAATCAGAAGTGAATAATAATTGTTATATGAATATTGTATGCTGAAATTCATGTGTTGAAGACAAACCTCCGCAGAGCCAGAGGATTTTCTTTCACCTTCACTGCCCACAAGTCTCTGTCATTCTTGGCTGCACGTGTTTCCTTGCTTGATTTATCTAATTATTTTCTTCCTTCTTTAGTCGACCAAGTATTTAGATACCAGATGGTAGGGAGATCAGAGGCAGGAACCTTTTCTGTCTCACATGGATGTTGTAGGGATTAATGAACTAACATATTCTAAAATGATTTTAAAAGGTGAAGTGCTATATAAGTGTCAAGCATGATTAACTAGCAGCCAAGTTATTAGGCACCTGAATATTATGCATCTTTTCTGAATTTCAGAAAAATGGATGTACATATTAATTTTCAACAGCACTGTTATTTGAATGATATTCATACACTCAAAAGTTTAGCCCAATCCCAATTATCTCTACTTTTCTCATACCAGTCATGTAGGCCTTAAGGATGGAATACGTATGCAACTTTGAGTAATACAGACACAATTACCAATCTTGTGGCGTTTTTAGTGCCTCAAGGAAAAGATACACAGTAAAATGCAAAATATTACAGGAAGATTGAGGGACAGCAATGAGTATGAACTGTAGCTCAGACCCTCTGGTTCCAAACCCTGGTTTAACCACTAGTTCTGTGACTTTGGGCAAATTGTTTTACCTCTCCTTGCATTAGTTATTTATGCAAACCTTGGGGCTGATGATAGTACCTGCTTCATAGTTCATACATATAAAATGCTCACAAAAGCAGTTCCTCACATGCAGTGATTGCTCCTTAAATATTAACTATTATCATTATAATTGTCACTAACACTGGCCTTGGCTGGTTTCACCCTCTGAGAGAGTTAATAAATAAGATGTGTAGTATTTGGCTAGGATTCATGTATAACTTTTAGTAGTTTACAAAGCCCAGTTACTTATAATCCTAACCTATGATTATTCAACACTTGCTTGTGCCAGAATCCACAAACCTTGGTGAAATAGGTTAGTAAAATGGTAGCTTTTATTTTTGCCTTATTTGCTCAGCAAGGTTTTTATTTCCCTTCTTCTGGTAATACACTCTAACCACTACCTTTTTTCCCAGGTATGGGGTGGACAAAACTTCATACCTGATTAATCATAGTACTTCTTAACCTAAGGCAAACATGTAAACCAGCAGGGCTGACCTGAGGCCCCCTCTGACATACTAAGTAAGGATTTGATTTGAAATAAATAAAAATAGCCTTGCCTAGGGGATCATTATACTTGAAAAATGTGAGATTGGGGCTAAAACTGACCACGTTCATTGCCACATGAAGAAAGTCCAGCTATAGTAAAAAAGAATGAAGCCAAGCAGAGCTGAGCTGAGCTGAGAGATGGAAAAGGGAGAGAGTTCCCTTAGCTTTGAGTTTTGATCCTAGCAATTGAGACCTTGATCCCTATCCTTTGATTTGGTCAGATAGCACAGTATCCCTTCCAGCCATGTGAGCCAATAAATGTTTTCTTTTTGTTTACTTTAAAATAGTTTGAACTGGGTTTCTGTCTCTTGAAACTTAAAGGATCCTTACAAAACAAATGCTATAATTCACCTATTTCGTGGATAAGGGAATTGAGGCTTAGAGAGATTAAGTGACTTGCTCATGGTAACATAACCAGTGATTTTTCAGAGCCAGAACTTCATACCCTATTTAATGACTCCAAATGCTATATTGTAGTCAAGACAACAAGGCCAGGGAGCTGGGAGATAGAGCTGGTCATTAATAAAAGGGGCAGAGAAGTTATAGGGCACCATCAAATTGTGTCTATCCTCATAGCTAATTCATGCACTGGTTCGTCACATATTTGTTCTAAATATGTGATGCACAAAGAAAAGAAAATCTAAGGCAAGTTGTTTAGATAGAGAAAGTGAGTGATCTGCGGTACCCTCAACCCTCAAGGGTGGCTGTCTGCTGTCAGCTGCTGTTACCCAGCAAGGGGTGAGAAGCCACAGAGCCAGCCTACTCGTGTCTCCAAGTTGCTATTCCAGTGAATGCAATGTATGCAGAACATGTCAAACTCTTGGGCCGCTCAGAAAATTGATTATGGAGCTTGCCCCTTCCTTAAAAAGCAAGCTTTTGTTTTTATTAGCATGTGTAAATATGGAATAACTTCTAAATGCAAATATGGATGACATTTTATTTTTCTGACATGTTTGGAAGCAGCCTGGGGCAAGGTGGCAGTGAATCAGTAAACATCACGGGAACTACACTGGGAATTTATCAACTGTGCATACTATTAATGGGTTTATGCCATATGTTCCATAATAACATGTTTGCTAACATGGGATTGGACTGCCTGGTTATATGACAAAGCTGCCATGTCAGTTTTTTGATGTATAGAAACAGAGTCTGTTAGCCAGATATAGAAATCTAGCAAGGTCATTTTAGGAGTAATTTCCATTTTGTGTGCTTTTTTCCCCCTCATTGACTGTAAGAGAATGTGATTTGCCTCATTACAATACAATTCCAGGTACAAAATACAATAATGACCTTTATGCCAAAGACTGAAGTTCATGTAATTGATAAAATAGACTCAATTCTGCAGTGTTGGAAACCATTAGCTGGAGGCAGGAACCGTGTTAACTTCATGACATGGGAGGTCAAAGGTCAAGGTAAAAGCCCAGGCTGCACCACTTCTGGACTCAGAAAGAGGAAAACAGGGCTGCCCAGCAACATTGGAGTTTGCGGCGCTCCCTAGGTGTGTCAGAGACATCCTGGGGCATGTGGAAAGTGAAGGAAAGGCCTGTTATTAAGGTGAGGGTCAAAAAGAAACCAGCCAAACACAGCTGCACAGTAACAGACTGGAACAATGGGCCTTATGAAGCAGGGATACTGGGATAGCTGTCGCTCCATTTGTCTTTTCTTTACTGACTTCATCTGCTTCATATCTGACCCCAAATTATACTGCCTATTTGGAGGCATTGCTTCTTTTTCCTCTCCTGGATTCTTGATTGTTGGTGCTCTGGTGAGAAACCAGAAATGTGTTATGAAATCTTTATAGCTACGTAGGAAACTTGAGCCTGCCATTTTCACCCACCCAGGGAAGGTATTTGCCTCCCGAAACCGTAGGGTGGCCTGACATCTGCTTTTTGTTGAAAGTAGCCAAACAAATCACGTCCACCATGTGGTGATTATGACAAGTGTATTGATTGACATTTTATGAAACATGCATTTACAAATGGCATCTGAATACCGAATGCCACTACAGACCTTAGCACTCTTCCTCAGGCAGCTTGGTCGGAGTGAGTTATTGCCAGCATTCATTCTCCCCTTCACTCCGATTCCACTCTGATTGAGAGTGCATTGTTTAATATCCCCTACGAACGACAACAACACAAACGTAACATAGAAATCGGGAGTGAAAAGGGACTGTGAAGAGTCACATACTATATGAAACTTGCAGCTTATAAAGAGAGAATTAAGAAAGACCCAGAAATGTATGTATTTGGTCAGAAGGAAAGAGAAGTGTGAACTTAAGGGTATTAAGCAGAGGAAACTGCCTAAAATGATAAATAAAATGGTTAGTTCAGTTGTTTCTTTACATCCCTGGAGTTATAAGTATCTCCATCTGACCATGAGTTAATGGTATTGTGTATATTTACTGTTGTATGATTTTCAGAGCTTCTAGCCCAACTGGAGACAAAAGCTCTATGTTCTACCAGTGCTCACAGATGAATAATGCTTTTTTAAAAATATCACCAATTCTGCTGTCATTTCAGACCTCAGAGACTCTGCTTATTAGGATAGGAGGCAAGCAAAGAAATGAGGTGGGCATAGAGGTGGCAGGGGTTAATTTCATATTTATCATGAGATCTTGCATGATTTCCCTAAAAGATATTTAATTTCGACTGGGCATAATAACTTGCAGCTGCCAGAATGTGCTGCGTACCAGTGGCGAGTTCTTGTCTTTGGAGACTTATGCAAGTCATTATTTAAAAATAGAGATCCGGGAGTTACAGCTGGCTAATTAATCTACCACTAAGGAAAGCTAAGCGAGTGACCCACTTGACTGCTTTCAGGAACCATGGCTACTCTGAAGCAAACTTTTGAAAAAGTCCTGTACAAAGAACCAAACTGATACATCCTCATGGCACTGTCATGGTCTTCTCAGGGAACATGTTCCTTCTCAATCTGCTCCTCATTCCCACAAACACCACTAATTCAGACCCTTATCCATACACATGTGAACGTCCACAGTGTGGGTTCCCAGATACTTTGCCTTTTGGGTCCTTCTTTCTGAGGTTGCTGCCAGTCTCTTATTCTTCTCTTTTTCCTACATCACCCGCCTGCTCAGGAACCCTGCTTCAGTCCATGTTCCCTATTACTTCCACTCTGAGGCTTCTGCCTGTCTTCTGAGGATTCCCCTAAGAGACCCACACCACATATTTACCCATATTTCTTCCATTCCCTCCACTGCACCTTTCCCTCGAGGCAGAACAGGTCTCTGTCCCCTCACCCAGACCACCTTTCCCATTCCTCTCTCAGCCTGAATATGGTCTGTACATCCTGCAAAGCTCTACTGTATCTATCCCAGGATATTTTTCCTTGGACTTGATAGCAGATGGTTGACATAATCAAATCATGACACATTTTCATCATTGGTCTGTGAGGACCCTAACCTTATTCTTCAGTAAGTCTGTTGATATATTTATTATTTTTCTTCCTACTCCTTTCCCCCTCCCTGCAGAGGCAGGCATTCTATTATATTTTATATACACCTTTTTTATTGCACACGCCCTTGTCAAAAAATTATTGTCATACGTATATGTATTTTAATTTCCATAAATGACATGTGTTAAATTTCATCTGTTTTTTACTTTATTTACCCAGTCCTATACCTTTTTTTTTTTTTTTTTTTTTTTGAGACAGAGTCTCACTCTGTTGCCCAGGCTGGAGTGCAGTGCCGTGATCTTGACTCACTGCAACCTCCGCCTCCTGGGTTCGAGTGATCCTCCTGCCTCAGCCTCCTGAGTAGCTGGGACTACAGGCACCCACCACCACTGCCGGCTAATTTTTGTATTTTTAGTAGAGACAGGGTTTTACCATGTTGGCCAGACTGGTCTCAAACTCCTGACTTCAGGTGATCCACCCGCCTCAACCTCCCAAAGTGCTGGGATAACAGGCTTGAACCACCAATGCCTGGCCCAGTCCTATACCTTTAAAGTCCATCCATGTCTCTAATACTCCATGGTAGGCAACCACCACATTTAACTCTTCACTGTCTTCATAATGTACACATCGAGATCCCTCTCACCCCCTGTAACTCCCCTTCTCTAAAATCCCCTTGCCTTCATTTACTATAAACTAGACTCTTAATTATATGCTGTTTTGTATTTTCCTAGGAAGGGTTTATGTTTCTCCCTTGTCTCTCATGTAATTCCTTTGAGATCAGAGACCACCTCCTATACTCTTTCCTTTCCTACTCCACCCAACACTACTTCTATAGATGTTCTTTGGAGCTCTGTGCATAATTGATATTCAATAAATCATTGTTTATTCAGTGAACTGAATAGTGTGACTCCATGAAGGTAGGTATTTTTCTTTGTTCATAACCATATCTCCAGTGTCTAAATTGTACATGGCATGTCATAGGTGATCAGGTAATAGGCTTGAAGAAAATGATTGTCTCACCTTTCACATAAGAAAGGGTTATGGAGTAATAGATTATACAGGGGTCAGGATACCTATGTTCTAGTTTCTAGTTTGCTGCCAACTAGATTGTGTGACACTGAGCACATCAGGTATCTTCTCTGGATCTTGGTTTGACTGAATTATTTCTCATATCCTTTTCCAATCTAACTTGCTAAGACTGATTTTATTAACAATTTTTCAACATGAAATAAAATAATCTTCAATATAAAATCATCTCTAGAGATAGAATAATCATACTCAAGGCAGTAGGGCATGGGATACGTAGTGTTAGGGAAAGAGATGAGAAAACATCCTATGGTTCCAATCTTTCGCTTTCAGAATGATTGGTACAACAAAATGAACTACTACCTGTAAAGAGCTTAGAAAAGTTCCTGGCACACAGTAAGTCCTAAATAGTGTCTACTATTATTTTTGTAAACTTAAGAAATTCTACTAGCCTTTATGATAATATTTTACCTGGCATTTGGAAGTTATCACAGTTATAAACCAAACAATACCAGGAATTCTAGTATCACTACTGAAATTAATAGGTTTCTTTGATGGGACAGTAATCACAAGACACATTCTGATTTCTTTAAGTATAAATATTTTTTTCCCCAGGTAATGGACAAGTTCTAATTCTCATGGTTTTTATGAAGTGAAGTAAAGGAATATTGTCCTTCAAGATCAGTTAGCAGCCAAGAATGATATTTGGGCCAGAATCCTGAGTTCTATATTTGCAATCTATTTTAAAAAATGACTATTTCTACTATAGAGCAGTCACTTAAAAATGGAAACAGAATAGAGCTGTGAATTTATTAATATCATATGAGGATGCTATTTTTCCCTTTGGTAAGGAAGTAGTAACTAAATAACCTAATCTGGTTTCTCTTATCCTCAGGGAAGTGAACCCAAATATTGCATAAACCATTATTAAAATTCTAAACAGCATTTAAAGCATGAGCTTGTTTGTTGCTATAAGGGTATTTTTTTTCTCTAGGTTGAGAGGTAAAGTTATTTGTCTTAAAGAAAAAATCATTAAATGGTATTGGTAGTGGGCTGCAGGTTTTATAACTTAACTATATTTGCTTCACAAGCAAAAATAGCATTTGATGACTATTTTATTCTACTCTTCTTGGGCAAAAGAAATCTTAATCAAACATCATTTCAGTTTAATGCTTTTACATGCAAAATTCAATTTGTGAATTTATCTGCTATCTAAATGTTAAGATAAAATAAGATAGAAATACAAAATAAGGACCGGAGACTCCATATAAGCTAGAAATTTTTGGACAAAGGAAGGATTACAACTTCTACTCAAAGGGTTTGAGAAACAGGTAGATAAAATATTTAGTTATCAATAACGACCTAGGAAAATGATCGCAATTCAGTTGTTTTAGAGCTCACAAACACTGGAGTAAATTATAATACTTACATGATGTCTTAGTCTGTTCTCACACTGCTATGAAGAAATACCTGAGGCTGGGTAATTTATAAAGGAAAGAGATTTAATTGACTCACAGTTCAGCATGGCTGGGGAGGCCTCAGGAAACTTACAATCATGGTGGAAGGGGAAGCAAACATATCCTTCACATGGTGTCAAGAAGGAGAAGTGCAAAGCAAAAGCTCCATATAAAACCATCAGATCTCATGAGAACTCACTCAACATCATGAGAACAGCATGTTGAAAACCTCCCCCATGATTCAATCATCTCCACATTGTCCCTCCCCCAACATGTGATGACCACAGTTCGTATTACAGTTCAAGATGAGATTTGGGTGGGGACACAGAGCCAGACCATATCACATGGTGAAATGGAAAGCCAAAAAAAAGCAGGGGTTGCAATCCTAGTCTCTGACAAAACTGACTTTAAACCAACAAAGATCAAAAAAGACAAAGAAGAGCATTACATAAAAGGGAACAATTCAACAAGAAGAGCTAACTATTCTAAATATATATTACCCAATAGAGGAGCATCCAGATTCATAAAACAAGTTCTTGGAGACCTACAAAGAGACTTAGACTCCCACACACTAAATAGTGGGAGACTTTTACACCCCACTGTCCATATTAGACAGATCAATGAGACAGAAAATTAACAAGGATATTCAGGACTCGAACTCAGCTCTGGATCAAGTGGACCCAATAGACATCTACAGAACTCTCCACGCCAAATTAACAGACTATACATTCTTCTTAGTGCCACATGGCACTTATTCTAAAATCAACCACATAATTGGAAGTAAAACACTCTGCAACAAATGCAAAAGAACTGAAATTGTAACTAACAGTCTCTCAGACCACAGTGCAATCAAATTAGAACTCAAGAATAAGAAACTCACTCAAAAGCACAAAATTACATGGGAATTTGAATGACTCCTGATTAAATAAGGAAATTAAGACAGAGATAAATAATTTCTTTAAAACCAATAAAAACAAAGAGACAATGTACCAGAATCTCTGCGACATAGCTAAAGCAGTGTTAAGCGGGAAATTTATAGTACTAAATGCCCATATCAGAAAGCTAAAAAGATCTCAAATTGACACCCTAACATCACAATTAAAAGAGCTAGAGAGGCAAGAGCAAACTAACCCTAGCAGAAAACAAGAAGTAACTAAGATCAGAGCAGAACTGAATGAGATAGAGACATGAAAAACCCTCCAAAAATCAATGAATCCAGGAGCTGCTTTTTTGAAAAAATGAACAAAATAGACCATTAGATAAACTAATAAAGAAGAAAAGAGAAAAGAATCAAATAAATAATGATACAATATTGTGTACCATCATTTTACATTTCCATATAAAAGCGTTAAACATAATAAGAAATGATAAAGAGGATATCACCACTGATCCCACAGAAATACAAACTACCATCAGAGGGTACTATAAATACCTCTGTGCAAATTAACTAGAAAATACAGTAGAAAAGGCTAAATTCCTGGACACATACACCCTCCCAAGACTAAACCAGGAGGAAGTCAAATCTCTGAATAGACCAATTACAAGTTCTGAAATTGGGGCAGTAATTAGTAGCCTACCAACCAAAAAAAAGACCATGACCAGACGGATTCACAGCCGAATTCTACCAGAAGTACAAAGAGGAGCTGGTACCATTCCTTCTGAAACTATCCTAAACAATTGAAAAGGAGGGACTCCTCCCTAATTCATTTTATGAAGCCAGCATCATCCTGATACCAAGACAGGGAAGAAGCACAACAAAAAGAGAAAATTTCAGACCAATATCCGTGATGAACATCGATGCAAAAATCCCCAATAAAATACTGGCAAACCGAATCCAGCAGTACATCAGAAAATTTATCTGCCGTGATCAAGTCCGCTTCATCCCTGGGATGCAAGGCTGGCTCAACATACACAAATCGATAAACGTAATCCATCACATAAACAGAACCAAAGACAAAAACCACATTATTATCTCAATAGATGGAGAAAAGGTATTTGATAAAATTCAACATGCCTTCATGTTAAAAACTTTCAATAAACTAGGTATTGATGGAACATATCTCAAAATAATAAGAGCTATTCATGACAAACCCACAGCCAATATCATATTGAATGGGCAAAAACTGGAAGCATTCCCTTTGCAAACCGGTACAAGACAAGGATGCCCTCTCTCACCACTCCTATTCAACATAGTACTGGAAGTTCTGGCCAGGGCAATCAGGCAACAGAAGGAAATAAATCATATTCAAATAGGAAGAGAGGAAATCAAATTATCTCTGTTTGCAGACGACATGATTTTATATTTAGAAAACCCCATCATATCAGCCCCAAAACTCTTTAAACTGATAAGCAATTTCAGCAGTCTAAGGATACAAAATCAATGTGCAAAAATCACACGCATTCCTTACACCAGCAATAGACAACCAGAGTGCCAAATCATGAATGAACTCCCATTCACAATCACTACAAAGAGAGTACAATACCTAGGAATATAGCTAACACGGTATGTGAAGGACCTCATCAAGGAGAACTACAAACCACTGCTGAAGGAAATAAGAGAGGACACAAACAAATGGAAAAACATTCCCTCCTCATGGATAGGAAGAATCAGTATCACAAAAAGGCCGTACTGCCCAAAGTAATTTATAGATTCAATGCTATTCCCATTAAATTACCATTGATGTTCTTCATCGCATGAGAAAATACTACTTTAAATTTCATGTGGAATCAAAGAAGACCCTATATAGCCAAGACAATTTCAAGCAAAAAGAACAAAGCTGGAGGCATCACGCTACCTGACCTCAAACTATACTACAAGGCTACCATAACCAAAACAGCATGGTACTAGACCAAAACAGACATATAGACCAATGGAACAGAACAGAGACCTCAGAAATAACACCACACATCTACAACCATCTGATCTTTGACAAACCTGACAAAAACAAGAAATGGGGAAATGATCTCCTATTCAATAAATGGTGCTGGGAAAACTGGCTAGCCATATGCAGAAAACTGAAACTGGACTCCTTCGTTACACTTTATACAAAAATTAGCTCAAGATGGATTAAAGACTTAAATGTAAAACCCCAAACCATAAAAACCTTAGAAGAAAACCTAGGCAATACCATTCAGGACATAGGCATGGGCGAAGACTTCATGATAAAAATGCCAAAAGCAATGGTAACAAAAGCCAAAATTGACAAATGGGATCTAATTAAACTAAAAAGCTTCTGCACAGCAAAAGAAACTATTGTCAGTGTGAACAGGCAACCTGCACCATGGGAGAACATTTTTGCAGTCTACCCATCTGACAAAGGTCTAATATCCAGAATTTACTAGGAACTTAAATTTGCAAGAAAAAAAAACCCATCAAAAAGTGGGCAAAGGATATGAACAGACACTTCTCAAAAGAAGACATTTACTCAGCCAACAAACATGAAAAAAATCTCCACATCAATAATCATCAGAGAAATGCAAATCAAAAGCACAATGAGATACCATCTCACATCTGTCAGAATGGTGATTATTAAAAAGTCAAGAAACAATAGATGTTGGTGAGGCTGAGGAGAAATAAGAATGCTTTTACACTGTTGGTGGGAATGCAAATTAGTTCAACCACTGTGGAAGACAGTATGGCGATTCCTCAAGGATCTAGAACCAGAAATACCATTTGACCTAGCAATCCCATTACTGCGTATGTACCCAAAGGAATATAAATTATTCTGCTATAAAGATGCATGCACATATATGTTTACTGCAGCACTATTTATAATAGCAAAGACATGGAACCAACCCAAATGTCCATCAATGATAGACTGGATAGAGAAAATGTGGTACATATACACCATGGAATACTATGCAGCCATAAAAAGTACTGAGATCATTTCCTCTGCAGGGATGTGGAAGAAGCTGGAAGGCTTCATCTCCAGCAAACTAACACAGGAACAGAAAACCAAACACCACATGTTCTCACTCATAAGTGGGAGTTGAACAATGAGAACATATGGACACAAAGAGGGGAACAACACACACTAGGGCCTGTTGGGGAGTGGGGGGTAAGGGGAGGGAACTTAGAGGACGGATCAATAGGGTCAGCAAACCATCATGACACACTATACCTATGTAACAAGCCTGCATCTTCTGCACATGTATCCCATTTTTATTAAAAGAAATAAAAACAAATATTAAAAATGGAAATTTGTTTTTAATCATAAATTTAATTTTGGGGAGTACCATAGTCTTCTATTAAGATAAAAATGGGCTATATTCTAATAATGTTATTCTGTGTTGTGGGGCTATATTATCACAATAGTTCTTAGCTGAAGCTGCCATTTTTTCTTATATGGTATAAATTGTGATAAAATAAGCATTTTGAACACCCATGGAGTGTTGCCATTAATTAAAGAAGGTGATATTTAGAAAGGCAATTTGAAAAATCTCAAGTCCTATACACATTTGCTTCTGTTATTATTTTATTCAATACAAATCACAAAAGTGCCTATTGTGTACCAGAAACTGCTTTGGGCACTTGAACATTTATGGAGAAATAATAACACTGACCTTTGCCTTTAAGGATTTCATAATGTTGGGGAAACCAATATGTAAACAGAGAATGCCAATGTAATGTGGTAAGTGTGATGATAGATACATGCCAAGGTGCTTGGGAGCATAGAAAGGGACCCCTAAGTAAGTTTTTAGAGTCAGAGAGTTCAGAGGAGGTTAGAGAAAATACAGGAAGGGAGTTTCAGAAGAGGAGATAGCAAGAATGTAGCCTTCAGGTGAAAAATAGCATAGTATATTCTGAGCAGTAAAGAGATCAGCATTCCTAGAGCTTAAAATATTGAGCAGAGAAAGCAGAAGATGAGTCTCTAGAAGTCGGATTACAGAAGGTCTGTCTATTATGTTAAAGGTTCAGATTTATCTGCTTGGTGATGAAAAGTAAGGAAACAATGGGGTCCCTCCGGGGGAGTATGGAACGTGGATCCAAGGGTCAGAGAGAACAGTGAAGAGGGTATTGCTGAAGTCTAGGGGAAAGAGCCTTCAGTTATTCATGTTTCCATGCTGTTTCTTAGAGGCTCAGCCCAAGTATCTGATCTTTCCCACATCTATGCATAAGTTTTCTCAAGCAGTGCTGGTGATCTCCACACCCCATCTTCATCCTAAAATATTTACTGATTATCTGCATTCAAGTATGTTATAAACTATTTTAATCTGAGATATAAATATTAGTCATGCAGCTAACTTCACCCACCTTTCCAGGAGCATCTGCTTTTTGTGACAGACACTGTGGCTTTCAAGGGCCTTGCCTTATTACTTATTACTTATTGCACCCCACTATTCAACCTGTCTTCCTACTGCACTAATATGCACCCTGTGCTGCAGTCATGCAGAAGTCTTCACTGTTCTAGAAAATGAAGCACATGCTGTGTGTATCACATGGCTGGAGTAATCATTTGGACAGTGAAGATTTTCTGAGGTGTCCCCATCATCTTGTCACACCTGTTGCAGAATGCCATAGGCAGCTCCGTGAGGCACGTGCTGCTGCTTCTGAAATGATGCATTCCCACTCAATTACCTCATTCATTACAAGTTTTCAGCTACAGATTAGGAGTACTATTCACCCCTTCTGTCTTAGCAGAATGTTAGGAACATTTGAATCAGTGGTACTTTTTTAAAAAAATTAGGTTTTACTGCTGTTTGCTGTTTACTATTACAATCACGGAAGTAAAGACTAAGCCATTTTCTTCTTTAAAAAATAGTGTTTTCCAATATGTTCAAACAATCTCCAAACGAATAGAAGAAAAAAATGCCCACAGAAGTTTCTTAGACTCACTGTCATATCTGGATACTTTAATCTCAGATGTTCTGGCTCTTCCCAGGCTGATAGGATGGCTGGGCTAATAATACAAATACCTTAAGGGCTCTGTTCTCTACTGAGTCTGGACCTAGAATGTGCAGCTTTAGGATTAGGGGTACTAGTTTTAGAGTCAAACTGATTCCCTTCCTGATTACCACTTACAAACTGTGAGATGTCTTTAGGGTGGTTGGAGGGATTAAATGTGATCATCTGCATTGCTAGTATATAGTAAGGGCTCAAAAAGTGAAGCCTGCTATGGAATTATGACTATTAATAATTCATGCTCTAATTTAAGAAATTGCCTGGTTTAACTAGCCTCAGGCAGAGGCTGGGACTGTTTTCTCATCAGGCCTCAGCTACACGGCTACAATATAGAGAGGTTCCTTTTCAGATATGCACACACACTTGCTTCTCTCATCACTGATGATGCTTGCTCTCTCTAGTCAATTAATATGATCCACCTCTTAGGGTAATCATTTCCCTAAGGACCAAATGTGCCTACACTCAGTTGCACCCATTGTAATGCAATTAATTTTTCCAATAATATCCATCTAATAGATAGGTACATTATAAATGAGAGCCATAATAATAAGCTACCTCCTGTTTGCTCATTTTGAAGAGACTCATTAGGGACAGTGGTCCTCAATGTTAATGAAGTGACACAATCCAATTAGAAGATTGCAGTTACACATGGTAGTGGTAGAATGAGAGGAATTGCTACCTAACAGGTAATGTCACTGTCTGTGCCTTGTTTTTGCCCTCCGTGGGGTTGTTTCTGCTTTGGTCCAGATCTCACTCTGTCCTTGGGCCTACTTTGGGATTCTGCCATCTTCTGAATGCTGGTAAATGCCTAAGCTGTAAACAGCTTGCTTTTCTGCAGAACAGCTCATGCCTGAAAAAGTTGATAATGATTTTAAAATTTCTTTTAATTGAGTTTTTAATTACAACACAGATAGCAAATATCCCTATCACATGTAATTTTGACAAAGATAACAAGCAATTTCATATTCTTTGGAGAATGACAGTGTGGGAGCCTACAGTTAAGTACCGACTGCCTTGTTTTTAGACAGGAATATCTGACAACCACTCACTCAGGGAAGGTCAGGAACTGGAACATCTGGATCTCAATAAATTGTTCAATATAACAATCCAAGTGCTATAACACAAGCTGCTACTGGGAATGTAAATCTGACTGGCTGGTTTAGGATCTTGTCTTTCTAATTAATAGACCACGTATTATGAATTGGGATACTGTAGAGCCAATTGGTGTATGGGCATGCCTTCACCTTAAATAAATTTTTTTATCTTCAGATCTTATCACATCAGAAAAAAATATGCAGATAAATTATTCCAAAATGCAAAGCTTAAATTTGATATGGGTGCCGTGTTTCTTCATTACTTTCCTTTATTGGCATTTACTTAAGAGTTCTAGAGCCATGCCCAGAGTTCCAGAACTCCAGAGCTAAAATTAGACAAAGAAACTTCTCCATCTCAGAGAGCAGAGAACTCGCCCACATTAGCTGATCTACTAGCACCTCCCACAGACTCACAAAGGCCATTTGCATAACTCCCATGCCTCCTAGTAACATCCAAAGGCTCAAGCTGATGTATCTTTTTCAACCACAGAGCAGTAATTATCAGACTTTTGCATTTCAAAAACCTGGAAAACAAAAATTCTTCTTAATTCAAGTCCTACAGAGTGGTCAACTTCTTATTTTGCTAGGTAAAGATGATTAATTTTTTTCCTTTTCACTCGTTTGTTAATTCAGTGAATATTTATTGAGCACATACTATCTGCAGCTACTAAAGAATGTCTGGGAATGCAATGAAAATCAAAGCTAGATATAGCCCATGACCTCAAGCATCATATAGTCTGGTGGGGGAGATAGTCATCATTAATTAATTACATTTATATATATATATATGAAATTTAAATTGAACTACATACTGTACAGGAAATAGACATGGTTCTCTGCAAGCATGTAATATTATACATTAATTTTATATGGAAAGAGAGTATCAGGGAAATATTCCTCTTAAAATTAATGCTTCCACTGAACAAATCTCAGACTATACAGGCCATGGTAAGGATTTTGAGCTTTATGTTAAGAGTAATAAAAAGTAACTAAGGAATTTTAAGCAGGATTGATGTTTTTAAAGAATTCCTCTGGATGCTATTGGGGAATGGATTGGAAGAAAAGCAAGAGTGGAAGGAGTGAGATCAACTGAAATGACATTTCAGTGGCCTAGATATGACCTGTGTGATGGCCATGGTGCAAGTAACTAGTTGGATTTAAAACATATCTTGAAACTAGAATTTTTGAGACTCTGACAAATGAAGAGAGAAGAGAGAAAAAGAGAAGTATCAAGGATGATTCTCATATTCCTGGCAAGAGCAACTTGCCATTTAATACACCATTTACTGAGCTCTAAAGACCAAGAAAGGAGCAGGTTAGGGGAGGAAGGGGGAATCAGAGGTTCCTTTTGGGGCTTGTTAAATTTAAGGTGCCTATGAGATATCCAAGGCAGGAAGATACAGGTGTCAGAAGATTAGAGGAGGATTTTGACGCTAGATATACATTTAGGAGTTATCAGCATATTGATGGTATTTAAAGCTATGGGAGTCAATAACATTTCACAGGAATAAGCATGATGGAAGTTATAATATTTTTGAGGCCTGATACAGAAGGAGAAATCTTCAGAGCATCTTTCTATGAAAGGGATCACATTTTAACACCCACAAAGTAGAAAGAACATAATATCAATTCTTTAATTTAAGGACATTTAGCTGCATGAAATCCTCTCTCCATTGTCCTTATCTTTCTCATTTTGCTGCAGATCAGTGAGAACTTTGTTATAAAACAGCAGTGGCAAACCACTACCGTAGCGTTTCTGCAACTGCCTTAGGCAGGAATTACCTCATTTTGGTAGCAGAAAGTCTTGTCCACATCCCGCCTCGCCTGACCTCTTAGATTTTCCAAGCTTAAAACACATCTGGAGATTCTGAATCAATTTAGGACGGACTAAAAGTCACAAAGTAGCACAGATCCTACATTATGACGTCCGTTCTCTCCTATCCTACATTGCAAAATCTGTGTCTATGCATTTTGTAGCATTCCTAAGTCAGGGGACTACATTGCAAATTGTAATATTGTTAGTCATATATAGGGTCAAAAACACACTTGCATAAATATCGCCTCTTCCTGCCAATCACAGTACTGTCATTCATCGCAGTATTCTTTCCTACTGAACCTAATATAAGTTTCCAGATCCTCCTGTTACAGTGTCCAAGACAGTCCTAATCAACCAGGTTGAATATGGGAGGTAATAGTAATAATAAAAATAATTGTATTATACTTATAGCTGTTATAATTAATAACATTTTTTGTACTTTGTCTCATGCACTGCACTAAGTGTTGTCTATGCCTCACCTTATGTAAACATTAACTGCAACTTAGAAGATTGCTAAGAGATGAAGAAACTTTTTTTTTTTGAGACGAAGTTTCACTCTTGTTGCCCAGGCTGGAGTGCAATGGCGCCCTCTCGGCTCACCACAGCCTCTGCTCTCAGGTTCAAGTGATTCTCCTGCCTCAGCCTCCCGAGTAGCTGGGATTACAGGCGTGCCCCACCAAGTCCAGCTAATTTTTTTGTATTTTTAGTAGAGACAGGGTTTCTCCATGTTGGTCAGGCTGGTTGCAAACTCCTGACCTCAGGTGATCCACCCGCCTCAGCCTTCCAAAGTGCTGGGATTACTGGCGTGAGCCACCGCGCTTGGCAGAAGAAACATTTTACAGATGAAAAAACTGAGGTTGAACAATGAGCATCCCAGGTGTACATTTCATTATTGTTTCTACATTGTGTTGTAATTATATGAAAAGTACAGATTGAGACTCTATACTTTCCAATTTGGAATCTTAACACCTAACAGTGCTTGGCACATTTAAGGCACGTATTAAATGTTGAATTATGGAAGGCCTTACGTACGCTATAGTGATAGAAGCTTTTCAAATGGAAGTGGTTATGTCCTGTGTGATTTGGACCCTCTTACAGCACCTAGCATAATACTCAATAAGTATTTGGAAGGTTGAGTATATGGATTTAAAATTGGCTGGAAAAATTCCAGTAAACTCAGAGGTTTTGGAGTGATGGTGCTAGTAGTGGGATCACTACTGAAGAAGGATTAAGAAGATGAACCTCCTAATATGCTCTTGCCACAACTGTGGGTCTGACTCTTATTTAAGCATTCTTATTCATGACCTGGATGGAAAAAAAGGAAGAAGCTGCTCATTTTTAGAATTCACTAATGATTCTAATTTGGAAAGTATGTTGAGCAGCTCGGGCAACAGAAATAAAATGCAAATGACCTTTGAGACATGAGGTATGTAGGCTGGGAATAATAACTTTGTGAGCATTTGAAAAAGGCAAGGCAGTGAATACACCTGGGGAAAGAGAATCCAAACACAGAGCTGTTCTGGGAAGCAGACGCCAGATCTCAGTGATGCCAAAGTAGGCCCAGGAGGCATAGTGGTTTGCAAATTAAATTCAGGCCAGCCATGCAGTCTGGCAGGATGAAAGAGAAGTCCAGGTTGAGGCTGCCTGTGCAGAAGGGCACGGAATAACAGTTCCTCTGTGGACAGTTGTAGCTGAGCAGCACCTGGCACCACACGTTGCGTTCCCACTACTTCATTACTAGGGAAGCTCAGGCAATTTGGAAGTGCAGAGAATAGCAATAAGAGTGAATGAATTCAGGAGCCCGAGGAAGGATGCAGATGAAAGATTAAAAGGATTAGATAGCTGTAGTTTAGCTACAGAAAGCTAAGGGAAGAGAAAGGAGAGGCCTGGAAACTAATAATAAATATCCAAGTCTGTTCTAAAATAGCCAAGTGGAAACTTGCAGAGTAACCATTAAATTAAGATTTTTCAATTGAAAAATGGACATTTTCTTCCAAGCCATAGGCTTCTTGCCTAAACCAGCACTCTGCCTACGCAGGTGCTTAGTAAATACTATCTTATAGAATAACTTTTGTTTGCCAAAAGAGTATATGATCTGGGAACTAGACCAACCGAAAGCACATTAAAAAATCAGCCAACTCATTCCTTAGCGCCCCGTGAGGACAGGATTACAGGAACTGGATTTTTGTTGTGTTGTTGAAGTCATACTCTTCAACAATGAAGTTACCTCTTCCCATTCAGACGAATAAAGAACAAAATAGAAACCTTTGTAGCACAGGGAATGCCTAAGACACGGTTGACTAGGCTCTGGTTAAATCCCAGTATTGCAATTTACTTTATGTCAAAGGGAACAAGCAAAATGCTAATGCCTACCCTCTCAGACAAACCTTCCTAGGCAATGGAGGCGGTGTAGAAAAGGGTGTACTTTCTGGACTAATGGTGTACTTGGTGGACTTCACTTTTAAATGATCAACCACTTGGGAGGCGGAGGGGAGTGGATCACAAGGTCAGGAATTTGAGACCAGCCTGGCCAACATAGTGAAACCCCGTCTCTACTAAAAATAAAAAAAAGTAGCTGGGTGCGGTGGCAGGTGCCTGTATTCTCAGCTACTTGGGAGGCTGAGGCAGGAGAATCACTTGAACCTGGGAGGAGGCGGAGGTTGCAGTGAGCCAAGATCGCGCCACTGCACTGCACTCCAGCCCCAGCGACAATGCGAGATTCTGTCTCAAAAAAAAAAAAAAAAAAAAAAAAAAAAATCAACCACAAATATCCAAGTAGATAAGTTAGAAGTAATTTCTTGTTTTATAGAAAGGAGTCTGTATAAACAGCCAGCTCCCCTTGCTTTGAGCCATTCTTTGTTTACAGATCATTAACCACACCTTTCTTAACTTAGTGCCTGGGTAAGAAAATAAAGTATTCAGCCCCCAGCCAATTGCAAAGCCTTCATAGTGCCATTGTTAAGCTCCAGGCTCAGAGGGCTTCCTCAAACAAGCAAGACCTTTGAAACATACTGCTCCTCCCTCTGCTGGTCTTGTTTATCCTCCCACTTCTCTGCCCCATTCTTGCTTTCTTCCTGGCTGGCTCCCTCTCATTCTTTTCCTCTCAACTTAAATGTCCCCTCTTCTAAAAGGCCACCCTATGTGTGTTTATCTGCTCGGGATTATTTTGGCTGCAAATAAGAGGAAATTGTATCGATAGTGGCCCAGGCCAGTAGATATTAATTCACTTGCTTGAAGTCCATAAGCACATAGTTCAGCTCTGGTACCATGGCTCAGCAATGCAGTCAAGGACCAGGCAGCCTTCTAGCTCTCTGCTTCATCTCATACCATTGGCTTCCATCTTTATTATTTCAATATATCTGCTTCACCCCAGCATCACTTCCATGCCCCAGGCAGGATGACATAGCAGGAGTCAAGGGAGCATAAAATCTTTCTTACACGAGGCGTTGTTGCTTTTTTCAGGAAGGAGAATAGTCCCCAGAGACTCCTAACTATCTCTGATTGATTAGAACTGTGTCACATGCAAGATAGTCTGAAATATCATGATTAGCTTTCCAACCTCTATAGTAAAGGAAGGCAAGGGACAGGGGTCTGTGGATATCTTTTAGGCAGCCAAACTTCAGTGTCTGCCATGGTATATGCCTCTCCCTCTCCTACCCCCCATTTACCCTCGGTCATGGTTCCATATTTTTTTCTCTTCATGGTATTTACCATGATTTGTAGTTGTACATTTTAATCCCACTGGGATAGATATCTTCCATAGCTGGTTCTGCCGCCACTGTATCCCCAGCCCTTAGTGCCCTATGCCTGATGAATAGCAGGTACTTAATAAACATGGTTTGATTTGTAGCTTAGCTGGCTGCTAGATGAAAAGAGAAGAGAAATTATTTCTGAAGTTATCACACAATCACAACATCCTGGAAAAACAGGATTCTGGTTATCAAAATTTGATTTACACATACATCCTTTGTATTTATTATACCGTGTTTCAAATATAAAGAGATGTATATATGAAATAAAATAACAAACACTCAAATTCCCACCATTCAGCTCTATCAAATTTACAGATTTTGCCATAGGCCCTTGAGGTCTGTTGATACTGTTATATTTTAAGAAACAAAACATCTCAAATCCAATTGATGTCCCTGTGTCCCTTCCCTGTCCGTGCTCCTGTCTTTCTGTCTCCAGAAATAACCATTACCCTGAATTTGAGTTTACCAGTCTAGTATGCATTTTTATACTATGACTATATATGTACATATTCATAGCAATTACAGGGCATTATTTTGCAGGTTTTCAAGCTGTTATATAAATATTATATTTTGTATAAAATTATATAAATTATATAAATACTAAAAATATTATTACCTTTTTGGTCTATTTGTTTAACTACATTTTTGTATGTAGCTATGTAGTGTTTTGTTGTATAAATATACCACAATTTATTTTTCCATTTTTCTGTTGATAAACATTTTGATTGTTTACAGCCTTCCCCTATACTAGGTAATGCCACATACAATTAACATTCTTTTACATATTTTTTTTTTTTTGTCACACATGTGAGGGTTTCTTAGTCTAAGATATATACCTAGAAGTAAATTTACAGGGGGAAGGAGGTAGGATTGCTCTGATTTTCTTTGATTTGGCCAAAGTGTTCTACAAAACAGTTGTGCCAACTGATGCTTCCACAAGCAGTGGATGAAAGAAGCTGTTTCAGGTTTCAGCAGTTGGTATCATCAGACAGATCTGTATCAATCTTTTAGTGTGAAATGGCATCACATCATTTTATTTTGTGTTTCCCTGACAATGAGGAAGGTTGAAGATCTTTAAATAGGTATCTTGGCCAATCAAGTTTTGTTTTATAAAAATTTGTGTCCATTTCCCTTTTAGAGGGAATGGGTTTTGTTTTCTTATTGATTTATACAGTACTTTATATATTCTGGATAGCAATTCTTTGTTGTTAACATGCATTGCAAATGCCTTTTTCCACACTGTTGCTAGGCTTTTCATGTTGTTTATGATGTTGCTTTATTAATAGCAGTATTAAATTTTAATATCATACAATTTATCAACCTATTACTTTGTGGTTTGGGCTTTTTATGTCTCATATAAGAAATCCTTCTTGATCTCCAAAATTCTAAAGATTCTACCATATTTACTTATAAAAGCTTTACAGTTTGGCTTTCTACAAGTAGTCCAGCTGGAATCATTGTTATATAATATAATGGGCTCTAATTTTATTTTATTTTTTGCTGCATAGATAACTAGTCATCTCAGCAGCATTACTGAATGCTTCATTTTTTGGTCACTGATTGATTGATACCAAGTTTGCATGTATGTGTGGGTCTCTTTTTGGATTCTGTATTATGCTTCAGTGTTCTATTTTTTTCCCCATGACAGTACTACTCTTTGATTATTCCTGTAGCTTTAGAGATATTATTGCATAGGGTTAGGTGTAGGGGCTTAGTAGCCACGCTGCTTGAGTTTGAATCCTAACAATGCCACTGCCTAGCCATGGGATCTTGAAAGAGTTCCATAATCTCTTTGTGTACCAGTTTCTTTTTTGTCTGTAAAATGGTGACAATAATCATATCTAACTTATAATGGATAAAAAGCTTTTGCCTGTTTTCTGTTTTGTTTTGTTTTTTGAGACAGAGTTTTGCTCTTGTCACCCAGGCTGGAATGCAATGGAGCGATCTCAGTTCGGTTCACTGTAACCTCTGCCTCCCGGGTTCAAGCGATTTTCCTGCCACAGCCTCCCGAGTAGCTGGGATTACAGCACCTGCCACCACACCCAGCTAATTTAATTTTTGTAGTTTTAGTAAAGACAGGGTTTCACCACGTTTGCCAGTCTGGTCTTGAACTCCTGATCTCAGGTGATCTGCACCCCCAACCTGCCTGCACCGACTTGCCAAAGTGCTAGGATTACAGGTGTGAGCCACTGTGCCTGGCCTTGCCTGGTATTTTAATAAACCTTAAAAGTTAGCAGTTTTAGTCGTAGTGTGAGTATCAGTATTATTATTACTAATTGTGATATCTGATAGGTCAGGTCACTTCTACCCTTTCTTCTTCTTCAAAATAGTCTTAAACATTGTTGACCTTTTGCTCTTTCACATGAATTTCAAGATCAGCTTATAATGCTTCATGACAAAGTTGATTGAAAACACAAATGTCATTGCATTGACATATGGATTAATTTGATTCTCCTTATCCGTAAATTTGGCATAACTTTGTTTATTCAGCTCTTTTATGCCAATTAGAAAGTAATTTTGTAATTTATTCCACAGAGGCCCACACGTTTCTTAGAATTATTTTTAGCTGCATTGTAGTTTGTTGTTGCTATTGTGAATAAGATTTTTTTCATCTTATTAATTATTATTATTACAGCTTGGATTCTGGTGTCAATGCCATGTTCTTTTTTATTGATACATAATATTTGCACATATTTATTCAGTCCATGTGATATTTTGTTGCATTCATAGCATGTGCAATTATTAAGTCAGGGTATTTGGAGTATCCATCACCTAGAATTTTTACTATTTCTGTGTGTTGGGAACATTTCAAGTCCTTTCTTCTAGGTGTTTTGAAATTTACGATACATTTTTGTAAACTATAGTCATCATACTCTGCTGTCATATATTAGAGCTTATTTCTTCTATTTCACTGTATGCTTGTATTCATTAACCAACCTCTCTTCATACCCCTCCCAACCCCCACCACACACATACTTCACAGCCTCTGGTAACTATCATTCCACTCTGTACCTCCATGAGGTCAACATTTTCAGTTGCATGTCAGCTCCCCTGTTGGGGGCAGTGGGGTCACTGCCAATGGTTCATGCTTTGGCCCTGGTGACAGCAGCCAGGAGCAGCAGCTGCTGCAGGTGGGGGATGTCAATGGGTTTCCAAGGGTGTGGATATGCAGAGACTGTTGCACCCTAGGGCAAGATGCAGTGTAGCGGAGGCTGGGCTTTAAAAATGGCACCTTGCTGTAGCTAGTTAGGACTTGGGGTATGTGTGGGACCCAATGTTAGCTCCCTCTCTGGAGCAATGCTGTCGTGTGGATTCCAGGCAGCTCCCTATGTTAGTCTCAGGGCCCACAAGGGTCGAGGGACTCTCTCACGGCTAGGATTGCTGGAGTCTGTGGTGGGAATGTGGACCACTGAGGGTCTCTCACTTACCCTTTCCCCCACATTGGAGAGCTTTTGCAGGCTCTGAGCTGCTCCCTACTGAATTGGATGCCTCACTTCCCTCTTCCTTTGCTTTCCTGTCACTTTTCTGCTGAATTCCAGTGTCCTCTCTTAGATGACTTACTTGAAGTGTGATTATCTGTTCACTCTTTTGGCTCCTCTTTGTGGGGGAGGTGAGTACCAGATACCTCAAGTCAGCCATCTTGAAGCCCCTCAGCGTTATTATTCTTGAATGAGTTGTTACTGCTCTGTAGAAATTCCGTTGTTACCTTTATGTTGATCCTGTATCTGGCCACCTTGCTGAACACTGACTAATGTTTATGGTCTGTAGATTCCCATGAATTATTTATGTAAACAAACCATTTATGCTTTAATATAGTTTTGTTTCTGTCTTTCTAATATGTGCCTCATATTTATTTTTATTTTTCTTTTCTTAAAATGTTGACTGAGAACTCCTAACAGCATTAAAGAGGAGTATTGATAGCAGGCATCCTTATCTTATTCTAACTCTAATGGTAACTTTATGTTGCATTATTAGGTTTGATTCTTGCTATCGGTTTTTGGTAGATAATATTTATCAAGTTTAGAAAGTTACCTTTTATTTCTAGTTTACAAAGATTTTTAGACATAAAAGAATGTTAAATTTCATGAAATATTTTTTGGATTCTATTGAGTTTATCATGGATTATCTATTTTTAATTTGTTAATATTGGGTAGTACTTTAATAGATTTTCTAATGTTGAAACATCTTTTTATCCTAGGATAATAATACACATTGGTAATCAATAGTGTTTCAAAGAAATACTTGGGTCTTTTCCCAAAGGACAAAAAACCTGAAGGTTTCAAGCAATTACTTTGATTTGATTTTACATAAGTTGTTTTTAGATCTTTATAGGTACCATTCCTTTATCTCTGTCATCTTTTGGCATTTATTTATTTTTTAATATGGAGCATGTAAAATGTGTATAATAGTAACAAAAGATATGAACACTGGGAGATGAGGAAGGTGGAAGTGTTAGCTCTACTTATTTTGGACCACAAAATGAAGGGTTGCTAGAATCTCCTCTGAAGTACTGGATTTGAAAATCGATCAGCCAAGAATTTCTGGAGTCACTCAGGCCAGTGCCATAATTACATTATTTGCTGAGGAGGTTAATCAGGCTGGCCATTTGTCTAAAGACCTGGTGACACCTATATCCAAAATTATTTTCAAAACGAGCCCTTAACTGCCCCGCATAACTGGGTCCTGCTTGTGAACTGCAAGGGCTTGACTTCTTAGGAGTTGTCCTGCGTGGCACTGATGATACCTGGTGATGGAAAATGTGTCTGCTCTTATTCCCTTAGAGCCACTTTGTTTTCTCTCTATTTTTATTCATCTTTAGTAATTACATGATTTTTGAGACTAACATACATGTAAAACCTTTTGTAGATCTGATGCTAAGCAAAGAAACGATGTTCTGCTTAATAAGTAGAGTTTCCATCTTACAAAATTATTTCAGTGTAATTGCTTTTGGTGGTAACATGCCAAGCATTGTAGAAATATGATTTTGGTGGTGGTTGAGCAGTACTGTTTCTGTCTAATTACACTCACATATTCATATAATTACTGTGAAATTACTGTACCAAAAGCAGTATATACACATAGTAATAATAATGCAATGTTCTGATTGGCTGGCTTTTTAAAATATTTCAGAAATTGATTAAAACATTTAATCGTTCTTCTTTCAAGTATTTGTGAACCAAATTTCTTATTCCAATTGAAAATATGTTACAAAGAGAATATTCATTTCTCCTTCACCCTTCATCATATAGAACATAGGGAGAAAGATACGGAACTCCTGGGAGTTATCTCCTTGATTAACTATGAAGTAATAAACAGAAGAAAACAGCAACAATTCATGTAGTTGGGTACTAAATCTACACCTTTATGGCCTGCATTTGCCAACTGTCTCCATATTTGACAGATAAAGTGCATCTGTGAATTTTAAGTCTCTCGGGTTATAGTTAAGATATGTAATTAGAGTTCCAGATATACATCTTACCTAAAAACTTCTGCTATGGGAAGGGGAGAAACCAATTAAGTCAGTTTTACTCAGCTTCAAAAAAAAACCCTTCAACCTGAAAACTGATGAAATAACTAATGAGGACACTTCATGTGGGGCATGTTATTTCTTGATAGAGCAAGTGTGTTCTGGGACAGAGGCTCTTCTTTCCCTGAAGGCTGGAGTCAGGAGGTTTACTTGGTTAATAAAACCACCTCCTTGAGACGTGTGACTTGATGTGTGTGTGGTGGAGGGGGTAGAAACTAGTATTTTTGAACATTTGTTATATATAGTTTCCTAAGCATTTACACTTATCAGAAGAAAGTTAGCTATCTGAGAAACTCTATTAACTTAAACAGGCCAATGAAGAGCTGCTTCCATGCACTGAAGCACAAATGCATTACAATCCCTGGGCTGCTGAGGACTAATTCCAGACTAGAAACGCTTCTAATAATTATAATGACTATAATGACAAAAAGTAACTAATATTTCCTGAGCAGATAGTACATGCAAGACTTACTAAATGTTAAGTAAGTGTTAACTTATTTAATATTCAAGAAAAACACATGGTAGGTAATAGGTCATTAATAGTTAGAAACTGAGGTTCAAAACAGTTAACTAATTTGCCCAAGGTACTATAAATATCTCCTTTGATAGGTTAAATCATTTTTCTTCTGTAAAATGGAAACAGACCGGTTGATTATTGCCATTTATAAAATAGTCTTAATGCCCTTAAAAATAAAAACTCCCTTGAATAATATATGAAGAGAAGGCAGGAAGATGCTAACAATGTCAGCTTATTAGAGTAAGTATGTATTATATTGTTAACAGCCACCAAAAATTCACATAGAAAGAAGTTACTAGAGATCTTCAGGAAGATTACAATCTAATCAGACAGATAAAACACACACACAAGAAATTACTTGAAATAATTAAATAATAAAATGTCAACAAATGCAAAGTAGATACATAATTGGAATTGAATTCTAGTTTCTGTGGAATTAATATCATTAAATCAGATACAAAATGATGGGACAGGGAGAGAGTGGGTGACTCCTTCTCTTAAAGGATTCTTCCTGCTTTCAAACATAAGCTGGTGATTCCAATGAGTGCATGATGACAAATCAATGTGAAGGGCCCAGGAAATGCTGACTGATCCAAACAAAGTGAACCTGGTCATTAATGTTCTCCTAAAGGTGAGATTTGAGATTCAAAGAAGGTGAGACCCATTGATCAGTTCAGAGAAGCCAAGGGATATTCTGATTTGAGGATAAGGTGGAGAGAGCAGATTAGGCTATTGATAGACTGAAGAAAGAGTGGAAAAGTAGCAGGTGTAAAGGAGGGAGGCAGGAGTGACAGATGCAATAAATTTTTCTAAAGTAGCTGGGTCAGGAAAATTTGAAGAGCTAGATAAAAATTACAGTAGAATTCCCAGGGTTCTATATTTTTAGAGGGATTCTGGGTACCAGGAAAATTCAATAAGAAATTCTGGGGTTAGGACATAATTTTTATAAAAGATTTATTAAATATATTATTCATATACCATACAACTCACCCATTTAAGGCATATGATCCTGTGTTTTTTAGTATATTCAGAGTTGTGCAACCATCATTGCAACCAATTTTAGAACATTTTTATCACTTCAAAAGGGAACTATACCCATTAGCAGTCTACTCCCCAGTCCTCCTAATAACCCCAGCTGTAAGCAGCCACTAATCTGCTGTCTCTATAGATTTGCCTATTCCAGATACTCCATACAAATGGAATCATACAGTACGTGGCCTTTTGTGTCCAACTTCTTTCATTAAGCATAATATTTTCCAGTTTCATCCATGCCATAGTATGTATCTGTACTTCATGATTTTTATGGCTGAATAATATTTTATTCTATGGACATATACACATACATTTTATTAATTAATTTATCAGTTCATGGACATTTGGGTTGTCACTTTTTGGCCATTATGAATAATGCTGCTGTCAACATTCATGTACAAGTTTTGGTGTGAAAATAAGTTTTTTTTTTTTGGATAAATACCTGCCTGTGAGTGGAATTGCTGGTTCTTATAGTAACTCTATGTTCAACATTTTCAGGAACTACCAGACTATTTTTTAGAGTAGCTGTACCAGTTTACATTTCTACCAACAGTTTATGAGGGTTCTGATTTCTCCATATCTTAGCCAACTCTTGTTATTATCTATCATTCTGATAGTAGCCATGATCATGGGTATATCTCATTATGGCTTTGGTTGCATTTCCTAGTTGGCTAATAACGTTGAGCATCTTTTCCTGTACTTATTGACTATATATCTTCTTTGGAGAAATGTTTCTTCAAATCGTTTGACCATTTTTAATTGGGCTATTTATCTTTTTCTTATTGAGCTTTGAAAATTCTTTATATATTCTACATGCACATCCTTAATTATATGTATGATGTGCAAATATTTTCTCTCACCTTATGGGCTATCTTTTCACTTTCTTGCCAGTGTGCTTTGAACACAAATGTTTTTAATTTTGATAAATCCAATTTATCTGTTTTTTTCTTTTGTCACTTACGCTTTTAGTGTCGTATTTAAAAAGGCTTGCCTAATCCAAAGTAAGGAATATTTACTCCTACATTTTCTTTTGAGAGTAGTAGAATTTTAGCTCTTATGCTTAGGTCTATTATCTATTTTGAGTTTAATTTTGTGAATGGTGTGAGGAAGGTGTCTAACTTCACCTTTTTGCATGTGAATATACAGTTATCTCAGAACCAAATGTTGAAAAAATTACCCCCTCCCCGACCCTCACCATTGGATTGTCTTAGCACTCTTGTAAAAAATTGATCATAGATATATATTCTTATTTTGGGACTCTTAAGTTTATTCCATTGATCTTCATGTATTTCCTTCTTCCACTGCATGCAGTTTTAATTACCATAACTTTGTAGCAAATTTTGAAATCAGAAAGTGTGAATCCTCCAACTTTTTTATCCTTTCATAGGATTGCTTCTGGCTATGCTGGGTCCCTTGAATTTCCGTGTGAATTTTAGGATTAACTCGTCAATGGGAAATTGGGATGTGGGCTTCTCCAAACTCTCCAGGCAAAACTAGTGTTCCATCAGGATTGTAAACCACAGGTAAAGATCTGAGAGAAGGCAAATAACATTTACTGATTACCTACCATGCATCTAAATTCTGCAGTGTGAATTTATATGTCTTGTTGTTTAATCCCCATGGTAGCCTTATGGAACAAATACTCCAATTTTCAGGTAATAAATATGAGTCTAAGAAAGGTTGTCTTGCCATAGTTTATAAATAGTGATGTCAAGATTTATCTTAGGTTTCCACATTAGTTATTCTACCTCTCTCCCCAAAGAAAAGTACAGTAGATAGGCTGGAAACTAACCCTTCCACTCCTATGAATAACCTTTGCATCCCATTACGGATGCAATATAACATTTATGTTGTATTATACTTTACATGTATATTTCTCCCATTTGTAGAATGGGAATGGGTGGAGTCATTCCAGCCAAAAGCAGAATAACAAAAGAAAATAAATCATACATTTTCAATATGGCTGCATCATAAAGTTATATAAGAGGAAGAATACAAAGATGAAACATGTTAGTAAGAGGGAGCTATGGTGGTTCCCAAATGACAAACTATGATAAATATTTCCCCAAAAACAAAACTACAATGAGACACCCCCTCACAAAAGTCAGAATGGCTATTACTACAAAAACAAAAAGTAGCCAACATTGGAGAAGTTGTGGAGAAAAGGGAACACTTATACACTGTTAGAAGGAATGTAAATTAGTTCAGCCACTGTGGAAAGCAGTTTGGAGATTTCTGAAAGAATTTTTAAAACAGAATTACCTTTCAACTGAGCAATCCTATTACTGGGTATATACCCAAAGGAAAATAAATTGTTCTACCAAATGACACCTGCACTCATACGTTCATCACAGCACTATTCACAATAGCAAAGACAGGGAATTAACCTAGATGCCTATCAACAGTGGGCTGGATAAAGAAAATGTACATATACACCATGGAATACTAAGCAGCCATAAAAAATAATGAAATATTGCCCTTTGCAGCAACATGGATGCAGCTGGAGCCCATAATCCTAATCAATTTGACTCAGGAACAGAAAATCAAATGCCACATGTTCTCACTTATAAGTGGGAGCTAAACATTGAGTACACATGGACATATAGAAGAGATCAATAGACACTGGGCACTGGGGACCCCTAGAGTAGGGAGAACGGGAGGGGAGGAAGGGCTGAAAAACTACCTACTGGGTACTATGCTAACTACCTGAATAACAGGATTATTTGTACACCAAAGTTTAGTGCTGCAATTTACCCAAGTAACAAACCTGCACATGTACCCGTAAACCTAAAATAAAAGTTGAAAATAAAGTAAAATGGCATAAAATGTTATAGATACATTTATCTATGCCAATGTTCTGAATTTGATATTTTACTATAGTTACACAGGTATAGCTCTTGGGGAAAATTGGGTAAAGAGTATGTGGGACCATTCTGTATTATATTTTCAACTTCCTATAAATACACAACTATTTAATAATAAATTTTTAAAAAAGAAAAAAGAGGAGGCAATGTGCTGAGTTTTCAGTAAAGCTAAAATTACTTAAATACTTGACTTCTGAAATTATTTTCCTTCCTGGCGTGTGACTATATATGAAAAATATCTTATTAAATAATAGAGAAAATGCATAGATAATATATCTTTTTCCTTTTTCTCTCTTTACTTGGAGTAATAAAAAGTTTGTAACCCTTGGTAAGTCTTCCAAAATTGTTAATTTTACTTTGCTGGTTCAAGAAGGCCAAATCTAGAAACCACTACCATAGATGATGGGAAGCTACTGAAGAATTTTGAATATTAAGTGGAATGAATCTTTAGACTTATGTGTAAGACAAATCACCCTTCCAACAAATGACGTTAGGACAACTGCACATGCAAATGCAAAAGAATGAAGTTGAACCCATACCTCACACAACCCTCCAAAATTAACAAAGTAAATTATAGACTTAAATGGAGGATATAAAACTCCTGCAGGAAAACAGAAGAGTAAATTTCCATGATCATGGAGTAGGCAATTACTTTTTACATTTGAAATCAGAAGCATAAGCAACAACAATAAAGAACGATAGATACGTTAAACTTTATCAAAATTAAAAACCTTTGTCCTTCAAAGGGTACCATCAAGAAAATGAAAAATCAGGACTTGGGGTGGAGCAAGGTGGAGTAGGAGTCTCCACTGATCATCCCTCACACAAGGAGATTAATTTAACAACTATGTACACAGAATAAAACACCTTCATAAGAACCAAAACTCAGGTGAGCATTCACAGTACACAGTACGTGGTTTTAACTTCATATCAATGCAAGAGGCACTGAAGAGGCAGGAAAAACAGCCTTGAATTGCTGATGCCGCCTCTCTCCAATGCCCCAGCGGTGACAGCATGGTGGAGAATGCTACTGTGTGCTGGCAAGAGGGAAATCACAGCAACTGTGACACATTTAATAATGTCTCAGGGCATTTAATAATCAAACTCCCAAAGGTCAAGGATGGCATAAAGATCATCCTAAAAGCAGCAAGGGAAAAGAAGCAAATGACATACAATGGAGCTCCAATAAAGCATAGAGAACCCAGAAACAAATCCATGCACCTAAAGTGAACTCATTTTTGACAGAGGAGAACCAAGATCATGCACTGGGGAAAAGACCATCTCTTCAATAAATGATGCTGGGAAAACTAGATATCCATATGCAGAAGAATAAAACTAGACCCCCTATCTCTCACCATATACAAAAATCAAATCAAAATGGATTTAAGACTTAAGTCTGAGACCTCAAACTATAAAACCACTACAAGGAAACATTGGAGAAACTCTTCAGGACGTTGATTTGGGCAAAATTTTATTGAGATACCCCAAAAGTAGAGGCCACCAAAGCAAAAATGGACAAATGCGATCACCTCAAGTTAAAAAGCTCTGCACAGCAAAAGAAATAATTAATGAAGTGAAGCGACAACCCACAGAATGGGAGAAAATACTTGCAAACTACCCATCTGACAAGAGATTAACAACCGGAATATATAAGGAGCTGAAACAACTCCATAGGAAAAAATCTAATAATCCAATTAAAAAATGAGCAAAATATTTGAATAGATATTTCTCAAAAGAAGACATACAAATGGCAAACAGGCATATGAAGTAGTGCTCAACATCGCTGATCATCAGAAAAGTGAAAATCAAAACTACAATGAGATATCATCTCGCCCCACTTAAAATGGCTTGTATCCAAAAGACAGGCAATTGCAAACACTGGTGAAGATGTGGAGGAAAGGAAACCCTTGCACACTGTTGGTGGGAATGTAAATTAGTACAATCACTGTGGAGAACAGTTTGAACGTTCCTCGAAAAACTAAATATAGAGTTACTGTATGATCCAGCAATCCCACTGCTGGGTATATAACCAAAAGAAAGGAAATCAGTAAATCAAAGAGATATCTGCATTCCCATGTTTGTTGCAGCAAGAACTTGGAAGCCAAAATTTGGAAGCCAAAACTTGGAAGCAACCTAAGTGTCCATCAACAGATGAATGGATAAAGAAAATGTGGTACTTATACACAATAGAGTACTGCTTAGCCATTTAAAAACATGAGATCCTGTCATTTGCAGCAACATGGATGGAACTGGAAGTCATTATGCTAAGTAAAATAACTCAAGCACAGAAAGACAAATATTGCCTGTTCTCTCACTCATTTGTGGGATCTAGAAACCAAAGGAATAGAATTCGTGGAGATAGAGAGTAGAACGATGGTTACCAGATGCTAGGAAGGATAGTGGGAGGGTTGTGGGGAAGTGGAGATGTTTAACGGGTACAGAAAAAATAGAAAGAATGAATAAGAAATGGTGTTTGATAGCCCAATAGGGTACAATAGTCAGTAATAGTTTAGTTGTGAATGTTTTAAAAAGACAATGAAAAATCTACTCACAGAATGGGAGAATATATTTGCAAATTATATATCAGATAAAGGACTCATATCTAGAATATAGAAATAATTATTACAATGTAATTTAAAAATTTGTCTAATGATTTTAGTAGCCATCTCCCGAAAGAAGATATATAAATGGCCAATAAATACATGAAAAGATGCTCAACACCATTAGAAATCTGAAAAATGCAAATCAAACCACAATGAGATACCACTTCACACCCACTTGATGGCTACCGTCAAAATGATAGATAATAAAAATGATTGGCAAAGATGGAGAAACGGGAATCCTCATACACTGCTGATAGAGAATCAAAATGGCACAGCAGTTTTGAAACATAATCTAGCGGTTCCTTAAAATGTTGGACATAGAGGCCACACATGATTCAGTGATTTCACTCTGAGAAAAATAAAAACACATCCACACAAAAACTTTTACATGCATTTTCAAAGCAGCATTATTTTTACAATCAAAGAGTGGAAGGAACCTACATGTCTGTCAACTGATTAATGGATTAAAAAATGTATGAGATCCATACAATCTAATATTATTCAGCAATTAAAAATACAGATACATGGTACAACATGTATGAATCTTGGAAACATTCTAAGTGAAGCAAGCTAGTCACAAAAAAACAAATATTATATAATTCTATTTATATGAAATGTCCAGAATAGGCACATCTGTGGAGATAGTAGTTTAGTTGTTTCCTGGGGCTGGGACAAGGGAGTAGGAGCAGGAATAAGAAATGACCATAAATGGGGACAGTGTTTCTCCTTGGGCTGATGAAAATGTTCTAAAATTAGATTGTGGTGATAAATGCACAATGCAGTGAATATAACAAAATGCACTGAACTCACTTTAAATGAGTGAATTATATGGTATGTGAGTTTTATCAAAATAAAGCTCTTAAAAAAGTCGGGGGAGGATCACTAAGTGTCACAGTGGAGGACAGGATGTAAGAAGCTGAGATGATAGACAAGGATATAAGCAAAGACGATGTTTACATAGTTCAGGAAAATTAAAAGCAGGGCTTGAACTACCATAGTGGCAATGGGAATGATATAGTGGGAACAAATGCAGGATGATGTGGTGGTAACTAAGCACACTTTCTCTCTACATCATCAACACCCACTTGATAGCCACTTTCACCCACTTGAGTGCTACTGTCTCTGATGGGTAGAAGCCTCACTTTATTTGAAAACACCCAGAGCCAAACGTCTGTCCACCACCTCCTGAGTTGGCGTGCCTATGTGGAGAATCATTTAAATTATTTTTACTATTTGAGGCAAAATGTGCTTGTCTGCAACATCTACCCATTGTCTTTCATTGTGCCTTGTAAAAGTAAATATATTACTATGATAATGTTTGAAAACGTTTGTTTAATAGATGATCCAGATCTGTTGGAGATTATAGACTGTATCAGTATTTGTACAATAAAGGTCAGAGAGACAATTCTCAAGTTAGAATTTTTGAAAAATCTAAACTGTTCATCAGATAGGTAGATGAAGAGACCAAGCCCTCATGTGGTGTCAGACCAGCTTTCTCATCCCAAATATTAATACATTTTGGTTGCACATAGAAGGAAGGCATAGGAACCCCATTGCTATGTGGGGCTTTTACTGATGGCATCTTTCTGGAATCCTGAGAAGGTACTATCCACACTCCTGTCATTCAGTTTAATTGAAATGTGACCCTTTCAGGCAACCTAACAATATGTTTACATTACACAGAATTTTTCACTTAAGATTCCACAAAATATTTAACTAACACCACTAAAGAATAATGCGACTGGCACTATAGCTGTATCAGAATGGGAAATCAATCAGTTTTCAATCTTGTTTGGCAACCCTCTCACTAACCCAGGTAGACAGAGACCCAGGGAAGGGGAGAAAGGGATGTTAGGCCTTGAGCCAGAGGTGAAATTAAATCTGCGTTGTATCTATTTTGAAATCTGCCTCACTTTCCAAGTGCTAACAAAGGGACAAACTGGGAGAGGCAGGTGCCTGATGTGTCTTCTATCTGGAAAATCGGGAGGTATCCCAAGAAGTCACGCTCATTGCTTCTGACACTTTCTTTAAAATGTTGCTCTTTTCACCCATACAATTTTTGTCAGTAATCCTCAAAGGAAGATAATACTTGGAATTTCAAATCAGCAGCACCTTGATGGCAAAGTCAGGTATTTAGAATCCAATGTAACTCTTATGCTCCCAAACAGTAGAAATAAAAACAACAATAACAATAATAAAGTTATTTTACATTAAATTATCATGGTACAGTTACAAAGTACTTCACATATATTGTCTTAATTTACCCAGCAGAGAAAACTGTGTTGTTCAGCTATTCAATATATATTTTGTTTGATTTTATTATGAAAATATACAAAGCAAAAAGTCTTTCTCCATAGAAAAATCAAGTAAAGCCCATAGAATAGTTATTAGCCTAGCATATATGAGAGTGCTCAGTGTAGGTTCTTTCTCCCTTCTGCCCCTCTAAAGCTACTTTGGCTAATAGGCAGTAAATGTTCCTAATACCTTCAGCAGTAGAGATTAGTTATCATTTCCCCCATTATGTACAAGAAGGATCCATTAAGCATCCCAAGTCCAGGGAAGGGAAAGGGATGCCAAGAAGTAGACAAGAGGTACGAGAGTACCACATCCCCCTTTCTCCCACAAAGACAATCATGCCAAGACAGTAGGCTGTGTTCTTCTGACCTACTAGTTTGCTCCTAGTTAGACCGTAGACTTAATCTTGCAGCATTGGTTCTTGTGGAAAACAGGATGATCTGTTGGAATAAACTGAGTACCTGAGATACAACACAAAGCAGGTGAAGCTTGTGTCAGCGCCTCTCCCTTGCATGGACCCAGTGGGAGATAAAGAGCTTATAGAAGAAAAGAAACTGAATTACCAGGTCTTCAATAATTTGTTGTGATCTATTTTTTCATTCTATTTACTTTTAAACCTACTTTGTATTTGTAATTTTATTTTTTCTTAAAGATTCTCACTTCCTTCAGTAATATAGGCCACACAAGCTAGATCCACCCTTGAAGAGAACTTAATTCAAAAGAATCCCACAGCAAATAACTGCAACCTTCACAGCCAGGCCAGATTCAGGATTCAATGCTAAATTAGTGGTGGATTCACTGGTGATGCCAAATTGGTGATATCAAAAGACAACAAACCAGGCTCAAATATGCAAGTTGAATGCAGCATTTTTTTTTTTTTTTTTTGAGATGGAGTCTAGCTCTGTTGCCCAGGCTGGAGTGCAGTGGCTCTATCTCGGCTCACTGCATGCTCCGCCTCCCAGGTTCACGCCATTCTCCTGCCTCAGCCTCCCAAGTAGCTGGGACTATAGGCGCCCACCACCACGCCTGGCTAATTTTTTTGTATTTTTAGTAGAGACGGGGTTTCACCGTTAGCCAGGATGGTCTCGATCTCCTGACCTCAAGATCTGCCTGCTTCGGCCTCCCAAAGTGCTGGGATTACAGGCATGGCAGCATTTTTATTATTCTGAAACTGATCTAATTTTGATGAATTTTTACCTTCCTCCTAGGTGGCAGAAAAAGTTCAACATGTTAGTTCTGTTTCTTATTTTTGATTCCACTTAAAATGCTCCCCTGCAAGAAAATTCTTGCCCTTTTCAGAATTCTTCCCTTCCCCATTTCCGTTTCCAAAGATGATTGCTGGGTACAAGAGTGGGAGGATGTCTCTCAGTCCGGTGTCCAACAGGAGGGGCCCCTCTGATCTCATGGAGGGTGCCTGTGCCTTTTGCTGGGCTCCCATTGGGTCAGCATTAAGGGGGCTGCCTATGCTGACAACAACTGAGGACACACCCCTTTAAAGCTCACCAAACACTGTCCTCCTGCTATTGACGTCTAGAATGCAGAGGAAGCTCCTGGATACCTTCTACACCACACAGGCGTTAAAGATTTTGGAGAGCTAACCTCAGGGCATGTTACTTTGGTGGAGCTACCACTGTGATCTCCTCCCAGAGCACAGTTGTCCCCCTCCCCCAGGAGGCATCAGGATGTGTCTTCTCTCTCCCCTAGGAAAATTCCATGTCTTCATTTCTCCCCACAGGAAAATTCCTCTGGAAAATAGCAGGTCCTTCCGTTTTCTCTTCCTCTCTTGAACGGGCTTCCTCGAAGTCATCTCCTTCTTACTGGGTCACTAAGCCTCCCAGCTCGGTAGACATGGAAGAAAAGGTGTCCTTCCTGCATTATAGAAAAAGCACAGATATGCCAGATGTGTGCTTCAGGCCTGGTTCTTGATGTGTTAATTGAGGCTAACAGGTTTTAGATGATTCGTTTCATTTCTAACAGAACCAGTTGTTCAAAACTATTGTCTTGTTTCCAGTGCCAAAGCTGTGGATATTCAATGATGTTTATCAACTCTCCCCCTGCCGCTGCAGTCCTACCCTGCACTGCTAATCCTCCCTCAGCAAACAGATGCCCCGGAACAATATAGGGGTGAGCACAAAGAAATTCAGGAGAAGAAAGTACATTCATGTAATTCAAAATTGTTATCTCTATCATAAGATTAGTAAAAAGCCTTTGTTCAGATTTTTTATTGTGAGCAGTGTTGTATTTTTTGTTATTGTTTCAAGGGATAGGTTGATATTTTGATATCACTTAGAACCGAGTCAGTAAACTACATATTTATCTTTGATTAACTAAGATTCTGTTTTTAAAGAAAAGAGGACATCTTTGGCCAGTAATGATTAGGTAACAGTGAATGGCAGGTGCCATATGGATCCTTGGAGCACAGACGGACATCAACCAGCAAGTATTTCTCAGATTCTACCCTAAAGTAGTGACAGTATATCAGGTGTGGGCTAATATATATAATAGCTTTCAAAAGGAACTGAACAACTAGCAAGTAAAGAGTAATTTATATTAAAAGATCCCAATAATAGATGGACTATGGCAAGAACCTCTGAACTAGTTTCTCTGCTTCTACTCTCCCTCTTTACAGTGTATTATCTACACTGCAATCAAAATCTTCCTTCCAAATGTAAGTAACTGTTCAATGGCTTCCCATGGGACTCGGAATAAAAGCTCACACTCTTTACAATGGCCCTGCAGGTTCCTCATCTCCTACTTCCAGCATCTTCACTGTCCCTCTGCTCCAACCACACTGCCTCCTTCTTATTCCTCCAGACCTCCCAACACAGCCCTGCCCCCAAGGCCCTTCCGATGACTCTGATCCTCTTCCCTGCGCTACCCAGTGTCTCACTCCATCGATTCCTCCACATCCTGCCAAATGTCACCTAACCAGAAAGGCTTTGTTGAACCACCCCAGATAAAATAAAGTCCCCTGCCTTTACCCATCACTCTCTCTTGCCCGGTTTAATTCTTTCTAGCACTTACATTGTGATAATTTCTTTTCTGCCTCCTGCCTCTTTTCATTGGAAAATATATTACATGAGAGGAGGTTTGCTTTATTCATTGCTGAATGTTCAGCACCTAGAATAATACCTGGCACAAAATAGGTCCTCAATTATTATACCCAATTCCTCCCAGTTCTCTTGGAAATTTCTCCATTTTACCATTGAAAATTCCACATCCTTGTGATTCACTTTGTCCCAGTGAATTCCAAACAGTTGGCCATCCTACACTTAATAGATAGTTGTTGAATGAAGGAAAGGAATGAAGAAAAAAGAATGAGGACAGGGAAGGAGGGAGGAAGCTAGGACAGAAAAGAAGGGAGAGAGCAAAAAAAGGATGTTAATATTTTCCTGTTCTATATGTAGAAAGCAAAAGAGTATTTTTGTAATCTTTTTTCAGCAAATGCCTGGATCAAATTCAATATGATTTTAAAGCCATGAGACCCTCTTATTCTTGGTTTTGATGTTGCACGGTATCATAATACATCTGATTGGAATTTCAGTATCAGGTTTAATATACTATGCAATCTGGTATAGGCTCTGAAATTATGCATATTCATGAGAGCAATCACACCCTTACTTTTGATATAACTGGCAAAGTAAGGTACCACAAGAGAACAATAATCAAAGAAAAAGGGAGGACTACCAGTTGTTATTTACTTATGACATTTTACTGGAAAAACTCAAGCAACATGAAAGACTATTTCTAAATGAAGTACTAAAACTAACAAGACAATGTTATAAAGTGTCGTATTTTCTTTCCTTTTATACAATAAAACATTGAAAAGCTCCACCACTATGCAGCCACTTCACCAGATGCAATAATATCCAAATGTGAAAGTAGTTAATAATATTGCAGTTTTAATTCCCTTGGTATTTCAGAGATATCCTTTGAACAGCCTAAATCAAATCATACTGGTACTTATGAGAAATAGATATCTCTTGTGAGTCCTTATATTGTGCTTCCCAAGAACCTACAGTGCATTTCAGTTATTTACCTTGAAAATTCTTCAGCCCATCCAGAGTGGGTTTGGAAATTTGTAATCATTTTGTAGAATGTGATAAGGGAGGACCTGTCTTCCTAAATTCTCAAGCTTGGAATTTTCAAGTCAGTGTCAGTACCATAGGCTGTCTAATGCATATATATTTGCCCTGAGCAAATAATTATTTATCTCTGTGCTTCGGTAGTTGCATCTGTATGTTAAAAATAAGATTATTGCTATGTTGATTTCTTATGACATGAGAGAAGGGGCTTTAAAAATTAAAGAAAAGAAGAAAACACTTTAAACTTAAGATGGGAATCATATCTTATTCTTTCATATTCCCAGCACCTAGCAGAATGCCCGGTTAACTCACCGGGGGCGTTAGCCAGTTCCTTGTCTACTACATCATTCCATCTTGTATCATTCCACGCTTTGAAGCAGGTACTATTACACCCTATTTGTAAGGCTTAGAGAGGTCTAGTGGCTTGCCCAAGAACAGACCACAAGTACACAGCAGAGGCATGATTAGAACCCTGCCCTTCTAACTGCAATCTGGTGCTCTTTCCTGGACACCTGCACATCTCTTCCAGTAATTGAACTGACCTGCATGTTAAGCATTTCACATTGCTCTAACACACCAAAGCCTATCTACAGAAATGTTCAGAAAGATTTGTTCCCAAGCCTTCTTCCATGTCATGTATGCACTTTGTTCCTGGCACTCTTTGCAGACCATCTCTCTCCCAGCATGAAAGTTGTCTATAAACCCTGTGTAGTCGAATTGCAATTTGGAATCTCTACAGGAGCCCGACTACATTAAACCAATGCATGGATTAACACCTACTTCAACACACACAACCATTCTCCACGTACATGGGCAGTTTTTACCCAACCCTGCAATAACAGACAGGTTCTACTCATAGAGAGGAGGCGTTGAAAGGCACAGTAGAAACACAGACACGCAGTGCAGTCCTTCGTGTCCAGGTGCATTAATGAGCTGTGGCCTCAAATCCCAGGTTCGCCAAGAGTGTTTCTGCTCATGTATCAAAGCAAAGTCATCCTGGGTATGAGTGGAAATGCTAGTTGCATTCATGTCAGCACTAGACATTTCCTGGAACCCATTAAACAAGATTCATTTTCCAAATGGATTTTGTTAATTTAATTTATTTTTTTTCCTTTTGTAGTTAGAAACCTAGGGGAAAATTGAGAAGAATAAATGTGGTTAAACTGCCCCAGGGGATGGCTTGTCTGTAGAAGCATCCCAGGCATACCGAATGGCGTACAAAACAGACCTTAATGAGTACTGCTTGTCAAAGGATCTGATATGCATTTTGCAGAATAAACATAACTCCTTTTTCAGCAGTTGATCCACTATTCTCTAGGGAAATGAATGAAGGGCCATATACTGCTGTCTTTGCTGCCCAAACATACACTTGTTTGAGGGGAAAGCAACAAAAACAAAACAAAACAAAAAACCCTGCTGGTTTCTCTATTTTCTAATTACGTTTTCTTTCCAAGACATATTTTGTTGTATTGGTGCAAAATACGTTCAGTAAATTCAAGGAGGAGAAAACATTCCAGTCTGAAATGGATTTCAGCTTGGCAAAAATGAATTAATAGAGGCATGGCAGGTCACTTATTTAACTAAGTACAGGTGCTGCCATATTAACCTTGTGTGAGCTGAGAGAACTAAAGAAAATTCTTTGTTTGTCCTACTGCAAAATTGGCCAAGGCAAATCAAAACAAGACGCCTAGGCAAATCAAAGTGACACGTTCAAAATAAAATCATGTTAATACTGGTTGCAAATGAAACTTTATTAGCAAGTCAACTTTAGTAGAAGTGCTGTCTGAATGTAAATATCTGACTGCTTGAAAATAACATGCCCTTTATAGCAGCATGATTTATAGTCCTTTGGGTCATTATTCACAATAGCAAAGACTTGGAACCAACCCAAATGTCCAACAATGATAGACTGGATTAAGAAAATGTGGCACATATACACCATGGAATACTATGCAGCCATAAAAAATGATGAGTTCATGTCCTTTGTAGGGACATGGATGAAATTGGAAACCATCATTCTCAGTAAACTATCGCAAGAACAAAAAACCAAACACCGCATATTCTCACTCATAGGTGGGAATTGAACAATGAGATCACATGGACACAGTAAGGGGAATATCACAATCTGGGGACTGTGGTGGGGTGGGGGGAGGGGGGAGGGATAGCACTGGGAGATATACCTAATGCTAGATGACGAGTTAATGGGTGCAGCGCACCAGCATGGCACATGTATACATATGTAACTAACCTGCACAATGTGCACATGTACCCTAAAACTTAAAGTATAATTAAAAAGAAAAAAAAGAAATAAAGGTTTAAGGTACAAAAAAAAAAAAAAAAAAAGAAAATAACATGCCCCCAGTAATTAACTCTCCTAGTAGGACTACAATTAAGATCTCGTAGGACAGCATTTAGGGAATTTCTTCCGGCTTATTCTCACCATATATATTTCTTATGGCTGCAGGTTAGTTTATACCTCCAAATATCATATTTCTCACTAGAAATAGCACTGAGTAATTGGGTGCTGCAGGGCTTACTGTTCAATACTGAGTCATTTTGATTAGACCCATATTTTATCACTTGTGCCATTAGCATCAGACATTTTTTTAAGCCATGAAACTCCTATGTTCTTGGATTTGATGTTCATAAAATTAAGGAAATCAGTTTCTACCATCTATTTTTCTCTTCAAAAATCAAATTACGTCACATCTCATCCATGTCAAGGCAGTCTAAATCACTGATCATTTTCCATCTGAGGCTAGGTGTGAAGCTAATCCATTTTCTGTAATGAAGCAGCAAAGCTAAAGAAGGGCTGAGCTATACTCTGAACTATGGAAATAATGGATCTAATTTAGATAGTTAATCCAGCCACTTCTGAATAGTGTGCACTCATGTTTGTTGAGCTAATAATGTCCATCTTAAATCAAGAAGACATTTAAACCTTTATGGAATATCTTTATAAAATATCAACCTTTATGGAATGTTATTAAAAATGTATATATGGTAATGGACAATTCTTCACCAGTGCTTTGGATATTCTGCCCTCAGACCAAAGATGCTTATTTTTCTTCCTTCCCTCTCTTCTTCCTTTTCTCTCTCCCTCTCCTCTTTCCTTTCTTTCTCTTAGATCTTCAGTAATTTCTCTGTACTCCATGCAGCATGTGCAGTTGCTTAATTCAATCCATCTTTTCTTTTTAAAAATTTTTCCAATCTCATACCTTCCTCTATTTACTATGATAAAACTCTTCTATACTTCATAGGAAACTACTTAAAAGAAGTATGTACCTTCAATGTCTTTCTCCCTAAATTTTCACTTACTTCTAACTCAGACAGTTGATTCTTTATACTACCACATGAATAAACTTGCCAATGACATCTTATGTTGCTAAGGCTTATGGGTGCTTTTATTGTGTTTGTTTTTACTCATTTTTCTAGAGCATTTGACATATCTCCTTGTCAAAGTGTTCTCTTCTCTTGCCTTGGGGGACACCACTCTGGTTGTTCTTTCTTCATTTCCTTTCTTGGATCTCCTTTTTCACCCAGAAATATCGTTCTCTCCAAGGACTTTTTTCTTGGTACTCTCCTTTAATCGCTCAATGATTTCATACAGGCCCATGTCCTTAGGTGCCACTTCTTTGTTCATATTCCCAGCCTGCTGAGACTCAAATACCAGTGCTCTTCTAGATGTCTCTACTTCAGTACCCTTTTAGACAACTAAAACCTCAAACTGTCCAAAATTAGCCCCTCCTTTCCTCTCTTGAAATTGCACTTTGACTTATTTTCCTAATGTTGCTAATGGATGAGGCTTCTATCCAGGCCTAAAACTAGAATCTCAGTTATCCAAGTGTCTTTTGCATTTAATTTTACACCAGATATTATCTATTCTATCTCCTATCTGTGTACGTCTTCCCATTCATAATGCCTTTTAATTGTCATTTCAGCGAATTACAAAGATATCTTCTGAAATATTATCCCTTCTTCTGGTATGGCTTCCTGCAATATTCAATTCCAATGTCATGCTCTTGATTAAAATCTCTCAGTGGTCCCTCACTGTTTCTAGACCTTAGCTGGAACTCTTGGACCAAAAAATGTGAGCTACCTCTGTATCCACCTACTTTTTTTAAAAAGGCAACTTCCGCACTTATAAGGGACAGTAATCCTTGTGCCAGTTAAAATATTTTCACAGCCATGATTTTATCACAGACTGTAGGAAACAGATTCTCTTGCTTCTAGAAAGCATGTTTTGTTAGGGAACTGTGTTGAATTCTTCACCTCATTTAACCTTTATTTTAAACCTTCTGAGCACCAGAAGTATTTACTATCTTATATTATAAATGCAAATACTTTTTCCTGGATCAAATAATTGAAGAATAACTAGGATTATGAATGGGAAAGAAAGGTTCCCTATGCCTGAGTGAGTTGAGTTGCTGTTCTTTGCTTATCATATATAAAGAGTGATTGAATTTATTATCATCCTGGTATGTACATGTTAACTCAAAATTATTGTGATACTCACTGTACTTTGTACTATTGGGTTCCAATGGTTTGTAAGGTAGTGATTTATGCACATAAATCCTTAATTCTTAACTAAGAAAATTTAGAAATTTTAAAATTTAATACCCTATTAAGAAAAAAGGGTGAATTTTCCTGTGCTCTCTTATAGCAATCATCTTATGAAAAATTATTGCCCTTTTGAGAAAAATACATCATGATAACATCATTTTGTATCTTCTAGCTTTCTCTGATGTTAGGCATTTTTTCTTAAACAAGTTAAATATTCCTCATGGAAAAATAATTAGCCAATTCCTTAAATTTGACAAAAACATCATTCAGAATTGTTGCTATCATTCCTTTTTTTCCTCTTTTTTTGGATATTTTATGTCCAGGCAAATGGAGGATGATTGGCTTTATATTCTTTACATGAACTGTCTTTTTTCCTGCCTATCCTAGTAATATCACAGCATCTAATTTATTTTCTTAACCACATAACATATCCTTTCCTCTTTTCTAATAAGAGAATATAGTTAACTTAGGCAAATGAAGCAGTGCCTGTCACATATTAAGTGCTATTAAATGCTCAATAAATGTTGCATGACTGAATAAACTCAAGGCCAGGTAAACATAAGAATAGAGAAAAAATAAGAGTGAAGCTGTGATTGGCAGTTTTTTGTTTGTTTCATATCTATAACCTCTTGGTAGCTTCCCCAAGAATAGTTGATTGTCCATGTGACCAGGACTTTATATCCTTATGTCACCTACTTCTGCTTCCTTCCCCCACCAGTTTCTGGGAAGAATTTTGCCAGATCACCAGATGCACACAGTTAGCTACTAAAGAATCTCTTGTCTGTCTCTTTAGCTTCTCCATAAATACACACATTTCTTCATTTGTTTTTAAGGCAATGCTGTATGTGTAATCATGTGTGAATCTTTATTGAACACTTATGGAATAAGCCACCTGTTCTTACAAATTAGCTGAGTTCTCAAGAAGGCCCAAATTAGTGAATTAGTTGATGGAGGAAATTTGTTGCGGAGACAGCAGGCAGCTAAGAAATTTTTCAGCTTGTCAAAGGTATTGTTAGTCTCACAGCTTGGCAAGGAGACAAGAAGATACCATTTTGAAGAATTTTAGGTAGTGTCTTAATACCTTACACTCGCTAAGGACGAAAATGAAATTGCTTGTCTTATCAGTTAAAGAGAAGCTTTGCTGATGTCAGACCATAGCCCAGAAAGTTAACTAAAAGTTTTGTAGAAGTAGATAATCTTTTCCTGGTGATCGATGTGGTGAGACTGGAAGTGAGTTGCCAGGGGAGTCATGGGGAAATAGGCTTAATCATTTTATTTGTGTTTGTGCTGAAGGCAGTGCTGAACAAACCTCTGAAGTCACTCAGCCATGTCTTTTCCAGGGGGCATGCAAGGCGACTGCTGATTTCTACAGACACTTTTTAAGCGATTACCAGTGCTGGCAAGTGGAACTACCTTTCGGGTCCTCTTACAAGCATCCAGTCACTTGCTGAAATGTCATAAGCGATATAAACCTGCTGACAGGCCAGGATCATTGCATCTCCTGCCTCCTCCTTCCACGTAACAAATCTCATTGTTGACTGGTATATGGCAGCAAGCATCCCAACACCCAGAGTGGTGTTCTTATTTCTGAGGGAGCAGGGTCTGTGTGTGAATTGCACACACAGGGAGCAATCCCCTGCCCTGATACAGGGAACCTGAGTGCTTAGTTCCTTCTCTGCTCAGAACTTAGTGTGACTATGTGGCCTACCTCACATTGTTTGTGTTACACCTACACAGGAAAAAGGAAAAATGTCCTTTTGATTCCATGCTTATAGAGATGTTCGTCCAATTTGAATGAACATGTAGCCAAGGTAGTGTCTTCCCCCTTTCTTCTCCTTTTTTTTTTTGTCTCATAGGTGGAATAACATTTCATTTTAAAAATAAATATGAAAAATGGAAAAGCATAAATAAAAAATAAACACATTTGTGAGTTTTTTATGCAGATATAAATACTGTTAATATTTTAATTTTTATCCTCTGGCCTTGTACTTCTAGGAAGTAATGAATGGTCTGGTTCTTTGAGTTCTTGGAGCCAATGTGGGTAGGAGTGGAGTTGGCAGGGACAGTAGAGAAGGATGCAAGGAAAATATTTGCTCTGGATAGATAATTTTGTCTTTTTCATCCAATCTTATGGGTAAGAAAATGTTCAAAATTCAATAAATATTCATTGAACACCTACTATGTGCTAAGGACTATTTAGATAGTAGAAACACTGCAATGAATAATGCAAAATGCCTTTGTGAAAGTTATAATCTATGGAAAATGGAAGAGAGAGAGTAGAAATACCCAGTATGAAACTTGACAATTCAATACAAAGTAGCCAAATTATTTAAATAAACACTTTAAGGACCTGGTATATGGAACAGTTTTGAGTGATGATGTGTTAAATTCAAAATCAGGAATTTTTATCTAAACTGTGTATCTACAGTAATGGATTATATAAAATGAGACAGTCTTATAAGCCTTATTTCTAGATATTTTATAGCCTTTTGACAATTATTTAAGTCTGCACGTAGAATTTATCACCACTTAAGTAGAATGTATTAGGACCGTAGAATCTCAGAGATGAATTTAAACGGTCTACCTTCTCTATTTCTATTATCTATACTACACTCCTGCTCCCATGGCTGAATCCTCTCCCTGATACATTAAGCAGTAATTATCAGCCTCTTTTTGAAATCTTCAGGCACAAAAAGCTCTCTACTTCCTGAAGCAGCCCATTCCACCAACCAGTAGCTCCAATTTTCAAAATGATCTTCCTTATATTAATCTGAAATTCAAGGGCCCATAGTTTCTTCTGCTGAAAGTATGTGCAAGTCTCTGGGAACTATCTCAGGCAGTTGAAGCCTGGGGATATTTCTTTTCCAAGTTTCAAAGTTCAAACTGCCAGAAAGAGCCCTGAAAGGGTCTAAGGTGTTAAAAGTGTCCATAAAACTGATGAAGAAAATAATAGCTTTTATCAAAGAGCACCAGTAGCATGTGGAAGAACGGGTTGTTAGGGTATATGGCTTTCATCTGCCACTCGTTTGTCAGCAGAGTTGATTCACTCACTTGGCTAGTTGAGAAGGTGGCCCTTCCTCCATGTGTGGTCTTCCTCAAGCCCCATGCTAAGACAAAGAAGTTGACCTAAGCTCTGTCTTCCGTAGGTCAAAGGTACCTGAATAGTTGAGTTATTTTAGTAGAAACTCTGAATATGGAATTGCAGTTTGAAGCAGCCAAAATATTCATTTTTATAGCTGAGAAAAGACTCTAACATGCAGAACGTGTTGTCTTGGAGAAGCCAGTGATGAAATGTGTTGGTTTGAGCCATAGCAACAGTTCACCTTTATATGCAGAGGAAATGGAAATCCATTTTAATCATCAATGAAAAGATAATCATTCTTAAGTTCCTTTCCAACATCTATCACAAACATACTAAGTTTCCTTCTAAAAATAAAACAACTGAGTTTTCCCTCCATCTTGTGATTTCCAATGGAACCTGAAAGCTGGTGTCCTATCCTCTTATGCCCTTAGTGGCCAATCAAAAGAGAACAGATTTTATTCATTAATTACATCATTGATTTATTCACCAAACATGCATTGAGCACTCACGCTGTATCAGACACAATCATTAGTACTAAATGTAAGAAATCCTGAGATCCTCAAATAAAATAGTAGAGTGTGGGTGGATTGGAGTAGACTGGTTTAGAAGATACTGAGGAAGGTGATTTGATGGTAACTAAATATGAGAGTAGTGAATGCATCAAGATTAACTCTCAAGTTTCTTATATGAGGAGTTGGGGAGATGGTGGTAAGTCCACAAACTTGGGTAAGGCACCCAATTTTACAGGAGCAACATACTGAAGGAAATCCGTAGGGAAAAGGTGAAATGGTGTATTTACCAATGATGGTATTTGGGCATCACGGTCTGGAAGCTCTTCTTCAGATATGGAAGCCCAGGCTTGGTAGTGTAGTGGACTTTATGGTAGAGAAGTAGCATCTTTTCTATAAAGAACCAGATTTTCTTTTTTTAAAAATAAGAGCTCCTGGTTAAAAGCTGTGTGTCAGATCCCATATGGGGGCTCTAAGATCTAATTTTACTTAAGGGCCCCAAGGCACAGAGGCTAGCCAAGATTCTGAGAAGATATCAAATAAAAATCTTGGAACCAATAGAAAGCAATTTTCATAATTAGGAGGAACACGGCACCCCATATATCATCATTAGTCTGAGACAAGGAACAGAAGGTTGGGGAGGGAAAGGATGGTTTCTCTAAACAGGGAACAGGTGGCCAGTGCAGTCAGGGCCAGCTAGGGAAACCTTAGGCAACTCTGCTCGAAAAATTCTCTGTTCCTCCCCTAGAGACTCTCAGATACAGAGGAAAACAGGATGGTTAGTTATTGGCAATTAGTTATTAGTTATTGGCAATGGGTGTTTGCCTCCATGATAGTGTTTTTATTCTTAACAGAGACACAGAGAAAGGCCAAAGGATAGAATTTAATGGCACCCATAGACACTGTGGAAAATGAAGTGTTTTTGTATGTCCTGATAAACTGAAGTTTTGATGTTACAAAATGTCCAAAATGCAATTTGGCTTTCATTTGAATTGCTTCCTGCAAAGTTAATTGTTTGCTCCCAATCCATAATTGATGATAGCTTTTCCCCTGTTGCAGTTAGACCAAGGAATCTTGGCAGTCTAGTGCTATAGAAGCCAGACACATGCAGGTAATAACACCCCAAGAAGAGCTGAAATATTAGCCTTCGGAGACACAGGCTGTGCAAATTTCTCTGGCTTACAAAAGAGACATCAGTTACACCTTACAGCCTGTCTTGTAGACTTAGTTTCATAAAAGTTGTATAATAATTTTGGAAAGTACAGATGACATGTCAGAAAAAATGCCAGAGGAAAAGCTCTGGGGAGCCTGATTAATCAGTTTCACAGTAGGTATAAGGAATGAGGGGGTTCTCATAGCTAAAGTAGTGATTTGCATGTCTAATTTTCTTCTGCCATTTCTTCTCCATTCCCATGATATCCAGTACAGAGTGACCATGCAGTGTTGATTGATCGAACAGCAACCACCACATACATGTCCTGCCCCACCACAAAAGGAAGGAAAGAATAAAAGAAAGAAAGAAAGAAACAAAAAACAAAACTAAGCAAGACAAAACAAATACCCATGTCAGTGGTTCAAAGATTAAGATTGTGGCTTTATGTAAAGTTCTTTCCCTTTGTAGACTTGCTGCGTAATTATTCAGGTATGATGGTTACAGTTTTTAAAAAGGAAGGGAAATTGTGGTATGTGGTATGTAAATATTTTGAAATGTTGTCTCTCTGTTTTGATCAGTTTTTGTTTTATTCAATTTGTCTTTATTAAATCTTATCAAAGCAAAGCTTGTTCTTCCCATTTCTCTGTTTTGATTACAGGACTACTGAATGGAGAGCTTTCTGATTTCTCCAAGGGAATTGTTTTGTAGAAAAGGCCATGCTAGATTTCCCTTGCCACTGCCTCTTTCTGCTTGGAAGGTAACTTTTACCAAGAGCTATAGCCTCTTAATCTTTTAGTGGAAATTGCTCTTGTGAAAACGAGCCCTGATAGTATCTTGGCTCACTAATTCATGCCATGTGGCTCAAAATTAAAGCATTAAAATTTCATAGATATAATACCATTTATAAATCATGTCATAAAAACATTCATTTTCTTATAGACCTTGAAAACTGGGCATGTATTCTTCCTCCAGCTGTTGCTTAAAATTCATTACAGCATACCAGTATTTGTCAAAAACAAAGCTCTGGTAAAGTGGGGAGATATTTAGGAGCAACACCCTCAGAGCATCAAGGCACTGTCCTCCCAGCATTGTGCACATGTTGCTCCCATTAGTGGTCATGGAAACTGCAAGCCCACCTCTGTGTAATCGGAGATTCCCGGCAGAATTGTATTAATGGAGCAAGTGGTTCTGGGAGAGTAGCTTTATCATTCTTTATGTCCTTATTCTGTTCACTTGGAGAAAGAGACTATTTACCATTTTCCCTAAATTTATCTCCTATAAAATTTCAATATGTTTAGTGGATGAAGGCAACAGACTAATTAAGTAGACGGTCAACATTTGCCACATTTCAAAAAATGACAATGACAGACGATTCTTTTTGCCATTTATCCTTAGGCAGCAGATGGGGACTTGATAATTGTTTAAGCAACAGAAATAACTTGCCCTAATTTACTATCTAGTTTTTTGTTTGTTTGTCTTTGATTATGCCTGAATAAAAACCTTTTGTCCATTTGAAGTGGTGGAAATTAGAATATCCATTTTGAGGTGTTTCTGGGATGTACATGCCACATATTTGGCTTGCAGATGCTAATGGATATCTAATCACATTTGCCAACCATAAAATCCCTATTGGTAAAACACTTTCATCTGCAATAATCTGCCACTTTCTTGAAACATGCTAATTTTCTTAAATAATGTAGAGGCCTATAAGGACTTCTATTTTATGTAAACAACTAGATGTAGTAAACAATCAGTTGCAAGAGGTCATTATATCATAATCTGGACTTTGTTACTTTTCAGAAGTTTGGGGTTTTTGTTTGTTTGCTTGTGTTGTCTTGTTTTAATTTCATTGGGCTAGCATTTCATAGTAGAGTATTAAGATGGATTCTTTGACCTTTGATATGAAAAGTAGCTGAACCATCTTTTTATTGCTTGATTTGTTGGACTGGAGAATATTTTATCTATTCAGTATTAAAGATTAGCCCTAGGAAACTGGGAGCTGCTCTAAAGTATGGAATTTCTAAGTCGAGTGCATTTTCTCCAGGCTAAAATCAACCTAGACACAGATATTTGATAGTGTAGAATTCCCTTAATCTTTTAGGCACAGCATCTGTATGCTCATTCACATGGACTCGTTTTACATACACTACCTACCCATGCCACCAGGATCATTTATCTGGTATGTAATCTGATACGTGTTTTTGTGCTAATTGAAATATTGGTTTGTTTGTTGTCAGCCTCAGATGCCTTCTCCAACAAGGCTAAAAACAATTTCAAGCAGAATACAAATAAGACGCATCTGAGGATATACCTATGCATACACAAATTTGTGTGTGTGTGGACATACATATATTCTACACAAATGCACTGAGGGAGAGAGCAAGAGTGAGTTTCTATTTTCATTCTATTGTGCTTACATATATTCATATGATTTCACATTGGGTATAGCTTTGGATCTGAGAAAACCAGACTATTATGTGTCTGGTAACTTCACTGGAAAATCTGAAAGAATCTAAATTAGCCAGTCCTGCTGATCTTTTGGATACATGAATTCATATGCCCACTAATTTGTTTTCTTTTTGCTTTTTATTGTGGAGAGGGGAGAAATCCAAACATACACAAATATAAACAGAATAATATAAAAGAAACCTCTATGCATCGATCACCAGCTCCAGAAAATACCAACTCATTGGTCTCTGCAGCCCCATCTTCATCATCAGTCACATCTTCCCAACCCTTCTCCCACCTGTTTTTTTGAGGCAAATCAAATAGCATATTATTTCATTTCAAAATATTTTATTATGTACTTTCCTAAGATAAAAACATAGTTTTTATATATGAGTAGAATACCAATCCCACACTAAAAAAATTCACCATAAGTCTTAATGTCATCAGATCTCCAGTCAATGCAATTATCTAATGCATCATACATTTTTTACCCATACATTAAAACATATGGGTACTCCTCTCCTTTTCTTTTTTTCTTCTTGCAGTTCATTTGTCAAACTGCAAGGAAAAAAAATGATTGTTTGTCCTGTAGCTTCTCACAGTCTAATTTTTGCTGATTGCATCCCTACGATATAGCTTAATATGTTCTTTGGTCTCTTATTTACTGTACTTAGTAGTTAGATCTAGAAGTTTTATTGTATTAGACTTTTGTGGGGTTTTCTTTTGATAAGACATTTACATATGTGGTCTTTTCTACTTAATAAAAAGCACACTATATGCTTTATCTCTTTTTGAAGTGCTAGCCATTAATGTTCAATGCTTAAATCCATTAGTTTATTAGAGATTACAAAATACTGGTATTCTTATTTTCTCATACCTTCATCATTTATTAGATGTGATACTTTTATAATAAAAATTTCCTCCTTTTTATTCTTTGGTGACCAGTAGTACAACTAGTGTAGCCAAGGGAGGATAAACTCTTGATTCCTTTATTTACAGTTTTCAAAATTATCATTAGTTCCCTACAGTATCCCTCGGTACTCAATAATTTTTTACTGTCATGAAGAACACAGGGATTTAAAATTTGTTGAAGTATTTCAGTCTATTGCATTTACATCATCCCTGTTGATGCTCAAATTGTCCCATCTTTGGCCTGTAAGAGGCTCTTACAGGTTGTTCTACATTCTTTTGACAGATTCACGTCCACTCTTCACTCTGTAGGGGATATGGAATCCCAGGGATTTTGGAAATTGCTGCTACCCTCTCCCTTTCACTAGGCCTGGGCTTTCTGTTTCTTGCGCTTTCCGGGTGTTCTGTCACATGACTTTAACTTGGAGATAGCTCCTGAAGGAGCCAGTGTTTATATGTAAATTATTGAGAAACACAAAAGTGCCAGAACACATTAGTTTTCAACAACCTGTTTTATTCTTCTCACATTTTTATGTTATCTTAGGGAACCAGATTCACCTGGTGTTTGGAATTCTAACTTTTTGGTAGCCCCTTAGCCCCAGGTAGCAAATTGCTGTGCTCTTTTTGTGTCTTCATCACTGCGTGGCTTGTGGTAGTCACTTGAATACTTGTTGAATGTATCAGTGACTGAAAGAACAAATAAACAAATAAGCTCATGATCTCTCTTTAATTTAAGATATAAATCTATTTTAGATATGGTGCCATGAAACAGAACAATCTTAGCTGGTAAGAGAGAGTTGATATTGCATGTGCAGGGTGAGAGTACATTTCTGAGTCATTTGGGAGAGGGGCTTCAATAGGAAACTGTCCCTTGAATGGAAAAGCCTTCCCTGTACAGTCTTTCAGACACTAATTTTGACAAGCACCAAAGCAAGACACATGCTTTGGAGTGTTATGGGATTTTATGCCAAGAGGTTGAAATAATTTAATGGATCTGGAGGGGGTGGAGGTAGCATAGAATTATGGTTGCTTTATCCATTTTTTTCTGATCTGTTTAGGTGATTTATCTATTCTGATTTCCCTGAATTGTTTAGTGCTGAGGTTTCATGGAAATAGGCGTTCTAAAAACCACTAAATATTGTTTTTTAATTACCTCATGGCCTCAAAGGAACAAGTAATCCTCATCTTCTTTTTATTGGCACTAAAATTCTCTATAACCACCAGCTCCCATAAAGATCATTCTTTTTAAAGCCTTGTTTTTTACTAAGGAACGTTGATTTTCTAGATACATCACTGCAGGATGGAGTCAGGCAAAGAATAATTATTGTCATTCAAGTCAGTGTTTCATAATCTATCTGGGTGCTAAGAGCCACCCCAATTGGGAAGAGTGCATGTGTTATAATAAAATTATCTATTCACCAGACAAGGAAAGCAATAACTTTGTAACATGTCGTATGTCTGTGTTCACATATATACACAGCTGGGGAGCAATGGTAAACAGTTTCCTAAACACTCACTAAATTCATGCTTATCAAGTGTCTTATTCCTTAAACCAATAGTCTACACAGACATTTTTACTGTACTCACTCCAAAGTAAATAATTTTTGAGCATTTAACCTCAGCAAATTAGGTTGAACCATATGAAATTGACAATTTGTGGGTCAAAAATACTTGAACATTGGCAATTTGATATTTTTCAACCTTCTAATTTTATTTATTAGTTACAAATATGTACATATGTACCATCATCATTAATTAATATAACAAGCACAATAACTCTTTGGGTAAGGATCAATAATATATTGGGTGTAAATCTGCATTTCCAATAGTCTCTTGGGTAATTTCTAAATCATTGAGTTAGTTCTGATGAGATCAAATCATCACAGTTTTTACTCTGATACTGTGGCTAGCTAGAAACTTGCCCTAGGAGATATGTCAGCTCTGACAGTTTCTTCTTGTGTCTATGTGCTTGCCTTGTTACTATTTTTAGTCAATCTATGTTTTCTTTGCAGAAATCTTTTTACGCCCCTTGTCCATTTTGAGAGGGCTAATTGATAAGTTGAAACTAAATAATATAATACATATATAAACCAGTTTGACTAGACCATTTAATTCAGAATATGTTGCACAGTACTCAAAGAGAAGATTTCACATGTTGACTCTGACGTGCAGATGAATGATGGTGCCGTAGACAATTAGGATATTAGATTTTAGTAGAACTTAATTGATTTCTAATTTTTCCAGTGACACAATGGATATAAATGAAAGTTCAAACCTAGTTTGAGTTGTGCCTCCCACATGCAGTCTTTCCATGTGGCTTGGATTTATAACAACTTGGTGGCTGGGTTCTGAGACAGAGCATCTGAAAAGCAAGCATTCCAAGAAATCAGGTGGACATCGGATAGACTTTCAAGTTCCTGACCCAGCCTTGGAAATCACATAGTGTCACTTCCTCATCCTTAATTAATTAAAGAAATTGCAATCCCATGTAGATTTAAGAGGAGGGTACATAGATATCTCTATAGAAGGAATGTCAAAGAGTTTATGGCCACTGTTTATAAACCACCACACTACTCAATGCGTAAATCCTTTAACAAATGGTCATCCACATTTACTACCTCTACTGACAAGGAGTTCTTTATCACAGAATGTAAACTATTCCTTTTTTGGGACAGTATTAAGTATTAAAAATATTTTCTCAAGCGGAACAAAAATATGCTTTCTTATTACCCAGTTTTTGTTCTCCCTTCTGCCCTCTGGAACACAGCAAGTCAGCTTTCCTTTTTGCTTGGAGGTAGTTTTCAAGTGAATTGTGTTTTCTTTTGGATGTTCACACTCCTAGTTGCTTTGACTCTTTCCTGTTTCTCTCATCATGTGGTTATCTTCTAAGCAGACAATACTTTATTTCTATTTCTCTTAAAGTACTACTAAATTTGAACCCATGTACCATTTAATACTGCCCCTGCAGACTGGGTTGTTAAAATACTATTTGCGTATGTAATAGTTTCTCAAAAGAATTATCTATAGAACAATTTATTAGTGCAAACTGTTAATATATAATTTTTCAGATACTCAGAGTGCCAGCATACTCTGAGCCAATGAGAGCTGATTTGGGAGACTATACCGGATGCTGTCAGGCAGCAAACGTTTGTGCCCCATATGGCAAATGTTCTCAGCCAGTGAATACTCTACTGTACCATACTCAGTTGAAAGTCTTCAGCAATGTTTGTATGTACCCCTCAGGAGCCTTTCTTTCTGCCATATATTTTTGTGTTCTAGTGAACTGTTTGAAACCATAATGGCCGACAAAATGTATGCAAGTGATAGTGCTGGGACTGAGGCAAAGAAACCCAGGAAGAATATTCCACTGGGTATTGACATGCAGGGCTTCCAGCAGCTTGAGAAGCCTTTGATGAAAAGGTCAAAGTAACAGATGGTAAAGATCAGCAGGAAATTAGGGATTGGTATAAGTCCTTTTGACATTCTGAAGGGCATTATAAAACATCCCTGTAGGATTGCCCAACAGTTGTTTGAAAAATTCCTAGAAGAAACTAAGGTTGAAATATGTCATGACTTCTAGTGATTTAACAAAAATGAAAGAGTGCCTGCCACTGTATAATGATTTAACAAAAATGAAAGGGTGCCTGCTGCTGTATAATGCCAGGAACTCATCTTTACAGGAACTATGTGCTTAGGACGCTGTGTGATGCAGATATACTAGCTACTCTTTCTTTTTCAGAAATGAGTGTCCCACACCACAATCATATTTCCATATTCTAGGTAAATTTTGATCAGAGAAGACTAAAGTAGAATTAATTTTCCTACAATATGACATTTTTCATCAACTACTTAAGGTGGCTTTAGCTTTTTAAACAGCTACATAACAATGTTGACCCATCTTAAGCTTCTTCAACAAAGATCTCCATATTTTTTTTCAGGTAAAAGTCTACAAAGCCCAATTCTGTTCCTCACCACCACTCTAATCTGTAATCTGATCATGGTGGTAATGAGGACCATGACTAATGTTTACTGGGCACTTGCTTAGCTCCAGGCACAATTAAGTGCTTTTCACTATTTCAAGAAATCCTCACCACAAACCTCTGAGGTAGTTGCTTTTATTATCCCTATCTTTTGTATGGGGAGTATTATAGAAGCTGGATAACTTGCCCAAGGTCTTATAGTTAGTAAATGGTGGAGCTGGGATCAGTGGAGCAGTTGGGATGATGTCAGATGTTGAATATGTCATTTATAATGTCAAATATCTATCCCAGGTTGGATTGTATTTGTAAACTACATGACAGCAGGATTTGATCTGAAACAGTGCTTGCTTGGTTCAGAATAAACGCTGAATGAATGAATATGTTGTAAGCCTGTTGATCCATGAATTCACTAATAAGCATCTGTGATGCAAAGCCCAATTCCTCTTGCTGCAAATCATGTCTGTCAATCTTAATGTGTACAGAAAATGTTTTTTAAAGCCATGATTTCATAATTGTAGGGTTCCAGGAAAACATCCTCTTGGGAGAGTCAGCAGCATTAAGGCATTGCAATATTTTTGTTCAGGACGCATTAGGTATCTCTGATTTTCCAATATCTTAAATGCTAGTAGCAGCTTCAGATATGAAATTACTTAGTAAGCAATTCTAATAGGAGAAACAAGATCTAAAAGAGAAACATATAAGGAATCCTACTTCTGGCTCTCAATGGAAACTGGCATGAGTCATGCTAGCTCTAAAGAAATATGGTATCCACCACTGAAATCATGCAACAAAAGAAACTTAGCTGAAATGGTTGAATTGAGCTTTCTCAAAGGCCAATTGACCTATTTTGTCCGATGGTATGTGGAAAGAAATGATATACGCTACTTCCCAGCAGAAAATTTCAGAGGCCTTATGTAATATACTGCCACATGGGGCTTTTTCTCTGTCACGAGGCCAGCAATGTCCCAAATATGAGTGTTAGCCTGGGTCCCAGAGTGAAGAAGACATCTACCCAGCCCATTATGATAAAGCAGTACTAGCAAGAAATAAGCTAAGTCCTTGAGGACTTGGGATTGTTACCACAGCATGTGTAACCTAAGCTGACTAAAAAACTATAAATATGCTTGGCCGGGCGCATTGGCTCACGCCTGTATTCCCAGCAATTTTGGAGGCCGAGGCAGGCAGATCACCTGAGGTCAGGAGTTTGAGACCATCCTGGCCAACATGGTGAAACCCCATCTCTACTAAGAATACAAAAAATTAGCCGGGCATGGTGGCACGCACCTGTCATCCCAGCTACTTGGGGGGCTGAGACAGGAGAATCTCTTGAACCTGGGCAGTGGAGGTTGCAGTGAGCTAAGATTGTGCCACTGCACTCCAGTCTGGGTGACAGAGTGAGACTCCTTCTCAAAAAAGAAAAAAAAAACTATAAATATGCTTAAGGAAATCAGGGCTGAGGGTGGAGAAACACGTTAGGCATAAGAGGAAGAACAACACCTTGCAGTCCCAGGCGCTTCCAGAGAGGCGACAGCCTAAGTGCAGACACCACCTCCAAGGCATAGTTGGACACACTGGGTGGAAGGGCAAACACAGAGTAGATGCACAGTTCATGCTGGAACCAGATCCACAGTTGAGGGCCCAGGAATAATATGAAAGAAAACAGTATCTTCATGTGGCAGAAAGTGAATAACATTTATTTTAGCATTCATTTCATCTAATCTTATTGCTCTTCCCTATCATAAACAACCCATTTCATAAGCCCTTCCTTAGAAATACATAGCTCTCTACCATCTGTCAGTACCTTAAAATCAATCAAATACCCAGTGGATTTTTATTTTACTTATTTATTGCTTAAAAGAATAGCTTTAGATTATGCATCTCAAAGTCTGTGGCATTGAGAAGTCACTGGCCTGGAATACCCTGCCACCTGCAAAAATCAACTAACCTATCTCACTTCAATCCATTTCAAATATTTAGTTTCTAATTAGATTTCATTTGTGAAAAGGGTTCTACAACCAAAAATGCTTAAAATCACTGCTTCTGATGAGGCCACGGGCTCATTTCAACTACTTTGAAATGATTATCATCAAATTCTGTGGACTCTGTTTTGGTCTGTCCTAATCTCAACCCTTCTTTCCAATGCATGTGGCAGAAGCAGCTTCACTACAGAGATAAATATTCATGTGCTTTGCATTTTGCTCACAGGCACTGTATAAACTATATTTAGAACTCTGAATGTTGAGATGTACTGTGTCAACATTGAAATTTAATTACTGTGATGGACTTTAAATCCATGTACCTTCTTGCACTGCAGAGTGAATATTACCTCTTGTGTTTCTTCATTCTCTTTTACATTCCTATAGAAGAGGGTTGCAATCTGTTTAACCAGAACACCCACCTGCCCTTCTCCTCCAAGTGAATGAAATGAACTCTCAGTTTTACGACTGTTTTATCTTTGTATTGTGAAAAAGAAATATTGTCTTGCTAAACTCTTTGGACACTTCCCAATATGCACTATCTCTCTGCTACTCCTATTATTACTCATTCTGGTAATAAATGATAATGTTCATTGCTAGGATTTGTAAAGCACTGTCAAGTTAGCCCATTATTTTAAACTCAGGTTAAAGTAAGGATTTTAGATTTATGTAAGCCTGGTGCAGTTTCATTAAGAACCAAAGGCATTTTAATTTTTCTCCCTCTACCCAAGGGACTTTACACTTCTTAATGTGACATTAATCAGTGTTTTAATATTTCTTCAAAATGTATCTATTCTCTGCATGCTATTTACCGTCTTTGTCAAAGTCAGTGAACAGGAATAAAAAGTAACTACATGATATAGAAACTACGGTCTTCTTGGCCCTTGTGTAATAGCCAAGTGGATGCTGTTAAAAGTGAATCTATCCATGGTGCCTTTCCTATTTCTGTACAGGATTTTGATTTCATTTTAAATGAATGTCATAAACCCCAGGTCTGAAAACTAATAGAATTTTTGCATTTACCTACTGATCCATAACCTTTAAGTGAGACTGTGTGTCCATTTGCAGTCAGTTCGTTGGATGATGCAGTGCTTTAACACTGAATGAAAAGATTGCTGCTATATTCCAGACACCAGATATGAAGGCCAGTTTGGGTGGATTATTCTTAGAATGACTTTATATTAGTCCTGATGGGTAGTACAGTCCCTTAAATGAGAGGAGACAAGGAAAGAGACGTGTTTGATTACCTGACACCGACTCACTTTGGGAGATGGAAGGCTAATTAGGAGTCCAGGAATTGGCAGAACATATTGTCTGAGTCCTGGTCAGTACACAGTGAGTGTGTACACTGTTGCTGACGGGCTGGTCCCCATGGAGATATTACTGCTCGATCAGTTCTCCTCAGCGCCTGTGTGTCCAGAGCTGTGACTGTGGCTTTGAGATGCCTGGCTAACAGGCAAAGTTCTCTAGATGCTGAGAGTCCGGCGAACATGTGGAGGAGGCTGCATTCTGCTGCCCATCCTGGCCCTGGGCAGTGTGATGCAGCATATGCTTGCACACAACGAATCAGGTCCAAATCCCACTTCTAGGCTTACTGGTTGAGTGACCTTGGGAAAGTTATTTAATCTCTAAATTGGTCTCTTCATCTGTAACCTGATGTTGGTGTGAGGATTAAATATGATAATCCAGGAAAAGCATCCCATCAAGTTCTGGGCACATAATGGCTCTTGATAAATGGAATTTAAAAGGAGAGCCTGTCCCTCAGGCAGTTCAAATCTGGTCTAATGACTTCCAATGGATCAAGAGACGTGGCATGTGGGTGGAAAAGCCTGAAGGCTGGGATTGGTGAGTGAGACGCTCAGGTTACCAACAGGTGTAGACAGGTCCTGCTACTGGCTGTGGCAGCACCAGTTCTCCATAAACATCCATCGGTTAGGATCCACCAGGCCTTGAGGAGAGTAAAGAGGGCACTAGGGGACCTATCCCTGGGAGACCTGGCATAAACCCAAAGGAGAGAAAGGTGGGAAACAGGGATGATGAACATACAGAGCACATGTTTCTTCTTTTCCATTTTTACCAGCAGCCAGTCTGCTCCTGACCAGACCAGATCTCAGCCTAGATCCCATTCCTCTTTGTACTGCATATTCCCCTAAAGACATCCTAAAAGAGAATGATAGACCCAGTGAATGCTTAGTAGCCACAGGTAGTTTTTTTGTTTGTTTGTTTAAATAGGGCCTGTCCAAAGAAATATAACAAAAAAATAAAGCATTCTACCTAGTTTTTTTTTAATGTAGCCATATCCAAATAAAGTGTATGATCCCTTCCCCACCTATCTCCTCCCTTTCATGTTTTCTTGGTTTCTGCTTTTCTACCACAGAAAACTCCAGTGTCTTTGTGCTACGTAGAACACAAGGGATGGGTCAGTCAAAGTTGCTCAGAAATATAAGCTAAGGAAAAGAAGAAGTGAATTGAACTTCAAAACTAATAGCACAAAAGTAATGCACTTGATATTTGCCATGGACAGGATACTGTAAGTCAGTGCGTGTGCTAATTGGCCATTTGCCTGTGTATCCTTAAATCCATTTCCCTCCCTTCCTCTACTATGCTGTCAATCACAGGAAACACCATTTGGGGGCTCCTTTGACAACTAGCTTCTAGTAGTTTTGACAATCACAGGTACTAGCAGAAAACTGTAGGATGACGAAAGGGGAGAAGTCACCGTATTTCTCCCTCTGCCTTGGGGAGGCATTTCCAGCAGGAAGAAGCTGTGTCTTCTGTGGCTCCACTCCCACTAGACATCCCTTTCCTTCATGGTCCCGGCTTCTGCCAGGCAGCCACTAGGCTCCACTAGTTCCAGCCTGAGTAACTGGTTTCTGGAAATACCACGTCCTAGAAGCAGTGGCTTCCTGTTCTTATATATCTTTGAATTGCCTCCTCTGTCCCTGATTAGCTTTTCAGGTCATTTATCATCTATGTAACCAATTCCAAGTATTAAATTTTCTCTGTTTAAAGCACTTAGAGTAGTTTTTATTTCCTGTGTAGATCCTGACTGATACACTGGTGATTTGAATCTATTCTGCTCAATGAATTAGTAGAATGGGAAAGTTAATGTATTTAAACAGCTATGTCTCTATGCAGCTCTGAATAAAAACAAAAATGCATAAATAATGTACTAAGACATTTCATCACAGCAAAACACTGCTTTGGTTTCTGATATTTCATGCCATTTGCAAATATCTCCTTATTTGTTATTCTGGGGAGTTTTCATTAGGGCTAAACTATTTCACATGACAAGTACTTTTACAGCAGTTTGCAAAAATCATGCACTTTCCCAGGTTAAAAAGAATAACCCTGAACTAAATTTTACCTTCACCTTTTGCTTCCTGACATAAGTCCCATTTCTAACCAACAGACCTTCCCAGCGCCCTGGTGTAAAGGAATCTACCTGGCCCACAGGACAAACGTGCCCTGACCAGCTTTCCACGATCCCCTTCTGAGCTGAAAAAAAATGTATTAAGTGGTTAAAGAATAAAACTTGGTAATTCTTATAAGAATTCAGACAATGAATGGCTTATAAAATGGGCCGTTAAAATAATTCATGTCTGAAATTCAGCATTAATATGATGCAACATGTCAGGTGGTGGAACTGACTCCTCAGAGCTCTACTCCTAACTGCTTGGCTGCTTGAGTAATATTAAGAGAATCCATCTGAAAGAAAGGGAATAGAAATACTGACTTGTTCTAAGGGTAGCTTAAATAAGCTTTGCAAATAGCAAGATCCCACTACAAGCAGATGAACTGGGCATTCAGATACCTAATGAGTTAGAAAGCAATTCTTCCTTGATACCCAGCACCCCTTCATGCATCTAGTTTTTGTCCATACCAAACTTGGGAAGTAGGGAGCAACAATCGTCCTTACATTCTCCCTGAGAGGTGGGAGGAGGGCTCCAGTTCTGCTCTTGTAATCCATTTTTTATTCAGCGTCACCTTCTCTTTCAATGGGCTAAGTATCCTACAAACTGGGGATGCATCTTAATTAATTCTGGCCAGGTTCAATGGCATTTAAGAGCAGGATTGGCAAGTGGCCTTGGAAAATATGCTCAGTATAGCCAAGTTGTACCCTTGAGGACCTCTGTACTTAAGATGTACCTGTGTTTCTGCTCCCCATCAACTAGGATCCATAGATCTCTCTTTGTAATCAAGACCCATGCTTTACTGAGGTTCTGAGCAGCTGCTCAACGTGACCACATTTCATCTGCCATTACTTTTTAGTGTCTTTTAATATGAAGGAATGCATTCATTCTGTAAGAAAAAGAGTATTAGAATTTTAGGAAGGCTCTCAAATAATGCAACAATAAATTCTTCAATACCCAGTTGTCAGATGTTTCAGTAAATTGCAAATATCAGATTACTTTTTTAAATTATTTCAAACACACACTGGGAATTAAACAAGAACCATATATTAGAAAAGGAAATAAGCTTACCTTTTCTATTGTAAGACTCCAAGCACCCTCATGGATCTTCATGGTAGAGATTTTAACAACACTGCTAATACTGACTTACTTCCAATCAGAGCTGAGAGATCAAACAAAAACAAACTCTCTATGGATGTACTCATTTTTTTAAACCCACATTTAAAATTAATAATTTTCTTAGGCATTCAATGTGAATAATAAAGCTGAACTCATTTATTTAAAGTTGTAAAGTTTTAAAATAGCTCTAAATTAGTTCTCTGTGATACAGGAAACCAGCATGCAGAAAGCCAGTAACTGTCTCACTGTTTCATCCCTAACTGTGGGATCTTGGGCAAGTTACTTAATTGTACTTGTGTCCATTTTCTCTGGAAAGTGCATATGGTAACAGGGCTCACCTTGGTTGGTTATTATGAATATTAAAGTAGATGATTCATTTGATTATTATTCAATAAATATGCATTGAGAGTCTCCCGTGTAACATACATGGAGCTTGCCCTGTTGAACTTATGGTTTGGAAAAAGAAATAGAAATTAATCAAAGAATAATATAAATAAGTGTAATTATAGCTAGACGAAAGCTACTAAAGGAAGATATTTGATGCTATAAGAATACATGACAGGAGACTGCACTTAATCTGTGATGATAAAGGTTAGGAAAGTTTCCCTAAAGAAATACAAATGAGATATGAAAGACTGGTAAGAGTTAACCAGGCTGTGTGCGTATGTGTGTGTGTGTGTGTCTGTGTGTGTATGTGTGTTTAGGGGCTGGAGTAGACATTTCAGGCAAAGGGAATAGCTGGCATATATACCCAGGTTTCCTCTGGAAATTCACCACCCTGAGGAACCACTGTTAACCTCCCTTCCAGTTATGTTTATCTTTTATTTTCAGCTAAGTAAATTTTATTTTGATTCAAAAGTCTGGGGAATTACTTTGACATTAGGTGTGTGTGTGGTGGAGGGTCCTCTGATGATGTGCCTGTATTTTTTCCAGAGAGCCCAGGGCAAGTGTGTATGATGCAGATTTATCCTGGACATACATCATGGGCACATATTATCATTCATTCAGAAAATATTTATATATTTATCAGGCACCTGCTTCATGCCTTGCATTACCCTAAACACTGAGGATAAAGATGAATAAGACACAGGCTCTGTCTAGGACTTTAACCCTCAGTTGAGTGAGGGAAAGAGATAAGAAGACACATATTTGTATTATGCCACATCAGAGTTGTGTATGTGAGGTAATAAATTCTTGTAGCATGGAAAATGGCCCGGCTGCCTCTACCTGGGAGGGCCATGAAGACTACACAGAGGAGGTCATATGTGAGCAGAATTTAAAGGAAGCCTAAGAAGGACGTTCCAGAAGAACATGTACTAGGGCACCTCATCTATGTCCCTAGGACCTAGAAGAAGAGTGCCTGGCGTGTCATACCTCAATAATAAATATCTAACTAATTTACAGTTGGCACGGAAAGAAGTTCTTTGAGTTATTCTGAGTGGATCAAACATAGCATGCAAGTAAAGGGTCAACCTGCAGAGAAGTGGCCAGAAATGTAAAGAGAGATAAAATTGTGAAGATGTTCTTATGTAAGGTGAAGAATCCCAGATTTGATTCCCTAGTTTAAATGATGGAAAGCAACTGAAGCCTTTTAATCAAGGAGAATGACATAATCAGCTTTGCTTTATAGAAAACTCACTGTGTCAGCAGTTTAGGGGATGGAAAAGTGGGAGAAAAGACTTAAGCCAGAGAGATCGTCAAGAAGAGATTATACTTGTCCAGAACAGAGATGATGAGGTTTGGAGTGAAGGAAGATGGAAAGAATGCATTTCAGAAACATTTTGAAGTAAAATCCATCAAGAATACATGGGATTAAGGAAGAACAAAGAGACGGGGTGATGAAGAAATGTTTCTGGCCTACATGACTGCTGACACCATTCATTGAGATGGGAATACAGAAATGAGAAAAGGGTTGAGAAAGTGCAAGATCACTTTGGGGCATGGTATGGATAAGGTGCATGGGTGTATGCATGAGGGAAATGTCCTGATGGAGAGACCACTGGGTGTCTTATACAGATTTGGGAATCATAAAATTGCTTCCCAGGAGAAAACAGAGAAGAGAAGGCACGCAGAAAGCATTTGGAGCCCCTGACCCTGGCTCTATCACCGCCCACTCCTCTTCACCTCAGACTTCCTGGTCACTCCTTCCTACTCACTGAGGGCCCTGTGGACTGGCTCACATTTCCCCACTGCCCAAATTCCTGCTCTTGCTCAGCCGTTCTCCCTTGACAAATTAGCTATCATATCAGGTATTGACCTTTTCAGGACAAGAAAACCAGAATAAATGCCAAGAGACATCTTGCCTTCTCTAGCATAGCATTTGGGGACACAGAGGAGAGGATGTGTGCCTTACATAACTTGGAATGGTGAGGAGTGAAAAATCTTACAGAGAAGCCAAAGACTATTTTATACAAATCCACTTTTAAAAGGGGAATTCTTTTCCACATACAAAGAACCAAAAATACTGGTTTTGTCCTCCTTTTTTTTTGTTTAATGTATATGCACTCACAGTTGCTAAGAATTAATACTGAAAACATGATTTTTTCTAAATAACTCCTTGAGAAGGCACTTAAAGCCTCCATTTGTTATCCAAATGTAACACGAGGACAAGAACAGAAGAATTATTTCATAAAGAAAATAATCAATGAATCATTTATCAGTTTTCCTACCCTTTGTATGACAAATTGTAATTAGTATGATGTCTTTGTTGGCAAGTGCTTATCAGACAAAATGCAGTATAGAAGCAAAGGAAGATTCTGTAAAGAACTGTGTTGTTTTGAAGACCTAATTGTGATGTTATCTCTGGAATTTTCTGTGATTACATTGTTAATTTTTAATCTGGTATCCTTAGTAGCAACAAGGTTATTAGCACCTACCTAGAGTTCTGAATGCCCACATTAGATAACACAATCTTGGCATGGTGAACATTTGGAAATAAACATTTGCCTAAGATAGAAAAGAGATTCAGAAAGCTTTGATGGCCTTGGACAGGGCATAATTTTGAGAAATTGAATGTGGCAGAATAAAAAGAGGTTTTATCAAGCATCTTTCTAAAGTGCTTTCATAAATTTTCTCTTTGGTAAAGAATGTACCACACCCGATCAAGAGTGTTAGAATTGCCTCTCAGACACTTTATCTGAGATTCTTTACTCTACTTTCCCCAAAGTTTGTTTTCACTTCAATAATTAATTTTTGAGTGCCTACTCCTTGTGATACTTGTTGGAAAATCAAAGATAAATGGGACCCAGTCTGTGCTTTCAAAGCACTCACACTGGCATCCAGTGGGAACACAGGCCTGTAAACAAATGGTTTCAGTATGATGTAAGAAGCATACTGATGTGGCGATCATAGGAACAGGGATGGCAGAGGAGGGAGACCTACTCATTTGAAATAAGCCGCCTACTCATTAATGGAATCTCTGAGGATTACTAAGATTTCCACAGAGCCCATCACAAGTAGCATGAGAAAGACCCCAGGGTGGAAGGGGGCCCTCGTGCTGCCCCTTCTCCCCTTATTTAGTCAGCATGGAGCCCCTGGACAGGCTTTGAACATGGCTCTGAACAGGGCTTAGGGGATAACTTTCAGTGACTGCTGAAATCCAGTCATATGACTATGTGATTTTAGTCATGGCTCGTGGAAATAAATATGCTTTTTTTAGGAGTATAAACATAAAAAATACTAACAAAAAATGAAGCTATTTCTACATATCCAGAACTATTTTTTTTAGAGGGATAGCAGTCTCATCAGTCAATATTACAAATATGACATTCCTTTATTTCCATCTGCAAAATTGTTCATGAATAAACAGAAAAGAAGAATACACCTCATCTACCCAACTCTTTAAAGGTTATAGCCTGCTCTTAGAAACATGTTTGTCCCTTATCTCAATACCTATATTGACTTTCAATACCTTCTAAAGAACCAAAGGTCTCTAATACCCTCTTGTTCCTCTGTTTTCAGAGGATGTGTGTTACCAAATTTAACTGTGTAATAAGTTATTCTTAATTACATTCGGATATTTTCTCCTCCTAAAGGAAAACTAAATAACAATAGATAAATAGATGGATGGATGAATGGATGCATAGATTAGCTAGCTAGCTAGCTGGGTGATAGAATAGATAGATGTAGATAGATAAATACATAGACAATAGATAAAGCTGCTCCTTTGGGCTCTTTAACCTCTTTGATCATCTTTCAATAAACTATGTTACCACTTAATTAGCCTGAATGAGTACCTATTGCAATGCTGATTCTTGATTTTATTTATGTGACCACTCAACAGATATGTCTAGATATATAAGAGAATATAATACACCATTCCTCATCTGTCTACAGCCTTTCCAAGGAGGTAATTGATCATAGTATAGATAGTGTTGCACTGTATCCCATATCCTGTTTTCCCTATTATTAGCATTTTACATTAATATTTTTCATTTGTCACATTGATACATTACATTATTATTAACCAAAGTTCAAACTTTATTGAAATTGTCTTAGTTTTTCAAAAAAAGGAGAGATGTTTTGCCAGGTATGTCCTGCAGACCCTGGCCGAGCAATGGATGAAAGGGGTACTCAGACACAGGTATACAGTGTAAGAGCAGCTAGGGGACTGCTGAAGAGTGAACAGTCTCGATAAGCTGGGGCTCCTTGCTTTTATTTAGTACAGACATAATGCCGAAAGCCTGAAGCCAACACAATCTGTGGGCAATTAACATTATTGTTCCTCCTTTCAGGGAGCAGTCTTGTGCTGGCATGATCAAAGGTCAGTTCCTGGTTAACATAAGTAAACAAGCCTGTTTACACTAAATTCCCCTACACTTCCTTGTACCTACTCCTTGCCCTCTGCCTCAGGGTAAGAGAACAGCTGCCCTCAGCTTATTCTCCCCCAAAGCTATGCAGAGCCTTCTGACCTTTCAGAAGGTTTGCACCCTTTCCCTGTAATTTCTCCCACCACTCTGACTGATCTCCTGCAATGTTTAACTGGTGTTATATTCTAAGCTTAATCAATTGCACACTTAAAATGTTCAGAAAACACTCAGGATAGTGGACAAGAATCATTTCAAGTCCCTGAAACCTCAAAGTCTTTAGCATATACTAACCTTCAGGTCTACATACTAATGTGTAATTTTCAATGCACTGTCAATAACTATCAATAACATCATACACACACACACACACACACGGCCATTTTGGATTTGATTTTTACATTGCAGTTACATATATAAAAGTGAAGTTATAGATTTTAAACATTTGCATATTTCTTAAACTTTCTTTTTAAGGATATATAGATTTGATCTCTCTTTTACCCTCCCCACCAAATAATGGCCCACTTGACTTAGGGCAATGGGGGTGTCCTGTAGTTGTTTATTATGAAAAAGTTGTTCTCAGGCCTGGAGACATGATTAGAACCAGCTGGGGAAATTGCTTTTGAGTAGCAGTGACTGACTTTTACTCAGGGGATGCAGCTTTAATTGATCTGTGCAGTCCCCTTATCCCATCTTTTTATAAGCTCCCCAGGTGACTGTAATGCGCGGCCAAGGCTGGGAACCACTGCATTGGAAAATGCAGAATTTATCTCTTTAATTCAAACAAACATATGAAATGCGGACCTTGTGTATTAACATAAAGCCTGGAAGACTGCTAGAAAACTCTTCCAGGACCTCCTGCTTTAGCTTTGTTTCCCCTTTGCACTCAAGCAGAATTAATTACTTCCTACCTAATAACGTATTCATGCCTCTTTTATTTTACTTATCATGTAGAATTATAATTATTTTTTCAGTGCCTGTCTTTCCAGTTAGACAGTTGGTTTCCGAGGCCGAGATCATGTCTTGTTTATGTGAAATAGCCTCAGCTTTTAACACAATTCTGGCACATAGTAGTTGCTCAATAGGTATCCTAGAAAGGGAAGGTGAGCATAAATCAGAAAAAAGATACAAAGTGTAGTTTAGTATTAACTGAAAATAATTTCTTCTTGGATAAGCACTCACTTCTAACTACAGGAAATGTAATGTAGACAAATTTGTATTTTCTTGTATTCTGATCTTCATCAAAAATAATGGCAGCTATCAATTTTTTATTTAAAGAATTTAACCCAGCATCTCATTTCGGGAAATAAAGCAACATATATTGAGGTAGGGATTGCTAACAAGTGAATAGCTAGTTCTGTTAAGCCATAATAAAATTGAAATAATATCAGCCTGGGACTTTTCTCTACATTTCCTATGTCAGAACATTTGCAGTAACTGTTGCTATCAATGGATCATACTCTTGACCAGCTGGGATTGTCTGAGTTTCCACACACAAAGAGATGGATGGGATGCTATTAGTTAGTCTCTTTAGACCTGAATTCAATTTTGATTGAACATGTTTATACTTGTGAGCTTATAATTATCCTTGAGTTCATTTTAAGAGATGGTTTTAAAGATTTCTTTTTTCCCTTCTCACTAACTACTGCCGTGTTTTCAAAGAGATTTACTAGCGTAAAAGATTTCTGGGGACATTCATAAAAGGGAAGAAAATCCATAGTTTAGTCTGAGTCTAAAAGCATAAACCAGAGGGGATGCCAGGCATCTTTCTACTGAGTAGTTTCCCCGTTGATCAAAGTTAGGAAGCTTGCTAATGACATTCTTATCCAGAACTTTTGGAGAGTAGGGAGAAACTAACAAAATAGCAGAGAGCTGAGGAATTCCAATTTTACTGATCATTCATTTTGAATAATCTCACTTATTTACTCAGTAAATATATGTTGCTTGCTTACCATATATTTATTTCAGTAAGTATATGTCGCTTGCTGGGTCCTGGTAATGACAGTGGTGAGTTTCCTTCCCTTGTTAGTGGGATCTACAGCCACCTATAACTTAAGATTCTCCCCCACACAGCCCAGACATACACACAACGCTAAGATCTGAATGCCTGTGCCCCCAAAAATTCATAAGTTGAAATCCTAACCCCCAAGGTGATGTGAAAAATGTACCAAACCCTGTCCAGAATTTTGGAATTGTCTCCCAGATACTTTATCTAGAGACTCTTTGTTCTACTTCCCCACAAGTTTTTCATTCCAGTATTTAATCATTGAGTGTTTCTGCTTGTGATACTTGTTGCAAAGTCAATGATAGTCAAAGAAGTTCAAAAACTGGTTACTTTGGACTTAACAAGCAAATGCACTTATAGGTGGCTTTTGAAAACCAAAAGTACATCTAAGTAGAGGGCTTCTGTTTTTTATAGTGATTATATGAAGAGTAATGGGCGAAAAGCATCAAAGCTGGAATTGGAGCTCTGGGGTCTACACCGTTTCCAATGAATCATTCCTAATGTGATGCTTTCATGCATGCTCTTGGCTCTGTCTGGGATGTCTCCTCTCCACCAGGCCCTGATTTCAGTCATCCAGGCCGAGTTTAATTGTGTATAACTGTCTTCGTTTATTTGGGGCACTAAAACAAAAATAACAAAAATACTATAGACTGGGTGTCTTAAACACCAAAAGTTTATTACTCACAGTTCTGCAGGCCGGGAATACCAAGATTAGGTTACCTGCAGATTCTCTGGTGAGGACCTGCTTCTTAGTTCACAGACAGCATCTTCTTGCTGTACCCTTACATGGTACAAGGGGTAAGAGAGCTCCCTGTGATCTCTTTTAGAAGGGCACTAATCCTATTCATGAGGGCTCCACTCTCACAGCCTAATGACCTCCCAAAGGGCCCAGCTCCAAATACCATCACAACATATGAATTTGTGGGAGATATAAACATTCAGCCTATAGCCATAACCAGATGCTTTTGCAACCAAGATGGTGAATTCTTCCTGAGCACGTGCCAGTCAGACTCCAGGAGAGCAGGGATCCCATGCACTTATGTACTTCCATCCATCTCACAGCCTCCATCGCTTTCAGAAGGTTGAGCTGCCCCCAGGTACCAAAGCAAGGACTGGAATATAGCTGAGAGATAGAAATGTTTTGCAAAATGTTGCTTACAGATTCAGAACTTAAACTGATTTTGATCTCTTGGGAAATAAATATGAATTCTAATCTGATTTCAATCTTTCTGGAACAAAAAACCTTTTGTATCTATCTTTCTTCAATGATGGGAAAAAGTAAAATACCTTCCAAGCCTCCACTAATCCTTCTACTGATGTCTTCTATATTCGTGATTCAGATGTGCCTTGTAGACAAGCACAGATCTTCACTGCTCACTTCTGCCGTAAATGCTTCACAAATTAAAAAAAAAAAAAAGGTAAGCCTCCGTTAGACAGAAAGAAAATGATTCTTTTCACTGTATTTAAGAGGACTGATTAGGGCATTTCTTCAGTAGTACCAATGTCTACCATATGCTTCTTCCTAAACTTATATAAAAATAAATTTCTGACAAAAATATGTAAAATCTAAACATGTCTAACTAATTCTCACTGCATTTCTATGCTTTTCATGGAAAGAGAAAATAACGATGAAACTTAGGAGTATTGAAATATTTATTTTTCAAAAGTAATCTACTTTATTAATATTATTTGCTTCTTTTTTCATGGTTGTAGGTTCATTGCATTGCTTTTTTCTTACAGACATTTTGATAATTGTTGATTTTCATAAGTTTGATAGAAGAATGCCATTAATACTTCTCATTTATTTTTCATTATCTGTTCACATTAAAATAAATTCTCTCTTGTAATTTTCTTATGCATACAAATAAATGGAATATTTATGTAAGATTTTGTGGTTTTTTTTTAGTTTTAGAGTATGAGCTTATTATAAGGGAACTGTTGTAGATTAAACTTTTTAAATTGTACTTTAAGTTCTGGGATACATATGCAGAACGTGCAGGTTTGTTACCTAAGTATACAGGTGGCATGGTGGTTTTCTGCACCCATCCACCCATTATCTAGGTTTTAAGCCCCACATGCATTAGGTATTTGTCCCAATGCTCTCCCTCCCCTTGCCCCCCACCCTCCGACAGGCCCCAGTGTGTGATGTTCCCCCTGTGTCCATGTGTTCTTATTGTTCAACTCCCCCTTATGAGTGAGAACATGCGGTGTTTGGTTTTCTGTTCCTGTGAGATTAAATATTTCATGATGAAAGGAGCAAAGTGTTGTGTCTACATGTGAAAAATCAAGTTTAATTCAATCTAGATGGATGAAATACCTGGAATATCCAAGTAATTCTAGTAAAATTCGTTGTTTATTTTATTCCTCCCACTACCGTATCGTGTGTATGTGTGTGTGTGTGTGTGTGTGTGTGTGTAATGTTGCTCAGAACATATAGATAAATACTTCCATTCTCCATCACAATTTATTGTTTTGGGTAATGCATATCAATGAGGTTATGATTATTCACACACAATTTTCAGAATATACAATTTTATATCCTATGTGCTGTGTTTGTTCTCTGCAGCTGGGAAACTGACCTGGTGAGAAGAAAAATAGGTAGCCCTTAACATCTATTTTAGAACAAAAGTTATTTTAAGATAGATGTTACAGACTGAATGTTTGTGTACCCTTAACATTCTTATATTAAAATCTTGCCTCCCTACTGTGGTAGTATCAGGAGGTGAGGCCTTTGGGAGGTAATTAGGATTGGAAGAGTTCATGAGCGTGGGGTCCTCACGATTGGGATTAGTGCCTCTAGAGTCATGAGAGAGCTTGCTTCCCCTCTCTGCTCTCCGCCATGTGAGGATACAATAAGAGTCACAGTCTGTACACAGAAGAGGGCTCTCACCAGGACTCAACCATGTAGGCACCGTCATCTCAGACTTCCAGCCTCCAGAACTATGGAAAATGAGTTTCTGTTGTTTCTAAGTCACCCAGTTTACGGTAGTTTATTATAGCAACCCAAATTGACTAAGAAAGTTAGACTAGTCTGGAAATGGGACCGCCTTCACCTTTCCCAAGTGAAAAGTCAAATTTCAACCCCACCCCTATTATTCATTCCATCCAGCCTTCACTGAGTACTTCCATTGTGCTGGGGACTAGGGACACAAGAACTGATAAGACAGGTCCCTGCTCATTGTCCTCTGCTCATTCCCCTCCAAAAAAGTCTAGGATCTGAACGCATGCCAGTCTCCACCTCATCCAGTGTATAAATCTATTCCAACCCTGTGGTTATGTCACTGTGCTGAGAGTGCATTGTGCTATGTCTTGAAGATGTCTGTCTTGTACGTTTTAAAACATGTCAAGGTTATTATAAAATAAATGCATCAAAGCAATACTTTTGCCAGCTTTCAACTTATGAATATGGATTGGCTTTAATAACTAGATTAGGACACTACTTCAGAAGCCATTTATCTAATGTATTTTTCCAAATGTTATTTCATCAAAAAATTTCCTGGAAATGAACAAGATATATTGAGGCCAAGATGCCACCTAAAAAATATTCCCTTTTGGTGGGGCATGGTGACTCACGCCTGTAATCCCAACAGTTTGGGAGGCTGAGGTGGGTGGATGGCTTTAGCCCAGAGTTTGAGACCAGCCTGGGCAACGTGGTGAGGTAAGACTCCATCTCTACAAAAATAAATAAATAAATACAAAAATTAGCCAGGCATGGTGGTGCTTGCCTGTAGTCCCAGATACTCAGGAGGCTAAGGTAAAAGGATCATTTGACCCGGGAAGTGGAGGTTTACAGTGAGCTGAGATCATGCCACTGCACTCCAGTCAGGGCTATAGAGCAAGATTCTGTCAAAAACAAAGAAGGAAGGAAGAAAGGAAGGAAGGAAGGAAGAAAGGAAGGAAGGAAGGGAGGAAGGAAGGAAAGTATTCTATTTCAGGAAAATAGCAAACTAAAGTTCACTAATTTTTGTTATTTTTGCTCTTTATTTTCTAGTATTTTTTGGAATGTAACTGGATAAGTTAAATGAAATGAGTAATGTAATTTGATGGAAGTATGTAGTTATTTTCAGATGAATAAAGGAATTAGGACTTGGGTCTTGGTTTCCAAAAAGAGAAAATTAAAGGGTAAAACTACATAAATCATTAGCTCCGGAAGTAAAGGAATTTATTTTTCAAAGTTGAAAGAGAGGATTAAAGAAGAGGAAATTATATTGAAGGGTAAAGAAAGAAAATTTAAACCTATAGAACTCCTACCAAGTGCTGGCCTGAAGCTAAATTCCAAGTTCTATGCTGTATTTCATTAACCCTCACAACAACCTAATGAGGTAGGGATAATAATTCGCATTTACAAGGAGTAAACAACCAGTCAGTGGCCAAGCCAGGGTTCAAAGGTAGATTTCCTGAAGGAAACCATTTGGAATCCGCGATCTAGAGACTGAGAAGGGGGAAGAAGCCTTTCGCACTGGAATGAGTAAGGAATGGGAAAGGATATAAAGAGACTAGCACAGGCAGTGCTGAACATGACCAGCTGAGAGCAAGGAAAGGAGAGATTTCAAAGCAGTTAAGAGGAAGTCCTGCTAGAAGTAGACAGAGCAAAATCCAATACTGGGTCCTGGATGGCGAGGAAGGTATCCTTCTAACCAAATGAATGAAAACGTAGCAGATGCAGACAAGTTCAAGGAAGGAGGGGAAGACTGGGGGGAAGACATTTAGAGACTCTGAAATAGTCTCTAATTGCTTTGCAAAGTAAGGGATGAGATCACCATGTGAGTGAGGGAGGATGTTAATGGGACTTCAAGAATAAAGAAAAAGATTTGACAAAACTGAGAGGCCTAACTACAGACAGCTTGGTTAAGGATTGCATGTACACATAGGAATGAGTTTCAGTGTGCAGGTCTGACAGGGTAGGTTCACCTGAGTTACGAATGGGGAATGTGTCAGTGGGGAGGCAGAACTGGTGATGTGGAGAGAGGAGAAAAGGGTCAAGAACGTGTGTTCATGCACGCACGTGTGTGTGTGCGTGTGCATGTGCGTGTGCCTGTGCATGTAGAAGAAAATCATAAGTGAGTGTGGGTGGGTGAAAAAAGTGTTTAAGTGGATTGACTGATCCACTTAAATTTGATAGCAAGTTAGGGATTGATTTCTTAAAAACAGCCCCCAAAGCACAAACAGTAAGAGAAAAGATGGATGCATTTGATTACTTTTATTAATTTATTTTTAATTTTATTAATTAATAAATTAACGTGTTGGTTTTTTTAAATTTAACCAATTTGATTGATTAATTTTAAGTTAAAATGCAATGTTTCTGAGATAAAAAGTAAACACACAAGCCACAGTAGGAGGAAATAATTATAACACATACAAACAAGAGTAGCATAAAGCACACCTAAAAAAAAGATTAAAGACAAACGATCCATTGCAAAAAAATATACAATAACCTGAAGAGGCATTTCACAGAAGAAGAAACATGAATAGCTAATAAACATGTGAAAAGATTATCAACCTCATTAGTAATCAGAGCAATGCAAATTCAAAGCAAAATTAAATATCATTTTACACTCACCAGATTGGCAAAAATTTTAGTCTGAAAATATAAGTACTACTGAAGACGAAGAGCAGCAGGAGCTCTTATATGCTGTCGATAGGAGTATAAATTGGTCCCAATCCCTTGGAAAACAATTTGGAATTACCTTGTAGTTGAACATTTGCTTACCTTTCTACCTAACAATTCTACTCCTAGATATTTCCCTAGAGAAGCACTAGTACAGGTGTGTGAATGTGTAGAGAGGTAATGTTTGCAAAAGGAAAAGGAAAACTGGAATCATCTCAAATATCCATTGACAGAAGGGTGGCTAAATAAATTGTTATGAAGGCATAAATGGATTTTACTACGGTAGTAAAAAAATGAATGAACTGCAGTCATAAGCATTAACAGAGATGGATCTCACAAACAAAATATTGAATGAAAAAGACAAATCACAGGAATACATACAAAATGATGCCGTTTATGTAAAGGTGAAAAACTCACAAAACCAAATAATATTTTGTTCATGGACACATACATGCACAGTAAAATGACATTGAAAAAATATTGAATAATCCAAAAACTAAAATAACAGTTACTCCTGCCAGGGAGAGAGAGGATTGGAATGTGTCTGAATGGACAATGCTCTGTCTCTTTTATTTACTCATTTTTAAATTTTTTTAGAGATGAAGTCTCACTCTGTCACCCAGGCTAGAGTGCAGTGGCACAATCACAGCTCACTACAGCCTGGAACTCCTGAGCTCAGGCAGTCCTTCCACCTCAGTCCCCTGATTAGCTGGGACTACAGGCACAGCTAATGCTCTATTTCTTAAGCTTGGTGGTTTATTATTCTATGGGCCTATGAACACATTACCTATAGTCCTTCATATATATGAAATATTTCATAATAAATGCAAATCAAGGCAAAAATTCAAAGGGGAATGAAAAGCCAAGTATATAGAAGAAAATTTGGTGTTGGTCTAAAACATAACACATTTAGTTTAAATATATAAATCTTGTGACCTTCACTCTGAACTACATACAGAATTGGCTGGGCCTTGCAAAGTCGCAGTCCTTTGAAAGAATGGTTGAATATTTGAAAAATGGGAAAAAAATAAAGTTAGTGTTTCAATTTTAATAGGTAAGAAGTACTTTATTATAATGAATCTGTCAGTTTAACCTCTGTACATAAAGAACACAAGATTACCAAAACAATGCAGTTATCTCTAGAATATGTTCTGTGAAACACCAGACGTTAAAGGTTCTGTAATCAAATGTGTTCAGGAACGCAAGATACTATACCCACTCTTAGAAATTCATAAGTAAGCACCTAATATGGCTGCTAGATTATTTTTTCCACCTTGAAAATTCAAATATTAATGAAAAGTATTCTCTATGAGAGATGTAGAGAATCTATAAATGAAATCTCTTGCAAGGTCTAAGAAAATCCTGCCTCAAATGACATCTCTGACAATGTTCATCTCATTCTTTGGCTCTTTTCCCTCTGCTCACACCTCAAATGTTAGTGTTCCTTAGGCTCATTCCTGTTCCTCTTCTCTTCTCAATCTCTTTGCCTCCTCCGCAATCTATAATCTGATCATTTCAAGATCTCTCTATTCAGACCTCACTTTTCCAGACTCATACTCTAAATTCATATTGGAATTTCTCAAGCTATGATCCCACAGACACTTCAGATTTAACACATCCAAACCAGACTCTGTTACTTCACATCCTAAAATAACCTGGTCTCTGGATTCTCCATTTTCATCATGGTGTCACCATCCCATCTTGTTTTCAAATTAGAAATCACTTTAATTGGACTCTTGCATCTTCTTGCATTTATTTTGCCATTTTTCAGGAGTGTTCCTTGGCTTGAGGATTAGACATCTTTATTTTCTCTAATCCTTTGTCACATCTTAGTCTCCAGCTTTATTGTGTCTTAATTGGGTCATTCTGTCACCAATATTTCCCATATGTAGTTCATAATTCACATAGTATTAACATAAGCATCTAATCATGTTATTTCTTGTTAACAAGAAATAACATGTTCTGTTATTTTTCCTGTATGGAGAGCCTCCAGAGACTACAGGTGATAGACAGCCTGTTAAGGTGATAGACAGTACAATGTGTTAGTTTATACATGGAGGGCCAACAGATTTTTGGTAGTTTAGAAAATGAAGTGACCATCAGATGTTGATAGAAGATGATATTTCTGGGTATTAACGTATGAGTAGGAGTTTGCTTATTGGATGAAGAGGGACAGAGACCGCTACGGAGTCTTGACAATTTCTCTTTGTCTCTGCTTCTGAACTAGTGGTGAATTGACTACAGAAAGGCTTGATTATCATGAAGGCCAGTACTATCATAACCCTAAACTTTGTGTACAATAGAAAAAGATGATTCTGCAAAAGAAACTATCATCGGAGCAAACAGACAACCTACAAAATGGGAGAAATTTTTTGTAATCTTTCTATCTGACAAAGGTCTAATATCCAGAGTCTACAAGGAACTTAAACAAATTTACAAGAAAAAAAACAAACAACCCCATTAAAAAGTGAGCAAAGGGCTGGGCACAGTGGCTCGCTCCTGTAATCTCAGCACTTTCAGAGGCCAAGGCGGGTGGATCACCTGAGGTCAGGAGTTCAAGACCAGCCTGGCCAACATGGCGAAACCCCGTTGCTACTAAAAATACAAAAGTTAGCTGGGCGTGGTGATGGACACCTGTAATTCCAGCTACTTAGGAGGCTGAGGCAGGAGAATCGCTTGAACCCAAGTGGCAGAGGTTGCAGTGAGCCGAGATTGTGCCACTGCACTCCATCCTGCGTAATAGAGGGAGACTCCATAAAAAAAAAAAAAAAGGGTGGGCAAAGGACATGAACAGACATTTCTCAAAAGAAGACTTTTATGTGGCCAAAAACCATGTAAAAAACAGTTCAACATCACTGATCATTAAGAGAAATGCAAATTAAAACCACAATGAGATACCACTATCTCATGCCAGTCAGAGTGGCAATTATTAAAACATCAAGAAACAACAGATGCTAGTGAGGCTGTGGAGAAATAGGAACGCTTTTACACTCTTGTTGGGAATGTAACTTAGTTCAACCATTGTGGAAGACAGTGGGGTGATTCCTCAAAGACCTAGAACCAGAAAAGCTATTTGACCCAGCAATCCCATTACTGGGTATATACCCAAATAAATATAAATTATTCTTTATAAAGATAGAGGCATGCATATGTTCATTGCAGCACCATTCACAATAGCAAAGACATGAAGTCAACTCAAATGCCCGTCAATGACAGACTGGATAAAGAATACATGGTACATATACAACATGGAATAGTATGAAGCCATAACAAGGAATGAGATCATGTCCCTTGCAGGGACATGAATGGAGCTGGAAGCCATTATCCTCAGCAAACTAATGCAGGAACAGAAAAGCAAATACCACATGTTCTCACTTATAAGTGGGAGCTGAACAATGAGGACATGGACACAGGGAGGGAAACAACCCATATTGGGTCCTGTCAGAGGGTGGAGGGGGAGGAGGGAGAGCATCAGCAAAAATAGCTAACACATGCTGGGCTTAATACCTAGGTGATGGGTTAGTAGGTACAGTAAACCCCCATGGCACACATTTACCTATGTAACAAACCTGCACGTCCTGCACATGTACCCCAGAGCTTAAAATAAAATAAAAAGAGTGAAAAAAAAAAGAAAAAAAGAAAAGGAGGTCCTTCTAGGTGAGGTATTACTAAAAGGCAACTGAAAGAAAAAAATGTTTCTCTATACTTAACAACAATTCTGGACACTAAATATGTGGGTTTTTTTGTTTTTTTTTCATGCCGACCGATTCTCCAACACCAGCTGGGTCTCCTACAACCCAACACAGTTCTGACACTAACTACCCAGAGTTAGCATAGACCACACAGGTAAAGGCCTCAGCCCCACAAGACTGCCCTACACTTCAAATGCCAGTTGCAGACCTGGGCCTTTCATAATTTCTGACCAACCAACAATAAATCAGGGGTGCTTACTATACTTCCTCCTTGGGTTGGATAATTTGCTAGAATGGCTCATAGCACTTAGGAAAGCAGTTTATTCACCATTGCTGGTTTACTATAAAGGATACAACTCAGGAACAGCCAAATGGAAGAGATCCAAGGGCAAAGGATGTGAGAAGGGGAGCTGTATGCCCTCTCCGGGTCCACCACCCTTCCAGAACTTTCACATGTTCACCAACCCAGAACTTCTTGGAACACCATTGTTTAGAGGTTTTATGGTGGTTCCATTATGTAGGTAGAATTTATTAAATCAATGGCCATTGATGGTTGAGCTCAATCTTGAGCTTCTCTCCTATCCCCTTACGTTGGGGGATGAGGCTGAAAGTTCCAATCCTGTAATCATATAATTGGTTCCCCTGGCAACTAGCCCTATCCTGAAGCTGTCTAGGGAGCCCACCCACTAGGCATTCATATTACTCTGGAGATTCCAAGGGTCTTCGAAGTGCTTGTATCAGAAACTAGGGACTAAGGCCAAATATTATAACAAAAGATGTCCCTATCGTCCCTATCACTCAGGAAATTACAAGAATTTTAGGACCTCTGTGCCAGGGATTTGGGACAAAGATCAAATGTTTATTTCTTAGTACATCACAATATCATAGTATTTCTTCCTTTGGGTTGATGGAGACAGAACCAAGGTGCAAGTCTTATACAAACAGGATTTCAGGCCACACACACTTCCAGTCTCTACCCACCCCCTAGCCCAGTACCTGTGTGTAGGGGACACGCTACACAGCCATAACCTGCAGCTCTGATTCTGACTCAGCAGTCCTGTACATTATATGGCCCCATGATTGCCCCAACCAAATGTAGCATTTGCAGCTCTTATCTTTTGCAGCTATACTATCTTTGGCAGCCAGCCTGCTGCTAGGTGACAGTGTCTTTTAAACTACTGAGATGAGCCAATCAGTCCACACAAATGGGAGTTTTCATAGGCCTGTGACAGACTCCAACTAAAATGTGGTGTTCTACCCAAAGCTTTAGTGTCCTGCTTCATATGAAGTACAATTTCATTACAAAATAGCAAGTGCTTCCCAAGCCAATGAGGTATCTCTAAGTACATGGACCTAAGGCATGAACATGCTGATGTGAATGTAAACAACAGTCACACATAAAATAAATTAGTCAGTGTGCAATGAATTTAGAAAATACTTCAAATAAATAGAGGAGACTAAATGGTATTTATTCATTTAATCAACAAATATTTATTGAGCCTCTATTATATGACAAGTATTACCCTAGATATTGGGAAAACAGAGATTAACCAAATAAACAACACTCACGAAATTTGCAGTCTAACGGGAGGAGAAAGACAACAAATTTAAAAATCTCTACTATGTTGAGGGGTGATAAATGTTGTGGAGAAAAGTAAAGTTGGATGAGAAGACTAGGGAATGCCCTGGTGAGGCATGAGGGCATTTGATACTTGATATAGGATCATCAAGAGAGAACCCTCTCAGAAGGAGCTGTTGTCAGGGGAAGATCAAAAGCCCTGAGCTGGAAATGTGTGTGTGTGTGTGTGTGTGTGTGTGTGTGTGTGCGTACCTGGCCCACTTCTTTTTCCTTCAGTGTTTGTCTTTTTATAACCTGTTTAAAAGAGCAATTTTTATATTAAAAAATTAACCCTTTGAATTCCATTTATGTCACCAACATTTTCCCCTCACTTAGTCAGTGTATTTTTCTTTTGTGATTTTTTTGCACCAGTGGAATATTTATCAGAATTGCACTCAAATATATTAATTATTTGGGAAGAATTTACATGTCTGCAGCCTTCAGTCCTCCCATTTAGTAAAACTGGTAGTCCAGTCTTAAAAGTACCACAAATTTTTATTAAGATGATTCTTTGGTTTTTAAAACTATTTTTGCTGTTATTAAATAGTTTACTATTTAAAACTATTTTGGTCCATTGTACTTTCTAACTGTTGTTTCTGGTTATAAGAGAAAATTATTAGTTTTTGGAGCACAGTGGCTCACACCTGTAATCCCAGCACTTGAGAAAACTATTTGTTTTTAAATGTGTATGTTTTTGTCTTCAGCCATTTTCTCAAACTCCCTTATTCGAATAGTTTTTAGTTTCTTTCCACTATTTATAAACAATTATTTCATCTAGGTATAATATTTGTGTTTCTTCTCATCATTAACATTTTATGTCTTAATTCTACTCACTAAAATTTCCAGGACCTTAATGAAAAAAAGATAACAGTATACTCACTTTTCTTGTTCCTGATTTTAATAACATATATCACTAGTATTTTTACAATTACTTGTGATGCCAGCCTTTAGTTTAACAGAGGTGTTTTTTATTAGGTGTTAAAGAAATATCCCTTTAATCATAGATTAAAACATTCTTATTTGGACTGGATATAGCATTTTGTCAAATTCTTTTTGGTATCTGTGAAAGAAATGATAAGTTGTTTCTTCTTTAAATGGCTAATACCATAAATTAGTTTAATATAGGGTCTATTAAAATGTTTTTTAGAGAACATTTTTCCACAGGCTGGTCCATGAAAAAAATTGGGGGTGGGGAGATTATTGTCTGATCAAATCATTTGGAGGAAATGCTACATAGTATATTTTCTTCTTAAAGATTAATTAGCTCATTAGCATATTAAAGATACTGAGAAGTCCAGTAGTGAAGAATTCCATTAACTTTGTTAAACCCTTCATTTCCAAATATTGCCTGTCCCCCCTCCTTCATATAGCATTAATTAGCATCCCCTTGACTTGGGTTCAATCTAACACACTTGAGAAGTGTTATATTAATAGCTTTCCTTATATTAAATCATCCTTGCACTCCTGGAATAGAAATGCCTTGGCCATAGAGTGTGGCTTTTTAATCTAGTGCTAAGAGTGCTAAGTTGGTTAGGTTTTAATTGAGGATTATTGAGTCTGTAATTATAAATGGGATGTACTGTCATTTTTTTTGTCTCTGCCTTCTTTTGGCTGTTTCTCTTATTTTAGTATCAGTGTGATTCTGGATTGGTGATACGTATTGGGAAATGATCCACATTTTTCTGGGCTCTGGAACAATTTATGCTGCATGGGGAATTATCATAGGATTTTATTTTCTTAATTTGAAGTATTTTCTACAAAATAGCCAAAAGAGAAATGAACCCAAACACAGTGCTAACTGGTTGTCAGTGAGCTTGTAATTAAATCCCCTGTTAGCTTTATTTTCTTTACTGATGAGGCTTCAAATGTCTTCATTTTTCCTCTTTGTGGGTAAACATGATTGCTCTTTGCCCCAAACGGTTGACGGTTCAGACAGCCTACCCTGCTTAGAAGCAATCACTCCTTGCTCTTGTCACTCCAGTTCACTGCAGAACACGGAAGCATCAAAGTTAGGTCAGGGAAGCAGGAAATGATAGAATCCCAGGCAGGAGAACCAAACTTCTCCATGAGTATGTTGTCCCTGAGGCTGGGAACAAAGTGGGGTGACAAGTATGAAGGCCTGGAGGGAGGGAGGCAACAGAGGCAGGTGAATTGTGAGGTCTAGAATCCCAAGAAGAGGTGAAAGAGTATTGATCCTGTTTTAAAAACACTTTCTTTGAGGCCGTGTTGAGAGAATGTTGGACATTTACAGTCTGTAAGTGGGGACAGGGAGTGCTAAGTCCACTTCTGAGGCCAGTTCCTCCCCAAGTCACAGAACTCTTTATTCAGAGAGATGCCATATTATTATAGTCAAAATACTTCACACAATTAAGGGTTTAGGCATGAAAACACATAAAAATGGATATATACCTTCTTTCCTGGTATGGGGATTACTCCACATTAAAAAGCAAAATACCTTAGCCATGCATTCCAGCCTCATAGCAGGCGCCCAGCTACGTGCTAGGTATTTGTGAATAAGTACCTGGTGTTTGTTCAGTAAAGATGTGTGTTGTCTTTCCTTGTTTTTACGCAATAGATGTGTTTCTAAAAGGTGGGGCATACATTAAAATTAGAGAATTAATCTTTTTTTCCAGGTGAGGTATATATATACACACACACATATATCCTTAGGCACTAAATGTGTCTGCTTTTTAATCCATCTTTAGTTGGTGTTTCTGAGCATGGGAACTTTTTCACCTCTCCTTATCCTGGTACTCTTAAGGTATAATAATGGTCTCAGATACTTCAATATATTACACTTTACAAATTATTATATTAATATTCAAAATAATTTTGTTCTAAATAAGTTGATAAGTTGCCAGTGTTCTCTATTTGTTTTTTCATATGCTGGGTAGCTTGCACCTCCGTCTAAAATACAAATTGCACATAATACAATTCTTTAACCAAATATCAGTTGCGTTTCTTTTGAGACAAAAAAAAAACTGCTAAGATTACATGTCTCTGAGTTATTCTCTGTAATGTGATGAATGCCAAAAACAAGAAACACGTATAGTAGAGGAAAATAGTGGTGATTAACAGCAAAGTGGTTCCCTCCACTCTTCTCCATACCCCTCTCCTCCCTTCAGAGAAGCACATTCATCTAAGTCAATTGTTGGGAAAAACTTATAGTCCATTCCTCCATCCAAGGATCCCTCTACGTTGCAGGCATATGCTTAACAGCTTATTAAATGCTATTTTTTCTCTAGTAATGTACAGCAAAAAATAATAATAATCAAAGGAAAATTTTGGTGGTCTGTTGCAATATGAAATCAGGATTTGAATGCCTGTAATATTATAACCAACACTGAGTTCTTATAGTTCCTTGATTCTCACAAAGCTAAAAATCATTCCTTACCCTTGATTAGAGAAAAATCTGATTTTCCTGTTGCATTGCCTTCTTGAAAGAGATGATATGAGAAAGTGCCACGATGAATTGTTGAGGTTAAATCAGACGATATTGATTTTGTGTCTAACCCAGCTGTACTTTCTCAGTTCCAACACCTCACAGGGAAATACATACAGGCCATTCCACAATAAAGACACCTGCGACTTGATAAAATTATTGGGTAAGGACATGGGAAAACATATTTTTCTCCATAGCCATGCTTGCATGTTTTTCTTTTTTTTTTTTTTATTTTACCCCTTTCCCTGCCTCCCCTTTTTGTGATTGTATAGAATATGCCAACATTTTGAAGGGACATCTTGGGAGGTGAGGCCGGTTCCCTGGGACCAGATTCTCTGTCGTCGTGAGCCAGGTCACCATTTCATTCCCCTCTGTTAACAGTGACTGTAGAGTCCGCAGATGTTCCACAGTGGGTGGAGGTACTAATCTGAGGCCTGTACCCAAGCCACCTTGTGGCCCAGGTTTTAAAGTTGTGTGGGAAGCAAAGAAACAGATGCAAAAGACAACATGCAGAAAGAGTGAACACAACTCAGTGACTAATGGGGCATGCAGGATCAGGAAGAGCTAAAAGTCAAATGACATTCATATCCTGGAGAATGAGGTGCCCCCATCAAGTTAATCCATTAATTAATCAAACATTCAGGACCTGGAGCCATTCACTCTCTAACATATTCTTTGGCTGTATTAATATGGCCATTAATTCCTGAACAACAAGCAGAAGGAAACAGTGCTTAAAACCATGGTTGAGAGCACTTAGTTTTTCTTCTCTGACGATGTGCAAATCGGCAGTTGCACTTTTAAAAAGCCTTTCATATAAATCTGGGCACCATCCTGAATGCATCAGTCCTATTAACAGCATGCTAGTTTTGGAGAATTGCTACAAACCCAGCCTGAGGTGAATGGCAGCTGCTCTTCTCTGGTCAGGGCTACTTAAAGAAGTGGCAAGTCCAAAGCCATTTAGAAACTGAAAAGTGGCCTTCTGATAAATAAAACGACACTTCTGAAGCTGAACATCATTGAAAGAACTTTGTGCTGACGGAGAACTACAGAAGCTTTCCTATGGGAGGCTGGCATGCAGATGTCACCGTGGGGCTTTGTTGATTATGAAACTGGAAGCCATAGCAGTAAGTGGGTGCATGGGGGCAACCAAAAGCAGGAGGATGGCCTTGCCTGTGTCTGTAGGACGACTTGAGACAGTAGCTGCCAACAGAGTCCCTTAGGTGTGTGCTTTATAACTGCAGGATGGTACAAATGACACTCTTAATTTTCTGAGAGTTTGCTTTGCAGTGAAGATTTAAGACACTGAGATTAATTTAGTTAAATTGATATTTCCCCTCGTGATTTCAGGGATTAAACAGTGAATAAGCCTCTTGATGTTGATCTATCTCCTGGGGGGTCCAATAAATTACAGAAACACTTCTTGCCATTTTTTGGAGCTTCCTCTTCATTTATTCTCCTTTCTGTGGCATACTGTGTATGGCCAGGCCTTTGCTACAATTTGTTATTTATAAAAAGTACAGAGCACATTTCAATCCTACCAGATAAAGTCAGAATTCTAACTGAGCTATGGGTCAACTGACTAGAAAAAGGAGTTTAAGACCCAACTCTGGATGTAAATGATGACATGGCTGTCTGTGAGGGATATGGTTTGATTTGTATCCCTGCCCAAATCTCATGTCAAATTGTAATCCCCAGTGTTGGAGGAGGGGCCTGGTGGGAGGGGACCGGAGCATGGGGACAGACATCCCCCTTGCTGTTCTTGGGACAGTGAGTGAGTTCTCACAAGACCTGGTTGTTTAAAAGTGTGTAGCACCTCTTCCTTTTCTCTCTTCTTCCTGCTCTGGCCATGTAAGACGTGCCTCCTTCCTCTTTGACTTCCGTCATGATTGTGGGTTTCCTGAGGCCTCTCCAGCAATGCTTCCTGAGTAGCCCATGGAACCATGAGCCAATTAAACCTCTTTTCTTTGTGGATTGGCCAGTCTCAAGTAGTTCTTTGTAGCAATGTGAGAATGGACTAATACAGTAAGGCTTATGGAACTTCAAGTGGTGATTTGGGTTGGATTCCCGACATCTCCTTGGTATATCCTTAGACACATCATGGAGTCTCTCTGTTACATCATCGTTGAGAAAACATCAGCAAAATGCTTAAAATGTTTTGGGAAAAAATATGTTGGCAGAGTCTTACTTAGGAACAGCCTGCATTCCAAAATTATTCAACTAATTTGGACAAATTGAGTGTCTACTATGTGCCAGACATAGTTGACTTAGATAGATGGGGCACCTTTGCCAAAAAGTAGCCCTTTACTGGCAAGTTTCCAGTTAGTTTGCAAGTCAGCTGTGTATAAATTGGGATACATTTTCCTAAAGAGACAAATTTTGAAACAGTGGTTAGATTCTCAGGCCAATTCTCAGAAGCTAAGTTAATTCATAATGAAGTGGAACTCAACTTCTAATGGAATTCTCAAACCTAACTACCATTTACACAGTGATTTTTAACCCTTTGCTGCATACCACATTATAACGACCTAGGAATTCTTTAAAAATTGAATGAATACCAACCAGGTGCGGTGGCTCACGCCTGTAATCCCAGTTCTTTGGGAGGCCGAGGCGGGCAGATCACGAGGTCAGGAGATGGAGACCATCCTGGCTAACACAGTGAAACCCCGCCTCTACTAACAATACAAAAAATTAGCTGGGCGTGGTGGCGGGCGCCTGTAGTCCCAGCTACTCGGCAGGCTGAGGCAGGAGAATGGTGTGAACCTGGGAGACGGAGCTTGCAGTGAGCAGAGATGGCGCCACTGCGCTCCAGCCTGGGTGACAGAGCGAGACTCCATCTCAAAAAAAAAAAAAAAAATTTAATAAATGCCAATACCCAAACTATGCCCACAGGAAAATAAAATCAGAATCTATTACCGGTAGCAATGGTGGAAAATGGACCTTAGGAAAGAATAGAGAGGAATGGGAAGCAATGCCTCTAGGGAGATCAGGGCTGTGACTGGGGGGTAGGGGCTAGGGTTCCAGGGGGTGCAGGGTGTGGTCTGGGGTATTGTGGCATTGGTGGCTAGAATAACAAGAGAAGATGCTTCTGGAAATAGTAGTAAGACTGTGGGCTTGTACCCTATAGGAGATTTTTGTCTTTTGACAGTAAATCATTTTTCAGGAGTAAGAAGATGATGCAGGGGGCTAGAATATTCAGCTCCAGAAGCACAAGGATTGGTGCTTCAATGATAAGGAGGGAGCTGATAAGAACCTAAGTGGTCAACATCACTCATCAGTTTCCTTTTGTCCAGTTCATGAGGAATGAAAGAAGCTACCTTCAATCCACCTTCTTATTTTGGGGTGAAGCTTTCACAAAATGCCGTGCCTCATGTTTCTCCTCTGAATATGTAGTTCTTTTTATCATCTTGGCCTGATTACAGGCCCTTAAGACTCAGCAGAGCTAAGGGGAAGGGAAGGGAATTGAGGGAACCATCAAGAGAGCTCCAAAAGCAAGAGTTGGCAGGTAATTCTGTTCATCTACGCCTGCTCTGTAACAGCTTTCAGAGTTCAGCTCTTACTTTCAGTCACTTCCTTGCAACCCTTGCAGTCAGAATTTCGGGGTTCAGAAACATAGGCCTAAAGTGTTATCACCAAGTGGTGAAAGCAAGTTTGCTGGGTGGAGGATCTCCTCGGCTGTTTTGCCAAGTTCTTCTCATTTTTATAGCTGGGCATGAAGATTTCCTTTTTTGACATTCTGTGACTGTTACAATGTAGGAAAATCTGTGGAGATACAACATTCTTATATTTCAAGTAGCTGCTCTCAAATAAGGGACATTTTCTAAGTTCTACTGTTTATTTTTCCCTGGTATTTTCTAGGATATATTGCTTTAGCTCTGTTTTCTAGTTTTCTCTTTATGACATTTTGGCTACTCCCGGTCAACAAAAATACTGCACTGGAAGAATTCCAGAGACATGTGAAAGTTATCTGTCCTGCTTGAGGGAAAGAAATTACTACTGTTTTCTTCCCTCTGAGAGAGGTGGCCCTTAAAAGTGTTGGAATGTATCTCTTTTCCTGACATTTTCTGATGTTCCTGATTCTGTTTTCCTGGTGAGGGCAAAATAAATTATTGTGAAAAAAAGGAGGTGAGGCCCTGGTTCTACAGGTTTCTAGAGGTTCTGGTATGGGGAGGGTGTGCACAGAAGAACTTCTTCCAGGTACTGATTTACTGTAAGCAACAAACAAACAGATCTTTTTTCTTATAGATTGCCAGCCGAACTGTGTAGCAACACTATGGAAAAGACCCCAACCACTTCCACAAAAGAAATTCTTCCCTTAGCTAAGCGAGGAGTTTAACTCAGTTAGAAAATCTGGATGGACCTCAAAGGAAGAATTTTCTCCTTTCAAACTCAACCCATTTCAATAATAGAGAGAAAAACAGATTTTTTTAGAACTGAAATTCCTTAGCAAAATTTAATTGGAATAGCATTCTGCCTTAATGGGCAATCAGCTTATTTAGTAGGTGAGACTCCATTAATTTTGACTGTTTCAAGGAGATTTCATAACCAAGTCGCTTAACTTCAAGTATTCTGATGGAGCAGATAGCTCCCCATTTAGGAATTTTCTTGTGCTGGAGTAGGAAAATGAGAGCAGCGCCTGCCTTGATATGTTGATGATACCCTTTTATTTGGCAAAGGTATTATTCATAAGGTAGTCAATTAATGTCAGCCTATTGGAAAAATGACAGGCTTTAAAGCTTCCTCTTTAGATTAGAGACTCTAAAATTCTAAATGCCTGCAGATCCATATGTCAGTTGTTGCTTCTGACCTTTCCTAATTGAATTAGCCTCCTTCTAGTGAGCCTGATTTAAAAAAAAGTTAATAGATGGGGTTGCTGGGGGTATCGCTTAGATTTTCCTATTGAAAATAAATATTCCCCTCCAAGTAGTTTATTTCCGGACGTATTAAGCCAGTCAGAAAAGTGGCAATAGCTTCAAATAGACAGGAAGTGGCTGTAAAATTAGCCTTTCTTAACGAGGTCAGAGCTGCTTTATATTTTTTTAAATTTCACTTTTATGTGTGGCTCATTGCTTAGGCTCTGGCTGAGGCTCATTTAACAATGATCCCAGCAGTACTGGAGCCCTAAGCAACAAGACTTGGAGACCTATCCTCCTTCCCTGGAGTGAAATCACCTCAAATCATTCTTAAATACTTGTTAAAATTTTCAGTTGCTTAAAAGTTATTTTAAATGTAAATTTTCATTTTGAAAGCAAACAGGGACTCAGAAATGATTTTTGTCAGAATAAGTTTGGGTCTGATTCTCTCCTATAACCATTTCTAAAGGAAAAGCTTGATTTAATTCAATCTTCAGTTAAGTCAAAAACCTAAAGAAAAGTGAGTCATTTCATTTCTCCTCTAAAAACTAAAGTGTCAGGAAAAGTTCTTTTATCTGTTTCAATATATTCCAACCTGTTACAATCTTTTTTTTTTTTTAAGTCATAGGAAAGTATACGCAGAAGGAATGGCTGATAGGTGAACTAAAAGAGAAAGCCAAAATCTTTAATTACCTTTATCAGGTTAGCAGGGAAACAGGCACCTATGCCTTAGGTAGAAAAAGGTGATTAGCATTCAGAATACTGAAGCCCACATCAATTCAGAAAGGGCATGATTTTAAGATAAGTTGAAGGGTAAGTTAGGAAGAAGCAACTTTTTAAAGCTTAAGTATAAAACTAGGATGAGATCAAAGATGGATCGTTAATAAGAGTCAAGGATTAGCTGGAAGTAAAGTCCCTAATCATACCCAGAGTATTTAATAGACTCAATTGTGTTAAAGAAGATCTTAGAGGTCATCCAACCCAACTTCGATCTTTGGTTGCAAGGAGCAGATGTCTCCTCCAGCTGACACTAGCCCAAGACAGGAATTTATTTAAAAGTTATATGAACTAAGCACTGAAAGAAAGCCAGGCCTAAAGAATGAAGGAGATTCCAGAATTTGATCTTTATTTCCAGACCTATCTCTTTATTTCTTTGAAAATTAATGCATATATCCTCATCAGCAGCATAAAGCTATTGTTTGTACATGACTATGGCTGAAGTTCTAAAATGTGTTTTGAATCGTGAAATTACAAGCACAGATCTACAAAATGGTGATAGTGTCTCTATACTAAAAATACAACTGCACATTTTCAATTTCTCTAAAATGAACTATGTTACTATGTAATTGCAATTACAGAATTGCTGTTAATGATGAAAGACCCTAAGCCTACCTAGACCAATCCTCTTATTCTACCATTAGAGAAACTGTAGCCTGGGAAGAAGTGATATGTTCATAATTTCCCAGAGGTTTAATAGTAGAGCCAGTAGAAGAATGGAGATCCTTTGATGGCTGCTGTATCAGACATGATGCTTTGTGCCGCACTGGGAGCAGTGGCCAAGAAAGAACTTAGTTAAGAACCTGAGTTCTCTAGTGTCAGACTGTCCTCGGGCAAGTACTTTATACCTTCCTGAGCCTTCATCTGTGTAATATGGATATTAGTACTCCCCATAGGATGGGGTTGTTGTGAGGATTAAATGAGACAACAAATGCACAGTTATTAACACAATGTCTAGTACATATAAATGCTCTAAAAACAATACAATTATCAATCAAAAAATATTAGCTTTTTGCTGCATAACAAACAACCCTCAAACTGAATGATTTGCAAAAATATTTTTATTTCCTACTTATAAATCTGTGATCAGCTATAACTCTGCTAAGCTTAGCTGGCCGTGGCTCCAGTTTTGGGCTCATGTTGATCCCATAAGTTTCCTCATCCCAGATCCAGGCTGAAGGAACAACCCCTACCTTGGATGTGTTGTTCTCACGATAAAGAGGAATATAAGAAATGGGAACCATGTGATGCTTCTTAAAACCTCTACTGGACACCATCACAATGTTGACTCTTCGCATATTCTACCAATCACAGCAAGTCATTTGGCCAAGCCCAAATTCAATGAGGCAGAAAAGTTAATTGCATCCACAGGCAAGCTATGTTCAAGGATGGAATGAACAATATAATCTAGCACAGAAAGGTTGCGAGAAAATCTGCGGTCACTGACACAAGAAGCTTGAATAATCTGAAACTATAAACTGCACAGGCCATCTGTAGTAGCTCAAGTCTTCAAAATTATGGACTGTTAAGAAAAAATCAGAGATCTAGGGAAGGCAACAAAGTTATTTTGGGTACAGACAGGATAAGAGGGTATATAATACCATTCCTTCTCCCAGAAGCTTCAATAGGTAGAGGATATACTGATTTAGAGGTCATTTATTTCAGTGTTTCCAAACCTGAAAGGTATTTCAAAGGGTTCATATTCTTAAAGCAGCAGTGGTATGTGTTTGCATTTCCACTAATTTTTTAAAAACTCAATACATTTAACATTTATGTAAAAACTGTTTCCATTATAAATGGAACACATCGAGAACCCCCAGGTGTATATGGAGGAAGCCTACTTGGTGGTAAGTGGAGATTAGATGACTTTGCTCATGATTTGTAACTTAGTTTATAACACAGATGAGCACTACTAGGTGCATCCTTTATCATCACACATTTTTAATTGTTTTATTCTTAGTCATATGTTGTTTACATTTCATTCTCAACTCTGAATTAATGAGGAATTTAATGAAGAAGAAAAACATAATTCTGTCAATTTTCTTCTGGATACTTTTCCCCAGATCCATCAATTTCTTTCATCTGAGAAAATAACTGTATGAAACATCAAGATATCTCTAATATTTCAAAACATAATGTAAAAAAGAAAAATAAATTGGTGCTATTTATGCATCCTGTCTGTAACCAACAATCTATTGCAGAAATAAACACTGATGATGCTTTGAGGTCTGTACCAGGTTAGGGGATAGATCAGAATGACTGTGTTCCTATTACTTTTACACCTCAGTACAACATCACAGGCCATTCCTTCTGCCTGAAAAGCCCTCCTTCTTCTCCCTCCTCTGCCTAATGTTCCACTCAGCCTTAATCCACAGCTCAGCTCTTATCTCCCGTTGGAGAAGAAATTATCCTCTTCAATTCCCTCAGCTATATTTGTGGCTCTTTCCCCAGTATTCCCATAGCACATGCAGGGGAATTACCTCCTGAATAGCCTTGGTTTTGAAAATAGTCACTGAGTCTGTCTTTCTGACTTAACCCTGAGTTGAGATTGGGGCAATTTGGTTTTCCAGTGCCCAGCAACATGCCTCGCACCTAGAAAGTACTCAACACATCTTTCTTGAGTGGATGAGAGTGAACAGAATTGCAGCTTGATAGATAAGATTGAAAACTGGAGAGGACATTGAAGAGAGCATTTCAGGAAGAAGAAAAGCACACAGAAGTAAGGAGTAAGAAGACAGAGGCTGAGATGCGCAAGTTTAAGGAGCAATAAATGAGCCCATGTGACTAGACCAAAGAGTTTAAGAAAAGAAGTCCTGGAAAAAGCAGTGGGGAGTTTAGGTGTGTTGAGGAGGGTCTCAGGGGACACACATTGTCTTGGTCTGCCCTGGCCATCATATGTCAAAATATCACATAGCTTAAACAGCAGAAGTTTATTTTCTCACAGTTTTGGGAGCTTGAAGTCTAAGATCAGGGTACCAGCATTACAGGTTTCTGGTGAAGGCTCTCTTCCTGTCTTGTAGAAGGCTGCCCTCTGGCTGTGTTTTCACATGGTGGGAAGAGGGAGCACTCTGGTGTCTCTTGCTTTTCTTATAAGGAAACTAATCTCATCCCCGTAATCTCATCATATGACAACTCACCCTGCTAATCTCATGTAAAGCTAATTATCTCCCAAAGGCCCCATCACCAAATACAAAATACCACCAGACTGGGGACTACGGCCTCAACATATGAATTTGGGGGAACAAAATTCAGCCCATAGCATCCACCCATATTGAGTGGTTAAGGAACCGGCCACTGATAAATGAAGTGGACCCTAAAGATTGCCATCATCCTTCTGCCATTATTGGGGTTCCATTGTTCAGTTAAGAAAGTGAATGAAATATAGAAAATCAGCATTTCCAATTAAAAAGGCGTTAAAGCCTAAGGACATGAAGAAAATAACCTTTTAATTTCTGAGATGAATGAACAAAGAAATTTTTGTAAGTGGTATCTTCTGTTTCTATAGCAGCCATAAATCATACCATTGGGAGCTGTACCATTTTACTTTTAAATGTATGTTTTTGAAAAGAACACAGTCATTTCTTATTATTCTCCTTTTGTACAATTTCATTGCATTCATAACCAGTCAGAGGGTCCTGTTGATTCTCCGGCAGAAAAACTATTTGTTATATTCACAGTCCAAGTGCCTACTGATTAGCACAGGTATTTTGCATTAGCTGATTGGGATAGAAGTACAGTCTTCTTCTAAGCTTTACTGCTTTCTCCATTTTCCATTTTTTGTTATTTTTCAGGCCTGGATTCCTTTCACTTGGTTCATTCTCTTAAGAATTACCAGCCACAGAATGATGTTTTTATTTATTTGAAAAGTTTATGTCCGTTTGCAAATGATTCAAGACAAGACTGAGAATTCCACTGCCTGATTTGCAGAAAGTTGTTGCCGCCTGAAAATGTGCTGGGCATGTCCTGTTGATAGATAGTACAAATATACAGTGTTAATACAATGGGCAAACTCCAGAGCATTTCCATAGCTCCCGACTATTGAATGATATACAAAAATATATGACTTGGGGACAGCTGAAATTGTTTCCACACTTTGAGCTCTGCTTCCATTAGACTGGTTCACAATATTAGATGGAATCCCAAGGTGCTACTGATAATCATCAGCTGCTTTTCTTGCCAAGAATCTTTGTTTAAATGTATTCTTTCATTATCCATGTGCTTTTGAAAAAAATGAGGGAAAGAATGCTTTTAATTGAATAATCTGTATTCTGTCAGGTATTTCTTCTCCGTAGGAAGGTATCTGAAAACTTACTTTGCTGCTTTTATTTATCCTGCCAGTGTAGTATATTGATGAGAGAACTGAGGTCCAATAGTGTTAAAACAAGACATGAAATATTGATTAATTCTTCTTTTAAATTCTCTTTTTACCCCTGAGTATAACAGATTTCAGAAGCTGCTGCCAATACCGTGCTCTCCAATAAACCTCCATTATTGGAAGGGGGGTCTTGATACCCTTCAGGCTTTGATAAATGATTATTATGCTTTTGAAATGTTAGCTTTGAGTGCCTGAGGCTTGACTTTCATCAGTTCAAGAAAGAAACAGTAGAACTGAAGCTGCAAAGTTTGAGCCAAAGGCCCCCAAAGGAACCATTTCATGAAAGGAGTTAACCATAGATACTGTGGCTTCTGAACTCGTTGTCCTTGTCCCACCTGATACTTTTTCTGCATTCCTAATTGTACATTCCCCCATTGCAGGCTAAGACTTGCCCTTTGGGTCTAGGCCTACTGAGTTTGCTGATTTCTAAGGTTAAAAAGTAAGATAATGGGTTTAGATGGACTTGTAAAGAAGGGAGAAGGAAGTACGATGCTTGGTTGGATGAAGAAAATCAGGGGACAGTGAATGAACAGAGTAGGAACTGGAGATTATAGGAATCTGGCTGTTTAGGGTCAAGGACACCCTCAGAGCAATCACCCTAAGGCAAGAATAGGCCCTGGGAAGAAATCCACTGCCCTCTTAGGACCCAGATGAGCTTGAAACAGAGGGGAATCTGATAAAATGTATAAGAGAACTGCACAGGACACCCACTGCACAACAAAGAGTTATCTTGTCCAAAATGTTAACAGTGCTGAGGTTGATAAACTCTAATCTAGAGAAAGTGCTACAATTTTTTGCCATCAAAGTATGAGTTTCTTGAGTTCAGAACCCAACTCATTGAGCTATTGGTATTCAATAATTAGCAGAGCATCCTGTGAATAGATAATAGATCCAACATAATCCAGTTCTCTTTTGAAAAGTAGCCATTTCCATTTCCTCAGTTCCTCCCCTGAAATTATCTGAAAGGGAAATGTCACTCAGTTAGAAGGCTCCAGCTTGCCAGATAATGGGAGGAAAGTGCTTCACAATATCTTTCCAGAAATGAGAAGAGGACAGAGTGTGCTCAGAAACAGAGGTACAGGCAAATGAACGTTGCTGACAACCAAAAACACTGAGACTGGTAAACATCATGATAGCTGAACAAACAAGGAATCCCTGTATCCATGTGATGGCCTTTCGACATGAAGGAATAGGGGTAAACATCAAGGGTAAAGTAGCTTATATTTTATTGAAATAAACTAGATGAAAGGTCGTATCTTAAATGATATGTCTTCAAGCATGTGCTACATCAAGGTCTTGACAGCATCATTTTCCCAAGAGATATGCCAGTAAATTTAAGTAGTTTCCAAGTTGTAAGTATCTTGATTACCAAGGAGCAGCGGGGTGCAGAGCCTGACCGGTAAAATCAAAGGATTGATGGCTTCCTCTTCACACGCCTGCCTTTATTTTCCCCTGCATGGCTCATTATTCTGCTGCATTAATTTAAGCTTTCCTATTGCACAGAATTAGGGGCTTAAATTCTCTTATCATCCCTGTGGGAATCTTGATTGTTTATTTGTGGATGAGAATAATTGTTTTTATTGATCCCCAAATGTGGAAGGTAAAAAAAAATGCTATGGTTGATGGCCAGCTGATACATAGTTAGTGCTGCGTGCATGAGTGACAAATTATGAGACAGTATTTGGCCCCAGAGGATACCCTTTAAGAATTTTTAAGGCATTTGATAGTTATCACTAAGTCTTTCCAAGCTGGAAATCATAAACAATTTCACATACATCAGGTAATGTCTTTTTGTTGTAGTTTTCATTGAAACTTAAAGGTCTAGTTGTGTATAATTTATAATTTCTCATTTCCAGTATGCTCACACAGCAACCCGGTAGAGTTTGGAAATGGTACAGCTACAAGACATTCCGGAGCCAGTGCCAACAGGCCAGTGAGTTCCTCTAGGGACCCAGATTACTAGGCATTTATTTGGAAGAATTCCTGGATTCATCCAGAAGTTGTCATTATTCCACTGCAAGCATCATTGTATGGACATTAGCTCCAAATAGTTAGAGAAAAGAACTACTTTGCTAGCCCTAGCTTGTACTGTGGGTAGGAAACCCCATGCTATTTAACATCCCAAATATATCACAGGCATCAGGGAAAGGAACTGCAACTGTCTAATTAAGTGCTGTTTGTAGGACAGGGCACTTGGGCAGTATGAGCCTCCCCCATCTGAATCAAATGCAACACATCTTGTTTAAAGAGCTATTGAGCTAATTAGCATGGCATGTCTACACAGAAATAAAACAAATCAGGTTAGGTCCTAAAGGAATCAAGTATCAGAAATGTGGTAAAGTTTCCTTATTAGGTGGTAAGATGGCAAGATCCTTGACCAGATGCCAAACCTTGAAATTCTTGATCTTCTTTTCCTGTGCTAAAGAGAACATAGATATATAGAGAAGCCACTAATGACCATTGTATCTTCTTTATTCTTTGAGGGCTGTGTTCTGGAAGCTTACTGTTGAACCTTCAGAAACGACTGTGTGGGCTAGACCAGAATGAGTCGGGAGAGCTTGCTTGTTTCGCAGAATAAGTGTCCATATGTCACAAAGAGGATCTTCCTCTTTTTCCCGGGGATATCATATTATCTTTGTCTTTGATAATTAGCACCTCTGTGAAGGGACCACATCAAAGGGAGGATGATTTTTCCTAATTATGATTATTTTCTTCTCACTCAAATTCACCTTTACCCTTAGCACTATGGTTCAGTTATGGCCTTGGCCTTCGTCAGCCATTGCAACACCTTCCATGAGTGGCAGTGTAAAGGAGGGAATCATGGAGTTCTCCCCACAAAAGTTTTGTGACTATTGTCACTACCATTGCAAGGTAAAAACTTTATGCCCAGCTTATATTTTTATATATACCCCATACATTTAGTGTCATGCCCATCACACAAGGGAGCATGAAATGTGATCTGACCTATTCACATGTTTGCTCATTACAACATCCAATATGCATAGAGCATGGTACCGCACAGTGGTTAAAACTTAATTACAGACTGTTGAGGGTGATGATCACAGAATCATAGTTCAACCATCTCATTTTAGACACAAGGAAAATAAGACCCAGAGAGGCTAAATAAGTGGCCAAAGCCCATGTTCGAGTAGCGGCAGAGCTGCAATATGAAACCAGATATCCTCACTCCAATTCTAACTGCACTCTGTGTTGACTCTGAAACACATGGCTGTGCTTTGTTGCACTGTATTGTGATCAATTGTTTTAACATGTGTGCCTCCCTCACTAGACCACGTACTCCTCTTAAGAGAATATTCATCACCAGCTTCCTAGCACAGTCAGTGGCACATAATAGGATCCCAATAAATGTTGGTTGAAAAAGTGAATAAATGAGTAAATACATGAGACCTGATTTTTTCCTCATCATGTAGAAACAAACAAATGCCGTAACTTTTAGTGATCTCTATGAGTGCTTGGTCAGCCTGATAATGAAGAATAGACAAGATAGGGAGTGAAAGGTAGAAAAAATAGTGTGAGAAAGAAGAGAAAAAAAAGAATACACAATTCCATAGGAATAATAACCAGACAAATTCGGTACATAGACTAAATATTTAGATTCAATTTGGGAGCATTTTGTCAAGACTCTTGCCTCTTCTGATCTCTTCTCATTTTCAAATAAGGGCTTTTTAAGCAGATGGTGCTTTAAGCAATTCCCATCATTGCTGCTCCTCCTCAAACCCCAGAATGCAGGATTGACTGCAGGTTAAGTTGTCTAAAAGGCAAAGTTGTTCGTTACTGTAGCTCGCTTCCCTGAGATACGTCTTCCCATTCATTTTGCATCTATTGCCTCCCCATGTTGCTGCTACTGTCACAGAGGAAAGTGCATGTAACTCACTGTGATCTGGTTTCTGGGATATTTTCCATACACCAGAAGATGCGAAGGAATGGCTACTTCGGTAGTAACATTTCAGACTCAGTGACAAGTATGCAGAGAGGATGTATATGGGCTGAGTTTGTGTATCCTTGTAAATCACCCAAAGTCAATGAAAGTAAAAGCTAAAAAATCCAATCATCAACCCCCACTGTGAGTTTGTGTTTTTCCTGAAATGCTGGCACATTGTAAGTAATTTGACACTAAGTAGTGCCTGTTAAAAAGAAGCAGCAGCAGCAGCAGCAGCAGCAAAGGATTCAAGGCTCCTAATTATAGCACACTGATGGCTTGGTACTGGGATGTGCATCAACAATATTGAGCATCAGTAGGAAGGAAGTACTGGCTGGAGGGCTGTATTCAGAGAGCGGTTATCAGTATCTAAGTATCAGTTTGAACTGGCTGTGCTCCTGTAGGCCAAGAAGTCTATATGGAAGATAGACCATTTAATCTTTTTCAGAGGTATTGCTACACAGCTGTCAAACAAATTGGGGTGCTCCAAATGCCCCTGTGGAGAGTTTTAAGGAGATGGACAGTCATCTGTTTTGAATGGATTGAGTCACACTGGCTAAAGACAAATATGGAGATCCAGCTTTTCATTTAACATTCCTTTGAACCATTTGGAACTTGGCAGATGCCCAATCAGCACTTCATCTAAGTACATCACCACCTTCCCCCTCAGTTCCTGCATTTCCCAGCTCTTCTTTGAACATACCAACCATACTTCCATATTTGTGATTTTGTCCTTCCCCTTCCCTCTTCCTGAAATACCTTTTCCTCATGTGGTCCAAGTGGCTTCTTCCTCCTTGACCCTCCCCTCTGTCTTTTTCAGATCTTTGTTCCCATGATCAAAGAAGGCTTTCCTAGCCAAACTTTATAATATAGCTACCTCCAAATCCAATCCACTGGCCTTCACAAAGACAGAAGCTTTGGTTGTTTTGATCGTTGTTGTATCCCCAGCCTCCATAACAGTGATTACCATGTAGCTTGTTCAATGGAAATACAATGAAGAAGTTGGTAACATAGGTCTTAAAAAGGACAAGTCTTGTCTTATAATGCCTGGAAAGCAGTTAAGAAATCTTTTCAGATGCTTTCATTTCAAGTTATTCACATACACTGCATGTAAGTTACACTTAGAAACCCAAGCAGCCTTCAAGAAAGTAGTAATATGTCCAGTTAAGCAAGATAGCACTATTATTCAGTTCCCATCCGGGCTCCAAGCAACTTTAAGAGAACCTTTCCTCTGATAGACAGGACTAATTTGTGTCTTATGGAAAATTAAATAAATTATTTTTCACCTGAAGGGAGAGGATTATTTGACTTCAGATATTTGCTATATGGCTTCTCTTCCACACAACATAGCTTTGAGGCTTAAGGTAGTAAGAGCAAGAGCACTCCTATAAATTATTCAGAGATAATTCAAAATAAGTGTGCATCTTTGACATATTGTCAAGTTTCTCAATGCTTTTTCCTGATAACAAGTGCTATGTTTTTGATGAAATGTTGCTCGTTTCTCACACACCTTATTGTTCTGTGTGTGTGTTCTGTGTTTTGCTCTATTTGTTATTGTTTGTTTTCATTTCCCTCAGAGTCCAGTCTGGCTCATATCTCAGCACAGGGTGGTTTACCTTCATTCTGGCCATGGACGCCTGTTATGGCATTCACGTCTACGGGATGATAAATGACACCTACTGCAAGTAAGATCACAAGAAATTATTTTTATGCAGCTCCAATTCGGAGATCTTGTCAAAATATCACAATTCATTTTAATACCATAAATCTGAGAAACAGATAAAGCAACAATTATTTCCCAGTGTTCTTTGCTGACACGACATTTTATTGTCAGTGCATCAAGTTGTGACTTCTAGGGGTGAGATAAAGAAAAATATTTACCAGACTAATGTCAAATGTCAGGAGGAACACTTTTCCCTTAATCAGTGGCATAGCAGGGACTTTTGGCTTGAAAATACAGAAGAAGTTTAGTGGTTGTGTAATTTGCAAAAGCAAGTTTGTCATTTCTGCTTCTCTGATGGCTTGATGGATAGCTATCTACTCAATGGTTAGTTAGATTTGATCATGAAGGACAAAATGTCCTGCAGCCTCAGAGAAACTGACAGCTTAACAAGAATTCCTGGAAATTATACTTCACTAGTAAGTGAGTAATCTGCCAGATCCTTATTTAAAATGAGTGTGTTTACCCACAGTATATCCTCGCTGGTGGGATAGTTTCTAATTAGATAATAAAACAAACCCTCCATGCTTCATCAGGATAATGGAATCTATTTCCCTACCAACAACTGGCACAACATAATTCACAGACTGTTTTAATCATAATGTCAAAATGGTAACTCTCAGCCACAGTCTTCATGAACAAATATTTCTTCCCTAACTATAAGCATAATGGAGCTCAGATGAGCCAATATCTTACGGTGAAAAATCACAGTTTCTTCAAGTTCTGCAAGAGGCTATCTAAAGTTTCTTCAATTATACACCATTTCCTTTTTCAAAAGATAGCCATATGTTTGAATGTAATTGGCATGATATATAAATTTTATTTGATCTATTAAACCACTAAAAACTTGGTACATCTTCCTAAAAGCTTTCATACATATAATAGCTTTTAACTGAGTTCATGGACAAGAATCATGTATGGGTTTGTGAGTAAATGCATTTACTGGGCACATAATGGATTCTTGTAAATGAGTGCTTCATTCTTCATCTCAATCTTTCTCTCCTTTTCTTTTTTTTTTTCTTTTCTAGGACAGAAGGGTATAGAAAAGTCCCCTACCATTATTATGAACAAGGAAGAGATGAGTGTGATGAATATTTTCTTCATGAACATGCCCCATATGGGGGTCATAGGTTTATCACTGAAAAGAAAGTGTTTGCTAAATGGGCCAAGAAGCACAGGATAATATTTACACATCCAAACTGGACATTGTCTTGATAATGGTTTTTCTGATCTTGCCACATCACTTAATGTGATCCCCATACTGCAACTGTGATGCTGATGATGCTAATGGAGATGATGGTAATGATAAAGACAACAACAATGATTATCAAGTTCCTGTACACTCTCAGATGTGGATGGTGACTCTGCTAGTAATTTAAACTTGGCATTTCATGGAGGATGGTTGTGCTCATGATGTTCTTTCTGGAGGTTCAACACTACATACCGCACTTTATAATTTAACTGGAATTGAGATGAAGGCCAGTGACATGACAACTGTGACCTAAGAAATGGGAAGATTATCTTTCAAGATAGCTGCCTAGAATTGTTCAACAGTGAGTAACTTCCAAAAGCCAAAAGAGTTTGGCTTCATGAGGCAAGGTGATTGACTCAATGGCTTGTTGAATCTCAGCAGTTCCGTCGTCTTGAAGAATGATTGATTGTCAAACACTGACCCAAGAACTGCTATCAGGGTGCAAGTATCTTACTAGTTAGCCTAAGGATGGGAAAATATCTCTTCCTAATATACCATCTTTCTACAGTATTTCCTACAGCTAAAGCCTCAGGCCATTGCCTAATTAACAATGAAGATTTCATGGACATCCTACACTTCAGGATTACTTGACTATCTCAAACACATAAATCAAAATGGGCCAAGTAGCAAATCTTGATGAATTTCCACTCTTACCATCCATTCTTACTACCAACAGTATAACTGAACATGTGATTAGAATGATCTATGTTAATGTTTAGTTATTTTTGGTTGAGTGCTAAATATTTCAGAAGGCTACTTAACATGTAAGATACCAACTTCAACACTGTAATAACATATACTGTGAAAACATTCCTAAAAAATAACCAAAGGGTTTGCTAACTCTGCTTCAACATCCAACAACACAAAACTATATGATTTTTAAAATCATGAAATAGAGACAGCAAAGCATATTTTTACATCAATTTGTATCCTATCATACTTCATAATATATATTTGTATATTCAAATTTCTATTTTATAGGCCCAAGGTGTGTTTCTCCAAACATTACATTCTCATTGCCAAGTGCCAGCTGTTACACATGGAGAGGAAATGATTCCTTATATTAAACCTGACCAGAGCTTTTTGCCTTCTAGGGATTTATTTTTCCCATAGTGTATCAGTTGTTATGCCACAATAACAACAATAATAATGATCTTAATGTCCAAAGTGCTTTGTCATTTAGAGTCCTTTAACATCTGTTATACCATGTGATGCCCTTGAACACCCCAATGGGCTGTTGTCTGTGTATTCTGCTCTCTTTAGCAGATGATCTGTAATTTGATCATTGTTCTGTTATATTCCAGATTGCTCTACTTGCTAATATTTGTATAGAATAGAATTTATGTAAACTAGTAACCAGTTGATCTCTGTGCCAAATACATTATATCAGGATTACACAAAAAGTATCACAAAGGATGGTCTTGGCCATATGCTAAGACCCCTGTGAAAATAAGTAGTTTTGAGAAGTTTTTCTATATACGTATATATACACGTGTGGTTCTATTTAGGTGGGGAAAAGATGAAAAAGCAGGGACAACAGGAGGATATGAAGGCAGAGAAATATAGTTTCCTGTCCTAGGGTTGAGACAATTCTATTTTTCGTATACTCGTTGGTCATTAAATAGTAAAGGGTGATTTGCTGCAAGCGTAGCTGAGAATTCAAAAACATCCTTGCAGAATGATTCAAAAGACAAAAGCCAGGCTCAACTTACAGAATGTTTTGGAGACTGGAAGTAATGATACATTTCACTTCAGAAGCACTTGTAGGTCTTTACTAGTGCTAAGTATTATGGTGAGCTATCATTAAAATGTGCCATCTTGGATAAAGGCCTTTTGCCTACTCTCTTCTGCAATTTTGATACCTCAATATTCACACCCATAAACATTACTAAGCCCCAGTTCTATCGTTGGAAGGAGTTGTTATTCTTTTGTTGTTCCCTTATGCAATTTTTAATTCTATGAATGTTAAGTTTTTTTGAGCTAATGATAGATAGAAATGCCCACTCAAAGAAAAATAAACAGAGACAAATGTTAAAATTGCCATACAGACTGTTTTTCCCCCTGTTGTTTCACTTTAAAATAAAAAGAAATCCTTGATTAATCAGGATGCCTTGGGACATGAACATAATTTATTTAGTTTTCTAATAAATGAAGGGCCAACTCTTATTTGTTTTAGCCCCTACTGATGAGAAACATTTGAAAACTTGCTTGCTCTCCTGCCTCGCTGTAGCTTTCTCTGATGAAGCCTTCTGCAGTATATTGTATCCCTCACTCTATAGCAGAAGGTGTGTGTGGAATATGTAGACTCCGGTGTTTTCTTAGGAGGGGTGGGAAAGGGCTTTCTTTCCTCTCCTCTCCTCTCGTCTCCTCTTTCTTTCCTTTCTTTTTGCAACTAAACTGCTACTCTACACTTTTTATTGTTGTTTTCTTTGCCTTTTTCTTTCTACAAACAGGAAACAAAAAAAAAAACAAGTTTTTCTCAATTTGGAGACTCAACTGAATAATTTCCAGTATAATCAGCATTTTGATAGAATCTCACAACTTATTTTTCTCTGCTTTTATTTCCTGTTTTTCTTTGTTCCATCTTTCTAATTCTAGTGAAAATGCAAAGTCTAATTTCTCCCATGTTGAGAATAAATTTTTCATCTATGATTTGCTGATAGAGAAGAGCTTGGTAAGGGAGCAATTCAAGGAGACTATTTTGCCATGCACATTTCTGATCAATTCCCACAGATTCTGGTCAAAAGAAAGATATTCTATCCAACATTTAAACATTGAAAAATTTAACTGAACTTACTTATCACTGATGTGTATTTATCCCAGAAATTAATTAATATCTGTGAAAAATAAAAATATTTCAATACTATCCATGGTTCTCGGAAAATGAACTATAAAAAAGGGTCCCAATTTTTCTGAAATTGGCATGAAAACATTCAAGATAAAAATAATAGACTAAATATTATTTTCTGTTATGCATAATTCTATGAAAAAGCAAGGTAATTTAAAAAGAGTTTTAAAATGAGTGTTTGACTCTTTTCCAATTTAACCAAGTGAGAAGTAGTAATGATTTACATTGTTATGATGATAATGTGAATAAGAAACCTTTTAGAGTATATGATTTTACATTGCTATCAAACCTATCAAAGAAAAGGCAATTGGAATTTGGAGGAATGTTTGTATATATGCACATAGAGTCTATTTGTGTGTGTGTGAACGCACATATATATACATCTATATACTTATAACTATATATAAAGGCATATATATAATCCTATATTCTTCACTGGTGCATGTGAATCACAGAAAGCCCTATTTTAGACTTCATCTGAAATTCGTTGGGTTACATTTTGAATCCTGATAAAAAAAGCAAAAATCCAAATTAAATGGACTGATTGCTAAGAGTACGTAAAATCATATTCAAAAGCTGGCCAGAAGAATAAAGCTAGAGAAGCTGCTAAATCTAGAAAACACAATCAGATGCCACAGTTGTCACAAATCAGACTTGTAAGTATAGCAATCTGTATTGTAGGTTCTGCCGATTGCAGGCTTAGCTAAAGTCACATTGAAAAACATTGCATCAAGCTTCATTCACACTGAAGTAAATGAACATTGGTCCTCCTATTCAAATAAGCCAGTCTTTAGCATAAGCAAAATCCAGATTTGCATGATTTTTATTATATAGCTACAGAACTGTGACCACTGTGAAAAAGGAAAATTATACAGGGAGATTGCTCTTGGAAGATTTGGTATGAATCAGCTGAGGTAGGAACGAGAGTCTGAATTGGGGACCTGCTGACCTTCCAAGAAGTAGAAGGCCATCAGAAGAAAATCACTGTTACTTAGAGAAGAGACAACACTAAAGTACTTCACCTGGTAGTGTTAATTGGATGTTAATTATGAGCTCGGTTTAATTTCAGTAAGCAAGAAAATATAATCAGATGACTGATTAAAAAAAAAAAAAAACAATGTGCCCATCTAGCCTTTAATGTGACATGTCAAATGCAAATAATAAATTATGTTATTCGGTGTCAGTTGTTTGCATGTCTTAGCACAACAAAGGATTTACAGTCTGAGGGCCAAGAGAGAAAAAATGCTTTTTTCTTAAAACAGCGTATTTAAAAGACAAGACCTCATCATTTCAATAGTGTACATAGATTAGTGACTGAAGGAGCCAGTGCTAGCCTTTGTAAGTAGTTGAGGCTTTTAGAGCTGAAAGAGATTTTAAAGACCAGCCAATTCAACTCCTACACCTTGGAGCTGAGGAAACAGACAGAGGTGAAGTGACTTGCCTGTAGTTATAAACTGGACTAATGGCAGTACTGAGACTCAAATTCTTGTCTCATGTTTTCTTCTCTAGTACTTTTTCCACTACACTTTTTAGACAGAAGAGTAGCTGGAAAAAGAATGCCTAACTGATTTACTAAAGAGTCTATTCATGGAATCCAAGGGCTCCAAATTGTGCTAATTCTGCTCAGGATGAAACAAATCCCCACGCTGAAGTGGAGAAATATTTTCATAATTGAAGGAACATATCCCATTGATTGTCTACACTTTCTTCTCTCTGTTGCTAGTGGTAAGGCTAGGCTATGTTCTGTTATCACAAAATTCTAGGACTTGTTTAAAGAACTGAAAGGTGAGTTTCTTAGTTTCTCTTTGTGATTGAGGATGAGCAAGCCATTGATACACCAAGAGCTGCTGAGTGTTGGAGGTTGCCTGGTGAAACTGGCAGGCCCTGTTGTTGACATTTCCCCAGAGCTAAAGTGTCCTCATACTCAAACCAACTGTGCTGCCCAAGTTAGTGAAATTATCCATCAGCACTAACACCACCCTTTGGGTTCATGCTCATCCCTGCACTACATGTGACCTTTGAGCCCAGATACCCTTCTAGAAGATGAATGAAAGCCCCACATGTCCCGCAAGGCTTAGTCTGCATAAAAGATTTAAAAGGAATTTTTTTTCTCTACAGTCCATTTATATGCTACTGTTAGAAGTGAAGAATTTTGAAACTACATACACTGGCCTCTGAAAATGGTTCTTGTGGCTCAGAAATAGTATATTGTTCTGTTGCTTGTTTTTGCTGAACTGTAGAGAAAACACCAGAGTAAAATTCCATGTAAATTGCTAAGGCATCGAATCAGAACTGTCATTGGGCATTGTAACAGTGCAGAAAATCTCATTTAGTTTTTTTTCTTTTTTTTTCAGTTAACTACTTGTTTGTTTCTTTTCAGAATAGGCACTTTTTTTTTTGAGTAGAAAACCTCTTATTTCTCCACAGATACATCTCTTTTTGTTCACGCCTTGAAGACTTCAGAAAAATAGAAGCTCACTTCCTTCCATAAAGGTGAAGAACATCTTGATGAATAAACAGTCAACTACCAAGTTCACATATTTGCCTATGAAGTGAGAGCTATTGCTAAGAAACTTCAAAAAGATGAAAACGAGGCAATTTTATAGCTTTTTGTTACCTAATCTACAAAGTACTAATTTCCTTGTGTTTAGCTTTGTTGTCACTGTTACTGAGTAAATACCCATTTCTGTTACATATGGTACATTTTTTGCTTCGCTTGTTTTCCTGAGTTCCCATGATTTTTTTTCTGTAGTTTCTCATTCATTTTAAAATCCATAATCTTCATCTATTTTTAGAAGAAAGTGTAAATGCACAGTTGTACATTTGTTGAGAGTTTTTATGGCATTATAGTGCTTTATTTATAAGCATTGTGTCTTAGAATAAAGCTTACAAAATGGCAAAGAGCTATTGGCATATTTCAGTTTGTTTTACAACAGGACAAGTAAGGATATGTTAATAAAGCCAGAGGGAAAAGGCGGTATGGGATTTTTAATATACTTGATATCCAAGTCAGAAACATGTCCAGAATACTACTATAAACAATAACAAGAGAAAATGTTGGTCTGCCTCTGGAATTTGTTTTGTCCATATTAACTATCTGATGCTGACATATATTTCTTTTTTTGCTGTGTCAGACATATTAACAAAGTTGGGTTAGCACATAAGCTGCATAGAACAAAGAAGTCTTCCTTCTTTCCTCCTTTCCTTCCTTATTCCTTACTTTCCTCTCTCCACTTATTTTCTTTCTGCAAAACTCAACACTCTTGCAGTTGAATGTCAAATTTGGATAATTTTTCTTTTAACAAATCAGCTTATAGTTATCTATCCAACTCTATAAGAGATCCATATTTGGAAATGATCTCAAAATGAGAGTCATCTTTGGAAATAATAACTTCTACTTATATGCCAGGCTTATTAAAGGGCTGTGTATCTCATTCAGTTCCCCCAATACTTTATGAGGTACATAATGTTACTATCACCATCTCATATATAAGGAAATTGAAGCACTAGAGAGATTAAATAGCTTACCCACGGTCACACAGCTTTTGATGAAATGAGATTGGAACCAAGGCAGTTTGGCCCAGAGTCCCTACCTATTTGGGGAAGGCTAATAAATGTAACCAATAACCCCCCAAATTTCAGTAGCTTAAGAGAATAAGATTTGTTTCTCCCTCAAACAAATTCTACATAGATGCTCCTCTCCAACCAGCTTGTTTCCAAGGGTGACTCAGATACAAAGACACCTTCCATCATGTGGCTTTGCCCTCCTCGAGGTCCTTTGAGTCCTCTCTATTCGGCCTGCTAAAAGGGAAAGAGCAAAAAGGATCTTGTGCTGGAAGGTTTTATGGGCAAGCCTGGAAGTGGTGTATATCACTCCACCCACATTCTATTGGCCAGCCTCACTCGCGTGCCTTGGTATGGGCAATGCTGTCTAAATGTGTAGGAAAAGAATTTGATGAACATGTAGCTCTTTCTGCCATGATATTCTTAGTCATGATGACATAATAGCTGAAAAAGAAAACACTGAGTTTTGTGCAACTCTGTGGGTGAGTTGTTTGTTTTGATAATCCTTGTTCAAGCACTAGAAACTTTCAGAAAAAAATTTTTGTGTATGGATATCAGTACCCACATCAGAACCAGAATAAACTAAGGAACAATATATTGCTCTAGGTCATGTTATACCAAGAGAGAATATGGTTTCTTTTGCCCAAGGAAGCAAGAGAGAAACTGGCACACAAGAAACACTTCTAAGTGACTGAACTCTACCCACAATAGAAGTAACGTGACTTTTAATGTTTTAATGATCTGTGGTTAAAGTAGGATAGATGTGCCCTCACCTCTGATCAACCCCTTGTTTTTGTGCCTATTTCCCTTTCAAGATGTCACAGAGATTAGCCTTTTTTTTCAGCTCTCCTTTGGTATTCAGGTCTATGCAGTACTGTGATGTTTTTACTGCATAAAATATAATTGCTATTTCTTGAATCTTAAATTTAGGAATTTCTCTCATCCATCTTTTTTATTTAACATTGTCATATGAACTTAATAAAAGTACTAATATGCCTTAAAAAGACTAGACACACCACAACATCACAGGGCATATTTCTATAAAGAGAGGACCTTATATGCATTCTCTCCCTCACTCTTCTTTACTTCCCGAGACTTTCTACTCTTTGACTTCATTTTCTTTAAGCTATCTAGGAATCCTTTTCCCTTAACACTAATAGAATTTTGCATCCTAGAGGTTTTTTTTCACCTAATACGAAACTATTTGCTATCTTGGGGAAAGTACTTCGCATGTTAGCGTATAAATTTTCTTAGTTTGTCCATTGAGAAAGATTAGCTGGGACTCTAAAAGCAATATAATTAGAGAAGAGAATCTGCCAATGTTTACCTTCTTTCAGAATAATGTGAAATTTCTTTTAAGGACAAGAAATTTTAGTGTCTAGTTGGTAAATGACATAGGTTTGAATCTCTTTCTAAGAGTTGTAATTGATGATAAGAATATTCTGTGGTGCTTTACAGGGATAAACTGTTTAGTTTAATCAGAGTGGTGGCTCTCACTATCCATAAGTCCATGGGCAAAAGTCTTGACTAATACGATCATACAGTGTACACCAGCCACCTTACACCATGCATTGTTGAGAGTTCTTGCTCTATATTTGATAATACTTTTCAAATATGCCATTTTTTGTGATTATAAAGTTGCTTAAATATCTATATAATCTTTCAAAATAATTTTCCTACAATGTCTAAATTTCTCTAGAAGTACAACATATACAATCAGATTTACTTGGAATGGTCTTCCTTAGTCAGTCGTGTTTTCCTGCAAATTAAAATGGTTTGGACAACACATCTTTTGGTGATGCTGGTTATGATGAGTTTCCTTCCTAGTAAAAAAAATAAAAATAAAAAAGGGGGTGGGGGGAAATACTCCACAATCTTTGATGGATAAAAGGGCATTCATGTTGGATGAGGACAACAATATCAGGCAAATGTATCAGTGAAATACGCAGAACTGTGCCTGGCTGTTCAATAAGGAACAACAGAAAAAAATTCAAACTTTCAACAGCACAACATATGGACTCAATAAAACCAAATGAAATTTGATAGGAACTAATGTAAAGCCAAACAAGAAGGCTTTTAGCTTCAGAAAATACAGGAGCATGACTTAATAACAGTAGTCATGGAAAATATTTGGAGGTTATAGGACACTGTAATAGAAGATATAGCAATGAAAAGGTCACTATGACCCTGATACATACACAAAGAGTCTAAGAACAAAACAGCAAGGTTCAGGACTGATCAGAAAACTTCTGGAAGTGTTTTTAAACCGTGTTTTTTGTTTTTGTTTTTGTTTTTGAGATGAAGTCTCATTCTGTGGCCCAGGCTGGAGTGCAGTGGCACAATCTCAGCTCACTGCAACCTCTGCCTCCTGGGTTTAAGTGATTCTCCTGCCTCAGCCTCCCATCTAGCTGGAATTACAGGTGTACCCCACAATGCCCGGCTAAGTTTTGTATTTTTTGTAGAGATGGGGTTTCGCCATGTTGGCCAGACTGCTCTTGAACTCTTGTCCTCAAGTGATCCACCCACCTCACCCTCCCAAAGTGTTGGGATTACAGGCGTGAGCCACCGTGCCCAGCAAAACTTGTTTCTATTCAATGTCTGATTGGACAGATAATATATTTTCATTGTCAGAAACATTGAAGACGGAAAGGTATGATACCTATTATTGCACTTCCCAGGGTTCATTCGGTGTTTTTCTATAGATATTATTGATAAAAATACATATATAATGTTGTTTTATAGCCTGCTGTGTCTTCTTAATAAGGAATTACAAGCATTTTCTCAAAGTCATTAAATTATCCTAATATTCAGTAGCTACATTGTGCCCTAAGCTATTTAAGGATTTCTCCCAGTCACTTTTCTTATATGCTAAACAGTTTTGTTAATGAATTTTTGAACATTTCTCTGATTATTTTTTTCTTTTATTGCATCAGCATACAGTGGTGCCTGCTTCCCTGAACCCTTGCCAAAAATGATGGGGTTCTTCAACCTTGCCAACTTCATGTATGAAAAACAAGGTTATCTTCTTTTAATTAGCATTTAATTGATTACCATGGAAATTTAAAATTTTGCATATTTATAGGAAACTAACATCTCTTCTTACACGAATAAGCTCTTCCTATGCTTCGCCCATTTTTCTATTGCAGTAGAAGTCACCACAATATAAAGAAACAGACAATTGAGAATTCTTTCAAAAAAGAGGAAACAGGTTGAGAGCAACCAGGATCATGTGGAAACTAGAAATTATATCACACCAGGAGTTGGAAACACTTAGCCAGATTAATAGAATGTTTTAGAGAGAACAAAATTCAAATACTTAAAAGGCATTAATGCAGGTGCAAAATTAGTTTTAAACTCTATGATTCTATTCGACATAATAGAGCCAATGAATAAGATTTCAGATTTTATCTCAGGAGAGCATTTAGAAGAGTCTAAAATTAGAGTGTGGATTTTTAGGATGAATGAAATTGTGTTAAGTATTTGCAGATAGATCACCCCGCTTTTCACTAATTCATGTGTTTATGTAGCTAATTGAACTCAATGACCAATTAGGTCCCTTTCAAAGTACACGTTCTATGAAATAGGATGCAACTTTTATGCACAAAGGCCAGGTTTCACACTGAAGCTCTGAAGAACAATAACACACTAAAATGTTTACCCTTGTCTTGGCAGCAACATATTCAGAAGCCATCTCTTAAAAAAGGTTATTTCTGATGATGGCAGATTTCACCTAGTTCATATTCAGAACTGGTTCCCAAGTTCTGGAAGTGCATTCAATTAACAGTAGGTATACACACACACACACACACACACACACACACACACACACACACACACACACACATACACTCCTTCTCTCCTTGACAACCTTCCCGCACCAGCCCCCAGCTCTACTACTGCCAATCATGATTTCATTCTCATAATACCTCACAAAAAGGTGTAAGTTCCCTTTGCTTCTCAGTGCGAAAAATTCATTCACATTTTACACATCCATATTTTTATATACTTGATATGTGATATGTATTTGAAATGTAATGACTCAAGAAAATTATATTTAGTATTATAGCATTTCTCATGTTGGTAATTTATGATAATGGTTGTCACTGTAGATTTAGGAGTCATTTATATTGTCCACCTTTTCCTATTTCCGCTAGATTAAATAAATTCTTCATATCGAGTTTTGTTGCATTTTTCAGTTTTCTTGTCTGTACCATTCCCTTTCAGTATATTTATAACCCTTTTATCTGGTCTTTGTAGTTTCAAAATGATGCCTTGGATATTTTAAGTTTAGAGCAATCAATGTCTTTTTCAAATTGCCCTCTTAAGATTTTTGTAAAATAATATTCTCCATAATACAACTTTAAATTACCTACCTTTTCCTTTACTAGACTTAATCCAAGAAGGCTAATTGAACATTAAGCATTTTAATCATCCCACACTGTCAAACCTGTCTTCTCATTACTGAGAATTGGATAGTTCATGAGCTTAATTGTGTTCCTGGCAATGTAACTAGAATGAAAGGTTGATAATATGATTTGTATATATCTAAGGAATTAGTCCTGGTCTTTATTGATAGCTAGGCAAAAATATCATCTCAACAAATATACATTAAATATAATCAAATTAATGGTACTTCATTAAAGCTTTGGAGAATACAGAGATGAGTAGAATGCAGTATTCATACTTATGCAGTTTACTGAAGAATTTTTTTAAAAAAACAAAACTTCCAAATAACCACAAGATGACTCAGAACAAGGTAATGGCCACAAAAGTGATGCAAACAGACAATGTTACACGTAATACAGAAGCAGAAGAAGTATAAGGACACAATGATTCAGATATTAAAATTGTCATTGCATTATATGCACAAGTAGTGTTCAAACGTACCTATAGGGTGACTTAGACTCTCAGGATGGCACAGTACATGCTGGATTTCAGGAAGTTCATTTTGAACTGCTATTAGCAATGCCTTATAGAAATGGTTAATACAGAAGACAGTGCCAAGACATAAAGACGCTTTTATCTAACACAACATGAGGATCCCATGACAGCAGTGTCTTGTAGAAGAGCAATATTTGTTTGAAAATATAGGGCTTATTTTTGACAAATGAAATGAGAACTTTCATAGTATAGTAAAATGCTGAGAATTCTCCTATCTTGTCTGGAATCTGCTAGGGGGCTACAGGGTTCAGACAAGGCTCTAGTACTATTTTTAAATGTATTCATTGAACAAATAGCACCTTTCAAAGACATTTTAAAGTGAGCTGTGAATTCAAATAGCATATGATGTGAAACCAATGTGGGTGTAAATATGGATCCATTTTTTCCCTTTTATCCATGTAAATCAATTAGTCTTGTATTATTATTGATATGCATTCACTCTCAGCTTTAGGAGTTACCATGAATGTGAATTACGCTGATTATGCTTTTTCTTATGACAGTTTCATGTATACTTATCTAGAGTGCTTGAATGAAAATTTTCTAATGTAATGATAGCTATATGCATCTAATTGGAGACTTCAGCAGGGCCAAGAAACAGACTGTGAAAGCAAAAATCATAATATGCACCTGTCTCAACTTTTACCTGTTGTCCAAAGAAAATGTAACATAGGAACCACACTCTTTTATTTTATTACATAGATTGCATGTTCTAAATAATCTAGTCATGTCTTCCTGGAAGTTATCTATTAAGTCCCAGAAAAAAAAATTATTGTCTTACATAGTAGGTGATTTACTCTAGGTAGGCAAGAAGAGTAAAGGAAAGAAAAGATGGCTAGTTTCAAGATCATAAAGCAGTACCCTTCCATGTCTCTTTTCAATTTCTGCTGAAGTCTCCTATTCTTTCCTAATGAGTCTCCTTCTTTATATATTAGCTGAATTTCTCACCTAGGTGATCTCATGAGCTCTGGTCACTTCTGTAACCTACAGTCCAGAAATAGATCCATATTTGATTGATTTTTACTTTAACTGATTTTTTATAGCAATAACAAAATAATTCAATGAGAAAAAATAGTCTTTTGATGTGTTGCTGAAAAAACTGGAATCTGTATGAAAAGAAAAATGAAAAATTAATATGAAATGGATAATTTACCTAAACAGAAAAGATGAACTTATAAGAAAACAAAGGATAAAATCTTCATGATTTGGGTTAGGCAAAGATTTCCTAGGACACAAAAAGCAAAAATCATGAAAGAAAAATATTAATAAATGAGATTTTATCAAGTTTTTAAAATCCTTTTTGAAAGAGACTATTAAGAAAATGATAAGGCCCAGCCACAGACTGGAAAAAATTTGCAATACACATAGGAGATGAAGGACTCATATCAGATAGATAGATGATACATAGATAGATAGATAATAGATGGATAAAGAGATAGATAGATATTAAAACTCAACAATTAGAAGACAAACACCTCAATTAAAAGTGCACAAAAAATTTGACCAGGCACTTCACAAGACAAGATGCACAAATAGCTAATAAGCACACGAAAAGATACTCAACACCAGAGTGAACAGGAAGTACAAATTAGAACTGAACATTCTTCTAGGTATAAGGGATTCACTGCCAAAAAATTCCAACATAGTTCTGCTTTTGTGGAGTTTACAGTGTAATGAGAGATACAATTAAATAGGCATTTCTAAACAATGGAATAAGTGCTGGGATGGGAGAAATACAAGTGTTTGGGGGATAGTGTCTGATGGAGGAAGTCTTAACATAGACAAGAGGTTGAGTAGTCAGGCAACCCAACATCTTTGGGTAGGCACACAACTCGAGATTGCTAAAATAGGCTTCCTTGGCAAAGTTAATTTAAACTGAGATCAGCATAATGAGTGGAAATGAATAGAGCAAAAGGGATGTGAAAAAGACCAAGCATGGACTATGAATGGAATAATACAGGGAGTTATAATAAAGAAAGAAGGCATGACAGGTTCCACAATTTGAAAGAAGTTTAGTATGACTGGTTGGAGGATGATATCGTTTGGATGGCCCCTCCAGATCTCATGATGAAATATGTTGGTGTTGGAGGTGGGGATTGGTGGGAGAAGTTTGGGACCTGGGGCAGATCCCTCATGGCCTGGTGCTGCCCTCACAATAGAGACTGAGTCCTCATGAGATCCGGCTGTTTAAGTGTGTGGCACCTTCCCCTCTCCCGCCATCTCTCTCTCTTGATCTTACTCTGGCCATGTGACATGCGAGCTCCTGCTTCACCTTCCACCAGGAGTAAAAGCTCCCTGAGGCCTCCACTGAAGCTGAGCAGATGCTGTCACCATGCTTCCTGTACAGCCTGCAGAACTGTGAGCCAATTAAACCTCTTTTCTTCATAAATTACCCAGTCTCAGGTAATTTTTATGGCAATGCAAAAATGGGCTAACACAGAGGAAAACCACCGAGGTGAGAGGTGGAAGGTGGGGTGGTTAGAGAAAAATAAGCAATTTAAAATCGAGATCAGATCACCCAAGTCTTACAGGCTGTAATATGGAGTTTTAACTTTATTATAAGAGCAGTGCAGCAGAAGTATGGAAAGGTTTTAAACAAAGGAGTATTATATTTGATTTGCTGCTTCGAAGGATCGTAGAAAAGGGAAAGAAACTAAGGACAATTCATATGTTTTTGGCTTGAATTGCTGGGCAGACATTGCTACTACTATCTGATAGAGAAAACATAGTAGAAGAAACAGTTGGAGATGAGTTAATTTTTAGACATGGTCAGCTTGAGACACTTATAGGACATTGATTTACTTATAAAGCTCAAAAGATAGGTTTATCTTAAACATTTAAACTTGGGAGTCATCTACATAATGGAGAATAGGATATGATAAGTGGTATGATAGAAATATGTACAGAAATGCCATAAAACCACAAAAGAAAAAGTAGCCATTTTTATTAGTTATCTATTGCTGTGTAATAAACTATCACAAATTTAGCAGCTTAAAATTATGTAATCATTATACCACAGTTTCTACAAGTCATGGAATACAGACATGGTTTATATGGGTTTTCTTCTTTGGGGTCTCTCACAAAGTTGCAAAGTGTCAACCAGGACTGACATTTCATCTGAAAGCTCCACCTTGGAAGGAATCACTTTCGAGCACATGTGCTTTCAGCCATATTCAGTTCCTTGGTGGCTGTTAGCTGGAGGCTGTGATTAGTTCTTTGCTGTGTAGGCCTCTCTGTTGGGACAGCTCACAATATGGCATCTGGCTTTATCAAAGTCACCAAAGGAGAGGATACTCTAGCAAGATAAAAATTACAACCTCTCGTAATCTAATCATGGACACGACATCCCTTCAATATTGATTTATTTTATGAGTCAGAGCCAAGTTCTTCAAGGAGAGAGAAGTACACAAGGCCAGAAGTCAAGATAGTTGGAGAGGGGGATATCTTATAAGCTACCTCCCTCTCTTAGTCTGTTTTCTTTTTATTATTATTATTATTATACTTTAAGTTTTAGGGTACATGTGCACAATGTGCAGGTTTGTTACATATGTATACATGTGCCATGTTGGTGTGCTGCACCCATTAACTCGTCATTTAGCATTAGGTATCTCTCCTAATGCTATTCCTCCCCCCTCTTAGTCTGTTTTCTCTTGCTATAACAGAATACACAAGATTGGGTAGTTTATAAAGAAGTTTATTTCACTCACAGTTTTGGAGGCTGGGAAATCCAAGAGCGTGACCTAGACCTCTGGTCAGAGTCATCCCATGGCAGAAGGCAGAAGCAGGAAGTGGGCATGCTAGAGAGAAAGCACGAGGAGCTGGCTCCCTTTTAAAACAACCCTTTCTCTCTGTAACTAACCTACTCCCTTAGAGATGACGTTAATCTTCATGAAGGCTCTGCTCTCATGACTCAGTTACCACCTATTAGGCCTCACCTCCCAGCATTGTTGCATTGGGGATTAAGTTTCCAACACGTGAATTTGTGAGATGCATAAAAATAGAATACTTCCCAGCACCCAAAATTTATGTCCTTTGCATAATGCAAAATACATTCATTCCATCCCAATAGCCCTCAAATCTTAACTCATTCGGTTTCAACTCAAAAGTCTAAAGACTCGTTCAAATCAGATATGGGTGAAACTAAAAGCATGATTCACCTTGAAGCAAGGGCTCTCCAGCTGTGAGCGTATAGAATCAAAACAAGTTATCTACTTCCAAAATACAATAGTGAGACAGACACAGGACACACATTTCCATTCCAAAAGGGAGAAATGGGCCGGAAAAGAGGGATACTTGGTTCCCAAGTAAGTCTGAAACACAACAGGGAAAACTACATTAAATCTTAAAGCTGAAGAATAATCTCTTTCGATTCCATGTCTCACATCCTGGACACACTGGGGAGTTGGGGATTGGGCACCCAAAACCTCAGACAGCCTCGCCCTAAGGCTTCACTGGGCTCAGTCCACTCAGTAGCTCTCATCAGTTAGAGTTGCATGGTGGTGGCCCTACAGTTCTGTGGTTTTGGCAGTGGTGCTGACCCTACAGAACCTCTGGGCATTGCCCTAGTTGGGGACTCCTTGTGTCTGCTTTGCCCCTGTAGCATGCCTCTGCCTAGGTCCCCAGGTTATCTGCAACATTATTTGCAATCCAGATGGAAGAAGCTATGCCTACAGAATTAGTATCCTATGAACACTGCCAAGGTTTACAGCTTGTATCTTCTTGAGCAGCAGGTTGAGCCACACCTAAGCCTGGTTGAGATGCAGCTAGAACAGCCAAAGAATGCTTCATCAGAATGTGGGGAGCAAAGTCTTGAGGTATCCCTGGCCAGCAAGCTCTTGAAGGTCTTCCTGGACCCATTTCCCAAAAGCACTCTGCCCTTTTAGAGGTCTGAGCCTATAATAGGAGGGCAGCCTGGAAGATCTTAGAAATGCCTTCAGGATCTTTCTCCCCTTGTCTTTACCAATAGCACCTGACTTCCTTCTATCCATATTAATCTCTTTACCAAAAAGTCACTTGGTCATACAAAAGTTTTCCAAACTTTTCTATTCTGCTTCTTTTTTAATTAAAAATTTTACCTTTAAGTTATTTTTTTCTCTTGCATGTCACTGTATGTGGTCAAAAGTAACAATGCAGCAGCCAGAGTGCTTGACTGATCAGGTATCTTTTCCGCTAGATAGTCTAGCTCATCATATTCCAGCTCTTAAGTTCTGTATTTCATAAAGTCCTAGGACACAGACACAATTCAGCCAAGTTCCTTGCTACTTTATAACAAGATGGCCTTTTATCTAGTTTCCAACACCTTGTTCCTGATTTCTGTCTGAGACTTCATCAGAAAGACCTTTACTGTCCATAATAGTCTACCAACATTCTGATCATAACCACTTAAATCATCTATAAGTATATTCAGGCTCTCTCTAGTTCTAGCGTCTTCTGAGCCCTCACCAGAATTGCCTTTAACACTTTATTCACTGCAGTATGGGTGTTTTTCTAGCTTGTTCCTCCAAATTCTTTCAGCCTCTACCCATTATCCAGTTCCAAAGCCACTTAACATTCTCAGGTATTTGTTAGAGTAACGACCCACTTCTAGATACCAAATGTTTTGTTTTAGTCTGTTTTCTGTTCTATAACAGAATAACTGAGACAGGATAGTTTATAAAGAACAGACATTTATTTGGCTCATGGTTTTGGAGCCTGGGAAGTCCAAGAGCATCTAGCAAGGGTCATCCATGGTGGAAGGGCTGAAGGTGGAAGTGAGCATGCAAAAGAGAAAGCACGGGCAGATCTCTTTTTATAACAACCCACTCCTTTTATAACTAGCCCACTACTTCAGTAACAATGTTAACCCACTCATGAGGACTCCACCCTCCTGACACAATCACGTCTTGTTAGTCTCCACCTTCCAATAATGTTACATTGTAAATCAAACTTCCAAACCATGAATTCAGGGGACACATTCAAGCTGTAGCACCATCTCTACCTAGAAGACGTAAAAAAACCTTCTCAATAAGACACTTAAATCTGAGAAAACATATGTGAATTCTATATACTCAGTAAAAAGGAGAGGATAGAATACTGATGACTTCACTTTCCATCTTGATGTTTATTAGCAAATCCATATTTACCTTATGTCAAGATTGATCAAGTACCAAAATAACTAAAATATACAAAGTTGTAATAAATCAAGTATATAGTCCGAACAGAATGAACCCAGTTAGAAATAACCTTATGTAGTTGACTTTGCAAGGAAAACCGAAATCATTAGGGGGAAAAGGGGACTTTGAAAAGTTACCTGTTTAAAAGCGTGCAAGTAACCTGTAAAAATAATACAGGTTAAGTATCCCTAATATGAAAATCTGAAATCTGAAATGCTCCAAAATCAGAAACTTTTTGAAAGTTGACATGATGCTTAAAGAACATGCTCATTGGAGCATTTTGATTTCAGATATTCACATTAGGAGTGCTCCACCAGTAAGTAAAATGCAAATATTCAAAAATCTAAACTTTTAAACATTTTTGATCCCAAACATTTTGGATAGGGCATATTCAAATTGATTACACTTTTATAGTAGAGGTCACGGTGGTGAAAGGAAGTAAAGGAGAATGACGAAGTATGAATAAAAGTGTATTAATTCAATCTTTATTGACAGTTAAAGAATTAAAATCTGTTGCTAAACGTGAGTTGTTTGTAATTTGGCTTCCCAAACAGGAACAAACACATTGTGAATTGAGAATCCCAGACACATTGGCACTGGATAGGTGCTGAGATGATGGAAAGACAGAAGTAATGAGAAATGCTTCAAGTTTTAAAAATTGATATGATGTCAGTAATACTGTTTCCAGAAATGCATAAGTCACAGGCTGGAAAAAAAAGAAGAAAAAGCTGAAATGATATTTTAAACTTAGGTTGAAGCATGTACACCAATGTGTATAGAGAGGAAATTATAAGATCTCAAAAAAGACAAAATATCTTTTTGATATTTGATATTCTGAATCAATAATATTTATTAGGCACCAAACATTCATTTACTCATTTAGCAATTTACTAAATGACAGTTGAAAGTTTAAGCAAAAAATAGTTTGGGATTTTTTTTCAACGTAGGATATCATATTTCAAATTAGTACTCAAGTCCGGTGCTAGGTTATCTATATCACAGCTGGAATGTGACAAAGGGATAGAGAAAAAAAAATAAAATAGCTTCAGATCTCCACCACCTATGGCTAAAATAAAATTGAGATTTCCTTTCTGGCTTTAATGATAGAAAGTATTCCTGACTTATGGATACAAAGTGACAATTTAGAAGTCTTGACAGAAAGAAGAAAGTTAACTTTAGAATACATTATAAGTAACAATTTCAGAAACTTCTCTCATGACCTCTATCAAATGAAAAACTTGATGGAAAGTATAGGTATGAAACTGAATAAAAAATAAGAGACCTGACCAAAAGAAAAGATAGGAAAATAACCTTAAGTGAATTATTTCTCATTGCACTTATTAATGTTGGGTAGCTGTTAGTTTACTTTCTCCATCCAACATACATTCTTTTCTTTTCTTCTTTTTTTTTTTTTTTTTTTTGAGACCAAGTCTCACTCTTGTTGCCCAGTTTGGAGTGCAGTGGCATGATCTCGGCTCACTGCAACCTCTGCCTCCTGGGATCAAGCGATTTTCCTGCCTCAGCCTCCTGAGTAGCTGGGATTACAAGCACCTGCCACCACGCCCAGCTAATTTTGTATTTTTAGTAGAGACGTAGTTTCACCATGTTGGCCAGGCTGGTCTCGAACACCTGACCTCAGGCGATTTCCCCCACCCCTGGCCTCCCAAAGTGACATTCTTTTCTTTCTCTCTTCATCTAGTAACAAAATATGGTCATAAAAGTGGTTCTATAATCCAGGATAGGTTAAACTTACCATATCATATTGACCATGGGGATCAGTTGGTATAGGCTTCTATCCCAAGTGTGGACAATCAGATCTCTTCCCTGTGATGGGTGTATAGATTCTTGGAGGAAGAACTGGCTCTTCCCAGTGATATTACTAGGAAGATATGTTAACAGTCTATCTGACCAACAGCTATCTTACCGTAAATGGGAAAAATGCCTATGCTGCAAAGAAGTAAAAAGATAAAAGCTAGCTGGTGATCTTTTGAAACTCCCGCAACAAAAAAATTGTAACTGATGCTTATTTAAGAATGTTATTCCCAATTATATGAGCCAATAAATGTCCCTTTTCTTTTTTGTTTCAAACTGTCTAAGAACTAAATTGGATTTTTATTATTTGGCTGTTTACTGCCAAAAAATCTAGACTAAGAGAGTCTACCAATAATATGACACTCCATATTTTGAAAGATGTTGTCTACTATATTGCACTTATTAAGAAACAAGTAATTTGTTTTCCACTTCTTATAACTGAGCAATTTTACATCTATTCTAAACTTCTAATCAGAATGAGAAAATTAGAATTACTAATGGAATTAACAGAATTCCAGCCAAAAGGAAAGAAGTACAATGCTTTATTTACTTTTAGAATCCAATCAAAGGTAAAGCATATGACATTTGTTAAGTTTCTCAAAATATTACAATAGTTTTAGGACCTGCATGACTTCCCTTAAAGCATCCTAGGTTCCAGAGACCCCATTGCAGAAACTATGCTCATAAGAACAAATCTCTCACATAGCACTTACAATATAACAATATAACAGATTATTTACATGTCTATCTTCTATATTAGACCTTGCAGTTTTTGAAGGTAAGGATAGTGGTGCTAGCCATTTCCTAATATCAGTTTTTTCCATTCTTCCATATGGCCAGAGCCTCTACTTTTTGGCTGAACATATGGTTATGCACCTGGCAAGTGGGTATGGTCCTATTATTAAGTTCTGGTCAAGGAAGTGTAAGCATGAGTGTTGTGTAAGCAGGAAGCTGGAACCTCACTAAGGGATAGCTGGCAGGCTGGGTGCAGTGGCTCACACCTGTAATCCCAGCACTTTGGGAGGCTGAAGCAGGTGGATTGCCTGCTTCTCCTCAGTCAGGAGTTCAAGACCAGTCTGGCCAACATGGTGAAACCCGATCTCTACTAAAAATACAAAAAAAAAGATAGCCAGCATGGTGGCATGTGCCTGTAATCCCAGCTACTTGGGAGGCTGAAGCAGGAGAATTGCTTGAACCGAGGAGGTGGAGGTTTCAGTGAGCCAAGATCACACCACTGCACTCCAGCCTGGGCAACAGAGCGAGACTCAGTCTCAAAAAAAAAAAAAAGTGATAGAGGTTCCATTAAGAAGTTGGCACAATCCATCCTATCTCCTACTGACTACAGCAAAAATTCCTAGAAAAAAAATTAAAGGAACTATTTGATAACAGAAAAATAAATAATGACAGTTAGACTGGGGATGGAAACAAAAACTTGAAGAACATCCCATCTAGCAATAAATTCCTAATTTTTGCTTTATGTGTGTGTGTGTGTGTTTCTCATCTCTCCTGGATTACACTCTAGTGTGGCCAAAATCCCAGAATAGTACATCATTCATGGTCAGATAAATCTCTAATAAAAATTCTTTCTTTCTCCAATTAGAGGACCAGAAGAGCAGGCCCCTGCAGGATGGAGCTACAGTAATGAAGCTGCATCTCTACACTTGTGGTGGCAGTGGCAGCAGTGGCACTGAAGGTTCTTTTCTCTGAATCCTCCATTTCGAGGTAGACCCAATTGAGGGAAGTGCAATGCAACTCAGGGAGGCCAACCGCCTGAATGTCTGGACAGAATACCAGAAAAAGGTACCTCTGAGAGCCAGAGTGTATGACAGAAATCACAGAGATGAAGAAAGTAGAGAAAGGGATTATTCAAATCTGTATGAAAAATGGCATCCCTAAAAACCGACAACCTAATATTACATTGAACGGGGAAAGGCCGGATGCTTTTCTTCTACATTTTGTAACAAGGAAAGGATGACTTCTTTCATCAATACTACTTATCACTTTGTCAGAAGTTCTAGCCAATGCAATAAGACAAGAAAAAGAAATAAAAGGCATAATATGGGAACAAAGGAATACAACTCTCTCTACTCCTAGATTACTAGATTGTTTATGTAGAAAATCCCAATAAACATACAAAAAAAGAAATTCTAGAAGTAATTATGAACATTAGGAATGTTGCAGGGAAGAAAATTGACACACAAAAGCCGTCTGTGTGTGTGTGTGTGTGTGTGTGTGTATATATACATATACATATATATGGACAATGAACAATTAAAAACTAAGGAAAAGAAAGATCATTTACAACAGCTTCAAAAACAAAAAAGAAATACTTAGGGATAAATTTTTGGGAGACAATTCTTCATGAGTATATCACATTATTTTATGTCTTGCAAGCAAGACACTGGCTACTACTTTTTCCAAACTATCCTTTTAAGGACGTTTATATATTTAAGAAATATAAATAATATTGCCAGAAGGATTTTATTGTACATATAGACAAGCTGATTCTTAAACCTTATGGAAAGGCAAAGAAACTACACTAGACAAAAATCATTTTGAAAAAGAACAGAGAAGAATTACGTTACCCAATTTAAAACTTACTATAAAGCTGTAGTAAACAAAATAGTATGGTATTGATGAAAGGATAGATATAATAGATCAATAGAACAGAATTGGGACTCTAGAAATAAACCCATACACATCAGTTGAATTGAGTTTTGTCAGAGGTACAAAGGCAATTTAATAAAGAATGGATAGTATTTTCAACAAATGTGCTGTAACAATTTTACATTGTATTAGTCACGGTTATCTAAAGGGAGAGAACTAATAGGATAGATGAACTTATGAAGGGGAATTTATTAGGAGAATTTACTTAGACGATCACAAGGTGAAGCCCCAAAACAGACCATCTGCAAGCTGAGGAGCCAGGAAGTCAGTCCAAGTTCCAAAACCTCAAAAGTAGGGAAGCTGATAGTGCAGCCTTCAGTCTATTGCTGGAGGCCTGAGAGCCCCTGCCAAATCACTGGTGTCAGTCCAGAGCCCAAAAGCTGAAGAACTTGGAGTATGATGTTTGAGGGCAGAAAGCAACCAGCATGGGAGAAAGATGGAGGCCAGAAGATCAACCAGTCTGCTCTTTTCATGCCTGCTTTTATGCTGGCACCTGATTAGATTGAGGGTGTGTCTGCCTTTCCAAATTGAGGGTGTGTCTGCCTTTCCACTGACTCAAATGTTAATCTCCTTTGGCAACATGCTCAGACACACCAGGAACAATACTTTGCAGCCTTCAATCCAATCAAGTTGACACTCAGTGTTAACCATCACATATATTATTATACATTGTAGAAAAGAATACAAAATGGTACAGCCACATGGGAAACAATTTGGCCATTTCTTATAATATTAGATGGATACTTACCCTATGGCCTGGCAATCTTACTCCTATGCCCTTAAGAAAATAATTTATGTTCATAACAAAAACCTGTACATGAATATTCATATCAACATTATTTGTAATCAACCCAAACTGGAAAGAAAAAAGAAATATCCTTCAATAGGTGAGTGAATTAGTTGTGATACAGCCACACAATGAAATATTACTCTTCAGTAAAAAGAAATGAACTATCATTCACACAACAGCATGGATAAATCTCAAATGCATTATGCTACAGGAAAGAATCCAGTACTATATAATTCCATTTATATAATATTATTGAAAAGGCAAAATTATGGGGATGGAGAATAGGTCAACTTTAGCTAGGAGTTGGGTGGGTTAGGGAGTGACTCCAAAGGAGCGGCATGAAGGAATTTGGTGGATTATGGGATTGTTCTGAATCCTATTTATGGTGGTGGTTGCAAAATCTACATATGTATTAAAACTCAAAACTAAACACAAAAGTGAACTTTATTGTATGTAACTAAAACAACCATAACAAAAAGTAAAAACTGGACAGCTGACACCCCTCCTTTGCCCTTTTACTTTGTCCTAGGAACGTGAATGCCAACTTGGACCACGGCGACATAGACGGTGGAAATTACCTGGAAATAGGCAATATGCTGGCTTATTCTTTTAGGGTTTTCTATTCCTAGCAGTCAAAACTATTGTAAATAATAGAATCTTTCATTTATGAGTCCCCAATAAGCTCATAAAAGCAGTAGACACATTGTGTGTACTCAATTAATACAAGACAAACAAGGATTAATTTAATGAAATGCTTTCTCTTCGTTATCAAAACATTATATTCCTCGGTTTGGACAGTAAAAATATTGTTGGAATGATTTCATCAGTGAGTTGAAAGAGAAGTGCTGGCCGGGCGTGTTAGCACACACCTGCAATCCCAACACTTTGGGAGGCCAAGGTGGGTGGATCACCTGAGGTCAGGAGTTCAAGACCAGCCTGACCAACATGGTGAAACCCCGTCTCTACAAAAATACAAAAATTAGCTATGATGGCAGGTGCCTGTAATCCCAGCTACTCGGGAGGCTGAGGCGGGAGAATCGCTTGAACCCAGGAGATGGAGGTTGCAGTGAGCCGAGATTGTGCCACTGCACTCCAGCCTGGGTGACAAAGCAAGACTCTGTCTCAAAATAAATAAATAAATAAATAAATAAGAAAGAAGTGCTTGCCACCATCATTCTTCTTCCCTGGTAAAATAAAAGATTTAATTGAGCCCATCCTGAATAAGTCATGCATTATATCCACGGACCAACCACATCAAATAATCCATTCAACTGTTGTAAAACCATTCAATCTAAGGCAGTAAGACTCTCTCCTGGATCAGATTTCTAGGACTGACTGGTTAACTACGGGCTGAAGTGTGGAGCTTTCTCTTCTGAACCTGGTTGCAGTCTCATAATCCCCAGAAAGAGTTCCCTACCCATATTTTCCTGGACTGACCACCTTAGATTAAAGCTGCTGTTTTAGAAACTGTGAGTTCCCATATCTTCCTGTCTGTTGGAATCTTAAAATCTCTTTCTGCATTGACAAGAACAGGCATAAATTTAGAGTTGTTTTTGTTTGGAAATAACCTTTGGCCAAATCCTGTAAGCCTAACTTATCATCTTCTCGTGACTTCAACTGAAAGCAACTCAGACCTAAGCACTTTCTGCAGCAATCAGAAACAGCACTCCACCAATTTTCTTGAAATCCATTTCTTCATTCAGTAATCATATATATTCCACAGCAAGGCTACGATCTGGAATTTGGAAGCTGGCTCTGGTTTCCTTATGTCTAAGCTGTTTACTACTGTCTTCATCATATATATTATCTCTCTCTCTCTCTCTCTCACTCTCTAACACATACACACACACACACACACACGCACGCACTCCTGAGAGAGAGACAGAGAGAGAGAGAGATGGAAACAAGGGTTTGTTTTGGAAACAAGGGTTGTATTTAATAATTTTTTATATCCCTCTTTGCATCCACTCAGCCCTAGTATTTGCCTGGTAGTTAGTCTGTAATAAACACTAAAAATATTTCTTAAATAAATAACAATTAAAAAATTGTTATTAAAAAGACTAGAAAAAAGAAATAAATATTACGCCAAGTAATAAAAGAAAAGGAAGAAGGAAGTAGCCAAACATTTGCAGCCATGCATTTATCAGTTGCTTACCCCTCACTGGGCCTTTGGTCTATGCACAGTGATTCCTCTGGCTCCATGGCTAACACTGTACTCTAGAGATCAGGCCTCTTTTCTAAAACAGATCAAAACCTGATTATAGTTTTGGATAAAAAATCAGAGGAGCACTTTGAGGCCTTAAGGCTTCTGAACTCTGACAACACGAGGATGTTGGATCAAAGTGTCACCAGAACACCTATTTCATGTAGAATGAATTAATCCTGGGGAGTTAAAGGTTTTCAGAATTTCTGTATCTGACTCTTCTGACATTATTTTAAAGCTTTGATGTAGTTTAGCTGGTTCACTTTTCTGAGTCTATATTCATTTATCACAATGGTTCTTCAATAGCATTTTATGTTAGAAATTTTAACTTCTGAAAAAATTGAGTTTAGCCTTATTTCTTTTAATGGAAGACATCCAATAAAAATGTATTAATTTAGTCAGTAAATATATGTATATATTGTATGTAAGGCAAGGTGTTGCAAATAAAAAGTACATATACCTACCATCTAGGAATTTACCACCTACTAGTAAAGATAGGATATATACATCAAAAGTTACAATTTGAAAAGCACAATAAGAGTTTCTGATCCCAGTGATGGCATATTAACTTGTATAAGACTAACCTTTACTGCCAAGAACAGCTGAGAAGGCTGGATAAAATATGAACCAAAAAAAAATCTGTTGGAAAACACCAGGGAGCCATCAAGAAACAAGGATATTAGGCACCAAGGTTCTCAGAGGGAAGTGCGAGGAGGTGGGCCTGACATTTAGTTCTGAGTTTCCCTTCAAAGCACTTGCTGATTTGTAGGCAGCCTCTAGAGCCTGGAAAGCTAACCAACGTTTTTAGCAGTCTCATAAGGATTGGGAGCAAAATGTTCAAGTTCAAGTCCAACAAAGAAAAGAGGCTCTGGGAAACATTCATAGCTTTTGGTTAAGACCCTTGAAGGACTACTCAATAGAAGAAAGGCTAACAAGATATAAACTAGCCCACGTGAATCAACATTCTAATCATCTCAATCTGAAATTGCCCTGCCCCCAGCCTAACTGCCTGCCAAGAAAAATTAAACCCTCTCTGAAAGAAAATAATAGCCAGAACCAAATTATTTCTGTATTTTTTCATATATGAAAAAAACACAAAATCTAAAAAATAAATACATAAAAATCAACTACACAAACTAGTAGAAGAAACAAAGTAAATAGCAGACAATAAGACAATGAACATGAAGCTATGGGAAATATAAATATTGGAGTTATCATATATAAAACAAAAATTACTGTGTCTAGTATACTCAAGAAAAAAATACAGTATGATAAAAATTCAGCAGATAACTAAAAAATTAAATAGGAATTCTATAATTGAAAACTTCAAAAATTGAAAAAAAAGAACTCAATATAGGAGTTTCATAGCCAACTAGACATAGCTAAAGAGAGGACTAAAGGGTGAACTAAAAGGTGGGTCAGTAGTGAATATCTAGGCTGAAGTACAAAAAAAGACTAACATACTTGTTATTGAAGTCTTAGATGAAGTAGACAGTAAGAATATTTATATATGGCCAAGAAATTTTCTAAAACAAGAAAGACATCAATCCATGGATTCAAGAAGTACTTTAAATTCTAAGAAGGAAAAATATAAAGAAAACAACACTTAGGCACTTCATACTACAACTGGAAAAAAAAAAAAAACAAGTGCAAAGAGAAAATCTCAAAAGCAACTAGAGGAAAAAAGATACATTAATTTCAAAGGAACAACTATTTTACAGACAGCTGGCTTCTCAACAGAAACGATTAAATCAGAAGATAATGTAACACTATCTCCAAAGTTCTCAACCTTGAATTTTATAACTAGCAATGATATTCTATAAATATGAAGTCAACACAAAGAAATTTTCACAGAAATTAATTTTTCACCAGTAAACCTGGGTTGAAATAAATGTCACATAAGATCTTAAGGCATAAGGTAACATGTCACACACAACTGGAAACAATGAAATGTAAGAAGCAGTAAAGAGTAATTGAAAGGATACATATGTAAGTAAATATTAATGGCATAAACCAATAGAAATGATAAATTGGTAGAATTTTAAATATATGTTCAACAGAAATATGACATAATAACTAGTGGGCATGAGTAGGGTAAACCAAGTTAAAGTTTTCCAAATTCCTTATACCATCCAGGAAATGGTAAAAGTACAAATTTATACTAGATTTTAAAGTCAAACATTAATTGTAATCATGAGGTAACCACTAAAAAAATAAATAAAAGATTAAACACCTAACACGCTATCCAAAATGGTAAAATGTAATAATAGGTAGTAATACTTAATCCAAAAGTAATATTTAATCCAACGAAGTATAGATGAAGAAACATACAATAAAAGGGACGAATATAATTGAAACAGTAAGATGGCAGGTTCAAATATATATCAATATATCAAGGAAATAAATGAAATAGGCTACATGACAAATAATGACATACACAAAATATTCTTTTTATAAGAGATACACCTTAAAGATAAATACACAGAATAGTTGAACACAGAAAAAAAACAGATACACCGTGCAAACACCAGTCAAGAGACAGCTGATATATCTGGACCAATATCAAAGTAGACTTGAAGGCAAAAAAAAAGAATTACTTCTTCATGATAAAACGGCCAATCTATCAAACAGATATAACAGTTTTAAATTTGTATTCACCTAATAACAGACCCTCAAAATAAATATACAGAGTGAAAACTGACAGGAATAAAATGAGAAGTGAACAAGTTCACAGTCCTACTGAGAGATTTTAACAAACTATGCTCAGTAACATAGAAAAAGCAATTGAAAAATCAATGTAGCCAAAAGTTGGTTATTTTGAAAAAACAAATATCAATAGTCTGTTTTGATTTGTGAGTCTTATCAAGGAACAGAAGATACAAATTGCCAGCATCAAAGATTAAAAGGGGATAACACTGCAGATCTTAGAGATAGTAAAAAGTTACTTAAAGAATATTATGAGCAGATTAATTCCTATATATTAAACATTTAAGATGAAATGGACAAATTTCCACCAAATGATAATTTATCAGGGATCTTGAGCCCCCTCACCCCCTCACCACAGAAAGACAATATAAAAGAGCACTTAGAGGGTGAAGAGAGAATTTGGAGGAAAAATTGTGAAGAAATTTCTTTGGTGAAAGCTATTGCCCTGTTTGAGTTCTACCTTCTAATTCTAACACCAGTAAGAAACATCTTAGGAAAGCTTCAAAATTGATTTCCTGACGTGGAGAAAAATCGAGAACTGGTGCCTGACCCCTATAGTGTAGATATTTGTCCCCACCCAAATCTCATGTTGAAATGTAGTCCCCATTGGAGCTTGGGGCTAGTGGGAGGTGTTTGGATCATGGGAACAGATCCCTCATGAATTGCTTGGGCCATATCTTTGGTGATAAGTGAGCTCTCTGAGTTCCCAGGAGATCTGGTTGTTTAAAAGTGTGTGGCACCTCCCCTCCCCCGACCCCCTCTCTCTCTCTTGCTCCTGCTCTGGCCATGTGATGATGTGCCTGCTCTCCTTCACCTTCTTTCATAAGTAAAAGTTCCTTGGGGCCTCCCCAGAAGCAGATGCCAGTGCTATGCTTCCTGTACAACCTGCAAAACTGTAAGCCAATTACACCTCTTTTCTTATAAGTTACTCAGTCTCAGGTATTTCTTTATAGCAATACAAGAACAGCCTTTACACTAACCCACCCAAGACAAAAAGGTGTGGACTACAGTCCGATTCCTAGTGGAAAGATCTGGAGGATGAAGAAAGACTCCCTGCCTTCTTTGGTGGCAGGGCCATGAAAGCAAATCTCTACAGTGATATGGCTCCACTCCCACAGCTTCTCAGAGCAAGGGGCCCACACAGAATATAGATCCATCAGCCAAGTCTGGCGAACTGCAGGAGAAAGGGATTGTCTTAATCTGCTCTCATGCTGCTTATAAAAACCTACCTGAGACTGGATAATTTATAAAGAGGTTTAATTGACTCACAGTTTAGCATGGCTGGGGAGGCCTCAGGAAACTTAAAATCATGGTGGAAGGGACAGCAAACAGGTGCTTCTTCACATAGCAGCAGCAAGGAGAAGTGCCCAGCAAAAGGGGAAAAAGAACCTTATAAAACCATCAGATCTCATGAGAGCTCACTCACTCTCATGAGAACAGCATGAGGGTAACCACCCCATAATGAAATTACCTCCTACTGGGTCCCTCCCACAACATGTGGGGATTATGGGAACTTCATTTCAAGATGAGATTTGGGTGAAAATCCATATCAGGGATTCTGTAGAGAACGTTTGAAGAGCTCCATAAGAAAGAGGGCCAGCTGGTTCACATCTCCGAAGCCAACAGACCCAGAAGCCATATAGCCAAATAAGAACAGGTTTATTCCCTTACACTTTCTCCCTTCACACAGCCAACCCCAAGACCCCACTGGGAGTCAAATGGCAAGGAAAATGGGAGAGGAGGTTAGCAGAAGAACAGTAAAGAGTAGAAGGATCTAACCTGAAGCCGGGAAGAAGATCTGGGGAATCGGAGGAGATGTGACTGCTAAATAATATTTAGATCACTGAGTGTTACATGAGACAAAACATTTTAATTTCTGAATTGAAGCTTATTTTTGACATAGGTGATCACATTATATTACCTGAAAATGAACAGAAAAGTTGGTGCCTGTCAAAGTCTTTATCTTAAGACAGAGGGAAAATCACCTCCATTTAATAAAGTTTAAAGGGATTGTAGGAGACACAAGTGTGTGCTGATCATAATTTTAAATTGCTTGTTCAATATAATAGTCACAGAGGATGATGATGACAGCTAGGATGGAAGAAAATGTAGAAACCTCAATGATCTGTGTATGGTGAGTTACCTATAACAAATAGGTAACAAAAATTAGAAGTAGTCAGGGATAGTCAAATGACATGAACTTCATAGAAAGAATAAATTTTGCCAAAGTGTTGACGAATAGTAGGCTAGTCCCATATGAAGGCCAGCTCCACCTCCCAGTCAAAAGTTAAGTGGAGAACAGTGGCAGGGACACATAGAAAGAAGAGAGAGAATGAGCAGCATCTGGCAGCCCATGGCTATACTTACCAATCCAACCCTCTCTGTGGTTTTCAAAAGACCTTGACCTTTAATCTAAAATTGGTATCTGTGCTGGAATCCTGTGTGGGATGAAATTGGTAAGCTGAGAACCTACATGGGTTCCAGGTCTGAACTTTTCAATCAGCCCCAACCTCTGTGGTCAATCTGTTGGCCTGGCTTCAAGCCAAGGCCTCTGATTCCCACCCACTCATCCTGGGATTAGGTCTCTGTCCTGAAATGCTGCCCAATTATAAATTCCTCTCAAGACATTACCATGGCACTACTGTCAGCAATCTTTATTTTCTTTGGAAGAACCCTCTGAAGCACAACTCAGATATCACCAGACACTAAGAGCCAGTACAGCGAGAAATCTTCACTACCAGGTTCTGAGTTCTTCACAGGTGGAACTCCTTAGAAAATAATATGGCCCCAGATTGGATTAGACTTGGCTTGGGACCAGGTGATTTGTGATCTTCCCTAAGGAAGGCTCTCTCGCAGATTGCTCAGTTTTCCTTATCCTTCCCCTATGTCACCCTTAGCTCATATTCCCCACTCCTTCCCCATGGGAATTGTTGGCATGCAAATAAATACCATTACTTCCCCTCAGAAAACCACAAGAAAATCTTTGTGGACAGGAGGAAGTGACCCTATGGTTAATGTAAAAAACTGACAGGAGCTCTTTAAGGAAAGATGATGGATGAGTATAGGAGGTTCTCAAGCACAAGTCCCTAGGGGTGTTAAACAGGTGTTTAATTTATAATTTATTAAACTTTACATTCATGTGCCCTGCACTTTTTGTATGGGTATTGTATTTAACAAAAAAATATAGTTTTTAAGAAAGAGTGCGGAAAAATTTCTTGATAATAACCTGACATGGTGGAAAGGAAGATCAAGAGAAGAATAGTTGATGAAAGTAAGGGATGGGAAAGATAAGTGATGAGTTTAGGGGAGGAGAAGGTGCTATTAGTAAGTAAAACGAATAAAAAGAGCAAGAGCTTTAAAAGCGTCTATTATTTCAAGTATAAAGATTTCTGGGTCCTCTATTTTAATCCTCATGTTAAGTGCTAACATTACCCATTTACAAATGAAGTAATGAGGTTCAAAGAGGTTAAGTATGTTGCTCAAGGACACAATGCTAATAAGCAACTAAATACAATTGTATTCCAGGCTGACCCCAAAGGCTGAGCTCTTTTCAAGTTATCAGAAAGCATAAGGTCTTCAGGTAGAAGTAAGAAGGCAGTTGGAGGAGCATAAGAAAATCAAGCTAGAACTTTGACACAAACTTCTTTCAACAGCCCAGTCTACCATAACCAGAGTCCAGAGTATCCTGTAGGCTTCTGATTTTCTCAGATGCTGGTTCTCCTGCTTCAAATGCTCAGACTTGCCAGAGCCTGAGAGCTATTACCACCGTATGATCACAAGAAGACTTGCAATATGTAAAAGATGAGTGAAGCGGCAAAGAGAATGGGAATTGCAGATGACCTGAGAATAATGTTCAATAGGTAAGCAAAGCAGAGGGTCAAGAGGCAGGGTATATATATATATATATTATACTTAGGTATAAATGTAACAAAACATGTTCAAGATCTATATGATGAAAACTGCACAACTCTGATGAAAGAAATGAAAGACTAAATAAATGGAGAAATTATTCCATGTTCACAGATAGGATGACCCAATAGTGTCAAGATGTCTGTTCTTGTCAACTTGATATATAGATTCAATGAAATCTCCCCAATTGATATTTTGTGGATATCAACAAAATAATTCCAAAGTTTATATGGAAGCAAAAGACCTAGAATAGTCACCATGATATTGAGTTAAAGGAACAAATTTGAAGCACTGACATTACCCAACTTCGATACTTACTATAAGACTACAGTAATCAAGATTGTGTAGTATTGGTAAAAATAAACAAAGAGAAGAATGGAATAGAATAGAGAGTCCAGAAATAGGCCCACATGAATATATTCAACTGATCTTTGACAAAGGAACAAAGGCAACACAAAGAAGGAAAGAAAGTCCGTTCAACAAATGGTGCTGGAACAACTGGACATTTACATGCAAAAAAATCAATCTAGACACAAGCCTTACACCCTTCACATAAAATAACTCAGAATGAATCACAAACCTGAATGTGGAATGAAAAACTATAAAACTCCTAGAATATGAGATAGGGGAGAATCTAGATGACCTTGGATTTGGCAATGACCTTTTTGATATAACACCAAAGGCACACTTCATGAAAGGAAGAATGAATAAGATGGACTTTATTAGAGTTAAAATTTCTGCTCTGTGAAAGGCACTGTCAAAAGAATAAAAAGACAAGGCACTGATTAGGAGAAAATATTTGTAAAAGACACATCTTCTAAAGGATTGTTATCTAAAATACACAAAGAACTTTTAGAATCCACAATAAGGAAACAAAAAAACAGATGAAAAAATGAACCAAAGCCCTTAACAGACACCTTGCCAAAGAAGATATGCGGATGGTAAATAAGCACATGAAAATATGTTCCACATCTTATGTCGTCAGGGAAATGCAAATCAAAACAACAAGACACCACTCATAGTGGTATACTTATTAGAATGGTCAAAATTCAGAAGACTGACACTAAATTCTGGGAAGGATTTTGAGCAACAGGAACTCTCATTCATTGCTGGTTGGAATGCAAAATAGTATAGCCACTTTGGAAGACAGTTTAGTGGTTTCTTACAAACGTAATATACTTTTATCACACAATCCAGCAATCATGCTTCTTGGCATTTACCCAGGTTGAAAACTATGCCCACATAAAAACTTACACATGGAGTTTTATAGCAACTTTATTTATAATTGTCAAAACTTGGAAGAAGCCAAGACATCCTAGGTGAGTGGGATAAATAAACTGTGGTACACCCATACAATGGAATTTTATTCAGCACTAAAAAGACATGAGTTATCAAGCCATGAAAAGGCATGGAAGGACCTTAAATGCAAATTATTAAGTGAAAGAAACCAATCGGAAAAGTCTACATGATGTGTGTTTCCAAATGTATGACGTTCTGGAAAAGGCAAAACTATGAAGACAGTAAAAAGATGAGTGGTTGCCAAGGGTTAAGGGGAAAGAGGGACAAGTAAGTGGAGTACAGAGGACTTTTAGGGCAGTGAGGCTACTGTGCATGATACTATAATAGTGAAGACATGTCATGGTACATTAGTCCAAATCCACACAATGTACAACACCAAGAGTGAATCCTAATGTAACCTATGGACTCTGGGTGATAATGATGTTAACAAATGTACCACTCTGGTAGGGAATTTTGATAATGGGAGAGGTTGTGCATTAGTGGGAGCAACGGGTATATGGGAAATCTCTGTACCTTCCACTCAATTTTGCTGTGAACCTAAAACAGCACTAGAAAATAAAGTATATTTTAGAAGCAAAACCAGCAGGTGGTATTAGGCCAACGAGGTAAATGGGAGGGAAGGCTTAGGTAATTCCTCAAGTAGCCCCCATCACCCATGACCAGCTTTTGTGTGCATGATGAGTGAGCTGGTTGTGATGAAAGGGACAGTGTTAGAGCACGATAGCCACACTCACTGCTGTTCTGTTACTGCTACTGCATTTCTTTTTTCTCTCTGACTTCTTGGCTTGATGCTTTTTTTTTTTTGAGAGTTGTGTATCTTTTATTTCCCTTTATTTTTCCTGTGATCCTTGAAGTCACCAGGACACTTTAAGGAACCTCATTCATGAATGGCAAAGTCCGTGACCTTTCTGGTCACATCTTTCTTCTTGGTCTCGCCGACCATATTAGTTACTCGCTAAACTGATTAGTTAGTAGTCATGGAAGACTACATGCAATATTCTGGTCATTACCTGCTTCCAATTTGACTGATATCCACAGGAATTTCTGATGGCACCCCTTGCATTCCTCTTTGGTTGGCAAGTCTGCTGGTCTGCTCTTAGCATACCATCTTGTCTCAGGTTTGGGGTTGCCAGAAAAATCTAGTGAGATATTTATGAAGAATTCTGGAAACAACATATTCTCTCTTCTACATTCTATTTTGCTTTTGTCTTTTAAACATTACTATTTGTCAGATCTTTCTGCCAGGGATTAAAGCCATGCCTCTAATCACACCAAAGCCCACATAAAGTATATTATAACACTTTTAAAATTACAGGCAGGAGAGTAGTAATTTAAAATCGAGGCTCCATAATCAGAAGACATGGATTTCAAATCCTGGCTCCCATTTACTGTGTGACCTTGTACAAAACACTGATGATAGTAAAAGTTGTGCTTGTCTATGATGTGATGGGTGCTTACTCTGTGCTAGGCATTGTAGCTAAAAAAAATCACGTTATTTCATAGAGCACCAATAAAAATCAGAGGAAACTCAGTAAACACCCACATTTTTGGATGAGAAATCTGAGGCTTTTCAGATTCAGTATTTATAAAATGTATGACTTTGGGCAAGTTACTTAATCTTTCTAAGCCTCATCTACAAATAAAAATATCTCATTTCTGTAGCTACATGATTAAAGGACTTGATTCATGGAAAGAACTTAGTCCAAACTGAGCCAATATGTTTTATCTGCTAAAACTACTGTTATTACTTTTCAATCTTCCATATGTGAATTACTTATATCTGATATACAAAAAAAAAATACCTGGCTAATTAGATCCAAAAGGAACAACCAGATTGAACTGTTCAGACCAAAGTATTCATTTTGGAGACAGTCAACTATATGCATTTCAATTTGCAGTATGAAAGCAGAATCCAACCAAGGCGTAAGAATAGGTGTCAGGTTGGAAATAAGCAAACAACCTGGAATCACTTTAAAAATACTGGAAATGGCCAGGCGTGACGGCTCACGCCTGTAATCCCAGCATTTTGGGAGGCCAAGATGGGTGGATCACGAGGTTAAGAGATCGAGACCATCCTGGCTGACATGGTGAAACCCTGTCTCTACTAAGAATACAACACTTAGCTGGGCATGGTGGTGCACACCTGTAGTCCCAGCTACTCGGGAGGTTGAGGCAGGAGAATTGCTTGAGCCCAGGAGGCGGAGGTTGCAGTGAGCCAAGATCGTGCCACTGCATTTCAGACTGGCACAGAGTGAGACTCCATCTCAAAAAAAAAAATACCAGAAATGTCCCTGGGTCACTTAGTGATAGATAATTAGGCAGACAGATGTTCTTTCCCACTTGCTTCCTCATTCTTACTTCTACACTCAACTATTTGAGGAAATTCCAGGTGCCATAGCCCTTAACCCAGTTCATAGTCTCTACTATGGTACATCAAGCCACCCACGTTCAGCTTCCCCATTGAGGACCACATATATGAAGTCGCTCTTGCTTAGTCGAGTGTTTTGTTTATCAACCCGGTTTCACAGTTTCAGAGGAAAGAATCAATGTAGTAATACTTTATTGAATGCCAGACATTGTGGACTTCATTCATTGGAGTATTATACATATTTGTAGGTCTATTAAATATTTTTGATCTTCAAAAAGTGTGCGAAGGATATGAACAGACACTTCTCAAAAGAAGACATGTATGCAGCCAAAAGACACATGAAAAAATGCTCATCATCACTGGCCATCAGAGAAATGCAAATCAAAACCACAATGAGATACCATCTCACACCAGTTAGAATGGCGATCATTAAAAAGTCAGGAAACAACAGGTGCTGGAGAAGATGTAGAGAAATAGGAACACTTTTACACTGTTGGTGGGACTGTAAACTAGTTCGACCATTGTGGAAGACAGTGTGGCGATTCCTCAAGGATCTAGAACTTTAAATACCTTTTGACCCAGACATCCCATTACTGGGTATATACCCAAAGGATTATAAATCCTGCTGCTATAAAGACACATGCACACGTATGTTTATTGTGGCACTATTCACAATAGCAAAGACTTGGAACCAACCCAAATGTCCAACAATGATAGACTGGGTTAAGAAAATGGTGGCACATATACACCATGGAATACTATGCAACCATAAAAAATGATGAGTTCATGTCCTTTGTAGGGACATGGATGAAGCTGGAAACCATCATTCTCAGCAAACTATCGCAAGGACAAAAAAACAAACACTGCATGTTCTCACTCATAGGTGGGAATTGAACAATGAGAACACATGGACACAGGAAGGGGAACATCACACACTGGGGCCTGTTGTGGGGTGAGGGGAGGGGGGAGGGATAGCATTAGGAGATATACCTAATGTTAAATGACAAGTTGATGGGTGCAGCACACTAACATGGCACATGTATACATATGTAACTAACCTGCACATTGTGCACATGTACCCTAAAACTTAAAGTATAATTAAAAAAACAGAAAAAAAGAAAGTATTAGTAACTGAAAAAAATAACGTCTTTTCTATAGTGGACATCATAAACCTTACTGTGGCTCTCTCACACAATTATGAATATCTAATGTGTTTTCCAAATTAAGTTTCATAAGAATTCTGTATATTTTTTTAAAAATTGAATTTTGATTGTTTTTTGGAAACCATTTAATCTGTGAGATAATTTTTTGCTACTTACATTAATCTAAACATACTTTATATATCATATTTTTCTATTATTCCCTTAATTGATATTATTAATTTCCTGGAGTCAAATAAGTTTGGAAACGCTAAACTAATAATGTGAAAGTACTTTGAGACCTGTAAAATGCTTTGTAAATGAAAGATTCTATTATTGTAAAAAAAAAAAAAAAAAGAATTACTAGGATGCAAAGCAGCAAGAAAATGCGAAGAAAAATCAATTAAAACTGACCGGGAGTTGACACAGATGTTAAAATTAGCGGATACAGAGATTATAACTATTGTTAGAAGTATTTTCCATATGTTCAAAAGCCAAGTAAAGACATCAAAAATAGTTTAAAAGACCCATATCACATTTCTAGAGATGAAAACTGCAATATATGAGATTTAAAATACACTGGATAGAATTAACAATAGATTAGACTAACTGCAGAAGAAAAAATCTAGTGAGTGAGCTTGAAGATTTGAAGGAGGCAGAGACGTAGGCATATGGATATCTGAAGGAAGAATGTCCTAGGCATTACTAGAAATTATAAGTGGAGAGATAATGATTTTAATGTTCTTAACATAGTATTTAGCATTTAACCAGCACTCAAAAGACAAAAGTTTATATGTATGTATAATACCCATATATATGTATATATGTATATGTATGTGTATATATGTATATGTATGTATGCATATACATATATGCATATATATGCATATATGTATATATAATACCCATATATATATAAAATACCCATATATATACATATATATAAAACCTCCTGTAATCTTCACAAGAACCCTGTAAGTTAGATAACCTCATTTTATTATTAAGAGAGCAGAGGTTCTAAGGAGTTGAAATATATATTAATGCAAGGTCATCCAGAGACCAAAATAGACACACATTTTGACCTCAGACTAATCCCAGCCCTCAAGTCTGAAGTTCAGCTGATCTACACTGGGCGTGGCTCCAACCTCAGGGCTGGGATCAGGTCAGCTCTATTCGTATTCCTTGGATTAGCAGCTTCCTGGAACATGCTCTTCTCATGGTGAATGGCAGAAACATAAGAGAATGAGCACAAACACATGATGCCTCGAAAGCCTTGGCATTGAACTGGCCCACTTTCACTTCAGCCAATATTTTGTTTGCAGAAACAAGTTGTATGGCTAAGTCCCACATTAATGGAGCAGAGAATCAGACTCTGGAACTCTTGGGAGATGTATTCACAAAAATCACATGCCAAAAGGTATGGTTGTAAAATTATAACACATGGAGAGGTAAAGAATTAAGAATAAGAATCTAATCTACCATACAGAAATAGAGATATACAGTTTTACAGAATTGGAAAAGCCTGCATCCTAATTTTAATTCTTCCAAACACTATAAATTATTAAGAAATGTAGAAAGATATGAGGAGGAATAACATTTCCAACTTCTTTTACTTTTGGTAAAAGTTTTAAAGTTTTTTCATTTGCTATTTTGCAGTTGTAGGTTTCCCCAGGTGAATTAGTCCATTCTCACACCGCTATAAAGAACTACCTGAGACTGGGTAATTTATGAAGAAAAGAGGTTTAATTGATTCACAGTTCTGCAGGCTATACAAGAGGCATGACTAGGGAAGCCTCAGGAAACTTACAATGATGGCAGAAGGTGAAGGGAAGCAAGCATTGTTCTCAACATGGTGGAGCAGGAGAGAGGGAGAGAGAGTGAGAGGGAGGAGATGCTGCACACTTTCGAACAATGAGATCTTATGAGAACTCTGTCATGAGACAGCACGGGGGAATGGTGCTAAACCATTAAATACCATGCCCGTGATCCAGTCACCTCCCTGCAGGCCACTCCTCCAATACTAGGGATCACAATTCAACATGAGATTTGGGTGGGGACACAGAGCCAAACCATATCACCAGGGATCAACAAAAATAATTATGAACCTAAATTAACTGTACTACAGGAAACCTAGGCAGCAAATAAGGAACACTATGAAGGGGTGACTTTATCTTTCCAGAATACACAAAGATATATTATTAATTATTTTGAGAGAAATAATTTCCAAACTCCCCTGTTAACAAAAGATAATGAAATCTTCAGACAAAAAGGGAGAGCTTTATTTTTACACACAAATGCACACAAACACACATGCGTGCGCACACACACATCTGCAGACTAGGGGGGCATAGCTTTTGGTGAAAGTGAAACTGTGCTCTCTAAAGAATAAGTGGAGGATCTGGCTTAAAGTTCTCACCCCAGTTGGAAGTTTGGTCCTTTTTGCAAATGAAGGATTCGAACTTGTTCTGCTCTGATTTGTCAAAATAGTCAAGCTTTGACTGAGTGGCTTCCAACCCAAACCAGAAGTCTTTGTCAGATGTTTCTTTCAAACGTCCGTTGCGGGTAGTGGGGAGGGCTTCTAGCCACAGTTTATCTTGGCACTGACAACAGAAACTAGTTTAGCTTGATTGTAGAAAGCGAGGTCCTGTGACACTTTTACAACATCCTTCTGAGAATACAGAGCGCATGACTGCTCCCTCACCCATCCATGACCAATTGGTTCTGTTTTAACTTCGAGCCTCTCACTTAGCCACAGGGAGTCCATTTTGTCTGTCAGCCAGGGGCACACTTTAACAGACCCCAGAATAGATGGACCATGTAGAGAAAACGGCCTATATTCTCAAGAGATTCTAAAGCAACCCCAAATGAAAAGACTGAGCCTAACAACAACGAAAAGAATCAAAAAGGAGGTAAAAAACATGACTTTTTCTGCTTAACAGGGAGACTTTTATAAAATGCTTCCATTTGCCCAAGGTCAAAAACAAAACAAAAGAGAATTTTAGATCTATTATATTCAGGCCAACCAACAGCTTCTTCAAGCCTGAAATATTTATTTCCAACCTAGATTATCAGACAGCAAGAGTTAGAAATATAAATCTTGTGTCTTCAGATAGCCATGTTCCTATTAAAATGCAATATAAAGTATTGATAAAATGAAATTCCAGTTTGGGAACTGCTAGGTGCCTAACCTTTGCCCTGAAGAGTATTTTTGGGAATAGTATCAATTTATAATAGTGATGGTATAAACCCTTTATCTTCTAAATGCTTTGGACTCAAAGACCATGGGATTAATTATACACTGGGAGCAACAATTCATGAATATTTAACATCCTCATCTATACTTAATGAATAAATTTGCATTTTGACACTATTATTTAATGTGCTTTAAGGAAATACTGCTCATACCTTTCAATTTGGTAGATTAGTTGAATGTAATCAGAATGATAAGGCAAGAGAGATATAGTATTATTTAAATAACCTTGTTTTTTATGACTGCTTCTGCTTCCATGAGTTTGTTTCCCCCGTTTTCTTTTATGCAACTAGGTTTACTTCATTTTACTCTGGCTGTTCTGTCTTAATCGTTTTGCCTCTGTGGTTCTTGCAGAAGGGAGTTTCTTTAGATCCATGGAAAAACAATGCAAATTAAATAATCAGTGTTTTGCTACCCTATGTGTGTTCTATAACAGGGCATTCTCTCACACAAAATATCCCAATGCAATTGGCAGTAATTGCGTCCTGAGCTGGCAGTCTCAGCAAGGCTGCCACGACCCACACAGCAAGCTGGGAGAGTGGCAGAATCAATGGCAGTGAGAAAAGGTCTCTGAATTTCCCTAAGAAAAATAGAATCTCAAGGAATCAGGGCTGAGAAAAACTGACAAGGATGTTGCGGAAGATAAGCTTTTGTGTTTGCTTGTTTGTTTGTTTGTTTTTTAATCTTTGGCGTATTGTGAGGGCTTTTTTTTTCCCACAAGCAATGAATTTTTTCTTTATGAGGTGGGCACCTAATATACATATCCACCTTAGGGAGTTTAGACACAAGAGCTTGCCTTTAGAAATCTGATTTTCATGAAGAGCCCATAATCTTTCCAAAAGGAAGGGGGCTTTGAGACCTGTGACCAAGCTCTTGGAAGTCAGAATTAAGACTTGCCAACAGAGATGGAGGACAAAATTGGACAAGAAAAAGAGGAAGGGGAAAGAAATGAAAATCTAGATGCCTGACACTGTGCCAAATGATTGCATATATAATCCTATTTAATCCTTTCCTGTGAGGTCTCTATTATCATCATCATCACCACTTTACAAATGAGGAAACTGAAGCTCAAACAGGTTAACATCAATTGTAAAAATTCGGGCTAGAATTTGAATCCAGTTCTGTTGGAACCAAAAATTCACTTGCTTTCCTCCGTTCTCAATTAATGGGTGCTTTAAAGGAGCTTGCTGTCAAATATACCAGATGCCTTAGTTCATTCAGTCTGCTATAACAGCACACCATAGACTGAGTGGCTTATGAACAACTGAAATTTATTTCTCACAGTTCCGGAGGCTGGCAAGTAGAAATCAACTCGCAGATTTAGTGTCTAGTGAGAACTTGCTTCCTCATTCACAAATGGCTGTGTTTTCACTGTGTCCTCACAGGGTAGAAAAGATGAAGAAAGAGGTCTCTGGGGCCTATTTTATAGGGATACTAAGCCTATTTTATAAGGCTCTACCCTCCTGACCTAAACACTTCCCAAAGGCTTCATCTCCATCATATTGTGGGTTAGGATTTCAGTACATAAATTTTGAGGGAACACAAACATTCTGTCTATAGCACCAGGGTTGGGCACGAAAATGCCACTTGCTCAGGAAAATACTCCCAGCATCCCTGTCCTGGGTCAGGTTCTATGTTGATCACAATGTGTGATTATGTATGTGTCTATGAGATATCTACTCCTTTCCTCCACACACTTGACTGTAACTTCCAAGAGGGCAGTGTATTAGCCTGTCCTTACATTGCTATAAAGAAATACCTGGCTGGGTGCAATGGTGCAAGCCTGTAATCCCAGCACTTTGGGAGGCTGAGGCAGATGGATTACCTGAGATCAGGAGTTTGAGATCAGCCTAACTAACAGATGAAACCCTCTCTCTACTAAATACAAAAAATTAGCCGGGCTTGGTGGTGGGAGCCTGTAATCCCAGCTACTTGGGAGGCTGAGATAGGAGAATCGATTGAACCTGGGAGGTGGAGGTTGCAGTGAGTTGAGATTGTGCCATTGCACTCCAGCCTGGGCAACAAGAGTGAAACTCCTTCAGAAAAAAGAAAGACAGACAGACAGAAAGGAAAAGGAAAAGGAAAAGGAAAGGAAAGGAAAGGAAAGGAAAGGAAAGGAAAGGAAAGACCTGAGGCTGCATAATTTATAAAGAAAAGAGGTTTAATTGGCTCATCGTTCTACAGGCTGCACAGGAAGCATGATGCTGGCATCTGCTTCTGGTGAGTCCTCAGGAAACTTACAATCATGGCAGAAGGTGACAGGGAACCAGTATGTCACATGTGGAGAGTGGGAGCAAGAGACAGAACAAGGCGGGGGAGGTCCCAGACTTTTAAACAACCAGATCTGATCTGAAGTGAACTAACTGAGTGATAACTAACTTATCACCAAGGGGATGGTGCCAAACCATTCATAAGGGATTTGCCCCATGATCCAGTCACCTCCCTCCAAGCCCCACGTCCAACCTTGGGAATCATATTTCAAGACGAGATTTGGAGGGGACAAATATCCAAACCGTATCAGGCAGGAACCACTTTTGCTCACCATTGTATCCCCAGGACCCAGCAGAGTGCCTGACAGGAAGTGGGTTTTCTGTGTGTATGTGTGTCTCAGTTTCTTCATCTTTAAAATTTTGGTGAAAAATATCTATTTCACAGTGTTTATGTGATATTAAACAAGAGAATTTATATAATGTGACTTTCACAGAGCCTGGAAAACAGAGTGCTCAATAGACAGTTTTAAAAAGTAAAGATGTGTACGCCACTCTGGGCCCATGGAAAAGGGCCAAGGCCAGGTTTTGAGTCTGGGTATTATACTTGAGGGGCTCTGAACCAAATACAGATGCTCTTAATTATTCCCAAGACTGGTGTGACCTAGGAAACCAAGTAGAGAACTATAAAGAATATAGAAATAGCAGGTAGAAGAATCAGTCTTACCCTTAGGGTAAGATGTGAACACACTAGATAGCATAAAAGTCAATAATGACTAAATTTCAACCCTCTGTCTTCATGCAGCCTGTGTAGCTACTCACTGTGTTACCCAAGCACAAATGTAATAGAAGTGGGGAAAATAAAACACTTTCACAAGCTCTACCACAGCCCACAATTCCACTACCCTTCTTTCTGATGGAAGGATTCTAGCTTTCTAGGTTAGCTTCAAGGTGTCATTTACAATATTTCAGAGTTGAGGCTGACAAACTTGTGAGTAGAGATGCACAATCTAATCAAATGGCATTAAAATGACTTAAAAAATTGTGACTCATTGCTATAGAAATTCAGAGTTCACTCAAGAATTGAAAGTTTTTGAAAAAAATGGCTCCTGTTGCCTGCTATTCAAAGCAGATGTCCAAGCACTTCTGTCCACTGCATCTTGGCATCAGAGTCACCATGAAAAACACAACACAATCAGGCACTGGACAGAACAAAACTTTGCTCATATAGAGAAGAGACAGAGCAAGATCAGCTTCAGCAGAGGTGTCAGCCCGCTATGCCCAAGGGGTCCCTCCGGGCAGCAGATACCAGGCAATTGGCCTGCACTCACCCTTCTTGCTGCAGCAGAGGGACCGTCTTCTCACACAGCCTAGTTGTGGTCAAAAGACTGCATGCATGGAACTGCCTTTCCCAGCAGAAATTAACTGACATCTGAATAAAAATTTAAGATTCCTAGTACCCTAGTCACATGAAATAATTAGGAAGAGTGTGACCTTTCAATAGACATAGGGACTATTTTTTTAAAGGACTAACCGTATCCGTGTATGTTTCAGAAAGAATGACTTGAATGCATATAGTCTGCATATCTCCCTTAGCCTACCCAAGATGGTGATTGTAACATGAGGATGAGTGGCAGATACAGTAACATTAGCTAACCAAACATAAAATTGTCCCATAGGTGGGTGCCTTTTCTACCCTGGAAAAGTTTGAAAATAAATACAGAAATGAATAAACAACTCAAAGCTATAATATAAATATTGTTGTATTATGTTCAAGCTAATCCATATTTCTTTAAACTGCTTAAGATAACCTTGGCATATTGAAAAATCTGAAAATTAGCCTTCTAATGCCAAATCCAAATCAGTAATTGATTTTAGAGTTATGTTTTAAGTTGAATGCTCTATAAGAATTTGACTACGTTTGTAAACACATTGAAATGCTTATTTGCACTTTAAATTTCCTATATTTATATAATTACCTTATTAGATATACAAACATTGCTTAACTATTTGGGAAGATTTTGCTTACTAAGACATTTAAGTTTGTTGTTGCAGGTATTTTGAGTGCTTAAAGTGAAGATTAAATGTATTATGTACAAATGTAAAATTTTAAAGTCTAAGCATATTGAATGAATTAGGTGCATAAATGAGGCTGCTTGTTTAACCCGTGTTGTGTGACACGGTGTGCAAATGGGTGTCCAGATGCCACATCCTGTATGGCAGGCAGGGTCCAATCAAGAGATAGAAATCGCACAGCCATTCCCCAGGGAAAGTTAGATACAGAGTTATTATCTATAATAGGGGATTAGAATAATAAGGGACTCTCTAGTAAGAAGTAAAGAGAACCATAAAGACTATAGGAACAGCAGACATAAGAACGTGTCTTGGCCGGGTGTGGTGGTTCACGCCTATAATTCCCAGCACTTTGGGAGGCTGAGGCGGGCGGATCACGAGGTCAGGAGATTGAGGCCATCCTGGCTAACATGGTGAAACCCCGTTTCTACTAAAAATACAAAAAAAAAAAAAAAAATTAGCCAGGCATGGTGGCAGGCGCCTGTAGTCCCAGCTACTCGGGAGGCTGAGGCAGGAGAATGGCATGAACCCAGGAGGCGGAGGTTGCAGTGAGCCGAGATTGCACCACTGCACTCCAGCCTGGTGACAGAGCGAGACTCCGTCTCAAAAACAAAAAACAAAAAACAAAAAAACACCAGAAGCTGTCTTGCCCTTAAGTGAAATGCAGCACACAGGAAGAGGTCTACCCAGGGCTGCGATCCAGAGCTTGCTGGAGAGGGCATGATCATGGATCACTGGATGGTAGAGAAGTTACTGTGGTGCTCTGTGGTGGGACTTTCTGGAAATCCACCCTCTGGAACTTCCATAAATCCGCTCTCTAAGACACCAACTGTTTATGGGAGTATGTTGCCAGATGCATGCTGCTACAAAACCTCCTGAGAGGGTGCAGGGGAGGGAAGCTTCTGGCTGTCAGGTGCTGCTGACTGGGAGCCTCCCAAGAGGAACACACTGGAATCAGGAAGAAAAGCCCTGTCCCACTGCGCCCAGTGCCCACTATTGACAAAGTGTAACATCAGGCCATCTGGCAAAGAACAAGATATTCAGAGGGCTCATTGAGGATGGACTTTCAAAGGGCAAATAATGAAGGATAGGGCATGTAACAGTCCAACTGATAATAGTCACAGGGAATTTAGTCTGTTCACAACGTTAATAGTTTTTATTTTATGCTACAATTACTAAATTCATAAATAGAATAATAAGACTTGAAGTTCAACTTGAAGGCTTAAAGAAAACTGAATTTTAAAATTATGACTGATTTACATAAACTAATTTTAATTTAAAACCTAGGTAACTATAAACAAAACCAAGTTCTTTCTACACTCAAAATCTATCCTTGGTTATTAATAGTTCATATTGACACTGGGGTCTTACTTATTCTGAAAAATTCTGTAAGTGTATAGAGTAAGAAAAAAATGAAGTGAATATACAAAGAAATAAGAATGTAGCAAGGAAGAGAAAACAGAAAAGCAATTATGAGAGTGGTAAGGAGACTCTGGCAGAGTTTTGAGCAAAAAGGCTTAGGAAGCAGCCAAGGGTGTGAAAAAACTGGAGAAGAACAAGGAGGATTTATAAATAAGTGCTTCTGTATTTTGAATTGGATTCCTTTTACTGTCTCTTAGGAGATGCAAGTAAAAATTGGAAGTGCAGTACTTTTTAGTCATTTTTTGTTGCTGAATTGTGTTTTGGTACATGAGACGTTATGGTGAAACCAAGTGATGTGAAAAACTGGAGCTTATTTGGATCTCACCTAAACAATGAAGTCTGACAAATAATCTGTTTGAAAAGCAAAAACGCTGCTAAAGCCCTTCCAAGATGATGACATCACCAGCCTGGCTGAAAAGATGGCTGCACCAGACGGCCGCATCACCTACAGTCTGCTGTCCAAGGTGTGGCCTCTGGCCCCTCACATGTACACTGTATGGTACAGCTTGAGCTAAAGGAGTGAGAAAAAGCTTCCCACCTTCACCTTTAAGTGTTTGAGAGCACTAATCCTTAACATCCGTCTATCTTTCCTGCCCAATTCGTAAATTAGTAAAGAGAGAGACCCAAGAGTCTAATTACTGATGAAAGCTAATATTGAAGAGTGGGTGACTCAGGTCTACTGGCCAAATGGGCCTGCTAATACATTCCCCCTAGTTAAACAGACTTACCCATTTACAGCTTTGGAAGTACTGAACAGCCACAGGCTACCCTGGAAGGGAAGTGCAAAGCAGAGCATAGTTTACATTTTCTGTCACTAACTGCCTCCAGAGACCCCCCCAAGGAGAGGAAGGGGCTAAATCGTGTGAATGAAATGCCCCTGAATCCATTAATTCTTAGAGGTTCATTCATAAGGTGACATGAAGCTGTAGAAATGAGGTTCTCCCTAGATATTCCCTAACCTAAGACTCAGTCAGGAATGTGGCTACTCTCTTGAGGGAGGAAATTGTCCTAACCATTAATGGGACTTTAGATCCTGCCTCCAACCCAAGAGTCTGAAGTGGGTCAGAAGAGTACAGGACAGGATAAGACAGTACAAGGTCATTCTACAATCAGGGTTGAAAACTCTCTCTGCTATTTGGCTCCCCACCCTAAATTATGTCCAGTCACAATGTCTGATTTCGCTCATTAGTGTTCTTGCAGTGAGATTATATGCCAATTACATGAGATTACAGAAGAAAAGTGAATTATTCACATGGAACTTTGCAACTCTTCTCCTTCTGTTTCTTGTTCAAACTCAAAAACTTTACAGCCCCCTTGGATCCATCCCCCACTCAATAATGGCTCCCATCCCCTGCTTTCCTTGAACCTAGGAATCCTGTATCTATATTGTCTTTGCCATCTCCATTCTGTGGCTGAATTTAGATGTCAATTCATCAACTTCCTATAATCTCTCAATCTCATCACCCCAATACCAGATCACAACTTCTAAAAAATGTGTGCAAAGATGCTACTTAACAACTAGATGCTGTGAATTATGTTAAATATACAGTTTCTAAAATTTTATCAAAAAACAACAAAAATCCTTCAGTGATGAAGGAAAATACCAAAACCTATTTTAGCACAAAGTACTACAGTTTTGTTTTTAAAAAGTTTTTCTTGTAACCAATAAACATTTTTATTTCTCTTTGGATAGACCTCCTTAGCAAGAGAAAAATTAAAAGGATTGTTCGACCAACTTTGGCAACTCTAGGTTTTATAACCCTGGATCAAAGGGGCAAGATTATATTCTTAAATTCTTACTTCCAGCTGTGGTTTCGGAGGTAGCAGCTACTTGAACGATCAGTGAAGAATGGTTTTGAGACTCATTCTAGTGCCCTCCTAGCACCAAGTACAGCAGTCCTTCTGACAATTTTGAAAGCAATCGAGTCCCCCATCTTAAATTCTTTATTGTTTTAAGTATTGAGAGTGGTTCTGTTTCCTGAATGAATTTCTGATTTATCATTATCACTTTCCTTAGCTCTAAAAGGCAAAAGATTTACATGTGCTGAAGACAGCCCAGAGTCTATCACCTTAGCTCTAAAACCACATAGCTCAGCCAGCTGCTAACTCTCTCATTGTGAATTCAGCTACTCATTTTTTCCTTAGAATTTCACTTTTCTTCTACTTTTGCACTTAATGCTGTGCATGGCTTACCATCCAGGTTCATCTGGGGCCCTAGGACAGTAGTTTTGCTGGGACAACCCTTTGTTCATCTTGGTGGAACTAGGAAAAAAATCTAGTGATTTTGCTGATTTAATATTCAAAGCAAAAGTGTGGTTTGAACTTTTGAAACAGCCACCATGGATCTGGAAACTGTTTTCCCCAGCAAAGATATTCAAAAACTGACCCTTAAAGAATGAATTTTCCAGGGAATAAATACACTTCAGCAAATGCTGATTACAAATTTTAAAAGACAAAGTAGTTGAATCCTTTTAACAAGAGCCAAAGGTGAAAACGAGTGTCCATCACAAATGAATGGATAAACAAAACGTGGTCTATGCATACAATGCAAAATTATTATTCAGCCATAAAAAGAATGAAGTTTCTATGCATGCTACAATATGGGTGAAACTTGCTAACATTATAGCAAGTGAAATAGGCTGGACACAAATGGACAGATATTATATAATTCCCCTTATATGAAATATCTTGAATAGGAAAATTTGTAGAGACAGAAAGTAGATTAGAGGTTACCAAGGACTGGGGAAGAGGAAATATGCTGAGCTAATGCTTAGTGGTTACAATGATTCTATTTGGGGAGATAAAATTTTTTGGAAATAGTAGTGATGGTTGCATAACATTGTGAATGTAATTAATGCCACTGAATTGAATGGCACAATTTAAAATGTCTAAAATAACAAATTTATACTATATTTATATAAAACTACAAGCACCACAAAAGATTAAGTAAATGGCAATTATATATAAAAACAGTGTTTAATTCTCTAAAGGTTTCTGGTAACAGTTCTGGGAAGCAATGATGATATGATGCAGTTTTCACAAACACGTGGGCTGTGCATCTGGAGACCATCTCTATAAAAGATGATTGCAGAAGTCAGTCTTATCATGTAAAAAGCACGCCACTAAAAAGTTTTTCCAAACTTATAATCAGCACCCAAAATAGCCTTCAAAAGTGTGGGAGAAGGACAATTCATTTAAGCAAAAGGAACTTAGAAAAATTCTTTACCTTAGAAAGTGTCTTTCAATCTCTCTCAGATCAAAATACAAAGCTTGATTTGCTTGCCCGCCTACATATTTTTTTCTTTTTTAAATCTTAATGTCAGAATAGCATAATAGCCCACAGACAAATAAATCTATCTTTGACAAAGCAGCTTTACCATTATATATGCCAATGCTGGACCACACCGTGGCTCCTGTAAGATCAGAATCTCAAGGTTAAGTAGGATATTAGTCATTGCATTCTAAAAATAAAAATGGTATTTCCTGAAATTCATCATGCAGCTGAAGGTAATTTTCTCCAGATTTATAAGATTCTCTAGACTAGTATTCTATTCACTGACCTTTAGCCCTCCCAAGTGATTTTTTGGGCTGGAGCATTTGTTGTTTAATCTATGCAACTGGCTTTCACCAAGATAATATTTTTTCCACATGACCTATTAATGTGAGACATGGTTGAAAGTGTGTCACCCACAAGCTGTGGGGTTAATAGGGGTACTTCTGCCTGGTGCCTGGGGATTCTCATTTTCAGTATCCCCAAGTTCATTTACCAAAGAAGACTACCTGCATGTGGCTAATCATCATTTTGGAGACTACTTTTTATAAAATTGACTAAACCCCCCAAGTACGAAAAATCGTAGGAAATAGGTCCCTTCCCAGAAGCATGTTTTTCTACTTTGTAACACTTATCATCCTCTATCTCCCTTCACCCTCTTCAGAACCCCCTCCCTGCCCCTACAAACACAACCACCATCTACACTAATCAAGGAATTATTTTACACTGTACTCCTTTGAAATAACTGAGGGTTTTCCTATGACAAAGACACCATTAAATGGGAAATGTGGCAATCCTTATTCCATTTTAAGTTGCTAAAAGTTAGAGGAGCCTTTAAGATAACAAATATATCCAAGGCAAAATCAGAGATAATGTGCTGGTGATGGGTACTAGGTGAAAAGAATTATTAAGATCATAATACTTTAGGCTCAATACCTTCCTGCAGAGCTGGAGAGACCTTGGAGACTGTTTTTCATTTTAGATCAATTTCTCCCTTTTGAAAAGGAAGGATGCCGAGGTACAAGAGTTGGAAAATCTCTCAATTTCAGTCTAGCCAGACAGACTCTCTATGATGAGTCCCTTTATGGATTGGGGCCTGCTGTGGGTGGTACAGCACTTGCTCCTGACCCACATCTATGTGCTGCCTAACATTGATTATGTGATACCATAATGAAAGGATGCTGGAGTGAGCCAGAAGTAGAACAGAAGTGAGCCTGTCCCTCATACTTCGAGGATAAAGAGGCTACTTTAGAAGTGTGATGGCGTCTCACATACCTACACAGTTTAATAAGGTTATTCTGGCTCAGGATGCAGAAAATGCAGATGACAACCTTGACTCTGGCACTCATTGCACCTGCCTCTCCTTATTTCCTCTGCAAGAGTTTTCCCAACCTCAATTCTCAACATCTATAGCAGGCAAGAAGGAGTCTAGATACCTAACTTACCTTCACCAGGTAGGTAGAAAAGCATTTGCTTGTCATTTAATAAGGTCTCATTTAATAGGATGATGAGAAGAGAGATTTCTGTTGGAGCAATACAGAAAGGATAAGTTATTTTATACTAGGCACAATGGCTCCGTTTCCTGCATCGAGTTGAATTAAAGAGAATTCCACTATCACACTTATCGTGAATAATAAATTTGTTGGAGTTTACACATTTTACAGATCCACTGAGCTTGAGAAGAGGAAGAAGGGGTGGGAAGAAAAAAAGTGAAACAGAGAGACTGAGGAGAAAGTGTGTGTGAAAGAGAGACGCACAGAGAGAATTTCTGAGATTTTTAAATTCAAGAGAGACCTTATTAAGTCATTTTTCCCCTGTTAAATACTAAATTGAGTGCTAAGCAAGTGCTGTCCCCACCCATGCTATGGCCCTGCCTTGCTAGTTAAATCTCTCAGGACAAGTTCTTTTTGGCCACTTGATTAAGAACACTCCCTCAGAGAGGTTATATAACTTTACACTGAATTCCAAGCTGAGGCAGGTTGCATTACAACAATATTCTGCAATGAGCATTTTTAACTGGTCTTTAAAACCTGAAGCAGTCCTGAATTAGCGTACCTGATGAATCTCAGGGCTGGGCCCACTCAGGTCTGAGTAACTGTGTGTCCACATTTGATCTGATTGCTCGGTTCTTGTTAGCGGAGGAGACTGACACCTGGGTCTGTATATTTTATTCATGGCAACACAGTCATCTCAAGAGGAATGCTTTTCTTACACTTTTCATTGAAACTGATTTGAGAGTCACTTGGTATTCTATTGCCAAACACAAAGGAAATGCCAGAAGACTGTGGCCTGCTGTTTACCTGTCACAACGATTATGGTCAGAAGGACTAAATTCCTACCATCTTTATACTAGCATTGTTTGAATGTGATTATTCAATATCAAAATGAGGCAGATACAGGGTAAGCTAAGATGGAGAGAGGGGTGGATCCCCTAAACCTCTAGAGTCCAGGCCAATGGTTCCACTTCTAAAAGTTAGTCATGAAGTCAACTGGGCTGGAGAAATTGGGAGTAAACTAATCCATGCATTTGTAAAACTCTCAAATGTCCGCACATTTAGCCTTAATAATCATGGAAACCTATCTCTCTGGTACTGAGGCCACTTACTATATATGTGACCCCACCTAAGTCACTGAATGTCTGCAGGTACCTGTGGGGCTTATTGATGTCATCATCATCATCTTTATTATCCTCATGGGACTTCCTAGTCAGAAAGAACGTCACTGGGAGATTCTACCTTCAGACTCTCCAGGACATCCTATCTGGGTAATCAAACTGCCAACAAAGGAGGTGTGAAACTTCATCTTTATCTGATAGACCTCTCAAACATGGAAAGACTGCCTGCATGCCAGCTTATTTGTGTGAATGCCTCCTTGAACAAGTCCAGAAATTTAGGAATGAATGGGGATCATAGCAACCATACACAATCAGCCTTATTAATCAAGCAGAACCAGAACTCCTCATTCTTCTTTCAAACAAAAGACAACTGGGCTGGCCCCTGGGCTTGACAAAGAAAGCCACAGGAGCCCCCACTTCAAGACCATTCCAAAGGACTCAATTCTCTGGCTCTGATGGTGGGGGGTGGCATTAGGAATTCACTATACGTCACATCCTGGAATGAAACAGAGTAGAGTTCCAAGACCCACTCTTGCTCTAAGAAGACCTCTTGAGAGGCCACATAACTGTCCAATCCATGGGCCAGGTGTGCTCTCTGGTAGTGCTGATAGCTTAGCACCAAGGAAAAGAGGATTTTCAGTTTCCGTGTCTATGGGGATGACCCACAAAAATTCATTTCTCCAAAAAGATGGTACCCTGATGCCATCTTTGCCCCTGAACATTGGTGGTAATGGAGCAAGAAACCCTGACCTCCTCTGCCTGGGCAATAAAGCCTCCAGTTTGAATCCAACATGGAGGGTTATAGCATTTCTTCAGTTTCATTAAATATTTGCTTGGGCTTGTACAACCAAAAGTATATTCAGGAAATATGAGGACATGACCTGATATCCAGTTCTTACTGCTGGGAACCAAGAAGAACCTCGTGGAGAATTGAGTCAGAGTTGGGTAGATGGGCATCAAAGGAGGGTGTAGTGTAGTAGGATCCCAGGTTGTACTCCACTGAGAGGGTTCATATATTGGGCAGCCTAAGTCTATTGTAATAAAAGTGTGTGTGGTAAAACAGCTCTTACAATTTAATGGGACTTGGTATCTAGGTCCCCTTTTGGTATGCCAAAAACCTGTTTGTTAGCCTTGAAAATTAATAAGGATGATGAAATATATTAGATTAATATACAAGATGAAAATAAAATAAAGGCCTCAAGTGAGAGATGTGGTGACCTAATGAACTTGTCTCTTTGGGTAATAGCCTGTACTTTCTAAGTATACAACATTTCTAAAAGAGACTATAAGGGCAACCCACACACATAACATGCCCTCACCTTCTCGACGTATCATTTAAAATGTCTGCAACACCTGAACCCCTTCTTAGGAAATCTGTCCAAGTCTGCAGTCTCTGCCCACAGGCCCAGCCATGCTCTGCACCACCCGACCTCAGTCTGGCCACAGATGATTGCTTGTCCCAAGATGGGCATCTCTCTCAAGGGCAATACAAAGTAAAGAAACCAATGACTCAAGATTTACATGGCCAGGCTCAAAACGCTTAAGCCAGCTGGGCCAATGAGATTCCTCAATACATATTGGAACTGGGAAACTGAAAGGCTGTGGATAGTAGTCTGGGGCCACTGCAAATAGAGTAACATAGGCTCAGGGTGATCCTGGTGGGCCATGCATTGATGGAGCTAACAAAAACATGAGTAACAGAAACACGAGTAAACAGAGGAGAGTGATAGTGGAAAAAGAGGAATGGAGCCAGAAAAGGTACAAATAAAATGCTGCCAGATGGGAAAGATAAAAGAAAAGAGAGCCCTGAGCTATCCCTACTCCCCTGCTGTTCCTAGCTTTCACATCCTTCCAGGCAACTCCTCTCTTCTCGCATCTAACACACACAAAAGCTGTATCTAAAACACTGCCTCTGGTCACTCTAGGGACAGGCTGGCATTTGGAGGTGCTTTGCGGGCATGTCTCTCAGTTCCCAGCTAGATGGGGATGTCTAGTTTCTTATACTACACAATTTTATTTCCTATTCTTCACAGGCAAAAAGTGCTTATGCTTGCACACTCTTGACATTAAATATATGGTACATACTTCCAGGTCAGTTGGTGGAAAGCAGTGGCCTTTACCCCAAAAACTGATTGTTTGATCACAGACTTATTAGAGTTGGAAAATACCACTTTTGAAGTGATTATTTACTAACTCTCAAAAACAGTCTGATTTTTCTTCCTGAGGGACACATTTTAAAGAGCCACATGGTGCATGGCTGTGGCACAGCTCTCTGTTCTCCCCTCCAGTCCCATGGATTAGCCGCAAATACTTTCTTTTCATCCAGAGAAAAAATTTATGTGCATTTGTTTAGCACTATTTCAAATATCTCACTTGGCCCTCAAGCAATGAGTCGATGGAAGTACATGAAATATTATTTCTTACAAATTTAAGACTAGGAATCTAAGGTACAGAGAAATATAATGACTTCTTGAAGGTCACACAGCACTAACAAGTAGTAGAATAGAGACTTGAACATTTTGATGCATAGCCAGTGTTCTTTCCAGTACAACAAAGAACATACCAGGTTTTATTTTGTACCAAAGTTTTTCCATTAAATTTATGATCCTAAACAGCGTGATTGGGTTGAACCAAAGGCCCTTTGCCTTTGAGTAGAATATATTTAGAGCACACATGTACATTGAATATAAAGGAACACTGGAGCACTTCACTACTCATCTCTAGAGGCCAAATAGAACTCAAACCCACGACCCCTAATTGCCAATATCTTTAAAAGCCTTAAAGTGTTCATAGTGTTAATTGTAGTGTTCTTTCAATTATTACTTTATTTAAAATATATGTTTTGTGTGTATTCTGTGAGCCATAATTATTGTATGGGCTAGATGCAAACACATGAATTAAACGAGGCAAAGTCCCTGTCTTCATGGAACTATCTTTCCCGGGGGAGACAGAGTTAAAAGAAAATACATAAAGTCAGGTAGTGATTACTACAATTAAACAAAAACAGAGTAAAGAAATAGAGAGTGAACAGGGAGATAATAAGGTAATCAAACAAGGGCTAGGGAGGTGGTGTTTAGTTAGAAACCTGAATGAAGTGAGGAAGCAACACATGCAAAAATTTGAAGAGAGTTCCAGATGGAAGGAACAGCAAGTGCAGAAGCTCAAGTTGGGAGAAGGCTTGGTGTGTTGGAGGAGGAGCAGGGGTCAGCAAGGTTAAAGCTGCATATTTGAGGAGACAGTGGTAGGAAATGAGAAAGGACTGCTAGCCAGGCAGGATCTTACAGGTCATCATATGGGCTTTGGATATTATTTAAGTGTGATGGGAAGAGATCATTACAGTATTTGATTTAAGAGGGGCATACTCGGGATATTTGGAGAAAACACTGCAGGATGCAAGAGTGGATGTAAGGAAACAGTGAGAAAGCAACTGTAGTAGTCCCTGAAAGATAGGATGATGCTGTACATCTATCCCATTGCACTCAAACATACTGTTACTTTTCCGTTTATCTTGACTCCATGTTTCCCACCAGTTCCTGCCTTATTTCTCTGCTCCTCTTTGCAGCAAATCTCTTCCAAAGAGCAGTCTGTATTCACTGCCTCCAATTTCCCTGCTCTCATTTCCTCTTAAACTCTTAACGTTCATGGATTTGTAATACCACTCTTCCAAAATGACTCCTGTCAAGGTCATTAATGACATCCACGTTGCTAAATTTGGTGATCAAGTCTTGGTCCTTATCCTACCCATCAACAATGAGAGTCACCATGTACTTTCAGGTGCCAGTGCATAGGTTGTAACTGTCCAAGGGCACCTAAAAGAAGGGATCAGTGGCAAGGTAGGGGGGGAATCTGATCCACATTGTAGTTGCTGACTTGCTGGTTAGAGGGAACACATTCCCAAGAAAGGGTGCCTTTTTCTACTTTATACAAGGCACTATCTTGACTAGTAGCAGTGATCATGTTAACAGCAGTTGACATAGTTAACCAGTCTTTTCTCTTTAGTGTGTCTTCTTTATCTGGCTTCCAGGACCCCATTCATCTGGTTTTCCTCCTGACTCACTGGTGGCTCCTCTCCGTCTTTTTTGCTGATTCCTCACCATCTGTTGTTGGGCATGTTGGTGTAGGAATGCCTTGGCGCTTTCTATGCTCTTCTGTTACCTACTCACTTATAATAATGTGATCTTATCCAGTCCCTTGACTTTAATGCTGCCTATTTATTCATAACTCCCAACATTATGTCTCTAGTGAAGATTCATATTTCTATCCTTGAATTCCAAGCTCTTAAATCCAATTGCATCCTCAATATCTCCACTTGGATGTTTAACAGACATCTCAAAATTAACATGACCCAGACTGAATCCCAATCTCCACCTCCTAAAATCTGCTCCTCCCACAGACTTCCCATCTTGCTACAGGGTAACTCTCCCCTTCCCATTGCTCAATCCAAACACGAGGAGTTGACCTTCCACTCTTGTCTTTCTCTCAGACACCACATCCTATCCAACAGCATATATCAATGGATACATTAAAACTACAATATATGCACCTACTATGTACCCACAAAAATTAAACATTTAAATTAAAAAAATCTATGGATAACATCAAAATCACTGGATACCTTCAAAATCTATCTAGAATTGAACTTCTTACTACCTCCATTATCCTTTCCTGGTGGAAGCCATCCTCACTATTGCTTGCTTCACTGCAGTAACCTCCTAACTGGCGTCTTCTCTCTGCTCCCACCTTTGCCCCTTACCTTCTATTTTTGACATAGCATTCAGGCAGATCCTGTAAAAATAGAAGTCAGATCATGTCACTCCTCAGCTCAGAACACTCCAGGGACTCCCAATTTCCCTTAGAAAAAAAGGCAAAGCTCTTTAAAAGGTCTTCAAATTTCCCACTTGACCTTCCCTCCTACCTTCTGTGACCTTGTCCTACTTTTCTCATTCTACTTCACGTGCTCTGGCCACCTTGCTATTCCTTGAACAGGCCAATTACACTCTGATTTGGAGGTCTTTGCCATAGCTGTTTCCTCTGCCAGAGACATTTTCTTCAAAATATCTATATGGCTAAATCCTTCTTCTCCTTCAAGATTTTATTCAAATATCACCTTTTAAAATTACTGCCCTGTCCTCCTACTTTCCTGTTACTCTCTCTCCTCTTTATCCAGCTTTATTCTCTCCCATGGTGCTTATCATCTTCAAACATTTATATATTATGCTTAAAATTTTGTGATCTGTCTCCCACTGCTACAAAGGAAGTCTCATGAAAGCAAGAATGTTGTCTGGTTCCCGATGCAGCCCAAGTGTCTAGAATAAATTCTGGCACATGGTAAGTGTTCAAAAAATACGTACTGAACGAATGAAATAATGAGAATATGCTATTGGATGTTGTCTAATTTTTACTCCCAATGTGTCTACAAATGAGCAGCTATGTCAAATTCTCATATAAATATAGTTAATGGCTTGGAAAGCTATTTACAGTCTAATGCTAAAAGTTTTACAATCAGGTTTCAGACAACTAGGTACAATATGCTTCACTTTTATTTTAAAAATGTATATATTTGCATTAAAAAAGAATGGAAGGAAGTATTTATTCAACATATATTTCTTAAGTACCTACTATGCACCAGGCACCCCGTGCAAGTTAACACTCTAGGCTGTGAGAGTATACATTGCTTTTATTTCTTCTCTTTGATTATTTGTCTTTTCTGTATCTCTACACTAATTTTCTATTAATTTTATAATACAAAATTAAAGTGCTTTTATTTGCTTATGTGCTTTTGAGTGGTCTATCTTTGGGGAGCACATTTTCAGCATATATGAATGGCCCTACCTGCATACTAGTTTACCACAGTATTAGTAGAAGAAGCTACAAATGGAGTTATTCATCCCAAATCTCATTGCCCACTCAAGTAAATGCAGGGAGAGATATGACATCAGAAATCAACACTCCTCCAGCAGCTAACAAGATATTCTAGGCAATTTATAAACTATGAGGATAAGAGTAGACATTTTATCATTGCCCACCCATCCCTGGTCTCTCAGCAGTTTAATTGCTTGTTAGAAAGACACTTAGCAAATCCTTGAGCACGAGAAAGACAACACACAGTAAATTTCAGTATAATTTTCTTGTATTCATTAAATCACTGCCAACTTGAACATGATTTCCTCTGTACTGAGGTACACTTATCATTTCTAAGAACAGTAAATTTTATGTACAGGTTTGAAGAGCGAACTTTACCTAGAGTTTATTCCCTGGAGGTATTTCTATAACATGCTATTTGAAGATTCCTCTATTTCAATTTTTTAAAACCTCCATCTGCAGATGTGGTCCTAGGCTGTGAAATTCTCAGGATTAGAGTGGGACAGATGTTTCCCAGTGCTGATTTTTTCTCACTGCCACTTTGTTATATCAGTCAGATAACGAAATGCTTAATTAGCTCTTTCCTTTTGCCACAGGATCATTTTATAAAATGGTAAATTAAGAGCTTTCGAAATGAGAAATCTGCACTTAGCACTCAGGTATCTAAGTTCAGGTGTGTCTCCTAACCATCTTTGTCTAATTGAAATACCCATGCAGGGTTGCTCACGATTAGACATCAGACACCAGGCTTCTATATACACATTGATTGCTGGGAATGGTGTCCACACTAGCTCACACTAGGCTACTTAGAAACTTTGTCTCTCAGATTACATCGACCAAGAAAGTCTTCACCCATCTTACTATCTGTGTGGAGCAATCCAATGGAAGAATCAATAGCCCTTTCCCTAAGGGTTCTTCTGCCCTGACTGCAATTCACATTGTCTCATGTCCCTCAATTTCTCTGATCTTAAAAACAGAGAAGTTATTTTCCTTCTCTCTACTCCATCCACCTTGTCACGCCACATGCCAGCCTTTTCAGTTTGCTCATTATACAGGTGATGTTCTCAGCCAGCTACCTGTCCATGTTTCCTTTCCTGTTTAGCCTCTTTTCCCTGGAAGTGAACAAAGGTATTTTCTGAACAGGAGATTATTTTCTCTGCAGTCAAACTGGAATTTCCAGTGTGAGCTTCCTCCACCACTTTCCTTGAATGGCAGACATTTGCTCAGGGAAAAGCTAGCAGGCAAATCAGCTGACATATCGCCTGAGGTGACCAGTCAAAAAATAAACATTATCAGGATGTTGCTATAACTACTATTTTTGGCAAGTAGAGGCATTTTTTTCTGCTAGTAAGTATGGCAATTTAGTTGGGTTAGGTAGCTCCACAGGAAACAAGAGCTCAATGCTGATCACTGTTAAGCAGACAGGGATGATGGTGCATGCAGTGATCAGCTGATTACATTAATGCATCAGCACATTCGTTTAATGTAGTCAAGGTCAAGGAGGTCTTTGTCTCAGTGGTGCTAGACAGGAAACTCAAAATATTATGTATGCCGGCAACAAGTGCCATGATTGATTTTTGTTATGGAATTAATCTGTCAAGAGTTGCAGTTTCAGGTTTGCTGCCATAAATTATATCTTCAGTTCAGCTGGAAGACACAGTGCCAGAGCCGAGGGCTAAGCCATCTGTAGCTATTTGCCTTAGTCAGAGCTTTGTTAGGTGCTGCTGCTGCTGTTTATAGAGAGGTAGGTGTGAGGGTTGGAGCTAAACATTATTCCATTAAATTGTAATAAAAAAAGACACCCACCTCCTGTAGTGACAGCCAGGCCAACGCGGATGGAATTGTTGGGTTGAGTTTCTTAATTTATGGGTCCTAGCTTCAGAGACACTGATTTAATACATCTGGGGGTGGAGATCAGGGACAAACATCATGGGTAGTCAGCGGCCTCACTTGGAAACAGGTGTAAGATGTTAGGACTTCACCACAGTTGATAATGAATTATTAAAGAAAGAATTTACATGTCAGGCCACAGACTTATGGGGAGTCCTTGAGGGGTGTTAGGAAGGGGTGAGTTGGCATTCTAGAAGAAACACTCAGGCAGGAGCATACAAATGGATTGGAGACTAAGGAGACTAAGACGGGAGAATAGTGAGGAAGCTGTGTGCAATGAAGAATTATTGCATTTCCCCCCTGATGGAGACACCCATCAGACTGCCATCCTGACTCCTTAGGAAGCTCAGTATTCACAATCAAGGGACATGTTTACCATGTCCACAGCAATTGTCCTTCGTTATGTCCTCATCATATCACAGAGTCTTTTTATAAACTTCTCTTCTAAAACGGACTTAACTTTGACTCGCATCCTTCTCTCCTTTCTATCTCTACCTCTGCTGCTCATATATGCCCAAGTGCTGGTTTTATGGGGAGCTGTTTTCTTTTGGAAGTCATAGAATAATTGCATGAATAATTGTTCAAACATGCTATCCATTACTATTCAGGAAAGGATGGTCAAAGATTTTTTTAAGAAAAATAACGATTTGTTGTTATTATCACTTTGGTTTTGTTTTTCAAAAATGCCTAAGCTAGTGCTTAATTGGCAATTTTAATCTTTTAGTGACAGAGTATACAGAAACATAGGATTATGGGATCTCAGAGGAGGAAGATCCCGTATTGGTCATCCAACCAAGCTCATGTAAAGCACAAATTCTTTCCACAACAACACCTCCAATAAATACTACCACTAATAAAGTCTAAAACTTACATAGCACTAATGCACTTTACATTTGTTAATTATAGGCATTGCTTTTATCTCCATTTTTACAAGCGGGGAAACTGAGGCACAAAAAGGCACAGCTTGAAAGGGGCAGAGCTGGGATTTCAACTCAGGCAGTCTGTCTCTAGAGTGTGTGTGTGCTCTTAACCATTATGCTATACTACCTTCAGTGCAAGTTTCACTTGATTACTTCCAGGCATGGGTGTTAATTAGCTCCAGAAATGAATGGCCGACATCATTCTTGTCAGTTCTGGCAATTAGACATGTCTCCCAATGACCTAAATTCTTCTCTATTTCTCCCCTATGAGTCCTCTGGAGTAAAAGTTTAATCTGTTGCCAAAAATCTTTTTGTGGGAACACAAATTTGTCCTCCAATCCTTAATTCTCATGTCTTTTCCTCCATGAAGTTTGTGTGTGTGTGACAGTTTAAAGCCAATGTATTTTTTTCTTTTACAGGAAGTTCTGTAAAGTTCACCCTCACATGAAGTTCACCCTCTCTAGGTGTGTATGTAATTACTATGGCACCTGCATGCTTAGTGATGTAAGTTTCTTTAAACCATGAGTAGAATGTTATATATTTTTTTATTAAATTCCTTTTAAGACCAAGCCTATTTGCTGCAATCTATTGAGATCTCTTGGGATATATATCCTGGTATCTCAAACATTGTCCACTAGTCCTGGTTTCATGCTATTCAAAAACTAAATGAAAAATGAAGAAATTGAGGCTCAGAGACGGTGAGTTGCCCAAGCTCTTAGTAAGAAGAATTCACACCCAGTTCTCTCTGATTTAAAAACGCACTCTAATCCCACTGCTTGCTCTTGCTGCCAGGTGTGCTCTTCGCAGCCTCTGTTCTCGACTTGCTCAAACTCCAGCCCTGGCCCCCAATAAGTGTGAAAAGGGCATGGTTCAGGCAGATCGCCTTGTCTCAGCAGCCACCTCACTCTCCATTCCTCATTTTTATTTGACTTGAATTGGGAGAAAAGGTGTTGTCCTGATATATGGTCTAATCATAGTGTAGCTTTTGGCTTGATACTGACTCTTTTTAGCCATCTCATCTGTATTATCTGTGATTATGGTTTTTTTTAAAAAACTTAATTAAAGTCATAAATTAATTCATGGCTGTGCTAATGTTCAGAAAAATATATTTCAAAGACCAACGTGAATTAGTAGAAGGGTTTTTAAATCTGTGTTCCTGGGCTAGGGGATAACACAGAGTCAACTGCCAGCATTATTTTCTCAAGGCAGAGTAGAGTGACGCTTAGGAAGTCATCTGCAAGTTGTATAAACTAGACAGAAATATGCAACTGTCAAGCAGTTTGACAGCTTGGACTAAGAGGAAAGGGCATAGTGACAGGGGAGATCCCCTTAAAGATCACTTTGAATCCTAAAAATAAGGGAAGTAATAGCGAAGTAAAAAACAGAAATAGAATTCTCTCTTCAGAATCTTGAGATAATTTCCAGTCTTCTCCAAATTTACTCTCCTTTTGCCCTCACTGCAACACATCTGTGGACATAGGGCATTCTCGACAATCATTTAGAAGTACTTGTCTCCATTTTCATTTTAAATCATTTTCTTCACATCCCTTCTTCTCTAATGAACTTAAGATATGACTAGGAGCTAACTATTATCTCAAAACTATGCTAGTTGCTCTGAAAGATTCATATAATGATAACTACAAGACCCTTTTTAGAATTTGAAATCTGTTGGTAAGACAGAATATGCAGACAGGAAATAGCCCTACTGCTCATATTCAATATATCATTCAGGGCTAAAACCATCGTGCTAGATACATATTCTATGAGAACTGGGGAATTTATTCATTTTACCTGAAGGCATTCAGTGAATGCCTGCATGTGTAGGGTTCTGGGGCAGACCTAGAGAAACAAAGATGACTCAGATATTCCTCCTGACCTCAGGGGTTCATACGCTGCTGGGAGAGACAGAAACACACACAGATGATTAGAAATCTCCATGAGTTGGTCTTTGTGTTAGGTCTGGGAAGAGAAGTAGGATTTTGCTGTATGTGGAACAGAAGGGAGCTGGTATTATGACACATTTTAGCTCAGTAGAAGGACAAGAGAAACACAGGAGGGTAGTAAGACACACCACCCGGGTAAGGAAGGACTTTTTATTCGAAGAAAGACTGTAGAGGAATGAAGAAGTAAGGAACACCACCTGGGTAAGGAAGGACTTTTTATTTGGACAAGGACTGTAGAGGAATGAGGAAGCCAACCTGGTTGGAAGGACCACCCGTGGGTAAGGCAGTTAGGGTGGTTACTAGGGCCCTGTGTTTTGGAAGGAGTGCAGCAAAATGCTGTGCCTTACAAAAGCAACACCTAAAGCATTTTTAAGAAATGAATTGTCTTTTGCACACATATGCATTGTTTTATGACATTCTTTAATATACATACGAGTCTTAATAGAGTCCCCCCATATTCTATATTCCATCCCTAACATTCTGTAGGGCCCAGAGTAAGACATACAAAATAGTTTAAGTATTTATAGTTTATAAATCAATCTGACAAAATGTCAAATGAAAACAATTTTATATTTTTACCTTGATAAATATACCTTCATAACAACCATGTATTAGCCTGTTCTCACACTGCTATAAAAAAAAATACCCAAGACTGGGTAATTTATTTAAAAAAAGAGGTTTAATTGGCTCATGGTCCTGCAGGCTATACAGGAAGCATAGTGGCTTCAGCTTCTGGGAAGGCCTTAGGAATCTCCCAATCATGGTGAAGGCCAAAGGGGAGTGAGACATCTCACATAAGGGGAGCAGGAGCAAGGACAGCAAGTGGGGAAGGTGCTACACAATTTCAAACAACCAGATCTCATAAGAACTCACTCACTATCAGGAGAACAGCACCAAAGGGATGGTGCTAAACCATTCATGAGAAACCTACCCTCATGATCCAACCACCTCCCATGAGGCCCCACCTCCAACACTGGGGACTACAGTTCAACATGAGATTTGGTGGGAATACAGATCCAAACCATATCATTCCACTCCTGGACTCCCAAATCTCATATGATTCTCACATTGCAAAATACAATAATCCCTTCTCAACAGTCCCCCAAAGTCTTAACTCATTCCAGCATTGACTCAAAAGTCCAAAGTCCAAGATCTCATCTGAGACAGGACTAGTCCCTTCTGCCTATGAGCCCGTAAAATAAAAAAAAAAGTTAGTTATTTCCAAGACACAATGGGAGTATAAGCATTGGGTAAATACTCCCATCCCCAAAGGGAAAAATCAGCCAAAATAAGGGCTACAGGCCCCACACAAGTTCAAAACCCAGCAATGCAGTTTTTAAATCTTAAAGCTCCAAAGTAATTATCCTTTGAGTCCATGTCCCACATCTAGGGAATATTGATACAAAGGGTGGGTTCCTAAGGTCTTGGGCAGCTCTGCCACTGTGGCTCTGCAAGGTTCAGCCCTTGCAGCTGCTTTCAAGGGCTGTCATTGAATTCCTGTGGCTTTTCCAGGTGCAGGCTGCATGCTGCCATTGCATCTACCACTCTGGGGGCTGAAGGATGGTGGCCCTCTTCTCATAGCTCCACAAGGCAGTGCCCCAGTAGACGCTCTGTATGGGAGCTCCAACAGCACATTTACCCTCTGCACTGCCCTAGCAGAGGTTCTTCATGATGGCTCTGTCTCTGCAGCAGGCTTCTGCCTGGATATCCAGCCTTTTCCATACATCCTCTGAAATCTAGGCAGAGGCTCCCAAGCCTCAACTCTTGCACTCTGTGCGCTCACAGACTTAGCACCACCTGGAAGCTGCCAATGTTTATGGCTTGCAACCTCTGAAGCAGCAGCCCAAGCTGTAACTAGTCCCCTTTGAGCCATGGCTGGAGCAGGAGTGACTAGGATGCAGGGAGCAATGTTCTGAGGCTGCACCAGGAAGCAGGGCCCTGGGCCTGGCACACAAGGCCATTCTGTCCTCGTAGGCCTCTGAGCCTCTGATGGGAGGGGCTACTATGAAATGCCTTTGAGGCCTTTTCCCCATTGCCTTGGTGATTAGCACTTGGTAACTTTTTACTTATGCAAATTTCTGCAGTCCGCTTGAATTCTTCTCCTGAAAATGGGCTTTTCTTTTCTACCACATGACCAGGCTGCAAATTTTCCAAACTTTCACACTCTACTTCCCCTTAAAATGTAAGTTCCAACTTTAGGTTATTTCTTTGCTCACCCATATGAGATAGGCTGTTAGAAGCATCCAGGCTCAATCTTGAATACTTTGCTGCTTAGAAATTTCTTCTGCCAGATAGCCTAAATTATTGCTCTCAAGTTCAAAGTTCCATAGATTCCTAGGGTAGGGGTACAATGCAGCCAAGTTCTTTGCTAAGGCATAACAAAAGTGAGCTTTACTCCAGTTCCAATAAGTTCATCATTTCCATCTGAGATCTTGTCAGTCTGACCTTAACTGTCCATGTCACTACCAGCATTTTGGTCACGAACATTCAACCAGTCTCTTAAAGTTCCAAACTTTCCCTCATCTTCCTGTTTTCTTCTGAGCCCTCCACACCCTTACAACTTCTGCCCATTACCCAGTTCCAAAGTTGCTCCCACATTTTCAGGTACCTTTCTAGCAATACATCACTCTTTGGTACCAATTTTCTGTATTAGTTTGTTATCGTATTGTTATAAAGAAATACCTGAGACTGGGTAATTTGTAAAGAAAAGGGGTTTAATTGGCTCATGGTTCCACATCCTGTACAGGAAGCATGATGCTGGCATCTGCTCAGCTTCTGGGGGGCCTCAGGAAACTTCCAATCATGGCAGAAGGCAAAGGGGAAGAGAAGCATCTCACATGGTGGGAGCAGGAGCAAGGGATGGGAAGAGGTGCTACATACAGATCTCACAAGAACTCACCATCACAAGAACAGCACCAAGGGGATGGTGTTAAATCATTGAGGAGAAAACCACCCCCCATGATCTCATCACCTCTCACCAGGCCTTACTCCCAACGCTGGGCATTATAATTCAACATGAGATTTGATTGGGACACAGATCCAAACCATATCAACATGTAAGATCAGTCTTGAATTTAAAAGCTGTTAGAATTGTCCAAATTCCATACTATCATATGGTGGTTTAGGGAAATATTATTAATAACCCACTGCCCACTCTTCCCAACCTGATTTCATCACACACTATGGGATGTTCAAATATATCTGCACACTCCTGTTCACTTGCCGTGTTCCTTCACATCCCTCACTCCCACAAACAGTCACTCCTTGGCCACACCTGGGGCCTATAAGGATGGTGATTTGAGGTATGGTATACCCTTGGGAAGACAGATTCAGAAGAAAGATGTGTACAAGCCCTTGTAACAGGCTTTCAGCCATGCATCCTAGGTACCCAGATGTGACCTAGAAGTTGGAGGTTGGGGGAAGTTGCAGGTTCCTGGTGGGCCCGTTCCTTTGTTCCCAGCATGCCTACCCCAGTAAGGAGGGGTGTAGACAGAGAAGTGTTACATGAGGTGCCCTAAAGTATAGAATGCAAGGCATCTCTTATCCAAGTCTAAGGGCAATACTTTCTCCAGCATCCTTGCACTGGTCACATTATCGTGAGACCTTTACCCTTCTAAGGGAAGCCCTGACTGTTAGAACTAAGGACTGTTTATGCTGATGTTCCCGAAGCTTCCAATAAGATGGCTCCCTCACTCAACGGTTACATTTTTAATCTCCCCCTAAAGGCCTGTCTGTTGCAGCCATCTTCCTCCAAGACATAGCCAAGAGCCAGTTTATGTATGTGTGAGAAGGAAGAGTGAGTTGGGAAATTTACCTTTCTTACAGGTTAAACATTATGAATTGTTAAATATCAAACACTAAACTCTTTTCAAATTTCTTTAGGTTATATTTTACCATTGCTTCTCCACCAGTGTGAAAAATAATAACTTCTTTTATCATTGAGGCTAGAAAAGGAGTAAAATAATACAATGTGGGCAAAGAAAAATAAGAACTCTGCTTCTTCTGGCTGCAAGGGAATGTTGGGCAGGAGCCCATCAGAGCAAGCAAGGGGTAGTAGTGAGAGCATTATGCTGTGAGCTCCATCCTGGGGAGAAGGAAAGTATTTGGATTATCAATCAAAACACTCTGACGGTACAAGGACTCTTACCCCACTCTCTTTATTGACTTCTGGAAAAGGCTACCTCACCACCTTTTGCAAACCACAGTAGGTACAGCTATATCAAAGCAGAGGTAAATGTGTAGCAAGGTTAGCAGAGACCGACAGCCTGAGAATGCTTATTAGACTTACCTTCCCCTTAGCTCTTTGATGGCAAAGTTAGGGCCCCAGCACCCTGAATTCTGGTAGATTCGGACTACTAGTAAGTAGTCTGGTACCACTGATATATAGACTTCTGCTGCCATCAATTAATATGCATGGCTAAAAGGACCATTGGGTTTGTTCTGTTTGTCATCTTGGTCATTCAGCAACATTTGATCCAGTCAAGCACTTCCTGCTCCTTGAAACCCTTTGTTCACTTGACTTTCAGGATAACACTCTCTCTGGGTTTATCTCCTACTTTACTAGCTTCTTTGAGTCTTTTTTTTGTCTGTTCCTTCCTGTCTTCCCAACCTATAAACACTGTTGTGCCCCATGGCTCAATCCTCAGGCTTCTTCCTTATTTTTGCTCTGTGTTATCGAATCTCTTGGCCTGACAGATCATCTAAATGCGATGATTCCCAGGTCAGAATCATATGTCTATCTGCTTACTCAAGAGTTTATTTGAAAGTCTGTTATTAATGTAAAATTGAATATTGCCAATCCACTAACATAATTGGGTACTTAAACATAAGGTTTTCAATTATTGATAGAATGAGAAGTCAAAATTGAGAAAGGATAGATGAAACAGCCCAATGAACAATTTATGAATACCAGGAACATTGTACCCCAAAACTTCAAAGCACAGATTCTTTTATGATATACGTGGAATATTTAGAAAAATTAATGGTGTTCCAGGCCATTATAATAACTTCAATAAATTTCAAAGAATTAATACCAAGTGCAACTTATTTTCTGACCATGATGCATATAGTTAGCAATCAATTTTAAAAATATCTAGAAAACTCTAAATGTTTGCAAATTAAAATCATATAGAAATAGGACATATTTACAACTGAACAATCATTGAAGCAGTATTTATCAAAACTTATGGTATATAGTCAATGCCTTACAGCTGAAAATTAATAAATTAAGTATTCAACCTCTTTAGTTAGAAATAGAACCTAAATAAATCTTTAAAAGCAGAAGAAAGGAAATAATAGGAATAAGAGCAGAAATGGCGAGCTACTATAAAGGGTATGAACAAATCAAATACAGTTTCTTTAAAAATGATGTGTTTCTTCCAAATAGGCAAAATTCTGGAAAAAAAATCAGGGAAGAAAAGTTATAAATGAATACTTTTTAAGAAGGCAAAGTGTGGAATACCTACACATGGAGGAGAGATTAAGAATATTATGATCAGTTTCATACCAAATAAACCCTGAAAACTGAGATAAGATGGGTAAATTCCTAGACAACTATAACTTTCCAAAATTTACTCACAAATAAGTAAGAAAATTGAATAGTCCATATCCATTAATAAAATCAAACCAGAAAAAAATGCTGGTTTTACTGGCATTATTATGAAATATTCAAAAGGCATGTTATTCTAATCTTAAACTATTCCTAAAATAGAGAAAAAAGAGTAGACTCTCTTTTTTATTTATTGAGGCTGGCATAACTTACATACAAAAATCTGACAGTGATAGTACAAAAAGGAAAAGCTATAGTCCAAAATCTCTTAAGAACATAAACATAGAAATGCTAAATTATTAACCAGCCAATTCCAGACATGGTTAGATAATGTTTTCATGGCCAAGTTGCATTTATCTAAAAATTTCAAAATTAGATTAACACTGGCAAATTAACAAATGTAATTCACTGCATTAACAGATGAAAGAGAAAAATGATTTGGTCACCTTAATGACTTTAGAGAAAGCATTGATGATTTCAACAAAGCAAGAAATAAAATTGTCATTATTTGCCAATTTTATAATTATGTGCATAGACAACCCAAAAAATCCTACTGTTATTAAAGTAAATGTGCATAGTATTTCTACACATATGCAAAAATTAGCTAGAAAATATCATTTTAAATATCTATTTATAATGTCAAGAATATATAAACTATCTAGTAATAAACTTAAGAAAACATATAAAAGACTTTTATGGATAAAATTTTACTTTTATTGAAAAGTCTTAAAATATACAAATAAGTGAACTGTACCATTTTCATCAATAGAATAACCAATATCATAAAATTGCCTGTTTTCAATAAAGGGAAATTTGAAAAATTTGCCCTATAAGAGATAAAATTATATAAAGCTATAGCAATTAACAACTTTGTATTGGCTCAGAAACAGATAAATAAACCAATAGAACAGCAAGAGAGTCTAGCAATAAATCCATTTTATGTGGAAACCTGATATATGAGAAAACTGACATTGCAGATTAGTGAGGCAATGACAGATTAGTTAATAAAAGGCACTGGGACAATTGGTTCTTCATGGAACAAAAAATGAAATTGGACCCTTACTTCATGCCCCACACAAAAATCAATTTCAGGTAGTTTTAAAGCATGTGAAAAGAAAATTATAAAACTTTAAAAACAGAAGATAGGAAAATTCCTTTATGACCTTGGGATAGTCAGGATTTCTTAAATAAGATATAGAAATTCAATATGTGAACTAAAAACGATCAATTCGACTACATGGATTTTTTTTTTAACTTCTGTTTACCAAAAGACACAATCAAGAGAGTAAAATTAGACTCTAGAAGCTGGCAAAAAAAAAAAACTTGCTACATATATATAAAACAATAAATTTAGTGTCCCAAATGAACAGTAGAAAAATATGTTGGTAATTATGGATACAATGAGAACTCTTATAAACAGTTTGTTGGGTTATAAATTGGTACAGCCTCTTTGGAAAACTGGCATTACATAGTGAATTTGAACATGCCCATTATTCATTACCCAGTATTTCCTCTCCTCCTAGATATAGCCAAAGGAAATTTGTACCTGTGTATGAGGAGGCATATACAAGAATATTTATAGTAACAAAACCTAGAAATAATCCACTCTGCATTTACAAATTGTGATGTATTCAAAATATGGAATAATACACAGCTGTAAAAATGAATGAGCAACAGAAATATACATTAACAGGAATGGTTTTCAAAGAATAATTTTGAATTTAAAAAGAAAGTCATTGAGGTAGTATATAATTACATATATAAAAGTGCAAATAAATAGCAAAATAAAACATATATTTTCAGAGATGTATACACATATAGTAAAATTATAAAGTAAGCAAACGAAATGAATATTATAAAATTCAAAATGGAGGCTACCTCAGGAAGCTGAGAAGAGTAGGTAGCACGATGGATAGGGCAACACAGCTGGGCTTCTGTTATACAAGTCATGTTCTATTTCTAAAGCTGAGTGAAAGGTACATTTTTAAACTGTAGATATATATTTGGATTTGCTTCATGTGTTTCATCATAAAAGAAAAAATGTATATGAATGTCTTAGAAAATCTTGATCAAGATGTCATTTTATATCTGCACTGTCATATTCATTGCAACATTATCCACACTAGCCAAGAAGTGGAATCAGAGTGTCCACTGGTAGATAAATGCATACAGAAAATGTGTGTGTGTGTGTGTGTGTGCACACGTGTGTGTGTGTGCGTGTATCAATGTAATACTACTTACCCTTAAAAAAGAAGAAAATCCTGTCTTTTGTAACAACATGGATGAACCTAGAGGACATTATGTTAACTGAAATAAGCCAGGCACAGAAAGACAAAAACTGCATGAACTCACTTATACTGTATATAGAATCTAACAAAGTTGAACTCAGAAACGGAGAGGAGAATGGTAGTTACCAAGGGCTGAGAGGAGGTGGAAGGTTGGGAAGATATTGGCTAAAAAATACAAAATTTCTGGCTGGTATGGTGGCTCACACCTGTAATCCCAGCACTTTGGGAGGCCGAGGCGGGGGAATCACCTGAGGTCAGGAGTTCAAGACCAGTCTGACCAACATGGAGAAACCCTGTCTCTACTAAAAATACAAAAATTAGCCGGGTGTGGTGGCCCATGCCTGTAATCCCAGCTACTCGGGACGCTGAGGCAGGAGAATCGCTTGAACCCGGGAGGCGGAGATCGCGGTGAGCCGAGATCGCACCATTGCACTCCAGCCTGGGCAACAAGAGCGAAATTCCCTCTCAAAAAAAAGAAAAGAATACAAAATTTCTTTAGCTAGGGAGAATAAGTTTAAGAGAGCTATTGTAGAGACACTGACCTTCAGAGCCTCGGCTCCAGCGCTATGGCGCCCTCCAGGAAGTTCTTCGTTGGGGGGAACTGGAAGATGAACGGGCGGAAGCAGAGTCTGGGGGAGCTCATCGGCACTCTGAACGCGGCCAAGGTGCCGGCCGACACCAAGGTGGTTTGTGCTCCGCCTACTGCCTATATCGACTTCGCCCGGCAGAAGCTAGATCCCAAGATTGCTGTGGCTGCGCAGAACTGCTACAAAGTGACTAATGGGGCTTTTACTGGGGAGATCAGCCCTGGCACGATCAAAGACTGCGGAGCCACGTGGGTGGTCCTGGGGCACTCAGAGAGAAGGCATGTCTTTGGGGAGTCAGATGAGCTGATTGGGCAGAAAGTGGCCCATGCTCTGGCAGAGGGACTCGGAGTAATCGCCTGCATTGGGGAGAAGCTAGATGAAAGGGAAGCTGGCATCACTGAGAAGGTTGTTTTCGAGCAGACAAAGGTCATCACAGATAACGTGAAGGACTGGAGCAAGGTCGTCCTGGCCTATGAGCCTGTGTGGGCCATTGGTACTGGCAAGACTGCAACACCCCAACAGGCCCAGGAAGTACACGAGAAGCTCCGAGGATGGCTTAAGTCCAACGTCTCTGATGCGGTGGCTCAGAGCACCCGTATCATTTATGGAGGCTCTGTGACTGGGGCAACCTGCAAGGAGCTGGCCAGCCAGCCTGACGTGGATGGCTTCCTTGTGGGTGGTGCTTCCCTCAAGCCCGAATTCGTGGACATCATCAATGCCAAACAATGAGCCCCATCCATCTTCCCTACCCTTCCTGCCAAGCCAGGGACTAAGCAGCCCAGAAGCCCAGTAACTGCCCTTCCCCTGCACATGCTTCTGATGGTGTCATCTGCTCCTTCCTGTGGCCTCATCCAAACTGTACCTTCCTTTACTGTTTATATCTTCACCCTGTAATGGTTGGGACCAGGCCAATCCCTTCTCCACTTACTATAATGGTTGGAACTAAACGTCACCAAGGTGGCTTCTCCTTGGTTGAGAGATGGAAGGGGTGGGATTTGCTCCTGGGTTCCCTAGGCCCTAGTGAGGACAGAAGAGAAACCATCCTCTCCCTTCTTACACTGTGAGGCCAAGATCCCCTCAGAAGGCAGGAGTGCTGCCCTCTCCCATGGTGCCCGTGCCTCTGTGCTGTGTATGTGAACCACCCACGTGAGGGAATAAACCTGGCACTAGGTCTTGTGGAAAAAAAAAAAAAAAAAAGAGAGCTATTGTACAACATGGTGAAAATAATAACATTAAAAACAATATATTATATTCTTGAAAGTCACAAAGAAAATAGATTTTAACTGTTCTTACAAAAAAATGATAAAATGTAAGGTAATGCGTATGTGAATTAACTGGATTTAACCATTTCACGATGTATACATATTTCAAAACATCATGTTTTATATGATAACTGTATATATATGTTTTTGTCAATGAAGAAAATAAATTTAAAAGAGGAAAATAACAAAACAAGAAAAAAAGGATATAACCAGACAAAATGTTAAAAGTTTATGTGTTAGAGGTTTACTAGGGCCTTGCAGATAATTGTAAAAAATTGTAGAAACAACATAAACATTCATCATTAGAGATTTGATTAAAAGATAAGCAAATCCATAGAAACAGAAAGCAGAGCATAGATGAGTAGGAGCTGGGGGAAGGGAGAAATGGGAAATGACTGCTAATCAGTGCAGCATTTCTTTTGGGAATGATGAAAATATTTTAAAATTAGATTGTTGTGATAGTTGCACAATATATTAAAACCATTGAGTTGTACAAAATGACAATCAAATTGGGTGTGGAAGAGACAACTTTAAAAGATAGAGGGAGTTGGAAATTTGCTTCTTTAAGAAAAGTAAAACGTAAAATTGTAGAAAGCACATACATGTAGTTTATGCAGGAATGAAAGGTTGTAATTTAACCCAGCAGTCCCCAACCTTTTTGTCATTAGGAGCTGGTTTCATGGAAGACAATTTTTCCATGGATGGGGGCAGGGGATGGAGAGTTTCAGGATGAAACTCTTCCACCTCGCATCATCAGGCATTAGATTCTCATAAAAGATATGAAACCTAGATCCTTCACATGCACAGTTCACAATAGTGTTCTCTCTTTTATGAGAATCTAATGCCCGGGCTGATCTGACCACAGTTTCTCAGGCACTCTCACCCAGCGCTCCCTTACTGCTCTGCTACCAGGTTCCTAACAGGCCACAGACCGTATAGTCGGCGGCCCAGCGGAGGGGGGGTGGGGGGGTGGGGGCTGCTTTAATCAGTACATCCATATACAAATGAAAGTCTTGAATTTATATTAAAAATCTAGGCAAAACATTGTGCATGTATATGTTTTAAGTTAAGATCCCTAATATACTTAAAAGTCTGTTTCTATGATTTCCTGCCTCACTAAACTTTTTCAAGTAACCAACCAAATATTAATAATAATGAGCACATTAGATAGAAGGCTTCTATGGTATTTCTTCACTCAGTTAAACTAAAATTTAGTTTCTTTTCTTTTTCCGTTACCCAGTGAATGGCAGCTTGTGAAAAAACAAACATGAATAGCTTATAGAGAAAATGTCTGTGTATACTGAGAGTAAAAATTTTAAGTCTGTTAACAAATATGATTTTTGTGAATGAACACCTAACTTTTGAATATCATGTCTATTTAATCGATGTTTACTATTGTGACAGAGACTGTTTTACTTTTCTCAGAATGAAGGCTAGAAAAGATTTTCCAATTGCCCTGTAACTGGATATGGCCATATGACTAAATTTTGGCCACTGAAATATGAGTAGAAATGGTGCCACAACGTTTAGGCTTGTTAAAAAAAAAATACAAAAACCAAGAAACACACAAAAAAAAACTACCCTAAAATCGTCCCAGGTAAGATCTTCCATGATACACTCTCCATCCAGCTGACTCAAATGGAAATGACCGTAAGTGGAACCTGAGAGCCAAGGTGAAGGCAGTGGAGCTCTGAAATGGAAGGAGCCTTAGTCACTGTAACATAAGTTGCAAAAGAACCTACCTGACCAGATCACCAGTACTGGAGGATGCCATGCATAATAAATAAACTTCACTGGCATAAGATATTTCAGAGATGTTGGGGTTTACCTGTAACAGCCACTAGAATTTACCCTAATGAATATCAGTAAAGCAATTTAAGAAAAGGGGAAAAGGAGAGAGACAGGGACAGAGAGAGAGAGAGAATACGGCTACAGTTGGATGTCTTTTTCTTCTCCCTAGATAACAGGCCCAGCTAATTCCATATACACCAAATGGCTGGGCAGTGCCAAAGAAGGAAGAGGGCAACTCTCTCTCTCTCTCATTTGTTCCCCCAAAATCTTTATGAGCTGTGGTGTAGTCTGTGACCAAAGTTGTGTTGTTACTGGTGGCCCCATCAACCAACCAGTAATAGGATATAAGGCTATTAGAGGCTTGAATTGAATCAGCATGCATTCATTGATTCAACCAATATTTAATGAGTAACTATTACATGTCAAAATTGTAAGTTTCTGAGGCTACAGTATTGTAAAAGTGCTTTTCAAAGTGGAAATACCCAGAATACAAATATTTCATTAGCATTAGTAATGTCAGAATTATTGATCATATTGAGTCTAGAATTCATTAATCTAAAAAGCCCACCCCACTCTTGGGAGAAAAGATGATTTCTTTGTTTTGTTTAGCTGCAGATTGAATTTGGCTTTTCCCCTTCTCATTAGAAATAGTTCTAATTTTTTCTGAAATATGACTGACACTGTTCCTACTCATAAAATACTCATGATCCTTACTGTATTTCTTGCCCTTGATCAAGGTGGGGTCATGTGGCTAATTCCTGCTAGTGGATAATTAAAGAACGTCTACATCTTTTCTAATCTGAGGCAAATAAGAGTAGAGGTGCCGTCTCTATACACTCTCTTTCTTTCTTCTAGCCAAGAGGCTGGAAGCAGAGGATTCTAAGATTTCCATGTTGCAAGATGGAAATAGCCTTGTCCCCAAGTCACGGCTTAGATAAGAGTCAGGTAGGATTGCCTCATGACCCACATCGAACTGAGCCATGTGCAAGGAATTGATTCTAATAATCCAAGGAGAATGGACTTTATTTAATGTAGCAGTGTCCTGATAAATACATAAGACTGAGTGATATACCAAGACAAAGGAACAGTAAAAGATGAATAAGATTTATTAAAATACTAGAAAAAATCTAAGAAAAAAAGTACAATCTCAACCCTACTTGTATACTGCTGAAGAAGCCTTTAATTGAAATTGGCAAGTCAAAGTGCAAACTCCAGACCCTTTAAACACCTCAAGAGCCTGCTCTTCCTTTCCTTATGGCTGATTACAAAATTGCTGCACATGGAAGCTGAAATAGAGGGGTTTAAATTGTCACATGCAAAGGCCTTATTTATTTACGAGGTCTCTGTGGAAGTTTGAAAACTCAGCCCTGAAATAATTGGAAAATTTTTGTGAGTTAATGTGGAATTACTAATGATTTCTTTTTATCACAAGGGAATTGACATAACTGCAAAAGAGAATTAACATACTTTATTAATATTGCTAATATAATGGTCATTAAATATTATCAACACACCAGCAGTGATATGTGTAGTGATATGTTACAAAGAGAGCCAATGAGAATAAATAAAGGCCTTGCTCAATTTCTGATTTAAAAGGCTATAGCTATTCCCTAGTGCAGGAATTTTTGTATTATATTTGTAAAAGAAATCTGTTCTTTTCTCCAAGTCTGCTAAAGATGAAGGAAGCCAAGAGAAGGGTACATTGAATGCAAACAGCTACTTTCCTCACCAAGAACATTGAATGCTAGCAGAGAAAATATTGAAAATATGATGCTGCATGTTAATAAAACAAGTTTCTCTGCTTCCCTTTTTTGTAAAACACAGTTTACCTAGAGCAGCATAGGCTTGAAGAGTTTCTTCTGAATACTCTTACTATTTCTTAAAATTTCTCTGTCAATAATCAACAAAGCCTCACTACTTATTCATAAAGAGCCAAGTTTTTTTAAATTATATGCATTCTCTAAGAATTATGCTGATATCACTCTATTGATAGCTGCATTTATAAGCCAATTTAAAATCCAAAATATTTGCCTCAGATGTTAACTACAAGGAGTACATATTCATAGAAATATGTTGCTGTGGCATAATTTTCTCTTTCTTATTAATCACCTTTTTGAGCACCTTGTTTGCTAGACTTTAGTTTTATTTCTGTATTTTGTAATCAACAAAATATACTTCCTAAAGAAAATAGTTTGTGCCATTTACTGCATGGCTGAAAGTTCCAGTGCAAGAAAGCACAGCTGGTTGGTTCTTTCAACCAACTCCCACTGTGATATGATAAAATATATCTAAATATGTAATCATAATCTTCAGAGGTAAGCTAGGGCTGGCTTCAGACTTCTAAAAATCTCATCATGGCAACCTAGGAAAGGACTGATTTCGGCTTAGAAATTTGCATACATTTCTTAATAATCACAAGCAGTTCTTCTTCAATTGTCCCTAAGACCAAGTTCCTATTACTCTGCACTGATATGCCAAGTGAAAATAAGCTATTGATGTATTCAGAGAAACAAGAAATCCACAGCTGTATCCTTAAATATTAATTCACCTTAGAAATGTTGATACAGTATACTTAGACAACAAAATATATACCACCGAGGTTTGCATCATATGGTGTAAACAGCATCATATTGGACAATAATTTAAAATCGCAGAATTATAAACATTTAGATCTAGAAAATATCTTTCAAACCACCGTAATTCAATGGCTTTATTTTCAGAGGAAGAAACAGAGCTCAGGAGAATCAAGTGACTTATTTAAGATTGATCACACAGCTAGTTCAAGACAGAGTTGGGACTAAAAACTCAGGTTTTTTGACTAGTCAAACATTTCTATTGTACATACAGTGCACAAGGTTGACCAGATGAGTCATGAGTGAACAGATGCCAGTACACTACCCAAATGAACCATGAGGACACCTGTAGCCAGAGCTATTTGCATTGATTTGCTCCGGGTATTTGGAGAGGAACTTGAAAATGCACGACTTTGTCAAAACTGGCTGACTTATATTCAAAATGATGAACGTTTATCAAGACTTTACTATGTGAAGTGACAGAATCAGGGAATTTAGGCACTTTATATCTTAGTATCCAATAAAACCCTTTGGGATATTCCCATGGGAGCTACACCATGTCCTCGGCATACTTTAATTTGCAAATATTCTTCTGTACTATCAGCTGATAGGACTAAAAACAAAAGGAGCATTTCAATTTTTGACAGGGGAGATGGAGGAGATGGCAAAGGGATCACAGGCAAACAGACTAAATCTCTTCATCGGCACCTAAACCGAATGACCTGTCCTTCTACATTTTTTCCTCCTTTCTTTTCCCCTTTTCCTTTCCCCCACCTTCCTCCCTCCTTTCTTCCTGCAAGGCTTGTCAGAAATAGATAGAGGTCTAGGGTATTTCAAAAAGAGACAGAGGTCTGGGATATTTCCTTTTTTAAATTTTTTTTCCTTTTTTCTTGAGGCTTCAGGTATACGAAAATAAAAAGATGACAAATCAGGATACATATATTAAATGTTTTCGTTTAACAAACTGACAATTTTAATACACACACAAAGCAATATAATTGTACTATTCATAAGATAATTATGATTTTTAAAAGAATTATTTCACTGCACAATAGACACCATGATGAAACAGTGCATACATTTGAAAGTGTAGAATGGATGCCTTCTTTCTAACCTGCATTTCTAACCTCTTTCTAAACTGTCTGTGTAATTGGATAGGAGAAGCCAGAGGTTTAAATTTGACTACTTCTGTGCACATGCTGACCAAGTACCTTCCTCTCCCTTGCCTCTGTCTTTGCCTTTCTTCTATTGTCAAACCCCAGGGATGGCAGAATGTAGGAGTCTCTGGAAGCACAAAATCAGGACCACCCTCAGGCCCTCTATTTGGGTTTCAGTGTCAGCGTAGGGCTGGGCAGGATAGGGGACATTAGTTGGGCAACTGCAAACTAAAGAGGAGGGTTTGCTCAAGGAAGCATGAACAACTGTTTCAAGGGAACAAAATCTAAGAGCAAACTAGGTCAAAAAGTAGAAGAGGTCCACAATACTTTGTTTTCAAGGCCACACCCAAAGTTCAAGACAAAGCTTGAATGAAGGGTCAAGGAGTGTGAGAAGCAGGAAGGCAGGTCAGATGAGACACCAGGGGCACTGTGAAAACTCCACAAAGGGCCTGGCCTTTCCACCCATTGTTACTGGCCCCTGTATTAGGCCATTCTTACATTGCTGTAAAGAAATACCTGAGACTAGGTAATTTATAAAGAAAAGAGGTTTAACTAGCTCATGGTTCTGCAGGCTGTACAGGAAGCACAGCACTGGGCATCTACTTGACTTCTGATGAGGCCTCAGGAAACTTACAAACATGGCAGAAGGCAAAAGGGCAGCTGGCACATCACATGGCAAAAGCAAGAGAGTTGGGAGGAGGTGCCACACACTTTTAAATGACCAGATCTCACGGCAACTCACTATCGTGAAGACAGCTCTAAGCCGTGAGGAATCTACCCTGATGACCCAAACACTTCCTACCAGTCCCCACCTTCAGCATTGGAAATTACAAATAAAGGTGAGATTTCTGTGGGGACAGATATCCAAACTATATCAGCTCCACTGGAATAAGGAGTTCTCATTACTTCCTATCGTCCTGAACTTGGATAGAGAAAAGGTTGGTTCAGGGGGAAGTCCAGAGTTGGTAGGAAAAAAATGGACAAAATTATTATCTAATTTTTCATCTCTTCTCTCCCTCAAGACTAATAATAACATTCATTACTCAGGAGCTGATCACATAAAATCCTCTCTCTTTGGCCACTCACTGGACATTTGTTCTCCATTGTTCCCTCTTCCAGAATAAAATGGGAAGAAAGAGGGTGAAATCTGAACCAGGTAGAAACTGACTTGTTAGGAAGGCTAGGAAACTATTAGCTATGATCATTATTTTTAATTATGTGAATTCAATTTCACCACTATTACTGACCTCATTAATTCAAGTGTTTGAGAACCGACAGTTGCATACATTTTTCTGGACCAAGAACTACAGAAGTTGATACTGGCCTCTTCTTACATAAGCCTCAGTCTTGGACTGCAGACTTCCTACTAGGTTTCTAGCCCTGAAATTTCATGCAAAACCAGTATGTATGTGCATTTTTTCTCATTTTTTCTAGGATGAATGTCTGCAGATTACACTAGATCCGTAGAACAGGTTTGTGACCCTAAAACTATAAAAAACATCTTGCTTTATTGCCTCATATATACTCTCTGCCCTAAACAACTTCCTTCCAGGTAAAAAAAAAAAAGATAATTTATTTTGCTTTTCATACATGTGTCATACATCAAAATGGTCCTAGACCAGACAGAAAGTACCATTAAAAATAGTGCCAGGCCAGGCATGGTGGCTCACACCTGTAATCCCAGCACTCTGGGAGGCCAAGGTAGGTGGATCAAGAGGTCAGGAGTTCAAGACCAGCCTGGCCAAGATGGTGAAACCCCGTCTCTACTAAAAATACAAAAAATTAGCCAGGCATGGTGGCAGGTGCCTGTAATCCCAGCTACTCAGGAGGCTGAGGCAGAGAATTGCTTGAACCAGGAGGTGGAGGTTACAGTGAGTCCAGATTGTGCCACTGCACTCCAGCCTGGGTGACAGAGCGAGACTCCGTCTCAAAAAAAAAAAAAAAAAAAAAAAAAAAAAAAAAAAAAAAAAAAAAGGTGCCATCCCACATAAGCTTGATATCCAGTGAGTACTGAGAACAGCTAGCTTAAAGCTCTGGGCAGGTGAGTGGATTGCTGCAAAATGCAGACAGGAGCGGGTAGGGCATCTTTACCCATCTTACCAGGCTTTTCCAGGCAAGCTGAGGTTCAAGTCCTGGTTACCATGCTTTTTAATCATGTCTTCTAACATTGTAGGACAGTGATAGAAAAAGGGATCTGAGCTTGAGTTTCAGGTAGACTTTTCCCACAGAGAAGGAGTTACATAATTATTCTCTTTATCATAAACACTGAGTCTTCTTTGGTGAAAGACTCAAAATGGAGGAATTTCTCCCTCTATTGTGGATGGCTTGAATATGGTCCTGCCAGGGGCAGAGGGATTGACCAGAGGACTTCTCCAAAGATCTCTGAATTTCCAGTGTTCCATGTAGTTTAGAGTTCTATTTTATATTCCTCCAACCTACCTTAAAAATGGCCAGAAATGACACCTTGTTGCAAGAATGCATCTTCCCCTCCAAGACCAATCTCCAGGCAGGTGCCAAGACCTTGAGGAGCTAAGCTGTCTCTCCATTCTGTCAAATCCACTTAGGTGGGACACCTTTTCTTACACTTCAACTGCTCTCCGGTGCCTGACCCTTTGTCTAGATTATTGTTTTCAGCCAGTCTGGTGTTTGGCCGACTCCCAGGGTTCTGATAACTACATTTGAAAGGATATATCTGAAAATGGAGAGGACCATACAAATTGTACTTAGAAGTGTATACATTTGAAAATTTAATGGGACATATCCATCACTCCCAGACACCAAAATGATGGTTTTATAGATCACGTAATTGTTCTGAACACCATTTCTTGACAAACTTCATCTTTGAACCGTAGCTGTTTTATTTATCGCAGCTATTTGGATCATTTAAAATTTAGCCCACTTTTCTCCAGGTGATTTGTTTAGTGTTTATAAGTCCATCTTGACATCTTCTTTTATTTCTTCCACCAAAAAAAATCTTATCCTTATGGTCTTAGTGGAGGCATCATTTACAGCTAGAGAAGCATATCTGAAAATGTATTACCTTTAAATGGTAGGATTCATCATATCTGAGTTCGTATGTCTGATAACCAAAAAGCACCATTTCATTTCAGAAGAAAAACTGCTTCTGTCAGTGTAAATAGAATGCATTACCCCTTTTTAATAACCATTCTTAAGTATGCTGCTGTATTACTTTTTCACAGCTGTATTCCAATAAGCTGTAGAGTAATTGCCAGTTCTCCTATCTAATAGGTTCATTATTCTTTTGCCATAATTGCAGCCATTAAATGTTCAATTGTTAAATTTCCACTCCTACGTTTACTTAGCGTTACATTTTATAATGGGGCATGTCATTACAGCACCCCAGTGGCCATGGCTGTTGTTCAAAGTATTTCTAAAAGTCAGTGAGATCCCTGTGAAATTTGTCTTCATTTTTTATTTGTTCAAATATCCACCTGTCCTCCCCAAAGTCCCTTCTTCCCATTTTTAGACTTTCTAGAAGTAGGCTCTTAGAAATTGTTAACTTTTGCTAGAAGTTTAAGAACCTGACCTAGACTGGGAGACATAAAGCTGAGCCCTCAATGTCTCTGAGCAGTGCTTTTCTCAGTTTAATGTCATGATTCATATATAATAAGGTGATAGAGTGAAGATTTTGCTAAGGAAATTAACACTTAAGACTTAATGGTTTTTTCAAGAGCCCTGATTTGTCTTTTATCTGTTAAATTTGTGGGGTTTTTTCTTCAAATGAAAGATCCATCGGTCAGGGGTTATGGAATCACTAACCCCTGGTCTGCGATGCTTATGATAATAAGGTGAATGCCTTACTTTAATTGCTTGACATTTCTGGATATGCCACTTCCTCTGGTCTGGGCTCACCTATTCTGTCTGATGGAGTGGATTGAGTTATGTTGGCAGGATATATTAATAAAGATGAATAGGAAAATAAGAGATTTTAACTCACTCACTGTACATAGTTGAGTATCTCCTGATTCACTTGAGTTATTTTTTGTCTATTCGCTTGCTTTGGGGTTTCAGTATAAATCTAGAAGTTCTTTTTTAAGACACCTAGTATTTTTAAGTACTCAAATATTAGCCAAAAGCTTTGATTTAGGTCATATTTCATTTTAAATAATTTTCTAATAATCTATTCATCAGTTAATCATCACTTTCAAGGTTACTTTACTTCACTTTCATTCATTGCATTAACTTTTATTTCCTTCTGAAGCTGAAAATAATTTTTATAGTCAATGAGTTAGTATTATAATTTTGTCCAACTCATTTCAGCTCTATTTGGGAATCTGTTTCAGTTCTTTTTGGAATATTCTATACTTTAGAGTAGTTTTTTTTTTGTAAGCACAGTAGAAGCTTTTTATTTAATAACAGGGTTCATGGTATCAGATGTGGCATAGATCAACTTGTATGCCTTATACTATAACCACTAGACACAGAGCCACTTCCCCTGCTCATTTTCCCTGATGTTGGTAACAATAATAGCTAACATTTGTTGAGTGTTTACTGTCATCCTGTCTCTGTACCATATGATTATATGTATTTTCTCATTTTATCCCTATGAGGTAGGTACATTTATTATTCCCACTTTATGGATGAGGAAACTGAGACTCACAGAGGTTAAGTAACTTGTACAAAGTCATAGCTAATAACTGTTGAGTCCAGAGCCCACACTCTTAACTTCTATTTGACACTGTTATAAAGGGGGTGCTTCTATAAACAATGAAAGAAGCTAAAATATTTATAAGGCAGCAAATATTAAATAACCAAAGAATTCTGCCACTTGCCTGGGCAGACAGAGGGAAAAACAACTTGCCAAAGTTCACAGGGAAAAACGGACACCCAGCACAGAATTCTTCCACTGTCATTAGCCCTTCACAATATTAGCCTGCCCACAAAATAGACCAAAGAAAATCACTGTAAAATTGACTTCAGACTTGTTTACAGTTTATTAGTCCCAGTAACTTTCTTATAAAGAAAAGACCTGACTTTAAAATATTTAATATGTATATTTTAAATATTTATACACACACACACATACACACACACACACGTCATCCCAAAAGCTCCATCAAAGTTTCCCATCCCCAAAATTCTACCATCCCTAAAACTATCAAAGTGTCAGAGTATTTCTGTCTTTCACATTTTGGCAAAATAAATTTTGTGTTAAGACCTTAGATATAATTTCATTGCTGATAATGAAAACTGAATGACACTTCTTTTTCTCTTCCTTGGCTATATTGGTTTTGCAACATTACTAAGAGTGAATATTTGTTGTCACTAAAGCAGTCAGCTGTGTCACTTGGGAAAGGAAGATATATGGAATAGGATAGTGTTATTTTGACAACTACTTTCTTTCAAAGCAATGCAGTAAGTGTATCTTGTTTTGCTCCTTTACTTACAAGACAATGGCCAACATGGAAAAAGAAAGAGCACAGCATAGTTAGGGTCGATAAGAAAGCCATATTGTGTGATAAACTAAAAGAGGCACATTACCTGATGAAGTCAAAGGAATCACCCAGGGAGACTGTGACTACAATGGCTGCAGAAATAACTGGAGAGAGAATGAAAAGATAAGCATCCACCTGTCTGAAAACAGATTTCCTACCTGTCCAATTAGGCAGGTGGTCTTTTGGTGGTGACATATTTTAGAAAATGGTCAGTGACCACAAAGAAAAGTAGTAAAAGATTTGTCAATCGAAAAGTGATTATCATTAGAGTTTATTTAGTGCAAGATAAAATTAGCTAATCAAGTCTTGGAAATTTTCTGAAGAATTGAATATAAAGTAGTTCAAGAGAAGGGCATCTTTTCTGGTCAAATTATCTTTAGATTTGAGGCATCAGAGATAACCGACACAACTGAAGAAAATATATACAAGATCCATTGTTCTAATGTACTTAGTACATTTAAAAGCTTTTATTAGACCTTTAAGAGTTAGTTCTAATAACAAGTATTGTGATAATTTGTTTAAACTACTATTCTAAACTGCAGGGTGTGGACAAAATACTTATTTCAGATACATATCTATGAAGATTGCAAGTGGTAAAACAGAAAAAGAAATGGGATGTTGATTTTCCCCTATTCTATGGAAACATTGAATGACTTCAACCCTCATGTATCCTTGTTTCCTAAAAAAAAAAAATACACATATATTAAATACAGATGACTCAAAAAGGTTTAGAAAAGTCTAAACTGAATCTTTCTATTAGGTGGAAAATTTTACATGGATATGATTCCATTCTCCAAGTCCAATTCTGGAGAGATCCAATGCCATAAGAATTATGGTCCCCAGATGTGACAAAAGCAAAGTGAGAAACCCCTGGAAAGACAAAGATAGGTGGTTCCCAGTGTGTGTGTTGGAGTGAGATGGAAGTGCTTTTCACCCAGGGTGAAAGAGGAGCCAGGAGGTGAGACAAAGTTTTCTCGTAATGCGCTTAACTTCACCTTACGTTGCCCCAAGTAAGGGAGAAAATCAGCAGCTCCAACCCAACAAACTGGATGTTCTGTCTATTGCTGGTAAAGAAATGCTATCTTTTTCTATATTGATCCTGTATCCTGCAAACTTGCTGGACTGCTATATATTTAAGCAGCTCCACTGTGTACCTTTTAATACATTTTAACATCTCTGAAATTAAAATGAATCTTCTAATCTAATTTATAGTCATTATTTTCTAGGTAGAAATCATTATTGCTAGTACATGAGTGAACTTGGTCATAGCTATCATTTCAAATGAATGGTGAATATAGTTAGTACTACATGTGCTGAGTGTAACTGTCAATTAAACTGTCTTTACAATAATTACAATATTATTAGGTTTTGGAAAGAAAAGTTATTTAGTACACCAAAAGGCACAGAAACAGAGTAACAAAGCATAAATTAGATACTAACAGAGTAAATATTAATAATGGAAGGAATAATCAAAAAACATTATTTCCTTACAAAATAATAACTAAATGCTATACAGAAAGAAAGGAAAATGTCCACAAGTAGATGAAAGCTGTGTGATATGTTATTACTGCAATGAGTGGAAAATAATTACCCATCATATGTCAAGTAATAAAACCAAGGGCTGGGGAACTTCCCTGATCACTGCAAAGACTGGAGAAAATGACAAATCTCTCTGTAAAGTGAAAGACACTAATTCACATAGTGGGCAGGACTATTGTCAAGGCAGTTTCAGAATTTAATTGACATCGCTTTTCTTCTTTCTTAGTGGTAGAAAATAACGATGAGTCATAACAACTGATAAAAATTACAGACTCAGTGAAAATCTATGAATTCTAGTTATGTTCATTACCACAGTTGAAAATGACAGCTGTGCTTCTTTATAATACTTTTATTTTTTTTCCTGCCTTATTATGCTCTCTGGGATCTCCAACAAATACTAAAAGAAGAGAAAATAGAAGCCTGTTCCTTTTTGCTAATTTTAAAAGCAAAGCTTTTAATATTTCACTTTAAACAGGAGGTTCAGTTTTTTTAAAATTGTTGTAAATACCTTTAGGGGTTAAGAGACTTCCCTGGCTTGCTCAGAGTAATATCATAAAGGATGTTAAATTTTGTCAAATAATTTTAATGCATCTGTGGATATAGTTATGTGAGTTTTTTCCTTTCATCTATTGATGTGAAACATTACATTAATTTTTATAATGTTAAATCAATCTTCAATTGTTCAGTTAAACCCAAAGTGACCATGATGCATTTTCCTTATATTTTGCTGCATTCATTTTGTTGCTATTTTGTTTAGAGTTTTTGCATCTATTTTTATAAACATTCTATCATTTTCTTTTCTTGATTAATTCTCTTCAATTCTTAGTATCAAAAGTAAGCTAGTTTCATAAGGTAAATTTGAGAGCAGTCATTTTCTTCATATATCTTGAATATTTTGTGATTGAAAGTACTATTTCCTTGAATACTGGATGAGACTTGCCTAAAATCATCTGGTTGTTGAATTTGCGTTGTGGGAATAATTTTGGCTGCTAATACAACTTTTTAAATGTGTTTATACTTCAGGTTTCCTATTTATTCCTGAGTCATGTTTGGTGAGTTATATTTTTCTAGAACATTACTTATTATATTTTTATTATACTGTAACTTGTACTTTTAATAGAACATAACCTATCTCATCTATATTTTGTAATTTATTTTTATGAAACTACCACTAAATTAATAATTTTTATTATTTATTTCATGTCTGCAGCTTCTATATTTATGTCCCTTTTTTCCATTCTTAATAGTTTGTGTCTTTTTTTATTTTTTTGGCTTTTTCACTCTCACTCACAGGTTTGTCAATATACTAGACTTTTCAAAGAACATTTTGTCTTTTGTTATGCTGTATATTATAAATTTTAATTGTATTCATTACTTTCCACTCTTATATTTAGTTTTTTTTGTTCTTCGACTTTATTTTGCAATTATTTTCTAATTCTAATTTAGATGACTAGCTAATTAGCATTTTTAGTTTTCCTACTTCTTAAATATCAGCATTTTAACTTTAACGCAATGTATTTCACTCAAAATTATTTTTGTTGAATGTTATAATATTTGACATGTAGCATTTTCATAATTGTCAATTCAAAATTTTTTCTAAGTTCCAATGCGATTTATTTTTTGATCCATGGGTTTACTTTAGAAGTGATTTTTTTTAAATTTCCAAATATATAATCTGTTTTGGCTATTAACATTTCTTATTAAAGTATAATTGACAAATAAAAAAGTCTATATTTACATGTACAATATGATGTTTTGATATACGTATACATTGTTAAATAATCAAGCTAATTAACATACCATCACCTCACCAAATATAAAATTTTAAATTTATTGAGCCCTGGGTTTACTTTATTGTGGTCAGAGGATGTCTCTGATTCCAATCTGTAAATATTTGTAGAGATTTGTGTTATGAACCAGAAAATATTCAAATTTTGCTTTGTGCTTGAGAAAATGTATTCTCTGTAGTTGTTGGATGCAGTGCTCTATACATGTCCATTGGATGAATTTTGTTAATCATATCGCTTAACTCCAGGAAAAACATCAGTGAATGTGAGTGTGATGCAATTGTCATTAATGATGAAACCATATAGCAAGGACTAAGTGGTTTAGAAATTACACATGTGTGACATTTTGTTCACACCTCCATTGGTGTGTCCAGTTTTCATCAGCAATGTTACAGAATTACTGATCATAAACAGAATGATATTAAACTACTTCTATCATTTTCTCACCAAAGTCATTCTCCATAACACACAAGAGGTTTTGGAACAGCCTTATATTGTACTAACACAAGATGTGTTTTTAAATATCAGAAAAGCAGCTAATACATGGTAATGGAAGAAATAACAACAGAAACTTTAATACCATACAATGCGGTAAACAATATCAATAAAGCAGGATGTGCCAGCACACAATGAAATAATGTATTTCTTGGAAACTGCTGCGGAAGCACCCAAACTTGTACGCCTTCAGAATGCAAGTATTTCTTACCTGACACCTGCTGAAAAATTTTTTTCATTATTCTCTTCCAATAAAGAATCTGAAATTACTGGATATGCAGTGAACGCTGAGATGAAGGTAAAAATTTCTGTATAACTTCTTTTCTTTGGTAAATCTTGAAAGCCAATCATATTGTTGCAGTCTCATTTCTAAATCCAAGGCTTAAGGAAAATTTTTATCAACTTGAAGGCATAGGAAAAATTAAAACCAAAAAATTAAAAATTTAAAAATATAAGTGAGTACATTAGCCTTCAGTTTACTTTTGAAAACAGTGAGACATTATCTTCAAGCAATATCCAAATCTTCCATTTGTTTCAATGGAATTACATCATCACCATAAACCAAATTTTCAAGTCCATGAATTGAAGTAAAGTTATATCTTTATAATAGCCCACTACTGCTAAAAAGAATAAAAACACACCCATAATTTGTGCCAACGTTCTTATCAGAGAATTCCATACTGATAGAGTGATACTTTACTTCTCCTCTGACCCTGATTCAAGGTGTCTATTGTAAAATTGCAATATGGTACTCATAGCATCACTGACAGAACTGAGAGTAGTCAACAGCACTGCGAAATTAGTATGCCATTTCAGATATTTAACATTTAATCACCACACATTTTAATCATTAAATTGTGATTTACAAAAGTTCAGATGTTATTCTTGTATAACAGAATTGATTGTATTATGACAGCATTAATGTTTGGTCTCAATTTGACTGAAATTTGATTTCAAAACCCCGTCAAAGTGTACATTTGGTGTACCTTCAGAATATAACCTAGAAAAACTCCTGGACAGTGTACATCCAGAGACATGTTTCAAATTGCTCATAACAGCATTGTTCATAATTCTAAAAACTGATAACACAAAGGCCAATCAACATGAAATAAAATAAATACATTATTGCATATTTCATATATAATCATATACTACTTACAGGTGAAAATAAACTGTAGATATACCCATCAACAAGGATACATCTTATAAACATATTTAATAATTTTAGGGAATTTAAGGAATCATAGTGCCAAGGAATATATGTGGTATAATTTTATCCATGTAAATTCAAAACCAGACCAAATTAAACAAATATTGTCTGAAGATATATATGTAGTTGGTAACTATTTCCAAAAAGAGGAAGGAAAGAATAATATAAAATCAGGATCCTGGGTACCTCGGCAGGAGAGGCAGTGGAATGGTATAGTTGAGGAGCAGATAAGAAGTTGCAATTTATTGGTAATGGCCTAGTTCTTTGGTTGGGTGATAAATTCATTAGTTCATCATGTTATTATGAAACGAAATGAAATGAAAATAAAGGGCTATGCATAAGCCAATTATGGTTGAGCGCCATGAACCAAGAATTATGATTAATATAATTCTGTACATGTAAAACCAATGAGGAAAAAGCAAACAAAACAAGGGAATTATTATCCCCCATAAAATCAGGGTAGTGCTTCCTGATCATGGCTACCACTAATAGGTGAGAGAAGGGGTGGTGATTGAAAGCTTCTAAGGTACTGGCAATACTCCAGCTTCCAGTCTAGATGGCCTTTATACAAGGGTGCATGTTGTAATTATTGGTTAAACTGTGCTTATATATTTCAGACATTTTTCTGTATGTATAACGTTCCATACTTTTTGAATGGTAAAACATACACACACAAACATGCATACAGACACAAGGATACATATGTATTACATATTCAGTTGTATAAATGAAACACGTGGTAGTAAGTTTTGGTGGCAGTGGACGTGGTGGTAGTCAACGGGATGGGGGTCAGGAATCAGCGAATCTGTTCTATTCAATAAGCTTGTCATGTTGTCAGTTCTGCTTCCACTCCATCTCTATAACTGATGGTGACGTAAAGAAAACACTACACTTGATACTAAGGCTTAGAACAGCTCCACTGGACTCACATAACCCAGGTAACCATTTTTATTATAAAACATAGTTTATATTACACATACTTACAGTGATTTGCCCTCACTAAACTAAAACAATGAAATCTCCACAGGCATCAGATAGATTTCCACATAACCCCTTTACCCTATTATTTACCATTGTTATTAGGTTTGTGCAAAAGTAATTGTGGCTTTTGCCATTTTAATGGCAAAAATCTAACCTAATATTTTCCTTAACCAGTTCTGTTTCCATTGAATTTCATAAAAATATATTTATAATTTATTAGCCACAATTCTGAAAAGGAAAAGAAGACCACTCACAAGTCCTCCAAATTAACGTAGCTATATTCATCTCTGCAAATTTTCTTCCCACATAGGTTATTTTCAACAGATGCAGTCATAAGGTCATAGCATTTTAATTCCACTGCTTTCTTTTGACATCATAGTGTAAACATTTTTTCTTATTTTTTATGGTCTTCATAATTATAATGTTAGTGGCTGAAAAATATTTCATAGACTTAATTTCTGTAATTTACTAAACAATTTCACAACTGTTTCCTGCATGTGTTGTTTCTCAGAGAACTTTTTGCAGTTGTTATGAAAAGCTGTGACAATGAATATTGTCTTGCATATAGATTTTTTGCTTTTGGGGAATTATTTGCTTAGGATATATTCTCAGGGTGAGATTCCTGGGTGAAGTATTCACCCACCCTCCAGTTCTTGCTTTGTGTTGCCATAATGCTTTTGAGAAGATCATACTAGTTCACTGTTGTCACCGGCAATGTATAACATGTTTCAATAGAACCAGCTGGCATTTGTAAGATTAATCATTTCTGCTGACCTAAATTATTTTTCCCAAGATAGAAATTCTTGACTCTGTTTTTCTCTCTTTTTGAAATGTTAAAAACATCTTGAATCTGGCTTGTCTGAAGTTCCCAAGTTTCTTGAGCAATTAGATTGATTGACAGCACAACAGTTTGGATTTGGCACAACTGAGACCCTGCAGGCCCCCATCTCCACCAGGCACTGGTTCTTCTGTGGCAGGAGCTCATACTGGCTGTAGAGAGGCATTTGCTATGAGGAATCCATGTTGTGCGGGATTCCTACCTTGCCTAAGTGCATCTCAATCATTTCTTAAAAATATTTTTTAAGATCTTCATTCCCAAGTGGGCTTTCTTCATCAGATAGCATGCTGATTTTTTCTATCAAAATCTTGGACCTTTGCCTTCTCTCTACACCACGTTTAGCACGTCCTGTTGAAAAACATTTCTTTTCAAAGGAATCCTACTTGCCTACCAGTCTTTCAACATGGGCAGGGCTGTTTGAAGTTAGCACCCTAGCAATCATTGTTTTCTGCTCTTCTCATTTTGAAGCAAAAGAGCTCTGGAGATCAGGGCAATGGTGCATTGATTAAGCCCAGGCTTTGGCTTCATTCCATAGGCAGCCTTCTGCACCAGTATTCTGGTGGTATTGCCCATGGCTCCCTGTGTCTCCTCAGAACACCCCAACACACACATGCTAGTGAAAGCTCAGAGAAGGCCACAAAACTGATACCAGAAATTTGGAGGCAATTTTACCCTGTTTTGTAAGGTTAATTCCTAAATATGTATCTTCTTATATTTTCTACTTTATTCTTCCAATTACCTTTTGCATTTTCTCCCCTTCTAGGGTGTACAGTTAAACTCTGCAACTTGCTCAGAGCCCCTAAAGAAACAGAACCCTTAATAGACTCTTTCTAGTGCTCAAGACACATGGCATTGAAAATACTTTGTGCTGCAGCCATTGAAAGGGACACCAACAAATATTGCTGTTTAATATTTTTAAATGAATGCTTCATTTTAAACAATATTAAAATCTCAAGAGAAGATGGCTTATTTCTTCTCACCTCATATGTTGGATCAAACATTTGTGAGAATGTGCTGCAATACAATGATGTTGACACTTAAAATTCAGGAAACCATATTCTTACAAAAATCATCTGCCCTGAATTATTTTCTATCTTTTTTTGCTTTTCTGCTAAATATTTGGGAAAGGAATAGTCATTCCTTATGCTATATAACAGAAGACATACTAGGTTAAAAAATGTACACACAAAAGCATTGCTGTTTTAACTGTTTTTAATCAACAGCTGTGGCCTTCTATAGAATGGTTTCAGTTTTGATGGCATTACATAATTTGAGAACATTCACAAAATGAAAATGGGCATTGTAATGTTCCCTTTGATACACCATGACCCTCTAATATGCTTTTGTGTCTATTTAAAGCTCAAATTAATTTTTATAGGCCATAGCATTTACCAGTTAGTATATGTCATCACCATATTGGAGATTGGGTTTCTAGCCAATAGATTTTTCTTTTAGACCTAGCTGTAAAGTTGGTATCCAATTTTAGAACATTAGTATACCTAATTGTGAAACCCTATAAGTGATAGTGGATAACTCTCTGACAACTCTTTAATTCTCTATTAAGGAAAATAAAACTTTCAGCTTATGTTTCTATGCAGAACAGAAATGACTGCTAACTAAACAAGGAATTTAGACCTAGTTCACAGGGCTCAATAGCCTACAAAAGTAGGGAAAAATCATTGTCAGACTGAATGAGGAAATTCAAAGTAATGAGGAGGACATGAGCAGGAATACTCAGGACAAAAGCAGGCCTGAGGCATCAGAGGGAGCCTGTGTGTGACAAGGAGTTCATAAATATCTGTGGGGGGAAAACTGTTTTTCAGTTTTTTTCCATAATGCTTGATTTTAAAAATATCTTCCTGCATCCTCTTCCCATCAAAGCAAATGAGTTCTGGTTCATGGAACATATGCATTTCTGAATTCTAAGAAAAACAAAAAATTCTAAATGCTTCTAAAGAGGTAAAAACCAACTCTCAACAAATTGCTATTAGAAATATTATATGAAACATTAAATTTTGGAAAACAATAGAGCAATGTCTTTAAAGTATATTTATTTTAAACATAGATTTGTTTGCCAAGCCAGCAAAAGAAGGAAAGATGGAATAGTTTTAGACACGCAAAGATTTTTAAAGTGTATCACTGAAGAGCTACTTCTGCCAGAATACACTTCCACAAAATAAAAATAAATCCAAGCAGAAGGAACGCATGGGACAACAGAAAAAATGTTGACCAAAGGACCAATAAAGCTAAAAGCTGTCTATATCTATGTCACCTAAAGTGCAAAGGCTTCTGTTTCTGGCCATGACAGAGTATCAGGGACTGGAATAACAACTGGAGAAACATGCAAAATAGATGAAACATTAGTTTTCAGCCATGGAAAACTGACAGTACAGGATAGTGCCACCTGAAAGTTCAAAAAAAAAAAAAAAAAGGAAAGAAAAAGATAGGTTCTATAATTTTCCCAGTTTACTTCTTGGGGTGACTTTCCAGGCCTCAGTGCAGGGACACAGAAGCCAAATATCTCAGCAGTTTTTCTAAGTTGAGGAGATATATTTCACAATATAGCGATGTTAAATGGCAAGAATGTGTGGGGCAAAACACTAGAGATGAGAGAGTTGCACAAAAACACAGCTGTAGAGATCTGCAGAGAGGTTCCTCAAATCTCATTCTGAGTGCTAATGTGCACATGCATAATAAGAAATTTTTCAAATCTGGAGAAGAAGCACTGGAAAGGAGTAGATGGAATAATCGCAAGAGATCACATGGGATCGGGAATGTTCCAGCCAGCCAAAGTGGAAAAACCTCTAATCCACAGGGCAGTGGCTGGAGTCCTCAGAAGGGTGTTACATTCCTAGTGGAGCCAAATCGGTGCCTGTTAAAGACTGCTCTAGAGCCCCCTTCACAAAGCATAAAAGTAAGCCTTGAAAGAATCAAACTTATTCCAAGTAATTTAACTACATCCCAAAACAAAACCCCACAATATTTAAAGAAATACAGCAAAATCCAGCACCTTTTACAAATTTCAAAATGGCTAGCTCTATTAAAAAATTAGGGGTCACACAAAGAATCCAGAAAATATAATCCTTGAGCAAGAGAAACACCAGTTAGAGAAATGACATCACTAAAAGTAATAAAGTAAGAAAATCCACATTCTACCCCTCCATCAAAACAAAAACAAAAAAATTGTAAAAACTTTTTGAATCAACTTCTGGAAATTAACCAAAGGCTTGCAGCAATCTGGTGCTGAGGTCAAAACTTCTCCTCCGGACTCCACTTCTGGGCAATCCTGAAACTGGCTGAGTTAGCCACAGCTTTCTGCTTCCCTGATGATTCAGTGTTTAGTTGTAATTAAAAGTGCACCTACCTTCTCTTAGCACCATCAGGAAGAGGGGTGAGATTTTTAAACACCTCTGTTCTTTAGCAAGACATCTCAGCATAGTACTAGGTGCTAACGTAGCTCTTGGTGTGTAATTACCTGTCACCTGGAGGAGCTATTAGTTTCCTTCTCCTTCCTCAAAGGACAAATGTGAAACACAAAAGCATCCATCAAGATGAAGGATTAAAAATATTGTAAGTGGTGTCATTATTTACATAATACATGGCCCTTAACCAGATTGACAGATCAAAAGTGGGGCCCAATGAATTGACAGCTTGAAATCTCAAAGCTTTATCCACCAAAGAGTGGCAGCAGGATTTAGTGGACAGCAGGACAAGCAATAACTGAGAGTAACTCTTCAAAGTGTTTCAGTCTGTACATAATGTAAATGTGTCCACACAGAAATAGCCTTCAGGAAAGGAGTGTTATACTGGTTGTATAGACCAATGAATACAAAGCAATGAAGGGAAGGAAAAAGAATGTTGGGTGTGAGGTGCGTTTTGCAATGACCATGTCTATCTTTCACAACACCCTGCAAGATAGGTAACCCGACTTCCATTTTGCAGATGACAAAACTGAGGCCCTGAGAAAGAGTGCAGACATTCACAAGGACACACAGCAGATGTCAGACCCAGGATTCAAACCATGTTTCTCTTTCCACAACTTCTGCTCTCTCTTATATCAAGCAATTATTCCGTGAATATAAGACTTTCCCCACTACTGTCCAAATATTTCAGCAAAACAAGATTTCCACACATGCCCCACTTAGAAGACATTTGTCTCAGTAGAAAGGCAGTCACTTAGATTCTAAATCTCTCTCTCTCTCTCTCTCTCTCGTGCCTCACTGTAGAGAGGAATACTAGCCAACAACATATGAGGACAGATAAAGAGAGTGATTAGAAGAATGTGAAAATAAACTGTAAGAAGGCATGAAAGTCAGGTTATCTACTTATAATTGGCTTCAATTGAGAGTTAACTGCATGAAAGAGAGTCTAGACCAACCCTTTTATGTGTAATTATCAGAAAAGTGATTTTGAAATGACATATTCTTACTCTGTATAACTGCTCCAACCTGAGACCCTGTGCTGCTTGTTTTCATATTTTAATAACATTCCAACATAGTTCAGACTATATAGCCTTTACAGCTATGAATACCCACTGGATTTCATCCTTTTTTTTTTTTTTTTTACAGATTCCAAACAATTAGCTAATTTCTACTAATGACAGAATACTGGAGGAGGTAGCTGATTTTGTCAAAGGTGCCAGTCAGTAAAAATTTTTAATGGTCTTACCACTCACCACAACCACTTGACTTCTATTTTTCTTACTTATTTATTCTCATGACTTTTCTTTTTTTCCCTTCTTCCTTGTTTTCTGCTCACATTTTTTTTTAATCTCTCCTTCTAGCTAATAGAGTTTTTTTTCTTTCCTGATTAAACTATCCAAAGTTTCATATGGGTTTTCTTCTTCCCAAGAGCCTATTGCTAGATTCTGCCCATACATTCATTACCTTTGGAATAAGTTAATATTTCTAGATGATATGAATAAACTATTCCTAGAGTAATGGCCTCAACTCCCTGGTTCAAGCCATTATCATCTTTCTCAAGAACTTTAATGAACTCTTCAGTGGCATTCCTAGTTACACTCTTTCCCCCCTGCAACCCCATTCTCACATTTTCATGCAGCAGCTAGAGTTTTTCCTTTTTTCTTTTTTTTAATACAAATCCATTCTTATTATTCCCCTCTTTAAAACCCTCCAATGGCTTTGATCACACACAGAAAAAAGCTGTGTAGGAACAGCTAGTCCTTTGCCTCCCTCTCCATCCCCATCTTATACTTCTCTTCTCTGTTTACTCTAGCTAGAAGGCCTCTCTCTGCTCCCACAGCCCAGCAGCCTGGTTCCCTCTTTAAGCCTTTGCATGAGCTGGTTTCATTCTCTCTGTCAGGAATGCTGTTCCTGAGATATTTCCATGGCCAGTTCATTTTGTCATTCAATTCACTGTTTAATGTCACTTTCTGAAGGGGTCCCCCCCTGCCCATCCAAACAAGAGTGTCTCTGAAGCTCTATCACATCAACCTGTTGTTTTCATCATATTTTCTTGTTCATTTATTTATTTTCTGTTCTCTCTACACACCCAACAGAATCACTGCCTCCATGAAATCTGGAATTTGTCTTTTGTTCCCAAATTTCCATGCTCAGAATGGCACCTGGAACATAAAGGGTGCTTAATACACGTGGAATAGATTAATACACATTTATTTAACTATTTTTTACTATTTTCACAAGAAAAATATAGGCTATAAAATAGTGCATCTCCATTTTTGCAAGTGTATTTGTGTTACATGCCCGTGTGTGTGTGTGTGTGTGTGTGGCATATGTGTATGTACAAAGTAAATATTAAGGTAGCAAAAAGAGTAACAGTGGTTATTTCTTGATGATTATGAACAATTTTTTATCTTTTTATTCTGTTGTATAATGTCTATCATTTCTACATGTTCTTCAGTTACCATGAATTAGCATGGGTTCACCAGGCCAGACTTACTCCTCAGTATTTCTGATGAGTCTGCCCAACAGTGTAGAGTGAGGACCAGCCCACCTCCCTATTGCCCCCATAACACCTCCTGTACTGGAAGGTTATGGCACCTAGAATTTCAACTGTGAAATTGCTCCCCTCAGTCTATGGTTTGTGTGAGAGCATAGATGACACAGTCACGCACAATGACCGCCATGAAGTCGAGCAGAAATCTAGCTGACAGTGAAATGCCTACCCCAGGAAACATCCCCATGGCACTGTCAAACACAAATGGAAGCAAGGCATATACAAATCACACAAACCTGCAGCTCCTAGCAGAGGGCTTGAGACATGCAGGCACTCAATAAATCATTATTGAGTAGAATGGAATATTACGAGGTTTATTGTTCACAATAAAATAAGAGGCAGAACACACAGCTTGATGCCCCTATCCCAGAACAGCCCTGAGGTCTGTGACCTTGGCAAAATGACCTCGGCAAAATGACCTCATCAACCTGTAAACTTTGAGGTTTGGAGAGGATGGGCATTGTGGAATGGAAGTAAAAGTAGTCATGGTCCTGGTGTCTTTTCGCTGTCATTTCCAAGATATCTTCCTCTCACTTCACAATGAAGAGCTGGCAAAACTGCTCATCTGGAAAGGGGAATTACATGTTTTTGAGTTTCGCCTTCCTTAACAGTTCTTTAGGGGTACGTGACATTCACCTGCAACCACTGCCATTTTTCTTTGCACAGGAATGACAGCCAGATCAGCTTTGGCTATGTGGTTATATGGTTATGCAAAATCAATTGTTCAATACCATAATTATCAGTTATAGTGAAGAAATTGAATTTAGCCCTGAGAGTCAGCAAGCCTGATGAATATGATACATTGGGGAGAAAAGCATGAGTTGTTAACTGCTCAGTGAACATACCTGGGCCTCTGCAATTTTCATTATGATGAATTGTTGACCCAGGAGAGATTTTCTGGCTTGTCCTCTACCATATCGTTCTGCTAGAGCAATTCCATTGCAGGCAACGGTGGCTGTTACTGAAAGTTGAAGGGAGAAAATGAAGCTAAGCATTACCAGGCTGAGGCATAGCCTGTTTTCAGATCAATAATCAGCACTTGTGCAAGTGACGTTGGAATATATAGAATGAGTCTCTCTGGCTCATTTTTATTAAGGTGAAGTGAGTTTTATTGCAGCTGTTATGATCAGTTGAAGGCAAATAAGGAGAGAGAGAAACCTACTCAGAGGAGAGGAGGGGCTCCTCTCAAGGGCAGCTAGAAATCCATCACAGCGGCCTAATCACTCCCAACACACTGTGATCCTGGTGGTTCTTTCACAAAAAGGGTTTCCATCTGGACACGAGCAAAGGAAATGGTGCATGTTTCCTGCAAGCTAACCAACTGCAGAAAGTTCCCTGTAAACGTATCCATCCACAATCTTACTTAAAACTGTTGTGTGAGATAACAAAAGGAACATTCTTATGGCTGAAGTTGGAATGGTAATCACATGTTTTCTACTCAAGTTCTGCATGATTATGCACAACCCCACCCTATGGGGGAAAGAGGGTGGATCTGTAAACAAAACAAGCCAGATTCACGAAGTCAAATCAGAAAGCAGATGGGAAATGTATGATTGCTCCACAAACATGACAATGAGCTACCCATAAGGCATGTGACTCAAATTCTGTCTCCTTCAACATTTGTGCCAGCTCAGCTTTAACTTGTTTGTGGAGGGAGTAAGTGATCGTGACAGCAACAGCTTAGCACAGTAAAGCCTCATTAAGTCCATCGTCACTTATTTGAAATTTCCTGGGTCTGAGAGTGCTTTGTTTTTGACAGTCTCTTCCCACCCTGGAAGGCCGCCCTTTCTGGCACTGCCTCCCTCTCTCCTGCCTCAACTCTTGGCCCCACTCCTTTCTTGGACCTCAAGATGGCTCTTGTCGGCCCCTGGATCAGAGCTTCTTTCCCACGCCCCTGTCCCCAGGTGGCACTTTGTTCTTGCTCCACGCCCAGGTTTCCCTCCAGGTCCTACCCTGCCACTCAAAAGCCATGCAGCCGTGGAGTGACTTAAACTCTCAGCACTTGAGTAAAGCAGGAATAATAATAGTATGGTCCTCATCAGGCTTTGTGACAATTAAATAAAATAATGCATATTATTTAGCACTTGGCACCATGACTTATGAATATTATTTTTTAATAAACATTATTGTTGCTATCTTTTTTATTATAACATAAAAATTTCTTTTAGGAAACCAATTTCCTCTGCTTAGGAAGTCATTTCCTCTGTGGCTCAGGTGCAGCAGATAAACAACACCTAGATATCCCCTCCTTTTCCAGGGCACACGACTGACATAAACCAGGTCAAATCAGAGCACCTGTCTCTCTGGCTACAGTGATTGGTTCAAGGTTTGGTGCATCACCCCAAATTACATGGGACTATTGGGAAAGAGAAGGCTTCTTTCCACTGGGTTTTCTGAGTGGTAAGATGTAAGCTTGGTACTGTTGTTGCCACCAGAAAAAGACATCCTTTCTGGAAATGAAGCCAACACAGCCGAAATCATTGAGAAAGAGAGAGACTTCATGGGAAGGAGACAAGATGACAGAGTTTGAGCATCTGAATGCAGTTGTACCTGAAAATAATAACTTCAAGTGATTGGCAGTAGAGTCCCGATTAAACAAGCTTCTCTTCTGCTTGTTCCTCTGGGATTTTGAGGTACTAATGAACACAAACCTACCCTGCCACACAACAGTGCCCACCACTATTAATTATGCAAAAGAGGGGCTCAGTATCTTTTGACCTAACTTGTTTTAAAATCACCCAAGCTCCAAGTGACCCAGTACCTGAAGCCACATGTCCTCACAGGCCCACTTCTCATCCTCCAGGCTTGCCCTACTGCTGAGTCAGCCTCTTTTTGCAGGAGAGAGAGCAGTGGCCTGAAGGTCACATGTCCCATTCCTAGTAAGCTGCCCCTCCACAGCCTCCACACTCATGGAACTGCCCTGGATGGAGAGCTGCCCTGCAGAGCCCCTTGGCCTTCCTCCAGGCCTACACCATCCCAAGTGATAGAAGTAAAGAGCTAGGTGCCTAGTGACTGAACCAGAAAGTTTCCACTGATTACTTTCTTTCCAGAGACAATGAGGACTGATCCCAGGAGACCTCACATCTCTAGTTTCTTCAGGCACCATTCGATAGCCAAGCCCATCATTTTATTTCATTGTCGCATCCCTCCCTGTTCTCCCAAAACTTCCAGACTGCCCTCTAGCATTCATTTTGTTATAGCAATCTCTTCATGCCCTCAACCTCTTCTCTGAAACTTCTGGCTCTAAGGCATTGATTTCTTAGAGCATGGTCTGTGGACCAGCAGCATCAGCATCACCTGGGAATTCGTTAGAAATGCAAATTCTTAGGCCTATCCCAGGTCTACCAAATCGTAAACTCTGGGGATGGGGCCCAGCAATGTGTTTTAACGAGTTCCCTGTAGGATTCTAAGGCTCTAACGGGAACCAGGATTTCCCCTGAAAACACTGCTTTCCTAGCAACTCTCCTAAAATTGCGGCATTTCCTCCTCTATCTTCCCTTGGCCTGTATCTTGGGAGTAGAGGTGGGTTATATCCTGCTTAGTCCACTTTGTTGGTCTCAAGCCAATTATCCTTCTTTCTCCTAGACCCTTTAAAGTGTAAGTCATCAAATTTGGTACCTCCCATCCTTCTTGGTTGCTGCTATCTATCAACAACCAGGTCCCTGCTCCTCAACCGTGGTGGCTATAGAATCTTAGCCTCTGTCTTCATATCCACCTCTTTTCCTGCCATTATTCTGAGTGACTGTCATATCCCCCAGAAGGATCAATAGCAATTCCCTAACATATCCCCCACCCTCCTCCTCAGCACCTCCCTCCCATGCTCCTAACTTAGGCATCATTTTCACCAATAACAAACACAAACTCTCAATTACCCTACTCTCTGAATATTCCTTCCACCATCCACACCTCCTACTCTGGTCCTCTCAACCTAACTCTCCTTTGATCTTATAGGAATAGTCAATCTGCTGACCCGTTGCCTCCATTATTCATGACTTCCAAATCAACATCTCCAATTCTAACACTGTCATGAGCTACAGACATACAATTATGACTACCTGTGAGATGCCTCTATTTGGATACCTAAAAATCTACCTCAAATTTAACGTATTCAAATATGTTCTTCTGTTTTACCCCCCAAACTTGTTATTTTCCCAGTGTTTCCCCATCTCAGTAAATGGCACCACCCAGGAAGTTCAAACCAAAAACCCAACACTGTCATCCTTAATTTTTTTTCTTTTTTACATATATTTCATTCAGTCTTTCAGCAAGTACTGTAGACTCAGCTATCAATGCATAATTCAACCCAACCATCTCCAACTGCTAAAGCTTCAGTCAGCTCTTGCTTAGGCTATCACACAAGCTCCTAATTATTTTCCCGTTTCTTTTTTTTTTTTTTTTGTCTCCCAAATTCCATGCTCCACACTGCAGCTAGAGCAATGTTTAATGTATACATTAAATTACATCAGCCACCACTGCCTCTCCATTGCTAGGGTCTTAGGAGAGGCTTAGTCTCTTGCTGACCTCATCTCCTCCTCTTTCTCTCTCACTTACTTATTCTAGCCATATAGGCTTCTTTTCTGTCCCTTGAACACATCATTTTCTATTATGTCTCAGGTCTTTACAGATGTTCTACCCACTGCCTAGAGTCCTCTGCTTCCCAAATGTTAGTCTGACTGTCTTGCTGTATTCATTTCGATCTTCGATCCTTACATCAACTCAGAGACCTTTCCTGATGCTCTAACTGAAGCAACCTCCATTTCCCCAGGCATTCCCTATTCTAAACTTCACATTTAGTATTTTTTACAATACTTAGTGATATAAAAATGTGTTATTATAGTAACTCTTCTATCTCACCATCCACATACACCAAAATAAATGAAAGCCCTATGAGGTCAGAAATTTAGGCTTACAGTTTATGCTTTATCTCTTAGGCCCAAAATAGTGCTGAACACAAAGCAGACCCTTGATAAGCATTTGTTGAAAATGAAGTCACTAACATCAAATTGAGAAATGGCCTGCAATTTAACTTTGTACTAACAGAGATAAAGTAGTGTGCTTCTAGAACAATGAAATGTATAAACAAAATTTTGAGAAAGATATTGGCTGCATCATAGAGCAAAGCTTTTGAAAGCTTTGGAAGCATCCATTTTCATACAAACTGTGATTATCTAAATTCTTATGCTGATGCTTCCATTTAATAGCTATAGGTAATTTTTTATTTCTATGTTAGGTCGGAATAGCTATCCAGAATCATGTTGGCTGGCATAATTTCTGACACAACACAGAGTGAGCATAGTGACATTTTTAACTGTTTTAAGAGCCCAGAGTTCAGACATTTTACCATGCATTCCAAACTGGAATTGTTTTTCCAGACATGATCTTTGCACTGTATGATGTGGCAGGTGTATTATGAGTACCCAACAGAGGATGGCTAAAAGGCTATTTCGAGGAGGCCCATCCCACCAAGGTGGTCAAGGAGAGCATGCTAAATATTGGTAGGCAGCCACCACACTTTTAATCTCTGTCACTTTTTCAGCATGTGTCTATAGCAACATAAAAAAAGATTGATAAATTGTTGGAAATCATTAGCTAACAATTGACAGAGCTTGCCTGGAGCTGTGCATAGACTGGAATTGCACTGTCTTTCTAATCAATGTTTAAATTTACTCTGTACCAAGTGTGTTTAAGTAGTACTAAAACATGTTTGACAGTATCCATTTTGTTTGGAAACTGAAAAAAATTGTGAAAACATTGGACAAAAGGCAAATTGCTACTTATAGTCCGTAAAAAAAAAGGTAGTTCTTATTTTAAAATATATCCTATTAAAATAGGATAATATTCTATTATAACCTTCTCCTCTTCCTTCTCCTGTGATTCCCTAGCTCTTAAGACTATTTGCCATCATCAGGTAACCCAGGATGAAACCTTGCTGTCATCAGAACTCTCCCTTCCTCTGATTGCCTCTTAAGCTGAAATTTCTTCAACTCCATTGGTTCCCACTTGTGTGTGTTTTTTTTCCCTAGTATTTCAGAGATCACCTAATTGAATTACCTCTCTGCCTGCTGTAACCAATTCTCTCTATTCCAGACGTTGAAGATTGCAGAGCCGGGGGGAGGTAGGTGTTGGTGAGGTGTTACAGAGAAACAAGGCTGAGTCCCTAAAGGCATGCCTAACACCCTCACAGCCTCATTAAATTGTCAGGTCAGAGGATTCAATGAAAAGGGCCCTTGCTCTTGCCCTGTGAAATTCACTGTTGAATGATCAGATCATCCATGTCAGGTAATCTCCATTAAAGAAAAACTTCATGAAACAGAACAGAAGCTTTTCCTGACACGCTCTCCCCACTCCCAGGGAGATTAGGTACCACTCTTCTCTTCTATCTCAGCACCTAGGCACACCTTTGTCGGGGACCTACCTGCCATAGTTATGGAGCTTATACAATTAAAGCTTTGTCTGACCCACTTAAGCCAGAAAGCCAGGTACTTACCATTTTGTCCCTAGTACACAATACCTAACACATGATCAGAGCATAGAAAAGAATCTGGTATGTAATAAATATGTATGCAATGTCTTTCTGGTTAATCAGTCGATTAATTATTGCAGACTTAGTTAATCAGATTGTTCATGGGATGGGAGGAGATGATATTAGGAATTTAAAACTTAACATTTTTGGATACACAAAAGATGTGGCATTGAGAGTTCCAAATAGAATTTGAGCAGCCAATGATCTCAGTGCTATACTGTAAAATAAAAACACTAATTTTTTAAGAGCCCCATTTTCATATGTCAGGTAATATATGCTGCCTTGGGTATAGTCTTAATTCTCTGCGTTTGCTCTATGCTTCTTCAGAGCTCAGTGAATGGTACTTTATGGTTGATTCAACAAAGCTGGTTTAAAAATCCAAGGTTCTCTAATGAGTCAGAAAAAGAAAGATGTTACATTTTCTACCATCTGATCACTTTCAGCCATTGCTCGTTTCTGAACACATATTTACTTTTTTTTTTATAACTGCATGTAATTTTAATTTGTGCAACCTTTTCATTGGGTAGGGAAACTCAGTATCAATTAATTCAGAGTGTCCTCTGGCAATTTATTTTATTGTTTTATTTTATTGTGGTAAAAACACAACATGAGATCTATATTTTGAACAAACGTTCATAGTGTGTAATACATTACTGTTGTCTGTAGGTACAATGTTGTACAGAAGATCTCTAGAGTTTATTCATCTTTCTTGACTGAGACTTTATGCCTGTCAGTTAGTAACTTCCCATTTCCCTCTCCTCTCAGCCCCTGGTAACCACCATTTGACTCTTTTAGATACTTCACATAAGTGGAATCATACAATATTTGTCGTTCTGTGCCTGGCTTATTTATTCACCGTAATGTCCTCAAAGATCATCTATGTTGTCCCATATTGCAGAATGTCCTTCTTTTTAAAAGGCTGGAGAGTGTTCCATTGGTTATATTACTACATTTTCTTTATTCATTCATCCATCTATAGAAATTTATATTGTTTCCACATCTTGGCAACTTTAAATAGTGCTGCAATGAACATAGTTCATTACTAATATCTCTTTGAGATCTGATTTCAAATAAAAAAATACCCAGAGGTGGTATTGCTGGATCATATGGTAGTTCTACTTTTAACTTAAGAAACCTCCGTACTGTTTTCCATAGTAGCTGCACCATTTCGCATGCACACCAGAAAAGGTTACAATTTTCTGAACATCCTTCCCAATTTATTTTCTGTTATTTGTTTTGTACAATAACCATTCTAACAAATGTGAAGTGATAGCTCGTTGTGGTTTGAATTGAATTTCCGTGATGATTAATGACACCGGGCATTTTTTCATATGTCTATTGACCCCTTGTATGTCTCCTTTGGAGAAATGTGTATTCAAGTTCTTAGTCCATTTTTAAGAGGGTCTTTTTACTACTGTTAGTTTTTTTTTCGTCGGGGGGGTAGTACTACTGAGTTACAGAAGTTCCTCAGATATCTTAGAAATTAATCCCTCACCTGATAGTTTGCAAATATTTTCTCCTCATTCTATAGGTTACCTTTCACTTTGTTGTCTCCTTTGCTATGGAGAAACTTTGTAATTTGATGCAGTCCCACTTGTTATATTTTTTGTTTTTGCTACTTGTGATTTCAGTGTTATATCTGTTAAATTATTGACAAGAATAATGTCATGAAGATTTTCCCGTATGTTTTCTCCTAGGAGTTTTGTGGTTTCAGGTCTTAGGGTTAGGTCTTTAATCCAGTTTGAGTTGATTTTTGTGAATGGTTTAAGATAAGAGTCAAATTTCATTATTTTGCATGTGGATGTCCAGTTGTTCCAACACCATTTGTTGATAAGCCTATCCTTTCCTCACTGTATATTCTTGGTACCTCTGTCAAACGTCAGTTAACTATATATGCACAGATTTATTTCTTGGCTCTGTATTCTGTTCCATTGGTCTACGTACCTGTCTTTATGTCAGTATCACAGGTTTGATCACTAGATTTGTAACTTATTTTGAAATCAGGAAATTTGATGCCTCTAGCTTTTTTCTTCTTTCTCAAGACTGATTTGGCTACTTGTGAGTTTCTTTGGTGGTTCTATGTAAATTTAAGTATTGGTTTTTTATATCTATTCCTAAAAAAACTTCAGATTTAATAAGAATTCTGTTGAATCTGTAAATTGCTTTGGGCAGTGTCTCAGTCCATTTGGGCCGCTATAAAAAATAACATAAACTAGGCGGCTTATAAAAAAACAAAAATTGGCCTGGTGTGGTGGCTCATGCCTGTAATCCCAGCACTTTGGGAGGCTGAGGCAGGTGGATCACGAGGTCAAGAGATGGAGACCACCCCGGCCAACATAGTTAAACACCGTGTCTACTAAAAACACACACACACACACAAAAAGTTAGCCGGACGTGGTGGTGGGCACCTGTAGTCCCAGCTACTCAGGAGGCTGAGGCAGGAGAATCACTTGAACCTGGGAGGCGGAGGTTGCAGTGAGCTGAGATTGCGCCACTGCACTCCAGCCTGGCAACAGAGCGAGACTCCGTCTCAAAAAAAAAAAAAAAATTATTTTTCACAGTTCTAGAAACCAGAAGGTTCAATATTAAGGTGCCAGTGGGGTCTGTGTCTGCCTAGAGCCTGATTTCTCATAATTGGCCATCTTCTCACTGTAATCTCACATGGCAGAAGAGGTGAGAGATCTTTCTAGAGCCTCTTTTATAGGACACTAATACCATTCACTGAGGCTCCATGAATGAATCAAAGGTCCCCCCAACCCCCAGTACCATCACCTTGGAGGTTAGAATTTCAACATATGAATTATGGATGGGGTGGGGGACATAACTATTCAGACCATAGTAGGTAGTATGAACATTTTAACAATATTAAATCTTCCAGTCCATCAGATTGGGTTGTCTTTCCATTTGTTTGTGTCTTATTAAATTCTTTTATCTATTTTTATAGTTTTCAGCATACAAGTCTTTAACTTCCTTATATTAAAAGTCTATTCCTAAGTATTTTATTCTTTTTGGTGCTATTGTAAACGAGAATGTTTTCCTAATTTCCTTTTCAGATAGTTCATTGCCAGCATATAGACTGATTTTGCGTTCTGCAACTTTTTAGAATTTGTTTATTAGTTCTAACATTTTCATTGAGTTTTTAGGGTTTTCTACATATATGATCTTGTCATCTGCAAATAGGGACAGTTTTGTCTCTTTTTTATTTGAATGCCTTTTTTCTTTCCTTATCTTGCCTAATCACTCCTGCTAGGACTTCCAATTGAATGGAAATGGCAGTTGTGGACATCTTTGTCCTGTTCCTGATCTTAAAGGAAAAGTTTTCTGTTTTTAACCATCCAGTATCATGGGCCATCCAGGCCCATAGCTGTGGGCTTTTTATTTTTATTTTTTTTAAATTATACTTTAAGTTCTGTGATACATGTGAAGAACGTGCAGGTTTGTTACACGGGTGTACACGTGCCATGGTGGTTTACTGCACCCATCAACCCGTCATCTACATTAGGTATTTCTCCTAATGCTATCCCTCCCCTAGCCCCTCACCCCTGACAGGCCCTGGTGTGTGATGTTCCCCTCCCTGTGTCCATGTGTTCTCATCATTCGACTCCCACTTATGAGTGAGAATACGTGCTGTTTGGTTTTCTTTTCTTGTGTTAGTTTGCTGAGAATGATGGTTTCCAGCTTCATCTATGTCCCTGCAAAGGACATGAACTCATCCTTTTTTATGGCTGCATAGTATTCCATGGTGCATATGTGCCACATTTTCTTTATCCAATATATCATTGCTGGGCATTTGGGTTTGTTCCAAGTGTTTGCTATTGTGAACAGTGCTGCAATAAACCTACATGTGCATGTGTCTTTATAGTAAATTGATTTATAATCCTTTGGGTATATACCCAGTAATGGGATTCTACACGTGTCTTTATAGTAGATTGATTTATAATCCTTTGGGAAAATATTCAGTAATGGGATTGCTGGGTCAAAAGGTATTTCTGCTTCTAGATCCTTGAGGAATCACCACACTGTCTTCCACAAAGGTTGAACTAATTTACACTCCCACCAACAGTGTAAAAGTGTTCCTATTTCTCCACATCCTCTCCAGCATCTGTTGTTTCCTGACTTTTTAATGATCACCATTCTAACTGGCATGAGATGGTATATCATTGTGGTTTAGATTGGCATTTCTGTAATGACCAGTGAAGAAATGGAGCTTTCTTTCATACATTTATTGGCCGAATAAATGTCTTCCTTTGAGAGGTGTCTGTTCATATTTTTTGCCCAGTTTTTGATGGGGTTGTTTGTATTAGTCATGAGGTCTTTGCTCATACCTATGTCCTGAATCGTATTGCCTAGGTTTTCTTCTAGGGTTTTTATGGCTTTAGGTCTTACATTTAACTCTTTATTCCATCGTCAGTTAGTTTTTGTATAAGGTGTAAGGAAGGGGTCCAGTTTCAGTTTTCTGCATATGGCTAACCAGTTTTTCTAACACCATTTACTAAATAGGGAATCCTTTCCCCATTGCTTGTTTTTATCAGGTTTGTCAAAGATCAGATGGTTGTGCATGTGTGGCATTATTTCTGAGGCCTCTGTTCTGTCCTATTTGTCTGTATGTCTGTGTTGGTACCAGTACCATGCTGTTTTGGTTACTGTAGCCTTGTAATATAGTTTGAAGTCAGGTAGTGTGATGCCTCCAGCTTTGTTTTTTCCTTAGGATTGTCTTGGCTACACAGGCTCTTTTCTGTTTCCATATGAAATTTAAGGTAGTTTTTTTTTTCTAATTCTGTGAAGAAAGTCAATGGTAGCTTGATGGGGATAGCATTGAATCTATAAATTACTTTGGGGAGTACAGCCATTTTTATATTGATTCTTCCTATCCATGAGCATGGAATATTTTTCCATTTCTTTGTATCCTCTCTTATTTCCTTGAGCAGTGGTTTGTAGTTCTCCTTGAAGAAGTACTTCACGTCCTTTGCAAGTTGTATTCTTAAGTATTTTACTCTCTTTGTAGTAATTGTGAATAGGAGTTCACTCATGATTTGGCTCTCTGTCTATTATTGGAGCATAGGGATGCTTGGGATTTTTGCCATTGATTTTGTATCCTGAGACTGCTGAAGTTGCTTATCAGCTTAAAGAAATTTGGGGCTGAGACGATGGGGTTTTCTAAATATACAATCATGTCATCTGCAAACAGAGACAATTTTACTTCCTCTCTTCCTATCTGAATACACTTTATTTCATTCTCTTGCTTGATTGCCCTGGCCAGAACTTCCAATACTATGTTGAATAGGAGTGGTGAGAGAGGGCATCCTTGTCTTGTGCCGGTTTTCAAAGGGAATGCTTCCAGCTGTTGCCCATTCAGTATGATATTGGGTGTCGGTTTGTCATAAATAGCTCTTATTATTTTGAGATATGTTCCATTGATACCTAGTTTATTGAGAGTTTTTAGCATGAAGAGGTGTTGAATTTTATCAAAGGCCTTTTCTGCATCTATTGAGATAATCACGTGGTTTTTGTCATTGGTTCTGTTTATTTGATGGATTACATTTATTGATTTGCATATGTTGAACCATCCTTGTATCCCAGGGATGAAGCCAACTTGATTGTGGTGGATAAGCTTTTTGATGTGCTGCTGGATTCGGTTTGCCAGTATTTTAATGAGGATTTTCACATTGATGTTCATCAGGGATACTGGCCTGAAATTTTCTTTTTTTGTTGTGTCTTTGCCAGGTTTTGGTATCAGGATGATGCTGGCCTCATAAAATGAGTTATGGAGGAGTCCCTCTGTTTATGTTGTTTGGAATAGTTTCAGAAGGAATAGCACCAGCTCCTCTTTGTACCTCTGGTAGAACTTGGCTGTGAATCCATCTGGTCCTGAGCTTTTTTTGGTTGGTAGGCTATTAGTTACTGCCTCAATTTCAGAACTTGTTACTGGTCTATTCAAGGATTCGACTTCTTCCTGGTTTAGTCTTGGGAGGGTATAGGTGTCCAGGAGTTTATCTATTTCTTCTAGATTTTCTAATTTGTTTGCATAGAGGTGTTTACAGTATTCTCTGATGGTAGCTTGTATTTCTGTAGGATCAGTGGTGATATCCCCTTTATCATATTTTATTGTGTCTATTTTTTTCTTCTCTCTTTTCTTCTTTATTAGTCTGGCTAGCAGTCTATCTAGTTTGTTCATCTTTTCAAACAACCAGCTCCTGGATTCATTGATTTTTTTGAAGAGTTTCTCGTGTCTCTATCTCCTTCAGTTCTGCTCTGATCTTAGTTATTTCTTGTCTTCTGCTAGCTTTTGAATTTGTTTGCTCTTGTTTCTCTAGTTCTTTTCATTGTGATGTTAGGGTGTCAATTTTAGATCTTTCCTGCTGTCTCCTGCAGGCATTTAGTGCTATAAATTTCCCACTAAACACTGCTTTAGCTGTGTCCCAGAGATTCTGGTATGTTGTGTTTTTGTTCTCTTTGGTTTCAAAGAATTTATTTATTTCTGCCTTAATTTTGTTATTTACCCAGTAGCCATTCAGGAACAGGTTGTTCAGGTTCCATGTAGTTGTGTGGTTCTGAGTGAGTTTCTTAATCCTAAATTCTAATTTGATTGCACTGTGGTCTGACAGACTGTTTGTTATGATTTCCATTCTTTTGCGTTTGCTGAGGAGTGCTTTACTTCCAATTAAGTGGTCAATTTTAGAATAAATGCGATGTGGTGCTGAAAAGAATGTATATTCTGTTGATTGGAGTGGAAAGTTCTGTCGATGTCTATTAGGTCCGCTTGGTCCAGAGCTGAGTTCAAGTCCTGAATATCCTTGTTAATTTTCTGTCTCGTTGATCTGTCTAATATTGACAGTGGGGTGTTAAAGTCTCCCACTATTATTGTGTGGGAGTCTAAGTCTCTTTTAGGTCTCTAAGAACTTGCCTTATGAATCTGGATGCTCCTGTTTTGGGTGCATATATATTTAGGATAGTTAGCTTTTCTTTTTGCATTGATCCCTTTACTTTATGTAATGCCCTTCTTTGCCTTTACCAGTATGTAATGCCCTTCTTGTCTCTTTTGATCTTTGCTGGTTTAAAGTCTGTTTTATCAGAGACTAGGATTGCAACCCCTCCTTTTTTTGATTCCTATTTGCTTGGTAAATATTCCTCCATCCTTTTATTTTGAGCCTGTGTGTGTTTTTGCATGTGAGATGGACCTTGTGAATATAGCACTTTGATGGGTCTTGACTGTTCATCCAATTTGCTAGTCTGTGTCTTTTAATTGGGGCATTTAGCCCATTTACAAACACCCCACTGTCAACATTAGACAGATCAATGAGACATAAAGTTAACAAGGATATCCAGGTATTGAACTCAGCTCTGCACCAAGTGGACCTAATAAGCATCTACAGAACTCTCCACCCCAAAACAACAGAATATACATTCTTCTCAGCACCACACCAAACCTATTCCAAAATTGACCACATAGTTGGAAGTAAAGCATTCCTCAGCAAATGTAAAATAACAGAAATTATAACAAACTGTCTCTCAGACCACAGTGCAATCAAACTAGAACTCAGGATTAAGAAACTCACTCAAAACCGCTCAACTACACGGAAACTGAACAACCTGCTCCTGAATGACCACTGGGTACATAACGAAATGAAGGCAGAAATAAAGACGTTCTTTGAAACCAACGAGAACAAAGACACAACATACCAGAATCTCTGGAACATATTCTAAGCAGTGTGTAGAGGGAAATTTATAGCACTAAATGCCCACAAGAGAAAGCAGGAAAGATCTAAAATTGACACCCTAACATCACAATTAAAAGAACTAGAGAAGCAAGAGAAAACACATTCAAAAGCTAGCAGAAGGCAAGAAATAACTAAGATCAGAGCAGAACTGAAGGAAATAGAGACACAAAAAAACCTTCAAAAAATCAATGAATCCAGGAGCTGGTTTTTTGAAAAGATCAACAAAATTGATAGACTGCTAACAAGACTAATAAAGAAGAGAAAAGAGAAGAATCAAATAGATGCAAGAAAAAATGATAAAGGGGGTATCACCACCGATCCCACAGGAATGGAAACTACCAGCAGAGAATACTATAAACACCTCTATGCAAATAAACTAGAAAATCTAGAAGAAATGGATAAATTCCTCGACACCTACACCCTCCCAAGACTAAATCAGGAAGTAGTTGAATCTCTGAATAGACCAATAACAGGCTCTGACATTGAGGCAATAATTAATAGCTTACCAACCAAAAAAAGTCCAGAACCAGATGGATTCACAGCTGAATTCTACCAGAGGTACAAGGTTAATATTGTTATGTGTGAATTTGATCCTGTCATTTTGATGCTAGCTGGTTATTTTGCCCATAGTTGATGCAGTTTCTTCATAGTGTCAATGGTCTTTACAATTTGGTATGTTTTTGCAGTGGCTTGTACCGGGTTTTCTTTGCGTATTTAGTGCTTCCTTCAGGAGCTCTTGTAAGAGAGGCCAGTGGTGACAAAATTTCTCTGCATTTGCTTGTCTGTAAAGGATTTTATTTCTCCTTCTCTTATGAAGCTTTGTTTGGTTGAATATGAAATTCTGGTTTGAAAATTCTTTTCTTTAAGAATGTTGAATATTGGCCCACACTCTCTTCTGGCTTGTAGGGTTTCTGCAGATATATCTGCTGTTAGTCTGAGGTGCTTCCCTTTGTGAGTAACCTGACCTTTCTCTCTGGCTGCCCTTAACCTTTTTTCCTTCATTTCAATGTTGGTGAATCTGATAATTATGTGTCTTGGGGTTGCTCTTCTCAAGGAGTATCTTTGTGGTGTTCTCCGTATTTCCTAAATTTGAATGTTGGCCTGTTTTGGTAGGTTGGGGAAGTTCTCCTGGATAGTATCCTGAAGAGTGTTTTCCAACTTGGTTCCATTCTCCCTGTCACTTTTAGGTACACCAATTGAACGTAGATTTGGTCTTTTTCACGTAGTCCCATATTTCTTCGATGCTTTTTTTGTTCCTTTTCATTCCTTTTTCTCTAATCTTGTCTTCATGCTCTGTTTCATTATGCTGATCTTTAATCTCTGATATCCCTTCTTCCCCTTGATCAATTTGACTTTTGATACTTGTGTATGCTTCACGAAATTCTCGTGCTGTGTTTTTCAGCTCTATCAGGTCATTTATTTTCTTCTCTAAACTGTTTATTCTAGTTAGCAATTCCGGTAACCTTTTTTCAAGGTTCTTAGCTTCCTTCCATTCGATTAGAACAAGCTCCTTTAGCTCGAGGAGTTTGTTATTACCCACCTTCTGAAGCCTATTTCTGTCGATTCATCAAACTCATTCTCTGTCCAGTTTTGTTCCCTCACTGGCGAGGAGTTGTGATCCTTTGGCAGAGAAGAGGTGTTCTGGTTTTGGGAATTTTCAGGCTTTTTGTGCTGGTTTTTCCTCATCTTCGTGGATTTATCTACCTTTGGTCTTTGATGTTGGTGACCTCCAGATGGGGTTTTTGTCTGGATGCCCTTTTTGTTGATGTTCATGTTATTCCTTTCTGTTTGTTAGTTTTTCTTCTAACAGGCAGGCCCCTCTGCTGCAGGTCTGCTGGAGTTTGCTGGAGGTCCACTCCAGACCCTGTTTGCATGGGTATCACCAGTGGAAGCTGCAGAACAGCAAAGATTGCTTGCCTGTTCCTTCCTCTGGAAGCTTCATCCCAGAGGGGCACCTGCTAGATGCCAGCCGAAGCTCTCCTCTGTGAGGTGTCTGTCGACCCCTGCTGGGAGATGTCTCCCAGTCAAGAGGCACGGATGTCAGGAACCCACTTGAGCAGGCAGTCTGTCCCTTAGCAGAGCTCGAGCGCTGTGCTGGAAGATCCACTGCTCTCTTCAGAGCCAGCAGGCAGGAACATTTAAGTCTGCTAAAGCTGCACCCACAGCCGCCCCTTCCCCAAGGGAGATGGGCGTTTTATCTATAAACCATTTACTGGGGCTGCTGCCTTTCTTTCAGAGATGCCCCACCCGGAAAGGAGGAATCTAGAGAGGCAGTCTGACTACAGCAGCTTTGCAGAGCTGAGGTGGTCTTCGCCCAGTTCAAAATTCCCGGCAGCTGTGTTTACACTGTGAGGGGAAAACCGCCTACTCAAGCCTCAGTAATGGTGGACGCCCGTCCGCCCACTAAGCTCAAGCATCCTAGGTCGACTTCAGACCACTGTGCTGGCAGCAAGAATTTCAAGCTAGTGGATATTAGCTTACTGGGTTTTGTAGGGGTGGAATCCACTGAGCTAGACCACTTGTCTCCCTGGCTTCAGCCCCCTTTCCAGGAGAGTGACCAGTTTTGTTTCACTGGCATTCCAGGCGCTACTGGGGTATGAAAGAAAAACTCCTGCAGCTGGTTCAGTGTCTTCCCAAACGGGCACCCAGTTTTGTGCTTGAAACCTAGGGCCCTGGTGGCGTAGGCACCCAAGGGAATCTCCTCGTCTGTGGGTTGCAAAGACCATGGGAAGAGTGTTGTATCTGGGCAGAAATGCACTGTTCCTCAAAGCAGAGTCCCTCCCTCACGGCTTCCCTTGGCTAGGGGAAGGAGTTCCCTGACCCCTTGCACCTCCTGGGTGAGGCGACGTTCCACCCTGCTTCAGCTCCCCCTCCATGGGCTGCACCCACTGTCTAACCAGTCCCAGTTAGATGAGCCGAGTACCTCAGTTGGAAATGCAAAAATCACCCACCTTCTGCGTTGATCTCGCTGGGAGCTGCAGACCGGAGCTGTTCCTATTCCACCATCTTGCCAGCCACCAGCTGTGGGCTTTTTACATATGACATTTATTACGTTGGGATAATTTTTTTTATTCTTAGTTTGTTAAGAGCTTTTATCATAAAAGGATGTTGAATTTTGTCAAATGCTTTTTCTGCATCTATTGACATAATCATGTGATTTTTATCCTTTATTCTGTCAATGTAGCAAATCACATTCTTTGATATTCATATGTTAAAACATTCTTGCATCCCAGAGATAAATCCCATTTGGTCATGGTGTATAATTCTTTTAATGTGCTGTTGGATTCAGTTTGCTACTATTTTATTGAGGATTTTTGCATCTATGTTCATTAGAGATATTGGCCTATAGTTTTATTTTCTTGTGTTGCCTGTTTTTTTGGCTTTGGTATCCGGGTTATCCTGGCCTCATAATATGAGTTTGGAAGAATTTCCTCCTTTTCCATTTGTTGGAAGAGTTTGAGAAGAATCAGTGTTAGTTCTTCTTTAAATTATTGTTAGAATTTGCTAGCGAAGCCATCTGTCTTGTGTTTTTCTTTGTTTAGAGGTGTTGTTATTATTATTATTATTATTACTAATTCAATCTCTATACTAGTTACAGGTCCTTCCAACTTTCTATTTCTTCCTGATTTAGTCTTGATGGGTTGTTTGTTTCTAGAAATATATTCATGTCTTTTAGTTTGTATAGTTTGCTGGCATATAATTGTTTAGAATAGTCTCTTATGATCCTTTATAGTTTGGTGGAATCTGTTGTAATGCTTCCTTTTTCATTTCTGATTTTACTTATTTAAGTCTTCTCTGCTTTTTTCTAAGTTTGTCTAGCTAAGGGTCTGTCAATTTTGTTTATATTTTCACAAAACCTATTCTCAGTTTTATGATTTGTTTTCTGTTACTTTTAAATTTTGTATTTCATTCGTCTCTAGACTTTGTTTTCTTCCTTCTGCTAATTTTTGGCTCAGTTTTTTCTTCTTTCTTCAGTTCCTTGAGGTGTAAAATTGGTTTGTTTATTTGAGATCTACCTTATTTTTTTTAATGTAAGCATTTATCACTATAAAATTCCCACTTGGTTCTATTTATTTTGTGTCCCATAAGTTTTGGTGTGGTGTGTTTTCAGTTTCATTTGTCTTGAGGTATTTTCTAATTTCCTTCTTGATTTCTTCTTTGACCCAATTGTTGTTCAAAAGTGGGTGGTTTAATTTCCATATATTTGTGAATTTTATAAGTTTTCTTCTGCTATAGATTTCTAGTTTTCTTCCATTGGGGTCAGAAGAGACACTTAGTAAGATTTCAATCTTAAATTTGTTACATCTTGTTTTGTGACTTAACATGTGATGTATCGTGGAGAAAAAGTCATGTTTGCTTCATAAGAACGTGTATTGTATATTCTGCTGCTGTTGGGTGAAATGTTCTCTATATGTCTGTTAGGTCCATTTGCTCTACAGTGTTACTGAAATCTTTTGTTTCCTTTTTGGTCTTATGCCTGGGTATTTTATCCATTATTGAAAGTGGGGCATTGAAGTCTTCTACTATTATTGTGTTGCTATTTATCCCTTTAGTTCTGTCAATGTTTGCTTTATGCTTTATATGTTTAGTAACTCTGACATTGGGTGCATATATATTTATAATTATTCTATCTCCCTGGTTAATTGACTCTGTTATCATAAATTATCTTTCTTTGTCTCTTGTAACATTTTTTCATATTAAAGAAAGATAAATTAGTCATCTGGATAAATAGAGCCACTTCTGCTCTTTTTTGGTGACAATTTATTTGTATGGAATATCTTTTTTTCATTTATTCACCATAAAACTATATATTTTCTTAATTCTACAGTAAGTTTCTTGTAGACAGCCTAGAGCTAAGTCCTGGATCTTGTTTTGTTATCCGCTCAGTCACTCTTTTGATTGAGGTTGTTAATCCATTTACATTTTTAAAAGTTACTTACATAAAAAAGTTAATATTGCCATTTTGTTCATTGTTTCCTGTTATTTTTATAGTTCTTTTACCTGCCTTTTCCTCTTTTGTTGTCTTCCTTTGTGTTTTGATTTTTCATATAGACTTTGATTCCTTTCTTTTTTTCTTTTGTGTAAATTCTACAAGTTTGTGTGTGTGTGTATGTGTGCCTGTGTGTGGGTGAGCATGGTTACCTTGGTGATTTCATAAAATATCTTATAGAAATAACACTCTATTTTAAGTTGATAACAACTAAAAGTCAATATTATACAAGAACTCTACACTTTAACTTCTGCCCCCCACCAGTGTATTTTATTGTTATAAAAATTTCCATCTATTCGTATTGTATAACTTTAAACATATTTTTAATTAGAGTTATTTTAATGCTTTGTCTTTTAGCTTTTATATGAGAATTAAAAGTGATTTAGCCACTGCTATTACAATAGTACAGTATTCTGTATTTGCTTACATATTTACCAGTAGCAACAAATTTCATACTTTCTTATGCCATTGTTTTGCTGTTTAGCATCCTTTCAATTCAACTTGAATAACTCCCTTCAGCATTTCTTGTAAGGCAGGTCTAGTGGTGATGAACTTTCTCAGCTTTTGTTTGTCTAGGAAAGTCTTTATCTGTCTTTCATTTTTGAAGGATAGTTTTGGGAACAGTATTCTCAGTTAGCAGTATTTTTATTTTCAGCACTTCAAATATATCATTCCACTCCTTCTGTCTGCAAGGTTTCTGCTGAAAAATATGGGGATTGTCCTATGAAAGTTCGTTTGTATTTGACAAGTTACTTCTTGCTTGCAGCTTTCAATATTTTCTTTGCCTTTAAATTTTGACAATTTGATTATATGGCTCAATATGGACTTTTTTGGGTTCAAATTATTTGGTGCCTTTTGGACTTCTTAAATCTAGATGTCCTTTTTCTTCCCCAAATTTGGGGAGTTTTTAGCCATTATTTATTTGGATAAGCCTTCTATTCCTTTCATCTATTTTCTTCTGAGACTCCCATAATGTTTATGTGTCTGCTTGATGGTGTCTCACAGTTCCTTTACATTTTCTTCACTTTTTACATTCTTTTTTTCTTTCTGCTGTTTTGACTGAATTATTTCCAGTGACCTGTTTTTGCATTTGCTGGTCCTTTCTTCTGCTGTTGAATCTCTCTAGCAAATTTTTCAGTTCAACTATTGTATTCTTCAGCTCCATGATTGCCATTTGGTATTTTTTAATATTTCCTATCTCTTTATAAAATTTTCACTTTGTTCATGCATTATTGTCTTGATCTCTGTGAACATCTTTATGAGAATTATTTTTAATTCCCTGTCAGGTAAATCATATAATTTCATTTCATTAAGATCATTTTCTGGAGATTCTTCTTATTCCTTTGTTTGGAACACTTTTTCCTGGTTTTTCATTTTTCTTAACTCTCTGTGTTGATGTCTGTACGTTAGACAAAGTCAGCATCTCTTCCAGTCTTCACAGACTGGCGTTGTAGAGAAGAAAATTCCACCAAATAACATGGTCAGATTCTGGGGGCCTCCATCAACTCTTTTTCTCCCCAGAAAGAGGTCGGAAGTTGTGGTTTTGTCCATGTTCTCTGTTATGACCCAGAAGGGAAAGCTATGCCATCTACCAACCCAAGCTGCTATCTCCATTGTACCCCACGTGGCTAGAAAGTGCCAGATCTATTGGTGCTCCAGGGTTGATGAGAAAGATGCTATTTCTTTGGGCAGCCCCAAAGAAGTTGGAATGTGGGATCCATGAATCAACTCTTCTGTCCGTGGGGAAAGGGAGAAGCTGAGAGCTGGGATTTTTCATCCACTCACTCTGTATTGAGCAGCGGGGAGAGTCGATGGCATTTACCAGGCCAAGCCACTGCCTCTGTTCTCTTCCAGGTGGCTATACTGTGCCAGACCCATCAGAGCTCCAAGACCGACATGGCAGAGCCACTCCTCTAGGGAGTGGCTCATAAAAGTCAGAGTGCTGGATGTGTAAAACAACCCCTGCCTCCACTGAGTAAAGTTAACAGTGAGGGATTCTCTTCTTGATCATATGATGCTGCACTGGGGTCAGGGTCTCTGGTAAGAACATATCCCAAATCTCCCTACTGGCTTCAGTGAGTTGCTATTAGTTCCTCCCAGGATGCAAGAGCCTTTCAATTAGTTTCTGGTTTCTCACAAAGGGAATTTGTCTATGAATTATGCTTAATCTATGTGTTTGTTGCAGGGAAGGAGGATCCAGGTCTTCCTACTCTACCATGTTGATAACATCACTCTCTGAGACATTTATAATGAGCACATACTGCACACTAGGCTCTATAGTCATCCCTTTAGATTTATCATAGCACTTAGTCATCACAACATCACCACAAGATAGGTTTTATTATCATCCAGATCTTACAGACAAAGAAATTGAGGTTTAAGAAAGTTGAATAAATTGTTCACAAAGCTAGTAAGTGCAGGGCAAGAATTATAAACCAGGTCTGTCTAACTCCTAAAGCGTGTCTTAAGCACCATGATATTCTGCCTTTGCACAGAAGATGAGAGGACATACGGAAGAGAGAGGGGAGACAAGCCAACATTTTCCCAGAGGGAAGCAATGCTCTTAGGTAGTGCCAACATCATCAGTCAGTCTAGGACTAATGTCAGTGTTATCTACAGGAGAACAGCATGAACCCCTACACTGGGTTGGTCAATATATATAGACACTTATGTATGCCTTGAATTGTGCTATGTGCTGGAAGGAACAAAATCAGTGAGACATGGTACCTGCCCTGGAGAACGCCTTAATGTGAAAATAAGATAAAGATATGTTTCAAATTCTCAGGAAACACTGGACATAGTCATTTGGTCCAGTCTGGAGTCTAACAAGGCTTCCCAAAGAAGCTAATGTCTAGGAGTTAGGTATCAGAAGAAAAGTAAGAAAGAGTTTCCAGGCTAAAGAAACAGGATGTGCAAAATCTCAAAGGCTTGAAATCATATGGTTGGTACAAAAACCTAAAAATACTTGAGTACTACTCAAGTGCTTAAAGTGGAAATTACAGAGTGGGCAGATGAATACAGTGACCATATGCCCAGGTTTTCCTGGGATGGTACAGTTTTATACACATTGTACCAGCTAAGTTATCAATTACACCCACACTTCACACCAAAAAATATTCTGTTTTGGGTGAAAAATTATATGGCCATCTTATAATCACCCTATAGATGAGGCTACCCAGTGAAATAGAGGCCAAATCACAGAGTCATTTACATCATGCTAAGAAATTGACTTAGGGGGTACATGTGCGGGTTTGTTACATGGGTATGTTGTGTGATATTTACACACATGTTTACTTATCTGGACATAACCTTATCATGAGTCAAGGAGTATACTGAATATATGTAGCTTTCACACCATTATAAAGTCAAAAGTCAAAACATCAAAAGTTGGGGACCATTTGCGCTAGGTTTACCACTGGTAAAACGGAGGTGGCTTTAGGTAATAAACTTTTAAAAATTAATGATTTTATATGTATTTTAATGTATGTTGGGGGAGAGACATAGCTAGCACATTCAACGCATGACTTCATGAATATTATTGCCCTGGATAAACTAAAATATGTATTGCTCTGGTGATGCATCCTACCTAAACCCATGAATTTTAAACCCAGTGCTCTTGCATGAATGAACAACTGAAACTTCTCTTACAACTTTGGAAGGTTGAAAAAGTACATGATATGTGTTGGTCATATGGATTCTCTTATACTGAATATCTGTGGGTATCAATGTATTCTTTCCAGCAATACACTGAATATCACTTTCAGTGGTATAAAACTATGGCATCAATATCAAAGAACTACGAAAATGGCTGAAATCTAAGATGCATTATGGGAGACTGGAGGGGGGTACTGTCAAAGGGCTCTAGGCCAGGGATTTCCGTGGGAATCTAACCAGTTTGATCTCCTGCTTAAAGCTCTACACTCTGGTTCCGGGTTGGACTTAAGTAATTTTGAAAGAAGAAAATCTAAGAAGGAAATGATTTAGTAATTCAGTTAAAAGGTGGTAAAGATTAAACTGAAAAAATGAGGGTGAGCTGGAGGGAAGAGAAATTTTTGAGATGTACTTAAAAGCTAAAATCAACGGGTTTGGGCAGAGGTGGGAAAGAAAAAGTAAATAGTCAAGTTTGAGTCCTAGGTCCCTGTCTCAAGCAACTTGATAGAGAATGGTTCCACCAACCAAGCTTGTACTGTAGTCCAGGACTATAGAAGAAGCACGTTTAAAGCGAAAGACAACAAATTCACCAGCTCTCCAGCCACAGTGTAACCACATAGAAATGGGAGGGAGATTAGTTTTCCAGAAAAGAGCGTCATATTTAGATTTAGAATAACTTGGCTCAAATTTTAGTTTTGTTAGTCGCTTTTTCTGGGAAATGTGTATAATATATTAGAAGGTTGTTGTAAAAATTAAATGAGAGGCTATGTGTGAAAGCACTTTGTAAATTGTAAAGTGTCAGTTGTTATTTTGAAGTAAATAAGCAGAAGTGATAATGAATTCTAAGAGTTTGGAGATTATAAGGCTCAAAGGCACACTTAAGGAGGCAGACCACATGGTCTATTCTTAGCATACTGTACTTAAACTACCTCCCACAGATAAGAATTTATTTTGTTTTTTAAAACTCCTAGAGTAAGTAACCTTATTAACCCATTTTAGAATTTTTAAACGCTCACTATTTAACAGTACTTAACCTAATTTTATTATGCTCCAACTCCTTTTGTGCTATATCCATGGTTCCCTTACATTCTTGAAAACCCTTCATGAGAGCTTTCAATCTTTTCTTTAGTAGGCTAAATGATACTTTATCTTTTAAACTGTCTATAAGCTATTGCATGCATGTGTTTCTCAGAATGGCCAGATTAAAGTAATAACAACTTCTCATCTCCTTAAATCCTTTTTTGAAAAAAGCAGGCTGTAAATAATGAAAGCTTATTACATACTACTTTTTTCAAACCTGAACATCAAGCTTTGCCAGTTGTAATTTATATGAGCTTAGATCGGTGACCAGACATCCAAGCTTTAGTTTCTTTATCAGAAGTCAATTCAGTGATGGCCGTTCTGTACTAGAGACGAGGGGTGGGACTAGAGTAATAATGGAGTACTAAAGAGAAATTATGAGGACTAGAAAGTCAAGAAGGGCTGTAGAACTGAAAGCACTTTGCAAACCGTAAATACCTACACTATGCAAAAACTGTTTATCATGCATTATCTTATTTGACCTTCTTTATAGCCCCATGAGGTATTGGCATGTAATGTCACCATTTCAGAGTTGGGGAAAAGCAGATATGAAAAGGTCAAGCCATGTGCTCAAGATCTTGAAGCCAATCAGTGATGATGCCAAATCCCAGATCTACTGACTTTGACTGCATTCACTCATCATTAAACGTGTTCTTCTCACATAATCCCAGCACTTTGGGAGGCACTTTTGGGATCACAAGGTCAGGAGATCAAGACCATCCTGGCCAACGTGGTGAAGCCCCGTCTCTACTAAAAATACAAAAATTAGCTGGGCGTGGTGGCACATGCTTGTAATCCCAGCTACTTGGGAGGCTGAGGCAGAAGAATTGCTTGAACCTGGGAGGCGGAGGTTGCAGTGAGCCGAGATCACACCACTGCACTCCAGCCTGGTGACAGAGCAAGATTCTGTCTCAAAAAAACCAAAAACCAAAACAAAAACAAAAACGTGTTCTTTTGAACTCTTACTATATGTGATGTATTAGGTGCTTGGGAAAAAAGAAAACTACAGACCCTACTCTTCCTCACTGACTCCCCTACCATTCACCAGAGCTCACGGTCTAGTAGGGAAGAAAAATAGATAAGGCCCTTGAGATCTACATCTAACATCCACGCCATCTCTGTGCAAGGAAAAATTTGATAGAATCTGGTTAGCTGTTTTCTTTATGTTACAGAAGCTTGAAATAACTTCTATGATGAATCATTTGGAGTATGAATTTGGGAAAAATATTTATTCCATATGTTATAGCATGAGGAAAATATAAGCTGCCTAACCAATAACTTTGCCAATAAGATATTATCTATATTTCTCACCAATAGGGTCCTGGATTTGTCTGAAACAGCAAGAAAAAAATAATTCGCAACTTTTACAACCTACTTTGCTAAGTGTGGCCATTTGCTCCTGTTCTGATCAAAGAAATGGAAGTAGAAATTGACTCAGTTAAGATTTTAGGAAAAGTATTGCCTTCCTGATAAAAAAGGACAGACTCAGCCAGCTTATCTCTTTTGCTTTTTATCTTCCCTCTTCCCACACTCTCTGCTCTTTTTTCTTGGAATTGGATGTGATGCTCAAAGGGAAAAACAATAAAAGCCATCTTGGAAGAAAGCCATAAGGAAGAAAGTCAAGCAGTAAGGGAGTCAAAGCAGAAAGGTAGGTAGAGCCTGGGTTCTAGACAACATCATGGAGCTACCTAAAGAACTAGAATTTGTACCTCCATACTTGAGTACATAAGAAAAATAACACCCTACTCTATTAAACCACTGAGGTCAAATTTCCATTACATGTAGTCTAACACAATTACCAATATAAATGCAGCCCATATTTTATCAGCAATGAGGAATACCAGCTAGCACTCTCTGACATAAAAGGACATTGACAAATGTCACAGAGCTACCTGAACTTTGGTTTTGTTTCTGTACTCCACCAGCAATTTGGAAGTAATAAATGAGAATAATCTATAACAGTGAGTGTTCTTGAGATCTCTAAAATTTCTTTTAATATGGTTGCTAGATCACAATTTTTGGAGTAGTACAGATATCCCTAGGGTGATTGGACAGTGTCTGGTCAGAACTGCTTGCTGTGTGCCTTTACCCTATTTGTTTGATACTCCACTGCCATGACACAAAGAGATAGATGTATATGAGATATCTGAGACACAGTATCTTAGAACAGATGCTTGTATAGTCTGATGATGGAGATGCAAAATAGATTCTCTTCAAGATTTGTCTATTTACGTGGAGTTATAGATTCACACCGTCCGGATACAAACACAAGCAAGTATTGATGTCTTGGTCCTGCTGAAGTCTAGTGGAAAAGAGAATGGAGGATCCCTGGCAAAGAAGAGATGAAGTCTTCAAATCTCAAACCACTACAGGCAGAGTGTGGTGCAATTGTTCCGATAGCCACAGATCCTGTGAGATCTGGATCACTTTATCAGTGGGTCCCAACTGGTACAAGAGCAGCAGCGTGGGTTAGCTGAGTGTCCCACTGCCTCAGGCTGTGCTGGAGAGCTAGCCATAGTACCATCCTCTAATAAGGCCGGAAGAGATAGTCCTGACCCTTGTCAGAAGTAGCAGGGCAAGCAGAGATTGGGCTTCTAGCTTCACCAATGGTAATTAACTGTGCACATGTTGTACCGACAAGTATCAAAAGTGGCTAGGCATTCAAGAGCAGGAGACCTCAGACTAAAGTAACTCATTCTCCAATCTTTTAAAAATGTATACCTAAGAGCCAACACACATTGCTTTTGAAAAAAACTGATATGTTAAGCTCTGGTTGCATGGTTGCAACAGCTGGTTTTATACTCAAGCCCTAAAAGCTTTTTTTTTTTAAAAAAAAAAAAATCTATTTCAGGGTCAATCTGAAGAGTAACGAGAGGAAGGTAAAAAGCATGGGAAGAGGATCTCTGTGCCTTCTTCCCAAGACAGCATCCAATAAAAATGCTGAAGAAACCATTTGCAGATTTCCAATAAGATAAGAAATCCTTCCTTCAAATGCAAAGAAAAAATCTTTTTATTCATTCAACAAATATTTATTGAATGCTGATTCCATCAGGCTTGGTGCCTTTAATTATATAATTTTTCATTGTGCATGTATGAGTTTACACCATACAGGTTACACGTGGCAAGCTTTTACCCTGGCCTGACTTTCCAGCCAGCCAACATGTTTCTCTGCTCCTTCTCTCTTCCCATATACTTGTCTTTCCTTTTCTCCTACTCTCCTTTCATCCAACTGCTGCCAAATATCTTCCAAATGCAGAAGGACTACAAACTAATTGTACTATTAGCTTAAGCAAAGCAAATAAGATGTAAATCCTCTGCCAAAGAAGTCAAAGAGTGCATTCCAAAGTCCCATTTTTATAAGCAATTTTTAAATAATCTTTGATTCATGACACTGTTCTTCCTCTATTAACTGAGAGTTAATTGTGTGACCTCTTCTTTTTACCACCTGAGATTCTAGAATTAAATTCAGCATGCTAAGAGTTCCTGTTACTTTCTGCTGGGGTGAACAGCCACCATTATTATACTAAAATACACAGAAAGTCAGCTCAGTTCATTAGCACCTCTACCCAATCCCACCCGCAGTTTGCTTGGTGCTTGTATATGACCTTTGAGAGTTCCCATGGCACAGGCAACTTTCTGGATCACTAAGTCCATATGTCAGCACAAAATTTCATGAAAACCACAGGTGAAAACATGGTGAAGTAGCTCTGAAAATAATATTGTAAGGATCCAAATTGATATCCAGAGATAGAGCATCTCATAACCCAAAACTTGTGCCAGGAAATTCTTCTAGTCCATTTAACCTTTGCTGCCTCTCCAAGTCTCTCCCTCTCATTAAGATGTATCTGCTTGGTTGTCTAGAATTGACTTTCCTAGGCATTTGTTTTCACAAACCTTTAATTTGTATCTTTTTTTCCTCTTCTTCTCTTTCTCCTCTTCTTCCTCTTCCTTCTTTCTGCTTCCTTATTTTATTCTTCTGATTTCCAATTATTTTTAAAATCCCATGCCTTTCTTTTCTCCAAATGACATTTGCTAATGCTGTCAAATGAAGTCCAAAACTAAATTTAATTTTCTGATTGCCACTAGAGATGTTATGCACACAATGCTGCCAGAGTGTCCTTCCAACATGTAAATAAAATCATATTACTCTGCTGCACAAAATTCTTCAACTATCCTTATTAGGATCTCAAAGTTAAATCAAGCTTCTTTACCAAGGCCTTCATGTATTCATTTGATCAAATGAATGTATATTTACTGAGAGACTATTATGCATGATTCTAACCCACACAAATATAATATTAAACAAAACGTCATGCTTGCTTTGGCAGCACATGTACTAAACTGGAATGATTCAGAGAAGATTAGCATGGCCCTTGCACGTGGATGACACGCAAATTCATGAAGTGTTCCATTAAATCAAAATGCCTTATATCCTCATGGAATTTACATTCTAGTAAGGGGAGGCAGGGGAGAGACAGAGAATATAATTTTTGGTATAAAATATGAAGAAAATAAAAAAGTTATAAGGGGAAAGAGTGACTAAAGGAGGGACCTCTTTAGCTAGGATGGTTAGGGAAGGCCTCTCTGAGGCAGTGACAGTTGACCTGAGACCTGAATAACAAGAATAATAAACTCTTAAGATTAAATTGTTAGTTACCTGTGAAATTCAGTTATATAAATGAATTTTTCCCTTATAATATGAATATTACTTTGTAAGAAATATTTTGAATAGAAATCTAACTTTGTCTATTTTTATATACTGCTTCCTTGCAGACTAAATCTTTGTATTTGTGTGTGTCCTGTAAGTTAATAGAATTTTACAGTCCAAGAGAGCAAACTCCCTTCCTTCTAGTCAGTCCTGCTGCTACTCAAAATATGGGTCTTATGGGGCTTGTGACTCCTAAGTATTGTGAGACCTTGGGCAAATGGGTTTCCTTTTCAGGCAGAAAATGAGAACAGCTACTATCTAAGACCCCTTCCAAGTCTAAAATATCTAAAATGGCATGATTTCACTTTGAGTCATATGTTTATGATCTACAAAAAACTAGCACCTAAATTGACAAAAATCTATTCATCTATGAAACAATGTTTTAATGGCATAGAAGGTAATTAATAATGATTGATGTATTTACTAAGTTTTAAAAATGAATTTGTCAGTTAACCTCTTCTAGATCTATTATGTATGCTAAGAGGTTTAATTCTTGAATGTTAGTGTTTTGGCTTCTTGTAAATTCCAATGGCTGTAGTTTTAGAAAACCTAATGAATGGCGTTATATTTTCAGTTGCAAATAGGATAAACAAAAGGAAAATTGGACAATAATAGGTAACACTGATTAAGGTCTTATTACGAACCATGCTCTGTTCTAAGTCTCCTTATGTGAAAATTAACTTACTCCTCACAGCACTGAGATAGGTCATTATACTCTTTTCACAGATCAAGACATCAAGGGGTGATTAACAATTGAAAACTATTCAATGGTAAAGCTGGAATTTGATCACTAGCAGTCTGATATTAGGGGCTATATTTTAATTACTACACTATACTATAATCTTAAACACTATACTGAAGACCCTAGTTAGATGAAGGCAAATTTGCACTTAACAATAGGGCTATGAGAGACAGAGAAATTACAAAAGTCCTTACAGTTTTTTAAAGATAAATTTATATCTCCACCAAAAGAAATAGCAATCACTGTAGTGGACAAATATATTATATAATACCCTTTGCTAAGTCATAATATACAGGTAAGAGGAAGAGTGGAAGTGAAATTCACATACTCCTTTAGACCTCTGTGCAGGCAAGGCATCAAGACCGCAACTAAAACTGAGAAGAAAGTACATGCTAATACCAGTAATTAACTTCTTGCATTAGCATGAGTTATATCTATGGTCAACATGAATTGCATTTTTTCCCCATTTACCACCTATCTCAAGTTATATCTAGCCATAGATACAACTCAAGCTAATTCATGAGGTGTATCTCACAAGTTATATCTATGGTCAGTTTCAGGTTTCTTGATTATAACTTAATAGAGATATGATCACTAGGGTCCTGCCAAATAGCAGTGAAATATGACTGCAGGAACCATATTACACACATGTCCAATAAGCATTATGTAAAATTAGGCCGGTGGGCATGTATGTTTAAGAAATAGATGCAAACTAAACACAGGGTTTGTTTGTTTGTTTTGCATGTACATAAAAGAAAAGAGATTCACAGAAATAAGTCAAAGTGTTGCTGGTTCTAGGGACTACTTTTTTCTTTCTTTCTTAACAAGGAAAGAAGTTCTGTCCATTTGGCTGAAAAGAGGAATCACATTGGGTCCACTATCATAACTCACCAGAAGACCCAATAGGCACTGTGATGCAAACTATTATTGTTCAGTGAATGGACTCTGATGGGGGATTCTTAGAGGAGGGATTGCCACCATCACTCTGGCTATTACTGACCAGTCTCCTAGACCTAACAGACAAAGCCTCAGAAGGAACATGATACTGCCTAAGTCTTGATTGTGAGAGGACACCTGTTCTTTCCAGGGTTTTTCAGAGTTGCACAGTCCACTACCAGGGATTGGTTTAGCCCATGCAGCTCTAAAGGTATATTTACCTCCTGCTTGAGTCAATTTCATATATAACTTTTACCATGTGCAAAGCATTTGAAATGAGGCATTAGCAGAGGATAGAAATGAATAAAATACAGTCTCTGCACTCAAAAATCTGCTTTTTAACAAAATATGTAACTATAATACAAGGCAAAGTGAAATTCATTCTAATGACATTCTCGGAGAGGAGCTATAGGAGGACAGAGATTTGAGATCCTTAAAATTTAGTGTATCACATGGAATTAGGATGGATCACTCAGTTGCAAGCAAAAGACAACATCTTTAGCTAATGTGAGCAGAGAATAGTTTTAATAAAAGGATATTGGGTGTCTTACAAAAGCTCTAGAAGGGCCAGGTATGGAAGCTTGGCAAACAAAAGCAGTGTCCAAAATCACATACAGCAGAGCTGGTCTGATGAAGACACAACTGCAGCAAGAGCTGGACGCAAAGTCCACGATGTGTACTTCCAACTCATGGGCAGTAGGCACATATTCGTTCCCCAGAGCCACTTTCTACTGCCTCAGAAAACTCAGTGTTGCTGCTGCCATTCTCACCAGAAAAGAGTCCATGCAGTCCTTCCTTTTCCATGTTATCAGCATCCAGCTTTGAGCATGGAGTGGCTATCCCTCATTGCCAAGGTCTGGGTCACGTGCCCACTCTTAAGCTCCCAGGGTCTAGGCGAACGACTGTGATGTTTTCAGCTTCTCTAGTAGGAGCCAGCTCTTTATAATGTAATGGAGGGTGGGGGACTCACAAACATATGAAGAATGCTCAAATGCTGGGAGACCAAAATTCATTGCAACCATCCATTCCATGAAGGAAGCCACACCAAACACTCAGCTTAAGGTCAGAAGATCTGTAGTCAGCCCATTTTGGCTTTCATGTCTTCTTTCCTTTGTTCAGTGAGATAATGCTTTTTATCTCTCATTACCATCCTCTATTTCTTTTTGTCTTAGAGCATTTTACAATTTCCTTGTTGAGATAATCTGAGCTGGGACTCCTAAGATTTATTTAATCATGGTATTTTCATTTGTGCCCAGGATTATAAACAAGGCAATATTGAAGGGCCAAATGTTTAATTAAAGGAAAAAATGATAATTCTTTGAAATTAGAAGATGATGTAGAAGAAAAATAGATACTATGGCATATATTTTCAAAGAGACAATTGGCAATAATTGATGGAGGTGGATCGTTCATCTCACAACCAAGGTAAGTTTGATACTACAGAACTAGAGGTGACACAATCAGCTATTTGTTTCCAGACAATAAGCAACATGCAATACATTAAAGTTAATGATGCAGAATGATTTTAGCAATGGAAAAATGCAATAAAGAGGAAAATCTCACCCAAGCATTTAGCAGGATAATATGGAACAGGTTTCTCTAAGAGGCTCTGATTCACTAATAGACACTCCCTTGATTTCCCCTAATTATTAAGTGAAAAACTTTTACTAACTAAAAAGAATTTTAAATCAAATAATCATACAGCACAAAAATAGAAGATTTAAGTCATTCCCTCTGAATTCCAGGCTCATGTATACAAATGTCTACTAGAAGTTCTACTTAGACACTCTTAAGTACATCCCCCTAACTGAACTCATTATCTTTTTGCCAATTCCTGTTCCCTTTCTAGAATTTCCTATTTAGTGAATGATGCCCCGATATACCCAGGCAACCAACCAGGTACTAGAAAGTTGCCAGCGAGTCTTCCCTTGCCTAACGTCCTCCATCTAATCTATCCCAAAATTCCTCAAATTTTATGTTCTAAATATGTTCACAGTCTCCCTGCTTCTCTTTGTCCTCATCACTACATCAACATACCCCAGCTGAAATGACAGCATCTTGCACAGGAATTATGGCCATGTGCTCACACCTGCCTTTCCAGTGGGCCTGGAAACCAGGGACCAGAGAACCATCCCCACACTGCAGTCAGAAAGCTGCTGAAATACAGTGCGCTTCATAGCTCCTCCTTGGGTGGATTTTTTTTTCTTCCTTTCTTCCTTTCTTTCTTTCTTTCTTTCTTTCTTTCTTTTTAATTCAGATGAATCTGTTTTCAAATTCTGACTTTTCCACTTATTAGTGAGATGGTCTTGGGCGAGTTACTCAACCTCTAAGCCTCAGCATCTACATTTTAAAAATGAAAAATAATGCTTTTTAAAATGGAGATTTTAAGGATTAAATGAGAAAATGTGTGGAAAATTCCTAGCACAGTAGCCAGCATAAAGTAAATCTTTCAATGAAATTTTTCATAATCACTATCAGGAATTAAAGTCTTTTTGATGTGGGTTCCCAATCAGAGGAGAATTCTAATACAAAGCAGATTTCTTTGCTAAAATAAAGAAGCAGAAAGGACCATGGATAAAGAGTTATTTGCATGCCATAAGAAGCACCATATAACATATGACACCCTTGGAATCTCCTAAGGGAAAAGGCAAAAAGGAGGTTGTTTACTTCTCAGTAGGAATAGTGTTCAAATGCAAAAAAGAATTCCACTGAGACGCATGAGAAGTGACAGAAGAAACAGCTGCTGTGCCATTAAATGTTTTACAGGTATTTATTCATTTATGTATTCATCAAACATTTATTAAGCACCTACCATGTGCTCTATACTTCTCACTGGAAATACCAACAATAGAATTCAAAGTATGCTTTTAGAAAAATTCACAGAGAAAACCATAATTTCACGTGCTTTATATGATGATACAAATACACTCCACGTCCTTTGAGATCTACGAGACAAACATAGAGAGGAGAAGGAATTGAAGGCAGTCACCAGAGTAGAAGGAAAATGAAGGGAGAAGGAAGGGAGAAGGAAGGTCAACTGAGTCAAAGAGTAGCACCTTGACAAACTCAGATATTGGAGCTCTGGTTGACAAGTCAGCGATGAGTCCAAGGTGAGTCTTTCGATGTCATTGAAACATGCATCTGGTTGTGGCAGGCCCTTGCTTTGTAGTGGGACACCAACCTGGGGCAATAACATAATAAGTTTAGTACTATTGGCTCTGGAGCCCAGTTTCATCTGAGTGCCTCTAGATCATGCATTTCTCCATATCCAAGCTTAGTTCATTCAAAAGACCAATATCTCTGTAGCTCCTTTACCACTAAGACACACAAGAGGGGTTAAATCAACCCTTCTTCAGGGCCACTCGGTGTGTCTGCTTCTACCTGACCAAACTCTCATTTCTGATATCTCTCTCTCTGTCCCTCTCTCCCTCTCCCTCTCCCTCTCTCTATCTCTATGTCTATCTTTATGTATTTCTGCCTCTCTCACTCCCCTTCCCCTACCCTCTCTTCTACACATCACCCCTTCATATCTCCAGTTAGTTACCCAACTCCCCCTCATAAAATTTCCTCCAGTATCTTCTTGCCTCAGTTACTCATGGCATTCTCTTCAGCCTGGTTATTGAGAGCCCCAGAGAAATAAAAAGGAAATATAGCCCCCCAGTTCCAATCTCATCTCCTTCTCAGAGAAAACTGTGGTTCCCCTAACTTCTTTACTAATACTGAAGTCACATTACCTGAATTTTAATTCCAGACCTACCTCTACCTGTAAAACCTTCAGAAAGCTATTTAACATCTGTGCCTCAGTTTCTTCATCTGTAAAATGGGGATAATCACAGTATCTTCTAACGCTGTTTAATGATTAAATGAATTAATACATATAAAGTCTTAGAATACCTATTATATATTGAGTGGTAAGTATTATTATCTCCTATGAAGAAGAACACTTAAAAAATACTCATTATATTCATTAACATTCCTCAGGAAAAAAATCCATATCTTTGGAGGAAATAACATTTTGCCAGTTGACACAGTGTTAGATTAACTCTTTAGGTTAACTATCTCACCCCACCCCCTGCTTGTACTGAGAAACACTTGACTGCTCCTGCTTGACATGAGCCTCGCTGAGGTATAAGGCATGCCAACACCTTGGTATTCTCCTTGCTGTCAAGACAGAAAGGCACCAGCTTTGATGCTGCAGCTCACATTAAATCCTTTGTTCTCTCAGAGCTGATTCAGAAGGTCTTAAGATCACCGTGAGGGCTCATCGATCATACTAGTGTGTTTGGATTTTAATTTCCAGGCAGTGGGGATGCACCAAGATTCTTGAAGGAGGAAAATGCTGATCAAATTTCCGTTTTAGAAAAAGAAATCTGGCAGCAATTTATGTAGCTGTATTGAATTGGAGGTAAGAGATCCTGGAGGCAGGGAAACCATGCAGTGTGCTGTTAGGAGTGGATATAGCTCAGCGGTAAGCGTCTGACAGCACACTGAAGGCACAGTTGAAATAGTCTAGGTGTGAGATGCTGAGGCCTGGCCTCAAGCATGGCAAAAAGAAAAATGGATTTCTTCTGAAGGAGACATGCTAGAATTTAGATATGCAGAAAAAGAACAGGTAGGTAGTGATACATGCTCTAAGAAAAACCTAAAGCAGGTAAGAGGATCAAAAGTGATGGCAAAGAGATGGGCAAAGGGGGTGCACTTTACATAACAGTGTTCAGGGATGGCTTTGCTAAGAAGTGACACACTCAGATATCAGAATGAAGACAGAGAGAGCCATGCAAATGTCTGGAGAATCATGATCTAGGGGCAAAGGCACCAACACATGCCAAGGCTGTGAGATAGACTGCTGTTTGCAGGACAGTAGTATGCCACTGTAGCTGTGATGTGGAAACAGGGGGAATGTAACAGGAAATGAGGCAAGAGATTTGGCCCCAGGCCAACCCATGCAGGATCTCGCTGAGAGGTCAAGTGTAATGACTGAGAAGATGCTATTGGATTTAACAATTAACAGGGCATTGATGACCACCGCGAGAGTAATTCAGTCAAGTGTTGTGGAAGGAAGCCAAATAGACTGCAGGAGTTGAGAAGTGGATTGCACAAGAGAAAGGAGAGATGGCTAGTACAAATTCTCCTTCCAGATATGTATCAATGAAGGAAAGGAGAAAAGGCAGGTGCTTGATCAGATTGCAGGGTTGAGAGAGGATAGGTAAACTCCTGTGCTAAGAGTGTAAGAATTGGATACATGTGGGAGCCTAGGAAGGGTGGAGAACAAGTGGCCTGGAACCAGGAAAGGGGTTGGGAGAGTGGCGGCCCACACCTAAGACATGTACAAAGACAGAAAGCCTGCAAGACAGCTTGAGAGGCTCTGCATCCAGTGAGGGTCAGTGCAGGACCCTGGGGAGCAGAGGGAGGTGGGTCAGGCCAGAGAGGACACCAGAAGGCAAATGGGAAGAGACAAGAGAGAAATAAGAATCATTGAGGAAGCTGATGGCCACACACGCGTGTCAACCCCTAGTGAAAGGAAATTGGTGATTAAGAGGAAAATCCACACTGTACAATCTCTATGCATTTAACATTGCATATTCACAGCTAATTCAATTCATATACAAGTTGTCTATATCCAACTATTTCCTTTGTGTCTGAAGTTCTGGTAAAGCATCTGCCATGTATGCTTGACTGACAAATATTTAAAATGGAACGTATTTCAATTTCAGTTATCAGGACGCTATAGAGTAGTGACTAAGAACATTGTCTCTGGCACCAGACTGCTTGGGTTTGAACCCCTCCTCTGACAGTTACCAGCTCTGTGATCTTAAACAAGTTATTTAACCTCTATGCCTCATTTTTCTCAACCATAAAATGGAAATAATACTCATACGTACCCTCACAGAGTTATTACGAATATTTATAAATCACTTAGAACAGGGTCTGTAAATGAACACTATATAAATATTTATTAAAAAATAAAATTAGTGGTCAGGGAAGGTGGGTTACACCTGTAATCCCAGCATTTTGGGAGGCCAATCCAGGTGGATCACTTGAGCCCAGGAATTCAAGACCAGCCTGAGCAACATGGCGAACCATGTCTCTACAAAAATATAAAAATTAGCCTGGTGTTCTGGCATGTGCCTGTAGTCTCAGCTGCTTAGGAGGCTGAGGTAGGAGGATTGCTTGAGCCTGGGGAGACAGAGGTTGCAGTGAGCTGAGATGGCACCCCTGCACTCCAGCCTGGGTGACAGAGAGAAACTCTTTCTCAATACAAAAGTAAATAAATAAGTAATATAAAATTAGCTTTTGAGCAACACTACTGCTAATCATTACACATAAATCAGCCTAATCCTCACAAAAAAAAAAAAAACTATAAGATGGGCTATTGTTCTCATTTTACAAATGAGATAGGATAGCTAAGTGACTCCTGTCATCTGCATGTCTGTGTCCTCCCAAAATCCATGTGTTGAAACCTAATCCCCATTAGGTTTTAAGAGATTAGGCCTTTTAGAGTTGATTGAGTCATGGAGGTAAAGCCCTCATAAATGGGATTGGTGCCCTTAGAAAAGACCCTGGAGGACTGCCTTGCCCTTTCTACCATGTAGCAACACAGTAAGAAGGCACTATCTGTGAAGAACAAGCCCTCACCAGACACTGAATCTGATGCGGCATTGATCTTGAACTTCCCAGCCTCCAGAACCATAAGAAATAAATGTCTGTTGGTTATAAGCCACCCAATTTATGGTATTTTGTTATAGCATCCTAAATGAACTACAAAAGTGACTTCTCCAAGATCGCACAGCAAGGAAGAATAAGAACTGGAATTTGAACTCTGTTTACCTGACCCTAAAGCATGTGCTCCTTTCACTAAATTGCTGCAAAAGTTTTCCCTTGCAAAGGTTACATTTATGTGATAATTTCCAGGTGTAGAATATCACTTATGTACTTAATGCTATGCTTTTTTCAGTGGTTTGTGTGGTGTGCTTTCATATACATCCCTGGCAATGGAATCCAAATCATCTCATACCACATGCACACATGCATGCACACACATACACACACACACACATACAAACATACACACTCCAAGCTGAACACTGAATCACACCCCAAGTTTTGAGGTTAAGTTTAAAGTATATTTATTTTGGTTTGGTTGTTTTAAACCTTTAATGGCATTTGATACATTAACTTTCTGCCACCCTGAAGTATTTTGAAAATGTCAACTGAAATGATTGATTTGCACTCACCTTTTAGAAGATTGCTCAAGCCCTACCACAAAACGTAGATGGCTTATTAAACAAAAATGAGCTATTTCCCTTATCTGTCTTAGGATTTCCTCCCATAAACAGCACAGGACATTTACATTTTGGATCCCTTGCTGGGGTGCAGCCTGCAGCTGCAGCCTAGGGCTTCCTAAATTCCAGTCCAGACTGCTCTGTGATGATGGTATCACAGATCTGCAGCAAAATGAGAAAAAATAAAAATAAAAATATCCACATGCACTCACCCCCAGAAACATCTGAGTATGTTTGCTGAGGTTTCTTTTTTGGAAAGAATCATATTAGAGATGCAAGATCATATGATGCTCAAGATCACAAAATCATATATTCCAGAGCCTATCTTGTGGATTCAACTCCCAGCCTTACCATCTATCAGCAGATGACCCTAGTCAACTTCTCAACTCAGTGCCCAATTTCCTCTCGTATAAAATTAAGGTGTTAGTTTCAACCTTTTAGTCTTTTTGTGAGGATTAATAGAGTTTATGCATATAAAGCATTTGGAACATGCCTGGCACATAACACTCAAAACACATAATCCATTGGTATCATTATGACATGTTGTTCTTTCTACCTTTTTGGTTTTAGAAATATCCTTTACTTTTTTATATAATATCACTAATTCATGGTTGTTATAGAGGTTGATTTTGTTTTTTGGTATGTTTAGTTGTTGATTGTTTTAATATTCTTACTTGGTACAATTAAAAGGTTTAAACAATGTCACTAGCACATGGTGGTTGTTGATTCTTGTTCATTTTGTCAATTGTTGTTTTAATATACTTATTTGACAAAAGAAAAAGTTTGCAAACCTATGTCACCTTCAAATTATTTTTTAATATTTACTAGCCTATGAATCCCTTAAATTTGGGCACCAGTATTCATCCTTAGAAATTCTCTCAATAAAATAGCTGCCTTACTAGTTCATGTGCAGTCATGAATTGTATCCAATTTTAATCCATCCATTTTAATCCAACCAAGTGGGATAAAAGAATACAATACAGACAGGCTAGTGTAACTCCTGGAACACTTTCATCAACCTATCTAATTAAAGGCTGCAGCAGTTATTCAGGCAAGGCAGAAAGATCGTATCGGCTTAAGTAATGAAACTAGGTTTATAATTTGAACATTTGAGGATGGAAGAAGGCAGTCTGTTCATTTGCTTTACACAATATCTCATGTAGTTGGCCCAATATTTTTCTTTTAAATGTGAGATAACATCAATGTAGTCAGAATTTACTCTGCCTGCAAATATACAGAAGATCCTAAATTGAGCCTAAAACTTCTTAAAATCTCAGACTTCTGCAAATGTATTCTCAGACCATTATATCTGTTATTGTGGTAAGCCTGTTAAGCAGCATTTCTCAAAGTTCCTCAAAACAGTATTCCATTACATAATGCATTAGTTCCCAGGGCTGCCATAACAAAGTACCACAAACTGAGTGGCTCAAACAACAGATATTTATTGGGTCACAGTTCTGGAGGCTAGAAGTCTAAGGTCAGCGTGTCATTATGGCCATGCTCCCTCTGAAGGGTCTGTTCAGTCCTCTCTGGCAGCTTCCAGGAGTTTCTTGGCCTGTGGAAGCATAACTCCAATCTCCATATGGCACTCTTCTTCTGTGTGCATTTGTCTTCTCTAAGGATACCACTCATCTGGATTAGGGGTTCAGCCTACTCCGGTATGACCTCATCTAGACTATCTACATCTGCAATGATCCTACTTTTTAAAAAGGTCACATTATGAGGTACTGGGGATTAGGTCTTCAGTATATGAATTTTAGGAGACGCAATTCAACCCATAACAAAAATTATTTCAAATTTTTGAAAGAATTTTTTTAAAAATATTTTCAAAAATTCGAAAGAATAGAAAAAAAGGATTCTAAGGCCAAAAAGTTGGCAAAATTTTGCCGATTCTATTCACTATCCATATCGAAAAGGCACATCATTATCTTAAAAATTTTGAGCCACTTACAATACTGATACTTTATACAATTAGAAAACCCAATGTTTCTCAAGTTTAGGTGACCAGGGAATCTATTTCCATAAGTGACACTCATTTACATCCCTCTAGTGTTCCATGAAATAACCCTCAGAAAATGCAAACAGATTTCAAACAGCCCTATCAGAGAGCAGCACAAGACTTAAACCCTGATCATTGTCTATAACAACAGTGAAAATAAATTTCAGGCAAGCCAGCAAGCCTATGACAGCCCATAACCCTGTCACCTCTTCTTGCCTCTTTGGAAGAAGAGTGGGAGTGTTACAATGTCCTGAATAGAAGCTCTTCACTGCAATTATAACAGACTCAAAATCAAGTGGCAAAAAGGAACGCCATCATTAAGCGAGGAGGGGAAAAACATGACGCTGACATTCTGCTAAAGCTCTTTAAATGAGGTCATGCACTCGAGCGCACAGACTATTGCTGATAACCGGCAGCGCAGGAAGAATTGTTAGGAAACAATAGAGCATGCATGGCGTGGCTGTTTCATGAGTGGGAAGGAAAGTGAGTGTGGGGCGAGCTGTGGAGCTGCCCTCGCTGCTGCCGATAGTCAAATTCACAGCTGGCTGCCCTGGGCAAATGCATCGGCCGATCTCAGCGCCCCAGGCACACGCGGGCCAGAGCTCTGCTGCCACCCGGGCAGCTGCCGCGCTGTGGGTTGATGCCCTGCTAATCCCACTCTGCACATCCCCCTGCTTGACGGAGCAGGAGAAAAGTCACTGTGCAGCGGCTGATGTGCTTTCCTTTTCAAGCAGATGCTGCTTTATTGGACGCCTGACTTTGCGATTAACTTTGGCTTATTTTTTGCCGTATGCCTTTCCCAAAGCTGCTTTAGTTCCGGGTGCAAGCTGAGTGCCTGTGATTTCATTAATCCGGTACTTTCTGCTCTCAGCAGCCTGGTTCACCACCGGGTCTGCAATTGGCATTTTGCTTGTGTCCTTTGGCCTGTCTAGAACAATTGCTAGCCTATTTGTCTCAACAGGCTCATTATAGATTTGACCCATGGACTCATCTCAGACACTGCAGAGGCACCGTCTTCATTCAGACCTGATAGAAAAATGTGCTAACTATGACAACACCTTTGGAGTCTTCCTTAGGCCTGATATGGAAGGGGAAAATGAACAATTGTAGTGCAGAGAAGAGGACAGCCAACCAGAGGCATTTAATTGGAAAGCAAACTCGCCTCAGGTATGTGAAGATGTGGGAAGTGATACCCGAATGTTGATGAGAAACAAATATTGAATAAATCATTTTAAAAGAGATGGGAGAAGAATACAAAATCCGGTGTTTTTTTTAAAGAAAACCCACTCAACTGAGCTCTTCCAGGTATACATAAAGAGGGATATGATCTCCTATATAAAGCAATCGGCATCCTCTGGTTAAAAATGAGGCTTTGAAAGTAAACTTCCAGGGCATTCAATTCCATCCTCTAAATCCCCAACATATCCACATGAAACAACTGCTAAACAGGTTAAACGATTAGCTGAGCAGGAGAATCAGAGATTGATATTCCAATGCAACGTGTCATGAAACCCAAGCCAGTAGCGTCTGTAGCATAAGCCTGAGCTCCCACTTGGTCATTATTTGAAGCCATACAAGAAGATCCTTATTCTTCCCTTTTCCCACACTCCAAGGGACTCAAGTGCACACATATGCACGCACACACACACACACACACACACGTGTACTTGCAAATACACACAGAAACATAGCTGAAGTTTCTGCCTCCTTACTTAGAAAAAAAAAGTAAAACATCTGCTTTTAAGACCGTCTATGAGAGGGGTCTATATGTTTACCTGCCTCCCCTCTCCATTCCATCTTAAGGGAAGGCATGGAATAAAATAAGCATGAAACACATTGGGGAAAATTGTGGGGAAATATTACTCGGTTCTCCTGGTGAGAAATTGAAACCCAAAGACTATTGTATAAAATTCAGTTGTTCTTCAGTCAGCAACATATCATAAATTCTGCCTTAGAAACCAAACCAAAGGACTGCAGAAAGTTTGAAGATCTAGAAAGAAAACAAAACACCAGTGAGTGATTAGTGATTCTCTCCAAGTGGTCTAGAGTACTCTTTAAAGCCGCATCATTATGGCAGGCTCCCTCCAGGGCTTTCTCTAAGCAGTCCCATCTAAATGCCCTGAGAGTCTAAACATGTTTTAAGTTCAATGAGGAATGAATTTCTGAGATGGAATATGCAACCTCTTTGGGATCTATGAACCAGAGTGTGATGCAGGACAGCATTTGATGCTAGGCATTAGAATTGCTGCAAGAGATAAAATATGGTGGAATCCAACCTTGTTTCGGCAAAATTTGCAATTTTTTGCAAAATGTTCACAAGCAAACAGAAAAAAATCAAAGCATTTTCTTTCTAATTGCATTTCTTTCTTTCCTACCCCAATGCTACCCAATTTTTGTTTCCACTAATAAACCACTTTAACAGCAGTATAGATGTACCAAGATGATGAATTTCAATTCAAATGCACTCTATTTTGCTATTGAGACTAAATGTGAGCCAGGCATGCTATGGACCCCTCTGGACCCTTTCAGAAGGCAATATTCTCAACCAAGTGGTTGTAAATCTTGGCTGAACATTGGTATCACCTGGGAAGTATTTTTAAAATACTGCTGCCTGGATCCTCTGTCTTCAGAAATTTTGGTTCATAATTGATCTGGGCTACAACATGGTTTTTAAATATGCAACCAAGACTAAGAACCAATGTAAGAGTAACCTATATTATTTGAGTTTATCATTCTTTCAGATATGTTTCTCTGGTTCTGGCCCTTTGGGGATTATCCACAGACATCACTCCTAAACCAATACTGATATCATAAGTCCAAGCCATAGCCCAGTGAATGGACCTGATATATTTTACAAGATGAACCAGGACAGTGCCCTCTCCCTGCTGCCTGACCTCTCAGTCTCCCTGAATACACCAAGCTATATTAGACAAATTGATAACAGAAGGGTTTGGGCAATATCAGAAAAGAGTTACAAATCTAGAAAACAATAGGAGGTTCTACTAAATTGGACTTTTCTGAGCCTCAAAAGGAATATCCCTCATGGGTATTTTCCCCACTGTTTATCAGGGTTCCCAGCCATCATGCAGCAAACTTTGTCCACCAAAGGGCTTCTGTCTAAAGTCTGTCTGTAGAAATCTCTATCTTTTCTAGGAAAATTCCTCCCCTTCCCACTCCCAGATTCTCCCCATCCCCACCTCATACACCATTTTCCAAATTGGATTCCTGCCATCTTAAGATGCAACTGCATGTGTAAGCCAGATAAGCCTCCCAAGCCTCTCTACTTGCCAGGGGAGAAATGGGGTCCAATCTCATAGGCAAGGGTGGTCCTGGATCCTCCAATTGAGATTTTTTTTTTCTGTAGCTCACCACTAGAGCTGTAGTCCTGCCAGTGACTTCAACAAGAACATCTTAATTAGGCAATTTATCCCAAGGGTGGATTAATTGTTCCTCCTGATCACCTGTGCACACCACTACGGTAAATTTAGCTAGGAGTCTCAAACTTAAATGACCTCAGAGATCTGGGAGATAAGAAATGAGTTAATGGTCTCGGTATAAGACAGTAGAGAATGTTGGGAATGGAATTCATTAAATGCTATTTAGTAATAAAAGCATAAAATATAAAAAATAACTGTGGCATTCAAACAAAATACAGTTGAGGACCTAAGCCAGTCAACTGGCCCATTTTTGAACACTAATCTAAATTCTTATTGAGAAAAAAAATATTTTCATTCAACTTTCAAGGCATATGACCTAGACTTAGAAGGAATAGGAGTCACTGTGGAGCTCATAAAGGGATTTTGCTTGTTCCTGCCCCTTGAGGAGGTAGGTCCACCTAAATCAATGAAGGGCTATATTGGCATTAGTGGAGACACTCCATCCTCGTACCCACCTGTGCCACATGTATTCCCACTTCTACACTTTCCATCAAGCTGCTCCCTTTAGCCCTACCACCCTTCCCACCTCCCTTCACCTGGCTAATGCCTATTTATGCCTCAAGACTTAGCTTAGGTATTACTTCCACAAGGGATCCCTCTCTACCACACCTCCCAGACTAGTTTGGACTTTCCTTACACATTCCCATAGCATCCTGTATTTGCTTGTTCATAGAACACTTCACAACATTAAATATCTGCTCTGCACCCACTGGCCAGATTGTAAACAATTAAAAGCCAGATGGTATTATTTGTTGATGAGGTTGTGTAGCAACATGAATGGTTTAACATTGCTGGTGGTAGTGAAAACTTAAACATGTAATAATACAGGAATTCAGTTCCTAGGTATAAACTTCTACAAATTTATTGCAAATGTGTGCAAGGAGATATTGATGAGAATGTGCATAACAGTATTGTTTGTAATGTCCATTATAAGGAAACTGGATATTTAAATTGTGTTAAGTAAAGTTTATCCATAAAATGGACTATTACCCAGCAATGAAAAGGGAATTATTAAAGCTACATGTGCCAAAGGATGAATCTCATAAACATCATTCTCAGAGAAAAGTTTAAGTCATGGAAGAATACTTGCAGCATGGTATAACAATATAAAGCTTTAACATGTGTAAACAAAATTATGATTAGTTTAGGAACACATACAGGTATAATAAGTTGTGTTAGTTTGCTGGGGCTGCTGTGACAAAGTACCACAAACTGGGTAGCTTCAACAGCAGACGTTTATTATCTCACTGTTCTGTAGGATAGAAATCTGAGATCAAGGTGTCGGCAGCGTTGGCTCCTTCTGAGGGCTTTGAGGGAAGGATCTGTTCAAGACCTCTCTCCTAGCTTTGGGTGGTTTGTTGGCAATCTTTGATGTTCCTTGGTTTCTAGATGCATAATCCTACACCTTCTTTCATGTTCACCTGGCATTCTCCCTGTGTGCATGTCTGTCACTATATCCAAATTTTCCTGATTTATAACAACACAGTCATATTGGGTTAGGGCCCACCTTAACGATCTCTTCTTAACCAGACCATTTGCATGCATGCTGTTTCCAAATAAAGTCAAGTTCACAGGTACCAGGGTTAGGACTTAAACATTTTTGGGGGAACACAATTCAACTCATAATGTAAATATATAAAGAAACGCATGGTAATGATAAATGCCAAATTAAGGGAAATAATTATTTCAGGGTTGAAGGAGGAATCTGTGTTCAGGAAAGGGTTAACAAAGGTTTCAACTGCCATAGGAATATTTTATTTCTACAGCTGATTGTGAATACACAAGTGTTTCCTCTATTAGTCTTTGTAGCTCTTTTTAAATCTAAAATACTTCATGGTAGTTATAAAATATATATTTTATAATAATTAAAATAGATATTTTTTCCTGTACATCTTCACATTACACTATGAAACATATGAGGGCAGGGCCACTGTATCACAGGGGAGCACAGTGCTGATAACAGCAGGCATTCAACAAATCCTTGAATTAACTAATGAGGCCGACTTTATTTATCGCTACCTGGGTGTGAGGAACTGAGAGGACACGGGTTTTGATTGCATTATCCTGTGGGAGATCAGCAGCATTAGGACTTTAACTTAAGTAATCTAACCCTCCAAATATCATCATCTCTCTTCCTTGATGTGGGGGAGGAAAACTGAGTACTACAGAAATCCAAAGGGTTGTTTTTGCTTCTTTATTCTTGTCATTGGATACCCAACAGTTAAGTTGGCAGAGACACTCAGATGTTACTAGGTCTCAACATATTTAATTACAAACCCACTATTCAAGGAATTCAGAGACCAAGATGTTAATATATGGAGATTCACAGCCACTGTAATCTCAGTGCTTGCCACCATATGAACCTGGCCTGGGTGCAGATAGGTAGCCTTAAAGAATTACAGTAAACATACCTTCCTTATGACAAAAGCATGTAAATAATGAACTAGAGGAATCTAGGAGAAAAAAAGAAGGGTATACAATAGCACATTACTGGGGATAACAGTACCTGGTAAATTTGCCTAGCTCCCATTTGTCCCCACTTATTTGGGAATTATCTCTTGGTCCGCAGAAGTCAGTCTTTCCATCAAGTTATACTTTGTGTTTTCACCTCTTCAACTGCATTTGATGGGACCAGACATGAGCACCAAACCAAAGCTTACCAATCAGATGCAGATGAGAAACTGGAACTGAGAAGTATTAGTCTCTGCAGCTGAATAGAATTGTAACATCTGAATTCAGGCACTGTGGGGTGGCCACAATCTACTTTTTGGAAAAAAAAAAAACTAGAAAGAGGGTCTGCAGAGGAGAGAAAAAGAGAGAGAGAGGACCAGTGAATCATGAGAAGATAAGAGATGAAAACAGGAGAGACTCGAAGCCTTTCCAGGTGCTCATTCCAAATCCTTCCTGAAATCTACCTGTGTTCGTATCCTCAGGTTCTATGAAGGTTGCCTGTATTGTTAAAAGAAATACCTATTTTATTTAAGTGAGGTCAAATTAGTTCCTGTTACTTGTTACCAAAGAAACCTGACTAATATAGCTTGGCAGATGGTGGGATAAAGCACAAAACAGAAAGGAACTGAATTTCTCAGCCTAACAGGTGGCAGGAATGATGCACCCGGTCCCATTCTTTCAGCCCTGCCCACCCACTACCTTTCCATCCCACTCAGCAGACGAATTTCCATTTTTTTCAATCCAGAATGGGAAACAAATGAAAGATACAAAACCTTCTAAATTATTAGCACAAGCCAAATGGAGCTGGACAGCCTCCAGCTACCCACTCAGCCACCCTCAAGCAGCTGTCTCCAAGAGCTAAATGAGAACAACCATGACAATAAGAATTCAGCTTTGGAGCACATAGGAGCCTTTCCTGGAGCCAGGGAGGTGGAACACTGAGTCAGCCAGGGGAGTGGGAAAGGGTTTTGGGGCTGAGAAGTTTGAGCAACAAGAGTGGGGACTGGGAAAAAAAAAAAGAGACTGATGGGCAGAACGACCAAATGCCTTCTTTAGCCTCTTTAAGAGTTCTATTAGTCACTATTAAATTAGTCAGTGACAGTTTGCAGCCAAGAAGAAAAAGAAAAATGCCAGACTCACTTATTGGTATATCTCCATGCCTACCAGCCACCCCACACTGGCAACAGGTATATATTAGATGAACAACATCATCTTTAATGAATTACACAGAACTAAGCTGTATTTGGATTGTGAGCACCTATAATCATATCTTGTTCAACTTTGTATCACCAGTAACTACCCTGATTCTGGGCTTAGAATTGGCACTAAATATATGCTTGGTGGATGTGATTACATTTACTTGAGTGTGCTGTCAAGATGCCCAGTATTGGTGCTGCAGCTTAGGAATATCCTCTTGATTATTGCAACCAGAGGTGAATGCCTAATACTAATACATGGAACTCATGTTTCTGCCCAAAAGAAAGAAAATTAAAAAGCTACTTTTCTACCAGGAAAGTTTAAAATGATGTCTCCTATAGTGCAGCATAACTAGGAAGACAAAACATAGAAAGAGGGCCTAGAGTATCCAAACTATAAAGAGATAAGAGTTTCAGTTTCAAGCCAAGTGAGACAATGAAGCATTCCCTACATAACTGGAATACATTTCTCCAAAATGCCACCATACCCATGTTTCCTTCCACACTGCCCATATGCCTATCAGCATCATAGGCTTTCATTGTTTGATTAAGAGAGCTTGTGAGTGTCCCAGAAGGGTTGAAAAATTGGAGAATGCCCATTTAAGACAGTTCAAATGGAGCTCAGCAAAGCCACACTTCTGATGGACAACCCGCCAATGACAGGTGGGCTAGAAGCCATCACCCAAAGGATCCCACCAGGCACACAAAAGGGCTAATGTGACTTCCTAGCCCGGATAACTGGGCAGTGCTTCCTCAGATGTTGCTGGGTGGTCCGGAGGATTGATCTGACTTCCAGGAGGCCCCACTGCACTGCACTGGGAATCAGTGATCTTTTGTTGCTGACTTTATTCCTTTGCCTGTGGCTCCTTTAGGGGGACCCCTTCTCCAGCTATTTCTCTATGCCCAAATTCCATTCCATTTTCTACTCCCCTCCAGGTCTCACTGACCCTCATTCCAGTCCCTTAGGAGCAAGATCATCTGATCTTTTTGCTTCCCTTTCCAGCAGGTTATTCTGACATAATCTTTAGGTCCACTGTGCTCTAGGGCTGACCTTGGGATTCTCAAAGCCTTTCCTCTCTTAATTAGTCTCTTCTAACAAAAAAGCTTTTCCTTTTAAAATTTGTTTTTGCTGCAGACCCCAATAGACTATTTTGGAAATCAGAAAACCTCAATTTGAGTCTTTTTCTTCTTTGCATTTCTGCTACACCAATTCTAATTCTTCTCAAGGTAGTGTGGACATTCCAACAGTCTAAGGAACATATCACTCATCTTCAAGTAGATGCTGAAAATAGATAGGCTCATTTCTTGTTATTATATTCACATATGATCTTAACAGGAACCAAGAGACCAGCATTTTGCAAAATATTTTGCAGGAAGAAACCTTGGCAATGTTATTTCTGAAGATGGTACCTAAAGGAATTCCAAGTAGGACCAAAAAAAGAAATTTTAAACCACTTGTAGTCTTTTCTAAAGTTTTGTAGACAAAATCTGAAGTCCCTGAATCCTAGCTTGGAATGAGGCTTCTGATGCATAGACACCCAAGAGACACCTCAGAAAATGCAAACTCTTAGTCACTAGCGAGGCTTCACCTCCTTCTTGCTCTCTCAAGTTTTCTGTCCTAGTGAACATAGCTGGTATTATGAAAATTGCAAGAATAATTTTTCAGGCTGAAGTCAAGGCTCATTGTGGAGGGTCTACTCCCTCCTATCTTCACTTTGGGGCCCCCTTTGACTCCTTGGACTTCCAAATGATGATAAGTCTAATAACCCAGATGACCTCCAACATCAATGCTATATGATATGGAAAGAACAACGAAAGAGAGGAAAAGAGAAGAAGAGAGGGAAAAGACAGCCTTTTAACTCTCTTGTCTCTTCCAATCCAGTTACATCCCTATCAGAGAAGTTCCACTGTGTGTAACTCAAATATTCTATGTTTTCCTTTATCTAATCAAAGTTTCTTTTTCTGGACTTGCATCTTTCTAGTGTGGTAGCCACTAGCCACATGTGGCTATTTAAATTTAAATTTCAACTAATTAATATAAAGTTAAAAATTCAGCTCCTCAATCATGTTAACCACACTTCAAGAAGTCTAGAGCCACAAATAATAGCTACTCTTTGGCGAGCACGATACAGAATATTTCCATCATTATGGAAAATCCTAATGAACAGCACTGTAAATGTAGACAATGAGAGAATGGGGAGTCCTTAGAATGGAGAGTTCCTTAGAACTTTATGAATGTGACCGATAAAGCAGATTCAGCTAGTAATGGTAGTAGTAGTAATAGCTTAACATTTATTAAGTACCTCTCTAGGTTGTTTCATTTTACAGAAGGGATTAGGAAGACTGTGGTGTGTGTAGTTTGAATCCAGCAAGTCAGGTTCCAAGAGCCCATTCTCTTGGAACTTTGATGTGCAATATAGAAAAAGTATCAACTGGACTTGAAAGAAAAGTCACCCACACCAAACCAAACAGAATCTACTACAGTGATATTTGAAAGTGAATGAGGCTATGCTCTTGCAAACACTGGCTACAGGTTTCCATCTGCTACTTAGAGAAAAGGGTTAGGACATCCATATCAGAATCCAGCAATGTATCATTTGTACAGATGTCAGTATGTTGTAAAATGCATGTTCATTATTATTCCACAATCTCTAATTTTCCCTTAGCTGTCATCCTAGTCTTCTTAGATTGTAAGTTTCAAGGAGGTGGGGATTATGCCTATCTTTAACATGACTATATCCGCAATATTTAATACCTGTATTCAACGTAGTATAGAGTATGTAATAGTCTCTCAATACATGTTTTTGCATGAATAATAAGAGAATAAAAATAATCTTTCCAAGTTTTTTTTTCTTTCCAAGACCTACCTGATCATAAAGTCAGGACTTTCGTGTGTACAGTAGGCAAAAAAAGATACTCAGTACCCTTTTCATAATGCCTTTCTCATGTAATGGGCATTTGTTGATTTAGTAACTCAGGCTACATTCTCTCTTCCTATGGTACAACACCCCAATTTCTATTTAGGGAATGACTAATTCCCATTGTGTGCAATCTTAGAGTACTACCAGTCAAGGATATCTGTACTCCTCTAGCCAAATGGCAAGCCAAGGTAGACCAACTCTCCTTCCAGACGGAGACTGCTAAGTGGAGCTGCACAAACTTAAATGATCAGTTGGAACAAATTCACTCAAAGTGTGATGCCCATACGATTGTCCTTTCATTTCTGCACCTGAATCCCTAGAACTCCTGATTTCTTTCTCTTCTACATCTATTTTCTCAGCTTTTCCTTCAGTTCTACGAGTACCCTGCCTTCTCCCCAAACAAAACAAAGTAAAACAATATGCTTTTTATTAAGTTAGCCAAGTTATTTTTTCTTTCTTTAAACCCCCAGATTCAATCGGTGCATCTAAGAAATCTTTTCCCTACTTGCACCCTCATACCACCTAGGGGTGGCCACATAATTTGTGGAGCCCAGTGCACTATGAAAATTTGGAACCCCTGGTACGAAAACAGGGTAACAGTGTCATTAAAGGTACTAAAATATAAAGCTCTTTCCTTTCTTCTGTAGTCTCTTTCTGTGCTCATCATAAAGTTTGTTCTTTCATATATAATGTTTGAAGTAAAGACAAATTGCAATTTTAAATTATTACCATAAATTTTATCATTTATCTTCATTGTATAATGCCTGTGTTAAGTGCAATAGGAGACCGTTTAACTGATATCCAGAATTACCAAAATTACACAATTCTCATTTCATAGTTCATACATGTCTATGTATTTTGTTCTTACTAGAATAGTAATTAAACAAAAGAAAAGCTTGCTCAAACTGATTTTATTTCACTTCTTGGTACATATACATTACACTTTTGGACTTACTGACGAGTAAAGAACTGAAAGGAATGAGAATTACAGAAACCTTCCCTTTTATGTCACCATTCCCAGCCTGAGTTTCAGGAATGTAACAGAAGTAAAAAAAAGAATATCATGAGGTTTTTTGGTCATTCATATTTATTGGAACATCATTGCTTTCCTTTTGCATTCAATATAAGTTCTGGGTACAATCGAAAGTGTAGACTCTAATGCTGTCAGTGCCCTTGTTTACTCAGTTGTAAATGTAATACAGTTAACATTATATGGGCTTTGAATCTCACTGAACTTCCACATGTTGTGGATCCACCAGAATTCTATCCTCACAGGGCATCAGGAAGGCTATATATGGATGAGGTGCCAAGGAACAGCAGCAAACCCACATTGCCTTTATCTCCTCTGCTTTCACACCTACTCTATTATTCCATTGAACTTGACTTATGAAATATAAGTTCAAAAATAAAATTATTAAGAACGTCAGGATGATGACAGCAGACTGCTAAACCACCTCCAGGCATGGGATCCCAGGCAACTGCCCAGTATGATGCTACACCCTGACATCACAACTTGCATTTGGACCAACAGTAGTCAAGCTACCTATCCTTTCACCAGCTTATGCCCTCAAGTCTGCTTGACCTGTGGACATCTCATTGCAAGAAGATGTCCCTGCATGATGGTTCACTCTGTTCTTTGTGTGAGACTCACTGAGAATAAGAGAAGATGGAGTTTCAAACAAGGGTTTTGTGCTTTTCCTATTTAAATGAGTTTCAGAGAAGCCTGTATAGCCCCACTTACGAAGGAACAAAGAAAAACTCCTGAACATTCTACTGCTTTCTATAAAGGCAAATGAAGGGACATTTCACAGGGCAGGAGACGATCCAATAGTGACTGTCTAGGAGAAAAGATTAGAACATTACAGGAAATATCCTCAGAGAGAAGACCAGAGAGTGACCCTCCTCATTCCCAAAGCCTCCATTCTGTCCTGCTATGGCAATTTAGATGCTATAACATTTAAATCCCAAAATGGAAAGGACCTCTGAGGTCATCAGATGCAACTCTTTCATTTTACAGATGAGGGTAGGTGACTTTCTTGATGTCACCATGCCAGTTACTAGCAGCACCAGGCAAGGGCCTTAATTCTTAACTTTTAACCCCATAATTAGCCAAAGGATTCTTTCTCCTAAAGATAAAAATAAAGGGTATACTGTATGATTTTATTTTTACAGCACTCTTGAAATGACAAAATTATAAAAATTGAGGACATATTAGTGATGACCAGGGGGTAGAGATAAAAAAAGGTGGAGGGAAATGAATGTGTCTATGAAAAAGAAGTGGAGGGTCTTTATGGTGAATCTGTGTCTTGCTGTATCAATATTAATATCCTCGTTATAATATTGTACTATAATATTAAAAGACACTCATTTGGGGAAACGGGGGAAAAATACATAGGATCTCTTTATTATTTCTTACAATTACATGTGTCCACAATTATCTCAGTTAAAAGTTTAATGTAGGCTGGGCGCGGTGGCTCACGCCTGTAATCCCAGCACTTTAGGAGGCCGAGGCGGGAGGATCACAAGGTCAGGAGATCGAGACCATCCTGGCTAACACAGTCAAACCCCGTCTCTACTAAAAATACAAAAATTAGCCGGGCATGGTGGCGGGTGCCTGTAGTCCCAGCTACTCAGGAGGCTGAGGCAGGAGAATGGCGTGAACCCGAGAGGCGAAGCTTGCAGTTAGCCGAGATCGCGCCACTGCGCTCCATCCAGCCTGGGCGACAGAACAAGACTCCGTCTCAAAAAAAAAAAAAAAAAGTTTAATGTAAAAAATTAATAAAAGACACATTTAAAGTTTTACTTCCTTCACTTAAATAATAAGCCAAATACTAAATTGATAATAATTGAACTATTGAAATGAATCCTATTATTCTCTTGCATGAGTGATTTGATGTTGTACCTGGATTTTTGTTTTGTATGCAATTCCTGCTTTTTTGTATCACTATTAGACCTTACTTTTCAGAGTCACCTCTTTTCATAGTCTATCTGACAACACTCATCCAAGAGGGCAAGAAGTCATAGCCCCAGAATACATACAATGGAGATGACATGGATGCCACTGGTGACCAAGAATGTTTGGAATCCAGAGAGGTGATGAACATCAGGCAGCACATCTAGACGACATTGTTTCATCTCTTCAGGATGTCTCAATGCAGGAGAATAAAAATTTTAGAAAAAGATGTTCATTGACTGCAAACCTAACAAAGATTAGTAAGGCCATCTGGGGCTGTTAGGACCCATTCTGAAAGACCAGAGAAATATTAAGAGTGTTCCAAATGTGTCAGCCTCATCTTAAACTAAATGAATCACTAAAGGATGGTGCCACTTCTCTGAGTAAACACACTCAGCCATCTGTACCAACTACCATCAAAAAATTATTCCTTCCTTGATCAGACACACCCTCCATCACAGATGTTTTGGAATGTAACTTTAAGGAAAGAGAGAAAGAATGGAAACATTAAAATTCATAACAAGAGTAATAAATTGGCTTCAAAGGAAGTTCTAAACAAGGAAGTTCTTTGTTCTACAGAATTCCCAGTGGGTCACCTTTGATTCTATTTGGAGGTACAGCTAAAGCACATTGAGGAAGAACCATAGTATATTCAAGGGTGGATGTGCATTGCCTTTTCACAGACATGATTGCTTTGTAAACAATCATGAAAAAGAGATTACATACATTATTAGAGTAATTAGAGGTGTAGATACATAAACAAAAAATATCAGCTCACCACTTTGGGTGTATCCATATTTTGATTTTATTGTAGCATTTGAGACAAAATGAAGATATTGTGGTAAACGTGGACTTATTGACTTAAGAAAAAAATCTTTTTCCTTCTAAGAAAAAAGAGAAATACAATTTTTGTTTCTCTTATTTATTCATTGATTCCTTTTATTCCCAACTCCTCTACATAAGCACTATATTAAGCTTTGAGGATACAGCTGTGAAGAATAATAACAGCAACAGAAGTTTATATAGTTTATACAGGTGTCAGACACTGTTCTCACAAATATTAAATCACACAGTTTTTCTAATAGCCCCGTGAGGTAGATATTACTATCATCCTTGTTATATGGCTCAAGAGGCTTAACTTTCCCAAGGTTACAAAGCTAATAGATAGTGATTTGAACACAGTAATCCTAGCTCCAGAGCCAAATTCTTAACTGCTACACTTAGGTAAAGATTCACTGATACAGCTCAAATTTTAGGGAGCTTTTTGGTTTATCAGGGGAGACAGACATTAAACTAATAATGTTCATGAATATTAACAACTGGAAGTTTAGGGTATAGTGAGAATTAGCCAAGGAGAAATGGTCCTCTCTCATTCTCTTTTCCCAAAATATCTTACCCCTCCACCTTGTTGGGACAGACTCCTTTCGCTTTCATGGTTTTTCTCATTGGTTAAATCAAGCACGGAACAGGTACTTGCCTTGTACTGGATCCTGGCTATCTTCAGCATAATGCATCTGGAAACTTGTAAATTCTCCATAAGGAAAATTATCTCTGGTCCATGGTAAACAGCAAAGCTGTAAAACGTGCCTAGCAACCAAGTGTCAATTTCCAAGCTTCTTCTTATGGGCATTAAAAAAAAATCTTGCTGTTAGTATTTTCTATTTCTTGCTGCTGATATTTCCACTGAAAACGATTTTATTAATGCGAGGATTCAAAAGGACAACGTGAAGTGAAATTTAAATAACTTTTTCATATTACAATAAACCTTCATGTGGGGAACTGATGGTTAGAGCTCAATCTTCTTTGCTCATTGAGGGCCCCACAAGCCTAATTAACACTGGCTTGCAATCAAGGCTATTATTTGGTGGCTACTTCCTCCACAGACCTGCCACCACAGCATTTCTGACCCTACATCTTGTTTTCAAGTTCACACAATAGATCTTTTCTAAAATGTCTCTCTTTCCCTTATGAGAATGAAACTAGTGGTATTAGCTCTCTCCCCTACTGCTTTTCTTTGCAGATTCCTCTTTTTTTTTATTCCTAGGGCTCTCTCTGGAATGAAAGTACTTTTTCTATTTTGCAAAGGCCTCCTTTCACACTGGAAAAAATGGAGTTTGGTACTAAGTAAAGTGGAGGCCCTCTGACAGTAAAATGATTAGAAAGCACTTTGTTCAGAATTCTAATCCCCTGCCCCACTGTGAGAACAGGATTACTCCCCAAAACACGTTCAAGGGGCTCTGCAGGAAACTGGAAGGACACAGGCCTCAGAGTGAGATGGATTTAATTTTAAACTCCAAATCCAATACTTTCTAGTGCATGACCTTGGACAAGTTAGCTGAACCCTCTAAGCCTAAGTTTCCTCACCTGCAAAATAGAAGTTCTAAAGTCTACTTAGCAAAGCTGTTTTAAAGATTCAGTGAGTACAGAACAGGGTCTACAAAAAAAGTGTGTTTTTTTCTTCTTTTTGTTGGGGGAAGATGAAGGTCAAGGTCAACAGTTAGAGCAATCAGAGAGTGAAAGGAAGACCACTTTATAAAGAGCCAGGGTGTGGAGGTCTAGGAATTAGTGACGGCAAGAAACTCACAACCACAGCACAGGCACCTAGTGTGGACTGTAGTGTGGGGGTCCATGGTGAACATCACCCGCCAGTTCTGGAGTCAGACAGACCTGAGTTCAATCCAGTCTCTGCCACTTTCTAGTTGTATGATCAATCTTTCCTTCTCCTATAAGTTGGTGGAATTGATACCTGTTTCAAAAGGTCATTATAAAAATAGTAATAATAATAAAAGTCTGGGCACACCTGTAATCCCAGCTCTTTGGGAGGCCGAGGCAGGCAGATCACCTGAGGTCAGGAGTTTGAGACCAGCCTGGCCAACATGGCGAAACCCTGTCTCTAACAAAAACAACAACAACAACAACAACAACAACAACAACAAAAACAGGAAAACATCATTATAAGAGTTAAGTTAGACAATATTTGCAACATGCTTAACCCAGTGCATGGCACATGGAACTCTCTTAATAATTCATAACTGTTTTTACTATTATTGGTAGCAATTAAATGCCAGTTTTACCTTAATTAAATTTCTAAATTTTTCCAGGCCTTAATTTTCTCACCTCTAAAATTAGATGTAATAGAAGCTACTTTGTATGGTTATTGTTAGAATTGAGGCAACCCACTTAAAAACAGATGGTAACACACTTGGCACCTAGTGGGTAATCAATAATTGTTTCTTTTCTTGCCCATTCTGACAATTATAATCATAGCTGGTAATTGCCCCCTTGACTTTATGAAAATGTACCTCAGTGAATGAATATTCTGTTACTTGCATCTACTTCTCATAGTTTCTTTGTATTTCTCTCCACCTCTTAGAAACCTTGGTGTTTTTTGTTTGTTTGTTTGTTTTTTCATTCATTCGTTCATTTTCTGTCATTCTTAGAATGGGCCCTTAGTGTGGCAAAATTGCTGGTGACCTGGAAGATGTGTCTAAAGTTTCCCAGGAAGATCTTCCTTCCAAAAATTGTCTCTGCCAAAGATCCCACATTTCTACTATTAGTAATTTATTTCGCCATGTTCTCTATAAAAGAGAAATTCATTTTAACACTGCAGTTGGCGTGAGTTTTATCAGAAAACTCTGCTTCTTGACAGGAAAACTCAGGATCCTATAAGGGACTGGATGCTAGAGTAAATGAAGGGTGAGAACATAGAAGAAAAAGCTTTTCAATAAAAGGCAGGCAAGGGAAGCAGTTCTCAAAGGACACCAACTTCATATTTCCACAGTGTTTTAAGGAATAGATCAAGACCTTCTAGAATTACTCTCTGTTCTCTCCTCTTCCCAATCCCCGGCTTCCTTTCCCTCTCTCCACCCATCTCTTTCTCACTTCCTTCCTTTTCTGATTTAAATTTATTTTGTACATTTAAATAACTGTACCTGCTTTCTCTTTCTCTACCAGAGTATTGGAATTCATGTTTATTTTTTTCCATCTAAATAACTATACCTGCTTTCTCCTTTTCTATCAGAGTGTTTTAAACTGGTTCCCATTTCCCCTTCTTAGTTTCAAACACCATTTTTATTTCATTTGCAATCTATATGCTGACACAGCACCATTCCCCTCCCTCTTTTTTCCCTTTTATATCAAACACTATGCAGAAAATTCATCCTGTTCAGTGTCAAATGCCAGATCCACTTTGGATATGCATTATTTTTGTTCAATGTATGTTTTATTCCCACTCTTTTCCATAAACCACCACCCCACCTTCTCTCTCCCTCTCTCTCTCTGTCTCTCTCTCTCTCTCTCTCTCTCTCTCACACACACACACACACACACACAGAGAGGCATGTTCCCCACCATTACCTGCCCAGTAAATCAAGAAACTGTCTATTTTTTATACCCTTTGGAGATGGGTGGAAATATTAGATGGTGAAAGCTGAATCAGTTCAGAATGAATTAGTGCCCAAAAGCTAGAAAGCATGGAAGCTGGAAGCTTATCTAATCCGATTTCTTTTTTTTTCCCCTGAAACTTATCCCAGCTTTTGAATTTGTAAAGTGAATGAATAATTTGGTGAGAAACAGATTTCTCAGAAGATTTGCATCATCTTCAGCTTCTCTTTAGGCTGAATTTTCAACTAAGAACATTCTTGTCTTCTGGCAGTTGGAGAAATTCAGGTCCAGGAAAACAGAATGGACTCACGACCAAAGGACACACAGCTGAAGGAAACACATGTGCTATCAGAAATATTAGGTGAGTCCGTAGTTACCTCCATTTGAGTCCAGATTAAGGCTAATACAGAGATCAATGTCTACTCTGGTGTTAACTTTCATTGGATTGAAGATCTAACATGTAATCTGTGACCAAAATTATTGGAGAGTTCAATTGAAGAAATGCCCCCAACCCTGAATCCAAAAACAAATAATTCCTTGGGGACACAAATGTGAAGTGCTTTGGTATATGATAATTACATTCCTTTGTCTCACTATGCCCATCAGACTCTAGTTTCTTTGAAGGAAGATTGTGTGTGTGTTACTAATATTCCTGACCACTGAGCCCCCAGCACAGTGCACACGGCATGTTTGTGGTAAATGCTTTTTGAGGCGAACTGAACTGAACTTAGCGGATGTTCGCAAAGCCAATCTTAATGAATGATGCTCAAGATGAATAGACTAAGGTTCAAAATACAATAGCTAGCCTCTTATCACCTTCCACTATGTAGTCCCAGCCAGGTTCAACACAAATCTAGACTCAATTTAAAGGCAGATACAGTGGACAGAAAAAAATTGCCTTTCTCTCAGGTTATTTTCCATTTTTTTTCCTTTTGTAACAGTACTATGCATGTTACATTTATTTGGTTTGTTGCTTCACTGAATTGTGCAATGCAGTATCACCAGACTGTAAGTTGAGACAGTCAATTTATGTGCAACCAGAAAGATCCTTGGAAGCAGTCATGTTGCACCGAAACAGCTTTGTCCTGACAGGAGGCTATTAGCAATGAGCTCCATCACTTCCAGGAAGATTTGCCTTTCTAAGATTGCAACATGGTTATCCTTTGGAGTATCATTTTTTATAAACACATGGAGTTGGAATCAGGAATCCTGATTTCCATTTCTGCCTCTTCCCACACTTGGCTTTGGGAGTTGAACAGGTCATTAAACCACTCTGGACCTCTCCAGAGACACTGTGAATTTGTGCTTTTGCATGGATTATCTCATATTTTTTTCCTTAATACAGCTGTTTAGGTTAAATGTTTCTATTCTTATACTACAGATTTTTTCAACAGCAAACATTTTTGAGCACCAACCATGTGCCTTGCACTATCACATCCTAGGGATGATCAGTCTTAAGACTCACAGGAGTTTTGTAGTAAGGTCATTACCTATAAATTTTTTACAATGATGGTGTTCTAGGTAATTTTAATCAACCCTCTCAATGAAGACAACAAAGGGAAGGATTGAAGTATAAAAAGCACCTTTTTTAAAGTACCTAAAATTTCACAGCATCTCAAGAATGACTCAGCCACAATCTAGGAGGAGCTGAGGATCTGGAAAGTAAGCGTAGCACTCAAAGCAGCATTTGTCTCAGCATGGTTACCTATTTGGAAGAAATAACTTCAAAACCAAGTTGTGGTTCTGGTGACCTTAAAAGATGAGGAGGAAAAAATAAAATCCCAGGACTTTCCCAGGCTGGGGGGAGTCTGACAACCCCTGCACATTAAGTTGAGACCTCCAAAGGGCTACAGTCTCAGGAGTAAACCAGAAATAAAACAACACGTGCTGAACTTGCAGCCCAGGTTCATAGCAACTAGGAGGTCCAGGGAACTTCAAAGAATATACTCTGATGAATGTTATCCAAGATTAGGATTACCCACCAAGCCCTCGGAAGAGGCCAACAAAAATCTTCATTGGAGAACAGTAGCTTTATCCTAGGCCTCCAGTTATTTATGTAAATATTTTTAAATATAATGTCCAGTACAGAAATACAACCAGAGAGCCAGGAAACATGATACCATAAGCAAGACAAGCAGAAAAAACAGACAACAGAAACACAACATCTTAATGTTGGAATGACTGAGTCAAGGGTTTGAGTGGAGGGAACCTATAAAGTAGTGGAGAAGTGACACGTGGAAGGGAAGGCAGCCAATAAAAAGCATACATCCAGATAGTTACTGCTATGGGAGATTGGAGCTCAGTCCTGCTATGGGATCTCTGGGATCCAGCAAAGACACAAGCTTCAGAGTTATTCACCTTAGGGTCAAGACAGCAGAGGCAAAGCTTCTCCCAGCCAATGTTAGTTGTGTAATACTTCTGACCTATGGGTTTAGACCACCATAGAAAGCCTCCAAACAAAGAGATGCAGAGGCTGGCACTGGGCCAGCACACACTCAAATGGTAAGGTCTGAGGAAATAGGGGTGAGGCAACAAGGGTATTTTCTATACTCACAAACACTTGATATCCTCAAGTTATCAGACATAAACAATGAAATAACACATTTTGCTTACCATGTTTAAAGAATAAAAGGCATTCTTAAAATATCTATAAGAAATAGGAAAGTTAAGAATTTACACAGCAGATTTGAAGAGGAACTTCTACAAAGCTACTAAAACTTAAATTGCAATAACTGAAATTAAGAACTAAATTACTATATTTAACCATGTTAGACCCAGCTGAAGAGAGAATTGATGAGCTGGAAAATAGTTCAGAAGATATTCTAGCAAATGTAGCACAAAAAAAAAAAATACAGAGTATAAAAAAGAAAAGGTAAAGTATATAGAAGATACTATGAGACTTTCTAACACATATTTAAAGTAGATTACCAGAAGGAGAGGGGAAAAAGAATGGAATGGAAGCAGTATTTGAAAAGATAACAGCAGATGTTTTCCAGAAATGGGAAATTAAACTCAAGGCTTACAGGTACAAATTCTATGCTCTTTCATGGTGTTTGGAAGAGACTTGGATCCCTTTACCACAAACTTTATTCATTTAACATTTACCTTTATTTTCCCTTATTTATTCTTATTATATATACTTTTCCTGAAAAAGTCTGGTCCTCAGAAGAATGGTGATGAGGTAGCTCCCCAATCTCTTAAAGAAAGAAATAGGATAGAGGACTTACTGAGTAATTCACAAAGAGTTCATTACAATGCCAAGGGATTCGTGCTACAATGAAATGTTTTTTAAAAATAGTGCTATGAGAACATAGAGCAGGAAGCAACTAATTCTGTCACTGAAAGTTTGAAAATCCTTCACCAAGGGGATGACACTTCAACTGGGTCACAAAGAGTCTTGAGGGATAAGCAGGAGTTTGTCACACTAATCAGGCAGAATGGGCATTGCAGGCAGAAGGAAGAAAATATGTCACCAAGACATGGTAAGTCATGGAATGGTAAGGAAAAGGAAGCAATGCATGTGGCTGGAGGACAGATTATATGATGGGGAGGAAGAAAGGTCTGCTGAAAAATTAAGATGACGTGTAAATGGAATGGATATTCCTTTAAGGAATTTGGATTTTATCCTATAGGCCAATTTCTCAAACTGAAGTCCATGGACCCTTGAGGCAGAGAAAGTGAGGGCACAATTTTGGGATGCATAGGTTCTCTCAGAAAAGTTTTTTTTCCCGCTTAGTTTGATGAGAATTTAAACAAAATGAAACAAAAACAAAAATCCTAAAATGAATACATATGTTTTCTGGATCATTTAATAACAACCATGCTTAGTGCCCATGGTTACATTATAGTCACCTTGGATACAGTATGGGAATTAAATACTCAATGGGTTCCATTTCATAAATAAATGATCATACACTAACTATAAAACTCTCAAGAGTGATAGAGCCCATGGTATATTAGAGATTATCTTCCTCATTTTTTAAAGTATTCAAACATGATTTTAAAACTAATAACTCCATGCAGTCCAAACAAAATACTGCACCACCAGTTTGCAAGCCTGACCTAAAGTGAGTTTTCAACTTTGAATGTGCTAGTAAGTGTATTTGATTGTATGGGGTTAGATCAGCACATAAAGTGACAAAATGACAACTGTCCTACAATGAATTCACTATATTCATGTTGAATTATTTTACCAGTTATAATGACAAAACTGTTCTTTCTGATTGATAATTGGAATAAAATACATTTTCCTAAAATATGACTTTTGTTTCTTAAGGTAGACAATAAATTGAAACTCATGTGAAATCATTATAATAATATTGCAGAGAGGAGTATGCCCCACCCCCTTAAGAGTTTCTGGCTTATAACAAATGAACAGAGACAGATATATTAAGCAAATGCTTTGTTTATGCCAAGTAAAGGCCAAATTACATCATAGGAAACTGTATAAAGGAGGCTTTTGCGGTAGTTTAAATAGACTTTCTTCTAAATTTCAGACAAAAATGGAAACAATGGTAGAAAATTTGATTTATGGCTAAGCCACTTCAAAATGGTCTGAATGAGTCAATTCCAGTATTTACTGATGTCTTTCCACTGGCTCTGTGCTGGGGCTATGAATATTTTTTCAACAACTATAAGAAACCAAAAGTAACTTCAAATATTATTTTCCTGTTCACTAATCCAGCAATAATTGGATTAGGTAATTGTTTAATGCAGATTTAAACATGCCATAATGATAACCTTATCTTTAAGTCAACAAGACAGATTCATAGGGATCAAGGGAATGGCTCATTAAAATTGGCATTTGTTTATTACTCCACAGGCCGAATTAGGGTAAGTGGGTGGTCTGAATACCCTAAAACAGTAACCAAAACTGTGATGCTACTTAATGTCATTATGAAAAACATTCCTCAGTAAACAGCATTGCCCTCTTCAGTACTTTTAAATTTAAGATACAGAAATAGATTAAAGATAGAACATGGAATACAGAAAGATTTAGCTTTAGCTTTGTGCTATTAATCTTTCACATAATTAGAATTTTACTGATTTTTATCTTTTTTATGTTTAATTGTTTATCTGTTTTTGGATTTAGATTTGTATATTATCCATGAGGAAAAGAAATCATTATATCTAGTCTTATGTGTCTGTAGACTTTATTAATACTACAATAAATAATTTAAGTCAATGCTGGGAGTTTGAAAGAATTTTTTTTTCCTTTCAAAGAGAAACATTGTCTTAGTACCTATGTTACTACTAGAAGATTTTAAAAGGGGATTAGGTAATCAGGTTTTTATTTTATTTATGTATTTATGTATTTATGTATTTATTTATTTATTTATTTATTTATTTATTTATTTATTTATTTATTTTGAGACAGACTCTCGCTCCGTTGCCCAGGCTGGAGTGCAGGGGCGCCAACCCAGGTCACTGCAAGCTCTGCCTCCTGGGTTCATGCCATTCTCCTGCCTCAGCCTCCCAAGGAGCTAGGACTACAGGCATCCGCCACCACGCCTGGCTAATTTTTTTGTATTTTTTTTTTTTTAGTAGAGACTGGGTTTCACCATGTTGGCCAGCATGGTCTGAATCTCCTGACCTCGTGATCCGCCCGCCTCGGCTTCCCGAAGTGCTGGGATTACAGGCGTGAGCCACTGTGCCCGGCCCAGGTTTTTATTTTAAATTTACCCTCAGCCATCATATGAAGGTTAGGACGGGCAGAGGCAAGATCGGAGGCAGGAGTCCCACTAGGACGCTCTTCCAGGAAGCCAGTCGAGAGGTAACGAGAAGTTTAGCAAAAGAGGTTGTTTTAGGGTGGTAGAGGAGGGGCTTGAAATGTAGCATGCCAGGTAGGTCCCTATGGCTCCCTTCCTTTTATGTACCATGATTTGAGATACATTCCACAACGGCACATGGCAAGGGTTAAGGAACAGGCTTCCTCCATGAGGAAGAGGGTAACTAACAGGCTGAATCAAGACACCAAGAAAAGGTCAGGGTCTCTGGATCTCAGTATTATTCCAGAGACGGTTATGCTGTGAAATATTTTCTACCAGACAGGCATTTTTAATCTCTGTGCCAGTGGAAAGGAGATCTCCACTCAGCCGTGGGTCTCTCTTTCTATAGGATCAGCCTGAGAAAATAGCCTTGCCGTTGGAGGAATACACAGGCTGCCTGGTACTAGACTGTCTGAATTTGAGATTCCAACAATTTAGGAATTAACTAAGAATGTTGCCTCTTTAGAATTTAGGCCCATGAGATATTGCAGTTGACCCTGCTGCAGGGAGGAAACCTCTTGACCCATGGGAAGTAGAGCCTGGGTGCAGCCTTTCTCTCTGGAAGAAGAGACCCTAGTTACTGCCGGCTCATTGGTCAATGAAGGTAAGGCCAGGCGCAGGGATTCATGCCTGTTATCTCAGCATTTTGGGAGGCTGAAGCAGGAGGATCACTTGAAGTCAGTAGTTACAGACCAGCCTGGGCAACAAAGTGAGACCCCATCTCTAAAAATAAAATAAAATAGCCAGGTATGGTGGCACATGCCTCTAGTTCCAGCTACTCTGGAGGCTAAAGCAGAAGCATTGTTTGTGTCCATAAGTTTGAGACTGAACTGAGCTATGTTAGCATCACTGCACTCCGGCTTGGGTGACAGAGCCAGACTCTGTCTCTAAAGAAAAAAATAAAATGAGGGTGAGCTTCCAGCATCACTTTTCTGTTCATCACAACACAATTCAAAAGTTATTTTATAGATAAAATTAATCAAACTTGGTGATGAAGTGGATTCAGAGAAGTATATGATACAGGGAAAGAGAAGTCAAGAATTACTCTGAGGACTATACCTTGGCTAATTGAAAGTATGATGATTTCATTAACTGAGATCAGCAATATAGGAGAAGAATAGACTTTGTGGGGGGAGATGATGCATTCACGTTTGGATATATTGAGTTTGAGGGATCTATGAGACATCCGTCTGAAAGAAATGTAGGGTAGGGAATATTAATTTGAAAGTCAGATGTATTCATTATACTTGAACCTTGGGAGGTGAATGACAATGACATTGTTCTATGTAGACTGAGAAGACAAGAGAAGGGAAGGGAATTTTAACATTTAAAAGGCAGTTCAGTACAGTTGGTCAACTGTTGAGTGGGGATAATGCTGGGGATGGAAAGAAAACAAACATGATTTACATTTTAGAAAAAAAAACATGACCTCAGATGATAATGAGCTGTCAACAACATGAACCATTCAGATAATGTGAGAATTTGTAGGAAAGTAGTGAAAGCATGTTTTTGCTTTTGTTTGAGAAATGACTGATTTGGGAAAGGAGATGGCTTCTTCTCAAGAAGTTTGCTGATGAAGAGGAGAAAGAGGGAAGATGGGCTAGGAATCAAAGAATCAAATAGGAGAAGATAATACTATTTGTTTTGCCATAAAATCATATTAAAGAAATACCTTACAAAGCTTTGGGTTCGCATTCTATAATATACATAGGATAAAGTTGGGATATATTTGCCCACCTCAAGTTTTTTTAAAATGATAATTATGTTTTAAGGCATTTACCAGAAGAGATTTTACTTTAAGTATAAAGTGGATCTTCAAAATAGTTCCTCTGTTTCAATGCCCTTCTATAGCTTTCCCTGTCTTCATTTTTAACCCCTCCAAGTCAGCCCTCTCCTAATTCCCAAGACCATAATAATTGATCAAAAATAAAAATGTAGTTACATTGCTAGATGTTCATGCCTTCCATGATCTGTTTCTTGCCCAGATTCAAATATCGTTTAGCACATATTTATTACTTACCTTTATGTGAGGTGTAGTGCAGAAGACAGAAAACTAAATGAACAATCATAATACAGCATGTTGCATTCTATAATAGGGAGAAGAATGGCAAACCAGATCTAGAGAGTCCTCCAATGGGGTCATGGGTGAGCCAAGTCCTAAGGAAATGTCAGGAGTTGCCTTCATCTCCCACAAATGTCCCCGCTTTGCTATGGCCTTTCTGTTTCAGATATCCGTGTCTTTGTATGTACTGTTCCTTCCAAATGAAATGCCTACCCTCACACTCATCAGCCTGTGGAACTCCTATTTATTTTCAAGACTACACATACATGTCACCTATCCTTAAATCCTTCACTTATACCTAGGATCCTAGGCTGGATTAGGTGTCCTGATTTTGTGGTCCCAAAGGATGCTACAGCTACTTCTGCAGAGACATTCCTCTCCATATACACCTAAGAATGTGCTCTTCAAAGGCAGGGTATGTCTTTCTTCTCCAATTCCTCTGTTCCAGCATAGTGCCTGGCATATAATAAATGCTCAATAAATGTTTGTTAAATGGCTGAGTGAATACATGTTGTCTGTATTCTAGAACTTTTTAGGATTTGAGGCAAGGGAGTGCTGTGACCCTTGAAAAACTTCTCTCTCCGATCTTCTCCAGCTCTGTGTTTGGCTGTTAATTACTAAGGTCCTTTACCGCAACAAAAGCCCGTGACTCCATTTGACTCTGTGTCTATAAACATATATAAGATTTGATTACTCAAACATGTCTGCAACTGGCAGAGTCTGATGAACTAATTCATTTGACTTTCAACCAATATTTATTAAACATTTACTCTGTGCAAGGATCTGTACTTAGCATAACTATCAACCATGCAGACAGACAAAGACCTTGTCCTCATGGAATTCGTGATTTAAGGAGGGAAACAGTAAAGAAATCAACTTTTATATAAATACAATTTGGGATACAAGTAATGGAAAAAAAATAACATGATGCACCAAAAGAGATTAACAGGGGAGGTCTAATTTAGATTATGGAGTCAGAGTAGGTCCATATGGTGAAGTGATGAAAACTAAGACATAATGGGGGTATGGGAGGTGAGGAGAGGGCACAATCATCGCCTGCTGAGGGGAGGCATTTGAGAGAGCCCTTTGTCAGGAAGGCTGGCATGACCAGAGCCTGGTGAAGGAGAGGCAAGCCCCTCCAGATGAGGTTAAAGAGGTAGGCGGAGGATGCTGTGACTTTTGGGCCAGGCTATAGATTGTGCAATTATAAGAGTAGTAGGAAATTATTGAAGGACTTTGAATAAGAAAATCATATAATCATTTATGTCTATGGCATAGAAAGTGGATTTGAAGAGGCAAGAGGGAATATGAGAGCCCAATCAGAAGATCTATTGGTTAGGAATTTGGATTTGGTTGCTTGTAATAGAAAATCTCAGAGAAGAATGGTTTTAGAAAGCTGGAAGTTTGCTCTCCTCTCATGTCAGCGGAAACCTAGAAGAGACAATCCAGGCTTGGAGTGGCTTGTCAGGGCTGAGACTTCTTTGATTGCCTGGGCCTTTCTCTCATGGGGTGGGAAGATAAAGCATCCACCAGCACATTCACATTTCAGGCAGAAAGAAGAGGAAAGCTTTAAGGGCAAAGACGGAACATGTCAGCCTCCGTCTATCCCCTGCAGCCCCTGCTTTGAAAAGACTTTTCTTTCCCAGAATTCCACCCAACAATTTTTACTCACATTTGTCTACCCAAAGCTATGGCACATGGCCACGCTTATCTGCAAGATAACCTGGAAAATGTTGAATTTTTTTAAAAAACTGGATCTGTTACCCAGCCCAGCAAAATCAGGCTTAGTAAGGAAGAAGAGAAAAATGAATATTTGATAGGCAACACGCTATCTCTGCCCTGTTCACCACTTTTCATCACTCAAAGGGAGAGTAAGTGTGGTTTGCTTGTGTGAGGGATGGTTGTACCCTGTTAGGCGGAAGCAGACTGTTGTTTCTAAGTTTAATCATGGGAAGAGAAATGTGCTAGAATGTAAAAGCACTGAAGAGGAGGCCTAGCAAATGACTATAAGTTGGCTCACTCAAAACCCACCCTTCTAACTTACCTTCCTGAACTAGATTCCTTTGGCACATTATCTGGTTTACACCTCACATGCAGAGTCATCCAAATTTTGGATACAGAAGTGAGCAATGTATAGTGGCATATCCATACTTACAGGGATATCAGCTTCTGTGGCAAGCAACTGACAGACATATCTGGTCCTCCTGGCGCTCCCAAGTTCTGGGGTCTCAACCTTAAGCTTAACAGGGGCTAAACAGTCCAGGGGTGGGTGTGCTTAGGCATTCTTACTGAGTGTGTTGCCTGTAACTGTGATGTTTATTGCTATAAAGTATCCAAAGGTAGTACTCTAGCTCTATCATACATTATTTGAGGCAACTAATTTTCTGTAATAAATACTGTCCTGCTACAAATAGCTAGAGTAGATTCACTTGTCTGCAACTAAAGACCCTGAGCAGTATAGAAAGTACTAACCTATGGGCCAGTGTATAGGCAGTTTCTTGTATTGTTATGAATATAAATTGTTTATATAATATTATGAATACATGGCATTTTATTAAAAGCTCACTATGTGCCAACTACCTATTGAACTCTCCTCTTGGATATCCCAAAGATACCCCACACTTCGACAAGGAACTCCTGATTTTTGCCATTCAGCATTGTTTTTATGGCTTTGGGTTATGTAATCCAGAAATCCAGAAATTTGGGAGGCTTTGTAGACATCCCTCTCAGTGTACACATTTATTCCACAACAAAGTTCTATTTTGCCTCCTAAATACTGTATCTCTGGATTTTAGACACTTTTCTACATTTCCATCATCATCATCATCATCATCATCATCATTCTAATCAAAGCTACCATGATCTCTCACCTGAACTACCAAATTAGCTTCTTAACTGATATAATTGCATCTTCTCTGGACCCCCTCATATCTAGATTTTATAATTTTGCCACAATTTTTAACATGAAATAAGATCATGTTTCTAACTGGTTAAAATCCTCCAATGGCTTCACATTGCTTGTGGGATACAGAAAAATTCATGAAGTTCCTGCACAGCCTGGCCCTTGCCCTCCTTTCCCACACTGCCCCTTGCTTTCTATCTGTCCACATTCTTGTCACACTCCCAGCCCTTGCACATGTCATTTTCTCTTCTAGAATGTTCTTCCTTCCTCTCTTTTCCTAGGGAACTCTCACACATCCTTCAGATCTCAGCTTTAGCACAACTTCCTACTTAACTAGGCTCAGAAAACCATCCTTTATAGCATTAATCACAGTGGCAACTTTAAATGTATTTGTCACTATTTGGTGGATGCCTACCTACATCCACTAAACTGTAAGTTCTATGTAAAAAGGAATAGTATCAGGTCCCTTCTGTACCATATATTGTTTTAATTCATATTTCTTTGATCACTGAGGTTGAACAAGCATAGCACCTTTTGAATAGTGAATAAAATAATGATCAAGCCAGGTAGTTGTATGTATAATTGATAATTTTGATGGCAAACTTGCAAAGTAGGCATTATTTCCAAATCTACAGGCAGGTCCCAAAAGCAGTATGTGACAGGAAAAGGTGGGACATAAATCCAGGTCTGTCTGAATGAACCCTAAGTCTGAATTCCTCCTACTTGACCATGCTGTCTTCCCCTCTTAAATGACACAGAGCATGTGAGAGGACTTTGTGGAAAATATTGTTGTTTGGTATTTTTTATCCTTATTATCTAGGCTGGGAGAATGAATGAAGGGCAGTACTGCTGTCCATCATCAACATAAAATACCAAATAATGAAGGGAAGTATCTAGCATAACCAGTTTGCACAGCACCACACTGGCAGCATCCTTGTGTTTCAGTTTGGCTGGCAGTCTCAGGAATTTCGTATTTTATTAGGTGTCTTGTGATAACAACCACTCAAAACACAATTCGTCTTGATTATTAATGTCTTCAGTATTTCTATAATATAGTGTTCTGATCTGAACCAGATAAAACTAAGACTTTATTCAACTCTCCACATCTCAGAAACCTATAAGTCATCAAGGATGTAATGTGAGAGGCAAAGAACAAAGGGGTAGAAAGATGAGTACAGACAGAAACAACTCATCATTTTCTTATTTCTGAGGAATGTGCCCTCCTGTATTTCTGACTAACTCTAGCCAATTACTTTGATTTGCAGCTGTGGGAGGGGATTGGTTTCCTCCAGGTAAACGCATGGTCTACTCCTTCTACTTAGCAGAGTAGCAAGAGGGAAAGTGCATAGCTCCTTACAGTCTTAAGAGGACCCAAGTCCTGAGGGAAATAACAAAAGAGCAAACAGAATTTGGGAAACACTGCCAAGAGAAGGAGGAGTAGGGACTCTGAGGACTATAACGGTCAGGCTAACTGATGCCCAGCTACTCCAGTCCCCATCTTAAATTAGGAAAGGGAGGAAACAAAATCAGGACAGTTTTTCCAAGATACTCAACACGACCAAAGTTACTTATTAAGTGGTGACAGATATTAAGAAGAATGCTCTGGTATACTGCTTTAAAAAATATTAGTTTTTTTTCTTTGAGTTGGGGTCTCACTCTCTTGCCTAAGCCAGGGTGCAGGAGCACAATCATTGCTCACTGCAGCCTCGACCTCCCGGGCTCAAATGATCTTCCTGCCTCAACTTCCTGAGTGCTGGGACTACAGATGCGCACCACCAAGCCCAGCTAATTTTTGTATTTTTTTAGAAATGGGGTTTCACCATGTTGCCCAGGCTGGTCTCGAACTCTTGGGCTCGAGTGACACGCCTGCCTCAGCCTCCCAAAGTGCTGGGATTACAGGTGTGAGCCACCACACCAGGCCAACATTTCACTATTTTTCTATTGAGGATTTGAAAGCTGAGATATTATAAGAAGCAGAAAGCTGTCCATTAAAAATCAACCAATAATGGTGCCACTAGAAATAACCTCTGTTAAGTTTTGATCAGACATTTTGCTTCCAGTATTATATGAATCTCTTCACACAGCTGTTAACAGCCTAAATATACAATTTTGCATCTTTTTTATAAGATATAGTGGTATTATTTTACCATGTCATTAAGAATTTTTCACAGACACAATTTGAATAGACAGCATAGTATTTAATTATACAGATACACATACCCTACTTAACCCTAGCCCTAATTTTAAGACGTTTTTCTTGTTTCCTTTTATTATATAGCACGAAAATAAACATTTTTGTTGCTAAATCTTGTCTATATGTGTCATTATTTCCTTAGGCCAGATTCTGTAAGGGGATTTTTGCATCAAAGGATGTGAAAATTAAGGCTTCCAATACAAATTTCAAAATTCCTTTCCACTGCCAGCATGAGTTAATCTCACTTTAAATATTAGCAATTTAGAAAACTTTTAATATTCCAAAGAGTAGTAATAGTCTTATTTTTTTCATTTATTACTGAGAGTCAATGAGAATATTATATTTACAGTTTATATTTCTTCTTTTAGAAAATATGTTTATGTATCCTTGGCCCGTTTTTCTATTGGACGTTGTTCATTTTCTTAAAGATTTATGTAAGCCCCTTGTATAGCTAGAACATATATAGCTTCATAAGACTAAGGCCTATGAGTAGCTGTGTTTCCTGAAAACAATAGAGTTTGACAATTCAGTTGGCTCTAATTCATCTAATTTACTATTAACATTTTAGAAGATGGCCAACGAGATTAAAGAGATAATCAAGACTAATCAAGTAACTTTAACATTTTGTCTATGATAAGTGATCTTTCTGTAACCAGGGCTCAGATAAAACAAGCATATTTTTAGGAGGAAAGAGGAGTTCCAAAGACCCTCATGGTCTGAAGGGAATTCGTGTTTGCATTCAAGGTAAGAATTCCACTTCCATTTGACTTCCTATCTAGGTGGTGACCAACTACGTGTGTTTAAAATGCGAACTGATCAGCGAGTTAGAAAATTAAGATGAAAAGGCTTGAGCAGTTCCTTCTATGTTGCTTTATATTGCTAGAATGATGTGTTCCCAGACAAGGTAAAATAAGTTATACAAAAGTCAAACAATAAAAAATACTTTAAAGGTGCAGAAAAAAAAATAAATCAAATTATTAAGAATGGCCTGGAAGATGAGAATCGGGGAGTTTTTTATTTCCATCATTATGCTTTTTTGCATTTGTTTTAGTAAGTATGTATACTACCAACATATTGTCAGAGAAAACAATAAAGCTATCAAAAAGTGGCCTGAATTTTTGGCAAATTCAACAAATTTAATGGCTATTCCTCAAAGATCTAGAAGCAGAAATACCATTTGACCCAGCAATCGCATTTCTGTGTGTATACCCAAAGGAATATAAATCATTCTATTATAAAGATACATGCACACATATGTTCATTGCAGCACAATTCACAACAGCAAAGAATAGGAAATCAACCCAAATGCCCATCAATGATAGACTGATAAAGAAACTACCATCAGAGTGAACAGGCAACCTACAAAATAGGAGAAAGTTTTCACAACCTACTCATCTGACAAAGGGCTAATATCCAGAATCTACAAAGAACTCAAACAAATTTACAAGAAAGAAACAAACAACCCCATCAAAAAGTGGGCAAAGGACATGAACAGACACTTCTCAAAAGAAGACATTTATGCAGCCAAAAAACACATGAAAAAATGCTCACCATCACTGGCCATCAGAGAAATGCAAATCAAAACCACAATGAGATACCATCTCACACCAGTTAGAATGGCAATCATTAGAAAGTCAGGAAACAACAGGTGCTGGAGAGGATGTCGAGAAATAGGAACACTTTTATACTGTTGGTGGGACTGTAAACTAGTTCGACCATTGTGGAAGTCAGTGTGGCGATTCCTCAGGGATCTAGAACTAGAAATACCTTTTGACCCAGCAATCCCATTACTGGGTATATACCCAAAGGACTATAAATCATGCTGCTATAAGGACACATGCACACGTATGTTTATTGCAGCACTATTCACAATAGCAAAGACTTGGAACCAACCCAAATGTCCATCAATGATAGACTGGATTAAGAAAATGTGGCACATATACACCGTGGAATAATATGCAGCCTAAAAAATGATGAGTTCATGTCCTTTGTAGGGACATGGATGAAGCTGGAAACCATCATTCTCAGCAAACTATCGCAAGGACAAAAAACCAAACACCGCATGTTCTCACTCATAGGTGGGAATTGAACAATGTGAACACTTGGACACAGGAAGGGGAACATCACACACCAGGGCCTGTCGTGGGTTGGGGGGATGGGGGAGGGATAGCATTAGGAGACATACCTAACGCTAAATGACGAGTTAATGGGTGCAGCGCACCAGCATGGCACATGTATACATATGTAACTAACCTGCACATTGAGCACATGTACCCTAAAACTTAAAGTATGATAATAATAAAATAAAATAAAATAAAATAAAGAAAATGTGGCACATATACACAACGGAATACTATGCAGCCAAAAAAAGGAATAAGATCACATCCTTTGCAGGGACATGGATGGAGCTGGAAGTTGTCATCCTCTGCAAACTAGCACAAGAACAGAAAACCAAACATCGCATGTTCTCACTTATAAGTGGGAGCTGAACGATGAGAACACATGGACATATGGGGGGAACAACACACACCAGGGCCTGTTGGGGGTGGAGAACATCAGGAAGAATAGCTAGTGGATGCTGGGCTTAATACCAGGGTGATGGGTTCATCCGTGCAGCAAATCACCATGGCACGCGTTTACCTGTGTAACAAACCTGAACATCCTGCACTTGTACAGCGGAACTTAAAATAAAAGTTGACTTTTAAAAGACTAAAATAAAGATAAAATGATACTACCAGAGCTGTAACATGTGATTATTAGTGGAGGGAAAATTTGGAAGCAGCATTTCTACTAACACCAAAGAAGGGGCATGTATTCAGCGATAAGATAAATTTCCTTGCAGTTACCAGAAGGGAAAACTAGAGAGTGTGATTTGGAGTCAGATAGACCTAGACCTAGACCACTACTCATTAACTGACTAATCTTAGAAAAGCCCTTTACTCTCTGATCCTCATCTTCCTTATCTGTAAAACAGGGGCTAAGAATACCCACTTGTAGGATAACTGTGAAAATTAGCACCAAGATATGCAACACATTTAGCATAAGTGGACACAAAGTAGGTACTGAGTAAATGGATAAATATTATGTTTATTATAATTTTCACATGCTGATCACACAATTTGTCCTGACACAGTGAATCAGCAGAATACTCACTAACTTCCTGAAGGGAAATCCAAGATAGGTACCTAGCAACTAGTCCAGAGCCTAGGATATCTTTTTGTAGGTATTATTTAAAGCCACTACTTACTGAGTACTCACTATGTGCCAAGCATTGGCGTAAGTGCTTTTTATGCAGCACCTTATTTTAATCCCCAAATAATTATTTGAGGTGCTTTCTTTCCCCACTTTACAGATAAAGACACTGCTCAGAGAGGTTAAATAACTTGCCCAGGAGTTGGTAAGTCATGGAATGGGATTTGACCAACAGATATTTAGCTTCATAGCTAGGCTCAGAACCACTAAGGTGCTCAATACATGATATTTGAGTGAATGAATAAATATTGAATATGATGATAATATCCCCAAAGCCAGTTCTGCAATCAAGAGAAACCTGCATTCTATCCCGGGTGAGTTTGAAGTTCTAGCTAGGAAACAGAAGGACTTTGGGGCCTACATGCATTAACTTTTTTTCCCAACAGACATTTCTGACTCTGTATGAAAAAGGATTCCTTCTAGTCAAACCTCCATACAGGGTGTTAGATGAACAAGATTTAGCCATTAGATAAAATTTATGTCAAGAGATAAAATACACATCACAAAAGCTGGGAAAAATATGTTTGGCAAAAGACACAGTAACCTGACCAAGAGGGTTTTAAAATGAGATGTGGACAAGAGAAAAGTAAATAAATAAAACCACCAAGGCACATTCAATGGAGGACAGCAAGTATGACAAAGAAAATCACCATCATGAGGTTGCACCTAACAATTCTCAAGGAAAGACTGTGAGAAGTAGATCAGTCACAGGCCTTGCAGCACCAGGCATGTTGACATGGCCAAGGGAGATAGGGAGGTGTTCAGGAAAAACAAACAGTATGTGAAAGCATGCATGGGATGAAGCAGGGGAGACGACATAGCACAGTAAAGGGACTGTAACTGTGTTAAAACGGTTGTATGGAAGGATGTCCACAGGGAATTATGAGAGGGAATCTAGAAAGACTGGCAGGATTCAAACTAGGAATATCTAGTCTGGCATGCTTTGAAGTTTGCGTTTTTTCCTGATAAAGAAGAGGAGCCACTGTCAGATTTTAAGAAGGGCAATGATGCTTTCAATTTTGTGTGTTTTTAATGGAAATTGAATGGAGAAAGTAATGACAGTTGGCCATACTGGTGGTTAGGATGCATATGAAGTAATAAGGGCAAGAAAGCATGATGATCTAAATGCAACACTGTAGAGAAACTGGAAGGAATAAGGCTGGTTCATGAGCTGTTTAGAAAATAGAAGCCATAGACCTGGTTGTGTGGGATGCAGGAGGAAGAAGCATTGCAGATGACTCATCAAACGTGGAACATCTGCACTTGCTTCCTTTTTCTCCCAATGTCTCAGTTAAAATGTCATTCCATCAGAAAAGGAATCTCTTACAACATTATTAAAAATAAATCCCTTTCCCATTTTCTGTCTATCACATCATCCTATTAATGTTTTTCTTAATAGCAATCTCAATTGGCAATTATTCTACCTATTTATTTACTAGCTATTGTTTTTCTCTCTCACTAAGTCATAAATTCAATGAGAAGAAAGATACTTTTTGTTTTATTCATCACTGCTGAGCCAGATACATACTAGGCAGTTATGTTCATGATTCTAACCTGGGCAACTGAGAGATAGTAGTGCCAATGACAAAGTTAGAAAATACAGAAAAATTACCGGTTTTGGTGGGGGCAGAGGATGAAGTTAAGAAATTCTGCTTTGGAAGTAAATAGTTTTAGGTGTTTATAGAAATTACAAATGGGGTATCTGGTGGCCAATTGATCAAATATCTGTGAAACTCAGGGCACAGACATGGGCTGGAAATGGGGGTTGAAGAGCCAACTGTATTTAACAGCAGCATTGAAACCATTCATATGATGAGGTTCAGTACACACAGGCACTGATCCAGAGGGATAAGTAGGGGCTGAAATCCAAGCCTGGGTCTGGCTTGCCAAGCCTTATGCCCTAGAGCAAATCTAAAGCCCCTGGAGAAAAGAATGTTTTATTCCTCACCAAAATCTCCTGTTGGCTGGACAAGCCACATACCCAAGAAACTGTGACACCTGCCAAAGCGAAGAGGAGCTCCTTTTTCTAATTTGCACAAAATTACAGTCTAGGCAGACTGCATGCCAGAATATGAAGAATATTCTGAGTGTAGAATGGACAAAAAAGGACTTACCACAAGTATCATTCTGTTTGGCTAAATTTTGATGCATGGGTGATTTCAGCTGAGAATCTATTGGAGGCTGGGTGCGAGCTCCTGGGTGTGAGTGATTCCATTCAAAGCCTAGCTCCTTTACTTACTACCTGTCACCCCAGAAAAGTCACTTTATCTTTCCTGGTTTCAATTTTCTTATTTTTAAACTTGGGAAAACAGCAGTACTCATCCCACAGGCTTCTAGAAAAGATGAGGTAAAATGATGTCAACAATGCATGTAGCACAGTGCTTGGCACAGACCAAGCCCTGGGAAATGCTGATTACCATTATCAGAACTATGGTGGCCGCCTGATGTGCCACCACACAGACTCCTCTACAGGAATAAAAGATTTTTCCCCCCCAGTGAAGAGTGCTGCTAACAGAGAGCTCTTACAGCTTCTACAGAGATAGCCATGGTCCCAGAGAGCCATTTTACCCTAGGTCACACATCGTCCCCAGAGTAACAAGCATCCAGTGAATAGTCCATGTGTAACATAGAAGCCAAGCCCTTTCACCCAAATTCAGAAAAACTCTGAAGGCTTATCCCAGCTTTGGAACTCCCCTTAGGGTCATCTCAGCCTCTGTGGTGACTGTATTACAGCTCCAACTTCTCCTTCTGCACCCTTAGTTTTCCTTTCAGAGTTGAAAACATCCCCAAAATAGATCATGCACATTAATCTCCATCTCAGAACCTGCTTCCCAGCAAACCAAATCTGAAACAGTTGGGGCTGAGAGTGATTGGTGGAAGAGATGCTGCGATGAGATTTTGGAGCTTGCTTACCCACCATCTGATGGCAACGAAAACCCAATCACTGGTAGCAGGTGGAACACAGACAGTCCCTGATTCGTGGTGCAATTGTTAAAACTTCTACCAGTTTTAAAAGAGAAGGCACACTAGTGGAAGATAATGCATCAGCTGGTTGATGTATTAGGCTTTTATGAGATATGGAAGAAATAGTAGCTATAAGTAGAATGGAATTGGGTGGCCATTGCTAAATCAAACTGACCTCTGGAGAAAGATAACAAGAAGTCAAGAGTGTTTAATCAACAACAAGTGTACTATGAAAGTCAAAGGGCTTCTTTGGAAGCAAACAAAGATGCTCTGACCTCCTACAGTGGGAGGGCAGAGAAAGCTGAGGACCAAGCGTAGGACTTCATTGGAAGAGTAGCATAAATCCAAAGAAAGTTAAATTCCTAACCAAGGAAGGTCAGCTATGCCAAGCTCAGGGCCTAGGCAAGAAAGAATGTGATCCTGACACATGGGACATCTATACATCTATGTTGATGCACCTGCAAAAACTAACTCCCAGATCCTCTGAACCCTCTGAGCCTAAGGAAGTAGCCCTTCTTTAAGAACTAGCATTTCTCCTTTGCTTGTTACAGAGGCAAGGGAGGATGACCCACAGCCCTCTCTCCAAGATGAAATGTGTTCCTCTCCAGCAATGCCTCACCTTCCCTCCCAGTCACTACGCAAATAATAAGTGTAAAATTACACCACAGCCTAGCTGGAGACATGCTGGGCTTGATAAACAGGAAAGGGAGTATATCCCAAAGAAGCCACAAGACATAGCTAGCATGTAATGACAGGGTCTGGGATAATACACATGGGACTGGATTCTGGGGATGCTTTATCAAGGAAGTTGAACATAATGTTTGATAAGGAAGAGCTTATCAATTTGGGAGCACTTTCTCGGGATATAAGATTTAACACCCTGGAAAGGATTTTGGAAGATGATGTGAGCATGCTACTAGAATAACACCTATAAGCATGGTAAAAATGATGATCCACACAACACGAACTGGAATAACTATGACATATGGTGAAAGGAAGGAATGAAAGACTCAAAGAAGTGGGCCATAATAAAGTGGATATATTCTTCAAGGCCCAAACAACAACTAGAGGACTATGTTCCATGGGAGAGTCCAAATGATACACCATTTACCAAAGTAATAAAGAATACACTAGTGAGATGGGCACCACTGTCACTAAGCAGTTTAGTGGTGCCTCGCCTCTGCAGGCCAGAGCTGACAGTTGGAGATTCCATTACAGGATTGGGCTCACAAATAATCAGGTGATAATAAGACCTGAAACATTAAAGACCAGATGCCAGAAGCCATGTGGATTCAATTACGGTGAGTGACAAAGTCAGAAGAGCTGCCAGGGGGCCTGACCTACAGAGGATATGGAGATGGTTAATTGTGTATGACATTCCTGAGGGGGAAATAGATGAGTAGTCAAAAATAATACTAGTCAATATACCCAATCAAAAAAATGAAGGATAGATGAAGTGATACTTTGTGAAGATGAGAATGAAGAAATAGGGAAGTCACTCCAATAAAACGTTACAATTCCTTGCCCAGTTTCCAAGCCTAAGTTAGGTTTCAGACCCAGAATCCACTGACTAAGAGATGGTGAGCCACAGGAAGAAGGGCCCTATAACCAAACAAGTGTACATAATAATGATTGCCCTTTAGGAACTATTTTAACTGAAAACACTTCTGAAACAAAACGTGTGGGATTCTTCACCCATGCCAGCCAATTTAAAGACACCAGCTGGGTGTCCTGCAATTTAATTCAATTCTGACACTATGTACCTAGAGTTAGCATCAAATCCTACAAGTTAAGGACTCAGTTTCACAAGATCGCCCTTACTTCAGATGCTAATCACCAGTCCCATGCCTCCCATCATAAATTGGGGGTTCCATGACTCCATCCTCAGGTTTAATAATTTGCTATAATCACCCACAGAATTCAGGAAAATAGTTTACTTGCTATTACTGGCTTATTAGAAAGGATACAACTCAAGAATTGCCAAATGGAAGTGATGCATAATGCAAGATATGGGGAGGGGGAAAAGTGTGCAGAGCATTCATGCCCTCTCTGGACATGCTCCCTCCAAGCGGCTTAATATGTTTGCCAACTCAAAATCTCTCCAAACTCTGTTCTGTGGAGTTCTAAGCGTTCTATGGAGATTCCATTACATAGGCACGATTGATTACATCATTGGCCATTGGTTATTGCACTCAATCTCCAACCCCTCTTCCCTCCCTGGAGGCTGGGGGATAGAGCTGACAGTTCCAAACCTATAATCACATGGTTGGTTCTTCTAGCCACCAGCCTCTGATCTGAAACTATCCCAGGGCCCACCAGGAGTCAGCTCATTAGCATAAACTCAGATATAGTTGAAAAGGGCTTATTAGTAATAACAAAGATTCTCCTTTCACTCCGATCACTCAGGAAACAGTGAGGGTTTTAGGAGCTCTGTGGTGGGAACCAGAGAGGAAGACCAAATATATATATATTTTTATAGCACAATATCCCACCCCTAAACTGACCTTCAGCCATTTACTTGAGTGGCAGTACACTGAAGAAAGATTACCCAAACACTGAGAGGGCTCTTGAACCCAGGGTCTGGGTTGACACTGATACTTGGAGACCCAAGGTCATATTATAGTCCTCTGCTAGCATGAGGATATAGAGGGACAAGGCAATAAATGTAGTCCTAGCCCAGTTTCAGGTCACAGTGGGTCCATTAAGTTCTTGGACCTACCTAATATTCATTTTCTCAGTCCCCACATGTACAATTAGTATGAACACACCTAGCAGTTGGCATAACTGACACAGGGAATGCTCTGCCTATAAGACAAGAGCTATTATGGTGGGGAAGGCCAAGTGAAAGCCTCTGAAATTGTTCCACACTCTAAGGCAACATAGAAAATTAAAAATAATATTACATCTCAGGGAGAATGGAAGAAATTCATGTCACTCTTAGACCTAAGAGATGTAGAGATGGTGATCTCTATCATAAGAGCATTTAATTTATAATTCTGACCTCTATGAAGAAGTAGATGAATCCTGGAGGATGATAGTGTGCTACTGCAAATTCAAAGAGTAGGAACCCTATTTGTAACTGCTATACTAGATATGTTATCTATACTAGAGCAGATTAACACCACCTCAGATATATGCTATGCAGCTATTGATCTGGCAAATAAATTCTTTTCCACCCCTATCAGAAAAGAGGATCGGAAATAGTTGTGCTCACTCGAACAGACAGCAATATATATTTGCAGACTTGCCCTAGGGCTTCGTGGAAGAGACAGAACACAGGACATCAAATGATCATGCAGTCCGAACTGTCCATCATGTCAGACTCACCAACTCATAAAATTGGATAGGCCCAGCAGCAATCCATCTTAAATTGGAAGTGGTACAGCCAAAATTGAGCATAAGCAATTTTGAGGTGCACAAGCAGGCTACGGGAGGAGGTAGGACAGATCGACATGCCATCCACCCCGGTTTTTGCACCAGCAATTCTCCCTCACCCATTCTTCCACACCTATGGCCCCCTGGGCAATCCCTGATGACCCACTAATGGATGAAAAAAAGACCTCCAAATTTGGTTTATAGGTGTGTCAGTTTGGCATTGGAGTGAAAGCTGAAAATAAACAGTGGCAGCAATATGATGTCACTTCATGGTGTCCCTGACAGTAATGAGTGGAAATCCTCTCAATAAGAGTTTTGAACAGTTTACCAGGCCATCCAATCTGTGTCAAAAGTGAAGTGGCTCAATGCAAGAGTATACGTGGACTCGTGGACAGTAGCAAATGGTGCCCCTGGTTAGCCAAAGGCCTGAAAAGAGAAAAATAAGAACATCAGAAACAAGGAATTATAGAGAAGAGGGATTTGATAGTGAGCACTAAGTTGTTGTAATCTATCAAGATTATATTGCCACTTATTCTCTCTCGGCACAGTTCTTCCTTCTGCCCTTCATGCTCCTACATGGTGAACCCAAGAACACAACATAATAAATCTTCAACTGAGAGTCTGCTACCTAGGGAAACCAACCTACAAAAAATACCTCAAACATTGAAATCATAACTTTGTTTTCTGCTGTATTCCCAGTGTCTAGTTCTGTCTGGCACATATTAGGTTCTTAATAAATACTTGTTGAATAAATTATTAACCCTCAAGGAAGCTGATTTGACAATACCCATGACAGAACTATTTCTGAGCTCTATACCCAAATGTAAATTATTGCCTCCTTGGCCCTAATGTAGGTTCTAGCAGCTTGAGGAAGACATAAAATGGCAAGGGGAAGAGGATCATTCTTAATAAATTTTGTAGGCCCAAATTGTCATAACCACAAACACACATACACATAGGCACACACACACACTCAAACAGACATACCAAAACACACACTTTTGTCTGCATTTTGGACAGCCATATTATATATTAATAACTTATAAAATCATTAATAACACAAAAATATCATTATAAAAGAATAGTTATTGAACTTCTTGATAAATTGTATTAGAGAAAAAATAGCATTTTTGTAGATCATTAGATCTTTTAAACCCACAAAAAAGAGTCACTTGGTTGTCATTCAATATTGCTGGCTTGACATTTTTTCATGGACATTCAAATGCAATGCATCAGTACAGTTGAAAATGTGCTACATGTTGTAAAAATAATTTATGTTCATATATTCAAAATAACAGAGATATAAATTTTCAAATATATATATGTAGTGTTAGTTGAAGGCCAAACTGGAAGGGAGTTTGAGAAATGTTCTTGGTGATATTTGATGTTATGCATAATAGCATCTGCTGTGGTTTAAATGTGTCCCCCAAAGTTTATGTGTTGGAAACTCAATCCCAATGCAACAGTGTTGAGAGGTGGGACATTTAAGAGATGATTAGGTCATGACAGCAGACCCCTCATGGACTAATGCCATTATCATGGGGTTGGGTTAGTTAACATAGGAGTGGGTTTCCTATAAAAGGATGAGAGTCAGCCTCCTCTCTCCCTTTTTCTCATGTGTGCACTCTCTTGCCCATATAATGTTTTCCTTCATGTTATGAGCTAACAAGAAAGCCCTCACCGGATGTGACCCCTTGATCTTGGACTTCCCAGCCTTCAGAATTATGAGCCAAATAAGTTTCCATTCATTATAAATGTTGAAGTCTGTGGTATTCTGTTATAAGAACGTAAAACAGACTAAGACAGAAAATTGATACCAAGAAATGGGGCTGTTTTTATAACAAATACCTGAATTTGTGGAAGTGGTTTTGGAACTGATTGAGTGGGTAGAAGGCTGGGAGAGTTTGGAGGAGCAGCCTAGAAAAAGCCTAGATTTCTGTGAATGGATAGTTAAGGACAATTCTGGTGAGGGCTCAGAAGAAGACAAGAGCTATAGGGAGAGCTTAAATCATAGAGATGCCTTAAGTGGTCAGGATCTAAATGTTGGTAGAGATATAGGCAGTAAAGGCCATTCTAGTAAGGTCTCAGAAGGAAATGAAGAACAGGATATTGGAAACTGGAATAGAGGCCATTCTTGTTATGAAGTTGCAAAGTCCTTGTCCATGTCCTAGTACTTTGTGAAAGGCAGAACTTAAGAGTGATGAACTAAGATATCTGGTGGAAGAAATCCAAGCACTTTTAGATTTCTCATCTTTTTTTGAGATGGAGCCTCCCTCTGTTGCCCAGGCTGGAGTGCAGTGGCACAATCTTGGCTCACTACCACCTCCACCTTCTGGGTTCAAGCGATTCTCCTGCCTCAGCCTCCCAAGTATCTGGGATGACAGGTGCCCGCTGCCATGCCCAGCTAATTTTTGTATTTTTAGTAGAGACGGGGTTTCTCTATGTTGGCCAGGGTGGTCTCAAATTCCTAACCTCAAGTAATCCACCCATCTCGGCCTCCCAAAGTGCTGGGATTACAGATGTGAGCCATCGCACCCAGCCACGTTCTTAGATTTCTCAGCAGCAAAGTGCTCAAGGTGATGCATAGCTTCTTTTGGCTGTTTAAAGTAAAATGAGTGAAGAGAGAAATGATTTAAAGATGCAATTAATAATTTAAAGGAAAGAAAAATGAAAAGATTTGGAAAACTCTTGGCCTGGCCTTGTAAAGATTTAAAAAGCATGTTTGAGAAAGAATACCAAGGGCATGACCAAGCAATTGTTTGCTAAAGAGATTAATATGGATAGAAGGAAGCTAGGTTCTATTCACCAAGATAAGGAAATAATGACCCTGAAGGCATTTCAGAGATCTTTAAGGAAAGCTAAGACCTTGAGGGCAAGGTTTCCAGAGAGGTGCCCAAGGCACATCAGCATTTGTTGCCTTACACTGCTTCAGTAGTCTGTCTCCCTATATTCCAATACAGTGCCCCTCAGTCACCCCAGCTGTGATTCAAGTGTTTCCAGGTGTGGCTTAACTTGTCACTCGGAGAGGTGCAAGCCTCTGCAGCACCCAAATGGTGCTAATTCTGCAGTTGTGCAGAATGCAATAGCTGTGGGGCCATGGCAGCCTCCATCTATATTTCAAAGGTGTTTTGGACAGTGTGGGGCCCTAGGCAGAGACTCATCACAGGGTAGAGTCACCACAGAGAATCCTCACTAGAGCAATTCCCAGTGGAGCCACGGGAGAAGACAACCTCCAAAACCTCCGAACTGTAGAGCTACCAGCATGCAACTCCAGCCTGGGGAAGCTGCAGGCACAAGACTTCAACCCATTTGAGCTGTAGGGTGGAATGAGACTCACAAAGCCATAGGAATAGGGCTGCCCGAGACCCTTGGGGGCCCAACTCCCACCCTAGTGTGTCCAGGATATGAGACATGAAGTCAAAGATTATTCTTCAGCTTTAAGGCTTAATATTGTTTTCTCTGTTGGTTTTTGGACTTGCTTGAGACCAGTTTCCCCTTTCTTCCTGCCGATGTATCCCTTTTAAAATGGAAATGTTTTTCTTATGCCTATCCACCACTGTAATTTGGAATCATGTGATTTTTTTTTAACTTCACAAACTCACAGCTGGAAAGGAATTCTCCTCAGGATGAGTTTCACCCACATCTGATTCAGATTATACTCTGAACATTGGACTATTGAGTTGGTGCTGGAATGAGGTAAGACTTTGGGGCTACTGAGATGGAAAGAAATTCATTTTGCATGTGAGAAGGACATAAATTTTGAGTGCCAGAAATGGAATGCTATGGGTGAAATTTGTGCCCCAAAGTTCATGTGTTAGAAACTTCATTCCCAATGCAAGAGTGTTGAAAAGTGGGATCTTTAAGGGGTGATTAGGTCATGAGGGCTCTGCCCTCATGAATTGATTAATGCTGTTATCGCTAGAGTGGGTTAGACATCACAGGAGTGGGTTCCTGTAAAAGGATGAGTTCAGCTCCCCTCTCACACACAAGCATGAACTTGTGCACTTGCTCTCTTGCCCTTCCATCCTCCTCCATGAGATGACACAGCATGAAAGCCCTCAACAGATGTGGGCCCTTAGACCTTGGACTTCTTAGGCTCTAGAAGTGTAAGAAATAAATTCCTTTTCTTTATAAATTACCCAGTCTCAAGAATTCTGTTAGAGCAGCACAAAATGGAGTAAGACAGCATTCCTCCTAAAATGTGACAAATTAACTACTTGCTTTTTGTCAGGTTCCCTTCCTAACTTGCTCTCATATTCTACTTGCCTGAATAGAGAAAGAACTGAAAGTTCTGCTTGCACTATTATTTGTGAGATAATAAAAATTCTAATTTTAATCAAAATGATTTTCTATGTAGATGGGCCAGAATAAGTTGATTGAATATGAAGCTTGGGATCTCATATAATTTAATAAAACTGTATTGATCCAGCCTGAGTGTAGGAAAGAGCTTCTACTTATCTGAAGGCTGTGGTGGTGACAGCAGCAGCGGCAGCCTGACATGATACTTTAACTTGCAACATAGTTGTCTGGGACATTGAAGTAGCAGCATTTTAATTACCAATTGTAGATGGTAGTTAGAAATTCATGCATCTCAGTATTTTTTGGGCTGGATGATCACTAAAATGTTAGGTTAATCTTTATTGCTAATCCATCTTTCATTTATTTATTTTTAAGTATTTGGTTATGTTTACTATGTTTAAAAGTAATATTTACACACTATAAAAATGCTAAAGCTAAAGTTATGGCCCTCCTCTTCCCTTCCCAATTCAATCCATATTTCATTATTATGAACAGGGAATGTATGTGTGGCGGGGGTATAAATATTTTATATACATTCATTTTTATATAAATGAATTGCAGAATCATCCTATTTTTTATATTTTTTCAATCATTTGCCAGATGGTCTATGATATGGCTTGGCTGTGTCCCCACCCAAATCTCATCTTGAATTGTAGTTCTCATAACCCCCACATGTCATGGGAGGGACCTGCAGAGAGGTAATTGAATCATGGGGGTGGGTTTTTCCCATGCTGTTCTTGTGATAGTGAATAAGTCTCATGAGATCTGATGATTTTATAAAGGGCAGTTCCCCTGCACATGCTCTCTCTTGCCTGTGTCCATGTAGGACTTGCCTTTGCTACTCCTTCGACTTCTGCCATGATTGTGAGGCCTCACCAGCCATGTGGAGCTGTGAGTCCATGAAACTTCTTTTTCTTTATAAATTACCCTGTCTCGGGTATGTCTTTACTAGCAGCATAAGAACAGACTAATATAGTCTATATTTTGGTTTTATTTTGTTTCATAAATTTTCATTTCTGACCTGCTTTTAGTTCTTCCAGTGTTAATTTTGTAACCACATAAAATACACAGATGTCTCTGTTTCTTGGTTTAACAATGTTATTTTGAATATGTTGTCTCTAATATGAAAGGTGAGAACATTAGCATGTATACCTCTCTCCTTGTTCCTTTCCAAATCTCCACCACCTCACAACCTCAGTTTTGTCAATGGTATTATTACTTTTTCACCTTGTCAATCATAACAACATTTATAATTTGGTTTGCAACCGTAATTCTAATAGTTTGTTAGCCCCTTCTCTTTTTGTAATAGCTTTCTAATGCCAGAGTTCTTCATTTCCATTCTCATAATTGGCATAATTTCTTTATTAATTACAGCTCAAATGTTTGAGAATATATTACTCCTGTATTTATTCATAAACAAATTGGCTTGATACAAATTCTCGGATTACCCTTTATTATCTCCTCTTAGACCTCTAAAACTATTGTTACAGTATCTCAAAAATTTGAGGCCAGTCTGATTTTTCCTCTCCGTATGCACTTACTCTTTCTACATGGATATCAATAGGGCTCTTTTTAATTTTTTCCTGGGGTTCGCTGCCTCAGCACACCATGCCTTGGGGTTATTTTTGTATTTTTTCTTTTGTGCTGTTCTTTCTGGAACAACCTGATGTAAGAGAACAACACACTCTCCTGGAGGTCAGAAGACCTGGGTACTAAAACTTGACATAAGTGGATGATTTTGAATAAGTTATTGAAGCTCTCTGGGACCCAATTTCTATATAGTAATATAGGAGGAAACATTACATTATCTCCAAGGAAACTTCTAGCTCCCAAAGCCAATGATACCCATTCAGATGCATGGCTTTATGCAATATTTATTAAGCTACTGCAATTCTTGATAAACTGATGCTATCATAATAAATTTAAGTTAATTATAACAAAAAAGAGAGAATAGATGTGAATATCTCTTTAGCTCTTCCTTCTTGCTACAGGTTCAGTTGGTTAACATTTAACATAAATGAATGTTCATACATGATGCTATAAAGGATATGGGAGAATAAGTAGGAGAAAGAAACAAAAAACATTCAAAGCCTCAGGCTTTATTCTTAGGGTCAAGGTTCAATCTTGCTTGGAGTCATCATATCAGTGGGAAAATCGCTGGGCTATGAGTCCAAAAATCTGGATTCTTGTCCTATTAATGCAACCGACTCATTGGTATGAATTTGGGCAACTGAGTTAGATAAACCCAGATTTGAATCCTGGCTTTGCCATTTCTAAGCTGTGTGATGTTGGACAAATTACAACATTTCTCTGAGCCCCAGTTCGCCCATATGTAAATAACAATAATTATTCCAATGTTCAAGTGATGTTGTGGGTATTAAATGAAGCACATTTATTTAAATGGATGTTTGGTTCTCCACCTCCAAGCCACTTTCTGTCTGAGTGCTCTTCCCATTTTAACATTCTGTGAGTCTAATTAAAATTGGGACAACATAACATATTGTTCATTTCCCCCCATTTCTCTGTAATATTTTTATAAAGCACTTGTCATTATAGTTTGGGTGTAACATTTTTCTATTACTTGGAAATCTCATTTTTAATAAAATATTTACTGAAGATCCATTTATGGTCCCTAATTAGGCATGACTGATGGGTATCCTTGAGACCACCGTTTAGTAATTGCAAAATAGATACCATAAAAATACATAAAGAGGAAGAAAACTGCCTCATAGCAGCCAGATTCTCCTCATTCCTCTATTTAACAGTTTCATTAGATCTGGGGAATTCTCTGAGGTCAAAAAGAAATTATATTTGTGAACAAGAAACTTGACATTTTGTTTCTAAATAATTCATCTGCAGAATCTGAATTTGACATGAAATCTTGTTCAATTAAAGAAAAGAAGTTAAATATAGTATTTTGCAAACAGAAAACAGGTGCTGGTTAATATACTATATTCTGGTTCTGTTAAAAATGCAAAAGAGAAATAAACTATATGCTTAACTGCTTTAACTTTTAATTTTGTTTCCTGAAGCCATACATCATCTGGCTAGGTGATGGATGGTATCATTTAAACTCAATTCTCAAAAAAAAAATAGTCCATTAGGTTGCAAATAAAATTGTCATATTTTCCATTGACAAAAAGAAAAGGTAAGAGATGAATAAATTAGCAATCTAGCATTCCTCCTCAGGGAATCTGGCATTAAATTTTTTTGAAGTAGTGAGCAGTGTGGTGGAATCAACTCTAGGATGAGCTCTATTTACTAGTAAGGTGACCTCAGGAAATGGCTCCATCTCTTTGGGCCTCATTCTCTTCATCTATAAAGTGGGGGGGGGGGGGGAAACTTCCAAAGGTTGTTTTAAAGATGAGACTAAGATAATAACTTAGAAAAGGCATTGTAAAATGAAATGGCATCATTAATAATAGCTAATAATTAAAATGAAATCCTGTCATCTTTTCATGCTTTTTATTTCATTTTCCTACAGCCCTAAATCCAGAAAATTTTTATTTCTTCCTTTTCTCTCAGTTTGCAGGGGAAAGTATAAATTTTAAGAAACTATCACATTCCTCTAGATTTTAGCTCCAAATTTAAAGCCTTAAGACATATCCATCTAATCAAATCAACACATCTTTGGGAAAGAAGGAATGCCGAGGCATGTTAATTTATGAGACGTTATAAAACAGAATCACATTAAGCAAAGCCTCTTCAGTAAAGACGAGGCTGAATATTGGAGTCCTCCTTTGAAAAGGGACTTATTCCAAACTCTTTTTTCCAATCTCTTTTTTCTAACGCCTTGAGCTGGATGTCTTCCTTTTGCTTCGCCTTCTTGTTCTCTGCCCTCAAATGCTGATCTGTCTGCCTGTAGCAGCAGTCTCCCCAGCCCTGGTTGACTTCAGTCAAAGAGGAGCCTCGCAGGAGACTGGAGGCAGGAAGGAGGCTGAAGGTGATATATTTCCGCAGCCCCTCCCATGGACTGGCCATGGCCTTCAGCTAAAGGTCACAGCTTCTTCTCTGTTTCTACTCTGGGGATGGCTCCTTCCTCCACCCTTGCTCATTTAGCGGCATTAATGGTGTCTGGGCACTGTACCGCCCTTTATGGTTTTCCTACACGCTGCAACATTGTAAACAGGCTTTTTAGTAAACTCTCCTCCAATTGCTCATTTTGGACACAACTCCACTTACTTTCAAGCCCCTAATGACTACACCCTTTTATTCTCAACCTTCCACCCAACTCTACCTAGCACCCATCCACTTCCAATTCTAGGTCTTTATAGGAGAGGAAATATTTCACCTTTATTCTGTTAGAATCTCTAGCTGGGCTTAAGAATTTAACATAAGACAGAATAACTGGAGAAAAGTATACAAGTTTCCTTTTTTTTTTTCTACATGTTGGTGAGAGTTTCACAAGAAAAATGAAGACCCAAAGAAGCAGTTAGAGTTGAAACCTTATATACTAAGTTGGACAGAGAGTAGTAAATTGAGAAACATGATAAGGCAAAGGGAGCTGGGCTAGGGTAGCTAATCTTGAAGAAGTAACTAGGAAGACAAAGGTTCCTTTGATAAAGCTTGTTTTGTATAGATTTCTGTCAGCCTCAGCTTTCCATTCTTAGTGATAAGAATGTTTCATTCTTTCTGATATAGGGAAGGGATCCTCCACAAAGTCGTTTCATCTCGTGATTTCAGGAAGAAAAAGAAAGTTCCAAGTGTCCTTCTTGCATCTGCTGTTTTACAAGCGCTTTCAACTCAAAATCATCAATATGTCAGGGCAGTGTATTTGGGGGTGGTATGTTCTGAACTCGTTCATGCTGTTTGGTTTGGTGCCTGAACACCAGCATTTCTCAGACTTAGGGATTTGAAGACCCCTGAGAATACATTTATGACATCTCAGGAGTCTATGGATACCAGTCGGGAAAGCATTGTTTTTGTCTATTATTCCACCCTCACTCCTCAGCATGAGAGCCCCATGGACTAACTCTTTTTCTATTTAAAGGAAAATGAACTTACTAGGAAGAAATCAAAATAACAATTCTATGTTGCTGTTTCATTTTTATAACATTACATATTACAAAAATCCAATAGTCTACATGACCTTAGATTTTTAGGACTAAGACAAAAACATAGAATTTAATGCAATGTTTTTATTTTATAAAATGAATGAATTAAGATTTAAAGAAGTGAAGTGATTTACTCAAGGCCATACAGCTGTCATTGACCAAAGCTATAATCTGCTTCCTGAGTCCTAATCCAATGCTATTTTCTGCCCAATACCATGCCCAGTGTACACTATCTTATATATAAGATAATGAAAAACATAACGTGTGCCTGAATAGGAAGATTTTTCTAAGAATCTATTCCTAGGAGTGAAGAAATTATAAATATGTGAGATATTAGAGCTAAATAAAAGATACTTTAGGACTCCCTGATTTTCTAGACAGGGAATCTGAGCCCCAGGAATCATCAATATCTTGTGCTCCCTACATTTCTTGGATTATTTCTATAGCATTTTCTCCATCACTTTCAGGATCTCTAGGGGAACTCTGAATAATTTTATAACCAGAATGTCTCCATAAATCTGTCATTTTTCTTGATGGTAGGATTTTAAGGCTCAAAGAGGTAGAAAGCTACAGAATGAAAAAGCAAAATATGCCCTCTGATAGTGAATATTACAAGAGCTGACCTGTAAATTGAAATATGAGTTAGTTAGCAGATCCCTTTATACCAGCTTGTTGGCAACTGACAAAGGCTCTGTGAAAAGAACGTCCTTGACCAGTGAGCCCACAGAGTCCAGGTATCCTTGGTAGTGCATGTTCTATTAGTATGTACTCTGGTACTAACAAATACAAGGAATGCTTTCACCAGTGCAAGACATTCAAGATAAAGTTTTCAATCTCCATCTGAGGAAGGAGCAACTACCATTCAATCCATGGGAACACTTACTCAGTGTCAAAAGATGCTATTAACGCTGAGCTGGCATCATTTTTCATCTTAAAGAGGGCACTAAATAAGCACAGTAAATTCATACCAGTGAACCTACATGTACTAGCCATAAAATAGCACATTGTTCAGGTTGAATTCCTTTATTCATGGTTATTCTTTGAGTCAATTGGCCAATGACTTTGCCAAATTGTTAATATCTATATTGAGGAAAGCCATGAAATTGAGGTCCAGGGCCCCCACTATGTTATAATCAGCTCCAATTTTCCTTTTCTGCCATAATCAGTGGGCACACTGGAATTTGGAGAGAGACACCTGCGTTTTGTCCTTAGGTGTCCCTTTCAGACAATGCAGGGCTACTCATCCCTGGTATCTGGTCATTGCATTTTGCTCACCTTTAGAATAGGAAGACCTTTTGGAACACAGGCATTTTGCTCAGTCAGGTTAGAGCTTCTCTATCAAAAAAAGAGACTGGAGGGGGGAAAAAGAAGTGAGATGTCTTCATGTCTGAAATCCTATTGAGAAAATTCATAGATTAGGAAGGCGATTTGATTGGATAATCCTCAAGGTCCCTTCCAACTCTCTAATCCTCTGGTTAGGAACTACAATGTGCGTCTCTGCCATGGTCTACAGCTGAATTAATCCACCAAGGTTTGCCACAGAGTAACCTAGACTTCCATGTGTCTCACTGACAAACCCTCCAGCCCCTTTCTCCACTCCACCCTCTATCCAGAATGCAGTGCTATGACTCTCTGAGACTTACCTGACCAAAAGAAGGTCTTCTACAGCTGCAGAAGATTTCTCAGGCTCTTCATTCTGTTTGAAATCTTTAAACTGTCTGTAAAACAAGAGAGTCCAGAGGTGCAGCCCACAAAGACCACTAGGGTGCTTAACCCAGTTTACTGCAGAGTGAGAGCCTCACAATCCTAAGTTTGAATCCTGGTATAACCTTGGTCCAGTTAATTACATTCTCTAAGGACCCATGCTGTCATCTATAAAACTGAGCACAGATACCTATCTAGTGGGGTGTATGAAAGAGTTAAAAGAGATCATATATGAGGCTTGCACTGAAGTTCATCTCCAGGCCTGGGCTTTAGTCAAAATCTGGTACAGAGCTTCAGCTTTAGCCCTGATCTTTAAAAAGCATGATAGACAATTTACCTACTTCATCAGCATTTCTTGCATCCCTCACCTTGAAAGTGGTCAATGATTGTGTGCTCTCATCAGTAACACAGGATCAATACAACACACAACAAGATCGGTAATGAGAACAAGGGGTTCTATTCAGATTCATCATTAATATCTTTATATTCATTTTCTAGGAAGCTAACATTCCTGACCCTGCTTTATTTTTCTGTCTAGTCCTTATCACTACTTGACTCAATAACACGATGATATTTGTGTTTTCTACATATTTTCTGTCTCCCTAACTAGTACATAAGCTACACCAGGGCAGAAATTTCGTGTCTCATTTATCGCAGTTTCCTAAATGCCTAAGCAGTGCCAGCCACTTCACAGGCACTCAATAAATTATTGTCAAATGACTGAATAAATGAATGAATCAGCAGCAGGTCCTAATCTCTATCCTCATACTCAGACCTGCAAGAACAATCTCTTTTTTTATTCCCCTGTAACTGAACTGAGCTGCTCTTCACCAGATTAGCAGTGTGGGATTCAGCCCCTTTCCTAAGGTGGGTCTATTACATATAAGGTCTGGGCTTTACACAGTATCAAGGTGTAGGGTGGCACCAAGACCTCAGAGTAACTTTTCACTTTACCATGCTGATACCCACTGTCATTTTTCCATACTGTTACCCACAGATATATTCATTCTAGTAGCTGCCATGTCGTTTCTTCTATTCCACCAGACTTTGAGTAGCTCTCTTTTCCTGCTGTTTCTGAGCCACTCCTGGACACCCAGGAAACACTGTGCAACTCCCATGCCACATTAGAACTGAGGGGAATCCTGCATTTCTGAAGTCCAGTCTGCCTAGACATAACACAGTCACTCTTCTTCTAGCGTCTATCACTTAACGAGGGCTGTAGCTAGGAGAGGACTCAGAGACCCTCTGTTTTCAGATTCAACAAGTCCATCTGAGTTTTCCAGTGGTCCAGAAAGCAGGGCACACACAGCTTCTTCCTTAGGGACTCATTGGTGCTGCTTCTCTAGCTCCTATCCCTAGTGAGAGAATTCTTAGGCACTCTTTGTTGAGCATTCTGGGAATCTTCTCAGAATCTCTGCTTTTGAAACTCAAAAACCAGGAAAGCAACTCCCTTTTCTCTTTTCTATGTAGGCATTTTCTTCATCTAGTCCAGTGAACACAGACTAGTTTAGTTTGTCAAATGTGGTAGAAGAGACAGGTATAAGAGGAAATATAAGAAAGAAAATATGTGTTAGCATTTCCAAAGTATCATCCCCACCCACCAGCATACACACATACAAAACTGAGCAAATTTAAAAGTATCAGTTCAGCTGTTTCAGCCTCTCAATGAAAACTCGCATTCTCTCTTATTTGGGAAATAGCAGACCAATTTACGTAAGAGCTCTCAAACCCTCCTTCTAATAAACTTGTCTAGGAATTGTCAGCAATATCTATAAATAGATATTATGGTATCAAACTCTCAACATCAAGGAATGCAAAGGAGGCTTATTCTCCCAGACCTGCTTTACTATCACCTCCTCTGAGAAGCCTTCCCTGTTGTCCCAATTAAAAGGTCACCAGTCCCTCCATAGCGTCCTTCACTATATCCTATTGCGTTAACCAAATTAAGTTAGGCTGCAAGTTGCAGAAAATGCTAAAGAATAGTAGCTTAAACAAAATGTGTGCTTATTTTTCTCTCATGTAAATGAAATGTGAAGGTAAGACACCCAGGCTGGAGGCTGGCCTCATAGTCACCAAAGGATCTAGATTTGGCAGTAAATCTACTTTGCTGCTGCAATATTCTCTCCCTGCAAGATATCCAGCTCAGAGAGAAGACGACTGCTGAAGCCCCAGATATCACTGACAGCAGCGAAAGAAAAGGAGACATTAAAGAAATATCTGTTTACCTTCAGGAAACATTCCAGATGTTGCACACAAATCTTGTGTTTATCTCTCATTGGCTATAACTTACTTGCAAGGCCATACCTAGCTATAAAATGGAGTTGGGGATATAGTATTGTAGCCAAAGGGCAATGTTTTCAACAAAAGTTTGGAATTCTTGTTTGTAGAAAAGAAGAAAAGATGGACACTAAAAGGCATCTCACACTCTTCCACCTCTTATTTTTTTTTGTTTGTTTTATTGTTGTTGTTTTTTCACCCCTTCTTATAAAATGGTCACCATGCTTTTTACCTATCTTCTGAGCCAGATAGTCAGTCTCTCAAAGAAAAAATAAAAGAAAATAGCATCTCATTTATTTTTCTTTCCCAGATTCTAGCACGAGACCTGATTGGAGTAACACTCAGTAAATTCTTATCAGTAAAGGAGAATTTGAAATTCCTGCAATGTGTCAGGCACCTGATGTACGTAATCTCCAGTTCCTAATTAAAATACAATACCAAAACCAATAAAAGTCAGTTTAAAAAGAACCTGCTTCTTTTTTTGTTTTTTTCTAAAAGAAAAAAAAAATATGGGAACACTTTTTTCCTTTTCCTTTTCCTTTTCTAAAAGAATCCCATTTTAGGGGAAATGTAGAAAATAGACTCAGAAATATTAAGTCACTTACACAAGATTTCATGTCCTCTAAGTGGCAGAGGTCAGAATTAAAGAAAGCACTGCCTGATTCCAAAGTCACACTCCTCCTACTTCATGGGTGTCCCTATTCATTGCTTCTGGGATTTTCTTCCCTCCCACTATGGTGACAGTACCAGAGAGGTAACATGGGCTTCTGAACCTTGGTTTACTGAGGCCTATGATCAGCCATATCATGACCACTCTGGTGGGAAAAGTGGCTGGTGAGAGCAGTGCACCACCCCAGGCTCTTGAAGGTGAAAACTTTTATTTACCGTGAAAACTCTTCCCTATTTAGTCTCACACTTTACCGTCTATGCCAACCATTCCTTTACTCCATCCCAAGCCCTACTGTAAGGGCTGGATGATATGAGTCTGTTCTATTCTGCCTTGGTGACTTCATTTGCACGTAATTTTGCTCATCTTAGTGTCTTGAGATAAGGAAAGGCTTTGGACCACCAAGAGTGATGCCTGCCAGGTCCATGCTTACCCAAGATTTCTGCCCATTTAATGAGATGCTAATTGATGTTCTTGGCTCTCATCATTGCTATGGTCACAAAAACATAGAACCTCACAGCCTCCTCCTCTCCATCTTAATAGTGCCTTAAAACAGCTAACTATCTAAAATCTATTCCCCCAAACTCACTGATTCATTATATTTTATTTCCATTAATATAGCACAAATTATTTCCAAGCATACATAACCGCATAATTATATCTTTATAAACCCTCTAACCAAATACATTTTATATGCTTATTAATTAAACTAATCAAATTTCCAATAAAATTTTATACAGATCTACATTATACATCACACCACACTATGTTGTCTCTCAAACACAGAAATTCTTAACCACTTTTAGCCTATGACTATGCAACTGAATTCAGTCGCAGATCAGGATTAGAATGTGAGGTCTTTGGAAAAATTGACTATCTGTACATCTTCAATGCCCCTATTCTCTGGCCCCCTCCTTGCCGTGCATCATTATCAGCTCTCACTTATTTATCAGACTGATCCATATGGAATAACAAAGACTTCAGCCAGTGATCAGGCCTGGCTCTAAATGTTCTTTGTCATCTTGCCAAACTAGATCTTTCAAGAAACCAGTAACACTCAGGAAAAGAGAATTTTGTTGATGTTTATGTCCTCTATTTTCTGACCAAGCCATGTGGTAATAAAGAACATCTGAAGAAATGTTTGACTAGAATAGCAAAGTGCCCAACCAAGGGTGGGTATTCCTTATTTTCTTCAGGCAGTGTCTCTAAGGGTACTGCCATCATCTCAGTGAGCCTTTGATTACAGCCAGTGACAGACAAGTCAAATACCACTGGCATCCTCTAGGCACATATTTGAGACACAAATTTCAGGAGCTTTCAAGGAACTGGAACCTGGAATAGGTCTAGAAATTCTAATATATATATATATAATCATAAAAACAATCCAACTTTGACTAAATTCAATAAATATGTATTGAGTGCTTAGTACATACCAAGAACAATACTGGGCACCAGGGAGGGTCAGATAGATGAATAAAACACACTTTCCATCTTCAACAGGATTACAGACTACAGAGGGAGATAGAAGTATATATAATTAGCTGATGCATGGCACATTGTAGCATGCATTCTAATAGAGGTATAAGAATATGCATAAGAACAAGAATAATAGTATAAATATAGATATAAATGCAAACATAAACATGGCAAATATTTGCTGAGTGCTTACTGTGAACTCTAAATGCATTATCTTGTTTATTCCTCATGGTAACCTATAAGGTAGATGTCAGTCATCTCCATATTGCAAACAAAGAAATGCTATTGGGATGAACAGAAGGGAGCAGCAAATTCCGCCTTCAGGCATTGGGAAAGACTTCACTGAGAAAGTAACATTTGTTGGTATCATCAGATCTGGTTCCTGGTACAGTCCCCAGCAGGCAGCAATGAAACTTCATAATAAAGTCACTAATAGAAATTACATACTGGGGGATTTCCAGTGAAATTGCTAATGGGGAAACTGCCTATATTAGATGACCAAATATGCTGTTCTGGGTCATTAAAACTGTATTATGCATACGCTAAGGCTGGGATTGGCTGCAGCATTATAGAGGGCTGCTAATCTGATCACTAGACCATGTTCAGTAAATTTGTTCAGGGATGAGCTAAAGATAAAGTATAAATCCAGCTGTAAATAAGGAAATAATTGGACTGCCTGAATCAGTTGATGGGAGTCTCTGGCCAGCTGGAAACCTTTAAAAAATGTATTTTTCATAAAATATTTCATACATTCAAAAAAGGATATATAATGAATGCCTAAGGTATAAAGAATAATTAAGGGAACATCCTTGTGCCCACAGCTAGCTTAAGAAATAGAAAATTACTAATTCTGGTAAAGCCCTTGATATTCTTCTCCATTACTTTTTTATTTCCCTTCCTCCACCAGAATTACGGTTTTAAAAAATAGTAGTAATAATCCACTAACTATTATCGCTTTTAAAAATAGCATTATTACATGTGCATATAACCCAAAATTATAAACTACTCATTTTTGTACATCTAAACGTTATGTAAGTGAAATCATGCTCTGTGTATCTTTTGTGATTTGTTTTCTTCGCTCCACATTATGTTTTTTATTCTTATCCGTGTTGAAGCATGTAGTCGTATTCAATCATCTTTACTGCTGTATAGTATGCAATTTATTGATACATTCTTCTGTCAATGGACATTTGGGTAAACATAGTAGGAATATTGTTACACAATGTGCACATAAGCAAGAACCTCTTTACAACACATACCTAAGAATGAAATTGCTAGGTACTAGGATATGATTTTCTTCAAATTAAAAAAAAATGCCAAATAATTTTCCAAAGTGATTATACATTTACAGTCCCACAACGTCTAAGTGTCTCACATTCTCATCAAAACTTACCCAATTTTACCAGTCTGATAAGTATAAGATGATAATTTACTGTTGTATTAATTTGCATTCTTCTGATTACTAATTAGGCTGGATATTTTCTTCAGATATTCACTAGCATTAGGGTTTCTTGTTCTGTGAAATGTTTTTCATGTCTTGTGCTCATTTTTCTCTTAGGTTTCTTTTTATTTTTCTCTTTTCTGATAAGCACATAATTTTTTGTCAGTATGATCGAATGCATTGCTTCTTAAATTTATGATTTATGTTTCATGTGAGTTGTTTAAAAATACATCCCTACTCTGAGGTAAATGAAGATTTTTTTCCTATATTCTCTTTTAAAAGTTTAAAGATTTATTTCACTTTTAAACTTTTAATTCACCTGAAATAGATATGTTTAGAATATGAAGTAGAGTTCCAATTTCACTCGTTTCCACACGGATAGTCAGTTGTCCCAGCACCATCAATTGTACAGTCCATTTCTTCCCCTTGGTGTGCAATGCGAGCTCCCTGGGTAATAAGCTTCCATAGATGGGTTAGTCTGTTCCTGCTCTGTATTCTGTTTGGGTGATCTCTTTATGTACCCACATAGGAAGCTAATATAAAGCTTTATCATAAGTCTCCACAGCTGGTAGGTCAAGTTTTCCACATTTTTCTCTTTTTAGGATGTTCTTTGCTATTTGTTTGGGCTTCCCTCTTTCATATACATATTAGATGGCATCTACCAAGTTTCATAAAGAATTCAATTTATATTTTAACAGATCAATTATGGGAGATCTGATCACTTTATCTAGGAACACTTCATGTCTCCATTTACTTAGGTCTTCTTTTCAGAAAAATTGTGGACTTTTCTGACTGGCATGAAATGGTATCTCATTGTGGTTTTGATTTGCATTTCTCTAATGCTCAGCAATATTGAGCTTTTTTCACATGCTTGTTGAACACATGTATGTTTTCTTTTGAAAACTATCTGTTCATGTCGTTTACCCACTTCTTAAGGAGGTTGTTTGGTTTGTTGTTGTTGTTGTTGTTAATTTGCTTAAGTTCCTTAAAGATGCTGAATATCAGATCTTTGTCAGATACATAATTTGCAAAAATCTTCTTCCATTCTGTAGGTCGTCTGTCTACTCTGATGATAGTTTCTTTTGCTGTACAGAAGACCTTACATTTAATTAGATCTCATTTGTCAATTTTGCTCTTGCTGCGATTGCTTTTGATGTCTTTTTCACGAAATCCTTGTCCGTTCCTTTGTCCGGGATGGTATTGCCTAGGTTGTCTTCCAGGATTTTTGTAGTTTTGGGTTTTACATTTAAGTATTTAATCCATCTTGACTTGATTTTTGTATATGGTGTAAGGAAGGGGTCCACCTCCAACCTTCTGCCTCACCAGTTATCCCAGCACCATTTATTGAATAGGGAGTCTTTTCCCCCACTGCTTGTTTTTGTCAATAGCTATTATTAAAAAGTCAAAAAATAACAGATGCTGGTGAGGTTACAGAGAAAATGGAACACTTCTACACTGTTGGTGGGAGTGTAAGTTAGTTCAACCATTGTGAAAAACAGTATGGTGATTCCTCAAAGAGCTAAAAGCAGAACTACCATTTGACCCAGCAATCTCATTACTGGGTCAGTATATTCCTCTGGTATATATTCAGAAGGATATAAATTATTCTGCCGTAAAGACACATGCATGCAAATGTTCACTGCAGCCCTACTCACAATAGCAAAGACATGGAATCAACCTAAATGCCTATCAATGATAAACTGGATAAAGAAAATGTGATACATATATACCATGGAATACTATGCAGCCATAAAAAGAATTAGATTATGTCTTTTGCAGGAATATGGATGGAGCTGGAGGCAGTTATCCTTAACAAACTGACACAGAAACAGAAAACAAAACACCACATGTTCTCACTTGTAAGTGGGAGCTGAATCATGAGAACTCATGAGCACAAAGAAGGGAACAACAGACCTGGAGTCTACTTGAGGGTGCAGAATAGGAGGAGGGAGAGGAGCAGAAAATATAAATATCAAGTACTAGGCTTAATACCTGGGTGATAAAATAATCTGTACAACAAACCCCCATGACACAAGTTTACCTATATAACAAACTTACACATGTATATCAAAACCTAAAATATACATTTTTAAAAAATCTTTTAAAAAATTGCATACTTTTCTACATAAATGACTTGGACATCTTTTGTTTAAATTTATTCCTTGATCATATGTTTTCTTCTATTTTTAAACATATTCTGTTTAAAATGAACACTTTGTGTCTATTGGCTGTTGTTGTATAGCTATGCAATTGACTTTTTTAAATTGATCGTATATGTAGCAATCTTATTAAACTCTCTTAGTATATTTATGTGTGCATGTGTGTGTGTGTGTGTGTGTGTTATGTATCTATAGTATACATTAGATCTTCTATTTGGACAATTGTTATGCTGTCTCTGAATAATCAGTTTTCCTACCATGGCAATTTTTATTTCTTTTTCCTGCCTTACACCAATGGCTGGAGCCTCCAGTACAATGTTGAATAAAAATAATAATACTCGGCTTGAAAAAATTAGAATGTTTCAATAACGTTCTTACACAGTAGTCATGCTAATATTCTTGGACTTACTCCATTGTTAGTACATGTGCTGCCAAAGGGAGACACAGTCAAACTCTGCTCTCCTAGGTAGCAATTGACCACTCCCTGGTGGACCTGCAAGGACCTGAGGAAATGACTGTGCAGGTGGGGTCTGTTTTCTGAAAAGAGAGAGACTGCCTCCAGGACAAGAAGTTCTAGCCCTTGGATTGGAATCATCCTTTTCCCAATTGTCTCCCTCTGGCCCATCCCCTTGAATATACTCTGCATCTCATAAGTAACCGTGAGATTTGTCTTGTGTTCCCTTACTTTAACCACCTTGAACAGTGAGCAACATTTCTGCCACACAATGAGCAGAGATCCCAGGAGAATAGATTCTCAGTCCTCCAGAGGACCACATTTGCAGTAGGTACTAACACACCTGATTATTTTGCCAGCCCCAGGTGTGTCATCTTTATTACCTAAGTAACCAAGTGAATGTACTTGGGCTTTTCAGCATGCAGTGTTTTGCCTTTCTTTCTAAATCCCTATTACACAACTTGGAATTTCAGCAGCCAAAGGCAGGTTTTGGTCCATGCTCATTTTTCTGGTTTCTAAGATTGAAATTGAGCACATCAGTGTTAACTCTGCTGGCTATATAATTTAATGCATAAACCGGGACACTTTTGAGAGTGGAAAGAGGTACTAAATACATAAGGTGGCTGAGCATAGGTATAAACCGGGGCTCCCCTGAGCAAACTAGGGTATGCAACCACTCCAGCTATAATACATTCCTAAGTCCTTTTTCTTTCTGTAGCTCCTCTCCCACATAGCATTTCTGCCTGTTATATTTCATCCCTATTTCAAACATTCCTCAGTTCTATTTTGGGAGGGATTCACCCAACCACTGTCGAACCTGTTAGTCCACTTGAAAACGGTGAAGCCACAAATGAGGTATAGCTCAAGTACCTCATGTAAAATGATTTCAAAGAACCTCTGACTGACCTCTAATGCTGTTCCACATCCTTTGTAGTACTACAAAAGATAAGCCTCTAATCTTCTCATCTGCACTCTTCTTTCTAAATTGTACTATCCAAATGTCCTGTTACAGCAAACAGCATACATTACTTAAACACACATACATACACATAAAATAAAACAAAAATGATGCCTTTATCCCTGATCAGGGAAATTTGCTATAAGCGGCACCACATCAAAATGTTCTTGGGTCATGTTTTTTGTGCTTTATTGGTGACACTCAAAGTAAAGCATTTCAGTTCTTTTCAAAGATCATTTAGTTGAGTTTCTAGCTTATTCCACCAAAGTGGCAGGCATGCTGGGCTGCTTGTCTCAGAATGCCTCCGCCACAAGCCAACATCATTCTACACCAGACTTATTATTTATTAATTGCATTTTAATTGGTCTAGCTATTGCCAGCTAATGAGGAGATGACTGTCAAATGTGACAGATATGAACTTAAAAGAGTGGAGTAGGGACTACATAGAAAGAGCCAATTTGAGAACTGGCTTCTCTGAAAAAGGCAATATAACTTTCAGAAGCCACATTTCCTGATACTCCAAAATGGTCTCCTGATGGTCTCCAGTTTTATATTTGCACAGGAAATTATGTTTATCTGCCAGAAGGATGGCTCCAAAGAGTCAGATTCAAGACTTGTACTGAGTCTAGTGTTCTATAGGTACATGGAGAATGACACACTCACAAAATAGCAAATGATAATAACAATTAACATTTATTGAATTCTTGCTATGTTCCCAATACTTATCATATCAAGAGCTTAATATTTATTATGACGTTTAATCCTCAGGTGCCTATGTTGTAGGAACCGTTGTTAATCTTCAGTTTACAGGTGAAAACCCTGAATAACTTGCTATGGTCATATGGTAGAGTGGGAGAGATGGAGTTTGATGACAAAGCTGATGCCTCAGTATACAGTATGGCTTGCACTATGTTTGCATTAAGTGTCACGTTATTGATGTTTGTCTTTGGAGCCTCTTGCTATCATATTCTGCAGACTCATCCACCATGCTGAAGAATACTTTTTACCCATGGCCCCATGAATATGGCAAGATAAAACTTATTTACTTATTCACACATCCATTGATTCGCCAAAAATATACATTGCTACAGCTTTACAAAGAAGGACAGTTTACTTGCAGACTGCAATAATAAAGCAAGATTTCACAGGTGAGGTTAGAGTTAACCAATTTCTTTTAAAAGTTAGGATGGGAATCTTTCCAAGCAGAGGAAATAGAATGTACAAGACACAGAGTTAGGAAAGCGCAAGAACTGCTTAAGAAACATGGTGGTTCAATGTGGACACAGCATAATATAATGTGATGGAAAATCCATTTGGAAAGGTGGGTTGAGCCAGATGACAGAATTTATTAGACTAAGCCAGGCATCACCAGAATGACTCAGATTTCCTTGGGGTTAGGGACTATGATTATTCATCTTAGTGACTCCCTCTTCCCAGCAGGACATTGCATGATGTCTGGCTCATTACGGGCATTTATAGATACATATAACATATAAAGGAATGAAGTGTCAATCTTACCAAGACATTATGTTTTTTAAAAACATGGATCTAAACCATAAAGGAAATATGTTCAAGTGGTGTAGTTGGAGTATCATAAGAAGATAGAGAAAAATTTAAGAAGTTTTCAGTATCTCACTAGAATTTCTAAAATTGGACGAGCTAATAATAACTAACATTTTCTGTGCTTGTGCTGTGCGCTAGCCAATGTCCTTGGTGTTTCATTTAGCATCACACTTAATCTTCACAAATCCTAAGAGTACATACCATTATTATGACTAGCGTCCATTTAGGGATACGAGGGGACCATTAGTAATCTTTGTCACATTAAACTAAAATTATGTATTATCAGCATTTACAGAGGCCTTTAATTTAGTATTCTATTAAGTCTGACCATCCTTCAAGGCTTGGCAACACTGGGAACATTCTACTGCATGGACGTATAGTAGTTACAATTCCCACTGTTTGTGAGATGAAAACATGTCATTAGAATGTCACTAATGTTGTCTTGATTGACCAGGATTTTCCAAGGCTGCTATCCTTGCTTTTAAATTAGCGTTAGTTTAATTTCATTGTTTTTACTTCAATTTTTTAATCAGTTAATTAACTCTAAATTTCATAATGGCATTTTTGGCTTATAATTTTTCAGTAACTAACATGGAAGAGTTTGACTGTGGTTTTTATTATTTTGTTCTTCTCCAATTTTTTGTCACCATGGAGTATTTTTTACACTAGAAATTGGAAATGGATAAGGTATATGAATCAAGGAATCTTTTGATCCACCTAAGCAGGCTTCAGTCAAAGATAAAAAAAGAAAAAAATGACCTAGAAGAAGGCTGCTAAACGAATACCATCCATAACCACCTCCTGCTCTCACAGCTGACATCTCTAATTAGTCATGGCACTCTTTTCACTGAGCTAAAATGCAGCTTCAGAATCCTTCTTAACTCAGCATTCTAGATAGCATGTGAGTAGAAGAGTCAAACCCTATTTTCAGTCTCTATCTTATAGCTATTACTCTAATCTTTGATTGGAAAAAATCTGCAACATAATTATTGCTTGTAAGTTATTGTTTTGCCTGGCACACTTAGGACTATCCAGCATAATCAACACCATCATTACCATAGCCATGTTTAGGCATCATGCTAAGGGCTTCATATGTTATCTCTTTTAGTTCTCACAGTAGCCATATGAGGCAAGTAAGTACAACCAACAACCACTTTGTGATAGTTTCGTATTTTAATTCTCAGAAGTGAATCTTATTTCCAAGCTATTGACTTCACTGTAGTCTCCAGATCCTAACAACTAATGGTATCTCAGTCTTTGGGCAAAGGATGAAGACCCTAGAAGAATATTCTGGAAAAGCTTCAAATAGCAAATGTCTAAGCAGTCCTGAAAAAAATATGAATACAAGGGCAATGAACAAAGCATATTTGTAAAAGATAAGAAGGCTATATAGTGGAAATGTTTTAAGGCAGGTAAAGTTAGAGCTGAAATTAAGCCTCTAGTTATAATATAGATAAAAAACAGAAATATTCGCACAAGTGTGCATTATATCAGGGAATATGACAAGTTGTTTCATCACAGCTTATCTCCACAACTATCTAGAAGGTAAGTACAATTTGAGCATCACTTATCCAAAACACTTGGGACCAGCACTGGATTTCAGATTTTTTCAGATTTTGGAATATTTGTGTATAAGCTATTTTGGGGATGAGAGCCAACTCTAACTGTGAAACTTATTTATGTTTCATATAAACCTAATACACATAGACTGAAGGTAATTTGTTCAGTATTTTTAATAGTTTTGTGCCTGAAACAAAGTTTTGACTACATTTTGACAGCTACTCATGAGGTCAGATGTAGAATGTTTTACTTGCATTGTCATGTTGGTGCTCAAAAAGTTCCAGATTTTGAAACATTTTGGATTTTGGATTTTCTGATTAGGGATACTCAGCTTGCATTATTAGTTCCTTCTACAAAGAAGAAAAACAGAATTCAGTGAGATTAAGTCACCTTTCAAAGTCTTACGATCAGGAACCAGGATTCAAACCAATTTGCCTTTCCCCACTCTGATGAGTAACTAACGTGGAAGAGCTTCAGTAAAGTATAATAATAATAAAATAAAATAAATTTTAAAAATAAAAAAATTTTTAAAAAAAGAATATCTCAAGATAAAATCGGCTGTTGGAGGCACAGAGTTCTCACAGTGAAAATGTTTTTCAAGCTAGAAAACTCCTTGGTATTGGTTTCAAGACTGAGATTCTGTGAGTCCATAAATGTAAGCAGTAAAGCCACCATCTATGCCCCCCAAAAAAAAAAAATTCATTATTTTGTTGCCTGATGAGGCAACCTGAGAAAAAAAAAAAACTAACGTCAGCCCTATGTAATTTTTTGCTGGGTTCAAAATGCACTGACATTACAATTCAGATCCACTAGGTCCTACAGTTTGGGAGTGACAGACTTAAGAACAAGATCTAAGCAACTTTTTTAAGTGTTAAGTGTAGGGTTAAGTGTTGAAGAGGGAAAAAGAGATCCATTCTTTGAGCACTTTTGTCCAATACTTCTTTAATCAAATATTTCTCCTCTCTAATAGAAAAAAACTCTTATCCTTTCTCACCCAAAGTACAGGTGCCAAGGGCCATCATCATTCATTTTACCCCGTTGTATTGTCATCAGACAAAGAATGCTAGTGATTATTTCTGCTCAAGACTTGCCAGTGAAAAATGCATCAGGAAATGTCAGCCTTCCATTTCTCATCTTAAAGACGACAACACTAAATAAGAACAGAAATTCACACAGGTAAACCCATCTGTGCTGAGCATAAAGCCACACAGTCTTCAAGATGAATTATTTCAGTGTGTGAGCCTTTGAGTCAGATGGCCAACTTTGCCAAATTATTAATGCGTTGGGTGTTTTTATCTTCTCTCAGAAAGAGACTGAATTCAGAAGGAAGTTCTCACTTATACTCCCTTAGAATCTGAAATTTAAATCTTGGGTTTCAATGGCTAGATTTTTCTGACAATTTGAAAGCAATCTGGGTTTAGAGAGTCTGCATCCTTTTTCTTGTTGTGCTACGTTCAAAAAATGTGTCTCCTGTCAATCTCCTAAGCAGTGGGCAGCTCCAGCATAATATGCTTCTTCATTTTCCTGCACCCTCTGCAATAATAATATTGGTCAAACTTCATTGAACTCTCACTTACTTGGCATTACAGACATTGCAGGGAAGTATAAGATCACTATGAGGGTCAGGATTAGGAATCTGTTCATTTTTCCTATGCTGCACTTGGTCTTAATTTTTTTAATTGAGGACAAACATCCTTCTCTTCATAAAATACTTCTCTAAATGAAGTGCAACTTATACAAAAATAAAATGTTTGTAAGTTCCTCCCCCAGCAAGCAAATTTAAAAAAATAATTACTTTTATACTTATTTAACAAGTAGATTGCTCAATTTTAGTATTATAGCCATTTTAAAAAGCAATCTTTTCAGAATTATTTGTTAAGTCTTCCATTTTATGCCATATATAATAAGACTTAAAATTAGGAGCTTACGCATAAAAATTAGTCTTAAACATAATTACCCAATTCCTTATCCCCTAAATACTCTCTTTAATTATTTTCTTATCACAAGAGTAATATATGCTTCTTGGAAAAGTTTTGCTTAAAAATAAAATTCACCCATAGTCCATCATGTAGAGTTAAGCTCTGCTGATATTTAAGTGTAGATGTCACTTTCACTTTTCCCTAGGAATTAACATATAGATAATGCATTCACTGGATGTGGGCAGAAGAAATCTAATTGAAGTAATTAAAGCAAAAGGGAGATTTATGATAAGAATAGCAGAATGTCTCCCTGACCTCACAATAAAAAATGCACCAGGCCTTAGAATCAGACTTAAACACTGCTGGGAATTGGGAAAATATCTGTTCTCTGCATTCTTCACCTCTCTTTCCTCACCCTGTGGCAAAAATAAAAATAATAATAATAATAATAATAATGGTTAGTAACAACATCTTGTGATTTTAAATCTCCCTCTGCTTAAGATAACTGCCAGACTGAGACCGTATATTCTTGGTCACAATCCCAAAACCCTCTGGGTAGGAAATGAGGATTGGTCAGAGAACCCATCACTGATTTAGTCAGCTGTGGACAGGGCCATGCACATATTCTATAAATATGACTGCCTCCATTGAAAGTGTCTGTCTGGGCTGAAGGGGGACAGGAAACAGAAAGGAGACATTACTCTGAGCTAGGGAGATAACCACAGATATTCACTGGTGATAGATTTGACATCTTTATTTTGCGAAAGTGAAAATAACCACACATATTGTTTTGTAACTTTCTCCCCTCATTTAATACAAAATGGCTAATGTTCAAATGAGCTTCCTTCATTTCCCCTTTATTTTTGTTATTAATGAAACTTTCTCTGTATATTTGTTTCCCTAATGCAGTGCTTCCAAACTTCTTTTACATTATGACACACACACACAGAAAACAATACCTGTGTTGCATACTCAGTAAACTGGAGGAAATATGAGGGCATATATAGGGCTTGGTGCAAAATATATTTTCTTTATATTATAAAAGAAGTAAAATATATTTTCTTTATATTATAAAAAGTAAAATAGTACAAACAGTAAAATTGAGGAACACATTAAATATTAAATTACATAAAGCTTCTAATTAAAGTATTCTCAAGATGTTTGATGAAAAATTTGAGCTTGCTTCCACAACTCTTTTATTCATGTCAGATTTTATGCTTGAAATAACTACACAAAATTCCTGATGAAGAATTTTCCATGATGATATTTTCAAATTCTTTATAAGCACCATCATGAGAAACTTTGCACATGTAGGTGATAAAAGAGAGTAAAGCATTTTTACAATTATTCCAAAACGGACACATTTAAATTATACTTAAAGAAACTAACAGCTCTTCCTTTTATCTATTAATGTAATATTGAAATTTCTTGTGATAATGTGAATGGATTTTGAATCCATCGAATTTTTTTCATATTAAGTATCTCAAAATAATGGTAATTCTCTCATTTTCAGAATGAGCATATGCTCTTAGAAAGGCCATTCTGAAGCTAGCTAAGTTGCCACTAAAAAGGCACTCTGCCAGAAATGGACAGAAATATCGGATACAAGTGAAGGCAGAGATTGGGGTTATCACAGGGAGCTGTACCCACATGGGCCCAACCCCACCTGGAGCTAGTGCTATACTCTCCCAACAACATCATGTTAACATTGGCTGCTGAAGGAGATCCAGGTGATAGCAGTACCTCCTTGTCAGTGCTATGCACATCATGGTGGGGCAGAGTGAAAATGAGTGAAGACACATTGTCAGCCTGTGGGGACTGAGAGCATACTATCAGACCACTGCACTCTGGATGAGGCAGCTCCAAGTCAAAGGCTATGGGACTCCAGCAGCCCCAGGCCTGCCCAGCTACCCCATGGTCAGAGATCAATATCTCATGGCAAGCTGTAATCCATTCATAGCAGATTGGCAAAAGTTGTAGTCTAACAAAATGGAAGTTTTATTGATTTTATCCTACTAGTGCAGTGGTTTTCAAATTTTGGTCCATGAAGCAAAATCTATGCAGGATTTTGCTACAGGGCTCTGAAGCAAAATACAGGTGAAGAGAAAGCCCAGGGGTTAAAGTCCTGGGTTTGCTGCTCTGTCTCAACCAGCACAGTCTTCACTGTTTGTTACCTTTTCTATATTCAGGTGCATGGGTGCGTGTATAGGGAGGGGGGGATTTTAACCACTAAAAACAAAAAGCTTTAAACCTGCCATACTGATGTCCATCCTTAAAACTTTTATAAAAAATAAATGATTATATATATACATATATATATTTCTGTAAATATCAAACACGACACAGCAGTACTCCTTCATGTAAAATGTGAAATTTCACATACACATCTCAACACTCAGTTTTTGTTGAAATGATCTAGGATTTTAGATCTCAATTCTTTTAATACATTTTGACATTAGGTATCTCCTGTTTCCCTTTATTTTTGACATTTGCAGTAAGTTTCATAACTACATTAGCATTAGTAATCTAAATGTAATACTATTTCACTAGCTCCATCTTTCATTACATTTCCTTTGATAAATCTTCCTGATTTCTAAATTCTTTATTATGACTAATTTCTTGGTTCATCGGAGCACTTATTCAAGTAATTTTTTCAGGAAGAATACACTGACAGTATGCTTTCTGAAGCTGTGCACATTGGAACTTGTTTTTCCTCTACCCTGCAATTTGAAGACTAATGTGGGTAGGACTAGAATTCTGGGAACATATTTTGCCCCTGGAAATTATGTGGACAATGTGTCATTGTTCTCTGACAGTGTTCATTTTAAACAGAAAAGTTCTGATGTCAACTAGATTATTTTCCTTTATAATGAATCCATTTGTTTTCCTCAAAATTGCATTCAGGGATGCTTTGAAGGATTGAGAAATCATTGAGATTTTAAAACTTTGGGATAGAGTCATTTTAATTATTTTAACTCTAAGATGCATGTTTTTCCTCCATTTAAAGATATTTTCTTTGACTAGTTCTTTGGTTACTTCCCTCCACCTATCTTCTCCTAAAGGCATTTCAATTACGTGATGTCAAATCACCAGGATAATGTCCCACGTCTCTTTTTTGTCATGATTTCCATTACTTTATCCTTTTCCTTCATGTCTTGTGACAAGTTATAAAGCTTATTTTTTATTCATTAATTGAGTTTTCTACTATGTTTCACTTATTGCCTGCTTCCTCCACTGTATGCATTCAGAGTTCATGTTTTTCTTCTCCAAGAAATGTTTTTTACTTTCAAGACTCTTTTAAGGACTGCCTGCTTCTGTATTATGAATGAAATACTCTCTTATTGAAAATACAAATGAGTCATTATCTGGGAGTTCCCTTCTTCTTGTGACTTGTAGGGTAGCAGTTGCCCCAGGTGTGTTAGCATACCTGCTGTCTTTTGAGCCAATGCCTCTTCTAAAATACCCAGTGAGTTTTCCATTTTCCTGCTCTGCGGAGAGACGGCTGTTTGCCCAGCATGAGGAATTCCGGCAGATTCTGCCCCAGAGGACATGGGTCCCTGATGAAATATTTCAGACTCAAGACAAATAAAAAAGGAAAGGATTTAGATTGACTGTAGTGTCACTTTGTGAGATGAGAAGTCTAGCTGCCCAGGGAAATTGGGAGGAAGCTACAGCCCCAGGGCTATCACTTCAGGAGCTTCATCTCTGTGCCCATGGTTCTGATTCTTTTCCACGTGTGATGTGGTAGCTAGAACGTGAGCTGGGGCTCTTGCTTTCCTTCTCCTCTAATAGGCACAACCACCTTTGTTAAGAGTCTGCACAATTTAACTGATCATCTGAGTCAATTACAAGCCCTTAAGTGAGTACCAGGAGGGGGTCAGTTTTCTCATCTACACATGGGGGTGGTAGTACTTACCTCATGATGGTGTTGTGATGATGGAAGGAGTTACTGCATATTAAGTCCATAGAACACTGCCTAGTGTGTAGTAAGCACCATGTTATAGTTTGCTATTTTCATACTGGCCTGCACTCCGGGAATTCCAATAACAGCTGCCTTTCTCAGAGGTACAAGTGAATGAAGATCTCTCTCTCACACACACAAACACACATACACACACTCACACACCTGTCACATCATGTGTCCTGCTGTGTAAGCTGGTGGCGTTGTGGACTTTCACTGTGTCTCTTCTTCTCCACCCACACATTGGGCTCTTCCTTCACATATAGCAATTTCAAAGCTGGGCAATGCTTCCCTCAACCTGGCCACACCATCTTTTCCAATAACATGAATTTGCTCCTTTCAATGAAAATTTGGAGAAGTGAGTAAGATTTTGCCCCATTCTGACAGTACCTGGCACATAGTCAGTTCTTAATTTAGTTCTGTTAAAGGAAAGGCTATCCATAGCATCAATTCCCTTTGTGAATCTAAAACTTTCCTGTTTATAAGTGTGAGAAGTGACCTAATGTCATCTCTAGAATGTCAAGGCTTACTGAAAACAGTTTTATCACAGCTGGCAGCAGCTGACACCAATCAAAGTACAATTAGTCAATGAGAATGTCAGAGAAATGATTTTAGACTCCTTTAGGGCTGGAAGTTGGAGCAGCCATCGGTCAGTTGTGATAGACAAGAGGCTTGGAAAATTACTGAAGAGTTTTTAAAAGAGTTGGAACACCTAAGCGAACATTCCTGATCAAAGACAGACTGAGCTGCTAAAATCTGTTCAAAGGCTTTTAGAGCTTCAGCACTGAGCTAATTTTAATTACCATCTTTAGATAAGGGAGAAGTAAACAGATCGCTTTGGTACATTTAGAAATGCTATGTGAGTTTTGAGCATTTTGAGCAAAGAGGTAGAATCTTGAGTCTAAACCTTCCCCCATCACACCAGGATTGCAGAGGCCCAGATAGCACTCTACATCTTGAGACCAATACTTCAGTGCAGTTCCTGGAATATGTTCAAAAGAATATTGAATTTGGAAAGCAGTATAAAATTCATTTTGGACCAACGAAACTAATCCTTCTTTAATGATTAAAAACATAGTACATCCAAAATCAAAACAAATCTCAAGATGGCAAGAGTCAAACTATGTAAACAAGCTAAGAGGATCTGAAATACAAGAAAATAAAATAATAATTCAGACCTTCATGAGGTCCCATCTCAGTGGATTTGGTTATACATGATCCAAATAGAAGCTGCTCAGGTAAGTTCAAAGCCGTAGTTGTTCATGACAATTAATCTAGCAATGCCTAAAAGAAGGCTGTATCCTGGAGAAAATGGAGCCCCCTCTAGCCTTCCCTAAATGAGAACATTAAACTCTTTTATGCCAAGCCACTGAGATTTTGAGATTTATTTATTACTGCAGTGTAGTCTCACAGTGTCAGCTTTCACTAAGTTATGCTGGGAAAACAACCGCAAAATACCAGTGGCTTATAACACTATTAGATGTTCTCCCATCAGATGTGACTGTGGATTGGCTGTTTCTCTGCCGTATGAGTCATCTTCATTCACAGGTTCAGAGGTAAGAAGCAGCCCTTGTCTTGAATACCATTGTTCAAGACATAGAAGAGGCAAGAGAACTGGTGGAACTACATGAAGGCTTTTACACCTTCTGTTCAGAAATCGTACATAATGCTTCTGCCTTCATTTCATTGTTCAAAAAAAGCCACATGACCAGGCCTTATTACAATGGGGCAGAGAACTGTGTGATCTTTTCACAGGGAGGGGTAACAAATAATTGGGAATAATAATACAATCTATCACATCGTCTTACCTTAATGAATACAAATATTGGAAAGAGAAGTGGTGAGCCACCACCAAATAACAAAGCAAAAACAAAAACTTAAAGCTAAAATACGTGGCTTCCATCATGGCCTAGCCATGAGTGTTGAGAAACCAGCTGTCTGAAATTGGAGAGATGGAGATCTATGTAATGTATTTGGTGGAATCATCTTCAGAGGTAGCACAGGAAGCAGGTCATGTGTCTGCTGAGCAGGCATCTTAAGAAGAGAGGTTGGAAAACTAAAATTTAATAGTTGTTGTTATTGGCCATTTGGCAATATTACAAAATAAATAATATCTCAGGAAAGAATTGGGCAATTTCAGGCAGAAATGAAGTAAATGGAGAGTCCAAAAATGTGGGGTCTTGCAAGACCAGTAAAACTGATTGCTTTCAGACTCCAAACAGTAGAGATGGAAAAAATGACCTTAAATGGCAGACTAAAATGGAATTTTGGTCTTTGGAACAGAACTGTCTACTCATCTTGGTCCTGTTACATGAAGAATAAGCTTCTATCTATGGTGAGCTACCGAGTTTCGGGGTCTCCTTGTTACAGAAGCTTAGTTTGCACCTTGACTAACAGATAAGTGTAAAGTCACTCTGAATACCAAGATTGCTTTCAAGATTGGTCTCTTGGAGTCCAGGACAATTGGCTGGGCTTCTTTGGCATCTAACCTAACCTTAACTAACTTCTTGTTCATTTAGACTTTGTAACTCCCCAAAGACAGGATCCTACCCAATATGAGTGCCATTCTTAGGGAAATATCAAGGAATTCAAAGCAAGCTCATTGCTCTGCAGAAAATTATTATCTAGTATATAATTTGCATTTAATTTAAAGAAAGCAGGAGATGCAACACCAAATGTAGGTGTAATCAGGCATCACTGACCAGGATACATTCTAAGAAATGCATCTTTAGGTGATTTCATCATTGAGTGAACATCACAGAGTATACTTACACAAAACTAGATGGTGTAGCCTACTACACACCTAAGCTGTATGGTATAGTCTGTTGTTCCTAGGCTACAAACCTGTCCAGCATACTAAATACCATATGCCTACTGAATAATTGCCTACTGTACTGAATACTGTAGGCAATTGTAACTCAATGGTAACTGTTTTTGTATCTAAACATAGAAAAGCTAATGTAAATATATGGTATGAAAATCTTATAGGACCACTGTCATATGTGCAGTCCGTTGTTGATTTCAATGTCATAATTTGACATATAACTATACTGACATTCTTGCCAATCTAGTTCAGTTCTTCATTTATTGAAAAACAGACAGACAGAGAGATATGCAGTTTTTACCCTCAAGAAGGTGTCAATTGATTCAGGGAAACTTATCTTACACATATAATGATATAGTGTGATAAACTGTATTGCAGAGAAAAGTAAAAGGAATGTCGTGGAAACACAGCTATAGATGCCTATCTCAGTTGGAGGCAAGGGCTCAGGGCAGGTTTTGCAAAGAAGGCGGTGCCTCAACAGAGACTTACAGAAAAAAATGAAGAAATTATTCTGGTAAAGAGGGAGATAATCGTGTTCCTGGCAGAGGGAGCCATGGGAACTAAGTCAAGTATGCAACAGAAACATCCTTACTGCTACTCCAAGGTCTGCATTGAATACTGAATCCAGATCTGTCACTCTGTGAATACCAGGTCGCTGAGACTCTGAAAGCTGCCTGATATGTTTGCCTTTCCTTTCTTAAGGAAGCATTCTTAGACAGCCAGTCTTAAAGAGTGTCCTTAGGTACACTTGGTCATGTGTGTAAAGTTGCTAAAGGCTTAATATTCTTTCTCTTAGATGTCAGTTGACAATTCTCCATGGTGTTTCTGCATGTCACCTATCAGCTTTTGTTCCAGGCTACCTTGTCAAGGATGTTTGTTAAACAAGCAGCCTTCGAAGATAGAGATAGTGTCTCCCTCGAAAACAGAAAACATGTATGTTTCCTGACCTAGCAAAATAAAGATAATGTCTCCAAAGTTGAGCAGGTTTACAAACAGCCTTTAAAAGATATGGATTTTTTCATATAAGGTGTAAGGAAAGGATCCAGTTTCAGCTTTCTACATATGGCTAGCCAGTTTTCCCAGCACCATTTGTTAAATAGGGAATCCTTTCCCCATTTCTTGTTTTTGTCAGGTTTGTCAAAGATCAGATGGTTGTAGATGTGTGGCATTATTTCTGAGGGCTCTGTTCGGTTCCATTGGTCTATATCTCTGTTTTGGTATCAGTACCATGCTGTTTTGATTATTGTAGCCTTGTAGTAGAGTTTGAAGTCAGGTAGCATTATGCCTCCAGCTTTGTTCTTTTGGCTTAGGATTGACTTGGCAATGCAGGCTCTTTTTTGGTTCCATATGAACTTTAAAGTAGTTTTTTCCAATTCTGTGAGGAAAGTCATTGGTAGCTTGATGGGGATGGCATTGAATCTATAAATTACCTTGGGCAGTATGGCCATTTTCTCGATATTGATTCTTCCTATCCATGAGCATGGAATATTCTTCCATTTGTTTGTGTCCTCTTTTATTTCGTTGATCAGTGGTTTGTAGTTCTCCTTGAAGAGGTCCTCCACATCCCTTGTAAGTTGGATTCCTAGGTATTTTATTCTCTTTGAAGGAATTGTGAATGGAGTTCACTCATGATTTGGGTCTCTGTTTATCTGTTACTGGTGTATAAGAATGCTTGTGATTTTTGCACATTGATTTTGTGTCCTGAGACTTTGCTGAAGTTGCTTATCAGCTTAAGGAGACTTTGGGCTGAGACAATGGGGTTTTCTAGATATACAATAATGTAATCTACAAACAGGGACAATTTGACTTCCTCTTTTCCTAATTGAATAAATTAATTCAAGATGGATTAAAGACTTAAATGTTAGACTTAAAACCATAAAAACCCTAGAAGAAAACCTAGGCAATACCATTCAGGACATAGGCATGGGCAAGGACCTCATGTCTAAAACACCAAAAGCAATGGCAACAGAAGCCAAAATTGACAAATGGAATCTAATTAAACTAAAGAGCTTCTGCACAGCAAAAGAAACTACCATCAGAGTGAACAGGCAACCTAAAAAATGGGAGAAAATTTTTGCAATCTACTCATCTGAAAAAGGGCTAATATCAAGAATCTACAAAGAACTCAAACAAATTTACAAGAAAAAAACAACCCCATCAACAAGTGGGTGAAGGATATGAACAGACACTTCTCAAAAGAAGACATTTATGCAGCCAACAGACACATGAAAAAATTCTCATCATCACTGGCCATCAGAGAAATGAAAATCAAAACCACAATGAGATACCATCCCACACCAGTTAGAATGGCGATCATTAAAAAGTCAGGAAACAACAGGTGCTGGAGAGGATGTGGAGAAATAGGAACACTTTTACACTGTTGGTGGGACTGTAAACTAGCTCAACCCTTGTGGAAGACAGTGTGGCGATTCCTCAGGGATCTAGAACTAGAAATACCATTTGACCCAGCCATCCCATTACTGGGTATATACCCAAAGGATTATAAGTCATGCTGCTATAAAGACACATGCACACGTATATTTATTGTGTGGCACTATTCACAATAGCAAAGACTTGGAACCAACCCAAATGTCCATCAATGATAGACTGGATTAAGAAAATGTGGCACATATACACCATGGAATACTATGCAGCCATGAAAAATGATGAGTTCATGTCCTTTGTAGGGACATGGATGAAGCTGGAAACCATCATTCTCAGCAAACTATCACAAGGACAAAAAACCAAGCACCGTATGTTCTCACTCATAGGTGGGAATTGAACAATGAGATTACTTGGACACAGGAAGGGGAACATCACACACCAGGGCCTGTTGTGGGGTGGGGGAAGGGGGGAGGGATAGCATTAGGAGATATACCTATGTAAATGATGAGTTAGTGGGTGCAGCACACCAACATGGCACATGTATACATATGTAACAAACCTGCACGTTGTGCACATGTACCTTAGAACTTAAAGTATAATACAAATATATATATAAAGATATATATATAAAGATATATATATAAAGATATATATAAAAAGATATATATATAAAGATATATATATATAAAGATATATATATATATATATATATATATATATATATAAAGATATGGGTTTTTTCATTTGCAGTGTATACCCACCATGTGCACATCATCACCTAGGTGTGCCACCAAATCTCCCCACTGGGATTTGACAGGTGAAGAGAACCAATGTAAATATGAAGTTCATGCTGCTTGTTGGCTTGTTGTGCTTTCAATAATAAATAAAGTCCTTTGTCTCTGACCCAGGAGTCTCATATCTCCTGCCAGTATCCATGAAATTGCGGCAGGGTAATTTGTTAGGTTCTGAGTGGGTAAAATCTCAGATTTCTCACCATTCTTGATATTCCAGAGATATTTTCATTTTGGAACAGAAAACATTCCCCTAAAACAAGGTGATGAATTTCCAATTTGTGTTTTAGAAGGATGAATTTTCTTTATTAAGAATTTCAGACATTTAATGAATGATTTTTAAGCAATAGACCTTTCCATTGTGTCCCTTATCCAGCTTATAGGACAGCCTGGGTGGAGTGCTTTGGCACTAGCTCACCTCCTGAAAGTAAAGGACTAAGAAAGTCAGGGTGAGCAAAGCCTTTAGAAGACAACGGATGCATCTCAATATATTGTAAATAAAATGTTCTAGAAGCCTGGCAATATATTGCTAATATATTTTCTATTGTTGAACGCATTGTGTCTGGCTCCAGAGTATGATCTGTGGTTCAGTTAACTTTATGGGAAACCATACACGTCAAACTCCCTGGCTTCTGAGTAATAAGGGCTCTGTCATCTCCTAGGGAGTAGTCCTAGTCACATCATCAAAGCTATCTCAGAAGCACAGTGTTCATTTCCAGCCAGTGGGAAAACAGAAAGTGAGTACCTGGAAGGCAACCAAATTTCTTTAAGGAAAGTAATGGAAGTTGCATACTTCCCTTCCATTCATACTCTTTTGGGAAATGTGATCATACCTAGTTGCCAGGAGAACTAGGAAATGTTGCCTTTAACTGAATGCCTCTAGCTGTGTGCCCTGCTAAAATATGGTGGAGTTGAGTGAAGGCTCTACAACCACAGAAAGAAGGAGAGAAAGAATATTAGGAAACAGTTAGCTGTCTCTTTCACGGACTGAAAATATATTAATAATAATCCACTCTACAGTGCATCTTTGCAATAAACCCAATTATCAAAGGTATCCTGGATGAGTCAGTTCCTTAAAATGTCCAGCCAGTACATGTGTAGGACCTCAACAAGTGCTTTTTAGTTAACCTGAAGGGTTGAAGGGGTCCTTTACCTTTATACTATAAGCAGAGCAACTACAACAGCAATTGTGAGTATTCATGATAGGCCCAAGGAAAGATCCAGAGCTGATGCCCACATAGAAATGAAAATCCCTTGTGTGCCCTGGCCAGCTAGACTTACTCAGCAGTGAGAAATCAGTATCACTCACGCTGAAGGGTAGCAGACTCTTCTCTCTCAGCATCACCTTATTAAAAGCCACTGTTGGAAGGGGTGGTGGGGAGGATGGGGTTAATCCTCCTTTCTGATCTGAGTGAGGCTGATTGGAGGAAGACATTATGATGACAGGAAAGCATGGGGGGAAACTTCCTTTCTTGGATGCAGGTTGTTCTAGAATAAAAAAGAGAAGTGATGTCCAGTTAAAACTGGTCTGTTTTCTTTCTCAGTAATTTATCTAAATAATTCAGCAATATGTTTTCTTGCTTGATGCAGAGGATGCAGTTCAAAAGGTGCCAAGCAGCATTTTACTTGATATTTGTAAGAATTTGAAATGAGTTACTAAATTGGTTTGGATCCCAAGAGTGATATGAATCTAAGTTTAAAAACAAAACAAAACTAAAAAGACCAACAAGCCCTCCATCAGTATTTATATGTGTTAAGTGAAAACGTACTCCACGAAATGAAGACTAAGTTGGGAGCCTAGTGTCATCAGCATAGTCCCCATTAACAGCTTATAGCCTGAGGGAAAGACACCTCTAACAGCTTAACCCTTCCACAGGCAGCACAATTGCTACCAGCATCTGAAATAAGCCCCTTTCATGGTGTAATTTTATTACGCTGCTTTAGGTTGTTGGCTGGTTTTGCTCTGTGCTGCCAGTTCTAAAATGATTCTCTCCTCATCTCAGGCATCCTCTAGCTGTATGTTTCTCCTTCCTCTGAATTCTCTACATGGTGGCTGGAATAATACTTCTAAAACACATGTCTCATCATGCCACTGCTCTACTTAATTTCCTTCAGTGGCTTCTCCTGGCCAAGGACAGTGCCTGTCAGTGTTCTTCCCCTGCAATACACAAAATAAATGTCATTTAGAAACAAGAATCCACCTATTGCTGGCCAAAGCCTACTCCCCTCACTCTGTGCACAAGCAAAGCAAATACTATCACGAATAATTATCAGAAGAGCCTCATGGACATGTAATCAGCTGAACATCTCATTTAATGAGAAAAATATTGCTAAATACTGCCAATTTTTATTTTTAAAGAGGGACTGGGCTTCCCCTCTTCCCTTCCCCAGGACCATGAGGTTCTTCTCAGTTTCAGGGCCTTTGCAGCCTCTCAGATCTTCACACAGTTTGCCACACACACTGGCAAAGGCAGATCTCCCCTCCTTCCAGTTTCTACTCTGTTGCCACTTCTTCAGGGACACCTTCCCCGACTGTTCCAGTCAACACCATCTGTTCCCTTAGGTACTTTAATTTTCTTCCTTGCATTTGTCACTCCCTGCAATTTTATCACGCATTTATTCATTTGCTTATGTGTATTCTCCTTCTGCTAACAGAATATAAGCTCTTTAAGGGCAAGATTTTTCTTTTATGGCTATATCCCCAGTAACTACAAGAGTAGGTGAAAAATTATATTTGTTGAATAAATACATGTTGATACACTATTCACTGTCTCCCAAGCTAGCATTACTTTTATACCCAAACTTTTAATTGAAGTTTAATATACGTACATAAAAATACATTTACAGGTCCTAAACTTACAATGTAATGAGTTTCACAAGTTGAATACATCTGTATAACCAGCACCCAGATCAGAAAATGCATTATCAGCAACCCCAAAGCCCTCTCCGTACTTCCTTTCAGTCACCTACCCCCACCAAAGATAATTATTATCTGAACTTCTAGAGCATAAATTAATTTATTCTGTTTTTGAATTTTATCTAAATAGGATTATATTAATAAGTACAGTCATCCCTCAGTATCCATGAGGGATTGGTTTCAAGACCTCCCTCAGATATCAAAATTCACAGATGCTTAAGTTTTTTTATGTAAAAAGGCATAGTACTTGCATATAGCCTGCCACCTGCACACATCCTCCTACATATTTTAAGTCATCTCTAGATTATTTATAATACCTAATACAATGTAAGTGCTGAGTAAATAGTTGTTATGCTGTATTGTTTAGGGAATAATAACAAGAAAAAAATCTGTACCTGTTCAGTACAGGCACAATTTTTTTCAAATATTTTTCCATCTGCCATTGGTTGCATCCATGGATGCAGAACCCATGGATATTGGGGGCTGACCACATACACTGTTTTGCATCTGACTTCTTTCATGAATTATATTTGTGAAATTCTTATATATTGTTATATGTAGTTGTAGTTCGTTCTTTCTCTTTGCTGCATAGCTTTCCATTATATGAATGTGACATTATGTGTCTATCATTACCCTGTGTTGATGGCAATGTGGTAGTTTCCAGTTACAGGCTACTATACTCCGTGCTGCTCTGAACTATTCAAGGACATGATTTTGGTGCATATAACCAATGTGTAACTTAGGAGTGAAATCCTAAGTCATAGAGTTTGCTATACATTCAGGTTTTTTGTTTTTTGTTCTTTTTGAGACAGAGTTTCACTCTTGTCGCCCAGGCTGGATTGCAATGGCATGATCTCTGCTCACTGCAACCTCCACCTCCCTGGTGCAAGCGATTCTTCTGCCTCAGCCTTCCAAATAGCTGGGATTACAGGTGCACCCCACCACGCCCAGCTGATTTTTGTATTTTTAGTAGAGACAGGGTTTTACCATGTTGGCCAAGCTGGTCTTGAACTCCTGACCTCAGGTGATCCACCCGCCTCTGCCTCCCAAAGTGCTGGGATTACAGGATTGATCCACCGCGCCTGGCCACATTCACTTTTAATAGATACAACCAATCTTTCCAAGTATTTGTATCAATTTACATTCCCACTGAAAAGGGTAGGCAGGCTGGTTTCCTTATTTAATGTGGTTTAGAGCAAAAGAACAAGAGCCCCTTACTCAAGCTGTAGCTTACCTAACTTCCAGTCAATCAGCAACAAAGGACCCAAGAAGCTATTAAGCACAGGTCCCTGTGTTAGTGGGGTAGGGACTTCCCTGAGGGCTCCCACATGCACAGTTAGACTTAAACTTCATGCCTGGGATGGAGATTTAAAATGCTGAGGTTGCATACAATATACGAAGAACCATGTAAAGCCACTGCGCATGCGTTAAAGAAACCCCTCCTCTACATGCCCTGATGAAACCCTTCCCTATGGAAATGTCCTATAAAACGAACCCATATACTACCGTGGGGAGCAGCCCGCCATTTTCCTTTCATTGTGCTTGCTTTCTTGTGCACAAACTCAAAAAACTTTCACTTTCTCTTTGTTATTATGTCTGGTGATCTCTCTTGATTTTCTATCCTGGGAGATTTCAAGAACCCAGAGCACAGTGCCAGTAACATTACCATCAGTGTATAAGAGTTCTAGGTGCTTTTAGCAATTCATAATTTCAATGATTATATATTTTTTCCCTAAATATATCTGATTGTTTTTGATAGTCTCTTGTTCTTTGCTTTCTTTTCTTTTCATTTCTTTGACATTTCATACATAATTATTGTACTGGTTTTCCAGGACTGCCGTAACAAAGTACCATAGGCTGGGTGGCTTAAACATCAGAAATTTATTGTCTAACAATTCTGGAGGTTAGACGTCCGAGATCAAAGTGTCTGTGGGGTTGATTCCCTCTGAGGGCTGTGAGTGGGATCTATTACAGGCCTATCTCATTGCCTTGTAGATGGCTGTCTTCTGCCTGTGTCTTCACATCATCTCCCCTCTGTGCAAGACTGTGTTCAAATTTTCTCTTCTTATAAGGACACTAGTCATATTGGATTACAGTTCACTCTAATGACCTCCTTCCAACTTAATTACCTCTTTAAAGACCCTGTCTCCAAATGTAGTCACATACTGAGATATCAGGGCTCAGGATTTCAACATATGAATTTGGGGGAGAGACACATAATTCAGCCTGTAATAGGTGTATTATATTATGTCTCTGATAACCCAAATATCTGAAGCTCATAGGGCTCAAATCTTTGATTGGTTATTTCTGTTGATTTTCAAACATATGTTTGCTAAGATTGAGTTGCTTAAAACCACGAGCTCATATAAGGTCTGGTTTTCTCCAAAGAAGATCTGAAAAAGTTCCGGATGCCAGAACCTGTTGAATTTCATCTGTTAGCTATTTCACTGGCCACAGAGGTCATATAAATTTAAATTCTAAACACCACATGAGAGTAGGTCAATGGTAGCAAATTCCCAGAAGATACCTCTGTTTTTCCACCTGGCAGAGATAGGCCAGTTTCAGTGTCAATTTCTAGCCTACTCTTTCAGTGAGAGTGTGCACACTTATAGTGTCCCCAGTGAATGTGGGAGTGACCCATTCAGCTGCCTGCATTGCAGAGGTCTCAGTTTAGTATTCCTCATCCCTGTATGTGTCATTAATCTCCAAAGTTCTATTTTAAGGGTAACTGCATTTCTTTCCCCTCCCCCACGCAGGACATCCCCAGGTTGCTGTGCCCCTGGATCCCTCTGGTTTCAGCTCCTAACGATTTAATTTGTAATATTCCTTTATTTACTATGTTGTTGGGGTTTACTGGTCTTGGGACAATCCCCTTAGTTTTTGCACATTTAGTAATGTATTTATAACTTTTTTGTTTGTTTGATGTTAATTTACCCATCATCGAGATGTTTGTCAGCGAGAGATCTTTTCAAAAATATGCAATCTATCATTTTCTCGAAAGCCGGAGTCTATGCTTGACCTCTTAACTTTTAAGAAAGAAGCGCTTCCCCTTTCTTTTCTTTCTCCTCCCTCTCCTTTCCCTTTTCCTTGGAAATGATGGCCTAGCTGGCACCAGGAAAGGGATGGAGCTGAAAGGCAGCAGGACCAAAGAGGGCTGGCTACAGGGTGGGAGGCCCAAGGAGGCAGTGGTGCTGTGGAGGGGGCAGTGAGACCAGGAAGTGCAACAAGGCTAGAGAGGCAGCAACAAGGCTGAGGACCAAAGAGACAGCTGCATGACCTAAAGGTTGGTGCAGAAGGATTGAACAAATAAATAAGTGTATTGCAAATAATGGAAATAAGTTTCCCACTGTCAAAGAAAGGATTACAAATATAGAAAGGGGGAAGACTAGAAAGAGCTCTAAGGTGTTAGAGTGGAATGGGAGATATCAGTGTGAACTCATGGTTTTTAATGGATATATAGATAAATATTGATGTATGTGTGTATAAATATATGTATATATATGCATACAGGAATGACACCTTTTTAAAGGCTAAATATATATATGTAAATATATATATATATGCACCACTCTTTTTATTCATTCATCTCTCTATAGATACTAATATTGTTTCCGTATGTCAACTATTGTGAATAATGCTGTAATAAACATGGAAGTGCCGACATCTCCATTTCCACTCAGTATCTTTGAGATAATGATTTCATTTACTTTGGCTCTACACCCAGAAGTGGAATTTCTAGATCATATGATAGTTCTATTTTTAATTTTTGGAGGAACCACCATACAGTTTTCCATAATGGCTAAACCAATTTACACTCCTATCAACAGCAAATAAGGGTTCCCTCTTCTCCACATTCCTGCCAACACTTATCTTTTGCCATTTCAGCAAACGTGAGGTGATATCTCATTGTGGTTTTGATGATGATCAGAGATGTTGAGTACTTTTTCATATACCTGTTGGCCATTTACATGCCTTTGAGAAATTATCTATTCAGGTCCTTAGCCCATTTTGTAATCTGTTTTTTGTTTTGTTTTGTGTTTTTTTGCTATTGAGTTTTTTAATTCCTTATATACTTTGGATTTTAACCCCTTATCAGATGTATGGTTTGTAAATATTTTCTGCCCTTCCCATATTGCCTTTTCATTCTGCTGATAGTTTTCTTTGCTGACCATAATAAGCTTTTTAGTTTGGTGTAATCTCATTTGTCTATATTTGCTTTTGTTGCCTGTACTTTCACTGTCATATCCAAAAAAATCATTGCCCAGTCCATTTTCAAGAAGCTTTTTCCCTATGTTTTCTTCTAGTCGTTTATAGTTTCAGGCCTTATGTTTGAGCCTTTAATCCATTTTGAGTTCATTTTTGTATATGGTATGATAAGGGTCCAATTTCATTCTGCATGTGGATATCCAGTTTTCCCAATATCATTTATCGAAGAGACTAGTGTGTTCTCTTCCCTTCCCTAGTGTGTGTTCTTGGCACTTCTGTGAAGATCAAGTGACTTTAAAGGCATAGATTTATTTTGGGATCTGTATTCTGTTCCATTTAGTTCATATGTCTTTTTTTATAATGCCAGTATCATGCCATTTTGATTAATGTAGCTTTGTAATATGTTTTAAAATCAGGGAGAGTGATGCTTTCAGCTTTATTCTTCTTGTTCAATATTACTTTGTCTATTCATGGTCATTTTGGGATCTATATGAATTTTAGAATTTTCTTCTATGTATTTAAAGATAGCCATTGGGATTTTGATAGGAATTATATAGAATCTGTAGATCACTTTGGGTTGTATGAACATTTTAACAATATTCTTTCTTAATCCATGAACTTGGATGTCTTTCCATTTATCTGTGTCTTCTTTAATTTCCTTCACTAATGTTTTATACTTTCAGTGTACAAATCATTCAACTCTCAGGTTAAATTTATTCCTAAGTATTTTAATTTTTATTGTTATTGTGAACAGGATTTCTTTCTTAATTTTCTTTTCAAATATTTCATTGTTAGTGTATAAAACTAAACTAATTTCACATTTTGATTTTTGTATCCTGCAACTTTATGGAATTTGTTTATTATCTAACAGTTTTATGTTGAGTCTTTAATATTTTCTTCATATACAATCATGTCATCTGCAAACAGAATTTTTCTTGTTCCTTTCTTTCAGCTTGAAATAAACTATTATACAATGTCACTTCTTCCTTTCTGGTTCAGATTTTTTTTCCATTTTTCTATTTTCAGATGTTCATTTCTATTTATTTGGTCTAATTGCACTGGCTAGAACATCCAGTACTTTGTTGAATGTAAGTGCCGAGAGTGGGAATCCCTGCCTTGTACTGGATCTTAGAGGGAAAGCTTTCAATTTTCATTGATAATGTTAGCCATGGGCTTTTCATATATGGCCATTCTTGTGTTGAGATAAGTTATTTCTATTTTGTTGAGAGTTTTAATTATTAACAGATGCCACACTTTGTCAAATACTTTTTCTGTGTCTGTTGAGATAATCGTGTGTTTTTTTCTTTCATTTTGTTAATGTGGTGTATGACATTGATTTATTCGTGCATATTGAACCATCCCTGCATCCCAGGGATGAATCCTCCTTGGCCATGATGTATAATCCTTTTAATGTGCTATTTAATTTGGTTTGCTAGTGTTTTATTGAGGATATTTGCATCTATGTTCATCAGTAAGTTTTCTTCTGGTGTCTTTGTCTGCCTTTAGTATCAGTGATGCTAGTCTCATAAAATGAGTTTGAAAGTATTCCCTCTTCTATTTTTATAAAAAGTTGAAGAAAAATCACCATTAATTCTTTAATGTTTAGGAGAATTCACTCATGAAGCCATCTGGTCCTATGCTTTTTTTTTGTTGTTGGGAGGTTTTTGTTTCCCATTTCAGTCTCCTTATTTGTTGTCGGTCTGTTCAGACTTTCTATTTCTTCTTGATTGAGTTTTGTTAGAATGTATGTTTCTAGAAATTTATCCTTTTCTTCTAGGTTATCCAATTTGTTGGCATATAATTCTTCATAATAGTCCCTTCCCTTATGTTCCTTTTTTATTTCTGAGGCATCTATTGAAAATCTCCTCTATCATCTCTGGTTCTATTTATCAGTCTTCTCTTTCTTAGTCTAGCTAAAAGATTGTTGATTTTGTTTATTTCTGCAAAAAAAATCTTGGTTTGTAGATTTTGTATTTTTTCCATTTTCTATTTTATTTATTTCTGCACTAATCTTTATTATTTTCTTTCTTCTGCTAATTTAGGGCTCAGTTTGTTCTTTCTATTCTATGTCATTGAGGTATAAAGTTAAGTTGTTTATTTGTAATCTTTCTTCTGTTTTAATGTAAGCATTTAATGTTATAAATTTCCATCTTAGTACTACTTATGCTGCACTGCATAACTTTTAGTATATTGCGTTTCATTTTTGTTCCTCTTAAGATATTTTAAATATTCTTTTTTGATTTTCTCTTTGATTCAATGATTGCTCAAGAGTGTGTTATTTAGTTGCCACATATTTATGAATGCTTTTATTTTCCTACTGTTGTAGATTCCTGGTTTCATTTCATTGTGGTTGAAAATAATACTTGGAATGATTTCAATCTTCCTGAATTTGTTAAGACTTCTTTTGTGACCTAACATGTGGTTTATCTTGGAGAATATTTCTTCTGTGCTTTAGAAGAATGTACATTCCCCTGCTGTTGACTGGAAAATTCTACATATATATATGGTATATTTCTGTGTGTATGTATATATACACCATATATACTCATATATTTATATATACACACCATATATAGATATATTTATAGATATACACTATATGGTATATACACACCATACATATACGTATATACCATATATACCATATGTGTATATATGTGTATGTATATCTGTATATGTTCTATATATGCCATATATATACCATATATATGCGCCATATATATACCATCCTTATATACCATATATATGGTGCATATATATACCATCTATATATATAGTATACATGTATACACCATATATACCATATATATGTATATATGGTACACATATATGGCATATATATCTGGTATATAAACTATATACATATATACATACATATATGTCTATATGTCATATATGTTTACACATATGGTATATATATGGTATATATATGGTGTATATGTATATATGTTGTGTGTGTGTATATATAATATATATAAATATATGGTAAACATATATATAGTGTGTGTATATATATGGTGCATATACTCATATATTTTGTACATATATGGTGTGTATATATGGTGTCTGTGTACACATATGTACATATAGTCTATATGTATATATATACACATCATATATTTATCTATATGGTATGGTGTATATGGTATATATGTATATATGGCATATATGGTATCTCATGTATATACACACACATATGATGCCATATATATGTATAGATGATGTTTCATATATGTGTCTATATACATGAGATGTCATATACACCATACATACATGTATATCATATACACTATATATACACAACATGTATCTATATGGTGTGTGTGTGTGTGTATATGTATATATCACTTATGAGAAAAGATTGGGTCAATGTGGTAAAGCATAAAATGTTAACAACTGGGAAATCTGAATAAAGGGATTTTGAAAATTTTTTTTACTGTACTGTTAGCTTTTGTATGTTTGAATTTTTTAATAATTTAAAAATGTACCCATGGATAAAATGGAAAAAAAACATGAAGTGACAATGAAACTGCAACTCACAAACACCATGACAATGCATTATCACTACAATCATCAATGTCACAGCAGTACCGGTGGCTCATCATGCTCTGTGACTGAGATAGGATAGATGGTGATTTGTGTGCAATTATTGGAGCCACAGTTAAAATTCTACTCCACTGTCTTCCATTCAAGGAAACAAATCAGAATGCAAATAGACAAGATAGATTAAAGAAAAGTCAGCCTAGAATATGCTCTAATTCATAAAAGAAACAATGAACCTATAAACCTTGGCATTTCAACTAATATTAGTATCAAATTGTGCCATGATAGACAAGCATGTTAACCATTTTACAGTTGAGAACAGCTGAGTTAGATTAAATGGTTCCGTACCATTTGAATGGTAAGACTTCCTGTACTTCAAATTTTTTCACAGAATAGTACATGAAAGTAATTCCATGGATTTTTCATTCAATCTATAGATGAAGTTTGACCACATATGGATTCTTAGAAACTTTGTTTTTTAGACTGTCCAATACCCTTTGGAGTCATATCTCACCTACTGGGAATTACCACACAAGGATAAAAACTCCTTTAGGATTAATTTTGCACTGACTCCTTGGTCTGATCTACTTGGAATTATCCAGATTCATCATACTGCTTGAGACAGTCATCAGTTTACTCATGTCTTCCCTATGTCAGGAGAACTTATCTCTCCTCTTCCTGCTTGCTTTAAAAGCTTTTCAATTCTGATGTACTTAGGATTGTTAGATGCCAAATCTCTGATAAACACAAGACAAAATAAATTTTTTTTGGAAGGCTATAGGATGGTTCCCAAGATTGAATGAATATCAGAAGAACCAGGCTCAGAAAGGGCAGGAACCAGGTCAGCTCCAGAAATCCTATTGGAAAAAAGTGAAACATGAGTACTGCCACCATGGGGATGAGTCCACTTCTACTAGTCTTTGTCTCCATCTGTGCATCACTCTGCTCAAGCTCTTAAATCCTGGGGAGGGAAAGTGTGATTGGCCTAGGACATGTCGGCCCACTCATTGGCTAGAGGAGGGCAGGGCCCTTTGATTAAGAATGCCATCTAGCTGACACAAACGTGAAAGAACTAATGCCCCAAAAGAAAACCAAGAAAATAGATTCTGGGCAGCAAGAAAACTAACAAAACTTACCACCAAAATGTTTAAGACTTAGTTCAGGTAGTATCTTTATCAGGTAAAATAAAAGCATATCAAACCAAAATTGTACTCACTCTCTCACCCCAAAATGAAGAATACACCAATGTAATATAATATCATTTTTTATTGACTTTTGTCCTCCACCCAGCTCCTATTCTAAAATCGGGCCAAACAAAAATTCTTATCTTCTTGAGATGGGCAAGGGGAAAGGTCAAGTTAGAGAATGACTGCCTTATAATCATTTGGGACTTTCTTAGTTCAGCTTACAGGACATATTGTGTTAGTAATTATTGGTGTATTTCCCATACAACTAATAATTTAGGATATTTTATTTCATAATGACTGAAAGACCAACTGTTTTAGTTCATTTTTGCTACTCTAATGAAATAACCAAGACCAGATAACTTCTGAGCAGAAATATATTGGCTCAGTTCTGAAGGCAGTAAATTCCAAGATCTAGGAGTTGGCATATGGTAAGGGCCTTCTTGCAGCATCATCCTATGGCAGGAAGCAGAAGGGCAAGAGAGAACAAGAGGAGGATGAACTCATCCTGTCATAGTAGCTCCATGCCCATCTATCAGGGTGGAAGCCTCATAAACTAATCGCCCCTTAAAGGTTCTACATCTTAATACTACTACAATAGCAAGTATATTTCAATATGTGTTTGGGAGGGGACAAACATTCAAACCAGAGCACCAAGTAATAAATACTATTTTTTCACCAATCTCATAATAATATAACATTTTTTTAAGTTTCGGGATCCACTTTTCATGCTATGGTGCTTTAATGTGTGTGTGTGTATGTGTCTATATGTATATAAAGACACATGCATACATACACAGATATATATACACATATGCATACATATACAGAAATGTATAGACATATGCGTACATGTGCACATTTGTATGTGTACAGATATATACATATATCTGTTTATATATGCATATGTCTATATATATAGTCAGATATATATATAGAGAGAGACACGCATATCTATCTATCTATATATGTCTATCTACCTATCTATCATCTCTACAGAATAGCAAGGAAGGGAATACTAAGGAAGGTCAAAGCTACACATTCTATGTTCTCTTACTTTGAATCATCAATTCAGTCATTGGGGTTCTCTGTCCAGTTAATTAATGCAGACTTTCATTATTTAGGGATTTGAACCCTTGGTGGATCTGCCTATGAGGGGTTGTAACAGTCTTCTGTTAAGATTCCATGCAGAGTCTACCATTTCCATACTTTCTTCTCTCTATTCTCACTATATAACAGCAACTCTATTTTGCCTTGCTACTCAAGTTCAACGAGCCCAGCTGAAATACAACTTCTTTTTGTGTGATCGCCTCATGGCATAAAGAACAAGAAAGGCAAAGGGGGCACTGGCAGACTCCAATTTAAGGGAATAATTATTATGTCTCCTGGTAGAAATAGAACCCAGAGTCAAAAGGACAAGCAGCACAAATATTGCTAGGAGGTCATTAGATGCAATAATGCAAAACACCACTCCCTTCTAGCTGTTGGTTCCCAAAAGTTCACATCTTACTCATGAAGAGTAGTAGTAGGAAAACAATATTTATCAATCTCTGATTTATAGCAACATCTAGAAGAGCAAACCAGCTTTACAGGGTGTTGGCATCAACCAACAACAATAGTCTTCAATATTGCATTCCTCCACTGTGGAAGACTAGCTGCTCGTGGGTGTTGAGGCATACAATGGTACCAGTGATTCCCAGGAGCATCATCCCATTGCCCTTTATTCTGCTATGATTTGCATTCTTCAGCCCAACATTGCATAGACCACCATAATACTACATATGGCATTGGTGTGCCCAGAGTTGGTGCCAGCATAGGCATGATGGGTGGGGAAAACAAATCCAAATCTTCTTATCAATACTATAATATAGGTATTCTTATTATTTCCACTTTACATATGAAGCATTTAAGACATAAGTTAAATAAAACTTGCCCAAGGTCACATAGTAAGTGGTAGAGACAGGATTCACATCACTGTCTGGGTCCGGTGGAAGATCTTAACCACTGGGCCTCTTTGGAGAAATTAGGTGACTCAACCAATGCAATAACCAAGACACTGGTCCTCTAATTACTGCTTTATCACTGTGTACTCTCTGCTATACTACCTGCTTGCTTTGTGGGTGCAGGAAAAGCACTAAGGATTTCTAACCCTAGAAGAGAAAGAGTAAACATTTTTTACATAACCATTGGTAGTGCTAAACATATCATGTTGTTTATCTTACAAATATGAAATGTGAAACCTCATTAATTTTTAAGTAGCATAGATTTAGTAACATAGGTTTTCACCAAACAGAAGTAAACTGAAATCATTGTCACCCTCCTATGTAAAACCCTTAAGCAATTCCCCACTCACTTTAAAATAGTGTCCAAATTCCTTAGCCAGGTGAATTTCATGAATTGATCCCTGCCTACACCACCACCCCTACACCATCACTCCAGTCTTACTGCTCCTGTTGTATCCTCACTACGGGTTCCAAACATATGGAAACACAAACAAATTCTTCCATGTACCTGGGCATTTGTGTAAGATAAACCCTCTGCCCAGAAAGTTCTTCTATTTCTGGTTTAGGCCTCTGCTCTGGCCCCATATAGTTGTATTAACCATGTTTTTTTTATTTTGTTTATTTTGACACTTTGACATTTTAGGCCTTGCTGTCTCCCTGGAGGGACTGCCCCTTCAAGGGTTAGCTAATTCCTAGTGAGAGCAAACAACTAGCCTGGGAGCATGCCTTTGATATGCAGACTACCAATCCAGAGGCTGTACCCCCAACTGCCTTCTTTATCAGCTCTCATCTACCTGCCGGAATCACCCCAGGGCCAGGTACCAGACAACTAGAAACAGCCCTTATGCCAGAGACTCCTGAAATTATTCAAACTAGCCAATCCTAAATCTGCTCACTCTGCTTTGTCTAATCACAAGAAAGGCTGTTGCCCACATCGCCCCTTCCATCCTCCTCCACCCCCACCTCCTGATCCACCCTAGTGCTTCCCCACATGGCCTCTCATAGCACATTGTACCCTCTCCTCTTGAAGTTTCTGAGTGTAACTATTTTTTCTATCTATTCATCTCCTGATCTGTTGGCCTCATCATACCTAAATAATAACAAAAACTTTAAGATATGATGAGTTGATTGCTCCTGCTTTTTTGCTACCACCGTACCATAAAGATACTGCTGTTGTACTTTCCACATGCCACACAGCATTTCTTTATGGAACTGTCTCTGCTGATGGCCTATGAACTTTCTGAGAAACACTTCCATGTTTGTACTATCAGCACCTAGCCTATTGCCGGTCACAGCACAGGCTCTCAGTACATGCTTAATAGATTAATTAATTAATTAATTATTCCTAAAAACCATGGCATGTCAAGTCTCTTCTATTCAAATCTCACTTTTCAGCTGCTCTTTCCATGTAACAATGCTTATAAATCCAGGCACCAAATTTATGCATGAAAAATTAGAACTCAACTCATTGGTACATATAACCAGTTAATATAAGTATGAAACAACTCCAACCATGGTAGCAAATGTCCAAGTCAAAAATAGGCTTTACAATTGGAAAATATTATTATTAGCTGCAAAAATGTGTGTGAAAGAAGTTCAGAGCAAAAGTACAGACTGTGGCTTTATTGCTGTAATTTTAAACTCTTCATCCCAACCCCATGAATCTGAGGGTTCATAAATTCTATTTGATGATAACTTACAAAACGAAGAAATGGCTTCCATATATTTAAGCCCTAGATGTATAACAATACATAAATGGTAAATGATCTCACAGTATTTCATTTCAGCTACCATGTTGCTAAAGAGGGGAAATCACATGTAACTGAGGGCCTACTATGTGCCAGGGCCTGTGCTAGGTGTTAAATGAGTTATTGAGGTTAAGCCTCATGATAATCTAGCAAATTCAGTGCTGTGGCAGCCCTCTCCCTTCAAAGACACCACGTTAAATGAGCTCCTATCCTTCTACCTGATGTGGAAAGAGAAATAAATTTACATGTTAAGTTAGTCCTGGTTGGAAGGCAGTGGGAGGGCGGGACTGAAAATAGAGAATGAAACGATGCATATGCTTCTACTGGAAGAGAAAATAGAAGCACCACCGAACATATAAGGATACGTAGGAAAAGATGCCAGTATCTGGGTTGAGAGGGTGCAACAAAGAAGTAGTCATCCAAACTGCACACAGAAGGAAATAAGTAGGCAGGGTGGGTGGTGGGGGGACTTGCAAGTGCCAAGGTGACAAAGAGGGAGGAGGTGTAAGGGTATATAGCTGGGTTTCTGCTTCGATATCTTCAGCCCACACTAGAATTGTGTCTGATTCATTATTTGTACTCTCAATATTTGTTGAATGAATGAATGGATGAAACAATGAATTAACATTTTTCAAACAGTTTAAATTGTCATTTAGGCACAACCTTTAATGCAAAACTATCTGGTTGTGCCACTGACATACTTATGTGTGGATCTTATAAAAATGGGTCCCCCAGAAAACTGCTGTCATGGCTCTTGTCTGTCATCTTAAGAGATAACAGCTGCCTGTTTGTGGAACAGAAGGAGACGTAGTTACTTCTGAAGTATCCATAAGACACTACAAACAGAACATAATGTACAGGGATCCATCAGCCTGTTTTCACTTCTTTTTATTAATGTTTGCATTTCTCTCCCAGCATTAGGAAGTCTTGTTGTTTCCAAGCTATGCTTGTTTTCCAAGGAAGTGCCTCGGTGGCCGTCTCATGGGGCAGAAAAAGATCTGGGCTTCCTAATCCGATGTCAACCACAGCAGCTTCGATTTAAATTCATGTCATGAGCCTCCAGGTCAGAGTTTTACAATAATAATTAATATGATTTGTTTTAAGTGAATTATGTGCCAAGGTCCAAATTCTGACACCACCACTTAGTAACTGTGTGACCCTGGGCTTTAGTAACTATGTGACCTTAGGCAAGATGCTGATCTGTGACTCAGTTTTCTTATCTGTAAATGGGAGATAATAACAACACCTACCTGAAAGAACTGTTATGAGGATTAAGTATATGGAAAATGCTATACCGTGTACATTTTAGAAACTCTTCTCGTTGTCTCATTTAATCCTTAAAATGGTCCCTCTGAGGAACTATTGCCATCTCCCTAGCATAGATGAGACAACTGGTGTTTAGAGAGATTTAGTATCTTTTTCAAGGTCACAATCTATAAGTGGCAGGGCTAGGGTTGAAACACAGACCTAGTCAACAGTGAAGCCTGTACCCATAATCTTACACAGAGGTAAAATGGAGGTACCACAGATAAAAAGACATTTGAAAATCACAAATTTAGATCTTTTGATGAGGAGGCAAGGTTCAAATTGACTCTTTAAATGAATGTTGACTTTTTAAAGTTTAACATTTCAATGCTGCTTAAATAAAATTCGCTATTTTAAATGGCATATGCAACATTTCCAAACAAAAGTAAGAAGACACCAGGATGATATAAATTAACGTGTGAAAAGAGGCAGAAAAACACATGTAGATCAATCATGCCTTTTACATTAGCAGAAATATTGCAAGGCCACTCAAGAATGCATGTTTAAATTCATTTTGAAAACTCGAACTAATTTTCCTTCCTGCAGCTGCTACCCCTTATGTTGCGCGCTCTACTAAAAGCACAAAAGAGCCTGCCTTCCTCAATGTGTGCCGTCATCACCCTTGACTCCCTGGTTTAGCCAGGAGCGCAGGGAGTTTACAGCACAGCTTCTCATTCAGCTTCAGATTGTTACATTGGGTCCTGCAGGGATGGTCCCTTGTCTTTAATATTTGGAGGAAATATCTGTTTTCTTTTAGAGGGAGTCACAGCATTTGCCCCTATTTATCTTTCCTCATTTTACTTTGAGACACTATAAATAATAAAATACAATATCTATTCCCAATGTGAAAAGCAGCTCCCCTTTCTGAAGTGTCCTGGTCTTCCTTCATAGTTGTTGGCCTATCCTCAAATACGCCACATTTAATATGCCGGTGGGGTTTATGAATCCCCAACAGAGATTAGGCATGCTTTCGAGAAGAAGGTGGAAGAGCTGAGTTCAAGCCCTGATGCCACTAATTGGGTGGGTAACTTTGGATACGTTGCTTAGCTCTCTCAGTCCTAAGCTTAAAAAAAAAAAAAAGTTAAAATGGTGATGATGATAATAATCATTCAGTTGTTCATTCACAGTCACATTTTCTAAGCACCTACTTTTCACGAGGCACTGGAAAACAAAGGTGAGTAATAAAAAAATTTCTAAATGCAACTGTTCACAATCTAGATCAGGAGACAGGAATCTAAACAAATCAGTAATGAGAAAAAGGAGAAAGGCTGTGACAAGAGACATCTCTATTTGGAACATCAGCTGTGGAAGGAGGAGGAGGAACTGACCATTCCTAAGAGATACACAGCCTTAGTTGGAAACCACACATATTTCTACTTCACAAGGTTATTGGGAGGTTCCAGTGACATAATGAATTTGATTCCTTTGAGAACTTTACAGAGCAATTTCCATGTGCAGCAGATGTTGTTGATGCCCCGCCCTCATCCCTGTGCCTTTACCACTTCAGTGCAAACTGGGGACTTTAAACTTGCAGCACCTGCATGTCTGCCTGAGGGATTTTTCCAGCCTCCAGGGCCCGCCTGCTTTTCCACCTGTTCTGCCAAGGAATCAACGCCCACCGCCACATGCCCAGAGCAGTCCTCAACCAAATAAATACCACTACTCCCTCACCCCTCAGGTGGAATAACTGAGGCCTGAGTTCCACACTGGCTGCCAGGAGGTTCCCAGCAGGATTGAGCTCCAGTTGCCTATAGTAGTAACTTGCTTGATAATGCAGCATGAATTGGCCGCCTTCCCTTCCTGTGCCACTTCCCTACTCTCCCAATGGGGTTTCTTTTACCTGCCAAATATTACTGCACATGGATCCTTATCCTAGGGTATGCTTCTGAGAGAACTCAAACTAAGACAAGATGTAATTTTTTCTTCTTATAATGTATCATTTTGAAATTTGACCAGAATTATACACACCATTTTGCATGGAAAAAAGCACACTTTGTATTTATAAATCCTCTTCACAAAGTTAGGATTTAATCCACTTTAGCCATTGTAACATAATACCTGCCTAAGAATTTCTCGAATCCATCCCAAGCCAACACTGATCTGGCTGAAGCCTTCATCTCTCACTTGAATTTCTACAATAGTCTCCTAGCTGCTCTCTGACTCCACTCTTTCTCCCAACAAATCCACCCTTCTCACTATCTATCTGCAGTGACATTCACCTAGAAAGAAATTCTGAGCAGACCACTCCCAGCCCAAATAATACTTTTATGCATATTTATATAGGCCCCTGTTACTTGCAACACTTTACTTTTATCTACTGGAAAATTGTTGTGACACTCTGATATCAGGTAAAGCAAAATGCTTAAGTGTCATCTTCAAGGAAACCGACAGAATAAATACACAAATCTGCAACATGTACGATGGGTGATTGCACAACCTGCACAACTGTATAGACCATCTTGGCTCTGACAACTCCCTGCTTCACTCACGAAGTGCTTGTCTGTTCCCAGCACCTACCACGAGGCTCCATGCTTCTGTTTATGCTGTCCTCTTTGCCTGGAAACACTGACTTCTCCTGGCCTGCTTCTGGTATTCCTTTAAAACCAGCTGAGCATTTCTTTTCTGCCAGAAATTATATCTGAACCACTCTCACATGGCTGCGTGTCCCTCTTCTGTGCCCCTTCCACTTCTTGGTTTGTAACTCAATCTTTACACTTAGCACATTGGGTTAGAACTACTGCTTATATGGGCTTAATACCTAGGTGATGGGTTGATCTGTGCAGCAAACCACCATGGCACACGTTTCCCTATGTAACAAACCTGCGCATCCCACACATGTACCTGGAACTTAAAATAAAAGCTGAACAACAACCAAAAAGCAGTATCTGCTTATTGGCTTGTCTTCTGCAGTGAGGGTTGTCTTACTCTTCCTCGCATCCCCAACATTTAGAGGAGGGCTTAGCCTAGAGTCAGAACATTTTGGAAACAGTGGAGTGTGGAATGTGGAGTACGTGAGAGAAGGCTCTGCAGTGACACAGACCTAGCCAAATCTTGATCTGTCAAGTTCTGGCCAAGTGACCTTGGGCAAATGGCCTCACCTCTCTACATCTCCATTTCTTTGTTGGTAAGATGGAGATGACACCATTACCTGCCTCAGACAGTGACGGTGAGGGTGAAATAAGCTGCTGCCTGTATTGAGCACAGTGCCTGACAGCAGGCACACAGTCCATATTAACTCTTGTTTTTTATTATAAGCTCAATAAACATTTGAAACATGAATGTGCCTCCCTTTATACCAAACAGGCAATCCCTTATGGCAAACCTACCTTTAGATGGACCCTTCTGTATATCCAAAATTGTGATGAACACTTTGCATACATTAGTATATTTTGTCTATACAACCACTTTGCTAGAAAGGTTTAATGACCAGCCTGTTACAAATGAGGAAATTGAGAACAAAAAAATCAGTGGCTTATCTTGGTGGCACGGGAGTTAAGTGTGAGAGGCTGGGCCAAACCTGGTCTGCGTGATACAAGCTTGTGCTCTTAACCAAACTATGGAAGCATAAAAGAGGAGCCTCACTATTCTACTGGAAGTTGAGGAAGTAAGGGAGGCTGATGGAGGGGCACAGGCAGAGACATGAGGAGAGAGGAGGAGGTGGAGGGGTGGAGGGACTCCTTAGAAGACTCGATGAGTGTAAAGACTGTGAATTCAAAGAACAGGTTTCATGACTAGTTCCAAGGGTTCTTGTGTAGAAATTAGGAGGTGAGATTAAAAGGGAATGGTGAGTGCAAAGTCAGTAAGGATCCCGTGTACTAAGCAAAGATTTGAGTCTTTTTTTTTTGAGACGGAGTCTCACTCTGTCACCCAGGCTGGAGTGCAGTGGATCTCGGCTCACTGCAAGCTCTGCCTCCCAGGTTCATGCCATTTTCCTGCATCAGCCTCCCAAGTAGCTGGGACTACAGGCTCCCGCCACCACGCCCAGCTAATTTTTTGTATTTTCAGTAGAGACAGGGTTTTCAGTAGAGACAGCTTCCCAAAGTGCTGTAATTACAGGTGTGAGCCACCATGTCTGGCTTATTCATTCACTGTTTAACTTCATCCTGTGTTAGCCAGGATGGTCTTGATCTCCTGATCTCGTGATCCACCCACCTCGGCCTCCCAAAGTGCTGGGATTACAGGCATGAGCCACTGCGCCCGGCCAAGATATGGGTCTTTATCCTGAAAACTGTATAAACCTTTTGAAAGGCAAAGGACACTAGAAAGACTGACCACATCAAGGGCTTGACAAGGATGTGGAACCAACTGGAACTCTCATTCACTGCAGGTTGGAATATAAAATGGTACAACCACTATGGAAAACTGTTTGATAGCCTTCTAAAGTTGACTAGATGCCTATTGTATGATACAACCACTCCACTCCTAAGTTAATAGTTTTGCTCGTAGAACCCCAAACTGGAAACAAACTAAATGTTCATTAATGGGAGGAAGGATTTTTTTTTAAATATTGCTGCAGTCACACAATAGAATAGTATTCAACAATAAAAAGGAATAAGCTATTAATACACTCAACAACATGGATAAATCTCAAAAATATTATGCTAAGTAAAATAAGTCAGAATAAAAGGTATATGCTGTATGATGTCATCTATATTAACTTACAGAATAGGCAGATAAAACTCAAAACAATGTCTCTGTGTTTGCCTTTTGGTTGGAGGTAGTATGACTTGTAGGAAGTATGAAGATATTCTCTGGAGTGGCAGAAATGATGTATAGCTTGACAGTGGTGGTAGTTAAAAAGTGTATAATTTTGTCAGAACACATCAAACCATACACTTAAATTCTGCACATTTTATTGTATGTATATATCTTAAAAAAAGTAGCAAAAAAAAGTACCTCATAAAATGAGGAACTGCCTTTGGTTATACTATCTAAAGGTTGGATTTTAACTATACATGCAGTATTCTTGTAAATCAGACCAATTTAGGGTTCAGTAGGAGAACTTGGTTATTGGAACTCTCGGAAAGCTTCTATTCATTCTTTTGTCTTTGTTGCATTGTTGTTGAGACAAGGTCTCACTCTGTTGCCCAGGCTGGAGTGCAGTGGCCTGATTTCGGCTCACCGCAACCTTGACCACCCATGGCTCAGGTGATCCTCCCACCTCAGCCTCCCTAGTAGCTGGAAATACAGGTGCAGACCACCATGCCTGGCTAATTTTTGTATTTCTTGTAGAGATGGAGTTTTGCCTTGTTTCCCAGGCTGGTCTTGAACTCCTTTGCTCAAGCTATCCACCTGCCTCAGCTTCCCAAAGTGCTGTAATTACAGGTGTGAGCCACCATGTCTGGCTTATTCATTCACTGTTTAACAAAAATTTATTTGTTTTATCAAATGTTTATTTAGCCCAACGCTACCATCTACTATCTGGGTGACTTTGAACAAATGACTCTTTGATTTTCAGTTCACTCATTTGTGAAATGGGGATAGTAATTGTACCTACTTCATGAGGTTGTTGTAGGGACTAAATAAGTTGATACAAGCAAAGTTCTTAGAATGGTGCTGGTGCATAGTAAGGGCTAGCTAAATGTTAGTGATTAATATGATTATCCTCAGTTATGTGCCAGCCTTGGCGGATATAAACAGTAATAAGACATAGAAAGTTTATAGTCTAGAAGAGAGGATCAACAATAGACATGTGAATAGATATGACTAAATCTGCTTAGTGCAATAATAAAATTTGAAAAGTGCTTTGAGAACATAAATGACTGTGTTGGCATGGAAGAATCCATTAAAAATGAAAATAATCAGCCACCTAAATCAAATCAAGTTCTGATAGTCATTTATTGTTTTTCAATACTGTGGTTACTAAGATTCCTTCTTTTCTTGGCAACTGAAACTTGCAACTCTCAAGGCTCAGGCCTGTGACCTCTTCTATTCTGTGGCTTATTCCTAGGTGATCTCATCCATTCCACTTGTGATACTCATTTCACATCTCTAAGCCCGACATCATACTGAACTGCAAGCGCCTGTGACATCTCACACTGATTGTGTCTACATCCAAATTCTCCCTCCACAGCCCCCTAATCCTTCTTCTCTCACAGTGTTCCCCATACTGGAAATAGCAGCTCCATTCTCCAGCTGCCCAGTCCACAAGCCTTGCAGTTTTCCTCCCCTCCTCTCTACTTCTATTAGAATGTCTCATACCCAGTAATCACCAAATTTTGAATTCAGTCACTTGTAAAAGTTCTATGACCTCCTTTCACCTAGACCATTGCAATAGCCTAACTGATCTCCCTGTTTACACTCTCCCTTCTCCAAAAGCTATTCTCAGCACAGCAGTCAGGTGATCTTTCCAAGGCATTACGGATCCATAATCTTCACCTGCCTTAAACCCTCAGGTGGGATTCCTTCACACCATCTGTTTCATGGCTGACAAGGTCCTAGATATCTGGCTCCAGACTGCCTCTCTGTCATCCTCCTCTACCACTCTCTGGCTCCCTTTATTCCAGCCTCACTAGCCCCCTTGCTGTCTCTCCAACATGCCAAGCAAGGTCTTAGGCAAGCTCTCTCTTGTCTCATGGTCTTTGCACATGATGTTCCCTTTGCATGGGATGACCTTCCTCCAGATAGCCTCATGGCTCACTCTTTTACTTCACTCATTTATCTGCTCAATTGTTGCCATCCTAGCTACAACAGCTCCTACACTTCAGTCTCTAACTGCTTCCCCGCTTTTCTTCCTAGCATCTGACATTCTTTTTTTCTTGACACGGGGTCTTGCTCTGTCAGCCAAGCTGGAGTGCAGTGGCACAATCACGCCTGACTTCAGCCTTGACCTCCCAGTCTCAAGCAAATCCTCCCACCTCAGCTTCCCAAGTAGCTGGGACTACAGGCATGCACCACCTTGCCCAGCTAATTTTTGTGTTTTTTTGTAGAAACAGGGTCTCACCATGTTGCCCAGGCTGGTCTTGAACTCCTGGGCTCAGCAATCCTCCCACCTCAGCTTCCCGAAGTGTTAGGATTACAGGTGTGAGCCACCATGCCTTGCCCTATTGTATTAGTTTATCATCCTTGCTTAAATATAAACCTGATGAGGCAGAGTCTGTGTGTGTCTTGTTCATATCTCCATGACCTAGAATAATACCTGGCACACAGTAGACGCTCAATTCATGTTTGTTGAATTAATGAATGAGTTACTATTACCTTAGTTTATGCAGAGCTTCACAGTTTACAAAGCAGTCACATACACAATATCTTAATAAGCCCTCTAACGATTTGTGGTATAGGCTTTGTTATATCCATTTTATAGATATGTTGACAGTCCCTTGCTCAAGGTCACACGGCAATTAGAAGTAAAAGTCAAACTCTGGTGTTTTGCCTTCAAGCCCAGTTTATTAATCATAAATATAAAATACTATTAACAATTTATTGGTGTTGTTCAAGACATTTGCATCTCGTTTAGCCTTCACAACAATGCTTTGAGGTGGGTACTATTTTGCAGATGTGGAAACTAAATCCCTGCGAAGTAATATACCCTAGGTCACAGTGCTGAAAAATGGTAAAGTCAGAATCTGGGTCCTGACAGCCTGATTCCAGGAGCTTATTCTCAACAGATGGACCCACTAGGCCTAGCCTGTAAAATAAAGAGAGTTAAGGAAACTGCAAACATAAATGGACAAGAATCAAATTTGTTCCATGGGGACTTTCTGCCATTAATAAAATTTTTGCTCTTACTTCATGTAGTAAAACTTTCTTCTTTTTCTTTGAGATCATAATGTGGAAAGCAATTGTATCTCAAATGCAGTTCATTATATTGTTTTCTGGTTTTTATCCATCTTTGAAATGTTTGAAACGTTTGTTTCTAAATTGAGAAGTCACTTAGGAATTTTAGGAATTGTGGGCAGAGCTCATGGATTTCCAGCAGTCTGTCTTTCTTCCTCCTTTGGTAGCTTTGTGCTGCCTTTTGTGGCGTGAGCATAGGCTAGCATTCCCTCTGAGCACGGATTCCACCTGCTCTCTCACCGCCCTATGACATGCCTTGTTTCATCAATTCTCACCTTCATTGTATCACATAACCTACACTGCAGAACACTCAATTTCTTTTCCTTTCTTTTTTTCCTTTTTTTCAAAAGGAAGAAGCTATTTGATTGGATGTGATGGCACCAGAGGCAGAAATGTGGCAAAATTTTAAATGGTGAGAAATCCATCTCAGCTACCTGGATTTTGAGAAACAAACTGTGATTTCTCGACTCACTTTGTATTGAACTGTGCAAGTTAGATGAACTAAAAAAGCTTCATTGACTTGTCTACTTGTCCGCTTGTCTCCAAGTCAGTCAAGTGTTTGTGAATGCTGCCTGTTTTCTATTCAAATGATTAACTTAAGGGTGAATATAAAGGTACATAAACATAAGTAGATGCCCTTGAAATAACAAAGCCCTCAGACCTTACATAAGCAGGCATTTAGAAGTTGAAAAACAAATCAGGTGTATTGATTGTTCCTAAAGATTGTAACAGAAAGATTCTAAGCACTTATCTGAGAATAGACTGTGAAGAGAGCATGTGGTCTATTGATCCAGGTATCCCTAATGCCTGGCACATAGTAGGTACTCAACAGAGTAAGTGCTTAACATAAGAAGTGCTTGACAAATTTGTGTTGAATCTATAGTACTCTGTCTTTTATTGCCTAGTCATGAACTTGTCTCAACACACATGCATACACACACACATATTAGGTTGTAAGCTCTTAGAGGAGAAGGTCTGTCTTATTCACCACTGTATTCTCTAATACAGAACCACCAAATAAGTGGCAATCATTAATGATCATCAAATTGAAGTAAATTCTATGAATTGTTTTCTTTATCTCGTTTCCCTCACCCTATCTTGTCCATTTGGCTCTCGAGCCAGAATGCCTGAAACGGCTGCATTAATCTAATCAAATATGTAAAAGCCAAGACCTTGAAATCTTTCAAATCAAGCTCTGAATTACATTTTTAAATTTACCCTGGCCATTTCATAAGTAGATTTAGCAACTAGCTAACTGCTATCCCAGGAGGGGAAAAAAAACCCATAAGCTTAATGAATTTGGTCAGACATACAGCGTAACAGATGTCCAACATGCTGCCATGAACTTAAATCATAGATATGATGCCTCTGTTTGGCATGGCAAAATATATTAGAACTGTTTCATCAGTCACTGGGCAACTTGCTAGATGGAGGGGGAATAATCCTGAAAAATGCAGGAGCTGCTTCTAATAGCATCTAAAAGGATCCCTGGAGAAACACAGATAATCTGCTTGCAATGATTCATCAAGTTGGTCCTTTGTTTCATTAATTTGAGTGTCAAGTGCAACCATACAATAAAGAATTGCCAAGACCTGGTAAGATTCTCCTCTGGCTGCTGCTTTTCCTGCCCTAACAACTGGTACTATTCATGCCTAAAGCACAAACTGAATAAATAGTTTCAAGGCTGGCAATGTTGGACAGTGCTTCCTATTTTGCTTTTCCTTGAAAGGCTAAATCATGTGCTTTCTTGCCCTCTCCCAAACACGTTGCACTGATATTCATTATTGCACCAATAATTTTAACTTTCTTAATACTAAGTATGGAAGGATGCCTCATTAAGATAAAAATAGTTCCTGTTGTATCATCAGTCCAGCAATAGATTAGGGAAGATTAAAAATGGATTGTAATGCCTTTTTTGGCCTTGAGAAAGCTCTTATTGTGCCCATGGTTCAGTAGGCCTGCTGATCATTTCCATCTTAATGTAATCTTTAACATTACACTGCTACAGGTGAGATGTTAAGTAATACATTAAGACAACTATTTTCACTGAGCAATTTCACAAGAAATATGTTTTTAGCTAAATTAGACATTTAACAAATGCCATTTGTAATTCAATGCAGAGGAGACAGCATCCTTAAAACAAGCTATTGACGTGACTTTCCCGACATAAAACAATACTTATGTTTTTTTTAAATTTTAATTGAAGTCCTGAATGTGAAATTATGTGCCGTCAGTGCAGTAGACCAACGGAAAGCACCAAAGACCTTAGGATTATGAAATAAGCCATATGCAGTTTTATCTCTAGCAGACAGAAATTCTTCATCCAAATTAGGAAGAATCTACAGGTCAAGTTAATCATGTAGCTGTGACGTGCTGAATGTTTTTAAAACTTTAAGATCATTTAGATGAACACTAGGAAACTCAGAGGTCAGGCAGAAATATAAATTGCAATATTTAATGAAAATAATAAATGAAATAATTGAGACGAAATATTGTGATCTAAAGATTGCATGAGAATAACTGAATCTGATAAAGTAAAATTAAGAGGGAAGAGAAAATAAGAAAGTGAGCAATTGAAAAACGGAATAATAAATAATTTTTTAAGAAAAATAATTTCATCATATATTTCTCTATGCTACGTACATAAATGCAAACGCTATAAATAGAGTTATTGACATTTGGGAGGTTGATTTGTTTTTATCAACATCGCAAAACAGAAAATTTAGTTTGCAGATTTTCACATGGCTATCACGTTCAGAATCCAATGAGGTTCTCCTTCTTTACTACTTGATGACTTCTTTAAAGATAAATAAGCCCGCGGACCAAGAAGTGGGTACACTGGCTCGGTTAACTCTCTCTCCCCAGAAATTTCACTACTGAAAAGATTATTCTTTGGGGGCGGAGAAGGGGATGCAGAGGTCTTTAGGACCCAGCAGGCGGCGGCAGGCGGCAGTTGTGTAGATCGCTGAGAGACTACGAGGGTCCGGTTCAGTTTTAATTCTGTCTCTAATCTCTGCAACAGCCGCTCTTCCCGGGTCCCGCGGCTCCCGCGCGCGATCTGCCGCGGCCGGCTGCTGGGCAAAAATCAGAGCCGCCTCCGCCCCATTACCCATCATGGAAACCCTCCAGGAAAAAGTGGCCCCGGACGCGCGAGCCTGAGGATTCTGCACAAAAGAGGTGCCCAAAATGAAGACCCTGATGGTGAGTCAGTTGTGGCAACTCCACCGGGCAAAGAGGGGGATCCCCGGGCTCAAGGTCCACGGGACGCACCGTGGAGACTCCGGGACGCCTAACCCTGGGCCGCGAGGTCGCCTGTTACAAAGGGACAACTTTCTACCCGCTCCGCGTTCCCTCCCGATTCTCCAGCTCTGCCTGGCTCGGAATCCCAGAGCCAGGATGGGAACTCGGGGTTGCCTCGCGTCCTAGATCTCCGGCAAGAGGTCCGAGGGGGTGGCGGAGAGCTGCAGGAGCGATGGAGGAGTGGGCAGATTGCTCAAGGGATGGGGATGCCCAAAAGCAACAGCCTGCCAAAAGCTAAGAGGGACGGGGAGGTGGGACCTCTGCAGACTTTCTTCGTTTTCTTAGATTTCAAACTTGCAAGGATCGCAAGGATCCAGGGCCCCAGGAAAGGAGGGGTGTGAAGGACTCAAAATTCCAGCAGCTTGGCTGGGGTGGCTGCGCCAGACGAGCTCTTCCCCAAAGTGCAAACCCACCCCTGTCCTCGGCCACGGCGCTCTCCCTCCCTCAGCCCGGGGCCGTACACCACCTGCCCTCTACCGAGAGATCTGGGCGGCGGCGGCCGAAAGCAGCGACGCGCCCGGAGCATCCCTTGCGGTACGCGAGGGGACGGTGCTTTCTCTGTCCCAGTTGCGTGCGGCGGGGCTGGGGCCCAGGCCGCCCTCCGCCCCAAATCTCCCCCACTAGAGTGACCACCGCGCAGTTGTCCCCGCTGGGCGCGCTCCTCCGGTGTCTGCGCTCAGCCGCTCTCCTCTTCTCTCTCCCGCCCGCCCGCAGCGCCATGGTCTGGCAGTGTGTTTAGCGCTCACCACCATGTGCACCAGCTTGTTGCTAGTGTACAGCAGCCTCGGCGGCCAGAAGGAGCGGCCCCCGCAGCAGCAGCAGCAGCAGCAGCAACAGCAGCAGCAGGCGTCGGCCACCGGCAGCTCGCAGCCGGCGGCGGAGAGCAGCACCCAGCAGCGCCCCGGGGTCCCCGCGGGACCGCGGCCACTGGACGGATACCTCGGAGTGGCGGACCACAAGGTGACAGCATGCCCGCCAGCCCGATCGCCACTCAGCCTGGGGATCCCGCACACCTGAGCCTTCCCCCTTTCCCGGGGCTGGGAGGCGCTGTGAGTAGGTGCCGTTCGAAGGCTGGAGGGGAGTGGACCCGCTGGGGTAGTGTGGGCTAGTTCCAACTTGGTATGAATTCTTATTTGGAGAAAGACACAAAGTTTTGTAGAAAATAGGGGTGAGGTGCGTGGACCCCAAAGCCTAATTTCCCAGCAGAAATCGGCCCTGGAACTAGAACTCCCTGATCCCCAGAATTGCAGCTGCGGATGGAGGTCCGGTTCCTGAAGCCTCGGGTTTAGCCGCCGAGTCGCTCCCTGGTGGGAGGAAACTGGGGATGGCGCGGGTACCAGCCTGAGCCTTCCTCTGACCCGGAACCGGAGGGTGAGCGCAGCCAGCCCGCGGCCACTGCTCAGGATCCAGCGTTCCCCTCTGATCTCTCCAGCGCATTGCTTCGGGCTGAATTCTCTCAGCCCTGGGGAGTGGTGCCCAGGCAGGCATGGAAGACTTGAGGCACACACTCAGCTTCCGTTGGTTTGAAACTCATCATTGTGAGCCTGTCTTCCACTGCCTTCCGGGAAGCTGCTGCATGGGGTGGCTAATAATTAATAAGATGAATTTTTTAAAATTGGGCCTCCTTTCCCTGGAATAATAAATATCTGGTTTCAGTGTGTGAAGCCTCTGGGAGAATCCTAATCAAGTTTGCTGATTCTGAAGATATTTTAATACAGTTTAAATGTATCCCCCATTATTTGAAGCTGCTCGTATGTTTTTATTAAAACACAATTCCACTCTCTATCTGCTTTATAAAGCTAGAGGATTTCTTGAAATCTCCCAATTATTCTTTTTATTTTACTAAATTTTATGGTTGTGAACCGAAGTAATATATAGTAGATGCTCCTTTTGTGTGAAAAGGTCACTCTAACCATGCGTGAAAAAGCCAAACTTTTTAAAAAGTGGCATTCAAAATATTGCCACACACCTGTTTAACGCATAATGCTAAGGATTTGAAAGGTATAAAAGAATTTAAGGCAGGACCCAGTCCTACAGATCTTTAAATACCTGAGGACAGAACAGTATACCATGAAATGTGTGTAGCTGGATAAACCGATAGATAAAAATTTGTAATAAATGCTAGATATGAACAGTACTGTAGGGGTGCAAAAATGAGAACGATGACTTCCCTGGAAAGATCAAGGAAAGCTTCTTTGAAAAAGTGGAATTTTGCAATGAGAAGAATTCAGGGAAGCAAAAAAGGAGGAATCAATTTCATTAGGAAGTGATTATTTATTTATTTATTTATTTATTTATTTATTTATTTATTGTTGTGGCAGGAGCAGGGGTTGGGGGGTGGGGGTGTTAGTAGACTTAAAATCCAAAAGCAGAAGGCTATCAATTTTACAATTACAGCTTTTGTTTCCGCTCTTAGTTGTTGATTGATTACATGCTTTGTATCTGCATGTGCAAGCAACCGATAAGGGCTGGAGTTCTAGGAAAGTTTAGACATTAGCTTCTGACTGTAGATGGCTGTGGCATTTATGTGTAACTGGTGTATGATGGATATACTGAGATCATGGATTTCCATGGCTATTGTTTGGTGGAAATTACTATCTAACACTTGTGAAGCTTTGATTAATGGCAGCATCAAAAGGTAAATTTGCTGAAAGTTTTGATCAGCTTTTGGGAAGAGATTTCTAATACTTTTCTTCCTGTGTTATTCTGCTGGACAGACACCAGCTAAGAATATTGAGAGCTTAATGCAAAGTATAATACCATAATGGTTATGTTCAAAACAATGTTTATTGACCACAAATATGTTTGATTTCAATTTTTGTTTATCAGAGCTTTATTTTATTGAAACAAAGAACAGTCCTTTTCAATTTGGAGGGCGGGATGTTGATACCCTACATGGGAAATTGAAATGATATGTAGTAAAAGGGTTTTACAAATTGTGAAGTGCTATATGAATGATAAATATTGTGTGAAAGTCATTGGAATTCCTAGTAGAAGAAGGTCTTTGGAGATAATTATGAATATCAATGAAATTATCTCATGGAACACCAACATCTCACAAAATTCTATACCCAAAGGTTTTGAGGGAGTTCACGTCACCACAAGCAAAGGAAGAAAGGCATATCTTAAAGTCTATGTCTTCTGTTTAGATATTATCCCAATTGTCCCACTGAACTGAATGTAAACTTCTCAGAATGCCTTAACTGATTCTCTTTACCGCTACTATTTAGCTGGCTGCAAATTGGGCAGAGTTCCCTTACAGATGGTCATAAGAAGGTGCATGTGTAAAATGTTGTTTATGTTCTCTCCAAAAGTTCCTGTTTAATTAGGTGTATTTGATATCTTCCTACATTCTTGCATAGGCAGAGGTGGAAGACATTGTTAGAATATTGCTAGGAATTTTTTTCCAATTAAGACAGGGGAGGGTAAGAAATGAAAGCCTTTCTATTCTTATTATATTGCCAGATGATACTCGATTGCTAATTTTTTTTACCTTCACATCAGGCCTCAGGAAAATGATGGAATATGCTGGATGTGATGACCACCAAGCCATATGCTGCTGCATATTGAATCAGAATTCCAACAGCCTTTTTTATCTGCCATTGATTTACATAGTCTGGAGAGAGTTACAGATATTATTTAGGAAAATGTTCACACCTCCATAGCTGGAGGCCCCAAAGACTGATAAATATGTAGTGTATATGCTCAGTTACATGATGTTGTTAACATTAACAGTTCCAAGATTAAATTCAACAGGTGGTCCTAATCCCCAGCACCTGAATTTCACAAATTACAGCCTGTCTGCAATGATGGTCTTGTCTCATATGGCTGCAGACTGAATTACTGTTGAGATTAAATCACTGTGTGCTTTTGTTGAAATATATGCTGCAAGTCAAGTCAGTGATGAGCGGCATGTGTTGAGGCTTAAAATATCACTTTTCATGGTCATATTCTCCACTTCCTCTTTCACAAACTATGTGAGCTGCAATTGTAATTTCAGTATCACTAAATGAAGGCTACATGGAGTTTCTTGTCATAATGAAGGCATTTTCTGTTCGAGTCTTTCTCTTCTTTCCCAATCCCTTTCCCCAGACCAACTCCCACAAATGTTCCACCAACTCATTTCCATCGTGTTACATGTCTGAGTCTTCAGGTACTATATCTGTATTCTAACATTACTCTCTCAGTCCCGATTTGTGGAAGCCAATGATAACAAGATTGCTTAGGTACAACAGAAGAAGCCAATTTTCATGGCTTTGGGAACCTTCTGCATTTAGAACTGCAGCCTAATGTATAACCAACCTAACACACACACACACACACACACACACACGAACCTTCTGCATTTAGAACTGCAGCCTAATGTATAACCAAGCTAACACACACACACACACACACACACACACACACCACACATTAAATTAAGAAATACTCAGAGGAAAGCTCGAAGTCTTATAGCAGAGTGGAAGGGAACATGGAACACAGTTCAGTTTCCAGTCTGGATCTCGTCTGGGTAGACGAGGTCATTTGCCATCTGGTAGACCCTGTGAAATGAAACCGTGAGCTAATTCCCATTTCTAGAGGACAGGCTCTTATCACAGAAGGCCCACTATCACCCAGACTGCCCTTTATTGAAATGGCTTATGAAAGGGCGGTGATCAGTGGGGTCTAAAGCTAAGCAGCCATCTCTTTGCTTCAGAAGTAGCCCCCAGGGATGGATTTTACACATACCAATAACATACTTGTCCTTGGTTCTTTCCATTTTTAGGCACTCAGTTATTCAGACAAATCAAAATTGCTTAGTGGTAATAGTACTATTACTATTAACTGGTAACTATCCGGTTGGAGTGGTAAGACAAGTCAATGCAAGAATTGAAAAATAGTAATCCAAAACTGGAATTTGGATAAATGCCATCTAACTTATTTTGAAATTATGGGATGAGTATTCCTCTTTTAGAAAAGTATGTAGATTATCAAACACAAGTTTACATAATTTATTTGACCACATTTTATGACATTTGAGTTGTGAATGAATGACTGAAATCAATGCTAAATCATTTGAATCTCAAGGAAATTCAAAGTGAACTAATTTTCACTGCTCAGGTATTATAAGATGTAATCTGCCAATGATGATGAAACCCTGTTACCACAAAGCATCAAACCCCCAAAATCAGAAAAAGAACACTATTTCGTGGGGAGGAGTTGCAATAATGTAGTCACTTTTAACAGGATAAATGTTTTTTTATAACATTTATTAGAATACTTAACCTTCCTTAAATCTGTGACAGCCAGGATAATCTTTCCAGCTTCCCACATGGGTAATTTCAAGATATCACTATCCTCCTGTAAATGGCAGATGAGTTTGACCAGGCTCACTCTTAAATTCCAGGCATGCTGGCTTTCCTGCTGATCTGTGAACATTCATTCTGCCTCAGGACCTTTGCACATGCTCTTCTCTCTTCCTGGAAAGCTCTTCCCCAAGGTCTTTTGCATGGTTGATTCCTTCTGGTCATTCAGTCATCAGGTCACATGTCATCTTCTTATGGACCACATTCTTTAACTAGCCCCTCCTCAACAGTCATTCTCTGTCATATTAGCCTGTTTTATTTTCCTTATAACACTTAACAATATCTGAAATAATCTTAAAGTTTATTTGTCTATTTTCTGCCCTTCCCCCAACTAGAATCTAAGTACTGTGACAGCAATGTCATTGTACATCTTGTTGACCAGTTTAACCCCAGGACCTACAACAATATCTAAAATTTAATGGGTACACAATAAGTATGTATGGAAAGAAAGAAGGGAGTGAAGGTGGAGGAGAGAAGGACAGACCTACTTACCTATGTCAACTTTTTTCTCTACAAGAATCATCATTGCAATCTCAAGACCCTAGTATGTCTCATTTTTCCAAAATTTGTTCTGCCCACAAAAGTAATTCTAATAACAGGGAGGAAGAGGAGGAAATGATTTAAGAGGAAAGACAAAAGAATCTTTGGGAATGAGATTTAGGGGTCCATGTTTAATAAGCTTCCTTTTTAAATATTGCACACATTAAACTTTGAGAAACACTGTTTGAAATGTTTTTAATCATCACAATGTGTAGTTCTGTAGCTAATTCATTTCTAGGTTTTTGAACTAATCATAGCCCTTGGTAAATACTTGTTGAAGGCCTAGTAGTTTCAAAATTGGGCATTCCGGAGGAAGAACACAATCCCTACCCTCAAAGAACCTTTGATCTAATCGTTGCAGAGAAAAGATAAAGAAGCAAGAAAAGTTCAATAATAAGGCAAGCACTGAATAATAATTTGAAATCAGGAAGCAATAAATCAAGGCACTGACTCTAAAAAGGAGATAATTTCTGTGATCTTTCTCCATCTATAAAACAAGTTAAATTCTATTATTACCTTAGAAGTTTGTTAAGCTTTCAAACTAATATTCCACTCTTTATTAGCCTCATATCTCTTCATGCGTGTGTGCAGGGTATCCAGTGAATAATTACTGAACAAATTGGATATCAAAGCAACTTCAAAGTGGCTTGATTTTAAATTCAAAATATTGTCTCTTTATGATTTTCCTTTGGCATGACATAGGGTCTTCTGCACTCATTAAGTTAAACCTTCTTGAATGTCTCTGTAACATATGGTGACCACCTTAACCAAGCTAAATCTCATAATTCATTGTACTAGTCAGAGTTCTGTAAAGAGATAAAGCTAACAGGATATTATATTATATATATGGGAGTTTACAAAGTATTAACTTACACGATCACAGCTTCCCACAATAGGCTGTCTGCAAGCTTGAGGAGCAAGGAGAGTCAGTCTAAGTCTCAAAACTGAAGAATTTAGAGTCCGATATTCAAGGGCAGGAAGCGTCCAGCATGGGAGAAAGATGTAGGCTGGGAGACTAGGCCCATCTCACCATTTCACATTTTTCTGCCTGTTTTATATTCGCTGGAAGCTGATTAGATTGTGCTCATGAGATTAAGGGTGGCTCTGCCTTCCCCAGCCCACTGACTCAAATGTTAATCCCTTTTGGCAACACCCATGAAGACACACCCAGGATTAATACTTTGTATCCCTCCATCCAATCAAGTTGACACTCAGTATTAACCATCACAAGTCCACCCCTTGTCAACTTGAACCCAAACACATCTCCTGAGATCATACATAATCTTCAAATAAAGACAATAATGAGGTCATAATAATGCCTAACATAGTAAAACTATCCTTCATACAACTGGAAACGCACAAACCCCCAACCCAAATACTATTACAAAAAGTTAACAATACTTAAATGCTGATATGCAGTCAATACATCTTATGTCACATGATAAAGGAAAAGGAAACAAAATTAAGATATTTTCTTAGTACAAGTGTATACATGCACAAATGTTTTTAACAGAAGAAGGAAGAAATACTCATGACAATTACAGTCCTCGTTTCTGCAGCTGCTCAAGTAGCTAGTAATGATTACTACCTTCTTCTACTACCCATTGTCTTCCCTTTGCCTTCAGCAAGCACCTCAGCAGGTCATGGTTTTTTTTCCTGGTGGAGTGACCCAAGCCTTCATTCCTGAAGGGTCTGGGTCATTTGTAGTCCTACCTGGATTGGGCGGTTGTAATTTCCCATTGACTTTAATCACAGGGCATGGTAATAACCTAATGGACACCCTAAAGGATCTCCCATATCCCATGCATACTCTTCCTTACCTCCATTATGGAGTAGTGGACTGATTTCATCTTGATAGTCTGGGTCAGTCACCCCAGCCAACACTGTAACTCCCTTCTTAGCCTGTTGACTTAAAGGTAGGAGGAACCCAAGGTGTCCAGGTGGCAATCTTAACTCTCAGTTTAATGGAATCATTGTTGTGTCTCCAGGTGGCAGCGTTCCTCTCTCTGGAGCTAAGACTTCTAGGACAGCAGAACATTATGTTGCAGGAACAGGAAGCAAAACTTTTGCTAGTGGATCACTAGGGGTGATGGTGAGTGGTTCTGCTTCCACTTCCACCTCTTGATTCCTGGACCCGTGCATCCTGGCTATGGGAGAAACAGTACAATATATTGGACACTGATGCAGAGCATACATCCCTGCCACCATGGCCTTCTGGAGAACGTTGCCCCAGCCCTGCAAAGTATTGTCACCTAGTTGGCATTGTAATTGTGACTTCGAAAGGCCAGTCCACCGTTCTATAAATCCAGCTGCTTCAGGATGATGGGGAACATGGTAAGACCAGTGAATTCCATGAGCATGAGCCCACTGCCACACTACTTTAGCTGTAAAGTGAGTGCCTTGGTCAGAGCCAATTGTGTGTGGAATATCATAATGGTGGATAAGGCATTCAGTGAGTCCACGGAAGGTAGTCTTGGCAGAAGCATTGTGTGCAGGATAGGCAAACACGTATCTGGAGTAAGTGTCTATTCCAGTTAGGACAAACCTCTGCCTTTTCCATGATGGAAGAGGTCCAATATAATCAACCTGCCACCAGGTAGCTGGCTGATCACCCCAAGGAATGGTGCCATATTGAGGGCTCAGTGTTGGCCTCTGCTGCTGTCAAGTTGGGCACTCAGCAGTGGCCATAGCCATGTCAGCCTTGGTGAGTGGAATTCCATGTTGCTGAGCCCATGTGTAACCTCCATCCCTGCCACCATGGCCATTTTGTTCATGGGCCCATTGAGCAATGACAGGGGTGGCTGGGGAAAGAGGCTGAGTTTTGTCCACAGAATAGGTCATTATTAAAATCCTCCTCTGCTGAAGTCACTCCATGTGAACACTCACACGGGATACAAATATCTTCACATTTTTTGACCCCTCAGATAGGTCCATCCACATACCTCTTCCTTAAATTTCTTTGTCACCAATTTTCCAGTCATGCTTCTTCCAAGTCCCTGACCATCCAGCCAAACCATTGCCTACAGCCCATGAATCAGTATATAATCTCACATCGGACCGTTTCTCCTTCCATGCAAAGTGCACAACCACGTGCACTGCTCGAAGTTCTGCCCACTGCGAAGATTTCCCTTCACTGCTGTCCTTCAGGGATGTCCTAGAAAGGGCCGTAGTGCTGCAGCTGTCCACTTTTGGGTGGTGCCTGCATAACCCTGCAGAACCATCTGTGAACCAGGCCTTAGTCTTCTCGTCTCTGTCAACTGATCATAGGGAACTCCCCATGAGGCCATCTGCTGGGCTGAGGGAGAGAAGGCAGGGTGGCAAGAATGGAGACCATGGGCATTTGAGCCACTTCCTCGTGTAACTAACTTGTGCCTTCAGGACCTGCTCAAGCCCGATCACGTATACACCACTTCCATTTGATGATGGGATGTTGCTGTGCACAACCCGCTTTTTGGCTGGATGGGCCAGAAAACACTCAGTTCATGATAGGCAATTCAGTTTGCATGGTGACTTGATGACCCATAGCCAAATGATCAGTTTCCACCAAAGCCCAGTAACAGCAAAAGGAGGGTAGTTATCTGCAGATGGCAGGGCCTTGCTCCAAAATCCTAGAGGCCTCTGCGGTGATTCACCTTTTGGGCCTGCCAAAGGCTCCAAATAGCATCCCTATCTGCCACTGACACCTCAAGCACCATTGGATCTGCTGGGTCATATGGCCCAAGTGGCAGAGCAGCTTGCACAGCAGCCTGAGCCTGTTGCAGAGCCTTCTCCTGTTCTGGACCCAATCAAAACTGGCAGCCTTTCGGGTCACTTGATAAATGGGCCAGAGTGACACACTCAAATGAGGAATGTGTTGCCTCCAAAATCTAAATAGGCCCAGTAGGTGTTGCTTCTCTTTCTTCGTTGTAGGAGGGGCCAAATGCATCAACTCATCCTTCACCTTAGAAGGAATATCTCAACAGGCCCCACACCACTGGACCCCTAGAAATTTTACTGAGGTAGAAGTTCCCTGAATTTTAGTTGGATTTATTTCCGATCCTCTGGCATGCAAATGTCTCACCAATAAGTCCAGCGTGTTTGCTACTTCTTGCTCACTGGATCCAATCTGCATGATGTCATTAATGTAATGGACCAGTGTGATATCTTGCGGGAGTGAAAAGCAATCAAGGTCTCTCTGAATAAGATTATGACACAAAGCTAGAGAGTTGATATGCCCCTGAGGCAGGACAGTAAAGGTATATTGCTGTCCTTGCCAGCTGAAGGCAAATTGCTTCTAGTGGGCCTTACGGACAGGAATGGAGAAAAAGGCATTTGCCGAATCAATGGCTACATAGCAGGTATGAGGAGATGTGTTAATTTGCTCAAGCAATGAAACCACATCTGGTACAGCAGCTGCAATTGGAGTCGCCATTTGGTTAAGTTTATGATAATCCACTGTCATTCTCCAAGATCCGTCTGTCTTCTGTCCAGGCCAAGTGGGAGAGTTGAACAGGGATGTGGTAGGACTCACCACCTCTGCATCTTTCAAGTCCTTGATGGTGGCACTAATCTCTGCAATCCCTACAGGGATGCGATACTGTTTTTGATTTACTATATTTCTAGGTAGAGCCATCTCTAATGGCTTTCATTTGGCCTTTCCCACCATAATAGCCCTCACCCTACCAGTCAGGGAGCCAATGTAGGGGTTCTGCCAGTTACTAAGTATGTCTATGCCAGTTATGCATTCTGGCACTGGGGAAATGTCTACAGGTTGAGTCTGGGGACCCACCAGACCCACTGTAAGTCAGACGTGAGCTAAAACTCCATTAATTACCTGACCTCCATAAGCCCCTACTTTAATGGGAGGACCTCAACGACATTTTAGATACCCTGGAATCAATGTCAGCTCAGAGCCAGTGTCCAGTATCCCCAAAATGTCTGATCATTTCCCTTTCCCCAGTGCACAGGTACCCTGGTAAAAGGCTGGCGATCTCCTGGGGAAAGGATGGGAAAAAGAGCCACTGCATAAATTGTCAGTAATGTAGTGGGATCCTTCCTCAAGGGGATCCAGGCTCCCCTTCATTCAAGGCGTTCTGGGTCTGTAAACTGGCTCAAGTCTGGAAATTGATTGAGGGGCCAGGATTCTCTGTTTTTACAATTCAAATTAGTCTTTTGTCCATTTGACTTCGAAGTTTTCTGCTTGTATAAATTAAGTAGAAATGCAGTAGGCTTCTTATCAATTTCACTTCTAGGAACACCATGATTAATTAGCCAATGCCAGAGCTCTACATGAGTCAGGCTATTCTGATTGCTGCTTTGCGTCTGCTGTCCATTACGGTAGCTATGCCCACCTTGCCTTTGACAGTTGAGTGCCATCACTTGGCCCCTGCCACCTCAGGATCCAGTTATTCCCACTGTATTTACATTTTGTAGGTGAGTGACTTGGTTCCCACTGTTAGATCTGACATACAGAGAAGACCAATTATAGGACTCTTCAAAAACATGAGTGCTGCCCTCATAAATCTATTTCGCAAGGCATTGGTCAAGGGTATGTCTTCTGGAACCTCCCAGCTGGGATGAGTAGGTCTAAAGTGACTAATCCACTCCACCATCCCAATCTCCCTAAGCCTTTGGGTCCCTTCCTCTACATTAAACCAGGGGAGACCAGGCATTTCCAGCTCACTCACAGTGAGTCATCTTTTAATTCATATTTCATCTAACCAAGCAAATAAACTATTAGGACCTTTTTTTAACTTCCTGAGCTGCAGTATTAAAAGCAGAGTGGGCCCAAATCAATAAATTCAGCCTGATCCAACTCTATGTTCCTTCCACCATTGTCCCATACCCTTAATATGCATTCTTATGCCTGTTCTCCAGATTGCTGTTTATATAAATTAGAGAATTCAAACAGTTCTTTTCAAGTGTAGCACACCTCCTATTGGGTCACACTCTCAACCTCATCTCTAGGGGTCCACTGGGACTTTAGTCTAGTTACAGGTCTAGAAGCAAACAGGGGTGTTGGGGTGGCTCCTGAGGAGAATCAACATTATTTGGCCTGGCGAGTGCCTCAGGGAGGCCATCACTGTTGCCTCAGGCAGCACAGGGTTTATGTCCTCAGACAGATGTGGAAAGGCTATGGCAGTGTGGGTCAGGGAGGAGATGTTGCCACTACTGGGGATGGGGAAGCTGTTCCTTCTGGCAAAAAAGGTCCATCAGAGTTTACAAACTCAGTATCCCCAGCTTCATTAGGGTCCACCACACATCCCCATTCCAAGTTGCAGGGTCCCATTCTTTTCCAATCAATGCCTTTAACAGTAGACACTGGGTGAGGCTGTGCATGCACCTTTTGTTGCAAGTCAGCCACTTGCACGATAAGAACTTGTGTCTGTTTTCCACAATTTCAGCTCTTTCTCTACGAGAAATAAGACTCTCACTCAGGGCAGTCTTATCAGATTTGAGGCTCAGTATCTGCTTCTGAAGCCAGGAGACAGAGTCCCTGAGTTCATCATTTTCTTTCATCACTTTGTCCACTGAACTTAGGACCAACCAGCTTCATTATGTTCTTTGGTTCTCCACATACGGTCAAAGGTATTAGGTATAGAGTCACTAAACTCCTTGCCTCTTATGAGCGGTGAATCAGGAGTGTCAAATGCATTTATTTTGCATAACTCTCTAAACAGTTTATGCCAAGGACTATCAGTGTTTTCCATAGTATTAGAAGTAGAGTTCTTGGCATTTTGGGGTCTAATCATATTAAGCAGCCAACTCCCCCAAAACCAACAAAAGAACTACATCCTTAATATTCTGTTCCTCTAGAACCACTCCTGCTACAAAAATCTGTATTAGTCAGCATTCTCTAGAGAGATAGAACTAATAGGACATATACACATATAGGGGAGTTTATTAAGTATTAACTTACACAATCACAGGTTCCACAATAGGCTGTCCACAAGCTTGAGGAACAAAAAGAGCCAGTCCGAGTCTCAAAATTGAAGAACTTGGAGTCCAGTGTTCGAGGGCAGGAAGCATCCAGCATGGGAGAAAGATGTAGGCTGAGAGGCTAGGCCGGTCTTGCCAGCTTCGCTGGAAGCTGATTAGATTGTGCCCATCAGATTAAGGGTGGATCTGCCTTCCCCAGCCCACTGACTCAAATGTTAATCCCTTTTGGCACACACACACCCAGGATTAATACTTTGTATCCCTCAATCCAATCAAGTTGACACTTAGCATTAACTATCACACTCATGCTATGGTGAATGTGGATATAATTGTGTTGACCACAAGACAGAATATTTGCAGTCAGGTCTGTCTTAGAAACATGATACCTATTATAAAAGAGAATTTCCATAACCTCTAGGGTGAAGTGTCAGTACAATTTCTGCTTTGCAAATACTAGGATTATGGAAGATTAAATATGTGAAAGGACTTTGAAAAATTAAAACATATCATTAATCAACAAGTCATTCCTTAAAACCTCTTATTCACCTATTATATACTCTTTGGACAGCTGTGTAGGGTCTTAAGTATAGAATGACAAGGAGTGATTATCTCTTAAATAATATTGTCATCCATATCCCAGAACTTGATCCAATGGAAGAACTCTCATGGGAGTCAGTGAATTTATGATCAAATGATTGGTAAAACTTTGGGGGGGGTGGTATGTGCATTTATGAGATGTGTTCAAATTCTTCTCCATAAGCTCCAAGTCTTAAACACTTAGTCTGGGCCTGGGACAAATAAATACATTTATTGCCTGCTCTATTCAATATGTCTTTCTAAATAAAAAATCACAGGAATGCATAGTCTCAGCATAGACAGCCCATCTGCAGTGAAACCTTCCCTGACTTATAGCCCAGGTTTGATCTGAGCTGTATGTTTTGTCTTCATAGCTGAGATCCCATGATAATACTTATTCCACTTTATTGTTATTTCTTGTCTAAAATTGTCTGCCTTCCCTACTAGACAATCAGCTCTTGGAAACCATGCATTTTTTTTTCTCTCTTTTTCTGTCATTGTAGTCCCAGCCTTTAATATAATGCCTGGCATATAATGAGTCTTCAATAAGTACTTGTTGAATGAATGAGAATATCTACATAAAGATTTTGTATTTCTTCTAAAATAAGCCTACCTCAAGAGTTTCTAACCATTTGGAGTTACTGAAAAGGAATAGCTGCAAGTCATAAATATCAATTCCTCCTGCCACAATTTGTAGGCCTGTAACTAATTCATTTCTATCTTCTTGTACTAATCAGATCTCTTAAAGCATACTCAGGATTTCAGAGCTAGAAGGAAAACTTAAGAATTATCAAAAGGAATTCCAGAGTGGTTGTGTGATTTGCCCAAAGCCATGGGTTAGTGGCAGAGCTGGGGTAAAATGTCGGTCTCTGATGTGAACATCATTACCATGAGGGAAATTCAGTGCCAACATCTTCTAAACAGTGACTCAACATTATTTGGACAGAATTTATTAAAATGAAGAGCCTAGGCCTACCCAGTTATTGAAAAGGAATAAATATTTAAACATCTTATTATTCTGAAATGAATATGAGAATATGCCTCTGGATAGTTAAAAAGAGTCTTCCACCAACCACCAACTTTGCAAATGGGTGTTTCAGAGACCACACATAATGCATGGTACTAATTAATTGAAACAATTTTCAAACCAGAGTAGATTTTTGCCTTTAAAACATAAACCAAGCCAAAAGGAGTGTCATGCTTAATTATTTGCATAAAATTTTCTGACCAGAGTACTCATTTAGCTGAATTACCTTCTCCACAGTGGAGAAGAAAACATCATCAGGAGACTTCGTTTACCAAGTGTTTGAAGAACTACCATTCTGCAAATATCATTGACTCCCCCCAAATTCTGAGATGTAATACTTACTCTAGGATGGAATTACTTTAGGCAAATAAGAAAGCATTTTACCTATCATAGGGAAAATTAACCCTGATCATTGCTACAGCTCATGAAAAGGAAACTTTTTAGTATATTCACTCTTAATGGCTAAGGAGGTGTCTGTAGAGTTCCTGGGAAACTGCACAGAGTCTGAGTATTCTCTGGCAGACTGAAATGCAGTGCCAAATAATTTTTTACTAAGAAAACATATTCTGGAAATTAATTGCACATATGAGACATCTCCATTGACTGAACTGCAAGCATGATTGCATTTCCAACTTACAGATCTTTTCATGTTCCTTGCGTGTTTCCTATGGCTTCCCATTGCCTACAGGATCAAGTTCAGACCCTCAGGAAGGCTTGCAAGGCCCAACAGGATCTTGCTGGCCTAATTCTCCAACCCTACCCCCACCACTGCCCTCAGCCTAGGCACTACGCACCCAGGGATACCGCTGCCCTCAGCCTAGGCACCACGCACCCAGGCACCGCACATACCTTGCTGTTTTGTTCTTGTCTGCTTTTCCTTCAGCACCTCCTTTCTAAAGTTTTCCCAGATACAACATCTATGCAGAGTATACCCAACATTCTCTTACATCAGCCACACATCATTCAGTCAATCACATATTGACTGAGTAGCTACCATGTGGTAGGCACAAGGGAGGAAACAAGATAAAGGACCTTGTCCCTACCCACAGGAAAATCAGTGGAGGAAATAAATGTTATAATTACTATACCTTGGTAAGTGCTAAAATATTCTCTGTATCTTACACATGCTTCTAATCACACAATATTGCAATCATTTTTCCACACGCAAGTCTCCCTGACTAGGTTTTACCTTTTTGAGGCTAAGAACATAACTTATCTTGGTATCCACAGAATTGAAAACTGTATCTCAGACATATGAAAGCTAAATAAATATTTGTTGAATGTTGGGTAGGCAAAGTTCTATTTTAATTGTATGTAGTATGAAGAAATTTGACCAAGTCTGGCTAATAGACTATTAATTATAGGAATGGACGGAAATGATAAGTAAGGGCAGAAGGGCTTCAGGTATCTGACATACACATCTTTAATTTCTGTTTCCCCTTTGAATACAGAGCAACATCTTCTGACCTTTCCAGAACAGCTGACCAGATGTGGAGATGCAATGATGCCCATATTTGAAAACAGTATAGTACCATGACAGGCAGGCAGGCCCAGGCTATTTATTTGTTGTGAGCTCTTTGGCATGTCGTAACTTCTAGGCTTGATCCAGTTTATAGAAGAGAAAGTTAAATTATATTCACTCATTCCCTCATTTATTAAATAATATTGTGTTTCTACCATATGCCTAGCATTGTGTTCAGGACCCAGGAAGCAATGAACAATGAATAAGATGTGATCCTCAACTCCATGAAACTTATATCGGTTGGGAGAGGGAGAAACACACATAAAATTTCAGTGCAGATTTGGAGAAGTATTATAGGCTGTGGAGATTGGATTTTATCCTGAAAGCATTGAGGAAGTCTTTAAAAGGTAAATTAGAGGAATAACTCCATCAGATATGTGTGCCGTGGATCACCCTGGCTTCAGTGTGGCATGGGTTAAAGTAGCCATAGGTTGTAGGAAGAGGGACCAATTAGCAGACTGTTGCTTGGTTTGAGTAAGTGGCACAGCCAGAGGATGATGAAGAGACCTCAGGTTTCTGCCTGCCTTAAGTTTCTATGATTGGCCACCCTCCTGTGTCTGTGCAGACAGTCTGAATGCAGATTCTCCAACAGAAGGTTTGTGGTTCAAGATTGCCTCACAATTGCTGGTAAAGAGAGCTGAGGATGATCCCAGATGGCACTTCAACTTTCTCTAATTTTGAACCTTGCTGTGCATCTGAATACCACATACTGACTTGAGCAAAACAGTAGCGTTATTGTTAGGGCTGAAGCAAGCTGTTTGTCGAGACTCCATAATGCATATTGGTGACAACAGGAATTAAACTCTCCACCTGCAGGACAGCCAGCCAGTGGGGTGTAGAATAAGTGTGCTGGCAGAGACTTTAGTATGAAAAACACCACAGGGAAAGGGGGCAAAGTTTATTCTAGAATAATCTTGTCAGAGAGATTGTTACATAATAAATTTTACCAGGTATAGATCTGTTGGAAGTATAGGGTGGAGAATGGTTTTCTCTCCTTTCATTTCCCATATAGCTATAGAGAGAGCAATTATCATTCTTTTAAATCACTTAAGTTTGTTAACAACTTCTAAGGAAAGTAAAGTTTCCATTTCATTTGCATCAGAAGGAAATTGGCCATAAAGTAATGTAAAATTTGTCAAGAGGAGCCTAGTTCCTAATTCATTCAAAAGGATTTGATTGGGAACACAAATGCATACATCTGAATGAACTCCAGTTTTATGGGGCATATATATGGAGTTATATGGCAAAGTCGCACCTACCAGGCTGCTGTCAGGGATATAGCCAACTTGTCTCTCATTACCTGAAGTGGTATCTGTCTCTGCTCTGTACTGAAAATCATAAAGCTGGTTTATTTCATTTTTATTCCACTTGTACAATTTTTGAACAATTAGAGTGCAGGAAGTGATAACATGCCACTTGTATTCCAGAACACAGAAAAGGGAAAGAGGACAGTAGGAACTTGTGTGTATTTCCCACTACCAAATCCCAGCCACACTGACTGAAGCTCCCACCATCACTAATCCCCAGAAGAATTATGCTCATTACTCTCAGTAGCAACCCTGTATGATTTGGGGCTCAGCTTGAAATGTGATGGGCTTTTAATCCAAAAGTTCAGAAATAAAAGAGAAAGATGTCATGGAGAATAGGGTATCCCAACTGAATGAGCCTGCAGTAGTGAAGGCTTGTCTTAGTTCATCTTCTGTTGCTATAACACAGTACCACAGCCTGGGTAATTTACAAAGAGCAGAATTTTATTTCTCAGTTCTGGAGGATGGAAGTTCAAGATCAAGGTGCCGGCATTTGCTATCTGGTGAGGGCTGCATCCTCATATGGCTGAAGGCGGAAGGGCAAGAGAGAACAAACTCCCTCCTTCAAGCCTTTGTAAAGACACCTAATCTCATTCACAAGGGAAGGAGCCCTCATGGCCTAATCGCCTCTTAAAGGCCCCACCTCTTCATATTATCAGATTAACAGCATCTGAATTTTGGAAGAGTCCCATTCAAACCATAGCAGATAAAGATATTATAATTAGAACCAGAACCAAGAATAAATACTAGAGTAAGAAATGACACCAGTTTGCTTCTTCCCAGTATCAGAGTGTGTCTCTTTCTGGCTGTATGGACACGAAATGTTGATTGGGTTCCAGAAAGGCAAGAAAGGGTGGCTTGTCATGGGCTTTTCAATGTCTACGAAGGACTCAAAGTTATTTGAGATATTACATTTGAATATGATTTGATGTGCTGTTTGATAAAAGAACATCAATGGGCAAAAGAATCACTTAGTCAAAAATAAGTTCTTCTGACTAGGACTTATGACAACTAGGGAAGAGTAGTAACCAGGCTTTTTTCTGGAATAAGAACTATGGTGTCCCTCTACGATGAGCAAGATCAGGTCCTCCAAGGAGTTATACATCACAATACTGACTGGTCTGACAAGTAAAAGACCATTCTTAGTGCCCCCACAGAGCATGCTGATGGTATCTCAACCTTTAGAAGGTTTAAAGGATGGGATGGCCCCAGACCTTACTTTATATCTCTTCCAGGGTTTTGTGCCAACCTATGAACACCAAAACTCCGCACTATTTTATGCAAACTATGCCTGTAGACCATATTTAAGAGTATGGAATGACTTCTCTCTGGAAAGAGTTTCCTCTGCCTCATCCCCAGTATAACATGTCGAAAAGAAATAAGGAAGAAGAAATCCAGGATGCTAGTTTTGAAAAAGAAATTTTGCTCCCTTCCCAATTTTAAATGCAGGTATACTCATTGTCTTCTCGAAATGACAAAAGGAAAAAAAAAAGAGGAAAGTTACAATTATTCATAAATCTACCAACAAAATGTAATTACTGTTGGTACATCAATGTATTTTCATACAATCAACACGTGTATATACGACATTTAAATGTACTTCCTTCTAGTTTTTTTATTCATCTATGTTGGATATGTGGGGTTTATGTGTACATTGATTTAGCAGTGCACGTGATCAGTGGTTTAAAGGAAGGGATGGCTCTGCTGTTAGATCCCAGTTATAAAGACTTATCTTGTTTAATAGTTTGAAACCAAAATCTATTTCAATTAGAGTTGGAATAATTAGGAAATAGTCTTGATACTTATGCTAAATTATCCATTTACTAATCCAGAAGATATATTCATCCCTCTAGTAGCTTAAAAACCCCTTTCTTTCCCTGCTGTTTACAACCCTTAGCACTTTTCAATTGTGGCATGCTTCCATCTCTTTCATCCCCCACCTATATGCTCAGGCACAGAATGTGTTCAGGCAATTTTTAAGTTTTGTAAATCATTCCCAATAGTCCCTTAATCCTTCTTGCCACTTTTCTCTAAATCCCTTTCAGTCGATCAGTAGCTACTTGGAGGGTATGGCCTGCGATAACCTGACACAGGCTTCCAGGACACTGTCAGAGGTGATCGCCATCTTCATGGGCAGTGGGGCAGTCCTTTGTACATATGCAGCCTCACGTTTGCCTTTATTTTCCCGGCTTCTGCTCCGTGATTCAATTTCCTGTCCATAAATGGTGCAGATCTAATTCCCTGACCACATATAGTAAAGGTTTACTTTGACATATTGTCTTTCCTAAAAAGAAATTTTACTGCACAGTTATAATTATCACATTTTTCTTAATTAGCAACCTCTTCTGATTTCTTTTTCATCTTCTAGTTTTATAAAACATTTTCTTTATCTTATTTTAACCCAACTTACTGAATTCTATGAATATTTTCTTAGTTCCTTTTTTTTTGTACTTGATAAGATCTCTGAGCTACTCTTTATTGCTTAGATTTTTCAAATATATGGTATTATATCTTGATTTTGGTGTAATCTCAGAACTCCAGCTATTCTTCTAGTCCTTGGGTAGAATAATTATGTCATTAGAGACATTGGAGCCTGCCTCTCCCATGACGGCCAGCTGGCAGGGGATATATTTTATATGTCTTGGTTGATGGCTTTCAAGTAAAAGGGTGAATCTGCGAAGACCAGTACTCCTTGCCAACAAGCTCTTTATAAAATCAATTATCTCATTTTGCCGCCTGAGCTCTCCTTTGGCCGTTAGACTGAACAATCACTGGATGTTTCCTAAATTTGTCATCACCCCAAACGGAGACTCTGTAATATTAAGTAATAACTCCTTATTCTCCTCTTCTACCAGTCCCTGGTAACTTCAATTCTACTTTCTGTCTCTATGAATTTGGCTGTTCTAGATATTTCCTATAAGTGGAATCATTCAATATTTGTCATCTTGTGTCTGACTAATTTTATTTAGCATAATGTTTTTAAGGTTCATCTGTGTTGTAGCATGTATCAGAACTTTGTTCCTCTTTAACACTGAATAATATTCCATTGTATGGCTATACCGTACTTTGTTTTTCCATTCATTAGATGATGGACACTAGGGTTGTTTTCACCTTTTGCCTATTAAAAATAATGCTGTGATGAACATTGGTGTTCCCATTCATTTTGTAAAGTAACCCCCTCTTTTTTCTTCCTTCTCAGCCACATGGCAGCACTTGAGTCTCCAACTCTCATATCCATGGAGGCCGTGCTACTTCCAGCCGTTCCCACCTCCACACACAAAAGTAAAATAGAAATTTTTTTATAAGGGAGAAAAGAAGCTATTAATTGCCCTAATTGTATTTCTTTGTTTAAAAATTATGTATGTTTTTGAAAAATATAGAAAAAATAAGAGAGGGGAAGTGTTCCCATACTCCTACCACTTTGGTGTAAGTAATGATATAATTTTGGTTTATTTCTGCCAGTTTTTTCGCATTGCATTCTTTTTCAGACCTAAATGTGAGCATGTTATGGTTCAGAAGTCTAAGTCTGTTTTTGTTTCTGTTTTGCTGAAATTAAAATAGCCATTAAGATGTCCTTTGGTCAGTGTTTGCCTTTTATATCTTTTTCCATCCTATAATTTTCAGTCTTTCTGTGTACTTATATTTCATATATGTCCAAGTCTGCTCCTAATATTTGCAGAGCCTGAGGCAAGAGTACAAATAGAGGCCCACATACATTCTAATTGCTTTATTCAGTAATTATATCTTCATTTAGGAAAGATTTTCAAATTACAAAGGTCTCATCTGACCGATTCCAGTTACAAATTAGATCAGAATAATTCTCTTGCTCATTTTTATTATTTTGGCTAGTAATTAAATCTTCATTAAATATAAAATGTGTTGTTTGAAAATTTTTTGTGATGAATGCTTGACAGAGATTTACCCACTTTCATTATTTCTAGTTTTTAAAAATGTCAGTAGACTGCTTATTTGTGTATTTCATTTTTTTGGCTTTTTTCCTCCTAAGATTTTTTTCATAGGTTCTCTTTTATCATAATCTCAAATTCTTCTCATTCTATTTCGCCTCCCACCATACACACTGTGAAGCAGTGACTAGCTCCTTCTTAGCTGCGGTAAAACCTGCAAATCTTTATGGCATTTGAACACAGTGACCATTTGTTTCAAGGATTTAGGGCAAGGAAATGTGGAGAAGTACTTTTTCTGGAATGTGAATGGTATTAGACACAACCGTGGATGTTTAGGATTATAGATCATGCTGTGACAGAATGACAAAGGTGTCGATGTGGTCTTTAATATAATTTGTGTGTTGGTGGTATGATGTGCCATTTAAAGCAGCGCTTCTCAAACATTAATGCTACATATGCATCACCCGGAGAAGCTTCTTAAAATGCAGATTCTGAATCTTTAGATCTGGGATGGGGCCTGACAGTCAGCATTTCTAACAGGTGCCTGAGTGATGCTGTTGCTGTTGGTCCGAGATCCATCTCTTGAGTTGTAAGACTCTGACGCATAGGACCAAGATCAGGGGTCTCTCATCTGATATTAAGAGTAGTACTCCGTATGTCCTATATGAATACAATATCGCGGAATTTATTTTTAATTTGAAATTATAATCATCACCTTTTAAGAGTCATGTTTAGTTTATTTACATTTATTGTAATTTTCTAAGTTATTGATATATTGGGATTTTTTTCCCTATTATTTAAACACTGGCTTTGCATTTTATGCATTCTGTGCTTTGGGCTTTTTTTTTAAACTCTCCTTTTCCCCTGGACCATTTTTTCCCCTTCTTCTTATTCCATTTTTAGCCTTTATTATTTTAAAAATTAAATGCTTGATTTCTGTTCTTTCAATGTCATTCTTAAAATTTTAACATGTATATTACCAAAGTCTTAAATGAATTAATTTATTTTTAAATTTATTTTTAAATGGCAAATAAAAATCGTATATATTTATTGTGTACAGCATGATGTTTTGGTATATGTATACATTGGGGAATGGCTAAATCAAGGTTAATTAACATATGTATTGCTTCACATACTTATCTTTTTTTGTGGTGAGAGCACTTAAAATCCACTGTTAGCAATTTTTAAAATACAATATATTGTGATTAACTATAATCACTGTGATGTACAATAGGTCTCTTGAATTTATTCCTCCTGTCTAATTGAAATTTTGCATCCCTTGACCAACATCTTCCCAGTCACACCCCCATCCCTCTGGTAACCATCATTCTACTCTCTAGTTGTATGAGTTCAATTTTTTTAGATTCAACTTATAAGTGATTTAATTAATATCTTTATCCTCTTTCCAGATAATTCAAGGACCTTAGCATTTTAACTCTAGTCAACTGTAATATTACATTCCATTGTATTGCAGTATTTTAGTCTTCTTCTATTAAGCCTTCCAAGTTGGATATTAGCATTATTGTGGTTGTTGTTTCAGATAGTCAATATTGATACAGATTTACCTGAATATTACCCATGATTACCATCATTCCTTCTTTCTACTTAGATCTCCATCATCCTTCTTCTTGAAATATAATTTTTAAAAGGTCCATTGAAGAAGTTCTGTTGATGGTAAATACAGTTTTACTTTCTTTGAAAATATCTTTATTTTGTCCACATCAGTTATTTTATTGTTCAGTATTAAGAAAACCTAATTCCCGTGTTTTCTTCCCATCACTGTTAATATTGAGTTGTGTGCCATCAGGTGAATGTCATTACTTTTTAGATATTCTAAACTGCTGTTTCTTTAAGTAAGTACATTGTCTCCCCTTAATCTGTTCTCTTCATAATGTTTTATTTATTTGTCTCACTATAATGAATTCTGGACAGTTTCTTCTGATCTTTCTTTCAGTTTGCTAATTCTCTATTCAGCTGTATCTAATCTGCTATTTAATTCATCCATCAAGTATTTTTTCCTTAGTATTTTGTTTTAATAATTTTATTTATTATTTCTAGATTTTTTTCTAATCATCCTGGTCTTTGTCATAGTATCTTCTTCTTTATATACATTTTATTTATGTATCTGATAACATTAATAACTTAAACCTTTGTAAGTTATAAGTAAGTTTTTAGTTTTTGTGCTGATTTTGTTCAAATAAACATATTTTTTATGTGTGTTGTTTGTGTTCATGCCGATGTGTATGTTTATCATCACTCTACACTCATCTGGACTATATCTTTGGGAATTCTTCATGTCCTATATTGAAAATGCACTTCTTCAAAGAAAGATTACATTTGCTTTTGCCAAGCCCCTAGAAGCCCTACAAACTAGAACTAAAGCTTTACTAAAATAAGCCTAGACCTTCTGCACACATGCCAATAGTATGAATGCAAATCACAAATCTACATCATTTTTATGAATTCTAAACTTTTATGAAGCAGAGAATTTTTTTTATTCTTCTTCACCCAGAGCCAAGGACAAAACAGACAAGTTTTCTTTTACGTTCCCTATGCTTGCTGGATTTTCTTTTTCTAGTTTACTCATTCCTTAGGGTCATGGTTTTTCAGGTCTTCCCTCATTGCTTAGGGTCAAGACTGTGCCCCTTGTCCCTCCACATGGCTGTTGAAATGCAAAGCTCTAGGTTAAAGGATCAGCAGTTACCCTTAGAGCAGCCACTGTCTGCAATGCCCATTCATTATGCTAGATTTTTACTTCAGTTTTTTTTTTTTTTTGAGCTCTGTGGAGTTCTTTTACTTAACTGTTAACTTGCTTAATAAAAACAGATTTAAGAAACATTTTGAATGTTTAAATACCAGATTTTCTTGGTATTCTGTAATGTGAATGCTTGTATCAATGACAAATTTTAAAATATTATTTGTAAATTAAGTGGTTACTATGGTTAATTTAGAAATGCAGAAAAATAAAAGAATAAAAAATTTTAGAATTTTGTAAACTAGAGATAGCATAACCATTATAAACATGTTAGAATTTAAGATTTTTTTATATACGTTTTTACATAAATGAGATTACACTATATTTATTGATTTGAGCATAAGATATTCTCAAGTGAGAAAGTGAATGATTATATTGAGAGGTTGGCAGCAAATAACATCAAGTCTTTCCAAATGAAAACCTCAATTCTCATATCATTAAATATAAATTTTTCAATGTAGTAATTATTCATCATGTATATTTTTAACAATAAAACTTCTATTTGTGGAAGTACAAGTTTGTGTAGGGGACACATGTTTTCACTTCTCTTGGCTATATACCTAGGAGTAGAATTGCTGTATCATATGGTAACCTGAGTCTTAACCTTTTAAGGAAAAGCAAAATGGTTTTCCAAAAGGCTGTACCATTTTACAGTCCCACCAGTAAGAAGAGGAGAGTAGGACACAGAGACCACGTGAAGACACTTTGCCAACACATGTTATCATCTCTCTTTTTAAATTTTAGCTATCCTATCAGGTATAAAGTAGTATCTTCTTGTAGTTTGATTTTGCATTTCTTTAATGAAGCATGATGTTAAACATGTTTTTATGTGCTTATTGTCTATTTGTATATATTTCCTGGATTATGTCTATTCAGATTCTTGGCCCATTTTTATTGGATTGTTTTTATTTTTGAGTTGTGTTTTTAATATATTCTGGATACAAGTTCATATAAAATACATGATTTGCAAATTATTTTCTCCCATTCTGTGGGTTGTCTTTTCACTTTCTTGATGGTGTTCTTTGAAGCACAGAAGTTTTTAATTTTGATGATGCTAATTTATCTATTTTTGTCTCACTTATACTTTTGGTGTCTTATATAAGAAACTGTCACCTAATCCAAGATCATGAAGAATTATTCCTATGTTTTCTTCTAAGAGTTTTGTAGTTTTCGCTTTTACATTTAGGTCTATGACTCAGTTTGAATTAATTGTACACATGATGTGACAGAGAGGTCCAGCTTCATCTCTGGCATGTAGATATCCAGTTGTCCAAGCATAATTTGTTGAAAAAACTCTGCTTTCCCCTATTCAATTGTCTTGGCATTTTTATAAAAAATAAACTGCATATCTATGTATTTTAAATTCAGTTATATATACTGTCACTAGCCATACCAGGCATCATATGTACTTACAAGCTTAAGACTAGCATGGAAATGATTGTCACAGGCCATGGCAAAGAATAATGATCTGTTATTTCCAAAGATTCTGTGAAGATGACTGTGCAGCCGAGAATTTATTTGGTTTATACAGACTAAAATTCCGTCTGCTTTGTTCACTATTGAGTTAGTAGCTAAACGGTTGTAAAATTTCTCAAGTCTCTCAGAGCTCACACTTGCAGGAAGCTTGATTTCACAACTTGTACATGACAGTCTCACATAAAAGTACTCTCGTGAGAGTGTTACTATGGACAGAAAAAAAGACTATACCTCTTTTATAACTGCTGTTGTTATTTAGGGCTTCTTTTTTCTTGATGTTGTTTCAAAAGGTTGCATTTTGCAATAAGCAGCAACACCTTAAGATAGATCTTAAACAGAACCATGTTTAAGGCTTTTTTTTCTCCCCTTTAGTCACAGTGATTTTCCATTTGCCCTGGAAGGCATTCAGCATTACTTGTAAACAGCAAAGATGAATGTGGCTTCTGATATTCATTTTTATGAATAGTCCATATGTTTATAAATCGGAATAGAACAAAAAGCACTGTCCCAGACTTTCCTTCAAATTCTAAACATCTAAATGTATTTTAAATATTCCACCCCAATTAATCTCACTTTTAAATAAAACATTGCATGTCTAAGGTGGAAAAACAAAAGACTCTTCGACAATGCCACACAACTGCATATGTTTGAAAATAGGGTGGTCACTTTTAATTGATATAGAGGAAATTTGGGAAACAAGAAAAGTAATCAACTTTCCTATATCTGGAGTCCTTTAACCAATAAACAGACAAACCAACATAAAGCACACATGGTAAGCTCAGCACACATAACTGAATTTCTCTTTTTACGTTTTTGCACCTCAGCCTGTCCAATTGTGCAAAGAAGGGGAGGAGGATGAAATATGCAGCTGAGTAGCCAGGGCCTCTAGCTGCTGGGAGTTCCTCAAAGCTGTGCATCCCTCCCTCACCATAACTTGTTTGTTCTTTCCAGCAAATACCATTTACTAGCGTGCCCAGATTCACCTCTGTAGGCCCAAGACTGTGAGGTTCCTAGACAACAGGATTTTGCTCTAAATATCATCCGTATATGCACTGTTTAATTTAACCCCGTCTTGGCAGGCATAAGGAGTAGTACAATGAAAAAATGTAGATCCTGCCCCCAACAACTGTGTAAGCTTAGGAGACCAGCACTCAGAAGAAATTTTAGCATAGAGTAAGTGCACAGTAAAAGTTTGTTAATAAGGAAGGAAAGAAAGAGGAAGGGTGTGCAGGAGGGAGGAAGGACAAATTTGGATTTCATATGTCGTACCAGAGAAAGATGAAAGCAGCATATTGAGATATAGAAGTGGTGTAAAAGACAAGAAGAAATCAGTTTAAGAAGGCATAGGAACCAGAAGTGGAAAATTATGGTATAAAACTTAAGTGTCTTTGGAGACAAACTGGATTTGAATCTTAGATTTGCCATTTGCTGGCAGTGATTTTGGGCAATTTACTTAATTATATTTGATCTTCAATCCGCTGTATAATGTGTAAGGAGTAACTGTATCTACGTCATTGGAATTATTAGGAAGATTTAATAAGATAATAAGTTTTACCAATTTAGCACAATTCCCAGCACATAGGAAGGACTCAGGAAATATTAGCCATCAATAGAAGACACTATCTATTTATTTATTTACTTTTATTTACTTATTTATTTATTTTTGAGACAGAGGCTCACTCTGTCGCCCAGGCTAGATTGCAGTGGCGCGATCTCGGCTCACTGCAACCTCCACCTCCCGGGTTCAAGCGATTCTCCTGCCTCAGCCTCCTGAGTAGCTGGGACTACAGGTGCATGCCACCACATCCGGCTAATTTTTGCATTTTTAGTAGAGACAGGGTTTCACCATATTGGTCAGGCTGGTCTTGAACTCCTGACCTTGTGATCCACCCACCTTGGCCTCCCAAAGTGCTGGGATTACAGGAATGAGCCACCGCTCCCAGCCTAGAAGAGACGCTATTTATATTGAGGTTTTCTTTAACCCTGAGATGTGGCCATGGCACACAAATGTAAACATTTTCAAATCAGTCCCAGGTGGTAGGCTTCTAGATTTTTGTTTTTTACCTTTGAAATCGGTTCAAGACAATGCCATTATGGAAAGCCTCTGCAGAAGAAACTATTTTTATTGTACCAATTGCCTTTCTAAAATCTGTCAAATCTTTTAAGTTTCTCCCTTGACCTTTTTGGAAGCTTAAACAGGAACTGAATCATCATAAAATTTTTGAAATTTGCCTTGAATCTACTTTGGAGCTGCATGAATTGAGATCTCTTGGTAACTGACCTTGTGTTGACCCAGATAGGCCTGTTGCAGTGTACAGCATGTACACTACACACCTGCCACCACCCCTGTGGCAGCAATGTTTGCGAGCCTGAAGAGTTTTGTGTGGGGAGTTATGACAGAAGTCAGCCAAGTGTAGGTAATGATGTCAGGTAGCATGGGAGGTTGGAGTGCAGGAAGAGGCAGGGGGGGATCTTTAAGCAAGGAACCCTTGTATCCAGCTGTGCCAAATGGGCCTTCCCTGAGGACTTGATAGGCACCCTATTGCCACTTGTAACTCAGCAATTGAGGTCACAGTCAAAGAAAAAAACCTTTATTTTTCACAATGTCATCTTTCAGCAGTACAGCTTCATAAGTGAAGATGGTGATGTTCCAACAGTTCATCTAAACTCTTTAAAATCCTACCAAATACGTTGCAAGTGGTGGGTATGTAGTAAAAGTGGATAGGAGGAGGGTAAGTATTGAAATCTGTTTGAGATATGAAATTACATGAGTAAGGTTTGGGGTTTTCACCACAATTTCACTCGCATCCATGTGAAGAGACCACCAAACAGGCTTTGTGTGAGCAATAAAGCTGTTTATTTCACCTGGGTGCAGGTAGGCTGAGTCCGAAAACAGTCAGCGAAGGGAGATAAGGGTGGGGCTGTTTTACAGGATTTGGGTAAATAAAGGAAAATTATAGTCAAAGGGGGGTTGTTCTCTGGCGGGCAGAGTGGGGGTCACAAGGTGCTCAGTAGGGGAGCTTTTGAGCCAGGATGAGCCAGGAAAAGGAATTTCACAAGACAGTGTCATCAGTTAAGGCAGGAACAGGCCATTTTCACTTCTTTTGTGGTGGAATGTCATCAGTTAAGGCAGGAACGGGCCATCTGGATGTGTACGTGCAGGTCACAAGGGATATGATGGCTTAGCTTGGGCTCAGAGGCCTGACATTCCTGTCTTCTTATATTAATAAGAAAAATAAAATGAAATAGTGGTAAAGTGTTGGGATGGTGAAAAGTTTTCGGGGTGGTGTGGAGAGATAATGGGCGATGTTTCTCAGGGCTGCTTCAAGCGGGATTAGGGGCGGCGTGGGAACCTAGAGTGGGATAGATTAAGCTGAAGGAAGATTTTGTGGAAAGGGGTGGTATTGTGGGGTTGTTAGAAGAAATATTTGTCGTGTAGAATTATTGGTGATGGCCTGGATACGGTTTTGTATGAATTGGAAAACTAAATGGAATAACAGAAGGAGAAAAACAGGTATAAAAGGTCTAAGAATTGGGAGGACCCAGGACATCTGATTAGAGAGTGCCTAAGGAGATTCAACATAGTCCTGCCAGCAAAGATTATTTATTTACTTCAAGAGTTAAGAGTGGCAGTTTGGGGATAGCACCAGGAGATATCAGCTGTGATGGCTTGGAGAAACAGTGTAAACTGGCAGTGTAAACAAGAGCAGGGCATGTATGAGTAGTTGAGAACGGTGAATAGGAGTATGACTAGACAGAAGATAGTAGGGATGACAAGTTTTTTGGGGGCACAGTCTAAGTTGGTCTGGTGTCTGGAATGAGACTGGGGCCTAATAAAAAGGAGCGTCTATACAGGAGCTCAAATGGGCTGTACGCTGTAGCGTTCTGAGGACAGGTCTGACTTCTGAGAAGGGAAAGTGGTAAAAGTATCATCCAGTCCTTTTTAAGTTGGTGGCTGAGCTTGGTGAGGTGTGTTTTTAAAAGACCTTTAGTCCGTTCTACTTTTCCTGAAGGCGGAGGACTGTAAGGGATATAAAGGTTTCACTGAATACTAAGAGCCTGAGAAACTGCTTGGCAAATTTGACTAATAAAGGCTGATCTGTTATCAGACTGTATAGAGGTGGGAAGGCTAAACTGAGGAATTATGTCTGACAGAAGGGAAGAAATGACTACGGTGGCCTTCTCAGACCCTGTAGGAAAGGCCTCTACCTATCCAGTGAAAGTGTCTACCTAGACTAAGCGGTATTTTAGTTATCTGACATGGGGAATGTTGAGTAAAGCTAATTTGCCAGTCCTGGGTTGGGGTAAATCCTTGAGCTTGATGTGTAGGGAAGGGAGAAGGCCTGAATAATCCCTGAGGAGTAGTAGAATAGCAGATGGAACACTGAGAAGTTATTTCCTTGAGAATAGATTTCCACAATGGAAAGAATATGAGAGGTTCTAAGAGGCGGGCTAGTGGCCTGCCTTTGCTGGTGTGTGGCGATTAGGCCTGGTGGAACTGCCATCAATAAATCAAGCGTGCTCAGGGTGAGGAACAGGAGAGAAGGAAACATGGGGAAATGAGGTAGATCAGAGAGATACAGTCATGGGAGTCAGGTGTGGTATCAGGAATAATGTGGGAGGCCAGATTGAAGTGCGGGCCAGGAACAATGGTAATTGTGGGACTTAAAGAGTGAGTACAGCTGAAGGAGCCGGGGAGCAGAAAGTATATGCATCAGGTATGAGGAAGAAAATAGATTTTGGAAGTTATGAGAAATGTAGAGAGTGCGTTGAGCATAGTTTGTGATTTTTAGGGCCTCTAAAAGTATTAAAGTAGTGGCAGCCATTGCACGCAGACATGAGGGCTAGGCTAAAACAGTAAGGTCAAGTTGTTTGGACAGAAAGGCTACAGGGTGCGGTCCTGGCTCTTGTGTAAGAATTCTGACCGCACTAACCATGCCTAGGAAGGAAAGGAGTTGTTGTTTTGTAAGGGATTGAGGTTTGGGAGATTAATTGGACATCAGCAGGGAGAGCACGTGTGTTTTTATGAGAATTATGCCAAGATAGGTAACAGATGAGGAAGAAATTTGGGCTTGACTGAAGTAATGAGGGCTGCCTGTGAAGCTTTGCGGCAGTACAGCCTAGGTAATTTGCTGAGCTTGATGGGTGTCAGGGTCAGTCCAGGTGAAAGCAAAGAGAGGCTGGGATGAAGGGTGCAAAGGAATAGTAAAGAAAGCATGTTTGAGATCTGGAACAGAATAATGGATTGTGGAGGGAGGTATTGAGGATAGGAGAGTATATGGGTTTGGCACCATGGGGTGGATAGGCAAAACAATTTGGTTGATAAGGCATAGATCCTGAACTAACTTGTAAGGCTTGTCTGGTTTTAGACAGGTAAAATGGGGGAATTGCAAGGAGAGTTTATAGGCTTTAAAAGGCCATGCTGTAGCAGGTGAGTGATAACAGGCTTTAATCCTTTCAAAGCATGGTGTGGGATGGGATATTGGCATGGAGCGGGGTAAGGGTGATTAGGTTTTAATGAGATGGTAAGGGGTGCATGATCAGTCGCCAAGGAGGGAGTAGAGGTATCTTATACTTGTGGGTTAAGGGTTAAGGTGGGGGGATACAAGAGGAGGACTCAAAGGAGGCTTTGGATTGGGAAGAAGGGTGGCAGCAAGATGTAGCTGTAATCCAGGAATAGTCAGGGAAGCAGATAATTTAGTTAAAGTGTCTCGGCCTAATAAGGGAACTGGGCAGGTGGGGATAACTAAAAAGGAGTGCTTAAAACAGTATTGTCTAAGTTGGCACCAGAGTTGGGAAGTTTTAAGAGGTTTAGAAGCCTGGCCGTCAATACCCACAACAGTTATAGAAGCAAGGGAAACAGGCCTTTGAAAAGAAGGTAATGTGGAGTGGGTAGCCTCCATATTGATTAAGAAGAGGACGGACTTACTTTCCACTGTGAGAGTTACTCAAAGCTCGGCGTCCATGATGGTCTACGGGGCTTCCGAGGCGATTGGACAGTGTCAGTCTTCAGCCGCTAAGCTGAGAAGATCTGGGAAGGAGTCAGTCAGAGAGCCTTGGGCCAGAGTTCCAGGAGCTCTGGGAGTGGCTGCCAGGTGAGTTGAACAGTCTGATTTTCAGTGGGGTCTCACACAGATGGGATACAGCTTAGGAGGAATCCTGGGCTGTGGGCATTCCTCGGCCCAGTGGCCAGATTTCCGGCACTCGTAGCAAGCTCCTGGGGGAGGAGGTTCTGGAGGAACCCCTGGCAGCTGCGGTTCAGGCCTTTGGAGTTCTTGTGTGCTGGAGATGTGGCTGGGGTTTGTCTCACAGTGGAGGCAAGGAATTGCAACTCAGAAATACATTGCTACTTGGCTGCCTCTACTCTATTATTGTACACCTTGAAGGTGAGGTTAATTAAGTCCTGTTGTGGGGTTTGAGGGCCAGAATTTAATTTTTGGAGTTTTATTTAATGTCAGGAGCAGATTGGGTAATAAAACGTATATTGAGAATAAGACGGCCTTTTGACCTTTTAGGGTCTAGGGCTGTAAAGCGTCTCAGGGTTGCTGCCGAACGAGCCATGAACTGGGCTGGGTTTTTCATATTTGATGAAACAGCCTAAACGCTACTGATTTGGGAGAGGTCGGATAAAGAAAAAGGAGCATTAACCTTGACTATGCCTTTAGCTTCAGCCACCTTTTTAAGAGGAAATTGCTGGGCAGGTGGGGGAGGGCTAGTCACGGAATGAAACTGTAAACCAGACTGGGTGTGAGGAGGGGAGTTGATAAAAAGATTATAGGTTGGAGGGGCGGAGCCTGAGGAAGAATTGGGACCTAGCTTGGCCTGGCGAGGAAGGGAGAGGTCAGATGGGTCTGTAGAAAAGGTAGATTAGAAAGACTCAGTGACACTTGGGGTTGGGACTGAGGGGACAGGTGGGAGGGAAACAAGGAAGATTTGGGATGAGTTGCATTGGGAACAGAGACTAGGGAGGGACTGATGTGTAAAAGAATGCCTGGACATCAGGCACCTCAAACCGTTTGCCTATTTTATGACAAAAATTATTTAGAACTTGTAGGGTGGAAAAATTGAAAGTGCCATTTTCTGGCTATTTGGAACTACTGTCGAGTTTGTATTGGGGTCAAGCGGCATTGCAGAAGAAAATAAGATGGTTAAATTTTAGGTCAGGTGAGAGTTGAAGAGGTTTTAAGTTCTTAAGAACACAGGCTAAGGGAGAAGAAGGAGGAATGGAAGGTGAAAGCTTGCCCATAGTGAAAGAGGCAAGCCCAGAGAAAAGACAGTAGAGACACAGAGAAGGGGTGGGGGTTTCTTGCCCTCCAGAAAAGCAGAGAAGGGGTCGGGGTGTGGAAATAAGGGGTTGGGGCACAGAGATAAGAGGTTGGGGCATGGAAATAAGGGATCAGGGCACAGAGATAAGAGGTCGGGGCACAGAAATAACGGATGGGGGCACAGAGATAAGAGGTTGGGGTTCCTGCCCCTCCCCCAGAAAAGCGGGACTTGCCGCTAAGGGTGAAGGACCAAGGCAGGTGTCCCTGCATGGTCTGACACCACTGAAACCTGGGTGAATAATCAGAGAGGTGTCCCTGCAATGATTAAACACCGAGGGAAGGCTGCCTTCCCAGTCCGTGACTGGCACCGGAGTTTTGGGTCCACAGATAAAAGTGTCTCCTTTGTCTCTACCAGAAAATGAAAGGAATTGAAATTAAGAGAAGGGAGAGACTGAAGTGTGGCACCAAGATTGAAAGAAGAAAGAGGTTGAGGGATAGTGAGAGAGGTTGGAGAAGAGAGTAAAAAATGCTGCTTATTGGATTTAAAATTGGTGAGATGTTCCTTGGGCTGGTTGGTCGGAGGACCAGAGGTTGTAGGTGGATCTTTCTCACGGAGCAAAGAGCAGGAGGACAGGGGATTGATCTCCCAAGGGAGGTCCCCCGATCCGAGTCACGGCACCAAATTTCACTCGTGTCTGTGTGAAGAGACCACCAAACAGGCTTTGTGTGAGCAATACAGCTGTTTATTTCACCTGGGTGCAGGTGGGCTGAGTCCGAAAAGAGAGTCAGCGAAGGGAGATAAGGGTGGGGCCGTTTTATAGGATTTGGGTAGATAAAGGAAAATTACAGCGGGCAGAGTGGAGGTCACAAGGTGCTCAGTAGGGGAGATTTTGAGCCAGGATGAGCCAGGAGAAGGAATTTCACAAGACAATGTCATCAGTTAAGGCAGGAACAGGCCATTTTCACTTCTTTTGTGGTGGAATGTCATCAGTTAAGGCAGGAATCGGCCATCTGGATGTGTACGTGCAGGTCACAGGGGATATGATGGCTTAGCTTGGGCTCAGAGGCCTGACATTATCATTCATAATAACCAGAACTTTATATTCTTAACTACAATTATTAAAGATTTTATAGGTTACAATACACTGGGATATACCTTTCTCAAAGAAACCTTTAATGTTATCCCAGAATTAAAATATACTTTTGCAAAATAAAATGTTTATCAAGTCTGCCAAGAAGAGAGCCAATTATTTGGGTTTCTCTCTAGGATTTTAATAAATTCCTTTGATACCTAGTCAAAGCAGTTGAGCATCCTCACATTGAACAAAATGAAAGCAAGGAAGCAATCAATCTCATTTGAAAAGTGAACAAACATAAAAATCATTATCTTTTCAAATTTTTCATTTTTACATTTTGCAAATAAGAGTAACCTTTCTTATGTTTCTTACATGTTTCTTATTTCCTCAGTAATTAAAAAATCATATTTAGATACATTTATTACTAGTGAATGCTTTTTCATAGTTTTAATCACATTGATTTGTTGAGAATTATCAGAAAACATAATTATTCAGATAAGGAATTGTGAACAGTCTTGTGGATTAATACGTTCTCAGAACATCAGTGTTTTAGCAAATAAGATGTTATTTACAGTGAGCACATTGTTAGCCTCACTAGATGTCAGTGTAGTTCTCACTAAGTAAATATTTTATATAGTTCCTCAGTAGTGTTGAATGAGAAGATGTTTTGCTTTAGAACTTAAAGATTGAGAAGATGGAATAGTTGTAATAAGTGTTTGTGGTACATTAATTCCAACATCCTCCTCTGATGAAAACACATAATTGGTAAATTTATACACATCAACACAGGGCCACAAAATATTCCAAGGATGTAAATAATTACGGATTCATAGGATACATTGTGCTTCCTTAGTCACCAATGTATTTTCCGTACATTGAAAAGTCTTACTGTACATCACAACATACTGGTCAGCCTTTTAGGGCTTTTCCCAATTGCAAAGGGAGCGTGGTTACTCCTCCTGCCATGAGAGGGCAGCACTGAGATTGTCTCCAGCCCAGGAAGCAGTGGGCACTGTTTAGTATGGGTTAGCACCTAGGTTTTTATGTGGAAGCATTCAAGTCAGGCTGTGGTGATATATGTTCTCAGAGTCTACCGTAGTATCATTTTAGTGCTTTTATTATAAGTCATCAAACACTGTATCTGAGAAACGTGAGGATAAATTATGGTACATTCAAAAACTGCTGATAAATAACAAAGAAGAGAACAGGGTACTTTGGGAATATAAGGCCTTTTGCATGAGAAATGTTTTGTGCTAGCTGTGAGTGAATTTTCTACATGCAGAGAAGTTCCATTTGGTCCTCTGAACTGGTTAACATTTTCTTGATTCTTTGCTTAGTGTAGCAAATAAAATTCTGTTTATTCTTTTTGAGAGTTTCCAAAATATCTTTATTGATTTGGATTTTGCTTTTTCACTTTATTTTATAGTTGATTTTAAGTTTTTCTTGAGTGTGTTCATGAGATAGCCATATAAAATGGAACAATGCATTTGTAATAACAAATATTATACATATTTTTTTGGCCAGTCCAGTTGCACAGTCAACTGAGAAAGTGGAATGTATCACTCTCCTCTTAATTCCTTTTACATATTTTTCCTCTGGATGAGAAAATGTTGCTTTCTCATATCCAGAAAAGTGTTATAAAATGATACATTGAGATCATCTGATTCCCTCTTTATTGTGATTGTTTCTTTAAAAGAAAAAAAAGCAAAAAGGGGCCATGAACTTACAAAGGAAGTTTTAAAGAATATACCAAAAATTTTTAAAACAATAAATGAGTTCATCAAGGCTGCAGGGCACAAGATCAACACACAAAAATTAATTATATTTTATATACTTGAAATAAACGATCTGAAAATGAAGGAAACAATTCTGTTTACAATAGCATCTAAAAGAATAAAATATTTAAGAATAACTATAACAAAAGAGGTGTAAAACTAATACTCTGAGAACTATAAAACATTACTGAAATAAATTACAAAAGATCTACATAAGTAGAAAAACAGCCCATGTTCATGGACAAGAAGATTTTAATCTTGTTAAGATAATAGTGCTCCTCAAATTGATCTAAAGATTCAGTGCAATCTCTGTTGCAACTGAGATTCTCTAGGTCAGTTGGCTTCTTTGTACAAATTGATGAGCTGATCCCAAAATTCATATGGAATTGCAGGGGACTCAGAATAGCCAAAACAATCTTTAAAAAGAAGAATAAGTTGAAGGCCTTTCAAATTTCATAACTTCCCAATTTCAAAACTTACAATAAAGTGATGATAATCAAACGTATGTTACTAACATAGGGATAAACATATAGATTAATGGGATAGAATTTTGAGAGTCTACAAATAAATCTATATGTCTTTGGTCACCCGAATTTAACAAGGGCACCATGGTTATTCAATAAAGAATATTTTTTAAACAAATGGTGCTAGGATGATTGTATATCCACATGTAAAACAATGAAATTGGGCCCTTACCTCACACAATATAGAAAAATTAACTCAAAACAGATCAAAGATGTAAATCTAAGATGTATGTGCGTATAAATCTATTAAACTCCTAGAAGAAAACTCAGGGGTAAATCTGCAGGACCTCAGATTTGCCAATGAATTCTTAGGTGTAATTCCCAAAACATGAGCAACAACAACAACAAAAAATTGGTTTTCACCAAAATTAAAATTTTCTGTGCTTCAAAGGATGCTATCAAGAAGTAAAAAAACAACCCATGGAATAAGAGAAAATATTTTCAAATTATATATCCCCTTTGGAACTTGTATCCAGAATATGTAAAGACCCATACAACTCAATAATAAAACAAATTAACCCAATTTTTAAATGGGCAAAGAATCTCAATAGACGTATCTCCAAAGAAGGCATGCAAATAGAAAAAGCACACAGTAAGATTCTCAACATCATTAGCCATCAAAGAAATGCAGATCAAAATCACAAGGAAATAACTCTTCACACCCCGTAGGATGGCTGTATTGAAAAAAATGTAACAACACCTTTTGTCAAATGTGGAAAGAAATTAGATCTCTCATACATTGCTGGTGAAAATGTAAAATGATGCTGTCACTTTGGAAAATGGACTGGCAGTTCCTCAAAGTGTGACACATAGAGTTACATGTGTCCCAGCAGTTCTACTCCTAGGTATATGCCAATATAAATGAAAATATCTAGCTACAAAAAACTTGTACACAAATGCATTATTCATAACAGCATTATTCATAACAATCATAAGGTAGAAACCTAAATGTCTGTTAACTGTTGAATAGATAAACAAAATGTGGCATAAAATGTGGCGTATCCATACAATTAAATGTTATTTGGCCATAAGAAGCAATGAAAATACAGTAGTTAGTGATAGATGCTACAATACGAAGGAAACTTGAAACCATGAAACTATTATGCTAAGTTAAATAAGACAGCCACAAAGGACCACATACTATATAATCCCATTTATATGAGATGTCCAGAATAAGCAAATCCATACAAACAGAAAGTAGATTAGTGATTGCTCAGGGCTGGGGGTGATGGGTGGGTAGGAGAGTGATAGCTAAAGGGCAAAAAATGTTCTGAAATTGACTGTGGGGGTGGTTTCACATATCTCTGAGTAAATTAAAACCATCCAATTCCGTGAATTTAGTGGGTGAATTCACATAGCTGTGAATTTTATCTAAATTGTGAAAATAAAACAGGAATGTGATGCTCTAACCAGCATAGGCCCAGGCCGCATGCTTCTGGGGAAGAAATTCCACCTGAATACTTGGGCTGTAAATAGGTCATTTTCATGGGAAAAGGATGAATAGATGCCAGATGGTAAGAAGGGTGAAAGTCTACTGCACGTGTCTGCGAGGTCGGTAAGGGATCTGGTCTTTGCAAAGGAAGGTTATATTAGAGCTCGGTTGAGAAGAGAAAGGGAAAGGGACTCAAATTCATGGTTAAGGGTGCTGTGACAGGTATCCATACCTTTATTAAAAGACATGTACAGGAACATTCATAGCAACACAGTTTATTAGCCCCAAATATCCATCAATATTTGAACAAATAAATTGTGGTATATTCAAAATGGAATACCATATGGCAACAAGAATGAACAAACTACAAAAGCATACAATATGAATGAATCCCATAAACCTAATATTGAATGAAGAGTCATTCAGCCAGATGTAGTGCCTCAGGCTTGTAATTCAGCACTTTGGGAGGCTGAAGCTAGTGGATCACTTGAGGTCAGGAGTTCGAGACCAGCCTGGCCAACATGGCGAAACCCCATCTGTACCAAAAATACAGAAATTAGCCAGGCAGGATGGCACATGCCTGTAATCCCAGCTACTTGGGAGGCTGAGGCAGGGGAATCACTTGAACCTGGGAGGCAGAGGTTGCAGTAAGCTGAGATTGTGCCACTGCATGCCAGCCTGGGCAACAGAGTGAGACTGTCTCAAAAAAAAAAAAAGAGTCATTAGCAGACAGACAAACAATATGATTCCATTTACATAAAGTTCAAAAATAGGCTAAATGAATCTATGCTGTAGGAAGACAGATTAGTATATATCCTTGTAGGGGGCTGTGAATGGATGAGTGGAGGAGAGGAATGACTTTGGGGTGTTGACAGTGTTCTGTTTCTTGATCAGAGTGCTGTTTATATGAGGTGTTCACTTTATGAAAATTCTTTCAGTTGTGCACTTGTTATTTACTCACCATTCTCTATGTAAGTTAGAGTGTGACAAAAGCGAAATGAAAAAGAAACTAAATACCCTCGTTGTTGTTTACTTTAGCTAAAGATAGAGAGCACATCGTGTTTATTTCTAATGCTTATTCAAAGGGGTAGAGACTCTGAGAAAGGATGAGGTGGCGGGATAACCACTTACAAGAGTCACAGTTACGGGGCTATTATTTCCTGGGCATGGAAAGAGTAGATCCCTTCCAGCCTAGCCATTTCATTCTTATTATTTTGGAAGCAAACTGTCCAGCTGTTCTTCCTAATGTCAGGTTAACAATGATTGTGGTCGTTCCCTGCTGCATGGGTCAGGCTGTGAGACACCCTCCCCTTAAATTTACATAGAGACAGAAGGTATAGACAGGTGCAAATAGGAAGGGAACAGTGTATTTCTCCACTGTGTGCTTATGTCCAAATTGGAAACCAGCCTTATTCTTGCTCATTAATTATTAAGGAAAATAATTTTTAACTATCAGGACACTGTTCTTCAAATGGTGATTGGGTGAAGGAGATTTTCTTTGAGTTCTGTGAAATACTAAAAATTCTATGTGTTGATAATGACTAAAAATATATTTTCCACTTGTAAAGACAAAACTTCTGTATTGCAAAGTTATTTTAATAGAATAAAATCTTAGTTTCTTGAGTCAGTCTTTTGCAAATAGGGTTCCATGTATAAACTATCAAGAAAATATTTCCAATAAATGCACTGGGGTAGGTTTAGATTTATTTGACATATACAGGAATATTTGAGGGAAGGGAGCAATAAATTCATCTCTTTAATTTGCTACAGGCTTTCCTTAGAGGGAGTGCTTTTTTAGCTGGTGTTAAGATGGAGAAAGGTGCCTTCTATCGTGCTGTTGCTGAATTCCCTGCTCCAGAAACATGCAGAACGTTAGCATGACCCAACTGCTTGAAAGCAAACAAGATGCTCTTGTCTTAAAAAGCATCATTTCGGAGGAAGAAAAGCCATAATGAACCCTCCCTTTTTCTTTTTCTTAACTGAGGAATAGCAAATGGTATTTAAGCTGTTATCTGGCAACAAAAAGTTTCAAGTAATGTTTTTTTAAAAAGCCTGCCAACACTTCTTTCTGCTGGGCACTGATATAGCTGAGTTAAAAGCCCTTTCGAGATGGAGAATATGACAAGAAAAGTTGCACACCCCTAACCAAAGTGGGCTTTCCAAGAGCTAGAATAAAGCCACTTCATTAAGGTTTCTCACACTGGTGTTTTTTGGCAGCATTTTTCAAGGATCATTTCCTCCATGGGGGAAATGAAGTGGCAGTGTCTTTCCTGACTATTGCTAAAGGTGAAGTAAGAATTTGAATTGAGAAAGGCGGTTAAAATAGTATCTGAACTTTTGAACTTCCTGATCAGATAATTATTCTTGAAACTCTGTATAAGATGGAAAAGAGAATTAATGCCTCTTAAAGTGTTTAATTTTAGAGGAATATCATTATTAAATAGTACTCCTTCTAAAATTTTTTGATTATTGAGTACAGGCATGACAAGAATTAATAAAGATACTTCTGATTGATAACATGCGGTATAAACAGAAAGTTCTCTTAAATAGGAAGGTGTATATGTTTGGAAACTGGACTTGTCTCTTTTGCTTAGACGTGTGTATAAATTAATGCAAGATATTTGTCTATATCTCAACTCCAGGTCTCCCTCCTGCATATCCAACTACTTACTAGACACATCCCCTTGAATGGCCCGTAGGTACTTTATTTCAACATATTCAAAATAAAACTCATCATCTCAGCCTTCTCCTGCTCACCCACCTTGGCCCTTTACTACTGTTTCCTCATTCTTTTTTCTATTAATCATTGTTAAGCCAGTTTCCAAAATCAGGCATCTAGGTATCAACCTTGGATTCTGCCATCACTGATGCCACACACCCTAATAGGCCACTTCTGGTATATTTCCTAAATCCACTCACTTTCAGCAACCCACTATTGCCCATCTACAGGGGACCACTATCATTCTACCACTTGACTCTTTCAACATTCTGCTAACAAGCCTTCTTGTAGCCCTTCACTCTTTTGCCTCCTTCAAGCCATCACCACGACAGGGATCCAAGATTCAACTCTCCTTTTTTTTCATTTCTATACCAAAACCATTCTTTGGGTTTCTGTTCTTAGGATGAACTCCTCAACATGGTGTGTAAGATTCTATATACTCTGATCTTGACCCTGCTTACTACTCTCGCTGATGTGAAGCCTCCTGTTCCTATTATCTCTGAGAACACCCAACCCTGCTTGTTGGCAGCAAGGGACAGAAAAAGCACTTGAGGCAGCAGGCTGTCAGATTTGCTAATAGTGCAACCCAACTCATAAAAACCACCAAGTCCAAGACAAGGCCTCTTTTTGTGAAGTAACAATAACAAGTAGAACAGACATTTAGTCAGTTTTCACTGGCTGTAACTGTACTAGTGAGAGAAAGCCCTGCTCCACAGTTTCTTGCATCACTACAGTCTGGGAAGCCCCGGTACTTTACCATGCAAGTGTAGCCCCACATCATCTCACTCTTTGCCGTGAGTTTAAATTCCTCCAACTCTATCCAAGGGTCCACGTTCCCCTATCCCTGGATGCCATGTGTTTCATTGACATGAGTTTTCCTCCTATTAAGCATGGAGGGGTCTTATAAGTGGCGCTGTGAGGACAGATGCTTGCACTTTGTCTTGACCTCTGCTTCAGCAAGTGTATTGTAGCTACATCCTTAGCTCACTTTGGTTTTAGTCTCAAGATCATCCCAGTCCCCTCCTCTATATTTGGTTCATGGTTTCATATATTGTTAACCAGGAATGCTAAAAATATTAATTTGGTGCATTATATTTATGCGAACACTTGAGATGTTTCAAGCATGCAGGACCACCTGCAGAATCTCTGGAAGGGTTTATTTCCTATGCACACAATTAGCCCAAAATCTTTTTAATACAATAGATTTTTTTTATGATACTATCTATTACTTACCTTTTACCATTTTCCTTATCCCACCTATGGCTCCAAGCAGACTAAATTTCTCTCAGGTTCTTATTTTTGTTGTGCTCTCTGTCTTAGTATTTTCAGGCTGCTATAACAAAATATACCATGAACTGAGTGGCTTATAAACAATAGAAATGTATGTCTCACAGTTCTGGAGGCTGGGAAGTCCAAGATCAAGGCAGTGGCAGATTTGATGTCAGGTGAAGACCTGTTTCCTGGTTCATGGATGGGGGCTTCTCACTATGTCCTCACATAGTGGAAGGGGCAAAGCAGCTCTCTGGAGCCTCTTTCATTCATAAGGGTACTAATCCCATTCACGAGGACTCTGCCATTACGACCCAATCACCTCCCAAAGGCCTCACCTCATAACCTTATCACATGGGTGATTAGGTTTCAATATGTGGATCTGAGGGGGACACAACATTCAGATCATAGCAGTTTCTTTCAAGACTTTTACACAACAGGTTGCCTCCAGATCACAAGGCTCTTACCCCTCTTTTGTTCTTGGCTACTTTATAACATCCACTTAGACCTCACTTCCTTCAGGACACCTAGGTTAGACTTTTGCCTGTGTGCTTCCCTAGCACCTTCCACTCCCTTCACATAGCACCTAACACACTCTGTTGGGTTTCTCTGAGGTATGTAAGCTCTGTAACAGCAGGGTTCCTGTCTTTCTTGTTCATCCTTGCAACTTCAAAGCCTGCCGCATTACCTGGCCCAGAGCAAGTACTTAATGATCATTTGTTAATGAATGAATAAATAGATTTTTCCGTTAATCATCTAATCAGTGAATTTACAATTCTATGCAATTCTTTGATGCTCTAAGAAATTGAAGTTTTATTTTCTGAAGTTATATATTAGTTTTATTTCCTAAGGAATTTGATTTATCCTTACTTTAAATCATCACTACCCAGTGGTTATTATAGCTATGCTGCCATATGGTAAAACACATGAAGCATCTAATATTGCCTTAAGAAAGCTGTGTCACAGTAAAAACTCTTCAGGCCCTTCTCTCGGCACTTTTCATTTTATGTTGAAATTATTGGTGTTTGTATCTCTCTTACCTGTAAGACATTAGGTGCCTCAAAGGCAGTGACCATGTGTTATTCAACTTTGTATCCTCACAACCTTGTATCTAGTGCAGTGTTGGAAGTCAGTAAATGTTTATATAAATGCTTAAGATAGGCCAGAATCCACATCTTGGCTCAAAAACTGTATAACTGCCAACACCCGTCTCTGTACTTACACTCCCAAAGCCTCAGTTTCTACATCTGTAAAAATGGGGATTCTGCTGTTATAAAGGATCATCTTGCAGGGTTGTTATGAAGTATTACATAAAATATAATGTATATAAGGAACTCAGCATAGTGACTGAAATATAGGAATTATGAATAAGCTAGGATGGGGATAAATCTAAGTTTCTTTGTGAAGACGTATGGTGTGTCAAAATGTTAATTTTTCACTGTTACAGGCTGGCAAGACACGGTCTTAGATCTAGTAAAATTGTTGCAAAAAGAAAGCAAAGAGGCAAACTTTCCAACTTTTATATTAAGAATATTTGTCTGAAATATAAAACAAAGTGAGAAATTCAATGCAAATAAAATACACTACAGGAAAATTTATAGAGTGCTCAAATGGATGAGCTGCATAATTTGTCTTATGAATATTTACTAAAAGCAAAATAAATTGGACAAATAATATTCTCGGACTGTAAATCATTGAAAATGACATATACAGTTGGAGAAAAGGACAAGAAAATCATAGCAGGACCTGCTCTTTCCTAATTACAACTCCATAAAGTTGTCTATAGTGTGCTTGTTTTTCATTAATTTTGTGATTATCCTTCCCTTTTCTTTGAAATAACAATAAGAAAACACCAAGGAAAAAGGTTCTGTAGTCATAGTATGCTTAGGAAAGTCAAGATGTTAACATTCACATTCTAGGACTGGGAAACAAATTTTAAGGAAAAATAACTTTACCCTTAAGCCTTAAGCCTCAGGTCTCCCAGTGTAACATGTTTCAATTTGCTGAGACTAAGGTGTTTGGCTGGATTGTTTGCTGTTGCCTGATAGAGTTCATCTTAAAGTAGTTTCTATTCTTGTATGGGTTTGTCTGACAATTTTCATATCATTTAGTGAGAATTTGTATTTTTTTCAATTGTTGCCTATTCCTCTGTAATTATTGTAATTGCATCTTATTATATAATTTGCGTAAATATATGCAATCATGGAATTAGAAAACGCGGGTGGTGATATGCAGTGTCACAATTGCAGTGGTTAAAGATGTGTGATTTTTTTAATCTTTGAAAAAAATAAAAGCGAAGTAAATATTGTAATTTCAGGGGAAAGCATTTTAGCTGTCTAAAACTGATTGCCCAGAGAAATCAACCAAACATTTTTATTTAGACATAGATAAGAGGTTTCATGTTTTTGACTGTTCTAACTCAGAGATTTGGAAATCTTGGTTTTAAAATATCAGTTTGATGACTGCTCAAACACTTATAAAGTTTCAATATTAACTTTAAACTATAAAATACTGACGATCATATGCTTCTAATGATACCTTTTCTGTAGGTTGTTATCAATGTGAGTTTGTATAAGCATTTATTAATACTGTGAATAAGATGCATATTATCAATATTAACGTCTGCATCCATACAGTTGGAGATATTTATGTTGATGTAGATAAAGACAGACAGTGGAAATTTATATGCCTTTCAAAATCCCAGTGACTATAAAATTCTGCTCCTCTGACTATACATTAGGTAAATGGTATATTTAAATAAGTGGTCAAGGCAAAGAAAAAGAGCATAATTCAAGTTCAGCACCCACTGCAATTGTAGATGATAAAAATGAGGCATTCATCAAGCTAACCCTTTCGCCTCTAGAATTTCATGTGCACTGAGAGAAAAGTCCATTGATCTACATTCAGCTCTTAAAAACTGCACTTGCTGTTAGAAGACAGAACATACACTCACTTAGGAAAAACTTCAGGCTGATACTGCTAAGATTTTAACACATTTATAAAACTTCCCATCAATACCTAATTTATTGAGAGTTTTTAGCATGAAGGGTTGTTGAATTTTGTCAAAGGCCTTTTCTGCATCTATTGAGATAATCATGTGGTTTTTGTCTTTGGTTCTGTTTATATGCTGGATTACATTTATTGATTTGCGTATATTGACCCAGCCTTGCATCCCAGGGATGAAGCCCACTTGATCATGGTGGATAAGCTTTTTGATGTGCTGCTGGATTTGGTTTGTCAGTATTTTATTGAGGATTTTTGCATCAATGTTCATCAAGGATATTGGTCTAAAATTCTCTTTTTTGGTTGTGTCTCTGCCCGGCTTTGGTATCAGGATGATGCTGGCCTCATAAAATGAGTTAGGGAGGATTCCCTCTTTTTCTATTGATTGGAATAGTTTGAGAAGAAATGGTACCAGTTCCTCCTTGTACCTCTGGTAGAAGTCAGCTGTGAATCCATCTGGTCCTGGACTCTTTTTGGTTGGTAAGCTATTGATTATTGCCACAATTTCAGCTCCTGTTATTGGTCTATTCAGAGATTCAACTTCTTCCTGGTTTAGTCTTGGGAGAGTGTATGTGTTGAGGAATTTATCCATTTCTTCTAGATTTTCTAGTTTATTTGCATAGAGGTGTTTGTAGTATTCTCTGATGGTAGTTTGTATTGCTGTGGGATCGGTGGTTTTATTGCGTCTATTTGATTCTTCCCTCTTTTTTTCTTTATTAGTCTTGCTAGCAGTCTATCAATTTTGTTGCTCCTTTCAAAAAACCAGCTCCTGGATTCATTAATTTTTTGAAGGGTTTTTTTGGTCTCTACTTCCTTCAGTTCTGCTCTGATTTTAGTTATTTCTTGCCTTCTGCTAGCTTTTGAATGTGTTTGCCCTTGCTTTTCTAGTTCTTTTAATTGTGATGTTAGGGTGTCAATTTTGGATCTTTCCTGCTTTCTCTTGTGGGCATTTAGTGCTATAAATTTCCCTCTACACACTGCTTTGAATGTGTCCCAGAGATTCTGGTATGTTGTGTCTTTGTTCTCGTTGGTTTCAAAGAACATCTTTATTTCTGCCTTCATTTCATTATGTACCCAGTAGTCATTCAGGAGCAGGTTGTTCAGTTTCCATGTAGTTGAGTGGTTTTGAGTGAGTTTCTTAATCCTGAGTTCTAGTTTGATTGCACTGTGGTCTGAGAGACAGTTTGTTATAATTTCTGTTCTTTTACATTTGCTGAGGAGAGCTTTACTTCCAACTATGTGGTCAATTTTGGAATAGGTGTGGTGTGGTGCTGAAAAAAATGTATATTCTGTTGATTTGGGGTGGAGAGTTCTGGAGATGTCTATTAGGTCCACTTGGTGCAGAGCTGAGTTCAATTCCTGGGTATCCTTGTTAACTTTCTGTCTCGTTGATCTGTCTAATGTTGACAGTGGGGTGTTAAAGTCTCCCATTATTATTGTGTGGGAGTCTAAGTCTCTTTGTAGGTCACTCAGGACTTGCTTTATGAATCTGGGTGCTCCTGTATTGGGTGCATATATATTTAGGATAGTTAGCTCTTCTTGTTGAATTGATCCCTTTACCATTATGTAATGGCCTTCTTTGTCTCTTTTGATCTTTGTTGGTTTAAAGCCTGTTTTATCAGAGACTAGGATTGCAACCCCTGCCTTTTTTTGTTTTCCATTTGCTTGGTAGATCTTCCTCCATCCTTTTATTTTGAGCCTATGTGTGTCTGCACATGAGATGGGTTTCCTGAATACAGCACACTGATGGCTCTTGACTCTTTATCCAATTTCCCAGTCTGTGTCTTTTAATTGGAGCATTTAGTCCATTTACATTTAAAGTTAATATTGTTATGTGTGAATTTGATCCTGTCATTATGATGTTAGCTGGTTATTTTGCTCATTAGTTGATGCAGTTTCTTCCTAGTCTCCATGGTCTTTACATTTTGGCATGATTTTGCGCGGCTGGTACCGTTTGTTCCTTTCCATGTTTAGTGCTTCCTTCAGGAGCTCTTTTAGGGCAGGCCTGGTGGTGACAAAATCTCTCAGCATTTGCTTGTCTGTAAAGGATTTTATTTCTCCTTCACTTATGAAGCTTAGTTTGGCTGGATATGAAATTCTGGGTTGAAAATTCTTTTCTTTAAGATGTTGAATATTGGCCCCCACTCTCTTCTGGCTTGTAGAGTTTCTGCCGAGAGATCTGCTGTTAGTCTGATGGGCTTCTCTTTGTGGGTAACCCGACCTTTCTCTCTGACTGCCCTTAACCTTTTTTCCTTCATTTCAACTTTGGTGAATCTGACAATTATGTGTCTTGGAGTTGCTCTTCTCGAGGAGTATCTTTGTGGCGTTCTCTGTATTTCCTGAATCTGAATGTTGGCCTGCCTTGCTAGATTAGGGAAGTTCTCCTGGATAATACCCTGCAGAGTGTTTTCCAACTTAGTTCCATTCTCCCCGTCACTTTCAGGTAAACCAATCAGATGCAGATTTGGTCTTTTCACATAGTGTCATGTTTCTTGGAGGCTTTGTTCATTTCTTTTTATTCTTTTTTCTCTAAACTTCCCTTCTCGCTTCATTTCATTCATTTCATCTTCCATCACTGACACCGTTTCTTCCAGTTGATGGCATCAGCTCCAAACCCACAGCCAATATCATACTGAATGGGCAAAAACTGGAAGCATTCCCTTTGAAAACTGGCACAAGACAGGGATGCCCTCTCTCACTGCTCCTATTCAACATAGTGTTGGAAGTTCTGGCCAGGGCCATCAGGCAGGAGAAGGAAATAAAGGGTATTCAATTAGGAAAAGAGGAAGTCAAATTGTCCCTGTTTGCAGACGACATGATTGTTTATCTAGAAAACCCCATTGTCTCAGCCCAAAATCTCCTTAAGCTGATAAGCAACTTCAGCAAAGTCTCAGGATACAAAGTCAATGTACAAAAATCACAAGCATTGTTATACACCAACAACAGGCAAACAGAGAGCCAAATCATGAGTGAACTCCCATTCACAATTGCTTCAAAGAGAATAAAATACCTAGGAATCCAACTTACAAGGGATGTGAAGGACCTCTTCAAGGAGAACTACAAACCACTGATCAACGAAATAAAAGAGGATACAAACAAATGGAAGAACATTCCATGCTCATGGGTAGGAAGAATCAATATCGTGAAAATGGCCATACTGCCCAAGGTAATTTATAGATTCAATGCCATCCCCATCAAGCTACCAATGACTTTCTTCACAGAATTGGAAAAAACTACTTTAAAGTTCATATGGAACCAAAAAAGAGCCTGCATCGCCAAGTCAATCCTAAGCCAAAAGAACAAAGCTGGAGGCATCACACTACCTGACTTCAAACTATACTACAAGGCTACAGTAACCAAAACAGCATGGTACTGGTACCAAAAGAGAGATATAGATCAATGGAACAGAACAGAGCCCTCAGAAATAATGCCGCATACCTACAACTATCTGATCTTTGACAAACCTGAGAGAAACAAGCAATGGGGAAAGGATTCCCTATTTAATAAATGGTGCTGGGAAAACTGGCTAGCCATATGTAGAAAGCTGAAACTGGATCCCTTCCTTACACCTTATACAAAAATCAATTCAAGATGGATTAAAGATTTAAACGTTAGACCTAAAACCATAAAAACCCTAGAAGAAAACCTAGGCATTACCATTCAGGACATAGGCATGGGCAAGGACTTCATGTCCAAAACACCAAAAGCAATGGCAACAAAAGCCAAAATTGACAAATGGGATCTAATTAAACTCAAGAGCTTCTGCACAGCAAAAGAAACTACCATCAGAGTGAACAGGCAACCTACAACATGGGAGAAAATTTTTGCAACCTACTCATCTGACAAAGGGCTAATATCCAGAATCTACAATGAACTCAAACAAATTTACAAGAAAAAAACAAACAACCCCATCAAAAAGTGGGCGAAGGACATGAACAGACACTTCTCAGAAGAAGACATTTATGCAGCCAAAAAACACATGAAAAAATGCTCATCATTACTGGCCACCAGAGACATGCAAATCAAAACCACTATGAGATATCATCTCACACCAGTTAGAATGGCAATCATTAAAAAGTCAGGAAACAACAGGTGCTGGAGAGGATGTGGAGAAATAGGAACACTTTTACACTGTTGGTGGGACTGTAAACTAGTTCAACCATTGTGGAAGTCAGTGTGGCAATTCCTCAGGGATCTAGAACTAGAAATACCATTTGACCCAGCCATCCCATTACTGGGTATATACCCAAAGGACTATAAATCATGCTGCTGTAAAGACACATGCACATGTATGTTTATTGCGGCATTATTCACAATAGCAAAGACTTGGAACCAACCCAAATGTCCAACAATGATAGACTGGATTAAGAAAATGTGGCATATATACACCATGGAATACTATGCAGCCATAAAAAATGATGAGTTCATGTCCTTTGTAGGGACATGGATGAAATTGGAAACCATCATTCTCAGTAAACTATCGCAAGAACAAAAAACCAAACACCGCATATTCTCACTCATAGGTGGGAATTGAACAATGAGATCACATGGACACAGGAAGGGGAATATCACACTCTGGGGACTGTTGTGGGGTGGGGGGAGGGGGGAGGGATAGCATTGGGAGATATACCTAATGCTAGATGACGAGTTAGTGGGTGCAGCGCACCAGCATGGCACATGTATACATATGTAACTAACCTGCACAATGTGCACATGTACCCTAAAACTTAAAGTATAATAAAAAAAAAAAAAAGAAATTCTCAATCTTCTTGTTTTCTCTTTAATTCTCTTTAAAGGAAGGAAAAAAATTCTGTATGCCCTATTCAAGTGCTATACATTGGTCTTAGGGACTGGAACTGAAAACTTTTATGATCAAAAAATTTTCTCCTCCAGTTGCCATTGTGTTCTAAATTTTACTTTATTTTTTGATGTAGGAATGTTTCTTTAAACATCAAGATTTTAGTTTCCACTAGAAAACTAATGAATTATTAAAGGATGGGAACTTGAAGCAATCTTTAGTGCTTAATAAGGAGAAACCACAAGGCTTGAATAAACTGTTCCATATTTCTCTTTTAATGCTGCGTTTAAAATCTAGACGGTGTGTCATAAGCCTTTTAAAAAAAAAGGATTGTGTTTACCAATATAGAATGTGAGATTTTTGTTTCTTTTTAGGTATTTTTCTTGCAATTAGGATATACTTTGATGTTACCATGGCTATGGCTTCACGTTCCAAACAATCAGTTTTTTCTTATGTTTGATTAAACCAAAATAATGTTAGTTTAATTTCCCTGTAAATTATTATTTGTTGACAATCAGTGTTAATGCCACTAAAAATTGAGTATAAATATCAACAAAGTACATTGGTAAATGATTAACAGGACAAATGAAAAGAAAAATAGAAATTCTAAATAGAATTGCTATACTTCTCCATAATTCATTCCTCCTAGAATAACTCCCTCAGGGTGAATGAAAAGTCAGGTGGGCAAAGCTGTGTGAGCTCCACCTCCTTCAACTATACAAATTTTGATTTGGAAAAGGAAATTTTGACCTCATTATTTCACCCTGCCTTGAACCAAGTTTTTATGCACCTACTTTATTATTGCTCTTTGCATGTACATTAAAACAAATATTTTATTTTGACTTTAACCTAGAATGAGCACTACAGTTATAAGCAATTAACACAAGATGAGCCTAAAAGAACCAAAAGAAACATAGAGTAAGATTCGTGATAGACAAAAAGTGACTTGCTGGCAATATTAAACATTGCTAAACCCAAGCAACGAAAAATTAGGCTAAATATTGTCAACAGTGTCAAAATGTTCTCCATTCATAATCTATTATTGATCTACAATAACTAATAAATCTGTACACTGTGATTCATGTTTTTGGAAAATTGAACTCCCAACTTACACACAATATTCCAGTTGCCTCTGAGGAATGAGATTATAAATAATTTAAAATTTTGGTGTCTTGTTTTTCTTTAATAGAAAATTTATTGCCTAGTTATAGTAGTGTATTAGGGTTCTCCAGGAATCAAAAACAATAGGCATTATAAATAAATAAATATATACAAATATATATTTATATTTGTATGTGTGTATTTATTATAAAGAATTGGCTTATGTAATTATGAGGCTAAGAAGTCCTAAGAGCTACAGTCTCCAGGCTGGAGACCCAGGCAAGCCAGTGGTATAAGTTCTGATACAAAGGCTAGTAGGCTGAAGACCCAAGAAGAGTCTTGAAGTTTTTCAGTTTGAGTCCAAAGGCAGGAAAAGACCCATGTCCCAGCTCAGCAGTCAGTAGTAGGTGCTGCCTCTTACTGGGACTTTTGGTGCTATTCAGGTCTTCAACTGATTGGATGGGGCCCACTCACATTAGGGAGCAGAGTAAGCTTTACTCAGTCTACCAGTTCAGATGGTTGTCTCATCCAGAAACACCCAGAATAATGTTTGACCAAATGTCTGGGCACTCCATGGCCAAGTCAATTTGATACGTAAGTTAACTGTCACACTAGGTAACATATGAAGAATTGTTTTAAAAAAAGTTATTCAGCTGGGTAGAAATTACCATCTTTCTAGAAAATAGAGTTGGAGAAGAGAATGAAGCTGAAAATGTGCCTGAAATCTTTTTTCTGGCTTCTATTCCAGTCTGAGAGTCAGGAAAAGAAGAGATCTCTAATAAAATGCTTCTAATGTGTGGGTCATTTTTACCACAACATCAGTAATGGAAGAGAAAGTCAAAAGAATGAGGCTCCAGGCCAGGCGCAGTGACTCACGCCTGTAATCCCAACACTTTGGGAGGCCAAGGCAGGCAGATCACAAGGTCAAAAGATTGAGACCATCCTGGCTAACATGGTAAAACCCCGTCTCTAATAAAAATACAAAAATTAGCTGGGCATGGTGCCACATGCCTGTAGTCTCAGCTACTCAGGAGGCTAAGGCAGGAGAATCGCTTGAACCCCGGGGGCAGAGCTTGCAGTGAGCCGAGATCACACCACTGCACTCCAGCCTAGTGACAGAGTGAGACTCCATCTCAAAAAAAAAGAATGAGGCTCCAAGCTGAGCACCTGAGCACCAAGCAGTCCTCATCCTTCTCACTGCTTTGGAGTTTGCCAGATTTGGGTACTTTGATCCCTAGGGAATAAACACTCCTTAGCTGGACAGCAACACAAATAACTCTTAAATGAACTGTGTCTGTTACACACACACAGGCACATACAGAGTTTCAATGGGGTTTATTGAAATAAAGTGGCCTCTACACTGAAGAATTGTAAGGACTGTATTCTATCCATTTCCTGTTTACTTCTCCATTTATTTGTATTCATAGGTAAGGTTTACTAGCACATCATTAAGATACTGTAAAACAGCATTAAAATCCTACCTTTTAATTTCCTCGGGTAAGCGCCTCTCTTCTTGTCTTAGCAATGCCTCGGTTCTCAGGCCTTGTTTATCTTTCTCTGTAATTGTGAGTGAGGAGCTTTCTGAACTGGATGACTGCCTCTGATTTTACCCCTTCAAATTCATCTTCCTTGCAGCTGATTGAGTGATCCCTCTGAAGAACAAACATGATTGATTGAAGAATAAACGTGCCCTCCCAACTTAAACAGCTTCCAGGCCGCCTCAATAACGTGAGGATTAAGGGAAAATGCCTCAGCCTGGCTCAGACAGTGCTTCCCGTCTTGGGCTGCTTGGCTCCTCTCTTCCTATTCAGCCTTGTTACTCTCCAGAAGTACCAAGCAGTTTGTAGGTTTTCAATGCCCCAAGGAATGTGTGCGCCATTCTTCACATCGTTCTTGCTCCTAGATGGCTCCCCACATGCTGAAAACCCCCACCTTCTTCCCTTAATGGGTTTCGATTTAGTCTTCAAGGCATGTCTCAGGCATGTTCTTTTCCCAAAAGTTTCCTGACACTCCCTCTGTTAAAGGACAAGGTGCCTTTCCTCTGTCTTTTGGAGGAAATTTACCAGTGATCACACTGAGCATATATCCGATAGTCTCATCTCCTCAGCTATAAAGTCTTTGGTTTTAGAACCTGTATTAATTCATCTTAACATCCCCTGTGCCTAACAGAGTCTAAGTGCTGAGTAAATGGGGGCTGAACTAAGCTAAATTCCAAAGATCAAGCCAAGAGTTCTTAGTTACTTAAAAAACAAACAAACAAACAAACTTCTGACCTTTCTTCATTATAATCTTGGCAAATCAGAATACCTTTGCCCTAAAATAACTGTAATCAAGGAGTTGACGCTAAAGTGATAATGAGAACTGTAGTATTACTACACTAATGAACCTTTTAGCATTGTACAAGAAATAATAGAAAAATCCATAACCAGTTTCACAGAGAGCTGCTAATAAAAATCAGAAAACACTATAAATACGGCATTAAATAAGGTAAAAAGCTGGGCTGAAGCTTAAAGATGGAAATATTTGCAGAAAACTAAGGCAGTGAGAAATGATGTCCTGTATCATGTTTTGACGTGTTATATTCATCTTTCTGGTGATGACTTTATTTCACATGTAAATTAGGAAAAAGGGAAAGGAAAGCGTATCCATATCATTCATGTCCAGGGAAGGAAAGTGAAGTATCTTAGAACAGCTTCTCAAGTCAGCTCTACATAGCTGGGCTTTTGAAGTGCTGGTGAATTTTTTTTAATCTCGCCTTCTACAAAGAAATAACAAAGCTTAGAAATTTAAAAATCCAGGCTACTGTCAATTCTGTGACTTTCCATGAATCAGTCTCATTATTCTTTGACATCTTAAAAGAAAACAGCCATATGACTGATAATCTTTGGTGAATTTCAGATGCATGTGCCATAGAAACTGTGAAGAAATTTAAATCTTAAAGTACTGATCTTTGGGCTTCTTTAAAAACCTTCCAGTTCAGATATAATGTCTGACACTGAATAATCAACTTATCTACTTTACTAAAAATGGCCAGTACCCCAAACTAACACTGTAAGTTTACCCAGTTGGGAATTTTAAATTGTGGTTTACTCTGAGTGCTTCATAGAAGTTCCCACTCTTACCTCCTTCTGAAAAGATTTTTATGCATAGTCACATGCTGTGTACCTGCATTACCTTCTAATACTGGTCACAATGCATTGAATCAGGGAACAACGGCTGGCCCAAAGTCAGCCTGTGGGCTAATCTTATAAGTAGATATGGCCAATCTGGCATTTACACTGGAGAGTAACTGACAAGCCAATCAGATACTCTCTTGAAGAGTTTGAATATGGAAACACAAATAATAGAGTAATGCCCAAGCCCCCAAACAGAAAACATATGGTGGAAAGTAGAATAGAGAGCTCAAGGTGGGTTGCTGTAGTGTAAACCATCGTTTAGTCATACTTAAGGTACGGTCATGAGAATAGGAAATAGCCATAATGAATGAGAAGTGAACTGCTAATGGCAGAGAATGTAGACTACCTGCTTGAGAGATTTGGTGAAGGAAAGCAATAAAGTAATATTTTAGTGGGAATTATGCCTGAGAGACTTTATTTAGAGTAGACTGGTAGTAGGAACAAATTTAGAGTCTAAGGCATAGCTTGAAGATGAAAGAAAAAAGAAAGTTACAAATGTGGCATGGCCGCAGAGGAGAAAACTGAAATCAAACTGGGAAGACAGAGTTTATCCTTAGAAAGAGAGAAAAGCATCCTTTCTCTGACACAGAAGGAATGGAGAAAAGACAGTGGAAGACACTAAGAACTGGAAAGAAAATGAGTGAAAAGGGGCTCTTCTTTTCCCCTCTTGGGGACTGATCTTCAGTACAAAGAAAAGTAAGAAATACAAAACAAGAAAACAACAGAGAAAAATCAATGAAACAAAAAAATGATTCTTAGAAAAAGTCAATAAAACTGATAAACCTCTAGTAAGACTCACAAAGTTATAAAACAAGAAAGAAGACAGAAATCACCAATAGCAATAATAAAATAGGGATTTCAATACAAATTCTGCAGCCATTACATGGATAATGGGATACTGTGAGCAGCTTTACATTCATAAATTTGGAGAAATAGACCAATTCTTTAGAAATTACAAACTACCAAGCCTCAGCCAGAATAGTTCTATAACTATTAATGAAATTGAATTTGCAAATGAAAAACTCCAGAGGTATGCAATACTAATTCACCATTTGAAAGTCAATAAATCATTAACAGAGTAAAGGAGAAAAACATGAGTATCTCAATTGACACAGAAAAGCATTTGACAGTATCCAGCACCCATTCGTGATAAAAGCTCTCAGCAAACTAAGAATGAGAAGGGAACCTACTCAACTTGATACAGAACATCTACACAGAAACCCTTACAGCATATATCATACCTAACAGGGTAAGACTGAATACTTTCCTTTAAGATCAGGATCAATGAAAGGACGTTTGGCATCATTCTTATTAAGTATGGTACTGGAAGTTCCAACCACTGAAATAAGGTAAGAAAAAGAATATAAAAAGCATATGTATTGTAAAGGAAGAAATAAAACTGTTTCTATTTTTAGATGACATGATTATTCTATTTAGGAAATTCCAAGGAATCTACAAAACAAGTACTGCTAGAACTAATAAATAAATTCAGTATGATTAACAGGATGAAAGAACAACATGCTTAAAGCAATGGCATTTCTGTATTCCTACGATGAACATGTGGAAATAGAAATTTAAAACTTAAAACATTTACAATCACTCCAAAGTAAATGAAATACTTAGGTATAAACCTAACAAAAAAATGTACAGAATCTGTCTGTGAAAACCACAAAATGCCATAAGATAAATCAAAGATCTGAATAAATGGGGAGACATACTGTATTCATGTATCAGAAGAGTCACTATAGAAAATATGTCAGTTCTCCCCAAATTTATCTATAGATTTAATGTAATTCCTATCAAAATACAAGCAAGATATTTTTGGAGCTTATTCTAAAATGTATATGGAAAGGCATAGGCCCAAGAATGCCTGAAATGATCTTGAAAAAGAAACAAAGTGAGACTATTCACTCTACCTGATATAGCTAGTTATCAAGATAGTGTGGTATTACCAGAGGTATAGACACAGTGATCAATAGAATAGAATGGAGAACTCAGAAATAGACCCACACAAATATATACAACTGATTTTTGACAATGGTGCAAAAGCTTTGCATAAGAAACTTTTCAAACCAGCCTGGGCAACATGGCAAAACGTCTCTACTAGAAATACAAAAATGAGCTGGGTATGGTGACATGCACCTGTGGTCCCAGCTACTCGGGAGGCTGAAGAGGGAGGATCACTTAATCCCAAGAGGCTGAGGCTGCAGTGAGCTGTGATCACACCACTACACTCCAGCCTAGGTGACAGAGTGAAACCTTGCCTCAAAAAAAAAAAAAAGAAAAAAGAAAAGAAAAGAAACTTTTAAGAAGAAGGTAAGAATAGAGGAATGAAAGCATCTTAAATAATATTGGTGCAATTGAACATCCATAGGCAAAAAGAAAGCCTATAAAAGGGCAACTTGAGGGATCCTTATGGCAATGAAATATTTTCTATCTCAACTGGATCAGTGTCAGTACCCTGGTTATGATATTACAGTATACTTTTGCAAGATGTTACAATTGGGGAATACTGGTAAAAGGCATATAAGATCCTTTTGTATTATTTATTGTAACTGCATGTAAGTCTAATTATTGCAAAACAAAAAATTGCTTTAAAAAATTAAACAATATTACCTAATGAAAAAAAAAAGGAGTGAGTGGACAATCAGAAACAGAGAATGGAGACTTATAGCCATTGGACGGGGTTTGGAACAGTCCATGTGGAAGGTACTTGTTTGTCAACTGGAGATGAGTAAAAGGATTACCCACAGCCGAGCACTGTGGCTCACACCTGTAATTCCAGCACTTTGGGAGGCTGAGGCTGGTGGATCACTTGAGGTCAGGAGTTCAAGACCAGCCTGGCCAACATGGTGAAACCCCGTCTCTACTAAAAATACAAAAATTAGCCAGGTGTGGTGGCAGGTAGCTGTAATCTCAGCTACTTGGGAGGCTGAGACAGGAGAATCGCTTGAACCCAGGAGGCAGAGATTACAGTGAGCTGAGATTACACCGCTGCACTCCAGCCTGGGAGAGAGAGAGAAACTCCATCTCAAAGAAACAAAACAAAAAAACAAACAAACAAACAAAACAGTTCCGACACTAGTCCCACTGAGGTTAGATCTCATGGATTTGCAGCAGAACAATTACATGTATTTGGAAAAGCCTGATCTCAAGATATGATGACTTCATATCACATCTCGTACATACTATACTGATATTCACAGAAACTATAAAGTATCAGCTCCAACACCTTAAAAATTAATGGACATTCCAAAGAAAATATATGGCATGCACTTTCCTGAGCTTTTGCAAATGCATCAAATGAAAATTCTATTGAAAATATGGTCAAATAAGCACAGCATGATGGTACAAAAATGTGATGCCAAAGAGTAGGAGAGACAGATTTCTGCTGGGTTGTCTTAATCTGTGAGTGCGTGTGAGTGGGTGAGTGAGTGCATCTATGTAAGTTGAGGGGTAAACAAAGGACCTTTACCTCCAGATAAAGAAGTAATATTTCTATCTACAAAGCCCACAAACCAGATTCTGTTCAGTAGCATTGTTTTCCCATTCCACTAAGCCCTTCCATTCCAATTTCAACTGCGAGATGTGAAATGCAGCACATTGAAGAGATACTCTGAAAGTATCTAGAGATCATGCTTCTATTGGGAGGAGAAGATTAATTTGACTTAAGTTTCTGGAGAGCAGATCCATTTTGTGCATCTTAATATCCCCTCCACATTTACTTTTATGTAAGAACACACAAGTGTCTTCTGAGTGACTGGATGAATACACTCCTTTTAATGAGATCAAACTTTGTGTCTAACATTTATCGGACTTAATGGAGGATACCAAGGCATTTAATATACTGTTCTTTCCCTAAAATATTCATAACAAGAATTTTTGCCTGTCACCTTTTCTCTACAATGACAACTTCACTGAAGAATTAGTTCAAATGTGTTTCTTTGTTTCCTCACATACTTTCATATATGTACCAAAGTTCCATCTACACCATATCCTTGGTGTACAATGACTGGAGCATCCACAGTTCTATGAGCTCAAACACCTAGGGTTTCAGACCAAGGGCAATTTCAACTTAGGTAACAAAAAGCTTCCAAGAAACCCTGAAGAAATGTGTAGTCCTTTGCGTCCAAACATTCCTGACCTGTACAGACCCATGAGCAGCAATTAGATTTATTTTTCAGTGTTTTGAAACTAAGGAGAGTAAGTAATTCTGGATGGCCTGGTGTGTTAGTCTGTTTTTGTAATACTATAAAGGAATACCTGAGACTGGATTATTTATAAAGAAAGGAGATTTAAGTGACTCACAGTTCTGCTGGCTTCACAGGAAGCATGGCACTGGCATCTGCTCCTGGTGAGGGCCCCAGGAAGCTTACAATCATGATGGAAGGTGAAGGGGGAGCCAGGGCATCACACGGCAAGAGCAGAAGCAAGAGTGAGGGAGGGGGAAGTTGCTACCTACACTCTTTTAAACAACCAGATCAGTCTCATGAACTAACAGCAAGAATTCACTCAACACCAAGGGGATGATGTTAAGCCACTCATGAGGGATCTGCCCCCATGATCCAATACCTCCCAGCAGGCCTCACCTCCAGTACTGGAGGTCACATTTCAACATGAGATTTGGAGGGCACAAATATCCAAACCGTATCACCTGGTTTTCTTAAAGCAATCTATTTGAACTTGTCAATTCAAAGCCAAAGACATAGTTTATTATTACCATCAGAGTCACTCAATCTTGAAGATGATAGGGCTGAGAGGACCAGAGCTGAGTCCATTTTCCTTCCTTTAGTCATCACTGCACTGAAATTAGTTCAGATTAAAAAGAGTGAGTTCTTTGCTTTAAAATTTCAAATGACAGAGGCTCTCATGGAAATGCCTTCAGGAGTTTCAAAGCCTCCATCATTAGGTGCAGCCATCCAAGGCAAATATTTGATACTTCATGAAGAGAAGCAATAAGAAGATATGTGTGTCCTACAGGATACATTCCATAATGGATGATAATGTTTTAAATATATATATATACAAATAAAAAATGAGATTCTAATTTTTTCAGGTGTTTCATTAGTAAATATAAACATTTCTTCCATCTCTTGAACTGTGGGAAATACAAATTTCCTTTTCAAAGACTCTGTTTTGCATTTCTCAACATTAGAGAGGCAATATTTTAAAAGGTAACTAGTGATAAAACTCTCTAGAAGAGATGGCTAGGACCTAGAAGGACATTTTGATCCATAAGCCAGCAACACTGAAACCAGGACTTTCAACCCACATGCAGCTCTTTAGGTACCACATGCAGATTTGATGGGCTCTCTGGTTACAGAAACCTGGCCAAGTTCGCAGAACTCTGACAGCTCCGTGCCTCCCACTCCGGCTGAAACACTTGTGGGAAAACTGAGCAAATGGATCTGCCTCGCAGGATCGGAAGAAGTAGGCACCAGCAATTCCATGGCTCTTCTCTTCCTTGCTGTTTTATTTTTCTTGTTATGAAATAAAGCAAAGTAATACAAAATTTATAAAGTACAAAGCAAAGAAAATTTTAAAAAGTAATGAATGCTCTAAAAGAGAAGTCACTTATAATTCCACTATCAAGTGCGAATCACTTTTATCTTTGCATATAAATCTTTTGCAAAAGTTAAAATAGCATGCTTATTTAGAAAATTCAACTATCACCCAGCGGCAACCATTGCTAACCTATTGGTGACCACTCGGTCATCTCTTTATTCATACCTACACACACAGGTATCTCTGTAATTTATGTAGGGGTCACGCTCTATATCATGCCTTGCATCTGGCTCTTTTATTCAGTTGAATTTCAGAGAGATCTTTCTATTATCAAGAAATATTAAAAAAAGTATTTTAATTGTTGCAGAGAATTTCTTTAAATGGACAGATAGATGTTCTAGAATGTATGCAGCTAATCCTTCATTTATGAGTATGTAGGTTGTTTCTAGGTTTCTCTTCTCTGAAATAATGCTTCAGTGAAGCTCCTTGTACATGCATTCTTGTGCTTAACCTAATAGCTCCTTGATATAAATTTTTAGAAGAGGAATTAGTGGTTCAATTTTGAAAAGTATTTCAGGACTGCCAAAAGAAAGGTTGTGAGGACGTATGCTGTCACTAGCAATACAGGAAAAGATGGATTCTCCATACCTTTATCGGTATTACTAATATTTCTCTAATTTTCTAGGAGAAAAATGAAATATTAACCCCATTTGTTAGGTAAAAATGATGGGCCATTTTTACTGGTAATTTTTCATTAATAGTACAATCAAACATCTTTTCAGATATTCATTTACCATTTTATTTCTTTTGTGAACTGCTCATTTTTAAATTGTGATTTTCATCTTATTTAAAATTGCTTTGTAAAGGTTTACTTTATATTATAAATATACACTTCATGTCTGTCAGGTATGGCAAATATTTTCCCAATTTGTTATTTGTCTTTTGATTTATGATGTCCTTTTACTGTATACAAGTTTTTAAATTATGTATATATTTTAACACCTTCAAATAACACCTAGTACATAATTTCATATTTGGCTTTTGCGTCTTTAATATTGTATTGCTTTTGTTTTTCCTTGTTATTCAGAGTTCTAAAAAATATTTTCATGAATATACAAAATATATTTTAGGAATGTACCATTATTTCCTTAACATTGGCTATATTTATATTTCTCAACACTAATAGTGCTGTATTGGAGGATAGTGAGGCGATGAAGAGAGAGAAAGATACAGAGGAAGAGAGAAGTAGCTGTAATTCAAAACTCTAGTAAGAAGAGAAAAAAGCAAAGTGAGACTGTTTCCTTTACCACTATTGGGAAAGGGACAAAGAGTTAGCAAAGGCCTGATAGTGATATCTTGAAAAAAATGAAGACAGGCATGTTAAGAAAAAGTAGCCCCAGGGGAAAATAAATAATTCTTTCTTCTGAGTGGCAGAGAACTATAGCACATTCAATTTGTGTGTTTTAGTAGACTTATAATTTTAATTAAGCCTCTGGGTTTTTTCTTTGTGCTTGTCCCTTTTGTTTTAATGGGACATGAGGTCTTTTCTTTTTTTCCTTATTTGTAGGGTCCCCAGTGACCTCTATTGCGTTTTGTTACTCTTGGCAACAATAAAATGTATCTATTCTCTTTAGGCTTGTCTAATAAGTGGCATTATTGCATTATTCAAGCATTTAAATTTGATTGATGAGTTTATCCATAAGGTTGTTCACAAATCTGTTAAAGTCATTTATTTTTGATTCTGATATAATTGTGCATGCCATTATTAATGCTGCTTTCCAGAATAGTAACCGTATGTTGTAGGGCCTAATTTCAGGTTCAAAATGGAAAGTGGTGATCTTCTCAATGTGTGATTTATTGGAGGAAAATGGAGCTTGATGGGGACAATCTGGGAGTACGTGGTTGGGAGGGAACCCCCAGATAGACTTCATGTTACTTTACTGTTACTCAACAGTTTGCATTGTGGGACTTCCAGAGCCAGTCAGGGTGAAATATAGTTTCATATTTTACTACCACCTCTATTGTTTCTCTCTCTTTTCTCTTCTAAGACCAGGGAATAGAACATAAAGGTCGACATCTTTATCCTAATCTGAATTGTTTTGAATACTGCACTTGTATTTTCATCCTTCGTTGATTTTTAATGCAATGTGATGTATTATAGCCATATTCATTACGGTGTGCTGCACCAAAATTATGCTTTCGGAAGTGTGGCTTTTAATAAAAGGAAACACTTGTGATTATTGGTGCCATATCAGCTGTGTCACAAGTCCTTAATATACGTAATTCAGTAGGGGTTCTTTTCCCAATTTCATAGCAATAAAGGTAGCACATTGGCTCCATTGCCTTACTTAGGTTTCAGAGTTGTTTTGAAACATTAAGGATTCTGATTTTAGTTTCCATGCCATTTCATTTACATCAGATGAGTGAGTCCATCCCAAAAAATGAGTTGGGTATGTATTTGGACAGCTACAATAAGTGAGAAGGGTGCCTTATTTTGGAAATGGGCATGTCTACTCCTGCCTAGCCTCATCATCTGTCACCTTTGCTCTTTAGAATGTGGCTTCTTGCCACCCTCACCCTACTATCCCCACCCCTCTGCCTGAAGCTGATTAATCACTTCCAAGGCTGTTTAGGTTGTGTTCCACACCTACACTGCAATGTTAAAGTGTCTGTCTCCCTTATGCGCACTTTAAGGACAAGATCCGGGCCTGTCATCTGCATTTCCTCCAGGGCTTGCTGCTTACCATAGAGTCCAGCACAAGGTAACATTTAATGGATTCAATTAAGTGAGCCCAATGTCACCATCTTAGCATATTGAGCCATTAATACATGGAATTGATGTTAAAATAGGGAGGCCAGCTTCCTTCAAGCCTTACTTTCTTTCAGAAATATTTGTTGAATACTTGCTGTTTTGGCACAGAGAACATAGTGGTGAGATGATTGAAATAATCCCTGGCTTCAGTGAGTTACGATCTCATGAAATAATTCATTAGTCTTGTTTCTCCAATTCACATCCTTTCAAGTTTCAGGTTGAGAAAACAAATCAAATCTCCCTTCATATTAAAAAAAGTAAACTAAAATACTGCCTCTAGATGTCCAGGTGCAGGGACTCACACCTCTGGTCCCAGCATTTTGAGAGGCCGAGGCAGGAGGATGGCTTGAGCCTAGAAGTTGGAGACCAACCTGGCCAAGACCGTGAGACCTGTTACTATAAAACATTAAAAAATAGAAGGGCATTGTGTTGCATGCCCGTAGTCCCATCTACTTGGGAGGCTGAGACAGGAGGATTCCTTGAACTGAGGAGTTTGAGGCTGCAGTGAGCTATGATCATGCCACTGCACTGCAGCCTGGGCAATAAAGTGAGACCCCATCTCTAAGAAGAAGAAAAAAACTGCATCTGGAGCTTTACTACTTGGATCATAGTGTAGCAGAGATGCATGGTATAGAGCTATCCTGTGCATTACGATAGCTGCTAGCCATATGTGGCTGTTAACACTGCAATGTGCTAGGTCTGAATTGAGAGTTGCTGTCACTGTAAAATACATAACAGGTCTTGAAGATTTATATATTAAAACCTGTTCATCATCTCAATAATTTTTAGATTGATTATATGTAGAAATAATATTTTTGAAGTTTGAATTTAATAAGATATTATTAAAACTGGGGCCAGGAGTGGGGGCTCATGCCTGTAATCCCAGCGTTTTGGGAGGTCAAGGTGGAAGAATCACTTGAACCCAGGAGTTCAAGATCAGCCTAGGCAACATAATGATACCTCATCTCTACAAAAAAATAAAAATTGAAAAATTAATTACACTTGGTTCTTTTCATATTTTTGTGGGATTACAAGATAAATTTTGAAAAATAGATGTAGCTTGTGTTTGTGGCTTGCATTATTTTGCTATTTGAAAGTCCAAGTACAGAGTGAAGCACAGCATAGACTGGAGGCACATTGCTTCACTTCAAATCCTGATCCTTCCCCCTACTCGTTTTGTGGTCTTTGGCAATTTACTAAATCTGTCTTTCATTCTTTGTCTTATCATCTTGTAAAATCAAGATAGTGATAGTACCTAACTCAAAATATTGTTATGAGGATAGTTTATATGTCTAAATCATTTAGAACAGTATCTGGCATAGAGTGCATACTCTTTAAATGTTTGTTGAATAAGTAAATAAACCCACTGGTCGTGTGCACCTTCACCCCAGTAGGTAGAATTATCAAAGAAGTAATGCAGTTTTTAAGTAGCAGTTTCGTGAATAACCTGTATTTTTCTAGGAGCAATAGTAGCAATTGTAGACTGACATGGTGAACATTTTTGATGGTTTATTAGTTTAATTTCCTTCTCCTCACTTTCTTCCTCCCCCCAGAAGAGGCGGAAGGAAAGGAGCAAAGCTCAAATATATTAATTACATTACTCTCTAGTAGGCTTTTTGGGAGAATGATTCTGAAATGGATGGCAAGTCAGGAATTTTTTTCTTCGCATTATGGCAGTTTCCTGTTACTTTATGTAGGTACCTTGAAAGAAATCTAACATATGAAAACTCAAGCTTCTATGTTATGGAGTGGATTCTTTGGATCCATTGAAGAGCATTGTCAGCAGCCATCCAGACACCTCCATGTATTCATGTATTCATTAACTAGAGAAGAAACACTTTGAAGTCAATCAAAATTTAAAATATTTATGAAGCCTATATATAAAGGGAAGATATATTGGTTGTGGCAGAGAGACTCTTAAAGTGGCCTCCAATCCTTGTCTCCTGGTGTTCACACCCTTGCGTGGGACATTCCTCTTGTGAGTAGGCAGGACGTGTAACTTGCATAACCAGTACAATATGGCAAAGGGGATGGAATATTCATGATGACACATATGCAGTAACATGAAAATAAGATGGTAGCACCCATCCTTCTGGAGTTTCTCCTTTGCTTGATGGCTTTCAGAAAGTATGCAGCCCTGTTGGGGGACCTGCATAGCAAGAGACTTCTGGCAGCTTCTAGTGACTGAATGTGGCCTCTGCCAACAGCCAACAAAACACTGCCAAGAATTAAGTTTTCCCAACAACTGGATTAAGCTTATAAGTGAATCCTTCCCCAGTCAAACCTCTGATGAGACCACACCCTGCCAACACCTTCATTTCAGCCTTGTGAGACCCTATCAGAGGACTAGGTATAGTAGTGCCAAACTCGTGGCCCACAATATATATGTGTTCTTTTAAGCTGCTAGTTTGTGGTGTTATTGTTATTCATCAATAAATAACTAATACACTGGCATTTTTACTTGCCCAAATTTAACCTCCAAGCATATTTTATGGCAAAAGCAAGACATATGCATTGAAATTATTGGGTGATTTTTCCTTTTCTTCTTTTTACTAGCATCAGAGGGATTTAAGTATATGATACTTAGCAGTAGAATCAGTCACTATATTTATAATATTTCACAGCATTTAAAACAGTATACACACCAAAGACTTTAGGTTGGCAGATGATGATTCAGTTATTCATATGTTGATCTGATATAACTATGTTGTTAGGAATGTATGAGACACATATATTTGGGTTTCTGAAGACAGATATGAACTGAAGACAATTTTTTCAAGTTATTAGCATCTTCCAGGTGGTAGTTGGAATACTGAAATGGATTAAACCACCTGATCATCTGTAGACATTAAAGAAGGCTAAGGACAGAGTCCCTGAAGTAACAACATTTAAGGATCATGCAGAAAAAGAATCAGCAAAAGAAAAAACAAACCAGGAAGGTAAGGAAGATTTAGGAGAGTGATGTCAGAGATGGAAAGAGTTTCAAGATGAAGAGAATACCAAAAAGGAGAAGCAAAAATGAGACCTGAGTTAATTGGATTTAGGAATTAGGAAGTGACTATTGACTTCAGCAAGGTGGAGTGGAAGTTGGATTTCAGTGAATCATTAAGTTAGGAATAAAGAAGTAGCGGTGAAATATTCACTTAGGTAATAACTAAAGGGAGACATTGAACTAAGGAAAGAGTTGTCCTTAAATGATGCAAGAGATGTTTATGTCTGTTGGCCTTGACAAGTTACCAGAAGAGGTTATCATATGGGAAAGGAAAAGAGTAATTGTTAAAGTGAGGTCCAGGGGGTTGAGAGGGAATATGCCGAGTGGCATCACAAAGAATTAGCCTGAGATGGAATAGAATACATCTTTTTCTGACTAGAGGGGAGGAAACTAGCCTACATGAGGAAGTAGATGCATCACAGGTGTGGGGGATAAGTCAGAGAATGCACATGTCTTCAATTTTCCCATTTGCTGAGAGTAACTGGGGTAGGGTTGAGTAGGGCTTTAGGTAAGTATGTAAGTAGGTAAAACTGCTGATGGCAATTAGAGGGAAAGCTCACTAAACACAAATGAGAGTCTTGCTGAGTAGAAATGAACTTCTAAGCGGCATTGAGAATTTCACCAAATCTGAAAGTAATATCATTATGAAATCTCCCTTGGAATTAAAGGTGAAGGGATTTTGGTTTGTGTCCAGCAAAGTGAGAAACCTGAATTGGGGAAATACCCTGCAGCCCCACTTCCAAGCTGTTGCCAAGGCCATCCCTCTTGCACACATGCAGACTTTGCTCATGCCTCTTGGCTGACAAACTAGGCTTGTGTTGTATTTTACCTTAGTATAGTTAGAGGAAGAAAAAATTAGGATTAGTTCTTCAGATTGGAAGTAAGGAATTCCATATGTAGGAGATACTCTTTGCAATTGGGTGTGGCATGCCCACTTTCTTCACTAGACAGTGTATTGCGGCTTTGCTTTCTTCTTCCCGTTGGAAATATATTTTCAGTCACCATCCCTGTTTTCCCCCAATTTAAGCGAAACAGGCAAGAGCCATCCCTCATCGTTCTCTGAGATTGCTTCTTTTGGAAACTGCACACATTATAATTCTTAGGGGTAACTTTTTTAAAAAAGAAGAATCTAAGACCATGAAACTGGAATTGTTGTCCATTTAATTTCTTAAATGGAATCCTGGAATTTTGTGTCTAGGGAAATGGTCTATAAAAAAGGCATCTTCTATATCTAGATGATCTGTGTATGGGTGGAGCTCTGGCAATAGTTACTACAAAGGTCGACATTCAGATCTTCTGAAATTATTACAGCAGTTTATTCTTTCACTTAGAATAGTGATCAAATACCTGCTATCTGCCTGGTGCTATTCTAGGCTCCAGATAAGGACCCCTGCTTCAGGGAGCTAACATTGTTGTATGCATGCAGTGGGGAAAAGGAAAGGGAGTGAACCTGAAAATAAACAAATATAATATGTCTTAAAAAAAGATACATTGAATCATGTTTAAGTATGAACAAATTAAAATGAAGAGAGGTGATGGACAAAGGCTAGGAAAAAGAAGCTGGCTTTAGACACCTAAAATCTACAGATTTCAGAAGATTTTTGGGTTGTGACCAGACAGCTAAACAGTCTGTGAGTACTTTGGCAAGAACATAAATGGCGTAAGAACTGCTGTGTCCATATTTTTGAAAGCTGACTCTAAGTCAGGAGAAATAACTATCTTCTGTGAACCCGGGAGAAGAGACGTATCCTTGACATTAGCTGAGGTCAGTATGGCCAGTCAATTCTTTTCTCTGCCAAAAAAAAAAAAAAAAAAAAAAGAAAGCCCAGAAAGTGAGGAAAACAAGAGGGCAGGAGCCTCATAGATGAGGAAAATCATATCTTTAAAACACAGTTTCTTGTTGATAAATAATCCTCTTACTGCACTGGCAACAGGACTCTCTCCTGCCGCTCCCCCTTTGTCTTACATTCTTAATCAGTTGATTACATACCACTAAAAATACACATAATGCCACTTCCTCCTTTCCTGATCACAGCCACAAACCTCCATTTTCCTTTTTTGTTGTTGTTTGGGCTTTTGGTTCTGAACTTTGTGTTTTTAACTACATTTAGACTCTGGGAAATGGAGGTTTCTGAGGTTACCTTTGAAACATCTTTGAGTGACAGGCTTCCTTTGGCCACACAGAATTTCAAGAGTGGAATAAAAAATGTGGATTCAGTTCAAACTCCGGTAGCTTTTTTCAACTCAGAAATGGAATCTGGCTTTGACTAGCCCCAGGGAATGTAAACAGAACCTTACCTGTAATTAACCTAGGGCTTCTCTTGTTCTCAATGCAAATGGAGTTATAATTGTATTTTTCTTAGTAGAATAGAAAGGCTGTGTTTCAGAGGGGAGCTGGCAGTTGAATAGAGGACAAGTTATCTGTCTAACTGTGACAGCTCTCTCCTATCTCCTTCTAGAAAAGCTGAATGATAATAAAACTGGAGTTGCATTTGATGTAAGACATATGGTAATTACTATAATAATATTATCACCCGGGTTCTGCAGTGGCTTTGTCAGTGAGGTGCAATTTCACATATTGTCTGCGATAAAATCCCCATTTTTGGTTATTGATAGCAATGCCTTTCTCAAATGCTATAGGTATTTTGTGACAGCTGCGAAGTTCCTGCTTCATATCCAGGTAATTGGGTTGAGAATAAGGCCTGCATGCTAAAACCTGTCGATGTGAGAAGTAGTGAAAGCCCAGGGAGTACTGTGAATATTTTGGTAGTTATTAACAGATTAAATGGGAAGCCTTTGCTAGTCAGTGCTTCTGAAGCAATCCTAGAGAAAAAGAAAGAAAAGAAAAGAAATAAAGGCAATCTCCTTTAGAAAGCCTCTGTTGGGTCTTCAATGATGATTTGCAAATTTTGAGCTAATCAATTATATTATGAATCTATAGATAATATTTAAAAGCTATATACAGATTCACAAATTAATTACTTTCATGTCATTCTGCTATTGATTGTTTCATAAGTCAAATTTTACGTGGCTTAATTACTGGTTTAATAGAAGTTATTTCAGCATAATAAGTATGTGACCATGTAATAAACATTTTTATTTATTTGTCACAGAAGGAATTGGTTCTATAGTATATTAGCCTGAGCTTAGCTGTATATATTTAATTTCATGGCTGTTTCCAGGGAACTGAATTTTGAAGACACTAACAGCATGTTAAAATGGACTACTATAAATCCTTTTTTGGAAATACGTGGGAAATAAATAATAAATAACGACAGTGTGTCAAAGTGATTTTATTGCTTAGATTAATAAAAGGAAACTAATACAATGTCTGGATATGGGAAAAAATCAGATTATGGGGTTTTCTCCTTGTTAATGTTATCCCTTGTGCAGAATTCATTTTTTAAAAATCCCACCAAAGACCCATAAAACAGTGAGCTCTATTCTGGAGTTATTATTTAGGCACCGACAATCAGTAGTGGCAATATTCAGTGAGTACGTCAGAGCATACTCTTGTTGAATCAAATAAATATGTATATGTAAAGGTGCAGATTACAAGTTAATTCTACTATGAAGTGCTAAATAACTAGAAATAATGTGATTAATTTGGGGATAAAATTGGTGTTGTATTGGTTGGTTGTTATGATTTAAATTCCTTGGTTAATTCCTTTTTTTCCTCATAAAGGGGAAATTGCCCAGTTTTTGAATAATTGAACTGCAAAGTTAGCACAAAAACTGAAGACCTTTGGCCCTAGCATTTATAGAAAAACACTTGGGATTTCTATAAAAAACCTATAGTGATGTGGTAATTTAAATCATTTTGATGCAATTTGATTCAAGGGTTGCAATTATTAAATGCCTGCAAAGTCCAGACACTTTCTAGCCCTTGGGATACAGCGATGAACAAAATTAAGTTCTACTTCCATGAGCTTACACTGATTAGGCATGGCTTCTGTGCCAGATTATGTGTATAATATAACATCTCAGGTATACTTGCTAATGACACACCAGATGAAGTTGAGATTCTGAGTGGCCATTTGTTACTAAGAGAAAGAACCAAGAATTAGCTCCTGTTTGACTCCCCAAGCACTCTGAACCCTAGTGTAGTGGAAAGATTATCTTCTGCAGAAGTAAAAATATTCTGGATTTCCCAAAAGAAGTTTGCTAACATAACAGGCAATAGATACCTCTAGTTGGGTGGCATATTTTGCACACGTTTGTTAACTCACTGTATTATTTCCTTCTCCAAATTGTTCTTTGACTATTTTCCAAGGGTCTTAGCATTTTTACATTCATTTGAAGCTCATTGTACAATTAAGGTATTATGCCTTTTTCATGTGTACTATAACTAGTGTTCCCACCTATGATTTTCTTTATTTTGTTGGTATATACCTTTTTAAAGCAAATGTCTGATTCATTGTCTTTAATTTGGAGCAACAGACTTATCTTCAGATGGAAGTAAAAACTCAACTTGTAGCTTATTTTGTTGTTCATAGTCTAAAATGTAGTAAGAAAAAGGTGCACCCCAAGAATAATGGCCAGTGTGAATGAGCCCTTCTTCTTGGAGAAAAGATCATGGGCCAGTTTCACAGAAGGACATTCTTTCTTTGAGATTTTATATACATGTGCTATTGAAATCTGAAGGAGAAGAAATATTTTCTATGGCGTAGTTCCCTTTGTAGGGTCAACCCTTAATTTACAGAACATTATTATAAGATAATACGATAGTGTTTGTGAGGTTGTCCAAAGGGAATAAATTTTATAATCACTTATCTTTTGAAATTGCATTAATTGTTGAACTACTGAAAATGAAATTTTGATACTAAAGATTTTTTCTAAGGCAGAGGTTATGTGGTCATGTGGTGGAAGGAGCATTGGACTTTGGACTTTGTACCAGAGGATGTGGGTTTTCACTTAAAAATGAGGATATGAACCTGATGATACTAAGACTGAAAAGACAATTCAAGTCAGGAGACTGGAAGAGAAGCAGGGCGTGTGTGTGTGTGTGTGTGTGTGTGTGTGTGTGTGTTAGAAAGGGGAGCTATAAGAGACATATTTTGGATATATTCTTCAGAGATGCCGTGTTGAGATGTTTTGTAGATAACTGAATATCATCTACCTCTCAAGAGAGTGGTATGGGTGAGAGAATATAGGTCTGTTAACAACATAGCAGCACTAATAGAAGCCAAAGAGAAAAACAAATGACTTGGGGAGAAGGTGTGAAATGCAAGCCCTAAACTGACCCTGCAAGTGGTTTTTATTATTTTCCTTGTTTCTTTTGGTTTTTGATGTTTGAACATACATCTTTTCTCAAAGACAAAAGTTTTGCAAAATCACACAATAAAAATAATAGGACTTATGGGGAAAATTGGGATGTGACAGATCACTCAAAACTCATAGATGTGTAAGCATAACACTAACAAAAATAACAATAACCTTATTAAATTATCAGCACCCTTAAAAAGCATGTTAACTTCCTGATGAAGTTTTTAGAAGGAAAATATTTGATAGCTTGCTGGAAGATGGTGTAAGGAAGGGTTGAGGCATCTGAGTTATAGAGGAAAGAGCAGAAGCAAACACTCAAGGCACTTCCAAGTCAGAATACATGCACACATAAAGGAAGGATGGAAAATGGATGCAGTCAGCTGGCTAGTGCACTGTGTGCTCAGCTGCTGTTACTTGTTGGAGTAAGATGTTAGGACCGTGAGAAAAACCACTGTGAACCTGTACCTCACACTGATGTTAGCCCCATTGTTACCAGAGGAGCACATGAAAGAAACACTTTTCTTTTCCTCTGACCTGCCTGGCCAAATAATATTTATAATTCATTACTTTCAGTGAGGACAAGAGAACAGAACTTTCTGTATTCCAATTTGAACGCCTTTATGACTAGGGTATCAATATCTATTTGCCACAAGCTCCACCACACTCTATTGTCTTACATCCCCTCATCTCCTATCCATTTCACACACATATGTTTCCTGTCGGATTTAGTTTGCAGGCCCTTGTGTAGGGAAGAAAAGAACCTAGAGGAAAAGGTTACATTTAAGGGCAGGCTCTAAGAACTGATCATTAGAAAGGTAGAAAGAGCATCGAGAAGAAAATGTTAGATTGGAAACAAAAGGAGGAGATAATTTCAGAGTAGAGTTGTGAGTATAAGATCCTGCAGAGAGGTCCATTGAGATTATGGCATCTCTCCAGTAAGACAGCACTAGTACCTTTGGTAAGAAAAGTTTTTGCATGGTGTGGTGAAGGCAGAGCCAGGCTGCCATGCCAGGGAAAGGGAGCAGCAAAGGGTGAAGAAAGGAATGTGCTCCACTCTTTCAAGAAGTTTGATGTGGAAAGAAAAGAGAAAGGAGGACTGGCTGCTTTTATAGGGAGCCATGCTGAAAGAGTTTTCTTTGTATGGCAAGGAACACTTAAACGTATCATTTGTAGATGGAAGAGAAGTAGCTACTGGGGAGGAAAAGGGAAATGATTGAAGATGAGAGAGCAAGAGTAAGAGAAGAGACTAAATAGAACAACTCTCCAGAGAGCTTATTTCCATTACATAATTCACTCCACAAATGTGGGCTCATCTTTGTTGCATTTCTAGCTCCTTCTGACTGGAAGTGTGATTTCTAGCAATATATTTATAGAATCTCCTCTGCCCCCCTTCAAACACTTTTCAATAAATGCTCCGTGTGGTTCATTTGTAAAGCTATCTCTACTGTAGTAGTTTCTACCAGAAGACATCTGCAGATAATGCAATTCACCAAGTCAGCATGAAGGGTTGAATCCCTGGAACAACTAGGAATTTTTGCAGGCTATTTCTGCTGTGACACAGCCCTGAAGTGGCTAGCAGATATTCAGCCTGAGTGGACCCCCTTTATTACTGATCTATTGCCTGCCTAATTGTGCATAACATTCCAAATATTATTAATTTTTAATTATTTACGTTTAATTATCTGCATTACTTAAGCATTCGAATTCCACAGCTAATGTTCTCAATGAAATATTTACTAAACAGTCAAACCTCTTGGATTCCACAGAATTAAATGTTTTCAATTTGCAGCAAACCTTTCCTCCAGGAGGCATTCTTTGCACTCTAGTGTTCTGGAGGTGGCTGCAGTCTGGGTGGTTATGGCTTCAGCCTTACCATCCTTTTCATCTCAGGGACACTGTCAACTCTAATGGGATGTATTGCTCTGCTTGGCATTAGCATTAGGAGGTTGAGTGCCGTTGGGACACTCATGCCATCTCTCTTCCCACTTCTCTTCTGTTAGGGCCAGAAAATGCATTAACAAGGAGCCAGTTCTGGTGATACGAAAGCGAAACAACATTATTGTGGTCAAAAGGCAGAGGCATGATGAAAACTAATAATAGCTCTGACAAGAGATGATTACTCACAGCTGATCAGCCAGAAAGCTTTTCCAGAGCAAAATCAGGACCCACTGTCGATGGAAATGCTGTTTCCAGAACAGAGGCCAAGGAAACAGGATTATCCACCCCAGCATTCCTGACATAAATATTCTCACCTCTATTATCCTTTGTACAGAAGGAGGGGGCCCATGGTCCACAAAATGTGAATTGGTTTCAGTTCATTTTCTAGGAGTGGAAATGGACAGAATTGTGCTAATGTACCTATGCTCACTAACGGTGTCTCCCTTCTCACCAACTACAAATCACTGAGAGGGCTGATGATGTGATCTGTACTCATATAGTGGTTAAGACTGAGGGATATACATTAGACCTTCATTCATTCCACAACTACTTACTGATCATCTGCTGTGTGCCAGGCACTGTGCTAGGCACTTGAGAGACAGAATACAGCAAGACAAACATAGTTGCTTCCTTTATGGAACTTATAGTCCAGCAAATATGAGACTCCCTGGATTTGAGTCACAATGGCTGCCTCCTAGCTGAATGACTTTGGGGAACTTACTTAACCTCTTCAGACCTCAATTTCCTTATCTTTAAAACCGGAATAATCATAGTACTTTCCTCATAGGGCAGTTATGACTATTGAATTGTTGATTTGTGAATGCATGTGAAACTCATAAATCATAAGATTGGCACTTACAGCTTGTTTCACTGGGTGGTAGATTAGGTGTGCATGTATGGTTTCACTAAAAGCTTGTACTTGAGGCCTAACAAAATTAGCAATTTAATTATGAGTATTTAATAAACGCTATAATTACTGGACACAACTCTAAGTAGCAGAAGATATGGCCAGGGCGAGCAGACAGATGTTAGAGAGTACAGCTTTCTGAGTTTGGGTAACAAGTAGACACATTAGTCTTATACCTGGCATGAAATAAGTGTTCAATAAATGTTTGTTGTTGTTAACAGTTGTTATTATCATTATTAGGCCTTGAGGGCTTCATATTAAGCTGAAATTCATGTGAGTTTGTGCCTAGTAAGTAAAACTGACATAATGGAGCACTGGCGTGGTACTTGTACATGTCAAATAGTAACTGTTAGCTGATGCACACATGCACACCCACACAAGCACGTACATGTTAGTGTGCATTTTTATTGCAGGCTATTAAAAGCATTTGTTAACTAGAAGGGACCTTAGAAATGATATCGTACGGCTCCCTCAGGATGATGAAACTCGAGACCTGGAGAAAGGGAAGCAACTTGCCAGGCCATACAGTGAGTGGTAAACCAGGGACCAAAATCTGGTTCTTTGCTCCAGCTAGAGAAAGTCTGCTGGACCCCACCCTGCCTCTCTTCTAACTACTTTACATCATGTGCAATAACAATGACAGTAAGTAATATCCACACCCTGCTGACAGTCTGCAAACGCCTTTCTCTTTCATGCAAGCTGAATTAGAAGCTTTGGAGTGTACTGATTTTGCCTTCTCTGTCTCACCACCTTCCTGCCACCTGTCTTTTTGCATTCCTGATGAAAATAAAACCCAAATGCATAAATCATATGACTGATAGTCATAACTGGTTTCTTTAGATTGCTGTAGCTAAGTTATGCACGTGTAGATTCACTGAAAACTTTTTTTGACACCTCATAAAATTAGTATGTAAATTGGGGGTAAAATTGAATACCCCCAATTTAAATTACTGGGCACAGCTCTAGTTAGATAATATTTGGAGACAAGGCTTGGAGACAAGATGTAGCCAGGGTGACCAGATGTCAGGATTGAGAACTCTGTGAGCTTAGGCAATGGGTTCAATGTTTTGAAATTCCTTGTTCCCACAAGCCTCATAAATACTACCTTTGTGCCTTCTTAAATACACAGTGTTTTGCTTAGCTGTTTGCATCAGGCATGTAACAGGCGGCAATATGTAGAAAGTTAGAGGGCAGCACCTTCCAAAATGGACCTCGATTTACCTTTTTATCATGTTTTTCTCCTGCTGAGGAGTTCACATTATCACTTCATCATTGATTGTTTTTGTGTGAGGTAATCCATAGAGTTTTGCTTGAACCCCACAAATTGAATTAAGAGAACTAGCTGCTGTTCTCACTTGCTACAGTGGCTGGCTCCCCCAGAAATATCCCACCTCCTAATCACTGGAACCTATAAATGTAGTCTTTTTCAGAAAAAGGGTCATTGCAGATATAATAAATTTAAGGCTCTTCAAATGAGATTATCCTGGATTACCCAAGTAGACCTGAAATCCAATGACAAGTGTCCTTACAAGAGACAGAAGAAGACGTGGATACAGAGAAGAGGAGAAGGCCATGGGAAGACGGAGGCAGAGATTGGAGTGAGGCAATCACAAGCCAGTTATGCCTGGGTCACCTAAAGCTGGATGAGGAGCCTTCGGAAGGAGCCTTTGGATGGAGCAAGGCCTGGCCAACAACTTGATTTCTGATGCCTGGCCTCCAGAACTGTGAGAGAATAGATTTCCCTCGTCTTAAGCCACCAGGTATGTGGCAATTTGTTACGACAGCCTCAGAAAACTAATACATCTGCCAGCTGCAAGGTGGCCCTCCTCTGAATGCAAGGTGTTAGAAGGGACAGTGTCTCTCAGAGTCAATTCTGAAAAACATTAGTTGTGTGGGTGAAGAGATAGGCGGGCCTTAAATGGCAGAAGGAGTGAGTGAGATGAAAGTATGGAAAGGCCAGACATGAAATCACTGGGCGGATTATTTGTGTATTTTTCTGTACGGGTGCATCACTTCTAAAAGTATTGTTTGTTTGCTTGTTTTCACACATTTGCTTCCATTTATTCCCTCTTCTCATGTACATGGTGGAAGAACACTCAAAATTGGCCTTTTGTCTTCTAACCTGTAACATAAGAACAACTTGAACTTCAGAACCAGCCATTTCGGCATGCAGTATTCCTGAAATTGGTTTTAGTTATTTCAGTTAGGTATTTAAATGAGCATTTGTTTCTCTTTTACCATTCATTCTCACACACTGGTCACATGAAGTGTTGATGTTCTTTTAGGTTTGGGAAGTTCACTTGCAGTAGATAAATCAGTCACCTAAAAGGTTACTGTCCAAAATCACTGGAGCAGTTGATACCGCCAGTATCCACGACTGAGTGCATTCCTTCATTTGGTCTATGGAGATACTTATCAAGCCCTGTGTGTGCCAGACACTGTGTCTGGAATGAAGTGAACAGTGGGGCACAGAACAGATATGGTTTGGCCCTTCTGGAGCTCTAAGCACAGCAGCACATCTAGATCTTGGCTGACTCTGGAGTTGGTGTTGCCCAAGATCTCTTCAGGATCTAACTGAGTTGGTTTTGTCTTAGACTCTTCTCTCTCCCAGGCTGAATTAGATAAACCAGACTCCAAAAGGCAGCTGGATGAGGTCATCTATGGGTTTCTGGGGACATGGGATGATGTGTTTGGCAGAAGTCCCCTTTCCTGTCATTCTCCACCTCCACAGACATTTAGAACAGCTCTATCCAGCTGCATATCTAGACAGAACTTGACTCGACATCCACAGCATCTGATTTGTACTGAATTTGCCACAGATACATAGAATCTGTAGTTTCCCTTCTAAAGGGGTATTTTGAGCCATAACAAATTCCATGAAAAACAACTCTATGTCCTCCCTAAGTGATAACAATATTAAGAGTGGAAATTGTCACTCACAAAGAGCTTGACTAACAAATTCCCGTTCTTTCTTACAGGCAACTTTTGTCTCCTATCCTTCCTCTAGCCACAGTTAATGTTTGCTGAGATGTAAATTCACCCTCCACTGCTGTAAATATATTAGAGGTATCAATTCATTTGTTCTTCATACTACCAGAGATAGGTGCTATTATTCCTATTTTACAAGTGAAGAAACTGAGGTAAAATTACTTGCCCAACTTTCAGGGACATTATGTATGAGTTGGGACTCAAATTCAGATAGTTTGGCTCTAGGGTCCACAGTCTTTACCATTATGCTAGACTGCCATCACAGAATCAGATCAACATGCATTCTTAATCTATCTGTGACTGATGGTTGTTTAGCCAATCAGTAACCAAACTGCAAAGAACCAGAGTTCTTCGACTACAGGTACTAATCTCTCTACTCTGAGCCATGTAAAAAAATAATTGTAGAAGAGAGGGAAATTAAAAATCAAAGTGTGGGGGTATTGCATTGAAGCTGCACATTTACGTGAGTTAAGAGTCCCTGATCACAGAGCACCCTCTCCAAACCAGCCTCCCATCTCCTGAAGGATGAGACCCCACTGACTGACTTCGACCATAGAACATGCAACCTTTGAAACATTTCCAGAAACAATACAGTCCTTCATAACAGTGTAGGAATGAAGCTATCTAATTCCCTGTATCAGCCATCAGAGGTACAAGTGACATGAAAGTTTAACTGGAATCTTTTTTTTTCCTTATGTCTCAATGCATACTTTGCACTTTTAATTCAGTATTGTGTCAAGTTCATACATCTAATTCATGGAAACTACTTATAAAATATGAAGACACATTAGCAACTAAGATTTGGTTAATACACATTTCAAATGTTGTTGGATTTCTTTGGAGTACAACAATACCTAAATGTTGCATTATTTAACCAATGTTGGGGTGTGGGTTTGTGCACATAGGGTTCCCAGCAGGTAATTTATCTAGTGATCATGTCCTGATGAACACAAGGGCCCTAATTACAGGCAAATCAAAAGAGGTAGGACTATGTCCCAAGTGTTGCTTCTCTTACCCCAAGGTTGCCCAATGCAATAGTTTTCATTCTGGTACATGCAGACATGTTTCCTCTAAGGTGCAATGCCAGAAACCTAGAGGAAAATGTGTCTTGGTTTTATCTGAGAAAACTGGCAACAATCCCTTTGGAATTGATTCCTTTTCTTTTTATTATTTTAAAGAGAGAATAGATGGTTATTATACTACTTACGCAGCTAACAGTTTGTAGGTCAAGATGACCTAGAGCCAAGAATGTGATATTCATTATGATACAGCATGAAAAAGAGAAAGTTTTGTTTGTAAAGGATTTTTTTATGAAGTCACAGGCCCAAGGGAGATGAGTACAGAAAGCTATTTAGGGTACCAAGAATAAATTGGATGGCCCCCTCTCTATTCCCTTTTTTTAATCCCCCTAATTATTTATTCTGCAACTTCTCCCCCAACAAGTACGTAAACCACATTAGGGCCGGGATTTTTGTTTATTGTGGCATCCCCAGTGCTGGTATGTACTCTGTATTAAAAATATATTAATGAATGAGTGAATGAATGAATGAATGAATTTCATCTGAAGAATGAGCCTTCCAGACGAATTCCTTGTTAAAATAAGCCAGCACATTGTCTATAAAGCAGCTTCCTTGATTAAGGGGCAAGGTCTCAGGTTAACGTGAGATAAGAGTTTCTGATTTCAGCATCCAGCCAAATGATACTGTTCTTTGGAATGCACTCTCTTCTTCCCTCCACCAGTTTTTCTTCCCTAGCATTTGTTTTGGATCTGTAGTTACAGCATTTTCTGCTCAGAATTCACCTGAGGGAAAAAAAAATGTGTTTTGAGTAATACTCACTAAGGTGAAAATCTGACCATATTTTGAGAAATAAGGGGTTTGGAAGCTCAGGACAGACCATCCCACTGCTGTCTTAGGGACATTGGGCTGCTGGAGCCTGGCCCAAAGAAGGTCTTCTGGGAAATCAGGACTGAGTCTGGGCAATGCTAGAGTCAGTGGGTAAAATGGCTTTGGAGTGTGGCACACATAGTAACGCTCTGTGGAACCCTCCATATTGACCTGAGCCTGGCCTGATCTAGGAGTCATCTAAACCTAACAAAAGGCATCTAGAGGACTTGGGGTTAAGGCCGAGTTATTCTTCAAGTACACAATTAAGGTTGCCAGTAAAATGAATTTCATGCTTGAGGTGATATTTGTGGGAGAAAAAAAAAGGAAGATTAGAAAGGCTGTGTCAAAATAGTGTTTTGATTAGACCAGAAGCATCATTCTAGAAAATGCAAAATAGTAGGAATGCAATAAAACAAACAAACAGACAAAACCCAAACAAACAAAAAATGCTTTGGACATGCCTTTCAGGAATGATCATAAATCATCCCCCTCTATTCCCTATTTTTCAGGTGTTATGTTTCTCTATTTTGTAGACTTTCATGTTCTACATTGTGAAAAAATAACTAATGCACAATCCCATATATTTAAGCTTGTATGATTACTAATATTTGTCATCTTTTTAATTTGTAGAGGATATTTAATTTACTCTTTTCTGGAATATATGATAATCCTGTGCTTTACTTTCTCATGAAGGAGAGAGAGTAAAACAATAAGCACCTTGGTTTAAAAAGAACTAATTAGCAAGTTTCCCTCCGGTTCTCCAGGCTTATGGCAAATAACTTTCTTCCTGACAACTGAATGTTACACCCCAACCTCCATTAGTCTTAATAGAAGTCATGCATTCTCTCCCACTTGCTATGATATAAGAATAATTTTTCTTCTGAGTAGAATAATGGTTGTGAAGTCATTTAGGTAGTCACAGAAAAAAATAGCCTTTTATTGTTGTTATTGGGTTTTCTTTGATTCCGGGAATGAGGCTAAGAGAAACCTTGTTCCATTTTACCGTAAATACTATTAATCCAGAGATGAGTCCTTAGCATACAGAAATGATTGATTTGCATTTAAATGAGTGAATATTCAGAGTTTCTAGACTCAGATAAAACATCAAAATTATCCAGTGACCATGGCTAAATTTTGGAGTTAACTACTTAGGTGGCCTAAACAAAAGCTTGTATTTTCAGCACACCTACCATATGAAAAAAAAGACTAAAGCTACCTTCCACCATCCTGATGTAAATTAGACACTGAAAGTATACACTTTACCTCCACTATTATTGATTTATTCATTTCTGACCTCGTTCCCAAGACAGCTCACTCATTTCCTCCACCAGGTCCAGGACCAATATCTTACTTTAAGTAAAAAGTTTTCACTCAGAAAAGTCTGGTTGACTACTGTATTTGACAAAGTAGAAAATAGAGTTATGGTGCTGTTTTAAAAGAACTGGGGAGGTCTGATTCCCAATCTGCATAATAAGGCTGTCTTTAGCACCGTGCATTAGCAGCAAGTAATTACCTCCAACTAGAATGAAATGAGGGTCAAGAATGGTTCCAAGTAATCCAGTGGAAGTGTTACTTGCTTTACTGAACATGCTAATACAAAGCTGTATTTGGAAGAGTCAGAGAAGAAAAAATGCCCCAAACCCAAATTGCCTTATGAGCTTTTTCACAAGAGCAGTCCAGAGTGGTCTGTACATGATAAATTTAAGAGTTGCGGTTGTTTAGTTTTACCACTTTAAATTAATTCACCTAAGAATTTAAATGATTTTGGGCTTCTGCTTTTGTGTCTAAATTTAATGATGCATTCTGTGAATATAAGGATAAACACACACAGATTTTTATACATGTAACTGACCTATTTTCAAATAAGTGTACCTATTCCTGAATAAATAGATTAATGTCCTACCAGATTACAAATTAAGTAGATACGATTTATATGGTTTTAGTATGTGAAAGTATTAGCTGATTCTAATTTCTTCTTGTGAAATACTAAGCGAATGAAACATACTTATTAAAACTCAAACAAACTATTATTGACTTATAGTCATCCATAGTTCTAATCTGGGTGGGTGACAATTCAAAGTCATAACAATAATTTTTTTATTAGCAGCAAATTAGCTTTGAGAACAAAAATGCAATCAGCTCCAGAATTCATACATTTTTTTCTTTCGTTAGACATTAACCAACCAAAGTTTAGGGTGAATATGTTTTATACATCTAGGTCAATAATAATACAAAGAATGCTGGCCTAATAGCAATATCTTGAGCTTTTTACCCCACTAACATACAGCAGAAAGCACGTAGAAAATAAGCTCTTTCAACAAAATAAGTAATTAGAAACGACGGACTGTTCAGATTTAAATTTGATGATAATTATTTAAAAATGACAGAAGTATTGGAAGTTTATCATTCAAACCACCTTAAAAGTTTTTCCTAGTATACACTACAACAACAACAAAAGGAACATTACAAAAAACTAAGACTTTGAGAGGCCAGACATGGTGGTTCACACCTGTAATCCCAGCACTTTGGGAGACTGAGCGGGGGAGGATTACTTGAGCTCAGAAGTTTGAGACCAGCCTTGGCAACACAGAGAGACCCCATCTCTAATAAAAAATTTTAAATTAGCTAGGTGTGGTGGCATGTGCCCATTGACCCAGCTACTCAGGATGCTGAGGACACTGAGTGGGGAGGATTGCTTGAGCCCAGGAGTTCAAGGCTGCAGTGAGCTATGATCACGCCGCTGTATTCTAGCCTCGGTGACAGAGCTTGACCTTGTCTCATAAAAGGAAAAATAATAATAAGACCTTGGGAAACTTTTAAAGCAGAAGAGAAAATGTGGGCATATGTATAACTTCCCCTCAAATACCTCTATCCTATGCTGACACACTCATATTCCTAAGAAAGATAGCCAGAGAGGATTGCCAGACAAATGCAAACTTTTTTATCCTGCAGAAGTTTCCTGTCCTGCATTCTTGCCTTCTTATCATCCTCAAATGAGATGAGCTTAATACATCAGAAAAGTCAGGATACAGTAGGCTATGTTCCAGTAACAAATAAAACCCAAAGAGCGAATTGTTTAACACACTAAGTTTATTCTACACTCAAAGTCCAAAATGAATCAGATGGCCCTCTTCCATCTTATAGCCTGCAAGGTTGCTGTGTCAAGAAAGAGAGAGCTAAAAGTTTCCATGAGGCGTGTCTGTAAGGGCCAGGTTTAGAAGTGCCTTGTGAAACCCCCCACCTTTGCATGCATCAGGGCCTAACCATGTGATCCCAACCTAAGGCAAGGGAGATTGGGGAGTGGGTGGCCCACAAGAGGATGTGAAGTGGATCTTACCACTGTCTGCTGCAGGAGACCTTCTAGCTCCCTTAAGCTCATCTGGCTTAACAGCCAGCTCTGTTTTCTCTCCTCAGGGCTGTGCTGTGGGCCCTCTGATTCTCTAGAACCAACACCCCTTCAGAGAAAGAGAACGTTCAGTGAAAGAGAAAGAGAAAGAGAAAGAGATGGAATGACAGCACTAGCTCTCATACAAAGTTCCAAAAGCATGGAATTCCAGAATGGAATTCATTCTGCACATCATTTTCTTCAAGTGGGGAGAGAGAGAGAGGTATGGGAGTGGGGACAGAGAGAGAGAGAGAGAGAGAACTATTGAAACAAGAATTTACCCTTATATTTGGAATAAGTAAGAATATAAATAAGAATATCCTTCTCACTCTACTTTCCTTCCTCCCACATAACTACTCCCACCATAGTGAATATGATAGAGTGTATATCCGATTTCTTTACTCCAAAAAGATATCAAGAACCTTAAGCTTTCTTTCTGAGCCACTCCTCACTAAGCTTATCCTCATTTCTTAAAGTATAACTATAGCTGGGCCATTTTACATTCTACTGAATATTCTGTGACACTGTGGTCATCAGCATGAATGACACTTCGGGGACTCGTCTAACCAATATTTTGGATGTCTCCCAAGTGCCAAGTCTTGTACTAACTCCATCCTGAGGCTGTGCTTCTCTCAAAGAGCTTGTGGTCTAGCTGGTGTCATCCAAATACTGACAGATATATTACAGGAAACACAGCTACTGTTGCTTGTAACCCACACCCTGAGGTGTGCTGCCAGGTATGTGCTCAGCCACACATCACACACAAAAATGCCTTCTGAGGTACCAGTTGTGTACTGCTCTAGAGTAATCACATCCAAGATGGGATGGCACATACATTAAAGACCAAACCTTTGCTCTTCTCATGGGTGTTAAGAACTGGGAATTCGTTTCTTCCCGAGGCCAACTCTCACAGTCTTGATCTGTCAGAACTTACTGGGGTTGAGGAGAAAGATGATGTTCTGAACATGGCCTGTTTGGGCCTGTTTGGGGCTCAGTTTTGCCATCAGAGATGTTCCTTGCTGGCAGTGGCACTGGCCCACAATGGACAGAGCTGGCGTGAGGAGTGGAAGCTGTAAACCAGGACACCAGAAGTTGCCCTTTTTAGACCCAGCTCTTCCACTAACTCACTCTGTGACCTTGGAGGTGTCCTTTTGGCCTCTCTGAGCTCCAGTTTTCCTCATGTGTAAAATCAAATGTTTGGACTAGACAAGGGCTCTTTCAGCTGTGACACCCTGTTATTCTGGGCATCTGTGTTCCTGCCTCTGTAACTGAGGTCATCAGTCCTATGTCATACTGGGTCTGCAGGGAGGATGAATTGGAGCAGAGTTACCAGGTTGATCAACTCGAGAGGCATCCCTCCCACAGTGACTCACCAGGAGAAAAACCATTAGACCCATCACCTCTGGGACTTGTTGACACTGATTTTCATTTTTTTCTATAACTTCTAAATGCTCTCAAACTGAAGAAGGCAATAACCCTTTTTTAGTCAGTGCAGCTACCAAAATGGAATGAAAGTACCTTTGCACCTGTCGCTGAGCTAGCGTCTCCAAAATGTACTTAGCCCATTGCTGAGGAAGTCTGTGGGTTTAGAGAGAGGACTTTCCAGAAGACAGAGCACTGCCTGTCACTGGAAGCCCAGCTTAGCATGAGGGGACTTGTCACACAGTACTGTGGAATTACACACCTTTAGAGCTGCCAGTAAGTTCAGCCTTCTCCTCACCTTCACACAGATTTCTTCACACACATTTTGCACACAGGGAAGTGAAGCCCAGAGAGGTTGATTAACCCAAGGTCATCCACGGTATAAAGGACTGAGATGAGAACTGGCATCTTCTGACTCCTGACTGTTAGGCCAGTGCTCTTGCACTCTACCGTGCTAAATAATTCATAGACACATGAATCTGGTATCAAGAACAGTGACATGATAATGGTACAGCCAATAATGGTAGTTACATATACCACATATTTATTTTACATGTATATAATATGTGTATTATATGTAATATATATTCTTTAGTCCCAACTTATAGGTAAGAAACTGAGACATGTAGAGATGAACTAATTTATTCATTTGGTGACATACAGCTCAGTTGTTCCATTGAAGCAATTTTTTAAGTGCTTGTCATGAGTAGGCATTAAACTAGTCACTACGATGGAATTTAGAGTTAACTTAGAGCTCTGCCCTCAAGGAGATGATAGTAATATATAACCTAAGCCACAGACATGGGTAACAGTTATATAAGGGAGAGATGGGACTGATGTCAGAAGAGAGAGCTGGCTAGATTTGGGGAAACTCAAAGAAAGGTATGTATTTTTTTTCCAGATTGAATGGGTTAGAGGAGGAAAGACAAGGGTAGAGGTAACTGAACTGAATCTCCAGAGAAGTGTAGGTTGTAGGGCATAGAATAGGGAGTGAAAAGCCAGAATGGGCCAAAAATATCCCCATAAAGCCAAACAGCACATCAGTTGACAAGTTTGTTCTTTGACAAGTGCGCAGCCACAACCAAGGGATAGCAAGTGTAAAATGTTTAGCAGTAGGTGAAGACGAGGAATGTGACTAATCTCACGAACCACCTGTGATAAAGAAATCTTTGCTTTCTGATTTCGTTACACCAAAAAAAAAAAAATAGAAAAGCCATTAGAAAACTTGTAAACCTGGTATCTAAACTACAAGCAAATTGAAACTGACCCAGCTCACTGTTAAGAGTCTCTTTGTGAGGGAAACTAGAGCATTTTCCTGTAAAGTCAACAGGGTTTACAGTTGTAATAGGCCACTGATTCTGAATACACAAATCTGAACAAACCATGGATCAAATCAGTCTCCCTGAAAGACGGCAGCTGCAAAAGGTAAAAGCCAGATGCAACAGAGTTAACCTTCATCACCACTTTAAAGAGGAGCAGAGCTGTGATTGTCTCCACTGAAGAACAAAATGAAGATTGGGTTTAAGCCAGTGTTGTGCTGGTAAATATTTGAACACTGACTGTTTAAAAATGTGTGTGTGTCAAGGACAGAAAACCAAACACCGCACATTCTCACACTCATAAGTGGGAGTTGAGCAATGAGAACATATGGACACAGGGAGGGAAACATCACACACTGGGGCCTGTTTTGGATCTGTAGTTATTGGGAGGGTTAGGGGAGGGATGGCATTAGGAGAAATACCTAATGTAGATGACAGGTTGTTGGGTGCAGCAAACCACCATGGCACGTGTATACCTATGTAACAAACCTGCACATGTACCCCAGAACACGAAGTATAATAAATAATATTTTAATGAAATATTAAAATTAAACTGCCAAGAATGTATATTTAAAAAGGTGTGTGTTTAAGCTTATTATTAATTTTCCCAATAAAGAGCACATAATTTACAAATAACAATAAAATGTTCAGTATTCTTTGTTCTAAATTCCATGTACCCAATTGTTTCTTTAAGAACGTTTTTATTGATTTTTGCCAAATTATTGTATCTATAGCTAACCTATGAGTGCAACTGATGAATGAATATAGTCCCAAAATAATATGGTTAGTATTTTTGGTTACCTGAGTAGGTAAGAAGAAGGTGAAACCAAAAAGACCTGTGTTGGAACCTCATTTGCTCCTCCATAATATTAGTAACTTCCTTACTGAATCAAATAACAGTTTTCAAATAATAGACCACCACTATTTTTCCAGTTTTGTGCTGCTCATGATGTAATGTCTACAAACACAGCACACTTTGAAGTTTAATATGTAATATTTACATTTTCTCCATCCATTTCTAATAATCAACAGTATAGCAAATCAAGTCCTGATTGGTGGTGTTTGCTTATTTCTATGATATAATACTTCCTTACAGCTAGTTTCCAGCTCCCAGTGAGATATCACTGAATGCAGAGCTGGAAAGAAAGGTACCGTAGCAGGCCTTACATAACATTTTCACTATTATGCACTGAATATATGCGTGTATGTCCCCAAGTCTATATGTTGAAGCCCTGACCCCCAATGTGATGGTATTTGGAGGAGGCTCCTTTGGTAGGTAATTAGATTTATGTAATTAGGTTTAGATGAGGTCACAAGTGTGGGGTCCCCATGATGAGATTAGTGACCTTATAAAAAGAGACCGGAGTATCCTATAACACTGTAGTTAAATATGAACAGAATTAACAATAATACATAGATTTAAATAGCTAGAATGAAGATATTGAATGGTCTCATCCCAAAGAAATGATCAGTGTTTGAGATGATGGGTATGCCAATTACCCTGATCTGATCACTGTCCATCATGTATATTGCAACATCACTATGTACCCCATAAACATGTACAATTATTATGTGTCAATTTCTTAAAACTAAAAAGTTTAAAAAATTAAAAATAATTGTAGAAAATAAAAACACCATGGTCACAAAAAAATAAAAATTAAAAAAGAAACCAGAGTTTGCACTTGTGCACCCCCTCACCTGCCCCATCACCATAAAGGAACAACCTCCCTGTGCTTCCTCTTTCTATTGTTACCACTTACTCCCCATCCTCTCACAACTACTAATCTGTTCTCCATCTCCATAGTTTTATTTCCAGAATGTTATAAATATAAAATTATACAGTACATTAACTTTTGAGATGACTTTTTTCACTACGAATAATTCCCTAGTTTCCTCTACATAGTTGCATGTATCATTTCTTTTATTTCTGAGTAGTATTCCATTGTACAGATAAACCAGAATTTGTTTAACCATTCACCCATTGATAGACATGTGGGTTGTTTCCAGTTCTTTGCTGTTATGGATAGAGCTGCCATAAACATTTGTGTATTTTGTATATAGATTTTATGCGAATGTAATTTTTCATTTTTCTGGGATAAGTGCCTAAAACTGATTGCTGGGACATATGATTGGTGCAAAAAACTTCCAAACTATTTTCCAGAGTGCCTGTGTTATTTTCCTTTCCCACCATCATGTATGAGAGATCAAGCTTCTCTGTATTCTCGCCAGCATTTTGTGTTGTCACTTTTCCATTTTAGCAGTTCTAATTGCTATGTGCTGATATCTCATTGTGGTTTTAATTTGCATTCTCTAATGGATAACGATGTTGGACATCTTTTTATGTGTTTATTTGCCACCCGTATCACCTCTTTGGGGAAATGTTTCCTCATGTCTTTTACCCATTTTCTAATTGGAGTTTGTTTCTTTACTATAGAGTTTTAAGAGTTCTTTATATATTCGAGATGTAAGAACTTTGTCAGATATATGGTTTGCAAGTTTTTCTCCCAGTCTGTAACTTGTTTTTTCATTCTCTTAAAAGAGTCTTTTGCAGCATAAAAGTTTCAAATGTTGATAAATCATATATCAATTTTTGGTGTCATGTCTAAGAACTCCTTACTTAGATTTACATCCTGAATATTTTCACTTATTTTTAAATAAAAAGTTTTAGAGTTTTATATTTTCATTTAAATCCATGATCCATTATGAATTAATTTTTCATGTGGTGTGAGGTTTTAAATCAAGGTTCATTTATCTGCCCATTGGTGTCCAATTGTACCCGTGTTGTTTGTTCAAAGTTATCCCTTCTCCAATGAAATTTTTGTTTTTAATATAATTCATTTCATTATAAGTTTTAAAAATAATGCCTGTGCGTAACAACTAGCTCACAAAAATTTAACAATCAGTTCTGGGAGCCAGCACAGGGTGGCTCCAGCACTTTATTGGTTTAAACTATATTGTATGTTATTGATTAGGAGGGAAAAAGCAGTCATAGGGATGGTTAGAAATGATGAGTGTTTACCTAAATGCCCATCAGTGATAGACTGGACAAAAAACATGTGGTACATATACACCATGGAATACTGTGCAGCCTTAAAAAGGAGCGAGATTATGTCCTTTGCAGGGACATGGATGGAGCTGGAAGCCATAATCCTTAGCAAACTAATGCAGGAACAGAAAACCAAACACTTCATGTCCTCACTTATAAGTGGGAGCTGAATTATAAGAACACATGGACACATGTGGGGGAACAACCCACACTGGGGCCTGTTGGAAAGTGGGAGGGGAGGGAGAGTATCAGGAAGAATAGCTAATGGATGCTGGAGTTAATGCCAAGGTGCTGAAATGATCTTTGCAGCAAACCAACATGGCACACGTTCACCTGTGTAAAAAGCCTGCGCATCCTGCACATGTACCCCAAGCTTAAAATAGATGTTGAGAGGAAAAAAAGAAAGAGTGAGTGTTTGTAAATAAATACATATGTAAAACATTATAAGAACATAAGGGCCCAGAGGTAGCATTAGTATCATCTTGTAGAAAATTAAAACTCAGGTTTGAAACTCACATTTTACTAGCCTCAGAGGGAGGAAGCAGGAATGGGATGTAATTCATGCTATTACTTTGAAATTGCTTAATTAATAGATTATTTTCAAACTAATTGGGTGGCCAGGAAGCTTAGTAGAATAATCATGGCCTCTGTGGTCAAATGGAGCTAGGTCTGAACCTTGGCTCTGACATTTACCAGCTTTGAGGAAATGCCTTATTCACTATCAGTTTCCCTTAGTGTTAAAATGGAGAGAACTCCAAGAATCAAAAGCTATATTCATTAATTTTACAAATACTTGATGAGTTCTGGTCTATGGAGAAGGGATTGGGGATACAGCAATGAGCAAAACAGTCATGATTTTTGCCCTCAAAGAGTTTACAATCCAGTGAAGAGGTGGACAGTGAACAAATAAGCACATTAGTGAAATGGTATTACCATTGTGATAAGTGGCATGAAGGAAAAAAAGCAGATGTAGTGGTTTAAACAGACAAACCCAAAACTTAGCACTTTTCCCAGCACACAGAGTTTGCTCAGTGGCAGCTATTCATATTACTGCAGATTAGGGTAAGATTAGTGTGGTCCAGACAGAGGTTTGGAGGCCTGTCTGGGGACCTGACCACTGTCATCTATGTTGCATACTGTAATGCTCATTTTGCACATCAATCTGAATTGGATGTGTTTCAAAGTCCTCTTCTTACTCTAAAAATCTGTGTTCCTTAGGTGTGTCAAACAGGGATTAGTTTAATTTCTTACAAAAGGTGAGGGTAAATTCAGCAATCAATATGGTAGTAATTGACTCAGTTGCTATATGTGTTTACATTTTAATAATGTTTTTCTGTGATATTCCCTACTCATTATGCCTTTTTTAACATAGAGTAAATTATGAAAAAAGACTTAGGGAGCTAGAATCCTAGGACAATGAGATGACTCTGAAAGTGTTTACCAACTTTACTTCCAACTACTGGCACACATTGAGTTTTGTTTGGAAGTAAGTTATTATTAATCAATGTTTTTTTGTAATGAAGTCCATAAATCCACATTAAATACACATCCAGACTTGAGGTCCTTTTGATTTTGCATATTTTCACCAGAATAATTCACTAAACTCAATCTGAGTCTTTTTCATTTTAAGTTTTTGCTGATTTTCTACTAAGTGTCCTCTGACCTATTGAGCAACCAGTGCAGCATTGACTGCCTGGGCAGGGAAGGAAACAGCAGGGGCCATATAGGCATCTGAGTGATTCTGCTTCTTGGCTCTTGTTCTTATGGTTTAAAATAGAAGGAATAATCTTTTCACCACTGTCTCCACCACCTCCAGTTTTCACTGGGAAGATGAGGAGTAAGAGGTACATGGTTAGTTATTTTCTGTCTCCCTTCTCTAATTTCTTTTATTATCAAATTGGTACTGCCTTATTGTAGGAAATTGGGAAAATAAAAACTACAAAAGGGAAAATAAAACTTATCTGTAATGTTACTGTTAGGAGTCATCGTCTCCCATACTTTGAAACCGGATATGATAATTCCATAATTTCAGGGTTAGACTCTATTAAAGTCTCTACTTATGCCTCTACAGCACTTTAAGACTAATGGAGGAAGCCATATACCTAAGTGAGGCCCAAGATCCAGAAAAAAAAAAAAAGAGAAGAAAGCATGGGTAAGAGCCATATAATGCTGTGTTACAGGAACTATTCTAAATACATTGCAAATATGTTTCTTACAACCACACTCTATGGGTACTATTATTACCCTCATTTTTCTATAGTCACAAAAGCAGTAAGAGGTAGAACTTGAATTCAGGCCCAGTAAGACTGGCTCCAGAGTCCACAGGCTAACAAACTTTGTAATACTACAGAAAGCTGAGTAACCATTTCCAACTTCCCTCCTCCCCTAGCTCATTCCCTCCTGTGGGAAGCCAACACCTTCATTGTTTCTTTGTCTCACTCACAGCCCAATATTTACTTTGTTCCTATTTTGACTTGTTGTGTGATGTCTGTCACTCCTGTCAGTGGAGGAACTGTTTTGTCCCATTATCCTCTTTCTAGAACTTTCCCTCCACTCACTTTTACTGAAGGCCAGCTGTATTTCCATGACCTGCCAATACAACTCACAACCATCTCCTCCAAAAATCTGGTAGTTTTACACAGTAACCAAAGTCACATACAATCTTTAGCATAGATTTGGGGAGGAGGGAGGGAGATGATTAAGTGCGGTGTTTAACATGGGATTGGGGAGGTTTTGTGAGGTCACTGAGGGTCCGACAACTCCTTCAAACCATCAGGGAGATAACCTCTATTGATTGGTGTATTTTTCTTGAATTTTTTCTATGCATACACTTTTCTAAAGTTTATTTTATTTATTTTTATTTTACCCAACTTGTAATTTTGAAATAACTCAAACCTGGAGAAAAATGGAAAGTATTTTAACTGAAGACTTTTTACCTTTACCTACTATATTAGTTTCCTGGGACTGCTATAACAAATTACCACAGACTGGGTAACTTAAAACAATATAAATGTATTGTCTCACAGTTCTGGAGGCCAGAAATCTTAAATGGAGGTGTTGGCAGGGCCATGCTCCCTCTGAAGGCTCCAGGGAAGGATCCTTTCCTTTTCCTACCTTCTGGCGATTGCCGACAGTCCTTGGGTTCCTTGGCTTGTAGAGGCATTCCTCGAATCTTTGACATCACATGGCACTTGGCCTCCTTCCTCATGGGTCTCTCTGTCCCTCCTCTCTTCTTATAAGGAATGCAATTGTATTGGATTTAGGGCCCACCCTAATTCAGTATGACCTCATCATAATTTAATTACATCTGCAAAGGTCCTATTTCCAAATAATGTTACATTCTGCAGTTCTGAGAAGACATTAATTTTGGTGGATATTATTTAGCTCAGTACACCTGTAGTCACCAATTGTTAACATTTTGACACATTCGTTTTATTTTTAACTCCAACTGTCCACCCACCCACCCACCTGTCCATCCTCACACACACACAGATTTTGTTAATCCATTTGAAAGTACTAGACATGACACTACACCCCTAAATACTTCAGCTGCTGGTATCTATTAGGCAAAATAACATTTTCGCTATATAACCACAATACTACTATTATCTCATGTTTAATATGAATCCCATAATATCTGATATAGAGATCATATTCATATTTCCCCATTTTTTCTAAAAACATTCTTTATAGCTGATGGATTTTTTCCCCACAAATCAAGATTGAATAAAGGATCAAACATTGCACTTATTTATTATGTTTCTTTAATCTCCTTTTAGCTAGAAGGATACCTCCCTTTTTTTTATTTTTCATGATACTCATATTTTTGAAGACTCCAAGCCAGTTGACTTTGAGAATGTACCATATTCTGGGTTTCTCTGATCATTTCTTCATTATTAGATCAGATTAAGCATTTTTGAAAAGAATTCCCTGCAGGAGACGCTGTCTACTCTGGTTGCCTGACATCCTGAGGCTCACGATGCCCGTTTGCTCTGCTGGTCATGATGCCACATGTGACAGCTTTGCTGGGGTGGCGGCAACCGCTTCTCTGCACAGTCATGCACATCGTTTCCCAGTCTTTTCAAGTCTCGCGTCACATCGTCTTTTTATTTGTCCTTTTTTCTTCAGAGCTTTTGGATTTCTGATTAGAAGTGCTTAGAAAATATCTGTAAGTGATTTTTTGTATACATTTAACTCAGTCCAGCGGTAGTGTTAGTTTTCTTCCGCTATGTAGTTGTTTGGAGGAAAAAATTTTCACCTGCTGAAATGTTTTGACTCTCATTTTCTAAAGTTTTATAGTGGCTTTGTGGGGATGTCATCTGCTGTTTTATGTTTTAATTGTCTTGCGTTTTCCTGTACCAACAAAACCAGATGATTCTGTGTAGACAGCAATAAGGTTTTGGAGAGACTTAATTGATTTCTTGGATCAAGAACACTGTCTTCTGTTGACACAGTAAAGTTTTTTGTTGTTGTTTTTTTTGTTTTTTAATAGTAGATGGCACATTTTGTGTGATGGGATGGTGGTGGTAGTGTGCTGTCTCTTCTTCCTGAACAACCCTTAATTTCATGATCATGGTATCTCCCCTGCCAGGTAAGTATGTCATATGGCCTCCTTCCTCATGGGTCTCTGTTTTGAATGCTTACTTTCTTCTTCTGCTTCGCCATCTAGGCTCCAAGGGCACCTCCTCTCCCAAAAAATCCATGCCTGGACCTGCACTCTCAAGCCTCCTCCCTTTGTGCCCCAGTAGCTCTGATCCACCAGGTCATTGACCTTTCTGTCTTTATCCTCTCAGGTGTGACATTTTCTTACCGGGAATGATTTTATCTGTGCTCTTCCACTTGCTAGGCCTCACTGCCTCCTCCTCTGCCTCCTCCTCTTTCCCGAGCATTCGCTGGCTGACTTTCGGCTCCAGCAAAGCCTTCAGCGCTGGCTGTGCAGGTGTCAGATTTTTATTTCCCCACCTCTGTGTAAATTCAGATTTGTAGCATTCTCAGTCTCTTACTTATGTTGTAGACAGGGGTTACGGGTGGTTTTATTTGCTATCCTTGTTCATCTCTGTAGGTTTCAGAGAACATGTGTGGAGAGATCCATATTTAGTTAATGTCTAGAAACTCCAAGCCTGCATATATTTATTCTTGCTGCTTTGATGTTTTGATGTAAATACAATTATATATTCCACATTTTAAAATTCTGACATAGTATAGTATATCTATCTTTTTCTCTCTTTTTGTGGTTTGCTTTTTACATTTAACTCTTTAATTCTTCTGAAATTATTCTTTGCTTTGGCTTGTTTATCTAGACCTTCTGTTCTTGCCTATGGGCACAATAGAACATAAGGAAACATGGCCTAATTTGCTTAACAATGGACAGATGCTTAGAGAAATGAGGGGCAAGCTTTGGCCTTGTGCAAATGTGGTGGATGCTTGCTGAAGCACAGAGTGGACAGGACCAGGGATGATCTGATTGTGAGTTTCTTAAGAAAGTTGAGTGTTGGTCTCTTGGCACTTGGGGCTCTCATTTCTGCAGAGTTTTTCAAGGACCAACGGCCCATCAAATCTGGCTGCTTGTCAGATGCCTCAGAACAGCTTTATGGCTTGTCACATTCTTAGTCACTGGCTTATGCCCCAAATTCTCCACTAACGTTTCAGCTTCTCAAGAGCAGTGACTACTTCCTTGTCTCAGAGGACATCTAGCTGGAGCCTTGGCCAAAGTGGGTTATCAGAGACAATTCAGTCAACTTTGAAAGCTCCTAACCTGAGATCACAAAAGGGGTTACAACAAAAGCAGTGTATTTTCCTTTGGAGACGGATAAGAAAAGAAAGACACCTGAGCGGGAGTGGGTAGAAGAAGTATTATGCAGCCTCTATGAGGCCTGACCCTTTGACAGCCTCAGGTCCTCTTCATTTTCCTCAAGAAGATCTGAAAAAAAGGAAGCCTGTCAATACCCCACTTTTAAATATACACTATGTTGGTATATTCACCAGTAGCTATCGGGGAAAATTCAGCCAGATATCGGGTGAAATTCACCCCCGATATTTCACATAGTTTCTTTTCTATTTTCCCTAAGTGTCAGTCGGTCTGAGAAATAAAGGGACAGAGTACAAAAGAGAGAAATTTTAAAGCTGGGTATCCGGGGGAGACATCACATGTCAGCAGGTTCCATGATGCCCCCCGAGCCATAAAACCAGCAAGTTTTTATTAGTGATTTTCAAAAGGGGAGGGAGTGTATGAACAGGGTGTGGGTCACAGAGATCATGTGCTTCACAAGGTAATAGAATATCACAAGGCAAATGGAGGCAGGGCGAGATCACAGGACCACAGGACGGGGCGAAATTAAAATTGCTAATGAAGTTTTGGGCACGCATTGTCATTGATAACATCTTATCAGGAGCCAGGGTTTGAGAGCAGACAACTAGTCTGACCAAAATTTATTAGGCGGGAATTTCCTCGTCCTAATAAGCCTGGGAGCACTATGGGAGACTGGGGCTTATTTCATCCCTACAGCTTCGACCATAAAAGATGGCCAACCCCTGAAGTGGCCATTTCAGAGGCCTACCCTCAGGGATGCATTCTCTTTCTCAGGGATGTTCCTTGCTGAGAAAAAGAATTCAATGATATTTCTCCCATTTGCTTTTGAAAGAAGAGAAATATGGCTCTGTTCCGCCCAGCTCACCGGCGGTCAGAGTTTAAGGTTATCTCTCTTGTTCCCTGAACATTGCTGTTATCCTGTTCTTTTTCAAGTTGCCCAGATTTCATATTGTTCAAACACGCATGCTCTACAAACAATTTGTGCAGTTAACGCAATCATCACAGGGTCCTGAGGCAACATACATCCTCCTCATTTTACGAAGATGATGGGATTAAGAGATTGAAGTAAAGACAGGCATAGGAAATCACAAGGGTATTGATTGGGGAAGTGATAAGTGTCCATGAAATCTTCACAATTTATGTTCAGAGATTGCAGTAGAGACAGGCATAAGAAATTATAAAAGTATTAATTTGGGGAACTAATAAATGTCCATGAAATCTTCACAATCCACGTTCTTCTGCCATGGCTTCAGCCGGTCCCTCCATTCGGGGTTCCTGACTTCCTGAAGAAAGCAGCCACCCAGATCCTGCCTGAAGTTGCCCATAAAGCACTTTTGGAGAGGCTAGATTATGGATCCAATTAAGAATCCCTGTACTGCAAATTCTAAATGTCTGGCCTAGAGTCCTGTGAGCTATCCTGCTTACAATTGTTACTGGCAGCACACACATGTCTCTGGAATGCGAAGAAGAAAGAAAAAAAGACAAGGAACATGAAAATTGGGTGATGTCAGCCTCCCTTGGATAAAGCCCATCAATGGTTTTTGTTGTCTTGGGGTGAGGAACAAATCCTTGATAGAACTAATATGATCCTCCATGATCTGCCCATGCCGCCTTCTCCAGCATCATCTGCTACTCCAACTCCCTTGCTGCCTGTGCACCAGCCCCTGGCCTCATTTCAGTTTCTCAAACATTCTGAGCTTCTTTCCACCAGAGGGTGTTTGCATATGCTGTTCCCACTCCCTTGAATGCAGCTACTCCCTCTTTTTCCTTAGTTAATGCTTGGATATCTTTCAGATCTCAGGTCAAATTTCACTTCTTCAGAAAGTCTTCCTTGATTGCCCCTGTTAAACACACATTCTTGTAGCAACTGGTATTTCCAGGGTATTTGTTGCAGTTGTAATTTTACATCATTTGCAGGGTCCTTTTACTAATAATGTTCTTCTCCCTACCCCACCAGGCTACAATTTCCATGAATGCAGAAAAAGAGTTTATTTTTGCCAACCATTGAAATCCATGTGCCTAAAATAAAGACTGGCCCACAGAAGATGCTGAATAAAATGTTTGTGGTATGCATGAATGAAGTGATTAATGTAAAGCAACTGGTGAGGGCTAAATGTCCAAAGTGAAACAAACACTGAACAATCATGTAGGCAGATAAACAGTTGGCTGATTTTTTTAAGAAGTCATTCTTTGGTAATCTCTGACAAAGATGCTGATACAACTGAATATATACATAGCTGAGAGACAGATGGAATAACTAAGATGAAAGTTGAGGAAGAAGATTGAAGAAAACATGATAAAAAATTCAGAGCTACTTGCTGGTTGTGTCTGAAAGTAGTGTTCATTTCTAGTCATATCGCTGCCATAAGGAGTTGAAAGACAGTGAGGAGAAGAGTCTAAGAAGGGCAGCATGGATGACCCCAGATTAAATGTCAAGCGACTCACAGAAAGTTTAGAGACTTACACTGGAAAGTCAAAAGGACTTGAAGGAGATGTAATTACAGATTCAAAGCTCAATGACTGTATGTGATAATGTCACCTGCTTTCACTTTAACAGAGACCTATTTACCCAACGCAGATCCTAAAGTGCAGATTTGGAAAGCTCCAAGTAAATTTATGAAGGGTTTTTCAATAGCAACAAAAGGACCTAAAAGCATAGGGTAGTGGAAGGTATTAAAGTTGCTATGTGAGAAGAAACACTTGAATCTGTGAATGAATTCTCTTTCTTTCGCCCTCACTCTCTGTCTCTGTCTAGTGCATGTGCACACACATTTATATTTTAAGAAAAGTATTTTTAAAAGGAATCTAACAAAGAGATGGTGTTAATTTGGATCTTTTAAACCAAAATACTACATATTCATTTTGCATTTTAATCAGATTTTTTCATAATCTGAAAGAAACAGATATATGGCTGCTGTTTTCCACTCATTAGTATATTCTATTGACTCCAAAAGTGAAGGGAGATTTATAATTCGTTACTGTTTACCAAGAGCATTGAAGGAAAAAGCTGAACATTGACTTTTTTTATAGAGTTGTTATATTATACTTCATATTGGTATGGAGATGGAATTGGCTTCTCAAAGCATCATTCTTGAAATATATCTCTTCCTCCCTATAGAAAATTTGTGCATAGGATTATCAGGGACATTTGTGGAAGATCTGGTGAGAATAGAAAACCAGGGAGGTGGGAGGATGACTAGGAACAGACTGAGCTAAGGCAGGGTTAAGTGAGACCCTGATAGTAAAGAGAGATTGCCTGTTAGCTAGAAGTTATTGAATTACTTATCACATTAAAGAATGTGGCTAAAGGCTCAAATAGCCATATTTTTTCCAGCTAGAAAATAAATCACATTTAACATGACCAGCCCACGCTTTATCAATAATAGACTAAGATCACACAGCGAGTGCTCTGGCTAATAGGATTGCTGTGCAGTTACAACCATTGCTATTACAGCAGATACAGTTCTGCCTGCAAAGGCACCATGGAATTGTGCATGACCAAAGACTTGAGTTGTCCTGAATGTCTTTGACCTTGAAAAGAGGAGATAAATGGGACTGAGCAACATGGGGACTAAGGAAGACATTCAGGACAGACCTGAATTGAAGAATGGGGTGTCCAAATCACAAGCCTGGTCTGGTTTAGGTGACCATCATATACAGAGTGGATTGGGAGTCTTAATTTAGTAGGCAGGTGGAGCTGCCAGAAGCACTCAGGCTGCTTCTCAAAAGCAGGTGAATACTTTATGTCCTCTTTTGTCCATTTCCACCTCTACATTTGTGGTAGACAGAACAAAGGTCCACAAAGATATCCATGTCCAAATCCCCAGAACCTTTAAATGTGTTACCTTACCTTACCAAATAATTTACCGTGACTTACTAAAAGGGACTTTGCACATGTGATTAAGGTTAGGGGCCTTGAGATGGGGAGATAATCCTGTATTATTCCATTGTGAACCCAACCTAATCATATGAATCCATAAAAGGGGAGAACCTTTTCCTGCTGAAGTTGAAATCAAAAAGAGATGTGCCCCCAGGAGAATGGTAAGAGAAATGCAATGTTTTTGAAGATAGAGGAGGGGACCATGAGCCAAGGAATGTGTGTGGTCTCTAGAAACTAAATAAAGTGAGGAAATGGATTATTTTTTGGAGTCTTCAGAAAGGAACACAGCCCTGCCAACACTTTGATCTTAGCCCAGTGAGGCCTGCTTTGGAATTGTAACCTACAGAACTTTAAAATAATAAGTTGTATTGTTTTAAGCCCCTGTATTTGTGGTAATTTGTAACAGCAGCTATAAAAAAAAATAATAAAGTCTCTTAATCCAAGTTGACAACGCCACTTGTCTGAAGTACTTACTGCAGTAATCTTCTTACGGATTTCCCTGCTTCCAGTTCTGTCCTTCCACAACCCACAATTGTTCAGAGTTGACCTCTTGAAAAATACCAGGTCAGTGATATTTCATGGCTCAAAACTATCCAATGAATCCATGGCCCATTGCAGGAAACCCAGAATTCTAAATGGCCCCTTTTCAACCTCTTATCACACTACTTTCTCTCTCATGGGCCCAGAAGTTCCCCCTCAGAGATAAAGTTTCTGATTTTTATAATTGCTTGCTTGATATTTTTTCATAACGTGACTGCCTAGGTACAATTTGATTTTGTCAGTTTCTTAAACATTATATAAGTAGGATAATACAGTAACTATTTTTTATAATTATTATACTTTAAGTTCTAGGGTACATGTGCACAATGTGCAGGTTTGTTACACAGGTATACATGTGCCATGTTGGTTTCCTGCACCCATTAACTCATCATTTACATTAGGTATTTCTCCTAATGCTATCCCTCCCCCTAACCCCACTCCATGACAGGCCTCAGGGTGAGATGTTCCCCACCCTGTGTCTAAGTGTTCTCATTGTTCAATTCCCACCTATGAATGAGAATATGTGGTGTTTGGTTTTCTGTCCTTGGGATAGTTTGCTCAGAGTGATGGTTTCCAGCTGCATCCATGTCCCTGCAAAGGACATGAACTCATCCTTTTTTATGGCTGCATAGTATTCCATGGTGTATATGTGCCACATTTTCTTAATCCAGTCTATCATTGTTGGACATTTGGGTTGGTTCCAAATCTTTGCTACTGTGAATAGTGCCACAACAAACATACAAGTGCATGTGTCTTTATAGTAGCATGATTTATAATCCTTTGGGTATATACCCAGTAATGGGATTGCTGGGTCAAATGATAATTCTAGTTCTAGTTCCTTGAGGAATTGCCACACTGTCTTCCGCAATGGTGGAATTAGTTTACCCCTCCCCCCCCACCAACAGTGTAAAAGCATTCCTATTTCTCGACATCCTCTCCAGCATCTGTTGTTTCCTGACTTTTTGATTATCGCCATTCTAACTAGCGTGAAACAGTATCTCATTGTGGTTTTGATTTGTGTTTCTCTGATGACCAGTGATGATGAGCATTTTTTCATGTGTTTGCGGGTGCATAAATGTCTTCTTTTGAGAAGTGTCTGTTCATATCCTTTGCCCTCTTTTTGATGGGGTTGTTTGTTTTCTTCTTCTAAATTTGTTTAAATTCTTTGTAGATTCTAGATATTGGCCCTTTGTCAGATGGGTAGATTGCAAAAATTTTCTCCCATTCTCTATATTTCCCATTCACTCTGATGGTAGTTTCTTTTGCTGTGCAGAAGCTCCTTAGTTTAATTAGATCCCATTTATCTAGTTTGGCTTTTGTTGCCATTGCTTTTGGTGTTTTAGTCATGAAGTCCTTGCCCATGCCTATGTCCTGAAAGGTATTGCCTAGGTTTTCTTCTAGGATTTTTATGGTTTTAGGTCTAACATTTAAGTCTTTAATCCATCTTGAATTAATTTTTGTATAAGGTGTAAGGAAGGGATCCAATTTCAGCTTTCTACATATGGCTAGCTAGTTTTCCCAGCACCATTTATTAAATAGAGAATCCTTTCCCCATTTCTTGCTTTTGTCAGGTTTGTCAAAGATGAGATGGTTGTAGATGTGTGGTGTTATTTCTGAGGGCTCTGTTCTGCTCCATTGGTCTATATCTCTGTTTTGGTACCAGTACCATGCTGTTTTGGTTACTGTAGCCTTGTAGTAGAGTTTGAAGTCAGGTAGCGTGATGCCTCCAGCTTTGTTCTTTTTGCTTAGGATTGTCTTGGCAATGTGGGCTCCTTTTTGGATCCATATGAACTTTAGTTTTTTCCAATTCTATGAAAAATGTCATTGGTAACTTAATGGGGATGGCATTGAATCTATAAATTACCTTGGGCAGTATGGCCGTTTTCACCATATTGATTCTTCCTATTCATGAGCATGGAATGTTCTTCCATTTGTTTGTGTCCTCTTTTATTTCGTTGGGAAGTGGTTTGTAGTTCTCCTTGAAGAGGTCCTTCACATCCCTTGTAAGTTGGATTCCTAGGTATTTTATTCTCTTTGAAGCAATTGTGAATGGGAGTTCACTGATGATTTGGCTCTCTGTCCGTTATTGGTGTTTAGGAATGCTTGTGATTTTCCCACATTGTTTTTGTATCTTGAGACTTTGCTGAAGTTCCTTATCAGCTTAAGGAGATTTTGGGCTGAGACAATGGGGTTTTCTAAATATACAATCATGTCATCTGCAAAAAGGGACAATTTGACTTCCTCTTTTCCTAATTGAATACCTTTATTTCTTTCTCTTGCCTGATTGCCCTGGCCAGAACTTCCAATACTATGTTGGATAGGAGTGGTGAGAGAGGACATCCCTGTCTTGTGCCAGTTTTCAAAGGGAGTGCTTCCAGTTTTTGCCCATTCAGTATGATGTTGGCTGTGGGTTTGTCATAAATAGCTCTTATTATTTTGAGTTACGTTCCATCAATACCTAGTTTATTGAGAGCTTTTAGCATGAAGAGCTGTTGAATTTTATCAAAGGCCTTTTCTGCATCTATTGAGATAATCATGTGGTTTCTGTCATTAGTTCTGTTTATGTGATGGATTATGTTTATTGATTTGCATATGTTGAACCAGCCTTGCATCCCAGGGATGAAGCTGACTTGATCGTGGTGCATAAGCTTTTTGATATGCTGCTGGATTCAGATTGCCAGTATTTTATTGAGGATTTTTGCATCAATGTTCATCAGCTATACGGGTCTAAAATTCTCTTTTTTTGTTGTGTCTCTGCGAGCCTTTGGTATCAGGATGATGCTGGCCTCATAAAATGAGTTAGGGAGGATTCCCTCTTTTTCTATTGATCGGAATACTTTCAGAAGGAATGGTACCAGCTCCTCTTTGTATCTCTGGTACAATTCGGCTGTGAATCCGTGTGGTCCTGGACTTTTTTTGGTTGGAAGGCTGTTAATTATTGCCTCAATTTCAGAGCCTGTTATTGGTCTATTCAGAGATTCAACTTCTTCCTGGTTTAGTCTTGGGAGGGTGTATGTGTCCAGGAATTTATCCATTTCTTCTATATTTTCTAGTTTATTTGCATAGAGGTGTTCATAATATTCTTTGTATTTCTGCAGGATCGGTGGTGACATCCCCTTTATCATTTTTATTGCATCTATTTGATTCTTCTCTCTTCTTCTTTAGCAGTCTTGCTAGCAGTCTATCAATTTTGTTAATCTTTTCAAAAAACCAGCTCCTGAATTCATTAATTTTTTGAAGGGTTTTTTGTGTCTCTATCTCTTTCAGTGCTGCTCTGATCTTAGTTATTTATTGCATTCTGCTAGCTTTTGAATTTGTTTGCTCTTGCTTCACTGGTTCTTCTAATTTTGATGTTAGGGTGTCAATTTTAGATCTTTCCTGCTTTCTTGTGGGCATTTAGTGCTATAAATTTCCCTCTACACACTGCTTTAAATGTGTCCCAGAGATTCTGGTACATTGTGTCTTTTTTCTCATTGGTTTGAAAGAACATCTTTATTTCTGCCTTCATTTCATTATTTACCCAGTAGTCATTCAGGAGCAGGTTGTTCAGTTTCCATGTAGTTGTGCGGTTTTGAGTGAATTTCTTAATCCTGAGTTCTAATTTGGTTGCAGTGTGGTCTGAGAGACAGTTTGTTGTGATTTCTGTTCTTTTACATTTGCTGAGGAGTGCTTTACTTCCAACTATTGGTCAATTTTGGAATAAGTGTGATGTGGTGCTGAGAAGAATGTATATTCTGTTGATTTGGGGTGGAGAGTTCTGGAGATGTCTATTAGGTCTGCTTGGTGCACAGCTGAGTTCAGGTCCTGGATATCCTTGTTAACCTTCTGTATCGTTGATCTGTCTAATGTCGACAGTGGGGTGTTAAAGTCTCCCATTATTATTGTGTGGGAGTCTAAGTCCCTTTGTAGGTCTCTAAGCACCTGCTTTATGAATCTGGGTGTTCCTGTATTGGGTGCATATATATTAAGGATAGTTAGCTCTTCTTGTTGAATTGATCCCTTCACCATTATGTAATGGTCTTCTTTGTCTCTTTTGATCTTTGTTGGTTTAAAGTCTGTTTTATCAGAGACTAGGATTGCAACCCCTGCTTTTTTTGCCTTCCATTTTCTTGGTAGATCTTCCTCCATCCCTTTATTTTGAGCCTATGTGTGTCTCTGCACATGAGATGGGTCTCCTGAATACAGCACACTGATGGGTCTTGACTCCTTATCCAATTTTCCAGTCTGTGCCTTTTAATTGGGGCATTTAGCCCATTTACATTTAAGGTTAGTATTGTTGTGTGTTAATCTGATCCAGTCATTATGATGTTAGCTGGTTATTTTGCCCATTAGTTGATGCAGTTTCTTCCTAGCATTGATGGCCTTTACAATTTGGCGTGTTTTTGCAGTGGCTGGTACCGGTTTTTCCTTTCCATGTTTAGTGCTTCCTTCAGGAGCTCTTGTAAGGCAGGCCTGGTGGTGACAAAATCTCTCAGAATTTGCTGTCTGTAAAGGATTTTATTTCTCCTTCACTTATGAAGCTTAGTTTGGCTGGATATGAAATTCTGGGTCGAAAATTCTTTTCTTTAAGAATGTTGAATATTGGCCCCCACTCTCTTCTGGCTTGTAGAGTTTCTGCCAAGAAATCCACTGTTACACTGATGGTCTTCCCTTTGTGCGTAACCCAACTTTTCTCTCTGGTTGCCCTTAACTTTTTTCCCTTCATTTCAACCTTGGAAAATCTGATTCCCTTCCAAAATGGCCAAATAGGAACAGCTCCAGTCTGCAGCTCCCAGTGTGATTGATGCAGAACACGCATGATTTCTGCATTTCCAACTGAGGTTCCTGGTTCATCACACTAGGACTGTTGGACAGGGGGTGTAGCCCACGGAGGGCAAGCTGAAGCAGGGCGGGGCATTGTCTGAACCAGGAAGTGCAGGGGTTCAGGGGATTTCCCTTTCCTAAGGGAATCCGTACCTTCACCAAAGACTGTACCTGGAAAAACGGGACACTCCTGCCCAAATACTGTGCTTTTCCAATGGTCTTAGCAAACGGCACACCACGAGATTATATCCCACGCCTTGTTCAGCAAGTCCCACTCCCATGGAGCCTTGCTCACTGCTAGTGCAGCAGTCTGAGATCGATCTGCAAGGCAGTAGCCTGTCAGGGCGAGGGGCATCTGCCATTACTGAGCCTTCAGTAGGTAAACAAAGCAGCCTGGAAGCTCAAACTGGGCAGAGCCTACCACAGCTCAGCAAGGCTTCTGCCTCTGTAGACTCCACCTCTGGGGGCAGGGCATAGCTGAACAAAAGGCAGCAAAAACTTCTGCAGACTTAAACGTCCCTGTCTGACAGCTCTAAAGAGAGCAGTGGTTCTCCCAGCATGGTGTTTGAGCTCAGAGAACGGACAGACTGCCTCCTCAAGTGGGTCCCTGACCCCGGTGTAGCCTAACTGGGAGAGACCTCCCAGTAGTGGCTGACTGACACCTCATACAGGCAGGTGCCCCTTTGGGACAAAGCTTCCAGAGGAAGGATTGGGCAGCAATATTTGCTGTTCTGCAATATTTGCCGTTCTGCAGCCTCTGCTGGTGATACCTAGGCAAACAGGGTCTGGAGTGGACCACCAGCAAACTCCAACTGACCTGCGGATGACCGTTAGAAGGAAAACGAACAAGCAGAAAGGAATAGCATCAACATCAACAAAAAGGACAAAAAAGGACATCCAGACTAAAACCCCATCTGTAGGTCACCAACATCAAAGACCAAAGGTAGAGAAAACCAAAAAGATGAGGAGAAACCAGAGCAGAAAAGCTGAAAATTCTGAAAACCAGAGTGCTTCTTCCTCCTCCAAAGGATCGCAGCCCCTTGCCAGCAACGGAACAAAGCTGGATGGAGAATGACTTAGAAGAGCTGACAGAAGTAGGCTTCAGAAGGTCGGTAATAACAAACTTCTCTGAGCTAAAGGAGGATGTTCGAATCCATCACAAGAAAGCTAAAAACCTTGAAAAAAGATTAGATGAATGGCTAACTAGAATAAACAGTGTAGAGAAGACCTTAAATGACCTGATGGAGCTGAAAACCATGGCACGAGAACTACATGACTCATGCACAAGCTTCAATAGCCGATCCAATCAAGCGGAAGAAAAGGTATCAGTGATTGAAGATCAATTTAATGAAATAAAGCGAGAAGAGAAGTTTAGAGAAAAAAAGAGTAAAAAGAAATGAACAAAGCCTCCAAGAAATATGGGACTATGTGAAAAGACCAAATCTATGTGTGATTGGTGTACCTGAAAGTGACGGGGAGAGGGGAACCAAGTTGGAAAACACTCTTCAGGATATTATCCAGAAGAACTTCCCCAACCTAGCAAGGCAGGCCAACATTCAAATTCAGGAAATACAGAGAACACCACAAAGATACTCCTCGAGAAGAGCAATCCCAAGACACATACAGTGACTATTTTTTTTAGTATGGCTTTCACTCAACAGTATCATTAAGAATCGTGTGTTGCATGTAGCTGGAGTCTGTTCATTTTCATTCTAATAACTCATCTTTGAATTCTTTTTGATGTGTTATGTAATTTGTAGCACTACATAATTTGTAGATGATGTGATTTACAGATAATTGCATCATATGTAAATAAGAAAATATTTGTTTTTTTCCAAAACTACTTTTATTTCTTGTTCTTTCTTGATTGCACTGTAAATGACCTCAATTATGATAGTGAATTAAAATGGCAACCGCCACTATTTTTATCTCATTCTCAATTTCAGAAAGAAATGTTTCAGAAGGTCATTATTAGGGATGAGCTTTATTGAAAGTTACTTTTTGTTTTGTTTAGATTTGTAGATAGCATTCCTCAGAGTAAGGAATTTCTCTCCTGTTTGCTAAATATTTGCAAAATTAAAAAATTAAATGTTTGCTAAATAGGGTGATAGACCCGTGATGCGTCATGATGTCTTATTTAAGGGGAATGTGTGGGCAATCTTAGTTTCATGGCCGTGAGGTAGGAACCAGATGCCGGATACAGTTCAGTATAGCTACCCTCAAGTGTTACGGGCCCAGACCGAGGAGAGTAGCACACTTGCGCGGGATATTGATTTCACGGAGGATGGTAAGTGAGAAACCACTAAATATTTGCTAAATATTTTGGCATGGATGAATGTTGAAATTTATATAATGATTTTTCTATATTTATTAAGATGATTATATCACATGATTTTTCTCTTTTAATGCTATGATCTTACAAAATGGTTTCTGTTCTTTCCAATTCTATATTTTTCCCTGTTTTTTGCCTTTTGTTCAATTGATTGCATAGTTTTTATTATTCCATTTCATCCCTCTATGAGCTTATAAATCATATACTCTTTCAGAATACTCACATTAGTGTACAGTTGGGCAAAATCATCCAACACAAAGCCTGTTTTGTATTGAATACTGTACTGAAAGTGAAAAAAAGGATAGTTCTATTGGTAATCAAAGTATAATTTCCACTGACTCAGTATCTCTTTCACACCATCGTAAAGTCAAAAAATCTTAAGTTGGAGACTGTCTGTAGACACATTGTTCAAATATCAGAAAGTGTAAAACATTATGCAATGAAAAGTCCTTTTCCTGCTTTAGACCTGCATTCATCCAGTTTCCATCCCTCTCAACATAATGTGTTACTTTTTAAAGTTTTCATACTGATCTTTCCCGAACTATTTCATGCATATGTAAGTCAATATAATCATTTTGCATTAGTCTGTTCTCACACTGCTAATAAATAAATACCCGAGACTGGGTAACTTATAAAGGAAAGAGGTTTAAGTGACTCACAGTTCCACATAGCTGGGGAGGCCTCACAATCGTGGTGGAAGGCGAAGGAGGAGCAAAGTCACATCTTACATAGCAGCAGGCAAGAAGAGAGCATGTGCAGGGGAACTCCCCTTTAAAACCATCAGCTCTTGTGAGACTTATTCACTATCAGGAGAACAGCATGGGAAAGACCCCACCCCCATGATTCAATTGCCTCCCACCAGGACCCTCCCATGACACGCGGGAATGATGAGATCTACAATTCAAGTTGAGATTTGTGTGGGGACACAGCCAAACCATTTCAAATATGTTACTACTCTTCCATTTTTAAGTAAGTGATACATACTTTACACATGATTATGCATCTTCCTTTTTACCTTATATATTTAAAAGCATTTCATAGCTACACATAGAAAAATCTTTATTTTTTCAATAATGTATACGTTTGTCCCATATTACATATTATACTTAATTAAATCAGTCCCTTACTTATAACATTTTGTGTTGTTTCCAATCCTGTGTTTTTATAAACCTACAAACATAATACAGATGTCATTTTGCACATGAGAATTATTATCTGTAGAATAAATTTCTGGAAGTGGAGTGCTGAGTCTACAAGCAGGTGCATCTGTCATCTTGATAGATAATGTCACTTGCCCTCCATATGGGTTGTACCATTTTGCACTCCCATCATCAATAATTGAGACTGCTTGTTTTTACCTATCCTCACCCACAGTGCCTAATACATTTAGATTTTTGTCACTTTGAAACTAAGAACGATAATTCTGTGTAACTTTTTTTTGTAATTATGAGTGAGAGTGATCATATTTTCATAAGTTTAAGAGAGATGTGAGATTGTTCATCTCTTTTGCCCATTTTTCCATTGGTCTGTTGGTCCTTATTGATCAAAAGATGATCATTCTCCAGCAAGGGTATTAGTCAATTGTCTGAACAAATGTTTTTCCTAGTTCATGATATGTATTTGAATTTTTTGATGGGTAGGGTTTTTTCTGCTTTGTGTTATTTGCTTGTTTCTGGTTTTGTTTGGTATATAGACAATTTTTCTTTGTATATGGTAGAATTTTTCGTAATTCCTACAGTGTTTGTCAGTGTTCTTCAGACAAACAGAACCAATAAGATATATATAATTATATAAAGAAACTTATTTAAAAGGAATCAGCTCATACAATTAAGGAGGTTGGAAAGGCCAAAATCTGAAGGATGGCCTGGCAGGTGAGAGACGCATGGAAGAGTGGATGTTGTAGTTCCAGTATGAAGATTGTCTACTGGCAGAATTTCCTCTTACTCAGGAAGCAGTCAGGTTTATTATTATTATTATTATTATTATTATTCAGGCAAGTAATTGGCCCATCTACCTTATGAAGGTTAATCTGCTTTACTTGAAGTCCACTAACTTAAATGATAATCTCATCCAAAAACACCCTCATGGAAACATCAAGAATAATGTTTGACCAAATATCTGAGGACTGTGACCCAGTCAAATTGACACATAAAATTAACTATCACACACCCTTTATGGCTTCTGAATTTTTGTGTCATTTTTGGAAGATCCACCCCCACTCCAAACTTATAAAAAAATCCCATTTTTATCTCTAGTGCATTATGATTTCATTTTTAATAGGTATATCTTAAATTCTCATGAAATGTTTCTTGTGTGTGTAACCAGACTTCATTGTCCAAATATTGTGGATTGAATATAATCATGATCATCTTCTTCTGATTTAAGATGCCAACCTTTTCCTAAAGTTTCATGTGCATTTGGATATCTTTCCAAGTTTTATGTTCTGTTTGGATTGATTTATTTGCCTTATTATGAAACAGAACCAGACTGCTTTAATTACTGAATATTTATAGAATATTTTAATTTCTGATAAAGTTAGTCTTTGCTCTCTTATTTGGTTTCTTTACTATTCTAATATATAAGAATAAAAAAACAACATTTTATTACACTAAAATGCCATGTGCCATACTGGTGTTTCTATTAGATTCAAATTAAAATTACAAATTAGTGAAGATTGACATCTTTTTTAAATCTTCATTTCTAAAAATGTAGTATGTCTTTTCATTTGTTGAAGTATTCTTTTGTATTTTTTTCACTTTTTTTTTCTTTAGAAATAAAGCCTCGCTCTGTCTCCCAGGCTGGATTGCAATGGTGCAATCATAGCGCCTCAAACTCCTGGGCTCAAAGTGATCCTCCTACCTTTGCCTCCCAAGTAACTAGGACTATAGACATTCATCACCACACTCAGTTGATTTTTTAAATTTTTTTGTAGAGAAGAGGTTTCTCTTCCCAGGCAGGTCTCAAACCCCTGGCCTCACATAATTCTCCCACCTTGGTCTCCCAAAGTGTTGGGTTCCAGGCATGAGCCACTGTGCCAGCCTTCTTTTGTATTCTTTTTTTTTTTTTTTTTTTTTTTTTTTTTTTTTTTTGAGGCAGAGTTTTGCTCTTGTTGCCCAAGCTGGAGTGCAATAACGTGATCTCAGCTCACTGCAGCAACTTCCGCCTCCCGGGTTCAAGTTATTCTCCTGTCTTAGCCTCCTGAGTAGCTGGGATTACAGGCGTGCACCACCATGCCCAGCTAATTTTTTGTATTTTTAGTAGAAACGGGGTTTCACCATGTTAGCCAGGCTGGTTTCGAACTGCTGACCTCAGGTGATCTGCCTGCCTCAGCCTCCCAAAGTGCTGGGATTACAAGCGTGAGCCACCACGCCCAGCCTTTTCTTAAAATTTCATGAGATTCTAAGTCTAGTACGTTATTAAATAATAAAGTTAATACTTAATATCCTTTCCTTATGAGGATACTTCTAGTATTTCTCCATTAATTTAAACACTAGCTTTGGGATAGAAGTGGATACATTATCCCATAGTTAAGCTACTATTCATTGATGATTGTTTTCTTGAGTGTTTATAAAGAATGGATTTGGATCATTCAAATGATTTTTTGTATCTATGGAGATTATTGTATTACTTTCCCTTTTGACCTACTGAAATAAAAGTTATATCTATATATTTCTTGATATTGAACACCACCTTTCCATATCTGGAGTAAACTGCACTTGGTGAGAGTGATATTTTTAATTCAGCAGGGTGAGAATGTTTAGTGAAGCATTATATATTCAAAAATTTGAAATAATCTACAGGTTCATTAACAGATAAATTGGAGGTACTTTAATAGGTGGATATATGTAAGTGGGATTAATATTGTATGTGAATGGAGATTAACAGATTATAAACATATGTAGCAAGGTAGATAAATCTTATAACTTTGCATCCTCTGCCCCCTCCCAAAAGAAAAGCAGACACAAAAGAATATGTACTGTGTGATATCATTTGCATAAAGTTTAAACATGAGAAAATTTAAATAATAGTGTTTAGGAATGCGTATTTTAAGGAAATAATTATCATAAAAGTCAAAATATTAGTTACCTTTAAAAAACAGAGTGGGACTGGGCACGGTGGATGGCTCACACCTACAATCCCAGCACTTTGGGAGGCTGAGGTGGGCAGATTGCTTGAGCTCAGGAGTTCCAGACCAGCCTGGGCAACATGGTGAAACCCCATCTCTACTAAAAATACAAAACTTAGCCGGGCTTGGTGGCACATGTCTGTAATCCCAGCTACTCAGGAGGCTGAGGCACAAGAATAGCTTGAAGCCCGGAGGTGGAGACTGCAGTGAGTTGAGATTGCACCACAGCATTCCAGCCTGGGTGACAAAGCGAGATCCATCTCAAAAAAATAAAAAATTAAAATAAAAAAATTTAAAAAAAAAAAGACAGAGACAGAGACAGAAAGTGATTGGGCAAATGAGGGACTTCCAGGGTGCTGATATGTTTAAATTCTTGACCTGGGTAGTATTTGCAAAAGTATGTGCTTTATAATAATTCATGGAGTTTTACATTTATATTTAATGTATTTTTCTCCATATGTGCATATTGCATTACGAAAAGAATTTAAAAATTATTTGCTTATAATTTATTTAAAATTTTCACATCACTATTCAGGAGTGAAGATGTCTATAGTTTTCTCCTGTTTTTATTCTTTTTTTGAGGTTTGATATGTTGATTATATAAAAAGAACTTGAAGATTTCCATTATTTGTCTTGGCTCAGAAAATGTTAAAAAATCACTGTATAATTACCCATTCTTTAAAGATTTAATAAAAGTTCCCTGTGCCTTCATCTGAGCTTGTTGTTTTTCTTGTTCATTGAAGAGATAGAGATTGTAAAATTTGGCCCATTTAGGTTTTTGCAATACTATGGGTCACATTTGATAAATTATGTTTTCTTAGAAAATTGTCTATTTTATCTAGGTTTTGTATATTTGCATCAAAATAAATAAAGTAATGCTTTACGATCTTTTAATTTCCTCTATTTTTATAGTCCCCCCTGAGCCCCCATATCATTTACTGGTTGTGAATTTGTACCTTCTCCTGTTCCTCCTTGATTAATGAAACTAACAGTTTTGGGATTTTTTTTTTAAGAACCAACATTAGCCTTTCTTTATAAATTTATCTGATGATTCGTCTAATTCAATCCTTCTCAAACTTTGATCTCTATACAAATCACCTGGAGACCTTGTTAAAATACTGATTCTGATTTAGTAGGTCTGAGCTGGGGCCTGAGATTCTGCATTTGTAGCATGTTGCCAGTGATCCCAACACTGCTGGCCCCTACTTTGAGTAATAAGGTTCTAGCACATCTATTTATTCTTTTATATGTTTCTATCTATATTAATCTCTTTCTTCACTTATTTTTCTAATTTCCTGAAATAGATATTTAATACATTTCTTTTCATTCCATTTTATTTTTCATTACTAATAAGTTTTTTATTTATAGTTGACACAATCATTGTATATATTTATAGAGTGCAGTGTTATGTTTTAATGATTGTATACCTTGTATAATGATCAAATCAAGGTAATTACCATATTTGTTACTTTAAACATTTATCTCTCTGTGGAAATATCATACAAAATCTTCTCTTTTTGCTGTCTTGAAATGTACACAGCATTGTTATTCATTATAGTTGCCTAGCTGTGTTATAGGACACCAGAGCCATTCTTCTTGTCTAACTATAACTTTGTATCCACTGACCAACCTCTCCCCGTCGTGCTATCCCCTACACCTACCTTCCCCAGCCTCTGATAACCTCTACTCTCTATTTCTATGAGGTCAACTTTTTTAGAGTACACAAATGAGTGAGATCATGTAGTGTTTGTCCTTCTGTGCCTGGCTTATTTCACTTAACATAATGTCCTCTAGGTTTATGCTGCCACAAATGATAGAATTTCGTTCTGTTTTATGACTAAGTAGCATTCCATTGTAAACTATTCCATTCTATACACCACATTTTCTTTATCCATTCATCTATGGATAGGCATTTAGATTGATTCTATATCTTTGCTATTGTGAATAGCACTGCAATAAAAACAGGAGGGTAGCTATCTCTTTGACACAAATGATTTCATTTCCTTTGGATATATATAATAATGGCATTGCTGTATCACATGATAGTTCTATTTTTAATTGTTTGAGAAACTTCTGCATCCTTTTCCATAATGGCTATATTAATTTACATTATTACCAACAAGTCATAAGAGTTCTCCTTTCTCCACATTCTCTCCAGCATTTGTTATTTTTTATCTTTTTGATAATAGCCGTTCTGACTAGGGTGAGGTAATAGCTCATAGTAGTTTTGATTTGCATTTCCCTGATTATTAGTGATATTGACCATTTTTTGTCATATACCTGTTGACTATTTGTGTGTATTCTTTTGAGAAACATCTCTTCAAGTCTGTTGCCCATTATTAATCACATTGTTTGTTATTTTGTTATTGCATTGAGTTCCTTACATATTCTGCATATTAACCCCTTGTTAGATGCATAGTTCACACATACTTTCTCCTATTCTGTAGGTTGTTTTTTCACTCTGATTTTTTTCCTGTGCTGTACAGAAGCTCTTCAGTTTGATGTAATCCCATTTGTCTATTTTTGCTTTTGTTGTCTGTGCTGCAGAAATACTCAACAAAATACTAGGAAACCAATCTCATCAACACATTAAAAAGATGATTCACCGTGATCGACTGATTCATCCCAGGGATGCAAGGATGGTTCAATATATGGAAGTTAGTAAATGTGATACATCACATTAACATAACCAAGAATAAAAACTCTATGATCATTTTAATAGATGCTGAAAAAGCATTCAATAAAATTCAACGTCCTTTCACGACAAAAACTCTTAACAAATTGCATATCAAAGGAACATGCTTGAACACAGTAAAGGCCACATAGGACAAATTCATAGCTAACATCATACTGAACAGGGAAAAATTGAAATCTTTTCCTCTAAGACTTGAAACAAGACAAGAATGCCCACTTTTACCACTTACATTAAACACAGTACTGGAAGTTCTAGGCAGAGCCATTAGGCAACAGAAAGAAATAATGGACATCCAAATCTGAAAGGAGGAAGCCAAATTGTCCCTGGTTGCAGATGACATGGTCATATTTATAGAAAACTCCAAAGATTGCACCAAAAAACTGTTAGAACTAATAAATAAATTTAGTAAATTTACAGAATACAAATCAACATATAAAAATTAGTAGTATTTCTATAAACCAATAGCAAACTCTCTGAAAAAGAAATCAAGACGGCAATTTCATTTGCAATAGCTAAAGAAAAAAACCTAGGAATAAACTTAACTGAGGAGGTGAAAGATCCCTATAGTAAAAACTATAAAACATGGATGAAAGAAATTGAATAAGACACAAAAAAATGGAAAGGTAACCTGTGATTATGGATTGGAAGAATTAATATTGTTAAAATGTTCGTATTACCTAAAGCTATCTGCAGATTCAATGCAATCCCTATGAAAATACCAAAGACATTCTTTACAGAAATGGAAAAAAAAAATCTTAAATTCATATTGAAATGCAGAAGACTCTGAATACTCAAAGCAATCTGGAGCAAAAAAGTAAATAAATAAAGCAACAGGTATCACACTACCTGATTTTAAAATACACTACAAGGCTATAGTAATCAAAACAGCATGGTACTGGCATAAAAACAGACATATAGAATAGTGAAACAGAATAGAGAACCCAGAAATAAATCTATGCATTTACAACCAATTGATTTTCACAAAGATGCCAATAACATACATTGGGAGAAAGAGCAGCCTCTTCAATAAATGGTGCTGGGAAAAGTGATTATATTCAGAAGAATGAAACTAGACCCCTACCTCTCATGATATGCAAAAATCAACTCAAATTAAGACTGTAATGTAAGACTGGGCATGGTAGCTCATGCCTGTAATTCCAGCACTTTGGGAGGCCAAGGTGGGCAGATCACCTGAGATCAAGAATTCGAGACCACCCTGGCCAACATGGCAAAACCCCGTCTCTACTGAAAATACAAAAATTATCTGGGTATGGTGGCAGGTGCCTGTAATCCCAGCTACTTGGGAGGCTGAGGCATGATAATCACTTGAATCTGGGAAGCTGAGGTTGCAGTAAGCCAAGCTTGCCCCATTGCACTCCAGCCTGGGGGATAGAGTGAGACTCTGTCTCCAAAAAAAGACTGTAATGTAAGATCCAAAACTATGAAACTACTAGAAGAAAACATAAGGGATATGCTTCACAAAATTGGACTGAGCAAGGATCTTTTTAATAAGACCTAAGAAGGACAGACAACATAACTATTTTATTTATTAATAATTTATTAAATAAGATTAATTTTAAAAATTAACTTATGAAATTAATGATTTATTAATATACATGTTTCTATGAATTTCCATAAGTCCTGCTTTAATAGTATGTAGTAGGTTTTGACCTACATACTGTGGTATTTTTATGATTTCTTTTTCTAGATATTTTGATATTTCAATATTTCTACCCTCTCTGAGCTAAGAGTTGTTATAACAGAAAACTTTTTAACATTTAGGTGCTATTGACCATTGTTTTCTGAATTTTGTTAATTTCTCATTTTTTGCATTGATCGTACTGTTTCTACTTCTTAAAATTTATTGAAGTTTTCTTTGAGGCCTAGTGGGTGGTTAATTTCTATGACTGTTACACAAAAAGGTGTATACTTCATTATCAAGGTATATTTTGAGGCATATCAATTAGACTATATCTATGTCATTTAGCACTATATATTTTGCTACTTAGTACTTCTACACCTTGACTAATTTTTCGCACTGGATGTGTCAAAAACAGAAAGAAGAAAATTAAAGCCTCCTTTAAATGGGGGAAAGAATAGGTTTTTCAACAAATGCAACCTGGACAACTGCATATCCATATGAAAAGAAGGGAATGGAACCACCTTTCCACTCCATACACAAAAATTAACTCATAATGAATCAAAGAGCTAAATGTAAGAAATAGCACTATGAAATTCTCAAAAGAAAATGTAGGTATAAATCTTTATGACCTTGATTAGGTATGGATTCTTAGATGTGATACCAAAAACACAAGCAACATAAGAAAAAATAGAGAATGTGGAAATAATCAAAATTAAAAGGGTTTTTCCTTCAAAGGATACCATCAAGAAAATAAAAAAAAAAAAACCAAGGATTTGGAGAAAATTTTAACAAGTCATATATGTGATAAGGGACTTGTATTTAAAATAATATGTAATGAAAAAGGGGGGCACATTCCAAGATGGCCAAATAGAAACAGCTTCGGTCTGCATCTCCCAGCGTGATCAACACAGAAGACAGGTGATTTCTGCATTTCCAACTGAGGTACCTGGTTCATCTCACTAGGACGCTTGGACAGAGGGTGCAGCCCACAGAGGGCAAGCTGAAGCAGAGCGGGTGTCACCTCACCCAGGAAGCATGAGGGGTCGGGGGATTTCCCTTTCCTAGCCAAGGGAAGCCATGACAGACTACCTGGAAAAATGGGGCACTCCCGCCCAAATACTGTGCTTTTCCCAAGGTCTTAGCAACCGGCAGACAAGGTGATTCTCTTCTGTGCCTGGCTCGATGGGTCCCACACCCACAGAGCCTTGCTCACTGCTAGCACAGCAGTCTGAGATCAATCTGCAAGGCCGCAGCCTGGCTGGGGGAGGGGCATCCAACATTGCTGAGGCTTAAGTAGGTAAACAAAGCAGCCTGGAAGCTCAAACTAGGTGGAGCCCACCACAGCTCAACAGGACCTACTGCCTCTAGACTCTACCTCTGTGGGCAGGGCATAGCTGAACAAAAGGCAGTAGACAACTTCTGCAGACTTAAATGTCCCTGTCTGACAGCTCTGAAGAGAGCAGTTGTTCTCCCAGCATTGCATTTGAGCTCTGAGAATGGACAGACTGCCTCCTCAAGTGGGTCCCTGACCCCCTTGTAGACTAACTGGGAGACACCTCCCAGTAGGGGCCAACAGACACCTCATATAGGTGGCTGCCCTTCTGGGATGAAGCTTCCAGAGGAAGGATCAGGCAGCAATATTTGCTGTTCTGCAATATTTGCTATTCTGCAGCCTGCACTGGAGATACCCAGGCAAACAGGGTCTGGAGTGGAACTCCAGCAAACTCCAACAGACCTGCAGCTGAGAGACCTGACTGTTAGAAGAAAACTAATGAGCAGAAAGGAATAGCATCAACATTAACAAAAAGGACATCCATACCAAAACCTCATCCATAGGTAACCAACATCAAAGAACAAAGGTAGATAAAACCACATAGATGGGGAGAAACCAGAGCAGAAAAGCTGAAAATTCTAAAAATCAGAGCACCTCTTCCCCTCCAAAGGATCACAACTCCTCGCCAGCAATGGAACAAAGCTGGATGGAGAATGACTTTGATGAGTTGACAGAAGTAGTCTTCAGAAGGTCGGTAATAACAAACTTCTCTGAGCTAAAGGAGTATGTTCAAACCCATTGCAAGGAAGCTAAAAACACTGAAAAAAGATTAGATGAGTGGCTAACTAGAATAAACAGTATAGAGAAGACCTTAAATGACCTTGATGGAGCTGAAAACCATGGCATGAGAACTTCGTGAAGCATGCACAAGCTTCAATAGCTCATTCAATCAAGTGGAAGAAAGGGTATCAGTGATTGACGATCAAATTAATGAAATAAAGCAAGAAGACAAGGTTAGAGAAAAAAGAGTAAAAAGGAATGAAGCCTCCAAGAAATATGGGACTATGTGAAAAGACCAAATCTACATCTGATTGGTGTACCTGAAAGTGATGGGGGGATGAAGCCAAGTTGGAAAACACTCTGCAGGATATTATCCAGGAGAACTTCCCTAACCTAGCAAGGCAGGCCAACATTCAAATTCGGGAAATACAGAGAACACCACAAAGATATTCCTCAAGAAGAGCAACCCCAAGACACATAACTGTCAGATTCAACAAGGTTGAAATGAAGGAAAAAGTATAAGAGCAGCCAGAAAGAAAGGTCGGGTTACCCACAAAGGGAAGCCCATCAGATTAACAGTGGATCTCTCAGCAGAAACCCTAAAAGCCAGAAGAGAGTGGGGGCCAATATTCAACATTCTTAAAGAGAAGAAATTTCAACCCAGAATTTCATATCCAGCCAAACTAAGCTTCATACGTGAAGGAGGAATAAAATCCTTTACAGACAAGCAAATGCTGAGACAAGCAAAAGCACCAGGCCTGCTTTACAAGAGCTCCTGAAGGAAGCACTAAACATGGAAAGGAAAAACCGGTACCAGCCACTGCAAAAACATGCCAAATTGTAAAGACCATCAATGCTAGGAAGAAACTGCATCAATTAACAGGCAAAATAACCAGCAAACACCATAATGACAGGATCAAATTCACACATAGCAATATTAACTTTAAATGTAAATGGGCTAAATGCCCCAATTGAAAGACACAGACTGGAAAATTGGATAGAGTCAAGACCCATCAGTGTGCTGTATTCAGGAGACCCATCTCACATGCAAAGACTCACATAGACTCAAAATAAAGGGATGGAGGGGGATCTACCAAGCAAATAGAAAGCAAAAGAAAAAGCAGGGGTTGCAATCCTAGTCTCTGATAAAACAGACTTTAAACCAACAAAGATCAAAAGAGGCAAAGAAGACCATTACATAATGGTAAAGGGATCAATTCAACCAGAAGAGCTAACTATCCTAAATATATACGCACCCAATACAAGAGCACCCAGATTCATAAAACAAGTCCTTAGAGACCTACAAAGAGACTTAGACTCCCACAGAATAATAATGGGAGACTTTAACACCCCACTGTCAATATTAGACACATCAACGAGACAGGTTAACAAAGATATCCAGGACCTGAACTCAGCTCTGCACCAAGCAGACCTAATAGACAGCTACAGAACTCTCCACCCCAAATCAACAGAATATACATTCTTCTCAGCACCACATCACACTTATTCCAAAATTGACCAATAGTTGGAAGTAAAGCACTCCTCAGCAAATGTAAAAGAACGGAAATCACAACAAACTGTCAGACCCACTGCAATCAAATTAGAACTCAGGATTAAGAACTCACTCAAAACCGCACAACTACATGGAAACTGAACAACCTGCTCCTGAGTGACTACTGGGTAAATAACGAAATGAAGGCAGAAATAAAGATGTTCTTTCAAACCAATGAGAACAAAGATACAACATGTCAGAATCTCTGGGACACATTTAAAGCAGTGTGTAGAGGGAAATTTATAGCACTAACTGCCCACAAGAGAAAGCAGGAAAGATCTAAAATTGACACCCTAACATCAAAATTAGAAGAACTAGAGAAGCAAAAGCACACACATTCAAAAGCTAGCAGAAGGCAATAAATAACTAAGATCAGAGCAGCACTGAAAGAGATAGAGACACAAAAAACCTTTCAAAAAATTAATGAATTCAGGAGCTGGTTTTTTGAAAAGATTAACAAAATTGATAGACTGCTAGCAAGACTAATAAATAAGAAAAAAGAGAAGAAGTCTCAAATAGACGCAATAAAAAATGACAAAGGGGATATCACCACCGATCTCACAGAAATACAAACTACCATCAGAGAATACTATAAACACTTCTACAAAAATAAACTGGAAAGTCTAGAAGAAATGGATAAATTCCTGGACACATACACCCTCCGAAGACTAAACCAGGAAGAAGTTGAATCTCTGAATAGACCAATAACAGGCTCTGAAATTGAGGCAATAATTAATAGCCTACCAACGAAAAAAATTCCAGGACCAGAAGGATTCACAGCCGAATTCTACTAGAGGTACAAAGAGGAGCTGCTACCATTCCTTCTGAGAGTATTCTAATCAATAGAAAAAGAGGGAATCCTCCCTAACTCATTTTATGAGGCCAACATCATCCTGATACCAAAGGCTTGCAGAGACACAACAAAAAAAGAGAATTTTAGATGAATATTCCCAATGAACATCAATGCAAATATCCTCAATAAAATACTGGCAAGCCGAGTACAACAGCACATCAAAAAGCTTATGTACCACAATCAAGTCAGCTTCATCCCTAGCGTGCAAGGCTGGTTCAACATACACAAATCAATAAACGTAATCCATCACATAAACAGAACCAATGACAGAAACCACATGATTATCTCAACAGATGCAGAAAAGGCCTTCGGCAAAATTCAACAGCTTTCTTGCTAGAAACACTCAATAAACTAGGTATTGATGGAACGTAACTCAAAATAGTAAGAGCTATTTATGACAAACCCACAGCCAATATCATATTGAATGAGCAAAAACTGGAAGCCTTCCCTTTGAAAACCAGCACAAGAAAATGATGCCCTCTCTCACCACTCCTGTGCAACATATTGTTGGAAGTTCTGGCCAAGGCAATAGGCAAGAGAAAGAAATAAAGAGCATTCAATTAGGAAAAGAGGAAGTCAAATTGTCCCTGTTTGCAGATGACATTGTATATTTAGAAAACCTCATCATCTCAGCCCAAATCTCCTTAAGCTGATAAGCAACTTCAGCAAAATCTCAGGATACAAAATCAAGTGCAAAAATCACAAGCATTCCTATACACCAATAACAGACAAACAGAGAGCTAAATCATGAGTGAACTCCCATTCACAATTGCTACAAAGAGAATAAAATACCTAGAAATCCAACTTACAAGGGATGTGAAGGACCTCCTCAAGGAGAACTACAAACCACTGTTCAACGAAATAAAAGAGGACACAAACAAATGGAAGAATATTCCATGCTCATGGATAGGAAGAATCAATATCATGAAAATGGCCATACTGCCCAAGGTAATTTATAGATTCAATGCCATCCCCATTAAGCTACCAATGACCTTCTTCACAGAATTGGAAAACTACTTTAAAGTTCATATGGAGCAAAAAAGAGCCCACATTGCCAAGTCAATCCTAAGGAAAAAGAACAAAGCTGGAGACATCACGCTACCTGACTTCAAACTATACTACAAGGCTACAGTAACCAAAACAGCATGGTACTGGTACCAAAACAGATATATAGACCAACGGAACAGAACAGAGGCCTCAGAAATAACACCACACATCTACAATCATCTGATCTTTGACAAACCTGACAAAAACAAGAAATGGGGAAAGAATTCCCTGTTTAATAAATGGTGTTGGGAAAACTGGCTAGCCATATGTAGAAAGCTGAAACTGGATCCCTTCCTTACACCTTATACAAAAATTAATTCAAGATGGATTAAAGACTTAAATGTTAGACCTAAAACCATAAAAACCCTAAAAGAAAACCTAGGCGATACCTTTCAGGACATAGGCATGGGCAAGGACTTCATGACTAAAACACCAAAAGCGATGTTAACAAAAGTCAAAATAGGCAAATGAGATCTAATTAAACTAAAGAGCTTCTGCACAGCAAAAGAAACTATCATCAGAGTGAACAGACAACCTACAGAATGGGAGAAAATTTTTGCAATCTACCCATTTGACAAAGGGCTAATTTCCAGAATCTACAAAGAACTTAAACAAATTTACAAGAAGAAAACAAACAACCCCATCAAAAAGTGTGCAAAGATATTAACAGACACTTCTCAAAAGAAGACATCTATGCAGCCAACAGACACATGAAAAAATGCTCGTCATCACTGGTCATTAGAGAAATGCAAATCAAAACCACCATGAGATACCATCTCACCCCAGTTAGAATGGCAATCATTAAAAAGTCAGGAAACAATAGATGCTAGAGAGGATGTGGAGAAATAGGAACACTTTTACACTGCTGGTGGGAGTGTAAATTAGTTCAACCATTGTGGAAGACAGTGTGGTGATTCCTCAAGGGTCTAGAACTAGAATTACCATTTGACCCAGCAATCCCATTACTGGGTATATACCCAAAGGATTATAAATCATGCTACTATAAAGACACATGCACACGTATGTTTATTGCAGCACTATTCACAATATCAATGACTTGGAACCAATCCAAATATCCATCAGTGATAGACTAGATTAAGAAAATGTGGCACATATACACCATGGAATACTCTGCAGCCATAAAAAAATAAAGGATGAGTTCATGTCCTTTGTAGGGACATGGATGCGAATGGAAACCATCATTCTGAGCAAACTATCTCAAGGACAGAAATCCAAACACCACATGTTCTCACTCATAGGTGGGAATTGAACAATGAGATCACTTGGACACAGGGCAAGGGAACATCACACACCGGGGCCTGTTGTGGAGTGGGGGACTGGGGGAGGGATAGCATTAGGAGAAATATCTAATGTAAATGATGAGTTGATGGGTGCAGCAAACCAACATGGCACGTGTATACCTATGTATCAAACCTGCACCTTGTGCACATGTACCCTAGAACTTTAAGTATAATAATAAAGACAAATAAATAAACAAAAGCAATAATAAGAAAAGTTTTAAAAAGTAACTATTACAATTCAATAATACAAAGACAAATAACTCAATTTTAAAATGAGAAAAGGATTTCAACAAACATTTCTCCAAAGAAGATACAAAATGTTAGCCAAACACACGGGAAGATTTTCAGCATCATTCATCATTAGGGAAATGCAAACCCAAATCACAATGAGATATCACTTGACACCAATTAGGTTGGCTATATTCAAAAAGACAAAAAATAACAAGTGTTGGCAAGGATGTGGGAAAATTGGAACCCTCATACGTTGCTGGTCAGAATGCAAAATGTTGCAACCTCTTTGAAAAGCAGCCTGGCTGTGTCTCAAATGATTAAGAATAGAGTTACCATGTGGTCCAACAATTCTACCACTTGATATCTACCCAAGAGAAATGAAAACATGTCCACACAAAAGCTTTTGTATGAATGTTCATAGCAGCACCATACACAATAGCCCAACAGTGGAAAAAACCCAAATGTCCATAAATTGATGAATAGATTAATAAAATGTAGTAACCCATATAATGGAATATTCATCAGCAATAAAAACAAATCAAGTACTTGATGCTTTTGCCTCACAACTCTTAAGATTCTTTCCTTTGTCCTGACTTTAGATAATCTGATGACTATGTGCCTAGGTGATGATCTTTTTGCGATGAATTTCCCGGTGTTCTTAGAGCTTCTTGTATGTGGATGTCTAGATCTCTGGTAAAGCCAAGGAAGTTTTCTTCGATTGGTCCCTCAAATATGTTTTCCAAACTTTTAGATTTCTCTTCTTCCTTAGAAACACCAATTATTCTTAGGTTTGGATGTTTAATATAGTCCCAAACTTCTTGGAAGCCTTTTTCATTTAAAAAAAATATTTTTTTCTTTGTCTTTGACAGATTGGGTTAATTTGAAAGCTTTGTCATCAAGCTCTGAGGTTCTTTCTTCTGCTTCTTTGATTCTATTGCTGAGACTTTCCAGTGCATTTTGCATTTCTTTAAGTGTGTCCTTGATTTCCAGAAGTTGTGACTGGTTTTTATTTATGCTATCTATTTCACTGAAAATTTTTCCTTTCATATCCTGCATCACGTTTTTGATTCTGTCACTATCTTCTGTGTCCTTGCCAATATTTTAATTAAATTATTCACTCTGTGGTCAGTTATCTTCACTTTGTTTTCTCTGTGAAGTTATATTTTTGTGATCTTATTAGAGCATTCATATTTTTCTTATATTAGTTATCTTTATAGTTATAAATTGATCTTAGTCCTCTGGTGTTTGTTTATTCTCACTAGTTATAACTGTGAATATTATTATATTTCTTCCTTTTCTCTACTTTTATCTCTGGATCCAGCAGCATACTGATTTTAGTCAATAATTTCTTTTCTGGTGTTTGCTTTGATATAACTGTGTTTCTGATTTATGACTTGATTTGCCAACTTGAAATGAAATCCTTTGACTTCCAGCTGTTTTAAATTAAACAGTAAACACATTTTCTCATTCCAATTTCTTTTCCTCTTCTCCTCTCAATGTTTCAGTTATGTTTTATCTGCCACTCTAACTCACATTTTTCTAGTTTTAGTGGTATTGTTAAATATATAGTCTCCCTCAATCTTTTCCCCAAACTTATTGATTGACTGAATTTTGTCTTTTATTGGTTCCCACAAAAAGACATCAACAAAATAATATTGCTCCAGTTTTTGAACCCTTATTAAAACTATTGTTTGTAGCCCTTATACTTCAAGAAGAGTTTGCATATATATTCTTATCTCAAAGTCTCTTTGCTTGAGAATCTCATGGGATTGTATCTGGTATTCAGTGTTGCTGTGTAAAAATAGGAAGGCAGCCTGAATTCTTCTTTCTTGTAAAATTGACCTAATCTTTTCACCTGTTTGCCCAAAGGATTCTTTATCTTTGAAGCCCAGCAACTTTATTGGGATATGTCTCATTGGTCATTCTGGGTCTTTCTTTATTTCTTCTATTCTATCACACCAACTTTCTCATTCTCAACCTCTGTGAATCTACTGTGCTTTTTATACTATCTGATTCTTTTGCCCCATTTTGTTTTTATTTCCTTAATTCTTCTATTTTTTTTCTTGGACTACGCCTTTCCTTAGTTGTGCAAGCTCATATCTTATCTCTTCCTGCTATGCTACCATACTTTCCCTGAATTATTCCATTACTGCGTTATATATCATCTTTCATCCAGGTGATCACTTTAATTTGAAGGATTTTTTTTCCTCCAAATTCATGGCAAGACATTTGTTCATAACTTTCATTGGTATGGTAATATTTTACAGAAGGATGTACTTTATTAATACATTTTTTGCCTTTTTTCCCTTTTGTCTTGGAGTGTAGATATAATTTTTATTATTCATCTTTGAATGGTTTTCATTTTCCTAAGCTCTGTATTTATAAGGGCTTTCTTGAGGCAGGACCAGGTCAGCTTTCCTGTCTAGCATGCTTGCCCAGTGCAAAGGTTCTTCTTTTCCACAGTCTCCACAAAGATAGAACGCTTCTCAAAAAAATGTGCCTTGTCTTTCTGAATCTTTATTTGGCCTTGCTTCTTCTTTTTTATGAAATTCATTGTAGTCCCATTGGGATAGAAGGTCACATCCTGCTTCTGCCACACTTTTGCCAGCAAGGGGTACAGCTTCTGACTCTCAAGACATACCCATCACTTGCGGGAAGGAAATTGTTAGTAGTGTGTTCTGAGATCTGTCATGGCTGGTCTCCTACAACTGAGGTCTTGAGATCTGTCTTTAGCCTCTCCCAAATTCTTCCCAGAAGAATTCAGTTGCTTTTAGAAAATCTTAAAAGTATTTTAAGATTTAGGATAAATACTTAAAAGTATTTAAACTCTCTCCTGAAGTTTATTTAACAACTGAGTTTTTGTTCTGAGTTTTCCATTCTTTATTTGCCTTAGGGTGGTTCCAGGGAGAGAAGTTTGGAGAAGGCTGCATGACACAGCCATGAGTATACCCTGGGAGTTTCCACTCCATCCCCAATCTTCACCAAAAGGTCGGTGCTTCTGAAGGTATTTTTTTCCTTCTAATGCCTTAGTTTCTTTATACAGTGGCCAAAAATAGTACAAGAATATCTTCATGGCAACTACAGGCATTGCTCATTGTATGGCAAGCTGATTTATGGAACTTTTCCACCACAGAATTGATGGTTCTGAGCATGAACTCAAACAGCAGTTACCTGAAAATCCAGACACATGAGGTCTTATCCCCCAATCTGTCAGTTCTGTCAGGGTGAAATGTACACCTTCTCAGCCTTCTGCCGTCTTTGGTGCTCATTGCTAAATGGTTCAGTAGAAATGCCTCAGAGGAATCATCTTGGTGCTGGCTCCAAGGCTCTGTGCAGTCAGCCAGGCTATGAAAGAAGGCAGCCTGTGCCTTCTGCAGACTCATTCCTGCTCCATCCTCAACCTAATCTTCCTGAATACACTCTCCATTCAAGAGCCGATGGAAAAATGGATCACTGACAAATAACGAATTATTGTATGAATTAACCTCTTGCTGGCAACTGGGCAGTTTGATAGCAGACTCAAACTGGGTGATTTGAGAATTTAATAAAGGGACTACTAATTCATCCTGTGCTAATATGAACCCTCATTTAGGGTTGAGAGAGAGTAGCCAAGGGATAGTGCAGTAGTTGGGGATTTATAAATGGCAGAGAGCCTTTACCATTTCTTGACCTGGAGGGGCTAAATGGCACAGGAAACTCCCAAGAGTATTGCATAGCTAGGGCTTCTGGAAAGGAGCTTCAGCCTTCAGTAGCGGGCCATAGGCTGTAGAAGGAGGGAAGTAGGGAAAAGAATCTCACCCTCTCTGTGTCACCTTCTCAGCTCCTGCCAGTGCTTCTCATTGACCAAACCAAATCAACAGCCAGATAGCAAATGGAGTTACTTGATCAAGTCCTTCTCCTATGATGGGGGGAAGACAGTGGATCTGGAGGGGCAGAAAGAAAATAAACAACCCTACAGGGATCCACCAATTGCTTTTATTCAGAATAAAATTTTATTCAGAATAAAATTTCAAAGCTATTTTATTCTGTACCAAACATTGCAAATGTTGGCTTGCGGAAAGCAAATACAAGATTATTCTAAAGAAAACATTAAGCCTGAGGCCATATATCAATTACAAGGTGAATTTTAGGGCTCAACACAGTTATATATCATCAAGTTCAAATGAACAAATGCCTGGATTTGAATGCTAAGGCATAGGATTATTTCAGTATGCCCACACTGAGCATTTTCTGAAAATCATCAAGCTTTTATTACCATTTTATCCTAAATCCCCTGACCACTTCTCATTCAATTTCCATGAACAGGCCTCCTCTTTCCACCCTTATTTTAATCCTGGAGTTTCCTAACTCAGCCTTCTCCTCTGCTAATTCTACTCCTTCTCATAGACAGGTAACTTTTTCTGTTCTTTGACATCAGTTTCCACATCTTCTCTAGTGAGATTTCATACTATTTCTTTAGCTCAGCCCTCCCTTATGAATTCCCAGCCCGTAGAACATAGCTGCCAACTGGACATTTTCACCTGGATACTTTATAGACATCTTAAATCATGTTGAAAAACTAACTCATTATCTCAAGCATTCCCAAACAACCTTCTAACTCACATGTGTGTGCACGTGCACACACACACACACACACAGACACACACAGACACCCTGCCTATTCCTGAATTCTCAAACTTTTAAAATATTTTATGGCCTTCATTTTTGTTTTCTAACAAAAATAGATAAATGTATGAATGGAATTTTTTTTGGCAGAGAAATAAGTAAATATTTTTAAAATTTCTTCAGTGTTTTCTACAATGAAAAGGAAATCAACAATTTCTGTAGTCTATGTAGGGATCAGTTTCCCAAACCCATGACCCATTAGTAATCATCAACACCTTATCCCTGGTGTCCCATATCCCGGTGGTTATAAATTCATGGTTAAGGCACATAGCTCATGTCTTCCCTGCTTGGAACTGTATGCCCATGTCCGGCATTAAAACAGCTATTTCTTGAATGAGTAACTCTATGTCTTTTAGCTCTACCCTCTAACTATCTCCACTGCCAGCCCTGCTTCATCTGATTTGAGTCAATAATTTCTTTTCTGGTGTTTGCTTTGAGGACCTATGTCAAGATCTGCTGCCTCCACCTTCACATAGGTTCTCAGTGTCTTTCTCCTATAGCACCAAAGGGCCTTCCAGAGGCCTTCGTGCCTCCAAATATTCACTCTCTAATCCTTTCTCTTCACTGCAGCCAATTACCTTTCTAAAGGGCAATTGTGGTCCCTCTTTAATTTAATTTTATTTTATTTTATTTGAGACCGGTTCTGGCTCTGTCACCCAGTTTGGAGTTCGATGGTGCAATCTCAGCTCACTGCAACCTCTGCCTCCCAGGCTCAAGCTGTCCTGCCACCTCAGCCTCCCAGGTAACTGGGACTATAGGTGCATGCCACCATGCCCAGCTAATTTTTGTATATCTTTGTAGAGATGAAGTTTCACCATGTTGCCAGGCTGGTCTCGAACTCCTGAGCTCAAGTTATCTGCCCACCTCGGCCTTCCAAAGTGCTGGTATTACAGGCATGAGCCACTGAGCCCATAAATAATAATAAGAAAACTCACTACTTCTGCCTTGCTGGCTGGGCCACAGACGATTCCTGTGTATTTGCCAAAACAGTATGAACACACTTGCATTTGCAGGTTAGAGACGAAGTATGTCCACTCTAGGTTCTTGCTGCCCTTGAGCTACCTTCCAGTTTGCTACCTCCTATCTACAGGACTAAGACCCAAGTCCTTAGCATGGAAATCAGTTTTCCTTTTCAGCCTCATTTCCTGCCTTACCCATCCACTCACTTAGAACTTGGATTCTTCAACCTCTTGCAGTCCCCTAAAATGTTTTCTGTGTGCCATGCCCCTTTTGCCTTCCCCAGGAGTTCCTATTTATGCTTCAAGAAGCGTCTCAAATAGCACTCCCTCCATGATGCCTTTGTGAACTCTCTAGCATTAGCTGCTCCTTCCTCTGATGTTGTCCTATTTTGTCTATCTCTGTGTTGTGCAATAATTACATCTTTACATTTCTGTTGGCCCAGCACAAGCCCTACAGGCCAGGGCTGTATTGTAGTTTTCTTTGTCATCCTACCCACCAGTGCCAAATTTGGAAAATAGCAAGAACTCAATCAATAGATGCTAAACTAATGAACACTTTATTAGCCTACATTTATGGAGCATTCTTGGTACCCATTAAACAGTTTCATCTCTCTCATATGTCAGTGTTATGTTTCACTGCAGCTTTCCCTAAGGAATTTTGTGAGAAATATGGAGTATTGCAGCACTATTCTTTGGTCACATGGGGGTTTAATTCCTATTTATACTTTTCTTGTATTACTAGAAATAATGACTGTAACTACTTATCTGGCAAATCTCTGAAATTTCTTTTTGAGGAAATTGTTATTGTTGGAGAAATTTGCAAAGCCTGACTCTGCCAGGGCCCTATTCCTCATATCTAAGCAGTTAATTCTCTACTACGTTATGTTTAGATTTCAGCTCTGGAAACACTCTTTGAATGCCTCCTTTGTGCAGATTTATCCAACTGTCTCCTCTTTCTTTCATTAAGCTTGCCCTGTAAAGCCATATTCCTTCTGTTTTCAATTGTGAATTTATTTCCTCTGGAGCTTTCTGACTTAGAATCTATTTGAACTTCTATAGAAACTTTGGTTGAAAAGGAAAAAAAGAAAAAAAAGGGCCTGTTTTTAAAGGTTTTCTCTTTCACCTAATATTAGAGGGGATTTCTTTGTGATTAAACAAATTTGTTATAAAGTAACACACACTGTGAAATATCCAAAAAACTACAATGTCATTACAAATATATTTTTCTTATCAGAGAAGGCAACAGGCAAATCAGCCACTCTTGCAAGGTCATATTTCACAGAGACAGCTGAATTCACCCACTGTTGAATTATGTTATAAAGCCAGTGATTTAGTATTGTCATCTATTTTGATTGACATCAAAAGCCTTCCAGGACAGTAAATGTAAAGACGTTAGAAGAAAATCACTTACAAAATGGCTTGATAGTTCATGTTAATGAGTTTTAAAATGCGGTATAAGAACTTAATCAAATCAGACAGCTCCATAAAATAATTAATTTGGTCATTGGCTCTCTTTCCAAAATGACTTTGTTGTACTGAGTAAGGTGAGAATTTTTCTGTGGCTAAAACATTCACAACTAGATTCGAAATGACATGGCCTGGGAAAAGTTATGGATTAACCAAAGTTTCTCAGGAGTTATTTATATTTGGCCTCTTGTTAAATGAGATGCATGTCTTTTCTGAAGTTTCATTTTAATGAAAGAGAAAGAAGAATATGAATGACATGTATTAAAGACCCCGAGCCCACACTTAAAACCTCAATTTTGGATAACTTGTGTGTTACCTTTTAGAAATTAGGGTGACATTGGGATGCTATTATGGGTCGCCAACAGAAGGGGATTCAGGAATATCTCCATACTGCCCCAGACCACAGCAATAATTTTCTGCAGTGTCAAGAGAAAAACACAGGACAATAACCAGTTGAAAGCAGCAAAGTTCTGCATTATTTTTTGCTGTCCTCTTGTCCCAAACTCTAGAGGAGATTATTAGAAACATAGTATCTGCCCCTGTAGAATTATGGGCTTATGACAAGACTAGAGACCTAAGGAGATAGTTTCTTGTCTATCCGGGCTCAGACACCAACCTCTTTCATGCACTTCCAGACTGAAGTTGTTTCTAAGGTCAGCTTTAAGGAGAAAATTACATATAATCAGAATTAACCTCCAGAATTCATAAATCACCTTCCATTGGTATAGATCACTGTCTCTTGGATTGAGCAGCAGATTAAGTAGTCAGATTGCATTTAGGTTTACATTATATAAAATTTAATATGTTTTGGCTGTGCACGGTGGCTCACACCTGTAATCCCAGCACTTTAGGAAGCCAAGGTGGGAGGATGGATAGAGGTCAGGAGTTCAAGACCAGCTTGGGCAACATAGCAAGACCTCATCTCTATAAAAACTTTAAGAATTAGCTGGACACAGTGGCACATGCCTGTAGTCCCAAATACTTGGGAGGCTGGGGCAGAAGGATCGTTTGAGCCCAGGAGTTTGAGGCTGCAGTGAGCTATGATCACGACACTGCACTCCAGTCTGGGTGACAGAATGAGACCGTGTCTCTTTAAATACTAGGAATCACCTTCAGAATGGCATTGAAATGCAGGAAGTCTGCCAGGCAGTGCATGAGGGAAGAGCAGAGTCATAGACTCTCCTCAGACTATCTTATTGATAGACAAGTTACAGGTACTTTTAAAATCAGTCTCTCCTTTCCTTCCTCTCTCTCTCCTTTTCTCAGCTTTCTGTCTCTCTCCTAGAGTTAAATTTTAATGAAAAAAATAATGTGAATTATTTGTGTGTTAAATATGTATAATATTTCTATGTATTTATATTATTAATATGACATAATAATATAATATTTGCATTATTAATATTTATTTAAAACCATCAGCACACACTTAGAACCTCCGTTTTGGGTAATGTAGTTATTACCACCATTCCTATCTGACATTTATTTGTGTATTTGTTCAGTGTATATCTGTGTCTTCTGTGAGACTGTGGGGTTTATGAAGAAAGGGACTATGTATCTCTTGGCTCACCATTTCATTCTCACGACTAGCATGGAGCCAAAGAGGAGATGAAAACATTTTTATCAAATGAATGGCTAAAGGAGAGAGACCATTAGACATTACTGCCTTTGGAAGTTCTCTTAGTAACTGTGGCTCAATCATGTTGCAGTGTTATAGACACCTTTATAATTTACAAAGAGCTTTCACAAACATGGCCTCATTATAAAGGTGACAACCATGATTGTGCCCCACACCAGTTTGTAGAAGAAGAAACTGAGACTTGGAGAGGCTAACTAACCTATCCAAAGTTGCACAGCTAACCTATGGCAGAACTAGGTCCTGAACCCCTGTCTTCTAACCCTTAGCCAGACCAGTTGGAGTTCCCCATCCCCAGTGACCTCTCCTACATTTATGGGGACTCTTGTGTGTCAGAGTTTGTGACTCTGTGCCCGTGTAAGGCAGTGATCACATCTTGTCCCTCACAACAGAGATGTATTAAGTGCCTACTATGCACCAGACATGCACAAAACTTCCAGGACGCAAACAAGAATGAGATGTATTTCTTGCCGTCAAAACAACTCACAATCTAATGCAGCATAGTGCTAAACATGTACATTTCTAATACACTGTTGAATATGTTTGTGGATGAAATCCTATCCTGCTTGCAGTTGCAATATGCAGGTTAAGTGGAAGGAAAAGCAAGGCTTGCTGGTTTGCACATACGTTAACAACTATTAGCTCAAGTTTGAAACAAGATTTTAACCATTCTGCACAAGTGTTAAGGAGTGCATATTTGCAGAGCTGAGGCCAGGAGGCTTAAATTTTAGAAACAGCTGTGGAACTCCTTTCAGTATGTACAGTTGGAAGGAGGCTGGCATTGTCAGGGAGTAGCTCTGGAAAATACAGGCACTGAATATATTTTATCTTTTCCCTTATTCCAGTGTTAGTGTCCCCATAGAATTCCAAGTGAGAAAATAACCTGCAAAGGTGTGAGGTGGGAATCATATTACAACATTCAAGCAGGTGAGATCCTCAGAGATGAAAGGGGAAGAAAATGGCACTTTAATGCATGAGAGTAATCTTCCAGGATTTGTACCAGGATGTGTTATATTTTGACAAGAAGAGTTCCCAGAAGGGTCAGTTTCAGGAACATCACATGAACCTCTGGAGAAAAGTAAATTGTTGATTGGCTGTCACACTTACTGTTTCAATATGCTGGGTAAAGCAAAGCGAGGAAAGGTGAGGTCTCACCAAGTGCAGATTACAAAACAAATGCATTCTTTGTGTGCTTTTTTCATAGTAGATGATTTTGAAACAAAAAGAGAAAAATAAACCTGTTGAGTAGAAACTTGGGAAGTAAAACTGAGTGATAGAGGATTAGTTTTCACATATAGGCGGTACACAGAGTTTGTACAGTTTCGTAGTTACAAGACAGGGTAGAATGAATATTTAAAGAGAAGACTGTTAGGAACAATGATTCAGAAGGATGAAGGAACTCGATGAGGTTGTGAGGGATTGAGAAGGAATGTTTTGCTTGAAACATGGAGTATGGCAACAATGAATGAGCCTAGCTTTGAATCAAAATGACCTGAAAAACTTCTGTAGAAAGTTTCCAACAAAGCAGTGCTGTATTATGGAAGATCCTGCCATATGGATTGAAACTTTGCTAGAACTTTTAATAGACGAGCCCTCATAAGTAAGATCCAGGCAACCAAATTACTACTCTTTGAATGCTATTGTGGGTATCATGTCAAGATCCAATGTTTTCTTTCCATGTTATACTAAAGAAATAAAACTTAATGTCTATAGTTCAGGTTATATTTGAAACTTTAATAGTTCTAGATTGAAGCTAGCATAAAAACACTGTATACTGAGCATGGTGGCTCACACCTGTAATCTCAATGCTTTGAGAGGCCAAGGCCAGAGGATCACTTGAGGCCAGGGGTTCAAGACCAACCTGAGCAACATAGCGAGACCCCATCTGATATGGTTTGGCTCTGTGTTCCCACCCAAATCTCACCTCAAATTGTAATAATTCCCATGTGTTAAGAGCGAGACCAGGTGGAGATAATTGAATCATGGTGGCAGTTTCCTCTATGCTGTTCTCATGATAGTGAGTTCTCATGAGATCTGACAGTTTTATAAGGGGCTTCCCCCTTTACTCAGCACTCATCCTCCCTCCTGCTGCCCTGCGAAGAGGTGCCTTCTGCCATGATTGTCAGTTTCCTGAGGCCTTCACAGCCATGCGGAACTATGAGTCAATTAAACCTCTTTTCTTTATAAATTACCCAGTCTTGGGTATTTCTTCATAGCAGCATGAAAACAGACTAATACAGTAAATTGGTACCAGGAGTAGTGGATCACTGCTGAAAACATACCCAAAAAATGAAAATAAAAAATTAGCCAGACATGATGGCATGCTCCTGAGGTCTAGCTATTCAGGAGGCTAAGGCAGGAGGATCACTTGAGCCCAGGAGTTTGAGGTTACAGTGAGCTATGATTGTGCCACTGCACTCTAGCCTGGGTGACAGGGTGAGACTTTGTCTCTAAAAAAGTGAAATTAAAAAAAAAGAAAGACTCCATAAATTACATTTTAAAGGGAAAAAAATGTTTATGACAATTACATTGTATATTCAAACAAAATGTATTCTTATTTCATAACCAATGAAAATCTGTGTTGACTGGAAAAGAGATTAATTATGGTCACTGAGAAGCAGAATGTAAAGCATTATTTGCAGGAAAAGAAAGCCTAGTTTCCTTTACATGCCACTCACATATTGGTATTTTCTCATTATTAGAACTTACATTTTTTTAAGTTCAGAGTTTTAAAATTCCCCAGAGACTTCTGCAAAATCTGAACCATCATTGAGTAATCCATCAAAAATCCAGAGGCATTAAAAGTTCCATGACTAATATGTGTGAAATGTTTGAAGATGAAACTCTCTTTTGTAATTATAGACCGCAGAATGTGGAATAGTTTCTGCCGTTTGAATTACCTACCTGAGGATACTACTTGAAAGTTCTATCTTCCGTAAATAACAGTCAGCCTCTTATAGAAGACAGGCAGTGTCTTCATACCTGGAGTAGAAATTATTTTAGAATCGTTTCCATGCAACATTTTTTCATTATTACTAAGATCTGGTGACTATGAAAGGGAGTAAACTTACACAGCTGGCTCTTTTCAGACAGAGAGATTCAATTTATTCTTGTTCCAATACTGTAGGAAAATAAAAAGGTTAAAATTACCTTTTGGATTCAATGTGATATTTTCCCTAGATACCTAAACAAATGGAAGACAGGCAGCTTTCCCAGCTTTGGAATAGGGGACAGTAAGGGATTTCCCTTGTAGCGTGTTGTGTTTTATCTGAAATCTGGCACTTTTCCATAATTAAAAAAGGGATTTAGATACTGAATTTAATCCTTAAAATGGCCAATATCTTGTAACTTTTCCAGATATTTCCCTGGTTCATCAAGAGGCAAGAGACTTACTTTAATTCTGATCTAATATGTACCTGCCTTTTAATTATGTGCTAAAACAATTTGGGAAATGGGATGGTTTAGTACAAACTTGCTCCTGCTGTGGAAATGGTGACTTGGTTGATCTAGGTTCTGGTCCAGAAATGTGCAGGTTTGGGTTTTTTTTTTTTTTTTTTATACTTTATGTTTTAGGGTACATGTGCACATTGTGCAGGTTGGTTACATATGTATACATGTGCCATGCTGGTGCGCTGCACCCACTAACTCATCATCTAGCATTAGGTATATCTCCCAATGCTATCCCTCCCCCCACCCCCCACCCCACCACAGTCCCCAGAGTGTGATATTCCCCTTCCTGTGTCCATGTGATCTCATTGTTCAATTCCCACCTATGAGTGAGAATATGCGGTGTTTGGTTTTTTGTTCTTGCGATAGTTTACTGAGAATGATGATTTCCAATTTCATCCATGTCCCTACAAAGGACATGAACTCATCATTTTTTATGGCTGCATACTATTCCATGGTGTATATGTGCCACATTTTCTTAATCCAGTCTATCATTGTTGGACATTTGGGTTGGTTCCAAGTCTTTGCTATTGTGAATAATTCCGCAATAAACATATGTGTGCATGTGTCTTTACAGCAGCATGATTTATAGTCCTTTGGGTATATACCCAGTAATGGGATGGCTGGGTCAAATGGTATTTCTAGTTCGAGATCCCTGAGGAATCACCACACTGACTTCCACAATGGTTGAACTGGTTTACACTCCCACCAACAGTGTAAAAGTGTTCCTATTTCTCCACATCCTCTCCAGCACCTGTTGTTTCCTGACTTTTTAATGATCGCCATTCTAACTGGTGTGAGATGGTATCTCATTGTGGTTTTGATTTTCATTTCTCTGATGGCCAGTGATGATGAGCATTTTTTCATGTGTTTTTTGGCTGCATAAATGTGTTCTTTTGAGAAGTGTCTGTTCATGTCCTTTGCCCACTTTTTGATGGTGTTGTTTGTTTTTTTCTTGTAAATTTGTTTGAGTTCATTGTAGATTCTGGATATTAGCCCTTTGTCAGATGAGTAGGTTGTGAAAATTTTCTCCCATTTTGTAGGTTGCCTGTTCACTCTGATGGTAGTTTCTTTTGCTGTGCAGAAGCTCTTTAGTTTAATTAGATCCCATTTGTCAATTTTGTCTTTTGTTGCCATTGCTTTTGGTGTTTTGGACATGAAGTCCTTGCCCAGGCCTATGTCCTGAATGGTAATGCCTAGGTTTTCTTCTAGGGTTTTTATGGTTTTAGGTCTAACGTTTAAGTCTTTAATCCATCTTGAATTGATTTTTGTATAAGGTGTAAGGAAGGGATCCAGTTTCAGCTTTCTACATATGGCTAGCCAGTTTTCCCAGCACCATTCATTAAATAGGGAATCCTTTCCCTATTGCTTGTTTTTCTCAGGTTTGTCAAAGATCAGATAGTTGTAGATATGCGGCGTTATTTCTGAGGGCTCTGTTCTGTTCCATTGATCTATATCTCTGTTTTGGTACCAGTACCATGCTGTTTTGGTTACTGTAGCCTTGTAGTATAGTTTGAAGTCAGGTAGTGTGATGCCTCCAGCTTTGTTCTTTTGGCTTAGGATTGCCTTGGTGATGCAGGCTCTTTTTTGGTTCCATATGAACTTTAAAGTAGTTTTTTCCAATTCTGTGAAGAAAGTCATTGGTAGCTTGATGGGGATGGCATTGAATCTATAAATTACCTTGGGCAGTATGGCCATTTTCACGATATTGATTCTTCCTATCCATGAGCATGGAATGTTCTTCCATTTGTTTGTATCCTCTTTTATTTCCTTGAGTAGTGGTTTGTAGTTCTCCTTGAAGAGGTCCTTCACATCCCTTGTAAGTTGGATTCCTAGGTATTTTATTCTCTTTGAAGCAATTGTGAATGGGAGTTCACTCATGATTTCACTCTCTGTTTGTCTGTTGTTGGTGTATAAGAATGCTTCTGATTTTTGTACATTGACTTTGTATCCTGAGACTTTGCTGAAGTTGCTTATCAGCTTAAGGAGATTTTGGGCTGAGACAATGGGGTTTTCCAGATATACAATCATGTCTTCTGCAAACAGGGACAATTTGACTTCCTCTTTTCCTAATTGAATACCCTTTATTTCCTTCTCCTGCCCAATTGCCCTGCCCAGAACTTCCAACACTATGTTGAATAGGAGTGGTGAGAGAGGGCATCCCTGTCTTGTGCCAGTTTTCAAAGGGAATGCTTCCAGTTTTTGCCCATTCAGTATGATATTGGCTGTGGGTTTGTCATAGATAGCTCTCATTATTTTCAAATACGTCCCATCAATACCTAATTTATTGAGAGTTTTTAGCATGAAGGTTGTTGAATTTTGTCAAAGGCTTTTTCTGCATCTATTGAGATAATCATGTGGTTTTTGTCTTTGGCTCTGTTTATATGCTGGATTACATTTATTGATTTGCGTATATTGAACCAGCCTTGCATCCCAGGGATGAAGCCCACTTGATCATGGTGGATAAGCTTTTTGATGTGCTGCTGGATTCGTTTTGCCAGTATTTTATTGAGGATTTTTGCATCAATGTTCATCAAGGATATTGGTCTAAAATTCTCTTTTTTTGTTGTGTCTCTGCAAGGCTTTGGTATCAGAATGATGCTCGCCTCATAAAATGAGTTAGGGAGGATTCCCTATTTTTCTATTGATTGGAATAGTTTCAGAAGGAATGGTACCAGTTCCTCCTTGTACCTCTGGTAGAATTCGGCTGTGAATCCATCTGGTCCTGGACTCTTTTTGGTTGGTAAACTATTGATTATTGCCACAATTTCAGCTCCTGTTATTGGTCTATTCAGAGATTCAACTTCTTCCTGGTTTAGTCTTGGGAGAGTGTATGTGTTGAGGAATTTATCCATTTCTTCTAGATTTTCTAGTTTATTTGCATAGAGGTGTTTGTAGTATTCTCTGATGGTAGTTTGTATTTCTGTGGGATCAGTGGTGATATCCCCTTTATCATTTTTTATTGTGTCTATTTGATTCTTCTGTCTTTTTTTCTTTATTAGTCTTGCTAGCGGTCTATCAATTTTGTTGATCCTTTCAAAAAACCAGCTCCTGGATTCATTAATTTTTTGAACGGTTTTTTGTGTCTCTATTTCCTTCAGTTCTGCTCTGATTTTAGTTATTTCTTGCCTTCTGCTAGCTTTTGAATGTGTTTGCTCTTGCTTTTCTAGTTCTTTTAATTGTGATGTTAGGGTGTCAATTTTGGATCTTTCCTGCTTTCTCTTGTGGGCATTTAGTGCTATAAATTTCCCTCTACACACTGCTTTTAATGCGTCCCAGAGATTCTGGTATGTTGTGTCTTTGTTCTCGTTGGTTTCAAAGAACATCTTTATTTCTGCCTTCATTTCGTTATGTATCCAGTAGTCATTCAGGAGCAGGTTGTTCAGTTTCCATGTAGTTGAGTGGTTTTGAGTGAGATTCTTAATCCTGAGTTCTAGTTTGATTGCACTGTGGTCTGAGAGATAGTTTGTTATAATCTCTGTTCTTTTACATTTGCTGAGGAGTGCTTTACTTCCAACTATGTGGTCAATTTTGGAATAGGTGTGGTGTGGTGCTGAGAAGAATGTATATTCTGTTGATTTGGGGTGGAGAGTTCTGGAGATGTCTATTAGGTCCACTTGGTGCAGAGCTGAGTTCAATTCCTGGGTATCCTTGTTGACTTTCTGTCTCGTTGATCTGTCTAATGTTGACAGTGGGGTGTTAAAGTCTCCCATTATTAATGTGTGGGAGTCTAAGTCTCTTTGTAGGTCACTCAGGACTTGCTTTATGAATCTGGGTGCTCCTGTGTTGGGTGCATATGTATTTAGGATAGTTAGCTCTTCTCATTGAATTGATCCCTTTACCATTATGTAATGGCCTTCTTTGTCTCTTTTGATCTTTGTTGGTTTAAAGTCTGTTTTATCAGAGGCTAGGATTGCAACCCCTGCCTTTTTTTGTTTTCCATTTGCTTGGTAGATCTTCCTCCATCCTTTTATTTTGAGCCTATGTGTGTCTCTGCACGTGAGATGGGTCTCCTGAATACAGCACACTGATGGGTCTTGACTCTTTATCCAATTTGCCAGTCTGTGTCTTTTAATTGGAGCATTTAGTCCATTTACATTTAAAGTTAATATTGTTATGTGTGAATTTGATCCTGTCATTATGATGTTAGCTGGTGATTTTGCTCGTTAGTTGATGCAGTTTCTTCCTAGTCTCGATGGTCTTTACATTTTGGCATGATTTTGCAGCAGCTGGTACCGGTTTTTCCTTTCCATGTTTAGTGCTTCCTTCAGGAGCTCTTTTAGGGCAGGCCTGGTGGTGACAAAATCTCTCAGCATTTGCTTGTCTGTAAAGGATTTTATTTCTCCTTCACTTATGAAGCTTAGTTTGGCTGCATATGAAATTCTGGGTTGAAAATTCTTTTCTTTAAGAATGTTGAATATTGGCCCCCACTGTCTTCTGGCTTGTAGAGTTTCTGCTGAGAGATCCGCTCTTAGTCTGATGGGCTTCCCTTTGAGGGTAACCCGACCTTTCTCTCTGACTGCCCTTAACCTTTTTTCCTTCATTTCAACTTTGGTGAATCTGACAATTATGTGTCTTGGAGTTGCTCTTCTCGAGGAGTATCTTTGTGGCGTTCTCTGTATTTCCTGAATCTGAATGTTGGCCTGCCTTGCTAGATTGGGGAAGTTCTCCTGGATAATATCCTGCAGAGTGTTTTCCAACTTGGTTCCATTCGCCCCATCACTTTCAGGTACACAAATCAGACATAGATTTGGTCTTTTCACATAGTCCCATATTTCTTGGAGGCTTTGCTCATTTCTTTTTATTCTTTTTTCTCTAAACTTCCCTTCTTGCTTCATTTCATTCATTTCATCTTCCATTGCTGATACCCTTTCTTCCAGTTGATCGCATTGGCTCCTGAGGCTTCTGCATTCTTCACGTAGTTCTCGAGCATTGGTTTTCAGCTCCATCAGCTCCTTTAAGCACTTCTCTGTATTGGTTATTCTAGTTATACATTCTTCTAAATTTTTTTCAAAGTTTTCAACTTCTTTGCCTTTGGTTTGAATGTCCTCCCGTAGCTCAGAGTAATTTGATCATCTGAAGCCTTCTCTCAGCTCGTCAAAGTCATTCTCCATCCAGCTTTGTTCCATTGCTGGTGAGGAACTGCGTTCCTTTGGAGGAGGAGAGGCGCTCTGCGTTTTAGAGTTTCCAGTTTTTCTGTTCTGTTTTTTCCCCATTCATCTTTGTGGTTTTATCTACTTTTGGTCTTTGATGATGGTGATGTACGGATGGGTTTTTGGTGTGGATGTCCTTTCTGTTTGTTAGTTTTCCTTCTAACAGACAGGACCCTCAGCTGCAGGTCTGTTGGAATACCCTGCCGTGTGAGGTGTCAGTGTGCCCCTGCTGGGGGGTGCCTCCCAGTTAGGCTGCTCGGGGGTCAGGGGTCAGGGACCCACTTGAGGAGGCAGTCTGCCCGTTCTCAGATCTCCAGCTGTGTGCTGGGAGAACCACTGCTCTCTTCAAAGCTGTCAGACAGGGACATTTAAGTCTGCAGAGGTTACTGCTGTCTTTTTGTTTGTCTGTACCCTGCCCCCAGAGGTGGAGCCTACAGAGGCAGGCACGCCTCCTTGAGCTGTGGTGGGCTCCACCCAGTTGGAGCTTCCCGGCTGCTTTGTTTACCTAAGCAAGCCTGGGCAATGGCGGGCGCCCCTCCCCCAGCCTCGCTGCCGCCTTGCAGTTTGATCTCAGACTGCTGTGCTAGCAATCAGCGAGACTCCGTGGGCGTAGGACCCTCCGAGCCAGGTGCGGGATATAATCTCGTTGTGCACCATTTTTTAAGCCGGTCCGAAAAGCGCAATATTCGGGTGGGAGTGACCCAATTTTCCAGGTGCGTCTGTCACCCCTTTCTTTGACTCAGAAAGGGAACTCCCTGACCCTTGCACTTCCCAAGTGAGGCAATGCCTCGCCCTGCTTTGGCTCGCGCACAGTGCGCGCACCCACTGACCTGCGCCCACTGTCTGGCACTCCCTAGTGAGAGGAACCCGGTACCTCAGATGGAAATGCAGAAGTCACCCGTCTTCTGCGTTGCTCACACTGGGAGCTGTATACCCGAGTTTTTCCTGTTCGGCCATCTTGGCTCCTCCTCTCAGGTTTGGGTTTTTTATGATGGTAAAATATACATATTATAAAATGTATCACTTTAATTGTTTTTAAGTATACAATTCAGTGGCATTAAGTACACTCACATTGTTGTGCAACCAATACCACTATCCACATGCAGAACTTTATTCTCATCCCAAATTGAAACTCTACACTCGTTAAACAGTAGCTGTCCATTTCCCTCTTCTCTCAGCCCTTGGTAACCACTATTCTAGTTTCTGTCTCTATGAGTTTAACTATTCTGGGTACCTCATATACATGAAATCATACAGCGTTTGTCCTTTTGGATCTGGATTGTTTCATTGAGCATGTTTTCAAGGTTCAGCAATGTTGTAGTTTGAATCAGAATTTCATTCCTTTTCAAGGCTAAATAGGTTCTACTCTATGTTATACACATTTTGTTTATCCATTCCTCCATTGATGGGCATTTGGGTTGTTTCCAACATTTGGCTTTTGAGAAGAAAGATACTACTGACATTGGTATACAAAGTTTCTTTGAGCCCATGCTTTCAGTTTTTTCTATATATCTCTAGAAGTGAATTGCTGGATGATATGGTAACTCTATGTTTAATTTATTGAGGAATTATCATACTATAGAAATGTGTAGTTTTTTTTTTGTTGTTGTTGTTGTTTTATTTGTTTGTTTGTTGAGACAGGGTCTCCTTCTGTTGCCCAGGCTAGGCTTCAGTGGCATGATCACAGCTCACTGCAGCCTTGACCTCCTAGGCCCAAGCAATACTACCACTTTAGCCTCCCAAGTAGCTGGGACTACAGGTGCATGCCACTACACCCGGCAATTTTTTTTTTTTTTTTTTGAGACAGAGTCTCACTCTGTCACCCAGGTGTGATCTCGGCTCACTGCAACCTCTGCCGCCCAGGTTCAAGTGATTCTCCTGCCTCCGCCTCCTGAGTAGCTGAGATTACAGGCGCCAGCCACCACGCCTGGCTAATTTTTGTAGTTTTTTATTTTTTAGTAGAGACAGGGTTTCACCCTATTGCCCAGGCGTGTCTCAAACTCCTGAGCTCAAGCAATTTGCCCACCTCAACCTCCAAAGTGCTGGAATTACAGGCATGGACCACCATGCCAGGCCAGAATGTATAGTTCTTAATCAGCATTCCAGGTGATGTTATGATCAGATAATTTGAGAAACATTTATTTGTCAGTTACCTATTGCTATGCAACCAACCACTCCAAACAATTAATAGCTTACAACAACAATCATTTATTTAGCTCACAATTATACTGGGTGGCTCTTCTGGCCTGGGCTGGGTTTGTCTGGTCTCTGTTGGCCTAGCTCATGTTTCTGTGGTCATTTGGCTGGTCTTTTGAGTGCAGGCTGTTCTCACATGGCCTCAGTCATATATCCAGTGGTTGCTTGGCTATAGGCTGAAGCAATGGCGTGACTAGGCCTAGAACCTTTCCTTGTTTAGTAAGCTAACCCCAGCTTGCTCCCAGGGTGGCAGGGTCCCAAGAACAGCAAGAGAGCAAGCTCCAGTGCATAAGCTCTTTTCAAGTCTTTGCCTATATTATGTTTGCTTGTCCTATTGGGCAAAGCAAGTCACCTGGCCAAGCCCAGTGTCAGTATAGAGGGCACTACCAAATGGTGTGGACACAGCGAGGCAGAAAAAGAGCTGAGACCATTACTATTATTATTCCACCACAACTTAACTGCTTGATTCAGTATTCTGATGTGAACTCAGGGTTATCTGAAAACTTTCTCCTGCCTTAATAAATCTGTGAATGGAGCATAATCATGTCTGAAGTTGCATAGAGCCCTCTGAACCACATGCCCCAGCACCTCTGCAATGCTCTCCATTTGAGGGTTCATTCATTAATTTAATAAATACTTATTGTGAATCTACTGGTGTCTGGAACTCTTCTAGGACCTGGGTATACAGCTATTGACAAAACAGTCCAAGTTCCTCTTCCCCAGGGACTTACATTCTACTGCAGGTGGAAAAGTTTTAGGAGTGAGAATAAATGTTTGGATCCCTAGCACATATTCAGGAGGTTTTGTGGTTGTCATTGTTTAAAGAGGAAGAAGTTTGAAGAATGTTCTTTATTCCCTATTCTTCACCACTATGTGCTTTTTACTAATATTTGAGTAGAGAAAAATATTTTGGTTAATTAGAATTTCCAGGTATTTAAATGCCAGAAGGCAGATGCAAACCTGTGGTAGGATATTAGGATTGACTTTTAACTTGTAATCCTTATAGCTTGGTGCAGAAGTAACCGTGGCTTGCCGTAAGGGCAAAAGCCACAATTACTTTTGCACCAACCTAATACAAGACTGATGGATTCGCTTCTCACTTCCTTTATGCTTTCTGCAAGGCTTTGTGGCTAAGACTTTTGGCCCCATGGCTACCTGAGGGAGGGCTACTGATCTTTACAGCTCAAAGGGCACTGAAGAGTCACACCCAGCTGAGCAGTGACGGATGGCTACAACAGATATTTTCTTTGGATACTTCTTTATTTTATTATTATTATTATGTGTGTTTAATCCTATGGGAGTAGACCAGCATTCTATATTTTTAAAGTAGCACTAGTTTGTTGGAAAATTTGACTTTTATAAACTGAAAGTGTATGTCATCAGTACCTGGAGATGAGATGGGTTTAATGTCCAGCTGGTGCTCAGAGGGGCTGGGACTCTCTGCATGGGTTAGTTTGCCAACTAAAACTCACTTTATGCACAAGAGCTTTCATTGAACAACAGTCAAGCTTTGCTTCAGGGTAAACAGGTATTTCAGTGGGGGAGAATTAGGAGACAGCATGTAGTAGTATTCAAATTAGGATCTTTAGAGTCAGACAGATGTGTCCGTTACTAGCATGGACCTTGGGCAAATGACTTAACCTCTCTGAGTCTCAGTATCTTTATCTATAAAATGGGATAATAACACTATCTGCCCCATAAAACTGGCAGCACTAACACAAAGCATGCAAAGCTCGTAGCATAGTGCCTGCAGTGGACACTTGATTAAAAATGTTAGCTAAAGGCTGTTATCTTTTTTTTTTTTTTTTAGATGGAGTCTCACTCTGCCTCCTAGGCTGGAGTGCAGTGGCTCAATGTCAGCTCACTGCAACCTCTGCCTCCCGGGTTCAAGCAATTCTCCTGCCCCAGCCTCCGGAGTTGCTGGGATTACAGGTGCCCGCCACCACACCCGGTTAATTTTTGTATTTTGAGTAGAGACTGGGTTTCACCATGTTGGTCAGGCTGGTCTCGAACTCCTGACCTCAGATGAGCCACCCGCCTCAGCCTACCAAAGTGCTGGGATTACAGGTGTGAGCCACCATCCCTGGCCTAAAGGCTGTTATCTTAATAAATGCTGTTCTGATCTACAGTTACATCACCACAAACAGGTGCCTTTGGCCTGGCCCACAGTGCCAGAATCTGAACTACAGGGGAGTTACTCTTTGAACCACCCTAGCACCAATCCTAGCTGAGAAAAAGACATTTATGAAACTGATTTGCCATTTGTGTGTAGCCAGTCAGGAATTCCTACTTGGGCTCTTGGCCACTATTTGAGCAACTTTTCTGTAACACTGAACCATAGAAGCAGCCCATCCACCACCACCACAACAATAAAAACTAGCACTTCACACACTAGCACCTTACCTGGAATGATTTTAGAGGTGTTAGAGAGCCCCAGAATATCTCCTGTGTAACTTTCCACCAGACTTTATGGACGAGCCAACTACCAAGCTGTAAATTGATTGAATCTTGTATTTTCCTCTTTGGACTTAGCTGGGCCCAGTGAGAGTTTGGTTGAGAGTAGATTTTGATGGACGGGAACAGGAGTTTCATGGGGTAAGAGGAGAAGAGAGAGAGAATTTTTGTTCATGGGTATAGGAGCCATGTAAGTTGCATAATTTCACTATAAACATGGCACGCAGGGAGAAGGTGAATTGTGCCCAGGTAGGCAGGGGAAATTGCAAGGCTTTGGTGTTGGGGAGAGCACAGAGATAAAGAAATTACGGGTAGGAGAGAGATCCAAAGGGGAAATGAAGGAGAGTGAAAGGCAAACTTTTCAGCTGAGTTACATGAGCGACATCAACTATACAAGGTGGAAAAATCCCATCTTCCTGTCCTCCCCCATGTGACAGGAAGCTGATCTGCCTTCTTGGATTTATTTCCTTCTGGGGCTGTATTTCTCTCCTTGCGCTTTGTCTCACCTCCTACCTTGTTGTAGGCGATCTTTCTCCCCCTGAGGAAATCATAATTCTATCACTGTGGAAATTGAAGTGTCTTCAGCTTTCTTACCAGTCTTAGAGTATTTTCTTAGGACAAGTTGCCAATTTCCTCTTTTATGGAAAATACTAAAATACTTTTTTTTAATAGAGTGACCTTGATCCTTTCCCATTTGCTATTCTTTCTAATTTCTAGACTGGAGCTAGAAAAATTGAATGAAGTTGTCAGCCTAGTGGCAATAACCACATTAAAATGTTTCTCTGAAAGTCTTTGGAGCAGAGTCCTTGGGCATTTTTACCAGTGACCATCCGTGAAGTGACAGCACTATAGACACAGGGTTTTACTGTGCCCAGAGGACTTTCCACCAGCCCTTCTGGTATGATTTACTGTGTCTGTCTTATCCAGGCCCTAACACAGGGCTTGGAGCACAATCAGTGATCAATAAGTGTTAACTCAGTCATAGGGCAGATGGTCATTGATTTAAAAATAACAACCTTGGGCCGGGCAGTGGCTCACACCTGTAATCCCAGCACATTGGGAGGCCGAGGCGGGCGGATTACCTGAGGTAAGGTGGTCGAGACCAGCCTGACCAACATGGTGAAACCCCATCTCTACTAAAAATACAAAAATTAGCCAGGTGTGGTGGCACACACTTGTAATCTCACCTACTCAGGGGGCTGAGGCAGGAGAATTGCTTGAGCCTGGGAGACAGAGGTTGCAGTGAACCAAGATCGTGCCACTGCACTCCAGCCTGGGCGACAGAGCAAGACTCTGTCTCAAAAAAATAAAAATAAAAATAAAAATAACCTTGCCTTATACTGTTGGGGTACACACTTCCAAGAAGTGACCCTTGGCAGCTCTGGGAAGCTCTGAGACATGTTCTTCCTTGGAGTAGTCCCTCTCAGCCTGCGACACTGTCCATCTAAATCTGTGGCACAGGTTCTCCAACTCTAGGAGGCCAGGAGGCGCTGTGTCTGACAATCGTTTGACCCTGTGGCTCCAGGACACCCCAGCACTCTGGACTAAACACACTGCACCACTCCTCTCCTTAAAGATGTTAAGGATTGCGCTCTAATTAGTTTGGAAATGGAATTTCTTAGACTATTTCTAAAAGCAGCTGCAGCCTGGGGACAAATTGACTAAATTCACCAGTTCTCCTGAAAATGATATTTGAAAGGAAAGTTGAGCTGCTTCTATCTTCCCAGAGAAATCTACATGTCATTCCGATGTTGGAGACCCTCAAGAGGCAGAAATGTCTTCATCCCCTGCCGTTTGGGTACTGACTAAAACCGTTGATCCTTTTCCTTGAAGTCTGAGGTTCTGCTGTTGGCCTCTGAAAAGCAGGGGACAGAATATTCCGGCAGACTCTGGCAAGTAGATGACCCCTTGCTGGGAGTAAGCTTCAGCCTTTTCCAAGGTCTGCCACAACAGAAGCAGTAACATGAGAGCGACACTCAGTAGGACAATGACGATGAGGCTAATGAGAGCTTTTGGCCGTGAGAAACACTGCCTCCCCAAGCAGCATTCAGATATGTAGAAACAGTCTTGTTTTACGTGCCTTGGTGCCTCGGGCCTGTACAAGGTCACCAACACATTCAAACTGGAGTGGAGAATTGGGGATTTAAAAATGTGATGGCTGAAGGCAGCACCATCTTAACCCCTGGAGTCATCGAGTGCTCATTTGCTGCTAGGGGACAGAAAAGCCATTAGAGATATTCCCTGGGTATGTAGCCCAGTTATTTTTGTTTTTTAACATATATCCCAAGTGATTCAAGAGCATGACAAGGTTTGGGAATTACAGTCCTTGAGCACAATCTCCCATTGGTACTTTACAAGGTTATACTTTAGACTAATTGAACTTGTTTTATTTTTATTTTATCTGTAATGATATTTGATATTCATTTTGTATATAAAATAATTTTGTTTTTATATTTTGTATATGTGGTATGTAATACAACATAATTATTTTGTTAGTAATATTTTTATTTTATAATATAGTGATAATGATAATATAGTAACTGCATATAAGTACTTATTATATACAAGATACTGTTCTATTGTAATACAATATAATCATTTTGATAGTAATATTTTTATTTTGTAATATAGTGATAATGATAATAATATAGTAACTGTGTATGTAAGTACTACTTATTATATACAAGATATTGTTCTGAGTGCTTTTACATACATTATCGCAATTAATCTTCACAATGACTTTTTGAAGGAGGTGGTATTATTAACATCATTTTACAGATGAGAAAAGACAGGCACAAATAAGCTAAATGATTTGCCCAAGGTTCCATAGCGGTCAAGTGGTGGAGCTTGAATTTATACCCAGACCTGGCGATTCTTAGGTCTGAGACTTTTAACTACCACACTGTGCTGATCCAAGTGACCCGAAGCTTTAGAAAATTTGATTAGAGAGAGTTGCATCACTAGGAAACAGAGAGATATAAAAAGTCCGTGGGAAGGGAAAGAAAGATGCCTTCTCTGCAGAAATAATGTTTAAGAGTTTTTTAAGCCTTAAGTAAATTAGACCATCTGTTTGTGGCCAGGAACATACTCAGTGGAATAATGTCCCAGCCAATAGAAAAATAGATTTTGCAGAACCCCAGCAGTCAGTTGCTGACATGAGTATGGAATCCACAGGAATTCCAGGTTACTCCTTGCTCCGGAAATAAGGAAAAGCACTAATATGAAGTAGATCTTGGCTTCACCCAACCTGGGAGTGGGAGGAAGTCTGCCTCTGAACGCCAGAAAAAAACTAGGGATAGTAGGGGACACGAAATGCAAGCAGATTCCTCAAATCTCCACTTGAAAGCTAGAAAGCTTCACTATGTATTCTGCACTGACAGGGAAAGACAGGTCCTAATTGGATTGACTGATCCTTCTCTTGGTGGGAGAGGCCTTGGCCTTTGTGAACCAAGGAAGAGATTTTTATGACAAACTTTTCTAGATGCTTTTTAGCTGAAGTTAAAGATTATGGGTGAATTAGAAAAGGGATTTATAATAGAACTTTGGATTAATTTATTCATTCATAAACATTTATTGAGTGCTTTGGCTGAATTAGGCAGTACTCTAGGGGATACAGGAATGAAGAAAAAAATGGTTCGTTCCCAAGAATCTTACAACTGAGTGGTAGAGACAGAGAGCAAAACCAGCAACAGCTTAATGTGGTGTTTCCATAGACATGTTTGAGAATTCCTATGGTCTATCAGGCAAGGGCACTTTAAACTTCTTAAGGGTGGGAAAGTCAAGTGCAAAAAAGCCCCCAAAGAAGGAGGCTTTGCATTATGTCACAAAGTAGTTGCAGTTACCCAGGCTGATATGCAAAGACCTCCCTGGCAGAAGGAGCAGTGTGTGCACAAGAGGACAGAAGGCAAGGGCACCGCACAGTCCTGCGGGTGCACGGTGAGCAACCAGAACTAGCCAGCTGGTCCCCCAACTCATGTCCTCTTTTGGTGGAATCTCCACACCCAGCTCTACAACCTCAAGAATCCCAAGCCAGGGTCTAGGTCTCAATATGAAGTCAGACTCTGTTTCTGAAGCCTACTCTGTGATTCTATGCACAATTTCATGCTAATATTCACCTGGACAATGGAAGGCATGAAAAGCCATTCAGCCTCGTTTGTGAAGTTAGAATTGTCAAGGAAAGGGGCTGATACTTCTCAAGTAATCAGGCATGGGGCTAAAGGCTTTCTGAGTTTTGGCCAGGAGGTTGTTGTTTGATTTTACATATCATCTTTATTATGAGCTTTCTCACCCAACTGTTGCTGTCTGTCTTAATCACTGAAAAGCATCCTCTCCTAACCTGCAGCCATGTTATGATTTGTTTTCTCCTAGTCTCATATTTTCTCTGGATGCATTTCATCCCCAGTGTGAGGAGAAGCCATCCCTAAATCCTAATGCTACATTGTATATTTCTAAGCACTTGCCTCAAGGCCCCACTCCCAGCAGCTATTGATCCCTGAGAGACTATTATATTTATTTGCATTGACACGGTGGCTCACCACCTGAAGTGAAAGGATAAACAATTAATGTCCCAGCTCTTGGAAGTCGGATGGCCTTTCTGGGATGCCATTAAGACTTGTCTTGGAGAGGGGCTGTTTAAAGTAGCTGCTCGGACTGAACTTTAACTAATTATTCAATCAACGATTTGGCAGGTCAGTCAATGGGAAATGATGCACAGTTTGCTGAAATTGATCACACTTCATTTCCCATCAATTGTAAAGCCAAATTGTGGGTAAAGTCATAAGTAAAGCATCATTGCCTGCCATTCTTAGGACCATGTTTCCCTATCCCTTCCATTTACTTAAACCCCAGCCTCATCCATAAAAGCAAGAGAATTTTGCACTTACAGAGGGAATCAGTATAAAATGTTTACCACCTTCTGAGATGGAAGTGGAAGGGAGAGTGTTTTCTATTTCATAATTGATATGTTGCAGCCACATAATCCTCTAACCTTTTCCTCTAACCTTTTCGGCAGCTCGGATGTGGAGGCTGGATTTTAAATCCCATGATCCATTATGCATCACTTACTTCCACATCTATTACCATTCCATCAGCCAAGTGACAGGATTCCCCATCAGGGCCTTTGACTGTGTGGGGCTCTTCAACTTTATGCTGGTGGATAGGCATGTGGAACTTCATACATGGGTGATTTACAGACAATTAGCAGGAGGCAATGGCAGATTAAGTGTAGCTTTTCTGAAAAATTATGAATAAAGGATGTAAAAAGGAAGGTCCCCCCACCCAGGCCCTGCCCAGGAAAAGGCTTAGAATGATCCAAGCAGTGAATTTTATGACAGTAACTACCACCCTCTCAGAAGATGCAAAATGGAATGTGTGCTTGTCCACATTGATTGGCAGCTTCTGAAACCAATAACCGGCCCAGGTCAGTAGAGCCCCACTGGTAGGCCAATGGATCATGAAGAAAGCAGAGACACAGACTCAGATTTCCACATAAGCTTCCTCACCCGCTTTGTCCTCCCAAGCCAACTGGCCTTTTTTCTTGCACGCTGGGACCTGATAAAAGCCTCTGGGACTTGAGATGAACCACTAGACAATAATCAGAATGGAATTTTCTGGGAAATGTGGCCATATGAAAAAAATGATCACGTTTTCCTCACAAGGATTTGCAAAGTGGAAAGAGTAGGATTTTAAAAACTGTATTTTGTAGCAGAGAAAACTAAGGTTTAGAAATTTGAATGACTTCCTTAACAAATATTTATTGAGAACTTGCCATGTGCTAAGCACAATATTAAGCACTGAGCTTACTCGGTATTAGTCAGAATTCTCCAGAGAAACAGAAACAATAGGACACTCGCACACAAACACACACACACACACACACACACACACACACACGGAGCTTTATTATGAGAAGTTGGCTTATGCAATTACGGAGGCCAAGACATCCCATGATCAGCAGATTGCAAGTTGGGGACTCAGGAAAGCCAGTAGGGTAAATCAGTCCAACCTGAGACCCAGGGGAGCTGATGATATAAATCCCAGTCCAAAAGCAGGAGGAGATGAGATGAGATGTCCTAATTTAAGCACTGAGGCAGAAAAACAGGTTGTTAATCCTTTCCTTAACCTTTTGTCCTGTTCAGGCCCTCAATGGATCTGATAATGCCAACCACGCTGGGTAGGACCAGCTACTTTACTGAGTCCACCAACTCAAATGCTAGTCTCATCCAGAAACACCCTCAAGACACACCAGAAGTAATGCTTACTCTGTGAACCCTGTAGCTCAGTCCTCACAGGGCTCACAGTCCACCCATAAATATGTACATATATTATGTATCAATAAAAATTGTTCTAATTGTTTTAATTAAAATGAAGAGCTAGTAGTCTAGTGGAGGAGACAGACCTGAATGCAGGCAAAAATGATACAGGGTGGACAGAGCTGAAGCGGTTGAAGTGGAAGTGCTTTGGGGGTTCAGAGGAGGGGCACCTGCCTCAATTTTGGGGTGGCAGAGGGTCCAGCAAGGTCTGTGCTGAGGAAATGACATAAGGCATCAAGAACAAGCAGGAGTGAACCAGGTGGAGAAGGCTTTTCAGGCAGTGGGAACAGCATATACAAAGCCCCAGAGGCAAGACAGGGCTTCACAGGCAAAAGGTTAGAGGCCAAAATACAAGGAGGAAAAGGGGAGAGGTGGGCTGGAGAGACCCAGGGGCCTGTTCGGGGAGGCGTGTGTGAGCTTGTAAGTAGCTTTCTCCTCAGAGCCAGGCCTCTGATCCCAGCATCCTGAAAGGCAGGGGGCTCAGTTTCAGCTCTAGCCAAATTCACCCTCCTCCACCTCCTCCTCCTCTTCCCCTCAAATCTCCTTCATCTACCCCCACATCCCCTCCTTCTCCACTCCTCCCCTCATGCTCCTGTATCTCCTCCCTCTCCTCCTCCTGTATCTCCTCCCTCTCCTCCTGTATCTTCCCCTCCTCCTCCTCCTCTATCTCCTCCCCCTCCTCCTCCTGTGTCTCCTCCCCCTCCTCCTCCTGTGTCTCCTCCCCCTCCTCCTCCTCTATCTCCTCCTCCTCCTCCTCCTGTATCTCCTCCGCCTCCTCCTCCTCTATCTCCTCCCCCTCCTCCTCCTGTATCTCCTCCCCCTCCTCCTCCTGTATCTCCTCCCCCTCCTCCTCCTGTATCTCCTCCCCCTCCTCCTCCTGTATCTCCTTCCCCTCCTCCTCCTGTATCTCCTCCCCCTCCTCCTCCTCTATCTCCTCCCCCTCCTCCTCCTGTATCTCCTCCCCCTCCTCCTCCTGTATCTCCTCCCCCTCCTCCTCCTGTATCTCCTCCCCCTCCTCCTCCTGTATCTCCTTCCCCTCCTCCTCCTGTATCTCCTCCCCCTCCTCCTCCTCTATCTCCTCCCCCTCCTCCTCCTGTATCTCCTCCCCCTCCTCCTCCTGTATCTCCTCCCCCTCCTCCTCCTGTATCTCCTCCCCCTCCTCCTCCTGTGTCTCCTCCCCCTCCTCCTCCTGTATCTCCTCCCCCTCCTCCTCCTGTGTCTCCTCCCCCTCCTCCTCCTGTATCTCCTCCCCCTCCTCCTCCTGTGTCTCCTCCCCCTCCTCCTCCTGTATCTCCTCCCCCTCCTCCTCCTGTATCTCCTCCCCCTCCTCCTCCTGTATCTCCTCCCCCTCCTCCTCCTGTATCTCCTCCCCCTCCTCCTCCTGTATCTCCTCCCCCTCCTCCTCCTGTATCTCCTTCCCCTCCTCCTCCTGTGTCTCCTCCCCCTCCTCCTCCTGTATCTCCTCCCCCTCCTCCTCCTGTATCTCCTCCCCCTCCTCCTCCTGTGTCTCCTCCCCCTCCTCCTCCTCTATCTCCTCCCCCTCCTCCTCCTGTATCTCCTCCCCCTCCTCCTCCTGTGTCTCCTCCCCCTTCTCCTCCTGTATCTCCTTCCCCTCCTCCTCCTGTGTCTCCTCCCCCTCCTCCTCCTGTATCTCCTCCCCCTCCTCCTCCTGTATCTCCTCCCCCTCCTCCTCCTGTATCTCCTCCCCCTCCTCCTCCTGTATCTCCTCCCCCTCCTCCTCCTGTATCTCCTCCCCCTCCTCCTCCTGAAACTCTTCCTCCTCTTTCTCCACTCCTCCTCATTCTTGCTAGATGGAAAAAATATTTATTTATTTTTTATTGATACATAATTACACATATTTATGGAGTATGTGTGCTATTTTGAAATTTTCCTTTCGGTCACTGTCAAGCACTTCTGGAGGTAATGTCTTTTCTACAAAGTGCACAATGGTCATTGCACACTCAAACATCCCCCAACCCCCTGCCCCCTGAAAGAAGGCCATATGGGCTAAGTGATCTGATCAAAGTCACTTGGTGCTAATTAGAGACGGAGCTGGGATTTAAGGCCAGGCTCTCTGTCCCAGCTGCTTTCATTGTGCAAACTGAACGCTGACTTGGCCTCTTTGTATGTCACTCAAAAAACTCACTGGGATGCACACCCTTTTAAATGACATCTTTTTCTTTTTAGAATTGTTTCATGTTGGAGAAAATAACATGGTTCTCAAGCCTTTCAACAGTCCTACATCCACAAAAGGGGAAAGGGACACTGCACTGAAATTAGAATCTTCAACAACTTCTTCAATCTTCCCTTTTTAATTGGGTGAAAGTAATGTACTCCTAATTATTTGAGAAATGATGTGATAAGCCCCATTATTAAGACCTCTTTTTTCTGAGTGACATGAGCAATTTAAAAGGAAGGGAAATTAACAATGGCATGAATGGTGCATTATGTGCTCCAAGTTCGGGTACAATCATTGAACCAAAAGAGAGGGGGCAGGGGAATGAGACTGGGCTTTCTCGTAATATTTCTGAGTTGGTGAGCATGAAGGGAGAAAAAAGCCTAGTCCAAGCTTGTGTTTCAGACTCTGTAATCAGGAAAAGGCAAAAAAAAAAAAAAAGTAAAGACACAGTATCTTTCCCTTCCTTCTCAAGCAGTAAACACTGGGGGACACTTCTAGTGAGTGCATCTGACATCAATTTCTATTTCTTCAGCATCGGAATGTCAATGAAGTAGAACAGGGGATGTTTCCACAAGATATTAAGATGACAGACAGTCTTACTCTCTGTTCACTGGAGAGTAGAATTGGTAGCTCTCCAACTGGTATGATTTTAGGGGGTGCAAATACAAATGCCTAGGGGAACCAGGAAGGAGCTCTCCATGGGCAAGGCTGGCATGGGTGAGGGTCAAGGGCACGGGAGCATGGCCTCTCTGCACGTCAGGGCTGCTGCTCCGCTCTGCATGACTGTCATCACAAGCAAGAGGGACCCAGGGATCCAGATCCTCTGAGTTTTCAAGGGAGGCCAAAGGATTCTAGGTTTTATCTTTATGTGTTTAAATGACAAAGCTCCTCATTTTGAAATGTTGCAGTGCTGTTGACACATTACTAATAAGGTTTGTGTCCTTATGTTGTAGAAGGAAAAGTAATGGTTTGCTGAATATTATTAAAAGTTCTTACGTAGGATTTTGTAAGTCTCAATAGTATGAGAAAGAATGAATGTGAGATAGGGATTTGGTATTAAATATTAAATACAAGTCTTCAGAATATGGAGGTCATATTACAGAGATAATATGTAAAGAGACATAATATAGTACAATGGAAAGAACACTACACGTGGGATGAGAATTACTCAGGATGTCCACAGACAAGGGCTTCATTAGCCCTGCCTCAGTTTCTTCATCTGGAGAGCCAAAGATTCAATTCACAATCCATCTAGGCTCTCTTCTAACCTTAACCTTGGTGACACCCCTAGACCCACACTGAAATCCATCAGAGATCCTCCATTGGCGCTGAGCAGTTTATGTTTCATTCTGAATGATGGAGTTCTCTTCCATTAGGCAACTTCAGGCAAGAAGAAGAAGATTGTATCAGGGGTTCACAAAATAAAGAAAAAAGAAAGCAGGAAGGAGAGTTCTAGAAAGAGCCACCCTTTAGAAAAATTCTGGTGCACCTTCATCTTCTCACCATCACGATACCCCCATTTTTGCTTCTAAGTCTTTATAGATCATAAGCCAACTTCCTACCAACAGTTAAGAATCTTAACAACAGTTAGAAACTCAGAATCCTAGCAGCACAGCCATCTTCTGAGTACTCACCATGCACGAGGCACTGTGCCAGGTACAAACATTCATATTCCTCACAACAACCCCAAGTGATAGGTTTCTAGAGAACTGTTACTGTACACATCTTGCAGATAGGAGAACTGGGGCTGAGAAATGGAAAAGCCATTTGTGCAAATCCACACAGCCAGGAGGAGGCAGATCACCCAGCACTGACTCCACAGCCCTTGATCTTAATCACTCCCAAGAGACTGAAACATGTGCTACACCAGTTGGGCTCTGGGAATCTGGCCTCAGTTTAAATCTCGCGTCTGCCACACAGTGAATGTCCTTGAAAAAGTAATTTAACCTCTTTAAAGCCTCAGTTTTCCGACCTGTCGTTGGGAAGAATGAAGTAACTGCCACAAGTTTTGTGGATTAGTGAGCTCTACATAAGGGATATCAGGTACATTATGAGTGTTCAATAAATGGTGGTGATTATTGTTATTAGTCCACTATCATTCTTAAATATCTTGTTTCTTACTGAACTGCTAGGAGTTGCAAAACCATCCTGTTAAGCAGGAAAAGCAAGGAAGCCACTTAACAGATGCACATGGCATTTCACAAGGGAGTCAGAGACAGGGGCTGAGAAGGGACTCAGATGGCTTCAGCCCAGCTCCTAGCTAACTGAACAGATCACTTCCTTGAAGCCTCTAGAGGAAGCAGTGAAATGATATCAATTCCCCTGAGCTTTGGAAGGGAAAAAGATTCTATCTTGCTTAAACTGTTCTACTGTATAGAAATCATATGCTTTAGATGCCAGGGCAGGGGGGAAATACCCCTGGATCTTCCCAAAGGTCATTTGTTGCAGGCAGAGGGATTAAATACTTACCACTGCTTGCTGGTATGGAACACTGAAAACACATCTTCTCTCTAGATAGAATATATGAAACAAAAAGGAGGCTCCCTTCTGCCAGCCGAGGGAAATTGTAGGGCAGTGCACTTTGTCATCACTGTGGAAGTGCCTGGTAGAACAGGTGACATTGGGCAAGAGAAAGCCCTTCAGTGCCAGATTTGTTTTCATCACTGTGTTCTGTTTTCATCATATTGTGGTGTGAGACTCGCAAAATCTCATGCATTCTCACCACGGGAGCCTGCATCTTCATTGCTGAAGGGAAGTGGAGAGCTCAAAGCAGTTCATGCAGGCAATTCCTCCAAAAAGTTCCCCAAACTATCTGGAGCATCATCTCATTCTCCACTTCAAGTTAATTCCAAAGGCTGGCCTGGAGGAACTTTCGCACAGAATTTATAATTAGCCCAGCTTTGTGGAATAGTCAGGCCTGAGTCCTTTGTTCACGCTGATATGAGTAGCAGAAGGGTTTATGCAAGTTCTTGCCCAGTTGCAATTGAAGTGTTTAGGCGGTTAGCTCTTTCTGCTAGAAAACTCACCTCGGGTGTGCCTGCCACTCTGGCACATGTCTTCAAAAATGTGCTTTGTCACATTTAAATATTGATGTTTTGTTCCTAGTTATGGAAATGTAGGAGTGTCTGTCTGATGGTTCATTTCTAACCCCCAAATTCCTATCTTATACTTTAAACTGCCCTGAAAATCAAAAGCCCTTGGAATCAAACTCCAGATACACAGCCACATTGCCAACACACTACTTTAGCAAAAAATCCAGAACATATTTTACATGAAAACCTGTCAGACTGGTTTTTTATTATAAAAATAATGTAAAGAATTGAGCCAAGCACCCATGTTATTCTGATGACAAAGAAAACTAATTGTGCTAATAACACTAAGCAAAGTCTTCAGCAATCACTCTGAGCTGTAAATTGGGCATGCTTTTTTAACTGTGGAGCCTCTTTATGAGGTATATGAAGATAACAAGCATGCTTTTGAGGGGATTCTTGTGTAACTGACATTTTTTAAGTGCCGAGAATGTGGTTCTAAGAGACATTTGAGACTGGGGTCTTGCACTCGTTAGGCAGTCCAAAGTATTTTTAGCTTCCTTCTCATTGGAGAGCTAGCATTTGGGGCGTAGGGAGAATGAAGCTTATGCCATGTTTTTGTTTCCTTTGTTGTTTGTTTGTTTGTTGGGGAGTGTGGGGATACAGGATCTCACTTTGTCACCCAGGCTGGAATACAGTGGCACAGTCTCAGCTCACTGCAACCTGCACCTCCCAAGCTCAAGTGATCATCCCACCTCAGCTCCCCAAGTAGCTGGGACCATAGGTGTACACCACCACACTCCTCTAATTTTTGTATTTCTTTTAGAGATGAGGTCTTGCCATGTTGCCCAGGCTGGTCTTGAGCTCCTGGACTCAAGAAATCTGTCCACCTCAGCCTCCCAAAGTGCTGGGATTACAGGCCTGAGCCACTGTGCCCAGCCTTATGCCATGCCTCTTACTGAATGCACCTAGTAACAAACTACCCCAAACTTGGTAATTGTTCATTATTATTATCTCTCAGAGTTCTGAAATTTGCAGTTAGATGGAGGCTGAGGCTGGAATCATTAAAGGCTCCGTTACACCTCTGGGGGCTGATGCTGGCTGGTGGCTTGCACCTCAGCAGGAGCTACAGGCAGGAACACCTACAGATGTCCTCTTCTTGTTACCCGGGGTTCCGCACAGCATGGCTGCTGGTTTGCAGTATCAAGCATCCCAAGAAAGAGAGCCAGGCAGAAGCCACATCACCAATTCTAATCTAGCCACAGAAGCCACACAGTGACACTTTCCACTGCATTCTGTTCTTTGCAGGTGAGACACTAAGGTGAGCCCATATTTAGGGCAAGTGAAACTAGATTATACCTCTTGATGGGGAAGTGTCAAAGAATTTGAGGAGATGAAAAACTTCAAATCAGTCTTTTTTAAAAAAGTAGTCAAACCAGTCTCTTTTTAAAAAAGTATTCAAACCTTTCTTCCATCCCCTGCTTGTAAACTCACCTCCTGAGGAATAATGACTTGAATAATTCTACCAGAATCCAAGAAACCAAATTGGTTGGGGGCAGGGGGTATGTTGCTTTTATTGTTTCCAAGATGAAGTTCTCTGTGAAACTAGAATGTGGTTCCTCTTATAGAACCCTCTGGAATTAGCAAATGATTCCCAAATAGTACAGGTAAGACTCCTGAGTATTAATGACTTCATTATATTTTGTTGCCGCCATACTTCAAGTCAGGATGCTTGATGACTTGATGTGATATGTGTGTGTCTCCTCCCATCCACCTTAAGATAAGCAATAGGCAATATCCAATTGTGTGAGAACCTGCATTGTTCACATGAGCCTCTGTCCTGGATAACAGCTCCTGTTCATCAATATGATACATTGCACTCTGACTTTCTACTTCTGTCTTTCTTTGTGGATATTCCTTTCTCCTCTCTGATTGCTTTTTCTTCTTAGACCATTACTCTAGTTGATAGTGCCAGGTTATCATTGGATCCCATCTCCCTCTCCAATAAGCCTGTGATTGATACTAATCTTCCTCATGGGACACATTTTATAGGATGCACATTGGAAACCACTCTCTAAATCTTAGCTTTCTATGTGCTGACAATTTACAAGGTTGCACCTCACACACATCTCAGGAGGCTTAAGGGGAAATTTGAGAGCCATGTAATCACACCTCCTAATAAGAACAGAAATGCCTTTCATACACAGATGCTGTCATGCCATTCAGCAGCCTGTGCTGCGCCCCCCGTTTGTCTTTTTTTCCCCCAGCCAACAAAATGCACATCTAGGGAAGTGCTATCTGGGAAGTGGCCAGTTCCTAGAAGCCCAGCATGAATCATTTCTCTCTTCTGCAGGAGAGTAGTGTTTTAATTATTCTAATGAAAGCTTTCACTTGCCATTACTCCATAAAAGCAGAAAATTAAGGAGGTTGTGAACACCTCTCTGAAGCAGAAACCTTGCTTTATAATATACCTGCACCTTTCCTAGCAAAACTGAGACCCCAAGAAATTTATAGATACAGGATATTACCCTTCCAGTTTAACACATGCTTTGGCATTGAAATTTTACCTTTCCAGACCCAAGAAAGTATTTTGTGAAAAGTTTTAATTTCTCATGTGAAGTTTGTACCCCTAAAATATGCCAGCCAAGAAAGCCAATATAATGCAGTATTTGCTTACAACAATATTAGATTCAGTGTGTCCTTTAAATGAAGGCCTGTGTCCAGAAAATAGAGGGAATCATGGGACTCAAAACTTTAAAGCAACCTAGGCTAGATTAATGATTTGATTATTAGTTTATAGGAAACTCAAAGGAGGATGCTGTGGTCTCTTATACCTCAGTAAGGTCACACTATGGACCAGTAAAATTTAAGCATTAAGAAACTGGGTTTGTTTTGCATTTTAACTTAGAAATTCAGACCCAGTTATATCCATTGTGAAAAAGTAAATATTTAAAAACTTGGGTTTTCTTGAATTGTGAGATTTCATTCCCAATTTTGTTCTCACCTCTGAAAATGGGATACTTCTTTGTATTGGCCCTTTTAGGAGAAGTGACATCTCAGACCCCTCCTGTCTTTCTTCCTCTACCATCTGTGTTCTTTATGGATATATATTTCTTGGCAAATTTGGTGTCATGGGCCACATTGTGTCTCCCCAAATTTGTACGTGGAAGTCCTAATTCCCATTACTTCAGAATGTGACTGTATTTGAAGATGCAGGATGTACTTAAGGAGGTAATTAAGTTGAAATGAGACCTTTAGAGAGGCCCTAATTCAATATGACTGGTGTTCTTATGAGAAGAGTTGGGACACTGAAAACACAGGCCAAGGGACCATGTGAGGACACGGTGAGAAGGCAGGCCCCTGCAAGCCAAGGGAAGAGGACTCAGAAGAAACCCAATCTGCCAACACCTTGATCTTGGACTTCAGCCTCTGGAACTGTTGTGGGGAGGGATTCTGTTATTTAAGCCACGCAACCAGTGGTATTTTGTTATGGCAGCCTAGCAAACTAATACACTGGGGATTTCTCCTGCATATAATAGAAACTCATTTTTCCATATAACAAACTAAAACCCCCTTGCACATCCCTAGGTACAGCTCTGTGCATGGTGACAGTGGCATAAAGCTGTAATACTCTCCATGACTTAGTTTCGGGGCCACCGGCACCAGGCAGAGACTGGAACCCGATAAGCACCATTGAAGCTCTTCCAGCATGGGTTCCCACTGAGAGGCAGGCAGAGCAACTGGAGGTTTGTGCTGACAAAGCGGCATGGAGCTATAATGTCCAGAGCCACTCGGAACTGCAGGATGGCACAAGTCAAGAAGGAACTGTGTCAGAGCAGGGCTGAAATCTTGGACAGCTCAGAAATCTTGGCACTAAAGGAGGCAGGAGCCTTCACAGTTAGATTGAGAGTGGGCAGTTTTTTCTCTATCTGTTGCACTTTATTATATTGTTTTTTTAAATTATTATTATATCCAGCACCACAGGGAAGGGTGAGGCTGAGCACAGGGGCCTGGTAGAACTGGGTCATTGTAGCGCCAACTAGAAGAGTGTGAACTACAAAGCAGGAAGAACAGTTTCTCAAAGGGGCCGAATGGGGGTACTCATGGGGGTGCCATGAGCAGGTGTCCTGTGCTGATGCTGGCAGATTAAGCCCGCATGGGTTTGCTTCACATTTTAACTTCAAAATTCAGCCTCAGTTATATCTACTGGAGAATATACACATGAATAAAAGGGTCACTGTTAAGGAGACAGATCTGAGAGAGCCCAGATAACAAGCTGCAACCAGGTCCCAGGCAGCAGAGGAAAGGGCTGCTTGGTCGGTGTGGGCCTGGAAGCTTGGGAGCTTCCCAGAAGCCAGGACCACAGCTTTATTCCAACACCCTGCAGCTGACCCAATGTGCTCCCCGCAGAGAATGTTCTCGTAAGACCTTGTACTTTTCTTTCATAGCATTGGCTGCAGTAGTAATTTTGCATTTTTGCAATTCTTTGGTTAATATTGGTCTTCCCCACCAAACCGCATGTTGGTGAGGGCAGCTGGGGCTGTTTTACTCTCCACTGTATTCCCTGTACCTAAGGTGGTCCTTGGAAAGAGCTGACACTCAGGATATTTCTTGAATGAATGAATGAATTGATTCATGTTAATATCACCTCCCCTTCTCCAAGTACTCAGAATCTTGCTACTGGTACAGGAAGTTATAAGATGCGTGGAAGGCCAAGGACAGGAGACAGCATCTCCCAGGGGCTCACTGAAAAGCCTGTGCCCTTTTCCAGCCTCCAGGCCTCAGATTGCAGGTGCCTCCAGGCGGGCTGGGGAGCATCTCACCTCTGCCTAGCACTGTGTGCTATGGATGGCCAGGGAAGGTCTCCAGGGCGGGATCTGATTCTAGGGATTTCGCAAGGGACTTTGATATGTGAGACCCAGAAGCTCCCTGCAGAGAACAAAGGGGCAGTGTGGACTGCCTGTGGAGCCTGAGCCAAGATATGATCTGGGCCTAAGAAGGCACCATGGCATGGCTATTCAGTAGTCCCCAGTCCTGCTCTGGAGCAAACCAAGACCTAACCATCCACAGAGCACCAGAATCCCCAGCTGGTCAGTTCAGGGATTTAGAGAAGCTTCCTTTCTCCCAACTTCATCTACTGTGACCCACCTTCCTTAGTCAGCCCCTCACCAGGCAGGTCCTCTTTCTTGCCTCTGCCCTTTCTACCTTCTTCTGTATCCTTCCCCCACTCCAGGCTCTCTCTCTGTCTGTGGATTCTCTTTGTCCTGGGTATAGGCATAAACGTAATAGGCATTAAGAGGTACTGGAAAGCCTGATCGATTCTGAAGTCTTGCACTCCCCAGCCATCCTATTAAAAATTTTAAAATACCTAATACTCCACCACCATTATCCCTTTTGGCTTTAGAAATTACATTCTTACGCGTGGACACAATTTACTTTGTGAGAATCAACTGTGTCTATGAACCTGAAATAGTCTGTTAAAAATGGATCATGGAGCCCGTGTGCTCACGCTTGTAATCCCAGAACTTTGGGAGACCAAGGTGGGTGGATCACCTGAGGTCAAGAGTTTGAGACCAGCCAGGCTAACATGGGGAAATCCCCTCTTTACTAAAAATACAAAAATTAGCCAGGTGTGGTGGCAGATGCCTGTAATTCCAGATACTCTGGAGAATCACTTGAACCCAGAAGGTGGAGGTTGCAGTGAGCCGAGATCACACCATTGAACTCCAGACTGGGCGACAGAGCAAGACTGTCTCGAAAAAAAAAAAAAATGGATCATAGAGTAGATCAATTTTGACCAGAAAATGTCATTAATAAAGGGGTCTGGAACATGGGGTGCATCTGTAGCCACATGGGATCCTTGGGTGGCCCGGAGGCTGTGGTGGGGTGAACAGTTGGGGGTCACATGGTAAGGATGCTTGGAAGAAGAAAGTGAGAGAAGGGGGTCAATGGAAAGACATAGGTCAGTGGGCTCACAGCCTCGTCCACTGTGCCGGGTCATCCAGTCCCACTCAGGCTCCCTCCCTCCTGCTGCCCCTCCTCCAGGCAATCTTCTCCCCTGCAGCTACAGGGCCCCAGCTGCCAGGCCCCAGAGACCCACCCACCCTCCACGGGTGGGAAACATGAACACAGGCAGGTCAGCTCAGTCTTCTATCACAAAGCTCACATACATAGGGAGGCCCAGCCTCGTCCAGGGCTGATTTCAGGAAAGAAGATTATTCTCCAAGATTTTCTCTTAGGAGGCAGCACCACAAAATGGAAGAGGAACTGACTGGAAGTTCTAACCTGAATTCTAGTCTTGGCTTTGGCAGTAACTCACTGGGTGACCTTGGGCAAGTTCCTTCACCTCCCAGGGCTTCTCTTTCTTCCATGGCACTTATGTGGTTTATTTTAAAGGTCATGCATGCTATCTTTGACCTGTTTGCTGCCATTTTCATTGGAAAAAAGAACCCTGGGAGATATGATTAAGGAGAGAGTCCTGGCCTGTTAGCCAGGGGAGCCCTCCTGCCCAGACCCTGTAAGCACTCTGGATAACCCTCTGCTCCTCTTATGTTAATTTCCTCCTCTTTCTCACCTATCCTGCTGTCTCCATATAAGGGCACAGCACGGCCAATTGCATTTAAAATTGCCTTCTAAAAGGCACACACATGCATCCTGGCTGGGCAGTCTTTGTGTGGAGCTGGGACTGATTCATCTCAGGGGCCTAATTCCAGCTTTGGCACTGGCTTGTGGAGGTGTCATTGAGAGGGGTTCAGAGGGCTAAGCTTACCAACCCCCCAGAACAGGGGAACCATAGCCTTGGCTCCATGTGCCAAGCAGCAGCATAATATGCGGGGCTCTGCAAAGTCAGCAGAGAAAGGACAGCTGGTGTCAACCACTGCACATGTTTTACTTATTTATTGATTTACAGTCCATCTTCCCAGTTTGTATGTAGCCTCCTTCATAGTAGAGATTCAGCCTCATTAGCTGTCTCTGGCATCCTTAGCTTGCAGAATGGTGCCTGGAAGATAGTGGACCACTAAGGAACACTTTCTGAATGAATGAATGAATAAATGAATGAATGAATGAATGAATGAATGAATAAAAATGTGTTAGGTACAAGTGTTGTGCTGTGGAACACACTCCTGGAGTCTGGCTCCTGCCCCACAGGCTTGTCCCCAAACTGATGAAGAGCAAGGCAGGTACTGCGCACAGTGGTTTGGGTCATCAGCGGCCCAAGAATGTTTTCCTCAGTGTAGGTGCTCCCCCAAGTTGATGGGAGTCTGGGAGAGGTGGTGCTGACAAGAGAGTTTCTTCACCTCCACTCCAAAGACAGAAAGCAACGAATGTTAATGACAGAAGCAAGCAGCAGGTGCCAGTGCCAGCTCCACTGCTCAGCGCTTCTGGATCCTTTCACGGTTCTGTAATGTACTCAATCCCCAAAGGTATATCTCCTGCCCTCTAATCACTTACAACAAAAACACATGTTGCCCTTTACACCAAAGATAAATTGAAAGGTGTTCAGGTTCTCTTCTACTTGGGCTTATGACCAAGTCTCAGAGCACCTACATCAGGGGCAGGGGTGAAATATACTTTCCCATTGGCCTCTTCCAATTGCTGGAAGTGTGAGCTTAAGATGGGTGACCATTTATTGAGTGTTTACTGTGTGTGTTGAAAACTGTGCCAAGCTCTGTAAATAAGACAACATCCCAAGGCAAGGCGACTGCAATCTCCTGAGAAATGCTGGCAAACAAACCACCATTATAACCGAGTTGGAGTAATTCAGGGCAGAGATGGTGGAGGGCTGGACTGAGGAGCACAATGGGAACTGGGAGACACAGAGTTGAGAGAAATTGAGGGTTATAAGACTTAATGATTGATTTGTTGAGGAGAAGGAAATGGAGGGTTTAATATGACTCCCGGGTTTCTGGCATGGGAAGCCAGGTGGGATTACAACCTTCACTGCATGGAAGACAGAGTGGCAGATCTGGGGAGACTGAAGTTGAGTTCAGCTTTAGATGTGTTTGGTGGTGATGTTCTGATGTGCCATCCAAGTGGAAAATCTCAGTAGGAAGTGGAATTATTTATACCAGATATCATTTAATGAGTGGGGGAGTTTTATTGTTTCAGTATTTTTAAACTTCAATAGTGCTTTAGAGAGACATGTCCTCTTGTGTTTGACAAAACACTGATTTGCAGTTCTGGTATACCTCCTGAGTAAGTCTTATTTTTGAGATAAACATCACATCAGCCCTGAGTGCAACTAAAAATGAGCTGGGCCAGGGCAGTGGGGACTGCAGTCTGTCAAGGCTCTGTATTTAACAATGCCTTTCTCCAGTGGCCTCTGCCCTGTGCCTCCCACACTGTCAGCTCTAAAGGATATTTAGTCCTTGCAGCCTCAAATTCTTTAACCCTTCTTTGGCCTCTTAAGACAAGCCCTGGGTATCACTGAAACCTAAGGCATGTCCAGAAACAAGCACAAAAGAAGAATGTGACCACTACTGCTTAACCTGGCCAGAGAAATTCACTAAGTCTTGCACCTGAAAAACCGAAACAAAACTTCCTAGCAAATCAGGTTCCCACAATCAAAGGACGGAAAATTTCACTGGAGGTTGGAAAAATGATCAGAGCCTCTTCAAAACTTCAGGACATCAAAAGACCTCACTGTACTCTTATTAGAAATCAAGCTGGAAGGAAACATCATAGTCCTTCAAGTGACACATGAACGAATGGAAAGCTGAAACCCACTTTCTGCAGCTTCAGAAATTCATATTTTTATTCATTCAACCAACATTTATTGGGTGTCTTTTATATTTAAAACACTTTGTGGGACAGTGTGGGACACAAAGAAAAAGAAAGTTATTCTGTCTCCCAATGAAGTGACACACAAATGGCTGAGTTTGGTGAAGAAATAACTGCAGTGAGTAGTGGGGTTTTGCTGACAGCAGTGGAGGAGGTGGAAGCTCCTCCACAGATTAGCTTATTGAACCCTCACAGCTTTATGAGCTCGGGTCTAGCATTACCATTATTTTATAGGTGAGGGAACTAAGACACAAGGAAGTTGAGAAATTTTCCCAAAGTCAACAGTTGGTAAGTGATGGGATTTGAACCCAAGCAATCATTATTAAAGACAACTCTGCTGAATAAGTTGCTTTTACATAGGACTTGGAATGTTGGGTTGGCTGTCAAAAACTGCAGCTGGGACAGCTGGGAGTGCATTCCAGATGAAGGCTATTCTAACGGGAAAGGCAAGGACAGGGTACATTTGGATACGTGGGTGGTGGTCCAGTGTGGGCAAGTGTGGAGTTCTTGAAATGGATCAGTGGAAAATAAGCTATAAAGGGTCACTTTTAGAAATATAGACTTCCCTCTTTAGGGATGAGGGGGTTACAGAAGATCATTACGTTGGAGTGACATGATCAGAACTGTATTTTAGAAAGAACACATGACTCCTGCACTCTAGCCACTTACTACAATAAGTGGAAAAAAGAGAAAGTTTCCTGGCTTCTGAAACAACGAGTATAGTTACATTGCCTGCTGTCACAAAGGGATCCCCAAAGATGTGTAATAGCTCAAAAATGACAGCTTTTGTCTTGTTCACATGGTCAAAAAAGTGGGAGGTTCTACTATGTCTCATCCAAACCATGGTTCAGGGACTTGGTCTCCTTCTGTTCTTTGGCTCTGTCACGTTCAATGTGTGGCTTCCAATGTTACTGTGCCATGTGTATCAAGGTGTCAGAAAGGGAAAGAGAGTGGAGAAGACAGTTGCTTCTGAAGTTTTCCAATGACCTCTGCTCCTGTTCCATTAGGAGGCACAGGGCTCTCCCTAGAGGCATGGGGACTAGAAACGAAGTCCCTGACTGGGCAGCCACTTCCATCTGTGACTCCATACTGTGGAAGGGAAGCATGAATTTTGGTGGAAAGTTAGTCATCACCATCATACCTGAGTGAGGAAAGAAAAACATATTTACCCTTCAGCAGTAACTTTTCAAAGTAGTCTGGCACCTCATTTTGAAGCCTGGTTGAGAAATGAGTTTTACGAGCAAATGAGGCTTAAAACAACATAAGCACAGTCCCGTTTAGCACCAAATCTTATTTGTCTAAATTATTGTTGAAGGTTCCAAATTGATTTTATACTTTCCTACCTAAGTGAACAAAACTTAATTTAAGCTTTTCTTGATGACTTAGGATCACCATTATGAATGTCATTTATGGGAATGCAGTGTGTTGTATACCAGCAGCTTTTGAGTGGTGTGGAAATGTTAGTTCCTGGGCTGAATGCCTCCTGAATTCTAGGCTGTTCCATTAAGTCTCTTCGTTAACCTCTTGGGTCCCTTAGAATTTTTACAGTCACTGTGTTTTCTCAATACCTCCAATTTCTATGTTTCTCTGCTTTCTGATTTCTCCTGCCATTTTTATTATTTACTAACCCATTCATGTAGGTTTTCTTTTTTCTTCTTTAAGACTCCCCAATCCTCTTTTCTTTCCAGTCCTTTCACTGATTTTGTTTTGCATATTATGGTGGAAAGAGCAGGCACACATGTGGGAGTGGCTTTGGCCTCAGCACTGACACTAGCTGTGCTGCAGAAGCTATGACCTTGAGCAATTTAACCCCTGAGCCCCTGTTTCCTCAATATAAACTAAGGTGGTAATATGGATCTCACAGGCTTACATTGGGGTTAACTGAGATGTTAGTAATAGTATAAAAATTCATCTGTAAAAATTGATCGTCATTATGACTGTTACTTTGGCAGTTGGACCTGGTTTTTATTGTCATCGTCAATAGAAATAGAAAGGGTCCATAGGACTCCAGAGAGTTGGAATCCAGACATGAACAGAGGAATAGCTAGAATACTCGAGACATCTCTATGGAGTGGACAGCTGAAGCCATGAGTCAGGCTCGCGAAAGTCTCCAAGAAGTTATAGATCTACTAATGTGCTTAAGCAGAATCTCAAGAAAGGTCTAATATAAATGGATGAAGCCATAAGAGGAATATCAAGAAAAGAAGACTGGATAAAAGTATTCCCTGTTTCTAAGAAAAGAAGAAGTTTTCTAAACGTTGAAACTCTTTTAAGCTATCAATCCTATCTGCCACCATTCACTCCCAGCCTTCTTGAAGGAGCAGGGGGCCTCCATCTCTTCTTGCCAGGAATCTGCTTCTTGTATTTTACAATTCCTTGCCAAATCTGGGCAGAGTCAGCGGAGTGAAGGCAGTTGTGTCTGGGCAGTCTGCCTAAGAGGTTCCATTACATAAACAGTAGGTGCTTAATAACTTGCATTGTGCACATAAAAGGGAAAAAGAAGAAAATGTGATTTTTCACTGCTACAGAGTAAACCATTCTGTGGCCCCAGAGGATGCATCATGTTTAGCAAGATTAAAGCAGGTGGCAAAGTCCCTCCCCAGTGGGTACATCACAGCTAATGTCCATCAATGGTTAGCAGATGAGTAGACGGTGCCTTTGTCAATAATCCTGTTTCTACCCTCATGCTTTATTTATTTAACTAATGGCTGCCTAGCTGGTAGCTCATCAAGATGGTGTTTACTGAGCTTGGCAAAGTGAAAAATTATGATTTTGTTTACTCATGTGTTTCCAGCTGGGGTGCTGAGTTGTTATCCAGGCAGCTGATGACCGTTCTTCCACTCTCAGAGCCCCTAACACAGGCAGTTCAGTAAACAAACCATCAGCTTGAGAACCAGAGCATCAACACTGCCACAATCTGGTTATTTGCTACTTTGCAGTCGTCAGTGTCCAGAACCTCAAATGATGACTCATTCTGGAACCTCCCTTATACTTAGATAATAAAACAAATAGAAGTCAGGTTAAGTGTAATTGGTTTAGTTTGAGCTATTCAGTTGTTTATGAGAAAAATGAGTATTTGCTCCAAATTAAATATTTGATTTGGGATAGATTTGTCTCTTGCTCTGTACTCAAGCATGTAAAAATAGAATGGAAACCCAAACAGAAAACCTGGGAGAGACTATCACTCTGGAATGGTTCTCACACATGCACCAACTAATTTAGTTATTTGTACAGCAAATATATAGTGAGTACCTACTGTGTATTAGGTCCTGGGGATATTGTGGTGACTTAAACCCAACACAAACATGAACCTAGTTCCTCAGAACCTTGCAACTTTGTAGGAAAGAGAGACATTGAATCAGTGATTGTCAATATGATGAGAATTATAAAGGGAGAAATAGGGTGCTACAGTAGTCTTGGAGTTTAGGGAAGGATCCTCGAGAAAGTGATGCTTTGAATGGGAGACGAAGGAGTTCCAAAAATCATAGACAGTGAAAGGCAGAGAGGGTAAGCTTAAATATTATTATTATCTCAGTTAAGTCACAAAATAACTCTGCGAGGTCAGTATTATTGCTCCGGTTTACAATTGAGGAGACTTGGGTTCCAGGGGAAGCACGTGCAAAGACCTGAGACCAGACTTTATGAATAGTGCCACTTGGAGCTACAAGGTCGAGCAAAGGCAGTGTGGCTGGAGTAGAGAGGAGCCATGAGAGGCATGAGATATAGAGGGACTTGCCAAGGAGTTCCTAATTAAAAGTGCATTTTAGAAAGCCACTCTGGCTGGTATGGAGAATGGATTGAGGTGGATGTAGGAGGACTGGCTTAGAGGCATGGCAGTGATTGGGTGAAAAAGATAGTGAGTTGAACCAGGGGTGGAGTCAGGGGAAGCAACCTGCAGGAAGATAGAAATGATTAACGTCAACAGACATACAGGAGGTTGGGTCAGCAGGGTCAATGAGTGGCTGGATATGAGGGGAGAGGCACTGACAGGTTATTCCACATGGCTCTCTTTATATCTGTAACAATTGAGCCATAATAATACTAATAGCTGCTCCTTGCTGAGTGTCTTCCATAGTCATTTTATAGATGAGAAAACTGAGACTGAGAGTACGGAAGTACCTACCAATAGATGACTGAATTGAGATCTGAGCCCCAGCCTGACTCCCAAGCCAGTGCTCTCTCCACTCTAACACTACATTTATGATTCTCGTCAATTCAATATTTTTCTCATTTGGTTGACTGAAACCTCAGATTTTTCCCCCAATTTAATTCAGCTATATATACGACTCCAAGTTCTCATAATTCTTTTGCATTTGACCATTAATTCTCAATTATCTTCCAGATTTCGAGCCATGCTATGTTTATCTTCAGGCCATTTCAAACAGCAGAGGCCAGAGAAGCCAGTTTTGTGGAATCGGGCTTGTCGGGCCACATTAAATATCACCTCACTCTAATGAAAATGCAGGTTTTTGTTTGTTCTAATGAGCGCAGGGGGCCTTTATGTCCAATCTCTTCCTAGAGGAAGTAATTGCATTCGAGTGACCTTTGAAGGAAATCACATCAGGGAGTTATTTGAAGGCACTGAGGTGAGCCAGTGCGTAACATCAACCAATGTACTAGCATTTCAGAAAAGAAACAAATAGGCTTGTCCCACTGACAACTCATCCATGCCCCCTTTGGACAGAGGAAAATCATCTACTGCTTGCTGAGAAAGTGAGGCACTGAGGCACAGAGATTTCTTTAACTATTTCTTGAACACCTGCTGTATGCCATGCACTGTGCAGAATCGCTGCCTCATGGCACTCCTGTTTTAGTGGCAGGGAACAGACAATACAGAAATTTTTAAAAAGTTTAAATCATTAAAGATTTTGATAATTACCATGAAGGGAACAAATTGGATCATGAGAGGTGGTGAACTGTACCTCAACTTCCTCATCTAGTTAAAAAGGAGAGAATGGTGGAACTTGCCTCTTGGGGCTATCTTCAGGACTAGGTTAGATAACGTATGTATTGGGCTCGGAAGAGGTCCTGGCACATTAGTTGAACACTTAGTCATGTTATGTGGGGTTAACATCGTTGTTATAGAATAAGTGGGGGAGGCAGTCAGGAAGGGCCTCCTGGAGGAGGTGACATTTAAGCTGAGACCTGAGCGATGAGGAGCCAAGCTTATGAACAACTGGGAAAGCAAAGGCTGGAGACCAGAGAAGGAATGCTTACTGTTTCCCAGGAACAGAAAGGAGAGGGAAATCAGCCAGGCCGGAGAATAGAGAGTAGGGTGGGGAGTGAAACGAGTGAGGGCCATGAGGCAGACAAGATTCCAACCAGGTAATTAACTCAGTTTTACTCTATAAGCAGGGGAAGGGAGTGGTGTGAGCTATGCTTTGAAACCCCACTCTGGCAGCTGCGCAGAGAATGACCTGAAAGGTGAAAGCTGCAAGACAAAGGAGGAGAACTGCAAAGTCGAGGCACTGGTGGGAGGGTGTTAGGCAGAGGGTAGCGACCTTGTTGGTGGCAAAGTATTAGTTTCTTAGGGCTACCAGAATAAATTATCACAAATCGGCTGTGTAAAAACCACAGAAATTTACTCTCTCACAGTTCTGGAGGTTAAAAGTCTGAAATCAAGGTGTTGGCAGAGCCTTGTTCCCCCTGCAAGCTCTAGGGAATGATACTTCTTTGCATCCTCCAGGTTCTGGTGGTTGCCAGCGAATCCTTAGTGTTCCTCACCTGCTAGATGCATCACCCCAATCTCTGCCTCTGTCATCACATGGTGCTCTCCCTGTGTATCTCTGTTTTGTGTTTCTTCTTATAACTTCACCGGTGACTGGATTGAGAGCCTGCCCTCATCCAGTATGACCTCACCCTGACTTACATCTCAATTACATCTGCAAAACCTCTGTTTCTAGATAAGATCATATTCACAGGTACCAGAGAGTAGGGCTTCAACATAGCTTTTGAGGGAAGCAGAAAACCCACAACAGCAAGGTGAGTCCTGACTGTCCCACCTCTAAGGGGATGTGCTGGCTTGAAAGTAGCCCCCCATGGCCCAGCTTCTGGCGTAAGAAAAACCCCCAGCCATGCACAAAGGCATTCAGCATCTTTCCTGTAATTGGGGGTTGAAATGCTGTATAGCGATTCCCAGTTGCTTATTCCAAATAAGCAGGCAGGTGGTGCAGAGGAAGGCAGCCTGCAGAGTGAGGGAAGCATGTCAAACAAGGGATGTTCCTTCTTATTTGTCTGTTTCCTTAAAACCACTTACACTTCTAGGTTGCAACTTAAGTGTACTATTATTTAAGGATTCCTTTTCGGTGAGTACCCAGTGACTTTGAACAGTCTATGGATACAGGTGGATTTTCTTGGATTTTTAGAAGTGAGGAGACTTGGGGTTCATCCCAGATGATACCTTTCGTGTATGGTTTTGAACAAATCCCATAGCCCCCTGAGCTTCCACTTCTTCTGTAAAATGAGGATGCTGGCCCAGCCCAGTGGTTCTTAACCTTGAGGATGAATCAGAAGCACTGGAGGGCTTGGGAAAACACAGATTGCTGGGCCCCATCCTGGAGCATCTGATTCAGAAGGTCTAGGGCAGTGCCTGAATATTCACATTTTTGACAAGTTCCTAGACTTTGTTGTTGCTGCTGGCCTGGGAACCACACTGTGAGAATTACTGGCCTAGATCATCTCTGAGATTTCTGCAACAATATTATTCCATAAGTCTATGAAACTCATTTTAATGTAAATGACTAGATGAAGTGAATTTTCTAACCTTAGCTAGCAAAATTTGGCTCCCATATAAAAATATGTCCCAGCTACTGCTCACTCTGTTTTTCACTTTGGATTTACCTCTCTGGACTTAAGGGTGTTGTACAGAGAATAGAAAGAGAGAGGGGCCATTTAAACAACACCCTTAAGTGTAGAGAGGTACCCAAATTTTGCTAGCTAAGACTAGAAAATTCACTTCATCTCCTGTGGCTAGTGGGGCCTCCACATACAAGGCTCCCAGAGAAGTCAGCTGAATGTTGGCTTGGAGCCCAATAGAATCACTTAGCTTTGGTGGCACTTATTTAGGGTGGAGGGTGGGGCATAGTAGATGCAATTGAAAGCCTGAGAATAATGGCATAAATAAGCCCATGAAAAGATGTTCATCATTAGTCACTTGGAAAATGCAAATCAAAAGCACAGTGAGGTACTTCTTTTCACCCATTAGAATAATCAAAAGAGACAGTACTAAGTGATGACAAGGATGTAGAGAAATTGGAACTAGTGGGTGGGAATATAAAATGGTGTAGCCACTTTGGAAAGTAGTTTAGCAGTTTTTCAAAATGTTAAACAAAATTGTCATATGACACAGTAATTCCCCTGCTAGACTTCCATTCAAGAAAAAAAATGAAAACATATGTCCACATAAAAATTTGTATGTGAATGTTTATAATACCATTATTCACAATAACCAAAAAATGGAGACAAATCCAATGTACATCGAATGATGACTGAATAAACAAAATGTGGTATGGACAAAAATAATCAAAGTACTGACACATGCTAGATACATATGTATATATGTACAAGATGATGCTGAATTTTGATGAACCTCAAAATTACTATGCTAAGTGAAAGAAACAAGACACAAAAGACTATGTATTTTATTGTTCCATTTATGTGAAATGTCCAGAAAAGGCCAATCTTTAGAGATAAAAAGTAGATTAGTGGTTGCCTAGGGCTGGACATGGAAGGGACAGTGACTATAAATGGACATGAGATTTCTTTTCAGGATGATGGAAATGTTCTAAAATTAGGTCATGCTGATGGTTGCCCAACTCTCTAAATATACAAAAAAATTATTTTTAATTCATGTTTTAAATTGAGGGATTTTATGGTTTGCAAATTAATCTCAATAAAGCTGTTAAAAATAATTTTACAAATAGAATGGAATTAAATAAAAAAAACTAATGGGATTTCCTGCACCTCCCTCTGAAGGTCATTTAGTGCTGAAGGTGGTTATGACATATGCAGATTCCAAATACTGGGCTTTAGAAAATATTATCCTAGTTACCCAGTCAGAAAATATCAGGAACTGCTTACTGGAAGAATGGGGACACTTAAAACACAATAAACACATCTATTTCACACTCCTTATGTGCCAGACACTGTGGTTAAGTGCTTTACATGGCTTATCATTCACTTATTCTTTGCAAAGTATATTTGTCGAACACCTTCTATGTGCTGGGCACTGTCCTTGGTGCTGAAGATACTGTGTGAATAACACAAAGTCCGTCCTTTCGGGGAGCTTAAACATGTAGATGTACAAATATTATTTTAAGATTATTTTAGGTAGTGATACATGAATTTAAACAAAAACCTGGATGATGAGAGGTAGTTACAGTAGGTGGGAAAGGAAACAGTTTAGATTGAGTGGTCAAGGAAAGCCTCCCTGGGGAGGTGGTCTGAGGTAACACGTGGAAAAGTCATCATGCAGACATGAGGAGAAGAGTGGCTTGGGTGGGAGGAAATGCTAACATAAAGTATATCAGACAGCAAGCAGTAGAGAAATGACAGTGTAAGCAAGGGAGAGTTCTGTACAGGATGATGCTGAAAGGATACACAAGGATAGAAGCTGCAGATCTTGAGAGTCATGACACAGAGCTCAGTTTAAAGTTTGGCTTTTCATGGAATAGTACACAGCCATGAAAAATGAAATCATGTCCTTTGCAACAACAATATGGATACAGCTGGAGGCCATTATCCAAAGTGAATTAGTGCAAGAACAGAAAACCAGATGCCACATGTTCTTACTTATAAGTGGGAACTAAGCATTGGGTGTTCATGGACATACAGATGGCAAAATAGACACTGGAGACTACTAGAGTGGGGAAGGAGTGATGGGGCAAGAGTCGAAAAAACTATTGAGTACTATCCTCACTACCTTGGTGATGGGATCATTCATGCCTCAAAACTCAGTATCACACAATATACCCATGTAACAAATCTGCATGTGTACCCCTGCATCTAAAATAAAAGTTAAAATTATAAAAATAAATATAAAAATAAAGTTTGGCTTCTTATTCCAAAAGCAATAAGAAGCAAATAGTAAGATCTAAGCAGGTGAGTGACATAATTTGATTTACATATTAAAGGGGACCCTAGGATCTACATAGGAACAGAAATATAAAAGATAGAATAAAAGAAGTGAACTTAAGAGCTAAGAGTGCTGCAGGAACTACAAGACAATGGTGGCTTAGATGAAGATGATGGCAGCAGGGATGGTGAGAAGTGGTAGGATCTGGGGCATATGTAGTAGGATAGGCCAAACAGGATTGTCTGAGTTGTAAAGGGCAGAGAAAAAGAGGTATCAAGAAAGATCCTTGAATTTGGGCTTGAGCACCTGGGTAGAAGGTGCACCATTACTTGAGATGGCAAAGCTTCCGTTTGAGTTTGGCTTTACTATCTTCATGTCATAGATGAAAAATGGGGCTCAGAAAAGCTAAGCAACTTTGCTTCAAATTACCTTTCTAATGGGTAGAAGAAGCAGAGTCAAAGTCAGTGACTCAAAAAACTATCTTCTAAACCGCTCAGTACTGCCTTCTGCCCACGGATTTCTTGCATCCTTAGCCAGCCAGTAGATGGAAATCAGATGAGGTGGCATTCACTGGGTGGAGACAGAAAGACTTCTTGGCAGTGAAGGCTGGTGGGTGGGCTTGTCATAGAACAAAAAAGAAAGGAACAGCTTGGAAGAGTAACATTTTTCTAGTGAATCACATTAAATAATCAGCATGGCTTATACCCAGTGTCAGCCTGAACTGAGATTGACAGCTAATAAAAACACAGTAATTACAGGAAAACATCAGATTGGAAAGTACAGAGATTCTTGAAACACCTGAAGCCATTTAATATGTCTTATGTTTGCTCCAGACCAACAGGCAGCTCCCAGAGCAAGACCGGTCTCATTACTGAGCTAATGGACATTATGCTCTGAGGTACTTTTCCCTCTGCCAAATATATCAGAATTTTAAAAATGGAAGCCTGATATTGCCATGCTGCAAATGTTTACAAGGACATCACTGAGTGTTTTAGGTGTCAAGTTTAATTTGAGTTGGCCTGGCCTATTCTCTTAAGGAAGGCTCCAGAGCGGTCAGCCAGGTCACAGGGAGAATTCCTTCTGCTCTTGCTCTTCAGGCTGTGACAGAAATCAGACCTTGATTCCCTGAGCACGCTTCCCAAGAAGGGATTGCTCCTGTCACCACAGCCCAAAGGAGTTAGTTGTGATGAAAGTTGTCATGCTTCCCTATTCCATTATTTTAGGTATGTTTGGGGGTTTTGTTGGTGATGGTGCTGGTTTTTGTTGTTGTTGCTGGGGGCGAGCGGGGGTGATGGAAGGAGAAACTCATTCACACATTCTAAAATATTCATGAGTCCTCCTCTAAATTGCAGATAGTATGTTAGATTCTGGGATGATGGCAAATACTTAAAATTACCAAAGCACAAAAGAGACAGCAAAAATAAAATGGTAAGATCTGAGTGTGCATTCACATGTGTGTGTGTGTGTCTGCACACTCCCTCTAGAGACCCCGCCCACCTGCCTCCCACTGGCTCCTGTACAGCATGCTGGCTTCTGGGGGCCTGGGCTGTAGCTCTGAGCATCAGCAGCCTGGAGAACAGTCACTCTTCCATGTGCTGTGTATTTTCCTGGGCATTTTTCACCTCACAACAGCTCTAATGGCCTTGGCATCAAGCTCTTACTGGGGATTAATAACTGGCTGGGCTTAATGGTCCTTACTGTGTCCCGGGCCATTTTCCCAGCCAGCCATTAATTCCAGGCAGTGCCCTGGACTCTGGTCATTATGGTTCCCTGGGCTGAGAGGCTGCCCAGTGGCAAATGGCCACAGCCTCCTCTGCAGACAGAGGTTTCCACAGCCTACCACCCTTTCTCTTTGTGGCATCTTTAGCAAGGCCTGGGGTTTACAGCCAAATAATTGGTTATGGCATCACATTATGTCTACTTTGTATGTGGCAGCAGGTAGGTTTCTCAGAGGATAGATAAGGCAGGGGGTTGGGTTTCATTCACTCATTTATTCATCCATCTATTCAGTATTAATTAAATGATTTTTCTTATGAGTCAGGATGGAAGAGAGACTACTAAGCTAGGAGTGAACTAAGATAGATGCCTATGTTTCCTAAGAAGGAACGGAGTGTCTCACCAAATGAGGCTTTAAGGAAAATGTTCCAAAGAATCAGGGAGGCTGAACACTATGAGGAAAAAGTCAGAGAGAAGGCCTTGCTCAGTGGAGAGCCCGCTGGAGCCACCTCCCCTCTTGTGTCTTCGGCAGTACATCATCTCCCAGGCCGACGGGCAGAGATTCAAGTTCACCTCCCCGTGTTCCACTTAGTGATTCATCAACCCAGCATCTGAACGCTTAAGGGAAGAACATGTAAATATTGCATCAGGAATCTTGACTCACCAAGGCATGAATATTTCCACCCATATCATTAAGACACTAAAGGTTATAATGGTACTGAGAGTGTGGGAGCATGCTTCTCTCAGAGGACTGTACCAAATCATGAGAAACAGGGTCACACAATTTGTACAATTTTTTGCCATTCTGCCTCCTAAGATACCATCAGTCACCCTGAATACAAGAAACAGACTTCATTTTGTCCTTTGGAAGTGGGTCAGCCTTTAGTACATGCTCTTCTCAGCTGCTGGAATTGTAACATTATGTTTAGAACAGCTATTGTCATTTTATCGGCACCCCTTACCAAAAGCACCTAAGACATACTTCAGACTTCGATCTTTTTTGCATTGTTTGATGCATCTGCACAACTCAAAGAACGAGTGTTAGTGTCTGAGGTAATCAATACCAGAGCTCAGATTTCTCAGGTAGCAGAAATCAAGAGGGTGGCTTTTGGGGACTGGGTCAACCTGGCATGTTCTAGTGGTGCCCACTAATCACAGAGGGTCAATATGGCAAGGTCAGGAAACTTGGCCTTCTCAGAAAGAGTGTTCAGCTGGCCTGCTCTGGGCAAAGAGAAAGAGAGAGCGCCAGGTCCTTGGAAGGCCCCTAAGGTGATGTGTTTCACCTGCCAACCAGTCTCTGTTCTGAGAATCGAAGCAGAATAATTAATTAAGGGGAAAGAGATGCTACTGGGACCTTTCTTCAGAATGTTTTCCCTAGTAATAATGACTACAATAAAATTACAGATCCAACCGGAAAATTCAGGATAATTCTAGGTGAGCGTGATGAGAAAAAGCAGCTTCCCACGGCCTTAGGGTCCACTGGGATGAACTTACAAAGTAACCTTATTAAGCAAATGTGCTGAGTTACACAGAACCTCAGGGGTGTATTAAGTCCTCAGTGAAGGTCTTTAGAATGAATGAACAAATCAATGTTGTCTGGCCACAAGTATTTAGTGTCAAAGTCAGTCCTGCCATGCTCCACCATCAACCCTCTGTCAACTCTTTGCAGTCAGCTGTGGTCTCTACTTCCTCAATCCTACCACAATCACACTCTTGTCACTTCTGTTCAGCTGAGACTATTTTGCCCGAAGTCATCAAATCCAAAGCACATTTCCCAAGTCTTGTTTTACTTGTCCTATGACACTGTTGACTACTTGCTCCTTTTTAAAATTGTCTCTTCTGCTGGTTTCCATTACATAATCCTTTCCTGGTTGTTCTCTCACCTCTCTGGCTCTTCTGGATAGGCTTAAATGTTCCCTCATCTTTGGTCCCATGGTCCCTGGTGCCTAATTGCATTATAGCACTTACAGCACAGTTCTGTCATGGTTTGTCTGGGGGCACCCTCAACGTGGACTGTATGCTCTTTTATTGTGTTATTAAGGTTAGCGCAAAAGTAATTGTGGTTTTGGCCATTACTTTTAATGGCGATTAGTTTTGCGCTAACCTAATATCTGTAGCACCAGGTTCAGTGCCTGGTACATAATAGGAATTTCACCATTGAATAAATTATCATGGAACTCTTCCCTCTTCATCATTTATGTATGGGATGTGCAAGTAAAATAAGGGAAAGGAAAGTTAAGCATTTCCTCCATTTTTTGGCCACTGAAATTGCCTCTCATCCCAACAGTTCGCCCAGGGATTCAGGACTCCTTACTCCAGATTTCAGTAGTTTTCTGAGGGGAATAGGGGCCACTTTCTGGACATCTGGAATGTGGCACTTCCTAAAGAAGGTTTGGTCTCAACCACATTTCAGCATCATGTACTTAATGTTCTAGTTAGATGAATCTATTTCAAATGATCCTCCAAGGAATGGAGGTCTTTGGTAGAAGATTCTTGTCACTTTACTGCATCCGCTGAGCCCAGTGCCCTCAGAGTGGTAACAACACTACTGATTAAAAAATAGCATCACTGAGTTTCTAAGAGGCAGGAAAGAGGCAATGAGGTAAGAAAACATCCCGTAACACTGATTCTGCTTATTCTACTGCACTGTGTTGGCATCATGGTGAATCCCTTTGTCTCTGCAGTCAGGTTTCTTGGGTTCAAATTTCAACACTGCCACCACCTTACAGTCTGATCTTGAGCAAACTGCTTCATTTTTCTACCCTTCAATATTCTCATTTGTAAAATGGGAGTGATAATATACTATCTTAGAGTATTATTTGAAGGATTAATGGAATTATATTTATAAAAAATCAGAACAGTGCCTAACACAGTTGTGGCTGAAAAGCACTCAATAAATATTAACTGACTGGCCAGTTTTCCTTTGTGCCCCCAGCTTTGCTGTGCTCTCAACAGCCCCTTACTCAGACTTCAGCAGAACCTCCTCTCCTTATACCGTGTCACACTGTATTGTCCTCCTTTACTGACCACTGTCCCTCACTAAAGTGTAAGCTTTCAAGGCTATTTGCCCCATTTTTGCATTCTGACTGCCTAGCACAGTGCCTGTCATGTAAGAGTAATTAGATGTTGGGGGAATTATGAGAATTTGCAATGGTAAAACCTCCATTTCATAAGCCCTGCATCAATTATAAACCCTAAGTGTTCAGTGCTGATATCGTGAGTACTTATTGTACAATTACTTTATGGACCCCTGCATTCTCTTCTAAATGGGTGATAGGGAACCCTGGACAAGAGCAAAAGGCTCCGCACTGACCAATAATCCTAATAGCACCTAACATTTATTGAATGATCACTATGACAATCCTATGCTAAAGTTTCAACCATATGCAGTTGCTATTTTTGCAGGCCAAATATTGGCAGTTTCAAAGGGCTCAATCGAATACTGTATCTATCTTAATTTTTTTTATTCTACCATAGTAGAATGAGGTTTTAACCTCAGTTAGAGATGAGAAAACTGAGACTTGTGGAGGTTAGTGTCTTACCAAGGTCCCACAGCTAGTAGGTGGTGGAAGCAAGGCTGGGCCCATCCTGCTACATCCCAGAGCTGATGCTTTGAGGCACCACAAGGCGAGGGAAGTTGGCTGCCCTCGGGTGCTCTCAGTGTAGTTCTGAAGACACAGCCATGTCTCAGGAAACTCCCAAAATAAACACAAAACTGAATATATGCAGTACTAAGTTGGATTCAATTTCCTGAGACAGTACAGGAAGCCAGCGTGTCCTGTTCAAAGTTAAAAGAGAAGAAGCGCATAGACTCTGGAAAAAATCTAACAATGCAACATCCCTTCAGAACATCTTGTTATTTTCTTGTACATTTGCTGGCCTTGGCCTCAGGCCCTAATTACATTATCTTCAAACAGCAACTAGAAATATTGCTCATTAAACATGAACATGGGAAGGTTTAATTTGTTAGCACGTAGGTGTTTTGAAAGCAAATCATTGGTTCAGGGCATTGAACTGAGTGCTGCCATTGGAGTTGTCTTTGGTGAACACCATGTCCTGGCCAGAACTTTGCCATGATGCGTGTTCACTGCAGATGAGAGAAGGACCTAGGCCCTGCAATTCCTAGCTGGGGTCTGTGGCTCTGAGCTTGACGCTTTCTTTATGTTTATGAAAATGGGACAACTCAGTTTCTCTCCCTCATCCATTAAAATAGAAGAAGCAATCCTAATGTCACTTCAAAATTATGGCCTCTAAGGGATTACAATCAGCATGTCATTTCCCATATGATGCTTAGATGATGTTTGTTTAGTACAAACATACTTGTACAGCATCCAAGAATTTTAATCAAGGTTTAACTTTCAATAAGGTGAGTTAAGAGCATCACAACTAGTGTCACAGCAATTTGCAGGATAGTCTTTGCTTCAACTTGGGAGTAACTTTGGACTCAAAAATACCTAGTTTTGAAAGCCGGAAGCACAACTTTATTACTGGCTAGGAATAAAGGGCAACTTTGGACAAATTTGTTAACATCTCTATGCTTAAGTATCTTCATCTGTAAAATGACCACGAGAGAAACCTTGCTGGGTTGATGTGTCGATTTGGTTATTTAATATCAGTAAAGCCCTTAGTTCAATGTTTGACAGGTCAGTGCTAGCTCCCTTTTGCTCTTGTCCATTGTTCCCTGTCACCCATTTAGAAGAGAACGCAAGGGTCCATAAAGTAATAGCAGAAGGGATATACTCTGACATGATGGGGAGGAGAGAAGAGATGGGTGCCCTTCTTCAAAGGCAGGGAAGTAGCCTGCTGGTGCTGAGTGAGGGTTAAGCCCTTTGCCCCTGACAGTGTCCTTCTCCCCCTGCCTTCCAGCCCCTGAAAATGCACTGCAGGGACTGTGCCCTGGTGACCAGCTCAGGGCATCTGCTGCACAGTCGGCAAGGCTCCCAGATTGACCAGACAGAGTGTGTCATCCGCATGAATGACGCCCCCACACGCGGCTATGGGCGTGACGTGGGCAATCGCACCAGCCTGAGGGTCATCGCGCATTCCAGCATCCAGAGGATCCTCCGCAACCGCCACGACCTGCTCAACGTGAGCCAGGGCACCGTGTTCATCTTCTGGGGCCCCAGCAGCTACATGCGGCGGGACGGCAAGGGCCAGGTCTACAACAACCTGCATCTCCTGAGCCAGGTGCTGCCCCGGCTGAAGGCCTTCATGATTACTCGCCACAAGATGCTGCAGTTTGATGAGCTCTTCAAGCAGGAGACTGGCAAAGACAGGTACAAAGGCACAGGGAAGAAGATGCAGGGGAGGGTGAGGATAAGTCATCACTGGCTGACTCACCCAAAGCAAAGCTTTTGCTACAGGCTTTTGTTGTGGGCTCCACTGCTCATGTCATTGCTAGAGTTCACTTGTAGGGTCCTCTGCGTGACTGGGCTGCTCAAGCTGACTTTACAAGACAAAGTGAAAAGAAGCATGGAGATCATTATATGGATATTTCAGGGCCTTATTTTTGAGGAAGAGGCTACACAGCTCCTGGCCTTCATTGGTTAAAAGTGCAGTATAACAGCTTTATTGCATTTCAGTTTACTTGCATAAACCCTCACCAAAAAAAAAGTATATGGGTTTATTTTTTCCCATTCAAAGGCAAACATTTATTTAGTCAACCAATATTTCTTGAGTGCCCACTACTTGCTCATCACTGTGCTTGGCCCTGGGGAAACAGTCAAACACAAGTATATAAAGTCTTGGACACTTACCAAGTAGTAGCCAGTGCACTGAGGGTCTTGAGAGGGAAGAAAATGGTGCTGTAGATGTGCCATGGGCCCTAGCCCATGGAAACCCAAACTGTTAGCTACCACTCCATATTAAGACACGAAATCAATGTAGTGAGGCACTGAAAGATTTCTTTTCTAAAGTAATGGGAAGAATGGGATAAAATGGAACAGAGTAGAATAGAAAAGACATTATCAGCATTCATCCCACACAATAAGTTAGGTAAGGTATTGTTTCATGAAACTTTTATTTCGGTTTGATAGAGATGGAGATAGATGGATAGGGATTTCTTCTCAAAGTGATGAAAATGTTCTGAAATTAGTGGTGATGGTTGCACAATCCTGTGAATGTAAAATAAATATCACTGAATTACACACTTTAGAAAATGAAATTAAAACTGTGTGTGTGTGTCTCAATCATGATGTAAAAATGTATTTTTCACTATAGGTTGAAAGATTTGGAAATTACTGGTCTGGGAGATAAGGAAAATGCTTTCTCAAAAAGATGTACATAAGCTGAGACCCAGAGCAATAAGTCTTGGATAAAGTAAAGGACCTGGGGAGTGGGAGGGAGAAACCTCCCTGGAGGTCCAGGGAATCAGGTGTGAGAGAACATGCAGTGGGTTAGAGAAAAGCCCCCTGTGGCTGCAGTCAGGAGAACTAGGGAGTGGGGGTGACACAAGGTGAAGAGGTGAAAAGATGTCAGCTGGACAAATCTAGGTGAAGAAAGGACAATGAAGAATCAAGGGCCACTAGAGAGTACAGTTCTGGGTTGGAACTCCGGCTCTGTCACTCTCTAGTTGTGAGGACCTGGACAAGTTATCTAACCTTTTAGAGACTCAGTGACCTTACGTGTGAAAAGGGAATAGTGACTACTAATCGCTGGATGGACTGGTCTAATAATAAAATTGCCTCATTTCCTTAATTCTAAAACCTGTACTTTTATACGTTTATGATGTAATTTACCCCTCTTACAAAAACTGTTACTGAGTCAATTGCTTATCTTTAAACTAAAGGAGAGCTAGACTTAGTGGTGCACGCCTATAATCCCAGCTACTTGAGAGGCTGAGGCAAGAGGATGGCTTGAGCCCAGGAGTTCAAATCCAGTGTGAGCAATATAGCAAGACCCCATCTCATAAAAATTGTTTTAAATAAAGGGATATGATAAATGCAATAAAGAATATAAAGTAATAAATCCATTCTTTGGCTAGCAGCTCATTATTAGAGAATAGTCTCAAAGAAAGACTTAAGTCCAGTGCCCCCAAATTCTTTGTGTGGAAGAGCTAGATAGCTTTTAAATCCTAGAAACCTTGTGACTAGTCAAGGACTGCACCAGGCAGGAGGCATGGGTCTGGTGGAGGAAGGAGGAAGAGCTGGCTGTTGGCACTGTGGCCTTCCTCCCTGGAAGGCCCAGCAGACCCCATGGGCAGCCCAGCCAGCAGATCACATTGGGGATTCTGATCATCATCTCCAGCTGCCACAAAATCCAGTCACGCATTGACCTTTGCAACTCACAGATAAGGGAGACTGTCACTCAGTTGAATGAGTTATTTAATCAAGAAAACATTTTATAAGGAATCAAGAAGGAGGGGAATTATTTAGTTTCATTTTTTACTTGTTGGAAAATTTGAAATAAGTAGAAACCATCTCAACAGAAAACACTTTTCTCTTTTTAGTTTAATGGTTGATTGCTAAATAAGTATTCCTAAAACACTGCCGCAATGTTAGCTATTTAGTATAATTAAACATTGTTCTGGACTCCTTGAGAAATCATTTTAAGCTGATAAGTTAGATACTAAGTCATCATACCCTTTGGCCACTCAGGATCTTTAGGAACCCATCTCACAGCAAGGCATATCCTGTTCACTAAATTCACTAAATTCTGGCCAATGAGAAGCTTTTTCTCACCAGGTCTTTCTTCCTGGTCGTCCTGGCTGGTACGGAGGGAGCCAAAGCTTTGTGGAGTGGCTGGTGGGACTCTTTCCACAGACATCCATCTGCCAGGGTCCACGTAGTCCCTACTCAGGGGAATCACACTTATGAATGTGGAGGATGCCAGAGTACACTGCTGCTCCCAGAAACTTTGTGCCTCTTACCTTCGGGAAACAGTCTTAAAGAAGCCAATACTCTATTGACTTAATATTCTTAACCTGTAGCCTGCTCCAAGCTAAAAGAAACAAGTCAGAAATGGCCATTCAGGACAAAACTATTTCTGTAAATTAAAACCTAAAACATTTAGGGTGTAATGGTATTTCTCAATGTATGCTTTTCTTCAAACCCAACAAAACAGTAGCATATGATACATAAAGTGCAGAATATCTAACTTGCAGATCTCATGATCAGGACTTTCCTTTTGGGTGAATATTTTGAAGAAATAGGGTCATTTAATAGATTGTGATTGATAGAAGTTTCACCCTCCTTAAAAGTGGAGAAAAAAGTGGCTCAGGAACAATCTGCAATTAAGAAGCATGACAAATGACTTAGATGGCCAAGTGGTATTCTTTGATATTAAAAAGTAACTGTACTTGAAAATAACTTTATAATTGAATAAGGGTACATTAGGAAAATATGATTCAGAACCAATATTATAGTAATTAGATAAAGGAAGCATAAATGAAATAACTGCAGGAAGAATATTTCCATAGAGATTATAAATGAGATTCTGGTGGAGCAGAAAGGCCCTTAATTGTAATTTAGTGTGCACTATAGAATTATCAGCTCAGTGTGTTACTTCATCATATAAAAGAATATCTGATAATTTTCCCTAATAAGCACATGACAGCTCTTCATATTCTTTCATTACAGCTGATTAAGTGTAAAAACAGTAGATATTCCTTTGTTAGAAAAAGAGTTCAACAGAGAGTTTTAGAAAGACAGCACAAAGTGTTGCATTTCTATAGCACGTGACCCCAGAAGGCTGTTATTTAGGAAGTCTGGGGAATTTTAAGTGTCACTTTAAAGAACTCTTCACTTTAGTTTCTTTCGTCCTCTACCTTGCATTCTTTTCCCCATTTTAGCCACAAAGCCTTTTCCTGTGCAGCCACATCCTCCTGTATTCAGGCTGTGGTTTACAGTCTCTACTACATCACATAAAACAGAACCAGAGTTATGGGAGAGTTTCTGCCCTTGGAGAAAGCCCCCTTTGGTGTGTCCAATAGCTCTAAAAGCAGAGGGAATATAAGTGTGATTCCCAGATTAGGCTCCTGAAGCTGTAAGTGAGCTGTCATCCTCTTCCTGGGTTCCACATCCTCCCAGTTATTCACTCACCCAGATTAGGTCTAGAACACATGGCCAGTGCATTGTCGCGGCCCATAGGTGAAAACAGCTTCTAACTTAAGGGAAGCCACTTCCTCTTCTTACCCTTTGCCATTCAGTCAGCTCTTCTCCGTTCCAGCTCCTTCAGTCTCAAAGGTCTTATGAATATATAGCCTTAGTGAGAAAGAACGAAAATCATTAATACCTATGTAGGCTGAAGGCTTCTGAATTTCATAATTCCTGCCCTGACTACTGATGGCAGCCCCTACACAGCCCCCAGTAGCAGAGTGTTGGAAGAATTTTCTTCATGGTTGCTAAAAAGCACCGAAAAGAATGGTGAAATTATTTACCTTGTTTGCTCAACCTAGCAACTAAAAGAGGAGGAAGAGATGTCAATGTATCAACATACCAAACTTGGTGCTTTTCATGCATGCTTGCTCATTTAGCTCTCAAATAGCCCAGGGGACAGAGATTCCTATGCCTCCTTTATAGATAAGAAATGAAGGGCCAAAGATCAACAATAACTTGCCTCAGTTCATCCAGCTGGTTATGATAGAAACAGGTAAGATTCAGCCCATGTTATTCCCATCTTTAGGAACTTTTAAATATGCTTTCTGGGATGTTACTAGGTCAAAATACAATGGAATAGGGGAATGAATGAGCAAAGGGCTTAAGAAATAGAAAGTTGAAGACATGATCCCCAGGGATAACTAAGCCACCCATGCTGTCAGGTATTGGACAAAATGAAGGACTCCTTAAAAATGTCCTCTCTCTATTTTTTTTTCTTTTTTGGTCCTTATATGAAATGAAAATAATGATGCAAACTGATAGACAGAAGGTTTTCCTTCTTCTCAAGGATGGGTGCTACACAGTGCAAGTAGAAAAGCCTTCCTGCACCTCTGTTATTCACATCACAAATGATGCTATGGCTGGGCAAAGTCAGACAGTCTGACCTTGGGGATAAGGTGTTTGAAACTGGCTAATGAGGCATGCCGTAAGTACTGAAGGAAAAGTAAAAGCAGCAACCCCCGAAGAATTGAAATTAATATCCACAGTAGTGTAGCATGGTAGGCTGAGTCATTCTCGCAGGGTCAAATTAGACCTTGGTGTTATGTCTCCACAGTTATCCTAAGGTGTAGCATATGGTAGAAGCTCATTACAGATGTCTGAATGGGAAAATTAATGAATGGTGGGGTGCACAAGTTCATTCCTTAAATTTTGTCAATTTTTGGTCTCCTAATAAAAATTTTCTGATATGTAAAATGAAGCAAATGTTTAGTTAAATATAAGCATTCCTGTGGCTCTTTTCCTCTGGTCATTAGCCCATACCCAAATGAGTGTACCCTTCTTACGGAAAGATATTCAATCAAGATGTTGGTGTTAGTCTACTTGAAGGCAAGCTTTCACCCTAAGTTCAGTCAATCAACCAATTGATTAATAGATAGATAAATACATGTGCATGTTTATTTATATTTAATAAGCTACTCATTATCTAGCCTGTTTGGGGAACAAGGAGAATTTCTAGTTACTCAAGTGTTCTTGTTAAGAAAGAGTTGTTAAACGGGGGCTGTCATAAGAAATTGAGTTGTGGTAACATACACTTAAACATTTAAACACTGATCATAATCTTTGATGATGCAGAAGTCCCTTGAGCATCTTTCATTGTCACAAATTCAACATGAGCAATAACATCAATTATGATTGTACTGTGGAATATGGTAATGTTAGTAAGAGATGTCAATTTGGCAAAGTTCCAGATATTTACCAAATGGAGTAGAGAGGGAGAGACTCTGTTTATAGTTAGCCTTACTCCAGGAAAGAATTAAAGATGGTAGTGGGTATAATGGTTACTTTACCAGCTTGCAGACTTAATTATTGTTCTTTCCAGGAAGATATCCAACACTTGGCTCAGCACTGGCTGGTTTACAATGACAATTGCACTGGAGCTCTGTGACAGGATCAATGTTTATGGCATGGTGCCCCCAGACTTCTGCAGGTAGGATTTATTCTGCAAGTGTAAATCATCAGCCGTGTTGTGCAGGATTTATAAATATCTGATTCTGAATATCAACCATGAAACATGTCTAACTGTCTTCTTGAAGCAATTAATTAGCATGTCCCAAGTTCTCATTCTAGAAACAACAAACAGCATTTAATTATGTTATATAAAATATTGAAAGTTTTTGTTTGTACTGCTGGAGAATAAATCCATCTTGTGGGCTCCATTTATCCTCTGAATATTTATCAGCCAGAAGTAATGCAATAAATGGCATAATATTAACGATGAACAAGCATTAAGAAATATTAGTTTTACTCTCATTTCAAAGGAATGTGATAATTTTTTAATGAATTAGAGCAATTCCTTTGACAGTGAGGTCTTTTTTCTAAAATTAAAATATTTCTCTGAGCCTCCTTCCCTTGCCACATCAGTGGCCTGGGCTTGCACTTCTAAGGCCAAAAGCACAGGCATAAATATTTTGAGGTGTCACTTTAAAGAGAACATGCATACATCTCTGTTGCCTCCTTAACTTTCCTCCTGGCATGTGCCCAGGCAGAGTTCAGGGCATACCACAAATGCACTCAGCAATATTCAGGACCTGATTTTTGGAAGCCTGCTTGAAAACTCACCTGTAATTTAAAATAGTGAGACCAGAAATTCCAGAAAGTACCCTAGTTTTTGGGAATGCCTGATGGCCTGCACATGGACTCAATCCTGATTTTCAAATGGCAAAAGCTGGGGTGGGGGACATTTAAAACTTGCTTTTTAAATTGTGTGCTTACTTACACTATCTGGTGTTTTATTTGTTTATTTTTTCTAACAATGTCTTGAAGGCCATGAGTCTTTAGGCAAAAGCTGCAATTTGGAGGTTTAAAGCAAAGATGAGAAACAGCATCTAATCATCCCATTAACATTTTACCACTTTTCTCTCTTTTTAATCCAAAGATCCAACACAGCAACAATACTAATTGATATGGAAGAGTCAGGCCGCAAAGGAGGAGAGAGAGGTACAGATAGAGCAGACCTTTGTTGTAAGGTCAGGGTCAAAAATGCTGGGGCTAGGCTGCACAGGTGTAAAGCCTGGCCTGGTCACTTATCCACCTAGTATGACCTTGAACAAGTCACTTAGTGTCTCTAGGTCTCAGCTTCCTCATCCATAGACGTGGATGTGATAGTAATAGACTCTGCCTCAAAGGGCTGTAGGCAGAGTAAATAAGCTAATACATGTGAAATGCTTGGAACAGCGCCTAGTAAGTACATGGCAAGCACAAGGCAAGTTAGCTTGGATCCTCACCCAGTGCTGCCTCACTTAATTCACTGCCCCTGTGTCCCTGTTTAACAATCTATACACAAAAAGTAAGTAGAATGGCATAAAAAGGCAAACTGCCTCCTCAAACCAAAAGGCTAACAGAGACAGTGAGAATGGCACTTATGGGCATGCAAAGAGCCATCAACGTTGATGGGTATACAGCAGATATAATTATGCAATATTGCCATTAGGATGCCAGAAAGAAAAAGCATGAATAAATTGAAATGTTAATGACTTCAAGTGTTCAAGAAAATATTCCATTTATTATGGAAAACAAATGAAAGGCAAGTTAACCTGTCATTTCTCCTACTCAGAGTTAGTTCGTCATGACTTCATGTACGGTAGGATGGAAACAATTTATGGAAAATACTAACAAAGAAATTAAGATAATGTCAATGCATTACATATTGCCACTGGCTCTGGGTTTCTCTTCCTAAGCTTTCATCCCCAAAGCTTTGATAGTTGTTTGCACAAGACGGTTTCAGCAAGAACTCTTCAAAAGGACCCCTACACCCAAGTTCTGTCAGAGAAGTGAAGAGTGTCATCTGGAGGAAAGGTTCAGTGCTGGACAGAGCATTCTGCTCAGTCATAAAGCCTGTTAAAGGAAGGGTAAGAAGGAAGACCAGGAGTAGCACAGATGGATTCTCCAGTTCCATTCATCTGCATTTCCAGGACATGTTGACTGGACCACCAGGCATCCAGTTTCAACTTGTTGGGTCTTGAGACTTGTTTTCCTTGTTTGTAAAATGGGGATAAGAAAATAAGAAGACGAACAAGCAGGTCATGGTGAGAATTAAATGAGATAATAGATGTAGAGTGTTGGATGCAGTTCCTAGCACACAGTATTCAGGAAAGAGTATCAATATCATTAATATTAATAAGATATGTAAAATAATCTATATTATTAATATTATCCCAGGCACTTGAGAGTTTCCCTGAAAGATACCAAGAATTCTGAGCGGGGGGCTGGGCATGGTGGTTCACAACTGTAATCCCAGCACTTTGGGAGGCTGAGGCAAGCAAATTTCTTGAGCTCGGGAGTTCAAGACCAGCCTGGCCAACATGACGAAACCCTGTCTCTACAAAAAATACAAAAATTAGCCAGGCGTGATAGTGTGCACCTGTAATCCCAGCTACTCGGGTGGCTGAGCATGAGAATCGCTTGAACCTGGGAGGCGGAGGATGCAGTGAGCCGAGATCATTCCACTGCCCTCCAGCCGGGACGACAAAGTGAGGCTCTGTCTCAAAAAAAAAAAAAAAAAAAAAAAACAATTTTAAGGGGGGCTTCAAAGACACAGCTTCTTGCCTCCTGGAGGCTTATAATAAGCCTTACCCATGCCAAAATATAAAGAACACAGCAAAGCCACTTACCATGTGACTATAAAAAGATGCAGCTTTTGCAATCTTCATCTAAGAGTTAAATGAGTCTGTAAACAGTACCTTCCTCACCACCAGAGAATGAAAAAGCAACTGGTAGGCTAGTCTGCTACTCATCTGACCATTCCCTCTTTTATCTTTATTTTGAAAGAAGCAGAAAACTATTAGGGGCTGAAAACATGGTGCATGTATCATGAGCTCTATGGCTTAAGGAGGTAAGCTATCACCAGGGCCAAAAATGGTTGTGGATGGTTTCGTGTGGTGGCAGAGCTCACACTGGCTGGGCGCACTGGAATATAGCCTCCCTGAGGGCAGAGTTCTGTGTGTTTACTTCAGTGTTGCAGACCTAGAACACAGGACAGTAGATATTTACTCTCCTGGCATATGGCAGATACTTCATAAATATCAAGGGAATGAATGGCTGTGTCCTCTACTCTCCGTAGTGCTATAGTAAAGGGTGTTGTGTGTGGATAAAAATAGCCATTTCTGCCTCTCAGAAACTCTGACTTTGAGAAAGTTACCTGACCTCACTGAGCCTTAGTGACTGATATTGGGCAAGCTACCTAATGCTCCATCTCAGAAGCCTTACCCACAAAATGGTGATGACAATTATCATATAAACTCTCTTGCATTGAGAGTTTATATGATAATTGCATGAAGTCATAGATGAGGAATGCTTAGCAAAGTCTCAGGGCCTGTTCAGTACACAGAAAGTTATGGGGTGAAGGGATTCACCGATCTGCAGTTGTGGATACTCATTGGCGCATTTTACAGAACTGGCATTATGTGGCCTCCAGCTCCTTGCAGGACATCTCATGGGCTGCTCAAAGTGTGCCTAGCCTTTCTACAGCTTCCCTAAGTTCCCAGTGTCTCACTGCAATGAAGAGCTAGCCACATGGGCCAGATTTCAGCAGGCAAAAAGAGCCAACTCTTCAGTTTGGGCAAATTAACCATTTCAGACCATAAGACAAAACTAGTACCCTCAAAAAAGTCACTAACTAAATAAACCACAAGCCTTTTATTCATTCAGCTGACTCGTGTTGGGTACCAGGGAGGTAATCAGAGATTAATGAGACAGGGTCTCTGCCTTCAGTTGCCTGAGACTCAATTGACCACAATTAAATCATGAGGTACAGAAGGTTACTCGAGATGCCTGTGGGAGAAGATGTTCACTCTCTGCCTGTCAGCAGCATCTGACCCACTGAGCTTTATTGGACCATCTGTCTCCAACTTTCAAACTGGACTCAGAGAAGTCCTTGCATTCCACTGATTCTATCAGGTGGCATAGGGATAAGGAGCCAGGACAACAGGAATATTGGACCCTTCCACCCCACTTGGTCAGGGGCAGACCCAGTTGGCTCTGTTTGCATCTGGACTATTGTATAAGATTTCTTTTCAACAAAAGAGCCTTTGACAAATAAGAACTTTAACAACCTCTGGTCTAAGACACAACCATGATGCTTTCCAATCTAAATCAAACTCTTCCACACTTTTCAGGAGAGTTGAATCATCACCTTATTATTGTCCCAAAGAGAATGTAAGCTGTCATATGCATGGTGTGAGGGAGCAGAGGCAGTGGGGCAGAGAGAGAAGGGCTAAATTATATCTTTGGGGAGCAAACTGCCAAGCAATCCGTGAGTGCCTGATCCCCAAGGGGAAGTGTAGGTAACCTGGAGAGTCATTTCCCATCAGGTGTACTGGAGGTCTGCCTTCTCATCTCACCCAAATGGCCTGAGTTACTTCTAGGAGTCAGTCATTGGCAAGAAAACTAATTGTACCCCCTAAAAGTATTAAGCCCATGGACTCCTTAGGAAGAAAGATAGCATCGCATTCACATTTAAAACCCCAAGTGGAAGTGGTGGGCATATAAAATGGCCATGGTGGCAGATGACAGACATATCTCATTCAAGATCTGGTAGAATCTAACCGACTCAAAGTCATTTGAATGGCATGCAGCATCTTTCATTTGGTACTGTGATGGCCTCCTGGACTGCTCTCTCCATCACTTGTCTTCTTCCTCTCCAAACACGACTGCCTTACTAGATGACAAATCTGACTTTGAAGAGTCACTTAAAACTCCTCAGTGACTTCCCAAAGCTTTGTGAGCAGAGTTCATACTCCCTAGCTTAGCACACAAGACCTTCAGGTTAGGGCTTCTGCATACCACTTTAGTCACATCTTCTCTACTGATGCATTTATGTGTTTATTTGTTTATTCAACCTTACTGAAAAATTCATAAAGGAACTCACCCTGCAGACATCTGTTCCTATGACCTCAGTTTGGACTGCCCATCCCCTACTTCCTTAAGCTGGCTGGTTTTCCGCTGGCTCTTTACTAATAACATTAATGGCTGATATTTGTTGTGCACATACTTCATGCTGGCTCTGTGCTTAACATGAACACATGCATTATTTTCTTGAGCCTTATAATAATCTTATGAGGTAAGCATCATTAATATCACCATTTTACATAGAAGGCTTAAAGACATGAAACAGCTGCCCATGGTCATAGGGCAAATAAATAGCAGAGCTGGAATTTGAATGCAGTCTCCAGGGCTCAAGAGCCAATGCTCTCAATCCTTCAGTTCATTGTTTCAGATACAGTGGCCCTTCTTTCTCAGCTCTCCTTAGCCCCCTGTCTGAGTCAGACCTACTGGGCCCACTGGGCCTCCCTCTTCCTCTGCCTTGCCCCATCTCACTGATTGGTTTGTCCATCTCCTTTGTTTGACTCTAGGCTCCTTAAGAGGAGGGCCCTGTCTCGATCCACATTTGTATCATTAGCACTTGTCATTGTGTCTGGCATAGAGTGTATCTTCAGTACAGATTAGTTCAATGAGAAACAAAAATAAGCCCTGTCCATGGGGGTGTTTAAGAGATTGATTCTAAACATTATTATTGCAAGACCAAAAGTGCCAGGCACATTGAAACTATAACTAGCAAATTCAGATTTTGAGAAGTCAATGAGGGCCACCTTGTTTTATTTTCAGCCAGAGCCAGCTCTGGGTACTCAAAGAGGGGCTCAGGCATCAGCCCCCATCCTGCCTGTATCACCAGACTTCAGGCACATCAAAGTTGAGAAAGCTGGAGAAAATTAATGCCATGTTGCACCAGAAACAGCATCAAAATATATTATTCAGTGGACAGTGGACTCTTAAATCATGCCATATCCATACCGTAAGCCAAATTCATTCTCTCTAGATGGCCTATAAATTGCGTGAAAAGATCTGTTGTCGTTGCTTTCCAAACTAAGTTATGCTAAGTATTTAATCTCATTTTCCATTGTAAATTACTTGTGATAATAATGGGCCAAGCATTTAAATTCTACCTAATAATCTTATTTCTGGTCATACTTAGCACATTACCAAGTTTACAACTCTCTGTTACCCATCATTTCTTGAGTATTAATTAGTGGGGTAATGATTCAGAGTGATCACTGTCATGGAACTAAATTAATATCTCATCCGTAATATGAAGGACATCTCAAAGGTATCATGAATATCAGAGAGTTGATGCTGCCAGAATTATTAGCTAGCGAACATTAATAAAGCTGCCAGCCTAACAGGGAAAGTTCTTACTTGGCGACAGTCCACCGGGTAGAATCGGAAGCTTACTCACAGAAGACGGGTGTGGAATGGCAATGCCGCCCATGTGGTTTATGTTTTATGAAGTAGACTTAAAATATATGGTTGTGTTTCTCCCAGGGTGAGGGTAGGGCTTGAGTGATTCACTGTGGCTCTTTGTCCCACGAACGGTGGGCAGCTGCAGGCTCTTGGTGCTCCATGCGCCTAGACACACAATGCTATTCCATGGGCTTCCAAGGTATACAGCTCTTTTCCTCCCATAAGAAGATCCAAGGACCAGAAATCAAGGCAGCAGAATAAGGGTAGCTCAGGGCACCTCCAGGACTGTGACAGATGCTTGGGAAGGACTGCTGCAGGAATGTTTTCTTCTCAATGCCTCATAGTGTCACCAAGCCCCCAGTGCAACCCAATTGCAGAACAACCTAGCAGTTTCACAGCTATTAATTCAACTCTATTCTCTCTATTCTTCAAACATTTCCTGAGTACCTACTATATGCCAGGTACTGCACCAAGAATAGAAATGTTTAAAGAGAGTGTCTAAGAGTTCTAGAGAGAGGCAAAGACACCATTCTTTCCTCAGGATATTTGCAGCCTTCTGCATAGTCCAGCCCCAAACCCAGTGGGCAGGGTCAACCTAGATCACACTATAGGAGAGAAAAAGTAATTTCTTTTCCTCATCCATCATAGGTTCTTTGCTGAGACTCCTAGGAAAAAAAGACAGATTAACAAGAGAAAAGCATACACATTTATTTAATATAAATTTTACGTGACACCAGAGCCTTCAGAAATGAAGAGCCAAAGAAACAGGGAGACCTCCTTATTTTTATGCTAAGTTTGATGAGGAAGTGGATAGCTGTGAAGAAGTAGGATTGGACAAAGCAGGTGTGATCTAATGGTAATAAACCAGGGTGGGTGGGAGGAGGTAGCAAGGTATGTTTGTTCACATTCTTTTGACATTTCCTTGTCTTTGAAGATAAGGATGTTCATTTCCTCCGGATATATGGAGGGTACCTCTGGAATGAAAGTTTATGACCTGCTTTAGACGAGGGCAAAGAAATCTTTTATGAACTGCATCAGAGGAGAACAGTGAAGGGAGGTGAAATTGATCTCCCTGCTTCTGTTGTTTCCTCAAATGCCAAGGTACCATATTTTGGAGCAACATGTCCTAAACCTCGTCAGTACCCAGAAATGGAAGTGTCTTCCCTTGCTTGTTAGGGTTATGAGGTTTTTTTCAGTTGTAAAACTTAGCTTTAGAAGAGTCAAAAAGTGGAACATTACAAACCCCTGTTGCCATTAGCACCGATGGGCAGAATTGTACATGAGCACAAAGCCTCTGTTTAACACCCTGAGCAGCTCGCAAGCACCACACATGGGGCCCCTCTGTAGCAAGAGCTTGGAGGAAAGCGGCAAGGACAAGCTGCTTTCAACCACACACTGTTGATCCCAGCGAAACCTGGTGCCATTAGTACAGAAACCCCACCTGGGGACAGGAGTTTTTCCAAGACACAGAACCTCACTCTTAAGAGTACAGAGTCAACTGGAGTCAACTGGCTTTGGTCCAAACCTTGGCTGCGAAACTTCAGTTTTTCTGTGCATGAGTTTCCTTGTCTGCAGAGTAGGGGTGCTAATAGTAGCTCTCTGCTATAGTTTGGATATGTTTTGTTTGTTCCCACCAAATCTCATGTTGAAATTTGATCCTCAGTGTTGGACGTGGGGCCTAGTGGCAGGTGTTTGGGTCATGGGGGCAGATCCCTCATGAATAGATTAGTGCCCTCCCTGGGGCGGGGCATGAGTGAGTTCTCACTCTATTTGCCCCCAACAGAGCTAGTTGTTAAAAAGAGCCTGGCACCTCCCCCTTTCTCTTCTTCCTCTCTCGCCTTGTGATTTCTGCACATGCCAGCTCCCCTTCACTTTCTGCTAGGAGTGGAAGCAGCCTGGGGCTCTCCCCAGATGCCCAATCTTGAATTTTTTGAGACATCAGAATCATGGGCTAAATAAGCCTTTTTTCTTTATAAATTACCCAGACTTGGGTATTCTTTTCTAGCAAGACAAAATGGACTGACACTCTCTTATAGGGGTGTTGTGAGGACTAAATAAGTGAGTATATGTGGAGTGCTGAGCACTGTGTTCTGAGCTGAAATAGACAAGTCCAGCAGCTTGGATGGACAATAAGTGAGGTTGTGTGCTGAAAGCCAGGCAGTGGACTGTCTCCCTGGGTGTCAGATGCTCCCTATCAAATGGGAGCTGCAATACTTGCCTCAGAGGGCTGATGAGGATGTAAACGAGATCACATCAGTTAAGCGCAGAAGCTGAGCTTACAAAATCAGTTGTCTCAAACTTGGCTGCGTATTAGAATCTCAAGGAGCTTTCCACCATTTGAATCTTCTAAAAAGCTTTGTTGTTATGATATGTATTATTTAAAAATATGTTTATTTTTGTTTTAAATAATTTTACAGTTACAGAAAGGTTGCAAAAATAATACTGAGAGTTCATATAACTTTTATCCAGCTTCCCCTAATGCGGATTTGCATTCCTATGGTTCAATTATCAAAAGTAAGAAATTAACATGAGTATAATGCTCAGCTAAACTACAGGCATTATTGAGATTTCACCAGTTTCTCTACTAATGTCCTTTATCTCCTCCAAGAACAAATCCAGGTTCCCTTTGCATTTATTTATCAGGTGTCCTTAGTCTCTAAATCCATGGCAGTTCCTCAGGCTTTCCCTGCATTTCATGACACTTTTGATGAGGACTAGTCACGTATTTCATAGAATGTCCTTCACTTGGGGTTTATCTAATGTTTTCCTGTGCTTAGATTGAGGTTATGCATTACTGAGAAGGATACCACAGAAGCCATAGGCCCTTCCCAGAATCTCATAACAGGAAGTATGTGATGTCCATATGTCTTATTACTGGCAATGTTAACCTTCATCACTTGGTTAAGGTAATGTCTGCTGGGTTTACCCATTGTAAAGATACTATTTTTCCCTTTGTCATTAATAAATAACTTGGGAGAGATACTTTCAGGTTATGCAGATAGCCTATTTCTCCTCATCTTTTTCCCCATTAATGTTCTGTTCATTTGGTGCATCTTGCCTGCGACAATTACTGCAACGTTCTGAGGATGGTTTCCTAGTCCCTCATTCTTTCTACATTGTTTATTGGAATTTTTCTGTCATGAAATGCTGTTTCTTCTCCTCCATTTATTTATTTATTTATTCAGTTATTTATTGAAATTATCACGGACTCATGGATATTTATTTTATTTTATTGGTTTTATAATCCAATACTGACATTGTTTATTTTGGTTCAAACCTAAGACACTTTCTAAAATACCTGTGCCTGAGTTCCTCTCCAAGTCATCCGAAGCAGAGTCTATGGGGTTGGAGCATAGGTATTTCCTTAAAGCTCCCCAACCGCACTAAATGTTAGTTCCCTCACTCTCCCCACCTGCTTCCTCTAAAAAGAAAAAAAAAATTCTTCCTCACATCATTCTGCAGGGCTTGTTCTCAAACTGGCTGTCAGAGTGTGCATGGCAGGCTGCAGCCGCTTGGGGAACTGGCTCTGTGGTTATCTCCATTCCTGCCTCCCCAGCCCGCATATCCTTTCCTTCAGCTCAGGGGGCCCACAATGGGAACTTGAGTACCAGAATTCCTTTTACAACTGCTTCCTCATGTGGAAATTCTGCTGAGGTTTATTGTAGTTTTCACTGAGGTCAGGTGAAGGAAGAAAAAAACTAGGGCAGCCTTTAGAAAGTCAGGTTTGAGAAAAGACCCAAGGAAGTGTGACCTTCAACTAGGAGTGTCTTTCTAAATGGCATAGTGAATTTAGTGAATTCCAGCTGATGGCAGGCTCACAGCTGGGGTAGATGTTCCTGCAGTTTCCAGCGCTGCCTTCTGAGTCCCAGAAAGCACTTTTCTGCTGCTTGGACAGAGTTTTAACATGTGGAAACAACTCGCTTACATGAATAACTTATCTTGACACCTCTGAAATCACAGTAACCAAATATGTAAATTTAATTCTCTTTTTAGGGGATCAATATGGAGTCAGATAAGTTTTTTTTCCAAAGAGATGGTCTTCCTGAATAAGGAAATTGATCCTGTAGCATCTTTAGCTGGTTTCCAATTGCCCCCTATTCCTAGGTGCCGAATCAATCTCATGATATTTTTAGAAACCTAACTGTTTCTTTAGTCAGATTGATGCCAATAAAATGTCCAAAACTTAGATGAATCAAATTTAAAAAGTGATTTGTGATGGAATAAAAGCTTAACCCCAAGCATACCATGGCAACATGAAATTGGCATGGTTCCCCCAAATTATGCCATATGAATATGGGAAGATATGTCTCACAAATTCTTATTTTTTTCTTCATAGTGGTCAGCTTCAATCTGAATTTTTGTTAGCAGGCATTTTTTTGTGTTGAAAACACCTTCTATTAAAATTTTAATGGGATTCCAATTTCTAGGGTAAGTAAATTAATAAAATCTGCAATAACTAGTCAGGAAAGGATCCAGTGTTTCACTATAGAACATAGAGATAATTCCAAGACAGGCATATTAGAGATGCGAAGTGTTAATTCAGCATAGCATCCAAACCAGGATAAGGAATGTTTAGATGCTGCATGACAAAAATAAATCTCTCTTCCTGGAAGAACTTTAACCTAAGAGGAGAAACAGCTCAAAGGTTTACTGTTGTCAGAGCCAAAAACATGACACCCCTCTTGATAAAAGACTTCGATCCCTGACCCCAGCAAAGTTGCTACTCTAAAAGCTATTTGTGTATTGATCTCCTCTGAAGAAAACGAATAGGTGTCTGGCAGGATGAGCATCTTTGGGAAACCAAGTTATTATACTTAGAGGAGAGCCCAGGTGACCAAAGTGGGAACCCTAGGGCATCAGGCTCTGAAAGATGATTTGCAAGATGCTGGGAAGCCTGGGCCTTTTCTCTTCTTAGTCTCTGCAACAAGGCCAGTTGCTGAGCATAGCTCAAATTAGGAAAGTTTGTCTGCCAAGAAACCTTGACTAATCTTACCATTCATTCTTCAAAAGACAGAAGAGGTGGGCTAGACTGGCCTGTTTTAGAAACCAGTCTGAGACCAAGACTCTTTAGTGCGTAAATATTTATTAACCCTCAAACAAGGGCACCTACCACCCCCACATGTTAATCCTGTGCACACCATTTTGAAGAAATGAGCCAGTACTTCCTGTTTGAGGCTGAGACAGAGATATAGAGGCAGAAAAACACTCAGAGACTCTCAGGCCACCAAACAAGGACTGAGGATGTAGAGTTTCTGGACTAAAAGACTGTAGACTTTGAGTACATAGGCCCTCTGAAGCATCAAAAGAAAAATCGTGGCCTCTTGCTTGCTGTCTTCCTTTTTCTCCCATAGGATCAAACTAGGATCATCAACTTTCCATACTCAGAGAAGAAATTTGCGTTTAGCTGCTAATTCCATATAAATTTAGAAGTTTGCTATTTAGCTGCTAATTCCATATAAATTTCTTTCAACAACAGAATTTTTAAAATTATTTATTAAGCACCTACCAGGGACTGTTCCAGGAATAAGACAAAACACTGCCCTCATGAACACCCAATAAACAAGTAAACAGCAACAACAATTCCAGAGAGCAATTGATGCTATAAAGAAAATGAATTCAAGTGAGATGAAGTGAGGGGAGCAAGTGTCAGGTAAGGCCTCTCAGAGAAGGATATTACTTGAGCTGACACCCAAAGGTGAGGAGTGAACTCAGAGAGGGTATTCCAGGCAAGTGACCACCATCAAGTGCAAAGGCCCTGAAGTAGGGATGAGCTTTGTAGAGTTGACCAGAAAGGCCATTATGGTGGGAACATAGTGAACAAGGCTGGGTGGATTAGGAGAAGACTTAGAAGAGGAGCCACATCATAATGCATCCCAGCAGCCATGCTCTCTGTATAACTGGAAGCCTCTGGAAGCTTAGTGGAGTGGGGAATGGGAATGACATATTTTGTTTTGGTAATATCTCTGCAGCTGCTTATGGTAAATAGACTGTAAGAAGAGTGAAAACAATACTATTGTTGTGACTTATTAATATGTAGGGTCTAAATCTGAGGAGACTGAACGTTCTGCAGCTCATTTTCAATCTCTTTGATGAAAATGATGGGCACTGATTTTATTTCACAACCTCAAAACCTCTCCACTTCCTTATTGTGTAATCAGAAAAACCATTTGTTCAAACTCATTTAACTAGAAAATACAATTTTTGTTTATCAGCTTATTAAAAATAACATCTTACCTCAATCAGTCAAAGGAAAAAAAATTTTTTTGCTTTAATCAGTTATCTCAATTTCCTCCTACAGGGATCCCAATCACCCTTCAGTACCTTATCATTATTATGAACCTTTTGGACCTGATGAATGTACAATGTACCTCTCCCATGAGCGAGGACGCAAGGGCAGTCATCACCGCTTTATCACAGAGAAACGAGTCTTTAAGAACTGGGCACGGACATTCAATATTCACTTTTTTCAACCAGACTGGAAACCAGAATCACTTGCTATAAATCATCCTGAGAATAAACCTGTGTTCTAAGGAATGAGCGTGCCAGACTGTAATCCCAGGTATTCACTGCATCAGACACCGAGACCCTGAACTTCCTGAGCCACCAGATGGGAAAGGGTAGCAGAAAACAGCTTCACTCCTCAGGAAGTACCATGGACAGACGCCTACCAGGCGTGACAAAGCAGTGCAGTTGGATTGTAAGGAAAAATTCCGGAATTAATGCATCCTAATGAATGTTGTCCCCTTCAATGGTGTTACCTTAGGAGCTGAACATTCAATTCAGTTACACCACTATGACTAAAAACAGTTTGGATCTCTTAGTATTGCCTTTGAAACTGCAACATAAGCAACTCAACAATATTAGTTGCATTCCTTTATAGACATACCATGTCAAAGACGTTTTTCTATCAAGTTGTATTCTTTCCTGTTCTATAACGTTTGTCATCTGTTAGACTCTGTATGTGTGATTTGTAAAAAGCAGGCTGAAACTATGGACATGATTTCTGAAGAGCACATCTCCACTGACTTTCATAAAGCAAATGTCCAATATTTATTTATTGAGAGTTTTTTAGTGCAATCTGGGCCAGTATTTTTATAGATTATGATTATGTGGTAATTTATCCTTCCTAACTCTTTAATCCTGAATGATGGTTGGAAATGGCCTAGAATTAGGTTACTCTGTTCACAGTGCTCATTGTTAGCATGCAATTGGTATTTGACTTGGAAGTGTTGTGTTGTATTTTTTGAACCCCTAGGCTTCAGGAAAACTGCTCTTTTGTAAAAAGAATAGCGATGACATTTTCTAATGTGCAGAAATGTTCCAAAAGGACAAAATTGAAAACCAAAAACTATGTTATTAAAACAAAAAAATGCTAACAAGAGAAATTTAAAGGTAGTTTTCTTTAGTAATAATTTATGTAAGTGTCCTCTCTTGAGCCCTAGTTTCCTCTTTGGCAGAATGATGTCACTGTACCAGACAACCTCTTAGGTTTCATCCCAAATCTAAACTTGTGGCCTCTTCTTGACCCATTTGAAGACTCTGCACTTGGAGTGATGGGGCCCCAATAGTAGCAGGAACTTTATTTTGGGGAGCCTTATCTACATTCATATTACTTATATCACTCTTGTGGTTAAAACTACACTTCTTCCTGTGTCCACATGGGCTAAAATCTACCCCCTGCTTCTCTCGAAGCATCACCATCCACCTCTTCCCCAGCCTCTCAACACAAAAACACAGGATACACACACACACACACACACAAAAGACATAGTTCCAAAGGGTTCCCTGGCTACAATAGCAAACAGCTGCCCTTCTGTGAGGAAAAGAGACTACAAGGACGTGCCCTATCATTCAACTCATTTATGCTATGAACTGTTTAGACTCACTACAAATCTTCTTAGATTATATTCATTACCATTCCCTGGTCTGAAGGAGTATAAAGGACTTATTTTATTCAGAGCCAAGATAAATTCATATTATAGATTTTTATTTAAACAAGTAATATTGTTCAAAAATAGTCTCTTATAAATATACTAGTGTTTTCTTTACACATGACTTAGAAGGCATTAGTTTCCCTAATGCCAAATTTCAAGGCACCAGCAAATATTATGTATGAAGACTGACATTGTTTTACAGACAGGACCTGGCTTATGATTAAAGAAGTTTTATCGCATTACCACTTCTTTTCCCTTTTCTTAATTAGTACACTAACTAGTACTATTAATTACACGGAGTATTGTTGTTAAAATGCAAACACAATCAGGGTACTCACATAACATAAACAAAGTTGATATTGTTGTGTATGGCTTGGGCTGTTCAAAGCCAGTAAGATTGAAATGGCTGTCCAAAACATACTGGAATATGTTCTTTAAGTTTTCTCATAGTTTTTAAAGGGACTATGAATTTTATTCCAACACATTGTCTTCCACAGCATGGACTCTGAACACGTCATATTTTATCAACATATGAAAAAGTGTATTAATTTTATACAATTTACTTAAGGCCACCTTTATAATCACTTGAAGACATTATGTTGCTCAAACATAAGTGGCTCCTTTGGCAATTTCTATATTTGTGGAAATTTGGAAAGGCATAGTTTCAACATGCAAGAATGTAATTATATTGCTTCATCTAATAATATCTCACATATCTGTCTATCTTCAGATTTTAGATTTTCTTTATTAAAAAAACCATCATGGTAGCTCCATCTTGTTTGTAACTTCTCCCTCTCAAATAATCAGAAGAATGAAGTGTCCAAATTCAGAAAATCCTGGCTTCACTGGGAAATGTTTTAAATCTACATGTAGCTAGGATATGTGATTTCATATTTTTTAAAAGTGTGGTGTAAATAAGTGTAAAAAATCACCACTTGCAAAGTGGTTTTATTACAGCATTAAAGAAAATGACTAGAATTCTGATAGATTGTGCTGATGAACCTGGTTGTGGGCAATTGAATTCTTGTCTTCCCACTACTATTTTCATGACTGTCGTCTTAACACTATTCAACACCATTAAATATAAACTCTGATATAAAAGATGACTACAGAACCATGTTTATAGACCTCGGTGATTTCAGTATCTGATTGTGTTTGATGCCTAAGTCATACTCGTTATGTTACATACCTTTTTCCTCTCTCCCAGCTGTGTCATCAGCTCCCTCCTAGCTTTTAAGACCACAATAATACAATGCCACAGCTGGCCGATCCATGGCTTCTGTTATTTCAACACAAGAACATTTGGCAGAGGCCATTACAATGGATAGCCATTATGGGCAAAGATACAGGAATTTGCAAACAAAATCAATCACTTCAAATGGCCCATAAAAGGAGGAATCTCAGATTTAATATTCTACAGTAAATATTCACCCAAGGAAGCATACATTAAAAGAACATTAGGAGGTAAATATTCAGCATGCTGCGTGGAGACTTAGCTGTGTGATTTCCATTACCGTTAATGGGCGTTTGGCAACTAAGTCCCTGTGCTTTGCTAACCCTGGTGTGTACTCCTAAGGGCTACACATAAAACCTGAGCAATTCAGAGACTTCTGAGGTCATCAGATTTCAGAGTAAGATCTTTTCTTTAAAAAAAAAAAATAGATGAAAGCAAAACACAAATGTATTGTACCTAAAAGAGAAATTCGTGTGGTCTCTCACAATCCTTAGGTTACTACCAGATTTGTGTATCCTTTGTTTTCTGAAGTTCTCTCCATTACCGATCTATTTGAATGACATGAGAATGGAGGGAAATAATCTCATGTTGAAATAAAAACTCCCCTCAAAAATTAAAATTACCAACTTAGAAGATGATGAATGCTAAGTAAAAGTAGAAGGAGAAAGTTGAAATTCTATTAGGATTCAGACAGTGTTATTTAAAGGCGTATGCACCCATTTAGTACCTGCCTAAATATTTGCCCTTGTGTAAGAGAAAACTCATTTCAGAAATATATCCTGAATTCCACCAGGGTGATGGTTCAAATTGTTAAATAAACCTACTCTGAAAGAAGGGTCCATGTTCCTATTCTCTCTCTGCAGTGTTAGGAGGTGATGTTAACACTCTACATGTTTTGTATCTGACCCAATCATTTCTTCCATTCTCATTGCTTCTCTCTTAAACCTCATTGTATCTCTTTACTGTCATTTTCTCCCAATTGTCTTCTTTTGTCTACAGTGTGCTCCTAAACCAGCAGTCTTTGGGGCTGTTAAGGTCTTCCTTGTAGGTTTTTAAACTAAAGATCTATCTGGGGAACAGATTTGGGGTAGGTCCTGCCAGAGTAATGACCATGGTAGGTGGGAGGAATATATCTGGCTACCATACAAGGTACTTCGGAAGTACCATTATGGTTTGCCCAGGGCCAAGTGGGGAGTGAAGAAGAGGGGTCCCCAAGACACAGACTTCAATGCTAAAACCAGGGAAGTCCTGGGCTCCATGACAGTGGCTCACCCTATCAGAAGGCCACCTCAAAGAGAACTATAATAATAAGCCCTGGGGGGCAGGATGTGTGAACCAATTGCCTAGGTGTTAGCACATGCCAGAAGGTACTTTGGAATGGAAAGAGGTGAGAGTGTCTCAAGGTTTAAAAATGGGCAAGTGTAGCCCCTCTTTTGTAGCTCACTCATCCCACCTTCTCAGGGTGTTGAAATGCAAATGCAAAAAGGCTGAAACCCTGTTTCTTTCTACTCAGTGCCCTAATATTATATACTACCTTGAATTGTGCTTTGTCTTTTTATGCATGTGTCCTGTTAGTCTAATTAGATTGTAAGCTCCTTGAGGGCAGAGACTCTTTCTCCTTTGTCTCTGCAGCCTATACCTAGTATAGTGCCTTGCACACAATAGGTGCTCAATAAATGTCTGTTGTTGATCATGACCTCTTAATGTTGACCCACTGGATTAGTAATTGGGTAAAAACACATCCTTCTATTTTAAAAGTACAAGAAATGCAATATGTTATGATATAGTAAAATTTTAAGTGGGTTTTTATAGGGTTAGTTCTTAAACCTATAATGTTTTTAATCAACAGAGCTGACCTAGATTTCACTAGGATAATGTTGCTGAATTCATTACATTTGCTAATCCTGGCTGTACTAAGCACACAGGTGAAGTAAAGTTCAGCAAGCTTTGTGTTTTCGCTGTTAGTGAACTGCTGTTAGCACAAATTAAATTTAATATTGACAAATGCTATACCATCTGCAGAAAGGCGGAAGAACAGCTTGGGCTCTGACTTCTGTGGTTCAACGACAAAAGGAAGGCTAAAATGAGACAGGTTATAACCTGCTTTAAACTTGACAGCTTTCTAAAGCTGCTGGGAATCCAACTGGTGGTTACTGAAGGTCTATAAAAATTAAGTATACATTTATCTTGAAAACGAAATGAAACAAACAAACAAAAAAATTTTGTTTCCATGAAGCAGATCCAAAATGGTTTCACCTCTACCAGAATGTGAAGGGAAAGGAGAGCCCTTGGGAAAAGCTGTCCTCAGGCAGAGCATCGCAGGCTCCTGAATCACCACCTGGCCAGAACCTGGTGTTCAGTTACATCCCAGCTACAGGAGAGGGCAACAGGCAGGCAGTAAAGGTGAGTCAGCTGCCACCTTTACTTCTACAAAGGACCATATCATTCCCTTCTTGAGCATGTGGACACTCTAGAATTCCTCTTTCATCATCTACTCTTCCACATACTTATTTAAATGTGTGATCTCAATTTCATTTTTTAAAGCACAGGAAAAGGGCTAGAAGATACTAAACTGAGAAGACTGCTTATTTCTAAATGGAGAGGATCACAGATTTTCTAGCATTTTCAAAATTTATATTATAATCACAAAATGTTATTTCATAAAATTTTAAGAATGTCTTTGCTCACAGCATAAGTTATCTCAAGAGTTAGTGTCTTTAGTCCTGTACCATGTGACTAGCTCTTTAATTTCAAAACCAAATATAGGAAATCCATAAGATTGAGTCAAAAGTTTTATAATTATACTCTACCTACTGAATATCTTCTGTGTTTTGCACAATGTCTTTTGTGACATACATGTTATTTCACCATAATCCTATTATCCCATTTTACAGACAAGCAAACTGAAACTAACAGAAGTTGTGTGTCTGGCCCCCTGGGTGATGAAGATGAGAACAGACACACAGCATGTCTTGTACCGAGCATTCTTCTATGTGCTTCAGGTATATAAATGCATTTAGTCCTCACAATAACCCCATGACATAGGTTCTTTTATCATTCCCCTTTACAGATGCAAAAATTGAGGTACAAGGCACTTCAGTAACTTACCCAAGGTCATGCCTCCATTAAGTGGGAAAGGCAGGTTAGAAGCCAAAGGGTCTGTCTCTGGAGTGTCTGTTCTTTGTCACCATGTACTTCTTGGCAGAAATTTAATCCTATAGGCAACAATTTCTATTAGGATATTCATTATATAATATTCGATACACACCAAATAATGTGATGAGTATGTATATTATGAAGGAAACATAAAAAGAACATTATCACTACTTTTGAAGCTACCTGAGTATTTCTTCTATTGCCTTGAATTTTTTTAATTTACCATTTTCTTGCTTTCTAAATGGTTTTATTACATACAGATGTATATATAAATACTATATCATTTAGTTTTGTATACTTACAAACATTATAAGCCTGTTAAAATGTTGTATATAGTCTTCTGAAACTTGCTTTTTCCCAAGATTCATCCATATCCTTTGCCTATACAACTCCAGTTTATTTGCACTACTGTATAATGCCGTCATGTGAATATACCATAATTTACTTTTATCCATTCTTTTAGTAAATATTTGGGATTTTTGCTTGTTACTAATATGTACAATGCTTGTATGAACATTCTTAGAAAATTCTAGTACGTTTGCAAGAATTTTGTAGAGTGCATACCTAGGAATCAAATTGCTGAGCTATAGAGTCAAACAGTTCACATGTGCACGATATTGTCAAATCGTTTTCCAAAGTGGTTGGACATTTTATACTTCTAACAGTAGTTGTCCACATCCTTGCCAACATTTGGTATTTCCAGACTGTAAATTTTTGACCAACTGGTGGATGTAAATTATATCTCATTATGATCTTTATGGGTATTTCCCTTATTTTTTATGTAGTTTAGCATTTTTTCCTATTGTTAATTCTCTATGAGTGTTACTTCATCTGTGAAAATGGCTATTCATCTTTGTTCACTCTTCTCCTGGATTACTTTACTTTTTGATTTAAAGAATTCTTAGTATATTCTTGATACTACTTTTGTTGATTCTATGTGTTATAAACATCTCCTTCCAATTTGTGGCTTGTCTTTTCTTTTTCTCTGTGGTGCGTTTCAAGGAACAAAAGTTTTACATTGTACTGTTTATGTCAATTTCATGTTTTCTATCTTACATCATTAGAGCTTCTTATTCCTTATTTAATAACTCTTCCACTGTTCTTAATCATTAACTATTTTCCTATATCTTATTCTAGAAATTTCAAAGGTTTTGTCTTTCACATGGCAGTTAGGGATTTATTTGCTTGTATGATGTGAGGTAGAACTCACTTTTGTTTTTATACAGATACCAACTGTCCCAGCCAGCACAATTTACTGAAGAATTTGTTTTTCCCTAGTGATTTGCAATCAAATTTTCATATATGTGGGAATTTATTTCTGCTCTCTGTAATCTGTTCAATTCTGATCAAATCGACTATCTCTTTACTAATAAAAATCATGGTCTTAATTACTATAACTTTATAATAAATCTTGATATCTTGTGGTAAAATTTCTTCCTCACCTTATTCTGCCTTCGGGGAATGTCTTGCTTATTCTGGTTTTTTTTTTTGTTTTTTTTTTTAGTTATAAATTTTTACCGCGGTAAAATTTTCATTCAGTAAGTACACAAATCTTATGTTTAGATTAATGAAATTCTATATGTCTATGCACCTGAGTAACCACTACGAAGGTCAAAATGTGGTATGCTTCCATTATCCTGGAGGCTCACTCATGTCTCTTCCAGTCAACCTTTCCATCCAGAGTAACCATCATTCTGACTTGTATCCATGTAGATTTGCTCTGCCTGTTTTAAAATTTCATACAAATGGAATCATGTGTCTCATATATATATATATATATATATTTTTTTTTTTTTTTTTTTTTTTTGAGACAGAGTTTCGCTCTTGTTGCCCAAGCTGGAGTACAATGGCACGATCTCACCTCACTGCAACCTCTGCCTCCCAGGTTCAAGCGATTCTCCTGCCTCAGCCTTCCAAGTAGCTGGGATTACAGGTGTGCACCACCACACCTGGCAAACTTTTTGTATTTTTAGTAGAAACGGGGTTTAACCATGTAAGCCTGGCTGGTCTTGAACTCCTAACTTCAGGTGATCCACCCACCTTGGCCTCCCAAAGTGCTGGGATTACAGGCATGAGCCACCACACCCGGCCCATGTGGTATATTTTTATATCCAACTTCTCAGTCAAAATTATGTTTGTAAGGTTTATTCCTGTCAATAGTTATTCTTTCATTGCTGTGTAGTATGGCATTGCACTAGAATTACTAATTCTAATATTGGTGGTCTTTTGGGTTGCTTTCATTTTAGGGCTACTATGAATATAGTTGTTATGAACATTCCTAAACATGAATTTTGGTGGACTGTCTTGGTCCATTTGGACTGCTATAACAAAGTGCCATAGACTGAGTGGCTTCCAAACAGCAGAAATTTATTTCTCACAGTTCTGAAGGTGAGAAAGTCTGAGATTGGGTGTCAGCATCTTCAGATTCTGCTAAGAGCACTTTTCCACATTGCAGAGTCATCTTCGCATTTTATACTCACCTGGCAAAAACATGGCAAGAGAGCTCTTTGAGGTCTGCTCAGGGATTCTTCAGGCCCAGTCCCCATTTTAATTTACTCCAACACACTGATTTTCAAATGTTAATACAAACTTGCATTAGTAGGGAAAAAACCCACTTAGTCATGATGTAGTATCATCCTTTCTACTTATTATATTTTAGCACTGTTTTTTAAAGGATTTTTAAAAACGTTTTCACAAGATAGCATGGTCTGTAATTTTTCTTGCTTGTATTAACTTTTTCAGGTTTTGATATCAAGGTTATGCTAGTGTCATTAATGGATTAGAAAGTGTTTCCTCTTTTTCTATCTTCTACAAGAGTTTGTGTAATGTTGTTATTATTTCCTCCTTGAGTGTTTGAAAGAATCGAAGCCATTTGAAACTGTAATTTTCTGTGTGAAGATATTTTTAATTATAGATTCAGTATCTTTAATAAATACAGAAATAGATTTTCTACTTCCACTTCTGTCAATTTTGGCGAATTGTGTTTTAAAATAAATTTGTCCATTTCGTCTAAATGAAATAAAGTTGTTTGTAATATTCTTAGTCTCTTTTTAATTTCTGCGGGATAGCTTGTATATCTTTTTCTCTTTCCTGTTAGTGGTTCTCCCTGTCTCTCTCTCTCTCTGTTTAACTTGACAGGAGTTTCTTGTAATTGTTTGTTTGTTTAACATATCCTTGAAATTTTTATATTAATTAGTGTTTTCCTCCTCCTGTTATTGGGTTTAATTTGCTGTACTTGTTCTAGCTTCTTCAGGTAGAAGTTTAGATCTGTGATTTTTTTCATTCTTCTTGGCTAATATATGAATCTAGAGCTATAAATTTTTCTCTAAATTCTGATTTAGCTACATTTCACAAGTTTTGATATGTTGAATCTTCATTAACATTCACTTCAAAATATTTTAAAATTTCCCTTGTGATTTATTCTTTAATGCATGAGTTATTCAGATATATGTTGCTTAATTTCCAAATATTTTGGCATTTTCTAGAAACGTTTTAGTTAATTTTTAACTCTGTTCCATTGTGGTCAAACATCACAATAATACTCTGGCAAATAATACTCTGGCAAATAATACTCTGTATTATTTCCATTCTTTTTTTTGAAATTTATTTAGACTTTTCTTAATGGTCCATAATGTTGTCTATTTTGATGAATATTCCACGTGGACTTAAAAATGTGTACTTTAGGCCGGGCACGGTGGCTCACGCCTAATCCCAGCACTTTAGGAGGCCGAGGCGGGCAGATCACGAGGTCAGAAGATCGAGACCATCCTGGCTAACATGGTGAAACCCCGTCTCTACTAAAAATACAAAAAAAAATTAGCCGGGCGTGGTGGCGGGCGCCTGTGGTCCCAGCTACTCACGAGGCTGAGGCAGGAGAATGGCGTGAACCCGGGAGGCGGAGCTTGCAGTGAGCCGAGATCGTGCCACTGCACTCCAGCCTCGGCGACAGAGCGAGACTCCATCTCAAAAAAAAAAAAAAAAAAAAAAAGTGTGCTTTATTATGGTTGTGGATAGTAATCTTTATGTGTCAGTTAAGTTGATTACTAATGTTGTTTAAATCTTTTTTATACTTAACTGATTTTGTTGTCTGTTCATTCTATCATTTACTAAGGGGAATATATGGAATCCTACAACTATTTCTCTGTGAATTCCTGTTTTCTCTTTTAGACTGACTTTTGCCTTGCAAATGTGTTGTTGGGTGCATACATATTTAGGATTGTTATACCTTCCTTTAGAAGTGATCTTTTTGCCATTATAAAATGTATCTCATTATCTTTAGTAATGCTGCACTCCTTAAAGCCAATTTTGCCTGGCACTGGTATAGCTACACTTGCTTTTGTTAATGTTTTTATGTTTATATCCTTTTCTACCCTCTAATGTCCTTTTAATTTCAATTGTCTTGTGTTCTTTCATTTAAATTGTTTCTCTTATAAACAGCAGTAATTTACTTTTGTTTTCTATCTTGTCTGATGCAAGATATTTTTACTGAACACTGCATTTTACTTTGACAGGTTTTTTCCTCGGCACTTGATGTCATTCCATTGTCTTCTTGTTTCCATAGTTTCCATTTTTATTGTATAAATATTTATATACACACATATACATATATACATGTCTGTATTTATACATATAAGTACATATGCATTTATATATACATATATGTACAAAGAGAGAGAGAGGGACGTTCTATCAGTTTTGTTTCTCTGAAAAATCTTGACTAATAGAGGCGATGTCTTAAGTTTCTTCACTGTAAAGTTGCTCTTTTCCCTTTGTAATTGTTAAGAATCTTGCAGGTTGATACTTTGAAAATATGCAAATATCCTGTTTTTTATCATACTATCACTCACTTATGTTAACATCCATTGATGATCCTTGCTGCAAAAATTATTATTGTGGTGTTTACCAAATAGTGATTTTTTTTTTATTTTCATCACTTATTCTATATTTTGTCTGGAATCTGGAGTTGTACTGTAAGGAAGAATCACCTCTTTTCCCCAGTTATTCAGATATTTTAAATTTCCAAATATATAGGACTTCATTAATCGTTTTATGTTGATAGCTAACTTAATTGCTTGTGGTTAGATAATATGGTTAGCATTATGTTAATTGTTTTAAACATTTGAGACTCATTTTATATAGTACATTGTCAACTTGTGCAAGTGTTTCATGTGTATTTCTCTTTAATATTGGGGCCCAGTTTTCCATAATACACCCATTACATCAAGCTTGCTAATTGTGTTGTTCAAATATTTTATATTTTTACTAATTTTAGTCGGTTAGGTCAAACCATAATAGAAAAGCATTTTTTACTTACCCAATATGATATTGAATTTGTCATTTTTCCTCTATACATCTACAAATTTTTTTGCTTTAGTTATTCTGAGGTGTATACAAGTTTTTCATTGTTTTGAAGTTAGTTTTATCATTTGGTATTAACCACTTGTATTCCTAATAACAATTTTACCTTAAAGTTTGTATTTTTCTGTCATTAATACAGCTGAATGCTCTTTTTGTTATTTTTCTATAAATATCTTTAAAAAACACTTTTTTACTTTCAATCTTTTGTGCCCTTATATTTTAGGTATTTCTTATCAACAACATAAGCAACATAATGTTTTTTCTTTCTGAAATCTGACAATCTCTGTCTTTTATTAGAAAGTTGACTTAACTTCCAATTTGGGGGAATTAATAATTTATTTCGACTTGTTACTATAACTTATTTTGCAATTTCCATTCATTCATTCTTCTTCTAAGCCTTTATCTCCTTTATTGCCCATTTCTTCTAACTGGTCATGTTTATTGTTACTCCACTTTTCTCTTTCTGTTAGTTTGGAAGTTAGATACTTTTTCTGGTAATGGTTACTCTTGAAGTGAAATTTTACCATATATACTTAACAACTTAAGAAATTATATGATTAATCAATATCTTCAAATTCCTCCTCCCTGCCTGAATAATCAAGGACCTTAGAAACCTTTAATTCTCAATGATATCCTTCCTACATAAGTCAATTCTATATACTTCTTTTTCAATTCCACACATTAGAAATTAGTTTAATTTTATACACATTTTACTTGTTTACTTATTTTTTTTTTGCTTTCCATCCCTTTTTTCATATCAGAAATTTTCACTGTTTTTTCCTGTTGTTCTTAAATTCTTTAGAAGCTTCATTGATGAAGATTTATTTGTGGGGAAACTACCACATTTGTATGCATGAAAATGTCTTCCATCCTTCCCTTGCTTTTCTGGATACACAGTTCTAGGTTAATAGTGATTTTTTTCTCACCTGTTTAAAGATATTGTTCAATTATCTCCTGATTTATGTCACTGTTGAAAAGTCGTCTGTTGTTGTTTTATTATTCCTTTGTACAGTCTCTGGCTGCTTGTGTGATCTTGTCTATCTTCGGAGTTCTAAATTTTCACTACAATATGTCTAGATATGGATTTTCTTTATTCTGCTAGTTATGTAGGTTAATTCCTACATCTACAGAGCGACATCTTTTATCATCTCTGGAAAACCTTTAACCACGATCTCTTCACCTATTGTCTCTCCTATATTACCTCTATTCTCCCTTTCAGTACTCGAGTTAGATGCATATTAGATCTTCTGTTTTATCCTCCATGTTCTTAATCATTTTTCCATGTTTTTCATCTCCCTGTCTTTTGTGTCACATTCTAGGTCATTTCTTTAATTCTGTTTCCTAGTTTGTTAATTTTCTCTTACCTGGTCCACGCTATTATTTAATTCAATTCAACCCAGACCATCTGACCAATTCAAAGCAATATCCTTTGGCCCAAACCTATATTTCTGTTAATACATTTTTTTAGGATGTAACATTCCTTTGTAGGCTTCTCATCAGACACATATCTGTATAATCTATGTAAAATCACAAAATACCAAAGGAAATATACCAGCATAAGGGAGATTCAACAGAAATAACAAACAACAATTTAGAAATGTGAATTATTTATCAGATAAAGAATATACAATAATTACATATGGAATATTTAAAAATACTTAAAATGGATTTTTAAAAGAGCAAGTTGTCATAGGATCAACTACATTTCCCAGTAGCATCTCAGTCAGTTTGGGCTGCTATAACAAATTACCATAAAGTGGGTGGCTGAAACAAGCATTTATTTCTCACAGTTCTGGAGACTGAGAAGTCCAAGATCACTGGTGCTGGCAGATCTGGTGTCTTGTGAGGGCCTGCTTCCTGGTTTAGGGATGTCATCCTCTTACTTGAATCCCACGCTTCCTCCTCTTTTGAAAAGGGTATTGGTCCCATTCATTTAGGCTCCACCCTCATGAGCTAATTATCTCTCAAAGGCCCCACCTCCAAATATCATCACATTGGAGAATAGGCTTCAACATGGAAATTTTGGGAGTGGGAGTGCACAAACATTCAGCCCATAGCAGCATCTTCTTATAATCGTGTATACTAAGCCATAGAAACCTCAACAGAAGAAACAATCAGCCTAAATAAAGAACTTAACATTTATCTATGTTAACTTTAATTGTACTGGTGTCAGCTTGTCAAAATAATTTTAATTCTGTCATCTCTTGGACATCTAATCCCTTATTGTTTGTGCCACGTGTAAAGTTGATAAGCATATTATTAGGAGATGGTAGTCCAGCCACAGATTCCCTGCAGGATAATAGAAAGCTGCTAATTTGGATATGACTGATCCACCTGGTATCTGTTACTTGATCCAAAGCATATTTCACTTTATTTTACAAGGATGCAGTGGAAGGCTTTAGCAAACGTGTTGCTGAAATACAAACATTTTCCGACTATATTATCCCCCTGGCCTGTCACCAGCCTAAAAAGAAAATCAAGTTGGTACCTGGTGAGAGCTGCATTCCTTCTTGTAAGTTCTTGCTTCAAACGTAGAATTTTCAAAGCCCTTTTTTGGTGTCTTCATTCATTTTACAGCATGATTGTTTCCTGCAGTATTCTACTATGATTTCAGCTTCCTCTTTTCTTGGACTGTGTTACAAACATATTCTTTTGCCTCTGGTGCCCACATGTTAGCCTCCTTCCTTTCCTGGATTTCAGACATATGAGTCTCATTTGAGCTGGCCTGGCATTTTTAATAAGGGATTAAAACCAGACAAGATGTTGGGAGGGTTACCTTGATTTTTCTCATGCCCTGCTGTATTATTCCACTCTTACTTTGCTAATAAAGACATACCCAAGACTGGGTAACTTATAAAGGAAAAGAGGTTTAATGGACTCACAGCTCCACATGGCTGGGGAGGCCTTGTAATCATGGCAAAAGGCGAAGGAGCAGCAAAGCCATATCGTACATGGCAGCAGGCAAGAGAGAAGTGTCAGCAAAAGTGGGGAAAACCCCTTCTAAAACCATCAGATCTCATGAGAACTCACTCACTATCATGAGAATAGCAGCATGGGGGTAACCGCCCCCATGATTCAATTACTTCCCACTGGGTCACTCCCACAGTACATGGGTATTATGGGAACTACAATTCAATATGAGATTTGGGTGGGGACACAGCCAAACCATATCACCTGCCTTTTTGCTACTAGTACTTGTCATTTTTGAGTTTGTAACAAGATATGGATTTGACTGTTACCAAAATAGGCCATGCAGCTAATAGGCTCTTCATGAGACTAGAACTATCTTTTTTCATCAAATCCAAGATCTTGAAGGAGAGGCATCGCTAGCCAGGCTCACTCACAGGGTGAGAGAAGACCATACTAAACTGGCAAGAGATTTCACTGGCAAGAGATTTGTGCCACAATGTGCCAAATTGGGGTGTTAGTCCTCGGAATAAGTTTTTGGATTTTGGCCAAGTATTTTCAGCGTAGACAGTATTGTCAGTAGCAGCAGGTTTCACTGAGGAGCCAGGGCTGAAATTGAAGGTAAGCAGAGAGAAGCAAGCACAGACAAAGAGGAGGGAAACTCTCAGGGGTGGAGAAGAGAGCTTGGAAATAAAACTAGAAATCTAGGTTGTGGTGACATTATTGCAGACATTGAACTCCAAGCTAAAGGGTGTGGACTTGGTGACATTAGCAGGATATCTCTGAAGATCATTAAGTATGGCAGTCACATGAATAAAACAATGCTTTATGGGATTCTAGGAATATTAAAAAACTGTTATTTTAAAGAAAGACATCAAAAATGACTTCAAGTATGGATGTTTCAATTTCCTTAAATTACTCCTTGTTCTCAGTATAAGTGTCTCTAATGTAGGAGAGAAACGAATCTTGCTTGTATTTTAGTAATAATAAACCTGTAACACCAGATGTCTTTCACCGTAGATTACCCATTATTCTTGCATGTGTGTGTGTGTGTGTATGTGTGTGTACCGTTTATTCTGTCTATAAAAGTCTTCTTCATTGAACAGGTGTCAAAACTGTTGGGCTTATGCTGGCACACAAATAAAGAAGTGACATAGCAACGGACAAAAAAGGGATCCCAAGTTGTCTGATTCAACTCCAAAAGGACAGAGTCACTGCAAGCAGAGAGCAGGCAGAAGCTGTACGCTCCAGTGCAGCAAAAGATCTGTAAGCCAGCCCCTCTCTCAAGGCCACTCCAACCTCCCTTCTCAGCTCTGTGACTCTCAATGACTTTGCTAAACCTGATTTCTGTAAAACTGGGTTTCCCCCTAGCATTTCCATTATACAGCATTGTAGTAAAAATTAAATAAGCCTTGGGAGGCTGAGGCAGGGAGATCACTTGAGGCCAGGAGTTCAAGAGCAGGCTGGGCAACATAGTGAGACCCTGTTTCTACAAAAATACTTTTTAAAATTAGCCTGGGGTGGTGGTGCGTACCTGTAGTCCCAGTCACTAAAAAGGCTGAGGTGGGGGGATTGCTTGAACATAGGAGTTTGAGGTTACAGTGAGCTACAATCGCACCACTGCAATCCAGCCTAGGCAACACAGCAAGACCTTGTCTCTTTAAAATGAAATTAAATAAGAATATATAAAAATCTGTATAAACTCCAAATTTATATATTGATTTTTTACCAGATGACTCAGTCCCAGCATGGACAGAGGTTGAGCCTATTGCCTGGATTCAGGCAACTTAGAGTCCCCTTAGAGTTTCTCTAAGAAATTGCTACGTATTTCTGAAGACATCATGAGTTCAAAGTTGCTATGGCATTCTTCATGTTCAAACATCCATCTGCCAGATAAGCACTTTCCAATGACCCTCCTTTCTCCTGCCTTCTTTGACTACTTGTCTTTTAAGACTTGTTATTAAGTATTGCCTCTGATGAAGCATTTCCATTTCTTACTGCACACAGCGGACCTCTCCTCCCACTGCACTCTGTGCCGACGTCTCTCCCAGCACTTGTTAAATGCGTTACTTCCCACACTAAACCAGAGCCTCCCTAGGTTCAGGTCTAGCTGGGATTCATATCCATATCCCAGCTCCAGCCATAGTGCTTGGACCCAAGTAGAGGTGCTTGGGAAAGAGGAAAAGAAATTATTTTACTCAACCTGAAGAGGTTTCTGTCACCCCAAACCCTCATCATAATCTAGTGGGTAATAAAAAATGCACATATGTAATATTTGATGGTTGGAATCAAGGTTCTATAAGATAGGGATGAGAAGAATTCTGACCATGGGGCTCTAGGGAGAGAGACCTCTGGAGCCTGCTTGGTGACTTAGAAATGTCTTTGTTTCATTTCATTTGTTGCAAAGTAATTGAACCATGTGATGAGACAGACTTCTGTAATGAGTTACATAACTATTGGTTTATTTTTTTCCAACAGGTGGTTTCTTCCTTTTTGAAAAGTAAAGCTCTCAGGAATTATTTGATCTTTGTTTGAAGCCAATTAAATATTGAAGGATCTCTCCCGCCTTTGCATAAGTCAACAGAATGGAAAGTTTCATGGGGTGATGGGATAGAGGGGCACAGAGCTTTGGAATCAATTCCTCTCCTCTCTCTACACTCATTGCTACCCTGTTTGGCACTCCATTAACTCTTGCCTGGAATACTGTAATCTTCCAGGATTGTCTTTCTCCAATGCATTTCTGTCCCATTTCATTAATGCAAAGTTAATCTCCTACGGTGCTAATTTTACTTAAAATCTTTCTCTGAATTCTGACTAGCTGTTAAATTTAGTTTTCAGTCTGTAGCCTGGAAATCAGAACCCACAGGCCGCTTTATCAGCTCTCGTCTCATCTCTCACTGCTCCTCAGTGTGTGTACTGAAGCTCCAGCTACACCAGATGACATAAGGTGGCCCCTGGCCTCACTAGTGCTGCTCCTTCCACCTACAGTGCTGCCCCTGACCCATGCCTGCTGCCCATTGACAAGGCTTCCCCACCACAACTTTTTTTCCTATCTCCATGCTGCATTTGCGGCTCAGTGGAGTAAGCACCTGCCCTTGGCAGCCCTGCTTCCATTTTCCCATCTTCCAAGTCACAGTTCTCTCTTTATTTTCTTTGAAAAATCAGTCCCCCCACTCTTAATCATGTGGGAGATCCAGGAGTAGGCCCTGACTAGCTTACACCTATTGGCATATCCTGTCTCCCCAGACACAATAATTGGTTCAGGAATGAGAACATGACCCTAGGCAGAAACATAAACTTTTCCTCCAGTTCATGATGCTTTAGGGTTTGGAACTATTATGGTCATATTTGCGACCACAAGGGGAGCCACCTTGAGAATGGGGACATTTCAGGGAAGCAGAGCTGAGAGATGCATCTTAGAATATCATTGAGTCCTGGATCAAGCTGAGCCTGAAGACAAATGTTTCCTAAACATTCAGTTATGTAAATAAATTCTACTTTTTATTTAAGGATACTCGAAATGGATTTTCTGTAGCTTCCAAAAAAATTATGACCAACAGATACTCTAATTTAATGACATGTAGAAACCCTTCTAGAGCTCTCTTCACCAGTATCCTGGCTTCCCATCCCCTATTGTAAGTACCTTACAGATAAAAAGTATTTATATTTCATATATGTTGGGGGAACAGACACAATATATAGACCAGATCGGCAATAGGGAGTAGTAAAGTGCATTTTCAGTACAAAGATGTTGTAGTGATTCTACCACCCTTTTGGGCACTTTCATTGCCTGTGGTTCTCTATGCTGTCATTGAATTGGCTTGGTAGGAATCCTGGAGTTGCTAATGTAGGTAGATATAGCTGGGAAGCTGTAAACAGAACTATAATACAATAGAATACAAGAAGAAAAGATATGCTATTAGAAGAAAGAGTATTGTACTGTGAAACTGTTAATTATATAGATACATACACATATGTGTATTGGGACACAATGTTAAATGTATTTCTTAGTGTGGATGGAAGTACTTTTTTTTTTTTTCTTTTGAGACAGAGTCTCACTCTGTCACCAGGCTGGAGTGTAGTGGCACAATCTCGGCTCACTGCAACCTCCGCCTCCCGGGTTCAAGCGATTCTCCTGCCTCAGCCTCCCGAGTAGCTGGGACTACAGGCATGTGCCACCACGCCCAGCCAATTTTTGTATTTTTAGTAGAGATGGGGTTTCACCATGTTGCCCAGGATGGTCTCTATCTCTTGACCTCGTGATCTGCCCGCCTCAGCCTCCCAAAGTGTTGGGATTACAGGCATGTAATCCCGTGCCTGGCCAGCAAAATATTTTTAAAAACCATTGCTCCAGCTCCCACGAGACAATTCTGTAATACACAATACAAAAGAAAGTAACAGAGGGCATGATATTAGAGAGGGTATTTATTTTACAAAATTTCTTTTTCAGTTATATAGATATACACGTATATGTATGTATCGAGTCACTATATGAAATGTACTTCTTATTGTGGGTGGTAGGCCAAAAGTTTGAAAACCACTGACTTGCTCTCTACCGGTGGCCTGAAATGTTACAGAACAGTACGATTGTCTAAACTGCAGCCAGGAATGTGAGGAGAAGGAGAGTCCATAATAACCTCCGCAACTAGAGCTATGTAGGCAGGCAATATATCTGTAGAGTGATTCCTGGGCTTCCTGGCAAGCAGTGAAGTGCTTGTCTACAGGACTGCTTGCAGAGCCAAGGCAGACAACAGAGCTGGCCAAGCCAGGGTATGTATCTTTCCAGCCTGTTTCCATGGCCAGCTCCTCAAGGTATCTAATTAAAGGCCACGCAGACACAGGAGACAAGAGCCTTTGGAGAAAGAGGAGTTTGAAGAGGTTAAACATTTTGAACTGCTTGCTACCTTTGGCTTTGGCCTAAAGGAACCCTGAGGGATGCTTTGCAAAGAACCTGGCCTCCGGAATCAAAAGTACAGAGACTATCTACTGGAATGTGTGGCTGCTTTAGTATTTGGAGAATAATAATAAGAAAAGCCAGATGTCTTTAAAAAGCAGGTAATTTGCTTTTCAAAAAAATGTTTGCTCTTCTCATGTTTTAAATTGTTCAGCTCTTGTCTTCTATATTTAGGTTGTTTTGTTCTCTAAATGTTTAGCACTTAGAGAATGTTATATTCCTTTGACTAGATTTTCGCTTAGTTTTTATCTTCCTTTAAAATGTTTCAGCTACCTGGCTTACTCTTTCTATTCCATTTAACTTTTTCCTCCATTGTTTTCACTTGAAAACATTGTTGTTTCCTTTTCTCCTTAAGCTTTATTCACAAGTATATCCTTGAAATTCTACGTTTCTGATTTTAACATCTAAAATTTTAATTCTTTTATCTCATTTTTCCCTAGTTATACTTCTAATTTCTGAGTTCCTGGTTTTCTTTTTTAACCCGTTCAATGTGTTCTGTATTCCTTTTGATTTCTCTTATTTCAACCTCAATTTTTCTCCTCCACGTTTGGTTTTCTTGGTTTATAAATGTATTTTCTTATTTGTAATTTTAATCATTATGTTCCTTGTATAGTGTACATTTATCAGGCTGACAAGCGACAGAAATACAAAGCTTAGGCTTTTAACCTCTATACCATTCAGGCTTAATCTGCAAACAGCTTTGTAGCTAACTAAACTAGAACATTTCCTACACCGATTGGCCGCTAACATGTTTTTTTCTCTTTTGACCTATCTCCCTTCTTAGCAGGGTTACAGGGGGCTCCTGCTCCTGAATCTTTCCATTTCTTGTACTTGTCAGAAGAAGCAAGGAGAGGCTGCCTAAAGCTAGAAGAATTCAGGGTTACTAAAAAAAAAAAAAAAAAAAACAGTCGCTCAGACTCTTGTGGCATGGCTTTCACATATATGATAGGTCTGTGCGTCATATAGACCAGCTGCAACTCCCAGAACGATATCAGAAGGTGGTGCCTTTTCACGTCTTTCTTTTTTTAACTTTTATTTTAGGTTTGCGGCCACATGTGCAGGTTTGTTACCTAGGTGAACTCATGTCACGGGGATTTGTTGTACAGAATTATTTCATCACTCAGGTATTAAGCCCAGCACCCAGTAGTTACCTTTTCTGAGCCTCTCCCTCCTCCCACCCTCCACCCCCAAGTATTTCCCAGTGTCTTTGTTGTTCCCTTCTTCATGTGTTCTCATCCTTTAGCTCCCATTTATAAGTGAGAATATGTGGTGTTTGGTTTTCTGTTCCTGCATTAGCTTGCTAAGAATAGCCTCCAACTCCATCTATGTTCCTGCAAAAGACATGATCTCATTCTTTTTTATGGCTGCATAGCATTCCATGGTGTATCTATAACACATCTTCTTTATCCAGTCTATCATTGATGGGTATTTAGGTTGATTCCATGTCTTTGCTATTGTGAATAGTGTTTCAATGAACATTCGCATCGCAGGGAAGCCTTCAGAATTAGGGAAGGTGGTCAAGAATGGGCTCTGACCCTTTGTTCATCTCTTTTGGAGAGAATAAGACTTTTCCTTAAACCCAGAGGAATAATCTGAACAATTTAAATGACCATGGCCAAGAATTTCATCATGTAATACCATCTAGTTTCTTTAAGAACTTGTATCAGTGAAAGTCCAATCAGGACACAGAAATCACATAGTAATTTGAAGAAAGAATTAGAGTAAAGGGGCAGTTGCTAGTGAGAGATAACAAGTACTCTAAAGAATATAGGAATGGCAGGCATTCTCTTGAGCTTTGCTACTTTGGAGGTCTTCGCCCCCAAAAGGAGGAATTCATTAGGAGACAAACAGTAATTTCACTGAATTTGAAGAGAAGATTGCCACCTGGTCATTTGAGGCTGTTTATGTCACTAAACCAATGGGCCAAAAATAAGGAGTTGCTTCACTGGCTGGAGTGATTGATCCCAATTACCAAAGGGAAATTGAATGGGCAGCCCCCTCCCCTAGGACTAAGCCAGAAGTCCAAGGAAGAAGCCAACTCCTCCCAGGGCTGAGATCAGACATCGTTGGAGAGGGCATGGCAAGGCACACTGGCAGAGAAGTTCACTGAAGTGTCGTTGTCAGTGGAGCTTGCTGGAAAACTGCCCTTTGGAGTGCTAAGGTCATATCCTCAGGGAGGAGCCATGTCTCAGAACTCACTGAAAAGCCACCTGAAGGAATGTGGGGAAAGTTGTCCAGAGGAAGGTGCCCTGTTAGCAGCTCTCTGCAAGGAGGTATGCTGGGGGAAGATGTTCATGAGAATGTGCCCACCATCTGTACCTTGCTTAAAATGGCTGGAACCAGTTGCCTGAGGCAGCCATTCAAGTGAAGATGCTTTGCTGGTAGCCCTCCCACTATAAAGTTGTCCACAGGAAGGCGCTCTGTGCTGCCGGCCACTGGGCACTGCAGAAAACACAGAATGTGTGCACACACACATTCTCTCTCTCTCTCTCTCTCTCTCTCTCTCTCTCTCTCTCTCTCTCTCTCTCCTCCTCCTCCTCTCTCTCTCTCTCTCTCTCTCTCCTCCTCTCTCTCTCTCTCTCTCTCCCCCTCTCTCTCTCTCTCTCTCCCTCTCTCTCTCTCTCTCTCTCTCTCTCTCTCTCTCCCTCCCCCTGCACGAGAAGATCACCTGAAACAAGAAGAAAAGCTCCTTTCTTCTGTGATCCTCCAGCACTGTCTATTGACAAAGCTTAGCAACATGTTCACTGTAAAGAAGAAATTCTTAAAGGGTTCAGCTCCATTATCATAGAATGGTAATAAGTGGATTGGGGGTTGAGACAATGAGTTGATAACTGGGAACAGTACATTCCTTTAGCTACTCATTTTCCATATTTACCCTTCACTCATGTGAGTTCTGTACAATGAGGCAACTCTGTGTTTCCACCTAACAAGATATTGCTATTCTCACAAGTGAAGAAATTCTCACCCTTCACAAAATAAAGAGATGCATAGTCCTAACCATCACTGTATCCATTGGCAGCTATAGTCATTACTCCTCAAATTCTATCATAGTTTCATTGATTATTTTCTTGCCTAAAGACTATTATGTATGGTTAAGCACCACTAGTTTGTGTAAAAACAAAAATGGAAAAAAGAGAAACAGCCTACACACATAAACATATAATAGCCAAAGAGAAAATACACAAAGCCACTACAGTCCTCATTTCAGTAGCTGGGCACAAGGCCATAGTTGATACCTCTGGCTTATATTTCTTTTGCCCTTGGCCAGAAGTTCAGCGGGTCAATTCTTTATCCAGCAGAGGGACCTAAACCTTCCTTCAGAAGGGTAAAGTCCTTAGTCATCTGCCTTTTTATTTTTTTTTGGTTGTGGTAAGAAGTGCTAATGGGCACCCCAGATAATCCCCTGGATTCCACATAATCCTCCTTCTCCCCAGTGTGTAGCAGCAACTCAATTTCCCTTTGATAATTGAGATCAATCACTCCAACCAGTGAAGCAACTCCCTATTTTTGGCCTGTTGGTTTAGTGACATAAACAGCCTCAAATGACCAGGTGGCAATGTTCTCTTCAAATTCAGTGAAATTGTTGTATCTCATGATGAAAGCATTCTCCCTCTTGGGGGCAAAGACCTCCAAATTAGCAAAGTTCAAAGTTTCCATTGGATTTGGCAGTTCCATCACTGATAGCAGTAAAGGAAATCATTTCAGGGGAGTAGTGGGAACAAAAGCCAGATTACAAGGGGGTTTACAATGAAGAGAAGGCAAGGCAGGGAAGCCAGTAAGTGAATGCAGCCCACTCTTTCAAAAGAAAAGCTATGAAATTAAGTAGAGGAGAGCTCTGTAAAGCACTCAGAAGAGGACACAGGATTTTGAGAGGAATTTTTAAAATGAGGAAAACTTACACATCTTATAAAATTCAAGGGGAAGCTCTTCTATGTAAAAAGAAATTGAAGGAAGACATGAGTAAACAAGCTCCCAAATGGGATGGGATCAATAACTCAAAGCAGAGGCATCTCTGCCTCAGTATCTAAGCCCAAAGAAGTGGGGTAGGGGTGTGATGGGAGAAAATAAAGGCAAATTTGTAGGAGGTGGAGCAGGAAGTTGAGCTGGTTACCTTCTCCCAGTTTAATTTTCAGATTACAAAGCAAAGCCTTTTGATGAAAGAACTAAGTTGGTAGAGCAGGAAGACTGAAGAAAATGCACAATTTTGAAAAGAACAATAGTGGAAAATAGAGAGGGGTAAGAGATAGAGAAATCTAATCTGGTTGTCTATAAATCATGACTCAAATTTTACTTCCTCCTTGATGTGTGCTCTGCCTCTTCAACTGATAGTAAATAAAAGATTAATAATATATCTATATAGCAATTAAAAACAGAAGTTTCTCTTTAAGTGCCTCTCCTATAGCTCTTACATAGCACTCGTCATTTTCTGCTATGTAGTTTTTTTCCTTTCTATAATCCACTGGTAACTCTTTAATTAATTAGATTTTTGTATCCCTCATAAGCATCTACTAGAGTGTGTAACTCATTAACACAGTGTTTCAATAACTAATTGTTGTACAACAAACCACTCTATACTAATGGAGTAAAATAACAATCTTTTGTAATTATTCTCTCTCATGGTTCCGGGGATAACTAAGTGGTTCTCACTTGGGGGTCTCTCCTGTGGTTGCAGTCAGGGAACATCTGGAGGCTCCTTCCTGCACATCTCTGGAGTGTGATGTTGGCTCCTGGCTGGGACCTCAGCCGGGAGGCTGCCCTCCACAATACACATATGTGACTTCTCCATGCGGCTTGGGCTTCCTCAGGGGATGGTGGCTGGGTTCCGAGAGCAAGTGTCCTAGAAAAGAGCTGGGCAGGTGTTATAATCCTTTTTATGATCTCTGAAGTCATGCAGTAGTATTCGGTAACACTCTATTTATTAGAATTAAGTCAGTAAGTCCAGCCCATATTCAAGGGGCGGGGAGTTTAGACTCCATGTCTTGATGAGAGGAGTGTCAAGGGATTTGAAGATACTACACATATAAATGCTAATTAGCTGCTTGTTTTAAGCATTTAGTGTATTTTGAAAAAGCCTCAGAAAGAAAGAGAATGAGAGTGGTACACAGTCTTACAAGGTCTGAATAGAAGTCAGGAATAATGCTAAAGAGTCAATTAACCATAAAAGATGCTACCCATGGCTGCTTATTTCGCAAGTGTTTGTGATCTTCTTTTACAATCTCTTTTTAGGAGATAAAATTGAGCTATTTTGTCTAGAAAGGTGTAGTAGGTCAGTGCTTCTCCTACTTTATGGGCACACAAACTCCTGGGGATATTGTTAAAATGCAGATTCTGATTCAGTAAGTCTGAGGTGGGGCATCACATTCTGCATTTCTAGGAAGCTACAGGGGGGATACTGCAGCTCTATGAGCCACCCATTGAACAGCAAGTTAGCAGAAAGTAATAAGGGTAACTGCCTGGCTCCTGTGATCCCATCCTTCTCTGGGAGGAGCGCTAATGGGGTATGCCACCAGAGGTCCTTATGGGCTTACAAGACCTTAGCCCTCTGGCCTGTGAACCTGTGATGCCAATAAGGTTAATCTATTCTTCCATAAGACTTGTAGAACTGGAATTAAAGGAAGACAGTAATTTACCTCTCTCTTGTGGTAGAAGCATGGGATATGAGGTTCTATCCATCATGTGAGAAAGTCAGTTTCCAGGAGGTATAAAGGGAACACAGAGAGAGAGAGTGAGTCCAGGTGATACTCCAGTGCCTGATGAGGCTCAGACCTGACCCCACTTCTGAAAGATTATACAAAATATCCTAATATTCTTCTGGCAAATTCCCCTCTTGGCCTACATTTGTTCTACTTGGGTTGTTATCATTTGAAACTAAAAAAGCTCTAACAAAGGGTAGGGAAAGTAGGGGATATGTTCTCTTGGAAATGTAATGCTCACTGTTTTGCAGTACTAGATTATTATCCAGACGTCTGCAACCTGAGGGTGAGGAAAGACTGTCCCTTAAATCATGTTAAAGGTATGTTCCCAACAGAGTGGACTGAATATGAAAAAAGAAGACAGTGGAACACTAAGGCTGAGGGAAGATGAGAAAAGCCTCAATCTACCTAAAATAGGAGAAAAATCTAGAAAAGGGAGGCAAGAGAGTCTATGGATTAAAATCGTTGGATAGTATCGAAAGAAACTGTTACCCAAAACTTATGCCTGCTGAAAACAGATGGGAAAAGGACAGTCTAGGAATAGCAAAGCTAATGTTCTCTAAAGAGTGACAAGACCCTGGGCCTGAGTGGAAGTTAAAAGCAAGATAGTCCTGCCCAGCAAAGAACAAAACATTGACTTTTCCTATATGTCAGACATTGTGTGATTTGCTTTACATTTTTTTTTTTTTTTTTTTTTTTTTGAGACGGAGTCTCGCTCTGTCGCCCAGGCTGGAGTGCAGTGGCACAATCTCGGCTCACTGCAGGCTCCGCCCCCCAGAGGTTCACGCCATTCTCCTGCCTCAGCCTCCCGAGTAGCTGGGACTACAGGCGCCCGCCACCTCGCCCGGCTAATTTTTTGTATTTTTAGTAGAGACGGGGTTTCACCATGTTAGCCAGGATGGTCTCAATCTCCTGACCTCATGATCCACCCGCCTCGGCCTCCCAAAGTGCTGGGATTACAGGTGTGAGCCACCATGCCCAGCCAATTTGCTTTACATTTATGACCTTATTAAATGACCCCCCCCCCAAGAAAGTTTCGCTCATGTCCGTCCCTGAAACTCCAGCACAGTCAAAGCTGGCACTACCATAATCAAAAGAGAGAAAACTGAACATGGGTCATATCATGTGATTCCCACCTGGCAGACCCTATGACTGGGTATACCTCAGCAGGCAAATCTCAGAGTCCTCTGAAGTCTCTGAGACTGCAAACTGTGCAGGTGACACAAGAATGACACTGCCACCTTTCCATGTTTGGAGTAAATAAATTTTTAATAACCAGTTTCTTGGTTACAACTTCATCTATATAAATCCCCTTATTCTAGGATCTACACAGTTAAACCTAACATTTCATAGCACATTTCCAAAACAGTACAGTTTTTACACTAAGAAAAAAAATAAAAGCCTGGTTACCACCAAGGTGTATTGTCCATGAATTGAAAGGCTTTCCTATTTAAGTAGCAGGTACATGTGTAAATAGGGCAGGCAGCAACAGAACAGCAATATTGGAGAACTCTTTCTTCGTAGTAAATGCCCTTGAGTATGAGATGTGACACTGAAGCAATAAGGCCAATTCTATAAAGCAAAAATGGATACTGATGATCTCATTGTTTTACAGCCATATCTTGTGGTATGTTTATAACGTATTTCTTTCACATGTTAAAACAGTATCTACTAAAGATGGGCTTAATTTTGGTAAAGTCAACTGAAAAAAGTTACATGTTAATGCAACATTTGTTGTAAAGATTCCAGAAACACAGGAGTCAAAATTTCAAATTATGATTCCCACAGTAACTGTAACTCTGGTATACAACATACATAATGGAAGAAATGTTATCAACATATACCATAGTAGAAAATACTCAGTAAGCAGAAACAAGCTGAGTTATGCTTCTTGTGGGAATCATCATTTTCAACTAGCTGGGAATATATAAAAATCAAAACCATAAATGCATGGATTATTTTTTGCATTTAATTCTAATTTTTCTTGATCCAATTTAATCAGCTTTGTATCCAAACTACATTTTCCTTTCATAAACTGCAAATGAATGTCTTTTGTAATTTTAAAATCCACATCATTTGATTTCTTTTTCTCACACAGGCTGCCTTTGCAGGATGGCATCATTATACCCTGTCCCTCCCTGAAATGTCAGGACACATCTGCAGGGATTCATTTATCTACATTCCTTTTCTCTCTGAAGGACACCATGGGGGAGGAGAAAAAGAACAGCAAAGAGAACAAGAATCACATTGAGTAGCTTAGAAAGCTACATAAGTGCACTGTGACCATTAACTTCCCCTTTGGTATCCTCCTAAGCCGACATAAGAACAATAATGCCACCATATATTTACAATTTCCGAAGTGTTTAGTCAAAATACTATCTCATCTGATTCTCACCACAGCACTGTGAGAAAGGCAAAAACAAAACACCTTTCTGTTGTTCAGCTTTTGTGACTCAAGTAGAATATATTTAAGGATTTGTTTTTATGATATTGTTTAAAGTGTAGGCCATTTAATTGCACTGACAATATTTCCTAAACATACTCATCTATCACATGCAGAGGATTTAGTTATTATGAAGGCAGAGTATGCTCTATGTAAAAAGATTATGGTTATAAGTGAAACATTTAACATATTTTAAGCTTTTGGCTTTAACTATATTCTGAAGATTCAATAATGAAACAGAGGAACAACTGCCCTTTGAAATTCTGCTGAGGCAAAATTTATCCTGAATATTTTATCCAGTATTACTTTTCCCAGTTTGGTTTTAACTAAGAAGGGCACCTTCTACAACCTCTGAAGACGAATCCTTTTACTTTCTAGCAGTCTTTACAGGGTATGTTTCATTATATTCAAACTAAATTACTTTGGCTCAAGAACAGTCATAATTCCTTTACCACCCGAAATAGCTCCACCTCACCGTGGTGTCCACGCCCTTGTATGAGTGTCTGGAGGGCAACATGGTCAATCTTTTTGTGTCTCAGTGCTACTATAATCAGTCTATTCAATTGCAAGTTTATTTTCCCTTCTTTTCATGTACAGAAAGATCCTTCACATAATCAGACAAAATTTTTCTTCCTCATTTATATAACACATCAATAAAAAGATCAATTAAAATAAAGATTCAGAGCTGGCAAAAAGCCTCAATATCATTTGTTCTAACTAGGGAGATAACACGGTCAATCCTTTGCCTGTGAAAAGTATGACACTCTTGCATGCAATTAAAAGGTAATATTATAAGCGCAAAAGGAAAAACAAATCTTAAGGAATATTAATTTTAGGAGGTTTTCTTGTGGATGAAGAGTTGTCTTAATGTTACCTACAATTATAAACAAAATTTTAAAAAAAATCTTTGCACTGAATAAAGATGAACACATAAATTCTTGCATAAAACAGATAAGACACTTGAAGGTATCCCCCCAGACATAAATACTTAACTTTTAGGCTTTTCCTCTACCCATATGCAAAAGTTTGAAAAGAAAAAACAACATCAGGGGTTGGTCATAGCACAGTCTCAATATTATGTCCAAACTAAAATGTCAGTGATGGGGATATGAGCTCTTGCATCTTACCAGAGACCAGAAAAGGGGCTTACTGCCTTATAGGATACATCAGCCAGACATGAAGGCTAGGCCATAAGTGTACATTTTCTTCACAGGTCCATCCACTTTATGGGATTTTTCTCAGGGAAAGTATAGATACAGCCAGTGGGCAAGGAGGTTTACCTAAAACAGAATGAAATAAAGTCCTTGTTGGCTCTCTCTTTCAAGATGGAAAATGAAGAGGACATGACCAATTCTAGAAGATCACAGAATGCTTACAAATGAAAAACAATGGGGTATGTTTCTCTTGAGCAGTCAATACGTGAAATTATCAAAGGTCTAAAATTTCCCAAATAAACTGACAACATATAAGGTCCTGGAGATCGTCAGTGCCATAGATTAAAAAACCAATTTTTCATCTTTGCTTTTAATTAAAGCTGCAGGATTCCATGAGTGACCAGCAGTAAAATATTAATACATTAAAGAATAAACCAAAGGAAAACATTTGGTACAATGTAAGTGGTCCAACAATAGAAGACTATGAAATGAATTAAATATTCATAAAGTGAATACTATGCAGTCATTCACAATGTATTTTTGAGAGGGAAAAGGTTGATAATACATTGTAAAATGAAAAAAGACATTACAAAATAGTACATTCCATATGATCTCCATATTGGGAAAAAATATGTGCATAAGTCAAAAGATTGGGAGGATATACAAAAAATAATTAACCGAAGTTACTTCTGTTAGTGAGAATTTAATGTCTTCACAATTGTTTCTTTTCCAAATGAAAAGGGGATAAGGGGAAATTACTATTTTCAAAAACAATCAATGTATTCTGATCTCTGTCTCATTTGCTTTTATAATACACAAAATACAAAACTGGAATATATTTAGTGCCATTAAGCAATTGCATTAACAATTATTTTTCTTTAAGTTATAAAATAGTTGATTCAAATTTAGTTTCCTTATACTTATTTCCAATTCATACAAGAGAAACACATTTTTAAAAATATATAATGACATAAATTATTATCCAAGTTTGCAGTCTTCCATGCATTATTCATTTATCATCAAGTCTAAAAAATGAACTTCATATGCTTAATTCCATAAGTTTTGAAGAAAACCATGATAATAAGTGCCCATAATCCCAGAATAAAGCCCCCAGGAGGATGCCAGTCTTTCAGCTTCGGTTTCTGCAAAACAAGAATAACATGATAAATTTTATAACAGGTAAATAATTCAGCAATCAATAAAGCAAACATTGATGAAAAAGATAAATTTCACTGGTTGTGTTTGAATGGGGACTAGTTAGTCAAATTAAACACACTGGGATAGCAACAATGGTAAAGACTTCAGACAGGGTAAATATCCTACAGGGTAAACTGGCTCCTAACAAAGATCAGTTTCAGCTTATATTTTGTTTCCTCAAAGAGTCCTTCCCTGACTACCTAATCATACCATCTATCCTCACTCAAGTTACTCAGTAGCCTAACAGTCTTTCTCACTTTGGATTTATATATTCATTAATTTGTCGGTTTTATCTATCTCTATTAGACTGTAGTTCCATGAGGGTCATCTTATTATATTCCCAGCACCAACCTGCCATGGTGCTTGCCATTCAGGAGGCATTCATATATCATAGTGAGTAAATCAGTGGAAGAACAAACGCTACCCAATTCCATTCAGCTATTCAACACACACTTGTTTAAGGGCCAGTGCCTTGGGTCATGTTTTTCCCTTGAGGTAGAATGCTCTTTAACCTATTCATTGTGCCTATTCAAAACTCACTAACTCAAATGCCTCCTCCAGACTCTCCCACCTGATATGTTATTTTCTTTGAGTTCCCATAGTACCTGAACTATAACTCCTTCTATTGTTACTCCTATTCACTATTATATTTATCTTTATCATTTATCTCCCTGCACACTCCCTGGGATCAAAGTCCATCTAAGTCAATTTTTTATCCCCCTTCTCTATTCCCCACCCCACAAGTGTCATGTATGCTTTTTTGTCCAGCAAGACCAGTCTTCTCCATTTAGTTGTCATTTCAACAGCTACATTACAGCCTTGTAATTGGAAGTTTGTGACAATGATTTCTTTTCTACTTACTGAATTACTGGCCAAGACTGTAATGACAGTTATGATATTAGAATCATATTTTAGACAATAGGGGAGAGAAATAGTAAGCTAAAATTTGCTTTAGTCATCATGTATAATGTCCATCAATTCAAAATTAACTTTTCAAACTAAAAGGAAAGAAAGCTACCTCAATATTTTAACTTGAATCATAATGCTAGAGTTTTCAGAGCTTTTAATCAAATACTTAATATAAACTGACCTACCAACGTTTAAAGTGGTTACATTCCATCTTCATTCCTATGCTTACCCTCAACCTCTACCAGTCCATCCAGAAAACTCCCCCAAAATTTATCCCAAAATATTAAATCCAATTTTTCTCATGTTATTTTCCACTTAAGAGTCTGCAGTGGCTTCCACTCAACATGTGTGATGATAATGGCAAAAGTCCTTGCCCTCTAATATCCTACAAGACGGTAAGTTCGGTGGTTCTCAAACCATTTCTAATGGCAAAGCTCTTGGAAGTTACAGTGCTTTCTGTGCAATACTGTGACAAATCTTAATTCAATTCCAGTAGAAAATCTAGAATAATTAATAAAAAGCAAAGCTATATTAAAGATAAGTAATATAAATATCACAAGCACGTGTCAATGAAAAAATAAGTGAGTGAACTAAACAAGACTACTGCTCAGTTTTTGTCCTGTTTATTTTCTACTAGTCAAACAATTTGTAGTTCACACAAAAGGGTTGAAAACGTTTAAGATCTAAAACTACTTTTCCACATACTGGGAAAAGATTACCATTATTCATTATTAGTGGAAGCACATTTTATACAACCTATAGATATTCCCTGAAAGCCCAGTTTAAAAGCACTGACCTAGTTTGAGAGATCAGATTCTGATTTTCCCTAACAACTAGGAGTCCCTGATTTATATGGCATTTAAAAACACTCACACTTAGGTTACTACTGTAAAAAAGTTAAATACATATTGTCAAAATCTGGCACCAATGTAAACTCTTAACTAAGGAGAACAGGCTATAGACAATTGTTCCATAAATCCAAATAATGAACTTCAGTGCTAAAAGACTTAAGAAGGCATTTAAACCAAGTCATGTTTTTCAAAAAATGGTGAACATCATTTAAGCTCTACATTCATTAGAGATTATAGAAACAATAATCAAGTAGTTAATAGCAAATCTTAGTTCTGCAGCTGTAATAACTCCAGTTACTTTCCAATGAGATAGACTCCCTGAGGTTGTAATTTTACTATTAGATCTTAAACTTAGCAGCCAGAAACAGTTGCCAGAGATAAGACAACTATGGAAAAAATAGCATCTTTGAAAGTAACTATCATTTTTCCAAAGATTCAACAACTAGTCCTGGCAGCTATTTTGACCCATTATTCCACAGGCTGGCTTGGAGAATTCTGGAGGCACTTCATTCTGGTCTTTCAACCTCCTTGACAGGTGTGTGTTTCACATCTAGACCGCTGATGGCCAGGGTAGGAACAAAGAGAAAATCAAAGTGCTATTTCTCCAACAGCAAACTTTAAAAGTAATAATGGAGGACTAAGAAGTATATGTAATTTCTGCAAAATTATAATGGAACAGTAAACTTATTCACATGATAACACTGCATAAGCTACCAAAAGCAGCAAATCCTGGCCTTTCAAAACTGCTCTTTGCAGTTGCTATGTTTTTTAATGTTCGTTCAATACATTTTTTTGATTAATAAAAAATGGAAAATGCATTATGAACTAAATGCACTTTGGACTCAGCTTAAGAAGGTATCTGAATAGAATCCCCTAGTGCAGTCTCTCCCACCTTCTCACAATAATCCATACAAAGGCACAGAAAAAGACAATAGCACACCCTACCAAAATTCAGTTAACCTCTGATGAGAAATCTCTGACAGTTTCCCAGAAACAAGGATTAGAAACAAATTAATGGTAGGCTTAGTTTTCTGTTTGGTATATACCATGCAAAGGCTTGCTTTGCTCTGTGAAACACAATACTTCTGCAGCTGAGAAAGGGACTTTAGCTCACTCCCTTTTTCCACCTGCTGTTTAACAGACACAGTGCTTATGCAGTAGAAAGATGGCTTTATGAGGCAGCCAGAGTTGTGTAACTCATTCCCAGTTCCCAGTGGCACACCTCTTTATATGTCCATTTAAATATAATTCCCAGCAAGCAATATGACAAAAGGGTAGAGGGGCACTGACAATGGTTCACTGCTTCCTGGAAGGCTTAGTATCACAGGAAAAGCTCTGCAGAGACCAGAAAATGCAGGGAAAACCCTGTTAGTAGTATATGTTTTAAAAATATGTTTTTTTTTCCCATATACTTCACCTTTTCTTAAGTGCCCCAAAAAACCGGCATAAGTGGCATGGTAGCAGATGATCCTAGTTTAAGCCACATTTAGAGTGGTCTAAGAACCAGTCACTTGGAACCATATAACAACCTATTCCTCAGATACAGATTTGAGAAGGCATTTAAACTTAAGTGGATAGTGAAAACCATCCACACACTCTGTTGGCAAATACCAACAGTGTCCAAATAAAAAGGAAAAACTGAGGTGCGCTCTATGAGGAAAAATACTCCCAAACATGAGAAATAAATTATAATCTGAAGAGGCAGAGAAGATCTCCCTGAGAAAAATTTAATAAGGAACCAAAAATTAATTTTAGACAATTTTTATCTGGCATGGATTTGAATAAAGATTCACAACCAACCAAAAATGAAAGAACAACATAAAGAGAAAAAGAATACATGATACAAAGACAACAGGCTGAAATAAAAAGGGAGCTGGATGACATAATTTTGTAACAGTAAAATTAAAATCCACATTTACAAGGAACAGTGTTCTAAGCACATCTTCGAGTCCTTCATTCATCCAATTGTATGTTAGATTGATGGGCAAACATGGCCCTAATTACCCATCCTTGGCTGTGTCCATACTCTCTGCAACGTGACTTTATAGAAGCTGTCAGCAAGAAGTAGAATCTATATCCCTATCCTTTGAATCAGCAGGTCTTATGACTTCTTTTGGCCAACAAAACGCAACACAAGTAACAATGTCCCAGCTCTAAGTTAGCCTCAAGAGGCTTGGCTTGCTTCTGCTCTCTCTCAGACCTCTTCCACCACCAGGAGAAAAAGCCTACACTTCCAGCTACAGAAGAGCTGAGCTTCCCTCCAGCTAATAACCAGCCAACTATAAGGGCAAAACCATCTTACTAATCAAGTTGACCACACCACAGACTCATGACGGAGCCTAACTGAGAACACAACTGCCCAGCTAAACTCATCCTAAATTGCCAACCTGCAGAATTGTGAGCTAAATAAATGACTGATGTTTTAAATTACTAAGTTTGGAGTGGTTCATGATACATCAAAAGTTATGAAATACATACACAGCGGTGACAACGTGAAGAAAAGAAAAACCCTGATCCTTTATCACCATAACAAAACAGAAAAAGTTCCCATCTCCATACTTGTAGCTCCGGGTTTTTCTAACAATGGCATAAGAACAGCATGACGGGCAGCAAATCAAGCCCTCAGTTTAGTGGAGATGCATGCAGTGCTGCTCTCCTCTAGCTCTCCTTTATAGTCTTCTGGAAAGAGAGAAACTCCAACTGCCACCATGCCAGGAATTGCTTTCAAGGAAATGACGGTGATGCAGGGGAATCTAGAAACTAACTCATCTAGCTTCCCTTTAGGCGTCTTCCAACTGAAGTCTAGATCTGAAGTTTGGTTCCTCTTCCCTTTAAAGTTACCAATTAGAGGTAATCACATGTTGCGCCCGTGCTGGAGAAATGCACACTACCCAAGATCTTTATGTACCTTTTTCCATGATAAATGTGCAAGGCAGTTAATGTAATCTAGAAAATTAAGGATGATTTGTTTTCAACTATGATTTGGGTTTTAATTGAAAGATGACCACAGTTTTTCCTTAATCGTGATTTTAACTTTCCTGTGATAAGAACACCCATTGTTAACATTATTAGTTAACACTACTCTGGAATTTCTAGCCAATCCAGACATAACATGTAGGAAGGGAAAGTAAATTTTCATTACTCATAGATATGATTATTAGATATCAAAAAGCTCCATAAAATCAATTCTTACAATTATTGAGAATAAAGGGCTTGGATTTCATATAAATATTTTAAAAAATCATTATCTTTCAAGTATGTCAGCAAATATGAGTCAGAAAATAGAAAAAAAATGTCATTCACAATAACAATAAAAAAAAAACTATGAATACCCATAACATGAGATGTAAGGTAAACAATCTACATTACTCTACAGAGAGGGGTAAACAGTCAGAAATATTAAAAAATATATATAACGCTAAACAATAATGTGATTCCGATGCAAGTGTAGAAAGACGAATAAAACAGAATAGAAACTAGACAATCAGTCCAGTATCCCAGGATTTAGTATATTATAAAAGGGCTATCACAGATCAGTGGGAAAGGGAATAGTAGTCCTACTGGTGCTGTAACAATGGATTAGCATTTGGAAACAAAATCAGTTTTGTTCCTAACCCAACACTGTAAACAAAAACACACTTTACATGGTTCAGAATTAAATGTAAAAATAGAAGAAGAAGAAAAAGAGATAAAATGTAGGAGAATCTGTACGATAAGGCTATTAATAAGCCTAAAAGCAGTGAGTGAAAATAAAGAGAAGGTGGAGGAAATTTTTTTTTTTTTTTGAGACAGGGTCTTTGTCACACAGGCTGGTGTGCAGTGGCATTATCTTAGCTCACTGCAGACTCCTCAATCTCCAAAGTTCAAGTGATCCTCCTGCCTCAGCACCTCCCTCAAATAGCTGGGATTACAGGTGTATGCCACCATGCCTGGCTAATTTTTGTATTTTTGGCAGAGACAGGGTTTCGCCATGTTGACCTGGCTGGTCTCAAACTCCTGAGCTCAAGCAATCCTCCACCCACCTTGGCCTCCTAAAGTGTTAGGATTACCAGGGTGAACTACCATGCCTGGCTGTAAAGGGATTTTTACAAAAGTTTTTGGAAAGATCTGTATTTCAAAATGTATAGAAATCAAATTAAAAGGCACATAAATGGAATTTATGACAGAAAAGCAGATAAATTCAATACATGAGGGTCTCCCGCAAATCAGTAAGACACAAGGGTATATCAATAAATGGAACAGGGAAATATTTTCACAAAAGAATAATTACAAATGGCTAACACTTGAAAAAAACATTTTTCTTCATCATAAACACAATATATTAAGTATTTCTTTCTCTTCTTACAATTAAACCAGTAAATGTTAATAAGGACAGTTAACTTTTCTGGAAAATAACCCATTAACATGTTTAGAGGTCTTTAAAATATTCATTTATTCTAATTCCTAGGATTTGTAACACTTCTAGGATCTATATTAAGGAATTCAGAAACGCTCACAAAGGTTTTCTTCTCAGTGGCTACATAATAAAAAACAGGAAGGGATCTATAGTCACATAATACAGGAAACATTGTACATCCACATATTAATCAATAAAAATATTTTCAAATAATTTTAATGATTTGGAGATGCTTATACTAAAATAGTAAAATGGAAACAAGATGCAAATTGAATCTGAAATATGATGTTTTCTATAACAATATTCAAAGAAGGGAAACATACTAAAGTCTTAGTGTTTTTCTGGGGGAAGCAGGAATACAGTTGGTTTTAAATCTCTTCTCTATACTTACCTAAGCTTTTGAAAATGTTTTCTACAATGAGTATGTCTTACTTTTGTTATTTTGGGGAGAAATTGGATTATGCAGCAAAAATCTGTATTGAAAGACTCCACCTTGAAGAATCTTCATATATTCCTTTCCAAATAGGAGAAACACTGCAGCAACACTGTTTATTACTGATGTCCAACTTTAAGAAAAAGTAACCCGGATAGCATAACAGCAACATAACGTAATAAAGTGCTTTTTCAGTATGTGTTTAATGATATTGCTGACATATGACAACACTGCTATTTTTAAAACAACTATATGTAACATTTTAGACATTTTACAATGATTTTACTTACAATCAAGTGACAAAATTGGTATAATTATTGCATTTGGCAGTATAGCTGCATTTGAGGTAAGTTCATATTAAAGTATATCTTGTAATTTCATTTGTGTCCATTAGAGCTTCTTAAAAAAATGACTGACTTTATGTAGTTAAGGTACTCTAGTGGCTGCCATTAAATGCACTCCTCTTTTTTTACACTTTCACAATAAGTACAATACAAAGGTGAAAAGCGTACATAAAACACGGCAATATGTTATAAGCAAACACTTAAAAGCTTAAGGGCTACCCTCTTATTGAAATGCCTAATATTTCAAATTTAAAAGAGAGGTAGCTAAGCAACACTGTACTTCCAATTGCGAATACTATTCAGTTTCCCCCTCCATGTTGCTAGGAGAACATTACCACATAACTTTCAAAATAGTTAACAGAGCACAGATCTAAGTATTAAAATTATGTAAAAAGAAAAAACTTAGGATTTTGAAAACTGTACACATTTATTGGGAAGCAAATGGAAAATTTCCAAGGTTTCAATGAGATTCTTAAAAGTATAATGAGCATATGAGTTCAGTTAAATTGTATTTTAAGGACAGAAAGTATAAAACAATCTACTAAGGTTATAGTTATAATTATTTCAGAAAATAGCTGTGTTCAACTATTTAATTAGTGGTGGTTTATTAGTATTTCCAGTCTATCTATATCCTTTATATAAAATGCAATTTGTATTTCTCTAATTATATTAATAGTATAAGTCAAACTGTGGTAGGCAGAATGTAAGACAGCTTCTAAGATTCCCTCAACCTGGGATAAATGCCCTATATAATACCTATCCCTTGAGTCCGGACAAGATCTGTGAATATGATGCATTATCACTCCTATGATTAGGCTGAATTATATGGCATATGAGGGATTCTGAGGATATAATCAAGGTACCTAATCAGTTGATTCTCAGTTAATAAAAAATGAGATTATCCAGGGCATAGGGAGAGAGGTGGGAAATAAGGCACTGATCTAATCAGATGAGCCCTTTAAAAGGACGTCTAGATATCAGAGATTGAAGTTGGAAAGATAGATATATTCGAAGTAGCCAAGATGCTCTCCTGTTGGCCTCCCAGAATCAAGCGGCGGTATCGTACGGTGCACCAGACACAGAATGGCAGACAGCCTTTACAACTGACTGACACCCTCAGTCCTACAAACACAAAGAACTGAATTCTTTTAATTAGTAGGCTTGGAAGAGAACCCTGAGCCTCAAGTAAGATTACAGTCCTGGTGGATACCTTGATTAAAACTTTGTGAGACCCTGAACAGAGGAACTAACTAAGCTATGCCTGGACTCCTGACTCATGGAAAGTGCGAGATAATAATGGTTTTAAATCACTAAGTTTGTTATACACCAATAAAACTAATTCACAAATAAATCTGCCAAACCTGGATGAATAAACAATACATGAACAAGACATGAAACTATTTATTACATCTGATACCAAAAAAATATGCAAGGAATCTACTTGCATTGTTGGCAGAGTTCCTTGGGTGGAATAACACTTAAAGTTATGACGTAACCTTTATGTTTTAAAAAAATAGAAGAAAAATAGCTGAATTCTTCCTAGTCTTCCATACCTATTTATTATTCTCTAAGACCTACCTCAAATTTCACCTCCAGGTTAAGTCTATTCTCATACCCCAGTAAGAATTAATTTCTTCTTTTCAGGGCACTGGTGATATTTGGTTTATTATCTCACACTACAGTTAATATATGGGTGTGATTCTACTACATTTTGATCTGTTTGTGATATCTATTTTTGAACCTGATCAGGTCCTCACAAGCTCTGGATACAACAGGCCAATTTGTCTTAGTTATGTATTATTTTCCTCTTGAAGACAAGAAATATAAAATACTCAGATATAAACATCATCTATTAAATGCCAATTCATTAATGTTCTTGGTTTTAGGATTTAAGGAAAAATTAAGAATTATAGTGATCAACTGTATAATCTAGTTTAGGATTCCACAGTGAGAAGTCATAAATTAAAAAATATTCTTTTGGCCAGGTGCGGTAGCTCACACCTGTAATCCCAGCACTTTGGGACGCCAAGGCGGGCGAATCACAAGGTCAAGAGATCGAGACCATCCTGGCCAACATGGTGAAACCCCATCTCTACTAAAAATACAAAAATTAGCTGGGCATGGTGGTGCACGCCTGTAGTCCCAGCTACTCGGGAGGGTGAGGCAGGAGAATCGCTTGAACCCAGGAGGCGGAGGCTGCAGTGAGCTGAGATGGTGCCACTGCACTCCAGCCTGGTGACAGAGTGAGAATCCATCTCACACACAAAAAAAATTCTTCTAAAATCATGTAAAAGATAGAATTCCAATGGAGGAGATTAAAAGACTTTCCAATTGGGCAAAGTAACTACAGTTGGTGAAAACATTCAAAGGTGGCAGCAAGACCTGCTGTGGTATTCCATTCAGTGGATCTCATTTCAATGTATTACTTCATTGTGCGATTAATGAAATCCAAGAATCTCCACAGGAGAGGCATCCACTGAAGAGGCATCCAGGCTTAGTTTCCTGGTGACCACTCCTAATTATTTGGATTCTATTATATTTCTAGAGGCAACACCCTCCAATATTGTGAGTGGTATGCTTTAAAATTGAAGATTATGGATGAAATTAAATTTGCTAATCCATTGACCTTAAAATAGTGAGATTATACTGGATCATTTAGGTGAGCCCAATAGTATCACAAGTGTTCTTCAGTGTGGTAGAAGGAGGCAGAATAGGGAGAACAAGAGCGATGACAACCTAAGAAGGGACTCCGGCTGACTTTGAAGGTGGAAGAAAGGGGTCATGAGCCATAGGATGTGGGTGGTCTCTAGAAGCTTGATAAGGCAAGGAAACTGATTCTTCCCCACACCCTCCAGAAATGACTGACATCTTGATTTTAGCCCAGTGAGACCCCTGTTGGACAGCTGACCTTCAGAACTGTAAAATAATACATCTGGGTTGTTTTAAACCACCAAATTTCGGTATTTTGTTACAGCAGTGATAGAAAACTCATACAACAGCAGAAGCTTTTGATGCAGATAGTCCAGATGTTTATTATATGTTTACATTTCAGCTTTTATATTTAAATTTCCAAGAGCTCTTTCTCATACAAAGAAGCTTTTTTTGTTTGTTTTATACCATCCTAGTCTTCTTTAGTATATAAAATAAGGGTCAGATGGCAATGGCATTCTATCTTTAATTTACTTTGAAGAAAATAACTCATCCTAGGATTCAACATTGAGGGTGAAAGAAAGAGGGAAGGAAGCAAGAAACCAAAGTAAAGTCCAGTTGTTTGTGTAAATGCCCTTCAGTTTGGATCCTTCTGATGTTTTCTCATGATCAGATTCAGGTTATGCATATTGTTTGTTTATTAGAAATACTTTGTAAGTAATACTGAGTCCTAATTGTATCACATTATGAGGCATACAATATCAGTTTGTTCCATTATTGTGATGTTGGCTATGGTGGCATCCTTCAAGTTATAATACAATAAAATTACTATTTTTACTCTTTGTAATTGGTAAGTAATTTATGGGACAATAACGATTCTCTTTTCTTGTCAAAAAAAAAAGTAAAAGAATTTGAAGTTCAAAGTAAATGAATGTATTTTTTCGTTCTTAACTGAGAAAAATAACCCATAGTCCCCTCAAATAAATAATAAAGCTTCATTTATCAACAGTGTCTACCAGTGTCTGTTTAGGGGCAATCAGAGTTATGCTTCCACCTATGACAAATTAAATGCTAAGGAATTATCTGCCCATCTTGAACAATTAGAAAGTCAGACAAAAGGTAATAAACAATGGTTTTCAGACATTGGACAATTTGCACCAGTTTTCTGATCCCTGAGAAAAACGAAACAAATGAGTCCTTTAATTTCCCCAAGCTCATTGCCTGTAGGCAGTTTCCAAATTACAGCACAAGAAAAGAGACCCAAACACAGCCTGGCAGTATTCCTGAGTGGAAGAGACACAAATTCGAATTCAGGGAGGTTTAGGCGGTTAGAATTTGCAGGATAGAAGAGGAGGGAGCTGCACAGAAAGAAATACACGAAGGAGCTCCAGAGAGCTGCAGAGGAATCTACTTGCATTTTTGGCAGAGTTCTAATCTATGCATGCATGACAAGAAACTACCTATAGCTGGTAGAAGGGAAAAAAATATCAAAAGGCCAAACAATTCCCAAAGCTCCTTCAGGGTTGGGAATTGTTCATGTACACACTTAGAGAAATGGACAGACCTTGTAAGACACAAAAGCATCAGGTCACAGCTTATAGTGAGGCTAAATCAGGATAGTGGGGCTATCTTAAAAAAAAAAAAAAAGACTACTCTGGATCTGTTGGTAACAACTTAAGAGCAATTCTTAAAGTGATCAAACTTACCCTCAAACAAAATTCATCACTCACTATATAAATAAAACAAAAATCTAAAGTCCAGCAGCTAACAGCAACAAAAAAACTAAAAACATCTAGCATCCAATTTAAAAATCCAGGCATGCAAAAAAGAGATATATGACATACAGCCAGGAGGAAAAACAATTACTAGAAAAAGACTTATGAAAAAGATGATGATTTCAATGGACAGGGATCTGAAAGCAGATATTTTAAATCAAATGTAAAGAAAAACATGAACATATGAGGAGAGAAATAGAATATTTAAATAAGACACATATAAGATCTTGAGATAAAAATATGAAATTTCATTTCATATGAAATAAAAAATACATTGGACGGAATTAACAGCAGATAATACACTGGAAAAGAAACATCAGAGAACAAATAAAATAGCAATAGAAATTATTCATAATGAAGCACAGAAGAAAAAGGGCAGGGAAAAAAATAAACAGAGCCTAAATAAGCTATGGCAAATATCAAGCAGGATAACATTTGCCTAATTGCAGTCCCAAGTAGGAAGGGAGAAAAATATCTAAAACCTATAATGACACAGGATTTTCTCACGCGTTTCTCAACAAACTCACAACAGAGGCACCCTGTTTACTCGGCCCACCATGCTCAACTCCTTGTGGGAGGGAGCATGTGAGCAAGCGAGTGTGGGATCTGACTGGCCGTTCCAGGCACTGGCAGGAGAAAGCTCCATGCAAGGCCAACAGCAGCACCGAGGTGAGGGTGCCCACGACTCTGAAGCCCCAGAGTGGGTGTTACAGTTCTGCTGTCTGTAGACAGCGATGTGTTAGCAGCTCAGTTGGCCCCTTGCCTCAGTGCATGGAGCAATGGGGCGACTTCCCTCTACTAGCGAGGGTAAAAGGCTGGTGTGAGAGCCTTTCTAGGTACCCACGCTTGGTGGGTCCTGAGCTCTTGTCTGGTGTCCAAGAAGAATAAGATTGTGTAGACAATTGAAGGACGGTGAAGGTAGAGAATGTTATTGAGCAATGAAAACAGCTCTCAGCGGACAAGGGAGCTGGAGAGGAGACAGAAAGGGCATGTCATCTTCCCTGAAGTCAGGTTATCTCTTCTTAAGTTCAGCCGTCTCCCTCGAAGTCCAGCCATCTCCCTCCCTACCAACTGAGTCTGGGGTCTTTATAAGCACAGGATGGGGGTGGGGCAGGCCATAGGTAGTTTTGGAAAAGGCAACATTCGATTGGTAAAAAGGCATTATTCAGAAAGAACCAATTGGGAGAGAGTGGGCAAACTTTGGGCCATGGGTTTCAGGCTGTTTGCTTTTTTGGCTTGAAGGTGGAGTTTCAGTGGGGACCCACCCCTATCTGCCTAGAATTTCTCGGTCTCCTGCCTCTATCAATAATAGCTGAAATTTTTCCAAATTTCATGAAAACTAGAAACTACCAGATCCCTAAAGCTCAACACCAAGCAGAAGAAACACAGAGAAAACTACACAAAGGGACAGCATAATCAAAACACTGACAATGACAGAGAATATCTTTAAAACAGTCAGAGAAAAAGGGATTTGTTTTTACAGAGCAGGGTTCAGTAAACTACAATACACATGCTGGACATCTGTTTTTATAACTAAAGTTTTGATGGAACATAGCCATGCTCTTTCATTTACACATTATCTATTGGGGCTTTCACACTATACCAAAAATTGAGTAGTTGTAACAAACACCATGTGGCCCACAGGCCTAAAATATTTACTATTTGGCCCTTTAAGAAAAAGTTTGTAGTTCCTTGCTACAGAGAAACAAAAATAAGAATGACTGAAGCTAGGCTGTCAGAAGCCATGGAGGGCAGAAAACAATGGAAAGACATCTTTAAAGTGCTGAAAGAAAAACTAAAAATCTTAATCTTGAATTACACGGAAAATGCACCAAGTTAAAAATCCAAAAAGTACATTAAAACTATATTTTACATGGTATCAAAAGAAAACCATCAACACACCAAAAATGAATAATGCCTGTTTCCAGTTATGCAAATATTCCTAAATGGGCAAACAGTTAATGAGACAAGTTTTAAATTTACTATAACAGGATTTTGTTACTTTGCTACTTAAAAGGTAATTCCAACTCCTTGTTTTTAGGCAGAATTTCTTTAACTTCTTTAATATGGATCTCTCAAGAGAATCATCACATGCTTTCAAGTGTAAAAGGAGGACTGGCATCCTCCTTCTGAGATACATAGGCCGAAGAACAAATCATTAAGCCTCCCACTGTGCTTAAATGAAATCACTCTTGGGAGAAAATAGTTAATTTCAGTCAAATTAACTTTTTGGAACACTATTTACTTGTATTAAAAACGATCATAAACAACACTCCTTTTAAAATAAATTATCTGAAGTTTGAAAAAGTATTTTTAACAAAAGTAGTCACTTTTAGTCATGGTAGTCATACAAATGTTTAACATATTTGTACAACAAAAAATGAATCTTATAATTACTATTCCCATACTCTACTTATAATGATCTTTCCCATGGATAAAGGCCCTCTATGTGGTTTACTCAATGACAATAACCTGAAACAGTCCTTTTCTGCTTCTATATACTAGTTGAAGACAGCACGCTAATGTTTAGTCTATTATAATAATTACTTGATAATTTTAGTTATACTAGATACAGCTATTTAGCATGAGGAAAATGTTTAGCATCTACATATCAATATATAATTTATACATCTCTCTCTAGCAATGTTACAGATTGAATGACACTACCCTTTAAAAGTAAACATTAATTATTTGCATAGAGGTGTTTATACTATTCTCTGATGGTAGAGATTTCCGTGGGATCAGCGGTGATATCCCCTTTATCATTTTTTATTGCGTCTATTTGATTCTTCTCTCTTTTCTTCTTTATTAGTCTTGCTAGAGGTCTATCAATTTTGTTGATCTTTTCAAAAAAACAGCTCCTGGATTCATTGAATTTTCGAAGGGTTTTTTGTGTCTCTATCTCCTTCAGTTCTGCTCTGATCTTAGTTATTTCTTGCCTTCTGCTAGCTTTTGAATGTGTTTGCTCTTGCTTCTCTAGTTCTTTTAATTGTGATGTTAGGATGTCAATTTTAGATCTTTCCTGCTTTCTCTTGTGGGCAGTTAGTGCTATAAATTTCCCTCTACACACTGCTTTAAATGTGTCCCAGAGATTCTGGTATGTTGTGACTTGGTTCTCGTTGGTTTCGAAGAACATCTTTATTTCTGCCTTCATTTCATTATGTACCCAGTAGTCATTCAGGAGCAGGTTGTTCAGTTTCCATGTAGTTGAGTGGTTTTGAGTGAGTTTCTTAATCCTGAGTTCTAGTTTGATTGCACTGTGGTCTGAGACAGTTAGTTATAATTTCTGTTCTTTTACATTTGCTGAGGAGTGCTTTACTTCCAACTATGTGGTCTATGTTGGAATAAGTGTGATGTGGTGCTGAGAAGAATGTATATTTTGTTGATTTGGGGTGGAGGGGTCTGTAGATGTCTATTAGGTCTGCTTGGTGCACAGCTGAGTTCAATTCCTGGGTATCCTTGTTAACTTTCTGTCTCGTTGATCTGTCTAATGTTGACAGTGGGGTGTTAAAGTCTCCCATTATTATTGTGTGGGAGTCTAAGTCTCTTTGTAGGTCTCTAAGGACTTGCTTTATGAATCTGGGTGCTCCTGTATTGGGTGCATATATATTTAGGATAGTAAGCTCTTCTTGTTGAATTGATCCCTATACCATTATGTAATGGCCTTCTTTGTCTCTTTTGATCTTTGTTGGTTTAAAGTCTGTTTTATCAGAGACTAGGATTGCAACCCCTGCCTTTTTCTGTTTTCCATTTGCTTGGAAGATCTTCCTCCATCCTTTTATTTTGAGCCTATGTGAGTCTCTGCACATGAGATGGGTTTCCTGAATACAGTACACTGACGGGTCTTGACTATCCAATTTGCCAGTCTGTGTCTTTTAATTGGAGCATTTAGCCCATTTACATTTAAGGTTAATATTGTTATGTGTGAATATGATCCTGTCATTATGATGTTAGCTGGTTATTTCGCTCGTTAGTTGATGCAGTTTCTTCTTAGCATCGATGGTCTTTATAATTTGGCATGTTTTTGCAGTGGCTGGTAGTGGTTGTTCCTCTCCATGTTTAGTGCTTCCTTCAGGAGCTCTTGAAAGGCAGGCCTGGTGGTGACAAAATCTCTCAGCATTTGCTTGTCTGTAAAGGATTTTATTTCTCCTTCACTTATGAAGCTTAGTTTGGCTGCATATGAAATTCTGGGTTGAAAATTCTTTTCTTTAAGAATGTTGAATATTGGCCCCCACTCTCTTCTGGCTTGTAGAGTTTCTGCCGAGAGATCTGCTGTTAGTCTGATGGGCTTCCCTTTGTGGGTAACCCGACCTTTCTCTCTGGCTGCCCTTAACATTTTTTCCTTCATTTCAACTTTGGTGAATCTGACAATTATGCGTCTTGGAGTTGCTCTTCTCGAGGACTATCCTTGTGGCATTCTCTGTATTTCCTGAATTTGAATGTTGGCCTGCCTTGCTAGGTTGGGGAAGTTCTCCTGGAAAATATCCTGCAGAGTGTTTTCCAAGTTGGTTCCATTCTCCGTCACTTTCAGGTACACCAATCAAATGTAGGTTTGGTCTTTTCACATAGTCCCATATTTCTTGGAGGCTTTGTTCATTTCTTTCTATTCTTTTTTCTCTAAACGTCTCTTCTCGCTTCATTTTATTCATTTGATCTTCAATCACTGATACCCTTTCTTCAAGTTGATCGAATCGGCTACTGAAGCTTGTGCATTTGTCACGTAGTTCTTGTGCCATGGTTTTCAGCTCCATCAGGTCACTTAAGGACTTCTCTACATTGGTTATTCTAGTTAGCCATTCGTCTAACCTTTTTATCTAGAAGAAATGGATAAATTCCTCAACACATACACCCCCCCCAAGACTAAACCAGGAGGAAGTTGAATCTCTGAATAGACCAGTAACAGGCTCTGAAATTGAGGCAATAACTAACAGCTTACCAACCAAAAAAAGTCCAGGACCAGATGGATTCACAGCCGAATTCTATCAGAGGTACAAGGAGGAGCTGGTACCATTCCTTCTGAAACTATTCCAATTAATAGAAAAAGAGGTAATCCTCCCTAACTCATTTTATGAGGCCAGCATCATCCTGATACCAAAGCCTGGCAGAGACACAACAACAAAAGAGAATTTTAGACCAATATCCCTGATTAACATCAATGCAAAAATCCTCAATAAAATACTGGCAAACCAAATCCAGCAGCACATCAAAAAGCTTATCCACCATGATCAAGTGGGCTTCATCCCTGGGATGCAAGGCTGGTTCAACGTTCGCAAATCAATAAACGTAATCCAGCATATAAACAGAACCAAAGACAAAAGCCACATGATTATCTCAATAGATGCAGAAAAAGACTTTGACAAAATTCAACCACACTTCATGCTAAAAACTCTAAATAAATTAGGTATTGATGGGACGTATCTCAAAATAATAAGAGCTATTTATGACAAACCCACAGCCAATATCATACTGAATGGGCAAAAACTGGAAGCATTCCCTTTGAAAACTGGCACAAGACAGGGATGCCCTCTCTCACCACTCCTATTCAACATAGTGTTGGAAGTTCTGGCCCGGGCAATCAGGCAGGAGAAAGAAATAAAGGGTATTCAATTAGGAAAAGAGGAAGTCAAATTGTCCCTGTTTGCAGATGACATGATTGTATATCTAGAAAACCCCATTGTCTCAGCCCAAAATCTCCTTAGCTGATAAGCAACTTCAGCAAAGTCTCAGGAAACAAAATCAATGGGCAAAAATCACAAGCATTCTTACACACCAACAACAGACAAACAGAGAGCCAAATCATCAGTGAACTCCCATTCACAATTGCTTCAAAGAGAATAAAATACCTAGAAATCCAACTTACAAGGGATGTGAAGGACCTCTTCAAGGAGAACTACAAACCACTGCTCAAGGAAATAAAAGAGGATACAAATAAATGGAAGAACATTCCATGCTCATGGATAGGAAGAATCAATATTGTGAAAATGGTCATACTGCCCACGGTAATTTACAGATTCAATGCCATCCCCATCAAGTGCCAATGACTTTCTTCACAGAATTGGAAAAAACTACTTTAAAGTTCATATGGAACCAAAAAACAGCCCGCATTGCCAAGTCAATCCTAAGCCAAAAGAACAAAGCTGGAGGCAACATACTACCTGACTTCAAACTATACTACAAGGCTACAGTAACCAAAAACAGCATGGTACTGGTACCAAAACAGATATATAGACCAATGGAACAGAACAGAGCCCTCAGAAATAATACCACACATCTACAACCATCTGATCTTTGACAAACCTGACAAAAACAAGAAAAAGGGAAAGGATTCCCTATTTAATAAATGGTGCTGGGAAAACTGGGCTAGCCATACGTAGAAAGCTGAAACTGGATCCCTTCCTTACACCTTATACAAAAATTATTTCAAGATGGATTAAAGACTTACATGTTAGACCTAAACCCATAAAAACCACAGAAGAAAACCTAGGCAATACCATTCAGGACATAGGCATGGGCAAGGACTTCATGACTAAAATACCAAAAGCAATGGCAACAAAAGCCAAAATTGACAAATGGGATCTAATTAAACTAAAGAGTTTGTGCACAGCAAAAGAAACTACTATCAGAGTGAACAGGCAACCTACAGAGTGGGAGAAAATTTTTGCAATCTACTCATCTGACAAAGGGCTAATATCCAGAATCTACAAAGAACTCAAACAAATTTACAAGAAAAAAACAACCCCATCAACAAGTGGGCAAAGGATATGAACAGACACTTCTCAAAAGAAGACATTTATGCAGCCAACAGACACATGAAAAAATGCTCATCATCACTGGCCATCAGAGAAATGCAAATCAAAACCACAATGAGATACCATCTCACACCAGTTAGAATGGTGATCATTAAAAAGTCAGGAAACAACAGGTGCTGGAGAGGATGTGGAGAAATAGGAACACTTTTACAGTGTTGGTGGGACTGTAAACTAGTTCAACCATTGTGGAAGACAGTGTGGCGACTCATCAGGGATCTAGAACTAGAAATACCATTTGACCCAGCCATCCCATTACCGGGTATATACCCAAAGGATTATAAATCATGCTGCTATGAAGACACATGCACACATATGTTTATTGTGGCACTATTCACAATAGCAAAGAGTTGGAACCAACCCAAATGTCCATCAATGATAGACTGGATTAAGAAAATGTGGCACATACACACCATGGAATACTATGCAGCCATAAAAAATGATAAATTCCTGTCCTTTGTAGGGACATGGATGAAGATGGAAACCATCATTCTCAGCAAACTATCGCAAGGACAAAAAAACCAAACACCACATGTTCTCACTCATAGGTGGGAATTGAACAGTGAGAACACTTGTACACATTTGGAAGGAGAACATCACACACTGGGGCCTGTTGTGGGATGGAGGGAGTGGGGAGGGTTAGCATTAGGAGATATACCTAATGCTAAATGATGAGTTAATGGGTGCAGCACACCAACACGGCATATGTATACATATGTAACAAACCTGCACATTGTGCACATGTACCCTAGAACTTAAAGTATAATAATAAAAAATAAAATAAAATTACAAAGAAATTTAAAAAAAGTAAACATTAATTATTTCACAAGACTAAGATATCTATTGGCATATTTTAAACTAGAAACACCTTAGTAAATCAAAACTAGGTAACATGGATACTATTCTGTCTTCGCAAAGTATTAATAGCCTTGGATATAGAATTGGTAAATAAAAAAGATACACAAAATCAAATAAATACACTGATTAAGCACTGCTAAATATATATGAATGTAGATTAAAGTAAAATAGTCTTTTAAAGGAAAATCTGTGTTTATCTAAGAATGATCAGAAATTATAATCTGAGATAACTGACATAATACACAAGTTACCCACCAAACATGACTGGTATGATAAAATGAAAGTTAACTGTGAATGTTAAAAATCTGTAACTAAAGATATTGATTCCTTTAATACAAAATGTGACTTTTCTGACATGCATATACCAGTTTTAAAGAGAATGATAATCTTAACTCTTATCAGGAAGCACATTAAGGTGATTTCAGGTCAACTTAGATGGCAGATTAACTAATTCCTAGTTACATCATTTCAATCAGCTGCAAGTCAGTATCTAAACTACTGCCAAGAATATAGCATGAGGCTGAAGGGAATTGTGTTTTAATTTGTCTCTATCCAGTCAGTTTCTGTATCTATATGAGAAGAGATCCCCCGTTACTAGTGATACTTCTGGTAATGTTTTTGGTGGATCCCTGGATTTTAGTGATGTTAAGATAGGCATATAATAACAAATTGATAAAAGTAACAATGTATTTTCCTCACTTTTTGCTTTTATCAATTTGTTATTATACGCCTATCTTTTTCTTTCCTTTAACTAAGATATTAACTTACCTTATTACGTTGTAAGTCAAAACCATCCCACTAGAAAAACAGGATGCATTGGGCATGAGTAATTTCATTCTATTTTCTTCACTGTATAATGCACCTTTTTTTCCCTGTACAGTTTCTCTACCTTAAAAGCAGGTACAAATATACAGCTAGAGAACCAAGAAGCACCACTTTTCCATTCCCTGGAGCTGAAAATGGCCCATTTTCTCACTTTCAGTACTGCTTACCTCAACTTCCAGAAAGTCAATATTCATTAAAAACCAACAATTCTCCAGCAAATCATACATATGCCCCTAATACTATGGTTTACACTTCGCCCTTAAAACAAATACAGTTAGAAAAACCTAATAATATATCAGATGCTATGTGATACATTTTGGCATAAGGGACAACAGAAAAAGAAAACATTCTTCATATTTGGCATAGTTATAAAATTACAATGAATTTTAAAGGATCAAAACTCAGTTTAGAACGGTCATTATGATTCTATCATGTCTTATTAAAATCAAAATCTATTATACAGCATATTTAATGTCTTTAATATTTATAAAAAATTTTTAAAAGAAAAAGAAAAATTTATTACATATTATTTGTGAAGAAGCCCCAAAAACTTTTCTGAAAGCCTCTTTCTTAGTAACTAAGTTGATGAAGATGTAATAGAAAGGGAGAAAAGTTAATTACTACCAAGTATCTTAATATTCAAAGCAATACAAAGGGTCAAATGTCTAATATTCTTTAGGAATGTTTGCATTCTAAATGTGATGAACTCTAAATTACTATGACTTGTGAAGATGTGTATCTGTCTAGTTGTTTTTAATTACTAATTGTTTTAGTTGTATGTAGCTAATTCTTAAGTATTCAAGGTCCACTCATAAGTTAATGCTTATCAAGGCTCTTTGACACTCATTTTTCTCACAACTTTGGACATTCCACTATGAGCTCCCCACAGTAGTGGGAAAGAGGTTTAAAAAAAATAGTACAGGCAATCTTCAACCAGTGAATGAGTTATATTCTAAATTCTCCTTATCATCAGTTTTATGGAAATTAAAAATGATTTTATTGAAAATTGTGTTATGAATGGTGGCTAGATTATCCAGATAGTTCACAAATGCCTATTAAATTATTAAGGCCATTGCACTATTTAAACTACATGGAACCTCAGAATAGGTGACCACATAGCAAAAACTTTCTCTTTTCAAGTGAGCCATCCATAGGCAAAATTTTAAATAAGCAAAGCTAATCTTTAGCACTCTCCCCTATCATTTTTTGAACCCACATCTCTTCATATCTCTACATGTCTTAAACCCTCTTTGGGAAGTCAAGTGCAGCTGGGGTGAAGAAAGCAATTGCAAACAGCATTGAGAAGGTGACTCTCTTTAGCCCAGTATCTAAATAAATGGATACTCATTTGCTGAAGAATTTTGAACTAAATCTGTTGATATTTATTCTTCCAAAATACATTTTCAATTCATCAGAACATGAACTACACCTGTTGACACCTCCTTCATCAAAATTTTCTGGAGACAAAGCCTTTGTGAAAAAATGTTCATAAGGAGGAAGTATACCACAGTAGTTAAGAAGATAAATTTTGGAGTCAAACAGACCCAGAATCAAATACTGGCTATCCCACTTATAAGATAGAAGATCTTAGGAAAATTATTTAAACTATTCTGAACCTCAGTTAATTCATGTATAAAATGGGAACAATTTCATCAATGGTACTAGTTATTTTTGGGTGATCATTATCATTATCAACTGTAAAATATGTTTTGCACCTATTTACAGTTGTACAACAAAAATGAAAAGAAACAGATGCTTCCTCAACTATTCTTAGTTTAAAAATCTTTATAAATTTGGTGAAAACAGATATCTGTTTCTGCTTGGGAATACTTATGACACAATTTCCATTTCTATTATAGAAATTTCACATATCAGAAAAGGGATGTAATGACAAATTTGTAGGTGGACCAAAAATTTTCAAACTTAAAAGTTGATGATAATTATTAAAATGTTGATTGTCATTCTCAAACAGCTTTACCCTTGCATTTATTCCTTGATAAGTGACATTTTTGGAAATGGCTGTAATAAGTTATAATATGAAAGCTGAGGTTAATTTATATTAATTTAAAAACATATCTGATATTAAGAGATTAGCCCATGACCTTCAAAAAGTTTAGTTTTCATTACTTGCCTTATCACTTGAATAAAAATAAATGAAAAATGTATTATTTTTCACTAGACATCAGTTTTAAAGTTGCTATGGTTAGGGAAAGCTCTACAAGATTTTAAAGCAATATAAGTCAGTCCTGAGGCAGACAGAGTGCTAGGGATTCAGCATCCTTTTGATGAGTTTCCAGATATTGATAATTCAATAGGCACATTTTTTAAAAGAAGGTGGCAGAGATTTCTACTTGATAGACATTTCAGTCAACCTTTAGTAAAGTTTAGCTGTAATGGGGTAGGTATTACTGTAATGGAAAAGCACTAAAATGCCAAAATTGCAACAGTGGAACAACATGAAGAGTAATGATAAACAAAAACAGAAGAATTGAAAAATTACCACAATCCATGTCATATAATGTAAAGAGCTAGAATTACAGAGCCCGGGACAACATTTCAGGATGCAGAAAAGTGAGAAGAGATTCTCAGCTATACATATTTTGAAATATCCCAATTACAAGAGTAAGAGACTAATTATACAAATAAAATGTTTGTGTATGGGCAGAGATTGCAAATAATTCAAATTACCTGTATTGGTCCTCAACCTGAGGTGGTACTGCGTTCCACAGGTGGGGAGGAGTTCAGAAAAGGTGAGGGCATTTTTTTTTTTTTAGCATCACAATGACTAAGCAGTGCTATTGGCAACCAGTATTTGGAAGGAGAAGGGATGCCAAACATCCTGCGATGCACAGATCAGTCCTGCACAATGAAAGAACTGTCCCATCCAAATACCTAGAATACTCCCAAAGAGCAACAACGGACACACCAGGATACTGTATGAACTGGTTACACTGGAAAAAATTACCTCTAGGACTAAAAAGGAGTAACAAAGAACAGATGAAACAAGACTTTGCAAGATAATCTTCTACGTTTTAAGCAAGAGTCTTGCAGGAGACCCCTGTACTTCTCTCCAAGAAACTAAATCGGTATTGGATACATAGCTCTAATCTTTTGTGCAGCTTATCTTAAAAAAAGAGAATAGTAAGGTGATACTGTACCACCATCATGTACAGTGTGCAGAGGGGCATTAAAAATAGAAATCTTGCAATGTATTAATCTTATCAAAATATTAAAGGATTTGTAGGAGGTCTTGTATCTGAAATAGGGGGAACCAGAGAAAGCCTAGAAGATGGTTAAGAACACAGCGGGGAAAACAATAGATATTTCTCCACCAAGACAAGGTATTCACTGATATATAACATTTGAGTAAGTTAAAGTTTTTTAAAGCATACATGGGTTTATGACTTTGTTTACACGGAGCCTCTGCCTTAGTGGAGGGACCTAAATTCATGAAGATAAAATTGACTCATAATGGTGACTCCCAGAATTGAATCTCTCACACATCTTTCTTTTTTGAGACAGAGTCTCGCTCTGTCGCCCAGGCTGGAGAGCAGTGGAACGATCTCGGCTCACTGCAAGCTCCACCTCCCGGGTTTACACCATTCTCCTGCCTCAGCCTCCCGAGTAGCTGGGACTACAGGCGCCCACCACCACGCCCGGCTAATTTTTTTTGTGTTTTTAATAGAGACGGGGTTTCACCATGTTAGCCAGGATGGTCTCGATCTGCTGACCTCGTGATCCGCCCACCTCGGCCTCCCAAAGTGCTGGGATTACAGGCGTGAGCCACCATGCCTGGCCGAATTTCTCACACATCTTAAACCCCAGCAGGCAAGCATCTACCAAAAGGTTTCTAAACAAGCTGTTTAAATGTGTGTCTCTCTCTCTCTCTCTGTGTGTGTGTGTGTGTGTGTGTGTGTGTGTATGCTTAATATAAGAAGCTGAGATAGTAAAGATAAATTTAGTGTCACAATAGAAATAACAGTCATCAGGACCAAGAAAAGAGAGACTCCTGGGAGGTTTAAGTTCAGTACTTAGTTTACTGAGTTCACACCATGCTGCTGATGCCTTTCATAGCATAGTACAGTCGAGTAATCATATTAACAGTCAAGTCATCATACTTACCATCACACATTTTCATTAAATAATTGTTTCATAATTATAACTATGTAACTATTGAGACATAAAATATTGATAATATATCTTTTCTTGTATTAACATAACTTTTACTACTGAAACTACTAGTTGCTTCATTACCCTGTTCACTTAATTTTCTGTTGCTCTAACTAAATCTACTCAACTTTAAAACTTCTTTTAGCATGGTCAGACACATTAGATAATTTGCCACCATTCCACTGACTGCAGACACCCATCTTGGAGTCCTTCATTGTCTTGCTCCAATTTGTACTCTTTACTCTTTAAACTTCTACACAATTGTCACCTCAGGATGCACTTCACCATAAACTTGAGAATTTCACTAGCATCTCACCATGATGGCACAATCTCTTATGCCTTGGATAATTTCCCCTCAGGATTTTTGGTTTGCTCTTTCGTTTAATGAAAGTAGCTTCTTGACAAAGGATGAATAAGAAAAATTATCTATTGAGACTTGGAATGTCTTTCCTATCTTATGATACTTAAACCATAATTTGGAAATGAACAGAACCTTAAGCTGGAAATGATTTTCTCACATAATTTTGAAGACATCACTCCATTGCTTTCTGGTTTGACTGGTATCTTCGGGGAGGAATTCCTCAATCTTCTGCTAATAAAATATAAGCCTAAATTCCAGTGTTCTGAAAGCTAAACAGAGGAAGACACTTTGGAGGAAGAGGGTGTTTCTCTTTGGACCCAATCTCTGAGGTGCCTGGTACCTACCTTCCCAGAGTTCTGCAGTATAAACTGGCTGGTTCTTATAGGGCTCCTGTGTGATGGAAGTTAGGGCTCAGCTTTTCCACTCTGCTAAATTGGTTATCATTTATCCAACTACTTTCCTCCTTCCAAATTGTGTTACCACTCTCATCTGTCATTCTCTTTTCCATTTTCTTTGTCTTTTGGGGTTTATCTATTTTTATGTCTTTGTTTTCATTTTAGTAGTGTTCTTCAGGAGGGTAAAGCATAAAAATATGTCTTCAACCTGTCATGCTTAACTAATTTATAAACATACTTGCAAATGTTGGTACCAATTACCACAGTGTCCTCAATTTATGACAATTTATACTCTCCTCCAGTAGTATCACTGCCTCAGGCATCACTGAGTATTACTACTTTTCATATATTTGCTTGAAGTTAAAAAAAAATGAAACTTTCTGATAAAAATAAACAATTCTAACATCATTAATGAACATCAACATGTTTTTTATCAGTTTATTATGCTCTGCTATTTCAACTTTTGAGGCATGTCTGTGTGAGTCTATGTAAGTTCATTAGGCTGTTCAGTTTTTTCTTGTCATTCTGTAAGAGCTCTTTATATATGAAGGTGTTAATTCCATGAGGAAAATATTTTTCCACTTTGATATCTGCCTTTTCTTTTCTTTCTTTCTTTTTGAGACAGGATCTCACTCTGTTGCCCAGGCTGGAGTACAGTGGCGTGATCGCAGCTCACTGTAACCTCAAAAACTCCTGGGCTCAGGGTATCCTCCTGCCTCATCCTCCTGAGTAGCTATGATTACAAGTGCCCATCACCATGCCTGGTTAATTTATGTTTTTTTTGTAGAGATGGGGTTTCACTCTGTTGCCCAGGCTGGTTTGCCTTTTCATTTCGATGTATAGAAATTTTACATTTTTACAAAGTCAAATATATCAATTTTCCTTTGTAGTTTTTGCCACAATTTTCATGCTTAGAAAGTTCTCATCCAAAAATTTTGCCAACATACTTTTCTAATTGTTTTGCCATTTCGCATTTTTTGCATTAAGCTTTAATCCTATTAGAATGTACTTTTCCATGTATTATGATGCAAGAACATAGTATCCCCCTCTGGTAGTTAATCAACTCTCTCAGCATAATTTATTGAATGATCTTTTAATTTCCCATTGATCTGTGATGTCACCTTTATCATTTATATAAACCATATACGTATTAGGGTATCTAGGTTTGTGATGGTTAGTACTGAGTGTCCACTTGATTGGACTGAAGGATGCAAAGTATTGTTCCTGGGTGTGTCTGTGGGGGTGTTGCTAAAGGAGATTAACATTTGAGTCAGTGGACTGTGAGAGACAGAACCACCCTACACATCAAAAGTTATTATGCATATAAATATTTCTTATCATGAATTGGAATCCATAAAGTTTGAAATTCACTCCTCCATGTGTTCCACTGATCCTCTTGTCTATTCCTTTGTCCATATAATATTTATCTGATTACAGCTGCGTTAGGCTAATATTCTGATATCCGGTAAAACAAGTGCCTCTCTTACATAGTTTCTTTGGTTATTCTTGGACATTTGGTCTTCCACATAAATCATGTGGTGATTTTTTCCTAACATTAAAAAAGAAAAACTTGTTTCTACTCTAATTAGAATTGCTAAATTGGGAGAATTTACACTTATACTTTCATCATGTTGTTTATTTGGTATGTCTTTCTGTTTCTGAAACATAGTACTTTCCATGATTCTTATTATACAGGTCTATGGTTTACTTGTTAAATCTAATTGTAATTATTTTATAGTTCTCTTCACTGCTGTGACAGAAAAATTTTCCCATTTTCATTTCTGTGTGTTTACTGCAAATACAGAGAAGCTATCAATTTTATTTAAGAAGCCAATTTTATTTGGCTATCTCATCACATTCTCTTATTAATTTTATTGTTCATAACTTGAGTCTCCTGGGTTTCCTAGGTATACAATCATATTTTCTAGGATGGCTAGAAAAATGGTAAATAATCTGACAGCATAAAATGGTAGTAGTGAGAATCCTATCTCCTGATTGTAAAAAGCAGTTTAAATATCACACACAATAAATGAATTACTGAAATGACTGATGCTCATTCCTGTCTCTTCTATCTCTCAAGTTTCTCCTTCTGTTTCAGCCTCTGTCCCTGCTTTGAAAGCCTCCATCTCTCCTGCAGCTTCTAAGTTGTGCTACTAGTGAGAGTCCTTGGCTTCTGGTGCCTGGGTAGTAGGGAAAAGAGGTGGTCCTGGCTTTCAACATACCATTAAAAATACATCATCTATCCATTTAGAGATATGTATACATAGTACAAAGCAAGATGCTAAAAGAAATATCAAGAAACTGAGACTGTCCAGAAAGATGATAAAATAGGATATATAAGACATAAAAATAAGTAACTCTATTTTAAATAGAAATGACATGAGCTCCTAAACAGGTGTAGGTAAAGTATAAGATTATTTCTCATGAAAATAGTTACAGGGGGAGATGATACACTACAATAATGCTATAATTTAGACATAGATCAAAAAGCTTTTGTGAAACTAGCTAACCTAATTATCACATGTATTACTGTTCTCTTAGGAAAAAAGTTGCATGCATTCATTTATTTATCAAGACAGGGTCTCACTCTGTCACCCAGACTGGAGTGCAGTGCCACAATCTCAGTTCACTGTAGCCTCAATCTGGATCCCAGGCCCAGGAGATATTCCCACCTCAGCCTCCCGAGTAGGTGGGACTACAGGCACGCACCACTAAGCCCAGCTAATTTTCTGTATTACTTGTAGACATAGGGTTTTGTTGTGTTGCCCGGGCTGGTCCTGAACTCCTGGGCTCAAGTGATCCACCCACCTCAGCCTCCCAAAGGGCTGGGATTATAGGCATGGGGTACCACGTGCCCGGCCAAAATTTGCTTTTAAATAACGGACTTATCAGTTAATTTCTGGCAACATAACTCTTACGTTTCTAAAAGACCAGTTGGACCGGCTAATGGTAACAGTCCTTAAGTTGTAGTACTGTCAAAAAAGGGAAATAACAAAAGGAATAAATGAAGAGTCTGCTATTAACAATGACCTGTCCTGACTATTCTTTAACTGAGAACAGAATTCATTTTATTCAATAAAAATAAAATACATAAATTCCTATTGTGTAAAATTTCTTAAAGATAGGTATTTAGTAAAATCAAGTGCTACTGAATTTTAATATAATGTTTGTAATTCAGTGTTAAAATTAACAAAGTCTCTTGTACTGCCAAAAAAATCACAATCTAAAATTTTCATCAGGGTCAAAAATTTTTTATCTTGGAATTCACACTGTGTATAACAGTCAAATGCAGCTGTTACATAAACCAGGTAGTTTATTGGTTCATCCATGCTATAAAAATATTACTGACATTTCATCTGGTCAACCATCTTAAAGGTTAATTCTTGTTTCCTCTTTCAGATTTTATTCTAGGTGAACTGTTCTGGGCAGATTCTATTTACCTATTCTGAGCAAACCACAAACTGTTTCATTGCTCACTCTTACTGTTAAGAACATATTGACTTGCTGCCTGCTCTGCTGTTTAATTCATTTATGCTGAGAGTCAGGCATGAAGACAGAATTTTAAATGTGACATTCGCAGACTGTTAGGTCATTTAAGCTCTGACAACACTAGGGAATTCCTGACATATAAACTGGACCTGATTACCAAGCACAGACGAGCTTCCCAAAGGTGCAAATTTCTGATCATTTTTTGTAATTTCTCACAGAATTGCAATATTAAATTTTAATGTCAATGAAAAATATATATAGCCAACATTTTAAAGTAAAAGCCTCTGTTTCTTTTAATAAAGTTCTAACTGGCACTTCTAATCAATACATATCAGCTAAATAAAAATTATTTTGATGGAAAAAGGCATATGGAAAAACTCACAATAACAATCAACATTCATAACAATTCTGAGAAACTCTGCCATTTAAGGGCTTTTAATATTTACTATAATATGTAAGTTTCTGAAATCTCTGCTAGGTCTAAAGGCTATAACTCTAGTCAACAGAACATTTAAAATTATTAGATTCTGGCACAGCAGGGCAGAGGTTATATGCTGTCAAATTATAGTACAAAGTCTAAGCTTACATGCTTACAACACTGCCTTCTCAACGATTACAGTTATGTAGAAAGGCTGATAAAATCATTATAATTGGAAATGAACAAATTGCCCACCTGACATGCAGAATTATACTTTGCAAGGGTTGATGACTGGGCGGGGTAAAGGATGCAGGGCAAGATTGTTTTCTCTTTTTAGTGACTCCAAAAAATTACACTCAATGATATTTTTGCAGCTCTTTTTCCTTGTCACTAAGTACTATACACAATGGGTCAAAATGAAAGTTTTCTGAAATTAACTTTTATAATTAAATAATGCACAAAAGATAATCCTTATTTTATCCCATATTTTATGTAAGTAAGAATTCTAGTGTTAAACAGCAAGTAGACTTTTAATATTGTGCTTTGAATGGGACTTTCAACTGTAATAGGGGTAGTCTAAATAGGGATAGACAGCCCAGAATGCCTTTCAGTTACAGCACATTGATTCTGAAAAACCTAACAAAAGCAATTACTTCTCAGCGATTAAAAATCTTGCTTCTTTCAAAAGAATAAAATGAAATGCAAACCTGGTGTATTATCTGAGCTACAGGAAGTTGTTCAGCATATTTCAGAGGTTCCATTAGTTTCTCATCCATCTGGTCTTCCTTATAGCTGGAAAAGAGAATTTAAAAACACAGAGCTAAGGCAAATACTATTTTGAAATATAGCAAATATTTAAATATATCAAATATGAAATATAGTAAAATGCATATATTTAAGTTTTTGAAATAATCAGTATTTATCAATAATCTTTGAAACACTACCATTGAAAAATTTTAAATGACTATAAAAGTATTCAGACTACATTAAGTAACTATGCAATAAAATGAGCTAGCATCACTTAATGTTCTCAGATCCTGTCTTTCTCTGAGACAAAAATGTTTCAGAATTCTCTGTCCAAAAGAGGATGTTTCTTTCATAGCACTTAAAGGTCTTCAAAACCTGGCTCCAACCAAACTCAAGCCTCATCTCCAGCAACCCTTTCTCTATTTAACAGTCTACTGTTTTAGTTATATTTAACTACTGGCCAAACCCCATTGGGACTTGCACCTCCAGGAGTCTCTCAGTTTCCCCATGCTGTTATATCTGTTTGGACCAACCACCAATTCTCTTCTTTATTTATTCTTCTTTTTAATATATTAATTTGTTTATAGCCATCTAGGTATATTATTTTCACTTCCTTGAAGATGAAACCCATGTCTTCTTCTTCTTTGTATATCTAATATTTATCAAAAAGACTCAAATGTTTATTGACTGAATAATAAATATATGAATAAAACGAAATAAAAATAATTCTGAGAGGTTATCTTATATAGACAATATTTCTAATATCTACATGTACAATGAGATACAAAGCTGATATAATCCATATCTAGGACAATATGAAACAGTAAATTTAAAAACTTTTCAAATGAAGAAAATGTAGTATAATGATTTTTAAAATTACTGACCCTTTCAGAAATAGCAAGTAAACATTTGATTTCAAGACAATAAAACCTAAAAACATTTAAACTTCCTTTTGCCTTTTCTGTGAATTACACATCAACTTATCAACTTAAAAATTACTAAACTTTAATTATCTTGAAAAATAAATGAAACAAGATTGGCTAAGTCTCTAGGGCTTCAGTTAAGGAATCTAATGAGAACTCTAGAATCTCTCCCATGAAAAAGGCAGATATACAAAAAAAGACAAAATTTTCATATGATTTAAGAGCTTCAAGAACCTCTTATCTAGGTAAAAGTTTGTGGATATCTTGCAGAATTTGCATAAAAATAACTAGCTTAATTTGAGAGAACTCTGAAGATTCTCACTAATGATGGAAAAAAAAAACTGCCTCAAAACATGTTTCACAGAGACAGAAAGCAGAATGGTGGCTGCCAGGAGCTGGGAGGAGGGGACACTGGGGAGTAATTGTTTAACAGATAGAGGTTCAGTTCCCAAGATGAAAAAAGTTCTGGAGATGGATGGGGGGATGATAGTTACACAATAATATAAATGTATTTAATGCCACTAAAGTGTATACTTAAAAATGATTAAAATGATACGTTTTATGTTATGTATTTGTTATGGGCTGAATTGTGCCCTTCAACAAACCCCAGAATTCACATTTTGAAGCCTAACCACCAGTACCTTAGAACGTGACTGTATTTGTAGACAGGGTCTTTAAAGTAGTAATTAGCTTACATGAGGTCATTAGGGTTGATCCTACTCAAATATGACTGGTATCTTTATAAGAGGAGGAGCGCAGGACACCGAGACAGTAAAGATCACATGAAGACACTAGAGGAAAATGGCCATCTACACGTCAAGGAGGGAGACCTTAGGAGAAATCAATCCTGCTGACATCATCTAGCCTCCAGACTGTGAGGAAATACATTTATGTTGTTTAAGCCATCCAGTCTCTGGTATTTTGTTACGGCAACCCTAGCAAACTAATATCTATTAGCATTAGATATTTTTACCTCAATTAAAAAATAAACTAAAGTAAATACTCATTGACCCAAAAAAAAAAACACAACTTGCTTTAAAGCATTTCACAGTGTATCTTTTAAAAGTTTATTTACATTATGTATAAAAAACACATACAGGCCAGGCACAGTGGCTCACGCCTGTAATCCCAGCACTTTGGGAGGCCGAGGCAGGTGCATCTCTTGAGGTCAGGAGTTCGAGACCAGCCTGGCCAACACGGTGAAACCTCGTCTCTACTAAAAATACAAAAATTAGCCAGGCGTGGTGGTGCACACCTATAGTCCCAGCTGCTTGGGAGGCTGAGGCAGGAGAACTGCTTGAACCCGGGAGATGGAGGTTGCAGTGAGCCAAGACTGTGCCACTGCACTCCAGCCTGGGAGATAGAGCAAGAGTCTCAAAAAAAAAAAACAAAAAAACAAAACACACACACAGCAACAAAAGAAAAAGCAGACAAACTGTATAGACATCATCAAATTTCAAGACTCTTTCGTTTCAAAGGACACAATCAGAATGAAAAAACAGTCTACAGAATGGGAGAAACTTTTTGCAAATCATATAACCAAAAAGGGACTTGTATTAAGAATGCATAAATACAACTCAAGAATAAAAAAGCGAACAACTCAATATTTTTCCTTCCTTATCAAGGACATTCTTAAGTGCAAATGATGTATTTTTGTTTGTTTCTTTTCTACTGTGGTCAATGGTGGGAAGAATACAGTGACCACTTGTGCAGTTTGATTCCAGTGCCTTGATTCCTGTTAAGGCACCAGCAGTTTTAATAAATATCTTCTGAAAAAATAAAAATTAAATCACTGACATTAATTCTAAGAGTATAAAAGAAATATGACAAAGTCACTCTTCATTGGCTATTCCAAAAATCTAAAACAACAATGTCTAAGATGAAATACATTTTTTTCTCACAAAATGTCTCTTACTCAATATAAAAGATATTCTTTAGGTATACAAAAATATTTGAAATCTGGCAATTTGTTTTGAATAACTTTTTAAAATGCCATGTAGCTGTTATGAAAAATTCCAAACGTGTTTCTGTATTTTTTATATTATTTTCACGGGAACATTTAAAAGTGAGCTGCAGATACCATGGCAGTTCACATCTAAATGTTTCAGCAAAATGTTTATCAATCAAGGATACGTCTGAAATGTTTCTTAATAACAGCAGCACTTTTTCCAAATGCAATTCACAAGTAATCTTGAGTATCACTGTGGACATATGAGTATTTTACTTATCCAATGTTTCATAATCAATTAAAATGATTACTCACTTTTATAATTTCTTAAAAACACGTCCATTGCTTTCTTGCTTTATTTTGATATCAAGAAGTGTGATGCTAAATTGGTTCTATGTTATTTTCATTTTTAATATTTTTAATTTTTAAATTATTAATTTATTGGCTTAGAAGCTCAGGCGGCCTTTATTTTCCCTTTTGTTTTAAGGTCTAATACTATATCTTAAAAGTTGATTGTTATAAATCAAGTTTCCCAGGTACACAGGAAACAGGAGTCCTTTCAATATGGAAATTCAGATCTCATTTTATTTCAAAAAAAGTTTTATTATAACTTTAAATACCATATCTGTTAATTTTCCACTTGTTTCCTAGTTCAAGGTGTTGAACTAAATATATGGAAAATTCTCTTTCTGATTCTTTTTATTTCTCTTATTTCAGATTATTTTCTTGGCTCTTTCTATTCTTTACGTCTTTTATTGAACTTTTGGAATATCTATCTTCCCTTGTCTACCTTGTGATTTACTTTTCATTTCTGAGATGATTTTTGTCTTTTTTCACCATTTACTTTCCTGAGTTCAGTCAGCTGCTGTTTCACATATCTTCCTGTTTGTCCATTTCAACTGTGAGTTTTTGAATGTCTGATTCATGGTGTCCTTTCATAATGCAATTGCTTGTTTAATATAGGTTATTCATGTTCAGATGTTTCATTTCAGTTTTCCTGTTTTGTAATTTTTCTTTGATTTCTTCCCTTTTTATTTGTGCTTTCATTCTGTGTGTGTGTAATTTACTAAGAAGATTTGATTTTAATTTTGTTTTATACTTACTGTAACTTTGTAAAGGTGCTGGCTTCTTTTTCTGTTGAGGATTATTTGTATTGGCTTTTTTAGAATGAGCAGTAACAAGTTATCTTGCAATGGAGGGTGAACAGAGGTAAGCTGACTTACTAGGTTTCTCAGTTCAACAGCACCCTCTTCTGTGGCTTCACTGAAGTGTAGTTGCTTTAATAAGTGGCACTTTTTGTGGTGGGAGGGACAAGATTTGTCTTAAAAAAAAAAATCATCTTGTTCCCATAGTGCCCATATCTTCAGCTGCTTTCTTCTTTCCTTTCACCACCACGACTCCAAGGGACACCACAGCCCCACTCTGTCCTTTGCAAGGTGTCTTCCATTATCCCAGAATTCATGGTTTCCCAAGATTGTCACCTTAAGGTCATCCATACATTCTAAGCCCCATCTTGCAAATCATTATTAGTCAGGTCTCTGACAAACCATATATAATTCAGAACGAGAAAACTACAAATATTAATTTCAATTTACATGTGGCAGCCATCCGAAAGGAACCTGGAACTTTTCTCCTGTAAAATGGTAAAGTTCTCTTTTCTTAAAGTCATCCAAGTGTTCCTTTTACTTAACATTTTGAGTCATTTCAGAAGCCCCCCTAAAAGAATGTTCTTTTTCCATGATCTCTTTCCAAGGTCCTTCACTAAGAAAATCTACTTAAATAACTTAATAAGGGAATAATTTCTACATGGAAAAAGCTGTGCATTCCTTATTTTGCTTTATTATTTTTTTAAATAGAGTTTTTGTAGAAGACAACACATGGTATTTGCTTGCTTTATAAAAGGATTTTGACTCCAATAGAGTCATACTACCATCTCAAATGAAAAGGCAATTAAAATACTGTCCAAATCCTCTGCATAAATAAAATACTCCTGGCAAATTATGAAGCCTATGAAGTTAGTCTTTACAATCCCCCTGTGCTTTCTATATCCTTTTTCTCTTTCATGTTTATCCAGTGCCTGAAAAATCTTTCTCTTCTGTGCTATCCAAGTACTCCTAAAATAACACTGTAAAATTATTTACTGTGTCCATACAGAAGGTTCTCTCTAACTCAGAAAGAGTAAAGTTTATATTCTATAGTGCCACACTGAGATCAGACAATTCACATATAAAATAACATACAGCCAGGTATGATGGCATGTTCCTATAGTCCCAGCTACGCGGGAGATTGAGGAGGAAGGATCATTTGATCCTAGGAATTAGAGACCAGCCTGGGTTATATAGTGAGACCCCATCACAAATAAATAAACATAAAATTACATAGTTTATTTCAGGTAGAAGGCCAAAGCATCTTTCCAAACACTGGAAATAAAGCCAACAAAACGAACAAGAAAGCAGAGACACTGTGCTATGCTAGAAACAAACTGAAAATTACGAATATCAATAAATAATTAAAGACACATCATCTAGAGTAATCCAAAATCATTAGGAAGAAATTCTCTACACATACCAAAAATAGGAAGGTAGCCCAATAGTTAGTATAACCTGTTTTGAAAATGACAGCTCAAAGAAGCACTTGAAACTAAAAGGAAATAATAGAGAAATCAAATTAATTTCTTCTTACAATCTTTGGAAAAAAGGATAGAAAAGTTCACACTCCTAAACTGCATTTTTAAATGTTCAAATAGTCATATAACAGATAACACATATTGTACAAGATATAATTGATAAACCTGAAAATTTAAAGACACTCCGAGTGAAGAAAACTGAAGTTTATTGGTCAATGGAGACAAACACAAAATGCTATTACAAATTCAGAAAGGTCCCAAGAGTCACTAAAGATTATTTTTGTGAAAACAGGTTATACAGCAATGAGAAAACAATTTAATACATTATTTCCCTCAAAATGAGATCCCCTCCAAACTCCCTGCATCACTATTTTTCTAATTATCAAACTAAAAACTTGTGAGAGAAGATATGAAAATAGAACTTCAGTTAAAAGCTACTTTAAAGAAGCACAAGAAAGATGGTAAGCCAGGGAAAAAAGACATAATATGAGGCAGAGAACAGCAAGTTAAGTCCAAAGAGAACTAAGGTTACACTAATTTATGGCCCAACTGTTGATACACATCTTATTTACTGTCAGTTTCCAACGTAGTATAAAAATGCACACACCAGTTAAATAAGAAGACCTGCCAAGCAACTCAGTAAAGCTGATATAATAAAATCCCAGAAAAATAAACTCTTTTTCTCATTTGAGAGACTTTAAAAGTAACTTCTTGTATGGTAAAAATTATAGGCAGGCTTTCCAGAAGTTCACACAACCAGCTAACCTGAATGCACAAGGAACTATCTGTGTAGAGTCAAAGGCAATTCTAAAATAGTAGTGTAGAGTTCTGGGGGATGTCAGAGAAAAAACTTGTCAAAATTATTGAGCACTTACTCTGAACTCTACTAAATCTATCAGGAGTTAATGTATATTGTTCCAGTCATTTTATTTTGCTTTTACATACATATTTATATACACATGAAATATACATAGAATATCTACAAATCATTTCATTAATAAATTATACAGTGTAATTCAGCCACTAGCTTTTTTCATTCAAATGTGAGGTCAAATGTGACCTGTCACCTGTTTCTGTATGTCCTGTGAGCTAAGAATGGCTTTTCTGTTTTTGAACGGTTAGAAAAAATAAGTCTAAAGAAAAATAACATTTCATGACTAGTGAAAATTGCACAAAATTTGAATTTCAGTGTTGCACTATAACAGCAGAGCTGCATATTTACAACTGAGACCATATGGCCTATGACCTACAAATGCTTTAAATATTTACTGTCTAGCTCTTTCCCTAAGCAGCCTGAGGTAATCTGTGAAAATGGTTCGCTATTCACTTGACCCGGAGAACCCCACGAAATCATGCAAATCAAGAGGTTCCAATCTTCGTGTTCACTTTAAGAACACTCGTGAAACTGCCCAGGCCATCAAGGGTATGCATATACAAAAAGCCACGAAGTATCTGAAAGATGTCACTTTACAGAAACAGTGTGTACCATTCCGACGTTACAATGGTGGAGTTGGCAGGTGTGCGCAGGCCAAGCAGTGGGGCTGGACACAAGGTCGGTGGCCCAAAAAGAGTGCTGAATTTTTGCTGCACATGCTTAAAAACGCAGAGAGTAATGCTGAACTTAAGGGTTTAGATGTAGATTCTCTGGTCATTGAGCATATCCAAGTGAACAAAGCACGTAAGATGCGCCGCCGGACCTACAGAGCTCATGGTCGGATTAACCAATACATGAGCTCTCCCTGGCACATTGAGATGATCCTTACGGAAAAGGAACAGATTGTTCCTAAACCAGAAGAGGAGGTTGCCCAGAAGAAAAAATATCCCAGAAGAAACTGAAGAAACAAAAACTTATGGCACGGGAGTAAATTCAGCATTAAAATAAATGTAATTAAAAGGAAAAATAAAAAATAAAAATAAATAAATAAATAAATAAATATTTACTATCTGGCCCTTTACAGAAAAAGTTGCCCAACCTATACATTAGAATAATTATTTAGAAGTGGACTTGCTGGGTCATAAGTTATGTACATTTTAAATTTTGCTAGAAACAAGTAAATTGCTATCCAAAATGACTGTATCAATTTATACTGCCACCAGAAATGCATTAAGTTCCTATTTCCTTTCACTTAAATTTTTATAAGAAACAGTATCTCATTGTTTTAATGTCCATTTCCCTTCTAAAATCACCTTTAGGTGATCACTAACATGAGTCTTTTCCTCTTCTTAAACTGTATTTCTTTTTTCTTCTATTTGGTTTGTCTTTTAAAAAATTAATATGTGGCGTTATTTTGATAATCTAGACAGAAATTCTTTGAAATAGATGTTACAAATAACGTCACCACACTTTTTCTTCTCTTTTAACTTTGTTTGCATTGTCTTTTTTTTTTTTTTTTTGCTATATATGATATTCTATTTCGTTAATCTTTGACAATCTTTTTTTATTAGCTGTAATTTGGGTAGTGTGACACCTTTCCCTACTCCTAAGCAAAAAAAAAAAGATATTCTGCAATAATTCTGATGTTTTCTTTTTGCATTTTTATCTTTAATCCGTTTGTATTTTGTTTTTACGTACAGTGTAAAGGGGAAATCTAATTTTGTTTCTCCATGGCAAACCAATTGCTTCAACGTAGAATTTTTTGACTTACCTATCCTTTCCTCCAAGTAAAACCATATCTATCATACATATACTGTTATGCATGAGTCTCTTTGGGGGCTTTATAATATGTTGTATATTTATTTACCTAATCTGAACCAATATCACATTATCTGAATCATCACAACTTTAAAATAGAAAATCCTGGTGTCAGATAGACTAAATGCCTCTCCCACCACTACTGTTCATACTCCTTAGTCATCCAAATGGCTTTGGCTTTTTCTTCCTTTACTAGTCCACATGAATTTGATAGCCAGCTTATTACGTTCCATGAAGAATCCTAGAAAGGCAGAATGTAGTAATAGTTAAGAGAGCATACCTGGAGTCAGACAGCTAGCACTTCCACTTATGAGTTGTGTGACCAGATACAAACCTCTCCACATCTGTAGTCACATATAAAATGACTACATACTCCACAGCTGCTTTGAGGATTAAACAAGTTAATAAATTCAAAGTGCTTAGAATAGTGTTGGGTATTTATTAAATACTGGAAGTTTAAGAGAAATTGAATTGTATTTATTTACAGATAATTTAGATAAAATTATATGATAATTTATTCTTCTCATCCCTAAACATGTTCCACCTCTCCATTTATAGGTGTTCCTTTATGATCTATAATTAATTTTATTTTGTCTCCATAAAGAAGATGTACATCTTTTAAGATGTATAATCGGGTGGCTTATAGCTTTTGTTGCTTATTTTGTATTAATACATCTACAGATACATGTATATATCTATTATATATAAATAATATAGGAATATATACTATTGATTTCCATGTAATGATCTTTTATCTGGCAATCTTACTAAACTCTCTCATTAAATTTAATATTGGTAGATTCACTTAGATTTTTCCATTACATAGCATCTGTGAAAAAAAGGAAGGGAGAGTTCCTGATCCTCACACCTCCTATTTCTTTTCCTTACTCCATTAGTTGAGACTTTTTGTGCAGTAACAAATAGATGGGATTATAGCATGTATTCTTATCTTGTCCCCGATTTTCATTGAAATGCTTCTATAATTTCACACTATATAAAGTTTGCTGCTAGCTTTAGACACATTCCCTTTATTATCTCCCATTTATCTGCAGTGTCTAAGACACATTGCCTTTTTAAAAAACATTATCATTTATGATTAATGATTTTATTCAAATGTTTTTTCTGTATCTACTGAAATAATTACAAAATATTTCTCATTTAATGTATTGATATGATGAAATACACTAGTATATTTTCTAATCCTGAATCATTTCTGTAATTTTAAGATAATTTCTATTTGGTCATGAAATGTTTTTATTTATACATTACTGAATTTGAATTTTATTTAAGATTTGTACATCTGTGATCACAAGTGAGGCTGACTCTATTTTTTTCATTCTCTCTGTCTTGTTTTGGTTTCAGAATTATATTCATTCCACCAAATGAGGTAGGAAGCTTTTTTATTCTGTTCATATTATGTCAGCACCTCAAGTGGTTAATAAATGTCAAATGTAAAAACCATCTAAGCCTGCTGTCTTGTTTGCAGTTTGTTGGGAAAGGGTACATGTTTTATACAATTAAAAAAGGGGAGTATCCTTCAGTTGAAGGCTTAATTTATTTCTTTTACTTACTTTCTTTCTAAATCTAAATATTACGTTAGCCACCTCCAAAGTGATTTTTATATCCTTATACTGAAAATGTCTCATGTAAATAGCACATTTTTAGGTTATGTTTTTAATTTAGTATGACCACTTTTTTCTTTGAAATAGGGTACTTGGTCCAATTATATTTAATGTAATAAGTGATATAGCTGGATTTACAACTACTACCTATTTTCTATCTCCCATCTGTTTGAATTTCCTTTTTCTTCTTTTGAATCAACCAAATATTTTATTACATCTTTTTTTCTGCTATCAACTTGATAGGTATATTTTTACCATTATCGTAACAATTACCTTGGACATTAGAACACCCAACTTGGACCTGGTAGTCTAATCAAACTGTTCAACATTACCATTTCTTCAATAATAGTAGTACCTTACAACACTTTGACTCCATTTGTCCTCCTGCCTTTGACCTTATTATTGTCATATATTTTAATTCTATGAATACTTTAAACTCAACAAGATGGTGGGGTTTTTTGTCTGATTAATAGTCAATTATTTTAATTGATATATTTACTGATTCTGGCTCTCTTCATTCTTTACTGAATTTTGTTGTTTCTCTTTATAATCATTTTATTTCTGGCTGAAGAATTTCATTTAGTTTTATTTTATTTCAAGTGCATTGGCAACAAATTCTCTGTCTGAAAAACATTTTGATTTCATCTTCACCTATGTAAGATATTTTTGCTGTGTAGAGAATGATAGGTTAAAAGTTTTCTTCCTTTCACCACTTTAAACATGTCATTCTATTGTTTTATGGTTCTGATTGTAATAATATGTCAGTATTAAAGATAATGTCAGGCTTTCCTTCTCTGTCAGGCTTTTAAGTTTGTTCTCTATGTTTTTTCAGCATTTTGACTATGATGTGGCAAATTGTGGTTTTCTTGGCATTCATTTTGCTTACAATGAATTAACTGAATATGTGGTCCGATATATTTCATTAGTTTAGGAAAATGTTTATTATCACTTTAAATATTTTCTGTTCTTCCTTATTTTCAATCTGTCATCTAGTTTGGGATGTTATTTACACACATGTTGGACCATTTTTCTGTGTCTAACATGTCTCGTACTCTGTTTTTTCTGTGCTTCAGTTTCAATATTTTCTATTGTACTGTCTTCAAGTTCACTAATTCTATCATCTTCTGTATCCAATTTGCTGTTAAGCCATCAATTGAGTTCTTAACTTCAGATACCATATTTTTCAATACTAGAATGTTCATTATTTTAGTTATACTCATATGCTCTGGTGAAACTCCCCACCTTTTCATCTATTTTCAAGAATATTTTTCCTATTTTCTTGAACATCTTAAACATAGTTATTTTAAAGTTTTTGTCTACTACCTCCAAGTTCTGGATCACTTCTGAGTTTGCTTCTATATTCTGTTTTTTGTTTTTCTCTTGGTATATGATTACGGTGTACTAGTAATTTTTAATTGATGGATGTAGGAAACTGCATACTTAAGAAAGGTTATATACAGTGTTATTTTCCACTTAAGAAGGTCCATGTGTTCCTCTGCTGGGCAGTTAAGAGTGATACTCTGATCACTTTTACTCATTTAGGGACTGAGCTGAATTTAGACCACCTGAAAATTTTGATAAAACTAATTCATTACACCTTAATGTGGCCCTATTCTAATGGTGAGGCCCTTCAAGCTTTTCAATTGAAAGCCTGGCAGCTCTTTGTCTCAACACAGAGAGAGTAAGACTATAGAGATTTCTAATATACTTTTCAAAGGTTTCTGACTTACATTTTTGGACTATTGTCCTGCACAGCTTAAGAATTTGGCATGCCAGCCTCACTGAACTGCCAAAAGCTGTACTGATCACTCTGTCCCCATTAGTAACCCTTTATCAGAGGCCAAGCCCAAATTCTCACCTATAGCGCAGAGGTATGTGACTTTTCTATGCAACTAATCACCTCAATCATTATAGTATGAAAGCAGCCATGATGATATGTAAATCAATGAATAAGGCTGTTTTCCAATAAAACTTTATTTTAAAAAATAGGCAACAAGAAGATTTGGCCCATGGGCCATAGTCTGCTGACTTCTGCTTTTGCTGCACCCGGAAAAAGCAAGTGTACCCAAGAGAAAAAAGTGGCTAGAAACTGTCAGCATTAGTTCACCACAATCTCCAGAGCTGTCAACTCTTACCTGGTACATTCTTAAGGGGCTCTCATCCTGAAGATGTTTATCTCCTCAGTAATACAAGACAAGTAAATTCATAGCTCTGGTTATCAGATGTTTTTTGCTTAGTAATTTAGCTTCCCTATAGTTTTAGAATTTGGCAAGTATTTTGAAAGGAAAATTGGTAATATGATTGAGGCAAATATCTTGAAAAGGAAAGTTATTTTGAGTGAATGACAATTATGTCACTCTAGCCTAACACAGTCACCAAAAATGTTGCTGGTGAAATTTCTCTATATTCTAGCAGTGGCCCACTGCCAAGCCCAGATTCTCAACCTTTGGTCTACTCCCAGAATTGGCGAATGATTACAGAGAAAAATTGGCTACAGATTCTCAGCTCATCTCTGAGAAGTTTCCCCAAATCTAGATTTTTAGATTTTCAGTCCTCATTGCTTCTACATCTGATATTTTTAAAAATACGATTTAATCTGCCTTTCCTATGTTCTTGGTGAGCTCATAAGCCTACTGCAAATTATTTCATCCTGTTCAGAAGTAGAAATTGTACACTACTACTTTTGATATTTTCATTATCACTTAGTCCCAAGTATTTTTTAAATTTTCATAGGTTTTTAAATATTATTCTAAGAATTATTCAAAGAGTGTTTTCAAATTCCCAAATATATGTTTTAAACAATTCTTTTTTACTCATGATTGTAACTATTACACTGTGATCCAAAAAAAAATGCTCCTTAAGATTCCAACACTTTACGTTATTAAGACTTACTCTTTTGGCCTAGTATTGGTTAATATTTGTAAACATTACAGTTGGTCTTAAAGAGAATGCTTATTCCCTAATTGTTCAATTTCTTGGCTCAAGTTTATTGATTATGTTGCTTACATTTTTAATTTTAAAACTTTTGGATGGCTCTTTTATTGGTTTCTGATAATGTAATACTGAAATATTCCATTACAATGATAAACTTATCAACCTGTTTTTTAAATATGTAAATTTTTGTTTTAAATATTTTGTGGTTGTATTACTAATTAAGAGTTTAACATGCTTTTCTCTTCCTGATGAGATAAACCTTTACTTAGTTACCTTGCTTATGATTAATAATGTTATATGTTATATACTCTATGTACTATGTGTATACACATATATGTATATGTACTATGTATATATTTTATACTATAAGTATTTAAGCTTTCTTTTGGTGAGCAGTTGCCTGTAATCCTTTCATTTTCAACTATTTAATATCATTATATTTTCTGTCTGTAGTTATGCCTCTTTTTATCCTAATGCAGTATTGTTAAAAACTATTATTATTCACTTATTTAAATTGCGATTAAAAAATTATCATTATTTCTCTTCACTCCTTTACTGCCTTCTCATTGATTTTTTAATTTCATTTTTTCTCCTGCAATGTTTCTGATCTTATTTCCTCTATTTCTATTCATTTATTAATCACTCTAAAAATGTAAACTGCATACTTTCCTCACTGTCTAAAGCTATTAAAATTTACAACCCTTTACCCAAAGGAAAAAAAAAAAAAAGCTGAAACTCCAGAATACTTTAACCAATCACTTCCTCTTCTCTTACACAATGTTGTTATTAAATACATTAATACTTTGGTTTATCTTACTCCCCAAATAATTATTGTCATTGTCATTATCATCATAATTATAAAATATATTCAGTTTTTGCTTAAATTTACTCACATTTTACCAATTTATTACAGCGTTCCTATTTACACTCAGACCCCTTTTCTGATTCATTTCCCTTTTTCAAAAAGTGCATCCCTTTAGGTATTAAGGTGTTTGGTACCAAACACTCTCAGCTTTTGCATGTTTGAAAATGTCCTTATTTTTCATTCAGTCTAATGGTAGCTTAGCCAGCTTAAATTCTAAGCTAATAGTAATTTTCTCTCACTACTTTATTGGTATTACTGTACTATCTTTTGGTGTCCGCTGTTGCTATTAAGATGTTTGCTGTCAACTTAGTTGTTACCCATTGTAGATGCCATTTTTCTCTTTGACTGATTTTTAAATCTCTTATGTACTTAGGGAGCTCTAAAATGTTCACATGAAGTATATACTCCCTGTATTGTGCTTCGGATTTGTTGAACTACCTTCAAAATGCAAAAGTATAAGCCATTATCTCTTATATTGCCTTTTGCTCATTCTATATTTTCTTCTCCCTGGAACTCTAATTAGACATAGCTAACAGTTTCCAATATTATCTTCATGTCTCATAACCTGTCCTAACACCTTCCATCTCTCTGTCTATATTTCATACTGAGTTATTTCTTTAGATCTATCTTATTTTACTAATTCTCCTTTCAGGTATGAGTAATCTTACAAAAATCATTAAAATCTTTTACTCTTTCCTGTATCTATTCATACCTTTTTGAGATACAACTTTGTAGCTCCTTCTAAGAAAAGACACAGTCTGTTTTTCCAGCCCTTGAATTTTACTTGGATTTGTGATTCCTTCTGCACAACAGGATGCAGCAAGAATAACAGGGCTCCAGTTTCAAATCTAGGCCACAAAACGTCTTGCATGCTTTTGGGACCCATGGATAACCTCCTGGAGGATAAAGGACCACATGGGAGCTGAATCAACATCAAAAGCCCCAGAAATGTGAGATAGTATAGCCAAAATCAGAAGTCACTCACTCAACCCAAAGATGACAAATTCTGAGAAAGCACAACATAAGCTAGAAGAACCATGAAGGTTGAGCCCATCCTACATTGTCAACCCTCAGAATCAAAAGCTAAATATGTGGTTGTTATTTAGACATTAAGTTTTGGAATGGTTTGTGATGCATCAATGCCTCAATAATATGTCTATTATTTAATCTGTTTATTACATTTTTAATTTGAATAATTGTGGTTTACAAATATGAAAGTCTATTTGGCCTTTTCCAAATATGCCTCATCATTCTTTATCATGTAATCCTTGTGTAATCCTTCATTTCTTTCTTTTATTTTTATTTTATCTTATTTTCCTCTTTTATTTGTATTTTATTTTATTTTAAGATGGAGTCTTACTCTTGTCACCCAGGCTGGAGTGCAATGGCACAATCTTGGTTTGGCTCACTGCAACCTCCGCCTCCTGGATTCCAGCAATCCTCCTGCCTCAGCCTCCCGAGTAGCTGGGATTACAGGCACACACCACCACACCCGGCTAATTTTTGTATTTTTAGTAGAGACGGGGTTTCACCATGTTGGCCAGGCTGGTCGTGAACTACTAACCTCAAGTGATTTGTCCACCTCGGCCTCCCAAAGTGCTGGGACTACAGGAGTGAGCCACCATGCCTGACCCCTTTTATTTCAAAAAATAATTTAAATGGTTATTTTGTATTTTGTAATTGATAAGTCATATATCTAATGTTCTTGTAGGTCTAATTCTCCTGATTATTCTGTATTGTGGTAAGCAAAATTCTAAGATGACCCTCAAGATTCTTATCCCTTGGTGTTCATATGCCCTATATTGTCCACTTTCCTGGAGAATAGGCAGGACTGTGAATAAGATAAACTTCACTCCTATGATAAGGTTATGTTATATGACAAAAGTGAGGGAATTTTGCAAATATAATTAAGGTCTGAAATCAGTTCACATTTAGTTAATCAGAAGGAGACTGTCCTGAGTGGGCTTGACCTAACCACGCAAACCATTAAAAGAGACCATGCCCTCCTAAAGTTAGACAGATTCAAAATAGGAGAGACTCTACTGCAGGCTTTGAAGACACAAACAGCCATACTGTGAACTGCCTTTGGAGGGGCCATGAGGCAAGGACCTAAGACAGCTTATAGGAGCTATGGATAGTGTTTGGTTAATACTCATAAGAAAATGTGATTTCAGCCCTACATGTGCAAGGAACTGAATTTTGTCAACAATGAGTGAGCTTGGAAGAGGATGGCAAGCCTCAGATGAGACCACAGTATCAAGTGGTCTTTTTCAGCCTGTGAGACTTTAGGTGAAGGACCCAGCCAACCTGTACGCACACTTCCAACCTACAGATACTGTGAGATAATACATGGGTGTTGTCTTGCACTGCTGAGTTTGTGGTAGCTTGTTATACAGCAGTAGAAAACTAATACTCTCACGGGATTAGCTTGCTTTCTCAAATTGTCTGTAATTTAAGAACATGAACACCTTAATCCGTGAGGATCCTGAGGAACCTCAATTGAGAATGATTCCTAAATCGAATTTGAGTTTGCTTCTGTCTTGCTTTGGGTTACTATCAATCTAGTATCACTTCAACTGAATTGCTCAACTTTAAATTTATTGGGCCAAGAAGGTTAACCATGTTAAATCACATGACAGTATGACTGATTATGTATTCCCAGGGAAGCCTCTTTTACCCCCATATCTCTAGCCAAGGCAAGAGAAACGTCCTCATTTTCTTCCCCTCAGGCTGTTAGATTTTATTCCAGCCCACTCTCTGATTGAGGGTAAAGCCTTAGAAGTTAATGGTTTTATGTAGAGGTCTTAAGCTCAACTGTCAACAAATGGATCCACAGTCTTTTCTCCTAACCCTCACACAAAGCCATTCTAACTCAAAACTCTAGGTTTCTATATTAGTACATGTTAGGCCGTCCCGCCTTCCACATTCATTCGGCACTTGAGTTTTAGCGTCTATGTGTTTTTTCCCAAGAGATTTCCCTACTGTTGAGCAAAGTGGAGCTTCCTCTGTTGCAAGCCACTGTTCAGCAATAGGCTCCTGTGAATACGTTCTGCTACTAGATAAAAAGACCAATAGCAGGATAAGGCACACAGTCCCCTATAAAGGTTTCTTTGGATGAAGGTGCAGCTGGAAACACCATGGGTTGGATCAAGGAGGAAATTACAACCCTAAATCACGTGGGAGCCCTAAAGCAAGAAAGGGCTCCCATAGACACTCCCGCTTTTTAAAGTAAATCTATACTGTCCTTGCAAAAGGAGACAGTCTGAGCTTGCTGCCAACTGCTCAGGGAACCTGCATGTTTAGAATATCAGCTGTTACTATCTAGAAACACTGTAGGAAGTAGAACCCATGTAGTCCTTACCACTGAATGAGGGGGTGCCACCAGCTCTGCTTCAATGTGGAAGAAGCCAGCAATGCTATTCATCAAATGTTGTTTGTCTCTACACACTTACTTTCTTGGCAGCTCAGCTAAGCATTTAAAAAGATCTTTTTAAAATATAATTTATAGAGCATCTAGGTATCTTGTAACGGAATAATTTTCAGAAAAATCCTGTCAGCAACATTACAAAAGTGAAGTCAATTGATTATTCTTTATTATTAACTTCAAACCATCCCTCTAAACTCATTTACATTAATTTTTTGTTCCGAGAAAGTGAAATGTTGTATCTCATTCTAATATTACAGGGTGTTCTTTTATTGAGAAATGTTTCCTTCTAATGAAATGTGAAACTATGAATGCCAAAGGCTACTGAATTCAAGCTGTATTTTTATATCTGATATAGTTTAGATATTTGTCCCTGCTCAAATATCAGGTTGAACTGTAATCCCCAATGCTGGAGGTGGTGCCTGATGGAAGGTGTTTGGGTCATGAGGGCAGATCCCTCATGGCTTGGTGCTGTCTTCGCCATAGTGAGTGAGTTCCCGCAAGATATGGTCGTTTAAAAGTGTGTGGCACCTCCCCAGTGCATGCTCACACTCACTCACTCTCTTTCTCTCTTGCACTCTCTCCCAAACCCTTGCCTTCCTCCCTCCCTCTCTCTCTTGCTCTCACTCTCTTACTCTCCCCCAACCCCCCTGCACCGCTCACTTACACTTGCTCCGGTTCTCATTCCTATTCTCACCATATGATGTGGCTGTTCCCCATTTGCCCTCTACCATAATTGGAAGCTTCCTGATGCCTCCCCAAAAGTAGATACCCCTATGCTTCCTGTACAGACTGCAGAACAATAAGCCAATTACCCAGTCTCAGGTATTTCTTTATAGCAGTGCAAGAACAACCTAATACAACATCTAAGGTAAAAGTGGGTTTTTTCATATTTAGTGTTAACTCATGGGAACGTCATGTACTCTTTTATTACCAGAAGTTACCTAATTTCTGGATATTCAAGGTTTTACTATTTCTAATTTTCAAAGAAATAGCAGAAAAACAAAACAAAAAAACCACTACATTTGACACTAAAACCATACAAGATTAATTTTAATCATTTTCTATGATTTAGAAGATACGTATCAGTGTTTTTACATGCAAAAGAGAAATCATTGTGAATATCACTTATTTTTTAAAGCATAAGTTAGAGCTTTTCCTTTAGTTAGATATAAGCTTTTAAAATACCTTGCTTATGCATAGCAATTACAGTAGTTACAACTGTATGTCACACTGCATAGTTCCTTATCACCTGTTTCAGTACCTTAAAGGAAAAGTACCAAAGATTGCTATAAAGCATGCAATCTTTAAATCACCTAAGAGAAATATAAAATACTATTTTCTTGCTCCATCTCTCAATATACATGCTCTAAATATACACATCTTTGCTATAAAGAAATAAACATTATAAAAATTAGATATATTAATTTTAATAAAACCCAGTTTAAACTGCTTACCAAGTATCTCTGAATCTCTGGCTGGCAATATAGTTCAGGCCAAGCAAACTAAGTCCATTACTACTTGCAGTGTAGTACAATATAATTCTCAGCCAGCACACTTAGTTATCATGTGACATAGGTATTCTGAGATCATATCCTAAGAACTCTTATATTTCATTATTTTGTCTGCTCTTTACTTCTTGGGAAATCATACTAGAATATATTAATATTAGAAGCTGATGCCATCAGATAAGGAACAGAGAACGGCTCTTAATATTGAAGTTAAAATGAAGGAACTGAAAAAGGCATTCCATACAATATAAGCTGCACGCTTCCCTTAGTGAAAGTACTTTCAGAATAATAAGTCACAATTTCATCAAATTAAAGAAAGTACCAAGCCTGGAATATCTTTGAGTATAACAAGAACTTTGTATATAATGAATGAATTTAAAGCAGAGAAAGATGGAGCATAATACAGCTCGTCAATGTTGGTAAGTCCCCTGATTTTCCTTTATTTTTATGAGAAAAATAATTTCAAAATGAAAATGTTTAATTACTTGATAGTAATTTATCTATAACATCTGTAGAAAAACATACTTTAAACAATATTTACTATATCAATTTAATAAAAGCTCACACAAATAACCTTACTTTGACTTTTTAGGTCCACTTTGGCATTATTCAAAAAATTTTTATTATTAAATTTTGATTTTTTTGATTAAGCCCTGAGAAATCAGCTTTCTAATAAATAAAAGTTAACAGCTGTGACCCAAAATTGGTATCCAACATCAAGGATATCATGAGCAAAGATCACAGGTCCGTATCATTTACCAGGTCCATTTTTCCCCCACAATAAAAGCCATAAATAGTTCAATACTAATACGTCAATGTCAGAATAAGTATTAAAAAAGACTAATAGGCTATAATACTGAATTAACACTAGTAAGATAAAAACATAAAGAAATAGGCATAAATCCTGAAATTGAGTTGTTTTTTGTTTTGTTTTGTTTGGTTTTTTTAAGTCAGCTACACTGGTAAGTATGGGAAAATCAGGCTAATAACAATTCCTGTCAGAATGGGCTATAGATGGCATGGCTGATAAAAACACAAATCAAGCTATAGAAACAGAACTATAATACACCAAATAAAGATGGCATTGTATTGCTCATTGTATCTCTTGCACTGGAGGAAGACATCAATATGACTGTGATGAGTTTTAGATGGCACACTTTTAAAAAGGCATTGACAAAGTATGTTCATTTTATATACACTACCTTCAATCTTCAAAATAACTCAGAAGGTAGAGAGTAGATCACCCTACGACAGATAAAGTATCTGAGTCTTAGAGAGATTAAATAAGGTACTGTATTAGTCCATTTCACACCGCTATAAAGAAATACCCAAGCTGGGTAATTTATAAAGGAAAGCGTTTTAATTGACTCACACTTCCACAAGGCTGGGGAGGGCTTAGGAAACTTACGAACATGGCAGAAGGCAAAGGGGAAGCAAGGACCTTCTTCATAAGGTGGCAGGAGAGAGAAGTGCAAGCAGGGGAAAGGCCAGACACTTATAAAACCATCAGATCTTATAAGAACCCACTCACTATCACAAGAACGTCATGGGGGAAATCACACCCATGACGCAATCACCTTCCTCCTTCTCTCCACACATGGCGATTACAATTCCAGATGAGATTTGAGTGGGGACACAGAGTCAAACCATATTGGGAACCCAAAAAAAGCAAAATTTGAATGCAAGTCCATTCATCTCCGTGCTCTTTCTACTAGATCATGTTGCCTTAAAAGTTTCTTCTAGCACTAGGAGGGAGCAATTTGGCCATACTTCACTTGTAGAATATTTGAAAACCCGGTAGCAAGGCACACCATTATGCCAACAAAAATTGACGTTTCTGAAATGGGATTACAGATTTATATATTAATGTAAATGTCTTTTCCTTCTTGTTTTACCTAACAGCTACAATCCTAAAGTGTTATTGTATAAATCAATTTTTAAAATGGAATACACTTTCCCCAATGATAAGCTAGAAATAAAGATTGTCTTATTACTAATTAGTAATAAATAATCCTCACACACAAACACCCCTTAACTTTTTTTGACCCTTCAATTTCTTGGTCAAGTATTTAATAACATGGAAACTAATATCTAAAAATATGCCATAAGTATCTGATAGATTCATCTATTTCATAGATAAAATTCCATATTGTTAGGTTTTTTTAAAGCCTACACTTACATATAGAGAGAAATTTTTACCATCCTTTATAAAAAATTTTTGTGACCCAAAATTGATATCCAACATAAAGGATATCATAAGCAAAGACCGCAGGTCCGTATCATTTACCAGGTCCATTTTTCCCCCATAATAAAAGCCATATAAAAAAAATTTACATATAAAGAGAAATTTTTACCAACCTTTATAAACTGACAATTCAATATCAAAGTTATTTTTCTCTACCAGTTGCCTGAAAAAACAACAATCATAATTTATTTGAAGGTATAACCTACCTTGATCGCAAGCATTTAAAAAAATTAGACAGTTCCCTATATACAAATATATGATACTACTGCCATCTTCTGGTACAACACAATTTCCAAATTCTGTATAGTATTTCTATAAATGAGAATCCACCAAATATGAAATAACTAGTTTATATTACTGAAAGCAGAATTGATAACCAGCTAAATGGCTAAAATGCAGTTCAAATAGAATTCTAGCAATAATTAATTTTTATTAGTGTGTGAGATAAGTTCTCTCAATAATACTTAACACTTACTGAGTGCTTCACTATATTTGAGGCATAGAATTAAGTACTTTCTAAGCAAAATAAAAATTACTTTAATAACTATATGAGGTAGAGTTATTATTCTCATTTTACAGATGCAGAAACTGAGGACAGAAGAGGTCCAGTAGTTTTCCCAAGGTTACATAGCTAGTAAACGGCAGAGGATCTGAATTTAGGAGCTTATTGATTCCAATGACTTTGCTTTTATTATTATATTGTAATATCCCCTATAATGTCAGATAGTAGACAATAAGCAAGTCTGTTAACTCATTTAGAATGGTAAGATTTAATTTAGTGGAGTGGAACAATAATATTACAATTAGTGCAAAGATCAGAAGAGTCACATAAATCAAAAAGACATAAATCAAAGAACTAAAAGAAACCTTAAGGGTCTCAGAATTTATTTTTCCATATGATACAGAACTTTATCGTCTAAAAATCCAAATGAATTTGCCTCTAATTGTTTTATAAATATCATATGATTTGTAGATTTTATACAATCAAAAAGTTTAGGTGCCATGCATTTAGTGTTTAAATTAAAATTAACTTTGCTTTGACATATTTAAGAATATTAATAAACATTAGTTGGAAACTACTACTCCTAGTAAACATATTTGCCAATTTATATTTAGAGATGTTTTATTAACACAAAGGGATATGGTACTATGTTGTGCTATACTATTTATATATACTGATTTCTTAGAAGTCATAAAGCAACTCAATTGACGCTTTTGTTAATTACAGATAGGGCAGTGAAATAAACTGCTAAAAAACAAAAACAAAAAACTATCCATGATGTGACCAATCCATTTTGAAACTATAACAATAAGAACTTTATCCATATGCAAAATGACAAAATGAGTAATTTAATTATGTTTTGGTGCCTTTATAAATCAAACGAATCACATCTAATTTCTGAAATTTCATTTTAATGAGCTTTTGAATAACTGAAGTGACAAACAGCTGTAAATAACAATATAAAATAAATGACAAAATAAAATGCTAAGATAATGTGGAATTATACTGATGAGTAAATTAATCACTTTGAAAAATATAGTAACATGTAGAAAAGTAAAGGAGAAATCCTGTCAACTGTTACTTGAATCATTTTGGTGAATTTTTGGTTCATAAAGTTTTATAATTGTATCAATTTACTATGAGCAATTTTAAGCGAATCATGTGATCATAGTTTCATATTCTTCACGATCAATTTTACCCGAATCTCAAAGAGATGTTACTATTGAATATGTAAATTTAACTTTTGATTTAATTTCCTAGTAAATATTATAAATAGACTAGAATCCATATGTTCAATAATATAATATATACTATAGTAGGTCCTTTACATTTCCATATAAATTTTGGAATCAGCTTGTCAATCTCTACCGAAAAATAAAAAAATAAAAAGCCTGCTGGGGTTTTGATTGGAATTGGGTTGACCCCAAATCAATAAGATCTCAGAAAAACAGTCAATATAAAATCAATTGTAATACTTCTGCATTTGAGCAACAAACAAATGTAATGTTTTAAAAATAACATACAAAATGTTTAGGAATAAATTTAATAAAATGTGTAGGAAATATCTACAATAAAACAATATAGAGAAATTACATGAGATCTAAATAACTGTAGAGATATACTCACGGATTGTGAGGACACAATACTGTTAAGCTGTGATACGGCCCAATATAAAGTTAATTCAATCCCAATCAAAATCCCAGTAGGCTTTTATTCTTTCTTTTTTTACTTTAAGAAACCTACAAGCTGATTCATAAACTTATATGAAAATGCAAAGAACCTAGAACACTGAAAACAACCTTGAAAATGAAAAAAAAAATTTGGAGGACTTATATAATTTCAGGAGTTTCTATAAAACTACAATAATCAAGAATGTAATACTGGTATAAAGATAGAAATATTACAATGCAACAAAATAAAGTCCAGAAATAGACCCCCAAAACATGATTTTTTGACAAAGGGATCAACATAATTCAATGAGGAATAAATACAGATGCTGCTCAACTTATGATGGAGCTATGTCCCAATAAACTCATTGTAAATAAAAAATACTGTAAATTGAAAATGAATTTAATACCACGATAAACCCACTATGAAGTCAAAAATGATAAGTCGAACCATTGTAAGTTAAGTTGGAGACCATCTGTAATTTTTTCAACAAATGTTACTGGAATATTTGGATGTCCACATGGAAAAAAAAATGAACCTTAACCCCTACCTCACACAATACTCAAAAATTAATTCAAAATGGATCACAGACCTACACATAAAAGCTAAAACTATAAAACTTCTAGAACAAAACAAGAAAATCCTAATGACCCTGGTTAAGCAAAGACTGCTTGCATAATAGGTACTAAGCATAAAGAAAAAATAAGTGGATTTCACCAACATTTAAATTTCTACCCTTCAAAAGACATCACTAAGAAAATGAGGCTTGGCACCATAGCTCATGCCTCTAATCCTAGTGCTTTGGGAGACACAAGCAGGAGGATCGCCTGAGGCCAGTAGTTTTAGATCAGCCTGGATAACATAGCAAGACCCTGCCTCTACAAAAAAATGTAAAAGAGGCCTGGCAAGATGGCTCACACATGTAATCCCAGCACTTTGGGAGGCAGAGGCAGGTGGATTGCCTGAGCTCAGGAGTTCGAGGCCGGCCTGGGCAACACGGTGAAACCCCGTCTCTACTAAAATACAAAAAAATTAGCCAGGCATGGTAGCATGCACCTGTAGTCCCAGCTACTCAGGAGGCTAAGGCAGGAGAATTGCTAGAACCCGGGAGGCGGAGGTTGCAGTGAGCCAAGATTGTGCCACTGCACTCCAGCCTGGGCGACACAGCAAGACTCTGTCTAAAAAAAAAAGTAAAAGAAAAATTAGCCAGGCATGGCAGCTTGAGCTTGTAGTCCCAGCTACTTGGGAGGCTGAGGTGGGAGGATCACCTAAGCCTGAAAGTTCAAGGGTACAGTGAGCTATGACTCTGCATAGGCAAGAGAGAAAGATCCTGTGAGGGAAGGTGAGGGAAAGAAGGGAGAGACAGGAAGGAGGGGAGGGGAGGTGCATTAGTCTGTTTTCACACTGCTGACAAAGACACACTCGAGACTGGGAAGAAAAATAGGTTTAATGGACTCACAGTTCCTCATAGCTGGGGAGGCCTCACAATCATGGCAGAAGGCAAAAGGTGCTTCTTACTTGGTGGCAGTAAGAGAGAATGAGAGGGGAGCGAAAGCAGAAGCCCCTTATAAAGCCATCAGATCTCGTGAGACTTATTCACTACCATGAGAACAGTATGGGGGAAACCACCCCCATGATTCAATTATCTCCCACTGGGTCCCTCCCACAACACATGGGAATTAGGGAAGTAAAATTCAAGATGAGATTTGGGTGGGGACACAGAGCCAAACCATATCAGGAGGAGAGAGGAGGGAACAGGAGGGGAGGTGAGAGGAGGGGAGAAAAATTCAGACTAGGTAAGTTTCTTCTAACCCACTAACATAAAAGGTGAGTGTTTAGAGTTCATAATGTCTTAGATTCTGTTTTTCCTTAGGTAATTCTATAGAATTTAGACTTCTACAAATTTGGTAACACTAAAATGTGCAAAATTTTTACAGTCACAACCTGGAGGATATCTTCCTAATACAGAAAAGATACAAAACTGGTAACCTCAGTAAAAGGTTTTCTGACACAGAATTACCACCAGATTCAAAAAACCCAACTCTTTGAAGAGGAAGACAGTTTATCTGTCTGCATACTTATCCAAAGCCAGCCTATGTATACTACGATGAAGCTGTTTAAAATCAAGTTACCTAAGCAAAGCTTATTACAATCAGTCCTTATTTTACCTCATCTGCTCTTGCAAATAAATTACAACACAATTAGTAAGACATACGCAGAAACAAAGGGTTGTTACTATATAACTTTATCTTACTTAACATATGTAAGTTTCAGAAGACACATAAAAACAATTCTTATTTCATAAAGGTACTCCCAATCAGTTTTATGTACTAAAGTTCTCCATCATATCTGATTTTACTCTAGTGTACTACACAAAATATAAAATATGAATAAATGAATCAATGGACTCCATTGTTTCCCTAATATGTGTAGAAAGTATTTCTGTCAATTTTAATAAGTGTGTTGATAATTTAACCTACGATTTTTTAAAATGCATATATACTCCAGCCTATAATTTCCTTAATAAAATAGTTTTTTATGATATCTGATCTCTCATTATATACTTTAAATAAACTTTGGATTGCCATTCATATTTGCATGCAAACAGCACCTACATACAATGAGATAATATTTATAGCATCTATGTAAAAATTCCTGAACCACTGGGAGCCTGATTCTCATAAATTAACTGAATAAAGTACACCAATAATTATGAAGCCATCTGGTAAATAGCAACATTGTAAATAAAATTTATTTATAAACACTAGAGGGTGCTCTAATTCAACAGTGCTTGATATCTGGCTGTGATATTTAAAGTAATTTTCTCCTTGATTAAAAACAACAATCTTCGGCAATGACAATTTTTGCTACTGTGCTAATACATACAAATAATTTAAGAGCCAAATTCCATTATTCCAGAACATATAACAAAACAATTTGTCAATATAGGCAATATAAAAAAACGCAAATTGTGACACGAAAAATTCAAAATGTCGGGGGAGAGGGAGTTAATGTGCACAGGTTTTGGTTTGTTTGTTTGCTTCTTTTCTCTTTTTTGGTGATTGAAGTTACGTTAGCATCAGTTTTTGTTTTTTGTTTTTTTTTTTTGAGACAGAGTCTCGCTCTGTCGCCAGGCTGGAGTGCAGTGGCGCGATCTCGGCTTACTGCAGCCCCCACCTCCTGGGTTCAAGCAATTATCCTGCCTCACCCTCTTAAGTAGCTGGGACTACAGGTGTGCACTGCCACGCTCAGCTAATTTTTTTGTATTTTTAGTAGAGATGGGGTTTCACCATGTTGGCCAGAATGGTGTTGATCTCCTGACCTAGTGATCTGCCCACCTTGGCCTCCCAAAGTGCTGGGATTACAGGCGTGAGCCACCACGCCTGGCCATATCAATTTTAAATAACTTATTAGAACTATACGATTTTTAATGAACCTAATGGTAACCACAAAGCAAAAACCTATAATAGATACACTAAAAGCAAAAAGCAATGAATTAAAACATACTACCAGGGAAAATCATTTAATCGCAAAGGAAAATAGAAAAAAAGGAAGAGAGGAGTTATAAAATAACTAGAAAACAAATAACAAAATGGCTACAGTAAGCCCTTACCTACCAATACTACTACTGAATATAAATTGACTAAATTCTCCAATTAAAAGACATCATAATTAAAAGACATGACTAACTGGATTAAAAAACAAGACCCACCTATATGTTGCCTACAAGAAACTCACTTCACCTATAAAGATACAGACAAAAAATGAACAAATAGAAAAAGATATTTTATGTAAATGAAAACCAAAAAAGAGCATGAGTAGCAATGCTTATATCAGATAAAACAGACTTTAAGTCAAAAACCATAAAAAGAAACAAAGAAGGTCATCATATAATGATAAAGGAGTCAATTTGGCAAGAGAATATAATAATAGTAAATATGTATATACCCATTGCAGTATTACCCGAATATAAAGCAAATATGATTAGATCTAAAGGAAGAGGCAAACTGTAATACAATAATAGTATAGCACTTCAACACCCCACTTTCAACAACAGACAGATCATCCAAGCAGAAAATCTACAAAGAAGTATTGGAGTCTATACTCTAGACCAAATGGACCTAATAGACATTTATAGAACATTTCAGTCAGCTGCTGCAGATTATACATTTTCCTCATCAGCACATAAAACATTATCCGGGATAGATCATATGTTAGGTCACAAAACTAGTCTCAACAAATTCAAAAAAGCTGAAATCATTTCAAGTATCTTTTTCCGACTATAAAAAAAAAACCTAAAAGTCAATAACAAGAGGACCTTTGGAAAACTATACAAATACATGGAAATAACATTCTCCTGAATAACAAATGGGTCAATGGAGAAATTAAGAAGAAAATTTAAAAATGTCTTGAAACAAATGAAAATACAAACACAACATATCAGAATATGGGATACAGCAAAAGTAGTATTAAAAGGAAAGTTTATAGCAATAAACGCCTACATCAAAAAGAAAGATTTCAAATAAACAACCTAACTATGCAACTTAAAGAACTCAAAAATCAAGAGCAAAACAAATCCAAAATTAGTAGAAGAAAAGAAATAAGGATCAGACTGGGTGCAGTGGCTTACACTTGTAACCCCAGCACTTTGGGAGGCCAAGGTGGGAGGATCGTTTGAGCCCAGGAGTTCAAGACCAGCCTAGGCAACATACGGAGACCCCCATCTCTACAAAAAATAAAAAGAAATTAGCCTGGTGTGGTGGTGCATGTCTGTAGTCCCAGTTATGTGGGAGGCTGAGGCAAAAGGATCGCTTGAGCCCAGGAGTTCCAGACTAGCCTGAGCAACAGAGCAAGACCCAATCTCAAAAAAAAAAAAAAAGAAAAAAAAAGAAAGAAAGAAAGAAAAAGAAATTGAGACTAAAAAATATATAAAAGATCAACAAAGCAAACTGTTAGTTTTTTGGAAATATAAAATTGACAAACCTGTAGTTAGACTAAGAAAAAAGATTAAGAGTCCAAATAAATAAAATCAGGGATAAAAAAGAAAACATTTCAACTGATACCACAGAAATACAAAAAGCTCATTAGACAATATCGTGAACAAGTACCTGCCAAAAAAACTGGAAAATCTAGAAGAAACATATAAAATCCTGGACACATACAACCTACCATCATTGAACCAGAAAGAAATAGAAAATCTAAACAGACCAATAATGAGTAACAAGATCAAAATAGTAGTAAAAAATCTCCCATCACAGAAAAGCTCAGGACCTGATGGATTCACTACTGAATTCTGCCAAACATTTAAAGAACTAATACCAAGTCTACTCAAACTATTTCAAAAAACTGAAGGAGGGAATACTTCCAAATTCATCTATGAGGCTAGCATTACCCTGATAACAAAACCAGACAAGGCCACCACACACACACATAAAAAATCTAAAGGCCAATATCTCTGATGAACATAAATGCAGAAATCCTCCACAAAATACTAGCAAACTGAATTCCACAGCACATTAAAAAAAGACCATTCCATCATGATCAAGTGGGATTCATCCCAGATATGCAATAATGGTTCAATACATGCAAATCAATAAACATGATACATGATCAACAGAATCAAGGACAAAATCTATATGATAATTTCAACAGATACTGAAAAAGCATTCAATAAAATTCAGCATCCCTTCATGATAAAAACTCTCAACAAACTGGATTAGAAGGAACATACATCAACATGATAAAGGCCATACATAACAAACCCACAGCTAATATAATACTTAATGCAGAACAACTGAAAGACTTTCCACTAAGATCTGGAACAAGATAAGAATGTTCACTCTCATCACTTCTATCCAACATAGTACTGGAATTCCAAGCCAGAGCAATTAGGCAAGAGAAAGAAATAAAGCGTGTCCAAATTGGAAAGGAAGAAGTCAAATTATCTTTGTGTGCAGACAACATGATCTTACACTTAAAAAAACCTAGAGTCCACCAAAACATTCTTAGAACTGATAAACAAATTCAGTAAAGTTTTAGGTTATAACATCAACATACAGAAATCAGTAGCATTTTTATCCAACAGTTAACAATCTGAAAAAGGCATCAAGAAAGCAATCTCACTTGCAATACCTACCAAAGGAAAAAATAATCTAGGAATAAATTTTACCAAAGTGAAAGATCTCTACAGGAAAAACTACACAAAGCTGATGAAATAAATTGAAGAAGACACAAAAAATGGAAAGACATCCCATGCTCATGGATTGCACGAAATAACATTGCTAAAATGTCCATACTACCAAAAGAAGTATATTTATTGATCTATACATATGCAATAATCTCTATCAAAATTCCAATGGCACTTTTCATATAAATAGAAAAATCAACCCTAAAATTTCTATGGAACCACAAAAGACCCAGAATAGCTAAAGCAACCCTGAGCAAGAAGAACAAAGCTGGAGGCATCATACTATTTGATTTCAAATTATACTACATAGCTACAGTAATCAAAACAGCATGGTATAGGGATAAAAACAGACACATAGACCAATGGAACAAATAGAAAACTCAGAAATAAATCCAAGCACTTACAGCCAACTCATTTCCAACAAAGGTGCCAAGAATATACATTGGGAAAGGACACTCTGTTTAATAATCGCGCTGGGAAAACTGGATATCCTTATGCAAAAGAATGAAACTAGATCCCCAACTTTCACCATATCCCAAAATCAAATCAAAATGGATTTAAAGACTTAAATCTAAGACCTGAAACTGTGACTCTAAGACCTGAAACTGTGACACTACTAAAAGGAAACACTGGGGAAACGTTCCAGGACATTATTCTGGGCAAAAATTTTTTAGGTAAAACCTCAAAAGTCATAGGCAACAAAAGCAAAAACAGATAAATGAAATTACATCAAGCTAAAAAGATTCTGCATAGCAAAGGAAACAATGTTTAAGGTGAAGAGACAACATACAGAATGAGAGAAAATATTTGCAATTCATCCATCTGACAAGCAATTAATAACCAAAAAATATAAGGAATTTGAAACAACTCAATGGCAAAAAACAAAACAAAACAAAACAAAAAAACAAAACAAATCTAATTATAAAATGGGCAAATCATCTGAATAGACATTTCACAAAAGAAGACAACAGGTATATGAAAAAATGCTCAAAATCACTAATCATCAAAGAAATGCAAATCAAAACTACAAGATATCATCTCATCTCAGTTAGCTTATAAAAAAGACCAAAAAATAACAAATGCTGGCAAGGATGGGGAGAAAGGGAACACTCATACACTACTGGTGGGAATGCAAAATAGGACAGTCATTATAGAAAACAGTACAGAGGTTGCTCAAAAAATTAAAAATAAAACTACCATATGATCCAGCAATCCCACATCTAGCTACATATCCAGAAAAAAGGAAATCAGTATACTGAAGAGTTATCTGCACTCCCATGTCTATTGCAGCAGTATTCACAATAGCCAAGGTAGGGAATCAAGATGTGTCCATCAACAGATTAATGGAAAAGGAAAATGTAAATATACACAATAAAATGTTATTCAGCCACAAAAAAGAATGAAATCTTGTTATTTGTAACAACATGGATGGAACTGGAAGTTATTGTTAAGTGAAATATGCCAGGCACAGAAAGACAAATATCACATATTCTCATTCACATGTGGGAGCAAAACGAGTGGATGTCAAGGAGGTAGAGGGTAGACCAGAGGCTGGGTAGGGAAAGTGTTTGGGAGGAGAATGAAGAGAAGTTGGTTAAGGAGTATAAAAATACAGTTAGGAGATATAAGTTCTAGTATTTGACAGTATAGTAGGGAAATTATTAACAATTTATTGCATATTTCAAAATATCTAGAAAAAAATAGTAATGTACCCAACACAAAGAAAAGACAAATGTCTGAGGTGATGGATATTCCAGTTACCCTGATTTAATCATTAAACACTGTATGCAGGTATCAAAATATCACATGTACCCTAAAAATATGTACAAATATTATACATCAATAAAAAAAAAGAAACTGTTGTAACTAGAATCAAAGAAAAGCATCTTGTGCCAGTGTTTGAATTTATTCCTACAACATTCATAAGCTCAATTACAAATCTTTGAAATTTTGAAGATTGCTGTAATTGTATATATTGCCATTTTTCAATCCAAAAAAGTTCCCTATAGTATGAGTTTCTAATAGATAGCAACAGATAATCACAAATAACAAAGTTTCATGGCTAACAACATATGCCATTATATATTTCAAGAAAGTAGCTATTGACTGACCCATTATTTATTTCTAATAAAGTATTTTACCTTTAAAAATGATTACAGAGAAAATAAAACAAATTATTTCTAAAATTCACATACCCAAAGTGAACCAATGTCTCCCAACTTCCTCTCTCTTACAAATGTCTGTACTCACTCACTGCTCACTCACATACAATTCACTCCCCAAGGCAGTACCTGGTTTACACTTCTCATTCCTTTCCCTAATGTTACCAGGAGGCCTAACAGAAAATTATGGCGCTGGGATAGCCAGTTATGGGAAAAGTTTTAGGCCTTTGTGGCAAGTATCAAACTGAACCACTAGCAAGATTGTCTTTTGGAGCTCCAACATAATCCTAACAATGATCTTAGTTTCCACTAATGTTGATAGTTTTTGCAAATAAATCTGAAAAGCATACAGCCTACATAAAGTGAAGACTGGGTATAAATGTGTAATTTTACTTACAAACACCAACTTTTGCCTCTTAATACAATGTTTCAAAAAAAGGTACAAATTGTGAGACTAGTATTCTATTCAAATAATGGTTTAAGATGAATACCTGCTTTCCATGATTTCTGAATCCTGTTGCAATTTAATAGTCTCTGTTGTAATTTCCACTTTCCGTACACTTCCAAAGAAATCAGTTATCAGTACATTTTTAGGATCCCTCTGAAAAAGATCAGTGCGATGTCCAGGAGTAGACACACACAGACTTTTGGGACATACCTGAAACTGAAAAAATATATAATAATAAATGCATGCATCCACACACATACCACATTTATTAAATCCAATGACATAATTCACTAAACTATAGTGTATTTTTAAAACTCTCCCAACCTAAAGAAGCTATGTGTTCTAAAGACCTTAAAGATTAAAGTTTCATTCCTATCATAATGCTTGGAATTTTAAGAAAACTATACAGACATTAGGACAGTAATAAAAAGGTAGCTGGCCACTGTGGGAAAAGGCATACTCACTTTCTTGAATTATATGCTTCGAAGTGTATTGTGAACCCTTAACTCTGAGAACTCATACTCAACACGATGAAAACAGAATTGCTCTTTTTCTTTGTCTGTATCCATCACAGTGCAGTGCTCTACCAGAGTGGTTTTCAAACGTTTTGTAATCATGCCTCTTGATTCAAACTTCAAATTCAAATAAAGTAGTACATGGAGCCCCAATATGTAAAAAACATTTAAGTGGAGTTGCTCTGGATTTTAGAAAACTGAAGCACAGCCTCTCTACTGCATATCCTCTTGCTCTCTGTTGTACTCCTATGTAGCATTTTATATATCAAAGCACTTTCTTAGTTTATTTATGAAAATAAGGCCAAGCTACCTCCACAAATACTCCACTGCTCCAAAGAATACAGTCTGAAAAGCCACAACTTCACTGCAAAACAGACATCACAGTAATTTTTCTGTTAATCTTATCACTGATACTCCATGTCAGTGAATTACCAAGGACAGACATATATTCACTCACTCAGCAAAGCATATAAAGTGTCTATTACATAGAATTCAGACTGTTACTTTCCACAGAGGATACAAAGATTGATAAGACATGGTCCTGTCCTCAAGGATTTAAGTCTAGTTACAGATGAATAAACATAACAAGGTAGAAAAAAATGATAAGTCCCACTTCAGAAAAGGATAAACTTCTTATAGTTTGAGGATGGGGAAAAAACAGAGAGTGAAATTCAAGCCATTTTTTTTTTCTTGAAGGAAAACGAGGACTTACTGGTGGGAAATAAGAGCATTCCTAATAAAAGAGCAGTTGCAGAGATGTGCAAAGCAAATTATTTAGTTTGGCTGAAGCATGAGAGATATGAGGAAAAATATTATAGGCCTGCCAGGAAGGGTCCAGGCGCACAGCACCTATCCACCTGTAGAGATAAGACTGTCTGCACTGGCAATCACCAATATGAAGGCAGAAAGGTGGAGAAGGGTAGAGCGGCTACAATTTATAAAACACAGTGTTCCAAGCACTGTGCTAAGCAGTTTGCAGATATTCTCATTTAAGCCTACCAATAACTCTGAGGTATACAAAACTTATATCTCCACTTCAAACTAAGGCTCAAAGAGATTAAGTAATTTACCTAATACCACACTGCCAGCAATCCTTGTCATCCCTATTCAGGAAAGCAGTACAAGGAAACACAAAGAACAACTCAGGATACAAATTAAAAAGGAAAAAAAAGTAAAATGCCAAACAGGAATAACAGATAGAAGATTGGAGAAAAAAATGACAGATAAAATAAAATAAGCAGAGATAAAGTTGAAAGTCCCAAGAATACTGAAGATCTCTTGGGTATTCCTGTATGAACAACTTGATGGGCTTTCTTAGGTACCAGCAGAAGAAAACATTTAAGAGTATAGTCAAATGGGCCTGGGAAACACTGAATAATATTATCCTATTGTTTGCTGCCAAAATAAACATACTCCCCCTTATTATGAAGTCACTCCTTTCTTTTAAGAATTTTTATCATATCAATCTGATTTCCTTAGCTCACGTAACACAATGACCCACAGGTCCCATATTACTCAGTTTAATTTTCAATAATCTCCTTCAATTACAGAATGTCCTCACTCTAGCCAGGCCATTACCAAAGATAAGAATCATCTATTATTCCAACTTCTGTGTATCTGCACATATTCTATTTCCTTAGTGTATGCTATACCTCTCTTCCTTCAAACCATCCTTCCTTCAACCCATTATCAAAGAAAAGGATCATCCATTATTCCAACTTCCATGTGTCTGCGGGTATTTTATTTCCCTAGAGTATGCTATACTTCTTCCCTTCCTTCAAACCTGTACTTACTTTTCCAAGAAAAAGTTATGACTAATCTCACTATATTTAAAGGAACCATACAAATGTGCATTGTTATCATGTCCTTTCATTCATTTAGTAGATATTCAATGAGCATCTACAAATAAACCAGGTACTGTAATTAAGTTCTGTGGAGTGTAAGATGAATATAACATGGTCCTTACACCTCGCATTCAAGAAGCTCAAAGCCTTGAGGAAACATCACAAATATAAACAATTACAGTGCAATACTAAAAGTATAATAAAGGTACATGGCAAGAGTTATATGTTCACAAAGGAAAAAAAGTTACCTGGAGGATCCAGACATTTCACATAACAAGTAATGCTTTATAAATGTGCTCTTCAACTGTCACCAATGACACTATAAATTTTTAAGGGGCTAACACCAGGTCTTCAAATTTTGCTACTCCTAAAGCAACTAACATAGTACTGTGAATACAGCTGATACTCAACAAACTTTACTATACACATATACTCTAATAGAAAATAGGTATTATTATACAATTGAGCTAGAGATAGGTTAAGTCACTGCCCCAGTAAACTGCCAGAAAATGAATCATTCTTATTGAATAAGATTACAATAGTCATCACTAAATCTTAAAAATAAAGGTGGTAGGGTAAGATGAGGTATTAGTGAGGAATGTTTATTAAAAACTAAATAGCAATTAAGAGCAATAAAAAAATTAGTTTCCTTAATCTTTCCTGTATAATCAATAGAAGTATTTTTTAAACAATCATTAGATATTCAATGTGCAAGGTACATATATTTAAACTTTCAAGATAGCATGTCTTGCCTTACATAAATTATAAAATGTACAATCCAAAAATGAGAACTTTCAAATTGAAGTAACTGGAACTTAGGTGACTACAATTTTTTTACAGTTAAAGTAGCATTATCACAAGTTTTAACATTCAAATTTATATCAAGATTTAATAAACATCAACATATATAATCTTCAAAACGAAGTTAGAAAGTAGTTGATATAGTTTGGCTATGTCCCCACCCAAATCTCATCTTGAATTACAGTTCCCATAAGTCCCACATATTATGGGACGGACTTGGTCCGTCTCAATCATAGGGGCAAATCTTTCCCATGCTGTTCTCATGACTGAATAAGTCTCACAAGATCTGATGGTTTTATAGCGGACAGTTCCCCTGCACATGCTCTCTTGACTGCCACCATGTAAGATGTGCCCTTACCCCTCCTTTGCCTTCCACAATGATTGTGAGGCCTCTCCAGCCATGTGGAACTATAAGCCCATTAAACCTCTTTTTTGTTATTTTTGTTTGTTTGTTTGTTTGTATTGAGACAGAGTCTCACTCTGTCACCCAGGCTGGAGTGCAGTGGCACAATCTCAGCTCACTGCAACCTCTGCCCCCCAGGTTCAAGTGATGCTTCTGCCTTAGCCTCCCAAGTAGCTGGGATTACAGGCATGTGCCACCATGCCCAGCTAATTTTTGTATTTTTAGTAGAGACGGAGTTTCACCATGTTGGCCAGGCTGGTCTAGAACTCCTGACCTCAAGTAATCCGCCCACCTCAACCTCCCAAAGTGCTGGGATTACAGGTATGAGCCACTGAGCCCAGCCTAAATCTCTTTTTTTTTTTTTTTAAATAAATTACCCAGTCTCAGGTATTTCTTCATAGCAGTATGAAAATGGACAAATACAGTAAATTGGTACCAGCAGAGCAGGTTACTGCTATTAAGATACCTGAAAATGTGGAAGTAACTTTGGTACTGGGTAACAGGCAGATGTTGGAACAGTATGGAGGGCTCAGAAGAAAACAGGAAGATGTGAAAAAGTCTGGAGCTTCTTAGAGACTTGTTGAATGGTTTTAACCAAAAAGTCCAGGCTGAAGGTGGACTCAGATGGAGATGAGGAACTACTGGGAATTGGAGCAAAGTTGATTCTTGCTATGCTTTAGCAAAGAGACTGGCAGTATTTTGCCCCTGCCCTAGAGATCTGTGGAACTTCGAAATTGAGGGAGATGATTTAGGGTATCTGGTGGAAGAAATTTCTAAGCAGCAAAGCGTTCAAGAGGAGACTTGGGTGCTGTTAAAATCATTCAAGTTTATGTATTCATGAAGATATGGTTTGGAATTGGACCTTATATTTAAAAGGGAAGCAGAGCATAAAAGTTCAGAAAATTTGCATCCTGACAATGCAATAAAAAATAAAAACCCATTTTCTGAGGAGAAATTCAAGCCTGCTGCAGAAATTTGCTAAGTAATGAGGAGCCAAATGTTAATTGCCAAGACAATGGGGAAAATGTCTCCAGGGCATGTCAGAGACCTTCACAGCAGCCCCTCCCATCACAGGCCCTGAGGCCTGTGGATAAAATGATTTTGTGGGCTGGGCCTAGGACCCCCTGCACTGTGCAGTCTAGGGACTTGATGTCCTGTGTCCCAGCCACTCCAGCTGTGGCTAAAATGGGCCAAAGTACATCTTGGCCCATAGCTTCAGAGGGTGTAAGCTCCAAGCCTGGGCAGCTTACACATGGTGTTAAGTCTGAAGGTGCACAGAAGTCAAGAACTCAGGTTTAAGAACCTCCACCTAGATTTCAGAGGATGTACGGAAATGCCTAGATGTCCAGGCAGAAGTTTGCTGCAGGGGCAGGCCCTCACGGAGAACCTCTGCTAGGGCAGTGCAGAAGGAAAATGTGGGGTTGGAGCCCCCACACAGAGTCCCCAGTGGGGTACTGCCTAGTGGAGCTGTGAGAAGAGGGCCACCGTCCTCCAGGTCCCAGAATGGTAGATCCACTGACAGCTTCCACTGTGTACCTGGAAAAGCCACAGACTCTCAATGCCAGCCCGTAAAAGCAAACAGGATGGGGGCCGTATCCTGCAAAGCCACAAGGGCAAAGCTGCCCAAGGCCATGGGAGCCCATGTCTTTCATATGTGACCTGGATGTGAGACATGGAGTCAAAGAGATCATTTTGGAACTTTAAGGTTTAATGACTACCCTATTGGATTTCTACATGGGGCCTGTAGTGCCTTCATTTTGGCCAATTTCTCCCAAGTGGAACAGGTGTATTTACCCAATGCCTGTACCCCCATCGTATCTAGGAAGTAACTAACTTGCTTTTGATTTTGCAGGCTCACAGGCAGAAGGGACTTGTCTTGTCTCAGATGAGACTTTGGACTGTGGACTTTGAGTTAATGATGAAATGAGTTAAGACTTTGGGAGACTGTTGGGAAGGCACGATTGGTTTTGAAATACGAGAATAGGAGCTCTGGGAGGGGCCAGAGGCAGAATGATATAATTTGGCTGTGTCCTCACTCAAATCTCATCTTGAATTGTAGCTCCCATAATTCCCACATGTCATGGGAGGGACTCGGTGGGAGGTAATTTAATCATGCGGGGCAGTTACTCTCATGCTATTCTCATGATAGTGAGTTCTCATGAGATCTGATGGTTGTATAAAGTGCAATTCCCCTGCACACGCTCTCTTGCCTGCCACCATGTCAGATGTGCCTTTGCTCCTCCTTCACCTTCTGCCATGATTATGAAGCCTCCTCAGCCATGTGGAACTGTGAGTCCATTAATCTTCTTTTTCTTTATAAATTACCCAGGCCCAGGTACTTCTTCATAGCAGTATGAAAATGAACTAATACAGTAGTTCTATCAAATTTCACAGCCTATAGCAGTGGGCTTCAGAATCTGAGAATTTACCTAAAAGATTTATATATAATTAAAGAGATCAATGCAAAGCTGCTTGGCTGAAGTGCTAGAGGACAGAGCCCTGTCTACTCAGTCTCGCCTTCATTCTAAGTCCCATGAAAGCAGGAACGGCATCTGCCTCTTTCATTAGGAACAGCCTGTGCCTGGCACTTAGCAAACACTCAAGAAACATTTATGAAAGAATAAACAGACTATAAATTAATGGAGAAAAGAATGAAAGTCATTGACACATAGTAAATTATCCAGTCTAGAATTGTTGTTTCAAGCTTTTTGTTACGCCTACTTTCAACAGCAACTTCAAAGTAGATTTAATGAAAAGAATCAGCACAAAAAAATTCAGGAAAAAAATCTAAATTAAATTCAACAAGCCTTGTCAAATGACTATACTATAAATTGTAGGGCCCACAAAAATATGTAAGAAAAGGTCTCTCTTTTCCAGGAGTTTCCCATTCAGTGAGAAAGACTTACATTCAATTAGTAAGGTCAATAAAAGACTGTGGTAAATGTTACCAAGGAGAAATAAAGGTCTATGGAGGCTCTGAAAAAAAACAAGAAATTCCCACAGGGAAGAATTCGGGGAGACTTCCTGAAGGAGATACAATCTGAGGTGGCCCCTGAAGAATATGTAGAATTTCAAAAGTTGAATCTAAAAAAAGTACATTTCTGGTAAGGAAAAGAAAATGAGTAAATAAAGGAAAACATCAGGCCTCTTGTAGAGAGACAGAGAAATACTAATATACAGGTAAAAGGTAGATATCAAATAGTTTTAAAAGCTATAATTCAACACATAAAACAAGATCCTCTAGGAGTGCAGGGAATAATACACTTCTTTTCACATTAAGGTTAGCATACCTATGTGCTATAATCAAATCAAGTGAATACTTACAAGGTCATTCATATTAGTTTGGCTAGCTGGGTTAATTTCTTCCAAAAATTCCAAGACATAAAATGTGTATCTATCCATAAGATGGACTCCAATTGCAGGATCAGGTTGATGCTATGAAAAGGGGAAAAAAAAGTATTTCTAACAGTATCATTATAACAAAATGTTTTAAATGTAACCAAAATTTCCTTCTAATGTATTAGTCTAAGAAAGAACAGATACATTCATAAAGCATTTAATTGGTTTCAGAAATAGCTGCACATTCCAAAGACACAGTTTACAAATGGGGAAAATGCACATACCGAGAGTGAATCTTCTCCCACTTGACTACTAGCTAGAGCCATTATGTTAGGAGAATAAAATCGCTCATACATGGATGCTCCTTGGCAAGTATCAATAATAAACAGTAGCTCATTGTAGCTGAAAGAAAAATGGTAACATCTTTGACAAGGATCATGCTGTAAATCATACACTAATATTTCTACAATACTTTCGTAAGATGTTTAAATCATATCTTAGTCATTTCATTAGCTAAAAGTTTTCAGGAGAATTCCCAACAGAAAGTTGACCTCAGAAAAGTTAAAGGTATAAATTTGTCCAAGGAAACCACAGCGAGTCTTATTGTGCCCAAGGTGGCTGCCCCAGCTCTTTTCCCTCTTCCTTGTCTATGCCATATAATTCAGAATCTAAACGAATATTCCATTCAACAAGCACTTATTTGGCACCCATGCTGTCGTAGAAATTGAGCTAGGTTCAGAAAAAGAAGTACGACTTAGTAACTATACTCAAAGAGCATAAACTCTAAGTGGAACACAGACAAACATACAACTACATTGGAACGTGATGAGTACTATAAATATATATTGAGTGCCTACAATGTGCCTGATATTATGCTGGAGATACAATAGTCCCTGCCCTCATATAGCCTAGAGTCTAACAAAATCAAAGTGTTGAATGAACACTGAGAAAGGACTAAGGAGAACTGCAAAGAAAAGCAGATTAGAGAAAGGTGATGCCCAATATGGACAATGAAGGATGTTATTTTGTTTTACAGAGAAAAGAAGATGACATTCCAGCAGAGAGAAAAGCACATACTGTAAAAAAGTATAAGTGCTTGGGAACAGATCTGTGTAGCTAGGATTTAAAGTAAATTTGGGAGAATGGAGGGAAATTGGTTTCAAAAAGGTAGAATAGGTTCAATTTGTAAAGGATACCATATGAAGTCTGGATCTTATCCTATAAGTTTGGAGAAACCATGAAAGGTTTTTGTTTTTGTTGTTGTTTTAATGAAAGAATAATATAATCAGGTATCCATTGCACAATAAGCTGGCTAGCTGGCAAAAGTTAAAGTAGAGAGGAAACATATTTTCTGGGAAGTTTTTCTCAGACACTGGGTCTAGGTAAACAGCTAACATGGAACCTAGAAAACAGAGCATTGAATCTTGAACCACAGTATCATCGAAGAAAGTGACAGGAGACACAATTAATATGACACATTTGTTCTGTGGCAAAATATGTGGAGGCTCCTATGCATTAGAAACACCCAAAGTTAGGAGAGGTTGTGGAGTAAACAAGAGAGCAAGCTCTAGGACTGAACCATTTGGGCATGAATCCTAGCTGTGTCAAGTTTGGCAAGTTACTACTAGCTGTGTAAAGTTCTGCAAGTTATTTAATCTTTCTGTGCCTCAGTTCACTCACTTGTAAAAAGGGAATAATAATAGTATCTACCCCATAGAGTTGTAAAATTAAATGAGACAATAGATGTAAAATACAGTATGCAGCCCCCAGTACGCATTCTATAACTGTAAGCTATGAATACGACATAATCAGTGCCTAGTAAAAGCTTCCTCTTCAACACTTCCACACATTGCTTATGCTTTTATTTTAACATTACAGTATTTATTTTGTAGCATCATTGTATATATATTTCTCTTTTCCATTAGATTGTAAACACTTTGAAGGCAGAATAAGCATCATATTCCACTTTCTGCCATAGGAACGGAAGATAGCCTATAAGTGTTTATTGAAAGTAATCAAGTTAAAAGTTTTTTCACTTACAGTCATAGGCATGACAGCTTCCAACTAAAGAGATGCTTAGCAAGGGTTACTAACAATCATCCTTAATGTGAGTTGTTACAAATTTTATGCTAATCATAATTTCAGCGATTTTTTTTTCCATAGAAGAAATATGTCTATCACATTAGGGGCCAAAGAATGAGCTAGAAAGAATAGGTACAAGTTGAAAAATAAACAGATGTTCATAATCTCCATAATAATAGCTAACTTGGTTGGAGGGACACTTATTTCCTCTAAAAAAGATGCTAAATAACAAGAGATGGAATCTTAAAAGGTTAACTATTTCATGTTATAGAATAACTCTCAGTTTTTCTTTTAAAAACAACCCAGTTCAGAGGAAATAACAAATGTAAATTTAAAAGAGTCAAAGAAATTGTCAAAATAAGTTAAAAGTCTTAAAAAATAAAAATTACAAACCTACAAACCATGTGAAAATTAGGTATGAATATAGCTTATGAAAAGAAGTAATTTGCTAATTACCGTCTTTTCTGCCACATTTGTTCAAAAGCATCCGCGAGTTCTATGTTGGTAATTTCTTCAGAATCTTGAAATTTTAAGAAACCATTTCCACCATGTCCTTGTATAAAGAGTAAAAAAGATCAATAGATTTTTTAATGCAAACTGCATATATCTAGATATATACATTTACTTCATTCATTACATTTTGACATCGCTTGTTATTTTATACTCTAAAATGTATACTATGAAAACAAATTGAATTTTCTACTATGCCAATTAAAAAGAGAATGATAGACTATATAAAATAGCAGATATAATATCTTTAATAGGGTTTCTAATATTCAATTACAGAAACCTATATTTATGCTCTTCCACTGGCTCCATTATTATATCAGAAATGAGTTTCCATTCACAAAAATGTCTCAAATACCAGGCAAACATTTCTGATGAGAAAGAAGCTGAAGACATTAGCTAGTCCCACATTTTTACTACAAGAGGTGGAGCAGAAGATTGTGCTATTTGTATGCAATCTAGAGGCAGGTTGCCTGGATTCAAATGGTAGCTATGCCATGTTAGTTTAGGAAAATAATTTAATATTTCTATGCTTCAGTTTCCTCAGCCATAAAGTGAGAAATGTATCTGCAACACTATCATTAGCTTACTTATATAGTTGCTTTGCACAGGTTTCTAAAAGGTACTTTCAACTGGGCATGAAAGTAGAAAAAAAAAAAAACTAGTCTCCCCACCTTCCTCTTGGATACATGCAGCCCTGCGGGCTTACAAGTGGTTAGTTGACTATGCCTTTGTGGGAGAAAAAAGTATCCCTCCCTTCCATTAGAATACAACCCTGTGGTAGGGCAGATCGCTTAGTAAGTGTAAGCACATACTAGATTTCAGTTCCCACTTAACCCCCTGGCCAGATTCTTGGGTGCACTATACAACCCACACAACCACATACAGCAACCTTGAATATCGGCACCTAAGTCAATGCACTGCTGTGAGAATGAAATGAGTTAATAGCCACAATGATTTAGAATACTGCCTGACGTATACTATGCCTCCATAAATATTATTATCATATTATCATAATTATCAACGTTTTTATTCTCTTACAGACCCTGGCAACCTTCTACAAAAGATCAGGTAGTAAATATTTTTGGCTTGTGAGCCATATTGTCTCTAGCACAACTACTGAACTCTGCTGTGGTAGTATGGAAGCAGTCACAGAAACTGTGTAAACCAAATGGATGCAACTGTGTTTCAATAAAACTTCCAAAACAGGCAGCTAGTTCACAGGCCATAGTTTATCAAATCCTATCTTCAACTACTGGAATTTGTTCCAAGCCTGCAGTTATCCTGAAAGAGTTCCAACAGAATCAGGAAACAAACAAAAAATAATAATAATAAATCCTTTAGTTTAGTACATCAAATAAAGCTAAGCTATAAAAAACTGCACTACATCTTGTCTGCCATAAAAGCTTGAAAATTCCTTGTAATTTTCAGATAAAGTAAAATAAAATTTTTCCTGGCTTCATTAACTCTATTGAGTTAATTTATAAAGTTTATAAATTAAGTCTTGAAAGTTATAAATAAATGCAACACAATAGAGAAAAGCCACTAAGTAGGGGTCATTAACTATCCTGACATGTGATATCTAAGAATCATTCTGCACCTGCTTTATCATCAGTTGAATGGAATGCCCTCCAAAAAATTTATAGAACATCTTTTGATTAACATCCATATTTACCGAATACTACTACAAGACAGGCAACTGGTGATAAAAAAAAAAGGCAAGAAATATATAATCAATGACATCTTGGAATTCAAAATACAGTGAAGGCAACAGATACCCAAACAATAAAGTAATAGTAAGTTAAATGCTGTGAAAGAAACTAAAAATTAACATGGGCATGCACAGAGAAAAGTCCAGACCAGCCAAGGAGAAGAGAAATATCTTTAGATAAGAAAAATGTAAGCTGTGTTATTCATACCTATTCTGAAGGAGAAAGCAGAAACTATTAATAATAACACTGGGACAACAGGTGTAAACTACAACTGTCCCAGGTAATTGGAAACATCAGTCACCCTAGACTTAGAAAGGAAGTCATGGAAGGAAGTGACTCCTGAGCTAAAACTAAAACCATATGGAATAATCAAGCAGGCAAAGTGGACTGAAAAGACGTCATAAGCAAATGCAAGAGCTTAAACAAATGTTTGAAGGACAGAACATTCAAGCTTGGAAGAGAATTAGAAAAAGTATTAAGAACTAAGACAAACTAAATAATATAGCTAAATCATTACATATATTATTATGTGTAATACATATGATAACTATATTATATTATGGTACACTTTATCTCCAATATTCCTCAAAGTATAATCAAAAGACTACTGTATCTCATATCTGAGGAGTATATCCACAATGCAATTTCATGAATCCCAGCCCAGATGAAAACTAAGTAAGAATTCTAAAATAAGGCCTAAGTATCTACAGTTGGTAATCTTCATGTACAGCAAAATTTGAGATGGAAAACCATTATAAAGTTTTAAGCAGAAGAGGGACAGATTTGCAGTTTCTATTAGACACTTTCACAGGATGATTAGCAGGAGAACAAAACTGAAGGACGCTATAGCAGGATACCAAGCAAAAGGTGCTAAGTTTATCAAGTCAATAGTAAAAAAATATAGAGATAAGAAAATCAGGAACAGCACAAAATGTTATACTGTTTTCAGATATCATCTCAAATACATCATGGAAAATATAACTACATGAGAAACCATTTTAACCAAAAATCATTTCACGTGTTTAAATTTCTTTCCATTTGCCTTTCTTTTCAAAGAGTTTCAATATATTCTACTATAAAAACTCTAAATTATGAAATTACCTGTCATATAAATTAGAATATTGCTTCTGTCATCAGAAAGAAGACGTTTTGACCGAGGAGTACTAGGTGGGATCCTCCCAGTTAATACCCGTAAAAAATTCTCCACAGTTACCTAAGGGGGAAAAAACAAGAAAAATCAGATGAAATAAAACCTGGGAAATCTTGACAAATTATTTTTTACTTTCAAAAATGTTCATTGTTCTTTCTCCATATATTACTCAGCATCAACTGAAAATAAAACACCCAAAAATTATATAACTCAATTAAAATATATTCATTTAAACATATACCTCCAAGTAACTTTGTTACTATTTTTTAAAGTACTAAAAACTAACAAAGAAGGCAGGCCATGGTGGCTCATGCCTATAAACTCAGCACTTTGTGAGGCAGGGCAAGAGGACTGCTTGTGGGCAGGAGTTCAAGATCAGCCTAAGCAACATAGTGAGACCCCATTTCTATGCACACACACAAAAAATGTTTAAAATAGCCAGATATGGTAACATGCTCCTGTAGTTCTAGCTACTCAGAAGGCTTAGGCAGAAAGCTCATTTGAGCCCAGGAGTTCACCACTGCACTCCAGCCTAGACAAGAGAGCAAGACTATGTCTCTTAGAAAAAAACAAAAACAAAAACAAGCAAAGTAAAACTACCTTGGAGAAAAATAAGTTCTGAATTTAAAACTTTAAATGCTATGTGAAGTGCTGCTTTTAAAAACTACTAAAAAGCTGCAAAATTATTTATCTGGCTGGGCATGATGGCTCACACCTGTAATTCCAACTTCTCAGGAGGCTGAGGCAGGAGGATCACCTGAGGCCAAGTGTTCAAAAACAGCCTGGACAACCTAGTAAGACCCCCATCTCTGGAAAAATAAAATAAATTAGCCAGGCAAGGTGGTGCACACCTGTAGTCCCTGCTACTCAGGAGGCTGAGGCAGGAGGATCACTTGAGCCCAGGAGTTCAAGGCTGCAGTGAGCTATGACATGGCCACTATACTCCTACCTGGGTGACAGAGCAAGACTCCAGCTCTAGCAAAATAAAAAATAAAAATTATTAATCCCTCTGCATAGGCAATTCTGTGGGAAGATACAAAATATAAGAATTTTTAAATAAATTCAACTACATTATTGCAGCTAATCTGTACAACTACTTAGTCAATTATAGATTAACCATGAAATAAAATAGTTCCATGTTCACTACCTGGGTGACAGGCTCAATCATACCCCAAACCTCAGCATCACACAATATACCTTTGTAACAAACCTGCACATATATCCCCTGAATTTAAAATAAAGGTTGAAAAAGAAAAAAAAAAAGTTCCATATATATTTCCCCAAAATTACGTATCTTTAATTTTTGAATGCACTTTGTTGCTCAGATTTTGTTAGTGGTATCTTTAACATGTAAAAAATTCATAACACTTTAAACGAGATTTTCCCAATCTAGAATTTCTATCCCTCTGGGATTCTTTGAAGGCATATTTAAAGTTATAGAGAGTAAAACACTGATTTAAAGCCAACAGCTGAGTCATATATTATGCATATCTACATTTAAAAAGTAGAAAATCTATCCAGTTTTCTTGTTCAACTATTTCCTAGAACATGAGTGTATAAATTGTATGTATACACATTTGTGTGTGTGTAAACTGTTTGATTTACATTTTTCCTGCAAGACAGCAAAATGCTAATTGTTTTAACAGGAATTCTTGTTGGCCAACAAGGAAGGAAAATGTTTGGCCTATATTTTCCTAAAATATGACTAAATAAACAAGTAAAAGGTTAAACATACATATTTAATTCAATGAGCCAACATTTTTGAGTGCCTAACACCAGGCTCTAGGTACTTGCCAGCTATGATACATGAGACACAGGCCCTCTTAGCTTACAGTCTAGGAGGAGATAGATATGCTTTTAAAATTGTTTCAAAAGTGGTCTAGGAACACACAGGAAATTGTGTCTTACTTTTGGTAGGCTTGGTAAAAGGGGAAGGATTATCTAAGAAGACTTCATAAAAGAAGACTTCAAATATTAAGCATATTCACAATCTTTTATATTTAAAATGAAGTTTCAAAGGGAGAAAATACAGTATAATACCATTTTTTACATTTACATTTTTATTTCTTATCACATATTCATAAAAAACACTGGAAGTATATTGAAACTATAGTCACTATAGTTTTTCCACAATTAATACAATTACTAAAACTAATAAACTTGGAATTTTAGGTCAAATATGAAAAATACATGTTTACTATAAAATATATTTACTGTAAAAGAAAGTTGACACAGGAAACCTCACTATAATACTCTAACATTGAAGCCAATATAAAGTTTTTATGTCCTAGATAAAAACATAAAATGTTCATGTTTTAATATTTTACTTATATATCATTGCCTTAATATGAACTTCAGAGAAGTTACATCAAGGCTTCAGTGACAATTAAGTTTAAAGAAAAATAATAAGACAATTTTATTCTGCCATTGTTTTAGAGCTTAAAAGTAACAATGCCATTTTAAAAATGTGGCTAGATTAAAGAATTTACCTCATAACTTCTATAATCCACTTCCACATCATCTCCATACACATTTAGTTCCATATTCTTGTGACTAAACACTGTAGCTGGTTTGGGATTTCTAGGATTACAGGCCATATCATCTGCAAGCATTAGGACAATGTGACTAGGAAAAAAAAATCCAGTAAATATATAATTTAGATAAAAGGAAAAAGTTAAACACAAATTTATTTATATCATGTAGCTACTGTGTTCATTTTTCTCCTCCTTAAAAATTTTCAGCTACATAGTTGAAGGCACTTTAATTATTTTTTTCATATCCTTGTGTACTATATATTTTAAAGTAGAGAAATTAGTGCAATCTGGCATAAAGTTATGAAGGCACTTTAATTATTTTTTTCATATCCTTGTGTACTATACATTTTAAAGTAGAGAAATTGGCGCAATCTGGCATAAACTTATGAACAGAATTTCAAGTTACAATGTTTTTCCGAACAATGTATACTTTATGCCACATAGCAAAGGGAAGCTAAAGAAACTGTCTTCCTTAAGCATCAAAAATATTTTTTAGTAAAATTTTACATTCTCAAGACTTACAGAGTCCACATTAAACTATGATGTCCCAAAGAATTTAACTTTCAGAATCCCAAATGCTTGAGTATAAAAACATGCAACTGATCAGCAAGTACAATCAGTTTAACACAAGAGCACACCTCCAAGCCAATCACTCCTCACAAGATCCACAAATCCACTCCATTTCCCTAACACCAGCAACCACCATCTTCTGGCTAGATGCTGGAATAGCTCCCTACCTGGCATCCTGCTTCTACTCTCACCCTCTTTCAGTTCATTCTCCTAATAGCCCCCAGAGTGATCTTCCTTAAATAAGTCAAATTATTAAATGTTCCCACTTAAAAGTTTCCAAGGACTCCCCATTATATCTTTTTTTAATTTTTTTTTTTGTTCACCTGCAGTTCCATGCATCCCCATTGCATTTAGAGAGAAACTGCAACTCCTTACATCATCTAAAAGGCTCATATAATCTGGTCTCTGTCTCTCCAACTTCAGCCTCTACCAGCCACATTCTCTATGCTACCTCCACACTGGCCTTTCTGTTCTTAGAATATGCCAAGCCTTTCCCACTTAAGTGGCTACTGACCAAATTTAGACTTCACTCCTCCCAGATCTTCATATAATTCCAGCCTTAGCTATGGTACTCTATCTTATTGTGTGTTTTATTTTCTTCAGGACATCTATGAATCTGAAATCCCCATCATCTCCTATCACCACCACCCCCATTAGAATATAAGCTCTCTGAGGGCAAGGGCTATATCTGTCCTGTTCACCACTGTATCACTCATACTACATACTAGGGCCTGACATACAGTATGTACTCAGTAAATAATTTTAAGTGAATGAAATGTTTTAATTTTTGCATATAATTTCTTTAGAAGGAAATAAAATCTCTCTTTGATACTTCTCATCTTCACTCTACCATTAAAACTGGTGAGTAACAATCAGGAAATTCTCCATTCTACCATATCTTGAGTTTCCCAAGCATAAGGGAAAAATTAATGTGGCATACGTAATTAGTTTGGCAGGAGACAGCAAGAAGAAAATGTTCTGCTACATATGTTCCAAATACATTAAAGTTCAAAACTGAAACATTATTTTTCTTGAAAATTGGCTAGATTTCTACTTTGAAAGTGTTCCAACCCTGTCACGTTCAAAGATCAGATCTTCAGCTGTTACTGATTCATTTTCACAGAATAGTGAGTCATTCCTCTTAAAACAGAAAATACATCTTCTCTTTTTTAAAACTTAAGGAGATCATTAATTTACATTAAATAAATATCAATCATATATTCCTTTGTTAAACAAGACTGAATTTACCTCCAAATGTCAATATAAAAATGAATATTTATGGCCGGGCACGGTGGCTCACGCCTGTAATCCCAGCACTTTGGGAGGCTGAGGCGGGCGGATCACGAGGTCAGGAGATTGAGACCATCCTGGTTAACACAGTGAAACCCTGTCTCTACTAAAGATACAAAAAAATTAGCCAGGCATGGTGGTGGGCGCCTGTAGTCCCAGCTACTCCAGAGGCTGAGGCAGGAGAATGGCATGAACCCAGGAGGCGGAGCTTGCAGTGAGCTGAGATCGCGTCACTGCACTCCAGCCTGGGCAACAGAGCAAGACTCCACCTCAAAAAAAAAAAAAAAAAAGAATATTTCTTTAGGCTATGTTTTCTGTTTAGGGTTAATTTCACTCTATGAAACTAAATAATTATTCAATAGCTATATAATGTCAATATCAATCAGAAAGAAGTACTAACTTCAACCTAAAATCATAAATGTAATCAACATTTCTCTTAGAGATAATTTTAAGCCTCAATATAAGTACTATGACCTGTTAACATAATCAATATATTATAAAACACTGTACTTGGAATAATACGGAAAAAGAGAAGTTGGGAAACAGAATGGATTTCAAACGTTTTGAAGTCCAACCACATATTCTAATTCACTGTTTCTAAAACTTAAGAAATGTACAGAACTCTTTTCTAGAGAAAAAAATAATTCTCACTTGATCCAAGTGTTAAATTATTTATATAACAGTACTTAAGCATATAAATGCAAACAAACTACATAGGCTTATAGTTCTTACAAAACTATAAAATCAAGAGAAAATTATAAATTAAATTCTAACAAAACTAGCAAACTAATAATACTCTAAAAACATTAATCCCATTGAAGATGACATTATTTTCCTAAAACTAAATGCCTGCTGCTGAGTTTAACAGAAGAGCTTCAAGTCTGGTTCTACATTTAATTTTTTTTTTTTTGTATTTTGACATCCTTAATTGTTTAAGCAAACTAAAACGGCCTGATAAGGACTCCATACTTCCATATTTGAGTCCTTGTGGACAAACCACAACCTAACTTAATAGGTAGACAAGATTGAGAACCCAATTTAGGAGTACGCACCTGTAACAATGACTGAGTCTTGGCCAATCCCAGCAGCCATACTTCAACCACCCATATACTGCCAAGTGCTCAAACTGTGTTCAAATAAGTAAAATGCCAACCTGTAACCAATCCAGTTGTTTCTGTATCTCACTTCCAATTTCTGTACCTCACTTCGCTTTTTTTGTCTCTAATCTTCTTCCACCATGTGGCTGCACTGGAGTCTCTCTGAATCTGCTGTGATTCTGAGGGCTTGCCAATTAGTGAATTGACAGCAACTGACCTGGGTGCAGGATCAAATTTGATCCAGTAATTAACTGGCTTGAATCCAGTTAGAGGCTTCTTACATCTGAATGGGTCAGAAAGAAACTGGTAGTAAGTGGTAATATTGCAGGGGCTATAAAATTTGGCTTTTAAAAATTCGCAGGGGCCAGGGGTGGTGGCTCACACCTGTAATGCCAGCATGTTGGGAGGCGGAGGTGGGCGGATCACGAGGTCAGGAGATTGAGACCATCCTGGCTAATACGGTGAAACCCCGTCTCTACAAAAAATACAAAAAAATTAGCCGGGCATGATGGCAGGTGCCTGTACTCCCAGCTACTCAGGAGGCTGAGGAAAGAGAATGGCATGAACCTGGGAGTCGGAGCTTGCAATGAGCCGAGATCACGCCACTGCACTTCAGCCTGGGCGACAGAGCGAGACTCCGCCTCAGAAAAAAAAAATAATAATAATAAATTTGCAGGGATTTTTGTGTTCTACCCCTTTGTTTCATTTTTCTCGTGCACTTAGGTAGGAAAAGAAATCATTGGCTAAGTTAATCAAGGGAACCCAAGAGCAAAGCCAATATTTTTGGTAAAAATGAGATTCTTAATTTCTGAAGAACTGAGTTCCTTCTGGCTTATACATGCATAAATAAGTGTTAGGCCCCAGAAGCAGTGAAGTCTTACAGAAATGGCGAGATCTTACTAAAGATAACTTACAATAGAACATTCCAAATGAACAACGCAGTGAAATGCATTTAAAACAATGAGGCTCCCAAATTAGTCTCATCTACGGATGCCTACTGATATGCAGAAACTTCTAAAAAGATTTCAATATTTTTATTTAAAGCACACATATTTTACTCTGGCCAGAATGGAAAATATTAGAATTCGGGTCCCCCATACAACTGGTTGGGCAGCAACTTGCAAAATTGAGATAATTTTGCCTGTGGTTCCATTATTTTCCTTTGTGATGCAGTTTGGCCCCCAGAACTATGGTGTGGTAAGCAGGGTCACTGTGGCTACTCAGGGAAGGGGAACCCAGAAACCTGACAAGCCAGCAAAAGGGCAAGAATTTCTTACCAGACTTCTGGCCTCTCTCTGTGCAAACTGGTTAAATGAATGGTAAAAATCACTGTTTAGCTCCTCTGTAAAGTTTTAATTAATGCAAAAAAAGGATTCTGAGGCTATTCTTAAGCTGTAGCGAATGTGGTGTCCTTGTCTTTCTGTATGGTTCTGTTATAAAGAGTACTTTAGGAATATAACATAGGCTCAGGACCCCATAAGCTCACTATTAAAGACGGCCCAGCAAGCTGGTCAATAACAAACGTTGCTGCAGTTCCCTGAAACAAACAAAAAAACTGCCTGAGGTCTCCATCTTGTTTTGTCCTTGGGAGCTTAACCATGTAACCATGTGGTGGTACTTTCTCTTAGTCTCCGCCTTCCAGGGAAAAGGAATTTTGGGGTTCATGTCATAGCTAGCTCCGAAAATTATCTTGAGCAGTTAAAAGCCTTTGCAAACTCAAAATTGACTGCTCTAGACTTCTAGGAAGAGCAATGGAAGCTATCCAATATAGCTCAGTAGCTAAGGCCTTGCCTTTTTACAATTGTGGCCTGAGTTCAATTCCTGGCTTAGGGAACGAGTCCTTTCTGGTTTGATATCTGTATGACACTTACCATCTGTTGATTCTCTTCCCCTCCATAAACTGTATTACATTTTTCTTTCTCTGAGTGAGAAATATTGGCTGTTTGGCCTGGCTAAAGTGGGGTAGTAAGAAATTTAAAAGGACTTTTATAAAGAGGGCTAGAGTTAAAAGTCAGCTTAATTAAAAGCGGATATTCAAGGTCTATGGGACTCCTTGGGAAAAGCAGAGGAGGCACCACACACAGTGTTTTGGGAAAAACCTCTGTTTTCCTCAAGAAACCTAAGGAATTAAAAGTGGATAGATCCCTCTCAAAATCTAAGACTCTGTTCTGTTTTGTATTGCTTTATCTGATGTTTCTGACTTTGGGGAGTATCGGAAATGACTTTGCATCACAAGACAGCTTTGGTGTGTAACAACCAGGTAGGAAATATACTTTTAGGGATAGCTAATGGCAGTTATGGGGAGATACTCAGCTCTGCACATTTGGATCAGAGAAAGCATGCTCTTGGCCACCTAGAAGTTATGGAAATGTTGCCACCCACCACTAAGAGATAAGACACCCATGGGAGCTGGGCTGATTCCCCCTTTATGGGATCTAGGATCTGATATAAAAATGAGAATGAGAACCTTAATTTCTGAGATCTATTTTGCCTTCCAGCTGTGCCTGCTTATTATATTAGTCTGTAGAAACTGCATGTTCCTGGCCCTGTTCCTCCAAGGACTCCACTCTAAAGCCAGTAATCCGATTAAAAACCTTAAAAACTGGCAAATAAAAAATCTTACAACTACTGGATCTTCTTCTGTCTGTCTATCTGTATAGTTATGTATGCGTTCTGTGTGTGATGTTTCTATAAAAGAGCTCTAATTAATTGGCTTGAAGAAAAATAGGAGCTTAAATCAAATATTTGAAAGAAGAAACCATAAAGCTTTTTAGTTCACGTAACTTTAGTAATCTTTGGGAAATAAAAAATTTTAAAGATTATTGGTAAAATAAAGACATTTGTTCTTAATCAGGCAGGTCAGATATTAGGTTTGCTAAATGCTTTAAGGTCATAAACTGCTTTGACTTTTGAAAATTGTTCAATTTACCTATCTTGGAAATGATAGATTCTAGATAAGGCCTGGGGAAATGTGGAATCAGCCACGTCCTCTAGCTATGCAAAGAAGGTTATAAAGAAAAGAGATTTTATATAAGAAAGGATCCTGTATGGTAAATTCTTGTCCTGAAGTAAAATAACTGGTTGGTTAAAAACAGGGATGCTTAGGACAAGTCAGAAAGTCCAAGCATGACGTAGGTGGTCTGTGTAAGTCATGAAAGGATTCATGAAAGGAAATTTATGCACCAAAGGTAAACGTTGCTAAGAGTTACTATTATAACATGTAATTGAGACTACTGAAATAACAGTTTTACATGCAAGGTGTATAAGGAAAGTAAAATTTGTTTTTGGTAAAAAAAAATTATAAGAAAGCATGAGAATGTAAATTTTTGCCTAATGTAGAGGGTTAACGGATTGTTTTAAATTAGATAAGACAAAGCTAAATGTTGAGCAAGTTGTGGAAGGTTTGTAAAAATTAATTGTAAAAGAGATTCTGTGTGTAAACATATTGGCTACAGTTAAAGGGGTATTATTCAGTTTTTACGTAAAGTGAACATTTAAAAAAAAGCACAATAGGTTTTTCTTAGAGCACTGATCTGCTCTTTAACAAAAATTCTAAAGAGTTATAAAAGGTTTGTAAGAATCTCACCTTATGGCCAAACTGATTAAGACTGATAAATTTTTCTATAAAGTTTTATTAAAAATTGGGGTTGACATTAATAGTAGACTTATGAAAGGGTGAAATTTGGCTCTCCCTGAACAAGATTTTCATGTAATATTAAAAGATAATAAAAAATTTTTGTTTGCCTTTTGAATAAACTAGGAAAAAAAGAAGGGAAAGACAAAAGACAGATGGTTTGGAAAGCTAAGTCTCCCCTCTATCAATGAGTAAAAGGTTTTTGCCTTTTTAGAAATTCTTCATCATTTTGGCTAAATGAATGACTATGGTGACCAGTAATTCTATTTCATAATGTCAAGTGTTTAAACCTCTAACATGTTTGATAGGCTTCCTAAAATCAAATTTCAGCTTCAAAATTATCTTTTCTGACCTCTAACTTTGGGATGCTACAGAGGGCCCCTGAAGAATCCAAAAGACAGGTAAACAGGATTATTTGACATGTTATTTGGGAAGCACTGTAAAAATAAAAAATAATGCTTAACCTTCTTTAGGTTATATTTTAGTGTATGTCATCAATATGTTCCAATATTGCATGGGATTTCTAAAATTCGAATATGTCTAAGTAATGCTATCAATCATAATTATGGTTATTATGTTATTATAGACCACAGAAATTGTCCTTGTCAGCTGTTTTTAACTATGACTATTTAAAGTCACTTCCAGTTAATTGCTTAATGCTGCTGCAGTTTCTCAAAACTTGACAAGCACACAAAATCCTAGAATATGGTGTCTTTTAGGAGGTTCATGAAAGGATGGAAAGAACCTGAAAAGCACTCTTGAATACAGGTTCCTGATAACATAAGTCAAATTACCTATGATAACCCATCAGTTAGTTATCAGTGCTATACACCTAAATTGGAAAAAACAACTGGTATTCAAGATGACATAAGTCCAATGTCAAGCACGGACTCTTGGAGAACCAGAACAGCCACCTTGTCCTTCCTGAGTCCTTAAAGTTTTTGTTATTAAAAGTTATGCATTCCAAAACATCATGGAAAAGAGAAAATAATTCAAATTAAATATTGGTGTGGTAACTTACAAATTGCTAAAATAGTTTATAACCAATGTTTGGTTTGTCAAACCCATATTCATGGGAAAACAATCAAAGCTTCAGCTACATTTGGTTACCTCATGGTAACCAGATGGTTGGGCCACTTAAACATTTTATAAAGGGATTTCATTCAATTGTCATTTTCAATGCATGTTTTCTGGTTGTATAAAAGCTCTCCCATCCAAGTGGGCTGACGTTATAATGTAAACTATTATGCTACAGTGTATTTTCACCAGGTAAAGAAAGCTTTTTATGGTTCACTGAGGACAGTCAACCCCTTCTGTTGGGAATAGGCCCCCAAATCTGCCATAAACTGGCCCCAAAACTGGCCATAAACAAAATCTCTGCAGCATTGTGACATGTCTTGAGATGGCCATGATGCCCACACTGGAAGGTTGTGGGTTTACCAGAATGAGGGCAAGGAACACCAGGCCCACCCAGGGTGGAAAGCCACTTAAAGGCGTTCTTAAACCACAAACAATAGCATGAGCAATCTGTGCCTTAAGGACATGCTCCTGCTGCAGATAACTAGCCAAAGCCCATCCCTTTACTTCCGCCCATCCCTTTGTTTCCTGTAAGGAATACTTTTAGTTAATCTATAATCTATAAAAACAATGCTTATCACTCCTTGCTCTCAATAAATATGTGGGTAAATCTCTGTTCGAGGCTCTCAGCTCTGAAGGCTGTGAGACCCCTGATTTCCCACTCCACACCTCTATATTTCTGTGTGTGTGCCTTTAATTCCTCTAGCGCCACTGAGTTAGGATCTCCCCGACTGAGCTGGTCTTGGCACCCTTCTGTCTAGAACCCAAAGACTGGATCTTCTGAAAACATTAGAGAAACACTGCCCACACCATCCACACTGCAACAAAACTTTGGAACCTTGAACTTTGGGTTCATAATCTCACAACTGGGAAAGATTCCTCCACACTCTTGGAACTGTACACCCATTTGGACCCTTAAGGTAAAGCTAACCATGAAAGTTTCTCCCCAGAAGAAGATGGCATCTTTTCCCAAGATGACAGCTTTTCCCAAGATCACGAATCAAGACTTCTCTACTATCATGACACTCTTATCTTTGAATGTTTTTTCCTTGTTTATGCCTCTATGAACAAAAGAAATAAAAAGGGGGTCTCTTGTGTGCACTTTGGGTATACTTTTATTTATGAAGGATTTTGCAGCCAGTCTTATATACAGATAACCTTATGCCTTGACAGATAAAAAATGAAGGCCCAATGTACATGATAAACTTTAATGGTATATACGTTGCCTCATAATCAGTCAGAAACAGAACATTGGTTCATTCCTCTTAACCCACATCACAGGTTAAAGAGAACATTGCCAGGAGGCCTTCATACTTCTAGAAGGGCATCATTTGTTAGGTCCTTTTTCCATGGTTTGGAGTAAAAATGGCAATGATTAGAAGTGTATCCTTAATGATAGGCTCTATAGCAGATTCTACTGTAATATGTATAGTTACACAACAGACTTTAAATTCTCTTATGAAAGGTATGCTAAATAACACAATTGGCTACACAGAAAAGTATCTCTGCAGCTGCTGGCATTTGTGGTCTAGGAGAAATACATCAAACGTAGATTATAGAGATTCAGTTTTAGGGGATTAACGGAGAGACTGCTTAGTTAAGTGAGTAGACTCTTTATCTAACTCATTCTTTAATCTATTTGATTTTAGGTGATTTGGTTTATGGGGACCCTGGGTAAGGAGCACATTCCAAACTCTTCACATTGTCCTCCTGATAGTCATAATAATAGTCTCCTTGATGCGCTATATTTTCTCAAAGGTTTTAAATGTTTACAAGTCAGCCACCTCTAAAATGTCAAATGGTCTCTCTTCAACTGGAATGACAAGAGCTGAAAGAAATGTGTGACCATGAGGACACCGTAACCTATGACTGACATGCTGAGACCAGAAACCCAAAATGATGGTAACTGAGAGTGGCACTAATGCCGTAAGTTTTGGTCACACTCTCACCTAAGTGAGAACCTGACTAAAAAGGGGAAATTTTTTTAAAAGTTATGGGTGGCCACTGTTTTGGACTGAGATCATGCGCTAGGCCCCAACAGACCACAAAAAATGGAGCTGCTTGTGCTAAATGGGACAATAAAACTAAGACTTTAAGGAAACACACAAATCCTAGAACAGACCAGGTTTGTTTTCCTCCTGTTAGCAAGACGTTCCAACATCAGGAGGTACCCTCTACTCAGTCCTTGGTCCTACCTTTGCAAAACTCACTGTTCTACTGTTTCCCAGTGGGTTTCAAGACCAAATAAGTACATTTATGATAGTGACAGTGACATTCATGACTAAAGTTTTGGTCAATCTCTCAAAATTGAGAAAATAACCAAAAGGGGGGAATTGGTAAAGTGAACTAAATGTGGTCTGAGAAGGACTCTGCTACATTTGAGTCCTTGTGGACAAAGTGCAACCTAACTTAATAGGTAGACAACACCGAAAACCTAATTTAGGAGTATGCTCCTGTAACAATAGCTGAGTCTTGACCAATCCCAGGAGCCATACTTCACTCTTATACTGCTGAGTGCTCAAACTGTGTTCAAATAAGGCAAACGCTGAGCTGTAACCAATCCAGTTGTTCCTGTTCCCATTTCCAATTTCTGTACTTCCTTTCCCTTTTTTTTCTCTATAAATATTCTTCCACCACATGGCTGCACTGGAGTCTCTCAGAATCTACTGTGATTCTGGGGGCTGCCTGATTCATGAATCGCTCATTGCTCAATTAAACTCCTTTAAATTTAATTTGGCTGAAGTTTTTCTTTTAATACACTATAAACATAATTTGATGATATAGATAATGTCTGTTCATAAAAGTATGTTGTACACTATGTAATTCATAATTTCCAGGTTTCGTTTACTGTTCAGAACAATCAGATATTATATTTACATAAGCTTTTGCCAATAAACATTCTTTGAATGCCATTTATCATAAGGTCTCATTTGATAACTCAAAGTGTCTTTTTCACTTGAATACCAGGTCAGCATCACAGCAGTTATTTAAATCTGCACTGAATAAGCATCAAGTCAATCACTGCTGAAATCAAGACTCAAAAAAAAAGCTACTCTAAAGACATACTACTGCATTCCTATAAATAACAGTAACAAGTTTTTGTATCTTATTAAAATGACAAAATTCCCAAAATATCCCCAATAGATACAAGAATATGTTGTTTTTATAGTTTGGCAAGCCTATTCTACCATGCATGATGATTCAACTCACACTTTATTCTCTTCAAGCCCCTGCAAAACCTATTTCACAAAACACAGCATATGTAATATGACCTTCTCTCAACACAAAGCCAAAAGAAAAAGTGGGCACTGGAATTGTATAGCAAGTGTAGTTACACAGTAGTTATTTATGTAAATAGATTCCACATTTTCAAAATCATGCATTCCTATTAATTAGTTAAAAAAAATGGGAGGGCACATACATATACATCTACTTATTTATAAGTCATACATATTTACTACTTTAAGTATATACAATAAATACTAGTGAAGTGTGAACCCCCAAAATATGAGACAGGTCTCAGTCAGTTTGGGAAGTTTATTTTGCCAAAGTTAAGGATGCGTGCCCAGGACACAGCCTCAGGAGGTCCTACCAACATGTACCTAAGGTGGTTAGAGCACAAGTTGGTTTTTATATATTTTAGGGAAACATAAGACATCAATCAACATATGTAAGATCAACATTGGTTCCGTGGGTCGGGAAAGGCAGGACAACTAGAAGTGGGTGGGGGTGGGGGGGGGGCTTCCAGGTCATACGTAGATAAGAGACAAATGGTTGCATTCTTTTGAGTTTCTGATTAGCCTTTCCAAAGGAGGCAATCAGATATAGATTTATCTCAGCGAGCAGAGGGGTGACTTTGAATAGAATGGGAGGCAGGTTTGCCCTAAGCAGTTCCCAGCTTGACTTTTCCCTTTAGCTTAAGTGATTTTGGGGCCCCAAGATTTATTTTCCTTTCACAGAAGCATAATTTCTTTCTTCTTTCCTAGATAAAAACAAAGAAAACTGCTAATATTTTCTTCCCTTACCACTTTTTGGTTACTTCATCTAAATAGAATATCTGGATCAGGCCTATATAGATATTTTTAAGATCATCATCAATATAAAAGTGAAATTTTAAAAATTCTCAAAAAAGGTAGTCAGGAAGCCCAATCTGATAAACATATATGGAGGGAAAAATAGCCTAAAATAATAATTTCCCATTATTATGTTGCCCAAACACTGAAAAACCAGGTAAGCCCTTCATCAGGACTGCTAGGCCATTCTTTACGTGCCTCCCTGAAATTCTTCTGCAGCCCAATCAGGAACTAGTGACCGGTAGGTAAAAAAATATACATATTTCAAATAGATGAACAATCTTTCACAGTCCTGGACCATTAGAGTGTGAAATTTCAAAAAACACAACTTTTCGCTTGTAATAAACTGGTATTACATTAATAAAAAATTTTCACGGAATGAAATTTAAATAAATTGTATTGGTTAAAATGTTTTTAAACTGTTCTCTTAAAAATGTTATATATAATAATATATAATGTTTTCCACAGCCATGCCTAATCACATACTACCTTAGAGCATTGTTTAGCTACTAGAGCTAAGATCTTCAGGCTTATCTTCCAGAAAAGCATCATCCCAAGCTAGAATAGTAACTGAAATTAACACAGCAGGAAATATGAGGGTCACAGGAATCTTTGATGCCCTCTTAAATTTCTGGGTTTCTGCCTCATAGGTGTTGCTTTTCCCCCTGACACAAATTATTAAGGCTACTCTGTAGATTACTGGTTCTACAGCAATGTAATTAGGCCAAGCAAATTCAACAAGTCAAGCTAATCAGTAGCTTAATGCCAGGGTAAATTACCTTTTGGTTTTTCTTCCTCCTCCCTTCCCATGTCTTGAGGAATCTTCAAGTTAATAACTCTAGCCACCAATGCACTGTGAAATTCATCATAATAAATCTACTAACCACAGATGCTTGACCATCAAGATTTTCTGAATTACTTTCAATTTGCCAAATGTTGAACAATTAGCATTCTTCGATACATGATTCCAGGTATTCTGTACTCATATTATCAGAAATAAAAACTGAAAAAATTGCACTGCAGACAATTACTGACAGTAATTGTCATCAGTAAGCAGACATGTTATCATAGAGACAAATTACATGAGGGTAGAGCTAGCTAGCTATAGGCTCATATATTTAAAGTTACATGTGGTTGAATATAACGAAGATAATAGCTAACATTTATTGAGCACTCCTATGATGGTTACAACTGAGTGTCAACTTGATTAGATTGTGCAAGGGCAGGAAGCATCCAGCAGGAGAGAAAGATGTAGTATTGGAGGCTAGGCCAAGCTAGTCTTTTCACATTATTCTGCCTTCTTTATATTCTAGCCATACTGGCAGCTGCTTAGATGGTGCCCACCCAGATTAAGGGTGGGTCTGCCTTTCCCAGCCTCAAATGTTAACTCAAAAGTTAAACCAAAGGGTTAATCTCCTCTGGAAACACCCTCGCAGACACACCCAGGATCAATCTATCTATCTATCTATCTGTACACACACACACACACACACACACACACATATGTGAGTTTATTAAGTGTTATATATATTTGCATACTATCAGTTCTATCCCTCTAGAGAACCTTGACTAGTATAGATTTTGGTACGAGGAGTGATCCTAAAGGAACAGAATATTAAGGATGGAGTTCTTTCATTGGTTTTGGGGTTTCTGGAGTTGGCTGCTTAATATGATCAGTCCCCAAAATGCTAAGGACTCTACTTCTAATAGTATGGAGAACACTGATAGTCCTTGGCATAAACTATTGTGACAGTTATGCAAAATAAATTCATTTGACACACCTGATTCCCTGCTCATGAGAGACAAGGAGTTTAGTAACTCTATACATAATACCTTTGACCATATCTGGAGAACCAAGGAACATAATGAAGCTGGTTGGTTGCTCCTAAGCTTGGTGGACAAAGTGAAAAAATGATGAACTCAGGGATTCTGTCTCCCGGCTTCAGATACTGAGCCTCCCATCTGCTAAGATTGCCCTGACTGAGAGTCTTATCTCCTGTAGAGAAAGAGTTGAAATTGTGGAAAAACAGACACAAGTTCTTATCATGCAAGTGGCTGACCTGTAATGAAAAATGCATGGACAGCCTCTCCAGGCATCTATTGTTAAACTGAGGGCATTGATTGGAAAAGAATGAGACCCTGCAACTTGGAATGGGAACATATGGAGGACCCAGATGAAGCTGGGGTCACTGAGTTTGTAAACTCTGATGAACCTTTTCTGCCAGAAGAAACAGCTTCCCCATCCCCAGCAGTGGCAACATCCCCTCTCCGACCCATGCTGCCATAAGCCTTTCAACCTTTGTCTGAGGAGATAAATCCTGCGCTGCCTGAGGCAACAGTAACGGCCTCCCCTGAGGCAGTTATTAGGCCAAATAATGTTGATTCTCCTCAGGAGCCACCTCCAACACCCCTGTTTGCTTTCAGATCTATAACAAGTCCTGGCAGGCCCCTACAGGTGAGGTTGAGAGTGTGACCCATGAGGAGATGCACTACACTTGAAGTGCTTGAGTTTTCTAATTTTTATAAACAGAAATCTGGAGAACAGGCATGGGAATGGATATTAAGGGTGTGGGATAATGGTTGAAGGAACATAGAGTTAGATCAGGCTAAATTTATTGACTTGGGCCCACTAAGTAGGGACTCTGCATTTAATGTTGCAGCTCGCGGAGGGGGAGTTCTAATCATTTATTTGCTTGATTAGCTGAAATATGGATTAAAAGATGGCCCACTGTGAGAGGTGGAAATGCCTGATCTCCCTTGGTTTAATGTAGAGGAAGGGACCCAAAGGATTAGGGAGATTGGGATAGTGGAGTGGATTAGTCACTTTAGACCTACTCATCCCAGCAGAGAGGATCCAGAAGATATATCCTTGACCAATGCCTTGCGAAACAGATTTCTGAGGGCAGCAACTGCATTTTTGAAGAGCCCTGTTATTGCTCTTCTCTGTATGTCAGATCTGACAGTGGGAACTGCAGTTGCTCAACTACAAAATTTAAATACAGTGGAAATAATGGGATCCCAAGGTGGCAAGGGCCAAGTGGCATCACTCAGCTGTCAAAGGAAAGGTAGGCGTAGCTACTCTAATGGACAGCAAAGGCAAAGTGGCAATCAGAATATTCTAACTGGTGTAGAGCTCTGGCACTGGCTAATTAATCACGGTGCTCCTAGAAGTGAAATTGACAAGAAGCCTACTGCATTCCTACTTAATTTAACAAGCAGAAAACTTCGAGGTCAAATGGACAAAAGACTGATTTGAATTATAAAAACAGAGAATCACGGCCCCTCAATCAATTTGCAGACTTGAGCCAGTTTACAGATCCAGAATCCCTGGGATGAAGGGGAGGTCAGGTCCCCTTGAGGAAGGACCCCACCACATAACCAACAGCTTATGCAGTGAATCTTTCTCCCATCCTTCCCACAAGAAAACCTCCAGCCCTTTACCAGAGTAACTGTGCACTGCGGAAAGGGAAATGATCAGACATTTCAGGAACTACTGGACACTGGCTCTGAGCTAACATTGATTCCAAGGGACTCAAAACATCATTGTGGTCCTCCAGTTAAAGTAGGGGCTCATGGAGGACAGGTAATTAATAGGGTTTTAGCTCAGGTCCAACTTACAGTGTGTCCAGTGGATCCCCAGACTCATCTTGTGGTCATTTCCCCAGTGCCAGAATGCAAAATTGGCACAGACATTCTTTCTTAACAGCTGGCAGAACCCCCACATTGGCTCCTTGACTGCTAGGGTGAGTACTATTATGGTGGGAAAGACCAAATGGAAGCCATTAGAGCTGTCTCTACCTATAAAAATAGTAAAGCAAAAACAGTATCACATCCTAGAGGGACTGTGGAGATCAGTGCCACCATCAAGGACTTGAAAGATGCAGGGGTGGTGAGTCCTACCACATCCCTGTTCAACTCTCCCACCTGGCCTGGGCAGAAGACAGATGGATCTTGGAGAATGACAGCAGATTATCATAAACTTAACCAAGTGGCGACTCCAATTACAGCTGCTGTTCCAGATGTGGTTTCATTGCTTGAGCAAATTAACACATCTCCTGGTACCTGGTATGTAGCCACTGATTCGGCAAATACCTTTTTCTCCATGCCTGTCTACAAGGCCCACCAGAAGCAACTTGCCTTCAGCTGGCAAGGCCAGCAATATACCTTTACTGTCCTGCCTCAGGGGTATATCAACTCTCTAGTTTTGTGTCATAATCTTATTCAGAGAGACCTTGATCCCTTTTTGCTTCCATAAAATATCACCCTGGTACATTACATTGATGACATCATGCTGATTGGATCCAGTGAGCAAGAACTGGCAAACACACTAGACTTATTGGTGAGACATTTGCATGCCAGAGGATGGGAAATAAATCCAACTAAAATTCAGGGACCTTCTACCTCAGTAAAATTTCTAGGGATCCAGTGGTGTGGGACCTGTCAAAATATTCCGTCTAAGGTGAAGGATAAGTTGCTGCATTTGGCCCCTCCTACCACCAAGAAAGAGGCACATTGCCCAGTGGGCCTATTTGGATTTTGCAGGCAACACATTCCTCACTGGGGTGTGTTACTCCGGCCCATTTATCGAGTGACCTGAAAGGCTGCCAGTTTTGGGTGGGGTCCAGAACAGGAGAAGGCTCTGCAACAGGTCCAGGCAGCTGTGCAAGCTGCTCTGCCACATGGGCCATATGACACAGCAGATCTAATGGTGCTTGAGGTGTCAGTGGCAAGCAGGGATGCTGTTTGGAGCCTTTGGCAGGCCCTCATAGGTGAACCACAGCGGAGGCCTCTAGGATTTTGGAGCAAGGCCCTGCCATCTTCTGCAGATAACTATTCTCCTTTTGAGAGACAGCTCTTGGACTGTTACTGGGCTTTGGTGGAAACTGAACATTTGACTACGTGTCATCAAGTCACCATGCAACCTGAACCGCCTATCATGAACTGGGTGCTTTCTGACCCATCCAGCCATAAAGTGGGTCATGCACAGCAGCATTCCATCATCAAATGGAAGTGGCATATATGTGATCAGGCTTGACCAGGTCCTGAAGGCACAAGTTAGTTACATGAGGAAGTGGCTCAAATGCCCATGGTCTCCACTCTTGCCACCCTGCCTTCTCTCCCCAAGCCTCCATGGATGGCCTCATGGGGAGTTCCCTATGATCAGCTGATGGAGGAAGAGAAGAGGAGGGCCTGAATCACAGATGGTTCTGCACAATATGCGGGCACCACCTCAAAGTGGACAGCTGCAGCACTACTGCCCATCTAGGACATCCCTGAAGGACAGCGGTAAAGGGAAATCTCCCCAGTGGGCAGAACTTCGAGCAGTGCACCTGGTTGTGCACTTTGCATGGAAGGAGAAATGGTCCAATGTGTGATTATATACTGATTCATGGGCTGTAGCCAATGATCTGGCTGGATGGTCAGGGACTTGGAAGAAGCATGATTGGAAAATTGGTGACAAAGAAATTTGGGGAAGAGGTATGTGGATGGACCTGAGGGGTCAAAAATGTAAAGATATTTGTATCCCATGTGAGAGCTCAGCAATGGGTGACCTCAGCAGAGGAGGATTTTAACAATCAAGTAGATATGAGGACCCATTCTGTGGACATCACTCAGCCTGTTTCCCCAGTCACCCCTGTCATCACCCAATGGGCCCATGAACAAAGTGGCTATGGTGGCAGGGATGGAGGTTACACAGGAGTTCAGCAACATGGATTTCCACTCACCAACGCTGACCTGGTTATGGCCACTGCTGAGTGCCCAATTTGCCAGCAGCAGAGACCAACACTGAGCCCTCAATATGGCACCATTCCTCGGCATGATTAGGCAGCTACCTGGTGGCAGGTTGATTATATTGAACCTCTTCCATCACGAAAAGGGCAGTGGTTTGTCCCCACTGGAATAAACACTTACTCTGGATATGGGTTTGCCTATCCTGCACACAGTGCTTCTGCCAAGACTACCATCTGTGGCCTCACAAATGCCTTATCCACTGTCATGGTATTTCACACATCATCACCTCTGAACAATGCACTCAGTTTACGGCTAAAGAAGTGCGGCAGTGGGCTCGTGCTCATGGAATTCACTGGTCTTACCATGTTCTCCATCATCCTCAAGCAGGTGGATTGACAGAACAGTGGAATGGCCTTTTGAAGTCACAATTAAAACACCAACTAGGTGGCAGAGTTCTCCCAAAGGCCATGTATGCTCTGAATCAGCATCCAATATATGGTACTGTTTCTCCCATAGCCAGGATTCACAGGTCCAGGAATCAAGGGGTAGATGTGGAAGTGGCACCACTCACCATCACCCCTAGTGATCCACTATCAAAATTTTTGCTGCCTGTTCCTGCAACATTACGCTCTTCTGGCCTAGAGGTCTTACCTCCAGCACGAGGAACGCTGACACCAGGAGACACAACAATGATTCCATTAAACTAGCAGTTAAGATTGCCACCTGGACACTTTGGGCTCCTCCTACCTTTAAGTCAACAGGCTAACAAGGGAGTTACAGTGTCAGTTACAGTGACTGACCCAGACTATCAAGATGAAATCAGTCCACTACTCCACAACAGAGGTAAGGAAGAATATGCATGGAATACAGAAGATCCATTAGGGCATTTCTTAGTATTATCACGCCCTGTGATTAAGGTCAATGGGAAACTATAACAGCCCAATCCAGGCAGGAGTACAAATGGCCCAGATCCTTCAGGAATGAAGGTGTGGGTCACCTGTTGCAGGAAGTCAGGGACCCCAAACAGATGGACCGGCTGAAGCCATGGCAGAAGAACGTCGATTGTGAAGATTTTATGGACATTTATTAGTTCCCCAAATTAATACTTTTATAATTTCTTATGCCTGTCTTTACTGCAATCTCTAAACATAAATTGTAAAGATTTCATGGACACTTATCACTTCCCCAATCAATACCCTTGTGATTTCCTATGTCTGTCTTTACTTTAATCTCTTAATCCTGTCAGCCGAGGAGGATGTATGTCGCCTCAGGACCCTGTACTAATTGCATTAACTGCACAAATTGTACAGCATGTGTGTTTGAGCAATTTGAAATGTGGGCATCTTGAAAAAAGAAAAGGATAACAGCAATTGTTCAGGGAATAAGAGAGATAACCTTAAACTCTGACCGCCGGTGAGCCGGGCAGAACAGAGCCATATTTCTCTTCTTTCAAAAGCAAATGGGAGAAATATCGCTGAATTCTTTTTCTCAGCATGGAACATCCCTGAGAAAGAGAATATGTGCCTGGAGGTATAGGCTTATAAACAGCCCCCCGAGGTGCGCCTGTCTCTTATGTCGAAACTGCAGAGACGAAATATACTCCAGTCTCCCATAGCACTCCCAGGCTTATTAGGAAGAGGAAATTCCCGCCTAATAAATTTTGGTCAGACCAGTTGATCTCAAAACCCTGTCTCCTGATAAGATGTTATCAATGACAATGGTGCCCGAAACTTCATTAGCAATTTTAATTTCACCTCGGTCCTGTGGTCCTGTGGTCCTGTGATCTCACCCTGCCTCCACTTGCCTTGTGATATTCTATTACCCTGTTAAGTACTTGATGTCTGTCACCCACACCTATTCACACACTCCCTCCCCTTTTGAAAATCCCTAATAAAAACTTGCTGGTTTTTGTGGCTTGTGGGGCATCATGGATCCTACCAATGTGTGATGTCTCCCCTGGATGCCCAGCTTTAAAATTTATCTCTTTTGTACTCTGTCCCTTTATTTCTCAAGCTGGCCGACGCTTAGGAAAAATAGAAAAGAACCTATGTGATTATCGGGGCAGGTTCCCCGATAGTCACCCCACTAGGAAAAAAACCAAGACTTGCTAAGGTGCTTGCTGAAGGCAAAAGGAATACAGGATGTATAGTAAAAGAAAGTAGTCATCTATACCAGCTATGATCATGTGACCAGCTGCAGAAACAGGAACCGTAATTGTCATGAGTATTTCCTCCCTCTTTTGTTAAAAACATGTTTGGGCATGTATACATTTGTACTTAGAAAATATCTTCAGTTTATTTCCTTTTTCCTTTATCATATGACATAAGATTTATTGACTTCATATCAGCATTTAAGTATTCTTAACTTTATACAACAGTACATTTGGGTTTGGGATTGATGTGTTTCCAGTTGTACAAAGGATAGTTGTATTATGTTAGGCAAAATTATGTTTTTAGGCAAAAGACTTATTATTGTCTTTATTTGAAGATTACGTATAATCTCAGATGTGTATGGGTTCAAGCTGACAAGGGATAGACTTGTGATGGTTACTGAGTGTCAACTTGACCGCATTGAAAGATGCAAAGTATTGGTCCTGGGTGTGTCTGTGAGGGTGTTGCCAAAAGAGATTAACATTTGAGTCAGTGGGCTGGGAAAGGCAGACCCACCTTTAACCTGGGTTAGTACCATCTAATCAGCTGCCAGGGTGGCTAGAATATAAAGCAGGCAGAAAAACATGAAAGACTAGACTGGCCTAGGCTCCCAGCTGACATCTTTCTCCCATGTTGGATGCTTTCTGCCCTCAAACATTGGACTCCAAGTTTCAGTTTTGGGACTTGGACTGGTTCTCCTTGCTCCTCAGCTTGCAGACAGCCTATTGCTGGACCTTGTGATTGTGTGAGTTAACACTTAATAAACTCATATATATATATATGTATATATATATACACACACACACACACACACACAGATATACAGATATACATATACGTATATGTATATCTGATTAGTTCTGTCCCTCTAGAGAACCCTAATACAACTCGGTATGTCTCAAGTATTGCAGTCATAAAATAAGCACATTACAAGCATTATCTCATACACTATTTTTATGAGCTATATGTTATTATCATCTCCATTTTACAGGTTATGTGATGGAAGCACACACATGCCCCAGGTCACACAGCTAGCAAGTAGCGGCGTTTGAATTCAAACCCAGATTTGTCTGACATGAACGTCTGCTTTTAATAACTTTGCATTATGCTGAAACTAAGAGAACTGCCATTTGAAAGCATTTAATAGCCGGGCATAGTGGCTTATGCCTGTAATCTTGACACTTTGGGAAGCTGAGGAGGGAGGATCGTTTGAGGCCAGGAGCTCAAGACCAGCCTGGGCCACTTGGTGAGACTCCATCTCTACCAAAAAAAACAAAAAACAAAATAAAATTAGCTGATTGTGATATGGCATGGCTGTAGTCCTAGCTACTCAGGAGGCCGAGGCGGGAGGACTGCCTAAACCCAGGAGATCAAAGTTACAGTGAGCTACGATCATGCCATTGCACTTTAGCCTGTGCAACAGAGCAAGACCTTGTCTCAAAAAAAAGAAAAAGAAAAAGAAAAAAGGATTTAATGATATGTTTTTGTCTTAAGTTGATAATGGACTCTGATGATTTGGTTAGATACATGACCTCATCATTGCTGTTTAATATTTATGGCACATAATTAAAATAAAACAGGCTCTTGAAATTCTAAATCGAACCATCCAGAGACCTGAGTAAAAATTCTCAAAGAACAGCACTAGAGCATATAATTTCACCTGTAAATGTAGTAAGATACAAATGAAAAATCTCAGTGCCTCAATTGTAAAACTAAGATAACAGAACTTCAAAGAGATAAAGAGGCTAATATTCTAGACAGTCTCCAATTAATTCCCCAAAGCCCCTGACTCATTTCTACAGAGAGATATTGGGGCTGCATCCTGCTGCTGGTTCTTAGCCATCAGCTCTTTTCAGCCACCAGGCCTGCCACTTTCACTCTCAACCATGTGTACCAGTAGCCTACACCTTAAATCTTCACTGCTTCACCTCTACCTTCAAATATTCCCCAATGTTAATCAGTCTTCCAACAGCAGGAGAGGGGGCAAACAGCACAGCCATCTCACCGTTCCCTTCCCCATTCCTCTCAGGATGAAAATCAGTACAGCGTTGACAAGTTCTCCATCTCTTTCCTCCTGTTTTCCATTGCTTAACTCCCCACTAATTAGTTTACTAACTTACTAAAGCACACAAACCTCAGGCTTATAATTCAAATCTGTGCATTACATTACCAAAATTACAAGTTACTATCTTTCTGATCATTTTGGATGGCTCACAGAAATAGTCAAAATCAAGAGTGTTGTAGTCATGAATGTCACTGATCTAGTTTAACTTTCTTTTTGCTAAAATGTATAAGACAAAATTTTTTAAAATCTTGATACATTGCATACAGTCTATCCTAACTTAAACTACTATGTGCAGTCTTTCACATATTCTCATGTTCAACAGAAATTTTACTTTTGTTATTTTTCCAATAATGATCTGTACTGACTTAGTCAGTCTCCCTAACTAAGCCACTACAATAAAAGTATTTTGGAACCTTGCTTAGCACCAAAAGATTTTAACAGTCTACATCTAACCTCTTTAGAGTGCTGCAAGCAATTTCCTAGGACTTGACCACATCCTGAATTATACATTTTGCCTAAAAAATGCATGCAAACATCACTAATATGCCTTTTATGATACATTTCTAGTGTCAAATGGCAAGAAAATCAAAAGATCTGCTTAGTCTTCTCCAGGCGGAAAGCAAGATAACAAAGATATTCTTTTCATTAAAGAACTCAGATGTCTATTTTTCTTCTGAGCCATCACTTTTATCATTTTCTTAAAAATCTTTTGGCAATGGCCAGGCACAGTGGCTCATGCCTGTAATCCCATTACTTTGGGAGGCCAAGGTGGGTGGATCGCTTGAGCCCAGGAGTTTGAGACCAGCCCAGGCAACATGGCAAAACCCTGTCTCTACAAAAAATACAAAAATTAGCCAGGCATGGTGATACCTAAGTAACCTCCCACTCATGCTCAGGCCAAATTCTTAGAAACCATTAATATAAAACTCTGTGGAATATCTTCCTCCAAAGAAATCAAATTCTATTCACAAATGTTAATTTCACTTTTGTCCCAGCTACTCAGGAGGTTGAGGCAGGAGGACTGCTTGTGCCCAGGAGGTCCAGGCTGCAGTGAGCCGAGACCGCGCCACTGCATTCTAGCCTGGGATACGGAGCAGGACCCTCCCTGTCTCAAAAAAAAAAAAAAATCTTTTGGCAAGGACTAAATATAGGGACACAACACTAGTCGTGAAGAGTACTTTGCCACTGCCCTGCTCTTCAGTTTGATCATAAAAGCCAACTAAGACAAAAATTAAAGGGAAAAAATATAGAATGAGGACTGTCACAGATGAAATCAAATTAATTAGAAGATATTAACAAATCTCAATTAAATGTAATTCAACAATACATACATTTTAAAAGCAATATAATGGTGTTCATTCTCATGAATTTGATTTAACTATTACACATTAAATTGTTCAGGCACTTACTTTATCAATATTTTAGATTCCACATTGCAATAAGATTACGGAAAAATGAAATTAAACTTTACGGAATGATGGAAACAAGATTACAGAATTAGCCACCAAACTTCATTTTCAGGGAGTAGAAGAAAAAATTGGTTTAAACCAGTTTTCTACCATATTGAATAATATGGTAGAGATGACCTGTGAACACATATTTTTAGTAGATAACCACATTAAAAATAAAAGAGAAGGCAGAGTTCTGGATAAGAAACTTTTAAAATTTCTTCCACTTCTAACATAGAAGTAGTGATTAAAATTTAGTCACAACATGCGAGAGTTAATGGGTATAGAGTACAGGATGGTGGAAATAAATACAGAATAAGTCTTAAAATACATTTAGGACTAAAATACATTAGTACTAAAAATAAGCTCTCTAATAAGATCTTTCTTGATTGTCCTTTGCTTCTTTTCTTTAGATATACTGTATGGTGAAAAGTTGACAGGTTCTGATTAATATAGGTTTTACTTTCTAAAAACATATCTGAATTTCATGACTGGAAGGCTTAGAGATGGATACCACTTTAAATATATAAGTTAACAGACAGATGTAAGGATTTAACATCAGAGCACCTTTTACTGAATTGAGTAACTTCCCAGTCATGCTTTGGCCAAATTCTTAGAAACCATTAATATAAAACTCTGTGAAATATCTTTCCTCCAAAGGAAGCAAATTCTTTTCACAAATGTTAATTTATCCTTTTAATTTCTTTTAAAGAGATATAACATAACACAGTAAGAACAGTTTCCATCAGACTGTTAGCTGACAGTGTGGCATGAGAGTGTGTGTGTGTGTGTGTGTGTGTGTGTGTGTGTGTGTGTGTGTGTGTGTTTCTCCTAAGCTTTGTTCTTTCCGGTGACAACTCAGGTAGGAGGATATGAGAATTACAATGGCTGAGCAGAATATCCACCTTTGCGTAGAAGTTTCATGCCACATTGGAGTTTGTGCCTTATGTAGCAACTCCATAAATACAGTTTTCAGGGTGTCTAAAAGGAACAGACTCAATTACAAGAATCATTGCACTCTGGAAAGCCCGAAGATATGTCTTTCTCCTCAGGCATTCATCATTTATTCATCCTAGTCCAGTTGTAGTCATCTAATGAATAAGGGAACATTTTTACCATAAGCAACATTGCCTGCCTTTGTCATATTTCCAAGGGAACAAAGTTAGAAAGCAAAGACAAGTCAAATTCTTACACAGAAGGAAAGGGCTTTGTTAACCCTTTTCTATATCTTAATATTTATTCCAGTCATTATTTTTAATTGCAAGGAATCACTAAAGCTAGATCAAGAAAGAAGGATATACTATTCTGGACACAGGCCCTGGCAAAGATTTCATGACGCAGATACCAAAAGCAATTGCAACAAAAACAAAAATTGATAAATGGGACCTAATTAAAATAAAGAGCTTCTGCACAGGAAAAGAAACCATCAGCAGAGTAAACAATCTACAGACTGGGAGAAAATGTCTGCAAACTATGCATCTAACAAAGGTCTAATATCCAGAATCTATAAGGAGCTTAAAAAAATTAATGAGTAAAAAATAAACAACCTTATTAAAAACTGGGCAAAGGACATGAACAGACACTTCTCAAAAGAAGACAAACAGCCAACAAACATAGGAAAAAATGCTCAACATCACTAATCATTAGAGAAATGCAACTCAAAACCACAGTAAGATACCATCTCATGCCAGTCAGAATGACTATTATGAAAGTCAAAAAATAACATATGCTGGTAAAGTTGTGGAGAAAACGGAATGTTTATACACTGCTGGTGGGAATATAAATTGATTCAGCCACTGTGGAAAGCAGTTTGGAGATTTCTCAAGAACTTAAACTACTATTCAACCTAGCAATCCCACTGGGTACATATTCAAAGGAATATAAGTCATTCTACTTTGCTGTTATATAAGGGATATATAATATCAACCTAGGTGCCCATAAATAGTGGATTGGATAAAGAAAAATGTAGTACATAACACCATGAAATACTACACAGCCATAAAAAAACACACAATTTTGCCCTTTGCAGCAACATGGATGAAAGTAGAGGCTATTATCCTAAGTGAATTAATGCAGGAACAGAAAACCAAATGCCACATGTTCTCACTTATAAGTAGGAGCTAAACATTGGGTACACATGGACACAAAGAGGGAAACAACAGACACCAGAACCTATTTGTGGGTGGAGGGTGGGGGGAGGGTGGTGATCAAATAACTACCTATTAGGTACTATGTTTATTATCTGTGTGACAAAACAATTTGTACACCAAACCCTGTGATACACAATTTACCCATATAACAAATCTGCATATGTACCCCCTGAACCTAAAATAAAAGTTGAAAAGAAAAAAAAAAAAGACTCAGTGACCAGGTCATCAAGATTCTGGGCACTGAGAAACGGAAAAAGAACAAAACCAACCTGATATTTTGGACTGGGAACCAGGTGGTCAAATGGATGGAGAGAAGTCATGGAACTGAAAAAGCACTGACTACTCCTGCTTAAGTGTGGAGCAGAGGATCACGTGGAAGCAGTGAAAAAGCTCCAAACTCCACCAAGCTCCTGCAGAAGAATAACCTGAATCTGCTCAGAGACCTGGCTGTGCACACTGCCCATAGCAGGAACAACCCAGACTGGTGAGGTGTGGTCATATTACACAGGAAGGAGGGTGATTCAGAGTTCATGAATATCATTGCCAATGAGATTGGGTCAGAGGAGACCCTCCTGTTCTTAACCATGGTTGATGAGAAAGGTGCTGGACTCTTCTTACTGGCAGGGCGACCTGCAGCTGTGGAGACCTTGGGGCCCAGGGCGGCTGAGGTCCTGGAAAGCAAAGGAGCAGGGAAGAAAGGCTGTTTTCAGGGCAAGACCACCAAGTTGAGCCAGCGGGCAGAGGCACAGGCGCTTCTCCAGGACTACATCAGCACGCAGAGTACTAAGGAGTGAGAGCTTAGGGTGCTCATTTCCTGTTTCCACAGGAATCTTTTGGTCAATAAAATAGTTTGACTCAGAAAAAAAGAAAAGAATGACTATTAAAATGGCACAGTTTTACGGAAATTGAAGAATAAGGCCTTACAGAGATTACAACTCAAAAGTAGTTCTAGATATATCAACATTAACAACTGGTGGAACTTCAAGGGCTCCAGTATTTTGCCACTAATGTGCTAATGTGACTAGTTATTCTGCAAACATCTGCTTCTTTCTCCTTTCACTGCTAATAGGCTTATTATTCCTGTGACGTCTGTACACAAGTCATCACTAAAAATGGCTCAACTTACAAACATCTACTTTTTATGACCTTTCATATACATACAGAATATATAGAATCTAGATATTTATATATCTATATATTTAAATTATAAATATATATATTTTTTGACTTTTATTTTGCATTCAGGGGGTACATATGCAGGTTTGCTACATGGGTATATTGTGTAATGCTGAGGTTTGGGGTACTAATGATCCTGCTACCCAGGTACTAAGCATAGTATTCAATAGGTAGTTTTTCAGCCTTTGCCATTCCCCCCAACTCTAGAGGTCCCCAGTGTTTATTATTCCCATCTTTATGTGCATGTGTACTCAATGTTTAGCTCTCACACTTATAAGTAAGAACATGTAGTATCTGGTTTTCTGTTCCTGCATTAATTCACTTAGTAAAGTGGCCTCCAGCTGTACGCATGTAGCTGCAAAGGACATGATCTTTGTTCTTTTTATGGCTGCATAGTATTCCATGGTGTATATGTACCACATTTTCTTTACCCAGTCCAATGTTGATGGGCATGTAGGTTTATTCTATGTCTTCGCTATTGTAAACAGTGCTGCAATGAAAATATGAGTGCATGTGTCTTTATGGTAGAACAATTTACATTCCTTTGGATAGGTGCCCAATAATGGGATTGCTGGGTCAAATGGTAGTTTAAGTTCTTTGACAAATCTCCAAACTGCTTTCCACAGTAACTGAACTAATTTACATTCCTACCAACAGTGTAAATGTGTCCCCTTTTCTCTGCAGCCTTGCCAACATCTTTTATTTTTTGACTTTTTAAGTCATTCTGAATGGTGTGAGATGGTATCTCACTGTGGTTTTGATTTGCATTTCTCTAGTAATTAGTGATGTTGAGCACCTTTTCATGTTTTTTGGCCGTTTGTATGTCTTCTTTTGAGAAGTGTCTGTTTATATCCTTTGCCCAGTTTTTAATGGGGTTATTTGGTTTTTGCTTGTTGAGTTGTTTATGTTCCTTATAGATTCTAAATATTAGACCTTTATCAGATGCACAGTTTGTAAATATTTTCTCCCACTCTGTAGGTTGTCCATTTACTCTGTTGATAGTTTCTTTTCCTGTGCAAAAGCTCTTTATTTTAATTAGGTACAACCTGTCAACTTTTATTTTTGTTGTAATTGCTTTTGAGGACTTAGCCATGAATTATTTGCCAAGGCCAGCATCCAGAATGGTATTTCTTAAGTTTTCTTCTAGAATTTTTAGTTGGAGATCTTACATTTATATCTGTAATCCATCTTGAGTTAATTTTTGTATATGCCTTTTTATGATCTTTCTAATGACAATTAACACTCTCACAGTAATAATAAAACTAGTATTTGGCATCATTAAATTAATGCCAAGTAAGTTAATGCTAAACCAATGCAATCAACGTAATTAGAAAACATGATAGGCTGATTCAGGAGATTATATAATGAAGCAAAGGAGAACAAAGCTGGGAATTACAGCTGGGCCAGCCAACCAAAAATATTCACCCCTTTTAAGTATTGTTTCCCCTCTAAGTATTGTTACAGATGAAAAAACTAAGGCCAAGAGAGATTAATTTTTCCAAGATCAAAAAATGAATAGTGACATTCTCAGGCTATTTCCAGGTTTACTGAAGGCCTGATGATACAGGAAGAAGTAAAACATGTAAACATGAACCTCAGGCACAGCGAAGAATTGTCTTATGTAATAATAGGTAGAAATTCAGGTGACAAAGCAGTTGTTCTACAGACTATTCTGAATTCCTCTGCCCTGTCTGATTTCTTACTCTCTGCAGGCTGTGCCAACTGCTAAACTTCACAATCACCACAGTGAGAAACAAGGGAAGTAGAGAGGCAATGCAGCCACTCATGTTCTCATCACATATATGCTTTGTATTACTTCTTTGTTGGTTTGATAGTAATCTGAGTAAAAGCAACTTAAGTAAAGTCATCATTTTTGCCCATCTCTGAAGCAAGGCTAAACTTTGTGGTCTGGCCTAACTCACTAACAGAACCATGATTTAAACTAAAGTAGTCTGATTCTGGGGCTTATATTCTGAAACACTATTAACTGCCTCCCATCTAAGTTGTCATATTCTTATGTTTACACAATCCTTGAAAGCACCTGAATTTTAAACTAGTTTATAATTTATTTTAAAGCAACCATTAAACAAAGTTATTTAACAAAGCCATCACAGGAAACCAAGTTATTGTTCATTATGACATAAATATTAGATATAAGACATCAATAGGTTCACCTTATTAGGAATACCAAAGTGAAAATAAAAATAGTTTGCTGAGTTATCCTCAAATGGAAATAAATAGCTCTAAAGAAAGCTTATTAAAGGAAAAAGCTCTGAAGATAGGCTACTGTAATTTTGGTAAAGTTATTAGATTATTAGTAAATCAAATAAAAATTATCATGCAGACATCAATTTCATAAAGCATATTGGCATTTATCTTTATTTTCAATGAATTGCTTTCATTTATCCTTTTTCTTTATTATTACATTTATTTACACTGATGAATTTGGCAACATAGTATAATATAATCTCAATACCCAATTCTAGTATTAGGTCTGCCACTATGCAGCTGTTAACTGTAAACATCACGTTACCTCTCAATAATACATTTTTCTCATGTATAAAATAAAGAATTTATCTGCACTATTAGTTTTGAGGTCTTTAAAGATTACTTTTATTCCAAATTTTTTAAATATGAAAAGCTTTTGAAGATTAAAAAATGTTTTAAAGGTACAAAGATTTGAAAGGAAGAAAACTCATTGTTTGAAGATTTTATGGCTATCAAAAATAAAAATTTATAGTCAATTATTAGAATTAATAGGAGTTTAGCAAGTTGCTAGAACAATATATAAAAGTCAACTACATACACAGCAACAGAAGTTAGAAAATGTATTTTTGGAAAGGTACCATTTACAATAATAACAAAAAATAAGATAACTTTAAAAAGCTACCAAAGATGTTTATGGAGAAAAATTTAAAAATTATAAAACTTGAATGCTATTAAACCCGTAACTAAATAGATAAACCTTATTCATAAATTGAAAGACTTAATACCAAAAAGAAGCCCCTTCTCTCTAAATTAATCTATAAACTCACTGCAATGCCAATGAGAATCCTAACAGGGATTAAGAACTTGACAAACCAATTCCAAAATTAATGTGGAAGAACAAGACCTAAGAATAGGCAAGACCATTCTAAAAAAGAATAAAGCCAAGGAAATCAAGTTAACAGATAGAAAGATAGTGACAGTAGTAAAGACATTGTGGTATTGGTGAAGGAATAAGCATCTTTCTCTTCAGTATCAAAATCTTCCTATCTATTTACAAATCAATAAAGAAATTTCCCCTATGCTTCATAAACCCCATTCATGGTCTTGTTAGACTTGCAAATTGGTCCTACATATGATCTAAACATAAGAGCATCAAGGTAGTGGCCAAACTTCTCCTTTTACCTTGTCACTGTTCTCCTCAGAACACATTTCAACTTCCTAACTATTCTAAGTGTTTCTCTATTCAAGATATTATACACTTCTCCACAAGGAACATCATGTAGAGTGGCAGATCAGCTGCCAATATGTGAATAAAATGACAGATTGTTCAGAATACATAAGTATACTTATTCAAACACTATTATTTATATTTTTAGGAAGTATTTTAGAAAAAACTGTTGAGAAGTGATAGGAGACAAGAGAAGAACATTCAAAGGCATGAGTTAAAATTATCTTCACAATAACTATGATTGTACATTGCAAATTATTTACAAAACTTATTGCAGGACTGAAAAATCCTTTTGTTCATAAAAAATGAGACAAAATCACCAAATATGATTATCAATATATTAAAATAACATAAAATAGTAATAAATGTAAAATACATTTAGAAATTTTAATAAATGAATTGTAATGGCGTAAAAATAAAATCAGTGACCACCCTAGTCAGAGCAATCTATGAAGTTCTACACACAGGGAAACAAAGGAACAAAAGATATTTAGATAAAAAAGAACACAAGATATTCTAGGTTTTCTAGGTTCCACAGCATTTACTTATATCACAGCTATCTTCTCCCCAAGAATTACAACAGTTAATATTCATGTAACATTTACAATTAGAAAATTATTTTAATATACATTATCTCATTTTATTCCTATGACACTATACAGATTGGTATAATTATGTGCACTCATCACTAAAATACCTTATTAAATTCTAGGTGTGCTAAATCACCAAAAACAGAAATAAAAGTAACCATGTAGTAGTTGTCACAACGAATCAACAAATGAAAATATTGAGTTGGAATTAATAAAGTAGTAGTTAAGGCCTGAAGGCTGGATGAAAATTTTGGATTTGTTAGAAAGGCAACAGAGTTACTGCAGGTTCTTAATTGTGGAAGTGAAAAGATGAAAGCAGTGTCTGAGAAATAATTCTAACAGTTGTGTGTAGGATGAGTTGGAGGGGGAAAGGGACTAGAAGCAAGGAATAAACAGCTACAAAAGGGTTGAAGTACAGAAGCACGCACCATAGCTACAATGTATATTGAAGTACATGAATACTGAAGAAGCATGAAGTACATGAAGCATGAAATAATAAAGTCTTAGACAAAAGTAAAAATAAAAATATGAAAAAAGTAAGAAAATGATAAAATCAGAGAGGCATTCCTTATATTTATTTAATATTAACTATTTTTGCACACCCCCTAGTCACCACATTCAACATATATACATTTTAGAATTTAATAAGGTATTTAACGATGAGTATGCATAATTATACTAATATCTATAGACTGTCATAAGAATAAAATGAGACAATGTATATTATATACATTTTAGAATAAGGTATTTAATGAGTGTGCATAATTGTAGTAATATCTATAGATTGTCATAAAAATAAAATCAGACAATGTATATTAAAAGAATTCATTCGTTATAAATGTTACACAAATATTAATTGTTTTAATTTCTTGGGGAGAAGACAGTGGTGCTAAAACCATAATGCTCTGGCCATAAAGTCAGAAGACCTGAATTCAAATTGTGATCCTATTTTTATTAATATTTAATTGACCTTAAGCAAGTCATTTAACCACTCTGAGCAACTATTTTTAGTATGTAAAATGGGAAAAAAAATCTCTCATAAAGGTCTCAAGGAATAAATAAAATAATTCATTATAAAATTCCTAACACAGTCTCTGAATTATGGTGGATAGTGAATGTGTGTTACAGGAGAGGTGGGGGAATCCATTTTGGCAGCTGTTATTGAACAGAAAGCCACAAGTATTTTTAAAGAAGCATTTTAAGGAATTACCATACAGGAAGGTTGCTAAACAGCTTATTAACGCTTCACTTCAAACAATGTCCTCTTACGTATAAGGCCAAATCCACAGCAGCATAAAGAGGAATAGGCAAAAGCTATATGATCAACATGATTTAAAAAACAACAATAACAAAAATTAGTGACTTTTTCTACTTACAGAAACATTACCAGAATTTACATAACTGACCAAATAGCTCCTACTTCTAATTCTAATATTTATTAACTGGGAAAGAAGTTAAAAGGGACAAAAGACAAAAAGGAAACAAATGCATCCTGAAGGAACTTAAATGGTAATACATAAGGTCAAGGGTGACTTGTTTTGGGCAAGACTCTCATGGATTTCTGATAGAAAAAAATCAATTGAAGTGCCCTGGTAAGATTGCCCCAGCCATAGATCCCTCAAGAATAAGTTAGAAGATAGTTCACAAAAATCAACTATAGCTGGGCACAATGGCTCATGCCTGTAATCCCAGTAGTTTGAGAGGCCAAGGTGGGTGGATCACTTGAGGCCAGGAGTGTGAGACCAGCCTGGCCAACGTGGCGAAACCTTGTCTCTATTAAAAATACAAAAACACACCTGAAATCCCAGCTACTCAGGAGGCTGAGGCACAAGAATCCTTTGAACCTGGGAGGCGGAGGTTGCAGTGAGCCAAGGTTGCTCCACTGCACTCCAGCCTGGGGTACAGAGCAAGGCTCTGTCTCAAATATAAAAAACAAGAAAAAAAATCTACTATAGCTCGGCACAGTGGCTCAGTGCCTGTAATCCCAGCACTTTGGGAGGCCAAGGTGGGAGGATCACTTGAGCTCAGGAGTTCAAGAACAGCCTGGGCACCATTGTGAGATATCAACTCTACAAAAAAATTAAAAAATTAGCCAGGCATGGTGGTGCACACCTGTAGTTCCAGCTACTTGGGAGGCTGAGGAGGGAAGATCACTTGAGCCCAGGAGGTTGAGGCTGCAGTGAGCCGTGTTTGTGTCACTGTACCCCACCCAGGGCAATGGAGTGAGACAATCAAAAAAAAAAAAATACCTGACTAAAAACAACCAGACTATACAGCACTGTTAGCTCAGTGGGGGTTGAGAAACAAGATTAAGAGAATATAAGTAAATGGTATTCATAAAAGTTTCCTTTCTCGTCTAGACTAATGAGGTTCTACTTAGCTATGGGTCTTTAGCACACTATTCATTCACTCATTCACTCTGCAACAACATACCAAAGAATGCACTGTGAGAAACACATAGTATAACATCCAGCCTTGAAGATATAAGATCAACACATGTAACAAAGTGCCAAAAGAGAGGCACAAATACAGTATTTATGCAAGAAAGACCAAGAAAGCTTTAGGGAATTCATGGATTGAATCTGGACATCAGAAAACTAGAGGGGAAGGAGAAAGGAAAGAACTGTAGGTGAGCGACCAGTGCAAGGTAATGAAGGACAATACAGTGACTAGGAAGAAAATGGCTGGAGCATAAGAGACTAAAACTGAAAGATCAGAATGTCAGATTTGGAATCAGACTGCAAAAAGTCTTCAGTACCAGGATAAGTGATTTGAACTTTATTCTAAATACTCTAAAAAGCTTTGAGTAAGAGGAAATAAAGAACAAAAGTTTTAAATTAGGAAGATTAATCTCACATAAGACTGAAATACAGAATAAGAAAAAAAAACAGTGTTAGATGGACTCAGAAAAGCTATTGGATTTTATAGAAACAATGCATCAGACAGGGATTACTACATAAACTCACATCCACCCAACCTGTAGTAGAGCTAAATTGTATTTTTAAAAACATTATATAGACATTTTACTCTGTGAACTAAATCTTTTGCACTCAGCCAAAAGAGCATGACAGAGACAGATTATGTCTCTCAATCTAATACTAAATGCATTTATTCCCTAGAGTAAACAGGAATGGGAGCTATGATTCTACATTCCCTCAGTCAGCCTCAATTCCCATGTGCTTCGCAGAGCATGCAGAACACAATTCTAGTGTTAAAGATATGTATATTTTTTCATAAACATGGCTCTAATCATAATTAAACCACTTTATTCAGTGTGCAAATGAAGAAAATAGTAATAGCACTGGAGGAAAAACTAGCTGTGGTAGACTTGATGAAAGACAATACTAAACCGTAATTTATGTGCTATTTGGGAAACTTTCAGGAGTGATTGTGGCTCAATGTTTGCTTCACATACTAACCTTAGAACCTAACCCCTACTTAATGCCTTTTCTTCATCTTAATCATACTAAACATACTGAAGGTAGCTAAACAGGGATTTAGTCCAAACAATTATTTGAGGGCAGAAAATTCCCTAAAAATAATGAAACATTTTAGGAAGCTAAAACCAGGCAAATAAAAACATAATCTCCATAAGGTTAGAGACTTGTGTGGGTACAAAGTACAAAAACCTCACCTGCATGGAACTTAGATAAGAAACTGGTCATACTTGAGCTAGAGAGCACTTATGAGGGTCTTATGAGTGTATCTTTGCATTTTCTCCCAGAACCATAATAACCCTTTTCCCTGAGTCAATATTTTCAAATATTATAAAATTCTGGCAACCTATTTATTAAAATATCTTTAATATCATACTAACATTTTCTAATGCTGGGGGAAGTCAGGGACCCCAAACAGAGGGACCAGCTGAAGCCACAGCAGAATGACATAAATTGTGAAGATTTCATGGACATTTATTAGTTACCCAAATTAATACTTTTATAATTTCTTACGCCTGTCTTTACTGCAATCTCTGAACATAAATTGTGAGATTTCATGGACATTTATCACTTCCCCAATCATTACTCTTATAATTTCCTATGCCTGTCTTCAGTTTAATCTCTTAATCCCATCATCTTTGTAAACTGAGGATGTATGTTGCTTCAGGATCCTGTGATGATTGTGCTATCTGCACAAATTGTTTGTAGAGCATGTGTGTTTGAACAATATGAAATCTGGGCATCCAAAAGGAATACAATGGCTGCGATTTTCAGGGAACAAGGGAGATAACCTTGTTTTCTCCTGACTAGGGCCTGACTGCCTGAGGGGCCAGACAGAACAGAGTCATATCTTTCTCCTTACAAAAGTGAATAGGAGAAATATCGCCGAATTGTTTTTCTCAGCAAGGAACAGCCCTGAGAAATAGAATGCATTCCTAGGGAGAGGTCTCTAAAATGGCCGCTCTGGGAATGTCCGTCTTATATGGTTGCAGATAAGGGATGAAATAAGCCCAGTCTCCTGTAGCGCTCCCAGGCCTATTAGGATTAGGAAATTCCTGCCTAGTAAATTTAGGCAGACTGGTTGTCTGCTCTCAAACCCTGCTTCCTGATAAGATGTTATCAATGATAATGCGTGCCCAGTGGGACATGAAACTTCATCAGCAATTCTAATTTCACCCTAGTCCTGTGATCTCACTCTGCCCCCATTTGCCATGTGATATTTTATTGCCCTTGAAGCATGTGATCTCTGTGACCCACACCCTATTCGTACACCCCTTCCCTTTTGAAATCCATAATAAAAACTTGCTGGTTTTGCGGCGCAGGAGGCATCATAGAACCTGCCGACATGTGATGTCTCCCCCGGACATCCAGCTTTAAAATTTCTCCCTTTTGTACTCTTTCCCTTTATTTCTCAGACCGGCCGACACTTAGGAAAAATAGAAAAGAACCTATGTTGAAATATCAGGGGCTGGTTCCCCTGATATTCTAACACTAGACCAACAAAATTTAGGGGATATAAATATTTTACTTTTAAAATACAAACTGTGTTTGCTTTGCACAACTGATAAAATATTTCCAAATCATACATTTATTTATTTACCCAATACTAGCTGAGCAGAATCTTTTCTATTGATTTCTATTTATTAAATAACAAATGGCTTAAATCACCAACTGTTTAAATCCTTAATTACCCCACTACAAAGACTTCATAAACACAGTTATAGATAAGCAATTATTTGAAACAGAAATAAGCTTTTAAATAACATTCTTCAGAAACCTAAGGACAAACCTACTAAACATAACATACAAAATACATCCTATTGCTATTGTCTATTCCTAAAAACTCCTTCCAAATCTAACTTAAATCATTTAAATATATCTTAATGATTGACTCATAGAAGAAAGATTAATTTACCAAAGAAAAACTATTGCCAAGCCATGCATAGTGATTCTCTAGAAGAGTATATCCAGTATAGATGCAAGAGCCGTTAAAGACCAAAAGCTAACTACACAGGCCTATTTGAGAAAAACCAATTGACAAATGACAAGAATTATATCTATACACTTGATATAACAAATCAACCTCCTTCTCAGACTTAATGTAATTTTAAAATAGTAATATTATCTAGTTGCCATGATTTCCAGATGAAATATGGAAATTATAGTTTTGTCAGTTACTCAGACTGAAATGATCTATTCACAAAGACTGTAATATAACTTTGTTTCCTCAGTCATTCACTGCTTCCTTTCTGTTCCTGCAGCACTTTATGCATAACTCTTATTTGTTTTTACTGGAAGTACTTGAATCCTGAAAGAAGGTACTATTATTACCATGTAACAAATGAGAAACAAGCTTATTATGGTAAAGTGACTTAAAGAAAAATCATCATTAAAGCCAGATTTCAAAGTCATATCTAACTACAAGGCTCTTTCCACACTGACTCACTGGTACTAAATAAATCAAACCTAAATAACTGAATTGACTACAGTTTCTTGCTATACCTGCTTTGGTAGTAGGAAAAACAAATCTATCATGGACAAAACAATGTAGAAGACATGCTCTGAGTGAAGGTGTGGGGATACTGCCTATTACCTAAACTCACTCCCTACAAGTAGGAAAATTCCCACTTTATGAGTCTTCATATAAAGCAAAGCCCACCTTCCTATATAGAAGCTAACAATGCCATATACTAGCTCTTCCAGTCACCCTGCAGCACAGACATGGGTGCTGAACCTAGACTTTACCAGTATAACATTCCCACCAAGACCTCTATAAGAGAGACAGTAAGAAGTTGGGACAGCAAAGTTCGAATTTTGGCAGCAGGAGGCAATAGCAACATTAAGTTTCAAAAGGAAACAAACAGTAGCAGCTATGCAGTAGCTGAGTCTAGGCTTCAGCAATTTGCAGCTCCATTATTGTCACCAGACTGTTTTAGGTCATTTTTTTGCTATGTCTCTTCTAATATCTAGGCTTCCTTGTTCCTGGCTATTAAAGGATACAACCTTCTCACTAATTTGGCAAGGTAATCAATATGCTTTCAATAAATCCCTTTTCCACTTGAATCAATCAGAATTGCACTCCATTATCTGCAATTAAAAACCCTGACTGAGCCATTTACTAATTAAATACATTACACTAAATAATTATATTTTATCCAATCTTTTTACCTTAGCATTTGTTCTTTTATATAATTTGTCATTATGGTCTTAAGTAGCATCTAATTTATACATGGTAGTATGCTCTAATGACAACAACAAAAAATCTTCAAATCAGATTTTTTTTTTTTACCTTTTTCAAAAGTAACACAAAATACAAATATAATAACAATTATCTAAGGGTTATTTTCACTGAAGTTCAAGGTTAAGCTTTATTAAGGCTTCTTACCTGTCAGGAATACCTAGCCTCTTGACACTTCTATAAACAGAAAGGGTATTTGCAACATGTCGATAATTAAACCAGAATCGGGATGTACACACCTGAAGTATTAAAACAAAAACACAATTTTTATGCATCAAGGCTAACCATGGAGCTGCAGAGTATTTTTCTTTAAGTAGGATACAGAGATCTCTAAGAAACAGTATGCCATAATTCAGGCTTTAAAACAGCAAACACAAAAAATTGTCAGTAAAGGCCAGGCACAGTGGCTCATGCCTGTAATACCAACACTTTGGGAAGCCCAGGCGGGAAGATCACTTGGGTCCTGGAGTTCGAGACCAGCCTGGCCAACATGGCAAAACCCCACCTCTACTAAAAATACAAAAATTACCCAGGTGTGGTGGCGTGCACCTGTAGTTCCAGCTACTTGGGAGGCTGAGGCATGAGAATCACTTAAACCTGGGAGGTGGAGGTTGCAGGGAGTGGAGATGGCACCACTGCACTCCAGCCTTGGCGACAGAACAAGACTCTGTCTCAACAAAAAAAGAATTGTCAGTAAAACTAATCGCTCCAAAGAGAAGTCTTTCATAACTAGTATTAGATTTTAAAAAACCATTCAGCTTAAGAGGAAGCATATCTTTGGGAAATTTAATCAAATACTGAACCAACTTAGTTATCACAATTTCTGTGACTCAGTAACATTCCTATTTCTAAAAAATTAAATTCTTTAGAATCAAAGACAATGCCCATAATTTCTTCACAGAATAGAGAAGAAAATTAGCTACATAGGGTTATACAATATTTGTTTCATTCCACATTGCTTCCTTTATTGTGAGAAATGTAGGACACAGGATAAAACATAACATATAAAACAGTTGTAAATGTACATAAGAGAGTGCATTATAAAGAAGCTATTGAACTCAAGAGAAAATTAAAAACAATCCAACCAAGTTTTATAGTTTAAAAAAATTCCTAAGAATTATATTAAAGGTGCTAGGAAAATCTAATTCCATGCCTCAAAAAAGTTAAGTGTTGTTGAGAACCCATTCAAAGGTAGATAAATATAGATTGGGGTCACTTGGTAATATATCTACCAAGTACAATCCCGGCTTCTATCACATGCCTGTGCCTTTAGCAGGTATAATGACAATTTTGAGAACAGCATAGGTGTTCTTGCCCCTGATGAACAGAAAGGAACTACATGGTTTTTTTAAATTAAGTTTTCAACCTAGAATCCAATCAGGAAAAGACTAAATTTTTGACTATATAAAAATATAAAATTCCATATATCAAAAATATCATAAAATTCTAGCTGGACACAGTAGCTTACACCTATAATCCTAGCAGTTTGGGAGGCCAAGATGGAAGGATCACTTGAGGTTAGGAGTTAAAGAACGGCCTAGGCAACACAATGAGACCCCCATCTCTACAAAAAAAAATGTAAAATTTAGCAAGGAGTGGTAGTTTGTGGTTGTAGTTCTAGCTACTTGGGAAGCTGACGTGAGAGGATCACTTGAGCCCAGGAGTTCAGGGCTACAGTGAGCTATGATCACACCACTGCACTCCAGCCTGGGAGACAGTGTAAGACCTCATCTCCAAAAACTCCCTTTTTAATTTTAAAAAATAAAGTATAATTTATTAAAGTTTCACTATACTAATATGTAAAATATTGGACAAAAAAAAGAAAACTGTAGTTGTAATACAATGCTCAGTAATGTTTCTTTTTCATCTTTTATTTTTTACCAGGTTACTAAAATTGAAGAGAGGTTTGGTTAGAGGTTTCCCAGAGCAAGGAAGGCTTTCATATGTGTGTCAGTATAATCTAACAGTATTTTAGTTCCAAAAGATAAGCCCTTTGCAATTGGTGGCCTGCACATAGGCAGTTATTGCCTCTTGAACATGGAGGGGCTCCTAGTTTCCTGTAGAAAAAGTTTACCCTGTCAAATTGGTAGATGATGACCTGGCTCCCAATAGTTCTCCTTACTTTTAAGTAGGCATTGAAATACTCTCTCCTTATCTTTAGCAGTCTTTTCTCAGTAACTTCAGAAAAATTTCTTGTGAAGGGTAGCATATATAAGAGGTTTTTTTCTTGAAGAACAAGAAAATGAGACATGAACCCATGTTACACTGTCCTATTTAATCACAATGCTATTATATTTAAAACAAACAAGTATAGAACCTGTAATCACCCTATTTACTTATAGGAATGTATAGATAATTCATTATCTATATTTTTATCAAATGTTTTTGTCAAATGATTCTCAAATTTACAAAGCCTCAAACATTCGTTTGGCGTCGGTAAGTTAATTATAGTCTTGCATGTTTATTCTGCACTTTAAGCTGAATTCCTCTATCCATCTCCTTTACATTCCCACTATGTTCTTACCATTTATAATCCCCAGTTTTCTTCCTTTTCCAACATGCATTACTGGCTTTGAGATGCGGTACATTCTCTGCTCCCTTTTTCACAAAATCAGCTTCCTTTCCTGCCTCTTTGAACCTATTCTCTATTTCCCCATTGTTTCTTCCAGTCCAATCCTTGTACATGTTTTTTCATTAAGTCAAACATTATATTTTCTAATCATATAAATGCCATTAAATGAAACTCCAGTAATGAAACTATTATCCAAATATTTTCCAAGCATAGGAAAAACAAATTTGATTATGTGAATTCTGTTTGAGGAATTAAAACTACAAATTTCTGAATCCAGAAAAATTAAAGATGGTAATTCACACTAAGGTTGGGCAAAAGGCAGAAGAAAAAAAAAAGGCCAATAAGCAGGGCTTACTAAAAATCAAAACAATGCAAATTAAAACAAAATGTAATGTGTTGACCAGCAGTCAAAAAGTTAAGATAAAAATTAAGAATACATAGCTGACTTGAATTTAGAAAAAGAGCCACAGTCTTTCTGGAGGCAATCATGCTCCATGACTTCACATTCTTACACTTAGGAATTTATCCTAAAGAGAAAATCAGTCAGGTCACAGTTATGTGTATAAGAATCTTCAACACAGCCCTGTTTACAATAACAAAAAATTTAGATTCTAAATGCCCATAAACGGGAGGTTACAGTACATTCACAAAACGGAAGAAAATACAGCTTTTGGAAAAGATTATATATCTCCATACCTACTGGCAGGGAAAGATCCCTAAGATAACACTAAAGGGTTGCAAAATAGCAGGTATAATATGATCCCAATTATATAAAATCATATATCTATATATCTTTATGTTTATATATGAAGAGGGAAAGGGCTTGAACAATGCTCACCAAAATATTAACTCTGGGATGCGGGACTTGAAGCCATTTTCCCTGTCTTCTTTAATTGAGGTGAAATTCACAAAACAAAATTAGTCTGCCTTCTTTAAACTTTTCTGTATAACTTGAACTTCTACCGTGGTCATTTATTATTTTTATAAGGAGAAAAAACAACTGAAAAAATTTTAAAAAGTGTAAATAGAAAGTATCTATCAACTAATACTATAAATAACAGATGCAATTAGTAGTTTCCAGCATTAAAATATTTCTACCTCTTATAAAATGTTTCCTTTAACAATAGCATTCCTAATTTATTCTTACATTTATTTTCAGATCACCACTTGACAGATATTCTGAGGACAAAGAATATTACTAGAGTATTATAGTTGATGTGGTCAATTTAAAATATAGCCAAATCAAAATAAAGAATTTCTGATATAAAATGTAAAAAAATAAATTGTATTTTCAAAAATTTGATTCACACAAATTTCTCAGATACATATCTAATGTGAACAGCAAGGTATACTTTTACAGTATACTTACCAGAACAGCCCAGTTGTTTGTATGGCCACTTCTAAAGAATTGTTCTGCTTGATCCTACATAAAGCAAAACAAATAGAAGAAAAAGGCACAATTTCTCAGAATAAAGACTGATAATGGACAGTTGAGATTCGTGTAGTTTTTACAGTTGTAATAACCATCATCTTACGTAAGTTTATGAAGATTCCAGTATTTGTCATTATGGACCACACAAAGAATCAAAAGAGCTTATTGCTTAAGACACTATAAGGACAAAAGTCCTGAACTGGAAATCTGGAGAACTGGATTTCATTTTTGGCTTAGACACCAATTAAACAGAGTGACCTTGATTAAGATACTTAACCTCCCTGGAGACTCAGTTTCTTCATGTGCAAAATGAAAGCAATGCCAATCCTACATCACAGGGCTCTTTTAGAGAACTATAAGGTATATGTGCAAGAGCTTCTGCTTTAAAATATTATTTAGCATTACTCAAATGAAAGCATACTTACTATATAACTCATATCTTTCTATTTCCCATACCCTGAGAATTATTAAGAAAGTAGAATGTATGTTCAATTAAGAACGTACAATCTGCTTGTTCAACATTTAACAAGGCTATTATTTAAAACTGCAACCTCGCCCCACCATTTTTCTTACTATAATTTATTTTTTCTACTGTGTTTATCATCTTCTTACATTATATATATAATTAACTTATTTATTATGTGTATTAATCGTCTGTCTTTCCCAAAACAATGTAAGCTTCAGTAAGGCAGGGGCTTTCATCAGTTATATTCAACGATGTATTCCAAGTAACTTTGGCATATAGTGGGTTTTTAATAAATATTTTTTGAATTAATGAATCCATGGTCCAAACGCCTTTACTGTTGGTGAACAAATCAAGAGTCACCTATGGAAAACTGAAACCGCATGGTTGATAGGTTCAGAATATGGTAAGAAGGTATTACATAAAGGTTGTACTATAAAGTTGTAACTTTCAAAATCTCCTTTTAGGTTGAACTCTGATAATTCCTCTATTAAAGTGATCACTCTCTACAGTGAGAAGGCAAGGTAAAAATGTATATGCCAGGAATTTAACCAAAGATTAATATTTCACTTTTAGTAATGCCATACAGAAAATTTTTATCCTCGTGAATTGCTTGTGAGATATAATCTCCCTACATCCTCAACAAAAACAAAACTATCACTCTTTGAACTTCTCACAGACATCTTTTTAATCCTTTAATCATTTAATAGTCATCTCAGTTGATTCTCTAAAATCTCTGCAATTATGTTAACCAATTCTTTAATACTGGTCACAATATTAAAAATTAAAGATCAGACAAATGTGCTACAACACCCATAAAGATTGCTGAGGTTTCTTTCTTTCTTTTTTTTTTTTTTTCTGGGAGATATAATTGAAAGAGAGAGGGGCCTGATTGCTTTTAAACATTTTATCTCAAACACAGACAGGTCTTCTTCATATGCTTCTAATTTTCCATTCAGTCCTGTAATTGTGAATGACTTATTTCATGTCTTCATTCTACACATAAGTTAATATGCTTCCTGTTAAAAATTTCATTCAGTATCCATTCTTACTATGTTCTAGGTACTTTATTTGAACTCACCAATATAGCTGATTGAGCACATCCTCTAGCATTCTGCCAGGGACCACTTCACCAATCTATTAAAGTAAGTCTAAATTATATTTGCCATCTCAAGACACTAAAATTTTCTAACACCATCCTGACACCTAATGAACATGATTTTGATTATATATTAAAATAATAGTGGATATAAGCCATACTGACCTCAGATCAGCTCCCAAACATTAATTACTAGACCTGTCAGAATGTCTAGGTTCAAATCTGGGCTCTATTACTTACTAGGTGTATAAACAGGAAAGTTCTTTAACTTTTCTGTGCCTCCAAATCTCCATCTATAAAACAGTAATAATATTATCTGACTCAGAGAATGTAGGAATAGTGACTGGAACATACTACTAGCCTGAAAAACATTAACAGCTTTAATTTTGAGCTAACAAGAAAATTTCAGGGAGAATAAATTTAAACTTCAACTTGTACACACATCTGTACCTGTGTGCACAAGCACACACACAAGTGTAAACACCCAAGTATTGTATATGCTGCCTACAAGAAACTCACTTCACCTATAAACACGCATAGACAAAGTGAATGAATGAAAAAGGACATTCCACACAAATGGAAAACAAAAGGGAGCAGGAGTAGCTGTACTTAGATCAGATAAAAGACTTTAAATCAAAAACTATAAAAAAGAGACAAAGGTCACTATACAACGATAAAGGAATCAATTCAGCAAGAGAGCATACAATTATAAGTATGTATGCACCCAACACTGGAGCACCCAGATGTATAAATCAAATGTTATTAGATCTAAAGGGAGAGAAGAGATCACAATACAATACTAGGTGGGGACTTCAACACTCCACTCTCCATTGGACAGATCATCTGGACAGAAAATCAACAAGGAAACATTGAATTTATTTTATTTTTGAGATGGAGTCTCATTCTGTCACCCAGGCTGGAGTGCAGTAGCATGATCTTGCCTCACTGCAACCTCCACCTCCTAGATTCAAGCGATTCTCCTGCCTCAGCCTCCTGAGGAGCTGGGACTACAGGTGTGCATCACCACACCCAGCTAATTTTTGTATTTTTGGTAGAGACAGGGTTTCACCATGTTGGCCAGGTTGGTCTCGAACTCCTGACCTCAAGTGATCTGCTCACCTCAGCCTCCCAAAGTGCTGGGATTACAGGCAAACAGAACTAACAGATATTTACAGAACATTTCTTCCAACAATGGCAGATTACACATTCTTCTTGTCAGCACGTGGAACATTCTCCAGGACAGACTGACCACGTGGTAGGCACAAAACAAGCCTCAGTGAATTTGTAAAAATCAAAATTATGTCAAAAATCTCTTCTGACTACAATAGAAAAGAACTAGCAATCAATTAACATGACAAATTTTGGAAAATGTTCAAATATATGAAAATTAAACAACACGCTCCTGAACAACCAATGGGTCAAGGAAGAAATTAATAAGAAAATTAAAAATTTCCTTTAATACATGAAAATAGAAACACAACATAACAAAACCTATGAGATACAGCAAAACAGTACTAAAAGGTAGGTTTATTGCAATAATTGCCTACATCAAAAAGTACAAAGATTTAACCTAATAACACATCTCAAGGTACTAGAGAAGAACAGACCAAACACAAAATAAGAAAAGAAATAATACAGATCAGAGCAGAAATTAAAAAAAGAGAGTTAAAAAATACAAAAAAAGTCAATGAAGCAAAAAGCTGGCTCTTTAAAAAAATAAACAATATCAACAAACCTTTAGCCAAACTAAGAAAAAGAGAAGACCCAAATAAATATATTCAGAAACAAAAAAGGAGATATTACAAATGGATACCACGGAAGTACAAAGAATCACTAGAGACTATTATAAACAACTATACACAAATACACTGGAAAACCTAGAAGAAATGGATAAATTCCTGAACACATACAAGCTACCATGACTGAACCAGAAAGAAATAGAAACCTGAATGGACTGAGGCTGAGTAATGCGCTTGAAGCAGTAATAAAAGTCCCTCAATGAAGAAAAGCCCAGAACGGGATGGCTTCACTGCTGAATTCTACCAAACTTTTAAAGAACTAACACCAATTCTTCTCAAACTATCCCAAAAAAATTGAAGAAGAAGGAATTCTTCCCAATTTGTTTTATGAGGCCAGCATTACCCTGACAACAAAATCAGAAAACAAGCATACAACAAAAAAAAGGAAACTACAGGCCAATACCCGTGATGAACATAGATGCAAAAATCTTCAACAAAATACTAGCAAACTGAATCCAACAGCACAACAAAAAGATAATACACCACGATAGAGTAGTGTTAATTGCAAATCAATATACATGATGTATCACATCAACAAAATGAAGGACAAAAAACATATGACTGTCTCAGTAGACACAGAAAGAGCATTTGATAAAATTCAACATCCCCTCACGATAAAAACTCTCAACAAATTGGGTATAGAAGGAACACACCAAAACACAAAAAGGCCATCTATGAAAACCCACATCCAACATCATATTGAACAGGGAAAAGTTGAAATCTTTCCCTTTAAGAACTAGAACAAGACAAGGATACCCACTCTCACCACTCTTATTCAACATACCGCTGGAAGTTCTAGCCAGAACAATTAATCAAGAGAAAGAAATAAAAGGCATCCCAACAGAAAAGGAGGAAGTCAAACTGTCCTTGTTCACAAACAACATGATCTTATATTTAGAAAAACCTAAACACTCCACAAAAAAACTCTTAGAACTGATAAGACTAATTCAGTAAAGTTGCAAGACTCAAAAATCAATAGACAAAAATCAATGGCGTTTCTATATACCAATAATGAACTAGTTGAAGAAAAATCAGGAATGCAATCCCACTTACAATAACTACAGAAAAATTAAACACCTAGGAATAAATTTAACCAAGAAGTGAAAAATCTCTACAATGAAAACTACAAAATATTGATGGAAAATGAAGAGAACACAAAAAGATGAAAATGCTTCCATGCATTGAATTGGAAGAATAAATACTGTATTGTTAAAATGACCACATCACCTAAAGTGATCTACAGTTCAATGCAATCTCTATCAAAATACCAATGATATTCTTCACAGAAATAGAAAAGCAATCCTGAAATATTTGCAAACTATTCATCCAATAAGGGATTAACATCCAAAATATACAAGGAACTCAAACTGATGCTAACAGCAAAAAAAAACAAATAATCTAATTAAAAATGAGCAAAGGATCTGAATAGATATTTCTCAAAAGACATACAAATGGCCCACAAGTATATGAAAAAATGCTCAATATCACTAATCACCACGGATATGCAAACCAAAACCACAATGAGATATCATCTTAGTGCCTATTATCAAAAAGACAAAAAATAACAAATGCTAGTTAAGATGTAGACAAAAGGGAATTGGGAATTCTTATACACTGCTGGTGGGAATGTAAATTAGTATAGCCACTATAGTGAACAGTATGGAAGCTCCTCAAAACACTCAAAATAAAACTACCATATGATCCAGCAATTCCACTACTGGGCATATATTCAAAGGAAAGGAAACCAGTAGGCCAAAGAGATATCTACACTCCATATTTATTGCAGCACTATTCACAATAGCCAAGATATAGCATCAACCTGAGTGTCTATCAGTAGATGAATGGATAAAGCAAATGTGTGTGTGTGCGTGCGCACACGTGTATATATAAAATGGAGTATTATTCATCCATAAAAAGAATAAAATCCTATCATAAACAGGTACATGGATGAGCCCGGAGGAAATTACATTAAGTGAAATAAGTCAGGCACAGAAATTTAAATTTTTTAATTTAAATATCACCCAGATATGGACATTTTTAAAAACTTGATCTCATGGAAATAGAGTAGAATAGAGGCTGGGAAGAATAGGAAGGTGACGGGGGGAGTACAGAGAGACATTCGTTAACAGATACAAAATTACAGAGAGCAGGAATAAGTTCTAGCCTTCTATAGCACTTTAGAGTAACTATAGTAAACAATAATTTATTATATTTTCTCAACTACCTAGAACTCTTTTCTAACATTTTGAATATTATCAACACAAAGAAATGATAAAGTTTTGAGGTGACAGATATGCTGATTACTCTGATTTGATCATTTCATATTGAATATGTCTCAAAGTATCACACTATATACCCCATAAATATGTACAATTATTGTGCCAATTAAAATATATATATTACAAAAAGAGAGGCATCACTTAAAGAGAATACAACATTGGTCAGAAAGTAACGTATCTATTTCTGGAGATTTGTGAAATATCATTAACAGATTTTAGAGTGTACATGTAACCCTCAAGAATATCAATTTTCATTAGAATATCATTTGCTGTAGTAATACAAGTTAAATCTTACGTTAACTACCAATAGAGATGGAAAAAACTGATCTCTGAAATTACTATGGCTAGGATAAAATACACTTAATTTAGCAAGGCAATAACATAGTATTTCACATTAAATGAAACTATAACGGGTTGTCTATTGTTAAGCATTGTTTCTGATAAATTATTGACATGATAAATATAGAATAATAACCTGAACAAAAAGTGTGTGTGTGGCATGTGTGTGTGTGGGTGTGTGTGTGTGTGTGTCTTCCCCCCTCCAAACTCAACAGCTGCCTGGATGTTAAAGAAAGCAATGTGCTACAGTGGTTAAGCATTGATTTGGGAATTCAAAGACCTAAGCTAAAATGCAGGTCCTATCTCACAACTGGCTGTGAAATTGGGGTAAGTCATTTAGCTCTTTAGACTTGACTATCCTCATGTCTCTAATGTGCCTTCCACCTCCAAAGTTCTTACTTCTTTCAGACCTTAGTGAAAAAATTTAGATGGCAAAACTTTTTTGTGGTTGTCTAGACAATACAGTCATTATAAAGTTATCCATTCTACATACAGTAAATGCAGCACCTATTATGTGCCAGATACCATTAATATATAGTGATACAAAAATCACTAAAAAGCATGCTGCTTTCTCTCAAGAATCCAGAGTTCAATAAAGAGGAGCATGCAAACACATTACACTATAATTATTACATTCATTAATTCATCACACTCATTGGGCAACATGCCAGTCACTGCCCTGAGTGCTCCAAATACAAGGCTGGGCAAAAATAGCCATAGTACTGCCTTCGAATAGGTTACTATCTAATTGGATAGATATACATTTAACAGATAAGGAAAGACACACAATATAATGAGTACAACAGAGGGACCTGACCTGGTCAGGAAAGTTTTCCTAAAGAAGTGACTGTTCGGTTAAAATCCAAAAGATGAAGAAAAGAGGAACTACAATTCCAGACAGAGGGGAGACAGCTCTAATGTGAGAAAAAGCTTAAAGGTTTTGAGAAACTGAAAGAAAGTTAGCCTAACTAGAAGTTTGAAAGAGAAAGAAAAAATTTGAAGTGTAGTCAGGGCCCAAAAAATATGCAGGGTTTTTGTTTGTGGGTCATGGTGGAGAGTTTAGAGCAACATTAAGGTGATCTTTTGAGCAACATCAAGGTCCCTGGGTGACATGATTGGAACTGCATTTTTAAAAGTTACTCTGGCTTCAATTTGGAGAACAGATTGAAAGGAAAAAACAACGACTCAAGGCAAAACATTTAGGAAACTGTTGCTCCTATCTCTAAGTGAGATATGATGGAATAACAGTACAAAGCATACACGGGTTATAGTAAATGAGTGCTGTATCAAGTGTACGAATTACAAGAGTAAAGGCAAAGGTAAGAGATAGGGAAACGTTCTACAGAGGTTATGCCTTTACTGTATCTTAGCACATGAACAGAGGAAACACAATGTATAAAATATTGTAATGTGAAAAAGCACAGCAATTATGTAACTACAAAAAACAGTAATAGTATCCAAGATGAAGCAGTCAAAATTAGAATAAAGGAAGGAAACAGAACTTCTATTCACTCATATTTATGTTCTCTAAAAATTATGCTATATAAACATCAAATATATAAATTAACAGTAATTCATAAATATATATGAAGTTCATGCTCAATATCTTTTTTTAACTGATAGGGTGTGTATTCAAAAAGTTTGGAGTCCACTGGTCTAAGCTCAAGGTGCCCAGGTGGTGGGGAGAAGAGGTTCCAATATGGAACACTGGAAAAGTAGGCAAGCACCAGGTCATAACGTTTAGACTTTATTCTGTATGCAATGAATAAATATTTAAAAGATTTCATCAGAAGAATAACCTGATCAGGCTTACATTTCGTGTAGACGAATCTAGCACCAAACTGAGGGAGTATGGAGGCCTATGGAAAACAAGATAAAGTAATCGCAAGAGTCTGGACAAGAAGTGATCACAGCCTGAATTAAGTCAGTGGAACTGGAGAGGTGAGGGCAATTTTAAGAACTCAGATCACAAAATTTAGTGATAATTAGAATATGGGATAAAGAGATTAAGACTCTCAGGTTTCTAGCTTAGGAGCAGCACATCTGGTTGAGAAATGGAGGAGAAAAGGGGTGCTTAGTTTTTCAGTGTCTTTTTAAGAGGATGTAGGATAAGCAGAAGATAAAACTTTGCACACGGATTTTCAAATGTCTCCTGATTATCCCGGATTCTTAGTCAGCTGGATATGCAGGCCTGAAAAAGATACCAGACATCTAGATTGTAGACCGGGACTGAGGAATCATCAGAGTATGGTGAATAGTGAAAGCATTATAGAGCACCAGAACATCCTGTGTCCACGTTTAAAAATGGGAAGCTGGAGGAGCCCAGGATAAAACTAAGCACCCCTTTTCTCTTCCATTTCTTAACCCAGACGTGTTGCCCCTAAGCCAGAAACTTGAGAGTTTTAATAAACACTTATATTTATCCCATGTTCTAATTATCACTAAATTCTATTATCTGGATTCTTAAAATTGCTCTCATCTCTCCAGTTCCGTCTGACTCCTATCAAAACAGAGGGCTGCAGTTGAGTAGTAGGAAAGCAGTTGCTGCACACTGACATTTCACGAGCCTCTTGCTCGTATTTCACCTAAGAACTGCACACATGTAGGAGCAAAGGATCAGGTCCTCCTCTGTCTCCGAGGGTTTGATTATCTCAATTCATCGTTTTAAAACGCTGAAACAGACCAACACTGTCCTAACCCGTGCCCAGTGACACCCTCCTCAAACCCAGCCTGGGTCAGAGGCTGATTGACTCCAGGGGGCTTCCCTCAGCTGCTGTGTATCGGACATCTGCTGGAGGGCTCACAGCCACGACACAGCCGGCCTCCCGGGGCTCTGTGGTCAAATGAGCCAGACTCCTACCTCGATATGACTAGCGGCCACGCTGCCGAAGGACAAGAGCAACACAGCTGCCAAGACAGTCGCAGCCCGGCTGAGGCTGTCGGTGACGGCCATGTTTACCGGCTTCAGACTTCCCGCACCTGAAGGGGCGGAGGCAGTGCCGTAAAGTAGCGCCGCGGGTTTTTGCGACACCATCCGCGCCTCTTCGAGGTGGCCCTCTGGTCCGGCTTTAGAACTGTGCGGTTTTGTGGAGCTCGAGAGTCCGGGACAAGGTAGACGCAGGATACTGACCCTTTTTATTTTTAACTGCATTTTCAGTTTGGAGGTTGTAAAATAGGTATAACATTTAAGAAAAGAAATTGAAAGGTGAGCGGAGGAAAAACCCGTAACTCCTTAAACTTTAAAAACTTATTTCTCTGTTCCCTTATTTCTTTATTTTATTTATTTATTTATTTATTTATTTTATTTATTTTTTTTTTTTTGCAGAGTGCTGCCAATTCTTTGAAAATATGAAGCTGGATGTGGTGGGAAGAACAAGCGTTTTGGCACAAAAAGATGGTTAATTGGATAAACTATACATGGAAAATGTGGGTGGGCGCTGCAATTTAGAGGCTTGGGGTCTACTACCTGGTGAAAGGATTAACATGGGAAGCTAGTTACGTTTTTGTTTCTTGAGTATCTTCTGTAATTATGGAACTAAAGCCTATCTGGAAGAGACACAGCTCGTGTATATGTACGGTCCACCATTCTCTTTATTATGTGAGTTCAGTTTTAATTTATTCATTTCATCTAGTATGACATAAACGTTTCCACGCTGCTTCCTCACAATTTTAACATTTAATGGTGAGATAAAATTCCATCCATTATTGATGCCTCAGCCGAAGTAATTGTCCCTCTGCTGCACAATGCAAAGTTTTTAAGTTTTACTATGAAAATAATATTGTAAAGAGTATCTTTTGTGTGTTTGGCTTTTTAAGTCTGTTGAATTATTTTGTTTGTATAATTTTCCTGAACTAGGAATTTGGGGTCAAAATATTCCAAAACATTTTAATAACTATAAATGATGTTGCTTTCCAAAATGAACAAGCTTACAGCACTATCAGAATACACAACACCAAACCATACCATTTTTTTTCCTTTAAATTCTTTGGTATGAAATGTTACCCCTAGGTAACTATACTTATAATTCTTTGGTTACTATCAAGACCTGATGTCCTTCTTGTGTTTCTAAACTATCTCTGTGTCCTCTGATGTAAATTCTTTGTTTATATATTTATGTTTTGCATATGAATTTGAATAATATATTTATAAATAAGTAACATTAGCCTTTGCCATATTTTATGCTATTGCTTTTCCCATTCTCTTGTCTCTCTTTTCCTTTTATTTGTTTCTTTTGCTATTGCACTTTGTGAGAGGTTTCATGCTATGTAGTCAAATTTAGGTTTTCCATTATGTGAATCCTAGAAAGTAAATACACTGCCAGAATATCTTCCATGTATTCATTAATTCAACAGATATCTATTGGATGCTGATGATTATGAAACAAAGTAGCAAAGATAAGAAGCCATTTGCTCATTCTGCTCCTTTGCCAGCAATATTTCACAAAGCCCCTGACTCATTGACTGTGAGCAGCCTTGTGGAAGAATGCCTTGAAGATCATAAGCAGGATAGGGAACAGGTTTGCACATCTCTTGCCTGAATCACTGAATTTTTACAAAAGGTAAGTTCGGTGATCCTAGCCCTTGCCTCTTCCTGTACATAAGATAATGTCTGACAAGATTAATGATTATGCCTCAAATTCATGACCAGATGTAACTTCATACCCACACTTTGATGAGACTTTACTTGTATTAACCCATTTTCATACTGCTATGAAGAAATACCCAAGACTGCATAATTTCTAAAGAAAAAGGCTTAGTGGACTCACAGTTCCACATGGCTGGGGAAGCCTCACAATCATGGTAGAAGATGAAGAAGGAGCAAAGTCACATCTTACATGGCAGCAGGTGAGAGAGCATGTGCAGAGGAACTACCCTTTATAAAACCATCAGAGGCCAGGCGCAGTGGCTCACACCTGTAATCCTAGCACTTTGGGAGGCCGAGGCAGGCAGATCATCTGAGGTCAGGCATTCAAGACCAGCCTGGCCAACATGGCAAAACCCCATGTTTCAAAATTAGCTCAGTGTGGGGGCACATGCCTGTAATACCAGCTACTAGGGAGGCTGAGGCAGGAGAATCGCTTGAACCTGGGAGGCAGAGGTTGCAGTGAGCCAAGATCACGCTACTGTACTCCAGCCTGGGCAACAGAGCCAGACTTTGTCTCAAAAAAAAAAAAAAAAAGAAATAAAATAAAAATAAATAAATAGATAAATAAAACCATCAGAGCTCGTGAGAACTCACTACCATGACAACATGAGGGTAACTGACCCCATAATTAAATTACTTCCCATCAGGTCCCTCCCTTGACACTTGGGGATTATGGGAGCTACAATTCAAGATGAGATTTGGGTTGGGACACAGCCAAACCATATCATTCCACCCCGGCCCCTCCAAAATCTCCTGTCCTCACATTTCAAAAGCAGTCATGCCTTACCAGCAGTCCCCCAAAGTCTTAACTCATTTCATCTTTAACTCAAAAGGCTACAGTCCAAAGTCTCATCTGAGACAAGGCAAGTCCCTTCTGCCTATGAGCTTGTAAAATCATAAGCAAGTTAAGTTACTTCCTAAATACAATAGGGGTACAAGCATTGGGTAAATACACCCATTCCAAATGGGAGAAATAGGCCAAAATGAAGGGACTACAGGGCCCATGCAAGTCCAAAATCCAGCAGGGCAGTCAAATCTTAAAGCTCCAAAATGATCTGCTTTGACTCCGTGTCTCACATCCAGTTCACACTGATACAAGAGGTAGGTTGCCATGGTCTTGGGCAGCTCTGCCCCTGTGGCTTTGCAAGATATAGCCTCCTTCCCAGCTGCTTTAACAGGCTGGCATTGAGTGTCTCTGGCTTTCCCAGGCATACGCTGCAAGCTGTTGGTGGATCTACCATCCTGGGATCTGGAGGATGGTGGCCCTCTTCTCACAGCTCCACTAGGCACTGCCCCAGTGGGGACTCTGTGTGGGGGATCCCACCCCACATTTCCCTTCTGCATTGCCTTAGCAGAGGTCGTGCATGAGGGCCCTGCCCCTGCAGCACACCTCTGCCTGAACATCCGGGTGTTTCCATACATCCTCTGAAATCTAGGCAGCATTCCCAAACCTCAATTCTTGACTTCCGTGCACCCACAGTCCCAATATCACATGTGAGCAGCCTGAGACTGCACAAAGCAGCAAGGCCCTGGGCCCAGCCCATAAAACCCATTTTTCCTCTTTGGCCTCCTGGCTTGTGATGAGAGGGACTTCCAGGAAGCCCTCTTACATGCCCTGGAGACATTTTTCCCATTGTCATGGTGATTAACATGTGGCTTCTTGTTACTTATGCAAATTTCTGCAGCAGGCTTGAATTTCTCCCCAAAAAATGGGTTTTTCTTTTCTATCACGTCATCAGGCTGCAAGTTGTCCTTTTATGCTCTGCTTCCTCTTGAACGCTTTGCCACTTAGAAATTTCTTCCCTCAGGTACCCTAAATCATCTCTCTAAAGTTCAAAGTTCCACAGATAACTAGGGCAGGGGCAAAATGCCACCAGTCTCTTTGCTAAAGCATAGCAAGAGTGACCTTTATTCCATTTCCCAACAAGTTCCTCATCTCCATCTGACACCACCTCAGCCTGGACTTCTTTGTCCGTATCCCTATTAGCCTTCTGATCAAAGCCATTCAACAAGTCTCTAGGAAGTTCCAAACTTTCCTACATCTTTCTGTCTTCTGAGCCCTCCAAGTCTCTAGGAAGTTCCAGAGTTTCCCACATTTTCCTGTCTTCTTCTGAGCCCTCCAAACTGTTCCAGCCTCTGCCTGTTACCCCGTTCCAAAGTTGCTTCAACATTTTCCATTAACCTTATAGCAGAGCCCCACTACCTCAGTACCAATTTACTGTATTAGTCCATTTTCATACTGCTGTGAAGAAATAGCCAAGACTGGGTAATTTATAAAGAAAAAGAGGTTCAGTGGACTCAGTTCCACATGGCTGGGGAGGCCTCACAATCGTGACAGAAGGCAAAGGAGGAGCAAAGGCACATCTTACCTGGCAGCAAGGCAAGAGAGCATGTGTGGAAGAACTGCCCTTTATGAAACCATCAGATTTCCTGAGATTTATTCACTATCATGAGACCAGCAGGGGAAAAACTTGCCCCCATGATTAAATTACCTCCCACTGGGTCCTACCATTGACACATGGGGATTATGGGAGCTACAATTCAAGATGAGATTTGAGTGGGGACACAGCCAAACCATATCATTAATGTAATTTCTGAGCACATTTGATGTAACTTCTTAACACATGCAGAGCAACCACCACCTATGTTTAAGCTATGGGGTGAATCAATGCTTTGGAGCAATATAACAAACTCTTTGAAAGATTCTCCCAGGTTGCAGTACTCAGTAGGACTTCTGAATAAAATTAACTTTAATTATTTAAAAGCCTGTTTTTTTTTCTTTAGTTGACATAACATACCAGGATATTGTAGCTGGAAATACATAGGAGGTTCTTGCTCTCACGAACCTTACATTCCAGTAAGGAAAACAGTCAATAAGAAAAAAGAAAAATGAATACAATAAATTCTCATGGTGATACAAATAAGGTAAGATGACAGAAACTGAAGGGAGAGGGAGACACTACTTCAGTGAGGTGGTCAGTGAAAACCTCTCTGCAAAGGTGGTGTGAAATCTGAGACCTGAATGACAAGAAAGAACTAGCGATGCAAACATCTGAGGGTGGCACATTTCTAATATTTATTTTTTACTAGTTTTATTTTGTGTTAATTTTATGTTTAACTCTTTAACTATCTGGAATATATTTTGGTACAGGAGTCCCCCTTATCCAAGGGGGATATATATCAAGCCCCCCAGTGGATACCTGAAATCACAGATAGCGCTGAACCCTATATGTACTATGTTTTTTCCTACATATATGTATCTATGATAAAGTTTAATTTATAAATTAGGCATAGTAAGATATTTACAAAAATAATAAAATTGAACAGTTATAACAATATACTGTATAAATCTTATGTGAATGTGATCTCTCTCTCTCAAAATCTGCCATACTTACCTATTGCCAGACCACAGTTGACCATGGCTAACTGAAATCATGGAAAGCAAAACCACAAATAGGGAGGGCTACTGTATGTTCTATAAGGTAATACGTGAATTGTCTATTGCTACATAACAAACCACCCAAAACTTTGTGATGTGTCCAAGCCCAAGGATGCAAGGTTTCCAAGCTTGCAGATCCCAAGGATACCAGGAAACAGGATTCCCAGGAGGCCACTGCTATAATGATCTACCACTATTTTTACCAAAACTGGTATTTGTATTAGGCTGTTCTCCCATTGCTGTAAAAAAATACCTGAGACTGGCTAATTTGTAAAGAAAAGAGGTTTGATTGGCTCATGGTTCCATAGGCTGTATAGGAAGCATGATGCTAGCATCTTCTCAGCTTCTGGGGCAGCCTCAGGAAACTTACAATCATGGTGGAGGGCAAAGTGGGAGCCAGTACGTCACATGGCCAGAGCAGTGAGAGAAGGGGGAGGTGATACACACTTTTTAAATGGCCAGATGTCAGGAGAACTCACTGTCCTGAGGACAGTACCAAGGGAGATGGTGCTAAACCATTCATGAGTAATCCACTCATCCACCCCCATGATCCAATCACCTCCCACAAGGCCCCACCTCCAACATTGGGGATCACAACCCCACATGAGATTTGGGTGGGGACACAGATTCTGTATCAGTATTGTTATTCAAAAAATTTTGTACATAGTCCTTACCTTTCCCATTTCCTTGTGATATTTCTTTATTAAATTGTTAGAAGAAATAGAATATTTCAGCTGGGTGCAGCCTGTAATCCCAGCACTCTGGGAAGCTGAAGCAGGTGGACCATATGAGACCAGGAGTTCTGAGATCAGCCTGGCCAACATGGCGAAACCCCATCTCTACTAAAAATACAAAAATTAGCTGGGCGTGGTGGTACATGCCTAAAATACCAGCTACTTGGGAGGCTGAGGCACGAGAATTGTTTGAACCTGGGAGACAGAGGTTGCAGTGAGCCAAGATCGCACCACTGCACTCCAACCTGGGCAACAGAGCGAAACTGTCTCAAAAAAAAAAAAAAAAAGGCGGTATTTCTAGGTATTCTGTTCCTTCTACACAACTATTTTGAGGCCAGTGCCATGTTAATTATTGTTGCTTTTAATATGTCCTAATATTTAACTATTAGGGCTAACCATTTCACTGTATTGCATTTTTCACAAAATTATTGATTTCACCTGAAAATTTTCTAACCAAATTTTACACAAATTTGTTCAAGTTAAAAGAAATGCTACTTGGATTTTTAGTGGGATTATACAAAATCTATTAATAAGTTTAATAGAAACTGACATCTTTATATTTACTCTTCTCATCTGAGAACATGGAGATCTATTTATTTGAGAGATTTTTAAAAATTATTTTTGGCCAGGCACAGTGGCTCATGCCTGTAATCCCAGCACTTTGGGAGGCTGAGGTGGGCAGATTGCCTGAAGTCAGGAGTTTGAGACCAGACTGGGCAACATGGTGAAACCCCATCTCTACTAAAAATACAAAAAATTAGCTGGGTGTGGTGGTGTGCACCTGTAGTCCCAGCTACTCAGGATGCTGAGGCAGGAAAATTGCTTGAATCCGGGAGGCGGAGGTTGCAGTGAGCCAAGATTGCGCCACTGCACTCCAGCCTGGCGACAGAATGAGACTCCATCTCAAAAAAAAATTATTTTCAGTAAAACTTTAAGCCACAGATATCGATGATTAAACTATTTCCTAAGTATTTTTAACATTTGTTAAAACACTTAATGTATTTTTTTATTTGGTAGGAAATATATAAAAATTATATATGTGTGTAATATCTGTAATATTCATTATATATTCAAATCAGTTATTGCCAATATACAGATCATATTTCATGTCCAACTGTTCTTTCATTATTTTAATAATAATTATTTTAATAATGAAAATTATTTAAAAACTTTTGTTCAACAGACTGGACTTTTCTAGTTCTACAATATCTGTCAATTATCTTTTTGTCCCTTTATAGTATTCTTTCTCGATTTCTTTTTCACAGCTTGTTATGGCTCAATATTTATAAAGTTGATAGCAAGTAGCTTTTTTATTTTGTTTTTGTTTTAAAATTAAGGTTTTAGCAGCTTTTCATTAAGTTTATCATTAGTTATTGGATTAGAATACTCATTATCATGCTAAAGAAGTAGATTTGTATTCCCCTTTATTTGTTTGTTTGTTTGTTTCATTAAACTGCTGATTTTCAAGTGCAGGATAGAGGCAGCTTCCTACCTAAATGAAGGACATGAGCAGTTGTAAACATGATTCAATATTGGAAATAATAATTCCTTTTATCTGTGAGTATATGAGATAGCATTGTTTATAATTTGTATGGTTAGAATTGTTAACCATAGTCTGCGTTTAAACTAGAATTCAATTTAGTTATTCATTAATTTATTATTGAGCTATTCATTCAGTGAGTTAATACAATTTGGCAACTAAAACCAAATTTGAGTATTTTATTGATCAAAATTACACACACACACACACACACACACACACATACGCATATATATTTCTGGCTTCTCTAATAAGTTTTATAACTGACCCTCACAGTAAGTCATGCCACAAAGCCTATCCATGCTGTTTTTACTGTTGTTCTTCAATCGAATGACAACTTAAGATTGACCCTACAGAATCTAAGATCACAATTAGATCACTCTTTATTTTATTCTTGCCCCCTCCTCTTACCTATATCCCTTCCATATCTTTTTAATTCTCTTTTTCCCTCTGCTTCCTTATGCACCAGGAACACAATTGTGTTACTCATTCACTCAATGAATATTTACTAAGCACTAACTACGTACCAGGTATTGTGCTAGGCACCAGCAATACAGGAGAGAGCAAAAATTGAACAAGTTCCTGGCCTTACAGAGCTCACACACAGTCCAGGGGAGCCAGACATTAATAATAGAAGCATTTATACAAATGTAAAAGTCTAATAGGAGACCATTTAAGAAAATCAGAGTAAGTTTCTCTGAGGAAATGGACTGAGCTGAAATTAATGAGTTAATGAGGTAGATATGGAGAAGAGGGAAGAGCTTTCAAGGCAGAGGAAACAGCCCTTCCAAAGATGTGTGGCAGAACAGAGCTTGGCTTATTAGAGGAACTTACAGAATTACACTGGTCTTGCAGTTCAGAGAACAAAGGGGAGAGTGCTAAATTGCTAAGGGGAGAGGCTGAATTGCTTAGCAGGTACCACCTCTCTCCATGGACTTGTGGGTCAGGTTAGATTTTGGTCTGTATCCTAAGGGCAAAAGAAAGCATCACAGTGGGAAAGATTATGTTGCTTCCAATGAGGAGAACTGGGAAATGCTATAGGTACAGCGTTTAAAAGGCCACTGCCACAGTCCAGGCAATGGTAGCTTAGACCAGAGTGTTAAGAGTGGAGACGAAAAGTGGAGGGAACCAATAGGGATTTTAGAATTACAACTCAAAGAACATGATGATGGATTATATTTGGGAAGTAAGAGAGAGGACAATTTCAAGGACGACTTTTAAATATCTGGCTTGTACAACTGAATGCATGGCAGTGCCATTTTTTAAAGCATAGGAACCACAGGAAGTGGAGCAGGTTTAGGATTTATATACAAGGGAAGTCTGGTTTAAATATTTATCCAGAGCTATTTGAAAGGAAAACTTACATAAACCTATTATAAATACTTTTGTGACTGCTAAATAAATGTTGTTACAAAATAAAATAAGTGGAAAAGATACATTTAATCAGGATAAGAATATAGACCCTGAGAGAGATTTTACAATATATTTAATACTATATATTGCTACAGGCAAGTCTGTTTGCTACAAAAATCTGTGCCAAAACTATTTTATGGAAGCATTTCATATCTAACAGTCAAAATGTTTTTGGGGGCCGGACGTGGTGGCACACACCTATAATCCCAGCACTTTGGAAGGACAAAGCGTGTGGATCACTTGAGGTCAGGAGTTCAAGACCAGCCCGGCCAACATGATGAAACCCCATCTCTACTAAAAATACAAAACTTAGCCAGGCGTTGGTGGGTACCTGTAATCCCAGCTACTCGGTAGGCTGAGGCACAAGAATTGCTTGAACCTGGGAGGCAGAAGCTGCAGTGAGCCGAAATCGTGCCACTGCAATCCAGTCTGGGTGACAGAGCAAAACGCCATCTCAAAAAAGAAAAAAAAAAATGGTTTTCAGAGCAAGGTAAAATTCAGTAAAAGGAAATTATATATGTAATAAAATACAAGTAGAAAAAAGTAATTAAAGCCAAAGGGCTTTCATTCTAGTATATTTATACCATTTCCTTGTATTTATATGTATTTCCTATCATGATCTTGATATTGCACCACCTTAAATTCCTTTTCAGTTTGGCCTGAAATACTTTTCTTCCCTCCTTCCAGTGAGCCATTTAACAATAGTTTGTTATTCTGCTATAATCCATTTCCATCTCATGACCTTCTCATTAACTTCAGACTAAGCCATAATAACAGTGCTTCAATGCAAGAACAGAGCAACCGCCCTTCAAAGTCTCATTTTTTGAAATCCTGTGCTATTATAAAATGCCATAATGACCTGAACATAAAGCCATGTCAAATGCTTTAGCAATGTAAAACTTGCTGTCTCATTAAGAGTATAGTCCTCCATTGTTAAACGAGAAACCACCAGCTCTGTTGGCATAAAGCCAATCAATAGAGAGTTTAGTTCTACATGAGGCTGAGAATTTTCTACAAGTGCAATTAATTTTATTCAGTTGATTGTTATTCAGTTGTACATTGATTTTATTTGTTAAGCATCTTGTGACACTCTGAAATCCCAGGGACATTTAGTAGATATTTTAATCATACCACATATTGTAAAGTATGGGACATCCTGAAAGATCTCTCTTAGGAAGATATTAGAATAATGGAAAGGGTAGAGAGGAATGTGTGTGTTTTATAGAAAATTGCTAGAAATGTACCATGATAGGCAAAATAATGGCTCCCTGAAGATGTCTATGTCCTTATCCCTAGAACTTGTGAATATGTTACCTTATATGGCAAAAGGGACTTTGCAAATGTATTAAAGTAAGGATATTGGGATAAGGAGATAATAATGAATTATCTGGATAGGCCCAATGTAATCACAGGGGTTCTTTTAAGAGGAGGGCAAGGGGGTCAGAGAAGAGAAAGAGATGTGAAGACCAAACCAGTGGTCACAGTGATGAAGGGCCACCAGCAAAAGGCATGTCTGTTGCTTCTAGAGGCTGGAAAAGACAAAGAAACTAATTTTTCCCTAGAGTCTACAGAAGGAACACAGCTCTACCAACCCATTTTGAACTTCAGACCTTCAGAGGTGCCAGATAATACATTTGCTTTATTTTAAGCCACTAAATTTGCAGTTACTTATTATGGTAGCAATAGGAAACTAATACAGGTACCTCAGCTGTTAGCCGTGGTTACTCCCTAGAGGTTTGGAAATGAAGATCAGAGTTGAAGAGGACTTTTATTCTCCATTCTTCATGTTATTTGAACTTTTATCATGGATTTATGTTGGTTTTATTATGGATCTATATTGCTTCTTAAATAAAAATAATTAAGAGCAAAAGTAGCTAATATTAAGTGAAAAGATAGTGTAGAAAATTGTATAAAGGGTAATTGTTCAACCATGAAAAAATAGAAAAAATATAAGAAGGAAACTTACTAAAATGTTATCCAGTTGTTTTTCCTGAGTATTAAGAGTGTGCATGTTCTATTTTCATTTATCCTCTGAGTCACTCAAGTTATTCATTAAGCATCTACTCTGTGTTAAAGAATGTGCTAGGAACTGAGAATGCAGTGGGGAATAAGAGAGACACAATTTCTGCCCTCATGGAACAAGGCAGATTAAACAGATGATCAGACAAATTATTAATTAATTATATTGTAATAAGTTCAATATAGGCAAAATACAGACTGAAATCACCATGCACTAGGGCAACATAACATAGTCAGGGAATGCTTTCCTAAGGAATTTCAGCTTGGAATTAAATGAGAATTTTCCAGTCAGAGACAGGAAATAAAATTTTTTACAAAGAGGACATATCCCCTTTTATCAGGAGAAAAATGAACATTTTAAATTTTTTTTAAAAAAGAAATAACTAACATTTCTCTATCCTTTTATATCTGGTAACAGCAGCTGCTCAGTGCTGGAAATGGTCTGCTCTTTCTGCTTGATTTAGCCAAATTCAGTTTAATGATCAGACTTTTTTTCTCTTGTTCAAGCACTTCAGTCAAATGAAATATTTAAGTGAATAAATTGAGGCCACTAGACAAAAAAGTAAAACAATAATGGTTAAATATCTTCCTTATCCAGAACTCACATTATTAAACTATTAGATCTAATACTTTTTGGTTGTCAATCTATCAAAAAAAGCTTGTGATAGGCCCTTAATATTGATTGACCTTGACAGAAATAAGACCCAGTGTCTTTGCCAGTTGAAGTTCTGTTTTTATCCAACCAAAACTAAGAAACACAAATGAAGAAGCAAAGAACAAGAATTATTTTGGAATCAACACAAAATGTATCACTAATCGATTTTTTCTCAAAAGAATTTCATAGATGAAATCTGTATCACTGGGTACTAAAAATTAAGAATTTCAAATTTCTCAACTTTAGAATCTTCTCTTATAATTTCCAGATGAGTAGTAATTTTCCAGATGATGGTTTGGGATTACTTTCAGCACAAGAGCAGGGAGAATAACATCTCTGTAATGAATAGGCACTAATGATTTCATAGTTAATGATTAACATCTCTGGAAAAAAAAACAAAATAAAAATAGAGAGCCTATTAATAAATGTCATGCCACCAAAAATCAGTACGTGAAATTATGTTAAATTTTTTTTGTTAAACATTTTATTTAATTGATCCTTTTTGTTTGTTGTTTGCTTGCTTTCCAGTATACTTATGTGTCTGTAACACTTAGAGCAGTAATGTCCTTTAATGAAAATCAGAATAAATATGACTATGTTTAACAAAAAATGTATCATAATGTAGAATTGACTTATAATGACAATGATGTAATGAGAAGTTTTGTACTGTATATGACAGAGATTACCAGGTAAATTGCAAATAGAAGATACTATAAACATATCATTGAGAATGTAATGAAAATGGAATGTTTGAAGTTCAGATATTCTTTCTACAAATGCAATAAAATATTTAGAATTTTTAGTTGGTTGAATAGTGTTCCCCCCAAATTCATGTACTCCCAGAACCTCAGAATGTGAGCAAATTTAGTAATAGAGTCTTTGCAAATATAATCAAGGTAAGGATTAATATTAGATCATACTGAATCATAGTGGTCCCTAAATCCAATATCTGGTGTCCTTAATAAGAGGAGGAAAGGACACAGACATAAACAGGGAAAAAAAAAAGGCCACGTAAAGATGGAGGAAAATATTACAGTGATGCAACTACAACCAGAATGCCAAGGATTGCCAGAAGCCACAAGAAGCAGGAAAGAAGCAAATAAGGATATCTTCCCTAGAGTCTTCAGAGAGACCATAGACCTGAAAACACCTTGATTTCAAACTTGTAGCCTCCAGAACTGTGGGACAATTAATTTCTGTTGTTTTAAGCAATCTAGTTTGCAACAATTTATATTGTAACACTAGGAAACTAATACAGGATTTAATATAGATAGCCATTTTCATAATCAAATATTTTTTAGAATTATGTTATCTGCACTCATTCTTCCTCTTTAACCTTTTTTATGGTAGAAAGAGAGATGGACAAAGAGAACAATTTGTTTTGTGATGTTTGTAACTGTTGTATTTGTTCAACAAAAATTTGAGCACTGAATCAGTTAGGATGATTTTGCCCATGAGTAACGGAACCCCTACTAAAAGTGACTTAAGATATAAGGTTATTTAATAAACTGACAAGACTAGCAGTCCACTGAAAGCTTGTTTCAAAGTAGGTGTGCAAACACAATGACTTCTTCAATAGCCCTCCTGCTCTGCCACCTCAGTATATTGGCTTTGGGATTCTGATTTGTTTCTCATGGTAGCAGAATGTCTGCTGAAGCTCCAAATATTATATGCTTGTCTTTTATCAAGGAACACATTCTTAGTAGCCTCCTAGAAGACAGCTTCTAATATTTGATTGTCCAGGGTTTGGTCACATGCCCATTTCCAGACCAATCACTGACAAACAGTACAGGATTGCTAGAATTAGTCAAAATCAATCACTATTTGTCCAAGAGGGCTGGTGATGTTGCTTCAGAAAAGGAGTTTGGGTTCTTTGAGCAAGGAAGAAAGAATTGCCAGGTTAAAAGATATGCATACTTAATTTGAATAGGTGGAGCCAGATTGCTTTCTAAAAGTAAATCTCCATCTAAACTCCCACCAGAAGAGTGTGAGGATTCCTATATCCCCACACTTGGCATTTCTCTTTTTTGTTTTTTTCCCATTCTAATAGGGGAAAAGTGATAGTTCAGATATGCATTTATCTGATTACTAATACTTTTGAACATGTTTTCATATGCTTGTTAACTTTTCAGATTTCCTCTTTTGTTAATTACCTTCTCATACTGTTTATCCATTTTTAAGTTGTTTTCTATCCCTTTTTTGGTCTATTTGCAGTGATTCCTCACATAGTCCAGATATTTAATCTTTTGTTGGCTTTATATATTTCAGATAAGTTCTCCCCACTCTGTGCTGGTCTTTCAACTTTTTCTTTTCTTTTCTTTTCTTTTTTTTTTTGGTTTCTTTTTGAGACAGAGTTTCACTCTTGTTGCCCAGGCTGGAGTGCAATGGCACGATCTCAGCTCACTGCAACCTCCGCCTCCCGGGTTCAAGCGATTCTCCTGCCTCAGCCTCCCAAGTAGCTGGGATTATAGGCATGTGCCACCACACCCGGCTAATTGCTGTATTTTTAGTAGAGACACGGTTTCTCCATGTTGGTCAGGCTGGTCTTGAATGCCCGACCTCAGGTGATCCACCCACCTCGGCCTCCCAAAGTGCTGGGATTACAGGCGTGAGCCATGGAGCCCAGCCCTCAACTTTTTCTATGTTACCCTTCATTGACCAGAAATCCTTAATTTAATAAAATTAAAGTATGCATACCTCATGGAGTTATCGTTAACTTTAAATATGAAGATGTACCTAAACTTCTTGGCCATAGTCGTAAGTACAAAGTAAGAACTCAATGAATAAATCTCAAATATTATTAATTGTTATGGTTGTTATTCATTTGACCCTACCAATTCCAGAAGGATTGCAACTCTCTTTTGCTCCCATAACACCCTACATGTATTTCTATTGTGGCATCTATTATATTATCTCACATGGTGGACAGATTGAATTATTTCCAGCCAAAGACATCAAAGGTCTTATTCATTTTGTAATCTTGTATTCCCACGATCTAGGACAATGCTAAAAGGTGCTTAATAAATATTTGTTAAATAAATATACACACAAAAGAGTTTTCAAAGAAATTCAATGAATAAAGAATACTAATTGAAGAAAGGAATAAGTCTAGAAATCACAGAATAATTTTAGATTGAAACAATGAAATAGAAAATATTTCCAAAGACACATCTGGTGAAAGACTTATCTAAAATATACAAGGAACTTATAAAACTCAGCAACAAGAAAACTACCTGATAAGTAAGCAAAAGACCTGAACAGACACTTTACCAAAGAAGATCTGCAGATGGTAAATAAGTATATGAAAAGATGTTCAACATCATATGTTATTAGAGAAATGCAAATTAAAAGAACAATGAGATACCACACATACCTATCAAAATGACCTAAACACTGAAATCCTAAACACTGAAAACATCAAATGCCAGCAAGAATGTGGAACAACAGGAACTCTCATTCATTGCTTGTAGGAATGCAAAATGCTACAGCCACTTTGGAAGAACATTTGGCTGTTTCTTACAAAATTAAGCATAATCTTACCATATAATCTAGCAATTGCACTTCTTGGTATTTACCCAATGAACTGAAAACTTATGTCCACATGAAACCTGTACATAGATATTCATAGCAGCTTTATTCATAATTGCCAAAAGTTGGAAGCAACCAAGATGTCCTTCAAGGGATGAATGGCTAAATAAACTGTGGTACATTCAGACAACGGAATATTATTCAATACTAAAAATAAATGAACTGTTAAGCCATGAAAAGACATAGATGAAATTTAATGCATAATTACTAAGTGAAAGAAGCCAATCTAAAAAGGGTACACATTGTATTGTTCCAACTATATCGCATTCTGGGAAAGTCAAAACTATGGAGACAGTAAACAGGTCAGTGGTTTCCAGGAGTTGGATGGGGGAGAGGGATGAATAGGCAGAAGTCAGAGGATTTTTGAGGCAAGGAAAAAGTTCTGTATGATACTACAATGGTGGATATATTTCATTATACATGTTTCAAAACCCAGAGAATGTACAACACCAAGAGTGGACCCTAATGTAGACTATGGACTTTGGGTTAAAATGATGTGTTAGTGTAATTTCATTTATTATAACAAATCTATGGCTGTGGTGAGGGATGTTGATAGTGGAAATGGTTGTGTGTGTGAGGCAGCAAGGAGAATATGTTAATTCTGTACTTTTTGCTCAATTTTGCTGTGAACACTAAACTGCTAAAAAAATTCTATTTAAAAATGAAAGACATCAATAAAAAGTACAGATCACGTGATTGTCACTAAAAATAGACAATTGGCAAGGACTAAATTAAGAGAATGAATCTTTTTTAAAAATGACATGGTATATGAGAAAAAAGCAATATGAGTCTATCAGAAAAGTGGGGATATTTAAAAAGATAACTGTAGAATATATAATTTTATTTTGACTAAGTGTTTTGTAACTCCTAACAAATATTTTTAACCATGTCTGCTAACAATTAACAAGATGGATAGATTTTAGTTGCAAATAAACCAAGCAATTATATGGAGCAGTCAGTCAGTGAGGAGGAGAAGAGTATAAGGGCATGGACCATCCGTGTGCATCATCATTACCTAGACCTTTAGTGTTGGCTATATAATAACACTTGACAGATTCATCAACTACTGAGAAATTGAGACTCACAAAATTTTTCATCAGCCTGAAACTTCTGCCCAATAAGGAACCTGAATTTACCCAAATGTTACTATTTACTTGCAGAGTTACACTCACCATTTTATATAGTTTCCTTGAACATATATGAATGAGCAAATGGTCATCCTTCATGCTTAAGGAAGTAAGGGGTTTAAATTTTAGTTCGATAGATTTAGGTTAGACATCAAAAAGAAATTCATGACCATAATGATTTTTAAGGAGGTTGTGAGCTACCCTAATGGTTTTGGCCTCTTCAGTTGTCATTAAAATTGTATTATTCTATGTGTAAGTCTTAATCTTTCTATTTGTGCATTTGGTGTTCTTATTGTTTAAGGAGCATACCTAAAGTGTGGGGCCCCTTCTAAGGACCCCAAGACCTAGAGTCTTAACTAGAAGTGTTTTTCTCAATTTTCTATTTGTTGAATTTCTAAACTTGAACCTAACAATCTTACATATAATCACCACAAATTACTATTTATGGAGGCCAGTGCTGAATACAGAATCACTAGAGCTCCTCATAGGTCTCTTGAGTCTGTTGTAGCATAGTGATTCAAGGGCAGCGACTGGAGTAAGGACTGCTTGGGTTTTGGTCTAAGCTGGACATTACTAGCTGTGTCTCTTTGGGCAGGTTATATACTCTTTCTGAGCTTTGGTTTCCTCATATATGACATGGTAGTAATAAAAAATGCCTATGTTATGATTTGAATGTGTCCCTCAAAGTTCACAAGTTGGAAACTTGATTCCCAATGCAGCAATATTGAGAGTTCCATGCTAATGGTAGGTGTTTCGGTCATGGGAGCATCACCTTCATGAGTGGATTAATGCCATTATTGCAGGAGTGGGTACATTATTGCAAGAGTGTTCTCCTTATAAAAGGATGAGTTCAACCACCTCTCGCTTTCTTTTTCTTGCACCCTTTCTTTGCTCTTCTGCCATGAATAATGCAACCAGAAGGCTTTCATCAGATGTCAGCCTCTCAATTTTGAACTTCCCAGCTTCCAGAACCATGAGCCAAATCATTGCTTTTCATTATAAATTACCCAGTCTGTGGCATTCTGTTACAGCAGCACAAAATGGACTAAGACAGCCTACTTCATAGAGTTATCTGAGATAATGCATATATACAAGCTAAAGACCTTAGCTCAGTGTCCAGTGCATACTGAGCACTCAGTACATACTCAGTACATATTAGTACTCAGTACATACTGAGTACTGAGTACTAATACAATACTGAGTATTGTATTAGTCTATTCTCACACTGCTATAAAGTTAACTGGCTAATTTATAAACAAAAGAGGTTTAATTGACTCATAGTTCTGCATGGCTGGGGAGGCCTCAGGAAACTTACAATCATGGCAGAAGGCAAAAGGGAAGCAAGGCAAGTCTTACATGGCAGCAGGAGAGAGACAGAGACCGGGGGAAACTGTCACTTTTAAACCATCAGATCTCATGAGAACTCCCTCACTATCATGAAAACAGCATGGAGAAAACCACCGCCATGATCCAATCACCTTCTACCACGTCCCTCCCTTGACACTTGGAGATTACACTTAGGGATAGATTTGGATGGTGACACAGAGCCAACCATATCAGTTATTATTTTCCTCTTCTGTCCCCCATTGCCAGCTCTCTTCACTGTCTCTAGCAAGTTTGCTATCTTGTTCTCCCCCTGCCCTACTAGAACATCACATTGCAAGTCTCTGGGGGCAAAAATTATTCTGGTAGTCTGACTTATATCTGCATTGCAAAATTTACTTCCACTGCCTTCCTGAGTTTCAGTTTGATGGTTAATAAAATCATTTCTTTTCAATGTTCTTGTTTATCCCAAAACATTGAGGAAATCTTTATAAAATTCATATTAGTATTTCTAATATTTATATCAATGGAAGTAGCAAAATAAATAGAGTTAAGTTATAATTCACAGGGCCAGACATCTCTCTTTGTATTAGCACATTCTGGCAAAAAAAACCCCTAAAATTTTCATAAAAACTAGATCTTTTATAGACTTTATAATTTTATCTGTCAGTTCTGATGAAAAAGCCTAATCTTTTCATATGTAATTTCAAAAGCTTCCTTTCTAATAAGAAACAGATTGTTTTGAATAGAGAAGTACCCATCAGTGAAAGATACGTAGGGCTATAATGTCAGTTAATTTCTATAGCTGCAGTCTTATTGTTTAAAAAGTACAAAAATTACTTTAGTTCTTAAGGGCATCATTAAGTATAGAGGTCTCAAAACAAATTTAATGCATTTTTACTCATTTTGTTTTGTGTCAGTACTACAAAATGAATATGAATGCTTTGTTTACATTTTTCGTTCTCTTTACAGTTGGAGCTTTTTATCATTTGAGATCAGTCAATTTTTTAAATAAATAAAATAATTTTTAATATCTCCATGTGGTACTCTTTTATTTTCTCCTCTTCTATAAAGGGATTTACAATTATTTATTCAAAAGAAGGTAATGAGGCAATTTTAAGCCAGACTTAATAATTCAAGGACATAATTTTAAAAAGTTATCTAAAACTGACTTTGGGCATCTTAGTAAAAACCGAAGTCACGCAAGATAAAGCACTTTCTGGCTAACTACTATGTGCCAGGCATCACAGTGAGCCCCAAGAATAAGAAACAGAACTGCAGTTCTTAGTTGCAAAGGCTCATTCTGCAGGAAGAGAGGCAGAGAGCAGCCTCTTGAATAAATAATTGTTCAACAAGGTTTTAGAGCCATAATAAAGCTATATCTGAAGTCCTACTGGAATTCAGATAAATTGTTCATTCTAGTTAATGTAGCTAACTTTTTTCTTTATTCCTGTAATGGAGACTAACATTAGCCCTATCACATAGGATTGTTAAAAAGGTTAAATGAAATAAGTGTTCATTACAGTGTCTGGCCTATGGTAAATTCTCAAGGAAAGCCACTGTCATTTTTTTTTTTTAGTATTGCTATAATTATTATTAGGAGTCAGGGAAGACTTTGCTGGGGAGGCAACATTAGAACTTATCAGGAAAGGAAAGAATAAGAAGGAGTAAGGGGCCTGTTTGGAAGAGGCAAGGGGCATTTCAGGCAGATGTACAGAATCAGAGAAAGGCATGTTGTGAGCTTTTGAGGAAGGATGAGCAACCCAAGTAACTGAAACAGAGAGCATGGGCTTGAGTAATAGGAAATGGTGCTCGTCTGTGAAGAACCATGTACTCTCTGCCAGAGTGCTAAACTTCTTCTTGTGAATAGTGCACAGCTATCAATTCAAGCAGCCTGAAATGGTGGCATGAGCCCGTAATTCCAGATGCTCAGCAGGCTGAGTGGGGAGAATCTCTTGAGCCCAGAGTTTGAGACCAGCCTGGGCAACGTAGTGAGACCCTGTCTCAAAAAAAAAAAATTAAGCAGCAGGGTAACATGATCAAATGTATATTTTAGGAAGACAGCAATAAAGAGACTAGAAATAGACCATAATAATAGTTTATGTGAGAAAAGTAATGACTAGGCCGGGCGCGGTGGCTCACGCCTGTAATCCCAGCACTTTGGGAGGCCGAGGCGGGTGGATCACGAGGTCAGGAGATCGAGACCATCCTGGCTAACATGGTGAAACCCCGTCTCTACTAAAAATACAAAAAATTAGCCGGGCGTGGTGGCGGGCGCCTGTAGTCCCAGCTACTCGGGAGGCTGAGGCAGGAGAATGGCGTGAACCCAGGAGGCGGAGCTTGCAGTGAGCTGAGATCGCACCACTGCACTCCAGCCTGGGCGACAGAGCGAGACTCCGTCTCAAAAAAAAAAAAAAAAAAGAAAAGTAATGACTAACACGTAATGCTCATTATGTGCCTATGTTAATTGTTTACCATATATTTATGTGCATTAATTCTTGTAACAGCTTTATAAAGAAGATGTTATTATTTTGTCGTTTTATATATGTACAACTGGGGTATACAGTTTTTATGTAATTTGCCTCAGGTTCCATGCCCAGTAGGTGTTGAAGCTAGGATTCAAACTAAAATAGTCTTACTCTTGAATTTGCACACTTAATGAATATCCTTCACTGCTTCTCAAGTTAAGTGTCAGGCTAGAGTGCTGGCAGGGTGGCCTGCACCCGTATACCAGCTGGTCAGGAGGGTTAGTCAGGAGGATTGCTTGAGCCTAAAGGTTTGAGGCTGCAGGGAGCTATGGTGGAACCACTGCATCCAGCCTGAGCAACAGAGCAAGACCCTGACCCTAAAACAAATTTTTTTAAGCTACTTAAAAAAAAATAGGCTAAAGAAAAAAAGTACAAATCGGAAAGGGAAGTTGTATTCAACAGAATTGACTAGCTTGTTTCTTAATGCCATAAAGACTTACTGGGTTCCTATCACCTGGCAACAATGTTGCAGCCATAACAATGAAAAAACAATTTTTAAAAAGCAGCTACAACAATACAACAATGAAAAAACCATCAAAAAGCAATGAAAAGGTCTGTTCTTATAAAGTCTGTTTGCCAGTGAAGGAGCAGACAATATGTAGGGGGGAGGCACATTGAAGGGAGGAAAGGTAAAATTTTACCTCTCTCCCCTTAGGGCTTTTTGGCTAGGGCTGAAAATTAAATTGACATAAAAGAAACAAGTAGGAGAAAAGCATATAAATTTATTTAATACAAGTTTTATGTGGCACAGGGGGCTTCATAAGAAAGTAAAGACCCGAAGAGCCAATTAGAATCGAACACTTACATACTGAATTGGACAAAGAGTAGTAAATTATGAGACTGTGATGAGGCAAAGGGGCTTGGGCAAGAGTAGTTAACTGGGTAGAGAAGTGAGTAGGAAGATTAGGGTTAGTTTAACCAGGTTTGTTTGTAGAGAATTCTCCCCCCTCAACTTCCTGTTACTGAAAATAAGAATAGAACTTTCTTTCTGGTACAGGAAGATTTTTCCATGTAGGGGTTTTATCTTCAACTTTCAGGAAGAAAAAGGGGAGGATTAGAGCGCCTTTCTTGCAGCCACTGTTGTTCTTTTTCTAAAGTGCCTTTATATCAAAATAATCCTTATGCCAAAGTGGTGTATTTGCAGATGGCATATTCTGCCATCCTTCATTTCCCTCCTTTGAACCTTCCCCAAGAAGTTTCATAGTTCAGAAGCTGAGTTGATAGATTGCAACCTTATCTTACTGAAAATCTCTTACTCCTGGAGAACAGGTCAGTTCCATTAAACAAACAGTTGTGTTTCATTTTAGGAGACAATGTTGCAGGTGGGTTCCTACCAAAGTTAGGCCTCCATACGGTCCGAGCAATCAGGCATTTCTATGGAAACAAACAAACAAACAAAAAAATCTGTTTGAGTCCAGAGGGCAGCCAGTCAAGAAGATTTCTAGATATTGGGCTTGAAGCATCTTCTTTTGCTGTCTGAAAGTCTCTGGTGATGTCACCAGGTGATATGGGTGAACTTCCTGAGTAGTCCCCACAGCAACAGGCATGAAGCTTGTTTATATATGAGTTTTTCTGGTGATTTCTATGAAGTTTATATCAAGTCACCCAGCTTTGGCTTGCAAAGCTTTGGGAAAGGGGCAGTTTTATTTTTTGGGATTTCAAGTCAGAAAGGTGGGAGAAAATTGGAAATGTTAGTTTGGAGAGTCATAGCCAGATATTGGAGGAAACTAGAAGAATTCAGGATACAGTCCAGTTTACAGAAAGATATCAAAACCTCAAAGACAATGAACAAGGCTAGAATTGAATTACTATAGTTTTCTATAGTGCACATAATTTTTCTGTCTATAGTCACCCTCATGTTTCACTAACATAATCACAGTAAGACTAATTTGTTTGTAAAATAAGTCTAGTCTCATTAAATTTGGCCTGATTATTTAAATAAGCAAAGCAAGAATAGTGACTGGTCATATAGACACTTTTTAAATCTGCTTTGCTGGAACTTTTAATAAGGAATCTCTGATTAGACTTTTAAAAGCCTCTCCATTCCAGACTCAATGGTGCACACCTATAGTCCCAGTTACTCAGGAGGCTGATGCAGGAGGATTGTTTGAGCCCAGGAGTTCAAGACTAGCCTGGGAAACATAGCAAGACCTCATCTCTAAAAAAAATACAATAAATATATATACATAAATAGTTAAACATAGAATTAAAAAATAAAATAAAGGCTGGGCACAGTGGCTCATGCCTGTTATCCCAGCACCTTGGGAGGCCAAGGCGGGTGGATCACCTGAGGTCAGGAGTTCAAGACCAGCCTGAGCAACATGGAGAAACCCCATCTCTACTAAAAATACAAAATTAGCTGGGCGTGGTAGCGCATGACTGTAATCCCAGCTACTCGGGAGGCTGAGGCAGGAGAATCACTTGAACCTGGGAGGCAGAGGTTGCAGTGAGCTGAGATCATGCCATTGCACTCCAGCCTGGGCAAGAGGAGTGAAATTTCGTCTAAAAATAAATTAATTAATTAATTAAATAAAATAAAATAAAAATAAAAGCCTCTTCAAGCTATAAAGCTAAGCTAGGGACTTTGCATTAGACTTCACCTACCTATAGATTTAGGTGAATTCCTCATTTCTCAAGGCTCTCAAAATATTATCAGCCTAATGGGCCTACCAGGAAGTGATGTTCCTTACTCACCTGTAAGGTTGGAATCCTTTGAAGCCAGGTACTAGTCTTTTTTTTTTTTTCTAAGTGGCTTTATTGGGTTCATAAAATCAACCTTAGTTCATTAAAGCTGTCTGGTTATATCTGATCCTATGCATATAATTCTCAAATATGACATTCTAGTCAAAGCCTTGGTAATATAATCAATGTTTCCAATTATATCATGTTACAAAGAAAATATATTCTTATTGATCTTATATAAATAACTATACTGCCATGAAAATAATACTCAATAAGAGTTTCTGAATTTTGGAGGGATCAGGTAGGGAATAGATAAATGCTTCAAATCTGTTTCCAAAGTATACTTTACTAGATTGCTGCAAGCTCTAACTAGCTTAAATAAAAACAGAAAAAGTGTTCTTCAAATCTGGAAAACAAAATATTAAAGCATTAATATAATGGTTTAATAAAGTCATAAAAATAATAATCATCCTCATCAGTTTATTTACTCCCACTAATTACTTCTCGTTCTGCTTAATCCTGGGTTAGAAGTTTATGAATCAATCAGTTTATCCATTTGATTTTTAGAAATTCTTATCAAGCTCAGTGGTATGATCTTAAAGTTATCAGAAGTCTGCACTTGTCAGAGTCTTTTCTGTGAATCTCTTTAACGATAAAGCAGTTTTGTCTGTAGTTGATTTCAGGAAAACATCAGAGTAAAACAATTATCTGTGAATGACAAATGCTTTTAAATGGCCATGGTCAAAAATCTCATGAGAGATCATTACAATGCAATTGATAAGAAAATTAGGTTATTTCTGTGACATGCAACATTTTAAGATAATAACTAGGATTATGACTGATGACATTATACCAGGACATATCAGATTTCTAGAAATTTTATATAATTTCTTTAATACTTATATTAATAATATATATTCCTACAAATAACACATAACCCTAATTATTTTAATATCTCTCTTTCAGATAGATGAAAAACAAATCTTTTGAGATTTTCCAGAGGCTCTCTAGAAAATCCCAAAGTTACTTTGAGGTCAAAAGCACTTTAGAATTTGATCCTGGGAGTTCAAATATTGTCAAAAATGTCAAAAGGTTTAAAACTCTTGATAAAATAGGATCACAGATCACTTTGAAACAATACTCAGTTATCTATTGTATTAGTCTGTCTGTGTTGCTACAAAGGAATACCTGAGACTGGGTAATTTATAAAGAAAAGAAGTTTATTTTAGCTCGTGGTTCTTCAGCCTGTGCAGGAAGCATAGTGCTAGCATCTCCTTCTGGTGAGGGCCTCAGGAAGCTTGCAATCATGGCAGAAAGTGAAAGGGGAGCCAACATATTACATCATAAGAGAGGGAGCAAGAGAGTTGGTGAGGAGGGGGGCAGGCTTTTTAAAGAACTAGCTCTTGCATGAACTCATTACCGCTCATTACCACAGGGAGGGAACCAAGCCATTTATGAGGGATCTGCCCCCATGACCCAACACCTCTGGCTAGACTCCACCTCCAACATCAGGGGTCACCTTTCTTTCTTTCTTTCTCTTTCTTTCTTCCTCTCTTTTTCTTTCTTTTCTTCTCTTTTCCTTCCTTCCTTCCTTTCTTTCTTTTTCTTTCTTTCTTTCCTTCTTTCTTTTTTCTGAGACAGGGTCGAACTCTGTTGCCCAAGCTGAAGTGCAGTGACACCATCTCAACTCACGGCAACCTTTGTCTCCCAGGTTCAAGCAATTCTCCCACCTCAGTCTCTCAAGTAGCTGGAACCACAGGCACATGCCACCATGTCCAGCTATTTTTTTTTTTTTTTGGTAGAGATGGGGTTTCACCATGTTGGCCAGGCTGGAGGGGGTCACATTTCACCATGAGATTTGGATGGGACAGATTTCCAAACCATGTCGCCTATTTAACCACAGTAACAAAGATTTCAAAGACAAATACACAAAGTTGCATACTTGTAAAAATAAAACAAAAACTTTGCTCTTGTAATGTCTTTTGTGTTGTTGTTGAGACAACATCTCACTGTTGCCCAGGCTGGAGTGAAATAGTGCAATCATAGCACACTGTAACTCTGAACTCCTGGGCTCAAGCAATTCTCACACCTTAGCCTCCTGAGTAGCTGAGACTACAGGTGTGCACTGTCATGCCCAGCTAATTTTTCATTTTTTGGTAGAGACCAGGTCTTGCTATGTTGTCCAAACATCTGGCATCAGGCATTCCTCCCACCTCAGCCTCCTAAAGCATTGGGATTACAGGTATGATTCACCATGCCCGGCCTTCTTTCAATATCTTTTAATATTTTGTTTTCTTAAGTAATCAAAGACCTGATAAGGACAACAAGGAGCACAAAAAATTATTTAGATAATTTGGTTAATTGACAGGTAATGAAAACTCTTGTACAAAAATCAAGAAAACTTTGTTCTTTTAACAGAGAAAAGACCAAATTCTAGTTTGCTCACTTGCTTGCTTGCTCTTGGCTCTCTCTCTGCCTCTCTCTTTTCCCACCTTTCTATATTCACTTAATTTTTGTCTTTTATTCTTCTCTTTTTAAAATTACAAAACAATCTTTAAATAACCTCTAAACTAGGACAAAATTATTCTCCTTTTCCCTCAACAAAATTCATCTTTTTATACCTCACAACTTTTCTTGCCAAAAACACATCCTACTTTCATTACGTTCTTTGCATACAGAGTTTTGTTTCTTGTTATTTCCAGTAGTTTTATGACGTATTTTTGTTCGAATTTTAACCTTAATAACCCTAATTCCCAGTAACAACTAGAAATAAGCAATTGTGAACTTTGTGTTGTGTACTAGCATTCTGTCATAGATTAGGCAATTTGTGAACAAACCATTTCATAATTTCTGGAGGCATAGGCCTCTTTCATAGCTTAATTTTTTTAATGTAACAAGAAGAACACATTATTAACAGGTCCAAATATCTTTTGTCTTTGTATCAATTAAGAAGCTCAAGTAGATGAACTTATATTCAGTAATTAATGTTTTGATATTTCATCTTATTTGTAAATGATCTAAATATTCAATTAATATTTATCATTTAACTTAACTGAGTATAACTTTAAGATTTCAAATTTCCAAAAAGATTTTGGAAACTATTTTTAAGCAGATATATTTTTATAAAACATAATCATTATTATAAGGTTTATTTGTAAACTTTTATCCTATTTACATGTATTTAATTGACTTATTCTTTAAAATTATGTTTCGATTACTCATGAAAATTCCATGAGATATTAGACAAAGTTAGCCCTCATTTTAAGCTCTTTTTCTTATTGGTAATTTTTATAACCTATTAGGCAACCATCAAACATCATTGAAGCAAAGCACCAGAAAATTTAAACATATAGGTTTTTTCCCCTTTACCATCATTCTAGACATACATTAAGAAATTTATTTTTATTGTATGCTTCATTTTTAAGTTGAATTTATAATCTTAAAAACTTAAATGTCAAACAGAGATAACATGGTTTGTTTGACTAGTAACTCCAGGTAGAAAAAAATTATATATTTGAATTATATTTGACAACCTGAAGACATGCCTGTTTTTATTAAACCAACAAACTTGAGCTAGCTTTATTTACCAAAAATTATCCCACCTTATATGAGCTTGGAAAACATGTGAGTTAGTCTCCATATGTCTCTATATATAAGCATTTATGTTTTTTTCTTTAAGGCAATTAAATAGAGCTCTTTTACAAGTTATTTTCGGCAATACCATCCAGGGGTAGAAAAAATATTATATATATCAACAATCACACTCATACATAAACGCATGGCCCAGATGCAAACAGAGATATTATAGCTTTCATTCTAAAATTTTAACCATGAAGCAGGTATAATAACACAGAACTCACTAGTTTATCACTAGTTTATAAAGGAAAAGTTGGTGCTAAACTGTGTTTCAGGCAGATGGAAAAAGTTAAGTTCACCTGCTCAGATACAGATGACTTTTTAAAAATATTTGTGGAGAGACTTTTAAGATTTTTTATTTGCTCTTGATAGGTAATCTCATGGAGGCTATGAACTAGATTGGGGGAAAGGAAATGTTCCTCATGGTTCGGAGTTGTTTGGTTTTTAAGCCACTTTTTTCTGTTGTTTTTTTAGTTCCAGCTGGGCTGGGCATAGAAATTGTTTTAGTTAACTCCTCAGTGTTTACATTGTGAAGACATAGTAAGGTTTACATCTCCAGGGGACTGAGAAAAGATGTGGGTTTTCTCCAAGAAAGACTTTTGGAATATATTTGCCTATTATTAGGCATATAGGGTAATTTTTTCTTTTTCTTAAATATTTATATTACTTTGAGTATAATGAGATGCTTCTTATGTTTCAAGATGGAGAGTGAATTGGTGTTGAGAAAAGGGGAATTGCTGAGGAGCAGTTGAGTATTACTTCAGAATGAGTGACTAAGAAGATGATGCTGTTTTTATCACAGATGGTGAATACAAATTGGGTTGTGAGGGCTAATAGTGAATTCAGTCTCAAACATTTAGAGTTTGAATTACTTACTTAACCTCCAAGCTAAAAACATTGGTCTATACTGACTTACTAGTAAAAGAGTCAAGGGAAAGCATCAATATTTGTAAGTCATAAGGTGATCCATAAGTGATGATTCCATAAAGGGAGCGCCTGCAGATCAGGGCTTAGGCAGAGAAACATCAAAAGCCAATGTGAGGCTGGGCACGGTGGCTCATGCCTGTAATCTCAGCACTTTGGGAGGCTGAGGCCTAGGTCAGCAGTTTGAGACCAGACTGGCCAACGTGGTGAAACCCCATCTCTACTAAAAATACAAAAATTAGCCAGGCGTGGTGGTGGACACCTGTAATCCCAGCTACTCGGGAGGCTGAGCCAGGAGAATTGCTCGAACCTGGGAGGCGGAGGTTGCAGTGAGCTGAGATGGCGCCACTGCACTCCACACTCCAGCCTGGGTGATAGAGTGAAACTCAGTCTCAAAAAAAAAAAAAAAAAGCCAACCTGAAAGGAAGCATTCAGTGAGGCAGAAGGACCAAAAGGGAGGTGGGAGGTGTGCTTAAGAAAACCGAGTAAGAAAAAAATCGCAAGGAGAGAAGGAGTAAAGAGAGTACATGCAACAAATGTCAGAAAAGGAGAGGCCTGGGAATCAGGGCTAGATTTGGGGATTCCGATGTCATTATTATCTTTGCAATTAAAAATCATTCTTCATTTTCCACAGAAACTGATGCAGAGCCTCATCAGTTTAATTTCCGCAACAACCAATAAAATTACTTACATGCAACTGGTATAGATAGATGTTGTTTTTATATTTTATGTTTCTGTTTTATTATTATAACAATTCCTTGTTTTACTTCCTGTTATTATTTGTGTTTCCAATAGAAGAGGTTCAATTAAGTGGTTGAAAAGCTTCAGGAAGAAATTTAAGCTAAATTGAAATGAGGGAGTAACATCAGCAAGATAATGAAATGGAGGATCCCCTACTATCACTCCCTCCATAAAAATACAACTAGAAACTACTTAAAGACAAGAACACAACCCTGAGTTCATCACAATTCAAGGGAGAATTGAAGAAACCTCCGGGGCCCTCAGAATTGAGAGAAGCTGTGTGACAGGTAAGAAAAATGGCTGTTTCAGACATTGCAGCCCCCTCCATCAAGCTGGCATAATGCCGCTCATAGAGAATTTTCCTAGACTCATGGTTTCTAAGGTAAGAAGAGGGAGTTGGAAGTGGACATATGATCTCCCCACCAGTCTGGGAATCTTCTCAGGAAGCCCACTTCTGCCCCATCCCATGGGAACAATTGGGAGTGTCAGAAGGGCTGACCAACTTGGGATGAACTGAGACAAAGAGTGGGACACTGATCATAGTGACTGGCACGTGGATCTTGGCAGTTACTCTTCACTCCAATCAGTATGGACACCACGTTGAAGAGACTGGCTGGCACCATAGTGCTATAGGGGACACAGTCTGTGAGAAGGCCTGAATCCCTGGCCAGATTTCAACAAAGACTAGGTGTTCCCATGGAGCCTCCACTGGACCAGAAACAACTAGAAACGTTGGGATTGAGTTCCAGTGACTGCTTAAGTCTTCCACAAACTGGGAGACAGTGGCAGGGCAGCCATATAGCTCCAGCACATTGTTAACTTAGTGCTCACTATAAGTTTTCCCCACACTGGGAAACAGTGACAGGGCAAAAGTTAGTTCCAGTGCAGTGATTTAGTTCTGGTACTCACTATAAATTCTCCCCCCCACAAAAAAAAAAAAAAAAGAATATCAGCAGTTAAGTTCTGATACTAAGTAGTAAAGGTCAAACACCATGAAAGAACACCTGCAAGAAATGGAAGAGGTAGCTATGTCCTAAAATGTGCAGGTATTAAGGCAAACCCACAAGAATTGTAAAAACTCAGGGAAATATGACCTTACCAAAAGAAATCAACAAAGCTCCAGCAATGGAGCTAGAAGAAGTGAAGACCTAGGAAATGTTAAACAGACAATTCAAAATAATCCTCTTAAACAAATTTAGAGAATCACAAGAAAATATGGATAGAAAAAAAATAAAATCTGGAAAGTAACCCAGGAACAAAATGAGATATTTGACAAAGAAATAAAAGAAATAAGAAATAAAAACAAACAAATCCATTATTTCTAGGGTTTCTAGAAATAAAGAAACCATAACTAAACTGACACAATAACTAAACTGAAAAATTCATTGGAAAGCTTCAACAGCAGACTTGATTAGAGAAAAGAATTAGCAAGTTTGAAGACAGCACATATGAAATTACCTAATCAGAGGAGAAAAAAAGAAAAAAGAATTTAAAAGTGTAAAAAAGAACTTTTTAAGAATTATGGCACATGATCAAGCAAACTAACCTCTGCATAGTAGGAATTCCCAAAGGAGGCAAGAGAGGAAAAGGCCTAGAAGACATATTTAACAAAACAATGGTGAAAATTTCCCAAAGATGGAGAAAGAGGACACCATTCAGATACAGGAATCTTGGAGGTCATCAATCAAATTAAACCCAAAGAGGAAATCCCTAAGGCATATCATAATCAAATTAGCAAAAATCAGAGACAACAAAAATACTCAGTGCAGCAAAAGAAAAGAAAAATATTACATTAAACAAAGCACCAATACAGCTTTCACTGGATTTCACAGCAGACATCCTACAGGCCAGGTAAGAATGGGAAGCTTGAAAGTGCTGAAAGAAAAAAAAAAAACTGTCAACCAAGAATAATGTGCCCAGCAAAGCTATTAAAACAAGAAGAGAGATAAAGACTTTCTCAGACAAACAAAAACTGAGGGAATTTGTCAGCACCAGACCTGTGTTACAAGACATGCTAAAGAGAGTTCTTCAATCTGAAAGAAATGGATGCTAACATGTAACAAGAAACAATCTGCAGGTATGAAACTCATTGGTAAAAGAAAGAAAACAGACCAATTCAGAACACATCAATAGTGAAATTAGGGTAAGTAAATGACCTATATCTTAAATATGAAGATTAAAAGACAAAACCACTAAAAACAATAACTACAATTTATTAAGAGATGCACAATGTAAAAAAAGTAAATTGAAACACAAAAAAGTCAAAATGTGGTGAGAGGATGGTATTAAAGTGTAGAGTTTGTTGTTTCTTATCTTTTCTTTGCAATAAAATATAAGTCACTATCAGTTTAAAATAACTTATGATAAATATAAGAGGGTTTTTGTAAGCCTCATGTTAACCATAAAGCAAAAACCTACAATAGATATATAAAAATAAATAGCATGAAATAAAAATGTACTACCAGAGGAAATCACTTAACCACAAAGGAAGAGAGTGAGAGAGGAAAAGGGAAGAATTCACAAAACAACAAGAAGTCAAGTTACAAAATGGCAGTAGTAAACCCTTACTATGAATAATAACTTTGAATGTAAATGGATCAAATTGTCCAACCAAAAGACATAGAGTGGCTGAATGGATTGAAAAAACAAGATCCAACTGTATGCTATCTACAAGTACTTCACTTAATCTATGAAGACAGTCACAGACTAAAAGTGAAGGAATGAAAAAAGATATTTCATGCAAATAGAAACCAAAAAGGAACAGGGATAGGTTTACTAATATCAGATAAACTAGACTTGAAGCCAAGAGTCATTTTTAAAATGACAAAAAAGAAAGCCATTATATAATGATATAGGGGACAGTACAGCAAGAATACATAACAATTGTAAATATATATGCACCCAATACTGGAACACACAAATATGTAAAAAAGTTAATAGACTTAAAGGGAAAGATTGACTACAATAAATAGTACTAGGAGATTTCAACACCCCATTTTCAGTGATGACCAGATCACTCAGACAGAAAAGTAACAAAGAAACATTGGAGTTAAAATGAACTCTAGACCAAAGGAACATAACAGATATTTTATGTTATGTTATATTTTATTTTATTTTATTTTATATTACAGATATTACAGAACATTCCATCCAACAGCTGCAGAATACACATTTTTCTCAACAGCACATAGAAGATTATCCAGGATAGATCATATGTTAGGTCCCAAAACAAGTCTTGACACATTCTTTAAAAATCCAAATCATATCAAGTGCATTTCTTACCACAATTATTCCAATTATTCTACCATTCTGGAATAAAACTAGAAATCAGTTTTAAAAAAAGGAACACTGGAAATTGTACAAACTCATGGAAATGAAACAACATACTCCTGAACACTGAATGGGTCAACGAAGAAATTAAAAAGGAAATTTAAAATTACCTTCAGACAAATGAAAATGGAAACATGACATACTAAAGCCTATGTAATATATCAAAGCAGTTCTAAGAGCAGTTCTGTAGCAATAAATGCCTACATCAAAAAAGTAGAAAGACTTCAAATAAACAACCTAAAGATCACCTCAAGGAACTAGACAAGCAAAAACAAACAACACTCATAATTCAGATAAAGTATCTATCTGAACAATACAAAAGATTGACGTAGCAAAAATTGCATTTTTGAAATAATAAATGAAATTAACAAAACTTTAGCTAGACCAAAGAAAAGAGAGAGGACTCAAATAAATAAAATCAGAAACAAAAAAAGGAGATATTACAATGGATACCACAGAAATAGAGAATCATTAGAGATTATTATGAATAACTATATGCCAATAAATTGGAAAAACTAGGAAAAAAAAGATTAATTCCTGGGCCCTTACAACCTACCAAGATGGAACCAGGAAGAAATAGAAAACCTGAACAGACCAATAACAAGTAATGAGATTAAAACAGTAATAAAAACTCTCCCATCAAAGAAAAGCCCAAGATCTGATGGATTCACTGTTGAATTCTACCAAACATTTAAAGAAGAATTAATACCAATTCTACACAAACTATTAAAAAATCTTGAAGAAGAAGGAATACTTCCAAACTCATTCTATAAGGCCAGCATTACCAAGATACCAAATCTAGACAAATACACAATTAAAAAAGAAAACCACAAATCAATTTCATTGATAAACATAGATGCAAAAATTCTTAACAAATATCATCAAACTGAATTCCACAACATATTTTAAAAGATCATTCCATCATAGTCAAGTGAGATTTATCCAAGAGATGCAATAATGGTTCAACATATGCAAATCAGTAAACTTGATACACCACACTGACAGAATCAAGAATAAAAATTGTATGATCATTTCAATAAATGCTTAAAAAGTATTTGATAAATTTCAACATTTTTTCCATGATTAAAACTCTCAACTAATTGGGTATAGAGGGAACATACTTCAAAAAAATGAAGGTGAATATGTGAAAAATCCACAGCTAACATACTGAATAAGGAAAAATTGAAAGCCTTTCCTCTAACATCTGGAACACAGCAAGGATCCCCATTCTCACCACTTTTTCAATAGAGTACTGGAAGTTCTAACCAGAAAAACTAGGCAAGAGAAAGAAAATAAAAGACAACTAAATTGGAAAGGAAGAAGTCAAATTATCTTTGTTCATAGATGACATGATTCTAGGTTTTGAAAACTTTGCAATTCCATGAAGAAACTATAATAACTAATAAACAAATTTGGTAAAGCTTCAGGATACAAAATCAACATATAAAAATTAGTAGCACTTCTACATGCCAGTGGAAACAATCTGAAAACAATCAATAAAGTAATCCCATTTACAATAGCGACAAAAAATTGAAATAGCTAAAAATAAATTTAACTGAAGAAATGAAAGCTCTCTACAAGGAAAACTATAAAACACTGATGAAAGAAGTTACAGAAGACTCACAAAAAATGGAATGATATCCCATGTTCATGGATTGGAATAATCAATATTGCTAAAATGTCCATACTACCCAAAACAATCTACAAAGTCAATGCAATCCCTATCAAAATACCAATGATATTATTCACAGAAGAAGAAAAAAACAATTTTAAAATTTGTATGGAACCACTAAAGACCCCAAATAATCAAAGAAAACCTGAGAAAAAGAACAAAGCTGGAGGTATTACACTACCTGATTTCAGAATATACTGCAATGCTATAGTAATAAAAACAGCATACTGGCATAAAAACAGACACTTAGGCCCAATGGAACAGAGTAGAGAACACAGAAATAAATCCACATGTTTATAACCAACTTATTTTTGACAAAGGTGCCAAGAACATACTTTGGGGAAAGAACAATCTCTTCAATACATGGGAAAACTAGATATCCATATGCAGAAAAATAAAACTAGATTTCTATCCTTCACAATATTCCAATATCAAATATAAAGGGATAAAAGATTTAAAAATAAGACCTGAAACTATGAAATTACTAAAAACAGCGAGGAATCACTTCAGGACATTGGTGTGGGCAAAGATGTATGGGGTAAGACCTCAAAAGCACACACAATAAAACCCAGATATAGACAAGTTGGATTACATCAAGCTAAAAATGTTTTACGTAGCAAAGATAACAATCTATAAAGTTAAGAGACAACCTACAGAATGGAAGAAAATATTTGCAAAGCATCTTTCTGAAAAGTGATTACTAAACAGAATATATAAGGAACTCAAACAACTCAATAAGAAAAAAACAAATAATTCAATTTTTAAAATGGGCAAATGATCTAAATAGACATTTCGCCAAAGCAGACATACAAATGGCAAAGAGGAATATAAGACAAGTGTTCAGTACTGCTCATCATCAGGGAAATATAAATCAAAACTACAGTGGGATATCATCTCACCCCAGTTAGAATGGCTGTTATCAAAAAGACAAAAAATAACAAATGCTGGCAAGGATGTGGCAAAAGGGGAATGGTCATATACTGTTGGTGGGATAGTAAATTAGGCTGCCTCTATGGAAAACAGTATGGAAGTTTCTTCAAAAACTTAAAATTAATCCACAATATGATCTGCTGAGTATATAGCCAAAAAAGAAAGGAAATCAGTACACCAAAGAGATATTGGAGGAAGAAGCAAAGCAAGATGGCCAAATAGAACCCTCCAGTGATTGTCCCCACTGCAGGAATACCAAATTGAACAAATATCTTTGCAAGAAAACACCTTCATAAGAAACAATAATCTGTTGAGCCTTCACAGTGCCTGGTTTTAATATGGTATCAAGGAAAGAGGAACTGAAAAGGATAGGAAAGACTGTCTTGCATCGGCTACACTACCCATCCTCCATCCCGGGAAATGCATGGAAAGAAAATCTATGTGCTTGGGGGAGGGAGAGTGAAGTGACTGTGGGACTTTGCATTGGAACTCAGTGCTGCCCTATCACAGAGGAACCCAGCACAGGAAAGAATTCTACCATTGCCCACGGAGGGAGAATATAGAATAGCTTCAGCCAGAGTAGAATCCTCTGCCCCAAAGAAGTTCCAGCTAGCTCCACCATGGACTCACTACAGTGACCTAGAGTCCTGAATATATTTGAAAGGCAGGCAGGCCACAAGGACTGCAGTCTCTAAGCAAGTCCTGGTGATGCACTGGGCTCGAAGTCAGTGGACTTGGGGTGCAGCAACCCAGTGAAACATCAGCTGCTACAGTTAAGGGAAGGCTTACATCACCCCTCCAAAAACTCCAAGCAGTACAGCTCAAGTCGACTCCTTCCACTTGCAGAAAAGAGAGGGAAGATTACAGAGGACTTTGCCTTGCAACGTAGGTACCAGCTCAGCCACAATGAACTAAAGCATCAGGCAGATTCCTGAAGCCCCTGATTCCAGGCCCTAGTTTCTGGACAAGCATTTCTAGACCCACCCTGTGCCAGAAGGCAACCCAATACCCAGAAGGCAAAGACCCAGTCCTGGCAGGATTCACCACCTGATGACTAAAGAGCTGTTGGTCTTTGAATGAACATCAGTGATAGCCAGGCAGTAGTAACCATGGGCCTTGAGCAAGATATAGCACTATGCTGACTTCAGGTGTGATCCAGCACAGTCCCAGCTGTGGTGGCCAGGGAGGTGCTTGCATCACAACTACCCCAACTCCAGGCAGCCTAGCATGGAAAGAGAGGCTCCTGTTTGGGGTAAGTGAGGGAAGAAAATGAGAGATCCTGCTTGGTAATCCAGGGGATTCTTCCGGATCTTACCCAAGCCCTCTTTGAGCCTGCAAGTGTCACAGTGTTACTGGGCTTGGGGTGCTCTCTAGTCCAGATACAGCTGCAGTGACCAGAGACTTAGATGACTACATTCAATTCTCTTTGAATATCCCAAAAGTCTTCTCAAGAAAGATTGGTACAAACAAGCCCAGACTGTGAATATTAGAATAAATACCTAATTCTTCAATGTCCAGGCATCAATAAACATCCATAGGCATCAAGACTATCCAGGAAAACATGACCTCACCAAACAAACAAAATAAGGCACCAGTGACCAATCCTGCAATGACAGAGATGTGTGAACTTTCACACGGGGAATTCAAAATAGTTACTTTAAGGAAGCTCAACAAACTTCAAGATAATACAGACAAGGAATCCAGAATTCTATCAAAAATTTTTAACAAAGAGATTGAATCTTTTTTAAAAAATTAAGAAGAAATTCTGGAGTGGAAAAATTCAACTGACAAACTGAAAAATGCATCAGAGACTCTAAAGAGCAGAATTGATTAAGCAGAAGAAAAAATTAGTGAGCTTCAAGACAGGGTATATGAAAATATACGGTCAGAGGAGAAAAAATTGAAATGAATAAAAAAGAATGAAGCATGCCTACAAGATATAGAAAACAGCATCAAAAGGGCAAACCTTAAGAGTTATTGGCCTTAAAGAAGAGGTAGAGATATTGAGCTAGAAAACTCATTCAAATAAATAACAGAACTTTCCAAACCTGGAGAAAGATACCAATATTCAAGTATAAGAAGGTCATAGAACACCAGGAATATTTAACCCAAGTAAGACTATCTCAAGATATTTAATAAAACCTCAAAGGTCAAGGATAAAGGATTCTAAAGGCAACAAAAGAAAAGAAGCAAATAACATATAAAGAGCTCCAATGTGTCTGGCAGACTTCTCAGTGGAAACCTTATAGTCCAGGAGATAGTGGCATGACATATTTAAAGTGCTGAAGGAAATAAAACTTTTATCCTAGAGTAGTATATCCAGTGAAAATTCCTTAAAACATGAAGAAGAAATAAAGACTTTCCCAGACAAATAAAAGCTGACTGATTTTGTCAACACCAGACCTGTCTACAAGAAATGCTAAAGGGACTCCTTCAATCTGAAAGAAAGGGTTGTTAATGAGCAATAAAAAATTATCCAAAGTTACAAAACACTGGTAAGAGTAAGTACACAGATAAATGCAGAATACTCTAACACTGTAACTGTGGTGTGTAAACCACTCTTTTACTGAGTAGGAATACTAAAAGACAAAACTGTCAAATACAATAAGTACAACAAAGTTTTAAGAGGCAGAGTGTATAAAAAGATAAGAAACAACAAAAAGTTTAAAAAGTCAGGGGGATGGAGTTAAAATGTAGAACTTTTATTAGTTTTCTCTTTGCTTTTTGGTTTTTGTTGTTTTTCTGTAATCAGAGTTAAGCTGTTATGAGTTTAAAATAATTAGTTATATCATTTACAAGCCTCACGGTAACCTCAAATTAAAAAAAAAAACCTACAACAAATACACAAAAAATAAACAGCAAGAAATGAAAGCATACTACTAGAGAAAAATCACTTTTACACAAACCGGGAAGGAAAACCAAAAATCAACCAGAAAATAAATAAAATGGCAGTAGTGCCATGTGATCCAGCAATCTCAATGCTGAGTTAGAAAAGATAGGAAATTGGTACATCCAAGAGATATCTGCACCCCCATGTTTATTGCAGCTCTATTCACAATAGCCAGGATTTGGAATCAACCTAAGTATCCATCAACAGGTGAATGGATAGAGAAAATGTGGTACATATACACCAAGCTGGTCCAACCCATGGCCCATAGGCCACATGTGGCCCAGGATGGTTTTGAATGCAGTCCAACACAAATTCATAAACTTTCTTAAAACATTATGAGATTTGTGTGTGTGTGTGTGTGTGTGTGTGTTTTTTTTAGCTCATCAGCTATCATTAGTGTTAGTGTATTTTAAGTGTGGCCCAAGACAATTCTTCCAATGTGGCCCATGGAAGCTAAAATGTTGGACACCCCCAAATGGAATATTATTCAGCCTGTCATTTGCAACAACATGAACGGAACTGGAGGACATTGCGTCAGGCACAGAAAGACAAATTTTGCATCTTCTCACACATATTTGGGAGCTAAAAATTAAAACAATGGAACTCATGGAACTAGAAAGTAGAATAGAATGATGCTTACCAGAGGCTGGGAAATGTAGCAGGGAGTAGAAGAAAGGCTGGGGATAGTTAATGGGTATAAAAATATAGTTAGAATGAATAAGATCTAGTATTTAATACCACAACTGGGTGACTTTATTTTTTTTTAAGTTCAGAGGTACATGTGCAGGATGTGCAGGTTTGTTACATAGGTAAATGTGTGTCAAGGGGGTTTGTAGTACAGAATATTTCATTAGCCAGGTATTAAGCCTAGTATCCATTATTTAGTTTTCCTGATCCTCTCCCTCCTCCCACCCTCCGAGAGGCCCCAGTATGCATTGTTCCCCTGTATGTGTCCATCTGTTCTCATCATTTAGCTCCCACTTCTAAGTGAGGACACATGGTATTTGGTTTTCTGTTCCTACATTAGTTTGCTAAGGATGATGGCCTCCAACTCCATCCATGTTCCTGCAAAGGACATGATCTCATTCCCTTTTATGGCTGCATGATATTCCATGGTGTATATGTACCACATCTTTTTTATCCAGTCTATCGTTGATGGGCATTTAGGTTGATTCCATGTCTTTGCTATTGTGAATAGTGCTGCAATGAACACACACGTGCATGTGTCTTTATAAAAGAATGATTTCTATTCCATTGGGTATATACCCAGTAATGGAAGTGCTGGATCAAATGGTATTTCTGTCTCTAGGTCTTTGAGGGATCATCACACTATCTTCCACAATCGTTGAACTAATTTACACTCCCACCAACAGTGAAAAGCATTCCTTTTTCTCCACAACCTTGCCAGCATCTATTATTTTTTGACTTTTTAATAATAGCCATTCTGACAGACGTGAGATGATATCTCATTGTGGTTTTGATTTGCCTTTCTCTAATGATGAATGATGCACAACTGGGTGACTTTAGTCAACAATAATTTATTGTATATTTAAAAATAACTAAAATAGTAGAATTGGAATGGCACTAATATAAAGAAATGATGAATGTTTGAGGTGATGGATACTCCAATTACCCTGATGTGATTATTACACATTGTATGCCTATATCAAAACATCACATGTACCCCATAAATATATATACCTATTATATACCCACAATAATTAAAAATCCATTTAAAAAAAAAAAACTGGTGCAGTGGCTCATTCCTATAATCCTAGCACTTTTGGAAGCCAGGGTGAGAAGATCACTTGAGATCAGGAGTTCAAGACCAGCCTGAGCAACATAGCAAGACTTTGCCTCTAAAAATAAAAATAAAAAATTAACCAGGTATAGTGGTAAGCACCTGCAGTACCAGCTACTTGGGAGGCTGAGGGAGGAGGATCACATGAGTCCAGAAGTTAGAGGTTGCAGTGATCTATGACTGCACCACTGCAATCCAGCCTCAGCAACAGAGTGAGACCCTGTCTCTATGACATTTTTTTTAAATTTACAGAGGTATCTGCACTTCCATGTTTATTGCAGCATTATTCACAACAGCCAAGATATAGCAGCAACCTAAGTGTCCATCAATGGATACATGGATAAAGAAAAAGTGGTATATATACACAATGAAATATTATTCAGCCATAAAAAAGAATGAAATCCTGTTATGTGCAGCAACATAAATGGAAGTGGAGGACATTTTGCTAAGTGAAATAAGCCAGACTCAATAAAATAAATATTGCATGTTCTCATTCATATGTGGAAGCTAAAATGTTGATATCAAGAAGAAATAAGCCAGATTCAATAAGACAAATATTGCATGTTCTTATTCACATGTGGAAGCTAAAATGTTGATATCATGAAGATAGAGAGTAGAATGATGGTTACCAGAGGCTGGGAAGGGTAGGGGCAAAGGGGATATGAAGAGAGGTTGGTTAATGGGTACAAACATACAGTTATATAGAAGGAATAAGTTACGGTGTTTGATAGCACAGCAGAATGACAAAAGTTAATAATTTATTGCATATTTGTAACTAGAACAGAAGATTTGGAATGTTCCTAACACAAAGAAATGATAAATGTTGGGGGTGATGATTATCCTAATTATCCTGATTTAATCATCATGCATTGTATGCTTGTATCAAAATATTACATATACTCCATAACTATATACAATTATTATGTATCAATAAGATAAGTAAGCAAACAATAAAATCAAATTGGAAGTAAGTGTATATTTTCCAAAGGGAAATGGGGGAGGGGGTATGGTGGAGGTACTTCAGATATCTGAAAAGACAGATGTCCAAAAGCAAAAAGTAGTGGAGAGGTGGTAATTAGACCAATTTAGTGGACTGGCTGAAGGTTCTTTTATGAATGTTGTTGGCAGTAAAGCTAGAAAGCTCATTAGTGACAGAACACAGAAGAGCTTACATGTAAGACTGAACATGTTTGTTTATTCTCCTGCAATATACAAACATGTTGTATACTGTATATATACATGTTGTATATACAAACATGAGGGATCCGCACAGACTAGGAAGTAAGGAAGACAAAGAACCAAACTACCATTAATGTGAGGATGCTGTGCAGTAGATTGAGGGCAGCAAGGCAAGTTCATCTGAAGCCTTTTCCCAGTTAGAGAGAGGTCAGGTGAGAACTAGTCTCTATCAAGTGGAAGTTTCATCAATCAAGTCACATCTAGAGTTGGGACAAGAGACTGAAAAACAAATACTCTGTGAGACACTTAGACCCAGAGCCAGGCTAGAACACCCAAAATCTATTTACCCATCTAAAAAGCAAGTTGAAATGTGGAAACCAAGGTGTAGAGCCAAAACAGGGTAGAAGTAACCGAGAGATCCAGCCAGAATGGACAGGGCAGAAGGAGGCAACAGTAGGAAATTCCTAAGTCAGAGTGCAACTACTGGGCTAATAGGCTGCCACAGGCTCTTGGGGAGAGTCAGAATGCAGATGGGGTTGCAAATACAAGAGATATTTCAAAATAATAATGCATGAGATTTGATGACTGTTAGAAGCCAAAAGCGAGAATAATTGTCAACACCGTGACCAGAAAAATGGTAATACCATTAACAGAAAGGGGGAGGAAAGTGAGAGTTAGTTTTGAAAGGTGGGGAGAAGATGAAGAGTATGTTTTTGGACATGTTACTTTGAGGTGATGCTAGGTCCTAGTAAAAATGTCTTCATGGTCATTGAAATGTGAGATTGGAGGTTAGGATGGTAACCAGGCATTAGTTTGTATAGATATACCACAGGATCGTATAGAAATGCTTGAAGTTTCAAAAAGACAGAGGGTAAGAAGGGAGAACAATCAAGAGCCAAAATCAGAATCTCACTGTTTGGGACAAAACAGAGAAAAAAAAGTAGAAACAGAGAAAAAAGAAGTGACTGAAGTGACTGAAGAGGTAAGAAAAAACTTAAAGCAGACTGATGAAAAAGGTAGGAAGAATATTAAAATAGATGAATGTAGTAGAACCTGGAGAGGAATATACAAATGGCAGTGTTCACTAGGTCAGAGTAGATGCCGTGGGATAATAGCTTCAGGTACTCACCAATGTGTCTTCCAGTCCCTTCTACATCCTCATCCTCTGCCCATTCCCCAGCACTTCCTCACATAAGTAGCTCCCACTACTTGGTCAAGACATCATTGCCTCCAGGAGGTAGCAGAAAGAAATGGTCAACACTCATATTTTGAATTTCAAAGTAGGCTCTTGAAGTTAATAGGTTTTTGAGTTTTAAGAGACTGAGCTGTAGAACTGAGGTCTGGGATTTCTTCTTATAAAGAGCCAGAGTAATACACACTTGCCGTCCTCTCAGAAGTTTCAAGAGCACAAGGAGAAAGCTTAGTCCCTGACAGGTCCATATGGAAGGTCTTTTTCCGGCCCACTCCAAGAACTGGTCTTCGGGAAGTGTGGTGGATACCAGGCCCACCATAAAACTTTGGGGGATTTCCATAAAGGAATTTGTGTCCGCTTCATATCTGCAACTCTGAAAATGAAACACAGATGACCTCAAAGAAGTGCTTTGAACACAATGAGAAGAAGTAGTGGGACAGATAGCCTGATGGCAGCTCTGGGTTGTTCATAGCCCCAAAGAGGGATGAGGCTGACCAAACCTTCCCTTCGCTCCAGAGAATAACTTATACAAAGGAAACAGCGAGAGGCCCAAATATCTTATAGTCCATGAAGACCATATCTGAAGATACCAGTGTGGACTGTGCAAATAGGAAACCAGATGCAGACCCAGTGTATGTGAGCATGCACAATTACCAGCCACCTCAGTAAATTCCAGAGCAGAATTCTCTGCTTATCCAATGCCATAATGCCATATGCGATGCCCCCAGTCCCTGCCCCCTTGCTAAAGGAGATGCCATCCTGGGAGAAGGGAAGAAAAGAAAGTGCTCTGAACTGGACTACATTTAAACCTAAATAATGGGGAAATTACTGTATTCTCCTGAGTTTACCTCAAGTAACAAGATAAAGCTTTCTGCCATCAGGAGGAAACAGGAGCTAGAAGTAGAAATGAAATTTAGTTATGGGAAAATAAAGTGAGTTGCCATTTTTGCACACATGAATTTGTGTCTGTGAAACTTGTATCTGCTACACGTACAAGCCTAACAACTATTTTGATCCATGAAAAATCACAATATTCTATTTTTGATACAGACAAAAAAAGGCAAAAAATGCTAAAAAAAAAATTAAGGACAAAATTGTGCTTAAGCAATATGTCACAGTGCTGCAGCATTATATATAAGGTTACGGGTGTTGGTGAAAAATAAATTTGTATTCTGTTGTATATAATTGATACATTCACTCAGTTTTTTATTACTGCTCTTCCAGCGATGGCTATAAAGGGTAGCAAATATCATTTGTACAGCTTAAGTATATCAAATGCCATTCAATTTCTATTCTATGAATATATAAATGGAATCTCCCAGAAACAAGTCAATAGAATGTTTTTGAAATTACTTGAACAAAGGATCAGTTTTTACCTCAAAATATCATATCGTGGAAGAAGGTGCTTTTAAAAATTTATTCATTATTTCATCTGAGGGATGTAAGTAAAGTGTAGTGTAATTTAGACTAATGAAAAAAGCTTTATAAAGAAAATCTAACTCCATTTACTACTCTGAATTAATGTCATAGAATACTTATTAAGATAAAAGGAGCAGTGTGCTACTTCAGTGTCAAGCAGTGTTGGATTTAATCAATTTCAGATGTATACAACCCTGGCTTTCCCAGGCACCCCAACCAGATAGCAGAAAGGCAAGGAAGGGGGTGAGTATAGCAAACTAGGTAATGAATGTAGTCTTTGGTGCGGAACTTTTACCCAGCAGAATTACTGAAATTAATCAGTTTTGCACTGCAAAATTTCTCAGGAACCTCAACTCTCTTCTATTTTAGTGTTAATTCCTTTATCAGACAGGGGACTTACTGAGAGGTTCAGGAAGTCTTTGTTCCCCACCGTTTGCTCAAGAGTTCTAGTCTTACCATGCCATTATCAATCTAGATAGATCCCGTCTAAATTTCTGATTAGTCCTTTCAGGTGTCCATTACAGAAAACCCATAATGGGTATGTGGATTAGTTCTACTTCTAGGTGCTTCCTATAGTAGACAAAATGTATTAACCCTAGAATACAAAAGGCATTTCCACTGCAGAAACCCAAAATCCATTCTCTGGCACATGCCATGATTTATGATTTATCAAAGCCTAGAAAGCTCATGCCTGCCAGGGGGCTCTCAGAATAAGACCACCATGCTCTCAGCCTCTACTTATCCAATGGCAAGAGTAAGGAGTGGAGGCAGAAAGACTTATGTCCTCTTGAACTCACAGTCCATCATCAGCAAACTCTTATTTTCTCAGTCTCTTCTGTCAACATTTCTCTTACCTTCTTGCTTTACTGTAAACTTGGCTCTCCCCAGAGCCCTCTCATGTGGTAGCTGTTTTTCTTTCATATTCTGAAAATACTATGCCTGCAGGTAACACAGAAGTAGGCGTCCTCCTTTTTTCACTCCAAATAATTCTCTTTTCATCCTCCCTAAAACTCTCTGACTTTGAATCTCATATCACCTGACTAGACAATACCATTGCCTCCTCTTGTTGCAGGCATCCACCAGATTTCAATTACAGCTCACGGTCACCCTCTTCAACAGTATTACTGTCTTAATTCTTAGTGATTTCAAAATCCACATAGATGATCCTTCCAATACTCTAGCCTCTAACTTCCTTTACCTTCCCTTCTCCAGGATCCAGTTTATCACCACCATTGCTCATTCTTATGGTATATCTTAGACTTTAAAATTACCAAAAATTGCAACTCTTCCTTAACCTAAATTTCCACCATCCGTCTTCCTACCGCCATCTATTTACCTTCCCTCCCCTCCTATCCCCTGCCCTCCCCTCCCCTCCCCTCCCCTCTCTTTCCCTTCCCTTTCCTTCCCTTCCCCTCCCCTCCCATTCCCTTTCCTTGCCTTCCCCTCCCCTCCCCTTCCCCTCCCCTTTCCTCCCCTCCCCTTTGCTGACAGTCTCACTCTGCATCCAGGCTGGAGGGCAGTGGCACAATCTCTGCTCACTGCAACCTCCTCCTTGTAGGCTCAAGTGACCCTCCCATCCAGCCTCCCAAGTAGCTGGAACTACAGGTTTATGCCACTACACAAGGCTAATTGTTGTATTTTTTGTAGAGACAGGATCTCACTTTGTTGCCCAGGCTGGTCTCTAACTCCTGGGCTCAAGTAATCTGCCTGCCTTGGCCTCCCAAAGTGCTGGGATTATAGGCATGAGCCACCACACTGCTGCTATTTTTCTTAGAACGCTGTCTCCAAAGGTAAGATTTTCTGACCATGTCAAAGCCAACAATCTACTGACTCTGCCACCTTTTCACTTTCCCTCACCTCATCAAGGTCTTCACAGCCCTCTTCCTGTAACTTAACGTCTGTGTTCAATTATTATAATCAGTTCTCTTGTATTCATGCTTACTTCATCATGCTTCAGCGTACAGCTTACATGCTTGGCTAAAGCCTAAACCTTGTTAAATCCAACTCTTGATTGATAACATGGTCACATCCCATATCGAATCCATTATCAAACATGTCTTCAGAATATAACCTAAATACAACTGATTTTTATCACCTCCACCATCAACAGCCTGGTTTTTATCACCTCCACCATCAACACCCTGATCTAAGCCACCATCGTCTCTCTCTGGATCATTGTAATAGCCTGCTGGTTTCTCTGCCCTTGCTCCCTAGACTCTGTGCTCCAAACAGTAGCCATAGTCAATCTGTAAGTCAGATCATGTCATTCCTCTGCTCAGAACACTCCAATCACTTCCATCTCACCCAGAGTAAAAGCTTAAGTCTTCAGAGTGACCTACAAGGGCATATCAAACAAATATTTGCAGTAAGTAAATATTTGTTGAATGAATGAACATGTATGCATAAGGGACCATTCAAAAACTCATCCATAGCATCTGGGGATGCCTTCTCTGTGCTCTCCTCCCTTCAAGGCTAAGAACTGCAGACTCAAAATGCATCTGACAGGCTCAAAATTGACATCTGATATACCCTCCAGACCATTAGTGGAATTTTTTTTTAATTCGACTTGAACTCTGTGAGGTCAAGATTCAAATGTTTACTTTTATAGCCCTATCACTTAACATGGTGCCTGGCTCAGAGTAGACATGCATATATTTGCTGTGTACACTGCAAAATAAGATATGTTGGGGAGGAAAGGACCTATATAGAATTGGCAAACCTGCCCAGAGTGGTTGGAGAAATTTAGGAACCAACATTACATAAATAAATCCCTGTTGCTACTCCTCCTAAAGAGTACTGCAAAAAACTCTCACCTGAGAAAGATCTTCATCAGAAATTAGCAACTGCAATTTGAAGGGCCTATTCCTATGAATTTCCCATTGGGATCCACATCTGAAATTCTAGTCTGGTTTCTCTGTCCTTGATCTTTTAATCTGTGTGGAACTTCTTCCAGTTGGCAGTACAAAACAAACTTCCTGTACGTCAGTGTCAGTTGCTTTAGAGGATAACTGCTTACTCTTTTGGAATGACCCATTGGCTTCTCCAAAATGAATTTCATCTCTGTTACACAGTCTGTATTTTAAACCAACCCATCTTAAATGAATTCCTCTCAAGTGTGATGGAATATCGCCTAGGTATTTTTGTATGATATGGTAACAGAGACAAATAGATAGAAACTTCATTCTATTTACATAAAATAAAAACATATGCTTTTATATTTATAGATACTTTCTGTAAAGAAAAATAAGACCCTACTAATAGTAGGTACCCTTTGGCAATGGGATAAAATGTTGGCATAGAAGGTGAAAAAGTAGAATTTTCTTTTTCACTTCTATATCTTTTGAAATTTTAAATCCTTGAGTCTATATTCTTGATTTGTTAATTTTTTATTCAACAAATATTTATCAAGCATATAATGTGGGCAAGGTGCCTACTTGGCTAGACCAAAAGTTAACTATCATTCAGCAGAAAATATAATTTCAACAATAAAAATCACTTAGTGTGCATGGACACTGAAATGTATGAGAGGAGAGGAAGAAATCCCAGGATACGAAGAACAAGATTCTAAATTCAGTTTAGCAGAAGTTCCAGAAGCCAATAGATGTTAGTGAATATTTACCTGCTGCCACTGATGTGGGGTAGTAGCTTGAATTTCTTCATTCATCCTTCACAGTGACATGGAATGTCAGGCTAGCATCTAGCCTGTGCTAGACCACATGCTGGATTCTTCTTTTGACCTAATAGAGTAAGGGGCCACCTGCTGCTCCAAGGAGGCAGGGGGACTCATGGTTCTCCTGCAACCAAACCCCGCTATTGTGTCCCCTTCAGCTTTACTGGGAGTTTTCACCTCCTGCAGATTCTCAGCACACAGGGCATACATACTATATCAGCTGGATTTACACTTTTCTTTTCCCCTAGAAAAACACACAGAGGGGAAGGTCAAACTCTCATTCAATGGTGCCTTTTCCCATTAAATCCTCATAGCAGGTGTGCAGAGGAGCTCAATATCATCCCTCCCAGCCACACTTAGTGGTCACTTCTGCTTCTCAGCCTGCATGTCCTTGCTATCTGAACTCCTCTTCTCCTGCTAAAGCCCCTGCCTAGAGTTCTCTTCAATTTGGGAAGAAAGTTGTATTATTTGTATATTTTGAAAATAGTTTAAATTAAGAAAAATCCTGAATTAATCTTTATAGAAATTCTGCAGATGTACTTTGTTTCTGTGTTGCCTTGTCCACTGGTCTCACTGAAGCCACTTCACAATAATAATAACAGCTAACATTTAATGAACACCAATTCAAGCTTTGCATGTATTAACTCATTGAATACTCACAATAACTCTCTACAGTAGTACTAATTTTTTCTGCATTGTTCAGATGAGGAAATTAAGGTATTGAGAGCTTGAGTCACTTGCCAAAGAGCATACGTGACTTGCTATAAAGGGCAGAGCCGGGATTTAGATCCCATCCATCAGAGTCTAGAGTCTGCCTTCTTAACTAGTATACACTGCTTCTTTTTATCCAAAAATTAAAAAGAGATTTTTCTAAGAATAAAAAATAATGAAGTGGACTTTAGTTCATTGCAGGTTTTCAAAGTAAAATTTTGGCCAGCTAGTTTCTATTCCACATTGGTTAAAATACAATGACATATATATTACAAAGAAATTAGTAATAAAAAAGATCCCCAAATCCTGCACAGGGGTGCAGGACAGTTGTCTCGGTGAACCTGCTTTGCGAAATTGGCACAGAGAGAAGAGTCTGGTCTGGCAGAATCATGGCTCCAGGGCAAAGAAAGACGGGCAATACCACCCATACCCAGCCCAGAGGAGAGACACCAACCTGGGGCAACAGGGGCTGTACATGAAGCTGAATGATCTATGGAGAAGAAAGGGTGATGAGTGGGATGTAGAAACAGGATCTTGCTATGTTAACCAGGCTGGTTTCTAACTCCTGGCCTCAAACAATTCTCCTGCCTCAGCCTTCCAGAGTGCTGGGATTACAGGCATGAGCCACCATGCCTGGCCTGGAACTTACCTTCTTACTGGGAGAAGGCCACCCAATAGAAACTATAAACAACAAACTGTCAAACTGTATAGTTTGTTAGGTAGTGATCAGCAGTATATAGAAAAATAAGACAGGAAAGAGGAATAGGAAGTTCTGGAGCAGTCAGGGAAAGGAGGTTTACACTTTAAAATAAGGTTGTCAAGGAAGGGAAGGAACCACCGAGAAGAGGACATTAGAGCAAAGGCATGAGGAGGTTAGGGAATAGACCACATGGTAATTTGAGGGAAGAGCAGTCCAGGCAGAAGAAACAGCAAGTGAGAGGCCCTGAGAAAACAACATACCTGGAGGGACCTGGGAATCACAGGGAAGCAGAATGAAGAAGGCAGAGAAGGATGGGAATAGTAGGAGATAGGTCATGAGGTCAGAACAAAGGAGTGGAGAAGTATTGTGTGTGTGTGTGTGTGTGTGTGTGTGTGTTTAAGGGTGGGTTACATAGGGCACTTTTGGCCACTGTAAAATAATTTTGGGTTTTTCTCTGATGTGTGATGGGTTTTGAGCAAAGAATGACAGGATTGGACTTAATTTTTGACAGCACCACTCTAGTTGCTGAGTTGAGAATGGAGGCAGGCAGCAGAAAGTGAAAGCAGGGAGACCAGCAGGAGGCTACTGCAAAAATGCAGGTGAGAAATGATGGTATTTGGATCAAGGTGGTGGTAATGATGATGGTGAAGAGAAGTTAGATTCTGGATACGTTTTGAAGCTACAGTCAACAGGACGTGAGTGATGAAAGAAAGATTCAAGAATAACCCCAAACTTCTGGCCTAGGCAACTGGCAGAATTCACTTGCCATTAACAGAGGTGGAAAAAACTTCATAAGGACTAGGAGAAGAGGGGATGATCAGGAAGTTGATTTAGGAATATTAAATGGAGGTGCCAATTAGACTTTAGAGTGGAATTATCAAGTAGGCATTGTATACAAGAGTTTCTGTAGTTTGAGTAAATGTCTAGGCTGAGGACATAAATTTCTAAAGACTAAGGGCATATAGATGGCATATAAAGCCATGAGGCTGGATGAGATCACAAAGGGAGTGAGTCCATACAGAGAAAAACAAGGTGTCCAAGGGCTGAGTGCTGGTGCCTTTCACAATTAGCAGTCAGGGAGATGAAGAGGAAGCAATGAAATAACAAAAAAGGAACCATCAGTGAGGTAGAGAAAAATGTGGGATGTATTTTTCTGCTGACACTTGAGTTTATTGCTAATTTGAGTATTAGACTTCTACATGATTCATATATTGATAATGTAAATCAACAACTGATTCTGAACTCCATCTGATTTTTTTCATCTGCTTTTAAAAAAGCAAATATGACACAAAGACAAGGTGAGGCAGAGCCTATAGCTAGAAAGCACTCAGTGCTCATAGATGAGTGGGGAAGAGGGACTGACAACAGAACATTTGAATTTGCAGCTGTCTCAGAACATCCGGGAGTATGATTGCTATAGTTGTAACATAGAAGAGAGAGTCATTGTAATCACAGGCAGCAGAAACATCGGGGCAGTATTGAAATTGTGAGTACACATGATTAGGAGATCAGATCTGAACTAAGAAAATTCAGACAGAAATATTTTTATTTAAATAATAAACGATAGACATCTAGGTATAGGAAATATCTGGATGCTTTACAGCTTCTCTATTTTCATATCAATGGTGTGGGTTTGCATACATTATGTCATCCTGAATTAGGAAGCTTGAATGACGTTTTTGCTGTTTTTTATTTAATGGATGTTAGTAAACATCTTTTTTGGTGTAGAGAAATGCTATGGATAAATAGGAAAAATAAATTACCAGAAACAAAATCTCAGTATCCTTTGTTATTTATGTGATTATAGAATTGGTAAATTATACTATTTTAGGAATACATTCTTGTTATTTGTTATTCTTTTCACAAATAGCCTGTTTTCTCCATACTTTTTCCATCTAGACATGTACCTATTCAGCTCGTTAAAAGGAATTAAAGTAATTTTTTGATGTTTCAGGACAAAATACTCCTACTAGTTTGGAGGAGAACTGGGAGCTAAAAATAATCTAATTGGCAACCTTTTGAGAATTAAATAAAAAATTCTCATCTCTCCATTTCCACTGTCTAAAAAACAAGTCTCAAGGATTTCATTAATGTCTAAAGTTTATTTTCACATTTTATTTTTATTTATTTTCCTATGATTTATTAAGGAAGTATATTTTAGCTTAAAGATTCTACAAAGTAATACCAATAACAAACAGACTTTAACCTCAGTGTGGTTCTTGGCAATGCAGGCTGTCTATAATATATAGCAGGAAAATTGGCTAAGAGATTCATCAAACCTTATTCATACAAAGCAAATAGTAAGCAGGGACCAGAGATTCTGACTTCCCTGTTATAGAAAAAGTAAGACTTGCGGGAAAGGTGGGGGGAAAAAGAAAAAGAAAAGTAACACAGCCACAGCATATAGTAATCATACTAATAGTAATTGCCATTGTTTGTGTTTCAGGAACTGTATTTGAACTCTATGCACGTTATTTTTAATCCTTATACAATCCAACAGGGTAGCTATTATTTTATCTTTTCTAAAGATAAAGAAATTGAGGCAGATAGATTAAGCAATGTGCCCAAGACCACATACCTAATAGGTGACAGAACTGAGAAATGAAGCTGCTCTACTTCATTTCAAAATAGGCTCTATCATAGATCGTTTTTCTGCATCACACTACTTCTACAATATATTGCTTCTTAAAACAATGTAATTATTCAGACTTTTTGTGATCCAATTTTTTCTTTACTCAATAATAATGTGTAGGGAGTCAGAAATCCAGACTTGAAAACCCAGCTATACAACATCAATATACATACTTTATTTTGTTTATGACCGTTCTAGACTTTCCCTGAACCCCTCATTCATTGTCTTAAAGCTTAGTGTCCTATAATCATTTAAATACCCATTTGGGTAGTACTCAGTCTTAGATAAACATATACGAGCTCTTAGGCGGCCTTCCCTTGCCTCCCTTCCTGAAATCATCATCATGTGATGAGGGCAAGATGTGACCTGGTGAGGACGTGACAGAAAAAACTTCTCAGACACCAGATCCTCTGCCTCCTCTGGTCTGCTGGATGATGTCCTTTGTTTAGCTGTTGCTTGACCTAGAGCTACTAGAACCCAAGATCTGAAGCTCATACAATTCATGATCTGGAATCTACTGGCTTTGTTAGGGGTCAGTCTCCCCAACTAACTCTGCCTCATCTCAGGGAAGGGAAAGGGATGAATGTATTCTTACTAGACTACCCAGGGTTACTGGATTGATGCAGTCTTTCCTGGATGTAACCACTGTGCTCTTTTATGACTACTTCCACCAGGGTGGTGGCAGAGTTGTTGTCCCCTTTCTGTGATTTTCACCATTGATCCAGCTTCTGACCTACTGTCTCAGTATGGGATGAGTGGGGACCCAACAGACTCAGATCCCTAAAACTCTCCATGGTCACTGGTGGTACTTTGTGAGACTGGGCCTGCTCAGGTGGAGAATACCTATTTAGCATGAGGCTACATCCTTTTTATGCAGGGCCCCTTCCTTTTATGCTGCAGCAATCCCCAGCAAGCCTGTGCTCCCTCCCATCTCATAGACTCTCTGCTGTATCTCTTGGGAGTAGTGAGCTTGCAGGGAAAGTTCTTCTCTCAGACCACCTGGCTTACTACAGTGACACCATCTCTTGCCAGTGATCTCTTCCTCACTCCAATAGCCCTAGGGCAGAACAGCAAGCCCTGGGTCAGCAGACAACCACCAGGATTTGAGATGTCAGACTTTTCTTTTTTTTTTTTTTTTGAGATGGAGTCTTGCTCTTTCGCCCAGGCCGGACTGCAGTGGCCTATCTCGGCTCACTGCAAGCTCCGCCTCCTGGGTTCACGCCATTCTCCTGCCTCAGCCTCCCGAGTAGCTGGGACTACAGGTGCCCGCCACCACACTCGGCTAATTTTTTGTATTTTTAGTAGAGACGGGGTTTCACCGTGTTAGCCAGGATGGTCTCAATCGACTGACCTCGTGATCCGCCCGCCTCGGCCTCCCAAAGTCCTGGGATTACAGGCGTGAGCTACCGCACCCGGCAGAGATGTCAGACTTTTCTTCTGCCAGCCCCTCCACAAACTTTAGGAGGGCATCTCTTAGCCTACCTTCCTTCAGCTTCAAGAAAGGGAAGCATTTGAGTGTTTCCTTCTTTCCTCCATGAAAGAGGAGAGATAATCCCTAAAACACTCTACTCTCCCAGTCCCCCGGGGCTTCTTATCTTTCTCACTGGTAAAGATCATCAGTTCAGTTTGGCCTCTTTCACCTGGGAATAAACCAGAAGTCTCTTACCAAGAACAGGGCCTCTGTCAAAACTCAGCACTACAAAGTTCAGTAATTTTATTCTCAACCAGGTGTTATCTCTTATAATCCCACACTATTTGTCACCTGGAGCTGGAAAAGGTCTCCCATAATACTTCACACTGTCCTGTTAGTCATCCAGAATGATGTCAAGTCATTCAAGATTCAAGACATTTTATTCATTTTTCTTCAATTCTTAATATAACTGTGTTTTTGTTTGTGTTTTTTTGTTTGTTTTACAGATTTCTTTCATTTCCCTTCATGTGGTGGTTTCCATTATGGTCACTGAAAGTTTGAAAATTTATAAAATAACTGCCTTCTGATCATTGTTACTGGTATTTTTTAAAGGAATAATTTTAATCAGATGCCCTTTGTACAAAACACAGTTTTTCACAAAGCAAGCACAGAATCATAAAACTCAGGTGTAAAAGAGATGTTAAACATCAGCTGAACCAAATTTCTTCTTTTACAAATGAGAAAACTAAGACTCAGAGGGTTAAGTAATTTGGCCAGTGCCATATTGCTAGTTAATTAGCAGAGTTTGGTCAGGACTCCCTAGTCCTTCAGAACACATATAAATCTTGTAGCTGGAATTATTTGTGTAATTATGAATGTATAGTCTGACTTACTCCACCCCCAAACACACACACACACACACACTTAAGCTCTTTCCAGGGAGGAATTATCTGTTTTGCTCTCTGCTGAATCCCCAGTGCCTATCACAGGCTCTTGAATATAAATATCTGTAAAATAAAGGAATGAATGAATGAGTGGATATATTCAACAGATATGTGTGCAGATACTACTATTATGTAGACAGCAGTGCTTGGTTTGGGAGATGTAAAGATGAATAAGACAGGGTCCAGAAGAGAGGCAGACACAGAAACCAAGGGCACAGGAGCCCAGGGGAATGATTCATTCTGGGAAATTGTGTTCCTTCTGGTCCTGCATTGGGGAGACAGCTCTAGGGAATATGTACAGAGAGCTGCAGCCCTGAAGACCTTCATCACCTCCTGCAAGATCCAGCACATAGATCTCCACTCAAGACCTTGCACACTATTTCCTCTTAGACAATTGCATATTGCATTTCTGTTCCGTTTTATTCTAGAAGAGTGGCTCATAGTAAGTTAAAAATATACCAATGTGTCCACAATTTCAGTGGAACAGATGACTCACAGTTCAAATCACATGAAGGGAAATGATTATAAGTCAGCTGTGAACTTATTGGTTCCAGAATAATTTAAGGCACTAGCCTGCCTAGTTCAATGAAGACACTGGTGGAATTTTTTCCATATGTGGTTCATAATCACGTGTAGAATTGATTTCCCAGTCTCCTCAGGAGCCTTTTGATGTTGCTATGTGGTGCTATAACATTAGAGAGGCTATGTAATAGGCAGGTTCAATATTTTTTCCATCAGTGAGGGCACCGAAGGAGAGAGATGAGGTTCCTTCTTTTCTGTGTTCACATTCAAACTTCTAGTCATGGGGCTGTGAAGAAGAGAGTGCTCTCAACTCATAATAGCCACTCAACAAATTATTACCAGATCCTATTTTCCTAACAACTAATGAGAAAGTGGTATGTGCCACTAAAAAAGAATGGTGAACACTTCCCCAGGGGCATAAGTTATGCCCATCTATTAGATTTACCTTCTCTCTCCAGGAGGATGCCCAGGTTGGGCACTCCACCCTATGACTGAGGTAAAGGTGAAGGTGCAGCTGCTAGATGTAGAAACGGTTAAAATAGGAAACAAGTTTATATCACCAGTTCCCTCGTGCTAACACGGGTCAAGTATTTCAATGTGAAATGTCTCATATAGAAATTTAGCAGTGGGCAATGGCAATCAGCAGACTGTTTTCCAAGGGTCATTTGGGTAATATAAGCCTTCTGTATAGAGTAAAATAATTAAGAATGCTGGTTAAATGAAGATAACAGATAAATAAAGAAAAAATACATATCCAATCTTAGAGAATATGGGAAATATGCAGCAGAGATATTCAATAAAAAATCTTTTGTTAATAACAGATATACAATTCTAGAGAACCTGGAAAGTAAAAAATAAGTTCTTTGGCAGTATTAACAACAACAAAAAGGGGGTATTTATGCTATATAGTGTGTTTTGGCTGGTAGAGAGAGATAAAATGACCAAGATCTTGAAATTGAATGTCTAGAGGTGCTAAATCAACAGTGTTTTAAAACTCCTGCTAATGACCAATGCAGAAACAATACAAGAAAGCAAACAAAAAGACCTTTTGCTTCAGTGATAGAGTATGAAAGTATATCTGTGAATTGGGATTAATACGGTAGAGTTGTTCACAGAGTTCATTGGAATCATTTGTACATATTCATATGTAAACTCATATTATACATAATTCAGAGTAGAGATGATAGTTTCTCCTGTGAGAGGAGGTATGATTAGCAGTATCGGTGGACATGTACAACTATCTGCAACTGTCTACTGGTTTGGTTCCAGTACCTGTGCTCCTTGCCTAGTTGTGGATGACTGCCATGAAAGTGGCGATAGTTCACCATAAAGTCATATTTACTCCTCAGAGAGCCTAGGCATTTAGTAGAGATCAATGACATTTACTAATATTTGCACAAACACAGAAAGTGAAGTTATTTTGGTAATAAATAATTTAAATTATTATGTATTCTCAAAGTCCTTGAAATCAAACTTTCTAACAACGAGTACCAAATTGCTTCTATAAATATATTTTTTATGAAGATTCAACATATTTATGGGATGAGTGGTCTAATGGCATATGAAGCAAATTAGATTACAGCGAAATCCACTCTTCATTCAATAATTAAAACATTCCTAAGCTCTAGATGCTAACGTATTTTCAAGCATTCAAGACTTTAGAGAGATGGTTCAAACAAAAATAAGCCAACAAACCCGTGTTTACTAAGAACCAGGGTGACAAATACAGCTTAAAAACACCCACTTTGAAGTTGCATATAAGGACTTATATCAGCTGGTTTTTATATCTGGTTCATTATCACCATTTCTAATTTGCTTTAGAATCAGCTTCCTGAAGAGAATGAGAAGGTAAATGTGGGGAAGTAGAAGTAGCAAGGACTGACTGAGGGCTGGCCATGGAGAAAACTGATCATCCGTTTTCCACACTCCCTTAGGTTCTTTTCATTTCAAAGTGAAGATTGCATCACCACATCTTTCTCAAGCTCAAATGACAAACTATTGCTACAGTTATAATGTTTTTGATGCACTGATATTAATTACCATTCTTATTCTAGTACTCCATGTACCTTGCCTCATAAAAGCATATTTTTAAAAAATGCTACAGGATTTTATGGGAAGCAGTTATTTCATGATGCAGAAGCCAAGAAAGCTTTATGAAGAAGATGATATTTCAACAAGATCCTTGAAGCAGGAAGAATTTAGCCACGCAGAACTGGGGAGGTATTCCAGGCAGACAGACTACTCAGAGCATCAGACAAGTGCACCCAATCAATTCAACGTGCATTTACAACGAGGGAGAGGGAGTAATGCTTAATGAGGATCAGGGTCTTCAACGATAGATTAAGAAATTCAGTAGGCAATGAATTGGAATTTGGAGGCTGAGAATTAGGTTTAGTTTCAACTCTGCACTTACCAGCTCAATTAACCCTCACAACAATTCAGTGAGCTAGGGATTAATATGCTCATTTTCATAAAGGAGAAAACTGAGGCTTGGACTCGTTAGTAAATTGTGGACATCAGATAGCTGAGTAAGAATGAGACAAGGCTAGAAATTATGACTCCACAGCCTATGCTGTTTCTACTCTGTTTTTATAGTCTCTTTGGTTTAGTAGCCTTTTCCTTTGGGGAGATCATGAGCATTTTGCCACGCTGGCTATGACTTTGTTTCCTAAAAACCTAGCACAGTGCTTGGCATATAGTATGTGATCAATAAATGTTAGCCAAATGAAAGTATGGATATCTAGCAACCCATTGTCACGGCAGAACTGGAGCACAGAAAAGCCAAGGCTGAAGATAAATAGGTAAAAACGTCGCCTTCTGAGAGGCCATTGGTGTAACTATAAGATAGATTAGTTGAAAGGTGTTTAGAATACATTTAAAAAGTATTTAATGAATACTTCAGACTGAGCATAAGAATACTTTTTCCTTTTACTCTTATCAAATTGTAGATATGAAATGCCAGGGTGATTGTCCCCATGAAGCCACCAGGGCCATGTTAGGAAACACCTTCTTTTGAAAGTGGGTGCTCAGGATAACAGAGATATACAAAAACTTCTCTTCTGCTTTCATAAAAGTGACAGAGACGGGAGATAACCCAGGATCCCCGGCGAAATCCCACCTTCAAGCCTAAAACAGCCTGAAGGCTGACAGACCAGACTGCTGGTCCCAGATGAAACCCAGACCCAGAGGGAGAACTGCCCCTGTTTACCCACCTTTTCTCAACTAATTCTTTCTGAATAATGCCCACATGAGCACTGGGGGGATGGGGTGGAGCCACAGGAATCCGTTCCTCGTGCAGCAGGGAGGAGCCTGGCCTCTTCAGCTCATGGGTGGTGGCCTGGCGTTCTGTTCAACCTGTGAGGTGGGAGCCTATTAGCAGGACCTCTTCTTTTTTTGCTGAGAGCTTTCTTTTAATAGATTCTGCTCTCCTCACCTTTCAATGTGTCTGCATGCCTAATCTTTCCTGGTTGCAGGACAAGAACCTCATTTTAGCTGAACTAAGGAGCAAAAATATCCGCATCAAAAGTAGTTCCAACATTGAGACTTCCAACATTTCATTAGCATGAAATAATCTTAACAAATATCACCTTCCAATTTCTGAAAATTACAAACAAGAATATCGTGGAAGACAAGAAGAACACAACACAACATTTCCTTAAAAGGAATATGCCATGGGCTTGTGTTATATTTTCTGGAGGTGAGATGATTAATGACCTCTGAGAATCTATTTGGAGCTTCTAATTTGAAAATAGATTAACTGATGAGAAGCTTTGTTTTGATCCAAATAATGGAAGTGTAACAACAGGCTAGTTTTAGAAACGGCACGAACAAGCTTATAACAATCTTTTTCTGTCCTAATGATTGCGATTCTGTAAAACTGGTGACCAGGGACAGCTGGATGGGAAGGACACCTAGCACCAATTATCAGGGATTAGTAGACACTCTATTTGTTTGATTTAAATTGCATCCTGTTTGTTAGCTACAGGCATGAGAGATAATCGTGAAGGCAATTCAAATACTCGAGCACAAATCATAGTCATGAATAGAGAAACTTGGGTCTATAACTTGCTGCAATTAGTCCTCTTTTCCCCGACATCTCAAGATTAGTTAATGTTGACAGAATTTGAAAATGATAACCCTAGAAAATAATGGAGCAAATACATTTACAAATTCAAAGCACATCAAGCAATGGGGCTGCATATGCTCACAAAACAGAAGTAATATTTAAATGTATTATAAATTACTCAAATCATAATTTTAGAGTATTTATTATGTACATGATAAACTGCGTAAGGGTAAACTATGAAGACACATTTTTCGGTCAAGGCAGATGAGAAAAACAAAGGTACATAAATAAGGAAGAAGGCAGGATAGAGGTACAAGTAACATTCTAAAGAGGATAAAGGAAGAAATCACTTAAATCCATTAGGGCTAAATAAAGATGGCTTTTAGAGAGAAGGTTGTCTTTAAATGGAGCCTTGGAGGTATGGAAATATCTGACTAAGTACAAAACAGGAAACTAATTGTATTTATCAGGTTGCTGCAAAAGTAAATGCAGTTTTTGCTATTAAAAATAATTGCAAATGGCAAAAACTGCAATTACTTTTGCACCAATCTAATATTTAAGTGTAAATAGCCATGTGAGGCTAGTGAGTACCACAATGGATGGTGAAGAAAATGGTGGCCACTCATCATTTTTGCACAAGAGAGGGACATTCTTGGAGAAATGTTTTAGTATTAGTTTTCCTCTGCACAATCTAAAATGTTGATTTATTTGGGGAAGGGACCTCTTTAACTTAATCACTACTCATATATCTCCAATAGATCTTTAATTTTATGATTTCATCTGATTAGAAAAACAGTGTAAATGTTAATTGTATTGCAGAAGGACAATTAATAGAAGAAACGTGGTTAAACAGACTAGCTAAAAACAGGAACAGATGGTAAATTCTGGTAAGTTTTAAAATTTTCCAGCACACCAACATGAATGCCTTGTGACTACTGAGAAAAAACACATTTTATTCCTTGGATGGAAAGATTTTATCTTACTCATCGTAGGCTGATTAGTGTATGCATCACTAATACAATGTTCATGAGACATATAGTAAAGACAAAAATAAGCAATGTAAACAACTCAGAAGGGCATACTGGTCCTGATACATATGTATGACTTAGAAATTTTAGGCCTCTAGGCTCAACAGAATTGCTGCTTGTCAATAATGATAAAAATAATAATATAATAAAAACTTAAATGTGTTATTTGCATTCTGTGAAAACAAATTTTAAAAAATAATCTGTTTTAAAAAATAATCTGTTAAAAATGATCTGTTCGTTTTTCTCTAAGACCTCCAAAAGCTTTTACTTCTAAGCATATGTTAGAATATTTCTTTAAATCAAAACGATAATGTTTCTCTCTGTATTTTACCTGCAGCTTTGAAACTTAGAGGGTCTTTGGAGTTCAAGTTGCTCCCTTATTTATATCTATCATAGCCAAGTTAGGATTACTGGTTGATGGATGAAGACTAGATTTGATGGAATTACAGATTTCGCATGGGCAGGTAAAATATTCGTGCAGAATGGACATTGAAGTTCTAAAACATTTAAGTTGCAAGCATATCCTGAAGCAAGTGTATATTCCCCTCTTCCACTTGCCCAGGAGGCTGTACAATGTGTGAGTCAACCTAACATGTAGGTTACCTTTAGAGCTCAAATGGCTGCTATAAGCCAAGGGTTGCAGATGAAAATGAAGAAATACGGTCAGTAAGCAGTAGGGAGAACCTACCATCTGCCAGACTCCCTTCAGAGCCAGTTGTCCTGTTGCTTCTCTGGGTTGCATAGAGTTCTTTACCATCTATCTATTAAATAATTTTGTAAGTTAGTAAGCCTCTTGAGGCCAATTAATTGTCTCCACACTATCCTCAGGCCAAAAACCATGAAGTCATACTTGAGGATTTCTTTTTCTCTCATATACTACATCCAAGCTGTCAAGAAACCCTATTTGTTCTATCTTCAAAATATATCTAGGATTTAACCAGTTCTCATTGTCTCTGCTGCCAATATTTGAGTCCATGCCTTCGTCACCTCACACCTGAGTCACAATAGCCTTCCAAGTGTTCTCCCTACTCCTACCTTTTCTCTCTTACCTATACCTAAACCAGCAGACAGAGAAGCCTTTTAAAATGTAAGTCAGATCATATTAGTTTTGGCTTGAAACGTTTCTCTAACTTCCCATTAGAGAAGAACTGACAATGGTTTACAAGGTCCCAAGTGCTTTGGCCCCATTCCTCTCTGTTCTTCTCCTTCCTCACCCTGTTCCTGCTACACTAGCCTCCTCGCGGTTGCCAGAAAGTGCCAGGAATCTGCCCTTGCTAGGACATTTGAAGTGGTTGCTCTCTCACTTTCTCAAACCTTTGCTGGAATTTCACCTTCTCAATGAGGCCTTCTCTGACCACTCTGTATAAAACTGAAGCCAGCCTTCTAGTTCTCCTTACCCTCCTCTACTTTTTCTTTTCCCATGGTATTTATCACCATCTAACAACAATTTCATATACTTGTTTATTATATCTGTTGCAAATTATCTCCTGCTCCTAGATAAATGCTCCATGCATGTGTTTTATTCACCTACGCGCCTGACAGCACAGCAGTGCCAGCGATGCCTGGCACACAGGAGATGCACAAGAAATATCTGTTGACTGAATGAATTATCATAAAACACTATTTTCATTGTGACTCGTAAATCATGTATTTATACACCATTATATTTCTAGACATTACGAAGACATTGCTTGAGCTAGATTTTCTCAGCACCTAAACATACTCCTACATGGTAAATCAGGAATCTCTATATATGGCATTTACTCTTTCAAACCATCATGGTGTAATTTTTAAAGACTTCAACATATTTGTTTTTTAAAATAGAAAGTTTACTTTTTCCTGCTAGGGTACCTTGCTAAATTTCTTTGGCTGAGTCCTAAGCATTCTATAGATACAGCTATAGATATTTTATTCCTCCATTCATCTGTACCTATCATGACTCAGCGAAACATTCCCACCAAGAGTCTGAAGGATGCCTAGCCCTTTGGAAGTCCTAGTCATCATCCCAATGGTTATTCCTTTTTCTTTTTTTTTTTTTTTTTTTTTTTTTTTTGAGACGGAGTCTTGCTGTGTCGCACAGGCTGGAGTGCAGTGGCTCCATCTCGGCTCACTGCAAGCTCCGCCTCCCGGGTTCACGCCATTCTCCTGCCTCAGCCTCCCGAGTAGCTGGGACTACAGGCGCCCGCTACCACGCCCGGCTAATTTTTTGTATTTTTAGTAGAGACGGGGTTTCACCGTGTTAGCCAGAATGGTCTTGATCTCCTGACCTCGTGATCCTCCCTCCTCGGCCTCCCAAAGTGCTGAGATTACAGGCATGAGCCACCATGCCCGGCCCCTAATGGTTATTCTTACTCCCATTTCCTCAGCTGCTTCCACAGAACAGACCTGGAGCCTCTGCCCCCTTGTTTCAAATCAACAACTCTGATTTTCGTCATCAGTTATCACTAACTGATATGTTCTTGTTTATGTCCTTTTTTGTATTTTTTAATCACTATGTGATGTTATCTATGCATTTTTATTTGCTTATTGTTCATCTGCACTTCTTACACACACTCTTCATAGAATTTAAGTTCCTTGACAGCAAGGATCATGTCTGTTATTCACTGCTATATCTCAGAACCTAGCACACTCTCTCAAGGCGTGATGACAAGAGAGTCTATCCGAAGACATCCGACATGCAGTAATCATTTTGATTCATTATAGCTTGCAGGGAAAGCATTCCCAAATAAACAAAGGGCCAAAGGCCATGAGCCTTCTATATACCCACACACAGAATTTCATCACAGGGAATGAGAGGCCAGCTTTCCCACAGCAAGGATGTATTTAGTGTTCCTTGTCCTTTCTCTTTCCTCTCTTTTGAACCATTAGCTTGGCTTTTAAGCATTATATCTCTCTCATGTAGCCCCTCCCTACAAAGCCACAACTTCCTTTGCAAAAGTAATTATGAACATCTTCCTCTTTCACGCATCTCTCTCCACCCTGGCACACACCAAAATACACTAATTGTCTCTGCATAAGGCTACTTGAAAACTTGCCGTATCACCATTTACTACATTTTTCAGGCTATCTACAATTTTTAGTGCAGTGCAGTCTTTCTTATCCATTCTCTTTTTACAAGCAAGTTGCCAACACTTGTCCAGTAACACTAAAGTACACTTAGAATTATGCATTTCTTCAAGGGAAGACAGGTGAGCCATGCTCTGCCAGATTCTTGTCTGCAAAGGATGACCTTGAAAAGTCCTGGAGAAAGTGGCCTTTTCATTCCTGCGTGTTCACCTCCACTGTGCCTGCTCACAAAGGAAGCCTTAATGCCACGGACCATTGTACTTTTCAAGCATCATTGCATAGGGAAGAGACACTGCCTTCACTACTGCCATAGCCAATCTTAAATAAGCTAAAGAAATACTAGAAGTTGGGACTGTAAGTGAAATGGCATATTCTAAGGGCAAAAACCAATTTCCATGGAACTGAAATACCTGCCTCGTTTAAGGCAACCATATGACTCACGGGTTCACAAGTGCTAAAACTTCATTTACTCCCTCAGGTAAAACAAAGCTGCAGCTGTAGTTAAGGCTTGAGCTGCAGTTGTTTCCGGAACAAGAAATAGAACCAAGAAAAGATCTGCAAAGACACACTTGAGATGGACATTCAGACTCTATAGTTTTTTAAAGCAGTGGCAGCGTTGCTTCTTTCTCCAGCCAGACCCCAGATACCAGTGCCTACCAAAGTGTCCTCTCTCACACACCCTCCTACAGTGTTAGGCTTTGTGGGAAGTTAGAGATCATATTCTCCGGGGGCAAGGACTATCTCCCAAATAGGCAATGCGAAGACATCTTAGCAGGGAATTGAGTCATCTTGGGAGCTAGGAGGAAGATGGGTTACACCTTGACAATGGTCTGCAGCAGGAAGATCCATTAACCATTATGCCTTAGCGCACCCACCCATACTCACTCATATTCCCCCAGGGGTGCTCTGATACGACACTGTCCACGGACTGCACACTCTTCAGGTCGAATTAATGATGCCCACCTTCCCCACCTACTAAACACATTTGCAATTTAAGCATCTCTAGCTCTCCACTACCACCCACCTTTCTCCTCCACTGTCCCTTCTTCTCCATGGAGATAATTAACTAGTTGACTACTTATTAGTCCTTCAGTTGATTAGGATTTCAGGCTCACACTAAGGTCTTATACTAAAGTCTATAAAGATTTGTGACACCGACAGGGTAAAAATTCGAAACCAGCTAGCAAAACTTTCCTGAAGGATAGAGATACTCAAGATCTAAAAATTATCTGAAGGGTTGGATTCCCCACCATGAATCCCCTTTTCCCCATTCCCCACAGCTCCCTATAGTGAAAGATCGGTAACCTTAGGAATAAATGATAAATCCTGTGACTATTAGGTTTTTCCTGGGAGTTCCTCGGGGACCCGGAGGTAACCGTGTATGTGCGTGCGAGTGTGTCTGTGTGTGTACAAGGTCCGGAGAAGTGAAACGGTCGCAGGTTCCTACAGACCCCGACCCTGTTCGCTTGGCCACCTGGTCCCCGGTAGCTGCATCCCTGGGCGGCGCACGCAGTGAAGCGTCGCGCTCTGGCGCCGGTGCCGCACCGAGGGGTATGACTACGACCCCTTGCGCGTGCCCGCCCCCACCTCCGCACCTCGCGCCAGCCCGCGCAGCGTGACCGGCAGCCGCCGCAGACCCGGCTCGGGTAGGCGCGGAGCGCGGCGCGCTGAACCGGAGAGGCGGGCCGGCTGCTGCCTTGCGTTCGCCACGCTGTCCTCCCTCCTCCGCTCCCTGCGCCCCACCCCTGGCGGCCGCGCTGCCTGGCAGCCCGGGAAGCCGCGGCACAGCTGCTCGGCGCCTGCAGCTCCGGCTCGGGGGCTGGAACCGAAGCGGGGGCGGCGGGAGCGCGGAGACCACAGCCCCCGGGGAGAGGCGGAGGGGGTCCCTGGCCTGGGCGGAGAGGCTGAGCTGAGTGCGCGTGAGAAAGAGGGCTGCACCGCTGCTCGGCGCGGACTCTGCCAGCCCCAGCTTCAGCCCCGGCTCAGGTCGCCGCAGCCCGGGAGCCTCCCCGCTTGCGCCCCAAGGCACGCGCGGCACAGCCATGAACACCAACGATGCCAAGGAGTATCTGGCCCGGAGGGAAATCCCTCAGCTTTTTGAGGTAGGGCTAGAGCTGGCCGACGGGCGGTAGCATCCGGGGACTGCATCTCAGGGGTTCGGGTTGAGGCAGCCGCGCCCCGTCCCACCTTCCCCACACGGGGCATGTAATGAAGGAGCTTGCAGAAGCGCACTCGCCCGCTCCCCCGAGGGTAGTCGCCTTTCCCGCGGGTTGCCAGGGTCCTTGTCAGATGGCTGGGCTTAGAAGCCTGCATCTCACAGATCAAGTTTCAGTCTTCCAGCAGGGTTCTGAAAGCAGCCTGCTCCCATCGCGCCCCTCGGATGTGGACACCCAGGGTGGGCTGCAGACCGCGGCCGGGCCGCACTCTCTGGGGGCGAGGGCCAGGTCAGGTGGCTGCACTGTCGCCCAGCAGCGAGTAAAGACTCGAAACTGAGGAAGCCAGAGCCCTAGTCACTCTGCTTGTCGAGGGTCGGAACCCCTGGGGGAAAGAGGAAATGTGGACGAAGGCAGCCCTCCCTGGAGACAGCTTGGAAGACAGGGATGAAGATGCAAAAAGCAAAACCCAACCTATCAAGTGCCACCTCCCCGGCGACAGGCCCCCAGCCTTGCTCTGCGCTTTCGCTGAATGAACTCCTGAGCACGTTTTTTCCGTTGCCTAGGAAGGGTTGGGCCGCAGGTTTCGCCAGTGCTCGACAACCCACCTGGAGCTAGCGGGTCGGGGAGGGAGCTGCGAGGGGGGCGGACTCCTGTTGCTCAGTCTTCAGACCGCAGCACAGCATCATCTGCACCGGGACCCGGCAATGGGGGGACACTTGGAGACTGAGAGAGAGGAGGCTCGAGGAATGAACCTTGGTCTGTTCTAAGCCACAACCCCTGTCTCAGGTCGTTTGGCTTCCTTTCCTTCTCTTTGTATTTGAATTTAAAAACATTCCTGAATCTCAAGTGCTTTTGCTTGAAGTAGGGGGAGGAGGAGAAAAGAATAGAAGCAAGCCAAGCTTCCTAAGCGAGCTCTGAAAGGGGAAATCCATTCACTGCAAACCTCGTTCCCCATTTCTGAAAACGGATAGACTGATATCGTAAACTAAAGGTCATGAGGGTTTTCCCCCCGGTTTGGGGGATTTGTTCTGTTAAAAGGAATTTTAAAGCACCACTTGAGAAAATAATTTTGCCTCAGTTTCCCTAAACTATCTTTAAAATGGGTTGCCATAATTACAGATCTTCTTTTCTCTTACCTCTATAAGCCACCGTTTTCAGGTCATCTGAAGTCAAGATTTCCAGGTAAACCACTCACTGAACTCAAGCGTGGTATGTGAAGCCCAAATCTAGCAAATGTGTTACTCCTGCGTGAAAATAATTAGGTGGTGTTGCATAAGGACAGGTCTTGAGAATATGTGGGAATCTTAAGAGTTGTTCTTTTTTTGTTTTTATTTTCAAAAAGTAAATATGGAAATTAAGAGGCGAAGGTTTTTCTCACAAAGATTACTACTGAGATATATTTCATTTCTACGCTTCTAAAAGAATCATTAAAAACATCTGTAGGAGGACCACGTGATTGCAAAAATTCCTACATAGTACATCTTTTTTTCTTTGTAAATGTGGGTACTGTTTTTCCTCCTTGGTGGAAGGTAACCACAGAGAAGTTTGATAGTTTATTAAAATCTACACTGTGCATGCAAATAAGTTATGGCAGGCCTTTTTGTTAAGGTTTTATGTTTTTTATTTACTTTTCTGCATATGAATGGGATAAATAATGCACACCCAGAAAAGGAAGTCAACTTGCTTGGGTGAAATACAGTAATGGACTTAGATTCACTTCTGGACAATGAGAAGATGGAAGTAGACTGCTGGTGACCTCCAAAGGCTACATCCTTCAGTAAGACGAATCTGTGCTATGCGCAGCTCAAGAGGGAAGGAAAATCTGGCAGTTCTCCATGTGATTAGTGTAGACTGTAAAACTAAATACTTTAGGTTTTTAAAATAGATTTTGCCCACCACAATATTCTAGGTGTACAAAGTTTAACAATTAGCTGTCTACTAAACACCAAGACATTAGCCCCAGCTGTGGATTTTAGACGCTATTGTAGACAAACTGACTGATTATTGTATTGACGTATTGTCAGACAAGTAAATATATCTAACTGACCTTTTCAGATTTTTTCCTAATTTGAGACATCATGTAAGCTAAATGGAATATGGGATATCTCTGGTACGTTCATGTTTGAAATGTGTTTCCAGTTTTAGACTTTTTTAAACCCACTTTCTTATTATTTTGTCATGAGTTCTTAATTCTGGCTAACCTTATGGTGTGTATATTGATCTTGTAGCTTACAGCAGAGATTTGGCAATCAATCTGAATACTGTGGAAAGTCAAATTAGATTATTCAAGGTCTCAAAGGGTTCACTCAGAGACTGAGCAATAATATGTGCTGGTTGTCTTCAATCCCTGATTGTGGCTGGCTATGAGAAGAAAAGATTTGAATTATCCGTGAAGGAATGGAGCTCATTGTCCCATTTTAAAATCAATGCCCTTTGGTGAACCAGTATTGTTTAAGGACGCTGGAAATGTATATTTTCAGAAAAGAGTCATTGAGTGTGTTCACCCATTTCAGGCAATAGTAGGGATAAAAAGAGGGCATTTTGCAGAGGGCACAGAGAATCTCATGTTTTCTTTTATCTCATATCACGTTTCTGCAACAGGTACAGAGAAGAACATATGGGTTTTGGAATTGGAAACATTGAACTGAAATCCTGGGCCTAGGAGTTTCTAGTTGAGTAACCTAGAGCCATCACTAATATCTCTGAGCCATGATTTCCTAATCTATAAAATGGGGATAATAAAGTCGCACAGGGCTGAGAATGCACTGGGTATGCAAATAAATATATGACACAGAGGCTTTTATTTATTAATGAGGCTAATACTGGCTTGGCATATGGGAGGAATGTGAGAAGCTCAACTGCAATGTGTGTGTATATAGGACAGATTTTGACAAACAAACTGAATTGGATGCCCGGGTAATTTTTTCTGCTCCCTCTGCAATTGAACTTGGCTGATGGAGGTGCACACTCTAGCTTACTCTATTTAGGATTTCAGAAAACAAATGTACCTAGTGAGAATTGCCTACCATTCTGAGGAAATTACACAGGAAATAATTGAAAATAAAATACTGTATTTAAACAGATGTCAGCCCTTCAAAGGGTGTTTTGTATACTAACAATGTATATTGATAAGAATAATCCTTTATGCATTTTCCATAAAATACTCTAAAGGAAAATATTTTGCACATCAGTCCAGCTTCCAGGAATCAGCATTTCCAAACTGGTAGCGTTTTTAGAATCTAGTACCAGTGACACATCAGACACCATGAACCAAAAAAGTAATAGCGGGATCATGCTTTTTTGTCTTTTCCCCTCTGGAATCTCAGGGGATATCGTAGTGACTTACTCTATGTCAAATAGTAATTTTTTTTTTTAGTCTCAGACCTAAATTTTTTTGAGTCTCAGTTAGACTTGAGCTTTGAGGGATTTTTTTTTTTCCAATTGGAAAACAGTTAAATATGCACCTACCAAATGCCAGGGAAAGCATCAGTATCTGGGGGTTGAAAAATGAATTAGACTCCCTCTGTGTTGTTGAAGAGCTTATAGTTTAGAAGAAAGACTATTGCATAACCGAATGGTTTCAGTATAAATGACAAGTATGATGTTTTATGCTAGATACCATAGGAACACAGAAGAAGGGGTTCACAGACAAACCTAGGGATTCAGAGAAGACTTCCTGATAGTAATAATAACTAAAACCAACAAAGTTTATTGGGCACTTACTATGTGCCAAGCACTTAATATGCACTGTACAAATATGAAATTATTTAATTCTTAAAAAACTCTATGAGGTATTTATTATTACCCCCATTTTATAAAAGAAGAAACTGAGGCTTAGAGACATAAAGGGTGGGTAGGAGTGAGATAAATAATGACCAGGGGCATTTTCACATGCTGCATTTTATCTCACAGTGATGAAGTGAATGGCTCTTCCATTTTAAACTATGTAGTTGCCTGAATTGCTTAAGAGGCAGAGAATGCTGAACTGAAGACTAATTAGGCAAGAATTTAAGGGATTATCTTAATGTCTCCATCAGATCGTAATTTCAACTCTAATTGTTTATTAAAAGACAAATGCAAAGGAAAAAAACAACCAGAATTCAAAGATGAGCCATAATACTATTTTAACAAAGGTGGGTGGGGTCACGTGCAGTGGCTCATGCCTGTAATCCCAACACTTTGGAAGGCTGAGGTGGGTGGATCACTTGAGGTCAGGAGTTCGAAACCAACCTGGCCAACATGGTGAAACCCTGTCTCTACTAAAAATACAAAAAGTAGCTGGGCATAATGGTGTGCACCTGTAATACCAGCTACTCGGGAGGCTGAGGCAGGAGAATCACTTGAACCAAGGAGGTGGAAGTTGCAGTGAGCCAAGATTGTGCCACTGCACTCCAGCCTGGGCAGCAGAGTGAGACTCTATTTCAAAAAAAAAATTAATTAAATTAAATTAAAGAAAAAACAAAGGTGGGTTTGAAAGATATTTTATTTGTACATATTTTGTTATATTTCAGAGCCTTTTGAATGGACTGATGTGTTCTAAGCCTGAAGACCCAGTAGAATACTTGGAGAGTTGTTTACAAAAAGTAAAGGAACTGGGTGGCTGTGACAAGGTGAAATGGGATACATTTGTAAGCCAGGAAAAGAAGACCTTACCTCCACTAAATGGAGGACAGTCACGGAGATCCTTTCTAAGAAATGGTAATGTATATGGAGAATAATAGACAGTTTTATAGTTATAGCAATTCTCTTTAAAACATGCCATATAGACTATACACAGTGATTTCATTTTTTGAGTTTACAAATGCCTGAAGTCATTGGATCATGATTAATTTTTCTGTGCTACTAATTCTAATCACTTCCATAAAAAGACAAACAAAATTACCTACCATTGTCCAACAATTCACTAGAGGCTTAATGAAATTTTTTATTACTGACTTTATTATTTTGCAAAATAAATTACATTAGCAAACCATACATACATTTTCCTTAAAATTACAAATAAGATTTCTCCAAATAAATGAATAGAATACAGGTATAATTGATAGTTATTACATAGCAGTTCAGCATTTTTTATTAGCTAGAAAGAGATTTGGCTTACTAATATTTCCAAGTTCAGAGTTCATATTAATGCATCTGCATAAATGCATGTAAAGTTTATACTAGTGATAAAAGAAAAACTTCAGCCAAGTTAAATCTAAAGGAGTTTAAGTGAGCAATGAACAATTCACGAATTGGGCAACCCCCAGAAACACAGCAGATTCACAGAGAAGCCAGCGCAGCCACGTGGTGGAAGAAGATTTATAGACAAAAAAAGGGAAATGACGTACAGATATCGGAAGTGAGGTACAGAATGGCTGGATTGGTTACGGTTCAGCATTTGCCTTATTGAACACAGTTTGAACACTCAGCAGTGTATGAATGGTTGAAGTACAGCTGCTGGGATCAGCCAAGACTCAGCTATTGTTAACAGGCGCATACTCCTAAGTTAGGTTTTCAGTCTCGTCTACCTATTAAGCTAGGTTGCAGTTTGTCCACAAAGATTCAAATATGGAGGTACAGAGTCCTTCTCAGGCCATATTTAGTTCACTTTAACACTAGTTAATTCAATAAAAGTGTATTAAGCATCTACTGAATGCAATGTATTAATCTAATACATTAATCTAATCTAGGCATTTGGGTGCTATAAAAGAAGTTGGAGAAGTAAACTTGTTTAAATTTTAGGAGTTGTTTAGAACTAAAAACCGCAGTTCATTAGAGAAGATTTATGGTGTTTTGATCTCTTTCTGAAATATGTGGTTGTCAAAATTAGGGGTTCAACATGAGCCAACCAGCTTTTCAGGCTCTAGATGAATTTGAGACGTATAATAGTATGTGCAAATTAGAATCAGTTCAAATCAGGGGGAACTAAATTCTGTTCTAGTGGCCAAAATCATTATATTTTCAAAACTGAAACCATTCTCAGAAATTGTACAACAAAAGGTTTATGCTATACAGACAGAACCCGAAATGGAGACAATTCTATCTGCAATGAATATAAGCAGGAAGCAATCTTAGTTGCTTAACCTTATTAGTCATGACCTACATAGATTTTATTTGAATGCAGTGTGGGAAAAAGCCATAGTGTGCTAATTTTCAAGGAACACAAGCAAAAGAAGGCAAACAGAAATAGCTTTTCCTCAGAAACATCTCTAAAGAAAAGAGTCCTTCACCATTCGTGCAGAAGTCAATGATATGACTCTGACCAAATTTCCCACTGCTGCTGAGAAGTAATGAGATGTCTGAAACTGCTATTTAAAACTAATTTTAGAAACTTTCAAATGTTATAACGGACCAAAAAACAGAGAAATAGAAAATTTTTGATGTGACTATAAGGTAATAAGATTAACATTCTGAGTCTTAGAGAGCAATTAATCCCATTACTGTACACGGTCTCTCACCACTGTCCATCTTACATAGGCAGGAGGTAAAATAACACTCAGCACAAAATAGCCATGTGGTTACATTCTATGGGAAGTCCTAAGGTAAGGTTGTGTCTTTATATACTTACTAAATCAAATTTGCACCAAATATTTTGATTTGACCCTTAGAAACCTTACAATACCAAAGAGATTTTTCTCTTACCATACAATCTATTCATAGACCCACTTTCTGGCTTGATAACCAAGCAGAGTCCCAGGTATAAAGTTCACGCTTTGTAAATCAGCAGGATTTCTGGTTCACTGAGAACAGCCTGGTACACAAAGTAGCAAATGAGCGGAATTGGAGTTTAGGACTCCAAACTGTGCAGACACAGCTTAGATGTGCCCTCTTTGTGGGCAGCAGGTACTCATGGTTGTATCTTTAGCCAGTTGCTGCTGCAGCACACAACTTAATACATTACTGCTTTAGTGAATAAATGAAAATTTGGGGGCTTGAACAGTTCATACACATCCCCAACATACGGGAAGCTTACTTCCCAGAGTGTCGTCATACTTAATGTCTGGCTCCCTGTTAAATACATACCCCATACTTTTGTTACATCAAAGGGGGTAAATATGGGGATCTGCTTTCTAAACCTTAAAGTACTAATAAACCTCAGGTATACATTTTAAAAATTAAATCTAAGAACTTATGACATCTACTTAGTCGGAAAGCTGCTCTGACTGGGTGTAAAAGTGACTGCAACAAAATGAAATCTTGGTGCTTCTATTTGATACTATGATTGGACACAGAAGATAGGCATGCGTCAATAGAGAATGGTAAGGACTGTGGCCAAACTAGAGAGCAGAACTAGAGAGAACAGTCATTGTTTAAAAACAGTCAAGTACACCTGTAGTCCCAGCTACTCGGGAGGCTGAGGCAGGAGAATGGGGTGAACCCGGGAGGCAGAGCTTGCAGTGAGCTGAGATCGTGCCAGTGCACTCCAGCCTGGGAGACACAGAGAGACTCCGTCTCAAAAAAAAAAAAAAAAAAAGTCAAGTACGAATTTTGTAAAAATGTTCAGCTGAACAAAACACATCTGTGGGGCTATATTGGGTACACAAATTGTGAGTTTGGAATTCCTGATCTAGCAGGATAAGCTAAAACAAGAATGGAAAATGTAGGCTTAATTTTCATTAAAATAAGATTGCATGTTAATTTTAGGTTCTCCATACCTACTGATACTTTACCAAAATTCCCACACAGGGATCTTTTAGTTAATCATCAGATACAAACTTTTCATATACCTATGGTGGTAAGAGTGTTGCATCACACAGTCTTGTATCTGAAAGGTATGCTAAAAAAACGGAAAATGATTTCTAAACTGGTTGGTCCTGTAATAATACAATTCTGTTTCATGAAATGCTTTCTTCATTTGTGCTTTGAAGGTTTTAGCTGTAATGTGTGGAATAGTTTATTACATTCAACAAAATTGCTAACTGCCCAGTATCTTAAAGCATACTGATTATTTCTAGAAATGAGTGATTCGTGCATTTTTGAAAAAATATTGCCATAGCTATGTTAATGTGTTATTACTATGAAAAATTATTCTGTGAAATGAAACATTTTCATCATCTAATCAAGTTACTTTCCTAAGTTAAAATATGATAAAGCAAGGATTAAATTATTGGCTGACTGTCTTTAAAGCATTAAATATGAGGTAAGCATCCCTTTCTTTCTGCCACATGCATACAATTGAATAATTATCTGTGAATAAGAGTTCTAATCCCATAACCCCAAACATTCATAGAGCCTGTCTTCCAGAATATCTCATTATCTTATATTCAACATGTCCAAAATCAAACACACTATATTTACTTCAAAACCAGCACTTACTTCTTTTCCTGTTTCCATGAAGTCAGCCAGTAAGTCAGTTGGGCAATAAATTAACCATTTATTGAGTACTACTATGTGTCAGACATTCTTTTAGGACTGAAAATACAACCACCAGGAAAGAACAGACATGGCACCTTCCTTTGGGGACCTTACAGTCCAGCAGTGAAATCAAACAGTAGAAATATAAGCAGGAGCACAATGGCACTATAGGAAAATCATAGGTTAAGGAATTAACCATGTTAACAAAGGGCTGAATCTAATCTAGCTTGGGGTTCAGGGTCGGCTTCCTGGAAGAGGTGATGTGCTTATACTTGGAGCAGAAAGCTAAGTGTGTGTTAGCTAGAGAAGGATGAAAGAGATTGTGCCAGGGAACAGAGAAGAGAATTTCCTGAGGCAGACAAAGAGGCTGTAATTTGGTCAGGAATGAGAGAAGTCCAATATTGCTGGAGCAGAAAAGAGAGAGCAGAAAGATACTATATGAAATGCAGTATGGTCCTTATCCTTTTAGACTTGAAACCTGGAAATTGTTTTTCAACTGTCACCTCCTTTCATTTCTCATATTCCAACCCTAATCATATCCTTCAGATCTGGCCATCCATTTCCATTTCCCCTGCTACCACTCTAGCCTAAGCCTTCATTTCTCATCTGTTGATTACTTTAACAGCCACCTAGCTGCTACTTTTTCTGCTCTTAGTCTTTCCCTGCTCCAATTCATTCTAACTAGCAGATTAACCTTCCTAAAACATATATTTCATTCCATTGTTTCCTTCCTCTTACCAACCCTCCCCTGCAAATCCTCCACTGGCTTTCTACTAGATTAAAGCTAAACCCTTTACCATGGTAAAGGATTCAGGGACCTCCACATTGAACCACGCTCTGCCCACCCATTTTATCTTCTGAGTTTTCTCTATGGGAAACTATTTCAGTAAGACGTTCTTTTTATTACTAATTCAACAAATATTTATTGGACACTGACCATCTGCCAAGCACAGTTCTAGATCCCAGGGATACAGAGCTCCAGACCGTAGGTAAGGCCCCTGCTCTCATGAAACTTATAATCCAGTAGGAGAAGACAAACAATGAATGAATGGATAAATGAAAAAACTCTCAGATGGTGAAGTAGATGCTGTGCAGAGCATTAGAGTGATGTCCCTGAGACCCACTAGGAGGCTGCACTGGATTAGGAAGTCAGCAAAGTCCTCTTGCAGGAGGTGGCCTTTAAGGTAAAGTGTCAATGACAAGAAGCAGTCAGCCATGGGAGCAACAGGGGAAGAACATTTCAGGCAGTTGATTGTGGTGGCGAGCATGGAAGCAGGTAGATCAGTAAATAGTCTATTGTGATATTCCAGGTAAAATATGATGATGGCTTGGGAAGAGTTGTGATAGTAGAGATGGAGAGAAGCATATGCATTTGGTATATGTTTTGCAAATAAAGTCTTATGAGTAGATGTGCAGAGAGAGGAAAGAAAGTAATCAAGAATAATGTTTTGAATTTTGTCTAATGTTGGATGAACTGATTAAATTTCAAGGCAGAATAGGATACTGTTGTTGGTGCTTTTCCTGATGTAGCCCTTCCCAGCTCTTTCTATTAGAGATCTACTGTCATCTGCAGACTACCCAGTGCTTTTCATGAAGCTAAAATGAATCTAGTGGGTCCGTGGTCAATGGCCTTATTTATTGTATCAACAGAGAATGGAAAGTTCTAACAGATCAACATCCCTGGGAGGAGATGTGAGCCTTATGCCATGCTAAGATACAGTAGTCATCTTAGCAGAATTCCTCATGGAAGGGCAGGTGGCCTCCTGTTTGCTTTGTGCAAGTGCCTTTTGGGTAGTTAGTGCTTCTCTGTGCCTCCTGGAATACTGACCCCTGAGGTAAAGAAGAGGGAGCCATAAACTATATATCGACAACAGGTTGAGACCATCTCCCTGGTTTGGACTTGCCAGCCCTGTCTTCCGGTCCTTTTGAGTATGTCATTTGAATTTCTGACTCAGAGTCTTTCTACTGTTCCCACCAACTGGGTTATATTTCCTGCATTTCATCACCTGTGCTTGTCTTTCAAAGTTCAGGTCCTGCCTCCTTTGCAAGTCCTTTCTTACCACTGCAGCCCAAATGTAATTCATTAAATTACCGTGGTGCTTATCAGAGAGATATTCATTTTAACACTTATCGTGGCTGGTGTTCATACAGCTATAAGATATAAACATATAAGCTCTAGTTTATAAGCACTGAAGGGACAGGTCTACATCTTATTCTTACGCCAAATTACTCTTAACACACTAACGTATTGGCATGTTATAAACGGCAATAAATAGCAAATATTTGTTGCCATTGTAGATACAAACTTAAACTTTTACATCTTTTAATCAAGTAGATTAAAAATAATAAGTAAATTGATAAAGTAAAATTAGATGATGTTACAAGATATTCCAATTGTAGGAATTGTTTGCACCGTCCTACTGACCGTGACAGTACCTTAATTTTTTATTCATTATGCCACCAAGCCATTCCATTGGACCACAGTAGCATTTCTGGGTCGTAGTAAGCAGCTTATCTATATTTGTTGAATGAATGAAACACACAATATATAAGCATTAGCTTTATGGACAGGCAGCTGCATATGCTTGTGAAGGTTATGTACTACATAACTCCAGAGAGCACCATTTGCAGAGGCCACGATGTATACAACCTACCAAACAAGACTAGGCAGTATCTGAGAAGGTTCCTCTTAGGGCAGAGGGCGGCAAAGTTTCATGAGCCAAGTTCATCTCACTGCCTGTTTTTATAAATGAAGTTTTATTGGAACACAGGCACACTCATTTGTTTATTATATTGTTTATGACCACTTGCATACTACCATGGCCAAGTTGAATAGAAACTGCACGGCTCTCAAAGCCCAAAATATTGACTATCTGACCCTTTACGATAAAGCCTGCTGACCACTTAGGGAGACTTCTTCCAGTTAAGAAAAAAACAAACCCATTGAATTTTAAAATTGCTTTTACTAATTGTTTAAGTGTGAAGAGTGTTTTATTATGGTGTTTTTTCCTTTTCAAAGTTATCTTACTCTTTTGCAGTAATGCCTGAAAACTCAAACTTTCCATATCGGCGGTATGACCGGCTCCCTCCAATCCATCAATTCTCCATAGAAAGTGACACGGATCTCTCTGAGACTGCAGAGTTGATTGAGGAGTATGAGGTTTTTGATCCTACCAGACCTCGACCAAAAATCATTCTCGTTATAGGTATGAGGACAGAAAGCAAAAATTCTCATACCGTTGCTACCTTTGTTTATATATTTACATTTCAAAAAAGTAAATCATTTATGTGCAAATAGTTGGATAATGACAAGCAATAGAAACAAAAGCTCAAGGGACAATAAATGTAAATATTCTTAGTATAAGTTTCAATAAAATAGAAATTGTTATAATTATATAATCTAATGCCTATTGCATTTTCATAGATTCCCAATAAAAGGTCATAGAAATTCTCTATAATGAATCGAAAGTAATACCTTCAAGATTTATTGTCCTGTGGTTTTATTTATTTAATCTTGATCACAGATAACTGAGCCAATTGAAGTTTTCTGAGAGCTGAATGTGGTGGTAGTCCCAGCTAGTAGGGAGGCTGAGCCAGGAGGATCCCTTGAGCCCAGGAGTCCAGCCTGGGCAACCTAGTGAGTCTCTATTTCTAGAAGAAAAAAAGAAAGTTTTCTAAACATGATGTGATACTTTCCCCCTTTAAATCAACAAATTAAATTTTTACTCACTATTAACTTTAGAGGGAAAAATAAATAATAATATATTGGTAAAGATTCATATAAATGAATCTTCTTTATGGCAAATTGGCACCTATAATAAATCCAAAGTTTCACTGTTAAAAGACAAACAAATCTAATAGAATAGTGTTTTACATAGCGCATAACATCTGAGTATTAACCAAAATAACAATGATAATAGTTCATTTTAAAAGTTGCCACTATGAATCTTATGTTAAATATGGAATTATTGGCCCTGTGACATTTCACAAGGAATAGAAAATGAAAATGTTTTAAATATTTTTGAAAAATTCCTTTTTGGTCAAGGAGGGAGGATCACTTGAGCCCAGGAGTTTCAGACCAGCCTGGTCAACATAGTGAGACCCTGTCTCTACAAAAAATTTTTAAAATTAGCTGGGCGTGGTGACACACACCTGTAGTCCCAACTATTTGGGAGGCTGAGGTGGGAAGATAGCTTGAGCCCAGGAGTTCAAGGTTGCAGTGAACTCCACTGCACTCCAGTCTGGGTGACAGAGAGACCTCATCTCAAAAAAAGAAAAAAAAATTGTGGCTATTTTTGCAAAGTCTTTCTCAAAATCTATAACAATCATGAAGAGACCTGTGAACATGCAACATGTAGTCATTGTTTTCACATTCCAGTTAGAATCACCTTTCACAGAGATGACCAAAAGCAAAACTCTGGCATGAAATATTCAAAGCTGTTCTAGCCGGTTGCATTAACAGAGTGTCAAATTTATGGAGACCCCATGCAAGGAAGTAGTGCTCCAGAGGACATAGCAATGTTGGCAACTAGGACAAAAGCATGCAAATAAACACACCAAGCTATAACAAGAATTTAAGCTCACCAGACTAGAAGGGATGACATTTGTACATTTTAAAGTGAAATGAAAATGAAATTGTAAATATATCTACCTTGAATTGTTAAAAACAAAATTACAGAAAGAGAGTTTAAAGTCAGTTTTTGAAGAGTTAAAATATTTTTATGGCTTTATGGTAGCCGCTGTTATGCCATAAACCTCTATTCTTGCAAGTGGAATGCATTCTTTTTATGCTTGAAACTTTCAAGTCCTTACATAGAAGACAAGGAAACACTTAAATAAATGATAGAACTACAGATGAAAAATAATCGGGAATTATCTCATCATTTTATGATGAGATTTATATGTGGACAGAACACATTCTTTCTATTTTGTTGTTCTTGCCGCTAGTAATAAAGTATTGGTCATTATTAACAGATGAACAAATGGAAGCTCAATTGTTCATGAAAATGGTTTGATAGCAAATTAATCTTGTATAAAAGAGCACAAATATTTTTTGTGTGTACTATGAATTTTATATGAAAATGATTAAAATATTTCAATAAACTAAGATCTTCAGAGAATATGTAAATACTCAAATCTCTCCCATTTCACATTTCTTTCTATTCAGTGAAATCAACTTGTTTCCCAAAGTTGTGATTCTTGTTATAGGCTTACATGCTGTGTTGTAACATTTTATATATTACAAGAATGATGAAGAACCAATAAGTGTAAATAATTTCAAGAGGATTGAAACAAGGGAAGAAAGGGGAGGGTGGATCTTAGGTTGTCTGAGAGAATTGGGACAATTTTATGACTTTTATGGAATTATACAATAATTGTACCTGAACCTTACAAATTTGTATTAGTTCCAACCTAAAAATGTGAGAGTGAGGTATAGATGCCCACATGGTTTCTCTTCCAGCACTGCAGAATTTTTTTAAAGCTGGCTCTCTTGGAACAGATATGAATCTCTCTTATGTTAACGTAATCATAAAATATCAGTGAGATGGACCCTAATATTTATAAGTTTTAGAGATAAGTGAACAGAACAAAATTAAGCCCATTCTGGCTTTAGACAGAAGTAAAATTAATTTGATAGAAACATTCAGTAATTAAGCTCATCCAACAAATTAATGGCAGAGAATATCTCTGTCAATTGTGCCGATCATATTTTTTGTTGTCTACTATTGCCTCCGTTAGTTGACAAAAAATTTTTTTTCTTGAAAGTACAATAACATTCTCAATGTGTCTGAATTTTTTAAATTAATGGAGTGTATAATCTCTTAGTTTGGTGGTTGTGATTAAGTGTGGAAATATAGTTTCTGAAAGATACCTGATTCTTCAAGGAATAAATCAGTTTGAATTTGCCAATGGAATTGGTCAGATAATTTTTTTATTTCAAGCCAATTCATGATTTGCCCATATATTAGTAGGTTAAAGCAGCTATTTAAAACCAAAACTTACTTTTGATTTAAAAAATAATCTCATAGAAGTCTTTAATCCATTTTAATTTTATTTTGCATATGACAAAGAGATAGAGATCTAGTTTCTTTCTTCTGTATATGGATATGTAGTTTTTCCAGCATCATTTATTGAAGAGACTGCTTTTTACACGGTGTGTGTTCTTGGCATCTTTGTGGAAAATGAGTTCACTGTAGGTGTGTGGATTTGTTTCTAAGTTCTCTATTCTGTTCCATTGGTCTATATGTCTATTTTTACATTGCATAAAACTCTAGAATTCAAAGGATATAAGGCAAGGACAGGCATGAGCAAACATTTCAAAAAAGATTTAAATAAGCTGTGTAAATACTGGTGGGCCTTTGTCTAAAAATAACGGTTACATTTCACCGAATTACACATTAACTCTGTTGGCATGGAATCTATTATTGTTATTTTGATCATTGTTTTTTATACTCCACAGATTTTTCTTTGATTACAGAGGGAAAAATGTTAGATTTTACATAGAAAAAAGTCAAGATTTCTTTCAACTACACTGTTCAAAAATTTTTTTAATTAGCTATTTGCTCAAATAGGTAGAGGAAAAACCTGTATCTCTCATTTAATACAGTTGGTCAAGACAATTCTTTCCTTGACGAAGTCTCTACTTGCTTTACATTCAAAGGCAGCACTGAGAATGCCACAAATGGAACTGTTAACCACCCTGTCTTGGTGACACAGAATTTGCATCCCAGATGAAGTAGTAGTTGTATAAAAGGGAGGTCCTTATTGTATCAGAAGATCACAGTTTTGCCTGTTTTAAATACTAGGTGGTCCAGGAAGTGGAAAGGGTACTCAGAGTTTGAAAATTGCAGAACGATATGGATTCCAATACATTTCTGTGGGAGAATTATTAAGAAAGAAGATCCACAGTACCAGCAGCAATAGGAAATGGAGTCTTATTGCCAAGATAATTACAACTGGAGAATTGGCCCCACAGGTACTGCTGTATAATTATCTTTTATTCTGCAAAATGTTTTCATACTGATTGAGTATACTAAGTTTAACTGTGGGTTTTTTTGTCATCCTTTCTGTTTATAAAAGGAAACAACAATTACAGAGATAAAACAAAAATTGATGCAAATACCTGATGAAGAGGGCATTGTTATTGATGGATTTCCAAGAGATGTTGCCCAGGCTCTATCTTTTGAGGACCAAGTAAGAATGTCTCCTTATATTTTAAATGAACTACTTTTTGCTTAAAATTTTGGGAATAAAAACAAAAAGACTTCTTAGAAGACTTGTGATGCTTTTGAATGAATTCTGGTCTGAAAACAGGCAAATACATCAGTATGGGTTGGCAGAAGGTCATTTCTTTGGCAAACACTTAAAAATTAAAGACAGTCTCTGCCAAAAGGAAAGATAACTAATAATAGAATTCATTTTATTGAAAAATGCAAATCTCTCTAAAATTTATTTCAAAATACTTTTCATACAATTGTTTTTTATCTTGAATTACTAAGAATAAGCCTTATTCAGTATTGTCCAGGGATGCAAAACATTACCCTGTACTTATATTCATGCCAACTAAGGAAACTTTCTTCAGGTTGTGAAATACTGAACCACCTACGTAGATTAAGATAGGGTTCAGTTGCCAAAATTTGAGTAGGCTATGCTTGCTCAACCCCCAACACATCTGTTTTAAAGGAAAATAAATCAATTAAAATATTTTATATATCTATTTAAGCTTTGAAAAGCTTATGTTAATTGATTTTTCATTAAAAAAAATTAAGGCTGGACTCAGTGGCTCACGCCTGTAATCCCAACACTTTGGGAGGCTGAGGCGGATGGACGGCTTGAGCCCAGGAGTTCCAGACCAGCCTGGGCAATATGACGAAACCCCATCTCTACAAAAAAAAAAAAAAAAAAAAAAACACACACACACACAAAATTAACCAGATGTAGTGGCGCACACCTATAGGCCCAGCTACTCAGGAGGCTAAGAGAGACTGAGAGGCAGGAGAATCACCTGAGCCCAGGACATCAAGGCTGCAGTGAGCCAAGATGGCACCACTGCACTTCAGCCTGGGTGACACAGCCAGACCCTGCTTCAAAAAAATTTTTTTAATTACAGAAGTAATATATGCTCATACAAATTTTAAGTCTATCTGTAAAACGTGAAAGTCCATCAATACCCTCCCATTCCGCTGCTCCTCCTTTCCTGAGAAATAGGAGTACTGTTAGGTTTGTTATATATTCTTCCAGACCTTTTTCTATACTTACATGCATACATACATGTATGGACACATGTGCACATGCTCATATACAAATGCATTCTAAATTTTTATAATGACTTTTCCAAGTTATATCAATGTTGAATGAGAGTATCTTTTTCTACAGACCCTTTCCAACCAGTTACAATTCATGTTTAAAATTTTTGCAAACCTGATAAGTAAATGGCATTTTGTGTTTTAAATTTGCATTTCATGGGTTACTATTAAGGTTAAGTATATTTTCATACACTCATTGGCCATGTGTATTTCTTCCTTATGTGAATTGCTTGTTCTCCTTTGCCCATTTTTCTACAGATTTTTTAATCTTTTTCTTATTTATTTCAAGGAGCATTTAACATATTACAGATATCGTATTAAACAGTATTAGGTAAAATATGATGTCAGTTTATGTATCACATGAAAGAAGCCTGGAGTTGGGCAGTTCACGACCAGGGGTAGCTTTACAAAACATTTTTTTGAATGTTCCCATTAATGGTTTTGGATCACCTATTGTGCTAGAATGTCTGCCTCCCCTTCTTAGGTTTCCTCTCCCACCATAAGTCCAGAAACTCTGGTGCTCAGTCAGCTTAAAGGCTTGGTTCTAATTGTTCTGGCTTTGAAGAGAGAAAAACTGGAAAATATCTGATGAAGTTTTGTTATTGCTGTTGCTACCACATTATATTGCTGTTGAAAGCGGGTGCTATGGCAGCCATTCCATGTGATTCTTGATTATTGGTAGAAGTGTGATAGGCAGGGAGGCAGGCATTGCCACCCAAACCTGGTTCTCCCACCCACATATTGAATGTGCTAAACTTGGTAGGTACAAGCAGATGAAGCTACTTGATTTTTTTTTATTGCTTTTTAAACATGCTATGTTGAATATCTGTCTTTTTTGTTGAATCATAACTCAGGAAGAGTCCCTGGCTTTTCTGGTGACTTAAAAAACATTAACAAAATATCTCATTTTCAGCCCTTAAAAAGTCCAGTCCAATCTAAATCAAAACTTTAATTTCTTATTCACTTTAACATATATCTGCTGTCACCAGCTTGGACCAGATTCAGACTCAGAAAGCTAAGGTGGTATATCAGAATCCTGAAATTCCTACTCATGTGACTTGCAGTAGGTGGGAGAGGGAGGGAAGAGAGGATCCCCTCCGAAAAGCATAACCCTCTGGTAACTCTCTGGATACCTGATCAATCTACATCTTCTCTTATATAGCCTAGTCACGGGTAACAGTACCGATTTGGGGTCTGTTAGCAAATTCTATAGGATGGTCTGTTATCTCTATGTAGAATGTGCAGTAACTTACATTTATTGTTTTCAACCACACTTCTGAGGCTGAAAAGTTCCAATTTAACATCTTCTTAGGTTGACATTCCAGCAGCCTAGAGGTTCTTTGCCACTGTGGGCAGTACAGAGGTGTCTGAGGTCAATGTCATCTTTGCTCATCCTGCGGGAGTTAAGTGGGTGTGGAGGCAAAGCTGAAATGTTTATGTAAAGCAGTGTCAGGGTCAGCCCTGATTATTCCACACCCTGTGTAGGCTTAAGCTTCTGGGGTGTCTTTTTTTCTGCTACCACTTCTGAGACCAAATGTGTGGGGTCTTCCACACCAATTCTCCAATTCTCCAACACCAACTGGGTGCCTAAGAATTCAGTTCAACTTGGACACTATCCAGAGTTAGTTCAGACCCCACAGGTTAAGAGCTTAGTTCCACAAGTCTGTTCCTGCTTCAGACATCAGTTGCAAGTCCCAGCAACCACCTGTACTTCAGATTGACAGTCTAAATTCAAGGTTTCCATAACACTCTCCACAGGTTTTATAATTCACTGCAGTGACTCAGAACCCAGAAAAACACATTTAGTGGTTTATCATAAAGGATACAACTATATTTTTTTATTATACTGCATCTCCTCAAGGTTTTGCTTTAACTTAGTTTTTGTTTGTTTGTTTGTTTGTTAGTGCAAATGTAGGCACATACACACACGCCAACATTTTCCCCAAGATTTCCTCACAGATCTGGGGTGTGAGAAGAGGTGAATTTCTGGTATCAGCCATATGTGGGTGATGGTCAGACCACTGTAACAAAAGGGCCTAACACTTAAATGGCTTTTAGGATGAAGAAGGGTATTTTTCTTCTTTTGGAATAGTCTCCATGTGAACAGTCCAGCTTTGACTGGGAAGCTTTTTTCCTTGAGGTCATTTAGGGACCATGGTTCCTCCCAGGTTTTTCTGCCATCTCCTAGGACACTGTCACTGGCCGCGTGGTTGAAACAGTGTTGTCATCACATATGGGTTCCAGCTGGAATGGAAGGGGAAGAGAATGTGAAGGTCTGAAGTCTCAGATCTGGAAGTGACGTCCATCGCTTCTGCTCACAAGTCATTGCTGAGAATTTAGTCCTGTCGGAACTGAGAGGAAGGCTGGGAAGTAGAGTCCAGCTGGGCAGCCAGGTGCCTGGCAGCAATGCTATTACTATGGAAGTCTGGGAGAACTAACTAGCATCTTCTCCCACAGTTTGCCTCTCTGGCCATGCAAATGCTCACCTGCTCCCTTCTTCCCACACATACAATGTACTCACTCCCCAAGTAAAACAACCAGAGTCCCATCATTTAGTTCAAAAGTGGAGAATCTCTACTCTATATATAGTTTTCTTCATCAGGTCTAGCTTTGACTTCTCATACTCAGCCACCTGGAAACTGAACTTCACGTTATCTTCCTTGTCTACCACTAATAAAGAGTGGAGGAGCAAGCCCAGGACAATGAAATAAAGGCTCCTATTCAAAAAAGGAAAGTTTGAGAATATACACAGTACTCACTGAACCATAGTGAATCCTGTTAGGCAGGGATTGCAAAGGGTCCTTGCCCTGGCAGTTCCTCTGAGAAGTTCTTCCTTGTCCATTATCTGCATGACACATTGAAGTAGTATATTGGAGACTAATATGCTATCCTCTCCTTTTTTTTTTCCTAAGTGACAAGATCCTTCTCTGTCAGCCAGGGTGGAGTGCAGGGGCACCACTGTAGCTCACTGCAGCCTCGAACTCCTGGACCACACTCAGCTAGTTTTTTAAAAACTTTTTGTGGAGACAGGGGCTCCCTGTGTTACGCAGGCTGGTTTCAAACTCCTGGCCTCAAGTGATCATCCTCTCTCAGCCTCCTAAGTGCTGGGATTACAGGTGTGAGCCACTGCAACTGGCTGAGACCTATTTTAAGTTTAAAAAAAAAATGCCTTTTTTGGCTAGAATTATGTTTATTTTGGTAAAAACTGTTTCTTTCCAAATTTGGTAGATTTCCTCTCAAAAAGAGGAAAAAGCAAAAAGCTTCCAGTCCGTGCTAGTAACTATATCATAAGTCCTTTTCCAGAGATAGTTATTAAGCTGCTTTCTTTTTTATCTTCCCGTTTTTCTTTTTTCTGTTCATTTTTATAGATTGAGGGTACAAGTGCAGTTTCATTACGCAGATATATTGCATAGTGGTGATTTCTTTGCTTTCTCATTTTAATGACAATTAGCTTGAGACCATCTAAAACAGCAGGCTTGGGTAGAAAGGCAGCATCCTTAGTCTAGGTTTTGCTTCAGGGCTAGGTGCCCTTTTTTTTGGTGGTAGTGGTGGGTAAATGGGAATTCTTTTTGCAATAGCCTGATCTCCTGCTGTTTGGAGGTATACAGGCAGTTGGCTTTTTTAACCTTGTGCAGTCTTAAATTAGTGGATACTTTCTTTTTTCTTATATCTGCTCGCAAAGCAGTCAATTCTTTCTTGAGTTAATCTATTTCTTGTAATATGTTGCTAAACGCAGCAAAGAGCAGTCAGTGTACACAGACACTCTAGCTCTTTCCAGCCATTTCTTTAGCTATGGGCTCCATTGGAACATGACCTGCTTCCCAAGTTATCACAGTAATAATGATGTTATGCAATGACATAACAGGGGTTATCAACTTTCCACCCTAAAATGTCTGTGCCTTTACTACCCATGCAAATCAATGTCACATGTTTTAGTTTTTTTGATATAGTAGCATGCCCCCACTTATGTAACTATTGGCTGTATTATTTAGAGTAAATCCCAGGTGCTATAATAGAAAGACACAATGACACAGTAGCATAATACAGAAACTTATTTCCCTTTTATATAATGGATGGCCTCACTGTGAATGAGGGGAGGGCAGTTTCAGTCCTCACATTCATGCAGAGATGCGGGGTTTTTTCCAGCTCATTGTCTTTCCAACTCTAGAGCAACAGCTCTAAAATTTTTGGTCACAGGACCTCTTTACACTTTTTAAAAATTATTAAGGACCTCAAAAAGCTTTCATTTATATGTGCTATATCTATTGATATTCACCATATGAGAAATCAAAACAAATTTTAAAATAAGTATTTGTTAAGTCTTTCAAAATAACAATAAATCCATACAAGTTAACCTGAATAACATATTTTTAGAAAAGTAATCATATTTTCCGAAACTTAAAAAGTGTTGAGAGAGATATTGCTTTATATATTTGCAAATCTCTTTAACTTCTAGCTAATAGAAGAGAGTTGTATTCTCATATCTGCTTTTGTATTCAAACTGCTGTGACATCACACTTCCTGTTGCCACTGCAAAACTCCACTGTACCTTTGTGAGAAAGTGTAAAAAAGGCACATAATGTCATAGTATTAGTAGGAAAATAGTTTTGACCTATGACCTTCTGGAAGGGGTCTTGACGATCCTCAGAGGTCTAAGAGCACAATTTCAGAACAACTGCCCTGGGACACTGTAGACATCTGCATGTTGAAAGCTAGGTCACTGCCATGGCCAGGTTCCAGCTGATTGGAAGGGGAAGAGAGTGCAGAGGATCTATGCTCAAATTCTTTTTTAAACTTTTTTTATTTTAACTTTTGTGGGTACATAGTAGGTATATATATTTAAGGGGCACATGAGATATTTGGATACAGGCGTGCAGTGTGAAATAAGCACATCATGAAGAATGGGATATCCATCCCCTCAAGCATTTATCCATTGAGTTGCAAACAATCCAGTTACACTCTTTAAGTTATTTTAAAATGTACAGTTATTATTGACTATAGTCTCCCTGTTTTGCTATCAAATAGTAGGTCTTATTCATTCTTTCTAACATTTTTTGTACCCATTAACCATCTCTGCCTCCACCCCCCGACACATCCGCAACCCCTTATTACCGACCCTTCCTGGCCTCTGATAACCATCCTTTTACTGTCTATCTCCATGACTTCAATTGTTTTGATTTTTAGACCCCACAAATAAGTGGGAACATGTGATGTTTGTCTTTCTATGCCTGTCTTATTTTACTTAACATAATCACCTCCATCCATGTTGTTGCGTATGACAGGATCTCATTCTTTTTTATGGCCAAACGGTACTCCGTTGTATATATGTACCATATTTTCTTTTCTTTTTTTTTTTTTTTGACATGGAGCTTCATTCTTGTTGCCCAGGCTGGAATGCAATGGCACAATCTCGGCTCACCGCAGCCTCTCTCTCCTGGGTTCAAGCGATTCTCCTGCCTCAGCCTCCTGAATAGCTGAGTTTACAGGCATGCGCCACCACGCCCAGCTAATTTTGTATTTTTAGTAGACACTGGGTTTCTCCATGTTGGTCAGGCTGGTCTCGAACTCCAGACCTCAGGTGATCCACCCGCCTCTGCCTCCCAAAGTGCTGGGATTACAGGCATAAGCCACCATGCCCAGCCTTATGTACCACATTTTCTTTATCCATTCATCTGTGGATGAACACTTAGTTTGCTTGCAAATCTTAGCTATTGTAAACAGTCCTGCAACAAACACAGGAATGCAGATATCTCTTCGATATACTGATTTCCTTTCTTTTGGCTGTATACCCAGCAGTGGGATTGCAGAATCATACGGGAGCTCCATTTTTAGTTTTTTGAGGAACCTCCAAACTGTTCTTCATAGTGGTTGGACTATTTACATTCCCATAAACAGTGTACGAGGATTCCCTTTTCTCCACATCCTCGTCAGCATTTGTTGTTGCCTGTCTTTTGTATATAAACCATTTAACTGGGGTGAGATGATATCTTATTGTAGTTTTGATTTGCATTTATTTGATAATCAGTGATGTTGAACACTTTCACATGCCTGTTTGCCATTTGTATATTGTCTTTTGAGAATGTCTGTTCAAATCTTTTGCCTGTCTTTTGATTAGATTTTTTTCTATAGAATTGTTTGAGCTCCTTGTATATTCTGGTTATTAATCTATTGTCAGAGGGGTAGTTTGCAAATTTTTTTTTGCAACCCACCATTCTGTGGGTTGTCTTTTTACTTTGTTGATTGTATCCTTTGCTGTGCAAAAGCTTTTAAATTTGATGTGATCCCATTTGTCCATCTTTTCTTTGGTTGCCTGTGCTTATGGGATATTGCTCAAGATATTTTTGCCCAGACCAATGTCCTGGAGATTTCCCCCAGTGTTTTCTTTTAGTAGTTTCATAGTTTGAGGTCTTGAATTTAAGTCTTTAATCCATTTTTATTTTATTTTTGTATATGGTGAGAGATAAGGGTCTAGTTTTGTTTTTCTGCATATGGACATCCGGTTTTCCCAGAACCATTTATTAAGGCAGAAAGAGACTGTCTTTTCCCAATGTATGTTCTTGATACCTTTGTTGAAAATGAGTTTACTGTAGATATGTGGATTTATTTCTGGGTTCTCTATTGTGTTTGATTGGTCTATGTGTCTGTTTTCATGCCAGTATCACGCTGTTTTGGTTACTACAGCTCTGTAGTATAATTTGAAGTCAGGTAATGTGATTCTTCCAGTTTTCTTCTTTTTGCTCAGGATGGCTTTGGCTATTCTGGGTCTTTTGTGGTTCTATATACATTTTAGAGTTGTTTTTTTCTATTTCTGTGAAGAATGTCATTGGTATTTTGTTAGGGATTAGATTGAATCTATAGATTGCTTGGGTAGTATGGATATTTTGACAATATTGATTCTTCCAATCCATGAAAATGGAATTTTTTTTCATTTTTTGGTGTCTTCAGTTTCTTTCATCAGTGTTTTATAGTTTTCATTACAGAGATTGTTTGGTTAATTCCTAGGTATTTAATTTTATGTGTAGCTATTGCTCTAGCTAGGACTTCTAGTACTATGTTGAATAATGGTGGTGACAGTAGGCATCCTTGTCATGTTTCCAATCTTAGAGGAAAGGCTTCAGTTTTTCCCCATTCAGTATGATACTAGCTGTGGGTCTGTCCTATATGGCTTTTGTTATGTTGAAGTATCCTCCTTCTGTCTCCAGTTTTTTGAGGGTTTTTGTCATGAAGGGATGTTTAATTTTATCAAATGCTTTTCAGCATCAATTGAAATGATCATGTGATTTTTACCCATCATTCTATTGATATGATGTATCATGTTGATTGATTTATGTATGTTGAACCATCTTTGCATCCCAGAGATAAATCTCACTTGGTTATGATGAATGATCTTTCTAATGCATTGTTGAATTCAATTTGCTAGGTTTTTTTTTGTTTTTTTTTGTTTTTTTGAGGATTTTTGCATCAGTATTCATCGGAGACATTGGCTCTTAGTTTTCTTTTTTTTGATACGTCTTTCTCTGGTTTTGGTATCAGGGTAATACTGGCTTCATAAAATGACTTTGGAATTAGTTCCTCCTCCTCTATTTTTTGGAGTGGTTTGAATATGATTGGTAGTAGTTCTTCTTTAAATGTTTGGTAGAATTCAACAGTGAAGACATCTGGTCCCAGGGTTTTTCTTAACTGGGAGATTTTTTATTGCAGTTTTGATCTTGTTACTTGTTACTGGTCTGTTAAGGTTTTGGATTTCTTCTTGATAAGTGGCATGCATCTCGGAATTTGTTCATTTCTTCTAGATTTCCCAATTTATTGGCATATAGCTGCTCATATCAGCCACTAATGATCCTTGAATTTCTACAGTATCAGTTGTAATGTCTTCATTTTCATTTCCAGTTGTATTTATTTGGATCTTGTCTCTTTTTTTCCTAGCCTGGCTAAAAGCTGCAAATATTTTCTTTGTCAATTTCATTTTACTTTTCAAAAAACCAAATTTTTGTTTTCTTAACCTTTTATTGTTTTTTCATTTCAGTTTCATTTATTTCTGCTCTGATCTTTATTTCTTTTCTTCTACTAATTTTTTTTGTTTGATTTGCTTTTGCTTTTTTAAAATTCAGGCTGCATCTTTAGATTATTTATTTGAAGTCTTTCCTATTTTTTGATGTAGGCACTTATAGCTATAAACTTCCTTCTTAATACTGCTTTTGCTGTATCCCATAGATTTTGGTATGTTTTGTTTTCATTATCATTTGTTTCAAAATTTTTTTCAGTTTCCTTCTTAATTTCTTGATTGACCCGCTGGTCAATCAAGAAATTATATTTGTATAATTATATAATATATCACATATAGTTGTATTTTTTCCAGAATTCCTCTTATTGTTAATTTCTATTTTTATTCCATTTTGGTTAGAGAAGATGCTTGATCTTATTTCAATTTTTTAATGTTTTAAGACTTATTTTGTGACCTAAAATATTGTCTGTCCTTGAGAATGATCCATGTGCTGAGGAAAAGAATCTGCAGCTCTTAGATGAAATGCTCTGTAAATATCTATTAGATACATTTGGTCCATAGGTGCAGATTAAGTATGAAGTTTCTTTGTTGATTTTCTGTCTGGAAGATCTTTCCAATGCTGAAAGTGAGGTGTTGAAGTCTCCAATGCTTCTTCTGTGTTCTCCCTCCCCTGGCACCCAGAGAGGCTCCCAGAACTACACTGCCACTTCCAGGGATGAGGGAGGAGTGGCATCTGCAATTTAGGACTGTTTTTTCTATATTGTCAGTACTTCTTTCAGCAATATGAAGTTAAAACCAGGTACTGTTAGTGCTCACCTGGTTTTCGGTTTTCATGAAGGTGTTTTTTCTATATAGATAGTCGTCAACTTGGTGTCTTTACAAGAGGGACGATGGTGGAGCTGTCTATTCTGACATCTTGCTCCGCCTCAGGTGATGCTCAATTTCTTAAGTCCCAGATACATCATTTCTCATGCTCCATTGATGAGAACTTAAGTCACATGGCTTTATCTCGACTGTAAAGGAGGTGGGAAATGTGATCAAGTGGTCAGTCATGGGTCTCTACAGAGCTGTTGTCATGGAAGAAAGGAGAACAGGTTTTGATAGACAACTAGGAGTCTACCACAAGCCGCTTGCTGTGCATAGCGCCATTTTTCCTTACTTCTCAGCCCAAGAGCTGAACTCTCCCAGTCCCCAGGCCTGTCATTTTAAAAGAAGAGGAGGAGATAAGACTGTACTTATCTACCATAGTAGCCACCTGGCCCTACTTCTTGGCTTTGTATAGTAGTTTCTCCGGGAGATGGAGCTTGCAGTGAGCTGAGATAGCGCCACTGCACTCCAGCCTGGGTGACAGCGAGACTCTGTCTCAAAAAAAAAAAAAAAAAATTTCTCACCTTTTGGCCTGATTGTTTAAAGGTTAGTGAGGGGAAAGGAATCAAGATGGGCAAGCATGGGAAGTCTAAGATCTTTTCACTGCCAACTAAACATGCTGCTAGCCAAGATTTCACTAGATAGCCCAGAGTCCACAGTGACAACCTAAGTGATGTGTTTTTAAAAGGTTATAGAATTTCATATTTCATGGAATGGGAGTGGGGCGAAAAGGTGGATTTCCATAGGGAGGTTTTATTAACCAAGCAGTAAAGCTGAAACTAATAAGAGCTCCATGACATTATTATTGAAAATGGAGTTCAAGGCCAGCCTGGGCAACATGGCAAAACTCCATCTCTGCAAAAAATACAAAAATTAGCTGGGTGTGATGACGTGTGCCTCTAGTCCCAGCTACTTGGAAGGCTGAGGTGGGAAAATTGCTTGAGCCTGGGAGGCTGAGGCTGCAGTGAGCTGACATGGTGCCACTGCACTCCAGCCTAGGTGACAGAGTGAGACACTGTCTTAAAAAAAAAAAAGTAAGACAACCAAGCACCACATGTTCTCACTTATAAGTGGGAGCAGAACAATGAGAACACATAGACAAAGGAAGAGGACCAGCATACACTGGGGCCTGCAGGGTGGTGTGGTCGGGGGAGGGAGAACATTAGGAAAAATAGCTAATGCATGTGGGGCTTAATACCTAGGTGATGAGTTGACAGGTGTGCAAAGTACTATGGCACACTTTTACCTATGTACCTGTGTAACAAACCTGCACATCCTGCACGTGTCCTGGAACTTAAAATAAAAATAAAAATTGAAAAAAAGAAAGAAAATGAAGGAGGGAAGTCTATAGCAAATCTATAAACACACACGAACACTAAAATTGATCATGATTAACAATATATTCAACTGTCTGGTCCCAACTAATTTTCCAGTTTTATATACCTGTCTAAACGTTCGACATGCTGTACCACTTCCTATTTTTCACAGTGATCTGCTCCTGCTCTTTCCTCAGTGCTATTTATATAATTCTATAACTTGCTTTTATCACTGTGCATTCTGTTTTTGAGCTTATCTGTGTTGATACATATAGACCTAGCTCATCCTTATAACGATTTCATGTTACACTCTATAAATACATTATATTTTATTAGTGAACTTTCATGTTGCTTTAAAATTTGTTTTATCATCAGTACCTTTTTATTTTAGGTTATCTGATGGATTAGAAATGTTTCTGTGTCACTATTTTAATTTGCATTCTTCAAATTACTAGTGAACTGAAACATTTAGAAATGTGTTTTTTGGCCACTTGTATTTCATTTTTTGAGAATTACTAAAACATAACCCTGCCCCCACTCTTTTCTTGTTGGATTGTTTGAGTTTTTAAAATCGATTTGGATGTTCTAGATACTAATCCTTTGCTACATATCTTATAATATTTTCTTTCATTTATATTTTTTCTCAGTCATGTTCGAGATATGTTTTGTCCTGCAGAAATTTTAAATTGGAATTGGTATATTTTTCATTATTTTCCCTTTGGCTTTTGCATTTGGATCTTAAGAAAGTGTTACCCATAGTCTCATAAAAATCTTCTATAGTTTTCTAGTTATTTTTAGTTTTGTTTTAAAGATCCAGGTATTTATTCTATGTGCACTAATTCTTTTGCATAGTGTGAGGTAGCAATATAACTTTATTGCATGTTTTGAATGGAAATGAAAAATGTATTCAGTGGTCCAAAGAGCGTTTGTTGACTTGCGCATCTTTTCCTTCATTGAAATGACTTATTCCTGTATAGACACTGGTCTGTATATGGTTTCTCTATTCAGTTATTTCGTCTGTTTATATATTTCTGCACCAATATCATGGATCTAGTTGAAGAAATCTAAATTATATCCTGATATCCAAAGAACAATCCCACCCCTTCTGTTTTTTTTTGTTTTTGTTTTTTCTTTTGAGACAGAGCCTTACTCAGTTGCCCAGGCTGGAGTGCAGTGATGCGATCTCGACTCACTGCAAGCTCCGCCTTCCGGGTTCACGCCACTCTCCCGCCTCAGCCTCCCGAGTAGCTGGGACTACAGGCACCCGCAACCACGCCTGGCTACTTTTTTTTGTATTTTTAGTAGAGACGGGGTTTCACCGTGTTAGCCAGGATGGTCTCAATCTCCTGACCTGGTGATCCACCCGCCTCAGCCTCCCAAAGTGCTGGGATTACAGGCATGAGCCACCGCACCTGGCCCTGTTCGTTTTTAAGTTAGGTATGCCTATACATTTATTCTTCTTTATAAATTTTAGTATCAGTTTGTCAGATTCTGCTGAGATTTTGATTTGAATTTCAATATAGATTATATTATGTATATAGATTAATTTTAAGAGAACTCACATATTCCCATCCATGAACATTGTCATGTCACTCTGTTTATTCAAGTCTAGCTTTATGTTCTTCATTAAATAAGGTTTTATAGTTTTTCATATAAATATCTTGTATGGTTTTGTTAGTTTTGTTCCTAAATATAATCGTTTATAGGTTTGCTACTATTGTGAATGAGCTACTTTTTTCTAACCAATTCTTAACGCTCCATCTTTATAGAATTATTGTTTGTGTTTGTGGGTATGTCTGTTTGTCTCCCTAGACAGGCTTCTCTTCTGTTCTCTTTACGGCACAGCTGACTCATTCATGTTGTAAACTTCCTTCTTTTCTTCTTCCCTTCTTACCACTGCCACCTTCAGGACCCTCACACCTGCCTGCCAACTTAGAACATTCCTTTACTACACTGAGTTCTATTAAATGTATGTTGATTTGAAGTGGCAAATAAATATTTGTGTCATGGGTATTCAGAAAAAGGAAAGATTCAAGTGGCTGCATAAAAAGTGATCTTGAGTTTAATTTCTGAGATTCTTATTTCTCAGCTCCTCATATAAATCAATAGAGTTAATTATAGCATCAGCGAAGTATATATAGTAGTTTGACTCTCATTCAATGTGTACTACTGGCTAATTTATGGACCCTCTTGAAGCCTCGGTGTTTGCCTTTCAAGAATGAGAATAACAATGTCTCACAGGATTATTGTGAAGATTAAATGATATAAAATATCTATAGTTCTAGTACAGTTTGTGGCTCATAGTAAACACTCAATAAAAGAAAGTCGTTATTGTCGTTAGACCATATTAAAGATAAACACTCCATAGGTTTATAAGGAGAAGAGCCAACTCTTCCCTTTCTTTTGTCAGAGCTTTTTCCCCCTGATACTGAATCCATTACTCATTGTCAGAGGCTTTGAAGGCAGAAGAACCAGGTTCCTTCTAGGGACTGTTTTTCAAATTGGTTGATGAAACCCTTAGAGGCCACTTTGAGGTGTTAAAGGCTGCCCAGAACAGTTCTGATTTTGTTCTGTTCTGAGGTTCCATGTAAGACGTTGAAGAAGGTTTTCAGCTGCTAAGAATGGCTGGAAACCACTCTAGTGATCTGTCAGCTGGAGTCCTGGGACATTCACACCGCTGGGCAAGAAGCATTTAGAAGCCCACTAATGAGCACATCCCATTTCCCTCATCCCTTCCTCCCCTACAGCTCCTGAAGCAAAAAAAGAAATAATAATTCATTATTTGCGGCCAGAAGGGATGATAATCCAGAGTTCCAAAATAAGTCCATGGTAGCAGAAGTAATATTTAGGAAGTACGTGCCAAGTGCCAGGCACCTAGCTGTGGTTTAAATACATGATTATAATTCACGTCAATTCTATGAGGAAGTTGTTGACAATCCCGTCTCTAAATCAGCATTGGGTGGTCTCACTTCTTCTAGGTACATGGATATGGATTGAGTTGTATAGTCGCTGTGCCCTTCACCATAATCTTCTATCAACTCTGCCTTCTAAGAATTGGTTCCTAAAGCAATCTAAGGCTGGACATGGTGGCTCATGCCTGTTATCCCAGCACTTTGGGAGGCCGGGGCAGGTGGATGACTTGAGGTCAGGAGTTCAAGACCAGGCTGGCCAACATGGCAAAACCCTGTCTCTACTAAAAATACAAAAATCAGCCAGGCGTGGTGGCACATGCCTGTAATCCCAACTACTTGAGAGGCTGAGGCAGGAGAATCACTTGAAGCCAGGAGGCGGAGGTTGCAGTGAGGCAAGATTGCATCACCACACTCCAGCCTGGGTGGCAGAGCAAGTCTGTCTAAAAAAAAAAAAAAAGTCCCTTAAGCAATCTGGTTCATTCACATCACCACGTATGCAATCAGCACAGACAACCACAGAGCTGAGGTGTTCTTAAATATGCATCTTGGTTTTACATATTTAGTGTAACCCAAAGTCCCTCCATTACACGTACTGTCTTTTTTTTCCATCCAGTTTTTCTTCCAGTTTTTCCCTCTGAGGGGTTGATCCCATGGTGCTGCCTTCTTCCCTGTCCTAATTAGGCTTGTATATTCACTTGCATGTGATTTTCATGTGAGGAGTGGTTTGGTGTCCCCAGCTGCCTTTTAAGAACCTATGCAGGCCTTCCTTCATAATGATGCTGGCTAGTTCTCTTCCAAGTGTGTACCAAAAAAATTATTTCTGTGACCCCAAATGTTGCAAAGATCCAGACTTCTTCTTTCTATTGTATTTATAGACACTGATTGATGTTAAACTGATCTGGTTTTTCCACCATTTCTGTATTTTTCATTCTGTTTTTTTTGTACAAGCAAAGTATATTGTTTCTACAGTAGTATTTATATTTGAATGTATACATTTTATTCCTGATTTTTATCATGTTATCACTTTACTCCCCAACATTAGCTGTCATTATTCCACTTTACAGGTAAGGAAACCAAGGCTCAGATGATAACTTGCTTAAAGCCACCAGCAGGCAAGAACAGAGCTAGGCTTCCAATCTTGGAGGGCATACAGACTCTAGACCACTAGCTTTCTCTAACCTTGAGGTCACAAACAGGCAGCCCTGAGGCTGAATGTGGGCTGCAGATGATTTTTTAGGTGTGCACCAAATTTTAAAATTGGGAGGTTACCAATTCAAAAGCAGACTTTTGCTTTTCTTGAAAATTTTGGAGATTTGGCAGCTTTGAGTCTACATTCCTACGTGTGTGTAGTGTCTGTTGTTAGGCAAGGTAGGTGCTCCCCAGTTCACAGCAGCTTCCCTCCCTCCCTAGCCCGGCCCTCTCTCTCCTTTCCATCCCCAACCTGGTCCTTATAAGGCGATGGAGTCCATACTCTACAGCACACCCTGTCCTCCCCTGTCTCAGTTATGGCCCTCTGCTGGCAGAACTGAGTTTGTGGGTTTGCTTTCCGTACCCTGTGGTACCATGGCAGCTGCTGCCATGATTCTTAGGATCCTGTTGCTTCTTTTACTTCTTTTTCAGTACAGCCTACGCCCTCAGACAAAGATGCCTGTGCAGTCAGATCCTCTCCCTTACGCTGCCCCCTGTGGGGTATGTCCAGTCCGTCAAGATTCTCCCTAAAGACACAGCCTGTAAGAAAGCAGAAGTCTTTGCCTCTGCCTGCCACATATCTTCCGTGAGGCAATGAAGTACAGAGCTGGCTATTTGCTTGATGGACAAAGGGGAAGAGGGGGAGAAATAATGAAATAATTGTAGTCATAGTAATGACAATATTGAACATATATTGAGAATTTGCTATGTGCCATTGTTCTGAACTCATATATGTTAATATATTGATGGTAATCCTCAAAACAATCTTATGATATGAATAGAAGAGTTGTTCTAATTTTATATGTGAGGAGACGGAGGCTACGTTTTCAAGGAGGCTGGAGAATCTGCTCCAAGTCACATGTATCAAGAGGCAGAGGTGGTATTTGAACCAGGCTAAGCAGGTCCTGAGGCTTCAGTCTTAACTACCACCTACTTTTTTAGAAACATAGATTAATATGCCGGAATATTCTCTAGCTACAATTGTTGGGCCTTTATAACCTAAAATCAACTCATACTAAATGAATCAAACAAACGACAACCAAAAAAATAAAAATAAAAATAAAAAAAAGACCAGGAGAATGGACCAAGAAATTCAGATGATATAAACACAATACATTTAAAGATATTATTTTTTGTACTTTTTAATGTAGCTTAATTTTTTAATTGATACACAATAATCATATATTTATGGAGTACAGAATGATGTTTCAATACATATAGTGTATGGTGATCAGATCAGGGTGATTAGCATATCCATCATCTCAAACATTTATCATTTCTTTATGTTGGGAACATTCAATATCCTCCATCCTCCTTTTAGCTATTTGAAACTATATATTTATTGTTAAGTATAGTCATCCTACAGTGGCATAGAACACTAGAACTTATTTATTCAATCTAGCTATAATTTTGTAAAGGTACTGTTTAATTCTAGCAGGAGAATAAAGTGAATGGGAGAGAGGAGAACACCTGTGAGGTCCATAGTATTCCAGATTATGAAATGACACAGGTATCTCAGGAGAAGATGAGAGCTTTTTACATAATCGTTCCAAGAAGTTTCATTTAACAACAGATATTTATTGAGATGCTATCATGTTCTAGGCTATTGTACTTTGTCCTGGAAACACAAAGATGAATGAATAATGTACCCTTATGGTAAAATACGTGTACATATAATCATGCATAATAGAGTATAAATACATACAATGATTAGCATATGGTCTCTCATTTTTTTAAACTTTAATTTCAAATAGACAACACATTTAGGTAGCTGAATATTTTAAGGATATAAAATTACATACACTGGAAACTCTCTCTTATTCTTGTCTCCAGGTACCTTCCCAGAAAGCAGACACCTTATCCTTTCAGAGATATTTTATACAAGGAAGCATGTGTATAGATTCTTGCTCTCACATTTTTGTTTTTTTCACTTAACACATTTGGATATTATTCGCCATACTTTTTTGGTCATGCATACTACCAGTAAGTTATTTGAGCCCTTAGTATACATTAGAAAGTGAATTATAAAACATACACAGAGAATATTTAAGAAGGAGAAATGAAGGTGAAATAACCAATAATTTTAGCAATTTATATTCTATTTTAGTATAAAAATGATTTTATCTCACTAACATTTTAAGCACAATGTGATTTAAAATGAAACTACTTTGAAGAAACTTGGTTAAAACTTTATGAAACAGGATTCAAAGATTTGATTAAAAACTTTATGAGACAGGATTCAAAGGTTTGATTAAAACTAAACTGATTGGATAGTGATACTTGATTTTATTTGTTGTTTTGTCACAAAAAATAAAATGCATCACAAAATACGTAGATCCTATGTAGGAGACAGGTGACTGATACAGTGGGCGCCACAGTGTCAGTCTTTATGCCAAAGATTGATGAAGATTAATTTATTCTGCTTGTTAAATTTAAAAAGTCAATTTGAACAGATCTAATATTTCTTTTTGGACCCCAATTTATCATCTCGAGCCATCCTCCTGGATGTGTGCACCCTACTTAAGGAATCCCGGGCTAGGGAATTGAACATGTCTGATACCAAACTCTCAGCAATCTTGTGGGGAATGACTGAAGGAATGGTTTCTTTAACACAAATTCAAACTCCTGTTGAAAGCAGCAGTTCATGGTGGTGCTTTTGTTTTCTAAGGTGTGAAGTATGCTGTTTATAAAAGTACTGATGCTTGGCGCTAGCAGACACAAAGCATTTCTATCTCGATCATAGTGGAGTGGTCATGATGGGAAGGGACTTTAAAGCCCCCATGACCTCCTAAATGCCATTCTTACTCAGTTGCATCCTTCTGGCTTCTTGAGTAAGACAGAAAGGACTCCAGGAATTGTGCTTAGGAAGGTTGTGGCCCTGGAGCAAGCACAGCCCTTGTGAACTCCATTTGTCATGCATGCATTGTGGGATGAGAGAGTGAGGCCTGCTGAAGCATGTAGAATGACTGTCTGTTCATTTTTTTTTCTTTTTCTATTTGTGATTTCCTCTAGGATCTGTAATTTAGCCTCAGCATTGCCATTTAAGGAGTCTAAAATAGAGTAAGTTCTGAGTTTGAGTGAGTGAGAATGGATATATGAAAAATTCTCAACTAGATAAATGTGGTTTTTTAAAAAACGTTAGAGATAAAAGAAAATTAACCCTCAGAGGACTATCATCCTACTTGCATAGTGAATTGATTTGACAAACTCATAATTTGATTTGCTGTTCCTAAGGGAGACAAATTTGATTTCCTCCTAAGGGAGAGTGATTTAATTTTAATTATGCAATATGTTTTCTAAGCATTAGCACTTTCATGAAAATATTAAAAGAAAATGTTGATGCTTTCCCCTGGAACTAATGACTTAGCTTGTTTATAATTATTTAATAATTAGGTTTTGAAATTGATAATATGTTAGTAGAAGATGATTATTCATTTATTTTTATTGCAATGTGCTGTGATGCTACAAAAGACCATTAAAGTTAAAAGGCTGATGAGATATTTATAATTGCCTTATGCCAAGTGGAAAGTCAATATCCAAACTTTGTGTAAAGATAAAATTAGAGTCATCTTTGATTTTGCCATGTATATCAAGGCATGGTTGCTGCATAACGAATCAACCCAAAAACTTACTGGCTTAAAACAACAATATTTATAATTTCACGTGCTTTATATGGGTCAGGAAATCAAGAACTGCTCAGCTGATTGGTTTCAACTCAGCATCGCTTTTGAGGTTGCATTTAAATGGTGATTGGGGTTGCAGTAATCTCAAAGTCTTCTCAATCTGTATACCTCATGCTTGGTTTGGGAAGACTCCAACTGTTGAGTGCTGGAACAGCTGAGGCTCCTCAGGCATCTCTTCTCATCTCTCTGCATGGAAGTCTCAGGGTAGCTGGACTCCATAGCAGCTCAGGGCTCTAAAGGCATTAACTTGAGAGAGCCAGAAGGAAGCCCTATCACCTTTTGTAACCTAGCTTCAGGAGTCATACAGTGTCACTTCTATCACTTTCTATTTGTTAAGAATGAGCCACTGAGACTGGCCTATATTCAAGGGGAAGGGAATTAGAATCCACTTTTTTTTTAAATAGCAGGAGTGTAAATGACATGTTTTACACCCCCACACCATAAAGCTCAATAAATAATAAATACCTGCCTGTTTTTCACTTTGCTTATATGTGTCCCTTCCCTTCATTTTGTTTCTTGCTCATCTTTTCATGCCAGGTGTTCAGTCCCATCTATTTGAACTTTTAGAGTCTTCTCTTAACTACCTTCCCTATCCTCATTCTTTCCACATCTAGTCTGTCTTGTGTCCTGTGGCCAGACTAATCTTTCTGAAAGACCACTGCCATTAGTTCACCCCTTTGATTGAAAACCTTTCATGACAATTATTGTCCACAAATATGTTTCTCCTTCTATGGTTTGATTCAGAATCAAGTACGTGTCTTGTTAAAAAATGTGTATTGTCCAGTCTCCTTGAGAGAATTACTGAATTAGAATTTCTGGTGAGCGGAACCCAAGAATCTGCAAGTTTACAAATCAGCAACTTTTAGTAAAGTTTATTCTTAAACACATTAACATGCAAACTTTAGTCTATAATGGCACACGGCGAAGATTCTGAGCCATAGCATGTTGTCATAGTAATGAAACAAGTGGTCTGTTGTGAATAATAGTGAAGCACTGAAATTGGAGTGCATCCATCATTATCCCAATTGTATTAGTTCATTCTCACACTGCTATAAAGAAATACCTGAGACTGGGTAATTTATATAGAAAAGAAGTTTAAGTGGCTCACAGTTCCACAGGCTGTACAGGAAGCATGGCAGCATCTGCTTGGTGTCAATCATGGTGGAATCTTAAAGGGGAAGATGGCACTTCACATGGCTGGAGCAGGAGGAAGAAAGAGAGGCGGGGAGATGCTACACACTTGTAAACAACTAGATCTTGTGAGAACTTACTCATTATACAGGAGCAAGGGAGGATGCTGCTAAACCATTCATGAGAACTTTGCCCCCATGATCTAATCACCTCTCACCAGGCCCCTTCTCCAACACTGGAGATTAAAATTTGACATGAGATTTGGGCGGGGACATGATTCAAATCATAACATCAGTAATGTCACTTTCACTAGTCTTCACACTTTCTGACTGGAAGAGAAATTCCTTAGACTATGAGGAATTTCAAGTAAGATGTGTTCCCAGTATTAAGGTCATTAGGTGCATGAGTCTCCATGGAATCACTACCCTAAACAATCTGATTTGAACAATCCGATTTGAGCAGGACCCGGCTTGTTTTACCAGTGTGCCTTCAATACACTTTGTTCTTTCTCCCTCACTGCTTGTCTCTCTTCAGTGGGTCTTTTTTTTTTTCTGCTTGTCCAGTGTCCCCTTCTCTTGGACACCTTCCTTTAGGACCCTAAGCGTTGGAGATTTCTGTCTACTCTCCACTTCTTCAGCAAATTATGTTACAATTTACAATATTTATATGATCCTTATCCTATAATGCTTTATATTGCTAATTATTAGTTCATCATATTGCTGTGTCAGGTTCCAGCAGGAAAGCAATGGCATACTCAAATAGGCTAAACAGAAGAGTGTTTAATAAAGGTGTGCATAGGACATGAGGAAAAAATGGAAAGGTATGCATGGGACAAACAACAAAAGATAGTTCAATACTACAGGGCTGCTGGAAGTGGGTTCTATTTCCATCCCAAGGCCTATAGGTTCAAGGAGGAGGAGTAGTTACTTGAACCTAGAAAAAGACAGATGTATGAAGAAAGGTTCCTTATAGGGGCCTTGACCTTTAGTAGAGAGAGGTAGCCAGCTCATGATGATTCCACAGGATGAGAGCCAAGGGAATAAATTTCAAGACTTTCCTTTCCTCCCTTCCTCTGATCTCCTACTGATGCTTACCATTGGTCAAAAACAGCTGCAAGCCAGAGATCAAGAGAACTGATTTATACATTTCAGAAGAGTCATCAGGGCACAGAATTGGGGAGAGAATGGTAGAGTAGAGCTAGAGGGGCAAAGGGAAAATGGATAACACAATCAGATTTATTAAGGGCTGAAACTCTTTTATCTACTTTTTGTATTTCTCATGGCTCTGCAAGGCACTGCCCACAGCAGTTGTTCAATGACTGTGTCTTCATTCTTTTATGCCAGCACACACTGGTTTGATTCCTCCAGAATGCCTCATAAGGATGAGTGACAAAAAGCTTCCCAGTGGTAACATTTTGTATTTTCTGCACCGAGATTCACTCAAACATAAACTATTGTATTTCCTTAATTTCCAGGCCCAATTTCCTTAATTTCTTTAATAGAAAAGACCAGTTTCTTGAGAAAATGCAGAGACAGTTATAATTTGGATATCTTAAGTAATTGCCAAAAATATAAATTCAAATTAAACTGGCTGTCATATATGTTGGAAGTCCAAGATACTATTCTCAGATCCTACTGATTTAGTCTCACTGACTGTAAGCACATTGCATTATGTGAAGAATGATTATGTGTACAAGTGTGCCCCATGTTATGAGAAAAATGTTAGAGATGCTGAATTTCTAAAATGAATAAACAGGGTAATTGTTTATTCTACAGAAGGTGTATTAGTCCATTCTCATGCTACTATGCAGAAATACCCAAGACTGGTAATTTACAAAGAAAATAGGTTTAATTGACTCACAGTTTTGCATGGTTGGGAAAGCCTCAGGAAACTTAAAATCATGGCAGAAGACAAAGGGAAAGAAAGGCACCTTTTTCACAGGGCGGCAGGAAGAAGTGCTGAGCAAAGTGGGGAAAGCCCCTTAGAAAACCATTGGGTCTCATGAGAACTCAGTATCATGAGAACAGCATGGGGGTAAACGCCCCCATGATTCAATTACCTTGCATCTGGTCCCTACCTTGACACGTGGAGATTTTGGGAACTACAATTCAAGATGAGATTTGGGTGGGGACTCAGCCAAACCGTATTGGAAGGATTTCTACCATAACGGAAAGATTAAAATGGGATTTTCATTATGTGGGTAGAAATAAGCATACTTCACTTTTACAAGAGACACTTTTTAAACAATTAAAATGCAGATTGAAAGTAAAGGATTAAAAAGGTATAACCAAGCCAGGTGTGGTGTCTCATGCCTGTAATCTCACCACTTTGGGAGGCCGAGGCAGGTGGGTCACCTGAGGTCAGGAGTTTGGGACCAGCCTGGTCAATATGGTGAAACCCCATCTCTACTAAAAATACAAAAATTAGCCAGGTGTGGTGGTGCATGCCTGTAATACCAGCTACTCAGGAAGCTGAGGCAGGAGAATTGCTTGAATCCGGGAAGCAGAGGTTGCAGTGAGCTGAGATCATGCCATTGCACTCCAGCCTGGTTGTTGACAATCAAGACTCTGTCTAAAAAAAAGGTATACCACGAAAACACTACACATAAGAAAGCTGGAGTGATGTTACTGACATTAAAGTAGACTTCAGACAGAGTATCACCAGAGACAGAGGAATACTTCATAGTGGTGAATGCATCAATTCATCAGAAAGACATACAATTTATAAATGTGTATATACCTAATAAAAAGTTTCAATATCCACGACTCAAAAATTGATAGAAATAAAGGAAGAAATAGACAAATGCAAACTCATAATTGGAAATGTTAACAATCTTCTCTCAGTATTTAATATTAACAACTAGGCAAAATACCAGTACAGACATAGAAAATCTAAAGAATAATAGACATGTCTAGAACACTGTATCAAACAACTGAATAATGCACAGTGATTTTGAGTGTGTATGGTACATTCACCAAGATAAACCATTTACTAAGCCATTAATACAAGTCTCGGCCGGGCGCGGTGGCTCACGCCTATAATCCCAGCATTTTGGGAGGCTGAGTGGGCGGATCACCTGAGGTCAGGAGTTTGACAGCAGTCTGGCCAACACAGTGAAACCCCATCTCTACTAAAAATACAAAACAGCCAGGTGCGGTGGTGCCACCTGTAGTCCCAGCTACTCAGGAAGCTAAGGCAGGAGAATCACTTGAACCCGAGAGGCGTAGGTTGCAGTGAGCTGAGGTCTCGCAACTGCACTGCAGCATGGGCAATAGATAGAGCGAGACTCCATCTCAAAAAAAGAAAAAAAGTCTCAATACATTTTAAAAGCTTGATGTTCTTTTTGATCATAGTAGCAGAAAAAGCATTTGACAACATTGAACATAAGTTCATTAAAAACCCAGCAAATTGGGATTGGAAGGGAATTCTCCTCTAATAGGTAGCATCTACAGAAACCTATATAGCTAACATCATACTTAATGGTAAAATGTTGAGTGCTGCCCCCTAATATTGGGAATTGTGAGGGTGTCGGCTTTTACCATTTCTATTTAACGTTGTTAAATAGAAGTAGTAAAAGTTCTAAATAGTGGTCTGAGAAGTTCTAAATAGTGCTCTGAGACAAGAAAAAGAAACAAAAGGCATAATACAGGAAAGGAAGGACTAATATTGTCTCTATTGTTGAAATACATGATTGTTTGCAAAGAAAATCCTAAGGAATCTACGAAATGTGTACCAAAACTATTAGTTAAATTTAGCAAGGTCATGGAATACAAGGTCAATGTACTAATCAATTGTATTTCTATATATTAGCAGCAAATTTTTATGTACTATGAGAACAGGGTGACCCGTGTCTAGCTTATTGTTTAACTTTCCATGATGATTATTTCCTAAAATATTGACTGAGAAGAATGATATCTTTATTTTTAAAATAGCATTGTTTGAATACATAGTCATGGGTATTTGTCCAAATACGTGGATGGGATAGAGGGTGATATGCTTATGTTTGCATCAGAAGAATGAATAGTGACTAATTTACTAATGTGGTGAGTAGCCCTTGATTATAGGATTTAATCTGTTTGTAGTCCTTGGTTCTTTTTTTTTCTTTTTTTTTTCTGTGAGTCATGGCCTAAAGAAATTCTTTGCCTTCATTCTTTAACTAATGGTTTCCATGAGTACATTGATTCATAGAAGAGTAACTCAAGCACAAATTTTACCGGCTACTTTATCCGGCTTCAGGTGACTGGTGGTTCCTCCCTCTGGGGGTGGCTGAGTCATTGCAGAGGAAAGCAAACGTAGGCAAACAGAAGCATTTTCTCAATCAACTGATACCAAAAGTACAGCTTTACCATGTGGAGATTCTTGGGATTTTAAAAAAAGCAAAAACAAAAACAAAAAAACTTTAAAAACGGTCTTTGAACTAAAAAAGATTGGTAGCTACTGATCTCATTTTGTAAATGAGAAAATTGAGTCCCAGAGAGATTAAATGACTGGCTGGAATTCACACATCTAGTTAACGTGAGAGCTAAATTATGCACCTTACTGTCTTTTCTCCAGTGCTCTCTCCACCCAACTATACTATCTCCCTGAGCAATAAAAAAGGTCGGTCTAGTCTCAAAGGACTGCGGTTTAGATTCAAAAGATCCTGTCTGAAGTTAGATCCCAAAATGCTCTGAGCAGTGGACAACATATTAAAGTGAATTTTTAATTTTCCAAATGCCCTATTTTGTAAGAGAGAATGAATTTAGTTTCACAAGTTCTGCGCTGTTTATTTCAAAATCTTTGTTTTTCTTTTCTTTTCTTTTTTCTTTTGAGACAGAGTTTCGCTCTGTCACCCAGGCTGGAGTGCAGTGGCACAATCTCGGCTCATTGCCACCTCCACCTCCCAGGTTCAAGCAGTTCTCCTGCCTCAGCCTCCTCAAGTAGCTGCGACTACAGGCATGCACCACCACGCCCGGCTAATTTTTTTTGTATTTTTAGTAGAGACAGAGTTTCGCCATGTTGGCCAGACTGGTCTCAAATGCCTGACCTCAGGGGATCTGCCTACCTTGGCCTCCCAAAGTGCTGGGATTATAGGTGTGAACCAACGCACCCGGCCTGTTTTTCTTTATAGTCATCTCCTTATAACTGTTTCCCATGCATGTAAAAGAGTTTTTAAATAGCATATTGTCTGCTTCTTTTCTGCTGAGTAAATAAATTTGCATTTAAGAAAACAATTTTGAATTTATATAGGAGAAACATCTCCTTAAAAGTACCATAAACATTAGAGCAAATTATTAGAGCCAATCATTGATTCTTCTTGTCTGAAAATTTTTAGGAATTCTTTAATATTATTTTTGTACACATAAACACTCAATATTTACTGAATGAATGATCGAAATGAACAAGCAAATGAATAATTAGAATGAATAATGGTTTAAAATCCCTAGCAGGCCTTTCCATATCTGAACTTCTTTGCTTTCTATTATAATTTCATAATAAGCCTTTTGGAAATTAACTCAAATATATTCCACTTGAACTACCAAATATTCTAATAAATATCATTCTTTAGTCAGTGTGTGTTTATGTATGTGTATGTGTGTGCATACATACACATGTGTGTAGATAGATATAATACACACGCAGAGAAAGAAATAGAGGAGAGAAATATTTGGAAAGGGTTTCCAGCTCAGATTAGTTTCTGTCCAAATCACTCATACATTTCCAAAAATAAGGAAACAATAAAGCACCAAATCAATAATCTAAAAATATCCTGTGAGAATGATTACATTTCAGTGCTCTGGCTCCCTGCTGGAGCAGAAGACCAGGGTGAAAGCAGCTGCTGCTGCTGCTGCAGCCAACAGAGACTCAAAAGTCTGGGTTCAACTCAAGGCACCAGCACAATTTGAAAAGACCCGTTCTTATAATAGCTATTGCCTTGTAGAGCCTTGGCAATCTACCCATTTACCAATGAGAAAGTAGGGTGAAGATTAGCCTGCTGAAAATGCCGAACATTAAGAAATGGCATGAACAATGTTAGGAAATAACTTCTCTGATTTTAATGAAAAATGTCTCTTCTGTCCACCACCGCTTTAAAAATTCAATTAATTAAGTGTGGAACATATTAAAAAAATGTTCACCACCATTTGCATGTGTGTGTGTGTGTGTGTGTCTTACTCATGGCTATAGAATAAGACTAAAACTAATTTTCGTGTATGCCTATAGAGCCACCTCATTTATGTGTATAAACCAATGGTGGCAAAAAGATTTCATCTTGTGTACCACATTCAAATTGCAACGACTGCCTAACCCAGTATGCTGAGAAGGATTCTGAAGCCGTATCTAAAGTGCAGTGATAATTAGTAATGATGATTCTCTGCTCATCCCAGATATAAACCCACCTGAATGGGGCCACAACCCCCAGGATGTAGACTGCAGAGTTAAACCATTTGAATTCTCATCTCAGATGTTCTAGAAACTCTGAATCTACCAAGACATTTATTAGATCTTTATAGGGAAAAAACAAAACCTCTACCCTCCTCCTGGAAGTAGGGTTGTAGTTAAAGGGGCATGGGGCGAGATGGGGAAATTGTTGAACAGAGACTGTTCCTGATTGTCGGAAGGAGACTTGATTTCATGTATTCTGCAGATCATTTCATTGGGTAGTCTCTCGGCTTAGCTTCCTCTTCTGGATGTGATGGTGGCTACCAGGCCATCAGCCTCTAACTTGAAGCTTGAATTCATCATTCTCTATTACATCAGAGCAATTTAGAGCTGGATGCCAGATTACGAGCTACTTTTTTTTTTTTTTTTTTTTTTTTTTTTTGAGACGGAGGCTTGTTCTGTCATCCAGGCTGGAGTGCAGTGGTGCAATCTCGGCTCACTACACTGCAACCTCTGCTTCCTGGGTTCAAGCAATTCTCCTGCTTCAACCTCCTGAGTAGCTGGGATTACAGGCACATGCCACCACGCCCGGCTAATTTTTGTAGGATTTTTGTAGGTTTTTTTTTTTTTTTGTATTTTGTATTTTTTGACGGGGTTTCACCACGTTGGTCAGGCTGGTCTCAAGCTCCTGACCTGGTGATCCGCCCACCTCGGCCTCCCAAAGTGTTGGGATTACAGGCATAAGCCAATGCACCTGACTGCCACTTTTTAAATACAAAATGCAACTATTATATTTCTGGTAGTAGTAGAATAAAATCTCACTAATGAGTGATAGAAAGGTAATTTGATTATATCATCAGGGTTTCTCACAGACCCATTTTTGCCTGCCAGGACACAACCTTGGATGTAACTCCTTATTTTCTTCCTCTCCCTACACACTTTTACGGGAAAAGCAGAGTCCTAAAAAGTTGCTGGGGAAAGACAACATGCCATATGGTCATGTGCTGCTCACGTCGACCACAAGTTTCCAGACCTCAAGGCCCTCTTCTCTACCTCTGTTACACCCTGTGCTGGTCTCCATTTTGGAACTATATTCCAATATAGTGAAACTTCCATACAATTCCACTGTATTGAAATAACATTTTATGTGTCTGCTTCTGCAATGGATTGGGAGAACCTTGTGGGGAGGGACTATATCTTGCGCATTTTGCATCTCTTTCATCTAGTGTGGTAGTTGGCTCATAGCAAATGCTTAGTAAATGTTTGTTGAACTGAAGTGGACACCTATCAGTGCATTTCCAGGTGGTTTTAGAACCATACTTGTCAGAAAATGTTTAAAAAGAAAAAGAAATGAAGGAAGAATAGTGAGCTAGTTTACCCTGTTAAAGGTACATATTAAACAATTAATAAATGTTTATGGATTGGAGTGGAAAAATGAGTGATTCTTCCTTAATGTTTCTTATATGTAGGATGTGCAAGAAAAATTTGAGAACAAGATGCACTAAAGATATATTATCAAATTATGGCTGGACTTTAGGTGTTACTTAATGCCTCAAATATTGGCTGATGATATGTTTAAATTATTTTTTCATTACCAATATGAAAGAGGAGAGTTATTCTGAGATAACTCTCTGAGATAAGCAGAGAGATCTGGTTAAGACCTAATGAATAGAGTGCAATACCATCACTCCTCCATCCATTAATAACGTAATAGCCTTATGAATTTCTTTGGAGACAGTCTTTGTGTTTGAGTGCTAAGAAATAAATGTGGATAAGTGTGAAATAGAACTATATTAAGCATGAATCTTCTTTTGAAGTGTTAGCTTCTTTCAGCTACGTAAATCAAAGTGACTTATTCCTAAAAAAAAAAAGATACCAGTTTGCCTTTGGAATAACACCAAAGTTTTTTTTTTTTTAAAGTACTTTCATGTAAGTTTCAAATGGAAATCTTTAATAATGACATTTTGTGTCAAGTTTTTAGTCTATTTTCCATTCAGTAGGTTTGTGCATGAAGTATTAATGGTGCTATCACATAATTTCTCACTCTTTTGTATTCTCCCATTATCAGTTCACATTTAATATACTCTGGAGTTTTTTCCTCCAAGAAATGCTTTTAAAAGATTTGAAAATGTGCTTCTTCCTTTAAGAATGTCTAAATCACTTTTCTAATACTTCCTTTGAATGGATGCAATATGTCTCAAAGTATAAAATCCAGTTGTCCAAAGTAGGTAGATCAAGGAGAAATAACACTGTTATTTCTTTTTTAAATGAATACAATGAAACTAAAGATACATATTTTTAGTTAGCTCCAAAATTTTTTTGAAGATTAATTGCTATGCAGATTAAATAGGAATTTGGACCACATTATCTTTAAGGATTCTTCTCAATCTTTGCTTCCATGAATTCATGAACATAGTAGTCAATATAAGTCAGGATTGTGTTCACATACCAATAACAGAATCTCATGGGCAATCATTCCTACAGTCAATATCATGAATTTAAATGTTAAATGTTTGTAAGGAGTCAGGTAGAGAGAGCTGGCTTAGAAGTTTGCTAAATGGGGCAGGGTGCAATGCCTCATGTCTGTAATCCCAGCACTTTGAAAGGCCAAGGTGGTAGGATTGTTTGAGGCCAGGAGTTCAAGACCAGCCTGGGCAAACCAGGAAGACCCTATCTCTACAAATACATAAGTAAATAAATAAACTGGGCGTGGTGGCATGCACCAGTAGTCCCAGCTATTCAAGAGCTGAGGTGGGAGAATCACCTGAACCAAAGAGTTTGAGACTGCAGTGAGCTATGATTGTGCCACTGCATTCCAGCCTGGGCAACAGAGCAAGATCCTGACTCAAAAAAAACACACACACACACAAAGAAGTTTGCTAAATGGTGACATTAACAACATGCTGAAGAAAATCTCTGCAGTGATTTTTCTTGGCTGAGTCTGGCAACATCGGCCAACATTATCATCCAGTCATTTGACTGATTCTTAATAGACACTGTTTGCAGTTTATTCAATCATGCATTACATGCACTAGTAATGAGGAATCCATAAACTGATCACCATGAACCAGGCAGGCATAGCTCACCCCACAGGTGTAGAAACAGCTGATGTATTTTTTAACTTTACTCATTTGCCTTCGTTTCTCCCTCTCCTCCAATTTCAGAAAGTTATTTTGTCTTATTGCAGTGCTGTTTGCCTAGTGTTAGCACTTATGGTCATAAAGATCGTGTTTTACATTATATATTATTTGCCCTCTATTCATAAAGGGCACATAATTATAGACAGTTCAGGCTCATTAGCTCTTCCAGATGATCTGTTTGCCTCTAGTCTCTCCCCATCCAGTCTGCTGCCTGCACTGCCATTGGCACTCTAATGCACAAAATAAAATATATTACTCCCATGTATATGAAACAAAACCCCAGCTGCTTAGCATGGAAGACAATGCCAGCCCATCTAGTCTCAGTCTACCTTTCCAGAACTTCACTTCTAGCTCATAATAGGATCCTAGTAAATACTAGCTGAATAAATGTATAAATAAATGAAATAGATGCCTGAATAATCAAATTAGCAGTGAGGAAAAGACATCTTGGGGAAAAGAAATAGCTTTGTAACTTTACATTCATTTCCTTATTGTCAACCTGGTATATACTATTCATTAAAACTTCAGGCCAGGTGCAGTGGCTCACGCCTGTAATTGCAGCACTTTGGGATGCTGAGGTGGGCAGATCACGAGGTCAGGAGTTCAAGACCAGCCTGACCAACATAGTGAAACCCTGTGTCTACTAAAAATACAAAAAATTAGCCGGGCGTGGTGGCGGGAGCCTGTAATCCCAGCTACTCAGGAGGCTGAGGCAGGAGAATTGCCTGAACCCAGGAGGCGGAGGTTGCAGTGAGCCGAGATCGCACCGTTGCACTCCCAGGTGACAGTGTGAGACTCCATCTCAAAAAAAAAGAAAAAAAAAAACTTCAACTTTTTCCTCTTTATTAAATTCCTATATCTTGAGAGCCTAATATACCCCAATCACTCTTATTGAAATGAAGATTTGAGCCATAAAAATGAAGCCACAGAAATGTATGTTTCATAAACTAATTTTAATGATATATTTTTGAATCCACTAACGATATACTCTGTTCAGCAGATATGATTAATTAGGCTTCTGAAACGACGGAGTAACTTAGTAACTAACTTATTTACTAAAGTAGTAGAACAATATGCATTTGGGGCTGTAAGAGATTACCACAGGATCATGGAAATGGATAGTGTCTTAGTTCCTTTTATGCTTTATAACAATACCACAGCCTGGGTAATTTATAAAGAACAGAAGTGAATTTGGCTTATGGTTCTGGAGGCTGGGAAGCCTAAGACGCTGTTGCCAGCGTCTGGCAAGAGTCATCCCATGGCCGAAGGGTGGATGAGAGAACACAAGACAGCAAAGGGGGCTGAACTCCCACTGTAATGGTATTAATCCAATTCCTCCCAAAGGCCCCACCTCTTAATACCAATACAATGGCAACTAAATTGCCAACACGTGAACTTTTGGTGGACATACTCAAACAATAACAGATGGAGCACAGCTTTTCAACAGGAAATGGCTAAGCCACCAAAATAAAGTTTCATATACTAGTTGTCTCCCTCAGTGGAAAAAAAAAAAAAAAGCTTTTTTTTTTTCATTTTCATGGTTAATCATATTGATACATTTTGGATTTTTATTGTTGTTATTATTTTACTTTTAAATACCCTACAACTTCACTAAGGTCCCATCTTGACCACTCATTTCTGTGTAGAAAGTTTCTTATAATATAAAGAAGAGGTTAAAACACACTTTCATGGGTCACATTTCCAGAGATTCTGGTTCAATAAAGCAGAATGGAGCCCATAAATTTGCCTTTTTTAAATAGGGTGTTTCTGTGTTGCCCAGGCTGGTCTCAAACTCCTGGGCTGAACTGATCATTCCACCTCATCCTCCTGAGTAGCTGGAATTACAGGTGTGCCACTGTGCCTGGCCATATGAATTTGCATTTCTAACAGGCTTCTAGAGGATGCCTGAACAAGGGCAACTAGTGCAAGGACTACCTTTTCAGAAACAAAACCATTCCTTTGCTGTGAAACTTTGTTATCAAATCCAAGGGGAGTCCCAAAATGCTATCTGAGCCACATGAAGAATTCCTTTTATCTGGGCTGGGGGTAGCCTGGAGCCTGGGACCAAAGCTGACCAAAGCCTCCTCCAATCCTAATTTCACCCCCAGTCTCAGGTTGCCCTGCTATTGTCACAAAAATGTTGTTTCAGGCAATGCTAGTGGAGAAGAAGCCAGGAACTGGAGCCAGAGAACCATAAACTCTGTCAGCGCTTAGCTGCCCAACAGAGGCCTTCTGAGAATTAAGTCAGGCAGATCTCACTAGCTGCATAGAAAAAGCAAGTTCAAATAGAAAGATGAGCAGCAGACAGAAAGAAAGATGGATATTCTCCAGCCTCTTGGAGATAAAAGAGAGGCAAACTATACCTCTGCTCAGAATTGTAGCACAGTGAAAAGTCTTTCTGACCGACTGTAGACAACTATTTTCTCCTCAAAAATGAAGAGAGGGAATGAGGTTGGTTATACGTGTGGCAAACATCTCCTGTGTAGCTGACATTTTCTTACTCTTAATGGAGTATTTTAATAATAAGAGTGTTTTTCTCTATTTTAAAGCAATCTATTTTATCAAACTTTTCTTTTATGGTTAGAGTTTTCTAGGTTCTGTTTGACAAATCCTTATCAACCCTAAGATATAGAAACTATTTTCTTATGTATTATCTTCTAGACTATTTATCATTTTGTCTTTCACATTTAGATCTGAAAATCCATCTAGAATGAATTGTTTGCATATCATATAATGTAGGGAGTCCAGAGTCATTGTTTTCCATATGGACATCCACTTTACCCAGTACCATTTGTTGAAAAGACTGTCCTTTTCCCTACTGCATTGCAGAGCCACCTTTGCCGTAAATCAGACTCCCATATATTTGGGCAGTGAATCTGTCTCTAGGTTCTCTCTTCTGTTCCAGTGTTCTACTAGTTTTCCTTACAGCAATACCACACTATCTATTGCTTTATTCTTTTTCCTCAAGATTGGCTTGAAGATCACCTTGGTTATTCTTGATCCTTCTGCATTTCCAAATAAATTTGAATCAGCTTTTCAATTTCTATATCCCTCCACAGAAAACCTGTTGGAATTTAGGGATTACATTGAATCTACAGATCAATTTGGGAAAAAATGACATATTTTATGATATTAAGTGTTCCATCCATGAATATGGCACATGCCTCATTTTAAGTCTTCTTTAATGTCTACCAAGATTAGTATAGTGTTTTTGTACCATCCTTCATTAGATTTTCCCCCTAGGTAATTAAATGACTTTTTAAAATTTCATATTTTTATTTCCATTTTAAGTTATTTGTTGCTAGTACATAGAAATAAAGTTGATTTTTGTATATTAGCCTTATATGCAGACCATGCTAAATTTGCATATTCTAATAGTTTTAAATTTTTCATTTTTATATATACAATCATATTGTATGCAAATAATGGCAATTGTATTTCTTTCTTTCCAAACTTGTGTTTTATTTCTTTTTTGTGTCTTATGGAACTGTCTAAAATCTCTATTACAATGTTAACTAGAAGTGATGATAATGAGCATCTTTGTTTCAGTCCCGATCTTGAAGGGAAAGGTTTCAACATTTCCCAATTAAGTATGATGCTTGCTATTCATTTTGTGTATTTGTTCTTTATCACATGAAAGAAGACCTCTTGAATTCCTAGTTTGATAAGAGTATCATGAATGAATGTTAAATTTACCAAAGCTTTTCTGTATTTATTAATTTATTAAGATTATCAAATGATTTTCCCCTTTATTCTATTCATTTCATAAACTACAGTGCTTGGTTTTTGAAAGGTAAATCAATTTTTCACCCACAGGTTAAATCCAAATTGGTCATGATATGTATAATCCTTTTTATATATTGACAGATTCATTTGCTATATTATTAGAATTTTTGTGTCTATGTTCATGAGTGAGATTGGCCTAAAATTTTTTTTTCTTCTAATGTTGTTCTCAGGCTTTGGATTATGGTAGCCTCATAAAATGAATTGGAAAATATTCCCTTTTTTTGGTATTTTACAGAAGGCTTTTGTTAGATTGGTTTCTAGTACATTTCACCAGTGAAGCCACCTAGGTCTATGGTTTTGTTTTTGTGAGAGTTTTGAATTATGGATTTAATATCTTTCATAAATATAGGACTATTTAGACTTTCTGTTTATTCTTTTGTCAGTATGGAGAAGTTGAGTTTTTCCAGAAATCTGTTCTTTCTTTTTGAGACAGGGTCTCATTCTGTCACCCAGGCTGGAGTGCAGTGGCACCATCATGGCTCACTGCAGCCTTGACTTCCCCAGGCTCAGGGGATCCTCCCACCTTAGCCTCTTGAATAGGTAGGACTACAGACATGCACTATCATGTCCCACTGAAATCTGTTCATTTTATATAACATTTCCAAATTGTTTTCATAAAGTTATTCTTAATATCCTCTTTTAGCATCTTAAACTTTATAGAATATTTAGAGATTCATTTATTTTTATTTGCAATATTATTTGTGCCTTTTCTCTTTTTCTTCATTAGTTTTACCAGGGATTATCAATTTTATTAGTCTTTTCAAAGAACCAAACCCTTAGCTATAATATGTTTATTTTATATTTTATTAATTTCTACTCTTTATCTTTTCTTCTTTCTACTTTTTAGTAGACCTTAAAAGGTCTAAATTTTTCTCTTTTTTTACCATTTTGACACACATAGATCACTGATTTCAACCTTGCAAATGTTTTAGAATGTCACAATTTTGTTATAATTTAATATAAAATATTATTTTTTGCCATTGTGATTTTTCAACCCAGGAAATATATTATTAGTGTGTCATTTAATTTCTATACATGGGGATTTTCTAGTTATATTTGTATTATTTATTTATTTATTTTTATTATTTATGCAGAGCTTATTTCTACTATAGCCATTGATGATTATATGATTTCAATCATTTCAAACTTGTTGAGGCTTCCTTTATGGCTTAGAATATGTTCAACTTTTATGACAACTTCTCTGTGTGTTTTTAAAGACTTTATCCTCAACTGGATGGTTGCAGCGTTATAAATAAATGTTGGTTTGTTAATTGTGTTGAAATATTCTATAACTGATTTTTTTGCTACTTATTCTATCAGTTGCTCAGAAAGATATATTAAAATTTGCTACTATGATTGTGGATTTGTGACTTTCTCCTTTTAGTTCTGTTCAAGTTCAGCTTTAAATACTGTGAGCTAGCTTACTAGATCATGCAAATTAAAAGTTATTGTTTCTTCCTGGATAATTAAACCTTTTATCATAATGACATGGCACTCTTTAGCTCTAGGTAATACTTTTCTCCTTACAGTCTACTGCTGTGTTTGATATTTGTATAGTTTTACGAGCTTTCTGTTGTTTAGTGTCTTCATGGTATGTTTTCTCATCCTTTTACCTTTAGCTTTTTCGCAACTTTAAAGCGTACTCTGTATCAAACACCTCTGAGGCCCCACCTCATAACCTCTGAGTCCACCTTTTACTTAGCCGTTTTTGCTGTGACTAGCTTTGTGCCGGTGTAATGCGCAGCAACTCATGGTGTATGTTTGGCTTTCTGCCCTGAGGCACACATGCACAGGAGAACCCAGCCTAAGACACTCTTATGAACAGCAAGTAGTTGAGTTTTGTTTTTGTTTTTATCCAGTTCATATTTTTTTAATTAAAATATTTATTCTGTTCAAATCTAATGTAATTACTTATATACTTGGGTTTAAATCCAATATTTTACAATTTAGCTTCTATTTGTTCCACTTGTTTTGTGTTTCTTTCCTCCTTTCTTATTTTTTTTGAATTAAGCAATTTTTATTTTTAAATCTCCCCCCCCCCATGCTAGTTAATTGTATCTTATGTGACAACTTTTTTTGTGATTATTCTAGAGCAGGGGTCAGCAAACTATGGCCCATGTGCCAAGTCCTACTGGCTGCCTGTCCTTGTAAATAAGTTTTATTGGAACACAGCCATGCCCATTATTTTGCTTATTGTCTGTGCTACTTGCACGCTACAAGACCATATGGCCGGCAAAGCCTGAAATGTTTGCCATCTGGTCCTTTACAGAAAGAGTTTACCCACTCCTCTTCTAGAAATTATGGCATATTATCATTAACTAACTTATTAATGTCTCATAGAAATCAGTACTTTTACAGTGGTAAAGGTACAATTCCTGAACAAGTAAAAGATTTTAGAACAGTTGAACTTCGTTTACTGCCTCATGATTTATGTACTATCTTTATTTGTAAATACCACAAGATACTTTTACTATTCTTTTATATGGTTAATATTTATTTAGGTTTACCTACATATTTACCATTTTCATTGCCCTTCGTTCATTCTTCTGGGCCAACTTTCTATCCTGGATCATTTTTCTTCTACCTAAAGAATACTCTTTGATGTTTTAATTACTATAGAATTTCTGATGACAAATTCTCTCAGTTTTTGTTTGTTTGGAAATGCTGTATTTAGTCTTCAGTTTTGGAAGATTTTTTTGCTGGATATAAAAATGTAGGTTGGCAGTTATTATATATCAACACTTAAAAAAATGGTGTCGTTGTTTTCTGACTTTCATTGTTTCATTTGAAAATTTAGCTGTCAGTCTAATTGTTGCTTCTCTGAAACTAATCTCTCATTTCTTTTTTGGCTGCTTTAAAGATATTTTTTGGTCTGTCTAGGTTTTCAATTTTACTATGATGGGCTTAGATCTGAGTTTTCTGTTTATTATTGTTGGTTTTTATATTGCTTCTTGGATCTGGGACTTGATGGCTTTTGTCAGTTTGGAAAATTCTTAGGTATTATATTTTCAAATATTGCTTCTTCATTTTCTCTCCTTTTCTAGAGCCTTCTAACCATGTCTCAGGTGTCTCTTTTGCTCCTTTCCATGTTTTTTCTACCTTTTTCTTCTTTTGCTTCATTCTGGATTATTTTCTTCTGACCTGTCCTTTTTGTTCTCTTTTCGTTTGTCTCTGTTAAACACATTCAATCACCTTAACGCAATAAGAGTTTGAGAGTATCCTAAATGAAATTTAGTTATCTAAGGGTGGTTCACACATACTCTGATGGTATACCATTTTGGAGTCCAACAAAAGCCTGGGGGTAGGGTTTGGTGTGGTTACTTTCTAGAGCCTCTTCCCCTGGGTGGGCCCCATATACCACTTTTTGTCCCCTAACCCTGTGGTCTGTTGAAAGCTCTGCCCAGAAATTATCTCCATGTTAAATGATAGCGAAGTCCAGTTGTCCGTCTTTTTTCCTTTTTTTAGAAAGTTTTTGTTTCAACTGTGATTTTCTCTTTTCTTTAGTACTTTACTTTCTGGTTTCTGACAGTTTAGCTTATCTGAATTATGGAGTCTAGACCTTCTAACACTTCTTCATAAAGAATAGGGCAGTCAAAAGTACTGACAGTTAAGAACAAGGAGCATTAAAATGAGCTCACTTTGCAGTCTGACACAATGAATATGTCTTTGCTTATAGAAAGGCAGTCACAGGTTCTTTTAACAGAACAGTCATTCAAGTAAAGGCTTTAAAAATGGACAGAGGAAGATTGAGTTGTCTGTGTAATGAAAGAAGAAAAAAAGACTGACTTTGTTGATTCTGCAGGAGAAACAATATCAACAATTTGAAAGTTTACTTCCGTGTAGACAAAAGTGATGCCTCAGTTTTTTGGGTTTTTTTTTTTTTGTAACTTATTTATTCACTCATTCAATCAGCACATATTTTTTGAGAACATAACGCTAAGGAAAAGGATGCAAAGGATCTTATGACCACTGTTTTGTTTGCTGATACTTCTCAACATTTCACAGTGAATTTCTTAAAAACTTTCTGGGGTCTTCACATCTTTTAAAATAGAATGATGTCTGCTACTAAAGTTTTGGGAAAACATAAACAATTTAAGTATATTTTCCCTTTAAAATGGAGCACTATTGGAGAACATCAGGCCATAATGTATGCAGGGGTTACAAGGAATCCCATGAGCATCCTTATGGCTGGGGTGGAGCAGTCAGCTGATTACGCCTACCTGCTGTGGTGATCTTGGCTATTTTGTATTTTAATTTTTTTTATTCCCAGTCATATGTTATTTATCTATTTATCCAGGCTTAAAAACAGCGGAAATTTACTTCTCACAGTTCTGGAGGCTAGGAAGTGCAAGATCAAGGCACTGGCATATTTGGTGTCTAGTGAGGGCCTGCTTCCTGGTTCGTAGCGGTCTTTTCTCTGTGCACTCACATGGTGAAAGGGACAGGGAATCTCTGGTTTCTATCTTATAAGGGCACCAATCTCATTCGTGCCTTTTATTTATTTGTGTATTCATTGTATGTTTTTTGGTTTGAGGTTACCATGAGGCTTGCACATACTATCTTATAACCCTTTTTTTTTTTTTTTGAGATGGAGTCTCACTCTGTTGCCAGGCTGGAGTGCAGTGGCGCGATCTCATCTCACTGCAACCTCCGCCTCACAGGTTCAGGTGATTCTCCTGCCTCAGCCTCCCGAGTAGCTGGGACTACAGGCCCACGCCCAGCTACTTTTTGTATTTTTAGTGGAGACAGGGTTTCACCATGTTGGTCAGGATGGTCTCGATCTCTTAACCTCATGATCTGCCCACCTCAGCCTCCCAAAGTGCTAGGATTACAGGCACGAGCCACTGCACCTGGCCAGAACCCATATTTTAATCTGATAACAACACTGTTTGCATAAACAAACAAGCAAGCAAAAAGACAACTAATAAAAACTCTATGCCTTAACTTCGTCCCCCCATTTTTAAACTTTTTTGTTGTTTTTATTTATATCTTATGTCTTGTAAAGTTATCGTCGTTATTTTTGACTGGTGCATCATTTAGTCTTTCTACTTAGGATAAAAGTAGGTTACACACTACAGCTACAGTATTATAATATTCTGTGGTTTTTTTGTGTGTGTGTACTTACTATTGCCAGTGAGTTTTCTACCTTCATATGATTTCTTATTGCTCATTAACTAACTTTTCTTTCTGGTTGAAGTACTCCCTTTAGCATTTCTTGTAGGACAGGTCTGGTGTTGATAAAATCTCTCAGCTTTTGTTTGTCTGGGAAAGTCTTTATTTCTCCTTCATGTTTGAAGGATATTTTTGCTGGATATGCTATTCCAGGGTAATGGTATTTTTTTCCTTCAGCATTTTAAATATGTCATGCTACTCTCTCCTGGCCTGTAAGGTTTCCACTGAACTAGTCATATGGCATTAATTTATACCAAGGAAAGACAGCAAATTAATCACAGTTATAACATTAAATAGCTTAGCAGATTCATTTCAAGGTCATCTTTTTCAGGCCTGAAGTTGGATTTATTGATCAAAAATCTTATATATTCCACTCAATTTTTCTGTAAACCTAAAGCTGCTTGGAAAAAGTCTAACTAAAAACATACATAAACAAAATGCAATTTTATTCAAAGTATTAAAAAGCCACATAAATTTCAAGCTGTCGCTAGTATTTCAAAAGCCAATACCTGTAGTAAAAGACAAAATATAGTGATGATTGTAATCATTGTAGTAATCACACATAGGTAGAAGGCTATCCATGGCCTTACTGTGTCAAGGAAAGAGAAGCACTTACATCAACAGACTAAAATAAACACAAAATGTATTAAAGTAAAACATTTCAGTGCAAAATGCAAAAATTTAAAAATGCAAGTTTTTATCTGCATTCAATGCCGAGTTAGAAGTTTTTTCATATGTTTTAATATGCGTTATCACCAAACCAAGCACAATATATCATTTTATTTGTCAAAAAAATTTCTTATGTAATTTATTTAAAGTAAATTTTAAATTATATCTTTTATTGTAGTGGCTGAAGCTGGATGTTACTGATAATTATGTTAACTATGAATTTTATAACATAATATTTAATAAAAATAAAAGCTTTAACTTCAGGTAATCTCTTTATCATATATCATACAAATACTACAAGTGATTTTCTAATTTTTTAAGGTTTCTCAGAAATGATTTGCATGTTGTTTAAAAATTGGGAAATACTAACTTCTGAGTTGGGAGTTTATTCCTTACTTTGCAGCGGGGAAAACTGAGGTTCAAAGGGATTGAACAATTTGCACAAGGACAAACAACCAATAGAAGGCAGATTCTAGATTCAAACTCAGTATTGTCTGATTCTACAATCCATGCTCCTAATCACCTTTCCTAGCATATGCCTGTGCTTACATAGTGGCAATGAGAATTGAAGACGAGACGTCTGAACAATGTTTTCTTTTTCTTTTTCTTTTTTTTTTTTTTTTTTTTTGAGACAGAGTCTTGCTCTTGTCACCCAGGCTGGAGTGCAATGGCACGATCTCCGCTCACTGCAACCTCCGCTTCCCGGGTTCAAGTGATTCTCCTGTCTCAGTGTCCCGAGTAGCTGGGACTACAGGCACACGCCACCACACCCGGCTAATTTTTTTATTTTTAGTAGAGACAGGGTTTTGCCATTTTGGCCAGACTGGTCTCAAACTCCTGACATCATGATCTGCCTGCCTCAGCTTCTCAAAGTGCTGGGATTACAGGCATGAGCCAATGCACCTGGCCATTTGAACAATGTTTTAAAGACAAAATCAATAGGCAACAGTGATAACTTGGATAGATAGAAGTTTAGATGGGTAAGGGTTAGAATAGATACTAAGTCTTCTAGCTAAGAGATTTAGGAAAGGAGTGTTACTACAATAAAAATAAATAAGTTGAGATTTTATTTAGGTGGGAAGTTGGTGAGATTAATTTTTGGTCTTGCTGAGTCACAGGTAACATTCAGATGTAAATAGAGCTGTCACATAGACATTTGAAAACATAGAACTGGGGTACTATTGAAAGTCAGTGCTGACAGTGTAGATTTGAACTTTATCAGCAAAAGGTAGTGGTTGAAACCAAAACAGTGGAAGGGCACTGAAAGAGTGAGAACCTGGAGAGGGAAGAGTATGATCTAAGCCTTGGAAAACACCCCCACTTCAGGGATCTGAGGAGGAACAAATGTGAGCAGAGGACAAAACAACAAAATAAAAAATAAGAAGTTAAAGGAGAACCAGGACCGCATAGAATCATGAAAACTAAGAAATAGTAAATGTGGCTAAAATGTATTGAGCACCTGCCATGAAACATACATGCTGTGTATTTTATGTTATTTAATCTTCATAATAACTCAAGGAGGTAGGTTCCTGTATCTCTATTGACAGATAAGGACATAGAGGTTTAGCAAGATTAAATTATGTGCCTGTCGTTCAGCTAGTAAGTCCTGGGGCAAAAAAACTGGAATCCATGTCTTCCAGCCTCCCAAGTCCATTTTTTAACTAGTGGTCTCCAGAGTGCACAAAGCAAACCACTGTGATATGGGAAAAAAATCATTAAAATTACAATAATAGAATCCCATCCTTTAAAAATTGTATTTTCATATATATATTTTACAATGTGCATTCTGCACTAGTATAATAATACATGCATATCATATGTAAATGCATAATTTGTAAATTAATAAGTAATTGCGGTGTATGCTTAAAACATTTACTAATGTGAAGAGGCAGTAAAACACTTTGGAGATTATTGCTTCAAACCACTATGCAAACTGTCTTTTTGCCTCATCCCATTCTCAGTTATAAGCTGCATTCACTTCATATAGTCGTGCTATGTTTTAAATGCACTGCTAGTTCTAATTTAGTTAAATAGAAACTTTTTACTTCATAGGTTCTTTTCATCCTACTTCTTAGTATTTTCTGAAATTTATGAAGACCTTTGGGCCTTTTAGTGCTTTGTGATAGTGAAAGGAACAGAGGCCTTAGACCGGACAGACTTGAGTTCAAACATGAACTTTTACTTTACTGACCATGTGATCTCAGACAAGTACTTAATTTCTCAGAGCCTCAGTTAGCTCATCTATGAAATGGAGATAACATTTACCTTGCAGATTGTTGTAAAATTTAGCAATATCTTTTTTTTTTTTTTTTTGAGATGGAGTCTTGCTCTGTCACCTGGGCTGGAGTGCAATGGCACAATCTCAGCTCACTGCAACCTCCACCTCCCAGGTTCAAGCGATTCTCTTGCCTTAGCCTCCTGAGTAGCTGGGATTACAGGTGCGTGCCACCACCTGTAGAGATGGTCTCACCATGTTGGTCAGGCTGGTATCGAACTCCTGACCTCATGATTCTCCCGCCTCGGCCTCCCAAAGTGCTGAAATTACAGGTGTGAGCCACCACGCCCAGCCAGCAATATCTTAAGGAAACAGCATTGGGCCTGGCATACGGTAGATAATTTTTAAATGGCACCAAATAGTAATAATAACAATAGTACTTGTTTGCTGTAGAGAACATCTGTGGCCCAGTAGTTCCTCCCATCTAAAATCAAGTTGCATATACAATATTTTTAGCAAAGTTTGGCTGAGACTGTTCTTAATTCAACTTGGAAACTTATTTGAGCATATATAAAAAGTGTTGGCTACTGCATATGGCCACATGAGTTAGAGAATGCTATTTACATGGACTACAGTGGGAATGGCTGCTCCTGGCCTTGGGTAGAGCGGCAGCCCTGGAAATACACTGGCAAAAACATAGAGAGCCAAATATATGGCAGCCTCCACAGAACAAAAGGAAATGAATGCAGCTGCCCACACATGCATTAGTTGGTATGTTGAATGCCTCTCTATTTGTTGATGCTCTCCACAGATCTGTACCCCAGATTTGGTGGTATTCCTGGCTTGTGCTAATCAGAGACTCAAAGAAAGATTACTGAAGCGTGCAGAACAGCAGGGCCGACCAGACGACAATATAAAAGCTACCCAAAGGAGACTAATGAACTTCAAGCAGAATGCTGCTCCATTGGTTAAATACTTCCAGGAAAAGGGGCTCATCATGACAGTAAGTTAGCTCGACTTTTACAAGTCCAATACAAGAGCGCTCTTTCAGATTTCTCATTAGCCCATGTTCTCATGTAGAAATCCTCTTTACCTTAAAAAGTGGCTTTTGGGGGGTACAGAACCAATGGAAAAAAATGTATCATTTTGACCTGATTTGCCTTTTTAAGCCATCATGTTTTTTTTTTAAAAACTTTCATTTTAATTTAATTGATTTTTATGAAAGAAGATAAATTTTAACCTTGGCCAAAATTCTGTAGTCCTCAAGTAAAAAAGTGTTTTAAAGTAACTGTCTGGGTGATTGTAAGCAATATTTGTCCAGTCTCTCCACTCTTTTTTCTGTCTTTGGAAGCCTAACAAAATTGATAGACTTATAACCACACAGTTGATGTGGGATTATAATAGATTTAAGCATTGTTTGTCATAATGTACTACATAAAGAAATGAGATTCTGACTTCACAGAAAAAGTTTCCTAAGGGTTTGACTTGTCATAAAGAAGTGATAATGTATCAAAATGGGAGGTAGTCACCCTTCTGCTCCTTTGATACAATGCAAATATTAATGTTTTCCTAAATTTTTAGTTTGTTTTATGGCTAATGATATTCAATGTGCCAATGAAAGATGACACTGAATCATTAGTTTGTACAGTTTTTAGAATCTAGAACATTAGAGGTGAAGGTTCAGCTAAATTTATGATAATCACAACATCAGATTCCAGCATTAAAGCGTAGAGGAGACAAAGAGGATAATGGGTCATCTGAAGAAAGCACTTTATGCAAGAGGACACTAAAACCACAGCAGCTGCTTGACAGCTAGATGGTGGCAGACCTTGGCAGAATCCTCCTCTCAGCCCTCGGGCCTGGGCCAGTGGACCAAAGAGTTATGTGTAGTTGGGTTACAAGCCTGTGTAGAGAATCTAATCAAAGCGATGCATGCCTATCCCAATAAAAAGCACATAAAGACTTTTTTTCACAAATTTTAGGTAAATCAGCTGAAGCCCATCCAGAGAGCTCCTGTGATCTTGACAATTCCTGGGTTAAAACTCTCTTCATTAGACTAGGATGCCCTTAGGCCTGAAAGAGACAGACATGACATTTGAAGAATAATTTCTTTGCAATCTTTTTAGCACCATAAAGAAATATTTAACGTGATTTGCTCTTTGAGTCAAAGTTGTCATGTCGCAGAGTTGTAAATCTGATCTGGAAATTGTTCACAATGCCAGGGTTCATATTTTGATCTAAAGCAGGCATTGAGTAATTGAAAAGATTTGGGAAAATCAGGGTGGATGCTTCTGTAGCTATGTTTTGTTGGGGTTGTTGTTTGGTTTTTGTTTTGTTTTGTTTTGTTTTTTTGAGTTGGAGTCTTGCTCTGTCGCCTGGGCTGGAGTGCAATGGCGTGATCTCAGTTTACTGCAACCTCCACCTCCCGGGTTCAAGCGATTCTCCTACCTCAGCCTCCCAAGTAGCTGGGATTACAGGTGCATGCCACCACGCCCAGCTAAATTTTTGTATTTTTAGTAGAGATGGGGTTTCACCATGTTGGGCAGGCTGGTCTTGAACTCCTGACTTCATGATCTGCCCACCTCGGCCTCCCAAAGTGCTAGGATTACAGGCTGTTGTTTGTTTTTCTCACCAGTTACCAACACTAACTTCCACATTGTATCATAAAAAAAGAAATTTGCCCTACAAACCAAACCCCAACTGTAAGGTGCAGGGCCAGATTTAATTGATGTTTGTAAGGCTCATAGGTGTTACCAGAGTGTCTCTGATTACTCCCTGCTTGTCACATTCGTCATCACAAGCAGAGGAGATTTCTCAAATGAATGCGGAGTGGATATTGTTAATTTACTAATATTTTGCATGGAGGTGAAATGCCATTGCCTCTAATTGAGGGAGTCAATAACAATGTGGATGACAGCCTGTAACCTCACTGCTAAAACCAAATGAGCTTTAAGATAAATGCTTCTAATTACTGACAGAAAACTTGCCTAGTAAAGTCGCCTTTTGGAAAGCAATGAACGCAAACACAGGCTGAGCTCTGGGGAATATAATTTGAAAAAATTTGACAAAGAAGCAAAACATGTGTCCTCTTTTAGAACCTGGATCATAGTTTACTGCTGGAATTAAAATATATTTGGTGACACTTCTGCTTTTAAAGATGAGTTAAATAATAAAAATGATCATTTGTATTAATAATAAGCATGTTAAGATTTTAATAAAAATCTGGGGGTTAATAGATCAAACCCAAATATTTCCTTTTCTCTGTAGTTTTTTTTTTTCTTTTCTCCCACCTGCCCCTCCTGATTCATTCATTTACTCATTCAGTAAATATTTACTGAAAACCAGGATACTCTGCTAGGGGACAGGGGTGCAGAGCTAAATAAACAAAGGGTAAGGATCTTTATTTTGGCACTGACATATTGCAGACACCTAGAACAGTACCTTCTCACTATATGGTAAGCTCCAGGAAATGAACAGAGCTTGCAGTGTGTGGAGAAAGAGACATTAAACAATCAGTTATTAAGTGTGATGACTGTTGAGTTATGTGTGATAATTGTGATGGATTATTAAGTGTGAAAATGTGCAGGGTGTCCTCACATATGTTATGCACTGTTTTAGGGATTGGGATTCCCTGTGGTGAATAGAATAGACTGTCTCCACACTCCAATAGCATTAATCACTTATCTCTGCACAAAGTTCTTAAGGGCCACAGAGACCATGTCCCTGTTTAGTCCAGTTGAGAAACTTCATGTTGGTACCCCTCTTCTCTGGGGCTTTGGTGTCTGAATCCTGTCACTTGGAATCTCAGTTCCGTTGCCATTTAATAATTTCATGATGCCCTACAAGGTATAGCCTCTAGGACTTGATCTCTCTATCTCTAAATTGGAGACAGTGTTACCTACCTCATAATATTGTTGTGTGGGTGAAATGAGAGAATATGTGTAACATGGTAGATGATGGTAATGCAGAGAGTGTGTTTTAAGATGCTCCATGCAGCCGCTTTGCCTGATTCAGATTCCAGCTGCACCACCTACCACCTGTGTGACTTCCTGCAGGTTACTTATCTGCTCTGCAACTCGTATGCCTTACCTGTAAAATAGGTATAATCATCAATCCTACCTCAGTGTGATTATGAGGAGTAAATGGATGTCAAGAGCTTAAAACGGTGTCTAGAATGTTGTAAGGGTAAATGACATGATTGATATTATTGTACAGCTTTTATATTTCTTTGTCTCTCTTCCTTCCCCAACAAATGCTCATCTTTTAGAATCTACAGTAACCACTAGCAGTTCTGTGCCCTTTGAGGGAACTCTGTTGCCTTTTCTCCAATACATAGGTTATTGAAGAAATCCAAAATGAATAGGTTGTAAAAACTTTAGACATAATTCACCTTTTTCTTTAAAAGTGTCTATTAATCAGTTATAAGTTTGACTCAGTGTCTTCTTTAGATTCTATATTGTCCATGTAATCAAGCTACATAATGGCTGTGTCTGAATAGTAACAGACATCATTCCACTCTTTTCTTTTTTACCTCATTGACTATATCTGTTGGCATATTTGACTAGAGAACAAACCCAGTTTGACTGAAAAGAAAGCCTATTCAGATTAGCCAAGAAAAACATGCTGTTGCTTGAATACTGTATCTTACTGACATAGTTCCCATTACATGGACTTCTTCATTTTTGTTCTTGTATTATACATGTCCATATGCAGTCATGTGTGCAAATATGAATGAAAATGATATGAAATCTTAAGGCTAGTATATTAGAAACTTCTTCATAGAACTTTCTGAGACATATTTATATGTTGTCTTTAACTTACCCTGAGGTTGGATGTAATTTCTCAATACATCTTTTACTGCTTTATGCTTGTGATTAAAGATTAGGATGCTGTGAGTTCCCAATGTTTGGCAGAAGATTTTTCTTGTAGTTAGTTTAGATATTGCTGGATCTAGGAAAGCTACTTTTAATATTGCTGAGTAAGCTGTGTCTCTTGACATTTTGGAGCACTTGGACTTGAAACTGTATAACTCTTGAATAATAATTTCCCTTTTATAGATTTTTACAGTTCCAATAAAATGTCTGTTTCATGATAATTTTTCATCTTTCTTGTAAAAGTTTTTTTTCAACTAGTCTTCATTTCAATCAGTCTCACCAAGTTGGAACACTTTTTTTCTTTTTTTTTAATTTGTATTTATTGTACATGAATAAGTTCTTTAGTGGTGATTTCTGAGATTTTAGTGTGCCCATCACCTGAGCAGTATTTACTGTACCCAATGTGTAGTCTTTGATCCCTCATCCCCCTCAGGAACCGTTTTCTAAGAAACAGAATTAATTAAGACAAGTCAAGTTTTTGTAAGTTTGATGAACTTTTTAAAAAATATGTGCAATTTTGTTTATTTTTAAAGAAAAAGGTCTTCTTAAATTGTGCAAAAAAAAAAAAGCTCAGATGCAATGTATATGTTATTTTTTCCAAAATGCATTCAAAACTTTGTGCCATTAGATGTTCTTTTCAGCCAGAAAAACATGGATTTCACCAGGGAAATGGATATATACTTGTGTGCATTGAAAAAATGCTACTGAATATTGGTAATAATCATTAAAATCCACATTTAGCTTTAGACTGTGAAGTAAACAAATAGTCATTTTCCTTCTGGACTTTTTGTAGGAGTATAACTTGAAATCAGAGGTAAGCTGTGGTCACAGGATGTATGAAGAGGCCTACTAATTCATACGCAGGTTTACCAACTAAATCTCTTCAGCCGGGAAAGGCAGAGGCTGAAAAAAGGCTAAAATCAGGATTATTTATTGTTCACCAATACCAGGTTTCCTGGGAAGTGGTCAAGGAATGTGGGAAGGGCTACACTGGTATTTAGCAAGGCTGTATAGACCAATGTTTCCCTAATTTTAGTACTTACTAGACCAGAAAAAATATTTTTTAAGTAGGGGTAAGATGACTTTTTAATTTTACGAAGTGAAGGCATTAGAAAAAAACTCCCAATACTTGCTTTATTTTTCTAATTTTGCTGTGGATTGGGAAACACTCATCACACACCAGCATCAGTGCTGGGAAACGACTGACATAGAGAGCACAGGCCTGTCAAACTACACCATTGTTTATTACCAGACATTGTCCCCAAGTCCCAGATAACCCCATTCACACTACAATTGCTTCATTTGCCCCATATCACTTCCTTCAAATTTGAGAATCCCTGCATTATGCATTTCAAATTTACCACTGAAACTATGCACAGTTGACCCTTGAATAATGCAAGGATTGGGGTGCCAGCACCCATGCAACTGAAAATCCATGTATAACTTTGACTCCCCCCAAACAGAACTACTACTAATAGCCTACTGTCAACCAGAGCCTTATCAATAACATAAACAGCTGATTAACACATATTTTGTATGTTATACATATTATATACTGATTCTTACCATAAAGTAAGATAGAGAAAAGAAAATATTATTAAGAAAGTCATGAGGAAAAGAAAATATATTTATTATTCATTAAGTGGAAATGCATCATCATAAAGTTCTTCATTCTTGTTATCTTCACACTGAGTAGACTAAGGAGGAGGAGGAAGAAGAGGGGTTGGTGCTTCTGTCTCAGAGTGGCAGAGGTGGACCAAAGTGGACCATGCCCTTCAAACCCCTGTCGTGAAGGATCCACTGTAATTCCCATCCCATCAGACACTCCTAGCCAAAGGAAAAATAAGTAGGAATAGTAAAAGTTAATTTAGAGAGAACTGCTGAATAATTATTTGTTAACTGACTTCACATTTCATAGGAACCAACACTAACATTTAAAGTATAATAATACATTTATCCCTAAACTCTCGACGTACAGCCATTGGTTAATTATCACCAACTCCACTTAGCATCACTGCACATATGGTGGAAATGGAAAGAAAAATAACCCAAAGGAGAAAAGAATTTTTTTGTGGGGGATAGGGTCTGGCTCTGTTGCCCAGGCTGAAGTGCAGTGGCGTGACCTCAGCTCACTGCAACCTCTGCCTCCCAGGTTCAAGCCATCCTCCCACCTTTGCCTCCCAAGTAGCCTGAACTACAGGTGTATGCCACCATGCCCACCTAATTTTTCATATGTTTTGTAGAGACAGGGTCTCACTTTGTCCCTCAGGCTGGTCTCCGACTCCTGAGCTAAAGCAATCCACCCACCTCAGCCTCCCAAAGTGCTGGGACTACAGGATGAGCCACCACACCCAGCCAGGAGAAAAGAAAACTAAACAGCATAAACACTTATCAGCAACCCACCTAAACATAAGAAAAGCAAACAAACATTTGATAACAACTTGCCCAAACAAACCCATTCTCCTAAAATTACTAGGAAAAAAATTCTGTTACAGCTTCTCAATAGGTAAGGGGTTGATGAGTTTGTAATGTGTGACATAATGAAGCTGTATTTCCTTTGAGTACCATCACTTATATCCCATTTGAGCATCCATTGTCATGTAACCAAAAGCTCCCACTAATTCCTATTTCTGGATTTAGTGACTAGGAAAATAGTCGAGGAAGGGTTTTTAAAGGTTAATAGGAAAGGCCATGGAAGTATTCTGGAAGATATTTACTTAGGTGACAGTGATATCTATATTCACATGGATATATGGTCCTCTAAATTGCTTTTCAGTTGCCAGAGTGTGTTTAAATTAAGTAAACAGCGCCTTCTGGCACAAAACCTGATGCTGATAGAACCTCAGTGAGAGCCCTGCAGCAACATGAGAAATACCGTATCCATTTTTGACTGGAATAAAGAGCAGCTTAAAAGGAATCACATCCTCTGGGCAACAAGCACTTATCAAATCTTAACTGTGTGTAGAGCTGCCAAGATGGTGCCGCTCTCAGAAAAGTCCTGTTGCTTCCCTAAGGAGCTTGCCATCTCTGGGGATTACTCAGTGTTGCCCACTTAATTTACCTATTTACATACCTATCTGTAATTTTGGTTTTAAAATATCCAGAACTAAATTGAAAAGTGAATCTGATTACTTTCATATACTGTCATTATTGTGGGCTCTAAAACCTAAAATACCGTGATCACAATTTCTCTCTCAATCTTTTGGATAGAAAGGAAAATAAAAGCACAAAGATAAAGCCATTTGCTCACAAAATGGCAACCCGCATATAGCAAAGTATATCATCCACTGTCCTGGGCAGCAAATTCTGCTGGTTCCTGAACAGCATCAAAACAACAGGAAGAACAAGCAGATACCACATTTATAGCTCATCCTGGCAATCTGTCTCTGTCATAAGCAACGCCCTGACTCACAACTTTTCCATCCCCAAAGCTCCCTCACTTCCAGTCATCTTCACACCCCGTAGACAGAAAGCAAACCAAATGACTCAGCAAATGCATCTCTCTCGAGGTTGGAAACTGCTGCTGATTATATGGCAGTCCTACTGTCAGCATCGGATGAGAAGAGCTCTTGCACCAAAAATGCAATATTTTATTGTGATGTTTTATACAGGTATTAACAGGAAAAATAAGGAAGAACTTTAAAAATGAACAACTTCCTCCCCCAACAGAATGTAAAATATTTTTCTGTTGATTTTATTATTACCGACACTCATAAAACAGAGTCTGAAGAGCCCCATGAACAATTTTTTAACCATCTTAAGTAGAAAGCAAGGCTCTCACATGATAACTATAAAACAAATAATGTGGACAAAATCGAGATAATTCAAGTGAAGACATTTGGAGGTTCACATTAAGAAAATTCCGTGTGTTCTCATTGTTCAATTCCCACCTATGAGTGAGTTTTGTCCTTGCGATAGTTTGCTGAGAATGATGGTTTCCAGCTTCATCCGTGTCCCTACAAAGGACATGAACTCATCATTTTTTATGGCTGCATAGTAACATGGCACATGTATACATATGTAACAAACCTGCACGTTGTGCACATGTACCCTAAAACTTAAAGTATAATAATAAAAAAAAAAGAAAGAAAATTCTGATTCCAAGAACTGTTACTGACAGGTCTATCTACAAATACTCTAGTTAAGGTCTGTGCTATTTCTATGGGACTGTCTTCAACAATAGCTTGTCTTTTTAATTTTTTTAAAGCAAAAGAAAACAAATTACTAAATAGTTGGTAGCTGAATGTCATGTCATACTAACAACTTCCTATAAACTGCTGTTTCAACCCTGCAGGTTCTATATGTATACACACACACACACACACACACACACACACACACACATATTTTTAGCTGGTTGATTCTCCAGGAGACACTCTGTGATCAGAACAGTAATGTTGACAATAATGTCAACAGATATTCCGGACTTCAGAGTTAGGTCTTCATTTACTTTGAAATGTTTTACTAAGACTTACTGAGAACATGTGTAAGAAAATAATACTTTTGGTAATGTCCCTAGACTAAATTTTTTTCATGTTTAAGGCCAAACTAATTGGAATTAATCAATATCTTTTAAAGAGACCTGGCACTATAGTTAAATTAAATGCCCCCCCCCCCAAAAAAAAGAAGACAAAATAAAAGAAAAAGAATAAGCATTTAAGGCTTTCCCATCAGGAAAATACAACAAAATATTATGAATAGATGGTGCCTTAGGAAACAATAGCTAACAATTCCTGAATGCTTAATACATGCCTAGTACTATTTGGAATGTTTCTGTTCTCACTTATAAGTGGGAGCTAAACATTGAGTACAATTACCTATATAACAAACTTGCACATGTACCTCTGAACCTAAAATAAACATTTAAAAAAACTAAAAAACAAACAGAAACTGTTTCACATACGATAACTCGTTATTTCTCACCTAATCTTGTTGGGACAGATACTATTATTATCTCCATTTTGTAAATGAGAAAAACAAAAGCACATGAAAGTGTAGCCTACCAGGATCCCACAAGAGCAGTGGAGTCTCAACCCAGATCACACTGCTGGCCCCAGAGGCTGTTTTGTGATCATTCTGTTGTTCGTTCATCAACATGCTTTCTCCAGGCACTTGTCATTTGACAGACATCTCTATGCAGCTGTAATCTCTTCATTTCTGTTTTTTAGAAAAGAATAAATGGGAAAATTAATTATATTGGTACATTACATTGAGAAGTTTTTAAAGTAATTTTTGCTAGGTAATAGATGTAAAATAATTAAGATAAATCATAAAATTGATTAAGCACACATTAGAAGTGAAGAAATTATACTACAAATGGCCAATTGTTGGACCTTGTATTTTTGTTTATCTATACTACTATCTCTTTCTTACCTATCTCCTTCTTGCTCAGTCCTACAAATCGAACGTAAAACCAAGGCTTCAGTTCTGGGACAGGCAAAGCACTGTCCTTGTCTCCCTTAAGTCTTACGTTCCATTTCCGCATTATGATATTCCTTTTATAGTCATTCATTCAAACCATTTTATTGAGGGCCTATGTATTCATGGCACCCTTTTCATCAGACAACAGTGATCCTCCTTTTACTCAACAGCTATCTGTTGACATGCCTGATCGTGACATTTTCCCATATCCAGGGTACCACAGCAGGCACTGCAAGGAATACAAAGATGATGTGGAGCCATATCCTGTCTTCAGGGAGTTTGTGATGCAGGCACAGAGATGACAGAAAGATAAATAACTTGAACTCAGCTGGAGAAGGGGTACGAGCCACCACACTGAAGTAATAGAACAGGCCAGGAAGAATAAAGGGCAGGGAGTGACTTCTTCCTGGAAAGATTAGGGAAGGCTTTCCTGGAAACATTGACCCTTGAGAGGCAGGAAAGAGTTGGAACCCAGAAATAGGAAAAAAGGGCATGATAAGCAGACACGTGTAGAACAGAGTAGTGAGAATTAGAAACCAGGGGACAGAGGTGCTGTCATCAAACTGAGCAAGGCACTGAAGTGCTAAGCTAAGGAGGAAGGGTTTTTCTGTTGGCAAGGGCCACATTGAAAGGCTTGGAGCATGGGAGTGACACAGCTAGAAATATTAAGCTGGTAGCTGTGTGTGAAACAGTGAATGGAGGAAGCATCTGGAAGAGGCGTGACAAGGACCTGGACTGGAATAGTGACTGACACAAGGTTTTATTTCTCCGTAGGGCAGATCAGCAACCATCTGGCATGGATGGCAAACATGGGAGTAATTGAAAAAGTTCTCTGAGGGAAAATAGCACTCAAAAATCACCTGCATCATAGGCGTAACATACATTTTCCCAGTTTAACCATTTTGGTTTACCCTTTGGATAGTGTTCATGGCAAGGCTGAAAGGAAAGGAGATAGGGAAGGAAAGGGAATGTAATCAGGACTCTGACAAGCTAAAGCATTATCAAGTGACATTAAAATCCAAGCAAAGAGAGAGTAGAGTCAGTTGAATCACCAATTTTTCTTTCCACTAATAACTGTTTCAAAATAGTTCATTAAGTAAATTAATGAATTAATTCAATCATTATACATGGAACCATTTATTTTCATGGCAGACAGCCCTGCACATCTTGCAGCAGTGAGGACATAATTCCATTAAAGCACTGTGCAATAATTGGTCTTCACCAAAAATAAAATGTTTGTTTCATTACAATAAAAGAATAACTGGGCCGGGCGCAGTGGCTCATGTCTGTAATCCCAACACTTTGGGAGGCTGAAACGGGTGGATTGCTTGAGGCCAGGAATTGAAGACCAGCCTGGGCAACATGGCGAAACCCCATCTCTACCAAAAATACAAAAAATTAGTTGGGCATGGTGGTGCACACCTGCAGTCCCGGCTACTTGGGAAGCTGAGGTGGGAGGATCACTTGAGCCCAGGAGGTGGAGGTTGCAATGAGCCATGATTGCAGCACTGCACTCCAGCCTGGGCAACAGAGCAAGACCCTGTCTCTAAATAAATAAATAAATATATGAATAGCTATGGCTTAAATAAACAGGTTTATTTGATGTGTGTAAAAATATGTTCAGAGATGGACGATCTAGGAGTGGTACAATGACTACATGGTGTCATCAAGGACCCAGGCCCCTTCTGTCTTTCTGTTCCAACATCTTTAATGCTTTCTCATAGTGACAAAATCATCCAGTCTACCTTCCACACAGAAAAAAGGTGAGATAGTAAAGGGCTGGGAAGCCACAGCTATTGCCTTTCTTTAGGAAAGCAAAAGCTTTCCCATAAACCCCCTCTCCCTCCCTCATTGACTGGCACCTGTATCTCATTGGTCAGAAGTGGAGCATGTGTTTCCCCTACCTTCAGGGGAAGCTGCAAAATGGAGTTTTTAGCTTTACAACCTCTGATGTAGAAGAAGATAAAGGAGAAAGGAGCTAGAATAAATGAGTGAGCTAACCTACAATAACTACCAAAAGGTTAAAAATAATCCTTTTTTCTGTTTGAAAAGATACGTAAAATACATCTGCAAGTAATTTTTTTTTTTTTTCTTGAGATGGAGTTTCGCTCTTGTTGCCCAGGCTGGAGTGCAGTGGCGCAATCTCGGCTCACTGCAACCTCTGCCTTCCAGTTTCAAGCAATTCTCCTGCCTCAGCCTCCCAAGTAGCTGGGATTACAGGTGCCTGCCACCATGACTGGCTAATTTTTGTATTTTTAGTAGAGACTGGGTTTCACCATGTTGGCCAGGCTGGTCTCGAACTCCTGACCTTGTGATCCGCCCACCTTGGCCTCCCAAAGTGCTGGAATTAAAGGTGTGAGCCACCATGCCCGGCCCATTTGCAAGTAGTTCTATGAAAAATGGTTAAAATAGAAAATGTGCTTAATAATATTAGCTACTTTTCAGTAAGCACTTTCAATATACCAGACTCCTTATTCATCTTATATCTAATTCTTCCAACAGTGTTTTAAAATTAATGAAAGAAACAGAGGCCCAGAGAGGGTCAGGAACATGCCATAAAGCCTGAAGCCAGTAAACAAGGGAGCTGAGGTTTGAAATAGATTCTATGTTAGAGGATCCCTCAGTTAATGATAGGGAATTCAACCAGAACTTATGTCCAAGTAGAGTTAAACACCCCTCTCAAAACAGCCAGAAAATATATTGATAATGCCTGTTAATGTGAACCTGCAGGTTTTTGCTGTTTGAGAAGCAATGATACCTGTTAAAAGGTGAACTGAGGCACAATAAAATTTGAAAGAGTTTATTTGCAAAAACAGCGACTGATAAATTGAACAACTCCAAGCTGGAAGTGGTTCAGGAGATCCAACCAGGGAACACCAGAGGAAGGCTTTTCTAGGGCAAACACAGAAGGAAGTAAAGAAAAGAAAATATTTGATTGGTTACTGTTATACAGTTGCTTTATTTGATCTATCTTGCTGGAAAGTCCTTAGTTAAATAAGTTATTTGGCAGGTTCTGATAGGTTAGTCTTAAGTTTCATTTTTTCTTTAATACAGGCATTTACAAGAAGTAGCATAAGTTTGGTTTATGTTTGCAAATTGAGCAAAGTTAAGGTCACTTATGAGACCTAATTGGCTTTATCTGCTCAGAGATTCTTCAAGTCTGGTCTCCATTTTAATTTACCTTTACATACTTAACTATTTTTTTTAAAAAAATAAGAAATTTGTTTCTAAGAGATGTGAAGAACTAACGTACTATATCCAGTGCAGCGCCAACTGATTTACACATTTTTAACTATTTTAATCACTCACCTCTGTCATGTAGGTATTAAAATTATTTAGTGCCAGCCAGGCATGGTGGCTCAAGCCTGTAATCTCAGCACTTTGGGAGGCCAAGGCGGGCGGATTGCCTGAGGTCAGGAGTTCAAGACCAGCCCGGCCAACATGGTAAAATCCTGTCTCTACTAAAAATACAAAAATTAGGCAGGCATGGTGTTCCATGCCTGTAATCCCAGCTACTCAGGAGGCTAAGGCAGGAGAATCGCTTGAACCCAGGAGGCGGATGTTGCAGTGAGCCGAAATCGTGCCACTGCACTCCAGCCAGGGCGGTAGAGCGAGACTCCGTCTCAAAAAAAGAAAAAAAATTATTTAGTGCCTTATGTGTGCCAGGTGTTTCTATTTAGATTATCTCATTTCAGGTAAAGATAGGGACTTGCTACCTTTTCTCAGATAAACTCTAAACTGTGCAGTCTTACTCTTGCCTCACCCACTCTGCGTCTCACTCTGACATTACTCCTTGATCCCAGTCTGCCCTGCTTCACCCTTCAGACTCAACTGCTGTTGTCTTCCTCACTATAATGGGCTTCCCTTGTCTGTCTTTTTGCCTCCCACTCAGCTGGCCTCTGGAGGGCCCTTCCCCAGGCACAACTGCAGGATGCTTCCATCTAGTTTAACCCAACCTGGCAGGTGGGACACAGGCAGGTACGCAGACACGCCGCTGCTCTGAGGGAGCCCATAGAAAAAAGGGAGGAAAGGAGATCAGTGAGTGGCCTCATTGCATCTGACCATTGTAATGATAGGAGGAAGGATGTACAAAAGGCTGCAAGAGGGAGTAAATTGCACCTGCCTTTCCATGATAACTCTGGTGGGACTGGATGAACTTGACACTCTGGAACAGAGATTATTCCATGCATTCAAAGAAGAAATGAGGCATCTGAAATTTCTAAGTGGAGTTACAGCCGTTACCAAGTTCAGGATTGGAAATGGGAGTAAGTGGTGGGAAAGACAGAATCAAGAGATAAGCAGCCAGGGAAGGAGTGGGGAATAAAATAAATTTTATCTAAACCATTCTAATTTCTTGTTGCTCTCTCCCTGCTCAACAACCCCACTGAGGAATTTAATTTAGCTCAGTATAAAATAATCTACAAATATATTCATTCATCAATTTCTTTTTAGGCAATTATTCTGAGATTTCTAGCTAGTGGGGGGTACTGAAAGATGTATGAAAATGTTGATTTTTGGCTTTAAGAGCTCCTATATGAAGTAAGAAAGCCAACTCTGAATTTAAAGGTATGTCTGTGGAAAGGAAGCTTGAATGTGTGTAAGTTGTAATGTGATGCAGGCTATTCTTTTCAGTAGTCCACTTAGTAGGGACTGTGCAGCCAGCGCAGTGCCAGACTATAGTGGGTGCTTTGAATTATTTGTTAACTTAATGCATACATTAATGAATTGGACTACATCTGTTCATCCTAATAAGCTGAGAGTGAACAAGAACTTGTTTAGACTTCGTTCACTAGGATTGAATAAACAGCTTTTCAGTAATGCTTCAAATTTGAGCTTTCAAAAATTCATGCTTTCCACTGTGGCCTAGTCTCTAACCATTGCCAATTCACAGGTTATTTGAAGGTGTCAGCAACCATGAGAGATTTCTCAGAAAATACCACAGAGTGTTGCTTCAAAGAATTTCCACAATTGCTGTCAAGTTCAGGATCAAGGAGGAAAAATAGAAGTAATAGATTTTTTTGTAAAGAAAAAATCTTGTATCTTACCTGAAAGTTTAATTTCAAAAGATAAATAGTGCTGTGTATTATAAGATATGATTTTTCCTCTATTCTGAAACTTATGCTTAAAAATCTGAATACAGACATCACAATCACTTGATATATACTTGATAATGTTTATTTTTCGTTTTTTTACCAAAGCTTTATTTAGAGTTCATATGTTCATGACAAATGAATTCTAGCAGAAGCCCAAAAAGATGATATGGTCTCATACAACTGAATGATTAATGCAGCAGTAATTTCCAACTAAATTCTGTCTGTCTCAGAAGATTTTGTAAAGCCTTAGGTGAAATCCTTTTGGCTCAGTGAGCAGTTGCTGGATGACTGCAGCGTACTTGTGATTGCTGGCTCATTTCATCGATTCAATCTGAATTCTTTAAACAATGAAATTTGATATTAAAAATATCAAGTAGTGCATTTTCTAAAATCCCATGGATAGGTAATTCCATAGTTGTACTGCTCCACTTCATATTCTGTGAAATGATAGCCCTACTTTAAAATTGTAAGAGAAGAGACAAAACATAGGAAACTTCAGTTATCTCAAATTTTCCTCTGTTACTTGTAGTTGTTCAAAATGGCATTCTCTGCAGCTAAGGACTTTTCCCTCTCCCTGCAGTCCTGATCAACCTCATCACCCTGTCTTGACCTGGATTCTTCTGGGAAGCCACCCTGATGGGGACAGATGCCCCCACTCTGAGGTCCCATAACACCCCATTTTGAGTCCATTCATGGCAATTATGTTATTTTGTAATTCTACTTCTTTATGATTCTACCATCTTTCTACTATAACTCTGTCTTTATAATTCTACTGTCTGCTCTCCTTTTTGTAATTCTGCTGTCATCATCAATATTTTATTTCCAGCAGCTGGCTTGGAGCCCATAAATTCACCTTCAATATATATTTACTAAATGAATAGACATTACTGGACTGTGAATTTTTTGATGACCCTCATTAAGTACACACACACACACATATATACGCACACTTAATATATATAGTTAATATATGTGGGGGAAGAAAGAGCAAAAACAAAGCCTAAAAAATTTTTCCACTTGAAAACCATTTTTCAAATCTTCTCTGCAGTTGATCATAGGTAACACCTTTCAAGATCTCTAGTCTTTAAATTGCTGTAAACATGCTTTGTTTTCATTTTAAGACTTAGATCTCTTGGTTAAACTGCACATCAAATTTTGACATTTTTTGCTTCTACACTCGCATAAAGTAAATTGAAATTCTTCAAATAATGCAAATTTCAGAAATCATGTGTAATGTCACTGAAACAAAAGCTCTATAAGAGAAAGTATTTTGACTGAATTCTTTACTATTGTATCTCAATCTCCTAGAACACTTGGTACATAGTAAGTGCTAAATAAATATTTGTTGAGCGAAACATAGATTTAAACCAACACCCTAATCACAACCTGGATTTGGAAACATAAAGAGAAGAATCTAGAAAAAATGAACAGGACCAGACAAGTGAAAGCAACTCTTGTCTATCAAAGGACAAAAACAGGGCTGGTGATTAAAAACTCAGAAGTCAGGGGCAAACATATCACAGTTCTAGACCATTCACGAGTTCTTGACCTCTTGCACAAGTTTTTGAAACTCTTAGGGCCTCAGTTCTACCATCTGAAAACTGAATCTCATAATGCCTGCCTCCTAAGTGGGCTGTGAGGACTGAGTGAGAAAAGGTAATTAAAGAACTAAGCACAGTGCCCAGCACAGAGAAAGCACTAACAAGACACAGATATTCTTATTATTTTGAGGAGATTGGCCTTAGTACTGTCCAGAAGAATTATTAGTGCTATGGTAGCCATATGTGCTATGTACTTTCACATACTGATTCTTTCAATGTATTGGATTTCTGACAAGAGAGAAATTCCCATAATCCAGTGGTATTTTTAAAATCTCAGGAAAGTGGCTCCCACAGCTCCTATGAAATGATGAGCTGAGAAAAGTGAACACAGCTTAACAGTCAAAAGAAGTGTTGCCAAGCCTGTCACCAGCTATAAAAGCCCTTCAGAAGCTATTTGATAAGCTCTTGTGTTGATTTTTTCTCTCTTCTTCTGTCTTCTTCCGATTTGGCTTCCACTGTCTATTGATTTTTTTCCCTTCTCTCTCTTTGAGCATGGTCTCAGTAGACACCAAGGGCATTGGGTAGGACTGCCAATTTCATATTTTGTTCATGCCTATGTTATTCACAAACCTTCTCAATTTTTATTATATTCAAATAAACCTTATGCTGGTGAAATGTTGCAAGGGACTCAATGATAAATATTACATTAAGCAAAATGTAGTTTGGTATGGTGATCCAAGGGCTGACTTTGAAGTCACAAAGACTAGGGTTTGAATTCTGGCAAGTCTCTTAATCTCTCTAAGATGAAATGTCCTCATCTGTAAAATGGGAATGAAGGTAACTGACTTGCAAGATTAATTAAGGATTTTAGATAATATATATAAATCTCTCATATCACATGAGTGGTGAAATAAATTATATCTGTGGTTATTAGTGTAATCTATAATAGCATATACCCCAAAACAGAAATGATCTAATCAAAATATGTGCTAAATAATGACAAATAATAGCTTACATTCATTGAGCACTTCACTGAGCTGGACAACATCATGCAAATATGTTTTAGGAAGATGATAAGTACCTGGTGATCAATTCTCTTCTACTGCGTGCTCAGTTATATCTAAGGTATGTCTATTCAAAGTGATGGATTCCATGAGAAACCTGAAATCCAGTTCTGAGAGCTACTCATTACTTTTCAAAATGACTAAATCAGAAGACAACACCAACAGCTACTTATTTTAATGAAGACATTTTTCAGAAGAAATGTCAACCACAAATCTGTCTTGGCAGTTGCACGCCATGTTATTTTCTATCATTTTACTTTTCAACATTGGCAAGCGGGAGCTGCCTGAAGGATGAGCAGCTTTCAAGTTTCTATCAAGAGGAGGAAAATGGAGTCTGTTTACTTCTGTTTTTAGTTCTTTCTATCTAAAAATCTTACAGTTCCTTTTTAAAACATGTAATATTTATGGAGAGTAGTGTGTGTGTGTGTGTGTGTGTGTGTGTGTGTGTGTGTGAGAGAGAGAGAGAGAGAGACAGAGAGATCAAGCGTGTGCTCATCTATGGGTGGGTGCTGCTGAGGGTCAAGAATGTGGAAGAATATAAGAAGAAAGTAAAAATCACCCATTATTCTGAAGCCCAGAAATAACCATTGTTATCATTTTGAGTCTTTTTCTGTGCAGTGTTTTTCTATGATATTTTGACAGTATGATGGTTGAAATCATATTGTACTCTGCTTTAAAATTTTTTTAACTTAAAATTATTCACAAGCATGTTTACAAGGCATCAATTGGGCAATTTATTTACCCCCAAAAGCCTCAGTGGTAATGACCCAGTGTTTCTACTTCACAGAGTTGGCATGAGGTTCAAATTAGAAAACACGTGAGAACCCTTTGTAAGTCACTTACAGAACGCACAAATGAAATTATTTGTTCTCATCTCCATGTCTTGAGGAGTCAAAAGGTCCCCATTAATTAAGCAGCTGCAGAACCCTCTGCAGATCACTCTGAGGATCTAGAAAAGACCAGGACAACTATTGGTCTGAGAGTTTACAGAATGATCCCAGAGATAAAGCCAAAACATGAAAACATTAAGGAAAAAAGTAGAGGCTTAAACTCTCCTTTTGACACAAGTAGAATTTTGTCTTAATTACTTAAAAAGATTATCCAATACTGAATTCATTCTATCCTTAGCTCTTTCAATTTGAAAATGAGTCATGCTTCAAAAAATTATTTTTTCTTACCTCAGACAAAATTATAATTTTACCTGCAATAATGTGATTTGTCAGTTGAATAGTAAGTTTCCTATCCCCTGAAAAAAAAAAAAGAGGAAAGAAAAAGCCTATTTTTGTAAATTCAGATTATTTATAAGCATTGGTTTAAATTAAAACCAGTGTTTTTACTGAGGAAAAAAAATCTTGAACTAAAAAAAAAAAAAAAAAAAAAAAAGAAGAAAAGGAAAAGAATAAAAGAATTACAGGCGGTGCATGGTGGCTCACACCTGTAATCCCAGCACGTTGAGAGGCTGAGGCGGGCGGATCACGAGGTCAGGAGATCGAGACCATCCTGGCTAACGCGGTGAAACCCCGTCTCTATTAAAAATACAAAAACTTAGCCGGGCACAGTGGTGGGTGCCTGTAGTCCCAGCTACTCGGGAGGCTGAGGCAGAAGAATGGCGTGAACCTGGGAGACGGAGCTTGCAGTGAGCCGAGATTACGCCACTGCATTCCAGCCTGGCGACAGAGCAAGACTCTGTCTCAAAAAAAAAAAAAAAAGAATTATAAAAGAGAACCCATTAAGATTCTATTAATTTATGTTATAGAAAAAATTAAAACTATTTGTTTTCACCACAAGCATATAAAGAATATTTTTTCATAATTAACATGTTACTATGGAAAATCCATATGTAGCATGTTAATGCCTGGAAGTTAAAATGGTTTTTATATTTTTTCTTATCCTTTTCTACAAATTTTTTATATGTATTCTGTAAACTTTTTTGTAAAAACTTTTCTGTAGATTTTTAACATGTATACTGTTGATAATCTGAAAAAAAATGGATAAAAATTGTTTAAAACAGCATATACTTCAAAGTAAAACATAACAGTAAGCCAGCCAGCTGAAATAAATGAGAAATGGGAGAATTCAGCTCAAACAGACAAAACATAGCAATATGGTATCTGTAGGAAACCAATCAAATATTTGCCATAAGGGAAAGTGCGTACATAACTTATTCAAACTTTTTATAAATCCTCTCCCTATGTAATTCACTAGCTTTACTTCACATTATTTATTTGGTTTCATAGTATGTCAAACAGCTGTCAAATACAATGGCAGTGTTTTTTCCTGCCTTCGTGAAGTCTACCAGGAATATAAAATATCAGAAGTTGTCCAAAGTTAAACAACTTTGTCAGAGCCAGGAATTGAATTAATAGGCCAAGGGACGAACCTTGAGTTAGCTGGAGCTGAGAGATAGATTGGTAAGGGACCAAGTAGAGTTTACCAATACTCAGAAGAAGATGAAGAATAACACAGGAAAAAGGGTCAAATGAAGCAGTCAGCACAAAGAGAGGGAAATGGATTTTCTTAGGGGCCAGCCCATAGAAAGCACTAGGTTGTTTTCCCATTCATTAATTCGGTAAGTATGCATTACCATTGGTGAATAGATTAGAGTTGAATAACATTGACTAGAGAGCAACAAAACATCTGAGCCAAAGCAACATCTTAGGACTGATAGAGGAAGAAGAGTCGGGGAGGGGAAGAGAAGGTGGTCAAAGATGTGAGAGAAAATGAGAATTGGGATATCATAGATGCTAAATTTAAAATGTTCCAGGGAGAGAAATGTCAACTGTCCAAAGTTGCTTCTCTGAGAAGTCAAGCAAGATGAGGACAGTAAAAGCCTGTTCATTTCAACAGCTGGCAGGAAGTTTGTGAGTTTTATCATCTATTGCTTGTTTGGTGGATTGACAGAGACAGAAACCAGGATGGAGTAGGCAGAGAAGTTAGGGGGGGTGGATGTCAGAAAATGGAGTTGGATGAGCAGATGCAGAAGACTAAAGACATCTGACTGCAAAGGAAAGAAAAAAACTAAGAGCAGTTAGAAGGGGAAAGGAGGAATGGAGAAAAGAGTTTTTGGTGTGTTTGTGTGCTTGTTTGTTTTGGTTTTGTATTACATTGGTTTTGTTTTTGGGAAGGAGAGACTTGAGCATGCTTCAGTGCTGGATGAAGGTATACATTTGAGAGGAAAAGACTGACTTTTAATCTGTGACTGTAAGCAGCCTTGTTGAAAAGTCTAGAATAGATCAAAACCAGCAATTCAACTAACTTCAACGAATATGTGTTGTTCTTATGGGCCAGGGATCAAACATGAACAAGATAAACTCACTGCCTTTTAGAAGCTATAGTTTGGGGAAAACTTGCTCATAGGAAGGATATTCAGGCAACAGGCAGGAGGCCACATAATTAAAATGTGACAAAATACAGTCCAGAAGAAAATTACCAGAAAAATAAAGACCAATGCAAGCCCACAAGCCACCACAAACTCTCCCTTCTAGCTTGGCCTCCTAATGCTCCCTGTCCAGTTTTCCCATCCAAGCTTTGCTGCTCACTTGAGATGCTCTGGCTCTTCTATTCTACCTTTCAGATCCTATATTTTACTGTCATTCATTATTTCACGTATTTTCCCTGACTACTCAAGCCTCTACCAGTCTCCTCTGTTTCTAAATTCCTTTACTACTTAATGTTCGTACCAGACATTTTGGTTCTTAAGTATTTCCTGAGAGGCAATGTGGTATTAAGGGAAGGAGCTCTAACTTTGGTCTCAAAGTGACCTGGTTCAAATCCAGCTTCTATCACTTACTACCTATAGGACCTGACAAGTACTGTATTTAGTTTCTCCATCTCTAGAATGGACAGAGAAGTTTACCTCTGATGGTTACTATTAAGACTAAGTGAAATAATATGTATAAAGCAACTATTAAGACTAAGTGAAATACTATTAAGACTAAGTGAAATAATATGTATAAAGCAACTTACACAAAGTTTGGGCAACTTATACAAAGTTGTGTGTATCATGAGCCCGGTGTATTAGTCCATTTTCATGCTGCTGTTAAAGACATACTGAGACTGGGCAATTTATAAAAGAAAGAGGTTAATTAGACTCACAGTTCCACGTGGCTGGGGAGGCCTCACAATAATGGCAGAAGGCAAAGAGGAGCAAGTCACATCTTATGTGGATGACAGCAAGCAAAGAGAGCTTGTGCAGGGTAATTTCCATTTTTAAACCCATCAGATCTCATGAGACTCATTCACTATCACAAGAACAGCGCAGGAAAGACACCCCCACCCCCGCCATAATTCAGTCACCTCCTACCGGGTTCCTCCCAGGACATGTGGGAATTGTGGGAGTTACAATTCCAGGTGAGATTTGGGTGGGGACACAGCCAAATCATATCACCCTACTCTGCTGTGGCATCTTGGGTAGGTGACTTACCATGACTGTGCCCCAGATTCCTCCTTATAAAAAATGATTCCTAATTGGTATCCATGTCATAGAGTTGTTGAGAAGAATGGGTCAATAAGAAGAATGAGGGAATACACATATGGTGCTTAGAACAGGACCAGGTTCTTAGGAAATAAATGTTTGTTGGATTTTTTTATTGCCATTATGTTATCACAGTAAAGGATAGTTTACTTAAAATGTTTGCAACTCACCCTCAAGCAATATTGACATTCTTATTTTCAGATCATTTCACTTCAGTGAGCACAATGTTTTAATTTTTAAAAACGTTTTTGCATTCTTTTGATTTTTCTCTTATGTGGTTTAAAAAGTGGGCTTTATTATATATGATTCCTCAATTGTAGTTCAATACTTAATACTTTAAAACCGCCATTATCTGTCCAAGCATATATTAATTAAATGACCTGGTCATTTAAATATGTGTCATTTAATGTCACAACTCATGAGCCACTTGAAGGATCACTATGGTATCAACTAATCTTTCTTCATAGCCTATACTTTCTTATTGTATACCAAAAAACCCAAAAGATTACAAATAATTAAGACTTATAAAGTTACACATTATGCAAATCACAATCACTTTTTAAAAGCACCCCAACAGAAAACTTTCTCTAAGCAGGACATGAAGCATCAATGCACAGAAGAAATAGAAATAATCATCAAACAAATTATAAAAACTTGTTTTACAAGTCATCAGAAAAATGAAATCAGTAGTAAGACTCCATGTTTATATGTGTCAAATTAAAAGAGATTGCTTTAAAGCATAGTGTTCAGTGTTGGCTGGTAATATAAATTGTTGCCACTTTGAAAAGTAATTTGGTAATATGAATCAAAATCCTTAGCCATGTGCATACCCTTTGACCCAATAATTTCACTCTTAGAAATCTGTCTTGATGCAATGACCATAGATAAGGATAAGTGTTTATGAAGAAGAATATTCAAACACATAATCACTTCCTTGGTGATCTCATTTACCCTCATGTTTATAGACATCCCTATACAATGCTGACTCTCAAATTTTTATTTCCAAGCCTGACCTCTCCCTTGAACTCTGGACTCCTATATGCAACTGCCCATTGACATCTCCACTTGGATGTCTAATAGGCGTCTCAGGTGTAACACATACAGACTGACCCCCTGCCTTCTCAGCCCCCAACACATACAACCCTATGCTACTCCCAGTCTTCTCCATTTCTGTTGGTGGCACCTCTATCCTTCTATAGGAGTCTGAGCCAAAAGCTTTGTGATCTTTTTCAATAAGTCCTACTGGTTCTTCCTTCAGAACATATCCAGAATCCCACTGCTTCCCACAGCCTCTACCACTACCACTCTTGTCCAGGCCACACCATCTCTCTACTGGATTCTTGCCATGGCCTCTTAACTGGTCTTCCTGCTTTCGACCTTGCCCTCTTGCAGTCTAGTCACATAGCAGCCCAAGGAAACATTTTTTAAAGTTAATAAGATGATGTCACTTTCCTATTTGAACCCTTCAATGACATTCACTCTCGCTCAGAATTAAATCCAAAGTCATTCCCATGTCCCAGGAGGCCTTCTGTATGATGTAGTATCCTGTTCTCTCTATGACCTTATCAGCTCCTGCTTTCCTCTTTGTTTGTCCCACTTCTCTCACTGTCCCCCCACTGTTGTTAGAGGTCCCATGCACAATTCCACCTCAGGGCCTTTTGCTGTTCCCTCTGCTTCCATGCTGTGCCCTGATAGTCACATGGCTTGCTTCTTACTCTCTTCAAGTTTTTGTTCAAATGTTACCTTCTCATTGAGATCTTCCTTGACCCACTATTAAAAATGCAACACCCCTTAACCACACTCCTGATCCTTCCTACCTGCTTTATTTTTCTCCAGGACATTTATTACTTTCTAGTATACCATTTAATTTATGTTATTCTTTGTCTACCTCTTCTGGTTAGATTTTAAGCTCCATGACGGCTGGGATTTTTTTTTGTCTGTTTTATTCATTGCTGTGCAATGCCTAGAGTGGTGCATGGTACGTGGAAAGTGTTCAATAAATATTTGTTGAATGAGTTAATAAATTTACAAGAGCAAAAAAAGGAAATAAAGTCCAACAATAGAATTGTCAATTATATCATGGTACATTCAAACAATGATATGTTAATGGACATTAAGAATTAGTTTTCAGAGACTTTTAATACCATAGAAATGTGTGGAATTAAAGATTATCTTAACACATTATACTTTTTGTTTTATTTTTTAATTGACATAATAATTGTACATATTTATGGGGCACATAGTGATATTTCAGTACATGTAAGGTGCAATGATCAGATCAGGGTAGTTGGGTTATCTGTCATTTCAAACATCAATCATTTCTTTGTGTTGGGAACATTAACTATCTTCCTTCTAGCTATTTGAAATTGTATGATACGCTATTGTTAACTATAGTCATCCTATAGTAGTATGTAACTCTAGAACTTATTCTTTCTATCTAGCTGTAATTTTGTAGCCCTTAACAAATCTCTGTATCGTCCCCTTCCCCCTACTCTTCCTGGCCTCTAGCATCCTTTGTTCTTTTTACTTTTGTGAGATCAACTTTTTCAACTTCTACCTATGAGTGAGAACATGTAGTGTTTAATTTTCTGTTCCTGGCTTATTTTACTTAACATAACGTCCTTCCGTTCCATCCGTGTTGCTGCAAATGACAGGATTTCATTATTTTTTGTGACTGAATAGTATTCTGTTGGGTGTGTATAGCACATTTAGTTTATCCATTCGTCTGTTGATGAACACAGGTTGATTCCATATCTTGGCTTTTGTGAATAGAGCTACAATAAACATGGGGGTACAGCTGTCTCTTCAGTATACTGATTTCTTTTCCTTTGGATAAATGCCCAGTAGTGGGACTGCTGGACCATACAGTACTTCCACTTTTAGTGTTTTTGAGGAGCCTCCATACTGTTCTCCATAGTGGCTGTACTAGTTTACATTCCCAACAACAGTGTATGGCCTACCCCTGTTTTTGCACCTTCACCAACATTTGTTGTTTTTTTTATCTTTTGATAACATTCATGCTACCTGGTGAGATGATACTTCATTGTATTTTGTTTTGCATTTCCTTGATGATTTGTGATATTGAACATTTTTTCATATATTTGTTGGACATTTTTCTTCTTTTAAGAAATGCCTGTTCAGGTCAATGGCTCATTTTTTAATTGGATTGTTTGTGTTTCTGCTGTGGAGATGTTTGAGTTCCTTGTATATTCTGGATCTTAATCTCCTGTTGGATGAATAGCTTGCAAGTATCTTCTCCCATTCTGTAGGTTGTCTTTTTACTCTGTTAAAAAAAAATTTTCCTGTCACCTGGGCTGAAGTGCAGTGGCACGATCCTAGCTCACTGCAGCCTCAAACTCCTGGGTTTGGGCAATGTTGTACTTTGTTTCATCTTGAAGGAAATATAACAAATTATTAACTCTGGTGTTCTGTAGGTCAGCAGTCCCCAACCTTTTTGGCACAAGGGACCAGTTTTGTGGAAAACAATTTTTCCATGGGGTTGGGGGATTGTTTCAGGATGAAACTGTTCCACCTCAGATGGTCAGGCATTAGTTAGATTCTCATAAGAAGCACACAAGCTAGATCCCTTGCATGTGCAGTCCACAATAGGGTTCACGCTTCTATGAGAATCTAATGGTACTGCTGATCTGACAGGAGATGGAGCTCAGGCAGTAATGCTCCCTTGCGCACTGCTCACTTCCTGCTGTGCAGCCCAGTTCCAGCAGGCCATGGACAGGACCAGTCTGTGGCCTGGGACTTGGGGACCTCTGCTCTAGGTGATGTTTCCAAGAGGTTTCTTTTATCTCTTTTGTAATTCTCTTTTATTTCTAAATATGCACATTGCTTTTATAATCAGAGTTTTCTTTCAAAAGCTATATAATTCATGTTTCTTTTCAAAAAAACATATAATGGCACTGCTTGGGCGATGGGTGCACCAGAATCTCAGAAATCACCACTAAAGAACTTATCCATGTGACCAAACACCACCTGTTCCCCAAAAACCTATTGAAATAAAAATAAGACTGGAAAAAATGTAATGGAAATTAAATCATAATAATAATTATAGCTACTATTGATAAAGGGTATCAGAGACTTTATGCACAAGGGCTAGGTCTTCTATGCCCATTATGAAAGAGACAGAAAAAAACAAATTTTATAGTCAGGTCCTACTTAGTTTCTTTAAGCCTCTATTTGCTCATCTGTGAACTAGCCTAACAATACCCCCAGAGAATTTCTGTGCAGATTAAATGAGGTTAGGCATATAAAATATTTGGTCCAGTGCCTAGCATATTGTAAGCCCTTGATAATTTGTAGGTGCTATTGCTATTTTTGTTTTGGTTGCCATCATTATCTCCCATATGTTTAACAACCTTTAATTATAATATGGATGAGACTATTATATTTATAGAGATAAAATAATTTGTCCAAGTTCACACAGCAAGTGAGTGATAGATCCAGAATTTGTTTCATCCCTGCCGAGATGCAAAGCCCATGCCTGGTCTCTCTACCACATCATTCTACCTCTACCCCAGGAATAAGGGTTGCAAAGCTTTATTTTCACGGTGAGCACCAAAGTGTATGGTATCAAGTTATTTGTACTCAGCTGCCTTATTTTTGACATTCTCCTCTGGATGAATGTGTGAACATGAACCATATGTCTTAGAGTTAAACTTTCAGGAAAGAACGTGTGATTTTCAACTCGTGGACAATTTTTAGTTTATAGTATCTCTACTCTTCAGTAAGGTCAAATCATAATGACAAGAGGTTGTCACTGGGCTAAAATGCTGGTAAATTACTCAGTGACTTAAAATTCACTTTTAACTTATCTATACCTTAAGCAGAAGACTTAGTATTTTTTCCATCTTTAAAATAAAGGTTTTTGACTCATATTAGCCTTCACCCATCATTGTTAAATGTCAGCGGTCTATCTGTGAATAGTATCATCTTCACTTCAGAAATCCCAAGGCTCTGAAGCTATTTTCTGTTGGTCTTTGGTTCCAAAATTAATCATTCTCAGGCAAACTTGTGAGGTGTATTAAAGGAGGCTCTTTATTTCTTCCAATTGAATCATGAGTTCATCATTTAATAGTTATACATGCATCCTTAAGGATTAATATAGTATATGGGTTGAGTATCCTTTATACAAAATGCTTGAGACCAGAGGTGTTTCAGATTTGGGGTTTTTTTGGGGGGAGGGTGGGATTTTGGATAATTTGCATATACATAGTGAGATATCTTGGGCATAGGACCCAAGTCTAAACATGAAATTTATTTATGCTTTTTGGATTTCTGGTTTTTGTTTTTTGAGACAGGATCTCACTCTGTCACCCAGGCTGCAGTGCAGTGGAGCAACCATGGCCCACTGAGACCTCCCAGGCTCAAGCCATCCTCCTACCTCAGTTTCCCAAGTAGCTAGGAGCACAGGCATGCACCACCACACCTGGCTAGTTTTTTTTTTGTTTGTTTTGTTTTTTTATAGAGACAGGATTTCCCTATGTTGCCCAGACTCATTTGTTATATATATATATGTTATATATATGTTATATATATGTGTTGTGTATATATATATACACACACACACACCTTATACACATAGCCTGAAGGTAATTTTATGCAATATTTTAAATAATGTTGTACATGAAACAAGGTTTGTGTACATTGAGCCGTGAGAAAGCAAAGATGTCACTATCTCAGCCACCCATGTGGACAATCTGCGGTTGTTGGCATCACCATCATTCCTGACTCTGAATTCATATGCTAATGATAAGCAATCATTTTCTTACACTTACTCACACATAAGGACTTAATGGTAAAAAATATAGCATATCATTAATACGGTGAAAAAATAATGTGTTCCGTGTAGGTAAGCAGCGCAGTAGCATCACCAGAATCCCTGTACGGGTTGAGCCTTCCAATCGGAGTATCTGAAATCTGAAATGTCAAGTGTGGAATTTTCCACTTGTGGCATCATGACAACACTCAAAAAGTTTCAGATTTTGGTTATTTCAGATTTTCAGATTAGGGATGTTCAACCAGAATATATAATCTTAATTTTATGATCCAGCTCCATTTAACAATTAAAGGTGGTTATGTATCACCCCTTAGTCAACCTATAATATTTGCAGTTTATGTCAAGTCTACCAAATGCTTGATTTATTTAAATGGTGCTCATTCATCCTTATTAAAACCCTTATTCAAAATGTTTGAGATGATGGATATACTGATTACCCTGATCTATTCACCATAAATTATATGTATCAAAACATCACTATGTATGCCATGAATATGTACAATTATTATTTGTCAGTAAAAAATAAAATTATATTTTAAAATGTTTTATAAAAAAATTATATTCAAAGGAGTTTTTGTTATCCACTTTACAGATCAGAAAGCTCAAGTTCAGGGAGGCTAAATAACCTTTCTAAAATCAGACAGTCAGTGATAAAGCCAGGCTTCAAACCAAGATCTGTCTAATTCCAAAGCCTGTGCTCTCCCCAGTCCACAAGCTCAAAATTATTGAGAAGAGTATACATTTTTATCAAGATCCAGTTTTAAAATATAGAGAAATATCAAACATTTTAGAGAAGTGTTGTATTAGAAAATTGTTTTTTCTTATGAAAGCAGATGCTCCTATTATTTTTCCCTAATTTTCTTCTTCAAATAAATAATACATACTTCTCTCTTGGAATGTTGTAGGCTTTCCCAAATTATTCATAGTAATACAGTCCTCTGTTGTCATTTTGATCTGCCATCACATGTATTAATCTTTTTGTCTCCTGTATCAACTGATCATGAGAGTTATATTAATTATGGCCTCTTTATATAATCCGAAGATAAAAATGGGACCATACTTCCTCTTGCATTATATACAGTATAGAAAAATGGTAAATGTGAATTCTTTAAAATAAGAATGTACAATATTAGAATTACTTGTATTATAAAGAAATAGTATTTTACTTTAGAGATAACCATTGCTTTCTAAAGGTAGGAAACATTTGAGTAGTTTCAAAAAGTGTCTTGACAAAAGCATTAAGGATAAATTTGTCATAAATTATTAAAGGAAAACAAACAAGTTTTAGAGTTAAGAGTATAGTCATGCCCTTCCACAAAATGCACTTTAATGCCACTGCCAATAAATGGCATTTGCAATATGGCATTTGCTATTAATGTGAGATAGCAGTTATATCTGCTTTGAGAAAGTCATATAATTTCTCCATGTTGCTTTCCTTCCCAAAGCAGCATCCAATGTTGTAGGGAGGAACTTTTCCCCGCAGCTCCTGTTCTGTCCTTGCAGAACAAGTCCAAAGTGGCAGGAGCTGCCTGCTGTGAGCCTGGGAGTAGAGACTAGACAGGTGTCTTCTAGAGGGTTCTGATCCCACCCTGCTGGTCCTCACCTGCTCACTCCTGTCCCAAGCCACGGGTACACAGCTTTTGTTTTCACACTTCACCTCCAGCTCCATGGAGAACTCCAGCAGTGAGCTTGGCTGCCCTAACACTTTTCCCTGTAAGTCACTGAAAAGCTCAAATCTCAAAGCTGAAAGGAAGCAACTAACAAACTCTGTCTCACAAACTCACACGCAACCTCAAAGCCCTACAGGCTCTCTCAAAGTAAACTTTCACACCATGCAGAAAAAACTACAAACAGACTTGGGGGGACTTGGATCACAATTTATTTTCCAACTTTTTGCATGATTACTAGGTAATCCACCACATTTTAATGAAAGGGGTTTAAAAACTTTAAAGATGAAAATAAAAGTTAAAATTAAAAAAAAACTTTAGAGATGGATCAAGATTCTCAAAGGGGACAATGGATAGAATGGAATGGAAATGACATTCTTCCTCTTGGCTGTTCTCCCATTTAGTACAGTCTCTTGTACTGGAAAGTCACAGAGAGTGGAAGGAAAGAAGTCTTTTACCGCACTGTGGGTAAAAAGTGAGTGCCAGACTCCAACCCCAGCCCAGTCCAGCTGGGCAAACCTGCCAAGCAGTGCCAGGCCAGCAGCTTGGGAACCAGATTCTGGGATCCTCCATCCCAGCTGCACATAGCTTCCAGACAGGCCAGGGCCTCCTGAATCATTCAAGTGCTCCTGAAGTTATTCTGGCTGTCCATTGCTATCCTAAGTTGACAACGAGTGCCGTACTTTGTTCTACAGCTTCTTTTGAAGTCTTTCTTACCAGTTATGCTTTCTTCTTTCTTAATCATTTATGTGTGGCTGGATGTCACATTTCATTACCTACTGACTCCATCCCATGCTAACCCAGAGAGGATGTGGGTATGAAAGGAACTATAAATATTTACACTCCCTTTCCATTTGCATATCTTCACACAGTTAAGGCACATCCCCCTTGCAGTCAGAATTCTGCTTAGGCTCTGATTCATGGTAATGTGCTTTTATTCCTAACCACAGTTCTCACATGACCAGGACCCCTTCTTGGCGCCATTTAGAGTCTTCCAAGGATATATTTATATGGGTTATTTAAAGGAGCAGTCCCACGCTGTCCAGGAGCTGGTTATCTAGTCTATCTATTCTCTACGCAAGAGGACGAAGGGGCTCAATATTATAATTTTCCCTGAAGCCAGGAGATCTCCAGGTGGAAAGAGTACTTTACAGCACTGGAGGTGCTATTTGGAAAGGGGGTTTCAACCCAATGACACTATCAGGCCTGCTGGTAAGTCCTTCCCTATCTTGAGTACCTTAATCTGGTTAATTTTTTTTTCTCATGGCCACCCACCTCACAGGCATTTGATCGTTTACTTGAGAGTATAGTGCAAAGAATGTAGGCTTCCAGGTTGGGAAGATGTAAGTGCTGACCTCTGACTCAACTGACACTGGAGCAATATACTGTCCATCTGGGTCAGCTTGCTTCTTTACAGGCAGAAATGAATAACTCCTCCTCTACAGGTTATTAGAAGGACTTAAAAAGATAAGGAGCTTGGCATTTAATAAATGGAAGTCTCTATGATTTCACTATTCCATAGAAAGTATGCAGACTAAAGAATAATGGAGGGAAAAGAAATTAATAGTTATTAAGTTCTGATACTTATTAACACTCCTTGGAAAGATCCATCATGGGAGAAGGAAGAGGGAAGGAAGTAACAGAATTAGGTGATTTGATTGGTCAAACTGCTTGACCTCTCAGAAGTGATCAGTAGAAAGACTTGCACTTCCCCATGAAGGTGTGAGTTCATCTGAACTTTTGGTTTTCTTTTATCTGCTTCTGATTTTGTTTATCAATCTTTTTCCCAATTCTTACTAATGCAACATGTGCTGTTAGCATGTCCTTATCTTTGATAAACCACTTCAAATAATACCACATACTTTTCATACATTTTTAATCACTGTCACTTACCAGACCTTGAATAATAACACTAGATTTAAAACAACAAAAAAATTCCTTGGAAATGTTACAGTGAATTTTAGAAAAGTGCTTAATGAAAATCTAACAACAAAAATTGCACAACAAATAGAAATGGATGCCAGTTTCTCTTTCACAGTAAGTTATGAAAATGCAACCATTAACCCAATCATGATAATAATTTTTATGAGCCCTTGAACACCAAAATTTAGACATCCAAAGACTTCCCACACACCACTCTCACCTTTTTAATGGAAAAACAGTTATTACATTTCAACACTCCAGGAAATTAAAAGAAGAGGCATCTTCAACAAATTAGGCTTGTGGTTAAATCTCTATGTTTAATATTCTGAAAAAGAAGTATGACTCTTAGTCATTCTTAATACATTTAACTTACAGTGTCAAAATATCAATGTTTCCTAATGAGCTTCTAAACCTTGTGTTTTCTTTGATCAAGAAGAAGTATCTACCAAATCACTTTGGATATATAAGGACTCAGAATTACTCATGCAAAAAGTAGTATTGGGTAAAAGAGACTGGGAAGGCTTGTAGTCACCTGAATGTCACAATTTTCAAACATTTTGGTGTTCTTTCTAAATAAAATGTGTGTGTGTGTGCGTGTGTGTGTGTGTGTGTGTACATGTGAGATGAAAGCATCTTGTATATATGAGTTAGTGCCAAATATTTGTTCTTAGAATTTTAATGTGAGCATTGACCAGTGACAAATCCCACATAAACACCACTTCAGTGGCCACCTTGTATTCTATTATAGAGATCTATGTCATTTGTTTCACCATTCTTTTATTCTTTGATGTTTAGGTTTCCAAGTTTTTAATTATAAAAATGTGACAAGCATCTTTGCTTCCTTTATGTCCACACTTTTAATTATTTTTTTGGAATTGTGTCTAAGAAGGAAATTTTGGATTATTTTTTATCCTCTTGATACATATTGCAAAATTACTTTCCAGAATAAGCTTGTAACCGTTTATACTCCCACCAGTTGTGTAGGAAGTTCCCACATTTCAACATCCTTGCCTGCATGGGCACTCTCATTTTAAAAAAAATATTTTACATTTGAGGCATAGACTTCAAAGATGAGCATCTTAGATGCCATTTAGTGTAACCTTTTATTTAATAATTTGTCCTCCCAATGCTCTAACTGTAAATTCCTTGAAGAGGATTCTGTGTTATCTATTACTATAATCCCCAATTGCTTACATATATTAATAGTAATACAGTAATATTTGCTGAGGTAGTGAGTGAATATGTGAATTAACATATGATTGAGGCCAGCTGCGATTGCTCATGCCTGTAATCCCAGCACTTTGGGAGGCCGAGGCGGGTGGATCACTTGAGGTCAGGAGTCAAGACCAGCCTGGCCAACATGGTGAAACCCTGCCTCTACTAAAAATACAAAAGTTAGCCAGGCATGGTGGCAGGAGCTTGTAATCCCAGCTACTTGGGAGGCTGAGGCAGAACAATCGCTTGAACCCGGGAGGTGGAGGTTGCAGTGAGCCGAGATCGTGCCATTGCACTCCAGCTGGGGAGGCAGAGCAAGACTCCATCTCAAAAAAGAAAAAAAAAAAAAAAAAAACATATGATTGAATAGATGTCCTTAACAGATAGTCATCTAATTGTGAGATCATTATTCAAAATTTAACTGTGTACTCCCTGAAGTAAATTGTAAATTTACTTTTGCTTTTGAAGTTACCATATTCTTCATTTTTTAAATTACTGCGAAATCTTAAGCATTACACTGTAATAAGTATATCAGAAAAGCCTACTTAAAATATTATCCTAACATCAAAAATTGCCCAAGAAACTATATGTATGCCTTTCAGCCCATAAAATACATATATAGAGTAAATGTGTCATTTCTGAGATTTTCATTTAGAACACTGTCATTTCCCAACGGAATTAATTCTAGCTCAGAGTCTGTAAGAACTCACCTGAAATTAGATTGGTATCTCAGCTTCTTTACTGAGGCATGTACCAAAAACATAGAATTAAGTTTTAGCCTCTTAATTTGCACCATTCTCAGTACTATCTCATAATAATTCAAAGTGGGTTTTTTTGTTCTCTTGGCCAAGCAAAATGCCCTTGGGCTTGCTTTTACTCTTTCTCTTTTACCTTACTTGATAGCAAAGTGTCCAATTAATTCTCCAAGTAGTTATCATGAAATCCTCCCAAATAGAATTTCCTTCAGATTGAAGTTCTCATTGCATTTCAGTTCAGTCCCTTTATGCCAATTGAGGTAATGCTTTTTTTTTTTTTTAAGAACCAAGAGAAGGAAGCCCAAAGGTCAGGTTTAGTAATACCCCTTCCAAATATGTTTTATATTCCTGGGTCTCTTTTTCTGTAAGTACGACTTTGTTTTAAAGAAAGAGTATATAGTAGAAAAACTTAAAAGTTGTCATTGAGGCTGAGGTGGAAAGATCACATCAGGCCAGTAGTGCGAGACCAACCTGAGAAGCACAATGAGACCCTATCTCTACACAAAATGTAAAAATTTAGCCAGATGTGGTGGCACCTATTTGTAGTTCTAGCTACTCAGGAGACCAAGGCAGAATGTTGCTTGAGCCCAGGAGTTCAAGGTTACAGTGAGCTATGATCTCACCACTACTCTCCAGCCTGGGCAACAGAGTGAGACCCTGTCTCACAAAAAAAAAAAAAAAGAAGAAGAAGAAGTTATTGAAAAATCAGTTAAATATTCACTACAGTTATCTGATTTTCTGATTTGTCCATTTTAATTATGTTAGTAAATGCATTCTTACCAAACTCTTAAAATTAATTATTTTCCTTTTGACATGGGCCTATGTACCCTCAGTAACAAGGTCACCGTTTATTCTGTGCTTATTACATGCCAGGCAATGAGCTAAGTGACTCATATTTATTATCTCATTTAGTCCTCTCAATAACACTGTACTATAGGGTATTATTAGTTTCACTTTATAAATGAGGAAACAGGCTAGAGACACTTGAAGATACTTGGCCAAGTCACTGAGCTGAAGAGCAAGAGTGTTTTAATTGAGTCAAGCCAGGTCAGACCTTACGCTCATGATACTTGGAGGTAACACAGAGTAGTGCAGATCATCAACCTAAAGCAGGAATTACAAAATAATTTTATCCGGCATGCCAAACTTGATCAGTAGCCCATTTACGTGCTGTGTTGAGGCAGGTGAACAATTTGAGTTCTATCAGAAAGAGTGTCACATTCTGCAGTAAATGCAGGAAAAGGACATCAGGGCATGCATGCTGGGGATCTGCCATCCCAGGCCTAAAAGAAACAATATCAAGTGGAAATGAGAACAGCCTCAGAGCTGTACTTCCCTAGGTGCTGATGCTCCATGCCCCATCTCCTACCTTCTCCTTGGGCTTTGTTAAATGTGCCAAGAGATTTTCTTTTTACAATCTATAGGTTACAAATGTTTTGATGGACTGGATCTTCAGCTATTCTGCAAGTCTTCCTAGGTCCCTGTCTAGGAGTATTTGCAATATGCCATCTGTAGAGCTGGGAAACTGAATCATCTTAGTGCTGCACTCGGCCCTTTCCTCCTACAGCCACACAATAGAGTGCGGCTCTTCAGAGACGCTGTGATAATCGAATAGATTCAAAACATTGGTTGCGTATGGGAGATAGTGTAGTGCAAAGGATCATGGTTTGAAATTTGGAAGCCTGCGACTGACTCTTCACCCTGCCACTTGCTACGTGTGTAACCTAATGACTGAACATCTGAACCCCTGTTTTCTCATCTGTGGGAATGAATAAATCATGTTAATATTTATTTCCCTATGCTGCTGTGATGCTTAACTGAGAGAATGAAGGTACAAATGTAAACTATCAAGACCTCGTTATTAGAGATTGGTGTAGTAGCTAATGCTGATATTTTTTAAATGTTTAACAGTTTCTTAAGCAAAACACAGCAGTAAAATTTATACTGCAGTGTCGAACACATTCAGCACAGCTTCAGACTCCTGGCTGTGCGTGAAAACTCCAAGAGGATACCACTGGTTTATGTCACTTGAGACTCCAGACATTGAACAGTAATTAGGGAACATGACAGTAATTTGATTTAAAGTCTGCAGCCACAGAGTTCAGGCTCCATCCCTCTCTCCATCATTCTCCCTGAGTGCAAATCCAGAGGGAGGGCAAGTAGGTCGAAGCAGACTCTGATGGTGTTTACTTGCCAGAGATTAGAGAACATGTGCCCGCTAGGTCTAGAGTGGTGCAAAACCAAGCCAAAAAGTGAGCACTTCAGTGCACTCAATGCCAAAAAAAAAAAAAAACATGTCTTACTTTTTTTGTCATTACTGACTTCATGAGTAGTGCATGTAACTATTTCTATGGATCTTCTCTTTGATTTTTTTCTCTTTGATTTTCAAAAAGAACCATTAACATTTTAATGTTATATTTACTGAGAGGTTGCACGATATCAGCCAAAGTAAAAGGGATATGGATGAAATAAGAAATACAGAAGTCTGGCCAGGCACAGTGGCTCATGCCTGTCATCCCAACACTTTGGGAAGACGAGGTGAGAGGATCACTTGAGTTCAGGAGTTTGAGACCAGCTGGGCAGCGTAGTGAGACCTCCTGTCTACAAAAAGATAAAAAAATTAGCTGATCATGGTGGCTCCTTGGGAAGCTGAGGTGAGAGGATCGCTTGAGTCTGAAGGTTGAGGCTGCAGTGAGCCAAGATGGTGCCACTGCACTCCAGCCTGGGCAACAGAGTGAAACTCTGTCTCAAAGAAAAGAAAGGAAATATAGAAGTCTCACTTTAATCATTAAGTCACACCATTAAATAACACTGGTCTGTACTACAGCTGAAATAAGCAATTATATAACTCTACTTGAATACTTAAATAAATATGACAATAATTTGCCCCAGAAGTATGAAGCAGCTCCTCTCCCATCTTTTGTGGGCTCTTTCTCCCCTCGGATTCTGTGTTGTCTTTCTTGGTTTCTCTCTTGACTCTTGTCATACTCTTTATGGGAGCTCCAAACACATATACCAGACTCCCTGTCAGTGGGGTCCTCTCTGCTTGGGTGTCCCACAACCAATTGAGTTTAACACAGTTTATCCAATACTGAATTTATAGTTTCTTCCCATCCCCAAACATGCTTCTTTCCTATGTCCCTTACCTCAATAAATGTCAACACCATCTCCTAAGATGCTTATGTCAAAAACCTCAGTCATGCTAGACCACCCTCTCTCACTTAGGCCCAAGTTCTCATCACCCCAACCTCTTGATGTCTCTTCAGGTCAGCCCCTCCTCATTAGTCCTGCCACCACTGTTTTGAGTTAGTCTCTTCCTCCCTCCCATGCCATCTTTTCTTGCTGACATTACCACAATAACTCACTGCTTTCCTTTTTTCTAGCCTAGTCGTTTCCAACCAATATCCACATGCTTCATGGGCAACGTGTATGATCATGTCACCCAACTGCTTAAAATCCTTTAGTGCTTTCTTATTATCTCTTGGGTAAAATGAGGATCTCTTAGCATGACACTTAGGGCTACTCTATCATGTTATCTTCTGACTGTATAGAAATACTAATGGTTCCTTAAGCGGGTGATACAGTTCCATACTTCTGTGCTTTAAGAGATGTTCCTTTACATGCCTTGTTTCTTTTTTATTTAATTTTTCTTGTTATCCTGTTAGCATCCCAGTATACCTTTGCATGCCTTTTCCCCTAGGAGAATGCCCACTGACTCTTTAAGCCTTAACTTGAATATCACAATCTTTACGAAACTTTTCTCCTTTGTGTTCCTATAGCAACCTGTAAATACTTCCTTGATAGCACTTATCATGTTGTTTTATTATGAATGTTTTTTTCTAAACATCATGAGACAATTTTATTCAAATTTCTTATATGCATCTCTAACATCGGGTATATGTCATCATAAAAGCCACTCTTTAAGTTCTCTCAGTTTTCCAGAATGCATGAACCTCACTTCCACGTAAGCTGTTTGAGACACAGCACTTTAAAAATCCATGTAGGGTGTTATGAAAATTTTATCCCAAGTCTTGAATACCAATTTTTTTCATTCTTCTTATATGTGCATATTGATAATCTCTGCAATGTAATGACTTACATTGTAAGGTCCTTACACTACAGGTGAAGCAGTATAATACTATTTTTTTTTTAGATGGGGTTTCGCTTTTGTTGCCCAGGCTGTATGCAATGGCACGATATCAGCTCACTGCAACCTCCGCCTCTCGGGTTCAAGTGATTCTCTTGCCTCAGCCTCCCAAGTAGCTGGGATTACAGGCATGCGCCACCACACCCAGCTAATTTGTATTTTTAGAAGAGATAGGGTTTCACCCATGTTGATCAGGCTGGTCTCAAATTCCTGACCTCAAGTGATCCACCCGCCTTGGCCTCCCAAAGTGCTGGGATTACAGGCATAAACCATCGCACCCGGCCAGTATAATAGTATTTGAAGGCAGACTCTGATTAATTAAAAATTCATATTAAAGCAAGTTTGGATTAATAAAAAACCTGGAGAGAGAATATGTGAAAAAAATATGCAGATGGAACTGAGAGAGCTCTCCAGGGAAGATAAAGGAGCTATTAAGGTAACAAGAACTAAGGTTGATGCAATTAAAATGTCAGAAATGCTTACAATCTCTAGGCTGAGGGGAGTTTTAGATAGGCAGGACAGCAAACTGCCGTCAGTCTGAATAGAAAAGAGGTAAAATAAACAGTATTGGAAGTGGGTTATTATTCCAGCTGTTATGTTTGAGATGGGCCTGCTTTCATAGTCTTGGAGGTCTGGGCAGAAACACAACACAGCAGGCACAAGAGACAACATGCTGGGTTGCTGCTCTGTAAAAATCATGTTTCTTAATCCGGCTCCCCAGGCCCACAGTTTTGTGGCCAGAACCTGTCATGTGCTCTTTGATCTTTGTGGGTCTGGGGTGAACCAGCATGAGACGAACCAGCGGTTGAACAGGAAGGAGCACTGTGTGGCAGGGGTCCCTTGCTTTGGGTAAGCCCTGGCAGAAAGCTTCCGATGGCTGTCTTCCCCATAGATAAATACCTCCCTTGCGATGGATGCAGTTGGCATCTTCAGCACCCCTTCTGGAGACTTGCCTACTGTGGTTCACAGAGCACATTAATCATCATCATTATCACAGATCCCAGAAAGGAAGAGGCTTTAGGTTTCTTGCTTCCTTTCTCTGCTGGCAGCAGGTGACAGCAGAATTATTTATCCTTTGGACTTAGGAGTCCCATAGATTAGTGTCAGAGATTTGGCCTAGGACTCTGCACAGATTTAAAGGGCCGCTGGTTGTTGTATTTAGTGTCCTTTGTTCCTAGTAACCCAGGTAACCTTCATGATGGCAGTATGATCCCCTGATACTGCAGGAAACATGAGGGTGAAGGAGCATGTTCTGTGTTATAAATTTATGACTTAATTAGTTACTTTCTTAACATCTTAGGTAGGAATTTGGGCTTAAGCAGGGCACATCTATCTTTAAAGAATACACAAGTTTTCCAAGTTGAAATTTGAAAGTAAAATAAATGTAAGGAACAGAAACAAGAGAGATTATATACTTCATTACTGCTGTTTGATCTCCATGCTTTCATTGCGTGGTAATTTTTCTCAGACTTTAACTTGTATATTACATGAATCTAACAAACGTAAATAACGTATCTGGGTCAGTATTTAACATATACATTTCGTAAAGGTCTTGAAAGCCAGTGGGGTCTAAAACATGTTTGATTATTTCTTGTAAGAAGGCTGGATTTTAAATCTGCTTCTGTAGCATCTCAACAGCTTGCAGGGTTCCAAGGAACTCATAATTATTAATGATAAATCCTGAAGTGTCCCACTGAGCCCACAGAGTAAAGAATACTTGAGTAAAGAATACTGTTAAGAAGGCAGACACTGAATGAGCCAGCTGAAATGCAAAGACCACGAGAGTGCAATTTCTCTTTGGCATCCTCCTCGGCAAGGTGGGATGCCAGAAACAACTGCTGAGTACACCATCACGCCAGCCCTGGAGGTTGGAAGGATAATGGGGTGACAGTCAAAACCCAAGCCTAGAGCCCCCAGAGCAGTAATAATAGCTCACGTTTATCAAGCACTTGCTGAGTACCAGATTCTGTGCTAAGTACTTTATAGCCAATCCTCTCAAAACACCCCCATTTTTGCAGACTAGAAACTGAGGTTTAGAAAGGGTAGGTAACCGCCTCAAGTCACACAACTAGTTAAGTGATAGAGCCAGGACTCTAGAGCCTGCATTTCCAACCAGTTGCATTCTACCATTCCCCACATTTCATCTGGAGGAGTCTCACTCAGTTCCTCAAATATTTATTGACCATTTACAATGTGCAACACGTGTGCTATGCCCCAGTGGAAAACTGTGAACATATTTACTGATTTAACCAACAATCATTTATTAAGCATCTTCTCTGTACCAGGCACTGTGCTAAATAAGCACTGGGGAGTGCAAATATGACTAAGACATGATCCCTGACCTCAAGGAAAGTATAGACTAGTGTTGGGCACAGACAAGTCACTCAACAGTCCTGGGTGCCATGTGCTGTCAAGATGTGTGCCGCAGAGACAAGGCCATCTAAGAAGGTCAGAGAAAGTCTCCAAAGAAGAGGTGGCCCTGAGCTGAGTCATGAAGGGAAGATAGGAATTAGCTGGGTGAAGTGTGGGGATCAAGGCATCCTAGCCAGAGAGAGCATGGAGGTGAAAGTGTGGCATGGTGAGGAAACTCCATTATGGCTGGAGTTTAGAATGAGGTAGGACTTTGAAGAAGTGACTCTGAAAATCCTAACTCCACTTTTCATTTTAATACTGTTAATGCTTTAAGCTTGAGGGACTCTCGGAGCATTAATTCTCTCTTTCTTAAGCAAAAGATTCATTTTAGCACATGCTATAGATTGAATGTTTGTGTTCCCCCCCGAATTTGCACATTGGAACCTAGCATGTAATGGAATTAGGAAGTTGCTTCCACATCAACAACCTTTGGAAGGGGCTAGAGAGACCTTTGGGAGGTGATCAGGTAATACCCAGATGGCTCACTTTACCCTTCTACCCTGTGAAGTTATAGCAACAAGAATGTTTATGAACTGGAAAGAGGGCCCTCACCAGACACTGAATCAGTCAGTGCCTTGATTTTGGACTTCTCCTCCACCAGAACTGGGAAAAATAAATTTCTGTTGTTTGTAACGGACCTAATCTATGATATTTTGTTATACCCAATGGGCTAAGACAGCCCAGATTCCAGTCACTTATTTATTTCTTCAACAGATATTTAACACAGGCCAGCTATGTACAAGACACATGTACAAGACACCATGCTTTGCACCAAAAGAACAAAACATGGTCCTGCTTTGAAAGACATCGTGTACAGGAGGGCAAGACAGACATGCAAACAAGCAGTAGCAAAATATTACTTTACTAAGTGCTCAATAGTGGGATATCCTTGACTTCACAGGGGTTTGCTTAACAGGTCTGAACAAAGGAAATCTGAACAATTTTCTTCAGCTTATAAATATTTGGGGTTCCCAGGTAACTCTATCTTATCATTACCACTATTCTCCTACTATTACCCACTAGAGCATTCAGAGTTCTCTATTTTGTATATTCAGCTAAATTATAGAGACACTTATTTAAAAGTAACTAACGTCTTACTAGGTGAAATAAATTCCGCATTGACATGGAAGCAACCCTAATAAGGACGCTAGATAGCATTAAAATAAACAAAGTAGTAGATTAATGAGAAAAAACTTAAATGCATTATTGCTTGCCAGACCTCCTCCGCCATGCACATGCCACACCCCTCCACCCACCCTCTGCACAGGGAGAGGCTGCACAGGTCAAAGGTGGTTGCTGCATTGCCTGGAGATCTCGGGCAACCATTTTCACCAGTTCCTCCATGAACTTTTATAAAAAAGATTTTCAGACATTCTTTTCATTAAGAACTCTTTTTCTGCATTAAAAATGATATTAAGTCCTTTCAATCTTTTTCCCATAAAAGAACCCAGATCCTTTTACGTTTCCTCGTAAGACCCATTTTATAATCCTTTAATTTTTTTTTTTTTTGCTTATTTCTGTTTATAAATTATGCTCAAAATGCAAAACTGGAGCAAATGATAGTACCAGATTTAAATATTGCCATTTCCACTAAAGATGTAAAACACTTTTTTAAATTTTTCATTTGTTTTAGAGACAGGGTCTCACTCTGTCACCTAGGCTGGAATGCAATGGTGTAATCACAGCTCACAGCAACCTCAAACTTCCAGGCTCAAATAATCCTCCCATCTCAGCTACCTGAGTAACTAGGAATACAGGCAGGCACCATCACGCCTGGCTAATTTTTAATTTTTTATAGAGAGAGGATCTCACTCTGTTGCCCAAGCTGATCTCAAACTCTTGGCCTCAAGTGAGCCACCCGTCTCAGCTTCCCAAAGTGTTGATATTACAGGCATAAGCCACTGTGCCCAGCCTAGAACACATTTTTGTATGTTTTTATTCTATTTTATCCCACCAACCATCTGTGGATTCTTAGGCAAGTCATTAACATCTTGGGGCTTTGGTTTCCTCAACTGCTAATAAAGAGTTAACATGGATACTAAGTACTGTCTAACAGATCTTCTAGCCTTCAAACCCTATAGTGATGGATGTTATTGTTAATAATAATACTCTTTCATCCAGAATCACAGTATTCTTGAGACACCTTTCATCTTGAGCCTAAATACTGCCAAGTTGATTGCTAAAAGTAAAGCTTGTTCAGACAACCCACTTATGGTCCTAAATAAAAGAAATACAAAGAGAACAAATGAATATGTTCACAAATTCATTTGTTATACCTAAATAAAGTGTATCCCTAGAACATAGTTTAGTACCATATTAGAAAAACCATTATTATGACAAATGTCAGCAGAATGATTCAAAAACATCATAATGAGTATTTGAATAGATTGCTTTAAAAGACATTTGATAAAGTCGTACATTTTTCTGGAGTTTTTGAAAAGTAAAGTTTAAGCATAAAATTACTCTTAAAGTAATATTTATGAAAATTAAGAGTCACTATACTTAACAAAAATATATTACACACATTTCCAAACAAAACAAGAGTACACTTTAGTGCACTCAAGTTATCTATATTATTAAGGATTCCTGCCACTGTGAGAAGTCATAAAAAATGGGGGATTAACACAGGAATAAAGAAAGACAAAGATTACCATTTGCAAACCATTTATGGTTAGGAAATCCAGGGTAATAAACTAAAAGCTATGTGTGATGATCTAGAAAATCTAGTAAAGTGATCATAAAATGAACAATAATGAAGGAAAAGAGATACCATTCCCCGTATCAATAAAATGCTAAATATCTGCTACTTATGCTAATATGGCATTATCTAGCACTGAATAAAAAATATTATGAAACCTTCATGGGAAAAGCAAAGGATTATTTGAGTAAAAGCCAATATATTTCTTGTTTCTGACCCTAATGTTGAAGAACAGTCAAAGTTACTACAATTCCAATTAAAATATCAAAATGTAATACCAACATGTAAAGAACTTTATAAAATATGAAATATAGAGATATGTTAAATCAAGTGTTTTTAAGTGATAATAATGCTCTATGAAATGAGTAGCTATCAACATAAAGAAAAATAAGCCACAATGAACTCTAGTTGAATGAAACAGTTAAATATATGGGGTTTTTCAATTTAAAATGTAATATAATTGCTCCAGTTATTAAGGAAAATGTATTTCCCTTCACTATTGAGCAAATAGAAAAAGGGTGGATGCATTTCATTATTAAAAGATTAAAAATATGTTATATTAGAGATATAATAAAACCACCATGAATATGACAGTTTCTTCATATCTAAATTTCACATTTTTTAAAAAAGCCATAAGCATAATAGCAGGCCCTTATTCTACAGATGGGCACAAACAGACATTATTTAGAAAAAAGTTCATACTTGGCTGTTAATCAAGGAAATACTAAGTAACTCAAACGTGCAGTACCACCTCACAACTACTTAAATTATCAAAAATAAAGAAACTCTACAGCAACAGAGCTGTAGAGTATATTCATACATTGCAGGCAGCAATGTTTTATACTGTGGTTGTAAAAGATAGTTGAAAGAATGTAACAAAATCTTTCAAAATCCTTTTTATGTGCAATATTTCTAGAACTATGTAGTGATGGTGATAATTATATCTACTACACTTACTGGAAAACTAAATTAAGCCCTGCACTGGACACTTTATAGATATTATTTCATATCCTTACTGAAATGCTACAGGTGGACATTACTGACTGTGTTTTAAAGATAAGGAAATTGAGACTCAGAAAGGGACTCAGAAAAGCTAAATAAGTCGATCAGATCAGAGAGATTCAAGTCTTCGTTTACCCAAGCTCTTTCTACCACCCCATGCTGCCTCTGAAACAGTGCAAAAGAAAAACAGAAGAGAAAATAAGGAAAAAGAAAGATGAAGGAAAATAAAAGAAATAGGACACCTTTCTGAACTAATCCACATGCCTCATAACAGAAACTAGAAATAATTCAATGCCGAACAGTCACTATGGAAGTGAGTTCAAAGTACATAATAGCATCTATCAAAATGGACACACCCCTCGTATGCAGCAATACGTCTAGGATTCGGTAATGATGACACTACTACTACTACAAATGATAACCAATTAGTGAATAGCAGGACTGAGGGTTGTTTGGTAGTCGTGGAGTGAGAGGCAGAATAGTATAGTGGAAGTACATCGCCTGGGTGCAAGTCCTAGCTCTGCCCCTTACTAGATGTAGAACAGTAAGTTTAACTCTTAAACTCTATTCATCAACAGCCAAAATTTGTTGATTAATATATTGCTATTAAGTGGGTGAGATGCTCAGGACAGGGCAGTTTTCTTCATTTATCAGTGACATTTTGGGTAGTCTGACTTCATGAAGGTAAATTGAGACTTTATAAAGTGTTTTTTTTGTTTTTGTTTTGTTTTGTTTTTGAGACAGAGTCTCGCTCTGTCGCCCAGGCTGGAGTGCAGTGGCACAATCTCGGGTCACTGCAAGCTCCGCCTCCCGGGTTCACGCCATTCTCCTGCCTCAGCCTCCCGAGTAGCTGGGACTACAGGTGCCCGCCACCACCCCCGGCTAATTTTTTGTATTTTTAGTAGAGAGGGGGTTTCACCATGCTAGCCAGGATGGCCTCGATCTCCTGACCTCGTGATCCACCCACCTTGGCCTCCCAAAGTGCTGGGATTACAGGCTTGAGCCACTGCGCCCGGCCAGACTTTACAAAGTTTTTAAGTGTGTGTTTCTGTTTCTGTCTTCTCCCCCTTCTCTGCACCCCTCTCAAAATAATAAATATTTTGGCTACATTTTACTATTAGGCATCAAATTCCCACTGTTCATAAATATGTGTGGTCAACGAAAAGGCCTTTTGAGGAAAGCTTTCAATATGAATGCAGGTGCAATATACACAACAAAAAGCAATGAACCTGGAAGAAATGGAGGTAACACAGGAAATGTGAGAAAACATTAGCAGCAGTCTAGTTACATCTTCAGAGAAATATGAGAAAGTAGTGTCACCACAGAACAGGAACAGGATTCCATGAGAGAATGAATCATGTAGTAGAAAACAGTGGCATAATAGTATTTAGAGATCATAACCATAGGAGGTGAAAAGTGGTATAAGAGATAAATCCTAAAACTGAGAAATCAAGAAATAGCAGTCAAATATATTGTTTATAATGGCAATAACTTCCAGCGGAAACAGCTAAAATAAAAATGAGTTTGCCTGCAAGAGAGTAGACTGCTATTTTTCATGAAGCCTTTTGATATCATATTATCTTTCTTTTTAAACTCTGTGTATATATTACTTTGATTTAATTATTTTTAAATTTTTAAGAGGCTTGGAATAGTCATAACCTTGCTTAGTATAATAGTTGTGTTCCTGGCAATCACAGAGTAATTTTTAATAAATCAATATTAGTTTTCTTTGAGCCCTTAGTAAATGAAACACATTATTTTAGGCTGTGTGTGAAATTTAGAGACTTGCAAGAAGTCCATTCCTTCCAAGAGTCTATCATTTATTCAGGATGGCAATATTATAAGGCAACATATTCCAAATATTAAATAAGAGTAACAGACTGACACTGTCTATCTCTGGACTTAAGAGAGGAGATGATGTAGGCTTCAGTTCATGGAGAAGGGGGCTAGAGCTGAGTGTTTAAAAGAACCTTGTGATTACACAGAGGAGTGTGGAGGACTTTGGGGTGAAAGGGAGCACACGGGAGCAGAGGCAGGCAGCTCATATAAGACTGTGAGATGAGTAATAAGCCAGGTTGGCAGCAGCATAAGATATGTATTGAAAGGGTGGGGGAAAATCAGTATGAAAGGGCAGCCTGAAGACACCATGTCAGGAGCGGATTTTATCTCATAGGAAATAATAAGTCCCTGAATGTCTTGTATGTGTCTGCAAATTTCTGGAGTGTATGATAAAAGCTGTTACATATGTATAATGTGTAGTGATCAAGTCAGAGGTATTCAGGGCATCCATCACCTGAGTACAATACATTTTTGTTAAGTATAGTCATCCTACTCTGTTATCAACATCATTTAATTTATTCCCTTTATTTTAACCTATTTCTCTTCATCCTCCCCTCTCCCTGCCTGCGCTCACCCTTCCCAGTCTCTATTATCTATTTTTTTCACTTCCTACCTCTATATGTTCAAATTTTTTCTCTCTCACATATAAGTGAGAACATGCAATATTTGTCTTTTTGTGTCTGGCTTATTTCACTCAAGATAACGACCTCCAGTTCTACCCATGTTGCTGCAAATGACAGGATTTCATTCCTTTTATGGCTGAATAGAATTCCATTGTGTAAATATGCTACATTTTCTTTATCCGTTCATCTGTTCATGGATGCACAGGTTGATTTCATTTCTTAGCTATGGTGAATAGTGCTGCACCTGAATGTTTTTGAGCAAGATATAGGCAAGATCAGCCTGCTGGTAATATGTGGCTTGCTGTGACCAGAAGACTAAGCCAGAAGTCAAGAAGGAGTTAAGCAATTATTGCAGCCTTTCAGCTAGGACATGAGAGTGACTTTAACTTGAACAACGGCATTGGCAATGGAAAGGAGGAATATTAGAATGTTAAAGATACAAAAACTTAGGGATACACAATTTTTTCATCTCTGAGGAACATTAAATATTATTTTACCCTAATTGTCACTGTAAATTTCTAGAATGTCATTATAATCAATCAGAGCTTTGACCAGCATGAGTTAACCACTATTACTACTAAGTTGACAAGGCCAAGCAAAGAAACTCAAGGTTTTAGCTTACATTTAGAGCATCTTCGTGACATAAATACAATTCCCATTAGGCATTCTGAAATGCAAAATATTTTTTAAAGTAACTTATGGATGCTTATCACTGCTTTCCTAAACCCCAGTCATACTCCCAGGCTGGAAACCACTGACTGGACCTAGAATGTCTTCATTTATAGGTGAAGAAGCTTAATCACATGTGCCTGAAAACATACTCCAAGTGATGAGCAGCATGGAGTCAAAACAAGCCTCTTGCATCTTGCTTAAAGTTAGCTACATTCTGCTGGGAATTAACAGGACTTGGTATCTGATTAGTAACATTTTTAGGGAACAACTGAATCATTTGAAAAGCAAATAATCATCCTTTCATTTATCTTTTGTTTAAGACTGGCTTTCCATTAGTAAAGGTTTGCTCAGAGCAATGTAAACCATTATTTCTGTGTTAAAATTGGCTGCTAAAACCACCACCTGGATACTTTTGTCTAACATTGATTTCTCAGCTGCTTATTTTCTTACTATCCTGCCATTTTAAATGACAAGCATTACTGTTTCTTGATCCATTATGACATGCCATATTAACAATCATATTGTTTGAAAGTTCCATTGTCATGCACATATATAAATGAGGCTTTAAGAGACTCAAGGTTTGAATTCCTCTTATTCTACTCTGTAACATTTTTTCTTCCATAATTCTGCAAATACAATATCACAAGTGTTGGGCATTAATTGCTTATTCAGATCAATCTCACTGGTCTCCGTAGTGACATGCATATTTTATGATACAAGTCAAGCTGCTAGATTAACAGATGTTTGTTTTTAAAGGAAAGGAAAAGTGAAACAGCAGTCACAGCATCTCTGTCCCTGTATGCATTCAATGTTAAATGCTACATTTAGAGAACAAATTAATATGTGTATTATCTCTGAATTGTCATCACCCCAAGCACTGTCCTCTGTCAATAAGTTATTTTCAGCATTCAGGTAGTCTTTGCCACTAAATCTTTAACATCTGAGAAACCCAAAGCCATGTAAAAGAACCTGGTCATTCTTTTGGTTGTTTTGTTGTTGTTGTTTTTGCATTAAGCATTCCTCATGTATGAGAAACTATGATAATTCAGAATGAAAAATGTGGGAGAAATACCTTTAAAATGTTATCAGCTACATAAAGCCTGACATTTAAGAAAACTATTATGCCCTACTGAAAACAATGTGGGAAGCATAAGCTCTATGGAAAAAAAAAAAAAAAAAAGATTGATTACAGCCTTGAACTTTCTCCACTTGGCCAAAAGGAGAATAAGAGAATGTGAAGCATGAAAGCTCTTTTGACGTGGTGACTGGAAGGGCTGCTGTTGCAATGGACAGTCTGAATCACAGACCGCAAATGAAGGAAGCAAATTCAGAATATCAGGGAAGTGGAGGAAAGTAGAAGAGAAGAACCAGGAGACTGGATGGAAGCAGAGCTAGCTCCGAAATGAGGACTACCCTGTCTGGAAAATAGAAGGCTTACTGATAGTCAGGCAGCATAATTAAGGATCAGTGAAGCTTACAGTGTTGAGAATAGTAACTGACTTCTTTGACTAGAGAGCAGCCTGAATTGGAGGGGACTGTACTGTGGGACCCTGTGAGGTATGAAAGTGGATATCCCAAGGCTGCCTTTCTGATGTCTCCAGAGAGAGACTGTAGAATTACTTTGATGTGATACACTATTGGTAAAAGCCATGACCACATCTGCCTGAGAAAAGAAAATGGTGGAAATGAGGGAATAGAAACATTCCATTTTCAAACGTGTAGTTAAGATGTTTGCAAATTCTTGTCCCAAACGCCAGGAAAGAAAGTGGATGAATCAATGCCTACTGCAAGAATAGTTTCTGTGCCTTGCTAATAGGGAAGCAGGAAGTATCATTATCTGGGCCACTGAGGCTGCCTGAAACAGGAGAAATCCTGGATAACATAAGTTAAATACAGAAAAGCGACAGAAGGATGTAGTGAGGAGGAGAAGATGACCGCAGAAAAAAGGAAGATGGAGGAAATGAATATAATTTTAGCTTTTCATAGAAACTGATAGTGTGATTAATAGGAAATTTGTGAAAATTTGGGAGGTTAAATAATTGCAAATTATTTTATGCATAATATGACACCACAGTGTCTCTAAAATTTGTTTTTTAAGGCTGGGCACGGTGGCTCATGCCTGTAATCTCAGTACTTTGGGACGCTGAGACAGACAGATTGCTTGAGCCCAGGAGTTCAAGACCAGTCTGGGCAACATGGTGAAACCCCATCTCTACAAAAAATACAAGAATCAGCTGGATGTGGTGGTGAATGCCTGTAGTTCCAGATACTTGGGAGGCTAAGGTGGGAGGTTCACTTGAGCCCAAGAAGTGGAGGCTGCAGTGAGCCATGATCACACCACTGCACTCCAAGTTGGGCAACAGAATGAGACTCTGTCTCAAAAAGAAAAAAAAAAATCTTTTTTAAAAAAAGAGTATAATTTCGTGGCAGGCAGACTTCTAGCCTTTGGTCTGTCCAAATTCAGGAGGGACAAGAGGGTCTCAGCTGGACATTCAAGGTCTATTTTAACTCTATAATTCTGTGATTTGGTGAAGGATCACCAGTTATGAAGGATAATTAGCCATTCAGTAAGAGACCTGCAGAATATTAAGAAATTCATTCTGTTCATTTCTGACATTCCTACCCAGGTAAAATCAGTTATGTTTAGTTTCTTTAAAAAGCCACATAAGCACAGTTCTAATGGTGTGAAATCCCTGTACCAGGCATTCATCTATAATTATTTATAATTGCATTATTTGTCATGGTTTACAAAACACAAATGCAAAAGTTTTTACTAGAGCACATATTTCACTATGTGAAAATTATTTCCCTAGACTACTGCATATATGTTGGATGGCCTCATTACTCAGTATCAGTAAACAGTTAACTGATAAAAATGTTATTCTGGACACTCAGGTGAGAGGGGAGAAGCCCATTTTAGCTCAGAGTTGATGATGCTAACAACTTACTCTTACACGAAAGGACAAACCCAGACCACTTGTAATGAGTGAATTAAAAAAAGGCAATAGGAATAAACATGGAACCAGGGAGATCATCAAAATCACCAATCTGTTTTAAAAAGTAGAAAGGATTTTATTTCAACTTTGGAAGAACATAGGAAATAAAAGCAAACACAAAATGTTTAAAAGTTCTTAAATAATATTTTTGTTCAACTTAATTTACATCTTTTTATGTATATAATACTATATGTAGAATAGCATGATTTTTTTATGTTTAAAGATGAAGGAGCTCTACAAAAGCTAAAGTAACAAAGAAAGGCAGAGGCACCTTAATAAGAATACTTAAAATGTATGTGTACAATCACTTTGGAAGAACAATAGATTATTTGTGTCTGTGTATTTTAAGGAAGCTGTAGAAAGATTTGGTTAGCCATTATTTATTTACTTGAAACCTGTATTGCTATCAAAATTATTATCAAAATAATCCATGGACAAACTTTGTCTTGGGTTAGATCTCCTGGCAGCAGACCCTCTGACAAGGTCTGTTGAGGGAGTTCTCTCAGAAGACACCTGTCATTGAGCGAAGGAAAAAGCAGAAGGGAGGAAAAGGAGTCAGACACAAATAAATGGGTTCAGGAGAAGTCTAGCCTCAGCCTGGTTGCACGGGCAGGTAGGATGATTATGGAAACAGCTCCAGGGGTTGAGTCCTGCTCCCAGACAGCACCCACTAGCTAAGAGCAGTCCTCCAGAGAAGGGTGCAGAAGTGAGCTCTTAGCTCTTAGCTGCCAACAATCACAGCAGCTGAGGCATAGGCACATCACCCTGGTATACATTTATTTGTCTCTCTCAGTACTTTATGCAAAAAAAAAAATATATATATATATACATATATATGTGTGTGTGTGTGTGTATATATATATATATCCTCAGGCTGTTGTTGCAGTATCTGTCCATCCCAAGTGTTCAATTAATAGCTAATGGGTTAATGAACAGTTGGATAGGTGCTACAAAAAAAAGACACTGAAGAACCAGATTCTAAGAAATAAATCATAATAATAACCAGCATCTAGAAAACATTTCCCATGTGCAGACACACTGCTTGGATTATTTTCATCAGGTAGGAATTGTTATTATCTTGATTTTATGCCTGCAGAAACTGAGATGGGTGTTTTCCAGAGCCACATGGCTGGTGTGACATCAGAGCTGACACATTTAACTTCTTCGTTACACCAAATGCTCAGAAATTAGGAAGGTGAAATAAATGGGGTGAAACAAATATTGATAACTACTTATCCTGAGTCATTTATAGCTTCATAGAATGGCTTTGTTTTCCTTTCAGAAGATAGAATTAACAGCTGCATTTTCTTCGTTCTATAACAAATGGACAGGTATGTAGACTCCAACATACTCCTTGAATAAAAATGAGAAATTCTAGAATCCTTGGATCATGCAGAGTACTTGAAACATCCAGAAGATTCTCAGTATTTTTGTCTCTGCTATATTACAGATTAACCATTGACTGTGAACATATATAATTATACAATCTAAATTGATTATGTTTAGGCCTGCCTGTAGTTTAAAATATACTATGAGTATTATTACAAGGCATGAGATTAAAATGGATGTTAATTTTTCAGTATTCCTCCTAAGCACAAGTTTCCAAGCCCAAATCTCATGAATGGAATGTGAAACAGCCTCTGATACATTTGAGGCCTTTCTAATGAGTTGCTTAGCTCTTCTTCAGGGTAATTACTGATTTGTTCTGTGCTGTATATGAGATAACTGACTTAAAGTTTAAGCCAAAATCCCTCTGTAATTCACTTGACATATTAGAGAAAGAAATAAAATAACACATTTTAAACAAACACTGATGTTTTCTTAAAGTGAGATAAGTATCTGGCTACTTACAAATCATTAAAAATTATGTATCTGGATTTTAGAAAGAGAGAACCTATATTGGTTTCTCTTCAGTGTGTGCCCAGGGAGTTGTGTTCAACTCTCTCGGCTGTCATTCAGCTGTGTTAATTGTGACTGGCAAACACAGAATCCAAGTCCGCACATTCATAATAATAGTTCTGACTCTTCTGACAAGACCGCTAAGTAGGTCATGATTTTATGCCAAAAGGAAATGGCGTTTTGGTGGCCAAAGGAATGATTGCTGGGTTTTTTTTTTAATATAATTCGTGGAAATCTATTCTGCAATCTAGTGTTAATGTCATTTTTGTAGTTTCTCATTCCAAATTCATCACTTTGCCCACCATGTCCCATTTTGCCCTTCCAACCAGGACATAGTAGTGGGATTTCCTTTAAAATATTTTATTTATTTATTTATATTTATATTTTTGAGACAGGGTCTTGCTCTGTCACCCAGGCTGGAGTGCGGTGATGTGATCACAGCTCACTGCAGTCTCAACCTTCTGGGCTCAATCAATCTTCCGACCTCAGCCTTCCAAGTAGCTGGGACTGCAGGTATGCCCCACCACACGCAGCTACTTATTTTTATTTATTAATTAATTTATTTTTTGTACAGACAGGGTCTCACTATGTTGTCCAGGCTAGTAAAATCTTTTAAAACTGAGGAAAGCATTTTGTGATACTGTAACTATAGTTATTACTACTTCAGAGTAAACACATCAATCTAGCTAGTTGTCAGGGCATAATTTTTGTAATACCTTTTACTTCTTTTGGAGGAAAAGCCATTGAGACAGCAATTCATTTATTCACTTGCCGGGCATCTCCTTTAAGTTAGTGTCTGCTTGATTCAAAAGTGATTATGGAAATGTGAAAGCTAGGCACAGATTGGGACAATTTGTTGCTATTGTGGCTTTTCTTTTATCATTGTTATAATGGTATTTATGAAATAAATGTAAAACAGGATTTTTAAAAAGTAGTGATCATGAGAGCTAAGAAGTTGTCAGAAAGATATGTAAGTCATTTTGGACTTAAAAGAATTTATCCCACCTCAAATACTTCCAGAAAACGTGATTCTACATAGACAACCACTTGCCACTTCCCAGTGTGGTAATTGGCAACACTTAGATTTACTACATGCAAAGTTCTGTACTAATAATGGATTTTCTACCTTTCAGCATTCCATACCCACATGACACTATTTTCTAGATGAGGAAAGAAACTTAGAGAATCAGTAACTCCTCCAGAGTCACATAGCTAGTAAGGTGTGCCTGGGATTTGATCCAGGTGGTCTACCTCTCCACCTCATCACTTCCCTTGAGTGTGACCTGTGGTCAAAGAGAAACAATGCATTATTGTTGATATTATTAAGAAACTGATTTATCAAGCCAGATTTTAAAATAATGTAAATCTTGGCCAGGCACAGTGGCTCATACCTATTCATCCCAGCACTTTGGGAGGTTGAGGTGGGCCTATCACTTGAAGTCAGGAGTTCGAGACCAGCCTGGCCAACATGATGAAACCCTGTCTCTACTAAAAATACAAAAATTAACTGGCTGTGGTGACGTGTACCTGTAGTTCCAGCTACTCGGGAGGCTGAGGCAGGAGAATGGAGTGAACCCGGGAGGCAGAGCTTGCAGTGAGCTGAGATCATGCCACTGCACTCCAACCTGGGTGACAGAACGAGACTCCGTCTCAAAAAAAAAAAAAAAAAAGAAAAAATGTCGTAAATCTGAATGTGTGCTTTGTGATTCATAAATTCTTGTCAGATAAAGAGTATGTGGTGGGGCAGCCACAAACTCAAACAAGGATCTTCATGGGCCTGGAATATTGTGGGCTCAAATTCTCTCTCTCCTATGACACTTTCTTTAATCCTCATTCCCACTTACTCCACAAAACCTTCTTAATCCTCCTTCCCTCTCTGAGACCAGTTAATCCTTCTTTCTCTTTTGATCTCCTACTGTAGTTCTCTATACAGCTCTGTGACAGCCCTTATTTTGCATTAATGTTAGGGTTAAGTAAAAGTCTCCCTCACTGGATTGTGGACTCTTTAAAGGCAAGAGTCCTATTTTACTGAACAATGAACTCTAGTGCATGGCATATAGTAGGTGCACAACAAGTTTTTGTAATGAATTAATTAATATAAATGGCCACACAGTAATGTCACTTTCTCACTCATCTCTAATGGAAGTTCCTACTTGGACAGGGAGAGGACATTCATAAAAGGTCAAAACATAATCTATATTATATGATACTAGAGAAAAACATCTTTTCATACTATCCGCAACAAATGTATGTACTCAATAAATATTGGTTGAGTCATAATCAACTGTTAAAAACTTCCAATGAGCTTGCGAATTCAAGAATTTACTGGGAAGTTTACCAAAAAATTAATTGTAACTCACATAGCTTTTAAGAGACACAGGATCTAAGAATACTCAGGACAAGAGACCTTTAAATTTGCACTCCCCTCAGTAATTTTAAAAGTGAATATGAGGGCCCTCCTCTCCCTCAGTTGTTCCTGCAGTGAAAGAAGGAGATCACTTTGGGAGAGTTCAAACATGATATTGATCTCCTACACTGCTGGGAGACATAATGGATTCTTTTTTTTTTTAGGTTAAGAATGGAGCTTTGTTTGGAAGAAAAGGGGTCCTGCAAAATGTGATAAACTTTCCAAATATCCTACAAAGTCTCTTTGTCATTTTGTAAAAGTGGACATACTGCCTTTGTTTTTGTGTGATCAAGTTTGACTCATTCTGCAAAGCCTGAGGGTTGCATTTAAAATTGGCATTAATTTTGTTTTTCACAGGCTTAGCTTTTTTCCCTAAGGCTTCTAACAAATTCTAGTTGGCTTCTGTCTCTATTATTGACCATGTGTACCAAGTGGAATATTGTCTATAAAAATTTGAAGGCATCTGTTGCTTTGCAAAGACTATGTGCCTTTTATGCCTTAGGTAAGCTTATCAATTCCAGTCCCCTTTAAGAGGAGGCTGACCATGCCCATGGTTGCAGAGGTGAAAATATAAAGAGAAGCAAATGTGGCTTGAGGCAGCAGAAGGCTAAGAGGCTCTTCAGAGCCTGTGCTCACTTTGTCTTTGAGTGAAGCTGCATCTTTGCAGAACAGCATCTCTCATTGCAAATGTCTTTGGAAGGCTCAAGCATATTTGAAAAAAATAAAAGAGGCATAACTAAACAAAACATAATCTCAAACAAAAGTGATAGAGAAGGTCGAGCCAGGACACATATAAACAGGTTTCGATGGGATGAGAAGTTATTCGAAGGACTCCAAATAACTGTAGGAAGCCAGAAAGAGCATCGTCTATTTCTTCTCAGAAGGATAATCCCAAGATTCTTATCTATATCCCCTGACTCACTCCTCTTCATCCCCTCTATCAGCCCAACTCAACTACTGCCTGAAAGATCTATCAATACCATTCTTACTCAACAGGATCAACATTAGGCTATACATGATTCTGAACTTGCTGAGTTCATAGTTCATTGATATGTGGCTAAAAAATTATTTTTCTGTGTGATCCACAATTCAGAAAATAAAATGTAGGTATGGATGGCAGGTAATCTCTTTTTCTACATGTTGCTTCCTGTCAAAGCCAATTCTTCTGCCATTTTAGTGGAAGAATAAAAAGAGTAACTACCCATAGAGTTGAGTCAGCTAAATTCACATAAAGTCTTAGCATCAAAAGCATTTATAAGGATTTTTAAATCTATTTGCATATTTTCTTCCTCTGCCCATGGAGGTAAATGTCAATTCCATTATTATAAATCTGATTTCCAGTCTCATAATTTTCTTTGTCTCTCCTGCTTCATTTATACTTTTCCTAAAACTTGGGAAAAAATTGTTCAATTACACAAAGAGCCCAGTAGCCCAGTGGCTATTAAGTTGTTAAACAAGCCCCCATTCTGTTTTCATTCTGTAATTATTTCTTAAATCAAGCCTGTCATAGCCATCTTGCTAATAAGTTAATTATCCTGAAACAAAGATCAATTTGGTGTTTTGGGAACTTGGCACAAACAATATTAACACAAAGTTATAGACCTGGGAATAGTGAGTAAGGGAAAAAAATGAGGATGGTTGTTTAAACGGCTCTGAATTTGGAAATGACCCTCAAGCTAAAAATAGGAAGGAAAAACAAATGAATGTGGGATAACTAGGAACATAGGATTTGTTCTTGCAGAGCTGAAATAGCTTAATGCTTAAGAGCACAGGCATTGTAGTAAGACAGACTTGAGTTCTTATCCAAGATGTGTTCTTCCCTAATTGTATGACCTTAAGTAAGTACTTAGCCCTTTAAATTCTTTCCTTGGGAAAGTGTTACGTTGTGATTGTTCTGGGATTTAACTGGGATGTTTGCAAGATGCTTTGCCTATTACCTAGCATATATAGTAAATGCTTAATAAATGGTAACTCGTGCCATGCACATGAGCCCACCTGTCACATTCCTGTGTGCACATCACAGCACCCACTCACTACAGACACATGCCCGGGGATTTCTGGTAGAGAATAGTCAGCTACCAGGTGTTAAAATCCCAAGAAAGCTTTCAAATAACTGTAAGAAAGGGACATCTCCACTTCTCAGAATAATCCCAAGATTTTAAGGCAGAGGCACCCTCATCTTCTTCAAAGAAGTTACATCTTTCTTACCTTCATTTCTTCTCACGGCACTTCCTCTCCCTGGTATGCCCTTCCTTTCCTTTCTTCACCTGCTTAGTCTCACTTGTTCAGAACCTCCCCGAGCCCCACATTGCCACACGTACCCACCGCCTGGCCCCCAGGACCTCCAAGCACACCTCCATCACAGCCCTTCCCACAATGAAGTAATGATTGTCTTAGCAGTCTCTTAGCGCTTCCTCCGTCATGAGGGCAGAGATGTTGCCGTGTTTGACTGAATTAAATTATTTCCCCCAAGTCATCCTTACTTTGAGTCCACTTCTCCAACAGGGGGAAACATTAGCACAATTTTTCTAGCAGCTACTTTACTATCCAGAATGATTGTCCACTAATCCAATTAAATTTTTTTTATAAACGTTAAGCTTCTCACTACTGGCAACATTAAATGTGTGTATTAACTAAAAAGAAATTTGGGCTGGGAGCACTGACTCACATCTGTAATTCTAGTACTTTGAGAAGCCAAAGCAGGAGAATCACTTGAACCCAAGAGTTCGAAACCAGCCTGGGAAACATAGTGAGACCTTGTCTCTACAAAAAATTTAAACATAAAACATTAGCCAGGTATGGTGCCACGTGCCTGTAGCCCCAGCTACTCAGGAGGCTGAGGCAGGAGCATCACTTGGGCCCAGAAGTTAGAGACTGCAGTAAGCTATAATCATCCCACTGCACTCTAGTCTAGGCAACGGAACAAGATGGTCTCTAAATAAATAAAATTAAAATCTAAAATCCAAATGCTTTTTCTACTTTATTAGTGGTATCTCTCATCATAATGTCCTGTCTTCCTACTGCAAGATGCATTCCCCTTAGTTTTCCATCTTCTAAGCTGTTCTTTTTGATTCCACTTGATCTCCATTGAATCTTACAATAATTATGAACTGACCATATTTGGCCATGGTAGTTAACGTCAACATTGCAGGAGATAAATTTTTTTAAAGGATGAATCACATGGACTTAAACAAGTAATAATAAAAGGAAAGAGAAGGAAAAATAATAAAAGAAAATAGAATGAGCCTGATCTTCCCAGGGCCTAAATTAGCCCCTAGTCACACATCTGTTGCTCAGGCAGCACAGCGGTTTTTTTTTGGGCTTTCAGGGTACCACTTAGAGCTCTGTAGCAGGGAGACACTCGAGCATTAAAGAGAATGGAGCCTGTAATTAGGAGAGGTACCAATGTCACATGAGGCTGAAATTTGACTTGTGAGGCTCTAACGAATTTCTTTAGTTTGGAAGCTTTCTTGGCAAAGCTTTAAATCTCAATGCCACTACTTTGTAGTTTTGCAAAGCCTCAAATTGCTGGAATGCTGGGAGGAGAGAAGAGAAAATAGAAAGGGGAAAAGGGTATGTTAATTAATTTAATTTTCTGGTTAATTCAGCTTGACGAGTATTTGTCTAACTGCTGGGCTCAGAATGCTGTAGGTGCAGTAGAGAAAAAATGAGAACTGCACAGTGTAATTCTTGTCTAAAACGAGCATATCATTTTTCTCCATTTTCTCCCTTTAACACTTTCTTTACCAAGTCATTTCAAAGTATTTTAGTCCTCACTAGTGGTTTAATAAGTACAGAAAAGCCAATATGATTTAATCTTGCTTCCATGCATCTCCAATGATCTAACACCTAGAACAAAGTAGGTGTTCAATATATCTATATTGAATTGAATTGCATCATGTAGGTGGTATACAAGATTGGGTCCAATCTATATGGATCTCAAGAGATACTCTAAAAGTTTATTTATTTGATGAAATCTATTAATCATCCTATTTTCTGGGCTACAGATCCCTTTCTTAAGCAACTTTTGATTGAGAAGCAATGCATTATCTAGTCAGTATCATCTTAATGAAATCTTAAATCCTCTTGGTATTTACTACTTTGGGGTTTATTTCAGCTACCCCCATTAGAAGTAAGTGCTTTCTGCAGCAACTTAGTTTTAGAAGTGTTCTGTCATAGTACCCAAAGATTAGCGAGCAGAATATTGGGCACTTGATATCTGCTCATGATCTGGACATTGGTCAAGCTAAGGATGTTTGCTCCGGGGCTGTACCTGAATCTATAAAATTTAGACAATCGGCCACTGCAGCCACTCTCCCTTCAGCTAAAGAATTGTTCCGAACCCCGATTACCACCACTGACTTGGATTCTTTTCCCTTGGGCCCTTTTCTCTCAACCACAACCTCCTGCATGGCCTGAAACTTAGCCTCTCCCTTCTTATTGTTAGTGGTCTGGCTTTGAATCAACTGTCTCCTAATTAGACAACTAGATCAAGGGCCTCTGGGAAAGGAGTCTGGAATGCTTTCTCTCAGTCAAAGGGGATAGGGGGCCAAAGCCCTGGTTGGGCTGTGAGGGAGGGGCAGCTAAGCCGGGCCCAAGTGTGTGGGTGCTGGTGGCTGGAACTCTGGGACAGAACCAGAGCAGCTTCTTTAGGAAGTGCCAGACCAGACATGGCCCATATCAGAAGTCCATTCTCCCATCTCAGAGAGGCTCTTGGAAGGAGGCTAGGCCCACTCTTCCTTTGATTCCTGAGGGAGACCGAATAGTGATGAGAGGAGAAAAACAGAATCCATGCTAGATGACCTCAATCCTCTCAGCAAACTAAAAGGCAGGGTTATTTGCAAAGAGGTTTTAGAAGGCTGCTGTGGGTGCAACTAGAGTCAACAATAGACAAAGAGGATTGCTGGGCAGTAGCCGGTTTCCCTGTAGCTTTAAGCTACCAACCCACAGAGACCCATAGGAGTTGGGAAGTCATCTGCCTCTTGCAGTCAACTTTGCCTGCCCTTGCTCCTTCTGATTTCCTGGCCAGTCTGCAGGAAGGTTCTTCTGCCAACAACCACAGCCACCCAGCAAGGTACATGCATCATGCAGAGAAACAGAATCACCTACTAAGGTCCCCAAATGGGAAAGAAGATAAAGAATATTTCAGTATATTGCATCTGGACCTGGCTTGGAACAGTTTCTGAGGATTCTTGGGGGTCCATCCTAAGACTACTTCCAAAAGCCCTGCTTTGTTCTGCAAGTGCCCAGCTAAGATCTGATCCTGCCAGCCTTGGCATCTGCATCTGTCTGATGCAGACAGATGTGGATTTGGATCCTGGCTCTGCAATGTAGTTACACAACCTGGACAAGTTATTTAATCTCTTTGAGGCTCAGTTTTTGAATCTTTAAAATGGAGATAATGTTTTATAATGTTATTGTAGGAATCGAATAAATCCATATAAAATCCAAGTGATAAATTAAAATTGATTAAAAATATATAAAGAAAACCTCTAATGCAGTGCGTGGCACATAGTAGTTGTTCTATAAATGGCGTTACCTGGTGCTCCTGTTGTTGAGTGCTGATGAAGATTCCAAAAAATATTCTCTGAGCTAATGTCGTAGGAATAATCAAAGTTATCTTAAGTTAACCTTCTCTGCTAGGTTTCTATAGCAGAATAAATCAAAGTCACTATTACATTGTTAAGCTTCAAGTTCAAGGAGAAGTTTTTCATAAAACAGTTCATAAATATCACAACAATTTTATCTAGTATCTCTTTATTGTGTTGACTTTTTCCCCACAAAGTTCTCTGGGTGCTGCCTATATCCAGTGAAATAAAGATTCTGTACAGAAGGCTTAGAAAATAAGTGTTTTACTCAGATATACACAGCCTTCAAGTGTTCTGTACTCATCCCTTTGCATACCAATCATGTCTGTTTTTAGATCTGTCTTCTTTCATGATTTGTCCTTCTTTCATTCTGTTAAAAAAAAAAAAAAAAAGTATGTTCTGCCGAGCTTGGTTCAGCAGGGCTGTACCACAGGAATTCTCATCAAAACATGGGACTGACTCTACTTTCTCAGAGAATTGTTCCCACCCATCTCACTCACCACGTCCACTTAGGGTGTTTCTCTTTCAAATTTTGTAGTTAATTATGAGGCTTTAGAAATATGGTTCTGCAAAGTAGTCTCAATGGTTGTTACTCCATTGCTGATAACTTCACTCCAGGAGCCATGAGTTTTTAAAGTTTATTACTCTTTTAGTGCAATCTTCAATTTTTAGTTGAAGAAAAACAAAGTCACTGCAAAGAGAACACCAATCAATCAATCTTTTGGAAGGACATCTCCAAACATATAAAAGAAATTTTGAAGGGCCAGTTATTTGCATGTTGAAGGAGCTTCAGTAACAAACAAGAAATGCCATTGGTGGAGAGCCTGCTTAATTGAAATCTCTTGCATGAATCAAGGGAGAAGTAAAAATTTCAAGAAGCTCATTTGGTTCTTAGAGAATGACATTTATGGGATATATAACACTGAAACAAAACAGCCAATTTATTTCCCCATCAAGAAGGAGAGGAAAAAAAATGGGAGACAGACCTAAGTTTAATCAAAAGCAGAATCGCAGAGGAAAGATTGAACTGGTACCATCCCTTTTCAGTCCATTTAGGGTGTCTCATAGACATAACATTCCTCATTATGTGGCAAGCCCTATCTCTATTGCAGTTTGAAAATCAGAGCCAAAAGAAAATAAAAACAAAAACTCATTTCCGCCATTAAAAATGCAAACCATGATTATAGTTTTCTCCTCAGATGGTGCATAATTCTCCTCCCTCTGCTATAATTCCCTTTCCTAATCTAGATATATTTTGTAGACTTTTGAAAGTTGTTACTGCATTTGTTATTCAAATTAAAACATGTGTTGTGAATGAACTAGGGAATTTGGTGAGCATTTCATTTTGAAATTTCCAATTGACCTTTCTAGCCCTCTTACATTAAATGACATAAAACAGATTATGCAGACCACATCCTCTGCAAATTCTGTCCTTAGGAATAAGAAAAGGATTTTCTTAAGATTCCTAGACATTAAATAACAATTACCTAAAACATAGCATCCATCTAATCACAGAATTTCAGAGCTGTGAGCAACTTTTGACATCATCTGGTCTATTGTCCTGCAATTATATCTCCCTGGATCCTTTTCTGACCCATGAAATGTAAATAAATTTTTATTCCTAGAAACTCATCACTCTACCTATGCTACCGCTACAGCACTATCACTCCTGCTACCCTTTGTATTTTGAAGTTAACATCCAAGGTTCTTGTAGCTGAAAACTTTTTCTTTTTATTATTATTACTATTATTATTATTATTATTATTATTATTATACTTTAAGTTTTAGGGTACATGTGCACAACGTGCAGGTTTGTTACATATGTATACATGTGCCATGCTGGTGCGCTGCACCCATTAACTCGTCATTTAGCATTAGGTATATCTCCTAATGTTATCCCTCCCCACTCCCCCCACCCCACAACAGGCCCCGGTGTGTGATGTTCCCCTTCCTGTGTCCGTGTGTTCTCATTGTTCAATTCCCACCTATGAGTGAGAACATGCGGTGTTTGATTTTCTGTCCTTGCGATAGTTTACTGAGAATGATGATTTCCAGTTTCATCCATGTCCCTACAAAGGACATGAACTCATCATTTTTTATGGCTGCATAGTATTCAATGGTGTATATGTGCCACATTTTCTTAATCCAGTCTATCATTGTTGGACATTTGGCTTGGTTCCAAGTCTTTGCTATTGTGAATAGTGCCTCAATAAACATACGTGTGCATGTGTCTTTATAGCAGCATGATTTATAGTCCTTTGGGTATATACCCAGTAATGGGATGTCTGGGTCAAATGGTATTTCTAGTTCTAGATCCCTGAGGAATCGCCACACTGTCTTCCACAATGGTTGAGCTAGTTTACAGTCCCACCAACAGTGTAAAAGTGTTCCTATTTCTCCACATCCTCTCCAGCACCTGTTGTTTCCTGACTTTTTAATGATCGCCATTCTATCTGGTGTGAGATGGTATCTCACTGTGGTTTTGATTTTCATTTCTCTGATGGCCAGTGATGATGAGCATTTTTTCATGTGTTTTTCAGCTGCATAAATGTCTTCTTCTGAGAAGTGTCTGTTCATATCCTTCGCCCACTTTTTGATGGGGTTGTTTATTTTTTTCTTGTAAATTTGTTTGAGTTCATTGTAGATTCTGGATATTAGCCCTTTGTCAGATGAGTAGGTTGCAAAAATTTTCTCCCATTCTGTAGGTTGCCTGTTCACTCTGATGGTAGTTTCTTTTGCTGTGCAGAAGCTCTTTAGTTTAATTAGATCTCATTTGTCAATTTTGGCTTTTGTTGCCATTGCTTTTGGTGTTTTAGACATGAAGTCCTTGCCCATGCCTATGTCCTGAATCATACTGCCTAGGTTTTCTTCTAGGGTTTTTATGGTTTTAGGTCTAACATGTAAGTCTTTAATCCATCTTGAATTAATTTTTGTATGAGGTGTAAGGAAGGGATCCAGTTTCAGCTTTCTACATATGGCTAGACAGTCTTCCCAGCACCATTTATTAAATAGGGAATCCTTTCCCCATTGCTTGTTTTTGTCAGGTTTGTCAAAGATCAGATAGTTGTAGCCATGTGGCATTATTTCTGAGGGCTCTGTTCTGTTCCACTGGTTTATATCTCTGTTTTGGTACCAGTACCATGCTGTTTTGGTTACTGTAGCCTTGTAGTATAGTTTGAAGTCAGGTAGCGTGATGCCTCCAGCTTTGTTCTTTTGGCTTAGGATTGACTTGGCAATGCGGGCTCTTTTTTGATTCCATATGAACTTTAAAGTAGCTTTTTCCAATTCTGTGAAGAAAGTCATTGGTAGCTTGATGGGGATGGCATTGAATCTATAAATTACCTTGGGCAGTATGGCCATTTTCACGATATTGATTCTTCCTATCCATGAGCATGGAATGTTCTTCCATTTGTTTGTATCCTCTTTTATTTCCTTGAGCAGTGGTTTGTAGTTCTCCTTGAAGAGGTCCTTCACATCCCTTTTAAGTTGGATTCCTAGGTATTTTATTCTCTTTGAAGCAATTATGAATGGGAGTTCACTCATGATTTGGCTCTCTGTTTGTCTGTCATTGGTGTATAAGAATGCTTGTGATTTAAAACATGACTATTTCAATTTCAAAACACTGTTTAAAAATCCCAAAGCCAAGAAAACCTAATGTATGTAAGGGCTTCACAATTTTTTCACTACTGACATTTTATGAGATGGGATAAATCTTTGTTGTGAGGATGGCTGTCCTGGGTACTGTAGGATATTTAGCAGCATCCCTGGCAAGTAGCCCCCCGACCCCCTGCAAGTGTGACAACCAAAAATGTCTCCTGCCATTGCCACGTTTCCTTGGGGGAGTGGGGATCGTTTCTGCTTGTTAAGTATCAACATATGTTGTTTATGAAAAACAAGTGAGAAAAAAAGGTTGATGATCTAGAAGCCAGTTCTCCCTTCACCATACACACAACCTCTCCAACACTGAATGTCATCATTTTGTAAAAATCTTTGCCAATTAAGTGGCAATTATGATAATATTCAATCAGAATGCTCTTCAGGGTTCAGTGCCATAATATTTGCTAAAAGAATTAAAAGAAAATTCCCATGCCACTCTGGAGCTGTAGAAGTGAGATGTTGTAGAAAATGAAATCTGACTTAATTCTGTCGTCCTGATATGAGAGTAAATTGGCTTCAGCAGCATCTGCGCCATCCCATCGCTGAGTTGACTATATGAATGTTATCTTCATTCCTCATGGCTCTACGTTTGTATGTCCAAAGCTTAAGTGGTCAGTTGAAGAATCTACATGTGAATAGCTAGTACATAGTAGTTATTCAACAAATACTTGTTAAATGATTTTATGAATTGTGCTTTATCTTTTCCTCTTGAATTGGACAATCAGCCATTTTAGTCTATGCTGGAAATAAAAATATTCTTGTTCAAATTACTCGGAGGATATAAGACCCCCTAGAAAGTCTCAACATTTCTTATATTCCTCACTCTACATCCCCAAGTTTTAAAAAAATGTGTATGTGTTTGAGAGAGGGAGAGATCATATGCATGTATGTTACAGAAGCAATCAAAAATATATGGGACATGGTCTCTCAGCCATAGGGTCTCAAAGAGAGAAATGAAAGTGACAATTTGTGTCGGCTTTATGCTGGGATATTAAATAGACCATCTCTGTAGCCCTCACAACAATCCCTTGAGGTGGATATTATCACCACTATTGTACAGATGCTAAGAAATAAGTTGCTCAAAGTCAGACAGCTGCTACACGGGAGAGCAGAAACTCCAGGTAAGCACTAGCTGTGTTTTCAGCTGTCTGAACCGGGTTTACAAGCCTCCCATGGCTCACTTGGCCTCATGTGCCCCCTTGGCCTCGGTTGCTTCTTGAATGGAGAGCTCTGTCTGCTACTGCCCTGACTGTCACCGCATATCCTAACCTTGGTGATGGCCCCAGCCAGCCTCTTCAAGGTTGAGGGCTGGACCTCATCATTCTCACCATTGTGGGATCTCCTGCAGAGCCAGTACCTAGACCCCAGCAGACCAGACTTACAGAGGTGCTGGCTCCTTTCAGCACTTCTAGATTCAGGGGCTGTGCTGCTCCCTGAGCCCTGGCTTCCCAGTGGCTGCTCAGAGAGGCTGGGCAGTGCAACCAAGAAGTGGGGGGACCCAACTCCCCCTAGGAAAACTTGGAGCAGTGAAAGACAGGAGACTGGAGGAACCAGCAGCTGAAGTCCCCTCACTTCCTCCCCCTACCAGACTGGCCTGAGATAGAGTAGCTCCATGTAGCCTTTCTGGAGACCATGTTGCCGGCTGTGTTTATTAATGAAGCTGGGGTGCAGCTCATAACATTGCCCTTCTTCTTTGCCTTACTCCCCTTTTCCACTTCACGCTTAATGCCCACACACTGTTAAAATGTTAACTTGGAAGTTTTGCCTTAGTTTCCATTTTTTAGGGAACCCTGGCTAAAACATAAATCTTTAATTTATAAAATGACAGTGCTGCTGCCCATCCCTCAAAAGTTCAATGAAAAATAGAAACAAAACCCCTGTTAATAGATATTGCCCCAGACTGATGATAACTAACAGATATCTGAAAAGAAAAACAGTCAGCATATGTAGATGTGAAAAGCAGTGCGTTGAGATGGCACTCACTGTACCTTTGTGGCCACCTTGTATCTGCCCTAACACTACCTGCTTTTCTCCCCTTGCTTTTAGACAGGAGGGCAGTGTTAACACATACTGGAGCAGAATGGCTGTATTTGTCTCACTGTAATGACCATATGCCACGTGGTAGGAGGAAGGTGTCAGTCATCCCAAGTTCAAGTCCTAACTCTTCTGCTTATTAGCCGTATGACTTGAGAAGGTCATAAAATCTCTGGGTAAATATTTCCTCTCCTATAAAGTAGAAACAAGGAAGGTCAGAGAGCGGTAGGGGAAAGAGGAGCAATAAAGAAACCTTTGAAGGAGCAGCCATTGACTTAGAAGGAAATCCAGGAAAGGATTTCTGTCCAGGAAGCATGAGAAGAAACTTTTTCAAGGCAGAGAGAGCTCCTGATGTTTCAGAAGCCCCTGATAATTCAAGACTTTGCTGAGGTAAAACCATCTGGTGCTGAGAATTTTTTTATTTCTAAATATCAGACAGGCCTGGCATGGTGGCTCACACCTGTAACCCCACACTTCAGGAGGCCAAGGCAGGTGGATCACTTAAGGCCGGAGTTCGAGACCAGCCTGACCAACATGGTGAAACCTCATCTCTACTAAAAATACAAAAATTAGCCAGGCCTGGTGGCATGTGCCTGTAATCCCAGCCACTCGGGAGGCTGAAGCAGGAGAATCGCTTGAACCTGGGAGGCGGAGGTTGCGGTGAGCCAAGATGGCACCACTGCACTCCAGTCTGGGCAGTAGAGTGAGTGAGACTCCATCTCAAAAAATAAATGAAAGTAAAACAGAGCCTCTAAGAGAGAAGACCCAAAACAAAACAATCATAGACCTAAATCAACAAGATGGAAGGTGGTGATGACTTCACATAATTAAAAAGTTGGACTTGATTTTATTCCACAGATCTTGTTATATAGAAACAACCAGCTATGCCTTGGGATCAAAATCCAGAGCAATCAAATAGAGATTACAGTGAAGATGAACGAAAGGGAAAGCAGAAATGGAGAGAAGGAGGAAGAAAAGCAGGTGAAAAGAGAAGACAAAAAGGAGAGGACATGGAAAAGGAGCTGGAAGATGGATAGGAAAAAGAAAAGGGAAAATGAGGAACAATAGCCCAAGAAAAGACTAGTCAGCAAATCCCTCATGGACACTCTCCAGGCAAAGTTTAAATTAAACAAGTACCCCACAATACAAGAGAGTCTAGCACTCTCATTTGAATTTGACATGACATATAAACAGATAAGTCAATGGTTTTGTAAAAAGAGGAAGAAATACAATAAAGAAATGTCCAAGGGAAAGCATAAGAAAAGACATAAGAGATGGGGTCTCGCTCTGTTGCCCAGGCTGGTCTCGAACTCCTGCTCTCAAGCAATCTTCCCACCTTTGCCTCCCAGAGTGCTGGGATTGCGGGCATGAGCCACCGTGCCTGGCTGAGATGTTTTATATAACACCATTCTCACCAATAAATCGAGTTCTGAAAGGATAAACAGGAAAATATTAACCATCGTTAATTCCGTGGAGTAGAACTAAATGAGGGAAGTGTAAAGAGTTCCCAAACATTCTATTTTTACCCTACTGTGGATTTAAAGCTTTTATAATAGACATTAATTGATTTTATTTAAGAAAAAAATAAAGAAATTAGCAACCTCTGGGAAAAAAAATACAGTAGAAATAACACTGTCTGCCTCACATTTCCCAGGGGTTGATGTGACACAGTGAAAGCACTTTGAAGCATTATACAGATGTGCTTTAACAATACAAAAGGAGGTAGGGAAATAACTTTCTAATTTAGCTTTTCCCTCACTAGCTTTTCCCAAATAATGAAATAGTTCAGTAGGAAAATATAAAGGAATAAATTACTTAAATATTCTGAAATATCTTCAGGATAATAATAAATAAGAATAAAAGCTAAAAGGTTGAGACTTCCACCTCTCACCAAGTTGGAACAGAAAAGACTGGATTTTTCTCTTCCACATGAAACAGTCAAAAAAATAAACAGAAGAAAACCTATTTAAGAAAACAGTTTTCAAGACACTGGACATCAAGCAATGAAGTGGTCCCTGGTAGAAGGGAAACAAATGCAGTGAGCCCTGTGATTGCTTCAGAGCCTGGAGATGTTTCCAGGCCACGGTGCAGGAAAAAGGAAACCCTTTGGAGGCTGGTGGACTCCATGAGTTGAGGAGATGGAACTGAGAGTCCAAGAAATCAAGGTGGCTAGAGTTGCAGGACAAAAGTATCAGAGATGAGAGACATACACAGTTAACTCTGGAAATATGCAGAGGGCCTAATCAGATATTCAGTGGCCACCTTGTATCTGTCCTAATGATATCCTGTTTTTTCCCCCTTGCTTTTAGACAGAAGGGCTGTGTCAACACTTACTGGAGTAGAATGGCTGCCTTTGTCTTACTATAATGATCATATGCCACCTGGTAAGATGGAAAGTGTCAGTCATCCCAAGTTCAAATCTTAGCTCTTCTGCATGCACATGAGGAAATTGCCTGATGCTGAGAAAAAAAAAAAAAAATACAAAAGGATTAGAGAAAACAGTACCTGGTGCTCACACCAGGCTTGGAATAGTGCCAGTGTCCTTCAGGCAGACTGGAAAACTTCATAATTCACAAAACATGGGGAAAGGCTTTGCTCAACAGTGGGGAATAATTAGCCCTAAACACTGCTCTGATCCAACCTAACAAATCTTAAAAGCAAGACCTGAAAGATGAAACTGTTTCCAAGTAACTAAACTGCATTCCAGAACAAAGCTCAAGAATATTTATAGAAATACAAAAATATCCAGCATCCAACAAGGTCAAATTGTCAATGTCTGGCATCCAGTAAAAAATTACCAGGCATGCAAAGAAACAGGAAAATATACCCCATAATGAGGTAAAAAAAAAAAATCAACTGAAACTGACTCAGAACTGACACAAATGTTACAATTAACAGAGAAAGACATTAAAAGTAACTGTAATTTTATTTCAGATGTTCAAAAGCTTAAATGGAGACATGGAAAATTTTTTAAAAGGCTCAAATCAGACATTTAGAGTTGAAAACTACAATGTCTGAGATGACAGATATCCAGGATGGGCTTAATATATCCACACAATGGAATACTAATGAATAATGAAAAGGAATGAACTAAGGATATAACAACATGGATGAATCTCAGAATAATAGTACTGAGTGAAAGAACCCAGACAAAAATAGTTGCATGCGGTATTATTCATTTTATGTAAAAATCTAGAAAATGTAAAATAATCTGTGGTTACAGAAAGCAGATAAATGGTTACCCGGGGAGAGGAGAAGGAAAAGGGATTCCAAAGGGGCATGAGGAGTCTTTGGGGGGTGATGGGTGTGTTAACTATTTTTATTTTTATGATGGTTTCACGGGTGTAGACATATATCAAAGCTTATAATTTGTTTTTTTAAATATAATTTCAACTTTTATTTTGATTTGGGGTACATGTGAAGATTTGCTACCTGGGTATGTTGCATGCTGCTGAGGTTTAGAGTATGATTGACGCCATCACCCGGGTAGTGAACACAGTACCCAATAGATAGTTTTTCAGACTTTGTCCCCCACCTTCCCTCCCCTCTCTAGTAGTCCCCAGAGTCTGTTGTTCCCATCTTTATCTCCCTGCATAACCAGTGTTTAGCTTCCACTTATAAGTGAGAACATGTGGTATTTGGTTTTCTGTTCCTTTGCTAATTCACTTAGCATAATGGCTTCCAGATGCTTCCATGTTGCTGCAAAGGACATGATTTCATTCTTTTTTATGGCTGTGTCTTATTCCATGATGTATATGTACCACATTTTCTTTATCCAGTCCACCATTGTTGGGGACCCAGGTTAATTCCATGTCTTTGCTATTGTGAATAGTGCTGTAATGAACATATGAGTGCATTTGTCTTTTTAGTAGAATGATTTATTTTCTTTGGATATATACCCAGTAATGGAATTCCTGGGTCAAATGGTCAAAGAACCTGTTTTAAGTTCTTTGAGAAATCTCCAAACTGCATTCCACAGTGGCTGAACTAATTTGTATTCCCACCAATAGTAAAAACATTTCCTTTTCTCTGCAGCCTCTGCAGCATCCATCTTTTTTTGTCTCTTTAATAATAGCCTTCTGACTGGTGTGAGATGGTATCTCATTGTAGTTTTGATTTGCATTTCTCTGATGATTAATGATGTTGAGCATTTTTTCATGTTTTTTGGCCACTTGTAAGTCTTTTTTTGAGAAGTGTTTATGTCTTTTGCCCACTTTTTAATAGGGTTATTTGTTTTTTGCTTGTTGAATTGTTTAAGTTTCTTATAAATTCTGGATATTAGACCTTTGTTGGATGTGTAGTTTGTGAATATTTTCTCTCATTCTGTAGGTTGTGTATTTACTCTGTTGGTAGTTTCTTTTGCTGTGCAAAAGCTCTTTGGTTTAATTAGGTCCCACTTGTCAATTTTTAAAACTTATAATCTGCATACTTTAAATATGTGCAGTTCATTGTGTATCACTTAGAACTCAGTAAAGTTATTTTTATTTTTGTTTGTCATGTTATCTATTTTTTTCTTTTTTAATTTTTATTTTTGGTTTGGGGGCACATGTAAAGGTTTGTTACATAGGTAAACATATGTCATTGGGGTTTGTTATACATATTATTTCATCACCCAGGTATTAAGCCCAGTATCTAATAGTTATATTTTCTGCTTCTCTGCCTCCTCCTACTCTCCCCGCTCAAGTAAACCCCAGTGTCTGTTGTTTCCTTCTGTGTGTTCATAAGTTCTTATCGTTTAGCTCCCACTTACAAGTAAGGACATGTGGTATTTGGTTTTCTGTTCCTGCATTAGTTTTCTAAGGACAATGACCTCCAGTTCCATCTGTGTTCCCACAGAAGACATGACTTCATTCTTTTTTATGGCTGCATAGTATTCCATGGTATATATGTACCACATTTCCTTTTTCCAATCTGTCATTGATGGGTATTTAGGTTGATTCCATGTATTTGCTATTGTGAATAATGCTGCAATGAAGATTCACGTGTATGTGTCTTTATGGGAGAATGGTTTATACTCCACCAGGTATATACCCAGTAATGGGGTTGCTGGGTCAAATGGTATTTCTGCTTTTACTCTTCGAGGAATTGCCATACTGCTTTCCACAATGGTCAAACTAATTTACACTCCCACCAACACAACCTCACTACCATCTGTTATTTTTTCACTTTTTAATAGTCATTCTGATTGCTATGAGATGGTATCTCATTGGGGCTTTGATTTGCATTTCTCTAATGATCAGTGATATTGAGCTTTTTTTTCATATGCTTGATGGCTGCATGTATGTCTTCTTTTGAGACATGTCTGTTCATGTCCTTTGCCCAATTTTTAATGGAGGTATTTGTTTTACTCTTGTAAATTTGTTTAAGTTCTTTGTAAGATGCTGGATGGTGGACCTTTGTCAGATGCATAGTTTGCAAATATTTTCTCCCATTCTGTAGGTTGTCTGTTTACTCTGCTGGTAGTTTCTTTAGCAGTGCAGAAGCTCTCAAGTTTAATTAGATCCCACTTGTCAATTTTTGCTGTTGTTGCTATTGCTTTTCATATCTTTGTCATGAAGTCTTTGCCCATTCCTGTGTCCAGGATGGTATTGCCTAGGTTGTCTTCTAGGAATTTTATAGTTTTGGGTTTTACATCTAAGACTTTAATCTATCTTAAGTTCATTTTCATATATGGTGTAAGGAAGGGGTTCAGCTTCAATCTTCTGCATACGGCTAGCCAGTTATCCCAGCACTATTTATTGAATAGGGAGTCTTTTCTGCATTACTTGTTTTTGTCATAGTAAAGCTATTTTTAAAAACTAAAGAGACAAAAATGTGTTAACAAACCACTGAAAAACTCGGAAAATAGAGAATTCATAAATATAACTATGTCATTTTAAAATATTTAAAATTTTGTAAATTTTAGAGAATTATAAAATAAATATTTAAATCTATAATTTTTGTTATATCTAAATCCATAGAATCCACAGACCACATCTATAATATTGTATCTAGTATAGTATCTGAAATTTGGTTTGGAGGTTTTGTTGTTGTTGTTGTTTTTGGAGACAGAGTCTCAGTCTGTCCCCCAGGCTGGAGTACAGCAGCGCCATCTTGGTTCACTACAACCTCTGCCTCCCGGGTTCAAGTGATTCTCGTGCCTCAGCCTCCCTAGTAGCTGGGACTACAGGCACATGCCACCATGCCTGGCTAATTTTTTTGTATTTTTAGTAGAGATGGGGTTTTGCCATGTTGGCCAGGCTGGTCTCAAACTCCTGGCCTCAAGCAACCTGCCCACCTCGGCCTCCCAAAGTGCTAGGATTACAGGAGTGAGCCACTGCACCCAGCCTCTGTGTGTTTTTGGTTTTGTTTTTTTTTTTAACAATAAGTTTGGAACATCTACTGTTTAGAACTATATATTTTCATGTTTTTCAAATTAGAAAAATGAAGTCAGAAAGCCACAAGATAAATTTCAGTTAGTTTTTCCAAACGTGCTCCATAAATTAAGAAAATATTACACTTTTTTTTAACCATAAGTGACTGTGCATTTATTCCCTAATACTCTTCTCTGTTCGATAGGAGGTCTGGGCTTAAAACCCTCTAAATGTCTGATTAAAGACTCAAATGCTTTAATTCCTGTTGTTCTGCTTCATTAGAGATACAGTTGTGTGATGGATGCTCATTATATTTTTGAATTAATTAATTTGTGTATTCTCACATTCCAAACTTGTCTGTCCTGATTTCCCCCAGTTTGATGCCGACCGCGATGAGGATGAGGTGTTCTATGACATCAGCATGGCAGTTGACAACAAGTTATTTCCAAACAAAGAGGCTGCAGCAGGTAAGTCACTGTGTCCTTTAGACAACAGTACGCCGTGATCACCTGCCAAATGTCTGGGGCTTTGTATTAATGGTTGAAGTTCAACAAACTGCTGCAAGTTTTGAAGGATGACAAAGTCTTATACTTTCTGGTATAAAAATAAAAGTATAAAACAAAGTAGAGAGGAAAGGCTATGAATCTGTTCCTTATAGTTGCTGCTTTTCCTCAAGTCATTGCACATGTAAATTACCAGGTAGTCACAATGTAACACAGGGCCTATGTTACTGTAATAGAAAAATATCTAACCTAACCCATACTTTGTACAATTAAAATTTACAATATCTCCAGGACCCCCTAACTCATACGATAGGTTTCTACCTCATTGCCTGGAAAAAAGCATCCCCTCCAATCTGGTAGCCACTCCCATCCCAACCCACAGCTCCTGTGTGACCCTACCTCTTCTCTTCCTAAGTGCTCTTGCCTGGAACTTTGACTCTGGACTCTGATGTAGAGTAATCATACCTCCTAATGTAGGCAGTACTCATGGTTCTGTCCTGAGCCCCCTCTCATTCTCTCCGTACTCTGACCCTGAGTCAACTCATTGTCACAGGTGGCTTCAACATCAATTCTATGTGGATGACTCTCCAATCTTAGTCTCAGTCCTGACCTTCTTTCTTCTGAGTAATGATCTCAAAGGGTAAAGACCAAAAGCTTGGGGCCACAAAGAAAAAACGCTAAACACTTAACATTTTAAATCACTATTTGAAGCCACCTAAGAGTAGCTTCAAAGAAAGACAGAATTACAAGGGTAAGGTGGTAGTCTTTCTGGGCAGACCCACAGAACACAGATAACTGATGTAAACTCATCTGCCTAACTTTCTGATGAGATTTATAAAAAGTTGGCCTATTGCAAGAAAGATGAAATATTGAGAATCATTTAAGATTATGAAAACATGACTACTGCTGCTCTGAAAAATACTATGACTCTGTGCTTTTCAAGTTAATATTTTATTTAGAAGATGCTTTAGAAGTGACTACCTCTAACGACAAATATCTAACTGCTAGATATCCTCAGTTTGCTAATACAGTGGGATGGAGGGGCTGATTTAAGCCACCCCTTCTTTGGGACACCCAGCACTTCATGGCTCGCTAGCGGTGTTTCTCCACTAGGGAGCCTTGTGCCCTGCGGTGATGCAACTGTGCTGGTTTCTGTACCAATAGGAAACCGCCTGAGGACACATGCTGTGTCCTCATTCTCTTAAGGTCCCCTTGGTAAAGTGCATAGTGCCTGAGCCTTAACAGCAGTTTCCAGATGTCTACTTTCTCCTCTCTGTACCTCAGAGCTCATAAACAGAAGACTCTGTGCTTGCAGCCTCAACTCCCGCTAACTCTTCCACTCCTGAGACCCCCTGAAAGCTGGCTTCTGCTTCAGCCTTAGAATAAGTTTGTTTTCTCTAAAACAGCCCTTGGTGAATAAAGTGCAGTAAACTAGAAGTAAATGGTGCCTCCCCTGCAGGAGGCAGATACTGTGTAGCTCCAGGAAACTGTCGCTGTTAAGGAACAATGGTGAAATCTCCTGGCTTATAAATGTTGATGACTCACCCAATAAATAAGTCATATCCATGGCCTCTGCTCTGTGAATTGTCAGCCTCCAGGTTTGGTCCCTCCACTGTTTTTTTCTCTCTCAACTCTCTTTCTGCAGAATCTCAGCTGCCCCACAGCTCCCATATCGCCTCCTATGAATGGCATCCAATTCTCTTTCTCTCACCTTGACCTTTCTCCAGGGAGCCAGGCAGAAATGTTCTTGCCCTCACACTCCACACTGATCATCAATCCACGGGGGCACCTTGGGAGTCCAAACCTTTGTCTTTATTCCCACTGCAGTCACCAAACGCTTTGTCATTCCTCATCCCTGGCCTCTCCTGTCTGTCATGAATGTCCTGCTGCCATGGGGATCTTCACAGAATGCAGCTCTAATCATCCTGCCTTTCTGAAAAAAACAAAACAAAACCTTCAATGACTCCTGCAGGCTGGCCACGAGTACCCTTAGCACAGAAGAAAGCCCCAAATCCTTTGCTTTCCTGCAGTGGTCCTGTTACTGCAATAACATCCCCTCCCCAACGTCACTGGCACCAGCTTCCCCCAGTTCTCTGAATACCTCAAGTTCCTTCCTGCCTTAGGCATTTTCCACCTGCTCTTCTCTCTGCTTAGAAAATGCCTCTCCTCATTTGCATCCCTCTCACTCTCCCAACCCCATAGAGCCCCATCCTGCACCTGGCCAGATTCTACTTTGCGCCTCAGAGTAAACGTGGTGATTTTCTCAAGGAGACTTTCTCAGACCCCACCCCAGACTAGATTAGGCCCTTGAATAGCACCCTGTGACCCACAGGGGTACCAGGACTTTTCTTAGAGACTACCATTGCTCTGATCGTCTGCTTCTTCAAAGCCTGTCTACAGTGTCTCCCCCTCAATGAAGCCCTCCACCCACACTTCTAGCAAAGCCATCTGGCTGCGTCACTCAACTGCTCTGGGCCTCCATCTCCTTATCTATAAAGAAGGGATAATAATAGCAGCTACCCCAGAGGATTGTTCTGAAAAATAAATGGTTTCTGTATGCAAAGTATGTGGTTGTCACATTGAAAAGGCTATCTATGGGTTCCTGTCTTTGCAGCAGATTTGAGGGCTCATGGGGAGAAACCACATCTTACACAATACAACTTTCCCCACTTTTCCTGGATCTACTTCTTCTCTCTTCTCCTTCTCTGCCCTCCTCCCTGCCCCAACCCTGTCCTGGAGTAACTGAAAAACTCCCCACTTCCCCTTCTCACCCAGAGCAACCCATCAACACCCAGATCCCTCAAAGAGTTCTAGTCCCAAATACCGTCAGAATATTTTTCCAAGTAAATACAGTGCTCTTCCTACACATTGTAATGAACACTTTCCATGCCTGTGGAATTCGAGCTGGCCTCTCAGTGCTTAATGCAGGTCAGGCACTTATAGGAGACATTTAATGTTTGTAGCATGGATCAATGAGAGCAAGACCTGTAAAGGTAAAGTGGAAGTGTCCTCTCATTTTTAGTCATTTGGTACATATGCATTGAACACATGTACCTTCTAAGTTTTGTTCTTAGATTCAGAGATGAAACACAACCCTTACAGGTTTAATTTTCGTTAAAATTAAACTGTAACGAAACTGTTAACGAAAATTAAACTGTAAGCTACGCTGTAAGGGACAGGACAAGGGAGAAACTGCTTTCCTCAGAGGGTGCAGTTTAAGGGTTGGAGGAGTTTTATTTACAGACACCCTTCACTGCTTAAGAAGCCCTGCAATTGTAGGAGTGTCTTTATGGGGTACTCAAAGTGGGAGGAGGATTTTCCTAAAACTTTGAGTTAAAGATCCACTAGGAGGAAAAACGTCTGTAACGTTGTCCCAGAAAGTAATATGGTTAGCCTCTGGTACCTCTAAAGCTAATTTGTATCACCTTTCCACTTAAATTTAAGGAGCCAACCTGAAAATAATATTTCTGAAGGCCATTCTAAAACTAGCAGCACTGGGTGCTTCCTCTGGGGTTCTGTATTTCAGCTCATACCTTTCTCTGTCATCTATAGAAATAATATTTTTAAATCTGTAAAGAAATTGAAAAATTCAAAATGGGGGAAATGAAAGCTACACTATCACTTTTTCGTAACATCCTAATTTTGCTGTCTTTTTTGAGTAACAATATCATTGCAGTTGTTTTATGTGTTAAATTATCCAACGAAAGAAGGCAGTAATGTGTACATTTGTCTATATTTTCCCTCTATTTTTTGTGTCAAACCTTAAAGTATTATTAAAGGTCCCATTTTCAGCAAACCAAGAAACCAATGCTAAAAGAAAATGAAAGCCATTCAATCATTATCCAAGCTGATAATGATATCCTTTGTCTGTTGCCTCCTATGATATATTAATACTGTTGCCAGGAGTAACAATGTTTCAAGAAATTTCATCTCTAATGATACAATATAATTCCTGTTGAAAGCATCTTATTGCGACAGAGGGAGACTCCGTCAAAAAAAAAAACATACATTTTATTAGGAAATCCAATCTCTTCTAAGCTTTCTTTTAAACAAAGGTATTTTCATTCTACCATTGCTGATGATAGTTTTCTAATTATCTTGCTCCGTTTTCAAGTATTAACATGTAATATCTGTTAACTGAGTTGTTTAAGAGCCTTTCACATTGTCGTTTTTGAAAACAACGGAAAGAACACTTTGTAATTAAATAAAATAAGTAGGACACGGGTACTAAAAGCAGCTATATGTTTAAAAAGATTTCATGTTCAGATCACAGTACTCACTGCACATGAATCACTCTAAGTACAGGTGAAGCAAAGGTATCATTTGAATCCAATAGCTATCACCACTTCCACCAGTCAGTGGCAGATAATAATCATATTGTGGAAGTAAAGAAAGCCAGCTAAATTTTGTGTTATCTTTAATGATGCTGTCAATAGCGGCCACCTAGAAGGGAGCATTGATTGTTACCAGCTTGAATGAGACTCCTTAATTCCACTTCTGATTCTTCCATTTCCACAGCCACCCTATGACCTGCGTCATCATCAACCATTCACTGTTCCTCATTTTCTCAGCACATAGACTTGACAGCATGCTCCTCCAGGTCCTTTCCTGCAGAGCACTGTAGCGAAAGAGGGTCTGTATAAACCCATTTCGATTGCCCTTGCTTAGAATTTGGAGTCAGCATGGTGTGTTATAAAGAGAAGTAGGAGCTACTGGCTCTGCCTTTGGTCTCAGGCACTTTCTACATGACCTAGGCCAAGTTTTTTAACTTCTCTGCATCTCATTTTCCTCTTTTCTAAAATGAGAAGTGGGATTCTGTGAAATAGACATTGAAAGTAATGGCAAAAACCACAATTTCTTTTGCACCAACCTGATAGTTCTAAAATGTCTATTATCTTATAATGGGAAAAATACATATATAGATTTTTTTTTATTTCTGATACTTACTGCCTCACAACATAAGTGCAAACTGACCTTCAAACTGGGCTTTAAGACGGCTGAGTATTTTGGCCCCAAAATACACCTTACAAAATTCTTTATTTGAAAAAAATACCAAAAGTACAAAGGTAGAAAAATTATATATAATCCCACTAATGTTAAAATACATATGTAAATTAAAGTTTCCCACCTCTACCTTCTAATCTCTGTTAATAGTATGGTGGGTAGTCTTGCCAACTCCATTCTAGCAGCCATCTTATGAACAGTGGTCTGGCAAGGGCTGTGCTGACAGCGTGACTAGCATCACCCAGGGTTGTTCTGAACACACTTATGCAACTGCAACTCTTCATGGCAACGCTATGATTACTTTTCCAAAATGGTTTGATGGTTTAGTATGTCCATTTTGAAAAACTTTATCATCCTGTAAAAAATGTAAAGATATAAACACAGTAAACACTGGCATTACTGCTTAGAACTTAATCAATTTGGTAATGGCTATTACTTTGTCAAGTTGGTAGACAGCAGGGACAATGATAAGAGAAGAGAAGGGGGAAAAAAGAGAAGAGATGAGAGAAGACTGTGTAAGGACATACCCCGACTCATTTAGAAAGAAGATATGAAAGCAACATCGGGGACAGGTCTATATCTGAGAAGTGTATGAGATGCTTAACATTTTTTACAAATTTATATTCATTATGCATTACTTATTGGATATTCTGACTAAGAATTATTTGCCAAGGCCAAGTTTACAGTGAAACAATGTTTTTTCACAGGATATATAATATTTTATGGGCAGCACTGAATTCAGTCTTTCTGGGTAGTTAGATGATATATATTTCCTAGCAGGAAAGAGTTATTAAATGAGAATGATGAATCAGTTGTGCTTCAGAAGTCCCATTGTAAAAATTACCAGTTTAAGTCTGAGCCTTGGGGATTAATGGGTAAGTGATTTAATGAAACCTGTAGTACCTAAGGGAAATAATCTCTCTATTCATACATTAAGTTAACCCGATTTTTCTTACCTTCAGCAACTAAGGTGACCCGAAGGCTTGAGGAAAAACTCGAGTTTTCAGGGAGTACGCAAACTTAGCCCTTCCTATTTCTGGAAACCCCTTACTCTCCTCCCACTCTGTACTTTGCTCATGGGGTTCCTTCTACTTCCATTATTATTGCAAATCCTGAAACTGCTCCCCCTCCTGGACAACCTGTATTCACCCTCAAAATTCAGGATCATAGATTAGTACCTCGTGAAGAATCTTAACTCCACCATCACCTCTACTACTAATCAGAATTAGTAGCTCACTCTCTTGGGTTGCTGAACCTTTAATAATAACTCTTGTTGACAAATTATTCTTCCTCACAGTATTTTCTTCTTCTTAAGGATGCAGACAGTGTCCAGAGTCTCTGCATTTTGAATCTCCAGCAAAACATTGTACCTGGCAGATGAGAACAGTCTAGAAATGTTTGTGAATTTAATGTAATATAGGAAAATATGGAAACCTAGTGAGAGACTGTTTGCTTTATAAACATACATAGACAACTTCCATCCACTTATCTTTTCTTTCCTAATCTTAGGTTCAAGTGACCTTGATCCTTCGATGATATTGGACACTGGAGAGATCATTGATACAGGATCAGATTATGAAGATCAGGTAATTAAAATCTGAAAATAGTTCTCTATTTAAATGGTTTTAAGTTGAACCTTTGTAAATGTTTTATGAAAATTTGAATTATAAAAACTCATTTTGTGAAATATATACAGATAACTAATAACATATTACATGATAAATTACAGTAGTCTACAGCTTTCATTCACTAAGTTTGGCTTTTTGGCACTCCCTTGTCCAAAGATTCAAAACACAGTGAATTACAGAAAGGTTTATCAATCATCAAAAGTTAACATGGGATAGAAATGAGGTTCTCTTGCCCAAGAATTTGCCTGTGTCTCTATCCCTTCCCACTAATAAACTAATAATATTTACTGAGCATCAGCTACAGGTTCAGGGCTCTGCTATTTTATCGCTAACTGTATTAGTCCATTTTCAAGCTGCTGATAAAGACATACCCAAGACTGGGCAATTTATAAAAGAAAGAGGTTTAATGGAGAACTCACAGTTTCACATGACTGGGGAGACCTCACAATCATGGCAGAAGACAAGGAGGAGCAAGTCACATCTTACATGGATGGCAGCAGGCAAAGGGAGAACTTGTGCAGGGAAACTCCTGATTTTAAAACCATCGGATCTTGTGAGACCCATTCACTATCACAACAGCACAGAAAAGACCCGCCCGTGTGATTCAGTCATCTCCCACTGGCTCCGTCCCACAACACGTGGGAATTATGGGAGCTACAAGATGAGATTTGGGTGGGGACACAGAGCCAAACCATATCACTAGTCTGTGGAAGGGAATGATGAACGAGGAAAGCATAGCCAAGAAGTTAAATACATTTTCTCTTTGAATAAAACTGAAGACATTTATCTGGGTCATTTTCCTCTCAGCAGAAGAACTCTCTCTGCTGCTATATTTTAATGAACCAAAATAGTCGGCAAATGAGCCAACCCCCTAATTAGGCTTTATTTTTAAAAAAGAAAAATGTCCAAAACTTTCTTCCGCCTCTCATCAGTGCTCCTCAGCAATGGCTAAAAGCCAAGTGAACATGTTCTTGGGGGAGGCTTTGTTCCCATCTTTAACTAATATTCATCACAAATAAAGCAAACATATCTGACCAGTGTCCATGTGTAATGGCTGGCTGTATATTTCATATACGTATTCAGGAGCTATTTTCTTGAGTATAAAGTTCTTTCCTTATAGCACAAAGCAAGGAGATGATGTTGGCAAGTGCTATAATAGCTACACATGTTTATAGTAATTTTTAACATCTATTAAGCACTTATTACATGCAAAACGTTGTGCCGAGTTTCTTATACTAACTCAGCAATTCTTCACAACATCTCTAGGAAGTAGGAATTATTATCTGTATATCACAGACAAAAAAAAAAAAGGACTAGAAGAGTAATTTACCCAAGGTTACATAAATAGTTTCACAATAGGGATGTGAACTTAGGGCACATTCTCTAGCATACCCAAGACTGGGCAATTTACAAAAGAAAGAGGTTGTACTGCCTCTGCCACAATGTACTGCCTCCCATCCTAGCCTCCAAAGACAGGTCATTCAATGATATGTACTGGGAGCCTTTTCAGTTGCTGACCCATAAGACTCCAGCAGAGGCTAATGCAAAACAACCACTTACAATCTAAAATTACAGACTGCACAAAGAAATGATTCACAACAAGGAAGCCAGCTAGTTAAAGAAATGGAAGACTCCACACCCCTAAGAACTAGAAAGAACAGAAAAATCTAAAAGAAATCATAATATAAGGATATTCAAAATATTGAAAGGGAAGATTAGAAGCCATGAAACAAATACATGAACAAATGGAAAAGAAGAAAGAAAAAGGGAAGAAACAGGCATTGTAGGCACACACAAAAATATTGTCAATTGAAACAGAAATTCAATTAACGGTTGAATAGTAGACTAGATGCAGCTAAAAAGGCACTTAATGATAGAGTAGAGGAAATTGCCATAGAATAAAACACAGAGCTAAATAGTTGTCAAATATGAGAAAGAACTTAGGAGACATTGAGGATAGAATGATTGGTTCAACATATTCTAAAAGGAATTCCAGAAAGAGAGAATGGAGGTGATGGAGCCGAGGTTATTTTTTAACAGATAATAGTTGAGAATTTTACAGTTATTTTTTAACAGATAATAGTTGAGAATTTTACAGAGATGAATAAGACAAGTCCCAGTCCCAAGATGGAAGGAACATATCCAGTCCTGAGCAGGATATTTTTTTAATCCTCATCTATTCTTTTTTCATTTAATCATTCAACAAGTATTAATTGGACACCGACTGTGTGCCAGTTTCTGTTTAGGCACTTAGAATATAATTACATAAAAGAAGCAAGGGCTCTTGTGGCAAGGAGCTTACATCAGAGTGCAGAAGACAGAAAGTAAACAATAAACATAGTAAATTAGTCAGTTTTCTAGATTGTCAGAGGTGATAAACTCTATGAGAAAAGAAAGTAGAAAAGGTAAGGGGGTTAGGAATGCTGGGGGAGGAACAGATTACCACATTAATCAGGATGGTCCATATTAAATGGTATGCCCTCATTAAAGAGGTGAGATTTGAGCAGTGACTTAAAATATAATGTAAACCAGCAGAAGATGGAAGAGAAAACTAAAATATTAAAAGTGAAAATATAGTGTTACAGCTCTTTTAGAATTTGTCTAGCAGGTTTCTAGTTTTTGCTGGAAAGCCCAGAAAAAAAAATTCTTTTAAAAAATTAAAAAGTGAAAATGCAGTTACTATAAAGGAATGACAATTTTGTTTGCAGCAGATTAAATGAAACAAGAACTTGCATTTATTTAGCACCTACTCTAAACCAGGAATGTGTTTTATGGTTTACATGCATTATTGCTGATCCTTACAATAACTCAAGAAGTAAGCTCTGTTAATCCCTAATTTGAAGCCAAGGAAATTGAAGCTCACAAAAGTTAACTGACTTCCCAAGACCATAAAGCTAGCAAGTTGTAGAGTCAGGAATCAAACTTTGATTTGCCTGGCACCAAAATCTATTCTCCACTTTCCCCACTCCAATAAAGCCATTAACAAGCTCACTAGTAATCTTTTGCCAATTCCAGTTAGCCCTTTTTAGTTATCTTTCTTGACCTTTGCTGCATTTGACACTGTAAACTAGGGATCACCACACTTTTTCTGTAAAGGACCAGGCAGTGTAAATATTTTAGGCTTTGTGGGCCCATATGTTATCTGTTGCAACTACTCAAACTCTGCCATCGTTGAGCAAAACAGCCATAACAATATGTAAACAATGAATGTGGCTTTGTTGCAGTAAAACATCATATGTGGATATTGAAATTCAAATTCCATATAATTTTCATGTCATTTATTTCTACCATTTAAAAATGTAAAATTCATTCTTGCTGAACGGCCATATAAAAATAGGCAGCAGAGTGGATTTGACCTGCAGGCCATAGTTTGCTGACTCCTGTCATGAACCATTCCCCCATTCCTGACATTCTTTCCATTAGCTTTCAACATTTCTAGAGCTTTTAATACTTGTCTGTGTGCTTCATATTTATTACCTCATTTTATCCTCAGACAACCATATTATTATTATCCCAATTTTACTGATGAGGGATCTGAGGCACAGAGAAATTAAGAAGTTTACTCAAGGTCACACGGTTGGCAAGAGGTAAAGCCAGGATTCAAAAGGTAGAGCTAGGATTCAAACCAGCTGTGTGACTCCAGAGCCAGGCACAGGAAAGATAGGCTAGGTTATGCTGGTATAATTAATAAAACTCAAAATCTGAGAGCTTTCCTTCCAGAGTTCCTTTTACATGTGATCTCCAAAGGGATTATGGATGGGAAGGAGAAGAACTTGAGGAAGATGCACCTGCATTTAATTGCACATTACCTCATCTCACATTCAGTAGCAACCCTAGTCACTGGCTCTACCTAGATGCAAGGAGGCTGAGAAATGGAGCTTATTTATATGCCCAGGAAGGGAGAGATGGGTTTGTTGAGCACCAAGCCAGTCTCAGCCACAAAGCTTCTGCTCCTAACCACAGGCTGCAGCACCTGCCTCCATGTGATCCCTCCCTCTTACTTCTCACTTCACTCATTCTTGGTTTCCTTGCTGAACTCCTCTCCATCAGTCTATTATTTAACTGTGAACACTCCCCAGCATACTGACCGTGGCCCCTTCTCTCCTAACTGCACATGTTCTCCTATGAGAGGCTCAGTCACAGCCATGGTTTTGACTTCACTTAGAGCTTCCTGGTGAGCTCCTGTTGCATATGTCTGACTACTAAGTAACACCAGTTGGATTTCCCATGTGCATCTTGAATTCAACGTGTCCAAAACCACGCTCACCATCTTCCCCCACAAAATCTGTTCTTCCTTCTGTTCTTCCTATTTCTGTGAATGATACCACCATTCTCCAGCTGCCCAAGCCAGACACAAGGGCGTCTTCCTAGCCTCCTTCCTTTCTCTCTCTTCCTACATCAGTTTGATCAAGAAGCTATTCAGTTCTCCTGTGCAGGAATTGCTTCTCCCACTCCACTGCCCATGCTTTGGTTCATACCCTCAGCCTTCCTCCCTGGGACCATAGGGCCAGCCTCCTAACCAGTCTCCTTCCCTCAGTCTGCTCACCCATCAAATTATCTTCCTGAAAGCACACACAATCATGGCATTCCATGGCTTAAAACTTTTCTTGGCTCTTCATCGATTTCAGAATTAAACTGGAAGCTCTTAGAAGATTCATAGAAACTTTCAAATCTGAATATGACCCCTACATTTTTCTCCAAACTCATTCATTGCCACTTATCAAAACACACTGACTGCTCCAGCCACACAAAGCCATTCTCAGTTCCCTCAAATGGGTCATGTTTGCACAGTCCCTTTCCTCTATATGGAAGTTTCCTCAACTCTATTGCTTCTGTCCCGTGTGACCTCTACTCATGCACCATCAGGACCAAGCTTCCCCTCTAGGAAACCCTTCTCTTGTCACAGGTTTGGTTCACCTTCTCAGGGGGCCCGTGATACTCTGTGTTGTAATATTATCTTGCATTTCAGGTACTATGTTCTGCTCTCTGTATCCTCAGTGCCTGCCACAGAGCCTGACATATGGCATATGCTCAATAAATGCCCATTTGTTTAAAGCCAAGAACATGAATTCCAGTTCTTCTACTTAATGTGTGATGTTTTTATGCCTTACTGAGCCCCTTTTGAGCCTCAATTTTCCCTTCGAGAAAATGGTGGTGACAACCCCACTTAGAAGTACTGTTGGCTGGGTGCGGTGGCTCACGCCTGTAATCCCAGCACTTTGGGAGGCCAAGGTGGGTTGATCACGAGGTCAGGAGATTGAGACCATCCTGGCTAACACGGTGAAACCCTGTCTCTACTAAAAATACAAAAACAAAAAATTAGCCAGGCGTGGTGGTGGCCACCTGTAGTCCCAGCTACTCGGGAGGCTGAGGCAGGAGAATGGCGTGAACCTGGGAGGTGGAGCTTGCAGTGGGCCAAGATAGCGCCACTGCACTCCTGCCTGGGCAACAGAGCAAGACTCCGTCTCAAAAAAAAAAAAAAAAAGAAGAAGAAGTACTGTTGTCAGAGGTAGGGAGTGCAGGGTACCTTGTACAGAACAAACGCTGCATAAATGTGAGTTCCTTACCTTCCCTCTTTCAAATATGACTGAACTTTTCAAGATAGCCTTCTATAGCTGTCAGAGGCCACCACTTCTTCAACTAAGTGAGTGCCAGTTGTCTGAGCACTTCTGATTCCTGGACTGGCAAATGAAGCACTTAGAAGTTGCTGCTCTATCCTAACAACCAGTAAAAAGCTGAACAACTGAAAATAAACAATCACTCTTAGATCTGTCAGAGAAGTGAGGTTACAGGACAAACCATTACCCCAAAGATTGGAGAGACAATCAGAGAATCACAACTTACCCAAACAGAAACCCACAAGCAGAAACATCTGTGGAAGCCTGTACCAGGGCTGGAAACACTGAACAGTGACAATAGCTGGAGGTTCAGTGTGGACAATATGAGAGTTAAAAATCCCAGAGAGATCCAGTCATGGGACCCCACACTTCTGTAAGTTTTACCTCCAGGAGCTTTGCCAGGTCCTCACAGTGAATATCTGGAAAAATTCCCCTCAGTCTTCTGGCCATGGGAGGAGAAAAAAAAAACACTTTGAAATATGCTAAAGCATTCTGCTTTCTTAACAAGGCCTGCCCTCAGAAGAAACTACTTTACCAGGGCATAACATTCCTAGAGCAAGAGAAAACCCAACTCTAGCCACCTCTAGCCATCCTGTCCCACCCAAAGGGAGAAAAGTATCGAAAAACACTGGCAGAGTTCACAGTCCAGGGCCACAGGCTCACCAAAAGACTGAGACCTAATTATGGACTGTAGAACAATTCCCTGGCCCCATACTTTATCACAGCATTACTAAAGGTTGTTTACTGTGGTTCCTTTTATTCAGTATATCAGGTCCCTCTGTCAAGGAAAAATTACAAGGTATGTCAAAAGGCAAAAAACATGATTTGAATAGACTAAGCATCAGAACCAGTCATATATAGCAGGAATGTGGGTTATCAGACCAGGAACATTTTATTTTATTTTTTAGAGACAGACTTTTGCTGTGTTGCCCAGGTTGAAGTGCAGTGGCATGATCATAGCTCACCGCAGCCTTCAGCTCCTCAGCTCAAGCAACCCTCTTGCCTCAGCCTCTTGAGTAGCTAGGACTACAGATGTACACCACCATGCCTGGCTAATTTTATTTTTTGTGTAGATGAGTCATGCTGTGTTGCCCAGGCTGGGAATTTTTTTAAACTATGATTAATATGCCAAGGACTTTAATGATAATAAGTAGACAACATGCAAGAACAAATGGATAATGTAAGCAGAGAAGGAAATTCTAACACAGAAGCAAAAAGAAATTCTAGAGATCAAAAACACTGTAATAGAGGTGAAGAATGCCTTTGATGGGTACATTTAATAGACTGCACATGGCTGGGGAGAGAATCTCTGAGCTTGAGTATATGACAATAGAAACTTTCAAGGCTGAAAAACAAAGGGAAAGACTGAAAAAACAGAACTGAATATCTGAGAAACATAGGACAGCTACAAAAGATGTAACATATGCATAATGGGAATACCAGAAGGAAAAGAAAGAGAGTAATGAACAGAAGCAATATTTGAAGCAACATTAACTGAGAATTTCCCCTAGATTAATGAACAACACCAAACCACAGATCCAGGAATCTCAGAAAATATCAAGCAAGATAAACGCCCCAAAACAAAAGGCCTTTATATTCAAACTTCAGAAAATCAAAAATAGAGAAACAAATCTTGAAAGAAGCCAGATTTTAAAAATGCCTTACCTGTAGTAGAGCGAAGATCAAAATCATTTTTACTTTCTTTTCAGAAACTTTGCATGCAGGAAGAAAATGGAGTAAAATATTTAAAGTGTTGAAAGAGGGGAATAAAGCACCAACCTAGAATTCTGTACTCGACAAAATTATCCTTCAAAAATGAAGGAGAAATAGAGACTTTCTGAGGTCAACAAAAATTGGGGGAATTTGTTGCCAGCAGACCTGCCTGGCAAGAAATGTTAAAAGAACTTCTTTAAAGAAGAAAAAATGACATAGGGCCAGGCGTGGTGGCTCACGCCTGTAATCCCAGCACTTTGGGAGGCCAAGGCAGGTGGATTGCTTGAGGTCAGGAGTTTGAGACCAGCTTGGCCAACATGGTGAAACCCCATCTCTACTAAAAATCCAAAAAATTGGCCGGGTATGGTGGCACACGCCTGTAGTTCCAGCTACTCAGGAGGCTGAGGCAGGAGAATTGCTTGAACCCAGGAGGCGGAGGTTGCAGTGAGCCAAGATCATGCCACTGCACTCCAGCCTGGGTGATAGAGCAAGACTCTGTCTCAAAAAAAAGAAAAGAAAAGAAAAATGACATAGTTCAGAAACTCAAATCTATGTAAAGAAAGGAAGAGCATGAGAGAATGAATAAGTGAAGATAAAATAAAGAAATTTTTCTTATTCTTAATTGATCTAACAGATGAGTATGTTCAAAATAATAGCAACAGTATATTTAATTATATATACTTATGATTCTGTATACATGTTTATGTGTAAGTGAAATAAATGAGAGCAATGATACAAAGAACAGAAAGGAAGAATTAGGAACGTTTTGTTATTACAAGGTACTTGCACTACCCATGAAGCAGTAGAGTGTTATTTGAAAGTGGACTTGAAATAGTTGCAAATGTTTATTGCAAATTTAAGGACAACCAATTTAAAAAGTGAGAAAAGAAGTATATGTGGTATGCTCATAAAGGAGAGAAAAAGACTCATAATGCTCAAATAAAACTACAAAAGGCAGAAAAAGTATGCAAGACAAAAATAGGAACAAAGAACAAAAGCAACAAATAGGAAACAGTAACAAATATGGTATATATTAATCCAAGTATATCAATAATCACTTTAAATTTCAGTGATCTAAGCACACCTATCAAATGACAGAGATTGTCAGAGTGGATCAAAAATCAAGACCCCACTATATGTTGTCTACAAGAAACCCACTTTTAAGTATAAAGACACATATAGATTAAAAGTAAATAGAGAAAGCTCTACCACGCTAACGATAATCAAAAGAAAGCAGGAGTTGCTATATTAATTTCAGACAGAGCAGAATTTAGAGGAAGGAAAGTTATCAGAGATTTTGTAAAGCATTACATAATGATAAAGAGGTTAATTCTCCAAGAGGACATAATAATTCTTAACGTGTATGTGCCTAACAACTAAGCATCAAAACACGTGTAAGGCAAAAACTAGTAGAATAGCAAGGAGAAATAAGTGAATTCACTATTATAGCTGGAGACTTCAACACTCCTCTATCAGAAATGGACAGATCCAACCAGAAGAAAATCAGTAAGGTTGTAGTTGAACTCAATAATACCACCAAACACCACCAGTCAACTGGATACAACTGGCATCTATAGACTGCTTTATCCAACAACAACAGAATACACATTCTTCTCAAGCTCACATGGAATATTCACCAAGACTACATTCTGGGTCATAAAACATACCTTAACAAGTTTAAAAGAATATAAATCATACAGTGTCTGCTCTCAGAACACAGTCAAATTAAACTAGTATTCAATAACAGAAAGACAGAAAATCCTCAAATACCTGGTGATTAAACAGCACATTTCTAAATAACACTTGGGTCAAATAAAAAACCTCAAGAGAAATGTTAAAATATTTTGAACTAAATGAAAATGAAAATTTAACAAAATTTGTGAGATGCACCAAAAGCAGTGATAATGGGGAAATTTATACAATTGAATGGATATATTTGTATATACATTGAATTCATATATTAGAACAAAAGAAAAATTAAAACAAATAAAAGCCTCCACTGTAGAAAACTAGAAAAAGAAGACCAAATTAAGTCCAAAGTAAGCCAAAGAAAAAAAACTAATAAAAATTAAAGCAGAAATCAATGAAATTATAAATAGGAAATCAAAACAGAAAACTAACAAAACCAAAAGCTGGATCTTTGAAAAGATCCATAAAATCAATGAGCCTCTAGCCAGGCTAACCAAGGAAAAAATAGAGAAACACAAATTATTATCAGAAATAGAAGATGGGAAATCACTACAGATCTCATGGACATTAAAGGGATAATAAAGAAATATTATTAACAACGCTATGCCCATGAATTTGATATGAAATGGACCAATTCTTTGAAAGACACAGCCAAAACTCACACAAGAAGAAACAAACTATCTGAATAGGTATATATTATTAAATAAATTGAATCAATAACTAATAATCTCCCAAAACAGAAAGCTCTAGGTTCACTGGTGAATTTTACCAAACATTTAAGGAAGAAATCATACCAATTCTCTATCAGAAGATAGAAGCAGAGGGAATATTTTCTAACTCATTCTATGAACCATTCTCTATATACCAACACTAGACAAAGACATTACAAAAAAAGAAAACTGCAGACCAATATCTTTATAAGTGCAGATGTGAAAATCATCAACAACATATGTAAAAAGCCTACAGCTAACATCATACTTAATGATGAGAAACTTGAAGTTTTCCTGCTTTTCTGCTAAGAAAAGAAATAAGGCAAGGATGTCTCCTTTCACCATTGCTTTTCAGCATTATACATAGAAGCCCAAGCTAATGCAATAAGACAAGAAAATAAAAAGCATATAGATTAAGAAGGAATAAATAAAAGTTTCCTTGTTCACAGATGAACACATAAAATGGGAACTCACTTATTACCACAAGGACAGAACCAAGCCATTCATGAAGGATCTGCCTCCATGACCCAAACACCTCTCATAGGCCACATCTGCAACAGGGGAGGTCACATTTCAACATGAGATGAGATGGGACAGAACCTCCAAATTGTATTAATGACAGTGGCTTTTTAGATATAGCACCAAAGGTATAATCCACAAAAGAAAAAGTGCATAATCTGGACTCCATTAAAATGTAAAACTTCTGCTAATGGTCTGAGCAGAGTGTGTAGAGTTGCTGAGCCCACACACTAAATCTGAAAATGACACCAGATTGACAAAGGTCACACCAAGGAAAATGTGTGCTGTTCCTCTTCTCTGTGTACTTTTTTATTCATTGAAAATACCTGCTCAACACAGAGAAAACTATCACTTAGGTTCTCAAAACCTGAAGCCACACTTCTGCAGCTTCAGCTATCCAGAAGAACAACTGCCCCATCAATAAAAGTACTGACTTTTTCCCATAGGATGAAAAACCAAAACCAAAAACACTGATGAAGGTGATAGCCCAGGCCTTCCACTCCATCATTAGGCTTATTTGTACCTTTGTCCATTCAACCAGCTTCAAAGGAGGAGGTGTGCAGCTTGTCTTCAGGTTTATGCTCTATCCAAGTTCTTTTTTTTTTAAATTTTTTTTATTATACTTTAAGTTTTAGGGTACATGTGCACAACGTGCAGGTTTGTTACATATGTATACATGTGCCATGTTGGTGTGCTGTGCCCAGTAACTTGTCATTTAACATTAGGTATATCTCCAAATGCTATCCCTACCCCCTCCCCTCACCCCACAACAGGCCCCGGTGTGTGATGTTCCCCTTCCTGTGTCCATGTGTTCTCATTGTTCAATTCCCACCTATGAGTGAGAACATGTGGTGTTTGGTTTTTTGTCCTTGTGATAGTTTGCTGAGAATGATGGTTTCCAGCTTCATCCATGTCCCTACAGAGGACATGAACTCATCATTTTTATGGCTGCATAGTATTCCACGGTGTATATGTGCCTTTTCTTAATCCAGTCTATTGTTGTTGGACATTTGGGTTGGTTCCAAGTCTTTGCTATTGTGAATAGTGCCACAATAAACATATGTGTGTGTGTGTCTTTATAGCTGCATGATTTATAATCCTTTGGGTATATACCCAGTAATGGGATGGCTGGGTCAAATGGTATTTCTAGTTCTAGATCCCTGAGGAATCGCCACACTGACTTCCACAATGGTTGAACTAGTTTACAATCCCACCAACAGTGTAAAAGTGTTCCTATTTCTCCACATCCTCTCCAGCACCTGTTGTTTCCTGACTTTTTAATGATCGCCATTCTAACTGGTGTGAGATGGTATCTCATTGTGGTTTCATTTGCATTTCTCCAGTGGCCAGTGATGATGAGCACTTTTTCATGTGTCTTTTGGCTGCATAAATGTCTTCTTTTGAGAAGTATCTGTTCATATCCTTTGCCCACTTTTTGATGGGGTTGTTTTTTTCTTGTAAATTCAATGTGCCAGACTCTATATGAGGTGCTGGGGATACATTGGTGGGCAAAAGATGGCACAGTTCCTGCTATCATAGAGCTTATAGTAGAACTAGACAAGAATAGAATAGTCAGAGAAATAAAGTTAAAACTGTGAAGTACTTTGGAGAATAAGTGCATGGTGCTGTGTGTAGATGTGGTCGGTGAGGTGAGGAAAGTCTTCTCCAGGGTGGTCTAGATCTCCTGACCTCATGATCCACCCGCCTCGGCCTCCATAAGTGCTGGGATTACAGGCGTGAGCCACTGCACCTGGCCAGCAAGAGATTCTTGAATTGAGATCTGTAAGATTGGTCATAGGTAACCAAGTATGTATGAGAACAGGAAAGAATTGGGGAGAAAAGAAAGGGATGTTCAAAAAGAGGAAATAGCAGGATGAAGCAGGGAGAAGCATGGCATCCAAAAGAAGACCAGGATAGCTGGAGTGCAGATGAGCCTGGAAAGTAGGGCTTTGTAGAGCAGGTTAGGGGTTTTGATTTTATCCTAAGAGCAATGGGGAACCTTGAAGAGTTGGGGTTTTTGAGGAGGGAGGAGAGTGTGTTGACATAATTATATTTGTGTTTATTTTTTAAAACATTTTTCTGGCTGCAATGTGGAAAACACATTGGAGAAAAGCAATCTATGGAGTTCAAAAAAAAAAAAAAAAAACAAGGCATCTATGGAGTCCAGAGTGGGAGGCTGCAGTGGTCCAAACAAGAGTTGATGGTGACACTGGAGTAAAAAAGGGGACAGAGAGAAAGAGGTGTATTTGAGAAGAACTTGTGATGAAAATCAACAGGACTTCATGTTGGAATGGATATGGGAGCCAACAGGGGGTGAGCTGTTGAAGATGACTTCTGGGTTTTCAACTGGTACAGCTGGGTAGACAGTGGTGGCATTCACTGAGAAAAGAAGAGTTCTGTAAAGATAGGGCATGAGTGTAATTTTAGACATGCTGAGTTCAAAGTGCCTTAACATATCCAAGTAGAAAATTTCAGTGAGCAATTAAATATATAGGTCTGGTGTTCAGAGGAAATATCTGAGCTGGAAATACAAATTTATGAGCCTTTTTAATATAAATAGGACTTGAATTTGTGAGTGGAGATGAGATAGAGAAAGAAAACAAAATTGAGAGGAGAAGAGACTCTATAGCTGAACACCGAGGAAATTTAAAGTCTTAGTAGAGAAAGATGAAAGAGCAGAAAGACGTAGAAGAAGCCATTAGAGAGATACGAGGAAAATCAGTAGAATGTGGTGTTCCAAAAGCCAGAGAAAACAGTATTTCAGAAGGCAGGGAGTGCCAAATGTGGCTGAGAAGATAAGGAAGAGAGAGACTGGAAAATAATCATTGAATATAGAAACACGGAGGAAATTGAGAACTTTACAAAGAGCTATAAAGTGAAGACACTTAAGCATGTTTTAACTCACAGGAAAGGTCTACTTGTTTGTGAAAAGGAGAATATACAAGTATAAGAGAGAGGAAAGTCTATCTGAATGTGGTAGGACTGGGTTCTCCAGCCCTGGTGGAGAGACTGGCATGAGACCAAAAGAGTCTCGTGTGGGTTAAGACAGAAGGAACATTGATAGGATAGGAGGATGGGTTTGTATATTTAATGGTGGGAAGTCAATGAGTTCCTGTAAGATGACTTCCAGAGGCAAAGTCATCTGTTGAGATTTCAGGGTTTCAAGAGAGTAGAAGCCTGAACTGTTGTGAAATCTAGCAGGCAATGTGCTAAGGAAACACAACAGGATTACCAAGCATTTCTTTGATATTAATGAATTGAGAGCCCATTTGACATTAGTGACTAGAAATTTATTTCGACGAATCAATCATTTTCATTTTTTTTCATTCCTTTAGCAAATGTTTATTGGGTGGCCTTAGGTGCCAGACACTCTTGTAGGCGCTATACTGAATGTTGTGGAATTCCAGCAGGACACAGAGAAGGTCAGTAATTTGGTTCACACAGTGATGGAATTTTAGCAAATATGTGGTTCAGAAAGGCAGAGAGCAAAGCATTAGCAGAGTATAAGTGGTAATGAGCTGAGGATTCTAAGCAGTTTAGGAAGGAAGTGGGTAGAGAACAGTTAGGAGCCAATGCCCAAAAGCACTAGAAGCATATTTGACTTCTTTAAAAATATAACCCTATGTCACTCTTTTAAATCAAGAGTGCTATCTCTTGATTTAAAAGAATATTTGATCCTAGCAATTGTGTCATTCTAAATAACAGAGAGGGAAATTCTCTAACAGAAAATGATATTTATTCAGAAATGGGCATTGCAATAGGAATATGGGTGCCATTGTAAACTATGTGTGTATTCAGGGAGGTAAAGGAAGACAAAGGTCTTGTAAGAAAAAAATGAGGAGGATTACATAATAGTTTTGAGATAATTATCCTTGGCTACAAGGATAAGTAACAAAGGTGGTGTCAGTCCAAGTTTGGACAGGCAATTGCTGGGCAGATGTCCTCAAAGAAGTGTTTTCTGTGTAAGGTTGTGATGGCCTTTGTGTGAAGTTGTAGTTTTTGCAGAATCTTTTGTGGTAGTTTTGTTATCAAGAACTTGTGTGTGAGAATCCTCCCTTTATGGCCTTCCCAAGCACTGTTTTTCAGCTGTTTTTGGTTTTGTTTTTTTCTTGTTAACACAAGTGACTCTATTTTGATTCTGATAACTTTCACATTTCCCGCCTTTTGATCAGGATCTTTTTCTGAAAGTATCACCGTTCAATCATCCTGTAGTTAGATTTTCATTGTCCCCTGGTGCCAGGATGTGTCCCAGATTGTTGCTCTGGTCCCATATCAGAAGAAGTGATTGGTGAGTAGGAATCTGTGTCAAAAGCGTTCTAGCCACATTTGAGCAACAAGGGAGGCTTGGAGGAAATGGCTCTCAGGCTAAGTCTACCTGGAATTTATTGCTATGTTCAGTTTTGTCTATTCCATAGTATTTTGGCCACAATCTCAAAGCACTGGGCCAGCATTATTCTGTTAGGAGTTGTACTTCTGCAGAAATTTAACAAGCAACAGGTACAAGTTTTAAAAACAAAAATATAAAATAAAATTAATAGTAATATGATAAATCCAAGTTTGTATAATGGTTTTGAGCCATGAATCCAGTCTTAAAGACAAACAATTGAATAAAGCAAATGACCATTGAGAATTAGATGACATCTGTTGTTACTGTGTGACCCATTTAAAAAATTCTGTGGATATGGGCCTCAACTTTCCCAGAGGAATTTACCCAAGTATAACATGTAGTATTAGTGGAAGCGTAGACTTTTTTTTATTTAAACAATGGATACCTAAGAGGTCATGTTCTTTTAAGTTAAGAGCAGAAGCTGCTGATTGTGAAATCTGAATTACATCATTATCTTGCCAAAGAAAAAGGTAAGCATAAGAAAGGAAAAATTAAGAGGGGCAAGAGTCTCATTTTGATGGAGTGTCTTGGGAAACACTGCCTATAGCATGAAGCCATCAACCTCTCTTGGCTTGCAGTTTGAATTCTCTGCTATGGTATCAGGTGGATTGGTGAGCTTTCTGTGTGGCACAAGACTTGTCCTTCTTTTTTCGGGTATGAGACTTGTCTCTTGAAATTTATATCAAGTTGTCTAGCTTCAGCTTCTAAGGCGGCAAGCACAGAGCAGTTTTTGCTCTTAGTTGGAGAGTTGCAGCCAAATATTGAAGAAAATTAGGAGAATTCAGGTTCTGATCAGATCTACAGATAGAAGAGAAGAACTTGAAAACAATGCACAGGGCACAACCTAATAATAGGTGTATTATAGTTTTTTTCTTTAGAAACATAACGTTTTCTCTCTATAGTCATCCTTATTTTTACCAAAGATAATCACAGTAAGACTAATTTGTTTGTAAAATATGTTTAGTTTTATCAAATTTTGCCAGCAAGAATAGTGATTTGACCATATGGTAATCTCAAACTTAAAAACTTCTTGAGGGTAGGAAGCCAAACCAAAGCTGACTTCAGACTTTATCTGTAGTACCTATAGACAATTTAAATATGACACTTTAGTCAAAACTTTGGTGATAAAACCAATGTTTCCACTTGTATCCCATAATAAAGAGAACAGATTCTTATCAAACTTAAGTAAACAATCATATTGTCATGAATAGTTTTCCCATTTTGGAGGGATCAGGTTGGAAGAAAAAGTAAATGCTTTCATTTTTGTTCACAAATGTTTACTTTACCAAGTGGCTGTAAACTATAGATGGCTTAAGACAAAAAGTTTTCTTCAATCTGGAAAACAAAACATTGAGGAAACGAACCAGCAATGTTTCAAATAAATAGGCTATAAAATTCTTTTTATCAGTTCATTTAATTTCATGTAATTAATTCTTGTCCTGCTTGAGCTTGATTATTAGTTTCATAAATTTATTAGTTTTTTCATTAGAGTTCTGAAAATTTGTATTTAGTACATAATTTTTATTTATTTTATTATCTAATAACTTTGATCTTAAAGTTATTAGAAACTTATATTTAAGACTACTTCTTAGAGTCTTTTCCATGAATCTGATTGAGTATGTCTTTAGAAAAGAACTCAAACCAGTAACCGTGGATGACAAAAAGATAGAAAACAACCATGGCTTAAAATCTGATGAAATCAGAAAAATAGAGTGCAAAGCAAAAATAAATAAATAAATAAAATTTGATGAAAGTTCATGATAACCAGAAATTGACAAGGAAATTTGGTTACTTTGTGGCATACAACATGATAAGAATTCTGAATGATATATTAGATTTCTAAGAGTTTTATATGATCTTGGAACATTCATATCAATAACATACTCATAAATGTAACTGAAAAAAGATCTAGCATCACTTAACGTTTGACAATGCTTCCCATACAATTTACTAAATAAACCTAATCATTTAATATCTCTATAAGATGAGAGATACAGTCTTTGAGGCTCTCCAGGGTCCAACTGGAAAAATCACAAAATTAGTTTTAGGTCAGAAAGATTAGACTTAGAACTTGATCCTAGGGAAAACTTTCAAAAACTGTCAAGAGACTGAAAACACTTGATCAAAATTGGATTACAGAAAGACTTCAAAAACAATACAGAAAGTTCCATGGATATAAAACAAACCAACAAAAATCCTTAACCTTTCCAAAGCTCAGTTTTCCTAAATAATCAAAAAACATAATAAAGACAATGTGAAACACAGGAACTTACAAAAATCTTCATCTTAGGCCAATTACCAAAAGGCGGAAAGAAAGAAAAAGCTTCCTGCAATATAATTGCTTCTTATTGGAAGCCCGTTTAAATAACCTGGAAGTCTAACCTGATGAAAAACTACTTGAATTTAATCAGACACAAGAAGAGTGGGTCCAATGGTATGAGTTTACATCATATCATAGAAGAAGTAAACAAGAAAACTAGTACCTTGAGCAGAGGAATACATGGCTCTTAAAAAAAGTGAAAACGTGAAATTGCCTGGTTAGACGGAACAATTCAAACATATCAAGAAAAACCAAGATTGCAGAATCAAGATATACTGGAGGGGGAACATTGCTCTTCTAGGGCTTCAAGACAAACATTTGAGCATCAGGTCATAACAGCAGAGCTTGAAGTAGAGAAAAAAGTTTCAGGAGCTGACGAAAAAGTTGAAGGAGCGAGTTATCAACCTAGCCAAGCAAAAAGATGTATCCTCTCAAGGAGGGACAGGAAGAGCAGAAGGCAGTGCTGTATGACCTCAAATCCTGTGCTGCAAGATACAGCAAAAATTGTACTTCTGAGATATGAATCTGAAAAGCTTCAAGAGGAAAACTTTACCTCAAGAAATGAAATTACCATCCTAAATGAAGAACATAGCACTTTTAATTTGAAACTAGGGAAAGTAAATAGACTGTAAAACAGAGGCTGGGCATGGTGGCTCACGCCTGTAATCCCAGCACTTTGGGAGGCCGAAGCCAGGGGATCACAGGGTGAAGAGATCGAGACCATCATGGCCTACATGGTGAAACCCCATCTCCATTAAAAATACAAAAATTAGCTTGGCATGGTGGCGTACACCTGCAGTCCCAGCTACTCAGGAGGCTGAGGCAGAAGAATCGTTTGAACCTGGAAGGCAGAGGTTGCAGTGAGCCAAGATCGCGCCGGCACTCCAGCCTGGTGACAGAGCAAGACTCTGTCTCAAAAAAAAAAAAAAAAGAAGCTGCAGTTTAGAAGATGGCTGAAATTTTACAGAATTAAAAATCAAAGACTTTCACAAATTTTACTAAGAGCAGATTAGTACTTCAATAAAACTCTGTTGTTCTAATATAAGGAACCAAAATCTTAGTTTTATATCTTAGTTGTAAATTAAGTTTTAACTTATAAACTAAGTTATGTATATAATCAAAACTTAATCCTTAGAAAGATATACATAATTCCCTTTTATTTACAGCAAACTTGATTGCACATACAAAACTCCTTTTATAAAATTCATCCCTCAAAAACCTTTCACAATCTGCACAGACCTTTGATGGCATGCTTAAGCCATTAGTTTTGTCCTATACATTCACTTTTTAAAATAACAAGTCACCTTAGGATAAAAATTTACTTTCCTTGTTCCCTTATTATTTTGAAAAATTATTCACTTCTAACATTCCATGCCAAAAATACATCTTCACACTTAAAACTTTCTTCACATCTCTGTTTCCTACTTACTGGTTCCTTTCTGTCTTGTTTCTATTTCCTTTCTAAATTTGTATTTTGAAACAATCTTTAAATAACCTCTAAATTAGACAAATTTTTCTTTTTCTCAACAAAGAACATATTTTTATCCCTTTCTTATAACCTCCTCCCAAAACACATTTTACTTTTATTGGTATGCTTTGTATACAGAATTATATATATTAATTAAAATTCAAACTCTTAGTAACATTAATTTCTAATGAAAGTGTAGGAAGCAAGAAATTTTGAACTGTTCCATATCAGTATTTTATATATAAGAATGATTTTATAATTTTGGAAACATGTTTCCTCATAATTTTAATGTGTATTAATGAACCCAAATATATTTGTTTTTCTATAAAATTTAAGAAGCCAAGAACAAACTTATATTTGTGTTCAGCAATTTGTTTCAATATTTTATCTTATTTTAAAATGACCCAGATACTTAATGAGTATGTTACTTAATTTAACATAACTTTAAAATTTTAAGTTATCAAAAAGATTTTTTGAAACTAAGAAGAATTCATTTATATATGATTATACCATTTACATTCACCTAATTTGTTTATTTTTAACAATTATAACTATATTACTTATGAAAACTAAGATATTAGACAAGGCTAGTAATTATTTCAGTCTAATTCCTTGTTAGCCATTTTTACAGGCTGTGACTATTAAGCGTTCCTCACCCAACTAAGAACCATAAAGTTAAATACTTCAGTATCTTGCCAATAACTCAGAAAATACAGCTGCTTTCATTAAATCAACAATATTAAATTAGTATTACTTATCAAGGAATTACATAAACAAAGATCATTCTCTTTTTAGGATGGATTCATAGTTCTATGACATTCATGTCAAACACTGACTCCTTAAAATATCTAGCAAAGATAAATATAAAACTGCCTGACCAGTAAACTCAGGCACAAATCTTTGCTGACAGTTCTTAAGACATTTCTATTTTTATTTTATCAACAATTTTAAAATCAGTTTACTTATCAAACATTTACCCAAGTCAGGTGAACTTAAAAACTTTGAGGTGGCTATTATGTTTTTGATAACATACTTGATTGAAGTGCTTAATTTTTCCCTTTAAGTCAATTAATTAATTAATTAGCTCTTTGATATATTTTGGTAGAAAAATACATACATGCAACATAAAAACATACAGACAACATGAATACATCAAAGCAGATTCTTTAGCTTTCATTTTGAAATGTTAATCATGAGACAGCAAAACATAGTAATTTAAACTTACCAGTTTATAAAAGGACAGTTGAATCCAAATTATATTTCTGACAAAATGGGACCTGTTCACATGGCTAAATTTTATTTGCCCTGATAGGTGATCTTATGAAGGCTGTGGACCAAAGCTTTGGGTAAAGCAGTTTCCACAGCAGTTTGATTTTTAGAAACCTCTTTATATCCTTCAAGTTTTAAATTAGTACAGGGGTTAAATATTCAAACATTTTCATTTTAGATAGCACCGACTAAATTGTGTAGAAAAACAAAATATCCCCGTGGCCTTGAATTCCGGCAATAAATTTATCTTTTTATTTGTTTGTCTGATTTACTTGATTAGTCAATGCAGGCAGGAAAGCATTTTAGAAAAAGGTATTTAAAGGGTTTTTTTTTTCCCCTCAGCTTTTCCTGGCTCACATACAGCAGAAAAAGCAAAATTTTTATGTCAAAGATACCTTCTGTTATTCCCCTGAGCTCAAGATTTTGACCTGTTTGATCTGAGAGCCTAACTTTTGTAAACCTTAACCTAGTTCTTTCCTTCTTAGACCGTCTAGCTTTTAATTAACTAAAGCAATTGTTAAATCACCCTAAGCAATTGCTAGTCAATCAAAACTAAATTAACATTTCCAAAAGGGATGACTCTTAGGTGTACTGGATAGCTTGTTGGCTGTCATGGAACTACTGTAATTTGAAAGCCCTCTCTTTTTTTGTTATCTTGGCTGAAATGCCCTTTAAAAAACTTGTAAGTAGCTTTGGAAACTAGCAAAATTAGATTATTTTAATACAAGTGAAAAAGTCAGCAGATTCAGAGAAGCAGAGAGGGGAAAAAAAAGGAAGAAAAGAGAAGTTGAGAGCCTCTACATACCAGCATTTTGTTTTAACCCTATATTTGGTACAAAAAAAAAAAAAAAAAAAACAAGCTTGGGGAGTTCAAATAATGCCTAAGACGGCCATTGGTTTAAAAACATGCATGAGGAAAAACCATGTAGCTGGCTGGAGTCCCAGAAAAACTGGCATGCCTTAATGTTTGAGAATCTCGTTTTGTTTCTTATTAATCTCTTGAGAGAAAAGAAATCTATGCATTCTATCAGGGAATGTCAGGAGTTTGGTATTTTAGATAGTGGCTTTTAATTGGCCATCTCACACCTACCACTTTGTATGTTTATTTTTGCTCTGGGAAGATGTTCAAAAGCAAGCAAGAAGAGAAAAAAAAGTACAAGATTCAAATTATTTATAGATGTGCATAACCAGACCAAAATGAAACCAAAATTAGAGTGCTCACAAAAATGTTAAGCCAGGCATGCTAATCAACCAAAATATCAAACTAGGCATGCAGACCAAAAGTGAATTCACCAGAAAAGACATGCATCACAAAGTACACGTTCTATAAAAACCAGAGTACTCGAACCAGAAGAACATTGTCCTTAAACCAGAAAGGGCTTGCCAGAAAAGACAAAAGTTTTTATCATTCCAGGGGGAATGCAAGGTCCATTATTAAGGTGGCCTTACAATCAAATCAGATCCCAAATAATGTCCAAAAAACTCACCAAAGGGAGAGAGTCAGAAAATCTGAGAAGAAATTCTCCAGGACCAAAAAGGCGACTCATAGAAACGAAGAGCACAGAGGGCTCAGGTGATACTGCTCTCCATTTCAGGGGCTGATAATCTATCTAAGGTGAGCTGACTTAGATCTCACTTCTGACACCATTTATATAATCCTAAATAAGAGAGAGAGAGACTCTCTGAAAGAAAATAATATTTATTTGGGAATGTACATTGCCATGGGAATACATTTGCTGTAGTAATCTATGTGCATATTTAGGGAGGCAAAGGAAGTGAACATTTTCTAAAGGAAAAATGCAGAAGATTACATAATTTTTATTGATACATATTGTACATATGGGGAACAGGTGATATTTTGGTGCATGCATACAATGTGTAATGATCAGGTAATTAGGATATCTATCACCTCAAACATTTATCATTTCTTTGCATTGGGAACATTACAAATCTAGCCATTTTGAAATACACAATGAATTATTAACTATAGTCACCCTACTTTGCTATCAAAAACTAGAAATTATTGTTTTTATCTAACTGCATTTTTATACCCATTAACCAACCTCTCTTCACCTCCTCTCCCTCATCACTCTTCCTAGCCTCTGGTAACCAACATTTAACTCTCTGCCTCCATGAAATTTACTTTTTTAGCCCTTGCATATGAGTCAGAACTGTGATATTTATCTTTTTGTGCCTGGCTTATTTCACTTAACATAATGTCCTCCAGTTCCATCCATATTGCTGCAAATGACAGTATTTATATAAAATTTGGCCATAAAAAAGAATATGTATGTATACATATATATGTATGTATGTATATCTCATTTTCCTTATTCATTCATCCATTGATGGACACTCAGGTTGATTCCATATCTTTGTTATTGTAAACAGTGCTGCAATAAACTTGGAAGTGCTATATCTCTTCAGCATACTGTTTTCTGGGGTTTTGTATATCCTTTGTTCTTGTTTTCTTATTTATTGTTATTGCAGTTTGGTGGGTTTTTTGTAGTGATAAGCTTTGATTCTTTTCTTTCTCTTTGGTGTATCTGTTCCACCAGTGAGTTTTATACTCTCATGTTTTTTCGTAATGATGATGATGATCTTTTTGCTTCCAGGTGTAGGGCTCCCTTGAGCATTTCTTGTGAAGCCAGTCTAGTGCTGTTAAATTTTCTCAGTTTTTGGTTGTCTGGGAAAGACTTTATTTCTCCCTCATTTCTGAAGGGTAGTTTTGTTGGATATGCTATTCTTGACTGACAATTTTTTGCCATTCTTTGAATATGTCATCTAATTTTCTTCTGGCCTATAAGGTTTCTCCTGAGAAATCTGCTGTTCCTCTAATAGGGATTCCCTTATAAGTAGCTCTATGCTTTTCTCTTACTGTTTTTAAAATTCTCTCTTTGCCTTTGATTTTTGATAATTTGACTATAGTGTACTTTGGAGAGGATTTTTTGGGTTGAATCTGTTTGGGGACTTTTGAGCTTCCTGGATTTGAATGTCCATATATCCCCTCAGACTTGGGAAGTGTCTAGCTATTACGTCATTAAATAGGCTTTTTTACACCCTTTACAACATCTTCTCTTTCTGAAACTTCCAGAATAAAAATATTTGTTCACTTAATGGTGTCCCATAAGTCTTGTAGGCTGTCTTCAGTCTTTTGTCTTTTTCATTCTTTTTCATTCTTTTTTTTCTCTAACTGTATAATTTATAATGGCCCATATTCAAGTTCAGAGGCTCTTTTTTTGTTTTGTTTTTTGTTTTTTGAGACAGTCTCACTCTGTCACCCAGGCTGGAGTGCAATGGCATGCGATCTCAGCTCACTACAACCTCCACCTCCCAGGTTCAAGCTATTCTTCTGCCTCAGCCTCCCAAGAAGCTGGGATTACAGGAGCCCACCATGCCCAGCTAATTTTTGTATTTTTAGTAGAGACGGGGTTTCACCATGTTGGCCAGGCTGGTCTCCAACTCCTGACCGCAGGTAATTCACCTGCCTTGGCCTCCCAAAGTGCTGAGATTACAGGCGTGAGCCACCGTGCTCAGCCAGAGGTTCTTTGCTCTGCTTGATAAAGTCTGCTTTTTAAGCTCTCTATTGCATTTTTTATTTCATTAATTGAATTCTTCAGCTGCGGGATTTCTGTTTGGTTTTTTAAATGATATCTCTGTTGTACTTCTCATTCATATCATGAATTGTTTTCTTGATTTTATTGAATTGTCCATCTGTATTTTCTAGTATATCATTGAGTTTCCTTAAGATAATTATTTTTTAATTCCTTTTCCATCAATTCATTGATTTACTTTTTATTGGGGTCTCTTACTAGAGAGTTATGTTCCTTTAGTGATATTAAACTTCCATGCTCTTTTATGTTTTATGTGTCCCTGCATTCATGTCTGTGCATTTAGTGGAACAATCACCTCTTCCAAACTTTCTAGAGTGGCTTTCATAGAAAAAGACTCATCTACAGTTGGGTCCTGGTGTGCTGGTTGGGAAAGATGTGGTGACTCTGTTTCCAAGTAGGTGCCATTTTATAGTCTCTCTGCAGCTTCTCTGGCTGTGTTGAACATCAGTAATAACTGTAGGCACCTCAGTGGTTTAGGCTGTAGGACTTTGTGGTAGCTGTAGTGGCAGTGTTTGTTGTTAATATCCTCAGTGGCAAGGGCTTCCGGGGTCTTCGTATTCTTATTTTCCCCACAATGGGGACACTTAGCTGAGAGGATCCTTCTTGATGTCAGGTCTGACACAGCCTAGAAGCAATTGCAGTGGCACTGGTCACAGAGGCAGGTGCCCAGAGTGGCTGTGGGGCCAGAGTTCTGTGCTCAAGATCTCTCAAACCTATTGTGACACTTGGGTATTGGGTGCAGATTTGATCTCTGTGGCAGCGTTGGAGGTAGGTTGTTCACAGAGCCAGGATCTGTGACTCTGAGGTACCCCCTAGCAGATTGGGTCCAGGAGGTTGGGTTGTAGCTGTGATTCTGCCCTGGGAGGCAGGGCACAGCCCTGGCCTGACTCCAAGAAATAAAGGATACTCTGGAGGTTTTAGCCCAGGGCACAGGATATGGCTGCAATTTGGAAGCCTGAACCAGTAGGGCTTGGTGGCAACTCGGGTCCCTAGACATGAGGCACTGTGTAGTGGTAACAGATGGGGAAATGTATGACAGTGGCTCAAAACTCAGCTTAGGGATGTCAAGCCATGGGCAGGGATGATTCAAAAGCAGTTTAGACTCAGGGATGAAGGACTGCCATGGCTACTCGCACCCAGAGCAAGATACACTCCAGCAGTAATTCCATTTCCAAGATGGTGTGTAGGGCAGTAGCCATGTGGGCACAGAGGGTGGGGCTCCTTCTCTAGAGGGAAGAGAGCTATATGGACTCCAGGCAGCTCCTTCAACTGGGCTTAAGTGCTTGTGAGGGCTGCAGAGGACCCCAGTGGTAAGGACTGTAGGTATCCAAGGTGCTGACAGGGGCTGCTGTGATCCTCTTGCTTACTTTTTCCCTATGGAGAGAAGTTCCTCCAGCTTCCCAGCTTATCCTAGCTGGGGGATAGGGTGGTGGAAGTCAGGTGTTTCCTTCTGTTCTCTGTGTGACCATCCTGAGTTTCTGTGCTCCCCGGAGTTTCTGTTATTGTTTGGATGTACTTCAGTGCCCTCCTTCAGTTATTTTTATTAAAATGTAATTATTTCTTCATTGTTTTATCTGTCTTTTTTGAGGGGACAAGTGCTAAGGACTTCTAGACAGCCATCTTGCTGATGTCACCATCTGCATAATTGTTTTGAGATAATTATCCTTGGCTGCAAGGATCAATAACAAGGATGGTGTCAGTCCAAGGTTGGATGGGCAATTGCTTGGCAGATGTCCTCCCAGAAGCATTTTTTGTGTCAAGTAGCAATGGCCTTTGTGTAAAATTGTGGGGTTTGCAGAATTTTTTTATTGTTTTATCAGGCATTTGTGCATGAGAACCCTTCCTTCATGACCTTCTCTGTCTCCATTTTTCAAGGTTGTTTTTAATACAACTGACTCCATTTTGATTCTGACAACTTTCACACCTACTGGGATTTAAAATTAAATTCTGCATCTTCTGACTTGAGATCTTCTGTAATAATTAAACATTAATTTCCTGCCACTGAACTCCTAAAGCATTAGAGGCTCATACCTTAAGTCTTAGCACTTGATTATACATGTTGAGTATCCCTTACTCAAAATTATTGAGACTAGAAGTGTTTGGGATTTCAGATTTTTTCTGGTCTGGGATGCTCAATTGGTATTTAATTTTATACTTTATTGTGTACTGACTCGTGTTACTCCCTGTCTCCTGTATGCTATGTGCATCCATTACAAACAAGAGCATGGAGTCTTAACCCAGATAGACCTGAATCAAATTGCAAGTTGCAAGATACTTAACCTCTTCAAGCCTGCATTTATTTGTCTGTAAAACTGACATAACTTGCAGACTATTTTGATTAAAAGAGATAATCTATGTAAAAGCACCTAGCACAGTAGACCATCCAGGAAGTATTTCTTCTTCTTTCTTTCCTTCCTTCTTGAGAGGGAGGGCCTATCAGTACTTCTTTTGTGTCCACTGCACTGTGACAGGGACACTATAGAGATCCAAATAGATTTAATGAATAAAATAATAATGCCACATTCCATGGCCAGAACAGAGTTTACTGTGGGGAGTCTGTGTGTGTGTGTGTGTGTGTGTGTGTGTGTGTGTGTTCAACTGAATTTCCATAGTGATATTGAGCTTCTAAATCAAGAAAAATATTTTTTTCTAATTTATTTTTTAAATATTTTAAGTAAACTTTATTGTGTATGTCTAAGGTATACAACATGATGTTAAGAGATACATCTATATAGTACAATAATTATTATAGTGGAACAGATTGACACATCTGTCATCTCACATAGTTACCTTTTGTCCTCCCCACCCACCCAAGACATGAGCAGCTATAAGATACTTATTTAGAAAAAATCCTGACTGCAGTACACTATTATTAACTATAGTCCTCATGTTGTACATTAAATCTTTTCACTTATTCATCCTACATATTTGCTACTTTGTATCCTTTGACCTATAGCTACCCATTTCCTGTCCTCTCCCTGCCACTGCCCAACCCTGATCCTAGTAACTGCTATTTTATTCTCTCTCTCTCTCTCACTCTTTCTCTATATATATGTCAGATAAGTGGTATATATATATATACCACTTATGTGTATATATATAGTATATATACACAATATATGTATATATAGTATATATATACACAATATATGTATATATATTGTATAAATATATAGTATATATAGTATAAATATTTATATATTGCATAAATATATACAAACATATGTATATATTTGACTTTTCTGTAGAGATTGTGGGGGGGGTCTCACTTTCTTGACCCCAGGGGTCTTGAACTCCTGGGCTCACGCAGTCCTCCCACCTTGGCCTCCCAAAGCGCTGGGATTATTAGGTATAAAACACCATCACTGGCCAATATCTGATCTTTATTTAAAGATTCCACATATAAGTGAGAGATCATGCAATATTTTTCTGTGTCTGGCTTATTTCACTTAGCAGAATGTCCTCCAGATCCATCCATGTTGTGACAAATGGCAGGATCTCTTTCTCTTTTACAGATGAATGATATTCTATTGGTATATCTAGATTGTTTCCATATCTTGGCTACTGTGAATAATGCTGCAATGAGCATGGCAGTACAGACATCTTTATGCGGTAGCCATTACATTTCCTTTGGGTATGAAAGGAAGAAATTGCTGCATCATATGGTAGTTCTACTTTAAATTTCTTTAGGAACCTCCATATTGTTTTTCATAATGACTACAGTATTATACATTCCCACAAACAGTATACAAAAGTATTCCCTTTTCTTCACACCCTCACCAACACTTGTTATGTTGTCTGATAGTAGCAATCCTAACAAGTGTGAAGTGGTATCTCATGGTGGTTATTATTTGCATTTTCCTCATTATTAGGGATGTTGAGTACCTTTTCGTGTACCTGTTGGCCATTTTTAATATCATCTTTGGATAAATGTCTATTCAAGTCCTTTGCCCATTTTGTAATCAGCTTATATATTTTCCTGCTACCAGAGTGTATGAGTTCTTTACAAATCTTGAATATTAACCACTTATCTGACATATGGTTTGCAAATACTTTTTCCTAATCTGTAGGTTAACCTTTCATACTTTATTTTTTTGAGACACAGTCTCACTTTGTCACCCAGGCTGGAGTGCAGTGGCATGATCTCAGCTCACTGCAGCCTCTGCCTCCCAGGTTCAAGCGATTCTCCTGCCTCAGCCTCCTGAGTAGTTGGGATTACAGGCACCTGCCACCATACCCGGCTAATTTTTGTGTTTTTAGTAGAGATGGGGTTTCACCATGTTGGCCAGGCTGGTCTTGAACTCCTGACCTCAAGTGATCCACCTTCCTCGGCCTCCCAAAGTGCTGGGATTGCAGCCCTGAGCCACCACGCCTGGTCAGCCTTTCCTATTTTTTTATTGTTTTGTTCACTGTGCAGCTTTTTAGTTTGATGTAGTTCCATGTATTTATTTTTGCTTTTGTAGCCTGAGCTTTTGGTGTAATATACAATAAATCATTGCCAAGGCCAATGTCAAGATCTTTTCTCCTGTGTTTTCTTTTAGGAGTTTTATTATTTCAGTCTTACTTTTGGGTCTCTTATCCGTTTTGAGTTGAGTTTTGTGTCTGGTGTAAAATAAGAGTCCAATTTCATTCTTTTGCAAGTGGAAATCTAGCTTCCCTAGCACCATTTATTGCAGAGACTATCCTTTCCCCATTGTGTCTTTTTGGTGCCCTTGCTGAAAATTGGTTGACCATATATGTTTGCAATTATTTCTGGACTCTATTCTGTTCCACTGCTCTATATTTCTGTTTTTATGCCAGTATCCTACTGTTTTGATTACTATAGTTTTGTAATATAATTTCAAATCAGGAAGTGTGATGCCTCCAACTTTGTTTTTCCTCTCAGAATTGCTTTGGGTATTCAGGATCTTTTGTGGATAAATACAAATTTTAGAATTGCTTTTTCTATTTCTGAGAAAAATATCTTTGGGATTTTTATAGGGATTGTGTTGAATATATATATTGCTTTAGATTGTATGGCCATTTTCACAATATTAATTACTCTGATCCATGAGCACTTATTTGTATCCTTTTAATTTCTTTCATCAATATTTTATAGCTTTCAGTATACAGGTCTTTCACTTCCTTCATTAAATTTATTCCTAAATATTTTACTTCTTTGATGCTATCATAAATGGGATTGTTTTCTTGTTTGTTGTTATTGTTGTTGTTGTTGTTATTGTTCAGGTCATTGGTCAATAAATATTACATTTAGATGAAGCATGTGTTAGCTTATATTTGTAAAGCCGATTTAAAATTAAAATAGTGCCATTCCCAAGGCAGTATATTTCAGTAACATAGTGCTGATTATAATTTGAGGACTTAGCAAGTTGTAGCTGACACACTCAGTCCTGTTCCAATAGGTAAGTCGAGGGTTTGGGGCAAGTCCTGTGAGGATCAGCTGGAGCTGGGAAGCTGGAATGGCCGGGTTTGCCTCCCGTCTCTGCAGGAAACACTTGTGCTTGATGTTCAAAGTCACTGGTGGTCTACTGCAAAAATAAGAACAGGGATATTGAAGAGGAACAGAGGTCAAAAGGATGTAAGTCCAGCTTTCCCCAAAGACTGAAATAAAAATACTTGCCACAGTTGGTTCAGGCAGCCAGCAATTCCTGGCTATCTCCATTGGCCCTGGGGCCTTAGGGCTAATTGATTCTGTAAGAAGAAAGACACGTTCCACTTTTAAACCTCATAAATTCATATGGATAAATTTTCACCATTCTTGACTAAAAAGTCAGAAATGTCCTTCATAGTTTCAGTATAAATATTAAACAGCAACAGTATATCACTTAGGTTGCCAATTCTGAGCAAGGAATTCAATAGATTTCCACTCTGAAGACATAAAAGTGAATGCCTCATCACTATGCATAGCTGGCATGCTCTGTCACAGGAATATAGGAGAAACCTTTGCAGAAGGAAATGAAAACTCATAGAATTATTTATTTCAAAGCAACAGGATATACTCTAGGGTTAGAAAACATACGAAGGACTGATCAGTAGAGACTGTTTTCTTTTAAAAAACCCTGTTATTCTTGTCAGACAGGTATTATAATTAATTTCATGGCTTCTCTAACATCTTATTAACCAGATGACCTTGAATGCCAAGTAATTCTGAAGGCAAGATGAAATCATTTGTGATAACACAATAGTATCACTGCCTAATAAAGAAAAGGAATTAGAACTCAGGTGTAACCCATCATCTGGTATGTCTTGGAGCCTTAAAAGACAGGAAACTGTTGTTAATGAGAAACCAAATAACCTCCTGGGATTATTGTGTATTTACAAAAGGGTTGGGTAGTATGCAAAAACCTGGAAACCCAGTCTAAAAGCAAACATAGGCTTATAGGCTTATGCAAACTTAAATGTGGGTGGTAGGAGAGAGATGTGATGAGGTTGCCCTTTGTTCCTCATAGGTAGTTGCCAAGGAGCAGAAGTTACCATTGTGTAACCATTGTCCATCCAGGCTTAGGGCACCGACGAGCATGGAAGGGAGGCTGACAGGGGGCTTAGGGCAGCTCAGCTGAGGCCTGCAGGTCCCCCTTGACATGAACAGCCTGGGCACTGTGGACAGCAGGTTGATGGCAGTAGGAAAAAGACATGCCCTTGGGTGGAAAGGGGCAGGTCCTGGTGAAGCCCCACCTTCACACCAGGGATGGCCTGAAGCATGGGGGCCAGGCTGCCAGTTCCACAGACTGGAGTAAGAACTTGTGGTGCTCTTTTCAGGCCCATCCATGGCTTCCCATGGGCCAATCAGCATGCCCTTCTTCCCCTCCAAAGCCCATAAAAACCTCAGACTCTGCCAAACTTGGGCAGATGATGGGACAACCTGCCTGCAGATAGGAAATACCCACTCTGGGTCTCCTCTCCGCTGAGGGCTGCAGAGACATTGGGATGACCTGCCTGTGGAGAGCAGCTACCCACTCCAGTCTCCTCTCCACTGAGGGGTACAGAAACATCAGGACAACCTGCCTGTGGATAGGAACTACCCACTTCAGGTCTCCTGAGAGTGGTATTGTTGCTTAATAAAGCACCTCTTTGCCTTGCTCACCCTCCAGTTTTCTGCATACCTCATTCTTCCTGGTTGCAGGACAAGCACTTGGAACCCGTGGCAGGACTGAAAGAGCTATAACACAAACAGGACTGAAACATGCCCTTCACTCACCACATTGCAGACAACAAGAAGGAGGGAAGAAAGAGAGAAGAGCTGTGGCCCTCTGGGGAACCCAGACTTAGGAACTCCCTGAGCCAGGGCTGTAACACCCTCTTTGAGGCTCTGTGGTTCCAGTGTCTCTGAGCTTCCAGGTGCCACCATGTTCCCTGGTGCCCACAGTGGAAGCCACTTGCAGTATGCCTGGTCCAGCCACAGCAGAGAGCTGGCAACAAGAATTGAGGTTTGGGAACCTCCGCCTATATTTCAGAGGATATATGGAAATGCCTGGATGTCCAGGCAGAAGTTTGCTGCAGGGGCGGGCTCTCATAGAGAACCTCTGCTAGGGAAGTACGAAAGTGAAATGTGGGGTCAGAGCCCGTACACAGAGTCCCTACTGGGGCACCACCTAATGGAGCTATGAGAAGAGGTCCACTGTCCTCCAGACCCCAGAATTGTAGATCCACAGACAGTTTGCACCATGCACCTGGAAAAGCCACAGACACTCAACACCAGCCCATGAAAGCAGCCAGAAGAGGGGGTTATACCCTGCAAAGCCACAGGGGCAGAGCTGCCCAAGACCATGGGAATCCACTTCTTGCATCAGTGTGGCCTGGATGTGAGACACAGAGTCAAAGGAGATCATTCTGGAGCTTTAATATTTGACTGCCCTGCTGGATTTCAGAGTTGCATGGAGCCTGTAGCCCCTTCATTTTGGCCAATTTCTCCCATTTGGAATGGCTGTATTCACCTAGTGCCTATACCTCCATTGTATCTAGGAAGTAACTAACTTGCTTTTGATTTTACAGGCTCATAGGCAGAAGGGACTTGCCTTGTCTCAGATGAGACTTTGGACTGTGGACTTTTGAGTTAATGCTGAAATGAGTTAAGACTTTAGGGGACTGTTGGGAAGGCATGATTGGTTTTGAAATGTGAGGACATGAGATTTGGGAGGGGCCAAGAGTGTAATGATATGGTTTGGCTCTGTCCCCACCCAAATCTTATCTTGAATTGTAACTCCCACAATTCCTGCCTTTTATGGGAGGAACCCAGTGGGAGGTAATTGAATCATGGGAGGGGTTGACATGCCCTGGAGACATTTTCCCCATTGTCTTGGGGATTAACATTTGGCTCCTCATTACTTATGCAAATTTCTGCAGCCAGCTTGAGTTTCTCCTTAGAAAATGGGATTTTCTTTTCTATTGCAATGTCATGCTACAAATTTTCCAAACTTTTATGCTGTTTCCCTTTTAAAACTAAATGTCTTTAACAACACCCAAGTCACATCTTGAATGCTTTGCTGCTTAGAAATTTCTTCCACCAGATACCCTAAGTCATCTCTCTCAAGTTCAAAGTTCCACAAATCTCTAGGGCAGGGGCAAAATGCTTCCAGTCTCTGCTAAAACAGCAAGAGTCACCTTTGCTGCAGTTGCCAACAAGTTCCTCATCTCCATCTGAGCCCACCTCAGCCTGCACCTTGTTGTTCGTATCACTATCAGCATTTTTGTTAAAGCCATTCAACAAGTCTCTAGGAAGTTCCAAACTTTCCCACATTTTCCTGTCTTCTTCTGAGCCCTCCAAACTATTCCAACCTCTGCCTGTTACCCAGTTCCAAAGTCGCTTCCATATTTTCAGATATCTTTTCAGCAATGCCCTACTCTACTGGTACCAATTTACTGTATTAGTCTGTTTTCACACTGCTCATAAAGACAAACCCCTTCTAACCAAATGAGAACACACTTAAAATGTCCAGTTTTTCACTGAATATTCATACTCTTTAAGAAATATCAGAGTCAACAGTTTTTATTAAGTGCGTAACCTGTGCCAAGAGTTCTCATGATCTGGTTTAATCTTCACAACAGTAAAAAAAATTATCATTATCCCCAAGGTCACACAACTAATAACGTCCTCACTCTAAGTTCATCACTTTCCAATAAGGCATGCTGCTGCCCCAGAATCTATAATAACTATCCTCAACAACCTTCTGCTAACCCCCTCAAAAAACTAGCTTGATCTTAACATCATATTTGCAATCATGTAAGTTAATTTCTTCACAGGTTTGTAAAATGAGCAAGTTATATAAACAGATGCCTAAGATTGTAAGAAATGTCAAGTTTGTGATTGCTTGTCTTTCAAGCATAATACTCTTTGATTTCCTTATTTTGTTAAATTTAATAACTTTTTTCTTATTTATAAAAGCAAAACTAAGCTGATGCAGTGGTTCACACCTGTAATCCCAGCACTTTTGGAGGTCGAAGCAGGAGTATCATTTGAGCCCAGGAGTTCAAGACCAGCCTGGGCAACATAGTGAGCCCTCATCTCTAAAAAACTTTTTTTAATTAGCCAGACATGATGGTATGTGCCTGTAGCCCTAGCTATTCAGGAAGCTGAGCTGGGAGGATCACTTGAGCCTGGGAGGTTGAGGCTGCAGTGAGCCATGATTCTACCACTGCACTACAGCCTAGGCAACAGAGAGACCCTGTCTCGAAAAAAAATAAATACATAAAGACATAAAAGCAAAACTACATGCTATGGAAAATTTGAAAAAAAAAATACAAAAAGTATAAAGAAGAAAATTAACATTGACATTATGAAGTATTTCCTTGATTGATAGACATTTAATAATGTTATAATCAGACTTTGCATTTAATAATATAGAATTTCCCATGTCATCAAATAATTTTTGTAAACACATTTTAATGGCACTATAAAATATAATTCTATAGGAACACCATATTTATTTTCATCATTCCCTTATTGCAGAATGCCTGTTTTTCTTTTCATCTTTTCACTGTTATAAATAATGCTGCCCTGGCACATCATGGCACATAAACTTTTCCTAAATCTCTGAATATTACTCTAGGAGTAAATAAGGACCAAAGCATATAACGGGTAGCATTTTCAAACCCTCTGAATCTCAATTTGCACATGTAAGTACTTGGGTACATAGGAGCTGCTTAATAAATAATCTTGAATGAATAAACATGACAGTAACGTCAGTCAGTCAGGGCTGTACTTGCAGTTTTCCAAATCATTCTCTTCCTCTCAACCATGCTTTTGTATATTCTATATTCTGTCGGCGATTGCCTTTGCACCATTTCACCAGGTTAACTGGTGCCTGTCCAGAGAAATCTCTCCTGACAAGACCCTCCTACCCCAGGGACCTGAAATCTGTATGGTACCCACTTGAAGCAGTCTGTGCTTACTGAATTAATCATGTGGAACAATCACATGTTTCTAGCTATGTCTGCCTGCCAGACTGTGAGTTCCTTGAGGACAAGGACTATGTTTTATTCCTTTATGTACTTTTCTCAGGTGCAGAAGGCCAAGTTAAACATATCTTTCAGTTCAGGGAAAATTGCCATTATTTCTGTGAAAGTCCATTTCGTATTTTCCCCGTTTGATATATTACTTTTTAATTTATTCTTTTTTATATCCCCATAATCATCTTCCATTTTTCTCTCCTGCACAAGCATCCATTATAATGCAATTATATGTATCTTTTTGTTTGTATGTATTTTCAAAATGAGCTATGTTGTTCTATATATGTATGTCTTACTTAATTTTAATGAATTGACATACTTCTGTATCAACACTTGTTCATGACTGGCATATCTTTAATTTTCAATAAATGCCTGTGGAATTATGAAGAAAAAAGGATAGCATTGCAATATTCTCCTTCTTTCTTATCAGATATACTTTAATAATAAATCAAGGATTATTGATTGGGCAAAGGACTCCAAAAAGGAAGATTTTTAGATAAGGCTGTTTATTTAAATGTTTGGAATAAGAGCTGTCAGATTGGATCCAATTTAGTCCCACATGACTCATGATGCAGAGTATATTAAATGCTAAAATATCTGCAGTCTGTTGATCAATAAGGTAGTTCTCCAAAATGCCAGTCACCTATGTGGCCAGGCTAGATTAAACGGTGCCACAAGAACATGCATTAGAACCTCTCATGCTTTTCCATGGAACAAGTTCACTCCACATTCAGTCCTTCATTCAGCCAAGCATAGATAGAACAAACAAGTTTCACTGGGCCTGGCCGTCTGCTAGTGCTTCCATGAGCTTCTAGAAACAACAATATTATTCAAAACATCCAAGAGTTCTTGTAATTTCCAAGCACACATGCTTTCTTAAATACCTACAGCCAGAGCCCAGAACATATCCATTTATCTTCCTGTGTTTCATTTGATCTCATTTTATCTGTGGAGGCAAATGTGTTTTTATTAAAAAGAAAAGAAATTTGTGGACACTAAACTAGGAAACAAATTAAATAGATTGTATAAAATATTTCATACAGACTAAAAGCTATAGAGAATGATATAACAAACATCATTTATCCACTGCCCAGCTTAAGAAATAAAACATTGCAAATAACTGAAAACCTCTGTGCATCCCCTCTTTAGTCACATTCCTCTGGCCTGTCCCCAGAGATGTCCCCGTTCTGAATTCAGTGTTTGTCAATCCCATATTTGTCTTTCTATTTCTGCTGCATGTGTAGGTATGTCTCTAGAATGTGAGTTCCCAGAAAGCAGGTACTTTTCTCTGTTCACTGATACATCACCAGCACCTAGAGCAACATATGGCACGTGGCAGGTTTTCAAAAAGTATTTGTTGACTGTTGAATAAATAATGTATTCATAATAATGTCAGGATTTTTTCATATTTTAACCCCTTATAAAGTGTTTCATATTGTATATATCCTTCTGCAACTTAATTTGTTTGTTCAATCTATGCTGATAATGTAACTTGGCTCCATTCATTTCACTGCAGTATAGTATTCCAATGTAAGATTAGAAGACTGTTTATTTATCTGTTCCAATGATGGGCATCTAGGTTGTTTCCAATTTCTAATATTGTAAATTTGTTGCAGTGAATGTCCTGATACTGTTTTTTTGCTCCATTGTGTAAGAGTTTTTCTATAATAAACAGCAGGGGAGAAAGTGGGAAGGGACTGACTCTTGCCTCTACTATATTTCTTCCTCTTCTAAATCTCTAGGTGAATGGGAACTTGGGAAATCAGCTCAGCCCTCTGGGCATCAGCTTCCTCACAAATAAGATGAGGCCAGTTGGTCTGCCAATCTTTTAATGGGTTTATGTATCTTCAACTTTATTATTAGCAACAACGGTATAAGTAGTTAGGAAAGGACTAATTTCCTCCATGTAAACTTTCTGTATTTTTCTGAATCAGTTTCGTTCCATAGCCCTATTCTTATTGGTAAAGGAATTTTCATTCTCAGTCATTGTACGGGGAGCCCCTTTTTCCTCTTCTCCAGGGTCTTAATAGGGTCTGGAAAGACTCACCTGGTCCAAAAAGTTTGAGGAAGAAGCTTCTAGTCTTCAGCTCTGTAGGGTCAACATGAGATGCTTATTGTTCAAGCCTGTGTGATCCACCCGAAAGTAGGCTGCTCTACTACAGCATCCATGCTGCTGTGACCGGATGGACCACAGGACAGTTGAGACCCCAGCTATCTATCTGCCAAACCCAGGACTGTCAGCAAGGGAATAGGGTTCAGGTCTTCTCCATTTATAAACTACCAACCCCTCTTTACTCTGGAATATTCTCACTCTCCTGGCTGGGATAGACAGTGTTGGCTCATTCCACTCCCCTCAAATCCTACTCCTAATTGTATGCCATCTTGGTCAGTATTACTCCATCCACCCCAGGAGCCCAGAGCCTAGCCATTCTCTCTCTCTTTCATGAACCAACAGCAGGAAAAGAAAAAGATATGGTTACTTTCTCATCACATATCTAGCTAGCTTTATTTCTAGATATTTTAATTATTTGTATTTTCATCTGCTTTATTTACTCTGAAAATGATTGTATTCTAACAAAATATATTTAAATTCTGTAGACCAGACCATAGCTATTTTGTTTAATTTATACTTTCCAAAGAGAATTAATAGATTTACCAAAATAGGAAATTAATGTTTATCACCAAAACAAATCATTATCAGGCAAAGTCAAGTTGAATATATAACACTTATACCCGCAGCTCTTCACAATGGAAAAGTTTTAACTGATTTCATCTGGCACACAAATAATTTGATGACATTAGTCTTACACATTTTCTTGAGTGTGTCTAAGTTGCCATTTAAATGGATATGTTCTCTCTCAAGTTTTTTTTTCTTTTGTGGAGTTTAGTTCATAAATTACAATCCTTATCAAGAGTTAAAACCTCAAGTGTCATCTTCTCTCTGGACAAAGATGTTGAGCAAGATAGTTAATCATGTTGCCTTTCCTTTTTTGCTCTATGATAAGAAGCTTTTTCCACTATCCAAGCAATGATGATTAACAGCTCACTTTTGCTGAGCACTCAATTTGGGTCAAGTATTAAACTGAGTGTTTCACATACTTCTTTATCCATACCAGAGCCCTATCTAGCGGGCATTAGTAAGCCCGTTTCATAGATGAGAAAACTGAGACTCTGAGTGTGAAATTACTTGGCCAAAAACATCTAGTATATTGCTAACGCAGGAATTGAACCAAATCTCCCTGACTTCAAAACTGCTGTAATCTGAATGATTGTTTTCCCCCAAAATTCACCTGTTGAAACCTAATCACCAATATGACCGTGTTGGGAAGTAAGACCTTTGGGAGGTGATTAGGTCGTGAGGGCAGAGCCATCATGAAGACATGAGTGCCTTATAAAAGAGGCCCCAGCTTGCCCCAGCAAGCTGCCTTGCCCATCCCACCACGAGAAGGAATTCCACCATGGCAGGCAATGTTTGTTGGAGAAAATGAAGAGGGGAAGCCCCTAAAACAGCAAGTAATTCCTCAATATAAGTTTTGAGATTTAATAGTGAGGGCACAGCCAGAAGGCATCATCTATGACCAAAAAAACAGGCCCTCACCAGACACTGAATCTGCCAGAGCCTTGAACTTCTACTTCCCAGCATCCAGAACGGTGAGGTATAAATTTCCATTGCTTGTAACTCACCTAGTCTATGTTTTATTATAGCAGCCCAAACAGATGAAGGCAAAAACTACTGCTCTGTACCCAGTAGTCATTACCCTAGCTGCACATTAGAATCACCGGGTGAGCTGTAAAACCTCCCCACGTTCACGCCCCACCCCCAGAGATTCTGAGAATGAAGGCTGAGCAAAGTTAGGTTTTGAAAGCTCCCCAGGTGATTGTAATGTGTGTCTGGCATGAGACCCACTGTAACTAGCTAGGAAGGCTGACAGCTGAAAGGGATCAAGTCTTTAAGAATAGAGCAGATCAAAAGCACCAGGAGTGGTGGTCTCCAAAATGTAAGAAAGTATGATTTTTAAAATTCATTTAAATGTGAAGGAAATGTGCTAATTCATGAAAGTAACCCATAAAATCAGAGAAGAGTACCTGAAGTGCCTAGGATTGTGCAGTTTCCATGCAGTTATTCAGCTCGGACTTTGTCCACTCTAAGGCAATGTCTGTTTGGAGAAAATGAACAGTGGAAGCCCCTAAAACGGCAAGTAATTCCTCAATACTAAGAGTGAGATTTCATAGAATTTAGAGAACTGTAATGATAAGACTCTACTACCGCAGTTGTTTCCTCAGCTGATTGAGCCCTGTGGCAGATTTTATCTTTGTTTTTCCACCTGCTTAAGGACACTAGTTTCTGATCTCCCAGGAAACTGGGAGTAAACCCCACCCTGACTGCAGCTCTCACCTCAGCATGGAGAGGTTTCACTTGGCATCTGCCTGAATACAGATGTCTCCGAAGGTTAACAGGCTGTTCTGGTGTTACACCTTGCTAAAGAAGAGAGCCATCTTGACCTGGATACATTTCTCCATCTCCAAGCTTGGGCTGGGGCTCAGGGGGAGAGTAAGAATTGACTGGGCAGAGAGCATGTGCCAGGGAGCAAGAACAGCACCTTCGAAGGCACAGACTTAAAAGAATGAGGATGGGCCTCAGTTCCAAGTATGGAGACCAGCTGTCCCAGCTTACCTGGTAAAATGCTCCATCTTGGGAAACCTCTTCATCCTGAGCAAATGGGATGGTTGGTCACCCTAGTTCCAAAGAACCATGCAGAATGGGGAAGGAGTGACGTGCAGGGCATCACTGAAGCCTAAAGCCTGCTCTTCTCACCTGCCCCATGCAGCCTTTTCTGAAAACCAATTAACTCCTCTGTGTGGGCCTGGTTGAGCCTCATTCTAGTATCTGGCGTCTGTTGTCTTCCTCTCTACGCATCACTTCACTTTCCTGGAGCACATCCTATAGTAGTTTCCTAAAAAAAAAAAAAAAAAAAAAGTCAATGGGAGGTACATTTTCTAAAAGTCTTCTACTGCAAATGGCTTTATTCTTTCCTCATAATTTTCTGACAGTTTGCCTGGGTTTTTAATCCTTGTGTTCGCAAATCAGTTTTCCTCCAACATTTTGAGCCACTGTCTTCTGCCTTGCCATATTGTGGTCAGGCATTGTTCTGATTTTCAGTCCCCTATCCTTGTGACCTGTGCCCTCCTCTCTCCTCACATTCCTGGAAGTTTTAAAGATCCTGTCTGTGTTCCTGGTGTTCTGAAGTATCCCACTGATGTACCTTGGTGCAGATCTTCTTTCATTCACTGGGCTGCACACTTGGTGTGATCTCTCAATGTGGAGACGCAGGTCCCTCAGGCTTGGGACATTTTACAGTTGGTTTTTATTCTTTGCTCATTTTCTACCCTCTGCTCTTTCTGTTCTTGCTTTTTAGAATTGGATATAAGGCTTTCAGAATTGATTCTCTCCTTCTCTACCTAAATTTTCTCTCATTTTCTACCTAAATTTTCTACTACCTTCTGCTTTCTGCAGACTTCCTTAACTTCACCTTCCATCTGTTCTATTGAGTTTATTTCAGCTATCATAGTTTTAATTTTCAAGGGCTCTTTCTTTCTTTAACTGTTCCTTTTTCAAACCATATGTTTTTAGTTTTATGGGTGTAATATCTTCTTGTATCTTTCTGAGAATAATGTTTAAATTGCTTTCTAAATTTTCTTTGTTGCATTATTTTTGTTTCCTTTGGATTTTGTTTATTGGGACCTCTTTCCTTTATATTTAAAAGTTTTCTCCTAAGTTTTAAGATTCCTGGCTGCCCATTTGTATTCGTGTGTGCCTGGGGGCCACTGGAGTAGGTGGCTCAGCCAGTGGTGGTCTTTAGTCCAGCAAATTTAGGCCGTCTATTAGCTTCCTATTTGCTATAACAAACTACCATAAACTTAGTGACTTAACACAAATTTATCATCTTATAGTTCTGGAGACTGGAAGTCCTAAAGTCAAGATGTCAACAGAAACTAGGCATGGTGCCCAGCCCCTGTAGTCCCAGCTACTCAAGAGGCTGAGGCAAGAGGATCACTGGAGCCTAGGAGTTAGAGGCTGCAGTAAGCTATGATTGTGCCACTCCACTCCAGCTTGAGAGGCAAGATGAGGCCCCATTTCTTAAAAAAAAAAAAAGGGCAAAACAAAACAAATGTCAGGGATGGTTCCTTCTGGAGGCTCTAGGGGAAAATCCATTTCCTTGCCCTTTTCAGCTTCTAGAGGCTACACACTCCCTACTTTATGGCTCCTTCTGCCATCTTTAAGGCCAGCCCTTTCAAATCTCTCACTCCTCTATTGTCCCCTCTCTTCCTTGCTCTCTCACACTGCTTCTTTCATTATGTCTCCTCTCTGACAGTGACCCTCCTGTGCACCAAACCTGAGTAGTCAGTATCATCTCCCCATCTTAAGATCCTTAACTCAATCACCTCTGCACATTTCCTTTTGTAATGTAAAGTGTATTCGTCCATTTTCATGCTGCTGATAAAGACATACCTGAGACTGATCAATTTACAAAGGAAAGAGGTTTAATGGAGAACTCACAGCTCCACATTACTGGGGAAGCCTCACAATCATGACGGAAGGCAAGGAGGAGCAAGTCACGTCTTATGTGGATGGCAGCAGGCAAAGAGAGAGCTTGTGCAGAGAAACTCCTGTTTTTAAAACCATCAGATCTTGTGAGACTCATTCACTATCAGGAGAACAGCATGGGAAGACCCACCCCCAGGATTCAATCATCTCCCACCAGGTCCCACCATATGGGAATTATGGGAGCTACAAGATGAGATTTGAGTGGGGACACAGAGCCAACCCACATCATAAAGTAACATATTCACAGCTTCTGGGGATGAATACGTGAACTTCTCTGGGAAGGGGAGTGGCATTATTTAGCTTACCACAGGCAGGGACCGGTCATTCCTAGTAGACCTCCAAAGCCAGAAGAGAGAGAATTTGCTGTCTTTTTCTAAACAGGGAACTTCTGGTGTCTTGCCCAGGGAGCAGGATCCTGGCTGTTGGTTCCTCACTGCACAGGGAGTTGGTGGTCTGGTTGCCACATAAGCACATTTTAATCTCATTTTCAGCCTCTGGCTTCCCTCAGAGGTCCTGGGACCTGGGGCCTTTGTCTTCCACATGTATCCTATGTGGAAAATGTCCACATCACACTTCCACACTTTTCTCCGAAGGACTCAGTCATCTTATTTTTAAATAGATCTAAATTTATTGCTGTCTTCCTTAAAACCCTTTTAATGGCTTCTCACTGCCCTTAAGATGAATTTCAAACTCCTTACATGGATTATACTTTCCTAAATGGTTAGGCCCTTGCTCACCTCTCCAGCCTGTAACAGTTTTCCAAGCATTCTTTACGTCCCCTGCTGCAGCCAGTTTTGGGGTTCGTCTTTGCCAATTTATTTCTCTGTGTGCCCCACCACCACCACTACCCCAGTAGACTGGAAGATCCACAAAGGCAGAAACCACTGTCTTCACTCATCTGTTTAACCCAGTGGTTCTCAAGCTTTAAGGAGCATGAGAATCATCTAGAGCACTGATTAGAACACAGTCTGCTGGGCCCCATCCCTACAGTTTCTGATTCAATAGGTCTGAGGTAGCCTAAGAATTTGCCTTTGTAATGAGTCCTCAGGTAATGCCGATGGTCCAGGGACCACACTTTGAGAACCACAGATTTAACAAATACTTATTAAGCATTATCTTGTTCACCTCTATACCCCAGCAGGTATCATAGTATCTGGCCCATAGTAGAGCCTCAGTACATGGCGGCTATCATTATGACCATGACCAATAAAAGGAGTTAGAAAAGGAAGTGGGAAGAAGAGATACTGTGTACATTTTTCTAGAGTTTCTTGAACTAGAAAATAGTTGCTTAACTGTGACTTCTGAATCATTAAAATACATTTTATAATATTTTAAAGAAATGCAATTTATAATCTTTAGTATAATGCAAGTACCAAGAAGAAACACTGACATTCATTGAAACCTGTCAAGGCTCTAGATCTTATGGTCTTAATGAGCAGAACAATCACTTCAGGCTCAAAGTACATCTGGTATCTCAGAGATACGACACACTTCCTGAACTTGCACAAGAATGCAAATTTCATTAATAAAGGAGTCACTGAGGCATCAAGACAAAAATAGAGTATTTTAAAACACAAGACTGTGTCCAATCAATGCTGATAAAGTGATTCAGACCTCACAGAATGGGTCACCATAGTCACAAATTAAGCAAAGGTGTAGATAAGAGATTATATTATTGCTAGCTTCATTACAAAAGATGAATCAAATGAAGAGCATTTAGAATAGTAGCAAACGTCACAGGAAATATACAAAGCAAGACAAAGAAGGAAGGGATATTTGTATATAAACACATTCCTTCCTCATTCAAACAGATCTGCTATTGAATCCAAATTAAAATTAGAACATACATTTGTTTGTTCATAGACTTTGGCTCCAGTAAAAATGAAAGAAATATAATCTCCACTGTCTTTTAGAAGTTAATTTGCCAGTCCTGAGAATGCTGTATATTTCAAATTCGTTTAAAATGATTCAGAAGGACAATCAAAATGTTGTATGCATACACAATGAAATACTATTCAGCCATAAAAAAGAACTAAATCCTGCTATTTGCAACAATATGGATGAACATGGAGGACATGATCTTAAGTGAAATAAGCCAGGCACAGAAAGACAAACACCGCATGATTTCATTTTATGTGGAATTTTTTTTTCTTTTTGAGACAGAGTCTCACCCTGTCACCCAGGCTGGAGTGCAGTGATGCAATCTCGGCTCACTGCAACCTCCACCTCCTGGGTTCAGGCTATTCTCATGCCTCAGCCTCCCAAGTAGCTAGGATTACAGGCACGTACCACCACGCCTGGCTAATTTTTGTATTTTTAGTAGAGACAGGGTTTCACTATATTGGCCAAGCTAGTCTTGGGCTTCTGACCTCAAGTGATCTGCCTTACTCAGCCTTCCAAAGTGCTGGGATTACAGGCGTGAGCCACCACACCCAGCTTGTATGTGAATTTTTTTTTTTTTTTTTTTGAGACGGAGTCTCGCTCTTTCGCCCAGGCTGGACTGCAGTGGCGCTATCTCGGCTCACTGCAAGCTCTGCCTCCCGGGTTCACACCATTCTCCTGCCGAAGCCTCCCGAGTAGCTGAGACTACAGGCGCCCACCACCGCGCCTGGCTAATTTTTTGTATTTTTAGTAGAGATGGGGTTTCACCGTATTAGCCGGGATGATCTCAATCTCCTGACCTCGTGATCCACCCACCTAAACCTCCCAAAGTGCTGGGATTACAGGCGTGAGCCACCGCCCCCGGCCCTGTATGTGGAATTTTTAAAAGTTGATCTCATAGAAATAGAAAATAAAATGTGGTTACCAGAGGCTGGGGTGGTTAGTGGGGAGGGGGGAATGGGGAGATGTCAGTCAAAGCATATATAATGACAGATAGGAAGAATACATTCAAGAAATCTATTGTGGCCGGGCACGGTGGCTTACGCCTGTAATCCCAGCACTTTGGGAGGCCTAGGTGGGCGGATCGCGAGGTCAAGAGATCGAGACCACCCTGGCCAACATGGTGAAATCCCGTCTCTACTAAAATTAGAAAAATTAGCAGGGCATGATGGTGCGCAACTGTAATCCCAGCTACTCAGGAGGCTGAGGCAGGAGAATTGCTTGAACCCGGGAGGCGGAGGTTGCAGTGAGCAGAGATTGCACCATTCCACTCCAACCTGGGCAACAGGGCAAGACTCTGTCTCAAAAAAAAAAAAAAAAGGAAAGAAATCTATTGTACAGCATAGTGACTATAGTTAACAAAGATATATTGTATTCTTGAAAAATGCAAAGAAAGTGGATGTTAGTGTTCTCACCACAAAAATGATAACTATGTGAGATGATGTATTTGTTAATTAGCTAGGTTTAGCCATTTCACAATGTATATATACTGCAGAACGTGTGTGATGAATACATACAATTTTATCTGTCAATTTAAAGTGTTCTAGGAACGTTATTTGAAGAATGAAAAGTTTTCTTTATAGAAAGATAAATAGTAGTCTTTAGAAAAACATTTCTGACTTTATGCTTTCTAAAAAGATTTCCTATTTTCCCACAAGCTCTTATCCTACTCGAAATTCATACACAGGAGAGCCAATGGTGTATATTATACACACCATAAACTTTTAGCATTACAACTTCCACACAAGAAAGTGATCAGGCCAAGGAACCCTCTCACTGCCTTGATCTAGCGAGGCTGGGCCTGGCATGTTGTAGATGCTTAACAAATATTTGTTGGATAGATGGATGGATGGATGGATGGATGGATGGATGGATGGATGGATAGGTGAATAGGCAGATGAATGGATGATTTATATGTGAGTCCTGAATTTTCCATTTAAATTTTTTTACTTGAGCAATACATATTCATTTTATAAATATTATAAAATATAGATATTTAAAAGGAAAAGCATCTATAACCATGCACTCACATTTAAGCTATTTAATATGCTAACATCTTAATTTTTATTATAAATTCTTGTGAATATATATATACATTTTTATAAAAATGGGATCACAGTATATCCACTATTTAGTTACCTGTCTATTCACATAATATGTTATGAATCTCTTTCAGTATTAATACATATGCTTTCTCACTATCATTTTTAATAGCTGCATAAAAGTAGGAAAAATACAATAATTTGGATATTTTCTGGGCTTCCTAAGCCTCAATTTCAAAATTATAATCAATAAATATGGTGGTACTGTTCCCTATACTTTAAAACAATAAAACCGAGTTTGTTGAAAATACCATTGAGATAGCTAAGAAGACAATTATTACTGATAACTTGAACCCTGCTTTACTGGAGAAAATAATTTGTCTCAATTCTGCATAAAGTGGAAGCTCTGCAATCCTTAAAGTTATCTTAAAATTCATTCTAGCTTATTGTGACTAGCTTGATTATACCCCTGCTGCCTTATTTGCAATTTAGTACCAAATCTTTCTTTTTATGATGTGCAAAGAATCTAGATTCTAATGGGATTCTCATAAACATGGATTACTTGGGTATGGATTAATGAACCATTACAAATAAATTATAGAATTTATAGACGTTGGAGGGGGGACCTTCTTCTCTCCTAATGTTTAAGAAGGGCCCAATAACAAGCACCCCAACTCCTCCCTGACTGACTTCTGAACAACTGAGAAGTCTCCAAATAATCTCTCCTTCTCTGGGGAGGAGTAAGTGAGGGATCAGAGCACAGCACAGTTAGTCTGATCATGATCAGCTTGGTTCACATTGATTTAGAGCTTTATGGTTTTTGTACATCTCACTTAATTCAAGAAAATGTCAATGTGTCAATTCAACAAGCACATACTGAACATCTACTAAATGTCAGGCACTATGCCAGATTCTGGGGTTACAAAACTTAATCAAGATTTACCTAGTCCTTGCTTTCAAAAATCTCAGTCTCTTGGGAAAGACAGGCAATTTAAAAACATTCCTTCACTATGTGAGTGTCTTGGTTAAGATTCTTTAGGTTGTAAGACACAAAAACCTGTTTAGCTTTAAAAAAAAAAAGGTAAATTTATTGTAAACCTATGGAGACCTCTCAAAAATCCAAGAAAGAATGCATCTGAACCCTAGGAACAGTGTGGAACTGGGTGTGGAAAGGTCATTAAGAATTTCCCTCCGTTGTGTGTCTGTTTCCCTCTATTTTTCCCTTATTATAGGCCTGTTTCTTCCCTTAGTTACAGAGTAAAAGCATCTACCAACTGGTACAGCCCCCAGCAGTGAGGCCAGTCTCTTTCAGTCTGAATTCCTAGAGAAGGATGCTCATTGTCCAAGCTTGGTTCAGGTACACTCCTCATCCAATCACCTGTGGTCAGGCTCACATGACAGGGGTAGGAGGGGTGCTTAAGCAGAGTCCAATAGGTATCCAGTATATTGAGAATTATAAAAGTGCTATGGGTTAATGAGGAGGGAGCCACTTACTCTGCCTTCTACGTTCAAGGCACTATGAAAGATGAAAAGTTGAATAAAATACACAACTAATTCTGACATAGGACAGAGTATTGTTGTAGCACTTTTGCTTAGTTCAGCTGAAGACAGGGTCCTTTGTCCCATAGCCATGAAAATTCAGGCTTGCAGACAATTTGAATGGTAGGACAGTTTTAATGGGTGAAAAGCAAGAAAAGGGGGAAACAGGGACTCTTTCAAGGCCAGAGTCCCCTGCTAGAATGCTTCCCACCTGGCAGATTGAATCCCAGGTTCCACACAGGAAGAGGAGGGGCCAGGCTCCTTCCTGCTGCAAAGGGTGCCAACTTCCTGAGGCTCCACCCCAGTGCGCAGGCCGGTTGGAGTTTTTCCAGAGACCTCCTCCCACCTGGCTGTTTCAGTACGATGTGATGTGCACAGTTACAGAGATGTAACATGCTCAGTGAACACATTGGAGGGGAGATTGGTTCCAGTGGGGGAAGAAGAGTGACTTGAGTTCAGTCTTAAAATGAGTCTTTTAATCAGATGAGTTGGGTAGGTAGCTAGGCAGATCATTCTAGGTGAAGATGATAGGCTGAACAGAAGACAGGGCATATTGCGGGACAGCCGGGAGGATGTCTGGGCTCATCAGTGGCAAAGATAAGCCTACGGGATAGGCTGGCCCAGATCAGAAAGAGTTTTGCATACTACAGTAGTGTAAAGTCCCTGGCAGCCTTGGAGCAGAGCAATAACATGGAAACATAACATTACCACTCATGTGGAGAATGGACTGAAGTGGAGAGACTGGTTTCAGGGATGCTAGTCAGAAGGCATTTTAATTATTAGGCCAAAAGAGATGATGGAGGTGCAGCCAGGGGAGAAGCAGGGGGAATAATGAGAGGAGAGAGAGATTTAGGAGAACAAGGGAGAGCGAATATCCAGTACCTTTTATCTAATTCCAGAATTAAATTCTGATGGCAGACTTTGGGAACTCTTTGCCAGGAAACAGGGTGCTAACTTTGTGGTTGCTCTTGGAAAGAGGGAGAAGCCTCTTCCCTTTGCTTTTCTGCTTCTCACTGTGCTTGCCCTCCTGCTCTGCACACTGCTTAAATATTGTTAGCTGGTGCAAGGTTTGAATCCTGATGAAATTTCCAAACCCTCTCTTCCTGGGATATAGTTTTCTCATTCATGAAATGGAAGTGCTGCCACTTCAGGGTCCTGTAAAGAGATAATGCTGATGCCAGGCCAGGGAAAAAAGCAGTACTCAAGATCACCTTTTTTTAAAGTTCACTGCAACATTCAGTAGATGAAAAATGTGTAGCTGTAATTCATTGAAGGCAATGAGTAGTCTGTTCTTGAGTTACCATGGCAACTGCTCAATTAAGTGAAAAAAAAATGAAAACATAAATATACTACAGTTTCTCTTGAGCTTAACATCCTTTAAAAAGAAACAAAAGAAAGTAATATGCTTGGTGAGATATTTTCCCCAAAGCTTTCCTAGGACTTTGCATTTCTTTGCTTTACCTCTTAACCTGGACGTCTTATTCACCTGCTGCATACTGGGCTGAATACTAGAGTTGTTGTTCATGGTTGGGAACACACACACCTTAAATTTTCCCCTCAGAATGCTCTTTGGTAATGTTTGCTTACACCGATGCTTAAACAGAATTCTGAGGTGGTGGAGTGGAGCCTGTACCAGAAGGGTAAGTGGGAGTAGTGGCTGGGTTCTAGCACTGGATGTGACCCCAAACTTTCTTTGTAACTTTAAACAAGCAATATGACTTTTCTGAAAATATGAACAATAGCTCCTGCCTTGACCGTACTAAGAAACAAATGATATAATGATAACATCTTACATTTGTACCAGAATTTACAAAATTCTTGCGATCATCTCATTTCCTTTTAGTAGCCACCCTCTGGAGTGAACATTGTTCTTTCCACTTGAGACAGAAGGAAACCTCCAGGCCATGCTTTACACAGAATCTAGAGTGATCTTTTTTAAAAAGCACAAAACTGATCATGCCACTTCCCAGCTTCCAGCCCTCTAACGTCTTACTTCTCGTTGCTCCTGGGATGAAACCCGACTCCCTCACCATGGCCCGTGAGGCTCTGCTGGAGTCCTCTGTGCAGCGTCTTCCCAGCTCTCTGAGCCCCAGCCTCACTGGCTTGCTTTCAGCTTCTCTAAGGCATGTGCTTCTCTTCCTGCAGCCCTTTGCATCCGCTGGTGCTCTTCCTGGGACGTGTTTGTCACTCCTCACCCATCCACCCTTCCTTTTCCTTCCCTTCTCCACTTGCCCAACTTAGAGTCCACTCCTCAGCCCAATCCAGATCAGAGCTCCTGTTTTAATCATCCTAGAACTCTATACTTCATATACACCCATGTTTAACATACATTTACTTATATTGTTACCTAATATCAGTTAGCTAGACACTAGACTTCATGAGGAGAGGGACCATGTTTGTTAATCTGCCATTGCACCCCCAGCCTGGGCACAGTACCTGACAGATCAGAACAGATCATGCCCTTAAAGCTGAATAAAGACCTCATTGATGTTAACAAGAGTCCACAGCAGAATTTGACCCAAACCTAGTGACTTAGCCCATTTTGTGCTGCTGTAACAAAATACCACAGACTGGGTGATTTATAAAAAATGAAAATTTAATCCTCACACTTCTGGAGTCTGGAAACCAAGATCAAGGTGCCAGCATCTGGTGAGGGCCTTTTTGCTACGTCCTCACATGTTGGAACACAGAAGGGTGGCAGAGAACCCACATCCACAAGCCCTTTTTAAGAGGGCTCTGCCCTCATGATCTAAATACCTCCCAGTGGTCCACACCTTCTAACATGGTTGCGCTGGGGATTAAGTTTTCAACACATGAGTCTTGGAGCAGACCAAAACATTCAAACCATAGCAACCATAGCACCCAGGGTAGGGATCTAGTGCTTTTGCCAACATCCCACACTGCATTGCAGGTAGCAGAAATGAAAATATTTTCCATGTATAAAGCAACATATACATGCAAGACACTGAAATTTAAAGAAAATACAATAGCTTCTATGGGACCACATTAACTTAGATGTGAACATGCATCAAGTTGTAACTCTCCCTGAATTGTAACATATTCCTGCATAGAAAGTAATATCAAATTGCCTCTTTTATTCATTCCTGGATAGGGAAAAATGCATGGAGTCTTTGGAGTTCAGTCCCCTGGGTCAAGGTATCAGCTCTCTTACATACCTGGTGTGAGACATTGGTCCTTGTGTCATTCCCTCACCCAAGCCTCACTTTCTTTCCTTGTAAAGTGGAGGTTCCTAATTTCTCCTTCATGGGTTTCTGTGAACAGACTCACACAATGAATGCATTCACAACAATGAGAATTTCTCCTTCCACCCCACAGACTTCTGTTCTGTGCAGAGCCTGCTGCTCAGTAATAAGTAGAAAATGAATAGGAAAAACACTTCGGAAGTCCAAGGCTGATGATTTGGAAATGTGCCTTTGTGAAGCTGATGTTCAAAGATAAAAACTGTTTTGAGCATAAAATAGTTATTTTACGGTCCACTTAGTTCTCATATGGTAATTTCATACCTGATTTTTTTTCTAAAATATATACTAATGTGTCAAATCCATGGCATAATCTTCTTCGTATTTACTCCTCTTTAATGCTTTTAATTCTTCGATTTTAGTACACATAAAGAAAAGCCATGAAGAGGCATTGAAGACAAGTATTGATTCCAGCCTATGAAATATTCCCACTGTCCTTTAAAGTTTTAGGTCTTTACAACCTCAGGGGAAGGAGGAGAGGAGGCTGCTCTGAATTCATACGGTATATCTGAGAGGACGAGGACCAGCCCTGTCCTCTCTCAAGGTGGACTGGTTTCAGAAGCAGTGAGCATGCCCTGCACTTACATCATCCCTTCCTCATCATCCCTCACCCGGTGCTCACAGCAGTATCATCATGTAAGCACAGGAAAGGAATGGTTCCTCTATTAGGAGTCAGTGAAGGCTGAGACCAGCAGCAGCAGCAGCTCCAGAATGTTTACAGAAGAGGGGCTTAAGTGCTGGGGTAGGGTCAAAGGGGGTCTTAGAGGACTGGCCTGAGGCCACTTTAGTACACCAAGCCTCTTGGCTTATAAATGGAGGCATGTTTATTTGAACTCTTGAGGGGGTGGGAGATGTGGTTGCAGTGTCTGACTGATACCATTGAAGCAGCATTTGCAAAAGCAGTAAAATTCTGCTTTGCTTCTTTTTCCCTGTACTCTCTTTCCTTAATATTTAATATGGAAAAAATTGATAGACCTTCACCTCAAGTCAGGCCACTGCTAGCCGATATGGTACTTTTGTGCAAATTAGAAAAAGATCCCCCTCTTGGCAGACACGTCAGTGAGACACACAGGTTGGTAACTGGATTCAGTCCCTACTCAGCTCCTTAGCCAGGAATATTTGTGAAGTGCACAACTGTAGAGCTGTACCTGGCAGCCATGCCTCAGAGGCAGGCCTGTGGCTTCAGGCCCCAGGAAAGGGCTGCCTTCACTCAGTGGCAAGGGTCCAGCCCTGGATTTTGAATTTCCCAGCTTTTAAGAGTTAACTCTCATGCTTGCTTTTCTGACCTGAGTCTCTTTCATTTCTGCTTTTGGCAGTTTTCTTTTTTCTGTACCACATTATATATGATGGACTTTCAGAAGTAGAAAAGAGCAGGCCGGTTTCCTTGGCTCTTCCATCTATTTGTGTTTGGTACTTGGTTGAATGTGTGCTTTTCCAGATGATGTCACCATGTCTTTAAATAGTCCTCAAATACTCTTTGCTAAAGGCTTTTCAAAAGACAGTAAAATGTTTCTCTTTACCTGCTTTGGAGCTTAGTACTGTGATTTTAAGACAAACAGGAGCTATAAAGGCTGGCTTTTGAGTTCAACACGTTTCCAGGAGGCACAGAGCTAGGCTAGATCACTCTAGAAACCAACCTGGTAGCTGTCTTCTGCATTGTCTTGGGGAAATTATAGCAGACAGCCAAAATAGAAAGGGTAAAAGTCCTTGGGCTAAAGGATTTTCGAATATTGTTTCAAAGTAAGAAGTGCTGCATATGCAGTTAACTGTTGCTATGTCACTGCCTAGATCTTAATGGCTTAAAACAACATCCATTTATTATTCCTCTTGGTTACTTTTGGAGGGAGGGAGGGTTGGCCGAGCAGTTCCACTGATCTAGGCTGGGCTCTGTTGATCTCAGCTCACTCACACATCTGCAGTGGGATGGACAGTTTTGTGTGTCAACTTTGCTAAGCTATTGTACCCAGTTATTTAATCAAATACTAATCTAAGTGTTGCTGTGAAGGTGTTTTGTAGATTTGATTAACATCTACAATCAGTTGACTTTGAGGAGAGTTCCTCGATAACCTGGGTGAGCCTCATCCAATTCATTGAGAAGCCTTAAGAACAAAATTGAGGTTTCCCAGAGGAAGAAGGAATTTGGCATATGGCCCGCAGTGAGAGCTCTTGCCCAAGAGTTTCCAGCCTGCCCACCTGCCTTATGGATTTCAGACTTACCTAACCAGCCCCTACAATTGTGTAAGCCAGTTTCTTGCAATAAATCTCATAGGCATAGACAGCAACATAAATAAACAACAGGTTCTGTATCTCTGTGGAACCCTAACTAATCCATGTGGTCAGCCGCTGGGTCAGCCAGAGCCTTGCTGATCTGGGATGGCCTCAGCTGGGATGACCCAAACTGTACTCGATATGGTCCCTCATTTTCATGTCCTCATGACAGTGGCAGGAGCCTAAGGGAGGAAATGGAAGCATGCAGGATACTTGAAGCATAGCCGTGGAACTAGCATACTGTAACCTCTTCCTCATTCTATTGGCTGAACAGCAAGTAACAAGACTGGCACAGGTTAAAGGGTCGGGGGAAAATAATCACCTCTGGATGTGAGGATCTACAAAGTGACACTGTAGAAGGCAAGAATGCAAGGAAAAGTGAACATCTGAGGCTACAGTTGTCATTGATCTGCCATAGACAGTTTGGTACAATGGTGCAGGAAAGGACAAACATCAGAATGTTTTGTAACTTCCAATATGCCTTTTTCCTCTCCTTAAGGGAGTTAAAACTATGAAGTAAAATACTCATAGTCTTAATTTTCTCACTTACAAATAAAGGATAATGAAGCTTACCTTGTGGTGTTAGCATGAGAATAATGAGATAGCTACAAAAGCGTCTGTTGCACTACCTGTCAGGAGCTCAATAAATAATGCATCCCTGGCCGGGCGCAGTGGCTCACACCTGTAGTCCCAGCACTTAGTGAAGCCAAGGCGGGAGGATCATTTGAGCTCAGGAGTTCAAGACCATCCTGGGCAACCTGGCAAAATCCTGTCTCCACAAAAAATACAAAAATTAGCCAGGCATGGTGGTGTGTGCCTGTAATCCCAGCTACTCGGATGGCTGAGGTGGGAAGATCACTTGAGCCTGGGAGGCGGAGGTTGCAGTGAGCTGAGATGATGCCACTGCACTCCAGCCTGGATGACAGAGTGAGACCCTGACTCAAATAATAATAATATTAGTAACAACACATCTCTTTACCAGCAACACTTGAGCATGTACTGCATGTAAGAATAAAGAAGACAAAATCAACTGGAGGCACAGGACTGGAAATTTTATTTAAGTGTCTTTGTAGAATCAATATTCATAGGTAAAAACTCTGTTCAATAGAAAATATTTGTTTGACAAATAGTTTAGTCTTATGTGGTAATTCCAACAAAGTTTTGAATTTATAGGCAAAAAACACCTTATGAGCACAAACACAACCCAGTCCCCATAATTTGTCTTCATGATTTTGAATTTTCTCATTTTAATGGCACATTTAGAATATATATATATATATATATATATTTTTTTTTTTTTTTTTTTTTTTTTTTTTGAGACAGAGTCTCATTCTGTGGCCCAGGCTGGAGTGCAGTTGCATAATCTTGGCTCACCGCAAGCTCTGCCTCCTGGGTTCAAGCAATTCTCCTGCCTCAGCCTCCCGAGTAGCTGGGACTAAAGGCGTGTGCCACCATGCCTGGCTAATTTTTTTTTTTATTTTTAGTAGAGACGTGGTTTCACCGTGTTAGCCAAGATGGTATCAATCTCCTGACCTCGTGATCCACCCGCCTTGGCCTCCCAAGGTGCTGGAATTACAGGCGTGAGCCACAGCGCTTGGCCTAGAAGACATATTTTTTAAAGCTGGTGCCCAGGTTTGGAATCAAGCAGACCTGAATTCGAACTCTATCTCACACACTTTCTAGCTCTATGATTGAGGCACATCCCCTAAGCCCTAAGACACAGCTTTAGATCTGTCAAATGGGGATAATACCTCCTTCAGTTGGCTGCTGTGGTAAGCAAATTAAATAATACAAAGTAAATGTAGTTATTGTTATTGTAACCAGTATAATATGATGACAGAAACATTCATTCAGGGTTTAGAGTGCACTGACATGCTTTCTAAATTGTTTCCACTGCCCACTTACTTCACCTGTTCATGCTTTTCCCCACTGCAATAATACTGACCTTTATTAAACTAGCACTTTGGGGCTGGTTAGAGACCTATCTTCTGCAACTAGAGTAGTATGGAGTTTCATCTAGAAACCATAGAACTTGTGGGTCTTAAAGCCTATCCCCAAAGATATCCAATGCAAAGGAAGTATCTGTCATTGGAGTGCCAAAGGACGTATGGAATGCCACATAAGGTGGCATTAACACCCCACAGCAAATTAAACTGGTAGTAATGAAGATAAAGTCATCATAATTAATAATGAAAAAGCAAGAATAGCAGCAAAATGCATCCTTCCTGAAAACTGTTAAGATTGCCAGTTTCAGTATGTGTACACATTCTGTAGGAGCATTGAACATTGTCGGCCTTGTACAGCGGCCAGATTCTTAAGAGAATGCTGAATTGGAGTTCTCCAAAGCTCTACAAACATGCTGAGTTAAGTTATGGATTCCAAATATTCTTAACCCTTAATAACTTATTTATTAGATTAATGATAAGTGCCTTTTAAATGTAAGCCAAAAATGAAATTCTATATACTCATACCAGTATTCACCCAAGAAAGGATTTTGCAATTGTGCATAAGTTAAGCAGTATTCAGTGAACTTGCTGCCTGCCACCTGCAAGTAACCTAGCTAAAATTGTCATAAACAATTAAAAATGTTATTTTCTTCCTTACCCACATTTTAAAGGTAGATGATCCCAGAGTTGGTCCAGCAGGGACACAAGGTCACATGGGGCCCAGGCAGTTTCCCTATTTCCATCTGCCCTCCTTAACGCATAGGGGATGCCTCCTTTTGTGGTCGCAGGGTGGCAGTGGTGGATCCAAACGTGGCATCTCACACAACCACTTGTAAAACCAGAATGGGAGAGTGAGGCTGATTCTCCCATGTGTGTCTCTCTTTTTTAATAGAGAAAACCTGTTTCTCCCAAAGTCCCCCAGAAGATTGCTTTTTCACATCCTCTTGGCTCTGATTTGGTCACAGACCCATACCCATAATGCAAGGGAGGATGGAAATGCAAGGATCTGGCATTTTCTGCATCCAAAAAGAGAGGTAGGCTCTACCAGCAAGAAAAGAAGAGGGCCGGGCACAGTGGCTCACGCCTGTAATCCCAGGACTTTGGGAGGCCAAGGCAGGTGGATCACTTGAGCTCAGGAGTTCAAGAACAGCCTGGACAACATGGTAAAACACCATCTCTACTAAAAATAAAAATTTTTTTTTAAAAGACTGGGCGTGGTGGCACGCACCTGTGGTCCCAGCTACTGAGGAGGCTGAGGTGAGAGAATCACTTGACTCTGGGTAGCAGAGGTTGCAGTGAACTGAGATGATGCCACTGCACTCCAGCCTGGGTGACAGAGTTGAGACCCTGTCTCAAAAAAAAAAAAAGGGAGGAAGACTGAGGAAGACTAGGCATCTAGAAGTGTCTGCCAAAGAGGTCACTGAGGGAGGAAGAAGAATGGCCCTTGGCAGGGCTCTGGAGCCACCCATTCCACTTTCACCAATAGTAGCCCCCATTCATATCAGTCTTATATGTTACACTTCCCTGTGAGATTGTGTTTGACCAAAAGCTTCCATGGATAAAATCATTTGCAAATCTTGATTTTGGCACACACTCAAATACCTAATAAACTCAGTGACTCAAAACTGACTGCTCCCTATTCCATTCCCAGCACCTGGAACAGTTCCTAGCACGTAGTAGAAGTTTGTATGGATTTCCTATCATCGCCATAGCAGATTGCCACAAACATGGTGGATAGAAGAGCACACATTTATGATCTTACAGTCCTGGAAGTCAGGAGTCCAAAATAATTTTCACTGGGCTAAAATCAAGGTGTCAGCAAGATTGCAATTCTTCTGGAGGCTCTAGGGATAAATCCATTTCCCTGTCTTTTTCAGATTCTAGTTGCCCACATCCCTTGGCTTGTGGCTCCTTCCATCAGTGGCATCATTCTGACCTCTGCTTCTGTTGCCACCTCTCCTCTGACTCTGACCCTCTTGACTGTTTCTTAGAAGGACCCTTGTGATTGCGTCGAGCCCACCCAGATAATCCAGGATGATCTCCCCATCTCAGGATCCTTAACTTATCCACATCTGCAAAATCCCTTTGGCCATGTAAGGTAACATATTCACAAGTTCCAAGTATTAGGACGTGGACATCTTTGCTGGGGGTGGGAGGATTATTCTGTCTACCACAGAACTCAGTAAATGTTGGTTGAATTGTTGCATGAGCAGTAGAATCTCAGCATTGGAAGCTTCTTGGGGTTTTTTTCGGTGTTTTGTTTGTTTTGTTTTGTTTGAGACAGGGTCTCTGTTGCCCAGGCTGGAGTGCAGTGGTACGATCACAACTCACTGCAGCCTCAAACTCCTTGCCTCAAGCTATCCTCCCACCTCAGCCTCTCAAAGTACTGGGATTACAGGCATGAGCCACCGTGCCCAGCCTCAGAAGTTTCTTTAGACAGCACCTAATCTAACCTCCTACACGGTCTAAGAATCTCTTGACTGCCAGATAGTTACTCTGCCTCCACTTGAATACCTCTGGTGCTGGGATCTTCCAAATCTACCCTTCCAGGATTGGACAGCTACGGACATTAAACATTTAGACCTTTCTAATTGCCTATGCACTGATATTACTTCTGCCCTTCTTCCTTCTGGAGAAATCTACCGATTGTATCTTCTCTATCACTATTTTTACTATATTTTGAAAAAAGAAACTGTCTTCTTCTTATATTCATCATTTACAAATCTTTACTTAGCACGTCTCTGTTAGTCATTTGGGTGCAAAAAGATAAAAGACAGCCCCATCTTTGAGAAGGATTTTGGAAAAACGAATTCTACACATATGTAGTTAAGTAGCAATACAATTAAATGAGATCATCTACGTAAAGAGCTTAGTGCTGTCCCTGGCATACAGCAAATGCTCCAAAAATGCTCTTGTTGCTGTTCTTACCACTCACACATGCTCTGAGCCAAATGGATGATTCATGGGGAGTTTGGTGAGGGTAAAGTGACTGGCAAAGGCTCAGGGAGGAGGGGAGGTGGAAGAAGGGGCAGAATGTAAACAAGCTCAAGGCAAAGGGGAAGGCATTCCAGGCTGGACAAACAATAAGCAGGGGTCCAGAAGGCAGATTAAATGGGTCAAGCTCTGGGGAAATGAATGGACTCATTTGTCTCATGTGGAGTTTATCTTAACTAGCTTGGGCAAACCAGCCAGTACTTTATAAATATTGTCAATAGTAGCTATAGATAGCAACTGCTCAGCAGTCTCTCCCGAATGTCTCCTCCTGAGCCCTTCTCAGGCTGGTAGACTCAGAGTAAAGCCTGTCACCTCAGGCCCCCGTATTGTTTCTAATGGGAAGAAGACTTCTTTTGACCTGCCTCTTTGATTCCCAACTCCAACCTGGATATCATCTTTCATTCCTCCCTGGCTCTATGTCCCACTGCCACTAACTAGCTCTGTCTCACTTTCCACTCAGGCTTACCCTCTAGAGCCTTGGGGATTGAACACAGACATTCATGTTGAGGAATAATGAAAGCAGGAGAAGTAGGGCCCAGGTCAGACTGTAGGCTTGGGAGTGGTTGATGGAAAACTGTTGCTTCTATGACAGTGATGATCAAGAAGTGCTTCAGGCTGCAGGGAAAGCATTAATTAGGGTACAGTGTGACCAATGGAGGAACTCAGAAGGAAGAGGACTGGAGAAGGAGTTGTCAGTCCCTTAAGCTCTCCACTGGCTCACCTCATCTGGACCCACCTTCCCCCAATCTTACTTCCTTCTTAAAGAAAGGTGATGTGACAAAGGATGATGCCTCTGGGTGATCCCTTTTCTCCCTGAAAGCACACAAACACACATATAATGTGTTTTATTCTTTTATTTATTTATTTTTGAGACAGAGTCTCTTTCTTTCATCCAGGCTAGAGCACAGTGGTGCAATCACAGCTCACTGCAGCCTCAAACACTTAAATTCAAGTGATCCTCCCACCTCAGTCTCCTGAGTAGCTGAAACTATAGGTGTGCACCATGTCTAGCTATTTTTTTAAATTCTTTTTACAGACGGGGTCTCACTATGTTTACCAGGCTGATCTTGAAGTCCTGGCTTCAAACAATCCTCCCACCTCAGCCTCCCAAAGTGCTGAGATTACAGGTGTGAGCCACTGTGCTCAACCTAGTGTGTTTTATTCTAATAATAAATCTGATTTTCCATTTTGCTAGGGGTATGTGTGTGTGCATGTATATATATATATGTGTGTGTGTGTGTATTCTATATACTCCATATATAGATATATGAAGGCTCCATATATAGATACAGAGAGAAATATATATATTACTCAGGGAGGTGGGGAGGTAGAAGGGGCAGAATGTAAACAAGCTCAGGGCAAATGTATATATATACATATATATAATATATATACAAATATATTATATATATATATATGTATGTATTACTGTCTCTGTATATCTATATGGAGCCTGTATATATGTATGGCACCTAATAAAAGTTAAGAGACAAGCCAGTGTGCTCTGTAATTCCCAGTGACTGAAGCTCAGCTTTGCCATTTTATTTCTGTTTTACAAGGAATTAGAAAACAAAGAGGTAAAGGTCAAATAATTCCTTGGCAAGACTAGTCAGATGTGACTTTATGGCCAACATTAACTTTACATGAAATTAAAATGGGAACTTTGCCCCTTCCTTTAAACCACTAGCCTGACAAAGCTCTTCTTAACAATGGTGCTACATTTGGCATCTGAAGACAAGATCAAAGTGTTTCATAATCTTCTAGCAGAGAGTTGAGTTGAACACGTATTTGAGATGATGAAAAAAGGAACTTAGAAACAGTGAGAAAATTTTTTTCTTTAAAATTTCTTATTAGAGACGCTAATATTGCAATTTATACGTAAGAGAAGAAAAATACCATTTCTCCTAGAGAACTAGGTCTGTTAAAGCAGTTTATATAGAGAAACTGCAATTTAATACAACTGGAAAAAGGTTAGCCTAGCATCCACCACATTTTTTTCAACTCTGTTTACTCAGTTATACAAGTACTTTACAGCAAGCAGACCTCTAATTGTGTAGTTCAGTGAATGAGAAATGGGACTTGCTGCGGAATAAATTCTGGGGTGTAACTAAATTACACACCATTTCCTATACTTTTTTTCTTTCAAATTGCCCATTACTTTAAATGAAAACATGCTTTAGAAAAGAACTGTAACCACTCAAAATTTCTCAAGGACCAGTCTCCCTTCTCCCTGGTGATAAAATGTAGTTATGTTTTTATTTTTCGATATTCTCCTGCTGAAGTTCCAAGGGATTTCAAAACTTCATTCACAGTTTTCCAGTAAAACCTGTAAAATTCATTTTCAGATCATTGGTTTAGCATGATCCAGCTTCAGCTCCACTTTTAGCAAATGAATCCATCTTCGTTTCTATTCATATGACACCAGGAGCATTTCTAACGATGCCCCTCCCTGCTCACCATACTCTGTCATCCTGCACTTATGTATCATCTCACTCCACCCGGGTCAGCCGGAGGAAGGCAGAACATGGGCTTGGGGAATTGGGAAGCCCGATCCACCAGGGCATCCTGCACAAGTTGCATAAGCTTTCTGAGCTTCAGTTTCCTCATCTGAAAAATGGGAAACATCAAACTTGCCTACTTCCTAGTTTTTTTCTGAGATCAGATGAGATTGCACATGCTGAAAACACTCTAAGTACTACTGAAATAATAGTTCCAGTAATCATTTTCTAAAATTGTTTAATGTGTAAGGTGTTTTGCTGTTTTTTAAAAAAAAAAAAAACAGGTATAAGGAAAGTGCAAAAAAATTCATTTTCAGGTAAAAAGATGGGGAAATAGCCTGATCTATTTTTGATTGTTCTTTTTAGTGTGTGTGTGTGTGCGTGTGTGTGTTTCTGAGACAGGGTCTCACTCTGTCATCCAGGCTAGAGTGTACTGGTGCAGTCATGGCTTATTGCAGCCTCAACCTCCTAGGCCCAAGCCGTCCTCCAGCCTTAGCCTCCTGAGAAGCTGGGACCACAGGTGCACACCACCATGCCCAGCTAATTTTTAAAATTTTTTGTAGAGCAGGGTCTCACTATGTTGCCCAGGCTAGTCTCAAACTCCTGGGCTCAAATGATCCTCCCTCCTTGGCCTTCCAAAGTGCTGGGATTACAGACATGAGCCACCACATCTGGCCTGGTTGTTCTTTTTAAATTATTATTCCATCCTATTAAGATTCTGCCCCTCAATGAAGTGAACCCTTCCAAGAACTTACACGATATTTTTTTGCTCCATCTCTATCCCCACCACCCTGCTATTACTTCCTGTAACCAGAGAGAAGTCACTAGACCAATTTAAATAGAAATCTAGGAAAATCCTCATATGCTAGCATTTCATGGTTCATGATTCTTCCAGAATTTGAGTTATTCTGTTTAGTACTCATTGAGGTAAGAAAAAATTAGAAAAGACTGCTCCTTACATTATCTTAGAGACTAAGGAATCACTTTTAAATCCTTTTTTTCTTTTGCATTTTGAAGTTATCTACGTTCAGTGTCAGAAAAACAAAGTCTCCTTTTTTTGCAGCATTCATTTGTGAATTTTAGAGCAAGAAATTAATCTTAGCTGTAACATTTTAATGTCAATAATCCCCTTTCTCATAACCCCATTTGAAGTTACACATTTTGCTACCATGAAACACACATGCTGGTTAATACAAACAAGTTACTCTGAACTGGGAATACACCCCCAAAATGACCTATTACTTCTTTCCCCTTCTCAGGAGAACTTTAATTTTGTGGCCTCCAAAAGCATTTTTAAAAACCAAAACGGTTTAAGGAAGGACAGTGGGCATATCTGAATACATGATTGTCATCTCCAAGAGCAGTAAGAGGATGCTGCTGAGGAAGCAGAGGTTAGTGTCAGAGAGCTGACTTCAAAGTTCAGCTCACCTCTTGTGCCATGGGAAGCCCAGGCACATCCCCATCCTGTGCTCCCTCGGAATCTCAACTACAAGTTCCTCATCCATGAGGTTGCAGTGAGGGTCCAGTGAGATTATATCTGCAAACAGGCTTTCAAGCTGAATTATTTAAATGTCAGCTTCTTATGATGAGGTGATCTGTGATATGGTTTGGCTCTGTGTCCCCATCCAAATCTCATCTTGTAGCTCCCATAATTCCCACATGTTGTGGGAGGGATCTGGTGGGAGATGATTGAATCATGGGGGCCGGTCTTTCCTATGCTGTTCTCATGATAGTGAATGGGTCTCAGGAGATCTGATGGTTTTAAAAATTGGAGTTTCTCTACACAAGCTCTCCTTGCCTGCTGCCATCCACATAAGATGTGACTTGCTCCTCCTTCTCTTCCACCATAATTGTGAGGGTTCTTCAGCCACGTGGGACCATGAGTTCTCCATTAAACCTCTTTCCTTTGTAAATTGCCCAATCTCAGGTATGTCTTTATCAGCTGTGTGAAAACAGACTAACACAATCTACTGTGGCAATGCCACAGAAATTGGTTCTGTCACCAGGAGCAGTCACTATGCTGTAATCAAACCCAGTTAAAGAAGATAGTTTCTTAAAATTGGTGGACCCATCTGTGAGACTAAGTTGTTCTATTTTGATCTCCCTCATTTAAAATTCAATAATTCAAGGAAATGGAAATGACTAGACATGAATATCTTAAGGTGGTGATGATAGGCACCCTGATCCTAAAGGAAAGCACATACATACCCCAATTAGCCACTCTTCGTACAAATGATAGTACCAGAACCCAGCCTTGCAAAAGTAGTTTTTTTTTTTTTTGCATACACACCTACACAGGGGAATAAGGTTGAATGTGGGTTCCTTTTGCCCTCCTAATGGGTCTTGATTGACTGGAAGATGAGGGATAGAGACCAAAGCAAGTCTGTAATCCAAATCTGCAGTTTTCCATAGCCACTAATCCCACTTTGAAATTTTAAATGTGTCCCTTCAATAGAATTCTAGATTTCTCCTCATCAATTACCAACATATTACCCAATCTATAGCATCAAAATGAGGTAGCAACCTGAAATTGTCTTTTTTTTTTGAGGCGGAATTTCACTCTTGTTGCCCAGGCTGGAGTGCAGTGGCATGATCTCAGCTCACTGCAACCTCTGCCTCCCAGGTTTCAAGGGAGTCTCCTGCCTAAGCTTCCTGAGTACCTAGGATTACAGGCATGTGCCACCATGCCCGGCTAATTTTTGTATTTTTAGTAGAGATGGGGTTTCTCCATGTTGATCAGACTGGTCTCAAACTCCCAACTTCAGGTGATCCGCCTGCCTTGGCCTCCCAAAGTGCTGGGATTACAGGCGTGAGCCACCGCACCCGGCCTGAAATTGTCTTTTGGTGTTAGTGGGTTTGCTGCAGCTTCTCCCACCTTAACAGTATTAATCACAGCATTGCAGGCTGTGCCTTGGCGCCCCATACATGTGAGTCTTAAAGGGCACTTACATCAAATGTGTGACTATATTTATACTCTCTCTCTGTCAGTTCAGAAGATTTAGTATCCCACTTCATGTACCTCAAAACCTAGTTTAATACTATAGAAAGTCACCTATGTCCCATTGTGCACACAAAGCCTAACTCCATAATTCAGACTTAAGGTGACAAAGGGTGGACTAGATGGAGCCTCAACACAGAAAAAGGCCAGAACACAAAGAGGCACCCACAGACACTCAGAGTGGTGGCTAATGGGTTGAGTCTTCTCAAGTGATGCCTCATTGAAGAGGAAGCTCCAAGGCGACTGAGCATAAACACCTGATCAGACGTCTCCTGAATAAGGCTACAGCCTTTGGTTCCTTGTCCAAGTGACATTCTGAAATGAATGCCTTTCATGTAGAACACACCCAACATTTGAAAAGTAACAAGATTTAGTGCTTACAGGGGCTGTTTGGTATCTTTTCCACCAAAACCAGAAGTGTTTCCCATTCACCCTGAGTGTGTGTGTGTGTGTGTGTATAAGATGCCAGATTAATTTTGTTTACAAAATATTCACATTGGAACCATGAGGTTTATTGAGAGTCCCTGGTTACACCCTCCAATCAAACATCTCATTCACCTGGGCTTTCGTGTCAGTGCACCGCATTCCTGGTGAGAGTTGATGACAGTTGCATCTATGTCCCAGCAGCCTGTTCACTATTGATGAATTAATGAAAATAAAGCTGGGGCTCATGTGAAACATTTGAGCAAGTGTAATAGAAGGCTGTGAATAAAAGCTGTGAATAAGAGCTGTGAAGACTCAGGAAGCCTGGCAGAGGTCAGATGGGCCCTTTTACAGTGGGATGCACTGTTTCAGGAATTCACATTAACCACGATCAGACTCCCCAAACATGATAGCCATGTAGAAGAAAGATCTAATACAGCCTAGCCTATAAGGTGGGTATAAGTCTGATAATCTAACAATAATATTAAAAATTGAGGGCGAGGACTCCATGGTTTCCTCTCAACATTACCTAGATAGATTCAATAGCTGTTTGACAAACAATAAGAAGATTTAGATTAAACAATCCTTTTCCAGGAAATACTCTTGAGCCTGTTCTATGCAGCTGCACCTTAGGCAAACTTATTAATTGCTTCAAATAGGTCCCTGTCTTAAATCCAAAATTTCCTGAGAATTTGGGAACTCCTCAAGGTCCCTGTCTTGAGGAGTAATTGATATTTTTCCCCTAGAAGCAGAGCCTGAGACAAGAATTCTCATGCAAGTGCATTATTAGGGAGCCCTCTGAGGAGAAGCAGGATAGGGCAGGGGTAAGAGCTAAGCAAAGATGTGGTCCTGGCTCCATCCTAACTTCAGCCTGAGACCACGGTGAGCTCTGGGGCCCAGCTTGCACCATGGATTCATCCCAGTTTGAGGCAGGGAGCCAGACTGTAGTGGGCCCTTAGCAGCAGTTCAGTGGATGGGTGCCTGGCCAGGTGAGCAGAGGAGAGGGGATGCCCCTACACTGATGAGACCAAATGCATAGGAGCCATGCAAAGTGGTAAAAGAAGTGGTTCTCATCCCATCCTGACGTCACTAAGGACATGACGGCATGGCCACGGGCCCCTCACATGACCTCTCTGAACATCAGTTTCCTCATCTGTAAAATGGAAGAGTGGGTGGCAGGATTGGATTAGGTGATCCCTAAACTCCAAGCTCTGAATTGTGGTAATTTCACCAAGGGAAGTGGTGGAGAGGCTTGTTGAGGAATAATTGATGTTTTTTCTATTCACAGAAGGGAATTCATTAATGTAAATGTGTCCCTGAATGACCACTCTCTTAAAAGCTCTTCTCTTACCTGGAATAGCACTGAATGCACAGGCAACTCTAAGAAGATGAGCAGTAAAATTTCCCTGAAGGCATATATTCTAAACACAACGGCAAGAATGTGTCTTTAAATAAAGTGTTTTGAGGGCGGTTTACCTCAAGGGAGTGTTAATACAACCAGACAACCTCATTTGACTGACTCAGGCATCAAAGTGAATTAGAGGCAAGAGGCCAGCATAAAGCACAAGCCAGAGGCTGTCCCTTCAAAATGGTACAACCTCTGTGGGGAGCAGTTTGGCAAAATTCGATCAAAATTATAAATACATTTACTCTTTGACCATGCAGTCCCCTCTCTCGAAATTTAGCCTGCAGTATGAAATGATATTTATGCCAATTTACTCACTGTGCCACTTTTTCCAAAAAAAGTTTGAGACTGGAAACTACTCACTGATCCATCAATAAAGGACTAATTAAACAACAACAATTGTGGTACCACACATACAATAGAATGCTGTGCAACTGATGGTATTTGGTACTGAGAACATTCTGTACTTATATGGAAATTTCTCCAGGATACATTGATCAGAGAAAAAGCAAGTGGAGGAGCAATGTGTTATAGAATAGTATTATATCGTAAACACATATGCATGTATAATAAAAGTATAATGTTTTTGTATAAGAAATGGAGATCATAATATCTATTTATGTTCACATGTATCCCTGGATATCTAGAAGTCATTTTTGTTTGCCTCAAGAAAAATCTGTATAAGTGGTTACCTATAAGGGGTGACAGAGTGGAGAAATGATACAGATGAAGACATAGGTGAGAGTGAGAGTTCTCACCTAGTGCCTTTTTATAAAATGTTTTTCTGAATTTTTTTCCAACCACCATGGGCTACTCCATAAGGAATAGAGCATCTGTTTGATTAAATTATTTTTTAATGAAAACTTTAAGGTAGGAATCAATAAAAACTGATCACCCCTACTTCCTTTATTTCATGCTTTGGTTCGGGGATTGGCAAATTATGGCTAAATAGTTGCCCTGTAGGTGCCGGGCACAGTGGCTCATGTTTGTAATCCCAGCACTTTGAAAGGCCGAGGTAGGCAGATCACTTGAGGTCAGGAGTTTGAGACCAGCCTGGCCAACATGGTGAAACTCTGTCTCTACTAAAAATACAAAAATTAGCGCAGCACGGTGGCACATGCCTGTACTGCCAGGTACTGGGGAGGCTGAGGCCCAAATTGCTTGAACCCGGGAGGTGGAGGTTGCAGTGAGCCAAGACTGCACCACTGCGCTCCAGCCTGGGCAACAGGGCGAGATTATGTCTCAAAAAAAAAAAAAAAAGGTAGTTGCTACAGGGGACATGTTGCTCACAATGATGAAAATAGTTACTATCTGGCCCTTTACAGAAAACTGTTGCCAACCCCAGCTTTAAAATTTGGAGTTACTCATAAAACCGCTGTGATCACACCTACTCCTAAGCTTCTGATACCAAAGGATTTTGTCTTCCTGAAGTCAGCCTTCCTGTCCACAGATAGCTTTTGCACTTAAAAAAAAAAAAAAAAAAAAAAAAGAGGTGAGATACTGTACTGGTTAAGAAGAGAGCATGTAGAGCATGTACTCGGGACAGATGACCCGGGTTTAATTCTGAGCTCTGTCCCTCACTACCCTGTCACCTTTGGAAAGTTAACTTTTAGAATTCTCAGTGTCTTTGTCTGTAAAATGTTGTCCCTCATAAAATTGTTTGGAAGTGCCTCCCTCTTACAGTTGTTTGGAAGTTCAAGTAGGCCAGTGTTGCCAAGGAGTTCAGCAAAATACCTGCTGTTATTATTATCTAATATTGTGATTTTTTTAACAGGGTGATGACCAGTTAAATGTATTTGGAGAGGACACTATGGGAGGTGAGTTTTCCTTACTGATCAGATCAAAGTTGTCATTTTAGTAACTTTGACCATGCCTTTTTAATTAAACATCAACTTAAGAGATAAAATATTAAAACAGCATCATTTTTTCCTTGGCCAGGGAGCATGATTAAGAGTAGAACTCTTTGGGTCTTTCCTGCCTCCATCCATGTAAAGAACCAAAGGGGTGCATTACTAAGTGATGCATTTCCTAACTGCCCAGAGAACATGACTCCCGAGAGGCTCAGCGAAAAGAGGATGCTCTACTCAAATATCTTTGAAACATGCTTAACACCAACTCCCCACTGGAAGATCCAAGTATATAATAGCATCCAAAGCTCCCACAAGTCCTGCAGTAAAAAGAGTTGTTAAACTTTAATTCAACATTCATTAAACATAATTGAAACACAAAAATATTTTTCCTGCCTGGTAGTTACTATTCCACTTGTACCTTTGGAACTCAACCTACCCTACACCAGGATTATACTGCTTTGTGATTTTTATCATATTAAAAGTTTTGCAAATGGCCAGGTGCAGTGGCTCATGCCTGTAATCCCAGCACTTTGGGAGGCCAAGGCGACCGGATCACTTGAGATCAGGAATTAAAGACCAGCCTGGCCAATATGGTGAAACACTGTCTCTACTAAAAATACAAAAAAATTTAGAAAGGCATGGTGGTGCACACCTGTAATCCCAGCTACTCAGGAGGCTGAGGCAGGAGAATTGCTTGAACCCAGGACGATGAGGTTTCAGTGAGCCAAGTTTGCATCATTGCACTCTTGGCGACAGAGTGAGACTACGTCTCAAAAAAAAAAAAAAAGTCTTGCAAAAAGTAAAAATTCCACCCATAACTAGCTATGCATGTAACTGAAAATAGATATGATTATGTGGATTTGGGACTATCCAAAAAAGAAAAGGTTCATAATTGTCCTAAGTAAAAATACCTTCTCGCATATCTACCCTGTAATAAAAGTTATAATATAAGTCATGGAAATATGTTTATAGTATTGATTCTAAACACATATAAGTAAGTGATTTAGCTTTTTAAATAACCCCAGCTCTAATCCTGCACAGATCCATGAGCACAAGGTGGTGGGTAAAGTGTCATTTGATGATAATGGCAAGAGCAGTATGTGAAAATCACAGTCACCAAATGACATCTTGGTGATTCATGAGGAGAGGTACAAATATATGAGCCATAACTTAGCTGTCACTTAGCTAAGTGCAAATAATCAACTTGGTCTCAACTGGATAGGGGATGACTGATTGCCTAATAAATTTTCTCTTTTATTCTAGTTATAAAATTAACACATACTATAGAAATTTTTTAAGGTATAAAATAAGAGCCATTTAAAACCTTATGACTTATAAATTATCATGGTTAACATTTTGGTACATTTCATTCCAATGCATTGCCTATATATCTATTTTTACATAGTTGAGAATGCATATGTATATATAAGTATCTCCAAATGTTTTGTATATATCATAACATAAACATGTTCCCATGTCATTAAAAACTATATACTTAATTTGTAATGACTACATTAGATGAATGTCATGTACCATCATTAATTTTAAAACAACTATTTTTTAAAACTGAAATAGGATACAATCATACCAAAAAAAAAAATCACAATAATAACCAGGACCATCTTCCTAGATTGCAAATAGGCTCAGAGTTCCTCAGCTTCGTAAATGTAAACTCACAGGCTGGAGAACCTGAGATGACCATCTGGTCCCACATGTTAAGAACACCAGTGTATCTGCCTTTAATATAAAACTCCAAACAATGTAAGGTGTTTCCTGTCACCATGGGTTATTCTGTAAAGAGACTGGATTTGATTTAAAAATTATCTTTGTTTGTTTGTTTTTTGTTGTGGAAACCATATGGTTTCAACGATCCCAAACTTACTTCTATCCTCTGTTTCCAGCTCTTTCTCCTCTCTTTGTCCCCAACCCAATTCATCATGCCCCATGTTCTCTCTTTCTCTGGTAGAGTTGGGCTTCACTCAGCTGACTGTGAATTCCTACAAAATGTGGTATCGTGCATATAAATGAACTACCCCAATTTCACTAAAAAATGTTTCCTGTCAGAATAATGATCTAACTTTCAAAAGTAGTTATCTACAGAAAATATGAACTGCTGTTACTCAGATACATTTATTTTAAAAGGAAATTTTATATCACTACCTTAAATGTAAAATAACATTATTTGCTCTAAGCGAAACTATTTTTTAAAATATTATTTTCCAGATACTCTACTTGTGTTTTAACCATCTGTATATAAAGGAAGCTTAGCAAATGTTTTAAATGTGAAATAACACCAAACTGAGATAGTTAGGATGATTTAAAAGTAATTTTTAAAAATAGCTTTCTTTGTGATTCATGCTATTAAATGACGTAAATTTTTGCCACCAAAAGTTGATCGTGCATGTTAAAATAAAAATACATTACCGGGGTGGGGGAATAAGACTGAAATGAGCAGGGCACAGTGGCTCACACCTGTAATCCCAGCACTTTGGGAGGCCAAGGGAGGTGGATTACTTGAGGCCAGGAGTTCAAGACCAGCCTGGCCAACATGGTGAAACCCCCTCTTTAATAAAAATACAAAAAGTAGCCAGGTGTGGTGGCATGCCTATAATCCCAGCTATCCAGGAGCCTGAGACAGGAGAATGGCTTGAACCTGAGAGGTGGAGGTTGCAGTGAGCCAAGATCAAGCCACTGCACTCCAGCCTGAGCAACAGGGTGAGACCATCTCAAAAAACAAACAAACAAAAACACTGAAATGGTCATTGGTGCCTGCTAATTGTAGCCTATTCACACATTTATGCAACTTCAAGCTTTTTATCAAATAAAACTACAAGGTTTGGGTTTTTATATAATATGAGTAAAACCAGGGCTTCAATACAGTTTTTCTTGCCAATAACTTAAGTTATTCTTATTTTAAAGGTTTCATGGAAGATTTGAGAAAGTGTAAAATTATTTTCATAATTGGTGAGTAACAGCCCTTGCATTTTCTAACAATACAATTGCTAATAATAAGAATTTGGTAGTGGGCCAGGTGCAGTGGCTTACACCTGTAATCCCAGCACTGTGGGAGGCCAAGGTGGGCAGATCATGAGGTCAGGAGATCGAGACCATCCTGGCTAACACAGTGAAACCCCGTCTCTACTAAAAATACAAAAAAAATTAGCCGGGCATGGTGGCGGGCGCCTGTAGTCCCAGCTACTCGGGAGGCTCAGGCAGGAGAATGGTGTGAACCCGGGAGGCGGAGCTTGCAGTGAGCCGAGATCGCGCCACTGCACTCCACCTGGGTGACAGAGCGAGACTCTGTCAAAAAAAAAAAAAAAAACAAAAAGAATTTGGTAGTGAAAGAGACTATTTATTTCTCATCCTGTTTTGAAGTCTTTTTGGTCAAAATAGTACCCCAAGTTTTCCGGTTATTTCTTTCACGTATGCAGTTTTATATTGCTTTGGGATTTGTATCTTTTCAGCATGGAAAAAGTAGGGCTTGAAAGAATGTCAAACTTCTGAGTTTAGCTCTACAATAACAAAGTGCATTAAAAAGGTAAGAGGTTGTCATGTATTAAAATCTAACACACATCTTTTCGGTTTAAACACTGACCCCCTCCTTCCTAAACTGAATGCATCAATTGCCTCATGTTCAAATATACCTCAATAGCCAGATTCTGATTCTATACAACAAACAGTAAAAACTATCTAATTTGCTCTTTGCTCTAGTACAGTGAAACTTATTGATGGATTAATTGTGGGAGAAAATGTGTTTGAGGTTTACCAACATTTTCTGAGCACCCACTATGCTCCAGGTTATCTCAATTAATCCTTATACAATCCCATTACCTAGTCTATTCCTATTACATATCTATTACATAGACAAGAAAAATGAGACTCACAAAGGTTAAGGAATTTGTCCAAGATTATGAAGCTAATGAGTGTGTGAGAGCCAGATTTCCAGTTTTCCTCATGGAAATAAAGGGAACTAGTTGTGCAGTAGTTAAAAATGCACAAAAAAAGGACAAATATTATCCTTTCAAAACTTAGTACTTTTTCCTCTAATCATTCAAGTGCCTCAAAAAATTAGTACACCTACCTGTACATTTTCCAGAAAATGTCTATTTATATTCAGAAATAATGAAAAGGTCCACACCTCCTCAATGAGTGGGAAAAGAATGGTTGTCAACACTACAGAAATATAATCAGATAAACTTAAGTCTCTTGCAAGTTAAGATCAGAGTGCCTCCTTGGAAATCTCTGGGTAAAGTTCCCTCATTGTTAGATGAGGAAACTGAGGTCCAGAGAAGTTAAGGGGGTCTGATCACAGTCATTCAACTAACTGGTATCAGGGAGGGGACCAGGGTCTCTGACTGTAGTTCCTCACTCCAGGCTTCTCCCTCCTCCGCCACTCAGTTGTGTTGGTTGTTAACCTGAACGCAAGCTGTCTCACACATTCAGCCATCTGACACATGCTTATTGACTATTGGACCCCTGCTGGGCAGTGAGGAGTCACAGAGCTGCCATCTTAGATGAAGAGAATAATGGATATATCATTAAGCTTGAAAAGTATTAGGAAGGAACCAAAGAGCTGAAATAGGGAACAACCTGGGTCAAGTGTTTGGAGTAAAATTAGGTGATTACTTTAGAGAGGGTGACCAGGGAAGGCTTCCCTAAGAATGTAACATTTAAGCAGAGAGATAAAAGGAGAGATGGGCCCAGTGAAGGGATGAATGGGAGGTGAGAAGAGGCAAAGAGAACAGTATGTGTCAAGCAGTGGGAATTCTTGAGACCTACCTTAGGTCCAGTTGTCATCTGCTTACCTCTAGCTGACCTTAACTGTGGAAACTGGATGGACTCTTCCCAAACTTATTTTATGTTTTTTTCAGAAAGTAAAACTATATATTGCTTATATCTCTTATTGAAGAGTAACCCAATGTCATAATTGCAAAAGAAGATTAGTTGTGCTATAGATTACTAAAATTCCCTTTTCCACATAAGTTTTAATAATCAATTTTCCTGGCATCCAGACCATACACAGAGTCTTATATTTTCTATTCAATCTTTATATTAGGAGCCAAGTTAGGAAAAGGGGAGACCCTTTAAACTTGACAGCTAGGAATTCACAGTAGGAGCCTGTATTAGTCAGCGTTCTCTAGAGGGACAGAACTAATAGAATACATATGTACATATAGGAATTTATTAAGTATTAACTTACGTGATCACAAGGTCCCACCACAGGCTGTCTGCAAGCTCAGGAGCAAGGAGAGCCAGTCCGAGTCGCAAAACTGAAGAACTTGGAGTTTGAGGGTAGGAAGCATCCAGCACGGGGGAAACATGCAGGCTGAGAGGGTAGGCCAGTCTCTCCTTTTCACATGTTTCTGCCTGCTTTATATTTGCTGGCAGCTGATTAGATTGTGCCCACCAGATTAAGAGTGGATCTGCCTTCCTCAGACCACTGACTCAAATGTTAATCCCTTTTGGCAACAGCCTCACAGACACACCCAGGATCAATACTTTGTATCCTTCAATCCAATCAAGTCCACACTCAGTATTAACCATCACAGAGCCCTTTATTATCACATAGAAATCTGTGCTTTTAATAATGTGGTCCAAAGAAGCTTCCAAAAATAATACAGTATGTTTTGTTGTTGTTGTTACTGTCTTGGCAGTAATATTGCTTCAGATTTATCCATTGTTTAACACTCACAGTTGAACTGTGAAATGCGTTGTCAAATGCCACTTCCTTCTCTCTAGGCATAACTAAAGACCTCACCTGTTACTAAGTCCTGTGCCCTTCAAAAGGTCAAACAGCACAGTAGAAGATCTTTGGAATTAGACAAAGCTCGAGACCTCCAAGGGTGCACAGACCACCCTCTAAGAATTGCTGCACTGAGCAAAAGATTTTTCTTCTATCTAACAAAACTCTCCTGTATTTCAATTTACTGATCAGTCGCTCTTCTAGTAAAAGAGATTTCAGCTTGCTGTTTGGGCCATAGAAGGTACAAAGCCACTGTGATACAAGGGAAAATGACTGCTCTTCTTCTACTGTACATACTGGACTCTGAGAATTAAGGCCTTAGTTCTAAATATGTCCTTGACAGGTGGCAGAATGGTATTTCGGGACTGCTTTATTGTAAGTCAATTTAACCTTATAAAAATATTCCAGATGTCATAGACACACCCATAGCTGTTTTGATGAGTTCACTTTCAGTGAAACTGAGCGGTTTTGTCTATTTGAGAAGATGACTGGATTGTCACTTTTCCAATTATTGTCTTGACATATACCCGAAAAACATTGGGGCTGCAGTATTAGCCAGAGTCTAGGTTGACATCCTCACTATTCGCCTTAAGACAAAATTAATATGCCTAAAGCATTCTTCCCCTGTTTTAACATATCCATTAGATCCTTTTTGTCCACAGAAAGGTCCAGACTTCTTAGACTGCCCTTCTGGTCTTTCCCATTTCCCACCACACTCCCATGTCAATCTTTGGCTCCAGCCACACCTGCATCCTTATTATCGCTTGAGCTTGTCGCACTTTGCCAGCCCTTTCACTTGAAATGTCTTCTCCCCTATTAATCATGCCCCAAGGTCAGGGTTAAGTTCTAGCTCCCTGAGAACTCCGCTGTAATCACCATCCTTCCTCCTCTGCGCTCCTCCTCCCTTGTGTCTACATCATTCATTTGGGTACTACTTAATGATTAGAACAACAAATATTTGTTGGAATAATGAATTCTTTAAGAAGCAGTGTGGTCTGTTTCCATAACAACCAAAATTGCAATTGGAATTCCTGGCCTAGAACTGACAAGCAGCTTGTTGCTGCTGTGGCTGTTTCTTGCAGGATGGTTTTCATGTTAATTAAGAGCCTAATCAGATGCTCCTTTCTCCATGAAGCTGCTACCCTCTCACTGAGAACAAGCAAAAGCAACTTTTCCCCTGAGCTGGTGCTGTTTCTTGCTCATTTGCAGGGCAGTAGTCACAGGTGGGAGCAGGTGATAGCCCTGATGGTCATCTGAGTGGAAAAAATGTTCAGGGCAAGTGTACCATCTGCACCAAAGGGGAAGGTGGCAAGGACAGACCCAGTCCACCCTTTGAATAATGTGTGACTATACATTCTTGTTCCCGAAGAAAGCAGCTCAGTAGCTGTCTATAAAGAAATACTTTTCAAAAAACAAAGAAGGGATTCCCACAGGGTAGGACCAGATGATCGAAAGGATTGAAAAAGATTCTATGGACTTCGGTTGTTCACATACAAGATATAAGAACCTGCACTGATATACAAGACAGGAGCTCAATCACTTCTGAAAACTGAAAATTATTTGGAAAATGTAAAAATATCCTTTAAAGGGCCTCATTATGTCCCACTAACAGGTTCCTACAGTTTTTCACAACCTTTTCTGGTACATTTCTTTCCTTTTTTTCTTTTTTTTTTTTTTTTAATCTCTTGATCATTATTTTGCTATGAGCCCATTTATTCTGGCGTTTTTTTCCCTTCTCCATTTTTCATTGCCTGCCTATGCCCAAAATATGACATAATCTAAATTCCTGCTAATTTATATCCAAAGCTTGGGTAGAAGTGCTCCAATTTGGGAAACACATCTGACTTTTCAGGTGAGGTATGGTATTAACAACATAATGATCAAGACATCATTCAAAGGCCATAGCTTTCAATGTGTCAGGGACACAGGTGGCCTGCTGTACGTTGGCATTGATGCTGTGATAAACTGTTTTTAAGTAGTGAACTTTGGGAGGTATTTTGGCAATATTTTATGTTAATTTGTGCATTTTTAACCACTACAAAAATAGTCCTATCTATTTTCCTAAGGAAAACTGGGGAAATAAGAATTTTTGCTTAAAACTCAATATTGCAATGCCTGGCACTATTTCATTATAGCCATGTTGCCATTTCATTATTGCCTTATTATTAAAAAAACGTGAATTGAATTTTTTTTTTTTTTTTTTTTTTTTGAGATGGAGTTTTGCTCTTTCTCACAGGCTGGAGTGCAGTGGTGCTATCTCAGCTCACTGCAACCTCCGCCATCTGTTTTCAAGTGATTCTCCTGCCTCAGCCTCCCGAGTAGCTGGGATTACAGGCGCCTGCCATCGTGCCTGGCTAATTTTTGTGTTTTTAGTAGAGACGGGGTTTCACCATGTTGGCCATGCTGGTCTCGAACTCCTGACCTCGTGATCCACCCGCCTTGGCCTCCCAAAGTGCTGGGATTACAGGCATGAGTCACCATGCTCAGCCATGAATTGATTATTTAAAGTATCTACCTGCTGCTTAACATGAGCACTTTTGATGGAATTGACCCATGTATTTGGTTAAATTAAATATGAAAGAACTCGGATTATTTTAACTCAGTGTAGCTGTAATAGCAGTCAACATTTATTGAGCAGTTAACACGTACCAGACACTACATAAAGCACTTTATAATGTTATCTTATTGAATGCTCCTATCCATCCTCTGGAGTAAGCACTATTACTCTCCTGATTTTTCAAGTAAGACATTAGGGAGTTCAGTTATTAGATACTAAGTGGTGGATCTGGAGGTTGAAAGCACGGATTTTGGCAAAAAACACTGCCTGTTGTTTTTGTTTTTTCTTGAAGTGACAGGCTTTATTTATTTTCAAGAAAATTTCTGCCAGATACTCAAGTCTGAAAAAAAACACAGTTTGTTTGTTAGATGCTCTTTCAGAAAGTAGATACAGTGTTCACTTTTAAAAGCAACTGATTCAGCTACTTAAATAATCACACAAGTGCTTTTCCCAAAACAAAAGCAAAAACCATAGGTGTGCTAAAGGGCCTTGTGCGTATTTCCCATTTTGTCACACAAAATATTAAAATGATGTGTGCTTAAGGGTAAAAATTAAATAAAATGTGTCTTTTTTACTGCTTCATCAAGGGCATTCTTATGTAACATTGGCATTTTCTTTCTTTTCTCTGTTTTTTACTGAGTACATGGTAATGAAGCACACAACTAGTACAGCAGGACTAATAACACTGCTGCCGTGCACCACAGGTTTACATTGCTTCTGCACCACCTCCGAAATGCTAATAACCTCTTAGTGTTATAATGAATATAGGGAACCTCTAATGTCTGTGGACCACACTTTGAGAACCACCACCGTGGGGTTACTTGGGGGTTGGGGTGGGTGTGTTGAGCACATACGGAGGACAGAGAGAAACCCCGGATTTAGCACTTAGGGATCTCAAAGGGAAAAAGTTCCTTGTGCCTTTCCAAGCAAATAACCTCAAAAATGTGAGGAAGATGTCAGGGGGAAAATAGTGCATCTGCTGAAAGCGCTGTTTCTCTGGGCTCCTGTAGGCCTGGAAAAAGTTCTGAGTGTTTCTCTGTGCCCAGTAGTGCAAGGGATAACTAAAAGGAAAGTCTGTGCACTTGTCAGAAGAAGACAAAGAGGAATGTAGCAGGAGGTCCCAAAGCAGGGAGCTGGATGGAAGGTGGAGGGGGTACAGCCTAGGGGAGCAACAGCACCAGGAAGAACGAGGACTGAAGGGAGGGCAAAGAAAACCTGCAAGGTGGGAGAACGGCCCTGACATGGAGACTGAACTTTGAACTGGACTATCAAGGTTATCAGAAATCACTGGATTGGACTAAGAAAACCCAGACTGGATTTGATTGTGTTTCCACTCTGAAGTGAAATCGGGCAGCTCATGAGCTAGGGGCAGGTGTGATGGTTAATTTTAGGTGTCAGCTTGACTGGGTTAAGGGATACACAGCTAGCTGGTAGAGCATTATTTCTGGCTGTGTCTGTGAAAGTATTTCCAGAAGAGATTGGCATTTGAATCAGTGGACTGAGTAAGGAAGATCCACCCTCACCAATGTGGGTGGGCACCATCCAATCTGTTCTGGCTCAGCTAGAACAAAAAGGCCGAGGAAAGATGAATTTGCTCTCTCTCTTCTGGAGCTGGGTCATCCATTTTCTCCTGCCCCTGGACACCAGCAGCCTCCCCAGGTTCTCAGGCCTTTGGTCTCAGACTGAACTGTACCCCCCCACCTTCCCTGTTCCTCTGCTTATAGAAGGCCTATTATGGAACTCCTTGGCCTCTATAATGGAGTGAACCAGTTCTCATAATCAGCCCATATGTATATATGGACTTATAATGGGAATAATAAGCAACAGGATATATACATCCAGTCGCTTCTGTTTCTCTGGAGAACCTTGACACATACAGCTGGGATCACCTACAAAATAAGTTGCCATCTGACTCTCCAGCCTTTGGCCTGGCCCAACTGGAGCACTGTTCCAGCTCCAAACACAGGCACCAGATCTCCACAATTCTTTCTCTCCTGAAGGGATGCAGACACAAGGGCCTCTTTCACACTCTTCCAGGCCCGACACCTGTATTTTCAAAGTCCAGGCCATTCAGGATGGTAGAGTAAAGAAAAAGAGACATTGGACTACTTTCCAAGAGAGCCTCAAATGCATTTACCAACTAATGAGATATCTTTCTAATGTTGGAGAAATGTGGGCATTTTGTGGTGACAATGAACCTACTTAATGATACAAACCTTTTCACTGCAAAAGGGCTCCAAGTAATGTTGAACTAGAATGCAATGCATTCTTCATTTAATCAAAGCAAATTAATAAGCCTTTATCAAGGGCTTATTATGCTCAAAGAACCATGAAATTCAAAAAGACATAAAACAGTCCTTGCAACACTGCATGACATGGCAGGAATTTAGGACTCATCTAGAAGGGCAAATTACTGCTAAATAGAAAAGAGCCCAAGTACATGAGGTTACCAGTAAAGGGAATGGAGGCCTCAAACTCATTGTGTCCCTACCCATTGGTTGAAATCTTTGGAAGCACTATTAATTCATCAGCTGAGTCACCTGATGAAGTTTTAGGTATTTGGCCTGTTCACTAAAGGCTAAGTGTATTCAAGGAAATGGCCAATGTTCCTTGTCTGTTATCCTGGTTATTGATTAGCAATTGAGTTAAGGGACATCTCCAGGCTGACTCACTGAGAGCCTCTTTTGCTTGTTTAGAGAGCCACTCTGAATGATCAGGGGGCAGTAGCAGATGCTGCAGGATCTAGCAGGCCCCAGCACTGGAGAGGAGAGAATACCCAAAGTCTTGTGTTTGTATCCAAGTTCTGTGTACCCTTGGGCCAACCCCTTATCTCCTCTGGATTTCTTTTAAAATAACAAAATATCTGTCAACTCCAAATTTGAGCGACTAACAAGTTAACACATTGTTAACTGTTCTCTTAATTGGAAACTTGTACAACAGAGACATAGCCCAAGGAAGTGAAGCAGGAAGGCAATTAAATAAGTCAAAAACCCCATCCTCTAGCCTAAAATATTCATTTTTATTACCTAATAGCAAGATTAAAACTAACATATACTGGTGACCTACTGTGTTCCAGATACTGTGCTGTCTTCATATGCAGTATCTTTTTTTTTTTTTTTTGAGACGGAGTCTTGCTCTGTTGCCCAGGCTGGAGTGCAGTGGCTCTATCTCAACTCACTACAAGCTCCACCTCCCAGGTTCACGCCATTCTCCTGCCTCAGCCTCCCGGGTAGCTGGGACTACAGGTGCCCGTCACCACGCTCGGCTAATTTTTTTGTATTTTTAATAGAGACGGGGTTTCACCGTGTTAGCAAGGATGGTCTCAATATCCTGACCTCGTGATCTGCCTGCCTCAGCCTCCCGAAATGCTGGGATTACAGGTGTGAGCCACCGCACCCGGCCCCCATATGCAGTATCTTATTTAATCCTCACACCAGTCATCAGCACTCATATTCTTCCCCATTTTACAGGGAAGAAATGGAAGAAATCAAGGCTCAAAAAGGTTAAATAACTTTCCCAAGGTTACACAGTTAATAAGTGACAGAATTGAGACTCAGACCCAAGTTTCTCAGACATCAAAGCCCATGCTCTAAAAGTGTCTGTAAAAGCAAGGAAACCAAAATGTAGGTGAAGTTGTGGGAATATAGTGGGTGAGAGACGTTTGCCATAATTATTTGAATAAGTACTGCAATTTTCTGTTTTACTTTGCTCCTATGTATCTAGCCATTGGTGTCTGAAAACAAAGGTCAAATACGATAGCAAGTGAATATTAATGACAAAGACCTCTGTCTACCCCAGCCATGTTTCTCTCAAGTATGTAAAATTCCATTTTAACTTCAAAACAGGAAACAATTTGAACCCATAAAAGTACCCTAAACCATCACTGAAAGTACAGTGATTTTAGAATTTATGCTATGTCTTTTACAATAAAGAAATAGCATAGGCACTTGTTTTGTGAGCATTGCCAAAACTACTTCTGAGGGCCATTGGCAGCAATCAGCAAGTGTTTGAGCGTGTGATGCTGGGTGGGTCTGAGGGAACCTGGTCATGCTGAGATTTTCTCTGTGGGTGGGATGGAGAAGCTCCCCTGTATACTGATCTCAAACAGTGGCCTAGTATGGAGGTGGAGGGGAAAAATCCTACACAAGCAGATATATAGACTTAAAGGAGGGTGCTTAAACTCCCCACATGATAAAGATATTCTCTCTCTGCTATAGTACATTCATCCATTAGGTATATATGGCTTTGGGTGAATTTTGTTAGTTCATTTGACACATTTATTGAGTTTCTACTATATATCAGCAAAATGGCAGCCTAAGGATACAAAGATGAAAGGGCAAGTCCTCCCAGTCTAAAGTAGCTCATGTTGTAGGGAGGAAGCCAACAAATAGCACAGCTTGGCACACGCAATAGCAGAGGCGCAGGCAATGGGGAGCAAGACTGAAGTAGGGATCAGAGTTGAGAGAGGAAGTTGGAGCTGAGTCCAAAAGAAGAAAAGGAATTGGCCAAGTGCTAAGTGGGAAGAAAGTGGGGGTGAGCCTAAGGCAAGGACTGAGGGAATGGTGTGTGCAGGAGGGAGCCTCAGAGATGAGATGGATGGGAAGTGGTAAGAGCAGAGCTGAAGACAAGGCAAAATCTGGGTCATGAGAGACTGTGATCCCAGGAGAGATAGTATGAACTTCATCCTGTGGCAGTGAGGCACCATGAAGGCTTTTACTCAGTGACACATCATCAGCTTCCAACTTCAGATGGAGCACTCTGGCAACCAGGACAGGAAGCCTAGGCTTCAGCAGGAGGTCAGCCAAGGTCATCAGAATGGTCATTCAGGTAAGGAAAAAGGAGACAGTTGAGGTGAAAAAAGAAAAGCAGATCCAAGAGATTTAGGAGGCAGAATCAATGGACCATAAAGATCCATTGTGGGAACAGGTGAATGAAAGGTGAATGAAAGGACCTGAGCATGTCTCAGAAGCAGCTGGTTTAGACAGCCACATGGATGGAAGTGAGAGGTGAAGCCAGCTGGGCTTCTGGGTTGGGTGGGGACTTGGAGAACTTTTGTGTCTAGCTAAAGGATTGTAAATGCACCAATCAGTGTTCTGTGTCTAGCTAAAGGATTATAAATGCACCAATCAGCACTCTGTGTCTAGCTAAAGGATTGTAAACGCACCAATCAGCACTCTGTAAAAATGCACCAATCGGCATTCTGTAAAATGGACCAATCAGCACTCTGTAAAATGGACCAATCGGCACTCTGTAAAATGGACCAATCAGCAGGATGTGGGCAGGGACAAATAAGGGAATAAAAGCTGGCCACCCCTCAGCCAGCAGCAGCAACCCAGTGGGGTCCCCTTCCATGCTGTGGAAGCTTTGTTCTTTCGCTCTTCACAATAAATCTTGCTGCTGCTGATCACTTTTTGGGTCTGCACTACTTTTATGAGCCGTAACACTCACTGGTGGCTTCACTCCTGAAGTCAGCAAGACCACGAACCCACTGGGAGGAACAAACAACTGCGGACATGCCATCTTTAAGAGCTGTAACGCTCACTGCGAAGGTCTGCGGCTTCACTCCTGGAGTCCCCGAGACCATGAACCCACCGGGAGGAACAAACAACTCTGGATGTGCCACCTTTAAGAGCTGTAACACTCACTGCGAAGGTCTGCGGCTTCACTCCTGAAGTCAAGCAAGACCACGAACCCACCGGAAGGAAGAAACTCCGGACACATCCAAACATGTGAAGGAACAAACTCCGGACACACCATCTTCATGAACTGTAACAGTCACCACGAGGGTCCGCGGCTTCATTCTTGAAGTCAGTGAGACCAGGAACCCACTGGAAGGAACCAATTCCAGACACAGAAGTGCCATGCAAAGAGAAGGAATTTGCAGAAGAAATAGATTTTGAGAGACAGATGAGTTTAGTTTTAAACTTTTTTGTTTGTTGTTGTTGTCAGCCTTTATCACCCAGGCTGAAGTGCAGTGGTGCAATCATGGCTCGCTGCAACCTCGACTTCCCAAGTTCAGGTGATCCTCCCACCTCAGCCCCCGGAGTAGCTGAGACTACAGGCATGCACCACCACGCCCGGCTTATTTGGTAGAGTATTTTGTATTTTCACCATGTTGCCCAGGTTGGTTTTGAACTCTTGGGCTCAAGCCATCCACCTGCCTTGGCCTCCCAAAGCACTGGGATTACAGACATGAGCCACTGCACCTGGCCAGTTTTAAACATCTTAAGATTGAGATGCTTATGGGATATCCAAGCAGTGATGTACATTAAACAAGAGATTTTTCACAGCTGACACCAAACATACAAGTTCTGGCTATAGACACAGATGTGAAGCCATGTGTGCAAGAAGCCACCCAGTGAACTTAGGGAGGGTGAGGCTGGAAGAGAACTAAGACCTGAAATCTTCCCAAGAGCCCTGCCAGAGCCAGAGGAGAAGAGCACAGGGAGGAAAGGGGGATATCTAGAGCAAATGGCATCACAGGAGGCAAGGGAGGAAAATTTTCTTCTGGGAAAGGTTCACTAAAGTATAATGAAAATTGTCTGTGGGGTTTGGCAACAGGTGAGTTATTGGTGACTGATGACAGCAGTTCCAGAGGAATGGGAAGGGGTAAAGCCAGAGGGTTACGGGTGACTAGGAAGTAAGTAAATGGGGATCTGTACAGACAACACTTTCAAGAAAGTTGACTCCGAAAGAGTTAAGACTGTTTAAAGCAAAGTGAATATTCAGGGTGGAATATTTTTAAAACGAGAGACTCAAGGTCATTTTTGTAAAGAGGGAGGCATTACAGGCTCTAGTCAAAAGCAACACTCCATGAGTTCAAATGTCGGCTCCTACATGTACAGCTGTGTGACCTTGGGCATCATCGTTACACTCACTGTTCCTCAGTTTCTTCACCTGTCATGTGGAAGTATTGATTGTACCTAGGTCATGGGGTTGATGGGAGAGTGAAATGAGTTAGCACATGCAGCAGGGCTCCTAGTGAATACAAACATTACCTGTCACTGTAGATACTCTATGGAGAGTGAGGGGAGACATCCAGTGAGAGGGAGAGTCTTGAGAAAAGGAGGATGAGGATGGGTTCAGAAGTGAATTGGAACAAGGAAAGGAACAAGATGAGGAAACCGTAACAGAAGTTTAGAGGTTAAATTCCTGTTTGTTTCCTCAATGTTTCTTCCTCAACATTTCTTGTTAAAATTAAACACTCCCTAAGGGACTGAGCTGTTAAGTGGTGTTTCACCTACAACCAGCTGTAGTTGGCTGAGATCAATCAGTTGAAATGAGAATGTGTCTCTGAAGCCCTGGGCTTAAACTTGCCTATATGCTGCCATTTCCTCTAGCTGACACATTCTTGCAGTTGTTTACAACAACCCAGCCCTGTAGGAGACCATTTTACCATAGGAGATCATTTTTTGCCTTGAAGAATGAAGCAGAGTAACAAGCCAGTGATTAAGGAGTCAGTGACTATTTTGGCCCTCCAAATGTAACACTCACAAAGTATTTCCTTTCCAACTTGCTCCAGGCTCCTCTGAACCAGGAGTCTGAGTGTTTTCTTAGCTGCAAATGAAAACATATTTAAACCAACCATCAGGTGGTTAAGGCAAAAAACGACTCTTTCCTCTTGTAACAGAGTGTAGCTGTTTTGCTTTACTGTGACATGTTACTGCGACTCAGGTGATATTTTTTCTCATATTGGTCTGGGGCACTGAATCTGAAGATGTTCCTCCTGGTTCTGCCAGGCTGCAGGGAATGCCTTCAGCTAGGAAGTGGATCACGCATTACTGCCACGCATCCACCCATCACCACTGGCCCAGCGACCTTGGTGTAAAGTGCATTGAACCTATTTGGGCCAGTTGCGTATGACCCTGTTTGGACTATTGTAGTCAATGCAGGGAAAGCTGGTGGGGAAGAGCCACAAGCAGAACACCCTGGTTTTTTTGGACGTCCTCAGCATGGTCTGGGTGGAGCCGTTGAGGCAAGCACTGAGACTGCCTCTCATTCCAACATCTGCTGTTGAAAAAGGAAGAGAATGTTCAGCAGTGAGAAACCTGGCCGAGGCCAGCTATCGGACTCCTAGAGAGACCCCTTGGGAACCTCTTCGGAGGATGATTTGCTAGAAGGCAGTGATAGCCAGTTGGTTGGAGGGTGACCTTTACTAAATCTCCTAGATGACAGAGACCATGCCCTTTTTCCTTTTTCTTTTTTTTTTTTGGTTTGCTTCTGCAGCACCTATCAGGATGCCTGGCATTTAGTAGGCATTCAGTATATGTCTTTAGAATGAATGAATGGAAAATGATGAAAGCTCAGATTAAGTTACTTCCCCCCAAGTTCCTCAAACTCAGGTGTGACTAATACAGACCCATTATCAGAAGCAAATGTACTAATCTGTCTTCCAGTAATAACCATCTCAGAGCCATAATGATAAGAGCAGAGGTTTGAGGTAAAACAATGAGGCATGGCTATTTTTAAGAACCAACCATAACTAAGAAACTCTTCCTCTGGTCCTGAAGGATCAATGCGGAGTCTTTATAAAGTCTTTATGGCCCCTACCCACAAAATAAATAAAACCAAAAAAAGAGATACAGCTTTTGGTAAATTTGGCTTAGTAAAGTAGCACACGGTTTCCGTATTAGACTCAGGTTTTAGTCCACCGTTAGGTAGCTGGCACCATGAGGAAGGAAAGTCAAAATACAAAACAAATAACAGTTACATTGATGATACAGGTCCCAAATGTCACCATCCTTCAAAGAATGGAGTGTGTACTGGAGTTGATGTGTTGATAAAGTGTCCATTAAAGACAAAAGAAGGCAAGGCATGGTGGCTCACTCCTGTAATCCCAGCACTTTAGGAGGCCGAGGCAGGCAGATCACCTGAGGTCAGGAGTTCAAGATCAGCCTGAGTGAGCAACATGGTGAAACCCCGTCTCTACTAAAAATATTTAAAAATTAGCCAGGTGTGGTGGGTGCCTATAATCCCAGCTACTCGGGAGGCTGAGGCAGGAGAATCTTTTGAACCTAGGAGGCAGAGGTTGCAGTGAGTCAAGATTGCACCACTGCACTCCAGCCTGGGCAACAGAGCGAGACTCCATCTCACAAACAACAACAACAACAAAAAAAAACAAGCAAAGGCTGAATTATCCATCGTTGTGATAAGTACAGTGAAGTTCGTTTTTTGTTTTGTTTTGTTTTTTTTATGTTCCTACCCATCCCAGAACCTATAATCTGTTCAGTGAAGCCAGAATTCATGCTTATGAAAACTTCAGAGCCCATACAGGGCAGCGTAGAATTAACTGAAAAAGAGCCATTCGGTGAAGGTTACCAGAGGTGAGAGGACAAAGAAACCACAATGGTTGGAGTCTCTTCCTAGAAAAGCTGAGAACCGAGGGGAGTCTCAAAGAATGGGTGGGATTCCCTAAGTTTGAGAGAGGGCTGAGGAGAGAGGGATTGCAAGCAGGGAGATTCCAAGTTAGGAGCAAATCACAGCAGTAGGGCTATGCCCCTCGTAGCCCAGGAACAGGAAGGAGATGGGCCAAACTTTGAAAGGCCTGGTTGCATGAATGTGATGTTGACTGAAGACCAGTCCAGAGCTGGTGAGCAGGGCAGGCAAGGAAACACCAGGAGGACAACTGCCCTCCACGAATTCTCCCATATACAGTCATGCATCACTTAACAACAGGGGTGCATTCTGAGGAATGCCTCGTCAGGCAATTTCCTTGTTATGAGAGCATCCTAGTGTGTACTCACACAAACCTAGACAGTGTAGCCTACTATGCGCCTAGGCTATATGGTATAGCCTATTGTTCCCAGGCTACAAACCCATACAGCATGTTACCATAACAAATAGTATAAATACATAATAACACCATGGTAAGTATTTGTGTATTTCAACATAGAAAAGACACAGTAAAAATACAGTGTATTATAATATCATGGGACCATCCTTTATGCAGTTCATCATTGAGCGAAATGTTGTTATGCAGCCCTTCTCCTTTTACTCTTTTCTTTTAATACTGTCCATGAATGTAAGGGTGGAAGGATGCAAATATAGAAAAAGGTTTACATTTAAAGTAGTGGCTCAGGTCAAACAAAATTAGAGCCCTTGTCTTCTAGTCTTCTCCAAAGAAGAAAGAATCCTGAACTAAAATATTAGCCCCAGCACTGCACAACTTCACTAGATAGTGTAAAATCAGAGACTGTGCCATTTCACTCACTCCTGTTTGGCAGGAGGAGCACAGAGCTCAAAGAGAGGTTAGTCTAGCTTAATTCCCTAATCAAGTCAAGAAGGGAGTCTTGAACATCACTGACAGATAACTATCTAGTCTTGATTTCAGTACTTTGAGTGTCAGGATATTCACTATCCTATTAATAATAGATGACTAATAACAATTGCCCCACTTGGAACTCTGAATCAGTTAGGATTTTGTTTAGCTGAAAGTTTTTTAAAAAATAACTGCAGTTAAACAAGGTAGAAATTTATTTTATGTAAATTTTAGGAACAAGCAGTCATAGCAGTGGTATGGCATGCTATGGCCTCAGAGACTCAGGTTCCCTATATTTTTCTGCTCCTTTGTGTGGCTTCTCCAGAGTTATCTCATGTCCCAAATGGTTGCTGAAGCTCCAGCCCTTATGTCCTAAGCCCATTAAAAAGGAAAGAGGAAATGGGGCAGAAGAACTTGCTTCTTCCCTTTAAGGACCTGCCTGGAAGTTGCATTCACCAGTTCCACTAACATCTCATTGGTCAGGACACTTTTACCTGCAAGGGAGGCTAATAAATGTAGTCCGTATTTCAGAGAGCCTTGTGCCCACAATAAAAATCATGAGGTTTAATTTTTTACAAAGAAGGAGAAAGTAGATATCATGTTTCTATGACAGAGTCTAATGTAGGCCTCCTCCTGGAAAATCCAGGAAAAGTGGATTTGGCTTTAAAAAAAAAAAGTTTTGGTTTTTAATCTTCCCTGGTAGGACCATGCTCACCAAAACAATAGGAAGAAGATGCTCATCTGTGGAGTGGCTGTTACCAACAATGTCCATGGCGGCAGCAGAATTTAGCTGCACCTCCCAGAGACCTACAGTTTACTCTCGAAGTCAGAACATAGCAAGTAGGCAGAAGTTGCACCCCTGCTTTTGAAGTCCTTCTTTTGGAGCTGCCCAACAATCCCTCTTGGACTACTCACCAAAGCCCCAGGAATGCCACCCCCTCTCACAACCTGCTGTGGTATAGGTGAACTCAGGTGGCACTGTCCTAGCCTTGAGCCCTAGTAGAAGACACTGGCTGCATCCACTTGGTCTCCCCAGCAGAGGAGATGGTGTGTTTCTATTGGGCATCTGTTGTCCATAGGAAAGTCTTCCTAAGACTTGAGTCAAAACCTGCTCTGTCAGAAATTCCAATATTTAGGCATTTCTGTCTGGTGTTCTAGGCTCTATATCTAGTACATAATTAAAATCACCTATCAGGTTTTTCACCAAAGATAAAAATTGCTGAGAGTTAACATTGTAACATGTAATTAAGACTACTAAAAACCATCAGTTTCACATGCCAGGCCTGTGAGGAAGTGAAATGTGCTTTTAGTAAAAGATTATAAGAAGATATGGGAATGTACATTTTTGCCTAGTTTAGAGGGATAAAGGACTGTTTTAAATTAGATATGATAAACCTAAATGAGCAAGTTTTGGAAGGTTTGTGAAAAATTAATTGTAAAAGAGATTCTGTGTATGAACATATTGGCTAAATTTAAAGGGGTATTATTCAGTTTTTTCCATGCTTTTGGAATAAAGCACAACATGATTTTCTTAGAGCATGGATCTGCTCTTTAACAAGAATTTGTAAAGGGTTATAAAAGGTTTATGAGAAACTCACCTTATGGTTAAACTGATTAAGACTGGATAGATTTGTCTATAAGGTTTTATTAAAAATTGGGGTTGAGGCCGGGCACAGTGGCTCAAACCTATAATCCCAGCACTTTGGGAGGCTGAGGCGGACGGATCACCTGAGGTCAGGAGTTCGAGACCAGCCTAGCCAACATGGTGAAACCCTGTCTCTACTAAATATACCAAAAAAATGAGCCAGGTGTGGTGGCAGGCGCCTGTAATCCCAGCTACTTGGAAGGCTGAGGCAGGAGAATTGCTTGAACCCAGGAGATGGAGGTTGCAGTGAGCCGAGATCGTGCCACTGCACTCCAGCCTGGGTGACAAGAGACTGTCTCAAAAAAAAAGAAAAAAAAATGGGGTTGAAAAAAAATTTTCACTGTTTAGTCTAGTCCTGCCATACAGAGAAAATTAGCTTTCTCTCCACCCCGCCAATTCAAATATTTGAAGACATATACACTTTTCTTGTGATTTATGTCTTCATCCAATTAAAAACATGCAGCTTTTTCTGTTGTAAATTGCAGGTTCCTCAAGAGCAGAATGCTATCTTCTTGTCTCTGTGTCCCCAGTCCTTACACTGCCTAGCTCATTTGGATTCCTCACATTTTCTTGTGGAATGAATGAATAAATACTACTTTTATTATTTCCCCCTAAGTCATGTCTCTTTAGACACATGCAGCCCAAATCTCTCCTAAAACAGATTGGCGAGAACATTTTTAAATTTAAGGATTTCTTTTCTTCTTACAAAAAATAATACATCTTCATTCTAGAAAACGTGTATCAACAGTAACAAAATCACAAACAGCCCAATACCTGGGAATGAATACTATTAGTATTTTGATTTATATTCCTCTTAGTTTTTTTTCTGTGTATATATATATTTTTTAATATACACTTTTCATCAGAATGAGATCATAAAATTTAAAAACCTACTTTTTATACTTAACAAAACCTCATGGGCATCTTTCCAAGATACAAGATAGTATTCCTGAATATGCCATGTCATTTTTTAAAGTTCTTTTGTAATTCAACAGAAATACAAAAACAGAAAAGTGCACAAGTCTTAAGTATTCTGTTTGATGAAATTTCACTAATTGTACGCATGTGTCTTACCAAGATGAAGATCAGAAAATTGAACGTGACCAGAACCTCAGAAATCTCCCTTGTGTCTCCTCCTCATCACTGCTCCCTGCAAGGACTACCATAGACATTTTTTAACTTCCATAGATGGAATCACACTATATAACTGTATATATTATTTTCTAGCTGTCTTCTTTCAGCACATCATTTTAATGACTGCATCCTATTCCTTTATTTTGCTGTAATAGAATTTATTCAGTTTACACCTGTGATTGTGTTGTCATAATACATCATTTTTTCAACACTTTTGCTTTTATTAAAAATTCTGTAATGAATATCTATGTCCTAAAACAGTGATTTTTTTCTGTTACGGTAAAATTCACAGATATGAATTAAACTTTTAAGATTTGTTTACTTATATTGCCAAATTGCCCTTCAAAACAGTTGTGCCTGTTTTATGTTCCCATCACAATGTGTAAGACTTCCAGTTTCCGTGATGTGGTCAGAATTGAACATAAAACCTCAGATGTAATCCAGCTAACATTTGCCCTGAATGTCTCACTTCCCTTTACTGTGCACAAATAGACTGCAAGCACAGATAATCTCGAAGTTCTCTGACAAAGACAAAAGTTAGAGTGATAGTGCTGGAAATGACCTTGGAACAACAAGGTACTTATTTTCCATCAACAAGCTTATTTTCAGATGAGAATCCAGAAGCCCAAAGAGGTGAGATATCAGAGCAGACAGATTCCCAAAGAAAACCAAACTAGAAAACCACATGTAGGAAAAAAGCAGCAGAGAAACAAAACAGAATGTGTCTTTAGCAGTTACCTATGGGGAGCGAAACTATTTTTCTTCTTCTTTTTACTTTTTCTGAATTATCTAAATCTTCAGTAAGGAGCATATATTTCTTTCCCAGTGGAGAAAAAAGTATTTCTTTAAAACAAGAGGGCAGACATGGTGGTGCACACCTGTAATCCCGGCACTTTGGGAGACCGAGGCAAGTGGATAGCTGTAGGCCAGGAGTTCAAGACTAGCCTGGCCAACATGGTGAAACCCTGTCTCTACTAAAAATAAAATAAAGTAAAAAAAAAAACAAAAATTAGCTGAACATGGTCTTGCATGCTGCATACCTGTAATCTCAGCTACTCAGGAGGCTGAGGCAGGAGAATCACTTGAACCTGGGAGGTGGAGGTGGAGATGGCAGTGAGCCAAGATCGGCAGCCTGGGCAACAGAGCAAGACTCCATCTCAAAAAATAAAATAAATAAATAGAAGGAAAAATAGAAAGGAGGAGGTAAATCTGTAATTTCCTATTCTATACACTTAATATGTGCCTAAGACCTAATACAAAGTAGGCTACAAAGTAGGAAAAATGATATGTTTAAAAATCTGGAAGAGGCAGGGCACTCTAGAACAATGACTTCCAAGAATTCAGAAACCCAAGCAAGCAGAACCTGAGTGAAGTGACTTTTGAAAAGCAGCTCTGGTCTGTCAATTTGGAAAAATAAATGTGCTTGATGAGCTGGGTCTGGAACAGGCCCTGGAGACCTCTAGGTGAAGAAACAAAGGATCGGTGTTTGGTTGGTTGGTTGGTTGGTTGGTTTTTTTCATTTTTGGGGGGTTTTTTAATTTTTTAATTTTTCTGTAGATTCATATTCAGCTGAAAGGACAAGTGATTTAATGGTGTTTTCTTATGAGCAGTTTGGAAATCTTGTCTGTGTCTCTGTTCGGAGATGGGGGTAGGGTGAAGATGGGGTTAGGGTGCTGTGAGCTGTAGGAGGTCACCAGCTTCATGGGGTAAAAACATTTCAGAACCACCACCAACAGGCACCAGGAAAGGTATCTGCCCTTTCCTGTCACCTGAGACCTGAACCTTACTCATTTTCTGTCCATGTAAGAGCTGGAGTCATGGCATTTGGTTTCAGAGTCTTGATTAATGAGGGATTTCACATCTCGCTGTGGCTATGGTTGGTGTTGGCTGAATGAATTGTAAAATCATAGAGTGTTAGTTAGAACATAGATGAAATCACATCCCTAAAGTCTACTATTCATTGTTAATAAGTGGGCCGGGCACGGTGGCTCACACCTGTAATCCTAGCATTCTGGGAGGCCGAAGCGGGCAGATCACCTGAGGCCGGGAGTTCGAGACCAGCCTGGCCAAGATGGCGAAACCCCATCCCTACTAAAAATACAAAAATTAGTTGGGCTTGGTGGCACAAGCCTGTAATCCCAGCTATTCTGGATGCTGAGTCAGGAGAATCGCTTGAAGCCAGAAGGCAGAGGCTGCAGTGAGCCAAGATCACACCACTGCACTCCAGCCTGGGTAAGAGGTTGAGACTCAGTCTCAAAAAAAAAAAAAAAAACCAGTTAATAAATAATGGGGCCTGATAAGATTGCCAGATTTAACAAATAAAAATACAAGACCCATAGTTAGATGTGAATTTTAGATGAACAGTGACATGGCCTTTAGTCTAAGTCTCATGCAGGATTTGACTGGGTGTCCTGTATTTTATCTGGCCACCTGATGGGGCCATGATGAAAGCCCAGCTCCCAGTGACCATTCCAGTCAACTGCAGGCTGTGCAGTGCATTTCCCAAAGGAGGTCTGTCTGATTTCCAGAAAGACAGGCCAGAAGTGCCCCACATATGAGAGGCTGTAGAGTTTAATGGTACCAGGACACAGTTGGCCCTTGGCATGGTTTCTTCATCTTGTTATAGGATTACAAACAGCACCTGTTTCAAATAGCTGTTGTAAGAATTAAATAATTACAAATAGAACACATAAAACAGGTATTTATTAGATAAAATATCAAGCCAAAAGTATTGTGACTTTTATCTGAGTAGTCTGCAATGACTTCTCAAACATATTTGGCCTCTCAACTATACCACTGGTGCGAAATAGGCCACAGTTCCCCTACTATTCTCTCCAGCTTTATGCTGAGAAAACCAAAAATTCCCCTCATCTGCAAGAGAGAGGTATGGCCCTGATTTTGATAAGGCAATAAGGATTTTTATTAACCATCATAATAATTATTCATTCATAATAGAACCATTATCTTAGCATTATTACGTTGTAAATATAAAAAGAAAAATCAACAAAGACTTCCTGCAGTGACATTGGAGAGTTCACAGCAAATTGCCTTCCTTAGATTATCTAATCTAGAAGTTCCAAATCAGGCTAATCATCAGAATCACCTGGGGAATTATCCTTTTTTATTATGAAAATATTTCAAACATACAGCAAAGCTGAAAGAATATTACAGTGAACACTTGTATACCCACCACCTAGTCTTCAATTAACATCTTACTACAAGCTGAGTATCCCTACTCCAAAAATCCAAAATCCAAAATGTTCCAAAATCCTAATCTTTTTGCATGCCAACGTAATGCTCAAAGGAACTGCTCATTGGAGCATTTGGGATTTTGAATTTTAGGATTTGGGATGCTCAACTAGTAAGTATAATGCAAGTATCCCAAAATAAAAAAAAATTAAAATATAAAACACTTCTGATCCCAAGCATTTCAGATAAGGAGTGCTCCAACCTGTATATCTTGTCTTATTATTTATCTGTCCCTCTATTCATCCATCAGTACATCCCTTTTTCCTGTACACTTCCAAGTAAATTGCAGATGTCTGTACACTTTCCCTGGGGAATTTTCTAAAACTATAAGTTCCCAAGCCTCAGCCCAGAGATGTACAGATCTGCTAATTCAGGAATTTTTCCAAACAACTCCCCAGCTTCACTCTGGTAACCATGCTGATGGAGCCCTTATTAGCCGAAACATTACCAGTCTCATGGCAAAGGGAAAAGACCTGGCACACCATGTGCGGGGCGTAAAAACCTCTGCTCCAAACCAGTACACATCCGCTTCTGCCCACATTTCATTGACCAAAGCAAGTCCCTTGGAACTCTTAACTTCAAGAAGTTTGGGGCAGGCTGGGCACAGTGGCTCTCGCCTGTAATACCAGCACTTTGGGAGGCTGAGGTGGGTGGATCACCTGAGGTCAGGAGTTCGAGACCAGCCTGGCCAACGTGGCAAAACCCCGTCTCTACTAAAAATACAAAAAACAGCCAGGCCTGGTGGTGGGTGCCTGTAATCCCAGCTACTCGAGAGGCTGAGGCAGGAGAATCACTTGAACCCTGGTGGCGGAGGTTGCAGTGAACCAAGATCATGCCATTGCACTCCAGCCTGGGCGACAGAGCGAGACTCCATCTCAAAAAAAAAAAAAAAAGAAGAAGAAGGTGGGGATGAGTAACCCTTCCACAGGCACAGGGAGAAGCACTATGGAAGGAAAGCTGGAATATTTAAGAAAGTAATACAATCTAACACAGGAAGCCACTCATTTAATTCAGCTTCTTCACTTTACAGACAGAGAAGCTAGCACCCAAAGAGGCAAAGTGACTCTTCCAGAATCACTCGACTAGTTCAAAGCAGGAGTGGTCAAGAGCCAAGGTCCCCTAATTGACTTTCTTGTCATGTACAGGGTTGCCTCTGTGAAGCTCACAGATAGTCCATCATTCATTCATTGATATACTGTACACAGGCACTGATAAATAAGGCACGGTTTCTGCTATCAAGACATTCCCAGTCCCATTTAAAGTTTTTCCATATAACCGTCAGCTGACCCTGGCACATTTCCACATATTCACCAAATAACCTGAAGCAGTCAGTGCATTTCAGAACTAATAAAGATGTTGTCTTTGAGGATAAAGATCTATTTATGTCAATTGTTTTCGGTCCAAGAGTGTCAGTTCCCAGCAACAGCCTGCTGAAGCTTGGCACAGTGATGCAGCTCTTCCCAGATGGAGAAGGTTTCAACTGACCCATGGGCCCAGAATGGTTGAGGATCATTCTTAGGGCACAGTCAGTTCATGATCTGATGGATAATAGTTTTTCTCAGAAAAGAGTCATTCGGTCACAAAAACCTTAACCCAACATAGGGACCTATTTTCATTTAGGGAGAAAGAAATATTTCAACAGGCAGAAATATAATAGATTTCTAAAATATGAAGATTAGAAATAAGATAGTTTGATTTGCAAAAGATATTTGATCCTCTCACAAGCTGTAACTGGGAAGACTATGCACCTTTAAAGGTGTTAAAACAGTACCAGGATATAAAACTGCTGTGTCCAACCTTTGTAAGCTCATGGAATTTTACTGGGAGTAAGTTAGAAAGAGTTAGAAAGACTTTTAAACATCACCAACAGTAGCTGCCTCGTTTTGCAGATAATAATTATGATGTTTATTGTGTGTTTCACCTTGCCAGCTACCAATCCAAGAGATTCACATGCATTATTTTGTCCTCACAACCAACAGGTATTGTGACCACCCCCATTTTGTAACTGAAGAGGTTGAAGCTCAGAGCAGATATGTGACTTGATCAAAGTCATCTAACCAGATGGAGAATGGCCTGAGGTGTGAACCTGGAACTCAAGCCCTTGGGTCCAGTGATCCTTTTATGTGAAAGGAGCAGAGTTGTCATTTTTGTGGGGCCACAGGCTCCTGGACACTGGCTCTTGTTAACAATTGTCTGTGACACTGGGCCAGGTTCTGTGGGGATGCCAGCCTAAGTGAAGTGGTTTCTGCCTTCTGCGAGCTTCGACCTGGCAAAGAAAGGAAGAGAACATGAGCAAACTGTGTGTGCTAGAGGCCAGAGAAAGAGAGAATTTTGAGATGTTGGTCGTTGGTGTTACAGAGTCAAAGGTATCAAAGACTAGAAGCAAGCCAAAAAGTAATATGACAAATATGCAGTCGCTGTTGGACTATAAAATAGCAATTTCAGAGTGTGATGAGGTATGAGATAGTTTCCAGGAGGATAGGGAGTCAATAAATGAAGAGGAAATGGAAACAGGCAGTTTTCCGCTGCTAAAAAAAGAAAAAGAAAGAAAGAAAAAGAATACAAAGATAACTCAGAGGACACACGCAATGGTAGAAATATTTTCATTTGGACTAGGGAGAACCGAGCTGATGTTATATAGAAGAAAAGATGCCAACCGAGAGAAATATGTTTCATGTGGACAAAAAAGAGAGCGTCAAGTTCTTGGAACAGGCAGGAGAGGATCTATTTATCATTAAATTTTTTAGTCTTTCAGCTGCTATTATAAAGTGTCTATTATATTTCAGGCACTGTGTTTGTGCACCATGACGAGCAAAGCAGACCCAGATCCCACACTCAGATACCATAGAGCCTAATAAGGAAGACAAAATTTTAAGTAAATAATATATATCATACATATAAACTAGATACATGTATCTGTACATACATATGCTTTATCTATTAATATATTTTATATGTATATAATTTCCCTGCTTTGTCTCCTGTAAAATATAATATATATATTTACATTATATATATTTCTATTTTATATATATTCATATTTATATTTTACAGGAGCCAAAGCAGGGAAATCATATATATAGTACCACAATAGCTGGTAAAATAGTACCACAGTATAAAAAAAGCTGCGTCCAACCTTTGTAAGATTATGGAATTTTACTAGGAATAAGCTAGAAAGATTTCTAACCATCACCAACAGTAACTGCCTCATTTTACAGATAATAATTCTGATCCTTATTGTGTGGACTAGGGAAAACTGAGCATGACGTTACACAGAAAAGAAGCTGCCAACCAAGAGAAATAAATTTCATCTGGACAAAAAAGAGGGTATCAAGTTATCTGTAATATATGTATGTATTTTATGGGAGCCAAAGCAGAGAAATTAGCCTTAAGCTAAATGGCATAAAGTTTTCCAAACAGGATAAAGAAGGATGGAGGGCAAAGGATAGAAACATCAATGTTTTGAAAATGCTGAGGAAATGAGACAGTCTTCATCTTAGTGAGTAAGAGGGTTAAAAATGTTAAGAGTGAGAGGAATGAGGATGTGTTGAAGGACAGTGGGAAATATTAGCATCCATTCATGGACATCCAATTGATGTCCAACTTGATACCAGGAAAAAAGAAGGATATTTGCCAAGAAGCATTAAAAACTATTATGAAGTTAGATAGCATGACTCAGTTGGCTCAGTTTTTGGACTCTCTCAAGGGAACTCTTAGCAGCCCAGAGTAGATGCAAATAAAGCCTATGGTGGCCTGGGCAGGGAGAGCAGGCTGATGGTGACACGGCAGGTTCCATAGAACTGAAGTAGGGCAAAGGATTCAAAGTTGCTAGAAAGGGGCTGGCGTCCAGCTAGCTAGGGAGGTAAATGGAGCCCAAAGGGAATGGGCCAACCCTGTGAGGTCATAACGACAGCAAGGAACAAGTTGAGAAGTGAGGTCAAGGGAAAAGTGAAAGGGAGAGAAAGATGCTATCAGAGTGGGAGAATAGATCCAAATAACGAACGCTCAGTTTCAGCTAGAGCCGCAGGGGGCTGAAATTCGGTTAGTAATGAAGGTCATTGGTGCTGAGGAGGCTTAAATACCTCTCAGACTGGGGTGGAATAGGAATTAAAGCCTGGAAAGCTTTGCTGATAGCAATTAAACCCAGAGAATACTGTTCTCTCTGCTTTGAAACTTAGAGAAAATAAACGTTGAGTTCTAGATACGTATATCTTCACATACGCTGTCACATATATACGTGTGTGTATGTGTGTGTGTGTGTGTGAGAGACAGAGAGAGAGAGAGATCGTGCACACACGGGTATATCTTAAGTACCTGCAAGTGGCCTGGAAGTCTGGAAGTAATGGCTAGTTCCCAAATTCATTACTGACTTTGGATTATGTTTACTTTAAACCTTGATGTGCCAGACAGCGTAACTCAGGAAGAGCTATAGAGGTGTATAACCCCCCTTCATTGTAAATAGCTTTTGCCAAGCACCAATATTTTAATAGAGAGATGGGAATAGGAACATTTTTGTTGACATTTGGGGGAATAGGGGAGAAATTTCAGACACTTTTTTTTATTATGCTTTAAGTTTTAGGGTACATGTGCTAGTTCAACCATTGTGGAAGTCAGTGTGGTGATTCCTCAGGGATCTAGAACTAGAAATACCATTTGACCCAGCCATCCCATTACTGGGTATATACCCAAAGGATTATAAAACATGCTGCTATAAAGACACATGCACACATACGTTTACTGCGGCACTATTCACAATAGCAAAGACTTGGAACCAAGCCAAATGTCCAACAATGATAGACTGGATTAAGAAAATGTGGCACATATACACCATGGAATACTATGCAGCCATAAAAAATGATGAGTTCATGTCCTTTGTGGGGATATGGATGAAGCTGGAGACTTTTCAAATGTAGACTTGACAGAGCTTGGCAACTGATCAGGTATGGGAGATGAGGAGGGAGACCCTAAAGTGCAATGAGGCAGAAAGTTGGTGATTATTTCCCCCCCTTTTACAGATAAGAAACTAAGATTCAGAGAAATTAAAAGATTGCTCTATAACCACGTGACTAGTAAGTGGTAGAACCAGTGTTGATTGTCAGATCACCCATCCTGTGCCCTTCATGATACTTCATACTCCTCCACTTCCACCCCTGTGCAGATGCAGAGCCCTTTCATGCTCCAAGTTCCATTACTGAAGACACCAGGCTCAGCCTTATGCCATCTTTCCCACACTTTCCTTGTGCTGGCAAAGGTGATTAATTACCCTTCCCCTTCCTAAGGAGTCCCAGCCAGTGCTTCTGCAATGGTGTTTACATGCTCCACTCATAGAACCTATCACACTGCTGTGATGATGGTTCACCTGTCCATCCTCCCCACTAGATTGTGACCTCTCTGATGGAAAAGACCCAGTTCTGGGTCTTTTTATTTCTAGTGCTTAGCAGTGTCAAACCCATTCTAGCTGTCCAATAGATGTTTCTTTAAAAAGAGCTGTGTTAATTAACTTCATGCTTAATTCCAGGTAACATCCTGGAGTTAGTAAGATGCAATAAAATGTCAACAAAAGTCATTTTAGGCCAGGCCCAGTGGCTCACACCTGTAATTCCAGCACTTCGGGAGGCCGAGGTGGGCGGATCACTTGAGGTCAGGAGTTCAAGACCAGCCTGGTCAATGTGGTGAAACCTTGCCCCTACAAAAATACAAAAATTAGCCAGGAGTGGTGGCACTCGCCTGTAGTCCCAGCTACTCGGGAGGCTGAGGCAGGAGAATCGCTTGAACCTGGGAGGCGGAGGCTGGTCCTTATCTTAAGGAGTCCAGCTCAGGATGCTGAATCCAGGAGCTATCTCACAGGAGAGGATTGCTCCTGTCAATACAAAGCAAACTGGAAAAGGTGACCCACGTGGGCATGCCGAGGTGATGCAGATGGTTTCAGTTCTACTTCTCAAAGAACACCAGGTACCGAAGAGAAGGCAGACTTAGACTCCCTGGGCTGGCAATTCCCGTGCAGTCTCTCCCCTCCCTTCCTTCTGTGGCAATGCTGTCGAGACCTGTAGGGAAATGACTTACTCAGATGCAAATTGGGCGTTCACAGTACATGCACTTTTCACAATATATAGCACCTTTGGCCTCACAGGGAACGCTTTTTACATTTTTCCACCTTTTTTTGAGGTATTCACAGACAACTTCAAAATAGAATCTCATATTCCACAATCTCTTTGTGAATCATATCACGTGGTATGGTGTATGGGCTTGTTCAGGGGTTCGAGCCTTGGGTAATGGTACACTAAAAATGAGTGAGATGACAGTAAATGTGACAGCTCCTGTCTGTCATCAGTCATCTTGCCACCAGAGGACACAGCCCACTCATTCTGAGATGTGGTTCCTCAAAATATCTTTTGCTGGGTAACAAATTATCCTGGAGGGATATCAAGGCCCCATTGTTTTTTATTTAAAAGTCATAAGTTAAGACCTCAAAGATATGTCGGTGGCAGTATATGAAAATTTATGTTTCTACCAGCAGTTTTTGTGCTTTCACTGCAGTGATAAAATCACTTTGTTCTTCAGTTTGGAGCCAAGGGAAGAATCAAGCTATTGTGTAGATTACTTAAAATTCCACAGTGCCTGCGCCATTTGGCCAAAGAATGCTAAAAATTTGCAGCTGTTGCTCCCACGAAAGTTTCTAACTGGGGCAGCGGCTGCTGTTCAACACACAGCTGTTGTTAATTTGAGCTGAAGATTTTTAATTGCCTTTGTGTTGAGATTTATTAAATAACATTTTAGAGGAACAAAAACTGTAATAGTCATATTAGCAGGATGCTAAAGGAAGAAAATAATTGGAACATGGCATTTTTGCCTTGTAAGCCAAGTCTGAAAATATCTTTTCCACATGGAGGGCTCCCAGCCATCTCAGGAAAAGCATTTCCAGGTAAATCCAGCCACAGAAGCCCTGATGGCCTTTTCAGGAGCTCAGCCACTTGCACCCCTTAGTCATTTACCTGGAAGCACCACTTCTCCAGAGTGGCCACCTTGTTCCCACACTCTCCATTCCTATTATACTGAGAGACGGGAGGCATAGTGCTTACAGTAAACATAGCATTAGCTGGCAGTTGGCTGCTTCTTTAAGTGGTCTGCATTATTTTGGGGAGCCTCTATAATTGCTGTTTTCCTATTACATCCAGCCCATCCCTGACTCCCTGACAATACTATGAGGGGTCTGACCTCCTCCCCATTTGGCTTAGAGCAGCTGTATAGATGAGCAGAAGATAGAAAACTCAGACCTTTCCTGGATTTTCTGGCAAGGCAAAGAAGGGGGAAGGAGGGGCCCTTCTATTAAAAAGGGTCAACAACTAATGTTGTCCCTTAAGAGGGAAGTTGCCAACCGCACAAAGAAAGGAGTTTTAAGTATGAAAAAAGGCAAACCAGGAAAACCGCAGAATGAGTTGTAAATCCTCATTACCATACTAAAATTTCAATCATGTTTTGCATGCTGATGGTAAATGTTTCCTTTTAGCAAGAAAACTTTGTCAGGCATTTATGGTGCACTTACGATATGCAAAGTGCTGTGTGATGTGCTCAGGGCACCCAGAGAAGCTTGCAGGGCCGGCGACCAGTGAGGGAGCTGCAGCCCAAGAGTAAGACAGGCAGGGAGCACCCGGCGCTGTTTACAGCGTTGGCTCCAACAGAGCTGAGGGTGAGAGGTCTGGCTCCTGCCAGAAGGGGGAAACATGTGATCTGGACCTAAGGGCTGAGGAAGACCTTGATCATTAGAAAAAAGGATGAATGTGACCAGGCACAGTGGCTCAGGCCTGTAATCCCCGAAGTTTGGCAGGCTGAGGTGAGAGGATCGCTTGAGGCCAGGAGTTCAAGACCAGCCTGGGCAACATAGCAAGAGACCCTGTCTCTACAAAAAATTTCAAAATTAGCTGGGTGTGATGTGCACCTGTGGGACCCGTAGTCCCAGCTAACTCAAGAGGCCAAGGCAAGAGGATTGCTTCAGCCCAGGAGTTTTGAGTTCAAGGATGCAGTGAGCTATGATTGTGCCACTGTGCTCCAGCCTGGGGACAGAGCAAGACCCTATCTCAAAGAAAAAAAAGAAAGAAAGAAAAGATGAATGGGTAAAAAAATGTGCTAGAATATAGGATATTATTCAGCCATAAAAAGACAGAAATCCTGCCATTTGTGACAACATATTGGAAGACATTATGCTAAGTGAAATAAGCCAGGCACAGAAAGACAAATACTGCATGATCTCACGTGTATGTTGAATCATAAAAAGTCAAATTCATAGAAGCAGATTATAAGAATGGTGGTTGCCAGGGGCTAGGGAAGTGAGGAGATGTGGTTCTGGAGACCTCATGTACAGCATGATGGCTACAGTTAACAACACTGTATTGTATACTTGAAATTAGCTAAAATAGATGTGAAATGTCTTCAGCACCAGAAAAAAAAAAGGATTATGTGAGGTGGAGGTTTATTAACTTGATTGTGGTAATTATTTCACAATATATATGTATATCGAATCATCACATTGTACATCTTAAATTTATAGTTTTATCAATGATACCTCAATAAAGCTGGGGGAGAAAACAAAGAGAAGAGGAGGAAGGAAGGGCCTTTCAAGCTGAGGACCAAGAAGAACAAAAGCGTGGTAGCCTGGAAAAGTCTGTGTGGGCATAGAAGGCCATTGAATGCTATGGAGGTGGGAGTGCCCTCCTTTCCAGGCACATGGAAAGCATTGAAAGTCCAAGAATTGTGTTAGTTGGACATGACAGTGCTGGAGGAGGGTAAGAAATGGGGAGAGGGGCCTGGCACAGTGGCTCATGCCTGTAATCCCAGCACTTCAGGAGGCTGAGGCAGGTGCATCACTTGAAGCCAGGAGTTCGACACCAGCCTGGCCAACGTAGTGAAACCCTGTCTGTATCAAAAAATACAAAAATTAGCCAGGCATGGTGGTGAGCACCTGTAATACCAGCTAATTGGGAGGCTGAGGCAGGAGAATCACTTGAACCTGGGGGGTGGAGGTTGCAGTGAGCTGAGATCGCACCACTGCACTCCAGCCTGGTTGATAAAGCAAGACCATCTCAAAAAAAAAAAAAAAAGAAGAAGAAGAAGAAGAAGAAATAGCGGGGAAAGATGCTGGAGAGGTAAAGTCGGACTAGATTCTGGAGAGTTGGGGTGCTGCTGTAGGGAATTTGAATTTTACTCTGGGAGCATAGGAGGCCATTGAGTGCTATGGAGGTGGGAGTGCCCTGCTTTCCAGGCACATCATCCTGCTAGCAAGTCTGTGGGGCTCCAAAGCCCCTCCGATTCTGACATGCGGAGGTGGAGTGATTGCCATACGCCAGGCGGAGAAGATGAGGACCTGAAGTGTGGCCAGGTCAATGTGGCCACAGTGGGGAGGAGAGAAGGGAACACCTCTGAGAGTCAGAGCCCAGGCTTTAAATCCTAGGCTTGCTACTCACTAGCAGTGCAGCCTAGGCAATGGATTTAACTTCTCTGTGCCTCTGCTTCCTCATCTGTAAAATGGGAATAATAACAGTGCATGCCTCTTAAGGTTATTTTATATAACCTTGTACATAATACCTAAAATGTTTAGAATAATGGCTGGTACAGTAGGCACTTGATAAAGGTTAGCTATTATTATTATTTTCAGATGTAAAATCCTATGACATACTATTATGAAAGGGATATGGTAGATACTCAGAATTGATAATAGCTAATGAAAAAATAAGATAATAAAACATATTGAGGGACATTCTACAAAATAACTATTCATAATCTTCAAATGTGTCAAGGAAACCCACAGAAACTGTTCTATACTGAAGGAGAGCAGAAGGACATGGCAACTAAAGGCAATGTGTGATCCTGAACTTGACCCATTGACTTCAGAGGACATTATTGAGTCAATTGGGACAATTCAGTTGAAATTTGGAGGGGTCCAAGGATATCATTATGACGGAGGATGTGCTTGTTTCCTTGTTTGTAGGAAATGACACTAAAAGGTTCTGGAGTAAAGAGGCATCCAATTAGCAACTTATTCCCAAGTGTTTCTGAAAGTTCTTTGTCCTCACAACCCTTTTGTAAGTTGGTGATTGCTGAAAATAAAAACACTTATTTTTTTAAATTAAAAGCTAGCATTTGTTGAGCATTCACTAAGTATCAGGAATTGTGGCCAGTGCTTTGCACATGAGTGGGTTCGGTTCTCCAAGGAAACTTTTCTGACTTTGCATCTCTACCAAAACGGAGCCAAGTACCCCTCCTCTGTGCCCTGATAGCAGGCTGTACTCATCTTCACTAACTGCCTGTGACCATGGGTTACCAGTGGTCTATGAAAACTAACTTCTTGTTTTTCTGTAACACCTGCCCCCTCCCGCTTCATGGATAATCTAAGCTCTTTAAAGGCAAGGGCTGCATCCCATTCTCCACTTGCATTCACCACTCTCAGCACAGCTCCTGGTATAGCAAATCTCAAGTTCCCAATACGTGCTTAGTGACTGCAACACTGAGGCTTGCTCACCATGGTGACTACCATTAAAAATGAGGCACCAGACTTGGAATGCATGTCTGACACATGACTTCTTTTCAAGGTGGTCCTGGCTCTGGCAAAGGCACACAGTGTGAAAAGCTGGTGGAAAAATATGGATTTACACACCTCTCAACTGGCGAGCTCCTGCGTGAGGAACTGGCATCAGAATCTGAAAGAAGCAAATTGATCAGAGACATTATGGAACGTGGAGACCTGGTGCCCTCAGTAAGCAACATGGCCTGACCCACATTACTGCCTTTACTGTCTGGGGAGACCTTTGGGGTTTTTGTAATGAATCTGAGCTGCTGGAACTAAGAAACCCAAAGAAACAATAGCTGTATTTTATTTCCCTCCTTTGCAGCAATCCAGATGCAGGCAGGTCTACAGCAGATAGACCTTCTACCCAACCAGGTCGAGCTGGCCCAGGCTCCTTCCATCTTGTTGCTCTACCAGGCCCTCAAATGTTGGCCTAATTTCACATTTTTCCCCCAAATTCATCCCACTTTAGAATTGGAAAGGCTTCAAAATAGAAGTGAGTGTGGTGCAGCAGAGCCTAGAATTAGAAACCCCCAGAAAATATAAAATAATGCTTTGGTTTAGTTCTGGGAGGTATGATTATCTTGAAATTTGGTATCTTCTTGTGTAATTTAAGAATATCCCCTTTTCTATCTTTTTTCTTCTTAAGTCACCATCCATCTCTAAGAAGCTGAATGGTAGGGATATCAAGAAATATTCATCCCTGCCACACTGGGTCCCATGCTAGGCTCTGTAATGAGGGCCGTATGATACAGTCTCTGTTAGCAACAGAGCTGTCTGATTCCTCTATAACCAGCTACACTCTGTTTCCCACCTGGAAGCCAGCATGGTCCTCATGAAAGGAAAACAGACCATTACAGTTGCCACTTAGCTGGCCTCCTGGAGCCCACTCTTTTCCCTAAAGTCTCCTCTTTTCACAGCAGCTGTTACCAGAAAGGGGTCCCAATCCAGACCCCAAGAGAGGGTTCTTGGCTCTTGTGCAAGAAAGAATTCAGGGCAAGTTGTAAAGTGAAAGGAAGTTCATTAAGAAAGTAGAGGAATAAAAGAATGGCTACTCCATGGACAAAGCAGCCCCAAGGGCTACTGGTTACCCATTTTATGTGTTATTTCTTGATGATATGCTAAACAAGGGATGGATTATTCATGCCTCCCCTTTTTTACCATATAGGGTAACTTCCTGACATTGCTGTGGCATTTGTAAACTGTCATGGCACTGATGGGAGTGTAGCAGTGACGACAACCAGAGGTCACCCTTGTTGCCATCTTGGTTTTGGTGGGTTTTACCCAGTTTCTCTACTGCAACCTGCTTTATCAGCAAGGTCTTTATGACCTGTGTCTTGTACTGACCTCCTATCTCATCCTGTGACTTAGAATGCTTAACCTGGCAGGGCGCAGTGGCTCATGCCTGTAATCCCAGCACTTTGGGAGGCCGAGGCAGGTGAATCACGAGGTCAGGAGTTTGAGACCAGCCTGGCCAACATGGTGAAACCCCATCTCTACTAAAAATACAAAAAATTAGCTGGGAATGGTGGCGGGCACCTGTAATCCCAGCTGTCTGGAAGACTGAGGCGGGGGAATTGCTTGAACCTGGGAGGCAGAGGTTGCAGCGAACCAAGATCACGCCTCTGCACTCCAGCCCAGGCAACAGCATGAGACGCCATCTCAAAGAAAAAAAAAAAAGAGAGAATACCTTAACCTTCTGGGAATGCAGCCCAGTAGGTCTCAGCCTTATTTTATCCAGCCTTTATTCAAGATGGAGTTGCTCTGGTTCAAACACTTCTGACACAGCCAGAATGATTTCTTTGAAACATTTATCAAAGTGTGTTATTCCCTTCCTCAAAACCTTCCAATGGCTGCCTGCCGCACTTAGGACGAAATCAGAGTCCTTTCTACAGCTCTGGCCTCCAGCTCCCTCTCCAGTGTTATTTCCCACCACTTTCACCTTGCTCACTCCCACCCACCACTAGCCTCCTTGTTCCTCCCACAAGTCAGCCTGTTCCTGCCTCAGGGCCTTTGCATTTGCTGTGTCTGCAGCCTGATGCTCTCCCTTCATACAGTCACATAGTTTGCTCCTTGACTTCATCCAGATCTCCACTTCAGTGTTACACTTTATCAGATGCCTTCCTGACCACCCTATAGAAAGTAACACCTCTAGCATTCTGTACCTCTTTGTCCTGCTTTAATTTTGTACCTACCAGTTATCTTCGCTAACTCTTCATTATATATTTATTTGTTCATCTATTGTCTGTCTTCTTCATTAGAATATAAACTTCATGAGGACTTCATTCACGATTATCTAGGTATAGATTCTAACCACACTCGCAATGGCCGCATTCCCCAAGCCCCTGCCAAAAGCCAGAGAGCCCACGAACAGGGAATTCCTCCACTGGCAGCTGATTGCATTTTTCCTCTACCAATTTCCAGACTCTGGTGTATTTCTCCTACTTCATTTACCATAGCACTTGCTAAATACAAATTTTCAACAAAGAAAGTGATGTTACTTGAAAATGCTACTTTACATCTACCAAAAGTCTTTTAAGTCAGTAGATGTCAAATTTTATAAAATATTTACTGGAAAAAAAGTTAACAGTAAGATACCTTTTTTTTTTTTTTTTTGAGACACAGTCTCGCTCGTCACCCAGGCTGGAGGGCTGTGGCGGGATCTTGACTTGCTGCAGTTTCCACCTCCCAGGTTCAAGTGATTCTCCTGCCTCAACCTCCTGAGTAGCTGGGATTACAGGTGCCCACGGCAATTCCCGGCGAATTTTTGTATTTTTAGTAGAGATGGGGTTTCGCCATGGTGGCCAGGCTGGTCTTGAACTCCTGACCTCAGGTGATCCACCCACCTCGGCCTCTCAACATGCTAGGATTACAGGCATAAGCCACCGCACCCGGCCAGTAAAATACTTTTTATACCATGTTTTGTCTAGTTTTAAATTGCCATTATGCCTAATTCATGGAGTGATACCATATGAAATACAGCTACCTTAACCTCATCTAATCTAAGATGCCAATATTTTAAGACAGATAACTGGTAACCAGTAAGAAAAAAACACTAACAATTAAACTATGACTCAGAACTGATTATAAATACCTGCCAATTTCATAGATATTAAAATATGGGGTGGAGGTGGAAGAGTGAAATGAAATATGGTCAATTGTTGTCTGCTGTTAACCTTACCTGAACCTTCCCCCCTCCCTCAGTGGATGACTGAAGGAGACTTGGGGTACTTCTAGTGTTCTGTGAAAGAGCTCAGGTCCTGACCACTCTCGCTTTGCTCCAGGGCATCGTTTTGGAGCTCCTGAAGGAGGCCATGGTGGCCAGCCTCGGGGACACCAGGGGCTTCCTGATTGACGGCTATCCTCGGGAGGTGAAGCAAGGGGAAGAGTTCGGACGCAGGGTGAGTGGTTGTTACGGGCATCCTTCCAGAAGAAAAACAGGGGACATCATTGAGGTTGGGTGATAATTCAAAGTCTACTTCTTTCCCAATTACATTAATGAAAACTTTAAGGGGCAGAAACTTGACTCAAACTAGAAATTTAAAAAAAGGAGTAGATTTATTGACTTAAGTAACTAAAACACCCAGCAGTGGTTTAGATTTGGTTGTCTCCAGATATCCAGATGTGTTCATCAATTGTCTGACTCTCTCTCTCTCTCTCTTTCCTTTGTGTTGGTCTCATTTTCTTCCTGGTCAAGGCTTACCTTCTACCATCTAAGTGGCTTCATAGAAAAGTGTTTCTGTTTCCCAGTGGGTCCAGCAAAAGACCCAGAGTTGTGTTTCCTTATCCTGGATTTGGTCACAGTCCCATCATCACTGAACCAATTACTGAGGCCGAGAGGGAAGGAGAGGGAATATGCTGGCTGGCCCAGCCTGGAGGACCAAGGAAGGATGGGAAGGGAGGAGGGAGCAAGGGCACCACACCTGAACCACACAGGGAAGGAAAATTACCCCCAGGAAAAGTAGGGCTGCCCTTACAAGAAGACGGGGGAATGGGTGCTGGACAGGCAGAATCAGAACTACACACCACCCTCCCACTATCCTCCCACCATCCCACCTCCCTGCCCACCCTCTCCTAGTGAGGAGGGTGGGTCAGGGATACTCACAGGGGAGCAGCAGTAAGTAAAAACCATTGTGGCTGCCACGTATTGAACCCACTCTGGGCCAGATCCTGTGCCCACACTTTATAGAGAGTACCTGTAATCTTACAAGTCCAGGCAAGAAGGGTACAACTGGCTTCATTGTTAAACAAATACTGACTTGAGAACTTAAAAGAAATTCATATTTATAGAGATATCTCTTTAGACTAGTTTTGAAACATTTTTCATATACAGTTTTCTCGTTTTTTTTTAAATAACCTTTTTAGATAGATAGGGGAAGTATTGTCCTCATGTTAAAGGTGATGAGTGAAGCCCAGAAAGGGTTAATGACTTCCCCATGGCCACACAGCTGGTGACAACTTACTGGTAAGTGCCAACTGCTAGCAGGACTAAGATTTTGCGGGACCCATCGCCATCCACTTCTAGTAACATTGATTGAGGTGACTTATACTTGTGTGTCTCTGGGGGTTTACTTTGACCTCCTTCTGAGCCTGTTTCATTTAACTTCTTTAGTGTCAAAATACTTCAAGGTCAATTGCTTATCTTCCCCTACACTTCCTACATGAAACCAGAGTCAAAGAAAACATGTCTAGGTCTAGTTGGCATGGGTGGACCCTGGACCCATTCTGGCTGTCCCTCGACTCCAGAGCTTCCATCAGCAAGATGGGGGTGGGCAGGGAGAAGTGGATTTGCAGAGCAGAGCCCCATGACTGTGGAAGTTTTAGGCAGTTCTTGATGGGAGACACTCACATGCCCAAGTTCTAATGAGCTTTTTCCCATGAAACAAATCACTTCAAGAGCACAAACCTCAATATAAATTAACTAGTTTTTTACAAGATGGAATTGGGAGCGTTGTTCTACTTTTTAAATAATTGTGGTAAAATAGACATAACAAAATTTGTCATCTTAACCATTTTTAAGTGTACAGTTCAAGGATGTTAAGTACATTCATATTGTTATGAAACCATCACCACCATCTTGAGAACTCTTTTTATCTGCTAAACTGAAACTCTACCTACTATTTATTTTATTTATTTTTATTTTTTGGAGACAAGGTTTTGCCCTGTTGCCCCGGCTGGAGTGCAGTGGTGCAATCATAGCTCACTGCATCCTCAACCTCAAGGCCCAAGCAATTCTCTCACCTCAGCCTCCTGAGCAACTGGGACTGCACCACCACACCCAGCTAAACTTTTTGATTTTTTGTAGAGATGGGGATCTCACTCTGTTACCAGGGCTGGACTTAAACTCCTGGGGTCAGGTGATCCTCTCACCTCAGCCTCCCAAAGTGCTGGGATTACAGGTGTGAGCCACCACACCTGCCTGAAACTCTACCCTCTCCCTCCTTTCCCCAGCTCCTGACAACCACCATTTTTCTTTCTGTCTCTGTGAATTTCACTATTCTAGGTACCTCTTATTTCACTTAACAAAATGTCCACAAGGTTCATTAATGTTGTAGTATGTGTCAGAATTTCCTTCCTTTTCTGGGTCAAATAACATTCCTTTGTATGTATATGCCACATTATTTTTATTCATTCACCTATCAGTAGAGACTGGGGTTGCTTTCACTTTCTGGCTATTGTGAATAATGTTGCCATGACTACGTGTGTACAATATCTGTTCAAGTTCCTGCATTAGTTCTTTTGGGTATATACCCACAAGTGGAATTGCTAGATCATATGGTAATTCTATTTTTAATTTTTTGAGGAGCCACCATACTACACATATACATACATACTGCCAGCCATAGTGGCCACACCACTTTATGTTCCTACCGACAATGCATGAGAATTTCAATTTCTTCTCACCAACACTTGTTATTTTATGGGTTTTTTTGATAGTGGCCATCCTAATGGGTGTGAGGTGGTATCTTATTGTGGTTTTGATTTGCAGTTCTCTAATGATTAGTGACATTGAGCATCTTTTCATGTGCTTTAAATGAAGTTGTTTTCTTTTTGTTGTTGTCTAGTTGTAGGAGTTCTTTATATATTTTGGATAGTAACTCCTTATCAGATATATGACTTACAGATATTTTCTTTCATTTGATAGGCTGTCTTTTCACTGATTGTGTCCTTTGATGCACAAAAGCTTTTCATTTTGGTGTAGTCCAATTTATCTATTTTTACTTCTGTTGCCCGTGCTTTTTGTCCTGTACAAGAAGTTGTTACCTAATCCCCATGAAGCCTTCCCTCCGTATTTTCTTCTAAAAGCTTTGTAGTTTTAGCGCTTATATATTTAGGTATTTTGATCCAGTTTGTTTGTTTCTTTGTTTGTTTGTGACGGAGTCTCAGTCTGTCGCCCAGGCTGGAGTACAGTGGTGAATCTTGGCTCACTGCAACCTCTGCCTACCAGGTTCAAGCAATTCTCGTGCCTCAGCCTCCCGAGTAGCTGGGACTACAGGCACATGCCACCACGCCTGGCTAATTTTTTTGTACTTTTAGTAGAGACAGAGTTTCACCGTGTTGCCCAGGCTTGTGTTGAACTCCTGGCCTCATGTGATCCGCCTGCCTTGCTCTCCCAAAGTGCTGGGATTACAGGCGTGAGCTACCATGCCCAGCCTTGATCCATTTTGAGTTAATTTTTTATATATGGTGTCAGATTATTTTGCATATGGATATCTAGTTTTCCCAATGCCATTTGTTGAAAGAATATTTTCTCCCACAGAATGATCTTGACATTTATGTTAGTCCGTTTGCATTGCTATGAGGAATACCTGAGGCTGGGTAATTTATAAAGAAAACAGGTTATTTTGGCTCATGGTTCTGCAGCCTGTACAGGAAGCATGGCATTGACATCTGCTCCTGGTGAGGCCTCAGGAAGCTTCCACTCACAGCGGAAGGTGAGGGAGAAGCCAGTGCATCACATGTTGAGAGAGAGATGGCAGAGGCCCCTGACGCTTTTCTATAATCACATCTTCCATGAACTTAGAGAATGAGAACTCAGTCATTACCACGAGGATAGCACCAAGCTGTTAATGAGCAATCTGCCCCCATGACCCAAACACCTCCAACTGGCCCCACTTCCAACACTGGCGGTCACATTTCAACATGGGATTTGGAGGGAACAAATTCCAAACCATATTAGCATCCTCATGAAAAATCATTTGACCATATATATGTGAGAGTTTATTTTTGGACTGTCTATTCTATTGGTCTATATATCTGTCTTTATGCCTGTACCACATTCTTTTGATTACTGTAGCTTAGTAATAAGTTTTGAAATCAGGAAGTGTGAGACCTCCAGCTTTGTTGTTCTTTTTGGTGATTGTTTTGGCAATTCAGGGCCTCTTGAGATTCTATATGGTTTTAGAATGATGTTTCTATTCCTGGAAAAAAAAAATTAGGATTTTGATAGGGATTACATTAAATCTGTAGATCACTTTGGGTAATAGCGACATCTTAGCCATATTAAGCCTTCCATGGATTGTTTTAGATTTTGTTTATTCTAATCTTCTAGCCAACGTCTAGGCTGTGGATAAGTCCCTAGGGATACATTCTAAGTAATTGAGGAACAGGAGTATTTTTCTTACACCACCTTAGAATCAAGGCCTGTGCAGGGCTGGGGGGTTGGAGGGGAAAGGAAGAGGAAGGTGTGGTACAACCGTTGAGAAGCTTCCTGTCTATGAGGATTGGCAGTTGTGTAAACATGACACTAACATACAATTGTAGATGTGTAATAACTGCTGCAGGGTCAACAGCGTTTCAGGCTTTTCCCACTTACCTTGCCCTTGAACTTAAGGTTAGAAGAGCTCTGAGAGACCCTCCAGGAAAGTCAGGACAGCTCCTGCGCGTGTTTGGAAGTGATGGGAATAAAAGTCTTTTTTTTTTCTTTTTTCTTTTTGATATGGAGTCTCGCTCTGTCGCCCAGGCTGGAGTGCCGTGGTGCGATCTTGGCTCACTGCAAGCTCTGCCTCCCGGGTTCACGCCATTCTCCTGCCTCAGCCTCCCAAGTAGCTGGGACTACAGGCGCCCGCCACCACACCTGGCTAATTTTTTGTATTTTTAGTAGAGATGGGGTTTCACCGTGTTAGCCAGGATGGTCTTGATCTCCTGACCTCGTGATCTGCCCTCCTCAGCCTCCCAAAGTGCTGGGATTACAGGCTTGAGCCACCTCGCCCGGCCAAGTATTTTTTTTTTTAATTGCTCTGAGAGGTGGTAGAACATTCTTTTGAAACCCTCAAATGATCGAGGACAAGATGTATAGTAAATAAATAAGGTCTCTCTCTCTCTCTCGGTCAACAAAAACAAAATTAAATTATAATCCTTATTCTTCTTTGGGGAATTTTAAAATTGAGTCTGAAGGCAAACCCCAGAACTTAGGCCTATGGGGTTCCACACCATTTTGAGCAATGACAGCCCTGGAGCTTCCCAAGGTGGAATCATTAAAGCATGTCACTCATATACTCTGGAGTCAGAAAATCTAGGTTTTCACCTGTCATTTATTATGGAGATAATAATACCTGTTAACACCTATTTAAAAGGTTTTGTAAACATCAGATCATATAACATGCATAGATGTCTTCTAAGCTATAAAAGTTTATAAAATATTATCTAGTTTAGCATCACTCATTTGTTAATCACACCTCATACAAGCCTCTAAAATTCCTGCTCCATCACCACTTCCTCCTTTGCTTAAAACCCAATTAGGGTGAGCTCAGAGCTCTATGCAGCCCATTGGTCTGTCCTCTGGCGTCAGTATGAATTCAAATGGTCCATGTGATCTTCCCTAAAGTAAAGCAAAAAACTTCCTCTCCCACTGTGGTCCCCGTTCAGACCGGTTTTAGAATGTGGCAGAGAAGAAGCCTAACTAGAACTAAGGAACAAGAAAGTCATCAACATGGTGACTGGACAGTTACACTCAATGCTAAAATTCATGATGCCATTTCAAACAACACACAGGTGACACATTTCATTACTGAGCATACAACCCTTAAGTGAGATTTTAGACATCTACAAAGATGATTTCTTACATACTGCTAGGAGGAACTTACAGAGACCAAGAGTGACATTGATTTGTCCCTGGGTACAGTAACTTTAGAAGATTCTAGTATCAATTAAGCAGGTGTGCAAGAGAACATATCCAGCCCTCCAGAATGAGCTCCTGCTTTAAACCTGACCAGATGGCCGGGCATGGTGGCTCACGCCTGTAATCCCAGCACTTTGGGAGGCCGAAGCGGGCAGATCACCTGAGGTCAGGAGTTTGAGACCAGCGAGACTAACATGGCGAAACCCCGTCTCTACTAAAAATACAAAATTAGCCGGGCATGGTGGCACATGCCTGTAATCCCAGCTACTTGGGAGGCTGAGGCAGGAGAATCACTTGAACCCAGGAGGCAGAGGTTGCAGTGAGCCAAGATCGCACCACTGCATTCCAGCCTGGGCAACAGAGTGAAACTCCATCTCAAATAATAATAATAATAATAAAACCTGACCAGATGAACAAAGATGCTACAAACACAGAATGAGCTACTGTTGACTCCATAATGCCCTGCAGGGCCCTTCATTTGTAGCTCCCCTCCAAATTACAAGCAAGAAATTCATTGGAAATTTGACAAAGACAGATGCAGACATCTGATTTTCCCCAGAGATTCAAAGTAATCAGCTTGGTTGAAAGCACAGTATTTCCCCTAGTGCATCAGGCCTGCAACTATGTTTGAGGTCCATTCAAGCCTGGAGAGGTTTTAACCAGCCCACAAAAATCTCACCAGCCTTTCTGTGTCACCGAGATTGATGCGTCCGATGCATTGGACCATCAGTTCCTTTAAAAATTCAGTTAGTTAGGCTGACACTTTTGCATACCTGTAGCTGAGTTCTCCGAGATACAAGGTCCTTTGAGGATTTCCTTGGACACTGCATATGACATCGCTAAAAATCAAATGCAAACTAATGTCCACAGCTTAAGGGTAAGTCTATGTGTGGTTTCTGTTACCTTCCTATCTTCTATTCCCCAAGCTGGTTTTATCCCTGTTGAATTACAACCTATACCTTCAGTTTACAGAATGATTACTGGGGGAGGGGCTGTGTATATGTACATGTATGTAATGCATGTATGCATGTAGATGTGTGTAACAAGGCAGAAGGAATATGAGGGAGGAGTCAGGGTTTCTGATCACCATCCTCATTCCCCACTCCAGCTGAGAACCCCTGGTTATAGTGACTCTGGTGTGAACAGGCCTGTATTTGGAGCCTGGCTTTGTAATTCATTGGCTGGTAAGCAAGTCAGCTAACTTTGTAGATCTCCTTCTCCTATTCTATAAAATGTTGGTTGTAAATACATACCTCAGTGATTGTTGGGAAGATTGGATGGGATCCTTGACAAGTGCCTTTACACATTTATAAGCCTACATATGGTGTTCAATAAATCTTTACAGTTTTTTTAATAATGTGTATTTTTTCTGACTATAGAAATAAAAATTATATAGTATGAAACAATACACAACAATATAAAACAAAGAATAACTAACCACCCAGTGATAATACCTATTAACAATTGATATATGTTCTCCCCAAGCTTTGTTCTGCCTGTTTTTGCTTAGTTAAAATCATACAGAACATAGGAATAGTAATTATTTTTTGAGTACTTACAATGTGCCAGAAACTGAACTTGATGCTTTACACATTTCATTTGATTAATTCTTACAGTCCTACTTAATAGGTGTTAGGACCCCCATTTTATAGGTTCTTTTTTTTTTTTTTTTTTTTTTTTTTGAGACGGAGTCTTGCTCTGTCCCCCAGGCTGGAGTGCAATGGCGTGATCTCAGCTCACTGCAACCTCCGCCTCCTGGGCTCAAGTGATTCTCCTGCCTCAGCAGCTGGGATTACAGGTGCCCACCACCACGCCCAGCTAATTTTTGTATTTTTAGTAGAGATGGGGTTTCACCATGTTGGTCAGGCTAGTCTTGAACTCCTGACCTCGTGATCTGCCCACCTCGGCCTTCCAAAGTGCTGGGACTATAGGTGTGAGCCATTTTATAGATTCTTACCGTCTTGAGAAGGGCTCTGTGCTTAGCCTGACTCCCTGGTGTGAAATCGAAATGCTTTCCTGTATTAAGCCAATCTCATACTCAACACCAGCCAGATTAACCACATATTAACAGAAGTCATATTAACAAAAGTCATATTAATGGAAGTCATATTAACAGAAGTCATATTAATGGAAGTCATATTAACGGAAGTCATATTAATAGAAGTAGAATGCACGGGTTTGCTCTTGGCTTTTCCCTCCCAGAAGACTCTTAGCTGAAATTCTGCCTTTAGCCAGAATATGTACATAACTCTTGTGGAGGTGGGAATGATGGCTTCACAGTGATCCCTCTGCCTTACTACTCTCAACTATCTCATGACACTTCATTGACAGAACCAGTGTTTCTGTTTATAAGTGTATTCTAATCTTCAGAATGAGCTCTTAACACACACACACGTGCACATACACACACACACACAAAGTTTGAGTCTGGCCAAGGGAATGTCCAGTTGGTGTGTTCTAGTTGTTTAGAATTGTTTTTCACTTGAGATGTTTCTGCTCTCTTCTGATTCCCGGTTCACTGCAAAACTTAGAGCTGCATAATGGTGTGTGGGAGGAGAAGGTATATATCAATTGAGTAGTATTACTATCATTAGGGTTGTGTATTCAGGAATGCTGGAATGACCCAGATATTCCTCCTCTAGTGAGGTTCCCCCAAGGGGACATACCTCAAGGTGAGAGCAAATGAGAAATAGGCATGCCACTTTCTTTTCAGCCAGGGCCCTTTCCTGCCAGCGCAGGGAGACTCTGGTAAACATGCTGTAGCATGCGACTTAGGCTAAAAGCCTGAGTGAGGCCGCTGACTCTTTCTAGACCTAAATCTGACCAGTGGGATACTTTACAGGTCAAAAGGATGACTATGTTGCCAAGCCCACCTTAAATAACATTAGCTCCCATTTATGTAGTGTTTGAAGTGAGTCAGGCGCTTTACATGTACAAACTCATTTAACCCTCACAATAGTCCTGTGAGTCAAACACTATTATTATCCTCATTTTTAAATGAGGAAACTGAGGCATACACCAAGAATAAGATAGTTGTTATTCTCAACAAAGAGAGTTCCTGGATGGCATGGAGAGCTCTTGCCCACTGGTAAACGTGGCCTAACCCCCATTCTGACTTAATCAGAAGAAAACTAAGGTGGGGGTGGAGTCAGAGGGCAGGAGGGCAAACTTCTCCTCCCACTCTACTTGCTGGAATGACCAAAGCAAAACCATGATCACAGTCCACAATGCTCATGTCCTTGTGCTGGTGTGCTCATGCCCTGAGGGGTGCAAGGATGAGTGTGGTCCTGTGTCCGGAAATGATGGGTTCTTGGTCTCACTGACTTAAAGAATGAAGCCGTGGACCCTCACGGTGAGTGTTACCGTTCTTAAAGGCAGTGTGTCCAGAGTTTGTTCCTTCTGATGTTCGGATGTGTTCGGAGTTTCTTCCTTCTGGTGGGTTCGTGGTCTCGCTGGCTCAGGAGTGAAGCTGCAGACCTTCACGGTGAGTGTTACAGCTCATAAAGGCAGTGTGGACCCAAAGAGTGAGCAGTAGCAAGATTTACTGCAAAGAGCAAAAGAACAAAGCTTCCACAGTGTGGACGGGGACCCCAGTGGGTTGCCACTGCAGGTTCGGATCTGGCCCCACCCACATCCTGATGATTGGTCCATTTTACAGAGAGCTGATTGGTCCGTTTTGACAGGGTGCTGATTGGTGCGTTTACAATCCCTGAGCTAGACACAAAAGTTTTCCAAATCCCCACCAGAGTAGCTAGATACAGAGTGTGGACACAAAGGTTCTCCAAGTCCCCACCAGAGTAGCTAGATACAGAGTGTCAATTGGTGCATTCACAAACTCTGAGCTAGACACAGGGTGCTGATTGGTGTGTTTACAAACCTTGAGCTAGATACAGAGTGCCCATTGGTGTATTTACAATCCCTTAGCTAGACATAAAGGTTCTCCAAGTCCCCACCAGACTCAGGAGCCCAGCTGGCTTCACCCAGTGGATCCTGCACTGGGCCACAGGTGGAGCTGCCTGCCAGTCCCGCGCCCTGCGCCTGCACTCCTCAGCCCTTGGGTGGTGGATGGGACTGGGCACCGTGGAGCAGGGGGCTGCGCTCGTCGCGGGGGCTCGCGCCGCGCAGGAGACCAGGGGGAGGTGGGGGGGAAGGCTCAGGCATGGTGGGGGCTGCAGGTCCCGAGCCCTGCACCGCGGGGAGGCAGCTAAGGCCCGGCAAGAAATCGAGCACAGCAGCTGCTGGCCCGGGTGCTAAGCCCCTCACTGCCCGCGGCCGTAGGGCCGGCCGGCCGGCCGCTCCGAGTGCGGGGCTCGCGGAATCCACGCCCACCCGGAACTCTGCGCAGGCGCCTGCAAGCGCTGCGCACAGTCCCGGTTCCCGCCTGCGCCTCTCCCTCCACACCTCCCTGCAAGCTGAGGGAGCCGGCTCCGGCCTTGGGCAGCCCAGAAAGGGGCTCCCACAGGGCAGCGGCGGGCTGAAGGGCTCCTCAAGCGCGGCCAGAGTGGGCGCCAAGGCGGAGAAGGCGCCGACATCGAGCGGGGGCTGTGAGCGCTGCCAGCATGCTGTCACCTCTCAGCCCCACTAGATCCCAAGAGGCAGCAGAGGCGGCTTCTGAAAAATAAAATAAGTGAGTAGGCACCCCATCCCACTCGCTCCCTTTCCCACGGCCCCACCCTCCTCTCCTGGTTCCATTTGGCCCATTCAGCTTCTTGCCCAAACCTCATTCTCAAGGCGCTGGCTCTCTCCATCAGGGTGAGGTCACCAAGCTTTGCGGTTACATGTATCTGCTTCAGGCCTGTCACTCACTAGTCCCTAGTGACCTTGGGAAGGTTAACCTCTGAGGGCCTCCATTTCCTCATCCTAAAAGTGGGAATAATCATACTTCCCGGCAAGGGCGCCAGAGGGCTTATGGGATGGCTGTTTGTAAAGCCCTTAGCACAGTGAAGCATAGCCAGCTGCTGAAATGTTGCTGATGGCATCTCAGCAGCCCTTCCCAGGGCACTTGTGCTCTAACTAAGGTCCCCTGAAAACCAAAGGCCATGGAGAATCCAATGATGCTGGTGCCAGAGCCCCAGGGTGCCAGCAGGGTGATGTTGGGGGCAGGCCAATGTCCCCAAGTCTCTGATTCATTCAGCCAAGGGCAGAGTTCTCTGCTCACTTGCTTACTTGATGTTGAAGACTAACCACAGTCCGGTGAAAACAGAACAGAGCTAGGAGCCAGACAGCTACTCCAAGGGACTTTCTAATGATACATAGCGAAGCATTTTGAAAAAAATTAAATGGTATCTCATTGAAACATTTCAAAAAATTTTAGGTATTAAAAACAAATGGTTCAGGTCACTTCCAAATAGAATAACTGATCGATAGCTTTTTATATACGAAGAGAGTGCTGATTCCAGAAGAGAGAGGTTAGGTCAAACCCCCTAGTTTTGGCACAGGAAAATGGCTTGTCAGAGTAGCTTCTCAAACTATGATGCTGTGAAGACTCACTTAGGGATCTGGTTAAGATGCAGACTCTAGGCTGGGTGCGGTGGCTCACACCTGTAATCCCAGTACTTTGGGAGGCTGAGGTGGGTGGATCACTCGAGGTCAGGAGTTCATGACCAGCTTGGCCACCGTGGTGAAACCCCGTCTCTACTAAAAATACAAAAATTAGCCGGGTGTGGTGGTGCACACCTGTAATCCCAGCTACTTGGGAGGCTAAGACAGGAGGATTGCTTGAACCTGGGAGGCAGAGGTTGCAGTGATCACATCACTGCACTCCAGCCTGGGCTGCAGAGCAAGACTCTGTCACAAAAAACAAACAAACAAAAAAAAAAACAGATTCTGCTTCAGCAGGTCGCGTGTTGTGCCTGAGAGTCTATATTTCTAACAAGCTTCCAAATGACGTGCTGCTGGTCCGCGGGCCACACTTTGGGAATCAGTGTGGAAGAAAAAGCTACCTCTCTGCCCCGTGCTTATTTTGGTCTAAAAGGTCATTTGCTGCCGGCTCCTGCTCAGTGACATATAATCTCTGTTTGTACCTGTGTCCCTGAATTATCTTTCCTGTCCCCACGAGTGGCCTGAAAATGACCCCACAATTGGAAAAATCGCCTAGCTGCCTCATGCAACCCTAACCCAAAGTTGTTTCAGGGAGAACATTAAGCCGCCTCCCAAGCTCGCCCTCTGCTGGTGAACAAGGGTCATTTTTTTCCTAAACCCTCACCTAGCCTTTCTTGCTGCACAAATGCTCTTTTTTTTTTTCGTTCCAATTAATACAGACAGAAAAGTCGCATGACCTATACCAGAGGTTTATTGCACTGTTGTCGATTTTGGAGAATGTTTCCACTCTGTTCCTTAAAGTACGACCCTCAGAGGAGGTAGATAAATGTTTGACCAACACTGGCAACTCACGATATTGTGAGTTCTCCGTGTTGCCTAAACATCCTCTTCTTGACTGAACTTTGTTCTCATCCCACCCCACACACTTTCTACAGTGGTGGCAAGCCTTCATTTACTCACAGCTCGAATGTGGCAAGGTCAGGGGGAGTAATAGTTTCCTTTAATCCAGGGTTGGAGGAGGATGCAAAGTAAGCATGTCCCAGAGACAAAAGAACATTTAAGAGAAGGATATGGAGATGGGGAGACTCATACCACAGATCATACCACCATCACTCATTCATTAAAACATTTTTTCATCACCTACTGTGTGCAAGACTTGGGACTAGGAGTGGAGAATTCTTAATCCCTGCACACGGGGAACCTAAGCCTCATAGAGGAAATAAGCGTAACAGTGAATCGTTAGTGAGTGTCTGCCGTATGCCAAGGAGCATACGTACGTTACCTTATTTAATTTTATTTCATCCTCACAGCAATCCTATGATCATCCTCATTGTATGAATGAGAAGACTCAGATGCAGAGAAGTTGAGTCAGACTTCTAGTTAATGAGGAAGTCAGTTTAAATGAACTATATGTAAGTCTGGCACAGTGGCATGTGTGTGTAGCCCTAGCTGCTCTGGAAGCTGAGGCAAGAGGATCACTTGAGTCCAGGAGTTCAAGACTGTATAGTGCATTATAATTATGCCATGAATAGCCATTGCACTCCAGCCTGGGCATCAGAGCGAGACCCCATCTCTTACAAAAGAAAATAAAATAAAAACTTTAAAGAACAATTTGTTATTATCTCTCGTGGTTCTGGAAGTTATGGGGCTCAGTGGGCTGGTTCTCACTTGGGGTTCCTTATGCAATTGCACTCAGACAGTGGCTGGGGCTGAGATCCATGTCTGGAGCCAGGGCTGGGATGTCTAAAACAGTTGGGGGCTGGTAGGGCATCTCCGCCCACATGGCCTCTCCACCCACATGGCCTCTCCACATGGCTAACTTGGGCTTCCTCTCAGCCTGGCAGTCTCAGGATAGTTGGACATCTTAGATGGCAGCGGACTCCCCACTGCAGCAAGTGTTCCACAAAACCAGACAGAAACTGCAAACTTTCTTGTGACCTAGACTCTAAAAGCATGGACATTATTTCCGCTACAGTCTGTTGGTCAAAATAGTTACAGGTCAGATTCAAGGTGTTTCTGTGTCTCAGTGGGAGAGTAGCTTACAAGTAAAGTGAGATAACGAATTGATGAAGCCCATCCTGGAGACAAGTCATGACACCAGGGTTTGACCCTAAGCAGCCTGATTCCAGCCTCTGTGTGCTCAAGCATTATGCCCCACTCACCTGACACAGTACAGGCACAGCCACAGAATGCCACCTGTGGCTGTTATAAGATATCACGGTGGCTTGAAGGAGAAGTGATTAGCTGTGCCTCAGGTGGTCAGGAAAGGCTTCACATTAGAGGAAACACCCCCTCACACATACATACTCCTTTCTTCTCAGTGCAGAAGAAGACAGACAGTGGCTGCAGTGGGTGGTATATACGCGTCTGCATCACGTGAGGTGGCCTAAAAGCTGAGGGCAAGAGACAGCTCTGAGGCAGTGTGTGGAAGGGAACTGACCTGGAAGGGGGGAGCTATGGAGTCCAGTCCCAGCTGCACCATAGTGTAATGCTGGGACCTTGAAGGGAACCAGAAGGCCAAGAAAGAAAAAACCAGAGGCCCTGGGCCTTTCCAGAACATCAGCAGGGTGAGGTTTCTGACTGTGTTGTGCTCCACTCCCATCTCCAGATTGGAGACCCACAGTTGGTGATCTGTATGGACTGCTCGGCAGACACCATGACCAACCGCCTTCTCCAAAGGAGCCGGAGCAGCCTGCCTGTGGACGACACCACCAAGACCATCGCCAAGCGCCTAGAAGCCTACTACCGAGCGTCCATCCCTGTGATCGCCTACTACGAGACAAAAACACAGCTACACAAGGCGAGTCACTTCACTTTCTCCTCTGAAATGAGCCGCTTACCTTTTTTTTTTTTTTTTTTTTTCCCAAAAAAAGAGAAAAAGCTGAGAACATTTTAGTTAAGGGATCTGGGAATTAGAACTCTGTGCAGCTGCAGCACTGGGGCCAAAAGGCCCAGCACAGTGGCTCATGCCTGTAATCCCAACACTGTGGGAAGTCAAGGCGGGTGTATTGCTTGAGCCCAGGAGTTCAAGACCAGCCTGAGCAACATAGTGAGACCCCTGCCTCTGCAAAAAATTAGCTGGGTATGGTGGCACATGCCTATAATCCCAGCTACTCAAGAGGCTGAGGTGGGAGGATTGCTTGAGCCCCAGAGGTGGAGGCTGTAGTGAGCTGAGATTGTGCCACTACACTCCAGCCTGGGCAACAGAGCAAGACCCTGTCTCAAAGAAAACAACAACAAGAATTTGGACCAAATTATGAATCCCTTACTCTTCACTTCTGTTTCAATCAAAATTAAATATCTGTCATCATATAGACCATAGAAAGGTGGTCATATAATTTTCACAGATCCCCTTATAGTTGCTGAAAACAACTCCTTTTTCCCAAAACAGAGAGAGAGGGAGAGAGGAAGGGAAGAAGGCAGGGAGGGAGGGAGGCATGGATGAGACGTAGGCTCTGCCACTGACTCTGGACTGTGAGATTATTCACTAGAGCTAAGATTCAATGACTTTGAATTTCTATAATTTTACATCATTCACAATTGGCTCTTGGCTCCTTTGCCTCAATTTCTTGTGATAACCAACATTTTTAGAAGAAGCTGCTTATGGGGCCAGGAGAGCAGGTAATTAAGTAAAACAATGAAGATAGTGTGAGGAAATGAGTGTATCAACCTAGTGATCATGAGCTCTCTGCTGAGTCACCATCAGTTTTATGAATTTGGGAAAACTGCCCAGTCCTCATCCTTCCACTCATCCCATAACTATGTATGAGGCACCCATAGTCCATCAATTGCACTAGTGGTTTGGATGCAAATAAATGAGATTCTTGAATCCCTGCAAAGCTTAGGGTTTCAGTAGGAGAGAGAGACAAATGTGTGATCACACAATGAGATCAAAGCAAGCACAGAATGTGTGGCAAGGGCCCTTTCCTCCAGGGTAAGGGGAAAGGAAAGGATCCAGGAAGGTGGCCTGAGGAGGACTCGGCTGAGTCTCTGAAGTGGGGGTGCACACCACACCAGAGAAGCCCCAAGTGGAGAAGGTCAGGAAAACCAAGTAACTCCACGAGGCTGCGACATAAAGTGCCAAGGAAAAGAGGGATAAGAGATGGAGATGGAGAGGCAAGCAAGGACTAGATCAAGATGGATCATATGTAGGAGCAAATAATTGTCCTGTGAGTGATGGGAACTACCAAAGGGGCAGGAATAATCAGGATTTCAATCTAGAAAGCTCAATCCATCATCCTTATGGGGAATGGATGCAAGAAGGTAAGGCTAGGAGACCACTTAGAGACTAGAACAGTATCCAGGAACAAATCCATAAGGATGACAGAGTGAGCTTTTGTCCAGGAACAAAATCCTGAGGACTCGAACCGGAGAAGGGAGAGTGGGATCTCTTGCTGTTCACAGGATAAGAGACATCATCAATAAATAACAAACCTGTCTCTGAGGAAGCTACATTACTGATTCCTTGGGGGGAAAACCATTGATAATGAATTCTTATCTTCTAACTCTGTTAATGGTCCGCTTTCCAGAATCCTAAGAAACACTGGGTATAGAAGTCTGAAAGATGCCTCTGCATTTAACTGAGTGTCAAATATGTGGCATGAGAGACATCATCCCCTACTTCCGCATCCATGGCCATTGCTAGTTGATCCCAGCACTGTTTCTTAGTAAGCAGGTGTGGCCTGAGAATGTTTGTCAACACAGCACTCCGGGCAGCTACTGCCAATTAATAGGACTTGATGTGCAACATGAGACTTATTTGTTGTGCTTTGTATAACCTCTGGCTGCCACATTTTTAAAATAAAGACTTCGATCTTTAATAACAGGGCCAAGTGCAATGGCTCACGCCCGTTATCCCAGTTCTTTGGGAAGCCAAGACAGAAGGATTACTTGAGTCCAGGAGTTTGAAGACCAGCCTAGGCAACATTTCGAGACCCTGTCTCTCCAAAAAATGCAAAAATTAACTGGACTTGGTGGTATATGCCTGCGGTCCCAGCTACTTGGGAGACTGAAATGGGAGGATCACTGGAGCCTGGGAGGTCAAGGCTGCAGTTTGCCATGATCGCACCACTGCACTCCAGCCTGGGCAACAGAGCAAGACTGTCTCTCAAAAACAACAACAACAACAACAACAACAACAAAAAAAAACATAAAACAAACAAAAGTGTTTTTGTTATATAAGAGCAATGTCTTAAGAATTCAGGGTTGCAAAGGCCTTTCCAAAATTAGATTGTCTAGTGATTTCCACCTTTTGAGCAGCCTGGAACATACACAGAAGTTATCCAGGTAGAAAGATTTCTTCCATCTGGGCACGGTGGCTCATGCCTGTAATCCCAGCAGTTTGAGAGGCCAAGGCAGGCTGATCTACTGAGGCCAGTAGTTCAAGACTAGTTTGGCCAATACGGTGAAACCCCATCTCTACTAAAAATACAAAAATTAGCCGGGTATGGTGGTGCACGCCTGTAATCCCAGCTACTCGGGAGGCTGAGGCAGGAGAATCGCTTGAATCCAGGAGGTGGAGGTTGCAGTGAGCCGAGATCACGCCACTGCACTCCAGCCTGGGTGACACAGGGAGATTCCAGCTCAAAAAAAAAAAAAAAATCCTGGTGTGGTGGCGCGTGCCTGTAATCCCAGCTACTCAGGATGCTAAGGCAGAAGAATTGCTTGAACCCAGGAGACAGAGGTTGCAGTGAGCTGAAATCGTGCCACTGCACTCCAGCCTGGGTGACAGAGAGTCCCTGTCTCAAAAAATCAAAAAAAAACAAAAAAAAAAAGAAAGGTATTTCTTCCACTTTTAAGATTTGTAAAGGTGGGAAAATTCCTAAGTAATTCAGGATTTAACCACTTTTAGAGTTGGAAAATCCCTCTTAGCTCTCTGTTGTATTATTCCAACCTGAATTCTGCAAACTCACAAATGACTGCTCGTGAGTACAGGGTTGAGTTCTCAGACAAATCTGATTTCTGGAATCTTCCTTAGAGCTTTCTAAGTTAGTGGTGTCCAGAAGACCAGATTACAACACATTTAGAGATCTTCATTGGCTTTTATTCATGATTCTAGAATTGGGCAGACCTCAGGACCAGAAAAATGTTTGAAGAATAAGCCACATGGTCAAGCAATATTTATGTTTAGAAAACAGAAGTGAGGAACTGAGGTTAATTAGTTACAGCCTTATGTGAATCAGCTGACTACCTACTATTGACTTAAGCTCAGCTGCTGGAACTACCAAAACTCAGCCATCTGTTACAGTGTGTACATCCAAGTTGTTTGTTTCATTTAGCACGGATGACTCCACGTTGGTTCGGTCTGTTGGGCCCAGAACAGGAGCCTAGTCCAAACCAATGGCCTCCTACAAATTTTATTTAATGGTGGAAAAGAGGTTTGCAGTCCCCTGGCTCATCTCTTCAACTTCCCCTGCATTTTGGAGATGCTGGCTGCTGGGTGCGTGGTGAGGTAACATTATGATCCACTGCACAAATATGTAAAACCTCTCCAGCCCGGACTGCAGAGCAGCGTGAGCTTCAGCCTTCAGGACTCCCAGAGAGCCTCAGGGAGGCTGCTTCATCCCACTGCCCCTGCCCAGGGCCATCCCCTACCCACACAGCTGCAAAGATGAACAGTCCCCCCTACACACCTAGCATAGAAACAGTGTGTGCTGGGCCCAGGAAGCTGAGATTTGTCTGCAGGTACCCGTGGGGTTTGCCAGTAGCTAGGGTGACAAGAGCGGGGACTGCAGGAGAAGCAGGGGAGGGGACAGGATTGTTTGCCGCTGGAGAGGGAGAAAGCCGCTGGCCCACTCTGTTGTCTGGTCTCTGGGTTTTTGCCCAGTCCTCCTGCATCAGCTTAATCTCCCTTGGTTTCTAAGTAACAGCTTGTGGCCTGCTCCTGTGATGCTGTTTGGATTGTTTGCCCCTCCTCCCTGTTGTTTTACTGGACCCAAGACAGGGCTGCTCACCCAAGAGGACCTCTGGGTCACTTAAGGAGCTTTCTTAAAACTAGGTGGGGCTGGTGAATGCACTTCAAGAAAGCAAGTGAGATGAATCAGCAGTTCTGTGAGATTTATTTAGGAATTAAAGCCACAGGGGGGGCCAACCCATGCAGCCCACAAATAGGCCACAAGCACCGCCCTCAGGCCTCTACCCAGCAATGCTGACATTGAACCCATCAGCTGACGCCCTCCATCCCCCACTCCATGACAGTCAGCCCTTTGGCCACCAGCTAGCTAAGGAAAGTGCAGCAAAATTTCAAACAAAGATAATTTTTAAAGCAAAGCAGAATTTATACAGCCACTCCCTTATTCTTTATGTCATCATAATGCCATCCTTGTACAATAAAGTTAGAACTTCTTGTAACGTGCACACCAGAGATGGAAGTATATGTGATACAGGTGTATCCCTTTCTGCCTGTTTTCCTCCCTCTCATAAAGCAGAGGTTTGCCCTGCATCTGAGAAAGAATTAGAACAGAACTTTCCTCCATTTCATCCCCCACCTCCCTACACTTGGGCCAGGCAGCGTTCGCCAGTCATGGCACTTCCTACCAAGTCTGAATGCTGCCTCAGAAACTTGCTCAACACAGCAGTATGGACCATCACCCCCAACTGACTAGAATTAGCCTACAAGAAGAAGTTTTCTTTCACCTTAGTGAGATAATTTATTATGGCATAAGTAACAGAAATGTAGCATTTGGGGATGAAAAGCACAGTTACCAGCCAAAGACTCCCTGGGGGATGGCGGGGGGAATATGGGCCTGTGCATCAGAAAGCCCCAGGCACACTTTCATCAACTTCGGTGAATCATTTTACTGCTTCACCTCTCAGTTCTTCTTCCTAAAGTGGATAGAACACGATCTACTAGAATTGACCAAGTCTATTATTATAAAAGTAACACATACTTGCTTTATAAAATATAGAAAACTGGTCAGGTGTGGGCACATGTCTATAATCACAGCAGTTTGGGAAGCCAAGGAGAGTGTGGGTCACTGGAGCTTAGGAGTTTTTTTTTGTTTGTTTCTTTTTTTTTTTTTTTTTTTTTTGAGATGGAGTCTCGCTCTGTCGCCCAGGCTGGAATGCAATGGCGTGATCTTGGCTCACTGCAACCTCCACCTCCTGGGTTCAAGCCATTCTCCTGCCTCAGCCTCATGAGTAGCTGGGATTACAGGCACCCACCACCACACCCAGCTAATTTTTTGTATTTTTATTAGAGACGGGGTTTCTCTTATGTTGGCCAGGCTGGTCTCGAACTCCTGACCTTGTGATCTGCCTGCCTTAGTCTCCCAAGGTGCTGGGATTACAGGCGTGAGCTACCACGCCCAGCCAGGAGCCTAGGAGTTCTTGACTATCTTGGGCAACATGGCAAAACCCATCTCTACAAAAAATACAAAAGTTAGCCAGGCATGGTGGAACACATCTGTGGTCACAGCCACTCAGGGGACTAAGGTGGGAGGATTATTTGAGCCCAGGAGGTTGAGGCTGCAGTGAACCAAGATAGTGCCACTGCACTCAACGGGTGAGATCCTGTTTCCAAAAAAAGAAAAAAGAAACAAAGAAAATATAGAAAACTAGGTAGTCCCACCACTCAGAGGCAAACATTGTGGGGCGTTTTCACCACATCTTTTTGCTGTGAATTTTAAAAACATGATTGTGATTGTAGGTAATACTGAGCCAGACTCTGTGGTTGTAGGTAGCAGGTGCCAACTCCCACTGGCCTAACCTGAAACACAAAACTTCATTATAAGGTTAGAAGACTCAAGGCTGAGGCACAGCAGGCCCTAGAAGGCGTGTGGGATCAGGCCTAAAAGGCTCACAGTGCTCCCCACTGCTTCACAAACACTGTTTCCTTCTCTCTAAGCTGGGTTTTTTTTCTTTCTCTGGCTTGCAAGCCAGAATATGCCCACCTGACAGCTTTCGCATTTGCACATTACCACGGCACTCTGATTCCCAGCTCCAGATTCCTGAGAGAAATGATGTGGTTGGCCTTGCTTTGCTCAGGGTCTCTTTGGCCCTCTTAGCTATGGACAGGCAGCTGGGGTCACAGGGGGCTTTTTCGTTTTTTTCTGTACTTTATTGAGTGCATATGGTACGTGTGGGACACGACACTTGGTGCTGGGGACACAGCAGTCAACGTGACAAAGCCCCTCACTGAAAAGAAAAAAACAGGCCAGGCACGTTGGCTCACACCTGTAATCCCAGCCCTTTGGGAGGCCAAAGCAGGCAGATCACAAGGTCAGCAGTTCGAGACCAGCCTGGCCAACATGGCAAATGTCTCTACTAAAAATATAAAAATTCGCTAGACGTGGTGGTGCGCATATGTAGTCCCAGCTACTGGGGAGGCTGAGGCACGAGAATTACTTGAACCCGGGAGGCGGAGGTTGCGGTAAGCCAAGATCACGCCACTGCACTCTGGCCTGGATGACAAAACGAGACTTGGTCTCAAAAAAAAAGAGCAAAACAGTATACAAGAAAATAAAGCAACCACTAACAAGTTCTGTGGATAAAACAAAACAGAATGCATTGTTGGGAGTGAGCACTGTGGGCAGCTGTTTGGAAAGTCTGAGGAGGTAGCATTTGAATTAGGACCTGACTGATATAAACATGGTTACCTGGGACTCTTCCCTGTGAAGCAGATGGAGGACAAGGAATACCCAGAGAGAAGGGCTCCTTGTGAGCTGAGAGAAACCACAGAAATAGCTATCTCAAGTGGCATAGGCAGAATTGTATCAAATGATATTTAAAGCCTCTTTTTTTCCTAAGTATAAGTAACAACTACACATTGTTTAAAAAAGAAACAAACTAGAAAATTTAAGACTATAAAGGTAAACATTAAAATTATTGAGAATTATTCCACCCAAAGATAATCACCAATGAACATTATGATATATTTCCGTACATTTTGGTTTTTTTTTTCCATTTTTTATGTACATTTTGTTCATGGCATAATTAGCCCAGAAACACCCCAGGCCATAGATGAAGAGAGCCTGGTAACAGATTATTTCTGTCCCTGCGTTATTTGCTACTCTTAACTGATTAAAAAAATAAAAAGAGAGCCCAGTGACTCATTAAACATGAGTTTTACAGACACAGAAAATCAAGTTCCTTGGCAACTCTGCTTTTGTAGAGGAGATAATAAGCTTTTTTCCTCAGCGATTCTGCTGCTGCAATGTCTCAACTTTGTAAATAGTTTGACCGTTTCCATTAGGTCCTGAAATGCAGTGGTCCTCATTGTTCTGGTCACCATGCTGTCAGGAGAAGCCCTATGAATTGAGGCAAGAAGAGTGAGAAGTTTCTGCAGTTTCTGGTATTACTGAGGAAAGTGGAAGCAGAAGGTACCATAAGGTCACATTTCACCGCTTGGTTGCAAAATCTACTGGGTAATTCATAACTGACTGGATCCCCAAGTTTGGAGTCTAACACAAGTAAAGGAAAACCCAAAATTACTTTTATACCTTGAATTCTCTGTACTAAATTCTTAATTTTGATTCTTCTTTCAGTTGGCTAAAGTAACTCAACTAATTTTTAGTTCAATTTCTCAGTGAATATCTGAGAATGCCATTATAGTGGCTTCACACACAAATGACAGTTTCACTGGACATAATTTAAGTCATAATAATTATTTTTCTACCAAAAGTCAGTAAACATTGCTCTGTTTTTTTTTATTGTTTGTTTTGAGACAGGGTCTCTCTGTGTTGCCTAGTCGGGTTTGCAGTGGTGCAATTACGGCTCATTGCAGCCTCAACTTCCCTGGGCCCAAGTAATACTCCCACTTCAGCCTCTCAAGTAGCTGGGACCATAGACATGAACCACTGGCGATAGGGAGCAGTCCAAGTTTTCAGAATTCTTGTGACTATTCTCATTTGCAAGTAATACTCCCACTTCAGCCTCTCAAGTAGCTGGGACCATAGACATGAACCACTGGCGATAGGGAGCAGTCCAAGTTTTCAGAATTCTTGTGACTATTCTCATTTGTGGGGGTCTTCAGGAGTATTTTAGTAGGAAGCTGGGAAGCTGTATTGGGATGCTGGCCAGATTCCATGCGAGGTAAGAGCAGGGACAATGGAGGGAATATTTTCCATCTCTGGTTAGTTGAATCTGCAGGTGCAGAACTTTGGATACAGAGAGTAGACTGTATATATTTATGTGTGTATGTGAGAGTACACACACACACACACACACACACACACACACACAGTCATGCATCATTTAACAGTAAGGATATGATCTGAGAAATGCATCATTAGGCAATTTTGTCATTGTGCAAACATCAGAGAGTGTACTAACACAAACCTAAATGGTATAGCCTACTACACAGTACAGCCTGTCACTGTACTGAATACTGTGGGAATTGTAAGACAATGGTAACCATTTGTGTATCTAAACATATCAAAATATGGCAAAGATACAGTAAAAATACAGAAAATAAAAATACAGAATAAAAAATTTCCGTGGTAAATTGCTGTATAGAGTGTTTACCATGAATCCAGCTTTCAGGACTGAAAGGTGCTCTGGATGAGTCACTGAGTGAATGTGAAGGCCTAGGACGTTACTGTATACTACTGTAGGCTTTCTAAACACTGTACAGTTAGGCTATGCTACATTTGTAAAATATTTTTCTTTCTTCAATAATAACTTTGGCTTACTATAACCTTTTTACTTTATAAGCTTTTAAAATTTTTTCACTTTTGACCGTTTCATAGAACTTAGCTTAAAACACAAACACATTGTACAGACGTACATAAATATTTTTTCTTTATATCCTTATTCTATAAGGTTTTTTCTATTTTAAAAAAAATCTTTTTTTTTTTTTTTACTTTTTAAGCTTTTTTTCTTAAAAACTGAGATGGAGACACACACATTCGCCTAGGCCTGCCTACACAGGGTTAGAATCATCATGCCACTGTCTTTACCTCCGTATCTTGCCCACTGGAAGGTCTTCAGGGGCAGTAACATGCATGGAGCTGTCGTCTGCTTTGATAACAAGGCCTTTTTCTGGAACATTCCTGAAGGACCTGCCTGAGGCTGTTTGACAGTTAGCTCTTTTTTAACAAGTAGAAAAAATGCACTCTGAAATAATAATTGAAAGTATAATATAGGAAATACATAAACCAGAAACATAGTCATTTATTGTCATTATCAAGCATTGCGTACTTTACATGATTGTACGTGCTATACTTTTCCAACACCAGCAGCACAGTGGATTTCTTTACACCAGCATCACCACAAACACGTGAGTAATCCATTGCGCTGTGACATTGTGATGGCTACCACATCACAAGGCGCTGGAAAATTTTCAGCTTCATTATAATCTTATGAGACTGCCATTGTATAAGCAGTCTGTCATTGACCAAAACATTGTTATCAGTGCATGACTATATATACCCACACACCCGCAATTAACAATGCCCCTCACAACCTTACCTCCCTCAAGTAACCAATGTGAACAGCTTATTGTGTATCTTTCCACCTCTCCTCACTTCCTCCTTTTCCTCCTCCTTCTGTTCTCTTTCTCTCTTTCTTTTCTTCTTTCCTCCAGCCCCTCATTCTTTCTCTCTGAAATCAAACTTTTTACTACGGACACACACACACAACCATGGTGGGGGAGGGCTGATTTCATGCAAATACTCCCAAGCTGTACACATTTCTGTGAAACACCTCCAGGTTAACACATCACAATACTGTTTTCTTTTTAATAGCTATATAATATGCCACAATATAGATATTCTACAGTTTATTCAACTAGGTTGTTTCTAGTTTAGTTTGGTTGTTTTTACCTACTACTAACAACGATGCAGTGGAAAGACATGCTTAATTAGATTTTTTTCTAGTAGGAGCGACTGCTGAGCTATTTTAAGCAAAGGCTGATTTTTTTTAACTCATTCATTTCTACTCCCCTGGCTCTCCATGTTGCCCTGGGAAGAGTTCTTTGAAGTATAACAAGTAAAACAAGGAGCTTTGGAATTTCCCAGCTCCTTGATGCTTAGCCTCTTTTAGCAGTGGCCCACCTTCACTGGGGGTGCCTATCGGTTTCAAGTCTGAAGCGTCCCTGCATTTCATCTGGGCCTGCCTTGGTTGACAACTAGAAACCTAGATTTAGATACAGCCCTCCCTCCTGCTGGTGCAGTGAAGAGAAAGGTGTGCCTGAAGGAGAGAGTGACTTAGAGGAACCCTAAGGTTCTATCCTCTCACTTGACAAATGAAGCATAAATCTTCCATCTGGCTCTGAGAGACTTAAGAGACTTTTTCTTTATGACTCTGCTTAAAATAGTCTTCTCTCCACCCCCTTTCCTTCCTGATTGTCAGACCTTCACCAGATTCCCGCGAAGACGTTTTGATTCGATGCAATACTGTTTGCACCCCTGCTGTCCTGCTGAAATGAGTTGTGCTTGCTGCGTGTGTGTCTCCTCCCCAAACAGCAAGCAGAAGAGAATTCCAGGCCCTTTTGACTCATCTGTACACACTCTTGATTTCTTCCTCTGTGGTTGCTATAATCACATAGCAGATTTTGCCTTTGCCCATGTTAGGGCACCCCCTTCACTGAGGTCCACTTTTTTAACTCAGAACCCCTCCCAGAGTCACTGACATGAATTCTACCAGCAAAGAATTGGTGCCATTCTATGTAAGGTCTTTGACATGCTCAGCAGACATTTACTGGGCGTCTCTAAGGTCCAAGGCATGCCACTTAATGTTGGGAATTCATAGGAAAAAGACATGTGCTTGTAATCCCAGCACTTTGGGAGGCCGAGGAGGGCAGATCTCTTGAGGTCAGGAGTTTGAGACCAGTCTGGCCAACACGGTGAAACTCCATCTCTACTAACATTACAAAAATTAGATGGGTGTGGTGGTGTGCGTCTGTAATCCCAGCTACTCGGGAGGCTGAGGCACAAGAATTGTTTGAACCCACGAGGCAGAGGCTGCAGTGAGCGGAGATCACGCCACTGCACTCCAGCCTGAGCGACAGTGTGAGACTCTCTCTACACAAAACAAAACAAAAAAGACTTGTGAAACTCTGTGACACATGAAACCCCAGCGAAGTAGTAGGTGCCATAATAGGATCTACAGAATGCTCCAGGCCTTTGGGAGCACAGAGCTCGGGCCGGGGAAGGCAAGTAAATGCTTCAGAGAAAAGAGGACATTTGAGCTGGGTCCTAAAGGATGAAGAGAAACTCAAGCCAGATGAAGGAGAAGGAACAAAGCCACTGACACGTGAAAGCGCCAGGAATGCTGGCCCAGATGAAGTGCCAAATAGATGAATTAAAGTCGTGGCAGATGAGACTAAAGAGCAAGATTGAAGCAAGTGGTGAAGGGCTTTGAATCCATTCATTTATTCATTCTTCCTGCATTCAGTAAAATTGCTAGATCAGCACTGTCAAAAGAAATAGAATGTGGGCCACATGTATAATTTAAACTTTTATAGTAGTCACATAAACAAAGAAAGGTAAAAAGAAACAGGTGAAATTAATTTAACAATATATTTTATTTAACCTAATATATCCTAAGTATCATTTCAACATGTAATCAATATAAAGTTCTCTTTTTTTTTTTTTTTTTTTGAGACAGAGTCTCACTCTGTCGCCAGGCTGGAATGCAGTGGCACGATCTCAGCTCACTGCAACCTCCGCCTCCTGGGTTCAAGTGATTCTCCTGCCTCAGCCTCCCGGGTAGCTGGAAGTACAGGTGTGTGCCACCACGCGTGGCTAATTTTTGTATTTTTAGTAGAGACGGGGTTTCGCCATGTTGGCCATGATGGTCTCAATCTCTTAACCTCTTGATCTGCCCGCCTCGGCCTCTCAAAGTGCTGGGATTACAGACATGAGCCACCGTACCCAGCCATAAAATTCTTAATGAAATATTTTTACTTTTTTTTTATGAACTATGTTTCAAAATCTGGTACTTAGGGCTTTACTTCAAATTTAGTTGCTAAGTTTTCATAAAAAATACTGGAACTATATTTATATTTCATAAAATTTACAGTTGAAAAGTAGATTTCACATACCCAAGTCATTCCAAATATAGTTAATTTTCCAAAAATTTGGTCAAATGCCAGGTTTAAATTTTAGATTGATTTTAATTAAACAGTATTAAAAATCAGTTCCTTTCTTGTGCTAGTCAGATTTCAAGTGCCCAGAAACCACATGTGGCTAGGGGCTACCATATTGCATAGTTCTAGACTACCCAAGGATGTTTGGACTGAATACTGAAAGTACTCAGTTCTAGGAGGGAAGCACTGAGTAACTTTAAACAGGAAAATGATTGAGCAGGTGTTTTAGAGAGGTCATTTTTAGAAAGAATGATTTTTTTCATATCTGCCAAAAGATGTTATTCAAAACTTTAGGCAGAACGGAGAGGAAGAGAAAAGGAAAAACAGTTACTTAAAACGTTTAAGTGGACAGACTGCACATACTATGGGAAGTCCTATTTATAGACAGGCCATTAATGTGCTGATTATAAGTCATCCTTATATTTTTGCTGAAGTTTGTCCTTAAATCTCTCTAAAGTCAATGTATATATAGTCTTCCTTCTTTCTATGGCTTTGATAACGAGGAGAACTGTGTGGCCTGACTGGATATGTGAACTGGATGACCCCCGTGAGCAGTCTTTTACATAACCACGACTTTTGAAAACTGCATTTGATTATTTTCCCCAGATCATGCCCAGGTTCTGCACACTGAGGTCTACCTTGCTGAGCCGCTGCTCTTATCCTCTGGCAGTGAGGGATCCCTGTGGTGTGAGGCTGTGTCTTGTTTAACAGGGGACAAGATTAGAAAAGGAAGGTGCTGGCACACAGACTGTGATCCTAAACCATGCTGTAACAGCTTGGCTTTGTCCCAGAGGTTCCATGGTGCCAATACATGAAAAATAAAATGAAACTCAAGCAATGGTTTCAACTGTGTGGGAAAATTCAGGAAAAACACAACTAGACATAGGCAATGTTTGGACCAGCCAACTGTTTTATGATTTACAAATCCATGGAACTAAAGAGGAAGAGTAAACAAAATGTGTAATTCCCAAAGCAGTGTAATTGCTTTCCTCATTTAGTCATATGTTCTGTTGACTGCTGGGTAGAAATATTATCAATGACTGCTCTACTTTTCCTTCAAGAAGTCAGGTAAAAACTCAGAAATTTACTATTTCCTGTTCACTTGCTTTTAGCTTTTTTTTTTTTTTTTTGAGACTGAGTTTCATTCTGTCACTCTGCACACTGCAACCTCCGCCTCTCGGGGTCAAGCGATTCTCCTGCCTCAGCCTCCTGAGTAGCAGGAATTACAGGTACCTGCCACCACACCCGTCTACTTTTTGTATTTTTAGTAGAGACTGGGTTTCACCATGTTGGCCAGGCTGGTCTTGAACTCCTGACCTCAGGTGATCCGCCCTCCTCGGCCTCCCAAAGTCCTGGGATTACAGGCATGAGCCACTGTGCCTGGCCTGCTTTTAGCTTTTTAATAAAATAATATTTTGCTACACTGGTCAGAACATCACTTACTATGGGATTTTTATATCATGTCTCAGACCAAAAATGGTAAATTCTTTTTTTTATGCTTATTTCTTCCTTAAAATTTTTAACTTTTATGGGTACATATTGGGTGTATATATTTATGGGGTACGTAAGCTACTTTGATACAGGCATGCAGTGTGTTAGGATCACGTCAGGGTAAATGAGGTATCTATCACCTCAATCCTTTGTCCTTTCTTTGTGTTATAGATAATCCAATTATAGTCTTTTAGTTATTTTTAAATGTACAATAAGTTATTGTTGACTAGAGTTACCCTCTTGTGCTATCAAATACTAGATCACATTCATTCTATCTACCTAAATTTTTGTATCCATTAGCCATTCCCACTTCCCCCTCTCCCTTCCCGGACACTGGTAACTATCAATCTGCTGTCTGTCTCCATGAGTTCAATTGCTTTAATATTTAGCTCTCAGAAATAAGTGAGAACATTCGAAGTCTGTCTTTCTGTGCCTGGCTTATTTCACTTAACATGACCTCCAGTTCCATACATGTTGTTGTAAATGACAGGATCTCATTCTTTCTTATAGCCGAATAGTACTCCCATCATGTATGTGTACCACATTTTCTTTTTTCTTTTTTTGAGACAGGATCTCACTCTGTCACCCAGGCTGGAGTATAGTGGCACAATCATGGCTCACTGAAGCCTCTCCTAGCCTCAAGTGATCCTCCCACCTCAGCCTCTTTTACTTATTTATTATTTTTTTTTAAGGGACAAGGTCTTACCCTGTTGCCCAGGCTGGAGTGAGTGCAGTAGCTCCATCACAGCTCATTTTAGCCTTGAACTCCTGGCCTCAAGCCATCGTTCACCTCAGCCTCTCCAGTAGCTAGGACTACTGGCATGTGCCTAGCTAATTTTTTTATTTTTGTAGAGACACTGTATTTCCCAAGCTGGTCTCGAGCTCCTGGGCTGAAGCAATCCTCCTACCTCAGCCTCCTAAAGCATGGGCAGTTTACAGGCGTGAGCCATTCCATCCAGCTGGTAAATTCTTGAAGTCAAAAGCAGATCTACTTACCTAGTTTCTAACTAAATTAAAGACATTAAGACCTCATACATTCTGATTTTGCTGACTCAGAATTGCAGATCTTTCGGAGAAAGGTCACAATGAAACTTACTTTTGACTGTTCATGATAAAAGAGGGTTACTATAAATTAATATTATAATAATTGATTATAGAGGAAACACACCCTATGTTGCAGGATGTATTACTTTTAAGTTTACACAATTACTGAGGAAGTCTCGTTCACAGAAAACAGTCAGTAAGCTGATTGTGCAGGATTGTTCTCTGTTTGCTAAGGACATTAAACACCAGCACCCTTATAAGCTAACTGGTTTAAATTTGCTAAAGCTCTAAGCACGAAGAAAAGTTCCTGTAACTTTGAAAGCATTTAGTAAATTGGTTCTTTTCCATTTCTTTTGAGTTGCAGTTATATACAAAAAGATAAATGCCACTTATTCTCTTAAAATACTCTCCACATGGGAATTAGATGAGCAAAGAGAATCTACTTTGAGACTTAGGAAGAGTCGAGCTAACCTGTAGAATGAAAGGAGAAATTTGGAGAGTAGACAAAAGGCTTTGTTCCCACCCAATTCAACTGGGCTCTCTTTTGCTCCTTAAAAATACACTTCAGGCCAGGGGCAGTGGCTCCCACCTGTAATTCCAGCACTTTGGGAGGCCAAGGCAGGCAGATCACCTGAGGTCAGGAGTTTGAGACCAGCCTGGCCAACATGGTGAAACCCCGTCTCTACTAAAAATACAAAAATTAGCTGGGCATGGTGGCGCATGCCTGTAATCCCAGCTACTCGGGAGGCTGAGGCAGAAGAATTGCTTGAACCCGGGAGGTGGGGGTTGCAGTGAACTTAGATCATACCATTGCACTCCAGCCTGGGCGACAAGAGCGAAACTCCATCTCAAAAGAAAACAAAACAAAAATGCACTTCAGGAATCCAGGCCTTTCCCAACACACACACACACACACACACACACGCCTTCAGGAATCCAGGCCTTTCCCAATGTGCGTGCACACACACACACACACACACACACCTTCTATAAGACAACAGAAATGGCCTCACTGACTTTATTCTCAAAACTTGGCATCTTGGTCCTAAGGAGGATCCCAGATAACTTCACAGAGTTTTCTAGTCACCCAAGTAAAAGACTGCTTTTCCCATCTAGAAAGCCTTATCATTTGATTTTGTCTTTAAACCTACCCATATCTTTGGGCTCCACAGGGGCAAGCACTACAGTACATGACTCTGACTGGTTGGCAATAAGCAGGTTTTTAATTTCATTAATAAACCCCCATATTTAAGCCACACAACAAAATGAGGAGGGGGATTGGGGTTGGAAATAGAGGTGGGCAATGGTCCACTGAGAGCTCTGGGACCCTTCCCAGCTCTCCCCGAAACATTGGCTCTGGCCTGATTGACAGAAAATAACTAGCACTGCCCTTGAGGTGCTGCGTGCTGAGTCCTCTGTGCTGAAACCAAGTCGTCTTGTTTTTAGAAGGCAGAATCCCTTCTCCTTCCATAAAGCCCAGACTACAGAAAATGGGCTCTAAGAACATGTTTCTTCCCCCACAACAGTTCATTTCTATGAGGAAAGAAAGAGCAAATGTGGGAATAGAGGATACATTCTTTTGTTTACCTTTTTTGTTTTTTGCCTTTCTACCTAGAGCCAGGCACGGGGGGATACTACGCTGAGTAATGACCTCGTGCTCATGGAGCTTACTGTCTAGCTGGATGTTGACAAAGGTTCTCTGCTGACTAAACTTTAGTCAAACTCTTAAACCTTCTCCTAGGCCCATCTGTGCACTTCCTCGTAAAACCCAGTTTTAGCAAAGAACTCTGCTAAATCACTTTAGCAAGATCCCCTACCCTGAATATCTGATTGGGGTGCTCATCCTCCATCATCCCCAGGTGCTGTCTGATCATATTGGTCTGTCTTCAGCAAGAGTCCTGTTAGGTCGGTGTAGCCAGAACTCTCCTTACTCCTGATGTTATTACCTCTTAGTAATTTTCCATCCACTGACTCCCAGCCTGCTCTTTGACTATAAATTCCCACTTGCCCACGCTGTATTCAGAGTTGAATCCCATCCCTCTCCCCCACTGCAAAATTCTGTTGCCGTAGTCCCTATACCCATCGTAATGGTCCCCAATAAAGCCTCCCTTACCGTACTTTAACAAGAATCATTGAACATTTTTTTTCTTTAACAATATACAAATACTTGGGTTAAGACTGGGTTTTATCTGGCCAAGAAGTGAAAAGTTAAATGTTGCAGTGAATTGCAACGAGTGAATGGCCACTGTGATAGTCAGTGGGGAAGGTAATACAGAAAGAGCCTTTAGTTCACTGTGATAGTAAAAGGCAGAAGGTAATAGAGTGCATTCAAAGGTTGTTGTAATGAGCAAATGTGTTTTTATCAGAGTCTAAAAGAAATCCTGGACAAGGATCAACCCAATTTATGTGAGTGTAACACTGGCATTATGTTGAATGACCAAGTTATCAATTATGAAACACAGAGGAAATAGAACATAATACATGTGTTCTTGGCCAGGCACAGTGGCTTACACCTAAAATTTCAGCACTTTGGGAGGCTGAGGTGGGAGGACTGCTTGAGGTCAGGACTTCAAGCCCAGCCTGGGCAACATAGCAAGACCCCATCTCTACAAAAACATACAAAAAATTTAGCTGGGCATGGGGGCACACGCCTGTAGTCTCAGCTAATCAGGAGGCTGAGGCAGGAGGATTGCTTGAGCCCAGGAGTCAGAGGTTACAGTGAGCTATGATCTCACTACTGCACTCCAGCCTGGGTGAGAGAGCAAAACCTTACCTCTTAAAAAAAAAAGGGTTCTTTAAAAAAATTTGTATATTAATAGTGTTAAAAGACACATTACTTTTAATGTGTCTTTAACTTTAATGTGTCTTTAATTTAAAAGTATGAGAAACATAGGTATGGTTTTCTTTTGGAAAGAAGATAAATTTGGAAAATCATATATAAAGTTGGGAATGTTAAGTAGTATTGGTTGCAGAAGACAGATTGGAGGAGAGAAATGTTTCAGGGCCAAGGAGCAGAAATAGACCATGCTAAGTCAGTTAAATGCAAGGGACTGGTGGAATTCAGCAAGAGGCTGGAGAACAGATAAATAATGAGGAAGGTGCTGCAAAATATCTACCACTTGGTGAGGACAAGAACGGGCCCTAGAACACAGTTGGGTTTGTACAGATGAAGCAGAGGGCGTAACTGAGGCTGAAAAGTCCCACTACACATGTGCCTCAATTAGGTAGTGATATTGTAGTGAGAAAATTCACATGCATTTGAAGTAGATGGTCACTTGGGATCATTCCGCAGGCTAATTATATTCCTCTTCTGGGGAAGATATGGAGCTGATTTGGGGCAGTGTTTGTGCCAAAGACGAAAAATTGGATCACTAGGGTGAAGAACTTACATTATGCACAGAAGAGTTGTATTTGAGTCTGTCCTCATGGAACTTCTTGGGGACCAGTGACAGACCTGATGCATTTTCCACTGATATGATCATGGACAGTGTAAATAATAAATCAAGTGTTTGTGGATTTACACCTTCTTACCCGTCCCTGCTACAGGGGAGGAAACTTGAGAAGGGGCGGGAATGTGAGTTAGCAACCCCTTCCTTTCCTCCCTCCTCCCAGCGTTCGATAAGGTGAGGTCAGGTGACTGTACAGTGGGCTGTGGGCAGAAACAGATTTGCTGAAAAGAGATGAGGAAGGCAGACATCCCAAGGCATGTTTGGAACATTCGGGTTAAATGCAGCATAGCATTATTCAGCAATAAAAAGGAACGAAGTATTGATATCCACTACAACATAAACGAACCTTGAAAACATTATGCCAAGAAACCAGTCACAAAAGACCATATATTGTGTGATTCCATTGATATAAAATGTCCTGAGTAGGCAAATCTATGGCGACACCTCATTCCAACCTATTTTTCCAGCTTCCTCTTTTTCTCTGCCTGCCCCCATCACCCCATGCAGCATTTGCTCTGTCCTCAACAAATGACCCACTGTTCACTGAAAAATCTATGTGCTTTCAGATCTCTACACCTTTGCCACCTTTACTATCTTCCAGTACATGTCTGTTCTTCTAGGCCCAGCTTAACTGGCAACACCAAACTAAACTGAACAATCCTGACACATGCTGAGAGGAGCTCATCCCCACTAAAAAGTGAGCTCAGATTTGGAATAGCGTAGAACATCCAGGCTGGAACCAGACCTGGAGGTTATCTAGTCCTAGTTCAGTCCCTTCATATGATAGAGGAGGAAACTGAGGCCCCAAGAGGATGAATGGCCTGTCAAGTCCTGAAGCACACTGAGGGCAATCCCAGGCACGCCTCATACAGGGCTCTTTGCCTTGCACTTCAACCTTTCTGCAGTTTTTTTGTTTTGTTTGGGTTTTGTTTTTGTTGCTTTTTTTTTTGAGACGGAGTCTCACTCTGTTGCCCAGGCTGGAGTGCAGTAGCACGATCTCGGCTCACTCTCAGCTCCACCTCCTGGGTTCATGCCATTCTCCTGCCTGAGCCCCCCGAGTAGCTGGGACTACAGGCGCCCGCCACCATGCCCGGCTATTTTTTTTTTTTTTTTGTATTTTTAGTAGAGACGGGGTTTCGCCACGTTAGCCAGGATGGTCTCGATCTCCTGACCTCATGATCCACCCGCCTCGGCCTCCCAAAGTGCTGGGATTACAGGCGTAAGCCACCATGCCCAGCCTCTGCAGTTATTTTTGATGGAACAAATATTTATCAAATATTTGCTATGTACCCATATTTTATGATGTCAGCCCATTCCTTAAAAACTCTTACATGGGCTGGGCACCTGTAATCCCAGCACTTTGTGAGGCTGAGGTAGGCAGATTACTTGAGGCCAGGAGTTCAAGATCAGCCTGGCCAACACGGTGAAACCCCATCTCTACTAAAAAGACAAATGGCCAGGCATGGTGGCGCACACCTATAATCCCAGCTACTCGGGAGGCTGAGGCAGGAGAATTGCCTGAACTTGGGAGGCAGAGGTTGCAGTGAGCTGAGATCGTGCCACTGCACTCCAGCCTGGGTGACAGAGCAAGACCCTGTTTTAAAAAACAAAAAACAATTCTTACGTGGTTCCTCATTATCGTCATGCAATAGGGTACATAAGCCTCTTCATAGCCCAGCCTGTCCCTACAATTCCAGCTTCACTCCTTGCTACTCCCCCTCATATCTGGCCATCCACCATTTTGAACTGGTCAGCATAGTGTAATGTAGTCAACACGTGCAGACTTCAGAATCAAAGGCCTGGGTGTGAACCAGTTCTCTCCACTTACTTAACCACATTATCTTGAAAAAATTTAATTCATCTTTCAGAGCCCCTGTTTCATCATCTGTAAAACTGGGATAACAGTACTTCTAAGATCATTGATAGGATTACTTTGGTTATTTAAAAAGCATTTCTGTGCCATTACTAGTAATATTTATCATTTTAAATGATGACAATTATTACTTTCCTCAAAAAGCTTCTCTGCCCTCCCCACATTATGGAAGGTGCCCTTATAGCTCCTGTGCTTATCTCCTAACAGTGTAAATTCCTGCTGAATGTCCATCTCTACCACTGAGCGTGAGCTCTTAGAAAACAGGACCATTGTTTCTCGTTCAACTTGGTTAACTGCAAAACATTGATGATAACCAGGAAATGCTTGTTGGTTGAAAGGAAAAGAAGAAAGAAGTAAAGCAATAAGCAAGGTGCTGTGGGGGCCATGAACGTGCAAAGGCAAAGCCCCTACCATCCAGATGTAGAACCTCTAGCTGGACAGACAAATTGCAGATTGCTATCTTTGAGTCTCCTGTAAGGATAAAGTATATTTATCAGAGGGGAAAAAGAACTTTAAAAAAAACTTATTTTTTCCTTATTGTGGGCTATATCATACATACAGGAATGCATAAAAGTAGTATGTAGAGTTTGAGGAATAAAATGAACACTCATGTAACCACCATGCAGGAAAAGAAATAGAAGAGAGTTGCAGAAGCTCCACCCTCCCCATATGTCTCCCCTGTCACAGCTTCCTTCCTCTCCCCAAGAAGTAACTCATGTCCTGGATTTCATGATAATCATTTCCTTGCTTCTCTTTATGACTTTATTGCCTATGTATGGATCCCTAACCAATATAGCTTTGTTTTTGAACCTTATATAAACTGAACCATACTGTATTCATATTCTTGAGACTGGCTTGTGTCTCTCAAGTTTGTGAAATTAATCCATGTTGTTGAAGATAGCTGTGGTTCTTTTTCTTTTAATTACTATAGTATTCCATTATATGACTATGTCACAATTTATCCATCTATTGCTAATGGACATACAGGATTTTTCCAGTTGGGGAACGACAAACAGTGCTTCCGTTAATATTGTTGTATCCATTTTCTCCAGTATCTGAACACGCAGCATTCTTTTTGTTGATATTGTTGAGAATTCATTCTACCTCTGGAAGCAGTGAAAGCCCTAGGGGAAGAAAAATTCAAACTAGTTTGCACAAAGAAGATTTAAATAGGTAGACAAGAGTCTCAAAGTGTGCTTGAAAATGTGTGTTTGAAAAGTTTGTGTTTCTCAAAGTGTGCTCCAAGATGGCCCACAACAAAATCATGTGGAGAATTTGTTAAATATACAGATTAAAGACCCAGCCCAAACCCACCAACCAAGACCCTCTGCAGTTATGGCCTGGAAAGCTGTGTTTTAGCAAGCTTACCACCCCCCCGCCCCGCACATGACTCATGTAGATCACCAACCCTCTACCTTTTTTTTTCCTTTTTTCGTTTGTTAGCATTCAGTTAAGCTCCCTCCTTGTGGCTTCAAGCCACCAGAACACAGCCTCCCTACCTCCCCCAACATATACACCCTTACTCTTCTCCCAGCTCTCCTGCCGAAGAACTTGGCCTTCGTGACAGCAGGCTACTTTGGGAGTTTCCCTTCCTCAGAATTCTGCAGTAGCCCATACCACTCCATCAATGATGGGAACAGCTCCAGCCTGTTTTATTATTTTTTTTTTTTTTTGTCAGCGTGTGATTACTCATGTCTCCTGACTGACCAAGGTCCACATTTGTCAAGGTCAAGAGTTGGGCAGAAGCTCTGGTTTCTCTTTAAGAGGTAATGCCTCATAACCAACTTTACCAAAGTAACCTGGGTGACACTCGTGGAAGTTGATGCACACCACCAGCATTTCCCTGGCCTCCCAGGTGCTTCCCGTGCTTGGCCAGGCCTTTACTTTCTGTAGATGATACAGGTATAATGGAACAAATCTCAGCGGTGGGTGCAACGTTAAGAGGAGAAGGGGCAGTACTTTCGTGCCCAGAAAATCAGCTTCCCTTCATATGTCCTCCTTGGGCTAGCATGCCAACAGTCTCCAAGCGGACTCTACCTTAGCACACCTACACACTGCGGTCCTAGCCTTTTGCTTTCTTCTCCACATTTCTCTCCCTCATCCCTCAATCTCTCGCCTATTCCCAAATGCTGCAGAACACTCAGAAGTCTCATTTTAAGTAACTCCGAAGTCTTTCCATGACCCCTAGCAATGTTTTACCTAAATAGGCACTTACTGTTTTAAATAGACTTTCCTTTTTAGAGAAGTCTTAGCTTCACTGCAGAATTGGGCATAGAGTTCCCATATACTAGTTACACTGCTCTAAAAATCCTGTACTCTACCTATTCATCCCCCCTCCCGCCCTCTGTTCATCAATCACTGATCTTTTTAAACCTGCCTCCAGTTTTGACTTTTCCAGAATGTCATATAATTGGAACCATACCAATATGTACCCTCTTCAGAGGAGCTTGTATCACTGAGTAATATACAGTTAAGTTTAGCGCTGAATAATATTCCCCTGTCCATCTGGATATATCAGTTTATCCATCCATTAAAATACTGAAGATCATCCTGGGTGCTTCCAAGTTTTGTCAATTATGCATGAAGTTGCTGTCAACATCCATAAGCAGGTTTTTGGGTAGATGTTCAGGTTTCAGCTCATTTGGGTAAACACCAAGAAGTGCAATTGCTAAAAAGTATGGTAAGAGTATGTTCAGTTTAAGAAACTGCAGTGTCTTCTGAAGTGGGTGTACCATTTTGTGTTCCCACAAGCAATGAGTGAGAGTTCCTATTGCTCCATGTCCTCACCAGCATTTGGCGGTGTCAGTGCTTTGGGTTTTGGCTATTCTAATAGATGTGTAGTGGTACTTCATTGTTGTTTTAATTGAGACACCTAGTTTTAAAACTACTCTTCACTTTTTTCTCTGTGTTTTGGGGGGTCTTTTGTGTTTTAAAATTTTGCAGAGCAAATTATGAGCAAGTGATAGTGATCTTTCATTATTAAACATGATTTATAAATATTTCAGACTAACTAACTCTCTTTTTTTCTTTTTAAATACAGATAAATGCAGAGGGAACACCAGAGGACGTTTTTCTTCAACTCTGCACAGCTATTGACTCTATTTTCTGAAGGCAGAAATGCATGTTTGTTAGAATGGAAACAGAAAAACATTAAAAAGTTCATTCCTTAACACGTTTCAAGTTAAACCTTTTGTGTCACCCCCCCCCCCACCCCCCAACCAACCACCACCCCCTAAATCCTGACAGCACTGTTTGCTTCCCAGCTAGACCTGTGTGAGAGGTGTCTGGAAATCATGCATGGTGTATTTGGGACTATCAACCTATTTTCCACACTTCAGACAACTGTCTGCACTCACAGCACGCACACTTTGTATCATGCAGGCCACTCTCAGAGCTAGTCAGTACATGAACAGTGGTGCAGTGCCAGTCTGTGTCCATTGTGATCACAGGCCTTGCTAGACCCTGATCATCTGGTTCTCCTCTCATTAAGCATCCCTAACTCCCAGTCACACCTTCCTCTCCCCAAGATTTACATACTGTTCCCCAATGGAGGCCCCTGGCATAGGGGACAGCCCTGGGCATCTTCCTTTGGTGTCTGGCTGTTTTGTCAACTCTCATCCGCTGGTGGCTCAGAGCCATAAGGTGGGTTGATTACACAATGCCTTGTACATGATATAGAGGCATCAAGCAAGTAAAATTTGACAGAAATTTAAAAATATGAAGATGTATAGCTTTTCCAAGATGGTAAAACCCAGGTTAGTCATCAGTAACAGTCTCTATTATTATTTTTTAGAAACTTGGAATACTGTCATTATGGCTAAGAGAACAAATCTGATAAATTGTGTAACCTAGTCTCTTCTCTACATGGTGATGCATTTCAGCAATTATAAATTAATATAAATGACCAAAAGTAACTTAAAAGCATGAGATATTTGCTATTTCATTCATTGGGCACATATCAAATTATAATTTTGATTTTAAATGGTCACCCATGTATTTGTTGCCAAGCAAGTAAAAAATACCATAACAAACCTGATGTGGGTGGGAGGGGCATGTCAGTAAGTGGTGTGTTCAATGTGTTTGTTTCATATGGGCCCTTTCCAGGAGTTTGCAAACCTTGTCATACCCATATGCAAAATTGTGTTTCCTTGCATTAAATCAGTGAAGTTTGGGTTCTCTTTTGTGCTATCAGTTGTAAAATCAGAGCTTCTTATATATTCTACTGGAATAACTGCATCTTCCACTCAGTCACTACAAAAAAGCATAGTTTCAGTTTGCATGAATTTTTTTTTTTCTTCTTCAATGGTTGTGCAGATAAGGATCCATTTCTGGGATAGAATTGTATTTTTTAAGTCTTTTTTTTTTCTTGAAATGGATATGTACAAATAAAATAAATGGAAGACAGGATAACTCTTTTTCTATTTATTTGTAACTCACATCATTCTGGAAAGCATTTGAAGCCTTATTCCAAACAGAATTAGAAGCGAACACAGAAATAGTCAAGATTTATGATACGCTTATATGGTTTTAATTTTAGCTATAGATCAGTTTTGAGTTATTACAGAGAGAACTCAATGTATTCATGATACATGGTAACTGTCATATTTCCTCTTTCTCTAGCACTCATTCTGAAACAGAAATGTTAGTGTTTGCTAAAGAAGAAATTAAATTTCTTTGGTTACAATTACGCCTCTATTAACAAAAAGGGGCATGTTCCCACAACTCCCAACAGTTGTCAAATACTTTAGTACTACCCCAAATTGTCACACTCTCTATCGGGGAGCATAATAAGTACTTGAGCAAACTGGAAAAAAAAAGGTTACAGGATGAAAATCATCAGTTGTGCCAGAAAACATAAAATGACTCTTTGTAGGGATTGACATTCTTGAAACACATACCATATACTGGCAGACACAGTCCATGCCCAGCACAGCTCTGACTGCACAGGTAAGGAAAATGAGACAGCAGAGGGGCAGAAAGGCATCTTTTACAGGCTTCTACGGCTGTAGCTGACAGCCACCTTGAAAAATTTAGCAAGGGTAAATGGCTTTGCCCCTGAAGAGTATCTAGAAGTGCAAATCAACTCTTCTCTAGAACACATTACTGATTTGAATGGCTTGAAATGATATCCCTACTTTAAAGTCATAAGATTTTAATACTGGAAAATACCTTAGAGGTCTCTGTCTAGCGAAAGACCTGTGTGTATGTAGAAGACATCAGAACACAATCTAAACTCCTTTACAATGATGTGTATTCAAGGCCACATCTGAGCTGGCTTGTGCCCTCTTCGACGCCATCAACTACTACTCTCCTCTTGCTCATTTGGCTTAAGCTACTCTGGCCATCTTAATGTTGCCAGAACAAGCCACGGTCTACTGGCTCAGGGCCCGTGTGCTACTGCTATCCTTCTGCCCCTTCCTACAGATTATTCATGCAGCAAATTCCCTTGCTCTATTCTGGTTTCTATTTGAATTTACCCTGGCCAATAGAAGATTTCTTTGCTTATTCCATCTAAAATGGCAGACTATTCCCCATTCTCCCATTATTATTTTTCTCTGAGCGTTACTTATCTTCAAAGCATTTATCCCTGCCTGAATTGAAGTAATAGTTTTTATTTACTTACTTATTGCTGGTCTTCTGCATTAGATTATAACCTCCATAAGGACACAGCTTGGTATCTCCAGTCCCACACACAGTAATTATTATTGAGAGCTAACATATTTAACATACTCTCTGCACCTCCAGTTTTCTCATGTATACAATGGAGAACATAATAGTAATGAACCTCATAGAGGAACTGAGGATTAAACAAAAGTTAGTAAGACACACGAATCATTTACTAGCTCCTAATGTGCAATGAAAGGTAGTTCTTTGTCAACACTTACTGAGTGCTTCACTTCCATAACTGGGACTAAGACCCAGAATTTTCACTCCAGTGTCCTTTCCATTACCTTGCTTTTTTTTTTTTTTTTTTTTTTTTGAGACAGCATTCTCCCCCAGGCTATTATGCCATGGCACCATCTCGGCTTACTGCAGCCTCAACTTCCCAAGTTCAGGTGATTCCCCCAAACTCAGCCTCCCAAGTAGCTGAGACTACAGCCACATGCCACCATGCCCAGCTAATTTGTTTGTATTTTAAGTAAAGACAGGGTTTTGCCATGTTGCCCAGGCTGGTCTCAAACTCCTGGGCTCAAGCAATCTACCTGCCTCGGCTTCCCAAAGTGTTGGGATTACAGACGTGAGCCACCATGCCCAGCCCCATTACACTACTCGTAAAAACATGGAAGAGAATCAAGATACACAGCCTATCTAGGGTCCCACAGAGAACCAAAACCACCTCTGCCACCCAGGATTGAATCACAGCCTTCGGGTAAGATAGAGTCCAATTCCTCTGTCCTCTCACAGAACTGTCAAGATGACCTTCTGATGCAAGGCCTCTAAGGATCTCACAGACACACTCAATCATGGGTGGTGTCTCTTAAGTCCCTGGAGGAAAAAAATGTAAACTCACCAAAATGTTGGTCATACAACCAACACATATTTATTGAGAATCTATTAAATGCCAGGCCCTAGAGATACAGACAGACATGGATCGTCTCTGTTCTCATGGAGCTAAATGTATTATAACTCTGAAAAGTCTAGTTAACTAGCTACATTAACTGTAGAAAAAAAAAGTTGTATCTTTTTTCTGGGATCATATAAATAGAAGAACATTTTTCATCAAGAAATAAAAACAGTTTACAGCCTAAACAGGACAATGTCTTCATAAGCTTGTGGAAAACCCTACTGAAATCTGAAGACTTCCAATCCCATCCAGTGCATCTATAGATGAACAACAGGCTTCAAACTTCAATATCCACAATAAGAAATAGTTTTATATAGCACACAACACTTATATTTATGATTGAAAAAGACATTTCACAAAACAATATTACATGTGATGTACCATTTTCTCTATTTCATTTTTTCAAATGTTCATACCTAGTAAATTTTTGTGTTCTGTGAATCAATTTAAACAAAAAGGGGAAGGGGGGAAAACAGACAAGGCATACTATTAGGTTAAGTGAGAAGCACCCAACATGCATAGAAGAAAATCCTACCCAAGGCAGGAAACACAAGCCTTAGTCCCAGCTTTGCCTGAGACTTTGCAAGCCTGGACATATGCTCAGGTTTGTACTCTTAGGAAGCACACCACGTCAGGAAAACAGAATGTAAGGCAACACCTGCACACCTCCACTCCTAATAACACCTAGTGTTGCCTGACACAAGGGGAAATTCCTGCTCAGGAAACAGGATAGTAAGGCAGACGCTGACTCTGAAGTAATCTGCCTAGGTTAAAATCCAAGCATCACCGCTTTACTAACTATACGACCTTGGGCAGGTTAATTAACTTCTCTCCGGTGAGATTTCCTCATATGACAACAGGGTAATAAATGACCCTGCCTCATCGAGTTGTTAAGAATTAGTTATCATAGCTTGCTTGGCACATAGCAAACACTGTATCAGTGTTTTCTATTATTATGCATCACACAAAAGGAAACCTCCTCTACCTAAATCTTACAGCAATGGTTTTAGATATTAAAAGTTTCTTAAGATGTGCAAATAACTTGAGCACAATATATCAGGAAACGGATCTTATCTACTGAATACCACTGAATAAGCAATGCTTTAGCAAGTAGGTCTTTTACAGTCTGTTTTAGCTTACAGTCCAATAATTCTATGTAGGCAGATGGTAGCCTACTGGCAAATGACAGCTCTGCCCATTATTCCTGCAACTCTCAAATTAAAACAATAACAAAACACTACCTACTACTATCTGAACTTCAGGGCCTTTTAAAGCCATGGGGGCTATTTGCTTGGAGCTGAAAAATGCAAAACAAACACATCTTCTGCTCAAGCCGAAAAATCTTCTTAACTCAAAAATCTCAAAAAATGTTTGCCCTTGAAAAATGCATTCAAATGGTTTGTCTATTCCATTTATATAACAATTGTATCACTCATATCCCTCTTCCAAAGCATACATCATACTTTATGGAATTTTTGAATGGATCTGAATGGCTTTCCAAAACTCACTGGTATTATTTCTACACAAACATAGAAGTTACCATCAAGCGTTACTACCTTGCCTAATTACAAGTTGAAGGCAGATCTTCTGGCATATTCACAAAACATTTAATATAAAAATGCCCAGAATGCTAATGATTCCCCTCTTCACCCACTAATAATTCCAGGGTGAGAAGTTAAGCTCAAGTCCATTTTCTTTTCCTTCCGTTATGATATATTATATCTATATCATCAGTGATCTTTAATCAATATATTACTTTAAAATTCTCATATTTCTATATTTAAAATTCTATTACTTTTCTCAATTAAAAAAAATTCAGGGTATGATTTTAGTACCCTGCTATGTACTGCAGAGAACTAGTAAATAATGTTCCCTTGATTTAAAATAGGAAAAAACAGGTGATTCTAAAAATTGGGTCAAATATAACAATCAATCTTAGAATATTTATACTATCTTTTCCTATAGTTAATAGTAATTTCCAGGAAACAAGGTGATTTTTCAAAAGCCATCTGTTTAAATACATGGGGGCTTATCTTCATGAGACACAACTAGAAAAAAAATTTTCAACTTTAGTTTTCACACCTGAGCATTAATAATTGCCTTTTTCTTTAACCATGGTCCGTGTTTCCTTTTTGTAAGCTAGTTTAATTTAGTGTTTCAGCACACACTGAGTAAAAAACTTTACCATTTTTTACAGGGTTGCTTAAGATCACCCTCTATTCCATAATGTATTCCTTATTCTTCATAAACGACAGAAAGAAAACTCTTAAATATGTGAAGCAAACCATTTTAAAAAATACCAATTTCTGGTTTTAACACTGGTAAAAAAAAATCCAAAATCTAACCAAAAGGAAGTCACAACAAGCATTCTATAATATAAACAGACAGTATCCACATAGTTTATTTCTCACAGTTCTCCTGACAAATGAACATCATTCAAGAACATACTGTATACACAGATAAGAAGAAACATACAAAATGTTTTAAATGATGCACAACAAAATCCAGCAGTATAAAAGAATGCATGTGAACCCTTGCTCACTGTGCAGACTAAATTTAATCACTTGCTTAAATAGTAATAAAAATACAATCTTTTATGGATTTTGTGCAGACTACAAAAGAGGGAAATTATTACCATATATATGATTTTTATATTAGGCAGTTTTCTTTGATGAGTTGGACTGACAACTCCAAATACAGAGGCAGAAGGCTGTGTATTTTAAAGGAATTAATGTTGTGAATTAGAAACTTTACACAGTTACTACCACTGGCACTTTTCACCATAGTTTGTACACATCACATGATCATCTTATATAACATTACATTTAAAAAATATATCTGAGTGACAATTTTATAACATTCACACACCATGAGCTGGTTAAGGAAGCAATGCCACAGTTGCCTCCTGTAGTGCTTCACTGTTGGTAATTAAGGACAATTCATTGTGGTTAAAAGAAATTAGATATCAATATGATTAAGCAGCTCCAATTTACTAAAGGCCATCAATGACCACCACTGGGACAGTGAGTTCTTTTAAAGTGTATATCCTAGAAGCAAACACCATCATTGGTTAAAACTTTGTCTAAAGAAGTCAGTTTCTGTGCTGAAAACTATTTTCACAAAACTGAAGGCTACTAAACTGTTTTAATATAAATACTTTGTCTTCTCATTATCATATTTATGACCAAGTTCTTTGAAACCTTTGGAATTTACTCTCTCTTTAATGTGTGCTCTCGTTCCATCTCACCCATTTAAGATCACCACCTAAAACGCAGTGGTGAAAAATTCACCAGGGAAACCCTTTGCTCACCAGGAATGTTCAGCTGCTGAACAGTGATCTAGAGCCACAACGGTGCAGAGCTGTACTTGACGAGAACACTCAGGAAGCTCTCATGCTGTGAGTGTCATTTCTGGGAAAGCAGAGAATCTTTCCAAACTGTGCACATAATTAACAATGATACCATTGCTATGTGTTGAAGAGGACTAGTAAATGATGTTCTCTTCCATGTCATCTGTTTGCTGGAAAGTAGTTTGGGTCAAGGTAATTGTAACTGGTGCCCTGAGACACACAGTAGTCTCTGTCTAAGAATGTCTCTGACCTATAAATAGGTTCTAATTGGTGATCTTCCTTGTGAATATCTGTTTCATGTAGACTGTAAAGAAAAAAAGACACACATCATTACATGGTAGTGGATGCATTTTAGTCTGTGTATTACAAAGCTTCCTCACAGCTCTCTCTCTTTAAATCCATTAATCTATCAAAATCTCTAACGGAAAGTTACTTGACATGTGGTATGATTACAGAAAAAAATTAATTGCCTAGAACAACAAAATTTAATTCACTAAGTGTGGGTATTAATATTTTCTATGTTTGGAACTCAAATTCACTAATGGCTGAGAAGCTCTTTTCTTGTCTAAGTTGAAGACTGACAATGAAGAAAACACTTACCAGTCTGAACAAGAATCACAGAAATCCAAAGACATTTCTGGAGGACAATCCTGGCAATGCCACCGAACACCCTGGATGGGTTCTATGCCACAGTTATCACACTATGACAGATTCAGAGAGAAAATGTATTAAGTTATACTGTTCCACGATCTTTTTTATTTTCCACAAGGAAACACATGATGTGCACACAGACATTTTCTCTTCTCTCTCCATGCACAGGACAGTAATATAACACACAAATGGTTATCTGTTAAAGACAATTTCTAGCAAACTAGGTAAAATTCCATCCACTCAATATCAAGATATGGGTGAGTGAGAGGAACATTAGAAGGGATAATCTTCAATCAGCTTAAATTTATTTAACAATTTTTAAAAGTAAATCATCTCCAACTTGGGTGTTTTGTTATTTGTAATCATCTACTTGACAGGTACCTCAGACCACTGTATGATGACTATGGTTGACAAACAGAGAGTTAATACCATAGTTAAAACTATCCAAATACTGGTTAAGGAAGCAATGCCACAGTTGCCTCCTGTAGTGCTTCACTGTTGGTAATTGATACAGAATTGTTTTAGCAGGTTCTCTTGGCTAACATAAACCCAGGCAACAATGAAATTCTGTCTAAACTTTTATCTTATTGAATCGCTCTCCCAAAGCCTAAAGACTCCTAATAACCAATGCCCATCATGTCAAAATGCAGATCTAGCTCTTTCTCAGCGTGGTGGCATTGTGACAGTCCTCAGTGTGTTCTGTGCACTTTTGGAAATCAAAGGATCTATCATTTCTAGTTTCTTTGATCATCTGGTCAACTATAGTGGCTGACAGACTGGCAAACCAGCCATGGCTGGGTTTTGCAGCAAAATTAGGAGAAGTGAAGCAAGTTTTTCTGAAAGGCCAGAGCTGCCAGTTAGGAAAATCTCTATTGGAGAAGCAGGGTCACTGAAAGATCAAGAGGGAAAATCATTTAATATAGTATGGTTACTGGCTACTCTAGAGGATCAAAGGTATAACTTTGTTTTTAATTTGGTTTACCAGTCACAGCACACATCAATACTTTCATGTGCACCCACCAACACCACCAAGTTTATGGTCTCATTATTACTTCCTCCAGTCCAACCAAGTCAATTCTAATGCCTAAAGGCTTCTCAAACTTGCCAATCTTTATTTCCATGGCCACCAGTCAAGTTCAGGACACCCTCCTCTTTTGTCTAAATTATCAAAAGAATCTCTAACCAGTTTCCTTGACTCTAGTCTTGCCTTCCTCTAATTAAGTTTCCATACTATGGCCAAAATGATGAGGGGAAAAGCTGGTCAGTTCCAAACCCACTGCCTTCCTAAAGATCATCACCCCCAATAGTTTAAGTAACCAGAATGATTATTTCCAAAACGTAAATGTCATGTTACTTTCTGCTTAAAATCATTCAATGGTTCCCCCCACCAACCTCTCAGGATAGTGTGAGCTCCTTGGCAAAATTTATAAGGCGGTGCAAGCAGCCTCTAACTACTCTCTAATATGTACTCTAGCCACGCTCAACTATTTTGTTTAACTTCTCTAAATTCCTTATGAGAATGAAAACAGAGTAAGGGCAAGAACTGAGTCTGTCTTGTTTACTGCTGAATCTCTAGCACTTAGCAAAGTGACTGGAACATAATGTGTATTACAAAATTCTGCAGAATGAGTATATGCATTTCTATTAGCCTCTCAGTCAGAAAGGGAAAAAAACCCATTTCTGACCCATGAACAACAGCAACAAAAACAGAAACAGCTAAACAAAAGCCCCTCACATTTTACCTCAATTGATAGCTACCTGTATGTCTGTCTTCACTCTACTAAATAATAAACTCTTCACATCAGGAACGATGGCACCACTGCTTTGCATAAATGAATGGGATAAAAGATAACTTTTTCCTACATGCTTAGCAATTCTGGAGTTTAACACTACAGAAACCACTTTAAAGTATCTCTTACCACCCTTTTAAAATTAAATGAATACTGCAGCCTGGCCAACATGGTGAAACCCCCATCTCTACTAAAAATACAAAAATTAGCTGGGCATAGTGGCACACACCTGTAATCCCAGCTACTTGGGTGGCTGAGACACGAGAATCGCTTGAACCTGGGAGGCAGAGGTTGCAGTAAGCTGAGATCACGCCACTGCACTCCAGCCTGGGCAACAGAGTGAGACTCTGTCTCTAAATAAATAAATAAATAAGATGAAATGAATCCTAAAATTAAATAGAACTTACCTTAAAGCCCACATGTTGCACAAATCCACTTTCAGCTTGCATTTGCTGAAGTTTCTGCTTCTTTAACTTTTTAAACTGTAATAGTTCTTTATATTCAGGTAAATTCCTATACATGATAGGAATACTTTCGTCATCCTATCAAAAAAAAAAAAAAACAAAAATGTTGGTTTGGTAATTAAGATGAATTAAGTGTAATACTGATACAGAATATTTTTCTACTGATATTTTTCATTTTTAAAATATCTCTTAGTACTCATAGAAAATTAGTGCTGTTATTAGCAGTGTTTTCCATTAATGCTTTTGGATGGCTTTTTTTTTTTTTTTTTTAACACAACAGTAATTCTGAATTGTAGCAGACTACTTCAATGCAGGTAAAAGGGAAGCACGGCCATGATTACCACCTCTGTCACACACTATTGCAAACCCAATCCCATCTTTATATTTTCACGGTTACTTGAGTGACTTGTAATCTACTTCTCCCTCATTTAAGGAAGTTCCTCTTCTCCAATCTAACAGATTTTTACATTTGCTCCTGTAAACATGACACTTTCTTAATAACAAGCAAACCAACCTCTGCTCTTGTTTTTTGCTCTGTACTCCCAATGATCAAAGTAGAACATTTCTCTCCTACTCAACAAGATGAACTGAGTTACAAAGATGACTATTTAGAATGGACTGTAAGAGATATAAACAGTAAAAACTATATAAATGTATTAAGTAGGCTAGGTGCAGTGGCTTATACCTGTAATCCCAGCACTTTGGGAGGCCGAGGTGGATGGATCACTTTAGGTCAGGAGTTCAAGACCAGCCTAGCCAACATGGCAAAAGCCTGTCTCTACTAAAAATACAAAAATTAGTTGGGCATGGTGGCACGCACCTGTAATCCCAGCTACTCAGGAAGCTGAGGCAGGAGAATTGCTTGCACCTGGGAGGCGGAGGTTGCAGTGAGCCAAGACTGTGCCACTGCACTCCAGCCTGGGAGACAGAGTGAGACTCCGTCTCAAAATTAAAAAATAAAATAAATGTATTAAGTTGAAGTATCCCTTAATAAACTGGCCTTCAAGGTATAAAGTCTATTTATGATTCCAAACTTTTAGATACATATGTTCGGGACCATCCCCCACCTCCCAAATTGACAAGTAGTTTTCTACTCAAAGTATTAACATGCAAAATTTGTCTATTTAAAATTGCTGACAACACTGTGGTTCATCATCCTAGACAACTTCAAGATTATCACAGATGCCCAACTCGCTATTTCTGGCCTCTAATCTTACACTGATTCTACTGAAATGATCTTCATCTTCATTCCTTCTCAGAGTCTCCCACTCCAGCAGCCATACCTTGGACCTTGCCTTCAACTATAAGTGTTTTACATCCCAAATATTAAGCTTAGATTTCCTACCTCCACTGTTATTCCTACTTCTCTCATATTCTCACCCCAAATAATCAGCTTATTTTTTTAACCTCATTGAAACTTCTAATCACTATTCTGCTTCCTATTCTCCCAATTCATTTGTGCTCTGCCACCCAGGTTCCATTTCTTTTCTTTGCTACCTCATGACTGATCCCATGCTCACTTATTTCCTAAAAGCATCCCCAATTCTCTGATCCATGTTCTGTAAATTCCCAATCCCGGACTAGACAAGCCCTACCCCACCCATTTCTCCTGCTACATTAGGTATTAAGTGCTATGTTTATTTTATATCAAGTAAACAAAAGCAGCCTAAGTAAACAAAGCAGCCTAAGTCAGAAATCTAAGTGTTATCCTCAGTTTTTCTTTTTTTTCTTTTTTTGCGACAGAGTTTCACTCTGTCACCCAGGCTGGAGTGCAGTGGCGTGATCTCGGCTCACTGCAAACTCCGCCTTCTGGGTTCACACCATTCTTCTGCCCCAGCCTCCCAAGTAGCTGGGACTACAGGTGCCCGTCACCACATCCAGCTAATTTTTTTGTATTTTTAGTAGAGACGGGGTTTCACCGTGTTAGCCAGGATGGTCTCGATCTCCTGACCTCGTGATCTGTCTGCCCGCCTCAGCCTCCCAAAGTGCTGGGATTACAGGCACACCACACCTGGCCTATCCTCAGTTTTTCACTCTGTCTTATATCGAATGTAACAAATCCTGTCATTTCTTAATACTTTCTACAATCGCTCTCAAATTGGTCCTCTAGTATCCACCCCCTCCTTTGCCCCTACCATTACTTAAAAGTTCCCAATGGTTTCCTGACTATCTACAGCATCAAGTCCAAAGTCTTTGGCTGAATAAAAGATTCTTTACAATTTCACACTTCATCTATCTTATCTCCCACTTTTTCCTGTTTTTTTATTTTTATTTTATTTTATTTTATTTTGAGAGAGGGTTTCGCTCTGTCACCCAGGCTGGAGTGCAATGGTGGGGCTCTCTGCAGCCTTGACCTCCCAAGCTCAAGTGATTCTCCTACCTCAGCCTCCTCAGTAGCTGAGATGACAGGCGCACTCCACCAAGCCTGGCTAATTTTTTTTTTTTTTTTTTTTTTTTTTTTGTAGTGACGGGGTTTCGTCATGTTGCTCAGGCTGGTCTCGAACTTCTGGGCTCGAGTGATTTGCTCACCTAGGCCTCACTTATTGCTGGGATTACAGCATGAGCCACTGCGCCTGGCCCCACTATCCATTTCAAATTCTTGTCAACTAAAGATGTTTGATGATTGTTATTACCATACTATGTCACCACTGAGAAAGACAACATTAAGTAATGCTATACACTAATAAATAAGTGACCCGAATAATTAGATAATATAGTAAGAAACGTCTTAATGAAATTTACTTAATTCAGGTATTTTGCAAATGCAAAGAGTGTAAACACTTTAAAATTTTTAGATTTGCATTTAAATGCTAATGATATTATTAAATGTGATCAGCAAGGCTAAGATTAAGAAAAGTTAAATCACCTCACACCCAGTAGGTGGCTACTACTGAAAAAAATAAATAAATAAATAACCAGTGTTGGTAAGGATGTAAATAAATTGGAATCCTTATGCACTGTTGGTAAGAATGTAAATGGTACAGCTCCTATGGAAAACAGTGTGGTGGTTCCTCAAAAAATTTAACATAAAATTACCACACAATCTAGCAATTCTACTTCCCAAAAGAACTGAAAGCAGGATATTTGTATACCCATGTTCACAGTAGCATTATTCACAATAGCCAAAAGGTGGAAGCAACCCAAGTATCCATCAACAAATGAATGGATAAACAAAATGTGGCATACAATACTGGGAATATAATGCAGCCTTAAAAAGGAAAGAAATTGTGATACATGCTACAAAATGGATGAACCTTGAAGACCATACGCTGGGTGAAACAAGCCAGTCACAAAAGGACAAATACTGTATGCTTCCACTTATTTGAGGTATGCAGAGTAGTCAAATTTATAGATACGGAAAGCAGAATAATGACTGCCAGAGGCTAGAAAAAGGGGTGCTGGGGAGATGTTTAATAGGTACAGAGTTTCAGTCATGTAAGCTGAGAGCTCTGGAAACCGGTTGCATAATAATGTGACTGTACATAGCATTGCTGAACTGTATACTATAAAAATGGTGAGGATGGTAAATTTCATGTTATGTGTATTTCACCAAAATTAAAAGAAAAATTTTTTAAAGCCTCATAGATTTCCTAATCATAATCACTTTAAACTTACTTAAAGGGGACTAATATCAAATGGAGCTAAAACTGTATACAGATTTCGAAGCCACAGGTAAATAACATGTAAGTAAGTGTTCTATCTACTGCTTTTTGAAAAGAGAAACTAAAATCTATAAACTTTTCCACCAGATGCTTCATAAATATACATCTTGAGTAGCTATTTTAAAGTGATCAGAATAATTTGAACTGGCACTCATTTTTAAATAAATAAACTCAACAACAACAAAAATTACATCAAATCTAATCCACTCTATTATATTTTGCCAATTTGTCAAACTGTACCTTTGGGTTTTGTTTTTTTGTGGGTTTTTCTGAGGGTTTTGGGTTTTTTGGTTTTGTTTTGTTTTTTGAGACGGAGTCTCACTCTGTCTTCCAGGCTGGAGTGCAGTGGCACGATCTCGGCTCACTGCAAACCTCTGCCTCCTAGGTTCAAGTGATCCTCCTGCCTCAGCCTCCCGAGTAGCTGGGACTACAAGCATGCACCACCATACCTGGCTAATTTTTGTATTTTTAGTAGAGACGGGGTTTCACCATATTGGCCAGGCTGGTCTCCAACACCTGACCTCATGATTCATCCGCCTCGGCCTCCCAAAATGCTGGGATTACAGGTGTCAGACACTGTGCCCAGCCTTTTTGTTTGTTTTTTTAAGACAGAGTCTCCCTCTGTCGCCCAGGCTAGAATGCAGTGGCGTCATCCAGGTTCACTGCAGGCCCAATTTCCCAGGCTCAAGTGATCCTCCCATCTCAGCCTCTTGAGTAGATGGGACTTCAGGAATGCACCACCATGCCAGGCTGATAATTTTTTCTTTTTTCTTTTTTGTAGAGATGGGGTCTCACTATGTTGCCCAGGCTGGTCTTGAACTCCCAGGCTCAAGCGATCCTCCTGCCTCAGCTTCCAACGGTACTAGGATTACAGTTGTGAGCCACCACGCCTAGCCAAATTGTACTTTTTTTAAGTACTCCACCACCACTCTTCATCTGGCCAATTTTTATCCATACTTCAAGTACCATCTTCACTGTCACCCTCTCAGGTCTTCCCCTGAAACTCTCAATCTAAATTAAGTACCTCTTAAATAATTATGTTAGCATCTCTTTTTCCTTTGAAGCATTTTTTAATTTATTTTTTTGGAGATGGAGTTTTTGCCCTTGTTGCCCAGGCTGGAGTGCAGTGGCGCAATCCCAGCTCCTGGCAACCTCCGCCTCCCGGGTTCAGGCAATTATCCTGCCTCAGACTCCTGAGTAGCTGAGATTACAGGCATGCACCACCATGCCCAGATAATTTTTTTTTTTTTTTTAAGTAGAGACGAGGTTTTACCATGTTGGCCAGGCTGGTCTTGAACTCCTGACCTCAGGTGATCTGCCCACCTCAGCCTCCCAAAGTGCTGGGCTTACAGGCGTGAGCGACAGTGCCCGGTCTGAAGTACTTTTTTAAATGTGTCATTTACTGATGTGATTACACATTTATCTCCTCCCATAGACTAAAATTTATGAGCACAAAGATCAAACATATTTTGTTCATAACTATGTATCTAATCCCTAGCAAAGCCTGATAAATAGTAAGTTTAAATAAATATTTCTCAGATGTACAATTCTAATAATCACAAAGTATGAAATTATACACAAATGCTGTTTAAGACACAGCAATGATAGTAGTCATTTTTCAAAAGACAAGTTTAAAAGGAAATTTTAAAATTTTTATGAATACAGTTATTAAGGTAGTTTGATGCCAAAGTATACAATCAGTATTTGATTAATCTAGCTATAGAACAAAGGAGCTTACTTTTATTTGATAACTTTTCATTAAAATATCCTTTTCCAATTCTATATAATCAGAGTATTAAGGAAGATATAGGGTAATCTTTATGTCCTTTTAAGCAAGGAATCAGAATCAGGTTAAGTATTGAGAAAATAATTTCAGGAATAGTAAATAATAAAAAATATTAACAGCAACAAAAAGAAATCCCTATATATGTAAAGTAAAATAAAGTGAATTAACCTAAATTAATATCCAACCATGGCAACAGTGAGAGGGATTATTTATTCCAAGATAATTTAAAAACCAATTTGACTTTACTTCTGTAGTGGGATATATATATATATATCTATAGATATAGATATATATAGATATAGATAGATATAGATTTATATATAGATAGATATAGATTTAGATATAGATATATATAGATTTATATAGATATATCTATATATATGGCAAAATAAAGAAATGAAAAACTGTTTTCAGGAACCATATTAATAGTAGTGTTGGTTATTAATATATTCTGAGATTGTTCTGGGCAGTGTGAGACAAAGGAAGTAAGTATTACATTGATGTCACTGAGAACTATGATTTTTAACCCGCAGAAAGGAGATACATATTTAAGATCGATTAGGGTAGATAAAAGTCCTAGAGTTCTTAAGTTGAATTTGCAATTAAAATATGAACTTAATGATGTCTTTCATCCTTAAATAAAATAAAAATGTATCATATTTCCCAGCTCTGTCCATTAACAGGCCTACAAACAATGATGAACCCAGCAGCAAGTAACATTCCTACAGTCAGGATATAGTCTCTAAATACCATTTCCCAGTAAAAAGAAGGACTGACTCTGGGTCCGAGGCAGGAAATATACAAGATGAGCCTGGATTTTCCTTGTTAAAAATGGGTATTAAGCTATTAAACACTATTAGAGTCTTATCAAAAGAACTTATAAGCCAACTTAAATAGGCTACAACTAGCCAAAGATGGGCCAGTTTGAACACTAACAAAGGCAGTAACATCAATGAATTGAAATACATTAAATACATTTAGGGGCCAACAGTTCATAAGAATACAAAAAATTTTTAAACCTCATTGGTCATCTTTGAAGGATATGAGAAAATGAACTCATTATTTTAAAAACCAGAAAACAGGCCAGGCATGGTGGCTCACGCCTATAATCTCAGCACTTTAGGAGGCCAAGGCAGGCAGATCACGAGGTCAGGACATCGAGAATATCCTGGCCAACATGGTGAACCCCCGCCTCTACTGAAAATACAAAAACTAGCCGGGCATGGTGGCACACGCCTGTAGTCTCAGCTACTCAGGTACCTGAGGCAGGAGAATCACTTGAACCTGGGAGGTGGAGGCTGCAGTGAGCCAAGATTGCACCACTGCACTCCTGCCTGGGTGACAGAGCGACACTCTGCCTAAAAAAGAAAGAAAAAGAAAAAAAAAAGGGAGAATTGAGCAATTATCCCACCTTTTCTATATGTACCTCAGAGTAACCAAATAGTTGACTAGGGGGCAGGGGGATTACTTTTAGAATAGTCCATCAAGTAAATGAAGAAATGATAGCATAATCACTATTCTGTAACATCTAATGAATTAATCAATTTAGGCAATGATCAGTGGCTGTTATTCCAAAAAAAGAGACAACCAGGCTGATGAAAGTAAACGTGAAGTAGTCCTGCCCACCCTAACAAACAAATACTTCTGAATCTCATCAATGCTCTTGACCTACTATGAATTTACAGGAAGTTCAGAAAACAGAGGAACAGATTAAATGACAACAAGAAGATGCAATCAATAAAATCCATACTACAAAATTCTATAAGACAAATGAACCAGTTCTTCAACAAAAACAATGGGAGAGGGAAAAAAGGAAAGTGAAAGAGGGAGAATGAACCTATTGTGATTTATGGGCTTTATTTGGATCCAAACCCAAATGAAGAAATTAGAAAAAAAATCATGAACAGTGACTATATATTTCACTGTATAACAAATTACCTTTTATAAACATGATAATTATATTGTGTAATATCTGGGACTTGCTCCAAAATAATCCAGAGCAGAGTTGAGGTGGGTAGGGAGGGAGTAGAGATTAAAATAAGGTAGCTTCATGTTGATAATTGTTAAGGTTCATTATACTATTTTCTCTATTTTTGTATATGTTTGAAATTTTCCTCACAAAAGTACATTACTTAAAAACTATACATTTGACTTGTTCATTAAAAGAAACCAACATCCTCTGAAGAGTGGAAATAATTAGAAAATCCTACTCTCTTCTATACCTTGATGTGTATAACAACTTGATGTGTATAACTTACTGATGCATCTTCAACAGCAGTGTTCATGTGGCTATGAAAACAAGATCGGTCATCATCTTCATCCATATACACCGGCGGTTCATGTGAAGTCATGAAAGTGGAAGGCTTAAAGAGATGCTTATTCAGAGGGTGCTGCCGTCTGCTTGTTGAAGACTAAGTAAGAAAACAAATTTTTAATTGGGACAGTGAAAAATCATTACAAGAATCAAAAATATAAAAATACAAATGTTACTTCCAACAAGTCTATCAGAAGAATTTCACTCTATCCTTTAGCATACTCTTATGTTGTTGCTTTTTCTGTTTTCTGTGTTTTTAAAGCATAACTAGCCTTTAAAAATTTTTTTTTAAATGTAGGGGAAATACCCCAACAACAGTAAAATGGACCACATGCTTAATATCTAGCTTATATTTGTATCCCCAGCATTTATCATACTCTTGGCAGTCAAATGCTGGCTGCACTGAATTCTTATGATCATCTTATAGAAGATCAGACAGGATGAAGTGGCCTATGCCAGACATAAAACTATCCAGTAAAAGGAAAATTTCTATAACATTATGAATATCTGAAAATACTTATCTAACATTGATTGACAGCTTATTCTATGCCAGGGGTGTCCAATCTTTGGCTTCCCTGGGCTACATTTGAAGAAGAATTGTCTTGGGCCACACATAAAACACACTAACACTAAAAAAAAAAAAAAATTCTTGTAATGTTTTAAGAAAGTTTACCAATTTGTGTTGGGCCACATTCAAAGCTGTCCTGGACCACATGTGGTACATGGGTCATGGGTTGGACAAGCTTGCTCTATGCCAATGTCATTTAATCCTTACAACATTCCTATAACGTAGTTATCATCACCTCTAATTTAAAAATGATAAAACTGAGGACAGGGAGGTTAAGTTTCTTGTTCAGTGTGTTGCAGCTAGATAGTGGTAGAACCAGGATTATAAACTAGGCCTATGTGGTGCCCAAATTCTCACTTTCCACCACTATGCAGCCTGCCTGTCTTGATCAATAGCACAGTCACAAAGAACACCCTCAGCTACATGGAGAACCATCATTTCACCTGTTTCCAAATTTAAACTCTAACAATGGCAAGCAATCATTGTAAATATTGCTGTACTAGATCTTCACAGCCAAGATACAGTACACCTAAGGGGAAAAAACACATGTAGGTTCTCCAGTATTCCTTTTGTTATCATTATCCAGTGTTAATGATGAAAACATATGGTTACATCTATAAAATTAGCTTAGAAATTAACCATGAAAATAAGAGCTCTTACATTAAACACAGGTTAATGTAAGGTTACAATATTCCACAGTTATAGGATGAACTCTACAAATCTACACAGGTTATGCTATATTTGGCGGGAAACCCAAAATATTTAAAACAATTGGCAAATTAAAACAAGCTTCCAAAGCTTGGTTTAAAAAATTTTTTTTTTAATGTGTAAAACATGAAACTGTATAGACAATATTCTTAATGTAAAATTACATGAAATAGCTTCAGTATGGAAGGGTAACAGCACTAGATATACTCATAGCTTCTCTTTATGAGAAAGATGTCAGTGGTAGGGAGGGAAAAGTACCAGGATAACTTATTAAGGAAACTTAAAACAGCCAATTAGGTGCCTTTATTTTTTGCGATTACAAGAAATTGGCTACTTTTTTTTTTTTTTTTTTTTTGAGACGGAATCTGCCTCTGTCGCCCAGGCTGGAGTGCAGTGATGTAATCTCGGCTCACTGCAACCTCCGCCTCCCAGGTTCAAGCGATTCTTCTGCCTCAGCCTCCCAAACAGCTGGGACTGCAGGTGCGTGCCACCACACCCAGCTAATTTTTGTATTCTTAGTAGAGACGGGGTTTCACCATATTGGCCAGGCTGGTCTTGAACTCCTGACCTCGTGATCCACCCGCCTCGGCCTCCCAAAGTGCTGGGATTACAGGCGTGAGCCACCGTGCCCGGCCGAAACTGGCTACATTTTAATGTAGTGTCCTGTTTGGGAAAGAAAACAGTAGCTTCTCCACTGTAGAAAGCAACAGAGAAAAGTGGAAAAAGCGTGGCATCAGAATGAGAGAGAATCAGTGGTTCCCGGACTTAACAGCTAAGCAACTAGATAATTCACTCAACATACCTGAGGGCCCAGTTTCCTTATCAAATAAAAGGTTATAGAACAGTAGAGTCTGGCTCAGAGCCCTCAATATAACAGCTAGCTATTAATATTATGTCAGTAAAGTGAAGATGATAAGACTATTTATATTTCAAGAATTGTAGAAAGGATTAAATACAGTATTTTTTTTTTTTAAAGATATGGGACCTCACTATGTTGCCTAAGTTGGACTCAAACTCCTGGCCTCAAGTGTTCCTCGTGCCTCAGCCTCCCAAGTAGCTGGGATAACAAGTGCACACCACTGTGCCTGGCTTTAGAATATCATAATAAACCTTTCTATTCTTGGATTTATGTAGCATTATCTACAAAACAGAAATTGATTAAATTTATTAAATGATTGATTTATTAAATAATCAAATATCCTAAAAACTTTACCCTCACAAAGGCCTTTCTAACATATTTTGAATCTAAAATCTTTCAAGTAGCACTCATTCACATTACTCCAAAGAAAATAATGAAGAATCATGAATTTCACTGAGCAGCAATAATGGAGTCCCTACCCTCCACTTTTGCACAATATAAGGAAATGCTTAGAATGAACAGAAGTTTTAAAATACAACACTATTCTGTCAAATGTGTAGATTTTTACATAGCAATTCTTACTTTAATAAATTTAATCCACAGTTTACTTTCATGTATTTTCTTTTACCTTTTTGGAGTATATATATAAGTTTGGTGTTCTGCCTGGTACTGGAATGCCAGCTTTAGTTAGCTTTATGAAATACTTCTGTACTCGGCTGGCAACCTAAGGAAACATGACAAGTCTCTTAACACAATGAGATGACATACAATACCTGAGTCGTTTTTAAAAATTAAAACGTACATGAATATCTAATGAATGCTAAGAATTCAATACTCATCATGAATCTAGAAATAACAATAAACTGCCACCAAATACACATATATTTTAAAATCTAGGCCAAACAAAAATTATTCAAGTAAATTTAAATTTAATTCTAAAGCTAAACACATATTTCAACTTGTGAACACTTACATTTGTAGTATAAAAACACATCTATTAATATAGATGGGAATATGAAGGAGTAAACTGCAAGATACATTTTTAGAAAGACAACCAGGAAATACTAAGGCAATGAAACAAATCTGTTTGCTCAGTATAACCAAAAAGTATGCAATTAGTATATTTAGTAAGCATTCAAGAGAAACTAAGTCCATTATATGTTCATTTTTTAATATTTCGTAATGATCCAAAGCAGAAGTATCTCAAGTTGTTTCTGAAATCAAAGAAAATATATACAATTTTTAAAAAAAACACCACATACTACAGCACTCTGTAGCTGAAAGTGTTATGGCAGATCGCCCAATGTCAGCTGCATTATTCTCCTTTATTAAAAAACTACCAAAAGCATACCAGCAATCTGCAGTCATCTCCTCAATTACCTGTTTTGCTGTCCTGTTGCCCAGTTCATCTGCTATCTTCTGCCAGCGTCGAGATTCTACTTCTTCAGGAGGGTATTTGATGAGTAGCTGTTCCAGCTTTTTCTAAGCCATACCCAAGACCAAATTTAAGAAAATATGTATTTAATTTTAAATATTGAATTTCTAAATAAATACATTCACATTTCATTTCAAAGTGTAATACTCTCTCCCACCTTTGGTGGTTACATAATTAGAAATCCTCACGGTAGGAAAAATTTCTAGTTAGAAACTTAAGACTTCACAGGGAACAATGAAATTAAAGAATAAAGTTATGAAAGAGCTTAGAAAAGTTTTCTATTCACGTAAGTAAAAATATCTCATAAGAAAACAGAAAATAAGTAAACAAATTGGTAGATTACACATTTTAGTGATTTCCACTGACCATCTTTTCTTACTTTTCTTTCCCCTACAGTTTTGACAAAAACGTGTAAATTCACTTAAATTTCGACTATTAAAAGAGGTTTTTCCTTCTTTTGTATGGTCGTTTATTCAAATATTTGATTTTAATATTCCTTCTTGTCGCCTATATCTTCTCATAGTCCTAAAGATGCAGAAAAATCTGGATGCTTGAAATAAATAGATTTCCCAAAGCTTTTTATAAACTGTTAAACGTATAGCTGTGGGGTTAACAGCCATATGAGACAAAGATGTGCCTCAAACTTCACCCACTAACAACCCTAGCCATTAGCCAAAAAACAATTCTAACTGTATGCCAAAACTGACTTGACTTCCTCACCTCCCTTCGACAACAAAAATAAGAACGCACTTTGAAGCTCAGCTTTACTGGCCTCAGGTTTTTCTCTCTCCCAAAGCTACATTACAAAAACATCTATTTTATTCTATCCACTTCTACTCCCCTCTCAAAACCCAGGTTCCTTCTTTTAAAATTATCCCCAAACAAAAGTTTACACATTCTCAAAATCCAAAATTCTTGACGTATGCAAAAAGGTATACAAAAATAAGCCTAAATATTTAAAACTCATGGCTAACAGGCATCACATACAACAATATACACCTGACTCAAAATACAGGCTCTTTTCTTTTTGAGATGGAGTCTCACTCTGTTGCCCAGCCTGGAGTGCAGCGGCATGATCCTGGCTCAATGCAACCTCTGCCTCCTGGGTTCAAGCAATTCTCCTGCCTCAGCCTCCCGAGTAGCTGGGATTATATATGCACACGCCATCACACCCGGCTAATTTCTGTATTTTTAGTAGGGTTTCACCATGTTGGCCAGGTTGGTCTTGAACTCCTGACTTCAAGTGACCCACCCATATCAGCCTCCCAAAGTGCTGGGATTACAGGCGTGAGCCACTGGACCTGGCCTCATAATACTGACTCTGATATTAACTGTTTACTTGTTTTTTTAAGCCTACACGATTTTGAAATATCTATTACCTGTTCTTCAACAGTCCACAATTGGTTAAATGTTTCAGGTTTGGTATCATCACACAAGCGTCCTCTTATCATCTGCACATAAGACAAGGCTTTTGTCAGAGAGAAAATAACAACATCTATCCTTTGATATAGCCAAATAACATGCAAATTGTGGAATTTTTAAATTAATTTCAAAATATTTGAGTAAATTTATTTTTTAATGTATATGCTTTTTTTTTAACTGTTTACAAAATGCCTTCACATTATTTTATTTTGTTTGGTTTTATACTCTCAGCAATCCTGTGAAACACATAATAGTACTGTAACTTCATTTTTTAAAAAAGGGAAAGGAAATGTGGGCTCAGAATTGAAAAGTAACATGTCCACTGAGGTTCATCTAACTAAGGCCAGGACTCAAATCCTGGTCACATTTCACTACACACAAAGGAACTACTATTTTTAGAGTAAATACTATGTGTCGGATACTGTACTAGGCACATTGCATATACTACCTATTTAACCCTCACCAACAACCCTACAAGATAGGTAATATCAACTACATTTTATACAAAAGGAAACTGCAGCTTAGAGACTTCAACGTAAATGATGTCTGAAGGTTCACGGCTAGTAAGTTAGGACTCCAGCCTAAGTTTCTCTTAATTTCAAAGTTCTTATCTCCTTTATCTTCCAGTGAAAGACTGCTTTAATTTTAAGAACACAAACCAGCAAAATGTTAAATTGTTTTGTCTAAAATTCAAATTCTCCTACTCCAATATTTCACACTGCTTACCTGAGGACGACTGCTTGAGCCTTCTGGACCATCACTCAAAGGCAACATAGAATACGAAAGGGACTCTCCATCCTTCTTAGGATCTAAAGGACTTTTTGGTCTAGCAGGTAAACCTACTGAAAAATAAGACCACATACAGAACTGTTAAAGCAAAACATTGCCAGATATTTTTCTACTTAAATTCTTATCATATGATTTCTTACCTTTATCAAAAACTAGCTTAACTCTTCTAGTATGTCTTTTACGATTTTTAAATTCTCTTTCAAAATTCCCAAGGCTATGGGTATATTGGTCCCATACGATCTCAGGCAATTGAACAACTCTCTGTGGATATGGAAGCCCAATATCAGCCTGGAGGCAGGGGAGAAAAAACAAAATAAAGTAAAAGTCTAAATTTAATTAAAGAAATAATCCACCACAGTCAAATTTTCAGATGACTCCAAATCCAAATAATCAACGGGGCATTTCTATTCATGTTTAAATCCAAGAGACAATAAAGTTAATTAATATAGTCTAAATATTAAATGCTAAAGATGATAAGTAAAGAAATGAATTTAGCAAAACCTAAGTACGACTTCTAGATGGAGGGCAGTGTCTTTTAAAATAATGATAATAATATAAAATAAAACTAACAACCCATAAATGTTCTCTGCATTCCATATACCAATATATATCACCAGTTTCATTAATATGAACTAGGAGGAATTTTTTATATGTCCACTAAAACAAACATGTTACCAGTCAACAACATAACTAATATGATAAACCTAAATAAAATAGGCAAATTGAGTTGGCATGAGCAAACCCAGAAAAATAGAAGAATCAATCTTTTAAATTAAACCTAGTAGGAAAATTTTTTTCCAAAGAACATAGGACTTTCATGGTAATTTTTTTCTTTTTTTAAGTCCCAGATGCTGATAATTTCATGGTTATTAAAATATCTTAATTTAATATATTTCCGTGTATTTTTATAAAAAATTATTAAGATGGTCAACATCACATCTTTATTTCTGAAATAAAGTGAAAAGAAATTCCATTCTAGGCTGAGCACAGTGGCTCATGCCTGTAATCTCAGCACTTTGGGAAGCCAAGGCTGGTGGATCACTTCAGGTCAGGAGTTCAGACCAACCTGGCCAACATGGTGAAACCCAGTCTCTACTAAAAATAAAAAAATTAGCCAGGTGTGGTACAGTGCATTTGCAGTCCCAGATACTCAGGAGGCTGAGGCAGGAGAATCTGTTGAACCTGGGAGGCAGAGGTTACAGTGAACTGAGATCAGGCCCCACTGGACTCCAGCCTGGGTGACCTAGTGAGACTCCATCTCAAAAAAAAAGAAAAAAGAAAGAAATGAAAGTCCGTTCTAAACTAAACCTGAAAGTGAAGAATCAGGAAATAATCAACTGCATGCAAATCTAGTAAATATGCCTAATTGCATCTTTTTGCCTACCCGGGAAAGCAAATGAATGAAATTAAGGTTAACAAATTTTTCATTAGTAAAGTAAAAATTTCGTTTCAAATTTTTACTTTACTAACACCATCTGTTTTAGTTGAATCCATTGTAAATAACCATTATAAGTCTTATATCTTTTTGTACCAGTAAATTATTTAATAACAGCAATGCAGAATCAATAAACACTTCAAGGGGCCTCATTTTAACACAGAAGGTACACCAAAATTCTAAAAACCTTAGAAGTTTTAACAAATCAACATATAGGCTCTATATCTATTACGATATTCAATGTTTTCTAAAAGCATGAAGAGAAAGAAATGTTTGCCAACTAAATAATATACCTAGGAAAATTCAAATAATAAATTAACACAACTAGTGAAATAAAGTCCCCAGGGCTGCTCTCCTAACACCTGGTAGACCACTTTTGTAACTCACTAAAAACAGGTAACTCATAAAGATACTAAAGTTGTCATACAAGATAAGGTTTCGTTTCTTTTTTAAGAGGAGGATGCTTTTTCATCATTTTTCAGTTTTAATCTTTTCATACAATGCTGATTAATATTATACCTCTCAAATTTAATGAACAATTAGTGGGTCCCTATTACAGCACAAATGCACATCAAGATCATCTCCATATTTACACACCAAGAAACTCATTATAAAAACCTGTATCGCTTTTAAGTGGTTAAGTGTTAAACATGAAAGTTCTGTTTTCAGAAAAACAAAATTATGGAGAATTTTCTCACTTAAAAAAAGCATTTTAAAATTAAGTAAAATTTATACTTCTTCCTCATGGACTTGGCTATCGTAACTCTAAAGATATTTAAAATAGATTTTGTTTTGATCACCATTGTTTTCTCTCTCAATATGCACAAAGGTACTAGTGTGCAAAAGCAGCCCAGAAACAGAAGTAGTTAATCAATTCTGAAGTACTTTTTTCTTTTAGCTTTATTAATCCCTAAGTCCTGAAACAGAGGAGGAAAAACACTCAAAGAAGGGGAAGATAACAGGAAACGCTAGAAAAAAAATGGCTAAGGAATAGGACAAGTTCCCATACAAATATCCAATAAAAGCTTCTAGCTATTTTCATTTGGATATATTTTATTGTGTGCCTGGTGGAGGTGGAAGAAGTTGGTATCTTGCCTTAAGTAGTACGGCTGATTATAGACGAAAAAAATTAAACATTTTAAAAAGTATATACCCATAAAAAAGAATTAACCAAATTCTCTTAAGCTATTCCCAAATAGATCTTAGTAAATCTTAAAAACGGTTCAATGTATACCTTCTTCTGGAGTTTTTCCACAAATCCAATGGGATTTTTCAGTGCTTCTCTCTGGTGCCTGCCTAAACTTTCAAGGTCTTGGACTGCTTGAGAACGCTGAGCCTCGAGTACAGCAATCGTCTGTAATAGTCTCTGATAACTACAGAGACAAAGAAAAATATTTCACAAAAATTTTCTAGTAACAACAATAAATAAAAACTGAGTTCAAGCCATGATCTACTATTAAGTCACACAGTCTTTTAAGAGTTACCTGAAAGAGTTTAGTAAAACATATTACTGGGAATAAATGAGGTCTTCCTGAGTTACGAAGTACCTACAGAAAATAAGAGTTAGAGAAAGCAAAGCCTTCTTCCCCCATCTTAAGTTTTTAATTCTTGAACCTGAACAAGTACCAAAATAAAAGAGCATTTTGATCTTCCAACAATCAAAGTCGTTAAGAAACTGCTAGATAAAAAAAAATAATTAAAATGATAAAATCTTAATACTAGGAGGAATCACTCAATTCAGGCACTTGGTTGTACTCTGTTGAAATAGGGAAATCTGAGGTATGTTTTCTCGCCCAGAGACACATGACAGTGTCACATAATTCCAACATGATTTTAGTCTCATGATTTCCATTTGCTCTATTATACTCTCCCTCCTATTTTAAAGGTTTACTTTTCCATCAACAAATCTGTTGTTTTTTTCCTCTGCATGAAAGATAAAGACAAATGTTCAATTCTTAAGTATTAATCATTTAAAGAGAAGAAAGGCCATAAAGATATTTATACTTTCCTGCTTGCAAAGGTCCATTTGGCACAACAAACATATAGTTTTACCCACACAAATATATTACATGTCATTATCCTGAAATCTCACTACATCTATTCTAATATTCTCCCTGTTTAAATTGTCCTGCCTCTCTAATATTTAACTTCACATTGTCAATACACATAGAGAAATACATTAAACCCAAAGCTCCGAATGCTCAAATACATTTTGCAAAACAACTCAAGGAAAAGTCACTCCAAGTTCACTTTAAAATAACTGGTTAAATCCTTAAAGTATAAGCAAAGCACAATTTTTCTATATGGCTTCAGATAACTTTCATTTTGTTTCCTACTAGACTAAACTCCATAATGGCAAGTTCATCTGTTTTGTTCATTGTTTTGTTTAGCTAGTATGCAACATACTTCCCAGCACATAGATGTTCAATAAATATTTTCTAAATGAATAGATATTCTGCGAATCTTTTAAGTTCAGAAGTAAACAAACAGCAGAAGTATCAAAGGTGAAATACTGCAGTTTTGAAGTTCACAGGCCGTCATGGCAACATGATGTTCTCTATCAGAATACTTTTCACAGCCTCCTCTCTAAAACAAATCTTATTCTTGTTTTCAAGTCCTTGTTAACTAATCCTTGATGAAATTTTTAATAATTAAGGTAAAACTGCTAACACTGAAGGGCAAGACTCCTCTCCAGCTAGAGATATTTCATTTAAAACTAGAACTATGAGTGGGAAAGGTAGAGCTATACTAAGTCACTACTGGATAAATTACAGAGGGTAAATCTAAATTCACTTTCACTAAGCCTTCTTTCGCTTTGAGGTGTATGCAGTGTACAAATACTGTCTCAGCTGGCTGTTTCTCCTAAGCAGGCTCACATAGGCTCAATCTTAGGGTGATGGTAGTGATCTGAATGCTAGAAGCTGTCCTCTCTATACAATGCTCTTAACTGTCATACTTCACCTTCAGAATTCCTATCCCACCAGCTGAATACAACCAAAGACTTATATTGCTTCTATCCCTGTTTTAAGCAGGAGTTACACACTTCGGTATCACTTTAAAAACAACTGTGAATCTATTAAAACTTCAGTAAATGCTGTAGGCACAGTAACAACTAATAAGGCACAAGTAAAAATAGGGTTACAAAAAAACAAGCTTGAAAAAGGTGCTACAGTCAATTACATTGGCAGCCGTCTTTTTGTTAGGTTTGGAGCCAACAGACACTGGGAAGAAGGGCCTCTAATTTGAAGCCAACAAATTACCACAATTTTACAGTATGTAAATTATTCCACAATAAATCTGACTTAAAAAATAATTCCAACAAAGATGGCAAATAAAGTACAGTTCTTCAATTCTGCTTCCATTTAGTTAAGACAAAATGATTATCAGATTGGAAGGCCTATGATAAACATTGGTAAAGTCTTCAAGCTCAAAATAATGAAGACTCTAAGAAAATAGTAAATTCAAGTCTTCTGTCCCAGATAATTGGAATTATTTCCCAGCATACTCAGACACTGCACCAGTAAGATTACCATATATATCCATGAGCAGATATGGAAGAAATTATTTAAACAAAACTGAGGTGACATCTAAAAAACAGTAAATATAGACAAATCTATTTTCAATCCTGCTCACCCACCTACACAAGCAAACTACAGAAGCTGATCCAGGCATAAATCCAAGGCAAGATTCAATTTTTCATTAATTCAACAATTATCTACTTAGAAAACAAAGCATTATCCTAAAAGCATTAGTAATTATCAAGATAAACCAGGCATGGAGTCTAAGTGTAATAGAGGAGCTACAATTATACCACGGAGGAACTAGATGAAGTACAAATAGGGCTGGATTGGTTGTGTTGCTGGGGATGGAGGATGGGTGTATGAGGGTCCATCATACTAGTCCATCTAGTTTTTTTTATGTTTTAAATTCTCCACAATGAATGTTTAAAAATCAACTCCAACTTTGACCCATTTTTTTTTTTTTTTTTTTTTTTTTTTTTGAGACGGAGTCTCGCTCTGTCGCCCAGACTGGAGTGGGCAGTTGTGCGATCTCGGCTCCCTGCAAGCTCTGCTTCCCGGGTTCAGGCAATTCTCCTGCCTCAGCCTCCTGAGTAGCTGGGACTACAGGCGCCTGCCACCACACCCGGCTAATTTTTTGTATTTTTAGTAGAGATGGGGTTTCACCATGTTAGCCAGGATGTTCTCAATCTCCTGACCTCGTGATCCGCCCGCCTCGGCCTCCCAAAGTGCTGGGATTACAGGCGTGAGCCACCGCGCCCAGCCCTTTGACCCATATTAATGGGGGAGGTGCCAACTGTACTACTCCTTCTGGGCTGATCAGATCACAGCTGCCACTGCATTCAGCTATGCTTTAAGAAAGACAAACAGGTTCATAAATAGACAAGATGGATGAGAAACAATGTAAGATGAAATAGCAATACAGTTGGCCCTTGAACAACACAACACAGTTTGAACTGCGTGGATCCACTTATACACAAATTTTCTTCTACCTCTGACATCCCTGAGACAGCAATACCAACCCCTCCTCTTCCTCCTCTACCTCAGCATACTCAATGTGAGGACAATGAGGGTGAATACTTTTAGGTTGGTCCACTTTCACTTAATGAATAGTAAATATATTTTCTCTTTATTATGATTTTCTTAATAACATCTTCTGTTTTCTAGCTTACTTTGATGCAGGAATACAGTATAAAATACATGTAACAGACAACATTTGTGTTAATCAACTGTTTATGTTATATAGTAAAGCTTCTGGGTCAACAGTAGGCTATTAGTAGTTAAGTTTTAGGGGAGTCAAAAGTTATACATGGATTTTCAACTACACAGGAGGTCTATGCCCAATCCCTGTGTTGTTCAAGGGTCAACTGTGGTGTCTAACATTTACTGAATGTGTACTACATGCCAGACAAATGTTGTATTTTAAATGTAATAACTCAATCCTCACAATAAATTTATGAGCCCAGTACCAACATTCTTAATTTTAAAGATAAGGAAACCAAGCACAGATTAAGTAACTCCCCAAGATCATACAAGCTATTTATGGTGGAGCTGCAATGTGAGGAATGGTTAAAGACCCTGAGAATATTTAGTCAAGAAATGAAAACCTCCACTAGAATACCATTTCCATTTTTACTTAACAAACAGCTATGCAGGAAAAAAAAAAATAGACTTGTTTTATAGAGTATAAAGGGTCAAACCAGGAGCAAATTGTGATAAAGACACAATATGAAGAAAAACCTTGTCTCAGTCAAAACTAATAAAAGATGGTAGGATAGCACCCAATCACCATAGATGTTCAGACAGATATTTAAAAGAAATTCAAGCACTAAAAACCTGAAACTCTTTAATTCCAATAAATATCCTACTTTTACTTTTGCTACTAACTGAACCAAGCAAGAGAATAGAATAATTCAAAAAAAAAATTACACATATTTTTGCCTGGATAAAATCATAGTTATACCTTTTCCGTAAGGATAGCTTTGTATTAAATCTATTAAAATTATTTGTTATTTATGTCTAAATCTAAATCTTACACAATGCTAACAACAGTGAACTTACTTGTGTCAAAGAATTAGGGTTTTCTTATTTTCGCCTTTTGAGACAGGGAGTCGCTGTGTTACCCTGGCAGGTGGGCAATGTCAGATCATGGCTCAATGCAGCCTCTACCTTTCAAGCTCAAGCAATCCTCTCACTTCAGCCTCCCACGTAGCTGGGACAGGTGTGTACCACCATGCCCAGCTACTTTTTAAATTTTTTGTAGAGAAAGGGTCTTGCTGTGTTGCCCAGGCTGATCTCAAACTCCTGGCCTCAAGCTTTCCTCCCACCTTGGCCTCCCAAAGTGCTGGGATTATAGGCGTGAGCCCCCACACCCAACTAGAACTGTTTTTACTTTTACATCTCCAACAGAAAGACATTTTAGCTTTATATATTTGGCCAAAGTATAAATGCCCTTTCAAGTCCTTATCTAAGTTATTTTTACTACTTTTCAATATCCAAGTCCTCTTGAATTATTTACATTCATGAATATAAAAACATTTATATGAAAGAGTATACAGGTAAAAATCCTGACATCTGAAGAGAACATCAAGGAATTAGCAATCTGGAGGTTGATTTTATTTATTTATTTATTTGATGGAGTCTCACGCTCACCCAGGTTGAAGGGCAGTGGTGCAATCATAGCTCACTGCGGCCTCAAACTCCTGGGCTAAAGTGATCCTCTCGCCTCAGCCTCCCGAGTAGCTAGGGCCACAGGTATGCCACCATTCCCAGCGAATTTTGTTCTCTGGAGTTTGATTTGGTTTTGTTTTTTTTGTAGGGACAGGGTCTCGCTTTGTTGCCCAGGCTCGTCTCAAACTCCTGGCTTCAAACACTCCTCCCGCCACAGCCTCCGAAAGTGCTAGGATTATAGGCATGAACCACTGTGCTCGGCCTATAAGTTAATTTTACTGTTCAATTTCTAGGCAGTAATATTACATACACAATAATCAGGGAGGGATGGAAGGAAGGCGTGCAGGAGGGAGGCACAGACAGGCAGACAGAAACAGAAGGAAAGATTTTATATTCAACTGCATCAGAATCTTTTTCAAAAAACTAGATTTCCATTTCTACTGTGGTAACAACCCTTAAGATTCCATGGGCATTTGTAATCTAAAAAAACTAATGGAGAAACATTTTTAAAAATCTGTATCAAGGACACTCTGCCAAAATATCAGCCTGATTCTTCAAAACTCATTAAATAGTGTCATTAAAAACAAAAAAGAGGGCCAGGTGCAGTGGCTCACGCCTGTAATCCCAGCACTTTGGGAGGCCAAGGCAGGCGGATCACCAGAGGTCAAGGGTTCGAGACCAGCCTGGCCAACATGGTGAAGCCCCTGTCTTTACTAAAAATACAAAAATTAGCTGGACATGGTGGTGCATGCCTGTAATCTCAGCTACCTGGGAGGCTGAGACAGAAGAACTGCTTGAACCTGGGAGGTAGAGGTTGTTGTGAGCTGAGATCATGCCATTGCTTACTCCAGCCTGGGTGACAGAGCAAGACTCCGTCTCAAAAAACAAAAAAAGAGGGACAGCTATTTTACAATAGGAGTCTAACTAAAGTTTTATTGGAACATAGCCACACTCATTTGTTTACGTAATTTCTATGGCTGCTTTCTAGCTATAATGACAAAGAGGAGGAGCTGCAATAGAACCACATTATCCACCAAGCCTAAAATATTTACTATCTGGTCCTTTAAGAAAGTTTGCCAGGCCATGCTCTAGATTAAAGGACACAAGGACACGACAAGCAAATGTAATGCATAATCTTGGGCTAGATCCCCCCAGAGGGTTAAACAGCTATAAAGGACATTTTTGCAGATAAATGGAAAAATTTAAATATAGATTGTGCAGTATATAATTTTATTGTACCAATGTTAAATTGCTGGAGTATAATAATGGTATTTAAAGTTATACAGGGAAATGCCCTTCTTTTTAGGAGATATTTGCGGAAGTATGAGTGATGAGTCTACAACCTACTTTTAAATGACTCAGCAATTTTAAAAGTACATTGTACCAGATGGGAAGGAGAATAAGGGTAAAAGGAGAGAAAATACATTAGAAAATGTTAAATTGTTAACAACTGGTGAATTTAGGTGAAGGTTATGCAGATTCTTATCATATTACTGTTTTAGTTTTTCTAAGTTTTATACTTTTCCTAAATAAAAACCAAGGAACAAAAAGTCTTCATTATACTTTGCTACTCAAAAAGAGCAGCTTGATTTCCCTATGAACACTGAGCCTCATTAAACATACTGAAAATAACCAGAGGACATAAGGTGACGTAACGATAAATATATGTATGCAGCAGGCAAAATTTTAAAAATTATTTAGTGAAATAAGAGCTGTATAATAAAGATGCTTTCTCTTCCTTAATGAAGGGCTCAAAGAGTTTACAGGAAGTGCAAATTCAGTAACTCACAAATAATCTCCCACTTTCTTTCTCTTTCTTTTCTTTTCCTCCCTCCCTCTCTCCTTCTCCCTCTTCGTTCTTTTCTTTCATTAGAGATGGTGTCTCACTCTGTTGCCCAGGCTGGCGTACACAATCATAGGTCACTGCAGCCTCAAACTCAGGGCTCAAGTTGTCCTCCCACCCCAGCCTCCCAAGTAGCTGGGACTACAGGCGCATAGCACCATGCCTGGCTAATTTTAAAAACATTTTTGTAGAGACAGGTTCTTGCTATGTGGCTCAGGTTGGTCTTGAACTCCTGGCCTCAAGGGATCCTCCCAGGTCAGCCTACCAAAGTGCTGGGATTACAAGGCATAAGCCAGGCCCACTCAATTTCAATAAAACTCCAGAAGTCAATGGTGATCAAAAGCCTTTTATGATATTCTGTGTTAAGACATAAACTAATACCTCAGCTCCCAATAATATGTTTTCCAGGTATAAAGATCAACTCTGTATTGAAAATAAGTAAAACCCTGAATTTAAAATGAGCAAAGAAAAAAACAGGTACTTGTTTATTTCAGAAGTATGGACAAATCAGCAAGATACTAAGCCCAAAATCTAAGTGAAAGAATAAACTGACAGGGGAAAAAGGAGAACTAAAATTGCTTTTGGCTTGAGGACAGGTACTGAACCATGCAAGCTTGAGCTCAATTTCCTACACTTCACTTGGCCAAGGAACGTAAGACAAAGCCACCAAGATAGATAGTCTCTCCCCATTAAGCTGGGACCCTATCCCTCACTCCAACCCCCAAGGAGAGTTGCCTTGGGACTGAGGAAAGAATACATATTTACTGCCCCAAATTATATTAGCTGGGTGGTCCCCAAAACCTCAACCCATGACTACAGTTTAAGTCAATGGCCCTGGACTGGGACACAACTCCCTCCCACCTCCAACCCTGAATCAAGATACCCACAGAAGCAAATGCAATCCTGTCTAGAGAAATATGTTTTCATCCTGGGCCTCAAAGATAATCCATAAGTAATTTTCCAAAGAAAGTGAATAGCTCACATTAAAAAAGTTTCTCTCTGTCCCCCAGGATAGAGTGCAGTGGCGCGATCTCAGCTCACTGCAACCTCCGCCTCCCGGGTTCAAGTGATTCTCCTGCCTCAGCCTCTGAGTAGCTGGGATTACAGGTGCACACCACCACGCCTGGCTATTTTTTGTATTTTTAGTAGAGACGGGGTTTCACCATGTTGGTCAGGCTGGTTTCGAAATCCTGACCTCAAGTGACCTGCCCACCCCGGCCTCCCAAAGTGTTGGGATTACAGGCGTGAACAACCGTGCCCAGCCTGCTCACATTAAAAAATTATCAAGCATGCAAGAAAGCAAGACACAAAGAATAAGAATAAAAGCTGAGCTCAAAAATATTTATGAGGTATAGGAAACTACAAAAATTGAGCATGTAGCTTCTAAAAGGAAGCAAATAAAATATTTAAAAATACAGTAACTAAAACTAAAAGCTCAGTGGGTTCAGATTTTCACTTCTGGAAAACACAGACGAGGCAAATTCAGAACAAACTCTTCCCTGAAGACAACCAATATAAAGCTGGAGAAAATATTTGAAAGTTCTTAAAAGCATCAAAGAGCTAACAAAATTGTGAGTTATTACGAGGCAAAGATCCATAAGAAGATGGAAACCAGAAAGATAAAACATGTTTTTGGTGCACTTTTGCCTGGAGCAATTTATTGATCCAGAAGAGAGGACTGAGAGGCTGAGCAGTCCTTTTGACAGCTTAAAACAGTAGAAGATCAGAGTTGGAGTCTAGGGCCTATCAAGAGAGAACTTTGAAACCAGCCCAGCCCTTGGTTGGGATCCTGAAAGGCTATACCTTAGAACTAAGGGTGAACAGGAAACAAACAGCTTTCTCAGAACAGACTAGAATATCTCAGTTTGGAATTAATTAGTAAAGTTGAAGATGTACATACCCTAAGATCCAGACATCCCATACCTAGGTACGACCTCAAGAAACTCTTGAATATACACGGTGTAAGACATATATGTTCATAGCAGCCTTATTAATAACCCCAAAGTCCATCTAATACGAATGCTTAATATAGCAATGAAAATGGACATCTATTTACATAAACACATATAAATATCACAAACATAATGTATTACAAATGAACAGATACAGTATGGTTCAAAAGCATGAAAAACTAAACTTTATTGTTAAAAGGATACATATAGGTGGTTAAAAGTTTTTAAAACAGCAAAGAATTATTTTCTCAAAAGTAAGATCATATTTACCTCTGGGAAGAGGAAAGGGGCAAGGTATAACTGAAGAACTATTCCTAGGAGACTTGTGAAGTGCTATCAATATTTTATTTCTTAACCTGGATAGTGATTAAACAACTATAGGCTATTTGATTTCATAATTACTCTATAACTGTGCATAAATACTTCATTAGTCTTATATGCATAAGATATTGCACAATTTTTTTAAGGGAAAATAACTTTTCTAGGAAGAAAATGATCTACAAAGAGATCACCTGCACTCTTTAGAACTTTAAGATTCACTTAAGAGTCCTAGTTCAAGTCCCAGCTCTACCAGCAACTAACCATGGAACTTTATTCAAGTCATTAAACCTTGGGTCTTGCTTCTTTGTCTTTAAAATGAAAATGGACAAGATGGATAATTGCAAAAGCTTTTTTTCTAAGCAAAATATTCAAGGATCCTAAGATACTTGTACCACTCAGGTCACTCATTACTATATATTCTTTCTGAGTTGTAAATGGATTCCATTTATGTTGTATACACAAATACAGCTTAAGTCTCCACTTTCTTCATACAGAATCGTATCTGACAACTGGGCTTATTGGCTCTGCCCACAGCTAGAAGTATGCAAAGTTACTGCCTTCAAAGAGGAGAATATTTAAAAAGACCTATGTGATAAGTGTCTCCTACTTTATAGTGTCTACTCATGAGGCATAATAACTTTTCTCTCACAAAAGTCACTTCTAAAAGGAAATTATCAGGAATATTATGGCTGGTTTATGAAGAGACTGGCTGTTCCCTAGGTCACTAAACAGTATACTGCCTGAAGGCAAAAATTTTTGGTACACCTATCCCTTTAGTTCTTAAAATGAATGTCTTATTTTATTATATTGTGTGATTTTTTAAGAGGAAAGCCATTTTTCTACATCTTTAATGCTGTCCCATAGCATAGTAAGGTTCAAGAAACAGAAAGTGCTCATAAAAATGAAAACAGAAACTACAAAAGAAAATAAGAGCTGAGTAGTTATACAGATGGATGACTCTTCAATGACGACAGTTCAGATATAGTTCTAGACTATATTTAGAGCATTGTTTTAATATTCTGTTTATGACATCTTGGGAGTTCTTTAAGTATGCTAAAGGAACATACAAGCCTCAATTCTTTTCAACACTTAACACTTAAATGAACACATAAAAGACAAACTTGCCAAATTTATGAACATGAAGCTGAGAAGGATAGCAAATACTATAGATTTAAAAAATCAGGATTAAGAAATAACAGGCAAGCTAGAAAACTAGACCAACAAGAAGATAACATTTAACTACATAAACAAAAAATATGGCATTGAATTACAAAACAACCAGATAAGTATAGGATGGTATGAACTTGCCTTGACAGGCCCAAAAAAAAAAAAAAAAAAAAAAAAAAAATTGTGGTCCTCTCAGCTGGATCATTAGCTTACTATGAGGCAAAGTATAAAGTGCTGCTCAACAAACATTATTTGTAATATTATCTTGAACTTGCATCAACCCATTCAAACACTTACCATGCACATTCACTGTATGTTCTGTTACATCAACCATTCTAAAGGAGGCACATATAACCAACATGCAGCACTACCTTCAAGATCATTACAATTTAGGGAAGAAGATGTGACTGTGTGAACAGTAGTTGTTTATTTAAATATTGAAAAATAAGAAAGCTTATAAAATTCTTAGTGAATTCCTAGAATTTGCCAGAGTTTTAATGATTAATGTACTCTAAGAGAAATACACATATGCAAAATTTAACTAGCCATGATGAATGCATAAGCACGTTATGAACAAAATGATCATTTCAGGGAGATACAAACAATACATCATATAAGAAGTAAAAAGCAAGTTGAATCCTGAAAAATAGATGGGATTTCAAAAGGAAAGGCAAAAAGAGGTTAAGACATTCTAGACAGAATATCAAATATTACACCTTATCAGGCTTTTAGTTTCCTCTTCTACAAAATAGGAGACTCTCTAAAATCTCTGTCCAATTCCAGAATCCCCAGGAAGTAGAGCATCTATATATTTTTTAAAACTCCACAGATTATTGTGAAGCATCCCCTTCACAAATTATTGTAAAGTGTACCATTCTAATGCAATACGGAGTAAATGCAAGTTTTAAACAATTAAACGATGATACAAGCACACATCTGCATTTGGAAGGCTAATATGATCACAATGTATAAGATAAACTGGAGAGAGATGAAAATGGCAAAGGAAACTTCAAAGAAAGCTATGTAGCTGACGTATAAAATTACACTCTGAGCATCCTATTTAGCACCGAAGTTGTTAACTAACTGAAAAGCAGAAAACTTAAAGAAGAGGGTATACTGAAAAGCAAAAGAGGGTATACTGAAACTGCATTCAAGACACGAATACTTGCTACGTAGAAAAGAGAACAGACCTATTTCAAGTCATCCCACAGTCAAATCCAAATCACTGGGTAGAATTTCTGGGGAGGAATTTGAGGCTTAATACCAAGTAAAGATTTCTGTTATAACAAACAATGGTATGTGCTACTTCATAAGCTAGTGAATTCCCTAGAACTAGATAAACTGAAACAGATATTGAATGACTGACCATCAAAGGATGCTGCAGAGAGGTGGTATATGAGATGGAAGTTTGGATTAGACTTTAATCAAAGTTATTCTAAATCAATGTTTCTAAAGATACTAGGAAAGAACATTAAAAAAATTTTCTTCAGTCTAAAAGGCTATATATACTTTATGATTCTCATTATATGACAATTCATAAAAGGCAAAACTACAGAGACAATAAAAACATCAGTAGTTCCTAGAAGTTCAATGGGGTTGGAGGAGGATTGCATACATGAAGCAAAGGGAATTTTTTTTCAGACTGGTGAGGCGAAACTATTTCATATAACACTGCAATGTTGGGTATATAATACCATGCATTTATCAAAACCCATAAACCTTTTAAGCACAAATAATTAACCTTAATGTATACAAATTTTTTAAAAGTCATTTACAAGTTCAGGAATAAAAGAATCTGACTATATTACGAATGTCTCTAACAACCTCACTGAGGGGCAGGAAGAAAAGGTGCTGACCTATGTAATTGGAAATGAGTGGCATCTGTAAGACCAAAGGCAAGAGGAACTGTACATAGCACTGTATTCTAGTTGATAGAGTTTTTCACAATTCACAATTAACAATTCTGACACTGATGTCCATATATAATGAAATTAAATAATTAAATAGTTGACAGGTGGCCAGGATTGCCACTTCTGGAGTGGAAATGTACAGATAAACAAGGGAAGGAGGCTAGAATGATCCATGTGGTGACGAATTAGAGTTGGGAGTCATTACATGGACTCAGGTTTAGCTCAGTTTATAGATATGTGCATATACATGGGTTCATATACACAATTTTCTTGCTCTATCAGCTGAGACAGCTAAATAAAAGCAACAATGCCCCAGCAGCAATAAGCACATTTGGCACCCAAATTTTGGTTTCTAATACCATTCTCCAATAGGAACTAGGGTTCCCTGGACAGACGGCCGATTCTAGAACTAAGGGAGGAAATATACAAAATGAGCGTCAAGTATTTTATAGCGTCAACAAGTAAGAAGCCCTCAAAAAACAACAAAAAAAGACATCACCTTGATGGGGTTATATCACAGGGACACAAAAGCCAATAGAAAGGATCCCAACAACCAAAAGCTGGAACAATTTGAGCAACAATAAAGCAGTACCACATTATAATCCAAAGTATAAAACAACTGTCAGTCCACACTGATATAAATAAATGAGTAAATAAATACATGAGGAAAAAGAGAAAAAGTCTCCCTTGAAGAATTCCAAATAACTTATGCAGACACTCTGCCCTCAAGAATAGGGAACGCAGCTCCCCATTCCTTCAGTGTGGCCTGTGCATAGTGACTTCCTTCCAAAGAATACAGTATGAAAAGGGGAGAAAAAAAGAATAACTACAGTGGAGAAACCTGACCAACACTACCCTCAGCTGGGTGATTAAAGTCACATCAATAGCAATAAATCTTATTGCTAGTATGCACCCTGGTAGCATGTGATAGAAATGGCATTTTACTTCTAATTGTTTTCCTTTCAAAAACCCATAACCCCAGTCTAATCATGAGAAAAATATCAGACAAATTCAAAGAGAGGCATCTGTAATACCTGACTAGTACCCCTCAGAACTGTTCAGATCAACAACAAGGCAAGTCTGAAAAACTGCTCCAGCCAAGCGAAGACTCAGGAGACATGAAAACTAAATGTAATGTGGTATCCTACCTGGGATTCTGGAACACAAAAAGGACATTAGGTAAAAACTAAGGAACTCAATAATGTATAAAGTTGAGTTAATAACAATGTTGATTCATTAATTGTAACAAATGAACCATACCATACTACTATAAGATAGTAATAATAGAGGAAATTGGGTACAGAGTATACAGTAACCCTGTAATATGTTCTAGATATTTCTGTAAATCTAAAACCATGCTTTTTTAAAAGTCTATTTTTAAAAATAAATAAATACAGTTGACCCTTGAGCAACAACAGGGGTTAGGAGCACAGATGCTCCCACTGCAGTCTAAAATACTTTTGACTCCCGAAAACTTAACTACTAAGACTACTGTTGACCCAGAAGCCTTACCATATAACATAAACAGTTGATTAACAGATATTTTGTATGATACCTACAATACATACTATATTCTTAAAATAAAGTAAGCTAGAGAACAGAAAATGTTATTCAGAAAATCATAAAGAAGAAAAAATATATTTACTACTCATTAAGTAGAAGTGAACCATCCTAAAGGTCTTCATCTTCATTATCCTCACATTGAATAGGCTGAGGAGAAGGAAGAGGAGGGGTTGGTCTTGCTGTTCCAGGGGTGTCAGATGCAGGAGAAAATTTGCACATAAGTGGACCTGCGCAGTTTGAACCCATGTACTGTAAATATAAATTTATCAACCTTCCTTGTAGCCACTATTGCTTTATCTTGGAACAGCAAATGAGAAAGTATTTAGTTAAGGTACGTATTTAAGATTGCACCAGTTGAAATATCACAATTTAAGAGATCCCATCTGATTAATTTAAAATTTACCTTTTTATGTTAGCAAATTTATTGCCATTTATTTCTGGTTAAACATTAAGACATAGTGCAATCATGCCACCAGTTCCGGAACTCACCAATTTGTAAATAATTCTCAGCTGCTATCTAGATTCAATGGAGAGATTTATTCGAAATACCTTTTTAGATATTATCTCTATTTTACTTAAGAGTGACAGTTGCTAAAGCATTTCCCATGTTGTAAAACCTTTCTCAAACAAATCTAATCTTTAGACCTACTGTAGTTATATAACTTTAGCTATTAAGTAAGTACACTTCTACTGTTTCAATTTTAGTGCTTTAGCACAGTAGTTAAACAGGCCCCATTATATCTGGCACAGCTACTATATATTCTTAATACATTCTCATGAGGAGGCTGGAGAGACGACAAATTCAAGGGCAATAGTTCCTTCAATTTAGTAATGGTAGTCCTTTTATAGAATCATATTAGACCAACTTAAGTATTTACATGACAGTGGTTTTTAAAGAGTATTTAAATAAATAAATAAACAGTAAAAGTAGTATTTAGGTATACGAGCATCTGGTAAAGGCTCAGTTTATATAAATTTTAAAATCACAAGACAAAATTAAAACTTGTAAAGAAATTATTATATAGCTATTTGCTACCTTATAATATTATTCATTATACTTTTACAATTCTATTAATTTTATTCTTTATACTGGTATTACCTAACTTATATGCTCATTCCACAAATATTTATTGAATATACGTTAGTTATGATTACATATGTAATCATACTTATACTTGATGAAAAACCCTTTGAAATAGGTATTATTACCACTTTACAGATGACATAAACAAAATTCAGAAAAGTTAAGTATGGGTGGAATATTCTTGCCATACAATTCTTTTCATAATATAATTATTTACATATACTAATTTATCTGTAATACTGAGCTCAGATTTTATACATTGGGACAGTTAACCTACATCTAAAACTCAGAAATGATCCAAAACCTAAATGAGGCCTTAATTTCTTGCCTTACTTTTAAATACAGCAGAACGAGTAAAAAAATTAGTCTGTTTAACAACTCTTCCTGCTCTTATTCATCTGCTAGTACAAATACTAATTCAGTAACAGAATACAAAGGCAGAGAAAGAAGAGTACTAGATTTTTTAAAAAATTAAATGTATATATATCAGAGTAGACAATCTTCTAACAAAACATGTCATCCATAATTTAAAAGTTTTTATAACCTCAAACAATTGTACAAAAACACTTGCCTCTTTCCAAAAAGTCTTCATTATATATGTTATCTATGTTAGCCCTCAGAAAGAAGTATATTTTCTAATGTGTTTCAGATGTTATTTTCTTTTGCATGAAAGGTTTCATCAACAATCCTGAAAATATAGCCATTCTTCCAATGGCCTCTATTACAATGGTTACCAGGTTTCTCTTCCCAGAATCTATCCTAATTTGGAAGGTAGACTACATCCACATTAGAGTGCACAATATGTATATGTCCCTACAAGACTTAAAAAAAAAAAAATCATGTTTGACAGCTAAGCTGTATTCTCCTTGTTTTGTTTGGCTTAAAACTGTAAGAAAAGATTAGCCACTTGGTGTGGTTTACATAGAAGGCTTAAATAAGCCAAACATATACTCAGGCTAAAGTAAAGATGTTTAATATCTTTTTTCTTAGTTCCAAATACCTGAAGAACCAGCAAGATTTCACCCATTTATTCATTAATTCATTTTTACCTATTAAGCTAACGTACGGTACTAAGCACTGGAGATATAACAGTGAACAAATAGACAAAGAACTTTTCCTAACAGAGGATATCAGTCAAGGGAGAAAGCTGAGAAAATTATATTTATTTGCACAGTTAAGTAAATAAAATACAAGGTGTTAAGTGCTATAAAGACAGAAGCACATAATTTAGGAGGGCATCAAACAAAAATCTCTAAGGGTCAGGGGTGGCTTCCCAAAAGAAGTTCAACAGAGACCAGGCAGAATAAAGAGAATTAGCTGAGAAAAGGTAGTAAAAGGGAAAGGGTTCCCGGGGTTGTTCCAAACAGAAGAGATAACATGCAGAAACGTTTTCAGGCAAAGCACAGGACTTTAGGACCACAAACAGCTTTGGCGTGACTTGGAGTGAAGAAAGAGTTGAGGCTCAAGAGGAAGAAAGGAATCAATTACACAGTGCTCTATAAAACCAAAACTGTACTCAGACTAGACTAACTAGGACGGAGTTTTAAAGACAGGAATCAATTACACAGTGCTCTATAAAAGCAAGACTGGACTCAGACTAGACTGAGTTTTAACCTGAGTTTTCAGTCTGACTAGGATGGAGTTTTAACCTGGAGAATCACAATAGTTTTGCATTTTACAAAGATCATTCACATCAGAACAAGAAGAATGGATTAGAATGGAACAAGACTCTAGAGGAAGACCAATTAAGGAGCTGTTGTGATAATCCAAGAGAAAGTGGACTGTATTAAGGTAGTGGGGATGGAGATAGAAAAGGTAAGCAGGGTGAATTTGAGAGCTTTGTAAGATAGGCCCTATAGAACTTGGTGACTGTCTAGACAAAAATAATACCACAGAAACTGGAAAAATGTTTCAAGAAGGAGGGTATGACCTACCAAACCGACTACTAATGAAGAATCTAAGGTAAAACAATGAGATGTCTCCACTGGACTTCACACAAGGAAATCACTAGTAAGTCATTTCAGTGGAGTGATAAGGGTCAAACCTAGATTTCAATGGTAAGAGTAAGTGAAAGATGAACAAAACAGAAATAGAAAATACAATCAAGTTATTCAAGAAATTGCGATGGGAAGAAAGTAAATAGAACAGTAGTTGCAAAAGTATATAGGATATAAAAAAGAGGATTTTTTAAATAAGAAAAAATTGTATCATGTTTAAATGCTGATAGGAACAGGGCCAATAGAGAGGTTGATTTTGAAAAATCAGTGAAGAGTAAGAATACAGCAAGGTCCCAAAAGGGATAGGACCCAATTCACTGGCAGTAGGCTTAGCTTAGAGTAAAAGAGAGAAAGAGATCCCTTCATTTCCTTGTTTAAAAGACGGTTTACATTATCATCATCATTTTGCATTGAAAATTTAGTACTCATAAGATACTATGCTAAGCCCTTTACAACCTCTAGGAGTCCTATAAGTATTACTGCCCTCACTTTATAGATTAGGAAACCAAACTTCAAGAAGGTTAACTAACCTTGCCTAAGGTTTCAAGGGTGGATTTGAACCCACCTAAGCCTGACTGCCAAGAGCATAATCAATAGGCTATATACTCTCAGGAAGGATGGGGACAGATACAGACAAATTAGGTTTGGTGGCAAGATGTTGGCTGAGGAAGTTCCGCTCTGCTAGTCTGCTGAATTAGGATATGGCAGCTTAATGAAAGTGAAAAAGATTTTAAATAAACATAAAGAAAAAGCTGGTTAGAGAAACATGGAAGGTACAGGGCACCTGAGAGGCTCCCAACTATAATTGGAAACCATGCATTTAGAGTTGTAGCAATATGCAGAAATATGTGATTTTTCCTCAACAAGAGCAAAGACAATGGGAGAAAGGAAGAAAAACTGTTGGCAAGAAAGCTATGCACTTAAAGAACAGGCAATCTAAGCCACATAAGTAAAGGAAGCAAGTATAGGTAAGGGGAAATACAGAAAAGGTGCAGCTGTAACAAAATAAATAACTTCATGTATTCTTCTATGTATTTATCTCTCAATTATTACTTGTCCACCTATTCAGAGTAAACCAACAGCAGTACAGAGTGCATATTTGATTGATAAAATTAAAGAATCTATAATCTAAAGCATTGGCGTTGACCAAAGGTAATTACTCTAGCACTGAAATATTATACTTGGAACCCTAAATCATAATGCCAGTGACCAAGCAGAATTTCATTTATCATTAAGAACACTAAATAAGAGAAAACAGATGCAGGTCCAGACACAATCATTATTTTTACTTTTTTTTTTTTTTTTTTTTTTTTGAGACTGAGTCTTGCTCAGCTGCTCAGGCTGAAGTGCAATGGCGTGATCAGGGCTCACTGCAACATCTGCCTCCTGGGTTCAGGCAATTCTCCTGCCTCAGCCTCCCCAGTAGCTGGGATTACAGACATGCATCACCATATCTGGCTAATTTTTGTATTTTTAGTAGAGATAGGGTTTCACCATGTTGGCCAGGCTGGTATTGAACTCCTGACCTCGTGATCTGCCCACCTCGGCCTCCCAAAGTGCTGGGATTACAATATGAGTCGCCACGCTCGGCTACATGAGTTATGAGTATGATGAACAGGGTACTGCAATTTTTTTCACTCTATCTTCAAGGCAGTTTTAAATTAATTAGTCAGACCTAGGACTCTGAACTTAAATAAAAATTGCCATATCTAGCAGTGAAAAAAAAATAACTTCTGAAAACCAGAACATACCTATTTCTTTAAGAACCTGTCAACTTTTTTTTTTTTAAACAGAGTCTTGCTCTGTTGCCCAGGCTGGAGTGCAGTAGGATATGATCATGGCTCACTGCAGCCTTGATCTCCTGGGCTGAATCAATCCTCCCACCTCAACCTCCCAAGTAGCTGGGACTACAGGCGCAAGCCACCATGCCCAGCTATTTTTTGGATTTTCTGTAGAGTCAGGGTTTTACCATGTTGCCCAGACTGGTCTTAAACTCCTGGGCTCAAGTGATCCTCCTAACCTTGGACTCCCAAGTGCTACGATTATAGGAATGAGCCACCATGCCTGGCCCCAACTATTAATACAATAGAAATCATACCACAAAAAACCATACCTATGTTTTCTTTGCCTCAATAATTTTCTTCCAAGCAAAGTGAAGATTGTATTTCTCTTCCACCTGCAAAAGTAGGGTCATGGGAATCTCTTAAGAATAAAAGAAAAAGCTTCTAAGGGTCAGGTTTCCCAAAGCGGTGTAAGGACTAGATTATGTGCATGAATATCCCCAAGATGCAAAGTTAAACATCCGGGTGCCCATTTCCTGTCCCTAATCTACTAAAACACTCTCTAAATGCAGACCTAGGAATCCACACTTTTAACAGGACAAGGCAAAATTTTTTTATACTCAAGGTGTAATACGTAAGGTAAGTTTTATATAAAGATTATGAGCCACCGATTCGAAGAGCTTCTTCTTAAAAAAAAAGAGGAATATTTCAGATCTCAGATCTTATTTCTGACATAAAACTTTTAACAACAAAATTATTATTTCCGACAACAAAATTAAACTAAAATATCAAGCAGGCTGGGTGGAGCAGCTCATGCCTATAATCCTAGCACTTTGGGAGGCTGATGTAGGAGGATTACTTGATGCTTGGATTTTGAGACTAGCCCAGGCAACATAGTGAGAATCCATCTCTACAAAAAAAAAAAATTTAAAAATTACTGGGTATGGTGGTCCACACCTGTAGTCCTAGCTACTCAGGAGGCTGAAGTGGGAGGATCGCTTGAGCCCAGGATTCAAAGCTGCAGGCTGCTATGTCTCCAATTATGAGTAGCCACTGCACTCTAGCCTAGGCTAGAGATATTGTAGTGGGACGCCGTTTTAAAAAAATTGGTAATAGAGATGACTGAGGCTTCACAGATTAATTAAATTAGATTCTCTAAGGCAGGGCTAGGCATTCATATATTTTTATAACATCCCAAGTGATTCTAATGTGCAGCTAGATTTGAAAACCACTACACTGTATCATTCTTAAAAAGAAATAGATTCATTAAGAATTACTAGTAATAGAGAACAAACTGCTATTCATAAGTAAAATGAAATAATGAAATAACTCTAAACATTAAGGTACAAAGATAATATATAATTGCAACACAATTTTTTTAAAGTATTTGCAGGCTAGATTTCTAAAATCTTCGTAAATCAAGAAAGCAAGAATTACCAGCATCATCTACTAGAAGTAATATTTCTAGTAAACTACGTGAGAACAGGCAACTCAAGCATCCCCTATGTTCTAAATCCATTCCCTTAGATCGATAACCTTGTTGAATGGCTGTATACTTTTGAATGTAAACATGTTTAAATTAAGGCTTACCACACCTCAAAATATTTCAATAAGCATTTGATAGTATCAGTTTACACTTAACCATATTCTTTTTCCTTTTTTTCTCTGCCACTGTAGTGCAAAATACACTTAACCACATTCCAAAGTTTCCTATGTGGTATCTGATAAAATTTTCTAAAAGAATGCTTGTCATTGTTTATAGACCAGCTCCATTATCCATTTACACACGTATCCCCGCCAACACACAAATTTTTTTTAACTGCAAAGTGTAGGAGAAAATTTTTCACTTAGAAGATTTGGACTGAAAAAAATCCTAAAGAGGGGCAGAGCAAGATAGCCGAGTATAAGGCTCCACCGATGGTCCCCCCAAAAAGGAACACTAAATCTAACAACTATCTACCCAAAAAAACAGAACCTTCATGAGATCCAAAAATCAGGTGAACACTCACAGTACTTGGTTTTAACTTCATGTTGCTGAAAGAGGCACTGAAGAGGGTAGGAAAGACAGTCTTGAGTTGCAGATGCCACCCCTTCCCTATCCCCCAGCAGTGACCACAAGGCACAGAGAGAAAATCTATGATTAATGAAAGAGAGGGCACTCATCATGAGACTATATCAAATTCCGTGCTGCCATCACAGTAGAAAGCAAAACCAGGCAGCTAACGCCCGCTCACACCAGCCCTAGCCAGAGGGCAATTGTTCATTCAGTTCCAGCAACCCTGGCCACCTGGACTAAAGTGCTCTGGAGCATTAAATAAACTTGAAAAGCAGCCTAGGCCACAACTGCAGTTCCTAGGCAAGTTCTAGTTGTCAGCTGGGCTCGAAGCCAGGAGACATGGGGGGCATGTGACCTACTGAGACTCCAGCCAGAGCAATTAAGGGAGTGCTTGCACCACCCTTCCCCTAACCACAGGCAACACAGCTCGTGACTCCTTTCTTTCACTTGAGGAAAGGAGAGAAGAGTAATGAGGACTTTGTCTTGCATCTTGGTTATAACCCCAGCCACAGTAGGATAGGGAAACAGACAAGGTCATGAGGCCCCCATTCCAGGCCATAGCTCCCAAATAACATTTCTAGACACACCCTGGGCCAGAAAGGAACCCACTGCCTTGAAGGGAAGGAACCAGTCCTGGCAGCATCCATCACTTGCTGACTAAAGAGCCTGTGGGCCTTGAATAACCAGCAGTGACACTCAGGCAGTACATCATGGGCCTTGGGTGAGACTCTGAAATGTGCTGGCTTCAGGTGAGACCTAGCACATTCCCAGCTATGATGGCTATGGTGAGAAACTCCTTCTGCTTAAGAAAAGCAGAGGGAAAAGCAAAGTGGACTTTGTCTTGTACCTTAAGTATCAGCTCAGCCACAGTGGGATAGAGCACCAAGCAGGCTCTTGGGGTCCCCAATTCCAGGCCTTCGCTCTTAGATGGCATTTCTGGACTTGCCCTGAGCCAGAAGGGGGTCCACTACCCTGAAGTGTTACTCCCCAACCTGGCAGCATTGACTACAAGTTGACTGAAGAGGCCTTGGGCCTTCAGTGAAAATTAGTGGCAGCCTGACAGTACTCCCCATGGGCCTGTGGTGATGGTGGCCATGGGGTGAGGATCCTCTGCCTATGGCATGCAGGGAAAGGTGGGAAGCACCATGTCTCGTGGTTTGAGTGCTAGCTCGGCTGCAGGAGAATAGAACACCAGGTAGATATCTAAAGTTTTTTACTTCAGTCCCTGGCTCCGGGATGGCATCTCTAGACCTCCCCAGAGTCTCAGGGAACTCACCGCCCTGAAGGGAAGGACACAAGCCTGGCTGGGGTTGCTACATGAATATAAAGTCCTAGAGCCTTGAGCAAACATAGGCTGTAGCTAGGTAGTGGATATAGCGGGCCTTGGGTGAGACTCAGTGCTGTGCTGCCTTCAAGTCTAACCAAGCCCAGTCCCAGTGGTGGTGGCCACAGGGGTGCTTGTCACCCCATGCCCAGCCCCAAGCAGCTCAGCACAGAGAAAGAAACTCTATTTGAGAGAAAGTAAGGGAAGAGAAAAAGAATCTTTGCCTGGTAATCCAGAGAATTCTTTCAGATCTTATCCAAGACCACCAAGGTAGTATGTCTGTAAGAACTACAATGTTACTGGGCTTGGGGTGCCCTCTAATACAGATATAGCTTAGATCACAACACTCAAGTCCTTTCAAATACCTGGAAAGCCTTCCCAAGAAGGACAGCTACAAACAAGCCCAGACTGAGAAGACTAAAATAAATACCTAACTCCTCAATGTCCAGACACTGTAGTAGATGTCCAAGCATCTACTACAAGCATCAAGCCAACACAAGAAAACAGAACCTCACCAAATGAACTAAACAAGGCACCAGGGACCAATCTTGGAGAAACAGAGATATGTGACCTTTCAGACAGAGAATTCAAAATAGCTGTGTGTCTGTTCTCATGCTACTAATAAAGACATACTCGAGACTGGGTAATTTAGACAGGAAAGCGGTTTAATTGACTCACAATTCCACATGGCTGGGGAGGCCTCACAATCATGGCTGAAGGCAAATGAGGAACAAAGTCACATCTTACATGGGGGCATGCAAAAGGACTTGTGCAGGGGAATGTCCATTTATAAAACCATCAGATCTTGGGAGACTTACTCACTACTACAAAAACAGTATGCAGGAAACCATCCCCATGATTCAATTATCTCCACCTGGCCCTGCCCTTGACACATGGGGATTATTACAATTCAAGGTGAGACTTGGGTGGGAACACAGCCAAACCATATCAAACTGTTTTGAGGAAACTCAGAGAAATTCAAGATATATCATTGAGAAAGAATTCAAAACTCTATCAGATAAATTTAACAAAGAGATTGAAAGAAAAAGAAACAGAAATTCTGCAGCTGAAAAATGCAACTGATATACTGAAGAATGAAATCAGAGTCTGTTAATAGAAAAACTGATCACACAGAAGAAAGAATTAGTGAGCTTTAAGACAGGCTATTTGAAAATACAGAGAGGAGGCCGGGCACGGTGGCTCACCTGTAATCCCAGCACTTTGGGAGGCCGAGGCAGGCAGATCATGAAGTCCCGAGTTCGAGACCAGCCTGGCAAACATGGTGAAACCTTATCTCTCCTAAAAATACAAAAATTAGCTGGGTGTGGTGGCACGTGCCTGTAGTCCCAGCTGTGGGAGGCTGAGGCAGGAGAATTGCTTGAATCTGGGAGGCAGAGGTTGCAGTGAGTTGAGATCATGCCACTGCACTCCAGCCTGGGCGACAGAACAAGACTCTGTCTCAAAAAAAAAAAAAAAAGGAAGGAGGGAAGGGAAAATACACAGAGGAAACAACAACAAAAGAATACAAAACAATGAAGCATGACTACAGGATCTGGAAAATAGCCTCACAAGGGCAAATCTAAGAGTTATTAGCCTTAAAGAGGAGGCAAAGAAAGAGATAGGGGTAGAAAGTTTATTCAAAGGGATAAGAACAGAGAACTTCCCAAACCTAGAGAAAGGTATCCAAGTACAAGAAGGTTCTAGAAAACCAAGGAGATTTAGCCCAAAAAAACTACCTCAAGTCATTTAATAATCAAACTCCCAAAGGTCAAGGATAAAGAGAGGATCCCAAAAGCAGCAAATGAAAAGAAACAAATTACAACATAGCTCCAATATGTCTGGCAGCAGACTTTTCAGTGGAAAGCTCACAGGCCCAAAGAGAGTGGCATGACAAACTTAAAGTGCTGAAGGAAAAAAATTTTACCCTAGAATAGTATATGCAGTGAAAATATGCTTTAAACATGAAGGAGAAATAATGACTTTCCCAAACAAAATCTGAAGGATTTCATCAACATCAGACCTGTCCTACAAGAAATGCTAAAGGAAGTACTTCAATCAGAAAGAAAAGGACATTAGTGAGCAATAAGAAATCATCTGAAAGTACAAAACTCACTGGCAATAGTAAGTACCCAGGAAAACACAGAATAATATAACACTGTAACTGTGGTGTGTAAGCTACTCTTAAGTAGAAAGACTAAAAGATGAATCAGTCAAAAATGACTATAACTTTTCAAGACATAGACAGCACAAAAAGATATGAAACAATAAAAAGTTAAAAAGCAGAGGGACAAGGTTAAAGTGTAGAGTTTTAAGTCTTGTTTTTGTTTATTTGTTTATGCAGGCAGTGTGAAGTTGTTATCAGGTTAAAATAATGGGTTAAAGATAGTCTCTGCAAGCCTCATGGTAACCTTACCTCAAATGAAAAAACATATAACACATACACAAAAAATAAAATGGTAGAAATTAAATCACAACACCAGAGAAAATCACCTTCACTAAAAAAAGACAGGAAGAGAGGACCACAAAACAACCAGAAAATAAATAACAAAATGGCAGGAGTAAGTCTTTACTTATCAGGAATAACATTAAATGTAAATGGACTAAATTCTCCAATCAAAAGACACAGACTGGCTGAATGGATGAAAAATAAACAAGATCCATGGATCTGCTGCCTACAAGAAACACACTTCACCTATAAAGACAGACATACACTGAAAATAAAGGGATGAAAAAAGATATTTCCTGCCAATGGAAACCAAAAAAGAGCAGGAATAGCTATACTTTTATCAAACAAAATAGATTTTAAGACAAAATCTATAAAAAGAGACAAAGAAGGTCACTATGTAATGATAAAGGGGTCAATTCAGCAAGAGGATATATCAATTAGAAATATATATGCACTCAACACTGAAGCACTCAGATATATAAAGCAAATATTGTTAGAGCTAAAGAAAGAGAAAGACCCCAATACAGTAACAGCTGGAGATTTCAACACCCCACTTTCAGCATTGGACTGATCTTCCAGACAGAAAAATAAACAAAGAAACAGCAGACTTAATCTGCACTATAGACCGATCAAATGGACCTAACAGATACAGAACATTTCATCCAATGTCTGCAGAATACACATCCTTTTCCTCAGCAAAAGGGTCATTTTTGAGGACAGAATATGTTAGGTCACAAAACAAGTCTTAAAACATTCAAAAAAACTAAAAATAATATCAAGCATCTTCTCTGATCACAATGGAATAAAACTAGAAATCAGTAAAAAGAGGATTTTGGAAACAATACCAACACATGCAAATTAAACAATACACTCCTGAATGACCCGTGGGTCAATGAAGAAATTTAAAAGGAAATTGAAAAACTTTTTGAAACAAATGATAATGAAAACACAACATACCATAACCTATAGGATACAGCAAAAGCCATGCTAAAAGGGAAGTTTATAGGTATCAGTGCCAACACAAAAAACAAAAAACTTCAAACAGATAACCTAAAATGCATCTTAAAGCAAGAGCAAACCAAACCCAAAATTAGAAGAAATCATATAGATCAGAAGTAAATGAAATAGAAACAAAGAAAATAATACAAATGATCAATTTGAAAAGACAAACAAAATTGACAAAACTTTGGCCAGACTTAAAAAAAAAGAGCACTCCAAATAAAATCAGAGATAAAAAAAAAAGCAGACATTACAATCAACACCACAGAAAGTCAAAGGATCGTTAGAGCAACTAATTGCTCTAATTGGAAAATCTGGAATAGATAAATTGCTAGATATAATCTGCCAAGACTAAGCCATGAAAAAATCCAAAACCTGAACAGACCAATAACAAGTAACAAGATCAAAGCCATAATAAAAAGTCTCCCAGTAAAGAAAACCCTGGGACCCAATGGCTTCATTGCTGAATTCTACCAAACATTTAAAGACGAACTAATACCAATCCTACTCAAACTATACCAAAAAATAGAGGAGGAGGGAATACTTCTAAATTCATTATATGAAGTATTACCCTGATACTCAAACCAGACAAAGACACATTAAAAAAAGAAAACTACAGGCCAATATCTCTGATGACTGTTGATACAAAAACCCTCAACAAAATACAAGCAAAAAAAATTCAACAATAAATTAAAAAAAAAAATTCATCATGGCCAATTACGATTTATCCCTGGGATGAAAGGATGGTTCAACATATGCAAATCAATGCGATACATCATATCAACAGAATGAAGGACAAAAACTATGATCATTTCAACTGGTGCAGAAAAAGCACTGGCAAAGTTTGACATCCCTTCATGATTAAAAAAAAAAACTCTCAACAAATTAAATACAGAAGGAATGTACCTCAACACCCTCAACACAATAAAGGCCATATACGACAAGCCCACAGCTAACATCATACTCAAGGGTGAAAAGTTGAATGTTTTTCCTCTAAGATCTGAAAAAAGACAAGGATCCCCAAACCACTTCCATTCAACCCAGTAATAGAAGTCCTAGACACAGCAATTAGTCAAGAGAAAGAAATAAATAGCATCTAAATTGGAAAGGAAAAAATTAAATCGTCACCATTTGCAGATGACATGATCTTATACATAGAAAACCCTAAAGACTCTACCCAAAACACTTTTAGAATAAACAAATTTAGTATTAGTAGAGTTGCAGGATACAAAAATCAACATACAATAATCAGTAGCATTTCTATACACTAACAATGAATTATCCAAAAAAGAAACCAGGAAAACAATCCCATTTAAAAATACCTACCAAAAAAAAAAAAAAAAAACCCACACGCAAAAAAACACAAAAACTCTTAGGAATAACTTTAACCAAAAAGGTAAAAGAACTCTACGCTGAAAACTATAAAATACTGACGAAAGCAACTCAGGAAGATAGAAATACATGGGAAGAATTAATACTATTAAAATGTCCATACTACTTGAAGCAACCTACAGATTTAATGCAATCCCTATCAAAATTCCAATGTCATTTTTCATAGATATAGAAAAAACAATCCTAAAATTTGTATGGAACCACAAAAGACTCCAAATAGCCAAAGCAATCTTGAGCAAAAAACAAAAACAAAACCCAAAGCCGGAAGCATCACACTCAATGATTTCAAAATATACTACACAAAGCTATCACAATCAAAATAGGATGGTACTGACATAAAAAACAGAAAATGAAATAAAACAGTGCAGAAATAAACCCACGTGTTTGCAGTCAATTGGTCTTTGACAAAGGTGGCGAAAACACACAATAAGGGACAGTCAGTTCAATAAACGATGCTGGGCAAACTGGATATCCACAAGCATAAGGACAAAATTAGACCTTTATCCCATACCATATACAAAAATCAAATGAAAATGAGTGAAAGACCTAAATATAAGACCCAAAACCATAAACTAGAAGAGAACATGGGAGGAAAGTTCCTCAACATTGGTGTTGGCAATGATTTTTTGGGTAATACACAAAAAGCTTAGCTACAAAGGTAAAAATAAATGAGACTAGCTCAAACTAAAAAGCTTCAGCGCGGCAAAGGAAACAAACAACAAAATAAAAAGGCAACCTACAAAGAAGGAAAAATGTTTGCAAATCAAATATCTGATAAGGGATTAGTATCTAAAATTTAAAGACAAATAATCCAATTTAAAAATGAGCAAAGGAGTTGAACAGATATTTCTCCAAAGACATAAAAATGGTCAATAGGTATATGAAAAGGTACTCAACATCACTAATCATCAGGGAAATACAAATTAAGTCCACTATATGATATAACCTCACACCCATAAGGATGGCTGTTAGCAAAAAGACAGATGATAATAAATGCTGGTTGAGGGTATGGAGAAAGGAAACCCTAGCACACTGTTGGTGGAAATGTAGATTGATACAACCATTATACCAAACAGTATGGAAGTTCCTAAAGACATTTTTAAAAGAACTACCATATGACATAGCAATCCCTCCTCTGGGCATTTACCCAAAGGAGATGCCCAGAGGCATAAAGATATCTCCACTCCCATGTTCACTGAAGCATTATTCACAATAGCTAAGATATGGAAACAACCTAAATGTCCATTGACAGACAACGGACAAAGAAATGTGGTACGTATATACACAATGAAATACTATTCAATTTTTTAAAAGGAGATACTGCCATTTGCCACAACACCAACAGACCTAGAGGGCATTATGCTACATGAAATAAGCCAGACACAGAGAGACAAATATTGCGTGATCTCGTCTATATGTGGAATATTAGAAAAGAAAAAGAGCTCTAATACGCAGAGATAATGAAACAGTGGATACCACTGGCAGGGGGGTGGGGAAAGAGAATATGAGGAGACATAGGTCAAAGGATACAAAATTGTAGATACCTAGGATGATCAAGTTTAGAGAGCTAATATACAGCATGAAAACTAAAGTTAATAAATTATATTAGAGATTCTTATTAAGTAAGCAGATTTCAGTTGCTCTTGTCACCAAAAAGGTAACTATATGAGATGATAGATATGTTAATGTGCTTCACTATAGTAACCACTTACTACCTATATGTATCCTATAACATATTACTAACTTCAAATCTACACAATAAAATTTATTATTTTGTAAATAAAGTGTCTGATAGTCTTTACTTCCACCAATTCTTTAGGTTGTAGTTGACACATTTTGCCTTCAGTAAATCATTTAAGACATCATATAGATGTTGGTAACTTCTTCATGGATTATTAGTCTTTAGTATGAACCACAGAAACACTAACAACATAGAATACAGGGATTACTCTTCCATTTGCAGAAAAAATGTAATCATAATTGAGATTTCTCTGAAAGAGAAATTTGTTTTCATTTGCATTTAGTTGAGTTACACTTTCAAATCCTAACCACACAATTAACCTGTGAAGACTAGGTCTTAAAAAGCAAGATATTTACTACATTATTTATTAGAACCAAGATAAATAAAACCCATTATTCTTCACTGCTATTCCACGCCTTTAAAAAAAAAAAAAGCATCTATTTTTAAACCCTGCTTCTCAGGTATCTATAATTAAAGAGTTTCTTGGTATATGTTTATATGGTAGGTAGAGACTGAGGAACCAAAATGTCTCATCTCTAGTATTGCTATGCAATTGTAAGGAAGAGAGAGTAAGTAAAGAGACTTTTTTAAAGGAGGAAATAAATTAAATTATCCATTTATTAGAATAAAATAAAGACATCCAGCCAAGGACCTTTCTCTTTTCTCCTGACCTTCTCCATTCCTTGCCACACACATACCAAGAGTGCTATTCCTACCTGATAAACTAAACAAGTTATATCCTACATATTGACTTTTCCCCTATGTCGAATATATATTAAAATTTGAAAATCTAGGATCTCTTTAAGCATAGTCTATAATACATTTTTAATATATCAAAAATTTCAAAGGGCCCTTAGACTGAATGCCACAATAACTTAATAACAAATACAAAACAGTTAAAGCTCTGCAGTGCTACCTCTGATGCAGACTGCGTGACATCTTTTTAAAAACATAGCAAGCCCTACAAAACATAGCTATAAACAATAAATAGAAAATTATTTTAAATGCATCTCTCAACTAAGGTCTTCCAGTAATACATACAGATTAATGACATGACACTAATATAAAATATTTTTTAAATATGCTTTTTAAACATATGCAGATTGCTATCAAGACTTAAACACAACCCTTAAATTACTTTAGCCACAGTATGTTTCTGACAGTAGCTTATCAAGACACATCCAATGCTGTAAAACCCGATGCCTCTCCTAAGCCGACTCTAGTGGAACAGCAACTACAGATGCCACGTAATCATAGAGTAACAAGGCTAGAAGTTACCACCTCAAGGATAAACACAACCTCTTCATCTCACAATTGAAAAAATGAAGTTCAAAGAGATTGACTCCTTCATGATTACCCAGCTAAGGGCTAAGACCCCCATTAACGTCTCTTGATTCTGTAGCTTAGTTCTGTTTCCTCATCAGCACAAGAAAACTAAAGTTGGTTTCTTTTTAAATCCCCTATAATATCTTTATGAGACTAAATTTTGTTTTTCATTATTTAAATATTTTCTAATTATATTACAAGACAAACTCAGTGCAAAAATGTAAAACATGAAAAGAAATAAAGTTCCAATAATCCTAACACTATATATCACTTTTTTAAGCTTTGAGAAAAAATAAATTTTACTAAGTTTAATATACTGTAAATCAATATACAGGGGAATATGTTACTAGATAAATTTCTTGTTCTAAAGGTTCCAAATCCCACACAGTATTTATCTACTTTCAAATCAAAACAGGACTTCAGGTTCTAACCATGGTCATGAAACCAGATGTTAAAATCTATTTCTAATATTAATGAAGAAAATATAAATAGAACATTCATGTTGATGGCCATACCAGCCCGAGTGCGCCCAATCTCATCTGATCTCAGAAGCAAAGCAGGGTCAGGAGTGGTAGGCTTTAAAAAAAAATAAAAATTCATTCTTCAGAGAAGCATTAACTGAATGGGGTAGCAGGAGTGCAGATGACACAGTGGTGGCAGCAAGAGTGGAGGAATCCAGAGCAATCACTGCCTCCACACTGGTACAACTGCTCACTCTTTTCTCTATGCTTTTACAATTGATGATCAACAGACCAAACAATTCAAGGAAGCTTTCTTCGTACCTAACAACAAAAATGGTGACATCACAGTAAATGAATTTTGGATAGCCAAGGGTCATTCAAATTTCAACAGATGCAGAATTACAAAATATAATCAAAGAAGGTTATCAATAACAGTATGAATTCCCAGAATGCTTTTTACCGATATGTTTAGAAAAAGACACACAGAGGGGAAAAAATATCCACAAAATATTCTGAATCTTTAAACAAGTATGACAACGGTTAAAATCAACATGGAGAAAGTACATCACAGAAACAAACTTGGCTTCTAGCTTCAAAAATCTCACAATCTAGGAAAAAAGATGGTTAAATTAACAGTCCACTAAGTGTTACATGCTATATGGTGCGTATGCAAAATGCCTATGGAGTTGTTCTGCTAGAATTCTTTAGAGCCAAATTTATGAGTCACATTTAGTTCAGGTTAGTGAGGCATGAAAAGGACATAAGTTTCACTACTTATAATTTCATTTTTGACAAAAAATATATTTCTCCATGTTACATATTTCTGCATAATTAAAAATTCTAGTAAAAATTAAATATCCTTTAAAAGGAATTGCCACCACTGAGGATATTCTGCAAACTGTTCCAAAAGTTGAGTTCCAAATATATTTTGAACAACAAGGATTGAGTCCAGTAAAGTGAGGCACTGATTCTTATAAAGAGGAAAACATTCTATATGGTTTTATTTTTTAGATAAAGCTTGGTAATTCAGCAGTGCTACCTTACAGGCATATGCTACCTAATGTAACCACTACATAATTCCTGTGTGTCAAAGGGCCCCCCCACCACACACACACACACACAAAATTAACTAGTTTTTCTTTTTAATCACAATTTTAAAAGGAAATAACCACAATGACATGGAACACACTGTGTATAATGTTTATACACATTATATACTCTGAGTTATTTTTATCTAATAATTTGTCTCTTAAAGAATTCTCATTAATTAGTCAGACACGCTTCTTACCCCTGCTCTTGAGGAAATCATGACTCTTTCCCCCCTCAATCGTTGATTTTTCTTTAAATGCCAAATGTTCATACTTATTATCATTAGTGTTACTGGCTTCATAGTTTCTGAGTATAAAGAACATTAACAAGTTTCTAATGCCCAAGAACACTCTGGTGCTCTTCTTAGGAACACCTGCCACATTTAAAATGTCAGCGCAGTTTTAATAGATGACACCATTTGCTTAAAAGCAACCCAAGTTATTTTCAAGACTGTTAAGTAAATGTCCATTGAACCCTGTAGTTTCTCTAAATGTGTTACTAGGATTCTGTAACCTATATACTTCAAGAGAATCTGGCACTGCGTTTAAAAACTTCCCCTAAATGCTGAAGTAAAAAATTATTGAGCAATAGGTGGCTTTTCCTTATTAAAAACAACAATTTTCACACTTTTTGCTCTATACATCTCTACTGGTAAAAAATTAAAATTGTCAGCCGGGCGCGGAGGCTCACGCCTGTAATCCCAGTACTTTGGGAGGTCGAGGCGGGTGGATCACGAGGTCAGGAGTTCAAGACCAGTCTGGCCAATATGGTGAAACCCCATCTCTACTAAAAAAAATACAAAAATTAGCCGGGGGTGGTGGCACCCACCTGTAATCCCAGCCCAGGAGGGAGACTGAAGCAGGAGAATCGCTGGAACCCAGGAGGTGGAGGTTGCAGTGAGCCGAGATCGCGCCACTGCACTCCAGCCTGGGAAACAGAGTGAGACTTCGTCTCTAAAATAAATAAATAAATAAAATAAAAATAAAAATAAAAATTGTCAGGCATGTTCCCAATATATGTATACTTACTTATAAACTATATGTTCTACTATACTTAAATGCATTACAAATATATGTTATAATGTATTTCAAAAAATCCAGACATTCTTAAAATGAGCAAAAAACCTCTAAATAGTATTTTCTTCTATCTCCCAGTGGATGATCTTGTGCATACCCTGGTATGCACATAATCCCCCCACGCTTTAGTTTCGTCTGTCTGTGGTAAAAATCACATAAAATTTACCTTTTTAACCATTTTAAAGTATATAATCCAGTGGCACTTAGTACATTCACAATGTTGTGCAACCATCACCATTATCCAGTTCCAAAACATTTTCATCACCCCAAAAGGAAATCCTATACACATTATGCAGTCAGTCTTCATTCTACCCTTCCCCGAACCCCTGGGTAACTATTCATCTGCTTTCAGTCTCTATAAATTTGCCTCTTCTGGATTATTTCATATAAATAGAAACATATATGACCTATTGTGTCTGGTTTCTTTCATTAGTACAATGGTTTCAAGATTCATTCATATTGTAGCTTCATTCCTTTTTACAGTTGAATACCATTCCATTGTATTGATATACCTTGTTTTGTGTATCCATTCATCAGCTGATGGACACTTGAACTGTTTCTACCTTTTGGCTATTGTGAATTGTGCTGCTGTGAACATCTGTGTACAAGTTCATGTTTAAACACCTATCTTTCATTATTTGGAGTATACATCTAAAAGCGGAATTGCTGAGCCAGGCGTGGTGGCTCATGCCTGTAATCCCAGCACTTTGGGAGGCCCAGGTGGGTGAATCATTTGAGGTCAGGCATTGGAGACCAGCCAAGTCAACATGTGAAACCCTGCCTCTACAGAAAAAAAAAAAAAAAAAATTAGCCAGGCGTGGTGACAAGCACCTGTAGTCTCAGCTACTTGGGAGGCTGAGGCAAGAGAATCACTTGAACCCAGAAGGCGGAGATTGCAGTGAAACAAGATTGCACCACTGCACTCCAGCCTAGGTGACAGAGCAAAACTCCATCTCAAAAAATAAATAAATAAATGTGGAATTGCTGAATCATATGGTAATTCTATGTTTAACTTATTGAGGAACCACCAAACTGTTATCCACAGTGGGTGCACGATTTTACCCTGCAACCAGCAATGTTTTAGTGTTTCCATATCTCATTTTATAAACAATTAATTGACCAAGAGTACAATTTTACCCAAAAAGCTAAATGGTCTATAATGGGCATGTTTTGGCAGCCTACCAACCTGCCCACATACCTTTCTGCTGGAAGATATACCCTTGCTCTAGAAGAGCAGACCAATGCAGCCTTTTTTTTTTTTTTTTTTTTTTTTTTTGTCCAATAATCCCACCCCTGACAATTGATAATTCGGCCAGGTATGGACTGACCAAGGAAGCCAATCTATTGGATAGTCAAGAACCAGGTTCTCTTTAGAGACTGTGACGAGGCTCTGGGAATAAAATGTCATATAAAGTTGGGATCATGACAAGCACAGTAGGAAGCCAATGCCATCTGCAAAATGAAATTTCAGGGGAAAGGAAGAAAGTGTGCAAAAAACATTAATAAAATAAGAAAAACTAGCCTGTACTGTACAAAGACAAGCAGTGGTGAGAGAGTATATATAATCTTGAATACTGACAGGTTATAATTTCATGAGGTCTGCCTCGAATTTGTTTTCTGATCATGAGTATTTGCAAGATTGTTTGCTATCATTTATTTAAAATAAACCCCTTTGTTGTTTGAGATACTCTGAGTGAATTTCTGATTCCTGCAACAAGCTGCAAACAAGTTCTGATTACCTTAACTTTATTGTCCTTGTTAGTTTTAAATAGCTTAAAGAAGTTATTTACTAGTCACTGAATTTAAGTAACTTGTATAGGAAATTTTAAAACAATCTGTCAGTGTTTTTTAATCACATTATTATAGCCTTCAAAAAATGGTCTTTTTCCCCTGAAGACTCAAAGATTCTTATGGGAACAGACCTTAAAAGATGACCTTTTCAATTTATCCCTAGGTTCTGCTTTTCTAAATATATGCCACAGAATTGAGTTTTCTCTCTTAAAATAGAAAGCTAAATGCAACTATATTATAGCTAACAGAATAAAAATTTCACAATCATCTAGAAAAAAAACCCTGACAACCAGTCAGATCAAGATTCCCTTGATATTTCCCTACTCCAGAATTTTAGATTACCTATTCTATGAAACAATCCACTGTAAAATCTAAAATGTTTACCTCTTATTCTAGTATTACAAATACATAAAAGTTTCATATAACAGAGACAAGTTAGTAACTTCTAGTTAAAAACTAATACTGTAACAAACAACATACCTCAAATATAGCCCAAACTACATGTATGTTAAACTATATGTAGGCTATCATTTCATAGTAACTCCAAAGACACAGCACATGTCATTTTAAATTAATTGTAGCATCTACTCAAAATTATGAGTTTTTACCAAGAAAGTTGAGTACTATCCTCTACTGAAAATCATTAATAGAACAGACACACATAAAAAGGCAAGGACACACATTTTCTTTCAAGTCCTTCAATTCAGTAAAGACAACCACAATCAAATTCTCAACCACTCTGTAGGCTTCTAATGCCTACTGGCAAAACTCTAGATTGTAAAATTGTATTTACAATCATATAAAACATTCTGATAATACCAAACATAAATTTATTTCATAACACAATGACTTCTCTTTGGGAGTCTGGTATTATTAAAAACTGAACTTACATTTCTTATATGACCATGTAAAAACATGATTTTACCACTAGGTAACAAACTCGGACAACTCATCTGTAAACATGAGACTCCTCTTATATGTCTCCACATAGCTGAGTTAAATTAACCATATGAATGATGATATCGCATATTTATCTTTTCTTTCGAAAATTTAAATGTTAAAAAAATCACTAACACTATATAAAATTCAGAATCTTGAAAGTCAAATAATGGTATTTAAATTTTTCTACCATGAAAAGCATGCTAAATTTTTCTCTGACATTTTCAAAGCAGTATAATGCTTGAAATTTCACCACCGATACATCAACCAACCAGACAGACATGATTCTCTCAAAGATCTTACGGTCTCTTGTACACATTTACAGGCAATTATAACTACAACACAGCACACAAGGAGCAACTAATAATCAGTCCTGAAGATAAGAAAGATTTCTCAGAGAATATGATGTCTAAATTCAGAAAGGCTTTGTAGAAGTAGCACAATAACCAAGAAAACAGGGAAAAGGTAGAGCAGGCAGTTAGGCATATGAGGAGGGCCTAGAATGAGAGAACATAATTAAGGAACTAAGGAAATCAAGATTCAATTGGAATAGAACGTAGAGTGAGAGGCAGACAGTAAAAGACATGTTTAAAAATCATGCAATGATTCATTTTAAAGAGTCGATTTTATTCTAAGACATTTACTCCAGCTACAGTATAAGAGTTCATTGGCAAAGTAAACTAGCACCACAGAAAGCAAATAAGGAAGTATGTTATGTAATCCAGAAAAGAGTTGACAGTGGCCTACATTAGAAAGAAAGAAAGAACGAAAGAATGGAAGGAAGGAAGGAAGGAAGGAAGGAAACTGAGCTGAATCAGTAAGAACAGTAGGAGAGGAAGGTGTAGTAAACAAGTAGTTGAAGAATACTTTGCTTTTTCTGGATTGGGCAAGTAAAAGACTCCACCAAATTAAGGAAAAAACGTGAATATTCAATGTGAGTATGAAAGAAGCAGTAAGTTCAGTTTCAGACATGTTCCATTGGGTATACTATGGGACATGGAAATGCAGCTATCTACTAAATGGTCTGATACTCAAGAATAATCTAAGCTGGTGATAGGCATTTCAAAATTCATCAGTATATAGATAGTAATTTAAGCCACAGCAGTGAGTGGGAACACACAGAGAGAGGATGCAAAGGAAGAACAAAGCCAGTAACTGAAGCCTAAGCAGTGCCAAAAATAAGGGCAAGAACACAGAAAGAAGTGAGTCCAAAACCATGTGTATAATACACTAATTATAACTACAGAAATCAAAATGAAGTTTTTTTGTAGAAACAAAAGCTTAGCATCATACTGCCAACGAAAACTAATTGGAAGGCAGTTGTAGAGTTCCTCAAATCTAGCCCAATCACCTTGATTTGGTAAATAATTTAAAAATAAAGTTTAACAATATAGTGAGATTCTGAGATTCTAGATCTAAATAATATAAGCATCTTGAAAATAAAAACATTATCTAGTTATAATTAGTGTCTCAAAAAACACTACTGGCCAGGCACAGTGGCTCGTAACTGTAATCCCAAGACTTTGGGAGGATCACTTGACACCCAAAGTTCGTGACCAGCCTGGGCAACACAGAAGGAGCCTGTCTCTACAAAAAAATTAAATAAAATTAGAAGGCTGAGGCGGGAGGATCACTTGAGCCCAGGAGTTCAAGGCTGCAGTGAGCCATGATTGTGTCACTGCACTTGAGCCTGGGTGACAGAGTGAGACCCTCCCTTTAAAAAAAAAATCCAGTGAAGAAAGAGTTTGGGAAAAAATTTAAGAAATAAAAATTTAAATTTAAATTTAAGTTAAAAAAAAAAAAAGTCCAAGCATGGTGCCTCACACCTGCAATCCCAGCACTTTGGGAGGCCAAGGTGGGCAGATGGCTTGAGCCCAGGAGTTTGAGACCAGCCTGGGCAACATGACAAAACCCCATCTCTACAAGAAAATATAAAAATTAGCCACATGTGGTGGTACGCACCTGTAGTCCCAGCTACCTGGGAAGCCAAGGCAGGAGGATTTCCTGTGCCCAGGAAATCGAGGCTGCGGTAAGGCATGATTACACCACTGTACTCCAGCCTGGGGAACAGAGCAAGACCCTGTCTCGAAAAAATATAAATATAATAATCATAAAATAAAAGAAAAAAGAATATACTTCCAGTTTTTATTGTAATCTTAACTGACATCTTACACTTTTTCAATCTCACATCTCACATGTTAAGACGGTAACATGATCCTTCCCTCCAACTAAAAGTTTAAGCATAATCTTAATTATGTTTTGAGAACCTTTAGTTAAAATATATGAATGCGTTAATAACTGAAGGGTCGGGTGTGCTGGCTTATGCCTGTAATCCCAACACTTTGGGAGGTCGAGGAAAGAGGCCAGGAGTTCAAAACTAGCGTGGGCAACATAGTGAGGCCTTGTCTCCACAAAAAAAAAAAAAAAAAAAAAAAATTAGCCAGGTGTGGTGGCACACACCTGTAGTCCCAGCTACTCAGGCAGCTGAGGTGGGAGGATTGCTTGAGCCAGAGGGGCTGAGGCTGCAGTGAGCCTAGACTGTGCCACTGCACTACAACCTGGGTGACAGAGTGAGAACCTGTCTCAAAAGAAACAAAACAAACAAAATAAACTAAAAGGAATGATAATGTAAAACAAGTGAAAAATAGCAAAAAAAAAAAAACCTGAATCAAATTTTTCCAACACAAATGGTAAAAATTAAAGTACAAGGAAAAATAGATTTCTCCAAAATACTTTACATTTAAATTTATTTAAAAAGAAAACCATCTACTAGAAACTGGATTGAAAAAGAATATATTCACCATGGCTTTATTAAAATATTATACAGCAAATCTGGTACAACAAAAATCCTTGAAATATCTATGAAAAATAGCTAACAAATACGTAATTTCTTAGACTCTTAGAATTACCATTTGAAACCTAGTAAAAAAGTTTCATATCTTTTTGTATGTCACCTTCTCTCTTTTACCCATCCTCAAGAACTTTATCTCACCAGTAACCTAATTTTTATTTCTGTTCCAACCTCAGCAATACCTAATCATAACTAAAACAAGTAGGTAGAAGTTACCGTCATTCTTCAATTAAAATTCCTACTGTTACAATTTCTGACTTCAACTTCTTTAAAAAAAAGAAGTTGCTGAAAGTATTTTTTAAGGTATAAGTAAAAGCTCACCCACAGTAATCCCCGGATAATCAAACTGCAGGCTTGGGTTTGAGTATTATAGGAAGAAAACATACCCAGTGCATACTAAAATTACATCAGAGACATCCACTTACAGTCGTAACAGAGTAACTGACACAGAATGGCCATCCTGCCATCCACAACTATAAAACTGGAGAAAATATACAAATAATAACTATTTCCAAACATTAGACAACAGACAGCATGTAACTGTGATCTGTGAGAGAAGGCAAACAGATGAAATAAGCCCTATTATCACCTTCTCTTTCTACTTGGAAGTACTGTGTACTATAGAACAGGGAGGTGTGTTGCTGAGCAGAGAGACAGAAAACAGTTTGAGGAAGCTGAAGCGGCTAGAATTTGTGGGACGGAGTATCAAAAAGGAAGAAGCAACACAGAAAGACAAACAATGCTATCTGCATAGAGGTCCTCTTGAGTCTGGCTGAATATAATGCTGCACACACATAAGATGAGACTCCACAAACCAAGCAAAGAACAACTACCAAGGAGCTATATAAAGAACAACTAACAGTGTCCTCATAAGGCTAGAAACATTCATGATTCTATCAACCATAGTAAATTACCTCTTTAAACAAGATATCACTAAGACCATACTATAGAAGGCTAACCGAGATCTAGAGAACAGGCTACTCTGTACTTCCCCTAACAAAGGTAAGCATAAGCCTTAACAGGACCAAGTTTATCCCCAAATTAACTACCTGTCAGAACAAATGTCAACATTTTTTAAGGAAAGAAAACAAAATCCGGACCCTCAGCAACATATGTACAATGTCTATAATCCAGTTCCCAAGATTAGTAGACATGTGAAAATTCAGTCACAGCACACCACAGAAAATCTTGCCCAAGAGGGTCCTGCACAAATTATTAGTCTCCTCTGGCCACATTCAGATTTTCCCTATGTTAAAATCAGAGAATAAAGGGACAAACAAAAGCAGCTTTCCACAGTAAAAGAAATAAAAGTTAAACAAACAAAAAGATTCCACTGAAAAGTGAGACCAAAAAAAAAAGAGAGAAGTAGATCACAACACAGATCTTCCCATTTATTACTATACATTACAATATCTGATAACATGAAACAACACAAAAAATAGCATATATGGTATACTCTTCTTACTAATATGTAAAAATACAACATTCCTAAGCCTACTTGGAAATAATAAAAAGTAAATATATTGGTCTCTACCGCCAGTTCTGGGCATAGAGCTCCTAAAACTCTTGTAAATAGGGATGCTAGAAAAATCTTTGTTCCTAATAGTCGGTCTTTGATCCCAGTTCCTGACACAGAGCTCCTAAGACCTCTACAATTTCCTGAGTGACAGGAGTGCCTGACACAGAGTTCCTGAATCCCTTAGAATTTCCTGGATGATAGGAGACCCTTTTGTTCTAATAAAGTCACTCTGGGTGGAGTCCTGGGTGGAGGATGGTCATTACAAAGAGCAAGCCATCATTACAACTTACAAGCCCCAACCCTTGTGTGCTCTGGGGAGGTTAGAAGAGCTGGAGATTGAGTTAATAATCATGCATGCCTGAGAAATGAAGCTCCATTTTGAAAAACCCCTAAAAGACAAAGTTTAGAGAGCTACTAGATTGGTGAACACATCTACAAGCTATGAGGGTTGCTGACCCAAACTCCACAGGAAAAAAAGCTTCTGTGCCTGGGACCCTTCCAGACCTTGCCGTACATATCTCTTCATCTGACTCTTCATTTGGATCCTTCGAAATATCCTTTGTAATTAATCAGCCGTAATAAGTAAATTGTTTTCCTGAGGTCTGTGAGCCACTCTAGCAAATTATCAAATCTGAGGAGGGGGTGGTGGGACCCTCCAATTTGTAGCCAAGTCAGACCGAAACTGTCGGTAACCTGAGGACCTACCATTTGTGATTGGCTTCTGAAGTGGGAGGCAGTCTTGTAGGATGGAGACCTTAACCTGTGGGGTCTGCACTAACTCCAGTTAGTGTCAGAATATTGAATGGAATCGTAGGACATTCAACTGAGTCAGAGAACTGGTCAGTGGGAAAAACCACCACAAATCTGGTCACAGAAGTGTTGAGTGTGAGTAGAGAGAAAAACAGTTGAGGTTTCCTACAGATCTGGTGTCAGAAGTGAAGTACTGAGACAGAGTGAGTATAGAAGGAAAAAAGTTGGGTTTTCTGTACACTTCTATAAAAAATTACCAAAATTAAGTTTCTGCAACTAAAAGCTAAGCTTCAATTAGTGTCAAAATTGTAGATGAATAATTGTTTTAGATGGGGTTTATTGCTAAGTGTGTCTTTCTTACCATATATAAGGAAATAATTATTGTTTCTCTGTTCAGAATTTAGATCTGGTAACTTACATGAAACACAGCCCCTAAACCGGAAAGCATACAAACAAGAAAACACAATCAAACATCCCACACACTAACACATATTCATTCAAAGATAAACTCCTCAATGTATCAATCACTAAAGAATCATGAGACATAATTCTGACAAGTGTTATTCTGATATCCAATTTCAGAGAAAACTAAAAGCAGTCAATTAGAAGGAAAGTCTTAGTTACTAAAGGAAGGTGACTCATGAAAGCCAACAAAAATGAAGAAAACAATAAAAAGTCACAGAACTTAGAAAAGAACATAGAAAATAAACAGATTATAAGAACATAAAAAACCAAGTAGCCCAAAATCATTTACCACAGGAAAAAAACAGACCTATTCTGGCAATGATGCCAGAAAAGTATTACTTTATAACCTCTGTCAAAAAGATGAACCTAAATCAAAAAGAAAAGGTTAAGCCAGGCATGGTGGCTCACACCTGTAATCCCAGCACTTTGGGAGGCTGAGGGGGGCGGATCACTTGAGGTCAGGAGTTCGAGACCAGCCTGGTCAACATGGTGAAACTCTGTCTCTACTAAAAAAAAAAAAAAAAAAATACAAAAACTAGCCGGGTGTGGTGGCACGTCTGTAATCCCAGCTACTCAGGAGGCTGAGGCAGGAGAATCACTTGAACCTGGGAGGCAGAGGTTGCAGTGAGCTGAGATGGCACCACTGCACTCCAGCCTGGGTGACAGAGTGAGACCCTGTCTCAAAAAAAAAAGAAAAAAAAAGAAAAGGTTAAATTATACTTGGGTACAAATATACTTGGATTACAGCAGAGAATCACTTTTGGATACCATCTACAGTAGCTGAAACAAAACAAGTTGGTATTCAAAGGAAAAAGCAAAAAATTCACTTAATGTTTTGATTAGTCAATGGCTTACTCTACTTACAAGCAAAAATTACATATTTTAGAGCAGCAGTCCCCAACCTTTTTGGCACTGGGAACTGGTTTCATGAAGGACAATTTTTTCCACAGACTGGGTGATGGGGTTGTTTCAGGATGATTCAAGCACATTACATTTACTGTGCACTTTATTTCTATTATTCTTATTATTCCATTGTAACATCTAATGAAATAATTATACAACTCACCATAATGTAGAATCAGTGGGAGCCCTAAGCTTGTTTTCCTGCAACTAGACGATCTCATCTGGGGGTTATAGGAGACAGTGACAGATCATCAGGCATTAGATTCTCATAAGGAGCGTGCAACCTAGATCCCTCACATGCATGGTTCACAATAGAGTTCGTGCTCCTATGAGAATCTAATTTCACTGTTGATCTGACAGGAGGTGCACCTCAGGGAGGAGTAGCTGCAAATACAGATGCAGCTTTGCTTGCTTGTCCGCTGTTCACCTCCTGGTGTGCAGCCCAGTTCCTAACAGGCCATGGACTGGCTGGGGACCCCTGTTTTAGAAAGCTACCTCTCTCTTCCCATTAATCTTTGTGCCAGACCAGAGGGGTAAATCCGGCTATTATTCTACAGCCTTTTCTGGTGAGTTGAGAAGGTACACCAAGCATGAGTTTTCCTTAGTAATCTTTGACTTTAATATACCTACCACATTGTAAAATACCCCAGAGTATTCTTTTCAAATTATTCAAATCCTCTATTTGAAATCAAGCTACAGCCATAGTTTTATTTCACCAGTTTATTCTTCACAAATAAGACGTTCTTTAAAATAATGAACATGAAAGTATTTCATTCAATAAATAAAGCAAAGTACTTACCTATAATGCTGATTCTGTAACAAATAAAAATCAGATAATCATGACTACAATTACAGAACTTAACCTCAGGGTAAAGAATTCCTGACAACTGAGTCCCCAAGATCTGCTCCATGAGGGTTCTCAACATAGAAACCCAAAAGTCCATGAAGTAACTCCTCACCGGATGAGGTAACCAAGTATAGTTCAAACCAGTAATTAAAAGATAGAAGTTTGATCCTATTTAGTAATTCATTATATTACTTAAAATTAATAATCTAAAATTCTTAATTACGAGTTAGGAAATGGGGACTGTATAACGGTGCCTATTGTGTCTACTTTCAAACTGTCATGATAGTCAAATGAGAAACTAATGAAATTGCTTTGTAAATTACGAAGCACAATACAGATGTAAAATTATCTTATTCAGGGCAGGATGACTCCTCTAGTGATTTTTAAGCAAGATCCTGGAGTTTTTCTGGCCCCTTGAAAGAAATTACTTTGACCAACAGTAAAAGTAGACTCTCAATAAGTAAATCTCCAAGAACTGATTAAGATTTTCTCTATGCAGCTTCCAAAATTGATGAAAATATCAAATGTTTGTTTAATCAACTATGAAATAAGCATGGTGCAATAGGACATATTATAATTATTTACTATCATTAACGTTTTCCAAAAACCAAGTTTAACACAATTCTTAGAAACTCTTAAACGTGACTTGAAAATAATATTCTCACCTGCAGAGTACCTGAGCAACACTCTTAGATGAGCAATAACTATCTTACAGGTTCATTATCTAGAAACTTAAGAACTGGTATAAATGTTAGCAATCTGTTATCAATGAGTTAATCTTTGTAAGATCTCAAGAATCTAGAATCCCTAAATTTGACTTTTCACCCCCTTATCTGTTCATGAAATGTTATAATACCAAAGATCCTTAAATGAAGATACCCAAGGTCTTTCAAACACAAATTTATTTAAGTAATGTTGCACAATGATAATTCAGAGGCAACTGACCAAAGCACATTTTCATTTAGAAGTTTATTTTCCAGTGATTACGTTTTGAATTGGAAGAAACGCTCTGAACATTAAAACCTAAGACCTAAAATCTTCCACACTTGTGCTTCCTAGAGCCAGACCTTCAAAATTTAGAGATCTGTTTCAGTGCTCCTGATTCAAAAATTAGCAAGAGGTCAATTCCGAAACAGAAAGGGCAATCACAGCTAAATAAATAATCTCATTCAGTGAGGCTATTTAAGCCTAAAAAGAAATCATTAGGTACTGTATTATCTAACACTTTAACAGATTCTATCAACCCTGAAGATCAAAGAGCTTTCAGATAAAGAATATTTCTTTTGATCCTCCACCCCTAATCTTTCAGAAGGCATGTCTAATAAAATAATCCACAGATGGAATCTTGCCAGAGAAAAAGATATTCTCTGGTCCCTTTCTCACAGTGGGGTTCTCCATTTGGAAAAATAAATATATAAAAGCAAGTGGATTTATGCGCTAGAGAAGAGGGACGGCATCTAGAGAGGCATCAAGCTAGTACCCAGAACATCCACAGATTTGTTTCCCTGGTCTAATGCCTAATTTACTATAAATCATATCTAAGGCTAGGATTCTACACAATACTTTCACAAACATTTACAAGTGATCGGATGACCTTATATGGGATATCTTTGCACACAAGACAGATAAACTATAAGCTGAACACTAGGATAGAAGGCTGTTGATCACTGTTAGGTTAGAGGAAAAGTTTCAACTAGAATAACACAGAGTTATGTCCTCCTGGCTCTAGACAAAGAATTATGCCATGCTCAGTATTTTCTATTAACAACTTACTTTTAAAACTGGCTATCAAGAAGTATCCATTCCCTACTGGTAGAGATATTCATATTTAGGCTGGGCAATGCTCAACCTCGGTTTCAAAAAGCAATTACCTGAAGAACGTTTCTAGCACAGGGAGAATAAGGAAGAGAAGTAACATTTGACAAGGTATGTACATATGTGTGTACAGGAGGAGAATAAACCATCTCCTTCAAGTGCCTTTTTTTAAAACCCAAGTGCTTTTTAACATCATTTTCAAACTGCCAGAAATTTACTTGAGACTTGAAAGCACTAGACAGGTGTCATGATGCTACTTTTAGCAATGGCAACTTGGATTAAAAAGAGCCAACATTATATCCAACCATCTCTTGGCTCTAGACAATGAAGGTATGGGGGAGGAAAGAGACTTTACTGAAAGAGATTAGATCTGACATGATCAAACACCCTCTCCCAATTTTTCTTAAATTAGCTCTGAGATGCTAATCATGATACTCCATCTCATTTCTGATTTGCTTCCTTTGAAAAAAAAGAAAAAAGAGAAAAGTCTCAAAAGTGTGATCCTAGCCAGGTACAGTGGTTCATGCCTGTAATCCCAGCACTTTGGGAGGCCAAGGCGGGCAGATCGCTTGAGCCCAGGAGTTCAAGATCAGCCTGGACAACATGGCGAACCCCTGTCTCAACTAAAATTACAAAAAATTAGACAGGTGTGATGGCGTGCACCTGTAGTCCCAGCAGCAACTTGGGAGACTGAGGTGGGAGGATAACCTAAGCCTTGGGAGGTAGGTCAAAGCTGCGGTGAGCCATGACTGTGCCACTGCACTCCAGCCCGGGTGGCAGAGTGAGACTCTGTCTCCAAAACAAAAAACAAACAAACAAAAAAGTGCTATCCTTCAAAAGATCTGGAGCAAGGCAAAAAGGCAAGAATCAGTAATTTTTTCCCCAATGTCACCCAATGAGGCATTAATCTGAAAACACTGTTCTAACAAAGCAACTAGCATCCAAATTCCAAAGGAGTCTCTATATCTTAAGGAATGCATGAAAAATAAACATATAAAAGCACACTATATAAAATGTATAAAAGCACCAATTAAGCTGTACTGTTCTCATCCTCAAAGGGTTATGAATGTGGAATATCAATGTTATGACTGTATCTTTAGATAACTGTTTTATGTGAACATCATCCTTCAGAATTATTATCAGGCAATCTCTTACAAAAAGTAATACTGTGGTGATTTACTAGAAAAAAAATTTCCACAATCAATAACGAGTCAAGACTAAAACAATAAAAAGCAAAGAACAGAACATATATCATTTTATAAAAATTCACATTTCTTTAGTTTTTGGTATTTTCCTAAGACATATGCTCTCCTTCCCTGCACTGCAGATAAACAGGTCTACTTTTAAAAACTGATACTAGGCCAGGTGCAGTGGCTCATGCCTATACTCAATACTTTGGGAGGCTGAGGTGGGAGGATCAATTGAGCCCAGGAGATTAAGACGAGCCTGGGCACCATGGTGAAAACCTGCCTCTACAAAATACAAAAAAAAATTAGCCAGGAGTGGTGGCATGTGCCTGTAGTCCCAGCTACTTGGGAGGCTGAGATGGGAGGATTGCTTGAGCCCAGGGAAGTCAAGGTTGCAGGGAGCCATGATTGCACCTGTGTACTCAAGCCTGGGCAACAGAGTGAGATGCTGTCTCAAAAAATGAAAAACAAAAACAAACAAACAAAAAAACTGACAGTATATATGAACAGCAGAACTCAACTTATTTCTAATACAAAAAAAACTTCATTTATGAGTTGTTTTGCTATCTAAAACTGGACTTCAAATATTCCAAATACTCGAGACTCCTAACATTTTCACAAAATTGTAAAATGCTCAGATGACATGAACTATCAAATACAATATTAAGACAGTATTTCAAAAGAAAGCAGAAGAAAACTTTTCAGAAGAGAGGCCTATGCTGAAAGACCACTGTATTACCATATACAAATCTACACTATCTACAATGCATGGCAAAAAAAATATTATGTCCCACAACCAGGATTTGATACTTTGATCTGACACATACCAGGGTCTGGCAATTGTCACAACAAAACCACTAGAAATGTTCCTCAAATCAAAGTATTTATGTACAGTCTATATAATCTGATTGTGATATTAATTCAAAAGCCTACCCTGTAGCAATAAACGTAATTAACTTATTACATAAGTTTGTCTTTTATTGTTGCTAATCATGATATTTATGATGAGCACTGTGTGTTCTAGTTCCTTTCAGGATTATCTAGACATAGTAAGCTCCAAATCTTTTGTGTTATGGCCCTGAATACTTTATAGGAAATCTAAGCAAGTAATATTGTGAAAAATTTGGATACAGAATTCTTTATTTACAACAGTGACTTAGCAAAGGTTGAGAGCTGATAATATTTTAAGATACAGTCTTCCTTTATATTTAGTATCAGGAAAAGCTATGTCAAATGTTTTATGTAAACTATCCAGTAGACTAACCCTTGCTAATATGCTAATTACAATATACTGTCATAGTGTTAATAGTAATATCCACTTCTCTAAGTCAAAGTCAAAGATGATGCATAAAGCACATTTTTTCATAAAAAAACTTTAATTGGGAATTAAATGTAAGTAACTAAGATAAAAGTAGATGTCAAGCCTGCCAGACTTCACATATCTGGATGATGTCTAAGCACTCATTAATTGTCCTATGCTATCTAGAACTATAAATCAAAGCATACTGTGGTAACTCAATGTGTTTCCATTGTATAAATTAACTAAAAATGATATAGAACATATTAAAAAAACAAAAACACTACCAACCATGTCTTTTCTAATTGAGACATGAAATATCAGAACTGGAAAGACCATGTTGTCATAGAACACACGTGTGAAGTTGAGTTTAAGTCTTTTTTTGGAGTTTTTCTAAGAGTTGAGAAAATCATATTAAACCTAAAATTTTAGTGAAAACATTAATTTTGGCTGTAATAAAAACACTATGAATAGATACTGAAAAACTTGGGGAATAATAAACAAATCAGAATTCATGGTTACCATATTTACACATACTCTTTGTTGTGTTTCAGTGCCACATGATCTGATTCAAAGTAATAAACATCAGGATCATCATCTTCCTCTTCTGTAATGTGCTGACTGGCACTCTCTTTGGCAGATGGCAAATGTCCAATATTGAGTCTTGCCTCTGAGGGTGGTTTACTTACTCCTTCACTTCCATTATTTTGAGAGTCACAACATATCCCTTTTTCATTCTGAGAAATTTCACCAGGATTTGTAGGAGATTGACTTACATTATCACTAACAGTTGCATTTGTTTCATCAGGACTAAGATTATTCTCCTCAAATTGTCCATTTTCTCTGTAAGGAGAACTGTTTTTAGTGGGACTACCTCTGGTAGGGGCTGCCCTTCGTGGTGAGGTTCTCAGAGTATAACGATGTTCTTGAGGTTCTGATAAAGACATCATTTGAGCTGAAACACAGTCTAGAACAGGAGATGGTTCAGGTTCTCCGGAGGCTGGCATACTCTCAAGACTTGTGTCCAGGTCGTTATTGGTGTTTTCTTTACACTGCTCTTTTGAGGCACTGCTATCTCCCACCACATCTACTTCCTCCTCAGAATCCCTTAAAGATGACTGAGTTTCAGAAAAGGGCCCTGTAGCTGGCTCAGTAGTCAGCTGATTAACATGTTCCACAGGCAAGCAGGCAGTTACTATTTTGTGGTCCTCCAACTTGACCTGCACTTGTGAATTTGTGCAAGGCACGTTATGGTCTATATAACTGTCCTCCTTCCTACTATCAAGGAACATTGAAGTTTGGGTATCCGTATCCCCATTTTCAGCTACTGATTTTTCCTGTAACACATAGGAACCAATGCTATTTTGTTTAGTGTTTCCATCAAGCTGACAGTCATCACAGTTTATAACAGCTGAATCACTGTCATCAACACCATTGACAGCCAAATAGCCTGTGATTTCTTCAACTACTGCAGAATTAAGTGGCCCTTCCTCACTGACATTCACCTTTTTAATTTCCCTTTTCTCACAATCATCCAGTATAAGACATCGACAAGCTCGTTTAGTCCCTTGAAAATCTGCATCATTGTCCACTACTGTACTCCTCTGTTCTACTGACTCCTTGTCTGATTTTATAGGAGAATCTTCTTCTGAACTGTTTGGTGCTTCAGATCTAAGACAACGCTTAATTCTTTTTAAAACTGGTGAAACAGGTTCTGTTTGCCTTCTCTCACAATTTTCTATAGCCTGCCTTTCTAAGTTATCCTTTTCTGAAGAAGAAAGTCCTCTTTTCCTAGGGCTTACCCATGATTCTCGGGTACTCTGCTGTTTTAAATCAGTGGTTCTCCCATTATTATTTCCTTTCTGAATTGGCACAGGCTCTGGTCTCTTCTTTGGTGATCTTGATCGTACTTGAGAATTAGAAGAGATTTCTTCAGGATGCGCAATGCTACGATTCCTTAAAGTTCTACCACAAAAAGATTCATCCAAGCCGTTTAACCCCACTGTTGATCTTGTAACACGAGTAGATCGGGAAGCAGCCATACTATGGCAAGTCCCTACAATACGGTCATCATGATCCACTCATTGGGAAACCTTCAAAAATGTAAACAAAATAATGAGAAAAAGGTAATAGTTAATATACCTAGAACGAAAGTATAAAGCTATAACTTTTTAACCCAAGTATACTTGGACATTATAGTCTATAACTATCTATATAACTGCCAATATTAAATTATGTGATAAAAATTCTTTAACGTTTCCAATAATGATATAAATTATAGCTAACAAGCATACAGTACTTAATATGTTCCATGAGTCTTTCTATATGCCTTACATACATTAACTCACTTAAGTCTCACAACAACTCAGATAGGTGCTACTATCATCCCTACTTCACGAATGAGATTAAAGCACACTCTGAATATTCTATCCAAGGTCACAACTCTAGTAAGCAGCAAGGCAGGGCTCTAGAGACCATAACTGCCTCACTGTGTATCTGCCTCTCAGGCATAAAACACCCAGAAGATATCTATCCTAAAGATGTGATTTCATTTTGGTCATTAAAATAATAATCTTCGGCCAGGCGCAGTGGCTCACACCTGTAATCTTAGCACTTTGGGAGGCTGAGGCGGGAGGATCATGAGGTCAGGAGTTCAAGACCAACCTGACCAACATGGTGAAACGCTGTCTCTACTAAAAATACAAAAATTAGCCAGGTGTGGTGGCACATGCCTGTAATCCCAGATACTCAGGAGGCTGAGGCAGGAAAATTACTTGAACCCGGGAGGCAGAGGTTGCAGTGAGCCGAGATCATGCCACTGCACCCCAGCTTGGGCGACAGAGTGAGACTCTGTCTCAAAAAAATAAATAAATAAATAAATAAAATAAATAAATAAAATAATAATCTTGAACTTATATAGCAGCTATCTTTCAAAAAACTATTCCAATCATTTCTCGTGTTCTTTCAAAATGTTCCTGGTATACAGAAAGGCAGGCTCTCCTCTTTTTAATTTACTTTTGCTAAAATGAGTTTCAGATCAAATCCCTTAATAACTAATAATCTGGCATCCAAAAATTTTTTATTGCAGTATAATTTTTCATAACTAAATAGACAAAAATCGCAATGCTAGCTTGCATTGGCTAAGAACAAAACAAAGCAAACCCAAGCCTTCCTAGTCTCTAGAAATAAAGCCATAAATTAGCAAGTGAAAGGTAGTGTTCCAAAGACCAGAAAAGAAAATGGGGAAGAAGCCTCTGAAGCAAATACTTACATTTAAGAAATCAAGACTACTCCTATAATCCCACCCTTTCCTTCTTTGAACTCCTGTGTATAGCATATGCCAGTGCCAGTTTTAATGTGTGGTTTGGGAGATGAGCAGGTATTCTGGTGTGGATGCTTGAGGTTTATATGACAGAAATGTAAGGGATATAGAAAAATGCCTTGATTGATCCATTTGGGTAAACTAGTGATTTGGTGATATTTTCCAGAGGCTCTCCCATCAAGCAGAATAAAAGAGCTGTTAATATTTGAAGTCTCTATTCCCCACTCCTCTTCTGTTTAGTTTTCACAAGGTACCCTGTCATTTTATTTCCTAACTTTGAATGAGATGCAGGATGATTAGTTAGAGAAAGAGGCCAGTGGTGGCAATAGTGCAAAGTTTCACAGTCCCTTCCTCCTGCCTTTGGTCATCAACAGTCTCCCTTCTCATGTAAACCTCCAAATGCCATTCTGACTCCTACCCCTAAAAATCAAACACAATTTCTCCTTGCTTCAACTAGAACTATCTAACAGTGGAAAGTTTGGAAGAATTATAGAAGACACAGCAACATGCTACCACATATAAAAAAGAAACACTACAGGAAATAATCTCCCTGTTCCTGCCTGCTGACAAGTGAATTAAGTGAGAAAGTACCCTGTAAAATATTTAAGTTGGCTGAGTTTAGTGTTGTCTCAGAGTATGGCATACTTTTAAATTTTTAATTAACAATTTTTTAAAATCTTATAAGAATCACAAAACTAGCCCTGGAATTAAAGCATGGTTATTTGTTCTACAGAATTTCATAGCAACCAAGTGAACAATAAGTACAAGACACTAATCAGAACTCAGAAACACATTTCTTACAGTAGTAAACTTTCATTGTTTTGGGGATTCATTAAAAGAACAGCTGACATTTAATTCTCATTTGCTAATATATTATCATGAAGATTACAATCTGTTTCTTTCATGGGTAACAAACACTGAGTGTCCCATAATTTTCCACTTTTAATTGTAAAACATTTAAGTTAAACTTCAAATGATGTTTTAAAAGAACACAAACTGGCCAGGGGCAGTGGCTCATGCCTGTAATCCCGGTACTTTGGGAGGCCAAGGCAGACGGATTACTTGAGGTCAGGAGTTCGTGACCAGCCTGGCCAACATAGTGAAACCCCGTCTCTACTAAAAATACAAAAACTAGTAGGGCATGGTGGCACATGCCTGTAATCCCAGCTACTCGGGAGGCTGAGGCAGGAGAATCACTTGAACCCAGGAGGCAAAGGTTGCAGTGAGCCGAGATCGCGCCACTGCACTCTAGCCTGGGCAACAGAGCGAGACTCTGTCTCAAAAAAAAATAAAAAGAAAAGAACACAAACTGAAATACATGAAAAGCAACTTATTTGTTTCATGTATCCAAATCTGGCACTCTAAAGGGTTAAGATTACTTATTTTTAAATATTAAATATGTATGTAAATGCACAAAAAAAGCATAAGGCTAAGTTAAATTTAATAACTAAAATGCCTACAAAATCTAATACATATTATCTTTAATGTAAATCCAACTATACTCATAATTTATGGTTCAAAAATAATACTGACAATAGAAATACTTTATAAACACACAAAAGAATCTGTTAGTCTTTACTTTTTAAAATGCAATCCCAATTAAGGGCATATAAACCTCTTAAATTATTCCAATAATAAGACTTCCTTAACCTTTTCTTTCCACACCAATCTGAATGGGAGCAAAATTTGCCTTGCAGTACAAACTTCTCAAAGAGAGACTATTTTGGATGAAATGAACCTATTATTAGTAGTACTAAAAAACCTTTTTTTTATACATATATTCTTTACTATAAAATATCACCTATAAGCTGGTCATGGTGGCTCAGGCCTGTAATCCCAGGACTTTGGGAAACCGAGGTAGGTGGATCACTTGAGCCCAGGAATTCGAGACCAAACTGGGCAACATGGCGAAACCCTGTCTCTACTAAAAATACAAAAAATTTATCCAGGTGTAGTGATGCCTGCCTGCAGTCCCAGGTACTAGGGAGGCTGAGTGGGAGGATCACTTGAGCCTGGGAAGTCAAGGGTGTAGTGATGTGACTGCCCTTCAGCCTGGGTGATGGGAGCAAGGCCCTGTCTCAGAAAAAAAAAAAAAAAATCACGTATAGTGAGGCCTATCTTACTTTTTCACCATTCCACTGATTAAAATATGAAAACACTGATTAATACAAAAGTTAAATAAAATATGAAAACACTGATTAATATAAAAGATTAAGGTTCTTTCCACTTCTTCTGTACCCTAAAAATGCTTTTATTTCACTCAATAACTAGAACAAAGCCCTAGTTCTAGGATTGTCAAATTCTGTGCTATTGGGCTGTATTGAAAGAGAACTTGTTTTATAACAAGGATCCTTGTGGTACCTCAGGCTCTTGCAACTCAATCACGGGCATCTCCTGGAAGCTTGTTAGAAATGCAGAATACGAGGCTCCGCCCCAGACCTACCAGCGAATTAGGCTCCTAGGTGATTCATGTATGTATTAGGGTTTGAGAAGCACTGCCTTAGGCTAGTGAACCCAGACAGAATTCTAATAAGGTAATAGTCATCAAGTTTCAAACTAAATTAGAACTATTTATAAAATACCCTTCAATTTCTTACTGGATCCTAATAATAAAAAAATGTATAAATAAGACCAAGGAAGCACCAAATGGAAGACTATAAAAAAATCTTACCTGAAATTAACATGTGATGTGCACTTGAGGTAATAAACTGGTTAAAATTATTAAGATCAAAGTTAAACAAAATTTTGCTAATCTTCCCTCTGATCATTTTTTTCTGTTCTAACCTTTTTCTTCATATCTTTTCTATTTTGAATAGGCATATATAAAGGTACACACTTTCTATAATTATCTAATAAACTGAGTGCAAAATTCAGTTAATAAAAAGGGACCAAAAATGTCTAGATTAGCCAGGTGCAGGGGCAGGGAAGTGGGGGCACCTACAGTCACAGATACTCAGGAGGCTGAGGCAAGAGGATCACTTGAGCCCAGGAGTTTGAGAACTGCCTGGACAATGGTGAAACCCTTTCTGTTAGAAAATAAAAAATAAAAAGTCTTTATTATCTCAACCAAGTCTCAACATTGTTTTGCCAAGCTTAGCAAAATATTATAGACTAAAGCAGTTGTTTTCCTCATTTCAGCTGCATCGCAAAATGTTTCTTAAGAATACAATAAAGAAGCTTAGAGTACAAAATTATATTTCTGCCAAATATTGTTAAGGAATAAAAATGAACTTATTTACAAATTATCTCAGGAAATAACCCTGTTGGCTAACAAAATAAGAGGTATATGGTAAAAACCTTAGCCAGCATCCATCTGAAATTAGAAATGCAATCAATCTAGTTTTAGAAATAAGGGAAGCCACTAATTAACATATTCATATGGGCAAAACGCAATCTAACTAACAACTACACTGGAGTTTTTCCTACATGTTATCTACCAAATAATGAATGGTCGCACTTTCTAGAATTCAGAGAAAAAAGAGTGTGGTCAGTAACTAGAATTAACCAGACTCCCTCCCTCTCTTCCCCACCTTCATAAATTCTCATCCTCTTGGAGGCCATATCTGAGAAGGACTAGTCAACCGAATTTCAACTTGTCCATTCATATTAAGCCCTCAATCTTACCTATAATTTCACATATCCTACCCACATATTTGCTGCTGAATTGCCCTCTCATAAATTTGAATCTACTGTTACCCAAAGATAACTATAGGATTCTGAAAAACACTCTTTGAAGCATTATCAGCTACATTTCAGGTCATAAATTTCCAGCTCCTATGATCATACCTGTAGAACTGTATGAATAAGAACTAAAACAGATAATAATTATTAAACAAAAAAGGCCCACCTAATGACACACTTCTCCAGCTATTTACTTAAGAGAAAGAAATTTCAAAAAGATATTTCAAAGACCTTGCCTATAAGCTTTTGTTCCTACTATAATCACCAAAGTGGTACAGTTTATTTTGGGAATTGAGCAGCTGGCAATCTTCCATCACACCAATGGTCCAACTGATATTTATTATCATAATATTTAGTTTTATTAAGTGAAAATTTTTTAGTAAACTGGTCATGATACCAGAATATATTCACATAGACAAACCAAAGTAAAAGGAAAAAAGAGCAAATGCAACTGGAAAGTGTAACCAATATGATTCTTTTTCTAGTTGTCTAAACATAAACTATTTAATAATGTTGAGGCCATGTTTGTCATATAATTATTTTAAGACAATACCTCAGCAGTGCAATTACCACCATATCTATAATGTTAAAAGTAGAAGAGTAAAACCTGGCTGGTAACCCACCCATGCAATTCAACTTAAGGTTCTTCAATAGTCACCTCTTTGAAGTCTGGGAACTCTATTATGCATTGTTTTACATAAAGAGACTTCTTATTTCTTTCCCATTAAGAGAAACTGATATATGACAGATGGTCGGTAGGTAGGTAGGTAGGCAGGCAGATAAGCGGACAGTCAGACAGACAGACAGACAGACAGATAGACAAAAGTAAATGAAAACACACTTTAAAAGACAATCGGGAAAAGGAAGTCAAGGAATTTCACAATGCCTCCTGAGTAAAAAATTCCAACATAATCAGTCACTTCATTTATACCCCATTGAAAAAAAAAGGGAGGGAAATATTTCATTCCTAACCCATTCCCTGCAGCTCCATACTCCTATAAACAGCCAGCCAAACTACAAGTTGCCACCCAGAGGATGTATAGTCAAACTATAGTTGTCTTCACTACTGCAAAACTAAATAACTTACCTGTACAACCAAAGATCTATCATTGTGGAAATATAATCTCTTTTCCTTATATCCTGAAGGAGTTGGAGCTATGATCTAGAATGAAGCTTAAGCATCAGGGTTTCAGACTCTCTCAGCTTCAGCCATGAAGAATACTAGAACCTCCTAAATTTCTTTCTTTAAAATAAAATAATGAAAAAAAGGATTAAAGAAGATGATGAACTTATGCTAATAGATTTACTCCTTCTATGATAAGAAGAAATACAGGTACAGAAACTGTTCATAGTGACATCTTTCATGCTTCGCAGTAACTCTGTAGCCTTGAGAATACTAAGAAACTGAAATAGGATTTTTAGAAATCAACAAAAGCAAACCAAAAAGATACTAAAATATACCAAATCCTTACAACTCAATATTAGTTTGAACTGAGTCAAAATGTGACTTGCTCTTTTCTAGACATTGCTCTAAGGCAGTATTTTTTTTTTTTTTTTTTTTTTGCGGTGATAAAGGTTGCCCTTGATAGCATTTCTCATAACAGAATTTATAATATCATCTCGTACTCTTGTCCTAGAGGACTTCCCAAATTCTTGACATCAAGTATACATAACCATTTAGGTTATGCATAAAAGAATCACACAAATAATCAACCAAATCTTCTATACCTATAGGAAAACCTTGATGCTTATTCAAGTGCTACAAAATTCAATTACAAAAGGACATTTCTATTATTTTTGGCATATGTATTTTTAACAAGAACAAGAACAACAAGGATTTTCCGGTTTTAGTACCCAATTAGCCAGACAATTTAATTAATCTAATTACATTCCATTTCTTAGAACAGTCTGGTTAATTTTTACTATATAATAATTTATTATGATATCCTTTTCAAAGAATGTACAGGCCAGGTGCAGTGGCTCGCACCTGTAATCCCAGCACTTTGGGAGGCCAAGACAGGTGGATCACAAGGTCAGGAGTTCGAGACCAGCCTGGCCAACATGGTGAAACCCCATCTCTACTAAAAATACAAAAAATTAGCTGGGCATGGTGGTGTGCACCTGTAATCCTAGCTACTCAGGAGGCTGAGGCAGGAGAATTGCTTGAACCTGGGAGGCAGAGGTTGCAGTGAGCCAAGATCATCACCCCATTGCACTCCAGCCTGGGCAACAAGAGCGAAACTCAGTCTCAAAAAAAAAAAAAAGAGAGAATGTACAATCTGCTAAATGGGTTACTATGAGTGCTCATCTGAAAACAAGGAAGAGGACTAAGAAAAAGACCAGCAGATGTTTATGACAGAAACTGTCACTTTATTATAAGCATAAAACTAGATATTATAATAGTGATACATTTTGGGGAAAGCATTACAACTTAAAGACTGATATAATTACAAAATCTTGTAATTACTAGGCAGACTTACTGCGTAATAAAAATAGGTTACTGCTCTAGTCAGCTAGAAAGGGAATAGGGATAATAATATCTAATGTCTATAGATGCCACCTCTCCCAAACATGCCCTGGAAATGCTTTAAAAAGCACAAGGTAGGAAAATTGTCTAATAACCATTTAATACTACAGTACATTAAGAAATGTTCTAAGTTAACACGGGGAGAAGCTCAGTGAAAACATGATCCTACATAAAGTAACCCTTGACTTGAAAACCCACTCTTCTTATAACAGACTCCAAGTGACAACTCCTTTGTACCAAACACTGAAGCCTTTCACAAACATGGCAAAACATTATGTTTTACAGTGTGTGATGGTAGTAGCAATCATCAAAAGCAAAGAACATCTACAACTTAAAGTGTATCTCTGAGCATACTGGAATGTGCCCTAGTAGCACTCTATCAAGTTCTAATCAACCACATAACTACTCTATTTGAATAGAGTTCACTATAGGAAGATTATCCACTATGATATTTAGCAGGCAAGAACATCTGCACCTGTTATTTTCACAGAACTGATACTTACAGCTGAGCTCTATCGGCATTAAGATAGACAGGGTCCTGCAGTGTTTCTTAAAAGCCTGATACACTGAAAAAGAAACTTCAATCAATTACTTCTAACTAAACCCCACATGGCCTTAATTAAGATTACATTATTTCTTACCTTTTAAAAAGCGATTCGCCTAGTATTTGATCCCCATGCATCTGTATTTATCTGTCATCACTGTTAATTGTCCATGTTACACTGAGACTTCAGGTATTATTTATTTATATGGTTGTACTAGAATAACTTGATATCTGTGAAGAGAAACCATAATATAGTCACTATAGATGTGTTACCGTTTACAAATTTGTGAATAAAACTGGTAATATTTCCAAACACTTATATAGCACACTTTATTTTCTACTAAACTTCACAAGTAATTCCTTACATTTAGCTGTGAAATATGTGTCTTCAACAAACTAAGATGATTGGCTAACACTTCCAAGTTCTTCTCAGAGAGTACCCACATACAAATATTCTAAATTTAATTCTAAACTTAAACCCTTACAAATTGAAGAGCTCCTCAGGTTCCTTTTCTTACTACCAATATAGACATATGTCATTTTCCTTAAGTCTACAATTACTCTCCATTAATAGAAAAGTACTTTTTTGTGTGTTTTATATTTTAGGGAATAAATCTATAATGCTTAAAAATGAAGTAAAAAAAGATAATGACTGTCCTTTAAATGTCACTTTAAACATCTGATATCTTTCTCAAGTAATTTTGGAAGTAAACAGAAAATAAATGTTATTTAAAATAAACTGACATGTAGGTATACAAACATTCCTTAAAGGTAAGCTTCTTAAAAACAGACTTGGTTGATGGTTACAAGTCGGAGAAATAGATCTACACACTTACATTGATGACCAAAAGCACTGTACAGAATTTTAAGTCATTTTAACCAGTTTATCAGTGAAAAAAAATGAGCTACAAAAGAATGTTCATTCATACATATCAAAGAAAGCAGCATATGAATGGCATTCCAAAATGTTTCATCATGCTGTACCACTCCACTACACAGTAAAAAGAGTACAAATCTACGTGGAAAATACAGATAACCTAGAGAGGCGTGGTGGCTCATGCCTGTAATCTCAGCACTTTGGGAGGCCAAGACAGGAGGATCCCTTGAGCTCAGGCATTCGAGACCAGCCTGGGCAACATAGTGAGCCCTCTTCTCTAAACAAAACAAAAAAAAAAATGAAAATTAGCCAGACGTGGTTGTGTGTGTCTGTAGTCCCAAGTACTTGGTAGGCCGAGGTGGGAGGATCATCTGAGCCCAGGAAATTGAGGCTGCAGTGAGCCATGATCGTGCCACTGCACTACAGCCCAGGCAACAGAGTAAACCCTATCTCAAAAACAAAATTTTTTTTAATGAAAATGCAGATAACCTTACACATACTTTCTGGATAAAACTTGTTATTAGGGGTGTCAACCAATCAGATATTCTCAGTGAGAAGTTTCATTAACAATAGAGCGATTAAGAAACTATTATCTATCCTCAAACAATTCCTTATTCACTTGTTTTCAAACGTTAAAACTATATAAGTAACACCATAAAAAAATTAACACTTTGGGATGCCAAGGCAGAAGGATCGCTTGAGCCTAGGAGTTTGAAACCACCCTGGGCAACAAAGTGAGGCCTCATCTGTACAAAAAAATAGAAAAAGGTAGCCACATGTGGTGGTGTGCGCCTGTAATCCCAGCTGCTAGGGAGGATCCTTAGAGGGGCAGTGAGACCTGATTGCATCACTGCATTCCAGCCTGGGTAACAAAGAAAAAAAAAAAAAACCGATCTAAGTATTTTTTAAGTTTAAAAATTGTCGTGACCTCTCTTGTAACAAAAAAGCAAGGAAATTAAACTAGCCAAAACTCTTGTAGCCCCTGTATTGTGTTCTTCACCTCATTCAATATACATTTCAAACTTCAGCATTCTGCAAAACTGTTACATGCTTTTTGCAGCAGAAACACTGCTTTGAATTATGACAATACACAGTAATTTTTTCATTTGAATTATTTAACTACAGTTACTTACTTCCAGAAGTTTAAAAAACAGCATTTTGTCTTTTAAAAAGCATACAAAATAGAAAACGAACTATCTAAGTCCTATTCCTAAAGCCATCTTATTTATTCCCTTGGAACAGAGCTTTGCTTGTTTTCATGTACTAATAAAATTCATTGACTATTCAAGCATTCCAAAGCAAACCCAAAACCAATCTTCACTGAAAAGAATTACTTTTCCTACTTCTTGCACTCTTAACACTGGTACTACTGTGTTAAATAGATTACGTGATCTCAGATTCACAGCACACATGTAATCACTTCAAAAGACTACGTAAATCTCACTAGAAGATACAGCCCTAGTGATATAACCAGGGTATAAGCCACACAACTTACTATTAAAATAAAACAATGAAGTTCAAAGTTAAGCACAATCCCTAAATTCTCAGGCAAATTATTTTTTAGTTTTATAAGAGCTTGGAAAAAATTCAAAAGGAAGGTCATACAACAGAGTCATATTTATTACCTGATTCTTCACTTGTTGTAAGTGAAAGTATCACATATAGGCACTATACTATGATTTTAAATGATTTTATAAGAAAGAGACATTCAATGTCAGTTGTAAACAGCATAAAGATATGGTCAAAGACAGAAATAACTTTCTTTTTTTTTTTTTTTTTGAGACGGCGTTTTGCTCTTGTTGCCCAGGCTGGAGTGCAACGGTGCGATCCCGACTCAATGCAACCTCTGCCTCCTGGATTCAAGTGATTCTCCTGCCTCAGCCTTCTGAGTAGCTGGGATTACAGGCGCCTGCCACCACGCCCATTTAATTTTTGTACTTTTAGTAGAGATGGGGTTTTGCCATGTTGGCCAGGCTGGTCTCAAATCCTGACCTCAGGTGATCCACCCACCTTGGCCTCCCAAAGTGCTGGGATTACAGGCATGAGCCACCACGCCCAGCCCAGAAACACCTTTCCTAGACAATTAAGCTTTCACAGCTACTTGCTATAAAGAGCTGAACCAAATTTTCATTTGGTACAATAATCAAAGAAGAGTACATTTTCTGCTCAGAACTACATGTTCAGTGTCTTGGATGCCTTCTATAGATTTTCAAAGATAAGCCTATTTCACAGCCAATAGAAAGACAATAGGAAGAATATAGGATTTGGTGGAAGGAGACAGAAATGTGATTCTCTGTCATCAATGATTATTTCACCATGAGCAAGTCACTTTGCCTATCTGTACTTTATCTATAAAATGAAAGACATAATACCTGCCTACTACCTCTCAGGGTTATTGTGAAGTTCGAAAGAGATCACATCTGTGAAGTACTTCAGGTTACTGACTCCCAAATTTTAGTGTGTCTAAGAAATCCCTGGACCCAATCACCTCATAAATTCAGATTCAGAAGGCCTGAAGACAAATGCATAAATTTTCATTTTCAATTAAGCACTTCAGGTCATTCCAATGTATGGGCTCCCAGTGATGATCATACTTTGAAAAAACTACATCAGTTTCTTCTAAAACTTTAGTGTTCAGGCTGGGCACAATGGCTCACGCTGGTCATCTCAGCTCTTTAAGAGACCGAGGCAGAAGGATCACTTTGAGGCCAGGAGTTCGAGACCAGCTTGGGTAACTTGGCAAGACCCTGTCTCTACAGAAAAAAAAAATGCACACAATAAATTAGTGGGGCATGGTGGTGTGCATCGGTTGTAGTCCTAGCTACTCAGGAAGCAAGAGGCCTGGAGTTCAAGGCTACAAGCTACAGTAAGTTATGATCACACCAATGCACTCCAGCCTGGGCAACCAACTGAAGCCCTGTCTCTAAAAAATTAACTAATTAATCAATTAATTAAAAGAAATAAAACTTTAGTGTTCATAAGCATTAAATCTAGGTACATGTTTAAAATACAAATTTCTAGCTGAGCGCAGTCACACATGCCTATAGTCCCAGCTACTTGGGAGGCTGAGGGAGGAGGATCGCTTGAGTCCAGGAGTTCTAAGTTGTAGTGCACTATGTCAATCAGGTGTCTGCATTAAGTTCGGCATCAATATGGTGACCTCCGGGGAGCAGGGGATGACCAGGTCGCCTAAGGACGGCAGAATGGGCCAAGGTCGGAAACAGAGCAGGTCTAAACTTCCATGCTGATCAGTAGTGGGACTGCACCTATGAACAGCCACTGCACTCCAATTTGAGTAAAACAGACCCTGTCTCTTAAAAACAAAATGAGAAGAAAATGAAATAAAATACAAATTTCTAAACCTCATCCTTAAAAATTCAGATTCAGGTGAGGCGCAGTGGCTCACGCCTGTAATGCAGCACTTTGGGAGGCTGAGGTGGGCAAATTACCTGAGGTCAGGAGTTCAAGACCAGCCTGGCAAACGTGATGAAACCCTGTCTCTACTAAAAATACAAAATTAGCCAGGTGTGGTGGTGTGTGCCTGTAATTCCCAGCTACTCGGGAGGCTGAGGCAGAAGAATTGCTTGAACCTGGAAGGTGGTGGTTGCAGTGAGCCGAGATCACACCACTGCACTTCAGCCTGGGCAACAAAGCGAGACTCCATCTCAAAAAAAAAAAAAAAAAAAAAATTTAGATTCAATAAACTTGGAATGGAGCATACAATCTTCATTTATCATCATTTAGGAGATTCAGATATAAATGAGTTATGATACACCCTTTTAGAAATCCTAAACTAGATTCTTCCTCCTAAATATTTCTCAAATTGTTCCTACCTCTGTAGTATCATCACCTATGACCAACCTTAGGCTCTCATTTGAACTAACCCAAATGCCTTCTAATTAGTCTAAGTTTTTTGTTTTTTGTTTTTTGTTTTTTTTTTTTGAGACAGGGTCTCACTCTGTTGCCCAGGCTGGAGTGTAGTGGCTCAATCACCACTCACTGCAGCCTTCGACCTCCCAGGCTCAAATGATCCTCCCGCCTCAGCCTCCCAAGTAGTTGAGACTACTGGTGCATGCCACTACGCCCAGCTAATTTTTGTATTTTTTTGTAGAGACAGGGTTTCACACCATGTTGCCCAGGCTAGTCCTGAACTCCTGGGCTCAAGTGATCCTCCCACCTCAGCCTCACAAAGTGTTGGGATTACAGACATGAGTTATGGCGCCCAGCTCTGCTTTCGTTAAGTCTTATCCTTTAAAAATGCATGCTCTACAGAATGGTATATCATTCTCCTACCTAAAACTCTTCCAAGAGACTTATGCTTCTTGCCAAGATAGAGTAACAGGGATGAAACTTATGCTCCCACCTGAAACAACTAAAAATCTGGACCAAAAAAAGTATGAAAATTATTTCTGACAAAAGAAACAAGACAACACAGGACAGTGATCAATGAAAGAGAAAAAATAAATGAGGTAAAGCCTACAATTGTCCCCAGTTTACTTACTGGAAAATTTCTAAGCTGCAGAGAAAGGAAGGTGTCCCAAGCAAGCTCAGTGGTTTTCTGGAGTTAAGATAATGAAGTGAGGAGTTTAGGGGAGGCCAAGGTAGCTACAGTCTCCCAGAACATAGTACCACAGAGGAGAGAGCAGAAAGGAGAGGCAAGATCTCAGATAATCTGCAGGGGACCTCCTTAAATCTTGAGCTGAGTATTGATCAGTAAAACAGGGAAAGACATCCATAGGCAAGGGTATGCCAGAAAACATGTAATAACTGAAGGGTAAGTGGTATGTAGTTCCTAGTTTATAGGGTTACTAATGTTTGTGGTATATATACTTCCACCACAGCCAATTTCAAGCTACCGACATATCAGTGAATAAGAATCTGAAAAAAATACATGGCAACACATTATACATTACGTAGTGTTTCTACCATAAGGACATAATAAGGCTGGCTGCAGCAGCTCACATCTATACTCCCAGCACTTTGGGAGGCCAAGGCAGGCAGATCACTTGAGGCCAGGGGTTCAAGACCGGCCTAGCCAACATGGCAAAAACCCATCCCTACTAAAAATACAAAAATTAGCAGGGCATGGTGGTGCACACCTGTGGTGCCAGCTACTCAGGAGGCTGAGGCATGAGAATCGCTTAAACCCGGGAGGTAGAGGTTGCAGTGAGCTGAGATTGCACCACTGCACTCCAGCCAGGCCAACAGAGTGAGACTCTGTCTCAGGAAGGAAAAAAAAAAAAAAACAATACCCAATAGATATAAATTACCATGAGTGCACAAAAACAGTAATATAAAATAATATAATTATATGAGGTAATGAGTTTTGAGCATTTACTACCTTTGTTCGTAATAAGTGATTTAATTATGCTTATATAATTTAATTATCTTAAGAATTAAGCTAGCTCACAAACTTCCTGATATTTTAACAATCGGCTCTCATGAGCCAGCTCGAGCATAACACCACACGTGGCTCACATATAGTCAGGAATAACTGGTTAACCTACTAGCCACAGTAGACAACCTCATAATTCGTGGGACATGAAGTACAATGCTCAGTACCACACTGCATCAGTAGTGGTGCAAACTGAGCTCTAGACTAAAGACTATTCTGGTCTCACCTAACAAAGATGAAAAGCAAGCCTCAAAAGGATAAAGCCATTTCCAGTGAACTCCACTGTGTCCCAGAACACAGGCCAAGAATATTTATGGGAATTTTAAAAAATCCAGCTCCAAACAAGGTAAAATTGAGAATGCCTGGAATCCAATCAGAAATTACCAAACAGGCCAAGTGTGGTGGTTCACACCTGTAATCCCAACACTTTGGGAGGCCAAGGTGGGCGATTGCTTGAGCCCAGGAGTTTGAGACCAGCCTGAGCAACATGGCAAGACCCCATTTCTACAAAAATTAGCCAGATGTGGTGGCACATGCCTGTAGTCCCAGGTTCTTGGGAGGCCGAGGTGGGAGTTTTGCTTGAACCCAGGAGATTGAGGCTGCAATGAGCCACGATCATGCCCCTGTACTCCAGCCTGGGTGAGAGACTGAAATCTTGCCTCAAAAAAAAAAAAAAAATCATATAAAGAAGCAGGAAAATATCACTTAAAATGAGAAAAAGCAATCGACAGAAAAAGAACTGTACATGACAGTCACTAGACAAGAATACTAAATCAGTTATAACTGTAGTTCTTATGTTCAAAGCAGCAGATGGATATATTAAGCAAGCTAAGTAGAGACACGTAAGTCTTTTTAATGTGAATTGATTCTTCTACTTAGAAAAACACAGAGTTTGGAATGAAAAATATGCTGGGATTAGACACTGAAAGAAAAGGTCAATCAATCTGATGCCATAGCAATAGAAACCTAACAGAGAGAAACAAGAGTGGAAACAAAACCATGAATGAGATATAGAATATCATCAAGACGCCTAAAACATGGGTAACTGAAGTCCCCAAAAGACTGAAAGAGAAGCAGAAAAAATACTGGAAGAAATGATCCCAAACTTTCTAAATATGATGGAAATGACGAATTCACAGATCAAAGAAGCTCAATAAGCTAGGCATGGTGGCTCAGTGCTGTAATCCCAGCACTTTGTGAGGCCAAGGAAGGTGGATCACTTGAGGTCAGGAGATTGGGTGGGGTTCAACATAGTGAAATCCCATATCTACTAAAAATACAAAAATTAGCCAAGAGTGGTGGTGTGTGCCTGTGGTCCCAGCTACTTGGGAGGCTGAGGCACAAGAATCACTTGAAGATGGGAGGCAGAGGCTGTAATGAGCTGAGATTGCACCACTTCATTCCAGCCTGGGTGACAGAGCGAGACTCCATCTCAAAAAAACAAAATACAAAGAAGCTCAATAAACCCAAGCACAAGAAACATGAATAAAACTACAGTAAGCCAGCTCATAACCAAACTGCTTAAAAATCAATAATATAAAGAATATCTTAAAAGCAGAGAAAAACAACACATTACAGGCACAGAGAGAAAAATAAGAATGACAGCAGACTTCTCTGTGGAAGCACATGCCAGAAAACAGTGAGGTATATCTTTGATGTACTGAAAAAAGTTGTCAACCAAAAATTCTATACTCAAAAAAATGTGTTTCAAAAAATAAGGTGACATAAAAATTATTTCAAACTTAAAATAGTAAAAGAACCTATCATAGACAGACATGCATTATAGGAAATGTTAAAAGAAGTTCCTCAGGCAGAAGGAAAAGACACTAGATGGAAGTCTAGATATATCCAAAGGAATATAGAGCACCAGAAATGGTAAATATGAAGATAACTATAAAAAACTTTTCCTGGCCGGGCGTGGTGGCTCATGCCTGTAATCCCAACACTTTGGGAGGCCAAGGTGGGCGGATCACCTGAGGTTGGGAGCTTGAGACCAGCCTGACCAACATGGAGAAACCCCATCTCTATTAAAAATACAAAATTAGCCGGGTATGGTGGCGCATGTCTGTAATACCAGCTACTCGGGAGGCTGAGGCAGGAGAATCGCTTGAACCCAGGAGGCAGTGAGCCGAGATTGCGCCATGGCACTCCAGCCTGGGCAACGAGAACAAAACTCCATTTCAAAAAAAAAAAATAAACTTTTCCCCTTAGTTTTTAAACATAAATAACTGACGAGCAAAAAATATACCAATATACTGTACAGTTTATAACATAAATGGGAGTAAATGTAATAGCACAAATGTGGGAAAGGGGACATACAATGCAAGATTCTTATACTACATGTAAAGTGGTATAACAGCACTTCAAGGTATGCTAAGATAAATTAAGATGTATATTATAAATCTTAAAACCACCACTAAAAAGCAGATGAACAGAGAAAAAGTAATAGTAAAAAAGCTAACAAAAGAAACAAAATAAGAACATGTTTAAAACACTCAATCCAAAGGACAGCAACATAAGAAAGGGAATAAAAAGCATATAGAAAAAATAAAAAGCCAATAGCAAGGTGACAGATTTAAACTTTATCAAAAATCACTTTCATACAGCCATTTCAACTATAAATAGTCTAAAAATAGTTTCAAGCAGTTTAGTTATTTGGAAGCAGTTACTTGGAAGGAATAACAACAAATGAACATTAAAAGATTCAAGTCATTTAAACTGTGACCACGATGAAATTAAATCAGAAATCAGTGATAAAAAATACAACTCAAAAATCCTCATATACCTGGAAATAAATAACATGCTTCTAAATGACCTATAAGTCAAAGAAGAAATCAAAGGGAATTAATGCAGCATATCAAAATCTCTGGGGAGCAGCAAAAGCAGTATTTACAGAGAAATCCAAAGCAGTAAACATGTGTTAGAAAAAAAGGAAGGCCTCAATGATGTCAGCTTCTACCTTAAGAAATTAGAAAAAAAAAAAGGATACTATAATCCACAGAAAAAGAAGAAAAAATAACAATGAGCAGAAATCAATGAATAGAAAACAAAAAAGCAATAGAGAAAAATCAATGAACCAAAAGCTGATTCCTTAAGAAAAATCAATAAAATTGACAAATCTTTAGACAGACTCATCAGGAACAAAATTATCAATATTAAAGAAAAAAGAGATGTTGCTATAGATTCTATAGATGTTTTAAAAAGATGGTTCTATAGATATTTTCACAACAAGGGTACCAAAACAATTCATTGAGGACATAATAATCTTTCCAACAAATGCTTCTAGGACAACTGGATATCCACCTACAAAAGAATGACATTGAAGCCCTACCTCACACCATATACAAAAATTAACTTAGGATGAAACCAAAGACCTAAATGTAAGCACTAAAATGATAATGTTCTTGCTGAGCATGGTGGCTCACCCCTGTAAACCCAGCACTTTAGGAGGCTGCGGGAGGAGGATAGCTTGGGCCCAGGAGTTCACGACCAGCCTGGGCAACAAAGAGAGACACCATCTCTACAAAAAATAAACAACATTAGTTGGGCGTAGTGGTGTGTGCCTGTGATCCCAGCTACTTGGGAGGCTGAGGTGGGAGAATCACTTGAGCCCAGGAGGTTGCACTGAACCAAGATCACGCCACTGCACTCCAGCGTGGGTGACAGAGAGACAGAATCTGTCTTTAAAAATAAAAAAAACACTAACAAATCTTTGTGCAAATAGGTGCAAATCTTTGTGACCTTGGATTAAACAAGTTTCTTACATATGATGCTAAAAGCATAACTGACAAGGACAAATGTGTGATTCCAATTACTATGTGAGTTTATCTAAAATTGTCAAATTAATAAAAACAAAAAACAGAATGGTGGTTGCCAGGGACTAAGGGAGGGGGAAATGTCACGTCATTGCTTAATGAGTACAGAGTTACAGTTATGCAAAATGAAAAACATCTGGAGATGGACCACAGTGATGGTTACACACAATGTGAGACTATATTTAATGCCACTAAACTGTAACCTTTAAAAATGGTTAAAATGGGGCTGGGCATGGTGGCTCAGGCCTATAATCCCAGCACTTTGGGAGGCCAAGGCAGGCAGATCACAAGGTCAGGAGACAGAGAACATCTTGGCCAACATGGTGAAACCCCGTCTCTACTAAAAATAGAAAAAATTAGCTGGGCATGGTGGCGTGCATCTGTAGTCCCAGCTACTCTGGGGCTGAGGCAGGAGAATCACTTGAACCTGGGAGGCAGAGACTGCAGTGAGCCAAGATTACACCACTGCACTCCAGTCTGGGCGACAAGAGCAAAACTCCATCTCCAAAAAAAAAAAAAAGGTTAAAATGGTAACTTTTACGTTACATATATTCTGCCACAATTAAACAATAAAAATTCAAAAAGCACAAGCAACCAAAGAAAAATACAGATAAATGGGGATCATCAAAATTAAAACCTTTTGTGCTTCCAAGAACTAAAGAGAATAAAAAGATAACCCATAGAATGGGAGAAAATATTTGTAATCATCTCTCTATCTATAAAAACCCTTACAACTTAATAAAAAGATAAACCTAATCTAAAAATGGGTAAAAGACTTAAACAGATATTTCTGCAAATAAAATATACAAATAGCCAATAAGCACATGAAAAAATGCTCAATATCATTAGCCCTCAGGGATATGCAAATCAAAACCACAGTGAGATACTTCACACCCACTAGTATTGCTATAATAAAAAAGACAACAAAAACATGTGTTGGCAAAGATGTAGAGTTATTTGCACCCTCATACATTGCTGGTAGGAATGCAAAATGGTGCAGCTGCTTTGGAAAATAGTTTGGCAGTTCCTCAACAAGTTAGACATAGAATTACCATATGACCCAGAAATTCCATTCTTAGGTATACACCCAAAAATAAAGGAAAACATATGTCCACACAAAAACTTGTACAAAAATGTTCATAGCAGCATTATTCATAATAGTTATAAAGTGGAAGCAACTTAAAGGTCCATCAACTGCTGAGTGAATAAACAAAACAAGGAATATCATATCAACACAACGAAATACAATTAAGCCATAAAAAACAGTGAGGTATTGACAAATGCTGTAACATGGATGAAACTTAAAAACATTATGCTAACTGAAAGAGGTCAGTCACAAATGGTTACATACTGTAAAATTCCCATTTATATAAAATACCCTGAATAGGCAAGGTGCAGTGGTTCACACCTGTAATCCCAGCACTTTGAGGGGCCTAGACAGACAGGAGGATCACTTGAACTGCAGGAGTTCGAGACCATCCTGGGCAACATGGTAAGACCTTGTTTCTACAAAAAATTAAAAAATTAGCCAGGTATAGTTGCACATGCCTGTAGTTCCAGCTACTCAGAAGATTGAGGCAAGAGGACTGCTTGAGCCTGGGAGTTTGAGGCTGCAGTGAGCCAGGATTGTGCCACTGCACTCCAGCCTGGGCAAAAGGGCAAGATTCTGAAAGAAAAAAAAGGCAGGCAGGCAGGCAGGAAGGATCCAGAATAGGCAAATCCATAGAGACAAAAAGGAGATAAGTGATTGCAGAGACTGTGGGAGGGAGGAAATGGTAGAAAGTGAGTGCTATAGGTATGGGGTTTCTTTTTAGAGTGATGCAAGTATTCTGCAATTAGGTACTACTGATGGTTGTCCTATTTTGTAAATATACTAAAAATCACCAAATTGTATACTTTAAAAGGGTGATTTTTATGGTTAAGTGTATATCTCAATGTTTTTAAAAGATAAGAGAATCGGCCAGGCGCGATGGCTCACGCCTGTAATCCCAACACTTCGTCAGGCGGAGGTGGGTGGATCACTTGAGGTCGGGAGTTCAAGACCAGCCTGACCGACATGGAGAAATCCTGTATCTACTAAAAATACAAAATTAGCCAGGCGTGGTGGCGCATGCCTGTAATCGCAGCTACTCGGGAGGCTGAGGCAGGAGAATCACTTGAACCTGGGAGGCGGAGGTTGCAGTGAGCCTAGATCATGCCATTGCACTCCAGCCTGGGGAACAAGATCAAAACTCTGTCTCAAAAAAAAATAAAGATAATATTACAAATAACTTCATGTCAATAAACCCAACTATTTAGATGAAATGGACATATTCCATGAAAAACTGCAAATTCCCCAAAACTCACTCAAGAAATTATTTCTTAAATACCCTTAAAGAAAGTGAAACTAGGCCAGGCACGGTGGCTCACGCCTGTAATCCCAGCATTTTGGGAGGCCAAGGCGGGCGGATCAAGAGGTCAGGAGGTCAAGACCATCCTGGCTAACACGGTGAAACCCCGTCTCTACTAAAAATACAAAAAATTAGCCAGGTGTGGTAGCAGGCGCCTGTAGTCCCAGCTACTTGGGAGGCTGAGGCAGGGGAATGGCGTGAACCCAGGAGGCGGAGATTGCAGCGAGCTGAGATGGCGCCACTGCACTCCAGCCTGGGCGACAGCGAGACTCCATCTCAAAAAAAAAAAAAAAAAAAAGGGAAAGTTATAGTTAAAAACTTGGCAAAAAATAAATTCCAGGCCAAGGTGAGTTCACTGGTAAATTTTAACTACGCCACTTGATATACATTTAAGGAAAAAAATAATCCTAATTCTACCCAAACTCTTCTAGAAAACTGAAGAGGAAGATTTCCCAACTCATTCCATGAGGCCAGCATTAGTCTGATTTCAAAACCAGACAAAAACATTACAAGAAAATTGAACTACAAACCTATATTCCTCATAAACATAGATGTAAAACTCCAAACAACTTTTTAACAAACCAAATCTAATAATATTTTTAAAATAATACACCATGACCAAATGATGTTTATCCCCAAAATGTAAGACTGGCTTACATGTACATAAGGTTGGTTCAATGCAATTCACTCTATATTAACAGACTGAAAAAACAAAACCGAAAAGAAAAAATAGGAAATAAACATAACTGGCCCTTTTGACATCAGGCCTTACATATTGCCTTATGTCCGGTACCCACGCCTCTCCATAGATAGATGGATATCTTTTCCATCTCTATGAAGCTTACTCCTTTTTCTATGCTTATAACAGAATACCAGAAATTGGGTAATTTATGGAAAATAAATTTCTTCCTTTCTTTCTTTTTAAATAGAGACAAGTTCTATGTTGCCCAAGCTGGTCTCGAACTCCTGTACTCAAGCAATCCTCCCACCTTTGCCTCCCAAAGTGCTGGGATTACAGGTATAAGCCCCCACACCCAGCCAAGAAATTTATTTCTTACTGTTACAGGGGCTGAGAAGTCCAAAGTCAAGGAATTGTCTCTGGTGAGAGCCTTCTTGCTCATGAGGATTCTCTGAAGAGATTTGAGGTAGCACAGAGCATCACAAGGTGAGAAGGCTGAGCGTGCTAATGTGCTAGCTCAGGTCTCTCTTCTTCTTCTTATAAAGCCACCAGTTCCCCTCCCATGATAACCCATTAATCCATTAACCAATCAACCCATTAATCCATTCATGAGGGCAGAGACTTCATGATCCAATCACGTCTTAAAGGCCCCACCTCTCAATAGTGCCACACTGGGGATTAAGTTTCAACATGAGTTTTGGATGGGACATTCAAACCATAGCATATGATAAGCCAATAAAAGAGTTAATATTTATATAATGTGATCAAGTAAAGGGTTTTTAAGATCAAAATTAATTTTCTTCTGGAATTACCTTTACTTTGATTGGGTTTAGTCAAGTTTAAGCCCCTTCAGCCATGTGAGGACACAGTGAGAAGATGGCCACTTATAAACCAGGAACTGGGCCGTTGCCAACACTTAATCTGCCCTTGGACTTTTCAACCTTCAGAACCATGAGAAATAAATGGCTGTTGTTTATTTGCTACCCAGTCTATGGTTTTCTGTTAAAGCTGCCCAAACAGACTAAGACAATAGCTAATGCGACAGACAAACAGACAAGGCAGATAGATAAAACTCTCCTTCAGGTAGCAACAAATAAAGCTGAATTTGTCAGCAGTAGAGCAACAGAAGCAGAGTACTAATATGACATCATTTAAACGTACTGACTTAGCTCAGCCTGAACCAGACAAACACCCTGGACTTTTCAGTTCCATAAAATCCCTTTGTTGATCTATGACTTAGAAGAAGAAATGAGATGAGAAGGCACCATATATCATTCTTAGGTCCAAACCAGCTTGTTAAATCCTGGAACAGACTAACTTGAAAATGATTACTGGACTAGCAAGACTGATTCATTTCAAGATACATTAGTTTAGCACACACAGTGTACTATGTACTTATCATTAAGACATAATCTCAGCTCTGGACAGCCATTCATCTTCAATGGACATTCATAAATGAAGCATAAATAATTCAGCAAGGCCTAGGTGAAATGCCTGATGTAAAGATCCATCTATATATTTAATTTCTACAAATGTTTCCCTTTCATCAACTTACAGTTTTCCTCACAACGATATATTTTATAGCTGCCTAACTATATACTGCATTTTGAAAATGCTTACAAAAAATTTTAATTCTTGGCTTGCTTTAAATATTTTTTAAATTTGTCAATTAGTTAAATTTAGGAAAAAAGTCAAAATTTCCATTAATTTTATTTAGTGATATTTATCCTTAAGGATGTTATTTAATGTCAATTTTTTTAAGGCCAGTCACAGGTAATAAATAAATGACTACTTAATCCTCTCTAAAAGTCATGCTCCATCTGTCTTAAGAATTCTCAATGGTTTCTGTCAACACAACAATCAAAAAGACTAGGAAAAGTCTTAAAAGCAAATAAAATAATCTAAAGGAGATGAATCAAGGTAAAGATTCATAATGAGTTAGGATATTTTACCATTTCTCATGGGACAGAGTCCTCCCTGAAATATCTTTTGATATCAAAGTCAAGGTCTGAATATCAAAATATTGAGACCTTGAATCTTATCAGATATGCACCATTGCTCTAAATTCTTACATTTGTACTGTCTTCAGAGGGCACAAAAATTTTTACCAGCGTATTAACCAACCTCTAAGCTGGATTCTCTGTCACCTCTAAGAAGCTACAGGACAGGTAAAGCAGTTCCCAAGCTAGTTTCAGTATTTCAAAATCCCTAAGTGCCATAACAGATCATATATAGTTGATTCTCATAAAGTTGCCATGAGCACTGAATTATCAAATACTCAATACAAGAGAAATTCAGAGTGAAGTTCCTGCTAGCCTCTGACTAAAACATTTTCAACAGCCTAACAACACATATCCTTGTTTTATCTGTACTTTTATTTAAAAACACTTTTATTTCTTTATTTATTTACTTACTTTTCGAGACAGTCTCACTTTGTCGTCCAGGCTGGAGTGCAGTGGTATGATCTCGGCTCACTGAAACCTCCGCCTCCCGGGTTCAAGCGATTCTCATGCCTCAGCCTCCTGAGTAGCTGGGATTACAGGTGTGCACCACCACGCCCAGCTAATTTTTTGTATTTTCAGTAGAGATGGGGTTTCACTGTGTTGGCCAGACTGGTCTCTAACTCCTGGCATCAAGTGATCCACCCACCTCGGCCTCCCAAAGTGCTAGGATTACAGGCGTTAGCCACCGCACCCAGCCTAAAAACACTTTTATATTGCTGATTCATAAACACGCAACTCACAGTCAACAGCACTATAACTTTTCATCAAAGCCTTCTTGCACTTAGGAACACAATAGACAGCACTTTAGCACTACACTTAGGGGCAATTTTAAACAGTGAAACCACCTCTAAAAAAAAAAATGGGAAAGATGTAGCACTAAGTAAATAGACAAGAGAGCTAGAACAAGGCAGCAGAGAGTCATTTTGTTTAACCTCATTTGGAAATGTGTACATCAAGCAACTCAAATTTCACCACTCTGAACATGTCCACAAATGACTGCGAAAGTGCCAGACATATTGATTTGGGGGTTACAAATAAATTTTAGCCAGTAAATGAGTTCACAAACGTGGAATCCAAGAATAATGAGAACAGACTACAGTCATCCCTCAGTATACGTGGGGATTGGTTCTAGGACCCCAAGTATAGGTATCCAATAAATAATTGTTAAATTATTTAACAAGCATATAGTATCCAATAAATGTTAAATGAATGGATAATTATACAAAATACAATAATTTAGACACATCCACAATATAAAGTACAAATATAGCTTACCCCATTTCAACAACCACTTAACATACTAGTGTAGGTCTGGCCGCGGTGGCTCATGCCTGTAATCCCAGCACTTTAGGAGGCCAAGGTGAGTGGATCACCTGAGGTCAGGAGTTTGAGACCAGCCTGGCCAACATGGCAAAACCCTGTCTCTACTAAAAATACAAAAATTAGCCAGGCTCAGTGGCGCACACCTGTAATCCCAGCTACTAGGGAGGCTGAGGCAGGAGAATCGCTTGAATGCAGGAGGCAGAGGTTGCAGCGAGCTGAGATTGTGCCACTGCATTCCAGCCTGGGCGACACAGCGAGACTTTGTCTCAAAAAAAAAAAAAAAAAAAAACAAACAAACAAAAAAAAAAAAACACAACATACTAGTGTATTCTCTTCCATTCTTATTTCAACGTGCATTTTTAAAATCAGAATTCACACAACACACACTTAATTTGGCATCCTGGCATTTCTTCCCCACTTAAGCCACATAATTAAGGGCTAAATTGTCTGGGATTTTTTTATTTTTTAGAGACAGGGTCTCACTCTGTCACCCAGGCTGGAATGCAATGGCGAGATCACTGTTCACTGCAGCCTTGATCTCCCGGGCTCAAACGAACCTCCCAGCTTAGCCTCCCAAGTAGCTGGGACTATAGGTGTGTACACTACCACGTCCTGGCTTTTTTTTTTTTCTTCTTCTTCTTTTTAGTAGAGACAAGGTCTCCCTATGTTGCCCAGGCTGATCTCCAACTCCTGGGCTCAAGCAATCCTCCCGCCTTGGCTTCCCAAAATGTTGGGATTACAGGCGTGAGCCACACCGCCCAGCCTAAAATTGTTAATGGCCATATAAAAACTGTATAAATAGTTTATAATTTGACCATTTCCATTCTGTTAGGACATTTAAGCTGCTTCTGATATTTTACTATTTATTATTTAAAATGCTGTGATTAACATTCTTGTACACTCTATGTCTGCATTTGATTATTACCTTAAAACAGACTTATTGGGTCACAGCATATAAATGTTTCCATCCTTGAAGGACACTGTCAGGTGGCTTTTAAGATAAAGCTTCATTTGTTTAAAATTCTAAATGCATTTTTAAATGACTATGCAAGAAAGTTCATTAAAATATACTTCTTTGGGAGGCCGAGGCGGGCAGATCACCTGAGGTCAGGAGTTCGAGACCAGCCTGAACAACATGGAGAAACCCCATCTCTACTAAAAATACAAAATTAGCGGGGCGTGGTGGCACATGCCTGTAATCCCAGCTACTAGGGAGGCTGAGTCAGGAGAACTGCTTGAACCTGGGAAGCGGAGGTTGCGGTGAGCCGAGATCATGCATATATATATATAAAATATATATTTCTGAATCATACTTTACATAGAAGACTTAATAGGCTTTACTAATTTGCTATCACTCAATGTAGCTTTAAGTGTTTTAATATTACTAATGAAAGAAAAATGTTTAATTTAGTTTAACTAATTCGGTTTATTATCTCATTGAATTTTTCCAATATACTTAATCAATTTTTAAATTTAAAAAACCAGTTGATACAGGTGTGGTAGCTCACTCCTGTAATCTCAGCACTTTGGGAGGCCAAGATGGGTGAATCACCTGAGGTCAGGAGCTCGAGACCAGCCTGGCCAACATGGTGAAACCCCCCTGGCCAACATGGTGAAACCCCATCTCTATTAAAAATACAAAAATTAGCCAGGCGTGGGGGCACGTGCCTGTAATCCTACTCAGGAGGCTGAAGCAGGAGAATCACTTGAATCTGGGAGGTGGAGGTTGCAGTGAGCCGAGATCACGAGATCACACCACGGCACTCCAGCAGCCTGGGTGACAAAGTGAGACTCCATCTCAAAAAAAAAAAAAAAAGAAAGAAACCAGTTGAATCCTATGTTTTGATTACCCAAAAAAAAAAAAAGTTCCTTTTAAAGTATTACTAGAGGAGTGAGGATTGGGGGAAGGCAGAGCTCAGTTGTTGTGGGTTTGTTTGTTGTTTTTTTTTTTGAGACAGGATCTCACTCTTGCCACCCAGGCTAGAGGGCAGTGGCAGGACAATAGCTCACTGCCACCTCAAATTCCTGGGCTCAAGCGATACTCCTGCTTTAGCCTCCCAAGTAGCTAGGACTACAGGGGCTTGCCACCACACCCAGCTACTTTTTAAATTTTTATAGAAACAGGGTCTCACTATGTTGCCCAGGCTGGAGTGGTACTCCTGGCTTCAAGTGATCCTCCAATCTCAACCTCCCAAAGAGCTGGGATTACAGGCATGAGCCACTGTGCCTGGCTGACATTTCATTTTCTAGCAGGTAAAGAAGAGTATGCCTCATTAGTGAGAGGTAAGTTACTTCTCCCCTCCCCAATTTTTTTTTATTGTGGTAAAATACACATAACATAAAATTTGTCATCTTAATCATTTTTAAGTGTATGGTTCAGTGTAATCCAATACATTCATAATGCAATCATCACTACCATCCATCTCCAAAACTCCATTTTGTAAAACTGAAACTCTACGCTCCTTAAACATTAACTCCGCATATCCCCCACCTCTAGCCTCTGGCAACTACCCTTCTACTTTTTGTTTCTGTGATTTTAACTACTCTAAATACCTCATATATGTGGAAACATACAGTATCTTTTTGTGACTGGCTCATGTCACTTAACATAATGTCCTCAAGGTTCATCCATGTGGCAACATGTCAGAATCTCCTTCCTTTTTAGAGGTAAATAATATTCCCTATGCATATACCACATTTTGCTCATCCATTAATGGACACTTGGGTTGCTTTCACATTTTAACTATTGTGAACAGTGTGGCTATGAACACAGGTGTACAAATCTCTCTTCAAGACCCGGCCTTCAATCCTTTCAGGAATAACCCAGATATGGAATTGCAGAAGGCCACATTACTTCTATCCTATTATTTTAGGCCCCAACTCTCAGACTGCTTCTCTCTACACTTCATACTACCATCATGACCAAATTCAAGCTTTCTACCATTCTAATTTCTATTTCTTCCAATTATATACAGAAATAGTTGATCTAAAAAGAATCACACATTTATGAACACACAATAAACACAAACATGTATTTTTCATTTATAAATATTTTTCTAGGAAACTTCAAACCCAAATTCCTAATTTACTGTAAGTGCATTTGTTACCCTAATTTGCCACCATTAAATTGAGCTTTAATTGCTTTAACGCAAAAAAAAAAAAAAAAAAAAAATCATCGAATGCCCTTTAGGAAAATCACTCAGAACACCATACAGTTAACAATGGTACAGAGGCCAGGCGCAGTGGCTCATGCCTGTAATCCCAGCACTATGGGAGGCTGAGGTGGGCAGATCACGAGGTCAGACCTCGAGACCAGTCTAACCAACATAGTGAAACCCCGTCTCTACTAAAAAAACAAAAATTAGCCAGGCAGAGTGTCGGGTAACTGTAATACCTGCTACTTGGAAGGCTGAGGCAGGAGAATCGCTTGAGCCCAGGAGTCGGAGGCTGCAGTGAGCCAAGATCACGCCATTACACTCCAGCCTGGGCAACAAGAGCAAAACTCCAACCAAAACCAAAACAAAAACAAAAACAAAAACAATGGTACAGAAAAACCAAGTAAATTTCCAATGCAATGACTAAAAGGGCCCTCAGAAGTTATTTAGCCTAGAAAACATACCCTACTGGCTTTTCTGACACTTAGCTGCCCTGTCACAGAGGAATGATTAAGGGCATTGCAGTTAGATACCTGGTAAAAAATTACAACCTCTCTGAGGAGAGATTAACTACTTTTCTCTTCCATGAAAGAAAAAGGCACACCAATCTTGAATAATTATCATTCCATATCAGATTATGGAATGTCTGGCATAAAGTGGGCACTCAAAATTGCTTTCTTTTTCCAAGTTAGAGGAGTCTCTTAAATCACAAGACACCCCCTTTTCATTTCTTGATTATAGTTTCAAATTGCTAACAAGGAATTTTTTTTGTTTTCCAGACGAGGTCTCGCTCTGTTGCCCAGGCTAGAGTGCAGTGACACGATCATAGCTCACTGCAACCTTGAACTCTTGGGCTCAAGCAATCCTCCCACCTAAATCTCCTGAGTAGCTAGGACTACAGGCACAAGCCATGATGCCTGGCTTTTTTTTTTTTTTTTTTTTTTTACTTGGTTTTTCTGTACCATTGTTTTTGTTTCTGTTTTGGATGGAGTTTTGCTCTGTCGCCCAGGCTGGTACAGTGGCGTGATCTAAGCTCACTGCAACCTCTGCCTCCCAGGTTCAAGCGATTCCTATGCCTCAGCCTCCCAAGTAGCTGCGACTACAGGCACACGCCACCAAACCTGGCTAATTTTTGTACTGTTAGTAGAGATGGGGTCTCACCATATTGGCCAAGTTGGTCTCAAACTCCTGACCTCATGATCTGCCCACCTCAGCCTCTCAAAGTGCTGGGACTATAGGCATGAGTCACCGTACCCAGCCTGGCTTTTTTTTTGTAGAGACAAGTTCTCGCTATGTTGCCCAGACTGGTCTCAAACTCCTGGGCTCAAGGGATCCTCCTCCCCTGGCCTCCCAAAGTGCTGGGATTACAGGCATAAACCAATGCGCCTCACCCAACAAGGTATTTTTAAACATGAAGCAAAAAAACTTAAGATATCACAAATATGGAAGGGTGGGAAATTTGAACATACCCTGTAGTGACTAGAATTGGAAGTATCAGTGTACTCACCCTGAATCTAACCACAAGAAATTCAAACTGAGGGACACTAAATACCTGGCCTAATCTCTTAAAAAATGTCAAGAAATTTGAGGCCAGGCCGGACATGGTGGCTCAGGCCTGTAATCCCAGCTACTTGGGAGGCTAAAGCAGGAGGATCACTTGAGTCCAGGAGGTCAAAGCTACAGTGAGCCAAATTCATGCCACTACACTCCAGCCTGGGTGACAAAGTGAGACCCTGTCTCAAAAAATAAATACATAAAATAAAGAAATGTGAGGCCAGGTGCTGTGGCTCACGCCTGTAATCTCAACACTTTGGGAGGCCAAGGCAGGAGGATCCCTTGATCTCAGGAGTTGGAGACCAGCCTGGATAATATAGTGACGCTCCGTCTCTACAAAAAAACAAAACATTAGCCAGGCATGGTAGCACGCACCTGTAGTCCCACCTATTCGGGAGGCTGATGTGAAAAGATTGCCTGGGGCTGGCAGGTGGAAGTTGCAGTGAACCATGATCACGCTACTGCACTCCAGGCTGGGTAACACAGTGAGACCTGGTCTCAAAAAAAAAACTAATAAAAAAAAAAAATTTGACTAACTGTTCCAGATTAAAGGAGACTGAAGAGACATGAAATCAAATGCAATGTATGATCTTCGATTTTAAAAAGCTATAAAAATAATTATTAGGATAATTGACAAAATTTGATTGTGGACTGTAAATTAGATAATGGTATTAATGTTAAGTTTCCTAATTTTGATCACTGTAACTGCAGTTAAGAGAATATCTTAGTTCTCAGAAAAAAAAAGTCTGGTGGTATCCTGGATCTAATTCTACTCTGTGGAACAACTCATTACAGCCCTGCATTACCTGAAAACAACTGTCCCCTTCCCTCCTTCACTCATTCCTGTCAAGTCTTCCTTCTCCACAATAAGCACTCTCAATTCCTTCAAAGATTCTCATGGGTTACCCTCCTCTTGACATATCTATCTTTTCATTTACTTTTCTTAAAGTGTAGCTTTCAGAAATAAGGCCAACATTGTAAATGTGTCCTAACCAACATGGAATGAATATCATATCCCTTATTATGGACAAAATCCTATTACTGCAGCCTGGTAGTTCATTTGTTTTTTCTTTTTTAAGCAACTCACCAGTTGGATGTCTGAGACTATATAAAACTAAACTCCTAATAATATACAATCAATAAACCCTATTTTTTTTTTTTTTGAGACGGAGTTTCGCTTTTGTTGCCCAGGCTGGAGTGCAATGGTGCGATCTTGGCTCACCGCAACCCTCCACCTCCCGCGTTCAAGCGATTCTCCTGCCTCAGCCTCCTGAGTAGCTGAGATTACAGGTGCGTGCCACCACGCCTGGCTAATTTTTGCATTTTTAGTAGAGACGGGGTTTCATCATATTGGTCAGGCTGGTCTCGAATTCGTGACCTCAGGTGATCTGCCCGCCTCAGCCTCCCAAAATGTTGGGATTACAGGTGTGAGCCATGGCACCCAGCTAATAAACCCTACTTATTCTATCACCAAAATGTCTTGGAAAAAAAAAAAAAAAAAAACTATCTACTCTTTCTGTTCTATTGTTATTGCTCCAGCTCAGGCCATCATCATTCTATTTAAACAACTGTAGTAGCCTAATTAATCTCTCATTCCAATCTACTCTTTATTTGCCCACAAATATATCTGTCTTAATAAACACTGTCCTGAATCTGATTTTTCAGTACCTTAAAGAAGAATGGGGAGGGAAAGAAAGGAGATGACTTTCTCCCCTCTTCAATTCCTAGAAAACTCCTATTCCTCAAAGGCCGATTCAATGATCCATCAGAATTAACTACTCTCTCCTTTGCTCCCATAATGCTTAATAATCCTATCATAAAATTACAATGTATAGTTTATCTATATTCCCCATTCAATTATAGGCTCCTTGAAGGAATAGAGCAATACATTTTTTATTCTCTTAGTACATACAGTGCCTTAACATTAATTGAACAAAATTTTACTCATATAACTTTTTCTATCTGAATTCCATATTTTTTTAATTCCACACTTTTAAGCAGCTCACACTATAGGTTTCTGCCTGTAGTTTCAGACAGAACTTACAAGTTGTTTTAGTTATCCTTGCCAGCTAAATTGTTCTGACATTTTATAAGCACAACTGTACATTTATTCAATTATTCAAAACACTAATGAAAATATTAAAAATGGACAACAAAAAGTACCTTTTTAGATACTTCTCTCAAAGTCTGACATTAATTCCTTCTAACAGTATTTAAGAAAGTTTATTTTACACTATTAATGAAATGTTCTTAATGCTGATGAGTTACGCCTGTATTTCTCTGCCTCTTCTCCAAGGCATACCTAGGAAAACAATCTCCAAAACTACTGCTTTCCTTTTTAAAAATAAGACCTTATGCTGTTTCTAGTCTTCTGGCATACTTTTTGTTACAACAAATTAACAAAAGCTATCAATACCTCTCAGTTCCTTAATGTCTTTAAATGATCTAAAACCTGTGCCATCAGCCAGACAGAAAATGGATTCCTGGAATCCAATCAAGTGGTGAAATAATCTGGGTGAGGTTTACAAAACTTGATCTGGCAATAGAGTTAAAAAGCAATTACAAAACAATTACAAATGGTCTTAAACGTCAATTCAGAAGAAACCAACATCAACTTAGAGTTCCACTGTTACCATACAGACAATTTTTACTAACAGTTCATTATGTCCATCCGTGACATGAGAAAAACCACCTAGACAAAGACAGCTTCCAAGGCCAATGTCAAGCTGATAAACAGCCTGTCAAGAGATGGTAACTGAACTGTGGACATAAAGTATGTCACAGGAATCTCAACTTGCTGAAGACAGCAAAATTGTTCCCGTAGGTAAGTGACTGCCCAACGTCCATGATTAATTAGAATATTGAAATTACGTATATCAAACTCATGATACTAATACTGTGTGGTTTAAAACTATCCTAAATATTTTTAAGTTCCTATAGACAATGATAGTTTCTAAATTGAAAATAGTAACTGACTTCACACTTATGATTTTAAGTTTAAAAGTGTATGAATATTTAGCTTGGTTAATAAGAATATTGGAATGTTTAAGAAAATTTGTGATTCACTGTAAGTCTCATTCATTAAATTTAAAATTTTTATATTTACCAATTATAACTCAATAAAGCTAGAGAAAATATAAAATTTTAAAGTTTTAAAGTATTTGGGAAGCCAGGTATGGTGGCTCATACCTGTAATCCCAGCACTTTGGGAGGCCGAGGCGGGCGGATCACCTGACGTCAGAGTTCAAGACCAGCCTGGCCAACATGGCAAAACCCAGTCTCCACTAAGATTTAAAAAATCAGCCGGGCGTGGTGGCACACGCCTGTAATTTCCGCTACCCAAGAGGCTGAGGCAGGAGAATCGCTTGAACCCAGAAGGCAGAGGGTGCCGTGAGCCAAGATTGCGCCAGTACACTCCAGCCTGGGAGAGACAGCGAGACTCCATCTCAAAAATAAAGTATTTGGGAAAATCCTACTTGTTGAAATTTACTCCACAAGGAATAGTGCTTAAAAATAAAACAGTATTATCAAACGTATATACGGAATGTAATTAAGTTAAGCAGCAGTAGCAGTGGTAATAGCTAATATTCACACTGCAATGTTCCTAGGGCTCACAACCTTGTTCCAACACTTTACAGTATAAATTCATGCATTCTGGCACGTTGGCTTATGCCTGTAATCCCAGCACTTTGGGAGGCCAAGGCAGACAGATCACTTGAGGTCAGGAGTTTTAAGACTAGCCTGTTCACCAACACAGTGAAACCCTGCCTCTACTAATAATACAAAAATTAGCCAGGTGTGGTGGTGCACGCTTATAATTCCAGCTACTTGGGAAGCAGAGGTGGGAAGATCGCTTAAACCCAGGAGGTAGAGGTTGCAATGAGCCAAGATCGTGCCACTGCACTCCAGCCTGGGCGACACAGAGCCAGACTCCATCTCAAAGAATAATAATAATATAAATACTTACATGGACTAAACGTGTGTGTCCCCATTCATGTGTTGAAATCTCGCTCAATAAATAAATAAATAAATTCAGCAAGTATTCACTGACCATCTCCCATGAACTAGGCATCATTCCAGGCTCTAAGAACTGCAGCAGAAAAAACATAATCCCATCCTTCATGGATATTATATTCTTAGAAGAGACAATAAATATCAGGTATGATCATTACTATTAAGAAAAACCGGGGAAAGTGAAGGAAGAAGATACTATTTTAGGTAGTAAAATGAGGTTCACACCAATGAGCACCATTCACATTGAAGTCTACGTAAATGATGTTCCTTAAAAACTCCCTCAGGGAAAACCTTTCTAGCTGAGGTAACATTTGAACCACAGAAGTGAGGGAACAGGCCATGAAAATATTTGAGAAGAGTATTCCAGGAAAATAAAACAAGTATAAATGCCATTTTACTCAAGGATATTTTAAGGGAGACTTACTGTTCAATTATAATTACTAGGCTATTAATCAAAGTCCTCTCTCACTCAGAAAAAGCATTCTTAGTTTATAATGTGCTAGTTAATAGAATAAGAAAATATATAAGTTGAACCTGAAGACAAGTTTTTACATTGATGATTTTAATTACTCAATATTATTTTAGAAAAGCAAACATTGTAAACAGCTCTACAACCAAAAGCAGCTACTGACATCAATAAACTCTAACTGACACTTCATTGCTCTAAGTATTTTACTGGAATTGGAGCTCTAAATTTCTTTAATGAAAGTAGATGCTTTTTATCATGTAACATACCAAGGAATAAAACTTTGTCTTTAGACAGCTTTTTTTTAACCGTCTCCCTTCCAGTATGAAAACCCTTCTCCTACACATAAAGTAAAACAGAATTTGGGTATTTCTCATTATTTAATGTTATCTCCCTAATCAAAAGGCTTCTTTCTTCTTTATTGACTAGCCCTTTTTATTTTCCTTAAGCATTTTTACAACCCTTACCTCATTCCAGCTCTATCTAGCCTACCTACATTCCTAATTATCTTCTTTTTTTCCTCACCATTTCCTCTTCATACATTACATAGATTGTGAATGGTCTATTAAGTGAATGAAAGAATGTTTCCTAGCCCTAAACACTACTGTTCACGTCACTTTAAATCCTATCAATAAGTCAAATGATTTTTTAAATTAATCTTATATACCATTAGTTAAATGGGTATTCTTTTTTTTTTTTTTTTTTTTTTGAGAGAGAGTCTCGCTCTGTTGCCCAGACTGGAGTGCAGTGGCATGACATTGGTTCACTGCAACCTCCACCTACTGGGTTCAAGTGATTCTCCTGCTTCAGCCTCCAAGTAGCTGGGATTACATGCACCTGTCACCACGCCCGGCTAATTTTTGTATTTTTAGTAGAGACACAGGGTTTCGCCATGTTGGTCAGGCTGGTCTTCAACTCCTGACCTCAGGGGATCCGCCCACCTCAGCCTCCCAAAGTGCTGGGATTACAGGTGTGAGCCGCTACACCTGGCTAACGGGTATCCTTGATATGTTTTTCTTTTGAAAAAATTTACTTACGAGGAAGTCATATTAATTTCTTTAGATTACTCACGTTTTTCTTCCCCAACGGAATTTTTTTTGTAATTTAAGTAACAGGTTTCATTTTTAAGAGCCTATCAGTATTGATTGCTTAAACTATCTGTGGTCATTACCAGTTTCTTTTCTGAACTTTCTGAAACCTGCTTTTCTGGGAATTGCTACCTAAGGTAAACTCCAAGACAGCATAGAATGATCACTGTCTTTTGATTCCCATCATTTCAATTTCTAGCTGGGAGGCATGGAAAAGCACAGGCTTTGGAGTCAGATATTTGTCAGTTACTAGCTGTGTGACAAACTTCTCTGAGCCTCTGTTTCCACGTCAATAACAAAGAGCACTTACTGAGCATCTATTTTATATCAAGTACATTATATACTCTCTATATAAGTAGAAAGTACCATATCTATTTATAATAAGGAAAACAAAGCTTAGAAATAAGTAACTTGCTTAAAATTACAGAGCTCATATGATCACACCACTGCATTCCAGCCTGCGTGACGGAGCAAGACCCTGTCTCAAAAAAAAAAAAAAAAAAAAGTTACAGTGCTCTCAGTGCTAGAGCCAGGATTTAAATCAAAGTCTATCTGATTCCAAGTCCATGTTCTTTTTACCACACCACAAAAAAGTGACTATAAAAACAGTCCAGTTGCCCAAAACAGATGTTCGATAATGGTTAATTCTATATCTAAGTGTTCTTCCTTGTTGGTAAGAATCAATTTCATATCAGCAATTCTCTTCAACTTTTAGGAGATTAAACTACCAGCAAAAACAAGAATTTATCAGAAGCTCTGATCTTTATTATTAGTGATTTAATTAATCAAAACCAAAAACTGTATCAAACTATGCCAAACATATTCTTCAGATATTTTTGTGTTACAAAAAAAAAACAGCCTTATGCACAACGATATCCTAAGTCAGCACACTGTGTGATTATTCATCCCCAGAGTTCTTAAAACACATAGCTTGTAGAGATAAAGCTCTTAAAAGAAAGTGTCATTCTTGAGAGGCATTCAGATCAAGACAACAGAAACACACAGTAGTTTTCCAGAATCCAAATAACCACCACAGACAAGAACTCTGAGGCTGTCAGTATCATCATGGAACTATAGATATTAAGTTTCTCTTAATTATCTTCTCTTTCTCTTCTCCCCATTTCCTCTTCATACATTACATAGATTGTGAATGGTCCATTAAGTGAATGAAAGAACATTTCCTAGCCCTAAACACTACTGTTCACATCACTTTAAATCCTATCAACAAATTAAACTGATGTTAAGTGAACAGAAATTAAGAGCTAGATAGAATACCATTAAACTTTCTTTCTCAGTTTTTTTTTTTTTTTTTGAGATGGAGTCTCGCTCTGTTGCCCAGGCTGGAGTGAACAGGCGCAATCTCAGCTCACTGCAACCTCCACCCCTCTGGGTTCAAGCGATTCTCCTGCCTCAGCCTCCAGAGTAGCTGGAATTACAGGCACCCACCACCACACCTGGCTAATGTTTGTATTTTTAGTAGAGAGGGGGTTTGTCCATGTTGGCCAGGCTGGTCTTGAACTCCCGACCTCAGGCGATGCACCCACTTCAGCCTCCCAAAGAGCTACTATTACAGGCGTGAGCCACTGCGCCCCGGCCTCTCAGTTTCTTAAAAGTTTAAAAAGGTTTATAGATTAAAGTCTATAGGTTGGTTTTATTACTAAGAACTTCTAAAATGCACCAGCTGATTTAAAAAAAAAGAAAAGAAAACTGTAATAGGCTGAAGGTGGGAATGACTTAAAACAGGTAAAAGAGATCATTTTGGTGTGACAGAAATGTTCTAAAACTGAATTGAGGTAATAGTTGCATGGCACTGTAATTTTACTAAAAAGCACTGAATTGTGCACTTAAAAAGAATTAATATGACTAAGAAATTTCCCCAAAAAACCTATTAATATAATAAATATTGTGACCCCCCCCCATATTACTCCCTTGAAATTAACACCAGCATTTAGGTCTATTATCAAGCAAATCTCCATGTTTTACTTGAATTAAACTCCAAAGCATAATTTTAGTACATGGGAGCCTCCAGATACTGAATTGCATTGTTGTCCTCTTTAATAAACCAATACAGTCCTTGAACATACAACATGCAATTTTTTTTGGGGGGGGGGGCAGAGTCTCGCTCTGTCACCCAGGGTGGAGTGCAATGGCATGATCTCGGTTCACTGCAACTTCCGCCTCCTGGGTTCAAGCGATTCTCCTGCCTCAGCCTCACCATGTAGCTGGGACTACAGGTACACTCCAGCATGCCTGGCTAATTTTTTGTTTTAGTAGAGACAGGGTTTCACCATGTTGACTGGGCTGGTCTCAAACTCCTGACCTCAGATGATCCGCCCACCTCGGCCTCTCAAAGTGCTGGGATTACAGGCATGATGAGCCACCGCACCTGGCCTAGCATGCAAATTTTTACCAGAAACATTAACCAGTAAGAGCTGCCTTACTGAAATTACACACAAAAACAAAATCTATTAAGGCAACAAAGAGTTTGGATGGATAACAACACCTTGATGAACAGACTTATATGAAAGTTATCAGAATCAAACTGGAGTAGTAGTAGTGTTTGTTTTGTTTTTTTTTTAAACAAAACAAAACAAAACAAAACACCCTGACAAACAGCCAGGGAAGGCTATGAAGGAAGGGCTGTCATGCGGGTATGCATGATAAAAACTATCACAAAAGACTCTGCAAAAACTACAACCTTATACAAAACGTGAAACAAAAACAAGCCAGGTGCATGGTACATACACACCTATAATCCCAGCTACCCAAGAAGCAGGAAGATTGCTTGAACCCAGGAGTTTACATCTAGCCTGGGCAACACAGTAACACTCTTTTTTTTGGGGGGTGGCGGGGGTTTTTTTTTTAAAAAAAAAAATCATCTGTGAGGACATCTGCCAGCAACTGCCGGTCCAACCTCAGAATGGAGGCACTTTATTGACCCTTGTAGCCAAGAATAATTATCTCAAAATAATTATGAAATCCTCCTCGTTTTTCCTTTAAAAACTTTGGTCTTCTTTTACCTCCCTGTATATGCACATGGTTTACTGTAACAACAGAATTCCCACTGCAAAGCCCTATTCCCAAATAAACATTATTTTCTTTTAGAAAGCCTCTGTTATTTAGGTTGACAAGATCAAAGTATTCAAACCACAGCTATTTCCACTTCTGATTGTTCTGATGAATATGAGACTTGAAAGAAAATTCAAATGTCACTGTAAAATGTGATACCAAAAAAATTCATTAGAATATAATCTATGGCACTGGAACAAGGAAGGACATACATGCACACAAACGGTACTGAAGATACATATGAAGACAGCACCTCAAACTCCGAAACTCCACAGTTTGAGTGCTTAGGTTCAAATCCCAAACCCTCCATTTAGCACCTGTGCGACACCGAGCAAGATATGAAACCCCTCTGCTTTGATTTGCTTATTTATAGAATGAGGGTTACAGTAACCCTCTGTATAAGGTTGTAGGGAGTACTAATGATAATGAATAGAGTATCTAGCACGTATCTGGCCCACAGCAAATGTCCAATAAATTTTAGTTATTAGTATTACTTCTATAAGAGTTTTTAAAATCACCTAAAGCAGCTCTTTTCAATCTTCAATATACATACAAACCACCTATGAATCTACTTACAGTAGTTCCCTCCCCCCATCCACAAGCGATACATTCCAAGATCCCCAGTAGATACCTGAATATGAGGATAGTACCAAACCAGATATATACTATGTTTTTTCAATCTGATAACTGAGATGGCTATTAAGTGATTAACCAGTGGGAAGCATACAAAGTATGGACACACTGGACAAAGGGATGATTCACATCCCAGGCACGACCAGAGGGACAATAAGAGATTTCATCAGGATACTCAAAAGGGCACACAATTTAAAACATGAATTGTTTATTTCTTGAATTTCCCATTTAATATGTTCAGCCGAAGGAAAGCGAAACTGAAGAGTGCAGGAGAAACTACTGTAAAATGAGATTCTGATATTCAGAATCTGTTACATAAGATCTCCGAGTGCAGTGTGAAATTTGAATTTCTAGTAAGTTCCCTGATAGGTGCCAGGGAACTATAAAGTTACAAGGATGGTTGTCAAACTTTAGCACACACCAGAATCCTCTAGTGGTTTAGTTTAAAACACAGATTTCTGGGTTCCATCTCCAGAGTTGGAGAAAATCTGCATTTGTAAAATTCCCAAGTGATGCTCTGCTGCTATGCCCAGAAACATATACTGTACTGAGAACTATTGATCAAAGGTTCTCTCATCTAGGATATGTAACAGAATCACTTATAGGGTTTTTGTCTGTTCATTTTGTTTTTTAATGCAGAAGTCCTGACTATATACCCAAGTAGTGCTACTCAAAGTGTGGTCTCCTGACGTACTAAATCTGAAACTCTTAAGGGCAGAGCCCAGCAATCTATTATTTAAAACAAACAACTTTCAGGCGATTATGATGAATGATAAATACTGAGAACCACTGCCATATAGCTACAAATAAATCAAAATATCCTTGGTGAAATTCTCTTAACTACAGAAAGAGAAGTAGCTACCCATGTGCTTGGCTTAGGTCAAAGTGGAAAATGCTCTGACTAGTTCACTAGGTAGAACAGCATTTATTCAAATTTAGAAGTAACTCTATAACCATTACAAAAGTTAGTTCATCTCTCCCCCATTCTTCAGGAGATAATGTTCCCCTATAGCATGATGTTTCCCCAAAGTCAGACATTTAAACTCTCCAGATTAAAAAACAAGTGATTTTTTTTAGAAAGTAGGCTAAAACTTTACAATCATTTAATTTCCACAAAAGCTCAGCAAGTAAAAGATGACTGAAGTACAGGACTGCTAAGTATACACGTTACTCTTAATCATGACCAAAATACCTAATTTCAACAACTATTGGCCATTTATAATATTCTGGCCCTAACACTTACTGAAATAACTAAAATTCACTTAAAAAGGAAATTAAGCATATCATCCAGGCATATCATAACCATAGGACTTATATGAAAGAAAAATTATGTGCAGGAATACAGTCATAAATCTTTCACTATGACTTTCCTTAAAATTAAGAAAGTGAAATGAGAGGAAAATACAAAAGGAGAACTCCTGAGAAGAAAGTTGCACTTTACGGCCAGGCGGGGTGGCTCACGCCTGTGATCCCTGCACTTTGGGAGGCTGAGGAGGGCAGATCACCTGAGGTCAGGGGTTCGAAACCAGCTTGGACAACGTGGAGAAACCCCGCCTCTACTAAAAATACAAAAATTAGCCAGGCATGGTGGCAGGCGGCTGTAATTCCAGCTACTCGGGAGGCTGAGGCACGAAAATTGCTTGAACTCAGGAGCTGGAGGTTGCAGTGAGCTGAGATCGCGCCACTGCACTCCATCCTGGGTGACAGAGTGAGACTGTGTCACACACACACAAATAAAAGTTGCACTTTACACTTGAAGCTAGCTTGAAAGGGGTTAATAAGCAGGTAAGTCTCTTAGCTGATTCCCAATTTTTTACCAGCCTATTTGATTTTATAATCTACACACCACAATGTTGTACTGTTCATAAATATAAAAGTTGTACTGTTCATAAATGTAAGTATTTTGAAAGTAAAGTGGCTTAAACTTAAATTGGAATCTTTTTCTTGGTGGGGAGGCTCACAACATGCTTTGAAATAACTGAAGATACTACATGGTATCATAAAAATTAGAATGGGAATCACTGCTTGAGGAATTCAAAGAATGAAAAGAAAGCTACCAAGTCATAAGATAAAAGTCCAAAAAGCCATTAGCTGGCCAGGAATCCTGTACCATAGTTTTTAAAACAAAATTTTTAAGTAGGGAAAAAAAAAAAAAGCAGCTGAGGTACTGCATAAGCCATCAGTGACATAAATTTTAAAATATACTGTTTACCCAAATAGCAATAAAACACAAAAAAAGGTCATTAAAACACACAAAAAAAGGTCTACCACAGAGTTTAAAACAAAGAAGGCTTTTATTTGATGTCCCCTCCTAGGAGTTCTTGAAAACCATGAATGCCATGAGAAAAATGTCTAAGTGTTGAGATCTCAAGGTACAAATCAGGTTGAGTTATAGGATTTCTCAGGTTACTCATATCAGAACAGGATGAAGACACAATAAAACAGCTGAATCTCACAAACGTAACATTGAGCAAAAAACGCCAAACACAGAAACAATACATACTGTATAAATCCTAGGCTCAAAAGCAAATAAAATAATTCTGTGGTACTAGACATCAAAAGAGTGATTTATCTTGGTGAGGGGTGGCACCTAGGGACCATTAATGACCGGAATAAACACACAAGTTTCTGGAGTTCTGACAGTGTTCTTCTTAGTGACGATTATACCAGTGTGCTCACACTGTGAAAATTCACTGAGGTGTACATTTATGAGAACTTTCTGTGTGTATTATACTTTAATTGTATTTATCTTTATTTAAAAAGAAGGAAAAAGAGGAGATTTCTCCTTAGGAAAAGACACATTGGCCAGGTGCAGTGGCTCACACCTGTAATCTCAGCACTTTCGGAGGCCGAGGTGGGCAGATCACTTGAGGTCAGGAGTTCAAAACCAGTCTCCCCAACATGGCAAAACCCCGTCTCTACTAAAAATACAAAAATGAGCTGCACATAGTGGCGTGTGCCTGTAGTCCCAGCTACTCAGGAGGCGAAGTCAGGAGAATTGCTTGAACCCAGGAGGCAGAGGTTGCAGTGAGCCGAGATCACGCCACTGCACTCCAGCCTGGGCAACAGAGTAAGACTCGGTCTCAAAAAAAAAAAAAAAAAAAGAAACATTACTGCAAAAACACCATAAAAATCTACATATAGTGAAGACAGTTCAGGTAAGAATTATAGGTTTGGGGTGGAGAGTGGAGAGTTAATATAGAGAAGTATTACATCCCCAATAATCTATGGAAATAAAAAAATGTAAATAAAAAAGGGAGAAGTATTACAAAGTTCTTCAAGGGCTATTAGTGGATAAATCTCACACACACCCCTTTGCCAGGAGAAATAATCTTGGTAGTTCCCTCTATAATACAGCCAAGCCACCTAAAAGCATTATTTCATTTTATTTATGAAACACATCAATCTGCTTTCCAACGGGAAAGTGTGTAACAATGGCAGGATCTATTTTCCTTTAACTTCTGACCAATTAAAAAAAAACTTTAAAAACTAGTAAGGAGGGTAAATAGTGCCAGAATATAATTAGCAACGCTATTTCCTGGACAATTTCAGTGACATTTTGAAAAAGCAACTCATCTCTCATGCGGCAGCAGAATTCCAGTAGGAAAAAAAGGTGTTAAGTTATGTTCCAATCCCTTTAAATCTCACCATAACCCAAGATAGAAGGAAATTACATCACATCGAATTGGTCATCTTCAGTTCTCTGTAGGTGTTCTTCAAGCACAGGACACACTTTTTTTTTTCAAATATTTATTATTTTTTCACACTCAAAGTTACTTAAATCTGGCTTTTCTTACTAGCATTATTGTAACCAGAAAAATCTGTAAACAGAAAACATTAAAGCCATTTAATAAAATTAACAGCTTTGTAGCCATCACAATTTCAAAATGTAAACAAACATAAATACCTTTTTTCAATTATTTTGAGATCACAAATTATTTCATAACAGAAAAAAAGGCATCATAGTAAACAGTAAGCACTCTCAGTATTAAAAATGCTCTTTGACATAGATACCTTCCTAAAGCTTACCTGAATGTCTTATGCTATTAAATTTCAGTAAATGTATCATATTGCTATCTCAACATTTGAAGAAGAAAGGTATTGTGATTCTGTAACCTGAGTCCTACAGCTGTTAAATGAAACTTTTTCATTAAATATATTAGAGGTATATGATATCAAGTTGTATACTGCTGTTTAATACTTTAAGCATACATCCTAAACTGTTAATCTTAGGAGTTAATTTCTCTAATTCCCCAAAATCTGCCAAAGTAGTTTTACTCCTTACAGTCTCTAGTACTGTACTTGTTGGTTGGGGGTTTTTTGACAAGTGTCTCACTGTGTCACCCAGGCTGGAGTGTAGGGGTGCAATCTGGGCTCATTGTAGCCTCAACCTTTTGGGGTCAAGTGATCCTTCCACCTCATCCTCCACAGTAGCTGAAAGTACAGGCTCACGCCACCTGTACTATTTTTTGTAGAGACGAGGTCACACTATGTTGCCCAGACTGGTGTCCAACTCCTGGGCTGAAGCGATCCTTCCACCTCAGCTTCCCAAAGTGTTGGGATTACAGGCATGAGCCACTGTGGCCAGCATAGTACTTTTAAGTAGTTTCACATTTTATCTCTGTTCAAGAAGGGGGAAATTTTCATTCAATGCAACTAAATTATGTGGTATGGAAAAATCTTATTTCAAATTCTGGCTGACAAGAAAAGGAATTATAAAACATTGTTTTGTTAAAAAATAAACTTTATTATCCTCAACTTACAGTAATCTTAAAAATAAATAAGGAAACAAACACCACAATAAGAAAGCCAAGGCAAAAGATATTAAACATATCACAGAATCATCTAAAAACAATATGAATGTTCTTAAGGCTTGGGGTAAAAATAATTTAAAATAAAAATGATTAAAATGTAAAAATGAAGCATAACAAAAAAATGATAAAAATTAAAAAATTAAATAAAGCATTATTTAACAGAGTTGAGAAAATTACCAATTTGGAGGAAAACATTTAGATTCTCATTTCACACCAATGCCAGATGAGGTAAAAACTTAAATTTATTTAAATCTAACTTAGAAAAACTAAACAAACAGAATTAAACCAATATTGTTTATTACAGTTCTGAATAGGGAGGAATTTCATAAAATCAGCAGAACAAAATTATATCAAGATGTTTGGGCCACGCACGGTGGCTCACCCCTGTAATCCAGCACTTTGGGAGGCCGAGGTAAGTGGATCACCTCAGGTCAGGAGTTCCAGACCAGCCTGACTAACATGGTGAAACCCCATCTCTACAAAAATACAAAAATTAGCTGGGCGTGGTGGCGTGCATCTGTAGTCCCAGCTACTCAGGAGGCTGAGGCAGGAGAATTGCTTGAACCCGGGGGGGTAGAGGCTGCAGTGAGCCGAGATGGTGCCACTGCACTCCAGCCTGTGCAATAGAGCAAGATTCTGTCTCAAAACAAACAAACAAAAAGATGTTTGACTGCAATAATGTTAAAATCTATTTATCTTCAAAGTTCACAAGATAAATACATCTATAAACATGCTTCACCTCAGTAATTAAATAAAGCACAATATGTCATATACCCCCATTAAACCTTTATAAAAAATGTTAAATGTTGATGAGTATAGGGTAACAACCACTCGAAAGAGAATACAAATTTATCCCTTTTGATTAATATTGTTCAGTATGTTTTAAGAGCCTTCAAAATGTACCTAAAAAATCAATTCTGGCAATATACAAGAGACAGATAATACTATATACAAGAAACATGTATAAATATGTTCTTCACATAGGGGAATAACATGTTCACTGCACAGAACATTTTACAATCATTTATAATGATAGTTATTAAGATGCATTGTGAGAATGGGAAAGTGGTACCTAACAGTAGGTTAAAAAGCAGGACATGAAATTAAATGTTTTTACCCACAAATACATAAAAAATATACATTAAAATAATGGAAGAAATATATCAAAATGCTAATAATTATTATATTAATTCCCAAGATCTAATTCCTCAAACCAGCTTTCAAAATCATTAAAATACATACATACCCCTTATACACAAGTCAAAGACTATCTACTTTACCACTAATGGAAGCATAAGGTTTAAATTAACATAGTAAATGAGACAGAGGAGGCCAACAATGCAACGAAAAAAACTCACTACAAAAACCTGGCACCTTAGGACACTTGGGCTAATAGACTCAATACCAGGATTCAAAACTATACAACTGAATCATATGCATAGGTCATTTACTAATTCTAATTATCTGCTTTACTATCTTCTCCATTAGCAAATGTGCTAATCTTTAGGCAATTGGTTGTTCATTACTGATATCAAATATTAAATGTAATAGAGCCTTGTTTGGGAGTAATTCCTTGAAATATTAAGTAGAAAGATAAATAGGTTAAAATAATAAAATAAAACAAAGGAAGTTCCATACACAATAGCACCATTTTTATTTGGTGTCATCTGATAAGCAGAGATCTACAAGTAAATTTTCCAGAAAATTGAAACTTAACATTTAATTAACAGAGTTTTGAAAATGGTTACTTTTATAGCAATCTCAAAAGACACCAATTTCTTACTTCCTTAAACATAGTACACAGAATAAAAGTTCATTATTAGTTATCATTGTGATGCATCAACTTACTAGGCTGCTCTATGATACTGTCATTCCTTCAGAAGTTAATGATTATAGGAGTGTATGTCTTTATGTAATGGCCTTAAAACACTATTCTACTATAGTTCCACCTACTTTTTAATAGTTCTTCCTTTTCCCCTGTAGATGACATTTCAGCTGCCAATGTCCCTAACTCCAATGGCCAACACTGAAGATTTTTATCTGTGGACTAATTCCAATTAGTAGTTTCCTAATAAAAGCTAATGGCTTATTATACTTGGTTGCAGTCATTTTGAAGGCTTAGAGATTTTTTTATGTCCAGGATTGCTGTTATGTTTCAAATGGCTGAGGTGATTAGCAATAAATGTCAGCTGAATTACTGACTCTAACTTACAAATATACTGAAGTTCCAAAACAACAGTAATAATAATATCTGAATAGTTTGATTAATCACAAAGTGATATTCTCCTCAGGGCAAGTTACTCAACTCACTCCTCTCTAATAAGACAAAAATTACCTACATAAATGAGAAAAATCAGCTGAAAAGAAAAACAGAAAGGTGAGAACGAAAGGGTCAAACAAAATAATCAAGACTTTGGACTCTGGGAAATATTTACTGAGAGTGGTTTTCAGAGTACAATTATAGTGGTTATCAGAGCATTAACTACAGAAATTTGCACCATAGTATATACCAAATCTCTAGTAAATACTACTATAAAAATGAAACTCTTCCAGCAACTATTTCTTGTAGGTAACTCCAAACTGAATTTTCATATGAAATTTAGGTGTTTTTATTTTATTTTTGACACAGGGTCTCACTCACTCTGTTGCCCAGGCTGGAGTGCAATGGTGCAATCACAGCTCACTGCAGTCTCAACCTTCTGGGTTCAAGCAATCCTCCCTTCTCAGCCTCCCAAGTAGCTGGTACTACAGGCGTGCACTAGCAGGCTAATCTTTTTTTCTTTTTTGGTAGAAACGTGGTCTGACTATGTTGTTGCTGGTCTCAAGCAATCCTCCCACCTCGGCCTCCCAAAGTGCTGGTATTACAGGCGTGAGCCACCAGGTCCAGCTTAAGGTAACTTAAAGTTACAGGTCTGTGGAAATTGGCATGGTGTCAGACCTTAAGGAAAAAATTCAAGTGAGAATAAATCAGTATTATTATATTATCACTGTTACTAGTTTCCTCTGATCACTGAAGTTCATTAGCTCTCATCATTTATATGACCGTAATAATTGAGAAAAGTGAAAATTAAATTTCTTGGTTATTTAAATTTTACTCAAACACAAACCATGTAAAAATACATTTTTCCTCTTCCTTGGATTTTTCTCAGTATATTTCTACCAAGTACCTCAAATAATTTCGTGTCTGTAAAAGACTGGTATTTCCCAAGACCCATTACTGAAAAGTTTATAAAACAAAAGTTCTAAGAACAAGGAACATATATTATTTCATAGATCAGATGCACGTGGACTATTAAAGGCCCAGTTACCAAGCTAAACTTATGTAGATACCTTTGCAAAGGCCATTGTAGAACTGTGACCTTCAAACTCATTGTCATTTTCACAATTTCCCACTTCTAAAAATAATAATAAAACGTACTTAACAAATGTTATTTTACAGAATAGCTTTATCTAAAGTAAATAATTCACAAGGTTACAATTAAGTATAACCTTAAGCTGCTGACTTTTATGACAGGAAATATCTATCAATTCTGTGAATAGACCCAGAACTATCTTAAAAAAAATAGGAAGAGAAAGTTGCCTCAAATACTGACTCGGGCTGTCCTCCAACTATTATGAGCCTGACTATTCTTGCACCATGGCTCTTGCCTCACTGTCAACCTTCTACATTCCTCTTTTCTCCCCAACTTGTCCAATTCCATTTCAGTATCAACCTCTACACTCCCAATGTCCCCTTTTCCTCTTTCCAACATCATACCTCTCAACACTCACTTCTATTCCTCAACATTTCTACTTGCACTGTTGCAACAAAAAACCACATTGCCCAAAGAGTGGACAATTCTCTTATGTGACTGGTCTGATAAATATTATTACTGGTAGGTTTGGCGGGGGGAAATTACAAAAACAACACTTACAAAATGATAGCCGCTTAGCAACTTCAAGTATATATACCTTTGTTTGTACTAACTACTAATATGTCTACCACTCTCCAATTGAGATCACTAAGTTGCATGGTCAAACTATCATTTTAATCACACTGATAAACTTTTAAAACGTCTGAAAAACTCCTATATAGTTAGGTTACAGTTTAGAATATATAATATATAAAGTTAAATACATAACACACATTAAAGATAAAAATATAAAACTCAAGTGATAAAACATTAATTTATTTAAATCTTGTTTTACATGTACTTTCTTTCTATGCAAAGCTACCAAGCACAATAAATCAACTTTACTGCAAAAATAACACTGTTACTTGTGATATTTTCACAAGATTATACTACCAAAAAAATCAGTACAAACAAAAAAAATCTGCTTAAGTATGCATACGTAAGTCTTGACAAACAGGCATGTATCACTAAATAAAAATTTAATTTAGTTAAAAAATGTTTACTGATTGCCAATATTGTGTTGGTACCCCATTAAAACAACACTTTCTCCCCTTCATTTAAGAAACAAAAACTAAACCAAAATATGGAAATATCTGGAATGATACACAGCAACCACAAAGGCTGGTTACAGAGATTTAAGACTGAGGAATGGAACTTTGTGGTACCGTGAAACAAGCACTGTGTTACTCTATACTATATACCTCTCTGTATTATGTATAGGAAGAAAAAAAAAACACTTTTGTAGTTTTAAAAAACAAACTATGAATGAATTAACTAGTCACCTGATTCGTTTTGTAATTAACTCCCCACTCCTTATTTAGTACTGCAACTACTAAACAAAATCCAAATACTACTTAAGAATACGAAAAAACAAAGGTATATTGTAAATTCATTTCTGAGACATTAGGGAATTGGAGAGAAATATCAAATTGATTTCAAACTCATTTAAGAAAAATAAAGCTCAAACTCTGATGTCAAAATTTATGAGTTTGCTCTTTACTAAATAGTTGACCTGAGGCCGGGCGCGGTGGCTCACGCCCGTACAGTGCTGAAATCCCAGCACTTTGGAAGGCCGAGGCAGGTGGATCACTTGAGGTCAGGAGTTTGAGACCAGCCTGGCCAACATGGTGAAACCCCGTCTCTACTAAAAATACAAAAATTAGCCGGGCGTGGTGAAGCGCGACTGTAATCCCAGCTACTCGCTACTTGAGAGGCTGAGGCAGGAGAATCGCTTGAACCCGGGAGGCGAAGGTTGCAACGAGCCGAGATCGCCCCACTACACTCCAGCCTAGGCGACAAGAGCGAGACTCCGTCTCAAAAAAAAAAAAAAAAAAAAAAAAATCACATGAAACAGTCTGTTACCTTAAATATATAACCTAAAACAACCATCCCTAAACTTCAAAGATGGCAACCTCAGTAACAGTAGTAATTAAAACCCTACCGATAACTGAGTTAATAGGCACGTACAAAATGATGAAAAGCAGGATTTTATTCTGACCACAGGTGTTGTCAGAGACATAATGGGCCCTCCAAATACTGCCAAAAGTTTCTGAAAATACGAAGTCAGGGTGATGAGTAAATGACACCCAGAGAAAATAGATGGGAGGAGTTCTGTTTCAGGAGACTGGAGTCAGGTACTGCAGCAGCAAACGCGACACAATAGTTAACCGGTCTGGAATACTTTAGAAAATGGCAAGAAGGGAAAAACTGACAAGAACATCTTAAAGTAAGAGGAACGGTATCCAATGGAATCATCAGGTCTGCGCGAGCACGGCTCCCGGACTTCCAGTGAGTGGGACAGGGTGGAACTATCACTGCGTGGGGAGAAGGACCTGGCTGAGGGGTGCATATGCTTTTGCAGGTGGTGGAGCGCCCGCAGGGGGATGGGGAGGGCAGTGTTGCCTCAATGGGGTTACTGTATTCCCTTCAAGACTATGGGAAGCTGATGCAGCACGTATCCCGGCACCAAGAGGCACTCGCCCCGGGCCCCTCCCTAACGACTTGCCTTGTAGAAAGAGTTGCAGGTCCCAGGCCCCCGGAACCCAAGGCTCCGCCATCCAGGACAACTGCTCTGCCAACGAGGTCCCGCGAGAATCGAGAGATCTCGCGATACAAATCCACTCGCATCTCGCGAGCTTCCTCTAAACCCAACATGGCGGTACAGAAAAAAATCAGTATTTCGGAACTTAAAAAGCACTTCACTAACGGGGCAGTGAACATTTAAAACACTGGGACAGTAGGAAGTCTTTCCGCTTTATACGTCTCCTCCTTTCCCCTTGTACAGAAAAGCAGAAATCTTAAAAACCTCCGATTACCACCGTTATACTACATAAACAGAGCGCAGTGCGCTGCCCCAGGCAGCCTCCCTGTCACGTGGAAACATTTTCGGCGTGCCCGTCACGTGGGCCGCTACTGAGCGAGCGCGCTCCCGACGCCCTCCCAAAAGCCCTCCCCGCCCCCCCCTTTCGCCCGCGCACACGTGCGCGCGCACCCCCGCCCCACGTGGGGGCTTCGCCGTCGCAGCCGTCGCAGTCGTCGCCTCCAGCCCACCCCCTCCCGGTACCTGGCTCCAAATCCGGGTCCCAAGCCGATCGTTTGCCACCCCCATTCCCTCCCCCTTCATTCTCCCTCCCCCGTGTCTGGCCCTCACCACGTGTCCCGAGCTCTTGCTCACCTTTCACGCGGGGTCGGACGCAACGGGCCACTTGGGGAGGCGCCGCCGCCGTGGCCGCTCTCCGCCCCCGCCACGGCACTTGCTCGGGTGGCCACCGCTGCAAGAAGCTCGATAGCGGCGCCGCGGCGCTTCCAGGTGGGTCCCCGCCTCCCGCTCCTGCCACTTCCCGCAGCACCAGCGGCTCCTTCCGGTCCCCTCCTTTCTCCTCGTTGGGACTGGCGGGCGGCGGCGGCGGCGACCGCTGCTGCTGCTGTTGCTGCTGGTGTTGCTGCTGCTGCAGGCGCGCTCACTACACCGCCTGCTGGTAACCGCGGCCCGTGCAGCGCCCGCGGGTCGGGCGCCGCCGAGGCCCTCCCCGGCCAGTCCCTGCCCCTGGGCGAAGTTTGGTCTTCCGAGGGCGGGTTGCAGTCCATCCCTTGCAACCATCCAACCTGGCCCTAGCAGAGGAAAGGCGTCCTCGTAGCTCCGCCATTGGAAATGGGCTTCATCCTGCCCTTTGTGGCCTCCTGAGAGATTTGTAAACCCCACCTCCCTTAGCACTGTGGTCTCAAGCCAGGAGAACATCCATACATGTATTTATGATCATGCTTCTGCCTCGCCTCGTTCACCTCTGGCTTTCTGGCTGGTACCACAACACGCAGGCTCGAACCACTTCGGGCCTTTGCGCTTGCCGATTTCTCTGGCAGAACATTTCCTCCAGATTTTTTTTAACTCGTCGATGTTCGATGCATATTTCAGGTCCCTTCTCAGAGGGCTGCCCAGACCACTGTATCCAAAAAAAGTACACCTGCACCATTGCTTTAACTCTTCACCTGCTTTTATTTCTTCATAACAGTTACAACTTCCAGAGCTTATTTATTTGTCAGTATCCTCACCACCAGGAATGTAAAATTTTTAAAAGCAGGGACTTAGTAAACTGCTTTGCTCATTGCTGTATCCCCAGAATTGTGTCTGGCACAAAGCAGTGCTCAGTAATATCAAAACAGATCTACCAACTATATTGAGCATGTAGGAAAATAAAGCCCAACACACATTAATGAAGATAAATAACTTCATCATTTATGAGCTGTGCAAAAACAGCTAAACCTCATTCCGTGGCTATAAAGATTATGTTCCAAAAATATAAAATCCAGTGGTAGAAGCCATTAACTGGGGCTCTTCTTTGACAATTGTCCAGTGCTGTTTCATTACTTTTGTTTTCCTTTGCAACACTATTTTTTTTTTCGGGCAAGTGGATACGTGTTGTGCCTTCTTTTATGTTGCTAATAAAAGTTATTAAATGTTTTAAATGGTGTTTTGTATTTTAGCTTTGAGTTCAACTCAAAGTAACATCTACTTCAAGAAAAAGGGTTACATGTTTTTATATTAACACATCAGGTATTTATTGAACATACTAGTGTTTCTGGGTGGCAGTATGTCAAAAAAAAAAAAAAAAACGGGGGTGGGGGAGGCCGGGTGCGGTGTCTCAAGCCTGTAATCCCACCACTTTGGGAGGCCTTGACAGGCAGATCACCTGAGGTGTCAGGAGTTAAAGACCAGTCTGGCCAACATGGCGAAACTTCATCTCTACTAAAAATAGAAAAATTAGCCAGGTGTGGTGGCACACGCCTGTTATCCCATGTAATCCCAGCTACTTGGGAGGCTGAGGCAGGAGAATTGCTTGAACCCGGGAGGTGGAGGTTGCAGTGAGCCGAGATCGTGCCACTGCACTCCAGCCTGGGCGACAGAGCAAGACTGTCTCAAAAATAAAAAAGGAAAGATAAAACATACTAGTGCCCTATACTAAGACTAGAGATACAAAAATAAATACGTTTCCCTACCTTGCTCTTTCTACTTATAGAGCCAAATTCTATTATAATAACCATACTTAGCATGCTTTTGATTCCTATGTGCCAGGCCAAATGCTGTGTACTTTTCTATGTTACCCTATTTTAGGCTTCTGACAATCCTATGAGATATATACTATTTGTGGTAGGCCTTGAGATGCACTTTTCAGACCCCACTTCAGGAATAAAGAACAGAGCTGCTGCTGCCAAGAGTCATACCCACAGCCAGCCATCGGTTGTCAGCCCCTTTCAGGCACGCCAGTGTCACAGAGTCATAATGTTCTCAGAGAGGCCACATCCAGTGACTGATCAATGCAAGGATAAAAGGCTCAGCCCTCTCACCTCCATTTGGTACAATTCTGATGGATTTTCTCCTCCTGCAGAACAACTTGCAGGATCAGCTAAGGCATTCCATTGAGACTTCACTGAAGTCCAACTTCTTCTGCCCAGTTCAGCTTTTCTTCCCTCCCACAAGTGATGATCCCAAGAGCATTCCCTAATAAATCTCCTGCACACTAGTCATGTAAGAGTGTGCTTCCTGGGAACCCAGCCTGTAATATTATTTGTATTTTTCTATTGATAAAGCAAATAACTTGCCCATTTGAACTGCAGAAGTTTCTATATAGATACATAAAGTACTGTGGGAGGGGAGGAGGGCTTCTGGGAAGGGCTTCTTACAAGGATTGGCATTTAAGTTACAGGATGACTTTGCTAAGAAGAAAAAAATAATTCTTGTCTGAGGGAACTGCATGAATGAGTATGTGAATGGGAGAAAACTACAAGTAACCCCAAATGGCTGGACTGTAGGGTCTTCGGGGTAATCCCTACAGGATAAGGAGAAAGCAGTTCATGGATGGTAAAGAGGGTAGCCAAGAAAAAACTCTAGGCCTGAGAATAACTCTTAGCCAAGTGGAAAGGGATGGGAGCCCCTGAGATCCTCAATTAAGAGTAGGAAAGAGAAGCTTCATTGCTCCTGGAAAAGGGAACCACTGCCAACCTTGCTGGCAAATACCACTCCCTAATTACGACATATATATTCCTACATGGCCTTTGTTATTTTTTTTTCTTTTGGAGACAGGATCTCGCTCTGTCGCCCAAGCTGGTGTGCACTGGCGCAGTCTAGGCTCACTGCAGCCTCCTGTGTCCCTTGTAGCTGAGATACGCACCACTGTGACCAGTTAATTTTTGTATTTTTTATAGAGATGAGGTTTTGCCATGTCGCCCAGGCTGGTCTCAAAACTCCTGGCCCCAAGCTTCCACCCACCTCAGCCTCCCAAAGTACTGGGATTACAGGCGTGAGCCACCACGCCTGGCCCCCTTTGTTATTTTGACCTAGGATCACATTATATTGAAAATGGAAGATACATTAACATCAACTAATTCAGCAGTTTGTACAATATTTTCTGAAGCACTGGAAATTTCTTGTATACTCATATTCTTATGCCAGGATCCAATATTTGAGCCAAATAAAACAGGACCTGGGAGTAGGCAACCAGCTGACATTTTCCTCAGTCCCTTACCACGGCACATAAGATGCTACCTCAGAACACACTTTGAAAATCATTGATGTAGTTCATTCTTTCAACAAATATGCCAGGTGCCATACAAGGTGCTAGAGATACAGTGGTGAACAAAGCAAGCACAGGCCCTACTCTGACAGAGCCCACAGTCTAGGGAGGGAGGCTGACATTTAAAATATAATCACATAAATTCAAACTGGTTAGTACCATTCATGAAAAGTGCAGGTCACCCGTCTGGGAAGTGAGGAGCACCTCTGCCCAGCTGCCGCCCTGTCTGTAAAGTGATGAGCGCTCCTGCCTGGCCGCCCAACTGTCTGGGAAGTGAGGAGCGCCACTGCCCGGCCACTGCACCATCTGGGATGTCAGGAGCCCATCTGCCCGGCCCGCACCGTCTGGGAAGTGAGGAGCACCTCTGCCCCGCCGCCTCACCTTCTGGAAAGTGAGGAGCACCTCTGCCCCGCTGCTCCACCATCTGGGAAGTGAGAGCACCTCTGCCCCGCTGCTCCACCGCCTGGGAAGTGAGGAGCGCCTCTGCCCTGCCCTCCCCCCTCCACCCCCCCCGCAACACCCCCCGTCACCCCACCGTCTGGGAAGTGAGAAGCACCTCTGCCTGGCTGCCCCACTGTCTGGCAAGTGAGGAGCGCCTCTGCCCAGCTGCCGCCCCGTCTGGAAAGTGAGGAGCGCCTCTGCCTGGCCACCCAACTGTCTGGGAAGTTCGGAGCGCCACTGCCCGGCCACTGACATCTGGGATGTCAGGAGCCCATCTGCCTGGCCTGCACCGTCTGGGAAGTGAGGAGCGCTTCTGCCTGGCCCCCATCCCTTCTAGGAAGTGAGGAGCACCTCTGCCCAGTCCCCCCATTGTCTGGGAAGTGAGGAGCGCTTCTGCCTGGCCCCCACCCCATCTGGGAAGTGAGGAGGGCCTCTGCCCGGCCGCCCAGCCCCCCACCCCTCCTTCCATCTGGGAAGTGAGGAGCGCCTCTGCTGGCCGCTGTGCAACCCTCCAAGTGTGAAGTGACAGCCTTGTGTGTGCTCTTTCTGCCCTCCCCAAGTTTGCATTTTCGACATTAAAGTTTACTTTTTTTTTTGAGAGGGATCGCTCTGTCGCCCAGGCTGGAATGCAGTGGCGCGATCTCGGCTCACTGCAAGCTCCGCCCCCCAGGTTCACGCCATTCTCCTGCCTCAGCCTCCCGAGTAGCTGGGACTACAGCCGCCCGCCACCACGCGTGGCTAATTTTTTGTATTTTTAGCAGAGGCGGGGTTTCGCCGTGTTAGCCAGGATGGTCTCGATCTCCTGACCTTGTGATCCGCCCACCTCGGCCTCCCAAAGTGCTGAGATTACAGGCGTGAGCCACCGCGCCCGGCCTTAAAGTTTACTTTTTAATTAAAAGTTTTAAATTGGAGAATATACAAAAAAAAAGCGCAGGTCACTATGAGAATATGTCCATATGCCCAAAAGTACATACATGTTCTAAAGTACTTCTGAGGAAGCAACATCCAATCTGAGATGAAGTATGCATTCACTACTTCTAAAGTGTGAATGCATTTAGGAGTTGGGCAAAGGTGGGAAAAACACTCCAGAGAAAGAGAACAGTTGATGCAAAGCCCCCTACATGGGATGGAAGTTATTATTTATTTACTGCTACTACTTACTATTGCCTGAAAGAAACCACTGTTTTTTTTCCCACGTATATAAAATCTAATATGAAGTCATATATCCTAATTTCTTTCACTGGATCATAAGCTTTTTTCTATGTCATTAAATATTCTTCAAAAACCCCAAGAACTGGGCCAAGCATGGTGGCTTACACCTGTAATCCCAGCACTTTGGGAGGCCAATGTGGGAGAATCACTTGAAGTCAGGAGTTCAGGCCTAGCTTGGGCAACATAGCAACATCCTATCTCTACAAAAAATATTTTAAAATTAGCCAGGCTTGGTGGTACACACCTGTACTCCCAGCTACTCTGGAGGCTAAGGCAGAAGGATTACCTGAGCCAAGGAGTTTGAGGCTGCAGCGAGCTATGATCATGCCACTGCAGCCCAGCCTGAGCAACACAGTGGGTCCCCATCTCTAAAAAATAAAAATAAACCCTGATAAATGATTGCATAATTTATTTAACCACTTTTCTGTTTGGGGGCACTATCATGGCATTATGATTGGTTTAATAAGTGCCCTCATGTCCAAACGCAGTATATGTCCAGATCTTTTGGGGGCTGAATCTCTTAAGATTTGGGTGGTTGAATTAGTGGGAAGTGAAAGGAGAGTCTAGGCTTGGGTGACCACGGAGATGGAGGTGTTATTGATGACCACAGAAAATACTAAAGTAGGAGCAAGTTTAGATGGGGTAATGATGTGTTTCATTAGAGTATACTGAGTTTCAGGCAACCCCAGTACATCTAAATGAAGAACCCAAGAGTCAGTTAGATACATGTCGAAGATGCTGGCTTCAGGTCTGAGCTGGAAGTACAGGTTTGTGAGTCTTTAGCTTAGAAATAGTAACTGGAACCTGAGGTTTAGATTTGGTTACCCAGGGAGAGCAGAGTGAGAAAAACAAAATCAAGAACAAAACCCTGAGAAGCACTGACATTGTTGAGGTCAAGGAAGAAAGTAAAAACTACAAAGGAGAAATGAGGGACCAGAACTGTAAAGGAAAACTGAACAGTGGTAACCAAAAACCAGTGAGGAAGAAATTTGAAAATGGAGTCCTAAATGTGAACTTATTAGACAAATTTACCAGGAACCTATTTTGTCTCATACATTATGTTAAACACAAGGGGGTGAAAAAGACAAAACCTTTTGGTGCCTACTGTCTGGTGGGGAAGACATTGCTGTACATCACCAAAAAGGCCATATTTTTAATAATTATACCTTGCTTCTTTCTAAAAAGACATGTAGCTTACCCAAAAAAATCAGTATAATAGGTAAAATAGAATTCAAAATAATTAAAATGGGAAATTTAGGGCAAAAAGAAAATAGAAACAAAAATGATGCACAAAAATACATGCTTGGTTGGATGCACTGGCTCACACCTCTGTAGTCCCAGCACTTTGGGAGGCCAAGCTAGAAGGATTGCTTGAGCACAGGAGTTCAAGGTCAACCTGGGCAACATAGTGAGACCCCATCTCTACAAAAAATAAAAATAAATTAGCCAGGTGTGGTGGCGCATGCCTGTGGTCCCAGCTGAGCCTGAAGTGGAAGGATTGCTTGAGCATGGGAAGTTGAGGCTGCAGTGAGCCATGACCATGCCACTGCACTCCAGCCTAGGCAACACTGCACAACTGTCTCAAAATAAATAATTTTAAAAAACAAACAAAAAAAAAACCATGCTCTAAGGTCCTGAACACTTTCTTTAAGCTTTGTAGCAGATGTTGTAACAAGGAAAAACAAAATCAGTTATAACAGGTTCAGTATGCCTAGGGTAACAAATATTTTGCCCACAGGAGGCATTACTACTCCAGGACTAAGACTAAAGATGAATTTCTCTCAGTTTCTCACAACGACAACATCATGTGAAGAGTATCCTTAACAGCATCTTTCTAGTAAATCCAACAGTTAATTTTATAGGACTCCTTATTACAACATCTCTCAGTCTAGGCTGAAAGCAATTCTGTGGGCTTGGAAGAGGTAAACAGCATATCCTAGGTAGGAAACTCTTATAGTCTGTGTGTGTGTGTGTGTGTGTGTATGTGTGTGTTTCAAATTAGCATGACTTCAACCCTAAAAACCAGCATTTCTGCATAAATTTCCTACCAAGGTTGTTCTATGTTACTGGTTATCATACTCAAGAAACTTAACATTGATATATTACCTAATATCTAATACATATTCTATATTCAAATTTCCTAAACTGTTCCAATATTGTTCCTTAGATATTATCTTTTCCAATCCAGGGCCCAACCTAGGATCACACATTGCATTTAGTAGTCATGTTCTCTTAATCTTCATCTAGCCTTTTTCTGTCTATCATAACACTAATTTTTTAGAATCCAGGCAAGCTGTATTTATAAAATATGCCTTTAAAAAAATTATCCTGGCTGGGCGCAGTGGCTCACGCCTGTAATCCCAGCACTTCGGGAGGCCAAGGTGGACGGATCACCTGAGGTCAGGAGTTCGAGAGCAGCCTCACCAACATGGCGAAACCCCATCTCTACTAAAAATACAAAGAAAAAATTAGCTGGGCATGGTGGCAGGTGCCTGTAATCCCAGCTACGGGAGGCTGAGGCAGGAGAATCGCTTGAACCCGGGAGGTGGAGGTTGCAGTCAGCCGAGATCGCGCCATTGCACTCCAACCTGGGTGACAAGAGCAAAACTCCATCTAAAAAAAAAATCCTGAGGGCTGGGCACAGTGACTCACGCCTGTAAGCCCAGCACTTTGGGAGGCAGAGGCAGGTGGATCACTTGAGGTCAAGAGTTTGAGACCAGCCTGACCAACACGGTCAAACCCAGTCTCTACAAAAATACAAAAATTAGCTAGGTGGGGTGGCGTGCGCCTATAGTCCCAGCTACTCAGGAGGCTGAGGCAGGAAAATCACTTGAACTGAGCCAAGATCATACCACTGCACTCCAGCCTGGGCAACAGAGTGAGACTCTGTCTGGAAAAAAAAAAAATTATCTTGAGTAAACAGACAACCCATAGAGTGGGAGAAAATATTCGCAAACTACGCATCTGACAAAGAACTAATATCCAGAATCTACAAGGAACTCAAACAAATCAGCATGAAAAAAAAATAATCCCAGCAATAAGTGGGCAAAGGACATGAAGAGACAATTCTCAAAAGAAGATATACAAACAGCTAACAAACATATGAAAAAATGCTCAACATCACTAATTAGCTGGGAAATGCAAATTAAAACTGCAATGGCATACCACCTTACTCCTGCAAGAATGGCCATAATTAAAAAGTCAAAAAACAATAGATGTTGGCATGGATGTGGTGAAAAGGGAACACTTTTACATTGCTGGTGGAAATGTAAACTAGTACAACCACTGTGGAAAACAGTATGGAGATTCCTTAAAGAACTAAAAGTAGAACTACCATTTGATCCAGCAATCCCACTACTGGGTATCTACCCAAAGGAAAAGAGGTCACATGAGAAAGACACATGCACATGCATGTTTACAGCAGCACAATTTGCAGGTGCAAAGATATGGGACCAACCTAAGTACCTGTCAACTAACAAATGGATAAGGAAAATGTGGTATATGGGCACTATGGCTCACACCTGTAATCCCAGCACTTTGGGAGGCCGAGCCAAGCAGATCACCTGAGGTCAGGAGTTCTAGACCAGCCTGGCCAATATGATGAAACCCCGTCTCTACTAAAAATACAGAAATTAGCTGGACGTGGTGGCGGGCACCTGTAATCCCAGCTACTCGGGAGGCTGAAGCAAGAGAATTGCCTGAACCCAGGAAGTGGAGGTTGCAGTGAGCCGAGGTTGCGCCATTGCACCCCAGCCTGGGTGACAAGAGTGAAACTCTGTCTCAAGAAAAAAAAAAAAAGGAAAATGTGGTATATATACACCATGGAATATTACTCAGCCATAAAAAGGAATGAAATAATGTCTTTTGCAGCAACCTGGATGGAACTGGTATTCTAAGTGAAGTAACTCACGAATGGAAAACCAAATGTCATATGTTCTCACTTATAAGTGGAAGCTAAGCTATAAGGATGCAATGGCATAAGAATGATATGGACTTTCGGAACTGGGATGTAAGTTTGGGAGGGACTGACGGATACAAGACTACATTTAGGTAAAATGTACACCACTCGAGTGACTAGTGCACCAAAATCTCAGAAATCACTGCTAAAGAACTTATCCATGTAACCAAAAACCACCTGTACCCCAAAACTATTGAAATTTAAATATAAAAAGTTATCTTGCTTCTCTTCTCTTCATAGATTCAGATTCAACATTTTTGACAGGACTCTTACATAGATAATGTTGCATCCTTAGAAATTACACATTTTGGGCCTAGCACGTGGTGGCTCACGCCTGTAATCCCAGCACTTTGGGAGGCTGAGGCGGGTGGATCACTTGAGGTCAGGAGTTTGAGACCAGCCTAACCAACAGGGTGAAACCCCGTCTCTACTAAAAATACAAAAATTAGCCAGGCATGGTGGCGTGCACCTGTAGTCCCAGCTACTCGGGAAGCTGAGGCAGGAGAATTGCCTGAACCTGAGAAGCAGAGGTTGCAGTTAGCAGAGATCACGCCACTGCACTCCAGCATGGGCGACGGAGAGACTCCATCTCAAAAAAAAAAAAAAAGAAACTACACATTTTGAAAAGGAGAAAGAGAATGATGAATTACATCACCGAGTGCCAATTATGTTGTATATATTATATATAATACACATAATTATCATAATCCTATGATTAAGTGTGGCAGCCATGAAGATTGCTGTTCAGACCCCTCTTCCAGAAAGCACTTGCTGCGCAGCTGAGAGGAAGAGGGTTGGGTAACAACCTCTGTTAGCTCCATCAGGGTCAAGCTGAGTGTATTCTCCTTTCCAGGTAGCCACTAGTCAGTGACAGAACAAGGCCTGGTGACAGTACAAGGACCTAGTCATTTCTGCCCAATGCAGGGCTCCTCCAATGGGTAATCTTAGCTCCATATTGCCTTATGGAGACCTGGCAGAGAATTTGTCAGGTCTGCATCATTCTGGTTACTCCTCCTGCTCAATCCTGTTTCTCTCATTTTCTTTCATCTGTGTTATTCCCCAACAAATCATATGCATGCATTAACACTATCTCAGTGTCTGCTTCCTGGAAAGCCCAAACTACAACATTCTCATTTAGCAAATGAAGAAAACTGGAAATCAGAGAACTTTAAATATTGTTCCAAATCATATTTAATATAGATACTAGGACTTGAATTTAAACAAATGGACTTCAGGGCCTCAAAAGTAATCACCCTCATATTATAAATCAAGACTCTTTTTTCTTTTTTTTTTTAGATGGAGTTTTGCTCTTGTTGCCCAGGCTGGAGTGCAGTGGCACAATCTTGGCTCACTGCAACCTCTGCCTCCCGGGTTCAAGCGATTCTCCTGCCTCAGCCTCCCGAGTAGCTGGGATTACAGGCGCATGCCACCACGCCAGCTAATTTTGTATTTTTAGTAGAGATGGGGTTTCACCATGTTGGTCAGGCTGGTCTCAAACTCCTGACCTCAAGTGATCCACCCACCTTGGCCTCCCAAACTGCTGGGATTACAGGCATGAGCCACCACGCCCGGCCTATAAATCAATAGACTCAACACATATAGCCTCTCACTAGCCTTTGATTGCAATTTTCCTAATTCTCAGCTTATTTCCAGGAAAATCATCCTTAGAGAAACTATTTATTTTATCCCACATCTGTCAACACATAGATCAATTTTTAGCTATGAGTCTATGGTATTGCTAGACCTTTACTTAACATATTATGTATTTTGACAATTATAATGTAAAAAAAATTGGCCGGTCATGGTGGTTCACGCCTGTAATCCCAACACTTTGGGAGGCCAAGTCGGGTGGATTGCTTGAGTTCAGGAGATCGAAACCAGCCTGGGTGACATGGCAAAATGCTGTCTCTACAAAAAATACAAGAATTAGCTGGGTGTGGTGGCATATTCTTGTAGTTCCAGCTACTCAGGATGCTGAGGTGGGAGAATTGCTTGAGCCCAGGAGGTCGAGGTCACATGTGAGCTGAGATTGCGCCACTGCACTCCAGCCTGAGCGACAGAGTGAGACCCTGTCTCGAAAAAACTATTAAAAAAAAAAAATATATATATATATATATAAGCTCTTAGGGACCAGTATCTTTATCTTCTTATATATCCCAATAACAGACACTACTGATATGACTGATACCACAACCAGTTTCAAAGGAATTCATTGGGGATTACATTATGGTAAATAATTTTCTGACTACTAGTCTCAATTTAAAATAGGCTCTTTATTATATGAAGCCATGAGTTGGAGTCCTGTATCTGCCACTTCGCTGTATGACTTTGGGCAAACCATTTAACCTATATCATAGAGTTGTTAGGAGGATTAAATATAAGGAAATAACTTTAGTAAAATGACTGAAACATTCTAAGTTTCAATAAATAACAATCATTAAAATCAAATCTTTTTTGGTTAACCACTAAATACTAGACAATACACTAAATTCTGGTGATTCACAAAAAATCAGTAACATTCAGACCTTGAGGAAGATCATAGTAGAATCATATTTTACTATATATTTTTTAAAACTTCAAATAGATCTTAAATGGCTTATTAAAATTCATTTCATTAAACATCAAAATTTTACTACACTGATTACCAGCCCAAGCAATAAAGTCAGACTTTACAAAAAATAAAACAAATTATCCAGGTGTGGTGGTGCACACCTGTGGTCTCAGGTACTCAGGAGGCTGAGGTGGGAGGATCGCTTGACCCCAGGAGATGGAGACTGCAGTGAGCTGTATTCAACGCCAGGCACTCCAGTCTGGGTGACAGAGCTCGAGAGACCCTGTCTAAAAAAAAATAAAATAATAAATAAAAACCAACTTTACTACACTGAATGACTTGTTTGCATACTTCTGATTAAGAAATAACAAGAGGCCGGGTGCAGTGATTCACACCTATAACCCCAGCTTTTTGGGAGGCCGAGGTGGCTGGATCACTTCAGCCCAGGAGTTTGAAACCAGCCTGGGCAAAATAGCAAAACCCCATCTCTACCAAAAAAAGAGATAAAAATTAGCCAGTCTCATAACCCAGTCTCAAAATAAATAAAAATTTTAAAATAAACTGGCTGGGCACAGTGGCTCACACCTGTAATCTCAACATTTTCGGAAGCCAAGGCAGGTGGATCACCTGAGGTCAGGAGTTTGAAACTAGCCCAGCCAACATGGTGAAACCCCATCTCTACTAAAAATACAAAAATTAGCTGGGTGTGGTGGCTCATACCTGTAATCCCAGCTACTTGGGAGGCTGAGGCAGGAGAATCACTTGAACCTGGGAGGCGGAGGTTGCAGTGAGCCAAGACTGTGACACTGCATTCCAGCCTGGGAAAGGGTGAGACTCTGTCTCAAAAGAATAGATAAATAAAATAAAAAAGGAACAGCAAGAAGGTATTAATATTAACAAACTTTGCACCTTTTATCTTTAACATCTATCAAATAAATTCAACATTCAAGTTTTACATTTTAAAGACATTTTTATTGAGCTAATTTTAACAACATTGCTTTAGCTGGTGACAGCTGCCCCAAACCAAAACAAAGCCATCATGAATGCTATTCAACATCCTCAATGTAATCCAGTATGTTTTTGTACTTGGAATATAGTTAAACTTTTGACATTACATAATCAAGCAAATAGCAGTGCATACTATATTATTCAAAAAGACTTTATCTATTTCATTTAAAAAATCAAGTTGCAAGTGGCCTCAGCTTTATCAACAATCATAGTGACACATTCCACAGTTCATGCTCTCAAAATAAAAAGTGCCCTAAAACTAACTCTAAGTTTTTTAGTCACTGACATTAATACTAACCAGGTTACAGGAATTGAAGTTTAACATTGTACAATATAAGCGGCAATAAGTTACTGGTATCTGCTGACAAATTCCACTCAAACTAAATATATCCTTGATACATTCAAAAAGACATTTTGTAAATTTTAATAAGCTAGTGTATATGCTGCAGTGCAAAAAAAGTGACACCCTAGTTTCCTGAGCTTTAGGAAATTAACAATTTTCTGACTACTACTTTCAACTTAAAATAGGCTCTTTATTATATGAAGCCATGACAAAACTATACAATTAAATTGGGCTTTTGGAGAACTGAAAGACTGGTCAGAGTTAGGGTGATTTAGGACAATGAAAAAGTTTTCAAAGCAAAAGTATTTACAACACTACAAAGGATACTATGGATCTGCATGTAGTACAAAGATTAAAGATAACCTACTGATTTCACAATTGTCCCTCCTCTTTCAAAAATATTACACTGGGCCAGGCGCTGTGGCTCACACCTGTAATCCCAGCACTTTGGGAGGCTGAGGTGGGTGGATCACCTGAGGTCAGGAGTTTGAGACTAGCCTGGCCAACATGGTGAAACCCCATCTCTACTAAAATACAAAAATTAGCCGGGCATGGTGGCAGGCGCCTGTAATCCCAGCTACTCGAGAGGCTGAGGCAGGAGAATCGCTTGAACCCAGGAGGTGGAGGTTGCAGTGAGCTGAGGTCACATCACAGCACTCCAGCCTGGGTGACAAAGCAAGACTCTGTCTCAAAAAAAAATTATACTGAAAGACTTTATGGTAAGTATTTAAAACTAAATATGCCAACCTGTGGTATATTACACATTTTAATATATTCTTCCATAATGCCCACTAAGAAGAAATAAATGGGATAAATGATGAAAAAAAATAAAGCAAATAAACACGCTTTTAGGAATGTTTTCGCATGTGTACATGTCAGGGCACATGAAAATGATTCCTCATTAGAACTCTCTACATCCTAAAAATTACAAAGACCGAGTTTCTACTTCAATTTTTTCTTCTGCTTGAAGTATATCTGGATCAACATGAACAACCGGAGGTCGTAGGATAACTTCAGGCCCTCCACCATAAATAGACTGCAGAAAATTCCATGTTTCTTCAGAAATTTGGCCAGAATCTGCTCCTTAAAATTACGTAGAAGAAATAATGTTTACAAACCTATATATTCATATTGCAAAAGCTTTCATAATGTACCCCCCAGCATGAATCTTCTCGGGATAATTGAGAACTTCTGGAACATGAATCTGCAGACTACCAGCCCATATTGTTATAAGCTGAAACATATGGCTTGTCTTAAAAAGTCAGAGATGTTTTTGCTTTGCTCTTAACAACAGCCTTAAGACCTTTCCTCAGATAAAAAAAAAAAAGTGGCTGCTTTTCATTACTTGCCCTAGTTAATGTATGGATTACATTCTTCAGTTGAATAAAAAAGTACTATAGATGACTAATGATAACATATTTCTAACAGTGACAAATCACTCACAAGTAAAAGCTTAAATACGAGTCAAACTTACCTTGCCTAAGCATCACATTACCACATTTAGTGACTGCAATCTTAGTATTGTCAATAGGACCTGGAGGATCTAAAGGAAAAAATATCAAAATGTATTTTTCAAAGAAATGTAACAAAAAATTGCATAATTTTGTGCTTGACAAAATTGTGACCTGTAACTACATTATCAGACTGGTTATTTCTCAGGCAAATTATTATAGTTAATTCTTTTTTTTTTTTTTTTTTTGAGATGGAGTCTCGCTCTGTTGCCCAGGCTGGAGTGCAGTGGCACCATCACAGCTCACTGCAACCTCCGCCTCGGGTTCAAGTGATTCTCCTGCCTCAGCCTCCTGAGTAGCTGGGAATACAGGCACACGCCACCACGCCCGGCTAATTTTTGCTTTTTTTTTTTTTTAAGTAGAGATGGGGGTTTCACCATGTTGGTCAGGCTGGTCTCGAACTCCTGACCTCACGATCTACCCACCTCAGCCTCCCAAAGTGCTGGGATTACAGGCGTGAGCCACTGCACCTGGCCTATGGTTAATTCTTAATGTCTTCTCCTGAGCTTCTTCGTTTTTAGTTCTTAGTTCCCCCAAAACAGAACCAGGAAAGAAGGTAAGAGAGGCTCGTTCACAACCATCACAGTTTAATAGAAATGTTTTGTTTTGTTTTTTTTTTTGAGACGGAGTCTCGCTCTGTCGCCAAGGGCTGGAGTGCAGTGGCATGATCTCGGCTCACTGCAAGCTCCGCCTCCCAGGTTCACGCCATTCTCCTGCCTCAGCCTCCCGAGTAGCTGGGACTACAGGCGCCCACCACCACGCCCAGCTAATTTTTTGTATTTTTAGTAGAGATGGGGTTTCACCGTGTTAGCCAGGATGGTCTTGATCTCCTGACCTCGTGATCCACCCCCCTCGGCCTCCCAAAGTGCTGGGATGACAGGCATGAGCCACCACGCCCGGCCCAGAAATTATTTTTTAACTCTCCGTTTGGGGATTACAAGTCAAAATGTACCACTAATGCTATAAAATAGCAATTCCTTTGTAATTTGAGAGAAATTATACAATTAATTTGCTTCAGATTATCAAACTAACATTAAAAACAATAAAAGCATTATAAAAGAAACCGTTTAAATACATTCTTTTTAAAATTTAAGGCAAAAGTGAACCGCATGGTCATCATCAAAAGTTGTAAAAGCAACTTAAACAAATTTACGATAAAAAAAACCCAATTAGAAAGTGGACAAAGAACATGAACACTTCTCAAAAGAAGACATTTATGTGGCCAAAAAAACATGAAAAAAAGATCAACATCACTGATCATTAGAGAAACACAAATCAAAACCACAATGAGATACCATGTCACGTCAGTCAGAATGCCAATTATTAAAAAGTCAAGAAACAGGCTGGGCCCAGTGGCTTATGCCTGTAATCCCACCACTTTGGGAGGCCGAGGCAAGTGGCTCACTTGAGATCAGGAGTTTGAGACCAACCTGGCTAACATGGTGAAACCCCATCTCTACTAAAAATAGAAAAATTAGCCAGGCATGACAGCGGCACCTGTAATCCCAGCTACTCAGGACGCTGAGGCAGGACAATCGCCTGAACCCAGGAGGAGGTTGCAATGAGCTGAGATCATGCCACTCCACTCCAGCCTGAGTGACAAAGTGAGCCTCTTTTTCAAAAAAAAGAGAGTCAAGAAACAAGAGATGCTGGCGAGGCTGTGGAGAAATGGGAACACTTTTACACTGTTGGTGGGAACGTAAATTAGTTCAACCATTGTGGAAGACAGTGTGGCAATTCCTCAAAGACCTAGAACCAGAAATACCATTTGACCCAGCAATCCCATTACTGGGTATATATCCAAAAGAATACAATTCATTCTATTATAAAGATACATGCACACATATGTTCATGGCAGCACTATTCACAATAACAAAGATAAGGAATCAACCCAAATGCCCATCTATGATAGACTGGATAAAGAAAATGTGGTAAATATACACTATGGAATACTACGCAGCCATAAAAAGGAAAAAGATCATGTCCTATGCAGGGACATGGATGGAGCTGGAAGCCATTATCCTCAGCAAACTAATGCAAGAACAGAAAACCAAACACTGCATGTTCTCACTTATAAGTGGGGGCTGAACAACAAGAACACAAGGACACAGGGAGGAGAACACACACTGGGGCCTGTTGGTGGGGGTTAAGGGATGAGGGGTGGGAGAACAACAGGAAAAACAGCTAATGCATGCTGGGCTTGATACCTAGGTAATGGGTTGATAGGTGGAGCAAATCGCCATGGCACATGTTTACCTATGTAACAAACCTGCACATCCTGCACATGTATGCTGGAACTTACAAAATAAAAATAAATTTTTTTAAAGGTGTAGAAAAGCCAGATATGGTGGTGTGCACCTATAGTCCCAGCTACTCAGGAGGCTGAGGCAAGAGGATCGCTGGAGCCCAGGAGTTTGAGGCCAGCCTGGACAATATAGAGAGAACTCAGTAATTCAGCACTTTGGGAGGCCAAGGTTGGTGCACTGCTTGAGCCCAGGAGTTCCTGGGCAACACTGTGAGACCATGTCTCTACAAATAATTGTAAAAAATAATTTCTAAATTAGCCAAGTGTGGTAGTACATGCCTGTAGTCCCAACTACTCAGGAGATGGAGGTAGGAGGATCGCATGGGCTGAGAGTTCAGGGCTGCAGTGAGCCATAATCATGCTGCTGTACTTAAACTGGGCAACAGGGTTAAGACCTTGTCTCTATTATTTTAAAATTTTAAAAAGTAAATACATAAATACAAAAAGCTTTAACTAGGCATATTGTTGCAGCCTTTTTCACATATCAGAATCTTTTTTTTTTTTTTTTAAAGACAAAGTCTTGCTCTGTCACCCAGGCTGGAGTACAGTGGCATGATCTCAGTTCACTGCAGCCTCCGCCTCGTGGATTCAAGCAATTCTCCTGCCTCAGCCTCCTGAGTAGCTGGGATTACAGGTGACTGCCACCACACCCAGCTAATTTTTGTATTTTTAGTAGAGACAGGGTTTCACTACGCTTCAGGCTGGTCTTGAACTCCTGACGTCAGGTGATCCACCCACGTCAGCCTCCCAAACTGTTGGGATTATGGGCATGAGCCACCGTGCCTGGCACATATCAGAATATCTTATTTTCATATTATTAAATATTGTCATACAATTTTACTTTAAAAGTCCACTGTATTGAATAAACCATACTTTAAGCAACCTCTTATTCCTTATAAAGATTTCTAAAATTTTTTCAACATTAAGATCACAGATTTACTTTGTTCAGTTCTCTTATTCCTGCTATAATTCATAAAATAAGTTTAACAAAATTTACAACCAACAGAATATAAACTAGAATGTAAGATCCCTGAGGACAGGATCTTTTTCTCTTCTGTTCAATAGTGTAATCCCAAGTGCACACAGATATTCAAGAAATATTTGTCAAACAAAAAAACAAATAATTTACCAAAAAAAAATTTTTCAGTCAACCACTTACCTCCATCTTTACCCTTCACAAAACTTTCCCATTCTCTAAACCACTGCATACTGATGCAATAAAAAGTAGCTGGAGAGTCCTCTTTTTGGAACGCTCTGTTAAGCTACAAGGGGGAAAAAAAACAGTCATCTAATATCTAAAACTTGCTTTATGGCAAAACAATACCATCATTCCACTTCAGTGTTTGATAACTCAGCACTTTGAGAGGCTGAGGCAGGAGGAGTCCTTGAACCCAGGAGTTCCAAACCAGTCTGGGCAACATCGTGAGAACATCTCTACAAAAAAAAAATTATTTTTTATTTTTATTTATTTATTTTTGAGATAGAGTTTTGCTGTTGTTGCCCAGGCTGGAGTGCAATGGCACGATCTGGGCTCACTGTAACCTCCGCCTCCCAAGTTCAAGTGATTCTCCAGCCTCAGCCTCCCGGGTAGCTAGGATTACAGGTGCCTGCCACCACACCTGGCTAATTTTTGTATTTTTAGTAGAGATGAGGTTTTGCCATGTTGGCCAGGCTGGTCTTGAAGTCCTAACCTCAAGTGATACCTGCCTTGGGCTCCCAAAGTGCTGGGATTACAGATGTGAGCCACCACACTCGGCCTACACACACAAAAAAATTTTTTAATTAGCTGTGTGAGGTGATTTGCACCTGTAGTCCCAGCTACTCGGGGAAGCTGAGGTAGGAGGATTACTTGAGCCCAGAAGGTTGAGACTACAGTGAGCCGTGATTGTGCCACTGTACTCCAGCCTGGGTGACAGAACAAGACTCTGTCTCAAAAAAAAAAAAAAAAAAACAGTGGTACAGTAAGATGTATGCTAACTTAGTACTAGAATACGTGGTAGCATCTATGAATAAACAATTCTAGGTTCTGTCTCAAAATTTAACAAGTATACATAAAAGGGGCATAAAGACTGGGTAAATGAAGATGGTCAAGACAAAGTCTTCAAAACAATAAATATGCCACATATTTATTAAAAATCTAATGTGTAAACTTTATGTACACATACTATATCCACAGTCTATACTTTCTGTTTACTTAAGATAGTGGTAGACAACTTGCTATTACCATGCTTCAATGAATGAATGATCTTGTACATGTCATTTCACAAGCAATATACATAAATGTATAGGTAAATTCTAATAAGTGGTGGGACAGTCCCTGAAGACCAATTCCCTCTTCCAGCCCTCAGGCCTAAGGAATGGGTATATGACTCAAACTATACACAACTCTGTCAGAAATAAAAATCTTCAGAGAAGTGACCTAATGGTTAGAATGGAATCATTCCAATGTCAATTCAGGTAGATACTCAGGGCTACCTTAGTTCTCAAACTTTTGGAGGTCTGGTTTTTCAATTTTTATTCTTAGTAAATTTCTTTTTTGCCAGGTTAGCCAGTCTGGCTTCTACCACTTGCAATTAAAAAAAAACCCAAGTGAGAGAAAAACTGATATAGAAAGAGAAGCAGAAGCAAAAGAGGCTCGGGAAAATTAAGAGTATTTGGAATTAATCTAATTGTAGTAGTGTGTAAGTAGTGTGTAAGTAGTGTGTAGTAGGGTGTAATTGCCCATCTCATGATGGGCAATTCAATCCATGGAACACACTACCTGTGGACAAAGACAACCAAGTTCAGATTATATAATTCCTCTAATCAAATTAATCAAAACCCTGTAATTATTCACAGATACCCTTATAAAAATAGCCCAGAAGTACCTCCATGATCTCACCCCATAATCTGACCTCATCTTCTTTCTTCCGCATTTTTCACTAGTGATCATACTGGCCACTTTGTTATTCCCAGAACCAAACAAATACACCTCTGCCTCACAAGCCTTTTGCACTAACCCTTCTTTTTGCAGGTATCTGAATGACTATCTCCCTTACTTCCTTTAAGTCTTTGCTTAAATGTCATCTTCTCAATGAGGCCTATCTTGACCACCCTGTTTAAAACTCCAAACTGGGCCGGACGCAGTGGCTCACGCCTGTAATCCCAGCACTTTGGAAGGCCAAGGCAGATCACTTGAGGTCAGGAGTTCGAGACCAGTCTGGCCAACATGGTGAAACCTCATCTCTACTAATAATACAAAAATTAGCTAGGCATGGTGGTGGGTGCCTGTAATCCCAGCTACTTGGGAGGCTGAGGCAGGAGAATCACTTGAATCCGGGAGGAGGAGGTTGCAGTGGGCCAAGATCGTGCCACTGCACTCTAGCCTGGACAAAAAAGCAAGACTCCATCTCAAAAGTAAAATAAAATATAAAGCTCCAACCTGACTCCTCCTCCTCACCAGTGTAATCTTGGTGCCTCTAATTCTGTTCAGTGTTTCCCTTTTCCATTGTACCCATCACCTTTTAATATAACATATAACATATTTATTAAATATAAGCTCTGGCATGGCACAGTGGCTCACTTCAGACCAGAAAATTCAAGACCGGCCCGGGCAACACGGTAAAACCCCATCTCTACTAAAAATACACAAAAAATTAGCTGGGTGCGGTGGCACATCCCTATAGTCCCAGCTATTCATCAGGAGGCTGATGTGGGGGATCTCTTGAGCCTGGGAGATCAAGGCTGCAAAATTAACTGGGTATGGTGGCACATGCCTATAGTCTCAGCTGTTCATCAGGAGGCTGATGTGGAGGATCTCTTGAGCGTGGGAGATCAAGGCTGCAGAAAGCTGTGATCATGCCACCGTGCTCCAGCCCGGGCAAAAGAGCAACAACTTGTCTCAAAAAAAAAAAAAAAGTATATATGTGTGTGTGTATGTATATATAAGCTCTCTGAAGGCAAAGATCTTTCTGGGACACAAGGTAGCTGCTTCAATGGAACAATGAAATGGAAAATGCTGTGGCAGTCTCTGATGGTTAACAAAGAAATTAAGGCATATTTGTCTCAAGGCATGGAATTAAATTTCGGGCTTTCTGTGATGTGCAACTTATCCCTAGAGAACTGAGAGTTCTAAAATGTCATATCAGACTGAATCTGCCAGATGCTGGATTCTAACAACCATTAAATTCATACCACTACCATGTTTGAAAACTTTCAGGACTTACTTTATCTTTGGTATTAAGAAGTTACTTCCTATGTGTTTAGGTAGATGCTTTTTAAAATTTAGTTAAGCACAGTTATCTCATTAATTTAAGGATGTGTTTCTCTCCAGTTCTGGAAAATTTATCTAAATGGTTACTCTAAATGTAGTTCTCACTCTGTTCTCTTTTAAAAAATACATAATAGAAAAACAATGGATCCTATAGCTATCCAACATGTCAAAACTTTTCTTCCTTCTGTTTATCTTTTTGTGCTTCACCTTAGGAGAAATCTTTCCGCTATATCTTTCAGCATACTCATTTCCTCTCCAATCGTATTTATTTTGCCATTCAATCAACCCATCTATTGAGGTTTTGTTTTGTTATTTAGGATACAATATCCTTATGTATCTCCCTGAATATCAATCATACTTCACATGGTCTACACTCACTGCTCTACCCAGGCAGATACCTTTATGCTTGCTGCCTGGTACAGTGCAACAGGCAGAATGCTAAGGTCATCATCCGTATCTGTCACTTCCAAAATTAAAGCCCACACAGTCATTTCCTGTGGCCCTTGGCTTGCTTCTTTGATCTGATCCTATCTGCTTTTTCAGTTTTTCAGAAACTTCACTTAGCTTCCAATCCACTAAGGGCACCTATTTTTATATTCCAGTGTTATTTCTGTTAACACAAATACTTTGTTTAAAAAAAAAGGGGGGGGGCTGAATAAAACAAAAAAAAACCCTAATATTATAGAATAATAATAGGTTTGCACTTTTTAATTTTTTTTTTTTTTTTTGAGACAGAATCTCACTCTTTCATACAGGCTGGAGTGCAGTGGTGCGCTCTCGGCTCACTGCAATCTCCACCTCCCCAATTCAAGCGATTCTCCTGCCTCGGCCTCCCTAGTAGCTGGGATTACAGGCGCCCGCCACCATGCCTGGCTAATTTTTGTATTTTTAGTAGAGATTGGGTTTCACCATGTTGGCCAGGCTGGTCTTGAACTCCTGACCTCAAGTGATCCACCTGCCTCAGCCTCCCAAGGTGCTGGGATTACAGGCGTGAGCCACTGAGCCCAGCCAATTTTATTTATTTTTAAAGACAGGGTCTTGCTCTGTTGCCTAGGCTGGAGTGCAGGGTCATGGTCATAGCTCACTGTAATCTCCAATTCCTAGGCTCAAGCAATCCCCTCTTCTCAGCCTCCCGAAGTGCTAGCAAGGCATAAGCCACCTTGCCCAGCCCCAGATTTGCTTTAAAAAAAAAAAAAACAATTTTATTAAGGTGTAATCCTCCCACTCTTCGTATGGGCTTTAATGGTTTTCTGTAAATTTATAGTTGTGCAACTGTCACCACAATCCAGCTTAGAGCCCTCCAACACCCACAAAAGCTGTCCTGCACCAGTTTGCAATCAGTTCCCCTTCTCTCAGCCCTTGAAATCACTGTTTGTCTCCACACTTTTTCCCTTTTTAGAAATTTCATATAAATGAAATTAGACATTATATAGTCTTTTGTATGTCTCACACTTGGCATAATGTTTCTAATATTCATCCATGTTGCTTCATGGATCAGTACGCCATGATCTTTTTACTGCTGAGTAGCATTTTATTATACAACTATAACACATTTTGTTTATCCATTTGTCAGATGATAGACATTTCAATTGTTTCCAGTTTTGGGCAATTATGAACAATACTGCCATAAACATTTGTTTACATGTTTTATGTTAACATAAATTTTCATTTCTCTGGAATGAATACCTAAGAGTGGGATTGCTGGGTCATGTACTAGGAGTTGAACCTACAAGAAATTACCAAACTGTTTATTATTTGGTACACAGCATTTTGCATGCTCATCATTGATATTCATAGGAATTCCCTAATGACTGACACTGTGTACTTTTTATGTGCTTATTAGACCTATCTTCTTAAGGGTAATTCCTACCCAAATTTTTTGCCTATCTTCCAATTGGAGTATTTGTTTACTTATTGAGTTGTATGTTCTTTATATATATAGTCTGGATATGAGTCCTTTGATGACACGTGATTTGTAAACACCTATAACTTACACTGGATTTAGGTCTACCTTCCTAACCCAGTGTTTTACCACGTACCACTATTCTTGGACTTAGTGAATGACTCATTCGTAACCATAATATCCTACATTGGCTCTGACCATGGAAGTCATTTTACACAAAAGAAATGAAGAAACAGGCTTACTTCCATAAAATTCGGTGATCTTACCATGCGCTATCATGCAAAAGATGTTGGCCTACTGGACTTAAGTTTTTTGTGTGGGTGGCAACACTTTGTGGGTTTGGTACTATCTTACACGATGTAGTATATGCTCCAAATTAGAAACCAATATATGGTGGTTTTTCCCATAACTGGAATACATAAACCTAGGAGTCAGGTAAAGGAAATAAGAGAGCTCATCTACTACTACCTACTGACATATTCACAAAAGTTTTGCTTCCCATACTCACAACTTCGGCCTCTATTAAATGTGGAAGATTTATATCCCAAGGGAACACAACAACAATTTGACTGGACTAAAAGTTGAGACAGCCCCCTGGCCATTTTGAGTTTCTCATGTCACTGAATCAGCAAGCAAACAGGAGGTTACAGTACTGGCTGCAATGACTGACCCCAGTTATAAAGGGTAAATAAAATGAATACTACATTACTACATAATAGGAACAAAGAGGATTATGTTGGGAAACCAGATTATACCCACTGTGTTAGTTTCAGAGGGATGCTATAACAAAATGCCACAAATTTGGTAAATGAAAAGGTATTTATTCTCTCAGTTTTAGAGAACAGAACTCCAAAATCAAAGTGTCAGGAGAACCATTCACCCTGCAGAGGCTCTAGGGGAAGACTCCATTCCTTGCCTGTCATGCTTCTAAAGCTTCTGCCTTGCAGCTGTATCATTCCAATCTCTGCCTCCATCTTCATGATTTTCACCTCTTCTCTGCGTATCTCTCTGCTGTGTATCTCTGTGAAAGGTCACTTACTGGATTTAGGGCCCATTCAGACAACTGAGGATGATCTCATCTCAAAAATCCTTACATATGCAAATACCCTTTTTTCAAGTAAGGTCACATTCACCAATAAGGTTAATTTACAGAGATTAGAGTATGGAAATATCTTTTTGGGAACCACCATTCAACCCACTATAGGCACCATTTAGTATTTCCATACTCAGAGAGAGAAATTTAATACAGACAAGACTACTAAGGGTTCAAACCCTTCAGAAATGAAGGTCTGGGTTATTTTATGAGGTAAATACATTCACAACCAGCCAGGGTATTGGCTGAGAACAGAGGAAATAAGAAATGGGTAGTGATTAGCTATAGATACATATTTCTTCCTTGCTCCACGTAAATATTTATAAATATTTACCAGATGTTGAAATAACTACCAATTTATTTTTTTCCTTTCATTTGACTACTATAAGGTATGTTGGTGGTGGTTAACGTTACTGTTCATTCTTTAGATTACAGACTATAACAGGGAAAAGTGTGACTATACTCTCTGAACTAAAAGATTTATGAACATCATTTAGAAATAGGTATAGTGACTGGTGGGACTTTGGGTCTCCCAAATATGGGGAAAGGGCAAATGCAACACATACTGGTGCAGGAGCTAGTTGTATTACATCAGGCAGAAGCATGATATTGTTGCTACTGTTGTTTGGTTGTGTAAGTGCATATGGGTGCTGAGTTGACAAAGGGGTAGGCTGTGCTGTATTATCTGTTAATGAACATCATTTTCATGTATTCATATACTCCCTTCTGTGAAGACAAGCCTACATTTTGCAGGATCCATTGCCAGTAGTATGCCAGACTATATATAACCATGATATATGAAATATATGAAAGGTATAAGAGAAAGAAAAATGATTTTCCCCTCTGGTGGCAGCTTTGGGCAGGCTTGAGGCATCCACAGATAGCATAAGTAGGGTTTTGCCACCACTTCTAAGCATCTTCCAAAGAATCCAATCTCACTTAGTATTGTACGCAGCTAACATCTTTAACAGCAGCATCCTGTGTCTTCTGGGCGTCCTCTTGAATAATTCACTTGGGTCCTGATAGTAGCAGTAGCTTCTCAGGTTTCTGAGCATTGCCATAGGCAGACAGCTGAAATCGTTTCCAAGGGCTTTATGCAGTTTTGAATTTTTTAAAACTCTGAAGCAATCTGAAACTTATAGGAAAACTCCAAGTATACAAAGAAATTTTCTTTACCTAGTTTGATTTCAGAATAAGTTGCTGAACAGATGTTCCTTTCCTCCAAATAGTTTGTTGTTTTACAAAATGTCCCTCAATTAGGGTTTGTGACTTTCCTCATTTGAGATTCAGGTTATCCACCTGTGTACCAAAGAAGTGGTGCCATGTTCTTCTAATTGTATACTATTCTGGCACATAATTTTGATTTTGTTTCATTTCTTTCTTTTTTTTAAGATATAAAATCTCGCTATGTTGTCCAGGCTGGTCTTAAACTCCTGGGCTCAAGTGATCCTCTTGCCTCCGCCTCCTGAATATCTGGAACTTACACACCAGCACACCCAACTAATTGATTTGTTTCATTTCTAATGATGCCCATTTTATGTTCATCGAGATGGTGTCAGGATTCTCTGCTGAAAGTTAGTCTTTTCCCTTTGTAATTAATAAGTGTTTAATGAGGGAGTTAAGTTGAAATGATATAAGCATTCCAATCCTCATCTTTTCCATTTATTCATTTATTTATTTATACCAATATGGATGCAATATCTATTTTATTTAATGAGGTTATATGTTACTGTAATTTATTTTGAGGCTAGGCACAGTAGTTTATGCTTGTAATCCCAGAGCTTTGGGAGGCAGAGGCAGGAAAATCACTTGAGGCCAGGAATTAGAGACCAGCCTGAGCAAGACAGCAAGACACTGTCTTTACAAAAAAAATTATTTTTTAAATTAGCCACACATGGTGGTGTGCATCTGTAGTCCTAGCTACTCGGGATGCTGAGGCAGGAGGATCCCTTTAGCCTAGGAGTTCAAGGTTACAGTGAACTATGACCAGCCACTGCATTCCAGCCTGGTGACAGAATGAGACCCTGTCTTTTAGAATAAAATTTAGAAATATATAGATATATATAGATACATATCTATATATCTATATTTTATATACATGTTTAATTTTAACATATTCTGTATATATAGAACATATTCTCTCTATATATAAAGCTACATATAGATCTATCTAGATAGATCTATATATATATGTCTCTGACAGCTAGGTATGATCAATCCTACTGGAGTAATCAATAGATTGGAGTAATCAATCTATATATAGATATAGATATCTATATAAACATATAGACATATATATATCTGAGAGCTAGGTATGATCAATCCTACTGGAGTAATCATTGATCCAAGGCACTTTCAGTGAGAGTTAAGAAATATCAAGTTTCTATACATGCATACACATACACACACACACACATACATGTCCATATTTACTAAGCTATTATCATGAGTTCACAAAGATACCCATAACTCCAATCCAATAACAACACAAGGTACAGTTTAGTTTTCTCCTTTTCCATATTTGAAACTTCCTCATCTGACAATGAGAAACCTGGTACTCATTACACTTATGTCTTGATCATTTTCCCATATGGAACCAATCGCTCACTGCCACTGCCACCACTATGCTGTACCCTTGTAGCCACCAATGTCAGGCCAACATGGGCATCCCTTCTTATCCTGCCTGGGCTCTAACACCCTTGATTGGGCTCATGCCGCTCACTATACAGAAATTCTCTTTACCCTCTGTGGTTATAAACACCATTCTTGGCCACTGCTTCTCTTCCACCCACAATGTGGTACCCTATTCCACTTTTAGATTTCCTGAAGGTCAGCAGTGGTCTTCTTGACCTTCACTGCCCAGTCCTTTCAAGAGTAATGTACATCTCTCATTCCCTATATTCTGATTCTATTCAAAATACTTAGAATAGCTTCTATTAATCAAATCCTGACAGACACAGCCATTAGCCACTATTTAAGCATTGATGGAAAAAACTATTTTTAATATTCAACTAAAGTTTGCTTCCTTAGATTCAAGAAGCAAATGAAGCCCATGTAAAATAAATAAATCTATATCTGCATCTTTTTTATGTAAAATTTACTTTACTTTAGGCAAGGGCACAAAAAAAAGCCCTGAATCAATGAGGAAAAGCAGGTGTGTGTGTGTGTCTACACATGTGCAGGAAATGAATAATACAAAACATACTGGACATCTTATTTTGATCTGCTCAATATCTTCTCCACTGCTTTTACTAAAAGAATCCCAATTTTTTTCTTGCAGTATTACTCCTCCCCGTAATAGTGTCTCAGTAGATTTATGAATAAACGTGTCTCTCAAGTGATCCAAATTTTCAATTGTCTTAAATAGTTGGAGTTATGTTACTGACAACAGTACTGCAGAGACTTCTTGCTACGTCAATAATTGGAAGGGTACTAGTCCTTGCCCATAAAACCTGGTTGTTCATGCTTTTGATTTTATGACCACACTTTCTGTTGCTTACAATTAAGGGACACCTCATAATATGCTCAGTTTGTGAAAAATGAGTATATTTATAAGCCCAGGAGTCCCTCAAAAGAATATTATATCTCACAAAAGAATCAAAGTAGTACATGCAGTCTGGATAGACTACAGACAACACTAACTTAAGGAAACCTGTAATTTTCCATTTCAATAAGATTTCTGCCAGTGCCAATACATTAAAAAAAAAAAAAAAAAAGCATTGTCAATCCATAAAAGCAAAAACCCACAAAGGGGCCAGGAGCAGTGGCTCATGCCTATAATCCCAGTACTTTGTGGGGCCAAGACAGCAAATTACGTGAGGTCAGGAGTTCGAGACCAGCATGGCCAACATGGCAAAACCCTGTCTCTACTAAAAATACAAAAATTAGCCTAGCGTGGTGGGGCATGCCTGTAGTTCCAGCTACTTGGGAAGCTGAGGCAGGAGAATTGCTTGAACCTAGGAGGCAGATGTTGCTGTGAGCCAAGATTGCACCACTGCACTCCAGCCTGGGCAACAGAGCAAGATTTTGTCTCATACACACACACACACAAAAAAAAAACACAAAGGGAGAACATAACTCAACAGAACTGTAGTGAACTGCCTGAGGTCATTCACCATTATGCACCTAGAACACTTGAAATCTATTACAACTCTTTCATCCAATCATTTTATTAATATCATATAACTGATAATTGTCAGGTCTTCATCTTTATCCTAGATCAATTTGAAAAGCATCACTTTTTTACCCGAATAAAAATTTCCAATTCAGTTTTTCTTCTTTTTTCAATTTTCTCCGCCTCAATTTGGCAAGTATGACAAATGTACAGATGGTTGACAGCTGGTCCTCCACCATACCTAAAGCATGAAAAATTTAAGAATTAAAACTATGGCAATCTTAAGAAAGCTTATGTTCTAGGAAGTTTGTTTCTAACATTTAAGTCAGTGGCCAAATACCCAGTAAAAATAAATCCTCTTAATAAAATTCTCAAAGTAATATAAAAATCAAAAATCATATAAGGACTTGTTATTATGTTTATTAAGGTCAGTGACTTTATCAGTTTATTGCTTAACCTGCTTTATCTATATTTCAACTTTCCCTTACTTCTGCTCCAAAATGTTAGAGCCAACAACAAAGTAAAAGAAGTGGTTTCAAAAAGTATCATACAACATACAAATCTTAGTTACACATCACAGTCATAGTCAAGTTTTCATCAGATGAAGGCCTCCCCTGGCCTCTCAAGTAAGAAGCATTCAATGTATGAATTATTTTTAATATTTAATTAAAGAAAACATAATTAGTAGGAAAACTGTGGTGGAAAATGTTTTAAAATAAAGGTCAGGAGTTGCGAGACCAACCTGGCCAATGTGGTGAAACCCCGTCTCTATTAAAAATATAAACATTAGCCAGGCATGGTGATGTGTGCCTGTAATCCCAGGTACTTGGGAGGGTGAGGCACAAAATCGCTTGAAACTGGGAGGCAGAGGTTGCAGTGAGCTGAGATTGCACCACTGCACTCCAGACTAGGCGACAGAGCGAGACTCAATCTTAAAATTTTAAAGTTTACGATGTTAAGGCCAGGCCCAGTGATGCATGCCTGTAATCCCAATACTTTGGACTTTGGGAGGCCAAAGCAGCCACATGGCTTGAGCCCAGGAGTTCAAGATCAGCCCAGGCAACATGGCAAAACCCCATCTCTACAAAAAACACCCCAAAATTAGCCAGACATGGTGATGCATGCCTGTGATCCCAGCTACTCGGCAGGCTGAAGTGAGAGGACCACTGGAGCCTAGGAGGTCGACGCTGCAGTGAGCCAAGATCGTGCCACTGCACTCCAGCCTGGTTGACGGAGCAAGACCTTGTCTCAAAAAAAAAAAAGAAAAAAAAATTTACAATTTAAGAGTGAGATACTCAATTGTGGGAGTATATATATGTAAAATTTTAGTGTGGGGATATGCAAAATATTTTAAACAAGGTACTTAAATTACCACAGCATACCTTCACAGATAGATAATTAGAAAACATTAAAATTAATTATCTAGACTATGCCACAGTAGCTACAAAGTCTTCCTACTCACACTTTAGAATGAATAAGTGAGGGAAAAGAATAAACATATAGCACAAGGAGCATCTCTGAAATAATCCAATCCCCTTTTAAGCAGTTTAACCGACTTTCACAACACTGTATGGTCTGATTTAAAAAACAAACCTGCTATATAGGTTATCCCAAATGTTCTGAGGCAGCATCAAAACCAGGTCTTCAATATAACCAGCTTTTCTTGGAGGAACACCTAAAAAAAAAATATAAACATCTCTTTCATGCTTTTAATTATATTCCTTTCAAACATTAAACTCATTTTTTTTAACAGTAACTAAATGACAGATCAATCATCATTGTTTTTTTAAGTGGAAGGGTCTTGTTCTTTCACCCAGTCCAGACAGTGCAGTGGCATGATCGTGGCTCACAGCAGCCTCAAAATTCCTGGGCTCAAGGGATCCTCCCACCCCAGCCTCCTGAGTAGCTGGGACTACAGGCATGCTTCAACACACCCAGCTAACTTTTCTTTTTCTTTTTTTTTTTTTTTTTGTAGAAACAGGCTCTCATTATGTTGCCCAGGCTGGTCTCGAACTCATGACCTCAAGTGATCCTCCTGCTTTGGCCTCCCAAAGTGCTGAGATTAGAGGCGTGAGCCATTGTGTCTGGCCATTTTTTTGAGTCAAGGTCTCACTCTGTCACCCAGGCTGGAGTGCAGCAGCATGACCATGGCTCACTGCAACCTCAAACTCTAGGGCTCAAGGAGTCCTCCTGCCTCAGCCTCCCGAGACAATGGGATTACAGGTGTGAGCCACTGCACCCAGCTCAATCATTATTCTTACAATCTCTCTCCCAAGAAAGGTAATTATAAAGCATTTTTGGTGATTGTGTTTCCTCAAGATGAACATACACCTTAAAATTTCTATGTCCAATACAGGTATCCCTATCCCTTCTGGTTTCACTACAAACATAATTACCATGAATATCCCATCTTCAACCTTGAAGTTTAATTGGCGTCACACAAAGGTCCTATTTATTGTAGAAATAAACATTAACACAGCCAATCTCACAAGGGCCAAAGTTATATTTAATTATGAGGCTTTTTTTTCTTAAATCCCAGATACATTTCCATACTTGGGAAAAAAGCCAGCTATTCATTTAGACAATGGGGTTAAGAACCACCAATATAGTCGATAGATAAAATCACCAGCACAGGAATGCCTCAGGTAGGAAAAATGATGTATAATAGAGGAGCTCACTGTAATGTAAACAGCTGTTTATGTATCTGACTCTACTATGAAATTAGAGCTTTCACAGAAGAAAAAGGATTTTTAGTGTCCTTAGGCACTAGCAAAAAGTTTAGAAAGCATGTACTCAGTAAATATATGTTCAATAAAGAAGCTAGAGATTACCTACAATTAAAAAGGAAAGGTGAATTTCTGAAACCATATGGAATTAAAACACATTAAGTTTGAATGCAGGTGGGGAAATGGGAAATAAGTGGGAGAGGAAAATTCTTGGCTCTCCTAATTTGCAAATTATTTTACAGCAAACTTCTACCACCGGTTTGCATTACAGGATTTCTTACCTCCATGAATACAAAGAAAGTCATTATTTGAAATAGGGCCAGGTTCGGCAAAGGTCTTAAATTTATTAAGCCACTGTCGAGAAATATAAAACTGAAGGAGGCTTGGTTCCATTATGTTCAATAAATTTGATATCCTTCTCCTCTCTTTTTGTGCCTCTTCGCTGCTCTTCCTATTAAGGACAATGATTAGTTAAATTCAATATGCATTTTACTACATTACTAGTAGATGGATTTTTCTTCTTATTAGACTTAACACACATATTAACACTATCTTTATTAGGTCTTGGGAATTTCAAGAGAAATATACTTTGTATTATCCACCAAATACATTATATACTCATAGGGATGAAACTGTATCTTACCTACAGGTATCCACATAACTACTGGAACACAGTAAGCATTCAAATGTTTGTTAATAAGATCAAGCTAAATAATTAATCTGCTTCTGTTTCAGAAGCTAGCATCTTCTTTTATAAGATGATAAAAAAACCAAATATTTTTATAGTAATACTTTCATTATTAGCTACTTTAGGAGAAAATTTGGTACTTAATTCAGACCATCAATGCCTAATTTTTAAATTAAACCTAATCTTTCTTTTTTTCTTTTTCTTTTTTTTTCAGATGGCGTCTCACTCTGTTGCCGAGGCTGGAGTGCAGTGGCGCAATCTAGGCTCACTGCAACCCCCACCCGCTGGGTTCAAGCGATTCTCCTGCCTCAGCCTCCCCAGTAGCTGGGATTACAAGCGCCTGCCACCACACCTGACTAATTTTTGTATTTTTAGTAGAGACAGGGTTTCACCATCTTGGCCAGGCTGGTCTTGAACTCCTGACTTCGTGATCCACCCGCCTCGGCCTCCCAAAGTGCTGGGATAACAGGCCTGAGCCACTGTGCCCGGCACTAAAATTAATCTTTCTAAAACAAAATATATCCCTTTGCTCTTCAAGTAGATGATTTAGCATTTTCTGAACAAAGAATCATTCTACATATACAGCCTTTCACTGTATTTTACTGTAATGAAATAGGAAGAAAACAATTCCTAATCTTGACTCAGCAATCCATTAGAATGTCTTAGAAGTCACTGATAAGCCCAAAATGTGAGATGTCTTTTCACATCTACAGTTATTTCCATTACCTATAGAAAAGAACGTAAGCTTCTGCATTTTGTACAGTAGATTCTGAAACTTCAGTGACACTCTGATCATCAAATTCATACCAGAGATTATTTAGATTGTTTCGGCAGTAGGCTATATAGTGTCCACCTGAATTTGAGGGAAAAGAAATCATTACAGTAATACAAAAACAACAGAAGAAAGGAAGATAAACTTTTTGTATTTCCAGTGCCTAGCACAGTAGCTGGAATAAAGGAAGAATTATGCTTGTATTTTTTTTTCAATTTGCACGCTTGCCACCATTCCTTCATCACCTGATGACAGAACATGTAATTTTTTTAATTTTTTTATTTTTTAATAGACAGAGTCTTGCTCTGTTGCCCAAGCTGGAGTTCAGTGAAGGGATCACAGCTCACTGCAGCCTCAAATTTCTGGGCTCAAGCTATCCTCTTGCCTCAGCCTCCTGAGTAATTGGAACTACAGGTGCACATCACCACACCCAGCTAATTTATTTTTGTTTTTTTACAGATGGGGTCTTGCTATGTTGTCCAGGCTGTTCTCAAACTCCGAGCCTCAAGTGATCCTTCTGCCTCAGCCTCCAAAGGTGCTGGGATTACAGGCATGAGTCATTAACACTCATTAACACCTGCGGGGGTCTGTCACACAGACCCTGACCCAATGACGAATGAATAAAGTACACTGACACAGATATTCTGCTTTGCCAGTCTGGCTAAGCATCCGGGCCACTTACAGACTCCAAGAACAGTGCTGTAAACAGTTGCAGACAGCAGCCTCGACGAGCCAGTGAGACTCGCATTTATTCAGTACAGATTAATTGACAAAGCCTTGAGTCAACACCACTAGAGAGTAATTGATATTGCAAACCTCCCCAGTAGAAAGCAATTAAGAACCCGGTAAATCAAAGGTTAGTCTTAGGACCACATGGGTAAACAAGCTAGTGAGATAAACTCCCCACATTCCTTTTCTACTCTAATTTACTTAACTAAGGGGACAAGGCTGCCTTCAGCCAAGTACTATATGTAAAAACTCCCAGCCCTCCAGAAGGGTTTGTGTATATTTTCTAAAACTAAAATTTTTCCCACCAGCCTGACTGCACCCCCACAAACACCCAGCTATTAGAAAACATATTCTTTTTTTTCTTTTCTTTTTTTTGAGATGGAGTTTTGCTCTTGTTGCCCAGGCTGGAGTGCAATGGTGCAATCTCAGCTCACTGCAACCTCCACCTTCCAGGTTCAAGCGATTCTCCTGTCTCAGCCTCCCAAGTAGCTGGGATTACAGGCGCCCGCCATCATGCTTGGCTAATTTTTTGTATTTTTAGTAGAGACGGGGTTTCACAATGTCAGCCAGACTGGTCAGGAACTCCTGACTTCAGATGATCCACCTGCCTTGGCCTCCCAGTGCTGGGATTACAGGTATGAGCCACCACACCCGGCTAGAACACATAATCTTAAAAAATCCAGTATAAAAATCATGTTAGGGCCAGGCATGGTGGCTCACGCCTGTAATCCCAGCACTTTGGGAGGTTGAGGCGGGCGGATCACGAGGTCAGGAGATCGAGACCATCCTGGCTAACACGGTGAAACCCCATCTCCACTAAAAATACAAAAAAATTAGCTGGGCGTGGTGGCAGGCGCCTGTAGTCCCAGCTACTTGGGAGGCTGAGGCAGGAGAATGGCGTGAACCTGGGAGGCGGTGGTTGCAGTGAGCCAAGATCGCGCCACTGCACTCCAGCCCGGGCAACAGAGACTCTGTCTCCAAAAAAAAAAAAAAAAAAAAAGTCATGTTAATGCCTTATTAACTGTATACAATTTTCAATATTGGAAACATCATAGTAAAAATATTTAATTGCATAAAATTATCTGACATGTCAAATTGTCCCTGTTTGCAGACGACATCATTGTATATCTAGAAAACCCCATTGTCTCAGCCCAAAATCTCCTTAAGCTGATAAGCAACTTCAGCAAAGTCTCAGGATACAAAATCAATGTACAAAAATCACAAGCATTCTTATACACCAATAACAGACAAACAGAGAGCCAAATCATGAGTGAACTCCCATTCACAATTGCTTCAAAGATAATAAAATACCTAGGAATCCAACTTACAAGGGATGTGAAGGACCTCTTCAAGGAGAACTACAAACCACTGCTCAAGGAAATAAAAGAGGATACAAACAAATGGGAGAACATTCCATGCTCATGGGTAGGAAGAATCAATATCGTGAAAATGGCCATACTGCCCAAGGTAATTTACAGATTCAATGCCATCCCCATCAAGCTACCAATGACTTTCTTCACAGAATTGGAAAAAACTACTTTAAAGTTCATATGGAACCAAAAAAGAGCACACATCGCCAAGGCAATCCTAAGCCAAAAGAACAAAGCTGGAGGCATCACACTGCCTGACTTCAAACTATACTACAAGGCTACAGTAACCAAAACAGCATGGTACTGGTACCAAAACAGAGATATAGATCAATGGAACAGAACAGAGCCCTCAGAAATAACGCCGCATATCTACAACTATCTGATCTTTGACAAACCTGAGAAAAACAAGCAATGGGGAAAGGATTCCCTATTTAATAAATGGTGCTGGGAAAACTGGCTAGCCATATGTAGAAAGCTGAAACTGGATCCCTTCCTTACACCTTATACAAAAATCAATTCAAGATGGATTAAAGCCTGAAACCTTAGACCTAAAACCATAAAAAGCCTAGAAGAAAACCTAGGCATTACCATTCAGGACACAGGCATGGGCAAGGACTTCATGACTAAAACACCAAAAGCAATGGCAACAAGACAAAATTGACAAATGGGATCTAATTAAACTAAAGAGCTTCTGCACAGCAAAAGAAACTACCATCAGAATGAACAGGCAACCTATAAAATGGGAGAAAATTTTCGCAACCTACTCATCTGACAAAGGACTAATATCCAGAATCTACAAAGAACTCAAACAAATTTACAAGAAAAAAACAAACAACCCCATCAAAAAGTGGGCAAAGGATATGAACAGACACTTCTCAAAAGAAGACATTTATGCAGCCAAAAAACACATGAAAAAATGCTCATCATCACTGGCCATCAGAGACATGCAAATCAAAACCACAGTGAGATACCATCTCACACCAGTTAGAATGGCAATCATTAAAAAGTCAGGAAACAACAGGTGCTGGAGAGGATGTGGAGAAATAGGAACACTTTTACACTGTTGGTGGGACTGTAAGCTAGTTCAACCATTGTGGAAGTCAGTGTGGCGATTCCTCAGGGATCTAGAACTAGAAATACCATTTGACCCAGCCATCCCATTACTGAGTATATACCCAAAGGACTATAAATCATGCTGCTATAAAGACACATGCACACGTATGTTTATTGTGGCATTATTCACAAAGCAAAGACTTGGAACCAACCCAAATGTCCAACAATGATAGACTGGATTAAGAAAATGTGGCACATATACACCATGGAATACTATGCAGCCATAAAAAAGGATGAGTTCATGTGCTTTGTAGGGACATGGGTGAAATTGGAAATCATCATTCTCAGTAAACTATCTCAAGAACAAAAAACCAAACACCGCATATTCTCACTCACAGGTGGGAATTGAACAATGAGATCACATGGACACAGGAAGGGGAATATCACACTCTGGGGACTGTGGTGGGGTGGGGGGAGAGGGGAGGGATAGCATTGGGAGATATACCTAATGCTAGATGACGAGTTAGTGGGTGCAGCGCACCAGCATGGCACATGTATACATATGTAACTAACCTGCACAATGTGCACATGTACCCTAAAACTTAAAGTATAATAAAAAAAAATTAAAAAATTTTAAAAAAAAAGAGAACTTAAAAAAAAATTATGACATGTTTTTAATAATTAGCAGTAACATCTGTTTTTAACGTTTTTTCTTTTATTCAGATATTATTTAAAAGATTAATTAGGATGTTCATTTATTTATTTTGTAGAGATGGGGTTTCACTATGCTGCCCAGGCTGGTCTCAAACTCCTGGCTTTAATTAAGTGATTCTCCCACCTCATTCTCCCAAAAGGCTGGTATTACAGGTATGAGCCACCACGCCCAGGCTTATTTTAATTTTTTTTTTAATCTAGGAACAACTGTTAAACCTATATACTTACTACTTGCAGTTCCATGATGGCAAATGACTGACAGAAGATCATATGTCACAATTTGAGCTGGACTATCCTTAGCAAGAAATGGCTGAAGATCCAAGCCTTCTAGCGGAAATGAAACATGGGTACTGATTTTGGTGGAAAACATTAGTTCATGTCTGAATCTTTTAAGGTGGATGCATAAAATCTAAAAGAGAATAAAATTCAAAACTAATTTGTCAATACAGAAAACAAAAAGCATTATAACAGGTAAAACTTAGTAACATTTTTATTGAACAAGCAAGAAACTGAGGTGTTCAATCAAAATACAATTATAAAGTTATTTAGATTTTTATTTAGTTTTAAATGCTAGATAAAGCAGTCTACTCAATATATACTGAAGTGTCAAGGTTAAGTATTGATCTGCAATTATAACCTGCTTCCAGAGATGTTAAAAATATGGAAATGGTGAAACATGGTACTTTCTAAGTTCACTGCTATTTGTTTTTCTAATTTTACACTTTAGACCTGGCAAGATCCTGCAAGTATGATTAAACTTTGTTCAACACAGCACATTGTTAAAGGGCACTTATGGTATTTAACTCAATATTTTAAAACTGAATAATCTTAAAAAGGCATGCATAGCAATCATTCAATTCTTCAACCAAGCAAAGAGAATTTATTACTACATTTTGTTACATTAATACTTTATGTTCCTACCACACAATATAAGTTGAATTAAAATAATGCCCATACCTCAGGAAACTTTTGTACTTTACAAAACTTCACTCCATTTCTCAACCTAAGGGGAGAAAACAGAAAATCAATTAGTCTACAAAAAAACTTAGTATATTTAAATTTGCAACAAAAATCTTTTAGAAAATGCAGAGATCCAGCCTGGCAAACATGGTGAAATCCCGTCTCTACTAAAAATACAAAATTAGCCAGGCATGGTGGCACATGCCTGTAGTCCCAGATACTCAGGAGGCTGAGGCAGGAGAATCACTTGAACCCGGGACACGGAGTTTGCAGAGAGCCAAGATCGCACCATTGTACTCCAGCCTGGGCTAGAGTGAGACCCTGTCTCAAAAAAAAAAAAAAAAAAAAAAAAAAAAGAAAGAAAATGCAGAGACAAAAGATATCAGACGAGAAATACTTGCCACTGAATTATGTTACATGTATACATTAAATATCTTAATCAAAACACTGGAGTCCCTTATTGTAAAAAATAATTTAAACTGGCCAGGCGCAGTGGCTCACGCCTGTAATCTCAGCACTTTGGGAGGCCAAGGCGGGCCGATCATAAGGTCAGGAGATGGAGACCATCCTGGCCAACATGGTGAAACCCCATGTCTACTAAAATACAAAAAATCACCCGGGCATGGTGGCGCACACCCGTAGTCCCAGCTATTCATGAGGCTGAGGCAGAGGAATCACTTGAACCCAGGAGGCGGAGGCTGCAGTGAGTCAATATCGTGCCACTGCACTCCAGCCTGGGGACAGAGCAAGACTCCATCTCAAAAAATAACAATAGTAATTTAATCCAAGATATCAGTAATCAAAAATTTAGAGAGTTGTATAACTCTTTGATGAAAATTGTTTTGTTTTAACAAATGTGCTACTGTCTGTGGTGTGGCTATGCCTTTAAAACATCTAGATATTAAGTAAAACCAGATAAAGCAAAACCTCAGTTTTATAAAATTTGTAGTTCAAGTCAACATATCAAACTCTTGGCCAGGCACCGTGGCTCACACCTATAATCCCAGCATTTTGGGAGGCCAAGGTGGGCAGATCACCTGAGGTCAGGAGTTTAAGACCAGCCTGACCAATATGGCAAAACCCCATCTCAACTAAAAATACAAAAATTAGCTGGGTGTGGTGGCGGGCGCCTGTAATCCCAGCTACTCAAGAGGCTGAGGCAGGGAAAATTGCTTGAACCCAGAAGGCAGAGGTTGCAGTGAACCGAGATCCCACCACTGCACTCCAGCCTGGGTGACAGAGCAAGGCTCCCTCTCAAAAAAAAAAAAAAGTCTTGGCCAGACACAGTGGCTCACGCTTGTAATCTCAGCATTTTGGGAGGCCAATGTTGGCAAATCATGTGAGCCAAGGAGTTCACAAACAGCCTGGGCAACATGACAAAACCCCATTTCTACAAAAAATACAAATTAGCCAGGCATGGTGGCATGCATCTGTAGTCCCAGCTACTTGAGAGGCTGAGGCAGGAGGATCGCTTGTGCCCAGGAAGCTGAGGCTGCAAAGAGCTGTAATCATGCTACTGAATCTTCAGCCTTGGTGACAGAATGAGACTACGTCTCAAATAAAAAAAAAAAACCTTTATTCTTACATGTGGAAAAAAGATAAAGGATGGTTATTATTAATAATCAAAATTAATATACATTTGACAGATCTCTACTTTGAATTTGGAGGTAGATGCAAGGTTCTTTTCCATCTTCACTGTTATCTTTTTCTTAGTATGCTTTGCTTTACAAGGAACAATCCCTTTCCAAGCCAACTTCCTTTTCAGCAGTCAGCTAGGGCTTCAAGAACAAAGTGATACTTTCTCCAAAAGTAGAAGTCAGCTTTTTCATCTTTATCAACCAAATAGTATACCATTCCTTTCTGTCATGTCATGATCAGTTGCAGATCAATGTTTCCTTGAGGTTACTGCCAAGAACTAGAAGTCTGTATTATCCCAGATCTTATTAGCAAGCCGTTGCATTTCTATTACAGAGATTGAGAAGAAATTTCCAGTTCACTTTGCCTCACAAATAGTTGCTTTTCACCAAGTCTTCCAACACTTTTTTCTGACTTACCACTAAGAAGCATTAAAAGTCTAAATTGATTACAAGACAGAAAAAGGCAGCTGGTAGTAGATGTAAACAAAATCAGACTTTAGCTGTCTTTCTCGTCTGCCATCGTTAACAGCAGATAACATCGAAGTTGGTATAACCTCTAGGAATTTTATGTGGATATGAAACTTCGTACCTTTCACTTCCTGAATCTAGCCTGTTAAAATGGTAATTCAAAAGAAAATATTGCCTTATTTAGGAAAACGTTTTATGCAAAATCACATACAGATTTCATCCCTCAAAATATACTCTCTCACATCTTAATAAGCCTATTAAATTTGTCATATTTTTACCTCACATTTGTTTCACAAAACAGCTAATTGCTATTATTACTAGGATAAAGCTTTCTGGCCTATATTTTTCTAAATACAGTGGCAAATTTAACTCCACATACCCAATTCTAAAAACCAAGAAAAATACACAACATGCAATTAAAAGCACTGTCAATGTCACTTACTTTTTGCATTTTTCACAACTGTACATATTGTCACCTGCAAATAAAACAGATCTGGCATTGGTTTCAAATTAACAGCAAATTGCTTATTATGGTCCTGTAATTATTTGATTTTGCCCCATGCTGACCTCCCAGCACAGAAAAACAAGGTTCCATTTTTTTAATCTATGCTCATGAATCAGGTTACTGTTTACCTTCCCCTCCCTTAACTCCTGCCAACATTGAAGAGCTACCTCAAATAATATCTTTTCCATTTACTCATTGAACAAAACTTACTGACTGCCTGTCATATGTCCAAGCAAGGTGCTAGACACACAAAAATAGTGAATGACCTTAAACGATATGGAGTAGTTCACAATTACAGACACACAAATAAGTCCATTATTTTGGTTGAGTTTGCCCTTCTATGGATCTCAGAACAGCTTTAAAACATTTCACTTATCATTTGTCTTATACTACAGGAATTCACATGAATTCCTTCAGGATGTGATTTTTCTTATTATATTTATATTATCAAGGTAGACACCAACCAAATGCCAATATGTGAAAGTACTATTAAGCTGTCTTAAAACTTAGCTTTTATGAATATATTTTATTATTTAGTCCCACTAGTATTTTAGATTCACCTACAAAAATTTAGCCATAGATATTATATTTCTTACCTTTTAGTTCATCTCTGGCAAAGAAGGCAGCAAGACAATCTTGCAAGGTTACTACTGGACCCCAAAACCAGCTAGGGACACATGAGACAACAAACCTGAAACATCATTGATAGAAAAAAAAGGAAGTGTTCTGCCAGTACAGCAGAAACAGCAGTTTTAACAATCATATAATACAAAGAAAATAAATACATACCTCTTCACATATTCCATGAAAAAAGCTATCCACCCTTGTGGAGCATATGCTTCGCCACATGATCCTGCTTTGACTATAGAAGTTGGATGACTTGATGAATGCAGCTTAGCAAGGTCTTCCTTGCCAGGAATTGGCAAGGACAGATCTTGAAAGGTCTCGAGGGTTACAGACACCTAAAATTGTTTTGTGTTTTAAAAATGGGATGAACATAATGCAGCAAAATATTTCCAAGGTTAGATTTTAGACTCTAAAGATCAAAGCATGTTTAAATAAGCAAAAAAAACAAAAAACAAAAAACAAAAAAAAACACGCAAATTGAACTTTCATAGTCATAATAGCAAAAAAAAACCAAAAAACAAAAAACAAAACACACTTGCTCTGTACCAGGTATCTTCACATAAGCCCTGTGCAGTAGTATTAGCATCCCCATTACAATCACAGACACTGCAGCATTAAACACCCCAAATCCAGCCACTGCATCTTGAGGTCCAAACTCTTAAGCACTATTGTATTTATTTTTGAAAACTGACCTTTGATGGTAGTTTTAAAATGTTTTTTAAAAAGGGTGAGAAAAAATCTGGCATCTAATTTTAAATAGCTAAAAACATGCCTGATAATTCCACTTAAATATTTAGTACCAAAATAACCCACATTAAAACGACCCGATTGAAAGTTCTTAGATTTGACTTGAGATTCTAACACAGTAATTGAAATCTTCTTTTTGTTTTTGAGATGTTATTTCATATTCATCATTGCACTAAAGTAAAACCGTACTTAAGAAAAGCTCAAAGAAACTTTGAAGGATTGAAGTGTTATTAAAAAATTCATGATGATCTTAATGTATGCCTTTGTTATTGTCTATGAATTTGATACTACCTTTAGTATCTGAGTCCCATCCTAAACATGGAAAAATATTTACAAACCACATATGACCAAATGTAAGAGATACATTCACAGCTTTGTACCTGTGAATATCAACAGATTCCCAGTATACAAATTTCATCAGCCTGGGAGAATATGCAGGTGTTACCAATTCTTGTTGCTGAGCAACTTCTCACCTTTATATGTAACCAAAATAGATGACGAAGGATAATATGTGCCTGTCCAATGATGGGTCACCATCCTTTAAACAGGATGCTGCTACTTCCAAAAAAGTAAATTCTACACCTAGAATCAATTTGTATTGATGTAAACACAATAAATGCATGTATGATCATCAATAGCAAAGAGAAGGAATTAAACTTTTCACATCATCTTGTCACATTTTTAAAGATCATTTGACACGAATTTTCTGTGTATTCTAATACCCTCATACTCACCCTGTCACAAGTCAGACACTGCACTGAACTAATGATTGTTCCATCAAATATGTCTGAAATAACACTTCTGTATTTCTTGTGCTGTTTTTTTCTCTTTGGAGATGCAGACTGAGCTAGGATTGAAAAACATTAAAAAAAAAATCAAAGCAGCTCCTTTAACATTTTTCTCTGGAATCTTTTTTTGTCTTGTCAATCTTACTTGTATATGATCTCTAGAATCCTTAAACTGTAAAAATTACTGTGCTGAAAATTTTCAAAATACTCTTCAAAAGAGCATAAGTATTAAAAAAATAAAAGAAACTAAGCAGACAAGGCTTAAGATATTTGTTGTTGTTTTTGTTTTTTTGTTTTGAGGTGGAGTCTCGCACTGTTGCCCACACTGGAGTGCAGTGGCGCGATCTCGGCTCACTGCCAAGTTCTGCCTCCCGGGTTCATGCCATTCTCCTACCTTAGCCTCCCAAGTAGCTGGGACTATAGCCGCCCACCACCACGCCCAGCTATTTTTTTGTATTTTTAGTAGAGACGGGGTTTCACCATGTTAGCCAGGATGGTCTCGATCTCCTGACCTCATGATCCACCCACCTCAGCCTCCCAAAGTAGTGAGATTACAGGCGTGAGCCACCGCACCCAGCCTGTTTTTTTTTTTTAAAGTATAAATGATCCTTGGTCACCATAAATGTACATATGAGAAAATGAACAAAACTCCAAATTAGCACAAAACCACAAATGCTTCATCACTGGGATGTTTACTTAAATGTTTTACAAGTCAAAAGAAGAGGGGAAGAGGTTAGAAAGTGAGGGAAAGATGATGAAAGTCATCATCAAGCTAAAGATGAAATAGAAGGGGTTCGGTCCCCCTATCCTGACTTGAGAGCAATTCTGTTTTCACTTATTTGTTTTTGTCTCCAAGTAAGGCTTTATTTGAAGAAAAGATTCTATTATTTAAAGTTTTTAAGAGTTCTTTATATATTTCTGGATACATGTCCTTTGCTAGCTATATGATTTATAAATACATCCAACCTTATCTTTCCATTCTCTGAATGTCCTTTGTCAACAAAAATCTTTAATTTTTTTCTTTAATGGATCATGCTTTTAATGTCTTTAAGAACTCTTTGTCTAACCCAAGGCCATGAAGACTTTCTCCTATGTTTTTTTCTAAGAAAACATAATACTGGAACTCCCATATATACCTGGAAGGAATACTAAATGGTAGACACTCTGGTAAAAAGTCTGGCAGTTTAATACAACTATAAGCATTAAACAAACATAAAACCCAGTAACCCCACTTCTAGGTATTTGTCCTAGACAAATGAAAAAATGTTCTTACAAAAACCTATACATAAATTTTAGAGCAACATTATTCATAATTGCCAAAAATTGGAAACAATTCAAAAGTCCACCAGTAGGTAAATAAACAGTGGTATACCCATAAAAAATGAGATATTAGGCCGGGCATGGTGGCTCATGCCTGTAATTCTAACACTTTGGGAGGCAGAGGCGGGCAGATCACGAGGTCAGGAGTTCAAGACCAGCATGGCCCATCTCTACTAAAAATACAAAAAATTAGCCAGGCATGGTGGCGTGCACCTGTAGTCTCAGCTACTCGGGAGCCTGAGGCAGGAGAATTGCTTGAACCTGGCAGGCAGAGGTTGCAGTGGGCCAAGATTGCACCACTGTACTCCAGCCTGGGCGACAGTGAGACTCCATCTCAAAACAAAACAAAAAAAAAGAAACATTACTTGGTAGTAAAAGGAACAAACTATTCAGACACGCAGTAACATATCTGAATTTCAAATGCATCATCCTGAGAGGCAAACCTGTTTCAAAAGACTACATATGAAAAGATTTAAAAAAATCAAAAGACTACATACTATATGATTCCATTTATATGACATTCTAGGAAAAGGCAAAACAATAAGAAAAGAGGATCAAGGGTGCCAGAACATAGGAATAGAGAAATGATCTGATTACAAAGTAGTACTATGCAGGAATTCTTTTGGGTGTTAGAGCTGTTCTGTATTCTGTTTGTGGTGGTGGTAACAAGAATCTATGCTGCAAGTGTTAAAATTCATAAAGCTTTATACAAGAAAAAGTGAATTCAACTGTATGTAAAATTTTAAAAGCAGAGTACCAACACACAAAATTTTTAATCATGTCTATGTAAAATTACGCTATCAACTTTAAAAGATCAAATCATATTTCATAATTAACACTTTAAATTATCAAGTACCAAAACCATCATTTTAAACTAAGACCCAAAGCAAAAGAGACTGAATAAGAGAAACGTTTTACCTTTTTTGTGTGGTGGTGCCAGTCCTGGCCACAAATTGCCTGATTTAGGAGGGCTTGCCGATAAACGTGGATTAACACCTTCATTTGATGGAAGGATCTGTGGTGTAGACAGGTCATTCGAATGGACATCAGTGATATATTCTGTAAGATTTAAAATTTGCATTATTACCTTAAATAGTAAAATTATTCTAACTGTCCAATAATGTTAAAGGTTTCTTAATTTGATATTTTGAACACAATCATATTAACAAATGTCAAGTTAAATACTTAACAAAGTGCTTACTAAGCAAAATAACAGTAATCTTCTACCCAGAAATCCAACTAATTTTTGTTTGTTTGTTTTTTTGAGACAGAGTCTCCCTCTGTCCCTCAGGCTGCAGTGCAGAGGTGCAATCTCAGCTCACTGCAACCTCTGCATCCCAGATTCAAGCGATTCTTCTGCCTCAGCATCCCAAGTAGCTGAGATTACAGGCATGTGCCACCAGGCCCGCCTCATTTTTATATTTTTAGTAGAGATGGGGTTTCACCATTTTGGCCAGGCTGGTCTCAAACTCCTGGCCTCAAGTGATCCACCCACTTTGGCCTCCCAAAGTGTTGGGATTATAGGCATGAACCACCGTGCCCAATCCCAACTAATGTTTATAACACACGACTATTACAGGCAGTTTAGGAAGTGAGCAGTGGAAATACAAAGCCAAAGAGGATCTTGTTTGTCCAAATATAGCATTAAAAAAAAAAAAAAGAGGCTAGGCTGGGTGGCTAACGCCTACAATCCCAACACTGGGAGGCCAAGGTGGGAAGACTGCTTGAGCCCAGGAGTTCAAGACCAGCTGTGCAACATCATGAGACCCCCATCTCTATAAAAAAATCTAAAAATTAGCTGGGCATGGTGGTGTACGCCTGTAGTGCTGGCTACTCAAGAGGCTGAGGTGGGAGGATCACTTGAGCCCAAGAGGTTGAGGCTGTGGTGAGATGTGATCATGCCACTGCACTCCAGCCTGGGTGACAGAATGAGACCCTGTTTCAGGGAAAAAAAAAAAAAAAAGATATTCAGGACAGGTTTTTAGAAGTTCTAAAACCATGTGAAAGAAAAATCGATTATTCTCCCAAACTAACATAATAATCAAAATCAAGAAATGTAGGTATAAAGTAATCATTAGTTATTTTATCTTACTATAATAAAAAACACACCACTTCATCAGGAAAGAATCTTTTTTTAGAATTAAATTATAAGATGAATCAAGAAAATATAAGAGCTACCTTGATTGTTTGCTTTGGATTCCTAGTGCCTAACATATTCCAGGGCAAGGGAATGTGCTCAGTAACTATTTGAGTGAAGAAAAGAGAATTGTTCATAAGAGATCTGGAAAGGGGATGTACTCAGAAATTTTTCCAGATAATGCAAAATCATTTTTCACACAGGCATTTCTCAATATTTCAACCATGACTAAATCAGACTGCATAATATTGGGAGTGAAAAAACAACTCACTCTAGGACTTTCTGAAGGGAATAAAGTTAATGAGATTTAGATCAGGAGTTGGCAATTTTTTCCTCTAATGGACCAGAGATTAAGTATTTTAGGTTTGTGTGCCTTACAGACTTCGCCAGATTTTTTTCATCAAGCCCTTAAAACACCTAAAAGCTCAGACTCCTGATTTAGGTCATCCCCTTGTTACTATGTATAAGAACAAACCTGTTACAGAGCAATAAAAGATGAGTATGTCCCTAATCAGGCTTAACTGGGCTTTTGACAAGAAAAGCCTGGACAGCAGTCAAAGCTAAGTCTTTCAATACTGATACCTGACATATTTATTCACTAACAACTTCTACACAAGATCAGTATAATTAAGGAGCCTAACACTCCTAGTCTTCCCGATTAGAAAGCATCTGTGCACTTTACCCAAGTGAACCACAAGTCTTCCTATAGTTAAGAATATTTCTCAAGAAGAAATTTTGGATTCATTCAAATACCTAAATAAATTGCTTAGTTACTCTCACTCTTCAGTAATTACAGAAAATAAACTTTTTTACATTACATGTCTGCCACTTATTTTAAGATCACATAATTTGAACCTTTAATGGCCCAATTTTGTGTGCTTTGGAAAACTACGTACCACATTTTAAGCCAAGATAAGTTAACTCTTGAAGAGATAAATTACAAAGCAATTCAACTTTCATTTGGCCACACGCTCTTTCTCAAAGGAACACTGACTAGCATCATGGCATAATCTATCACAGCAGGGCTCACTATAGTTAATTCAACTTCTACACTAAAACACATCTGATGTGACTCCAATGACAACAATCTAAATCTACTAGTGTATATAATTAGAAAATTGCAATTTGGGTTATTTGCTTTTTTCCAGGATCGCAACATAATTTGCTTAAAATAAAAGAGAAAATTCTGGGGAGCCCAATTTTTTAGATTACTGCATGACTACACAAAAGACATCTGATGAAATGTTTACTTCAAAAGGAGGATTAATTTCTTATATAATTAAATGACCCAAAAAATTCCTTTTATCCTCGGGTTCTATAATTTTATGACTAATACTCACATGCAAATACTGCTAAACTATAATTCTAATTAGAAATACTCAAAGTAACAATTATTTAAACACCCATGTCTACAAATGAAATACTATCATTTTCATGAACAAACTGCTAAATTGTCACCTGAAGCTCTGCTGTGTATTTGCACTTTGACAGTTTCCTGGTTGTTTAAGTCGACTGTTTCAGAGATAGAGTCTCTATCTTTATCAAATTCACCTTCAGAATTTACTTTATTAATCTTATTGCACATCTTCTCTTTTTGCCAATCTTTTGACATTTCTGAATTGTTTTCATCATCCTGAATTAACATTGTTGTTTCATTATTATCTTCAGAAAAGCATCTAGAGCCATTTTCATTTTCTGCTCTATCACTGTTGCTACAAGATTCACAAGACTGAAAATCTACATCCGACTGGCTCTTGTCTTCTTCCATTGTCTCCTCAGTGGTTATGGTTTGCGGATCTTCTTCTACTTCCATGACTTGCTCTTTCAATTCTTCATGAAGCAGATCCATTAAACATCGAAGGAATTCTTGAGCATCCTAATATATCAGCAACATAATGTTAACCACTTCATTACATGTGTATATAGAAACGTAAGGGAAAATATACAAAATGTCATTACAAACTTATATATGAAGGTACAGCACTATATTGAGCAAATACCAGTTTGGAGAGCATAAGGCACTAGATAAATGAGACGCATTAACTTCCAGAAAGTTATGTAAATAAAAGTTTTCTTTTTTTGAGATGGGGTCTCATTCTGTTGTCCAAGCTGGAGTGTTGCCGCATTACCACAGCTCACTGTAGCCTCGATCCCCCAGGCTCAAGCAATTCTCCCACCTCAGTCTCCTAAGTAGCTGGGACCAGATGCACATGCCACCACACCTGGTTGATACATATTTCTAAATTATTTTTAGAAATGAGGTCTCCCTATGTTACCCAGGCTGGTCTCAAGCTCCTGGGCTTAAGCAATCCGCCTACCTCGGCCTTCTGAAGTGCTGGGATTACAGGCATGAGCCATCACGCCCAGCCAGATAAAAATTTTAAAAAACTAAAGATGATCTAAAGATCAACTTCCGCTGGATGCAGGGGCTCATGCTTGTAATCCTAACATTTCGGGAGATCAAGGAGGGAGGATCGTTTGAGTCAGGAGTTCAAGACCAGCCAGGGCAACATAAAGAGACATTATCTCTCTTAAAAAAAAAAAAAAAAAAGGCTGGGTACAGTGCCTCACGCCTGTAATCCAACACTTTGGGAGGCCGAGGAGGGTGGATTACCTGAGGTCAGGAGTTCAAGTCTGGCTTGGCCAACATGACGAAACCCTATCTCTACTGAAAACACAAAAATTAGCTGGGCGTGGTGGCACACATCTGCAATCCCAGTTACTCAGAAGGCTGAGGCAGGAGAATCGCTTGAATTCGGTAGGTGGAGGTTGCAGTGAGCCAAGATTGCACCACCGCACTCCAGCCTGGGCGATAGAGCAAGACTCTGCCTCAAAAAAAAGATAAAGATAAAGGAAAGTTGAAAAAATATAAACAATAAACATGAAAAAGGGTTACTATTCTTGGCAAAAGAAAGACACAAGGAGTGATGACCCCAAAAGATAAGTAGACCCAAAAAAAACATAATGGCATTTTCCAAATTTATTTAGATTAAAATTACAAATGAAAAGCAATAAACTAACCTGCTGAGAATACCCCCGAAATGTTGGATTTACAGTTTTAATTCCTTGAAACAGAGTAGTAGGCACAACAGATCCTGGCCTGAGCAAGAAAACATTTTTAAAGAGCAATTTTTGTTATTTTTAATTTTCATTTTAAAAATTAACAACCAATAATTCAAAGTGTTACATAAATTGAAAATTATGTTTCAAAAAAATAATTCAAAACTGCCTAATATTATCTTTCACAGGCACATCAGAATACCTTATCCTTGATATTTTAAGTGATATTTTACTGCTATCCTCCCTCAATTAAATGATTATGCTTCACCCCATGACTTTTCAAAAATGCAAATTTCCTGAATAGTTCCAAAACAAAATTATTAACATATTACAGCAAACTATGATCCTAATGCTAAACTTTAGAACAAATAAACATAAGCAGGAAAATATTCATATAGTATTTAGGGTCTGATTTTATCATTGTGAGAATGCCTGCTCCTGAATACAAAACTCTAAAGTTCCAGTAATAGCAGCTTTAACATTCCAACACTATATACTATATCCAAATACTTGTAGACTTCTATGACACCTTCATCTGCTTCTAAACTTCTATGACACCTTACATTCAGCTTCAAATGTAACATGCCTGAAACAAAGCTGTCTCTAATCTATCTCTCTTCTACTTTTTTCCGGCTCCATAAATGGACCTGCATCCTTTAAATATTTATAATATTCATTTAAAAGTTTAATAAAGAAGAAGAGTATATTAAGTTACATACCTGCTTTTATGCCACAGCTCTGTCATTAGTTTGAGATAACTTTTACAAATGGCAGGTTTCTTATCTGTTCGAGCTAGTCCTCCACAATCAAGAAAAAACTGTGTCAAAGGTGGGCTAATTTTAAAAACAGAAAAATGTTAGAGTGGAGTCAAAGCTAATACTGATTATTTCTAGTCATTCAATTAACTGACAACACATACATTCCTTTAACCGTTATTTCTTTCTTTGATCCCTCTTACAGCTTCACTTTCATTCCTTCATAAAGAGCTCAATCCATTCAAATCAGATTTGGCCCCAGCACATCAAGAGTCCTCCATGCTGCCAGATACACTTTTCAGTCCCCACTCAGTAACATTTGCCACAGACAACCATGCCCTCACTCTTGAACAAACATTCTCAGGACTATTGTAATGCATTTTCCTACTTTTCCTCTTTAGCTCTTGAAACTCCTTTTCCCTCTTTATTGCTCTTTTTGGCCTCAGACATGTAAACGTAAGGATTCCTCAGGACTTGATCCTATGACATTTCCCTATATATTTTTTTCCCCTGGGCGATCTAAAATTTTCAACCATATTCCAATGATGGTCAAATTTATATAAAGTCAACCATGTCATCTAAATTTCAGATTTATATGAAATGCCCAAACTAAACAGGATAAAAATTTAACTTTCAAGTGAACCTGCACTTCCTCCAGCCTTCTACATTCCATTATTTGGTACTAATATTTGTTGGTGGCTCAAGTTAGCAATTTATAAGGAAGTATAGTCTGTCTGTCGTGAGTTTGATTAGCTTGAGGGAATCTCCATAAATCTATTGATAGGAAACTGATTAGGCAAAGGGCCAAATCCTGACCTACATAAACCAAACCTCCTATGAAGGCAGTTAGATACCTACTAAGCCATCTCTTTGCCAAGTGTAATCTTTTTTTTTTTTTTTTTGGTAGAGACAGGGTCTTGTTATGTTGCCCATGCTGGTTCCAGAACTCCTAGGCTCCTCAAGCAATCCTCCCACCTTAGCCTCCCAAAGTGCTACAGGCATGAGCCACCACACCCAGCCACCAATAGTGTAATCGTATCAGCCACATCTTTTTCAATGAAATCAGAGGAATTACAAAGTAAATTGGTGGAAGCAGTATTGTGCAGTAATAAACAAAAGATCTACAAAAACAAACATACACGTAAAAATCTCAGACTCAGAATTTTGTCCCTGCCAGGCATGGTTGGTCATGCCTGTAATTCCAATACTTTGGGAGGCCAAGGCAGGACATGACTCAAGGACAGGAGTTCAAGACCAGCCTGGGCAACATAGCGAAAACCCATCTCTACAAAAATTTTAAAACATTATCTGGAGCACTGGCATGCACCTGTGGTCCTAGCTACTTGGCAGGCTGAGGCAGGAAGAACCCTTGAACCCAGGAGTTCAAGGCTTCAGTGAGCCATGATCGCTCCACTACACTCCAGCCTGGGTGACAGAGTAAGACCCTGTCTCTAACTTAAAAAAAAAAAAAAAAAACCAGAATTCTGCTAGTACTTACTAGCTGGTTATATCGGCAAAGTTATTTAAACTTCTGTGTCTGGTTTTCTTATCTGTATAAAAATAACAATAGTATCAACCTACAGTTCTCTTATCACAGGATTGTACTGTTAAACTTTGAATCTCCTCTCCCTTTCTCTAGTTACTCTACCCACATCCTATCAATCAATCATCCTCCTAAAAATGTTTATCTCCAATTCCTTCATTCTTTTCCTACCACCCTAGATGATGTAAACTACCACTACTTCTTGCCTAAATCATTATCATAGTCTCCTAGCTGGTCTTTCAAATTCCACTCTCTTCCCCCTCCAATTCACTGTCCACATAGCAACCACAGTAATATTTTAAAAATATAAGATAGATTATTAGCTACCCTACTACACAAACACTTCAATGGTATCGTACTACTATGAGAATAAAGACCTACATCTTTAATGTGGTCTACATAACCTAGACCCATATCATTCAGCCCTATGATTACTGTACCCCGTCACACAGATTTTCTTCCAGTTCCTCAAACGTGTCAAGTTCTTTCCCATCCCAAGGCTGCTTACAAGGAGCATTTTGCTAGGAATGCTCTCCCCATCCTTTCAAACAACCAACCGATACTCATTCCTCAAGTTTCAGAGTAAATGTCTCTTTTTTTTTTTTTTTTTTTTGACGGAGTCTCACACTGTCACCTGGGCTAGAGTGCAATGGCATGACCTAGGCTCATTGCAACCTCCACCTCCAGGGTTTACACAATTCTCCTGCCTCAGCCTCTCGAGTAGCTGGGATTACAGGCACACACCACCACACCCGGCTAATTTTTTGTATTTTTAGTAGAGACAGGGTTTCACTATGTTGGCCAGGCTGGTCTCGAACTCCTGACCTCATGATCCACCCGCCTCAGCCTCCCAAAGTGCTGGGATTACAGGCATGAACCACCACGCCTGGCCTAAATGTCTCTTCTTTAACGTCCGAGCACAGTGGCCCATGCCTATAATCCCAGCACTTTGGGAGGCTGAGGCATGCGAATCACTTGAACCCAGGAGTTGGAAACCAGCCTAGGCAACAAGGCGAAACCCCATCTCTACAAAAAATTTAAAAATTAGTCAGGTTTGGTGGCATGTGCCTGTAGTCTCAGCTACTCAGGAGGCTGAAGCAGGAGGATCACACAAACCCGGGAGGCAGAGCTGCAGTGAGCCAAAATCGTGCCACTGCACTCTAACCTGAGCAACAGAGTGAGACCCAGCCTAAAAAAAAAAAAAGAAAAAAAAAGTCTCTTCTTCAAAGATGTGTTCTCTGATCACTTAATAAAAATTAGGTTATCTTTATTTCACAAGGTTATGAAACATAAGAAAACTGAAGGCAAAATATTTATGGAGGGTTATGTCTAAATAAAAATTAGATTATTTGGGGAAGAAGTACAGCTTTAATATCCCTAATATAAAAAACAAAATTCAAAATGCTCCAAAATCCAAAACTTTTTGAATGCCAACATGATATTCAAAGGAAATGCTCATTGGAGCATTTCAAATATTGGATTTTTGGATAAGGAATGCTCAACCAGTAAGTATAATGCAAATAAATACTCCAAAATCCAAAAAAATCTGAAACACTTCTGATTCCCAGCATTTCATATGAGGGATACTCAACCTGTAGACATATGTTCAATCTCCAATCACTGCTCTATAATTTAATCCAGGGGAAAGAGTAATGTCAAAGTCATTGATTTCTGAATTTTGGTCCGGACTCAATGCATCTAAATTTCAAGGGTAATATCACCTGACTCAATGCATCCAAACTTGAGTAAAACCACCTGACATATCTATTTTGTAAGACTACAATTAAAAAAAAAAAATCTAACTCCTTTATTAAAGGCTTTCCATCTACAGAAAAATATAAAATATTTTCATAAGATCTCTGAATTAAAAGTGATCTGAATAATTAGCTGACACTCAATTTCTAGATGTAAGAAACAATAACTTGCTCAAAGACACACAACTACCCAGGGTTTACACAAGAACCAGCAGCCTTAAGAAACTACGGGTATACATAGAGTAACATCGTTGGGACAAGAATGGGTTATGTCCCAAACCAGATTCTTGCCTGTTCTACCTTGAGTTAGTCAACTACTATAGTTGCATGGTTTTCTGCTCAAAAAATAACTTAAAAAATTATACAAACAAAACAAAATTAATTTCTCTATTTACCAATTAGAAAGAGCCTGCAAAGCTGCATTCATGTAACAAGTATTTCCAATATTTTTCAAACCTGTAAGACCTATTAAGAAAAAATATACATGAAGTCATCATTCAATAATGCAAAATGACTCAATTTTAGGGGTCATTAATATGGTTCCCAAATTATATTAAGGACCATGGAAATACAATATAGCAACTTGAACAATTCAGAGAGGTCACACTTTGGGAAGCCTTACAATCACCAAAATTTTGAGTTTTACATAAATTCAAGGATTAAACAGTTCAAACTTTGAAATTTGCACAGGAAGAACAGTCTTTCCTATTAACATTTAAGACTACATGTTTTTAAAAAGCATTAATTGAGACTTTTACATTTCTTATTATAACTAAAGTTTAATTATTTTGAGAAAATTAATGACAATGCAAAAAAACTCACGTCATGAAAAATGATAAGCAAACACCCTTTTCCTTTCCATTTCAATGTATTGCATTGAAAGTAGTATTTATGCCGGGCGCAGTGGCTCACGCTTGTAATCCCAGCACTTTGGGAGGCTGAGGTGGGTGGATCACAAGGTCAGGAGATCGAGACCATCCTGGCTAACATGGCGAAACCCCATCTCTACTAAAAATACAAAAATTTGCCGGGCATGGTGGCGGGTGCCTGTAGTCCCAGCTACTCGGGAGGCTGAAGCAGGAGAATGGTGTGAACCCAGGAGGCTGAGCTTGCAGTGAGCCGAGATTGCGCCACTGCACTCCAGCCTGGGCAACAAAGCGAGACTCCATCTCAAAAAAAATTAAAAAAAAAAGAAAAAAAGAAAGTAGTATTTATTAGGTTGAACCATAGGAAACTGCTGACAATCTACAAAAATGGCAATTTCATATGGTTCAAGCTAATATTAAAACGAGCCATTGAATGACTGTTATCTCTTCCATATATAGTCAAGTTCACTTTCATCAGTTTACTTTCATTATTAAAAGATGAAATAAATACTACAAAAAATTATAAATGTTATTTGGATTTGGAGCAAATGGAAGAAAATTTAAAATTCTAAAAATCTCTAAAACAAGACTGAATTACCACTTATTGATAAGTATCCAGTAAAATTAATAGTGTGAGCTAAATTAATGGGTTAAAACTGGGAAATACATAAAATACTTATAAATTATCTCTAGTCATGTTAAGCTTAAACCAAAGTGTTAATTTCCAGATAATTATCTAAATATACATTCAGTATACCACTAGTATCAATTATAAAACAGAAAATTTTAAGCTTATACTAAGAACAGTGGGCCTAAAAGAATATGGAAAATCCAAATAGACTGGTTCTCAATTTAGGGGAAGAAGGGAGAAGTGTATCACCTGATTCTTTTTCCAGATGTTTTCCCCGGAACTTCTGCTAAGGGAATACCTTTATACCTAATACCTCCCCATCACTGACAATAGAAAAATGAGAAACACTGTTCAAACAGACCTCAAAAGGCAAGTTAAACAAAAAGATCATAAGGCTCAACTGCAAAAGAGTAAGTAGGATCCTACCTTTGGTAAACTGACACCAGAGAAACCAAAAGTTTGTTTTGCAAATAAAATTTTACTAGGCCAAATTTCAGAGTCCTTTTGTTTTAATTATCAAGCCCATTTTACCTCCACATTTTGAAACTTTTACATTATACGGTTTTCTAAAGAAATGGGCAGTGCCATACAAAGAAGCGTTACACAGGATTAATTTACCTCTTGCCCTAAGTTCATCTTCTTCATCCGCTTCTATATCCAGATCATCAAATACGGCAACCAGAGGAGTTTTTAATGTTGTATTACTGGGTATTTTAAAATCCTTGACAACAAAAAAAGATAGCACACTTGAACAAATCCTTAAATTTAAAAAAGTTTTAATTGTAACTTATATAACATCTATACCATAAAAATTATTGAGATGTTATTTTAATAGTGGAACCATAAGAATTTGTGATATTAGCAATTAAACTTACATTTATATTTTGAAGGAAATAAAACCCTAGGGTCACAGCATGTCAGTCCCACTTTATTAACATACATATTTGAGTTAAAAAGGCACTTTTTACAACTGAATTTTCTGAATTAAAACTCCACAATAACTGCAATTATGTGACAGTAAACCATAGCTAAAAAGATCTCTGAAGGATACTACCCTACACTGTCTTCTCAGATCTAATTTTCAATAGGGAAAAAGGCAAAAGTTTTTCATCATAACACATTATCTATAGACTTCTACAATCTCTCCTGATACTTATTACTGTATTTACTTTGCACGCTTTTTTTTTTCCAAAACAGAGTCTCACTCTGTTGCCAGGCTGGAGTGCAGTGGCACGATCTCAGCTCACTGCAACCTCCACCTCCTGGGTTCAAACGCTTCTCCTGCCTCAGACTCCCAAGCAGCTGGGACTATAGGTGCATGCCACAACGCCCAGCTAATTTTTGTATTTTTAGTAAGGAAGGGGTTTCACCATGTTGGCCTGAATGGTCTTGATCTCTTCACCTCATGATCCGCCCACCTCGGCCTCCCAAAATGCTGGGATTACAGGTGTGAGACACCACATCCGGCCTGCACACTTTTACGTATATTAAATAGTTCAAGCACTTACTTTAAATAATAATATTCTAATATTAATTTCCAACAATTGGCTTGACTCAGAGGTTGCAACTGATAACCTGTTAGCCAAATGCTAGTAAACACTTTAAAAAAAAAAAACGAAAAAAACTTTGAGCTAAAGTTTAAAAAATTCGGAGATGACAAACAAAAATCAAAATTTGAAAGTTCTCTTGTAATATCAGAAGATTGAACTACAATGAACCAACATTCAGCAACACCCAAACAGAGAACGAAACTGAATAGCAGAAAGAATTTAGCATGCACTCTGGTTCTCCAAGTTATTATAGCCTTACTTTACCTCTAAAATGCAGGCATATGCACTAATTCCCAACCATTTTACTTTCCTGACATCTGTAGAGACTGGACATTTGAGTAGACTTCATACTCTCACTTTGTTTTTATAAAGTAATTGCTTTTAAAAAGATACATGCTCACTACAAAATATCTAAATACACAGAAGTACAGAGGCTTAAAAGAAATCACCTGAAATTTTACTATCTAGAAAAAATGTCTATTTGAAAAATCTTATTAATATTTGCACGGCTTCCAATATTTTACTATTTTGCAAATATCCTGTGGTAAACTGGATTCAAACAGCATATAAGTTTTGGACCACTAAAGAAATCTATCTGAACCACTGTTTTCTTCTGAATAATTTCTTCAAAAATGGGATCATAAGGAAGTTGCATGAAATTAAGTTTATGCCTTTTATGTGTTAACATATTTACAAGTCATCAGAAAATTATTAACAAGCCATCAGGAAAGTATCAGTATACTTATTCTATCAGATTCAACATTTATTAAAGTTTGTAATCTTGATCTTTTCTGGCAGAAATGGCAACAGATAGCTTATTTAACTTACTTCTCTAGTAAGTGATGCTGATAATTTTGCCTTTATATATTATTAGTTCCTTGTGTGATTAAACTTTAGTCATAACATTACACTTTTTTCTTTTTTAAAACTTTTTCTACTTATTACCATTCAGCTATCTTCAGTGGGACAAACTTCTGTTAATAATGTAAGAGGATTCAACGAAACGGCCATTTTTGTACTATCTGGACTTTTGAAAAAGACTAAACATGTTTGTGAATGACAAATAGGTATAAGTGGGAGAAACAGTAATGGTTATAATTAACTAGAGCCATTCAACTGAGAAACTGAAAATGCAAGAAATTATTCTTTGACTAAAATCTAGCCATCCTTCATGTGTAAGGCAAGCAAATTTGTTATCACAAATATCTACCATAAGAATGTGATACAAACATACAATGGAAAAACCTGACAGTTGGTATCAATGAACAAGTACAGAAATATGTGATTTCTATAATACACATGAGGAAAAAAACTTGCTGTTAATCAAATCTGATCAAATTCTGATCAATTGATGATCTGAATAAGAAGCCAACTATTCTAATTTCCTTTTTCCTATTTTTCTATGACTTTAAGAATTCTGAAAATTAAGTGATAAATTCTGCAAGCAAACCCATGTGTTTTCTAAGTCTCTTGATCCAAAAAGAGAAAAATCTTTTTTTCTTTTTTTTTTTTTAGATGGAGTCTCGCTCTGTCACCTAGGCTGGAGTGCAGTGGCAAGGTCTCAGCTCACTGCCAGCTCTGTCTCCCAGGTTCACGCCATTCTCCTGCCTCAGCCTCCAAAGTAGCTGGGACTATAGGTGCCCGCCATCACATCCAGCTAATGTTTTGTATTTTTAGTAGAGACGGGGTTTCACCATGTTAGCCAGGATGGTCTCGATCTCCTGACCTCGTGATCCAGCCGCCTTGGCCTCCCAAAGCACTGGGATTACAGGCGTGAGCCACCGCACCCAGCCCAAAGGGAGAAAAATCTTTAACCAAAGACTGATGCTAAGCTTTATTATATTCTACTTTGTTTTCAATAATAAGTAAAATGTTCACAGTAATACAAAGGGGATGGAGGGGAGGAGAGAACGGGAAAGAGAGCTGAATTAGTAACTGCCATATGCTATCAAAGAAGGCCCACCACCTTTCTTGAAATCATACTTACCAGAAAAAGATAAAGACTACTTGAGTCATTTTTTAAAAAAAAACTTTAAAAATTCATTAGGGCCTTTTCCATCTTCAAACAGGTGGGCTTCAATCTCACCCTAATCTAGCACTCTAAGCAACACAAGAAAGGGGAGCCTGAGCGCTTTATTTGAGAGAAAAAAGGCACATTACAGAAATTTTCAAAGTACAGGTTAGGCAGTATTCCTTTTGAAAATTTCAGCTAAATGACAAATTCTAAAATTATTACCTGAATGTTTTACAGCTTAACTAAGTGGATCTAGATTATTACCTGGACACTGTTTTCTTGTATTTGGTGAGGTTGTCTTACATGAGGCAATGAAGGCTGAGTTCCTAATTTCCTATCCAAAAATACTTCTTTGCTGCAAGCATAACACCATACTCGAAGAGTGGTAAGGTTCACAGTTAGATAATGCTTTGTCTCCTATATAATTTCACAGTAGAGGGAAAAGAGGAACCAAAATTACATATACTTGAAAAGACTTCTTCAAAAGATAACAGAAGATAAACTGCTGGCCTTTGATGAGTAACAATATACTCAAAAACTAATTTAGAACACGAAAAAAATTCTTTAGATAAACTTCTAAGGTATAATAAACAGTAACAACATCTAAGCCTACTCTAGAAATTACTCTGCCATTCTCCCCTCACTATTCATTATACAAAAAGATAAACGCAAGAGTGTAAGACCTTGCTTTGCAGTCTACAAATAAATATAACACAAGAAAATAATTAACAATAGCAAGTAACTATTCTAAGAAATCAGAATGGCAAAAGAACACAAATGACATGAGTCAAGGCATAAAACAGCTCTAGCAATACAGAATATATAATCTTGGAAAGATAAAAGTCTAGCCTTTCTCAACCAGAGTTCTGCTACAGAATTAAGCCCTACAAAAAATGATCTGAGTGACTAATTTATCAATTCTCCCAAGGGTGGTACACAGCAAGTATCATCTTAGATGCACAGAAAGAGGCAAATGATATACAATGATGACTCAGAGCTTGAGTATTCAGGCTTAATTAATTCTATAGAGGAATCCTGGTTGAGAACAGTTGATGCTGTAGAGGTATCAATGTGCATCTTAAAACAAAGTCATTCGAGAAACTTTCCATTTAGAATGGGAGCTCTACATAACACTATAGAAGAGGCATGCCAGAGTTACATGGGAAGTACCAAACAACCAGAGCAAAGTAGAAAGGTGAGTCCAGTTAGGACTATGTGCAGGAAAAGGCAATATGACATGAGCTGAGACTTAAAGAAGTTAGCCAGGCCATGTCATAAACCTAAGCACCCACTCTGTCTTGGGCTTCAACCTCCTAATATGCCAGCTATCACCTCCAAATATCTGGATATACACTTTTTTTTTTTTTTTTTTTTTTTTTGAGATGGAGTTTCGCTCTTGTTGCCCAGGCTGGAGTGCAATGGCATGATCTCGGCTCACTGCAACCTCCACCTCCCAGGTTCAAACAATTCTCCTGCCTCAGCCTCCCGAGTAGCTGGGATTACAGGTGCCCACCACCACACCCAGCTAATTTTTTTGTACTTTTAATAGAGACAGGGTTTCGCCATGTTGGCCAGGCTGGTCTCGAACTCCTGACCTCAGGTGATCCGCCTGCCTTGGCCTTCCAAAGTGCTGGGATTCAGGCGTGAGCCGCCGCGCCTGGCCGGATGTACACTTTTGAAATCAGTGCTTTCTTAATCACCACTTCATTCTAATGTTCATCCTCCTAGCAATTCCCTTCCCCATCCTTCACAGAGAATGTAAGTGAAGTTTTAACTTAGAGTGCAAATTTGAATTACAACTTGAATTAATAATGTTATACTGGCTTTCCCTTTCCTTCAGGCACTTTTTTAACAAGTCTTCCATTAAATTTTTTATATACATACCTGAGAATGTATGGTGCTGTGATCTACTTGTGATTCACCACAGCCAACATATGAACATCTATTCTATAAATAATTACATAGGAAGAAAAATAAGGTACTTTATAATATACATGTAAATTTATAACAGCATTACAGTTACATTTACAATTAAGTTTGGATTACCTGTTTTAAATTCAATGAGTAAATGACTTTCCAGTCATTAAATTTAACCAAATGTTTCCGGGCACAAAATAAAACCAGGATATATTTCTAAGCTAAAAGCTATGTCATTTCTAATAAAAGACAAGCATAAAATATCTGAGTGATTTACTAAAAACTGCAAAAGCACTACAGATCAAGATCTTTCCAAAGTTTAATTTTTGTTATCAATAATGACCTTTTAAAAGCAAGTTTAATTTACAAAAATCACTTTAAGTATCAAAAATTTTCTGGTTATGATTATTCAGATCCAAATTTATTATTATTATAGCAATCTTTTCAGGAAAAAACATATACACACCTCCAGACATGCCCAAAGATTTGGTCCTTGGACTTTACAATCCTGACAAGTACCCTATAAAAAGAAATTAAAAAGATAACATTGGTTATATTGACACAAACACATACAATTCACTAATGCACTAATGACATCATACATATTTTTAAAATACTGCTCATAGAGTATTACAGTAATTTATGAAAATTACACATTCAAGAGAAAAGTGAATAGTTTTTCAAGGAAGAAAAAACCTGTTTCTTACATGGGATTTTTGTATCAAATCTTCTTTCGTTATTTCACCAACTGAATCCAAATGTGGACAATGATTTCGAAAAGCTGACATTTTGTTAGGAATTTTTTCCTGTTTCCCAAGACTTTCAAAATGAGGTAACACCTATAAGAAAAGTAACACACACAAAAAAATTAATAAATGCTTACAACGCCTGCAAAGATTCCAAAACATAAAAAAATTAAAATGTTAACATATTAAAAATGATTAAAAGATAACATAAGAATGATATGTTTGCCCTGTAAAAAGAGTGTATTCTCAAACATAGATGAGTTTTCAGAATTGAAGTTAATCTGAACACTGGAAATTTCTCTACTACATAAACATTTTATTAAAATTGACATCTATAAACAAATGTAAGTTTGTTTCTCCATGACTTTTGCTGCTTTTCCCCTCTCATTTCACTTTTTATAGATAAATAAAAGGGGGAAATATTCAAGTTATTCAACTGTGAAGCACTTTTATCCTTTTAAAAAAAAATTAATCCTTAGGCTGGACTAGGCGTTGAAAAAAAAAACTTCAAGTAGAAAGCTTCATTTTTCTACTAATAGGACCCCCTACTGATGGCATAAATTAAATCATCTGGTATCCTGGCCTTATACCAGGATAGGCACTTTATATCAGGGTTTCTCGATCCCGGCACTATTGACACTTAGGGCCAGATAATTCTTCGCTGTGAGGGATTGTCCTGTGCACTGCAGGTTATTTGGCAACATTCCCGCTTCTATCCACAAGAAACAGACAGACCATCCCTGCCACCACTCTGAACTCTGATGACCAGTGTCTCTAGACTGTTTTAAATTATACCCTCTGGGAGACAAAATCTCTCCAGGTTTGAGAACCCCATTTTCATGATCTTTACAACCCCTGAAATAGGTACCATTATTAGCTTCATTTGCACATAAGGCTAAGAGATGCAAACTTTACTGATTCCACAGTGTTTGGTTCAAGTAAAGCGAGTGATTTCCAAAGGTCTCAAGTCTAATTTGGTATTCCTAGATCCTTTGGTTGTACCTTTTTAATAACAGGGCTTTTCATGCTCTTAATTCAACTTTGAGGTTTGAGAACACTTTCCCAAAAAAAGTTTAGAACTTGCTAGGACAGAATGAAACAGTTTAAAAGTTTGAACTTTAGAAACACTGTAAATTTAATTTCTTTTGTGGTTTATAAGTTATTCAATAAACCATGCAGGTCTATGTAATAGTTTATAACTATATAGAACCCCTTTGTTACCCTGTAGCTTATATAAGAGTGTCTGTCTGCCTTTTATTATTTATTTATTTATTTATTTATTTATTTTTGAGACAGAGTTTCACTCTTGCTGCCCAGGCTGGAGTGCAATGGCGTGATCTCAGCTCACCGCAAACTTCACCTCCCAGGTTCAAGTGATTCTCCTGCCTCAGCCTCCCGAGTAGCTGGGATTACAGGCATGCACCACCACACCTGACCACTTTTTTTGTATTTTTAGTAGAGATGGGGTTTCTCCATGTTGGTCAGGCTGATCTCGAACTCCCGACCTCAGGTGATCCACCTGCCTCGGTCTCCCAAAGTCCTGGGATTACAGGTGTGAGCCACTGCGCCTGGCCTCTGTCTGCCTTTTAAACCCATTGCAATAAATTTGCTGAAATATTAACACATTAGTAAATACATTTTTTTTTTACTATACTTTAAGTTCTAGGGTACATGTGCACAATGTGCAGGTTTGTGTAAATACATTTTTTTAAGTTAAAAAAAAGTTGAACAAAATCAAATCAAATAATCAATTCACTATTACACTGCAACACACAAAATTCACCAGGAACCACTCTAGGGTTAACAGTGCAAACATTTCTTTTTTCTTTTGAGACAGGGCCTCATTCTGTCACTCACCCTGGAGTACAACGGGGCGAACACAACTTACTGCAGCCTCAACCTCCTGGTCTCAAACCGTCCTCCTGTCTCAGCCTCCCATGTAGCTACAACTACAGGTGCACGTCATGTGATTAGACTACCCCAAGCCAGAGAAAAAAACCACGGGAAAGGATTAGGTAAAACAATTCTCAAAGCCTTTAAGGGTTGTTTGTATTCTCATCAGCCACAGTTGAAAGACACCATAATAGAGGAAATAATGCACTCAGAATGGCATTGCCTTAATAATCGGAAGAAATTATCCTTAATCTAAAGGCTACTTTGGTTCTGTCTTTAAAAAGTTCAAAAAGGGCCGGGCGCAGTGGCTCACCCCTGTAATCCTAACACTTTGGGAGGCCAAGGTGGACGGATCACGAGGTCAGGAGATCGAGAACATCCTGGCAAAGGAAACCCCATCTCTACTAAGAATACAAACATTAGCTGGGCGTGGTGGTGTGCGCCTGTAGTCCCAGCTACTCAGGAGGCTGAGACAGGAGAATTGCTTGAACCCAGGAGGCAGAGGCTGCAGTGAGCTGAGATCGCGCCACTGCAATCCAACCTGAGGACAGAGCAAGACTCTGTCTCAAAAAAAAAAAAAAAAAGTTCAAAAAGAAGTCTTAGAAGGATCAAACTGTTTCAAAGGAATTGTGTTCAGAACAAAGCTTAAGGACATTTAAAGGAATGAAAAAATTCAGTACCCATCAAGGTAAAAATCACAATAACTGGCATCTAATAAAAAATGACAGGCATTCTAAGAAGTAAATTCTGACCCACAGTGAAGAGAAAAAGAAGAAACCAAGAAATAGCACAGATGACAGAACAAAGATAGACTAAATCTTAATCTTAAAAATTAAATCAGAACATCAGTGATATAGGGGAAAATGTTCAAATTTGATGAAAACTAGAGCCCTATAGATCCACAAGCAATTTAAACTCAGCACAAAACACACAAACTACACCATGTACATCAAAAACAAATTGCTTAAAACTAGTAATAAAAAGAAAATCTTAAAAAATAGCCAACAGGCTGGGTACAGTAGCTAATGCCTATAATCCCAGCACTTCGGGAGGCCAAGGCAGGAGGATTCCTTGAGCTCAGGAGTTAGAGACCAGCCTGAGCAACATAGCGAGACCTCATCTCTACTAAAAATTTAAAAAATCATCCAGGCATGGTGGCACGTGCCTACAGTCCCACCTACTCACGAGGCTGAGGTGAGAGGATCACCTGAGCCCAGGAGATGGCAGCTACAGTGTGCTGTGATCACACCACTGCATTCCAGTCTGAGTGACACAGCAAGATCCTGTGCCAAAAACAAAAACAAATTTGGAATAAGTGCAACACGGTGCTAAGAATGTATATTCTGTTGATATGGTGTGGAAAGTTCTGTATATGTCTATTAGGTCCGCTTGGTGCAGAGCTGAGTTCAATTCCTGGACATCCCTGTTAACTTTCTGTCTCGTTGATCTGTCTCATGTTGACAGTGGGTGTTAAAGTCTCCCATTATTATTGTGTGGGAGTCTAAGTCTCTTTGTAGGTCTCTAAGGACTTGCTTTATGAATGTGGGTGCTCCTGTATTGGGTACATATATATTTAGGATAGTTAGCTCTTCTTGTTGAATTGATCCCTTTACCATTATGTAATGGCCTTCTTCGTCTCTTTTGATCTTTGATGGTTTAAAGCCTGTTTTATCAGAGACTAGGATTGCAACCCCTGCTTTTTTGTTTTCCGTTTGCTTGGTAGATCTTCCTCCATCCCTTTATTTTGAACCTATGTGTGTGTCTGCACATGAGATGGGACTCCTGAACACAGCACACTGATGGGTCTTGACTTTTTATCCAATTTGCCAGTCTGGGTCTTTTAATTGGGGCATTTAGCCCACTTACCTTTAAGGTTAATATCGTTATGTGTGAATTTGATCCTGTCATTACGATGTTAGCTGGTTATTTTGCTCATTAGTTGAGGCAGTTTCTTCCTAACATCGATGGTCTTTACAATTTGGCATGTTTTTGCAGTGGCTGGTACCGGTTGTTCCTTTCCATTTTAGTGCTTCCTTCAGGAGCTCTCGTAAGCAAAATTGACCACATAGTTGGAAGTAAGACACTCCTCAGCAAATGTAAAAGAACAGAAATTATAAGAAACTGTCTCTCAGACCACAGTGCAATCAAATTAGAACTCAGGATTAAGAAACTCACTCAAAACCACACAACTACATGGAAACTGAACAACCTGCTCCTGAATGACTACTGGGTACATAATGAAATGAAGGCACAAATAAAGATGTTCTTTGAAACCAATGAGAACAAAGACACAACATACCAGAATCTCTGGGACACATTTAAAGCAGTGTGTAGAGGGAAATTTATAGCACTAAATGCCCACAGGAGAAAGCAGGAAAGATCTAAAATCGACACCCTACCATCACAGTTAAAAGAACTAGAGAAGAAAGAGCAAACACAGTCAAAAGCTAGCAGAAGGCAAGAAATAACTAAGATCAGAGCAGAACTGAAGGACATAGAGACACAAAAAACCCTTCAAAAAATTAATGAATCCAGGAGCTGGTTTTTTGAAAAGATCAACAAAATTGATAGACCGCTAGCAAGACTAATAAAGAAGAAAAGAGAGAAGAATCAAACAGACGCAATAAAAAATGATAAAGGGGATATCACCACCAATCCCACAGAAATACAGACTACCATCAGAGAATACTATAAACACCTCTACGCAAATAAACTAGAAAATCTAAACGAAATGGATAAATTCCTGGACACATACACCCTCCCAAGACTAAACCAGGAAGAAGCTGAATCCCTGAACAGACCAATAACAGGCTCTGAAATTGAGGCAATAATAGCCTACCAACCAAAAAAAGTCCAGGACCAGACGGATTCACAGCCGAATTCTACCAGAGGTACAAAGAGGAGCTGGTACCATTCCTTCCGAAACTATTCCAATCAATATAAAAAGAGGGAATCCTCCGTAACTCATTTTATGAAGCCAGCATCATCCTGACACCAAAGCCTGGTACAGACACAACAAAAAAAGAGAATTTTAGACCAATATCCCTGATGAACATCGATGCAAAAATCCTCAATAAAATACTGGCAAACCGAATCCAGCAATACATCAAAAAGCTTATCCACCACGATCAAGTTGGCTTCATCCCTGGGATGCAAGGCTGGTTCAACATACGCAAATCAATAAACATAATCCATCATATAAACAGAACCAAAGACAAAAACCACATGATTATCTCAATAGATGCAGAAAAGGCCTTCAACAAAATTCAACAGCCCTTCATGCTAAAAACTCTCAATAAACTAGGTATTGATGGGACATATCTCAAAATAATAAGAGCTATGTTATAATATTTCACTAGTACTTTAATTCACGTTATCCTGACAACCAGTAAGTTTGAATGTCTTTTCATAAATGTTACAGCTTTCTGGATTTGTTCTTTTATTAATTGCTTCTTTAAATCTTTTGCCCTTTTTACTATTGGGTCCATAACCTCTTCTTTTAAAATTAATCCTCTATCCTCTATATTGCAAAATATTTTTTCAAACTTACCTACCTACCTTTTTAATTGTGGTAAACACCATGCTGAAAAGATTGCCCTCTCCCCACTGAATGGTCTTGGCATCACTGTCAAAAATCATTTGATCATATATAGTACATAAGGATTTATTTCTGGGCTTCTGGGCTTTTTTTTTTTTTTTTTTAAAGAGATAGTGCCTTCTTCCATTACTTCCATTACTCAGGGGAGCGCAGTGGCATGATCATAGCTCACTGCAACCTCCAACTCACCGACCCAAACAATTCCACTGCCGCAGCCTTCCAAGCAGCTAGGACTACAGGTGTGAGCCACCCCACCTAGCTAATTTTTAACTTTTTTTTGTGGAGACAAAGTCTTGCTATGTTGACCAGGCTGGTCTCAAACTCCTAGCCTCAAGCAATCCTCCTAACCTTGGACTCCCAAAGCGCTGGGATTATAAGCATGAGCCACTGCACCAAGCCTATTCCTAATTTATTCCATTGGTCAATATGTCTGTCTTAATGCCAATACTGTTATTAACTTTCTTATGGTATCCTTTACCATTAAAAGGTCTTAATTTTTATAAAATTAAATATGCCTCTTGTAATAGCTTCTGAGTTTCTTATCTTCACATTACCTTTACCCTAGCTTGTATAACTAAACCTGGAGAATATCCTTAAGTATTTCTACAAGGCTTTGATCCATCTGGAATTTATCTTAAGATAGGAACCCAATTTTATTTTCTTCCAGATGGGCAGACAGTTGTACCAGCACCGCTTATTAAATAATCTCCCCATTTCCCACTGAACTGTAATACTACCTTTATCTTTTATTAAATCTGCACATATACTGGATTTCTGGATTCTCTATTTTATTCCACCAATCTATGACAATACCATATTAATCTGATTACAGAGGCTAGATACAATATTTTGGTAACTAAAAGACACACCTCCTCACTAATCCTTTTCATGGTTTCCCTGGCTACACTGTGGCTGTAATGGAAAACATAAGTTTTCCATTTTTATTTTGTTTCAACCTTTCAAAAAGTTTTACTTCTTTTCAAGGGGAGGAGTTTTAGTTCTTATTTCAAGGGGAGGAGTTTTAGTTCTTATTTTCTGATATTAACACCATTATTCACTTTTACTGTTTTAATGCATTTACCAGAACCTCTTCAGACGATACTGAATACAAATGTGATCATGGGCATCCCCAAGTCCCCATCAAGTTTCTAATTTTAATGCTCTTGACATTTAGGATATTTGCTGCAACTTCCCTCTATTCTTACTTTACTTATTTTATTAGAAATGGTCTTGATGGGCTGGGCATGGTAGCTTACATCTGTAATCCCAGCAATTTGGGAGGCTGAGGCGGGTGGATCACAAGATCAGGAGTTCAAGACTAGCCTGGTCAATATGGTGAAACTCCATCTCTACTAAAAATACAAAAATTAGCCAGGCATCGTGGCAGGCGCCTGTAGTCCCAGCTACTCAGGAGGCTGAGGCAGGAGAATCACTTTAACCCGGGAGGCAGAGGCTGCAGTGAGCCAAGATTGCGTCACTGCACTCCATCCTGGCGACACAGCGAGACTCCGTCTCAAAAAAAAAAAAAAAAAAAAAGAAATGGTCTTGATGAACTCTGGCTAATATTGTATTTAGAAATTTTGCATTTCTAGGCATAAGTGAGACTGTTCTTTTTTGGTAGCATTCCTTCCCGCCCCCCGCCCTCTGGTGCTTGAATCAGGACTGGCAGCATTTTCATCACAGATAAAATATGTGTGCTTCACAGAATGCACTGACTAGCTTTGCATTCTTCATCATGGAAAAGAGAGTTCCTTTTTATTATAATGATGTGTTGTTCTTCATAAATGAAACTCAGCTGTGAAATTATATGCTATGCTGCCTCTGTCAAGGACCAATCTTCCATCATTTTTTCAAACCTTTCATGGGGATTGGGCAATTAACATTTTTACTTCTTGGGTCAATTTTACTCATTGACATTTTGCTATAACAACATCCATTTTCTCTTGAAATAACTTTGACAGTATAGCATTACATGTATATTCTCAAGAAAATCTGCAAAAGATTCCATTAATGTCTCCTGTATTTGGGGTCTATGGTGTTTACTCATTCCCAATCTTGTACATTTTTATTCCATATTTTTTTCTTCTACAAGATGTTTATCTAGATCGTTGGTATTTGCAAAGAACCAGATTTGGGATTTATTTATCTTCTCCACTATTTTTGTTCTGATCTGTTTTCAATTCCATTAATATCCATATCCTACTTGCCTTTCGTTGTATTTTTTTATGTTTTTTTTTTTTGTTTTTTTTTTTTTTTTTTTGGAGACGGAGTCTCGCTCTGCTGCCCAGGCTGGAGTGCAGTGGTACATTCTTGGCTCACTGCAACCTCCACCTCCCAGGTTCATAACGATTCTCTTGTCTCAGCCTCCCAAATAGCTGGGACTACAGGCGTGTGCCACCACGACTGGCTAATTTTTGTATTATTAGTAGAGATGGGATTTCACCATGTTGGCCAGGCTGATCTCAAACTCCTGACCTCAGGTGATCCACTCTCCTCAGCCTCCCAAAGTGCCGGAATTACAGGCATGAATCACTGTACCCGGCCTGGTTTTATTTTCTTAATCCCTAAAGATGAGTACTGAGCGCTTTGTTTACTGAAAGTATTTAAGCTATGTATTTTCCTCTAAAGTAAAAATTCTGCATTTGCCAATGAAATGTAGATGTTCTTCTCACTGCTTTTTAGGCAATACTATGTTGCCTCAGAGGAAAGAAATGGGATCAGAGGATTGAAAAGAAACTTCCAAGATAAATATTTTTTTCTAAAATCTCAAGCAAAAAATAAGATTAAAATAAATTCTCTCTGCTGATAGCTGAGATGAAAAAAAGAATAAAACATAAATACATTCTCTCTGCTCTGCTATTAATTTTGCAGTATCTAAACAATTTAATAAGAATTGGCTGGGCAGGGCCAGGTGCGATGGCTGTAATTCCAGAATTTTGGGAGGCCGAAGTAGGTGGATCACCTGAGTTCAGGAGTCTGAGACCAGCCTGGCCAACATGGCAAAACCCCTTCTTTACTAAAAATACAAAAATTAGCCGTGCATAGTGGTGGGTGCCTGTAATCCCAGCTACTCGGGAGGCTGAAGCAGGAAAATCACTTGAACCCAGGAGGCAGAGGTTGCAGTGAGCCATGATCACGCCACTGCACACCAGCCTGGGCAACAGAGCAAGGCTCCATCTCCAAAAACAGAAAGAAAGAAAGAATTGGCTGGGCAGCCACGCATGATGGCTCAGGTCTGTAATCCCAGCACTTTGGGAGGCCAAGGCGGGAAGATCATTTGAGCTGACGAGTTCAAGACCAGCCTGGGCAACATGGTGAAACCCCATCTCTCTACAGAAAATAGAAAAATCAGCCCAGCATGGTGGTGCACACCTGTAGTTCCACTGAGGCAGGAGAATCCCTTGAGCCCAGGAGGCAAAGGTTGCAGTGAGCCAAGATTGCGCCACTGCACTCCAGCCTGTGCAACACAGCAAGACCCTGACTTAAAGAAAGAAAGAAAGAAAGAAAGAAAGAAAGAAAGAAAGAAAGAAAGAAAGAAAGAAAGAAAGAGGAAAAGAATTAGTGCATGTAAGCAAAGGCTAACAATTTGTCCCAAGGATATTTAGTATCCCGTATAAAACAATGCTATCAAAATAGAAAACCCTTAGTATTTTATTTGCCTAGTTTTACTCAGTTTATTTACTAAGGTAATAAAATCATTCTTTTATTCCTTTATTTGACAAATGTTTATTGAGGTTAGGGCATTCAGATATAGTAGGGTAAGACAATGGGAGTTCTTAGCTACTTCAATTTCTTCTCAAATTGTACACCAAAAGAAAGAAGGCATGTATGCTTCCATTCTTGTCTGATAATTTAATCACAGGAGATGAATATTAGACATTAGAAAAAAACAGAAAATGGTTGTATATGGAAATGCTATTGTCCAATCCACAGAAGTAGATTTTGCAAAACTAAGACTCCTGTAGAAGCTTGTGACTTACAAGTTGGAAATCACAAAGAGTGCACAAGATTTTATCTGTTTGTCCTTATCTTTGTAATCTTGTATCTGGCAGCTTTTTCCTCTATCTGCCACACTAACTGGACTACTGGAAGTTTTCTCACCAATAATGATGGCAGTAACACCAACTGAAAATTTTTCCAGATGAAAACGACTGCACTCACGCTCTATGATGTACAGCTCCGGTGGCTAAATTGCTCATCTGCATTAAAGTAAATGCAAAACTGCTTCTGGGCTGGGCATGGTGGCTCGCACCTGTAATCCCAGCACTTTAGGAGACTGAGGCGGGAGGACTGCTTGAGCCCAGGAGTTCAAGACCAGCCTGGGCAACATGGCAATACCCTGTCTCTACCCCAAAAAAATACAAAAATTACCCAGGCCTGGTGGCATGCCCCTGCAGTCCCAGCTATTCAGGAGGCTGAGGTGGGAGGATCACCTGAGCCCAGGAGGCAGAAGTTGCATGCAGTGAGCTGTGATTGCACCACTGCACTCCCGCCTGAGTGACAGAGCTAGGCCTTGTCTCAAAAACAAAACAAAACTGCTTCTGAAGATATTACCTTTCTTTTTTTTTTTTTTTTTTGAGACGGAGTCTTGCTCTGTCGCCCAGGCTTGAGTGCAGTGGCGCGATCTCAGCTCACTGCAAGCTCCACCTCCCGGGTTCACGCCATTCTCCTGCCTCAGCCTCCTGAGTAGCTGGGACTACAGGCGCCCGCCATCACACCCAGCTAATTTTTTGTATTTCCAGTAGAGATGGGGTTTCACCGTGTTAGCCAGGATGGTCTCGATCTCTTGACCTCGTGATCCGCCCGCCTCGGCCTCCCAAAGTGCTGGGATTACAGGCTTGAGCCACCGCGCCCCGCCCGAAGATATTACTTTTAAGGGGAGAATATTTTAGTAGTACAATCTCCAAATTTCAGGTTGAAATTCTGACCCCTTATCCTAATAGAAGATAATCAATCAGCTATTCAAATTTTAATATTAGGAAAAGCATAGGGAACCATGTTATTAGTACAATTTTTTTTTTGAGACAGAATTTCACTCTGTCGCCCAGGCTGGAGTGCAGTGGCACAATCTCGGCTCACTTGCAACTTCTCCCTCCCAGGTTCAAGCAATTCTCATGCCTCAGCCACCTGAGTAGCTGGGATTACAAGCATGTGTCACCACATCCAGCTAAATTTTTGTATTTTTAGTAGAGACGGAGTTTCACCGTGTTACCCAGACTGGTCTCAAACTTCTGGCCTCAAGTGATCCACCCACCTCGGCCTCCCAAAGTGCTGGGATTACAGGAGTGAGCCACTGCGCCTGGCCTTAATATAATAATTACACATCAGGACATAGTTGGTAACCTAAGGAGCTTTTAATATTGAGAAACTGCCTGAATTCCATTGCCTAGTCTATTCCAAAAAGTAAAGCTCTTCATAAAAAGTCAGATTCACATTAGAGAAAAAAAATTATGTCGGAAGGATTGGTAGCTATTTAATAGTTACATATAAGATTAATATGAATGCAGGAGGTCTTCACTAGCAGGTGTCAGAACTGCTCAATATTTTTAACAATAACCTGGATAAAGCTACAGAAGGCAGGCTAGTAAAATATAAACTTAAAATTATAAAAATATGTTTTTAAAGAAAAATTAAATTATTTTTTAAAATAAGCTAAAATTGGCTGGGCGTGGTGGCTCACACCTGTAATCCCAGCACTTTGCAAGGCCGAGGCCGGTGGATCACCTGAGGTCAGGAGTTCATTACCAGCCTAGCCAACATGGTGAAACCCCGTCTCTACTAAAAACACAAAAAATTAGCAGGGCATGGTGGTGTGCGTCTGTAGTCCTAGCTAGCTGCGAGGCTGAGGCACGGGAATTGCTGGAACCCACGAGGAGGAGGTCGAAGTGAGCCAAGATCATGCCACTGCACTCCAGTCTGGGTGACAAGAGCAAAACTCCATCTCAAAAAATAAAAAATTAAAAAATTAGCTAAAATTAACAGGACGAAATTTAATAATGATGGATGTGATATTCAACATTGGGATTCAAAGAATCAACCATATAAACTGAGACCAAAAAAGGGGGTCAGGTATTTGGATTCCAGATCCTTGAAGAAGTAGCTATTCCTACTCAATTAATCAACAGAACACTAGGTTTCAAGGTTTCAGAATAAAAACAGTAACCAGTCTTGCTGGGTATGGTGGCTCACACCTGTAATCCCAGCACTCTGGGAGGCAGGGGCATGAGGATCGCTTGAGGCCAAGAGTTCAAGACCAGCCTAGGCAACAGAGTGATACCCACCCCCCATCTTTACAAAAAAAATAATAATTTTTTAATTGAATAGAGTGGTGAAAAGGGAAAAAATAATAATTTTTTTAAAAAGAAGAGTAGCCAATCTTAATGTTCTCATAAACTAAGTAGATTATATCTGGAATACAGTATTTTATTTAAGAAGAATACTAAAAGCTACAGAATAAGAGTGCCTCTCATAGAAAACTTTAAAAGAAATAATTTGATAACTGTATCTTATAAGATAGCACTGTACTAAGAGTAAAGTTTCTGGAGCAAGGCTCCACTATCTCCTAGATTTGGGACCAGTGGTAAGTTTCTTCTCTTTGCCTTAGCTCCCTCATCTAAAACACTGATCTAATTACAAATATCTACTTTCTAGAGTTTTGGAGAAGATTAATATATAATATTTTAAACTAATTATATAATTACACATAATACATTAATATATAATTACATATTATATATAGTATACATAAAATACTTAGAAGAGGGTGATATAGTAAGTACTCAGTAAATGTCAACCATTACGAACTGAAAGCATGGATGTTTAAACAGCAGAAGGCAAAAGATGCCAGGACTTGATACACATGTTCCAATTGAACATGATGACCAAAGGGATCCTTTCTTTTCTGTGCAACTTGAGAAAGTCAGAACAGCATATTCAATCAACGGTGAAGACTTCGGTTCAAATACAGATGAACTGTCATGGAAGGAGCATGTTCCCCATAATTGTTACACAGAGGTTGGGTAACTGTCAGAGGTGCTTCAAAGGACAGCAAGCACTTTGCACTAAAAACTGAGAATTGAATTAAGATTCTATGATTATAAAAAAATTGATTTGTCTTTCAACAGTTTCAATCTAGACTATGGTTCCACGAGTACTAGTCCAGCAGTACCATATGAAATATTACACTTTAGCAAAAATAAAATGAAGTAATAAGCTTATGGCTTATCTTTCCATATTTATCATGGAAGAAAACTGCTACCCAATAAAAGCAAGGCAAAAAAACTGATGAATGGAAGGAAGTTATCAATGAAGAGTGCAACAACAAGCAGAAAAGTTTATTTTATTCTCAATCCATAGTAAGTGTTCAGGGAGACTTTTCACGAAAGAAATCAGCTGACAAGCATTTTAAATAACTGTTTCTTTCCCTTTAAACAAATATTCTGAGAATAAAATCATTCAAACCTCTGTGAGGATTTGAAGATCTCACAAAGTCCTATAATACTTACCTAATCATTCTTAATTTTCATTCAAAACCACAACACAGAAAAAGAAATGTAGTGCTAATCTTTTTATTTCTCTTTTACTAGAAAATCTGTCTCATTGATCCTTAAGAGTCTAATTAATGAGAGCCTTAAGTCTATTAAAAGACATACGCAGTCTCCTAACTGAGTTCTCTGGCTACAACCTATGTGTTCTAGAATCTATTCTTAACATTACCACTATTAATAATACCAAAGTATAGCTCCAATCTGGCAATCTACATTCCAAATAACATCCTCTAAATGAGATTTGTAAATATTAATTAGCATTTCCTATAAAGATTTTAAAAAATCTGTCCAATAATGAATGGCAAAATATGGTCAATTCTAGCCTTACCTCGTTGAAATAATTTTGAGAAATATTGGAAGAGAGAGGAAATAGAAATGAATTAATGAATATGACAGAGTTCTAACAGAGTCTCAAATAAGCTGATGATAATTTTCACTCTAAGTCTCACTTTTGAGCAAGATGAAGAGTTAATATACTGGCATTATGGAACAGTCATTAAAAATATTCATGTAAACCACATAGAAACATGGAAAAACCTAAATCTTCAGTTCAGCTTGTTAGCAAAAAGAAAAAAGAAATAAAGAATATGAGAAAACAAATGCTATCACCATATTCAAATGAGAACCACCATAAGAAAAATTATCAATTCTTTTATTGTTTACCAGACTATAATATTGATTTTAAAACTAATCAAAACTGATTCATCTAAACACAGTAATGCTTCCATAAAAAATATAAGAAATTCCGGCCAGACATGGCAGCTCATGCCTGTAATCCCAGCACTTTGGGAATCCAAGGTGGGAGGGTCACTTGAGGTCAGGAGTTTGAGACCAGCCTGGCCAACATGGTGAAACCCCCATCTCTACCAAAAAATACAAAAATTAGCTGGGTATGGTGGCATGCGCCTGTAATCTCAGCTACTCCAGAGGCTGAGTGGTGAGAACTGCTTGAACGCAGGAGGTGGAGGTTGCAGTGAGCCAAGATCGCACCACTGCACGCCAGGCTGGGCAAGAGTGAGACCCTTTCTCAAAAAAGTAAAATATATAAGAAATTCCTCTTCTAGGATTTTATAAAAGTTAAAACCTGTGGGAAATGGTCTTATTTTAGGTCACATTCAGCCCAATAGTTTCACCACATTACTGTATTTCAGGACTGTGATAAGCCCTGGGGAATAGAAATTAATTTAACAAATGCTTATAATCCAGCATGGGCCAGACATTATAAGTTTGTGGGGATGGCAGCATTGTTCAAGTCTCCACCCTGCTTTCCTTTTGAATGACTGGTCATCAACACTCTTATCATCACTCTCCTGAATACTATGCAATTCTTTCACTTTCCTTAAAAAACTAATTTGAAAGTCAGTGTCCTTCTGTCAACCCTTCTTTTTCACAAGTTAACTAACTTTTAAACCTCAGTACCATCTTAGATCCCTCCTTACTTTTTTCATTTACTTTTTTTTGAAATGGGAGGCTCTCTATATTGCCCAGGTTGGACTTGAACTTCCGGGCTCAAGCGAATCTCCTGTTTCAGCCTCCCAAGTGACTGAGACTACAGGCTCAAGCCACAGCACCTGGCTCCCCTCCTTACTTTCTATCAGTTTCTAAATTGGGCATTTTTTTTTTTAACCACATTTCATCTCACATTTCTTCTAGGTCTCTATCTAAATTGAGGCTTTTATTTCACATCTGGATTATTCAATGAGAATGCCTGTTAAGACACAGAGTTGATACCTGGACCATCTCCTTTCAGCTCACTTCAATGTTTACTTGTAGCTGGTATGGACAGTTAACACACTGACAACTTCCCATCTCAACTACTTCTCTCCTCAGCTCTCCAGCACCTCAGGAGCTTGCCAAGCCCTACCTAACCAGTGTACCTGGGAAGTTCTGGGAGCCTTTTAGATAAAGGCAATCTTTATCAGTGAGGATTGACTGTAGATGGAAAACCACCCAGCTCCCCTTCATTTGCGGCAGTTATACAAAACTCTGAGGCAGTTATACAAAAATCTCCAAAGGCTTAAGCAGCCTCCAGTTGGCCTTCCACTATTAACCTTTTTTCCTCCTTCTCTGATTCTACCTGCTTCCTCACTTGTGCTTTATAGCATCTCACCTGCACCCATGTCATCTCAGGTCCAAGTTCAAGATGCACTTCAGAGAAACCATAAGGGCTACAAAAATAATGGTCACAATCTAGCTTAACATAAAGCCACCCCAGCAGTCTTCCAGTCTCAATCTTCTAACAATTACAGCTCATTTTCCTTTCATGTGGATCACATACCTCTTCTGATCAAACACCTTCAGTGAAGTCTTTCATAATTTGTCTTCTTTATCTATTATTAACTTACATAAACTATGAATATCAGCCAAATTGTTCTACCGATGTTTTCTCAAATATAAGTTGTACCCTTCAAGGAGCTCATTAATCTGTTCACATTACAAATATCCTCCAATATTTACCTTTCAAAGCTCACTGATCTCAAATACTACCTTCACCAAGCCCCAATCACAAGTAATGTCTACCTCACCTAAATTCCTAAAGAACTTTTATAAAAACTCATAAGGCATTTACTGTTGTATAAAAAATTGCCTCACTTGACTACAAGTTCTTTGAAGGCAGAAACCACGTTTCATTCTTTTTGTTTTCCAAAGGGCCTTGTCCTGGTAGACTCAAAATATTGACCTAACTTAACCTTCTGAACATTTGACAGCACGATTTATTTTGATATACCTATTGTTTCTTAAAGACTAGTTCTCAGTATACAATATAGCACATAATTCATGTGCCTTTTTATAGATAGTTGAAAGCAACTGTACTCATCTCACACTCTTTGGAGTTTTCCCACTTATCAAAATGTTCCTGCAGACACATGTACACTTTTAAACTTTAAAAACTACACTAAATAGAGCTGTTACTTATTCCCTTCCTTTTTAGAAATGGTTACATTTCACAGTTCTCACCAAAAATCTTTCAGCATTTTATGTACTTCATTTTCTTGTGAAGAGTCCACAGTCTTGTCATATGTTATAGTTCACAGTGCTCCAATCTTAATCTATCTGAATTCCCAATCTGTATCAAAAGCTGCTTTGGCAACATTATTTCAGGCTTTACGAAATTCTGATCCTTACACAATCTTGAAATGTTTCTGTCATGGGGGAAGACTTTATTTCTTGGCATTCCGAGCTCAGAGGACTGGCATGAGGATCAAGTAAGACTGTGTAAGTGAAAGGTCACTGAAAATTCTAATAGTACTACATAAATGTAAGAATTATCATCTCAATTCTGAATTTCAAATATTTAAAATCACCTATTTACTACAATCTAATGTCATTAAACTGCAGTTATATAAAAAGACTTGCTTACTGTTAAGTTATAAAAAGTTCAGAAAAGACAGAAAAAAAGTGAAAGCTGGCCATAAACCAGATCATAAATAGGAAGCAATCTTAAGTAGACTATCCCTCTTGCACATATCAGGTCAAATATTTTATTCCAATAATATTTTTTGTACTGTCCTTTTTTTTTTTTTTTTTTTTTTTTTGAGACAGAGTCTCGCTCTGTTGCCCAGGCTGGAGTGCAGTGGCATGATCTCGGCTCACTGCAAGCTCTGCCTCCCGGATTCACGCCATTCTCCTGCCTCAGCCTCCCAAGTAGCTGGGACTACAGGCACCTGCCACCACGCCCGGCTAATTTTTTGTAATTTTTAGTACAGACGGGGTTTCACCGTATTACCCAGATGGTCTCGATCTCCTGACCTCGTGATCCTCGGCCTCCCAGAGCGCTGGGATTACAGGCGTGAGCCACCGCGCCCAGCCCTGACCTTTCTTTCAATCCTGCCAAAGTAATGAAATAATACAAAGCTCCTAGCATTGTGTAACTATTTCTATTATTTTTTCATAAAACTAGCGTTGTCTTTAAGATTCCTATTTTCTCCCTTATTTATAATAGTATGAATTCACTAACAATATTTGTATTATGCTCAAATCAAATAGCCTATGATGATAATGTGACTTGGTCAGACCTTTCCAAATAAGACAGTAGGAAAAACGGAACTAGGATGGCCTCGTTACTTTTTGTAACACGTTTTTCTTAAAGGAAAAATAATCTGATTAAACTTAAAAATTCTCTACATCCACATAGTTATTAAGCAAAAGGCCTAGAGATCGTTACGGTAAAATTCACCCTCAATTTAAGTCTATGCTCCTGCCAGAATTTCACCCTCTGGCTCAATTTTCCAGGCCTAATACTGATTCTATGAGAATGTAAACTCCAACGGTACTTGAGTGCAAAACACCCAGGAAAATCTCATCGTCCAAGAGCTCAACGTAAAACCCTGTAAATATTCAAATGAAGAGCGTCTTGTATACGAGAAATATAAGTAAAGGTCTGGGAAGCCACACACTATGGATCTTTCATCCAAACAAAGGCTGCAGATGGACAGAAGGTAAGGGGTAACCTCTCAGTCAAGATCAAACATTGGTCGAAGAAAAATTCCAGGGACGATGACACCTCGGTTTTTCCGTTCACAGCAACAAATAACGGGGCCGGCCCCCTCAACAGCGCCGCAAAGCGAAACCAGAACCCAGGAGCCGGCGCGCTGCAGGGCTTTCAGTCACCCACTGAGAGGGACTGGCAAGCCTGAGTGGGGAGACCGAGGAAGGGAGCAGAGCCCCCCGCTCTCGGGCTCACCTGCACCTCCCGCTTCCAGGGAAGAACCCCTGAGGACCCTTCCTCAAATCAACGACCGGTTCCCATCCTCCACCGACCGTTGACAGGGCGACCACTAGATTATCTCTGCAACGCAGAGCACCGAGGGGCCAAGGCCTTCTTCCCGCCCGCGCACCCGCCGCCACCCAGGACCAAGAAAAAGAGGCTGCTGCAGCGGCCGCAGCCCCAGCGCGCGGAAGCGAGAACAGAGACCGGCCCCCAGACGCGAGCGAAACGCCCTTGGGCCCCGCGCCCCTCCCAGCAGCGCCGCGCTCACCTCCACGGCCTGGCCCGCGGGACCCGCCAGCTCGACCAACAACGGCCTGCAGCCGCACCTCCGCAAGCTCCTCTTTTCCTTCTCAGCTCTCGGAGAAGGGCAGTGTCGCGTCAGGAGGGCCGGAAAACGGCCCCGCAGCGCTGCCCTCGGAGTGCCCGCCTCCTGAACCGACCACTTCCCGCAGCAGCCGCGGCTCCTTCCGGTGTCTCCGGGGCCGTCGCAGGCGTCTCCGGCGTCAGGGGAGGTGGGGGCGGAGCCTCTATGGGAGGCCGCCCCAGGGGCGGGGCCACGGGAGCCAGGCCCAGGTGCGGGGACCCAGGCCGGCTCCCTGCTCTGACTGCAAACTAACCGTACAGGGTATGTGCAGCAGTTTGAGGCTGTGAGCTTTTTTTTTTCGTTTTTCACATGTTTTCTCCTTCTCTTTCACAGTCACACACTACGACCATTATAAGGTCTTGTCTCGATGCATTACAAAAACTGCATTAAGGCTGGCTACTGAAGGGCCTCAGGTTTCCAAACTTGAGCAAAGGAATATTAGACTTAACTTATCCCAATTCAACATTGTATTTCCTCCTCTCATCTTTCTTCCCCCAACTTTTTAGGACGTAGATTCTCTGAAAGCAATTATGTTTCCCTTTTCCACCTATGCAAAGAAGAAATTTATCTCACCATTTTCTCCTTAGGCTAAAATCAAGAGGATCAAATCAAATATGTATTGAAACCTTAGTATCTGTTTAATGCCTGGAGCATTGAAGGAGTCTTGCCTTCTAATTATGTAACTGTTAAAATGCACTCGATTGAGGTTCAAATCTATGAATAAAAAAGGTTATATTAATAAAAAATTGTTAAAATTGCCAGTTTCAATCTGTCTCATGACATCACATCTGACTTTTTGGTCTCCAAAATGGGAGCATGTACCCAAGTATCATGCAAGATGCTCAATCTCCATTGGAATAGGTAGAAAATATAAAAGCTTCTACTTATTTTTATGGTAAAAATGAAATAAATTAACCATGATACAAAATTCTATGTAGGGATTGACACTCAGGCCTCAATTTGCACCACAAATGATCGCCTATCCTCGGTTCACTGAGGAGAATAGAAATTTCACAGAATAGAAGTTTCACAGGCAGGCGCCATGGTTCATGCCTGTAATCAATCCCAGCACTTTGGGAGGCCGAGGCGGGTGAATCACTTGAGTTTGAGACTAGCCTGGGCAACATGGCGAAACCCCATTTCTACTAAAAATACAAAAATTCGCCAGGCATGGTGACGGGCACCTGTAGTCCCAGCTACTCAAGAGGCTAAGAGTGGAGGATCACTTGAGCCCAGGAGTTTGAGGTTGCAGTGAGCCATGATTGTGCCACTGCACTTCAGCCTGGGTGACAAAGTGAGATATTCTCTGGGAAAAAAAAAAAAAGATACCGTTAGGAGATGAAAAGTTGTCTCCAGCCGGTCACAGAGCCTCACACCTGTAATCCCAGCACTTTGGGAGGCCGAGGCGGGTGGATTACCTGAGGTCAGGAGTTCAAGACCAGCCTGACCAACATGGTGAAACCCCTATCTCTACGAAAAATACAAAAATTAGCCAGGTGTGGTGGTGCGTGCCTGTAATCCCAGCCACTCAGGAGGCTGAGGCAGGAGAATTACTTGAACCCAGGAGGCAGAGGTTGCAGTGAGCCAAGATAGAGCCACTGAACTCCAGCCTGGGCAACAGAGCAGGACCCTGTCTTAAAAAAAAAAAAAAAAAGTTGTCCACAGAGGAGATCTACAGAAGAAAAAAAAAAGAAGAGAGACAGAGAGAGAAGAAAAGTTAGGCCACCAAATAGAATTTATTTGAAATACATATAATTGAAAAGGGGCTCAACTCCATATGTATTTCCAGAAATCAATTTTTAAAAAAACAGGCGACCAAATAGAAAAATAGACAAAAGTCACTTCCCCAGAAATTCTTCTATTGAAAATGTATCGGGGTGTTCTGTTCTTACAGTGTCCTAGCAAATTCAATTCAGCCTCCAAGTCCCACCACCATCCTGCTTAGTAACCAAGGTTCTCTCTGGGCTTACCTGTCCTGGAGGAGTTCTAGGGCAGTGTCAATGCAAGGAAGACAACTGACAAGGCTGTTCAAGATCACCAGGTGCGGTGGCTCATGCCTGTAATCCCAGCACTTTGGGAGGCCCAGCAGGGCAGATCACCTGAGATCGGGAGTTTGAGACTAGTGCGTAGATAATAGTAGGCAAGTACTTCTCAGGTGGACACCAAGTGAAGTCCTTGCAGTGGACAAGTTCTCACGAAACAAACTCACTCTGATGGAATATAATGCAATACCTCTCCCACTTTTAACTTCTGTGAATTCCTGCCTCCCACCCTTGGGTGTTTATCCTTTCATCCCACAGTCCAGATTGCTTATCTTTTACTTTTCTTCAAACAATATCTCCTGATGGCTTATAATGGCTTATAAGGAAGAACACTATCATTAGGAAATAAATCAATCAACTTCCCCCTGAGAGAATAGATTATACATTCCAAAGTGTGGACACCCAGCTGAGTCACTGATTCTGGAGTAGAATTCTAGAGGGTGTGTGAACACCCAGCTGAGTCACACTGATTCTGGAACAGAATTCTAGAGGTGCCGTTCATGGAGAATATAATGTAAATAGTATGACTTAGAGTTGTACATCAGGCCAGGTACTGAAGTCTCTTATAATGAAAGGGAGAAAAAAGAAGAAATGAAGAGTAGGAAGAAAAAAAAGAAAAGAAGTCTCTTCTAATGAAAGGGAGAAAAAAGAAGAAATGAAGAGTAGGAAGAAAAAGAAGAAAAGAAGGTGAGATACAAACAGGGAGGAAGGAAGACAATTGAATGGTCATATCAAAAACAAATACCTTCTCATTTTTGTAACTGAGTAATGGCAAGTAAATATAGCAATGTAGAAAATATACATTTTGGTGCTTATGTACCTGAGACTAAATAAAGCTTTGTAAATGCTGTTTCCTTAGAGACAATTGTACAGATACTCCCAACCTCTATCCTTCCTTCACCTGGCTAACTCCTATCTAGATATTCTCTGTTTAACATAGAACCCTTTACCCCATTATTTCCCGTTTCAGCATCCTGCTTGCTTCCTTTAGAGAATGTATTATAATTTGTAATTATCTTAAATTTTTTGGTATACTTAATTTTTTGCCTGTCTCTCCTGAACTCCTCAATGGGAGCAGTGAGTATTTATCTTATTCACAATATTCCCAGAGCCTAGCATTGAAGGACTCAAAAACTTGTTGGCACTCAAGGGGGGTGGTTTTGTCCCCTGAGCGGATAGTTGGCAATATTTCTGAAGAGGATTGGTGGGAGAAAGAGTTAGTAACATTCCTTTGCATTGATATTACAAGAGAGTCCCAGACATCATTAATGCCACTATTGAGAAACTCTGATTTAAGCTGGGGCTTTAAAATATGTTTTTGGGCCGGGCCCAGTGGCTCACGTCTGTAATCCCAGCACTTTGGAAGGCCGAGTTGGGCGGATCACCTGAGATCAGGAGTTCGAGACCAGCCTGGACAACATGATGAAACCCCATCTCTATCAAAAATACAAAAATTAGCTGGGTGCGGTGCAGGTACCTATAATCCCAGCTACTCGGGAGGCTGAGGCAGGAGAATCGCTTGAACCCGGGAGGCAGAGGTTGCAGTGAGCTGAGATGGCACCACTGCATTCCAGCCTGGGCAACAGAGCAAAACTCTGTCTCAAAATAAAATAAAATATGTTTCTGGGCCGGGCGCAGTAGCTCATGCCTGCAATCCCAACACTTGGGAAAGCTGCGGCTGCTTGAGACCAGAGTTCAAGACCAGCCTGGGCAACATGGCGAACCCTGTCTCTACAAAAAATTGCAACAATTAGCCGGGCATAGTGGATCATGCCTGTAGTCCCAGCTACTATGGAGGGTGAGGTGAGAGAATCACTTGAGCTCAGGAAATTAAGACTGTCATGAGCCATGACTGTGCCACCCCACTCCAGCCTGGGCAATAGGAGCGAGACCCTGTCTCTCAAAAAACAAAAACAAGAACAAAAAAAAAGAAAGAAAGAAAAGAAAAATATATTTTAAAACAAATCTTAGGCAAAGCATTTTTGCTTTCCCGCTCACTGTCACATAATTAAAAAGTCCACCAGGCCAGGTGTGTTGGCTCATGCCTATAATTCAGCACTTTTCAAAGCCAAGGTGGGAGGATCAGTTGAGCCCAGGAGTTCGAGACCAGCCTGGTTAACAAAGTGAAATTCTGTCTCTACAAAAAATTTTAAAAAATAATACCAGGATATGACGGCACATGCCTGTAGTACAGCTACTCCAGAGGCTGAGGCAGGAGGATCCCTTGAGCCCAGGAGTTTGAGACTGCAGTGAGTGAGCTATAATCGTGCCACTGTACTCCAGCTTGGTGACAGAGCAAGAGCTTCTCTGTCAGAAAAAAAAAAAAAAAAGTCCTCCAGTAATTTTCTAGTAATAAAAAAAAAATGGCCTTTTTCCCCTAGTATTAGAAAAAAATCCTGTCCAGTGCAATATCAAAAATTCTCTGCCATTTCCTCTACCTTGTTCTCCCTTCTCCCTGGCTTATTGGCTTTTTGTTTTGTGCCCCTCCACAGTTGAAGAAGACAAGAACAGAAAGGATCTTTCTGGACTGACACAGTTTTAGCAGTCAGTGACTTTTGGGAGTGGCTGAGGTCTGAAGCTGACTTCTCCTCTCATGGAGTCCATCACTGGAACCCTCACCTACAGTCTCTTGGCTCAGCAATGTGTCTTCTGGATGGCCACCTATGACCTAGTCCTTAGTCCCCTGATTTCCAGGGATCCTCTCACCCAAACTGACAGTCCTTTTGGACAGCCATTTTCAAGGTGACCCAGTCCAAATCTCTTACATGAGGTTCTCACTTAGTCCACAAAAAGCATACAAGTATCTTGCACAGGAGTGTGAACTGTTCCCAATCAGCCCTATATGCATTTTGTGTGTGTGTGAAAGTCTCGCTGCAGTGCATTGGCACAATCCTGGCTCACTGCAACCTCTGCCTCCTGGGTTCAAGTGATTCTCCTGCCTCAGCCTCCCAGTAGCTGGGACTACAAGCAGGCACTACCATGCCCGGCTAATTTTTGTATTTTTTTTTTTTTAGCAGAGACGGGGTTTTGTCATTGTTGGCCACGCTGGTCTTGAATTCCTGACCTCAAGTAATCTGCCTGCCTCAGCCTCCCAAAGCGCTGGGATTACCGGCATGAGCATCCACACTCAGCCCCTATATGCATCTTCTGCTCAGAGGCGGCCTCAGTCTCTTGATTTAGAACTTTTCAAATGTACATCAGTTACCAGATATCGTCTCTGTAAGATTCAAGGGGCACATCTCATCTTTTCCAGATGGTTCTCTTGAAGCCCCTCAGACTTGGCTTGAGATGAGACAGAAGCACCTATTTCCCCACCCATCATGGAGGTATCTTAACTTAAGATGTGTAATTTGGCACTGACATTTGAAGTCTCTGCCAAGAATCTGTTATCATCTATTCACTCTTAGAGTAACGATTCAGGTTACCCTAGCTCAAAGTTTCTAAAAAATGACGAGACACGGACATTTTGGATTAAATAATTCTTTGTTGTGGAGGGTGGTTCCTGTGCACTGAAGGATATTTAGCAGCATCTTTAGTCTTTATCTACTAGATCCCAGTAGCACCTCCTCCAGTGATAACAAACAAAAATGTCTCCAAACATTGCCAAAAGTCACCCAAGGGGCAAAATCACCCCCAGTTGAGAATTAGTGCTCTAGTTTAGGCTAGTGCTTCTCAGAGTTTTCTTAGATTATCAGATCAGGTCATTTAGAAAATTATAATACACTGGGATCAATAGACAAGGATGCTTGCTGTTAGAGGTTTCCAGCAGGGATCACTGCCTTGGCATACCTGTAAGCCACTTGAAGCCCTTAGGTGAACTGGGATACAGAATTTGGATGCCCTAACTTTGGCAAAAAGGAGGTTTACTGGCTTATAGAATCCAAGGAATGATAGCTAGAACCAGGGACTCAAACATTGCAAGGGCTTTCTAATCTCTTTACCACTCCCTTTTTTTTTTTTTTTTTTGAGGTAGGGTATCGCTGTGTCACCCAAACTGAAGTGCAGTGGCACAATCATGGCTTACTGTAGCCTTGACCTCCTGGGTTCAAGCAATCTTCTCGTCTCAGCCCCCCAAGAAGCTTGGACTACAAGTGCACTCCACCACGCCTGGCTAATTTTTGTATTTTTTATAGAGATGGGTTTTTGCCATGTTGCGCAGGTTGGTTTCATACTCCTGGGCTCAGGTGGTCTGTCTGCCGTGGCGTCCCAAAGTGCTGGGATTACAGGTGTGAGCCACAGTACCTGGCCCATCACTCACTTTCTAATTTGCCATCTTATAGTTTTCTCCAAAAGCAGAGTTCCCGGTTTAAAAAAAATCCCAAAGAAGGGATTTACTATCTTCACCTGGGTCCAGTGCCTGTCCAAGAGCATTCAGCCAGAGGGTCAGTGTCATGGAAGAACAGGGCACCTTCCATGACAATCAAGTAGATGAATGGAAGACACAATATCATAGATAGCCAATACTGGCTTACAGGCCAAGAAAAATTTCTTACTTGGCCCACCTCGCACTCCCGAAGTGCTAGGATTATAGATGTAAGTCACTGTGCCTTGCTGAACACAGGCCTTTTTTTGGAGTAGCACAGCATTCTCATAACTACTGAGGCAATGCAGTGAAAATATGCTCTAGGTCATTTTCCAGCTTCAGATCTCCAGATTTTACCATTTTCACAATCTTTTCAAGCCTCAATTTCTTGATCTTAGAAATGACAATAATTTTTTTAATAACAGCTTTATTGAGATATATACACATACCATACAATTCATCCATTTAAAGTCTACACCTCAATGGTTTTCAAGTGTACACTTCCAGAGGAGGAGAGACATTTTTGGCAGAGGGAGGAGCATAGGCAAAGGCACATCAGCAAGAAAGAATATACTGCAATTGGGAACTTACAAGAGGTCAGTATTGCTAAGCAAAGATTGAGAGCAGGGGATAGGGGAAAAGACTAGACAAGAGAGGCAGATCATAAGTGGCCTTGTCTGCTAAGTAGTTTTTCTTCTAAGGATACAAATAACTTTGGGAAAGAAAGCAACACAATGAGATTTACATATTGGATTACTTGGATGGTAATGACTGAAATAGAGTAGAGACAGGCTACTTATTGTAGAATCCAGACAAGGGAAGGTAAGGGCCTAGCAGTGGAGATGGTAATGAGAGTGACTTAGGAGTCTAAAATAACAGACTTTTAATTGACTGCATGGGAGATGGAGCCTAGGAGGGCTCGCTCTGTACAGATCCTCTAAATTCTTACCTGGGTTATTTTAATAGCTTCCTCACATGTCTTTCCGACTCTATTCTCAGTCTCCTTTAGTCCAATGCCATACTTCTAAACATAACTTTCTAAAACCTATATCTAGTCATGTAAGTCTTCAATGACTCTTGCCTGCTCCCAAAGAGTTTTTTTCTCACCAAGGTCCTGGGATGAGGCAAATAAGTTGCCAAGAATGCAATATCTAAGAACCCTATATTTGCAGGAACCAGCAAATACTTCTAACTGTATGCCCTAGGCACCTTGCTTGCTTCCTAGGTCCTCATGGCCTTAGTTTGACCCAAATTTACTCCACCTACCTAGTATTTTGCTATGCCCAATCAAACACCCTGTCCTCAAGCTACTCTAACTTACATTTCGTTTTTCTGAAAGGCAAAACATTTGCTTGTGCCTCTTCTACTTAGTGCAACTTTACTTATACAGGGAATGCCTTTTCTCTCAAAAGTGAACTCCATTCCATTCATCCTTTAAAGGGACACCTTCTGGGGCAGCCATGTTCAACCCTTTGAATGCAACAACTTTTTTGCTGATCCGTGGTGGTGGATATCATGAAAATTATGCACGGAACTTTTTTTTTTTTTTTTTTTTTGAGACAGAGTTTCACTCTTGTTGCCCAGGCTGGACTGCAATGGCGAGATCTCGGCTCACTGTAACCTCTGCCTCCCGGGTTCAAGCGATTCTCCTGCCTCAGCCTCCGGAGTAACTGTGATTACAGGCACCCACCACCACACCCAGCTAATTTTTTTTATATTTTAGTAGAGACGGGGTTTTACCATATTGGCCAGGCTGGTCTCTAACTCCTGACCTCAGGTGATCCACCCGCCTCAGCCTCCCAAAGTGCTGGGATTACAATTGTGAGCCACTGCATCTGGCCTTCACAGAACTTTTTTTTTTTTTTTTTTTTTTTTTTTAGCTCATCAGCTATCGTTAGTGTTAGTATATTTTATGTATGGCCCAAGGCCATTCTTCTTCCAGTGTGGCCCAGGGAAACCAAAAGGACGGACACCCGTGTCCTAGGGGAAGCCTCTTCTGACTTTTCTGTGCTGTGTGGGCCTTTCCTTGCATTCTGTATCATGTTCCTTAGTGATTATTACTGCTGCTTGATATACAATGTACACTGTAATGTCATTATTACACATAGCAGTGATTTGTTCACTTTTCCATTTCCTGAACCAGGCTGTGGGCAGGAATTTTTCTTACTCATTCTAGTATTTCCAGCTTTCAGCACACCACAAGGCACAATGTAAGAAATGAACAAATCAATAAACCTATTACTGAAAAAGATGAATGAATGGGAAAATATGAAAGAATTACAAGATACATTTTTTAACTTAGAGAAGCAGTAATTTTCTTGTATTTCTCAAAATTTCCATCATTTAAATGTATACACAGCAGATGCAGCTCTTTTTAAAAAATAAGTTTAGAAATGACACGGTTTTCTAGGGTTTTGAAGTCGTAAGATTTTTTAGAAATGCAAAATATGAACTCTTGTTTCTCGGTAGTTTAATTTAAATTTTATGTTCTTTATGTTAAAGTAACTTTAGAATAAACTTATTTGCCTAAACTCTTACTTGAAAAATCTCTGTGGTGTCTATTAGTTATTTTACATTTTGATGTAAATACCTTCCAATAGAACACAGGTGTCTCTCTCTCTCTCTCTCTTTGAAAAAGGGTCAAACCGGGAGGATAACTTGAGGTCAGGAGTTCGAGACCAGCCTGACCAACATGGAGAAACCCTGTCTGTACAAAAAATACAAAAATTATCCAGGCATGGTGGCATGTACCTGTAGTCCCAGCTACTCAAGAGGCTCAGGCGGGAGGATTGCTTGAGCCCAGGAGGCAGAGGTTGCAGAGAGCTGAGATCACATCACTGCACTACAGCCTAGGTGACAGAAGGAAACTCCGTCTCAAAAATAAGTAAGTAAATAAATAAAAATAAACAATAAAAATAAAAAATAAATAAATAAATTTAGAACATTTTCACCATTCCCGAAAGAAACCTTGTATCCTTCTGCAGTCACTTTAATTTCCCCTCAACTCTCCCAGCTCTAGGCAATCACTATGCTGCTTCCTCTTTGTATAGATTTGCCTATTCTGGACATTGAATATAATTAGAACCATATACAATATACGGTCTTTGTAACAGGCTTTTTTTTTTTTTTTTTTTGAGACAGAGTCTCCCTCTGTCATCCAGGCTGGAGTGCAGTGGCATGATCTTGGCCACTGCAACCTCCACCTCCTGAGTTCAAGCCATTCTCCTGCCTCAGCCTCCCAAGTAGCTGGGACTACAGGTGCACACCACCATGCCTGACTAATTTTTATATTTTTAGTAGAGATGGGGTATCACCATGTTGACCAGGCTGGTCTTGAACTTCTAACCTCAAATGATCTGCCCACCTCCACCTCCCAAAGTGCTGGGATTACAGGCATGAGCCACCATGCCCCACCTGACAGGCTTCTTTACTTAACATGTTTTAAAGATTCGTCCATGTTATAACATTTATCAGTTTATCATTCCTTTTTATGACCAAATAATATTACATGAATACATCACATTTTATTTATTCATTCATCAGTTGATGGACATTTGAGTTGTTTCTATGTTTTGGCCATTAAGAATACTGCTGAGGCCGGGCGTGGTGGCTCACATCTGTAATCCCAGCACTTTGGGAGGCCGAGGTGGGTGGATCATGAGGTCAGGAGATAGAGACCATCCTGGCTAACACGGTGAAAATCTGTCTCTACTAAAAATACAAAAACAAAATTGGCCAGGCATGGTGGTAGGCGCCTGTAGTCCCAGCTACTTGGGAGGCTGACGCGGGAGAATGGCGTGAACCCGGGAGGCAGAGCTTGCAGTGAGCCGAGATTGCACCACTGCTCTCCAGCCTGGCAACAGAGTGAGACTCCATCTCAAAAAAAAAAAAAAAAGAAAGAAAAATGCTGCTAGGCAAGGCACGGTGTCTCACGCCTGTAATCCCAGCACTTTGGGAGGCCCAGGCTGGAGGATCACTTGAGGCGAGGAGTTTGAGACCAGCCTGGCCAATATGGTGAAACCCACTCTCTACTAAAAATTCAAAAATTAGCTGGCATGATGGCGGGTGCCTGTAATCCCACCTACTCGTGAGGCTGAGATGGGAGAATCACTTGGGCCTGGGAAACAGAGGTTGCAGTGAGCCGAGATCATGCCACTGCACTCCAGCCTGGGTGACAGAGTGAGACTATGTCTCAAAAAAAAAAAAAAAAAAAAAGAGAATAATGCTGCTATGCATATTCATGTACAAGTTTTGGTATGAATGTATGTTTCATTTCTCTTGGGTATTACCTAGGAGTAGAATTGCTGGACCATATGATAACTCTGTATTTAACATTTTGAGGAACTGAATCTGTAGTATTTGGATATGTACATACCACTATACTCTGAATAGATGTTCTAAATTAGCATCTGAAACCATACTTTGAGTTCTAGATGCCTTGGTTAGCTTAGTTCTGACTCATAGAAGGGTCCTGTAAAATACTTTCAGAGGGTAATGAGACTAAAGCTATCATGGCCAATATGTGACCTATAGCATTGTATATATTTGAAAGGAGGCCCTGAGGTATTTCTGGGGACTGCCAAGTTTTTGCAGTTAGTAGAAAAAGTAATTGGAGCTACAAATTACCTAAAAGTGTCCATCTACTTAGGTGATATAATTGCTTTTACAACCTCAATGTGCTAGACTTCTTTCTTCAGGCTTAATGTCGTCACTTGATAAATGTTGTTTCCACTAATCAATCATTCATGAAGTACATTGGCCACATATTGTTTCAGATGGAATGAGCAGTGACCCTAACTATTCTTAGGTTTTTTTTTTTTTTTGAGACGGAGTCTCGCTCTGTTGCCCAGGCTGGAATGCAGTGGCGCGATCTCGGCTCACTGCAAGCCCCGCCACCTGGGTTCACGCCATTCTCCTGCCTCAGCCTCCCGAGTAGCTGGGACTACAGGCGCCCGTCAACACGCCCAACTAATTTTTTGTATTTTTAGTAGAGACGGGGTTTCACGGTGTTAGCCAGGATGGTCTCGCTCTCCTGACCTCGTGATCCGCCCGTCCTCGGCCTCCCAAAGTGCTGGGATTACAGGTGTGAACCACCGCGCCCGGCCGACCTTAACTATTCTAAATAAAATATCAGATATACCCAACCAGTACAATTAAATCTGACTTTGGTGCTGGGCACGGTGGCTCACGACTGTAATCCCAGCACTTTGGGAGGCCAAGGTGGGCAGATCACTTGAGGTCAGGAGTTTGAGATCAGCCTGGCCAACATAGTGAAACTCATCTCTACTAAAAATACAAAAATTAGGGCCAGATGCGGTGGCTCACGCCTGTAATCCCAGCACTTTGGGAGGCCAAGGGGGGGGGCAGATCACGAGATCAGGAGATCAAGACCATCCTGGCTAACATGGTGAAACCCCGTCTCTACTAAAAATACAAAAAATTAGCTGGGCATGGTGGTGGACGCCTGTAGTCCCAGCTACTCGGGAGGCCGAGGCAGGAGAATGGCCTGAACCCGGGAGGAGGAGCTTGCAGTGAGCCGAGACCACGCCACTGCACTCCAGCCTGGGCGACAGAGCGAGACTCCGTCTCAAAAAAAAGAAAAAGAAAGAAAGAAAGACAAATTAGCTGGATGTGGTGGCATGAGCCTGTAGTCCCAGCTACTTGGGAGGCTGAGGAAGGAGAATCACTCAAACCCAGGGGGTGGAGGTTACAGTGAGCCAAGATTGTGCCACTGCACTCCAGCCTGGGTGACAGAGCGAGCGAGATTCTATCTAAATAAATAAATAAAAACAAGTCTGACTTTGGTGCCTTCTGCATGTGGCTCACTCCTAAATGCTGGCTCTTTTCTTGCCTCTTTTGTATGTTCCTCAATGACTGTCTCCTTTGCTGGGGACCTCTTACTGTTTCATTCCCCAATCCTGGACAAAAAAACCTGTGGCTGAACATTTAGATGGTCAATTTAAACCTGGTTTGAAGATACAACCTTCTAATATAATTCAAGCCTGGCTACATTCTGTGACACTCACATGGTCCACAGGAAAATTTTTCTTGCAAAGTTGCAAGTACAGGCCCCTTCTGTTGTAGGCCTCTCTCTCTCTCTGTTCTGCCATCAAAGGCTTCTCTAGATAGCCTATTGCTTTTAGACTTCTCCAGGTAACATAAATTCCAGGGCACAGAGTCAACCTGTCTAAATTTCTCAAAGTTCCTTTACTTGGCTTGAGGTGGAGATAGTGTGGGATAAGTACTCTCTTCTTCCCACTCCTGGGGAAGGGGAACAAAAATGCACAGCACTCCAGAAAACTGTCTCCTAGGCTTTTTCTTTTTTTTTTCTTTTTTTTTGAGACAGGGTCTGGCTCTGTCACCCAGGCTGGAGTACAGTAGCACGATCTTGGATCACTGCAAACTCCATCTCCTGGGCTCATGCCATCACCCTCCCATGTCATCCTCCCACCGCAACCTCCCGAGTAGCTGACACTACAGGTGTGCCCAACCACACCCAGCTAGTTTTTGCATTTTTACAGAGACTGGTTTTCATCATGTTGCCCAAGCTGGTCTTGAACTCCTGGGCTCAAAGTGATCCACCTGCCTCAGCCTCCCAAAGTGCTGGGACTACAGGCATAAGCCACCAAGCCTGGCCCTTCCAGGCATGTTTATTCTACAATCTTCTTTCATCAATCCTGACATATCATTCCTGGGAGGTGTGTGAGAACTGAGGATTGCTAAACTGGCTTCACAGTCTTCCAGCACGTCCTATGGGGATGGTCTGGCATCCTCTTTTAGAATGCTCAGGGTACTTCACATTTATTTTTCTCAGCTTTGGAGCCTCTGTTAAAAGATGCACTGAAGGGTCTAATTTAATATGCCATATATCTTAGAAATATGTGCCAGGATTGTTCTATGTTCTTTTTTTTTTTTTTTAAGGTGTGCACTTTTATTCAACTGGTCTCAAGCCAGTATACAGGTAAGCCCTGGCTGCCTCCACTCACTCCCAGGGAAACCAAAAGCCTTCATACATCTCAAGCTGGGGGACACAAAAGGGGGCCACAAAGGCTGATCATTCAAAATAAAACAAAATAAAAAAGTATTAAGGCAAAGATTAAAAAAATTTTGCGGTGGGGCACGGTGGCTCACACCTGTAATCCCAGCACTTTGGGAGGCCGAGGCGGGCAGATCACAAGGTCAGGAGATCAAGACCATCCTGGCTAACACAGTGAAACCCCGTCTCTACTAAAAATACAAAAAATTAGCCGGGCGTGGTGGCAGGCGCCTGTAGTCCCAGCTACTTGGGAGGCTGAGGCAGGAGAAGGGCGTGAACCCGAGAGACGGAGCTTGCAGTGCGCCAAGATCGCACCACTGCACTCCAGTATCGGCGACAGAGTGAGACTCCATTTCAAAAAAAAAATTTGCATTACATAATTTACATGATAGCAATGCTGTCACCTCCCCTGTGTGGACTCAGGAGAGGACTGGGCCATTCTCCTTAGAGAGAAGTGGGGTGACTTTTAGGAGGGCAAGGGACTTCCTGTAACAATGCATCTCACGATATTTGGAATGACTATTAAAAAAAAGAACAATGTACAATCAAAGTCCTGGGCCACACTGTAGAACTTTGGGGGATGCTCACTCCAACTGATTACTCTCACCTTCACTGTTCCAGTTTTAAAATCCTGAGTCAAGACACCCCCTCAAAAAAAAATGAAAATAAAAAAAGTCATGCCAATCTCATCTTGTTTTCCATGCAAGTTAGCTTTTGTCAAGAAAGGATGTAATGCAACTAAGTAAAAGTCTGCCTAGAAGCATTTGCGGTGGACAATGGAGGGGCTGGAGGGGCTGGACTAATCGTATTCCTGCTTGCTGATCCACATCTGCTGGAAGGTGGACAGCGAGGCCAGGATGGAGCCACTGATCCACATGGAGTATCTACTCTCAGGAGGAGCAATGATCTTGATCTCCATCGTGCTGGGCACCACGGTGGTGATCGCCTTCTGCATCCTGTCAGCGATGCCAGGGTACATGGTAGTGCCGCCAGACAGCACTGTGTTGGCGTAGAGGTCTTTGCAGATGTGCACGTCACACTTCATGATGGAGTTGAAGGTAGTTTCTTGGATGCCATAGGATTCCATGCCCAGGAAGGAAGACTGGAAGAGCACCTTGGGGCAGTGGAACCGCTCCTTGCCGATAGTGATGACCTGGCTGTTGGGCAGCTAGTAGCTCTTCTCCAGGGAGGAGCTGGAGGCCGCCGTGGCCATCTCCTGATCCAAGTCCAGGGTGACGTAGCACAGCTTCTCCTTGATGCCATGCACGATTTCCCACTGGGTGGTGGTGGTGAAGCTGTAGCGGCGCTCCATGAGAATCTTCATGAGGTAATCAGTCAGGTCCTGGTCAGCCAGGTCCAGAAACAGGGTGGCCTGGAGGAGGGCCTACCCCTCGTAGATGGGCACAGTGTGGGTGACCCTGTCGCTGGAGTCCATCACGATGTGGCCAGAGGCGTACAGGGACAGCATGGCCTGGATGGCCATGTACATGGCTGGGGTGTTGAAGGTCTCAAACATGATCTGGGTCATCTTCTCGTGATTGGCCTTGGAGTTCAGGGGGACCTCAGTCAGCACTACGGGTGCTCCTTGGAGCCACACGCAGCTCGTTGTAGAAGTTGTGGTGCCAGATCTTCTCCATGTCATCCCAGTTGGTGATGATGCTGTGCTCTATGGGGTACTTCAGGGTCAGGATACCTCTCTTGCTCTGGGCCTCATCACCCTCATAGGAGTCCTTTTAACCCGTGCCCACCATCACACAGATGTGGAAGGGCAGCGGAGCTCTGTGCTCGCGGGGTGGACACGGTCTTAGCAGTCTGTTCTACATTCTTAACCTTTTTTTTTTTATGGACCTCTTGGCTTTCTGGTAGAGTCTGGGACCCCTTTTTCAAAGTAATGCTTCTATGTGCATAAAACAAATACACGGGATTACAAGGCAAACCAACTATATTGAAATACAGTTGCCTCCTTTGATCCTATGGAGGTCCAAGTACTCAAGTTAAAAATTTCCATAACAGCCGGGTGCGTTGGCTCACACCTGTAATCCTAGCACTTTGGGAGCCCAAGGCAGGCATACTGCCTGAGTTCAGGAGTCTGAGAACAGCTCAGGCAACACAGTGAAACCCTGTCTCTACTAAAATACAAAAAATTAGCTTGGCATGGCAGCATGCGCCTGTAGTCTCAGCTACTTGGGAGGCTGAGGCAGGAGAATTGCTTGAACACGGGAGGTGGAGGTTGCAGTGAGCCGTGATCGTGCCACTGCATTCCACCCTGGGCAACAGAGCGAGAATTCGTCTCCAAAAAAAAAAAAAAATTTCCATAAGATTCTTAGTTCTTTCTAAGCATTACTATATTTGTCTTTCTTTTTCTTTTTATTTTTTGAGACAGAGTCCTGCTCTGTCACCTAGGCTGGAGAGCAGCGGCGTGATCTTGGCTAACTGCAACCTCTGCCTCCTGGATTCAAACGATTCTCCTACCTCGGCCTCCCGAGTAGCTGGAATTACAGGCACACACCACCACATCTGGCTAATTTTGTATTTTTAGTACAGATGGGGTTTCACCATGTTGACCAGACTGGTCTTGAGCTCCTAACCTCAAATGATCTGCTCATCTCGGCCTCCAGGTGTGAGCCACAGTGCCAGGCCTATATTTGTCTTTCTAACATGCCAGGAGGAAATTGAGATATGAAAAGGGTAAGTACCTTGCTGAAGACCACTGTGACATAAAAAATACATATTTGGGCCAGGCATGGTGTCTCACACCTATAATCCCAACATTTTGGGAGGCTGAGGTGGGAGGATCACTTGAGCCCAGGAGTTTGAGACCAGGCCCTGGCAACATAGGGAGACATTGTCTCTACTAAAATTTTAAAAATTAACTGGGCGTGGTGGCAAGTGCCTGTAGTCCCGGCCACTCAGAAGACTGAAGCAGGAAGATCACTTGAGCCCAGGAGTTCTAGGCTGCAGTGAGCTATGATCGCACTACTTCAGTGCAGCCTGGGCAATAAAGTGAGATCCTGTATCAAAGAAAGAAAGAAAGAAAGAGAGAAAGAGAGAAAGAAAGAAGGAAGGAAGGAAGGAAGGAAGGCAGGCGGGCGGGCAGGCAGGCAGGCAAACAAGACAGACAGAAGGAAAAGAAACAAAGAAAGAAAAGGTATATATTTGGTCTCTGTCCCCAGTCCTGACACAGAGCTCCTAAATCTCTTGGAATTTCCTGGTTGATAGGAGTGTCTTTTTTTCTAATATTCTTGTTGGGCTCCTGGATAGCTTCAGGATAGGGGCTGGTCACCAGCAAATTCAAGCTATGATTAGAAGCTTAAAAATGTTGGCCCTATGCCTACCCTATCCTCTGTGGAGGAGAGAGGAGTTGAAGATTGAGTTAATAATCAATTATGGTTACATTGTCAGAGGGTTCGAACCAGAGCGACTCCATTTTGAGTGAGGGCTAGGAAAATGAGGCTGGGACTTGCTGGGCTGCATTCCCAGAAAGTTAGGCATTTCTAGCTTCTAAACATTTACAGTTAAGGGAACAGATTGATAATGTTTACTAAACAGACCCAGACTTGGGAGTGTCCTGATGTCCCTGATACCTTGAGAGCAAAAGCATTCCTAATTTTGCTTTAAAGATAATAATATTAATTCTTGCAAAATATGGTAATTAAGAAAATTAATCTTTTACCACAAACCCTCGTAGCAGAGCACATCTTCCCATGATCTTTTTTTTTAACTCCTCTATAAATGAATATTGTACCTAGAGTGGATGTGTTCCTCTTCTTCCTTTTGGGAACGCCCTACTCTGTCTATAGAGTAAGTGGACATTCACCACTTCACTGTCTTAAACTTGTTTTGCTTTGGACTGTGGACATGCCCTGAATTCTTTCTTGTGCGAAATCCAAGCACCCTCTCTTGCGATCTGGATTGGGACCCCTTTCTGGTAACAACATTATGAAGCCTCCATAGAAATCCCTGAAGTACGGGGTTCTAAGAGCTTCTGAGTTGGAGAACACATCCATATCCCAAAAAGGTCGTACACCCTGATTCCATGGGGACAGAAGTTCCCACACTTAGGATCCTTCCAGATCTTGTTTTATGTACCTCTTCATCTGGTTGTTCATCTGTATCCTTTGTAATATCTTCTGTTATAAATCAATAAACTGGTTTGGGATGGGAGGAGAAGATTGTGGGAATTCCTGATTTATAGCTGGTTGGTCAGAAGTACAAGTGACAACCTGGGATTTGCAATTGGTATCTGAAGTGGGGGCAGTCTTGTAGGACTGAGCCCTTAAGGGTTTGGTGCATAGTATTGAATTAAATTTAACTGTACAACACCCAGTTGGTAGACACTAAATTAAAGAGTGGAGTTTATAAAAAGAAATAATTGGAGACTTGTTCAGTGGGGAAAAACCTCCACACATTTGGAGTCAGAAGTGTTGAAACTACAGAAAAATAGCTTTGTGTTTCTTTTCCTTTAACAATGCATCTAGTAAGCAGCCAAGAAAGGATTCAAACCCAGGCAGTCTGACTTCACAGTTTTGTTTTGATATTATGCAGATAGGATCCCCTAAATTCATTAATGGTTGCTGTAGCATGTATTGCAGTACTTGTACAGAAGAAACAACTGGTAGTACTCCATGAACTCCATTCTCTGGTTTAGTGAGCATTACACGATGGCTTGGTTATCTGGGGGAGGTACTGGCCTTCAGAATTAATCCAGGCTCCAATTTTTTTTTCCTTGTCCCCGATATCAGAGGACATTGAGTCCCCTGTCCTTCTGGTTTAAACCACTACTTGTTTGGTTTTCTTTTACTTGTAGCGAATATGTTAACTAATATATCCAATAATGGCTAAGATTGAGTGCAGTACTCTGCCAAACCAGAAGAAGGGAGGCTTACAGCAAATTACATCTGGTTTATAAACATAAATTAAATGTGATATTTCTATTTTATATATTTTATTTTATTATTATTTTGTAGAAATGAGGGTCTTGCTATTGCCCAGGCTAATCTCAAACTTCTTACCTCAAGGGATCCTCCCTCATCGGCCCCACAAAGTGTTGGGATTACAGATGTGAGCCACCTCACTTGGCCTAAATGTGACATATCTTATTCTCATGCTAAAGAATAAACTCTGTACCCACCGTGTAATACTATTTTTCTCATAATGTTTATCGTGGAATTAAGGAGATAATATGGTCTCAGGAAAGTTGTGTTGAGTGGTAGTCATCATCATTACTGCTATTCTCATTACGCTGAATGTTTGGAGGCTGTGGGAAATGGGAAAGAGGAGGAAATTGGGAAAATAAATGAAAATAGCCTTACAAATTTCAGGTTCTTCAAGTCTCAAGAGCTCCATTTACCCTATAAGTGCAAAATATTTTCACATAAAACCCAGTCTGTGGATCATTAGTTATTATTAATCTAATAATATCATAAATTGGTACTACTATTCTATTTTCCATTTGGTTAAATGGGAATTTTGAAAACAGAATTATTTTGGCTTTTCACCACAAATATGCTCAGCAACTGGAATTCTTAAATCTGCAGTTTTTTTGTTTTGTTTTGTTTTGTTTTTTGTTTTGAGACAGAGTCTCACTCTAGTCACCCAGGTTGGGGTGCAGTAGCACTATCTGGGCTCACACAACCTCCGCCTCCTGGGTCAAGTGATTTTCCTGCCTCAGCCTCCCGAGTAGCTGGGATTACAGGCAGGTGCCTGGCTAATTTTTGTACTTTTAGTAGAGATGGGGTTTCGCCATGTTGGCCAGGCTGGTCTTGAACTCCTGACCTCAAGTGATCTGCCCGCCTTGGCCCGCCAAAGTGCTGGGATTACAGGCTTCAGCCACCGTGCCCCGCCTAAATCTGCAGTTCTGATGGAATGTTTTGACTGAAGACTGAATATAGAAACAGTACCTTGGGTTTTGTTGTTATTTTTTCCTAACCCGGCCCCCTATTAGTTTACTATGTATTAGAACCTGAGAGCTGTGACTACTCTGCCAATAAATTGCCACATTCAATATTCTTCGGTTGCCTAATTCAGTGGGAAACACAGAAAAAAGGTAAAGAGGACATGAAATCAATAATAAATGCATCATCTATACCGGATTAGAATGCCTCTTAACACTCATTCGTCTGAGGGCTGAGGGCCTGTGGTAGAAGTTCTTAATCTTGTTTTCAGGGTTTTGAAATTGTGTAACTTTTTTTTCTTTAATGTAATGAGCATGTGTATACACATTTTTTTTTTCCAGGGGAAAGCCTCCATAATTTTTACCAGATTGACAACCGTTCTAGATCCCCCGACAGGTTACGAACTACGATACTAGTTTTTTTTTTTTTTTACCGGTTTGTAAAAGGATGCAATTCTTCGAATATAGTTTTTACATCCACCTGACGAGGAAGGAGCCTCTACCCTGAACAAAAATGGCGGGAGCTGCTTCTCACGTAGCCCCTCACGCAGAAAGCCTGGAAGGCCCCCTCCACTTTCTCTCCACCTTCGCACTCCTGACCCCGGAAGGACTCCGCCTTCTCCCTGTCAGACTGCTGCTCAGCGCCAGGCATCAGCTGGGAAGCTGCCGTGGGCAGGCCGGCTGTACCTGGCCTGGAGCTCCAGGTACAGGGCCAGGGGCGGGGTGGGGTGGAGAGGCGGGCGGGAGGAAGCGGAGAGTTGAGCGGCCACGCAGTTGGGGCAGAGGCTTCGGGGCAGGGGTGGCGCGGACTCCATCGCTGGCGTTAGCTCTCGGAGTGCCAGGTGGAGCGGCGGAAAGCCAGAGGGTCTACGGCCGTGCCACCCTGAACACCCCCGACCTCGTCTCATCTCAGAAGCTAAGCAGGGTCGGGCCTGGTTAGTACTTGCATAGGAAGGCAGGAGGGTCCCCACGCCAGCGGGAGGCCTGCAAAGGAAGCGCGGAATTGGGATGGGCTCGCCACTGCTCTGAGCCAGAGGAAGGGTCTGGACGGCCGAGCTGGAGGGACCCCCTTTTCTGGTGTTCTTGGCAAAGAAAAAGGAAGACAGCAGAGGAGAGCTCCGCGAGGGGCTGCTGTGGGGTCGGGGGAGAGCGCGCTGGAGGTGGGGCAGCTGGTGAGGTCTCAGGTTCGGCTTGGATGCGGGCGGTTTTGAGCAGGGAGTGGCTTTTGGATGTGAAAGATTACTCTGCTTTGCAGGTGCTTTCAGAGAATAATTTAGCACGGGAATATTGTGTCAGGTCCTTCTGTAAAGTTGTTAAATTATCTATTTTCCAGAGGGAAGACTCAGCTTGTTTTTGCACAGGACTTTGCAACCTTTATTATTGTTGTTTTATTGTTGTTGTTATTGCAGCTAAACATGTTTGCTCTGTTCAAAGTGTCTTCTCAGAGTTAGGTTACATAGATTTGTGCTTCACGTCAATTTTCTTTTTGATACTTCAGACTTTCCTTCCTGTTGGATTATAAAGTCAAAGTTGCAGGATAGAATTTTAAGATGTGTAAGAAACAAACTGTTTATGACGCTTATTTTTAATTCCCCAGTAGTTGGAATGTAGAGGAGCAAGTAATATCACACAGGACAATATTTTTGGTTATGTTTTATAGATTCCGTCTATAAATTTGAATAATCATGAAACCCCCTTCATGTTTATTTTTATTATACTTCTGAAAGCAACTGAAATGACTAGTTTTTTGTTTTTTTTTTCTTTAGTTTTTCAATGAATAATGATTAGGTTTGGAATCAACTTCCTCAGTAATATTAAATGAAAAAGAATGAGGTAGTTAGAACGCAAAAATAGAGATTTGTCATAATCTTTTTTTTTTTTTTTTTTTTTTTTTGAGGCGGAGTCTGGCTCTGTCGCCCAGGCTGGAGTGCAATGGCGCGATCTCTGCTCACAGCAACCTCCGCCCCTAGGGTTCTAGAAGTTCTCCTACCTCAGCCTTCCGAGTAGCTGGGATTACAGGCGCCCGACATCACGCCTGGCTAATTTTTTTGTATTTGTAGTAGAGACGGGGTTTCGCTATATTGGCCAGGCTGGTCTCGAACTCTTGACCTCAACTGATCCACCCACCTCGGCCTCCCAAAATGCTGGGATTACAGGCGTGAGCCACCATGCCCGGCCGAGGTTTGTCATAATCTTTTAAGAATATCTCTGCAGCCAATTAAAGTGTTTGCTTTATTTTCTTTCTATTCTGCTTAAAAATTTGGAATGCTCCATTATAGGGAAAATTACTTTGGGTGAATTACTCAATACGTTTTTTAAATGCAGTAGCATAGATTGCTTAATGATCCAGAATCTAATTAGTAAAAATGTTTCTCAAAATAAAATGTGTTAATATTTAGGGAGGGGGAAGAATAAATGAGCTTCCCCCCACTTCCTTTTTACTGTAGTAATATTAAAAAAGTGATACATGTAGGCAGGTTTTTAAAAATCAAGTATTACAAACAGACTTATAAGGAAAAGCAGTCATTCTTTGCCCAGCTTCTCTATATCCCTTGTCTTATTCTCCAGAGGACCATTTTTCACTTTCTTAACTGTTCATGGTTTCCTCTGTACTTTTTAATCATATGTCTCTATCACAGGTTGTTGACTGAAATAAATGTATGTCAATTAGAACTAACTATACTGAGTCTAAAAGTTGTACTTAGAATACTGGTAGGGGGGATTAAGTTTATACTGCTGTATCCCTAGTAAGGATTAAGGGAAGCATCAGTAGTAGTAACCCATCCTAAGAGGTATCGCTGTGTTTGATTTTAAAGGAAACCACTACTTAATCAGTGGTTTTGACACTTGTCTGAAAACAGGTGGGTATTAACAGAAGGGGATAGTCTATTGGAGTATAGAAAAAGAGAACATAGAGATGTATGCAGAAATGAAGGGCCTAAAAAAGTGTAGCAAATAATTTTTTTTCTTTTTTTGGTGTAGGCAGGGTTTCACCATGTTTCCCAGGCTGGTCTCGAACTCCTGGGCTCATGGACTCAAGCAATCCACCCATCTCGGCCTCCCAAAGTCACTCCCAAAGTGCTCAGGCATGAGCCACTCACTGTGCCCAGCTGCAAATAAACTTTTATAGAGGGATTGCTGGTAATTTTTATATTCTTTTACGTCATATACAGCACTACCCAAATAAAAGAAATAATAAATTTGGTAGACATAAACATTGTGGTTATTAGAGAAGCCCATTCTCTTGTGCATTAGAGATAGTGCTTAGGCGTTTTCTTGGCCTGAATGAAATATTCCTCAGGACTCTTGATTTTTGCACTCATCAGGCAACATTTTTGACTTATTAGTTCAGCTTCCTATGGTCTTGTATTTCAGGGATGGTATGTTTTGATAGAATATGTACACTAGATCGTTTATTTCTTTATTATAAATAGATAAACTTGTAAACTGATTTATGCATCAATACCATGTAAATTTGTTTAACATGTGTTCAAGTGGGTACAGTGGTAAAATTAGGTTTCTGGCTCTATAAATCAGAGACCCAGACCCTGAACCACTGCCTTAATGACCTCTCTTTGTGTGTCAACTGCTTCTCTGTACTCATCTGACTTTTCTTTTTTTGTTTAAGAGAAATAATACGCATTAAAACTATACCAAAATCATATAGCATATATGTGGCATTTCTTTGAAGATCTTTAAAATGAGACAATAGGAGAATAAATGCGTGAGTTCTGGTGTTCAGTCAGTGAACTCTGAGGTTCTAGCCCCAAGATTCTATTCCAGATTCCATTCAGCAACCTGCCTGCCACCTACTCTCACCCCTGCAGTTATATGAAGGAAACCAAATGAATGAGAAGTAAATTTTAAATTACTCTCTAAAAAGTGTTAAATTTTTATGTAAACAGAAAAGAGAGAATCTAGAACTCGCAATTTCCTAAGGAAAATTTGCTACCCGGACTCAAAGTTTAAATCTAGCTTTTTTTTTTTTTTTAACTTCTTATTTTTTATGCTATCTCCTACAGGAAGGATAGCTTATTGTTTCTTTTATGCGTTTGGTGATTAATAAATATAATTTTAGCTCAAGTGTAATGTCATCAATAATTGACTGCAAAAATAAGCTGATAGAATTGAATTTTCAGTTTGTACCTTTCATTGGTAAAGTAACCAGAAATCTTTGTGGCTAATTTTTTTTATGTTTCATTTAATGAAGATTAGAAGAGGAGCCATGTCAGAAGAAACAGTAAGTGAATCACAGTTTTCCTTGAAGACAGCAGCGCTAAGAGTGTTTCATCTTCCTCTGACTTGGTACTATTCTCTCTCCCAGGTAAATAAAAGAAGCAAACAGGAAGTTGAATATTAAGCTTATTGCTCAGAGCATATTTTGTTTACATTATTTCAGTTTTATTTGAGGTTTCTATATAGTACAGTCAAAATATTTATTGCAGTAGTTAAAAAACCTACTTGGTTATTTCACGGGTTTTTGTTTTTGGTTTTGGTTATTGTAACTCTTAAAAAAAGGTTATGTTACTTAAAAATTTTTTTCTGTCTTAAGCAAACTTACATAGTCCATTATTATTACTTTCAGTGAATTATGTTATTCCAGTAGGCCTGTTCTCACTATTAACAATCCTTTAAATTTTATTGTGGTAAGGTACAAATAACATAAAATTGACCATTTTGATCATTTTTAAGTGTATAGTTCATTAGCCTTAAGTACATTCACATTGTTGTACAAACAATATCCAGAATTCTTTTCATCTTGCAAAACTCAAACTCTACAACTGTTTATCAACATCTTACTGTACCTCCTTCCCGTCATTCCCCACCACCATTCTGTTTTCTGTCTGTATGAATTCGACCAGGTACCTCACAAGTAGAACTCTACAGAATTTTTTTGTGACTAGCTCACTTTACTTAGCATAATGTCCTCAAGGTTCATCCATGTTGTAGCATATGTCAGCATTTCCTTTCTTTTTAAGGTAGAATAATATTTTGTTGTGTGGATATACTACATTTTGCTTATGTGTGTGTTTGTTGATGGACATTGGATTGCATCCATGTTTTTGCTATTGTGAATAACGCTGCTATAAACATGGATATACAAATATCTCTTTGAGATCCTGCTTTTAATTATTTTGTGTCAAGCGAAATTGCTGGATCATACAGTAATTCTACTTTTAATTAAATTTATTTATTTATGTATTTATTTATTTATTTTTATTTTTTAGAGGCAGGGTCTTGCTTTGGAGTACAGTGGCAAGATCACAGCTCACTGCAGCCTCAAACTCCTGGGGTCAAGCAGTCCTCCCACCTCAGCCTCTCAAGTAGCTGGGACTACAGGCATATGCCACCATCTCTCCACCAGTTTTTAAATTTTTTGAAGAGACAGAGTCTCAGCATGTTGACCAGGCTGGTCTTGAACTCCTGGCCTCAACTCATCCTCTCACTTTGACCTCCTAAAGTACTGGGATTATAGGTGTCAGCTGGTTCACCCAGCCCTATTTTTAATTTTTTGAGGAACTGCCATACTGTTTTTCACAGTAGCTGTACCACTTTACGTTTCTACCAATAGTGCACAGTTTTTCCACATAGTGCACAGTTTTTCCACATCCTCATCAATGCTTGTTATTTTCTATTTCATTGATAGTAGCCATCCTAATAGGTATGAGGTTATACTAGTCCGTTTTCATGCTGCTGATAAAGATATACCCAAGACTGGGCAATTTACAAAAGAAAGACGTTTATTGGACTCACAGTTCCACATGGCTGGGGAGGTCTCACAATCATGGTGGAAGGTGAAGATCACATCTCATATGGCGGCAGACAAGAGCTTGTGCAAAAAAACTCCCATTTTTGAAACTGTCAGATATTGTGACACTTACTTATTATCATGAGAACAGCAAGGGAAGGACTTGTCCCCATGATTCAGTTATATACCACTGGGTCCCTCCCACAACACGTGGGAATTCAAGATGAGATTTGGGTGGGGACACAGCCAAACCATATCATTCTGCTCCTGGCCCCTCCCGAATCTCATGTCCTCACATTTCAGAGGCAATCATGCCTTCCCAACAGTCCCTCAAAGTCTTGACTCATTTCAGCATTAACTCAAAAGTCCACAGTCCAAAGTCTCATCTGAGACAAGGCAAGTCCCTTCCACCTATAAGCCTGTAAAATCAAAAGCAAATTAGTTACTTCCTAGATAGAATGGGGGTATGGGCATTGGGTAAATATGGCTATTCCGAATGGGAAAAATTGGCCAAAACAAAGGAGCTACAGGCCCCATGCAAGTTTGAAATCCAGCAGGGCAGTCAAAAATTTTTTTTTTTTTTTGAGATGGAGTTTGGCTCTTGTTGCCCAGGCTGAAGTGCAATGGTACAATCCTGACTCACCGCAACCTCCGCCTCCCGAGTTCAAGTGATTCTCCTGCCTCAGCCTCCTGAGTAGCTGGGATTACAGACATGTGCCACCACGCCTGGCTAGTTTTGTATTTTTAGTAGAGATGGGGTTTCTCCATGTTGGTCAGGCTGGTCTTGAACTCCTGACCTCAGGTGATCTGCCTGCCTCGGCCTCCCAAAGTACTGGGATTACAGGTGTGAGCCACTGTGCCCGACCAGGGCAGTCAAATATTAAAGTTCCAAAATGATCTCTTTTGACTTCCATGTCTCACATCCAGGTCATGCTGATGCAAGAGGTGGGTTCCCATGGTCGTAGGTAGCTCTGCCCTTGTGGCTTTGCAGGGTATAGCCTCCCTCCCGGCTGCTTTTATGGGCTGGCGTTGAATGTCTGTGGCTTTCCCAGGTGTACGGTGCAAGCTGTTGGTGGATCTATCATTCTGGGGTCTGGAGGACGGTGGCCGTCTTCTCACAGCTGCACTAGGCAGTGCCCCAGTAGGGACTCTGTGTGGGGCCTTCGACCCCATGTTTCCCTTCTGTACTGCCCTAGCAGAGGTTCTCCATGAGGGCCCACCCCTGCAGCAAACTTCTGCCTGGGCATCCAGGCATTTCCATACATCTTCTGAAATCTAGGTGGAGGTTCCCAAACTCCAATTCTTGATTTCTGTGCATTGGCAGCCTGAACACCATGTGGAAGTTGCTAAGGCTTATGGCTTGCACCCTCTGAAGCCACAGCCCAAGCTCTATGGTGGCCCCTTTCAACCATGGCTGGAGTGGCTGGGATGCAGGGCACCAAGTCCCTAGGCTGCACACAGCACGGGGACACTGGGCCTGGCCCCTGAAACCACTTTTTCCTCCTAGGCCTCCTGGCTGGTGATGGGAGGGGCTGCCGTGAAGACCTCTGACATGCCCTGGAGACATTTTCCCCATTATCTTGGGGATTAACATTTGGCTTCTCTTTACTTATGCAAATTTCTGCAGCCTGCTTGAACTTCTCAGAAAATGGAATATTCTTTTCTATGGCATTGTCAGGCTGCAAATTTTCCAAACTTTTGTGTCTGCATCCCTTATAAAACTGAATGCCTTTAACAGCACCCAAGTCACCTCTTGAATGCTTTGCTGCTTAGAGATTTCTTCTGCTAGATACCCTAAATCATCTCTCTAAAGTTCAATGTTTCACAAATTTCTAGGTCAGGAGCAAAATGCCACCAGTCTCTTTGCTAAAATATAGTAAGAGTCACCTTTGTGCCAGTTCCCAACGAGTTCCTCATCTCCATCTGAGACCACCTCAGCCTCACTTTATTATTCATATCACTATCAGCATTTTGGGCAAAGCCATTCAACAAGACTCTAGGAAGTTCCAAACTTTCCCACATTTTCCTCTCTTCTTCTGAGCCCTCCAAACTGTTTGAACCTCTGCCTGTGATCCCGTTCCAAAGTCACATCCACATTTTTGGGTATCTTTTCAGCAGCACCCCACTCTACTGGTACCAACTTACTGTATTAGTCCATTTTCATGCTGCTGATAAAGACATACCTGAGACTGGGCAATTTACAAAAGAAAGCTTTATTGGACTTACAGTTCCATGTGGCTGGGGAGGCCTCACAATCATGGCAGAAGGTGAAAGGCACATCTCACATGGCAGCCGCAAGAGAGAGAGCCAAATGAAATGGGTTTCCCCTTATCAAACCATCAGATCTCGTGAGACTTATGCGCTATCATGAGAACAGCAAGGGAAGGACTTGTCCCCATGATTCAATTACCTGCCACCGGGTCCCTCTCACAACACATGGGAATTCAAGATGAGATTTGGGTGGGGACACAGCCAAACCATATCAAAGGTAGTATATCCTTCTGGTTTTGATTTGTATTTCCCTGATGATGTTGAGCATCTTCTCATGTGCTTATTGACCATTTGTATGTATCCTTTGAAGAAACGTATATTTTAGTCCTTTGCCCTTTTTTTTTTTTTTTTTTTTTTTTAAGACAGAATCTCACTCTGTTGCATGGGCTGGAATGCAGTGGTGCAATCTCACTGCTCACTGCAGCCTCGGCCTCCTGGGTTCAAGCAATTCTCCCTGCCTTAGCCTCCTGAGTAGCTGAGATTACAGGCGCCTGCCACCATGCCTGGCTAATTTTTGTATTTTTAATAGAGTCAGGGTTTTGCCATGCTGGCCAGGCTCGTCTGGAACTCCTGACCTCAGGTCATCTGCCCGCCTCCGCCTCCCAAAGTGTTGGGATTACAGGTGTGAGCCACTTGTGCCTGGCCCCTTTGCCCATTTTTGAAATTATTTTGTTCTTGTGGAGTTTTAGTTCTCTGTATAGTCTGGATATTAATTCCTTGTTAGTTATATGATTTCCATATATTTCTCCAATTCTGTGAATTACTTTTCTTTTCTTTTTTTTTTTTTTTTGAGATGGAGTCTCACTCTGTCACCCAAGCTGGAGTGTAGTGGTGCAGTCTTGGTTCACTGCAACCTCTCTCTCCTGGGTTCAAGCAATTCTCCTGCCTCAGCCTCCCGAGTAGCTGGTATTACAGGTACCTGCCACCACGCCTGGCTAATTTTTGTATTTTTTCTTTTTTTTTTTTTTTAGACAGAGTCTCGCTTCTTCACCCAGGTTAGAGTGCAATGGCGCAATTTCGGCTCACTGCAACCTCCGCCTCCTGGGTTTAAGCAATTCTTCTGCCTCAGCTTCCCAAGTAGCTGGGATTATAGGCATGTGCCAGCATGCCTGGCTAATTTTTGTATTTTTAATAGAGATGGGGTTTCACCATGTTGGCCAGGCTGGTCTTGAATTCCTGACGTCAAGTGATCCGCCTGCCTTGGCCTCCCAAAGTGCTGGGATTATAGGCATGAGCCAGTGTACCTGGCCTAATTTTTGTATTTTTAGTAGAGACGGGGTTTCACTGTGTTGGCTAGGCTGGTCTCGAACTCCTGACCTTAAGCGATCCACCCGCCTTGGCCTCCAAAGTGCTGGGATTACAGGCATGAATCACCGTGCCCAACCCTGTGAATTACTTTTTTATTCTGTTGATAGTGTCTTTTGATGCACAAAATTTTAAAATTTTCATCAAGTCTTGTTTGTATCTTTTTTTTGTTGCCTGTGTCTTCATTGTCATATTTAAGAAGTCATTGCCAAATCCGATGTTGTGAAGCTTCTTAGGGTTTTAGGACTTATATTTAGGTCTTTGATCCATTTCGAGTTAATTTTTGTATGTATTATTAGGTAAGGGTCCAGTTTTCCCTATACCATTTGTTGAAAAAACTGTCCATTTCCTACTGAATGGTCTTGCACCCCTGTGGAAAATCATTTGACGATATATGTGAGGTTTTATTTCTGTGCCCTTGATGCCAGTACCATACTGTTTTGATTACTGTCGCTTTATAGTGAGTTTTGAAATTAGGAAGTGTGAGTCCTCCAGCTTTGTTCTTCAAGTTTATTTTGGCTATTCTAAGTCCCTTGAGATTCCATATGACATTTAGGACGGGTTTTTCTATTTCCGCCAAAAAATCATTGGGATTTTGACAGAGATTGCATTGAATCTGTAGATTGCTTTGGGTAGTATTGACATCTTAACAATGTTAAGTCTTCTAATCTATGAACATGGGATGTGTTTCGGTGTATTCATGTTTTCTTTAATTTCATTCAGCAACGTGTATATATATATATTTTTAAATTGTAGAAGTCTTTCACATCTTTGGTTAATTCCTAAGTATTGTATTCTTTTTGATAATAATCTAAATGGAATTGTGGGGGGCGGTTGCTTTTTTTTTTTTTTTTTTTTCTTTGAGACGAGGTCTTGCTTTGTTGCCCGGGCTGGAATGCAGTGGTACAGTCATGGCTCACTGCAGCTGAAACCTCCCAGGCTCAGGTGATCCTTCCACCTTAGCCTCCCAAGCAGCTTGTACTACAGGAGTGTACCAACACACCCAGCTAATTTTTTTTATTTTTTGTAGAGACAGGGTTTTACCATCTTGCCCAGGCTGGTCTCAAACTCCTGGATTCAAGTGATCCTCCCGTATTGGCCTCCCAAAGTGCTAGGATAACGGATGTGAGCCACCGTGTTTGGCTTTCTCTCTCTCTCTCTTTTTTTAACCAGATTTTAAAATAACAAGATGGTTCTGTAGTATCCTTCACAGCCAATCAATGAAAGTTTTTTAAAAATCGTTTTGATCTTATGGATTTAATTGTATTTGATGTTTTAAACCATTGCATTTATTTATTCTTATTTATGCTCAAATGATCTCGTATTTGGCCAGTGAGAGTCTATTCAGGTTGGTTCCTGAGTGCTCTTGATAAAACCCTTGTAATCCTTGCTATCTAGTATAAAATGGCACAGGCTCATCTTGTACTTTTCCTGCTCCATACCTAGAATCAACCACTTCTTCAAGGACCCCTTTAGTGTAAAATGATAAAGACAACAAACTAGGTACCATGAGTCAATTCAGATTACAGTGAATAGTTGTGAGAAGGAAAACAATCCAATTATAAAACTCTCCCAAAAGTTCTTTGGTTTGAATTATTCTGGATTAGAAACTAGGTTGGTACAGCTTATTTTTAAAAACTTTATTTTGAAATAATTATAGATTCATAGGAAGTTGCAAAAATTATACAGCAAGGCCCAGTGTACCTTTTATCCCATTTCCCCCAATGGTTACATTTTATATGATTATAGTACAATATCACAATCAAGAAATTGACAGTGACAATGTATGTATATAATTCTATGCCAAGCCATTTTATCATATGCATAGATTTATGTAACCACAGCCTCTATCAAGATCCAGAACTCTTCTATCACCTTAAAGATTTACCTCTTGCATCCTCTTTATAATCACACTAACACCTTTCTTTTTTTGTCTCACTCTGTCCTCCAGGCTGGAGCGCAGTGGCGCGATCTCCGCTCACTGCAAGCTCCGCCTCCTGGGTTCAAGTGATTCTCCTGCCTCAGTCTCCCGAGTAGCTGGGACTACAGGCTCCCACCACCACACCTGGCTAATTTTTTGTATTTTTAGTAGAGACGGGGTTTCACCATGTTAGCCAGGATGGTCTTGATCTCCTCACCTCGTGATCTGCCCACCTCGGCCTCCCAAAGTGCTGGGATTACAGGCATGAACCACTGCGCCTGGCCCCCACGTTTCTTTGCACCATTCCTTTTCTTTTTTTGAGACGGAGTTTTGCTCCTGTTGCCCAGGCAGGAGTGCAATGGTGCGATCTTGGCTCACTTGCAACCTCCACCTCCCAGGTTCAAGCGATTCTCCTGCCTCAGGCCCCTGAGTAGCTGAGATTACAGGTGCCCACCATCATGCCCGGCTAATCTTTTGTATTTTTAGTAGAGATGGGGTTTCACCATGTTGGCCAGGTTCGTCCCAAACTCTGGACCTCAAGTTATCCACCCGCCTCAGCCTCCCAAAGTGCTGGGATTACAGGTGTGAGCCACTGTGCCTGGCGCCTCGCACCATTCCTAATCCCTGGTGAACCCTAATCTGTTTTCCATCTATAGTTTTGTCATTTCAAGACTGCTATATAAGGCTGAGAACAGTGGTTTATTCCTGTAATCCCAGTACTTTGGCTGGCAGGAGGATTGCTTGAGACCAGGAGTTTGAGACCAGCCTAGGCAATATAGTGAGACCTTGTCACTACAAAAATAAAAATAAATATAAGCTGGGCATGGTGGTAGGTGCCTATAGTTCTAGCTGAGGAGGCTGAGAAGAGAGGATCACTTGAGCCCAGAATTTCAAGGATATATTAAGCTCTGATTGCATTATTGCACTCCAGCCTGGGCAACAGAGCAAGACCCTGTCTCTTAAAAAAAAAACAAAAAAAAACACAAAAAACTGCTATATAAATGGAATCACACAGGCTGTTACCTTTTGAAATTGGCCTTTTTTCACTCAGCATAATGCCCTTGAGATCCAGCAAAGCTGTTGAATGTATTACCAGTTTGTTCCTTTTTATTGTGTACTCCATGGTATGGATGTACCACAATTTGTTAACCATTCATTTATTGAGGGTCATTTAATATTACAAAATAAACCTGCTTTAAACATTTGCTTGTAGGTGTTTGTGTGGACATGTTTTTATTTTTCTGGGATAAATGCTCAGAAGTAGATATTTAAGTTTTTTTTTTTTTTTTTTTTTAAACAGAGTCTTGCTCTGTCACCCAGACTGGAGAGCAGTGGTGTGATCTTGGCTCATTGCAACCTCAGTCTCCTGGGTTCAAGTGGTTCTTGTGCCTCAGCCTCCTGATTTGCTGGGATTACAGGCGCACACCACCACGCCTGGCTAATTTTTGTATTTTTAGTAGAGACAGGGTTTCACCATCTTGGCCAGGCTGGTCTTGAACTCCTGACCTCAAGTGATCTACCTGCCTCAGCCTCCCAAAGTGGTGGGATTACAGGCATGAGCCACTGCGCCTGGCCCAATACTTAGTTTTTAAAGAAATTACAAAATTAATTATTGGCTGTATCATTTTACATTACTACCATCAAAGTATGAGAAGTCTAGTTTTCCCATATTCTCACCAGCATTTGGTATTGTCACTTCAAAATAATTATTTTAGATGTTCTAATATAACTGAACAAAAGTCTGGCTGCTCACTGCTTGAGGACCAAAACATGAGAAAGAAAGAGTGGTGAAAGGAAAGCAACTTTATTGAAATGCTAGCAGTTGGGATAGGCTAGGCTTATGTCTCCAAAAGACCATTTCAAGTGTTAGGCTGAGGGAAGGGGTTTAAAAAGAGGAGACCTGGTATGGGAAACATAAGAGTAACACAGGATGCAGGTTCCTATGTGTTGTTCCAAGGACTATCTCGAATTATTGTCTGCCTGGAGTACAGGCTGGTGCCATTTTATTTGCTGCTGAGTTACAGATTATCAGTTTTGAGGTAATTTCCCTGTAGAGGAGAATTCATTCCACAGCTGGGTCTTTTTGCCTGGGTTGTTGTAGCCCCTGGAATTTCTTAACAAGCATGCAGTTAGGTAAGTGTGCATGGTGCAAGGGAGTGTCTGGTGGGAAAGAGAGGGGAGCAGAGTTTCAAAGAAGATTTCAAGGCCATATTTTAAGACTTAGGACACAAAGTTTCTACAGTTTGTTTCAAGGTTACATCTTAAGACTAGAGAAAAAGGAGAAAAAAAGTTTTAAAATGCATTTCAAAGCTGAAATACTCAGTTACACTAATAGTTTTGTACTGGTATCTCACTGTGGTCTTAATTTGCATTTCCCAATTGGCTAATGATGTTGAACATCTTCTTGGGTTTGTGTGTGTTTGCCATCTGTATATCATCTTCAATGAAATGAAATGTCTCTTCATGTCCTTTGCCCATTTTCTAAATTGGATTGTTTGCTTTTTTTTTTTTTTTTTTGAGACGGAGTCTCACCCTTGTAGCCCAGGCTGGAGTGCAGTGGCGCGATCTCAGCTCACTGCAACCTCTGCCTCCCAGGTTCAAGTGATTCTCCTGTCTCAGCCTCCTGAATAGCTGAGATTACAGGCATGCAGCACTATGCCCGGCTAATTTTTTTGTATTTTTAGTAGAGACGGGGTTTTACCACGTTGGCCAGCCTGGTCTTGAACTTCTGACCTTAGGTGATCTGCCTGCCTCAGCCTCCCAAAGTACTGGGATTACAGGCATGAGCCACAGCACCCGGCCTGTTTTTTTTGTTTGTATGTTTTTTGTTTTTTGTTTTTTAAAGACAGCGTCTCTCTGTTGCCCAGGCTGGAGTGCAGTGGTGTGATATCGGCTCATTGTAGCCTCAATCTTCTGGGCTCAAGCAGTTCTCTCACTTTAGTCTCCTCATTAGCTGTGATGCAGGCATGCACCACCATGCCTGGCTAATTTTTGTATTTTTTGTAGAGACGGGGTCTCACCATGTTGCCCAGGCTGGTCTGGAACTCCTGAGCTCAAGCAATCTGTCCGCTTTGGCCTCACAAAGTGCTGGGATTATAGGCATGAGCCATGGTGCCCAGCCTATTTGCTTTTTTTACTGTTGAATCCTGAGAGGTTTTTTTTGTTTGTTTGTTTGCTTGTTTGTTTTGTTTTGAGAAAGGATTCCCTCTATCATCCAGACTGGAAAGCAGTGGCACAATCTTGGCTCGCTGCAACCTCTGCCTCCCAGGCTCAAGTGATTCTCATGCCTCAGCCTCCTGAGTAGCTGGGACTACAGGCATGCGCCACCATGCCCAGCTAATTTTTTTTTTTTTTTTGTATTTTTAATAGAGATGGGGTTTCACCACGTTGCCCAGGCTGGTCTACCTGACTTCAAGTGATCTGCCCACCCTAGCCTCCCAAAGTGCTGGGATTACAGGCGTGAACCACTGTGCCTGGCTGCTTTATTAAAATTTTATCTTTTTTTTTTTTTTTTGAGACAGGGTCTCACTCTGTCGCCCAGGCTGGAGTGCAGTGGCGCGATCTCAGCTCACTGCAACCTCTACCTCCTGGGTTCAAGCAATTCTCGTGCTTCAGCCTCCCAAGTGGTTGGGATTACAGGTGAGCGCCACCGCACCTGGCTAATTTTTTATTATTTTTTGTAGAGATGGGGTTTCGCCATGTTGGCCAGGCTGGTCTCGAACTCCTGACCTCAAGTGATCTGCCCGCCTCAGCCTCCCAAAGTGTTGGGATTACAGCCATGAGCCACTGCGCCGGGCCTTAAACTTTTATTTTGAAAGAATTTTATTTACCAAAGAGTTGCAAAGATTGTACATAGAATTCTCGTGTATGCTTTGTATTAACATCTTAATGTCTGTTATAACTCTAATACAACCATCAAAACTAAGATTAACATTGTAATCTTAATTTTGTAAGTAATATTCTTAACTACACTATAGACTTTATTTAGGTTTTATTACTTTTTTCCACCTTATATCCTTCAGGATCTTATCTAGGTTCCCACATTGCATTTAGTTGTCAGGTTTCCTTAGTCTTCTCCAATCTGTGACAGTTCTTTCAGTTTTCCTTGGTTTATATGACCTGCTGCTTTTGAAATATATAGGATAGGTATTTTGCAGAATGTCCCTCAGTTGAGTGTGTCTTATGTTTTCTCAGGGTTGGATTCAGGTTATGCATTTTTGGCAAGATGTCACAATATCAGGGAATACATGATGATGTCTGTGTGCCTTGTTACTGGTGATAGTAGCTTTGATCACTGGTCAGCCATGGTGTCTCATTCCTATAATCCCAGCACTTTGGCATGACAAGGTGGGAGGATTACTTGAACACAGTGATGCATGTCTGTAGTCCCAGCTACTCTGGAGGCTAAAGTGGGAGGATCGCTTGAGCCCTGGAGTTTAAGGCTCTGGTGAGCTGTGATTGCACACTGCACGCTAGCCTGGGCAACAGAGCGAGACCCTGTCTTTTGAAAAAAGGCACACACACACCCCCCTTGATCATTTAGTTAAGGATGTGTCTGCCACACTTTTCCACTTTTTCTCCTTTGTAAATAAGAAGTTTGGAGGTAGAGACTTTGACACTGTAAGATATCTTACTTTAGTACTTATTTCTTGATGCTGCCTTCAGGAGTTTTTTGTTTTTTGTTTTTTGTTTTTTAAGACGCACTCTTGCTCTGTTGCCCAGGACGGAGTGCAGTGGCATGATCTCGGCTCACTGCAATCTCCACCTCCCGGGTTCAAGCAATTCTCCTGTCTCAGCCACCCGAGTAGCTGGGACTACAGGCGCATGCCACCATGCCCAGCTAATTTTTGTATTTTTAGTAAAGATGGGGTTTCACCATACTGGTCAGGCTGGTCTTAAACGGCTGACTTCAGGTGATCCACCTGCCTCGGCCTCCCAAAGTGCTGGGATTTACAGGTGTGAGCCACTGCACCCAGCCAGCAGTTCTTACTGAAGTGTTTATTGGTGATTTTCTATTTCCTTCATTACTTCTACATTTATTATTTGGAATATTTTTCTTTTTTTTTTTCTTGTTCTTTTCTTTTTTTGTTTTTTTGAGATAGCTTCTTGCTCTTTTGCCCAGGCAGGAGTGCAGTGGCACAATCATGGCTTACTGCAGTCTCAAACCCCTCGGCTCAAGCAATCCCCCTACCTCAGCCTCCAAGTAGCTGGGACTATGGGCGCCCACTGCCATACCCTGCCAATTTTTGTATTTTTGTTAGAGATGGAGCTTCACCATGTTGCCCAGGCTGGTCTCAAACTCCGGCTCAAGTGATCTCTCCGCCTTGTCCTCCCAGAGGTGTGAGCCACCATGCCAGGCCTGGTATATTACTTTCTTTTTTTTTTTTTTGGAGAGAGAGTCTCACTCTGTCATTCAGGCTGGAGTGCGGTGGCACGATCTCAGCTCACTGCAACCTCTGCCTCCTGGGTTCAAGCGATTCTCCTGCCTCAGCCTCCTGAGTAGCTGGGATTACAGGTGTGCGCCACCATGCCTGGCTAATTTTTTTTTTTGTATTTTTAGTAGAGACGGGGTTTCACCATGTTGGCCAGGCTAGTCTGGAACTCCTGACCTCAAGCTAGCCACCCGCCTCAGCCTCCCAAAGTGCTGGTCATATTGATACTTCTGACTTCAATTCAACAACAGAGATTTCATTTTAGCATTCCTAGTTGGATCATTTGTGACGTGTTTATTCAGCAGTGAGACACCTGGCTCTCATTAACTATAGTGTATTACTCGTAATATATTTACTTATTATAATATCTAGTGTACACATAAAGAAATTTCAGAATTTGCACCCCAATACTCCTCTTTTTAAAATTCAACTTAATTTTTTTTTTTTTTTTTTTTGAGATGGAGTCTCTCTCTGTCGCCCAGGTTGGAGCACAGTGGCATGATCTCGGCTCACTGCAAGCTCCGCCTCCTGGGTTCACGCCATTCTCCTGCCTCAGCCTCCCAAGTAGCTGAGACTACAGGCGCCCGCCACCATGCCGGCTAATTTTTTTGTATTTTTAGTAGAGACGGGGTTTCACCATATTAGCCAGGATGGTCTCGATTTCCTGACCTCGTGATCCACCCGCCTTGGCCTCCCAAAGTACTGGGATTACAGGCGTGAGCCACCGTGCCTGGTCTTAATTTTTTTTTTTTTTTTTTTAAGAGATGGAGTCTCACTTTATCACCCAGGCTGGAGTGCAGTGGTGCGATAGTAGCTCACTGCAACCTCGAACCCCTGGGCTCAAGTTATTCTCCTGCCTCAGTTTTCCAGATAGCTGAGACTACAGGCAGGTACCACTGCAGTTGGCCCCAGTACTCCTTTGAGAAACAAATTTACCAACAGGTTGCAGTATTTATGTCTAACTCTTTTTGTCTGTAGTCTTACAATATCCAGGCAAAACACTGTCACTTAGGTCAGCGCCTTTCTTCCTCACACCCTTCAGTGTGCTTCATTTGGAACAAAGTTTGATTTACTTTTCACAGCCTGCGATTTATCTTTGGATCCATGTGTGATCCCATATCCTGGTTGATTTTTTTTCAATTGACATGGAGCACAATTTGTTCTTTGTTGTGCCCAGTTCTGTGTGTTTTTACAGCTGTGCAATCATGTGTCCATCACCACAGCACCAAACAGAACAGTTCTTCATCCCCAGAGTTCCCGTGTGCTGCCCCTTTGTGGTCACCTCTGACCGCTAGCTGCCATTGATGTTTTCTGTCCCTGTAGTTTTATCTTTACCCACAAATGTCACATAAATGGAATTAAACAACGTATAATCTTTTGAAATTGGCTTCTTCCTTTTACCATAATGCATTTGAAATTCATCCACATTGTTGTTTGTCTGAATAGTTTGTCCTTTTTTGTTGATGAGTAACATTCCATTGTATGAATGTACTACAGTTTATCTGTTCACCTGTTGAAGGGCATCCAGGTTGTTTCTGATTTTAGGTGATTATGAGGTCATACATATTTTCTCCTGTGTTTTCTTCTAGAAATTTCTTCTTTGGATTTTCTACCTTTGACAAAAATAGATTGACTATATGTTTGTGTGTCTTTCTTGCAGGCTGTCTGTTCTACTGTATTGATCTATACGTCCACACTGTATTGCCTGTTGCTTTACAGTTAAGTCTTGAATTCAGCTATTTTGAGTTCTGCAACTTTGTTCTTTTTAAAATTGTTTTGGTTCCTCTAGTTCTTTTGCCTTTTCTTAAGTTTTTAAAAATAAGCTTATAAGTAACTACAAAAATTTTTCTGGGTTTTTTATTTGGATTATGTTGTTTATGTAGATCAAATTGGAGAGAAAAATTCCTGTAATCCATGAATATGATGTCTGTCTCCTTTTATCTTCTTTGATATCTTTTGTGTTTCATTGTTACCTAGCACAGATTTTATTAGATTTAGCTCTAGTATTTTCCTTTTCTTTTTCTTGGTGCTATTATAAATAGTATTACTTTTTGAAATTCAAATTCCGGTTGCTTATTGCTTTTATACAGAAATACAGTTGATATTGTATATTGACTTTGTATTCTGTGAAACTTACCTACTAGTTATAGGAGCTTTTTTGTAGATTCTTTGGAACTTTATAGACAGCTGTATCATATGTGAATACTTTTACTTCTTCCTTTCTAATATGTATTCCTTTTATTCCTGTTTCTTAATTTTTTGTACTGGCTAGTACTTCTAATACGACATTGGTGAAATGACATCCTTGCCTTGTTCATGATCTTATGGGGAAAGCATTTAGTTTTTCACCGTTAAGCATGATCTTAGCTACAGGTTTTTAAAATAAATACCCTTTATCAGATGGAGGAATTTCCCTTTTGTGTTAGTTCCCCAGAGTTACCATAACAAATTAGTACAAACTTGGTGACTTAAAACAATAGAAATTTAATTTTTTAGTTATGGAGGCTGAAATCACAGTGTAGCAGAGCCACACTTCCTCTGAAGGCTCTAGGGGAGAATCCTTCCTTGCCTTTTCCAGCTTCTGGTGACTCCAGACATTCTTGGCTGTAGCAGCATGGATTAGTCAGTTCTCACTCTGCTGATAAAGACATACCTGAGACTGGATAATTTATAAAGAAAAAGAGGTTTAATGGACTCACAGTTCCACATGGCTGGTGAGGCCTCACAATTATGGTAGAAGGCAAAAGGCGCGTCTTCCATGGCGGCAGACAAGAGAGAAGTGAGAGCCAAGCGAAAGGAGTTTCCCCTTATAAAAGCATCAGCTCTTGTGAGACATATTCTCTACCACGAGGACAGTAGGAAACTGCCCCTATGATTCAATTATCTCCCACGGGGGCCAGCTCACAACACGTGGGAATTATGGGCACTACAATTCAAGATGAGATTTGGGTGGGGATATAGCCAAACCATATCACAGCATAGCTTCAGTCTCTTTACATGGCCTTCCCCTTTGTGTATTTATGGCTTACAAAGATACTCTCATTGGATTGAGGGCACACCCTAATCCAGTATGTTCTCATCTGAATTCTTACTTTAATTATATCAGCAAAGACCCTATTTTCAAATATGATCACATTCTGATGTTCCAGGTGGACATGAATCATTCTGGGACACTATTCAACCTACTACACCTTCTATTCCTAATTTGCTGGGAGTTTTTAAGTAGTCATAAATGGATGTTGAATGTTTTAAAGTGTTCTTTTCACATCTGTTGAGATAATATTATGGCTTTCTTTAGTTGATATTATGGTAAGTTACATTGATTTTTAAATGTTGAACCAGATTTGCATTCCTAGGATGTATACCACTTGGTTATTTATATATTTTTTAATATATTGATGGATTTTATTTGTTAATATTTTGTGGAAGATTTTTTGCATCTATCAATGAGGGATATTAACCTATAGTTTTATTTTTTTGTGATGTCTTTGTCTGGCTTTGATATTAACTGTCCCCAACTTAACAATTTTTCGACTTCACGATGATGCACAACCATTGCAAATTTGACATAATGTACGGTATTCAATAAATTACTTGAGATATCTAAGACTTTCTCATAAAAGAGGCTTTGTGTTACATGATTTTGCCCAAATGTAGACTAATGTATTAATAAGTGTTCTGAGCATGTTTAAGATAGGCTAGTTTAAGCCATGATGTTTGGTAGTTTGGGTTTATTAAATCAATTTCTGACTTATGTTTTTAAACTTAGGATGGGTTTATTGGCTATAACCCCATTATAAGTCAAACAGCATCTGGACTAGATTGATAACATGATTAGGACGTATCCTCATTGTGTGAAATTGATACTGTTTCTTCTTTAACTACTTGGTGTAATTTGGCCTTCAGTTTTCTTTGTTGGAAGGTTTTTAACTACCTATTCAATTTCTTTAATAGATATTTAACTGCTCGTGTTACCTGTTTTTTTTTCCGAGTGAGTTTTGACTTTGTCCTTTGTGGTCATAGAATTGTTTATAGGATCCTTTTTACAGACCTTTGTGAGGTCTGCAGTAATGACTCCTCCTCTTTTTTTTCTGATTTTGGTAATTTGTGTCATTCTTGCTTTTTTTTCTTAATGAGACTGGCTAGAGGTTTTATTAGTTTTCCTTACAAAAAAAACCCAGCTGTTGGTCTTATTGATTTCTGCTTTAATCTTTATAATGCTTCCTATATCCTGCTTGTTTTAGGTTGAATTTGTACTTCTTTTTCTAGATTCTTTTTTTTTTTTTTTTTTGAGACGGAGTCTCGCTCTGTCGCCCAGGCTGGAGTGCAGTGGCGCGATCTCCGCTCACTGCAAGCTCCGCCTCCCGGGTTCACGCCATTCTCCTGCCTCAGCCTCCCGAGTAGCTGGGACTACAGGCGCCCGCCACCACGCCCGGCTAATTTTTTGTATTTTTAGTAGAGAAGGGGTTTCACCATGTTAGCCAGGATGGTCTCGATCTCCTGACCTCGTGATCCGCCCACCTCGGCCTCCCAAAGTGCTGGGATTACAGGCGTGAGCCACCGTGCCCGGCCATTCTTTTTCTAGATTCTTAAGTCGAAAGCTTAGATTACTGATTTGATATCTTTCCTTTTTTAATATAAGCATTTAATGGCATAAATTTCTCTCTAAAGTTAAAGATGCATCCACAGTTTAAGGCTTTTGTTCTTTAATGGGGAGAGAGGAGAAAGGTTATGGTGCTGGTTCATGCCCTCCACAGAAGCTGCTGTTTCCCTCCCTCTGTACCATTAGGGAGACTTTTGTAGGACTCTTTCAGTATTTTCTACGAGTGCCTGGTGATTCTTGATGATAAGATATGCAAAAAAGGTGTGGATTTCACCTACATTTGCAGCACCTCTCTCCCGCCTCTCAACAGTGTATTCTTTCTCCACCAGTTTTGAAACGATGCTTGCTGACCTCTTCTTGCTAACGTCATGCTGTGTCTTGTCCATGTAAGCCAATGCTAATGTCTTACCTCTCTGCAAATGCCTGTCTCATTAGTTTAGGGGGCAGTTGGTTGCCCTCTGATCTCCGTATTCTGATGGAGTCAGAATACTTTATTTTGTTGTTGGAGGGTTGAAAGTGACATTCTTTCCAGCTCTCAACATTCCAAGCCTTTAGCTTTATTTTAGAGTTCCTTTGCTTTTAGGTATTTAATAGTGTTTGTCTCCCAAGAGAAAGTTAATCGCTTCTTGCTCTGATGTTAGTACTTATATAACTTAGTACTTGTATAACTGTATTTATCCCATTATGCTGTAATTATTTGTCAATATATCTGTCTCCACTCTTAGCACACTGCTTGAGGGAAATAGAAGAGTATATGCAAAATGCAAGATCTGTGACCTCCGTATACCTAGTGCTTCCTGATTGGTTGTAGGCATTTATTGTGTGCTCATAGAATAGAATTACAGTAAGATTTTAATTTATAACACAGTCCTGGTACTTTAAGATTCTGAAGAAATATTTGTTAAATAATTTGTGAATAAAATGGCTTATTTAGAAAGTATTTAGAAATGGATTTAGCTTCTATTTCCTCAGATTTCCAGATAGTTTTTTTTAAAGCTCAGTTTAATCATCCCTGTAAAAAATCTTGCTGTGATTCAGACAGAAGATTCAGTTGCGTGAATTAATCCTTAATTGCTCAAAAAATATTAACGGGGTTAAATTATTTTCTGCTCCTATTGACTTTGGGGTAATATTGTTTACCTGAGATCTTCAGAGTAGTGAGTAATAAATTACAACATTTAAGATATTTTTTAAAAAATCAAATTGGGCTAGCTTGTCATTGAAAGAGTGAAATGATATTCTCTTGATAGTATTTAGAAATAGGTTAGATTAAGAGTAAGTTTAGTTATTAGGTCCTTCTTTTAAGTGAACAAATTAAAGATATTTTTTTCAATTTTAACTGAATCTTTTCCAGATCAAATTTTCTCCGGTGGCTAAAAAGTTGTTTGTGATAACTGCAGTGAGTGCTATATCTGTAATTTTTCTGGCCCATCACTTTAAAAGAAAACGTGGAAAGAAGAAAGGAAAAATATTACCATGGGAACCAGAGCACCTCATACTTGAATACACTAAAAGAGCAGCATCAGACAAAGGTATGTGGAAATAGTTGAAGTAAGTGTACAAAAGAAATTTTATGTGTAAATCATAACTGGAATACAGTGATTTTGGTCTTTTAGTCTCCAGAATTTTCTTCCTAATATATTATTTAACTCAAAAGTAGTATAGATTTATTTTAGAAAGATTAGAAAATGTAGATAAGCAAACAAAAAATTAAAATTACTTGACATTCTGGTACCCAGAAATAACTACTGATAATACTTTCATGTATATCAGTCCACTTATATTTGTATTTAAATGTCATATTGAGACATAAAATGTTATATACAAGTAAATTATTTATGTATTTTAAGTAAAATTGTGATCAGACATTTTGTAACCTGCTTTTAAGATATTTGACAGTGTGGAAGAATGTCTTTCCAGGTCAATAAATATCCGTCTGTGCTATCATTTTTAATATATAACTAGTGTTAATCTGTACGAATGTACCCCAGTTTATTTAATCATTTCCCCATTGTTCCCTTTAGGATGTTTGTGTTTTTCTTATTTTGTGTATCCTTGTCTATTTTCCTTAGTATGTAGAGTTCAAGAAGTAAGTTGCTGTCTTTTAAAGGATCTTTAATTTTTGGTAAAGATATCGTATGAATAAAAATAATTCCTTAAACATGCTGAGTTTCTTAGTTTTTTATTATTTAGTGAGTGTGTGATATGCTTTTGTGAGTCATCTGTCCAGCATACAATTAATGAGTGACTATTTCGTACTGAGTGCAGTGAACATTGCAACAGTAATGATTGCTGTCACTTGCTGAGATTTTATTAGGTCTCAGGTAAGTGCCATATATTCAGTGCTTTATTTAACCTTACAGCAATCCTGTGAATTAGGACTATAGTCTTGTTATTGTTTCTATATTCTACATAAAGAAAACTGAGATATGCAAAAGCTAAGTGACTTGCCCAAGGTCATATAATTTATAAGTGCCGGGATTTGAATCCAGGAACATCTTAACTGCTGCATTAAGAAAAACTTATGCAGCATGGTGACTCGTTACTATAATTCCAGCACTTTGGGAGGCCAAAGCAGGAGGATGGCTTGAGCCCAGGAGTTTAAACCAGCCTGGACAACATAGTGGGACCACATCTTTACAAAAATAACAATAAAAAAATTGTTTTTTTTGGTGTGGTGGCACAGCTAGCTAGTCCCAGCTACTCGGGAGGCTGAAGTGGGAGGATCACCTGACCCAGGAGGTCAGTGCTGCAGTGAGACATGATTGCACCACTGCACTCCAGCCAGGGTGACAGAGTGAGATCTTTTCTCAAAAAAAGGAAAAAAAAATACCAAAAAACTAATGTCAGTCTTAGAAGAATGGATAGATGAGTAGAAGAGGCAGAAGTATAACTAATTTCAATACAATGAGATTTGGGTAAGGTTTAGAAGTAATTCAGAAAAGGAAATGCCTATATTTTGTTAAATTTACAGTTTAACAAAATTGTAAATTTAACATAGTCACCAGTATTTTTATACTGGTTACAATAGACCATTCAAATACCATCCTAATTTATTAGGTGAATATTCTATTCTTCATTTCAGAAGCAGATTTTAGCAGTGTTGAAAAAAGATTATATAAGATTATATAAAGATTTAGATTTTAATAATGATGTACATGTAATAATTTACACAATTGAGTGATGCATGTTTTAAAATTAGAAGCTTTCTGGATGAATATATTATAAACTCTGAAATTTTTACCTGAAATTTATTATTGGCACTATTGATACTTTTAATATTAGTATGTTTATTTGATAGGTTCAAGTTGTTCCAGTAGCAGACAGAATTTGACATTATCTTTAAGTTCTACCAAAGACAAAGGATCTCAAGTTTATAACTATGCTAATGGAGGACTTTTCAGTAAATATTCAGGTTCTGCACAGAGTTTGGCCTCTGTAAGTACAGAAAAAATATTAATTTTTAAAATTTTTGTTTATATGTCTTCTGTGATCTATTAGTTTAAGTGTCATATAGTTCTTAGTATGGAAATACTCTTAAGAAATCGTCTGAATGTGCTTTCTTTAGGCAAGTAAAATACCTTTTTGCTGACTATTAGTCAATTTGGTTCTAGGTTTCTTTGAATAAGTGATGTGGTCTCATTGGGTCCTGTGAAAATAGTGTTGATGTGGAAGTATTGCTTCAAAATTAGATGTTCTTGTTTTCACTAATTTGTGGGAGCTAAAAATTAAAACAATTGAACTCATGGAGATAGAGAATAGAATGATGGTTACCAGAGGCTGGGAAAGGTAACGGGGTGGAGGGGAAGTGGAATGGTTAATGGGTAAAAAAATATAGGCAGATAGAATAAATAAGATCTAGTATTTGATAGCACAATAGGGTGACTGCAGTCAACACAAAGTATTATACATTAAAAAGTAACTAAAAGAGTATAATTAGATTGTTTATAACACAAATAACAGATAAATGCTTAAAGATAAAGGTGATGGATACCCCATTTACCCTGATGTGATCACTACATGTTGTATATATCAAAATGTCTTATGTACTCCATAAATATTTACACCTACTATATATCCACAAAAATCAAAAATTAAAATTAAAAAGAGTTATTAATTTAAAAGAATTAGGTGTTCTGCAAGAAGCTGGACAATGCAGCCAGACTTGGTGCTGGGTCACAGTAATCACTTGATGAGCCTACTTAGGTGAAAGTATTTGGTTTGCTGAAGCCAAGTGTGAGGTTCTTCACCTCCTTCTTTGAATCATTAATACAGTATTGACTGACAAGCAGGAGGCTGCCCATCTTTATTTGGAGCATTACTATTAATGCTGATTGACAAGTGAGGAATGAAGTTAGTATTTGTTTAAATCTAATGTGATTTAAACATTAATTTAAAAAACAGGTAGAATATGTACCTGCTATTAAATACAGAACAGGCAAAAGAATATACAATGAGAGCTGGGTGCTGTGGTGGTGCCTATAGTCTCAGCTATTCAGAAGACTGAGGCAAAATTGCTTCAGTCCAGGAGTTTGAAGACAGCCTGGGCAACATAGAGAAACTTTGTCTCTAAAAAAAATAATAATAAAATAAATGTGTTCCTGATCCACTCAATTCCCCGCCATGGAGATAAACAACATTAACAATTTTTTTTTTTTTTTTTGAGATGAATTCTTGCTCTGTTGCCCAGGCCGGAGCGCAGTGGCGCGATGAGCTGGAACTCAGCTCATTGCAACCTCCACCTCCTGGGTTCAAGCGATTGTCCTGCCTCAACCTCCCAAGTAGCTGGGATTATAGGCATGTGCCACCACACCCAGGTAGTTTTTGTATTTTTAGTAGAGATGGAGTTTACCATGTTGGCTAGGCTGGTCTCGAACTCCTGACCTGGTGATCTGCCTACCTCAGCCTCCCAAACTGCTAGGATTACAGGCATGAGCCACCATGCCTGGCCTGTATTCATTTTTTCTTCATAGTTTATAGAACACCATATTCTGTTCTGTACCTTGCTTCCATATTTCTTTTTTTTTTTTTTCTTTTTTTTTTTTTTGAGACGGAGTCTCACTCTGTCACCCAGGCTGGAGTGCAGTGGCACAATCTCCGCTCACTGCAAGCTCTGCCTCCTGGGTTCATGCCATTCTCCTGGCTCAGCCTCCCGAGTAGCTGGGACTACAGGCACCCGCCACCACGCCCGGCTAATTTTTTGTATTTTTTAGTAGAGATGGGGTTTCACCGTGTTAGCCAGGATGGTCTTGATCTCCCGACCTCGTGATTCATCTGCCTCGGCCTCCCAAAGTGCTGGGATTACAGGCGTGAGCCACCACACCCGGCCCCTTGCTTCCGTATTTCACTGGAATATATAGCTGCCCTATTCTGTAATGCCTAAAAATGTACTAAATTTTTAAAGGCTCTTCTAGGATAGGAACAGCTAGATCAAAGGCCTACAGACTTTCAGTTTCTCTGTGAAACCGAGCAGCATAATGAAGAATATGCCTATTCTTTTTTCTTTTTTTCTTTTCTTTTTTTTTTGAGATGGAGTCTCACTCTATTGCCCAGGCTGGAGGGCAGTGGTGTGATCTTGGCTCACTGCAACCTCCACCTCCCGGGTTCCAGTGATTCTCCTGCCTCAGCCTCCCGAGTAGCTGGGATTACAGGCGTGCACCAGCACACCGAGCTAATTTTTGTATTTTTGCATGGTTTCACCATGTTGGCTTGGCTGGTCTCGAACTCCTGACCTCAAGTGATCTGCCCGTTTCGGCCTCCAAAGTGCTGGGATTACAGGCGTGAGCCTCTGTGCCTGGCCAGAATATGCCTGTTCTATAATGTGAACTTCCTCAATGTCTGAGAAGTGCCTCTTCTGAATTTCCTCAATTGAAAGTTGAAGCCCTTGTTGACTAGAAGTAGATAAGGTGAATTTCATGATAATAGTGTAACAAGTCTTTAGAATCACTGTACTGTACTTGCCTAACTGAACTAGTCATTCCTCTTTTGTTAAATCTTACAATTTAACAAAAATATAAATTTAACATAGTTGCCAGTATTTTTATACTGATTACAGTAGACCACTCAAATACCACCCTAATTAATTAGGTGAATATTTTACTCTTCATTTCAGAAGCAGCATAATCTGTAGGCTATATGTTGTAACTTGTTGCTCCTAGGCTACAAACCTGTACCACATGCTACTGAACTGAATAATGTAGGCAGTTGAAACACAATGGTATTTGTGTATCTAAACATATCTGAACATAGAAAAGGTACAGTAAAAATACAATTTTGTAATCTTACGGTAAGGTTGACTGTTGTATATGTGGTCCGTCATTGACCCAGATGTTGTTATGTCGAAAGTGTCTGTAGTTAGTTTGAGATGCCAGCAGAAGAGCCAAATGGAGTCACCTAAAAGGCAAATGAAAATGTGGGCTTAGATTTCTCAAAACTGAACTGGAATTAGGACAGAACTGGAGTTAGGAATTTGAGAATCATCTGCATGGAGGTGATTGAAATGATTTGCTCAGTGGACCTTGCTAGGAGAGGGCATTTACAAAGATGATAGTGGCTTTTTTATTTTAGGTATCATTTAGCAGAGAGTCAGCATTGTAAAACATTCTAAAAGAAAAATAAGCTAGCTAGCTTAAATCACAGTAGGTATAGATAAAATTTATAAGTGAGTGCTTAAAAGAATAAATGATATAAACATAACTGCCTGATTTCTGATGGAAATAAGTGATTTACCTTCAAAATACTACTCTTCTTGTGTATTTTTGAGCAAACAGGCTTAGAATAAATTGTGATTTCTAAGTTTGATTGATTATCATCAGAATTATTTCTTCATGTGGAAATTACATGGATTGTCTTACCACTAATAGGATTTATAAAAATAATTTGTAAATATGAAATATCACAATATACTATCATGAGAGAGATTTGAAGTAACTTCTGTCCATCTTAATTTTAGGTCCAGAGTGTCAATTCTTGTCATAGCTGCGCTTGTGGCAATTCTAATTCCTGGGACAAAGCAGATGAAGATGATATTAAACTTGTTAATATTCCTGTGACTACCCCAGAGAACTTATACTTAATGGGTAGGAATGAGATGATAACATTTTAAGATATTGTGCTCACATTTAATTTGTTTTGTTCTTGTTTTTTATTTATTGAGACAGACAGGGTCTCACTCTCACCCAGGCTGGAGTACAGTGGCATGATTACTGCTCATTGCAGCCTCAACTTCGCGGGCTCAAGTGATCCTCCCACCTCAGCCTCCTGAGTAGCTGGGACCACAGGCGCATACCACCATGCCCAGCTAATTTTTTAAAAAAATTTTGTAGAGATAGGGTTTTGTCATGTTGCCAGGTTGGTCTTGAACTCCTGAGCTCAAGCAATCTGCCCGCCTCAGCCTCCCAAAGTACTGGGATTACATGCGTGAGCCACCACAGTTGGTGGTAAGTTGAAATTAAAAAACTGAATGGTTCTAAGAGAAGCAACTATAATTTTAAATGTTCTTATATCTGTTGTATCTAGTCTTCATAACGTCATACATTGTGTTAGTTTAAACTAATACAACAAAATTAAAACAGCAGAAAGAGTTTTGGAGGCTAGAATTTCATTATCACTGGGCTGAAATCAATATGTCAGTAGAGCCATGCTCTCTCTGGAGGCTTAGGGGAGAATCTTTTCCTGGCCTCTTCCAGCTTTTGGTGGCTTCCAACATTGTTTGGCTCGTGGCCACATCATTCCAGTCTCTACCTTTGTCTTCGTGTCACATTCTCCTCTGTGTGTATCAAATCTCCCTATCTCTCCCTCTCTCTCTCTTTTTTTTTTTTTTTTTTTTGAGACAGAGTCTCACTCTCGCCCAGGCTAGAGTGCAGTGGTGCAACGTCGGCTCGCCGCAACCTCCACCTCCCGGGTTCAAGTGATTCTCATGCCTCAGCCTCCCAAGTAGTTGGGCTTACAGGTGTGCATCACCACCCCTGGCTAATTTTTTGTATTTTTGGTAGAGATGGGGTTTCACCATGTTAGCCAGGCTGGTCTTGAACTCCTGAGCTCAGTTGATTTACCCACCTCGGCCTCCTAAAGTGCTGGGATTACAGGCGTGAGCCACCTCACCCAGCCACCTTTCTCTTATAAGGACACTTTTGATTAGATTTAGGGCCCACCAGATAAAGTAGGATAATCTCCCTGTGTTGGGATTCTTAATTACATCTAGAAAGATGTAAGATGTTACCTTTATTTATAAGGTAACATTTACATGTTCTAGGAATTAGGACCTGATATCTTTGGGTGACCATTATTCAGCCTACTACACTATCTTAACCTAATCTGTTGACTGTTATATAATGAATCTATCAGAACTCACTTTACTAAATATGTTTTATCTAGCTATCATTTGTATTATATCCAGAAAAAAATTTTAAATAGAAAGAGGCTTTCTGTGTTTCACATCTCAGTATTTCTTGACTTGACCATGAACATGTCTATGGAGCCTCACTGGAGCCCTGAAGAAGAACCAAATGAACCTGTTGTTGAATCAGAAAATTCAAATGCTTTTCCCTGTTCTCTATTCTGTTTCAGGCTATCCTCCTTTTAGTGGAAATGCATACTAAATAAAAAACAAAACCAGTAAACTTGATGTGGCCCTGGCCAGTGAGCAATAAAGGGTTGATGGCTCTGTGTAGAAGGACTGAGTGCCTCAGAATGCATTCCTACTCTCTAGAATAGTTAGACTATCTCATCTCCAGTGCCATCACAGTGGGTACTCCTATGGGGAAAGAAGGTCTCCAGAGAGTTAAATTCACATATTTCTAGATTACTCTGTGTCTAGGAAACTTAACATTCACAGCTTCTGTTAATATTACAAGTTTATGGCTGGATATGGTGGCATGTACCTGTAGTCTTACCTACTTGGGAGGCTGAGGCAGGAGGATCACTTGAACCTAGGAGTTCAAGGTTACAGTGAGCTAATTGTGCCACTGCACTACAGCCTGGGTAACAGAGCCCATTTTCTTAAAACAACAACAACAACAACAACAACAACAACCTCAGAATATTAAAAATTCAAATTGAAGAAATGTAGAGTAAAACTAGAGATGCCACAGGGGGGTCTTTGTGTTACAGGATTAAGCTTGCAAGGAGCCCTGTGGACCACCTGGTATCATCACCCATCTGTTTCAATTCTCTTTATAAAATTGAAGACCTTAAAAAAAGATTGGTGACATATGTTTGACTTGCTGTTACAAAACTGATGATATTTGGTAGTCTGGACTATATTCTATAGTGAGGTAGACATAGTACTTCTTGAGGAGACAGGTTTTATCTTTGTGTTATACAACTCTGCTGTAAAATAATTCCTCCTGAAGCCAAGTGTGGTGGCACATGCTTGTAGTCCCAGCTACTCGAGAGGCTGAAGTGGGAGGATCCCTTGAGCCCAGAAGTACAAGACCAACCTGGGGAACATTGTAAGACCCCATCTCTAAAAAAAGAGACCAAAAAAAACTAAAAAAAATAAAATAAAATAATTATTCCTGTGTTCATATGTTCAGCCAAAATAATAAGTGTGTAGAAGGGATAGTGTGAGAAAAGGATGAAGAAATTAGAGTTGCATAACTTGGAGAAAGGAGAATAGATAGTGATATAATTGGTTTTTATGTGCATAAATGTTTTATGAGGAAGATTCAAAAGCTATTTTTTGCTACAGAAAATCAAACAAGAAGGAAAGGCCTGCATTTCATTTTAAGAAATTTTAGGCCAAGTGCAGTGGCTCACACCTGTAATCCCATAACTTAGGGAGGCTGTGGTGGGAGGATTGCTTGAGCCCAGGAGTTTGAGACCAGCCTAGGTAACATAGTGAAACCTCATCTCTACAAATAAATAAATAAATACATTTAAAAAAATAAAAGAGGCTGGGTGTGGTGGCTCACGCCTGTAATCCCAGCACTTTGGAAGGCTGAGGCTGGTGGATCACCTGAGGTCAGGAGTTCGAGACCAGTGTCGCCAGCATGGTGAAACCCCATCTCTACTAAAAATACAAAAATCAGCTGGGCGTGGTGGTACATGTCTGTAATCCCAGTTACTTGGGAGGCTGAGGTAGGAGGTTGCAGTGAGCCGAGATGGCGCCACTGCTCTCCAGCCTGGGCAACAGAGTGAGACTCTGTCTCAATAAATAAATAAATAAATAAATAAATAAATAAATAAATAAATAAATGAATAACAAATAAATACGAAATTGTATTCATTTAGGATTGTAGGTTCTATAGGTAATTGAAGAAATGACTTGAGAGGAGAGGTATTTTTTAGCTACCATATCTTAAAAACATCGAGAGAATGACTTGCCCAGATTCTTAAACAGCTTTTAAAGATCTTTTTCTTTAATATTTAACATCTTAAAAATACTTTAAAAGTTGAAGTTTTAAACTATTTTTGTTTTGTTTGAAGTGCATAATTATTTTTGTAAGCTTTGTTTTTTAATTTGGAGAAAAGGAATCACATGTTCATTTTTTTTCACACAAAGCTTTCTCTCAGCAAGGAAATGAAATTCCTACTTGGACTATAACTAACTTTTGATGGGTTCATTCAGTATCTTGCAGATTTTTAACTCTGGCCCACCAATTTATCCAAATCCACCTGTTGGGATCATAGTGGTTCAGGACACCCTTTAAGGGACAAAAGGTGGAAAAGGCTTTTATTTTAGACTTCTATATTATCTTTTCTTCAGCTTTACTTTCTTTTTTTTGAGACAGTCTTGCTCTGTCACCTAGGCTGGAGTACAGTGGTGCAATCTCGGCTCACTGCAACCTCTGCCTCCCAGGTTCAAGCCAATTCTCCCGCATCAGCCTCCTGAGTAGCCATGATTACAGGCACATATCACCACACCTGGCTGCTTTTTGTATTTTTAGTAGAGATGGGGTTTTACCATGTTGGCCAGGCTGGTCTCGAACTCCTGACCTCAGGTGATCCACCCACCTCGGGCTCCCAAAGTGCTGGGATTACAGTCATGAGCCACTGCGCCGGGCCATCTTCAGCTTTACTTTGTTCTTCTGAGAATTTATAAACCCGGTAGCTTTTTGTAAACTGGTTTCTTCTATCTTCCCATTAGTTTTCCTTTTAATTTACAGGGATATTTTGAAACATAGTTGTGTAACTATAAAAAATAGCTATTACTGTGGAACTTCTGATGAATTCATTATATTCTTTTAGAAAAATTCTGAGCACCATATACATTTGTGTTATATTTTTAAAGAAATGAAAACATATTGGCCATTTTGTCTCTGATTTTTGGTTAACTGGAACCATAGGCTGAGAATGTATTGGGAAACTAAGATTCTGTCATGAAATGATGTATGATTCTTTAGTGTCAAAATTAGACTGTGACATCAGTGATAATGTATGAAAACATTTCAGGCCCCAATAATTTTATTTTGGCATTGATTTTGCACAGTTAAAATTGTTCTGTTCTTAATTTTTAGGTATGGAATTGTTTGAAGAGGCATTGCGTCGATGGGAACAAGCTCTGACCTTTCGCAATAGACAGGCTGAAGATGAAGCCTGTGGTTCCATTAAACTGGGTGCAGGAGATGCCATTGCTGAAGAAAATGTAGATGTAAGAGTGATTGATTTGAGTGGTCTTCATAATATTAGAAGAATCAAACTTTTTTTTTGTTTTTTTGGTAGAGATAGGGTCTCACTATTGTTACCCAGGCTGAGTCTTGAACTCCTGGGCTCAAGCGATCTTCCCGCCTTGTCCTCTGAGTAGTTAGGACTATAGGGATGCACCACCATGCCAGGCTAATTTTAAATTTTTTGTAAAGATGGTGTCTCACTATATTGCCCAGGCTGGTCTCGAACTCCTGGCCTCAGGCAGCACTTTCACTTTGGCCTCCCAGAGTGCTGGGGATTATAGGCATGAGCCAAGGTGCTGACCCAAAGTAATTTTTAATGTTGATTCAGTATATTTGCTTTATGTGCATTTAATAGAACTGTTTTTTTCTTCTTCCTTGGGACAATGTGGGGTATTTCTTATTGGTCTTTTTCTATCCAGGTAGTTGTTAAATGCCAGATTTACCATTCATCAAGTTTATTGACTTTCCCAGGATATGCAAAATAAGCAGATTGATTTCTAAAGGATTTTTTTTTAAAGAAATGGGGTCTTGCTATGTTGCCCAGGTTGGAGTACAGTGGTTGTTCATAGGAACAATCATAGTACACTATACCCCGGAACTCCTGGGCTCAATCAATTCTTCTGCCTCAGTCTCCCAAGCAGCTGGGACTGCAGGCACATTCTACCTTGTCTGGCTTGGAATTTTTTAAAGTTTGATTTGTGCTTTGGGATTAATTAAGTGCCATTATGTTCATAAAAATCACATAAAGGTGTAGAGCTAGACTAGTCCTTATTGATCATTTAGTTAAGCTAGTGGTTCTCAAACTTGAGAATGCATAAGAATCACCTAGAGGACTTGTTAAAACACAGATTTGGAGGCCCTACCCCATGGGTTTCTCATTGACTAGGACTGGGGTGGATCCTAAGAATTTGCATTTCTACCAAGTTCTTGGGTGATAATGAAGCTGCTGGCTCAGGGACCTTACTTTGAGAACTCCCAATCTAGTCTAACTCCTTAATTTTATAGGTAAAGAAACTGAATCACTAAGAACTAAGGTAATTTTGCCAAAGACACAGCTAGAACCCAGGCCTCTTGACTTCTGCTGCTGTACTCTTTCCACCATCTCTCAGTTGTTTTTTATATTACTCACTTTCTTTGCCTTTTATTTAAAAGTGGGAAAAATATTTAGAATTTTAACATTAGAATTTAATTTGTTCTGTGTACTTTTTCTCTCCTCGTAGGATATTATTAGTACTGAATTTATCCATAAACTCGAAGCTCTGCTGCAAAGAGCCTATCGTCTCCAAGAGGAGTTTGAAGCTACCCTTGGGGCATCTGATCCTAATTCCCTTGCTGATGATATTGGTAAGATGGATATTTCATATGGCTTTTATGAAATGTTTACTTTTCTTTTATATCCTTGGAATCATCTGCATAAGTGTCTGTCTTACGTAATAATAGGTTACTTAAAAAAAAATAAACTAGCCAAGAGAAAAAATTTTTATCATATTTCTTTTTTCTTTCAGTTTTAATTTTCAAATGAACTAATGCCCTTAAGATACGAATTCAAGTACTTATCATAGGCAGGCTGTGACATTATTTTAAAATATATTGTGGGTGAAAAAATCTAGTTAAGAGTGTTGGAGGGAGAAAAGAATAAAAATATACAAATGGGACAGACTCAGCACTTCAGAAATACGCATATAATATTACTTAAAATACTTTAAAGAATTATGTATGTTGTGACCCACTTTAATTGCAGGATAGCTGTTGATGTAAATAGTCAATACATACATCATTATGGGTCATTACCTTTGTTTCCTACTTTAAAGAGAAAAGAGTTTTAAAGATACTTTTTAAACCGTTTTTTATTTTTTATTTTTTTGAGACAGGATATCTGTTGCCCAGGTGGGAGTGCAGTGACACGATCACAGCTCACTGCAGCCTTGACCTATTGGGCTCAAGTGATCCACCTGCCTCAGCCTCCCAAGTAGCTGGGACTATAGGCACATGCCACCATGCCTTGCTAATTAAAAAAATTTTTTTTGTGGAGACAAGGTGAGGTTTTTTTTTTCTTTTTTTCTTTTTGAGGCAGAGTTTCACTCACTCTGTCACCCAGGCTGGGGTGCAGTGGCATGATCTTGGCTCACCTCAAACTCCGCCTCCCAAGTTCATGCAATTCTCTTGCCTCAGCTTCCTGAGTAGCTGGGATTACAGGCATGTGCCACCATACCCAGCTGATTTTTGTATTTTTAATAGAGGTGGGGTTTCACCATGTTGGCCAGGCCGATCTCCACCTCTTGACCTTAAGTGATCCTCCCACCTCAGCCTCCCAAAGTGCTGGGATTACAGGCGTGGACCACCATGCCTGGCCAAAGTGAGGTTCTTGAATGAAGTCTTGGAAGAAAGGAATGATTAAAGTTGCTTCTTCAACTTCTATAAATGCCCCCAAAGAAAGAAAGAAGACAAAATTACATGGTTTTTTTGGTCAAAAATAATTTGTCTTTTTTAGTATGAAGAGGATTATTACTTTCCAACTAAAATAAAAGCTAAGGAGTTTTAACTTTTTCCACATTAGTACTGAAAAAAGCTGAACTTTGAGATATTTATATCTATGCATTTTGAGTTTAGGTAAAAGATTTTGTTTGTATTAGAATTATGAATTACTGTGTATATGTCATAAGGTTATATGAAATCTCTTTGGTCTCTGCTTTGTCATACTATTATTGTCATCAAACATTATTTATTAGACTTGAGTGTTTTTTAATAGCTTCTCTGCTATTAGCATAGGCATAATGTTTTGACATAGCTAGGAGATTACAGTCTAGAAAAAAAGTAGGCAGTATTCGTATCAACAAATATAATTTGTCAAAGCTTTATATTAATTTTTTCTACAGTTTCTTTTGTAACTTTAATTAGAATGTCGTTTATGATACTAAGTAGGAGAAAGAACAGAGAAAAGAAATTTTTTAAAACCTCAAATGTAGAATGAGAATGGAACAACTAGAAAAGTTAGAAAAATGGTGAAGTGGCATGGAATGCCACAGAGAAAAGTAAGTAGGAAAAAATTATAAGGAGGAAAGAGGAAGAGGATCCTGGGACTTTTAATGTCTTACTCTAGGAATGGAGGTTTTGTCTACACTGTCTAATCTTTGGCAGTTTCTTTTAGCCTCATTATAAGGATCTTGTGGATGTGTAGTTCTTGTTCCTTTAGTCTTGTAATATTCATCACAGATTTGGTTCTGTTTGGCATGCCTGGGCACATTTTTTCTATATCCTTCTGTAGAGGTTGACTGGGTCCGTCTCTTATTTCTTCAGGTTAAAAGGATTCCTTGGGTACAGTCTCAGAGGTCTGCTTTAGATTCTTGTTGCTTTTAGACAAGAATACCTCTGGGCATGTGGCTTAGTTTTTGGGGTCTTCAAGTTGTTTCTGAGGCAACTATTGTTAATCTGGAGCTCTAAATGGATAGGGTGGGACCCACAATCAGTCCATGCATTTAGTTAGCTTAGGTTTGGAATAAGTTCCTGACCCCACTCATGTTTTAACCTGTGCTGTCACTGCCTACTAGACTGATGTGCTTTTCTCTGTAGCCGTCCAGTTTGTTGGCCTCCTGTTGCCCTGGAGATTCCATTTAACGTGAAGCTGTTATATTTTGTTCATTTTGGGGAATTGTTTGGATATTGCAAGTTTGCATTTTTGAACTTCTGGATCAAAAGAGCTGAATTTATGGCTAAGACTCTGGGAGCAGCTCTTTTACAGCTGTTACTTGACATTGATCGAAATTGCCTAGAAGTCAGTTAACTCTCCTCATTCTTTAAATCCAAAATCATTGTATACATTTAACTTACTGAGAGGCAACTTAAAGTTAATAGTCATAAATTAAGATAGTGTAACAAATGCCTTCAGAGGCTTGGGGCGAATGTAAACCAAGTATCTATCTGATGTCAGTGAATACTTCATTGTTTTGGAATCTGCTTTGTCTAATTTGATGAACTTCATTTTTCTCCCTTAAGAATCTGGTAGGATTTCAAGATTGGAAGATTTTTTTTTTTTTTTTTTTTTTTTTTTTTTTTTTTTTTTGCAACAGTCTTTCTCTGTCACCCAGGCCGGAGTGCAGTGGTGTGATCTCAGCTCACTACAACCTCTGCCTCCTGGACTCAAGCCATCCTCTCACCCCACCCTCCTGAGTAGCTGGGACTACAGGTGTGTGCCACCACATCCTGCTAATTTTTTTTTTTTTTTTTTTATTGAGACAGAGTTTTGCTCTTGTTGCCCAGGCTGGAGAGCAATGGCATGATCTCGGCTCACCGCAACCTCCGCCTCCCGGGTTCAAGCGATTCTCCTGCCTCAGCCTCCTGAGTAGCTGGGATTATAGGCATGCACCACCATGCCTGGCTAATTTTGTATTTTTAGTAGAAATGGGGATTCTCCATGTTGGTCAGGCTGGTCTCGAACTCCTGACCTCAGGCGATCCACCTGCTTCGGCCTCCCAAAGTGCTGGGATTACAGGTGTGAGCCACTGTGTCCTGCTGAGATAGTTTTCATTCAGAATATAACAGTACCTGACCCAGAGAAGACACAAGGATGTACGTGAAGTGCTTAACAAAGGGCCCACCTAGTACATGGTAACAAACGATAGTGGCTACTAGTTATTAGTAGCTACTATTAACTAGCTTCCGCTAGCTATTACACACAGGGGGAAAGATGAAATTAGATGATGGCTAAGAAGTCTTTCCTGGCTCGACATGGTGGCTCACGACTGCAAACCCAGCATTTTGGGAGACAGATGTGGGAGGATTGCTTGAGCCCAAGAGTTCAAGACCAGCCTATTCGAGACCAGCCTTGTATAGCGAGACCTCATCTCTAGAGGAAACTCTAGATAAAAAATTAGCAGGGCGTTGGCTGGGCGTGGTGGCTCACGCCTGTAATTCCAGCACTTTGGGAGGCCGAGGCGGGTGAATCACCTGAGGTCGGGAGTTCGAGACCAGCCTGGCCAACATGGTGAAACCCTGTCTCTTGTAAAAATACAAAAATTAGCTGGGCATGGTGGTGGGTGCCTGTAATCCCAGCTACTCGGGAGGCTGAGGGAAGAGAATCTCTTGAACCCAGGAGACGGAGGTTGCGGTGAGCTGAGATGGTGTCACTGCACTCCAGTCTGGGCGATAAGAGCAAAACTCTGTCTCAAAAAAAAAAAAAAAAAGAAAAAGAAAAAGAAAATTATCTCAATCCCTACAACAACTTTTAGGATATAAATATACCTATCATCCCTATTTTTCAGATGGGGAAAGTGAGGTACAGAGGCATTAATAACTTCCCCAGGGTTACACAGCTATTAAGTGGAGGAACCCGGATTTGGACCCAGTCAAGCTAGATTTAGAGTCCTTCCTTTCCTTTTCTCTTCCCTTTTCCCTTTTTCCTTTTCACTCTTGTCACCCAGGCTGGAGTGCAGTGGCGTGATCTTGGCTCACTGCAGCCTCCACCTCCTGGGTTCAAGCAATTCTCCTGCCTCAGCCTCCTGAGTAGCTGGTATTACAGGCACGTGCCACCATGCCCAGCTAGTTTTTGTATTTTTAGTAGAGATGGAGTTTCACCATGTTGGCCAGGCTGGTCATGAACTCCTGACCTCAGGTGATCCACCCACCTTGGCCTCCCAAAGTGCTGGGATTACAGGGGTGAATCACTGCGCCTGGCCTATTCTTTATTTTTTTGAGAGAGAGGGTCTGGCTGTGTTGCCCAGGCTGGAGTGCAGTGGCTCGATCCTGACTCAGTACAACCTCCGCCTCCTGGGCTCAAGCGATCCTCTCACCTTAGCCTCCCAAGTAGCTGGGACTACAGGCACTTGCCACCATACCTAGCTAATTTTTATTTTGGGTAGAGGTGAGGTTTTGCCGTGTTGCCCAGGCTGGTCTCAAACTCCTTGGCTCAAATGATCAACCCAACTCGGCCTTCCATACTGCTTGGATTACAGGTATGAGCCACTGTGCCCAGTCGCAGAGTCCATTCTCTTAATCACCATGCTGTATTGACTTACCACTTATAGGGCAGACATCTTCCTTGAATGGGAGGATTAACTGTGAACTTTTTGTGGACAGAGTATGCCTATACCCAAAATTCCCTGTAGGAAAGGTCGGCTTAGAGCAGGCAGCCTGGAAATTCCACTGCTGACAGAGTAAGGAGACTTTTATTTCTGGTGGTGGTATGCTTTTGTGTAGATCTTTTTTTTTTTTTTTTAATTTTTCTTCCTCTATACTCATGTGGTGATCTGTAGTTAACTCATGTGTCTTTCTTCCTTTCTCAGGCTTTCTAGGCAGATTTCACACATTTTGTAGAAAGAAATTGTCAAGGTTTAATCCAAGAACAAAAGAGGCAAGCTATGTGAGACAGAGGGCCTGACTGTGACCCTGAACTTAGTGTAGTGCTAATGAGTTACTCTGACGGATTATCCTACATCTGTATAATAACTAAAAGTACGGACTGTGGATGCAGACTAACTGGGTTCAACTCCTGACATTTCCATTTATCTGTGTGATTATAAAACCTGTCTAAGCCTTGGCTTCCTCTTCTGAAAAATTAACATATAGAGTACCAATTTTATAAACTGAGGATTAAATGAAAGTTCTAGGAACAGGGTGACAATGTTTATTGGCTCGGAATTTGGAACTTCTCTAGGACACTCAGGAAGACCATCATTTTACCTCTAGAATCTTAGGCTGTCGTTTTTGTTGTTGTTGTTGTTCTTGTTCTACCTTTCTGATCCTGTATTTGCCAATTTCAAGACGTTCTTTAAAATTTCTGGTCCACTGATATCCTATTCATGTTTTCCAGTGATGCTATACTTTACTCCATTAAAAAAATTTCTTCTGTCCTTTTCAATGGGCCTTTGGGAGGAAAGAGAAGTACCTTCTTGAACTAGAAGGTAATTTGCCTACCATATTGAACTATAAATTCTGGACATTAGGCCAGGCATGGTGGCTCATGCCTGTAATCCCAGCACTTTGGGAGGCTGAGGCAGGTGGCTCACCTGAGGTCAGGAGTTCGAGACCAGCCTGGCCAACCTGGTGAAACCTCGTCTCTACTAAAAATACAAAAATTAGCTGGGTGTGGTGGCGGGTGCCTGTAATCCCAGCTACTTGGGAGGCTGAGGCAGGAGAATCACTTGAAGCTGGGAGGTGGAGGTTGCAGGGAGCCAAGATTGCGCCATTGCACTCCAGACTGGGCGACAGAGTGAGACTCCGTCTTAAAAAAAAAAAAAAGATAATAAATTCTGGACATTATAATAATAGGGTCTAAGGTTTACATTGGCTTTTGGTGAACTTATGGTTAACTAAAATTTCTAAGTTCTTTGTTATTGTTAGTTTCTTACCATTAAGCCATGTCTTCCCTCATTTATTCCTGTGCAGTTGTTCTTTTGGACAAAGGGTATAGGTACTGTATTTATTATTCTTACTAAATTGTTAGTTCTGAGTCACCATTCTGAATTGTTAAATAGTTTTAGATTTTTTTTTTTTTTGAGATGGAATTTCGCTCTTGTTGCGCAGGCTGGAGAACAATGGTACGATCTCATCTCAGCTCACCACAATCTCTGCCTCCTGGGTTCAAGCGATTCTCCTGCCTCAGCCTTCTGAGTAGTTGGGATTACAGGCATGCACCACCATGCCTGGCTAATTTTGTATTTTTAGTAGAGACAGGGTTTCTCCATGTTGGTCAGGTTGCTCTTGAGCTCCCACCTTAGGTAATCTGCCCGCCTCCGCCCCCCAAAGTGCTGGGATTATAGTTGTGAGCCACTGCGCCCGGCCAAATAGTTTTAGATTTTGATTTGACATCTAACGTATTAATTATTCTTCTCAACTTTGTATCATTCTCTAATTTGGTTAGTTTTGTATAGTTGGTAATCAGTGCTGTCATTGAAATCATTAATAAAAATTGCTAAAATGGATAATGTCAGAGTCAGAGACCTGAGGCATGACACTGTCAAATTTCCTTAGGTCACAAATAATTATTAAGATACTTTGTAAGCTTCAGTTATTCAGGATGAATAAATTCTGGAGATCTAATGTATAGCATGGTGACAGTAGTTAATAACACTGTGTTGCATATTTGAAGTTTGCTAAAAGGCTAGAACTTAAATCTCACCTTACACACCACACACACACATACACACACAATCACTCTGTAGAGGTGGTAGATACATTAATTAGCTTGATTATGGTGGTCATTTCACATTGTATACATATAAAAAAAATCATACACCTTAAATATATACAGTTTTGTATGTCATTAATAGCTCATAAAGCTGTTAAAAAAAACACTTTGTTCAACCAGCTATGAATTCAGCTGATTCTGTTTTTACATTTTTCATCTTGATTATAAAGAGACCATGGGGCCGGGCACAGTAACTCACACCTGTAGCCCTAGTTCCTCAGGAGGCTGAGGCAGGAGCTTCACTTGAGCTCAGAAGTTCGAGGCTGTAATGAGCTATGTTTGGTACCTATGCACTCTAGCCTGCGTGGCAGAGTGAGATCCTGTCTCTAGAGAAAAAAAGAGTGAGAGAGATCATGAGATACTTTTTTGTATATCATAACAAAATGTTAACTGGGAATTTAGGAAAATACAGAATTTTTTTGAAAAAGAGGCTGATATTAATTAACATTATTTGGAAATATTGCTGAGGCTGAGTTTTTTGCAGCTAGGGATTTGCCATCAAATGTTCATAGCTGGTTCTATACTCACTTGCAAATCATTTTAGTATTGGAAGGCTAATGTGGCAGATTTTATTTACTTTAGAAGAGCCTTAGCAAAATTTATTTTACTAATTTGGAATTCAAAATTTAAATAAGGATTCTACTTATTATACATTTGTACTATTTATAGAAGAGTAGTTTGCCAACTTAACATTATGGATAAGATTATAGGCGGACTGTTTAAATCCTTTCAGCATTTTTTTTTTTTTTTCCGAGACAGAGTCTTGATCTGCCACCCAGGCTGGAGTACAGTGGCACAGTCTTGGCTCACTGCCACCTCCACCTCTTGGGTTCAAGCAATTCTCCTGCCTCAACCTCCCGAATAGCTGGTATTATAGGCGTGTGCCACCACGCCAGGCTAATTTTTGTATTTTTAGTAGAGACGGGGTTTCACCACGTTGACCAGGCTGGTCTCGAACTCCTGACCTCGTGATCCTCCCGCCTCAGCCTCCCAAAGTGCTGGAATTACAGGCGTGAGCCACCACGCCTGGCCCAGCATGATTCTTTCAGCATTTTTCTTTGTAGATAACAATGAATTTATTGAAAATAAATGATGTCTATTCTCCTTTTTTTTTTTAAATAGCAGATCCAAAAAACTTCTGAGTTATCAGTATTGTGAATTATTTGGGGTTACTTTTGGTAGATGAAGTTAATAACATAGATTTTGAAAAATATATAGTATGGTTCTAACACTGGATATGGTAACCATTGCACAGCTCTATACATTTAAAACTAAAACACATTGCACACTTAAAGGGGGAGAATTTTGTGGTATGTAAATTATACTTCAATAAAGGAGTTAAAAATACACTATGGATGGTGTTAAGCTAAGCTTAAGTAAGTAGATTTTCATGAATTTGAAATAGTGCAGAATAGCATTTTATGTTAAATTGAATGCAAATCCCAAATTTTCATTTTGGGTTTTTTGGTTTTTAGAGACAGGGTCTTGCTTTGTCTCCTAGGCTTCAATGCATTGCCACAGTCATAGGCCACTGCAGGCTCAAACTCCTGGGCTCAAGCAATCCCCCTGCCTCAGCCTCCTGAGTAGCTAGGACTGCAGGTACATGCCACTGTGCCTGGCTAATTTTTTAATTCTTTTGTAGAGACGGGGTCTCACTTTGTTGTCTAGGCTGGACAAAATTTTTAAAAAGTTCTTTAAAGAATCACTTAGTTTCAAAGCTGGTGTGCCTGTTGAATTCTAATCTCTGTTTCTCTGTTGCCACATAGGTCGTGACACCTCAGCTGGTAACCAGAAATATTAACTATCCTTTGTGAATAGCCTATAAACCATACTGTCGTTTATACGCATGGGAACTTCTGCAAGTGATTTGGTTGTGTCGTTGTTTTTACTTTGGTTAAATTTTAAATCTATTTTCTATTCCGTAACATTGCCATCCAAGAAGCCATTAAATATGATAAATACTGAAAAGAAGATCTGACATTTCTGTTAATTTAGCAGCAAACATGCTGGAAATATTAGAACTAATGCTGAGAAAATAAAAGAACAGTATTAAAATAGGAGGACTTTTATTTTTAAAATGAAAAACTTCTGACAACCTGGCTCTAAAATTGCAAACATTCAAATGCATTCCTAAGCTGTGCTGTCATCTGTGTTAAAATAGAAAACAGGCTGGGTGTGGTAGCTCATGCCTGTCTGTAATCCCAGCACTTGGGAGGCTGAGGCAGGAGGGTTGCTTGAGACCAGGAGTTCAAGACCCAGTCTGGACAACATAGCGAGATACCCATCTCTATAAAAAAATTTAAGCCAGGAATAGTGGTGTGTGCATGTAGTTCTAGCTAGTCAGGAGGCTGAGGCAGGAGAATCCCTTGAGCCTAGGCATTCGAGGCTGCAGTGAGTTACGATTGGGCCATTGTACTTCAGCCTGAGAAACAGTAAGACTCAGTCTCTAAAAATAATTAAAATAGGAAATATTTTTGATATTTGGGAAGGAGGTGATACTGATACAAAATGGTTTACTAGTAATATTTTGTGTTTTAAAAGCATAAACACAGATTTTATTATAATTATTGTGGTTTAAAAGTATGCCTGCAAAAAGAAATATAGCACAGTAGTTGTATTTCAAGCCATCTTTACAATGTTTCCTATGATAAGAAAATAGCTTTGCATTAGGTAGGGTTTGAATTATGTTTTAAGGAAAGAATTCCACCCATAAAATATAACCCACTCCATATTCTATAATTTATTGTTTGCCATGTTCCATGCTGCATTTCCTTAACCATCCTGAATTAATGAATCATTATTGCATGCATTTCTAAGTGCTAGTGCACCAGGAGTTTAATACAGGCTTGAACAATAGTTATTTGTTCTATTCCTCTTTTTTTTTTTTTTTTTTTTGAGATAGGGCCTTGCTCTGATGCCCAGGCTGGAGTGCAGTGGCATGATCTTGGCTCACTGCAACCTCCGCCTCCAGGGTTCAAGTGATTCTCTTGCCTCAGCCTCCCAAGTAGCTGAGACTGCAGGTGCGCTGGGGACTACAGTCGTGCCCCACCACACCTGGCTAATTTCTGTATTTTTAGTTGAGGCGGGGTTTCACCATGTTGGCAGGCTGATCTCGAACTTCTGGCCTCAAGTGATCTGCCCGCCTCAGCCTCCCAAAGTGCTGAGATTACAGCATGAGCCACGATGCCTGGCCCTGTTGTGTTTCTCTTATAGGAATATAGGAGTTGTGCAATCACAAACAAATGAAATGAAGATTTGAGTTAGTTCTCTAAAAATGAAAATGTTTTCCTTATTCACTTATAAGACTGTTTGGTGCTGAATGTGAGACGTTGAAATCACTAGAGGGCAGCACGTTTTATCTACATGTTGGATGCCTGTGACTCAGGTGCCATTCTGTGTTGCTACTTGTAGCACTGGGAGTTAAATGTAAGTCAATACTTGCTGGCAGGCTTTGTATGCACCTGGTACTGTAACTCAGAATGAGAAAGAACGTGGAAGTTATGCAGAGAAGACATGAAATAACATTACTGTAAATTTCCATTATTGTGCAAGTTCTTCTAGCTAAAAGTATCTGGAAGTGTTATGTTTATGTTTATTTATAGCTTCTATTTTCAGAGATTGTTAAATTATATTTGATAAACTATTTTTTTGTAACTTCTGAAGGCTTAATGAAACCTCCAATATGATTTCAATTATACATAGTATAACTTAGTAATTAAGAATATGGGCTTTGGAGTCAAACTAGCATGGGTTCAAATCCTGGCTCTACCCCTCTTGCTAGCCGAGACATTAAGCAAGCCTTGACTTTGCTTAGACTCAGCTTTTTCATCTGTAATGTGTAGGAGTATATTAGGATCAACTTCATAGAACTGTGAGGATTAAGTGAGATTACATAACATATTTAGCATAGGCACATGGTAAACACTTATCTATTCATTATTATAATTATAGTCTAGCAGTTTAAAGAGGCCTGTTCTAAGCTGGTTTAAAAATTTCATAGTTATAGATAGGAGGGTGTCACATGTTCATAAGTTGTTTTACAATGATATTGTTAGTCAATTCTGCAGACAACATTCTTTTTTTCTGGGAATTAATTTGATTTTTCTCATAATAATATAAATTTGTATTTAATGAAACAAGGTAAGCCATGTTTAAACTTATTTTTTGGTAAAGTAAAAAAAGATGCTCTTTATAAATCTACCTGTTTCCAGGTTAGAAATTATCTGAAGGGTTTGAAAAAATAATTATTCTAGATGTAGCTAAGATTACTGATTTTCCCTCATCTCTGACTTGTCATGCGTAGGAGGAAAATAAAAAATGATAATGGTTATACTGCCTCTTGCTGGCATATCCTATTATTATTAATTATTATTATTATTTGAGACAGGGTCTTGCTCTGTTGCTTGGGCTAGAATTCAATGGTGCGATCATGGCTCACCACAGCCTCAACTTCTGGGTCCAAGTGATTCTCCCATTTCAGCTTCCTGAGTACCTGGGACTACAGGTGTGAACTACCATGCCTAGCTAATTTTTTAATTTTTTGTAGAGACAGGATCTCACTATGTTGCCAGGCTGGTCTCGAGCTCCTGGGCTCAGGCAGTCCTTCTTCCTTGGCATCCCAAAGTGCTGGGATTACAGACATGAGCCACCATGCCAGGTCTGGATTCTGAATAAATTAAGAACACAAAAAGAGCCTTTTTTTTTTTTTCTGAGATGGAGTCTTGTTCTGTTGCCCAGGCTGGAGTGCAGTGGCACATTCTTGGCTCACTGCAACCTCTGCCTCCTGGGTTCAAGTGATTCTCCTGCCTCAGCCTCCCGAGTAACTGGGATTAAAAGCGCCCGCCACCACGCCCAGCTAATTTTTTTTGTATATTTAGCTGAAATGGGATTTCACCATGTTGGCCAGGCTGGTCTCAAGCTCCTGACCTCAGGTGATCCACTCACCTGGGCCTCCCAAAGTGCTGGAATTACAGGCATGAGCCACTGCACCTGGCCAAAAAGAGCCTTTTTTTTTGAGATGGTGTTTTGCTCTGTGGCCCAGCTGGAGTGCAGTGGCATGATCTCAGCTCACTGCCTCCTGAGTTCAAGTGATTCTCCTGTCTTAGCCTCCCGACTACCACGCCTGACCTAAACTTTTTTTCTTAATAGCCAGATTGGACAATGTGTTAAGGATTTTTACAACTTCTTCCTTTCCCCTCAAAAAAATTCTCTGGAAGCTGGGTGTGTTGACTCATGCCTGTAGTCCCAGCTACTTGGGAGGCCGAGTGGGGAGGGTTGCTTGAGTCTTGGAGATCGAGGCCGCAGTGAGCTATGATCACACCACCGCACTCCAGCTTGGGTGACAGAGTGAGACCCTGTCTCAAAAAATAAAATAAAATAAAATAAAAAATTATCTGGAGAAGAGAATACAGAGCAAATTAACAACATTCTTACCCAGCCAGCTGCGCAGAGATTCCCTGCCTGCCTTACAATTTCTGCCAACACTTTGTCCAGCTCAGAAGGAGTGAGATCCAGAGCAAAAGTGAGGATGGGTTTGCAGACCCTGACCTTTCTCTAGAAAGTCTGAGAAGGAGAGTGAACTAGTACACACCAAGAACTAGTGAACATTAATTTTATCTTATTTTCCTCTACCTGGTTAATTGCATGCAGGTTCTCAGCATTAGCCAAGTTACTCTTCCCATGGGGAGGAGCAATTGAAGAGGTGAAGGGAGCAACTTAAAATGTAAAACCAGAATAGCTGCTGCTTGGAGATTGGAGTGGAAGTCCTATATGAAATATGAAGGTGGGATACAAAAATTAGCTGGGCGTGATGGTGCGCATCTGTGGTCCCAGCTACTTGGGAGGCTGAGGTAGGAGTATAGCTTGAATCCAGGAGGAGGAGGCTGCAGTGAACCAAGATTGGGCCACTGCACTCCAGCCTGGGCAACAGAGTGAGACTCTGTCTTATAAATAAATAAATAAATAAAATAAAGGTGGGTGGGGAGGTTTAATGGTTTCCTTTGTGACATTGATTACTCTTGACAATACATTATAATTATTTATGTACATATCGAGTGTGTTATGCTAAACCTTAAACTCCTTGTGGGCAGAAGACATACTTAATTCTATTCGGTGTCTGAAACTGGTTTGAATGTAGTATAGATAGTAGTAGGTCTGTGGGTCTTCTATGGTGTTTATCAGAATCACCTTCATAGGTTTTGCTCTAGACCTACTGAAATTGAAACTTTGGGGTTGGGACATGAAGCTTTGGGTTTGTATTTCCTAGTTCAGCCGGTGATTCTCATGTGCATTTCTGCTTACGAGGCCCTGCAGGTAATATCTGAATGATAGATATTTGGATGGATAGACTAGATGGGTAACATTAAGGTTTTTTGCAATAAATTTAAGTAAATGTTATAATTCCAGCTTATTAAATACAGAACTTTATTTTTAGTGAAGTAGAAATTTAAAACTAATTTAAGTACATGAGGAAAATATAATGTATGGTTCATGTGTATTTTATTTTAAGCCTCAAATATATAAAGTACTACTGCCAGTAAGTCTGTTTGTCTTTTTGTTTTTTCTTTTTAAAAATTTGAGACAGGGTCTCACTCTGTCACCCAGGCTGGAATGCAGTGGCGTGACCATAGCTTACTATAGTCTTGAACTACTGGGCTCAAGGGATCCTCCCACCTCAGCCTTCCAAGTAGCTGGGACTACAGGCATGTGCCACCCCACCCAGCTAATTTTTTTTGTATTTTTTGTAGACATGGGAGTCTTCCTGTATTTCACAGGCTGGGCTCGAACTCCTGGGCTCAAGTGGTCCTCCTGCCTCAGCCTCCGAAAGTGCTGGGATTACAGGCATGAGCCATTGCACCTGGTCCCAGATATTTAATTTTAATGTCATCACATTTTTCATTCTTTCCTATATGGTTTGTGCTTTTTATGTATTGTTTAGAGGGATAAAGATAATTCTTTTGTATTTTCCTTGGAAAGTGTTAAAGCTTTGTTTTTCATATTTAGGTCTTTATTCTTCTAGAAGTTGGTCAGGTATGGTGGCTCATGCATGTAATCGCAGCACTTTGGGAGGCCAAGGTGGGAGGATTGCTTGAGGCCAAGAGTTTGAGACCAGCCTGGGCAATGTAGTAAGACCCTGTCTCTACAAAAAAATAAGTAGAATAATTAATTTTATAAAAGTAATTAGCTGGGTGTGGTGGCATGCGTGTATATGCCTGTGGACTCAGCTACTTGGGAGGCTGAGATAGCAGGATCTTTTGAGCCTGGGAGTTTGAAGCTGTAGTGAGCTAGGATGGCACCACTGCACTTCAGCCTTGGTAACAGAGTGAGACCCTGTCCCTTAAAAAATCTTCTAGAAGTTTTGTTTGTTTGTTTTGAGACAGAGTCTCGTTCTGTCACCTAGGCTGGAGTGCCGCGGCGCGATCTCACCTCACTGCAACCTTCACCTCCTAGGTTCAAGTGATTCTCGTGCCTCAGCCTTCCTAGTAGCTGGGAGTACAGGCACCTGCCACCATGCCCAGCTAATTTTTTTGTATTTTTAGTAGAGATGGGGTTTCACCATGTTGGCCAGGCTGGTCTTGAACTCCTGATCTCAAGTGATCCTCCCATCTCGGCCTCCCAAAGTCCTGAGATTACAGGCGTGACCCACTGCGCCCAGCCATAGAAGTTTTTTTAAATGTATTTTATTGTTTTGTTTTTAATGTTTGGATAGGTAATTGCCTCAGCACCTCTCTTTGAATAATATATTCTTTTGTGACTGATTTGCAAAGCCCCCCCCGCCCCCCGCCGTCATATGTCAGGTCTCTTTCTGTGTGTCTTTTCTGGGCTCTCTATTTTGTTCTGTTAATCTGTTTCCTGCATTGGTTTCACAGTGTCTTAATTACTCTAGCTTTATATAGCTTTATAATAAATCTTGACACTTGGCAGGGTGAGTCCATTCACTGTGGGGCTTTTTGAGACTTGTCATGACTGTTCTTAGCCCTTTGCTTTTCCATGTGAAGTTTAGGACAGCTTGTCAAATTTCATGAAAAACCCTCTTGGGATTTTGATTATTATATTGTATTTATAGGTCAGCTGTAGGCAAATTTACATTTTCATAATAGTAACCTTGATATCTGTGAACATGGTATGGTTCTTTACTTAGGTCTTCATTTATATCTTTCATAATGTTTTATAATCTTCTTCATAAATGTCTTATATGTCTTTTTTCCTAAGTCCCTTACGGTTTCATTGTCATTATAAGTGGTTATCTTTTTTAAATTTACATTTTCTAATTTGTCATTGCTGGGATCTTAAATGTAGGTTTTTGCATTTGAATATTAACAACTCTTGTGAACTCTTATTAGTTGTAATACCAGTAATTTGACATAGGTTCTTTTGGAGTTTTTATTTAGACCACATATTATCTGGGAATGATAACACGTTTATTTTTATTTCATCTTTTCACCACGTATTCTTTCATCCCTCTTCCGCACCCCCCTCCCCGCACCCCTGCCCTATCTCACCGCTTTGGGTAGAGTGTTATAATCTTTTTATGTCTGAAGAGAGCTGTGTCAGAAAGAGGACCATAAGTCAGCTGGCCCACTATACAGAATCAAAGACTATATTTCCCTGTGGCTGTAGCCTCTCATTAAGGTAAAGGAGCATTAATGACAGAGATACACATGGAGACTTTAAAGCAGATATAGGTTAAAAATCAGTTTTTAAGTATTTATTTATTTGCTGTGTACCTTACACAGCAAACAAATACTTAAACACAACTCTGAAGCATGTGATGAAATTCAGATGAAATAAGGGCTAATGTGCCTGTTTTCAGGTTGCTTGTAGTCTGATGGGGTAACTAACACTTACACTTATGGAGCAGTTAAAAAGCAATATAAGTTAGTATATTCTTCAATACCGAGCAATTAGACTCAGAGCCTAACTTCCATCCACAAAGTAGAAGATCCTTCTTTAACTTTTCCTCTCCACTTGCATTTCTTCCCATACCTCACAATTGATGTGCCCTCAGCCTGTTTAAGAGCCTAAGATAAGAACTTGAAAGTAAACAGATCTTGTTTGGGACATATGGGTTAATTCTTTAGTTATCTGCAGCTGTTTTTTGCTGCAATATCTGAATATCTATGAAATTTATTTGGGAACTAGAGTTTCACATAAGAAGATATGTACAGTGTATTTCTGCGTGATAGTGTTACTTTCCTTAATAAACAAGTAATTTTGTAAGCTTTGAAAAGTGGCTATAAATGGGTGGCAAATGCAAAAATGTTTGTTTTATTATTTTGAGTCCAGAAACATGTCTATGCTATGTAGGTAATTTTTATACATTTCAAATATCACACAATAAAAATATATATTTATATATTTTATAATAAACAGAAATTTGTATTATCTGAATTATTTTGGTAAAAATTAGGTTTCAGTTGGCCACAACAACTGAGAGATATTCTACCAATCTCTCATGAGGAAATTCTCATCTTCCACCAAAATGTGGGATCCTACCAATCTCTAACACCAGGAATAACTAATACTTTAGGAGACTTCTGTTACTGTCATATCATGAAGAATGTGTGTGATTACATGCTTTGGAAGTTTATTTTTGTAACAGTAGATTCAGGAATTAACATTATTCTTTACACACTTTGGTTAGACTATTTGGGCAGGAATAAATTGCTGGATTTAATGCCAGTTTAGAAGTAAACTGGGTGTGAGGTGGGAGGATCGCTTAAGCCCAGGAAGTTTAGGCTGCAAGACCTTGTCTCAAAACAAAGAACACCAAAAAAGTAAACCCGATTAACAACAGATGTATCTTGTCCACAGTTTCTTGGGGACATTATATAGTTGGTATGGTTTAAATGAATAAAGTTCCAACTTATAATCTCTAATTTCATTTCTTTCTAAAATTAATTGGGCTTCATATTTTGTGTAGTTACACTTTCTGTGAAGAGTAGTATATATGTACAGTAGTAGTATTAGCAGGCAACACTGAAGCCTGCATGATAAATGTTATTTTTGTGGCTGAAACAGAGGACTTTGAGATTCTTTTATATTGATGTGTAGGAACAGATTTAGATCTTAAACCAGGAATTTTTGTGGCTTTATTGAAAGCGTTGCTTCACATATTTCAGATAAGTGTTTAGGCATCTTCCTAATCTATGTTTTTACAGAATGAGCTCACAGAATCTTGGGTCTGTAATATTTATTTAGCAAACATTTAATTTCCGAGTATATGTCAAACATGGTATAAGACACTGGAGAAATAAAGATGAAGATTTCATCTCTGCCTTTAGGCAATGCAGAGTCTAGTTTTGGAAACAGGCATTAAAAAATACACAGACGGTGGAGTAAGTACATAATAACATGTTTATAAAGTGCTATGGGAACACCAAGGAAAAGCATGTGATTATTCATGGAGCGGGGCTCATGGGAACGTTTCACAGGAGGAGTGACACTTAAAGAAAGATGGTCTGCTAGGGATACAGTTGAGAAAAGAGCATTCCTAGCAGAGGGAAGAACATGGATCAAGGTGCAGAGTGGAGCCTGTTTAGGGAACTACAAGTTCTTTGATATGTTTTGGAAACACAATATAGGTGGGGAGTGGTAGGAAATGAACCTAGAAAGCTGGGCAGGACATAAATTATGAAGGTCCTTGCTTTGTACCTTTAGACCAAAGGGAGCCATTGAGGATTATAAGAAGTCATAATCAAATTTATGAGTTTGAAGAAGTCTGGAAGTGTGGCTGGCACAGTTTAAATATTTTATCCATTTTTGTTGCTGCTCCTTTATAAGATTTTATTGAGTCAGTGAGACATCCTTTAAGGGAAAATTAGAGATTTTGCCAGCTTAGTACTGACTGCACAAATTCTCTGGCAGAGCATAGGAAAAGCTGTCAAGTAGAACCTCTTGGCCACTAGAGAGATGTTATTCTTCTTTTTTGGTAAGCAGCCAGATAGAACATTTAGAAATACTGAATGAACTTGGCAACAAGAGGAAATACCTCAGCCTAACAACTTACATCAAATGTCAGCCCCAAGTTGAAGCTCTGAGACCTTGTCCTCTCCCATTCCTGCAGAATCATTGTGGTTGGAGGATAAACTCCCTGAGGGTTTATTTTTAGGGAATGATATGAATTGCCAGCTTAAGTTGTATACTCAGACATCTAAATATACAGAGTACACATTGTACAACATATGAGAAATTTGGCTTAGTAATTTCCTCCCATGTGTAAGGCTCATAATCTTATTTTTAAAGGGTTTAGTAATAACACAAAATGAAATCTAACTGGTATTATACAAGTTAAAGTAGGTTCAGAGAAGAAAGCAATATAATGAAAATTGTTGGGGTCCCAGAAACATGAGAAATTTCTGGTGCTTGCCTTTGCCTGTTTTTTATTGAAGTTATGTCTTAACAGCTTGGATTTCTATGTCCAGGACCATCACTGCCCATATAAGGCCTTTATGTGATTTAGACAAAGGGCCATCCATGTAAGCCCCTTGGGAGAGGACCTTTGTGCCAAGAAGAAGGTCCACTTTCCTTTAGGAAGATGCAGGTCTAGTATTTGGGCTGGATTTCTGCCCCGACTTATTCCTGTGGCAGGGGACCTTTGTGTAACATACAGAATGACCAGTTGTACCTCGTGGCCCTGCTCAAGTCTCTGTAACTGCAGACCTAATCTTAATGACTTCTTGCTCCAGTTTGGGTTAATCTAGTCACTTCTTTCTTCTTTAAAGAAAAGGGGGGAGGGTGTAGAAAATGCTGTTACTCTTCTAAAGTGTTTGAATGGTTCCCATTCCCTTTCCTTGTGTTACTCACTTTGCATTGGCAGCTGTACTTCCCAGTTAGGAATCACAGTTGTTGTGTTGGTCAATCATAGTATATAAAAATTTTGATAAATAGGGAATGCCAGAGACAACTATTGTGGAAATCTTCTTTTGGGTAATGTCAGGCTGTTTTGTACATATATTATTTCACATGGGTGAAACTTTATATGTCATCACAAATCAAGAACTTTGACAAGTTCTCCTTTTTTCTTTTTTTTATTATTCCCACCACCTCATCATATATAACTTTTTTTTTCTTTTTTAGAGGAACAGGGTCTCACTCTGTTGTCCAGGCTGGAGCGCAGTGGCGTGATCCTAACTCACTGCAGCCTCAAACTCCTAGGCTCAAGTGATCCTCCTGCCTCAGTCTCCTGAATAGCTGGACTACATTGTGCACACAACCATGCCTGGCTAATGTTTTTATTTTATGTAGAGATGGGATTTCGGTATGTTGCTTGGGCTGGTCTTGAACTCTTGGGGTCAAGTGGTCCTCCCGCCTCAGCCTCCCAAAGCACCAGAATTGCAGGCATGAGCCACTGCACCTGCCCCAAGTTCTCTTTTCTTTTGTTTCAGTGGATTTTATTGTTTCTCTTTTCAATATTGAGGCACATTGAGGTTAAAAATCAAGAAAATATCATAACTCTCTTAGTTTTTCACTTTCTGAAATTATGTTGTTTCTGATTTTTATATTCAACTTTGTTCTTTCTCTCAAATTATACTGTAGCATTTTAAAACAAATCAGAAAATAAAAATTATCCACAGTATGTATGGGCAGATAGTCATACAGAATAAACAAAGAGCAGCAGTGGTTTCCTAGACTTGATTATTTAAACAAATTATAACAGACTCTGTTTGGAAAATAGCTCATCTTGTCGACAGCAGAAGCTTTTCCATTGTTAATAAAAGCATACAAAGGACAAGGTTCCAAGTCATATTTTAACTGCTGAATATCACCTGGAGAAAAGCTGTTGACATAGAAGTCAGATGACATTGAGACAATTGGCAGGCTTCCTCTTGTTGCTCCTGTTATAAAATCTGCAGTGGACAGCCTGGATTTTAAAAGAAGAGTGGCATCTTTGGAATCTCTACTAGAATCTGCTGAGGTTAAAATAGACCCAGTGTTTTCTAAGTGACAGAAAATAGAATGTGCCTAGGGATGGCAAAAGTGAAATGTAGAAAACCCACTTGGATTGGTCTAAGGAAATAGATCCAGGCCTGAAATTCCAAGTTCCAGGACTTCTAGTTTTCTTTAAAACTTTTAAAGCAAATCCTGCTTTGGAAAAAAACTCAAGTAATATGTGAATTATGAGATTGTGAAAGAAGGGTAAGGCTTGAATCCAGTCAGATTTTTGGCCTAGAATATGTGACAATTGAGTTAAGAGTAAACACTATGGTTTTAATGTACTTCCAAAGAATATCATCGTTGATATCTGTGTACAGTGAATGCTTTAAAAGTTCTGGGTGATTCAGACAGTTTAAATTTTTTTTAATTTTAGATTTACTTATTTTAAAATGTTACCAAAAATAAAAAAGAGCTGCTTCACTGAGAGCCAGTGTGGTAATTTACAGAGTATTTTAAATTTAATGTACAATCAACCAGTTTGGGGAAAGCTTTTTAAAATGAACTTCTAATGTTCATTATCATTCATTAAGGAGTGTAAGCTGCATATTTCAGGTTTACAAGATAGTAGTATAAGTTTAGTTAATTTAGGGCTGGCTATTAGAAACATAAGAAATAAGCCAGGTGTGGTGGCTCACAGCTGTAATCCCAGCACTTTGGGAGGTCAAGCCGGGTTGATCACTTGAGGTCAGGAGATTGAGACCAGCCTGGTCAACATGGTGAAACCCCATCTCTACTGAAAATACGGAAATTAGCCAGGCGTGGTGGTGCACACCTCTAATTCCGGCTACTTGGGAGGCGGAGGCACAAGAATCGCTTCAACCTGGGAGGTGGAGGTTGCAGTGAACCAAGATCGCTCCACTGCACTCCAGCCTGGGCAACAGAGCGAGACTCTGTTTCAGAAAAAAGAAAAAAAAAAAAAAAAAAGAAAGAAACGTAAGAAATTTAACAGGGTTCTGAAAACAAGTTAAAGTCATAGGCAAAATGACCCAGAGTAAGTATATGATAGGCTCTCTAGAGATTTTCATGTCCTGGGGACAGTCCATTTATAATAATAAATTTTAGTTTACATGAACAAATATGTAAGCGTTTGTTATGTGTTCAATAATCTCCCGAGAACTGTACGAACCACCAGGAAAAACAAAAAGGGAAAAGAAGGAAAGTAAAGTCCCTCCACTCAAGTTATATTACAAATGGGAATATTGAGGAACAGAGAAGATAAGAAACTTGCTCAAGGTTACACAGCTAATAAGTAACAGAGTCAGTATTGGAATTCAGCTCTAGAACCCATGGTTTTAACGCTTTTGCTATACTGCCTTACATAGGAGCAAAAAATTAGATAAATTTTGGAGGATGTTTACAGGGGATAGTACTTGAACTGAGTATTAAAAAAAATGTGCTTATGGGTAGCATGGGGCAAAGGAGCAGAAGGAGAGTAGGATATATGTAGAGTAGAAACAGGAGGAACCAGAGGCTTGAATAAAGAATGCATTTGGTAATGATAGTAATAGAAAAAATTATTTTATACTCACGATGGACCAAGTACTGTGCCTCCACAAATCTCATTTAACTTTTGCAACAACTCTAGGAAATTAATATTGCTATCCTCAGTTTACCTAGGTGGTAAGTAGCAAATCTTAGGATCAGGATCCAGGTGCTGGCTGGCTGAATCAGAAACCACGCTTTTACCCATTACATTACTGTATGACAAGTGGGGATATGGTCAACATACCCTCAGATAAAGCAGTAAGTTTTTTTCTTTTTTTTAAAAGTAATTAATGGAAAAGAACATTGGATAGGTAGGATAATCAGAGATAATGGAAAGCTTTGGAAACCAATAGAGGAGCCATTTGATTAGAAAATGGCTTTTTTTCCCAAGTTACAAAAACTCAATATACATAATTAGGCTATTCTTCTCTAATGATTACATATGTCAAGTAAAATAGTCTGTGAAAGCACTTAGTATTGCTTGGACATATAATAGTGACTCAAAAACTGTAAGCTGAATCTGAGTCTTCTAAAGAACTTGTAAGCTCTTTGCACTGTAGTGAAAATATGAACAACAAATGCTCTAACAGCAATGTCCAATAGAAATATAATGTGAGCCACAAATGTAATTTTAAAATTTCTAGTAGCCACATTAAAGGCTCGAAAGAAACAGATAAAATTAATTTTAATATATTTTCTTAAACCCAGTATGTTTTAATAAGATGTTTTCTCTTTTTCGTTGCTAAGTCTTCAGAATCTATTATGTATTTTATACTTACTGCACATCTCATTTCATGTGTTTAATAGACACATGTAACTAGGAGCTGCTGTATTGGACACCAGGGCTCCATAGTTTTATAGCACAGCATCTGGTATCAGATGACCTGAGTTTGAATATTACCATTCTCTTTCTTAGATGTGTAAGTATGTAGCAGCTACTTGGCCTCTCTGTGCCTTAGATTCCTGATACATAAAATGAGAAAACTAATAGTATCTACCTCATCAAAGGGTTATTGTGGGGATTGAAAATAAGGTGGTATATGTAAAGCATGTAACTTGGTATCTGGCAAGTATTGAATGAAAAATAAATGTTTATTTTGATTAATTGCATCACGCTTCTATTGTTATGATTAAATAGCAGACATTCCTTAGTTTCCATGTCTTCTCCTTCTTGAAAGTGTTTGGTTATCCCCACTTAAACATTCCCACTTAAAATTCTAAACCAATCACTAAATAGCAAAGTAAGGTTGCAGAGCTGGAGAAAAAAGGTTATGAGTGGTATATACTTGGCATTATACACTACTACTATTGTTGGTATTCACTACAGGGTACAAATAAATTATTTTCAATTTGCTGTTATATTTAACACTCATCAAGTCTTTTGACTTTTGAATCTAGCATCATTATATATGCTTTCTCAATCAGGTTATAAAATTCGTGTCTGGTAATGATTTACAGCATCATTGGCAACACTGAAATATAGAAAGCATTCATTGTCTTACCCTCCTTCCTCCTGCCTTTGAAGCTCTGATTGAGCTTTTTCTGCTCTCAGCTATTTGGGACCAAGACATATAGTTGATATTGCTTTCTTTTCTTTCCTTCTATTTAAATCCTTAGAGGAAAGTGCACAAAACAAAAAAGTACAATGATTTATCACACATTCTTATGTAACTATCATGTACAGCAAAATGTAAAACATTGCCAACTTTCCAGATGGGTCTTCTTGTAATCCCTTCCAGTCACCTGCAGAATGAGCAACTGTCCTGATGCTCAGGCTAATTACCTTTTAGCTTATTTATTTATTTACTATTTATTTATTTATTTATTTTGAGATAGAGTCTCACTCTGTCACCCAGGCTGGAGTGCAGCTGTCCTGGTGCTCAGGCTAATTACCTTCTATCTTATTTATTTATTTATTTTTTATTTAGAGACAGAGTCTCACTCTGTCACCCAGGCTGGAGTATAGTGGTGCGATCTCAGCTCACTGCAGCCTCCACCTCCTGGGTTCAAGCAATTCTCGCGCCTCAGACTCCTAAGTAGCTGGGATTACAGGTGCCTGCCACCACACCTGGCTAATTTTTGTATTTTTTGTAGAGGCATGGTTTCGCCATGTTGGCCAGGCTGATCTCGAACTCCTGACCTCAGGTGATTCACCCACCTTGGCCTCCCAAAGTGCTGGGATTACAGGCATCAGCTACTGCGCCCAGTCACCTTCTGGCTTTTAAAAATAATTTTATCACTAAGTGTGTTTAGTTTTGTCTGTTTTTGAATTTTGTGTGAGTGAATTTAATAATAGTTTTTCATTATGAATGAATTCTGCATGTAATTCTTCACTCAGCATATTGTTAGATTGATCCATGTTACTGCATGTAGCTGCAATTCATTTATTTTCATTGTTGTGTAGTATTTCATTGTATGAATATACTACGGTTTGTTTATTCTATATTTGGACATTTGGTTTTTTTTCCAGTTTGGGGCTATTATAAACAGTATTATTATGAACACTCTTATGCATATAAGCATACATTTGTGTAAAACACACCCAAGGGTAGAATTGCTAGGTCATAGAGAAAGCCATCTTGAACTTTCATAGGTAATGCCAAACTTTTCAAAGTGGTTCTGCCAGTTGTTTCCACCAGTGGTGTGTGAGAGTTTCCACTGACCGTACATCCTCGACCAAAATAATAATAATAATAATAATAATAACCATTTTCCCCCAATTTTAGTGATTCTGGTAGGTGTGTAATGATATTTCACTGTGGTTTTAGGATTTTTTTTTTTTTGGCTGAGAAAAATTCAGAAGTTTCTGAAAATATTGACTAAGATGAAGCCTTTGGTTTTTTTCTTTTTTTTTTAGAGACAGAGTGTCATTCTGTCACCCAGGATGGAGTGTAGTGACACGATCATGGCTCACTGCAGCCTTGAACTTACGGGCTCAAGCGATTCTCCCGCATCAGCCTCCCGAGAAGCTGGAACTTTAGGTGTGCACCACCACGCCCTGCTAACTTTTTAAATTTTTTGTAGAGCTGGAGTCTCTCTCTATTGCCCAGGCTGATGTTGAACTCCTGGGGCTCGAGTGATCCTCCCACCTCAGCCTCCCAAAGTGTTGAGATTACAGACGTGAGCCATTGCACCCAGCCGCCTTTGGTTTTCAGTTTTCCATGCTGTCACTGTCTTTTAGTACCACAGTTGAGTTGATAAAACTTTTTGTTTTGTTTTGTTTTGAGACAGACCCTTGCTCTGTCACCCAGGCTGGAATACAGTGGTGCAATCTTGGCTCACTGCAGCCTCTGCCTCCCAGACTCAAGTGATCCTCCCACTTAGCCTGCCAAGTAGCTGAGACTACAGGTGTGTGCCACTGCACCACCTAATTTTTTGTAAAGACAGGGTTTTGTCATATTGCCCAGGCTGGCTTTGAACTCCTGGGCTTAAGAGATTTGCCTGCTTCAACCTCCCAAAGTGCTGGAATTACAGGCGTGAACCACTGTGCCTGGCCAAGAGTTTATGACACTTTTAAGAAAGAGTATTTTAAAATTTAATTGGATGCATGAAAGCAGTTAGTTTGGGATATTGCCCAAGATTCTTTCTTTGTACTTTTTATTGTCGTATCTAAAAAACAGATGTATTATTTCTCTTTGTAATCATTTAGCTGCCATTCCAGGAATCATAACAATTACTGAAATAGGAGGTATAGTCTATGGTTTATGGACTTGGATTTAGTGAGTAAATCCTTCTAGTTCCTCTGGAAGTGAGCCGTTTTTCTTTGTTAGATTTTTTAAAAAATAAAGTACAAGTATGGTAACTGATCTGGATGACATTGAATAGCTGGTTATTGTTGACTAAAGTAAAACAGACTTTTAACATCAGACATGGGTAATGTCTGAGAGGTAAAGTGGCACTAGATAAATGTCTGTATTCTACTCTGAAAATAGCAAAAGCCATATGGAAACAAGAGTTAATTGACTTGTAAATTTAATCCCACTCTGGGCCGGGTGCAGTGGCTCTCACACCTGTAATCCCAGTACTTTAGGAGGCGGAGGCGGAGGCGGGCGGGTCACCTGAGTTTGGGAGTTGGAGACCAGCCTGACCAACATGGAGAAACCCCGTCTCTACTAAAAGTACAAAATTAGCTGGGCGTGGTGGCACATTCCTGTAATCTCAGCTACTCGGGAGGCTGAGGCAGGAGAATCGCTTGAATCTGGGAGGTGGAGGTTGTGGTGAGCCAAGGTCGCACCATTGCACTCCAGCCTAGGCAACGAGCAAAATTCTGTCTCAAAATAAATAAATAATAAAATAAAATAAAATAAAATAAAATAAAATTTAATCCCACTCTGATAATGCCATGACATAATGAAAATTGTAAAACTGTGATTTCTTTTTGTGAAATACTGAGAATGGAAAATAATTAAGATAACGCTTTGAAGGTTGTACATGAGGATTAAGTTTTGTATAAAAGCTCAGTGTGTGTGTATTTGTGTTTAAAAAGCCTTAATATGCACTGAAAAGAGAATTATGGGAGTTTTTCTAATTGAGTGTCCCAAAATACCAGTTTGATAGCTGTTTATAAGTGTGAAACAATTATGTTGTTTTATTCTCTAGTTTAATGGAAAAATGTAAATTTCTAAAATATTTTTATAATGGAATAATTTAACCTCAGATTTTATCCCATTAATAGTCATTTAGTAGTAGAAAGATTTTTAAGATGAAAAGTTTTAGGTACTTTAAAAGGATTGATGTAAACATCATCTGAAAACAATTATAATTTAAACTTGGAAGGTAAATACTTAAAATGTAAAGTCTGATCTCACCAAACATAAAGTAGGAAAAAAATATGTTACATGTATGGTTATTTTTGGTACTTAATAGGAATGAACCTTGTACCATGTGGCTTATTCTGTCTTCTGCTTGTGGTAGAAGCAGAATATATTCTGCTTCTATACTAGGAATTCTATACTAGGAATTCTATACTAGAAATTATATTCCAAGTAGAGCTTGGAATATAATTGATTGTACAACTTTTGATTTAAACATTTAATTGAAGCCAGATTGATGTTTTGAATAAAAAAAACCCCATACTTCCTGGGTAGAGTCACAAGTTGTGTTTTTTGGTGCTTAGGGTTTTAAACAGAATTTGACAGATTTCTAGTAGAGGTAATAAATTTTAATTTTGGGAAAATTGTGAAATGAAAATTTGGATGAATCAAAGCCAAGGAGACTTCTGCTTTCTTTCTTTTCTTTTCTTTCTTTGTTCCTTTCTCCCCCTCTCTCTCTCTTTCTTCCTTTTCTTTTTTCTTTCTTTTTTTTTTTTTTTGACAAGGTCTCACTCTGACGTCCAGGCTGGAGTGCAGTGGTGCAGTCATAGCTCACTGCAGCCTCAAACTCCTGGAGTCAAGCAGTTTTCCTGTCTCAGCCTCCTGAGCATGTGCCACAACACCTGGCTATTTTTTTTTTTTTTTTTTTTGGATGAGGTCTCACTGTGTTTCCCAGGCTGGTCTCAAAACTCCTGGACTCAAGTGATCCTCCTGCCTCAGCCTTCCAAAGCACGGGGATGATTACAGGCATGAGCTACCTCAGCCAGCTGGTTTCATTTTAAAGAAGATAGTGTCTGACAAATTTGGCAGATTCAGAATCAAAATAAGAAAAATCTATATAAGTTTTATTCTTTGCTCTTTCATACTTATGATACGTTTTGAAGTTTATCACTTGTTTTCTCCATTATAGTCACATATGTAAGCAGGAAAGTATTTGTTTGAAAATTTAATGTTAACAATTAGATTCCTGATAATAGTACATGAGGATATTCATACCCACATTCCGAATGACAAGTATTGCTAACAGCCTGTCTTGATAGGGCGAGATTAACCATTCCAAAGAATTTGAACTTTTTCAACCTTTTAAACTTTTGGGGGCATTTATATTTGACCCTCAGGTAAGCAGAGTAAACATCAAGGACCTAGGTCTGATTGTTTTTGACCATTCAGTTTTTAAAGTAGGTCTCGTTAAAGCCTTAAAAAGTCACAAATATCTTCTTGAATTGTTTTTTTTTTGTTGTTGTTGTTGTTGTTTTGAGACGGAGTCTTGATCTGTCCCCCTGGCTGGAGTGCAGTGGTGTGATCTTGCCTTACTGCAACCTCCACCTCCCGGGTTCAAGCAATTCTCATGCCTCAGCCTCCCAAGTAGCTGGGACTAGAGGTGCGCACCTGGCTAATTTTTGTATTTTTTTTAGTAGAGACGGGGTTTCGCCATGTTGGCCAGGCTGGTCTCGAACTCCTGATCTCAGGTGATCTGCCTGCCTCAGCCTCCCAGAGTGCTGGAATTACAGGTGTGAGCCACTGCACCCAGCCGTGAATTGTTTTAATTGATCAGCTTATCACAAGTGACAGGCCGGATATTTTATGTTAATAATATAGTTGATTTGAATGAACCTACAAGTTCTTCTAATTTGGGCAAGACCACTTGCAAATAAATTGCTCTGTTTCAAACTAGCTGTGATATATGCTGACTTCACCATGTATAGTAGATAATCCAACTCTGGTTATAATGTACTAAAAAGCCCTTTTAATAAAAAATTAAGCTTAATTCCTTTTTAAATTAAAAATGAATATTTGCTTTGTAACACTGTCTCCCCTACTTGGCAGAGTTTCAGATTCAGTTAAACAATGGATACTTACTGTTTTCCTTTTGACACTGGTAGTCTAAATAAAGACTGGGGGAAAAAATCAAAATCAAACTATGGAATGTGAAATACCACAATGATGTGGAATATCACTTTCTGAACTTTTCACCTTTTACTTTTAAGATAAAGATACAGATATCACCATGAAGGGTAATGTGGAAGACTTTGGCCTGCGAGACACCTTGAGCGTCGCATCCACGGATTCCTTTGCTTCCGCAGCAGAGGTAGGACATATGTGTTCCTAATGAGGATTTCTGTTTCTTTTTTGGTGGAAACAACATTCTTGTCATTATACTGTAATTCAGTTTGGTCACTATTTATTTAGCATGTACCATGTGGTAGGTGCCAGGATACAAAAATGAATAAATCTAACATGAAAATAAGCTCCTACAGGAGCTTACACTCTCTTTAAGGAGATGGACCTGTAAACACATGGTTTAGATGGGCACTTTCATATACTGTAGATTATGGGTGAGGCTTATAAATTAGTATGTTAATGGAAAGCAATTTTTCAACTTATATCAAGAGTCTTAAAAATGTTCAATTTCTTTAGTTCAGAAATCATACTTCTAGATTTTTGTTCTAAGAAGGTGATCAGATTCAAAGATTATATATATATATAAATATTCACTGTTGGCCAGGTGCGGTGGCTTACAACTGTATTCCCAGTACTTTAGGAGGCTGAGGTGGAAGGATTGCTTGAGCTCTGGAGTTTGAGACCAGCTTGAGCAACATAGTGAGACCTTGTCCCTACAAAAAATTTAAAAAATTAACCAGATGTGGTAGTGAGTAGCCTATAGTTCTGGTTATTCAGGAGGCTGAGGTGGAAGGATCCCTTAAGCCCAAGAGGTCAAGACTGCAGTGGGCCATGATTGTGGCACTGCATTCCAGCCTGGGTGACAGAACAAGACCCTGTCTTAAAAAAATAAATATATATATATATATAGATAGATAGATAGATAGATATAGATATATATGTATATACACACACACACATACACACATTCACTGTGGCATTTTAGTAACAATGAAAAACTGAAAACAATCTAATGCCAAATTATGACACATCTGTAATTAGAAATGTTATAGAGCTATAAACATGTTTCCAATAGTTTTAATGACATGGGAACATATGTTAAGTGAAAAGATTAGTATGTAAAGTTTTATATAGATTGTATGATTATAATTTTGTAAAAAGGAAACAAACGTGTGTGATATATAAGGATATAGGCAGAGGAAAAAAGGCTAACCATAAATAAACAGTAGTGATTACTGAATTATAAATCTGTGGATAATTTATTTTTCACTGAGATTTAAATTTTTTACCAAAAGAGACTGCTTGCAAAGAGGTCATCTTTTTGTTTTAATTTTTGTACTTAAAACAGCTTTAAAACTTACATGTGGCCAATTTTATCTCAGAATATTTGCATTTTTTACAGTAGATTTTGGATATAATAATTTTAGGTGCTCTTTTTTCATAGAAATAGTATTATGCATCTGGCCAGGCACAGTGGCTTATTCCTGTTATCCCAGAACTTTGGGAGGCCGAGGCGGGCAGATCACCTGAGGTCAGGAGGTTGAGACCAGCCTGGTCAATATGGTGAAACCCCATCCCTACAAAAAATTAAAAAATTAGCCGGGCATGGTGGTGCATGCCTGTAATCACAGCTACTCAGGAGGCTGAGGCACAAGAATCGCTTGAACCTGGGAGGTGGAGGTTGCAGTGTGCCAAGATCGCACCACTGCACTCCAGCCTGGTCAACAGAGTGAGACTCTGTCTCACACACACATGCACAGAAGTAGTATTACACATCTATAACTGATGTGTGAATTTTATCTCTAGTTTGGAAGCTTTAGATATTCCAATACCTGTACCTTAAACTTTGGATCTGCCTTTTTAAAAGCAGTACTGATTCATAATATCTTTTATCCTCTCAAGGTTTTTCTATATGTGTATATTTCAGCCATCACTTACAGTATCATCTCCTAATTGTTTACATTAAAAAAATTTTTCCACTTATAAGTTTGCAGTAGACAGAATATATTTACTTGTTCTATGGGAAAGCTGTTTCCTCTTCCTTTTACTGTTCATTATATACATATTTGTCTTTCTATTCTGTAGATACTATGTCCTAGGTTGTTTGTAAGGAGAAAAATTGCTATTCACTTTGCACTTTTTTCCATTGTGAGGAACAATATACCTAATTGCTCTAAAGTTTTTTTTCTAATATGCAACCTTAAAAAATATTTTGCTAAGTGTTCATTGTACTCACTTTAAATTTATTGTTTAATAAAGTTTAATAAAAATTATTAAATACTTGTGGAAAACAAAATGCATGAATATACATGAAAAGGACTTACTATTCAAGAAATACCCTAAGAATGCTTCCATGGTATAAATGTATGGTCTCAGAATGTGAATGTTCCAAGATAAATTATTTTATAAGAAATGTTTGTTAAATTATTTTTAACTATATGCCAAGCACTTAAGGTTAAATTAGGGAAAATTGTTTTAATGAAGAAAATTACTAAGTTAATAGAATCAGAACGCTTTGGGAAGTTAAACAAGTTTTTGATCATTTGAAAACCTTTTCAGGATTACCAGAAAGATTTCTTGCCTAGTTAGATTAAAACAATTTCTGGTATAGGTTTTTCTATAAGCTAGATCAATCATTTGTGAAAGTGATTAACAAGATTTTCCTGTATAAGCTTTGCCAAACATTGGTTTGGAACCACGGATGAAAAGCTTTTTTTTTTTTTTTTTAAATATAGCTTTCTTGACAGTAATTCACATGCCATAAAATTCACCCTTTTAAAATATAGAGTTCAGTGGTTTATAGTATGTTTATATAGTTGTGCAGCCAGCACTACTTTCTAATTTCAGAACATTTTTATCACCCTAAACACAAACCCCTACCCAATAGCAGTCACTCTCCAACTCCCTTTACTCCCCAGCCCTTGGCATCCAATACCTTCTGACTCTATGAATTTGCCTTATTCTGGACATTTCTTACAAGTGGAATCATACCATGTGATATGTTGTATTTGGCTTTCTTTCACTTAGCATAATGTTTTCTTTCAAGTTCTGAAAAGTCTTTTTGATGTTAGGATACCTTCCCATTTTACTCCTAATTCTTCCATCTGTTAAAGATATTGTCATTTAATAGGTAGAAACTAATATTGCAGAGAGCAGTTTTTAGCTGTAGATTCCATTTTTTATAGAATTACCACTCTGCAATTGTGTATATGTGCTTAATAGAGAAATCATAGGCTTCTCTTTAAAAAGAAAATTTTATTTAAAAAAATTTTCTTAAATAGAGATGGGGTCTTGTCATGTTGCCCAGGCTGGTCTCAAACTCCTGAGCTCAAGCAATCCTCCCTCGTTGGCCTCCCAAAGTGCTGGGATTATAGGTGTGAGCCACTGTGTCCGGCTGAAAATTTTATTTTTTATAATTCAGATACCTCGGCCGGGCCTGCTGGCTCACACCTGTAATCCCAGCACTTTGGGAGGCCAAGGCAGGCGGATCACAAGGTCAGGAGATCGAGACCATCCTGGCTAACATGATGAAACCCCTCCTCTACTAAAAATACAAAAAATTAGCCAGGCATGGTGGCGGGCGCCTGTAGTCCCTGCTACTCAGGAGGCTGAGGCAGGAGAATGGCGTGAACCTGGGAGGTGGAGCTTGCAATGAACTGAGATTGCGCCACTGCACTCCAGCCTGGGCAACAGCGAGACTGTCTCAAAAAATAAAATAAAATAAAATAGAATAATTTAGATACCTCTACTTGTACTCTAAATGGAACCTTGGAAAGCTTTTGCTATATCCACCTCTCTGATTTGACGACACTTATTTATAGCAATCCAGAAACTACACCAATAGTAGGGCCACGTTCAGTGGATATGGGAGCAAGATGGTGATTCTGGGCAGGCAGTATGGGTTTATTTTGCCAAAGAAAACACAGCAGTTGCATCCTGTTTTGCAAAAACCATCAGTGTTTGGGAATGATTCTGATGATGATGATGAGACCTCCATGAGTGAAAGCCTTCAGAGGGAAGCTGCTAAGAAGCAGGCCATGAAACAGACCAAACTGGAATCCAGAAGGCCCTTGCAGAAAATGCTACTGTGTATGAATATGACAGTATTTATGATGAAATGCAGAAAAAAAAGGAGGAAAACAATCCTAAATTGCTTTTGGGGAAAGACCGAAAGCCCAAGTATATTCACAACTTGCTAAAAGCAGTTAAGATCAGAAAAAAGGAACAGGAAAAAAGAATGGAAAAGAAAATACAGAGAGAACGAGAAATGGAAAAGGAAATACAGAGAGAAAGAGAAATGGAAAAGGGAGAGTTTGATGATAAAGAGGCATTTGTGACATCTGCATATAAGAAAAAACTGCAAGAGAGAGCTGAAGAAGAAAGAAAAAAGAGGGCTGCTGCGCTGGAAGCATGTTTGGATGTAACCAAGCAGAAAGATCTCAGTGGATTTTATAGACACTTACTAAATCAAGCAGTTGGTGAAGAGGAAGTACCTAAATGCAGCTTTCGTGAAGCCAGATCTGGTATAAAGGAAGAGAAATCAAGGGGCTACTCTGATGAAGTAAGTTCAAAAAACAGAGTACCACAAGAGAAATGCGTTCTTCAAACTGATGTGAAAGTAGAGGAAAACCCAGATGCAGACAGTGACTTTGATGCTAAGAGCAGCAAGGATGATGAAATAAAGAAACTAGAGTGAACTGCAGAAGGGAAAAGGTCGTAGAGACCCCTGAGAATCACCCCCAAGCACCACAGGAATCAAAACCACTCTCAGTCACCTAGTGAAGAAAGAGGGCACAGTGCCAGACACCACACGAAAGGATCACGAACGTCGAGAGGACACGAGAAAAGGGAAGATCAGCACCAACAGAAGCAATCCAGAGACGAGGAGAACCATTACACTGACCGTGATTACTGGAAAGAAAGGGATTCTCATAGGCACAGGAGACCAGTCATAGAGATTCCCATTGGAAGAGGCATAAACAGGAAGATAAACTAAGGGCGAGGGACCAAAGAGAAAGAAGTGACAGAGTGTGGAAAAGGGAGAAAGATGGGGAGAAATATTCCCAAAGAGAACAAGAAAGAGAGACAACAAAATGATCAGAACCGACACAGTGAGAAAGGAGAGAAGGAAGAGAAAAGCAAAGCAAAGGAAGAGCATATAAAGTAAGGAAAGAAAGATATGAAAATAATGATAAATACAGAGATAGAGAAAAACAAGAAGTAAGTGTTCGATCTTCAGAAAGAAATCTTCAGAAAGGAAAGCAGCCCAAGTTCTAGGGCAAAGGATAAATTTCTCGACCAAGAAAGATCCAACAAAATGAGAAACATGACAAAAGACAAAGAAAGAAACTAGGAGAAACCCTCTAATTCTGAATCATCACTGGGAGCAAAACACAGACTCACAGAAAGGCAAGAGAAGGGTAAAGAACAAGAGAGACCACCTGAGGCAGTGAGCAAGTTTGCAAAGAGGAACAACGAAGAAATTGTAATGTCAGCTAAAGACGGGTACTTGGCCTGGCAGATGGTGCAGGTTAATGCAAAGAGCTATATTGAGAAACAAGATGATTGATGGCTACCCCAAGAGAAAGATTTAAGGAAGCACAGAAAACTGTAATTCCTGGAACCTTCTGCATAAAACCATAAAGGAGTGTGTTACCAGTAGTTTGGAGGGCATTTTAAAATTTATTTTCAAAATTTTAGGTTAAAATCAAAAGTCAGTCTTACATCTTGGATGTTTGGATGTGGATGTTTGGCTGAATTTATATAGAGTATGTACTTATCAATACCACATTCTTTGTTGTATTCCAGAACCATAAGAGTGTGCTAATTCCCTATAGGTACATAATGAGGAAAATTGGCTCCACTACAACCATTAAAAAATAATTTTGGCCAGATGTGGTAGCTCGTGCCTGTAATACCAACATTTTGGGAGGCCGAGGCAGAAGGATCACTTGAGGCCAGGCATTCAAGACCAGCCTATGCAAGATAATGAGACCTTGTCTCTGTTTAAAAAACAAAAAGCCTGGTGTGGTGGTGCATGCTTGTAGTCCCAGCTGTTCGAGAGGCTGAGGCAGGAAGATCACCTGAGCCTAGGAATTTGATGTTACAGTGAGCTATGATCATACCACTGCACTCCAACCTGGGCAACAGCGGGACCCTGTCTCTAAAAAAAAGCCTTTTTTTAAATAAATAATTTAACTCTTCTAATAACATTGGTTTTGTTGCACGAGCTGTTTGTTTTATAAATATTGTATTTCAGATAAAATATGGATTTGAACAATAGAAAATATACTTTACGTCCTGAAATTTGTATTAAAGTGTAAAATGTGAATCATACATCTTGTCTAAATAGCTTACAGCATAGTTGGCTTAAATGAAAATAAAAAATAGTGATATGCTTAAAAAATACACCAATAATAATGTACAAAGTGACAAAGATGAATATTTAGGATAATTATAACCTGAAAAGGGAGAGAGGGCTACATCTATCATTTAAAATTTTTCTTCTATGAAAGTATGAAGGCATGGCCGTCCGTGGTGCTCACGCCTGTAATCCCAGCACTTTGGGAGACCGAGATGGGTGATCACCTGAGGTCAGGAGTTCTAGACCAGCCTGGCCAACATGGTGAAACCCAGTCTCTACTAAAAATACAAAAATTAGCCAGTGTGGTGGCACACGCCTGTAATCCCAGCTACTTAGTAGGCTGAGGCAGGAGAATCGCTTGAACCTGGGAAGCAGAGGTTGCAGTGAGCCGAGATTGTGCCACTGTACTCCAGCCTGGGCAACAGAGTGAGACTCTCTCTCAAAAAAAAAAAAAAAAAAAAAAAAAAGTATGAAGGCTTGACTGGGGCTGAAAGATCTGTTCCCAAGATAACTCACTCCTATGAATGGAAAGTTGGTGCTATCCATTAACAGAAGACCTAAGTTTCTTACCACATAGACTTTTCTATAGGACTATTTGAGTATCTTTACAGCATGGCACCTGGCTTCCCGCAGAGGGAGTGACCCAAGAGAGGGCAAGGTGGAAGTGATGACTGTTTTGACCTATCCTCAGAAATCTCATTCTGTCATTTCCACAATGTGCTGTTGGTTACACAGGTTAGCCCTATTCAATGTGGGTTGGGATGTGAGTAACCAGGGTGAGAGAATCATTGAAGACCCAATTTGGAGGGTGGCTATTTTAAGTTCCTATTGTCTATTAAGGGATACAGATTGGTAACAGCCTGCTTTCTTTAACTGTAAGTCTTATTTATAATTTTAGGTGATTGATTTGAAAGGAAAATGTAAACATGTATAAAATGGTCCACATTAAAATAGAACTTAGCCTATTTCATGTCCCTACTTGTAATAATCTTGAAACTTCAGACATTTCATTCATGGTCATTCAGAGGACGTGGTCTGGATTAAGGCTTTTAAAAAATATTACTTCAAATTTAGCAAAGTCATTACATGCCAAGGAGGATAAGGCTCAGTCCATCTTGTACCTCATGGGGCCCAAGAGAAGTAATTTAGGATGTTTGAAATCTTTAGCTAATCCCCAAACACAGTTTTCACTGGTTGCTTCATATGTGGGAATTATCTATTTTTCTGTTTTTTATTGTTGCTGTTGTTGTTGACTTGTTTGATTTCTTTCTTTTTTTTTTTTTGTTTTTTTGTTTTTTTGAGATGGAGTTTTGCTCTTGTCACCCAGGCTGGAGTGCAATGGCACGATCTTGCCTCACTGCAACCTCTACCTCCCGTGTTCAAGTGATTCACCTGCCTCAGCCTCCCAAGTAGCTAGGATTGCAGGCACCTGCCACCACACCCAGCTAATTTCTGTATTTTTAGTAGAGATGGGGTTTTGCCATATTGGCCAGGCTGGTCTTGAACTCCTGACCCTCAGATGATCCACCCACCTCCGCCTCCCAAAGTGCTAGGATTACAGGCATGAGCCACCGTGCCGGGCCTTGTTTGATTTCTTTTATGGTCATATTTATGGTACTTGTGAAATATGGGAAATAACAAAAGGTAGGAGGATGATTTGGTGTAAACAAATATAGTATTACTTTTCTTTTTGAAAATATTAAAATGAGTTTTTTAAATGCAGCCTTTTGGGAGAAGAATAATTTCAAAATACATAGGAAATTTCAGCTAGTAAAAAAAAGGACCCCCTTTTAATAGTAAATTGCATGTTCCATAGCTGAAATTAACTGCCTTATTACCGCTGCTTCTGAAATAACTTCTCAGCTCTATTTAAATGTTAATTTTTTTCTAAAACCTTTTAAAACATGTTTGGGAATTTTGTTAAGAAATTCTTCCTATGTGATGTATTCTGAAATAAGAATTTCAACCAATGTTTTAATGAGTTTCTTTTTGTTTAAAAAAGTTTAAGATTAATGATTTAAATAAATGTTTCTGAGCTGGCATTGTCTCTGAAGAGTCAATAATGTTAGCTAGTATCAAATCTTCAACATGATATATTCTCACAGCTGCAGTCTTATTTTAGGAGGCTTCTTTAAACGATTACTTCAACCAAACCAACAAATAAGCAAGGTAGAGCAATAATTCAAGACTCAACTCTGGAATCTCCCATTGTTGGATTGTCTTCTTATTATTGTTAGAAATTATTTCATGTAGAGGGTTTAATTGGAGCCCAGTTTAGTTTTCTTTCTTTTTTTTTTTTGAGACAGAGTCTTACTCTGTCACTCAGGTTGGAGCGTAGTGGTGTGATCTCAGCTCACTGCAACCTTGCAACCTCTACCTCCCAGGTTCAAGCAATTCTTCTGCCTCAGCCTCCCAAGTAGATGGGATTACAGGCATGTGCCACCATACCCAGCTAATTTTTGTATTTTTAGTAGAGATGGGGTTTCGCCATCATGGCCAGGCTGGTCTCGAGCTTCTGACCTCAAGTGATCTGCCCACATCAACCTCCCAAAGTGCTGGGATTACAGGTGTGAGCCACCGCACCTGGCCCCCAGTTTACTTCTTAGGATTTTTCTCTAATAGAGAATAGAGAATACTAATAGTACATGTATGTGGGTCCTATTTGTTTTGACAGTGGTACAAAAATTTAAAACTGTTTAATATCTAAAAAATTTTCATTCTAAGTTATTTTTAAAAACTGTTTAGTTTTGTTAGCCTCAAGAAGACTTTGCCCTTTAGCATAACATATATTCCTTAAAATATGAGGGAAAATGTTACTTAAAGTAGAGAATATATACTGTGAGATACTGTCATCTCTTCATACCTTTTTTTTTTTGCATCTGGCCTAATGGACATATTTATATATCATAAATATTGCTGATGCTGAAACTTCTTATCCCTTGGCTGTTTGGATAAGGCTGATAGGAAGGGTATAATTTGGTGCTTAAGTTCTGGAATAATGTGCCTGGGTTTAAATTTTATCATTTAGTTGTGGGATTCTGGGTAAGTTCCTGCTAATTTAATCTCTGTTTCTTCATCTGTAAAATGTGGATTATTTATTTATTTGTTTATTTGAGAGAGAGAATCTCATTCTGTCTCCCAAGCTGGAGTGCAGTGGTACGATCTTGGCTCACTGCAACCTCCACCTCCTAGGTTCAAGTGATTCTCCTGTCTCAGCCTCCCAAGTAGCTGGGATTATAGGCATGTGCCACCACACCTGGCTAATTTTTGAATTTTTAGTAGAGGCGGGGCTTCCCCATGTTGGCCAGGCTGGTCTCCAACTCTTGACCTCAAGTGATCCGCCTGCCTCGGCCTCCCAAAGTGCTGGGATTACAGGAATGAGCCACTGCACCCAGCAAAATGTGAATAATAGTACTTACTTTATGAGCTTTTGTAAGGGTTAAATAAATCAAGTGAAAGCATTAGCACAGCACTGGCTGCATGTGAAATACCAAAACCAAAGCCTTGAGAGTTACTTCTAGAATCATAGTGTAGACATTCAAAAGTCTCCTCCACAAAGCAAAAAATGTCAAAAACAAAATTTTCAGAATTCTGAAAATGGATAAAAGACTTGAAAAAATTCAGAGAACATTGAATCAAGTAAAATGGCTGAATCTCCATAAGAGCAGTGAGCTTTGTGGATTTTTAATTTGCTGTCTTCCTTTAAATAATAAAAAAATGTTTTGGGTGTGAGAGCAGAGTACAAGCTGTAGTGTCAGGAGTCATGGCAGGACAAGCATTTGGAAGTTTCTTCCACTCTGACCAAGTATTGGTTGAAAGATGTGCTGCAGAAACTACAACCAAAGGAGGCATTATGGCTGGGCACTGTGGCTCATGACTGTAATCCCAGCACTTTGGGAGGCCGAGGCAGGAGGATCACTTAAGTCCAGGAGTTAGATACCAGCCTGGCCAACATAATGAACGCTCGTCTCTATGAAAAATTTAAAAATGGGTGGGAGGATCACTTGAGCCTGGGAAGTTGAGGCTGCAGTGAGCCATGATTGTGCCACTGCACTACTGCCTGGCTGATCTGACAAAAACAAACAAAAACAAACAAACAAACAAAAACTGAAAAACAAACAAACAACACACACAAAGGAGGCATCATGCTTCCAGAAAAATCTCAAGGAAAAGTATTGCAAGCAACAGTAATAGCTGTTGCTGTTGGATCAGGCTCTAAAGGAAAGAGTGGAGAGATTCAACCAGTTAGCATGAAAGTTGGAGATAAAGTTATTTTCCCAGAATATGGAGGCACCAGGATTATCTCTTATTTTATTTTTCCATTAAGTTATTGGGGTACAGGTAGTATTTGGTTACATAAGTTCTTTAGTGGTGATTTGTGAGACTTTGGTGCACCTATCACCTGAGCAGTATATACTGCACCATATTTGTAGTCTTTTATCCCTCACCCCCCTCCCACTCTTCCCCTCAAGTCCCCAAAGTCCATTGTATCATTCTTATGCCTTTGCGTCCTCATAGTTTAGCTCCCACTTATCAGTGAGAACATATGATGTTTGGTTTTCCATTCCTGAGTTACTTCACTTAGAATAATAGTCTCCAGTCTCATCCAGGTCACTGCAGATGCTGTTAATTCATCCTTTTTATGGCTGCACAGTATTCCTTCATCTATACATACCACAGTTTTTTTATCCACTTGTCGATTGATGGGCATTTGGGTTGGTTCTACAATTTTGATTCACAATTTTGCTATTGTGAACTGTGTTGCTATAAACATGCATGTGCAAGTATCTTTTTCGTATGATGACTTCTTTTCCTCTGGGTAGATACCCAGTCGTGGGCTTGCCGGATCAAATGGTAGTTCTACTTTTAGTTCTTTAAGGAATCTTCACACTTTTTTCCATAGTGGCTGTACTAGTTTACATTCCCACCAGCAGTGTAGAAGTGTTCCCTGATCACTGCATCCACACCAACATCTACTGTGTTTTGATTTTTTGATTATGGCCATTCTTGCAGGAGTAAAGTAGGTATCACACTGTGGTTTTGATTTGCATTTCCCTGATCATAGTGATGTTGAGCATTTTTTTCATATGTTTGTTGGCCATTTGTATAACTTCTTTTGAGAATTGTCTATTCATGTCCTTAGCCTACTTTTTGATGGGACTTTTTTTTTCTGATTTGTTTGAGTTCATTGTAGATTCTGGATATTAGTCCTTTATCAGATGTAGAGATTGAAAATTTTCTCCCACTCTGTGGGTTGTCTGCTTACTCTGTCAACTGGTCCTTTTGCCATGCAAAAGCTCTTTCGTTTAATTAGGTCCTAGCTATTTCTTTGTTTTTATTGCATTTGCTTTTGGGTTCTTAGTCATGAAATCCTTGCCTAAGCCAATGTCTAGAAGGGTTTTTCCAATGTTATCTTCTAGAGTTTTTGTAGTTTCGGGTCTTAGGTTTAAGTCCTTAATCCATCCTGAGTTGATTTTTGTATAAGATGAGAGATAAGGATCCAGTTTCATTCTCCTACTTCTGGCTAGCCAATTATCCCAGCACCATTTGTTGAAAAGGGTGTCTTTTCCCCATTTTATGTTTTTGTTTGTTTTGTCAAAGATCAGTTGGCTGAACTATTTGGGTTTATTTATGTGTTCTCTCTTCTGTTCCATTGGTCTATGTGCCCATTTTTATACCAGTACCACGCTGTTTTGATGATTGTGGCCTTATAGTATAGTTTGAAATCAGGTTGTGTGATGCCTCCAGAATTCTTTTCGCTTAGTCTTGCTTTGGCTATGCAGGCTCTTTTTTGGTTGCATATGAATTTTAGAATTGTCGTTTCTAATTCTGTGAAGAATGATGGTGGTATTCTTATGGAGATTGCATTGAATTTGTAGATTGCTTTTGGCAGTATGGTCATTTTCACAATATAGATTCTACCCATCCATGAGCATGGGATCTGTTGCCATTTGCTTGGGTCGTCTCTGATTTTTTTCAGCAGTGTTTTGTAGTTTTCCTTGTAGAGGTCTTTGGACTCCTTGGTTAGGTATATTCTTAAGTATTTTATTTTATTTTTTTGTAGCTGTTGTAAAAGGGGTTGAGTTCTTGATTTGAGTCTCTGCTTGGTCGCTGTTGGTGTATAGAAGAGCTACTGATTTGTGTACATTAATCTAGTATCTGGAAACTGCTGATTCTTTTATCAGTTCTAGGAGCTTTCTAGACAACTTCTTAGGGTTTTCAAGGTAAACGATCATATTGACAGCAAACAGTGACAGTTTGACTTCCTCTTTACCCACTTGGATGCCCTTTATTTCTTTCTCCTGTCTGATTGCTCTGGCTAGGACTTCCAGTACTATGTTGAAGAGGAGTGGTGAGAGTGGGCATCCTTGTCTTGTTCCCATTCTCAGAGGGAATGCTTTCAACTTTTCCCCATTCAGTATTATGTTGGCTGTGGGTTTGTCTTAGATGGCTTTCATTACACTAAGGTATGTCCCTTGTATGCCGATTTTTCTGAGAGTTCTAATCATAAAGGGATGCTGGATTTTGTCAAATGCTTTTTCTGCATCTATTGAGGTGATCGTGTGATTTTTGTTTTTAATTCTGTTTATGTGGTGTGTCACATTCATTGACTCGCATATGTTAAACCATCCCTGCATCCCTGGTATGAAACCCAGTTGATCGTGGTGGATTATCTTTTTGATATGTTGTTGGATTCAATTAGCTAGTGTTTTGTTAAGGATTTTAGCATCTATGTTCATCAAGGATATCGGTCTGTAGTTTTGTTTTTTGGTTACGTCCTTTCCTGGTTTTGGTATTAGGGTGATGCTGAATTAGGGAGGGTTCCTTCTATCTTGTGGAATAGTGTCAAAAGGATTAGTACCAATTCTTCTTTGAATGTCTGATAGAATTCTCCTGTGAATCCATCTGGTCCTGCACTTTTTTTTATCGGTAATTTTTTAATTACCATTTCAGTCTTGCTGCTTGTTATTGGTCTGATCAAGGTATCTAATTCTTCCTGATTTAAGATAGGAAGGTTGTATTTTTCCAGGAATTTATCCATATCTTCTAGGTTTTCTAGTTTATGTGCGTAAAGGTGTTCATAGTAACCTTGAATGATCTTTTGTATTTCGGTGGTATCAGTTGTAATATTTCCTGTTTTTTTTTCTTAGTGAGGTTATTGGGATTTTCTCTCATCTTTTCTTGGTTAATCTTGCTAAAGGTCTATCAATTTTATTTATCTTTTCAAAGAGCCAGCTTTTTGTTTCATTCATCTTTTGTATTTTTTTGGTTTCAATTTCATTTAGTTCTGCTCTGATCTTGGTTATTTCCTTTCTTCTTCTGGGTTTGGGTTTGGTTTGTTCTTGTTTGTCTAGTTGCTTGAGGTATGACGTTAGATTGTCTGTTTGTGCTCTTTCAGACTTTTTGATGTAGGCGTTTAGGGCTATGAACTTTCCTCTTAGTACCACCTTAGCTGTATCCCAGAGGTTTTGATAGGTTGTGTCATTTTTGTCATTCAGTTCGAATAATTTTTTAATTTCCATCGTGCTTTTGTTTTTGACCCAGTGCTCATTCAGGAGCAGGTTATTTGATTTCCATGTATTTGCATGGTTTTGAAGGTCCTTTTTGGAGTTGATTTCCAGTTTTATTCCACTGTGGTCTAAGAGAGTGCTTGACATAATTTCAGTTTTTAGTATTGAAATGCGAGGTACCATTACATTCATTGTGCTCTTTGTTGCCTGTGTACTTTGGTTCTTTTTGGTTTTGCTTTGTAACTTGTATTGTATTGTATTGTATTTATGTATTTATTTCGTGACGGAGTTTCACTCTTGTTGCCCAGGCAGGTCTTGAACTCCTGACCTCAGGTGATCCACCTGCTTCAGCCTCCCAGAGTGCTGGAAAGTGCTGGGATTGTGGGCATGAGCCACTGCACCTGGCCCCCCCCTAATTTTTTTAATTAGAGGATGTGGTGATGCGTACCTGTAGCCCCAGCTACTCGGGAGGCTGAGGCAGGAGGATCACTTGAGCCCAGGAGTTTGAGGCTGCAGAGTTATGATTGTGCCACTGCACTACAGCTTGGGTGACAGAGCGAGATCCTGTCTCTTCCAAACAAAACACTCTAGAAGTTTTCTAGAAGTTTTCTGGGTTGTTGTTTTTTTTTTTTTTTTTGCTTAGCTGGCTACTCTACAGTGTTTGCAATTGTTTTTTAATGAACTGTCAGAGATTGGAATTTCATATGTAGAGTTGTTATGCTAGCCAAAAGCACGACTGTCTTTCAGTTATACAAAAGTTAATCAAAGCTACATATAAGGAAATATGTCTTAGAATAGCAACATTGAGCTTATTTTGTTGTTTTTGTACTAAGTTTTGCTTCATTATAATCATAGGTTATAATACTTGTAAGTAATCTATGGATGATAAAATTCTCCTCCTCTTTTTAAAAAATGCTTCCTCAGTTGTTCTTTTTGGTGAACTATAAGATACAGTATTGCTGGCCAGATGCGGTGGCTGATGCCTGAATGCCAGTACTTTGGGAGGCTGAGGCAGGCGGATCACTTGAGGCCAGTTCGAGACCAGCCTGGCCAATATGGCAAAACCCCATCTCTACTAAAAATACAAAAATTAGCTGGGTGTGGTGGTGCGTGCCTGTAATCCCAACTACTCTGGAGGCTGAGGCAGGAGAATCGCTTTAACCTGGGCGATGGAGGCTGCATTGAGCCAAGATCCTGCCACTGTACTCCAGCCTGGGTGACAGTGAGACCCTGTCTCAAAAAAAGAAAAAGATACAGTATTGGTTTTCTGTACGTTCTGTGGATTTAAATAATTGGATTCAGAATGAACTAAGCTTGTTAAAAGTTTTACTCTTTTTAACAACTCAATATTGAAATAAAATCAATTCAGATTTTATTAGCTATAAAATCCTATTGAAAGGTTTTTATGGTTTAATCAAATTTATTGTATTTTGATGTTAGCAAAATCCTATTTTCTTTCTTTTATAGTTTATCTTCTTATATCAGTGTATTCTGCTTTTTGGTTTTCTGGGTTTTTGTTTTGTTTTGTTTTGTTTTTGAGGCAGGTCTGGCTTTGCCAGCTAGGCTGGAGTGCAGTGATACAATCACAGCTCACTACAACTTCAACCTCCTGTGCTCAAGTGATCTTCCCACCTCAACCTCCTGGGTAGCTAGGACCACAGGTGCATGCCTCCACACCTGACTAATTTTTTTAGATTTTTGTAGAGACAGGGTCTTACCATGTTACCCAGGCTGGTTTCAAACTTCTGGGTTCAAATGATCCTCCCAAAGTGTTGCAATTACAGGCATGAGCCACTGCACCTAGCCTGTATTCTGTTCTAACCCACTGTGCTCTTAGCTTGCAGAACACAGAGAAGTACGGCATACCTACAGCCTGGAGTCCCTTTGTCACTGCCCATTTTACGAGGAAGCCATGCATTTAGTTGAAGAAGGAAAAATTTACTCCAGAGTACTGAGGTACCATTTCAGTTTTGTTTATGTTTATGAAGGATATTAAGGTGTTTGTGTGGTACTTACTAAAAATGTTTATGAGAATAGGAGAAAATATGTTTTTAGGTCCAAGTAAAGAAAAAATTATTTTTACATGTTCTGTCAGTATTGAAAAAACATGTTTTATATTAAGGTCCTGAGGTTAAGCCTTGTTTGAATCCAAATTTATAGTAGGCTTGATCTTGAATGTAGTTTAACAATTGTCTCCCCTGTTTATTACATAGAACTGAAATGTTGGAGTGCCTAGGAGACAGTGATTTTCTTGCCAAACTTCACTGTATTCGACAGGCTTTTCAGGTATTTTTTTAACATTAAGTGACTTCACCCAGCCACTCATCCCCACCCTCATGCTGTAGAGTCCAGTGCAAATAAACAGGACAGCTCTGTGCTCTTGATTATCCCTATTCCTAATGACAAATATAAAGTCCACTAAACTTATTTTTCCTCCCTGCTACTTGCCTTCATTTGTTTCCATATTTCATTATCCTCTCCCACGGCTTCCCAGGCCCACCACACTTTGTCAAAACAGGATATTTTGATACTTCAGGAGTGTAAAAATGGCTGCTTAAAATAAAAACCCTCTTTCTTATTAATTAGTGTGTATTTGAGATTTAATTTCAGTCAATTATAAAATTGATTTTCTAAAAAGAAAATAACAAGAATATATTTGTTTTCTTATGTTTTGGGGCTATAGGAAATTTATTTGAGACTGTAATATGATTTTGAACAGAATTTAAATTCAAATTTAACTCCCTTTAATCTTTTTTTGACTATAGGTTTCAAGAGTTCTTTTTATTTTAGTAAATTAGGACTTTCTCTGTGAGCTGCCTGTTGAAATAGCACCACATGCAATGCATTAACTGTTTTAGGATTATTTGTGCTATTAAGTTGAATGTCCATTCACATTCATTATAGGTCTCTTTTTTCTTTGGGGATGAATATTTTTTCAGGTAATTCTTTCAGAATCAGCTAACAGGATATTCCTCGCTGAGAGTGGAAGGAAAATTTTATCAGCTTTAATCGTGAAAGCACGAAAGGTAAACTTGTTCTGTTGGCAAGATTTTTACCATTTACAAAAGTTGTTTTTACCCTTTGAACCGAAGATTAAGACATTAAATTTTTGATAGAAGAAAAAGTTTTTGTGGATAGTTGAAAAGGGCATTAAGTTATGCTCGGGTTGAACTATGTATAAAGTCCACACTATTTCAACCAAGTTGTTTCTCATAAATTATTTCCAATTTGCCATAAACTCTGTAAATGTCATGGTGAGAATTATCATTAGATCTGCTGCTATAACCATCACTATTATTATTACTAATGCCTCCTCTTTTATTACCTCAATCCTGTTCAGGAAGAGGGTTATAGGAAATAGCGTAGGTCTCAGAAATCTGGAATGCAAATTGAACTGCCTCATCTTCATGTAGTTGAATGAGGCAGAAGCAATGACAAGAACTTCATTCAGACTGTAAGGAACCACCTTACTTTATGCAAGGTTTGTCCAGATGATGAGAAAACAAGCCTTCCTTGAGCCATTTGCACACCTAGTTTTCAGACTCAATCCCTTTGAACTTTAATTCTTTCATTTATATAATAGAATTATATTTATATTACCTCATTTCAGAGGGTTTTTAGGATGATTAAATAAATGATAAATGGGAAAGCAACTTAAAGAATAAAGTGTTAAGTAGTGTAAAGCTAAGTATATGTAAGGTGATACTAACTATTAATACATGCAAGTCCCAATGTAAGTCTTGTGTTGCTTTCTTGGCCTTCTCATGACAGATAAACTCAGTGATTTGAACTAGGGTTCCTCCAAAAGAAGCAGAACTGCAACAAAAGCCTCACATAATGTCTGCTATAACCAGATTTTCATTTTAAGGACTGACCAAAATAGGCATACATATTTGAGTAATAAATAGTTTGCTTGTGACATTTTACTGACATTCTTTATCTTGGCTTCTGCAAAATGTTGCAATAGCAAAGTAGTAAACCAGATAAATTTGGCATACCTTTAAAATGTATTTTAGTTCAGTTACCTAGTAGAATTAAGATCTACCAGACTTATTTGAAGAGTAACTTTCTTTGTAGCTTCTTATAAAGTTGAGTTTAGGGTTAAAATGTGTTTTCTTCTTCAGAATCCAAAGAAGTTTGAAGATGTTTTTGATGAAATGATCTATTTTTTAGAGCAGACCGATCACTGGGGTAGTACTGAAATGGAACTTGCTGCTAGAGGGGTAAATTCAAATTTTTTGTGATATTTATTTTTCTTAGTTATTTGCATGTAATTTTATATGAGTTGAGACTACTGTTTCATTGTCCTTGTTAAATAAAGCCAATTGTATGGTTGTGGGACATCTTTTTTTCTGACGAAGTCATAAACCACACTCCTTGTACATTGGGGCAGTAGTTGTAAATTGTTTTCTAAGAAGCCTTTTTTGCTGTTGTTGGCTCCTTGCTTCCTTCCCTCCTGTCCTCCTTCCCTTGTTCCCTCTCTTCCTTCTCTCCAAAAGTCATTGGCAGGCCCCTAGCAGGGCAGGAATGGTGGCCTATGCAAGGACAGCTTTGGGTAGTACAACAGCAGCAGCTCAGTAGGGCTGGGGAATTGGCTGTATACACAGGACTGAACAAATAAGTATACTGAGAAAAATCAGAGCCAGCTTTTCCCTGTGAGAGAAGGGAGGTATAAAACGCAACGCTGGGATTGGAATTGGAGCTGTCAGTGTGAGTTCACAGTTTATAATATATATGTAGATACAGATATAGAAATAAATATCGGTCCAGGCATGGTGGCTCACGCCTGTAATCCCAGCACTTTGGGAGGCTGAGGCGGGCGGATCACCTGAGGTCAGGAGTTCGAGACCAACCTAGCCAACATGGAAAAACCTTGTCTCTACTGAAAATACAAAAATTAGCCGGGTATAGTGGCTCACGCCTGTAATCCCAACTACTCAGGAGGCCAAGGAATGAGAATTGCTTGAACCTGGGAGGTGGAGGTGGCAGTGAGCCAAGATCGTGCCACTGTACTCCAGCCTGGGTGACAGAACGAGACTCTGTCTCAAAAAATATATAGATATAGATATCGGTCCGGCATGGTGGCTCATGCCTGTAATCCCAGCACTTTGGGAGGCTGAGGCGGGCGGATCACCTGATGTCAGGAGTTCGAGACCAACCCAGCCAACATGGCAAAACCTCGTCTCTACTGAAAATACAAAAATTAGCCGGGTATAGTGGCTCACGCCTGTAATCCCAACTACTCGGGAGGCCAAGGAACGAGAATTGCTTGAACCTGGGAGGTGGAGGTGGCAGTGAGCCAAGATCGTGCCACTGTACTCCAGCCTGGGTGACAGAACGAGACTCTGTCTCAAAAAATATATAGATATAGATATTGGTCTGGCATGGTGGCTCACGCCTGTAATCCCAGCACTTTGGAAGGCTGAGACGGGCAGATCGTGAGGTCAGGAGTTTAAGACCAGCCTGACCAACATGGTGAAACCTGTCTCTACTAAAAATACAAAAATTAGCCAGGCATGGAGCGCATGCCTGTAATCCCAGCCTGGGTGACAGAGCGAGACTCCGTCACACACACACCAAAAAGGAATGAAATCCCAGCACTTTGGGAGGCCGAGGCAGGCAGATCACTTGAGGCCAGGAGTTTGAGATCAGCCAGGCCAACATGGTGAAACCCTGTCTCCACTAAAAATACAAAAATTAGCCAGGCATGGTGGTGCATGCCTGTAATCCCAGCTACTCAGGAGGGTGAGGCAAGAGAATCACTTGAACCCAGGAGGTGGAGGCTGCAGTAAGCCGAGATCGTGCCAGTGCACTCCAGCCTGGGTGACAGAGCAAGACTCTGTCTCAGAAGCAAAAAAAAAAAAAAAAAAAAAAAAAAGAGTGAGTTTACAAGCAGCTGAAAGGCCTTCTAGGCAGAGAAAACGGTGGATACAACAAATACATGAAGACTTAATTTTTCCTTTTCTAGTGTTCCCTTATCCAGGAAATGGAATCAGTATCCATTTACTTCTGCAGGCCAGCAACCTGAGACTCATCCTTCACCTCTCCCTGATGCTCACCCATTTTATCATATTCATCTCTAAGTGTGTCAGTTTTAACTCCTAAATAGCTTTCAGTTTCTTCAACTTTTCTCTCTTTCTGTCACCCCTCTTGGCCTAAGTACCTGTTGTCTTTTCTCTGGGCTACATCAGTAGTCTTTATATTTCCCGATTCCCTGCTCACTCCTTTCCTCCCTGCATTCATTCTTTCCCCTGTTTCATTCTCCACATTTCTGCCAAAATGATACAGCACACTATACTTTTTCCTTTATTGTGCTTCACACAGTTCATAATTGGATATTTGCAGGATTATTTTGTTGCTGTTTTCCCCACTATACTCTAGGCGTCTAATTTGCTTACTCTAGAAGTTTGAGCACTTGGTACAGCATGTAGTATGTAGAGTGTGTATGTATGAATGAATGAAAGAGCAAGATGTTCATGATCTGGTGGGGAAGACAGGCACATATACCAGTAACTAAATAACAAGGCAGAATGAGCATCCTGGATGTTATAATAGAAGCATGAACAAAGGACTCCTAGAATAGAGAGGAGGAGAGATTATTTTCACTTGAGATCTAGGAAGGAGCAGCGATAATGTGAATTCGTAATTTCTAGTGGCGAGCTTTCGTATTTATCTCTCCTTTTATTTTTTATTTTTGAATAAGCTGATTAAAAAAAACCCCTGCTGTTATAAAACCATAAAGCCCTGGCTCAGATTTTATTTCAGCTCTATGTAATAATAATTTCTGTTTCAACTCATAATTTAATGCAGGTGAAAAATCTAAATTTTTATGATGTTGTTCTGGATTTTATATTAATGGATTCCTTTGAAGATTTGGAAAACCCACCCACATCCATACAGAATGTAGTAAATAATCGATGGCTAAACTCATCCTTCAAAGAAACAGTAAGTGGTGGTTAACCTTTCTCAGCCTTTTAAGTTTGATTAAAAAGTGAGGCTGGGCGCAGTAGCTCACGCCTGTAATCCCAGCACTTTGGGAGGCCAAGGCAGGCGGATCACCTGAGGTCAGGAGTTTGAGACCAGCCTGGCCAACACGGTGAAACCCCATCTCTACTAAAAATACAAAAAAAAAAATTAGCTGGGCATGGTAGCGGGCACCTGTAATCCCAGCTACTCGGGAGGGTGAGGCAGGAGAATTGCTTGAACCCGGGAGGTGGAGGTTGCAGTGAGCTGAGATTGAGCCATTGCATTCCAGCCTGGGCAACAAAAGCAAAACTCCATCTCATAAACAAACAAACAAACAAAAAAGTGGTTGGCCAGGCGCGGTCGCTCACACCTGTAATCTCAGCACTTTGGGAGGCTGAGGCAGGTGGATCATTTGAGGTCAGGAGTTCGAGACCAGCCTGGCCAACATGGTGAAAGGCTGTCTCTTTTCAAAATACAAAAATTAGCTGGGTATGGTGGTGGGCACCTGTAATCCCAGCTACTCGGGAGGCTGAGGTGTAATAATTGCTTGAACCCAGGAGGCAGAGGTTGCAGTAAGCCGAGATCATGCCTCTGCACTCCAGCCTGGACAACAAGAGTGCAACTCTATCTCAAAAAAATGTCAAAACTGGGTAGATTGTTAAGATTTACATATACATCTGTCTGTGAAATAATGTATGGAAACTGAGCTCATCCTTTGATATTCAGCTCAGGCATATACGGTATAACATCTTCAGATGAAATTCTCTTTTCAGCTTCTGTTCTTTTCTGTTCTCAAACCTGTTTGACATTGGTTTTTGTTGGGCTTTAAGTGTGCACCTGGAAGCAAAGTAGGGTGGATATATTTCATGATGCAGTTTGGATACCTTTAAAAAAATGTTCCAGTTGGCAATTTCACAATTATTTTGGAACTTACTGATATTAAACTTAAAAGCATTTTAAATAAATTCATTTTGCCTCAATTAAGTATGTTTTAATAATAAAAGGTACATGTTTTCCATTTCTGTAACTGATTTGGTAAAGTGACCTTGATCAAAGCTGGGTCATGCCACAGTAGGGTCAGATTTTTCTTTCTTTTTTTTTTTCCCCTTCCTGGAATCACCTCCAAGGGTCAGATTTCTTCAGGATCCACTGGGTGCTTTTGTCCTGTCACGGTTGTATTTCCTAGTTCTTTATTTGGATCAAACTGTTAGCTCTATTCACAAATATTCCAATAGTACTATTCTTGAAAAAAAATTACTTTAGGCCAGGTGCAGTGGCTCATGCCTGTAATCCCAGCACTTTGGAAGGCCGAAGCAGGCCGATTACTTGAGCTCAGGAGTTTGAGACCAGCCTGGGCAACATAGTGACACCTCGTCTCTATAAAAAAAAAATACAAAAATTTGCCAGGTGCAGTGGTGTGTGCCTGTGGTTTCAGTTACTCAGGAGGCTGAGGTGGGAGGTTCACTTGAGCCTTGGAGGCGGAGGTTGCAGTGAACCGAGATCACTCCTTTGCACTTCAGCCTAGGCAATGGGAGTGAAACCCTGTCTCAAAAAAAAAGAAGAAGAAAAATTACTTTATTATTACACATAGAATATTTATTTGTGTATGTGAATTCTATATACACATATTTTCACTTTTTTCCCTTAAGGAACAGAACTTTAAAACTCTGAAAATTGAATCTCGTTTGTTCCAGAGTGCAGTCTTTTTCCTTTAGTGGCTTTGTGTTTAATTTTTTAAATATTATTTTACTTTTTTTTTTTGCCCTTACAACATACAACTTTGCTCATGATTTAAAAATTTATAAAAATGAAATACCTTTTCATTAATATTTTCAAACAATGTGAGGACCCTGACTAGTTTTGTTTTTTGTTTGTTTGTTTGTTTTGAGACAAAGTCTCGCTCTGTCACTAGGCTGGAGTGCAGTGGCGCGATCTCTGTTTACTGCAACCTCCGCCTCCCGGGTTCAAGCAATTCTCCTGCCTCAGCCTCCCGAGTGTCTGGGTCTACAGGCATGCGCCACCATGCCCAGCTAATTTTGTTTTGCATTTTTAGTAGAGATGGGGTTCCACCATCTTGGCCAGGATGGTCTCCATCTCTTGACCTCATGGTCCACCCGCCTCGGCTTCCCAAAGTGCTGGGATTACAGATGTGAGCCACTGTGCCCGGCCGACTAGTTCTTACTAGTAATGAATATATTGAACGTTTTAGACCCATAAACTTTGAATTTCTAATAAAAATGGAAATGTTTATATAGCTATATATAAATCTTTCTTTTCTCTGCATGTATTTAGGCTGTGGCTTCAAGTTGTTGGTCGGTGCTGAAACAGAAAAGACAACAGATGAAGGTAAAATTCGTTATGTCCTGAATTCCTTTGTTAAATCATTTAAGGATTCTGTCAAAGAAGCTTCTGAGTCACTTCTCTGGTGGGAATTGGCAGCTGTAGGCGGGGTAGGAGGGACTGTCCCTCAGGCTAGATGAGTGACTTACTGGTAGTGGGTTGGCTTCTTTTTTGAAGGCCTTCTTTCTCATCCTTAGTATTGAGGCATGCATGGTATTTCAGCTAACTGGGAGAGGGGTTTCGAGTTGGAAACAGCTCTGATAAGTTTTAGGTTTTTGTTTTTTTCTCTTAATGATATTAATTTTTTTTTTTTTTTTGAGACAGTCTGTCTCTGTTGTCCAGGCTGGAGTGTGGTGGCGCGATCCTGGCTCACTGCAATCTTTGCTTCCCGGGTTCAAGCGATTCTTCTGCCTCGGCTTCCCGAGTAGCTGGGACTGTAGGTGCCACCACACCCGGCTAATTTTTGTATTTTTAGTAGAGACGGGGTTTCACCATGTTGGCCAGGCTGGTCTCAAACTCCTGACCTCAGGTTATCCGCCTGCCTCGGCCTCCCAAAGTGCTGGGATTACAGGTGTCAGCCACTGCACCTGGCCAGTATTTTTTTTTACAGTTCTTTAATATAGTGGATTCCCTTCATTTAATCCAATTAAGAAATAAAGATTTGATTCTAATAGCTGCTTTATTCAGTTTGGAGCCCCTACAAATAAAAAGTCTCAGAGTTTATATCCTGCCTTCATGCCTCACACCCTGTAACCCGTCTTACCTGCTAAGCATTGTTTTTCTCATACACTCCTAGTAGTAAAGGGCAAGGACTCTGGAGTGAGACTACTGGGTTCAAATGCCACATACTAGCTATGTGACCTTAGGCAAGTTGCTTAGCCTCTCTATGCCTCAGTTTCCTTATCTCTAAAAATAGAATAGTAATAGTATCTACCTCATAGTGTTTTGTTTTGTTTTAGAGATAGGGTCTTGCTCTGTCATTCAGGCTGGAGTGCCGTGGCATGATCATAGATCACTGCAGCCTCTATAACTCCTGGGCTAAAGCAATCTTTCTGCCTCATCCTCCCTGAGTTGCTAGGACTACAGGTGCACACCACCATGCCTGGCTGATTTTTTATTTTTTTGTACAGATGACGTCTTGCTGTGTTGCCCAGGCTGGCCTCAAACTCCTGGCCTCAAGTGATCTTCCAGTCTTGGCCTCCCAAAGTGTTGGGATTACAGGCATGAGCCACTGTGCCTAACCCTCATAGGGTTTCTTGAAGATTCAATGTGAAGTGCTTAGAACAGTGCTTGGCATAGTGCATTAAGCAAGTATTGACTATTACAACATTATTATTTACCCAAGGACCTATAGTATTTTATCATATCCATATTTTTCAATCTTATAACTTTGAGACAGTATTGCCAGTTGCAGTGATTTTAAAGTATGGTCCTCACAACATCTTTAGAATGTGCTGGTAGAAATAATTCTGGAGCCCCTGTATTTGAATAATTCTTATTTAAAATGATTCCAGAGACCCATATTTTAAGCAGGTTTCCTTAATGATGATGATGAACTCTAACGTTAGGACTAGGAACAGACTTGTATACATGGGTTTGATTCTCACACTAGCTAGCATGATTACAGTAAGTTACTGACCATCAGCTTACCCTCAGTTTTCCCATTTGCAAAATGGTGTTAATGCCTACTTAATAGGACTGCGGTAAGGATGAAAGTGATGATATCAACAAGCTTAATTTAAACATTAAACATTTAAAGAGTTTAGTAAGTGGTAGTTATAATGATATATTATTAACATGTCTAACTTTATTTTTCTACTTCCTAGAATAAATATTGTACTTTTTTTTCTTTTTGAGACGGAGTCTCACTCTGTTGCCCAGGCTGGAGTGCAATGGCATGATCTCAGCTCACTACAACCTCTGCCTCCCAGGTTCAAGCGATTCTTCTGCCTCAGCCTTTCAAGTAGCTGGGATTACAGGCGCTTGCCACCATGTCCGGCTAATTTGTGTATTTTTGGCAAAGATGGGGTTTCATCATGTTGGCCAGGCTAATCTCAAACTCCCAGCTTCAAGTCATCCACCTGCCTTGGCCTCCCAAAGTGCTGGGATTTCAGGCCTGAGCCACTGCGCCCAACCTATAACTTTCTATATCCATAGATACCTATATGTCTCACCTCTTGGGAACTATTTCCTATACCTGAAATGCCAAATTCCCTCTGTACTTAAATAAATCTTACCCATCATTGAGCTCAGCTCACATTATTCCTTGCTGAAGTTTATCTAGTCTGCTTCAGCCCACACTAAGTTCCCACTTCTCTGAACTCATAATACACTTCAAGTCTGTATGGTATTTAGAACTTTACTATATGTAGAACATACTTTTTGGCCCTCACTAACTAGCTGTGTGTGAATTAGGGCAGTTTATTTAACCCCTCTCCAATATCACTTTTCACATGTTTAAAATGATGTTAACATGACATACTTTTGAAGGAATGTTATAGTAAATTAAATAGAAACTAGCACATTTTCTAGAATATAATGGGTACTCATTAAATGGTAACTGCTGCTATCTTATATTTTAAAAATGAGGTTTAGGCCCGGCACAGTGGCTCTTGCATGTAATCCTAGCACTTTGGGAGGCCAAAGAGGGTGGATCACCTGAGGTCAGGAGTTCAAGACCAGCCTGGCCAACATGGCGAAACCGCGTCTCTACTAAAAACTCAAAAATTAGCTGGGCATGGTGGTGCACGCTTGTAATCCCAGCTACTCGGGAGGCTGAGGCAGGAGAATTGCTTGAACCCGGGAGGCAGAGGTTGCAGTGAGCCAAGATGGTGCCACTGCACTCCAGCCTGGGCGACAGAGTGAGACTCCGTCTCAGAAAAAAAAAAAGAAAAGAAAATGAGGTTTAGAAGATTGTCTTGGAGACTGTAAAATAGAAAATAACCCGCCCCCCCAGGAGACAGAATCTTAAGGTGTAGTTTTCTGTAGTCAGTGCTGTATAACAAATCCCACAGTGTGTTATTTAACAAGGGAATTTCAAAAAGTTATTATAAACTTAGAGTTTCCTAAAACACAGCTATATTGACTAATACTTCACAGGAAGAGGCAATTACACAATTAAATGCTTAAATAATATAGGGTTCCTTAATTAAAAGTTAGGATTCTAGTAAGAGTAATTTAGCTTAATCATTTTACTAGTTTTTTTTTTTTGGTCAGTTAATATAATTAAGTGATTGAGTTGGGCTTTTAAATAGCTAAAACTATGATAGTCTTAATAATAATAAAACTTATACAACTAAGGAACACTGTAGCATTCTTGTTGTTGCTTCGTTGCAAAGCTAATATGATTGCCCTTTTTTTTTGAGACAGAGTCTTACTTTGTCACCCAGGCTGGAGTACAGTGGCATTATCTTGGCTCACTGCACCCTCCAACTCCTGGGCTCAAATGATCCTCCCACCTCAGCCTCCTGAGTAGCTGGGACTATAGGTACACACCACCACGCCTGGCTAACTTTTGTATTTTTTGTAGAGACAAGGTTTCACCATGTTGCCCAGGCTGGTCTCGAACTCCTAAGGGTCAAGTGATCCACGTGCCTTGGCCTCCCAAAAGTGTTGGGATTATAGGCATGAGCCACCATGCCTGGCCGGATTGCTTTTTTATGAAGCATTTTTATGAGGTAAAAACAACTTTTAAGGGCGGGGTGTGGCAGCTCACGCCTGTAATCCCAGCACTTTGGGAGGCAAAGTAGGGAGGATTGCTTGAGCCCAGGAGTTCAAGACCAGCCTGAGCAACATAGTGAGACCTGTTTCTACTAAAAATAGAAAAAATTAGCCAGGAGGGGTGGCGTGCACGTGTGGTTCCAGCTACCTGGAATTTTGAGGTGGGAGGATCACTCAAGCTTGGGAAGTTGAGGCTGCAGTGAGCCATGACTGCACCAGTGCACTTCACCCTGGGCTACAGAGTGAGACCGTGTCTCAAAAAAACAAACAACAAATATAGAAATGTGTCTCAGCACATATGAAACTGTTGGCTAGGATATGAAATCTACATAAAACATTCTATGACTCTAAAGGTTACTTGTAACCTTATTAACTTTCTTAATAGCATGGCTCATGACTGACTCTTGGTTTGCCCTCAAAAAGAGCTAGTCATGAGCCCTGCACTATAGTGCCTGCCTGTAGTCCCCACTGCTCAGGATGCTAAAGCCGGGGGATTGCTTGAGGGCAGGAGTTTGAGGTGTTGCTAGACTCTGGTTCTAAAAAACAAATTTTCTTAAACGCCCACTGGTCATATAATGAATAGCAACTTCAGTTTCTGTACTAGAGAAAGCAAATAACAAGAAGGTAGAAGTAACTTGATTCTCCTTTACTTCCCAACAGATCCCAGATGGATTTTTTGCCCATTTTTATGCCATTTGTGAACACATCAGTCCTGTCCTAGCCTGGGGCTTTTTGGGTCCTAGAAATTCTCTGTATGATTTATGTTGCTTTTTTAAGGTATGTTCAGTCATTGAATCATTTCTCTTTTTTTTCTAAATCAAAAAGGAGATACGGTTTTATTCTGTTTTGTTTTGCTTTTGTAGAAGAACAAATGTTATTTAAGAGTAAAGTTATAAAAGTCACCTAAATTCAGCATTTAAATGTCAGTGTTAAATATTTTTGGCATTTTATAATACCACTATTATTATAATGGACCAGTATTTTATAGATTTGGTGCTTTATTCTGGAGTAGACTCAGCATATCCATTCACCTTATCAATTCCCTAATGCAACGGATACATGGTCTTGCATGGTGTTGCCATGTGACAGTCAAATCAATGTAGACAGTTAGTTTTTCATACCTGGGCACTTTTGAAACTTACAAACAATATCCGCCTTTATTGCACATGTGGTAATATAGAATAAGTTGTGGTTAAAGGTGAGATGAATGATAAAATCCAAGTTGTGAGAAATAAAATGGGGGTTTAACGTTATCTCCCAATGTCAGCAGTTTTAGTTTGCCAAAATACAAGTTATAGCTCCTTATAGAATTTTCTGGCTGGCAAAGTGACAAGGAAAGTCTCGCTATGTAATAGTCTTGAGTTTAGGCTGCATTTCAAGGAGCAAATAAAAGTAAACATAATTGAGTATGAATTTGAAAGTTTGGATGTTTTACTATACCATTCATTTTTTAAAATTATGTTTATGTGCTGTCAAGGTAATATTTTTATAAATGGTTTAGAAAATGTGTATTTTACTGTCATTCAGAACACGTTGATTTTTGTAGTTTACTTGACCACCCAAATGTAAGGTATGTGTTTTAGGGGTTGGGAATTAAGTCTGTCATCAGTGAGCATTCTGACTTGGGGCAAATCATTCTTTGATGTTCCTTTTCTTTATCTATAAAACGAGGGAGCCTAACAGGTTGATTGCTAATGACCCTTTCAGATATAAAATCCAGTGAATCAATGAAGTGTGTCTTCTTAGTACTTCTTAATAACGTTTGGAAGATATGTTATTAAGAAAGAAGATAAAAATTAAATATTCCTGTTTTTCGCTCTTTGAAATTACTTTTTTTCTATTATGGTGACATAACAGCTGAGACTTAATACTTATTCATATACAGTTTGCTTACAGTGAGTTTCAGTGTATATAATAACTTACTGAAATGAAATATCCTTCAGGATCTACCACTGATTTGAGACCTGAAATGTTCTTTATTTTTCGTGTGCCTTAAGGGTTTTTCTTGTACAAAAAAAAAAAAAGCACATTTAAAATTATAATGTATTATTTTATTATTTATTTAAAACTATTACTGGAAATAGTTTATTCTTCTGTCTTAGAGTAGAGGCAATGCTCAAAGGTCACATTGAAGGGAAAGGACTATAACCCCTTATATTTAAACAGTGCTTTAGAGTTTACAGGCACTTCTTATAGATTATCTTTTTTTAAATGTTTCCCCACCTTTTCATGGTATCACATAGGTTATCTTTTTTGATCATCATGTCATCCCTGAGTAGTAAGTAGGATGGGTGGTATTAGCCCTATTTCACAGAAAAAGAAAATGAGCCCCCAAAAAGGAAAGGTTAAATCACTTGTGCAAGGTCCCTTTTCTAATGAGATATGAAACTAGCACTGGAAGTCAGGTCTTCTGAGTCCTGATTCAGTGCTCATTATAATATTAGAAGCTTTTTCAATGTAACATAATTTTGGTCTAATAAATGCCAATTTATGTTCATTTTCCAGAATCAAGTTCTTTTATTTCTCAAAGACATTTTTGACTTTGAGAAGGTGCGCTATTCAAGTACAGAGACTTTAGCTGAAGACCTCATGCAGTTACTCATTCGCCGCACTGAGCTTTTAATGGCCTATCTTGAAGCAGATGCCCTGAGGCATACAAGTAGTTGTCTAAGCAGTCATGGTCATGTTATGTCCACTGGGCTACTGGAAGCCAAAGTACAATAAGTACCATAAGAATCATACAATTTGAGTGTGCTATGAAATATTTTAAGGTAACTATTGATTTTGTAACATATATTACAAAATTAACAGAATTGGTGCATGTGGATTCAGGGAGGAAAAAAAAAATCTACTAAAAAATGAGCAACTGTACTGTATTTATACAGAAGTTCTGTCATTGAATTCCTGTGTAGTGTAGTCATAGTGGCTTTTTGCATTCATTAGGTAATAATTGAAGTTGTGAAATGTATATTTTACAGAAATATTGCTTGAATTGAAGCCAATATTTGGGAGTTAATTGGTTTGTCTTCTTGAAGCTGTCATTCTCAAAAGCTCTGTTTTTATGCTTTGCACCTTTAAAATGTACACTTTAGCCAAGGTCTTTGTGGCCCACACATGCAAGAATATATTACTTCTAATGTCAATATATTTAACTTTGCCTAGAAACATATTTTTAATTATAAAGTTATTCATTTGTTTAATCAAGTTTAGGCAGTAATGATGTTTAATATGTACTGCATAGATTATTGCTTGTGCATTTGCTTATGTATTTGAATCAAAGAAATTGTAATCACTGAATATTGTTATAGAACATTTAAATGGGCCACTTGCAGTGGCTCATGCCTGTAATACATTGGGAGGCTGAGGCAGGAGGACAGTTTGAGGCCAGGAGGTTGAGACTAGCCTGGACAACATAAGGAGATGCCTGTCTCTACAAAAACATAAAAATAAATTAGTTGGTATCAAGCAGAGTTCCATGGAAATATTAAAATTTTTTTAAAAAATAAAAATAGGCTGGGTGTGGTAGTTCATGCCTGTAGTCCTAGCACTTTGGGAGGCCAAGGTGGGCAGATCACCTGAGGTCAGGTGTTCGAGACCAGCCTCACCAATATGGTGAAACCCCATCTCTACTAAAAATACAAAAATTAGCCAGGTGTGGTGGCGGGCGCCTGTAGTCCCAGCTACTCAGGAGGCTGAGACAGGAGTATTGCTTGAACCCAGGAAGTGGAGGTTGCAGTGAGCCGAGATCGCACCACTGCACTCCAGCCTGGGCAACAAAGTGAGACTCCGTCTCAAAAAATAAATTAATTAAATTAAATTAATTAGTTGGGTGTGGTGGCATGTGTCTGTGGTCCCAGCTACTTGGGAGGCTGAGGTGGGAGGATCACTTGAGTCCAGAAGGTCAAGGCTGTCATGAGCCGTGATTGCATCACTGCACTCCAGCCTGGGCGACAGAGCAAGACCCTATCTCAGAAGTGAATAAATAAAACAAATAAAGCACTTAAATGAATTGACATTGAGAAATTTACAATTTACAAATTTATATTAACTGTAGTTTCCAAAATATGTTACTGTTGGTCCTGTAAGTTACAGAGACTGAAGAACTTTCTTTTTATACATTAGAGCATTTTCCCCTGGAATGAGTATTGATTAAAAAGATAACATTTATTAATTAATAAAGGCAATTTAAAATTTAGTGTTATTTGAAGACTGTCAACATCTGAAGGTATGAAACTTGGTACAGTGAAATAATTTCTCCTTTCTCCTTCCTTTTAGTTATTCCCACAGAAAACTCAGCCCAGTGGGAATTTGTCATATTATGCCCATGTTTTTAAAATATTCATATTTTGAATCTTATTGACATTTTAAAGAAGGGTTTTTTCCTCCCTTGAATGTAAAACAAAAATATTTTTAATGATGTGGAAGTATATATTTCATGTTCATTATGATAAATCTACGAACAAATGAATTGTTTTTATGGGTGGAGTTCTTCTATAAGAGTATATTAAATGCTTTCAGAGTTGTATTAATTTTTTTCTAAATAATATACCACTTATTTGGAGTGGCTAACTCAGTATGTAAGTAGATTAGATTTGTTGATTTTGCCCCTAAAACGGGCTTTAGTCATTTTAGGAGTGAGTTGCACAAAAGGACCTAAAATGCATTGTTTTTTGCCTTCTTTTAAGAGATGGGGTCTCGCTCTATTGCCCAGGCTGAAGTGCAGTGTGCTATCATACATAGCTCACTGCAGTCTCCAACTCCTCATACCAGAGGCATGTGTCACCATGTCTTACTCCTAAAATGCATTTTTAAAAAGCGAATTTTTAGATTAAAGTGCCTACTTTCTGATTAATAAATAGAAGATGAAAAAAGTGGGCAGGAAAAGCATAATCTTTTAAGATTTGTAATTTTCTGTATGTGCCACATTTATGTAAATTAACTATAAAATATGGAATTCAGGATCATGCTGTTTTGCATGTACTTTATAGGTTATATAGCATGAAACATACAAATTATCACTGTTCTTTAGTATATAGCTCCTTGCCTTTTCTTACATAGATGCTTAATTTAACAATTACCTATTTATAATTCTTATTATTGACGGGAATATGATTAGAAGTACCAAAACTAAAAATTCCATTATGTACTGTTTACTTTTTATTTAATATTACATGTTTTTACCTTGTTGCGATATCTTTGGTCTTGAATGATATACACACATATGTGTGCATGCACATGCATTTCATTACCATGTAGATAAGACAGTTATTGCTTATATTAATTTACCCATTTGAGGGCTAAGCGTTTTAAGCTGTGGTTTTATAAGCAAAGCTGTAAGTAAATATAATTTATTTTAGAAAGATATTATTTGAAATCAATTTTGAAGAATTGCACTATTTGATAATGCTGCTACTACATGAGATAACTCTGGGGAGTTAATTTTATGAGATAAGATGAATGGCTTTCTAGAAGGTGTTGCTTTTGGTTTTGTTTTTCTTTTTCTTTTTTACATTTCATCTTAGAAAAAGTTGCTTATATTCAGCAGGTTGGTTTGTCAAATTCAGTGTTTGAGTTTGTTTCTGGTCGGTTCAGTAGCTGCTACTTTAGCAAGATGTGGCCTTTCACAAAAGAGGTAAGAGTGACCAAATAGAATTTTAGGACAATAAGTATAGGAAAAATCTCTTTATTGTAAGAGAAGAAACTTGAACTTTTTAAAGGAAATGTCCTCTTGAAAAGAACATCTCTGACTGCATGCAGAAAGGTACTTAAGACATATATAATAGGCCAGGATTACAGTGGCTCACGCCTGTAATCCCAGCACTTTGGGAGGCCCAGGTGGGCAGATAACCTGAGGTCAGCAGTTTGAGACCAGCCTGACCAACATGGTGAAACCCTGTCTCTACTAAAAATACAAAAATTAGCCAGGCATGGTGGCGCATGCCTGTAATCCCAGCTACTCGAGAGGCTGAAGCAGGAGAATCGCTTGAACCCGGGAGGCGGAGGTTGCAGTTAGCCGAGATCGTGCCATTGCACTCCAGCCTGGGCAACAAGAGTGAAACTCCGTCTCAAAAAAAAAAAAAAAAAAAAAAAAAAGACATATGTAACGGTTTCCATTTGCCTTAAAATTGGGTTAAATAGCAAAAGCAATGTTTTTAAAAATGATTAGTTTAGAGCCTTTTAGGGTAAACCCTGTTTAAACACTTAATCATGGAATTGCTCTTGCCACCATGAGCTCTACCATCCACTTCCATATGTAAATTATAAGAGGGACTTCCATTAAGTCAGTCCTGAGAAAATATCCTTTTTTCTAGAAGAAAGAAGATAAATTTTGAGGCAATTTACATTTGGTATTTCTTTTAATTTCATTTTTTGTATTTTGATTTCTCTACATTTTTGTTCAACTAAAAGAGTGCTTATTTCTTCTTGAAGGTTAACATTATGTTTATTAAGTATCAAAATGGAATTACCTTTTAAAAAAGAAGACAAGTTTTCCATACTGTCACAGTAAGCTCCAAAGAACTGTGTCTTTCTCATAAAGTAATATTCTTTATTTGCATCCATTTACTATGATTCCGTTAATTTGTTGAATTAAATGCCTTTATAAAAATATTTACAAATGTTTTCTTGCCTTAAAATGTAACATTTTCTACTTAAATTTAATTTCCAAGAGAGTGATTATTTGCATTACAAAGGAATTCTTAATAATTCCTGTAAGCCTAGGAAATAGGAATGCCAAAGTAACATTTAATGTACTTCTCTATAACTTTTCATAATCAGAAATTTTAAATTATGTTTATATAACCCATTTACTTTTATTTTAATGTGAATATATATTCAGAAATTATTTGATGTAAATTTCAAAATGATTATAGGAATTAAGCTGAATTCTAATTTTTTTTGCTTAGATTAAGAAATATGTATGTGAAATTTAAGAATTTATATAATCTGTGATCAGTGGAAATAAGAACATCCCTAGTTTGTTCCTAATGAGTATATTACGTTATTGTTTTGTTTAGTTTGTGAACATTATGTATTAGCTTTACTTAGCTGATATCAGTAAATGTTTCTGTCTCCTAAATGTAAGGACTGTACTCATTAATTTGTGTAAAAGTAAAACACTACAGTAGCAGAAAAAATTGCACTGGCTCTTTAGCGAAAATAAGCACTGTAACATGGATGTATTACTATTACTGCCAAATAAAAAAGTGATGGTACGTCTTGCTGATGTATTGAATATTTTAAACAATGTTAATATATAATTATGAAGTCACACTTGTCTCATCAGATCCTGTATGAGAATATTCAGTCTCCATAAGACCCATATATATGGCATAGAGAACAGGACAACTGCAGAAGCATTATAATCAAATATAAAACTTTATCATTAAAATAAAAAATAAAAGGCCAGGTGTGGTGGCTCATGCCTGTAATCCCAGCACTTTAGGAGGCCGAGGCGGGTGGATCATCTGAGGTCAGGAGTTTGAGACCAGCCTGGCCAACATGGTGAAACCCCGTCTCCACTAAAAATACAAAAATTATCTGGGCATGGTGGTGGGCACCTGTAATCCCAGCTACTCGGGAGGCTGAGGCAGGAGAATCGCTTGAACCTGGGAGGCAGAGGTCGCAGTGAGCCAAGATTGCACCATTGCACTCCAGCCTGGGCAACAAGAGCGAAACTCTGTCTCAAAAAAATAAAAAATGAAAACAAAGATTAAAAATTTATTGTTTCTCCATGTACTGATGTGGGGAAAAAGACAGTTTTGTGATGAATAAAGTGAAAAAACTTGTATTTTAATTAAAGTGTTTGGATGATAATGCCATCAAGCATAATATAAACTTATCATATTGATGTATATGCATCATTACTATTCATATATGACCTGAACCTCCCTTCTCATCAATTCTTCAAAAGGCTTCAGATATATGGCCGGGTGCAGTGGCTCATGCCTGTAATCCCAGCATGTTGGGAGGCCGAGCAAGGCAGATCACTTGAGGTCAGGAGTTTGAGACCAGCCTGGCCAACATGGCGAAACTCTGTCCCTATTAAAAATACAAAAACTAGCCAGGCGTGGTGGCGCACACCTGTAATCCCAGGTTCTTGGAAGGCTGAGGCAGGAGAATTGCTTGAACCCAGGAGGTGGAGGTTGTAGTGAGCTGAGATCACACCACTGCACTCCAGCCTGGGCAACAGAGTGAGACTCAGTCTCAAAACCAAAAAACAAAAGGGTTCAGATATATTTAGTCAAGGAGAGGGATGCCACCTGGATACCACCATAGTCACCAGATGGAAGTCACCTGGATATGAAAACAGATTCTTAGTTTGAGACTTTTAACAAATGGGTTTATTTTAGAATAATTATATATGATATAGATAAATCTATATAGTTATATTTTTAGAATTATTAAACATATAAAGTGAAATATATTGATAAGAAAACCATATAAACATGAGTGGAATCTTTCCTTAGCTAGGATACGGGGTTGGAGTGCAATGGGAAACTAGAGCAGCATCTCATTCTCATTTTCTGTTTTGTCATTATCTGCCATACTCTGTTGTCTCATGCATCTTCTTTGATCCTGAACTTAATGTTCAGGATCTGAACTTAATGTTTTGCACTTTAAACATCTGTCTCTGAATTCTTATGTATATTTAAAATGCTTCTCTGCAAACATCTTAGTGCCCTATTGTTAGACTTTATAGGGCTTTGCTGGAAATCTTTATAAATCACTTTGTTAATCTTTCTAAACTAACTGTTCTTATGCTGCTTTTGACTTCTGGTTTTTTGTGCAGTGTTTCTTCCTATGCCCTGTATTCTCTGATACTTTATCCTGCCACTTCTTCTCCCTTGATCTCTTTCTCTTCTTATGCTACTGACATCTTTGATCAGGCTACACAAACTCTTCTGTCTGCTAAGGTTCTTTCTTTGGCTTTTTCTATATCTGAACAGTGAAAACTCTACAGTAACCATCATCTGGGCAGGGAAGGACTGTATTCTACTACAGAGAAGAAAAACAGCCTTCCTTCTATGACACTTTTTATTCTTTACTTAAAAGCCACAGCAAAGCAACTGGTACATCAAATATGTCTTTTATGTGTGTCACAGAAGCCTTTCACAAAGTACATTTATATTTAGGAAATTACAGAACTTTTATAATTTGCTATGTTTGAAATGATACCATAGTACTTGAATATAGAGAAGCACTTTGAATTAGAAAGCACTTGAAATATATGACTTCCTGAACTTTGCTAATTCTTATTTAATAATAACTCTGTGTGAGAATGGTCCCAGGGCCCAGGTGCGGTGGCTCACGGCGTGTAATCCCAGCACTTTGGGAGGCTGAGGCGGGTGGATTGCCTGAGCTCAGAAGTTCGCGACCAGCCTGGGCAACACAGTGAAACCCCATCTCCACTAAAATACAAAAAATGATCCGGGCGTGGCATTGCGTGCCTGTAGTCCCAGCTACTTGGGAGGCTGAGGCAGGAGAATTGCTTGAACCTGGGAGGCAGAGGTTGCAGTGAGCTGAGATCACGCCATTGCACTCCAGCCTGGGCAACAGAGTGAGAATCCATCTTTAAAAAAAGAAAGAAAGAAAGAAAAAGAATGGCCCCAGGAATTTTACAAAGGACCAATAAAATAATGTGGTAGAAGATGAAGATGGATAATAAATGTTAAAGCAATTATATTCACAATCTGTTACAATACAACAAATTATCCTAAAATTTTAGCAGCTTGAAACAACAAACATGATCTTACACAGTTTCTGAGGGCTGGGAATTCAGGAATGGCTTAGTCTGGTGGTTCTCTCCTGAAGTTGCAGTCATCTGAAGGCCGATTGGGGCTGGAAGACTCACTTCTAAGGTTTTCTCATTCACATGTCTGTTGTCAGGAGGCCTCAGTCCCTTGCCATTGGCAAGAGACCTTAGTTCCTTCCAACTAGACCTCTCAGCTGCCTGAGTGTCTTTTAAGACATGACAGCTGGCCAGGCATGGTGGCTCATGCCTGTAATCCCAGCGCTTTGGGAGGCTGAGGCAGGAGGAATGTTTGAGCCTGTAAGTGTGAAACCAGCCTGGCCACAAAATGAGACCCTGTCTCTACAGAAAAAAAAAAAAAAAAAAAGACGGGGCAGCTGGCTTCCTCCCAGATAAATAATCCAAGAAATAGCAAGGTAAAAGACACAATGTCTTTTATAACCTAGATGTGGAAGTGTTGCCACTTCTGCCATTGGTAACACAGACCAACGCTGACACAATGTGGGAGGGGATTACACAGGATGCGAGTACCAAGAGGTGGAACATTTGGGGTTGTCTTGGTGGCTGGATACCATGGCAGGGAATCATAATAAATTATACATAATGATGTAGACAAATTATTTTATTTATTTATTTTTTAGAGATAAGGTTTTTCTCTCTCTCTTACCCAGGCTGGAGTGCAGTGGTTCTCACTGCAACTTCTAACTCCTGGGCTCAAGTGATTGTCCTGCCTCAGCCTCCTGAGTAGCTGGGGCTACAGCCACATGCCACCACACCTGGCTTATTTTTATTGTTTAGTAGAGAGGAGGTCTTGGTATGTTTCCCAGGCTGCTCTTGAACTCCTGTCCTCAAGTGATCCTCCCACCTCAGCCTCCCAAAGTTCTGGGATTACAGGCTTGAGCTACCATGCCTGGTTGACATTTTAATGTTAAATGAATGAATGTACTTTCTTTGGCCAATCTTTTGATACAGTATCAAGGCCTTTAATTGGGAGTATGGATTCACTCGATATTTCAAGATATCTTTGTTACATAAACTAAACCGCTAAATCAGTTGTCTCCAACCTTTTTGGCACCAGGGGCCAGTTTTGGGGAAGACAGTTTTTCCATGGACGGTTCGGGGGTGGCTGTAGTGGATAGTTTTGGGATGAAACTGGTCCATCACCGATCATCAGGGATTAGATTCTCCTAAGGAGTGCACAACCTAGATCCCTTACATGCATAGTTCATAATAGGGTTTGCGCTCCTATGAGAATCTAATGCCATCGTTGATCTGACAGGAGGCAGAGCTCGGGTGGTAATTTTCACTCGCCAGCCCTCACCTCCTGCTGTGCAGCCTGGGGTTTGGGGGCCCCTGCCCTAAATCATCATCTGGAATTTCGAGTTTTCCTTACTTTTAAAGGAGAGAAAAGGTACATTAAAAAGCACTGACTGCAGAATCTCCCTAGATTTGTACAATTTTGTACCCAGTCTTTTACATTTGTCTTCTCCACACCTAGCTTGGTGGTAATTTTTGTAAGCTATTTGCCTTTATCAAGTCTTTTCAAAGCATTCAACTCAGCTTTTATAAAAAACTGTAACTTTATTTTTGCTTTTATAATTTCTTTCTTTTTTTTTTTTTGGCACGATCTGGGCTCACTGCAGCCTCCGCCTCCTGGGTTCAAGCGATTCTTCTGCCTCAGCCTCCCAAGTAGCTGGGATTACAGGCACGTACCAACATGCCCGGCTAATTTTTGTATTTTTAGTAGACGGGGTTTCGCCATCATGGCCAGGCTGGTCTCGAACTCCTGACCTCAGGTGATCTGCCTACCTTGGCCTCCCACAGCGCTGGGCTTACAGGTGTGAGCCACCATGCCTGGCCTATAATTTCATTTTTTAAATGTTTACTTTGTATAATTTCAAAACCGTGCAACTGACATAGAACAAACCTAATCACTCGTGATAAGTATACAAGTAATGCTTATACAAATTGGCAGATCTTGGATTTTTAGTAATCTCAAACTTAGCATGTCAAAACTGAGCTCCTTACCACCCCTGCCTAAACCTCCTCTTCCCACAACCTTCCCTATCTGAGTAAATTACAACTCCATTCTTCCAGATCAAAGGCCCAAAACCTCCTTTCCTCACACCTCACATTCAGTTACAAAAAAAAAAATCCTACCATTTATACCTAAAAAGGCAACAAGGAAAAAAAAATATGCCAGGTATTTCTCACTACCTTCACAACTATCACTTTGGCCCAAATCCCCATTCCTCATTCCGATTATTGTGGAAGCCTCCTAATTAATTGATCTCCCTGCTTCTTCTCTTGCCTCATTTAGTGTATGTGCAGCACTTAAGCTAGAGAGAGTAAACATGTCAGATCATGTCACTACGTTGTTCAAAACCTACCAGAGACCACCCATGTTAGAGTAAAAACCAAAATCTTTACAATGCTATACAAAAAAGAGGCTGGGCACAATGGCTCATGCCTATAATCCCTACTCTCTGGGAGGCCGAAGTGGGAGGATGCTTAAGCCCAGGAGTTTGAGACCAACCCAGGCAACATAATAAGACCCCATTTCTACAAAAACTAAAAAATTAGCCAGGTGTGTTGTTGCATGCTTGTAGTCCCAGCTACTCAGAGAAGCTGAGGCAGGAGGATCGCTTGAGCCCAGAAGTTAGAGGCTGCGGTGAGCTGTGATTCCACCACTGCACTCCAGCCTGGGTCTCTCTAAAAAAAAAGGCCAGGCGCTGTGGCTTACGCCTGTAATCCCAACACGTTAGGAGGCCGAGGTAGACGGATCACCTGAGGTCAGGAGTTTGAGACCAGCCTGGCCAATATGGTGAAACCCCATCTCTACTAAAAATACAAAAATTAGCCGGGCATGGTGACAGGCACCTGTAATCCCAGCTACTCGGGAGTCTGAAGGAAGAGAATCGCTTGAACCCAGGAGGCGGAGGTTGCAGTGAGCACAGTTTATGCTACTGCACTCCAGCCTGGGCGACAGAGCGAGACTTATTCTCAAACAAACAAAATCCTACGTAGTCTTGTCTCCTGCTCCCCACTGCACCTCCTATTACCTCACCCTTCACCTACTCAGCTTCACTCGCACAAGCCTCCTGGTTCTTCCTAGAACACGTCAGATAGAATCCTTCTCTGGGCCTTTGTGTCTATCCCTGGACCACTCTTCCTCCAAATATTTGCTTCTCCAGATATTTACATAGCCTACTGCCTCACTCTCCTCAAGGCTTTTACTCATATGAGGCTTTCCTTAGCCACTCTATCTAAAATTACAACATCTACTCAGCCTGCCTCCAGCATTCTCTACTTCCCTGCTCTGGTATTATCCATATTGCCATATTACATGTCACTAAATACTACATAGTTCACTTATTTGCTTATTGTCTGCCTTCTTTCACTAGAATGTATGTTCCATAATGGCAGGGATTTTTCTTTTATCACTGCTGTATCCTTAGCATATAGAACTGAATATCTGTTGAATGAATGAATGATGAATTGGTGGGAAAATAAGCAGGCCTTGCATGCTGTGAGTAGCTATCAGTGTTCTACAGAGAGAATGGAGAGCTTTGTTTAATCTGGTGAATCTATTGGGTGGATATAAAAATAAAAAATTAAGTTTCTATTTATTTATTTATTTATTATTTTTCGAGACAGAGTCTCACTCTGTCGCCCAGGCTGGAGTGCAGTGGCATGATCTCGGCTCACTGCAACCTCCGCCTCCTGGGTTCAAGCAATTCTCCTGCCTCAGCCTCCCGAGCAGCTGGGACTACAGGCGCACGCTACCACACTCAGCTAATTTTTATATTTTTAGTAGAGACAGGATTTCTCCATGTTGGCCAGGCTGGTCTCGAATTCCTGACCTCAAGTGATCCACCCGCTTCAGCCTCCCAAAGTGCTGGGATTACAGGCGTGAGACGCCATGCTCAGCCAACTCACTTCTTTAAATCACAGAAATAAATATGTAATTATAAATTGATATGTATAGGGGCAGGGCACAGTGGCTCACACCTGTAATCCCAGCACTTTGCGAGGCCGAGGTGGGTGGATCACTTGAGGGCAGGAGTTCAAGACCAGCCTGGCCAACATGGTGAAACCCCATCTCTACTAAAAATACAACAATTAGCCAGGTGTGGTGGCACGCGCCTGTAATCCCAGCTACTTTTGAGTCAGGAGAATCGATTGAACTGGGGAAGCGGAGGTTGCAGTGTGCTGAGATCGTGCCACTGCACTCCAGCCTGGGCGACGGAGCAAGACTACATCTCCAAATAAATAAATAAACAAATAAGCAAATAAATAGGAATATATATATATAGGGAAGAGAAAGGTGGGATGAAAGGTGAGGTGCAAGGTGGGGAGAAAGGTGGGATGCAAGGAAGCCTTCTCCGAGGAAGCAGCATTTAAGAAGAGAGCGGGAGGATATGTTGAAGTTAGGTGAAGGGGAAAGTGGGAGAAGGGATTTCATGCAGGGAACAACTTATGCAAAGGCCCTGCAGCCAGACTGCCCATAGAAAGTTTCATGAACTGAAGAAGGCCAAGGTGATGGCATCAAAGAGAGCAAGGGCACAAGCAAGACTACCAAGACCACCTATCACTCTCCGTAGTTTGGTACATTTAAATAATTTTAATTACCAATTTTGAACTTTTCTGTAATCGAGGAATGAATGGCTTGCCCTCCTTAGAAGAGTTTCCATCCTGAGTAAATAGTGTGGGGATGGGACTGGGGAACAGAGTTATATTTGAGTAGAAGGCCTTTTGTGTGTATGGGTGTGTGAGAGAGAGAGAAACAGAGAGAGAGAGGGAGTTTCACTCTTGTTGCTCACGCTGAAGTGCAATGGCGCCATCTCAGCTCACAGCAACCTCAGCCTCCCGGGTTCAAGCGAAGTGGGTTCTTCAACCTCAGCCTCCCAGGTAGCTGGGATCACAGGCGCACGTCACCACGCCCGGCTAATTTTTTGTATTTTTATAGTAGAGAGAGTTTCACCATGTTGGCCAGGCTGGTCGCAAACTCCTGACCTCAGGTGATCCACCCGCCTTGGCCTCCCAAAGTGCTGGGATTACAGGCAGGAGCCACCGCGCCCGGCCTTTTTTTTTTTTTTTGGAGACAGAGTCTCATTTTGTCACCCAGACTGGAGTGCAGTGGGATGATCTCTGCTCACTGCAACCTCCGCCTCCTGGCTTCAAGTGATTCTCCTGCCTCAGCCTCCTGAGTAACTCAGATTACAGGTGTGTGCCTCCACACTAGGCTAATTTTTTGTATTTTTAGTAAAGACGGCCTTTTGCCATGCTGGTCAGGCTGGTCTTGAATTCCTGACCTCAAGTGATCCACCCGCCTCGGCCTCCCAAAGTGCGGGGATCACAGGCATGAGCCACCGCGCCCAGCCCAGGCCTTTTCAACATCCCTGAAATATAACCTGAGCACCGCTGTCTGCTTAGGGCCTGAAGTTGGAAGTGGTTACCTTTATTCTTTATCTGGATGTCATTTAGATTTTTTTTTTTCAAGTGCAGTGAAGAATTAAAGATCTCGTCCACCAAAAATACTCCCTCTGAGTGTGCATTTCGGGTTTTAATATGGTATTGTCTGATGCGTTTGACAGGCTGGCGGTCCAAGCTGAAAAAGGTCTGTGGGTGTCTAATAGTCAAAGATGCCTTTATGAAGCTTTAGAAAGACCAGATATGGTTTGCCTTCAATTAAGAAAAAGGTGGAATATAAAGATATTTGTACTTATATAAATATATTCCTTTTTTTCTTCTCCTCCTCCTCCTCTGCCTTGAACTTTATTCTTCTTCTTTTTTTTTTAACTCTCCTTTTAGAGTTAAAGACTGGAGCTAAGAAAAGGGGAGCAATAGACAGATGAAGTGTTCCCGGATTGCTGCCCCACGCTCTTTGTAATAAAGGAAAACTTGGCCAAAGGTCAATGCTTAGGGTAGTAGAAGATACGTAGTGGCTTGGCTTCTTGACTGGAAACTAGGACGGGTAGAGTAGCTGAGAGAAGTGGGCCCCAGAGCAAACTGGTTGCGGGTAGGGGGAGCCAGCTTCAGCCCGGTAATGAAGCCCATTTTCAGCCTCATTCCTTTCCCATGGCGGAGGCAGCCTTCCTTCCCCAGGCCTGGCTGGAGGTGGAGGCAGGCCCAAAGTTAAGGGGTCAGCTCGCGCACCTAGGGCCGGGAGACAGACAAATTCTGGCGGAAAGTTGGCAGCCACGGTCCCCCTCCCCTGCTTTTCTCCTCAACTCTCCACCCCCACTCCGGGTGATACGGCGGAGGTGGGGGGTTGGGGGAACTGGCCTTGTGTTTTGGAACAGCTGCAGCCGGCGCTGGGCCCGCCTGGAATGCGGGAACAGGCTGCGCACCAGGACTTTTATGGAAACTTGCTGCTGGAGACGGCGGCGGCGGCGGCGGCGGCGGCGGCGGCGGCGGCGGCGGCGGCGGCGGCGGCGGCGGCGGCGGCGGCGGCGGCGGCGGCGGCGGCAGCCAGAGGACTCCCAGCGGCTGGAGCAGAAGTGTTAGCGGCCAGAGCGCCCAGACCCCTACCCACAGCCAGGCGGGACGCGCACAGTCCCTCCACGCGGAAAGAAGGACCTTCGCCGGTCACCGGCTCCTGGAGGGTGAGAAGAGTTGGGGGAACGTGGGCTGGGGGGAGTGGAGACGGAGGTGTCGGGTCCCCTGGTGGGGGCGGGGGCGGGGGCGGGGGCGGGAGCGACGGCTGCAGAGAGGCGCTCGGGGTCTGCGGCTTCTGGCCGTGCTCCGCTGCAGCTCCGGAGGGCGCTGGGCGCCATACAGCTGTGGTCCGCGCTGACCCCGGCCCGGGCGAACCCTGCCTTGGAGCCGCGTCCTGCGGGCTCGGCAGGGTGCCTACCAGGGGCTGCCCCAGCGTCTGAAAGTGTCGGCCGGCCTTGGGCTTCTGGTTGCAATCAATGTCTTTGCCCTGCTCCCCTGCGTCTTGTCGGCTGAGTTTCGGGTGCGTTCCCTACTGTAGGGAGGGAGCCCTCTGTGAGCGGAGTGGGTGCCGGTCCCTCGGCTGAACCCTTGGGGTCCTTAGGGAAGTTCAGTGCCGTCCCCCACCACTTGCCCCAGCCGCGGTCTCCGTCTCTGCCAGCAGTGCCAGTTAAGAAATCCTTTCTGATCGGTCTCTGTGGAAGATGGGGAGAAATATGATTTAACAGCCTATTACTCCCCCCCCACACACCCCCGCATATCCCCCCACTCCTGTCTCCAACCCGTTTTTTTTTTTTTTTTTTTTTTTTTTTTTTCGTGATTCTGCCCGAGGTGGGATGCTGGGGGTTGAGCAACTAGGGCTGGAAGTTTACGAAGTTTACGTAGTTTAAGTGAGTGAAGAATGTAGTCACCTCTTGAGAACTCCCTTTGCCTATATGCTTTTGAAAACGCCAAACCATTCCAGCTGTTTGTAAACTGTGAAACGTTCTACCAATGCATTAGCCTTGGCATTTATAAAGAAAATGACGAAGTTGAGAGGTTATAGTTGGTTACTGCAGTGACTTAGAGATGCTCATTTTATAGTTATTAAAGCACAATGTGAACAAAGTTGGCAGAGAGATAACAAGGTAAAAATAGCATAAGGATATGTCCTAACAAAATGTCCTTGGTGAAGACACAGGTAGAGAAAAGAAGCCATAATAAAGAAATTAGTTCCCTGACCAAAGCAACGGGAATATCATTCATCGTTAAATTTTGTTAATGAATTCATGTAGCAGCGGCCCATTGGCCTGCGAGTCACAACATAACTATGTCTTAGGTAATGTGATTAAATAAACTTAAGTATTTATACTTAAGTTTATATCTTAGTCACACGTTATTTATATCTTAGTCACACGTTATTGAGTGGACCACATAATTTCCCCCGCTAAACATTATCCTTTACAGGTTAAACTGCTGCAGTTAGAAAACTTTGTCTCAAATTCTTTTGAGTTTGGGGTATTGTTAAGAAAAAATGCATAATTAATCAAATGAGAGAAAGGTTTTTTGGGGGGAGGTATAATTTGTATAAGTAAACTTTGATTAACCAATGTAGCTGTTTAAGTTTCTTCTTCCTTACAATTAACACCGTACTTTTGCAGATATTTTATATTTTGACTAATGCTTCTGAGGAACAATTTCAAGAAAAATGCATGCAATTATGTAGTTTATCTGCAATTCCCTTAAAGAATTCTAAGCTAAAACCACAATAAAATTATTTTAAATCCAGTTTTCCTCATCATAGTTACAATGTAATCCAGTTTTAATAGAAGATTCATATTTTAAAATCCATTTTCAATTGAAATGTGATGAATAGCAATTGTTCCTGCTCACTTTAAAATGGAATTTGTGCTATTTTTGAAAATTTGACATGTAAGGCTGATCATTGTCAAAATGTATGTCATCTTGAGATGACTATATTTAGCATCAACAAAGGAATGCATTATCTAGGTTTTTGAACAGTATTTTTCCCCTGAAATTTCACTTGAAGTATTTAGGTTAGGGTTTCATTTTTGAGCAGAATAAAAACTAAATATGCATATTTGGAAGACATTAATTGGGGATTCAGATTGCTTAGAATCTGAGCGGCCTATAATGAGATACTTCATTTATTAAAAAAAATACCTGTTATCTTTGAAATACCCTAAAAGACAAAAAAAGGGGGATTATTTAAATATGAGAATTGTGCACACCTAAAAGAAAGAAAATAATGCAGTGAATGTGGAAAAGTATGTAACAGACAGGTAAAAGTCTAAACGTTTTTATAGAAGAGAGGACTGTTATTTTATAGTTATGTAGGCCACACACACACAGAACATCTTGGTAGTTTATAATTTGGAGAGAAAATGATTTATAACATTCTTAACAATTTCACATATTTCTGTTCTTATTTAATCAATCTGTGGTCCATATCACCTGTGTAGTTTCTTTCATGTTCTCTTTCTGGGTTTATAATTGCATAGTTACATATTATATACATTTGAAATGGCTACATTTTCCTTTTCTATTTAAATATTCAGTGTATAGTTTGGCTTAATTTATAGTAGTTTACTTTATATACTCCAGGGTGGGTGGATTTGTACCCAGAAATCCACCTTAAATTTTAGTTTAATTTGTATTATAATGTTAATACGCCATATCATATTTATGGTTAAAAATTATGGAGAATGGAAAAAGGGGCTCTTGTAATCTGACACCCTTACTGTTAGGATTTTGATGTATTTCCTTTAAGTCTTTTTCCCATGCATATAACTCTTTCTTTTTGCATTGACATATCTCAATAAAACAACATGTGAAAGCATCCCATGCAGTGTCTGCCATCCAGTAAGTGCTCAACAGGTGATTCTTTTTCTTCCTCCTTTATTTCCTTCTTGACATCTCTTCCTTTTTACTCTTAGATTAGAAGGCAAGCAGATTGGGGTTCCCTATACGAGGTTTCGAGGTTGGTGAAATTCACTTCTCACCATCCATCCTGGGCCTCTTCCCTGTCTTTTCTTCCCCTTCACTCTTTCCGGCCAAAATAGGCCTCCCCTTTGACCCTTTCCATTTTGTCAGTGTTGTCTATTCATTTAGACTAAGGCTATGGCAGTCAAAAAGTCGACAGTCAAAAAGGCACCTTTTACTTCCCGATTACCAAGTGTGGAGAAAAAGTAAAAAAAAAAAAAAAAAAAAAAAAAATCAAAAACAAAAAAGACACTTTTGGGGCTGGGTGTGGTGGCTCATGCCTGTAATCCAAGCACTTTGGGAGGCTGAGGCGAGAGGATCCCTTAAGCCCAGGAGTTCAGGACCAGTCCTGGCAACATAGTGAGACCCACCCCCATCTCTACAAAAAATTTAAAAATTAGCCAGATGTGGTGGTGCATGCCTGTAGTCCCAACTACCTGGGAGGCCGAGGCAGGAGGATTGCTTGAGCTCAGGAGGCTGAGGCTGCAGTGCACCGTGCTTGTACCACTGCACTCCAGCCTAAGTGACAGAGTGAGGCTCTGTGTCAAAAAAAAAAAAAAAAAAGACACTTTTAGCCACAGACATACTTAAAAATTGGTACATTTTACATTAAAATATCGATTTACATCCTCTCTTGAAAATTGGAAAATCTGGGCAAAATCTGGGTTCACTTTTTTAAAGAAATTATTTTTATTTCAGTAGCTTTAGGGGTACCAAGTGGTTTTTGGTTACATGGATGAATTGTAAAATGGTGAAGTCTGTCTGGGTTTTTAGTGTACCTGTCACCCAAATAGTGTACATTGTACCCAAAGGTTCACATTTTTGCACAGGAACAATACACTGGAACTAAATAGTGGCTGCCCCACAGACAGGCAGGTCACATGCTCTGCATTTGACATAGTCTCTGAGATTCCCTATTGTTTTAAACAAGTCATACACTCATTTACATTACCTGTCAATTATATTACATAACATTACCTTACATTACATTTACATTACCTGACCCTGAATACTTGAGTATGCACTCCCCGATCTAAGTATTAGGGCAAGTATATCTGATGCATCATATGATGGAAAGTCTGCTGTACTTAGCAACAGGAACTGGGACTTTAAACATTGTAGATATATTTTGGTTAGCAAACCTCTTAAATAATGTGATCATGGGAGTGGGAGAAGAGATCAGCATTCATTGACACTAATTGTTAGTGTCGATTAGAGCTGGAAGGGACCATATATTGCTAACCAAAACAAATAAAATACTTTCCCTGGTGGGATTTTAGAAAGCATGGGGAAGATATTTCTGCTAAGGAAGTATTTCCTAGGATCTTGTAAATAATTTTTTTTTTTTTTTTGAGACGGAGTCTTGCTCTGTCACCCAGGCTAGAGTGCAGTGGCATGATCTTGGCTCACTGCAGCCTCTATCTCCTGGGCTCAAGTGATCCTCCTACCTCAGCCTCCTGAGTAGCTAGGACTACAGACATGCACCACCATGCCTGGCTGATTTTTTAATTTTTTATAGAGATAGAGCCTCACTATGTTGCCTAGGCTTGTCTCAAACTCATGGTCTCAAGCAATCCTCTTGCCTCGGCCTCCCAAAGTGCTGGGATTACAGGTGTAAGCCACTATGCCTGGCCTCCTTAAAAATTCTACTCCCTGTCCATTTGAGAAGTGTTTAGGAGAGTTTTTGTGACTCCTACAGCTTGGCTATAAAGAGGAGTTTACTGTTTTTCTTTTGCCTCCCCATTCCACTGACATGTTTGGAGCCAGAGATCCAGGTCTTCCTATTCCCAGCTGTGTCCTTCAATGAAAGACCATCTTCCACTTGCAGAGATGGTGAGGAGGCCCAGACTCCAGTGATTACCACATCAATTTGCTTGGGAACAGAACTCCTGAAGCCTCAGGTTTCTGGTTGTTCATGGTATTTAGTTTAGCATAAATTCACCCCATTTTATTTTTTATTATTTTAGTTAGTGCATCTAGATCATCGGTCTTCCTTTTGTAGATAAGAATCATGTGTCTTATTTGGGATGATTTTGGATCAGACAGTCTTCCTGTTATCTCTTTGTCATTCATTCACTAGCTCAAATATGAATAGAGCTTGTACTATGTCCTAGGTGTTGTGCGAAACACTAAAACTATAGAGAGGAATAGAGCAGTTCTTACCTTTCAGGGGCTCATAGTTTGGTGGATATACTTCGAAAAGTATCACATACTGTCATATAAGGGCAAAGTGTTATTTATACTTATTGCGGAAGGATATCAAGGCAGGTTGAAAGATTCGAAAGATTCTTGATTTTTTTTTTTTTTTTTTAAGACAGAATTTTGCTCTTTTGCCCAGGCTGAAGTGGCACCATCTTGTCTTAGTGCAATCTCCACCCCCTGGGTTCAAGTGATTCTCTTGCCTCAGCCTCCTGAGTAGCTGGGATTATAGCCACTCGCCACCGCGCCTGGCTAATTTTTGTATTTTTAGTAGAGATGGGGTTTCACCATGCTGGCCAGGCTGGTCTCGAACTCCTGACCTCGTGATCTGCCCACGTTGGCCTCCCAAAGCGCTAGGGTTACAAGCATGCACCACCGCACCTGGCCTTTTTGTATTTTTAGTAGAGACAAGATTTCACCATGTTGGCCAGGCTGGTCTCGAACTCCTGACCTCAGGTGATCCACCTGCCTCGGCCTCCCAAAGTGCTAGGATTACAGGTGTGAGCCACTGCACCTGGCATAAGATTCTTGGTTTTCAGTGAGGAATTGTGTATTGGTAGGAGGGAAATAGATCACTACTTCATATAGGTGAAATAGGATCTAATTTCATATTTTTGAATTGCGATGAGGTTTATGACAGGTTTTATAGTATCATTTTTACTTCATTATTATTTTTTGGACATTTTATAGTATCATTTTTATTTCATTATTATTATTTTTTGGAGACAGGGTCTCGATCTTTCACCCAGGCTAGAGTGCAGTGGCGTGATCAGGGTTCACTGCAGTCTCTACGTCCCAGCTTCAAGCAGTCCTCCCGCCTCAGCCTCCCAAGTAGGTGGGACTACATGTGTGCACCACCACACCTGGCTAATTTTTCTGTTTTTTGTAGAGATGGGGTTTTACCATGTTGCCCAGGCCTCACCCTCCTAAAGTGCTGGGATTACAGGCATGAACCACTGCACCCAGCCTATAGTATACTTTTTTTTCCTTTTTTTTAGAGATGGAGTCTTGCTCTGTAGCCCAGGCTGGAGTGCAGTGGCCTGATCCCGGCTAACTGCAACCTCCACCTCCTGGGTTCTAGCAATTCTCCTGCCTCAGCCTCCCAAGGAGCTGGGACTACAGGCGCGCACTACCATGCCTGGCTAATTTTTTGTATTTTAGTAGAGACGGAGTTTCACCATGTTGGCCAGGCTGGTCTCGAACTCCTTAGCTCAGGCAGTCCACCCGCCTCAGCCTCCCAAAGTGCTAGGATTACAGGCGTGAGCCACCATCCATGGCCAGCCTATAGTGTAATTTTTTTTTTTTTTTTTTTTTTTTTTTTTTTTTTTTTTTGAGATGGTGTCTCATTCTGTTGCCTAGGCTGGAGTGCAGTGGCACAATCTCAGCCCACTGCAAACTCTGCCTCCCGGATTCACACCATTCTCCTGCCTCAGCCTCCCGAGTAGCTGGGACTACAGGCACCCGCCACCATGATTGGCTAATTTTTTTGTATTTTTAGTAGAGATGGGGTTTCGCCGTGTTAGCCAGGATGGTCTCAATCTCCTGACCTCTTGATCCGCCCGCCTTGGCCTCTGAAAGTGCTGGGATTACAGGCGTGAGCCACCGTGCCCGGTCGCCTATAGTGTAATTTTTAAAGTATAAGGTTGCAACCTTCATTAATTAAATGTAATAAAGTTACATTATACCTAAGTTTATGTTTCCTGTACAAGTGAAAAATGATAAAAATTTAGGCTCATATTTTATGAAGCTCAAAACAATTTTGTTGCTTGTTCCAAAGACTGTAAGAATTAGGTTTTAACATTTACTTGTAGCATATAGTTAAGTATTACGTTTAAAATCTTCTTAAAAGTTGGCTGGGCATGGTGGCTCACGCCTGTAATCCCAGCACTTTGGGGGTGCAAGGCAGGCGGATCTCCTGAGGCCAGGAGTTAGAGATCAGTCTGGTCAACATGGTGAAACCCCATCTCTGCTAAAAAATACAAAAATTAGCCGGGTGTGGTAGCGCACACCTGTAATCCCAGCTACTTAGGAGGCTGAGGCATGAGAATCACTTAAACCTGGGAGGTGGAGGTTGCAGTGAGCTGAGATAGTGCCATTGCACTCCAGCCTGGGTGACAGAGCAAGACTCCATCTCAAAAAAGAAATCTTAAAAGTTGACAGCCTGGTTGGGCACAGTGGCTCACATCTGTAATCCCAGCACTTTGGTAGGCTTAGGTGGGCAGATCACTTGAGGTCAGGAGTTGGAGACTGGCTTGGCCAACATGGTGAAACCCTGTCTGTACTAAAAAAAATTAGTCGGGTGTGGTGGCATGTGCCTGTAATCCCAGCTATTCGGGAGGCTGAGGCAGGAGAATTGCTTGAACCCAGGAGGCAAAGGTTGCAGTGAGCAGAAATCACACCACTGCTCTCCAGCTTGGGTGACACAGTGAGACTTTGTCTCAATAAATAAATAAATAAATTGTCGGCCAAGCACAGTGACTCAGAAACTGAGCTCATTTTCTGACTTAAACATGCCTTTTAATTTAATCTCCAGTTAATGGTAACCCTGTTCACCCATTTGCTCAAACTAGAAACCTTGGGTTCATCCTTTTTTATTTACTTGTTTGTTTGTTTATTTCTCATCCTCTGACTCTTGCTTGGGTTCATTCTTGACAATATTCCTCTCCTCACCTCTACCCCTCCAAATCAAATTGGCCAAACCTCTTGCAATTGTGCCCCACTACAGTGTAAGTTCCATCAAGAAGGCTGGGCATGGTGGCTCACACCTGTAATCCCAGCACTTTGGGAGCCCGAGGCCGGTGGAGCTCAGGAGTTCAAGGCCAGCCTGGCCAATATGGTGAAACCCCATCCCTACTAAAAATACAAAAATTAGCTGAGTGTGGTGGCAGACACTTGTAATCCCAGCTACTCGGGAGGCTGAGGCACAGAACTGCTTGAACCTGGGAGGCAGAGGTTGCAGTGAGCTGAGATTGCGCCACTGCACTCCAGCCTGGGTGACAGAGCAAGACTCTGTCTAATTAAAAAAAAAAAAAATTTAGAAAAGAGAGAAGAATCAAATAGACGCAATAAAAAATGATAAAGGGGATATCACCACCGATCCCACAGAAATACAAACTACCATCCGAGAATACTACAAACACCTCTACGCAAATAAACTAGAAAATCTAGAAGAAATGGATAAATTCTTCGACACATACACCCTCCCAAGACTAAACCAGGAAGAAGTTGAATCTCTGAATAGACCAATAACAGGCTCTGAAGTTGTGGCAATAATCAATAGCTTACCAACCAAAAAAAGTCCAGGACCAGATGGATTCACAGCCGAATTCTACCAGAGGTACGAAGAGGAGCTGGTACCATTCCTTCTGAAACTATTCCAATCAATAGAAAAAGAGGGAATCCTCTCTAACTCATTTTATGAGGCCAGCATCATCCTGATACCAAAGCCTGGCAGAGACACAACCAAAAAAGAGAATTTTAGACCAATATCCTTGATGAACACTGATGCAAAAATCCTCAATAAAATACTGGCAAACTGAACCCAGCAGCACATCAGAAAGCTTATCCACCATGATCAAGTGGGCTTCATCCCTGGGATGCGAGGCTGGTTCAATATACGCAAATCAATAAATGTAATCCAGCATATAAACAGAACCAAAGACAAAAACCACATGATTATCTCAATAGATGCAGAAAAGGCCTTTGACAAAATTCAGCAACGCTTCATACTAAAAACTCTCAATAAATTAGGTATTGATGGGACGTATCTCAAAATAATAAGAGCTATCTATGACAAACCCACAGCCAATATTATACTGAATGGACAAAAACTGGAAGCATTCCCTTTGAAAACTGGCACAAGACAGGGATGCCCTCTCTCACCACTCCTATTCAACATGGTGTTGGAAGTTCTGGCCAGGGCAATTAGGCAGGAGAAGGAAATAAAGGGTATTCAATTAGGAAAAGAGAAAGTCCGTCAAATTGTCCCTGTTTGCAGATGACATGATTGTATATGTAGAAAACCCCAGTGTCTCAGCCCAAAATCTCCTTAAGCTGATAAGCAACTTCAGCAGTCTCAGGATACAAAATCAATGTGCAAAAATCACAAGCATTCTTATACACCAATAACAGACAAACAGAGAGCCAAATCATGAGTGAACTCCCATTCACAATTGCTTCAAAGAGAATAAAATACCTAGGAATCCAACTTACAAGGGAAGTGAAGGACCTCTTCAAGGAGAACTACAAACCACTGCTCAATGAAATAAAAGAGGATACAAACAAATGGAAGAACATTCCATGCTCATGCATAGGAAGAATCAATATCATGAAAATGGCCATACTGCCCAAGGTAATTTATAGATTCAATGCCATCCCCATCAAGCTACCAATGACTTTCTTCACGGAATTGGAAAAAACTACTTTAAAGTTCATATGGGACCAAAAAAGAACCTGCATCGCCAAGTCAATCCTAAGCCAAAAGAACAAAGCCGGAGGCATCACACTACCTGACTTCAAACTATACTACAAGGCTACAGTAACCAAAACAGCATGGTACTGGTACCAAAACAGAGATATAGATCAATGGAACAGGACAGAGCCCTCAGAAATAATGCCACATATCTACAACTATCTGATCTTTGACAAACCTGAGAAAAACAAGCAATGGGGAAAGGATTCCCTATTTAATAAATGGTGCTGGGAAAACTGGCTAGCCATATGTAGAAAGCTGAAACTGGATCCCTTCCTTACACCTTGTACAAAAATTAATTCAAGATGGATTAAAGACTTAAATGTTAGACCTAAAACCATAAAAACCCTAGAAGAAAACCTAGGCAATACCATTCAGGACACAGGCATGGGCAAGGACTTCATGTCTAAAACACCAAAAGCAATGGCAACATAAGCCAAAATTGACAAATGGGATCTAATTAAACTCAAGAGCTTCTGCACAGAAAAAGAAACTACCATCAGAGTGAACAGGCAACCTAGAAAATGGGAGAAAATTTTCGCAACCTACTCATCTGACAAAGGGCTAATATCCAGAATCTACAATGAACTCAAACAAATTTACAAGGAAAAAACAAACAGCCCCATCAAAAGGGGCAAAGGATATGAACAGGCACTTCTGAAAAGGACATTTATGCAGCCAAAGAACACATGAAAAAATGCTCATCATCACTGGCCATCAGAGAAATGAAAATCAAAACCACAATGAGATACCATCTCACACCAGTTAGAATGGTGATCATTAATAAGTCAGGAAACAACAGGTGCTGGAGAGGATGTGGAGAAATAGGAACACTTTTACACTGTTGGTGGGACTGTAAACTAGTTCAACCATTGTGGAAGTCAGTGTGGCGATTCCTCAGGGATCTAGAACTAGAAATACCATTTGACCCAGCCATCCCATTACTGGGTATATACCCAAAGGATTATAAATCATGCTGCTATAAAGACACATGCACACGTATGTTTATTGCGGCACTATTCACAATAGCAAAGACTTGGAACCAACCCAAATGTCCAACAACAATAGACTGGATTAAGAAAATGTAGCACATATACACCATGGAATACTATGCAGCCATAAAAAATGATGAGTTCATGTCCTTTGTAGGGACATGGATGAAACTGGAAACCATCATTCTCAGCAAACTATCGCAAGGACAAAAACCCAAACACCGCATGTTCTCACTCATAGGTGGGAATTGAACAATGAGAACACATGGACACAGGAAGGGGAACATCACACTCCGGGGACTGTTGTGGGATGGGGGGAGAGGGGAGGGATAGCATTTGGAGATATACCTAATGCTAAATGACGAGTTAATGGGTGCAGCACACCAACATGGCACATGTATACATATGTAACAAACCTGCACATTGTGCACATTAAAACTTAAAGTATAATAATAATAAAATAAAAAAATAAATAAAAAATAAAAAAACAAAAAACAAACAAAAAATTTAATCAAGACAGGGACTTTGACTTTTTGTTCCCTTTCATCTCCCCAAGCTTAGGATAGCACCTAACACAAAGTAGGAGCGTAAGAAATATTTGTTAAATAAATAATGAGTCACCATGTCCTGTCAATTCCACTTCCAAAATGTCTCTTCCAGCTTTTCATTCCTAATGCCAATGTCCTAATTCAGGCCCTTATCTTCTCTTACCAAGATCATTGTACTTGTCCTCCTTCCACTAGTCTTTCCCCATTAAACTCCATTCTCTACATTGCTATAAGAGTTTCTTTTTCTTTTCTTTCTAGGATACATCTTTAAGTCATGCTCGTTTGCTGGCTCTCTATTGCCAATAGTATTATTAGGTAATATCTGAACTTTTTATTAATATGGTGCACAGTATTCATTCTAGTCTGTGCCCAGCCTGTCTTTCTAGTTTTGCCATAGATCGACTGGACAATTTTATAGCTCCCCAAATTTGCAATGGGTCACCAGGCATTGGTATTTTTGTTCATTCTGGTTCTTTTTCCTGGATGCCTTTACAATCTTTTCCACTTTGTGAAATTCTACTTATCTGTCAAGGTCTAACTCAAATGTCATTGTCTCCGTGAAACCTTCTTTAACCCAGCCTCTTCCTTAACCATACCATAGTCTTTTCCATGTTTCTATAGCCTGGTTATAATACTGGTATTATAGCATTTACTACATCATATAATAATTAGTACATCTATTTCTGTCACCAAAGCTATTTGATTCACAAGGGCTAGCTCTTATTTGTTTCGTATCCCATTGCCAGGCATACTTTTTGGCATACAGCAGATTCTCCTTTTCACAAAAATAATGTATTGTAAATACAGACCTCATCTGTCAAATTTGAAAAAATGCAGCTTTTTTGATAAATTGTGTATGGGTTATACTAATATTGCAATATTCCCTCTGAAACCTGCGGTGGATACATAGTCGTCTTCATTTAACATGAACGCTTAATGTGTTAGAATGCCATTACTAAATCTCTTTATCATCCCAGCCTTCTCTATTATGACCAAACTCTTAGAACCACCTGTTCAATCTTATCTTTTGATCATTGGTTTCTTTCTAATCGTATTCTTGATAACGATTCAATTGACTTGCCTGGGATTTTAGATACATAGGTGTAATGGAGCTGAATTGTTGGGTTGCTGCTGCCCCTTTAAGGTGGCCAAGGACATTGCATCTGCCTACTCAAACAAGAAAAATCACTTAACACTAGAAGAAGAAAAGCCTGTTAAGATTCCAGATACAAAGTCTCTTGGCATTCAGGTCACTGAGTATAGGAATTAAGTTGTTAAGCCAATCTCCATTTAGCATTCTAAAATACATTTCTAGAATGAGAACTTGACATGACTCAATTAGGATGTTTTTCCTGTAACTCAGCAAATCTCAAAATGTGGTCTTAGAACCCCTGGGAGTCCTCAGTACCATTTAGGGGTCCATAAAGTCCTTCCTTTTCCAACTACATATTAGTATAAGGTCATGTTTTCTTAGAGACTTCAATCAAAACAACATCACCGTAGTTTGAATGCAGAAGCAGATACGAGAATGTATTTTTCCTCTATTAAGCCAGATACCAGAGATTAGCAAAAATGTAAAATTATTTTCCTCTTCTTACTAATTATTTTTATGTTTATAAATGGTTTGTTATTGTTACTTTAAATGACTTTATAAGTACATATTAGAATATTTTGTTTTAATTTCTAATATATTAAAGACCTATTGTTATTATCCATATAAACAAAACCTCTATTATAACCAAACTCTTAGAACCACATATTCAACCTTATCTTTTGGTCACTGTTTTCTCTTTCATCTTATTCTTCATAAGAATTCAATGGACTTGCCTGGGATCTTAGATACTTACAAGGTGCAATGGAGCCGAATTGTTGTGTTGTGGCTGCCCCTTTAAGGTGGCCAAGAACCACCTTAGGATCCTCAATAATGGGCCCAGACTTTAGGTCCTGAGCCCCAAAAGTTTGAGACCCACTTTGTAATACACAGCCTTTCTTTTTGTGGGGGGATTTTCTTTAACATCACAGATCTTATTATTTTATTTAGAGATGGTGTCTCACTATGTTGCCCAAACCAGATTCAAACTCCTGGGATCAAACGATCTTTCTGCCTCAGTCCTCGCTAACTAAGCTGGGACTACAGGAATGCACCCAGCTAAAGCTAATTTTTATGTGTGTTTACACACTTTCAGATGTTACCTAAATAAAGCCTTTTCTAATCTAAAAATGTAAGCCTTATTATATTTTTGATAGTTATATTTTATCTCATCTAGACCATAAACTCCATAACAGATATTTTATCCTATTCGTTATTATTTATGTAGTAGCCTATATACTGTACCTAGCACATTATAAAAAATGTTCAATAAATGTTTCTTGAACAAATATCAATGTTCACTAATTTATCTTTTTCTGTTTATTCTTACTTCTGTCATAGTCATCACTCTAAATTTATAAAGCATATGAAAATCACCTAGTTTATGGCACACAATAGGTATTCAATTGTTATTTTCTCCTCCTTTATTCAGTTTAGAGGTTTCAGAACTTTTCTTTAACGTATTGCAGTTTTTTAAAAATCCTTAAATTTTATTTGTACATGTAACTTTTCATTACTTTATTAATGACTTCATCAAATGAAAGTTTACCAATTTTCTTTGAGTGGTTACTTTAAAGTTTTCCCAAAAGAGAATAAAAGGCAAGAATTATAGGTTTTGATTCAGTTCATATTCTGAGAGGATAGGAGGATGTACTACATAGAGCCTAGGATATCGTGAGTACAGGTAGAATATTATTTAAAACATCTATAAAGATGTGTTATGCTGAAATAGGTGTTGCACAAAATAAATGAAACAGACTTTGTATTGCCTAATACAGTGGAAAAAGCTGATAATTGTTGAAGCTTGATATGGGTGTATGGGGGTTCATTGTATTAGTCTCTTTCAGTGTGTATGCCTGAAATTTTCCATAATAAAAAAGTAAACAAAAAAGATAGATTAGACTGATATGTCTGAGATGTTTACCAATATAAAAATGTTTAAAGTTTATGCCAGATACACCTAGAAATCTAAGCATATTTAGAGGTCTCAGAGACTGAAGGAGAAAACACAACCATGTTTAAGATGAAGTGGAGAAAAATCACCATTTCCATTATAATTAGTTTGGGAAAATACCTCCTTGGTAAAGAAGTGACTTAAGAAAGGTCTTGGAGGTAGAAAAAGGCTACTAAATAGATTTATCTAGCTGGAAGGTTGAAAAAATGGAGAGAAGACAAAGGAAACTGAAGAGTCTGAGGGTCTGCAGAAGGCCTGTCAAGCCCAGGTGAGAATTTTAGTTCTGATCCATGATGCACTACACAGTTAACATCCTCAGAGTTAGAGTGATACACTAGAGCACAGAGAAGAGCACAGAGAGGTAGAGATGGCAGTAGTTGAGTAGAGAACCTATGGGCCTGGTTGAGGGCAGAAAGAATGGTGGGCTGTTATCCTATCATAAGAAATGAAAAAAAAAAAAAGAGAGAAATCAGAACAATCATGGCTAGAAGTTCTTCTGGAACTTTTAAAACCTATTTTTTTTTTACCAATAATGTATACTTAAATTATTATTCTATTCTAATACAATATGTATCAGTTAAGAGTTCTGAAGAAACTACATTAAAGTAGCTGCCCTATAGCAACTGAAGTTAACTATGTCATTACACTTGGATTCCGGCACCTATTGAAAAGATTGAATAATTTGAAAATGTTTATCAGGATTCCGAAGAAAAGAAAACCAGTAAAGTGAATACTTTGAATTTTATAGCTTCTCATTTTATAAGTTTATTAATGAAAATTATAGTGATACATATGAAGACTAAATAGAAATAATTTCTGGCAAGCATAATTATATGAAATTGAAGGAGCAGCTGGGGCCTTTTGCTAAATAAAGCAGCAAAATTAAGCTTATAGACTGGTAACTGAAATGTTGACTATTAATATATATAAGCACGAAACTGGGAAGACTGACAAGCCATGGGCAATATGATGAAACCCTGTTTCTACAAAAAATACAGAAATTAGCTGTGTGTGATGGTGTGTGCCTGTAGTTTCAGCTACTCAGGAGGCTGAGGTGGGAGGATTGCTTAAGCCCAGGAGGTCGAAGCTACTGTGAGCTGTGATTGCACCACTTCTCTCCAGCCTGGGCGACAGAGTGAGATCCTGTCAAGAAAGAAAGGAAGTGGGAGGAGATGATAAAATAAGTCAAAGATTAAATTGATATTTGAAATTTTTAGTTTTTATTTTTATTTTTTTGTGACAGAGTCTTACTCTGTCACCCAAGCTGGAATGCAGTGGTGCGATCCTGGCTCACTGCGACCTCTGCCTCCCAGGTTCAAGGGATTCTTCTGCCTCAGCCTTCCTAGTAGCTGACATAACAGGTATCTGGCACCACACCCAGCTAATTTTTGTATTTTTAGTAGGGATGGGGTTTCACCATGTTGGCCAGGCTGGTCTCAAACTCCTGACCTCAAGTGATCCGCCCGCCTTAGCCTCCCAAAATGCTGGGATTACAGGCATGAGCCACTGTTCCTGGTGATATTTGGAATTTTTTTTAAAAACCACCTTATTAACATATGATTGACATACCAAAAGCTGTATATATTTAATGTATGATATTTGGCATTTGAGAATATGTTTCTAAAAGACTAATAATCTGCTATAAATGTTCAACAGACTTCTTTAAAATATAGTATAGACAGTTTGTTAAGAGAATAAAAAGTTGAATCAAAGGAACAGAGGATCTTTCAGACTTGCTAGTTTTTGCGTGAATATTGAAAAGCTTTATGTGATAGCTTTTGGGGGTTATTTTAAATTATAATTTAATTGAACAAGATACTGGAAAGCAACTGATCCCCTGCAATCTGGGAAGGGAGCGTAGAGTCTACCATGCGTACAGAGGAAAATCAGGGAGTAATAGAAGTGCAAAATATGGACTGAGAATGGAAATCATTGATCTTAGTCATCTAACTGGAAGTTGGGGAATAGTGTATACTGCCTTTCAATTCTGTAGTAGGCATGGTTGATGTTAGAACCTTACCTGTGTTTGCAAATAGCAGATCAGACTGGACCACTTAAAAATCCGGTTCCAAGGCTTTTGTTGAGAGTTGTTGCAAAGAGACTGTTAATAGCATGAGAATAGAGACCATGTCTGTGTGTTCAGTGTTATATTTCTCAGTGCCCAGTAGAGTGCCTGGCATAGTAGATGCTTAATAAATACTTATGGGCCAGGCATGGTGGCTCACGCCTTTAATCCTAACACTTTGGGAGGCCGAGGTGGGCGGATCACGAGGTCAAGAGATAGAGACCATCCTTGCCAACATGGTGAAACCCTGTCTCTACTAAAAATACAAAAATTAGCTGGGTGTGGTGGTGCGTGCTTGTAGTCCTAGCTACTCAGGAGGCTGAGGCAGGAGAATCGCTTGAACCCGGGAGGCAGAGGTTGCAGTGAGCAGAGATTGCACCATTGCCCAGCCTGGGCAGTGGAGTGAGACTCCGTCTCAAAAAAAAAATTAATATAAGTGGCATGTTGTATTTATACGATATCCCTGCATAATGATAATCATAATGATAGTCATGCCTTATATCCAGATAATCTTTATCTGTTCATAAAGTGATTCACCTTGAAGCTGGCAAGATTTACTTCTTCAGGGCTGGGCATGGTGGCTCATGCTTGTAATCCCAGCACTTTGGGAGGCTAAGGTGAGAGGATCACTTGGGCCCAGAAGTTAAAGACTAGCCTGGGCAACATAGCGAGACCCTGTCTCGACAAAAAAATTCAAAACTTAGCTGGGTATGGTGGTGCAAGCCTGTAGTACCACTCAGGACGCTGAGGCAGGAGGTGCTATGGATATAATGGTGTACAAAACACAGTCACTACTCTCAAAGACCTCACCTTCTGGTCGAGGAGGTTTTCAGGAAGGTGGGTCATTACTGTACATTGTGGTCAGTGCTACAATTAGGGTAACCATGAGATGCTGTGTAAGCAAACAGGAGAAGCACTTAACCTAGTCTTGTGGAATCAAGGAAGGCTTCCTGGAGAAAGTGACAATTCAAGAATTAAAGGATGAGTAGGAGTTAGCTGAGAGATAAGGGAATGAGAATAGCATAAAGCTGAGGGAGCCAGCTCTGCAAAGGCTTGAGTTGTGCCAGTATTACAGTATGGGTGATAGAGTGGGAGGGAGGGGTAAAAAGAGATGAGGCTACAGAAGTAATTTAATCTACTAAAGTGTATTAAATCACAGAAGAAAAAGTGGATAATGAGAAGAAAAGGGCAAAGATTGAAAGCTGGGGGCAAACAACATCTAAGAGGTAGAGAGAGGTATAGAAGCCCTCAAAGTACATAGAGAAGGAATGCTCAGAGACATGAAAAAACGGAGAATAGTGTTATGAAACCAAGCAAGGAGGATTTCAGGAAGAAAGGAGTGACTGAGAGTATCAAGTGTAGCAGTGAAGTTCAGAAAAAGGGAACTGTTCATTTTATTTGGCAATATAATGAGAAAAGCATTATTAGGCCCATTTTACATATAAAACTGAAGTTCACAGAAGTTAAGTGGCTCATCCAAAATCACATATCTGATAATTAACCTAAACAGAAACTCTAATCCAAGTTTTCTGGCTCTAACTCCAGTGCTTCTTCCACCGTCAATGTTTTCTTAATGTGCATGAAAAAACCAACAGTTAACTATATAATTATCATGAGGATATAATTGAATACAAAGGTTATTAAGTGCAAAAAGTTCTAGTAGAATATTTTGGGAGATTTCAAATTATTTTTGTATTAATATTAAAATTTAAAATATATATGGGTTTGGAATTTTTATGAGGGGGTTTATGAAAAGTTATGATAACATTGAGCCTGTATATGTCATTTGTTCTAAAGTTGTTTTTTGTTTATTTGGTTTCTGTTTTGAGACAGGGTCTTGCTCTGTTGCCCAGGGTGTAGTGCAGTGGTTCAATCATAGCTCACTGCAACCTTGAACTCATGGGCTCAAGTGATCCTCTTGCCTCAGCCTCCCAAGTAGCTGGGACTACAGGGACATGCCACCACACCCAGATTACTTTTTTTTTAATTGTAGAGATGGGGTCTTGCTATGTTGCCCAGGCTGGTCCCCAACTCCTGCCTCAAGTGATTCTCCTGCCTCAACTCAGCCTGGATAACAAGTGTGAGCCATAACACCTGGCCAGGAAATGATTTGGAGAGAAGTTTTGATAACAGTATTTACCTTGAAGCGTTGTTGTAGGAAATAAATGACAATGCTTGTTAACTACTTGGCACATTACCAGGCACAGGGTAAAGACTTAACAAATGTTAACTTGGATTATCTTCATCATTAATTTTATTCATGTTTTGTGACTAAAGGATGTATTAGTGAAATAGTGGGTTTAGATAGGATAATACAATTAATGACTAGGGAACAGAGTTTTCCTGTGAAGTTAATAGGCCAAACAGAGTCAAATTCATACCTTTATCCTTGTGTTAACACAGATAGGTAAATGAGTTAGCAACTGAAATGCACTGTTGTTTCTACCAAGGCAGTGTCATACTTCCCTTTTAATTAACAATAAAGGAATCTTATATGTATTTACAGTGTCTACGTAATTATGAAGTTTTTTCTCCAACATAAAAATATTTAAGAGATGTGAGTCCTATTGGTTTGTAATTTGCACCTTAAGTGCAATTCCATAACACAAAAAGGTCATGAACTTATTTTGCTACAACTCTTTATCCTCAAAAGGCAGAACAGAGCAAACTTTGAGTAAAGGATCACTTGCTTATATTTTAACCAAAAAAGTTAAGGCTAGTGCTGTTCAAATTTTCACTGAGTTTAAAAATGAGAGCTCAGAATACTAAAATGACATTTTAAAAAACGATTTTAAGTGGTTTTATTCATAGTAAATTTTTAAAATCAATTTTATTTTATTCTAAATCTATAATTAAGTCAAGATATAATTTGAGGATTTTTTACAAATTAAATGAAGAGGGCTAGCTGATTCATTTATTTTCTAGGACTATTCTTGACAGATTAATTCTTCACTGTCAGTAAGCCACCCAATTTTCTTTCATTTCACAAAAAAAAAAAAAAAAAAAAAGGCTTTCGAAGTCCCTTCTGGCCAATTAATTGACCTAAAATTATCAGTTCTTATGATCCCATGATTCCAAGTTTTCCTCATACCCTTTAGTATTACTCTAAAAAACTGCACGAGAGGCTCGGGCATGGTTACTCATGCCTGTAATCCCAGCACTTTGGGAAGCTGAGGTGGGAGGATCACTTGAGGCCAGGAGTTTGAGACCAGCCTGGGCAACAGAGTGAGACCCCTGTCTCTATTTTTTTTTTTTAAGACAGTCTCATGCTTTGTTGCCCAGTCTGAAGTGCAGTAGCATGATCACAGCTCACTGCAACCTTGAACTCCTGGGCTCAAGCGATCTTCCTGCTTCAGTGTCCCAAATAGCTGGGACTACAAGCATGTGCTACGACACTTGCAAATTTTTAAATTTTCAGTAGAGATGAGTCTCGCTATGTTGCCCAAGCTGGTCTCAAACTCTGGGCTCAAGCGATTCTCCCACCTCAGCCTCCCAAAGTGTTGGGATTACAGGTGTGAGCCACTGCACCCACCCCGACCCCTCCCCACCTCTATTTTTTTTTTTTTTTTTGAGACAGAGTTTTGCTTTTGTTGCCCAGGCTGGAGTGCAATGGTGCGATCTCAGCTTACAGCAACCTCTGCCTCCCGGGTTCAAGCAATTCTCCTGCCTCAGCCTCCCGAGTAGCTGGGATTACAGGCATGTGCCACCACTCCTGGCTAATTTTGTATTTTTAGTAGAGATGGGCTTTCTTCATGTTGGTCAGGCTGGTCTCGAACACCTGAACTCAGGTGATCTGCCCTCCTCAGCCTCCCAAAGTGCTGGGATTACAGGCATGAGCCACCGCAATTGTGTAAGTAATACATTATATATGCTCACTGGCAGGGGAAGATAGGTTTTTTTCCTAAATAGAGTAAATTCTAGTAGGGGAGATGAATAGTAATAAAATTAATCAAAGTTATTGATATCTACTAATGTTAGTTATTATTCCAGGGTTCTTCATATAATGCTCTCAGCTAATCCTAACTAAGCAGTTAACAGATCTGAAATTTGGATTTAGGTCTGATTACCAAATTTTGGTAATCTAAATGTGAGGTGATTGAAGGTCTGTATTAGTATGGAGGCCGTGGAAATATGAAGTAATATGTAAGAGAAGTTTGAAAGCAACATTCATAAATCTTGACAATCTATTAAAATCTAGGAGATATAGAAGAATGAATCAAAAATAACCACAAGGTTTGAGAAGCCATGAGAATGAAGGGTAGGTTTTGTTGGTTATATAAGAAGAAATATCAGGCCAGGCATGGTGGCTCATGCCTATAATCCCAAAACTTTGGGAGGCGAAGGCGGGTGGATCACTTGAAGTCAGGAGTTCAAGACCAGCCTAATCAACATGGTGAAACCCTGTCTCTACTAAAAATACAAAATTAGCTGGGCGTAGTGAGGCATGCCTGTAATCCCAGCTACTTGGGAGGCTGAGGCAGAAGAATCGCTTGAACCCGGGAGACAGAAGTTGCAATGAGCCAAGATCACACCATTGCACTCCAGCCTGGGCAACAAGGGCAAAACTTCATCTCAATAAATAAATAAATAAATAAATTAATTAATTAATAAAATATCTAACAGATAACTTTAGATATGATATAATGGCTCAAGTAAGACAACAGGACTAGTGCTATTTATTATTTTTATCTCAGGCACATAAAATTAGGTTACTCATAAACCTTAGTTCATGACACACTCATGTATGGATGGATCCCTTTAGTTTACTCCTTTATTTTTAATAATGTCATAAGCACCGACAGACCCACTAAACAAGAAAAGTTAGGATATTATTAATAATTACAGGGAATCATGTCCCATCCTGTCCCCCATTATATTGTCTCCTTCCCATAAAGAAAACTTCAGTCCCACATGGCTTCACTGGGGAGTTCTTGCAAATATTTAGGGAAAAAATAATACTAAATCCTACATGAACACTTCCATAAAACTAAAGAAATAATTCCCAACTCATTCTATAAAGACAATATTACTCTGTTAATAAAGCAGACATCACAAGAAAAGATAACTTACACAACCAATAATTTATCATAAATACAGATACAAAACTTAACAAAATTTTATCAAATTGATTCCAGCAATATATTAAGAGGATAATGCATTATAACCAATTGGGAATTATCCTAGGAATGTTAAGGTTGATTTAACACTTGAAAATCAGTTAATGTAACTCACCATATTAATAAATTTAAAATGAAAGCCATATGATTATCTCAATAGACATAGAAAAAGCATTAGATAAAATCCAACATCTGTTACTGATAATTACTCCAGCAAACTTAGTCTGATAAACGGCATCTAAGAAAAGCCTACAGCTAACATCTTACTTAATAGTGAAAGACTGGACATATTTCTCCTAAGATCAGGAACAAGACAAAGATATCTGCTCTTACCACTTCTATCTAACATTGTACTGGAGGTTCTAGCTAGTACAGTCAAGCCAGAAAAAGAAATGAAAGGCATCCAGACTGGAAAGGAAAAAGTAGAACTGTGCTCACCGATGATGTGATCATCTATGTATGTAGAAAATCTGATGGAATCTAAGAAAAAGCCAATAGAACTAATAAGTTATTAGGCTGGGCTCGGTGGCTCACGCCTGTAATCCTAGCATTTTGGGAGGCCAAGGCAGGTGGATCACGAGGTCAGGACTTCGAGACCAGCCTGGCCAACATAGTGAAACCCCGTCTCTACTAAAAATACAAAAATTAGCTGGGTGTCGTGGGTCGCGCCTGTAGTCCCAGCTACTCGGTAGGCTGAGGCAGGAGAATCACTTGAACCCGAGAGGTGGAGGTTGCAGTGAGCTGAGACTGTGCCATTGCACTCCAGCCTGGGTGACAGAGTCAGACTGTCTCAAAAACAAACAAACAAAAAAAAACTAATAAGTTATTTTAGCAGGGTTGCAAGATATAAAACCAGAATACAAAAATTGTATTTTTTAATTTTAATTTTTTTTCTTTTAGAAATAGAGACTCACTCTGTCACCCAGGCTGGAGTACGGTGATATGATCATAGCTTACAGTAACTTTGAGTTCCTGGGCTCAAGAGATCCTCCTGCCTCTGTTTCCCAAGTGGCCAAAACTACAGACACACACCACCAGGCCTGGCTAATTTTTAAATTTTTTGTAGAGATGGGGTCTACTATGTTGCCCAGGTTGTTCTTGAACTCCTGGCCTCAAGCAACCCCGCTGCCTCAGCCTTCCAAAGTGTTGGTTGGGATTAAAGGAATGAGATACAGCGCCTGGCCCCAAAATTATACTTCTGTATGCAGGTTGAATATTCCTAATCTGAAAATCTAAAATCCAAATGCTCCAAAATCTGAAACGTTTGGAGTACTGACATGACGCCACAAGTGGAAAATTCCATACTTGGCCTCATGTGACAGATCAGTCAAAACATAGTCAAAACTTTGCTTTGGCCGGGCAAAATGGCTCACGCCTGTAATCCCAACACTTTCAGAGGCCAAGACAGGTGGATTACCTGAGGTCAGGAGTTCGAGACCAGCCTGGCCAACATGGTGAAACCCTGTCTCTACTAAAAATACAAAAATTAGCCAGGCATAGTGGCGGACACCTGTAATCCCAGATACTTGGGAGGCTGAGGCAGGAGAATCGCTTGAACCCAGGAGGTGGAGGTTGCAGTGAGCCGAGATTGCGCCATTGCACTCCAGCCTGGGCGACAAGAGCAAGACTCCATCTCAAAAACAAAACAAAACAACTTTGCTACATGCAAAAGTTATTTAAAATATTCTATAAAACTACCTTCAGGCTATATGTATAAGGTGTATATGGAACATAAATGAATTTCATGTTTAGACTTGGGTCCTATCCCCAAGATAGCCTGTTTTATATATATTCCAAAATCCAAAAAAGATCTGAAATCTGAGGCCAGGCACGGTGGCTCATGCCTGTAATCCCAGCACTTTGGGAGGCTGAGGCAGGCGGATCACGACGCAGGAGTTGAGACCAGCCTGACCAACATGGTGAAACCCCATCTCTACTAAAAATACAAAAATTAGCTGGATGTGGTGGCACGCACCTGTAGTCCCAGCTACTCAGGAGGCTGAGGCAGGAGAATTGCTTGAACCCGGGAGGCAGAGGTTGCAGTGAGCCGAGATTGCACCATTGCACTCCAGTCTGGGCGACAGAGTGAGACTCTGTCTCAAAAAAAAAAAAAAAAAAAAATCTGAAATCTGAAACATTTCTAGTCCCAAGCATTTCAGATAAGGGATACTCAACATGTAGTAGCAACAATCATTAATTTAAATCTAAAAAACAACACCATTTACAGTAGTATAAACAACTATGAAATTATTTAGGGATAACTGACAAAAGATGTGGAAGATCTGCACATTGAAAACTACAAAACATTTCTGAGAAATTATAGAATATGTATATAATGGGGGGGACATACTGTGTTCATGGATCAGAAGACTTAACATTATTAAGATATTAATTCTCCCTAGATCCATCTACAGATTCAATGCAATCCCAATCAAAATCCCAGCATATTATTTTGTGGATATTGACAAACTGATTCTAAAGTTTATATGAAAAGGGAAAAGACTTGGAATAGCCAACACAGTGTTGAAGGAGAACAACAAAGCTGGAGGACTAACACTACTCAACTTTAAGACATACTATAAACCTACAGTAATTGATACAGTGCGGTGTTGGTGAAATAATAAACAAAAAGATCAACGAAACCGAATAGAGAGCCCAGAAATAGATCCACGTAAGTATAATCAACTGATCTTTGACAAAGGAGCAAAGGCAATAAAATAGAGAAAAGATTATTTTCAACAAATGGTGCTGGAACAACTGGACATCCACTTGCAAAAAACTGAATCTAGAAACAGACCTTACATACATTCTTCACAAAAATTAACTCAAAATGAATCACAGACTTACAGCATAGAACTATAAAACTCCTAGAAGAAAACATAGACAGAAATCTAGATGACCTCAGATTTGGAGTTCACTTTTTAGCTATGATACCAAAGTCACAATTTGTGAAAGAAAGAATTGATAAGCTGGACTTCATTAAAATTAAAAAATGCTGTTCTGCAAAAGACACTGTGAAAAGAATTAAAAGATAAGCCATAGACTTGGAGAAAATATTTGCAAGAGACATATCAGATAAAGGACTGTCATCCAAAATACACAAAGAACTCTTACAACTCTGTAATAAGAATACAAACAACCCAATTAAAAAATGGACTAAAGGGCTGGGGATGGTGGCTCATGCCTGCAATCCCAGCACTTTGGGAGGCCGATGTGGGCGGATCACCTGAGGTCAGGAGTTTGAGACCAGCCTGACCAATATAGCGAAACCCCATCTCTACTACAAATACAAAAATTAGCCGGGTGTGGTGGCAGGTGCCTGTAGTCCCAGCTACTCGGGAGGCTGAGACAGGAGAATTGCTTGAACCCGGGAGGCGGAAGTTGCAGTGAGCCGAGATCATGCCACTGCACTCTAGTCTGGGTGACAGTGCAAGACTCCATCTCAAAAAAAAAAAAAAAAAGGACCAAACAAAGATCTTAGGAGACATCTCACTGAAGAAGATACAGATGGCAAATAAACATATGAAAAGGTGCTTTAATATATTATTTAATATAATTCTAATTTAATATTTATTCATTTAATATATATTCAAGGAAATGCAAATAAAAATGACAATGAAATACCACTCCACATCTATTAGAATGGCCAAAATTCAGAACACTGACAACATCAAATGCTGGTGAGGATGTGGAGCAATATGAACTCTCATTCATTGCTGGTGGGAATGCAAAATGGTAAGCTACATGGTGGTTTCTTATAATACTAAATATGCTCTTACCATTTAATCCAGTAATCATGGTCCACAAGAACCTGCATACAGATATTTATGTCAACTTTATTCATAAACACCAAAACTTGGAAACAACCAAGATGTCATTTGGTAGGTGAATGGATAAACTGTGGTACATGCAGGTAATAGAATATTATTCAGTGCTAAAAAGAAATGAGCTATCAAGCCATGAAAAACATAGAGGAAACTGAAATGCACATAACTATGTGAAAAAAGTCAATATGAAAAGGCTACATACTGTGTGGTTCCAACTGTATGACATTCTGGAAAAGTCAAAACTATGAAGACAGTAAAAAGATCATGGTTACCAGGAATTATGGGGGAGAAAAGCATAAGTAAGAGGAGTAAAGAGGACTTTTAGGTCAGTGAAACTGCTCTGTGCAATACTGTAATGATGGACACATGTCATTGTACATTTACCCAAAACCCACAGAATGTACAACTCAGGAGTAAACCCTAATGTAAACTATGGACTCTGGGTGATAATGATGTGTCAGTATAGGTTCATCATTTATAACAAATGTACCACTCCAATAGGTGGTAATAATGGGGTTATCCAGTGTTGATAATGGGGGTGACTAAGCATGTGCAGGGACAGAACATATACAGGAAATCTCTATCTTCTACTCAATTTTGCTGTGAACCTAAAATAAACTCTATTAAAAAAAAAAGTTGGCTAGAAAATTCCAAAAGAAAAAAACAAAACAAGATAAAACAAACCTAAAATAAATATTTAAATGATAGGCCTAAACTCATTGATATTAATAATTACATTAAATGTTAATGAACTAAATGCTGCAATTAAAAAAACAGATTTTAGGCCCGGCACGGTGGCTCACGCCTGTAATCCCAGCACTTTGGGAGGCCTAGGTGGGTGGATCACAAGGTCAGGAGTTCGAGACCAGCCTAGCCAACATGGTGAAACCCCATCTCTACTAAAAATACAAAAATTAGCTAGGTGTGGTGGTGGGAGCCTGTAATCCCAGCTACTCAGGAGGCTGAGAATCGCTTGAAACTGGAAGGCGGCGGTTGCAGTGAGCCGAGATCGTGCCACTGCACTCCAGCCTGGGCAACAAGAGCGAAACTACGTCTCAAAAAAAAAAAAAAAAGAAAACCCAGATTTTATCAGAATTGATTTTTGTAAAAAGCAAGGTCCAAACATATGCTGTGTCCAAGACATATACTTTACATATAAAAACACAGATAAGAGTGAAAGTAAATAGCTAGAAAATTATATACCATGCAAACTGTAAACCTAAGAAAGTTGGGGGCCAGATGCAGTGGCTCATGGATGCAATCCTAGCACTTCTGGAGGCCAAGGTGGGAGAGTTGCTTGAGCCCAGGGTTTCAAAACCGGTCTAAACAACACAGTGAGACCCCATTTCTATAGAGAAAAAAAAAAGAGCTGGGCATAGTGCTGCATGCCTGTAGTCCCAGCTACTTGGGAGGCTGAGGAAGGAGGATCGCTTGAGCCCAGGAGTTCAAGGGTACAGTGAACTGTCATTGTGCCACTGTACTTCAGCCTGGGTGACACAGTGAGATGCTGTCTCTAAAAAATAAATGAATAAATAAAAAGAAAGCTGGTGGCTGGGTATGGTGGCTCACGCCTGTAATCCCAGCACTTTGGCAGGCCGAGGCAGGCGGATCACGAGGTCAGGAGATTGAGACCATCCTAGCTAACACGGTGAAACCCTGTCTCTACTAAAAATACAAAATATTAGCTGGACGTGGCAGCACACGCCTGTAGTCCCAGTTACTCGGGAGGCTGAAGTGGGAGAATTGTGTGAACCCGGGAGGCAGAGCTTGCAGTGAGCGAGATGGCGCCACTGCACTCCAGCCTGGGTGACAGAGCGAGACTCCATCCCCCCGCCAAAAAAAAAAAAAGAAAGTTGGTGTGACTATTTTAATGTAAGATAAGTTTAAGACAATGAGGTAAGAAGAAAGAAATTTCTTACTGGTAGGCTGGGCACAGTGGCTCACACCTGTAATCCCAGCACTTTGGGAGGCCAAGGCAGGCGGATCACTTGAGGTCAGGAGTTCCAGACCATCCTGGCCAACATGGGGAAACCCCGTCTGTACTAAAAACACACACAAAATTAGCTGGGCGTGATGGTGTGCTGCTTGTAATCCCAAATATTCAAGAGGCTGAGGCAGGAGAATCGCTTAAACCTGGGAGGTGGAGATTGCGAGCTGAGATTGTGCCACTGCACTTCACCCTGGGGCGATAGAGTGAGACTCTGCCTCCAAAACAAAAAACATACTGCTGAAAGGGTCAATTCAAAAAGAAGATATCTTATAATCATAATGTGTGTGCAATTAAACCTGAAATTACATGAAACAAAAACAACAGAATTAAAGGGAGAAAAAAAAATTCTGGCTGGGCGCGGTGGCTCACACCTGTAATCCCAGCACTTTGGGAAGCCGAGCTGGGTGTATCACTTCAGGTCAGGAGTTCAAGACCAGCCTGGCCAACATGGCGCAACCCTGTCTCTACTAAAAATACAAACATTAGCCAGGCATGGTGGCGCGGGCCTGTAATCCCAGCTACTTGGGAGGCTGAGGCAGGAGAATTACTTGAACCTGGCATGCAGATGTTGCAGTGAGCCAAGATTGTGTCACTGCACTCCAGCCTGGGCGACAGAGTGAGATTTCATCTCAAACAAAAACAAAAACAAAACAAAACAAAACAAACAAAAAACCACATAGTTGAAGATTGATAGAAATAGCTGAAAATTAGTAAAAATACAGATCTAAAACATGATCAACTATCTTCAGCTAGTTAATATTTATAGAGTAATACACTCAATAATTGCTGAATACACATTCTTTTCAAGTGAACTTAATATGTTCATCAAGCTATTCTGGATCAAAAACTTTCAGGGATCTTTTACCATCATGCACCTTATATTTTCTATACCATGAATCTTGGGAAAAAGAGCTAAAGGTTATCACAATTTATTACTTGCTTGAATCATGTCAGTATTTTTTGAGGGACAATTAACTGCTATTTCTATTTATAAAAATACATAATATATTACAAATAAATTAAAATTTATTATACAATATAAATTTTTTTCAGGTGCAAATATATACAGAGCTTCATAATCAGCCCAAGACCACATAGAGCAAACATGAATGATATTTCCCAAAAGGCTGAGGTAAGTCTCAAAAGTAAAAATAAAAATAAACGAGGGAAATGTAGAGTTGACTGTAGAATTGCTGAAAGGACAGTCATTTGGTGGAAAGGTCATATTTAGGAGTTCATAATTAATAACATAATGGCAAGATGTAAAAAAAGAAGAGATACAATTCACCAGCTGGTCTTGGGCTAGTATTTTCATTTGGGTTCTAGGAAATTCTACAAAGCATAAGTAGTAAATTTGTGAATGATAGTGAAGTGGATGTGATAGCTAGCATTCTGAGTAGAATTTTAAATATTTTGTTCTTGATAACTCTTAGAAATTATTATTTTAGTATTAAAACAAAGTTTGACCTATACTCATAGGAGAAAACATAATTCCCTCTTAGGTAAGGAACCTTTTTAGTGCCTTATATATATATTTTAAGTTTTAGCTTTTTTCTGGTTCTTGACTGTAGATACTGAGAGTTGTAAGAAGAGCTCAGTTGCTGACACCTCAGAATTATAAAGTTAACCCTTAAATGGCCAATGACACATAATAGATTATAAAATACAAGTTGGATGTGCCACAGATTAATTAATTGTCATTATCACTAGGAAAAAGGATTTGGTGTTCTGAGGCACACATTTTATTTACTGAAATTTCATTTAGAAATCAGCTTAATTTTCAAAGTGGTGAAAATAATTTGCTCTTCTGGTTTTAGAGTGGAGGAAAATCATTTCTTCAGTCTTCTACCAGATTCCCATTCTTTGTGAAGCTGCTGCCATATGGAATTCCTCTTACAGCCCGCCCCCATATAGAATGATATAGCCTTCTTACACATTTTTAATGTGGCTTAAAGAAATTATAGATGGGAAGTAATAGTAACAACATAAATCACAGCTTGTGCACACAGACCATGGTGTACCTCAGCCACAAATAAGGACTAAAGGACTGGCCTTCGGTTTTGCTTATATTGGATATAGAAACCAGGAAGGGTGTAAAATGTGAATTAGGCTCAAACTTTAAAGCCTAAACTTTTGCTTTGTTTTCAACTTCACCAAATTTACTGAAATTAGTTTGGGTACCTTTTTAGCAAGTGATATAAAATCTGAATCTTTAATAATGGAGTTAGACAATAAAAGACAGTTGTTTTTAATTAGAATTCAGAATTTGATTTTTATATTTTACTGGCTTTCAGCTTCAGTGGAATGCTACCCACAAAATGAGATTTCATTTCACTATATAACAGTGAAATTTCTACTCTCATATTTTCTGTAATGTCATTTTTCATAGTTAGGTTTTAGAAAGTATCTAATCAGGTTGTGATGGTCAAATAAAGGGTTCAAACACATTTCTATTTTCTGTTTCAATAAATATTTTTTATATTGCTTATTCTTATCTATCTTTACCTCATTTCTTCCTATCTTTTTCATTAACTTTCTTTTCTTTATTTTCTTCTAATGAAGATTCTGCTTTCTTCATCTAAACCTGTCCCAAAAACCTATGTACCAAAACTTGGCAAGGGTGATGTAAAGGATAAGTTTGAAGCCATGCAGAGAGCCAGGGAAGAAAGAAATCAAAGGAGATCTAGAGACGAAAAACAAAGAAGAAAAGAACAATATATTAGAGAGAGAGAATGGAACAGGAGAAAGCAGGAGGTTATTTTATTTTACTTTATTCTTGTGAAAATATTTGTTTGCATTTTTTCATTTAAATTGTATTTATTCACATTAACCACATTTCATATTAACTATAACTAAAATACTTTTCTGTATTTGTAACCTAATTTAAACTCTGCATATAATGTGATTTAGTCTAATTTTTGGACATGTGCTCACATTAATTTATTTAACCATCTAGATTAAAGAAATGCTTGCTTCTGATGATGAGGAAGATGTATCTTCTAAAGTAGAAAAGGCTTATGTTCCAAAATTAACAGGTAAGAAGCTTGAGGGGTAAATAGTAAATTAAATTGCAAAATAGAAACATAACCAAGTATCAAATATTTTTTTTTCATATATTTTTAGGAACTGTGAAGGGTAGATTTGCTGAAATGGAGAAACAAAGACAAGAGGAACAAAGGAAGAGAACGGAGGAGGAACGAAAACGCAGAATTGAGCAGGATATGTTAGAAAAGAGGAAAATACAGCGTGAATTAGCAAAAAGGGCTGAACAGGTATCACTGAAGATTAAGTTCGTATTTGTTTCTGAAACTAAGTGTGCAAAGTAAAACTAATCAGTATGTTGCCTAATTAAAATATTTTAATGTAACATAAACCTATTAAAAAGCAGCTAACCATCTGGGAATGGTGGCTCACATCTGTAATCTCAGCACTTTGGGAGGCCAAGCTGGGTGGATCGCTTCGACATCAGCCCGGGCAACATGGCAAAATCCTGTCTCTACAAAAAAATACAAAAATTAGCTGGGCATGGTGGCAAGTGCCTGTAGTCCCAGCTATTCAGAAGGCTGAGGTAGGAGGTTCGCTTGAGCCTGAAAGGTGGAAGTTGCAGTGAGCCACGATCATGCCACTGGACTCCAGCCTGGGTGACAGGGCAAGACCTATCTCAAAGAAAAAAAAAAAAAAAGGCAGCTAACCTGAAAAGATCTGAAGGAAAAATATTTAACATCAGATGCCTAAAAGGACATGGGCAGAATATGCCTATTTTAAGGTAGAATAGTGAGATGATTTGTATCATATACAATCTTACCGCTCTATCCACATTCCTCATCCCGTCTACATTCCTTATTTTTCTTTACAAGTTAGAGAATTTTACAAAGATGTAAGGCAATTTCACATATAAACTATCCATGAGTACCTAACAAAATGCTGGTCTTCTAATAACAATACTTTTAAATGCTGGTATATTAGTCTGTTTTCATGCTGCTGATAAAGACATACACAAGACTGGGAAAGAAAAGAGGTTTAATTGGACTTACAGTTCCACTTGGCTGAGGAGGCCTCAGAATCATGGCGGGAGGTGAAAGGTACTTCTTACATAGCGGTGGCAAGAGAAAATGAGGAAGATGCAAAAGCGGAAACCTCTGATAAAACCATCAGATCTCATGAGACTTATTCACTACCACGAGAACAGGATGGGGGAAACCACCCCCATCCCCATGATTCAAATTATCTCCCACCGGGTCCCTCCCACAACACGTGGGAATTATGGGAGTACAATTCAAGATGAGATTTGGGCGGGGACACAGAGACAAACCATATCAGCTGGTCTTTTAAGGCATACATTAAGTGCTTTCAGTCTTTTTGCTATGCTGCCTTCAGTTTCCATTACCTTTCTGAAAAGAAAAGTGACGATGAAAGCAAAGCATATGCTATACTTGCATACTAAAGAAATGTATTTACCCTGGATTTGCAAAGCGGGGTACAGGTATTGGGTAAATACAGCAGTTCCAAATGGGAGAAATCATCCAAAACAAAGGGGTTACATGGCCCATGCAAGTCTGAAATCCAGCAGGGCAGTCATTTTTTTTTTTTTTTTCCTGAGACGGAGTTTTGCTCTTGTCGCCCAGGGAGTGCAATGGCGCAGTCCTGGCTCAGTGCAATCTTGGCTCACTGCAACCTCCACCTCCCAGGTTGAAGCGATTCTCCTGTCTCAACCTCCTGAGTAGCAGGGATTACAGGTGCCTGCCACCACATCTGGCTAATTTTTGTATTTTTAGTGGAGACGGGGTTTCGCCATGTTGGCCAGGTTGGTCTTGAATTCCTGACCTCAGGTGATCTACCTGCCTTGGCATCCCAAAGTGCTGGGATTACAGGCGTGAGTCACCGCACTGGCCTTTTTTTTTTTTTTTTTTAATTGAGACGGAGTCTCGCTCTGTCACCCAGGCTGGAGTGCAGTGGCAAAATCTCGGCTCACTGCAACCTCTGCCTCCCGGATTCAAGCGATTATCCTGCTTCAGTCTCCCGAGTAGCTAGGACTAAGGCACATGCCACCACTCCCAGCTAATTTTTTTGTATTTTTAGTAGAGATAGAGTTTCACCATTTTGGCCAGGCTGGTCTTGAACTCCTGATCTCAGATGATCTGCCCACCTCGGCCTCCCAAAATGATTACAGGCATGAGCCACCGCACCCGGCCTAGTAATTTTATCTTGTAAATATGTAAAGTTTAATTTTCAAATCTAATTAAGTACATTTTCCACTCCACTCCAATATAATTTAATGTATCTTTGAATATAAGGAGTAAAGTATGGCATAGGTAGTCAAGAAGAGTTTTAATGTTTGCTTGTAAAATTTATTTGTATAAATCCATATGCAAGAATGCCATAAAGGATTCCTGAGTCAGAGGGTAGCTGAATGACTTGGTGACCTACAAGATTTGGAGATTCTAAGATCTTATAATGAATTAAAAATGAGAGCTGGACATGGTGACTCATGCCTGTAATCCCAGCTCTTTGGGAGGCTGAGGCAGGAGGACTGCTTGAGCCCAGGAGTTTCAGGATGCAGTGAGCTATGATAATTTCACTGCACTTCCAGCCAGCAACAGAGAGACCCTGTCTCTTAAAAAAAAAAAAAAAAAAAAAAAAAAAAAAGATGGTGGGGGGTGAGTGGGGATTAACAGTAGATATAGTGGATGTTAGAATCAATTTGGGGAAGAAACTTGATATTATCTGTTTATCTTTGAGGATACCCTGATGAGCAAAGTTAAAGTCCATCAGCTTAGAAAAAAGAGGAGTTACTGGTGAGGGAAGAGAAGGAGATGTTGAAAAGAAAAGGGAGAGAAGTTGATTTGGGAAGAAGCAAAAGGAGTTTCATTTTTTATAAAGCAAAAGAAATAGGAAGTGGCTCTTCAATATTGTCTTCTGAAAGTCAACACTATACCTGAACTTCTGAATATCTGGTCTCTGTGAATATACTGACACCATGGCTACTTAGACAGATTTATCTTTTTCCTAGTTTGTTGGAAAAAAAGTATTCTCCAATGTTTTCTTGTTTTGGTAATGGTTTAAAGTGAGCAAAGAAGAAAGCAAAAAAAATCTTCAAACATACTTTATTATTTTACCATAAGCTAATAAAGATCTGGGAAGCAGGCTGGGTAACAACATAGTGAGACCTCAGCTCTTAAAAACAGACAGACAAACAACTTAGCCAGGAGGTGGTGGTGGGTGCCTATAGTCCCAGCTACTTGGGAGGCTAAAGTGGGAGGATTGCTTGAACCCAGGAGGTTCATGATCAGGCCACTGCACCAAAACAAACAAACGAACAAACAAAAAACCTGGGTTTGGGAAGGTTGTAGCAGCAGCAATAAAAGAAAGTTGAGTTAATAAATTTAGTATTTCTCTTTTCTATATTCTCAATGTCTGGCTTCTCACCGTATCTCCTGGATCTTTTTATTTTTTATTTTTTCAAGACAGAGTCTTGCTCTGTTGCCCAGGCTGGAGTGCAGTGGTGCAATCACAGCTCATTGCAGCCTCAACCTTCTGGGCTCAAGCAATCCTCCTACCTCAGCCTCCTAAGTAGCTGGGACTACAGATGCATGCTACCATGCTTGGCTAATTTTTAAAAAATTTTTTGGCCAGGTGTGGTGGCTCACACCTGTAATACTAGCACTTTGGGAGACCGAGGCAGGTGGATTGCTTGAGCTCAGGAGCTCAAGGCCAGCCTGGGCAATACACTAAAACCCTGTCACTACAAAAATTAAAAAAAATTAGCTGAGCATGGTGGCACATGTCTGCAGTCCCAGCTACTTGGGAGGCTGCGGTGGGAGGATGATCGCCTCAGCTCAGGAGGCAAAGGTTGCAGTGAGCCAAGATTGCACCACTGTACTCAAGCCTGGGCAAGACAGCAAGACCCTGCTGTCTCTACAAAAAAATCTACCAAAAAAGTTTTTTTTTTGTAGAGATGGGGTCTCAATTTGCTGCCCAGGCTCGTCTCAAAATCCTGGGCTCAAGAGATCCTCCCACTCGGCCTCCCAAAGTTGGGGGAATACAGGCATGAACCACCATGTCCAGCCTCCTGGACCTTTTTATTGAGAGATTAACATGATTTATACAGGAGTTGTCAGTATTCTTTTAAAAAGAGAAGTCTTCTTTTTTTTTTTTTTTTTGAGATGGAGTCTTGCTCTGTCACCCAGGCTGGAGTGCAGTGGCGCGATTTCAGCTCACTGCAAGCTCCACCTCCCGGGTTCATGCCATTCTCCTGCCTCAGCCTCCCAAGTAGCTGGGACTACAGGCGCCCACCACCATGCCTGGCTAATTTTTGTAGAGAGGAGGTTTCACTGTGTTAGCCAGGATTGTCTCAATCTCCTGACCTCATGATCCACCCGCCTCGGCCTCCCAAAGTGCTAGGATTACAGGCGTGAGCCACCATGCCTGGCCTAAAAAGAGAAGTCTTTTGTAATTATTTTATTATAGATCCATTAATGATTTTTAGTATAATATATAATTCAACAAAGCCTTCACCATTTACCTAGCATGTCAGTGTTAACAAGTAATTCTGTAACAAAGCAAATTATTCTAAACAAAATATTTTATAGTATACAAAATTATTCTTTTTTTTTTTTTTTTTGAGATGGAGTCTCGCTCTGTCGCCCAGGCTGGAGTGCAGTGGCGCGATCTCAGCTCACTGCAAGCTGCGCCTCCTGGGTTCATACCATTCTCCTGCCTCAGCCTCCCATAGCTGGGATTACAGGCACCCGCCACCACGCCCGGCTAATTTTTTGTATTTTTAGCAGAGACGGGGTTTCACTGTGTTAGCCAGGATGGTCTCGATCTCCTGATCTCGTAATCCGCCCGCCTCGGCCTCCCAAAGTGCTGGGATTATAGGCGTGAGCCACAGCGCCTGGCCACAAAATTATTCTTAATAAAACTATGAAAATAAATTATTAAAGTATAAAAGATTTATTTTTAACAAACTTTGCTCAGAGTAATTTATTTTTCAAGAAATTGGGTGTCTTTTTTTTTTTTTTTTTTGAGACAGGGTCTTGCTCTGTCTCCCAGGCACGCTCATGGCTCACTGCAGCCTCCACCTCCCAGGCTCAAGTGATCCTCCCACCTCAGCCTCCACAGTAGCTGGGACTACAGGTGTGTGCCACGACACCCAGCTAATTTTTTTTTTTTTTGTAGAGACAGGTCTCGCCATGTTGCCCAGGTTGGTCTTGAACTCCTGGGCTCAATCGGCCTGCCTCAGCCTCCCAAAATGCTGGGTTTACAGGCATGAGCCACCATGCCTGGCCAGGTATCTTAATAAAATGTATTATTTCTTTCTTGAGAGAAAATATAGAAAAGTGTGATGATGAGAGAACAGGGACTTAGCCTAGTCCCTAGTATGAAGCAGGGTACAACAAAATTCCCTTACACTGCATGAGGAGTTAATGAACTCTTTAACCACTCTTTCATTGGTTTTAAAAGTCAAATTAAAACAATAAACAATCTGAATTCTTACTTTTTTAATGGTTCCATTTTCCCATTGCTTTTGTTTTCTTTTCCTGAGATCTTAAACACTGCATTATTTAAATCACCTATCTTCTCTCAATTATGTTTGCTAAGAAGAGTACATTAGTCTTCCTCTAAAGCTAAACTAATGGTATTTCTTATGAGTAATGGGTAAATTGAGCTCTCTTTTTTCTTTTTTTTTTTTGAGAGGGACTCTTGCTCTGTCAGGCTGGAGTGCAGTGGTGTGATCTCAGCTCAATGCAACCTCCGCCTCCTGGGTTCACACGATTCTTCTGCACCAGCCTCCCGAGTAGCTGGGACTACAGGCGTGTGCCACCACACCCAGCTAATTTTTGTATTTTTAGTAGAGACGGGGTTTCACCATGTTGGGCAGGATGGTCTTGATCTCTTGACCTCGTGATCCGCCCGCCTCAGCCTCTCAAAGTGCTGGGATTATAGGCGTGAGCCATTGTGCCTGGCCAAGCTCTCACTTTTTAAATGAGGAGCTTTCCTACTTAGACCTCGTCAAAATATAGAGAAAACATGACTATCAGAATTATTTTCCCTTCTAAACTATTCTATCCCAGCTGGGCATGGTGGCTCACGCCTGTAATCCCAGCACTTTGGGAGGCCAAGGCACGCAGATCACTTGGGGTCAGGAGTTCGAGACCAGCCTGGCCAACATGGTGAAACCCCGTCTCTACTAAAAATACAGAAATTAGCCAGGCATGATGGTGCGCACCTGTAGTACCAGCTACTCAGGAGGCTGAGGCAGGAGAATTGCTTGAACCCAGCATGCAGAAGTTGCAGTGACCTGAGACTACAACACTACACTCCAGCCTGGGTGACAGCGCGAGACTCCATCTCAAAAAAATAAATAAACTAGCCTACATCTTTCACTGCACTGTTACTGTATCAGTTTTATTTTTGCCCTATATTTATGTTGTAAAATATAATCATGACAAGTATTAGATTGCTAATGGATAGGTTTTCCTTTGATGGGGCAGTGACAAAGAATGGAGAAGTGTTTCTATGTGTCTTGGTTTAAATTGCTAATTAAATTAATAATTGCTGCTTGTAAGCTCAACAGCCTGGTCATAAGAGTTTGGTCTGTTATTCAGTTTCTGGGTTACAGAGGTAGGCTTTATCTTAATTTTTTCTGTTTTTTCTTTTTCTTTTTTTTCTTGAAACAGGGTCTCACTCTGTCACCTACACTGGAGTGCAGTGGCATGAACATGGCTCACTGCAGCCTTAACCTCCTGGGCTCAAGTGATCCTCCTGCCTCAGCCTCCAGAGTAGCTGGGACCACAGGTGCCTGCCACCATGCCCAGCTAATTTTTGTACTTCTTGTAGAGAAGGGATCTCGCCATGTTGCCCAAGCTGGTCTTGAACTCCTGGGCTCAAGTGATCTGTCCACCTTGGCTTCCCAAAGTGCTGGGATTACAGGCATGAGCCACCTCGTCCAGCCTGATTGTTTTCTTAATATGTTGTTTTCTGGATATTGATATTGATATTGATATCAATATGCAACAATAAATATAAAGGATATATTTGGCTAATTTGGAACAACATAAACATATTTCAAAAATTATAAATTTGAAAATTTACTATAAGTCACAACTAAATTACTTTCCAGTTGTTGTTTAAAAGCAAAAAGTAGAAATCTGATGTAATGTAATGATATGAAATTCTCATTCAATAGATTGAGGACATAAACAATACGGGAACTGAATCAGCATCAGAGGTAAACAGACATTTCCTTTAATGAAACATTCACCTAAAATTATCTGATTCACAAATTATCTTTTAGTATAAGAAAAAACTAAAAGAGCTTTTATTATTTTTATTATAAATGTAGAAATAACAAAAAAGTATGTTTTGCAAAGCAAGAGCATACTTTTGCACTTTCAAACACTATAGCTTAGTGTTTTTAAAGAAAAGAATGTTTTGCTTTCATAGTCAGGTTAGAAAGACAAGCCTTATTAGTCTCAGTTTGAGATACTCTGCCAAGACAACGTATTTTTGAACTGTTACTAACAGCTGAGATTGTTGAACGCTAACATTTATAAAAAGGCAATTTTATTTTCATCATTTGTCTTCTTTCCTCAGAGTTCCTGAGAGTTTATGTTTTGGTTTTTATATAATAGTACAGAGTGCAGTATCTGTTACCAAGAAGAAATGTTCAACAACCACAAAAATTTTAGTCATCCCTTTTATCTAACAGAATAAGTTAAAAATCTTTCAATTTGATGGTGTGCCCAAAACTACAGCCCATAAATTGGGAGCAATTTTATCTCAGGGCCATGTGTTTCATTTCATAACTCTTCTTAGTTTTTAAAAAAGTCAGAGGCAACAACAGATTATATAATTAAAATGAATTAAATAATAATTTTAAAATATTTTAATACAATCAAATACCAGAGAGTTTTATCTATAATATATATAAATGTTTAATAAATCACTTGGAAATACTGTGTTTTTTTCTCACTAAATACTGGTTTCATTATTTAAAAGCTTGCATAGAGAGAAAAATCATATGAAGAAACTTTTTTTTGTTTAAACTGAATCTATCCACCATCAAATTGATTTAGAGTATATTCACATGCACACTTTGTGGATTAGTGCACAAATAGCTTAATTCAGGCAATGTCACTGCAGTTTCGTTATCCAAACAGCTGTATTAACTCCATCTTCTAGGAAATAGAATGCTTCTTGAACCTCGTCAGCAATGGATTTCAGTAAGATTAACTCATAATGCACAAAGAATTTAGAGTAGGAGATATTTAATAATAATCTGTAAAAAAATTGTTCTTCATAATAACATTGATGACAATGTAATGAAATTCACCTATGATGGAGGTAAAGTCCCATGAAACCCAATTTTGATTAAGAAGAAATATGCTAATTATCTATTTTATAAAATAGGAAGGAGATGATTCACTACTTATAACTGTGGTACCTGTCAAATCATATAAAACATCTGGAAAAATGAAAAAGAATTTTGAGGATCTAGAAAAAGAACGTGAAGAGAAAGAAAGGATCAAGTACGAGGAAGATAAAAGAATAAGATATGAAGAACAACGACGATCTCTCAAGGAAGCAAAGTGTCTTTCATTAGTTATGGTAAATTTTTGTTTGTTTTCTAAGAAACAAATCAAGGCAGTTTAAGTTAGCAGCATTTTCCTTTATGACTAAAAGGTGGGTTTTCATAATGTTTTCTTAGGATGATGAAATAGAAAGTGAAGCAAAAAAAGAATCACTATCTCCTGGAAAATTGAAACTAACTTTTGAAGAACTGGAGCGACAAAGACAAGAAAACCGAAAGAAGCAAGCTGAAGAGGAAGCAAGAAAACGTTTAGAAGAAGAGAAGCGTGCTTTTGAAGAAGCAAGGCGGCAAATGGTAAATCTACATATTTAAATCTTACAATTAATATTAATGAAGTTAGCCGACTTTAGATAAGGTTTACTACTACAAATTCAAAGAGATTTTACATATAGAAGGGCTAATTTTCTAATTGTATTCATATTTCATATATAAAATACATCTAGGCTAGGCACGGTGGCTCATGCCTGTAATCCCAGCACCTTGGGAGGCCAAGGTGGGTAGATCACCTGAGGTCAGGAGTTTGAAACCAGCCTGGCCAACACTATGAAATCCCTGTAATCCCAGCTGCTTGGGAGGCTAAGGCACGAGAATCACTTGAACTTAGGCGATGGAGGTTGCAGTGAGCTGAGATCGCGCCATTGCACTCCAGCCTGGGTAACAGAATGAGACTGTCTCAAAAAAAAAATCCATACTGTTTTCCAGTTTCCACTCTGGGGCATTTTACCCAATATGCTTTAAATTTTTATTTTTATACATTGTTATTAATGTATAAATATGCAAAATAATTACTCAATGAACCTGGTTTCCTTCATCTGTTAGTTCAATCTGCAAAGGACTTAATGACATGGGTGCGGGACTGATTATAGGTGTAAACTTGTCCTCAGCAGTCCAGTTTTTCAACTGTTTGAACATATCAAAATAACAGTTTACAGTGGAATATGCAGTTTGCCCTATTAAGTGTATGTGTGTGCCTATTTGTGTGCATGCCTCTGTGTGTGTGTGTGTGTCTGTGTGTGTGTGTGTGTGTGTGTGTGTAATGTGGTTAAGAGCATGGATTGTGGAGCCAGATTTTCTAGATTCAGATAGCCATTTACTAACTGTGTAACCATGGACAACTGTTTTAATCTCTCGCTGTGTTAATTAATTAAATCGCTCTTAGTTTCTTTATTTTTAAAATGGTAAAAATGAAAGTGCCTACTTCTTTTTTTTTTTTAACTTCCACAATGACTTGGATTTTTTTTCAGTGCCTATTTCTTAAATGGTTAAACGAGTTAATATCTAGGAAGCACTTAAAATGGTGTTTGTTACATATACTAAGTTCTTTGAAAATGTTAATTATTACTATGGTATTAATAGATTTATCAACAGAAAGTAAAATTGAAATAAGAAAACACTGATTCCAAACCTTGTTTTAAGATTTAAAAATGGGCCAGGCATGGTGGCTCATGCCTGTAATCTCAGCACTTTGGGAGGCTGAGGCAGGCAGATCCCTTGAGCCCAGGAGTTTGAGACCAGCCTGAGCAACATGTGGAAACCATGTCTCTACAAAAACAAATACAAAAATTAGCCAGGTGTGGTGGCACAGACCTGTAGTCCAAGCTCCCCAGGTGCTGAGGCGAGAGGATTGCTTGAGCCCGGGAAATCAAGGCTACGGTGAACTATGAATGAGCCACTGGACTCCAGCCTGGGTGACAGAGTGAGACCCTGTCTCAAAAAAAAAAAAAAGGATCTAAAAATGGAATATTTGTAATTTTAAAGTTACAGAACTTTCTTGATCAGCTTTCTTGAATGATGTTCTAATAATTATATATATAAAAATTTAATTTTCTAGACATTTATTTGAAAATGTTATTACTCGGGTATAGCTGCATAATATCTGCACATTTTAGATATTTCTGGTGGTCAACTTAATAAAGAAATAGTATTGTTAAATAAATAATACATTTCAATTGATATTACAGTAAATTTAATAATAAATTAAAACTAATGATAAAATCATAAAGCTGGAATTTTACATAAAATAGTTCTAGATAATAATCTTTTATCTGATTAGTATAAGGTACCATAGTTTACAGTAAAAAAAAAAACTACAAAAATTACAAAATGAGAACCTTATTTTACTACCAAAGAGATTCTGTGTAGATATACTTGAACCCCAATTATAGTACACACATACGCATTTTATATTTGTTCTGGGAAAGTTAATACTCAACAGTAACCCCTCACTGCAGCCTCAACCTACTGGGCTCAAGGGATCCTCCCACATCAGCTTCTCGAGTAGCTGGGACTACAGGCACACACCACCACACTGGCTATAATGTGTTTTTTGGTTTTTAGTAGAGACGAAGTCTTGCTATGTTGCCCAGGCCGATCTTGAACTCCTGGGTTCAAGTGATCCTCCTGCCTCCTAAAGTTCTGGAATTACAGGCGTTAGCCACCACAACACCTGGCTAAAAATGTTTTAATATTCAATTTGATCTATAGAAATTTGGCTTACTTGAGAAGTTTTATTTAACCTGAGTACATCTTTATATGGAATTTCTCCAAATTTGAATATTTTATCATAGAAGACATTAAAAAGGAAGGGGATTTACGTCAAGTATATTAAGGGCATTGAAACTCCTGTGTGATAGTGGCTAATTCTGTGCCTTTTGATTGATAATTCATTCCTTTTTCTGATGAACCTCAATTCTTAGTAATGAATTGTTTATTTGGTTAGGTAAATGAAGAAGAGGAAAACCAAGACACAGCAAAAATTTTTAAAGGGTACCGCCCTGGTAAACTCAAACTCAGTTTTGAAGAAATGGAAAGGCAAAGAAGAGAAGATGAAAAAAGGAAAGCAGAAGAAGAAGCCAGAAGGAGAATAGAGGAAGAAAAGAAGGCGTTTGCTGAAGCAAGGAGAAATATGGTAAGACAGAAGCTAACTGGAGAATGCTATTAGAATTCACCTTTGAGAATATGTTAATAGAATCATTAGACTTTAGAGAATACCCTATTATTTCTGGAATCTGTGCCAAGAGTAGAAATGGCAAATATGTTTTAAAGTCTCCCATGGAATAACACCAGTTGGTTGAAGGTATTTGCTTCAATTTGGTGTTCAGAAGATTCTGCTTTAAATTGCCATGCTTGGCACAAAGGATGGAATATTATCTCCCTTCTCTGGGAAGGCATGTTTTCCAGAACTAAGTATCCAAGGAAGAAGAAGAAGTAGGGAGTTTCCTCCCTCAACTTTTCTTTCTTCCTCTCCATTCTTTCGCCACCTCCTTCCCACACTCCCTTTTTTCCTCCTCCATTCCTTTATTTCCTTCCTTTCCTTCTTTCAGTTTTCATCCCACCTACTATATATTAAATGACCTGAGTCATTTAATCAGAATTATTTCTCTCTCCAAAATGCTCACTCATCACTCCTGGAAATTGATACCTAACTTAACTGTCACAAGGTTATGACTGTACTTCCTATACCAGTTTTATGTTTGTACAATGTACAGTTATCTGACAAACAATTTTGAAGCAATTTGAGACTAGAGCACTGCATCTCCTTCTTGAAACACTGTAATTAGCTTTGGTGATATCGTAACCTGGTTTTCTTCCTCTGTATGGGTTAGCATCACACACATATGTCCAAGTGTTTATTTGGCTTTATTGCTCACACAGATACTCAAATCAGAAACGTGGAAGCCTGAAACACTTCCATCTTCTTATTCATGCCTGATGTCCAACCAGTCACTAAGTCTCATTCATTCTACCTCCTAAATCACTATGAAATCTGTCAGTTTTCCCCCCATTTTCACCGCCACTACTATAATCCAAGTTACTGTTACAACTTGCCTGGGGCCAACTCCTCATTAACTTGCTTTCTTACCTGTAACCTATTCTTTCCTGTAAGGCCAGGAGTGATCTTTAAAAAGAAAGAAATTTTGATTGTGTTTTGTTACTGTTTTGCTTAATATTTCCCCACTTTTCTTAAGCAAAAATCCAAAAACTTCTAAAACAAATTTCTTTATAGTCTTGCTCTTGTATATTGCTCCCGTTTCATTTCTTGATTCTTCCTGAATCTGCTCTTTGTTCCAAATATGCTGAATTTGTTTGTATTTCTTCAAAGTGAGACTCAGCCTTCACACTGTCTGAAAGATGTCCCTCACTCCTTTCCCTATGCTCTGCTAACTCCAATTCATAACTTTCCATTTCCTCTGGAAAGCCTTTCCTGATAATAAACACCTTCCATGAATTCTTACAGCATTTAGTACTCTTCTATCATAGCGCTAATCCTGTATTGTTACCACTTATGGCTGTCTTTTCCACTCCATGAGGCCAAGACTGTTCATCAAACATGTGGCACAATGCCTAGCGTAGCAGACCTCCAATAAATGTTGATGGAACAAGTGATATTGAAATCTTACATGCAGTAGGTAATCCCTGATACATAAATGGTTTCTACATAGAAGTCCTACAGACGTTGAGAATGCACTTAATTTTTGGAGAATAAGCAGGTTTAGAAGCGGTAGAAGAAGCCGGGCGCGGTGGCTCACGCCTGTAATCCCAGCACTTTGGGAGGCCGAGGCGGGCGGATCACGAGGTCAGGAGATTGAGACCATCCTGGCTAACATGTTGAAACCCTGTCTCTACTAAAAATACAAAAAAAATAAAATTAGCCGGGCGTGTTGGCGGGCACCTGTAGTCCCAGCTACTCAGAGGCTGAGGCAGGAGAATGGCATGAACCTGGGAGGCGGAGTTTGCAGTGAGCCAAGATCTCGCCACTGCACTCCAGCCTGGGGGACAGAGTGAGACTCCGTCTCAAAAAAAAAAAAAAAAAAAAAGAAGCGGTAGAAGAGAAGTAAATGTGAAGATTACTAGACCTAGTCCTTGGGGCAGATTTGTAGGCCAATACTGCCTTTTTACCATGATTCACTAGCGGAAAAAATGCAGGCGAGAAAACTGCATTAAAACAAAACCAAGTTTCCTAAAGACATTTCTAAAGAGAAGAGAGAAAACCTTCCTCTTACATTTATATTGTTTTCTTATCCACAAATAAGTATTGTAATTTATCCAGGAATAAGTATTGTAATTTCATACTATAGCTTAGTTCATGCATATATAAAATTTAAAAATTTCAGGCAATCTTTGAATTGTAAACCACTTAAACATTGTTTCTGAGTTGAAATAGTTCTGTGGTGAAGCCTGGATTACCCTGATAAAACTTGGAGCAAATGAATAATACCCCTTGCCTCTCTCATTCCCCTGTGTGTATTTCAACCACAGAGTCACAGTTCAGGCCAGAGGGTTATGTTATACCGCGCCGGCCTATAATCTTTTGTTTTTTTTTTTGAGATGGAGTCTCACTGTCACCCAGGCTGGAGTACAATGGTGCAATCTCGGCTCACTGCAACTTCCACCTCCTGGGTTCAAGTGATTCTCCTGCCTCAGCCTCCCCAGTAGCTGGGATTACAGGCGCCCACCACCACACCTGGCTAATTTTTGTATTTTTAGTAGAGACGGGGTTTCACCATGTTGGTCAGGCTGGTCTCGAACTCCTGACCTCATGATCCACCTGCCTTGGCCTCCCAAAGTGCTGGGATTACAGGCATGAGCCACTGTGCCCGGCCTATAATCTTATTAGAAAGATTTTGAAGTTTGAATCCCAGCTTTGCCACATAGTATTTGTGTTGACTTTAGACAATTACTTTTCAGTGCCTCAGTTTCTTTCTCTGTAAAATGAGGATATTAGTAACTACTTCATAGGGTCATAGGATTAAATAAATTAATACATGTAAAGTGCTTATGACTGTACTTGGCAGCTCCAAGTATTAACTATTATTATTTCTTTAAAATTAGCCAGACAGCAAATAAACAATAAACTCATAGCACTAAGAATGATTTTTGCCTGATTATGAAGAGATCATGATGGGTTATCTAATTCATTCAGACAAAATCATGATTAACTTAAATGCTTTAATTACCAACATGGAGAGTCGTTTCAATCCAATTAAAAAATGTTCTCAAATTAGGAAATCTTAATGTCTAATTTAAAGGACTCATGGTATGAATAAATTATTTCTTTGTCTTCACTGTAATGGAGAATAGATGGTTACCATTTCCTTCATAACCACAAAATACCTCGGTCTTACATTTTCTAATAATTCTTCCCTTTTATTTATTTATTTTTGAACACTGTGTTGAGACTTCCTTGTTTACTGTTAAGTCCCCTTGTTTTTTGTTCAATGTGAAACCTATTTAAGAAATCTGGCCGGGTTCGTGGTTCACGCCTGTAATCCCAGCACTTTGGGAGGCCAAGGCAGACGGATCACCTGTCGGGAGTTCGAGACCAGCCTGACCAACATGGAGAAACCCCGTCTCTACTAAAAATACAAAATTAGGTGGGCGTGGTGGCGCATGCCTGTAATCCCAGCTACTTGGGAGGCTGAGGCAGGATAATCGCTTGAATCTGGGCGGCAGAGGTTGCAGTGAGCTGAGATCACACCATTGCACTCCAGCCTGGGCAATAAGAGTGAAACTCCATCTCAAAAAACAAAAACTAAAACTAAAAACAAACAAACAAAAAGAAATCCCAGTTTCTTCAAGAAATAGTCCCTTTTTAGTATGTATAATTCTGGCCAGAGTGATAAAATAATTATTTTAAATAGGTAGTAGATGATGACTCCCCAGAGATGTATAAGACAATCTCTCAAGAATCTCTTACACCGGGAAAACTGGAAATTAATTTTGAAGAATTATTAAAACAAAAAATGGAAGAAGAAAAACGACGAACAGAGGAGGAACGGAAGCATAAGCTAGAAATGGAGAAACAAGAATTTGAACAACTGAGACAGGAAATGGGAGAGGTAAGATTTTAAGAAATATCTATATTCCCCATATTTATTAAGCTAAATATTTTACTTATATCACCTTATAATAACTTTGTATTATTATTCACCTTTAGGATAGTCGACATAGTATTATGAGGTGCTTACATGGTACAGGCGTCTGCACAATTATGTGTACTTTCTAGTCTGCTTTAACTACTCCTTCCTTGCTAGTTTAATAAAAAAGTATGTAGGTTTGCAAGTGACTGAGCTATTACTGTTTATTTATATTTTGTAGTTCATAAATATGCATATATTCAATACATATATTATATATAGACTATACAGTGCCAGCTTCATGGGCATGCACCTTGTGCACTCACAAGACGCCATGTTCAGAAGGCCCTGCATTTGGGGTTTAATGCTGAGGTTACTGTATTCAAATTCTTTTTGTGGTGTGAACATGGCTCACTGCAGCCTCGACCTCCCGTGCTCAAGTGATCCTCATGTCTCAGCCTTCTGTGTAGCTGGGACTTTAGGTGCATGCAGCACCATGTCTGGCTAATTTTTAATTTTTTTTTTTTTTTTGAGATGGAGTCTTGCTCTGTCGCCCAGGCTGGAGTGCAATGGCACAATCTTGGTTCATTGCAACCTCCACCTCCCAGGTGCAAGCAATTCTCCTGCCTCAGCCTCCCGAGTAACTGGGATTACACGTATGTGCCACGATGCCCGGCTAATTTTTGTATTTTTGGTAGAGATGGGGTTTCACCATGTCAGCCAGGCTGATCTCGAACTCCTGACTTCAGGTGATCCGCCCACCTCGGCCTCCCAAAGTGCTGGTTATTACAGGCATGAGCCACCACACCCGGCCTTTTTGTTTTCTTTTCTAAAGATGGGGTGATTGCACTTTATTGCCCAGGCTGGTCTCGAACTTCTGGCAAGCGATCCTCTGACCTGAGCCTTCCACAGTTCTGGGATTACAGGCATTAGCCATCATGCCCAGCCACTGTCTTGAAATTCTTAATTTTACCTTTGAATTTGTGTGTTGTATATAAGTGAAAGCTGATTGGACGATGAAGCATGCCCTATATAGGAGCTTTTGCTCACTAGAGCTTTACGCTGTCTTCCTGCCTCCCTGGAATGGGTTTTCATCAGCCCCCTTCCCAGGGCCCTGCCTAACCTTCTTCCCTCTTCGGACTCTGCTGCCATCCCTCTGGGTGGCCCAGGTTGCGTGGGCAGCAGAAGAGAAAGGTAGAATGGGGGCGTGTATTCACCATCAGCCTTGGCCCCTGCCAGGGGCCAGGCCACACACATGAACAGGGTCAGGGTCTAAGATGTAGCCTCATGACTTGGACTGGCAATGCTATGGCATGTTTGGCAGGCAACTTGGAGGGGTCCTCTCACCAACTTATGACCTAGGAACCGAGTGAGTTCCTACACAGAGGTTGCAATCTCTTGGAAGGTGCCTGTTTTTTATGGGTTGGGGCAGTAGGCACGTGGGAAGGGAAGTTTTACTTCTCTGCCCCAGGTGTGGCTGGCAAATTATCTAGTGGACCCTGAGAATATAAATATAAATGTATAAATAAATACCAGGAATGTGCTGTAGGAAAATATTCCAAGGTCTAGGTTTCTTATGAGTTGTGTATTTTCACCCCACATAGTCCAAAAAGTGGAAATAGTATAAAGGAATGTTTTCTCTTACCCCTTGGTTGAGTCAAGAAATTAACCTTCATGTCATATCATCCCAGACTGTGACACCCTCTGCCTCCACCTTTTAAAACTGTGTGTAGAACTTTAAGTCTTCTCCAGGAAAAGTATACCAGGAATACCTGTAGTAGTTTACCATTCCATTATGGTGGTATTAGGGTTTGGTAAATATTACAAATGACTAGTAATAATAGATTGTGAAAAGTCAGGGGAAAAGAATCTGAATAAAAGAAGATGGGCCGGGCGCGGTGGCTCATGCCTGTAATCCCAGCATGTTGGGAGGCTGAGGCGGGCAGATCACGAGGTCAGGAGATCAAGACCATCCTGGCTAACATGGTGAAACCCCGTTTCAGCTAAAAAAAATACAAAAAATTAGCCGGGCATGGTGGCAGGCGCCTGTGGTCCCAGCTATTTGGGAGGCTGAGGCAGGAGAATGGCGTGAACCTGGGAGGCAGAGCTTGTGGTGAGCCGAGATTGCACCACTGCACTCCAGCCTGGGATACAGAGCGAGACTCAAAAAACAAACAAACAAAAAAACAAAACAAAAAACAAGACAAAATGGTATAAAGAACTGGAGCCAGCCAGGCGCAGTGGCTCATGCCTGTAGCCCCAGCACTTTGGGAGACCAAGGCGGGGCAGATCACTTGAGGTCAGGAATTTGAGACCAGCCTGGCCAACATGGCAAAACCCCGTCTCTACTAAAAAAAAAAAAAAAAAGAAAAAAAGGAAAAAAAAGGAAAAAAAAATCAGCTGGGTAGGTGTGGTGGCACACACCTGTAATTCCAGCTACCAGGGAGGCCGAGGCAGGAGAATCGCTTGAACCTGGGAAGGGGAGGTTGTAGCGAGCTAAGATAGTGCCGTTGCCCTCCAGCCTAGGTGACAGAGTGAGACTGTGTCTCAAACAAACAAAGAACTGGAGCCCAATTATGATTGACTCCTTTTTTTTTCTTCTTAAAACGCAGCTCACTCTATCAGGCTGGAGTGCAGTGGTGCACTCATAGCTCACTGTAATCTCAAACTCCTAGGCTCAAGTGATCTTCCTGCCTCAGCCTCCCAAGTAGCTGGGACTACAGGCACACACCACCACACCCAGTGAATTTTTTCGAAGATCAGACACAATCAGCACATTCAGGGTGGAATGGCTGTAGACCTGGTGAATTGTTTGTAGAGATGATGTCTCGCTCTGTTGCCCAGGCTGGCCTTGAACTCCTGGGCTCAAGTGATCCTCTCACCTTGGCTTCCCAAAGTGTTGGGAGTACAGGTGTGAACCACTGTGCCTGGCCAGTTGACTCCTTTTCTGTCTTTGCTGGTGGAATATATAATTGAGGATACAAGTGATATGTAGAGAAATGTAGATATTTTACCAGACTATATCTCCAGAAATGCTTAATTATTAACTTGAGTATTAAGAGTGATGTTTAACTTTATAAGACTACCATAAAATCAAAAGTAGGAAAAATTTTAGATACTCTGGCTCTATTTAGAGATGAAGAAAATCATACAGTGGGTAAGTAACTGGGCTAAAGCCTGCACAGTGTCAGAGCCAGGACTAGAACTCATATGACTTCTAGTCCAGTGTTCTTTTTTGTTTGTTTGAGACAAAGTCTTGCTGTGTCACCCAGCCTGGAGTGCAGTGGCACAATCTCGGCTCACTACAACCTCCACCTCAGCCTCCCAAGTAGCTGGGATTACAGGCACAAGCCACCATGCCCAGCTAATTTTTGTATTTTTAGTAGAAAGGGGGTTTCACCATGTTGTCCAGGCTGGTCTCGAACTCCCGACCTCAGGTGATCTGCCTACCTCGGCCTCCCTAAGTGCTGGGATTACAGGTGTGAGCCACTGCACCCAGCCTAGTGTTCTTTCAATTATTTTTTGCCTTCCCCTAACAAAGATCTTCCTACAACTCCTAGAAAAAGCTAATCTTGTCATGAATATTTTAGTTTTAGCAAGTTATCAAGGAATGTCAGAGGATTTTAGCCGTATTTCCTAATGAGAATATTTTAAGTAGAATGTTTTCAATAATGCCTTAAATTTGTAGCACCATTTTGAGTTAGTAAATTTGGACCCTGCATTTAGAGAAGAGGTTAAACTGTATTTTTGGTTTCAAATAAGAAACAGTGCACATTTTTTGGATGGTTTCTTGTACAAACTAATATGCTGATATTCAATCTTTTTTTTTTGAGTCACGCATGGTGGCATGTGCCTGTAGTCCCAGCTCCTTGGGAAGCTGAGGCAGGAGGATTGCTTCAACACAGGAATTCAAGGCCAGCCTTGGCAACATAGTGAGACTCTCTCAAAAACAGCAGCAACAAACTTATTAATTTTTTTTTTGAAGGAAGAGGAAGAAAATGAAACCTTTGGATTGAGCAGAGAATATGAAGAACTGATCAAATTAAAAAGGAGTGGCTCTATTCAAGCTAAAAACCTAAAAAGCAAGTTTGAAAAAATTGGACAGTTGTCTGAAAAAGAAATACAGAAAAAAATAGAAGAAGAGCGAGCAAGAAGGAGAGCAATTGACCTTGAAATTAAAGAGCGAGAAGCTGAAAATTTTCATGAGGTATATTACCTTTGTATTTAACATAGTTATGGTACAGTAATGATAATAAATTTAACAGAAGTAACATTGGCTTTGAAATAAGTTTTAGTACTTAAAATTAATCATTGGCATATACAGTAATCTGGGAAGTAAATAGCAAAACACATGTAGATCTTAGACTTTGAAAGACTAGCATTGTTTCAAAATCACCTTTATCAGTGTTAAAACCTATAGTGAATGTCAAATGGTTCACTCTAGCAAAAATGTTCAAAAATATTTTTTGGCTGGGCGTGGTGGCTCACGCCTATAATCCCAGCACTTTGGGAGGCCAAGGAGGGAGGATCACATGATCCAGGAGTTCTAGGCTAGCCTGGGTAACATAGTGAAACCCCATCTCTACAAAAAAAGATACAACTAAAATAATATATTTTTTGGCATATGTTTTAGTTGAGTCAGTAGAACCAGTGTATATTCAAGTTAAACTCCAGATTATTCATAATTTTTTAGATGAAACCCATAAAGCCTCTAGTATTTGCTCGAAGTTACAGTAGTAATTCAGTGTGGAAGAGCCTAAATGAGAATTCTGATGACATGAATCTGAATTATCTTCAAACATAAAATAAAGAGGCAATCACTGACCTGCAATATCCCTTCTAGCTTGACTATTTCTGTGATTATGAATACTAGTTTAAATGAGATCTAGAAATTTTTTTTTCTACCAGAATTGCCATCCTATAAGATTTAACAGAATTTAACCTATATTCTAGAAATACATTTTGATCAAATATTCAGCTAGCAAAACAGGTATGGGAATTTGGGAGGGCCTTCAGAGGAGACTGAATAAAAGGATAGAATGAAGAAACTATGTGCCAATTATTGGGACTATAAGCAATTCATTATTATTGAGGCAGGCACGAGTGCAAAGGACAGCAAAATGAAGATGCAAGCATAATTGAGATGATCATGGAGTCTTAGATGCCATGTGAAGGGATTTTTATTTATTTTTTTTTTATTTTTCTTTTCGTGCTGATGCTTTTTTTTTTATTTTTTATTTTTTATTTTTTTATTGATCATTCTTGGGTGTTTCTCGCAGAGGGGGATTTGGCAGGGTTACAGGACAATAGTGGAGGGAAGGTCAACAGATAAACAAGTGAACAAAGTTCTCTGGTTTTCCTAGGCAGAGGACCCTGCGGGCCTTCTGCAGTGTTTGTGTCCCTGGGTACTTGAGATTAGGGAGTGGCGATGACTCTTAACGAGCATGCTGCCTTCAAGCATCTGTTTAACAAAGCACATCTTGCACCGCCCTTAATCCATTCAACCCTGAGTGGACACAGCACATGTTTCAGAGAGCACAGGGTTGGGGGTAAGGTCACAGATCAACAGGATCCCAAGGCAGAAGAATTTTTCTTAGTACAGAACAAAATGAAAAGTCTCCCATGTCTACCGCTTTCTACACAGACACTGCAACCATCCGATTTCTCAATCTTTTCCCCACCTTTCCCCTCTTTCTATTCCACAAAACCGCCATTGTCATCATGGCCCGTTCTCAATGAGCTGTTGGGTACACCTCCCAGAAGGGGTGGTGGCCGGGCAGAGGGGCTCCTCACTTCCCAGTAGGGGCGGACGGGCAGAGGCGCCCCTCACCTCCCGGATGGGGCGGCTGGCCAGGCGGGGGGCTGACCCCCCCACCTCCCTCCCAGACGGGGCGGCTGGCCGGGCGGGGGGCTGACCCCCCCCACCTCCCTCCCGGACGGAGCGGCTGGCCGGGCAGAGGGGCTCCTCACTTCCCAGTAGGGGCGGCCGGGCAGAGGCGCCCCTCACCTCCCGGACGGGGCGGCTGGCCAGGCGGGGGGCTAACCCCCCCACCTCCCTCCCGGACGGGGCAGCTGGCCGGGCAGGGGGCTGACCCCCCCACCTCCCTCCCGGACGGGGCGGCTGGCCGGGCGGGGGGCTGACCCCCCCACGTGAAGGGATTTTTAAAACATGGATATTGTCTGGGCACAGTGGCTCACACCTGTAGTCTCAGCACTTTGGGAGGCCGAGCCATTTCAAGACCAGCCTGGGCAACATGGCAAAACCGTATCTGTACAAAAAATACAAATTATCCGAGCATGGTGGTGCATGTCTGTAGTCCCAGCTACTTGGGAGGCTGAGGTGGGAGGACTGATTGAGCCTGGGTGGTTGAGGCTGCAGTGAACTGTGATTGCACCACTGCACTCCAGCCTGGGGGTCAGAGCAAGACCCTGTCTCTAACACAGTAAAGCATGGATATTGTCAGACAGATATTGTCTATATAGCTGGATCATGCTGAAGCTATATGGTCTTAGATACATGCATTAAAAAAATTATGTGAGGCCAGGCGCGGTGGCTCACGCCTGTAATCCCAAGCACTTTGGGAGGCCGAGGCGGGTGGATCACCTGAGGTCAGGAGTTCAAGACCAGTCTGGCCAATATAGTGAAACCCTGTCTCTACAAAAATACAAAAATTAGCCGGGCATAATGGCGGGTGCCTATAATCCCAGCTACTAGGGAGGCTGAGGCAGGAGTATTGCTTGAACCTGGGAGGTGGAGACTGCAGTGAGCTGAGATCGCACCACTGCACTCCAGCCTTGGCGACAGAGCGAGACTCCGTCTCAAAAAAATAAAAATAAAAAATAAAAATAAATTATTTGAATGACTACTATGTTCCAGGGACTGCTTTGGACACAAGACATCAGTAACTAAACTTACAGTCCCTGTTCATATAGTGTTTAGAATCTAATAGATGGGTTGGGGATTGGGAGGGATGGAAAACAATTATCAGGTGGTTAACAAACGAAAGCTATTAAGATTAATAAAGCAGAGTAAGGGAAATAAGAGTATGTGTTACTGTTTTGTACAGCGTGGTCAGAGGCGGCCTGAGGATTTGAACTAGGGCTGGTATGGAAAGGACAGATAAGTATGCAGGAGTCAAAACTGGCAGGACTTGGGGATGGTGATGGAGAGGAAGAAAGAGGAAGGAATCATAGCGACAGGGTATACAGTAACAATACGGGAAACCAGACTAGAGTTTGGAAGGAAAAGAGGTTCCATAAACTATTTGACACAAATGGAGATGCTGTGAAACATCAACCAATTTGATATGCATCTAAGCTTCTGTGACATACAAGCCTAAGGCCTGGGTTAGTTGTAGATAAACCTTTTCAACATTGCCAAAAGCAAACACCATTTCTATTTTTTAACATCTAGAAAATGTTGAACATTTTTAACATGTTGGATCTGTTGTTTTGGGGATATATATGTGGATATAATATGCATTTAAGAAGTTTAGTCTACAGCCGGGTGCGGTGGCTCACACCTGTAATCCTGGCACTTTGGGAGGCTGAGGCGGGCGGATCACCAGGTCAAGAGATCGAGACCATCCTGGCCAACATGGTGAAACCCCGTCTCTACTAAAAATACAAAAATTAGCTGGGTGTGGTGGCACGGGTCTGTAGTCCCAGCTACTCAGGAGGCTGAGACTGCACTCCAGCCTGGCGACAGAGCAAGACTGTCTCAAAAAAAAAGAAAAAAAAAAGTTCAGTCTAATGACGTATGATGAAGAAAATTCTAATTATTCTAAGTACTATAATAGAAGTTATTACAGAATCAAATTGGGTGGTCAATATACCTAGGATATGTTTAACAGGGCCAAGAAGGTGACATTTAAGGTGAGTGTGAAGGCTGAATAAAAGTTGCAGGTAAAGAGAAGAGACATTCCAGATAGAGGAGAAGCCTTCCAGATTAACTCAGAGGTTGTAAAAATGTATCTGGGGAACGAAAACAGGTTCAAAGGACTACAAGGCAAGGTTCACAGAATAAGTGATAGGATACAAAGTTGTAAAAATAGGTTGTGGCTAGTTAATGAAGGTCTTTTTAAACCTTGCAGGATCTATGATCTGGGCAACAATGTTAATAACTTTTTAGGTCAGAGTAATAAAATATTTATGTTTATGCAAGAATTCTGGGACCATGGAGGATGAACTGGAAGACAGGCATGAAGTTGGGGCCAAGAGAGAAAAACAGACCTAAATAACAAAACTAGGTTAGACTCTGGTATGGATAGGAGTTAAACAAACAAAAAAGGGTTATAGGTTGCTTTTTGGGCAGTTGGTTGCGGAGGGGGCTACCATTACTTCAGGATAACTAGATGATGCTATAGAGAAAATCAGGTCTGGGGAGTTGGGGTGAATAGTTTTGGCATGTAAAGTTTGAGTGATATTTGGATAAGGAAGGTAAAGGCAGTCTAACAAAGGTCCTGAACTAAGGTGAGAGGCAAGCAGATTCTAACTTTTACAGACAGCACTGGAAAGTACAAGTAGATAAAGCTGCTTATAAAGTTAATTGTTGAAAGTGAATTAAACCCTGGAGAACACCAATATTTAGTGGATGACTGGCCAAACATCAGTCTTTATAGGTGTAACATGGAAGGTAAAGAAAAGTTCAATCAGCATGCACTTGCTTCCTTTTGTTAATGGTAGTGAAACCTTAGCAGTCATACCTATACCTACAAAATATGTAGGTAATAACAAAAGACAGGTGACTTCTTGTTTTTGCTATTACTGGCTCTCTAGTATACATGGATGTGGTATTAGGACATGGCTGAACTTTTATACCCTATCAGAATATCCTGAATGGAATTTCCTCTGGAGGACAATGAAGTCCCTCCTATCATATCTTTCTGGCTTAAAGATGACTGAAATCGTATTTAAAAACTTGTTAGCGGCTGAGTGCGGTGGTTTACGCCTGTAATTCCCAGCACTTTGGGAGGCAGAGGCAGGCGGATCACCTGAGGTCAGGAGTTCGAGATCAGCCTGGCCAACATGGCGAAACCCTGTCTCTACTAAAAATACAAAAATTAGCCGGGCGTGGTGGCAGACGCCTATAATCCCAGCTACACAGGAGGTTGAGGCAGGAGAACGGCTTGAACCCGGGAGGCAGGGGTTGCAGTGAGCCGAGATCACGCCACTGCGCTCCAGCCTGGGTGACACAGCGAGAAATATCAATGTTCAATGTGTCTTCAAAATGTTTATATTCTTTCAAGGCTCAACTCATTTACATAACCTTACCTAATCAAAGAATTCCATCCCAGCTCCTGTAGCACTTAAACATGTACCCCTCATTTGGTACTTAAATGCCTTATATAACATTTGAATTTCTAGTTAGATTTTCCAATAAAGTCTACTCCAAAACTACCTTAATGCCCCATTGTATCTCAAGGAAAATACACTGCCTAACTGCTGACTTTAATATTCATGGGCTGAGAGTACCAATGCCCTATAAAGAATGTACCTACAGAATACCACTTATATTACTATCTTAGATTTCTTTCCCAGAAACATGTTTTAACCTGGCTTTTTAGGAGCTCAAGAAAAGTTGACAATTGTACTTGACTGAAGAACTGTGCATAAGTTTTCAGCTCAAGAGAAATTATTTTAGTTACTCAAATTTATTTTCTAAATGCAGGTTTGAGGCAGCTAAATGAATAGTTATGAATTTGCATAAACAGGCTAAAATCTGAAAGGCAAGTTATTAACTGGGAGGGACTCAGAATAGCAATTATTGTACCTGCTGATATATTCCATCTTAAAGGTTCATTTGGTAAACAACAAAAAAAGTGTATACTGTGAACAAAGAGGTCCTTTTTAAATTTAAGTCTCAGAAGTCTGTTGAGATAAAACTACAGTAAGCGAATCATGGTTTAACATGTATTTTTCTTAGTCTTTTATGTATAATAATAATTTTTCAAAAAATGCTATTCATTCATTCATTAGCAACAACCATAGTCAGGCATTATATTTATCAACTGAAGGTAAATAATGGCACAAAATAGAATTTATGCATCAGGTAGCAGGTTGTCTGATGTCCCATGATTTTCCAACATCAAATAAAAAATCTAATGCAGAACCAGAAAAACCATGCAACTACTTTAACCTCCTTCTACTCCTTTCATCGGAAATGAGGCAGGTACAAGGTACGAGGTGTGAGGTGCAACACCTCAAACTGAAGTGAAACACCCGAACCAAGATTTTTCTTATATAGGCAATTAAACTGCTTGTTTCAAATTTCCCTTTAGTTGGATGTGGCAATCTGGAGCAATTTCCTCATAGTACTATGAAATATAAATGGTGAGATTTCCAACTAGATCCACAAATGCCTAGGTAGTTAGAAACCAAAAGTCAACAACTGAAGTACTTTAGAAACCATGAATTAACTACCCACATTAACCCAACTCCACCAAAACTGCTCTAGAAGACCTTATCATTACCAAATTATTATTTTCCTAGACACAGTATTTGACAGACTCTGCTCTTAAATCACTCCCTTATTAGCATTTCGCCCTTCCAATTCACCCCTCAGATGACTCAAACATATTTTACTTAGTGATTTCCCCATGTTTCAGCCATTGCCTCTTTCAACAGTTGTCTCTGTTTTTCTACTTGTAAACACCCTTCCCCTGCCATTTCACCATCAATACATTATTTGGATGGAATTCATTAGGGACATAGTTCTAAGAAGGGTAAAGAAGGAAAATCATTAAGTGAGAAAGAACAGATTTATTATGCAGTAGGGAATCGTATGGACTTACAGGAATCAAGGGAGTACTTTTAACAATTATTTAGAATGTATAGTATTCTGACCTTTTTCAGTTAAGTGCTATCAAAACCAAGCGGAGTTGGCAGGACAAACAGGCTGGGATCCCAGTGATATTGTGATCTTTACATTTGGAGAAAAAGCCTATAACTAAGAGAATGCTTCATAAATGTATCTATCACTTTTCCTGAACTGGAGAGTTAGAAAAAATCTGAGTGTCTGCAGTGTAGCAAAAATATGCATTATAAACATGTTAATCATTTTGTGCTTCTAAACACCTTTAGAACTAGTAACGCTTCTTTGTTTTTAGAAGGCAAGCAATTGTTAATCTTGGCCCACTTTCTTGCAGGAAGATGATGTTGATGTTAGGCCTGCAAGAAAAAGCGAGGCTCCATTTACTCACAAAGTGAATATGAAAGCTAGATTTGAACAAATGGCTAAGGCAAGAGAAGAAGAAGAACAAAGAAGAATTGAAGAACAAAAGTTACTACGCATGCAGTTTGAACAAAGGGAAATTGATGCAGCACTACAAAAGGTACCAGGCTTATGTATCCTTTATTTTCCAAAGATGCCTCTTAAAACCCATAGTTTTATAATTAGGTAGGTTAAAAAAATGTTTTAATGGTTTTCTTTCAAGTCACTGGAATGTACTGTTAAGTACACTTTGTAGTAGGCACACTTGTATGTTCTTTACTTAAAAAAAAATTTCATTTCAAAATTGTTACTAAATCGCTGCCCTGAAAATACTATAAATGCCAACCTGAATGCATTTATTTTAATATAGAAAAGAGAAGAGGAGGAGGAGGAAGAAGGTAGCATCATGAATGGCTCCACTACTGAAGATGAAGAGCAAACCAGATCAGGAGCTCCATGGTTCAAGAAGCCTCTTAAAAACACATCAGTTGTAGACAGTGAGCCAGTCAGATTTACGGTTAAAGTAACAGGAGAACCCAAACCAGAAATTACATGGTGGTTTGAAGGAGAAATACTGCAGGATGGAGAAGACTATCAATATATTGAAAGGGGAGAAACTTACTGCCTTTACTTACCAGAAACTTTCCCAGAAGATGGAGGAGAGTATATGTGTAAAGCAGTCAACAATAAAGGATCTGCAGCTAGTACCTGTATTCTTACCATTGAAAGTAAGAATTAATCACTCTTTTTATCTTTCATTCTAGTAATTTTTTTTTCCTTAAAATCACTTTTCTTCTTCTCTTTTTTAGCTGATGACTACTAGCTCCCCTCCCCTCTCCCTGGAACTTTCTCTTTCACTCCAACTTTCTTACTACATCCATCTTTTCTGTGGCGGGGCCAAAAAAGGAAACCAGGAGTGCCACTATGCTGACTTCTTATTCCTTTTCATAACAGTCTTCAAAGCACAGCTCATCTAAAGAATGCCTACTTCTTTTCCAAATAAGCATCAGATTTATCGCCTATTATGCAGTAACAGTCAATAAAATGTACTTATGGGGGGGAATTACTCAATTATTCTATCAGAACCTATTATAAAGACTGTATTTCCCATAGACGTTTACAGCAACTATGTTTAAAAAACAAAAACAAAAAAACCCACACAAACCTAAGTAGAATACATTATTTTGCATGAAGGAATGTCATTTCTGAGCTTTTTACACCTAAAATTAGGCTGAAATAGCTGAGATAATTAATTTGGAACCTATCAATTTGAGTGGACTTTTTCTTTAGTAGTACACCATTTTGGTTGTTGTAGTTTCAAAGTCTTTCTGAAGCAGATATATTGGGATTGGAGCGGGGTAGGGAAAACTGTCACTCCTTTCAGAGGAAAAGGGGAGGAGCATGGAGAAAAACAAAAATTAAAGGACTTAAAGAATGGCTATACAGTGTTGAGTGTTGAGGATATTAAACATGTTATTTTTCAAACGTATGTAATATATATTAAATTTATAAAGCAAATTTATGTTGTGATCTTGCCTGAACAAATTATATTTTAATGAAAAAACTTTGTATTAATAGTTCACGCAAGAGAAAACACTTTCAACATAGTCGAAGGCTTCAAGATCTAAGTGTATCAGACTTAGGGAAAAAGTGGCACAACCTTCGATTTAAAATTCTAGTCTTTAAAATGAGTTTGTAAATAATTAGCTATTACGTTCTATTAAGTTGTTTTATATTTTAATTTTCTGGAAGACAATTTTATTTTACAACATGAACCCAAATAAAGTAACTTCTGTATTTAAAAGTCTTTCTGTATTTTAAGACTTGTGCAACCAGATGTTACCCTTTTATCATTAAAACTTTTTAAAATCATCTTTTCTCACAGTAAACATAAAAACCCAGTCAAGTAGAAAATTTTACCATGTAATACATGTATAAAAAACACAAAGCACTCCCTTATAATATTCATCAATGTACATTTATTGAGGAAACCATAATGAATACAAAATTACAGCAATCATGTGACCTTTTACATACAATGTCATTAAAGCAAACTCTAAACCACAGTTGTAAAGTATTCAATTTACCTCAAGTCCAAGCTGCATCTCCCTAAGACACTGTTCCCATCACAGTAGCCATTTTAAGCCAATCTTCTTTTTACACACGGGTAGTTTCTGTAGAGAACATTTTTCTCAGGACGAAAATGCATCGAGCATGCATAAGAAAAAATATATATATATGCGCAAATACATTTAAGAGTTTCTATAGGGGTATCACCGAAGAAAATAAAACCCTGGGATTTATTTGCTTATTAAAAGCACCAATTTTTAAAAATCCCTCAAAAGCTTATATTGTGGCAAGAAAAATGAAGTCACTAACTCAACAAAAAATAAGGTAACTTTCAGAGCCAAAATTATCTTTAATTAGGTATTGTTATAATGCATTTTAAAGTGAGGCAGAGTTTGCAGAAAATAAAAACAAGACATCCTCACTGATTAGTAAACTCTACATCATTATTCTACACAACAGATAACTTTCTAAGTACAGCTGATTTTACTGGCAGACTATTCAAACAAATAAAATGCTATCACTTCTGAATGACTCCCCTTTCCCTCTGAAAGTACTCTGCTATTCCTACCCAAACCCACCCTTATGAATTAACTACCAAGATAATTTAAAAGATATATTTTACAATGTTTATAAACAACTAGTATCAAATTACTAGTTTTAGTATTAAAACCATTTTTGATATTAAAAAATAAAACTATACTTCTCATTTCTAAAAGAAACATCAAACCATAGAATTCTAAGTATCACCACACTAAGCTGTCTTAAAAAAAACTAAAAACATTGTCAAATTTTTGTTTAAGTGCTAAATAAGTCAGTTCAATTTCAATCTAAACTATACATTGTTTCTAACACTAATATCCAATGCATTAAAATCAACTGGCTCACCTTTTCTGCTTTCCATTTATTTCAGACTTAAGATCAGCGTCATTCAAAATAATGCTTATAGTATCAGTGAAGGCTTATGGTAATGAATAAAAGAATTCTCATGAGACAGAAACAATGCCCCAATTTCTATTATCATCAATCTATCTGTATTTTTTTGTTATAAAAATGCAATCTACAACTAACCAAAACTCGACAGGCTCTCAAGTTTCAATGAGCCCCTTTATATTATCAATCGTACATACCTATCATTGACTATTAAAACATAACATACACATAAATGTGGTGTAGTAACTATGTAACTTAAGAAATTTAACAGTTCATGGAACATTTAAGATCAAGTGAATAGCACTTTAAAATGAAAAGTGATCAAAAGCAGGTACATTACACCCTATACCATATTATGTATGGGAATACATTTCATATTTCTCAATTATGATTTGCCAATTTTACCTTCTACATTGAGCCCTTCTATGGTCCATGCTCATCGGCTCACCAATGGCATACACTCAAAGGATTCCTCTTTATGGGTAACTATCTCAGGACCTGATTTTATGAGCTATGATTTGGTGCTTGCAGCATCTTCAGCACTGTGTGTGAAAATGAAGGCAGTATTTTTGAATATTTTTCTTTGTTGCAGAGATAAGCAGGAGTTTTAAAAGGATCAGCACATTTTAGAAATCGAATAAACAAAACTGATAAGATGCTGCTTTCATACATTCATCTTAACTCAAAATATGTACCAGTTAAAATCATCTAGAAAAACACACAAACATTTTAAACTGGCAAAAAAATTAAATAAATGCAGCGTCAGTTATTAAAATATTATTAAATCAGAAAAATACTGATTGCTACAGATTATGAAAGGTTATTTGCTATACAGTTAACATTTCACTGATGCACATGCCTTTTATCAAAACATACTGCCTTATAACTTTTTCCTTCTTCAGCATATAACTTTTGTCTAAGAAAAAAATCATAATAAAATTCTAACCCATAATATCCTTACTGAATTATTATAGTTTAAGAATAAGAAAAAAATAAAGAAATTATAATTTTGGAGGGCATAGAAATTTTCTGTCCATCATATAAAACAGATTGTGAAGGCTGTTGAAGTTTCTAAACAAGTGATTTCCTAAATCTTGAGAACTGTGTAACTGTCCTTTCTTAATATTAACACTTCTATATTTGGGGAAAAAATACAAAAAGATTTGGATGTAGTTCAATTACTGCAGCAATCTACTCATCATTTTCTTGTCTTAATAAAAAAAAAAAAGTAAAATAAAAAACATTACCCAGAAATGTAAACAGTTGCTTTAACAACTTACAGACTTTCCACTAAGATAGTAGCATAAAATAACAAAATACATTTTGGGGAAGCAGTAGCAGATTGCCTTTGAATACACAACCACAAAAACCTCACAGGGACAACATTAATGTACTGAAATATTTATTTATATATGTCCTTAGGTTGTGCTTACCTGGTGCTTTTTGCAGCAGAACCTAAGGTGGAAGGTCTGGGAAGGCACTGTGAAGTATAAATAATTGCACTGTTTGCAATTAATAAAGATTTTAAACCTTAAATGAATCAAAATCAACAGCCTCCAATTTGTGAGTTATGATACTGAATTCAACTGAACTACTTCTTCAGTTCATTTAATAAATGCACCACTTTCCTAAAAGGTCATCTATAAAACAGTATCATGCAAAATACTGCAATTGTTCACGTCAATACCCTACTCTTAAAGATAACAAATAGCTAACTCCTTAACTATTAAACTTCATACTAGAACTATATATCCAGATCTAAATAAGGGTAAGGGAAGTCACTCTAGGTTATATAAAACAATCAAAAACATTTCAAAATATCTACAATGAACTGTACTGCTATTTCCATCCTGTAGGTAATCTCAACATTTATGTCCTTGTACCTCTTCCTTTAAAGTATATTCAAAACAACAAATGGTGCTCTCCACCAATGACAAAATATATATTTATGAAATGTGTTAAAATTGCTACATTGCTCATTATTTGCAAACTGAAATCCCCTTCTGTCTGATACATTTCAAGACTTTCATATTAAATATAGAAGATATGCATATTTTACACTGAAAAACAGTATTTTAGGAGCACCAGTGAATACTATTCAACTTTGTTAAGTATCAGTTTTCTTTAGCTATAGCTAAAGCATATAAAAAATACTTACCCATTAAGCTCACTTTAAAAAAAATACAGAACTATGTATTATTCTATGTTAAATTAAGAAGCAGTTATGGTTTTCCAAGATATCAGCACTGTATTCCAACATAATATTCACACAACGTATGGCATTTGCATTATGTGGAACATTGACAAAAAGATACTGTTGCAGTTCATCAATTTGTCATTCTGATGTACTTACAGTGCAATGCTCCTTGAAGGAACACAATCAAGGATGATACACAGCACAGTCCTCCTCACCCCTACAGAGCTAGTTCTATACTGGCTGGATCAAACCTGCACTTCAACAGACAATGGCAAGACAGACTGTATTTGCATGTAGTCTAATATATTAATATGCAAAGAGCCAACAAATATGCAAAGAGTAAAACAATGGATTTCAACAAAATATCAGAACTTCAGCATGAGTGTTAAAGAGTAATAAAATGACTTCAAGTACATAAAAAAATTAAGTTGATTCAATGATTGGACTTGTGCATTTACAAAACAAAGCTTATCTATACTGCATAAAGAAAAAAAAAAGCTTGAACGTTTCCATACCCCATTTATGTTTCAATGGCAGATGCAATGTAGCTATACTTTTTGCACACTATTCACTTTTCTATCCTAAATTTAGAAAGAAACACACTAACATTATATACATTGAAAGAGTTGCTTCACATGGAAAAAAAACTGTTCTTATTAGACTACTCATATTCACTATCTGAAAACTGTTTAAAATTAGTTATGCCGAAACAGTCTTGGAAATCAAGTATTATCAAATTAAGAACAGAAAGGTTAACTGTTATAGCAGCAGTACAGGTCTGAAACAGTGGTCATGTATAAAAGGAAATTTCACTGTTAATGCAATGGAAGTATGCCAAAAGATCATTGTACACACATGCAGTTTTTAATCAAACAGAAGGAAAAAAAATGAAGATATCAGGATTACTTGTGCTGAAAGAGCCAAATACAATAAATGGAAAAGATCCTCCAATCTACCACTATACTGCAAGGGGGGAAAAACATGCCAGTGTTTAAAAACTCAATATTTCATGGGGAAAGCTTATATATTTGTGTATATGTATCTTAATTTATCATTGCTAAGAAATTATGAATCCTTTAAATACCCACATATCCAACTTACCGACACAGGAGGTTTCATATCATTTATTGTAAAGCACAAAACAGGCATTTTAAAAGTGAAAGTATACATTGAAAAAGTACATTTATATCACAAAGCATCAACCACATAATTGCAAATACATTTGCTGGAATGTGTACATCTACACTAAATACTAAAAACAAACCAATTTTCATTTCTACACAGAAATATTAACCTCCTATCAGTAGTGATAGATATTTTGTACATTTTCAAAAAAAAAAAAAAAAAAGAAACACTATTTTAAACCAAAAACAAAATTAAGATCTTCATCAAGTCGTCTGCATCCATATATTTAACAAAGGTTTTTTTCCCCCACACAATGAAGCAAATACTGTATTGTCCACTTCTTATTATTGGCCCTGTGCAGAAGAGATACATAAGAAATACACAAAAAGTTAAAGAAAATCCTTGAAATGGAGCTAATTCAGGAGTGAATCCTTTAAGAAAGAAAAAGTGGTTAATATAAATGGTGGTGGCTTCTTGCATGATTTGCAAATCCCTGGGGGAAGAAAATTTATTTTTAAAATCAAAGGCATTGCAGAAATATTCACCACACAGATGCTGGAAAGCATTATAAAAAAACAAACAAAAAAACCCAAACAATACACCGTAGTACTTCATTTAAATAGTTATTATACTTTGCCAGATAAAAATTTAAAAGGCAAACACTCCCAAACAGACAAACAGTAAACATGCAGAAAACAGACTGGAGTAGAAATCAACAAATTAGCAATTACATTATACCTGAGGTGCTGGAGGATGCTGTGGCATTCCCTGGGGACTTGTCTGGGCATAATAGGCTGCTTGTTGTCTATAATACTCAGCCCAGGCTGCACTATAATCTGGCTGACCACCTGGAGGAGCCCCAGTCGGAGCAGGAACTGCCTGACCTTTGAAAAAAAAAAAGAACTTTGTTGCTGTAACCACAATTATAAGCCCAACATCTCATTTCTAATAAAAACAGTATCTTGCTTCTTGTAATATTTCTCCCAAGCCTTTGAATAATCTTGTGTCTGCCCTTGTTGACCTAAAAAAAAACCCCTAAATTTTAATATAAAATTACATCCACTGTAAGTACAGGTTATAAGACAAAAGCACAGAGGGTCAGAATTATTCCTGTTTTATTTAAAATATTTAGTAGTGTCAGGAAACTACTCTGCAATTAGAAAAAAAAAAAGAACGCTCTTTTCTTTTTGCCTTATAATTAATCATTAACTTTTAGTTCTAGAGCATCATTATTAGTAAAAAAACAGAATCAACCCCAAATCCACAGTGCTTTAGCTAAGGAAGGTAAAGATTTAGGCATAATCTTGATTCGATTCCAGAATTACAAAAAGAACATTTTTGAAAAACTTTAAGCCCACTTAAAGGCAATGATTTAAAGACTGTATTAAGACCTAGCCAAGACTTTTTCCTGATTAGTAACCTATAAAGTGTATGTACACACACACATAATAAGATGTTAAAAGTATTAATAATTTATTCCAATTACAACACAATGTTATTAAAAGTAACCTGACAAGGAATAAAGAACAAGATCAATGAAAACACATAAAACTCAGCTTTCACAATCAGGTCTTTTTCCAAATAAGGTGACTTTGTTGAATTAAGAGACTAAAGAAATATAGCAATGAAATGCAACGCATGAATCTTGAATGTACTCTGAATTAAACAAAACACACAGACGACAAAAGACATATTCCTGACAACTATGGAAATTTAAATATAGTCTGTATGCTTGTGATAATATTGAGGGTATTTATTTTCAGACAGGGTCTCACTCTGCCACCCAGGCTGGAGTGCAGTGGTGCAATCATGGCTCACTGCAGCCTCAACCTCCCAGGGCTCAGGTGATCCTCCCACCTAGGCCTCTAGAGTAGCTGGGACTACAGGCCCACCATGCCTAGCTGACATTTTTCTCTTTTTTTGTAGAGATGGGGTTTTGCCATGTTGTCCAGGCTGGTCCTGAACTCCTGGACTCAAGTGATCCACCTGCCTTGGCCTCCCAAAGTCCTGGGATTACAGGCGTCAACCACTGTGTCCAGACATTGAGTTTATTTAGAGCAAACTGTCTTGTCTGCAACTTACTTTGAAATGGTTCATACACAAAAAACATACATATAAAGCACATACAGCAAACTTTTAAAAAATGATGAAGCTGAGTGTCTGATGCCTTATTTCCCCAATTTCTGAAGGTATATAATTTTCTAAATAAAAAATTGAGAAGAGAGAGTATGTGTTCTCCTATTCAGTTTCTTTACTTAAGCACTATTTTATTTCGTTTGTAACTCACTTGGCTTTGTGAAATAATTACCATAGACAAAAATACTGGAGCATGGACATACAGGAAGCTCTTTTTATGTTTGTAGGATGCTGCCAACAAGACCAACTTCATAGTTTCAGAAAGCAGTCTATCACCATTGTAAAACAGGTCACAGACTCAAAGCAACTGAGTGAAAGAATTTAAGATTTATGATTCTTTAAAAATGCCTGAAAAAAAACCCTCTTTCCTTGGGTAACAGAGAACTCTCATATACTATTAAAAATTCTCATATTTTCCTGTCTTCTGTAAATAACTGTTCTCAAAGAGGAAGTAAGTTTAACATTTTCCTCTTACAAGACACAATTCAAGCAAATCTGAAACAGGTTTCAATATCTAAAAAACTGGTGTGACAATAGCAATAAAACCACACATTGTCTCTTACAGGGTGCACACTTGAAACCAAACCTGATCAAGGTAGCAATCAATATTCTTCAGGTTTTAAACCCCATTGTAAGAGTTACTCATTTTAGATGCAAATTAACAATGTAAAATGGTAGAAACAGGCATATGCATCAAGAAAATTCATCGATGTTCCCTTAAAAAACTACAACCTCTGCAAACTCCTATATCCCTGTGGAAAGCTAATAGTAAACACTTTAGACTTTAAGAAAAACCAAATTCTTGGTAAATAAGTTGGTAATATTTGACACTCCAATCTTAAAAGATGTTCAAGAAAAGCTTATTTCACTCTTCCAATCTAAAGGGCAAATGTGATTTATTTTGCCCAGTTGGAAGTAGAGAAAGAACTCTTTCCCTGCCCCTTCAGACATGTACTGCCTTACCTTGCGCTCCCCTTATTCCTCTCTTTAGTTACTGGATTTTGTTTGTTTTGAGACAGGGTCTTGCTCTGTCACCTAGGCCAGAACACAGTGGCAGTGGTGTGATCATGGCTTAGTTACTGTTTGATGCCAGATAGTTGAGTTTATACTTCAGTAGAACATTATCTAATATTTATTATAGTTTTATAATTATAAAGTATAAAGTTTAGCCTTAAATTTCTTTCATCCCAAAGATAAAAGACTTGCTCTAGAGTTAGCTTGTAAGATTCTATCAGAGCCTAAGAGCCAGCCTTGCATGAATAGATTTTCACACTCAGTTGTCTTCCCATATACCTGTACCTTTCCCACAAGTCCTCACTCTACCCTCCTTTAGGCTTAAGGTACCAGATTCTTCAGGGTTCAGAGTCTACCATATCAGTCCTTATCATAATGGCCTTCCTCAAGTCAAACTTTTCCCAAATGTCTTCACTTCTCCAAACAAGAATTACTCCTTTCTATTTTGAAACCCTGTTTGTTCTCTTAAGGGTCTTATAAAAAATCCCTCTATTCTAGCTTTAAAAACACCCATCTTTACTGCCATTCCTTATAAGTCTCTGAAATCTTATCAAGATTTTCTCTACTTGGGAGGCTGAGGCAGAAGAATTGCTTCAACCTGGGAGGTGGATGCTGCAGTGAGCCGAGATCATGCCACTGCACTTCAGCCTGGGCGACAGGGAAAGGCTCCATCTCAAAAAAAATAATAATAATAAAATAAAATAAAATTTCTCCTCTTAGTTTGGTGTTATCCTTGGGAATTTAGAATTGTTTTAAAATATAAACTTAATTTTGGGAAACTTAACCCACATCTGTTTTCAATAGTTTTTTTTTTTTTTTCAGTAAATAAGCAAATAATGACAAATTAAAATCTATGAATGGAGTTTTCTGTTCTTAACAAGAAAAACTTAAATTAGGCTCCAAAAGCTGTGAAAGCCTGCCTAGTTTGGCAAAAGGGGCACTAGGATGGGGAATCAGGAAATCTGAAGTCCTAGCATCATACCCCTGCCACTGGAAAAGTCAACAACAGTTGGCTTTGAGATAAAGATGTCTATCTCCCTGTTATTCCCTTTCTCCTTCCATTTAAGAAATGTGAAGACTGAACCAAGTTTTATGCTTTAAGGTTTCTTATTTGTAGTAAAAAGATCCTGATGACAGGTAAGATACCTAGAAGAAATTAAAGCAGTTAAGCAACTAATCATTTACAAAAAGAACTTTTATAGAAAAAGACAAATTGACTCCATATGATGATGACAAATGCTCACTCATCAAGCACCTGACTAAATTACCTAGCATTATTTCCTTTAAGATATACACATGTGGCCAGGCGCAGTGGCTCACGCCTGTAATCCCAACACTTTGGGAGGCTGAGGCGGGTGGATCACCTGAGGTCAGGAGTTCGAGACCAGCCTGGCCAACATGGTGAAACCCTGTCTCTACTAAAAATACAAAAATTAGCTGGATGTGGTTGGGCGCCTGTAATCCCAGCTACTTGGGAAGTTGAGGCAGGAGAATCGCTTGAACCCAGGAAGCGGAGGTTGCACTGAGACGAAATCGCACCATTGCTTGGGGAATAAGACCAAGACTCCGTCTTAAAAAAAAAAAAAAAACAACGAGATATGTATGTGAAGGACTTGCCCAACTAATCTATTTTGCTCATAAAATTAACAGGTGAGGCTGGGTGCAGTCGCTCACACCCGTAATCCCAACACTTTGGAAGGCTGAGGCAGATGGATCACTTGAGGTCAGGAGTTTGAGACCAGCTTGGCCAACATGATGAAAGCCCGTATCTACTAAATACACAAAAAATCAGCCGGACGTTGTAGCAGGCGCCTGTAATCCCAGCTACTTGGGAGGCTGAGGCAGGAGAATCGCTTGAACCTGGGAGGCGGAGGTTGCAGTGAGCTGAGATTGCGTCACCGCACTCCAGCCTGGGCGAGAGTGAGACTCCCTCTCAAATAAATAAATAAATAAAATTAACAGGTGATTATTGTGGTACTACAGAAAAACAACAGAAAAGGTGGGGTAAGGAGTTTCTTTAGTCATACAGCATTATTATTTAACATCTAATTATTATTTAATTATTTCTATGCCATGTTTTCCTACAGAGGATTCAAGACAGTATAGTATAGTATCTCTAACTGGCAGGGAAATGGTAAAAAAATAAAAAATTAAAGACAAGGCAAAATTTCTTCCCTTAACAATAAAAATCAGAATTCAACCCACCCACTCATTTTGAGTAAAACATAAAAAGTAAAACAAAAAAGACTAAACAGTAAATGTATTAATGGCCATATTACAAATAATCAATAAGGTAAAATAAAGCACAGAAGCCAAACTCATTCCTCCGTAATTACCTAAATCCATTAACAAGCCTTTAGTTTTACCTACTTAATAATAACTAGGGACCCTATCTAGGGGACATTACCCATTGAGAAAACAGAAGTTGAAGTTAGTGATTTTTTAACCCAAACACGTGACCAGGTCTCACTATGATGCCAAGGCTGGCCTCAATCTCCTGTGTTCAAGGAATCCTTCCACCTTAGCCTCCCAAGCAGCTGGGACTACAAGTGTGTGCCACCGCACGTGGCTCATGCTCAAGTCTTTTAAAATGGTGATGCTATTTAATTAAAGTTAAGTTGATTACAGGTCCTGACCACAATGCTGTCAGGGCATGATTATTAATAGCATCCCTATTCATTCTAAAAAGGATCCTAGTTCAGAAAATAAATTATGTAACCAACCTTAATCAGAGTATGCTGTTTTTAAGTTAAAAGTTTCTTTTTGCCGAATTGTAGCTACTGTAGATCTGCCTAAGCTAGGTCACAAAAACATAATCTGTTAAAGCCTCAGAAAGAGACGGAACATGACTCTCCTAGGAAGCCATTCTAAAAGGAAAAACAATTTTTCTTTAAAAAGAAACCAGTTGTGCAAAACAACTTTATCATCAGGTATATGTAATTTTACATCTAGAAGATTAAAATCATCACCTTTCTGGAAATTTTTCTTTCTGTGGAGAATGAGAAACATTCTTTGGCAAAGAAAACATTGAAAATCCCAAGTAGACCGTTCTCTTATGACAAAACTCTACCACCTATAGATTCTTTTTCTGCTAGTGAAGGATAACCAAGCTTACCAATTTAGCTTTCATTTGTGACATCTAGCTGTGGTATGTAATAATTTTAAATGACTAAGAGCAAAAGCAGCTGAAACATAGTGATTTGTCCAGAAGTAAAGTATCAGGTTCCAAATGGTTCCTAAAGAGACAAATTTGGGAGACAAGCTTGGGACTCAGACCCTCTTGGAAGCCAGATTCTGGTTCCATCACTTGGTTACTTTCTGTCACTGCAGATTACTTCTTACCTGCTTATCTTGCAGCAAAAATAATGGTATCACACACAATTTTCACCTGACACATTAAAATTTAACCTTATGTCATTTAGACTGATAATATATATAACTGTCATTGTCAAAAGTATAGTAATGTTAATATTGTATGTACCAGTAAGGACATTTCTAGTTTCAATTAATAACTGGTTGACAAATGCAATTAGAAAAAAAAATTTCCTTGCCATATAATCACAAATTTAAAAACTATAATTTACAACTGTCTTGATATATTTACAAGTCCAGTGATTTTATTCAATTATTCTCTTCCTGAAGATAATAATTTGTGTTTCAATTTAATTAAGTATGTATTTTCAAGAAATGTATAAAACATACCCATTTTCTTGTAGTACTCTTCCCAAGCCTTGGTATAATCAACCTGTCCAGCTGGGGCTGGATTCTGCTGATCTCCTTGTTCAAGCAAAACAAAACAAAAAACAGAATTAAAGTTTTTAAAAGGCAATTTTGGCCGTTTCCTTGGGTGTAGGAGCTGGCAGGGGCCTGCAATGTGACAGTGAGGGTAGGAGGGAGGTACTATGTGGTGGTGGCATCCCTAACAGTGCCAAAGATAGAAGGTACTGGGGGTACAGAGGTGGTGGACAGAAAAGAAAACCAACCTGTTTGAAGACTGGTTATGTTGAACATATAAGTAAATGCATGTCAAATAAGGAAATACACTGAGGACACCAGGTTTCTCACCGTTTGTAAACAAGTACAAAAAAGGAAAAGGCTTGAAAACCCCAAAATGCTGAAACGGATGTGGTGATATGAACATAGTTTTTAAAAATATATACATATATCGATGTTTATGTGTTTTTTGGTGTGTGTATGTAGGTATGCATGTATGTAAATATACTTCCTAGTTCTGCCTGTTGAAAGAAGCTAGAAGCAATTACACCTCAGTAGCAACAAGCATACTCAAGTCTCGTTTCTAACTACCATACTCTACTAAAAGGAATCAGAGCTCCTTGAAGAAATAGCTGACTCAAGGGCTGGAGCCCAGAAAGCACAAAATAACAATCTTACTGTGCCAGACAGTATGGAAGTGCTTAAAAGAATGACAGGTATTTCAAAAGGATATAGGCACCACCCTGAATATACTCCCTGACTGGCCAAATCCAGATAATCTGATTATCAAAATTATAAAAATACTTTAAAAATATAACCTATTGCAAAAATCAGAAATCCATAATGATATAAAGAACTTAATATATCAATGTTGACTTACTGATTTGGAGGGCTGTATGATGGTTATGTATTTTTGAAGAAGTACCCAACAGGACATCATGTCTACAGTTTAGTCTTCAATGATTTCTTTCAGAACTAATTATGCTGGATATAATTAGCTTCCTTCAGAACTAATTATAATGGATATTTAAAATAAATACACACAGATACACATGTATGATATAGATGGTAACAGAGTAAACAAGGGAATAAAACATTAACAGCTGGGCTATCTGGGTGCTCCTGGTATTCTTCTTACAACTTTTATGAAAGTTTGAACCTATTTCAAAGTAACAATTTAAAAAAGGAAAAGTCTGCTTAAATTATAATTAAATAATGTCAGAAATTTTAGGTATTATACAGTGATGTACTTCATATATAATTCCAACCACAAGTTTTGGCTTTCACATACAATAAGTTCTGTAGTTACCTTGTCCATTAGTTTGAGTTGTAGTTGGTGCACCTGCAGGGGCTGCTGGTGGTGGCTGCGCTTGCTGTTGATAATAGTGAGCGTAATAAGCAGCCCAAGCTGCTGAATTTGGATCCGTTCCTGCCTTAGCTAAAATAAATGAAAGTTCAAAGTTTGCATGTGAAGTCTGTAATTCTCTCTCTCTCTCTCTCACACACACACACACACACACACACACACACACACACACACACACACCCCAGCACTCTGGCAAATATACAGCCCCCAAAAATAACTAGAACATTAAAAAAAGTATATGAAAACTTAAATTTTCTATTATTTTTGTTGTCACCATCAGCTTTTATTAAAGAAAACCAAGTCTCAGAGAACATGTGACTTTCCCAGGTTAAAAACTACTGAGTGGCATAACTGGGATATGAATAAAGGTCTTTTGGCTCCAAATCCAATGCTCTGTCTCAAACTATCCTGTGCCCTTGTTTTTTTCTAAATTGGTTTCGCCTCAAGCACAAACAGCTCTATCTAGAAGATGACTAAAGAAAAACATTTCTAGGGACTAACCTGTGTAAGAAAGAAACAATTATTTTAGAACAATGAACTTTGTCCTTATTTTCAATGAAGAGAAAATATAAAAATCTTAAAAAAGATTAGCCACATTTCATCCTATTTCACATTGAATGTTATAAACTTGATGTCATCCTACTTGAAATTCTTCATTCTCTACAATCTTCAGGATGTTCAAAGCTTAAGTACAGCCTTCATTCAACATCTTTAACAGCCTGAACCCCCTGGCTTAGCCTTTCCATTTCAGCCTCATCTCTCCTTTTGGTTGTATCTCTTCAACACCCAAGCTCCAGCCACAACACAGTGCTTGTACTTTTCAGAAATCACTATGCCCGTGTCTCGGCTTTTAGCTATGTTGTCTCCTCTACACTTGACTGACCCTCACTCATCTCCCACATCAACTGAAGTGCGAACAGTTTGAGACCTTTCAATCTTCTAGAAACCAGAAAAAACTTGATTGTCTTTTATACTAGGAATACCACACAATTAAAACTTTTAAATTTTCTATTATACCTTCATTCTGAACAGCAGCAATTCTCAGCTGCTTAATAAAGGTTAGTCAAGTTTGAGAAAAATGAGCAAGAATTTCTAGAAAAAGAAAATTGCAAGGTAATATAATTGTAAGGTGTTATTAGGACACCCTCCAAACTTTTCTCAATTGCCCAATGTACTGCTTTTGTATGTTGGATGTTTACATATCTCAATAGTCTCATTATCTGTATTTTTTTTTTTTTTTTGAGATGAAGTGTCTCACTCTGTTGCCCAGGCTGGAGGGCAGTGGAGCAATTCTCAAGGAGTTCTCCTGTCTCAGCCTCCTAAGTAGCTGGGATTACAGACACCCACCACCACATCCAGCTAATTTTTGTATTTTTAGTAGAGACAGGGTTTCGCCATGTTTGCCAAGCTGGTCTCCAACTCCTGACCTCAAGTGATCCGCCCGCCTCAGCCTTCCGAAGTGCTAGCGTCACAGGTTTTAGCCATGGCGCCTGGCCATTATCTGTATATTAATCAAGAAATCTAGGTATTTCACTTTACACTATGCCTGGATAGAGAATTTGAGATAAAACAGACTTTAGGAAGTGGTATTTCTACTCCCAAATGTGAAAACCATACCAGAAAACCAGTCTCACAGTTACAAATAACTAGTATGTACTAAGAATTTACTAAATATTCACTCAACCCAAGATTCATTCATTTATTAATTTATAGATAAGAAAACAGAGGCTTAGAGGAGTTCAAAAACTTGCTTGACATCTCACAATTAGTAAACTGTAGGACTAGGACTGATATAGGTTTATTTGACTCTGAAGTCTAAATTCTTGACCACTACATAAATCCATTAACAGACCACTCTTTTTTTAAAGAAACATTTTAGTTCATATAATATTAAAACATTATGCTATTCTAAGTCTAATATAAGCAATATCCAACCCCAGGGACCCAGTAACCCTCTGATAAATCTGAGTGGGGCCAACCAGCTGGTTTTAGTTAAATGGGTTACTTCTTGCCCAAAGGCCATGCTGCAACCACATTCACTGACCAGCTTACAGTAGTGACTTCACTACTACTCCAAGTGAGAAATTCAACTTGTGATACAAAGACCACTTCCACTTCTTATTCCCATCATTTTTCCTCAATCATGCTAACCACCCAGTAGTGCTCAAAAATACAATCCTGGCAGATCCAAGTTACCCAATATGAATCTGCCTTTTAACCTACTCAAACTCTTCAATCCCATTAATTATACCATCCCAATCAGCCAACAAGAGGGAAAGAAAAGCCCTTTCATTCTCCAAAAATTAGTGGTTAGAATATTATATTCTGTACCCTGTGAGCCCCTTCCATCAGTGTTGCTTACGCTGGGAGTGCATTCTTTTGCTATAGAACACAACCCCAACTTTGCATACCTATATCCTAGCACAACTCAAGTCATGCTTGGTAACTGTCATGCTGTGTCATCATATTCCAAACAGCACACTTCCTATGAAGTTAATCAAGCAATTTCATTTACATAAATTACTTCAAGTTTTTTTTGGGATAAATGTATTGTGTGTAGAAAGTATTCCATAATTGAGTATATTTTCCTTGAAACTACACGAGTGAAAGAGGCCTAAAAGGTAGGTAGCAGGTGAGAAAAAAGCATCATAAATAAATGTCAATTGGTTTCAAAGAACGACTCTTTGACCAAGATGGAAAGCAAACTACAGGGTATGGAAAGATGCCAGAATATAATAGGATATAATAAATAAATCTGAATATAGAAAATAATTAAACGTATTTGGGCTTTAGCATGCAGTTATTAAATACAGGCCTGATTTTTACTCACATGAAGTTGTCATATGAGGAGTACTAGAACAGATATCTTATTTGACAATTTCGAAGTTTAATGAATGCCCCAATACTTAACACTCTGTTAGACTGTTATATATATATATATTTATATAGACTGTTACATATATACATAATTTTTTAAGAAATGGGATCCCATTCTGTTGCCCAGGGGAGTGCAATGGTGTGCCCACAGCTCAATACAATCTAGAACTTCTAGGCTCAAGCAATCCTCCCACCTCAGCCTTCTGAGCAGCTAGAAGTACAGGCACATACCACCCTGCCCGGCTAATTTTAAACAAATTTTTTTAGAGATGGGTTTTGCCATATTGCCCAGGCTCATCTCAAGCCTCAGCCTCAGACTTCTGAATAGGTGGGATTACAGACGTGAGCCTCAGTGCCCAGCCTCTATCACATAATTTTCTAAATAAGTAAAAACTATTTTTCCACAGATAACGTCACAATGAACATACTACACATTTGACAGCACTGGTATCCAAAACCTATGACACTGTGCTCTTTCCTGCAGCTTTTAGCTTTTATCATTCTACTGTATCAACTCATAAGCCAAAGGCAAGTAGAAAGAAATTCCATAAAAGCAGAGCTCATATTCATGTCAGTCCTATACACTGGGGTAGAGGCAGTGCCTAACACTGTTGAAAGAGTAAAGTGAGTGAAGGTGATGCATACAAATGTAGAATCAACACTAGAAAATTTAATAATGTAACAGGAGTGGAAAATAATGCAGATAACACACAAATAATAAGCATCTTCTACCTGGATCAGGAGGAGCCTGCTGCTGCCAGTGTGGATATGCATTTCCCCATCCCTGGGGAGCGTATGGGGCTGGAGGACCACTGAAAATAAAAATCAGTATAAAAATACAGTCCCAAAACTAGAATCTTTGGGGAGAGCCCAGAACTAAACCCAATACTTACTGAGGAGCTGGGCCTGGTGGTCCAGGATTATAAGGTGCAGGGTTGTATGGTCCCATTGGAGTTCCAGGCCCTGGAGGCCCAGGAGGTCCATGGGGGCCTGGGACACCATGGGGCCCATGGGGTACAGGTGGCCCTAAAGGATTTACTGGACCCTACAAAAAAAAGGATGACATAGAAAAATCAGAAAAACACAGTAATGGTTAAACAACTCTATGGACAAATAATCATCCATTTCTACCCTCTTATAGTCACAAACAACAAATTTTAGGTTTTCCTTCCTTTCCTCATTCATTTTGCAAAAACTATTCCATCTGCCATAATAATGAGACATGTAAAATTCACTAAAATCAACAGCAGTACCAATTAAATGCAATTTAAATTAAATTAAATTTAAATTAGCAATTAAATTTCCTTTAGCTTGTTTGCGGACAGCAGTAGTTCCCTTTCCTTTTATAATTCTTACTTTTACTATCTTTTTCCATCTTAATCACAGAAATCAGGTCCTTATCTTCAGCTCTTCTCTCTACATCTACTTGCCTAACATGAGACAACCATCTTGACAATATATTTCCAAACTGCTTGGGTCCTGTATCATCGTCTTCTGAACATTTCACTGATAACGTTAATAGCTAGTTGTTTCACTATGAAACTAAAATCCACCTCACAACCTATTTCTGTCACTGAAATCCCATTCAGATCAATAATTTATATCCTTTTTGGCTTTTCATGTATCATGATGTTTAATAGCACAAAAATTCCCTTTTTAATTCCTTCAATAAATCAGGATATTTTATATCCTTATCATGCATGCATGCCACATCATTAATAACGCTTAACTGATTTCTGTTTTGTTAAGCCAACAAAGACATTACACTTAACTGTCCTAAAATGCTCCTTCTGAGTAGTTAACACAACCAGGCGACATGTTGGACAAAATGCTAACACTACATTTTGTTGTAAATTTCTCACTGCAAAATAGGGAAACTAAACTTCATGACCTTTAAAGTTCTTTTTATTAACTTGTCTCTTTAAATCTCCAATTGCTGTCATCTCTCACTTACTATCCATGACCTATTCTTTCCAAGTAGTAAAAATAATACTGAAAAAGTAGCAACATTTTTTAGGGTTATGTGGCAGGCATTCTTTTAAGTGACACACACATGAACATTCATTTAATTCCTACAACTCTATGAAGTAGATACTATTATCCTCATTTTACAGGAGGAAACCAAGGAACAGAAAAGCCTGAGTAACTTCTCCAAGGTCACAGAACCAGTAAATGATTCACAGAATTCTGAACTCAGGCAACCCGACTACAGAGTCCATGCTCTTAATCACCACACCAAATTGCTTCTCCAAAACAATCTATCTTGTTTTTCCATGAATCCAACAGAAATCCTGACCCTTGCATGTTAGGCTAATACTGTAAAATAAAAAACCAAGATGTGCTATTCATTTTTTTGCCATGGCATCAACCTCTATCATTACTCTACAAACATCCTCTTCATTTTTTGAACCATTAAACTATCCATACAACAGAACTCACAATGTTTGTGTACATTTTCTAAGACGTTCCTTAAGCGTCTTTTGTACATCTATTTTTGTCTTCTCAAGTAGACAGAAACAGTGTCAACCTTGTTTTGCACGCACCCCATTCACAGCATGGCAAACACCAAAAATAATTTTTCCTAGGCAATTCTAATAATTTAAGATGCTCCCTGCACACTTTGTGTTAAAAACTCCAGTAAGACACTGTCTGCCTCACTTACAAAAAAGCAGTCAAAGCGTTTCATACTTTTTTGTTCTAACAGAAAACTTTTCTGGAGAAAAAATTTCCAAATTTGTCTGTGCACCAGAATCACCCAAACATCTATGTAAAATTAGATGCTGGGCCCTAGCCCAGACATTTTGAGTCAGGTCTGTCTCTGTATATTATGTGTAGGAGTGGGAAGCACCCAAATAGTCTACATTTTAATACCCCCAGATGATCTGTGAGCCAGTCCAAAACCTAGGATTTATGAATTTCTACTGTAGAGCGGCAGATGTATCTGATTTATCTTGTTTGCCTCGCTGGGGTTCAGTAGAGTAAAATCTTAATAATGAATTCCCATTAACTATGTCCTTCAAGTATGTTCCACAATCCTACACCAACACTAATATCATGCCTGCAGGTAACACTACCCTCCTCTTATCTAGCCAAACCCAAATGTAAGGTTGTTCTCAAAACCTGTAACTGCACATTTAATTAGGTTATTTTCATTGCTGGAAAATCTTCACGTTGTATCTATTATACATATCATGAAATCTACAAATGCTGACTAGTAATGATACATTTTCCCTTTGATGTATTTGAATAAACGTCTTAATTTAACTACAGTCTAAGGGTCTACACTAAAAATTAAAAGTTTAAAGTATACTCACACCAATCTTTTCTTCTATGAGTTGCCGAGCATAGTCTATCTGTTGTGGAGTGCCACGAATTGTAAATAACTTCATATTAGGATCTGCATTTGGTGGAGGATTTCTCTGAAGTTCTATTCTTGCACCAGACTGTTGGCTTATGCTTTTTATGGTTTCACCTCCTAAAATCAAAAGACAGTAATTTCTTTAAAGGTTTCAAGGGCGTACTAGGAGCTATTTAGAAGAAAATGGTCACAATTAAACGGGCCATTAAAAATATGGTTTGGTCAGTATCCTAACTGACAATATTGTATTAAGATTTTTCATTTAATATTCTACACTGAAAATCAAATTTTAGGAAGCATTTCATGCTTCTCTTAAAATACATTTACATTTACTTAGTATGTTTAAACATAACCTTAATGTGATTATAATATTTGAATTAACTGCTTTTAAAAGCAGTGTAAATATAAACTAATACACTTATAAACATTCAAATTTTTAAAATGAGTCGGGAAAAACCAAAATGCACAAACAAAAACACTCAAACCACTTTTTGGGTCAAAAGACATTTCTTATGCTAATAATTATCTCTTAGTTCGCTTTCTCTAGAAGCTAGTAAGATTAAAATCCTGCTCTTTTTATAAATATACATGAGATCCCTCATTTATGTTTTAGTTGTTACATATTAACATAAGAATGCTTTTCTACTAAAATATGGTCAGAGAAAAAGCATTGCCACTTGTTTACGACAGCAACAGAAAGTGTCCAGAAAAATGAATAATGTGTTAAAACATTAGGAGTTTAAAATACATTGCCTTTTCCTATTATTAATCCAGTTTTCCCAGTTGGCACAATAAAATTAAATTCCTGTAGTCCACCAGGTGGTCCCATGTTCCAGTTGCCTTGACCTCTACCTCTTCCTCGACCACCAGGTCCAGGTCCACCAGGATTACCAGCCTATAGAGAGGGAAAGACAAGAACAAAGAGTCAGCACAGAAATACTTTTGTTTCATGATAAAATTATTACGTTTATTTTTCCCAGCTCTCATATACCTGAATCAGAAATGTAGAGATGAACTGGCCCTAATAATAAGTAATAACATTTTTTTAAATACAAGAGTAAATAAGGTAGCACTTAAGGTAGTAGTTCTTCCTGCTCCAAGATCTTTACCTTAAAGCAATTTAAACTTTCTCCATTAATAAAGCATCATCAAGCAGACTCTGATATAGAGGTAACTTCAGATTTCATGAAGGAAAATACTTTTCCATAAAAACAAAAAATGAAAATGTTAACTTTCTATCAAACCTGAACACTTCGAAGAAGGTCTGTAATAATTTCTGCAGCATGTTGACATCGGTCTGGAGGTCCTGTTATTTGTGCTATCCTCTCCGGTGTTGTCCCATCATCTTCAAAACAAAGAAACAAAATTAATTAAACAATAAATGTATGTCAAAACTCATTGCTGCCAACACTTACAAGATTATTATATGTACTCACCTGGCTTAAACTGAATGCGAACACCAGCATCATTTTGTATTTTTTTGATCATCTCTCCATTTCTTCCTATTACAATGCCAACAGCAAATCTTGGAATGGGGACCTTATGTAAAAAAGACTAAGTATTAAGAAAGCTAGCTTCTCAGGGTTTAAAGTAAAAAAAAGTATTTTAAAAAAGCGCCATTTCCTGAAAATCTGCCTCAAATCAGAAAAGTACATATAATTCTATATTTATAGTAAATAGGGTAACAAGATATATAGAATTCTGTATTCTAAAGTATAAAGGTGAAATAAAAGGATAACAATGTTAGAGCTACTTAACACAAAACAGAAAACACTATTATATTTATGAATTAGCATACAACCATTTCTGAATGGGTATTTTTACTTACATCTATCCCTTCATTTCCTCCTATTCTTGACCCATACTCATTCCGAACTTCTCTGAAACCGCCTTGATCACGAATTAACTCTAACACCATTTCCTTGGCTTGCTAAAGCAGAAAAAAGTTAGCTAATTTAGAAAGCATGTCTCAAAACATTTTAATTATTCATGCATATTTTGCCCAAACCCATTCAACCCACTCTTTCTTTATAAAGTATAAAGTTAAGTTTACTTGAACTTTATATGGGTCTCCTGTAATCCTAAGAGGTTTGTCAGCACCAGTGTTCTGCGGCCCGTCTTGAATCATAACCATTTTAACTCCAGCCCGTTCCTGTTATAATCATAGAAATAATATATATTAACAAAAGGGAGTGGACAAAAATGGGCATCAAAACAGATCAAAAGTAGCCATTTCACAAAAATAACAATACCTGAAGCTGTTTAATAGTTTCTCCCCCTTTTCCAATGACTAATCCTGCCTTGCTAGCTGGAATCATGATTTCCTGAACTGCATTTCCCGGTCCATCGCCATGATGGAAGCCAGGAGCTGGTCTTCCTTTTTCAACAATCTGGTCCAGTAACCGTTTTGCTGACCTGTTAACAAATTAATATTTAAATAGTAAGCTGTGGCATACTCAAGCTTATTCAAATGGAGAAATATAAAACAATATAACCAAGTACTCCTCCTATCCCAGTTCAGGATTACGTGCCTTGATGCTAACTTTAACAATGCTTTTACTTTTAACTGAAAGAAAATGCCATCAAGGGTCAAAGATTGAGAGATTATGCAAAAAAATTTTCTAGATATACAATTTTTATTTTTAAGAATAGTCCAAAATTTCCAAGAAAGAACTCTAATGCTAAAGTTATCTCAGAATTAAACTGATTCTTCCAAGAATTAAATGATTTATTTACATTTTTAAACTACCATTTTGCTTACTCATATGCTACAATTATTCATTCAACAAATATTTAAATATCAACTATGTGCAGGTGCTATTCTAGGTAATGGGGTAATAGCACTCAAAGAAACAGGGTTCCTGCTACAGTGGCTTCATTTCATTAAATAAGTAAAAATAACATGTCAAATGAATAACACATTAATTGGAAAGTGCTATAAAGAAAATCAGGCTGGGGGGAAAATCACGCCTGTAATCCCAGGACTTTGGGAGGCCGAGGTGGGTGGATCACGAGGTCAAGAGATCGAGACCATCCTGGCCAACATGGTGAAACCCTGTCTCTACTTAAAAAATACAAAAATTAGCTGGGTGTGGTGGCATGCACCTGTAGTCCCAGCTACTCAGGAGGCGGAGGTTGCAGTGAGCCGAGATCGTGCCCCTGCACTCCAGCCTGGCAACAGAGCGAGACTTCATCTCAAAAAAAAAAAGAAAAGAAAAAATCTAGTAATGAGGGAGAACTAATAATGCAGAAGAAAGTACAACTGCAGGCTGAACCTTCAGTAGGAAGAAAGGGCTGGCTTTAGGCACACGAACACAAAGGAAAGCAATTACCTGAGTACTATGTGAACAGAGGAAAAATGAAGGCTGGTAGGTTTAGTGGTAGGGAAAAAGAAAAGCTTCTTATCATTTGCTTCCATTTTCTCAGTAAATAAGCTTAAGTGGGAGAGGGTGGGGTTAGATGCTGAAGATTTGGAGGTGGGGAAATACAGTATTAAAGAGCCTTGGAGAGGAGTGGAAAAGTGAATGGAACCAGGGAAATGCAGGCAACACAGTCCACTTGAGCTTAATGTCTGAGTTTTAGGTGTCACCAGTCAACCTGACTGTGCACTCTTCTCCAGGCTACACGTGGCTTTACAAGTAGAGAATGGAGTAGATATGGAGTTGTTTTAACCATTTTCTGTGTTTAATGATTCAGATGATGAACCCTACCTGAGAAAGGCATGAGGCATAAACTTCAAAGGAGTTGGAGGACTTTGAGGGAAGGTGGCAGCGAAACCATAGTGTAAAATAAAGCAGTAACAAAGAGAAGAGACGAAATTCAAAGAGTTTTGCTGTTGTTATTTAAGTAGATTTTTAAGATTTTTTCAAACTTACTGGACAGATTCAGGTGTTCCAGTTAACATACAGGACCTTTCTGGAAGGCCACCACTGTCTACAATTTAAAACAAACAGAAAACTTCAGGTCAAAAGATTAAAAGTAGCATTATTGTTACTAGAAACCTTAAAAAAAAAAAAAGCTAGTTTTCTAGTCACACTGAAAATACCATGAGAATGTAACATTACCAGGAGCTATCTGTATTTTGCATCCAGATTCCTGTTGTATGCGTGAGATCTGTTCACCTCCTCTGCCAATTACTAGTTAGAAAAAAAAAAAAATTTTTTTTTTTGGTTGAAAGATTCTAAAGTATGTTTTGATCATGTTTTCAGAACTTTAAAAATCAAGTTACTTACTGAATCCAACCATTCCATCTGGAACTTTGTATTCTTCTGTCATTACAGATCTGCTAAGAAATAACAGAAAGCACCATTTTCCTTCAATGAAAGAATACTTTGTTTACAAATAAAAGATAATCTATTAATAAAAATGGAAGTCTAATGTCTCCCAATGGCTTAAACTAAGGTTCTAGGCTCAGACTCATGTCAAAAAATATGGTCTTATTACTTGAGTAGTTAAATTAAGAATTTTAAGATGACACATCAAGTGAAGAAGGGATGATGAATGGAACAGTCTGAAGGCATGAACTGTAAAGAAGTTGAAGTGGAGTTTAGAGAATGTCATCTTAACAGTTACTCTAATTCACCCCTGTTCTTCTAAAATGTGGTTAATTCCACCTATCTCTCCAAATCACAAATTTTTCTCACTCAAAAGAAAAATCATCACTTTATGGTACCTTCCCAAGGGGAGTGATATGAACTAGGTACACCAAAAAATACACAGACACATATTCAATATACACCAATGTGGTTGTGTTTTTACATACAGCTCAACCAAAACTTGCAGAGTACTTTTTGAAAATCTTGTGACTATACCTTTGCTGCTGATGCATCGGTGGTAACTGTGTTCCAAAAGCTATCAAAAAATTAAATAAAAATAAAACGAAAATTCAAAATTTAAATTTACTCATATATTTAACAACACAATCACATCAAACATTCAAAAATCTCTCCCTAATGCACAGACAACACCTTGAAGAGAGTCAAATTTTTTACACAATATTTATATTGGCATTGACAGGGGCAAGAGAGCCAATGAAAGGGAAGACATTATATTAGCAATGGCACAGAACAAAATAATTTCCTTTTTCAAGTTGTACAAGTATAGATCAAGAATTGGAGTTGTTAAATATGTAAAATAATTCAGCAACCAATCCTTACATATACCTGGCCACAATTAATGGGACAGATTGTAAAATAGGAGGAACAGGTATATATTTACAAAGAAATTCAGGCTAGCTGATCCAAAACACTCATAAACCAACTAACTTCAAAGATACCCAATAATATGAACAAAATCTTAACACTGAAATTGTTACTTTAGCTTTTGACCCAGTTTAAAAGGAATACTTACAGTCATTTTGAGGAGCAACTTTCTTAGCATCTGGTTGATCTGCAAAATTAAGTGTCTTTTAATTTTTTGCCAATTAAGTACAAAGCTTCTCCCCTCCCAAACAAGAATAAATAACAATATAAACATTTATTGAAATATCTGAAGGTATGGTTTATCATTTGAACCAAAACTGCCAAAATTCAACCCAAACTCAGTAATCTAAAAAAGAAACGATACTTCATTCTCTTCACGTTCAAAAGATGCACAGACATTAAAACAGTTATCTGATTCTTAAGAAATCACTGACCTTAATGTATGTTAAGCACATTAGAATGATACAAGACAACGTACTTTAGGTCCATTACTAGCAAAATATCACATGCTAAAGGCTAATGATGCTTCCACCTCAGGAACTGAAGACTGGGGGGAGAAAAGCCTATCAAACTACAAAAATCTGACATATTAAAGTGTATCTGACAGTGACCACAAAGCTATGCCCCCAAAAAATAAAACAAAAAAACCCCCCACAACATTACAAGGCAATCTCAACCTAAACTGTTCTATTATTTATAAACAAACATTTCACTGCATAAAACTTTAGCAAAAAAATAAAATCTCAAAGCAACTACATGACTACCTTCATCTAAATCCATTACACAGATGAATACAATGCATACCTTGGAACAGACAACCTATAGCTCAAAGTACTACATTCTCCTCCCCCCCTTCAAACTTAAATGATTAAACATCAGAATGTTGTGCAGCAAAAATTCAGACACATAATCCAAGAAATATTTGTGTCCATTTAAGAATCCACTGGTTTATTTCACGTTTACATACTGAACACAGGTAATAAATAAAAATTCCTGCCTTTAAAAGGAGAGGGCATTCCCTCCCAGTGTGTTGTACTGCTCGGACTTGTCCAAGAGCCATCTACACATAAAATAAAAAGAATACATTACATACAACATCTGAAGCATCATTAGCTCATTTTTTTTTCTACATTAAAAACCTCACTATAAATATGAAAGACACTTAAATAAAAGGAAACCAAGTTCTCCTGGTCAAAAGCTACAAATACATTCTATAGCCTCAGTGAGAATCCTCCCTTTAACAAAAAGGGTAAAAAGAAAATGTATCAAAACTCATATATCAAACCTAAAACAAAAAATACATGCAGACTTCTAAGTTCAGAAGCTTCAACGATTACGATTTTTAAAAATACAAAGCACTGTAAATCCACTGTTTTAATCCACAGGTTTAAAGCTAAACGTGAAACACAAAAGTACTGAAAGTAAAGAACATTAAAAAAAAAATGGTATAACCTGCAACACACTAGAGTAGCAAACTATAGGAATTTCAACCTTAAAGGTGCAATTGGAAATAGAAAAATGACGAAAACACAGCATATTAAAATCCATTCACGTATGAGTAAAACCAGTGAAATGTCTTCTAAGCAATTTATATTTTTGTTTTTTAATATTATTAACAAGACGTCTGTGCAAACTTTCAATCTGGCACAATCCTAAAAGAGGGAAAATAAATTGTTTTCTATTAAGACAAAACTTCCTTTTTTTAAAAAATTTTTAAAAAATTTCTTTCAAATTTTACTTACCTTGTCTAGTTTTCTTTCCCCCCTTTTAGGCCAATATACAGCTTACAATTTTAACAACCTTATAATAAAAGTTAATATCTCAATAAAATAACAGAAAAATACCGAGAATCACTTCAACTAAACACTCTGAAAAACAATTTAAAATACTTAGAGTATAACTTACCTCCATCTTCTAAAGGTCTTTTTTGTCCCCCATAACCATAGTCATTTGAATTCAGTGATGTCCCTGCATCACCTCCAATTTTTGCTGCAATCTTAAAAAAAAAAAAAAAGAAAAATACCATCACAAACTATTATATACTATTCATTACTAAATTACCCCCACTTACTTCCTGATACATGTATATGTGAAATATTTAGTATCACATAAGAAAATTTACTTGAAAAATTAAAATTATAGTTCAATTTATTGCTACCATTAATACTTCAGGCAGTTAACATAATAATCATGAGATTATTAAACTTCTGATACATCCCTATAAGAAGCAACAAACAAGTAATCAACTAGGAATCCAGAAGAGAGACCAGATTTAAAGAAAATCTGGATCCTATCTGGCTTTCTGACATGACACTTCAAAAGATGTGTGTAAACACATAGAATGTGAACACTTTGTGGGACTCAAAGGCTATGCTATCTAATAAGGTAGCCACTAGCCATATGTGGTTGAGTACTCGAAATGTGACTAGTCTGAAATGATACTTGCTCTAAGTGTAAAATTACTCACTGAATATTGAAAACCTGGAATATAAACATCTTAAATTTTTATATTAAGCACATGCAAAGGGGGTAATATTTTGGATATGCTGGGTTAAACAAAACATGTGGCTCACATTGTACTTCTATTGAACAATGTTATTCTAAGGATATATGTAGGAGTCCGGGGAGCTCAAGTCTTAAAAAAACCTCAGCCGCAAAACCATAATCCTCTTAGAAGATTTTTAAATTTTAGAGTAGGGCAAATAATTTATTGCACCTGACTGAACCAATTTAAGAAATACCCAGCTTTGCTGGCATGGTGGCTCATGCCTGTAATCTTAGCACTTTGGGAGGTGGAGGTGGGTAGACTGCTTGAGCTCAGGAGTTCGAGAGCAGCCTGGGCAACATGATGAAACTCCATCTCTACTAAATACAAAAATTAGCCAGGTGTGGTGGTGCATGCCCATAGTCCCAGCTACTCGGGAGGCTGAGGCACGAGAATCACCTGAACCCAGGAGGTGGAGGTTGCAGTGCACCAATATCATGCCCCTCTTGGATGACAGAGCAAGACTGTTAAAAACAAACAAAAAAAAAAAAAACAAAAAAAAAAACCTGGCTTCAAGTCACAAGTAGGGCACAATCAGCAGATACTTACTGAATTTTTCTATAAAAGGACAACTGAAGTAGTTCCCATTTCCATGGGGAATCATGGAGTGGTTCTGCCACATTGCTGAGTGGTCAGCAATAGGCCAAGCTAAACACTGCAATGCTGTACATTCATTATTGATGTGTGATGGGCTCATGAGAATTTATTATGTAATTCTTTCAATTTTGAGTATATTTGAAATCTTCCATGAAAAAATATTAAAGAAAACCTAACTTTTGGTGACTGGGATTCCCCAAAGAGATCCCCATATGGATAACTGCTTCTAGTTTTTATTATAATCAGACAACTGGAGAGGGTAAAATTATAGTTAAGTGCTGAAGTCATAAATTCAACATGGATCACTTAAGTCTATGTATCAGTTCCCATATACTAACTTCATCAGACAACTGGAGAGGTTAAGATTATAGTTAAGTGCTTAAGTCATAAATTCAACATGGATCATTTAAGTCTAATTACATATCAGTTCCCATATACCAACTGTATTTCCTAGGACTCCTAGATTTCCCTTTTCCTCATCTAAAAATGCAAACACCTACCACGAAGAATATTAGGATCAAGTACTAGATTGCTCGATAAAAAAAAAAAGGTACACTCTCAGCTGGACACAGTGGCTCATGCCTGTAATCCCAGCATTTTGGGAGGCCAAGGCGGGCAGATCACTGAGGTCAGGAGTTCAAGACCAGCCTGACCAACATGGAGAAACCCAGTCTCTACTAAAAATACAAAGAAATTAGCTAAGCGTGGTGGCGCGTGTCACCCAGCTACTCGGGAGGCTCAGGTGGGAGAACTGCTTGAACCCAGGAAGTGGAGGTTACAGTGAGCCAAGATCACGCCACTGCACTCCAGCCTGGGCAACGGCATGAGACTCTGTCTCAAAAAAAAAAAAAAAAAAAAAAAGGTAAATTCTCGCTTTGGTCAATCTAACCTTTAACCATCTTTCACTTTACCAATTACAAACCTGTCTTTGTTTCTGGGTGTCTAATTTAAATCTTATCTTCCTAATAATGCCTGAAAACACTGCTTTTCCACCCTTAGGTCTTAAAGCACTTAGCATTTGAATTGTTCCTCAGGAAAGTAAATACACTGCTGGGTATCGACAGGCACTAATAGTAGAAGGAAAGTATTTCAGGCCAGAGAAAATGGTGCTACCAAGAATAGGAAATGGTTTAGCCTATGAATACCTTCTGCAGTTAGCTTTTATAAATACTCTATGAGTTTGCAAAGCAGCACTCCTTGAACTCCAAGAAACTTCTATACAGAGAAAAGACACTTATTTATACAACTTTACCCACTGAATAGTTCAAAAACTAACCAAATGAAAATGAAAGCTGAGGCCAGGCGTGGTGGCTCATGACTGTAATCCCAGCACTTTGGGAGGCTGAGGCAGGGCGGAGGGGATCATGAGTTCAGGAGTTCGAGACCAGCCTGACTGACATGCTGAAACACCACCTCTACTAAAAATACAAAAAAAAAAAAAAAAAATTAGCCAGGCACAGGGGTGCGCACCTGTAATCCCAGCTACTCGGGAGGCTCAGGCAGGAGAATCACTTGAACCCGGGAGGCAGAGGTCGCAGTGAGCCAAGATCGCACCACTGCACTCCAGTCTGGGTGACAGAGCAAGACTCCGTTTCAAAAAAGAAAAAAAGAAAAGTAAAGAAAAAATGAAAGTTGACAGTTCACACTAAAGAACCAGTAACAGCATTTCAAAAACTGAGAACTGTTACAAAGACATTAGAGAAAAGCGTTTAATGAAAATACCAATAAAGAAGCCAGGCTCAGTGGCACCTGCAGCCCCAGCTACTTCAGAAGCTGAGATGGGAGAACTGGTTGAGGCCAGGAGTTCAACGTTAATACAGCAAGACTCCATCTCTTAAAAAAAAAAAAAAATTTGAAAAAACAAAATGAACTGTAGATTTGATAATTTTCTAAGATCAATAGAAAATACACAATTCCTAGGTGACTACAAGGATAGTTAATTTAAGAAAAATAGTAATTCCTAAAAACCAACCTCCAACTCCTTTTTCAGAGTACTTGAACTCAACATATTCAATTTTTATTAGACATTTATCAAGTGTGGGAAACTTTTTACTTTATTTATTATTATTATTTGAGATGGAGTCTCACGATGTTGCCCAGACTAGAGTGCAGTGGCGTGATCTGGGCTCACTGCAACGTCCTCCCCCCAAGTTCAAGCGATTCTCCTGCCTCAGCCTCTCGAGTAGCTGGGATTACAGGCGCCTGCCACCATGCTCGGCTAATTTTTGTATTTTTAGTATAGACACGGTTTCACCTTGTTGGCCAGGCTGGTCTTGAACTCCTGACCGCAAGTGATCCACCTGCCTCAGCCTCCCAAAGTGCTGGGATTACAGGCGTAAGCCACCATGCCTGGCTACTTTATTTAATTTTAGTTTTACAAAAATAATTCAAGCTTTCCATCTGGACCATTATCTACTTCTTGAATGAGTAAGTTATTTTTCCTGTTTTCACTACTTTAGCATTTCTCACCTCTATTGAGGAAGCCAAGAGGTGAGAAATCCAAGAATTTCAGAGTTGAAAAGAAACTTAAAAGACACAGTAGTCTCTCTTTATCTTCAGTTTTTGCTCTTCACGGTTTCAGTTACCTATGATATAGTACAATCAGATATTCTGGGGTAGGGGAGGGTCCCCTCATTCATATAACTTATTATAGCATATTGGTTTAATTTTTTTTAAATCTGCCCTTCTTGTCAAGTAATACAGTGTACTGTTGTAATTGTTCTATTTTATTTTTTTAATTAAATTAAATTTTTGAGACAGGGTCAGGCTGTTGCCCAAGGATGTAGTGCAGTGGCACGATCATGGCTCACTTATGCAACTACATAAAGGACCCAACATTGCCAACATTCTAGACTTGACCTCCCAAGTTCAAGCAATCCTCCCACCTCAGCCTCCTGGATAGCTGGTACTACAGGCAAGCACCACCATGTCTGGCTAATTTTTTGGTGTTTTTTTTTTTTTTTTTTGAGACGGAGTCTCGCTCTGTTGCCCAGGCTGGCATGCAGTGGCGCGATCTCGGCTCACTGCAAGCTTCACCTCCTGGGTTCACGCCATTCTCCTGCCTCAGTCTCCTGAGTAGCTGGGACTACAGGCGCCCACCACTCCCGGCTAATTTTTTGTATTTTTAGTAGAGACAGGGTTTCACCGTGTTAGCCAGGATGGTCTCAATCTCCTGACCTCGTGATCCACCCGCCTCAGCCTCCCAAAGTGCTGAGATTACAGGCGTGAGCCACCGCGCCCAGCCTATTTTTTGGTATTTTTTATAGAAACAGGGTTTCACCATGTTGCCTAGGGTGGTCTCAGACTCCTGGGCTCAAGCCATCTTCCTGACTCAGCTTCTCAAAACACTAGGATTACAGCCATGAGCCACCTTGGCTAGCTGATTTCTTTTCAAAGACAACGTCATAGTTAAAGTGTTAAGATTATAGGTGTGAACCACTATGCCCAGTCTTGCATTAATTTATTATTATCGTTAATACTGTGTCTGATTTAGAATTTAAACTTTATAGATACATATGTATAGGAAAAAATATTACTGTGTATATATTGGATTCAATACTATCTGTGGTTTCAGATATTCATTGAGGTTCTTGGAATGTATCCTCCGAGGTTAAGAACAGACTATTGTAGTTTACTTAATTAACTTCTGAGACTCAGAAAATCTCCAAAATCAGGTGGTATGATCAACTATAGTCCCTCAGTATCCCTGGGGGATTGGTTCCAGGAACCATGCAAATACCAAAATCCACAGATGCTCAAGTTCCTTATATAAAATGGTACAGTATCTGCATATAACCTACGCAAATCCGTCAGTATACTTAAAGCATCTCTAAATTACTTATAATACCTGATACAATGTACATAGTTGTTGTATTGTTTTTATTCGTATTACTTGTATTGCTGGACTGTTATTCCATTTTTCTAATATTTCTGATCCATGGTTGCCTGAATTTGCAGATGCAGAGCCCACAGATAGAGGTCTGACTTGTACTTTAATTCATTAAAAATGTTTATTGATTTAATTCAGTAAATGTTGAGTACCTACTATAGGCAAGGTCCTGATGGAGTTAGTAGTTCCCATACACCAGATATGTGAAGAAACGTGGACACTAGAAATATTACCACACCATAACTTGCTTATCACAAGCCTTGCTAAACTGTCACAAAATGATTTAAAAAAAGAATCATGCTCAAATGTTAGTTTTCACTGAAGAGACTGATGGAAATAAAAAAAAACAGCTCTAGTCTATATTTTCATTTCATTCAAACAACATTATGCAGCCTAAATCACTTTTATAATTGTCAGAGAAGAGACTGCAAGAAGGATCGAATACATAATGACTAATTTCATAGCTGTCTAGAGGGGAAGGGATGAGGGTTAATAGTCTTGCTTAGCTAATCATCTAGTCTGATTCATTTCTACCTTCATATAACCTCGAGGAAAAAAACGGTAGATAAACACATTTTAATTTTCCAATGTTCTAGAGACAGAAGTTGCTATTAGTACCACTGCTAAAGACTCAATCAAACAATCCCAATCTCTGGAGTTACAGCTTGATATACACAAAAATAAATTTCTTAAGTGCACAGGCTGGAAACCCTGAACTAAAGCAGCAATCTGGTGTCCCTGTGTTGAATTTAGCTCAGAATATTATAAAAATCTAAAAATTTCACATAAAAATAAGCCAGAAAAAAAAAAAAAAGAAGATTGGCAACTAAATGACCAGATGTCAACAACCAGCTAGAGTTAACATTACTGGCATTACCAGGTACGGACCAGGAATCATAATTACTTGTCCTGCTTTTCTGAATAACAACTATCCAGCTAAAAATACCAATGGCATCCCCACTGGTACAGCCTTTGAAGCTCCTTGAGAGCAGGAAACTATTCCTATATCTCTTCCTTCCAAAAACAAAAACAGCATAGTATTCTAGACAAAGAAAATAAACTTAGGATTAGTTGAGGATTCTAGAAACTTATGTCAATATTCTCTTAAATACACAAGGAGGAAGTAGTTCAGATATTAACCTAACTTTTGTCTAAGTACGCTTCTGTATATTCCACTTATATCATCAGAGTAACAGCTACAACTGACATTTAGAGATATCAAATGTAATGGGTAATTCCAGGCAAAAACTAAAGTTAGGGAGCTCAGATTTAAGATCATTTTTATAAAGAAATCATTACAGCAAAGACATCAGGACAACTGATCTATTAGCATATACGACAATAAATTTCACAATTTGCCAACAATTTCTATATTTTAAGAAGTATAAAGAAATTATGGCTTAGCCTAATAATAAAATCCAATTTTTTTTTTTGAGACAGGGTCTCGCTCTATGCCCAGGCTGGAGTGCAGCAGCGTGATCTCCACTCACTGCAACCTCCACTTCCCAGGTTGAAGCGGTTCTTGTGCCTCAGCCTCCCAAGTACCTAGGACTACAGGCACAGGCCACCAAGCCCGGCTACTTTTTGTATTTTTTGTAAAGATGGGGTTTCACCATGTTGGCCAGGCTGGTCTTAAATTCCGACTTCAAGTGATCTGCCTGCCTCAGCCTCCCAAAGTGCTGGGACTACAGGCGTGAGCCACCGTACCCGGCCTGAAATCCAATTTTTAATTAAAGCATTGCAACACAAGGTATTCCAGTATCTGGATCCGCTTGTACCTTTCCTTGCCTCGTTTCACGTCCTCCCACCCCCATCTTCTAGCGACTTCACTTCTGGGTCCTTGTCATTCCCTCAAGTCCCCATACCTCTGCGCATGCTGCTCCTTTTCTTTACTGGCCAAACTCTCTTTCATTTCATAATGTCTTGCTCAAATATCACCTTTACTTAGGAAGTTGGGCATCCCCTCCTAACTTGTGTCCCGTACAAGGTGCCTGACTTATAGAAACTCTATAAACACTTATAAAGCAAGTGGATTAATTAAATATCCATATTTTGTCTGCTCTCGTTAAAGTATTAATCAGATAATCCTGTTCATTTGCATTTGGTCAAGGAACTATATCATAGCTTCTTAGTAGGAAACAATTCATGCATTAAAACAAACAAACGAAAAAAAACAAGGCCGGGCGCAGTGGCTCACGCCTGTAATCCCAGCTTTGGGAGGCCAAGACGGGCGGATCACGAGGTCAGGAGTTCGAGACCAGCCTGGCCAGCATGGTGAAACCCTGTCTCTACTGAAAAAAAAAAAAAAAAAAAAAATACAGAAAATTAGCCGGGCATGGTGGCGGGCGCCTGTAATCCCAGCTACTCGGGAGGCCGAGGCAGGAGAATTGCTTGAAGCCGGGAGGCAGAGGTTGCAGTGGGACGAGATCGCACCACTGCACTCCAGTCTGGGCGACAGAGGGAGACTCCGTCTCAAACAAAACAAAACAAAACAAAACTCCAGTATCTACCTACAGTGTGCGATACTAATTAATCCAATGTGCTGCTGGTTCTGGTAAAATAAAATAGTTGGTTCCAGTAAATAAAATTGTTCCCTTAAGTTTTACAAATCAATCTAATAAAACACGCTAAGAGTGTTTGTCATAGTTATATGCTTATTGCTAAACATGTTCAGAATTTCTTAAATTACGTGGAAAAAACCGCAGAACCTTTTGTTGACTACTCCTAGTATTTCTGGTTATAAAGAAGTACAGGTACATGTTTATAATGCGTTCACATTAGATGTGTTACAACGGATTTTATGAATTCTAATTTTGACTCAATGTTCCTTCAACTGTACCGGTAAAAAGTTAAATAAGTGAACTCCTAATGCAACGAAAACACTGCACAACACTGGTTTCTAATTATCATTAGCTTAAAACTAGTAAAAAATGCCCAGCACCTAGTACAATATGCATAGTGTCATAGAGAATAGGATTCTTTTGCTTACATGCAAATCCATACCACCACCACACATTTTGAAATGTTAAATATATTAGGGGACTATCTAAAAATGTAAAGTTCAAATTAAGGTATCTTTTATTTTCCTGGAATACACGCACTATTTTAACAGCTTTCGTCTGGGAAAGTGGTGCCTTCAGGGCAAATGCACGCACTACGTAATACAAAGAGGTCTGGTCAGTTTACGACTCTGAACAGAGAGGCAGATTCAAATTGAAACCTCTGGTATAATGGGCCTGAGGCCATTTTGAGAAATAAGGGGGGCGGACTGGTGGAACAGACTGACACGTAAATCCCGCCCAGAAAAAAACTGCTTTCAAGTCCCTTCCTTGTAGAGGTGTGACGGTGAATGGTACTGAAAGCGGTTTTAATTGCGAGAGAGAACGGAAATGAGCTGTAAAGGCTACTTTGATGACAAATCCCTTCCCTTGCTATGGCTCCAGGACAGACCCTAGTTCTTTCCCAAACTCATTACCAGAACTTTCCATTAAATTGTGTGAAACTAACTGCGCTTTATCCCCTGGAAGAGGATCTTCATCTGAACTAGCTCACTGGAGACACGCGAGTGCCTCAGAAGCCGGAGAAAGACTTCAGGCCTTCTTTGCGTAGCACGCGTCGGGGTTCTAAGTGGATTAGGCACCGAGAACACAAAACTGGGTTCTGGTCTCTAATCGTTATTACCAACATGGGGAAACGTGTTTCTTCACATTTCAGCCCGGAAGGACACCTCTTTCCTCTTCCTCATGCGCTTAAGGGTAGCGGCCTACCCAGTCAGCGGCCAATTACCGTGAGCTTTCGGGATTCCGCCGCGCGGTCCACACTTACCTGCCGGGCTCTCTGCAGTGCATCTTTGAAAGCGTCGTTAACTCCTCCACCACCACCGCCGCCACCACCGCCACCAGCTGAGCCAGAAGAGGGGGGAGGCACTGTTGAATAGTCTGCCATGGTTGCACTATAAGAGCCGCTGCCGCCTGTTCAGAGTCTTCCTCTCAGCTAACAGCTAAGAAAGAAAGAAAATGGCGGCCGTCGTAGCTCTATTACATTCTTGCGCGACCATCGTGCCGTAAAGGGGCGGAGACTGAAAGAACAAAATCTCGCGATGTTTCCGAGGCAAGGCGCTAGTGTGGGTTAGGGCTGAGAAAGAACGACAGGAACAGAGACGTCGCGAGAATTAAGTTTAAGACTTCGCGAGAACAGGGTTTCTTTTGGCGCCTCCTCCCCGCGCGTTCTTGGGGTGAGGTGGGGTAATTGTTCCTGCAGGGTGGTGGGTGATAGTGGCCAGTTGACTGCGACTGTGTTTGGGTGGTGGGAAGCCTGAAGAAAAGGTTGTTTCTTACCGGTCGCTGCCTCAGGGAGGTAGTGCGGTAGAATTTTCCGCTATGGGTCATTCTCGGTGTCCGCGGGGAAGGGCGTGACAGCGACGGGCGTGACGGCGACGCAACAGTGTCTCGAGAGCGCTGCCGCCCGGAGGGCGCCAGGAGAAGTGCGTCCGAGACGCCGCGCGGTGATGCTCCCGAAAACGTCTGCCCGGCCTAGCGGGAACCCAGCATGATTTTCAGGGTAGTAAAGTGTCCCTGTATTTTACTTACAGACTGTCAGATTTTTTAGTTTTATCACGAGGGTGGGTGTTGAATTCAGGCTGGAAGCCTGTTAGTTCTCGACCATATTTTAAGTTTTTTGTTTAAAATAATGTGGATGAGGCTCTAGAAGTCTGACTGCCCTTTTCTTTATCCAAAAACGTGATTGTTCTTAAAGTTCAGTGTTAGCCAGATTTAGTAACCTAGTATATGTACGTGTCCATGGCCATTTTTATTAAGGTTTTTTGTTTTTTTTTTTTTGTTTTTTTTTTTTTGTTTTTGAGAGTGTCGCTCTGTTACCCAGGCTGGAGTGCAGTGGCGCGGTCTCGGCTCACTGCATCCTCCGCCTCCTGGGTTCAAGCGATTCTCCTGTCTCAGCCTCCCGAGTAGCTGGGACAACAGGCGCCTGCCACCACGTCTGGCTAATTTTTTGCATTTTTAGTAGAGACGGGGTTTCACCGTGTTAGCCAGGATGGTCTCGATCTCGTGACCTCGTGATCCACCCGCCTCGGCCTCCCAGAATGCTAGGATTATAGGCGCGAGGCACTGCGCCCGGCCTGTTAAGGTCTCTTAAGTTAAGAACAGCATTGTTTCTTGACCAAATAGATTTTGTAGCTTCTTAGGCGTAGTTTCTCCCACCCCATCCTGTGGGTACTCAAATGTAAGATCATATTCTGAATTGTCATCACAGGACTAGGTATATATATATGTGTGTGTGTGTGTGTGTATATATAAATTGGTATTTTATGTTATGTACTTCAATTACCAAGTAATGCCAGACATTTCTTCAGACCTTCTCCAACATATCGTGGCATGTAATTTTCTGTGTTAATAGTAGTAAGCTCCAGGAATCGTTAGGATACTTTAGAAGTCTTACTCTTTATTATTGAGTATATCACAGTGACTTTTTTTTCCAAAATTATTTCTGTTTAAATAACAAAGAATGAGGTAAAATGAACTTTCTCGACTTTGTGGCATTTTGTCTTACTTGGTTAGGTCTAAAAAAATACTTTTTCAGCAGCTCTTAAGAGTAATTGTGAGAAACATATATATGCTGCATTCTTTCTGAAAACCTAAAAGTAATGTGTTCATTTGCTTAAGCACCAAAATAGCAGTTAATATGAATGTAGATACAGGTGAGCCATCATTTCCCTTTAATCAGCTTTTAAGGCAGTAGTATCCATTTATAGCTCTGATGATCTTTTTCAGTGTTCATGGCCATCCCTTTAAATTTTGGTGGGATTTGCATTTGAAAAATCAGTGCACGTATGGGACTACAGATTTAATCATAATGTATAGAAAAACAGTAAAAGCAGTGTTGGGTGTGCGGCTAGGTAGAAATTTTCCAGTTATATTTTGAAAATGTCTTGATTTTTTCATATTTTATTAATTAGGCAATACAATCAGATCTTTTGATCAATGTAATTTACCACAGTGCTATAATTTACCCTCAAAACAAATTTATGTATATCTCAATTTATTTTAGTTATCACTGAATATTGAAAATATGTAAGGACCTCAATTTTTTTTTTTTTTTTTTTTTTTTTACATACTCGCTCTGTTGCCCAGGCTGGAGTGCAGTGGCACGATCTTGGCTCACTGAAACCTCAGCCTCCCGGGTTCAAGAGATTCTCCCATCTCAGCCTCTGGAGTAGATGGGATCACAGGTGTGCACCACCATGCCTAATTTTTTTTTTTTTTGAGACGGACTCTCACCCTGTCACCCAGACTGGAGTGCAGTGGCATGATCTCGGCTCACTGTAACCTCTGCCTACTGGCTTCAAGCAATTCTGCCTCAGCCTCCTGAGTAGCTGGGATGACAGGCACCCACCACTACGCCCAGCTGATTTTTGTATTTTTAGTAGAGACAGTGTTTCACCATGTTGGCCAGGCTGGTCTCGAACTCCTGACCTCATGATCCACCCTCTTTGGCCTCCCAAAGTGCTGGGATTACAGGCGTGAGCCACCGCGCCCAGCCAGAATAAAATTCTTGATAGCTTAATCTTTTGGAAAAATTAATGCTTGAGACAAAGGTTCTTTGTGAAAATATAAATAAACTGCTTTTTAGGACCTCTTCAGTGAAGCTGGGAGGAATATTTGGGGGGTTGCTAAGGTGTCATTCCAAACTTTTCAGTGTTCTTAAAATCTAATAAAAGAACAAACATCTTTAGTGTATTATACAAAAGGCCTCTTTGAATATTAATGGAGTATTTGTTTGGTTACTCCACACATTCATTGCCAGGATCTGTCCTTTGATTATGATCATGGGAGATATAACAGGGCATCATAGGATATATAGGAAATAGATTATTAATTTTTAGAGAAAAATTTGAGCTCTCCACCTCTTCTTGTAAGACATAACACTCCCAGCTTTCCATTACTTTAGGTAATAATGTTAGATTGAAAGTTTGGGACTCCTGAAAGCATCTATCTTAAATAACTGGCCTTATCCGGTTCTTAAGTGAGTTTAGCTTATTCCATAGCATACATTATAATAATTTATAATAAAGCTGCTATATACAAATATGCACTAATATACTTGTAATTTCCTGTAAATTGATCCTATACTTGTTTCCTAGATGTTTCCAAACAACTACCTACAAAACTTTGGTTTTACATGTTGCCTCAAAAACAAAATGTCTAAAATTCATATATTTACTGTTCTTATTCTCCTTTTTTTTGTGGTCAAAACATTTATTGTTTCTTTTCCTATTGGATCATATATTTAGATAATCTGTTCTTCTATTACATTTATCTTTTTCATTAACCTTTAGCTAAATAAAAAAATCCAGATTAAAAATAGTCTTTTCTCATGAAACTTAACCTGACTAACCAATTGCAGCGACCTTTTATTTGTTCAGTGGTTACCCACATTGGCTACAGGGAGCTTTTAAAAAATATGAAAGGTAGGCTGGGCGAGGTGCCTCACGCCTGTAATCCTAGCACTTTGGGAGGCCGAGGCGGGTGGATCACCTGAGGTCAGAAGTTCAAGCCTGGCCAACATGGTGAAACCCCGACTCTACTAAAAATACAAAAATTAGCTGGGCATGGTAGCGGACGCCTGTAATCCCAGCTACTCGGGAGGCTGAGGCGGGAGAATTGCCTGAACCCGGGATGGGGAGGTTGCAGTGAGCTGAGATCGCACCACTGCACTCCATCCTGGGTGACAGAGCGAGATTCTGTCTCAAAAACGAAAGAAGGAAAGAAAGGTTAGCCCTAACTCCTACTCCCAGAAACTGATTTAATTGGACTATATTTGAATCCGTAAAAGCTTCCTGGGTTAATCCTAAAGTGCAGACACATTTGAGAACCACTGAAATACACAAGTGTACAAGCTCTGGCCGACTTTTGATTATTTTTAATGGCTTGCAGTTTGTTTCTAGTTATGGATATATAGTCTTGAGTTGAATTCAGGGCCTAGAAACAGCTTTTTTTAAACTGTTAAAATAATTAAATGGGAAGTGATTAGACTGGGGTACCTCCAGTGCCCTGTGTTCCTACATAAGCAAACTGAAACCTAATTCAATGTAAACTGTCTTAACCAATCAGAAACTGCCAATTAACCTTTAACTAGGGACTTTTCACTGGAATGGTCCAAATCAGGCTGTTGCTCCACTTTAATCAAATGTTTTCTTTGCCTTGTTTCTGCATTCATCCTGTGAAAGTCCTCCTTATCCCTTCAGCCCTAAGCCATTGAACTACTTTCAGTTGGGATCTGTCCTATTCATGAATCAATTGAAAGTTTTTCTTTTTAACTGGACTAACTCAAACTTTTTGTTAGCTAGACTAAGGCAGAGTTTCTTAACAAAAGGTCACCAGCGTCATCAAGAGTGCTTTTTAGCCGTACGTGGACCTACTGAATCATGTTCTGGGGAATCTATCTTTCTTTTTTTTCCAGAAAGCATCATAGTTGATTCTACTCATCAAGATTTGAAAACTACCCTTTTACACAAAATATATTTAATATTTGAGGAATTAAAGTGAATTAAATTTTGTTTCCCTGGCTAGATTGTAGTAAATGTTATGAATACAGAAATTTTGTCTTCTCCCTTTTCCCCTCCTCTGTATAAAAGAGGGCTGGTCAAGGACCGGGTCTTATTCTTTGGTTTGCCGAGTATGCTTTTATGTTGGTAAAAGTTTAATAAATATCAAGTTGAATTCTTTATTCCACTTATCATTTTCCTACAAAGCTACATATGATTATGAATGTGGAGGGCCTTTGAGGCCAGATGGCACTGAAGGGTAGTTTCACACAAACTTTTCTTAGAATATCAGTCTTGGAAAGACCTTGAAGGTAATCTCGCCCATTTGTTTCATTTTATATTGGAGGAAACCATAACACAGATTGCTGAGTGCCGTCTACAAAGTGTCAAGATTAATTGCAGAGCCAAGACTAGATTTCTAATCCAGTGCTCTTTATTTTGTGAACTATCTTCTATATGAAGCATCGGTGTTTGGGTTGGAGGTTTTCTGCTTCTTAGGTACAAGAGGAAGAAGAATCTGTACAGAACCAAAAACATCTTAATTTTTGTAATCAGGATGTCTGCCTTTACTGACAACATTTACTGACAACATTTCCTTCTGAAAATAGGTTATTGAAAGATCAAGGATCTTTGCCAGTGAAATCCTTAACTGGAAGTGGGTGGGTATAAGATATAAAACTCATTTGGTATAACAATTTTGTTGTTTTTTGGTGGAACTTTGCTTCTCTGTTCTGACATTTCCATGTCTCTATTTATAGTAGTGATCTCTTTGGAATTTGCCTTCTGATTCCATTTGTTCCTTTATGTTGCTTCATATTAACTGATATTCTTCATTTAAAAAAATTTGAAGGGACATGTACTTAAGAAAAAGGAATTAATTTTTTTATAAGAAATATCTGGAGGTACTATTTTTCTATGGTTTATCATAATCATTGTTTATGCCAGGTTATCTAATTGTAGCAATAATATAAATACTATTTTTTCAAGCAAGAATGGTAGTTTTAAAAAATTTTGCATATTAAGCTTTAGACGCCTTTTATCCAGGACAGATATTACCTTTAGATTCTTAACAACCTTGCTCCTTAACTATGCACTTTGATATAAATGAAGATTGAGAGGTTTTAGTTAGAGCCTTTAAGTGGTAAACTGTCAAGGGCAGGGGCTATCTTATTTACCTTTGAGATGAAAATAATGCCTGGCATCTAGTAGGTCCTAATTAATCTATTCATTTATTCAGTTCAACAAAAATTCTGGGCATTGTTCTAAGTGCTAGAGATACAGTAGTAAACAAAATAGACATATATCTCACCGTCTTGTCTTGAGCATGCTAGTGAGTGAAGGTGGAATGAAACCATGGATCACTTTGCAGAGACTCCCTATTGTTTTCAGACAATTATTTGTATCAGTCTAACCAATAATATCCTGTAGCTAATTAAGCAATGGTTTGAAGAGTCAGAATGGGAGAAGCTGAATGATCAGATAGATCATTCATTCATTAAACATTTAATTTCCTAGTGTATGTTAAATTATTTGAAACAAGCTAGTGAATGTGAGTCATTGTCATCCCAATTGTCAGCCTGATTCTTGTGCTCTGTTTATATCTTGGGGTAAAGACTTCAAGCTTCTGGCCAGGTTACAGCCCGGGAACTTCATCTCAGATCACATACCACTGAATCCCAAGTGCATAAAATAATGTGTGCCATGTAGTAAATATTACTACATTAATCCTCAACTACTCGAAATGCAGTTTCCTCACTACTTTTGGCCACAGCCTGCATCTAGTCTTCATCCAGACAACTCAAACAATAAAAATCTTCAAGTCTGATATTCTCCTCAAGATGACCTCTTGTCAGTTTGTTTCCTAATGTACTTCTTCCGTTCCTCTAGTCTTTTGACACTTCTCTTTTCTTTCCATCTCTTACTTGCTGGCTTTCCTTCTTTGCCAGTCACTTCAGTAATTCTCAACTCACACTCCCCTTTGTCTTTTAGTTGTGTCCATTCTTTAAATCAACAACTCTTAATCAGTTCAAATTGACTTTGGAGTCGGATGAACTTCAAATCACCATTTGCTACTTCAGTGACCTTGCCAAATTCTTTAACCTTTTTTGAGTTTGTTTACTCCTTGTTATCCTAAGCATTGTTTTGAAAATTAAATGAGATTATTGTATCCAGATACTTTTGACCACAAGTAATGAAAACTCTTATTAAATGGCTTAAATAGTAAAAAATCCAGGGGTAGAGTGGCTCTAAGGCTGGTTGATGAGCAGCTCAACAATTTATGAGGTACCCATGTTTTTTTCATCTTTGCCTTCTACCACCCTCAGCTTCTTGACTTTACTCCCGTAATGATTGCATAATGGTTGCCACAGTTCCAGGTGTCATGCAGTCATAATTGTTAAATGGAAGGGGAAAGTTTCTGCCACCAATGTCCCTACCCTCCACCCCTGCCCACAACTGCCAATCTTATTAACCTTGTCCCGACCAGAGTTGAGTCACAGGCTTACTCTATCAAGTGTCATACTGGCTTAGAATAATTAGGATTCATCTCAGGGGTGAGGGAGAGGCCCCACTTTCCTAGTAATAGTTATTCTTACTACTGCATTTGTGAGTGCTAGGACTCAATCCTTGTGCCCTTTTACCCTATCTATGATTCTGTTAATTTCCTCTAGTCTCATGGTTTCAAATATCACCTACACTCTTCCCAAATTTTTCTCTTTTAAGAGACAGGATCTCTGTCGCCCAAACTGAAGTGCAGTGGTGCAATCTTAGCTCACTGCAGCCTTGAGCTCCTGGGCTCAAGTGATCCCCCTGCCTCAGCCTCCTGAGTAGCTAGGACTACAGGCATGCATCAGCACACCTGGCTAATTTTTAAATTTTTTGTAGAGATGGGGGTCTCGCTATGTTGCCTAGGCTGGTCTCAAACTCCTGGCCTCAAGCAGTCCTTCTGCCTTGGCCTCCCAAAGTGCTGAGTTTGAGCCACTGTGCCTGGCCCCATGCATCTTTATTTTATATGTCCAATATTGAACTCCTCAGTTTCTCCCTTCTCCCCTCTCTATTTTAGTAAGTAGCAAGTCTGTTCTGTGTTTGCTGAAGTTGAAAAACCTTGGTGTCCTTATTGGTTTTTCCTCACATTCCCTGTCTGATTCACCAGGAAATCCTGTTGACTCTACCTTTAAGATATATCCAGAAGTTCACCACTTCTCATCACCTCCACTGCTACATCATGGTCCAAACCACCTGAATATATATGTATATTGCTACTTCAGTGACCTTGCCAAATTCTTTAACCTTTTTTGAGTTTGTTTAGTCTTTGGCACCCTAAGCCATATGTATATATGTATATATATTTTATATATGTATATATATATATACATAAAGATTTTATATATATACACATAATATGTATGCATACATTATATATATGTGTGTGTGTGTGTGTGTGTATTTTTCCCCCCCAGACAGTGTCTCACTTTGTCACTCAGCCTTGAGTGCAGTGTATAATCAGAGCTCACTGTAACCTCAAACTCCTATGCTCAAGCAATCTTGCCTCGGCCTTCTGAGTAGCTAGGGTTACAGGCATGTGCCGCCATATCTGGCTGACATTTTTTATCTTTTGTAGAGGCAGAGTATCGTTATATTGTCCAGGCTAGTCTGAAACTCGTGGCCTCAAGCTATCCTCCTGCCTCAGCATTCCAAAGTGCTGGGATTACAGGTCTGAGCCACTGTGCCCATCAGTTCTTATTGGTCTTCCACCCTTGCCCCCCGTCTTTCCCACACTGTTAAGAATCAAAGTGACCTATCATTCGCATAAGACTCTCCAATGGCATTGTATCTTCCCTCAGAATGCAAGTCAAAGTCTTCAGTGGCCTACAAGCCTCTATTGCACCTGTTATTTCTCTGACCATCTTTCAACCCCTTCACCATCTCTATCATTCTGACTCAGCCACCTTGCAGTTCCTCAAAGATGCCTTGCATTCCCTCACTTCTAGGCTTTGGTGTTTGATATTTCCCTCTATCCAATAAGTTCTACCATATGGATGCATAGCTTTCCTCCTTTCCTTTCAGATTGTAGTGCTAATATCATTTTCTCTGAAATCATTTCTGGCTACCCTATCTAAATTTTGAATCTCCTTATTTACATTTTCTGCTTTATTTTTCTTAGCTTTTATCACCATCTAACACAACTTACAGTATTTAAAAATTTTTATTATATCTCCCCCCACTAGAATGTACAGAGAATGAGGCAGGGATTTTTGTTCATACTGTATCCCTAGCACCTAGAAAGGTGCATTGGCATATGAAAGGTCCTTAATAAAAATTTGTGAGTAAATGAATGTTCATTCATTCTGGTTTCAGCTGGGTCCTTAGTGGGATTTAGTAATTGTTTGTTTCTGATCAGCTGCTTCCCTATTTTCCATAATTGGCATACTGAACTACCACCATTCTTATCAAACACCCTACTTTACTCTGAATCCTTAGCAGTGGATGTTCCCCCACTCCTCTCTTTTAAAACAGAGTATTGCTACTGTGTATGAACTTCTTGGTCTTCCTAGTCCTTTTACTTTCAAATTTATAAATTGTCGTCGTCTACTTCCTTTTGCTCTCAGAGCCCACCTCTAATTTTATTCATGTCTCATCTACTGATATTCTTGGTATCAAATCATATCAAATCTTATCTTCTTTGAGATGTCATTTAAGCAATTATTTCTTTTATTATATGTCTTACATGTTTTTAAATATCCTCCTCTATATTGTTTTCTTCTTCTCTGGACTATCTTAAAACCTCTTTTATCCTTTCCTTATTACAAGTCTATCTCCTTCAGACAACTTGTTAGAAATATTTAAATTTACTATTTCATTTTCATTTCCCTCTTAATGTTCAATTTACCACATTCTAGCTTTTATTGGTCACAATTCTATCTACCTCATAGAATTCTGAGAGATTAAATGAGGATACATGTGTTTTTAGGTTAATATTTTTTTGAGGGCTCACCAGGATTAACTATTACTACTGAAGCCAAAATCGTTCTCACTCTTACAGATACTTTTCTATCATCTTTATTTACTTTTCTATATCCCTCATGAAATAGTTCCTGTCTTTTGGTTTTTGGACACTAGTGATGTCAGGATGCCTTCAGCTCCAAGTAAGAGAATCTCTTAAATCCAATGATAGGTAGTTCCAGGATTGATTTAGAGATGCAACACTGTCAAGTTAGGCTCTTACTGTCTTTGTATTCTGCTGTTTTCACTGTGTCATAGATGTCTACCTTTAGGATTGTAAGAATTTCATTATTCAAAAACAGGATGCAGTGCTGGGGTTTCTCCTTGGTGGATATCTCCTTATAGGGAGGAAAATCCCCAGAACATCTCTCTTACATCTCATTGGCTAGAATCATGTCACATGTCTGCCCTTAAACAATCACTGGCAAAGGAAATACTACTGTGATTGATTTAAATCAACCCTGAGCCATCCCCAAGAGACTGGGGGATGCTCTCACCTTCCTTGAGTTCATTACTCTATTTCTGGGAGAAGTTACCTGTTAGCTAGAAAGAAGATATGAATGGTTCTTTGGTATGTAATCAGCAGTGTCTGCCATAGCATTCTCACCTGGTTGATCTCTGATGGTTCCTTCTGTCTTTTTTATTGTCTCCTGTTGATTGATGTGCCCCTTAAATGCTGGTCATCCCAAAGTTCTGTCTTTGATTCTTTCCAAAAATTGTTCCTCCTTCACACTATAAAATATCACTTGCATTAGGATCCTTTCTAAATATTTGTCTCCAACTAATATTTCTAAGCTCCAGTTCAGAATATCTCCTGGATGTCTTCATCCACGTTCAATTCAAATGAATATTGTTGTGTTGGTTTTTGGAGAGTCAAAAATTAAATAAAATTTACCTTATATTATCTTACATTTTAATGAGGTAGCCAGAGAAATAGATAACTAGGAATGCAGTCTTATGCAGCAAAACTTACCAACTATTGAAGTAGCATAGATGAAGGGGTTATTAATAAGGTTACAGGAATGTTCACAGTAGAACTTGTCTTTACACTTAAAAAGTACTCTTCTTATATGCTATACTTTCATTAGTAGCACAACTGTGCACACCTTTGTCAATCCAGAAATGGGCAGTCTGAAATCCTTCCTCTTCCCTACATCCAGCTGATGGGCAAATTATACAGATGCTATTTCTTACTACTTAATCCTACCTGTTGGTCTGTTTATATCATAGTCATCCTACTTTAGGTTCTTGTTATTTCTCATCTCTTTGTGATTCATTCATTCAGTAAAAGTTTATTGAACAGCAATATATTGTAAACGCCTTGTTCTAGAAATAAAACAGGACCCCACTGGTTACAATCCAGTGGATAAGGCATAAACACACAGATAGTTATGTAAGGTGATGTGTAATACAGTGGAGATATGGGGGGAAGTGTAGGAGCTCAAGGTCCGGGGAATCTAACCCAAGTTTGGGCTTCACAGAAGCCCAACTACAGGGTGAGTCTCAAAGCAGAAGTAAGCTAGGTGAAGGGCTCCTGGAGTAGGGAAGAGGGAAATACACCTACACACATACCCTATTTGCTTTATATATAACAAATATCCCTTCAAAGGTATTAACTTTGGTGCCTGTGTACTCATTAATGTTACCGTTGTTCAAAAACAATTTTTTAACTGATAATGGTTAATGCAGAAGATTCTCAGTAATGATATTATTATACAGTTGATTCTCATTATTTGTCAGTTCTGTATTTATGAATTTGCCTACTCACCGAAATGTATTTGTAACCCCAAAATCAATACTTGAAATGCTTTCAAGGTCATTTTTAGACATACGCATGTTCAGAGTGGCAAAATATTTAAGAACTAGCTGAGCTTTGCACAGAGGCTCACATCTGTAATCCCACCACCTTGGGAGGCTGAGGCAGAAGGATTGCTTGAGGCCAGGAGTTCAAGACCAGCCTGGGCAACATAGTGCAACCCCTCCCACCATCTCCACACACACAAAAAATGAACTAGCCGAGATTGAACAAGTCAGTGGTCTGCCCTCATGTTTCAGCTCTCATACTTTTAAACAAGTTTCATGGTCCATTTAGTGCCACATTTTTGTATTTTTGTGCTTTCTATTTTTTTTATTGGTGACTTTACTGTTTAAAATGGCCTCTAAGCATAGTGCTAAAGTGCTGTCTAGTGTTGCTAAGCACAAGAAGGCTGTGATGTGCCTTACAGAGAAAATTCAGGTGTTAGGTAAGCTTCATTCAGGCATGAGTCATAGTTCTGTTGGCTATGAGTTCAATGTCAGTGAATCAACAATATATATTATTAAGGTATCTTTAACAGAAATACACATAGAAGAGGTTATGTATTGACCAGTTGATGAAAATGTGACCAGAGCCTGGCAGGAACCTAACACTGTATTTCCCTTAGGGGCAGTGACTCACTATTCTGTAATTTAGCATTTGGGATGATTTTATAGAACATAACCATGACAAATGTTTTATAGAACATAACTGTGGGTTTTATAGAACATAACAAATGAGAATCAACTACTTCAGGGTAAATTTCATTTTGGGAAATAGCCATTATTTATGACCAGGACCGATGAATTAGATGGGAATGGTCAAGGGGAACAATACAGAGGTATGATTATTAAACAGTCTTTCTCTGCCTTTTAAAACACATGCCACCCTTTTTGATAAGCATCTCACCTCACACTTTAAATATTCTAATATATTCCCTTTAGCAGTCATGTCCAGGTTGAGAATCAGCGTATAAGTTTTATTTTACCATCAGACAAGCAAAAACAGGTTGACCTTTATTCTTTTTTTTTGAGACAGAGTCTCTGTTGCCCAGGCTGGAATGCAATGGTGCGATCTCAGTCACTACAACCTCTGCCTCCCGGGTTCAAGCGATTATCCTGCTTCAGCCTCCCGAGTAGCTGGAATTACAGGCATGTGCTACCACACCTGGCTAATTTTTGTATTTTTAGTAGAGACAGGGTTTCACCATGTTGGCCAGGCTGGTCTCGAACTCCTGACCTCAGGTGATCTGTCCGCCTCAGCCTCCCAAAGTGCTAGGATTATAGGCTTGAGCCACCGCGCCCGGCCTATTTCTGAGTGTTTATTGTAAAAACTATAGTTTTTAAAGTTTGCCAGATGCAATAAAATTTTATCATGTTTAGTGCTTTATTTAGACTTTGCTCTCCCTCCAGCGAAGAATAATTTGTATAAAGCAGAAGTTGGCAAACATTTCCTGGTAAGGGCCAGACGGTAACTATTTTAGGCCTTGTGGGCCATACAGTTTCTGCTGCAGCTACTCAACTCTACCGCTGTCTGGCAAAAGCAACAATAGACAGTAGGTATTACTTTATATAGTTATAGTATAAACTCCTTTTTCTTTTATTTTTTTTTCTTTTTTGAGATGGAGTCTCGCTCTGTCACGCAGGCTGGAGTGCAGTGGAACAATCTTGGCTCACTGAACCTCCATCTCCCAGGTTTAAACAATTCTCCTGCCTCAGCCTCCCAAGTAGCTGGGACTACAAGTGTGTGCCACCACATCTGGCTAATTTTTTTGTATTTTTAGTAGAGATAGGGTTTCACCACGTTGGCCAGGCTGGTCTCGAACTCCTGACCTCAACTGATCCGCCCTCCTTGGCCTTCTAAGGTGCTGGGATATAGGCATGAGCCACCGCGCCTGACCTATTTATAGTATAAACTCCTTAAGGGTAGGGACTATGTATTATACTGTTTTATCCTTCATGTTACATGTAACAGTATAGCACAGTGGGGTCTCAGTAATGGTTGGCTTGATATGCTGATTTGACCTAGATAACAAAAAGTTTATATTTTTGAAATATTAGTAACTTGAACATTAAAACCCATCCATTTACAGTTAATTTATTTTAGAGATCTATTTTTTCTCTAAATATCCTTCTTTAGACAATTATAATAGTTCAAGCTCATGCATTTGGAATTAGGTAGTCAATGGCTGAATTTTATAGTAGTTGGTAAATACTATAGGACATACGGGCTTATTTATATAAATGTTCTAATACTTATATTTGGTAGCCATTATTAAAGTCTTCGAATCATAGTTAAGTCTCCATGGTAGCAGTGGTTTCGTGATTATGTTTTAATAGATGCAGTATACGATAAAGTTAATTCATAGTTAAAGTTTGGTACTGATTTAAATTAAATCATTTGAGAGGCCAGGCACAATGGCTCACACCTGTAATCCTAGCACTTTGGGAGGCGGAGGTGGGAAGATAGCTTGAGCCCAGGAGTTCAAGACTAGCCTGAGCAAAATAGGGAGACCCTACCTCTACAAAAGAAAAAATAGCTAGACATGGTGGCACATGCCTGTAGTCCCAGCTATTTGGGAGGCTGAGTTGGGAGGACTACTTGAGCCCCGGAGGCTGAGACTGCAGTGAGCCATAATGAAACCACTGCAGTCTAGCCTGGGTGACAGAGCAAGACTGTCTCAAAAAAAAAAAAAAAAGAAAAAAATTATTTGAGAATTGTAAACAATTAGCTAAACAAACTTGCTAAATAATCAGTTTGTTGCAGTCTTGGCTAAGAGCCTAATAGTTCAATGAAACAGCTGCATATCCTCTCCTCCTCTTGGGCTACAGACATTTTTTTTCTGTGTACTCCTTAAACTACTCTCTCTTTTTTTTTTTTAAACTACTCTCATTTTTCTAATGAGCCAATTAAGATGACATCTCAGGCCACATATAAGAAAAGAGTATGAGAAGAGACATTTTAGAAAAGATAAAAGTGAAAATCACGTAGATTCATTTCCAAGTGTTGCTTTTACAATTAAACATTGTGAAAGTGTATGTCAACTGAGCATGTGTAAATACATTCCTACTACCTTAAGTGTAGAGTATTATTTTGAAAAAAATTCTCATATCGTTTATATAGATGAACAATGTAGTACTATTTTATAAGTAAAATAGAGTTCACCTGTTGCATGTGAGAGGTATGTATGTGTGGTATACTTGGGCTGAGATTCACAGGCTGAGATTTCTGAAAAATTGGATTATAGTACTGCTGACTAGAAGGAACCACTAGATCTGCACTGTCCAACACAGTAGCCACTAGCCACATGAGGCTCTTAAGCTACTGAAATGTACCTATCTGAATTGAGGTCAAAGTGTAAAATACATGCTGTATTTCAAATATTTAGTACAAAAAATAAAGAATGTAAAGTATTTCATTGATAATTTGTATTTTAATTATATGCTGCAATGATAATATTTTGGATTTACTAGGTTAAATAAAATACATTATTAAAATTAATTTCACGTTTCTTTTTACTTTAAAAAAATATGGTTTCTGGAAATATGGCTTGCATTTGTAGCTTGCTTTATATTTCTGTTGGACAGCACTGGTCTAAATAGTGTGATCTTTCAACACAGGCAAAGTGTTATAATGAAATATTAGTTTATCAAGACCCATTTAAAATGATGTAGAAACTCTAGCTCTTTTTAAAATTTTTTGGCTAATACAGTGTTTTTGGTTTTGAGACAGTCTTGCTCTGTTGCCCAGGCTTGAAGTGCAGTGGTGTCGTGATCATGGCTCATTGCAGCCTCATCTCCCTGGGCTCAAGTGATCCTCCTGCCTCAGCCTCCCAAGTAGCTAGGACTACAGGTGCATGCCACCACATCTGGCTAATCTGTTTTATTTTTTGTAGATACGAGGTCTCACTATGTTGCTCAGCTGGTCTTGAACTCCTAGATTCAAGTGATCCTTTTGCCTTGGCTTCCTAAAGTACTGGGATTACAAGTGTGAGCTATCAACCTGGGCCTAACTCAGTGTTTAAAATCAGTGTAAACAACACTGTATTTTAAATTAGCTGGGTGTGGTGGCACATGCCTGTAGTCCCAGCTACTTGGGAGGCTGAAACAGGAGAATCACTTGAACCCGGGAGGCGGAGGTTACAGTGAGCCCAGACTGTGCCGTTGCGCTCCAGCCTGGGCAACAGAGTGAGATTCTGTCTCAAAAAACAAAACAAAAAAAGAACTCTTTAAATTATTTCAAAATGCCAGAAAAGTATATTAGCTCGCTGTACATTCACTAGTCATTAGCAAGCTTTCAAGGACTTATTGTAAAAGAGGGTAACAAAGAAGGGCTAGTTGTTGCTTGAATATTTTATTCATCCCAGTTAGAATAAGTTAGTTCTATACTCCCCAGAAAAGGAAATGATATATATATTTTTTGGATACAGGGTCTTACTGTGTCACTCAGGTTTGAATACAGTGGCATGATCACGGCTCACCTGCAGCCTTGACCTCCTGGACCCAAGCCATCCCTCTGCCTGAGCCTCCTGAATAGCTGGGACTACAGGCACATGCCACCATGCCTGGCTGATTTGTAAATTTTTTGTAGGGATGGAATTCTCACTTCGTTACCCAGGCTAGTCTCAAACTCCTGGGCTCAAGTGATCCTCTCACCTCGTGCTTCTAAAGTGCTGGGATTACAGGTGTGAGCTACTGCACCTGGCTGATTTATTTTTTTAAGTATAAAATATGTCTGATCCCTGGGTGTCTCCAAATCTAGTAATTTCTATACATTTAAAGCAATTTTATTTTCTTGGTTTTTGAAAGGTGTGTACTTTTTAATTTTTTAAACTTAATTTAAAATCTTGTTTTAAAGACCACTAGACAAAAAAATTAAATGTATATATTATAGTGCTTCATTCAGGGAAAGTATTATAAAACCAAGCCATGACACAGTATCAACATTTGAAAACTTGGGGAATTACTAATATTACTGTAGCGATAAAATGGAAATTTTGATGATACAGACAATAGTCCACAGAGAATTATGACTAAAATTGTTCTTCCTACCAACCATTTTAAGTTAGTTTGCCATCTTATGTTGGTGCTCTTGGAGGCTTACACATTATTATTATTTGAGACAGGATCTCCCTCTGTCACCCGGGTGGACTGCGATCATGGCTCACTGCAACCTTGATCTCCTGGTCTCAAGTGATCCTCTAGAGTAGCCGGAACCACAGGCGTGAGCCACAGCGCCTGGCTGGGAAGCTTACAAATTATTAATGAAACTTTATTAAGAACACTTTACCTTACTGACAACCAGAAAAGTAATTTCACTGGTTTGGGAATAAATGGACACTTAAGAAATGAAGCAACCTCTTCAAGTAATTTTTTTTCAAAGACCAAACTATTGAATTAGTGCTTTTTGAAGAGCATGAAAGAGCAGTCATCAAGTGTGACATGAAAAACTTTCAGCTGGGTGCAGTTGCTCACGCCTGTAATCCCAACACTGGGAGGTTGAGACGGGAGGATTGCTTGAGCCCAGGAGTTTGAGACCAGCCTGGGAGACATAGTGAGAACCTGTCTCTACAAAAAAAAAAAAAAAAAAAAATATATATATATATATATATATATATATATATTAGCAAGATGTGGTGGTGGTGTGAGCCTGTAATACTGGTTACTTGGGAGGCTGAGCCCAGGAGAGATCATGGCTGCAGCGATCTGTGACAATGCCACTGCACTGCAGCCTCGGTGACAGTAAAACCCTGTCTCCATAAAAAAAACTTCGAACAATCTGACCGTAACTTATTTTCTGCCAGCTTCCCAGGGCAAGCCTTCCTAATTTGCATGCATTAATCTCACCAGTATTTTTGCTGTATCAAATACATTTTATGCTCTTTTGCTCAGTGTTCCTGATCCAAATTGCAAATTCTCCCTTTCTCTTTCAAAATCTATCAGTCTTTCATGACTTTGCTCACATTTTTCTGTTCTGAAGTCTTTCCTATCCCCACCACTCCAGCCCAAGTTGAGGATAATAATTAACTTTTTTTTTTCTTCTTTTCTTTTTGAGACAGAGTCTCCCTCTGTCACCCAGTTTGGAGTACAGTGGCATGATCTTGGCCCACTGCAACCTCCACCTCCCAGGCCCAAATGATCCTTTCACCTCAGCCTCCTGAGTAGCTGAGACCACAGGTGCACGCCACCATGCCCAGCTAATTTTGTATTTTCACGGGGTTTTACCGTGTTGGCTGGTCTTGAACTCCTGGCCTCAAGTGATCTGCCGTCCTTAGCTTCCCAAAGTGCTGGGATTACAGGCGTGAGCCACCGCACCGGCCTCTGTTTGACTATCTTTAAAGCTCTTAAAACGATCTCATTTCGTTATTAACTTTTTATTGTTTGTCTTCCCCCTCTAGAATGAGTTGAATGAGAGCAAGGATAATGTCTATCTAGTTAACAGCACCTAAAATAGTGTGTGACACAAAATAAACACTCCATAAATATTTGCTGAGTGATTGAAATACTTTGTGGAAAATGTGCACTATGATAACCACCTTTTTAAACAGTTTGTGTACCCATCAAATACTATAAAAGGGACAGTCAGATACTATTGACAAATTCCAAATATAATGAATCCAAACTACTGTCATTGCCTAAAAAAGGACATTTACAGGTAAGGGGCATGGGGGAGTAGGATTTCTAAAACAATTTAAGCTTAAATGGATAGGGCTTAATGTCTTAAAGACACTTGCCTTAAGTTTATGTCTTTCAGCTTGTAACGTAGATAAGGTAAGAAGTGAATCTCTTTAAAATTTCTCAGCTGAGCGCAGTGGCTCAGACCTGTAATCTCAGCACTTTGGGAGACCAAAATGGGTGGATCGCTTAAGCCCAGGTGTTCCAGACCAGCCTGGGCAACATGGCGAAACGTCGTCTGTACTAAAAATAGAAAAATTAGCCAGGCATGGTGGCATGCCTGTGGTCCTAGCTACTCTGGGGGCTGAGGTGGGAAAATGGCTTGAGCTCAGGAGGTCGAGGCTGCAGTGAGCTGAGATTGTGAGATCAGGAACACAATCAGCCTGGGCAACAGAGTGAGACTCTGTCTCTAAATAAATAAATAAATAGATTTTATGGGTCTGTATCTTGGCAACACATGCACAATAAATAAAATTTCCCTATTTTTCCCCTAAAGACAAAGTTGCATTTGTAGCCATCACAAAATTAATAGGTACTGTAACTATTATGCTCTGGAACCTTTTCACAGGAATGAGAATTGGGGGTCTGAGTTCCAAACTTAATCAAGCATTTGCTCTATAGCAATCTATGGTAATGATACATCTTAGTGCTTACTGGTTTTTTAGGAAAGTATAATATGTAGAGGTAAGATATAGTCCATTATTAAATGGCCAATAATTTGATTTTATATAACTATTTAGATATTATCTTAAAAACAGATGAAACGTTAGGATAGACACAGCCTAGTACCCTCTAGTTTTATGTAAATATTGGAACAGTGTATGTTTAAGTATTGTCAAGAATATCTTAGCTCATTATTAGACTGTAGCTATAGAAAAGCTCTTTGAAATCTTATCACGAGTATCAGATGTATGTGAGAAAGCATATGGAAGTATTTTATAAACTGTGAAGTATATAAATGTTATTATGGGGAAGGCATAGAACAGGTTTTTGTTTTTTTTTTTTTTAACACTGAGAAAATAGTAAAATTCAGAGATAAAGGTCTGAAAAGGGAACTTGGCAAGAGGCAAGATCTTGGGGGATGCCAGACTCCTCTGGGGGTGAATCTGGTAGTTACTTTAATGCTTTATGCCAAGTAAAACTTCCTGAGTCAAAGGAGACTATTTGTCAATAGACATCCAAGTGGTAGCAAAATAGTTTATATAGCTTAAAATACTGAAAATAATGTATATGTAGATGTCATATAAATTGTAGTGCTGACACGTACTATCTCATCTGACTCTCACAATAATCTTTGTGAGTTAGGTATTCAGATAATTTAAATGATTTATCTAAGTTACTCACCTGTTAAGTGGGAGAACTGAGATTAGAAACCAAGTATTCAGATTTTTAAGTCTTTATTCTTTTGTGCTAGCCCTCTAAGAGGAATTGATAAATAATGGTTTTCCCTAGATAATTTTCAAGTAATTTGGTACGACTGAGATATGTGAGGCACCGACAGATATTAAGGCTGGACAGATCTTCTGATTCCAAAATCAAAGATATATACTTTAAGAATATAAATATTGGAACTGAAATACAATGAATGCTACCTATGGGAAGTTTTAATGATTTTAAATTTTAACAAAATCAACATGAATGAGTAGCAAATATTAACTGGAATATTTAGAAATACCAATTGGACAGCTGTGTGTGTATGTGTGAGTGTGTGTGCATGTATGCTTATAAATAACATTTTGTTATGCATATGGTATAGTAATTTTCCTGGAAAAAAATTTTTCAAGTTCATATGAGATCATCATCATGATAAGAGTAGCTAACACTTTGGTATTCCTCACTACGTGCCAATCACATTTAAGTATCACACATTGATTGCATTTAATCCTCACAACAGTCCTAAATTGGTATTAATGTTACCAGCTTAACAGTTAACAGAGTTAACTCTGTTTGACAGATGAGGAAGCTGAGGTCAGAGAGATTTAAGTCCAAGGTCTTACAGCTATAAGTAGTATTACCAGGATTCTAACCCAGGCACTCCAGCTCCAAAATCTGTGCTTTTAACCACTATATTATGAATATTCCCTGGGTGTCACCTCGGCAAATATAATCACTTTTACATACTCTGAGGTTATATATTCAAATATCTAAAGCACTGTTAACAGAGTTTAAAAGAGCCTCAGTTTATTTGCTTATTCTTGGACAGGAATTATTGGGGAATGGAGGTCATAATTTTCTAATATGAATCACTAAGAAATTTCATGGCCGGGCATGTTGGCTCATGCCTGTAATCCCAGCACTTTGGGAGGCCAAGGCAGGTGAATCATGAGGTCAAGAGTTCAAGACCAGCCTGGCCAAGGTGGCAAAACCTCGTCTCTACTAAAAATACAAAAAAATTAGCTGGGCGTGGTGGCACGCACCTGTAATCCCAGCTATTCGGGAGGCTGAAGCAGAGATTTCTTAAAACCCGGGAGGCGGAGGTTGCAGTGAGCCGAGATTGTGCCACTGTACTCTATTCTGGTCCAGCCTGGGTGACAGAGCGAGACTCTGTCTCAAAAAAAAAAAGAAATTTCAGGGTCCAAGCACCCTGGTTTATGCCTGTAATTCCAGGATCGAAATTTCAAGGACCAAGCACCCTGGTTTATGCCTGTAATCCCAGGATCTTGGGAGGTCAAGGAAGGAGGATTGTTTGAGCTCAGGAGTTGGAGACTAGCCTGGGCAACATAGTGAGACCTGGTCTCTATAAAAAATTAAAATAAGCCAGATGTTGCATTGGCCTGTAGTCCCAGCTACTCGAGAGGCTGAGGCAGCAGGATCACTTGAGCCTAGGAGTTCAAGGGTGCAGTGAGCTATGATTGTGCCACTTCACTGCAGCCTGGGTGACAGAGCAAGCCCCATCTCAAAAAAGAAAAAAAAAAAAAAGAAATTTTAGGACTAAATATGACCCATTTAAGAATTAAATATTGCCAGGAAAAGTTATTCACAGGTGCGTTGGTAAAATATGAGAAGTCATTTGTCCTCCAGCATTTAAGTGATGGTCTGAATTTTGATGTAATTTCTTCTGAGACTCATGGCATTTTATCTTCTTCTGTACTATTTTATTATAAACTGAGAAATGATTTGTGAGTTGGAAAAAGAAAACTTGTTTTTTATTATATATGAATAAAGTCAAAGTAGAAGATGAAGATGACATCAACTGAATAACAAATTATACTTTTAGTTTTTTGTGGTTAAAATGCTATCTTAATTTCCATTTTTTTAAAAAAATTAGTTTTTAGTAGAGATAAGGTCTCATTATGTTGCCCAGGCTGGTCTTGAACCCCTGAGCTCAAGTGATCCTCCTGCCTTGGCCTCCCAAAGTGCTGGGATTACAGGCATGAGCCACCTCACCTGACTGTACTTTTCTTATAATAAAGGGAAGATAATTGTGTTTTCATGGAATAATCTTACCAATGTTTGAGTAGTAAAGTAAAAATTTAAAAATGCAAGTGCTAATTTTTATATCTTTGTTAAAAATGCAGCATTCTTTAGTTTTAAGGGGAAAAATGTATGTCAGTTACTAACTCAAAGCTAGTTTTTGTTCTCTTCAAACTTTCCGTCACACATACATGTAAGCTATAACATCAAATAAGCAGCATTTATGTGATATCTAAATATTCCAGATAGACTATTTCTATGTATTTTTTGGTTTTATTTTAACCTTTAAAATAAATAAGCTTTTATTTATTTTACTTTTATTAAATAAGCTTTGATCTCAGCTCTTCTCTGTTCCATTTCCCCTACAGGCTACCACTACTCTCCCTTTTACATACTCTTCCTGTTTTTGTCATAATTATTTGCAGGAATGACAATCCCAACCCCTCCCCAAAATTGCCACATTCATATCATACAAACTTGGATGACCAAGATTTAATGTAAAGTGATCGTATTGTATAATGGATTTTCAACTCCTAGGTAGTAGAGAAGACATCTCAGTCTGAAAAAGTGAATATAAGGGTAAAATATCTCCAAAATGCTATGTACTTTTAAAGATGATCATCTTGATGCTTTACCCTATTTCATCTATTTGCAGTGGGTATATTTGTAAATATAATTATTGTCTTTAAATTATTTTCTAAGGATAAATTCCAGGTGTGGTATTTATAGAGCTATTAAAATAATATTTAGTGGCTTTTACTATTGCCAAATGTTTGAATTATTTACAAAGCTTTACAAAGCTATAAGTGTGCAAGTATCTGCTCATTTTACCAAAAGCTAGCCAGATTGTTGTATTAATAGTCGTAAATCACGATTATATTTGCTTTCTTATTAACTTGAAATGTCAAAGTTGAGGTGAATTCTTGCTTTTCAATTTTACAATTACAATTCTTATGTGTGTGTGATATTTAAAGAAATGTGAAAATCCCTTTTCACCCTTTTCAGTGTCTAGGGAGCCAGATTTCTTTCCGTCTGTTAATATATAATACAATTTCTCACAAATATGAAAGACCTGGTCTTCAGGTTCTCTAAAATAATTTACTGTGTCAAGTTTTGATAATATTCCTAGCTCTCTGAAAATGATTGAATCAAATAACTATCTATTTTTTTTTCTGCAAACACTACCCACCAGAACAATTTCCGGTTGTTAAATAGTAAAGTCACCATTCCTTTGGTAATGAATATTTAAAGGAACTCCCTTGGAAATGAATTTTGTAATAGGTGATTTTTTATTCTGTTTTTACTCTATGTGATACTGATCCTTGCACTGGATTTCAGTTTGGCAATATGCTTTTTAAAACTGGGAGTCTTAAGGTGACTTTGGATATTAGCATTTTTCACTAAGTTTTTTGGATTTGAAAGTACCTTTTGACATTATTTCTTGGTGAGGCTAAAAAAATTGATAAATAGCTGACAAAGCTCTGTAACCTACAGGTAGGCTAGATCGGTGTTATACATTTCTAATGTCATGGTGATGTTAAAGTAGAGAATTTTGAAGAGTAGAAAATCATAGCTGTCAAAATGCACAAAGATGAACATTCGGAAAGAATTGCTGAATCATCATTGCTTGGCATATAGAGTAGGCGTTCTCATTTCTTTAAAGGTTAACACATGATTATTCCCCTTTATTATATTCTAAACATATATGTACATTTTCTTTTCCTCATAAAGGTTTTCTAACATTTTATTTGGACCGTGTGCAATTCTTTTGACTTTTCTTATTTATCTCTCTAATAGAAATGGGAACATTTTTGAAAAGATGAGAAAACCATACAGGAGAAAAAGATGAGTTATATACATAGAAAATGTCTCATAAATACCCAAAATATGTTATCTTTTCAAAAGCAGGCATCAAAAGGGTATATAAATGCTATGATCTAACTTTGTTAACAAAAAATTATAAAACTACAGCAAATAACCATGAAGGTTTATAGAAAACAGGATTAGAAGTAAATACAGTAATATTTAACAGGGATTACCTAAAATGATATTATAGGGAGATTTTTAAAAACTTTTTTCTGCGTTTTCCAAAATCTCCAACAATGAATATATATTTATAATTAGGGAAATGTGTTTTTGAAAGAAAAAATATTTCTCATGTTACTGCCTCTTAAGTGGCATATCCAAATTTTACATTGATCCAGTTGCAGTTAAGTCTTGTAAGGAACATGAGTATGTACTGTCTGTAACCTGATACTTCGTTCTAGCTTTCCTGCAGCACCACAATTCTTTAAATAGGGATCCTGTGGGGCGGCTGCGGGGGACGGGGGTTGAGGGGTGGCAGGGACCTCGTTCAGTTTTAGTTTAGTTGAAGTAACTAAGTTCAGATACTAAAATTTCAAAAATAAGTATTTGTTTGCCAGAACTATGAACTCATGTATACTAGAAATAACTAGTTAGATAAAATCATGTTTAAGTCCTTTACTTATTTTGAAATAATGCATTTGAATTTTATTATGGATACTCCCTTAATAACGTGAAACTAGTACACAAACTTTCTGGCGTTTCTGATTGATAGACCCCAGAAATTTTGAAGACGACGTAGACTACTTGGAAATTCTAATTTAAACAATCTGCATTTTGGTATTGTATACTTAACAGACAAATAGCTTAAAATTAAAAAATACCTAAAGTAGATTTGTCGTTCCTTTTATTAGTATATTAACTTTAACTTCTTTTAACATAGGGTGTTTAATGACTAATGATTTTCACCTAGTATGGAGTACATAAATATATAGTTGTGACATTCTGTGTTGAAATATTGGCATGTTAACCCATTTGTCCTGTTTAATTAGGAAATAAAGATGGTAGAGCCAGTCGGAAAATGAATAGTTAATCGTGGAGGAGGAGAAAACATAGCTCAGTACTTTGACTAGAGGCAGCTGGGAAAGTGACGTCCTGTAGCATTTGCTGTTCTAGAAAGTACAGAGACACGTAGTGAAAATGGGAGGATCTAGAAGGAGGCTGTCTCCTGTGTAGTGTATATTTATCTGTAAGTGAGCCGTTGGGGAAGGATTGAATACAGAGACGCTGTCTGCTTGCTGCCTTAAGACAGCTAGCTGAATTGCTGATTAACTTTTAAAACACCCAGCTTGGTTTATTTTTCTTAGAATCTGTTGCTAAGACTGGGGACGCTGTTTTCTTTTACAAAGGGAAATCTAAGTTAATTTCAAGGCATTCGAAATGGGGAAAGACTATTATTGCATTTTGGGAATTGAGAAAGGAGCTTCAGATGAAGATATTAAAAAGGCTTACCGAAAACAAGCCCTCAAATTTCATCCGGACAAGAACAAATCTCCTCAGGCAGAGGAAAAATTTAAAGAGGTCGCAGAAGCATATGAAGTATTGAGTGATCCTAAAAAGAGAGAAATATATGATCAGTTTGGGGAGGAAGGTAAGTATTCTCTGTATAGCTTTCTGTCTCTTCAGCTCTGTCTCTTTTTTTTTTTTCTCTCTCTCTCCCAGCCTTTTTCCCCTCTCTCTCAGCTTGTTAAGGTTATCCTTAAATTGGATTCTCAGTCATATCAAAAGTAGAAGGACAAATGTATAATAACAAGGTTTCATCTCTGATCATATGAATGAGTATTGCAGAGCTATGAATGAAATGTCCTTGTTTGCCTTTTTTATTTTAGCATTTTGTATTATACATATTTTATTATTAGACTTACAATGTTAACAATGTATATTTTAAAATAAACCTTGAATTCCCATACCTATTAGTAAATTGTGTCAAAAGTCTTATGAAACCTGTTTCGTTTTCTAATGAATTTTCTGCCAGAACCAATAAAGAGTCTTTAGTCATTTAAAACCTTAAGATTGGCATTTCAGATTCTGAGTAGTTTATACCTTATTCACAAAAACAAAAAGTAGTTTTTTGCCTTTCTTATAGCAAGGCTAGTTTAGATTGAACAAGACAGAGTTGTGACTCTCAGAAGCAGAAGGCGCAGGCATTTAGCTTCTAGTTGTTTTTGGCATTCTGCCTGGAGAGGAAAGAATTTTCCTGATGTCATAAAATACCAGAACAAGTTTTTAGCTTAATTGTAAACAATAATTTTGTGCCAAGAAAATGAAATCTCAGAAATACAATTTTTGACCTAAAATGGCCACCTAGTTAGAATAATTACTGATTTACTTTTAGATAACATTATTTATTTAGAAATTTTACTATCTAGGTATAGAGAAAAGCATGACAACTTCCCTTTCCTCTCCCTGCCATACTTTTGTTTTTTGCATTGTGAGATGAAAAACTAGTGAGCACAGTAAAGGAGGATAATTTCAGATTATCCTTTTCTCATTCTGCATTTTAAATCAGGTTTGTCCGTCACTTCCATATAAACGGGGCTATGAAGTAAGACTATTTTAAATTGCTAATTGATAACACAAAAAACTTTAATTTGTACTGGTTTGGGGATTTTCAACTTTTAACATCAGGACTAAGTTATTTTATTATTAGTTTTTCTCCCAAAATACTGGCTTTCAAATCACTGTAGCTATGAAAACTTGTTATCCCTTTGATTCCTTTATTACATTTAACATCAAATTTTCCTACTTAGAAATATATCCTTAAAATATAGTCAAGCAGTGACTGCTTATTTTGAATGAAACAAATTAAATGTAGACAAGCAGGGTGATTGTATACAGAGGGTTTTTTCCTTTTTGTTTTGTTTAGCTTTTTTGGTCTATGAGTTGCCCAAAATTGAAGTTTATGTTGCTGGTTTTGGTGTGGTGAGGACCTACAGTGTCAGGTTCTTACAAAGTAAATATTGAAAAAGGCAAATACTGGGCAGTTCAATCTTGCATGATACCTATGGCCATATTACCCAAAATATCATGACTTGGTTTATCTCAAAAGCTAAGCAGGAATCTGAGATACTACCAATAATGTACTACTATTTCTAAAGGAGTAATTTTGTAATTTTGTAAAGAAATTCACAAACATGGAATGACACCGTGAATTCCTGTGAAAAAGCAGAGATCCACTGCTTTGTTTTTAAAATATTTTGCAACAATTCACTGATAGCTCAAGTTTGTGGCTAAGCCATTGGATTCAGGGTTTAGTAAGGATATTTGTCTTCAGAATTTTCAAGTCACCAAATGATACATTTTTCTTGATTTAACATTATCTCTTAATAGTGCTTTTCTAGAGTGATTTTTCTCATTTGATTTTTATTGGTCATTACACAGTGAGTGAATTTTTTAAAAACTAAATCACCCTGAATCTGTATACCCTGGGTTTTTTTTTTTAACTTACATAATTGATATAAGTGATAGAAGGAAAGAGTGAGGAGAGAATACCTTTTTTAAAACATAGAAATATATTATGCAGAAATACCATTCTCTAGTTATAGGTTACTTGAAAATACAATTGAATGGGCCAGGCGCCGTGGCTCATGCCTGTAATTCCAACACTTTGGGAGGCCGAGACAGGCGATCACCTGAGGTCAGGAGTTCGAGACCAGCCTGGCCAACATGGTGAAACCCTGTCTCTACTAAAAATACAAAAATTAGCTAGGTGTGGTGGCAGACACCTGTAATCCCAGCTACTTGGGAGGGTGAGTGGGAGAATCACTTGAACCCAAGAGGCAGAGGTTGCAGTGAGCCGAGATCGAGCCACTGCACTTCAGCCTGGGCGACACAGCGAGACCTCATCTCAAAAAAAGAAAAGGAAAAAAGAAAATACAATTGAATGAAAGTTATTTGAATTATTTTTTAGAATTATTCTTCCTTCACAGGAAAGTATTATATTTATTTGCCGTTTATTCAGAATATCTCATTTATTCTATTAAAAAATCCCATTTAGATACACTGTGAAAGCAGGGGGAAACATTTTTTCTCTTTGCCTTTTATTTATCTCCAGACGTGGTTCCATAGGTGTCTCCAGTAGTAACAAAACACTGAACTTTAGGACTATGGAAACACTATTAATTTACCTGGTATCCTTCTTCCCGCTCCCCCCAAGTTATTACAGTGTTGGGACTTAGAGCTGGGATGATGGGAATAAGGAACCATAAACTGAAAAGTATATAAGTTGCATATGCTAAATTTATGTATTTAGGAGTGAAAGAACCAGTAATCCAGAACACAGTATATTTGTGTTCTGAATATTCACAATTTAAAATGCTTTGTTTTAAAAACAGTTGGCTAGCTGGGTGAGGTGGCATATGCCTGTAGTCTCAGCCAATAGGGAGGCTGAGGCTGAAGGATTGCTTGAGCCCAAGAGTTTGAGTCCAGCCTTTGCAACATAGCAAGACCCTACCTCTAGAAAAAACAAAGGAAAGAAAAAAAATACGGATAACTCAAATTTACTTTTAGGAATCTATAAAAGGGAAACAAAAACATGTCCACACAAAGACATGTACCTGAATGCTTATAGCAGCATTATTTATAATAGCCCCAAACTGGAAACAATCTGAAAGCACCATAAATTGGTGAATTAAACAAAATGTGCTATATACATTCAATGAGGAACTATTTAGCAATAAAAGGACCAATTTGTGAAACATGCTACACCATTGATGAACCTCAGAAACTATGCTAAATGAAAGAAGCCAGATGTAAAAGACTATATATTGTATGATTTTATTTATGTGAAATGTCTGGAAAAGGCCAGTATATAGAAAAAGAAAGCAGATCTTTCTTGCCTAGGACTTGAGGTGGGAGCGGGGATTAGCTACAAATAAGAACTAGAGAATTCTTTGGAATGATGGAAATGTTCTATAACTGGATTGTGATGATGGTTATACAACTCGATCAATTTACTATAATCAATTGAATTGTATTTGTACAATAGGTTAATTTTATATATGTAATAAATCTTTTTAAAAATAAAATTTCTCTATAGTTGAATCATTTGAAAACAAAAACCACAGAACTATAGAAATTTAAAATTGGATTCTGAACCACTCTCTAAAGTTTTAGGTTTAGTCTTGAATAGTTTAGTGGATGTCAACAAAAATTTGTGTTAAGAGATTTAAAAGAAAAGATTTTCAATAACACATCCTCATTCTAGTTTTCTAATTTTTCTTTTTTTATGCTTTCCTTATTTTGTTATTGCATATGATTTATTCAGTAACTTCAAATATTAAAAGGTAGTGTTTAAATGATAAAACTTGTATTTATTAATCTTTATACTAGTTCTGTTCTTTAACTTATATAGCTAGCTGGATTTTTTTTTAATTCACTGTGTGTTCTAAAAACATGTAAGTAAATTTGATTTTTGTGAATTAAAACTGTTTAAAAAATCTCAGAATCTCATTATTTGATAACTGAAGTCTTGCTGTAAATCTGGATTTTTACATATTAGATCTCCTTGGATGGAGTAAGAGTTATTAAAGTATTATCATGTTTTTTTCTTTGCAATCTGAATTTTTCTCCAGTGTTTCTTCTTTTGGAAACTTTTAGTCAACCTTAACTAATTAGTGGGAATCATTGTTATAGATAGTATTCCAAACACATATTTGGTTTGGGACTGCAAACTGGTTGACTGGTTAGTTGTAAAATAATAGCAGTCTTGCTAAATCATAGGCAAATGTTGCTTCTCTAGTGCATTTTTTGATCACACAAAGTGATGACGGTGTCTAGAAAACATTTTGAATAGCAGAGGGAATCCAATTGGATATTAAACATTTCCATTAGCGTTCAAAATGTACATGATTAAGAACTGACCATATAGTTAATGTGACATTACTTATAATTTTATGTGCTAGACAATGCAAGTGATACTTGCATAATGATGTATATTATAGTGGCATGAATTTTGGTAGGATTTTTTTCTTTTTTTTGTTGTTTTTGAGACAGAATCAGTCTCCTGAGTAGCTGGGATTACAGGCGTGCGCCACCACGTCTGGCTAATTTTTGTATTTTTAGTAGAGGCGAGGTTTCACCATGTTGGTCAGGCTGATCTCGAACTCCTGAACTCATGCTCCACCCACCTTGGCCTCCCAAAGTTCTGGGATTATGGGTGTGAGCCACCGTGCCCAGCCTAGGATTTTTTTCATTCATTAGAGTAGCTTCGTTCTTTGTCTGAGCTGCATAGTTGACTGTTTAATAGTGTCTAGGAAAACCTCAAAGCTGCATTGGAGTCTTTTTATCAGCTTTGATAAGTTACTTCAGACTTTGTATGAATCTTCTCAGAGACTTTGTAATTATGACCGAATTGCCCTTTTTGGCAGAGGAGGAAGAGGTTTTCCAGAAAGCCAAACCCATGATGTAATAAATTAAAACATTATTCTTTCTTTTCATGAATTCATTATGGGTGCAAGTATTTAAATTTTGTCTTATAAGAGGCTAGATTGGGCAGGCTGATTTACCCAGTTTACTTAACTCAGTTAAATAATTATACTCCCTTAAGTCTATGGGATGAAGGATAAAATGATTTAAATAATTTAAGCATTGGTTGAGTCACTTTGGTCATGACCTTGAGCTACATATTATTCTATCATTAAAAAAAAATCTGCCATTACCTTTTTAACATTTGGAGTTATACTACTAAAATTTATAAAAGGGAAATTTGGATGAGCTGCTTATGAAAAGATCTTGTCCTGCTTATACTTGTCATTCTACGAGGAATTTCCCTAACTGCTATTTGGATATATTGTTCAATACATATTTTGGCAATTTTCAGATTATTAGGTCTCTCTTGATCTCTCCAGATTTCTATTCATGGATGAAGGTAAAAATTTTAGATATCACTTGAGACCCTGTTAGATGAAATAGAGTAGATATATACCTTTTAATGGAAGAAGCCAAATGTAGGATAAGACGTAAGCAAAACTAAGTTTCTTTAAAGTATGCTGTGTGTTAGTGGCATTTTAAATTGTTAAATCTCTCATATATGTATATGTGTGATTATATTTTACATTGTTTTTGCTTCTGCCTTTGTCTCTGTACCGATACTCAAGACACCTTTTTTAGTTTTGATTTAGAAGGACTTTAGGAATTAGTTCATTCCCTTCATTCACTAAGCATGAATACCTACCATTTTCAGCCCTGTATGCATGAGCAGTGCAAAATAAATATATTTCCTGCCTTCAAATCACTCACTGTTTGGAGATATTAGAATCTCCTAGCTTAATCTGTTGGATTTTTCATAGTTTTATGATTTTTAGATTCTTTTCCTGCTTATTTCTTGATCTGTATTGACCCCTTAAAAGATCACCATACTGTTGTTTTTTGAGTTTTAGTAGAACATTTCTTTCATACATAGTGGAAAATGTTGTTTCAAATATAATCTTTTGTGGGTTAAATATTACTTAGTGGAACCCTTAAGCAAAGGGTCAAAAAGTCACTATATTGTTGCCTGAGGTGGACTGTTCACAAGAGACAGAAATAACCCATATAGAGGCCTTACGTGTCAAAGTTTACAGCTCTTGATTTCAGTCTTCTTACAAGCATTGAAATTAACGCTAAGATGTGATATGCCTAAAAAATTTGGTATCTAGGTAGGAATGACGATCGTAGTGTCTAAAAAACCATTTTTCATAGTGTCCTCATTATTAGAATTTTTTTCACTCTCTGACACAGAGTTCTATTTTAATTCTTTTTTTTTTTTTTTTTGAGATGGAGTTTTGCTCCTGTTGCCCAGGCCGGAGTGCAATGGTGCAGTCTTGGCTCACTGTAACCTCTGCCTCCCAGGTTCAAGCGATTCTCCTGCCTCAGCCTCCCAAGTAGCTGGGATTATAGACATGTGCCACCATGCCCAGCTAATTTTGTATTTATAGTAGAGACGGGGTTTCACCATGTAGACCAGGCTGGTCTCGAACTCCTGATCTCAAGTGATCCACCCGACTCGGCCTCCCAAAGTGCTGGGATTACAGGTGTGAGCCACTGCACCTGGCCCTATTTTAATTCTTAAACAGTAAAAGATGATCTGAAATAAAACTAGTTAGAATGAATATGGTATTTTTATTACATTATATTTTTAGATATTTCTATTTTATTTATATATAAACAGTATGAATATGGTATTTTATATTTTGCTATATATTTTATTAATATATTTATATTTTTAAATGTTATATATATTGTTTGATTGTAATAAAAATTAAAGATTTAAGTTCTGCACTTTGTGTTGATTGTTGAAGACCTTCCAACTGACATCTTTTAAAAACTTATATATTTATAAGTAGATACTTTTATAATTTATATGCTTCAGCATGCCAGATCAGTAGTTTATAAGACAAGGAGTTCCCAGTTTTATTTTCTTTTTTCTTTTTTTTCTTTTTTTTTTTTTTGAGACAGAGTCTCACACTGTTGCCCGGGCTGGTGTGCAGTGGTGCGATCTCAGCTCGCTGCAACTTCTGCCTCCCAGGTTCAAGTGATTCTCCTGCCTCAGCCTCCTGAGTAGCTAGTATTACAGGTGCCCGCCACCACAACTGGCTAATTTTTTGTATTTTTAGTGGAGGCGGGGTTTCACTATGTTGGCCAGGCTGGTCTCAAACTCCTGACCTCATGATCTGCCTGCCTCGGCCTCCCAAAGTGTTGGGATTACAGGCATGAGCCTCTGCGCCCGGCCTTATTTTATTTTTCTTACTTACCCGTGGAACAAAGAATCAGGAATAAATATTAGAGATGCTGATTTGGCCGGAAGCAGTGGCTCACACTTGTAATTTCAGCACTTTGGGAGGCCAAGGCAGGCAGATCACCTGAGGTTGGGAGTTCGAGACCAGCCTGACCAACATGAAGAAACCTCGTCTCTACTAAAAATACAAAATTAGCCGGGCGTGGTGGCGCATGCCTGTAATCCCAGCTACTCGGGAGGCTGAGGCAGGAGAATTGTTTGAACCTGGGAGGCAGAGGTTGCGGTGAGCCAAGATTGCGCCATTGCACTCCAGCCTGGGCAAACGAGCGAAACTCTGTCTCAAAAACACAAACAAACAAACAAAAATGCTGATTTGGAGGAAGAATTTGAAAACTTAAGAATTTAATTTAGGATGTAATCATCAAGAGTTTTATAGCTGTTCTGTATTTAGTTAAAGTGGCATTTCTGGCCAATATTAATACATTTTAATGTAAGTTAGCCAAAATTTATTAGCAATACAGTTTTTGAAAGTTTAACTTTTAAGAGTTGCAAGCTTTTTTCTAATCATGCTTATCTCTTCAATTAGGGTTGAAAGGAGGAGCAGGAGGTACTGATGGACAAGGAGGTACCTTCCGGTACACCTTTCATGGCGATCCTCATGCTACATTTGCTGCATTTTTCGGAGGGTCCAACCCCTTTGAAATTTTCTTTGGAAGACGAATGGGTGGTGGTAGAGATTCTGAAGAAATGGAAATAGATGGTGATCCTTTTAGTGCCTTTGGTTTCAGCATGAATGGATATCCAAGAGACAGGAATTCTGTGGGGCCATCCCGCCTCAAACAAGATCCTCCAGTTATTCATGAACTTAGAGTATCACTTGAAGAGATATATAGTGGTTGTACCAAACGGATGAAGATTTCTCGAAAAAGGCTAAACGCTGATGGAAGGAGTTACAGATCTGAGGACAAAATTCTTACCATTGAGATTAAAAAAGGGTGGAAAGAAGGCACCAAAATTACTTTTCCAAGAGAAGGAGATGAAACACCAAATAGTATTCCAGCAGACATTGTTTTTATCATTAAAGACAAAGATCATCCAAAATTTAAAAGGGATGGATCAAATATAATTTATACTGCTAAAATTAGTTTACGAGAGGTAAGTTGGTAGGACCTAAAATCCTAAGACCAAATAATTATGTAGTTGATCATAGGGAGTGTATCTAGATAATAGCTAACATTTATTTAATGCCTATTATACATTAAAAATAATTACTATAACAATCCTCTAAGATAGTACTAGTATTATACCTCTTTTATGGATGTGATTATATTTTCTAACTTTAGTTACTTATAATTAAAGTGTCAAGTGTTAACTGGATTGTGTACTATGAGGCTGCTTTTACAAATGTGGTTTATGAGATCTGCATTGGTAATCTCAATACATTAGTCTTTGTATATAGGGTTTGTTCTAAAGTTGTTAATATGGAGTAATAATTGCATAACAAAAAAGATTAGAAGAAAATAATTTATAATTCACTATAAATAAATTTGTATACATTTATATTAATAAAAATACATTTATAAGTGCATATAAATATATACATTTATAAATTATAATGGTACTACGTTAATACAATTATTATTTGAGTTCTTATTTGCACTATTTTTTTTTTTTTTTTGAGACAGAGTCTTGCTCTGTCACCCACAGCGCAATCTCGGCTCACCGCAACCTCTGCCTCCGGGTTCAAGTGATTCTCTTGCCTCGGCCTCCTAAGTAGCTGGGATTACAGGCGCCCCCCACCACACCTGGCTAATTTTTGTATTTTTAGTAGACACGGGGTTTTACCATGTTGGCCAGGCTGGTCTTGAATTCCTGACCTCAGGTGATCCACTCGGCTTGGCCTCCCAAAGTGCTAGGATTACAGGCATGAGCCACCACGCCTGGCCTATTTGTACTATTTGTCAAATTGGATTGTAACTTTGCAAATATGGTCATAGCAGTTCCCTGCTTCAAATTCTTAAATTGCTCTATATAACCTCTATCATAAAGTCCAAACTCTTTAGCTTAAAATAAGTCATTTTAAATCTGATGTCTACCCATAAAATGTATATGCACTTCCCCAAGTTTGCTCTATTATTATTATTTTTTTTTTGAGATGGAGTCTCGCTCTGTCACCCATGCTGGAGTGCAGTGGCACAATCTCAGCTAGTACTGCAGCCTCCACCTCCCAGGTTCAAGTAATTCTCCTGCCTCAGGCTCCTGAGTAGCTGGGATTACAGGCGCCCGCCACCATGCCCAGCTGATTTTCATATTTTTAGTAGCGATAGGTTTTCACCATGTTGGCCAGGCTCGTCTTGAACTCTTGACCTCAAGTAATCCGCCCACCTCGGCCTCCCAAAGTGCTGGGACTATAGGCGTGAGCCACTGCACCTGGCCCAGTTTGCTCGATTATTATCTTGTATACTTGAGCTGTACTCTATGGAACACTATTGTTTCTTACCCTGCTCTAATACCTACCTGCTACTGCCCAATGCTTAGTTCAAGCATCCTCTACTCCCGGAATCTAAGGGGTTAAGTTGGGTGCTCTTTCTCTTACAAAAGACCTCCATGCTTACCTCTGTTCTTACACTATACAGTATTATAATGGCTAGTTTGCTTCTATGTTTCTGTGAGTTCCTTGTGCATTCCTTGAGCTGGGGTCTGTGTTCATGGTCCCTATAAGGCTCACCATCTAGCCAGAATGTGTGGCATATAGTAAATGCTCAGTAAACATTTGTTATCTAAAACAAATATATTTCTTGTCCTAATACTTTCCAGAGAAATAGTTGCTCCTATCCTGTTCTTTCCAGTCCTGAATTTCTCCCTCTTCTCCCATTCCAATCCCTGCATCTTGAATGTATTAATAGCAGCTTCAAAATAACCATGTCATTCCAGGGCAATGTGGAATATATCCTTTACTTCTCTTTTACCTTTTCTTTTTTTTTTTTGGTAACATATCTAATAATGCATGTCCTGAAGGAATTTTCCTTTTTCTTCTTTTCTTTTCTTTTTTTTCTTTTTCTTTCTTTCTTTCTTTCTTTTTTTTTTTTTTGAGACAGTTTTGCTCATGTTGCCCAGGCTGGAGTGCAATGGCACGATCTCGGCTCACTGCAACCTCTGCCTGCTGGGTTCAAGTGATTCTCCTGCTTCAGCTTCCTGAGTAGCTGGGATTACAGGCGTGTGCCACCACGCTCGCCTAATTTTGTATTTTTAGTAGAGACGAGGTTTCTCCATGTTGGTGAGGCTGGTCTTGAACTCCTGACCTCAGGTGATCTGCCCGCCTTGGCCTCCCAAAATGTTGGGATTACAGGTGTGAGCCACCATGCCTGACCTCTGAAGGAATTTTCTAATGAGGAAAAAAAATTTATAACTATTGTTATTCTTTTGGAGGTTAAAGTTTTACCTTAGTGGTATTATCCTTTACCATCTGGTAATATTTGTGCTTAGATTTTTGAGTTTTGAAGTGTTTTCATTTTATTTTATTTGGTCCATTTTAGGCATTGTGTGGCTGCTCAATTAATGTACCAACACTGGATGGAAGAAACATACCTATGTCAGTAAATGATATTGTGAAACCCGGAATGAGGAGAAGAATTATTGGATATGGGCTGCCATTTCCAAAAAATCCTGACCAACGTGGTGACCTTCTAATAGAATTTGAGGTGTCCTTCCCAGATACTATATCTTCTTCATCCAAAGAAGTACTTAGGAAACATCTTCCTGCCTCATAGAATGAAGAACTTTGTTACACATATTTTGATAAGGCACTGAAAATATAAAAGGACTGGCAGTTTACTGATGTAGATGTGAATTCTGTATAAAGATGTGTAAATTCTTTTGAGGGTTCATTAAATTGCATGAATAGAGACGGGTCAAATAAATAGGCAAAAGGGATTTTTACAGTTAGAGATAAAAGAGAAAACCATTCACTGTATTTTATTTCATTTATCCTGATTCAGATATTTTTAGTAATTTGCTTATATGTAAAAGTTGTTTTTTGTGGAGTCAGTGGATATATTTCTAATAAAGTGCTAGACTATCCAATTACTTAATTTCTTATACCTTTAGATAATCAGTATGAAAAGTTCCCATTTATAATGGAAATGAAAATTCTTAACTAAACTATACATGTAATATGTATTTCTAGAAGAGAATAAAAACCCAAGTCAGTTATTAGATTTAAACCACCTTCTGAAATGCTGCTATAGGGCTGGTATCTGTAAAAGAATATCCTGATGCATCTGTTTCACCATTTTGATTTTTAAAGTATGCTGTAGCATTTCTTAATAACATCGTTGTGATGTTCTTAAGGCAGATGTTTCTTCATAAAAAGGAAAGTAATGGCAATTTCTCTCCTGTGGAAATCCCAATTGCTTGAATTACTGATATTTTAGAAATAGACTTTTTAAAATGCCATATGTAATTTTATGCAAGTTGACTATATATCTTGTACTTAATAAATTATAGGCTCATTTTGTTCTCTGCTAGTTTAAAGTAATTTGTTTAATAATAGATGTGTTTTTAGAGGAAATGCTGTTACTTGGAATTAATTTTCCAGTTATACAGTCTTCTATAACTTACTAATAATATTCTATATGTACTTTATGTAATTTCCCTAAAAAGAATGAACTACCACTACACTATGGTGTTAAACCAAAATATAGGGAAAATAAACACTAACTGCTGCTTATGGATAATGTTGCAACTACTTGTTATGCATATAAATATTTTACTTTTTCACATGTATAGATTGCATTTCTTAGGTGTTTTAATTTTTTAAATATATTTATGTTTTAAAAATTTAGTTTTGTTTTCTGTTTTATAACTATAGTGAGAATGATGTTTTGAAACAAAATTTTTGGTTATAAAATAGTTTTCAGGATTACATATATATATACTGGATCCTATCACCTTTTAGTAGAATATGAAATATTCTTTTAGAAATCCAATATAAATAGCTTTATAATAGCCATATTCTTTATTACTTTATTGAGATATAATTTACATGCCATAAAGTTTACCCTTAAAATATACAATTCAGTGGTTTTTAGTGATATTTACAAAGTGGTACAATCATCATCACTTTCTAATTCCAGAATATTTTCATCACCCGAAAAAGAAATCCTAAATCCATTAGCAGTTACTTCCCATTCTTCCCTTCCTCCAGCCCCTGAAAACACTACCATCTACTTTTCATCTGTATGGATTTGTCTGTTCTGGACATTTCACATAAATAGACTCAAACAATATATGGCTTTTTTTTTTTTTTGGTCTGGCCTCTTTCATTTCGCTTAATGTTTTCAAGGTTCATCTATGTTGTATCACGTATCAGTACTTTATTTTTTGTGTGGCACATCATATGGATATACCACAATTTGTTTATCTTTTCATTAATTATGGGCATTTGGCTTATTTCTACTTTTTTGGCTATTATAAATAATGCTGCTGTGAAAATTTGCGTGCAAGTTTTTGTGTTTCAATTCTCATGGGTATATACCTAAAAGTGGAATTTCTGGGAGTAACCATATATTTGAGTTGCAAATGGAAAATGCTTGAAAAAAATGCCACAGAATTCAGCTAATCGTATTTATTACTCTAATTCATACATGATTCCTCTATAACTGTCTCTCTGAATGACAGTTAAAACTCCCTACAGAAGTGTGAACATTACAGAAATTTTCTCACAAGTCTAAAGATCTAGATCTGAAAAGCATCAGTCAACGTGGTGACTGATAGTGGTTTCTGTTTTAAACCCATCATTATTTATTGCAATTTTCTTGATTAAGCATTTTCTCCCAGGTAAAATAAATGATTTATAGATAGATATATAATAATCTTTGGATTAAAAAGTTTTTTTAAGCAGAGAATTATTATTCTAGTAGTAAATAAATTTACATAACTACACAAAACCAGTATACCAGTATCTCTCTTATCTTAAAGGATATTGACAATGCTTTAGCATGTAGTAAGTGCTCAGTTTTTATGTGTTGAATGTTGAATTAAAAGTAGTAATGAGTAGAGTTTTAAAGTTTTTTAATTTATTTTTTCAAATTATGAGAGTACTTTTTATTTTAAAATGTTTTCTTTAAATTCAACCAGGTTCTTGGATAGCCGGAATAGTTTTGAAGTACTATAGATCCCATAAAGAAGATGTTTATCTTCCCTAAAAGAAAAACCACAAATTGCTTATGTTAAAAAAAAAAAAAAAAAAAGAAGAAGACGACAAAGGCCAGGCACTGTGGCTTATGCCTGTAATCCCAGCACTTGGGGAGACTGAGGCAGGGGAAAATCAAAACTTGAGTCCAGGAGTTTGAAACCAGCCTTGGCAACATAGTAAGACTCCATCTCTACAAAAAATTTAAAAATTAGCTGAGCCTGGTAGCATGTGCTGTAGTCCCAACTACTTGGGAGGCTGAGGTAGGAGGATTACTTGAGCCCAGGAGGTAGAGGCTATAGTGAGCCCTGATTGCACCACTGCACTCAGCCTGGGTGACAGAGTGAGACCCTCTCTCAAAAACAAAAAACAAGTATAAGCCAAGGTGATTAATGGCCTGCTAATAGAGGTATTTTGTTTGGCCAGCTCAGTGGTTTAAAAACTATTTTTTAATTAGAATGCTTTTTAGGCAAGACATGGACTCTTCTGTTGCCACTGACCTACCATTATCTATTGCATTACATAAAGCTGCTTCACATGTTTAGTTATATTGCCTGGGCCTCTGAAAGCATCTGAGTTAGTCACATCTACTGTAGCTCATCACTCCTGCCTCTCTTGTTAGCCTTCCTTGGAGACAAGGAGTTGAAAATACTCTTGTTTGTTTATTTTTGGGAAACTGTCATTCAAATAGTTATGATGGATAAAGGAAATTAATATATGTGATTAGACTCAGTAAATGGCTCAGAAGGGACTATCTTCATATTCCAAGGACTATTTACATAACCTCAAAGAGTTAAGACTAAATATCATTCTTAATCTAAAAATAATTTTTATCTACTAACGTGTAATGTAGTATACTGCCTATATGTCTGACTTCATGTATACACGGTTTATTTTTTACCCTTTATGGAGAAGTATAGAAAAAAAATGTGGCATGTTACTTTTAAATAATAGCTTAATCAAAATGTGAGTAAATAGATGAAGTTTTATAGAGTAAATATTTCAGCCTTTTAAATTTTTTTGTGATACTTCTAATTCATAAAATTCATAAAACATTTGGAGCTGGAAATAATTTTTAAAATCCCATTTTCTAGATAAAGAAGTAAACCCAGAGAGGCTAAGTGGCTTGTCTGCGGTTAAAGAACAGGTTTGATGTATTCAAAACTCTTCTGGTCATTAAAAAATAAAAGAAAAAAAAAAAAAGGAGAGCAGGCCGGGTGCAGTGGTTCATGCCTGTAATCCCAGCACTTTGGGAGGCCGAAGCAGATGGATCACTTGAGGCTAGGAGTTCGAGACCAGCCTGGTCTACATAGTGAAACCCCCTCTCTACTAAAAATACAAAAATTAGCCAGGCATGGTGGCAGGCACCTGTAATCGCAGCTACTTGGGAGGCTAAGGCAGGAGAATCGCTTGAACCTGGGAGGTGGAGGTTGCAATGAGCTGACATCATGCCACTGCACTCCAGCCTGGGCTACGTGGCAGAGGCAGACTGTCTCAAAAAAAGGAAGCTGGAAAGGGAATTCTTATTCTCAGTGCCATTTTTCTCCAGTATGCCATTGATATCCCCTGTTTCTCAATTTCCAAGACTAGATTAAATTCTTTTACAGCTCATTTGCTAGCCAAGTGTGGTGGCTCACACCTATAATACTAGCACTTTGGGAGGCTAAGGCAGAAGGATTGCTTGAGCCTAGGTATTCAAGACCAGCCTGGGCAACATAGCAAGACTCCATTTAAATATTAAAAAGAAAAGTTAATTTGCCTATTTATTTGTGTAGTCTGTGTAATTTAGCATATATATTTGAAATATATTCGGTCATTTAGGAGCATACAAAGTTATAATTTGGTGCTCACTAGAAAGCTTTTGAAACATTAATTACAAAAACAGGCTTTTTCTTTTTAAGGATATTAATAGCAGTAATAGTCCATAATTGGGCTGTGTCCTTCATTAGTTTACAAATATATATGCCAATGTTATTCTCAAAATAGTGTAAGGCCACATCTGAGCAAAAAACAAGCATATTATTTTAATTTACATAAATAACAAATGAAGATTTTTACAAGTAAAATACTATTCAAATATTAAATTATTGTAAAAAGAAAAAGAGAGGAAAGAAAAAAGGCGAGAGAAAAAGAAGGGGGGAAGAAAGGAAGAAAAAAACCCTGCAGATTTTATTGAGAAGAAAAGTTTGTAATGACAAATAACATACGGAATCTCTACAAACATTTGCAAATATTGTAACTCCTCCCAAACTAAAAATTCGTTAGTACATCTTCTCTCCAGCTGTTAGAATTTTGGTTTGTGTAAACTTAGTTCTTGAGGTTTTTTTTTTTTTATACTTTAAGTTCTAGGGTACACGTGCACAATGTGCAGGTTTGTTACATATGTATACATGTGCCATGTTGGTGTGCTGCACCCATTAACTCGTCATTTACATCAGGTATATCTCCCAATGCTATGCCTCCCCCCTCCCCCCAACCCACAACAGGCCCTGGTGTGTGATGTTCCCCTTCCTGTGTCCAGGTGTTCTCACTGTTCAATTCCCACCTATGAGTGAGAACATGCGGTGTTTGGTTTTTTGTCCTAGTTTGCTGAGAATGATGGTTTCCAGCTTCATCCATGTCCCTACAAAGGACATGAACTCACCCTTTTTTATGGCTGCATAGTATTCCATGGTATATATGTGCCACATTTTCTTAATCTAGTGAGTTTTTTTTTTTTTTTAAGGCATGGTCTTGTTGTGGCCAGAGCGCAGTAGTGCAATCTGGGCTCACTGCAGCCTCGACCTCCCAGGCTCAAGCCAATCCTCTCACTTCAGCCTCCCCTGAGTGACTGGAATTACAGGCGTGCCCCTCCATGCCTGGCTAATTTTTGTATTTTTTGTAGAGATGGAGTTTCACCATGTTGCCCAGGCTGAGCCATTATTAATTGAGATAATTTTAAGAAGTGGAAACCAGAGTTTGGAAAAAAGGAAATAAGAGTAAAGCGAATGGTTGAGGAAGATGAGAAATTTTTGATGCAGACTTACACATAAGAAATAAAGCCAAGGCCGGTTGTGGTGGCTCATGCCAGCACTTTGGGAGGCTGATGCAGACAGATCTCTTAAGCCCACGAGTTCGAGAACAGTCAGGGCAAAATAGCACAACTCCATCTCTACAAAAAATACAAAAATTAGCCCAGTGTGGTGGGGCACTCCTGTAGTCCCAGCTACTTGGGAGGCTTAGGCGGGAGGCTGATTTGAGCCCAGGAGGCAGAGATTATAGTAAGATCACGCCATTGCTCTCCAGCCTGGCAACATAGCCAGACTGTGTCTCAATCAATCAATCAATCAATATAGCTAGAGGTAAAAACCACTGCTGCTGTTTTTGCTAAAGGGATGCCATTGAAATGGATACAAAAAGCCTGGATGGGAAGTAGTTTTGTAAGATGAATTTAAAATTTATATAATAATAATAATATAATTTCTATATAATAATATAATATAAATTATATTATATTCTTATATAACTATTTCTCGAGCTCAAGAAATATTTATTTTATTTATTTATTTATTTATTTATTATTTTTGTTGTTGTTGTTGAGACGGAGTCTCGCTCTTTCGCCCAGGCCAGACCTGCAGTGGCGCTATCTTGGCTCACTGCAAGCTCCACCTTACGGGTTCACGCCATTCTCCTGCCTCAGCCTCCTGAGTAGCTGGGATTACAGGCGCCCGCCACAGCGCCTGGCTAAATTTTTGTATTTTTAGTAGAGACGGGGTTTCACCGTGTTAGCCAAGATGGTCTCCATCTCCTGACCTCGTGACCTGCCCGCCTCGGCCTCCCAAAGTGCTGGGATTACAGGCGTGAGCCACCGTTCCCGGCTTAGTTATGTTTATCTGAGTCAGTTAAGTAAAAGTTGCGTAATTGTTTTTTATCTTAAGTATACATTTTGCATCTCTGTGACTGGGGATGAAGAGGTTCAAGAAATGAGATTGGCCGAATCAATGGCTCACGCCTGTAATCCCAGCAATTTGGGAGCCCGAGGTGGGCAGATCACTTGAGGTCAGGCCTTCCAGATCAGCCTGGCTAACATTGCAAAACCCCGCCTCTACTAAAAATACAAAAATTAGCCAGGCATGGTGGCAGGTGCCTGTAATCCCTGCTACTTGGGAGGCTGAGGAAGGAGAATCACATAAACCTGGGAAGTGGAGGTAGCAGTGAGCCGAGATGGAGCCACTGCACTCCAGCCTGGGTGACAGAGTGAGACTCCATCTCAAAAAAAAAAAGAGAGAGATGAGATTAACTGAAAATCATAAGATCTGAAAAGTTTAAACATTAGGAATGAGGTTAGACTTTTTAAAAATCGCCTTCTTGATGTGCCTATTATGTTTAACAAACCAAAAATGAATTTGCAAGCATTTTATTGAAGCTATGAAAATGGGAGATCCTGAAAAATTTCTAGTGATCAAGGAATTGTAAATCATATAGTATTTATTATTACTAATTAAATGCACTCTTATCCTCTTTATTTAATACAATCTTCATTTTAGTGAATCTAAAAACTGTCTTCTTAGGGTTCTGCCTAAAACTATTTTTTTTCCCATGACAACTTAAATCCTAATCGTTTTCTTATCTCAGTGCTTTCAGAAACATATCTGCTTCAGACTGGGAAATTATATTTTACTATGGCTTTTATACATTACACTCCCTTACTTATGAAGGAAACCTTGAAAATTGGCACAGCTAACTTCAGAGTAGTAATTACACAATAGGAATAGTTAGACATTTTATACTTTTTTCCCAGAATATTTTATGTATAAATTTTGGAAGAAATTAATCAGATGTTAAAATTGGAAACCAGGCTTAAGATGGGGCTTAGTATTATTTAAAATTAGTTGCTAGGTTATATAGGCTTATTCTCATTAAGTTTGAAGATGGTATATAAAGTTATATCACTTCTGTTTTGGCACCAAAAAAAGGTAGACTTATATATCACAAAATTTATACAATATAAACTGTATTATTTAACCAAAAGAATGTAACTTAAAATAAGTCAAACATTTTAAAATGAAATTGATATCTTATTTTGATTTACAGTTAGAATCTTGAGGTGTTGCATATGAGAAATGAATTTATTTTACTTATTTATAGAAATGAGGTCTTGCTCAGTCAACCAGGCTGGAGTGCTGTGGCACCATCTTAGCTCATTGCAACCTAGAATTCCTGGCCTCAAACAATCCTCCTGCCTCAACCTCCCAAGTAGCTGGGATTACAGGTGTGAGCCACCATGCCTGACTGAGAAACTTATTTATTTTCTTTCAGTTTTCAAATTTTAAACAATGACTTACTTAATATTATGAATAGATACCAGTCATCTCATTTAATAATTTGTCTTAATAAATGTGATGGGTTTGAATATTAAGAAGATGAACCATTAGCCAGGAATTCTAATTTTATGTTGCTAAGAGATTTTAAAACTTTACCGATCTTTTAATTAATATAAAAATATTTTATTTTTTACTTGTATTTTCGATAATTGTCATGGATTTGAATTATTTCAAGACCTATATGTAGCTTTAAAAAAAGGAATATAGACCGTATATACTATGTAAATATCAATAATTTCTTTACATAGGTATTTGATTTAAAAATGTGTTTTTTGTTCTTACGAAATAACATTTTATTATTTTTTTTTTCTTGAGTCAGGGTCTCACTCTGTCACCTAGGCTGGAGTGCAGTGGCATGATTAGGACTCACTGCAGCCTCGAACTTCTGGGCTCAAGTGATCCTCTGGCCTCAGCCTCCCATGTAGTTGGGACGACAGGCAAACACCACCATTCCCCTATACTTTTTGTATTTTTTGTATAAACCATGCCCCAATAATTTTTGTATTTTTTGTATAGATGAAGTCTTGCCATGTTGGCCAGGCTGGTCTTGAACTCCAGGGCTCAAGTGATCTGCCTGTGCCCATGGGCATATCCCAGCATGAGCCCACGCCTATAATCCCAGTACTTTGGGAGGCCAAGGCAGGTGGATTGCTTGAGCCCTGGAGTTCAAGATCAGCTTGGCCACATGGCAAGACTCTGCCTCTACAAAAAATATGAAAATTAACCAGGCATGGTGGTCCACATCTTTGGTCCCGGCAACACAGGAGGCTGGCACCAGATAATTGCTTAAGCCTGGGAAAGTGAGGCTGCAGTGAGTTATGATTGTGCCACTGCACTCCAGCCTGGGTGACAAAGCAAGACCCTGTTTCAAAAAAAAAAGAAAAAATTTTTTTTTCAGAAAAGGCACTAAATCAAAGAGCAACATATAATTCTAACTAGTAAATGTAGTTAGACTTAAATACTTTAATATTAAATATATCTAATGTTAAAACATTTTATATCTAGAGGTACATGAAAGAAAAAATATTTCAAAATTACTGTGAATGTGTGACTATTCTGAAAAGATTGAACCAAGTATCTTATGCCTACTTATATATTGCTATAAGTACTTTTTTCTTTACATTGACAAATAAAATTGTATGTATTTATTCTGTAAAACATGATGGTTTGAAGTATTTATACACTGTGGGATTTGTAAGTATTTTTAAAATTCGAAATAAAGGCCGGGCATGGTGGCTCACACCTGTAATCCCAGCACTTTGAGAGGCCGAGGCAGGCGGATCACCTGAGGTCGGGAGTTCAAGACCAGCCTGACCAACATAGAGAAACCTCATGCCTACTGAAAAAAAAAAAAAAAATTAGCCAGGCGTGGTGGCTAATGCCTATAATCCCAGCTACTCGGGAGGCTAAGGCAGGAGAATCACTTGAACTCGGGAGGCAGAGGTTGTGTTGAGCCGAGATTTTGCCATTGCGTTCTAGCCTGGGCAACAAGAGTGAAACTCCGTCTCAAAAAATAAATAAATAAAAATAAAAACCCTGCCTGCTTTTGATTTTAGTTTATGAAATACTAACTTCATGAGAGCATAGAGTGCAAACACATAGTTCATAATCAACATTTTCAAATATGTGGCCCAATATTTTTGTATAGTAATTGATAATTTTGTGAAGTAGTTATTTGTTATTACTACTTCATGTGGCAGATGAGGAAACAGAGATTCAGGCGTTCTTAAGTCCTTTATCCCAGATCACACAGATAGAGATGCAACTGAGATTCACACCCAGATTGTGATTTTTGACCTGCTATATCTACTGTTCATGGCTACATGGTTGTGAAGATGGTAGTTGTCTTCATTTGTTCTACCTGAAAAACCTGAACCAATCCTTCCATATCCACTGAATTATTTAAGATAATAATTTTAGGAGATTGACAGAAGCCACCGATTTCTTTCAATGAATAGTGACAAATTCATTATGATGCCTTGCTGTTGTCAGTGTCAGAATTTTTTTTTGCATAGGGCACCAGGCTATGCTGGGGTCACAGATAAGAATGATCTTTATAAAGGCCTTCACAAACTTGAGAATTGAGGACATAATACATAAAATGCATGACAGTGGAAATGCACCATATGCCCTCCTCCTATGAGAAATGTGTTTTCTACCACTAGTGGTTGTTTCTGCCTAGGTATCATTTAGGGGCAGAACCAAGAATATGAGGTTGTTTTTTCCTTTTGTCTAAACTGTATTAGTTTTATGATACCCAAATACACCTCTTTTCTCCTGCTTTGCACAAATTAAGGAAAGACGGGGAAATTTATTATTTTGTATTAATTTGATAGACATAAAATAAAAATTCATTTCTCCTCTGTGCCAAGATCTGTGTTAGATGTAATGGTGAATTTAACCAACCTGTTCCTTACCCTCATAGAACTTTTTATTATTTTTTATATTTTTGAGATGGAGTTTCATTCTGCCCCCATGCTGGAGTACAATGGCATGATCTTGGCTCACTGCAACCTCCGCCTCCTTTCAATACAGTATGTTTTAAATTTTTTTTCTTTTGAGATTCAGGGGATACATGTGTGGGTTTATTACATGGACATTTTGCATAATGGTGAAGTTTGGGCTTCTAGTGTACCCATCACCCAAAGAGTGAACATTGTACCCAATAGGTAATTTTTCAACTCTTACCCCATTCCCACCTTTCCTCCGTTTGGAGTCCCCAGTGTCTATTATCTGTAGGTCCACATGTACCCATTATTTAGCTCTCAAGTATTTTATTTTCTGTTTCTGAATTATTTCACTTCGAATAATGGCTTTCAGCTCCATCCATGTGGCTGTAAAGGACATGATTTCATTCTTTTTATGGCTGTATAGTATTCTATGATGTATATATACCACATTTTCTTTGTCCAATCAACCATTGATGGACACACTTAGGTTGATTCCATGACTTTGCTATTGTGAATAGTACTGTGATAAACAAACAAGCACCAGTGTCTTTTTTAATATAATAATTTATTTTCCTTTGGGTAGATACCCAGTAGTGGGATTGCTAGGTTTAATGGTAGTTCTACTTTTAGCTCATTGAGAAATCTTCACACTGTTTTTCATAAACGTATCAACATTTTTCAGTTATCAAATCACCTTTAGTTAGTTATTAAACAAGTATTTACTGAGCACACTGAGGCTATAACATTGTAGGTGCTAAAGATACAGTCCTACCCTTAAAGACCTTACATTCTAATCACAGAAGATAAACACTAAGAAACATTACTTGCATTAAAAAACAAGTAAGTCATTTTTTTGAATAATGATAAGCATTAAGAAAAGAATGACAATGGCATAGAAACTGACTGGAGGGGGAAGAAGTGTGTTACTTTTTAGCTAGAGTCATCAAAGACAGCCTCTCCGGGGAGAGAGACATTTGCATTCAGCCCTTAATGATTCAAAGCGGGCAGCTGTTGGAAGAACATTTAAGGAAAAAGGAACAGCAATGACAAAAGTCCAGAGATGGGAACCTTTATTGAAAAGCAGAAAAATATATAATTTACTTCCTAATTTTCAAATCCTGTTGATGTTATGTTTCCTAATACATATCAAAGAGGCAGAAGTAGATGTCAGATAAAGAAAATGGGACTAGAAAATGTCTTTTTTTTTTTTTTGAGATGGAGTCTCACTCTGTCACCCAGGCTGGAGTGCAGTGGTGTGATCTCAACTCACTGAAACCTCCACCTCCGGGGTTCAAGATATTCTCATGCACCATCATGCTGGCTAATTTTTTGTATTTTTAGTAGATACGGGGTTTCACCAGGTTGCCCAGGCTGGTCTTTTAATCTTACCCCATTCCCACCTCTCCTCCATTTGGAGTCCCCAGTGTCTATTATTTCCATCTGTAGGTCCACATGTAACCATTATTTAGCTCTCAAGTATTTTTATTTTCCGTTTCTGAATTATTTCACTTCGAATAATGGCTTTCAGCTCCATCCATGTGGCTGTAAAGGACGATTTCATTCTTTTTATGGCTGTATAGTATTCCATGATACTTGGCCTCCCAAACTGCTGGGATTACAGGTGTGAGCCATTGCACCTAGCCAAAGATATGACTAGAAAATGTCAAGTGTTGGCGCCTGATCCTGGCTCTTGCTGTCTATAGAGGCCATTTCTTTTCAGGCTTGTGTTTCCTATTTGTAAATGGAGAATACTTATCATATGTATCTCTTAATAGAATACAGTTCTCTATAAACAATACTAGGTATGGACGAGATAATGTTGAAAGAGAAGTTTACTCAGACATTTTAAATTATGTTAAATTAAAATGTTATCTTTGTTCAAATTTTTTTAAATGAAGATTTTAAAAGACATATGATTCTATATTTCTCAGGCTGCTGATTCATATATTGATAGTTTCCCTCATACTCTTAAATTTTGAAATGCTTTACCTCTTGAAAATGAAAATAAAAATTAAATTACACATAAGATTCATAATAAAAATTTTAAAGATCATGGGTATACTACATTAAAAATTTTTTCATAGCATTGGTTCTAACCTTTTTACCCCAAATAGGCCTTTTATTACATTCTTACCCCCACCCATATTAAATTAAACTTTTTTTTGTGCTGAACAGGCTGTATTTATTAATAATTATTATATTTATATTTGGGGACGGCTGTTAGAATTATTATATTTAGGCCAGGCACAGTGGCTCATGCCTGTAATCCCAGTGCTTTGGGAGGCTGAGGCAGGAGGATTGCCTGAAGTCAGGAGTTCAAGATCAGCCTGGGCAACATAGTGAGACCCCATTTCTACAAAAAATAAAAAAAATTATCCGGGCATGGTGGCACATGGCTGTGGTCCCAGCGACTTCAGAGGCTGAGACAGGAGGATCACTTGAGCCCTAAGATTTGAGGATGCAGTGAGCTATGATCATGCCACTATACTCCAACCTGGGTGACAGAGTGAGGCCCTGCCTCTGAGAAAAACAGAACTATTATTTTAATATATCCAACATAATATGACAGCTAGTCAACTACTGATAAACAGGAAGTGAACAGCTAGAAACAAAAAATGTGATTTTATTTTTTTGTACTGACAAGGTCCTTGCTATGTCGCCCAGGCTGATCTTGAATTCCTGGCCTCAAGCAATCCTCCTGCCTCAGCTTCTCAAAGCGCTGGCATTACAGTCATAAGCTATAGCACCTGGCTAAGAATGCTATTTAAAAAAAGTCACTCTATAATCTGTTAGGTGTGTGATTCCCATTAGGTGATTTCCAATACTGAAAGTAGCATCACTTATCTATATTACCTACCTCCTTTGTAGTCTCCTTGGGATGTGGAGACATCAGATTAGGAGCTACTAGCCTTGGCTTTGATTATAATTTTGGCGACGGCCGTTAGAAGGAGATGACATTAGATGAGGTCTATCCTTCTGTAGGCGAAACTGCCTTTAGAGATCATACCAGAGTTCACCGTGGAAAATAGACTAGAGTAAAATTTAATTTGTTAGTGTGTATTTTTTAAAAATCACCGACTAGAAGTTTGTGTTGTTAAGAACTTTGGAAGTGTCGGCAAGTATCCTAACAAAAATAAAAAAATAATAATGTTAGGGTAGAAAAAAAAACTTCATGTTCTTTTTAATGTTAAGAAATCACAGTAAGTGATGCATGGTATTAAAGTCAGGTAGTTGACTATTTTACAATGCTTTGTTTAAAAAAGCTTGTTACAAAGCTTGTTTACAATAAATTTTTAAATATCCATCCACTTTATAACATAGTATAAAATTTAATAACCACAAACATTTAATAAATAAGTAAAACTACTCTGAAATTCAACAGAAATAAAAACTCTTTAGGCTATTTTCTAGAACTATGTAATATAGAGAGCATTCTTGGGTGTGTGGGGGGGGTTGTTTTTGTTGTTACTCTTTGCCAGTAAGAATACATTTTACGGGCAACCCGCTCGGGGCCCCTTCCACACCGTGGAAGCTTTGTTCTTTTACTCTTCACAATAAATCTTGCTACTGCTCACTCTTTGGGTCTGCACTATCTTTAAAAAAAAAAAAGAATACATTTTACAGTATTATCTACTAGTTTACATTGTGTGTGAATGTATGTGTATATTAGTTTAAGCCATATGAAATCACAGATACTCAACTTTTTTGATCTATAAAAGTGGCAATATGAAATTACCTATCTTTTACATATGAAAATAATATTTCATTTACATATATGTATATAAAATGGAAGTTTAATAAACCATTACTTACCATTCCTAGATAGAATAACTCTGACGTTTTAAAATTTTACTCTAGTTTATTAATTTTTTTCTAATTGCATCCCATGGCATTTATTTCATGATCTACATTTGTGAAACAGCTCCACAGTTTGAAAAACACTCCTAGAATTCTCATAAGGATATAAATGTAGTAATTGTTAAATTTTAAAACTTAAATGTCAATTTGTTTAAATTCATTTAAAAACTACTGACTGGAAAATTTTTACTCATTATTTGATTGTTGGAACAGCAGTAGATATAGCTATTTTTGGGTCATAAGACAAATTCTAATAAACGACCATTATTTCGATTAATTTATAGATGAGTTTATTTCCCCCTTCAACTTAAGATAATTATAGATAGGAAAAGTAAATTTCTGTTGAATTTGCCCTATTAAATTCTCATGTCAGTGGTGACAATAACATTCAGATTTCCTTCAAATTCTGTCTATATAGTATTTTAGCAAACCTATGCTAGTAACATTAGAAAAAAATAAATTTACTAACCAAAGACTTTATGAAGGTCATACATAAAGAAATGGGTGTTTTAGTAAGAAACAGAAATTTCTTAAGCTTCTCATTAGATTTCTTTAGATTTTAGTTCAAAATAGATTTGAGTGAGTTTATTTCTGATGCGTTGCTTTACCCTGATTACAGAAAAGAGAACTTCTAAATAAATCACATTTAAAAATTTTTAAAAATTTACTGGGGCTGGGTGCGGTGGTTCATGCCTGTAATCCCAGCACTTTGGGAGGGTGAGGTGGGAGGATTGCTTGAGCCCAGGAGTTCAAGACCAGTCTGGGCAATTTGATGAAACCCCATCTCTTCAAGACACAAAAATTGGTTGGGTGTGGTGGTGCGCACCTGAGGTCCCAGCTACTGGGAGGCTGAGGTGGGAGGATTACTTGAGCCCTGGAGGTTGAGGTTGCAGCCAGCCATAACCACACCACTGCACTCCAGCCTCGGTGACAGAGTGAGACTCTGTCTCAAAATAAAAAAGAAAAATAAAAAAGAAAAAAATTTACTTTAAATTTTAAAATAAACTTAAAATTTACTTTAAAAAATTTCTACTCAGTTTGCCAGCATCACAACCATTCCTCTAAGGATTATATATGAGAAAACAAAACACCGTTAAAAGTATCTGACTAGGCTGGGTGCGGTGGCTCACACCTGTAATCCCAGCACTTTGGGAGACTGAGGCGGGCAGATCACCTGAGGTCAGGAGTTCGAGACCAGCCTGGCCAACATATAGTGAAACCCCGTCTCTACTAAAAAAATACAAAAATTAGCTGGGCGTGGTGGTGCATGCCTATAGTCCTAGCTACTTGGGAAGCCGAGGCAAGAGAATTGCTTGAACCTGGGAGGTGGAGGTTGTAGTGAGCTGAGATCATGTCTCTGCACTCCAGCCTGAGAGACAGAGCAAGACTCTGTCTCTCAAAAAAAAAAGTATCTGACTAAATTTTATTTTCATATTGTTTCTTAATTTTATGGTTATCATCAGTGACCACAAATATAATGTAGAGGAGAGTTATTCAGTGGTTTTCATTTCTAAGCATTCAGTGTAATCTTAATGTTTTAGGAGACTGTACATAGTATCTATGTGTAGCCTGTTAGAATCCATAGACCTTTAGGTAAGTATCCTCTTTATTATTGCTATTTCAGTCCAAAGTGTGCTTCTGGGATAGAAATAAATGGGCCACTTAAATACATCTCTGAGGCAACAGCCAAGAATTGTCTAATAATTGTTTTTATAAGTAAGTTAGAAATTAGAAAATTAATTTGCATTAAGTGATGTATGTGCATACATGTATATTTTTCAAAGCCATCAAAATATATTTTCTTTTCTTTTTTTTAAATATATTTTTAGGGGCTGGGCACAGTGGCTCATGCCTGTAATTCCAGCACTTTGGGAGGCCAAGGCAGGCACATCACCTGAGGTCGGGAGTTCGAGATCAGCCTGATCAACATGAATAAACCCTGTCTCTACTAAAAATAGAAAACTAGCCAGGCGTGGAGGCACATGCCTGTAATCCCAGCTACTCGGGAGGCTGAGGCAGGAGAATTGCTTGAAGCCGGGAGGCGGAGGTTGTGGTGAGCTGAGATCGTGCCATTGCACTCCAGCCTGGGCAATTAGAGCAAAACTCTGTCTCAAAAAAAAAAAAAAAAAAAAAATATATATATATATATATATATATATGTATGTGTGTGTGTGTGTGTGTGTGTGTGTATATATATATAGAGAGAGAGAGAGACAGGGTCTCACTATATTGCCCAGGCTGCTCTCAAACTCCTGGCTTCAAGCAATCCTCCTGCCTTGGGCCTACCAAATTTCTCAGATTACAGGCGTGAGCCACCACACCCGGCCATGAAAATGTATTTTCAGAAAAACTAAAAGCTTCTTTTTAGAAGAAAAATATCAGAGTATTAGTTGACTGAATATATTTGGAAGATATTAGACCTATTAGGTAAATCGTTATACATATTAAGCACCTCAATGTATGTGGTTATTATAAAGAAGTATGTTTCTTTTTCTTATTTCTTACAGAACACGGAAGGAAGTCATAGTTGTTTCATTTATTACATGTGTTACCTCTTTTAAAGAAATAAGCACCTATAATAGTGTTTGGCTCAATAATAAACATTAGCTATTATTAGTCACAGCATCTCTTCATTTGAAAGTGGACTTAGATTTCTGGTTTCAGAATTCAGTTGCCAGAATTTATTCATTCAATATTAATTAAAAATTTAAGAACAAACCACATGCTAAGTATGTTTCATGAGAATTTGAGGGTTTCTGGTTTCTGGCCAAGATAGGAAAGCAGCGGGAGTGGCAAGCTCCCTGTTGCATAATCAGCCCTGTAGAAACTATAGAGCTAGATGGAAGCTAGGAATCCTTGTAGAGATTTAAGGCCGTTTTGAACCATTTTGAGTGTTAGGGTAGGCTGGTGAGAGGGTTAGTCAGAGGAAAGCTTTTAAAGTCTGCCCTTGACTTTTTCCAGAATTACCTTGTAACAGATATTGCCTGCAGCTTCACTGCCAAAATTGGAGACAAAAGCTCAGGGTGTGCATGCTGATACTGCAGAGTATTATCAGGGCAGTGCAAAAGCCTTGGTAGCAAGAAGTGTTGATGGAAACAAATGTAGACTGACTTGTAGTCCTTGGATATTCATTTCTCCTCCTCTTTCCTGTCCAAAACCCTTGGGCTGGTGTATTCCTCTCCCAAGGAGGCTTCTCACTAAGGATTTAAAGTAAAAACTCTGACACAGGAGTTGCCTAATGTATAAGCAGCAAACCAGAATGATCAGTAGTATTTACATGGTGCCTGGGGTTCTGTGGCTTTAGGCTCATCTCCCACGCCCTTCAACTCATTGATTCGGACAGGGTCCTTGTTGCAGCCCCTTCCTCAATTCACCTTATCAGCTAGAGGATCAAGGGGAAGTGGCCAAGGTAAATAGATATCAAACCATTTTTCTTTCATTCAAAGTGGACAAGTGAACAGCCATAAGTTCTACAGCCTAGGGGGAATTTCCTGTTACCATGCCTTTCAGGGCCACCCATGAGTGTAGTAGCTGTCTACTTCTGGCTGTGCCAGTGTAATGTGCAGAGCAGGCCTGAACTTTTTCTCTTTTATTAACTAGTCATTACGTAGGTCCAGTCTTGCATATATCATTCATATTAAATAATGGAATGCATGTCTCAACTTGAAGATTTGGTTGAGGAGTAGCTCCAGTCACATCATCACTTGGTAGTCTATCATAAAGTTGTCAGTCTCTCCCAGAACTCACCAGCAAGTCAGGAGCTGCTTTTCAATGGGAAAAAGCCTGTTGGCAGCAGAGGACATGGTTTACTCCAAAATCCTAGGACTCTGCACCCGGATTCTCCTATTGGGATTTGTTAGAAGCTCCATATAGCTATATCTGCCACAACACTTCAGATACTCTTGAGTGAATTTTGAATGAGCAGGGAACTCTCAGGCTGCCATGTTGGGAAAGTGCTTTCTAGGAGTTCCATGAGCAAAGGGCACAGTGGTGTTTAGGAACTTCTAGCACTGTAACAGAGCTAAAGTATACCATTTGATTTGGGAGAGAGGTAGAGAAATATGTGGGGAACCAGTGCTGAATGTATGCTATCCTAGGTATTTATATTTTATCCTGTAAGCCAGTAGTTTCCAAACTGTAGGGTGCATCAGAGTGCTGGGAGACTTGGTAAAACATGGATTGTGGGTTTGGGGTGGGATCAGAGATTTTGTATTTACAAAAGTTCCTGGGTGATGCTGATAGTGCTGATTTGGGAACTACACTTTGAGCACTACAGAAAACAAGTAGTTTTAAACAGGAGACTAACACAATCAGATTTAAGTTAACCAAGATCACTCACAGGTAGACGTATGTCAGATTGATAGGAAAGACACAGCACAGGAGAAATAAGGCTAGTTGGAAGACAATCAAAATGATTGTGTTAAGAAAGTAAAGGGCTTGCGTTAAAGTTAGTAATAGAATTGAGAAATAGGGAAAAAACCTCATTTCAATGAGTATTTAGCACTTATTAAATGCCAGGTACTCCACTTTGAATTTTGATGTCTCTCTGGATTTTTTCAAAGCATCTGAAATCTTGGCAGAGAAGGAAGTGCTATAATGGCAGAGAATGAAGTGCTATAATGGCAGAGAATGGGATAAACTTTCTTTGGGGGAACATAAATGTGATTTAATCCCTAGAAAGAAAATGTTTGTAACAAACTTAGAACCAGGTATCAGCAAAACTAAATCATATTTTAACAACCACAGGATAGAAAAATTTTAGATTTTCTTTTTTTTTTATTTATTTTATTTATTTTTTATTTTTTTATTTTTTATTGATCATTCTTGGGTGTTTCTCGCAGAGGGGGATTTGGCAGGGTTACAGGACAATAGTGGAGGGAAGGTCAGCAGATAAACAAGTGAACAAAGTTCTCTGGTTTTCCTAGGCAGAGGACCCTGCGGCCTTCCGCAGTGTTTGTGTCCCTGGGTACTTGAGATTAGGGAGTGGTGATGGCTCTTAACGAGCATGCTGCCTTCAAGCATCTGTTTAACAAAGCACATCTTGCACCGCCCTTAATCCATTCAACCCTGAGTGGATACAGCACTTGTTTCAGAGAGCACAGGGTTGGGGGTAAGGTCACAGATCAACAGGATCCCAAGGCAGAAGAATTTTTCTTAGTACAGAACAAAATGAAAAGTCTCCCATGTCTACCTCTTTCTACACAGACATGGCAACCATCCGATTTCTCAATCTTTTCCCCACCTTTCCCCCCTTTCTATTCCACAAAACCGCCATTGTCATCATGGCCCGTTCTCAATGAGCTGTTGGGTACACCTCCCAGACGGGGTGGTGGCCGGGCAGAGGGGCTCCTCACTTCCCAGTAGGGGTGGCCGGGCAGAGGCGCCCCTCACCTCCCGGACGGGGCGGCTGGCCGGGCAGGGGGCTGACCCCCCCCACCTCCCTCCTGGACTGGGCGGCTGGCCGGGCGGGGGGCTGACCCCCCCACCTCCCTCCCGGGCGGGGCGGCTGGCCGGGCGGGGGGCTGACACCCCCATCTCCCTCCCCGACGGGGCGGCTGGCCGGGCGGGGTGCTGACCCCCCCACCTCCCTCCCGGACGGGGCGGCTGGCCGGGCAGAGGGGCTCCTCACTTCTCGGACGGGGCGGCTGCCGGGCGGAGGGGCTCCTCACTTCTCGGACGGGGCGGTTGCCGGGCAGAGGGTCTCCTCACTTCTCGGACGGGGCGGTTGCCGGGGAGAGGGTCTCCTCACTTCTCAGACGGGGCGGCTGGGCAGAGACGCTCCTCACATCCCGGACGGGGCGGCAGGGCAGAGGTGCTCCCCACATCTCAGACGATGGGCGGCCGGGCAGAGACGCTCCTCACTTCCCAGATGTGATGGCGGCCGGGAAGAGGCACTCCTCGCTTCCTAGATGGGATGGCGGCCGGGCAGAGACGCTCCTCACTTTCCAGACTGGGCAGCCAGGCAGAGGGGCTCCTCACTTCCCAGACGGGGTGGCGGCCAGGCAGAGGCCGCAATCTCGGCACTTTGGGAGGCCAAGGCAGGCGGCTGGGAGGTGGAGGTTGTAGCAAGCCGAGATCACGCCACTGCACTCCAGCCTGGGCACCATTGAACACTGAGTGAACGAGACTCCGCCTGCAATCCGGGCACCTCGGGGGGCCGAGGCTGGCCGATCACTCGCGGCTAGGAGCTGGAGACCAGCCCGGCCAACACAGCGAAACCCCGTCTCCACCAAAAAAACATGAAAACCAGTCAGGCGTGGCGGCGCGCGCCTGCGCACTCGGCAGGCTGAGGCAGGAGAACCAGGCAGGGAGGCTGCAGTGAGCCCAGACGGCAGCAGTACCGTCCAGCTTCGGCTTGGCATCAGAGGGAGACCATGGAAAGAGGGGAGAGGGGAGAGGGGAGAGGGGAGAGGGAGAGCTAGATTTTCTATTTAAGAAGGAAGAATCCATTTTCACCTTCTAAATGATGCTGAATGACAAAAAGTTATGGTTCTATAGTTTTATATTGAATTATAGAATTATATTACTCTTGTATATAAAAGAATCACATCATTCAGTCAAACACTTAGCTTTTGGTAATATATTTTTTTAAACAAGTGAGGAAAATGTTGCGTAATGCTGGTAAATGACTTCCCACAAGCTAATGGGTAGTAGAGCTTGAACTGGGTTTACTCGGTGCTGGTCTGGTGTTCTGCAGTAACCACATAATTGGTTATTGTCAATGGCTAAAAATAAAATTCAAACTTCTTCCTAGTATTTATGACTGTTTGCAATCTGATATCAACTTACCTTTTCCGTTTTACATATTGAAACTCCAACTCTAGGCTTGTTTGTAAGATAAGCCATACATAAACCATCTACTTATGTTTAGTCTCTGCAAGAAAGAATGCCCAACAATTTTTCTCTTCATGGGGTTCCCATTCTACTCCCATCTTCTATTTGTCAAAATCAAGGTCCAGCTCAAGGTCCCAAAAACATTTCTGATGTTTTTGAGAACCAGTCATTTTCTTATTCTGCTCATCTCCTTGTAGAGCTTATTACAATCTGACTTGCATAATAATAATTATGTTAATCTTCCTCATTAGACTGAGCATCCTTGAAAATGGACTTTTCTTTCCCCACATTTAGGTCAGTCCTTATAGAAAACAATTTTTCAACAAATGTTTCTCTAATTTATGCTGAATAATTGAAATAGTAAACATTTTGTGAAATTAATTTGTTGATATTTTTATTTAAGAAAGACATCCAAGGAGGCAGATTATATAAAATGTTTTTGAAACACAATGAATTGGAATAATTTTAGAAAACTAGACTATTCTAAATTAAATATTAAATACAGTTTATCACAGAGTGATAGTTTAGTTGATAACTTGAAATATTCATTTGTCAAGTAAATGTACTTCAGGACTGGAATTAATAAACAGATTAAAAATGTGATTAGCATGCCAATTGTTGAAATTTCCAACTAAACTTCAAAATGATTGCAAGAGTTTTTAACATTTCTCTTATAACTTATATTCACTATTTAAATAAACTTTTCTTAGTCCAAAATGCTTGAATTAGAATATTGTCATTCATTATTTTTGAACAACTTAAATATATGCCATGTTCTGATAGCCTACTTTCAATGCTTAAGAGTACAATGAAATACGCCATATGAAAATTATGATAAAAAAACAGAGCATGTACTTGATTTAGAAGATACTACATCCAGCCTGGGCAACAGAGTGAGACCCCCCATCTCTACAAAAAAATTAAATATAAAAAATTAGCCAGGCATGGTGGCACATAACTGTAGTCCCATGTACTCAGGAGGCTGGGGCGGGAGGATCACTTGAGCCCAGGAGCTCATGGCTGCAGTGACCCATGTTTGTGCTACTGCACTCCAGCCTGGATGACATAAAGCGAGACTCTGCCTCAAAAAAAAAGAAGATACTACAGGATCTTAGAGTATGCCATTCATTTTCATTACGAACATCTATTGTGCAATAATAACTAATATTTTAAATCATTTATTATGTGGTAGGTACTGTCACCTGATACACAATACAAGTATATTTACAGTATGTTTTATGCAATATTTATTTTAGCTATAAGAACTAAATATCTTTAAGTATGAAAAATTAACCGAGAGATGAAAAGATTCGCCCAAGATTGTAATCGATTACCACTGTACAAACAGCACGATGACTTGAACCAGGTCTCTTGGTTCAATCTAAAACTCATGCTCTTAATTGGCATACTGAACAGCTTCCTTCAATTATAATAGTTGTGGAAACGATAGAAAAGCGACACATCTCATCATTTCAATTTGTTAACTTGAATTCTGAAGGAAAAGTAGAATGCAGAAGGCCCACCAAAAAATTTTACTTGGATTTTCACGTTATCTCTAGTCCATATAAATCAACATTCTCTGCATTTTTGATTGGCAGATATAAACTTCAGCCCTGCTTCTGCTAAAATTACAACAAAACCTTAATTATGTTATATTGAACTATTAGGGTTATATTTTAATGATGGTTTTCAGGTCAAATTCTTAATTTAAAAAAATGTACTGGGTAAGTTCAGTGTTCTAAAATTAATTACCAAATGTGGCAAAATATTTTTGGATAACATTTACTAGCATTCCTTCTCCAGTATAACTGAGGAATAAAACGAAAAATATTTGGCGGTTTTTGGAAACCTACAATTTGCATTTATTTCAAGTTTAAAATGGAGAAAATTATCTCATTACCAGCTAATGACTTTCAGGGGCTGACAATCTTTTACCTCCCCTCTACCCCAGCAAATGGAAGGAAGATTGACTCCAGGTTTCATGTTTTTGGTCTACAATAGAATTACTCAAAAATTTCTACTCTTATATGAAATGTTTTTTTCTTAAAGACATTATATTTCTTTTTGTCATTGCCATATCTTGGCCTTAAAATTACTGTAATGGTTATCTTCAATAGCTTTAAGTTATTCTTTTCATTGAAAATATTTGGACTGGGTGCAGTGGCTCACGCCTGTAATCCCAGCACTTTGGGAGACCAAGGCAGGTGGATCACGAGGTCAGGAGTTCAAGACCAGCCTGGCCAAGATGGTGAAACCCCGTCTCTACTAAAAGTAGAAAAATTAGCCGGGTGCGGTAGCAGGTGCCTGTTATCCCAGCTACTTGGGAGGCTGAGGCAGGGGAATCGGTTGAACCTGGGTGGCAGAGGTTGCAGTGAGCCAAGATCGCGCCACTGCACTACAGCCTGGGTGATAGAGTGAGACTCTGTCTCACAAAAAAAAAAAATAAAATAAAACTGTTTAACTCTATCCAGTATTTTGGGTCTGTATAACAGAAATTATTTGTTCAACTCGGAGTCATCAAAGGCTTGTATGTCAACCAATTACTATTACTATTTTTCAGTTTTGCATACAGTGCTTGAAGATTAAAATGTGTGACTTTGAATGTGGCTGTGCGTTAAACCTCGTGCCGTTTTTCCATATGTATGTTATTGTAGAACTAGTGTTAAATTAGCTTACTGTCCACATTTGTTCTTGTCTCTTCAATGTTTATTCACCATAACCTTGGAGATGTGGAGTAATCTGGAGTCCATGCCAGAGGGTTTCCTCTAAGTATACACAGATGAGATAATGCATGTAAAATATTGAGGACTAAGCCAGACACACAGTAGGTGCTTGCTCAAGGAGCACCTACGTATTCTTATTATTAAATTTATTCTTCCCCCTCTATCACCCCACCTCCTTTTCCTCTTTCCATTTTCCATTTCTGTATTTCCAATTACTCATAATAAAATTTATTTGAATTTCAGCTAAGAGTTATTTCCTCCCCCATTTGCCACCTTCAGTTGTTCATTGTTGCCATGCAACTATAAAACATGCTATCTTTAGTCCCTGGGAAAACTGCATATGGTTTAACAAATCCTGTGTTTATTTTCTCTCAAGTATTTGCTTACTGGATACATACATAAGGGAGAGTGGGGCATAGAGGGAGGTGATCAGTGTGTGTTTCTTCAGAACTCCTAATGTTACATGTTGTAATTAGAGGCTATATTTGCTGGGAAAAACAAGTTAGTAAATTTATCTTATGATTCATTTATAGCTTCTTATAAACAAGACAATTTCTTATAAACAAGACAATGTCTTATAAATAATATTGCTTTTGGCAGACATTAATCATAGAATTTTTAATGACTCATGCTTGACTTTATAGTTGATACTTTAAGGTTGTTGGGAACACCAAATGCTGAGTGGAAATATTGTAGATTGATAATGTGGGTTGAACTCTAAGCCTAGATATAAATTGAAGACTTAATACTTTTAATTAATTGTTTTTAATTTATCTTAAGTAGTAACAAAGGTTAATCAATGTTATCCAATTATATTTACTGATATCTGTTATATATATAATACTATGGGAGAATCTGGACAGGATACCAAAGAGGAATATGAAACATGGTTTCTATCATCAAGGACTTATCTTGCTGGATTTCATAATTTACCCTATGTGAAAAAAGTCAGTATATATACAAACAAAACTTTGTTGTAAATAAAGTTTTTTACAATAGATGTGTATTAGGAACTCAGAAAAATGAGAGACTAGGTGGGCTGATATGCCACCGTTTCTATTTACATCTCTAGATCCAACCTCCAACCCTCTGCTCTCTCCTGGAGGCATCTGCAGCCTGGGCCATATCAGCAGAGACTCCATTCCCTCTGGCCTTGGGCTTAATTCAGTGTTGAGTCTAGGTAGGTAATCTGAGGGTGGGACTGGAATGAGGTCGGTAGGCACATTTGTGGAACCTGGGACAAGAATACAAATAGAGACCCAGATACCATAAGCCTAACTATTTTAAACTGCTTGATAATCAACTGTTAAATAATATATGTTTTATACTTCTATTTTGGCCAATATATCTTCATAGTGATCGGAATGGATAAGTCCAAATTTAGAGTTCTCCAATTCAATAGTTCCACACTGGAATATAGGGATGTGGGAGAAACAGGTCTCTGCCTGAAGCGTACCCTATTCTTTTTCTATCCAGCTCTGTTCTGTCCTTCCCTAATCCCCACTTTACCCTGACCAAAAGCTGCTCCTTAGCCATCTCTCAGACATAGGGATGCTGGCTACCTGGACCCTGGCGAAGCCTATGCACATTCTGGAGGCAGGCTGGGGGCCACTTGGGCAGGGAAATCAGGGATCCTGGGTGTGTAGAACGTGGTCTAGAAAGGAGGGCATGAATTCTGGGTGGCCATTCCCCCTTGCCCTTGTGGGCTCCCTACCTTGGGTGGTATGCAGCTAAAGGAATGCCAGAGCAGAACTTCTGCCCAGCTCTAAGGGTAATATTGGGTCAAGGTATTAATTTCCCCAAGTGCTTTCCTTCTAGATTGCCTTGGCCTACATGTTTCCTTCAAGCAAATGTCATAGCTCCTCTTAAAATGAACTCTCTCTACAGAACTTTTTAATTCCTCATGTCTTTGGATTTGGGGATAAAAACAGCCCTGGGGGCCGGGCGTGGTGGCTCATGCCTGTAATCCCAGCACTTTGGGAATGCAAGGAGGGTTGATCACGAGGTCAGGAGCTCGAGACCAGACTGACCAACATGGTGAAGCCCTGTCTCTACTAAAAATACAAAAATTAGCTGGGCATGGTGGCGCATGCCTGTAATCCCAACTACTTGGGAGGCTGAGGCAGGAGAATCGCTTGAACCTGGGAGGCGGAGGTTGCAGTGAGCTGAGATCACGCCACTGCACTCCAGCCTGGGCAACAAGAGTAAAACTCTGTCTCAAAAAAAAGAAAAAAAAGAAAAGAAAAGAAAAAAAGAAACAGCCCCGGAGTACTAATATTATGCTTACTCTCTGACTACCACCTGCCCAATCTCTTTATTAAACCTTCACCAAATACCTTAACTTGGATATACCATTTGTTTCCTGTGTGAGCATGCCCAATACAGCGGGTTCCTTAAGTGAGATTTTACAGCAAAAGTGAATTCGACATAGCCTTGAGGGGAACTTTCACTTTCTAAGTAAGAAAAAATAGAATTTAGAAATTGAAAGGGCACAAAAGATTATAGAATCCAACCTTTCCACCCTATATCAATACACTGGCTTCTTCCTTTGATATTTTGACATGGCTGAAAGATATTCTTCTCTTTGAAGTTTTTCTTAGTTTCACACCTTCTGGTGTTCTGTCACATGCTCGCAGATATTGATAATGAACCTGCCATGTACCTTAAGATGATTCACTTCTCTTCCTACTTTTCTTTAGTCAAATTTCTGTGAGCTCTTTATTCATACAATGCATTGTGAAGTCATTGTGCTTTCCCTTGATGGGAATGCATCATTTGCTTAGTATTATAGGTTTTCTCTTCTCTTTTCTCATTAGCCCAAGACAAAGTAATACTATTTAGTGCTATAGCAATCATAATCACGAAGGCAAATTTGAGCCCTGAAACTCTGTGGTAGTATCCTGTTTTCAAAGAGTTATTCAGATGAACCAGAATATATTACATTACTTTTTGGGGAGGAGGTGGCAAAATATGTACATTATCTTCATTGAAGTGGTTTATCACTCTCTCTCTCTCTCTCTCTCTCTCTATATATATATATGTCAGATTTTACCAAACTGTACACCTAATTTTTTAAAAAAAGTCAACACAGGCCAGGTGCAGTGGCTCACACCTGTAATCCCAGTACTTTGGGAGGCTGAAGTGGGAGGATTGCTTGAGCCCAGGAGTTTGAGACCAGCCTGGCCAACATAGGGAAATCCCATCTCTACAAAAAATTAAAAGAAAAAGAAAAGTCCATACAATTATGTGTCAATTACAAATTTAAAAATATTTAAAAAGTCATTTGTCTTTTTCATTCTTGTTCTGAGTAACCAGTGCTGTTTTCCAATGGTTAAATGACACAATGTCTTTATTACACCAGCTCCTGAGAGCTGATTGTGTACATACATTCCCAACTCTGTTTAGAGGTGTCATGTAGATAGCTGGAACTCAGCCATGGTGAAGTATTTACACAATGAAAATTAGCAAAATCGGGGCTTTTTCATGAATAGCTGGTTAAACGATTACCAGCCCATCACTAGCTGTTAACATAAATAAAGACTCATTGCAGTCCTATAATACATATATATTTTTGACATGGGGTCTCAGGTTGAACTCAAGGTTCTGGACTCAAGGGGATCCTCTGGCCTCAGCCTCTCAGGTAGCTAGGACTACAGATGCCTGCTACCATGCCTGACAGTCCTTAATTTTGTGTGTGTGTGTGTGTGTGTGTGTGTGTGTCTCACTCTGTCACCCAGGCTGGCGTGCAGTGGCACGATCTCAGCTCACTGCAACCTCTGCCTCCCAAGCTCAGGCGATCCTCCTACCTCAGCCTCCTGAATAGCTGGGATTACAGGCATGCACCACCACACCTAGCTGATTTTTTTTTTTTTTTGATATTCTTTTGTAGAGACAGGGTTTCACCACTTTGCCCAGGCTGCTCTCAAACTCCTGGACTCAGGCTATCCTCCCGCCTTGGTCTCCCAAAGTGCTGGGATTACAGGCGTGAGCCACCGTGCTGGGTCTCAGTCCTTAGTTTATATTTGAAATTTTTATTTTATTTTTTATTTTTTTGAGACAGTCTTGCTCCGTTGCCTAGGCTGGAATGCAGTGGTGAGATCTCGGCTCACTGCAACCTCCACCTCCCGTGTTCAAGCAATTCTCATGCCTCATCCTCCAGAGTAGCTGGGACTACAGGCGTGTGCCACCACGCAAGGCTAATTTTTGTATTTTTAGTAGAGACAGGGTTTCGCTATGTTGGCCAGGTCTTGGCCTGCCTCTGCCTCTCAAAGTGCTGGGATTACAGGTGTAAGCCACCATGCCAGGCTTCAGTCCTTAATTTTTAACTGTGTAAAAGAATTCTGAGACCAAAAATTCTAAGAATCACTTGGTACAGTGATTGCTTATCTATGGAGCGAGAAAGTCTTACTAGGGGAAAAATTAAAAAAACAAAAAAAAGGGACTTTGGACTTGCAGACACTCGACCCTATCAAATCTTTTGCAGATTCATACTGTTGCCTTCACCAAATGCCACCACTGCCATTCTCCCATGGGGGTCATTGTTGACCCAGTCTTTCCCCCAAAGACCAAGAGGGTCTGGGGTTGAATGATGAGCTTCTTAAATCTGAAGAGCCCAAAGGCTGCTAGGAAGGAAGGGGCTGCAACCTCCTCTAGCAAACACCAAAGATCTATCACCTTACGTCCTATAGCTACTTGTGGACAAAAAATGGAACTTTAAGGTACTGCTAGGAAAAGAATGGCATCAGATCAAGTTTTCCAGATAATGGATTCCAACTGCAGCAAGTGGGATAAGAGGTTCATGACACAAATATATTTGTATTAGGTGAATCAATCACCAGGATACCAAGATCGGTTACTTTCACAAACTGCTCTGAGGCAACTTAAATACGGAAGGAACTTCAGAGCCAGCTCTTCGGCTCCAGGCTCCTTTTTAACTACTTATTGTGGTGTGGAAAATATCAGCTTGCTGAGGATTTATCATCTTAATAGAGAGCTCCTTGGGAAGGAAAAGGGTGAAATTTAAAAAAAGGATCTTCATTAAAGAATAGGGAGTTGATTATGTTGCAGAATCGTATCTTCTTGTTTTGCGACACATTGGAAACATAAACTTTAGAGCTTTTTCGTCTCCACTGCACAGAGGTATGATTGCTTCTGTGTAAAAATGGGGATCTGCTGACGGATTTCAGACAGCTTCTTCAGGTCTATGTCTGAATACATGATTGTTTCTTCCTTGAGAGCCCTAGCAGCAAAGGTTCACTACAGTGCTGTGTCCCCAGGCAACATAGGAGGCTTTGTCATCTTGGGCAGGAGAATGTGGCCACATACACCTGATTATCAAGAGCCTGAAGCAATTCCCAGTGGGCTGGTCCAGTGGTCAAACTGAAAGCCCCTGGATAAACCAACAGCTGGCAGCCTTTCCGTGTGTAGATTTGTGCAAGCTCTGCAAACCAGTGTCATAGCAGATGCCCCGACTCATTCTTCAGTAAGGAGTATCAAATGTGGAGAAACCATTGCCCGGACTCAACATTGTGGATTCTTGAAACGTCATTTTTCCAGGAACACCAGTGTTAAGCAGATGGACCTTTCTGTGCTTTACTAGTAAAGTTCCATGAGGTGCAAACACAGCACAGGTGTTATCTAATTTCCCAGCATCCTCTTCAGGGATGGAACCTCTAGTGAGGCTGTATTCCCTTGCTACTTCAGAAACCTTCTGTGTGGATTTACCAGGAATTTTCGCTGCATATTCAGGAAAATATTTTGTGCCATATGGAGAATTAAAGCATTCCAACAAAGAAACCATTTTGGCTCCTTGTGTTGCTGTCTCCCGGACAAGGCTACAAGCTCGAGTGTTGTTATCTGATTTGATGAAGAAACTTGAAGCTGGATGAGGGCCAAGTGGAAAGTTGCCCTGGCTCTCCTGGGAAGCAACAGCAGCAGCACTGGCTGAGTGCAGGTGTCCCTGCATTACTTTTCTAAGTCACAGAAACATAAAACAAAAATGTTAAAGTTATCCTAAAGCTTTTTTTTTTTCTCTCGTCTCGCTCTGTTGCCCAGGCTGGAGTGCAGTGGCACAATCTCGGCTCACTGCAACCTCCGCCTCCCGGGTTCAACCGATTCTCCTGCCTCAGCCTCCCGAGTAGCTGGAACTACCGGCATGCATCACCACGCCCGGGTAATTTTTGTATTTTCAGTAGAGACGGGGTTTCACCATGTTGGCCAGGCTAATCTCGAACTCCTGACCTCAGGTGATCCGCCCGCCTCCACCTCCCAAAGTGCTGGGATTACAGGCGTGAGCCACCGCGCTGGCCTCCTAAAGAATTCTTAAGACTCTCCTCCCCCAGTACATCTGCTAACCTTAAGTTGAGAAACATGGATTTTCAGGACTGAATTGATGTGAGAGGTGAGGGAAGAGGAAAAATCCTGATACGACGACTCGACAATGTCTGGTCTGGGAGTGCTTGGTGATCCTATTAACTGAAATCAGGAGTAAAAAAAAGAAAAGATAGATGCAGGAGAAATGATGAGGTCAGTTTTGTTCAGTCTCAATTTGGGTTTCCTACAGTACATTCCCTTTCTGGTAGAATAAGCTGGAGTTGGAGACATTTGGTAGACAACAACGTCTGTGAAACCGAGAATGTTGATGTGACCACACAGGAAGAACATGCAAAGCTAAGTAAGAAGGGAAGTTTGTCGAGGAAAAACTGTCGGTGAATGCAACTCCTGGAGACTAGCAGTTAGCAAGGAGCAGGGTGGGGGACGGGGAGAGGAGAGGTAATGAAGCCAAAAGAGGACAAAATTTAAGAAGAATGAAATGGGCAACGCAGATCAAGTAAGATAAAAACCTAAAAGAATTACTTGTATTTGGTAATTAAGATATGATAGTGATTTCACTCCACTGAAATTGCATAGTAAGTGAAATTTCAGTAGAGTGTGGGGGCAAAGTCTGATCACAGTGCTTCTAAGAGCAGAGAAGAAGTGAGGAAATTTCGTAGCTAATAATTCAAGACTGTTTTGCTTTGTTGTAAAAAACGTAGTTGGAGGGGACTGGACTTGAAAACAATGCAATAAACGCGAGATAGGGAATTGAGGGAACTCACACTTCACACCGAATGGCCTCAATTTTCTTTGTACTATATGAGGCAAGGTCCTCTGTAGAGACTAAGAAGGGCAGAGCTGGGGCAAATGACTTTGGAGGCGTGCTGAATGTTGGGAGAGGAAGCGGCCCAGGAAATAGGCAAAAGGGAAACTCAGAGGTGCCGAGGACCCGGCTGAGGGGGTTTATGAATACAACGTAGCACCAAGCTCAAGGTTATGTGACTTTCTCTTCCAATTCTGCCCTGCAGAGTGTAAGACGCAGAAAATGCAGACGAAGGTTGACTTCTACTTAAATCCCTATCCCCGAAAGTCCAGACGTACGGACTCGAAGGCCTGTGGCCAAATCATGCGTGGGTGCCTACTACAGATTTATGAGAAGCAGAAAAGGGCTAGCGTGTTTGCCTAAGGCGTATTGTTCTGTAGCGTCGGCATCCTCAGGCGTTCACGTAAATAGAGCCATTTTTTACAAGGAGTAGGGATACACCTGGTGATAGGATGAGGGACTACGTAACTTTCTTTCTCTCCAGATCCATCCCGGGGGAGGCTGGGCGGGCGGGCGGCTGCTCCGGTCCAGGGGTGGAGGTCGGGGCCCTGACCCAACGCAGCCAGGCGGAAGCGCGGCTGCCATTGGAGGCTGCTTTTACCTGCGCGGGGCCCGGGGCGCAAAGTCCGAGGCGCCGGGGGGAGGAAGCGGCGGACAGCAGCGCAGGTGGGCCCGCGCTCTCGGCCCTGCAAGATGCCCCTGAGGCTGCGGGGGAAGAAGAAGGCCAAGTCCAAGGAGACCGCCGGGCTGGTGGAGGGCGAGCCAACGGGCGCGGGCGGTGGGAGCCTCTCAGCGTCCCGGGCTCCCGCACGCAGGCTGGTCTTCCACGCGCAGCTGGCGCACGGTAGCGCCACGGGCCGAGTGGAGGGCTTCTCCAGCATCCAGGAGCTCTACGCCCAGATCGCGGGCGCGTTTGAAATCTCGCCGTCGGAGGTAAGGCGCCAGGTGCTCAAGCTCTCCCGCCTCTCCGCCGCGCCGCGCGTACTTCTGTGGGCCCAGGAGGGTTGAGCGGCGTTTCCCGGAGCGCGAAATCCGATGCCGTGTTGAGTCTGCCGGGGGCGTCCCGGGGGGAAGTGAGTGTGCCTTCCCTGGAAGGGAAAATTTAACTTGGCAGGACCGGAGAAAGTCACATTCCCCCTTGCTCCGAGATCTGGCCTTTGGGAAGCGGGTTGAGGGAGGCAACCTTTCTTCCGCTTGCAAATGTGTTTGCTCCAGATGTCCCGGATTCCGCTGGCCGTTCAAGGCGTGAGCACCTTCCCAGACTCGAGATCTGGCGGGGCAGATTAATACCCTCCACTTCATCTGGACTTTACTCTCCTGTTTCCTCCGCAGGCGTGAGAGTCACGCAGGTCATCTCCCTAGATTAACGGGGGGGGGGGGGGGGGGGGGGGGAGGGAAATAGAAGTGCCTTGCAGGTGATACCCAGATTAAGTGGGGGGAAAAAATTGAAGAGCCTTCCAGGTAATACCAAACGGAGGCCCACTTTCCCCCAATCTGTCATTTCTAACATCAGCACCAGAAACCCTTTGGTGGTATTTCCAAGAAGTTTAAAAAGCTGGGCTGTTATTCCAAGAGTGGATAACCTAGAGAGTCATACTTAATCACGTGGGACTAGTTAACAAAATTTTCATGAGGAAGATCAGCTCTTTTACATCATATTCTTAAAAAGGGACTGAAATTTGCTTTAATTAGATTGCATGGGGGCCTGGAACTAAGTTTGACACAGGCATGACCTAAAGCACTAGTTTATGTGAACGTTTATGTGACCACTTTATTTGTGCTAACCCAAGTGAACTGCAAAGGTAGGTGTGAGAAGTTAGCTCAACAAAATATTTTGTCCACATTTCTAGGAAAAGCATATAATTTTGTTGCCCTGGACTCAGAGGAGTGCAGAGAGCTGTCTTTGAGGCCTACAGCGGCACCTGGAGTTCTTTAATTAGTTGTTTATCAGGTCTGTTCAAGGGAAATTGAGGTCAAGGCAAAATTCCAAGAGGAGACGAAAGAGAGCTTAAAGTGTAACCCTTTGTTCTTTCGAAGTTCCCAGGCACTAAGGGGCAAATCGCAAACCCATCTGTGAATTATTTGTATTGATATAGGATACTAATAATACTTTACATTTATATAGGATTTTTTTTTCAAAAAACACTTTCATAGGACACTTTCCTTTGATCTCTAGGGGAGGCAGGTGGCAGGTTAAATACGATAACTTGGACATGGAGCCAGGTCTACCCTTTACTAGCTGTGTGGACTTGAATGAGTTTGACTTCTTTCAGTTTTCACCATCTATAAAATAGAGATTAGAATATTTGTCTTGAAGAGTATTGTGAAGAGTGGAGTCCATATGTAAACGTATCGGATTGCATAGTTTATGCTTAGGGCTTAATACATGGTAACTAATATTATTAATACCTAACAGTTAAATGAAGGACTGAAGTACAAAGTGATTGGCCCTTAGCCAAGGTCACATACCTAGCAAAAAAAAAACTTGACTGTAATTTAAACTTGGATCTTCTGATTCCTAAGCTAGTGAGCTTGTTAGCATACTTAACTGACAACCAGGGACTTCAGTTTTAGTTACAGATGGTCCTTGGTTTATGATAGTTAGACTTAAGATTTTTGACTTCGCCATGGATTTATTAGGATGTAACTTCCTGGACTTAAGATTTTTCCACTTTATGGGTTTATTGGGGTATTAAATGCATTTTTGACTTATGATATTTTTGACTCACAATGGATTTATTGGGACATAACACCTTGGTAAGTAGAGGAGCATGTGTATTTTGCATTAACACTTCTCCTCATCATTATATATGACATTATTCTGAGCTCAAGGTACATGATTTTATTCAATCTACTTAATCCCTAAGAAGTAAGTATTATTATTAATATCCCCACTTCACAGAGAGGAAACAGATTTTGAGGTTCAGAATTTTTCCAGAATTACACATAGCAAGTGGCAGAGTCTGGATTTGAATTCAGTGTATTCTTTTTTTGTTTGTTTTCTGTTTTTCTTTTCTTTTTTTTTAATGAGATGGGGTCTCACTCTGTTGCCCAGGCTGGAGTGCAGTGGTGCGATTATAGCTCACTATAGCTTCAAACTCCTAGGCTCAAGCAATCCTCCTGCTTCAACCTCCCAAGTAGCTGGGACTACAGGCATGTGCCACCACATCTGGCTAATTAAAAAAACTTTTTTTTAGAGATGTGGTTTTTCTGTGTTGCTCAGTGTGGTTTGAAACTCCTACTCTCAAGTGATCCTCCTACCTCAGTCTCTTGAATAACACAGACACGGAGCCATTGTGCCCATCTTTTTTTTCCTGCCATGAAGCTATATTGTTTCCCAAGTTTTCCAGAGTCTCAGCAATAGCTTGGTAGCCACGTTCAACATTTTCAGTGCACTGACTTGCAAGGTCAGTTTCCAAGATAATATACACGAGTTGTTTTCATGTGTTAGATCAAAGTTTATAACATTTTCTAACCCAAGTATATGGGGTATATGGGTAAAACCCCAGTTTTACCATGTTTATGCATATAACCAACATTAATGCAAGTTTTCCATCTGGATTAGAAAAAGTTAATTATATGTAGAATAAAGTATTGGTCATCATAGCATAGTACGCATAATATTTCAGTGGTTCACTGAAACAGAAGTAACTCACTAAAATGAAATGCACACCAAGGAGATTCCATTTTCATAGCCCATTTCCCCAGCAAGCAATTACCTCAGCAATAATGATGTAAACAACTTTTTTTTTGGTTGGTTTTTGTTTTTTGAGATGGAGTCTTGTTCTGTCGCCCAGGCTGGAGTGCAGTGGCACGATCTTGGCTGACTGAAACCTCCACCTCCTGGGTTCAAGTGATTGTCCTGCCTCAGCCTGCCTAATAGCTGGGATTACGCACCACCATGCCTGGCTAATTTTTGTGTTTTTAGTAGAGACGGGGTTTCACCATGTTGGCCAGGCTGGTCTTGAATTGATATCCTGACCTCAGGTGATCTGCCCGCCTCGGCCTCCCAAAGTGTGTGAACCACCACGCCCAGCCCTGTGATGTAAATAACTTTTGAGATGTCAGTGGGGACAAAAACATTTGCCCCCCTTAATGGGATTGAATAGATAGTTAACTCAGAAGTCCTGCCTTTTTTCTAGAGTGGTGGCTGTAAGGATATAAATAGCACTACATGAAGAGCTAGCCACTCTTTACTGAGGAGAAAGGGAAAAGACTTGATGTCAAGTGGAGCAGATAATCAGGGCCCATAATGTGCCCACAGCTGTGCTACGCCTGTAAACCTACAGTGTGTTCACTCCACCCTCACCAGAATCTTTTCATTTTACAGTTGAATGAAGTGAGACTCTAAGAAGTTAAATAGGCTGGTATGTGGCTGAGCCAGGATTTGAATTCTGGTTTCCTGGTTCTAAGTCTATTACATAGCAGCTGTGAGATTCTTGGTAGCTGCATTCAAATTCCAAATATGAACCCAGAAAAACCTCTTTTTTTTTTTTTTTGAGATGGAGTCTAGCTCTGTCGCCCAGGTTGAAGTGCAATGGTGTGATCGTGGCTCACTGCAACCTCCGCCTCCTGGGTTCAAGTGATTCTCCTGCCTCAGCCTCCTGAATAGCTGGGATTACAGGCACGCGCCATCATGCCTGGATAATTTTTGTGTTTTTGTAGAGATGGGGTTTCACCATGTTGGCTAGGCTGGTCTCAAACTCCTGACCTCAGGTGATCCGCCCACCTCGGCCTCCCAAAGTGAGCTGGGATTACAGACGTGAGCTACTGCACCTGGCCGGTTCCATGTCTATTACATAGCAGCTGTGAGATTCTTGGTAGCTGCATTCAAATTCTAAACACAAACCTGGAAAAACGTCTTTTGTAAACAAATTTTTATTTGCAATAAAAGCCTCAGACTTAACCACAAAAATATTTATTGCCTCAAAAAGATGTTGATGTGAGACTGACAGTTTTGGACTTCAGCTAGTGTTTTGTGGTCCCTGAAGGAATAAGCTAATGAAGGCTGTGAATCAGTTAAGATTTGTTATTAAGTTGAGACAGATGGCCAGTTATGCAAAAATCCCTCATATCTGATGCCTTTTTTCAAAACAATTAAATGAACAATTCAGTAAAAAGAAAAAAAACCCTGTAAATTAATCTCATCTAAAGAACAATTAACTCCTACATAAATGCAAAGACTCTTCTTGAGAAAGTTTAATACATACCATCTTTTTTTTTTTTTTTTTTTTTTTTTTTTTTTTTTTTTTTTTGAGACGGAGTCTCACTCTGTCGCCCAGGCTGGAGTGCAGTGGTGCTATCTCAACTCACTACAAGCTCCGTCTCCTGGGTTCATGCCATTGTCCTGCCTCAACCTTCTGAGTAGCTGGGACTACAGGTGCCTGCCACCATGCCCGGCTAATTTTTTGTATTTTTAGTAGAGGCAGGGTTTCACCGTGTTAGCCAGGATTGTCTCGATCTCCTGACCTCGTGATCCGCCCGCCTCAGCCTCCCAAAGTGCTGGGATTACAGGCGTGAGCTACCGTTTCCGGCCAATACATACCATCTTCTAAAATATCCAGGTTACATGAAACTCTCGAGCTATGGTCATAAATTTTGTTGAAGGGGCATTTTGAATATTTGACTACTGTAATTGTTTGGCAAGTAGTTTTTACCATGATATATTTTCCTAATTCTCTATTATGCGGAAAGATTGTAGGAAAAAATAATGAATGTGAAAACTTAAGAAAAGAAGTATAATAAAAAAAAGAACCCCACTTTGCTCAATAAATTCATTTTGTAAAATGTAAAAAAAAAAAGAAATGATGTCATCATTATTGATCCTTGGACATTAAAAGAATAACAAAGAAATATTATTCATAAAAAAAGATAAGTTTTATAGTTAGAAATTTTACATGTCCAGAAACTGGAAATTCAGATGCAGTTTCTCTGCAGAATTCAGAAATTACTTCCTTTTACTTGTTTAGATTAGTTTGTATGTGATATTAGATACCAAATAGTTCATTGAATAATAAATGAGTAATTCAGTGACTTATTCTCTCCCCATACATAAAGCAGTCAAAGAAAGCAGAGTACTTGAGAAGCAGAAAAGGCAAGAAGTGTGATTCTTTTTTTTCTGAAATGGAGTCTTACTCTGTAGCCAGGCTGGAGTGCAGTGGTGTGATCTCAGCTCACTGCAACCTCTGCCTCCCGGGTTCAAGTGATTCTCCTGCCTCAGCCTCCTGAGTAGCTGGGACTACAGGTGCATGCCACCATGCCCAGCTAATTTTTGTATTTTTAGTAGAGACGGGGTTTTGCCATGTTGGCCAGGCCTGTCTTGAACTCCTGACCTCAGGTGATCTGCCTGCCTCGGCCTCCCAAAGTGCTAGGATTACAGGCATGAGCCACCGCACCTGGCGTAGAATTGTGATTTTTAAGGTGAGATTTTATCCTCACAAGCATGCTGTTATTTCTCTTAAACAGACAAACCTTCTTTTGACACCTGTTCACATCCCCTATATTACCACCTCATTTCTCCTTTTTAGCAAAACTCTTCAAAAGTTGCTGTCTCTGAGATACAATTTGTATCTCATTTTCTGCTCTAAACCTTTCATGCCTTCCCCTCTCACTTGGAACAAACCAAAATACTATGATGGGCTACGGGCTCTGTTACCTCTTCAGAATCGTTGTTCCTTCTGCTCCAGCCAGACTGGTCTCCTTGAATGCTGGAGCCTTAAGACTTTTGCATTGGTTTTTGCCTCCACCAGAACCTCTTCCTACAGAATGCCCTTCCTTAAGTCTGTTCAAATGTCATCTTCTTGGTGAGGCTAGCACTGATCATCTCTAGGTGCAACACTCCCTGTTCCCTTCTCTGCTTAATTTTTCTCCGTAGCATACTATCCTATGTATATTTAACTTATTTTGTTTATGGTCTGCCCCCTTGCCCCAATAGAAGCTCCACAAAGGCAAGGATTTTTGTCTTTGTTTACTGATGTGGCCCTCAAAGGCCTAGACTTTGCCTGAAACATATTATAGTTGGAGTTTAAAAAAATATTTGTTGAATAAAAGGATCCTGACCAATTCAGTAGTTAAAACCTAGTGTCTTTAGCATAAAGCTTTAGTATTGGTTACAATACTAATATCTTATGTAGGTGTTAATTTTTTTTATGTTCTGCTATGAGGAAAGAGACTAGCCTTTAGGTGGGGGTAGTGAGGAACATCACTCATATCTTTAAAATTTTTTGAAAATAAATGTATATATTTAAGGTATACAACACGATGTTTTGATATAAGTAGTGAAATAATTATTACAGTCAAGCTAATTAATATATCCATCTTAGAAACTATGAAATTTGAGGCTCTGTTTGCAAGCAAAGTCACTTCCTAAATGAGTTACAGCATATGAGGAGCTGCTTCCTGAGGCTTCCCAGAAGCTGCTTCCTTTTCTCAACTTGCTGACACTAGCACTGAGCTCTTTTGAAAGTCAATATTGTGTATTTATGTGGTACTTCTAGAAGACATGAAATGTTCTGCAGACTTTATCATTTCCCAGCAGTGCAAATAACTGGCAAGTGGAACTGTTATCTTTCTAGTTCACAAATGGGAAACTGGGACGAATAGAGAAAATAGGGTTTTACTGATTTGCATATAGCAACCCCTGCCCTGGAAAAACAAGTTACAAAAATCTACAAAAAATGAAAGAATTGGGAATTGGAAGTGAATATTGCTATTGAGGTCTGAGGAATATGAAGTAAGCCTGTCAAAATTGAGTAGAAAAAGTGTGAGAAGCAGTCCCTGACATCTGGTAGGGGCCTTGGCACTTGCAGGAAGGCCTTGGCATTCTGTTGCACATAAACAATTGCACAGCATGTCAACAGCAGATAAGACCGCTCTGACTGTGGTAATTTCTCCTACCTTACAGATAGGTTTACTAAGATTCCTGGTCATGGAATTGCACCCACTTCCTGACAGCACCCTATCCAGAACAAACCCCTGCTTTGGACCCTCTCCCAAATCACCTAACACAAGCCCAAATCGTTTGTAATGTCTCTTTCTGAAACCCCCAGGATTTCCCATAGAGTGCTGTCACCCTCCTCACAAGGAGCAATAAACTGCAGGTGAGAATCCCTGGTGGACTTTGCCTGGAAGGTATTGACAGTTGTCACTTGTCACTGTTGGGTTATTACAATGCAGATCTAAAGAGGCAGCCTGAATTTGGTTTCCCTGACTCCACTCATCCTCTTTTAGTATTTTAATGCTGTGATCATACCAGTCTAATCTTAGCACTTTGGAAGGCTGAGAAGGGAGAATCCTTGAAGCCAGGAGTTTGATTGAGAACAGCCTGGGCAACGTAGTGATACCCTGCCTCTAAAAAAAAAAAAAAAAAAAGGCCAAAAATAAAAAAAAATTAGCCAGAGGTGGTGGTACGTACCTGTAGTCCCAGCTATTCAGGAGGCTGAGGTGGGAGGATCACTCAAGCCGGAGTTTGAGGCTACAGTGAGCTATGATTGTGCTGCTACACTCCAGAGCAACAGAGCAAGACTGTCTAAACAAACAAAAACCTGCAAGGGCTCCTCATTACTTACAAACCAATTACTACCAGCCAAACAATGTTTCATATTCCTGTCTGCCTCTTGAGTCCTCTCCTATGCCCACTGTTCCAATCTCACTTCTTAATAATCCCCTTTACATTCAACAGTATATAACTGTTTCATTCCATTGTGCTTTTTCTCATGCTGTTCTTTGTTCCAGTAACTCCTACTCACTTTTCTAGTCCTGTAATTTCCTCCAAGAAGCCTACCCTGTGAATCCACAAATCTGGATACCCGCTATTGCATGATTTTTAACATAGTATTTGCACATAAGATTGAATTTAGTTACTCCTCTATTTCTTCCTGAGGGCTGGGACTTTTTTCCTTTTTAAATCTTGTTCTTAGATGGTTAGCTAGATGGTTTAGCTGCTCCTTAAAAGTTTACTAAATAAAAGTAGATAATGGATATAGTAGGAGAGAAAGCTGAGGATATAGATAGTAGTAAGACTACAAATGTCCTTGAAGTTGTATGGATTTTATTCTGTAGGCAATGAGAATAACTCAGATCTTTTTCGGAAGAAGCAAGGATCCCTGACACATGTTTTACAAAGTAGAAGCACACTCAACCATTCATTCTCTGTATTTTCTTTCTAAATAATATTCAGTTTAAATGGAATATAATGGTATTTTCTGGATTTACATCATACCATCTGAGAAGTTATAAATATATCACAGTCATTATGTAGGCTTGATATCCCCTCCTGAGCACCAGCCTCATTTTTATATGAAAAATTCAGGCAAGAAAAACATGACTCATTTTGAGAAGTGGGAGGAGAATCCAACCAGCTGCCTTATAGACCTCATTGCTGTCAGGAGGGTATGAAATGGATAAGACTGCTGTTGTGCTAGAAGTACCCTGAAGAAGATATCTGAACAACCCTAAAATAAAGTTTACACCCTTGGGCAGGGGTAGACTCCTCTTCAAACCCTGGCTACCTGTAGGTTAATAGCCAGCCCGTTCACATTCTCTCACCTGCAATCACCAACCCAGCTACCCTGAGTGGAGTGGAAGGCTCTTGCAGGTTATCTTGGGCAATTTGTATGTATGTATATGTCTGTCTGGCTGCTGTAACAGACTATCAAAAACTGAGTTGCCTATAAACAACAAAAATTTATTGACTGGGAAGTCCTAGATTGATGTGCCGGCCATGTGGTATCTTGTGGGAACCCACTTCCTGGTTCATAGACAGCCATCTTGTTGCATCCTCATGTAACAGAAGGGGAAAGGGAGCTCTCTCTAGGGCCTCTTCTATACAGGCACTAATCCTATTCCTGAAGGCTCGACCCTCATGACCCAGTCACCTCCCAAAGACCCCACCTCCAAATACCATCACCTGGTAGGAGGTGGGGGATTAAGCTTGGGGACACACACATGTTCAGTCCATATAAATATTTATATTAAAATGTATAGGGAGGTAAGGAAGCTTAGGACAGCTTCTGCCGCTGCACAGTCAGGTTCCATGGACAGTTGGAACGTTGCTCATTCTGTTCAGGTTAAAGCAATAGCTCTATACTGTAGAGAACTGAGAGCAAGTCTAGTTGTCCTTAACCTTCCATCTCAGCCTCTCTCTCTCCCTGCTTATTCTACTTTTGACTAATTCTTTCTTCTCATCCTCTTGCCTTTGCTCCTCCCATTATTACCTCACCCCACTGTGTCTTTGTGTTTCTTTACCTCTCTACTTTCTGTGCCCTGCCTGTGTGTCTTATTAAACTTCCTAAGAAAGAGTCTTTGTTGTGTCAGGGTACAGCACAGGTGGGACAGGACCCTTGGGCCTGTGGGTCAGGTTCATCTCTGCTCCAGCCTACAGGGTCATGTGGTAAAAAGGTAGGTGAGCAGTGGATAAAGAGTCCTGCAGGAGAGAGCTATGCACATGGTAGATATTCTGAGACATCTTGATTTAGGGGAACGTAAATGGCAGACACCTTCCATGGCCTGTTTAGAAAATGAAAGTATTTTCCGTTCTCTACGACCTTTATGCATTGTTCTCTTTATCTGGAAATCTCTCCCCTACTCTTCCCCTGTTAACTCCTACTTGTGCTGCAGGACTTGCAGGTCATTACCTGAAGCCTCCCCACTACCTCAGGACTGGGTTCTGTGCCTATCCTCTAAACTTCCATAACTCTTATCAGACTTTATGGTCGTCGTTGCTTTAATGTCTGTCTCTTCCATAAGATTGAGAGCCACTCTGGGCAAAGACTGGCAGTTAATATGCAGTAAAACTTATGGCTGGGCATGGTGGCTCACGCCTGTAATCCCAGAAGTTTGGGAGGCTGAGGCAGGAGGATCACTTGAGCTCAGGAGTTCTTGACCACCTGGGCAACATGGTGAAACCCCGTCTCCACAAAAAATACAAACAAATTAGCTGGGAATGGTGGTGTGAGCCTGTAGTCCCACCTACTTGGGAGGCTGAGGTGGGAGTATGGCTTGAGTCTGGGAGGTGGAGGTTGCAGTGAGCTGAGATTGCACCAGTGTACTCCAGCCTGGGCGACAAAAGCCCTGTCTCAAAAAAACAAACAAACAAAAAATTACAGAAATTTTAAATACATGCAAAAATCAAGGAAATAGTGTAATTAACTCCATGTGCCCAGCTTCGACAATTGTCAACATTTGCCAACATTTCTTTTCTTCCCTCATTAACAAAATTTTTATTAAATATAACACAAGTAGAGAAAAGCACATAAAACAAATGTGTAAATTAATGGATAAATTGAACACCTTTGTAACCACACCTATGTCAGGAGATAGACTTTATCAGCCACCTGAGAACCTTCCATGTGCCCCTTCCCACTTGCACCCAAGAGTAATAACCATCCTGACTTTCATGGTAATGAATCCCATTATATAGTTTTTTCATTTATGTGCTTTCCTAAACACCATAATTTGGACTTCTTTTAAATATGTTTTTGAGTCTTTTTTAATCTATAGATTCCCCTTCGTCTTGTTCTCTTTCCAGTGTATTTGTTGAAGAAGCCAGATCTTTTACCCTGTGTGTTTCACAGTTTGTTTTTTGCTGATTGCATTCCTGTAGTCTAGTTTGGCATCCCCAGTCACTGTATTTCCTATAAATTAATAGTTGTAGTCTAGGTTTAATCAGTTGGGGTTTGATTTTTTCCCGATGAGACAATATCAAAAGTGTAGTTAAAATTTTATATTGAATGAATAAAATCAACAGATAAAATAGGGGTCTTACCTTTTAAAATGTCGTCAGTTCTATTCTACTGGAATAGACTCCATCCCATTTTGAAAAGTCTCTCCTCTGTTTTTTGTTTCAGTTGTCTGTACGGTGAAGCAACTGTGTTTTTCTATAACCCTCTGAATGTATGGCTGGGACTATCTGTGAGCCCTTCATCCCTATGAAACCCTCCCAGCTATACCCTGAGCAGAGCCAGATGTGCTTTTCCTACATCTGAATGCTGGCAGAATTTTTTTGATGCATTATAATTGTACATATTTATGGGATATGTGTGAGATTTTGATACAGGCATGCAATATGTAATGATCAAGTCAGGGAATTTAGAATTACTGGTGAAATTTTAATTTTTCAAAAGAAATCACTGTGGAGATATTTCTTCCTGTTATGTGTATAAAGAACCAAATACAGGGAAGAAAGAACTAAAAACCCTGTAATAAAAGGTGTGTACCATGTCAAAAAAGTTTACTTTGATCATTTGTACATGTTATGAATTTATAGCTGGAAAGAGTGATTATAATACAGTTTTAAAATGGAAGGTAGATAATTTAGGCATGTTCAATCTTACTGTTCATTAGAAAACTTATTGGTTATTGGCTTTGTGCCAGTCACTGCCCCAAATGTTGGGATACATCAGTGAATAAAACAGACAAATATCCTTGGCCACATGGAGCTTACATTCTAGTCCTCCATCCTATGAGATGGGTACTTCTTGAGTCAATGAGACTGAATGCAATAGACATTGTTGGGTTATTCTCTGAACTCTTATAAATTATAGGTTTTCTTTTTATACCCACATTTCTTGCCTTAAGGACCTAGAAGCTTTTGCTAAGCAAGAGGAAAACATAAGTATGTTTATACTTTTTGCTGGAAAATGTTCCATCATTTATATGGCCACTCTTAATACCTCCTCTGTGCCATATACTCTTAAACCTCCCTTCTGTTTGGAAGCGTGGAATTATAGTATAGCTTAGTGGTTAGGAGTGCCGCTTACTATCTCTGAGACCTTGGGCAAGTTATTGGCTGCTCTTTGTTTCTGTTCCTCATCTGTAAAGTGGGGTTAATGATACTTGTCATCACAAAAGGTTGTCGTGAGGGGTACATGAAAAATCATGTATGTAAGATCTGTGCCTGGCACATAGTAGATATTTTTTAAATGGTAGTTATAATTCTAGAGTTGGAAGAGTCTTTATTGTATTCTAACTTTTGAACTTGTTTACCAAATAGACAACCATCTTTAGTTACTTTTAACTGATTTTTTTTTTTAATTGAAGGATTCACTCAGAGCGCTTATTAGGAGTTCAGCATTGTGCTTGATGCTGGGAACTTAAAGGTGAAGATGACATAGCTCCATCCTCCAGTGGAGTGTGGTTCAATGACAAACAATTTGACAAGCTAGTGCAGGTTTCCTAAAATGTGTTCCAAGCAACATGAATCCCTTGACATATTATAGAAAAAATGCCTCGAGTTGTCAAATAACTTTGGGAACTGTATTTTGTAAATTCATGATACATATTAATGGCTTTGAGAAGTCCACTAAAAATTTAAATATCCAAGAATCTTGGTGTTTATTATTCCCTTCACTTATTTGAGTATGGTGCTCTCCCTTTTTTCCTGCATAACAAACACTCCCTGGACCAATATTCCAAGATATATACTTCAAAAAAATGCTGGTATGTTTTTTCAAAAATGATTCATCAGTTATTCTGTGATAAAAAGGGACTCTATGATAACTCATAATGTTCTGTTATAGTGAATGCCCATTTAGCACCAAAGAACTCTGCCAAATAGCTTCCATTTCATCCTTGTCCTTTACTGATCGTTTTGCTGCCCTGTCCTCCTCACTATACAACTTTGGGCAAGTCTTCCCTCTTGTTGGGGTGGGTGAACTACACCAGTGGTTCCCAAAGCCAGTTGCTTCTTAGAATCACCTTGGTGACCTTTTTAAAGAACACAGGCTTCTGGGCTTCACCCCTACAGATTTTGACTAGGGCCTGAGAATGTTGTCATTTTAAAAAAGCTTCCCTGATATACTTAGGTGGCTGGCCTGTCATCCATTGGTAGATTGTGTGTTTGGGAGCCACTGAATTAAATGAAGAGATCCAAGGTCTTTTCTAGCTTGAATGTTCCTCCAGAGCTTGTGCATTCAATTAAAAATATTCCAGTGTCATCTTTATGTACAAAGTATTGAGGGACATACAGTGATGACTATGACAGTGTTTTGCAAGTGGCTTGACTATAGAAATCCTTGAAATGGTAGAGACCCTGGTGTATCTAAAGTCATTTAGGCTGGGTGCAGTGGCACATACATGCCTGTAATCCAAGTACTTTGGGAGGCCAAGGTCAGCGGATCACTTGAGTTCAGGGATTCAAGACCAGCCTGGGCAACATGGTGAAATCCCCTCTCTACAAAAAATACAAAAATGAGTAAGGCATGGTGATGTGTGCCTCTAGTTCCAGCTGTAGTCCCAAGTTGAAGCTTGGATAGGACTCGGGAGGCAGAGGCAAGAGGATTGCTTGAGCCCAGGGAGGTTGAGGCTGCAGTGAGCCATGATCGTGCCACTGCCCTCCAGCCTGGGTAACAAGAGTGAGAAAAAACAAAAAACAATAACAAAAAGAAAAAAAGAAAAAATAAATAAAGTCATTTAGAGATCACTTCTTGTTAGAGACGTGCTAGACAGAGAATTTAAAACTGAAGTGCCAATAGCACTCTGTGAATTAGATATCAAAAAATGAAGATGTAGTGTTTTTGAACTTAATGAGGACTTTTGGAAAATAGAATTCTATGAATATAATTCAGTAAGGCATAGTAGTATAAACTTGAAATAAGAATTTTTTTAGAAGCTGAAGCATATTTTCTGCTTTTCTGACATCAAATGTAATGTTTGGAAATTTGGGATGGCGATATCACACAAATTCTTTTATAGTTGTTTCAAAGCTTTATAGGTAAAGGATATAGGTGGGCTGTAATCAATTCGTAAGATCTATTCCTAATCTAACCTGTTTCATCTCTTTTTTTTTTTTTGAGACCCACAGTGATCATCACTGAAGCCTCAGCCTCCTAGGCTCAAGTGATCCTCCCACCTCAGCCTCCCAAGTAACTAGGATTATAGGTGCGCACCACCATGTGTGGCTAGTTTTTGTATTTTTAGTAGAGATGGGGTTTTGCCATGTTGCCTAGGCTGGTCTCAAACTCCTGAGCTCAAGCAGTTCTCCCGCCTCAGCCTCCCAAAGTACTGGGATTATAGGTGTGTACCACTGCAGCCGACCGACCCTCTTTCATCTCTTGATTTTATCTCAGTGTTAACTGCAACCTACCTCTCAAGTCCTCCTCTTCCCATTAACCTGTTGGCTCTCAGTTAATGAGGGCATCCATATGTTTGACCAGAGGCTGCCAAAGGAAAGTGATCTCTTGCTTTTGTGCTGCATTCATTTACTGAAGTTACTAGCAGAAATTACTCTCTATAAAGCTGAAGTCCACAGTGGAGCTACACAGTAAATGATTATTTTAGTTGAAAAAGTAAGGTATATAAATTGAATCTTTACATGGTAAACATCCAAAAGATGTGGGCCACCCAGAACCATCTATTGTAACCACTTTCTTTACTGTCCTTCCAGAAAAATACTCTATAAATGTGTGTGTGTGTGTGTATATATATATATATATATATAGATAGATAAGATAGATAGATAGATAGATAAACATTCATATCTGTGTGGGTATATCCCCCCCACTTTATCTTCTTTTTTTTTTCACTCAATTAAGAGCATATTGTATTCTGTTCTGTATGGTTGGTAGTGGGAGAAGAACAGGAGTAGCCCTAAGAAAGAAATGCTGAGGCCTGGGAATGGCAGTCACTGTATCCTTGCAGTGTCTCATAGGGCCACCAGGGAGTCCTTGTGCAAGGAGAGCTGCCACTGTATCTTTAATTGTGATTAGACAAATTTTAATAATTTCTAAGAAGTCTACCTGTTTCCTGAAAGGGTTTCCTGTGCTGCCTTTGTTTCCCTGTGTCTTAGTATAAACCCCCATCACCTGATATAACCAAACGTGTTCCTTGACACTGCTTATTCAGAGAGAAGTAACTAACAAACACCTTTGGGCTAGTTGCTCACTTAGACAAAGAAAAGAGGAAGCCAGTTGAAGGTGGACGGCTCTGTCACTGCTTGTCTGAATTGGGATCCAAGAAACTGGCCTTCATTACTCATCTCAGAAACTCTAGCCCTGCTGTTTGGGGTGTGTGGAGTATTCTGAGGTTTGGGTGATTAAAATGTGGAGTGGGAAGTTGAAGGGACTTAGAGCTTTGTCAGTGGTAGAATGGTTTTTTTTTTTTGAGATGGAGTTTCCCTCTGTCGCCCGGGCTGGGGTGCAGTGGTGCGATCTGGGCTCACTGCAACCTCTGCTTCCAGGGTTCAAGTGATTCTCCTGTTTCAGCCTCCTGAGTAGCTGGGACTACAGGCGTGAGCCACCAAGCCAAGCTAATTTATAATAAAGTGTTCTTTACACTAATTTTAAACAGTTAGGCCCCAGTTTCAAGCGATTTTCCTGCCTCAGCCTCCTGAGGAGCTGGGATTATAGGCGCACACCACCATGCCCGGCTAATTTTTGTATTTTTAGTAGAGATAGGGTTTCGCCATGTTGGCCAGGCTGGTCTTGAACTCCTGACCTCAGGTTATCCGCCTGCCTCGGCCTCCCAAAGTGCTGAGATTACAGGCATGAGCCACTGTGCCCAGCCTGAATGTTTGCTTTTTAGAAACATATTTGACCCTCTGTAGGTGGTGTGGCTAAGAGGCTTAAGAACTCAAGCATTCAGAATGTGTATTTGCTATGTGTATAAAAATCTCCCTGGAGATAAATCAAAGCACATGGATAGGGATGACTAAAATCCAGGCTCTACATCTCAGTCTATAAAAGTCACAGGTTCTTAAGTTACAGTGTTAAAGTAGCCTTAAAGGGATACACAGTAACAAAGTTGAGGAAATGATAATTGTGTATCTATTCTTAAAACAGTTTACATATCCATATATTTCATTAATGTAGTAGTGGTTGTATAATTGGCGTTAACACTATGTCCCTCATGATCCAGGGCCAGAACCTTAATTTAACCACCTGAAGCTTCTCACATTTGATACTAGCAGTGTGTTCTGGGTGTGGTTGGGTATTAGGTGCTGGTCACGATTCCTGTTATTTCCTTCCTTCTTCTGTGTTCTCTGTGCTTTCCCCTTCCTTTCTCCATTTTCCTGCCTGTATGTAAAAGTGGGTGGAGGAAGGGAGGCATTTCTTAAGAATTGAGGAGAAGGGAATTACTGTGTTTCTTCTTTTCTTTTCTTTTTCTTTTTCTTTTTTTTATTTGAGAGGGGGTCTCAGTCTGTCACCCAGACTGGAGTGCAGTGGCACGATCTTGGCCCACTGTAACCTCCACCTCCCAGGCTTAAGTGATCCTGTCACCTCAGCCTCCTAAGTAGCCGGGACCACAGGCACGACACAGCGCCCAGCTAATTTTTTTTTTTTTTGTATTTTTGGTAGAGATGGGGTTTCATCATGTGGCCCAGGCTGGTCTCGAACTCCTGAGCTCAGGTGGTCCACCCACCCAAAGTGCTGGGATTACACTCATAAGCCATCGTGCCTGGCCAAGGAATTATTGTTGAACACCGATTACCACTTAACCTATGCTATCTTAACGGAAATGGTAATTCTTGCCATAACCCCCAGAAATTATTACAATCTATAGAAGAGGCAACTGGAGCTTAGAGTAAAAGTAAATTATTCAAGTTTCACAGCCCAGAGGGATATCTTTGACTTGAGGTCTATCTGACGTCAAAGTCTGTATTCTTTCCTTTACAAAAGTGATTCTTAACCTTAGCAGACCCAAAGGCTTCCTCTAATAAAAAGTATTTTGTGATACCGTCTTTACTTTCCTGAAATAGGATTTTAAACAATGTTTTCTACCTATACGCATAATTGATTCCTTAACTCTAATATTAGAAACAAACTTGGATTTTAATATCCAAGTATTTGGAAAAGTTATCTTAAAAGGCATCAAGCAGCTGGGTGCAGTGGCTCATGCCTGTAATCCCAGCACTTTGGGAGGCCGAGACGGGCAGATCACCTGAGGTCAGGAGTTCGTGACCAGCCTGGTCAACATGGTGAAACCCCGTCTCTACAAAAAATACAAAAATTAGCTAGGTGTGGTGGCATGCATCTGTAATCCTAGCTACTCAGGAGGCTGAGGCAGGAGAATTGCTTGAACCTGGGAAATGGAGGTTGCAGTGAGCCTAGATTGTGCCATTACACTCCAGCCTGGGCCACAAGAGCTAAACTCCATCTCAAACAAACAAACAAACAAACAAAAAACCAAAACAAAAAACATGAAGCAGTTGCTTGTATCTACTTGTAGTGAATACATTTGGATTTGAAAAGAGTAAGAATAAGATGAGATTCAGGTTGGGTGCAGTGGCTCATGCCTGTAATCCCAGCACTTTGGGAGGCTGAGGCGGGCAGATCACTTGAGGTCAGGGGTTCGAAACCAGCCTGGCCAACATGGTGAAACCCATCTCTACTAAAAATACAAAAATTTGCCGGGTGTGGTGGTGCATGCCTGTATTTCCAGCTACTCAGCTACTCAGGAGGCTGAGACAGGAGAATCGCTTGAACCTGGGAGGTGGAGGTTGCAGTGAGCTGAGATTGTGCCACTGCACTCCAGCCTGGGTGACAGAGCAAGACTGTGTCTCAAAAAGACAAAAAAAAAAAAAAAAAAGATGGGATTCAATTGATTGTTTTTGTCTCTTTTTCCTCATATTCAACATTTTAAAATAAGAGATATTAATGTTTGTAAATGCTCATAGAATTGCCATAGTGCAACAACAGGAGCAGACTGATATAAATGTTTTATGTTACAAATCCAAATAACATGGGCAGCATTGCTGTCAATGACTTGATTTTCTGAAACGATAAATAACTCTTGGTAAGGCACTGCATAAAAAAGTACAGTCTCCCCTTGATTTACATGGTAATTGCAGCCCATAGAAATTCAGAATAAAAAATACACTGTGTGTAACACAGAATTAGGGGCTAGGCTTAAATAGTTAATAGTTTCCCCCCATCCTTCCAGCATGAATGTCTAATAGGACATTTGAGCATCATGTGGAATACAAAGCAGTTCTTCATCAAGCTGGGCTTCTCAAGCATTGCAATTCATACAGAATCCTTGACCCATGCCCTGCTTCCCTCAAATGCCAGCGGTGCCATACAATCATTTTAACAATCAAAGAGACCCCTTGATATTTCCACCTGTTTCCTTAGAGGCCAGTATTGGCTGTCACCTCCAGCAATACTGCTTTATACTTGGTTGCTAGAGGTTAAGTAATTGTCCTACACTGTGAAGTTAGAAGATGATAAAAAGGGAGGTGCGGGAGTGAGTGGGGATGGGAAACAATAAGAGGGCGAACAAGGAGAAAGACCTCCTGTTGGTTTTGTACTTTTAGTTTTAGGATCCATCTTTTTTAAAAATGTTTTTTAGAGAGAGGGTCTTGTTCTGTCACCCAGGTTGGAGTGCAGTGGTACAATCATAACTCAATGCAACCTTTTTTTTTTTTTTTTTTGAGATGGAGTCTCACTTTGTTGCCCAAGCTGGAGTGCAGTGGCACAATCTCGGCTCACTGCGATCTCTGCCTCCCTGGTTAAGGCGATTCTCTTGCCTCAGCCTCCCAAGCAGCTGGGATTACAGGCACATGCCAGTACGCTTGGCTAACTTTTTTGTATTTTTGTAGAGATGGGGTTTTACTGTGTTGGCCAGGCTGGTCTCAAACTCCTGACCTCAAGTAATCTGCCTGCCTTGGCCTCCCAAAGTGCTGGGATTATAGGTGTGAGCCACTGTGCCCGGCCCTCACTGAAACTTTGAACTCCTAAACTCATGTGATCCTCTCGCCTCAGCCCCTGAGTAGCTAGGACTATAGACAAAAGCCACCACACCCAGCTAATTAAAAAAATTTTTTGTAGAGGTAGGATCTCACTATGTTGCCCAGGATTAGTCTTACAGGACTGCAATTAAAAGAGTTGAACATGTGTTTGGCTTGTTAAATTTGTGATATTCTTCCTATGCACTGACAATGGTCAAGCTGAGAACCAAATCAGGAATGCAATTTCATTCACAATTACCACATGAAAAAAAAAATACCCAGGAATACGGCTAACCAGGGAGGTGAAAGATCTCTACAAGGAGAACTATGGGACACTGCCCAAAGAAATCAGAGATATCACTAACAAATGGAAATAGGAAGAATCAATATCATTAAAATGGCCATATTGCCCAAAGCATTTTATAGATTCAGTGCTATCCCTATTAAACTACCAAGGACATTCTTCACAGAATTAAAAAAAAAAAGTTTTAAAATTCATATGGAACCACAAAAGAGCCTGAATAGCCAAGGCAATTCTAAGCGAAAAGAACAAAGTTGGAGACATCATGTTATCTGAGTTCAAAATATACTATAGGGCTATAGTAACCAAAATAACTTGGTCCTGGTACAACAATAGATATATAGACCAATGGAACAAAAAAGAGAACCCAGAAATAAGGCTGCATGCCTACAATTATCTGGTCCTTAACATAGCTGACAAAAACAATAGGGAAAGGATTCCCTATTCAATAAATGGTGCTGGGATGACTGGTTAGCCATATGCAGAAGATTAAAGCTGGACCTTTTCCTTACACCATATACAAAAATTAAATCAAGATGGGTTAAAGACTTTAACAAAATCCCAAATTATAAAAGCCCTGGAAGACAACCTAGGCAGTACCATTCTGGACATAGGAATGGGCAAAGATTTCATGATGAAGACATCAAAAGCAATTGCAAGAAAAAGCAAAAATTGACAAATGGGATCTAATTAAGCTAAAAAGCTTCTGCACAGCAAAGAAAACTATCAGCAGAGTAAACAGACAACCTAGAGAATTGGAGAAAATATTTGCAAACTAGGCATCTGAAAAAGGTCTAATATACAGCATCTATAAGGAAAGTTACGAGAAAAAAAACCCAACTCCATTAAAAAGTGGGCAAAGAACATGAACAGACACTTTTCAAAAGCAGACATACATGTGACCAACAGTCATATTAAAAAAAGCTTAACATCACTGATCATTAGAAAATGCAAGTCAAAACCACAGTGATATACCATCTCATACAAGTCAGAATGGTTATTATTAAAAAGTCAAAAAATAACAGATGCTGGTAAGATAGCAGAGAAAAAGGGACATTTAAACACTGTTGGTGGGAGTGTAAATTAGTTCAACCATTGTGGAAGACAGGGTGGTGATTCCTCAAAGACCTAAAAATAGACATACCATTTGACCCAGCAATCCCATTACTGGATATATACCCAAAGGAATATAGATCATTTTACTGTAGAGACCCGTGCACATGTATGTTCATTGCAGCACTATTCACAATAGCAAAGACATGGATTCAACCTAAATGCCTATCAGTAGTAGACTGGAAAAGAAAATGTGGTCCATATACACCATGGAATGCTATGCAGCCATAAAAGGAACAAAATCATGCCCTTTGCAGGAATGTGGATGGAGCTGGAGGTTATTATCCTTAGCAAACTAATGCAGAAACAGAAAACCACATACTGCGTATTCACACTTATAAGTGGAAGTGAAATGATGAGAATGCATGGACACATAGAAGCAACAGACACTGGGGCCTAGTGGAGGGTGGAGGATGGGAGGAGGGAGAAGATCAGGGAGAATAACTAATGGGTACTAGGCTTAATACCTGGGTGATGAAATAATCTGTACAACAAACTCCCATGACACAAGTTTATCTGTACAACCTGCACATGTACCCCGAACTTTAAATGAAAAAAATCATGTAAAATTGAGTAGCGATTTTAGAAAAATTTATGATGTCTCAATCTTTTGTAATATCTTGAAGTGTCACCTGTTGCTGTGGCTATTTGACAGGTTTATAGAGTCCTATAGCAGGTGCAAAAGTTAGGGTAGAATGATAGGGAAGCATAGGGTTTGAGATCAGATGGGGAGGAGGGTTTCAGGGTAGGGTGGCCTGTCCTGGGTTTGATTCCTGGAGATGACACCTTCTAGCCATTTTCTCACTAATAAAATGTACAATGAATTACCTTATAGGACTGTTGTGAGAATTAAATGAAATAGCATGTTAGGTGTCCAGAACAATGGTACAATGGTTCAATAAATGTTACTCCTCTTTTCCTCAAAAAAGATGCTGGATGACACTTATTTTTGCAAATTTTTCTTTTCTTTCTTTTTTTTGAGATGGAATCTTGCTCTGTTACCCAGGCTGAAGTGTAGTGTCGTGGTCTCAGCTCAATGCAACCTCCGCCTCCCTAGTTCAAGCAATTCTCCCACCTCAGCCCCTGCAAGTAGCTGGGATTACAGGTGCCCACCACCATGCCCGGCTAATTTTTGTATTATTAGTAGAGACAGGGTTTCACCATGTTGGCCATGGTGGTCTTGATCTCCTGACCTTGTGATCCATCTGCCTCAGCCTCCCAAAGTGCTGGGATTATAGGCGTGAGCCACTGCACCTCGCCTCAAATTTTTCTTATAATTTTTCTATTCTAGACCAGGTACAGTTTTCATTCTCCCACCCTTTGCCTACATCCAGAAAATAAGAACAAATTTAATGTCTATCTCTGTAGATGGTCCTCAGTCTAAACTACCTGTGTGGATTCTGTTATAGTAACTAACCCGGACTCTCTGTGGATGGTCCTTAGTCTAAACTACCTGCATGGATTCTTTTATAGTAACTAGCCTGGACTCTTCTGATGAGGGCTCTTTCAATCAAATTTAGTATAAACCTAATAAGCAATTTCAGTCAACTAAGTTGAACATTTCAGTTAAACTTGGGCAATAATACAATTTATTCAGAATTGCTTTGTATTGCATTTGTCAATGCTTATTCTTCTAAGCCAAAAAAAAAAACCTTTTAGTAATACATGCAGTTCTTCATGTCGTATTTCTAGGCATAGAGAGTACCTGTGACAGAATTTGTTTCAGCGTATAATTCTGTTATTCTACTTCTTTCCCCCACTGAACATTTATAGAGTTAATATCCAACTCTCCCCACACTCATTAAGTCTCCTAGAATCTTGGTCATTGTGCTCAAGTTGTGGGGACTTGTATTTTCTCCCAAGAAGCCCAGGATTGGGGCATGTGGAGAAGATTACTTCAATACCAAGGGATAGAAGAACTCTACCACTGCCTTTCCTCAACATCCAAATCACATGACTTTCCTTTTATCCCATGCTGTCTTAGTCTCAGCATCTTGAAGTGGGAGCATTCTTATTTGATCAGCTTAACATAAACAGGTTAGTGTAAAATTGATATTTCAAACCAACCCAGATGCTTCAGAGAGTGAAAGAGATAGTATTTATAATTACTCTGGAACAACAGGGATAAACTGGGACCTAGAGTTATCCCAGTTATAACCAAACTGCTTGCTAGAAAAGGAGAAAGAAGAAAAATATGATGTGAGAAAGTTTATCATATAATTATTAATTGCCAACAATATATAAGCCATTTTCCTGGGGAATAAGGAAGGTTTTGCATTATAGGCATTTTTTGGAAGGCTAGGGAGAGGGAGTATGTGTGCTCATAAAAATAGAAGCAGGTAGCAAGGGCTCAGTGTCAGCACCCAGACTGGAGCCAGGAGACTGGTACTCCTCATCCTGGCTCTGGCTTGGTGACAATTCCTGGGAGTTGAGGATGGAGTCCTGTGGTAGCCTGTCAGCTTCTTCAGCTCCTGCCCCTGCTTGGTCTTTTCCCTCTCTTTTCTAAGTGCTCTGCCTCCCCTAGCACCGGGAGTCTTGCAGGCGGGAATGGCGGTAATGTTGGCAAGCAGAGAGTTGGAAGAAACTGCTTGGTGAGAGTAGGGAACAGGTTGCTGATAATCAACAACTCCGAGCAAAGGTCAGTCAGCCAGGGCAGTGCCTGGGTACCTCCAAATCTGTGACAGAATTCTGTTCTTGGCTGCTCTTCACCCTTTCCCATTCTCAGTTTCCTGGGCTTATTCTATCCCTGGGGCAGGAGGTGGTTCAAAATGGAAAAGTCTGAACCTAGAAGAATCCTCACACACACTCCAGATTGAGGGCTAACCTCACTTGTGGATTCAGTCCTGTCAGGCCCACCCATAGGTGAATTTTCTTATGCTCTCAAACTTCCTGATGAAAAATATAAGTGTGTGACGTGGTCAGTGAATTTGCCTTCACCCTTTTCTCCCAGATCATTTGGCTCCCTCATCTAGGGAACCCTGTAGTACTTTTTTTTTTTTTTTTTTTTTTTTGAGACAGAGTCTCTATCTCCCAGGCTGGAGTGCAGTGGTACAATCTTGGCTCACTGCAACCTCTGCCTCCCAGGTTCAAGTGATTCTCATACCTCAGCCTCCTGAGTAGCTGGGATTACAGGCACCTGTCACCACACCTGGCTAATTTTTGTATTTTTAGTAGACACGGGCTTTCACCACGTTGGCCAGGCTGGTCTTGAACTCCTGACCTCAGGTCATCTGCCTGCCTCAGCCTCCCAAAATGCTGGGATTACAGGCATGAGCCACTGCACCTGACCCCTGTAGTACATTTTTATGATGACTTTTAGGTGTTTTAGTTTAGAAGAAACATCTTTCTCTCTCAAGATGTTTGATATTTTCTCAGGTGGCCCATATTTTCCCCATAGAGTGCTCATCTCTTTCTGTCAGAATTCCTGTTGTAGGGTGTAGTAAGGAATAGACTGTCTTCCCCCATCACTCCCTCTGACACCTGAATGGCTCACCATGCTTTCCAATTTTCCATGATTCATTTGGGTGGTTTTTAAATATCACACTCTCTTCAGACATTTCATTTTAGGGGTTAGAATTCAGCCTCGTGGGCCAAAATGAACACAGTGCTCTACGAACTTCTGCCAAACAAATTTTAAAGTTTTGTTTAAGGATCCTTTTGAGGTCTAATGGCAATCTTTTACAAATTATATTTGTATATTTGTTTGGTAATTTGGAACGTTTAATCCACAAATCTCTTTACTAATAATTATAATGTATAATTATGATGTTTTATAAGCCATCCTATTCCAGCATATAAAATGTCCCCTGTTATAGTCTCTCTTTGCCTGTTTAGAATCTCTTCCATCTTTAATGTTAAACAAGAGGAGGCTTTTAAGAAGATAAGTGGTTCAGAAAGCATGGAAAATTTAACAGCACCTGACGGGGAAATAGCAGTGATTTATGATGTCTTTCAAATTGGCATGCAATGTTGCAGCATTATTAGACTAGGATAAGCTCAGGTATCTCCTCTGAGTGTAAAAAGATTGTGGGAGAGGATGATATATATATATGGCTATATGCATTTGATTTATTTTATTCGTTGGTTTAGTATTTGTGTAATGTCCACAAAGGCAAGACTTACACCTATTCCAATTCTTTATCCTTTTCTTGTGTCTCAAGGATTGCTTTGGGATTTTGATTTTCTTGGATACACAGTTCCCTTTATTATATTTCATTAGTAAAAAAATGTTCTTTTGGTTATGCTGGGAAGTCATTTGATAGATTCAAAATATGAATTTGACTGTTTTTCTTTTTTGGATAGAATTCTTATTTGTCATATTATTTTACTCATTAGAAATACTGAAAAAAGTAGTTCTACTGGAGAAGAGCACAAAGAGTGATGATTCACCTTTTATTTAAGGCTTGCCACTGCTGACCCAGGGCAGCTAATTTAGAAGTGAATCATTTATAGAAAGTTCTACACAGTTCAGGACAGAGCTTTATACAATATACTCATGAAGGTCTAAATAGAGCATACGGTATCATGTTTCTAAATATCTGTCTTGTCGCCAATTTTATATCTTTTCCAGCCTGTGAAACTTGTTTCTAGATGACTGTAGCTATTGACAAGATGAAGTCAAAGGCACTGTATATATAAAATGATGCATATTTTAAAACTAATCCTAGAAATTTAGTACGTGCATTATACTGGGAAAATAATAGGCTGAGATTTTAAATTACTGTGTTTATAATACAAAGAAACAAATGTAACTAGTCATTTTTAAAACTAGTGGGAATAAATTTTAAAATCATTTATAATAATTTAAATTAAATAATGTTATTCCTATTTTGATATTTATGTTTGGCTTTTAAAGTCTAATTATAAATAGTTATATTATGCAAACTGTCTTACTCCTTTTAGAAAGTGAGGGGTTTATTAAATGAACACAATATATTTGGTTCCATATAGAGTATAAAACTGTATAGTCTCTTCTAGAAGGTTTTTTTTGCTCCTCCTCTTCTTCCTCTTCCTCTCCTTCTTTCTCCTCCTCCTCCTTCCTTCTCCTTCTTCTTCTTCTTTTTTCTACTTCTTCTTTCTTCTTCTTTTGTTTCTTCTTCTTTTTTTTTTTCTTTAAGAAAAGAAGAGGTCCCACTGAGTTGCCCAGGCTGTCTCGAACTCCTGAGCGCAAGTGATCCTCCTACCTTGGCTGGGACTATAGGTGTGTGCCGTCATGCCTGTCTTCTAAAAGTTTTAAATTCAAAGCTGTGTTTATATTTACATCACAGCTACAGTATCATGGGTTAGAAAAAGCCCGAATTCTGGTTCTGACTTTGTCATTCGCTAGCTGTGTGACCCTACACAAATCACTTAACATGTCTGAGCTGGTTTTCTTCTCTGCACAAGGCATATTGATACTTGTCTTCATGACCTGACTCACAAGGATTTAGTTCAGCTAATGCATTAGGAAGTGACCAGTAACTTAGATGTCCCCACACAGATAATAGTTGTCAGAGAGGCATTGCCGGGAAAACAACTTGGAGTTGGACAACCAGGGTTGGAGTCCCAATTGCACCAATTACTATGTATGTGACCCTACACAAGCCATTTTCTCCTCTAAACCTTTGTTTTCTAATCTATAAAAAAATGGTATTATGATACATCTCACATAAAATTGTTGTTGATAATTAAATGAGGTAACATATGAAAGTAGCTGGTACATTAATCAGTGTTTCTTGGACCTTAATGTTGATTTTGAAAAAAGTCCTTGCTGACCTTCCTCTCCCCAGCTCATTTACTTTCACGATACAGCATTTAACTGGAAGTGGGAGCCAGTATCCAAACTGTGTACAAATAAGAGAGACAAGCAGTTTCCCAGTCTATGCATATAATTGAAGACTAGTTTGAGTTTTAGAAGTTCCTTGATATGACACATTTACCAAATATTTTGGGGGTGATTATGTAGCATAAGACACTCAGAGCTTTTTGGAAGAGTTTTGAGCAATGTGATTCTGTCCCTGTGGCTTAGGTAGAGCTGATCCTTTCTTTTCAAGCACTTAGGGTACATGACTATTTTTTTTTCTCCCCCATAATTATTTTATTCTTAGTTTCAGTTTGTTTTTAATTCCTATAACTTTAAGGACAGTAATTTAGATGGAGGTCAAATAATTATTATTTTTTCTCTTTGAAGAAAATCTTTGAGACTTAGATAATAAGAACAACCCAGATAAAACCTTAGTCACTAACAAAGGAACCATAATCCAGGTGGTTTTCTTATGTATAAATATGTGGTACTAACTCCTGAGGAAAGTATGGTTTCTTTTCTCTCTCATTATTATTTTTTTTTTTGAGACAGAGCCTTGCTCTGTCGCCCAGGCTGGAATGCAGTGGCATGATCTTGGCTCACTGCAAGCTCTGCCTCCCGGGTTCATGTCATTCTCCTGTCTCAGCCTCCCGAGTAGCTGGGACTACAGGCGCCCACCACCACGCCCAGCTAAATTTTTTTTGCATTTTTAGTAGAGACGGGGTTTCACTGTATTAGCCAGGATGGTCTCGATCTCCTGACCTTGTGATCCGCCTGCCTTGGCCTCCCAAAGTGTTAGGATCACAGGCGTGAGCCACCATGCCCGGTCTTTTTTTTTTTTTTTGAGACAGAGTATCACTCTGTTGCCCAGGCTGGAATACAGTGGCCCGATCTCAGCTCACTGCAACCTCCACCTCCTGGGTTCAAGCAGTTCTCCTGCTTCAGCCTCCTGAGTAGCTGGGACTACAGGTGCACACCACCACACCTGCCTAATTTTTTAATTTTTAGTAGAGACGGGGTTTCACCATGTTGGCCAGGCTGGTCTTGAACTCCTGACCTCAAATGATCCACCCATCTCAGCCTCCCAAAGTGCTGGGATTTCAGGTGTGAGCCATTGCACCCAGACTTTCTCTTTATTTTCTATAATGACATTGGCTGATATTTCTATAATGTTTATTTGAGATACAGTATAAAAAAGTAAGCAAAATTTTGGGGGTAGATTGAGATGTAGGAGGGTAGTCATATAAAAATAATAATACTGCTTATGTTTAAAATCACATATACAAATAATGTAACTGTAGCTGCATAAGCCCATAATTTGTTCCAGAGATCTTTGGAACATGTAGAATCTTTGGCCAGCTCAGTTCCTGTTTAAGGAAGGCATTCAACAAAAGAAAGTTGGAAGTGGACTTCCTGGAGTTTTAAACATGAATTTGATGTGTTTTGGGAGAGATTTGTTAACCTGTTTGTGGACCAGAATATCTTTTGAAACACTAATGACAAATAATTTATTTAATGCTATTCACAAAGCACATTGTGGAGTATATAATGGTGCCACCAGAGAAAAAGCAATATTAATTGATATTAATGGCTCTGTGCGATAGTTCGAACTTTTATCTTCCTAGCCATATTGAGTTTCAATGATGAATAATCATAACCATGTGGTAAGAATTTGAAAATACTGAGGAAAGTAGAAATTTAATATAAATGCACAGCAAGAAAACTGTCTGCAAGTTATTCTTCAACAACAACAAAAGTTGAAGGATAGTTTTTTTATGAGGAGAAATGCAATCTATCCTGGTTATGATATTAAAAAGGAGCAAAATCTGATACTTCAGGAAAGTTCATGCACTTTAAGAAGCTTTCAAGCATAAGCATAAATATCATTGTTCATGAAGCCCTGTATTCCAGTAATAATAATAAAAACCTTTAAATTGAGCCTTTTTATTGATTTACTTATTTTTTAGAGATAGGATCTTGCTTTGTCACCCAGGCTAGAGTGTAGTAGCACATAGCACATAGCTCACTGCAGTCTTGAACTCTTGGGTTCAAGCAATATTCCTGCCTCAGTCCTAAGTAGTTGAGACTACAGGCATGTGTCAGATAATTATTTTTTTATTTTATTTTAAGAGATGTAGTCTCGCTAAGGCGACTAGGCTGGTCTTGAACTCCTGACCTTAAGCGATCCTCCCACTTCAGCCTCCTGAGAGCTTTTTAGTTTAAAAAGCATATTTATATACTTACTGAATTTTTGTAATGACCATTTGATGTAGACCAAACTTTAATAATGCCACAATTTACCTGAGGATCAAGGAGGCCAAATGACTCAACTAAACCCCCTGAGATTGAAGGGTACATAATTGAAACTAGATCCAGAACTCTTAACTCTTAATCCATTATTTTCATCTCTTACGTTTCTTTTTCTCTTCTTTCTATTTAACACATTACAAGAATGAGGCTATTCCAGTCTATCGATTTATTTATTTTACTGATATTGGAAGTAAGGAGGAGAGATTGTCTGAAATTTTTGTTAGGGGTGATAGAATATGAAATTAGGATGCCATAATACCTCAGTGTATTAAAAGAAACACAATTCACCATGTACTTTAGATATTTTTTAAAGGATAAAATGAGATGGTAGGCAGAAAGAACTTTTAAACTATGAAGAATTATAAAGGTACAAGGCATAATGATTCTATCAGTTAGGAACCTTTTAGTTGAAAGTAACAGAAAATCCAACCCAGGATGGCTTGGCGAAATTTATTGACTCACGTAACTAAACATTCTGGGACAGGACTGTGTATCAGACAGCGTGTTTTCAGCTGCAAGTAACAGAAAACTACTTACTCAAACTGGCTAAACCAAGATAACTTAACTTATTATTTTACATAAAAGAGAGCTGTGTGTGGTGGCTTGTGCCTGTAATCCCAGCACTTTTGGAGGCCAAGCAGGAGGATCGCTTAGGCCCACAAGTTTGAGACTAGCCTGGGCAACATGGTGAGACCATGTCTCTACGAAAAATAAAAAAATTAGCTGTGTTTGGTAGTATGTGCCTGTGGTCCCAGCTACTAGGGAGGCTGAGGCAGGAGGATCACTTGAGCCTGGGGGGTTGAGGCTGCAGTAAACCATGATCACACTACTGTGTTCCAACCTTGATGACAGAGTGAGACCCTGTCTCAAAATAAATAAGAGGTAGAGTGGGCTCCAAATTGGTTAACTGAGCAACTCACCGATGTCACCAAGGACTTAGGTTTATTTCTTCTTTTTGCTTTGCCATTCTTGGCATTGGTGTCTTTCTCAGCTGGCAGGAAGATGGTGGTAGAAATTCCTAGACCACACACAGATAAGGCAAAATACAGAGGAAGAAAGGGACTGTCTCTTTCTGTGTTTCTTTATTAGGCGTGAAAAAATATTTTCCAGAGCTTCCTGGACATCTTCCTCCTATGTCTTATAAGCTGGCATTGGGCCACATGCTTACACCTAAACCACCACTTAGGCTAGTTCACTTTTATGCCTGGAATAGGGGATGTGAGTCATTTTCCTCCAAAGTGCTTGCAATCTGTACACATCTGGGAATTGTGTTAGGAGGGGAAAAGAGGGGACAATCTCCAGTGCCCACCCCTGACTGTCTCGAAGTAAGACCGGAGCCAGAGGCTCTGCTTTCCTCATGTCAGCGTTGTTGCCAGGCCCACTCTTCTAATGTTTGCAGTGATAACTGCAGTCATTTTAGACCTCATATAATTTAGAAGAAGTGAGGGACAGAGAACCACCGTTTGGTAGCTTCCATGGAAAAGAGAAGAGGATTCTTTCCCCAAACCCCCAATAAGTTCATTCTTGGATTTTCTTGGCCTAAATTGGTAGTCATTAAGCAATTTAAACCTGAGGATGTGGTCACTCCCACCCAAGCTACCATATGGCTTAAAATGGGGAAGAGAAGTTTCCAGAGGAAAATTAGGGGGAAAGGGAATAGATACCGAAGATGTTGATGTCTAGTACAATAATAACAATTCAAGGCCCTCCATCTTCTGGCCCCAAAGGGCAATAGCTTTCTCCTTCAATTAGTCTGTCTTCCATATAGATGAGGCAGAGTGATAAGCATGCAGTCCCCAATCTTTATGGCACCAGGGACTGGTTTCATGGAAGACAGTTTTTCCATGTATTGGGACAAGTGGGATGGTCTCTGGATGAAACTATTCCACCTCAGATCATCAGGCGTTAGATTATCATAAGGTGCAGGCAATCTAGATCCCTCGCATGTGCAGCTCACATTAGGGTTCATGCTCCTATGAGAGTGTAATGCCGCTGCTGATCTGACAGAAGGCTGAACTCAGTCAGTAATGCTTGCCTGCCTGCTACTCACCTCCTGCTGTGTGGCCTGGTTCCTAACAGGCCAAGGGCTGGTACCAGTCTGCAGCCTAGGGGTTGGGGACCCCTGCAATAAGACAAATAAGGCTAGTAAGATAAAATCCCTACCTACTAAAAGGTTTTATTTTTATTTTATTTTTTTTGAGATAGAGTCTCGCTCTGTCACCCAGGCTGAGGTGCAGTGGTGCAATCTCGGCTCACTGTAACGTCTGCCTCCTGGGTTCAAGCGATTCTCCTGCCTCAGCCTCCTGAGTAGCTGGGATTACAGGCACCTGCCACCATGCCTGGCTATTTTTTTTTATTTTTAGAGATGGGTTTTCACCATCTTGGCCAGGCTAGTTTCGAACTCCTGACCTTAGGTGATCTGCCCGCCTCAGCCTCCCAGAGTAATCCCAAAGCCTGGGATTACAGGTGTGAGTCATTGCGCCCAGCCTAAAGACATGAGATTCTAAAGCTGAACTGCCTAATGTTGTAACCACTAGCCGAATTTGGATACTGAGCACTTTAAATGTAGCTGGTTCTTCCAAATTGAGACAAGATGTAAGGGTAAATACATGCTGGATCTTAAAAACTTAATTTAAAAAATGAAAACCATCTTAATAATTTTTACATTGATTATAGGCTGAAATGACAATATTTTGGATATACTGGGTTATATAGTTTTAAATTAAATTAATTCAGCTATTTCTTCTTCCTTTTGTTACTGTGACTATTAGAAAATTTAAAGTTATTTAGCTTACATTGTATTTCTATTGGGCAGTGATGCTCTAGAAAATGAAATAGTCATGGGTACTCCATCAGTTATGGAAATAGGCAATGTTGGCAGTAAAGCAACAAATACAGATTACCCCAGAAGGTGTTAAGGATTTCATTTTACAATGAAAAACATCATTAAGATTATATCTACTGAATCAGTCATTTTCCTTACGTTGTGTGATACCTTGTTACGAGTTTACTTTCCAAATCTTTTTTGATTTAGTTTAGTTTGTCCGTCAGAGAGTGTTATATTTTAAAAAAAAGTTAAATGCTGCCTTTCACTGCCTGTTGTGTAGCGTACTTAGATTCTGGAAGCAAATATTTCTTAGAGGAGCATTGATAATATGGCCACTTCACTGTTAGTTTTATTGTTTTCATATGAGTATGAGTGAGGGTATGAAAGCTCACAGTAGCTTCTTAAGGTTCCTTTTGACTTAAATGTTCATTATCTTTTGATGAGTGAATGAGCAGGAACTTTGCATTCTTTAGAAACTAGTGTATCACTTTCTTATTTTGCAGTTCAAAATACAAAATCTTTGAGGATGCTTGAATTTCTAGACCTTTATCATATACTTAGAGGTATATTTGCTGATAGTTGTGCATTGATACTGTGATAGCTTCTTATTCTCCCGTGAAGAACTGATCTGAAGTCATGGAGCTTTAGTTACCTGCTGCTCTTATTCCACCTTGCAGTGGCTATCACATTCCTACAGGTTTTCAACACAGCTTCCCATGAAGTTCCATTCACTGAAAGATATAGCTGGCTCCATTCCTTACAGAAAAAAGAAACTAATGCCCTGCTTGCCAACTTTTGGCTGTCTAGAATGGAATGTTATTCTGCACAGGAGGAAGCACGATGGAAAAGGGTTCTTCTACCTGCAGGAAATCTAATGTTTGCTCTGTAGTGAAGCATGCGAAAAGTTGAAAGAAAGGAAGCAAAGGAAGAGGCTTGGTCATTAGAAGTTCAGTTTGTGTGAGATTTCCTTTTTTTCCTTTTTGTTTTTCTCTATCCTGTTATACCACCATGGTATTTTAATTTTTTTTTTTCCTAGCTAATGGGTAAATTGCTTTTATATTGGTGTTTGGGACCCACTGTGAATACCATGGACAGATTCACCGGAAAAAAAAAAAAAAACAAACCAAGGAGGAGAAAAATGTTGTTTCTTCTACTTACTTCCCATCATTTTGTGAAGGAGAGTCAGAAAAGCTGTTTTCTACACATACTCCCTTCTCCCTCAACCCATTCACAGTGATTTTTGTCAGCAAACTAATATGCCATTGATTTTACAGTTAGGATCAGAAATATGCACCATTCTTGACTTAACCGATTTTTTTCCCCCGAGAACAATATCATTTTTACACTAGAGAATATGTGCAAAAACTTATTATCTACAAAGCTGAATGTATTTTGCCCTTGCCGGGAACATAAAGGGTTAAATTGAAGGCTCAACAAAGACTGGGATGAAAAGAGGACAAGTTGGGGGGCCATAGTTGTTTCCTGTAGGCATTCACTGTTTTGTAGCCAGTGGCCTTTTTTTTGTCCTCATCACTAGCTCCTTTAACACACCTCTGGGATTTGCTCTGAGCTTGGCTGAACACTCTTGACCTTTGATTGTATAGCAGGGACAGCTTTATTTTATGAAGCTCTTCTGATTCAGACACATTTTGACATGGCCTAAAAAGCCATTCAGTAAGTAGTAAATGCACCCTATTTCTGAGTGGGATGTAGGTTATGGATGTGTTAAGGCTCAATCAAGGTTCTGTTAGGAATTAGGACTGGTGTGAAACTCCAGGATACTGGGAGAGGGTTGAGAGTGAGGCCTGAGGTAAGGATCCGGGATGGAGGAAGAGGCTTGCAATGCCTGTGGTGGACATTATCTGATAAATTTCATTTAGTGATTTTGGCATGAAACAGCCATATTAAAATGCCCTTTTTGGCTTATTAAATAGAAGCTACTCAATACATGTTTGTTGAACTTAGCTTCTTAATCGATGATACCTTTTCAACCCTGCTTCTCTTCTTCTATGATTTGGGCCCCACAAGTTACCCAGATTATGGTTGACAAACTTGAGTAGCACTGCACATTTTAGTCAAATGAGTCATATTTTTGAAGAAAAATGAGGTCAAATAAAGACTTGGTAAACATAAAAAGCCCCTTTGAAATCTCCACACAACTTTTCACCATTTGGTTTCTTTTTTGCTCTCTTTTTACTGTCACATGAATTGGTACAAGTTGTTTTAAAATCTCCAGACCCCAATTCCATGGCCCCCCTCCCCCTTTTTAAAATTGGGTTAATAGTCTTTAAAGTCCATTTTAGTTCTAAAACATACTGATTTTAACACCTCATTCACTAAATAAATTGCTTTTTTTCAGGCACTATAATGCAAGATAAATAAAATTGTCTATATTTAAAAAATGTATTTACCAACTTTCAAATATAGGCTTGCCTATATTTTAATTGTACTGTATGCATGATGCAGACCTTTGGGACTATAACCTTTGATTTCAGCATTATAAAATGTCAAGTCCCTTGGCATAAACCACTTTAAAATTGGTGAGACCTGAACTCAAATCCTTGGCTCTGACAAGCACTGGCTGTGTGACCTTAGGCAAATTACTTATTTTTACCAGGCTTCAGTTTCCTCATTTGTAATATGGTGATACCAATGTCCTTTATAAAGTTACTGTAAAGATGAAGTGAGATAATGGGATGTAAATTGTCTAGCGTGAAGCCTGGCCTACAGGAAACCCTCAATACATGTTACCTAATGCTACTGTCTGAAAATGTGTCCCAGAATCTCTCTAGCCAGCATAAAAACACATTTTATGATGTAACTCTTTACATCATAAATTGAGGAGTATTTCAGTCAATAAATGTTTATAAATAAATTAACGGTCAGATGTATTCCAAGTGGAAATGGACCTGACATTTTATTTTTCTTTGCAGATCTTATATTGCACTTTAAACACACCTAAAATTGACATGGAAAGACTCTTAGGAGGACAACTAGGACTAGAAGATTTCATATTTGCCCACGTGAAAGGAATCAAAAAAGAAGTGAATGTGTATAAATCTGAGGATTCACTTGGTCTCACCATTACAGATAATGGTGTTGGCTATGCTTTTATAAAGGTAAGTTTTAAAAAATAACAGTGTAACCTAATTGAGGATAACATTTAAGAAAATCTACCAGGCCAAAGAAAGTTAGAAATGATCTTCAGGCCGGGCGCGGTGGCTCACGCCTGTAATCCCAGCACTTTGGGAGGCTGAGGCGGGCGGATCACGAGGTCAGGAGATCGAGACCATCCTGGCTAACATGGTGAAACCCCGTCTCTACTAAAAATACAAAAAATTAGCCAGGCGTGGTGGTGGGCGCCTGTAGTCCCAGCTACTCGGGAGGCTGAGGCAGGAGAATGGCGTGAACCTGGGAGGCAGAGCTTGCAGTGAGCTGAGATTGCGCCACTGCACTCCAGCCTGGGCGACAGAGCCAGACTCCGTCTCAAAAAAAAAAAAAAAAAAAAAAAAAAGAAATGATCTTCAGAGTGAGAGCCCGCTCAGCAAGGATGCATGAATTGGTAATGTTTCACTTTCATTTGAAAAATGTTCAGATATCAGTTTGTGTTTACTATTTTCTTAATTTCTTCCCTTTAGTTTAAACTTCCCCTAGAATTTAGAACTAACTGAAAGGAAAGTCTAACCCTGGTGCCTACTCATTATCCATGTAAGCTTTTCCATGTCTGTAGGTTTTAACATCTGATGAATTTCTGGCTTATTTCCATTGAATTAGTGTTATTTCCAACTGTTCATAGTTTTGACTGCCCTATTTACTTCTTTAAAAATGCCCTTCAAAATTTTAGGAAGTATATAAAGTTGGATCTCGGTATCTGTAGGTTCTGTATTAGTGGATTCAACCAACCACAGATTAAAGATAGTTGAAAAAATGGCATCTGTACTGAACATGTATGGCCTTTTTACTTGTCATTATTTCCTAAACAATACAGTACAACTGCTTACGTAGCATTGCCATTGTGTTAGGTATTATAATCTAGAGATGATTTAAAGTATATAGAAGGATGTGGATAGGTTATATGCAAATACTACACCATTTTATACCAGGGACTTGCACATCAGTGGAATTTTAGTATTGATGGCGTGTCCTGGAACCAATCCCCCATGGATACCCAGGGCCAACTGTAATTCCTTTATTCAAATACAAAGAGAGCGATATAGAGCTTCAAAGGCAAGATAAAAGTTTGAAATGGTGTGAAATTAAGAACTGAGGAGAAAGGTAGTCTCATCTCTTAAAAATAACAACTCTATTATTGTAATAGTTATAATAGTAACAGACTTATATTGAATGCATGTACTAGGCACTTTGCATACAATTTCTCACTTAATTCTCACAATTCTATTTGGTTGGTATTATGTTTTTTCTTTGTATTTATTTTTTTGTTGCAGTATAAGACATTTTTAATGTACAGCTTAATGAATGTTTACATACTTATCCCTGTTTAACCATCACCCAGATCAGGATAAATTGCATTTCTGCCACTCAGAAGGCTCATTTGTGCCCCTTCCCAGTCAATAATCTTTCCCCGCAAAGTAGCCATTATTCTGGCATCTATTGCCATGAACTTCATATAATCACATATTATATACTCCACTATTTTCAGCTTCTTTTGCTCAAAAAGATGCCTATGAGATCCATGGATAGGTACTATTTCCAACCTTATTTTACAGATGTGGAAACAGGCTCAGGAAGGTTAAGTAGCTTGCCCAAAGTTATACAGCTGGACACATTCAGGATTTGGATCTATGAGGTCTGACTTCAGAGCTGGCACTTCTATTCACTCGATTAAGAATTAATGATAGATTTCATGCAACAGGGAATATTTTGTGCCTTTATTTTGTCCAAATCTTGATTTGCTGATGCATTGTCACCATTAAATAATCTTAGGGAAGTTATCTTCTTAACTGTAAATGGGACTTTCGCTACCCACTTGATAGAATGGCTATTTTTAGCTCTGCAAAAGATATGACTGTGCTGAAGGTTGAGTGAGTGACCAAATGGAAAATCTGTGACTGGGAAAGTCATATGGGATTATCCAAGGGAAGCTCAGGACACGAGGCACAGGCAGCAGAGAAGGGCTTGGAAGTTTCACAAACGTGTGGATTTTTAAAATCTTAGCCTCTGACATTCAGAGCTTGTCTTTCTATTTTTTAAAAAATGCTTTGTCAAACATGTGCCTGCCTCAGAGTACTAGTCACTAGCCCTGTGGAGATATAGGGCATGTTAGCAAAGGAGAAAGCAAGGCGTAATCTAAACTGCCAACATATAGTTCAACTTAGAAGAGAGATGCACATTATACTGTATACATGGTTGATGAAATTTTTTAAAAATTGGGAGAGGATAATTTCAAACTTACATAAAGATTGCAATAATAATACAAAGAACTCCCATAAATCATTTATCCAAATCTCCAATTTTTACCATTTGCCATGTTTGAGTTTTTTGTTCTGTCTCATACACACATATATATATACTCTTTACCCCTTAGTACTTCAGAGTGTAATTACTAAGAACAAGGATATTCTCTTACATATAACTACAGTACAATTATGAAATTCATACAGTCTAATATCGATATAATACTTTTAAACTAATCTATAGTTCACATTGTAGTCTTATCAGCTGTCCTAATTGTGTTCATTATTTTCCCCTCATACAGGTCCAATTTAGGATCCTGTATTTCATTTATGTCTTTTTAGTCTTCTTTATAATCTAGAATAGTTGTCATGTCTTTTTAGTCTTCCTTAATCTAGAATAGTTCCTCAGCCTTTTATAGGATGTCCCTGAATTTGGGTTTTTCTGATGTTTCCTCATGTTGATAAATAGATTGTGCATTTTTGGCAGGAAAGTTACATAAGTGATGCTGTGTCCTTCTCAGTGCACCACATCAGAAGGTACATGAAACTGGTTTGTCTCATTGTTTGTGAGATTAATTTTTGTCACTTGTCTGAGGTAGTGTCCACCAGTCTTTTTCACTGCAAAATTATTTTCCTTTGTGATACGTAATTGTGGAGAGATGCTTTGATATCATGAAGATACCCTGTTTTCTTACTTGCATGGCACAAATTTAGTATCTGTTGATGAGTCTTACCTGAATTAATTTTTCCTATAATGGTTGAAAAAATGATGATTTTTCTAATTCCACCACTCCTTATATGTTTCTCTGAAAGCATTTTATGGTAGGGAAAAAGCTGCCCTTATTTATTGTCAACATGGGTACATGACTTCGTGTTTTACTGAATGGTTTATAGTCTATTACTATCAATTATATTGACGCTCAAATTTCCTGAGACTTGGCCTGCAGGAACCCCTGTAAGTGGGCCCCCATGTCCTTTTGACATGGCTCCTATCATTTTATTGAGTAGGTTCTTACTTTCTAGAACACAACAAGATATTCTAGACCCATCTTGTATCTCCTTTTCCCCTGACCTAGAATCAACTATTTCTCTCAGAAGCTCTGATTTTTACTAGAGATTGATAGTCAAGTTCTGGTGTTAGCTGTGCTCGTACACTGAAGTCAAGATTGATAGTCAAGTTCTGGTGTTAGCTGTGCTCATACATTGCTATTGGAGTGCATTATTTCTAGAACCTTTCAGTGGTAGAATTAGAGAACATGTTTATTAGAAGTTATGAATTGGGCCAGGCATGGTGGCTCACACCTGTTATCCCAGCACTTTGGGAAGCTGAGGTAGGTGGATAACTTGAGGCCAGGAGTTCGAGACCAACCTGGCCAACATGGTGAAACTCCATCTCTACTAAAAATGCAAAAATTAGCTGGGTGTGGTGCACGCCTGTAATTCCAGCTACTTGGGAGGCCAAGACAGGAGAATCACTTGAGCCTGGGAGGTGGAGGTTGCAATGAGCCGAGATCATGTCACTGCACTCCAGCCTGGGCGACAGAGGGAGACTCTGTCTCAAAAAAAAAAAAAAAAAAAAAAAAAATTACGAACTCGTAACGATGCTTCTAATTGTCATCCTGCCCCACAGGGTTATTTCTTGGCTTCCCCATCAAAATTTTTACTTTCAAAGTCATTAAAATATTTACTCATTGTGGAGATCTTTCACCTTCCTGGTTAGCTGTATTCCTAGGTATTTTATTCTTTTTGTGACAATTGTGAATGAGATTGTCTTTCTGATTTGGTGCTTGGTTTGGCTGTTGGTGTATAGGAATGCTAGTTAGGGATTTTTGTACATTGATTTTGTATCTTGAAACTTTGCTGAAGTTGTTTATCAGCTGAAGGAGCTTTTGGGTCAAGACTATTGGCTTTTCCAGATATAGAATCATGTCATCTGCAAACAGAGATAGTTTGACTTCCTCTTTCCCTATTTGGATGCCCTTTATTGCTTTTTTCTGCCTGATTGCTCTGGCTAGGACTTCCAATACTATGTTAAGTAGGAGTGGTGAGAGAGAGCATATTTGTCTTGTGCTGGTTTTCAAGGGGAATGCTTCTGGCTTTTTTCCATTCAGTATAATGTTGGCTGTGGGTTTGTCATAGATTGGTCTTATTATTTTGATGTATGTATACCTAGTTTGATGAGAGTTTTTAACATGAAGAGTGTTGAATTTTATCAAAAGCCTTTTCTGCATCTGTTGAGATAATCATGTTGTTTTTGTCTTTAGTTCTGTTTATGTAATGAAGCACATTTATTGATATGCTTATGTTGAACCAATCTTGCATCCTGGGGATGAAGCCTACTTGCTCATGCTGGATTAGGTTTTTGATGTGCTGCTGGATTTGATTTGCAAGTATTTTGTTGAGGATTTTTGCATCAGTGTTCAGCAAGGATATTGGCCTGAAGGTTTCTTTTTTTGTCGTGTCTCTGCCAGGTTTTGGTATCAGGATGATGTGGCCTCATAGAATGAATTGGGGAGGAGTCCCTCCTCCTCAGTAGTTTCTATAGGAATGGCACCAGCTTTTCTTTGTATATTTGGTAGAATTCAGTTGTGAATCCATCAGGTTCTAGGCTTTTTTTTTTTTTTGGTTGGTAGGTTATTTATTACTGATTCAATTTCATTATTGGTCTGTTTAGGAAATCAGTTTCTTCCTGGTTCGGTCTTGGGAGAGTGTATGTGTCCAGGAATTTATTCATCTCTTCTAGTTTTCTAGTTAGTGTGCATAGAGGTGTTTATAGTAGTTTCTGATGGTTATTTTTATTTCTGTGGGGTCAGTGGTTACATTGTCTTCATCATTTCTAATTGTGTTTATTTAGATCTTCTCTCTTTTCTTCTTTATTAGTCTAGCTAGTGGCCTATCTATCTAACTAATTTTTTTCATAAAACCAACTCCTGGATCTATTGATCTTTTGAATTTTTTTTTTTTTTGTCTTGTTCAGTTCAGCTCTGGTTTTGGTTATTTCTCATCTTCTGCTAACTTTGGGGTTGATTTATTTTTGCGTCTCTAGTTCACTTAGTTGTGATGTTAGGTAGTTAATGTTTGAGATCTTTCTAACTTTTTTAATGTGGGCATTATAGTGCTATAAGTTTCCCTCTTAAAACTGCCTTATCAGTGTCCCAGAGATTCTGGTATGTTGTATCTTTGTTCTCATTAGTTTCAAATAATTTCTTGATTTCTGCCTTAATTTCACTATTTACTCAAAAGTCATTCAGGAGCATGTTGTTTAATTTCCATGTAATTGCATGGGCTTTAGCAATTTTCTTGACTTCTATTTTTATTGCACTGTGGTCCAAGAGTATGTTTGGTATGATTTCAGTTCTTTTGCATTTGCTGAGGAGTGTTTTATGTCCAGTTATAATATGTGATCAATTTTAGAGTATATACCATGTGGTGATGACAAGAATGTATATTCTGTTGTTTTTGGGTGGAGAGTTCTGTAGAGGTCTTTCAGATCCATTTGGTCCAATGTTGAGTTCAGGTCCTGAATATCTTTGTTAATTTTCTACCTCAATGATCTGTCTACTACTGTCAGTAGAGTGTTGAAGTCTCCCACTATTGTTCTGTGGGAGTCTGTGTCTCTTTGTAGGTCTTTAAGAACTTGCTTTATGAATCTGGGTACTCCTGTGTTGGGTGCATATATATTTAGGATAGTTAGGTTGTCTTGTCAGATTGAACCCTTTTACCATTATATAATTCCCTTCTCTGTCTTTTTTGATCTTTGTTGGTTTGAAGTCTGTTTTGTCTGAAACAAAACAGGATTAGGGTTGCAGCCCCTGCTCTTTTTTGTTTTCAATTTGCTTGGTAGATTTTTTTCTCCATTCCTTTATTTTGAATCTTGGGTGTTATTTTGTGTGAGATGGGTCTCTTGAAGACAGCATACCATTGGGTCTTGGTTCTTTATCCAGCTTGCCACTCTGTGCATTTTAAATGGGACATTTAGCCTGTTTACATTCAAAGTTAGTATTGATATGTGTGGATTTGATCCTATCTTTGTGTTATTAGCTGGTTATTATGTTGGCTTGTTTGTGTGATTGCTTTATAGTAACACTGGTCTATGTGTAAGTATGTTTTGTATTAGCTGGTACAGTGCTCAGAGAAATTAGAGAAGAGACAAACACATGGAAAAATATCCCATGCTTGTGGATAGGAAGAGTCAATATCATTAAAATGGCCATACTACCTAAATCAATTTACAGATTCAATGCTATTCCTATCAAATTACCAATGACATTCTTCACAGAACTATAAAAAATTATTTTAAAATTCATATGGAACAACAGTGACAAAAAAGCCTGAATAGCCAAGATAATCCTAAGCAAAAAGAACAAAGCTGGAGGCATCATATTACCCGACTTCAAACTGTACTACAGGGCTACAGTAACCAAACAGCATGGTACTTGTACAAAAACAGGCACATAGACCAATGGAACAGAATAGAGAGCCCAGAAATAAGGCTGCACAGCTACAACCACCTGATATTTAACAAAGCTGACAAAAACAAGCAATGGAGATCATTTAATAAATGATGCTGGGATAGCAATATGCAGCTAAGAAATGATGCTGGCTAGCCATATGCAGAAGACTGAAGCTGGACCCCTCCTTACACCATATACAATAATTAAGATGAATTAAAGACTTAAATGTAAAATTCAAAACTATAAAAACTCTGGAAGACAATGTAGGCAATATCATTCTGAACATCGGAATGGGCAAAGATTTCATGACAAAGACACCAAAGCAATCAGAATAGAAGCAAATATTGACAAGTGGGATCTAATTAAACTTAGGAGCTTCTGCACAGCAAGAGAAACTATCAACAGAGTAAACAGACAACCTACAGAATAGGAGAAAAATATTTGCAAACTATGTATCTGATAAAGGTCTAATATCCAGCATCTTTAAGGAAAGTTACCAGAAAAAAAGACAACTCCATTAAAAAGTGGACAAAGGACATGAACAGACACTTTTCAAAAGCAGACACACATGTGGCCAACAATAATATTTAAAAAAAAGCTGAACCTCACTGATCATTAGAGAAATGCAAATCAAAACCACAGTGAGATACCATCTCACACCAGTCAGAATGGCTATTATTAAAAAATAAAAAAATAAGATGCTGGTGAGGTTGCAGAGAAAAGGGAACCCTCATACACTGTTGGTGTGAGTGTAAATTAGTTCAGCCATTGTGGAAAACAGTATGGCAATTCGTCAGCTAAAAGCAGAACTACCATTTGACTCAGCAATCCCATTACTGGGTGTATACCTAGAGGATTAGAAAGCATTCTACCATAAAGACACATGCATGTATATGTTTACTGCAGCACTGTTCACAATAGTAATGACATGGAATCAACCTAAATGCCAATCAGCAGCAGACTGGATAAAGAAATGTGGTACATATACACCATGGAATACTATGCAGCATTAAAAAGAATGAGATCATGTCTTTTATGGCAACATGGATGTAGCTGGAGACTATTATCCTCAGCAAACTAATGCAGGAAGGAAGAGAAAACCAAGTACTGCATGTTCTCACTTACAAGTGGGAGCTAAATGATGAGAACTTATGAACACAAAGGAGGAAACAACAGACACTGGGGTCTACTTGACCCCAGTCATAGTGAGACTCTGTCTCTACAACAAATAGAAAGTCCCTTGACCCCAACATAGCGAGACTCTGTCTCTACAGCAAATAGAAAAAATTAGTTGGGTATAGTGGCATGCACCTATAGTACCAGCTACTCATGAGGCTGAGGTGGGAGAATTGCTTGAGCCTGGGGAACTCAAGGTTGCAGTGAGCCATGATCATGCCACCACTCTCAGCAAGACACTGTCTCTTAAAAAAAAAAAAAAAGTCAAACTATATTAAAAAATACATTCAGAGATGTGTCACTCCTTCTCCTAACTCTTCTATCCCATTACTTTTCCACACTCCTTAGAGATAACCAATTTTATTAATTTCTGTTTTATCCTTCCTGTGTTTCTTTTTGCCAAGATAAGCAAAATGGAATGTTTCATGAGTTTGCATATCACCATGTGCAGAGACCATGCTGTGTGATTATAATTTTAATGTATGTGCTGCTGAAGTGAGCACTTGGTATGTTTTTAACTTGGCTGGAAATAAGAGTAGGTTAAAGTCACAGTAGGACAGTGTGGTAGGTGTTCAAATGAGGGTGAGCATTCCATGGTGAGAGAGGCATTACAGTGCGGTGCATAGGGGCATGGACTTTAGAATCAGATAGGCCTGCTTTCAGTCTTAGCCAGATCACTTATTTACTGGCTGTGTAACATTGGCCAAGGCATTAAACTTTTCTGAGCCTTCTCTCAAGTGGGAATGTTAGCACCTACGTTATAGTATTATTTGGGGTATAAATATAATGACACGCTTAAAATGTCTGCAGTACTCACAATTAATAGCTAATATTTTAATAATAGTTCTAACAATAAACTATTATATAATTAGGAGAGATCAATGGCAGAGAAATGCATTTTATAGTTTTGTATGGTTCACACAGATGAAACTGGTTTTTTTGTTTGTTTGTTTTTGTAGAGACAAGGTTTTGCCATGCTGCTCAGTTGAGCAGGGCTTAAGTGATCCCTCTCTCTAGGCCTCCCAAAATGCTGGGATTACAGGGATGAGCCACCATACATGGCCCAGATGAAACTTTTTAGGTGAAAAAACAACCTACTTAAATGTTCATGATTTTATTATCTAAGTCTCAACATTTCCAAGAACAAAAAGTATATAAATAACTTAATGAGAAAATTAAGAGCATACTTATAAAAAAACCTGTATATAGTTAAGGCAGCAGCTGGAAAATGTTTTCTGTAAAGGGCAGATGGTAAATATTTTGTGCTTTGTGGGTTATATGGTCTTTGCTGCAACTACTTAACTAAGCCCATGTAGCACAAAAACAGTTACAGATAATACTTAGATGAATGAGCATGCATGTTTCCCAGTGAGAACTTACTCATAGACAATGTAATTTGAATTTATTATAATTTTCACATCATAAATCTTCTTTTGATTTTTTTCCGAACCATTCAAAAAGGTAAAAACCATTCATAACTCATGGGCCATATAAAAACAGGTGGTGGCCCATGGTGGAGGGTACACACCACCCTGGAGTTCTGCTGTAAGCCATAGTTTGATGACACCTAGTTTAAGAGAATAGACTTGTACTTTAATTAATTAATTAATTAATTTACTTACTTACTTATTTATTGAGACAGAGTCTCACTCTGTCGCCCAGGCTGGAGTGCAGTGGTGTGGTCTTGGCTCACTGCAACCTCTGCCTCCTGGGTTCAAGCCATTCTCCTGCCTCAGCCTCCCGAGTAGCTGGGGTTATAGGAATGTGCCACCATGCCTGGGTAATTTTTGCATTTTTAGTAGAGACAGGGTTTCACCATGTTGGCCAGGCTGGTCTTGAACTCCTGACTTCAGGTGATCTGCCCGCCTCGCCCTCCCAAAGTGCTAGGATTACAGGCATGAGCCACTGCACCCAGCTGAGACTTGTACTTTCAAATTTAAAATAAAAATAAGGATTTATAACATGCAATTAAGAAATGAGGCTAAATTGATTTTTAAAAACCCACCTGACTTTGTTTTAAATTGAAATGGTTTGACTAACCACAAAACTGTCATTCTCAGAATATCTCCTGCAGATCTTTATGATTTGCCATACTTTTGCTTTAGTAGAACCACATTTTAGAGTGATCATTTCGAGAAATATGATACTTACATATTTCTAACATTTTACTTGTTCATTTGCCCAAACTAAGAATCAGCAAGACTGGAAATGTAGGAAGTCAAGGGGGCAGAGGATTACAGGATGGAAGCTAGGATCTGAGCAGAGGTCTGTGAAGCCAGAAATAGACATGATGATTTGTGAAAACAGGTACTGTTTGAGATCTGGAGACCATGATGAGGTGTTGATGAGAGACAGCTTTAGTAGAAATAAGGAAACAGAAAATGGAAAAATAAGGCTGTCAAAAAAAAATTTCAGAGTTCAAAGGTGATAGATTATTTTGGACATTTATAACCCAAAACTTTGTGCTTTAGGTCAGAAGACCTTGGGTTCTATACTTTTTTAAAAACATTTTTAATTTTAAAAATTATGTCACCTCTGTTTGAGACCTAATTCTGTTGTTTATTAGCTGTGTTATCTTGGGCAAGCCATGTAATTATTGTGGCTTAAATTCCTCATTCATTAAATGGAATGATAAATATCTTTTTCCTAGGCTTATTGTGAAGACTAAATGAGATAACTATTTACAACTGTATGACTGTTAGCTTATTATTATGGGCGAGGTTTGAGGACAGTGTTGGAAGGATCAGCAACACAAATCTCAAAGTTGCTGATCATGGCGACTGGACATGTAGCTCAGAGTCTGGTGCTTAAGATTTTAGGGAGAGTGGAGCCGATAAGGCGGCCGCAGCGGCGGAGCCAGGGGCCTTTGCCTGGCTTGGTGGCTGGCTCTACCTTCCCTGTTTTCACCTCCCGCTGCGCTAATGGCTCCCAAAGGCAGCTCCAAACAGCCGTCCGAGGAGGACCTGCTCCTGCAGGATTTCAGCGGCAACCTCTCGGCCAAGTCCTTCGCGATCTTCTTCCGGAATGCGTTCGTCGTGTCTGCCATCCCCATCTGGTTATACTGGAGAATATGGCATATGGATCTTATTCAGTCTGCTGTTTTCTATAGTGTGATGACCCTAGAAAGCACATATTTGGTAGCCTTTGCATACAAGAATGTTAAATTTGTTCTCAAGCACAAAGTAGCACAGAAGAGGGAGGATACTGTTTCCAAAGAAGTGACTAGAAAACTTTCTGAAGCTGATAATAGAAAGATGTCTCGGAAGGAGAAAGATGTAAGAATCTTGTGGAAGAAGAATGAAGTTGCTGGTTCTGAAGCTACAAGATTTTCTATCTTCTATTAACAACACTCTGTTTCTGGTCTTGGTCATTGTTGCTTCTTCTTCGTTTTGAAGAACTTCAACCCCACAGTGAACTACATTTTGTCCATAAGTGCTTCATCAGGACTCATCGCCCTCCTGTCTACTGGCTCCAAGTAGACCATGTCAGCTTCACCCCCTGGCTTTGTGTCTGTGGGTGGCCTGTGGTATATGGAAAAGTAGCAGGGTGCTCAGGATGGGAGACACACAAGATGTTTTTATAGTCTAGAGCCTTTAAAAAACCCAAGAGAATGTAATTCAGTATTTGTTTATTGGCTGTTTTTGACAGATTTTTGAAATTAAATGAATTGAAAGGGGAAAAAAAAAGATTTTAGGGAGAGTGTATGCTGCCCTAGACTTCTGCTGACATCTGTGATGAGAAGGCAGAGTTCTCTAAATATATGGGATGAACATAATGGGAGATGTTATAATAATGATCTGAAATGGTTGGAAACCTCTATGTTTAATAATGTAAATCCTATCTTCCAATAAATAAATAAATCTTCTCTACCTTTTGCACCATCAAGCTTCAAAGACAGGTGAAAGTTCCTGAGTGTTATAGAGAATAGTATAAGTAACTCAGTAAATAAAGTATAACATTAATGCCTCTCTTTTTTCCTTCTTATTCCTTTGCATCTGATTAGTGCCTTTGGCAATATTATTAATCTCTGTCAAGTTATTTTATGATTATCAAAGCACATTAGGTTTCAGAAACTTGTCTCCATTGCTCCTATATTGTTTATTCTGCCCACTTTGGAGGCTAAGGCTCAGGTAACCCATAAAATATATAATCCATGTCTCCAACTTTGCTTCTTCATCTGGTTCATCTTCTCCAAGTTTCCTATATTGATTTTCCTGTGTCTTCATTCCAGATTCTTATCTGCTGCCTCTGATAGTGAAATGTGCTGTGACTTTTCTCTTGCTACCTGGATTCTCACCCTGCTGTCTGCTCTGACTTCCGGTGACTGCCTTTCCTCCCTCTGTCTGGGCACTCTTCTGGTTGCTGAGGCATCTCTAGGATTACTGAAGTGACTCATGGGCCTCTGCAACCCTAGATTTCTGTTACTCTGACCTTTAATTCCCTGGTGAGATTCAGGTGTGTCTTCAAAGTCTTTAACTTTTATATAATGCTTATTTTAAATAAAATTGTAACTCTAAATCTTAAGCTAAAAATACTGTGTGGTGAGACTCTGAAATTTGTATGGTGTAGTTGACCAAATAAAAAAATAAATTCAAGATGTATCAAGAGATAAATTAGAATAAAAACTAAGAAAAAAAATCAAAGTATAGATTATTGAATTCTTTGATGAATTATGAATTGTGTAAAATATTTAATAGTTTTTTGTTCTTTAGACTCTAGTCTTTTCTTTAATCTTGTTTATTTTTCTATGACAGTTGAGAAAGTCTAGTTGTACTGAGTGATTCCCATTGTTTCTGTTAGCGATATAAGTTTAATATGGGTTTCTAATAAAATAATGTCGGTAGATTATGAAACTTCTGGTATCTTTGCTTAACTATTTCTAATGACAGTGAGCTCTGTTTAAATTGGCATTATTGTGACATTTGCATATAGCATGTTAACAGTCACTATTAGAATGAATGAACATAGCAATATTCTTAAAATTTGGGATAAAAGAGAAATCTATTTTGAGTTTTGATTTATAATAATGCAATTTAAACATTAAAAATGCTTAACCTTCCTAAGTTATTCTTGTTCCTGATGACAATATGACGGAGATGCTGGAGGTAGTTGAGATCTGTTTTCTCCTAGCTCTTGGACACAATGATCAATCACCCTGCTGATTCAGAAGATGTTATACTTCCGCCTAGCAAGGGTAAAGAATACACAACCTTTATTACACAATAGCAGCCACTCCTGATATTGCTATCATTCCTATGAAGGATTTGGGACTTCTGAGACAGATTATGGCCTTCATTTTGCCTCATTCCTCATCACTGTGGAAGAACTTGTACATCCTCTGCAGGGCTGTTTTCTGCAATTCTGGAAGATTTTTCTGGAGCTCCTGCCCCTAAAATCCTTTCAGAAATTCTTGGTGCCATCTTGGGAATACTAGATACCATTTTGGTACTTTACCCTACAGGTGTATTGTAGAGAAGTAAGATAGATTTAAGAAAGGCCAACTTGAAGTTTCTCCTTGGGGTCCTACATTCTGTTCATCTAAAATACATAAATGAAAAACAATAGCATCAAATCACCCTTACTGGCTCCCAAAATGATAACCATACTTATCTTTCATTGGGTATCAGGCATCTTAGCTAAGATGGTATTATTCTTTGTGTCTTTGCATCTGTAACTAAATGCAGCCAATTGAAAAAGCTCAAGCTCTATTCTTATGTGATGGGCCTCAATTGAAATGATTCAGTAATCACTAATGAAGGGACTTTGCAGATATTGTGCTAGGCACAGACATGCAGTAGTGAATAAGACCATCTCTGTCCTCAAGGATATTAGTTTAGTAATGGAGACTGAGACGTAAATGAACAATCGCACTGTGGTATGTTGAATCTGGCAAATTACTTGATCTTCTGAAGCTTTAATCTTCCTGACCTGTGACATGAGAATCTCATAAAGGTTCTTAGAATTAAATGAAATAACAAATGTAAAGTGCTTAGTTTAGAATTCAGCATATACAGCAAAACGTACTGTAGAAGCATGAGAGTGGCACCTTACCCGTTCTTGGTGGAGTGGGTTGGGAATGTCAGGAAATGCTTCCCAGAGGAGGTGGTGTATGAGTGAGCTGAATTCTGAATGATAAGGAAGACGAAGAATGGTTGGAGGTAAGATAGTGGTTCTTGGTTGCTCAGTCTTCCATCTCTAACTGAGCATCAGACTGCATTGTTATGTCAATACATTGTATTTAATGTCTCAAAAGCATAAAAAGTACTGTTACACAGTTTTTTTTTTAAACCTGTAGCATCTGATATTCCAAGGCAGTCTCCCATCTAAGTACTAGCCAGGCCCAAACCTGCTTAGCTTCCAAGATCAGATGAGATTGGTGCATTCGTTACACAGTTCTATTTTATATTATGTTATCATAAATTTTCTTTCAGAGAATTAAAGATGGTGGTGTTATTGACTCAGTTAAAACAATCTGTGTTGGGGATCATATTGAATCCATAAATGGAGAAAATATTGTTGGGTGGCGTCACTATGATGTTGCTAAGAAGTTAAAGGAATTAAAGAAGGAGGAACTCTTTACCATGAAGTTAATAGAACCTAAGAAGGCATTTGGTAAGTCAGGGGTTGGTGGGCGGGTGTGTGAAATGTTTGCTTTCCCTGGTTTATCTTTCTAAGGGAAATGAGTGCTGTGATATGGTGCTATGTGCTTTTAGTGTCTTCTTATCTAACATATCAGTTAAAAACATAGAAAATGGTAGCACTACTTATAAGAAAGACAACTATTGAAGGAAGAAAAAAGAAAATTATTGCCTTGTAAAAGGACATTTTCCAAACATTTGAAATTACAAAGTCTAATGTCTAGTGACGGAATTTGATGTGGCTGTTCCTATCTCTGAGAACAGCACATTGTATTGTTTTCATTTTGCTGAGCAGTAAGATTTTTGACTGAGCTCTTTAAACCATAATAACTGTTGCTCACGGATCTCAGCAGCAAAAATTATAGTTATATGCAGAATGGTATTTAAAATAGTTATCTAGTCCATTTTAAAGACCCGCTTCCCCAATACCTTTCCTCCATTGGCATTTTGAATTTGGCAGCATGGGATGGTATGAAATTATTTCCACTTTGGGGTGACATCTGTACTTGCTTGGTTTTAGCCATGGCAGCTGTATTCCAACTGTTGTTCAATCACCCAGGGCTATCTCATCTACAGAAAAATGTGCCAGCTTCTCTCTTACCACCCAGAACTATTTTAATAAGCCAAACCAAGGCCTAGCATTCATCAGCGTTAAAATATCTTTAGCAGAATCATCTCAGGCTTGCTGTTACTCATCATGACCCCACGCACCCTATGTTCTTTCCTTTGTTCACAGAACATAAATATTCCATTTAATTTGTCTCTAATGCCATTTTCTCAGGGCAGTTATTGGAAATAATGGAAGAATGCAGTGGATCTGGGGAATTATGTTTTCTGTGTCTTAGCAAGTAAGTGACAGGTCCTAGGCATGTGGAATTAGAATTTTTTCTCTGCTTCTACATGCTTCTGCACCATTTAACAGAAATACAAGTGTAGGTTATATTACCTGTGGGAGGCAGTTTTCCAGAAGGTGTAAGAAAAAGATGCCTTATTCCAGTACCTCCTGGAGGGAGCACTCTAGGAACTACCTCTGTAGATGCTGTGATTCTGCCTGGTGCCTTGCAGCATCTGAGCTCACTTCTCACAGAGGAAGGAAAGCAGCACTCAGGTTTCTATCCAGTAACTCCTTTCAAGATGGCTTCATTTGGTAACCTAACTCCCCAGATAGCATGGTGAAATAAATTGACAGGGTGTAGATGGTTTGAGATAAATATTCTTATTTGATTTAGACTCTTTGTAAATCAAAGCCATTCTATTAGCACAATTCAAGAAATCTATTTTTTTCTGTATTGATCTCCACTACATAATCTGTTTCCAGAGTAAATTTTTCTGTTTTTTTTTCTCCATTGTCTGCATCTAGATCTTTTGGTCCTCATGTCTTTGTAGAAAGTTATTGATATACCTTAACTTGGATGCTAGGTTGGTGATAGTCTTAAATGTTGCAAAGGTCATTGTATTTAGCTATTATTGTTCCATGATTAGATTTTCCCTTCAGTGTTGTAGACATGAGTAGAGTCAGTATACTTCACTGCCTTATGTACCTAACTACTATTGAACCGGCTTTCTGTTGCCTCATGAAATCAATGGACACATTTGCAAAGTACCCTGAGTAGGATTTTCCTAATAGAGGTATATTATTTGAGCATCCTGAATTCTGGTAGTGCTGTTGGTTACAACATCCAGAGATTGACTTTGGAGGAATAAGTTTTTATTTTCCAAGGTTTCTATGGAAGTTTAACTCAAGCTGCTGGTCTTTATGCATTTTCTGTGCTGTGGATTGATTCTTGACTCTGGGCCCTAGTGTGAGGGGTTTCTTTCTTAAAAGTAAGCCTGGCTGCTCTGCCTATCCTCCAGCCCTGAATTTTTCTGCTTATTGTTTTGCCTCTGGGATAAAGACAAAGCTACTTTGTTTTTCATCCTTTGGCTTCGTCCCAGTGCTTAGCTCTTTGCCAGAGAGGGGAGCATATATCAGGGGTACTTGGGGAATCAGGCTTCCCCCAATTCTCTTGGTCCTAATCTTATCTTTTGCTATGTTTCCTTCCTTTTTTTCCTGTATTTTCTGGCATTATTATTGACTCAGGGCCAAGAATTCAAATTTCATAGTCCTTCATGATTGTCTGATTCTCTGTCCTCTTGGATTTCTACCAGGAGAAGGGCCAGTCTTAATGAGGCAGAGTTTTCTCTGCATTCAGATAGGCCACCTTGGCTGTAGCTAAGTCACTTATAGGATTTTAACAAAAGCTGTCAGAAATGGCTATATGCACAAATATTTTGACATTTTCCTACCAACTTCCCTAAAGACTTAGCCTGGAGAGGCATGTGGACTATATCCCAAAACACAAGAGGAAGGAGCATAGTTGGCTGCTTTGCAATGGCGTGACTAGGACTGCAAGCACCACTTCTTTGTAGTGGGTAGGGAAATCCTTACTGCCTGCCTTCATTTCCATATTTTAGGTCCACCACTAGCTACACTCCACTTCCAGGGGCCATTATATGTGTTAATATTCTTTGATGGAGAGCTACGTAATAAACACTGTCTAATTTCAGGAAAAGGCATTTATTGGAGACTACCATGTAGGTCCCAGAAACAGTCAATTGAGCCTTGACAAGGTCAGGAACCAAGCTTGTTTCAGCGGTGTGTGTACCAGGAACCAAGCCTGTTTCAGCGGTGTGTGTACCAGGAACCATTCATGGCACTGGCTGAATTGACTCTTGGCAATTATTTTCTATTTTCATATCACTTCACTCAGGATTCAAATTCCTGGGAGAGGTGGAGCAAGTAAGTAGGTCTTGTACCCATCTTGATAATGGGGAAGGCAGGCTATATGATACACCTACCAAAATCACACATAACATGAAGGGATAAATTTCCTTATAGGTCGGAAAAAAGTAGCAGATGCCCATTTTGCTATTTCTTCTAAGCTGTTATATCTTGTTCTGCAGCCACAGCAGTATTGATTTTCTTTTGATTTTGAATCTGACTGTAGCCATGTATGATATCTGTCAGTCTGGGAGTATTGGAATGGATTTGGAGGGAGAAGCGTATTGTCAATTGTTGTGGGTGTTTGACCTTAAGGATTTTATTTTTCTGCTGTGAGTTGGGTGCCACATACATAGCTGTTTGGCAGTGGACTATCTAGAGATGATGACAGCATCCAACTTTCTTTCAGAGAAAGAGTAAAGTCACATTTTCCTTGGTGCTGGCCGTCAGATTTGGAGGGGACCATAATTACCAATTTTGACTATGCTTCTAGGAAGATTTTTAATTTATCTATCTCACAAATTATTGAGACTCTTCTGTGTTTCAGGTACTCTGTGTGGCATAGAAAATACTAAGGAGGAAGACTAAGTTATGGCTTCTGCCTTTCGAGGAGCTCATGGTCTAGCAGGAGGCTGTTATGGGCTGAATTGTGTCCTTCAAAATTCACATATGGAAGTCCTAATCTTCCGTACCTTAGAATGCAACTGGATTTGTAGATAGGGGCTTTAAAGATGTAACTAGGTTAAAATGACATCATTTGGGTGGGCCCTAATCCAATATGACTGGTGTACTTATTAGAAGAGGAAATTTAGACACAGACACAGGGAGGATGCCATTTGAACATGAAGATAACTATCTATCTGTAAGTCAAGGAGAGAGGCCTCAAAAGAAACCAACCCTAGAGAAACCTTGATCCTGAACTTCTGGCCTCTAGAACTCTGAGAAAATAAATTTCTATTGTTTAAGCCACCTAGTCTATGGTACTTTGTTATGGCAGCACTAGGAAATTATAGAGGATAATAGGAAAAAAATTACAGTACCAGTTCTTTGACTATGGAAGTAGACCTTGGGCTTCCTAATAATCTAGAAGGTACAGGTATTTTAGCATTCCTCTGGCCTTGGGAAGACAGCAAGAGCATACTAATATGTTTCCATTCAGACATTTGTTGAGCAATTAGTATATGCTTGTCTTAGGGTATTAGTTGCCCTAGACAATAATAGTCACCATTTATTGAAAGCCTACTGTATACCATCACCATACCACCTGCTTGGTACATGCATGAATAAGATCCAGATCTAGGAACTCATGTCTAGTGAGAAGAGATGGATATGAAAAAATAAATAAATTTAATAAAGGCGATTAGAGGAGCTAAAATATACTGAATGTGTAAAGGTGGGAGACATCAAGTGTACTTAAGAAGTTCAGGAAAAGCTTTCTTTTCTTTTCTTTTCTCTTTCTTTCTATTTTTTTTTTTTTTGAGATGGAGTTTTGCTCTGTTGCCCAGGATGGAGTGCAGTGGCACGATCTCAGCTCACTGCAATTTCCGCCTCCCAGGTTCAAGCGATTCTCCTGCCTCAGCCTCCCGAGTAGCTGGGACTACAGGCGCGTGCCACCATGCTCGGCTAATTTTTTGTATTTTTAGTAGAGACAGGGTTTCATTGTGTTAGCCAGGATGGTCTCAATCTCCTGACCTCGTGATCCGCCCACCTCGGCCTCCCAAAGTGCTAGGATTACAGGTGTGAGTCACTGCACCCAGCCAGCAAAAGCTTTCTAAGGAAAGAGATTTGAGTTGAGTCTGAAGGTATGAATGGTGCTTACTTAGCGGATGAATTGGGGAAGGTTGTCCTAGGAAGTGGGAACAGAATAAGCAAAGTTACAGAGGTACAGAATAGCATCATGTATTTGGGAACACCTTGTTTGCCAGTGTTTTTGTTTAGAGGTTATAGGTGGTGGCGTCACAGGAAATGTAGCTCAAGAGTCAGTAGAGAACAAATATATCAAGGGCCTTATATATGAAGACAAAGACTGGGCAATGAAGAGGCAGAGGGGTAACATGGTGAGTCTTTAATTTTACAAAGATATTTTGGAGACTGTTAGATAAAGGGATATAAGATAGAGTTTAGGAGATCATAAAGGTTCTGTTAACAATAACAGCTATAATTTGTTCAGTGCGAGAGACATGAATTAAGGCAGTGCCTGTAGGCATGAAGAGAAGAGAAATGGTTTGGAGGAATAGACGGTGGTGTGCTGGAGCCATTTGTACACATCTGTTCCCAACTCCTCCGTCATTGACGTCAGGTTAATTGTTTTAAATGAGCTATAATGGGATATTTATAAAAGAGAAATAGGTAAGTCCTGTAAGTCAGGGCTCTTTATTTTAATTTTTTTAGTGCAGAGAGCTGATTGTTAAATGTTTACCTGCACACCACTGAATAATAAGATTGAATTGGTAACCTGTTGGACATAGAAGTAAAGGAAGGAGAGACTGCAAATGATGACCTCAGATTTGTGGCTTCAGGGAGGGAGTATGCTGCCATTCTTTGAGATGAGGAAAGCTGGCAAAGAAATAGATATGGGTGAGGAGATAGGATAGGAAAGAAATTATAAATACAATTTTGGACTAAATGAATTTGAAATCTGTGGAACGATTCAGTTAGACTTGTACAAAAGGGCTGGGTGCGGTGGTTCACTCCTATAATCCCAGCCCTTTGGGAGGTTGAGGAGGGAGGGTCACTTGAGGTCGGGAGTTTGAGACCAGCCTGGCCAATGTGGTGAAACCCTGTCTCTACTAAAAATACAAGAATTAGCTGGAAATGGTGGCAAGCACCTCTAGTCTCAGTTGCTCGGGAGGCTGAGGCAGGAGAATCACTTGAATCTGGGAGGTGGGGGTTGCAGTGAGCTGAGATCACGCCACTGCACTCCAGCCTGGGCAACAGAGTGAGACCCGGTCAAAAAAAAAATACACACACACACACACACACACACACACACACGAGGTAGATGAGCATTGATAATTGGGGCCTAGAGAATGAGATTTATGAGTAATTTTCTTTGATTGGTCGCAGAAGCTATGGAAATAGATTCAATCACTGAGAGTAATAAAAGGACCAAAAACAGAACAGTGAGGGGAACATCAGCATTTAAGGGGCAGAAAGAGAAGGAGGAGCCAGCACTGAGGAATGGCCAGACATGGAGGACCTGGCCTTCTGGGTAGCCTTTATCCAAGTACTCAAGATCAAGTCACTTGTCCCACGAGCAGATGCTCCATTGCACCTTCCCAAGTTGGCTGTGGGGCTCTGAGGGAGGAATAAAGGCCATTAGAAAATGTACCCTCAGAATCTTCTGTGCTGGTCAGAATTTAAATTACTGTTTTTCAACCAGTAGGTTTCAACCCGTGTGTTTAGAACACAAAGTAGAGTAGAGTTGAAAATATTGTGCTTTGTACATTGCAAATATTGTTTCAGTTACAAATAAATATGTGTATTTCAGTTTTATTATCTTTGTGTATATTTATGGGTCATGATATAACGTATGTATTTTTTACTGTGGGTCACCGAAAAAAACATTTGAAAGCCACTGGCTTAAATGACTCCCTTGTTGAAAGTTTGTAGTTGAATGGGAAATTTTTCCCATACTTAACATGGTTTCTCCTGGTCAGCTGGTTACTGATCCAAATTTTCCTTCTTCTAGCCATGAGCTGATGGCAGCATTCCCAGTCCTTATCAAGTATCGGCTGGAATGTCTGTAGTGGTATTTTTTAGGGCATGGCTCACTTCCTTTCTCCTTTTGCCAATGAAAAGGAACATGTCTTTACAATGAGCTCAACCTTGCAGAGTTTGCCCGGTAAACCTAGATTTTCCCAAGGCCATGAAAATCCCTCTTCCATTTAAATGACTCTAAGACCAGACAAGACCAACTCATTTGTTTTCCTATAAGGTCTTTTAAATGCAGAAAAAGAACAAATCCATAAAGCTTTGATTTGGTTTTACTTAAATGAGTCTCGACTTCATTTATCCTGCAAATTTCCAATTTGTGATTCTTGCGTGCCCTTTATGGAAAGAGGTTTGAGGAAGGAGGCCTGAAATATTTCTGTAAGAGTTTTCAAAAGCAGGGAGAAAATTGGAAGAAGAAACTTACCTCCTAAAGCATTTATGGTCTTTATTTTAGGGTTAGATTTTGTAACAGATCATTGGGTTATATCTTCTTTTAGAAGGTTCATTTCTGTGCGGTGTATCCATCAGAATAGGATGTTAAGTATGTGAAGTGCATCTTAGTCTTTTGAGTCATTCACAGCTGGAAAACTCGGACCTCATCTTCGTGATTCAGCTTAACTGATGTACTCACTTCAAAGGCTAAGCCTATTTGATATTAAGAGATAAACTGTGGCTTTTAAGTTTTATATGACTTTTTAGATAGACATTTCAAACATTTAAAAATTACTTTTTATTACTCGTGCTGTATCTAGGGAAAAATTTCAATCAATCAATACTTTTGGTACCTTTTCATATATACTGAATTCTACAAAATATATTTGGGAATATGAAAAAAGTTACAAAAGAGATGATAAATTTCAGTAGTTAAGTATGTAGGCTCTGCCAGGGACTGACTTGTGATATGTGACATTGGGTAAGTTATTTAACCTTTCTGTGCCTTGGTCTCCTCATACAAAATGTGAAGATGTGTCTACCACATTGAGCTGTTGTGAGGATTAAATGATTAAACATGAAAGAATCATAGAGCAGTCCCTGGTATATAGCAAGTCTTCAATAAGTTATCTGTTATTATTACTATTATTATAAAGGTGTATCCTTTTCTTTAAGGAATAATTTTAGAAACAAGATAAACCCACTGAAACAGGAAAAGCAATGTGGATGAATTGGTGATCAACAAGTATTTGTTGAGAACTCTGGCACTGTTTGGATTCTGGAAAGACAGATGGCAATATCACATCTCATATCAACTAATGAAATATGTCAGTACATCGTAATAGTAGCTGCCATTCGCTTTTCCTAGGACTTTCTAAGTAGGAAATCATTTAGTCCTTACAACCAACTTAAAAGGTGAAGCAGTTTGCCCAAGGTTACAGCTAGTGAGTGAGGGAGGCACACTTCTAAGCCAAGCAGTCAGCCTCCAGAGCCAGCTCTCTAACAGCTGTTACAGTGAGTCAGCATGCTTGCTGTCCTCAGGGAACTTACAGTTTACATAAAGAGGCAGACACATTAAGAATCAATTAATTCTACTAACAATAATAGCTACCATTTGTTGAATGAAATATAGTATAGCGGTGAAGAGCATAGACTGTGAGCTCAGTTACTTAGGTTTGATTCCTATCTTTGCTGCTTTTAAACTGTGTGATTTGGGGTGTTATTTAACCCTTCTATAAGCCTGTTTACTTACCCATAAAGTATTTTGAGGATGAAATGAGTTAATGTATGTATGTGCTTAGAACAGTGTTATGTAATTGCAACCCATTGTGACTAGGACTACTGCTATTATGGCCTGACTTAATAATCCTCATGCCATTCCTATGAGGGTTTTTCAGCTAGGTAAACTGAGGCTTGGGCAGTTAATTCATTAAGACTGCCCAGTGGCAGGCGTAAGTGTGGGCATAGCACTCCAGTCCTGTTTGCTCTCGAGGCTTGTGCTCTGAACATTATGTGTTACTGCTTCTTCAGAACATAATGCAGACCATGATGCATGCTATAGTGCAGATTTAAACAGTGAAGTTTATCTGAGAGCTGACTTGTCCATGATTGGGAGGGGTTCTAAGGCTTAGAGAGTGATAGGGATTGAGAGGTGGTAAGATTGGAAAGAAATTCCCTCAACAAAGAAAGCTATGAGACAGGTGATTTATGGCAGGTCCCACCAGTAACAGGGATCAATGTCCTGTTCTCATGAAAGGCGACAGGACATCTGATAGAATGGCATAAGGATATTAGAGCTTTTAAGTGCTGTGGCTTTGCGATCTCAGGTGAAAGGCCCTTGTACACACTGGGTGTGGGTGTGGGGGTGGCCTGTGAGTGCACACACTGACTTGGACGTAGAGCTTCATGGTCTGGTCTATGATGGACAGAGTGCAGCATCAGCCTTTTGAAGCCTGGGAGATGGGGAGAGGCCTTCAAAGCAAAACCAAGAGTAAATTTCTCACCAAACCTGTACCATGCCGGTGGTGTGTAGGAGGGGGAGGGGGGGCGGGGGGTGGTGCTCAAAGTCAGATTCAATTAGGCATTTCTTACATTCAGAATTGTGGAGTAAAATTTAAAAGCTACAGAAATCTGTAGCAAATCAGGCTGCAAAAGCCGCTCAGGACCCTATTAATAAGAGCTCTGAAAACTCTTATTTTTCAGAGCTTTTATTAATAGCTCTGGGTTCTGGTGGGGAACCCAGGCTTGTTTTACAGAGTAATAGGGAATCATTTAGATGATATTAGAACTGAAGAATGACATGATGAAGCAGATATTTGGGAATTAAGCCCAGGAGACCAATGCGGCTATATATGACTAGAGGATAAACCATGTAAGAGGCTGTTGGAACAGTTCAGGAGGAAATGATCAGGACTGGGATTAGGGGCAGCAGTGGGAATTCAAAGGAAATAAAAAGTGTGAGTAATATTGTAAGGGTAAAAATGGGGTAGGAGGTGGATTGATGACACTTAGCTAAAGGGGAGAAGGGAGAAGGTTCAGAAGCAAATGTCACTCCCAAGATTTCTATCCTAGGAGCCTGTGATAACAATGATGCTGTAATTGGAAATGAGGCAGTTGGGATGTAGAAATGGTTTGGGGGACAGTCAGGGATAAAAGTTCAGTTTCAGGTGTATTGCATTTTATCTGACAGTGGTACTCTCTTTCATGTATTTTTTGGCAAAGTAAGTGTACACAGTGACAGATTTTGAGGGGCAGAGCATACTGTCGATCATCTTATTATGTAGTAGAGTTTTTCCTGGCCTCTTCGTATCTAGCTACACTTTGGCTTAGCATTTGTCACAAAGATACTATGGGAGAAGATGAATAAAAAAATCCAAGTTCCCTTTTGTGGAGTATCACAGATGTGTTAGACAAGTGCTGAGTGTAATTGATAAATTGGTTTTCAAGGTAGAGACCCAGCTGGATACCTAAATATAGATCCTTTCTACTCTAGTTGTAAACTTGCATTAAAATTTTTTTTATCGAATGCTCAGTTTTTAATCTGAGAAAAATGAAATTATTATAATCTATAATACTAAAAACTTTGTAAGCTATATTTTTCAAGACATTTACCCTAAACAGTGATTGATGTCTTGTAACTGTATTTTTTTTTTTTTTTGAGATGGAGTCTCGCTGTGTCACCAGGCTGGAGTGCAGTGGCGCGATCTCAGCTCACTGCAACCTCCGCCTCCTGGGTTCAAGCCATTCTCCTGCCTCAGCCTCCTGAGTAGCTGGGACTACAGACATGCACCACCACGTCCAGCTAATTTTTTGTATTTTTAGTAGAGATGGGGTTTCACCATGTTGGCCAAGATGGTCTCAATCTTTTGACCTCGTGATCCGCCCACCTCGGCCTTCCAAAGTGCTGAGATTACAGGCATGAGCCACCTTGCCCGACCAGAACCGTAATGTTTTTTAAGGACCATTTAGAGTTAATAACAACCATGAATAGGAGGTACATAATAGTTTTCAACTGTTTTTAAGCTTATTAATTAAAATAGCAATGTGAGATGAAGGGGTAAAAAATGATGCTTAAATGTAAGTGGCTTTTCTAATCTGAATAGTATGACTATAATGTTATTTATTAGAAAACAGCAATTATATAAATAATACATATTCTCCCCAAGAGTATTTTTACAACGGGAATTGTCATTTAATTATAGGAAAATGGATCTAATAAATTATGTTAAAAATCGTAGTCAGAGTATGTTTTCAGATAAGTTAGGCAGATAAGCAATTTGATTTATGTGCGGAAAAATGTTTGTGAGGCCGGGCTCATGCTTGTAATCCAGCACTTTGGAGGCTGAGGCGGGCAGATCACCTGAGGTCAGGAGTTTGAGACAGCCTGGCTATTATGGTGAAATCCCGTCTCTACTAAAAATGCAAAAAATTAGCCGGGCATAGTGGCAGTCTCCTGTAATTCCAGCTACTTGGGAGGCTGAGGCAGGAGAATCACTTGAACCTGGGAGGCGGAGGTTGCAATGAGCTGAGATCGCGCCACTGCATTCCAGCCTGGGCGACAGAGTAAGACTCTGTCTCAAAAAAAAAAAAAAAAAAGAAAAGAAAAGAAAAGAAAAATGTGAAAAGGCAGATTACGGCAGGGTGTGGTGGCTCACACCTGTAATCCCAGCACTTTGGGAGGCCGAGATGGGCGGATCTCGAGGTCAGGAGATTGAGACCATCCTGGCGAACACTGTTAAACACCATCTCTACTAAAAATACAAAAAAATTAGCCGGGCATGGTGGCGGGCGCCTGTAGTCCCAGCTACTTGGAAGGATGAGGCAGGAGAATGGCATGAACCCAGGGGGTGGGGCTTGCAGTGAGCAGAGATCACACCACTGCACTCCAGCCTGGGCAACAGAGCAAGACTCCGTCTCAAAAACAAAACAAAACAAAAAAGACAGATTACAACACAACGTGCTGTAATATCCCAGTTTTGCAAAAACTATTTTTAAGTGTAGAAGAAAAATACCTTACAGTGGATTTTTTATTTTATTTATTTACTTATTTGAGACAGAGTTTCATTCTTGTTGCCCAGGGTGGAGTGCAATGGTGCTATCTCGGCTCTCTGCAACCTCTGTTGCCCAGGTTCAAGTGATTCTCTTGCTTCAGCCTCCCAAGTAGCTGGGATTACAGGCACGCGCCACCATGACTAATTTTGTATTTTTAGTAGAGACAGGGTTTCTCCATGTTGGTCAGGTTGGTCTTGAACTCGCAACCTCAGGTGATCCACCTGCCTCGGCCTCCCAAGGTGCTGGGATTACAGGCGTGAGCCACTGTGCCCGGCCTAGGTGGCGAGTTTATGGATGGCTTTTCTTTCTCTTTCCTTTTAATTTCTTCTCCCTCCCTCCCTCCCTTCCTTCCTTACTCTCCCTCCCTCTCTTTCTCCCTCCCTCTTTCCCTCCCTTTCTTTCCCTCCTTCCTTCTCTCCCTCTCTCTCCCCATCGCTCCCTCCCTCCCTCCTTCCAGGGTCTCACTCTCTGAGGGTGGAGTGCAGTAGTGCAGTCACAGTACACTGCAGGGCTCAAAAGATCCTCCCACTTCAGCCTCCGAAGTAGCTGAGACCACAGGTGCAGGCCACCAACCTAGCGAATTTTTCAGTGTTTTGTAGAGATGGGATCTCACTTTTTTGCCCAGGCTGGTCTTGAACTCCTGGGCTCAAGCAGTATGCCAGCTTTGGCCTCCCAAAGTGTTAGGATTACAGGCAAGACCTACCATGCCCGGCTGACTTTTTTTCTTTAGGCTTGTATTTTCCACATTTTAAATATAAAACAAACATGTTAACTTTCATAACCAGAAAACAATTATTTTAAAAAGGAAGGCTGGCCAAGTGTGGTGGCTCATGCCTGTAATTTCAGCACTTTGGGAGGCTGGGACAAGCAGATAACTTGAGGTCAGGAGTTCGAGACCAGCCTGGCTAACAGGGTGAAACCCCATCTCTTCTAAAAATATAAAAATTAGCCGAGCATGGTGGCACGCATCTGTAATTCCAGCTACTGGGGAGGCTGAGGCATGAGAATCACTTGAACCTGGGAGTTGGAGGTTGCAGTGAGCTGAGATGGTGCCAATGCACTTCAGCCTGGGCAACAGAGTGAAACTCTGTCTCAAAAAAAAAAAAAAAAAAAAAAAGAGCTAGCATTCTAGGAAGTAGAAGAAACTTATTCTACGTATTGTAGCTTTACAGTTTTCAACTATATGATGCTCCTCATTAAACAATTTTATTATAAATAGTTCCATGTGAGAAATGTGGTAGAATATGTTATCAACTCTTTACATTTGCAGGATCTGTTTTGGTAACTATTTTTCTTAACTTTGTAAAGTCTAGGGGGAAGGTCCAGGCTGTGTAATAAACCAGTAATAAAGGTGAACAATAATTTTTATTTCTTGAATTCCCATGATAAAATCATATTATAGGGTAAAATAAGTGAAAGGATAAAACAAAATATTTTAGCTATCATTCTTTGTTAAAAGAACGACCTTTTACCTTTCCAAATTAGAGTCTAGAAGTTTGTAATCTTTTTTTGTAACACAGTCTCCTCTGGATTAAAGGTATGAACTTTTTCCCCAGAGATGCACATTAACTTGTGCCTGCAATTTCAGGGAGTTATGAAAACAGCGTTGGGGCTTTCTTAAATGACACCTTAACTAAAGAACAAGAAGATTTCTGGCACAGTTATTGCACTTCTGATATGCATCACACCCTGTTCTGTCTTATCAACGGAATGGTTGAGACACCTTTGTGTGCTTGTGGGGTTCATTCATATGTGGGCAGCTCTTTTGATCCAATAGACAACAACTGACACCTTCATGCAGGTGGCATCAGTATATGCCTCCTTTTCCTTGCCTTTGGTCTGTCTCAGCACCCTACTAATTGTATTTTTTTAAAGCCTATTCTAAAGAAGCTTCAGAAATATTGGAGAGAGGAAGGATGCAGGGAGAAAGGGAGTGTCGTTAAAATCTTAAATTCTGAGACACAAGCTAGATTTTATGTCAGCTATCCTGAGGAGTGTGTACGTAGGTTGTGGGTGAATGTGGGGTAGGGAGCATGTGTTTATGGACAATGCTGTTGGTATGTATCTAAGCATTGGAAGGTCTTTTCAGATAGGTTGCCTCATTACTTGGACAGAATTCTGTATCTGTGAGGTTTCTTTCATTTGGAGACCATGGTAAACCCTACTAAACTGGCTTAAGCAGAAACAGGAATCGTACAAACCAGCAGTCCATGAGTGATGCTGGCATTAGCAAAGCTCTGTGTGGGGCCCATACAATGTGACTAGGACCCAGTTCCTTGCCTTTTCTCTCTGTTCTGATGTCCTGTCTGATGTACCTGCTTCATCATTTAGGTATCATCATATTAAGGTTAGCTCCACACTGTGTCCCAAGATGGTGGTCAGCAACTGCTGGGACCATCTGCTTTCTTATTCATGCAGAGCAGAAAAGGAGAGAGACTTTGGCTCAGAATTTCTAGCAAAAGTCCTGAGATTTATTCTGACCTTGCGGCCTTTAGTCACATGCTTGCCTCTGAAACAATCACTGTGATGAAGGGGATCAGTTTGGCTTGGCCCATTCTTGTGTCCCATATCTGAAGCTAGGAGCAGTCAGCTTCCCCTGATCCGCAGTGATCCTTAAATGACCAATGGGTACTAAAACAACCAATGAAAGTTATTTACCAATGGCAACTCATAACTTTTAATAGAATGCAAAATGAGGTAGTGTTTCTAGGGTGGACCTGCCTGGCCTTTTATTCCAGCTCTGCCCACTTACCTGGTTGTCTGTGATCCTGGTGAAATCATTTCACTTTTCCAAGCCTTGGTTTCCTGAATCATGAAATTAGGATAATAATCATATGTATCTCATAATAGTTTTATGAGTATTAAAACATGTAGATAATTTTTTTTTTTTTTTTTTTTGAGACGGAGTCTCGCTGTGTCGCCCAGGCTGGAGTACAGTGGTGCAATCTCGGCTCACTGCAAGCTCCGCCTCCCGGGTTCACGCCATTCTCCTGCCTCAGCCTCCCGAGTAGCTGGGACTACAGGCGCCCGCCACTGCGCCCGGCTAATTTTTTGTATTTTTAGTAGAGATGGGGTTTCACCGTGGTCTCGATCTCCTGACCTCGTGATCCGCCCACCTCGGCCTCCCAAAGTGCTGGGATTACAGGCGTGAGCCACCGCGCCCAGCCTACATGTAGATAATTTTATATGCTGTTACCTGGGATATAGTCAATGCTTGGTTAATAAAAAGGCATTACCTTTGACTTACCCCAAATAATTTACCTTGACTATCCCTAGATGAATATAGTGTGTTTTTTTTTCTTTTGAAATAAAATTGGTCTTGAAGAATAATGCTAGTTTAGAACCAACTCAAATGTCCAACAATGATAGACTGGACTAAGAAAATGTGGCACATATACACCATGGAATACTATGCAGCCATAAAAAATGATGAGTTCATGTCCTTTGTAGGGACATGGATGAAGCTGGAAACCATCATTCTCAGCAAACTATCTCAAGGACAAAACACCAAACACTGCATGTTCTCACTCGTAGGGGGGAATTGAACAATGAGAACCCATGGACACAGGAAGGGGAACTTCACACTCAGGGGACTGTTGTGGGGTGGGGGAAGTGGGAGGGATAGCATTAGGAGATATACCTAATGTAAATGACGAGTTAATGGGTGTAGCACACCAACATGGCACATGTATACATATGTAACTAACACGTTGTGCACGTGTACCCTAAAACTTAAAGTATAAAAAAAAAAAAAAAAACAGCCTATAATGCTTGATAGGTAGCCATCTGTAGAGGGAACCTCTACACCTTGAGAGATATCTGAAAATGGGGACAGAAAGCCGCAAAGCCCAGGTAGAGCTGTTGACTCTAATTATTATTGCTTTGTAGAAATGTGTCATTCTCCAAGAGAAACCTAAAATTTGAATTTTTATGAGAAATCACCCAATATTTAAAAGGTTGCGACTAATTAAAAAATCTGAAAACACTGCACATCCAACAAATATGTCTGTATACTATATGTAACTGTGAACTCCCTGTTTGTAGTCTTGTCCTGAGAGAATTGTCCTTAATGCCAAAGTCCTTTGCTCTGGTGACATGCACACTAAACCTCTCAGGTAACCCTGTGAGTAGAAAACTTCAAAGGAATCATTTCTGGAAGGGATAGAGAACGAATGAACTGAGAGTTGCCTAGGTGGGAGGGACTTGGAAATGTAACCTCTTCATTCGTCACTTTTGGAATCTTTGAACTTGCTGAACTATACGGCCTGGAACACTTTCCTCTCTCTACTCCTCCCCTTTACCCATCTAGCCTTGCTGTCTTTACCTGTGATGGTTGAGTCTCTGCTTATGAATCACTTTCTCCAGGAAGTCTCAGGCGTGTGAGAATGAAGCATGGGAGCCCACTTGGGCCTTTGATAACATCTCTCCCTATGGATTAATAAACTGATTTGGTGAGATCTGTTCTTTGTGAATTTGGTTAGTGTGAATCAATCCCTAAGATTCAGATCAGCTCTGGGAACACTGAAAAAAATAAGCATTCCTGGGTCTGCAATACTGAGGATTGTTGGTGCGCACATCCTGCCGAGTGCTGCTGAGTTGCCACCTGGCCCACCCTTTGATATTTCTCTTGGTGCTCTGTAACTTCAGAGATGGAAAGTACAGAAACTGTTGGTTGAATTTGATGAGACAGCTGAGTTCACCCTGCATGGGTGGTTAGGGGAGGGAGCTGCATGTTTACTTTTCTGGGATGGAGTGGTGATATGGATGGTCACTTGCCCACATGGTGTGATAAAACTGTAATAGGGGATATTGGGGCGGTGGGGGGTACTGGACAGAGACCACAGAGTCCAAGGATTTTACTCTTTTCTCTGGGACCCTCAGTGGGCTCTTCTTCCCCTTCCTCACTAGAAGGAGCCCATTACTAAGTGCCCTGTGAGGGGCTGGGCTTACACTCATCCACTTTAGAGGACCTCAGATGGAGCAATGGGAGGGGCCATCTGTTGATTCCACCCTCCTCTAAATTTTAGGGAGAAATCATACTGTTTTAAAGAAGAAATAAAATAGAATAAAGAAGAGACCTTTGCCCCCGGCCTTTCAAGTGACAGCTTTCTGAACATTTTACGAGGAGCCTTTGCATGTTTCATTTTTTAGAGAGAAAACCTATATAAGTTGTTTTGTTAGGAGACAGTGGAAGGGCACATTTCCGTCTCTCCAGGTTGAAACACACCAGCAGAAGCAAATTATAAACTCTAGCAGCAGCCTTCTATTAATGTGAGCCAGGCCACTGGGCAAAGCATCTTTCATACAGTGGTCATTTGAGTGCTTAAAACTACGCTGTAAATAGGTGTAAATATTTTGTAAATAAGAACTTATTCCTCAAGTTCACACAACTTGCAAGGTGAGGAACTGGGGTTTTAACTAAGGTTCCAAAGTCCATGTTCTTAACTGATTCCAAAGTCCATGTTCTTAACCACAACACTGTGGATAACAGTACAGATTGAACCAAAATACTAATTTTCTTATAAGTAATCCCAGTAGATATCAGTGATCAGAATGCAATTGAGAGCATTACTTACAAGCATCGTGATACCACATTTGAAAACAGAGTGATGGTAGAGATAATCAGACCTCAGTACTAAAGTCCTTGTAAGATGTTTTAAGAGAGCCAGATAATGTGCTTTTGAGAAGTCAGGAAAATTTTATCAGGGTCTCACTTTCAGCAGAGATCTAATCAGAAGTATTAGAACAACTTTCATTTCACAGTTTGGAACTGAAAGTAATTGGTTTGTTTCCTTTTTGTCACCAAAATGCCACTCATTATTTTTTTCTCCTACCTCATTTTCACACAGGCCCTCAGCCCACTACAGTGTTCCCCCTTTACAACTATTTCCAGATGTTCTCAAGGGTTTCACATATGCTCCAAGGAAGTGTGATCCTGTTAGGCAACCTTGTTGACCTTCTCTGTGTCCATAGCATCCCATTCTTCCCTCTGGGCATCTTTGGGCTATTTCTTGTTCACTGAGCAACTTGGATACAGCAGTGTCCATCTGTGCCCACTTCATGTTGAAATCATGGTCTCTGCCCAGGCCCTATAGGTGCTTCTCCCTACTCCAGGCCAACCAGGGCTCTCATGGGACCAGAACAAGGCCTCGTTCTGTGCGGAAGTGGGGAGAATATACAGTCTCCCCACTGCTTGGTCCTTCCGACAGTTGAGGATCTAAGCCGTGTTGCATGTGCTACTCCTGAAAACAGTGCTTTTGTCTTCTGTCAGCACTTCTTTCACTAGGGCCGAGGCACAGGCTGTTGGGAGGAAGACAGATCCTTTCTGCCTTTTCCATTTCCCTATCTCTCTACCTGAGCTTCACCAAATAGCAAAAACTAGGGGTTTGCTTGTTTATTGAAAATGTCAGTTAAAATAGGCTCTTGTAAAGAATGATACATGTGTAAATAAACATTATATTTTAATTTAAAACATAGATGTGAATAGTGAACAGCGTTCGTTATTTGGGTGATGGGTACACGAAAAGCCCAGACTTCACCAGTAGCAGCATATGCATGTAAGAAACCTGCACTCGTGCTCCCGACATAAAAACTAAAAATCAATGTTTAGGTTCATAGCAAAACTGAACAGAAAGTACAGAAAGTTCCCATTTCTATGTTTTAAAACATAGAAGTGTACATTCTCTTATCACTCTTAATGTAAAAGGCCTTTTCTTTGAGTAGAGGACACAAATTGGAATTCTAAGATGTCTGTCTTATGTAATCACAACCTTAATGCATATGTGTGGGTTCTATTTCATTAAAAAAAAACAGATATGTGAAATGATGGCTGTTTAAAAATATTTTTTCTTTTCAATCATGGTTCACTGCAGTCTCAAACTCCCAGGCTTAGATGATCTTCACACCATAGTCTCCTGAGTAGCTTGGACTACAGGCATGTCCCATCATGCCTGGCTGATGAAATATTTTGTTTTTCTTTTCTTTTTTTGAGACAAGGTCTTGTTCTGTCACCCAGGCTGAAGTACAGTGGCGTGATCACAGCTTACTGCAGCCTTGATGTCCTGGGCTCAAGCAATCCTCCTGCTTCAGCCTCCTGAGTAGCTGGGACTGCAGGTGCATGCTACCCTGTCTTGCTAATTTTTGTATTTTTTTTGTAGAGATGGGGTTTCACCATATTGCCTAGGCTGGTCTCGAATTCCTGGGCTCAAGTGATCCGCCACCCTTGGCCTCTCAAAACGCTGGGATTAGAGGCGTGAGCCACGGCACCCAGCCTAAAATTTCTAATAGAGACAAGGTCTTGCTCTGTTCCCAGGCTGGTCCTGAACTTCTGAGGTCAAGTGATCCTCCCGCCTTGGCCTGCTAATGTGTTGAGATTACAGGCGTGAGCCACTGAACCCAGCCAAAAATATTTTTTCTAATCTCCTAGAGTCATCTTGCCCACACCTATTGTTTTTTTTTTTTTTGCAACTCACTCTTATGGAGTCTATCCAAGGCAGTCAACCATCAACCTAGTTTTCATAGCATTAATAACTCCTTGTTTTACACTCATTTCATCAGCTCATGTACTTTTAAATCAAAGCACATAATTAGAGTAACAGATACAATTGCCACAAAAAGGTCTGGGAACAAACCTGATTGCTTCTAGGCTATGTGCAACTCCACTGTGGGAGTGGTTAGGCACCCACAAGCTGTGCATTCCTGTGCCCTAAGTGACGTATGGCAGGCGGACGGCCAGTACCCTTAACTGGGAGCCCTGGTGCATCTAGCGAGTCAGCTAGCTAGCTGCAGGTGCAGGCTGGTTACCAGTGCCTACTGTATCCACTGCATCCCTGTCATAGCTCAGCCCCAAGAGAAGCCTTGTGCAGATCCGTTCATGTGAAGTGACTGATTTAGGGCTTGGCCTGGTTGGCCAGACGTGCTTAGACAGGCCAGCACCCCAAAAGTAGGCCAGGCTATAAATATTTGTGGTCTCCAAAACATTTCAAAAACACAAAACCTCTTTTTTCCCCTGTGGATGAACAGGACCATCCTGCTTGTTTTTGTGTATAAACAGATTGATTTATGTACCTGGATCATAGGCTCATAGACAAACACGGCTTCTGTTTCCTTAGAGGTGAAAACCGCCTTTCTGGAGGCTGGTCCAAGCCAGAATTTAAAATTTAACTTTTGCTTTGGTGCCACCAAGTGGTTGGTTAGCTTTGAGATGGCTTGGCAAATACATAATGATAAAAAAAAAAAATCTGGGATATATAGGAGGAGCTCAGAGGATTTTTAGGGCAGTAACACCATTTTGTATAATACTACAGTGGTGGATATATATTATAATATACATTTATTCAAATTCATAGACAGTGTAACACCAAGAGTGAACTCTAAACTATGGACATTGGGTGATTATGATGTGTCAATGTAGGTTCATCAGTTGTAGCAAAAGTCTTACTCTGGTGTTGGAGGTTGATAATGAGAGAGGCTGTGCCTGTGTGGTGGGGATAGGGAGCATATGGAAACCTTCTGTACTTTCTGCTCAGTTTTGCTCTGAACCTAAAACTGCTCTATCAAAAAAGATTTATTAATGAAAAGTCTTCTATGCTACATAGATTTTCCCTTCTGGCTACCAGTGTTGCAGGTAAGAGCAAGATAAGATAGAAACGTCATGTAGAGAGGCCAGCTGACTTCTTGGGCAGGGATGATACAACCTTTATGAAGCCCCACACTCCAGAGGCTGGATCCTTAGCTTTGTAAGTCCCAGAAACCTTTTTATTTTTATTTATTTTTTCAATGTATGTAGAGTTGTTCAGTTTTTCAGGGCTATATCATGCTCACCAAACTTACAAGTTTTTTGAAAAGTCAGATTGGCAATATATTATTTTACAATTAGAAATGTGTAATCAATGGTAAACCAAAGCACATGTGGTAGATGAGAAGTTCATTTTTCACCCTGCAGGAAATTTATATGGGCAGACAAACTATACCAAGTAGGTTGCTTGGTGAAATTGCAGTAGGGTCGAGGAAGGAGGTTGCATGTCTTAAGATTACTACCATTAAGACGAAGCTATCTTCACCACTTTAGGGATATACATGACTCTGGGCTGGGGATACTTACATTGCTAGGCAGTACGGAATCCTGGACAGTGCTGATGATAGGTCAACTTAATCTTTTTCTTTGGATACTCTTTTTGAAACTCTATGCTGAGTGCATGATAATTCTTTCTTCCCTTACACTGGACATACTATAACTGGCAAGGCCAATACTGTAGGCTTGCTGATACAGCTCTGGTCTCCTGTGAATGTTGGGTCACCTGGATTAGCATTTGGATGTTCCCCAAATTATCAGCCACCATTTATAGGTTTTTGGTTAGGCGGGGCTAGTGTACTAATTACATGCTAATTTTTAATAATTGTATTCTCAGAGGAAGACTTATGTTTTATGTTTTGGTGATTCTGTTCCTGAATATAGGTCAAAATTAATATGCAAAATTAATATGCAAACTCCTTAATCACTTTGGCATAGATTCCTAATAGCAAAACAGTACTTGGCTGAAGATGGGAATTATCCTGGTTTATTAGTCTGTTCTCACACTGCTATAAAGACATACCTGAGACTGGGTAATTTATAAAGAAAAGAGGTTTAATTGATTCATAGTTCCACATGGCTGGGGAGGCCTCAGGAAACTTAAAATCATGGCGGAAGGGAAAGCAGGCATGTCTTATATGGCAACAGACGAAAGAGAGCATGCAAGAGCAGGGAAAACTGCTTTACAAAACCATCAGATTTCATGAGAACTGATTCACTATCATGAGAACAGCATGGGAGAAACCACCCCTCTGATCCAATCACCTCCCACCTGGTCTCTCCCTCCACATGTGGGGATTATGGGGATAACCATTCAAGATGAGATTTGGGTGGGAACACAGAGCCAAACCATATCACCTAGGTTCTTTTTTAAAATTATTATTATACTTTAAGTTCTAGGGTACATGTGCACAACGTGCAGGTTTGTTACATATGTATACATGTGCCATGTTGGTGTGCTGCACCCATTAACTCGTCATTTACATTAGGTATATCTCCTAATGCTATCCCTCCCGCCTCCCCCCACCCCACAACAGGCCCCGGTGTGTGATGTTCCCCTTCCTGTGTCCAAGTGTTCTCATTGTTCAATTCCCACCTATGAATGAGAACATGCAGTGTTTGGTTTTCTGTCCTTACGCTAGTTTGCTGAGAATGATGGTTTCCAGCTTCATCCATGTCCCTACAAAGGACATGAACTCATCATTTTTTATGGCCACATAGTATTCCATGGTGTATATGTGCCACATTTTCTTAACCCAGTCTATCATTGATGGACATTTGGATTGGTTCCAAGTCTTTGCTATTGTGAATAGTGCTGCAGTAAACATACGTGTGCATGTGTCTTTATAGCAGCGTGATTTATAATCCTTTGGGTATATACCCAGTAATGGGATGGCTGGGTCAAATGGTATTTCTAGTTCTAGATCCTTGAGGAATCGCCACACTGTCTTCCACAATGGTTGAACTAGTTTACAGTCCCACCAACAGTGTAAAAGTGTTCCTATTTCTCCACATCCTCTCCAGCACCTGTTGTTTCCTGACTTTTTAATGATTGCCATTCTAACTGGTGTGAGATGGTGTCTCATGGTGAGAAAGTTTTTGCAATCTACTCATCTGACAAAGGGCTAATATGCAGAATCTACAAATAAACAAATTTACAAGAAAAAAACAAACAACCTCATGAAAAAGTGGGCAAAGGATATGAACAGACACTTCTCAAAAGAAGACATACTGCCTAGGTTCTAAGTAAGAATGCAGGCCACTTCATGTCTGTGTCATGAGAGCTTTGCACAGACCTCACTGCCTACTGGTACTCACCAGCCTGTCCTGTGATGCCTCACTGGAGTGCTCAATTGTCTCCGGTTCTTTAGTGCAGGGGTCCCCAACCTTTTTGGCACCAGGTACTGGTTTCATGGAAGACAGTTTTTTTCCACAGATGGGGCAGGCAGGAGAGAATCGTTTTGGGATAAAACTGTTCCACCTCAGATCATCAGGCATTAGTTAGATTCATAAGGAATATACAACCTAGATCCCTCACATGCACAGTTCACAGTAGGGTTCATTTTCTGTGAGAATCTCATGCCACTGCTGAACTGAAGGGAGGCAGAGCTCAGGCTGTAAGGTAATGCTGTGTGGCCCAGTTTCTAACAGGCCATGGGCTGGTACCAGTCTGCGGCCCTGGAGGTTGGAGACCCCTACTTCAGTGCAGCATCCCCTCCCCACCTGCCTCTTCCCCTGAACTGCTGCCATGTGGAGTCCTCAGTCAAGGAAGCACACGGTATTTGCAGAGGTTGTAAATTAGTATCCTGTGGTTGGAATCTGACCCATAGATCTCTTTTGTTTTTGCCAATATGTTGTTTTTAAAAGTTTGATTTAATTGTCCAAACTTAAAAAATTTAAAAATCCAGAGATGCACACAAAACTCTGAGTATCCTCTTTCTTTCCTTCTTTTCCTCTCTCTCTTTTCTTTTCTTTTCTTTCTTTCACAGGGTCTCACTGTGTTGCAATCATGGCTCACTGCAGCCTTGACCACCTAAGCTCAAGCTATCCTCCCACCTCAACCTCCTGAGTAGCTGAGACTACAGGTGCGTGCCACCATGCCTGGTTAATTTTTGTATTTTTAGCAGAGACGGAATTTCACCCTGTTGCCCAGGCTGGTCTTGAACTCTTGGGCTCAAGCGATTTGCCTGCTTTGGTCTCTCAAAGTGCTGAGATTCAGGCATGAGATTACTGTAATCGCCCTGGCCTGAGTCTCCAGTTTCATTGCCAAAAAAAAAAAAAAAAGAAAAAAAAAAAGTGGATGATCTGGCTATGGAGGGCTTATATTCCCACAGCACAATAAGTTATTGGAGTGGGGCCTACATAGGGCACATTTCTTCCAATTATCCTCTTTCTTCGCCCTTCCCTTTCACTCATTTATGTTACTGCTTGGTAACATATTTGGTGGTGACGCTTAGTTTGTTGCAAATGCAGGATAAGACACAACAGAAAAAACAAGCATAAGGAAAGTAGTGGCTCCCTGTGAACTCTTGCTCCCTGCTCTTGTCCTTGCTGTCTGCAGGGAATTCCTTCCTTGGAACCTGCTTTCAGGCTCTTTTTCTTTTGGACCCCATTTCTGTTAGTATGTCAACTCTGATTTTATCCCTTGTGCTTTCAAGAGGTGTGGGCTGGAGCGTTGTTCACGAAAGCATATGAACTTTGAAATCTGGTCTGTATCTGCAAGACCTGGTTTTGAATCCCAGCCCCATTTCTTACTGCCTTCAGTTCCCTTATCAGTAAAATGAGGGCAATCACCGGTCTCATAGGTTGGTATGAGTATTAAATGGGATTTTTTAATGTAAAGCATCACACAGAGGGTAGATCCTCAAATAATAGTGCTCTTGTCCCTCTCTTCTCTCTTTTTTTTCCTTTAAATTTTTTTTTGTTTCTTCTTTTTCTATTGGTCCATTGGGAGAAGAAACCTCTCTTCTTTCAAGACATGATTCTTTCCCTTTTTTTGTGACTTTGATGAAACCACTTACTCCTCTTTACTCTTTTTATAGAGCCTACTGTTTTTTCTTCCTTGTAACTTTGTCTTTCCCATCTGTACATTTCACATATTCCCTTTTCTTGGAGTTAGAACTCTCTCATAAAGACTCTCTTATGAGAATAATGGATGACAAGTACATTTATTTTGCTTCGGGAAATTCTATAAGAAGGCCTACGTTTTATCAAATTTCTATAACAATTGTATATAGTTTTGTGATAGAAACTACATTAGCCTTCACAGTAATCTGTTGGGATGCTTTCTGTGTATATGTATGTTTCCCTGTTCATTGTATTGTAGAAATAGAGCCGAGGTCAAAGGCTGGAAAGTCATCAGGAGAAAAAATTGGTTGTGGAAGGGCAACACTTCGCCTGAGATCAAAAGGTCCTGCCACCGTGGAAGAAATGGTATGTTATGTTCATTTACTTCCTGTTCTGCTTGGAAATGTTGAGTTAGATAAAATTCCATTCATTCTAACCAAAACTTGGACTTTTAATTCATTGTCTATTTAAACAATCTGGAAATTACTGAAGGTATTTAAAAAGGAAATATAGAAATTAAGGACATGAGAAGAGATTGTGATCTATAGAAATTCTCAGTTACGTGTAGGTGACGTTTCTAGACTCTATAGACAGCTGGACTATCTCAAAAACTTAAGTCAACCAAAGCTCTCTGAGAACCAAGAAAATGTTTCAGAGCCACCTGTAGGAGTAAACAAAAGAAGATATTGATAATGAAAGATTATATTCGTAAACTCCTCTTCTCACATAAAACACCTGTAGTCATCTTTGACTCTTTTCGTTCATGTCCCATGTCGCTTCCATCAGCAGATCCTAGTGGATCTACCTCTATAAGTTACTGGAGTCCAGTGACTTCTTACCACCCCTGCCCACCACTGTGCCCCAAGGCACCATCATCTTATCCTGGATTTTGCAATCACCTTCTGTTTAGTCCACCTGTGTTCACCCTTGCCTTCTTTCCACCTGTGCTCAGCACAACCCTCAGAATGATCCTTAAAATATGCAAGAGAAATTATGTCACTTTTCTGCTCACAACCCTCCAGTGGCTTCCCATGACACTCAGAATAAAACCTAAAGTCCTCAGAATGACCAACATGACTGAACTCTGTATTTCTTCTCTGTTCTCATTTCCCATCCCTCTGCCGTGGCTTCCTCTGCTTCAGTCATGCTGGTCTCCTTGCTGTTCCCAAACACTCCAGGTGTATCCCCATCTCAGGCTCTCAGTACTGCTGTTGTCTCTGCCTGAATGTTTTGCCCATTTATCTGCATAGCTTGCTCCCTTGCCATCATTAGGTTTCTGCCCACACATTATCTATCTCAAAGGCCTTTCCCGAGCATCCTATATAAACAGCAACTCCCTCCACCCCTCCCACTGCCCACTCTTCCATGTCCTTAATTTTTGTCAAAGCAATTGTATTAGTCTGTTTTCACACTGCTAATAAAGACATACTTGAGACTGGGTAATTTATAAAGAAAAAGAGGTTTAACGGACTCACAGTTCCACATGGCTGGGGAAGCCTCACAATCATGGTGGAAGGTAAAGGAGGAGCAAAGGCACGTCTTACATGGCAGCAGGCAAGAAAGCATGTACAGGGGAACTGCCCTTTATAAAACCGTCAGATCTTGTGAGACTTATTCACTATCATGAGAACAACGGCATGGGAAAAACCTGCCGCCATGATTCAGTTACCTCCCACCAGGTCCCTCCCACAACGTGGGGATTATGGGAGCTACAATTCAAGATGAGATTTGGGTGGGGACACAGCCAAACCATATCAGCACTAAACACACTAGGACTCTATATCTTTGATTAATTTTGTCTACTGTCTAGCTCCTTTGCTCACATGTCTTGTTCACTGCTGCATCCCCAGCACCTAGAATAGGACCTGATATACCAAGGGAATGGAAATCTTTGGTGCATTAATGAATTAATAAATGATTCCTTTTAGTTTGAGAAAAGCAAGGGTTTTTCCCTTTGAATGACTTTGTCTATATATAGGTCAGTGTTTGAGTGAAAAACACCAGAAGGAGAAGTGACAACTAGAGGCAAGAAGGGTGGAGGAAGAAAACTGCAAGGTTGGGGTGGCAATGGTAAGGATTCCAAGTGGCAAGCAGCAGGCCCACAACAGCAGCAAAGGCATGGGGGTCAAAGCCCTCCCGTGGGCAGATGGGATGTCGAGCAGGTGACTGATGCCTGTGAGCTCCGGGGGGCAGGGGCAAGGCTCTGGGCCCTTCTAGGGTCTCTCTGTATGTGAATGCTGTCTGGGTTCCTATGTGTTTGAAGGAAAAAACAGACAGGTGAACAGTTTTGAGGCTGTTTTACAGAGTGCGATCTCAGAACTTGTTGGGTGACAAGGTCCAGGGTTGGTCATGGGGGTGGTTTGTTGAAGCAGACACTTAAGGAACACATGAGGCCAAGGCTGTCCTTAGGAATGTCGAGTCACCCAGGGTGTTGTCAGTTTTGGGGGGATCTAGAGGAAGATCCTGAGTCAAATGTGTGGGTTCTGGGAGAATGAAAGGACCAATCAGTGGCAAATGGCAATGAAGAGATCTGATAGAGCAAAAAGTGTTTTGAAAAGGAGATATGATGAGGTATGTGAAGGAAACCCAGGGCAGTGACTTCTGGGCATTTGGAGCCTTTATTTTCCCTCTGTGGCCCAGCACACTGCCTGGTATATTGCTGAAGGCCAGTAAGTGTTTATTGAATGAATAAGCAAATCTCAGTGGAAGAAAGGAATTTATCAGAGAAGGGAAGAACAGAGGGAAGTTGCTGGCTGTGAGGAGCCAGGAAAAAGTCAGCTCTGCCTTTTGCTGGAGGCTGTGAGGAAAAATGAGCAGACCTTTAAACAGCTCACAATGGAAGCAGGTCAGCAGGAAAAATGCCATGTCCCTTCAGGAGGAGGAGCATCTTCTAAGGGTTAAATCATTCGTCACTCTTTGTTAAGCACCTGCTGTGGCAAAGGTGCCTGAATGGAAAAAGAGCAGCTTAAGATCTACCTGGGGAGGTAGGAAAGATTCATTCAAAGATAAACATCTAAAAATCTATTCCTATTTTCATAGTCTGTTTATTAAAATAGGGCAATTAAAAATAGCTCATAATGAAAGGAAAAAGCTGTTTGGTGCTAATATTAAATTTGATACAAATGACATAAAATCTAATTTCAAACACTTTAAGGATTTAAAGGATTTATGGGATTTAAAGCAAATCACTCCTTTAATCACCTAGCACAAATTCTGAAAATGGTGTAAGATTCTCTGTATTAGTCCGTTTTCACACTGCTGTAAAGAATACCTGAGACTGGGTAATTTATAAAGTAAAGAGGTTTAATTGACTCACGTTTCCGCATGGCTGGGAGGCCTCAAGAAACTTACAGTCATGGCAGAAGGTGAAGGGGAAGCAAGGCACGTCTTACATGGTGGCAGGAGAGAGTGAGTGTGCAGGAGAAACTGTCGCTTTTGAAACCATCAGATCTTGTGAGAACTCCCTCACTATCACGAGAACAGCATGGGGGAAACCACCTCATGATGCAATCACCTCCCACCAGGTCCCTCCCTTGACACGTGGGGATTGCAATTCAAGATGGGATTTGGGTGGGCACACACAGCCAAACCATATCAATTCTCCACTTGCATAACCTCATACTTTATTCAATATATGCTTGCTGAGACAGGCACAGTCTAAGTGCTGGTGATACAAAGAAGAATAAAAACCCTGTTTCTCTTCTAAAAGGAGAGAAGCATGAAAAGAAGCTATTACAACCCAGTGGGATAGGGTTAATGGAAGCAGGTGCAGGATACACAGTGTCACAAAGAAGGGGCTGATCAGCCATTGACAGGGATTGGGGAAAGTAAGGAGGTCAGAAGGCTGGGTGCAGTAGCTCACGCCTGTAATCCCAGAACTTTGGAAGACTGATGTGGGTGGGTTACCTGAGGTCAGGAGTTCGAGACTAGCCTGGCCAACGTGATGAAACCCCATCTCTACTAAAAACATAAAAATTAGTTGGGCATGGTGGTGGGCACCTGTAATCCCAGCTACTTGGGAGGCTGAGGCAGGAGAATCACTTGAACCTGGGGGGTGGAGGTTGCAGTGAGCTGAGATCGCACCACTGCACTCCAGCCTGGTCGATAAAGCAAGACCATCTCAAAAAAAAAAAAAAAAAAAAGGTCAGGAAGTGTTTCTCTCCGGAAGAAATTAGTGAGTGAGTTCAAAATGGGGAAGAAGAGTGTTCTAGGCATGGAACAATAATGGGTTTTTGGGACCTGTAAGCTGTTCATGAGATTGGAGTGTGGGGTGCTGGAAGTACTGGTTAGGTAGGGGTGATGAGGCTAGAGGCATAGGCTGGGGTTAGGATGTGAAGGGCCTTGTGGATAATGAGGGAGCCATTTAAGAATTATGAGGGGAGTAACACAATCAGGTTTGTGTTTTAGAAAAATTCCTTGGTTCCAGGTTATGGGTTGTTGAGCAGCTTGGATTTGAGAGGGTGAAGACCAAAGGCAGGGAGACAAAATAGGAAACCTCTGCAAATCAGAAAAGATGAGGACTAAACACTGGCAAACAGAATGTGGATGGAGAAGAGGTGATAGATCCAGATCTGTTCCGTAGCAAATAGGAAATATTAGAATGGTAAAATATTGGTGGCCATTTGGGTATGAGGAGTACTGACACTTGTCACCGTAACTTAAAACGTGCCTGGATAGATATAAAGGTTAATACCTGTTAGTTTGCATAGCCTGTTGCTTTATACAGACAATTCAAGATACATTGTAATGAAGGCAAGAGCAATATATTGTCTGTTATTGTTTTTAAGGTTTCGTTCTTGTAAATAAAAATATGAGAAAGTTGTATTAATATCTTCAAGGAGATAGATTTTTATTTGCTATAAAATGCATAATTTTAATAAAATTTGAGACTACAAAACAACATATATTTATAACAGTATTGAAAGTAACATGAAATTCTTATAATCTAAATAATGAATTCTACATTTGCATGTATAGTTGAGTAGTTAACATCTTTGGGCAATTCCATTTTCAGCTATGATGCCATTTAAAGCCAAGTATTGAAATAAACTGAGCAGAATTTACCAAATATTAAACCAAAAAGTTAAAATAATATTTTTACTGAAATGTTTAGTAATCATTTCGGGAAGAACAAAAATGTTTTGGTACCATTAATACATAACACAAAAATGATTTAAAAAATATTATTTTATTGTCTCATTCTTATAAAATTTCCTTTTTTGGTGTATTTTTATAATGTATACAATATATTAATATGGTAATACATGTGTAATTGATAAGCAATACATACAATAAAGTTAAAAATACACAATAAGGGTATTTGTTCAGAAAAGTTTTACTATTGGGATGAGCCATCAAAAGTTTGGAGACCCTGGCCTGCACAATAAAGACCAAAGTCCTTTTCATGGTACACAGGACTCCTCAAGATCTAGTCATATTTGTCACTGTGTTCTCCAGCTACATGGGACTTCTGGCATCCCTCTAACATGACTCTGTGACCTTACTTAGACTTTGCCTATCTATTGCATCCTACTTGAAGTGTCCTCTCCTGCTTATCTCCTCTTCATCACTGAAAACACAGTTCTTGGCTGGGCGTGATGGCTCATGCCTGTAATTCCAGTACTTTAGGAGGCCGATGTGGGCGGATCACTTGAGTCCAGGAATTGGAGACCAGCCTGGCCAACGTGGTGAAACCCCGTCTCTACTAAAAAAATACAAAAAATTAGCTGGGCATGGTGGCGCACGCCTGTAATCCCAGCTACTTGGGAGGCAGAGGTTGCAGTGAGCTGAGATCACACCACTGCACTTCAGCCTGGGCAACAGAATGAGACTCTGTCTCAAACAAAACAAAACAAAACAAAACAAGACAAAAAAACCCCACCACAGTTCTTAAGACATCCTTCTTTTTCTCTGAGACAGGGTCTTGTCCTGTTGCCAGGCTGGAGGGCAGTGGCAGAATTATGGCTCACTACAGCCTCGTCATCCTGGGCTCAAGTGATCTTCCCACTTTAGCCTCCTGAGTGGCTGGGACTAAAGGTGCATACCACCACACCTGGTTACTTTTTAATTAAATTAATTAATTAGTAGAGATAGAATCTTACCATGTTGCCCAGGCTTGTCTAGACCTCTCAGGTTCAAGTGATCCTCCTGTTTGAGCCTCCCAAGTGTCTGGGATTACAAGCATGTGCTACCACACCCAGCTAATTATTTTAATTAATTAATTTTTTTTTGTAGAGATGGAGTCTCACCATGTTGCCTGGGCTGGTCTCGAACTCCTAGGCTGAAGCAACTCTCCCACCGTGGCCTTCCAAAGTGCTGGGATTACAGGTGTGAGCCACTGTGCTCAGCCAAGTCACCTTCTTTCTAAAGTCTTCCATGACTGTTAGAGATATAAATTTGCTTCCTCCCTTGTGATGCTTCTGTGCCTTTTATATCCTTTAAAAACTGTTACATGTTATTTATTTTCACATCTGTTTCCTCTTCTAGATTGTTAGCTACTTGGGGATTGTGTTCCTGGCTTTTCTTTTTTGAATCCGTAACACTTAGTGCTGACACTAAAAATAAGTATTTACTGTATTGATTTGTATTTAGTTACAGAGCACATTCTAGATCTATTTCCATTAAAATTAGCTGAAATACACAATTATGAACCGGCTCCACATCAGGCTTTCTCTTGTGTATGCCCTGACAATCAAGAGATTTTGTTGTATAATATCTTATTTCTCTCTTTTTTTGATAAAGCCTTCTGAAACCAAAGCAAAGGCAATTGAAAAGATTGATGATGTTCTTGAGTTGTACATGGGAATTCGAGATATTGATTTAGGTAAGATTATACTATTTAAAAAAGTCATATCTCTTAATCTGCTTAATGTTTATGTCTTGTTTGTGCATACAGCCAATTATACTTTTGAAGATAAAAATATTTGCGGTATGATGAAAAGAATAACAGACATAAAGATAAGAATAATGAAGACCTGTTCCTTACCGCTTTCTAGCTATGAGGTCTTAGTGCCAAGTAAACTTTAAAACATTTTAGTTAGTTCTTAGTCATTAAACTGTGACTACTATCTCCTTTAGTGTTGTTTGTTTGGATTTAAAAAATATACACAAAATGAATTTTGTAGATGATACATATAAAAGGCATTATTATTTGATATATCAGAAGTGCATTGATTGAATTGCACCCTTTAACAGGGTTACTGAAGCCCTATGAACAAGGAATTAGAAATATGAAGAAAGAGGACACACTTGGCATATGACTGAGAAGGGCAGTTAAGCAGTTGAATTTCTGCGTATTTCTTATGTCATCATTAGGCTGTCAGGGTCTTGTTTATCAGTTAAGACTCTACCAGTTGAAATGACTAAAACAAAAACCAAACAAAAAACCCTAATTCCAGCTGGCTTAAGGAAAAAAAAAAGGAGAAACTTATTGGTTCTTATAATTGAAAATTCTAGCGCTAGACCTTGGCTTCAAGAATGGCTGGATCCCAAGTTCTCATGCTGTCATCAGGATATGATTTCTCTTCTCTCAGTCTTGGCTTCATTTCAGGCCCCTGTGGTATCCCCTGGCAGCTTCAGTCTCTCCCTCATGGGGCCAAAATGACTGCTATTGCTCCACCCTCTGCATCCTCGTGGCATCAAGCACAATGAGAAAGAGGGAGGACCTCTTCCAAATCATTCAAACAAAATGCCCAATATTGTCTCTGGTTGGTCTGATTGGCTCAAGTGAGCCAGTCACTGAGGCCAAGAGGATGGTAGGTCTGGGTTGAACGCTCTGGAACTGACAGTGACCCTGAAATACAAGGGTCAAGAGTGTGAAAAAGGCCTGACTCTTCCCACACAGAAGCAAGATAAATGTTCCACTAAGTAGGGCAGTTGCATGCTGGGTAGAGAAAAGAGAGTAAATGTACACTCCAGTGTGGGGGTTTATGTCTGCATGCATCCACAGGTATGCATTTGAATCAGGTACTTTCTACATTTTTTAAAGGTAAGAACTTGACTATTTTGTTTATCTGCTACCAGGTAGAGTATTTGAAGCTCGTTTATCCTTTTCTACTTCCACTCATATTCCATTTTCCTTATAGAATTACCAAAAGACAAAACAACATTTACCTTAAAAATCTCAATTGGCTTTTATTTGCAACTCTAGTATCAGGCAACACCTCAAAATGAGTGCTCTGATGAGCTGAGCAGAGGAGGTTGACTTTAGAGTCAGAAAATGGCTGAAGAAATCAGAAACATAACAAAAAGTGGGTTCCCGTTGCAAGGTTACTTTCTTCATAAAGGTGAAAACGGGGAATTTCCTTATCATGCCAGCTAAAACTGGCCCATTTGGGGATTTGGCTATTACCTATCTTTCTCCTGATTTCGTGGAAGGTCAGATAAACAACTTAGTTTGGCTTAGTGAGTGGAACTTCAGCATGAGTAACTCCATTTTGGTTTGGTCTGTTAGGCCTAGTACAGGAGCTCAGTCCAAACCAATCACTTCCTATAAATTTTATTTAACAATCTATTCTTATTTTCTTTCTTGCCTGTGTGAACTTTTATGTATCTTTTAATTTTTGAGACAGGATCTCACTCTGTCACCCAGGCTGGAGTGCAGTGGCACAATCATAGCTCACTGCAGCCTTGATCTCCTGGGCCCAAGCACTTCCCCTACCTCAGCCTCCCACGTAGCTAGGACCACAGGTGTGTGCCTCCATACCAGGCTATTTATTTTATTTTACTTTAACAAATTTTTTTTGGTAGAGATGGGGTCTTGCTATGTTGCTCAGGCTCAAGTGATCCCCCTGTCTTGTCTGTCAAAGTGCAGGGAGAGATTACAGGTGTGAGCCATCATTGCCAGCCCTGAGTGAACTTTTAAAATAAAATTTCTGTACTGGATGTACAGATGCTGTCTGCAACTTAAAAACATTGGTAGTTTGTTCCTTGCTCCTTGGAGAAAAATACAAAATTTTCGTGTGGATGCTTTTATCCTCTGTGCAGACAAGAAGTTAAAGCTGAAAACCAATGTCTGAGAACTTCTCTTTCCATTCCTTTTGCCTGGCTAATTTTTTTAATTTTAATTTTTGTAGAGATGGGGTCTACTTGTGTTACCTAAGCTGGTCCTGAACTCCTGGGCTCAAGCCATCCTCTTGCCTCGGCCTCCCAAAGTGTTGGAATTACAGGCATTGAGCTGCTAAGCCCAGCCTCAGTCTCCTGTTTTGAAACTGCAGCTCTCAAGGAACAATAGAATCCATGCTATGGTCTGGAGTGAATCACAGACACAGGGCCTAGGAAAAGATCTAACTAGGAATAAAGACAAACATACACATAAACATGAATACTTTTAGACATATAAGGAAATATGTAACATATAAACAGAGGCATCAACATGTACATAAATCAAATTTAGAATAGAAATATTTATTCGTACAACAGTCTAGACTGTGGGCCATTCTTTGGTGGTATTTTTCCATATAGGAGGGAAGCAAATGTATATATGTGTACATGAATTTTTACATATACATACACACATATGTATAGATGTATTTATGCTCACATACAGTAAAAGAGATATGATGTAGTATTGCTTACAGGCATATATATTTGGCTTGAGGCCCTAAACCTAACCCTAACCCTAACCCTAACCCTAACCCTAACCCTAACCCTAACCCTAACCCTAAAAGAGACCAGCCTGGGCAACATAGTGAGATGAGACCCTGTCTCTACTAAAAAAACAAAAACAAAACAAAACAAAAAAATTAGCCAGGCATGGTGGCATGCACCTGAAGTCTTAGCCACTTGAGAGTCTGAGGCAGGAGGATCGCTTGAGTCCAAGAGTTTGAAGCTGCAGTGAGCTAGGATGGTGCCACTGCACTTTAGACTGGACAATAGAGTGAGACCCTGTCTCTAAAAATAAATAAATAAATAAATAAATGAAAAAAAAAGAACAAAGAAAATGCAGCTTAAAAAAAGGAAATTCAGGGCACTAAACATTCCTTACAAATTCTTTGTAAATTAACCAGAAATTTATTTGTAAAGTGAATTAGTCATCTGTAACAAATTCCTCTAATTGACATGAAAAGCCATTATCATTACACATGATTAGCAATGTAATCAGTTACCTAGAGAGGTAAAGTGTAAGGAAAGTAATTATTTGAAGAATGTAAGCCATTGTTAAATTAGGAATTTCTTTCATTGTTCAGATCTGATTAGCATGAAATATAAATCACAAGTGTGATACTGATTTAACAGACAAATATATTTACTTGTATAAATATTCTCAGTATTTCTTAGCTTTCAGAAATGTTAATTCTTAATGCAAATTACACTGACATCACATTTTTCTGTACTTGTTAATGTAAGTATATATCATAAAAATTTAAAAAGTAATATGGCAACAACGTGACTTAAAACACTATCCTCAAAAAAAGATTAAGAGGTGTTTATTATTTGAAAATGGAAAATAATTTAAATGAATTTTTGTAGAGAGTAATCCTGAAGATGAAAGTGCTTCATTTGATTGTAAAGTTAAGTTGTGAACGATGACTTTTCTACCAGCCAGTGTCAACATGGGTCACCTTGGGATGTTATCCATGAAAAAAAGTAAGCGTTCTAAAAGATGCTGAGTCCTATAAGACCTCACATGGTCTTGACCTAACTCAGTGGAAAGTTGTGTCATACAAGTTTCTTCTTGAATGTTTAAAGAAACTGTGTAAGTTGTGTATAGAACTATAATGTTTTCTGATGATACCAATTTAGGAGTTTGGAGATCATCCAAGCAACTTCAGAATTTTAGGGTTTCAAATTTATTGAGATCCTGAGATGTGTGGAAAGAAGATTTGAATGATTGTTTCAAAGTCATTTATTCTATAAAATCTTCTCTTTTTTTTTCTTTTTAAAAATTTTACTACTTTGCTTTTGGAGCAGATATGAAGTCTGTTATAGCTCTTGAAAAAGTATACAGTAATGGTGTTTTACTAGTGAGAATTACATTTCTTCCTTTCTTCCTAGGATCACTTTTTTTTTTTTTTTTTTCAGACAGAGTCTTGCTCTGTCACCCAGGCTGGAGTGCAGTGGCGCAATCTCGCTCACTGCAACCCCCGCCTCCCGGGTTCAAGCGATTCTCCTGCCTCAGCCTCCTGAGTAGCTGGGATTATAGGCGCCTGCCACCATGGCCAGCTAATTTTTTGTATTTTTAGTAGAGATGGGGTTTCACCATGTTGACCAGGCTGGTCCAGAACTCCTGACCTTGTGATCCACCTGCCTTGGCCTCCCAAAGTGCTAGGATTACAGGCATGAGCTACCATGCCGGGCCAGATCACTTTCTTTTTATAGTGAATTCAAAACAATGAACACTATAGAAAGTTATCCTTTTCAGATAAAGCCAATGAAGTTTTAGAAATTTTCATTAAAAATCATTCTACATTGACTGCATTTTTGATGTTTGACTTGTGAATTTTTTGAAAAGCATTGATATTTATAAAAAGTCTTAGGAAAAGTAAGGCCTGAAGACCTTCCATAGAATGAGATGTAGTTGCGTATTTTATGATTAAACTAACAATAATGATGACTAATCTTTAAACCCTGTTATTTGCCATTTTATAGATTTGAAAACTGAAATTCAGAGAAGTTTGATAACTTGCCCAGTCACCTAACAAGTTAAAAACTAAGATTTAATTCTGAAACTTTGATACCAAGATTTTTAACCGTAAAGATTTTTAACCGTAAATATTTTATATTTAAAAGTTCTGTTTAAGTGTTTAAAAAGTTAATGGAAATTATATGTTGATCTGTATCACCAAAACAAGTTTGCCATTAATAATAATGTAAATGTAGTCCAGTGGCAGTAATAGAAATGGCCACTAGAGGTCAGCACTTAGCTGCTATATGTGGTAAAAAAAAATTCTCTTTACAGTTAAGAAAATTCTTTTTGAGATGGGGTCTCACTATGTTGCCCAGGCTGATCTCAAAATCCTGGACTCAAACAGTCTCCCTACATCACCCTCCCAAGTAGCAGGGATTACAGGTTAAACATTTACTATTTTTTAAATCTATTTTTTCTTTTTTTCTCATGTGTTTCTAAACATTATACTGTAAGAAAATTCTACTTTTTTTTCTTTCTTTTTTTTTTTTTTGAGACGGAGTCTTGCTCTGTCGCCCAGGCTGGAGTGCAGTGGCGCGATCTCGGCACACTGCAAGCTCCGCCTCCTGGGTTCATGCCATTCTCCTGCCTCAGCCTCCCGAGTAGCTGGGACCACAGGCGCTTGCCACCACGACCAGCTAATTTTTTGTATTTTTAGTAGAGATGGGGTTTCACTGTGTTAGCCAGGATGGTCTCGATCTCCTGATCTCGTGATCCACCCGCCTCGGCCTCCCAAAGAAAATTCTACTCTTCTAATGGAATATTTTTTGCCAGATTGCATTCAGGTTTATTATTGCAGTATATTGTAATTTTATTATAATCAACAGACGAAAATAATCTTAGTGGCTATCTTATGTTAATATGCTGTACCTTTATAAAAAGTGTTTTATTTTGCTAAATTTTCTTTTGCTTTTCTCTTAAATCAGAGCTATAATATTTTATCAAAAAGGATGAATTTTACCATTTACTTATCCTGTAAAGTTGTCTTAAAAGCTATGTTCACCAAACCCAGCTGAGGATGAGAAATAAAATAAAAAAGCGATGTTTATACTTTATGTATTAGGAAAAATATATAACATATTTAGCTGCATGCTCCATTTTTGAATTCATATAGCAAATTACTGGTTTTTAAAAGATGTATAGAGCACTGTATTACATGCAGTATTTCCAGCACAATTATGTAGCTGTGTAATTGGCATTTTTTTGTTGCTTCTACAAGATCAGGTATTTTTTGAAGACAGATACCATATCTTGCTCAGTTTTAATCCCAGCTCTTACCACAGTACCTCTCCAAGAGTAAGTACTTAATAAATGTCTGTTGAGAGTCACAAAAGTAGTGAATTCACAGGGAGCATGAGTCCTAATTTTATTAGTTTGGAGCTTTGGCCCTTGGGCAAATTATTAAACTTAGAATCCTAATTTTCACATCTATAAAAGGGGCATAATAAAAATAATCTTATAGGGTTGCCAAGGAATCAAATTAAATAATCTGTATAAAGTCCTGTCACATCATAAATAATAATGGATGTAGGTATTATCATTCTTAGTGATGATCACTAATGATGGTTACTATTAGTAGTTGTAATGGCAGTGGTAAGAGAGGGAGAACATGTGGAGCTGTATAACTAGACTGTATCAGCAGCTCTGGGCAGTACTGAGTGTGGGGGTTTTTCTTCACTTTTCTGCTGTGCCAGAATGAGTGCGTGAGCGAGATTATGCATTTTGGACTGTGAGGTTAGACTATGGGCATCTTGAAGCAGCATTTTCTTTCATTTTTATGACTAGAAACCCAAAGCAGACATTGCAAGTCAGTGCAGGTGAGATCTACAACATGGAGTTCCTGGGCTTAGTGCACTAGACAATGCTGCTGAGCTTCCTGAGGTATAAAAAAAAACCATGTACCAAGTTGTTTCTTTTTCCCTCTTATAGCCAAGGATATGTGTGTGTGTGTGTGTGTGTGTGTGTGTAGAGAGAGAAATTGATTCAGTGTCCATCAGTGAATATCTGCATCCTTGTCATTGTCTCCCCCAGCATTTAAGAGTGTCATCTATACTGTTAGTTTCTGTTTCTGAATGGTCTGTACATTTTCTTATGTCTTTTATCTGTATGCATCTTATTTCTTCCTCAGCTAGCTTTCTTCCTTAACATGTGTTACCCATATGTCATTATAATCTTTAGGTAGTTGTCTTAATAAATGCTACCTGTAAAGCCTATGAGAAAGAGTTAAAATGGTAGAGTAAGCAAAATTCTGAACTGGAGTTCTACTTCAGCAATACTTCACCTTAACATTCTGGCTACTCTTCTTTTACATCCTGGCTATGAGACCAGAGTTCTGGACTTCACTTTCCCCAGTGCATGCTAACTGTGCCTGTGCAAAAAGTATGTAAGTGTAATTACACACCCTCCTCTTGCACCGCCCATTCACTAGCATTTATTATGCATGAGACACTGAATTAGTTACTATGGGCATAAAAGACTGAGTAAGCTACTCAAGATCTGTTGGGAGTTTATTCTTTTAGTAGGAGAGAAAAAATACACAGAAAAATAAATGTCAGTGCAGAGCAATGTTGAATTTGCAGTCTAAGACCTTTTTATTGAAAGTGTTGCCTGAGGACCAGCATCACCTGGGAGTTGAAAATGCAGAATCTCAGGGCTGCAGAACTACTGAACCAAAATCTCCATTTTGCCAAGATCCTAGGTGATTTGTTTGTGCATTTAAGCATGAAAAACACTGGCAGAAGGGTTTAGAGAATGGGGATATCTCTTCCAGCTGTGGACAAAGGATTTCATGGAGGAGAGAGCCTTGAAGGAGAGAAGGATTTTGATGGTGGTGCTGGTGGCTAGGAGGAGGTTATCCTGGGCAAAGGCAGAAAGCAGCGAAGATAGCATTTTGAGTGGTCAGATTTATGAGGGTACAGCATTAATGTAGTGTAGTGTAGTGAGAACCAAGGGTTCTTTAGATTAGACTGCCACTAGGGTTTAGTTTTAAAGATAAACATTGGTTACACAAGGAAAAAAAATAGTGTGTGTGTGTGTGTCTGTGTGTGTGTATGTATGTATTATGGATTCATGGCTTCCTGTTTTATTCACTGGAGTTATAATATATTACCATCATTACTTATTTGGATATTTAAATTATCCCTGATTTGGTCAGTGTGAACTCTTGCACTCTGACATCTATATCCTTTTCACATGTTCCCATCATTTTGTGACACTTTCTTACTTTCTGGTACAAGATAGTCTTAGTTCATATTGCACTTTGCCTGCTCTAGCCCTGGAATCTGCCATTTTTCTGAGGAAGTCTTAGTCTTTCTAATGGAGAATGGTATTTAAGAACCAAGATTTCGGTGCTTTGTGTACTCATTGTTGTTAGGATGTCATGCTTCCAGGACTGAGGAATGTGTATACACGTGCATGTATGCATTTATGTCTATATTTTTATAACACCTCAATTGGAGATATATATATATTTCCAGTGATATCTACAATTCTAATTCCATAGGGTTCATTCTTATTTTCTCCCTTTCCCTATTTATCCTTTTCCGGCAGTGACAAACTTGATTCCTGTTGTTCTGTATGTATGTGTCTGTGTATGTGTGTATGTATGTGTGTGTGTGTATGTATGTGTGTGTGTATGTATGTGTGTGTGTGTATGTGTGTGTGTGTGTGTGTATGTGATCCATCTCCATATGTGTAACTAATCTCTCATCACCGTGGCTGCTGTCCTCCCTCCCCATTCCCATGCCATCCTCACCACTTCTGTACTCTCCCACCCCATGCCAGGCTGCCTGGCCATATAGAAGCCCTCCTTACCTTACTAGAGGTTTGATCCCTCTACTAGTTCACTGCACCCCCACCCTACTTCTGCTCTGATCCTGGTGCCCTTCTATAGGCCACATCTCTCCCTTTTCTTCCTAGCCTGCCTTGTGTTAGGACTGAACTGATGGGAAGAGGCATAGCTTTTATCTCTCTAGACCTTGTGGCTCGTTCAGAGAAGTCATACAAACTTGGATTAGTTCACCCTTAACCTGGAAGGAAAGGAGATGCTGGAGCTTTTCCCTGGGGCTTTGGCGTTTCCCTTTCACATGGAGGTTTTTAACCCAAGTCCCACATCACATATACACCATCTCTTTCTGGTTGCTGGTGCTTCTAGGGTGCTGAGTGGAAATCTACTGAGCCTCTTGGGCTCCCAGACAGCTGGGGCAAGTCCTAAGTACTCCTGAAGATGCTGGTTCCAAGACATAGAATATGGAACCCAGGCAACTTAGTAGAAAAACTGAACAAGGCCGCCACTTTCATGTTCTATCCCAAACTGGAGAGGGGCTCAGAAAAGGTACCTTGATTCCACAGGTAGACAGATGTCTTCCTCTGCTTCTCCCCAGCTTGACTGCTCCAGTGCAAGCTGTCATCCTTTGTCTTTTTGTCTTTGGACAGGGAGGACTGGACTCCATCTCAGTTGGCAGTGGGGGACTGGTGGAGGAGGGAGGGAGAGTAGTGACTATTAGGAGGTTGGGGAAGGGGTGTTCTTTAAGTTTCCTGCTAGGGTTAGTCACAGCCACAGGGTTTCTTTCAGGGGATCTTGTTCTACCCATGGGAATGCCAGAGGTTCCCAACTGATGGGCTCCAAGGTTGGGTAGGGGGCAAGGGTGGCAGCTGCAAACCTGGGTGCAGTGGACACATTGTTGAAAAGTATCTTTGCCACCTTGATGTGTGTGTGTGAGAGAGGGTATCTTACTGTTTTAATTTGCATTTAATTTTGCATTTAATTTGAAATATATTTATGCATGTTACTTTTAGCAAGTAACTTTCCTGTTGCCATTTTTCTCAGTCCTTTGATGCTATTTCATTTATTGTTAATTTTTTAATATTATTTTTGATAGCCACCACAATGTTTGAAGCTGGAAAGGACAAAGTAAATCCAGATGAATTTGCTGTGGCACTTGACGAAACTCTTGGAGACTTTGCGTTCCCAGACGAATTTGTCTTTGATGTTTGGGGAGTCATTGGTGATGCCAAACGAAGAGGATTATGATGTGTACACTCTATCTCTGAAGAAACAACCCATCGTTCTTTTTTTCCTCTTTTTTTAAAAGTCCTATGAGATCTGTTTTTGGACACCTTTACTAACTCTGGTTTAATTTCATGTGTATGGAATATATTCTTTGAAATATAATTTTGGTAATTTTGATTTCTGGGCACTTTTTAACATTGCTGATGTAGTATGCTTAAGAGAAATGACCTAAATAAGGATCAATTATAATATTCATTCAAAAGGTTTTTAAAAGTAAGTTTTAAGGACTATTTCTCGACAGATGATTTTCTTCTCCATTAATACCCATGCTTTGTTTTTCACATATAAATAGATGATTTCAATAGCTTTGTAGTTTTTTTTTTCAAAATCTTAATGTAAACTAGGATTGGAGTATGATTTACCTCATAGTATCTTCACTGTGTTATCCTAGTTTGAACAGGATATGTTCAGGAAATGAAAGGTGAATTATGCCCCTTATTGGTCTAGAAGCATTGTTTTTTTTTTTTTTTTTTGATCCTCTGAATAAGGGAAGGAAGATTCCTGTGGCATGTTGATTTCTATGGCCAACTTTCTCTCTTTGTAAAACAAAGATTGATTGATTTTCTTGTATGCTTCTTTATACATGCTCTTAAAACTTGTGGTTGAAATCTGTGCTGTGTGTGTGTGTCTCTGCATGTGTAAAAGAAGGGTAAAAAAGAGATGGGTAGGGTAGAACTACTTGCATTTGATTTTTTTTTTCAGTCCTTAAAACATTATTCCTTTTTTCACTCATAGCCACTTTTATGTTACCTTTTATAAGCACTCCAGGGAAGATTTTATATTTTTTTGTAGAGTTTTTGGAAAGATATTTACTCAAAATAACTATGCTTTAGAACTTTTTTTTTTTTGGTTAAACAGCAGCAGTTTTTAGTTCCCTAAACTTTAGAAGAGATGCTATCAGAAATAGATTTCCTTCCAGTGGAAAGAAAGGAGGAAGGGAGAATTGAGAAAATATATTAGTCTATTATTTTAGAGTTCTAATACACTCCTCTAAACCTTACATTATAGAGAAAATTGAGAGTAAATGACTGTCTTATCACTCTTATTTGACATTTTGTAGGTGTAAGAGAAATGGAAATGAATGGTTTCAACGAAGATCATTTAATACAGCAGAGCATGGCGTGACCAAGCATCTTTGTAAAGTGTTAGATGAAAAATGCTGTGTGCTGCCATGGTAATCAGAAATAATAACCTGTTAGGGATGTATTCTAGGAAATCAGAAGTAGTTCTCTTTTCTTGCTGGATTATTGCTTAGATAACTCTTGTTTTCTGGTAAAACTTTAGTTTTATTGCCATCCACTCCTTTTTCAAATGAGTTTAATGCCATAAAGCTGATATTCTTTGTCCGATTAATTTGAAATTTACACAGAAGCTGTTTTAGTCATTAATGTGTAACAAAAGTAGCTTATAGAATATGTACTGCCTTATTGCTGTTGCTTATCATTTGAAAATAAAATCCAGCTCAGGTTGTAACTTGTTGGTACTTGTTTAGTGAGTTTGTTTTGGAGGTTCTGAAATACCTATTAATTCTTAATATTACCTCTCTTGGAAAGACACAAAAAATGGCTGTTATTTTTAGGCATAAGATGACTTAGGAGGCCCATAGAAACATTGTAGTTTAAACAACAACAACAAAATAAATTTATCAGCACTAGATATTAGATTTGAAATAAGTCATTGTTCATTATTGATGGATGTCAGTTTCTCCTTCCTTTTTGGGCATGCGTAAAGACACACTTGGTGCTGATTCCGTGTGATTTATGGAATGTCCTTTTCCCAATGATCTTTCTAGAATTTGTGTGTAAGGTTGTGATATCCATGTACAGCTGTAACTATATATACTTGTCTGTTAGCATTCAGTGGACCATTATCATTACTATCATCACATTACCTGGGCTTCAACTGGGCCCAAGTACTCTATATACTACCTGTAATAGGTTTTTCCTTGAAATATCCTTATCTTTCACCTCTACGGCTAAACTGATAACAAGGTCAGTTTCTTTATGTCATTTTATTCCCATACCTAAAATTGCATCTATTTGTGAGCTTTCTGCCTTTTTGTAATGCTTAGTGCACAAAAAGGGTCTGTTTTTAGTGCAGTCACATAATATATAAGTGTGGGATACCCTTCTGCAGCTTCAGTGCGACAAATCACTTTTTAAAAAACATTCCATTTTATTGGCATCACTAGATGTTTTTAGGACCCTGTCCTTTTCACTTTTCTGTAGGCTTTTTTTTTTTAAATGGAAGATGATTATTTTGTTTGTTCTTGATTTCCTGTTATTGAAAACAGCATCTTCCTTCTTGCAATGGCCACTAATAGCACAGAATGTGTTTTCTTTGATTGTAGCAGAAAATGCAAATGATAATTGTATGTTGGGCTCGATGAGGCCTTGAACATAGCTGAGTCCTAATCAGATGTATATACTCTGATGATTACAAATAGGTACATGTTGGGTTTCTGTGATGTTTCAAAAATACAATTATATAATTATGATGTAAACTCTTTAAGAATTCAATTATAAAAGCAATAATCAGGTAACCTCTATTTGGAGCTGCTACATCCAATATTGTGCCTGAAAATTAACTAAAGAGAGGTAATTTTTCAAATGATGTATAATTTGCAATATTTTCCCTTGTAACTTTAGCGAATACACATATTCCAAGTAAAACTTTATTTAGTCCCATGTTATTTATTTGTTTATTATTGACAGGGTCTCACTCTGTTGCCCAGGTGGGAGTGCAGGGGTTTGATCATGGCTCACTGCAGCCTTGACCTACCCAGGCTCATGTGATCCTCCCACCTCAGCCTCAAGAGCTGGGACTATAGACGTGCACCACCATGTCCAGCTAATTTTTGTACTTTTGTAGAGATGGGGTTTTGCCATGTTGCCCAGGCTGGTTTCAAACTCTTGGGCTCAAGAAGTCTTCCTGCCTTGGCCTCCCGAAGGGATTACAAGCACGAGCCACTGCACCGGGCCAGTCCCATGTTGTTTATTGCTAGACCTTCCTCACTTCTAGAGACTCCCTGGTCTCCTTCAATTATTGCCTGTCTAACATAGTAGCAAAATGGAGTTTTCAACGTAATGGTTCTTCTAAAAAGAGTACAGTGATCAACCAAAGATGTAAAAGATTGATCATATAATGGCCCTTTTGCTCTGTGATACATCTAAATATATATGGATACCAATAACATTGCCATTACTCTGGTGGAGATACTAGGTTAGAAGGACAGTTAAGTGTTTTACCTAAGCTATTAGTGAATAGAGACACAAGAGATGCTATTCAACTCACAGTTCCAAGTATTAGTGCCCTGTATAAAATGCACATTTATTATCTTCTTGACACAGATTGAAGGAGATAAAGTAATTACAAGTTCTTACACATGTCATGGTGATAAAATTGTGAAGTATACAAAATGGTACAGCCTGTCCCTACCCTATTACCTGAAAACCTAGTTCTAAGAAATGACTCATGGTTATTATCTGCTAGGAGTGTGAAAATTGAATGTGACGTCTTTAATTCAGTTGGATACAGTCTTCATAAGACTTAAGTATAACCATAGATATTTTTCAAGCAGTAACAGAAAGGAGAAATTTGAAAAAACTTCTTAAAGGTAGTTTTGAGTCAATATTTAATGTTTTGAACTGTTTGTGCCATGCAATAGTATTGACTATATGCAGATAAAACATTCTATTTTTGTGGGAAAAAAAGGTTTTTCTTTTTTGATGAAAATCATTACTTAAACTTTAAAAACTTTTGAGATTGAAATTTGAGAGTCTCTTAATATATGAAATTGTAAATTATATTTTGGAACCATTCTAAAATGTACTGTTTACTATATTTATATTGATAGATGTACAGATTTAGTCATATGTTGATCAAAAAGTGAATTATTTGTAAAGCTATTTTATATATATATATATATATATACATATATATATATATATATACATATATATATATATATATATATATACATATATATATATATATATAGTTTTTTTTTTTTGAGACGGAGTTTCACTCTTGTTGCCCAGGCTGGAGTGCAGTGGTGCCTTCTTGGCTCACTGCAACCTCCGCCTCCGGGTTTCAAGCAATTCTCCTGCCTCAGCCTCCCGAGTAGCTGGGATTACAGGCACCTCCCACCACGCCTGGCTAATTAATTATATTTAAAATATGACTCCTTAAAATAAGAACTTTTTCATGAAAAAACTGATGACTATTTTCATCATAAATAGAGTTAGAGTTTTAATAATTTTAGACTCTTTAATATTGTTTAAATAAGTGATAAGGATAACACATGTGATTGTTCAGGCCTTTATGGTTTTAACATATCTTTGGTATATTTTTTCTTAACATATTTTATACAAGGTGTAACCTCTAAGTTCTATTTAAAATCCCCAAATTATTTGCCTTGATTCAGTAAAGATGCATAGATAAGCACTGCCATAATACTGTTAATATAAAATAGTCGTAAGCTGTTTCTGTTATAAGATGGAGGTTTACCCAGGGTGACACTTTATCCTTTGTTCCTTCATTCAACAAGTATTGTGGGAGTAGTTTCCAAACAATAGTGTAAGTCGATAAGTAGAAGATATGTCAACCTATAGTTGTTAGGCAGTATGCCTTTGGGATTTATTATCTTCATTGATACAGTTTGAAAGCCCTATTAGAGCTGTTAGAAATCCTTGCAAATACTATGCTAATTCCATATGTTAAGGGGGGGCCCAGCAATCTGCATTTTGACATGTCCTCCAGGTGATCCTAATGGAGGTGAATCCTAGGCCTTTACTTTGAGGTCTCTGAAGGCCCTGACCTAGCACTACAGTGAGAAGATAGACATGACTTCAAGAACTTATGATCTATCAAGGTAAGCAGAGACATGAAGAGATTTCTAATACAATCAGAAAAGTGCTAACATGGACTGTAAGGTAGCATGACAAAAAGCTGCCTATGACAGTAGGATAGCTCTTAATTTTACAAAGTAGCCAATTTTCTAAATATAACTTGGTATGCTGGAATAATTGGTTACCTTAGTGAAATAGACTTCTTGATTGACACACTATGGATTAATCCATATGATGGTTTTGCCTCGGTTTACATGCCATGTTTGATGCTTACCAACGATACAAATAAATATTAGCTATTTACTTACCCTTGTAAGGTATTTTATCCTCTTCTAGTTTTGCAGACGAGGATCTTCTGAAACAATGGTTTTCAAAGAACATTTCTGCTTTTCGTGGAATGGAATTGGTATGCACGATAAGAAGACTGGCCTCTCTCAAAGACAGTAAGTGCTATGGTTTTGATTATGCAAAAGCTAAGCTTATAAAAATGCTACTCTAATTCTCCTTGTCTAGATTTTCTTTTAGCCAGCATCCCTTCATGTATGAGTTAGGGTACTGAACACAATTTATGCTTTATCTTATATGTCATCTGAAAAATAATGTTTCTGATTTTTAAAAATTACAGATTCAGTGAATTAATTTAGCCTTGGAAAGTGGTTTCCCTAAAAGTTAGAATTTCTATGCCCTTGTGGTTCAGATAGGTTGTTATATACATAGTTTGATTAGTTTTAATTCTTAACAACTATTCAGTGAAAAGTAAATGGAAATATAAAAATGAAATAAACCAAATACTTTCTTTCCCATAAAGCAAAACATGACCTCTTCTGCAGTAGCACTGGAGAAAAATGCGGAAATAAAATCCTGCAAATTCGGGGAATGGTGGAAGAATGCTGTGATATTTGAGAGAAGGTCCATGGGCACCTCGTAGCCATCTTCTGGCAACATCCCTCCTTTCTTACTCTTTTGTTTGCTGGCTCTCTTCTTCTTTATTCAGCCTCCCTCCATGGAGGCTCCTCAGGTCTCTGACCTGGGTTCCTTTCCCCCACCCCACCCTCTTTTCTTAGGTGACTCATTTATTCCCATGGCTTTTAACATCTTTATGTTTATGACTCCAAAGTACATATCCACAGTCCAGACCTCTCCTCTGAGCTCGGAACTCAATTCCACTTCTTCCTTGACATCTCCACTTGGTGTCTTGAAACTTTAGCATGTCCAGGATAAAACTTTAGATTTTTCTTTAAAGTTTTGTTTCTTTCAGTTTTCTCTGACAGGAAATGGCATCACAATTCCCCTCACTGCTCCTTCACCTGCTGCACCAAATGCATCAGCAAGTTCTTTTCATTGTATCTCCAAACTACTTCCCCAATATGGCCCTTCTTCTCGGTTTCACTGTCACATCTTCACATCTCTGGGCTGCTGCTCCTTCTTCAGCTCCTGCCCTCCTCCATTTTGGACTGTGAAAATGCTATGGCAGGACATGAGGGTGAAGCTTTTTTTTACCCTAAGTGAGAATGTAAATGTCTCATTTCTTTCTTCTCTGGAAGGACTTGATATTAAGCCCCTCTGTCTCTGAGGGAAGAGACACTTGTTTTTGGATGATTCATCTTCTGCCACTGTAGGGCCCACAGAGTCTACTGTGAGAAAGCTGGAAGGACAGAGGAGGCAAAAGGAAGAACTTTCACAGGTGTAGACTAAAGGCTATAAAGAAGTGTGTGTGTGTGTGTGTGTGTGTGTGTGTTTAGGATGGGGAAAGTGATGCCTTTAGACCTTCAAATAGAGGAAGACTGTTTCTTGTTTTTTCATAGGCATATTGTGGCCACATGGAGCGTTTAGACAGACAGGAACAAAAGTCTTCAAAAGATTCCTGATCTCTCAGCATGGCACAGAACAGAAGGAGTAAGACCCATAGTGACCACAGTGAGGGGTGGTATTTGAGCACTGTTAGGGTTCTTGGAAACAGAAACAATAGGATGGAGATATACATACAGCTCCAAACAGAAACAGTAGGATGGAGATACACACACACACACACACACACACACATGTGTATATATAGATGTACATATAGATATACACACACATCTCCACATATATACCTACACAAAGACAAATATATAGATATGAACATTATAGGAATTGGTTCACATGGTTATAGAGGCTAAGTCCCCGAAAGTCTGTTATCGACAGCCCCGAGAACCAGGAAAGCTGGTGGTGTAATTCAATGTGAGTCCTAAAGCCTGAGAACAAAGGTGAGGATTTTGCTTGTCAGCAGCCTTGCCTGTTACTGTCCAGCAGGAGTGTCACCCCATCAGCCTAGACTTTTTTGGCTTATATCTGTGGATGCCCCACTCCCAGCCTCTTTATTTGCGATGACATGACCTAACACATGTAAGACTTAGAAAAAGAGAGGTGGTTCCCTGGACACCTGGTGGAATGGTGGGGAAGCCTTTGTGCCTGCACTTGGGAGGCTGACCTAAACTAGCATGAGAACCCTGTCTAGGACATGAGAGAATGATCCTTTCTGCTACATGTTAATGGGATCACGTCCCTCCTCTTCAGGCTTCTTTAGTGGCCTCTACGGCCCTGTCCACCCCATTGCCACGCTCCCCCTAGCTCTATGCCCTGGTCACATTGAACTTCCTTTCACTTTCAATATCTTACCTTTCTCAGAGCTTTTTTACTTGCTGTTTTCTCTGCCTTGAACACCCTTCCTCTTTTTGCATGGCCAGGTCCTTGTCTTCCTTTGGCTATTAGCTTAAATGCCACTTCTTTGGAGAAGGCTTTCTTGATCTTCTTCCTTCCCTTGTTCTCTGTGTTCTCAATTTCAGCCCTTGTTTGTTTCCATCATAACACATTGCTGTTTGTAATTATTTTATTAGTAGGCTTTCTATGCTATTCTCTACTTGAATATCATTCAGGATGGGATTGTTTCTGTCTTTCTCACTGTCGTAGCTGCAGCAATTAGCATGGAGCCTGGTGTATATTGAAAATTAAAAAAAAATTGTTGATGAGGAACTTCAAATATTTGTTGAATGCTTACTGAGTGCCCAGCACAAGAAACGGATCACCTCACCTCATCTTTACCAACCCTTGAAGTAGGTAATGATTACCCCCACTTTAAAAATGAAAAAACAGGCCCAGAGAAATTAAATTATTTGCTCTAGGGCACATATTTGGTTAGTGGCAAAGACAGGATTTGAACCTGGTTTTAAGTCCTGGATTCTCTCCAAAGTTGATTCTGTTAATATTTTACCAGAACAATGTAAATTGTACTAGTCACTTGACTAAGAAAGTTGAGTAGGGGATTAAAGCCTGGAGACCAAAGTTATAGATTCAATTAACTGCTCTCTACAGCCTGAGTAAGGGAATAGCTTCACAGCGGTCAGGCCAACACGAAGTAGATTTAAATGGTTATGTGATGGATTTTAGGTTAGAAATCATATGCCCAAGGACTTTAGTGATTCTTTAGGTTTGAAAATATTAACATTAGTAATTATTGTCTGGAACTTTTAAAAATCCTGTGATCACTGGCATAATAAATTCTTACTAGTATGACTTAAGGAAAAAGATTAAGACAAGAAAGGTCCTGACCATTTCTTGGAGAATGAGGATGAGGGCTGGCCTTAGAATCCTTCCAAGCTTCTTCTGGTTAAGGTGATTTCATGGTTTAATTGATTTGACTTGGACAGTGGGTATTTTGCTTTCTGGAGTCATTATTGTTTATGTTTCAGAAAAGGATGATTTCTGTGTTCTTCAGGCTTTTTTATGATAGTATGAAAGAAAATTTTAAGAAGTAGCAGCTTGTTATCAAATACTTTGTGTGCCATTTACCATTTGAAAATGGCATTAGCATTTGAGGTTTCACGGACCATGGAAAGTTATTAACTTCTTATAAAATTCTGAGACATTTAAGTTCTGAGAAATGAATTGGGAAGTTATATTGCTTCAGAAGCCCACTTCTGGACTAAAACTCTAATTTGTGTGCCGAAGGAGTGAGTTTGTAGAGATGATTCTAAATTCCCTTAATATATTTGCTACTCAATGCTTTCCTATACATAAAGTCAGTCAATTTCAATATATTAACTTGTGAGTTAATGAATAAGGAATACTCATGAGGCTTCCCTCAATATTGAACTCAGACTGTAACTGTGTTGATTTAAAAAATGAAATCAATCATGTTCCTTTCCAGAGAATCAAATATTCATTTGTAATGGGGACATCTTTATTGAATTCCAATTTGAATGAGGTCCAGGGAAATTCTGAAATAGGAAGATAGACTGAAATAGAGACAGTGGCATTTTAAAGAGGGCTCATTCTGAAATCCTATGGAGTGTGTCTGTGGTTCTCCTTTTCGACTTTTTTGATAAACATAATCACTTTGGTTTATTCTTTTAAAATTAAGTAGCTATATTCCAGAAAGGTTATTGCAGATGATCTGATGTTTATTTCACTAATTAGAAGGAGATTTCCCACTGTGTCACAACACCAAATGGCCTAGTGTGGCAGAAGTTAATTCACTAGGCTATTTCTTTTTTCTACCTTGGCTGACCAGTAGGTGGCATTGCCTGCCCTGGCTGCCACTTCAAGTCTTCTGTCCGCTTGGGAACCTGAATAGCCAGTCAAGCATTTGTTATCTTCTTGTATCCATTCTGATTTGTCCAGTCTGATTTTTGAATTCATTTGTGATCCTGCTAAGGATCGCCCCTTGACAGCTAAAGTGTCTTTGATACCCAGATAGCTTCTTTTCTAAATCTTGGGGATTATAATCATGTAGTCCCAGAGGGTATTCAGAGTGAATGACTAATTCTACCTAACCAACCAGGGTTCCTCTAGACCTGAAGAAATGACTGAGTGCTGCAGTGCTTCAGAGGTGATTATGGTTAATATTCTGTGAAAGTTACAGATGACTTCATACCAAACATAAAATTAAATAGGTACATTAATAACTTTAAAACCTTATTCATGACTTTAAAACTTTTAAATGAGATTCAAGCAAACAGCTGTGAATTAAATTGTCCTTTGCTTGAATAAATAAAGTTGAACTTCTTTGCATTTAGTAATCAATATTAGATGATAAATCATATCACAAAAGCCTTTATTTTGTTGAGATAAAATTATGGCCAGACATCGACTCATAAGATGACTGTTTTGGCAGCTCTCAGTTGAACTAACTTTTTCTTCTTTCTGATGTTTTTCAAATTCAAGTAAATTACTAACACTTTTGAGCTATAACACTGTGTATCCCTTTACTTATTGTATATTAGCTCTATTATCATCTGCTCTTACTTGGGAGACTCATTAGCTATAGTTAAATGACATTTGTTAGAAACAAGAATTTTTAAAGTTAGAACCATAATGGTGTCTAAAAATCATAAAAATATAAAACTTCTTCCTAATTGACCATATTTACCAGTTCTTGATCTAGGGACTATATGAATGACTTCATGCTGCTGTATGAGGTAGAGTTGCCTGTAAGAGAAGAAACTGAATCACTGATCAGTACCCTTAAGTTAGAATGTTTTCTCTGAGCTTTATAACTGGATGTGGCATATTAGAGGATTACAGGGAATAGCAGAGACATAAAAGCAAAGGGGAAGTTGAAAGGAATTAGTGGCTTCTAGAGCGTTTCCCTTTACTACACCTACTGAAAAGCCCTGTTGTAACCATTGATCTTACTTTAAATGTCTGAATTCTTCATATTGCTTTGATAATAAGGATTTCACAATTTCTGGAGCTTAGTAATTGGTTCCAGGAGTAGCACAGACAATTAGGTGGTGAATGTCAGACACTAAATTTTTGTTAGATTTATTAACATAGCAGATTTGTGGCTCATTTTTACACCACTGTTTGTTTTCTCTGTCCACAGTGTTTTATTAGGTATGGCATGTTCCTCCTAATTGGAACCAAATATCCCAACCAAACATCAGAAATGGATTTTAGCAGCCTGTGAGAAATCATCTTCTCCTAATGGACAGTCACAGGGGGTTATCTATGTGCCTCATTTTCTATGGATCTGGAGAATTATGACTCATCTCTTTGAAGCCACAAAAAATCTCCACTTTGGGCATCAGTCTCATTGCCCTTGAGAGAGTATGCTTCTTTTGATGATCTTGGGACCTCTTATTGTTTCTGGGCCCGATATATGGAATTGTATAAAAACCATCCTATTAGTCAGGATTCAATGGCAGAGAACAGAATCTGCCCTGTTTTAAGCAGGAAGGGATTTAGTATAGTTTATATTAAACAAACCCCCGTAATTATTAGTAGGACTCAAGAGAAGACGCTAAGCTGAGAAGACAGACACTAGGATGAATTCCCAAAGCCTTACTCCCCAGGTGGGCTACTGAAGGAGCTGCTGCTCTGATCAGGAAGCTTCTCCTGCTGAAGTGGTACCAACTCTGGGACCACCACCAGTTCTGCCCTGTCTACACGAGCACAGGCCTCATACCTGATCTTTCTCACAATTAACTCACTTCTGAAGTCAAGTCTTGAGTGCATGTGACTGACAGAACTTTAATCCTATCCAGAACCCATAGCTGCAAGGAAATCTGGGAAAGGTAAGCTTTAGGTTTTTGGCCATGATTGTATAAGGCTAACATGAGGAGACTGGATTAGATGGTGAGCATGCCAATCCACTTTTTTTTTTTTTTTTTGCCATTACCAGTAGTCTGTATTTTGCCATTACCAGTAGTCTGAGACCAACTCAAACTTACTTTCCAAATTGGTAAAAATCTATTCATCCAGACTTTCTTTTTTGGCATGATGGATAGTAACCAGATAGCCAGAACATATTTATATAGGTGGTAAACTATTTGTTCTTTAAATGCTGCTATGCTTCTCCTTTTAAATAAAATCAGTACTTTAGTGAATAAGAAATAGCTAACATCTCTTGTTGAGGCATATGTGAAAGTTGGTGAAGGTAACTATTGGACACAGGATAAAACAGTACCACCCAAGCAGACACCATTGCCTTAAGACAATGTCATCTATATTAGAGGATTTCATTCTTGAAGACATGAAGTAAACGTGAACGTCAAAGATTAATTGTTTTGGTGACTATAGCTTTAAGTATAGTTTGAAATCAGGTAGTATGATGCCTCCAGATTTGTTCTTTTTGCTTAGTCTGTCTTTGGCTATGTGGGCTCTTTTGGTTCCATATGAATTTTAGAATTGTTTTTTCTAATTCTGTGAAGAATGATGGTGGTATTTTGATGGGGGTTGTGTTGAATTTATAGATTGCTTTTGGCAGTATGGTCATTTTTCACAATATTGATTCTACCCATCCATGAGCATGGGATGTGTTTCCATTTGTTTGTGTCATCTTTGATTTCTTTCAGCAGTGTTTTGTTGTTTTCCTTGTGGAGGTCTTTCACCTCCTTGGTTAGGTATATTCCTAAGTATTTTATTTTTATTTTTTATTTTTGCAGCTATTGTAAAAGGGGATGAGTTCTTGATTTTATTCTCTGCTTGGTTGCTGTTGTTGTATAGAAGCATGGTACTGGTATAAAAATAGGCACATAGACTGATGGAACAGAAGAGAGAACCTAGAAATAAACCCAAATACTTACAGCCAACTGATCTTTGACAAAGCAAACAAAAACATAAAAGTGGGGAAAGGACACTATTTTCAACAAATGGTGCTGGGATAATTGGCTAGCCACATGTAGGAGAATGAAACTGGATCCTTATCTCTCACCATAATCAACTCAAGATGGATTAAGGACTTAAATCTAAGACCTAAAACTATAAAAATTATAGAAGATAACATTGGAAAAACCCTTCTAGATATTGGCTTAGGCAAGGATTTCATGCCCAAGAACCCAAGAACAAATGCAATAAAAACAAAGATAAATAGTTGGGACTTAATTAAAAGAAAGAGCTTTTGCATGGCAAAAAGAACAGTCAGCAGAGTAAACAGACAACCTACAGAGTGGGAGAAAATCTTCACAATCTATGTATCTGACAAAGGACTAATATCCAGAATCTATAACAAACTCAAATCAGTAAGAAAAAACAATCCCATCAAAAAGTGGGCTGAGGACATGAATAGACAGTTCTCAAAAGAAGATATACAAATGGCCAACAAACATATGAAAAAATACTCAGCATCACTAATGATCAGGGAAATACAAATCAAAACCACAATGTGATACCACCTTACTCCTGCAAGAATGGCCATAATCAAAAAATAAATAAAAACGGTAGACGGTGGTGTGGATGTGGTGATCAGGGAACACTTCTACACTGCTGGTGGGAATATAAACTAGTACAGCCACTATGGAAAACAGTGTGGAGATTCCTTAAAGAATTAAAAGTAGAACTACCGTTCAATCCAGCAATCCCACTACTGGGTATCTACCCAGAGGCAAAGAAGTCATTATACGAAAAAGATACTTGTACACATATGTTTATAGCAACACAGTTCGTAATTGCAAAATCATGGAACCAACCCAAATGCCCATCAATCAATGAGTGGATAAAGAAACTGTGGTATATACATACAATGGAATGCTACTCAGCCATAAGAAGGAATTAATTAATGGCATTTGCAGTGACCTGGATGAGATTGGAGACTATTATTCTAAATGAAGTAACTCAGGAATGGAAAACGAAACATCGTATGTTCTCATTGATATGTGGGAGCTAAGGTATGAGGACGCAAAGCCATAAGAATGCTACAGTGGACTTTGGGGACTGTGGGGGGAAGAGTGGGAGGGGGATAGGGATAAAAGACTACAAATAGGATACAGTGTGTACTGCTTGGGTGATGGGTGCACCAAAATCTTGTAAATCACCACTAAAGAACTTATGTAACCAGATACCACCTGTACCCCAATAACCTATGGAACACACACACACACACACACACACACACACACACACACACACAAAGATTGTTGAGTTGTGTGGCATGTGGCATCTTGTTGGTAGACACCTTTCTCTGCATTTCTCTTTGGTGATATGGCACATATCAGGGCTACTTTTAGTTTAGGACTCAGTGGGAAACCATCCGCTGTGTTTTTGTTTTGTTTCAGTTGTATTTTAGTTGCCTGATAGGGTGATTGAAGTGTTCCAGTTTTCTTTTCTTTAAAAAAATCCTTTGTTCTGTACAAAGTCTTTTCCTTGAAAGAATTTTATTAGGCTGACTTCGTTATTACAGAGTATCTCAATGCAAAGGATATAGAAAAATCATATTAAAGAACTAATAGGCTTTTAACTGATTTAAATGAACAAAGGCCTTTTTTTGCTTCCTTCTTGTCCATGCTCAAGCATCTTCCCAATCCCAATAAATTACATATTTACTTTACAAATTGGATTTCACAGGCAATGGTAAATATTAATGATATTTTCCATTATTTACTGTAAGAACTGATCCAATTGAACGCTTTTTCTTCTTCAGTTATTCTAGACACTGTTAATTAGTGAAATTCTATCCCTGATTATTTGATTGTCAAGGCACTAGTTCAGCCATTCTCATAATGGATATTTTCACTTTTGTTTTAAAATCCGTAGATAATGTAATGTTTTAAATGTCCTATACACTGAGAAATTCATAGTGCTGTAAATCTCTTGGCTCTAAGATATAAAAGCAGCAGTGTAAGTGAAAATATCATTGCTATATCATTTAACGTACTACAGAACAAGCCCTGCACTTAGAATTTCATTTCGCCAAGAAAATGTATAACATTTTAAAACTGAAAATGTACAACATTTTCAGTTTTAGGAAAAGTCTGGGATTTCCTAAGCCTATGCCTCTTGACACATTGTGGTGAAGGTTTTGGTATCTTCTTTTTTTTTGACGTGGAGTCTCACGGTCACCCAGGCTGGAGTGCAGTGTTGCTATCTTGGCTCACTGCAACCTCAGCCTCGTGGGTTCAAGCTATTTTCCTGCCTCAGCCTCCCAGGTAGCTGGGATTACAGGTGTGTGTCACCACGCCTGGCTAATTTTTCTATTTTTAGCAGAGATGGGGTTTTACCATGTTGGCCAGGCTGGTCTTGAACTTGTGACCTCAGGTGATCCACCCACCTTGGCCTCCCAAAATGCTGGGATTACAGGTGTGAGCCACCACGTCTGACCTGGTTTTTGTATCTTGTAGATTCCTCTTTCTGTAGGATCTGTAAGATCCTGTAGATCTTATAGATTCCTTTTTCTTTTTCAGTTCAGACTCTTTCACCATCTGTTACAGGTGAGAGAAATATTTGTAAACATATCCAATTAAATAATACAGTGAAGAATGGCAGAGAGAGAAATGGCTCATAATGGGAGACAACATTGCATCACAGTTAAGGAAATGGGTTGAATAAATTACTTAACTCCTCCAATATTCCATTTACTCAACTCTTAAATGGGACTAATACCACCTGCTTGTTATGAGGTTTTTGTGAGGATTACATTAGGTAATATACCTAAAGCTCTTAGCACAGTATCTGGAACATACTAAATATTCAATACGTTTATTTATTACTGCTTTTGATACTCTCTGGGCAGACACTGAGTTTTCAAAAGCTGGTGGAGAGATTTCTGAATATGATGGCAGCTACCTAGAAGTGCCTGATTTGTCTTCTCCACCTTCTCATTTAAATAATCTTGAAATATATTGAAAACTAGAATATTCAGCAACAATCTGCCTTACTTGAGAAGAAATTTTGACCAATAAACGACAGAAAAAAGCTATAATTTTCTGAAAAAATCCTCAAATTGATTCACTGTGAGTAGAAAACCTGAATTATTCAATGACCCTGGGGGAATTCCCCCCCCACCTTCCTAATGATGCTGTGTACAAATAGTTAGAAAAATGGAAATTTTTAAGTTTTGGAAAAAGATAATCTTGTTTTATAGAAGCTGTTGCAGAGCACAGATATATCATGCTGACATTTTATCAATTAATTTACAAATGTAGTGTGATGCTGACACAAAACTTGATAAAAAGGGGTTTAGAATACTTGAGCAGAAATTTGGGTCAAAGATGATCACTGGGTTAGAATATCATTAAAATACTATGTTTGCAAGACATTTAATGTCATGAGAAAATGTATTATGTTTAGTGAAAAGGGATGGCACATATCCTTATATTCAACAGGATCCTTTTTGTTAGTAAAAAAAAAATGTAAATATTAGCTTGGTGCAAAAGTAATGGCAGCTTCTGCCATTACTTTTGCACCAACCTAATATTAACAATAGTAAAACCTGGGTAGTACAATTGTGAGTGACTTTTGTGTTTTTCCTTGTGCCTTTGTCTATTTTTGAAATTCTCTACAATGATTATGCATTATTTCTATAATTAGAAAAGGAATATTATTTAAAAAGAAGACTCCGGCCATATCAAAATGGAGGCAAGAATATTGCAAAATTGAATTGTTTATGAAAAAAGATTGGTTAGACAATTTCCCATGACTAACTTTGTCCTTAGTAAGCTTTGGGAGGTTTCACTTTTATTTCTTTTCTTCATTTTCGATTTAGTCCCTTAAAACATTTTTTTTTTAATGGGTGAGTTCTATCGCTCAAGTTGTGAAGGACACCTAATTAGAATATAGCAGGTAGAATATTCCTAATTGGAATATTCCCTAGGTGATGTTTTAGTGATGAGCTTTCTGTTTGAATTTTTTTGTCTGCTTCCTGTAATGGATCAAAAACGGAAGAAGGCTAGTTTACTGAACATTCAACAGCAAGTAATTTATATCAAAAGTTTAAGGTATATAAACAGAAATTCAATAAATTAATTAGAAAGCACCGTTGGACTTTAAAAATAGGAAAACTTTACATGCTAACTTGTATTTACATTAATATCAAACTAACCAATTGAATTTAGAACTCCCTGCATACAACAGATACTCAATAGTACATGAAAAAATGAATTTGTTTTTAAAACTTTATTAATTTGTACTCCACTTATCTCTCATGCCCCAAAGAGATTTCATCAAGGATTCTAGAGTATTCCTTCTCCCTTTTGTTCTTAGTCTTAACAGATAGTATTCTTACTGTGTAAGATCATTGTACCATTCTCCAATGTTCTACATCTTCAAAAAATCCACTTGTATCACCTGAATTTCAAAATAATGTAGTATTTTAAGGATTACTTAAAATTCTACTAGGAATTTGTGAATAATGTTGGTCACATATTAATTAAATATCAGTAATACATATATTTTAGATACTGCTTTGTTGAGAGGAGAGAAAAATTTAATGTATTAATAAAGTATTCAAATTCTGAAAGTATTGTGAAGAGGAAGAAAAATCACTTGAGATTTTTAATACCCAATGATAAATGCTGTTAATATTTTGGTGTGCATACTTCTGGTATTATTCCTATCTGTTTGCTTATATATTTTAACATATTGGGATCACATTATACGTATCATTTTAGATCCTGATTTTTTTCATTTAACCATATAGAAGGCATTTCTAATATAATAAATATTCTTCTACAGCATGATTTTAATGATTGAATATTATCCCATCTGATGACTGTATCATGATTTATAGTCTTCATTGTGTGGGCTTATTTGTAGCCATCCTTCTTGGGAAGGATTTCCATATTTGAAAGAGCTTGAGTGTTGTGATCTAAGCTGTTTCTCCTTTAGGGGGTACTCCAAGCCCAGTAATGCTGTGGTTCTTGCAGACTCGTAGAGGTCTGCCTTGATGCTCTTGGACAAGATCTGGGAGAATTCTCTGTATTACCAGGCAAAGACTCTTTTTCTCTTCCCTTTCTCCCAAACATACAGAGTCTTTCTAAAGCTGGGGGTGAAGTGACACAAGCACCCCTGTGGCCACCACTGCTTTGACTGTGCTGGGTCAGACCTGAAGCCAGCATAGCACTGGGTCTTGTCCAAGGCCTGCTGAAACCACTGCCTGGCTACTGTCTACGTTTGCTTAAGGCCAGGGGCTCTACAATCAGCATGTGGCAAAGCCAGCCAGGTCAGTGTCCTCTTCTGGGTGACGCGGTCCCCTAAACCCTGGGTGGGTCCAGAAGTGCCATACAGGAGTCAGGGACTAGAGTTAAAAACCTTAGAAGTCTGCCTGGTGCTCTATTGTAGTGTGGCTGAGCTGGCAGTCAAACAAGACACAGTCCTTCGCACTCTTCCCTCCGCTTTTCCAAAGGCAGAGGAGCCTCACTCCATAGCCACCACTACCCCTGGCCATGAGGAGTACTGTCAGACTATCATTAATGTTCCCTTACGGCCCAAGGCCTCTTAAGTCAGCTTGTCCTGAATCCTGCTGACCCTTGGAGTCACCCTTCAGGGCAGTGGGCCCTGCTCTGGTGCAGGGCAGGTCTAGAAATTCCATCCAAGAGTCAAGTCCTGGAATCAGAGACCCCAAGAGCCTTCTTGGTGCTCTACCCGCTGTGGCTGTGCTGGTACCTGAAGCCAGCAAGACTGAGAGGCTCACCCAAGGTCCTTAATGTAGCATGAGGCCTCACAATTGCTGTGTTCTCTCTGCCCCTCCTCCTGCACCTTGGAGGGAGTGGTGGCCTGAGTGACTCAGGATTATTTTTTCTATCTCTTTAGTGCCTCTTTCAGCAAGATGAGGTTAAAATCAGGTACTATGAGTGCTCACCTGATTTTTGGTACTTATGCAGGTGTTTCTTTTTCTTTTTCTTTTTTTTTTTTTGAGATAGAGTCTTGTTCTGTTGCCCAGGCTGGAGTGAAGTGGTGTAATCTCATCTCACTGCAACCTCTGTCCCCGGGTTCAAGCAATTCTCCTGCCTCAGCCTCCCAAGCAGCTGGGATTACAGGCACCTGACACCACACCTGGCTAATTTTTGTATTTTTAGTAGAGACAGAGTTTCACCATGTTGGCCAGGCTCATCTTGAACTCCTGACCTCAAGTGATTCGCCCGCCTCAGCCTCCCAAAGTGCTGGGATTACAGGCGTGAACCACTGCACTCAGCCAACAGGTGTTTCCTCTGTGTAGACAGTTGTTAACTTGGTGTCCTTGTGGGTGGTGGGGGGCATAATCGGTGGAGCCTTCTACTCTGCCATTGTGTCTGCCTCTGTATCATGATTTATGTACACTGAAAAGTTAGGTTTGTAAAAATAGCTTGTTGGTATTACAAACGACATGGAAGTTTTTCCTTTTCCCACTAAAGGTATATAAGATTCCCCAGACATAGACAACCCCCCAAATCCATCAATTTATCATCATAAAAAGATAATTCTTGAATGATTTATTTTATCCCAAACTTTAAAGTGTAAAGCAGAACACTTGATTTTTATTGTATTATTTTTATAAATTTATAGACTATGAAGGAAGGGAAATTGCAGGCTATAAAAGAGGAGGACTGATTGTAAGGTATATCAGAGAAATGGAAAAAAATGCTAATTGAAAAGCATGATGTGGTAGGCAGACTTCAAAGATGGTCCCTATCTTCTGCTATTCATGCCCTTGTGTGATCTTTTATCCTTGATTGCAAGCTGGACTTAATGACTTGTGTCTAGCCAAAAGAATATGGCGAAGGTGGTGGAATGCTGCTTCTGTGATTAGGTTGTAAAATATAGTGCCTTCTGTCTTGCTAGCAGATCCTCCCTGTGGTTTTCTCAGCTTGCATGCTTTGATGAAGTAAGCTGCCATGTGGAAGAGGTGCATTGTTAAGGAAATGAGGGCAACCTCTGGCCACTAGCTAGCAAGGAAGTGAGGTCCTTTGCCCAACAGCCTGTGAAGAACTGACTGCTATGGACAATCACTGCGTGAGCTTGGGAAATTGCTCCTTCGTCAGTCAGAGCTTCAGATGAGACTGCAGACCCACATCAACACCTTGACAGAGACTGCAACCCAGAGGACCCAGATAAGCTGTGCCCAGACTCATTTCCCATAGAAACTGAGATAGAAAATGTGTGTTGTTTTAAGTTGCTAAGTTTCGGGGGTAAATTGTTATGCAGCAATACACAATAATACAGATTTGACTAGAAAAAGGAGGCAAGAGCAAATTAAAAGGCCATGAAAAAGATGCATATACTGAAGATTGTAGAAAATATTGAACTTTTACTTTTTCAGGATATCTTTTGCTGACTGGATGATAGTAGCTATTTTCTTTATACAATTATTTTAAATCTAATAAAATAACATTCTTATAAAACTAAAAATATGGAAAAGTTCAAAGTAAAAGTAAAAATTACATAATTTCATCACCAAATATAATTATAATTATTAATTATTATTTTGGTTTATCTTTGTCTTCTCTCTGCCTTTTTTTTCCTACAAAATCAGGATTGTACTCTAATAGTGTTTTGTATCTTGTCTTCTAATCTACCACATATTACAGACAGTTTCAATTTCATATTCTTCCACAACATCTTTTACATGGCTGCATGGTTGCCCGTTGTCTGATGTTTTATGGTTTATTTAATCACACTTCTATTATTAGACACAATACTATACTTAAATACACAAAATTGGACTACCCCAGAAAATCAAGGTTACATGGATGACAGTTGTGTTTTGTTTCAGGCTTTGCTTTATCTCAGAGACATGATATATTTTCAGAGCTGAAGGAAGACATGATTTTTAAAGCCAGTTCTCCCAGGTAGACTGCACATTACTCTCTAGAAAGTCTCATCAGGGCCATTTCTGTCTCATGTTAGATGAAAGGACTCGATAATTGAACCAAATGACTGACTAGTGGTAACAAGTTTGGGAAAATATTTAGTAGCTATGACCTCGTTATTTAAAAAGTCTTAGACTTTGGGGGAAAAGATGTCACATTGTGAAATCTAGCTGTTGTAAAGCCATAGAGAAATGTCAGAATAAAATATCTGCCTCTTGTCTGCTTTAGTTGAACTTTAAGACTCAAGCAGTTGACCAGGCCAGTGGGACAGAGATCCCACTAGAACGAGGAGGGACATGTGCTTGTGACCATGATTTTCACCCTTTGACACAGAAGTAATATACATGTGATATTTTTCAGTTTTTTCTGATTTTTATTCTTGTCTTTTTCAGTGTTATCTAAAATCAGTTTCAAAACAGATGTTTAAAAATTTAAAAAACATATATCAGAATTTCCCAAATAACTATTTTCCTAAATATCATACTGTACCTCCTTGGTTTTTGGCAAGTAATTTTTAAATTGAAGTTGGATGTAAAATTACCAGCAACTTAACAAATGCTAAATTCAGACTTTCTTTGCTTATCTCCAGATACATTTCATTAAACATAAAAAATTAACAAAACATGGATAGTCAGGCACCTGATGCAGTGTTTTGCTCTAGAATCTAGCTGATATGTTAATGCCTGTCCAGTTCTAAATTTCTGTGATTTTATAACTTCATCAGTAAGAGTGGTTAGAAACATTACTGTGTGACACCTAAGGCTGGGGTTCAGTTTTCATTCATCTCTGACCACACCTCAGTTCTAATGAAGTCTCCCTTTTTATATCTGCTCCTAGTGAGTTGACTTTGTGTCCACACAATTTGACTTTGATGATTCTTTCAAAAAAGTGGGATTTGAAGAATCTCAAGGCACTTTTTCCAGATGCAAAGTTCTGGACCCTGTGTCCTGGGCTAGCAATTGTGCTCTTATTCTGAAAGCTTTGAGATGAAGAATTTATTTAATTGATGCTGTACATGTATTGATTGTGAAATTTTTGGATTTCTTCCCAGGAAATGTACTATATGAAATGGAAAGATTTTTGTATTGCCATAAATATATCTACATGGGAATTCTTGTGGCTTTGAAGAGTGTCCGACCTCTGATTGCATCAGAATTCCCATAATGCTATACATAAAGTAAAGCTGACCTTGCATTTCTAATTAGAACTGAGAGGAACAGAAATCCTAGTGTGTGTGTTTTAAAAAAATATTTTTCAAGCTGAAGACAAAGCCCAAATATTTGAAGGTGGTAGAAAGAAATATCAGAAAAGGACAATTTGAAATGAATATTATTTTCCCCTAATTAACCTAGAAAGGTTACACAACTTTTTAGGGGAAAAAAAAATGCCAGGTGAATGGGGAATGTATGTAGTAGGGGTTCTTAAATATTCAATTTTTGATATATTCTATTGCCATAGGGAAGAATTTAAGTATTTCTTGAACTAAAGAAACATCAGGCTTTGATCCAAGTTAAAATTTTGGAGTCTCAGCTTCTGTGCCTACTAAGCCTGTTACCAAGCCACATGACATGCCTGGACATCACATGCCTTTCTTTTACCTTCTATTCCCTTCTGCTAAATTACCTTTCTAAAAGTATCCATTTTTTTTTCAGCTTCAAAACAATTTAATGAGCACTTATTATGTAGGTTTGCATTATACCTCATGCTGGGATCATAGATGTGTGATCCCTGCTCTCAGGGGAAGCCTAACTCAGACGTAGACTTAACTCTGACTGTTAGCTCTGAATGTAGGATATGGTCGTTTGTTTTAGACATCACTTTTACAAACCTGAAGTTTAATTTCTTTTTTTAACCAGGCATTTTATTTGCTGCTGCTTGTAATTTTGTCAATAATCATCACCACCTGATTTAAGTTGTCCTTTCTGCCTCCTCAGTACTCATTTCTCTCACTCAGGCATTTTTCCCTTGTCTTTGTCAATATGGTGAATGTGAAAAACAATAAACTTAAGTAAGATATTTTATCAGAAAGATTAACTCTGAATGAATTGATGTCAAATTTATGTCTTAGTAAGTTAGAGCATTCCCTGAGGACAGCGGTAATTGAAAGTCTACATTTAAATTAGACTTTAAATGTTGACTTTCAATTACTAACTTTGAAAATAAGAGGTACAAATGTAAATGACATCCCTAATTGCTATAAAGGGAATTGTAGGTTCTTAAGAATTTGGGACTATGAAGTACTATTATTAAATTCCAGACTAGTAAAGTTACTATAAGAAAAAGAGTTGAGAGAAAAGTTTGTTTTAAAATGTTATGTATGGTGATCTTGGCTCACTGCTACCTCTGACTCCTGGGTTCAAGCAATTATCCTGCCTCAGCCTCCCGAGTAGCTGGGATTACAGGCACACGCCACCATGCCCAGATAATTTTTTTTTTTAATTAATTAATTTATTTTTTTATTGATCATTCTTGGGTGTTTCTCACAGAGGGGGATTTGGCAGGGTCATAGGACAATAGTGGAGGGAAGGTCAGCAGATAAACAAGTGAACAAAGGTCTCTGGTTTTCCTAGGCAGAGGGCCCTGTGGCCTTCCGCAGTGTTTGTGTCCCTGGGTACTTGAGATTAGGGAGTGGTGATGACTCTTAACGAGCATGCTGCCTTCAAGCATCTGTTTAACAAAGCACATCTTGCACCGCCCTTAATCCATTCAACCCTGAGTGGATACAGCACATGTTTCAGAGAGCACAGGGTTGGGGGTAAGGTCACAGATCAACAGGATCCCAAGGCAGAAGAATTTTTCTTAGTACAGAACAAAATGAAAAGTCTCCCATGTCTACCTCTTTCTACACAGACATGGCAACCATCCGATTTCTCAATCTTTTCCCCACCTTTCCCCCCTTTCTATTCCACAAAACCGCCATTGTCATCATGGCCCGTTCTCAATGAGCTGTTGGGTACACCTCCCAGAAGGGGTGGTGGCCGGGCAGAGGGGCTCCTCACTTCCCAGTAGGGGCGGCCGGGCAGAGGTGCCCCTCACCTCCCGGACGGGGCGGCTGGCCGGGCAGGGGGCTGACCCCCCCCACCTCCCTCCTGGACGGGGCGGCTGGCCGGGCAGAGGGGCTCCTCACTTCCCAGTAGGGGCGCATGCCCAGCTAATTTTTGTATTTTTAGTACAGATGGGGTTTCACCAAGGATCTGTTCCAAGATGGCCGAATAGGAACAGCTCCGATCTGCAGTTCCCAGCGTGATCAACACAGAAGATGGGTGATTTCTGCATTTCCAACTGAGGTACCTGGTTCATCTCATTGGGACTGGTTGGACAGTGGGTGCAGCCCATGGAGGGCAAGCTGAAGCAGGGCGGGGCATCACCTCACCCGAGAAGTGCAAGGGGTCAGGGGATTTCCCTTTCCTAGCCAAGGGAAGCCATGACAGACTGTACCTGGAAAAAACGGGACACTGCCACCCAAATATTGCACTTTCCCCAAGGTCTTAGCAACCAGGAGACAAGGAGATTCTCTCCCGTGCCTGGCTCAGTGGGTCCCACACCCATGGAGCCTTGCTCACTGCTAGCGCAGCAGTCTGAGATTGAACAGCGAGGCGGCAGCCTGGCTGGGGGAGGGGCATCCGCCATTGCTGAGGCTTGAGTAGGTAAACAAAGCAGCTGGGAAGCTCGAACTGGGCAGAGCCCACCACAGCTCAACAAGGCCTACTGCCTCTGGACTCCATCCTCTGTGGGCAGGGCTTAGCTGAACAAAAGGCAGCAGATAACTTCTGCAGACTTAAACCTCCCTGTCTGACAGCTGAAGAGGGCAGTGGTTCTCACAACATGGCGTTTGAGCTCTGAGAATGGGCAGACTGCCTCCTCAAGTGGGCCTGACCACTGTGTAGCCTAACTGGGAGACACTCCCCAGTAGGGGCCAACTGACACCTCATAAAGCCGGGTGCCCCTCTGGGACGAAGCTTCCAGAGGAAGGATCAGGCAGCAATATTTGCTGTTCTGCAATATTTGCTGTTCTGCAGCCTCCGCTAGTGATACCCAGACAAACAGGGTCTGGAGTGGACCTCCAGCAAACTCCAACAGACCTGCAGCTGAGGGACCTGTTAGAAGGAAAACTAACTAACAGAAAGGAATAGCATCAACATCAGCAAAAAGGTCATCTACACCAAAACCCCATCTGTAGGTCACCAACATCAAAGACCAAAGGTAGATAAAACCACAAAGACGGTGAGAAACCAGAGCAGAAAATCTGAAAATTCTAAAAATCAGAGCACCTCTTCTCCTCCAAAGGATTGCAGCTCCTTGCCAGCAATGGAACAAAGCTGGATGGAGAATGACTTTGATGAGTTGACAGAAGTAGGGTTTAGAAGGTCGGTAATAACAAACTTCTCTGAGCTAAAGAAGCTTGTTTGAACCCATCACAAGGAAGCTAAAAACCTTGAAAAAAGGTTAGATGAGTGGCTAACTAGAATAAACAGTGTAGTGGAGACCTTAAGTGACCTGATAGAGCTGGAACCATGGCACGAGAACTTCGTGATGCATGCACAAGCTTCAATAGCCAATTTGATCAAGTGGAAGAAGGGGTATCAGTGATTGAAGATCAAATTAATGAAATAAAGTGAGAAGAGAAGTTTAGAGAAAAAAGAGTAAAAATAAATGAACAAAGACTCCAAGAAATATGGGACTATGTGAAAAGACCAAATCTATGTTTGAAAGTGATGGGGAGAGTGGAACCAAGTTGGAAAACACTCTTCAGGATATTATCCACGAGAACTTCCCCAACACAGCGAGGCAGGCCAACATTCAAATTCAGGAAATACAGAGAACACCACAAAGATACTCCTTGAGAATAGCAACCCCAAGACACATAATTGTCAGATTCACCAAGGTTGACATGAAGGAAAAAATGTTAAGGGCAGACAGAAAGGTCGAGTTACCCACAAAGGGAAGCCCATCAGACTAACAGCGGATCTCTCGGCAGAAACTCTACAAGCCAGAAGAGACTGGGGGCCAATATTCAACATTCTTAAAGAAAAGACTTTTCAACCCAGAATTTCATATCCAGCCAAATTAAGCTTCATAAGTGAAGGAAAAATAAAATCCTTTACAGACAAGCAAATGCTGAGAGGTTTTGTTACCACCAGGCCTGCCTTCCAAGAGCTCCTGAAGGAAGCACTAAACATGGAAAGGAACAACTGATAACAGCCATTGCAAAAACATGCCAAATTGTAAAGACTGTCGATGCTAGGAAGAAACTGCATCAATTAATGAGCACAATAACCAGCTAACATCATAATGACAGGATCAAATCCACACATAACAATATTAACCTTAAATGTAAATAGGCTAAATGCCCCAATTAAAAGACGCAGACTGGTAAATTGGATAAAGAGTCAAGACCCATCAGTGTGCTATATTCAGGAGACCCATCTCATGTGCAAAGACACAAATAGACTCAAAATAAAGGGATGGAGGAAGATCTACCAAGCGAATGGGTAGCAAAAAAAAAAAAAAAAAAAAAAAAGCAGGAGTTGCAATCCTAGTCTGTGATAAAAACAGACTTTAAACCAACAAAGATCAAAAGAGACAAAGAAGGCCATTACATAATGGTAAAGGGATCAATTCAACAGGAAGAGCTAACTATCCTAAACATGTATGCACCCAATACAGGAGCACCCAGATTCATAAAGAAAGTCCTTAGATACCTCCAAAGAGACTTAGACTTCCACACGATAATAATGGGAGAGTTTAACACCCCACTGTCAATATTAGACAGATCAATGAGACAGAAGGTTAACAAGGATATCCAGGACTTGAACTCAGCTCTGCACCAAGCAGACCTAATAGACATCTACAGAACTCTCCACCCCAAATCAACAGAATATACATTCTTGTCAGCACCACATCACATTTATTCTAAAATTGACCACATAATTGGAAGTAAAGCACTCCTCAGCAATGTAAAAAAACAGAAATCACAACAAACTGTCTCTCAGACCACAGTCCAGGACTAGACGTATTCACAGCCGAATTCTATCAGAGGTACAAAGAGGAGCTGGTACCATTCCTTCTGAAACTATTCCAATCAATAGAAAAAGAGGAAATCCTCTCTAACTCATTTTATGAGGCCAGCATCATCCTGATACCAAAGCCTGGCAGAGACACGACAAAAAAAGCGAATTTTAGACCAGTATCCCTGATGAACATCGATGCAAAAATCCTCAATAAAATACTGGCAAACCAAATCCAGCAGCACATCGAAAAGCTTCTCCACCACGATCAGGTCGGTTTCATCCCTGGGATGCAAGGCTGGTTCAAAATACGCAAATCAATAAACATAATCCATCACATAAACAGAACCAACAACAAAAACCACACGATTATCTCAATAGATGCAGAAAAGGCCTTAAACAAAATTCAACAGCCCTTCATGCTAAAAACTCTCAATAAACTAGGTATTTATGGAACATATCTTGAAATAAAAAGAGCTATTTGTGACAAACCCACAGCCATTATCATACTGAATGGGCAAAAACTGGAAACATTCCCTTTGAAAACTGGCACAAGACAAGGATGCCCTCTCTCACCACTCCTATTCAATATAGTGTTGGAAGTTATGGCCAGAGCAATCAGGCAAGAGAAAGAAATAAAGTGTATTCAGTTAGGAATTGAGGAAGTCAAATTGTCACTGTTTGCAGATGACATGATTGTATATTTAGAAAACCCCATCGTCTTAGCCCAAAATCTCCTTAAGCTGATAAGCAACTTCAGCAAAGTCTCAGGATACAAAATCAATGTGCAAAAATCACAAGCATTCCTATACACCAATAACAGACAAACAGCCAAATCATGAGTGAACTCCCATTCACAATTGCTACAAAGAATAAAATACCTAGGAATACAACTTACAAGGTATGTGAAGGACCTCTTCAAGGAGAGCTACAAATGAACTAAGAGGACACAAACAAATGGAAGAACATTCCATGCTCATGGATAGGAAGAATCAATATCTTGAAAATGGCCATACTGCCCAAGGAAATTTATAGATTCAATGCCATCCCCATCAAGCTACCAATGACTTTCTTCAAAGAATTGGAAAAAACTACTTTAAGTTCATATGGAACCAAAAAAGAGCCCACATTGCCAAGACAATCCTAAGCCAAAAGAACAAAGCTGGAGGCATCATGCTACCTGACTTCAAATTATACTACAAGGTTACAGTAACCAAAACAGTGTGGTACTGATACAAAAACAGATCTATAGACCAATGGAACAGAAGAGAGCCCTCAGAAATAACGGCACACATCTGCAACCATCTGATCTTTGACAAACCTGACAAAAACAAGAAATGGGGAAAGGATTCCCTATTTAATAAATGGTGCTGGGAAAACTGGCTTAGCCATATGTAGAAAACTGAAACTGGACCCCTACCTTACACCTTATACAAAAATTAACTCAAGATGGATTAAAGACTTAAATGTTAGACCTAAAACCATAAAAACCCTAGAAGAAAACCTAGGCAATACCATTCACGACATAGGCATGGGTAAGGACTTCATGACTAAAACACCAAAAGCAATGGCAACAAAAGCCAAAATTGACAAATGGGATCTAATTAAACTAAAGAGCTTCTGCACAGCAAAAGAAACTACTATCAGAGTGAACAGGTAACCTATAGAATGGAAGAAAATTTTTGCAGTGTAGCCATCTGACAAAGGGCTAATATCCAGAATCTATAAAGAACTCAAACAAATTTACAAGAAAAAAACAATCCCATCAAGAAGTGGGCAAAGGAAATGAACAGACACTTCTCAAAAGAAGAAATCTATGCAGCCAACAGAAACAAGAAAAAATGCTCATCATCACTGGCCATCAGAGAAATGCAAATCTAAACCACAATGAGATACCATCTCACACCAGTTAGAATGGCAATCATTAAAAAGTCAGGAAACAACAGGTGCTGGAGAGGATGTGGAGAAATAGGAACACTTTTACACTGTTGGTGGGAGTGTAAATTAATTCAACCATTGTGGAAGACAGTGTGGCAATCCCTCAAGGATCCAGAACTAGAAATACCATTTGATCCAGCAATCCCATTACTGGGTATATACCCAAATGATTATAAATCATGCTACCATAAAGATGCATGTACACGTATGTTTATTGCGGCACTGTTCACAATTGCAAAGACTTGGAACCAACCCAAATGTCCATCAATGATAGACTGGATTAAGAAAATGTGGCACATATACACCATGGAATACTATGCGGCCATAAAAAATGATGAGTTCATGTCCTTTGTGGGGACATGGATGAAGCTGGAAACCATCATTCTGAGCAAACTATCACAAGGACAGAAAACCAAACACCACATGTTCTCACTCATAGGTGGGAATTGAACAGTGAGATCACTTGGACACAGGGTGGGGAACATCATACACTGGGGCCTGTTGTGGGGTGGGGGCTAGGGGAGGGATAGCATTAGGAGAAATACCTAATGGAAATGACGAGTTGATTGGTGCAGCAAACCAACATGGCACATGTATACCTATGTGTCAAACCTGCACGTTGTGCACATGTACCCTAGAACTTAAAGTTTAATAATAAAAAAATAAAATGTTATGTGTGTAACATTTCCATTTCTTAATTTAGTCTTTAATTTAGTCTCTAATGTGTGACATTAGTCAGTTCTGTACCTCAGTTTCTTCATCTTAATTATTGAGATACTAGGGTTGTTGGGGGATTAAATTAGGTACAGCAAGGAAAGGAAAGCATTAATTTTGATGAAAGGTGTGACCATTTACACCCATTCTGGGCCTTCCTTGTTGTCAGCATTCTATTCACTCAGTAGCACGTGGGGTCGGGATGTAGTAGATGGATGCTCTCCTTAAAGACCATGGCCTGCAGGGGACTCAGCTCAGCCTTCCCTGATGAGGCTAACAATTTTGTATTCTTGACATCAACCATAATATGCTAATACTCTCAAAATAATGGCTCTTAACTTTTTTTTTTTTCAGATTCTCGCTCTGTCACCCAGGCTGGAGTGCAATGGCATGATCTTGGCTCAATGCAACCTCTGCCTCCCAGGCTCAAGCAATTCTCCTGTCTCACCCTCCCAAGTAGCTGGGATTACAGACACCTGCCACCACACCCAGCTAATTTTTTTGTATTTTTAGTAGAGAAGGGGATTTGCTATGTTGGCCAGGCTGATCTCAAACTCCTGACCTCAGGTGATCCACCCGCCTTGGCTTCCCAAAGTGCTGGGATTACAGGTGTGAGTCAGTGTGCCCGGCTGGTTCTTAATGCTTATAATATGAAAATGTTTTAAAATGTAAACCATTAAAAATTATTCCATCAACTGAAATGGAATCAACTGAAAAATTATTCCATCAACTGAAAACAAATAGTGGAAAAAAGCTTCCAAGATTTCAGGAACATTTTAAAGTGAATTTATTTAAGAAACTAAGGCTGAGTGCTATGGTTCATGCCTGTAATCCCAGCCACTAGGTGGGCTGAGGTGGGAGGATTGCTTGAGGCCAGGAGCTTAAGACCAGCCTGGGCAACATAGCAAGACCCTATCTCTACAAAAATTAAAAAAATAATTAGCCAGGTGTGGTGGCATGCGTCTGTAGTCCCAGCGACTCAAGAGGCTGAGGCAGAAGGATCTCCACAGAGTGAGATCATGTCTCTTAAACAACAGCTGGGCTTGGTAGCTCACACCTATAATCCCAGCACTTTGGGAAGCTGAGGTGGGTGGACCCCTTGGGTCCAGGAGTTTGACACCAGCCTAGGCAATATAGTGAGACCCCATCTCTACAAAAAATACAAAAATTAGCCAGTTGTGACACATGCCAGTAGTCTTATCTACTTGAGAGGCTGAGAGGCTGGAGGATTGCTTGACCCTGGGAGGTTGAGGCTGCAGTGAGCTGAGATTACATCACTGCACTCCAGCCTTGGTGACAGAGGGAGACCCTGTCTCAAAAACAAAAGCAACAACAACAGAGAAACTAAAGTATTACTCAAGGTCCCCATTCACCTCAGGTGAAATTTGGCTGGAACTCCATTTCCAGAGCCTTATAACGCTGTAGCATACAAAGTGCTGTTTGTTTTTCTTTGAGTTTCCCCCTCTAATTCCTTATATTTTGCTTTATTCCCACTTTTTTTTTTCTGTCTGGGAGGAGCCCTGTGTCAAGTCCAGAAGCTCAGCCTTTTAACCATTTTCCACAAAAAATTTAACCATATACAGAATTTTATGATTGTGGAAATTTTCCTGAAGTCCTGAGAGGTTCCATTGCTTTCCATACAGCCTTAGGCTGTCTTACTGGCTCTACCCCTCTCTCTTCTACTCAGGGCCTTTCAAAGCCCATGCTCCTACCGTGACCCCTGTCATTGATTATGTGCCCCCCCGGAAAGTAAGGCCCCTCCCTCCCTCTGACAGCTTCTACCACAGAGTGTGTCCCTGGGAGATTAGCCTGCCTGGCTTCCCTAACCTGCTGACATTCTGTTACTCATCAGTAAAGTATCTACGTGTTCATGTCAACTGGTAGAACATATGAGTTAGGCATATCATGTGTACAATCCATAGACAAGGCTCGATGTGAGTATGTATTTCCAGGTCTTGTAATAATTGCAGTGGCCTCTAGGCCCTAGAACCTAACTGGTTCAGGATCACTCCCCCAAAAGTCTACTTTCAATAAATTTTTATGGAGACATTATGGATTTATTTATCTTTTCATTCTAGTTTGCTCTTGTCTTAGTTAACTAAAACCTAAAGTTTACCCAAATGAGACAAAATTTGTACATATTTTTATTTTCCCTAAATTTGACCTCATTTAAACGTCAAATGTATTTCTCCTTCTTTATTATATTCCAGATCTTAGTAAACAAATTTGGTTTACTTCAATATTTTATAAACATTTATCTTTTCTACTTTTGGCTTTGGCCCTTCTCTATTGAGTAATGCTGATTTGTCTATGTTTTAGCTTCCAGAACTCTTAAAGCACCAATGTGGGAACATTACAGATAGTCAATATTTCTTCCCCATTCAGCTGCCCGAATGTTAATACTGTTTATTAATGGTGTTGATATTAGAAAGGGAGGCAACTCCCCATTTTCCCCTTGCTGGATTTTGTAAGAGAATGCTGACATGATGTTAATAGAGATTCTTTTATAAAAGATTGTTTTGCAGTAAAGAAGACTTGGAGCTTTCAATCTCTTTTAATCAATAAGCTAAGATATTGGCTTATTGGACAGTTTTAATTTTTGTTATACAACTACACACTATTTGGAACCAGGAGTGTAGCACTATTTTTACTTTCCTTGTGCACCCTCACTTAATTCTCTTACAAAATTGCCCTCCTTCCTTTCCCAGGAGAACATCATATATCACCCAACAATGAAGCTCTTGGCCAAGGAGAGGGTTGCAGTGTTGTGTGTAGATTCAGTGTCTCCAGTGGCTTTTGAGTTTTACATTCCGACATTCAGAAAATACTTACTGAACATCCACCATGTACCTACAAATTGCTATACTTGATACCAGAAGTATAAGAAAGGAATAGAAACACTCCTGGTCTTCAGGGAGCTTATGGTTTAGTGTAGAGATCAGACAAGACCAGCAAGTCAGAAAATAACTATGATGCAAAGCAGAAAGTGGTAACTTCCTCAGAGACACAGAGAAATGAAGAGACTCTAAAGAAGGGAAAAGATACACCCCACTGGAACCAGGGAAGATTTCCTGAGTGGAATCTTAGTGGCACTGTAAACAGGGGTTAGTGATAGGTTAGGGAGAGAATTCGAGGCAGAGGACAAAGCATGGAAGTGCAAAAGTGCAGGATAGGTCTAAGAGCAAGAAATCGTGGGAAGAAAAGTAATGGAATTTCAGCCTGCAAAGGTAGGTTGGATCCGATCAAGAATGATCTTCAGGATCAGGTTAAGAAAGTTCAGTTACCTTGGATTCTCTCCTAACCTCCATAGATCTAGTGAGTCCTATTTTTATACTAGCATGTGCCCTTATGGTTAACCTGTTTATGTGCCTACCTCTTGCATTAATCTGGGAGTGATTTGAAGTCCTGGTTGATCATTTATTTTTCTATCATAGGCACCTATCAGAACACCTTTCACACAAGTTTGGTAAATGTGGCCTTAACTGAAGCCCCATTTCAGATTTTGTTTTGTTGCATGAATACCATTTATTACCTGAAAAAATATATATCTCTCTGATAGACACATGCGTGCACACACACACACACACGCACACAGTTTCATGAAGAGGCAGATATTACATGTTGGGAGTTTTTCTCTGATACTGATTTCTCAATGAATTTGGCAGGACTCATTTGATAAGAGTTGCAGCTTTAACAGACTGCAAAAGCTGTTGTCAGCCTGGTGATTACATTTTTCACATTTTCAATTTTGGGGGGGCAATAATGTGTGAAAGTTTGGATTTTTAATTACTTTAGAAGAGCAGATTACTGGCAGCATTTACTATAGCAGTTTTAAATGGAAGAGAAAACACTTTTTTTTAAGTGGTCCCCATTTTCTGTAGAATAAAGTCCAAATCTTTGCATGGCATTCAAGACCTGCAGGAATTTTCCCAAAGGAATCCTTCAAGCTCATCTTCTGTCACTCTGTCCCTCATGTCTAGAGAAGTCCTCACTCTTGTCAGGCTATGTCATGAATTCCAATCTTCCTGTCTTTGCCCGTGCTTTTCATTCTGCTTGTATATAGATTAGGGTAACCTAGCAATAAACTCCCAAATCTCAGGGGTTTAATATGGTTAAAGCTGATTTATTTTTTGCTCAGATAGTAGTCAAATGCAGTTGCTTCTAGAGGGTGGCCTTTCTCCACCCTCAGGGACTCAGGTTTTCAGGGACCCAGATTTCTCCATCTTTGGATCAACCATCTTCACACTGACTCCTAAGATTGTCCTAGTCATCTCCAGTGTAGCCATTGGAAGAGAGGGCACAGAAGGTCATGAGTCAGAGGCTTAATGTACCAGGCCTGGTGCCCACATTTCATTGGTCAGAGCAGAGACACATAGTATGGCAGCTGTAAAGAAGCCTGGGAAGCATAGTGTAGCAGTGGGCCTGGGAGAAAAAGGAAGTGGTTTTTGGAGACTAGCTAACCAGTGTCCTCCACAGTCTTTCCTTCTGGTCACAAATGATCTGTTCTTCCTCTCTTACACAGAACACACTTACACGTTCCCCAGGGAGGCAAACCCAAGACCTGGACAGGCAACCCCAAAACTCATGAGGTCAATGCAGCTGCAGCAGCAGCAGCAGCAGCAGCAGCAGCAGCAGCAGCACAAAGTTCAGGGTCTGCATATGATGCTCTGTCTTCTCCATGGTGTCTGGATGGGGCTTCTGGTGGCAACCTGTGAATAAAACGACAGGCTATTCATCCCTTCCTCTCTCAATACACAGTGGTGGAGCAGTGGCAGGAGGACTATTGTAAAAACTATCTTTTATTTTTATTTTTAAGACAGGGTCTTGTTCTGTAGCCCAGGCTGCAGTGTAGTGGCAAAATCATGGCTCATTGCAGCCTCGCCCTCCTGGGCTCAAGCCATCCTCCCACTTCAGCCTCCCTAGCAGCTGGGACTACAGGCATGCACCACCATGCTGGCTAAATTTTTTCTGTTTTTTTGTAGAGATAGGGTCTCACTATGTTGCTAGGCTGGTCTTGAATTCCTGGGCTCAAGCGGTCCTCCTGCCTTGGCCTCCCAAAGTGCTGGGACTCTAGGTGTGAACCACCATGCCCAGCCAAAACTGTCTTTTAGAAAAGAGAACGAAAAACACTCAGCAATTACTGGTTGCTGGAACATATGGAATCCTATCAAGCAGGCATTATGAAGGCAGTCTATCCTGTGGGTGGGGAAGTTCCTTGATTAGATTCTGATTCTGCTTTCTGGGATGGACTCCCTAGCCCACGGCCCTTGGTCCATCCCCTGGGAGGGTCTTCATGTCTTGTCCTCCATGGCCACATCTGAAGAGGCCCTTTGAGAGTGTATTCTTGAGGGCCTTCCTGTTTATGTAAGTGCGGGGTTCTGAGGATTGCTTTAATGCTCAAATAGTCAAAGACTTTTTCAGGTTGGGATCATATTTATTTGATGTACAATTTACTCAGAAACTTGGGAAGTTTCTGACCTGTTGGCTTCCAGTCAGTTCCCCGTGCCGGTAAATATATCCAAAGTTTGGCTAGATGTCCTTCTCAAGTCCCATTTATTTATTTGCTTCCTTACCCCCATGCCCTTCTTTCTCAATTTAATAGTAGTTACCTTGAGGCCAGTAGGTTTGGGTGGAAAGGCCACATCTTTAATGTAATATTTGCAACAATGCTGAGGTTTTTAAAAAATTTAAATTATTCTTATTTATTGCTAATTTTATTATAGAAAGTAATGCAATATTAAAATATGTCATCAGTAAATTAGTATTTACTTAAAAATCTGTTACAGGTAAAATGTAGCATATAGAACATTCATTAAACATAAATTTTAGGAAAATTTTAAGAGTTTTTGAGAATGGAAATTATAAGTTTATGCTAAAGAGAATTCTACTTTTTGATAAGATGTGTCTTAAAATATTATGAAAAATATTTTTATCCTGAAAACTGCATCATGGAAGACTACCCAGATTCCTCTAAAACCATGGTTTCTAGTCATCCAATTGCTGTTTTGGTAACATTAAGAAGAAAGTGCATTTACAATTTTATACTGCAATCATCTGTTGAGAAATTAGGATAGAATAAATGTTGAAATATACATCAGGCTTACCATTACTTATAATTTTAAAAAAAGAGAATGCGTTTTCATTCATTTAATCTTTAAAAATGCACAATTGAAATGTACACTTAAATCTTATTCTAATATTCCAAAATGCTTGGAAACATTTTCTTGTAGCACTGAAAATCCAGCCTAATGCTTTTAGTAATAGTAATTGTAACCAAATGAAGTTAGTATTTTGTGGGGTTAATAGTTCACAGGACTTAATTTCTTTGAAAGTGTGATGAAGTGGCCCATCTGTCCATTTGTGTATATAGTCTGAAAATATGGTTCTGCACAATGGACATATTTTCTGTTAAACCATAGGGCACTGGACTATTTATGAAATGTTTGTGAACTGATGGGAAGAATAAGCTTCTGAAATTCCACCTGATGTATTGAACACATCTGAACAAGCTGCTCAGTAACTTTGTTGCATAAAAAATATTCACAAAAACCTATTTGAAAGTTCCAGATAGCCAAAAAATCCAAAAACTTTAAAATGAGGTAGAATAAAGCTGGGCATATCCTGAAAATCTATCTGGTAATATTACCAAACTCTCCATAGTCACTAAGGTAACAAGACCACAGTGGTGTGGGAACAAAATTCAGTAATACTGACATAATTTTTCTAATAGGCATATACCAGTAAACCCTCGGATTTAAAAAGGTATGATGAAATAAGGCATCAATATTACTCTCTGTAATATGATTAGCAATACATAAAAAGAGCTTATAAAAAGAAATTTTAGAATGAAGTCTGTAATTCCAGTAATCCAAAGTACTTCCTAGAAGCTCAAGCGATCCAAAGCAAGATTTAGAAAGATTAAGCTGTCAGAAAGTGACTGGGAATGAAAGAGAACAGAAGGTCCTGCTAAGAATACCAGTAACCAAGCATGCTGACTTTGAGCACCTCTCTTTTAGAAAAGCCTGATTTACAATGCTTTTGTTTGCATGCATAAATGTTGTTAGAAGCCAGTTCCAAGAGAAATTCCTTATATTTCTGGAGCTTGGATTCTCAGTACATTATTTAGGTGTGGAGCTTAGCCAGATACAAACGTCTCCAAAACTAAGGCAACAGTTTTAGCAAATGTTTCGCCTGTGTTTAATGTGGGCGTTCATCTTTATAGCTCTGTTGTAGTAGCCTCTGTAAGTCTTGAAGTCAAATGGAGAAAGGCCCTCAACTTTGTTCTTTTTCAGTTGTTTTGACCATCATAGGCCTTTTGCAGTTCTACAACGATTTTATTTTTCTTATTTTTTGAGATGGAGTCTCGCTCTATCACCCAGGCTGTTGTGCAGTGGCACGATCTCTGCTCACTGCAACCTCCTCCCAGGCTCAAGCGATTCTTCTGCCTCAGCCTCCTCAGCTGGGATTACAGGCACCCACCACCACACCTGGCTAATTTTTGTATTTTTAGTAGAGATGGAGTTTCACACATGTTGCCCAGGCTGGTCTTGAATTTCTGACCTCAAATGATCTGCTTACCTCAGCCTCCCAAAATGCTGAGATTACAGGCTACATGGATTTTAGAATAATAATTTCAATTGCTCAAAAAAAAAAAAAAAAAAAAAAAAAAACAACTCTGCTGGGATCAGGAAATGAAGCTGGGAAAGTAGGGGCTCAGAAAGTAGAGTTGGTGAATCAAGAAAGAGTGACTAATAGCCCTCTTGAAATACAGGCCTGGTGCACTAGTCAGAGCTCCATGGAATCTGCTGGGGAGGGACTGCAAAGGGGGCTAGTGTAGATGTCTACAGAAGCTTGTGGCCTGTCCTAGCTGTTGCCTCTGTGGGTTTGCAGTAGGCATCTAGTCATGGGTTCTGTTGGTCAGCAGGGTTGGCTGATGGGAAGAACAGCTGGGTGCAGAGGCAGAAGAGGATATAGAATTGAGAGGAAGATCAAGGAGAGGTTGATACCTGCTGGCACCTGTGTCTGTCTTTTATCACCTTTAACAGTGATGACCTTAAGAGTATAATGGCTACTGTTTCACATCACCTTACAAATCTTGTACAATTTTCTCTTTTGGCCCAACCTAACCCAGATTCAAATAGGGAAGGAGATTCTAAAATGTAGTTCCAACTTAGCCAGACTGTTACAAAATGAAACTACCTTATCTTTTACTGCTGTCTTTGCCTTACTGTCTTCACTTAGTCATCAATTCCTGTTGATTCACATCCTTAATATCTCTGGATTATGACTCTTTCTCTTCTTTGCCATTGCCCTCCCTTAGTTCAAACATTCATGCATTTTATGCTTGAATTACTGTATGCTGTGGTTTGGATTTGGTTTCTTTGTCCTTACTGAAACTCATGTTTTAATTTGGTTCCCAATGTGGCAGTGTTGGGAGGTGGGGCCTAGTGGGATGCATTGGTTATGAGGAAAGATCCCTCATTAATGGCGTGGTACCGTTCTTTCAGTAGCGAGATCTTACTCTTAAGAGACCAGATTAGTTCTTGAGGGAAGGATTAGTTCCCCAGAAAGTGGGTTGTTATAAAGCCAGGAGCCCCCTCAGGTCTTCTGCTCTTTGCATGTGTCAGCTTTCTGTTTGACCTTCAATGACATGTTGTGAGGGAGCACAAAAGCCATTTTCAGAAGCAAGTGCCATGCCCTTGAACTTCTCAGCCTACAGTACCATGAGCTAAATAATCCTCTTTTCTTTATAAATTACCCAGTCTCAGGCATTTTGTTATAGCAACATAAAATGGACTAAGTCACTGTAATAGCGTCCTAACTGGCAGGTTCATGAAGTATGGCTATGTAGGTTGTGCATTGCACAGCACCAGGAGTTGCCATTCACAGACCACAATTTAATGGCTCTTCCTAGAGTTGTACAGAATACAACATACAGATGCATAAATAGTGGTCCTGTCTAAGGTCTGTCCCCTCCCCTCACCTCCAGTAGTTTGGACAATCCTTTAAAAAATAAAATTCACCATGTCATTCTTCTACCTAAAATCCTTCTTGTTCTCTCGCGGCCTTCAAGGTAAAGTTCAAATTCCTTAGTGTAGCATAAAATCTGTTCATGATTAGCAGATGAGCCTAGGCTCTGGAATCAGAATTTCTAAGTTGTGGTACTATCTTATCCACTTGCAAAATATATGACCTTGGATAAGTCACTTAGTCTCACTGGGCTTTTTTTTCTTTAGCTGTAAAATGGGGAAAGGGAGGATAAGAATAATGCTTTTTCATCATTTTTTGTCAGGATTCAATAAGATATAATGCACTTAGTAAAGTGGCTGGTACATGCTAGGTTTTCAATAATATATGTTGAAATAGTATTATTATTCTTTCTATAGTGCAGTCTCTCACCACTGTCCATCCCCAGCCCAACTATACTTCAGCTAAACCAAACTTCTTGTAATAGTTCTCCATATTGTGACCCATTCTGCCTCTGTGCCTTCTACCTGAAATACCCTTTTTTTCTTCTCCTGTATAGAATCTGCTCATTCTCTAGGACCCAGGAGCTCATTGTCACTTCCTTCTGGAAGACTCCTTTGATGTTTGGTTTGTCAGCCTCATTTAGTGGCTGCTACCTTGGACTGTCAGTCAGTGTTTGATGACATTACAATAAATTATATTTTTCTGTTACCTTCTTAATTCCCCCCACTATATAAATGTATTAGTCAGGATTCTCCATAGAAACAGAACCAATAGGATATAGATGTATAAAGGGAGATTTATTGTGGGGATTGGCTCATGCACTTATGGAGTCTGAGAAGTTCCATGATATGCCATCTGCAAGCTAAAGAACTGGGACAGTTATAATTTAGTCTGAGGCCAAAGGCCTGAGAACTGGTGGGCTGCTGATGTAAGTTCCAGAGTCCAAAGGCATGAGAACCAGGAGCTCTAATGTCTAAGGGCAGGAGAAGATGGAGGTACCAGCTCAAACAGAGAGAAAATTTGCCCTTCCTCTAGTTTTTTATTTTAATCACCCATCAGTGTATTGGGTGATGGCTTGCCAACAGTGGTGGGAGCATCTTCTTTATTCAGCCTACTGATTCAAATGCTAATCTCCTTCAAAAACACCTGCAGACACACCCACAAATACTATTTTGCCAGCTATCTGGGGATACCTTAACCCAGTCAACTCAATCCCACAAAGTTAACCATTACAATAAACTATAGACTATCTCTTCTACTAGACGATGAACTCTAGACAATGTTTTCCTTGAGGATTAGAACTCTTTTTGTCTTTGTATCTTTAGCTCCAAAACTATACCACAAAGTTCTCCTAAATGTTTGCTAGCAAGTTCTTAAAAATGTTTATTGAATTAATGAATGGTGATAAATGATGAAGAATCTAACAGGCATTGATATACTTGTTGAGAAATATGAAGACAATGCATAATAGCAGGAATTTTTAGAATTCTGAAATGTGATGATTTAGTAGATTTTGAAATATAATTTGTTCTTATTAAGAATGGAAGTTCTCTTAATAGAAAGAATTATTAAGGAGTTTTTTTTGTCAAGGTATTGTTTATAGAATTTGTTCAATATCCATTACTTTAAGGCCTCTTACAAAAATATTGGATAATCCATAAAAATTTCTCTAAGAATATTGTGTTTGTTAGTGGTCAATTTTAATACTTAAAAATATAAAGTTGCTATCCTTGGCAATCTGGATCAACATCTTGGCAGCTATCTGTTAATTATATCTGTATGAGCTCAATATTTTGACAAGTTACCTTACCTCAGTCAGTAGTTTATTCTTGAAGTTTCTGATGATAGTCTTTTAATAAAAAAAAGTAATTACTTTCTGAGGTATTTTTTCCCTCTCAAATGTCAGATTTCCATGTACTGAATATGCTTGAAATAAAGCTCTCCCTCTCCCTCTCCCTCTCCCTCTCCCTCTCCCTCTCCCTCTCCCTCTCCCTCTCCCCACGGTCTCCCTCTCCCGCTCTTTCCACGGTCTCCCTCTGATGCCGAACCGAAGCTGGACGGTACTGCTGCCATCTCAGCTCACTGCAACCTCCCTGCCTGATTCTCCTGCCTCAGCCTGCCGAGTGCCTGCGATTGCAGGCGTGCGCCGCCACGCCTGACTGGTTTTTGTATTTTTTTGGTGGAGACGGGGTTTCGCTGTGTTGGCCGGGCTGGTCTCCAGCTCCTAACCGCGAGTGATCGGCCAGCCTCGGCCTCCCGAGGTGCCGGGATTGCAGACGGAGTCTCGTTCACTCGGTGCTCAATGGTGCCCAGGCTGGAGTGCAGTGGCGTGATCTCGGCCCGCTACAACCACCTCCCAGCCGCCTGCCTTGGCCTCCCAAAGTGCCGAGATTGCAGCCTCTGCCCGGCTGCCGCCCCGTCTGGGAAGTGAGGAGCGTCTCCGCCTGGCCACCCATCGTCCGGGATGTGAGGAGCCCCTCTGCCTGGCTGCCCAGTCTGGAAAGTGAGGAGCGTCTCTGCCCGGCCGCCATCACATCTGGGAAGTGAGGAGCGTCTCTGCCCGGCCGCCCATCGTCTGAGATGTGGGGAGCACCTCTGCCCTGCCGCCCCGTCCGGGATGTGAGGAGCGTCTCTGCCCGGCCGCCCCGTCTGAGAAGTGAGGAGACCCTCTGCCTGGCAACCGCCCCATCTGAGAAGCGAGGAGCCCCTCTGCCCGGCAGCCGCCCCGCCCGAGAAGTGAGGAGCCCCTCCGCCCAGCAGCCACCCTGTCTGGGAAGTGATGAGCGTCTCCGCCCGGCAGCCACCTCGTCCGGGAGGGAGGTGGGGGGGTCAGCCCCCCGCCTGGCCAGCCGCCCCATCCGGGAGGGAGGTGGGGGGTCAGCCCCCCGCCCGGCCAGCCGCCCCGTCCGGAAGGGAGGTGGGGGGGGTCAGCCCCCCGCCCGGCCAGCCGCCCCGTCCGGGAGGGAGGTGGGGGGGTCAGCCCCCCGCCTGGCCAGCCGCCCCGTCCGGGAGGGAGGTGGGGGGGTTAGCCCCCCGCCTGGCTGGCCACCCGGTCCGAGAGGTGAGGGGCGCCTCTGCCCGGCCGCCCCTACTGGGAAGTGAGGAGCCCCTCTGCCCGGCCAGCCGCTCCGTCCGGGAGGGAGGTGAGGGGGTCAGCCCCCCGCCCGGCCAGCCGCCCCGTCCGGAAGGGAGGTGGGGGGGTCAACCCCCGCCCGGCCAGCCGCCCCGTCCGGGAGGGAGGTGGGGGGGTCAGTCCCCCGCCTGGCCAGCTGCCCTGTCCGGGAGGTGAGGGGCGCCTCTGCCTGGCCACCCCTACTGGGAAGTGAGGAGCCCCCCCGCCCGGCCAGCCACCCCGTCTGGGAGGGAGGTGGGGGGTTAGCCCCCCGCCTGGCCAGCCGCCCCGTCCGGGAGGTGAGGGGCGCCTCTGCCCGGCCGCCCCTACTGGGGAGTGAGGAGCCCCTCTGCCTGGCCAGCCGCTCCGTCCGGAAGGGAGGTGGGGGGGTCAGCCCCCCGCCCGGCCAGCCGCCCCGTCCGGGAGGGAGGTGGGGGGGTCAGCCCCCCGCCCGGCCAGCCGCCCCATCTGGGAGGGAGGTGGGGGGGTTAGCCCCCCGCCTGGCCAGCCGCCCCGTCCGGGAGGTGAGGGGCGCCTCTGCCCGGCCGCCCCTACTGGGAAGTGAGGAGCCCCTCTGCCCGGCCAGCCGCTCCGTCCGGGAGGGAGGTGGGGGGGTCAGCCCCCCGCCCGGCCAGCCGCCCCGTCCGGGAGGTGAGGGGCGCCTCTGCCCGGCCGCCCCTACTGGGAAGTGAGGAGCCCCTCAGCCCGGCCAGCCGCCCCGTCCGGGAGGGAGGTGGGGGGGTCAGCCCACCGCCCAGCCTGCCGCCCTGTCCGGGAGGGAGGTGGGGGGTCAGCCCCCCGCCTGGCCAGCTGCCCCGTCCGGGAGGGAGGTGGGGGGGTCAGCCCCCCGCCGGCCAGCCGCCCCGTCCGGGAGGGAGGTGGGGGTTCAGCCCCCCACCTGGCCAGCCACCCCATCCCGGAGGTGAGGGGCGCCTCTGCCCGGCCGCCCCTACTGGGAAGTGAGGAGCCCCTCTGCCCGGCCACCACCCCGTCTGGGAGGTGTACCCAACAGCTCATTGAGAACGGGCCATGATGACAATGGCGGTTTTGTGGAATGGAAAGGGGGGAAAGGTGGGGAAGAGATTGAGAAATCGGATGGTTGCCGTGTCTGTGTGGAGAGAGGTAGACATGGGAGACTTTTCATTTTGTTCTGTACTAAGAAAAAATTCTTCTGCCTTGGGATCCTGTTGATCTGTGACCCTACCCCCAACCCTGTGCTCTCTGAAACATGTGCTGTATCCACTCAGGGTTGAATGGATTAAGGGCGGTGCAAGATGTGCTTTGTTAAACAGATGCTTGAAGGCAGCATGCTCGTTAAGAGCCATCACCACTCCCTAATCTCAAGTACCCAGGGACACAAACACTTCGGAAGGCCGCAGGGTCTTCTGCCTAGGAAAACCAGAGAACTTTGTTCACTTGTTTATCTGTTGACCTTCCCTCCACTATTGTCCTGTAACCCTGCCAAATCCCCCTCTGCGAGAAACACCCAAGAATGATCAATAAAAAAAAAAAAATAATAATAATAGTAATAAAAAAAAGAAATAAAGTACATATGTAAGATTTTTTATATTAAAAATGTCTGAAGCAAAAATCAGTAACTTAAAATTTGAAATAAAAATTCAAGTGTATAACTTGATATCAGAAGATACTAAGTCTAAGCACTTTTGTGGGCTGTAAATCTTGACCTCTTCTAATAACCTGTCTTTTCTTCAAATAGGTTCTTGCATTGGTAAAAGTTTAAAGAAATATGAATATATATGACTGTGACAATAAGAAAATTAAAAAAATGAAAATAATCACTCTCAACAGCAGTATTGTTTTTTGTTAGGCTCAGTGATTCTAACTGCCACCTAATGCATCAGAATTCTAAGATTAAGAAGAGTAAGTTGCGCCCGGCGTGGTGGCTCACACCTGTAATCCCAGCACTTTGGGAGGCCAAGGCGAGCGGATCACGAGGTCAGGAGATCGAGACCATGGTGAAACCCCGTCTCTACTAAAAAAATACAAAAAATTAGCTGGGCGCGGTGGTGGGCGCCTGTAGTCCCAGCTACTCGGGAGGCTGAGGCAGGAGAATGGCGTGAACCCAGGAGGCAGAGCTTGCAGTGAGCCGAGATCGCACCACTGCACTCCAGCCTGGGTGACAGAGCGAGACTCTGTCTCAAAAAAAAAAAAAAAGAAGAAGAGTGAGTTGCTTTATTTTTGCGTCTTACAAATGAATAAGAATAAATGAAAATCTCATTACAGAAATGGGCAAGGGCATATCAAAGGAGTCAGAAAAGAAGAATAAAAATGGCCCATAAATATATGAAAATATTTTATTTTATTTCTATTTTTATTTTTTAAAATTAATTTATTTTTATTTGAGACAGAGTCTCGCTCTGTCGCCTAGGGTGGAGTACAGTGGTGCAATCTCAGCTCACTGCAACCTCCGCCTCCAGAGTTCAAGCAATTCTCTTGCCTCAGACTTCCGAGTAGCTGGGATTACACACGTGAGCCACCACGCCTGGCTAATTTTTGTATTTTTTTAGTAGAGATGGGTTTTCACCATACTGGCCAGGCTGGTCTCAAACTCCCAACCTCAGATGATCCACCCGCCTTGGACTCCCAAAGTGCTGGGATTATAGGCGTGAGGCACCGTGTGCAGCCAGTATATGAAAATATTTTAATCTTACTAGTAAAGAAATGGAAGCTAAAACAATGTGAGATAACATTTTTAACCGATTGCAATAGCAAAGTGTTAGAAGACATGGACATTTGCATCCATTGCTTTTGGGAGTGTAAATCTGTAGTCTTTCTCTGCAAGTTGATAGTATATGTGAAAAGGTTTAGAAATGCTGTTAGCTTTGCCTCTGGAATCTTCTAGAAATTTATTCCAAAAAAATAATAGGACAAATGCACGCATGTATACATTATAGGATATTCACTGCAACATTGTTTATGGAATGATATTGGGTAAGTGACCTCCTTTTGTCTGGCACCCTGTTTCTGTGTGGAAGAATAGCCACTTCTGTAATGCTTCTGAGCCCACTTCCACCACACAATTCTCTCCAGGGAAAAGAAGTAACTTGTTTCGTTGATGAGTCAGGGCTCTGCTCTCTCCATTCTTCCACTTTGGGATCTGTCTGCTTGCAGACAGCTGTGCTCTCATGGACTCCCTGCCAAGTGAAGCTTTTATAGGGAAGGCCTCCTTTTATGGGAGAGGCTGGCAGTTTTCCAATTCTGCCTGTGCCTGTGTGGAAAACCCTGTTTCGTTGCAGGTACCGTGTTTCGGCTGCACACCTGAGACATGTCATCCATCCAACTTTTATTTTAAAAAAGGGCTGATGTTTTGATTTCCATTCGTCTGACTCCCCTCTATTGCTTAGTTGGTATTGAACCAGGGCCTCTTGACACCCCAAGAAGTAACCATAATAACAGCAAAACAAAAACTGGATATCCCAAAATATGGGATTGATTAAAATGGTATGTCTGTAAAATTGAATAGGATGCAGTTATTCAAAATGATCCTGTTGAGGCATATACTGGTAAATAAGGAAAAATGAATTCTAGCAGAGCATTTTGCATATGAACACACCTATCCATGTATATAGTCTGCTTTTTCCTCTCTTTTTCTCCCTTCTTTCTTCACCTATATTTTCTGAAGCTTCTGTAACTACTTTTGTTAAAAGTAAAGTAAAAATGGGTTAATGACATTCTTGCCTCTGGTTGATGGGGGCTGGCACATGCTTTACTTTATTCTTTTGTCTCTCAGGCAGTTTCCTTGGTGGGGTAAGCAGGGTCTTGGTCACAGGCAGGTCGAGAATTGATTCAGCTTTCCCTAGCTGGTCACCTCCTTTACATGGCCACCTCTCACAGGACAAGAACGCCTGGTGATTTGTGGCTACTGACTCCAGCCCCTTACCTTCTCTGCAGATTCTCACCTGGTCAGAAAGAAGTTCACCTGTGGGCCCAAAGGAGGCAATAGTCATCTCACTCCTCCACTGCCCCGTTTCATCTCCTTCCCAGGAGGCTGAAGCTTCTGCCTGAGGAGAAAGCCTCAGCCGCCCTGGAGCTGTGGAGGAATGAGAAAATACTCCCACTCAGGAGAATAAACCTGTAGATAATAACAAGATCAGGGTGGGGAGCTGGTGCACGGAGTAACCACTAATTCATGGAGATGCCTAAATCATCATCATTTGCAATGGCTCCTGGGAAATGGAATTTTCCACATAACTGAATTCTCTAGATAGCTAGTGTTTACTATTTTAAGATCCTATATTACTTTTCTTAATCATTTTTAATGGAAATCTTATGGAAGCATTTTCAATCTAGTTCAATAAACATTTAACATGTTCTTGATGACTCAGTGCCATCCTTGTAAAGAGTATTTTATTGTGCTCTACAAGGGTGATGTTCTTTGAGCTCATTAAACCATGGAATCCTGAAGCGCCACTGCTGGTTATTGTTCTTTCAAGGTCACACCTGTGTTTTTTAGACCGTTGGCCTACTTGCCTTGCTGAGAACTGTTCCATCTGAGAACCTGTGTATTCTAGTTCTTTTGAGACCCTGCTATATTGTGTAAGCATTTGATTGGGAAGGGCTCTGATCGACATCAAGATTCAGCAGCTTGTGGCAGATATATCTCTGCTGATGTGAGGCTGTTTTCATTTGTTTATGAGTTTGCTGCTGGGTTTTGGCTACTGTGGTTATGGTGGTCAGCAATCTGATCTCTGATTAAATAGGTCATTCTTACAAGATTCCTATTCATCTTTTTCACAACCAAATTAAAACACATTTTCCTTTACAAACAGGCTTCGTTATAGATTAATGATCATTTACATGATAATTTTAGAAAGTGTGTTTCAAACAAATGCAGTAAAATTTCTAATCTCATTCACAATAAAACATTAATGAAGTTCAGAGTCTGTTCCTGAAGCTATACGACTAGAAATCACAAGCTATTTCTAAGAGAATTCCATGAAAACAATTGAATGATCATGCATTCATTAATTATAACTATTCAACTTAACTAAATAGATTCTTTATTGGGTTTCCATTGCCTTAAATATAAAGCTCAATGTCTTTAACATTGTATAAGTTAGTTTTGCTGTCTAAAACCACCCAAAACATAGGCGTTTAAAATAAAACAGTGTTTTATTACATTTCATGATTATATGGACCAGTGAGCAATTCTTTTGGTCTGGGTTGGCTTGGCTGGAATTGGATGGTCTAAGTTGGCCTCACTAACATGCCTGGGGTCTCACCTGAGATGACTGGGATGACTGAGGTCTCTCTCCACAAAGTCTCATGCTCCAGGAGGCTTGCTTGAATATGTCACATGGCAGCAGGAGGGTTTCCAGCAGCAAGAGAGGGCAAACTCCAATACACATGTACCTCTCAAGTCGCTACTTGTGTCACATTTGCTAATGTTCCATTGTCCAAAGCAAGTTACAATGGCTTGTATTTGTGGGGATGGGACTAGGCATGTGCATGGATATGGGAAGGCATGGTTTGCAGGGGCCATTACTGCAACCACGGACCACAGCATGTTCCAAACTATTACTCTAGCCCTGCAGTTCCCAGACTGGCTGAGGGGCCCAGGGATGCCACAGTGAATTCACAGGGGTGTTGTGGGATATTTTAAAGTTTCTAGGGACACATAGTTATACTCAACAACTACTGGACATCTAACAATCTATTGGCTTTATGTAGTTTGCAATGTCAACATCATTATATTCCTTTCGGAGTGAGCTGTCATGTCTTTGCAAAGCTGGATTTTTGTGGTTGCTGTGGTAAAAAGCAAGTACTGCATAAAAATCAATGTGGAACAGCAGATAACGGTCATGGTGTCCAATATGATCCCAAGATATCAGAAGTTATGCAGTGCCTAATGCCTAACAGGTTCTTATATCCCATTATTGTGGTTAAGAGTGAAACAAAATATTATCTTAAAAAATTTGTGTATTTTTTTTTTTTTTTTTTGAGACAGAGTCTCACTGTGTGACCCAGGCTGGAGTGCAGTGGTGCGATCTCAGCTCAATGCAACCTTTGCCTCCTGGGTTCAAGTTATTATCATGCCTCAGCTTCCTAAGTAGCTGGGATTACAGGCATGCGCCATCACACCCGGCTAATTTTTGTATTTTTAGTAGAGACGCGGTTTTGCCATGTTGGCCAGGCTGGTCTTAAATTCCTGACCTCAAGTGATCCACCTGCCTCGGCCTCCCTAAGTGCTGGGATTACAGGCATGAGCCACCACACCTGGCCATGTATTATGTTTTAAGTGTTTAAATGTATTATGTCTAAGTTGTTAGAACATACATACTTACTAAGTTTTCTGTGTTGAAGCACTTAGTAAATGGAGCTATTAGGTATTTCTTTTGGTCTGGGGTATTGTGAACAAATCAAGACACATGCCATGAACCAAGAAAAGTTGGTAACTTCTATTCTAACCAAATTTTCTACTGCTCATGAAAGAAGAAAGTTAGGAAATAAGGCAAATTTTATGAACAGGTGAATGGATTCAGTTTTGCATATATTGAGTCCGAGAATCTTGTGAGCCATTCAGGAAAAGATACAGGACTGAGTGAGATTCAATAGAATGTTTGGAGTGGAGTGAATTTCATCCTTGAATAATCATGTGTATGCACTCTTCTTGATTGCTCTGAGTCTTGTACATACTCAAGAATTAATTAGAAAGGAAAAAATCAATTTATTTTCCATATAATCAGTGCTCAATCCCAGAGAGGGATTAATAATATCTAAATAAAATTTATAATATCAGTTGCTAGAGAGGCTAAATATTAGGGAAGGAACCTAATATTTATTGTTATCTACTATGTACCAAATGATGCTAGTTGCTTTACGTATGTTAATTTATGAAATTCTCAAAACAAATTTGCAAAAAGGACATTCTCGGTTTACTTTTTTATTGTGGTAAAATATCTACAACATAAAATTGACCATTTCTGCAACTTTTTAATGCATACTTTAGTAGCATTAAGTATATTCATATTGTTGTGCAACCATCACCAGTACCGATCTCCAGGCCTTTTTTCTCATCCCAGATTGAAACTCTGTACCCATTAAACAGTAACTCCCATTTTCCAGCTTTTGCTTCTGTGAATTTGACTATTTTGGGTACTTTATGTAAGTGCAATCATAAAATATTTGTCCTTTTATGTCTGACTTGTTTAACTTAGCACAGTATCTTCAAGGTTTATCCATGTTGTAGCATGTATCAGAATTTCATTCCTTTTGAAGCTCAATAATATTCCGTTGTATGTATACCACCATGTTATGCTCATCCATTCATCTGTCAGTGGACATTTGGGATGTTTCTGCCTTTCGGCTTTTGTGAATAATGCTACCATGAACATTGGTGTACAAACATCTCTTCAAGTCCCTGCTTTCAATTCTTTGGGGTATATACCTAGAAGTGGAATTGCTGGATCTTGTGATAGTTCTACGTTTAATTTTGTGAAGAAATGTAATACTGTTTTCCACAGTGGCTGCGCCATTTTGCATTTCCTGCAGCCATGTGCAAGTGTTCCAATTTCTCCATACTTTTGCCAACACTTGTTATTTTCTGTGTTTTTCATGACTAGCCGTCTGAGTGGGTATGAAGTGATAGCTCATTGTAGTTTTGATTTTCATTTCTGTAATGATTACTGATGCATCTTTTCATGTAGTTACTAGACATTTGTATTTCTATTTTGGAGAGATGTCCATTCAAGCCCTTTGCCCACTTTTTTGTTGGATTGTTTGTTTTCTGTTGTTGAGTTTGGCTTAAAATTTTTGCAAATGTTAAATAGATGCATTTTAATTTTCCTCTTAAGTCTTTTGTGTGTGTGTGTGTGTGTGTGTGTGTCTGTGTGTGTGCAAACAGCAGGCCTCTAAGGGGGCAGCATGAGGTTCATTGTCCTGGGGAGAGAGAAGATGAGCTCTTGGCTCTTGACCTCTTAGGTGTTGGAGAGAGAGAGAGAGAGAGAAAGAGAGAGAGAAAGAGAATTTGCTAAATTACCTTATTTAGTATTTCACACATTGCTAGCTGAGCCCAGAAAACTCTTACCATAGTTCTCCTCATATGTAGAGAAGACGCCCCTGTGCATAGTAAGGCTTAACTCCCAGATTAGCATCAGGTAGTAGGAGGCTATGATATAGAGAAAGTAAAGAAAAGCCTCACCCATCCCCTGCCTTTTTGGCTAAGAAGGTTGTGGAATGGAATAGAGAGAAAAGTAATTTTTTGTAATTAATTTCTATAATTTTTTTCCCACTTGGCTTGGAAAGAGGGAGCTGTGTTACAAAAGTGAGAGGAATAGCAAGGGCAAAGAGGTGAGCTATTGCTCATTTCCAAATTGAGTGTCCTAGAAAGTACATCTCTTGTCCTGCCCACCTGTACCAACTTAGGGTAAGACTACAACATCTTGGCCATGCAGCATGATCAGACAGAAGGAGAAATTGTGGCTTTGTTTTCCTACGTTGCTCCCAGTTTCCATGTTTTATGGACACTGTGACAAGAACCAGTAGGGTTTTCAGGTATCCTCTGCCTATCCTGCCTCAACAAGTCAGGGTGGACTACGAGACCAGTGGACTGGGTGAGAGAGAGAGCAGTCACTCCTCAGTCTGTAGCCAACATAGCAGGAATGAGACTGATTCATGTATAGGTGCTATTAAGTCCTGACCAAGCAAGAAGCCCCAGTGAATAATTGTCATTGTCCTGGTGACCGGTAGTAACTTCCTGATGCATGTCAATGGCCAGTATGGGGAGAGGAGGCTCTTACTCCAGTGCCATGATGACCCATCAACACTCCCTCTCCTCAGATATCCAGATGCCATCTTAAGGAAAGGAGCAGGGGAAGGAGGCAACCGTCTGAAGGCCAGAATTGGCTGGTCCCAGTGCAAAATGAAAATGCAAGTTCCTTGTTCTAAAATTTAAAATTTCAAAACTGTGTCAGCAGAGCATTGAACCAGGCGTGGGGTCCTTCTGAGTATAGGTCCCTGTGCAACTCCACAGGTCGCATGCCCATGAAGCCAGTTCAGCTGAGAATCTAAATATTTTTTTTTTTCCCTGGAGATTGAGGTTGTCAACATTACCCAAAAGGATTATTTTAATGATCAGATAGGATTAAATTTAAACTGCATCGGACATATAGTTAATTCTTTTTCCATTAACCAGTGAGTGAGTTTTTGGGAGAAATGCCAGATTAGATTATGGATAATCAAGACATTAGTGAGTTGAATATGAGTTAAATTTGTGGTCCTGTGGTAAAGACCTAATTTTCTCACTTTTATAGGAGAAGAACTGGTGATCAGAGAGGTTAAGGGATTGTCCAACGTCGCTCAGGTGAAATTGAGTATATCGAAGTGAAATTGAAATTGAAATCAAAATGTGATTCCAAAACTTTGACTTGTTTCCCGTCTTCTGATGCAGATGATACTAAGATCAAAGCTAAGCCTAAAACTTGAACTTTGAAGTGAGATTTTTTTTTAAATATGTTTGTTTTCTGAAGCACAGATAAAAGTAAACCTGGCCAGATGTGGTGGCTCACACCTGTAATCCCAGCACTTTGGGAGGCTGAGGTGGGCAGATCACGAGGTCAGAAGATTGAGATCATCCTGGCTAAACGGTGAAACCCCGTCTCTACTAAAAATACAAAAAATTAGCTGGGAGTGGTGGCATGTGCCTGTAGTCCCAGCTACTTGGGAGGCTGAGGCAGAAGAATTGCTTGAACCCTGGAGGTGGAGGTTGCAGTGAGCCCAGATCACGTCACTGCACTGGGGGACAGAGAGAGGCTCTGTCTCAAAAAAAACAAAAACAAAAACGAAACAAAAAACAAAAATTAGCTGGGCATGGTGGTGCATGTCTGTAGTTCCAGCTACTTGGGAGGCTGAGGCAGGAGAATGGCTTGAACCTGGGAGGCAGATGTTGCAGTGAGCCGAGATTGCGCCATTGCACTCCAGCAAGGGGAATAAAGCAAGAATCCGTCTTAAAAAAAAAAAAGTATACCTTATCATGAATAGAAATGATACTAGAGGGCATTTTGGACAATTGGGGAAATGTTTTTGGCTGTTTGAGGGAATGCTTGAGACATTTAGTGGGCAAAGGCTAGGGCTGCTTGAATGTTGCAATTTGCAGGCAGTCCTACACCAGGAAGAGTTATTTAATGTTCCGCATAAGTTGAATGCGTAGCTAGTGGTTCAGGTAAGTGAAAACTTGTTTATAATTATGAATCTGGAATCTAATTACATTTTACAAATACATCCACGGTATTTTTTTTGCATGCTTTAAAAATAGGCTGAATTTTCTGTGACTACTACTTTGTAAATTGATGAAAGTATACATTTGACTTGTTTGTAAGTTTACCAAGAGTTGTTCCCTATTTTGGCAAACCACATTACCCAAAGACCGTGCTGCTTTTGGCATTCCAATCACCAACACGACACACCTAAATCAGTATGCATTTGTGGGTGACAAATTCCCACTGATTCCATGCGTAGATGCATTGGCTACTTCACTGTGTCTTCTGGAATAGCTGTGCCTGAGCCTCTTGGCATATGTATTATTTTATCATAAATTCCATTCTTTTCATTTCTCATTTGTACTATAGTCAGGGCATTACACTGTTTCGTTAAATTATTTGTATATGCAGGTTACAGTTTTTTTTGGATTCCCATTTTAGGACAGTAAAGGGAGCATTAAAAAAATTTGCTACAGAAGGGGATGGGGTCTCATTGACTGAGAACCAATGAGGTCAGAGACATAAACATTTGGAATCAGTGAAGAGCAGATTTCTTTTTGCAAGAAAACCTGAATTATTGAACTTTCCCCATAGGGCTTATTGGCTATGAGGGCAATATTCTTGGGCTTGATGTGAAAGGGTTACTAGATAGATCTTTCAAGAGACTATATTCTGTGAGTTAGGAGTCAAGATGCCTGACACAATTTACTCAAGGAATTGGACTTTTCAGGTGACCTCCTTTTTTTAATATAAGTTAATTTTTGGTCTCGGCTGGACAAAAGAACCGTATTTTTGGGTTGAGGGAATAACCTTGGCAGAAAAAAAGAAAAAAACCTCTTCTGAATTAATTTCTTGAAAAAAATATCCCTTGAAAGGTAAAATAACAACTGTGTGAAACATTCATATTGAAACCCGAAGGGTCCCTGTTAACTAATTGTTGTGAGGAGGCTGAAATCAAAGAGCTTGGGGTAAGATGTCTCAATCTGCTGAGTTTCCTGCCGGACCACTATCCTTATGTAACCTCAGGATTCTGTCCTTTTTGTATAAGGGAGTGTGTTATTGCCTATTATTAGCAATGCTACTTTTGCCAGTCAATCATGTAAAAAATTGCTGAAAAGAAGGTTAAGAAAACCCACAGTACTTTACTTTGGGTTTTAGTCACATCTTCCAATCAGGGGGTTAGTCCAACTCTAGAATGACTGTTCTGCTTGATTTGACTTAGCCACCTGATTAAAGACAGTGAGTGTTACATTCTAGAAACTTGGGGTCATTCTGGGTAGTGGCCTCTGTTATGGTCATTGAAGGAAAACTCTTCCTCTCCCTCCTTCATCCCCTCTCTGTTGGATCTCCCCCTTCCCCACTTGCTGCAATGTCTCTTTGGGCCCTTGAATGCTTCCTTCCCCAGACACTTGTCTGTTAGTCATCTCAGTCTCTGGTCTGTGTGATTGGTCAATCAGGTTGGAGAAAAAGGTGGGATGGGAAAATGCCTGTGGATTTTTCAGGCAGAGTTTTTATGCCATAGGGTAGGCAGTTTAGTTTCATGTTTAAGAGCACAGTCTCTAGAACCAGACAGCCTGGATTTCAATTAATCTGGCTCAACAATGAATAGTTGTGTGACTTAAACTCTCTGTGCTGCAGTTTCCTCATCTATAAAATATAAACTCAAATACTACCTAATCCTAGGGGTTGTTATAATGATTAAATGTGTTTATATATAGTAACTAGGAAGCAAGAAGAAAACAATTTTTCTACAATACTTAGACATTTAAACAGAAGAATATTTTGTTTGCCTGTTTCCTAGTTGGTGTTTTATGGAAGATTTTTTAAACTTAATTGACTTGTTTACTCTCATGGATGATGGGACTAGGAGAACAACGTGATAATGCAAAGTAGAAAGAGTAATCAGATTGGGCTTTAGATTTACGAGTTGGGCTTGTGAAGTCTGCACCCCGGGTGGACCCATCTTAGCCCAGATGAAGTAATGACTACAGAAAATGACTGAGCTAGTGAAGTATCATTCATTTTACTTATTCAAAAATATTTATTGAGCATCTGCCACATTTCAAGCACTGTGCTAAGTAAGTCCTGTGGATACACTGATGAATAAGACAAAGGGAGTAAACAGACCATAAATAAATACGTAAAAAACTAAACAAGATAATTTCATGAGGTATGAATACTTTGAAGACTATAAAACCAAATTTATGTGATATCTAGTGACTGGGGATAGGTGGCTACTTTAATTATAGGGTTTAGAGAAGGTCTAATCATCCTCGAACTGAGTGGTAAATATAAAGATCTGGGAGGAAAACATTGCAGGTAGAATGAATACCAAGTGTAGACAAAGTCCAGTAGATGTGGGACTAGTCAGATTATTATTATTATTATTTTTATTTCCAACTTTTAGGTTCGGGGGTACATGTGTAGGATGTGCAGTTTTGTTACATACGGAAACGTGTGCCATGGTGGTTTGCTGCACAAATTGTCCCATCACCTAGGTATTAAGCCCAGCATCCATTAGCTATTCTTCCTAATGCTGTCTCTCCTCCCACCCCCCACCCTCTGACAGGCCCCAGTGTGTGTGGTTCCCCCAGTGTGTCCATATGTTCTCATTGTTCAATTCCTACTTATAAATGAGAACATTCGGTATTTGGTTTTCTGTTCCTGTGTTTATTTGCTGAGGATAATGGCTTCCAGCTCCATCCATGTCACTGCAAAGAAGATGATCTCATTCCTTTTTATGGCTGCATAGTGTTCCATGATGTATATTTACCACATTTTCTTTATCCAGTTTATCATTGATGGGCATTTGGGTTGATTCCATATCTTTGCTATTGTGAATAGTGCTGAAATGAACATGTACATTCATGTATCTTTATAGTAGAATGATTTATATTCCTTTGGGTATATACCCAGTAATGGGCTTGCTGGGTCAAATGGTATTTCCGGTTCTAGATCTTTGAGGAATTGCCACACCATCTTCCAGAATGGTTGAACTAATTTACATTCCCACTAACAGTGTGAAAGCATTCCTATTTTTCTGCAACATTTCCAGCATCTGTTTCTTGACTTTTTAATAACTGCCACTCTGACTGTCATAAGATGGTATTTCATTGTGGTCTTGCTTTGTATTTCTCTTAGTGATCAGTGATGTTGAGCTTTTTTTCATGATTTTTGGGCACATGTATGTCTTCTTCTGAGAAGTGTCTGTTCATGTCCTTTGCCCACTTTTTAATGGGGTTGTTTTTTTCTTGTAAATTTGTTTAAGTTCCTTGTAGATGCTGGATATTAGACCTTTGTCAGATGGATAGAATGCAGAAATGTTCTCCCATTCTGTAGGTTGTCTCTTTACTCTTTTTTTTTTTTTTTTTTGAGACAGAGTTTCACTCTTGTTGCCCAGCCTGAAGTGCAATGGCGTGATCTTGGCTCGCTGCAACCTCTGCCTCCTAGGTTCAAGCAATTCTCCTGCCTCAGCCTCCTAAGTAGCTGGCATTACAGGTGTGTACCAAAATGTCCAGCTAATTTTTGTATTTTTAGTAGAGAAAGGGTTTCACTATGTTGGCCAGGCTGGTCTCGAACTCCTGACCTCAGGTGATCCATCCGTCTTGGCCTCCCAAAGTGTTGGGATTACAGGGTGAGCCACTGTGCCTGGCCAGTTGTCTGTTTACTCTGATGATAGTTTCTTTTGCTGTGCAGAAGCTCTTTAGTTTAATTAGATTCCATTTGTCAGTTTTTGCTTTTGTTGTCTTCATTATGAAATCTTCGCCTGTGCCTATGTCCTGAATGGTTGCCTAGGTTTTCTTCTAGGGTTTTTCTAGTTTTGGGTTTTACATTTAAGTCTTTAATCCATCTTGAATTGATTTCTGTATATGGTTTAAGGAAGGCGTCCAGTTAAATTTTCTGCATATGACTAGCCAGTTCTCCCAGCATTGGGAGAATAAAGAATCCTTTCCCCACTGCTTGTTTTTGTCCTGATACATAAATAGTTGTATACAAGCATTTATAGTACCTTTATTTGTTAATGGCCAAAATCTGAAATAACTCAAATATTCATCCACAGGTGAATGGATAAACACAATGTGAAATAACCTTTGTCAAGGATCAAATGGTTGTAGGTGTGTGGTCTTATTTCTGGGTTCTCTATTCTGTTCCATTGGTTTATGTGTCTGTTTTAATACCAGTACCATGCTATTTTGGTTACTGTAGCCTTGAAGGATAGTTTGAAGTTGGGTAGTGTGATGCCTCCAGCTTTGTTCTTTTTTGCTTAGGATTGTCTTGGCTATGCAAACTCTTATTCAGTTCCACATGAATTTTAAAATAGTTTCTTCTAATTCTGTAAAGAATGTCAGTGGTAGTTTGATGGGAATAGCACTGAATCTATAAGTTGCTTTGGGCTGTTTGGCCATTTCCACGATATTGATTCTTCCTATCCATGAGTGTGGAATGTTTTTCCATTTCTTTGTGTCATTTCTGATTTCTTTGAGCAGTGGTTTGTAGTTCTCCTTGAAGAGGTCCTTCACTTTACTTGTTAGCTGTATTCCTAGGTATTTTATTCTTTTTGTGGCAATTGTGAATGTGAGTTCATTCATGATTTCGCTCTTGAGGTTATTTTTTTTTTAGTGAGCTTGGACAGTGTGGCTTTCAAGAAATTTTTCCATTTCATCTAGGTGGTTGTATTTAAAGTCCATGGAGTTTTTCATACAATTTTCTTATGCTTCTATTCTCTGAAGGGTCTATTGTAATGTCTTCTTTTTCATTTCTGATATTTTGTAATTTTGTGTTTTCCCTCCTTTTCTTGATCAGACTGGCTAGGAGCTTACCAGTTTTTTTCTAAGAATCAGCTATTTGATTTTTGATTTTTAACCCATTTGTCATTTTCCTCGATAATACTCTTGTCTCTAATCCTAATGTAATATCATGCATATTTCTGTTACATTAGGTTTAGAGACAAGTTCAGTTTAGAGATAACTTCAAGAACAGTTTTTATATTTTATTTTCACATTGAAATTCAGTCAGATTTGCCTCAGCCTCAAATAGCATGTTTATGTAAAATTAAATGAGCGCTGGCAGTGAGTTGCACTTTTTTTTCTAAACAGGAAATGGGTTAAATAAATTTTCTACTCAATTTTATTGATTTTTTGCTGTTTTCCTTATTCTTTCCTTCTTTCTACTTGCTTTGAGTTTACTTTGCTCATTATTTTTTCTACTTTCTTAAGGTAGAGATATTGATCATTAATTTGAGAATTTTCTTATTTTCTAACAAAAGCTTTTAACGCTCCAAATTTCTTTTTAAGTACTGTTTTTGCTGCATATCACAAATTTTGATATCTGTGCTTTCATTTGCATTCAATTCAAAATTTTTGATTGAAAGGCAGACTTCTGGAAATGGTCATACTTACAGTTTTGCTAGGCCTTTATTGTGGGGTCTAGCAAACCCATGGAAGTTTATTGACTTAGTCTGTTTGAGCTACTAAAACAGGATACCACAGACTGAGTAATTTATAAAAAAACAGAAATTAATTCCCACAGTTCTGGAGGCTGGGAAGTCCAAGATCAAGGCTCTGGCATCTGGTGAAGGACTTCTTTTCTCATCCTCACAGGTCAGAAAGTGGAAGGGCAAGTGGGGAGTGAATGCTGTGTCCCCACATGCTAAAGAGCAGAAGAGAGAGAACCCACTCCTGCTAGCCCTTTTACAGCCACATTAATTCATTCATGAGGATGGAGACCCCATGACCTAAACACCTCCCATTAGCCTCCACCTCCCAATACTGTTGCATTGGGGATTAACTTTCTAAAACATGAACTTTGGGAGACACATTTAGACCATAGCATTCTGCCCCTGGTCCCCCAAATTCATGCCCTCACATGCAAAATACATTCATTCCATCCCAATATTCCTAAAGGATCTTAATTTTCTCCAACATCAACTCAAAAGTCCAGCGTCTCATCTAAATCAGATAAGGGCAAGACTCAAAGTTTGATTTGTCCTGAGGCAAACTGCTCTTCAGTTGTGAGCTTGTGAACTCAAGCAAGTTATGAACTTTCAAAATACAATGGTGGGACTGGCATAGGATAGACATTCCCATTCCAAAAGAGAACAATAAGAAAGAAGAAAGAAGTAACAGTTCCCAAGGAAGTCCAAAACCCAACAGGGCAAACAGCATTAAATCTTAAGGTTTGAGTATAGTATTTGACTGCATGTCCTGTCTTCCATACACACTGTGGCAGGAGGTTGGGCCCCAAGGCCTTGGGAAGTCCCACTTTCATGATTTTGCTGGGTGCAGCCCATGCTTCAGTTTTCATGCACTGAAGTTGCATGGCTATGGCTTTCCCAGGCTGATGTTGCATGCTGGTGGCACTACAGGTCTGACTGAGAAGTCATTTGGGCCTTTTCCCAAATTTGGTATGTTTATATCCTATAATTATTTTCCTTTTAACAAGAAGAAAAAGTTTCTTCATGCCCTTTTGTAATCACTGCCTCCTACTTCTCTTTTTCTACTCCCTTTCTTTGTCCCCAGGAGTTACTGATCTGTGTCAGGCAGTGTAGATTTGTTTGCATTTTCTAGACTTTTGTATAAAGGAATCATGTGGATTGTACTTTTTTTGACTTTCACTCTGGATTATTTCAAGATTCATCATGTTATTGTGTGTATCAATAGTTTATTTTTATTGCTGAATAGTATTTCACTTCAGTTATTTCACATTGTGTTTATCTATTCACTTGTGGATGAACATTTGAGTTATTTCAGATTTTGGCCATTAACAAATAAAGGTACTATAAATGCTTGTGTACAACTATTTATATATCAGGACATAGGCTTTCATTTACCTTGGGTAAATAACTTGGAGTGGAACGGCTCGATCATGTGGTAGGCATATACTTAACTTTTTGAGAAAATGCCGAACTGTTTTCCAAAGCTGTTGTATCATTTACAACCAGCAGTGTATGAATTCCAGTTACTTTATATTCTTATCATCTCGTGGTGTGGTCAGTTTTTTAATTTTTAGATCTAGTGTAGTCATATTTAATTGTCATTTTAACTTTCATTTCTCTAATGACTAATAATGTTGAGTTTTATTTATTTATGTAGAGACAGGATCTCGCTCTGTCACCCAGGCTGGAGTACAGTGGTTCAGTCGTAGTTCACTGCAACCTCTAACACCTGGGCTCAAGCTATCCTCCTGCCTCAGACTCCCAAGTAGCAAGGATTATGTGTGTGCACCACCATGCCCAGATAATTAAAATTTTTTTTTGTAGAGATAGGGTCTCACTATATTGCCGAGGCTGGTCTCGAACTCCTGGTGTCAAGTGATACTTCTGCCTTAACCTCTGAAAGTACTGGGATTACAGACATGAGCCACCATGCCTGGACATTGAGTGTCTTTTCATGTGCTTATTTTCCATTTGTGTATCTATTTACTTTGGTGAAGTGTCTATTAAAATCTTGCCTATATTTTCATAGACTGTTTATGTTCTTATTAATGAGTTTTGAGGGTCTTCCTATATTCCAGATATAAGACGTTCATCAGATATGTGATTTCCAATGATTTTCTCTCAGTCTCTTTGATTTGTTGATTATTTGAAAGTGTGTTAGTTTTCAAATATTTGGGGATTTTCCAGCTATCTTTCTGTTCTTCATTTATAACTGAATTCCTTTGTGGTTAGAAAACACACTTTGTATGACTTGAATCCTTTTAAGTTTATTGAAGCTTTTTTTTTTTATGGTCCAGAATGTAGGTCATATCTTGATACCTTGCACTTAAAAAAAAGTGTTTTCTGCTGTTTCTGGGTGGGGTATTCCATAAATGTCAATTGGGACAAATTGGTTGAGAGTTGTATTAATTCCTAGAGATACCATTACAAAGTGCCACCAACTGAGTGGCTTAAAACAACAGAAATTTATTCTCCTACAGGTCTGGAGGCTAGAAATAAAAAATTAACACATTGGCAGGACCGTGTTCTCTCTGAAGGCTCTAGGGGAGGATCTTTCTTTGCCTCATCCTAGCTTCTGGTGGTTGTTGGCAATACTTGGCTTGAAGGTGTATCACTCCAACCTCTGCCTCCATTGTCACATGACATTCTTTGTATCCATGTCTAAATTTCCCTGTTCTTATGAGGATACCAATCACTGTATTAGGAACCTTCTCCTTAATCCAGTATGACTTCATTTTCACTTGGTTACATCTGCAAAGACCGTATTTCCAAATAAGCTCACATATGCAGGTACTGGAAATTAGGACTTGAACATATCTTTTTGGAGGACACAATTCAACACACAATAGTGTTCTTTAAGTCTTCCATATTGTTACCTATTTTTTTGTGTACTTGTTTTATCAATTATTGAGAGAGGGATATTGAAATCTGACTACAATTTGTGGATTTTTAAATTTCTCCTTGTAGTTCTCTCAGTTTTGTTTCATGAAGTGTTTCTGTTATTAGGTACACAAACTTTGATGATTATTATGTACTTTGAGGAAATGACCCATTTATCATGATGAAATGATCTTCTTTGTCCTTGGTAATATTATTTGCTCTGAATTCTACTTTGATGTTAATACAGACACTGAAGATTTTTTGGATTAGTGTTAATGTTAGATAGTTTCTCCTGTTCTTTTACTTTCAATTTATTCATGTCTTTAAATTTAAAGTGAGTTTCTAGTAGGCAATATATAGTTGGATCTTGCCTTTTAATTCAATCTTCAAGTTTATTTATCTTTTCTTCTGGGATGTCTAATTTATCTTTAATCTCATCCCGTGTATTTTTTTCCTCAGACACCCATAGTTTTTCTTAAAAAATAATCTTTCATGTCTCCACTTAATATGTTTAGTCTTTCCTCTGCTTTTCTGGCATATGGAATATGGTTATAAAACTTTTAAAATGCCCTTATTTATTACTATTTTTTAAATAAATATTTTATAATTTAATTTTTATCTGAAACAATTCTGATTATTGGTTTCTCTCCTTCTAGGTTATATTTTCTAATTCATTTGCATGCTGGGCAATTTTTAGTTAAATGCCAGACATTGTGAATTTTAGCTTTTTGGGTGCTATTTTTATATTCCTATAAATATTCTCGAACTTTGTTCTGCGATGTAGTTGAGTTACTTGGAAACATTTTGATCCTGTGGGTCTTGCTTTTCAACTTTGTTAGGTAGGACCATAGTAGAGTTCATTTTAGGGCTAAATTTTTCCCCTTCCTGAGGCAAGAACCTTCTGACTACTCTACCTGATGCCCTATGAATTATTAGATTGTTTTCCAGACTGGCTGGTGGAGACAAACACTATTCCTGGACCTGTGTAAGCACCAGGTATTGTTATGTAATGGTTAATTTTATGTGTCAAATTGGCTGGGCCATGGTGCCCAGATATTTGGCCAAACATTATTCTGGATGTTTTTGTGAAGATGTTTTTTGGATGAGGTTAAAATTTAAATGGGTAGAATTTGAGTAAAGCAGATTACCCTCCATAATGTGGGCAGTGCTATTCCAATCAGTGAAAGTCCTTAATAGAATAAAGACTGACCTCCCCTGAGCAAGAAAGAATTGTGGCAGCAGACAACAAGGGGACTCAAACTATAACTCTTCCCTTGGTCTCCAGTCTGTTGACCTACCCTGCAGATTTTGGGTTTACCAAGCCTCCACAATCACAGGAGTCAATTCTTTAATAAATCTGTCATGCTATATGTACACAGGTTATATTGGTTCTGTTTCTCTGGAGAACTCTGACTAACATGGTTACCTCAAACAATTTGTGGTGACTCTTTTCTTAGCTTCAGAGGCTGAGAGGCAATTTTTGGGCTCACCTTGTTTGTTTTTCATCTTTCAGGGACCACTGTCACTCATTGCCTAGCATCTAGTATCTTGAAAACCATTGTTTAATATATTTGTCTGTTTTTTTTTCAGTTGTTTCAGGTAAGAGGGCAACTGGTCCTTATCACTCCATCTTGACAAGATGTTAAAGTTCTTAGGTGTGTCTTCTTGCTTTTTCTTCTCTTACCCAATCTGGCTTGTTCTCTTTGTATGCTAGATTTATATCCACTCATAGCTTTTACTTACTCATTGTTTCAGTTTCCTTAAAACCGTGACTTTCTTATTGCTCTTTTCACCTTTCAAAAAAAGTTTTATTTTTAATTGATATATAATTATAGATATTTATGGGTACAATGTGATGTTTTTATGTGTACATTGTTTAATGATCCAATCAGGGTAATTAGCCAATTCACTACTTCAAACTCATCTTCTTTGTATGCATCTCTTTAGCTTCAGTTCTTGGAGTCAGTCTACAGATGAGCTGCCCTTGTGTTAAATTCCCTTCTCTGACTGGAGCTGCCTGGATGTGGGGAACAGGCTCATGTGAAATAAAACAAGGCTGAATTTGTTCTGTCTATAACATGATACTGGACAGTCTTGCTTAGAAGAACTACTGGACGTGACAAGTCCTATGGAGAACAAGGCCCATTTTTATTTTATTTTATTTTTTGGAGACAGGGTCTGGCTCTGTCATCCAGGGTAGAGTGCAGTGATGTTATCTTGGCTCACTGCAACCCTCACCTCCCAGGCTCAAGCCATCCTCCCACCTCCGCCTCCTCAGTAGCCGGGACTACAGGCATGCGCCACAATGCCTGGCTAACTTCTGTAATTTTTGTAGAGATGGAGTTTTGCCATGTTGCCTAGGCTGATCTCAAACTCCTGAGCTCAAGCAATCTGCCTGCCTTGGCCTCCCAAAGTGTTGGGATTACAGGCATGAGCCACCATGCCCAGCCCCTATTTTTATTTTATAGAAGCAAAATAATAGATTAATACTTCAGTTTACCTTTGTCACATCTTATGCCCCTCTACCATACTAGAGTGTAAGCTCCTTGAGAGCAGAGACAGTGTCTAATTTATCACTGCATTCTCATTATCTTGTAATGCCTAACCTGGTTTTTACTAACTCTGTTTTTAGACTCTCCCTTTTCCTTTAATCACCTAGCCTTGTTTCCACAAGCCCCTTTAAAACTGCGCCTAAGTCAGGCGAAGCCATTAGATTAATTCTTTTTATCTACCTCACTGGTTTGTTTTTGCCTGTTACGTCCTGTGCGCCTTCCTACTCCTTTCTCCTCACCTCTTTCACAAGACGTGTATTTGCAAACACCACTTAGAAGGCCAGTACCTCCAAAGAAGTCTCCTTTGCAGTTAATTTATGTGTACTGTTCCTAAAGCCAGCCCGTACCCACGAAGAGCAACACAATCTGCTAGTCCCAAAAGCAAGAAGTGTCGACCTTGCAGCAAGATTTAGATGCTCCAGAAGCCAAACTAGATGTAGAAGCTCCAAAGGTGCAGAAAAAGAACTCCAAAATGTTGACTTTTACCTCTGTCCTAAGAATCACCCTGATGCTAGCTGTCAAGATACTTGTCAGTTTTTCTGCCCTGATTAGACATGTGTAACTTTAGCCACCTACTCTAAAAGGTCAACCAGATCTTCATTCCATAACTCGTGCTTCTCGTCCTAAATGATGTACTAGAAAAAATTGTAATCCTCTTACTATAACTGTCCATGACCCTAATTCAACTCAATAATATTATGGCATGTCATAAAGATTAAGATTTTATATCCCAAGATTTGATATTAAGACTATGTTCACTGTCCAAAAAAAAATCCTAGTCTCATAGAGCCCACCCAAGCCAATCAAGCCTTTAACTGCTCTAAGTGACCCTATGTTCCAGAAACCCCCTGACAAAGTTGATTTAATTGTTCCTCCACCATTTTTAGTCATAAAAGATACACTCCAAAAGTTCAAAAAAATCTAAATAAGCACCAACAGAAATGAGAAAATAACATCCCCTAGTATGAAAACATGTTCAACTAGAAACCCTGGCTAACTACTTTAATCACTAAGTTAGCTAGACCTCTCCTCATCATACTATTAAGTTTAATTTTTAAGCCTTATATATTAAATTAATTTCTTAATTTTATAAAACAATGCATAGCTTCTGTCAAACTTATGTATCTTAAGACTCAATATAACCCCCTTGTTATAACTAAGGAATCAACGATTTGATTCCCCAAAAACACAAGTAAGGAATGTAATGCCCAACCTGGTTTTTACTAACTCTTGTTTTTAGACTCTCCCTTTTCCTTTAATCACCTAGCCTTGTTTCCACCTGAATTGACTCTCCCTTAGCTAAAAGAGCCAGGCAGACTCTATCTTGGCTCTTTCATTGGCAGCCCCTTCCTCAAGGACTTAACTTGTGCAAGCTGACTCCCAGCACATCCAAGAATGCAATTAACTGATAAGATACTGTGGCAAGCCATATCCACAGTTCCCAAGAATTCGTCCGATTGATAACGCCCAAAGCCCCAGGTCTATCACCTTGTAATAGTCTTAAAACCCCTGCACCTGGAACTGTTTACTTTCCTGTAACCATTTATCCTTTTAACTTTTTGACTACTTTACTTCTGTAAAATTGTTTTAACTAGACCCCCCCCCCCTCCTAAATCAAAGTATAAAAGTTAATCAAGCCCCTTCCTCGAAGCTGAGAAAATTTTAAGTGTTAGCTGTCTCCCAGTCGCCGGCTAATGAAAGACTCTTAATTTGTCTCAAAGTGTGGCGTTTTCTCTAACTCGCTCAAGTACAACAATCTCCTGTAGTGCTTGGCACTTAGTATCTGTTCTGTTACCTATGGAATGAATGAATGGATATATTATACCCTCTGCCTCCACGTTGTCTTATCATTTATGTTTCTCTGTCATAAACATAATTCAACATAGTCCTTTTGGTTGTTCTCAGACTTTCTTAGCTTTCTTATAATTATGTGCCATTCTTGTTTTTCATGACTTTTTACATCGTGAATTTCACTTAGAAGATGATTATTTTGGACGATTCCTTCACCTAAAAGAAGCTAAGGGTAAGTGCATTTAGAGAGAGATTGTTGAGAACCCTTTAGCCCTAATGCATTTATTCAGAGTGCACTGGACTATGTCTTTGCAGAACTTGTCAAATTGTTGTGGTCCTAATGTCCTTTTAGAGTGTTGTTCTTTGCTGATTTGTAGTTTCTAAGCAACATTGTTAGGATTATGGATTTCCAACTCCACTTAACAACTGGTAAAAATGATACGTGGGATAAACTCTAGTCTAAATTTGTTCTTAGTAGATATGAGTAGCCTCTGGTTCTGCACACTCAGGCTTAGCCTAAAAGAGGGTTAAAATAACACTTTGACAACAAGAGCTGTGGGCATGGAGGAATGTTATCCATTGAAATGTTTCCTTGATTTTAATAATCTTGACTCAAATGAGCTCATGTTATTTTTATTTTAAGAGCTTAGCACACAATCTGGCACAGAATGAATGTTCGATAAGTGTTAGCTATTATTATTGTTGTTATTGTTAACAAAGCATTTTCCTTTGCATCTTCTTCTTTAGGTCTTTCTTTCTTATGATTCTTTGATATCCCATTACATGCAAATACATCTTACTGAAAAGATCTGTGAACAAATGGTTGACTCATGCTTTTTATTTTGTGCACTGTTACCCTTTGGTCTTTTTGCCTGCATGAAGGCTGGTGTCACTCACTCTTGCTATGGGTTGTGTTGCAGCACTTTCCCATTACACTATTTGTACCATCTTCATCCCAAATCAGCCGTGTCTCTTGTTTATCTTAATATGGTCAATCAGTTGCTATAGCTTTGTCACACGCTCATAGCCAAAGTCTCCCTGTTTGACTAGGGGATTACAAAAAACAACAATCACCACAATAATAACAGCTAATATTTGTTGACTGCTTTCTCTAGGCTAGGCCGTGTAGCACTTAACATCTGTTATGTCATTTAATTAACACAATAAATTGATGAAGTAGAAGTCAGTTTGTAAGTTACAGTGTTCTGCTAAGGTAATGCTACTGTCATCCCCCAAATTTTGATCAACTCTTGTTTCAGTGCTCTAGCCATGTCATAGCTTTGTTACTGGGTATCAGTGCATAGATATATTAATACTAGGTCTAGGGTTGAAAGAGGGAGCTATCAGCTCTCAGAGGCCAGAGGGGACATGACATGATAATGAACAAGAAACACAAGGGAAGGTGTATTAGTTTTCTGTTGCTGTTATAACAAATCACCACAAATTTAGCTGTTTAAAACAACATAAATGTGTTACAGTTCTGTAGGTCAGAGTCTGGTGTGGGTTTATGTGGGCCAAAATAAAGATGTCAGCAGGGATGCATTAATTTCTAGAAGCTCTGGAAGGGAATCAATTTCCTTGCCTTTTTCAGCTTTCCGGGGCTGCTGGCATTCCTTGGCTTGTTTCCCCTCCTATCTTCAAAGCCAGGAACATTTGAGTGGGTCATTCTCATGCTACCATCACTGTCACTTGCATGCTCTTTTACCTCCCATTTCCACTTATAAAAGCCCTTGTGGTTGCATTGGAGTCACCCAGGTTATCAAGGATGATCTCCCTATATCATACTCAGCTGATTAGCAACCTTAATTCCATTTACAACCTTAACTCCCCTTTACCATGTAACCTAATATATTCACAGATTCCAAGGATTAGGACATTTTTGGGAGGTCATTACTTTGCCACAAGAAGTTGAATCCTTAGGAACAGAGTTGGGATACTATGGAATAACCACTTCTCGCCCATCCCAGGAGATTATCCTTACATTGTCAACATTGGTGACCTTTGCTATTCTTTCTTTTTTTAAATTTTAAATTAAAAAAAAAATTTTTTTTGAGACAGGGTTTTGCTTTGTCATGGCTGGAGTGCCATGGCACGATCATGGCTCATGGCGGTCTCAAACTCTTGGGCTCAAGCAATCCTCCTACCTCAGCCTTTTAAGTAGCTAGCACTACAGGTGCATGCCACCCACCACACCTGGCTAATTTTAAAAAACGTTTTTTGTAGAGATGGGGTCTGGCTATGTTGCTGGTCTTTAACACCTGGCCTCAAGTGATCGTTCCTCCTCGGCCTCCCAAAGTCTTGGGATTACAGGTGTGAGCCATTGTGCCCAGTTAACTATTCTTATATTAAAGAATACAGACTTGGGAGACCTGGCAAGATGGCAGAATAGGAACAGCTCCAGTCTGCAGCTCCCAGTGAGATCAATGCAGAAGGCAGGTGATATCTGCATTTCCAACTGAGGTACCCAGCTCATCTCACTGGGACTGGTTAGACAGTGGGTGCAGCCCACAGAAGGCGAGGCAAAGCAGGGTGGGGCATTGCCTCACCTGAGAAATGCAAGGGTTCAGGGAACTCTCTCCCCTAGCCAGGGGAAGCTGTGGTGACTGTACCGTGAGGAATGTTTCACCCCAGCCCAGATACTCACTTTTCCCATGGTCTTCACAACCCACAGACCAGGAGATTCTCTTGGGTGCCCATGCCACCAGGGACCTGGGTTTCAAGCACAAAACTGGGCTGCCGTTTGGGCAGACACTGAGCTAGCTCCAAGAGTTTTTTTTCATACCCCAGTGGCGCCTGGAATGCCAGCGAGACAGAACCGTTCACTGCCCTGCAAAGGGGGCTGAAGCCAGGGAACTGAGTGGTCTAGCTCAGCGGATCCCACCCCCACGGAGCCCAGCAAGCTAAGATCCACTGGCTTGAAATCCTCGCTGACAGCATAGCAGTCTGAAGTCGACTTAGGATGCTCGAGCTTGGTGGAGGGAGGGGTGTCCACCATTATTAAGGCTTGAGTAGGCAGTTTTCCCCTCACAGTGTAAACAAAGCAGCCAGGAGGTTCGAACTGAAAGGAGCACACCACAGCACCACAAAGCCGCTGTAGCCAGACTGCCTCTCTAGATTCCTTCTCTCTGGGCAGGTCATCCCTGAAAGAAAGGCAGCAGCTCCCATCACAGGCTTATAGATAAAACTCCCATCTCCCTGGGACAGAGCACCTGGGGGAAGAGGCGGCTGTTGGCGCAGCTTCAGCAGACTTAAATGTTCCTGCCTGCCAGCTCTGTGCAGTGGATCTCCCAGCACAGCACTTGAGCTCTGCTAAGGGTCAGACTGCCTCTTAAGTGGGTCAGGAGACCCCCCCGTTGTCTCCTGACTGGGAGACACCTTCTAGCAGAGGCTGACAGACACATCATACAGGTGAGCTCCAGCTGGCATCTGGTGAGTGCCCCTCTGGGATGAAGCTTCTAGAGGAAAAAACAGGCATCAATCTTTGCTATTCTGCAGCCTCTGCTGCTGATACCCAGGGAAGTAGGGTCTGGAGTGGACCTCCAGCAAACTCCAGCAGACCTGCAGCAGACAGGCCTGACTGTTAGAAGAACTAACAAACAGAAAGGAATAGCATCAACATCAATAAAAAAAAGTCCACTCAGAAACCCCATCCAAAGGTCACCAACATCAAACACCAAAGGTAGATAAATCCATGAAGACGGGTTCAGCGCAAAAAGGCTGAAAATTCCAAAAATCAAATGCCTCTTCTCCTCCAAAGGATCACAACTCCTCTCCAGCAAGGAAACAAAACTGGATGGAGAATGAGTTTGACGGATTGACAGAAATAGGCTTCAGAAGGTGGGTAATAATGAACTTCTCCTAGCTAAAGAAGCATGTTCTAACCCAAAGCAAGGAAGCTAAGAACGTTGAAAAATGGTTAGAAAAAGTCTTAACTAGAATAACCAGCTTAGAGAAGAAAATAAATGACCGGATGGAGCTGAAAACCATAGCATGAGAACTTCATGAAGCATACACAAGTATCAATGGCCGAATTGATCAAGCGGAAGAAAGGATATCAGAGATTGAAGATCAACTTAATGAAATAAAGTGTGAAGACAAGATTAGAGAAAAAAGAATGAAAAGGAACAAAGCTTTCAAGAAATATGGGACTATGTGAAAAGACCAAACCTACATTTGATTGGTGTACATGAAAGTGATGGGGAGAATGGAACCAAGTTGGAAAACACTCTTCAGGATATTATCCAGGAGAACCTCCCCAACCTAGAAAGACAGGCCAACATTCAAATTCAGGAAATACAGAGAATACCACAAAGATACTCCTTGAGAAGAGCAAGCCCAAGACACATAATTGTCAGATTCACCAAGGTTGAAATGAAGGAAAAAATGTTAAGGGCAGCCAGAGAGAAAGATAAGCCCACAAAGGCAAGCCCATCAGACTAACAATAGATCTCTCTGCAGAAACCCTACAAGCCAAAAGAGAGTGGGGGCCAATATTCAACATTCTTAAAGAAAAGAATTTTCAATCCAGAATTTCATATCCAGCCAAACTAAGCTTCATAAGTGAAGGAGAAATAAAATCCTTTACAGACAAGTAAATGCTGAGAGATTTTGTCACCTCCAGGCCTGCCTTCCAAGAGCTCCTGAAGGAAGCACTAAACATGGAAAGGAACAAATGGTACCAACCACTGCAAAGACACACCAAATGGTAAAGACCATCGACACTATGAAGAAACTAAATCAACTAATGGATAAAGTAACTAGCTAGCATCATGACAGGATCAAATTCACACATAACAATATTAACCTTAAATGTAAATGGGCTAAATGCCCCCATTAAAAGACACAGACTGGCAAATTGGATAAAGAGTCAAGACCCATCAGTGTGCTGTATTCAGGAGACCCATCTTATGTACAAAGACGTACATAGGCTCAAAATAAAGGGATGCAGGAAGATTTACCAAGCAAATGGAAAGCAAAAAAAAAAAAAAAGCAAAAAAAAAAAAAAGCAGGGGTTGCAATCCTAGTCTCTGATAAAATAGACTTTAAACCAACAAAGATTAAAAGAGACAAAGAAGGCCATCACGTAATGGTAAAGGGATCAATTCAACAAGAAGAGCTAACTATCCTAAATATATATGCACCCAATACAGGAGCACCCAGATTCATAAAGCAAGTTCTTAGAGACCTCCAAAGAGACTTAGACTCCCACATAATAATAGTGGGAGAATTTAAAAGCCCACTGTCAATATTAGATCAATAAGACAGAAAATTAACAAGGATATTCAGGACTTGAACTCAGCTCTGGACCAAGCAGACCTAACAGACATCCACAGAATTCTCCACCCCAAATCAACAGAATATACATTCTTCTCAGCACCACATCACACTTATTCTAAAATTGACCACGTAATTGGAAGTAAAACACTCCTCAGCAAATGCAAAAGAATGGAAATCATAACAAACTGTCTCTCAGACAGTGCAATAAAATTAGAACTCAGGATTAAGAAACTCACTCAAAACCACACAACTACATGGAAACTGAACAACCTGCTCCTGAATGACTACTGGGTAAATAACAAAATTAAGGCAGAAATAAAGATCTTCTTTGAAACCAATGAGAACAAAGACACAACATACCAGAATCTCTGGGACACAGATAAAGCAGTGTGTAGAGGGAAATTTATAGCACTAAATGCCCACAAGAGAAAGCAGGAAAGATCTAAAATTGACACCCTAACATCACAATTAAAAGAACTAGAGAAGAAAGAGCAAACAAATTCAAAAGCTAGAAGAAGACAAGAAATAACTAAGATCAGAGCAGAACTGAAGGAGACAGAGATACAAAAAATGCTTCAAAAAATCAATGAATCCAGGAGATGGTTTTTAAAAAAGACCAACAAAATATACCACTAGCCAGACTAATAAAGAAGAAGAGAAGAATCAAATAGATGCAATAAAAAATGACAAAGGGGATATCACCACTGATCCCACTGTAATACAAACAACCATCAGAGAATACTATAAACACCTCTACACAAATAAACTAGAAAATCTAGAAGAAATGAATGAATTCCTGGACACATACACCCTCCCAAGTCTAAACCAGGAAGAAGTCAAACCGCTGAATAGACCAATAACAAGTTCTGAAATGGAGGCAGTAATTAATAGCTTATCAACCAAAAAAAGTTCAGGACCAGACAGATTCACAGCCAAATTCTACCAGAGGTACAAAGAGGAGATGGTACCATTCCTTCTGAAACTATTCCAAACAATAGAAAAGGAGGGACTCTTCCTTAACTCATTTTGTGAGGCCAGCATCATCCTGATACCAAAAGTTGGCAGAGACACAACAAAAAAAGGAAATTTCAGGCCAATGTCCCTGGTGAACATTGATGCGAAAATTCTCAATAAAATACTGGCAAACCAAATCCAGCAGCACATCAAAAAGCTTATCCACCATGATCAAGTTGGCTTCATCCCTGGGATGCAAGGCTGGTTCAACATATGCAAATCAATAAACATAATCCATCACATAAACAGAACTAATGACAAAAACCACATGATTATCTCAATACATGCAGAAAAAAGCCTTTGATAAAATTCAACACCCCTTCATGCTAGAAACTCTCAATAAACTAGGTATTGATGGAATGTGTCTCAAAATAATAAGAGCTCTTTATGACAAACCCACAGCCAACATCAAAGTGAATGGGCAAAAACTGGCACAGCACAAGGATGCCATCTCTCACCACTCCTATTCAACATAGTATGGGAAGTTCTGGCCAGGGCAATCAGGCAGGAGAAAGAAATAAAGGGTATTCAAATAGGAAGAGAGGAAGTCAAATTGTCTCTCTTTGCAGATGACATGATTGTATGTTTAGAAAACCCCATTGTCTTAGCCCCAAATCTCCTTAAGCTGATAAGCAACTTCAGCAATGTCTCAGGATACAAAATCAATGTGCAAAAATCACAGGCATTCCTATATACCAATAATAGAGAGCCAAATCATGAGTGAACTCCCATTCACAATTGCTACAAAGAGAATAAAGTACCTAGGAATACAACGCACAGGAATGTGCAGGACCTCTTCAAGGAGAACTACCAACCACAGTGCTCAAGGAAGTAAGAGAAGACACAAACAAATGGAAAAACATCCCATCCTCATGGATAGGAAGAATCAATATTGCGTATATGGCCATACTGCCCAAAACAATTTATAGATTCAATGCTATCTCCAACAAGCTACCATTGACTTTCTTCACAGAATTAGAAAAAACTACTTTAAAGCTCATATGGAACCCAAAAAGAGCCCACATAGCCAAGACACTCCTAAGCAAAAAGAACAAAGATGGTGGCATCACGCTACCTGACTTCAAACTATACTACAAGGCTACAGTAACCAAAACAGCATGGTACTGGTACCAAAACAGATATATAGACCAATGGAACAGAACAGAGGCCTCAGAAATAAGACCACACATTTACAACCATCTGATCTTTGACAAACCTGACAAAAACAAGAAATGGGGAAAGGATTCCCTATTTAATAAATGGTGTTGGGAAAACTGGCTAGCCATATGCAGCAAACTGAAACTGGACCCCTTCCTTACACCTTATACAAAAGTTAACTTAAGATGGATTAAAGACTTAAACATAAGACCTAAAACTGTAAAAACCCTAGAAGAAAATCTAGGCAATTCCATTCAGGACATAGGCATGGGCAAGAACTTCATGACTAAAACACCAAAGCAATAGCAACAAAAGCCAAAATTGACAAATTGGATCTAATTTAACTAAAGAGCTTCTGCACAGCAAAAGAAACTATCATCAGAGTGAACAGGCAACCTATAGAATGGGAGAAAATTTTTGCAATCTATCCATCTGACAAAGGTCTAATATCCAGAATCTACAAAGAACTTAAACAAATTTACAAGAAAAAAACAAACAACTCCATCAAAAAGTGGGAAAAGGATATGAATAAACACTTCTCAAAAGAAGACATTTATGCAACCAATAAACATATGAAAAAAAGCTCATCATCACTGGTCATTAGAGGAATGCAAATCAAAACCACAATAATATACCATCTCATGCCTGTTAAAATGGCGATCATTAAAAAGTCAGGAAGTGACAGATGCTGGAGAGGATGTGGAGAAATACGAATGCTTTTACACTGTTGGTGGGAGTGTAAATTAATTCAACCATTGTGGAAGACAGTGTGGTGATTCCTCAAGGATCTAGAACCAGAAATACCATGTGACCCAGCAATTGCATTACTGGGTATATACCGAAAGGATTATAAATCATTCTACTATAAAGACATATGTACACGTGTGTTTATTGCAGCACAGTTCACAATAGCAAAGACTTGGAACCAACCCAAATGCCCATCCATGACAGACTGGATAAAGAAAATGTGGCACGTACACACCATGGAATACTATTGAGCAATAAAAAAGATGAGTTTCAGTCCTTTGCAGGGACATGGATGAAGCTGGAAACTATCATTCTTAGCAAACTAACACAGGAACAGAAAACCAAACACCGCATGTTCTTACTCATGAGTGGGAGTTGAACAATGAGAACACATGAACATAGGGAGGGGTACATCACATGCTGGGTCTTGTCAGGGTTTCAGGGGCTAGGGGAGGGATAGCATTAGGAGAAATACCTAATGTAGATGACGGGTTGATGGGTGCAGCAAACCACCATGGCACGTGTATACCTATGTAACAAACCTGCACGTTCTGCACATGTACCCCAGAACTTAAAGTATAATAAAAAATACATATAGTTAGCAACTTACCTAAATAATTAAAAATATTAAAAAACAGAATATAGACTTTATTTAGTGTCTATATGCAACATGCCACAGCAGCCATAGCATATGTTTTACTTATATTACCTCTTTTAGCCTCACAATCTTGCAGTGTGGCTACTATGACCATTTTACATATGAAGGTATATAAGCTTTGAGAGGTTAAGAAGTGGCTGCACGTTCACTCAGCTATTGTATATTAATTTTCTTTGTTGCATAATATGTTCCTACAAACTTAGCAGCTGAAAATAACACCCATTTATTAGCTAACAGTTCTGTAAATTAGAGGCTTAGTCATGGTAAGGGTGGTTTTTCTGTTCACATTCTTGAAAGTCTGAAATGTAGATGTTGCCCAGGCTGCCATTTCTTGTCTGGAGTCTCTGAAAAAGAATCTGGTCCCAATATCCGTCTTGTTGTTGGATGAATTAAATTCTTCATGGTTGTAGCTTGCTGTCAGCTGGGGCGACTTTCAAGTCCTATCTTCTGTATTCCTTGCCACATGGCTTCCTCCATTTTCAAAGCTATTAAGAGAGACTCTCCCTTGTGTTGAATCCCTCTCATGCTTTGAATCTCTTGCCAGGGAAAGCTTCACCTTTTTAAGGTTTACCTGATTAGGTTGGGCCCACTGAGGATAATTTCTCTTTTTGAAGGTCAAATGTGGTATATAATATACACCAATTAAAGAGAGGCTATCCTATCATATCCCTAAGTCCCTCCTACACTCAAGGGGACAGGACTATACAAGGATGTGAGTCACTAGAGGATCATGTTAGAATTCCACCCACCACAAAGAGGTAAAGTCAGTCTTAAATTCATATATATTGGATTCCAAGGCCCATGCTGTTTCACTAGGATAGCCTGCGTGCAAAGACAAAGACCTTTATTTTTTCTCAAAATAATAGTGATATAGTCACAAACATGACTATATCATTTTGCTATTTTAAAACCTCTGAGGGATGTCTTCTTATCTTATTAATGTCTATTTAACATTGAATTCCTGGAGGCATTAGTATTAAAATAATAAATAAAGCAAAGATGCCTACTAATTACCTTTTTAAAATTTAACATTGTTTTGGAAGTTATGGTGAATTTAATAAGACCTGAAACAGAAATTAGGGATGTATATACTGAATTGGATAATATTATTATATTCAGGGGATATTATTGTGCACACAGAAATTCCAAGAGAAACAAGGTTGTAAATAATAGGGATTAGAGAGTGAATGTTTAGTACAGTAGCTAGACATATCTATCAATAGGTAAAAAATCCAACAGGAAAAAGCATCCCAACAGAAATAATTTTAGAAGACATAAAAATATCTTGATGAATAAATGGAACTTGCATGAAATATATTAAAAACTCTTCTGAGAAAAATAAAAGGCAAATAATTAAGAGATATACATTGCTTCTTGACTGGAGTACCAAAAACTTTGAAGATATAAATTACTTCAAATTGAGAATTTATAGGTTTATTATAATTTAAATCAAATATCACAATTGAAATTTTTAAGGAATCTTAAAAAAACGGATGTGTGGCAAGATGGCTGACTAGATGCAGCTAGGAGGAACATCTGCCACCAAGGCCCAGGACACAGGGAAGACTGGTGCAGTCCAAGCAGATCTTCAGAAGGGTGGCATTGAGAGTGGATGGAGGCAGGACACAGACACTGGGCTAAAGGGGGAGGAAGGTGTAACCCTGCATGGGGCTACTGTAAACCGGGACTCATTCCTGGCCCCGAGTAACTCCTGGGGTAGGGGTGAGTTAAGCAGACAAAAAGCAACCCACTCTCCCCATGGACCTCTGGAATCTGGGCAGTAGGTGAGCCCCATGACTCACATGGAACACGTGAGCTAGCAAGGAGAGCTGCTTAGAGAGGTGGTAGGGGCAGGGCTCCAGTCTGTGTGGAGTCCAGAGGGTTTGGTGTGGGAACTTCTGCAGGGAAGTATGGCCAGGGACGCTCATCCCCCAAGGCTTGCTTTGCTCACCTACAAGACTCTAGCCTTAGGAGAACTGTTGGGACTGAACAGAACAGGATGATCTTGCCTGTGAGACAGGGCCAGTCTGACCTGAATGCCTTTCTGTCTCCTGGCCTCTCCTGGGGCCCCAGCCTGGCTGTGCCTGCTTTCAGTGCATCCTGGGGTGCCTCTCAGAGGCCACATCATAGCTCCTGTGCTGGTAGAACATGCCTGACTGTCAGAGAGCTCCAGCAGAGTGGACTTTCCTGACATGCACCAGCCCGCTTGTACCCTCCCCCTACTGCAGCCTTCCCTGTGCCACAGCCATCCTGTCACAGCTTTACCAGTGCATGTGTGCATGGGTGGACCTCACTTCCCTTTCTCTGCTGGTGGGTGGGTGTGCATGCACCCCACTGTGTAATTGCCGCTTGTATGAATGCACCCACCCCCCTCCACCACTATGCTGCAGGATTGCCTTTGCCCTGCCCCATGATGACACTGCTGCGGGTGCTGATGTGCACACAGACCCTAGCAGTTCCCGCCCTTCAACTCCCACCTGTGCCAACACTGCCACTGCTGCTAATGTCCATACAGAGGTCGGCAGCCCCAAGCCCATCAGTGCCCCACCCCAGCTGACAAGCATGCACCCTGTTTCATTGCTGTTGCTGCTAGCATGAGCTGCCACCACCCAAAAAAGTGCTTTGGAGTGTTGTGACCAGCAGTCCAGGAACACCTCAGCCCCTCCAGTGAAACAGGTTCCCAGCCTTGAGGGGGCAGAGAACAATGCCAGGGGCCTGATACCAGCTCCCTGAGGTTAGGGCATGCAGCCCAGGAGTGCTGAGCTATGCCTTCAAATGTCTGCTAGAAATGAAGAAGATAAAAGCAAAAAACCCACAAACCCATCCAAAGGATGGCACCTTCAAAGATGGAAGAAACATCAGCCCACATAGATGAGAAAGAACCAGTGCAAGAACTCTGGCAATTCAAAAAGCCAGAGTGTCTTCTTACTCCAAACAACCACACTAGTTCCCCAACAATGGTTCATAATCGGGCTGAAATGGCTGAAGTGATAGAAATAGAATTCAGAATATGGATAGGAATGAAGATCATCAACATGCAGGAGAAAGTCAAAACCCAATCCAAGGATTCTTAAGAGACACAATAAAATGATACAGGAGATGAAAGATGATGAAATGGCCGTTTTAAGAAAGAACGAAACTGAGCTGATAGAACTGAGAAACTCACTTCAAGAATTTCAGAATACAATTGCAACTATTAATAAAATTGGCCAAGCTGAGGAAAGAATCTCAGAGCTTAAAGACCTGCTCTCTGAAATAACTCAGTCAGACAAAAATAAAAAAACAAACCATAAATAAGAATGAATAAAATCTCTGAGAAATTTGGGATTATCTAAAGAGTCCAAATCTATAAATCACTGGTGTGTCTGAAAGACAGGGAGAGAAAGCAAGCAAGTTGGAAAACATATTTCAGGATATCATCCATGAAAACTTCCCCAACCTTGCTAGAGAGGCCAACATTCAAATTCAGGAAATGCAGAGAACTCTGGTGAAGTACTACACAAGAAACCATCCCCAAGAAACATAGCCATCAGATCCTTCAATGTTGAAATGAAAGAAAAATGTTAAAGGGAAAATGTTAAAAATGTTAAGGGATCCCCATCAGGCTAATAGTGGACCTTTCAGCAGAAACACTGCAAGCCAGAAGAGAACAGGGGCCTATATTTGGCATTCTTAAAGAAAAGAATTTCCAACCCAGAATTTTATATCCAGCCAAACTAAGCTTCACAACTGAAGGAGAAATAAGGTCCTTTTCAGACAAGCAAAGGCTAACGGATTTTGTTACCACCATACCTGCCTTATATGAGGTTCTGAAGTGAGTGCTAAACATGGAAAGGAAAGACCATTACTGGCCACTACAAAAACACGCTTATATACATAGACCAATGACACTATAATGCAATCACACAAACAAGTCTGCATAACAACCAGCTAACAACCTGATGACAGAAACAAATCCAGACATATCAATATTAACTTTGAATGTAAATGGGCTAAATGCCCCAATTAAAAGGCACACAGTGGGCAAGTTGCATAAAGATGCAAGACCCAAGATCATGGCAGATGGGAGGCAGGACTAGATTGCAGCTCTGGACAGAGTAGTGGGAGGTGGCCCACACTGTGAATTTTAGCTCCAGATTGACTGCAAGAAAAAACCAGCAATCCCGAGAGGATCCACAGACCCTCTGTAGGAAGTGGACTGATCCTGCAGGACCCAGGACACCCCTCAAAACTGTGAGTGCCCAACTGTGGATGTAGGAAAGGGAGACCCTCTTCTCCCAAACACACACCCCCGCTAGAGAAGCTGAAGGTCTGTTTGTGGGAGAAGTCTCCGACTTTACCTGGAGCTGAGTCAATTCAGAGAGCTGAGTGAAATACAGGGGTAGAGGAAGCAGCAGAAAGGCCCTGGGAGCTGGCTGGGTCTCCTAGCAGGCCATTCTTGTCTGGCACCACAGGGATCCAACCAGAGAGGAGCAGGGGGTAAAACTACACAGGAAGAAGCAAATCTCTAGCTGAACTTTCTAACAATTTGAATGGGGTGAGAAGCCTCCTGGCCAGAACTTGGGGGAGGGTGCATCTGGTGTGCAGACTCCACAGGTGGGGAAGAACCAAGCCCTTTTCTTTCAAAGCTGGGAGGCAGATAGCCTGAGGCAGGTTTTCAAGCCCATATTGCTCTCCACCTGGAAATGGTCTGGGGGCTGTTGGGGAAGGGGGCATGGTGGGAGTGAGACCCAGCCCTTTGGTTTGCATGGGAGCTGGGTGAGGCCTGTGACTGCCAGCTTTCCCCTACTTCCCTGACAACCTGCCTGACTCAGCAGAGACAGCCATAATCCTCCTAGGTACACAACTCCACTGACCTGGGAATCTCACCCCCATCCCCCGCAGCAGCCGCAGCAAGACCCACCCAAGGAGAGTCTGCACTCAGACATGTCTAGTCCCGCCACCACCTGATGGTCTTTCCCTAGCCACCCTGATAGCAGAAGACAAAGGGCATATTATCTTGGGAGTTCTAAGGCCACACCCACTGCCAGTTCCTCCCCATAATACCACAGCTGATGCTCTCTGGAAAGTGCCATCTCCTGGAAGGAGGCTAACCAGCACAAAAATAGAACATTAAACCACCAAAGCTAAGAACCTTCAAGGAGTCCATTGGACCCCCCTGCCACCTTCACTGGAACAGGCACTGGTATCCATGGCTGAGAGACCCACAGATTGGCTCACATCACAGGAATCTCTGCAGACAACCTTTAGTACCAGCCCGGAGCCGGGCAGACCTGTTGGGTGGCAGGACCCAGAAAGAGACAACAATCACTGCAGTTCAGCTCACAGGAAGCCACATCCATAGGAAAAAGGGAAGAGTACTACATCAAGGGAACACTCTGTGGGACAAAATAATCTGAACAACAGCCTTGAGCCCTAGACCTGACAGGTCTGACAGAGCCTACCTGTTAGATATGAGTTCTAAATTTCTCTTCAAAGAATCCATATGTCAGTATGTTCAATTCTTTGCCTTCTACTTTTAAACTTCCCCATAAAGCAACCTTTTTTGATTACTTGCTCCACCTGACTCATTCCGATTACCTGCTCCATCCTTACTCATTCCAATCACCTGCTCCATCCTGACTCATTCCAATTACCTGCTCATTCTCCACCCTGACTCATTCCAATTTCCTGCTCTGCCATAACCATTTTTCCCACCAAACCACTCACCCCCTGACTGTCTTTAAATTAGCCAATCGGAGTTAGTTTAGCCTGTGCTGTCTAACCCTAGCCAATAGGGGAACAACACAGCAGCAGGTGCCACGTGCATCAGGGGTAAGGACCCCTTCCCTTTCCTTGTCCAAGTGTGCACTCACCATTGCTCCGTCTGTAAGGGTGCACCCTTCTATAGAAGTACATTGTCTTGCTGAGAATTAAAAAGAAAATTTTATATTCGAGGGCTATTTCTTTTGCGGCATCAAAACTTTATTTATAACATACCCAATTGAGAAGGAACTAGAATACCAACCCTGGTAATATGACAAAGCAAGACTTTTCCACACACCCCCAAAATCACACTAGTTCACCAGCAATGGATCCAAACCAAGAAGAAATGCCTGATTTACCTGAAAAAGAATTCAAGAGGTTAGTTATTAAGCTAATCAGGGAGGAACCAGAGAAAGGCAGGGCCCAATGCAAGGAAATCCAAAATGTGATGCAAGAAGTAAAGGGAGAAATATTCAAGGAAATAGATAGTTCAAAAAAAAAAAAACAAAACAAATTCAGGCAACTTTGAACACACTTTTAGAAATGCGCAATGCTCTGGAAAGTCTCAGCAATAGAATTGAACAAGTAGAAGAAAGAAATTCAGAGCTTGAAGACAAAGTCCTCAAATTAACCCAATCCAACAAAGACAAAGACAAAAGCATAAGAAAATATGAACAAAACCTCCAAGAAGTCTGGGATTATGTTAAATGACCAAACCTAAGAATAATTGGTGTTCCTGAGGCAGAAGAGAATTCTAAAAGCTTGGAAAACATATTTGGGGGAATAATTGAGGAAAAATTCCCCAGCCTTGCTAGAAACCTAGACATCCAAATGCAAGAAGCAGAAAGAAAACCTGGGAAATTCATCGCAAAAGGATCTTCACCTAGGCACATTGTGATCAGGTTATCTAAAATTAAGCCAAAGGAAAGAATCTTAAGAGCTGTGAGACAGAAGCACCAGGTAACCTATAAAGGAAAACCTATCAGATTAACAGCAGATTTCTCAGCAGAAACCCTACAAGCTAGAGGGGATTGGGGCCCTATCGTCAGCCTCCTCAAACAAAACAATTATCAGCCAAGAATTTTGCATCCAGTGAAACTAAGCATCATATATGAAGGAAAGATACAGTCTTTTTCAACAAACAAATGCTGAGAGAATTCACAATTACCGAACCACCACTACAAGAACTGCTAAAAGGAGCTCTAAATTCTGAAACAAATCCTGAAAACACATCAAAACAGAACCTCTTTAAAACAGAAATCACACAGGACCTATAAAACAAAAATACAAGTTAAAAAGCAAAAACCAAAAATCCAAAGTACACAGGCAACAAAGAGCATGATGAATGAAATGGTACCTCACATTTCAATACTAACATTGGTTGTAAATGGAACAAATGCTCCACTTAAAAGATACAGAATCACAGAATGGATAAGAACTCACCAACCAACTATCTGCTGCCTTCAGTAGACTCACCTAGAACAAAAGTACTCACATAAACTTAAAGTAATGGGGTGGAAAAAGGCATTTCATGCAAGTGGACATCAAAAGCGAGCAGGGTTAGCTATTCTTATATCAGACAAAACAAACTTTAAAGCAACACAGTTAAAACAGGTAAAGAGGGACATTATATAATTATATTATATAATGGCCTTGTCCAACAGGAAAATATCACAATTATAAACATATATGCACCTAACACTGGAGCTCCAAAATTTATAAAACAATTACCAATAGACCTAAGAATGAGATGGACAGCAACACAATAATAGTGGGGGACTTCAACACTCCACTGACAGCACTAGACAGGTCATCAAGACAGAAAGTCAACAAAGAAACAATGGACTTAAAGTATACCTTGGAAGAAATGGACTTAACAGATATATACAGAACATTTCATCCAACAACTGCAGAATACACATTGTATTCAACAACGCATAGAACTTTCTCCAAGATAGACCATATGATAGGCCACAAAATGAGCCTCAATAAATTTAAGAAAATTGAAATTATATCAAGCACCCTCTCAGACCACAGTGGAAGAAAACTGGAAATCAACTCCAAAAGGTATCTTCAAAACGATGCAAATAAGTGGAAATTAAGTAACCTGCTCCTGAATAAGCATTGGGTCAAAAAACAAAATCAAGATGGAAATTAAAAAATTATTCAAACTGAATGACAATAATGACACAACTTATCAAAACCTCTGGGATATAGCAAAGGCAGTGCTAAGAGGAAAGTTCATAGCCCTAAATGCCTACATCAAAAAGACTAAAAGAGCACAAACTGACATTCTAAGGTTACACCTCAAGGAACTAGAGAAACAAGAACAAACCAAACCCAAACCCAGCAGAAGAAAGAAAATAACCAAGATCAGAGCAAAACAAAATGAAATTGAAACAAAAAAAAATAAATGAAACAAAAAGCTGATTCTTTGAAAAAAATAAATAAAATTGATAGACTATTGGCAAGATTAACCAAGAAAAGAAGAGAGAAAATCCAAATAACCTCACAAGAAATGAAACAGGAGATATTACAACTGACACCACAGAAATATAAAAGATCAATCAAAGCCACTATGAACACCTTTATGCACATAAACTAGAAAACCTAGGAGATATGGATAAATTCCTGGAAAAATACAATCCTCCTATCTTAAATCAGGAAGAATCAGATACCCTGAACAAACCAATAACAAGCAGTGAGATTGAAATGATAATTAAAAAGTTACCAACAAAAAAAATCCAGGACTAGATGGATTCACAGCAGAATTCTACCAGACATTCAAAAAAGAATTGGTACCAATCCTTTTGACACTATTTTACAAGTTAGGGAAAGAAGGAACCCTCCCTAATTTATTCTATGAAGCCAGCATCACCCTAATACCAAAACCAGGAAAGGGCATAACCAAAAAAGAAAGTTACAGAACAATATCCTTGATGAACATAGATGCTAAAATCCTTAAAATACTTGCTAACCAAATCCAACAACATATCAAAAAGATAATCCACCGTGATCAAGTGGGTTTCATACCAGGGATGCAGGGATGGTTTAACATACACAAGTCAATAAATGTGGTACGCTACATAAACAGAATTAAAAACAAAAATCACATGGTCATCTCAATAGATGCAGAAAAAGAATTTGACAAAATCCAGCATCACTTTATGATGAAAACTCTCAGCAAAATCAGCATACAAGGGACATACTTTGATGTAATAAAAGTCATCTATGACAAACCCACAGCCAACATAATATCGAGTGGGGAAAAGTTGAAAGCATTGCTTCTGAGAATTGGAACAAGACAAGGATGCCACTCCTCTTCAACATAGTACTGGAAGTACTAGCCAGAGCAATCAGACAAGAGAAAGAAATAAAGGCCATCCAAATGGGTAAAGAGGAAGTCAAACTGTCACTGTTTGCTGATGATATGATTGTTTACCTTGAAAACCCTAAGGATTCCTCCAGAAAGCTCCCAGAACTGATAAAAGAATTCAGCAAAGTTTCCAGACACAAGATTAATGTACACAAATCAGTAGCTCTTTTTTTTTTTTTTTTTTGTGAGATGGAGTCTCACCCTGTTGGGCAGGCTGGAGTACAGTGGTGCACTCTTGGCTCACTACGACCTCTGCCTTCCGGGTTCAAGCAATTCTTCTGCCTTAGCCTCCTGAGTAGCTGGGATCACAGGTGTGCGCCACCACGCCCAGCTAATTTTTTTTTTTTTTTTTCAGTAGAGACGGGGTTTCACCGTGTTGGTCAGCCTGGTCTTGAACTCCTGACCTGGTGATTCACCCACCTCAGCCTCCCAAAGTGCTGAGATTACAGGCGTGAGCTACCACGCCCGGCCACAAATCAGTAGCTCTTCTATACACCAACAGTGACCAAGTGGGGAATCAAATCAAGAACTCAACCCCTTTTACAATAGCTGCAAAAGAAAAAATAAAAATGAAATACTTAGGAATAAACCTAACCAAGGAGGTGAAAGACTTCTACAAGGAAAACTACAAAACACTGCTGAAAGAAATCATAGATGACATGAACAAATGGAAACACATCCCATGCTCATGGATGGGTAGAATCAATATTGTGAAAATGACCATACTGCCAAAAGCAATCTACAAATTCAATCCAATCCCTATCAAAATACCACCATCATTCTTCACAAAATTAGAAAAAACAATTCTAAAATTCATATGGAACCAAAAAAGAGCCCACATAGCCAAAGCAAGACTAAGCAAAAAGAACAAATCTGGAGGCATCACAGTATCTGATTTCAAACTATACTATAAGGCCATAGTCACCAAAGCAGCATGGTACTGGTACAAAGATAGGCACATAAACCAATAGAACAGAATAGAGAACCCAGAAATAAACCCAAACACTCACAGTCAACTGATCTTTGACAAAGCAAACAAAAACATAAAGTGGGGAAAGGACACCCTTTTCAACAAATGGTGCTGGGATAATTGGCTAGCCACATGTAGGAGAGTGAAACTGGATCCTCATCTCTTACCTCAAGATGAATTAAGGACTTAAACCTAAGACCTGAAATTATAAAAATTCTAGAAGATAACATTGGATAAACCCTTCTAGACATTGGCTTACGCAAGGATTTCATGACCAAGAACCCAAAAGCAAATGCAATAAAAACAAAGATAAATAGCTGGGACCTAATTAAATTAAAGAGCTTTGGTACAGCAAAAAGAACAGTCAGCAGAGTAAACAGACAACCCACAGAGTGGGAGAAAATCTTCACAATCTATACATCAGGAAATACAGTCTTTTCGTGTTTTCAAGAAGAGGTGATGAGACTCGTGAGCATCTAGCTGGTCTGCCACAGTGCTTTATTACTACTCAGCCATAACTATTAAAATCCTTTTGGAACAAATAGGGATCTTAGAATTTGGATCTTACCAACCTTCTTTATAGGTTAATTTTCCTCCTCTTCTATCTTCTCCCAACTTACTCCTCACGTTCCAACAAAAGGAGCTATGTGCTCTTCCCTGAACAATCTTTCAAGTATGTAGGGTTTTATACTATGCCAATTTAGCTGAACTATAACTATGAATCTCAGAATTAACTTCTGTATGGTTCTGCATTAGAGTTGGTTCCAAGAGACATTTGTGCAGGATTTGGGAGGTGGAAGCAAAGCAGCAGGCATCATGCTCAGCAGGGCAATGCAAGGCCCAGGGCCGGCTCACCTGGAAGGTGTGGGACAACTGCTGGACCCACAGCTCCTCCAGCTCTTGCTACTCTTTCAACTTCTTTGAGCCCTGGGCCAGGAATAAGTGTGTTTCGTGGTGAAGAATACCAGTTTCTTCCACACGGTACCTGCACTGTTAGTTAGAGACAGATGCTGGTTGCACTTTGTCTTTGTATGTTCCAACTTGTTTTTAAAGGTCTTCTTTGTCTTTGTACCTTAAGGTTTGTCCTTGCTGTATCATGATTTATGTCCTGATTTTTTTTTTAAATCTTCCACACCTGATGACCCACAGCGACTTTAGACCAACCACTAGACACAGAGACAACCACCTTCTATTGCTTTTTCCACCAGCTTCCATTTTTGTTGTCTCTGATCAGTGACTTTTCCCTGATCCTCCATTCTTCCCCTTCCAGGCTTTTACATTCCTAGCTTCTCCAACAACTCTGTTAGGTTTAATTTCTACAATAAATCTCTTATTCCATACCTGTCATACTGATTCTGCTTCCCTGTTGGAGCCCTATATGAGGGAATGTCTCTGAGTCTCTGCATGTACTGCCTCCTCTATCTGGAATGTCTTTTTTCTTTTCTCTGTTGTGTTGTAATTCATACTTCAAGGTTGAGCACAGATATCACCTCTTTTATTAGTGTGGTACTGTTCCTCTTAAGGGACACTATTACTTCTTCCTCTGAAGTTCTACAAGGCTCTGAACATACTTATGTTAGAAACTTCTGCTGTCTTATAATATCTTTATTAGTTCGATAGTATTTTTAAAAGAACTCTTTAAAAAATCCTTAAATTTCCATCCTTGAGAAAAAGCAGGTTTAAATAGAGAAAATAAAGAAGTAGCATTGTACCCGGGGTTGTAGAGTGGCTCTCACACAGCTCTAGCGACTTCCTGAGGTTTGCCTATTTTGTTGTTGCAGACGTCCCTGGAATCCTTGCATTTGGAGTTGTCCAGAAGTGGCATTCCTGACCTTTGATCCCCAGCCTTCCAACAGTGGTGTACATCTTCATTTCTCTATGTTAAACATTTTCTTATTACAAAATTGAGTGTGGTAGAGGACTGACTTGGTAAAGGATAGGGGGACATTATGTATTTTGGTTCATTTAGCAGATATTTTTGTGCTCCTACTAACTGCTAGACACGGTGCTAGATCTTGCATAAACCATGATGAACAAAGTAGCAAGGTACTTACTAGCCTCATGGGGCTAGTGTGGAAGTGAGTTAAGCAAATAAACTCATATGGGATGTATCTTTGTAAAGAGTGGCCAGTGCTTCGAAGGCAAAGAAAAGGGTGCAGTAGGAGAGCATAGTGTGGGAGATGGGCTTGACATTAGTGGTCAAGGAAGGCCTCTCCAAGGAAGGAACACTCAGGCTGGGACTGGCTGGATGAGGAGACAGCTGAGCAGGGGATGTGCTGGGGAGACTGAGGCAGATGGAGTGAAGGGTTTAACCTGAGAAAAAACTGGCACACTTGAGGAACCAAAATAAGGTCACTGCAGCTGGAATGTTGGAGTGAGTGGACTTTTTTCTTTTTTCTTTTTTTCTTTTTTTTTTTTAGTGGCTTGCAATAAATCAAGGTAGTCAGGTGGTTGGGGAAGGGAGTTGGGGAGAAGAGGCAAGTCATAGGTAGCTCGAAGCTAGATTAAGAAGCACAGATTTATATATTAAAAATCCGACTCTTTCTCGAACATAATTTTCCCCCTCATGTAAATTTTGTTTGTATTACTATCTGTCGTTTGATCAAGGAAAATAGTTAAATACTTTCTGTAGGTAAGTATTCAAAGATTATCTGAAGTCAAAATGCTTTCTCTGATTAATCTTGTTCAGTTATCTGATTGTAGCAGAACATTTTGTGTTGCACAGTTATTTGCATGCTAGTCACCTTCAGACTGGGTTATTTAATATTCACAGAAACGAATGCAGGACAGTTTGTGTGCTTGAAAAAAGTAAGTGGGAAAAAATGTTACAATTTTATAATTAACTCTTGGTTGTTGTGTAGCATTCTCGAATGAACTATAGGAATGATCCCTGAAAGTATAGTCTTTGTGTAGGATTCTCTTTGATTAAATAGTATCATACATAATTTAAAAATATTCCAGAAATTTTTATTTATGAAGGCCTGTCTGATGTTCCTAATTATTTTGAATTTATGATTCATTAAAAACTTACACCATCATTCAACCAGAGTTACAACATTTTGCGTTGCTATGTCTATCTTAACTGTCATCAAATTCCTTTGGTCAAAGGATTTTTTCCCCTCATTTTCCAAGGCTTACCTTTTTCTTAGTCTTGCTGTCTTGTATTTTGAAGATGTGTTTTTCATTCTTTCAAGTGTGTTCGTTAGGTATATGTGGTAGAGCCTAATTTGAGGACCATGTAGTATGGTTAATGGTATAGTGGAAACAGCATTGGCATTGGAGTTAGGCAGACCTGGGTATGAATTCCAACTCCTCTATTTACTTAGCTATATCATATTTGTTTAGTTATATATATTTTGAATCTTAATTTTTTTGTCTATAAAATAGAGACAATAATCTCTTTCTCCTAGGGTTGGCAGGACCAAGAGAGACGATGTGCATGAAACACAGCACAGTGCCTAGCACTGGCAGGTGCTAGACTGTGTATATAGTCTTTGGCAGATCAGATAGCATTTCTTAGAATTATATTTCTAATAGAAGAAATAGATCTGCACTGATTCTTCTGTGTTCTTTTACCTTTACCTTTATGTCCAAGGACACATACTTATTTCTCACTTGGGAAAAAGGAGAGGGTTACTGCATGGAATACAAGGCTGGCTGTGGCCAGGAGGGACAACAGAATGTCACACTACCTTATTTCAGAAGACTTTACAGCTGGGGTGGGCTGCTACGGGAAGCCCAGGCCAGTGTTTAAGCAAAAGTGTGCCCCAATCTTAGGAGAAGAAAGTGTGGTTAGAAGCCGACTTAAAAAGCAAAATCCAGGGCTATAGCCAAGAAGCCAGGTTATTCATTAAAAAAACATTGATTGGGAAACTTCCATGTGTCAGGCACTATGCTAAACACTGGGTTTACTAAGTGGGGCACAGTGTGCCAAAGAGTTTATGATGTAGGGAGGAGTCCAGTAATTACAACACAGGGTGGTAAGTGCTATCATAGTTATGTGAAGCAGGGAAAGGGCAGGGATCTGAGAATTTGAAGGCGAGATGGCCATTTTATATTGCTAGGAGGGGGCTGAGAGAAACGGCTCAAGAAAGCCACACCTAGGCCAAGAATAAAATGAAAAGTTGAACAATAAGAAGATAAATTGTGGGTCACTTGGTGAAGAATGGGTTCTGAGCCACTGTGTTTTCTGGTCCTTAAAGGGGCAAGGAGTAAAGCAAGCAAAGTAATGAGATTGATTCCGATAGCACCTATGGGATGCTCTCTGGAGGGCCAGACATTACTCAAAGAACGGAGAGATGCTGCCTGGGCCATAGGAAACTGAAACCTTGACCTTGCTTTCATTGACTTGAAGTAGAGATTATTTAAACAGTGCCAGTGACCTGAAATAGTTTGTATGTAAGTTCTGTTGGATGTAGCTGAAAAACAGGATAATATTTACTTACAGGGTAATAAAAGTTGATATTGATTTTACAGGATGGGAAAAATGGCAGTGAACTACTTCTTATTCTGGAAATTATAGTGCACCAGTGTATTTGGGAACATTTTTGAATCTTGGTTAAGTATTCTAAATCCTAACTGGAATCTCCTCATTAAGTATTTTTTTTCATGGTTGTGGGAGACTAAGAGATGGATTAAATTAGTTTGTTTCTGTTCACCTTGCCTGGCAATGTCTGGCTGCACAGATGTAGTGTGAATGTGTCCTCCAGATGTTGATGTACAAGAGAACACATAGCTCCTCTGTGGGAATGGAAGAGCAGTCATTAGTTCAGCACTGGTTATTGTAATTCTATTTTTCTTTAAAATGCACTCTCAGGAGACCTATCTCTGTGATTGCCTGAGGAAAGATGCAGCTGAGAGAGTAATGGTATTTATCAGAAACTAGAGACATTTGGCATCTTTCTCTGAAGACAAAGTTTGTCAGGTTGATTTCCTAGTAAAGATTCACTTGAGAATAAGCAGGAATACTAACTTGTGTTTACATTATGAATTTCAGAATAACTGCATTCCAAAATGTTCTCAGTATCATAATTCTGGGAAAGTGAGGATTTATATAGAAAATACTTGATCTACTTTTTACTACAGTCTATTCCTATAATTCCTATGGTTCTCCATTCTTACATTTTATAGACACAACTATTTAAGGCAGTAAATATCTGGAAATTATCTGAGAGGTGAAGCACAGGTACTCACTAGTTGAATTATTAAAATCTGTAAATGTAAGTTAAAAACCATTAGGGGATCTAAAAGTCACCATTTCAGCACATCGCTCCTTTCTGATTATTGCATAGAGAACTCTGTTATCTGGCTTGTTGTTTTAAGCCACCAAGTTTTGGGGTAATTTGTCATGCAACAATAAATAACAGAAACAGTGGATCAAATAGCACCTGGTTTATGATGGGTAGCTGGAGTCTCATTCAAGCATTTTATTTCAACTATGCCCAGTAGCAAGCAGGGAGCTATTTCTTAAAAGGTAAAACTGAAGTTATCAGCAGAGGAGAACCCCAGGGGTGTTTGCTGTGATTCCTTTATTAGGGATTGCCAGCGACTCCCTGCCATGTCTTTCTTTACCACAGGCACATGGAGTTCCCCTGGATTTCCTGGTCATGAGGAGTGGGTGGCAGGATGAAGCGCCTCCAAGCTTGGACCTCCTGCAGAGACTTCTTTAGTTCTGGCCCCACTCAAAACTAGCAGCCTTAGGGCTATTCGGTAAGTGAGTCAGAGCACCATGTCAACATGCGAGATCAGTTGTCTCCTATACCCCAAACAAGGCTGAATTGCTTTCCAGGAGTTATAATTTATTCTCCCACTGGCAGTTTATGAGGACCCCCAGCCCTTCACATCCTTACACATGCTGGTTATTGAGCTATCTTTTAATGTTTGCCAATCTCTTGGGTGTCAAATAAAATCTCATTGTGTTGTTGATGCCTTTTGCTGGTTACTAATGAGGTTGAACCTCTTTTTTACATTTTTTATTGGCAGTTTTATTTATTCTTGCTGGAAACATCTGTTTATGAATTTTACCCCCTCTTTCTATTGGATTGTTCATCTTTCTTATAGCTTTTTTGATGTCATTTATATATTTTGGGTAGAATCCGCATTTGCTTACTTTCTCTTGGCTAGAAAAAATAAATGGTGAGCTACAGTGAAGAAGATTCCCTTGTCAAGGGATCTACTGTATTTTCCTGGCTGCTACTTCCCTTTTCTGTCTACTTATTGCTTCATTGAGGAGATTAGTGAATTTTCCCAGGACTTTGTCACCTTACCTTTTGCCCCACGTATTGCTTGAGAATGGGTTTGGTGGATTGGCGAGGTTAGGAGGAGAGTGTAGTGAGAGGAAACATAGCTTGATTTCTGGAATCTTTCTATTTCTCTTTGTCTAGTCATTGTTTTAAATGTTGACTTGAAATTGTGTCCCTTCTTTTGAGTGTGCCTGGTTTTTAACATGTATTTGGTATTCATTTTGTTAGGTTTGACTGGGCAATGGCCTGTATTCTGGCTTTATTCTTCCATTTGACCCTGGAAGTCTCTGGGACTACTTTTGAGGCTGCCCTTGATGTTAATTTTAAATGGACACTCTCAGGGTAACAATGTTGGAGAGAAGAGATTACTTTTACCCTTGGCTCTGTGTTTCTGTAGTATGGCCCTGACAGTGGATGCAAGACTCAGCTAGAAGATGTTGGGGTGGAGACGGATTTCACATACCATAAACTTGATTGTGTAAAAATGAAACCTCTCCTTCCCTCTCTAACTAAAAATGTCTAGCCTGAACCCCTATTCTATCTGAGGCAGAAATCTTAATCCAACAACTTAGCAATAGTGTCAAGCACTTTTGACATTTTTTCTCACATATTTCAGGTTTAAACTTAGTTAACTTTAAGATTTTTAACACTGCTGTCTTCAATTTTCTTGCTTCTGGGGTTGATGCTAAGCTTGGCTTGGGGAGGGGTGCAAATGCCATCTCAAATAGGTGGGAGATTCTCATATCTCCTTCAAAAGCATCTTGGTCTCTGTTGCTGTCTTCTGGGAATGTGCTGTCTTGCTGAGCCTTGAGTGTCTCACCCAAGCTACCCATTTCCCATCCAGTGCTTAGCCCCATGACCCCATCTCTGCATTCTCATTCCTAGCTGTGTTTATTAGTTTTCTATTACTACGTAAGTGACTGCAAACCTAGTGGTTTAAAGCAACACCCCAATATTATTTCACAATTTCTATGGGTAGGAATTCTGGGCACTGTTGAGCTGAGCCCTCTGCTTAATGTCTCACAAGGCTGAAATCAAGGGGTCAGCCAGGCTGTGTTCTCACTCAGAAGCTCTGGGGAAGAATCTGCTTCTACGCTCATTCAGGCTGTTGGCAGAATTTATTCCCTTGTGGTTGTATGACTGGGCCTTTTGTCTTCTTGCTAGGAGCCAGTTGGGAACATCTCTCAGCTTTAGGACGGCCTTCAGAGCCTTTCCTGTGGCCCTCACAGGCTTCCTCACATACCACCTTTGGCTTGTTCCAGGCCAGCAGAATAATCTCTCTTACCTTCAATCTCAGGGCTCATCTGATTACATCACACCTCCCAAGATAATCTCCCTTTTTATTAACTCAAAGTCAACTGATTAGGCACCTTAATTACATCTTCAAATTCCTTTCACTTTTGCCATGTAAGATAAGCTAATCATACTTGTAAAATCTTGTCACATTCACAAGTTCTACCCACACTCAAAGGCTGACACCAGGGGCTGGGAATCTTGGGACTGTTTCAGAAGTCTGCCGACCCCACTGTTGGACCCTTGAAGTTATAGTTTTTCTGCTAGCTTTTATATCTCCCTTGGCTCTGGGGCATGGGAATTTCACACATTGTGCTGTGCCACTCAGGCACTTGGAGGAAACTCAGGGCTCTTTACACTCCTGTTCTGTAGTCTACCTTTCTTGTCTGTAGCTGAGAGAACTGCAGGGCTGAAGGCCCTCTCACTGAGGTCCATCTCATATCCTCAGGCTTACAGGAGAACCACCTCCTTTTAATCCAACAAGTCTGTGGGTGGGGTGGGCAAAGAATAGGACTCATCTTTTGCTTTATCTCCAAACTCTTGCTACCTCCTCTAATTCGTAAAGGTTTTATTTACTCTTCCCACTGGGGGATGGGGAGGGACAGAAGGCATGGCTAGTTAAATAGTCTTTGAAATGTATTGCTTATGCCAAGTCTTCATGTCTGAAAGCTTAAACGCTAAAAATTAACTTCTTTTGCCTCAATTTGCATTTCAACTATGGTCTAGCTTTTCTGGGGGCAGCAGAGGCCAGGATTAGTTTAAAGTGGGGGTGGGAGCTACAGGGTAAACAAAGGGATTGCAAGGCTATCTCATGTCTCTCTCTCCCCTGTTGTTTGTGGGTTAATACTTCATAAACAACCTGCCACAGTAGTTTCGAAAACAGTCTAGGTTTTCTAAATCATTTTGAGAACTGGATTAGTTCCATGTAAATATTTATGCCTCATCTACTATATTCTTTATCTATGAACATTTTTTCCCTTTCTCAGAGTGAGTGGAAACCCCAGAGAAGGGCAAATTGAAACAATTCTAGAAATTAACAAAATGTTAATTAAGTTTTCCCTTGCTGAGGGGAGAGTAAAATTTGGCAGTGTTTCAGAGACGATAAAGGACTTGTGCTTGTACTAATTAAGAATATTACTCAAGTGAAATAATTGGAAGTCAATAGAAACCCCAAAGCTTAGTAAATGTAGAGAATGGTGTTGGGTTGGAATCAAAAGGGTAAAAGGATATGTCCAAAAAGCAGTTGGTATTTTTCACCGGAATAGTTATGTTAGGGCAATTTTGCACTTAGCTACTAACCAGTACTTCTCTCCATCCCTACCCTCATTATCCAGGCTTGATTGTCACATAAACAACCTGCTAATCTATAGCCATAATGGAAGTCATGGAAAAATCTCAAAGGAGCACACTTTAAACTCAGTTGGCTTGTTTTCTCAAAGCCACATAGGAACATTTTCAGGCTGTTAATTCACCAGGCAGAGCTTCCACGGCATTTCTCTTTTTCCTTTCCCATTTTTCTGCCCTCCTGACTACCTTCTTCATGTTCTTTCATCCAATTTCTAAAAGTATAGGTTTATCCTGGGAAAAGTCTATCTCATTTCTACATGGCTCATTTTAGAACCCTCATAGCTTTCTGATTTTTAAACTATATATTTTTTTCCCTTCTGAATTTTTCTTTGCTTTACCTGGATAGTATTACCTTACTGTTGAGGAGTAAATTTTTATCTTTGTATCTCCAACATTGATATGAACATCTGGAAAATAGTAGTTGCTAAAATATTTGTTTAATATGAACTCATCAATGAAAGACATATCTACTTACTTGTCTGACTGTCTCCCCACTAAACATAACCACTTTGAAGGTAAGGACCTGTTTTATTCATTTTTGGATCCCTAGTGCCTAACATAATGCTTGGTATATCATAGATTCTCAAGCAAAGTTTACTGAAAAAATGAGTAATAATCAGGAGTTTATACATGTACCTCAGTATACTATAAAACAATAATTAGCTCTGATGTTATAATTTCAGAATATACTACTGTAGAAGTAGGTAAGGAAAGGTGACTGCATTGGTCTTCAAACAGTTGCTGTGAAGTTAGGCAGAAAAGGGATGTAAAGAGAAATAATTTTAAAGAGATTACAAGTAAGTGTTCTCTCTCTATGCAATCTTTACAAAATCAAGCACATTTCCAATCCAAGGCAGAGAACGAATATTTCCTTTACTTTCCTTGAGATGAAATACAAACTTTAAATGCTTCCTTGAAAATTATGAAATCCTTTCAACCAAATGGCTGCAGGGAGTTGAAATCTGAGCTGACGTCTGAGTCAGACAGTTGGAATAATTTTCATGAGTAGTACTACTTGTGCCATTGCTGATTTGGTAACCACCTCAGAGCCTATCCTATTTATTCCCAGCATGGACCTAAATCCACTTCAGCCAAAAATGAACAAAGAAATGATGAAGAACAGAGCCTGTTTCTTTCTCAGTGGTGTACTCAGGTTTGAAAATAAGACGAAATGATTGTCTGCTTGTTTTCTGTTTCCCTCAAGTTTCTGAAAGGTCTTAACTCTTTCCTTCACCTTTTCCCGTAGTTTCCTATACATTTTAATTATCTGGATATAGCCATTGTCCTGCCATGTTGAACCTTGTAGAGTTGGCTTTTCTGTGATATTTCTAGATAATTAAGGTGGTAATCAGTTTGATTCTAAATGTGCTACATTTTATGCTTATCAATCAAGATGTCCAAATTAATAACAACATATCCAAATTTGAATGGTTTCTCAATTTCTTTGGAGTAGTGTTACAGGAAGACTATATGTTTTAGAATCATACATATCTTTTTGAATTCTGTTTTTGTTACTACAAGGTATGAAGTCTTGAGTACATATCTTAATATTTCCGAATCGGAAAATGTGGAAAATAACTCTATCATAGGAATTGCTTGAGATTTAAATAAGTTAAAAGGCCTTAATAAATGATACATGGTTTTCTCCTAAGCAAACACTTCAACTAATATTGAAGTTTAATACTGATTCTCTCATCTTACTTTTAAAAAGCATGGTTAATAACCAATATTAGCATAAGTAAATGCAGAAAAAGTTAGCAATAAGAAATTAAGATTTTGTGACATTTGAAATTAATAGTTTAGTGATATAACTATTATCTGCAAATTACTTTGAGTAGTTGCAGAGAAAGTGACAATCCATGTTTAATATAATATTTTATTTTACTAATGAAGAAAGTGTATTGAACAAGGAGTTGATTGACTTGCTCAAGATCACACAGTTAAAGGCAAGCCTAGATAGATTAATGGATTTCTAGTTGAGGGCTAATACAGTGTATCCAGTAATTTCTCACTTCTGTCCTCCTCTTTCAGTTTGCACAGTCTTCATCCCACTTCAGAACCTTGCTGTTACTTACTTGGACTACATCAAAAGCATCCTAATTGGCACCTCTGATCCAAGTTGTTCTTCTCTCCAGCTCGTCCTCCTTGGTGTGGTCAGATTAATCAGACTGTTACATTTACTTGCTCAGAAACCTCTACTGGTTGCCTAGTGTCTACTAAGTGAATTCCAAACTTACTAGCCTGGCACTCAATATCTTTCACACTATAGCCTCAGGTTCATACATTTAACTAACGAGTACTTATTGAGTGCCTACTATGTGCCAGACTCTGGTCTAGGTGCTGGGATATAAGAGATATATAGTCTCTGTCCTTTCTGAGCTTATATTATAGTTCAGCAGTTCTCAAAGTGTAATCGGGGGACCCTGAGGGTCTCTGAGACCCTGTTAGGTGTCTGCCAAGTCAAAATGATTTGTTATGATGTTATTTGTCATTTTCTCATTAAAAAAAGTATGTACAGTGAAGTTTTCCAGAGGCTACCTGACATGTGATATCACAGACAGACTGAATATAGAAGCAGACACAGGAAACCAGTTGTCTTCTATGAAGCCAGACATTAAGGAGCATCACAAAAATGCAAAGCAATGCCACTCTTGTGATTTTTTTTGTTTGAAAGATAGTTTTTTCCATGAATATATGTGTAATGGTTAATGTTAGGTGTCAGTTTGACTGGGTTAAGGGATATCCAAATAGCTGGTAAAGCATTATTTCTGGGCATGTCTGTGAGGTTGTTTCTGGAAGTGATTGGCATTTGAATCAGTGAGCTGAGTAAGGAAGATCTGCCCTCACCAAATGTGGGCAGGTATCATCCAATCCATTGAGGGCTCAGATAGAACAAAAGAGCAGAGGAAAGGCAAATTTACCTTCTGGAGCTGGGGCATCCATTTTCTCCTGCCCTTGGACATCAGAACTCCAGACGTCTGGGCCTTGGGACTTTGGGACTTACACCCTCCACTCCCTTGGTTCTTGGGCCGTGTACTTAGAATGAATCATACCACCAGCTTCCCTTGTTTTCCAGCTTGCAGATGGCATAAGATGGGACTTGTTGGGCTCCATAATCACGTGAGCCAATTCCCATAATAAATCACCTCTTATACACACACACACACCCCCACACACCCACACACTATAAGTTCTGTTTCTCCAGAGAACTCTGACCCATACAATATGTTAAACATGTAATGGATTTATTGTAAAAGTGAATAAATATTTAGCTATTTAAAATTTTCTCAATTTAACTGTCTGGTACAGTAAGTATTTATAGATATAACTCACATAAACAAAAGCTCTTTGGGGCTTTTAATAATTTTTGATAATGACCAAAAAGTTTGAGAACTTTTATTTTAGTAATTCTAGAAAATAAACAGACAATATAAAGTCAATATAATAATATACTGTCAGCTAGTGACAAAGGTCATGAAATAAAATGCAGCAGGATAAACAAATAGGTCCACTGGGTGTCAGTAACAATCACTGTCTATAACCTGTGCTCCTATTAAACTCAATCATCTAACATTCCCAGAACACAATTCATGCTTTTCCACTTCCATGTCTTTGTAATGCTGTTCCTTCTGCCTAGCTTGCCTTTCATCTCCTATTTCAATGCCTCCTCACTTTCATCTGTCACAATTCTATTCTTCTTTGAAGACCTGTCTCAAATATCACCTGAACGATGATTCCTTCTCTTATGTTCTTCTAACAGAAGTGATTTGTTTCCCTTTTATTTTTTCCATCTTCAATGATATTTTGTTCAATCTCTCTTGTGAAACTCATAATTTTCTGCTTTGTAAAAAGTATACTACTCATATCCTTCTCAAGTTTATGATATTTCTTAAAGTTGAGTACTATTTCCTATTTCCTCTGAATATGGTGTCTTTTCTGTATCAATGAACCTTAGGTTCATCAGTAACAGAAAACCTCCAAAAATAATAGTGGTTTCACCTAGATAGAAGTGTGTTGTTTCTCATATAAAAGCTGGAAGGTAGGCAGGACAGGCTGATAATGACTCTTGCTCTAGAAGTCCTCGGGGCTGCAGGCTCCTTCAATCTCACTGCTCCTCCATCCTAAGAGTGTGGTTGTCCTTAGCTTCAAGATGGCAGCGTCTTTGTTTCAGGAAGAAGAAAGGAGGGAGAGACAAGGGAGCTAACCATATGGACCAGCTCTCTCCAAAGGAAAGTTTGTGGAAGTTGCTGATATGACACTTCTGTTGATATCCTGTTGATAGAACTTAGTCACATGTGCATACCTAGCTTCAGGGGAGGTTGGGAAATGCAGTCTTTATTTGTAGTGGTCTTGTGCTCAGCTGTGGAAAAAGGGGAGAATAGATATTGGGGGACAAGTTTCAGGCTCTGTTATACTCCCCAAAGTGTCTATCATGGGCACTTATCCCAGGTAAATGCTTAAAATTAACTTTCAGCAAATAAGTAATACTGAGCTTCATTCTTACAATTATTTGTTGATAATAAATAAATACACTGGAAATTTTATTCATCATATATTTGCTTGTTGTCTTTAATGAGGTGTTAGAAATGATTAAGGAATTCTAAAATCTCTCTTTCAGACTTAACTACTGCAGGGTTCAATAGCTGATCAATTCCTTCTAGCATATCAAAAAGAGAAGGCTTTTCTATTAGACCAACCAGCTTGCTGTTTTCATCATTTCACCTTCTTCTGTTCACCTTTCTCCATAGCGGTAAAGACATCACTCAACTCTTCCTTGCTAGAAGTGTTCCCAAGCTTCCCTGTGTTACGTGACGTCTTTGTTCTTAGCTCCCCTGTAGACCCAGAGAAAAATATCCCTTGAAAGAAACCCTCAGTGGCTTGCTCAAGCTATTAGGTTAGTTTGCATATTTGTTCCACCTAAGAGCAGATAAAAGAACATTTGTAATTTTAAAGTACTAAAAATATTGGGGCATTGAACTTCTGCTGTGTGTTTGCTTTCCAATTCTTCTCATTGCATGAAAATCTTAGTAAATGATAGAGCCTACCTTTAAGTTTGAGTCTGACTCTTTATTTCCACAAAATGTTTCACTGGAATCTATAGAAGCAACCTCAACACCCCCCACCCCCCACACTTCCGGTCTCGACATACTGTCTAATTACCTCACATATTGTCTACTTCTGGTTCTCAGAGCTTTGAGGAAGTCATTCCTCCACAAAGAAAACTCTGGAATTCCTACATGATTGAATTTATATTTAAAATAGTCTACCTGGTTATACTAGGTCCATGGCCTATAAATATGGAAACTTACAGTTTTAGGATGTTGGCAATGACCCCAGAAATTGTCTTTGAAAAAAGTTGAAATAAAAGGAGGAATCTGTTAGAAATGGCATTTACTCTGTTTGCTACTATTTCATTTTTGTTTGTACATGACTTATTCCCTGTGGATTATATACTTCTTGAGTACCACAACTCTGTCTGATGAATGGCTTTAGTTATAAAGTGAAATAAAGTTGGAAGTAACTGAGATAAATTAAGACAGTGATAATGACATGGGGTTTGTTCTTACCATGACGTGAGATTTTCACAAAAGAAATGAATATTGTAGAGGACTACATTCATTCATCCATTCATTAATCTTGCAAATATTTACCGAGCATCAACCAAGTGCCCAGTACTGTCGTAGATACTGGGAGACAGTGGTGAGAAATATTGATCTAGTCTCTGTCTTTATGGTATGTATAGCCTAGAAGATAAAGACAGACAAAAAAGTAATAACTGTAAAATATGATAAACACTTGTTAGGGAAGCAGAGATTGCTATGGGAGCCGTCAAGGGAACATTTATAGTCTTTATAGAGCTTTCACATACAAATACCTCATTTGAGCCTCATTAAGCCATGTTCAGTGAGTAGTGCAGGGATTATTCTTCTCATTTACAGATAAGGAATTAGACTCAGAAAGGTTAGCAAGATGCAAAGTCCCCATAGACCCAGACTTGAGCTTTTGACTCCAAACCCAATGCACTCACCAATATTCCAGACAGCAGCTGGAGTGCCAGGGAGTGTGAGGTCTGTGGCTCCGCTGCATCTGCTTCCTGTCTTTATGATGCTCTAGTCCCAAGCCTGTATAATAACCCCATTGGCATCAATTAATTAATTCTTGGCATCCAATGAAGCTGCCTGGAAGCCATGAGGGTGTTCTGCCTAGCATGGCTCCAAGCCGTGGGCAGCTTATCCAGTGTTCATGCTGGGAGCAGCCTCTTCAATTAGGAGAGGGGCCAAGGGATCTTTTAGGCTGATACAGAACCGACAGAAGCTCAGCTCAGCCACAAAGTCTTATTAGAAGGAGCCCCCATGCTTCAGTCTGCTCAGTGGTCTGTTTTCCTGTCCTATGAAGTAGAAGTCAGATTCTCCAATAAGAAAACAACATTAAAATGTCCAGAGTTTGTTTTGCTTTGTGTTTAGTACCACAAAGTTGAGCAGAGGAATAAACACTGTTGTTGGGCAGAAAAACTTCCCTTCTTGCTTTGTACACCTAACTGCATGTTATTCCCTAATTATTCTAGGAAAATGCTTTGTCTTTCTTATACATTTTTGAACTTGTTGGAAACTTCCAAGTGACATGAGAGCTTTTTAGGGATGAGGAAGCTCTGGCAAAATTGAGGAGCTGGTGATACTTGTTTCCTTGATTTGTAGTGTAGTGGAAAGACCATGGTACTTTGGACCATGCAGTAAGAACATGGGCTGAGTTATTATCTCAGCACTTTCATTTTTTGGCTGTATCAACTTCGGAAATATGAGGACTTCCTTGAACCTCAGTTTCTTCAAAGGATGGTTATGAGGATTAGAGGAAAGACAGGTAATATAGCAGGCATAGCCTGGCCAATAATTGGCCCTCGATAAATGGGAAATATTATCATGATGGTTAAAATATCCTTTCTTCTGAGGACTCAATACAAACTCTAGTATCTCCTCTAAGCCTGACCTTTCTGGCAACACTAGTTCCTCTAGACCTTTACCGTTATCATAAATTTCTTGTTTTTTTTTTTTTTATCCTCCCAGCTAGGGCATTTATGATTATTTAATCTGCAAATACTAATTTACAGTCTAGTTGGAGAGATAGGATATAGGTAACAGGACAAAGTATGACAAGTGTCAATGAGTGACATAGTATTGGTGCTGTAGTATTTCAGATGAATAAAATATGACCATGGGCTGGGATTTTTAAGGATTTGAGCAGACACAGTTGATAATTTACACTTGAATGGGTAGTTGGGAAGGGCTGGAACCGGAACAAAACCTATCTAGGTAGGGACGGTGGACAGGGGGATGAAAGAACAACAGAATTTTAGATATTAGTTTGCAAAACATGGTTTCTCAGTGGTAATGGAAATAGATAAGAGCCCTAGCAAGTAACTGGCAAAAAGGTCAAGATAAAGCACTAGGACAGTGACAAATGGTGGGGAGTTTGGGAATGGTAATATTCAAAAGTTGAGGCAGTCATGCACAGTAGGTCCTCACTGTCTAAATTACACTTCCCTTGGCAGGAGACTTGGAGGGTTAGCCCAGCCATTGAAGGTTTTTAGGGTCCAAGTCTATGGTGGTAGTGGTGGGGAAGGGTAAGATACAGTGTAGATTTTTCCAAGACTCAGTGCACCTGTGGATCTTAAGATGGTGTTTTGCAAAGTTCCTGGACCACGTGCTTCAAAATCACCTGGAAGGCTTGTAATAAATACAGATTACTAGAATATCTGGGAATAGACTCTGAGGACATCCATTTTAAATAGGATTTTAGAGAATCTTATATATGTTAAAGTTAAAGAACACTGGGTAATTCATATTAGATTCCAGACTTCAGAGACATGCTGGAGAGTCCTGAAATAAAAAATCCTGTGAAGAAATTGGCTTTTCCTTACTCCATAAAGAGTAGTTTGTAGGAAGTCTGGTTGTACTGAAGAAAAATCTGGAGACAGGTCTTTTGTCCTTGTAGTGAGATTGCAAGATTTGTCTGAAAAGAAAGTTGGAGTTTCTGAAACAGGAATCAAGGCAAAAAGAATCCCAAGAACAAGAAATGGAGCAGAGAGACTGGGAATTAAACAAGATATGATAAAGGATTTGCAACAGAGTTGTTGTTTACCTCTTACCTTCCTCAACTAGACTGTGGGCTCCCTGAGGGCAGGGCTCTTAACTTCCTTATTCTTATTTCTTTTGCGCCTGATACAGGGTCTGGTGCAAAGTAGGCTTTCAGATGTTTTTTAAATAACTTAATAAGTAAATGTGAGATTGGCAAGGGTGATTTGATGCTAAGCTCTGGAATGTGGGCTGGAATTGCTTGGTCTGGGTGACTCAGTTCATACTGGGTCCTTGGATTTGGATCTGGAGCTGCACTTGTAGATTTGGAGTTAAGAGAGGGAGGAATCAGACTGATTGAAGACACTGGCTGAGGCTACAGTTAGGATAGTTTAGGGTGACTTCTGAAAGAAGGTGTGATTTGAATCTGGCTTGAAGCAAGACAGATATTAAATAATTCAATCCAACTCAATGGACATTAGTTGGGCATCTGGTCTGCACAATGGCTGGCAACCCAGTGGTGAGTAAAATACAGTTCTTCCCTTGTAGGAGACCAAAAGGAAAAGAAATGACTGAAACATAATGTTATATTTGGATGGGGAGGTATGGGATGTGAAAAGGAAAACTATGGAGGAAAATTGAGAGAAGGGATAATGTTTACCTGGGCCTTAAAAATTGGTCAAGCTTTGTTCTACAGTTAAGGCAGGGAAGGACTCTCAGTGGAGAAAACAGCCAGAATGAGAGTAGGTAGGCGTGAAAGTGAAGGTGACCTGGGAGGTAGCCTCTGTGGTTTGGTGGATGAGAGCACAGGATGAATTATGGGTAGGGGGTCTGGACCTCAAACAAAGGTTAGTGGGTTAACAAGGGGGGGTTTATTGGGTGTTAATGGGTGTTAACAAGGGGGGATTTATTCTACAAACATTTAAATTTGTCAAAGTGTTTGTTTTAAGCAGAAGAATCACACAATTCAACTTATATTAGGAAGAGAATTTGGGCCAGAGGGTAAAAGAAGGCCTGCAGGAGAGGAAGGCCAGAGGGAGGAATCTGGGCAGGGCAGCAAGGCGAGCCACACTTCACCTAAATTAATTCCTGCTGAGATACTAAAGTAAATAACGGCTTAAGACAAACTCCCTCTGAGTGAGCTGTTTGCCTTTGAACTGGCCCCTCCTCACCTGGAGGAGGTGTGACTTCCAGTGGATAGATTTGCCAGGCCACTGGGAAGATTTGCCAATTTTTGATTCATTCTTCCCATGCCCATAACTGGCTCTTACTAGCTGTTCGGCCCTGAATATGAAATGCAGTTTTGTGACCTGGCTGAGAGTTCACAGGCCCTAGAGCCCAGGTTGCTTTATGATTTACAAAAAAAAAAAAAAAAAAAAAAGTTATGGTAGGAACACTTAACATGAGATCTGTTCTTGGAACACATTTTAAAGTGTGTAATACAGGACCGTTAACCATAGGCACAATGTTGTACTGCGGATCTCTAGAGCTTCTTCATGCTGCACAGCTGAAACTTCATGCCTGTTGACTAGCAACTCCCCATTTCCCCTTCTCCCCAACCTCTGATAACCACCATTCTATTCTCTGCTTCTATGAGTTTGACTATTTTAGATACCTCATATGAGTGGAATCATGCCGCATTTGTCCTTTAATAGAACTGCTATATGATTCAGCAATCCTACTTCTGAGTATTTATCCAAAAGAGTTGAAATCAGGATCTCAGAGAGATATTTGCACTCTCATATTTGTTGCAGCACTATTCACAACAGCTAAAAGGTGGAAACAAACTAACTGCCCATCAATGAATGAATGGATAAAGAAAATGTGGTATATACAGCTAGCTCTCTGTATCCACAGGTTCAAGCAATCACAGATGAAAAATGTAGTATATAAAAAATCCCCCCAAAATAAAAATAATACAAATAAAAAATAATACAGTATAACAACTATTTACGTAGCATTTACCTTGTATTAGCTATTAAAAGTAATCTAGAGATGATTTAAAGTATACCGGAAGATGTATTTAGGTTATATGCAAATACTATGCCATTTTATATAAGGGTCTTGTACAACCTTGGATTTTGGCATCCTTGGGGCTCTCACAAGCAATCTGGGGTAGATACCAAGTGACAACCGTAAATACGATATTACTCAGCGTTGAAAAAGAAGGAAATACTGCCATATATGACCACATAGATGAAGACATTATGCTCTGTGATTTAAAAAAATTGACCAACATATGGTGGGAATGTAAATTAGTTCAACCATTGAGGATGATAGTGTGGTAATTCCTCAAGGGTCTAGAATCAGAAATACCATTTGACCCGGTAATCCCATTACTGGGTATATACCCAAAGGAATATAAATCATTCTACTATAAAGACATGTGCATATGTATGTTTATTGCTGCACTATTTACAGTAGTAAAGACATGGAACCAACCCAAATGCCCATCAATGATAGACTGGATAAAGAAAATGTGGTACATATACACCATGGAATACTATGCAGCCATAAAAAAGAATGAGATCATGTCCTTTGCAGGGACATTGATGAAGCTGGAAGCCATCATCCTCAGCAAACTAATACAGGAAAAGAAAACCAAACACCGCATGTTCTTACTCATAAGAGTAAGCAATGGGAGTTGAGCAATGAGAACACATGGACATAGGGAAGGGAATAACACACACTGGGGCCAGTTGGGGGGTCGGGGGCGAGGGGAGGGAGAGCATTAGGATAAATAGCTAATGCATGTGGGGGCTTAAAATCTAGATGATGGGTTGATAGGTGTATAAAACTGCCGTGGCACACGTATACCTATGTAACAAATCTACACATTCTGCACTTGTATCCTGGAACTTAAAGTAAAATTAAAAAAAAAAAAGATTGAAGAAAATTGACCAACATGAGTGTTTACTGTCTGTACCCTGAAGAGTGCTTCCTCAAAGCCATTCCAAATGAGGATCCCCTAGAAGATCCCAAACACACCAGTGCTGAGGGCAGAGTCAACAACTTCTCTTTTCCCCCAATGGTCTTCAGCCCAGGAACCAGGACTTACAAGCCCAATTATTGTTACTATATGGATTCTTATTATCAAAGTTCTGGATGTCACATTTTCTCAACTGTAAGAAAAGCTGTTGCTTTTAGTGTTAGTACATGCATTAGAAAGTTCTGTGAATTTACAATAGCACAGAAATGGACTCCACCTAGGTTCCCAATCAATGGTGGATTGGATAAAGAAAATGTGGTCCATATACACCATGGAATACTATGCAGCCATAAAAAAGTATGAAATCATGTCTTTTGCAGCAACATGGATGCAACTGGAGGCCATTATCCTAAGTGAATTAACAGGAACAGAAAACCAAATACTGAGAGAGGGAGGAGGCCAAGGGTTGAAAAATTACCTATCAGGTACTGTGTTCACTATTTGGGTAACAGATTCAATTGAAACACAAATCTCAGTATTACATAATATATCCATGTAACCTGCAGCTCTAACTCCTGAATCTAAAATAAACATATAAAATAAAATATAAAAAAGAAAGTTTATGAATTAAAACAAAGTTAAAATGATATTAAAACTGCTCTTTTTTTCCATTCTTTCATTCTTTGCTACCTACTCCCTTCCTTACAAACCCAACAGACATACTCTGTCTGCCAATAAACTGTATGTTTTAGAATAACAATAGATAAATCCTATGGTTTGATTCTGTCCTGCTTGTGTAGTAATGACATACTAGAAGGAGCGTGTTAGCTCAGAAATAAAAACAATTGGGTATTATTCTTTTCAAGGGCACTAACTGATGTGTATCCTGGGGTGATTACTTCACTTTTCTATGCCTTAATTGCTGTAACAAGAGGGAGTTAGACTCGGCTGTATCTCCACAGTTCTGTCTGAGTCTAAGAATCACAGCTTCTCTAAGCAATGCAGGAGTGATGGAATACTTTTTTACATAGTGGAAAAACTTGAACACTGCTTTGGAAAGTTGATTTACCTTTAAAATGGGTATTTGTTGATTGCTTCCTTGGTGTCTATTTCTTAATTTCTTTAACAGACTTGAGTTTTTGTCTTTAAGGTTGGGTTCTGCTTTGCTCAGCTATGCATCTGGCATGGACTGGATACCACGTCTGGCTCCAGCGGTGGATCCTGCCTGGCTTAAACCAACCAGTGTATCCCTTTCTGGCAAACGGTGAGATACAGCCAGGCAAGGAACCAGATTCTGCCTGTCTTTGTGGACCACATGAAGGAATTTGGGCTTTATTTAAAGCAGAGTGGGTGGCCTCTGCAGGGTTTTAAACAGAGGAGCAGCATGATCAGATCTGCATTCCATTTGGACCACGTCTGGCTCAGGGTCATGAGGCCCCCCCTCCAGTTTTGTTCCTCTGTGTGTTTGCACTGTTCCCTCAGCTTCCTCTCTATCTGCTGCCTCTCTGCTTTTAAAACACCCTTAAACTGACCGGAGAAAAGAATGAAATGGGCACTGTGTGTTCCTAGTACTTGTTCCAGCACTCCCTCTGTGGCAATTTGTTTTTCCCGGTAAATATAATTTGCCCTTTCTTAATTATGATTTGAGTTTTCGGTAGCTCTGACCTGTAAATTGGCACTAATTTTCTGCTTTTTCAATCTTAAAAATGGGATCCAGCAGTGGAGGTGTGGGCTTTAATAACCTTGTCTGTGACTGGCTTCCCTGTGGCAAGCAGCTGCCAGTGGGGCTCATGCTGTGGCCCTTCTTTGGGGTCTTGTTTTGTGCCGCCAGAGCACAGTCTCACCCAGAACTTATCCCAGCAGTGAGGAGCTGCACAGACTGACTTGCAGATATCTCTGTCCTCACTCCTTCCAAAGGGCCTTCATAATGAAAATAAAATTTAGCTCCAAACAGGATCACTTGAAGCCCTTAGTCCCCTCTTGCACTTGTTGGTTACACCCCAGAGCAAGCTCATTCCTTTGCTTGCTTTCACTCTAAAGGGTTGAACCTTCTTTCTGGGTCTGCCTGTAAACTCCTGGAGGGGCCGGGGCCCTTCCAGTTGCTTCTTCCACAGAGACCTCTGGGCACAGTGAGCGCTGGATAACACCAGTAGAATGACTGAAAAGGCAGAGAAATTAAAAAGTTCTGAGTCTGGGTGTCTTTTTTTTGTTTTGTTTTTGTTTTTTTTTGAGACAGGATCTGGCTCTGTCACGGAGGCTGGAGTGCAGGGGTGCGATCTTGGCTCACTGCAACCACTGCCTTCCAGGCTCAAGCAATCCTCCCACCTTAGCCTCCAGAGTAGCTGGGACTACAGGCATATGCCACCACACCCGGCTAATTTTTGTATTTTTTGTAGAGATGGGGTTTCACCATGTTGTCTAGGCTGGTCTCAAACTTCTGAGCTCAAGCGGTTCTCCCGCTTCGGCCTCCCAAAGCGTTGGGATTACAGGAGTAAGCCACTATGCCTGACCACTCTATGTGTCTTTTGTTTGCTAATGAGGTAGCTGGGGGCCCCTAGGTAGCCTCAGGATGGGGCTGGTCACCCAGAAAGACCAAAGCATGATTAGAGGGTTGGGACTTTCAACCCTTACTCTCAACCCCCTGGTATGGTAGAGGGGCTAAAGGTTGAACTGATCACCAATAGCCAATGATTTAACCAGTCATGCCTATGTAATGAAGCCTCCATAAAAGCCCAAAGGACTGGGTTTGGGGAGCTTCCCAATAGATCAACTTGTGGGGGTTCCTGGAGGGTGGTATGCCACTTGATCCATACCTTGGCTTGCCCTGTGCATCTTTACAATAAATGGGCAAATAAAGTGTTTTCCTGAGTTATGTGAGCCACTCTAGCAAATCAATTGCACCCAAGGAACGGGTTGTGGGAACCCTGGTTTATACCCAGTCAGTCAGACATAGTGACAATCTACTACTTACCACTGGCATCTGAAGTGAGGGGCTGTCTTGTGGTACTGAGCCTTCAACCTGTAGGATCTGACGCTATCTATAGGTGGACAGTGTCAGAATTGAATTGAATTAGAGGATACTCAGCTGGTGTCTGCTATAGAATTGCTTGCTTGTCATGTGTGGAAAACCCCCACAAATCTGATGTCTGAAGTGCTGTATTGAGTGGATGACAGAGATTAGGGAAAAGCAATTCCTCCTCCCTTATCTTTTGTAATAGATTTTTCTGCTTTATCTTGATTATTATTCACCCTGGCTCTCTTTTTCCCCCAACCTTGTTTTCTATTTCTCTGTAGCACATTTCACCATGAGACAATATTGTATATTTTATATTTTGCTAATTTACTTGTTTATTATCTGCTTCCCTGCACTGGGGTATAAGCTCCACAAGGGAACAGAGTCTGTTCTGAGCTGCATTCCCAGCACCACACAGCGCTTGGTACAGGTGCTCTATGAATATCTATTGAGTGAATCTGTCCCACCTTTGAAGATGGTTTATTCTTTGGATTTTGCCCTCCTTTTCTTGACTCTTCTCTAGGGCTGGAGTTGTCTGGTAGAATGCTGTTTGGACTCATGTTGCTTTGCTCTGTCGTGATTTGAAGATCACACTATCAAGGTATCCAGGTACTTGGAAAGAAGGCAAAGTGGCATCAGGCCAGCAGTTCGCTAACAGTCTTGAAGATTTTATTTAGATGAGAGCTGTTTGGTTTATTTGGAACCCACTGGGGGTACTTTTTATCAGAAATAATGACTTACTGGGCTTACTGTGTACTGTACTGAATACCTTGCCTACATTTGCTTGATTCATTCTTACAATAAATCTATGATGTTTTCTATTAGTACCTAAATCTTACAGGTAAGAAAAATGAGGCACAGACTGGTTAAGAAAATTGAAGGTCACACAAGGAGTTAGTGGCCATACTGGGAACTGAATCCAGGTATTGCTGACTGCAATGCTCATGTACTTAACTGAGAGGCTGTTTGGACTTGCTATTAGGGGCTTCAATTGTATATTTGTACCAATTCTTTGACTTGTTCTCATTGGTTCCAGAGATCAGAGGTTTTCCTGCCTTGCAGACATTCTTCACCTTAGTGATGGAGCATATTTTAAATAATAAAGGGTGGCATACAGGATTTTATGTTCAATATCACTGTAATTGCTTCCAATAATTTAAGTGATCAGATAGACACATAATGCTTGTTAATGCAGTTAATGTTTGTTTCAAAACAATATATATTTCAAAATGATGTAGAACAGTAGTTTTCGAACTTCAGAGTATATTAAGGTAGATCTTATAAAAATTGAAAATGTTGACTGTTATGCCCAGGGATTCTTTTCTGTTTTGTTTTTTAAAAAATATTTATTTAATTTTTTAAAAAATTGATAAATAGTATTTGTACATATTCGTGGGGTATGTAGCAATGTTTTGATACATATAATGTACAGTGGTCACATCAGGGTGCTTAGCATATCCATCATTTTAAACATTTATCATTTCTTTGTGTTGGGAGTGTTCAATACCCTTCTTCTAGCTATTTGAAACTACATAACATATTATTGTTAACTATTGTCATCCTAGTGGTGTAGAACACTAGAATGTACTTCTTTCTAGCTGAAGTTTTGTATCCTTTAACAAATTTCTCCCAATTCCCCCCTTCCCCCTACCCTTCCCAGCCTCTAGTATCCTGTTTTTCTTCTTACTTCTATGAGATCAACTTTTTCTTTGTTTCTACAGATGAGTGAGAACATGTGATGTTTAACTTTCTGTTCCTGGCTTATTTTACTTAACATAATGTCCCTAGTTCCATCCATGTTATTGTGAGTGACAGGATTTCATCTTTTTTTATGGCTGAATAGTATTCCATTGTGTATATATACTACATTTTCTTTATCCATTCATCTGTTGTTGGACACCTAGGTTGATTCTACATCTTAGTTATTATGAATAGTACTGCAATAAACATGGGAGTACAAATGTCTCTGTAATATACTGATTTTCTTTCCTGTGGATAAATTCCAAGTAGAGGGGTTGCTACATCATACGGTAGTTCTGTGTAGTTTTTTGAGGAACCTCTGTACTATTTTCCTAATTAGCTGTATTAGTTTACATTTCCAACAGTGTAGAAGAGTTCCCTTTTGTCTGCATCCTTGCCAGCATTTGTTATTTTTTGACTTTTTCATAATAGCCATCCTAATTAGGGTCTCAGAGATTCTGACCCAGCTGATATAAATGTTTAACAAGACTGCTCAGGTGATTTTGATGTCAATGTTTCCTGATCACCATTTAAGAAATGCTAGCAGGTAAACATCAGGAAAAACACAGGATTAAGGAAGTCTCATATGTAGTCCCAGACAGGGGCTAACAGACTTCAGAGCTCTATTTGCATGAGAATTTGATAGGTGTCCTGAAAATATGGTAAAGAAAATTTGGAATTGTTGATTGATCCTCAAGATAAGGAGACTAAAATTCTCCAGTAAGGTGTTATGCAAGGCTGTGTGTGTGTGTGTGCATGTGTATGCTTGTGTGTGTTGATGTGAGGTATGTGTGGGGATATAAAATAGTCTCTCTTTATCTTTGGGGATCCACTTCCAAGACCCTCACCAGATGTCTAAAACTAAGGATAGTACTGAGTTCTATATATACTATGTTTTCTTCTATACATACATACCTATGATAAAGTTTAACATGTAAATTAGGTACATCAAGAGACTAACAAAAATAACTAATACTAGAATAGAACAATTATAACAACATACTATATTAAGAGTTATGTGAATGTGATCTCTGTCTTTTAAAATCTTATTTTCTGTACAGGCATATTTGGAGATATTATAGGTTTGGTTCTAGACAATTATAATAAAACAAATATCTCAGTAAAGTGAGTCACGCTTTTTTTTTTTTTTTTGGTTTCCCAGTGCATACAAAAGTTATGTTTACACGACACTGTAGCTTATTGCCTAGAAAAACAACATACATATCTTAAATAAAAAATAGCTTACTCTTGGCTGGGCATGGTAGCTCATGCCTATAATCCTAGCACTTTGGGAGGCTGAGACGGGTGGATCACCTGAGGTCAGGAGTTCAAGACCAGCCTGGCCAACATGGTGAAACCCTGGCTCTACTAAAAATATGAAAATTAGCCAGGTGTGGTGGTGCACACCTGTAATCCCAGCTACTTGGGAGGCTGAGGTGAGAGAATCACTTGAACCTGGGAGGCAGAGGTTGCAGTGAGCCCAGATCACACCACTGCATTCCAGCCTGGAAGACAAGAGTGAGACTCCATCTCAAAAAAAAAAAAAAAAAAAGCTTATTCTTAAAAAGTGCTGACAGACATGAAGTGAGCACATGCTGTTGGAAAATTGGTGCCAATAGACTGCTCAACACAGAGTTGCTGCAAACCTTCAATTTGTAAAAAAAATGCAATATCTGTGAAGCAAAATAAAGTGAGGTTTGCCTATAGCCATCTATCTTTGGATCACAGGTAACTGGAAAGTGAAACTACAGATAAGAGGGTACTACTACTGTACAAAAAGTATAATGATACTCACATATAGGGCGAGATCAAGATGCCTAACTACCTCGGTGGAACAGTAGCATAATCAGTGGGAAGAGACTTGTTGAGCAGGTTATTTAAGCTGCCATTCAAATATTTTCTGACTTTGCTGAGGGGGTTGCTTTTCTTGAGTTATTTGGAAGATAGTTCTGAAGGAAACTAAAAGAGTAAGCTACCCTTTATGGGAGATTTATTAAAAAATGGAGAGATCACGGTCACACTTAAAGGTCTGGTAAAAAGTTACAACAATGATGGAAAGAGAATCCTCCCTTCTATTTGAGAGAGCCACAGGATCAACTCAGGAGACTGAGAGGGCAACATTGAGAGGCTGGAGAAGGCAGTGGTGAAGGCATTCATGTTATTAGGGTGGCATCACTAGCAAGACAGGCAGCGTCAGCAGGGCTGGTGGGGAGTGGAGGGAATGACTCTTCAGTAGGAGGAAGGCTAGGCCTTGGGTTCTCAGTGATTTCTCTGGGTGGTGGCTTACAGCCCCGTTAAACCAGGCTCTTAATAATAACTAACACTTAGTAGAGTACCTTACTATGTGCTGAGTCCTTATCTAAATTGCTTGTATTATTACTTGAATGAGAAATTGTTTTTCTAATTGATCTAGCAAGTGGCAGAGGTGGGAACTGAACCCAGACAGCTAGCTTCAGAGTCAGTGTGTGTAAGTGCTGTGCTATATGTTTTCTCCTATGTACATTAATGCCAGTTAGTGCTCCCCGTTCTGAATGTGCAGATCACGTAGGTGAGATCCTGGACAGCTGCTTTTCAAGCACGTGCCATTACTAATTGGTGAGGTAAAAGTAGGGGTTCATTATAAACTTCTACCTGGAAAATGATTCTCAAAGAATATCCCTTGCCCATACCAGACCCATAGAAGCTAGTTGATACATGTTTACTTGAATGAAGAATGAAAAAATCCTGCTTATAATGGTTTGAGAATATTGTCTTTGAGTACTGTACACTAAACAACTCATTCTAATGACAACACCAGAGGCCATTCATATTCATAAGCTGAACTGCTTAATGTAGGCTGAAAAAAATAGACCTTTTTTATTTCACAGTCAGAAAAATGACTTTTTTGACAAAAATAAAAAACCCAAAACAATATTTTCTTGAAAAAACAAAAAAGTCCAGACCCTGGTATTCTCCTCCTCCCCAGTTCCGGGAGGGTTTGATTTAAAAAGAAGCCCTTTATGCCCCTAACTGGGTTATTTTAATATTATATCAATAGTTTACAACGAACCATCTATACTATGCTTCTGCCCATGAAGAACTTATGTTCCATTCAGAGGAAAAAATAAGTTTGTTTACTCACTTTTCCCTGTTCTCAGAGCTTTCTAATACTGATTCATTTCTTTTTTTGCTCAAGAAAATAGGATGCAAGAGTAGAAGCTGATCCTCGAGGCTTGCAAAAGTGGGGTTCTTTCTGAAAGTGAAGCCAGCAGCCAAGAGCCACCCTTCAGAAGATAAAAGGAAGAGCAGCTGCATGAGCGATGGCCACAGCAATGCATGGGTCCTGTCTGTCCACGTAGTCCTCTCCATCTGCCCGTAGCTTGCCAGGTCTCCTACCCACACTGGGGAAATTCCAGCTGCCAGCCCTCTTTGGGTTGCACCTCCCCTTTTTGCACAGGGCTCTATTGGGAAAGCAGCTGTCATGTGTCTATTTGAAAGACAAGAAACCAGTCTAGTTATAGAAAAGAGATTTAGATTACATCAGAATAACAATGCAAATCATTTGTGCAGTTCTTAGTACAGAAAACAGATTTAGGAACAAAAATTGGGAGGGTTGAAGAAAGTGTTTTTTTATTCTGTCATCAAAATTGTTTTTTAAAAACAAGTCACAAAAAAACACATCTGTAGTAAGATAAATAATTGTGTGCCGACTTCATAAACAGAATGAATGACTGAATTCACACAATGTTATTTACTGTTTCAGGGCACACACACATGGTTTCCAAGTGGTTTCTTGCCACTTTGGCCTTCAACTGGCCTTGCTATTTTCCACTGAGGGGTGTCTGACTGTCTCCAACACAGCCCTGAGTCTAAGCAAAAGCCCATGGGTTGGTTGACTGGTGTTCTTGTTGTCCTTGGAAGTGGACAGACTGGCAGATGTGGGGCTAGTGGGGAAGATTCTCGTAAACACTTTATTTGTTGTAAGAACTCCAGTTGGAATGTGGCTTCCAATCATGGGAGGAGGACTGCTTTAGAACAGGTTAGAGGGAGAGAGAGAGAGGGAGAGAGAGAGAGAGAGGGAGAGAGAGAGAGTGTGTGTGTGTGTGTGTGTGTTTGTGTGTGTGTGACATGCTTGGTGTTGCTGTTTTGTATCATTTCACCCTTTAATCTGAAATAGAAACTTATTTATTGAGATTTGTTGATTCATGTTGCTGATGATACATGGTAATGCCACAAGTATGGGAAGAACTTCTAAGTGTGTGGTAATTCAGCCTTTTTCTTTTTTTGGATGCTCTTTCCCTCTGCACCTTGATCTTGAAAAGCCTGGCAAGGAGTTTGTTCAGAGACAAATCTTTAAAGTCTCTCCAGGCCTCAGCAATATCATGTTGTAAATAATCCTCTTACTGGTGCTAAGCTTTTCATGAAGCAGTGAAGAAAATAAGATGTAAACCCCAATCAAATGAGGCCTTGTTGCATAGTGTATCAGAAAACAGCTGAGAACTCAAACAGCAACTGCTTTTTTTTTTTCAGGAAACTTTCTATAATAATACCAATACAACCAAAGACTATTATTCTGAACAGAAAACAAGAAATACAGCTGGAGCTATTTCCTATCTACCTGATGAAGGGCACTACCAGGCGGTCACTCTGGCTCTGTCCACCGATGCCTGTGCCCACTTTGTGCCACGTAGCTTCCATGGAGACAAGAGCAATGGTAATGGAAGAAGAAAGTCTGGATGTACTCGTGCAGAAGCAGAAAGCTTCGTGGAACAATATTAATCTTCTGATCATCTCTGTGCTGGTCTAGTTGCCCATAAAGTTGTCAGATTGACTTCGGATTTAAAGCCTGAAAATGAGTCCCAAGGAAATCCATTGACATGAGGCCCAAGGAAGACAGTTTTTGGAAGGGGCAAGGTAGGAAGGATGGTTTGGTCACTGTGAGGAAGAGGAGGGTAGAAAAGCATCAGGACATCAGAATCTTTAGGAAGTGGCTACTGATAATCAAGCAGAGCTTTCTCCCTGTGGGTCTCTATCCGTTTAGCGGCTTCTTGTGCTAAGCAACTCAGTGACTGCTCTCTGCTCCAGATGTGACCTTCAGCCTCCACTGCTCCTTTCTGCTGGCAATGCTCAGTGTAATTTCAGCCACAGAGGAAAGGAGGTGAAGTGAATATCAGTGGGAGCCTAAAAAGTTAAACAACAGACGTGTTTTCCCAGTGTAGAGAAAAGCTTGCTTCTCCACTCCCAGGACTTTGTGCCCTGCTCACCTGGAAGGTAAGCAACAAGCTGCTGGGGCACGAGGAGCCTGTGAGTGGCTGAGAGCAATGATGAGCTCATCCCTTCCTTTAGGCACCTCACCTTCCGCGTCAACCATTTTGGTGGTTTCTTAGATTGTTTCCCTGCCTTCTATTGTGTCTTCTCATTCAGAGTTCATTCTGATGACAGCCACTAAATTAGTCATCCTCAGGAAGAGCCTGGGTCATGTCTCAAACTCTGCAGAGGCTACTGAGGGCTCACTGAATGGTGCTGAAGCCCCTCGCCTGCCCCTCGAGACCTGGTACAGTCGGGCTCTGCTTCCCTTTCCCCATCTGTGCTGCTTACACTCCGTTGGACCCTTCAGGTCCATTCTCTGCCCTGCTGTGGGATTTGGGGGCCTGGCTTCTACATGTCTCACTGGGGCTTCCTCACTCTCTGGCTTTTCATTGGGTTTGGCCACTGACAGAGGGAGGTGGATGTCTGGATACTTATTCCTCCCCTCTCTTCCTGGCAGTCCTTGATTCTGGCAGTAACCAAGTCTTCTTTCTCTACCCAGGCCATGACTCACATCAAGCAACCCCTCTTTCACAGGGTTCTGGTAACTCCACTTCTTTTGCCCCTTCAGATCCATAGGTGGAAATGGCCACATGCTGTTGCTCATCTCTGTTGGCTTTGGCATCCCAGGGTGGATACTTTACTTCGCCCATTCCTCTTAAAGAACAGATTTATTCAATAGTTTCCCTTTACTTTCTTGGGTGTGTCACCTCTTTCTTGCTGGAATCCTATCTCCATCCTGTCCTCTCTTGTCCAAGCAAAAGAGCCACTTGCTATTCCTCGAACATAGCACTTTCTCTTCTCTGTGACTTTTCAGTTCCCAGCTTTCTTCATCTAGTCCCAAGGAAACTCAGGTTTGGAGGATCCTATTCAGTAATCAGGTCCAGTAATCAGATGCTTCAATTCTCTCTGCATCTCCCAGTAAATGATTGTCTAGTCTTTGTTTAAATATTTGTAAGGCAGGAATTCATTGCCTCTTAAGGCATCAGTATTTATTCATTCAGTTCGTTCAGTGAATATTGTTGTTGCCTCCTACCATGTGCCAAGTGCTATGCATGGTGTCTCTCCTCAAGAAGCTCAAAACAGTGAGGAGATGAATGTATGAATAAGCAATTTTGGGACAATGTGATATGGATTACTTTGGTGTTATTCAGAAGTGCTTTGAGAGCATAGACAGCTGAGATGGGATGGAGTGGAGTCTTGCTGTGTTGCCCAGGCTCATCTGAGATGAAATGGAGTCTCACTCTGTCCCCCAGGCTGGAGTGCAGGGGCACGATCTCAGCTCACTGCAACCTCCGCCTCCCGGGTTCAAGAGATTCTCCTGCCTCAGCCTCCCAAGTATCTGGGATTACAGATGCACACCACCACACCTGGCTATTCCTTGATAGGTTTTTAAGCTCCATGAGGACAGAGTCCTTGTCTTGATTATCATGGAATCCCCTTTATTTAGCATTTTATGAGGCTGAAATCAAGGTGTTCAGCCTGGCTGAATTTTTCCCTGAAGGAAAGTTTTTTTTTCTGAAGGAAAAGTCCAGTTCCAAGCTCATTTTTGTTACTGGCAGAATTCAATCCTTTGCATTTGTAGTACTGAGGTCCCCAATTTTTTAGTAGTTACTGCCAGCCAGAGAAGACTCTGCCTTTAAAAGGGTCATGCAATTAGGTCAGGACCACCTGGATAATCTCCCTTTCTAAAGTTAACTCTGCCATATAACGTGACCTAATCCTGGGGGGCAAATCCATCAAACTCCCAATCTGGGGGATTAGGTGGAGCATGCACACCAGAGGAAGAAGAGGGAAATCTTGGGGATAATCCTAGAATTCTGGTAGAAAGTGACATAAATTGAGAATAGTATACATGATATGTTGAATCAAAATAGTCATGCTTAATCAATGGTTTCAGAAATCAAGACAGTAATGATCCTTAGGGTCAAGGAGGGAGAGAAACAATAGCATACATGAAAAGTAAGTATTCAGTCAGTGGGTACACACTCATTGCCTTCCAGATGCTAAAGAGAACCTAGCCATGTCATGCTGGACTTATGGCCTACAAAACTATGCACTAATAAGTGGGATTTTTTTTTTAATGTTACTTTAAGTTCTGGGATACATGTGCAGAACATGCAGGTTTGTTACATAGGTATATATTGCCATGGTGGTTTGCTGTACTTATCATCTAGGTTTTAAGCCCCACATGCATTAGGTTTTTGTCCTAATGCTCTCCCTCCCCTTGACCCCCATCCCCGACAGGCCCCAGTGTCTGATGTTCCCCTCCCTGTGTCCACATGTTCTCATTGTTCAACTCCCATAAGTTGGATATTTTAAAGCTGCTAAATTTGTGGTAATTGTTACTCATCATAGAAAAGTAATACAAGACCTCAACTCCTGACCAGTCTGTGGGTAGTAATCTCATAAAACAAGTTGCCTCATTATATAAACGTTTTGCAGCTACTTTATTACAGAGGACTCATCAGGAAGTTACGTTGCTTAAAACTAGGCATTTTGTAGACACTTTCATAAGATTGATTTATGGCCAAGATGACCTTTAGTCTATACCAGTTTTATCAGATTTCAAGAATAAAATGATTCCATCATAGTAGTGTTTTTTTTTTTCTCTAAGCTTGACTATTAGCTCAAATGATTGTCAAGAGCTCTGCATTTACCTGGAAATATAGAAATGCTGAATTCTAGGTATTTGTCAGCCAGTGAGTTTGAAACCTGGCTTTGCTTATTAGTATATGTATGCCATGGACAAGTTACCCCCTTAAAAACCTTAAGCTTTTCATTTGTAAAATGGGCATAGTAGTCCTACCTTGCAAGCTGTCTGGAAGGCTTGAAGATGGGGTATATAAAGTGCTACTCTACTTCTTCATATCCTCTCCTTCATCTTTCCTTGATCCTTTATCCCTTTCTTTTTTTAAGATGTGATTTTACAGAAAGATACTAAAAATAAACAAAGGAAAGCAAATGTTAGGAAAAGCCTTTTAGGTTTTATCATTAATTTCTTTTGTGAGTTCACTTGTCTATAAAGTTATACTTGGTACCATAACGAACACTGAGGAGAAATGTTTCCTGCCCAAAGGGGACAGACATTCTGAAGGAGACGGGATGGCTTCACATAAGCTATCTTTTTATTTTTGTGTTGGCTCAGTATTCTCTTTTTCTGATTATAAGGGTGTGGTTCCTTTAGGAAGTGGGATTGCTCTAGTGTATTTTATAAGACCAGTGAAGTAATCTTTCCACTGTGACCTATCCTTGGATGGGAGAATGGGAATGGGAGGAAGAAATGTGGATTTTTTCAAGGTAGTGGCACATGAGCGACAGCCTTTGCTGCTTGTGGTGTACGGGATGTTTCTGTAACAGAGCATATAAACACAACATTCATGACTAAGTGTTTTGTAGAATGGAAAAATCAATGACTAGACTAGAAAGGAAACCATCATTATGGACAAATACCATGGCTGGTGTCAGTTGCACAGAAGGACCATAGATCTGATGTAGGCACTGTTGAAGATGCCCAAGTTATTCAAAAGCCATTAAAAAATCAGTTTGAATTTTTCCAATTGTTTCCCGAAACACACAGATGAAAATCCTGTGTGGTTGACTTTGGCTGCTGCTACATGAAATTTTACAAAGCTTAGGAGATCTATTTTTTTTTCCATAAAACCAGTGGAATTCTAATGTGACACTTGGGAATTGTGTTTGAATTCTGAATGTGTGTTTATGTCTCAATTTCCCATCAATACAGATGTTTACTTCAGAAAGACAGTCACTCTAGACATTTCCTGGACTCTCACCCAAGTTTTTCACAAGAATATTGTATCATTATGTAAGAGAGCAGCTGCTGCTATCTTTTACGCTTTTTGGAAAGTTCTTTAATTTTTTCTTCATGAGAGTTTCCACCGGGGTGGAATCATTTTGTTTTAGTGTTAGGATCTATTGTCTTTGAAGGGAAGCTAGTTAACTCCTACAAGCTGAGGGATAGGAAAGAGAGTGGATGTAGAACTGGTCTAGCTGATATTGTTAAAATAGATTGCTGTCATTGTCAAATGGGAATGAACATTGAAATAATAAAATATCATTCTTATTCTACAATAGAGAGAAGAGGGTTAGCCCCTTGACAATGGAAAGGAATAAGGGAGAAAAAACAGATGAAGGAGAGTATGAAGAAGTAGAGTAGCACTTTATATACCCCATCTCCAAGCCTCACAGACAGCTTGCAAGGTAGGAGCCACTATGCCCATTTTACAAATGAAAAACTTGAGGCTTTTAAGGGAGTAACTTGTCCATGGCATACATATAATAAAAAACAAATCCAGGTTTCACGCTTACTGGTTGACAAGTACCTGGAATTCAGCATTTCTATGTTGCCAGTTTTCCAGTATCAGATGGAAATAACCATATCTAATCAGTAATAAATGAGACAAAATTATACTCCTTACTGTATAAAGCTTTCTAAACATTAAGTAAATTGAGCAAACTGAGACTCTAGTAAGCAGTCTTAAAGCATTTGACTCAATATAATTCAGAATCACAGTATAGTTTACAGATATTTTTATCTTTCTAATTTCTTCATTCTCTTTGCATCAAGTTAGAATGAGAGGAAAGGCCTTTACTTCGTGCTCAAATTAAGAGTTTGTTACAGAGAAAGTTGGTAGGCATTTTTGAGCGAGGCTTTTGGAAAGATTTGGAACAGAGCTGCGGTTCTGAGAAGAATGAAAACGGTGAGTGAATCCTGTACCGGCAACTGAGGTATCCAGGTTCTCTCATTGGGAATGACTAGGTGGCTGGCATGACCCACAGAGAGCCAGGAAAAGCAGGTTGCTGTGACAGCCCACCCAGGATCTGTAAGAGGCAAGGGGAGCTCCCATCCCCAGCCAAGGGAGGCAGTGAGTGATTGTGCTACCTGCCCAGGAAATGGGCAAATTTTCCATGGATCTGTGCAACCTGCAGATCAGGAGATACCCTCATGAGCCCACATCACCAGCACCTTGGGTTCCAAGCACAGAGCTATGCAGACCCTATTTGGCTGATCCACTGGAGATTGCCTAAGACTACTGAGTTCCTGGGAGGATGGGACAGCCGCCATCACTGTGGCTACCTGCTGCCTAAGACCACTGAGTTTTTCAGGGGAGGAGTGGCAGCCATCACTGCAGCTCCAGTTTGCCATTTTCCCCTGCTGGTGCGGGGAGACTGAGCGGTTTGGACCCAGGAAGCATTCCCCACAGCACAGCACAGCACAGCGACTGTGGCAGATCATGGCCAGGCTGCCTGTTTAGGCCAAAGTTGGACCCATCTCTCCTCATTGAGTGGGGCCTCCCTGTGGGAATTTCAGCAACTCCAGCCTAGGGGTTTACAGACAGAACTCTGATATGCCTGGGATGGAGTCCCTGGGGTGAGGGGTGCCCGTGGTCTCTGTGGATCAGTGAACGTAGTCTTTTCCCCTTCTGGTTCAGGAATCTGGGCAGTCCTGATAAGCAAGATTCCCCCCAGTGCAGTGCACCTCCTCTACCAAGGGGCAGCCAGAGTGCTTTGTTAAGAGGGTCCCTGATCCTGTGCCTGCTGGCTGGGTAAGATTTCCCAACAGAGGTTGCCAGACACTTTATACAGGAGAGTTCCTGCTGGCGTCAGGTCTGTCTCTGGGACAGAGCTCCCAGAGGAAGGAGCAGGCAGCCATCTTTGCTGTTCTGCAGCCTCCAGTGGTGACACGTCCAGCTGCAGGAGGGAGCCAGGCAAATAGGGTATGGAGTGGACCCCCAGAAAACTGCAGCAGCCCTGTGGAAGAGGGGGCTGGTTGTTAAAAGAAAAACAAACAGAAAGCAACAACAACAACAATCGACAAAAAAGTCCCCACAAAAACCCCATCCAAAGGTCGGCAGCCTCAACGATTGAAGGTAGATAAAGTCAAGAAGATGATAAAGAATCAATGAGAAAACACTGAAAACTCAAAAAGCCAAAATGCCTCTTCTCCTCCAAATGATCGGAACACCTCTCCTGCAAGGGCACAGAACTGGGCTGAGGCTGAGATGGATGAACTGATGGAAGTAGGTAGGCTTCAGAAGGTGGGTAGTAATGAACTTTACTAAGCTAAAGGATCATGTTCTAACCCAATGCAAAGAAGCTAAGAACCAAGATAAAACACTACAGTAGCTGTTAATCAGAATAACTAGTTTAGAGAGGAACATAAATGAGCTGAAAAACACAACATGAGAACTTCACAATGCAACCACAAATATCAATAGCCAAATAGACCAAGAGGAGGAAAGAATTTCAGAGCTTGAAGACTGTTTTGCTGAAATAAGACAGGCAGATGAGATTAGAGAAAAAAGAATGAAAAGAAATGAACAAAACCTCTGAGAACTATGGGATTATGTAAAAAGACTGAACCTCTAAGTGATTGGGGTACCTGAAAGAGATAGGGAAAGTGAAACCAAGTTGGAAAACATACTTCAGGATATCATCCAGGAGAACTTCCACAACCCAGCAAGACAGGCCAACATTCAAATTCAGGAAATCCAGAGAACCCCAGTAAGATACTCCCTGAGAAGATCAACCCCAAGACGCATAATCATCAGATTCTCCAAGGTCAAAATGAAAGAAAAAGTGTTAAGGGCAGCCAGAAAGAAAGGCCAGGTTGCCTACAAAGGGAAGCTCATCAGACTAACAGCGGATCTCTCAGCAGAAACCCTATATGCCAGAAGAGAGTGGGGGCCCATATTCAACATTCTTAAAGAATTTCCAACCCAGAATTTCATATCTGGCAAAACTAAGCTTCATAAGTGAAGGAGTAATAAAATCCTTTTCAGACAAACAGATGCTGAGGTAATTTATCATCACCAGGCTTGCCTTGCAAGAGCTCCTGAAGGAATCACTAAATATGGAAAGGAAAAATCATTACCAGCCACTACAAAAACACACTGATGTACACAGACCAATGACACTATGAAGCAACTACATCAATAAGTCTGAAAAATAACCAGCTAGCATCATAATGACAGGATCAAATTCACACATAACAATATTAACCTTAAATGTAAATGGGTTAAATGCCCAATTAAAAGACACAGAATGGCAAGCTGGATAAAGAGTCAAGACCCATCGATGTGTTATATTCAAGAGACCCATCTCATGTGCAAAGACACACATAGGCTCAAAATAAAGGGAGGGAGGAAAATTTATTAAGCAAATGGAAAATAGAAAAAAGCAGAGGTTGCAATCCTAGTTTATAACAAAGCAGGCTTTAAGCCAACGAAGATCAAAAAAGACGAAAAAGAGCATAGCACAATGGTGAAGTGTTCAACAAGAAGAGCTAACTATCCTAAATATATATGCACCCAATACAGGAGCACCCAGATTCATAAAACAAGTTCTTAGAGACCTCCAAAGAGACTTAGACTCCCACACAATAATAGTGGGAGACTTTAACACCCCACTGTCCACATCAGACAGATCATCAAGACAAAAAATTAATAAAGATATTCAGGACTTGAACTCAGCTCTGGATCAAGTGGACCTGATAGATATCTACAGGACTCTACACCCCAAAATGACATAATATACATTCTTCTCAGTGCCACATGGCACTTACTCTAAAATCAATCACATAATTTGAAGTAAAACAATCCTCAGCAAATGCAAAAGAACTGAAATAACAGTCTCTCACAATCAAATTAGAACTAAAGATTAAGAAACTCATTTATAACCACACAACTGTAGGGAAATTGAACAACCTGATCCTGAATCACTTCTGGGTAAATAATGAAATTAAGGCAGAAATCAAGTTCTTTGAAACCAATGAGAACAAAGAGACAATGTACCAGAATCTCTGGGGTGCAGCTAAAGCAGTGTTAAGAGGGAAATCTATAGCACTAAACTTCCACATCAAAAAGCTAGAAAGATCTCAAATTGACATTCTAACATGACAACCAAAAGAACTAGAGAACCAAGAGCAAACAAACCCTAAAGCTAGCAGAAGACAAGAAATAACCAAGATAAGCGTGAAACTGAAGGAGATAGAGACATGAAAAACCCTTCAAAAAAATCAACATATACAGGTTGTTGAAAAAATTAATAAAATACACCACTAGCTAGACTAATAAAGAAGAAAAGAGAGAAGAATCAAATAGACACAACAAAAATGGTAAATGGGATATCACTACTGACTGCACAGAAATACAAACAACCATCAGAGGATACTATGAACACATGTATGCAAATAAACTAGAAAATCTAGAAGAAATGAATAAATTCCTGGACACATACACCCTCTAAGACTGAACCAGGAAGAAGTTGAATCCCTGAAGAGACCAAAAACAAGTTCTAAAATTGAGGCAGTAATAAATAGCCTACCAACCAAAAAAAGCCCCAAACCAGATGGATTTACAGCTGAATTCTAACAGAGGTACAAAGAAGAGCTGGGACCATTTCCTCTTAATCTATTCCAAACAATTGAGGAGGAAAGACTCCTCTCTTACTCATTCTATGAGGCCAGCATCATCCTGACACCAAAACCTGTCAGAGATAAAACAGAAAAAGAAAACTTCCGGCCAATATCTCTAATGAACATTGATACAGAAATCCTCAATAAAATACTGGCAAACTGAATTCAGCAGCACATCAAAAAGCTTATCCACTATGATCAAGCTGGCTCATTCCTGGATTGCAAGCGTCGTTCAACATATGCAAATCAATAAATGTAACTCATCACATAAACAGAACTAAAGATGAGAACCACATGATTATTTCAATAGACAAAGAAAAGGCCTTTGATAAAATTCAACATACCTTCACATTAAAAACTCTCAATAAACTAGGTATTGATGGAACATACTTCAAAATAGTAAGAGCCATTTATGACAAACACACAGCCAATATCATACGGAATGGGCAAAAGCCAGAAGCATTCCCCTTGAAAACAGGCACAAAACAAGGATATCCTCTCTTACCACTCCTATTCAACATAGTATTAGAAGTTCTGGCAAGGGCAATCAGGCAAGAGAATGAAATAAAGGTATTCAAATAGGAAGAGAGGAAATCAAACTGTATCTGTTTGCAGATGACATGATCTTATATCTGGAAAACTCCGTCAACTCAGCCCCAAAGCTTCTTAAGCTGATAAGCAACTTCAGCAAAGTCTCAGGATACAAAATAATCTGCAAAAGTCACAAGCATTCCCGTACACCAGCAATAGACAAGCAGACAGCCAAATCATGAATGAACTCCCATTCACATTTGCTACAAAGAGAATAAAATATCTAGGAATACAGCTAACGAGGAAAGTGAAGGACTTCTTCAGGGAGAACTACAAACCACTGCTCAAGGAAATAAGAGAGGACACAAACAAATGGAAAATCATTCCATGCCTATGGATAGGAAGAATCAATGTTATGAAAATGGCCATACTACCCAAAGTAATTTATAGATTCAGTGCTATTCCCATTAAACTACCACTGACATTCTTCACAGAATTAGAAAAGCCTACTTTAAAATTCATATAGAACCAGAAAGATTCTGTATAGCCAAGACAATCCTAAGTAAACAGATCAAAGCTGGAGGCATCATGCTACATGACTTCATACTATACTACAAGGTTACAGTAACCAAAACAGCATGGTACTGGTACAAAAACAGACATGTAGATCAATGGAGCAGAATAGAGAGAACTCAGAAATAAGACCACACATCTACAACCATCTGATCTTTGATAAACCTGAAAAAGCAAGCAATGGGGAAAGCATTCCCTATTTAATAAATGGTACTGGGAGAACTGGCTAGCTATATGCAGAAAATTGAAACTGGATCCCTTCCATATACTTTATACAAAGGTTAACTCAAGATAGAATGAAAACTTAAAGGTAAAACCCCAAACTGTAGAAACCCTGGAAGAAAATCTAGGCAATACCATTCAGGACATAGGCATGGGCAAGGATTTCATGATGAAAACGTGAAAAGCGATGGCCACAAAAGCAAAAATTGAAACATGGAATCTAATTAAACTACAGAGCCTCTGCACAGCAAAAAAAAAAAATATATATATATATATATATGTATATATATATAAACTCATAAGAGTGAACAGACAACCTACAGAATGGGAGAAAATTTTTGCAATCTGTCCATCTGACAAAGGTCCAATATACAGAATCTAAAAGGAACTTAAACAAACTTACAAGAAAAAAACCAAACAACCCCATTAAAAAGTGGGCAAAGGACATGAACAGCACTTCTCAAAAGAAGACATTTATGTGCCCAAAATACATGAAAAAAAAACCTAACATCACTGATAATTACAGAAATGCAAATCAAAACCACAATGAGATACCATCTCATGGTAGTCAGAATGGCAATTATTATTATTATTATTTATTATTATTATTATACTTTAAGTTTTAGGGTACATGTGCACAATGTGCAGGTTTGTTACATATGTATACATGTGCCATGTTGGTGTGCTGCACCCATTAATGGCAATTATTAAAAAGTCAAGAAACAACAGATGCTGACAAGGCTGTGGAGAAATAGGAATGCTTTTACACTGTTGGTGGGAATGTAAATTAGTTCAACCATTGTGGAAGACAGTGTGGTTATTTCTCAAAGACCTAGAACCAGAAATACTGTTTTGCCCCAGCAATCCCATTACTGGGTATATATCCAAAGGAATATAAATCATTCTATTATAAAGCTATATGCATGTAGAGACAGTGGTCTTGGTATGTTGCCCAGGCTGGTCTCAAACTCCTGGCCACAAGCACTCCTCTGCCTTGGCCCCGACAAGTGTTGAGATTTTAGACGTGAGCCACTGCACCTGGCCAGTGAATGGTTTTCTTTACCAGTCCTTTGCAATCTCTCTTCAACATTTATTGAAGACAGCAGCTTCATCTTCTTTTTTTTTGCTTTTGCATGTTGAACTTTAATGCCATAGTACTTGATATGTCTCTTGAAACGTCATATATAGTGACTGCAGCAAAATTATTACATAAAAGGGGTATAGGGTAGGTGATCTGGTTGGAATAAAGGACTAGATCTTTACCTTGAAGTTTCACTTGTATAGCGAGCCTACTGTTCGTACATAGAAGGTGTGTTTCTCCCTCATGGTGACTCTAGTCTTCTAGTATCCTAGGTCAAGATCTTTGGGATTATCCTTGACTCATTTTTTCTCACTCTATGTCTAATCCTTCAGCTATTTTGTGGGGCCCACCTTCAAATATATCCATAATCACATCTCTTCTCACCTTCATAGCTAGCACCTTGGTCTAAGCTGCCATCATCTCTTGCTGAGATTGTTGCAATCACTTCCTTCCTAACTAATCTCCCTATGTACATCCTCCCTCATACAGTCTGTCTCCAACATATCTTTTGAGTTTCATCTCTTGTTTTCACAATTGTTGGAGTGATCCTGTTAAAAAAGAATCAGATTATGTCATTCCTCTGCAGAAAACCCTCTGAGAGAGTCCCATTCTCACTCAAAATAAAAGCTATAGTTCTGAAAATGGCTGGAAAGGTCTTATACTATCAGGACTTCTGTAACTTCTCAACTCCTTTCTTACTTCCCTTGCTCGCTCTGTTCCAACCACATTGGCCTTCTTGCTGTTCTTTGGGCATGCCTGAAATGTTCATGGCCTTTGCATGTGCTTTCTTTTTATCTGGACTGCTTTTCTTCTGGGTACCCCCCTGGTACCCCTCCATCTCTGCTTCAATACTTTACTTATCTCACTTGTCCTCTGTGCTCTATAACATTGCTTATGGTTACCCACTTCTAAAAATGACTCTTGCTTCTGGACACCACATCCTCTTGGAATTATTTGTAACTGTTTGACCATCCCTTCCTTTTAAAAAAATTTCAACTTTTATTCTAGATTCAGGGGGTACATGTGCAGGTTTGTTACAAGGCTCTGTAGCTTGATGCTGAGGTTTGGGGTATGAGTGACCCTGTCACCAGGTAGTGAGCATAGAACCTAATAGTTTTTCAACCTTGTCTCCCTCTCTCTCCTTCATCTTGCAGGCCCCAGTGTCAATTGTTCCCATCTTGTGTGTATGAGTACTTAATGTTTAGCTCCCACTTATGAGTGAGAAAATGTGGTCTTTGGTTTTCTGTTCTGTGTTAATTCACTTAGGATAATGGCTTCCAGCTGCATCTATATTGCTGCAAAGGATATGATTTCATTTTATTTTATGGCGGTGGAGTATTCCATGGTATACATGTGCCGCATTTTCTTTATCTAACCCACCACTGATAGGCACTTAGGTTGATTCCATATCTTTGCTATTGTGAATAGTGCTGCAATGAGCATATGAATGCATGTGTCTTTTTGGTAGAATGATTTATTTTCCTTTGGGTATATCTCCAGTAATGGGATTGCTGGGTCAAATAGTAGTTCTAGTTTTAGTTCTTTGAGAAATCTCTAAACTGCTTTCTACAGTAGCTGAATTAATTTACATTCCCACCAAGAGTATATAAGTGCTCCCTTTTCTCCACAGCCTTGCCAACATCTGTTATTTTTTTGACTTTTTAATAATAGCTCTTCTGACTGGTGTAACATAGTATCTCATGGTTTTGATTTGCATGTCTCTGATAATTAGTGATGGTGAACATTTTTTCATATGTTTGTTGGCTGGTTGTATGTCTTCTTTTGAAAAGTGTCTGATCATGTCCTTTGCCCAGTTTTTATGGAGTTGTTTTTTGCTTGTTGATTTAAGTTCTTTATAGAGTCTAGATATTAGACCTTTGTTGGATGCACAGTTTGCAAATATTTTCTCCCATTCTGTAGGTTATCTGTTTACTCTATTGATTGTTTCTTTTGCTGTGCAGAAGCTCTTTAGTATAATTAGGTCCCACTGTCAATTTTTGTTTGTGTTTCAGTTGCTTTTGAGGACTTAGTCATAAACTCTTTGACAAGGCCACTGTCCAAAATCGTATTGGTTTTCTTCTAGAATTTTTATAGTTTGAGGTCTTACATTTAAGTCTTTAATCCTTCTTGAGTTAATTTTCATATCTGGTGATAGGTAGGGATCCAGTTTCATTCTTCCGCTGCATGTGGATAGCCAGTTAACCCAACACCATTTATTGAATAGGGAGTTTTTTTTCCCATTGCTTATTTTTGTCAGTTTTGTTGAAGATCAGTTGATTGTAGGTGTGCAGCTTTATTTCTGGGTTTTCTATTTTGTTCCATTGGTCTATGTGTCTGTTTTAGTACCAGTATCATGCTGTTTTGGTTACTGTAGCCTTATAATACAGTTTGAAGTTGGCTAGTGTGATGCTTCTGGATTTGTTTTTTTGGTTTAGGATTGCTTTGGCTACTTGGGCTCTTTTTTGTTTCCATATGAATTTTAGAATAGTTTTTTTCTAATTCTGTGAAAAATGACATTGGTAGTTTGACAGGAATAGCATTGAATCTGTAGATTGCTTTGGGCATTATGGATATTTTAACGATATTGAGTCTTCCAAATCCATGAGTATGAAATAGTTTTCCATTTGTTTGTGTCATCTATGGTTTCTTTCAGCAGTGTTTTGTAGTTCTCCTTGTAGAGATCTTTCACCCGCTTGGTTAGATGTATTCCTAGGTAATTTATTTTTTCGTGGATATTTTAAATGGGATTATGTTCTTGATTTGGCTCTCAGCTTTAACATTAGTGGTGTATAGAAATGCTACTGATTTTTTACATTAATTTTGTATCATGAAGTTTTACTGAAGTAATTTATCATGTCTGAGAGCCTTTTGGTTGAGTCTTTAAGGTTTTCTAGAAATAGAATCATATTGTCAGTGAAGACAGATAATTTGACTTCTTTTCATTTATCAGGTCTAGGAGCCTTTTGGTGGAGTCTTTAAAGCTTTCTAGATATAGAGTCATATTGTCAGTGAAGAGAGATAATTTGACTTATTTTCCTATTTGGATGCCTTTTCTTCTTTCTCTTGACTGACTTCTCTGGCTAGGACTTCTAATACTGTGTTGAATAGGAGTGGTGAGAGTGTGCATCCTTGTTTTGCTCTAATTCTTAAGGAGAATGTTTCCAGCTTCTGCCTGTTCAGTATGATGTTGGCTGTGGGTTTGTCATAGATGGCTCTTATTATTTTGAGGTAGGTTCCTTTGATACCAAGTGTTGAGGATTTTTATCGTGAAGGGATATTGAATTTTATCAAAAGCTTCTTCTGCATCCATTGAGATGTTCATGTGGTTTTTGTTTTTAATTCTATTATGTGGTGAATCTCATTTATTGATATGTGTATGATGAACTAACTTTTACAACCCCAGGAATAAAGCCTACTTAATCATGGTGAAGTAACTTTTTGATGTGTTACTGGATCCAGTTTGCTGGTATTTTGTTGAGGATTTTTGTGTCTATGTTCATCAAGGATATTAGCCTATAGCTTTCTGCTTTCACTGTGTCTTTGCCAGATTTGGGTATCAGGGTGATGCTGGCTTCATAGAATGAATTGAGGAGGAGTCTCTCCTCCTCTATATTTTGGAATAGTTTTAGTAGGATTGGTACCAACTGCTCTTGGTATGTCTGGTAGAATTCGCCTGTGAATTCATCTGGCCCAGGGCTTTTTTTGGTTGGTAGATTTTTTTTATTACTGTTTAAATTTTGGAACTTGTAATTTTGACCTCTCTCTTGATCTCTTTCATGAGCTTGTCTTCTTCTGTCCATCCCTTAACTACCACTTGTCCACTTTTAGTCCTCTGGAATTCTTGCCACCTATTTATTTTCTTGAGCAATATTATCTTCTCTGAGGTTTTAAATTACCATTTATATGCTCATAAACTCCCAAATATCTATTCTGAGCCTAGTTCTTTCTCCTGATATTCAGATGCATAGGTCCCATTATCTGCTGAACATCTCCATCTAGGTGTCCCAGGTACACCTCAAACTCAACGTGTTCAAAAGGTCGTCATCTTCTTTATTACACTGGATCTCTGTTCATGTTCTCTATCACAGCAGATGGCACCATCTAGATACTTTAGTTATAGGTTACTCTTGACTTCTCTCTCTCCTTTGCTCTCCACAGCCAACTAATCATCAAGTTATGCTGGCTATACCTCTCAAATAGTTCTGAGTTTTATCTCTCCCTCTTTATGTTTATTACTTATAATGGGTCGAGTGATAGTTCTTAAAAGATAAATCCACACCAAATCCCTGGAACTTGTGTTCCTTATATGGAACAAGGGTCTTTACAGATGCCATTGTTAAGGATCTTGAGATGAGATTATACTGGATTTTCTGTGTAGACCCTAAATCCAATGACAAGAGAAAGGCAGAGGGAGAACTGTGGCATAGAGAAGGGAGGAAGATACAGACACACGGAGGAGAAAGCAATGTGGAGGTGCAGACAGAGGCAGTGATTGCAGTGATGTGGGCACAAACTAAGGAAGCCAAGGAATGATGACAGCCTCCAGAAGGCAAAAGAGGCATGGAAAGATTCTCCTGTATGGGCTCTGCCAACAGCTTGATTTTCATTTCTAGTTTCTAGAAATGTGAGATTGTGAGAGAATATATGTTCCTTGCTTTGAGCCACGTAGTTTGTGGTAATTTGTTATGGCAGCCACCAGAATCGAATGCACTGCCTTTGCCAGTTCAGAAACTTGTCATCCTTGTCTTGGATTAGTGAGAGAGCTGCCTAATGGTTTCTCTGTCTCCAGTCTTAGCCCTTTTATGTTACATGTTCTATTCTGCACCCAGAGTAGTTATAGTCAAAACTCAATTTGGCCCTGTCCCTTCCATGTTTAAATCTATCTAATTCCCTCCACCTATCATATAGTCTCTCTTCTCCTGTAGCTTCAATGCTTGTTTAGCCTGGAAGCCTTGGCCCCATTTTTTTTTTTTAATCACTCCATTGGTCCTACAAATCCTCAAACATGGATCAATCCCACTATATACTTTCTCTACTTCTACCTTTAGGCTATTGGGAAAACTGATATAATTGTGTGGATTTTTTCCCTCTATACATTCATAGTAGCCAGTCTCAGGTAAGTCTTCAAAATGGTCCAAAAATCTGGCCAGCTCCCTCTCCTAATTGTCCCCAGTGACTCTTCCAAACCTTCATCATTGCCTTCTAAGCTCTTCCACTTTGTTTCGTGTTGCTCCATTCCTTGTCCTTAATGGGAGAAACTTCAAGGTTCTCAGGGATAAAATTCCTCAGTTTCCTGTCCCCATCCCCACTAAGTTTCATAGCTTTACCTCAGCTGTCTTCCAGTTTCTGAGAAAGACACACCCCCCTCATTCCTTCTGTTCTGTTGACTTTTTCTGTCCATGTTCCTGAGGACTCAGTTTATTATTTCCTCTTCTATTATATTTTTAGCTCTTTCTATGGGATCCATTCCCAGTGCTGATAAACATGCTGACATCTTTTTTGTTTTGAACAATACCAAGTACTCGACACTTTTAAAATTATGTGACCTGACCTGTTAAAATGAGAACAATTTTGTAGAGATAAACCAAGCTGTCTTAAAAAATGATACACCATCAATTGTCTTTGAAAAGAGTTCTGAACTTTTCTTTTTCTCTCTCTTCCATTTTGATCAAGGAGGAAAATAGACAAATTAGAAGCCCATGCTGAAAGTCTGCCAATGTTACCAGCTGCTTGCTGATAATGATTTTTCTTCTCCCCTGGCTAGAAGGAAGGGTAAATTAAATATCTCTTAGTGACAATCCCCTATCCCCGTCAGGCCGATTTACTCAACACTGGCCCCTCCTGGCATCATCTGCTGCTATATAAAGCATGAGTTTGTAACTTGTCTTTGTCCAACCTGGTCAGAAAATGTGGACTCTCATCATGGTCATACATGGCATTTAAAATCTTTTTCATTTTTATCTTCAATAATTTATAGATGGAAAATCCTAGGGTATTCATACTTTTAATTAAATGTAGAGCTTCTTTTTATGCAATTGCTGATTTTTTTTTTTCTTTGAAGAAAATTGACTTTTCTCCTTTTCATACCTTGGACTGAATTCTTTTTCACCCTTTTCCTTTTCATGCTTCTCAGTTGAATTCCTGTGCAACATGAACTGCTGGCAGTGAAGCATTCCAGATGGAACCACCTATAGTTTTGAGGCATGTAGCCTTGCCCACAAAGACAGGGAATTGGAGAGGAAAGATGCATAACCAGTGAAAACAAAGGTAGCAGTGCTCAGCTGTAATCTTTTAGAAGTGACAGTATTATACTTATATTAGAATTTTAACTGAAGAAAACCAATGGAAATTATAAATTATAATACAATTCTAATTTTCCTTTCCTCATTTGTTGTTTTTCAGATTCTTGTGCCATATTATTTCCTGTCACTGATGGAAAGTTTAACATTATATACTTACTGTTTCTATCAAAATTTGATTCAATTAAAAAAATTTTTTTTCTATGACTGAGTGTGATAGACAGAATAATGGCCCGCAAAATAAGTTTACGTCCTAATCCTGGAGCCTGTGAATCTGTTACCTTAGATGGCAAAGGTACCTTGCAAATGTGATTAAGATCTTGATGGGAGATTATCTTGGATTATCTGGGTGGGCCCAATGTAATCACAAGGGTTTTTATGAAAGGGAAGCAGGTAGCTCAGAGTGAGAGCGAGTCAGAGAAGGAGATGTGATGTTGGAAGCAGAGGTCAGAATGATGCCATTGCTAGAAAGAGCCATGAACCAAAGCACCCAAGCAGGCTCTAGAAGCTGGAGAAGCGAGGAACAGATTCTCCCTGAAATCCTCCAGGAGGAGCACAGCCCTGCTGATACCTTGACTTTAGCCCTGTAAGACCCATTTTTGGACTTCTCTAGAATTATGAGATAATACATTGGTGATGTTTTAAGCCACTAAGTTTGTGATAATTTGTTAAAGCAGCAATAGGAAGCTAAAATGCTGGAAGTTTCAGTAAAAAACACAACATGATTTTCATTCTTTTAACCTAAAACTTAGTGACAGGTCCTGTCCAGGGAGCATTGTCACTTTAAGAAGCTATGATAGTCTCACCAAAGCAGCTGGGGGTTTGCTAACCCAAAAGCCACAAAGACTGACTCATTGTCTTGTGGGTTTGATCTTGGGTCCCTCTCTCCCTGCCTTCTTTACTTCCCTCCATGTTCTCTGGCCACCATGCCTGGTCACTGACCTGTACCCAGGGTTATGATCTAGTTTCTCACTATGATTTAGTTAATGAGCCTTAGAATCCTCAGCTTCTCCTCTACCTGGTTTGAAGTGATGCACATGCCAGTCCTTTTTGGCTTACCCTGCCTGGCCAATGTGATAAGATGCCTGACTTATACATACAGGCCCTCAACTCTTGTTTGGGCAGTGTCCAGATGCATTTGTTCCTGCTTTGGTTTGCAGATGTGCCTGAATGTTTGGCTCTGTTTGCCTGTCTATTCATCCATTCTTTAATAGTAACTTTCTGAACAGCTACTCTATGCAAGAACTGGAGTAGAAACTAGAGATGAATAGATGAATAAGATATGGTCTGCATCTTCAAGGAGTTCATAGTTCATAGAAGACCAACATAGAGAGGTAATTAGTAAAAGAAAAGATAAAAATATGTATAGTCTGTTACTGATCCTAGGGGAGAGAAGATGTTCTAGGGTAGTGCGAGTGGGGGAAACTTCCTAAAAGGAGTAGATGGCTGAGTGGGAAGTTAGAAAGAATGAGTAGGAATTATCCAGTGGCAAGGAGGTGTGCATGGGGGATGGTGGGAATGGAGGAGATGGCACAAAGTGACAGGAGTTCAGAAGAGGTAACAAATCAAGCAAAAGCATAGGAAGCAGAGGAGTGTGAAGAAGAAAGTTGCAGGGAGAAGATGGAGAGGTAGACAGGGGCCAGACCTCAGAGTATCTTGGATGCCCTGGAAGGGTGCTTCAACCCTAGCATTCTGGCTGTTCATCTTATAGTACGTAAGATTCATTCATTAAACTCATCAGCACTGTTCAAAACCCTGGGGATCAGATGTAAACAAGACAAAGCTGCTGCCTTCTTGGAACCCAGTGTATCACAGGAGACAGATAACATGAGTAATCACAATGGTAATCACATGGTAATCACAATGAGAGGAGGCATTCGGGGTAGCTCACAATCCAGGCTGAAGGTCCAAAAAGATTTCCTTGAAGACACAATATCTGCTCGGGAGGCTGAGGCACACACACACACACAAAACAATGTAATCTCTGAACTGAGTCTAAATAGATGGGTGGGATTACCCAGGATCTTTTTTTTTTTTTTTTTTTTGAGATGGAGTCTCCCTCTGTCACCCAGGCTGGAGTGCAGTGGCTCGATCTTGGCTCACTGCAACCTCCGCCTCCTGGGTTCAAGCGTTTCTCCTGCATCAGCCTCCCCAAGTAGCTGGGACTATAGGTGCATGCCACCACACCCAGCTAATTTTTTTTGTATTTTTAGTAGAGAAGAGGTTTCACCATGTTGGCCAGGCTGGTCTCCAAATCTTGGTCTCCAAGATCTTGACCTTAGGTGATCCACCCACCTCCACCTCCCAAAGTGCTGGGATTACAGGCATGAGCCACCGCACCCGGCCAAGGATCTTGTTAAGAAGGGAGACCTCTTTAGATCTCAACCTCAGAGAATTTTATTGCGTAGGTCTTGGGTAGACTTAAAAATCTGCATTTTACAAGCCTACCTAGTAGGTAGTTCTCATGCAGTTAGATTCATAGAAGGGTTAAATTTTTTTGCTTCCAGGAAATGAGCTTCACATGTTGGACTTCTATGTAACCTGATTCAGGAGGCTCAAACCATGAATAGCTTCATTGAGATGTGGTAATACTCATGATACTGAAGAAAAACAGTATTGCAATAACTTAGTGTTGTTCTACCCACAACTAGATGGCTCTTGAATGATTCAGAGGGAAACTTTGGATGGGATATATTAGAAGCAGTTTGGGAAGTTCCCTTTGAAAGGTCGAATGGTATGAGAACATGCTTCCATAGATGACTGAAGAATGGGTGAAACTTTCTTTAATTTCTCTACCAGCTCCCATCAACTTCCTGCCTCTGACCCCTAATGCTTTCCAAGAAAATGGACTCAGCTACTTAATCCTTAGGCAGGGTTGAGCTGAGGATACCCACTCTTCCTGTTTAGAATTAGCTGCTCTGAAAAACTTCCCAGATTCCAAATCATTGCCAACGTACTTAGATCTTTTTATTCTAAGATGCAGGGTAGTATAAAAGAAATTTATAAGTAAAATTTGAAGTCAGGCTTATCAGTGAGTATTTACATACTTTGTAAATATCTGAAGTATTGAATTGCTAGGTACTCAGCAAACAAACAAACAAACAAACAAACAAAATCCTGGTCCTGCTCCGTAGAAGTTCACTATCTAGTAAGGGAAACAGATAATATTTATAACAATGTAGTAATTGAAATGAGAGAACTGACAAGCTACTGTGCACAAGAGATTAGATATTTGGCTAAGCCTGGAGTGAGGGCTTACAAATAAATAAGCCCTCAGTTAGGTGGCTGGGAAGAAATTAGCTGGGAAAACAAGGTGAGGTTAAGGCACGTATTATTTCCCTCTCTTGTAGCCTTTCTTACCACAACATCTCATAATGGTCTATACACAGTAGATTTGTGGTCTGAGAGAATCATCATTTACATATCTTCATTAACTTCTTACTTGAGTGGAATGAAAAGATCACTTAGTACTGGATTGGATGACCCAAATCAGCAGTTTACTCAACGTTTCTTAGTGAATCATGTTCAAAGCAAAATATATTTATTTATAAGAGCCTTGTCCTTTGAGGCAATACCCTGTCACTGTATTAGCTTTGTGTGAAGTCTCATCAGTGCACAGTTGGCTTTGGAATGCAATATGGGCAGGATGCATAACCATAGGTGTGGTGGTCTATTTAGGACCAGTCTAAATGTTACAGAATGGTAGATGGCCTTGCTCAGTTCCTAGACAATCACAATCTCTCCCCATCTCCCCCCACCACATTCTTTTTCTTTTGACAGTTATTTACTACCCATCAAACATATTTACTAAACACTTTGAGAACCTGAAAAAAAATCAAGACTCTTTAAGAAGAAAGAATGCATGAACTTGGACAAAAATGATTAATGTGGGAATGTTCAGAGATTTTCCCCACAGCTTCTCTGCCTAATAAATAGAGTCCTCAGTTTATGTGAAGCAATCTTTTTCTCTCTCCAAATATTTCTTTTTGCAGAAGAGAAGCAAATTTGGTGTACCTGGTAAAGTTCTCAGAGAGAAAAGAAAGGGCTCTTCTTCTGATGGAAGAAGAAGGCAGTGGAGGAGTGATGGAGGAATATTTCTCTCTGAGGGTTTTGAGGAGAGAGATGCTGAAATACCCCTAGGAAAAGAGCAAGTGAGCAGGAGAACAAAAGATTTTGGCAAGTGATTTTATGCATTTTCTGTTGGAATTCCTTTGAGTAATATGAGTAAACCATGGGATTTGTTAATTAGTTTTTATTTATTTTGGCTATTGCACTGTGCTTCTTGGATATGATGGGGCTTTCAGACTAAATTACATTATGGGTATATATGCATCCTCATGTGATTCTATAAATACAGCATGTCCTAACCTACCTGTGGGTTCCAGGTTAAGAATGTCTCTTTTGGGTCTAGATTACTGAAATAATCTCCAAGCTAATCTTCCCATCACCACTTTTCCTCTTCTCTATTTTTTTCTGCCATACTACTCTTAAAGTACATATTGGATTATGTCATTTTCTTGCTTAAATCCTCTTAATGGCTTTATTTTTGTAAGTGTTATGGACTCCATTGTGTCCCTACCAAATCCTTATGTTGAAGTCCTGAAACCCAGTACCTCAGAATGTGACTGCACTTGGAAACACATTCTTAAAAGTGGTAAATATAATAAAATGAAGTCATTAGTGTGGACTCTAATCCAATATGACTGGTGTCCTCATAAGGAGAGTTAGGACACAGATGGGTACAGAGAGAAGACCATGTAAAGACACAGGAAAGCACTGCAAAGAAAATAATCAGCAAAATAAAAAAGTAGCTTTTACCCCCCAATTCCCAATGGGAAAAAAATTTGCAAACCATTTATCTGATCGGTGGTTAATATCCAAAAATTATAAAGAACACATACAACTCAACAGTATAAAAACAAATAACCTAATTAAATTGGCAAAGGACCCTAGTAGACATTTCTCCAAGGAAGATTAAAAATGTCCAACAGATGAAAGGGTGCTCAGCATCATTAATCATCAGGGAAATGCAAATCAAAATCAAAGATGTCACCTCACATCTGTTGGATTGCTATTATCAAAAAGTCAAAAGATAACAAATGTTGGTGAGGGCATGGAGACAAAGGAGCCCTGTACACTGTTGCTGGGAATGTAGATTGGTGGAGTCATTGTAAAAAAGAGTATTGAGATTTCTAAGAAAACCAAAATAGAACTATCATGTCAGACACTGAGAACAATGAGTATAAAAACTCTGAAACATCAGAGCAATCCTATCATCAAGGAATGTCTAGAAGGCCATAATGGCTGGCATTTAAAGAAGAAGAGAAATTTGGGCAGGACATAATCATAGGGTTTTGTAAGACATAGTAAAAAATTTGGATTTTACTTACCGTATTAGTTTGCAGGGGCTGCCATAACAAATTACCACTGTGGCTTCTACAACAGAAACTTATTTTCTCACACTTACGTGGTTGTTTTTTTTTCTGAGGCTCTTCCCTTGGCTTGTAGGTGGCCATCTTCTCCCTGAGTCTTTATTTTTTTTAATAAATTTTATTGTGTATATTTAAGGTATACAACATAATATTAGGCGATGCATAGAGATTGCAAAATGGTTACTAGCATGAAGTAAATTAACTATCATGAAGTGAATATTTATCATCTTGTTATCCATTATGTTTGTTTTTGTGGCAAGAGGAGATAAAATCTCATTTTGCAACAATTCCAAATACAGCCCAATGTTATTGCCTATACTCCTGATGTTGCACATTAGATCTCTAGAGTTATTCATTCAACCTATTTGGTATGATACTTTGTATCCTCTGACCTACATCTCTTCAATTCCCCCTCCCATCACCACTGTTTTACTCTGTAACTCTGTATATTTTACTTTTAAAAACGTTTTTCTATGTCTGGCTTATTTCACTTAGCATGTCCTCCAGGTTCATCCACGTTGTGGCAAATGACAAGATCTTTCTTTTAAAAGGCTAAATAATATTAGCCATGGTTCCTTTATACAATTATCCATCAACAGACACTTAGGTTGTTTCCATCTCTTGTTCCTACAGTAGCTTGTCAGAGTTCTCTCATGTTGATTATCACATTGTTATAAATATTATCTGTTTCCCCTACTAGATTGTGAGCTTCTAAGGAACAGGACCAGGATTAGGGGTTTGATTGTTAGTTTCCAATTGGAGAATATCTTTAGAATTTTGCTCCTGATGGGCACAAGCTAACTGTCATTACTATTATGGGCTATTAGTGTTATATGATACTTGCATTCTGTTGCTAGGGGATAAAATTCTTTTAAATTCCTGATATTTGTCTGGTTTTAGCGGTATTTGATTAGATCAACAATCAGCCCATATCTCCTTGTATTATAATGAACTGATTTTTTTGTCTTTCCTATTTGATTGGGATATCTTTGAGGGCAAGAATTATATCTTCTGCATTTTCAATTAATTTTTAACTGCAACTAGAAATGCTTTATTGCAGTTGAGAGTCTGTTGCTGGGTAGCAGTGTGATGTAATGGGTATGGGTTGACCTAGTTAGAGATTCTGGGCTCTGGCCGAGAGCAGCCTTTCCCCTGGTTTTTATGTCTAGGCAAATTAGCCCTGACCTAGTCCCTTATCACACACTGCATTTATTGTCATTGTAACCTCTCTCTCCCCGACTGAGTCTTAATCCACTGTGGGTGCTGAATACATGCTTTATGAGTGAATAAATGAGGGTGTGTGTGAATACCTAAAATACCTCTTGTGTTGGTTTTCAAATTTTCTGCCACTGTAGTCTCCTTTGAAATCTAAGCATTATCTAACAAGACCCAAATGAAAATCCGTTATGTGGGAGAGACATCACTGTCTTTCATTAGCAGGTCAGCAGAAGGTACGTCTTGTAAAGAATGATGCAACTTAGAACAGGTACAATTTGTTATGAGAGGCGAGGATGGGAGACTAGAAAGGCCCAAACTGGGGGTCCTTCCTCAGGATGCCAGGCTGGAGTGGGCTGCTGGTAGGGTTGGTGACCAGGGAAAAATATGAGAATCCTGAGTACTGGAGAAATTTAGGGTATTACTGAAAGAGAGAGAGTGAAGAGGACAGGAGGGGTTGCTAAAGACTAACCAAGCTTTAAGGTTTCGCATAGGGAACCCTATTCATCCTGCCCATAGCGAAGCTTGTGTCTGTAATGAGATCATGAGTGCAGTGAAAACTTACTGAATTCAAGTCACTTGGTGGTCTGTGGGAGTCCCAAATGCCTAATTTACTCTCTGTTTTAGGAACTTGTATAAAGAAGGAACAAGATAATTCTGGAAACAAATAAACAAAAAACCAGAAAATACCCCCATATCTAATTGTCAGCTTACTGGATACTCATAAACCAAAAACTTATTTGCTTTACTGTATATGGAGCAGAACTGACAAATAATGCTAATACCTTACACACAGCACTTCATAGTTTATAAAGCACATTCATGTATATTATTTCAATCTTCCAGTAAAGCAGGTGGATAAGTTGTTATCCCCCATTTACAGATAGGAACACTGAGGCTTGGAGAAGTTATTTGACTTGCAGATGTTTATGTGACTGGTAAATGGTAGAGGTTAAGACCAGAACTCAGGCCCCCCTGGCTAATCTGTGTGGTCTTCTGTGCCAACCTTTCTTTTGAAACATTTCCCAGGACAGTGGCTCAGGCTGAGTGGCCCAGGGCGCCTTCTATTGCCTAGCCATCCTGACCCAAACATTTCCAGAATTACTTACTGCATTCACTTATGACTTTGTCTATATTAGTAATTTAAATAAAGATTGCAAAGGTTTGTCCCGGTAAGAAGTAAGTAAATTATCATTTCATTTTTATTTTTCATATCTGGTGATTATGAGTTTTCCTGGCCATAGCCAAGGTTATTATTTCTATACAATGTCTTAGTTTGGGGACAGAAACAGATTATAGTTCTGAGAGGCATTTATGCTGCTTATAGAAACTTGAATTCCTATTGTTATCTTGACCACATTGTGCCTCTTGGATCTTTGTATTCTGGAAAAGAGAAGTTACCTATGGAAGTATATAGCACCCTTAGGTTGAAACTTTACTGTTGTCAGCAAGTACTCAAGGGTGCTCTACAAATCAGGTGGGTGGCTCTCAGCATGGCCTCAGCATGGGATCAGCTCTGCTTACTTCAAGTAATTAATATTATTATTACTACTAATTAATAATAATGGGTATTACTTATTGAACCCCATCTCTGTGCCAGGCATAGTGCTACACACTATATATACATTATCTCCAATTCTGAAAACCGTCATATAAAGTAGACATTGTGATCTCCATTTTATTGGTAATGGCCTCAGAGAGGCTAAGTAACTTATGCAAGTCCTAAAATTAAGTCAGTCAAAACCTGGTCAGTTTCATTCTTGTATTTGAAATGTTAGTAATGTATAATTCTATAAAAAGTTTTAAAAATATACAGACTTTTATTAATTCTTCTTGTACACCATGATTGATAACTTAAACACCATTCCCAGTGAATGTGCCTAATTATGGGGCCTTTATGAGTATGTGATTCTTTCCCAGGCTTTCTGCTTTGGGGGTTGTAGGCACATGTGGTGGCCAGAGCCGGGAGCAATTCTTTGGCAGAAGCTAACTTTGGTGGGGACAAAGCAGAACTACCCTGTGCAGCCTGGTCCTTAAAAGAACCCCTTTGAGCACCCCATTTTGGTTGGCTGAACTTTTCATTTCCTTTATCACTTCTGGATCGATGAGCTGAAAGTGTTCTTGTGTGTGCTAAAAGGTAGACTTATATCCAAAGGATTTATTTGCCTTGGAGCACGCCCTTTAGGAAGGCATATCCGCTCTTTAGATGAGAGTCTTAGAGTTGTTTACGATAACTGCTAGTCTGCTTTCCTATATGAGTAATTTATCTCAGGAAGTGACTTGAGTCTTCAGAAATCTGGCGCAATGCACATCAACACATCTGGGCTTAGGAAAGGTTGTGTTGGCAAGGCAGCCATGGTGGAGTGGACTTGACATGGAATTAGAAGACTAGGCTTGGGCCCTAGCTTTACCAGGGAACCAGGTTTATGACTTTCACCTAACCTGTATGCAAGGCCACTTACCTTATTAGTGCCTTGATATCCTTAATTTGAACTTGCATATGTAACCAAAGTTTTGGCTCCTAAAATGATGGACCACAAACCCTCTAACATTCTGGAATGACCCTTAAAAAACTTCTAAATGAATTATCTTGATTTCCTAACCCACACAATGGCATGTCGTCACCAGTATTTTTAAGCACTTTTTTTCTTGGTGGAGAGAATGGGAGAGCTTAGGTTTCTCCTGATGCAGGTTACGATGAAGCCTCCTTCTCTCTTGCTCCTCTTTCGAAATTTTCTAAAACCTCACTAGCGCCAAATAGCTGTGCATAGCAGACATATTTTCATGAAATGTTTGAGGGTAATGGAGAGTGTGCATGGGGTTGTTACATTTCAATACAGAGAGAAGTAAACAGCTTAAAATTGAATATTAAACATCATTATGTTCAAAGTCTCTAGCCAGCTCCACCTCTGGTGCCTTCTGAGGTCCCTGCCCCAGCTCTGTGGCTCAGGTTACTTCTTTCTCCCAGAATCTTCTTCTTTATCCTACATCAGAGTATCCCAGATCTGTGTCTTCCCTACCTTGTGGGGAATACAAAATACTTTTGTCAATTTATTGTAAAGGCCAATTTAAGTCTTCTCTTTTTATACCTCTGCCTTCTAGGATATGTTCAAGGTGGGGTGCCATGTGGGGTCTACCTTTAATAACCAGACAAGTTTGTTAATATGTTTTTCCCAAGGGAGAAAGAGCCTACTATGTGGAAGACGTGGTTTTTTTTTTTTGTTGTTGTTGTTGGTTTGATTTCATAGCAATTGGTCTACTCTATGAAGATATTTACCTTGGTTGCCTCACAGTCGGTGCTCCACGCAGTAGGCAGAGGGACTATTCTCAATGCAAGTGAGGTTGTGTCTCCTCCTTTTCTTAAAACTTTTAATAGCTCAGAGTAAAATTCCAAGTTTCTTATGTGGCCTTCAGGGCCCTAACTGCTGCTGCTTTGTTTCCCCATCTGACCTGTGACCTGCCATAACCCTTCCCTCACTGTATTTCAGCCACAGTGGCTTCTTGGGACCCACCAAGCTCCTTACCACCTCAGGGCCTTTGCATTTCCCTCAGGTAGCCTGTAACTTCTCTCACTTCCTACAGGTCTCTGCTCAAATGTCTTGGAATCAGGGAGACCTTCTGTGACCACTCTGTAAAATTGTACCTCTCCACTGTTCTTTGTACTAACATATTATTAATCATTGGTATAATTACATGTTCATTTTTTGTCTCCCCACACTAGAATGAAAGCTTATGGGACTAGAATTTACTTTTTCCTGACTTACTGCTCTTTTCACATATCCTATAATAGTACCTTGCATATAATAAGTCTTGATACATTATTTGTTGGATGAATGAATGTATGCATCCAACAGATATTTCTTGAGCACCTACATGTGCCAGAGTCTGTGATTTCAATCTCTGCAGGTTATATTGTGAGAATTAGTTATGCAAAGATCCTTTCTTAAAAGCAGAATGTTGCTCAGACGTGGGGGTGTGTTTAAAAAAAAAAGCAGAGTGCCCCCCAAGGGTAAAGCATTCTTACTTCACTTTCCCCATTTCCTCTTTATTTTGTCCATGTCTCTAGGTGCTCTGTATCAGGAATTGGTACACTTTTTCTGTAAAGGGCCAGGTGTAAGTCTTCTAGGTTTTGTGGGCCTTGCCTTCTCTGCCTCAACTACTCAGCTCCACTCAGCTGTTGCAGCACAAAAGCAGCCATAGGCTGAAGTCAAGGCATGAGCGTGGCTGTGTTCCAACATCTCTGGCTCACAGACCATGGTTTGCTAACCCCTATTGGAAAGAATAAAAGCTCCTTCACAAATCAACCCCAAATTAGTTAGAATTAGAGCACAGTGTGACACCATTCTTGCAGTAATTGACATTTAAGGAGATCCTGAGGGCATAGGTTTCTCTTAGCAGGAACCAATGACTTGTAGTGGAGTTTGTAGAATCAGCAAAATGTTAGAGGGAAGATCATTTTGAGGCAGAGGGAATTTTCCCAGCTGACCACAAATTATATTTGTTATATTTGAGTAAGGCCCCACCCTGTTCCTAAATAAGAGAATAGTCAATCTAAACAGATTTAATACTCAAAACAAATAGGACAACAACTACATCATTCTAACTTCCACTAAGTTCAAAGTGGTGTGAAAAGTAAGCAGTGTTTTCATCTTTCATGAATGATCAGATTTATTTCATGAAAGATCAGGTTTTAGTACATTGCCTAGTGATGATCTGCATCATGGGACAACTTTAGGGCTTCATTTCCCAGGATTGTCATACCTCTCTTAGGAAGTGTGTCTCTAAGTAGCAAGCTGGACTACCATTCTGGCACTGGGTGGCTGCATCTCTGGTTCAAGTTCCAAATTGTCCTTACGGTTTATTTTTCACGGCTTTATTTGCCAGCAAAAACTGTTTGGTGAGCCCGGCTGATAACACTGTTCAATTTCAGGATCTGCAGATTGCCTCAAACCTTTGTAGCCATAGGAGAAATTATATTAATTTAATTGTTAGGTGATAGGCAGTTAGTATGTTCCATATGTTTGCTGTCTTATGCCAACTCTTTTAATGGGAAACACACTGTTATCTGGCAGAGCCAGATCAAATTTTTGGCTACTCAGTATATATGTGGATATGTGTAGGGTTTCTTTCTTTTACAAAAAAATGCTAAGGGGAAAAAGAATTGATGAGTCAAAGTATTTCACAAAACTGAGTTTCCACATATAGGGTACAGAGAAAATGTACCTCATTAGTGAGATGCCGTTGTATTTTGGTGACCAAAATTAGAAACATATTTAAGAAATGTTCCATTGCTTTTTCAGGATTCCAAGTTCAGTCTGGACTATTTGTTACTTTTTTTTTCTTAAATTTTTATTCTTCTCAATGGGATTGTTTGTTTTTTTTTCTTACTGATTTGTTTGAGTTCGTTGTAGATTCTGGATATTAGTCCTTTGTCAGATGTATAGATTGTGAAGATTTTCTCCCACTCTGTGAGTTGTCTGTATACTCTGCTGACTGGTCCTTTCATCATGCAAAAGCTCTTTAGTTTAATTAGGTTTCAGCTATTTATCTTTGTTTTTATTGCATTTGCTTTTGGGTTCTTGGGCATGAAATCCTTGCCTAAGCCAATGTCTAGAAGGGTTTTTCCAATGTTACCTTCTAGAATTTTTATATTTTCAGGTCTTGGGTTTAAATCCTTAATCCATCTCAAGCTGATTTTTGTATAAGGTTAGAGAGGAGGATTCGGTTTTTTTTTCTTGCATGTGGGTTGCTAATTATCCGAGCACCATTTGTTGAAAAGGGTGTCCTTTTCCCACTTTATGTTTTTGTTTGCTTTGTTGAAGATCAGTTGGCTGTATTTGGGATTATTTATGGGTTCTCTATTCTGTTCCATTGGTCAATGTACCTATTTTTATACCAGTACCATGCTGTTTTGGTGACTATGGCTTATAGTATAGTTTGAAATCAGGTGTGTGATGCCTCCGGATTCATTCTTTTTGCTTAGTCTTGCTTGGGCTATGCAGGCTCTTTTTTGGTTCCATATTAATTTTAGAATTTTTTTTATACTTCTGTGAAGAATGATGGTGGTATTTTGATAGGGATTGCATTGAATTGTAAATTGCAAATTTTTATTCTTCTTGAGAGATAATCAACTTTTAATATGATGTCTTTCAATGAAACTTTGAACAATAATATTAAAGATTTGTTTTTTAAAAATTAATACAGAATGAATTTTCTTATTATAAAGCTGAATGAAAATACAGTTTAGAAGCACACATTTGGTTAAGAAGCAAGGACACTAGAAGGGCTGTACCAGAAAAGAAAATTTATTTTGGAATGTTGTCCTGTCCGTGAGAGGAAAAAAATTGGGGGAAGGTAGAGAGGATATTTTGTGCAAAGAAATTACTTTCTTAGCTTAAATAAAATTAGCAAACATTATTCCAAGGAGTTATATAGGGTTGTCTGTTGGCCTGATCTTTTTTCTTTGGCTTGTTGTATTAGTTTGTAATAGTAAGTTAGTTTGTAGTTGTAAATGTTTCTGAGAAGAAAACACTTTCAATTTTATTTCTCAGGAAAGACATTTCTGTGCATTTCTAATCATGAGATTACAAATATATAAACTTCAAATAGGAGTTTACCTGTCAAACTGATTCACGCACATTTCAAATCATTTTTACTTCTTTTCTGCTTTCTTCTTTACATCCTCTTTCCTTTCCCTCATCCTCTCTTTCTCTTCCTCCTTCTCCTGTTCCTCTCTTTTTGCTTGAATCTGTTATGAAAAAATAGCAACATTAGACGAATATTTAGTTTTAGAATGAGATTTTAATATAACTAGACAATTCACATAGTGTGGACATTAAATGCAAAGCCAAATAGTTCAGTTAACTTGAATACATGCCCTTCCTATTTCTGGAACAAGATTTATTACGTAAAACCCTGATTGTTTTTCCCTTTTACATCCAAGTTAGCTCTATTATGTTAGTATCTGCAGATGGGTTTAATTTGAGTACTTTTTCACTTTGGACCACCTCATGATTTTTCCTGGGAGCCAACAATGACAGTGATCTCATGGAAGAGATTGCATAAATGCTACTCATTAGGGTTATTTAAGAACTCAAATAGATATTTCCAGTTGCTTATAAAACTATAAAATAAGCAATAATTAAACATGATCAAAAACTCTGCCAAATCTCTTTTCCATATCATGGGATATTACGATAAGAGCTAATCATATGTTTTGATTAATAGCTGGAATTTAAATTTTAGGGCAGATTATTTTTTAACCAAGTCTTACCTTCAAATTATATGTATTTTCAACAACATATTCATTTTCATTCTGATTTAGAGACTTAACACCATTTTCATTTTTATTATTTAATTTGCTTATCAGGCCAAACTTTGAGACATATTGTCCCTGGTTTTCTGAACTAGCAGCCCCCAAGGGTTAATTCAATCACTTGGCTAGACCAAGTGAAATCAGAGCTGGAAACCAGATGGGACTGATACTCAAATGTGACTACTAGGTTGTGACTTTGAGTATATATTGTGTTTTGTCTGTTTTATTTTAGAATGAATGTAAGGTGGTTGCTTCTCTAGTCTAGATTTAATCTAATGAAAACATTTGAAATAGCTAAAATATTGCATTCCTGTGATGGACAATTACTTAATATGTTACTAAAAGTTACAATGAAAAAAAGCTGATATAGCATCTTGTTTTCTTAAAACAAAGAAAAATAACTTCAGTCAAAACTTTCCACATTGAAAACTATTTGTTGAGTCATGTTGTTGATATGAAGTTTGAAGACACCCATGTTAGACGTTACGGCATCTGATTCTTACCCTCTCCCTCTGATCTTACAGGAGGGACAGTTCTCTGCTCCACTGAAGCTAGGTATGGCCATGTGACCCATGTTGCCAGTGAAACAGGAGGAGAAGGGACATCTGGGTGGAAACATTTAAGAGTCAAGTGTATTTCTCCATACTCTCTTTCTTTGGCTTTGGCAGTGATGAAGGTACGTGTTGAGACGGAGGTGCCATTAAACTGAAGCAGCTGAGAATGCCCAGCCAACATATGGAGGACAGCTGCCCTGGAGAGCATCCTGGGCCAGTGATGACTCTGCTTGAGCAAGAAATACACTTCTGTTTTTTACATCCCTGAAATCTTGGAATTATTTGTTACTGTAGCAACCTATCTAAACTGATCAATTCAAGATGAAACTGAATATATTGAGTTAACATGGCTTATTTAATTTCTGAAAGGTTTCCATGGGGCCATGTAATGCTATTATTCCCCCAACTTTTTCTTAGCATGCTCTTTTCCTCCTGCAGCACCCCCAAAATCAATATTTTTGAATAGTGTGACCATAATATCAGAGTTATTGAATAACAAATTTGTAGAGAGTCTGGAATCATGAAGGACAAGTTGTTCAAAATCTCTTTTAAATTGTTCTTTCAATAAGGTCAATCCAATTACAGTTGATTCTTGAACAACAGAGGTTTGAACTGTGTGGGTCAACCTATACGTGGATTTTCTTCTGCCTCTGCCACCTCTGAGACAGCAAGACCAATCCTTCCTTTTCCTCCTTCTCCTCAGCCTATACAATGTAAAAATGACAAGGATGAAGACCTTTATGATGATTTACGTCCACTTAATGAACAGTAAATATATTTTCTCTTCCTTATGATTTTCTTAATAACATTTTCTTTTCTCTACTTGTTTTATTCTAAGCATACAGTATATAATACATATATAATATGGTTTGGCTGTGTCCCCATTCAAATTTCAACTTGAATTGTATCTCCCAGAATTCCCACCTGTTGTGGGAGGGACCCAAGGGGAGGTAATTGAATCAGGGGGCCAGCTTTTCCCTGCTATTCTCCTGATAATGAATAAGTCTCATGAGATCTGGTGGGTTTATCATGAGTTTCCACTTTGCTTCTTCCTCATTTTCTCTTGCTGCTGTGATGTAAGACGTACCTTTCACCTCCCACCATGATTCTGAGGCCTCCCCAGCCATGTGGAACTGTAAGTGCAATTAAACCTCTTTTTCTTCCCAGTCTTGAGTATGTCTTTATCAGCAGCATGAAAATGGACTAATACAGTAAGTTGGTACCAGTAGAGTGGGGCATTGCTGAAAAGATACCTGAAAATGTGGAAGCAACTTTTGAACTGGGTAACAGGCAGAGGTTGGAAGAGTTTGGAGGGCTCAGAAAAAGACAGGAGAATGTGGGAAAGTTTGGAACTTCCTAGAGACTTGTTGAATGGCTTTGACCAAAATCCTGATAACAATATGGACAATAAGGTCCAGGCTGAGGTGGTCTCAGATGGAGATGAGGAACTTGTTGAGAACTGGAGTAAAGGTGACTCTTGTTATGTTTTAGCAAAGAGACTGGTGGAATTTTGCCCCTGCCCTAGAAATCTGTGGAAATTTGAACTTGAGAAAGATGATTTAGGGTATCCGGTGGAAGACATTTCTAAGCGGAAAAGCATTCAAGAAGTGACTTGGGTACTGTTAAAAGAATTACATTTTAAAAGGGAAACAGAGCATAAAATTACAGAAAATTTGCAGCCTGATGATGCAGTAGAAAAGAAAAACCCATTTTTTGAGGAGAAATTCAAGCTGGCTGCAGAAATTTGCATAAGAAGCAAGGAGCCTAATGTTAATCTCCAAGACCATGGGGAAAATGTCTCCAGGCAGTGTCAGAGACCTTCATGGGAGCCCCTCCCATTATGGGCCTTGAGGCCCAGGAGGAAAAAGTGGTTTCATGGGCTGGGCCCAGGGTCCCTGTGCTGTGTGCAGCCTAGGGACTTGATGCTCTGTGCTTCAGCTGCTCCAGCCATGCTGAAAGGGGCTGATGTACAGATTGGACTGTGGCTTCAGAGGGTAGAAGGCACAAACCTTGACAGCTTCCATGTGGTGTTGAGCCTGCGGGTGCACAGAAGTCAAGAACTGATGTTTGGGAACCTCTGCTTAGATTTCAGAAGATGTATGGAAATGCCTGGGTGCCCAGGCAAAAGTTTGCTTCAGGGGTGGGGCCCTCATGAAGAACCTCTGCTAGGGCAGTGCAGAAAGGAAATGTGGGGTCAGAGCCCCCATACAGAGTCCCTACTGGGGCACTCCCTAGTGGAGCTGTGAGAAGAGGCCCACCATCCTCCAGACCCCAGAATAGTAGATCCAATGACAGCTTGCACTGTGTGCACTGTGTGCCTGGAAAAGCTGAAGACACTCGATGCCAGCCTGTGAAAGCACCTGGGAGGGAGGCTGTACCCCACAAAGCCACAGGGGCGGAGATGCCTAAGACCATGGGAACCCACTTATTGCGTCAGCATGACCTGGATGTGAGACCTGGAGTCAAAGGAGATCATTTTGGAGCTTTAAAATTTGACTGCCTCGCTGGGTTTTGGACTTGCATGGGCCCTGTAACCCCTTTAGTTTGGCCAAGTTCTCCAATTTGGAACAGCTGTATTTACCCAATGTCTGTACCCCCCATTGTATCTAGGAAGTAACTAGCTTGCTTTTGATTTTACAGGCTCATAGGTGGAAGGGACTTGCCTTGTCTCAGATGAGATTTTGGATTGTGGACTTTTGGGTTAATGCTGAAATGAGTTAAGACTTTGGGGTCTGTTGGGAAGGCATAATTGGTTTTGAAATCTGAGGACATGAGACTTGGAGGGGCCAGGGGCGGAATGATGTGGTTTGGCTGTATCCTCATCTCAACTTGAATTGTGTCTCCTAGAATTCCCATGTGTTGTGGGAGGGACCCAGGGAGAGGTAATTGAATCATGGGGGCCAGTCTTTCCCCTGCTATTCTCATGATAGTGAATAAGTCTCATGAGATCTGATGGGTTTATCAGGGGTTTCCACTTTTGCTTCTTCCTCATTTTCTTTTTCTGCCACGATGTAAGAAGTGCCTTTAGCCTCCCGCCATGATTCTGAGGCCTCTCCAGCCATGTGGAACTGTAAGTCCAATTAAATCTCTTTTTCTTCCCAGTCTCAGGTATGTCTTTATCAGCAGTGTGAAACTAATACAGTATATAATATACAAAATATGTGTTAATTGACTGTTTATGTTATTGGGAAGGCTTCTGGTCAACAGTAGGCTATTGGTAGTTAAATTTTTGGGAAGTCAAAAGTTATATGTGGATTTTTGACTGCATGGGGGTTGATGCCCCTAACTTCTGCATTCTTCAAGGGTCAACTGTAGTTTACTTTTTGAGAGTTAAAAAATTATCTAACCAACTTATAAACCACCAATCACATCTTGCCATTAATTATCAACAATCTCCTTTAAGATAAAGTATATATGCCAATGTAGTGTAAAAGAACTGAAATTTTGATGCTTACAGCACTTGGCTCATGCATTTGTATCAAAATTTGCCTGACTCTTTATGAGGGAGGCCTGCTTTTCACACCTCAGTTTATTTAATACGAGGCAAGTTGAAAGACAACACTCATTCTAGGTGATTCTGTGGTGCCATGAAATTTAAGATAATTTGGGAAAAAGGATTAGTCAGTTTTAAGCAAGAGTCACATCTTCTGAGCTTTTGATTATCAGTGTAGTACCTGACTAAAAATGAAGTAATACCCTTAACCATTTATAATTTCTAGTATTTCTCTGAAAGATCGTTTTGGAGACAAAAGTAACTTGACACGTCCAATTTCATTTCAGAATAAAAAGCTAGCATCTTTAAATATCTCAGATTGCTTGCTTACAGATATAAGTAAGAATTAGGAGAAACGATTCCTTTTAGAGGATTACTTTTTTCAATTTTGGTTTTAGTAATCTAGGCTTTGCCTGTAAATAATACAATGATGGATTTTAAATACTGTTTGTGGAATGTGTTTAAAGGATTGATTCTAGAACCTTTGTATATTTGATAGTATTTCTGACTTTCATTTCTTTACTGTTTGCAGTTAATGTTAATGTTCTGCTATGCAATCATTTATATGCACGTTTCTTTAATTTTTTAAGATTTTCCTGGATGTATAGTTTAAACAACAAAAAGTCTATTTAAAACTGTAGCAGTAGTTTGCAGTTCTAGCAAAGAGGAAAGTTGTGGGGTTAAACTTTGTATTTTCTTTCTTATAGAGGCTTCTAAAAAGATATTTTATATGTTCTTTTTAACAAATATTGTGTACAACCTTTAAAACATCAATGTTTGGATCAAAACAAGACCCAGCTTATTTTCTGCTTGCTGTAAATTAAGCAAACATGCTATAATAAAAACAAAATGAAGGGAAAAAAAGTATATATGCCAATGAACCAACTCAAAGCTGGTTATATATCTTATATAAATGCACTTACAGACATATACATGCATGCACATATATATTTGAGTATTAAAAGTGGTGGTGAATATTTTATACATATCTTATAATATTTAGACTGTATACAAATGACCATTGCAAAGGTTTTCTGCTTTTCAGAGGAGAGGTAGCAAACTAGATTATAAGCTTTATGCTTGCAGTGGCCATACATATTTCAGCTCCTTATCCCTTAAGCTTACAGTGCCAAGCACATAGAAGAAACTTAAATATTTTTAGGAGAAATAGACCAATGGCAAGAATTTGTCTAATTGTACCATCATAGAAAGTGAAAAGGGCAATGTGGGTGCTTATAAGTCACTCCCACCTTTCTTAAACACCCTGAGAAGTGAGGCATCAGAGCCCAAGCTACAGGTGAATGTATGTTTGTGGACAACTGAGATAACTGTGTAGATCATAGGAAAAGCATTGCATTTGGATTCAGAGGATCTGGGTTTGCATTTCTGTTAATCATTTCCCTACCTTAAGAAAATTCATTGACTCCTTTAAGACTCATTTTTCTCACAGCAGAAGGGAGCTAGTAATCTATTTCACAGGATTTTAACTTGGGGTCTACTTGGAATCCCTTGAAATTATGTGCAATTTTTGGATTTGCACACATATATATCAATTTTTCTAGGGTTGAGAGTGAATAGCTTGCATTTTTCTCAAAGAAGTTAATGAACCAAAAAGGTTAACAGTAACTGATATAAGCTTGATATTATTAAGCTTCTAAGTCCGAGAGTATAGAGTTTGGAAGTAACAAGGTATGTTTATCTCCAAACCTCATTTATTTTTTGTATCTTTAGTGGCTAGTTCCAAGTACCAGTTTTAAATGTAGAAGAAAGTCAATATAATTCATGAATGATGACTTTACAAACATTTGTAGAGTACACATGGTTTTTAAAGTCTTTACCTATATCCTGTTGTGGAGACAAGCCATACGATTAGTCTCGTGAGTTGCGTTAGAGATTGATTTAGAGCTACGTGATTTGAATTAGTTGGGCCAGGAGCTCCCTCTTCCCTCAGTGACAGTGGCTGTTTCTGAGTTGAACTTCCCTTAGCAAGCAGTCTGATGTGGTTTGGCTCTGTGTCTCCACCCAAACCTCATCTCAAGTTGTAATCCCCATCTGTTGAGGGAGTGGCCTGGTGGGAGGTGATTGGATCATGGGGGTGGTTCCCCATGCTCTTCTCATGATAACGAGGGAGTTCTCATGATATCTGATGGCTTAAAAGTGTCACTTTCCCCTGTATGTGCTCTCTGTCTCTCTCTCCTGCTGCCATGTAAGACATGCCTTGCTTCCCCTTCACCTTCTGCCATGATTGTAAGTTTCCTGAGGCCTCCCTAGACAGCAAAAGTGTGACTCAAGCATCCTTTCTTTATAAATTACCCAGTTTCAGGTAGCATATTTATAGCAGTGAAAGAGTGGACTAATACACAGTCCTCCCAGGTTTCCAAATGTTCTGGGCAGCCACTGTTTTCTCACAAGCTTCCAACCAGCTGGCACCTATGCTCATCCTGCCTGCTGCCAGAGCCTTGGTGTTCATTTTCCCTATTAAGGATATGCTTATGCTTGTCCCATAAAAGGAGAGACATGGGTGGGGTCCCATAGCATGAGCATAGCTCTAGGGTACATCTAGTTCTGTGCCAGTCCACGAGTGTCACAGGAGGCTGCAAGAAAGGAGAACTTGAGACTCCACTGACCCTGAGGCCTATGCCTTCCAGGCTGCTCCAACGTGATATTTGCTGGTATTTTCCTGAGATGATTGCCTGACATCTGTCTCAATTAAAAATGTAATCCTAACAACAGATCTGTGAGGGAGATATTGCCCTCTCTTCCAGGAAAGGGGGCTCAGAGTACTTAGCTGACTTGTTCCAGTTTGTAACTGGCAGGCCAGAAATCAAATGCTAGCTATCCAACTCAAGCCTGGAATTCTCTGCCCCAAAGCCTGGCTCCTTCCCTCATTTAATAGTTTTGAGCCTTTTTTCCTCATGTGTAAGACATATGTGAAATAATCAGAGGACCACGAAGAAAGGGATATGAGAAGTGTTGCTGTGCATTATGTATCAGATTCTTTTAATGTCCTTCAGGAGATGTAAGTAAATAATGGAATTTCTTTAAACTATTTTCTAAGCTCTTGGGCATATGCTATTTGAATACAACTTTGCTCAGGCACTGATCTGTAGGTTATGGGCTCAATAGGGTTGCAGATGGCTGTCATTTGTCAGAATTCTAACCAGAGCCTTGAAGTTAATGCTACCATGCCATCATTCTTCTCTTGTGCCAAGACCCTCAATTCAAGCCAATACAATTGTCTCTGAAGTGTTAATGTTCATCAGAATACCACTGTGTGCCTTCTGCTCCCAATGCATATTTATTTGCTTCCATCTCTGGCAACTTTTTCCATTGTGTCTTTTAGAACTACCTTTTCTTTCATAGACTCTCGGCTCTGTCTTGAACATATTTACAGTATCCTACCTCTATTTCTTGTTTTAACAGAAACCTACTTTTCTCACAGGAACATTGCCTTCATTTAGGGTCTCCCAGGCTGAGTATAATAATGCTGTCACTCTGCAGGAAACACAAGAGGTGATTATGACTTGCTAAAAGCTCAGGTGGTCACTAGCATTTTTTTAGCAATGAAGTATTTTAAAATTAAGATATACATTCTTAGATATTAATTTAATGCTATTACACAATGAAGAAACCACAGTATAGTATAAACATAACTTTTATATGCACTGGGAAAGTAAAAATTCCTTGTGATTTGCTTTATTGTGATAGTAGTTTTATTAGGGTGGTCTGGAACCGAATGTGAAATATCTTTGAGGAATGCCTGTATCCCTTTAAACCTCCCCTACATGTATCCCTCAACTCAATGTTCCCTTACCTGTATTTCAAAGTTCAGGGAACATATATTACTTTTATAAATTCTTACAAATTTTATAAAAATGTCTGATTCTGGAACAGATTGATAGAAGCTCTGAAAATTAAATGTTCTTAGCTTTAATAATCTTATTGCGCATCAGCAAAGAAGACGGAGAGGGAGGGGTTAGGAAAGGAGGAAACAGAAAGAGAAATGGTGGTGAAAAGCTGAGGATGGGGAGAGTTTTAAGAAGGAAGTAGCCATCGTTGGCATATTCCACAGAGAACCTAAGCAGGAAACGGACTGCAAAACATCTTGGTAGATACAAGGCCATGGCTGACCTCATTGTACATGAGGAAATATTTGATTAGTTTGTGTCTCCTCTACCAGTCCTTCTAGAATAGCTCCTGAAACCTGCAGGAATAGAGGAGATCATGCTTTTTGATGGCAAATATGATTAGCTGTCTTAAGATGAAAGAAGCTTCATCGGGCTTCTTGCTCTTGAGAACGTGCCCTAAGACGTAGTGGCTCAAGCCTGTAATCCCAGCACTTTGGGAGGCCGAGGCGGGCGGATCACGAGGTCAGGAGATCGAGACCATCCTGGGAAACACAGTGAAACCCCGTCTCTACTAAAAAATACAAAAAATTAGCCAGGCGTGGTGGCGGGTGCCTGAGTCCCAGCTACTCGGGGGGAGGCTGAGGCAGGAGAACGGCGGGAACCCGGGAGGCGGAGCTTGCAGTGAGCCGAGATAGCGCCACTGCACTCCAGCCTGGAGGACAGAGCAAGACTCCGTCTAAAAAAAAAAAAAAAAGAAAAAAATAAAAAAGAAGAAAGAAGAGAATGTGCCCTAAGAAAGTTTGGGAAACAATTCTATTACAATGAAGACCGTTGTCTCATTTGATAGAGAGTCCTGAGAGCTGCTATCTACATAAATGACCCCACTGATTAATGTGTGACACCAAGTTTTTGTGGATTTTGCCCCACAACAATTTTACTTGAAACATGTTGACTCCCTCCCCCACATATTGTGTTTTTCATCTCTAGAAGTCTCATTTGGATCTTAAAAAAATGCTCTCATTTTTATCTACCTCATGTTCACGTTTTCCTCTCCCTCTTGAATATATAAATCATAGCTTTAATAGCTAGTAGTTTAATAGTTATTTTTATGTTTTTTCTTCTAATTTCATCATTTTATAATTTCTAAATTAGTTTGTATTGTTTGATTCTTCTCTTAGTTGTTGGTCATACATTACTGGGAGTTTTTGATTGGGTGCCAGACTTTTATTTTATGTTGTTGCATGCTAGATTTTTGTCATATTCCTTTAAATGTTTTTGGGCTTTGCTCTAGTGCGCAGTTAAGTTACATGAAATCAGTTTGATCCTTCTGAGGCTTGCTTTTAAGTTTTATTCGGCAAATTGAGTGCAATATTTAGTCTAGGACTAATTTGGCGATACCCTTCTGAGGACTCTACCCAAAGCCCTGGGTATTGGGACATCTTTCCATTCTGACTGGTGGGAAAACAAAATATTCCTAGCCTTGTGTAAGGTCAGGAAATTGTTTGGTCTACTGATTTTTTGCTTGGCCTGGGGCATTTTTCTCTTAGCCGTGACTAGATAGTCATACTGCAACGGTCAAGATTGGAGGGGACCCCTCTACATGCTCTCCGTGTAGCTCCCTCCTCTTTAGTATTCTTTCCCACACATTCTAGCTTCCTTGGCTTCCCTATACTCTGAACTCTTGTCTCTTCAACCCAGCAATACCGTCAGTCTCTGTTACGGTCACACCATCTCCGCTGCAGCATGGGAATTCCTCTAGGCAGTAAGTAGAATTCACCCCATTTGTTTCCATTTTTGCAGGGGTCAAGTCTCATGCTGCCTGTTGTTCAATGTCTGAAAACCACTTTTTTTTCATATGTTTTGTTTGGTCTTCTAGTTGTTTAAGGTGGGGCTGTAAACCAGTCTTTCTTAATCCATTTTGGCTGGAAGTGAAGGTTCCCCACATGTTGATTTCTGATTGAGGGCTAAAAGTAATATATTTCTCCACAAGTATTCTTAGAATTTATTGTTTCTTAAACATATAAATTCTATGCCATGAAAATAACTTGTTTTCTACCTCTTTCCAGGTCTAAACCTCCCACAGTGGAATATTTCTCTCCTTATTATAAGTGATTTTTTTTTTTTAAATGAGGTAGTTTTCAGGAAGATCTGCAGGAAAGTAGATTAAAAGAGTAAGAATTCAGTTATGATAACCCTTGGCTTCTTGAAAGAAATATCTCTAACTAGTTTTCACTGCAGAGTAGTTTTTTCCTGCAAGATCTACATTGGTCATAAAATGAGTTGATGAACAAATGCAGGCCTTTCATATGTCGCTTAGTTTATCCTGATATTGCCCTCCCATGTTATTGTAATCTATTAAACACAGACAACTCATCCAGCCAAATGTGGAATCATTTTCATTTTATGTGTTCACTGACTATGAAAGTACTGAAACACACTGTATATTACAAACCAGCAGCTTTCTAATCACCATTGTACCACTGTCACTGTAATTTGTACAAGTGATTCTGCTTCTGGTTAACTTTAGGGTAAGAAGCAACAGAATGAGAGATTTTAAAGCAGTAATTTCTGTCCAACTGCAAACACTGCAGATGTGTGTTTTGAAACTGGAATAAACGTCTCTAAAGGTTGAAATCTAAAGAATTATCCATGTAAAACTTAAAAAAAATCGAATCATTTTAGAAACATATTTAATGGAATTCAAACCTTCTGCTCTGGCTATTTGTATACAGAAATTTCAGAGTAAAAAATTTACTAATAATATAGTTTTGAAAAAATCAAAGGCAAGAAAGAGATTGGAATTTCACTGAGGAATCATGACAAAGAAATCTTATATTGTCCAGACACAAAATCGTCCTTCATTTATTTGTCAAATGCGTATTGAGGGTCCACTATGTGTTAGGCACAGTGGTAAGACTGGGAAACGAAAACCAACCAACCAACCAACCAATTAACCAACCAACCAACCAACCAACCAACCAACCTTACTTTCTCAAAGAGAAGTGACTGTTTTTAATTTTATTGTATTTTGAGGTATTTATTTAATGCTAAACAGTATACCTTATTTTTTCCTTGATTTATAGAACCATGTGGGTGCTACAGTTTGAATGTCACCTCCAAAAACCATGCTGAAATTTAGTTGCCAGTGTAATAGTATTGAGAGGTGGAGTCTTTAAGAGGTGATGAGATTATGAGGATTCTGCTCTCATGAATGATTTAATGCCATTGCTGGGGGAATGGGTTATTTATTTTGGGAGTGGTCTTGATAAAAGGCTGAAGTTTGGCCCCATTTCTTTCTCTCTGTCTCCTGTGTTCTTTTGCCATGAGATGACTTCCTTCATGAGATCATGCAGCATAAGGCCTTTGCCAGGTGGCCTTGCTATTGGCACTGTGCTTTTGCACTTCCCAGCCTCTAGAACCATGAGCCAAACAAACTTCTATTCTTGATAAATTACCCAGTCTATTGTATTCTGTTATAGCAAAAGAAAATGGACTAAGACAGTGGGACAGAGGGTAATTTATCATATGACAAATATTGATCTTCAAGGTTCTGTTTTCATCTACCACTACCATACTAAACTTGACTCTTTTTTGACTCCCTAAAAAGACACATTTTTTTTCCATTAGCCATGCTTGTTAAAAATTTAGGGCTACTTTTAGGGTTCAAATAAAAGATGGATTATACAACAACTTTTTTTTTTTTTAAGATACTAGGTTTCCTTGCCTATTGTTTGGCATGGTTCTGCTGGGAAATACGATTTCTCTACTGGCCTTAGCTTTCTTGTATCCTGATATCATCTCTGATCACCCAGTTTTGACCTACAACCCATTTTTCCAACTTTTTGTCTGCTTTTCCAGTTTGAGCCCTAGCTCAGTTAAATTCTTTTGGCTCTTGGATCTCCTGCATCACTTCCCAGTCAATGATTTCCTCACTCCTGGCACAGAATTTTCCTTGGATGACTGTTCTGTTAGTGTGAATCATTCCCCCACCCCAGACACCACCAGTCTTTGGCACAACCATGAGGAAATGTAGCTGTGTGCCTGGAGGGATCTACAGCCAGACCAGGTAAATGCCTATAGCCTCTTTCTTCCAAAAGGAGTTCGGTACTTACTTTTGTATTGTTCATGCTCTTATTTTGCAATACTACTTATAAAAAGCTTTGGGTTATGTATCTATTAGATTTATCCAAGGCCTCACAACTAGGCTCTGAAGAGTGCAGAACGGAATGTCAACTCATTATCCACAATATCATAGTTTATTTTGGTCAGTTTAGCTCTACCACTTTCAAGCCATCAGATGCCATTCAAAAGTAAATATTACTTTGAAGTCATTCTTTTAACATTACATCTGTTTAAGTATTTGATTAGTTAGAACAGTGAAAATATTCACCAGTGTAGATATCTTACTCGTTTTTTAAGACCTCCTAACTAATAAAATCAATCTGGAGAATTAAATCATCAAGGACCTGATGAGGATAAATTTGCAGTGACTAGTGATTATTAACACTAGTCACCTGGGACAGGTGATTGAATTTAGTTATCTAAGTAAAGAATGTGGGACAGAGAATTACAGACATAGGCACATATCACTTGCCATGAATAACAAAGATTTGATCCCTGACATTCTAGAGTGAAATGACTGTTGTAATCATAGGTTTTATCTTAAAAATGTATTTCAGCCTTATGTAACACTCTGAAATATATACATGTTAGTGTCAAATATGTCTTAAATTATTTACAATTTAGTACAATTATCACTCCAGGAAAATGCTGCACATTTATCCTTTGATTTTTTTTTGTAGCCCTGGCATATCATCAAGTATCCCCATGAAAATTAGAATCCCAGTTTAAGAAGCTTTGGCAAGCACTTGAGAACACTGATTATGAAATTAGCCTGACCTAAAAGGGGATTCTACATAATCTCTTTACATTTTAGTTTCTTTTTGTATAAAATGGAGATTCTGGTGAATGAAAATGAGATCATATATATCAAGCACATTAAGAACCTGTTACAATATACCACTCAATTCATGAATGGAGATTACATGAACTTCTTGAAGTTAGGAAACATGTTTAGCTTCTTCCTCCTTGTGTTTTTGGCACAATGCCCAGTACCCGGGGGTACACAATAGTTATTAAATAAATAAAGCAAGAACTCATGATTTAGTTATGCCAAAATAGTTTATTTTATTTTAATGTAAATTTAGAAAGAAGCTAAAAATAATGCCTGGAATACACTAGTTCTTTATAGATATTTCCTAGTTGCCTGATTTGATGAAAAACTTCACTTGGTGCTCATCCTCAGAAAGTGAGCACTGAACAGAATGTGAACTGTTTAAATCCAAGATTAATTGTATATCAACCTGGTGGTACTTGTACTCTGCTGTCTTCTGTGAGAAATGCCTAAGTAGGTAATGCAGAAAATCCATAAAACATGTACAGGTGACTGAGTGAAGACTCTTATAACCACCACTCAGGTCAAGAAATAGAACTTTGACAGCACCTCAGAAGTCCCTCTGTGTGTCACATCACAATCACAGCTTCCTTTCCTCTCCCAAAGTAACCATTGACTTTTGTAGTAGTCATTTCATTATGTTTCTTTATGGTTCTTTCTTCTAAGGTGCATTGCTATATAAAATAGTTTAGTCTTGCCAAATAAAAAAAATTGATGTGTTTTTCAGTCCCTGTCATTCCTATCTTTACCTCACAAATGATTTTTTGAAGAACTGGAGCTGTTTTGTTTGACCTCTACAGTTTCCCACCATTTGGAGTTTACTGATTGCACACTAATGGTACAGTTCAGCTTGTTCCTTTTTTCCCTATATTTCCTGCAAATTGGCAGCTGGATACAGAGAAATGATCAAACTGAGATCCTAATACTTTGGCAAGACTATAGGTGGTCCTGGTTTATTTTTATTTTTATCAGGAGCTGCATCATGTCTACTTTTGATTTTCTTTGATGTTAGCAGCTGTTGATGCCTTAATTTATGAATTCAGATGGAGATATTCTATAATTTCATTTTCATCTCATAACTGGAATAATTTCATAAAAAAATCCTTCCCCTCCTCAATCATTTGGTTGCTCAGTATTTCAATTTATATAAAAAAGGCTCTCTAATCAAGGCTTCCTCCCCCTTCCCCCCTTTAGTCATTATTCAAGAAAATAAATTGGTTCACTATCATCTTATAAATTTAAAAAATACTATTATGGACTCATGGATTTGGACATATTTTATAAGTTTGAACCCACTGCAATTCCTTTTTTTGTTGAACCTCAAACTGTCCCATCTTTGACCAGTAGTATCCTCTTCAAGGTGGCCCTTGATTCATGTTGATAGCTAACTGTCTGATATGTCAAGATAGTCCACATGCTTCTTGTACATTTCTTGCCCCAGACTTGAAATGAGCAATTTCTTCAAGAAAATCTGGCTTATTTTAATGGGAACTAATTGCACTAATGGAGATTTTGCTACTGTGTTGATCATTTTCTAGGATTCTTCAGTGTACATTTAGGACGTACATATACAAGGGGTGTGTGTGTTTATGTGTGTGTGCATGTTTGTTTATATATATACAGATATATATTTTTAATGGAAATAAAATTTCTCATAGGGGTGTTTCAAGTTTAGTGCTTGTTTTCTGTACACAAGTATTTTGTATATGGCAGAGTAGAGAAGCTGGTTAATAATATGCTAGCTGACTCTGGAACCACTTGATTAAATAATGAATCCCCAGGCTTTCAAATGCTTGATATAACAATGTAAAATTACCTCTAATATGTGCATAATTCTATTAACAGGTATCATTTCTACACATTTGAAACTTCCAAATGTTTAAGTAGAAAATGTAGAAAGGGTACAAGGATATTTATAGTAGGCTATGCTTCAGTTTTGCAATTCAAATGAACATATATTCTTATAATAGTATTATATATGGTACAGCACTCAATAAGTAGTAATTATATAATCTCTCTGGGTGCTTGTTCATCATTTTATCCCCAGTGCCCAGTATAGTGGGCTTAGCAGACACATAGTAGGTGCCAAACTAACATTTGTGAGATGAATAAGTATTAATGCTGTAATATACCAATGAATGTATTGGTTGAATTATTGTACTTCCTTGGCCCCATCTTTAAAACATAATTTGCATGCACTACCACTAATTTTACACACTTTGTTGAGTCTGTCTGACCCATGATAGCAAGTCAATTAAGAGCGTTAAAAACTTAAGGAGGGCCTTAGCCTAAAAAACAATGTTAAGAGGTTTTTAATATTTTCGTCAGTGTCTGTAAATTTCCCAACTGCAGTCCATCTGTGACTTGTACCTTGTATTTTTTCATTGAATCATAAAGGTTAATTTGGTAAAAGAGGTGATATAAATGTGTTATAAGACTAAAAATAATTAAAAACTAAAAAACAACATTGATGAATAAAATTTAATCATTATGAAGTTAGAACCGAAATTGCTAACATAAAATTTTCATTAAGTAACTGTTAATTAACTCCTAAAAGGGTAGTTATTCTGCAAAATCATGTAAAAGTAGACAATTAGTCACCAGGAAGTTTTTCAGAAATTATTTTATTCTGCTGCTTTCTCAGATAGGATAGAATTTGTTTTTAGCTTTGTGACTAAATTCTTAATTTTTTTTTTTGAAGCAGAGTCACTCTGTTGCCCAGGCTGGAGTGCAGTGGCGTGATCTCAGCTCACTGCAAACTCCACCTCCAGGGTTCAAGTGATGTTCCTGCCTCAGCCTCCCCAGTAGCTGGGATTACAGATACCTGCTACCATGCCCAGATAATTTTTGTATTTTTAGTAGAGATGGGGTTTCACCATGCTGGCCAGGCTGATCTCCAGCTCCTGACCTCAAGTGATCTGCCCTCTTGGCCTCCTGAAGTGGGGGGATTACAGGCGTAAGCTACCACGCCTGGCCGTAAATTATTAAATTTAAACGTGAGTTAATCATCTTCTTTATCTCCTTTGGGTAGGAGGATATTTCTTTGTTTTTACCTGAAATTGCAGATATTCTGGTACATTTATATTGGGAAGCCACAAAATGGCACAAAATGACACACTTTCAGATTTTATAAAACAGAAAAAGATTAATAAAAGGGTAAAAATGGTAGACTTTACTGTGTGTAATGATTGAAGGGAGAAAGGTAACTTAACTTTTTTTATTTATCTTTCCATTCACCATGCATAAAGATTGAAGGGAAAATGGTAATAGCTTTTTCCTTTATCTTTGCATTTAAGTACTGTCCAGAATGAGCTTGCATGACAATGGGCCAGATGTCTCTTGTTTTGCCATTTAATCAGCAGTACAGGTACTTTTCTGCAGAGCTTAGGAACCCAAAATTTAATTACCTGCCACTGGAGTCCTATGTTTTCTTGGGAATTGCTTACGTTTATGTATCTTAAATTACCTTTGCATTTGGTAAGGTCATCTCAACAACGGAAATACCAAAGTGTTTTCTGGAGTCTCAGGTAAATCCAGTGTAGACTATGCCTGGCCAGCAATGTGTTTTATCTGAGCTGTACAGTGTTGGGAAAAATTGAATTATTTGCCGATGTTAAAATTATGTGTGTGTTTTCTAACCTCAAGTGTGTATTTCTGGCATCTCTTAAAACAGCAGGCTATTTGACAGTAATGGACCCGCATTTTTGGGTCACAATTATTGACAGGAGGTGAATCCTGGAATTACTCCAGACTCTGCCTCTTCATGTGATCTTCACACTGAGACTGAGCGTGGGTCACCATTTACTAAGAAGTGAAACATTTCTTGTATCCCGGTCTATAGCAACAGTGGCACAATAAAAGATAGACCAAGAAGACTACATGGGCAAGAAAAGTGGGAGAGAGCAAGATGGAATATTTTGTATGTGTTCATGTAAGAGAAAAATATTCCATGCCTTTAATATTGAAAGCACATCTGTTTTGAAAGACTACAACTCAAGAAAGTCATTAGGAAACAAACCATCCTAGGACTATGACTGATAAAAGATCAGTCATATCTTTTATCAATTGATAAAAAAGAAAAACCTGATACTTGGATAAAGAAACTAAAATTTCAGTAGGGCTTGCTTTGGAATGTAGGTGCAGATGGTGTAAAATGTAATTATGGGTTAACTGAAAAAATTGACCAAGCATCAAAATATTTGCAGATGGTGAATTTATAAGATTAATTACTGAGTGCAGCAGAAATGGTCTTAACAGAGGCAAGCACTTACAGAGAGAAGCCTCTTTAGAAATACCGTTTCTTGGTTTGTGGAAGGTATGCATAGGAGCATTTATGGAGTCCTTTTTAATTGTAGCTGAAGAGAACACAGATATAAATAATACCATACAATATTCTATATTATCTTGGTATTGATAAAAATTCAGATGTGACTGAAGAACTTTCAGACATAGTGTCCATGACAAGCGTATCGTCAAAAAATGATGTATTTTTTATATGTTGAGAATTCTCTTCCAAAGTTTAATATAGAATGATCAAAATTTGTTAAGTGAAGGGACTCCTCTAATGGATGACATTAGTTTATATTTATTTCAGTATTATAACATTTAAATTAAGGTGGCAACATTTTGCAAGAATGTGAGACTTAAGTGCACTCATTTTATAGCACTCATTGGGAATTGCTTTGCTTTGAAAGTTCAATATGGCATATGCCATGGAATCAATGTACTTTTAAGGCATGTAACATGGATAGTTCAGTCACAGTGACTTGGGTGACTATGGGTGGTCTGCTGGAAGTTAGATGCTTTAGTTGTGAAATGGCACTAAAAAGATTTGTTTTGTATTTTTGAAAGAAATTACTGTTCATGTAATCTGATGAAAAATCCTGTTATGGCTCACAAACAGAGAGTAGATTAACAACTTGACATTTCTGGTTGTCATTATAACTTTTAATAGCCTATATGTTATAACAAATTTGACTAAAATTATCTTAGACTTTTGTTATCCCAGGCCTAAGAGCTCATTGATACTTGTTTCATTTCAACATGGTAATTGAACAAGAAGCTGTTTGGAATTGGCAGAAGTCAGATGAATGACCAATCTTACATGCCCATTCTTCCTCTCTTGAGCTATTATTTATATTCAAATTCAGTACACACTGTTTCTCTCTATAGGTACCTAGGTACTTACTAGATTCTAGTTAGTAAACTGCACATGTTCAATAACTTTGAGGACATTTAGTGAAAATGAAGGAAAAGATAAGGAGGTTCCAAGATGGCCAAATAGGAACAGCTCCAGTCTGCAGATCCCAGCATGAGCGACACAGAAGACGGGTGATTTCTGCATTTCCAACTGAGGTACCAGGTTCATCTCACAGGGACTTTTCAGACAGTGGGTGCAGCCCATGGAGCAGGGCGGGGCATCACCTCACCTGGGAAGCGCAATGGGTTGGGGAATTCCCTTTCCTAGCAAAGGTAAGCCATGACAGACGGTACCTGGAAAATCTGGACACTCCCACCCTAATATTGCGCTTTAAAAACGGCCTAAGCAAATGGCACACCTGGAGATTATATCCCACGCATGGCTAGGAGGGTCCCACGCCCATGGAGCCTCACTCACTGCTAGCACAGCAGTCTGAGATCAAACTGCAAGGCGGCAGCAAGGCCGGGGGAGGGGTGTCTGCCATTGCTGAGGCTTGAGTAGGTAAACAAAGCTGCCTGGAAGCTCCAACTGGGTGGAGCCCACCACAGCTCAAGGAAGCCTGCCTGCCTCTGTAGACTCCACCTCTGGGAGCAGGGCATAGCTGAACAAAAGGCAGAAGAAACTGCTACAGACTTAAACGTCCCTGTCCGACATCTTTGAAGAGAGTAGTGGTTCTCCCAGCACGGAGTTTGAGATCTGAGAATGGACAGACTGCCTCTTCAAGTGGGTCCCCGACCCCCGAGTAGCCTAACTGGGAGACACCTCCCAGTAGGGGCCGACTGACACCTCATACAGCTGGGTGCCCCTCTGAGATGAAGCTTCCAGAGAAAGGATCAGGCAGCAAAATTTGCCGTTCTGCAATATTTGCTGTTCTGCAGCCTCTGCTGGTGATACCCAGGCAAATGGGTTCTGGAGTGGACCTCCAGCAAACTCCAACAGACCTGCAGCTGAGGGTCCTGACTGTTAGAACAAAAACTAACAAACAGAAAGGGCATCCACACCAAAACCCCATCTGTACGTCACCATCATCAAAGACCAAAGATAGATAAAACCACAAAGATGGGGAGAAACCAGAGCAGAAAAGCTGAAAATTCTAAGAATCAGAGCACCTCTTCTTCTCCAAAGGAACGCAGCTCCTCGCCAGCAATGGAGCAAAGCTGGATGGAGAATGACTTTGACGAGTTGAGAGGAGAAGGCTTCAGACGATCAGTAATAACAAACTTCTCCAAGCTAAAGGAGGATGTTCGAACCCATCACAAAGAAGCTAAAAACCTTGAAAAAAGATTAGACAAATGGCTAACTAGAATAAACAGTGCAGAGAAGACCTTAAATGACCTGATGGAGCTGAAAACCATGGCACGAGAACTATGTGATGCACGCACAAGCTTCAGTAGCCGATTTGATCAAGTGGAAGAAAGGGTATCAATGATTGAAGATCAAATGAATGAAATGAAGTGAGAAGAGAAGTTTAGAGAAAAAAGAGTAAAAAGAAATGAACAAAGCCTCCAAAAAATATGGGACTATGTGAAAAGACCAAATCTACATCTGATTGGTGTACCTGAAAGTGATGAGGAGAATGGAACCAAGTTGGAAAACACTCTTTAAGGATATTATCCAGGAGAACTTCCCCAACCTAGCGAGGCAGGCCAACATTCAAATTCAGGAAATACAGAGAACACCACAAAGATACTCCCTGAGAAGGGCAACACAAGGCACATAATTGTCAGATTCACCAAAGTTGAAATGAAGGAAAAAATGTTAAGGACAGCCAGAGAGAAAGGTCAGGTTACCCACAAAGGGAAGCCCATCAGACTAACAGCAGATCCCTCGGCAGAAACTCTACAAGCTAAAAGAGAGTGGGGGCCAATATTCAACATTCTTAAAGAAAAGAATTTTCAACCAGAATTTCATATCCAGCCAAACTAAGCTTCATAAGTGAAGGAGAAATCATATCCTTTACAGACAAACAAATGCTGAGAGATTTTGTCACTGCCAGGCCTGCCTTCCAAGAGCTCCTGAAGGAAGCACTAAACATGGAAAGGAACAACTGGTACCAGCCACTGCAAAAACATGCCAAATTGTAAAGACCATCAATGCTAGGAAGAAACTGCATCAACTAATGAGCAAAATAACCAGCTAACATCATAATGACAGGATCAAATTCACACATAACAATATTAACCTTAAATGTAAATGGGCTAAATGCTCCAATTAAAAGACACAGACTGCCAAATTGGATAAAGAGTTCAAGACCCATCAGTGTGCTGTATTCAGGAGACCCATCTCACATGCAGAGACACACATAGGCTCAAAATAAAGGGATAGAGGAAGATCTACCAAGCAAATGGAAAGCAAAAAAAAAAAAAAAAAAAAAGCAGGAGTTGCAATCCTAGTCTCTGATAAAAACCGATTTTAAACCAACAAAGATCAAAAGAGACAAAGAAGGCCATTACATAATGGTAAAGGGATCAATTCAATGAGAAGAGCTAACTATCCTAAATATATATGCACCCAATACAGGAGCACCCAGATTCATAAAGCAAGTCCTTAGAGACCTACAAAGAGACTCAGACTCCCACACAATAATAATGGGAGACTTTAACACCCCACTGTCAACATTAGACAGATCAACGAGACAGAAAGTTAACAAGGATATCCAGGAATTGAACTCAGCTCTGCACCAAGCAGACCTAATAGACATCTACAGAACTCTCCACCCCAAATCAACAGAATATACATTGTTCTCAGCACCACATCACACTTATTCCAAAATTGACCACATAGTTGGAAGCAAAGCACTCCTCAGCAAATGTAAAAGAACAGAAATTATAACAAACTGTCCCTCAGGCCACAGTGCAATCAAACTAGAATTCAGGATTAAGAAACTCACTCAAAACCTCTCAACTACATGGAAACTGAAAAACCTGCTCCTGAATGACTACTGGGTACATAATGAAATGAAGGCAGTGATAGAGATGTTCTTTGAAACCAATGAGAACAAAGACACAACATACCAGAATCTCTGGGGCACACTTACAGCAGTGTGTAGAGGGAAATTTACAGCACTAAATGCCCACAAGAGAAAGCAGGAAAGATCTAAAATGGACACCCTAACATCACAATTAAAAGAACTAGAGAAGCAAGAGCAAACACATTAAAAAGCTAGCAGAAGGCAAGAAATAACTAAGATCAGAGCAGAACTGAAGGAGATGGAGACACAAAAACCCTTCGAAAAATCAATGAATCCAGGAGCTGGTTTTTTGAAAAGATCAACAAAATTGATAGACTGCTAGCAAGACTAATAAAGAAGAAAAGAGAGAAGAATTAAATAGACACAATAAAAAATGATAAAGGGGATATCACCACCAATCCCACAGAAATACAAACTACCATCAGAGAATACTATAAACACCTCTACGCAGATAAACTAGAAAATCTAGAAGAAATGGATAAATTCCTTGACACACACACCCTCCCAACACTAAACCAGGAAGATGTTGAATCCCTGTATAGACCAATAACAGGTTCTGAAATTGAGGCAATAATTAATAGCCTACCAACCAAAAAAAGCCCAGGACCAGACAGATTCACAGCCGAATTCTACCAGAGGTACAAAGAGGGGCTGGTACCGTTCCTTCTGAAACTATTGCAAACAATAGAAAAGGAGAGAATTCTCCTAATTCCTTTTATGAGGCCAACATCATCCTGATACCAAAGCCTGGCACAGGCACAACAAAAAAAGAGAATCTTAGACCAATATCCCTGATGAACATTGATGCAAAAATCCTCAATAAAATACTGGCAAACCAAATCCAGCAGCACATCAAAAAGCTTATCCACCAAGATCAAGTTGGCTTCATCCCTGGGATGCAAGGCTGGTTCAACATACACAAACCAATAAACGTAATCCATCATATAAACAGAACCAAAGACAAAATAGATGCAGAAAAGGCCTTTGACAAAATTCAACAGCCCTTCATGCTAAAAACTCTCAATAAACTAGGTATTGATGGGAGGTATCTCAAAATAATAAGAGCTATTTATGACAAACCCACAGACAATGTCATACTGAATGGGCAAAAACTGGAAGCATTCCCTTTGAAAACTGGCACAAGACAGGGATGCCCTCTCTCACCACTCCTACTCAACATAGTACTGGAAGTTCTGGCCAGGGAAATCAGGCAAGAGAAAGAAATAAAGGGTATTCAATCAGGAAAAGAGGAAGTCAAATTGTCCCTGTTTGCAGATGACATGATTGTATATCTAGAAAACCCCATCGTCTCAGCCCAAAATCTCCTTAAGCTGATAAGCAACTTCGGCAAAGTCTCAGGATACAAAATCAATGTGCCAAAATCACAAGCATTCCTATACACCAATGGCAGACATACAGAGAGCCAAATCATGAGTGAACTCGCATTCACTATTGCTTCAAAGAGAATAAAATACCTAGGAATCCAACTTACAAGGGATATGAAGGACCTCTTCAAGGAGAACTACGAACCACTGCTCAATGAAATAAAAGAGGACACAAACAAATGGAAGAACATTCCACGCTCATGAATAGGAAGAATCAATATTGTGAAAATGGCCATACTGCCCAAGGTAATTTATAGATTCAATGCCATCCCCATCAAGCTACCAATGACTTTCTTCACAGAATTGGAAAAAACTACTTTAAAGTTCATATGGAACCAAAAAAGAGCCCACATTGCCAAGACAATCCTAAGCCAAAAGAACAAAGCTGGAGACATCAACGCTACCTGACTTCAAACTCTACTACAAGGCTACAGTAATCAAAACAGCATAGTACTGGTAGCAAAACAGAGATATAGACCAATGGAACAGAATACAGCTCTTGGAAATAATACCACACATCTACAACCATCTGATCTTTGACAAACCTGACAAAAACAAGAAATGAGGAAAGATTCCCTATTTAATAAATGGTGCTGGGAAAACTGGCTAGCCATATGTAGAAAGCTGAAACTGGATCCCTTCCTTACACCTTATACAAAAATTAATTCAAGATGGATTAAAGACTTAAATGTTAGATCTAAAACCATAAAAACCCTAGAAGAAAACCTAGGCAATTCCATTCAGGACATAGGCATGGGCAGGCAGTTCATGACTAAAACACCAAAAGTAATGGCAAGAGAAGCCAAAATTGACAAATGGGATCTAATTAAACTAAAGAGCTTCTGCACAGCAAAAGAAACTACCATCAGAGTGAACAGACAACCTACAGAATTGGAGAAAATTTTTACAATCTACCCATCTGACAAAGGGCTAATATCCAGAATCTACAAGGAACTCAAACAAATTTACAAGAAAAAATCAAACAACCCCATCAACAAGTGGGCAAAGGATATGAACAGACACTTCTCAAAAGAAGACATTTATGCAGCCAACAGACACATGAAAAAATGCTCATCATCACTTGCCATCACAGAAATGCGAATCAAAATCACAGTGAGATACCATCTCACACCAGTTAGAATGGCAATCATTAAAAAGTCAGGAAACAACAGATGCTGGAGAGGACGTGGAGAAATAGGAATGCTTTTACACTGTTGGTGGGAGTGTAAATTAGTTCAACCATTGTGGAAGACAGTGTGGCGATTCCTCAAGGATCTAGAACTAGAATTACCATTTGACCCAGCCATCCCATTACTGGGTGTATACCCAAAGGATTATAAATCATGCTACTATAAAGACACATGCACACATATGTTTATTGCAGCACTATTCACAACAGCAAAGACTTGGAACCAACCCAAATGTCCACCAATAATAGACTGGATGAAGAAAATGTGGCACATACACACCATGGAATACTATGCAGCCATAAAAAAGGATGAGTTCATGTCCTTTGCAGGGACATGGATGAAGCTGGAAACCATCATTCCCAGCAAGCTATCACAAGGACAGAAAACCAAACACTGTATGTTCTCACTCATAGGTGGGAATTGAACAATGAGATCACTTGGACACAGGGCAGGGAACATCACACACTGGGGCCTGTCAGGGGGTGGGGGGTTGGCGGAGGGATAGCCAATGATGAGTTGATGGGTGCAGCAAACCTAGATGGCACATGTATACATATGTAACAAACCTGCACGTTGTGCACATGTACCCTAGAACTTAAAGTATAATAATAAAAAAATTAAAAAAAGGAAAATATAAAATATTTCTCTTTAGACCTGAGGTTATTTTTAGGCTGGCCCATAGAAACAGGTCCAGATAAATTGTCTAAAAAAGCAAAGTAGGTACTTATGAATAATATTCAATGCCTAGGATTAACATCTAAAAAGATTCAGTAGTACTGCTAGCCAGCCAATAAAATATAAACTCCATTTGTCTTAGTTATATAGAAATGTGTTTCCAGCTTAGAAAAAGTCAAACCAATGACTTTTATAACAATCTATCCTCATTTTTTATTCAGCTTCTAGAACATGGAAGCTTTGAAATGAATTGGCTAAATAGGCAAGAACTTCTGAAAGTTAACGTGTTAATGATTAAAAACAGTAAGTACAGGTTAGTAATTACCTGGGTAATTAATTGAAACCTTATTCTATTTTCATAAGACTTACTTGCTTAATTCAAGCAAAGCAAATTTTGGTCTAAATTACCTAGATAATTATAACATCTTTTTACTTGAGAAGTGTAGAACTTGCCTCAGGCTACAAAACTAACTATATTATTACTAAATGGATAACCAGGTAGGATTCTGACATTATTGTATGCTTAAGAGTGATTTAACAATAGCTATTCCCAGTAGGGAAATTTTAAAAATCAGATCCAGTTACATGTATTACGATTTTTCTACCTTATGGACTATTTTGGAGGGATAAGCTATTAAGACTAAGACTATGAATGAGAGTTGGGGAGAGAGTAGGAAGGGAGGAACATGCACACCACATTAACACAGTGGCAATCTTCTGCCTCAGACTGTTCTTTACTACTGTCCTTAAAGAAAATATTCATTCTGCTGCAGCTAACTAGCCTCCGTCTTCTACAACAAATAATATTCCATGCCATGGAAGTGCTATGTAATAACTCTCCCAGGTGGCACCTTATACCGTTTAAAAGCCTTTAAAATCTCTAATCTGAAGGTGTCACAGTAAAGAAATGTAAACACTTAGGAAAACAAAAATGTAATTACCTGAGGAAGTCATCTATGTCCATGGAATGGGCCCGTTTGTCACTAAAACCTGTGCTAGTTAGGATTTGCTGTATTTTATCTGCTATACTGAAATCTTCTGGCAATATCTATCAATATAAGATTCAGGATAAGTGAATGACATATTATTTAAAAACCCTGTGAATACTTCTCTGTAAACATTTATATGTAGTCACAATAGTGGGATTTGATCTGCTTATTCTTTGTGAAATTGTGTCTTTGAGAACTGATTTGATAAGGTTGACTATCAAAGCATCACTTCATCACCCACAAAGATAGGGCTTTCCATGGACTGTGTTGGAAAACAAGCCGTAGGTCCCATGCTGAACTGAGGCTTGCTGCTTTCTGCCCCCAAATTTATCCCTAGGGGCTGCTTGCTTGATGGTTCTGCAGTGGGCTCTTGCCCACTCTGCAGCATGGTATTTCATCTCAGGGGCTTGAGACTCAGCGAAAGCCATTGGGAGACAAGAGCCAAACCTGTATTGCTCTTTAAAATCAATTGGTTTTAATACATATTTAATATGTAGAAATAACAAAGAATAATGGTAAAACAAACATCCATGTACTTACCACCCAGCTTAAGAAATATATATGATGTATGATGTGTGTATTAGTCAGAGTTTTCCAAAACAGAATAGGAGATTATATTTATCTATATATATGTATGTATTTTTTACTATATATATACATATACATAAAATATATACTATAAAATCATACTAATGATTTCCTTGTTCTATTTCTTCATATCTCTGGGTATAAATATTATGTAGACATGGTCATTATGTAATGCTTGACAACTAATAAAAGATCAAATTCATAGAATAATATTAGACATCATTATTTTTGATAAAGATAAGAGTAAGAGTAGGGTATTTTAGATTCCTCTCATGAATCAGGATTTGCAAGATATTTATTTTCTTTTTCAGCATATTAGTTAAGTTGTTTTTAACTCTCTAGGGACCAATTTCGCTCAACTTTCATAAATATTCTGGTAATAATTGTGTCAGCACCAGGAATGTCTAGCAAAATATCTTTCTTTTCTAACAAAGATTAAAACAGATTGATTTGTGTTTCATCATTTTTTAAAATGATTCACTTCTCTTGCCAACTTAACCACTTATGCAGCTGCTTTTGATACAGAAGATTCTGTTATTGGTGCATCGATTCTTGACCTTTTTCTTTAGTGCCATAGGGAGGAGAGAAGAGTGTAGATAATATAAACACTTGATATATTTTTGACTTTGAAATTTTTAAGTGTTCTTTCTTCCCCTCCTGATTGAATCTTCCAGAATATTTGCTCTTTTAATTGTGAACTGTGTGACTGATCTTGGACAAGTTACCTAAACTCTCAAAACTTCAGTCTTCTCATTTGGAAAATGAATATAATCAACAATAGTACCTAATTCATAGTAAAATAATGCTGTCAGGGTTATATATGGCAGTCATACAAAATACTAAGTGTATTTCCAGGCAAATAGTAAGCACTTAATTAATGAACATGATTTTTGTTGCTGTTTAAACTGAAATAATAGCTGAGATTGCATGGAGTTGAAGGCATCAGAATTGAGGAGAGGAAGGTATTTAAAGGACAGTGTAATAAATGGGCTGTCCACACAATGCTGAAGTCACAGAGGATGATAGCATTAGGTGGGTGGAAAGACTGTGTTGTTTGCCAAAGTCTTTGAATAATCAGAGAGAGGTGGCTGGAGGCTGGTCAGGAAGAGTGATGAGGAATAAGAGATGCACAATCTAAGCCTGATATGTATGGCAGAATGGGCATCAGCCTCTGAGTGGGCTGTGGTGGAGGCTGTGTACTTGGGGTGCACCCAGGAGTCAGTTAAGGCAAGGAGTTGGGAGAGATGGAGGGTGTAATAGAGATATTTTTACATGGAGAGGAGGTTCTCTAAGACACAGTAAATAGGCTTTAGAGGGAAGGGAGCAGTATGATTGGTTTAGGGGAAAGAAGCCCAAAACAAAATGGGAATGAGACTGTGGGAGGAGAGCTGACAAGAGGGAATTAAATATTGGATGATGGTAAAGAATAATTTCGATATAAACCACAGGGCTTCCAGAAAGAATTAAAAATGTTTTTGGTTCCTGTCAAGATGGAGAAATCAACCTGAATAGACTGTAAAGTAAGGGGGTGGGGCGAAGGCTATCTCGAACTGCAGTCTCAGGTGGCAAGCTGCAAGAGGCAGTGAGAGGAGGGAGGGAAGTTTTGAAGCTCTGCTCTTGCCTCTTCAACATTTCCTTGGACAATCAGTACACACTTCTTCATCAGAGAGAGATTGTTGGCAGCAGCCTACCGGTAATAACGGAATAGCACAAAAGCTCTGCTGGGGTGAGATAGCTGAAAGTAGCTGGAGTGAAGCCAAGATGTTGTTGGATGTTCACACTTCCATTTCTTCCCCTTCCAATGGCCCAGTGACGATGGAGTTGCAGCGTGGGAAGGCTGCCTTCTGCTAGTGGTGCTTCTTCCTAAGTACTTAAGGGTGAAACTACTCAGAAATCTGCCTGGTGGAATGGCAGCAAAGGAGAGTATCAATAGTGGTTTTGTGTGCCTAGGGCTCTCTACTCTCTTTGCTTTTCTCTCTCCTCCTTTAACTCACTAGGACTGACTGACTAGAGCCTGGCCTTCCAGCCATTCTCATTACACAATTCTGGACAGAATAATAGTTAATACCCTCTTGTTCACAAGCCCAGAAAACCAAACCAAACCAAACAAAACATTGACAGACACTAGACCCCTGAGGAAAAATGGTGCTATATGCCAATACACTTTTTGGCATAAAGTTGCTTATAATATTCTCCCATTATTGTTTTAATGTATATAAGATTTGCTGTGATAAGCACTCGTTCATTCCCAATAGTGGCGGAATGTATTAGCCTCTTTTTCTGTTTCTTTTTCTCTCAGTATCTCCTACTTCTAAATTAGAATAACTCGGACTTTATCAATTCTGTTAATCATTTCAAAGACCCAACATATGACTTTGTTAATTTTTTTCTCTTATGTCTTCTATTTTGTTCACTTCTACCCTTATCTTTATTATTTTCATACTTTGCCATATTCTGGGTTTACTTTACTCTTATTACCCTATCTTCTTTATATAGAATCTTAAGTCATTGATGTTAGACTTTTTCTTCTTTTTTAAGATAGCTCTTCTGCCCTGAAAAACCTTAGCTAGTCACCGCCTCACAATCAGTGAAAGTTCAAACTTCATCATAGTTACAATCTCAGGCTGCCTGCCCTGCTGTTGCTCTTCAGCTGGGAAACAAATACTTCAGAGAGAACTCCTTTAGCTCTTCTATCCTGCCTCTAGCCACCAGCATGTCACTTCTATGCACTTGGTGAATGTCCTTGGAATAAAATGTGTGGCTGGATTCAGACGTGTTCTGTAGCTAGTCTTCTTGTGATTCTAATTTGTCATGCATGTTGTATGTGCAATTAAGTTTGTTAAAAGTTCAGCTGGTCTATCAGTTATCTATTGCTGTGTAACAAACTCTCCCCAAACAGTGGCTTAACATACATATTTGTCATGCTTCTGGTAGATGAGGCAGTTCTGCTCCATATTATATTGATTGAGATCACTTATGTGGCTTAATTCACCTGGTAGCTGGGCTGGGCTGGAAATTCCCAAATAGCCTGCCTCTCTCCTATTTCTGGGGCCTTCATATGTCTCTCTATATGGCTTTTATATTCACATGATGTTTCATCTTCCAGGCCTCCTCAGTATGGCCTCTGGATCTTATTTAATGGTAGCTGGGCTTGAATACAGAAGGTTTTTAAAAGATAAGCCCCATTGTGCAAGCACTCTTCAAGATTCTGCTGGCATAACACTTCTAACTTGGCCTTGACCAAAGCAAGTCACATTCTAGCCTAGAAGGGTTGGTTCACTGTGAACCAGCATTGTGATTTTTTCCTTATTTCTTGAGGTCTATGGCATATTCCTCATTTTCCTGCCTCTCAGCAAGGGCTGAAACAACTTCAGGTATTTTTTCTCCTAGAGAGGGATATTTATTTTCTTATTTAGTCCTTTTAGGTTTCTTTGTATCTTCAGCTGTGGGATGAGGTTAAAAAGCCAGAAAGGAAAGCTATGATTTTATAGATTATTATTTGTTCTTAGGGTTAGGGTGAGATCAAACATATTTAGCAACTTTCTGCATCCAAACCCTCAAGTGGAACAAATGCCCACTACTTATATCTCATACTTTCTCACCTGTACTTAATACTTCATGCCCTCATAACTTTCCCCCTTCAAGTCAGTAGATAATCTCATCTACTGATGGCACAGAGGAAACAGAAGCCAATAGGATGTGCTGATTTGTTTCAGTACGGAAATAATATCTGGAATAGTAGTTGGATTTGGAACCCTACCTTTTTCAGTTTATGAAAATCCATTGTCATCTTCCAAGACACGTCTGTCTTCTGTACAGGTTGAATGGGGGTGTGATAGAAATTACTAAATTGCTACCTGTGCATCATTCAAGTCCCTTGTGATGTAATTAATCTCTGCAATCCCTCCAGAAATGTAATACTAAAAATTTATATAGAAGTTGCTAGTTTTATTTATTTTTATTAAAAATATATATTTTTTGAGACTGGTTTTTGCTATGTTGCCCAGGTTGGACTTGAAATCCTGGGCTCAAGAGATCCTTCCATCTCAGACTCCTGAGTAACTGGGGCTATAGGCACACACCACTGTGCCTGGCTATAAGTTGCTAGTGTTTATGTCCCGGAGTGACCTACGTCATTTTGATGGGCAGTGCTTTTGAGGCTGAATCTCAATTTTTTTGTGGTCATTCTCTGATCATTCACCACTTGTGTGTTGAATGTTTTCTGTGTGAACAGTGTAACAACTTCTGCTTTGAACTGAAACCGAGATAGAAGAGAAAGCCCTGAGCAGATTCTTCCTACATTCTTGACGGTGGTAACCTAACAACACTTACTTACACTTACTTCTCATTGGTCCTGACAACTGCAGGGACCCTAAGAAATTTCTGCTAACCAGATCCTTAACCATCTAATGAAATTTAATCAGAGTTATGGCAAATGGCAAACAAATGCACACGAAATGAAATGCACTAAAATTCCAGGCTAGAACTGTTTGTGAGCCAAGATGGATCTGTGGTGTAGCTTAGAACCAGAAAAGCCTCCTCAAATTTGAATATGGGCACAGGCAAAAATAATGAACAACAAGGTTGAAGAATTTCTTTCCCTTCTGACCAATCCAGGCCATTCCAGTATGGCTTCCTGAAATATCCATACTTGCCTCTTTCTTCTCCACTCTTCAGATGAGAAGGACAAAATCTTTGTTCGAAGATAAAATCCTAAATCACTTTAATCTATCATACTTTTCACTTTGTCATGTTTTCCTTTTGACCTTCAAGACTACAACCTCTTTTCTGGTCTCTATTTTGAGTTAGTTTACAATGCGATCTAGGAAATTATCTTGTATCCTGGAAATACATCCTCATATTTCAAATGATGCCCACTGAACTCAGCTTCTCCATGACCCTCTTCTCCACATTTCCCTCTGGCCTTTTCACCTTTTTAGGGGAAATTTGACAATTTTACCCTAGTCACACTGAGGTTATGCCTGGGTCTGCTTTTAATGGAAAAGTATTGTCCCTTCAGTCAATCCAACTTTTCTGTAGCTGAGCAGATGGCACCTTCTGTCCACTCATACCTTTTAGCTGCATTGTTTCTCAATTTCTTGAATGCCAAAAGGATAAAAACTAAGTCAATTTTTTCCTTACCTTAACTTCCTTAAAGTCACATGGTTGCTACAAGTCTCAAGAAGAGAAAGAAACTTTTAGCATATTGAGTTGTGGGGACACAAAAACTTCTATTACTCATGTAAGAGCTATTTGTTTTAAACATAAATTTTGTGTCAGCGGTTTCAGCTATTAATATTTATGGTTTCAGGTTCATGACATTATTTTTAAATAAATGAGACAAAACCAGATAAGCACTCTAACAACTAATGAGTATTTATTCCAAGTCGTAAAACCTGTTACCGACTTGATATAAAATAATTTAGAGACCTTCAAAAATGAGTTTGGATTTTAGTGCTTGAAAATGTCAAGTACAAGACATAATAAATTTATTACAGTTATCTCATTCTTCAGGTGATAGTGGCTTTGGTACTTATAATATGCTCATAAAATTTATCCCTGTCTTAAGGTTAATTGACTTCTAAACTTTTAAGAGGGGCACCTTCAGAGAAGCACCTAATTGGAGTCGATAAATGTAGACTTAAACCAAGTGAATCAACCTAATCCCCTGAATACAGAATTTTAATGACAGGTCAATCAAACAGCACATCCATACTTACCTCATAAGACATTCTAGATATGAATCATTCAGTGGCATGTGGTACTGGGCAAAAAAACATTCTCTCTGATGACGAGATTGTGAATTGAGGAGATGTTTTCTTGTAGGAGTGGTGGTAAATGTGATAACTTATAAATATGAGTCTTAAAGTGTTTTAAAACGTGCTATGGAGCACAAAGCTGAAATAATTAGTTTACAGCAACACAAAGACATGTCCCTTTCCCACCCAATATAAATACATGTAGTTAAAAACAGAATCAGTTAGGGCATAGTCAGAATTCATCAGGGAAGCCAAACCACTATGAATATTATGGGAATAAGAAATTTATTTTAGGAATTAGAACTTACACACATTTAGTCCTTCTGAAACATTGGAGTGGGTAGAGAAGTCAGAGCCTGAAGGAGAATCTGAAAGATCTCGTATATCCACCTGTCAAAGTGGGATCTCAAAGTGGGAGCTTGTGGAGAGGCCCACTGGTTGTCTCTGTAGATCTACAGCCAAGACTGTGGTGTTAGGCTTGGGACTGCTATTGGGGCCAATAGTTTGGAGGAGAAACTGGATGAGGAGCAGATAAGGGTGAATTATAAGCTGGGCACCTCTGCATCCGTCCCTCACTGTGTTGAGTATAATGAACTTCTAGAAGTAATGATTCCTACTTCATTTCTACCTCGCAATTCTTATACAAGTTCCCTTTCCCATACCATACTAGAAGATAAATCCAGGAAATGAAATTCGCAGTTTAACCAAATTGATAAGAGCACAATCCAGTTTAGTCCACCTCTTATTAAATTGCTATTTATACAAACCTTTTCATCATGGTTAACATTCAAACAAATTCAATAGCAAAATCATTCTTCCAGTTAACATAATGCAGTCATTCCTCATACAACTAAATGCATGCTAACCTTTTCCCTAGCAGAGTATATACAAAGTCCAACTTTATCCATCTTTGGATGATGTTCACTCCTGAAGTTGACTCCTGAGTCAACTTCTACCTTGATATCCTCTGTATTAAATACTAAAATTAATCTCTGTTAACACGTCTTATGTTCAGTATTAGGGAAGTGAAAAAGGGGAAAAGTAGAAAGAAAAATAGTTGATAAACTTTAGCTTGTCTTAGTTCTTTATTTGTTGAAGTGACTCAAATGTTTATAATGGAAAGGTCTGGGCATTAGTAGCCCTGCCTGCATTGAGTTATAGTTTTCTACTGACTTTAATCATAGGATGTGGAACTACTAAGATGTACCACAAAGGAATTTCTCCATTTTTCTTCTTCCTACTCCCATTGTGCAGTAGCAAAACCAGGATAAGTCACTCCAACTATCTCCATTCTGTTTACTGGCATGAGGAACCCAGAGTTGTCAGGTGGCAGTTGCAGCTCCCACATTAACGATATCGTTGATGTGTCACTTGGTAGAAGTGCTTCTCTTTTGGGAACTCAGATCTCTAAACTAGCAAAGATGCAGAAATGAAAAACATTTTTGCGAGTGGATCATAGAGATAATTGTGAGAAAACTTATTTCTGTTTCTATCCCTTGATTTTTGGATTTGTGAACGATGGCTATAGGAGAAACAGAACCATACAGTGCTTACTGATTCAGAGAAAATACTGCATCCTGAATGATGTCACTCTAGAGACACTAAGTGCTGTCATCTAGCTTCCACATAACTAAGTCTTCAAAAGACCATCCCACGGTTCTATCAGGCTAGCAGCTTCAGAGTAATGGGGAAAAGAGTAGGAATGTTGAATTCTATGAGCATGAGCCTATTGGCATACTTCATTTACTGTGAAATGAGTTCCCTGATCAGAAACAATGCAGTGTGGAATATGATGATGGTAAATAAGGTATTCCATAAGTCCATGGATTGGCAAAATCATTGAGGGCTGGAAAGGCAAATTCATATTCAGAGAAACAATTCCAGTGAGAACAAAGTTCTGACGTTTCCTTGATAGAATTGGTCCAAAGGTAATCAACCTGCCACCAGGTGGCTGGCTGGTTCCCCTGAGGAGTGGTGATGTACTGGGAACTCAGTGTTTGTCTCTGCTATTGGCAAGCTTGGCATTTTCTGCAGTTGTTATAGCTAAATATGCTTTGGCGAGTTCAAGTCCATATTGTTGAGCTCATGTGAAATCTTCATTCCTTTGTTCATATGCTGACTGGGGAAAGAAATTGCCTGAGACCACATAATGGGTCATCCCGCTCATCTAAATACTAAGATTCTCCTCTGCTGAGGCTGCTCTTTGGTGAACATTCACAGGGTACACAAATATTTGCACATTATGTGCCCATTTGGAGACATCTTTTTTTCAAACCCTCTGTTATCTCCCATTAACCAGTTTTCCTACTGTGTTTCTTCTAAGGTAGGGTGTAAAAGTGTATTGATAGCCCTGCCAACTGAAAGAAAACTTCTAATGGTCTTCACTAACAAGTATAGGGATAAAAATATTTGTAGATCAGTAGCTGGATACAAGAGAATGTGCTGATTTGCTTCAGTAAAGACACAATATCTGGAACAGCAGTTGGGTTTGGAATCACTGCTAACTTGATTTTGTGAAAATCCACTGCCATTTTCCCAGATCCGTATCTCTTCTCTACAGGCAAAATTAGGTGAACTGAATAGGGAGGTGATGGTAATCACCACCTGTGCATCCTTCAGATCCGTTATGATGTAATTAATCTTTGCAATTTCTCCAGTAATACAGTATTTTCTTTCAGGCTGAGTTTTTTTTTTTTAACTTAATTGTTGATTATATAGCACTGCACTCAACAACTGAAGATCCATATTCTTTTCAAGTACTCATAAAATGTATATAAAGATAGATCATATGATGGACCATAAATAAATCATAAAAATATTTGAAAAGATTGAATTTTACACAATTTGTTCCTTGATCAAAATGGAATTAAATTACAAACTACCAAAATATTACATCTAGAAAAGCCCCAGATATCAAAAAGTTAAACAACTTACATTTAAACAACTCATGGGTCAAAGAAAAAATCACACAGAAAATTATAAAATATTTTGTATCAATGATAATAAAATCACAACCCATGAACATTTTTGGGTTGCAGCTAAAGTAGTACTTAGGAGATTTTAGTCATTAAGTTCTTGTGTAAAAAAAGAAGTTGTTCCTTCATGATACTGATTCTATTTCCATTGAATATATACCCAGAATTGGGATTGCTGGATCATATGGGGTTCTATTTTTAATTTTTTGAGGAAATTCTATACTGTTTTCAGTATTGGTTGTACCAATTTACATTGCCAACAAACAGTGTACTGGGGTTTCCCTTTTCTCTACACTCTAAGCAACGCTTGTTAGCGATTGTATTTTTGATAACAGCCCTCCTAGCAGGCGTGAGGTAATATCTAATTGTGGTTTTAATTTGCATTTCCCTGATGATCAGTGATGTTCAGCACCTTTTCATATATAATACCTATTGGCCATTATCATTTCTTCTTTGGAAAACTCTCTATTCAGGTCCTTTCCCCATTTGTAAAATCAGGCTATTTGTTTTTGCTGAGTTGTGTATGTTTCTTATATATTTTGGATAACAGCACTTTATCAGATATATAGTCTGTAAATGTGTTCTCCCATTCTGTAGGCTGCCTTTTCATTCTGTTGATTGTTTCCTTTGCTGCACAGAAGCTTTTTAGTTTGATGTAGTCTCGCTTGTTTACATTTGCTTTCGTTGCCTGTGTTTTTGGTGTCATATCCAAAAGAGTTATGCCAAGATTGATGAATGGATAAAGAAAATGTGATATATATATAATGTTTACATATATTTATATATACATTATCTATATTACATTATAAATGCAATATATGGTATATATAATTATATATAATGTAATAATATTTATAAATATTTATAATGTAATATATAGTTATACATAATGTAACATATAATATATAAATATACAATGTATATAAAAGTAATATTTATATATTTATAATGTAATATATAGTATATAATGTAATATATAATATAATATGTATAAATATATATAATATATAATGTAATGTTACATTATATATCACATATATTATGTGATATATAATTATAAATGTGATATATATACACACACTTATATAATGTAATATTATTCAGCTCTAAAAAATAAGGAAATCTTGCCTTTTGTGAAAACATGGAAACCTGGATAAACCTGGAGGACATTATGCTAAGTGAAATAAGCCAGACACAGAAAGACAAATACTGTATGATTTCTCTCATATGTGGAATCTAAAAAAGTTAAGCTCATAGAAGCAGAGAGTAGAATAGTGATTGTCAGGGTCTGAGGGGTTGGGGGAAATGAGGAGATGTTGGTCATGGAGTACAAACTTTCAGTTATAAGATGAATAAGTTTTGGGGATCTAATGTACAGCATGGTGAATATAGTGAACAGTCTGTATTATTTGCTTAAATTTGATGAGAGAGCAGATTTTTATGTGTGGTGATGGATGTGTTAATTTGACTGTGGTAATCATTACATGATGTATATGTATATCAAATAATCATGATGTACATTCTTGAATAAATACAATTTTCATTTGTCAATTACATATTTTAACGTAAATAAAAGACACTTATGAGAAAAGCTCTTAAATTGATCTAATTCTCTCCACTGGAAACTAGAAGAATAGCCAATTACACTCAAAGCAAGTAGAAAGAAGGAAATAATAAATATAAAGGCAGAAATCGGTAAAATTGATAACAAATAACCAATAAAGAAAGTCAATAAAGCCAAAAAGTTTTTTCTTTGAAAAGATTATTAAAATTGAAAACTTATAGTAAGGCTAATCAGGAAAACCTGCCACAAATGATCAGTACTGTAAAACAAAAATAAAATTCTAAGCCCCAAGCTGACTGATGGACCTCAGTCTGGGCAAAGGGTATTCCAAAGTAAACCTGAAAAACTAGTTTAGGCCATGATGGGAAACAGGGTTGATGGGGGCAGGGGTCGAGGGTGCTAGTCAGACATACCCTCCTCCCCTTGGCACAACTGACCAGCATTAATATTAAAACAGAGACCTTACAACTGACAAAGCAGACTCTTTGTAACAATAAGATACCAAAATGACAGCAGGCTCTGAAAGCAGTTGAAGTATTTTACCCCCAAATATATTTCTTTGACACATTTCGAAATGGCCTGCAAAGCTGTCTCTCGTGGGGAAAATCTATATCCTGTAGAGAATCCCCTTCCCTTTCCAGTTCTTTTTCCTGATACAGGAAAGAATTAACTGAGAGTCTGGTACCTTTTTACATCGGATAAGAAACATTTACAATCTATTCTCTTTGAAGCCTGCTACCCGGAAGCTTCATGTACATGATAAGAATCTTGTTCTTCACAACCTGGTATCTTAACCTAGACACTCCCTTCTTTTGATTCTAGGTCTTTAGGTGATGACTTAACTCTTTCAACCTATTGCCAATCAGAAAATCTTTGACTCCGCATATGACCTGAAACTCCTCCCGACACCACACACTTAGTTTTCTTGCCTTTCCAGACTGAATCAATGTAACATTTACATGTATTGATTGAAGTCATATGTCTCCCCAAAATGTGTAAAACCATGCTATAGCCCGACCACCTTGGGCACGTGTTCTCAGGACACCCTGGGGCTGTGTCACAGGTCACTGGTCCTCATATTGTTACCAGCAGTGAATCCATAGGGGTCTGCAGCAGCATCAAATCTTGGCTCCTCAGAAGAAAGAATTCTACCGAGGAGCATAAGGCAGAAGGTGAGACCGAGGCTAGACCGAGTGAAAGTTTATTAAAAAGCTTTAGAGAAGGAACCAAAAGAAGGAAAGTAGACTTGGAAGAAGGCTGAGTGGGTAACTTGAAAGACAAGTGTGCAGCTTGACCTTTGGACTTGGGGTTTTATATGTTGGCATACTTCAGGGGTCTTGCATTCCTTCTCCCCTAATTCTTCCCTTGGGGTGGGCTGTCTGCATGCACAGTGGCTTGCTAGTGCTTGGGAGATGAGCATGTGCAGTGTGTTTCCTGGAATTGTATGCTTGCTCACGTGAGGCGTTCTTCCCTTATCAGCCAAATGTTTCTAGGCGGTCGCATACCAGTTAAACTCAGCCATTTTGCCTCTTAACGCACATGCTTGAGTCCACATGCCCAGCTCCTGAGATCTTACAGGGAAGCTGCTGATTACCAGTTTCAGGTTTTTCCTATCTATTGGGAGACTGCCTTTCCCCTGAGTGGGCTGTGACTAATTATTACTTTAGAGAGACAGTTAACAACCACTTGACCATCACCTGATGGCCACCCAACACTCCTGGTGTGTATGTGTGTGTGGGACCCCTCTCCTTCCCTGCTCATGCCTGCGTAGCTAACTACTGTAACAATATTTGGCTCAGAATGAGTCTCTTCAGATATTTTACAGAATTTGCCTGTTTTCATTGACAGTACCAGGCATGAAAGAAATGAAATCACTACAGAGTTCATAGAAATTGTGAACAACTTTATACCAATAAATTAGAAACTTAGATTAAATAAACAATTCTCTTGAAGGTAAAAAAATAACAGAAAGTCAAAAAAAAACCTGACAGATTTGAAGAAAATACCTGTAAATCATATATCTGATAAGGTACTTGTGTACGGAATATAAAAACAACTCTTACACTTTAATAACAAAAAGACAAATAACTCGAAAAATGGACAAAGGACTAGAATAAATATTTCTTTAGAGATGATATATGTGAATGGCTAATAAGCACATAAAAAGATACTCCACATCATTAGTCATTAGGGAAATGCAAATTTAAACTACAATGAGGTGCCACTTCACACTCACTTTAGAGGCTATAATAAAAAAGAGAAAATAACAAGTGTTGGCAAGAATATGAAGAAACTAGAACCCTGATACATTGCTGGCGGGAGTGTTCTCTACTGACTTTAACTTAGGCGTACTCGTAACATTGCTAGGACTCTATTGCACAAAGTCCAGTCACCTTAGAAAACAATTTGGCTTTGCCTCTAAATATTAGAGTTACCATCTAATCCACAAATTTTAGTCCTAGGTATATTAGTATTGAATCATGATGACAATAGCTCTTTGAGGCACCTATTGAAAGGGTTTGTTGAAAGCCTCTCTGGAATCACCTGGGTTCAATGAGAACTGGTTTCAGTCCAGGAGTCTCATTGTAAGTTTTGATTATATAAAGACTAAAGCATTTGGAATTTTGTAAAGTATGGCAAAATATTAATCAAAAAGATGAAGACATCTTTGGAAAAATACTTGTTTTTTTTGTGTACTCCAAAGGGAAATAGGATAATGTAATCTAGATATTCACTGGCACCAGATTCTAATATAGAAGTCAAAATTATGCAATGGCCAGCTGGCTAAATGATGTTGATATGAATGATTATGGAAACCAGTCAGTGTCTTTTGGGGGGGAAAAAACTCTTTGAAAAGAGAAGTGAATTTCAAGATTTCTTTGTGAGCTTGCCAGTGTTGTCTTTGACATTGCTGATGTTTGGTTGTCATAATTTTCTCCATTGTTTAAGATAGAATTTCATAACACCAATAAATATTTTTCATGTTAAAAAATCAAAAATTAAAAATTAAAGTCCAAGAGTTATAATTATTTTGTTTTTTTGAAGAAAATACTAATTTGATGCAAATAATGAGACTTCGAGTGATATATGTATGTGTGTGTGTCTATATATATATAATTCTTTCAACCAATTGACAACCAATCTTATTTATATATGATTTTCTTATATATATATTTAACCAGGGTTCCATTTTAAACCCTAAATTCTTTTGAAATAGAGTAGAAAGGCAAATTGTTTTGAATTAATACAAATAATTTTTTAATAATAAATTAGTAAAATTTATTATAAAATAAAATCTTACAAATTGTAAAAATTAATAATTTTTGGGGGGCAGTCCTTTTTTATTGATGATTACTTGGTAATAGGACTGAACATTTGAGTTTTTTTACTAAATTGGATGGAGTTACTGTGAATTAAGAATCTTTTTAATAGCTTGTAATGTTTAACAAATTCTCTAGTTTTAGTTTATAGATGCTTACAAGTGAAGTGCTTTACCTTTGAGGTAGATTTTAAGTGAAATGCAGCAGAATGTCCTAGATTTTACATTAATTATCTTTGGAGAATGTTCCTATTTATTAGTTTAATAAATCTATATGTTTTACAATGAGATGCTACTTCACTATTATTTCTTTAAATTGTTGGCTGATAGTAATTAGTTAAAAATGAATACCACACATACAAAAAAAGGCCAGCCATGTTAGCATGTAGACCATCTTAATACAGTTGTTAAAACAAGATACAAGAAGAAAAATCCTATGCCAAAATTAATAGCAGACAAAAATCTTTTCTGTGAAATTCTTTCAAATAAAAATCTAGGAGTAGTTCTCTTAAAAAAGAGCATAAATAGAAAATACAAGGCAGGGAAAGGTTAACATGCATTACCAAAAGTGAAATATGTTAGAATTAAGAATGAGATTTTAGATTTAAAGTTTACTAAAATATAATGAACAAAATGAGTATATAATATTAGATAGGCATTTAATTTTCTGAGCAAATGAATCCCAAAGTCATTTAAATTGTATTAAACTAAACTTGCTCACACAAATCTTATATAAAGAAATGTATGTATTTATTCCAAAGGTGGGTAGACTAGTCGTCATCAGACCAACTCTACTCCCCTTTCTCTTTTTTCACTTATCCTCTCTCCTTCTCTTTCTTCTTTTCCTCCTTTCTCTTCCCCATATCTCTCTTTTTCTGCCTCTCTTTCTTCTATCTTCTTATCTTTTCTTCCTCTATTTCTCTCTTTTATCCCTCTCTCCCTTTTTTCCACCTTTCTGTGTCTCTCTGTTTCACTTGTTTTCTTTTCCTCTATCTCTTCCAGTGTGCTTTCTTCCTCCTTTTTTTCATTGCTCTTCCTTTCATTCTCCTTTTGACATTTTCTTTTTTAATCTTTCTCTCATCATCTTCCTGTGTCTCTCTCCCCCACTCTCTCTTCCTCCCTATCTTCTTTTTCCTCCAATTCTCTTTGGTCTTTAAGTTAGGGTGCTTGACAACATTACTAGGACCTGACTGTATAAGGAAACAGGTGACTCTGATCTACCCATTTGTAGAGGTTTACCTGGAAAAGCTGCAAAGTGGGCTCAGCAAGGATTTACTTTCCTGAGGGATAAAGATACCTTCTTGGAAAAAACCTTTTCCAAAGAAAAGAGAATTGAGGCACTGATTTAGTTCATTGTACATAACTCATATTTACAGAGGGCTGTGTGGTTCTTAGTAAGCTTAGAACATGAAAATTCAGAATAGATAGTAATGGAGGGACATGAACTATGTCAGAACAGTGGGAGAAAACATCAAAAAGTGAGTTTTCATTTCCACTGTTTTTCCTGTTTTTTTTCACCAATAAAGAAGGAAACCTCAATCCTCAGCATCCATTGTGAGGTGTTATGGCTCCTAATTCATCAAAATTTTCAAGGCTTTTGCTTATGTTCTTCCCTTACCTGGCATCCCCTCTGCCCATCTGATCTTCTCACCTTTTGTTTATCAGCTATAAATTCGTCTCTTGGTATCACAGTAACCTCACCAGATAAACACATTTCTTTTGGCTTTGTGATTCTAGAACGATTGGCATATACTTTTTTTTTTTTTTGCAGTGCTAATTGTAATTAGTCCCACAAAGATGTGTCTTATTTATTTTTTCTAGAGTTGATAACACATAAAGAAAGGAAGTCAATATTAATACATTCACATGTATTTATGGAGCACTTACTATGTGGTAAAAGCTGAACTAGGTGCTGAATCTTCATTTATATGAGGAATTAAAGAGGCTTTTTTTTCCCTCAAAACTGTTGACTTCAATGGTGCCAACTTTCCCTCAAAATATCCCAATGAAAGCTCAGTGAAATAGCCTATCTACTTACTAATTGCTCTTTTCTTATAGCCTCCTTTTTAGTTTGTATGCTTTGGGGACAGAGGATAAACTCAACTATACATTCATAATCACACCTCCCCCAGCTCTGAATCAGTGTCCCTGGATCCAATTTGGTCCAAACGCAGGATGAGTTTTTTCCCTCCAGAAGGCACCTTGATTTCCTAATATAAATAGACTTCTGCTGGGACCACCTAATCTTCCCAAATAACTGCATTCTAAACACATCTGAATCCTAAAGTCAATATAACTTGAGTTCTGAAGTTGAGGCTCTGGAAACACACCTCTATAAATGAGAATGCTGAAACAATTTTCTTGAGATCTCTTTGAGAGCAGAACTATGTCTTATATCCTAAATGCTAAGTGCAGTTTCTGGTACTGCGTAAACACTTGTTGATTAAATAAATCAGTTTAGGATCATTTCCTCATAGAGATGCTTCTTTTCTCGTTATAAAATCTATTTTGCTTCTAACTTTTTAAACCGTTGCGTAATTGTGAAGTACTTCCATAGACAGTCCACTAGGGGAGCAGCACTGTGTATGTGGAAGCTTTGCGTGTTTGTGTTCCCGGCACATGCTTTAAGAAATCTGTCAGCCCCTTGTGTGTAAATCTTCATGCTTATAGAGATAACATTCTACTGCCTCTTTTATGAAGGATTGGGGAGGGAAAAATATTTATTTTTTGGCATTTAGTAGAGTTATGTATTTTAGTCCTTATGACAACACTGTAAGGAGGCAAACTCCTCTTAGTTTAAATGAATAAGAAAACTGAAGCTCTGCCATGTAGGAAAAGTTGTCTCAGGTCTCACCAAAGCTCATAAGCAACTAAACTAAGATTTGGAGTCAGATCTTCCTCAATCCAGAGCACATGCTCCATCAGTAACACCAGGCACCATCCACATAGCCATGAGGGATGGTGAAGGGCCATTAAATGTACTTCCAGGATGTATTTCTCCTTCTTTGAGTCCAACATGGACCAGGAAGCTCTAGACTCAAGGAGCACTAGCTTCAAGGAATCAATTAATTCCAAACTTAAAATAATTCTGAATTCAGAAAATATTTGGTAAATATTGATTAGTAAATGTCTACAGTTCTAGAGGATAAAAAATATATGACATAAAGGAGTGAAGAGGATATTAAAAGAAAGAAAAATAATTGAAATCAAATCATTGAAAAATGAAGACTCATTTGGCATGGTGCCAACATAATTCCTAACTCAGTCTACTTTGAGACAGCGTTGTCTTAAAAGTTATTATGTGTACTGTGTGGGTCATCATCCTATTTTAAGATTTATTGAGACCCTGAAGATGGAGGTGTTGAGTAGCTAATGGCTCTGTTGTATTTTGTACATTATTTTGCTGTCTGGCTATTGAAACTATGACGTTGATATTGAAGGATGTGCAGCTTTTTGGTTTAAAAACATTATATTTAACACATATTCAGGAAAGAAAGTTTCAGTTATGTTAAAGTTAGATAACTAGCTTGGAGATTTCAGCAATTTATTTTTGTCATGGAATGAAAGGAAGAAATGAAGCATAGAATATTAGATTATTAAATCAAATTTTCCTTTTCCTTTTTCTTTCTTCATTTCTTTTTTTTTAACAGAGGTAAAACTGAGGCACAAAGTGGCTGAGTGACTCGGTTACATAGTTCACTAGTACAGATCTGGGACTAGTTCTAACTCTCTTGACTCTTGATTCGGTGTACTTAGTAATTAGTAGATATATGTAGTTTTCAATTAAAGAATAAAATGTAAGGTAGCTTGTTCTTGCTTCATATAATTAAATATTTAAAATGAAATTGTTACAATAAATTTCAAAAGTTTTTATACACTGAAAGGAAGTATCTTTCATTCTTATGATTTGACTCCACAGATATTCATTAGCTTTGCTTCCTTTCCAATTTGGCCTGGACCCAATGATCAATTACTTCAACTATTCTCAACCAACATCCTCAATTCCCTTAAGACAGTCACTGTCCGTATCACCCTGTTTCCAGGCCCCCAGCTGTAGATCAACGATCTGTTTTCTTGATTTCTGCTTCTGGGTTTCTGAGAAGTGCTCAAAAAAGTTGCATAACCATGCTGATGGTGTCATTACTAGTGCAAATGTTCCAAACTCACTCAGGCCACCGATGATGCTTAGCAATTCTTTTATTCATCCGTAGCAGGGTCCCTTTTCCAGTCTTAAAAGGCTTTTGTAAACCACTCTTTTTTTATGAATCCCTAGCCTCATCCTTGACCTTCAGCTTAGCAGATGGTGTTTCCTTCTTGACTCAGAACATCAAGGCCATCAGAAGAGCATTTCTTCAGTATTATCCTTGTTCATTTCTGAAATTAAATATACTTTCTTCATCTTTCTTTCCTTTCTTAGAGGAAGGAGAGTGGTCAAGAGCAGCGGCTCTGTAGTCAGACTGAGCATCTCAACTCTTCAACCTGTTAGTGTGTGACTTCAGGCAGGTTATTTACTTGTTCTGTGCCTAAGTTTTCTTCTCTGTGAAATGGGGGCAGTAACAGTATCTGCCACCCAGGCTTGAGATGAGGAGTAATGAGGTAATGTTCCTAAGAGCATAAGAAATTGCTCTGCTCTTCCCATAGTAAACCCTATCGCTTCCCTCATTGGTTTTGAGCAACAATTATTTCCCATCCTTCTTCAATGCCATCTTCTCTTCAGTTTGAGAGCACTTCTAAGTGTCCCATACCCTAAAATGGTTAGTGCTTTCACTCTACCTATCTCTTTAGTTTTTATCTAACTCTAACTCTTATTGTGAACTTAATCTTGTCTCACCCTTGTTCTTCCAATTATTACATAAATCCACTGACTCCAAGATGCTATGACTCTATGACTAAAGATGTAAGGTAGAATTGATTCCTCCTCATAACTAAAAAGAGTTTGTGTGACAACTATTTCTGTGAATCCTTGTGGGGCAAATTAGAAACAAAGTCATAGCAAACCTGACAAAAACAAGCAATGGGGAAAGGATTTCCTATTTAATAAATGGTGTTGGAAAAACTGGCTGGCCATATGCAGAAAACTGAAACTGGACCCCTTCCTTACACCTTATACAAAAGTGAACTCGAGATGGATTAAAGACTTAAATGTAAAACCTAAAATGATAAAAACCCTAGAAGAAAACCTAGGCAATACCATTCAGGACATAGACATGGGCAAAGACTTCATGACTAAAATGCTGAAAGCAATGGCAACAAAAACCAAAATAGACAAATGGGATATAATTAAACTAAAGAGCTTCTGCACAGCAAAAGAAACTATCATCAGAGTGAACAGGCAACCTACAGAACTGGAGAAAATTTTTGCAATCTATCCTTCTGACAAAGGGCTAATATCCAGAATCTACAAGGAACTTAAATTTATAAGAAAAAACAACCCCATCAAAAAGTGGGCAAAGCATATTAACAGACACTTCTCAAAAGAAGACATTTATGCAGCCTACGAACATGAAAAGAAGCTCATCATCACTGGTTAATAGAGAAATACAAATCAAAACCACAGTGAGATACCATCTCATGCCAGTTAGAATGGCAATCATTAAAAAGTCAGGAAACAACAGGTGCTGGAGAGGATGTGGAGAAATATGGATGCTTTTACACTGTTGGTAGGAGTGTACATTAGTTCAACCATTGGGGAAGGCAGTGTGGCGATTCCTCAAGGATCTAGAACCAGAAATACCATTTGACCCAGCAATCCCATTACTGGGTATATACCCAAAGGATTATAAATCATTCAACTTTAAAGACACATGCACACGTATGTTTATTGCAGCACTATTCTCAATAGCAAAGACTTGGAACCAACCCAAATGTCCATCAATGATAGACTAGATAAAGAAAATGTGGTACATATACACCATGGAATACTATGCAGCCATAAAAAAGGATGAGTTCATGTCCTTTGCAGGGAAATGGATGAAGCTGGAAACCATCATTCTCAGCAAGCTAACACAGGAAGAGAAAACCAAACACCGCATGTTCTCACTCATAAGTGGGAGTTGAACAATGAGAACACATGGACACAGGGAGGGGAACATCACACACTGGGGCCTGGCAGGAGGTGAGGGGCTGGGAGAGGGATCGCATTAGGAGAAATACCTAATGTAGATGATGGGTTGATGGGTGCAACTAACCACCATGGCACCTGTATACCTATGTAACAAACCTGCACGTTTTGCACATGTATCTGAGAACTTAAAGTGTATATATATGTATACTTTATATATACACACATTTCTATATATACACTTTATATATACATTTCTCTCCTCTCTCTCTATATATATACATATATGAAGTCATAGAAGTTCCTCTGTTCCACTGTAGACAAGCTGAAAGTTTCTGTAGAGACCTTCCAGTACAAGCTATTCATAATATACTTGAAGAAATGGAGTCTTGGAAACATTAAATGACTTGGTAATTAAAAATAGAGTCAGGCTTAGAACCCAGAACTTGAATTCAAAGGATGGAAGGTAGTGTAGTGAAGGTCGATCACTGAGTTTATCAAGTTGACTGACAATGAAAATACACAAATACACTTCTGTGAGAGCTTAGGCATAAGGATCATTTTCAGGAAATTTTATAGCTTTTGCCTGTACCTCATTCTATTTGTTTGTGATGTAGTTGTATCCCCTGAGCCCACATAGAAATTGAACTGTGCTTTTTAGATTATCCAAAGTGATGGAGCCTTGCTGTAATTTCCTGGTAGAGTCCAGGCTGCATCAAATTGCCCAGTAGGTTGATATGTCTTGAAGGATTTTGGTAACCAAGATCTCTAGGATTGGACCCAAGACCAATCTACCTTTGTTACCAGAGGCTGGGGGTGAGGTGGGGTGGAGAGATTGGAGAGATGTTGGTCAAAGGACACAACATTTCAGTTGGATAGGAGGAATAAGTTCAGGAGATTTATTATACATCATGGTGACTATACTTAATAACAATGCATCGTATACTTGAAAATGGCTATGAGTAGATTTTAAGTGTTCTTATCTCAAAAATAATAAGTATATGAGGTAATGCATATGTTAAATCGCTTGATTTAGGCATTCCGCAATGTATGCATATATCAGAACATCATGTTGTACATGATAAATATACATAATTTTTACTTGTCATCTGAAAAATAAACACTAATTGCAGAAGTAATGCTGTGTTCTTCTCACTGCATTCTATCACTTGGCATATCATGGCCATTTGTCCTATAGCTAATCATTTTGATTACTCAATTTAGGTGGTGTCTGTCAATCTTCTTTACTGTAAACTTACTCTTTTTCTCTTTGCAATTAGTAAGTTTTCTGTGGGAAGGTATTTTGAAACTATGTAAATATCCCTTTTCTAATCAATCTTTAAATTGTTTATTTATATCACTATGGCTTAATGGTTTTCAATTTTTATTTAATGGATTATAATAATGTATTACTATTATTATTTATGTTGCTCAAATTGTCACCTATTTGGTCAGTCTTTCTTTAAATTGCTTTTTGTATTTTCAGACCTGTCCCTATCATTCTTCGATTACTTCCTTGCTTATTTTGCATATAATATTCCTGCCCAATGCTATAATCAGCCATTTCTTCTTTGAGCCTTTATCCCTTTTAGTGGAGGACAGTATCCAGAAGCCAAGATCTGGTTACTAGGAGTATTCACTGCTATTGGGGTATTGCTGCTCCCAGTCCTTTGGGGTGGACAGAGGTAGGTGATGTACACACATACTTATATCCACATGTTCACATTTATACATGCATATACACATTTATATTCCTTTTTGATATATATCTAGATAATGAAAATTATGAGTTTACACAGATATTTCTGTGTGCACTTACTTATTTGATCAGTTTTCTTGAATATCATTAATCTCCCATCTCAACCATTACTCCTTCCTTTGCATGGATGTTTTCCTAGCTTACTTGGGCTCCAACACTGCGTGTTAGGCATTTCCTCTCTGTGGAAGTCCTGCTTTATCTTTCCATGGGCTCCAGTAACCGATGTCACGCTATACGTGCAATCCCCCCATGGATGCCCTCTCCACCTGGCTCAAGCTCTGACTTCCCACACTGGGACACCCTGCATAGACACCCTCCTTATCCTCCTTGGCCCCAACATCTCTGCCAGTTTGCCTTTTTTTATTGATGCCCTGCTCGCCTTGCTTGAGCTTTGAAATCTCATTCTCGGTCTCCCTCTAGTCTAGATGCCTTCCTCATCCCACCTCCCCATCACGTGGTCTTCCTCCCTACCCTACTCAGGTTCTGATACTCACAGAAACCTCCTCCTCTAGGTGCATCCCCTCCTCACCCTGGGTGAGCTCTGATAGTCTGCTCAAGGTCACCATGGCTGCCTCCTACTTTCAGCAAATACTGTATGGCTATGCTCCCACAAATGGCTTTAGAACTGAATTGTTTGGGAAGGGAAAGAAACTGAAAGGGAAGTTGACAATTGGAATTTGTCATTGGAATTCATCCCTAATTCCAGTTTTTGCCTCCAGTTCTGACCATTCCTGGCCCATCTTGTCAGCTCATTGAGTCATTTGTCTTGCTGGGTCATCTTGGTTTCTTACTAACTCTTGTTTGCAGTATGCTTGACCTTGATGTGTGTCCATTAAGACATGCAAAGGCTTAGCCTACCAGGGCTGCATCACCTCCTCAGCTCCAGGCTGCTAGATGACAGTTCAGGTTCAGTCTGACTCAAGCTGCTTCTGCAGCAACCACAACCATTCTCAGGAGAAAGAGCTAGAGCAAGGGATACCAAAGAAAGGGTCATCTCTGAGGGGTGGTTGTTGAAACTATAGGTGTGGTAGAAGTTGTCCAAAAGAAAAGTGAAGAAAAGGAAGAGGAAATTAAAGAATATCTTGTAAGGAATGTTTATGTGTTTATATTTAAGATAAATAAGGAGAAAAGGAAAAAAGGAGTTAGAACAGAGATATTATGGAGTAACCTACAACCTGGAAAAATTGAAGAAGTTGCTGTAGGTGACTAAGTTCTTTTTGAGGAGAATTTGACTCAATGCTGTGTCCTCAAACAATTAAAATGGGAAAAACAGCATTATTATTATAAAGCCTGAGTAAACTAAGAAATATGACATTATAGAATGCCTTATTACAGTAAAAATGACTCAGTAGGCTGAGTCAAAGTAAATGATTCATCTATGCAGCCTGTCAGATCATCTGACAATTATTTTGCCTGACTTTGGAGTTCAGGGTCAGTTAAAAGAGGCTTGCCTCTTCTGTTTTAGTCAACTTTTGGGGTGGATAGTTTGTTCAGATAATAGCACCCGTGAATTTATTATTAAAAACCTTGTGGGAGAAACCCTTCAAAAAGCATAGAGCTGTCACTTGGATAGTTTGGGTGAAGTTACTTACCTAGGTGACCTTGTTCAGATGGGCAGATTCTCTGGAAATATAAGTAGTATGTTTGTCTATCTTATTCACCGCTATATCCTCAGCACCTAATACAGTGCCTGGCACATTGTGCATGCTCAGTCAGTAGCTGTAAAGTGAATGAATAAAGGAAGATTTGTCTATACTTTTTTGAGAAGTCATAATCTGATGGTGGAGAGGACTCATCTCAGAAATTTTTTTTGGATAACAGTGGGAAGACGGTCATGCCCTAAACATTTTTCAAGATAGTCATCAAGGGCCAGGCACAGTGACTCACGCCTGTAATCCCAGCACTTTGGGAGGCTGAGACAAGCAGATAGCGAGGTCAGGAGTTCGAGACCAGTCTGGCCAACATGGTGAAACCCAGTCTCTACTAAAGATACAAAAAATTAGCCAGGCTTAGTGGCGGGCACCTGTAATCCCAGCTACTTGGGAGGCTGAGGCAGGAGAATCACTTGAACCTGGGAGGTGGATGTTGTAGTGAGCTGAGATTGCACCATTGCACTCCAGCCTGGGCAACAGGGCGAGACTTTGTCAAAAAACAAAACAAAACAAAAAACAAAACAAAACAAAACAACAACAAAAAACGATGATCATCAAGGAACATCATTATTTGGTAGATTAAAGTTGTTCTCTGCAACAAGGCTTTATTTACTGTGAATTTCCTTCATAGAAATTGATGCTATTCTTTGGTGCTAATAATGTAAAACTTTCCCAGAAGATCAAACAGTAAATCACCTAAGAAATGGGTGTCTAGATTGTAGATGACAATGTAACATTTGGAGGTTCTTTTAGAAGTGAGTAGCTATCTGGGTTGAAATAACTGAGGAATAATGTGTAATAAGCTTATTGGGCCTGAAGCACCCAGAAAGGCAGTTGTACTAATTGGGTCTTTTCCTCATATAGCAAAACTTCCTGTAATTGTGGTGACAAAACCATGACCGTTTATGAGAAAGTTATTGCAGTGATTAAGTAATGTGTCTTTGAGATGGCTTAATAAAAATTATTATAAAGTGGTCTCCTCCATCACAATTATTTTTCATTTTTATGTTTACCAGACCACTGCAATTTATTTATGTATTTATTTTTTAAGAGATAGAATCTTACTATTATGCCCGGACTGGACTTGAACTCCTGGCCTCAAGTGATCCTCCTGCCTGAACTTCTCAAGTAGCTGGAACTACAGGCATGTGCCACCGTGCCTGGTAAAAGATAGTAAAATTTAATTAGCATATACTCTATGCCTAGCATATTTAATATTTAAAGATTTATTTAGCTGTTTAGTAAAACATAGATAATGATTAATAGCATATGCTTCACTTAGAGAAATCAGTTATGAAAACACCCTAATGGTTAAGAGCTATGACTCAAGAGTAGACAGATATAAGTTTAAATTTTGGCTTCTTTTGTTCTTTTCTAGCTGGGCTTTTGGGTGAGTTATCTAATGTTTCTTTGCCTAAATTTACCCAGCAATAAATGGGATTTACTAATATTATTTACCTCATGGAGATGTTTGGAGCATTCAATGAGATAATGTATTTAAAGCATTTAGCTTAATATCTGGCAAACACTAAGCATTAAATCAATACTAATATTCTTTGTTATGGAAGGATTTGCCACAGATTTCCTTCAAATGCTCTGCTCCACTTAAATGTGTCAATTCACATGGAACTTCCTAGGAGCTCAGATATTAGCTAAGATAAACAACATATATGAAAGGATAGTATTTTTCATTAAATTTAAGCCAGGGACATGTGGTTCTCAATGGGAGTAGGATGGGGAGGAGGGCACTGCTTCCCAGTGTGATGGCTTTTGGAAACGTATGAGCTGTCTTTGGTCCACATATACTAGTTAAAGATCTCTGGGTGACTGACATTTACCTTTCATAATATAAAGAACATTGCTAGTTAGTATTATCTATATATAAAATGTATAGAATATTAACTGATTTCAAAAATGGCAGCAATGCTCATTTTCACATAAGCATTTAGAATGAAACATTGATGAGATTTGTGATATATGTTCTTATGCAATTACTGTTTTTATTCAGCATAATGATTTGGAATGATGCCTAATAAAATAAATGGTTGACCAGAAGATTAATAATGTGTTGGTTTCTCAATAGAAGAGGAGGAAAACATGTTTTTAAGATTCTTACCAATAAGGTAAAGTATTCCTTCAGGTTGTTCATTCATTCATTCAATTTATTTATTCAGCAAACATTTAATGAATGTCTGTTATGTCCATTCTGCTTTATTTATTTATTCATTTGGTGTTTGTTTTAATTTTATTCCTCTTTTATTTTTGATTTTTTCCTGTTACCTCTTCAAGGGAGAACATTCTGCTTTATCTAATCTGCATCTAATACAATGATTGATAGATTGTTAAGCACAATAATAGGTGCTTAGCAAAAGAACACTGGATCATGGATTGATGAATGAGTGGTAGTTGAATAATAAATACATGATCCCTGCTCTGTAGAAATGTATACCCCAGTGGGTTAGAGAGATGGTTTGGGAGACAGAAAAAAACTGTCTTTTTTTTTATTATTGTATTTTAAGTTCTAGGGTACATGCGCACAATGTGCAGGTTTGTTACATATGTATACATGTGCTATGTTGGTGTGCTGCACCCAGTAACTCATCATTTACATTAGGTATATCTCCTAATGCTATCCCTTCCCCCTCCCCCAACTCCACAACAGGCCCTGGTGTGTGATATTCCCCTTCCTGCGTCTATGTGTTCTCATTGTTCAATTCCCACCTATGAGTGAGAACATGAGGTGTCTGGTTTTTTGTCCCTACAATAGTTTGCTGAGAATGATGGTTTCCAGCTTCATCCATGTCCCTACAAAGGACATGAAATCATCCTTTTTATGGCTGCATAGTATTCCATGGTGTATATGTGACATATTTTCCTAATCCAGTCTATCATTGATGGACATTTGGGTTGGTTCCAAGTCTTTGCTATTGTGAATAGTGCCGCAATAAACACACGTGTGCATATGTCTTTATAGTAGCATGATTTATAATCCTTTGGGTATATACCCAGTAATGGGATTGCTGGGTCAAATGGTATTTCTAGTTCTAGATCTTTGAGGAATTGCCACACTGACTTCCACAATGGTTGAACTAGTTTACAGTACCACCAACAGTGTAAAAGTGTTCCTATTTCTCCACATCCTCTCCAAGAGCTGTTGTTTCCTGACTTTTTAATGATCGCCATTCTAACTGGTATGAGATGGTATCTCATTGTGGTTTTGATTTGCATTTCTCTGATGGCCAGTGATGATAGCATTTTTTTCAATGTGTCTGTTGTCTACATAAATGTCTTCTTTTGAGAAGTGTCTGTTCATATACTTCACCCAATTTTTGATGGGGTTGTTTGTTTTTTTCTTGTAAATGTGTCTGGGTTCTTTGTAGATTCTGGATATTAGCCTTTTGTCAGATGAGTAGATTGCAAACATTTTCCCCCATTCTGAAGGTTGCCTGTTCACTCTGATGGTAGTTCCTTTTGCTGTGCAGAAGCTCTTTAGTTTAATTAGATTCCATTTGTCAATTTTGGCTTTTGTTGCCATTGCTTTCAGCGTTTTAGACATGAAGTCCTTGCCCATGCATATGTCCTGAATGGTATCGCCTAGGTGTTCTTCTAGGATTTTTATGGCTTTAGGTCTAACATTTAAGTCTTTAATCCATCTTAAATTAATTTTTAATGAATCCAGGAGCTGGTTTTTTGAAAAGATCAACAAAATTGATAGACTGCTAGCAAGACTAATAAAGAAGAAAAGAGAGAAGAATCAAATAGATGCAATAAAAAATGATAAAGGGGATATCACCACCGATCCCACAGAAATACAAACTACCATCAGAGAATACTATAAACACCTCTACACAAATAAACTAGAAAATCTAGAAGAAATGGATAAATTCCTTGACACATACACCCTCCCAAGACTAAACCAGGAAGAAGTTGAATCCCTGAACAGACCAATAACAGGTTCTGAAATTGAGGCAATAATTAATAACCTACCAACCAAAAAAAGCCCAGAACCAGACAGATTCACAGCCGAATTCTACCAGAGGTACAAAGAGGAGCTGGTGCCATTCCTTCTGAAACTATTCCAAACAATAGAAAAAGAGGGAATCCTCCCTAACTCATTCTATGAGGCCAGCATCATCCTGATACCAAAGCCTGGCAGAGACACAACCAAAAAAGAGAAATTTAGACCATTGTCCCTGAGGAACATCGATGCAAAAATCCTCAATAAAATACTGGCAAACCGAATCCAGCAGCACATCAAAAAGCTTATCCACCATGATCAAGTGGGCTTCATCCCTGGGATGCAAGGCTGGTTCAACATACACAAATCAATAGACATAATCCATCATATAAACAGAGCCAAAGACAAAAACCACATGATTATCTCAATAGATGCAGAAAAGACCTTAGACAAAATTCACCAGCACTTCATGCCAAAAACTCTCAATAAATTAGGTATTGATGGGATGTATCTCAAAATAATAAGACCTATTTATGACAAACCCACAGCCAATATCATACTGAATGGGCAAAAACTGGAAGCATTCCCTTTGAAAACTGGCACAAGACAGGGATGCCCTCTCTCACCACTCCTATTCAACATAGTGTTGGAAGTTCTGGCCAGGGCAATCAGGCAGGAGAAAGAAATAAAAGATATTCAATTAGGAAAAGAGGAAGTCAAATTGTCCCTGTTTGCAGATGTCATGATTGTATATTTAGAAAACCCCATTGTCTCAGCCCAAAATCTCCTTAAGTTGATAAGCAACTTCAGCAAGGTCTCAGGATACAAAAAACTGTCTTTGAGAATGTATTTTATGCTTTCTGCCTTAGCTTCAAATTTTAGAATTTAATATGTGAAGTAGGAAATGTGCTGATTCGAGTCTGATATACAGAGATCTGTCTAATAGGGATGGGAGAGAGCCCTGGAATCTACAGTATTAGCAAGAATTCCAGGTAATTCTTATGTATGTGCTCCATGTTCCGATCTTTGAGAAATAATGTCTTAGTCCTCTTATTAGATCCAGAGAAAAGGGTCAAAATTATTGTCAAATTACCTTTACACTTACTTTTTATTGCTGCTACCACCACCACCAAGAACAACGTAGCAAAGAAAAACAAAATAAAACAAAACACACTTAGATTGCTCCAGGGAAGGGAAGCACTAGGAGAAGCAATTTGAGTAGCAGTGTGGGCATCTTTCTGAGTTTAGGAGAGTATGGCTTCTAATCTTCTCAGCTGGATTTCCCTGGTGGATGAGTGTGGGCAAGCAGCATTCTGAACCATTTCTTTATCCTTTGCTGCAGTATTTTCTTTATCTTTTGTGGGGAGAAGTTACTGCTTATACTAATTTTTACAGAACTGATGACTGTTTGGAAAGGGCACTGAAGGCTGGCTTATCTTACCCACTCCTGAGTTTCTGTTAACTATAGCTGTGGTTAACATTAGGACTATTTGACCTTCGTGACTGTAAATGTCATAAAGCTATTCATACAAGATGTGATATTCTCATAAACAGCTTCTGCAAAAAGAAAGATACATACTTATACAAAGCAGCAGGCTCAACCAGTTGGAGAACTGATAGCAGAAAAAGACTTTGACTACTTTCCTGTCACTTGGTGTCACTATACAGTCTAAGCATAACAATGTCTTTCAATTTCCAAAGTGCAAAAATTTGACTACCTCACACACTGGAAAGAAGATGCAATCAAAAAATTCAAGAAGCACTTGATTTTTGAGTATCTTGAAGGAGAAACTGAGTCTTGCTCTTTTAAATTTTAACGTGTAGCTTTAGGCAGAGGGATTGGTACTAGCTGAGCAGAAACTGATCTTGGGGAATCCTGGCCTACTGTGGAGTCAGCCACAAGTGCTAGAACATTCATCCAGCTGTAGTTGATCGTTTGGAGGATGGGTTTCCCACATCGCCAGTGTTATGGGGACAAAAACAAGAAGGCTTTAAAGGTTAGAGTGGGCCACTGGGCACCACTTTTTGGCCAGCTCAGAAACAGGGCAGTGGATAACTCTCTCCCATGGAAGACGCAAAGCTACTCAGGATGGTGGTGGCAGTTGATCTCTCCACCAGCACTGAGCCAAGGAAGACTGCTTCTAAAGCTACTTATAAAGTTTGGGCCAGGAGCACATGGCTAAGATGATTAGATCCTTCACTTCAGTTGCTTCCATAAATGTTGGATGGAGGCTAGTGAGAAAAGATATGCCCTTAGTATTAATACTATATTTCATTGTGGAACCTTCATGCTCTATCAGGCATCTGCCCAGGGCCCTGCCTGTTAGTTTTTCAGTTCAAATTCAGTCACATCCTAGGGGGCAAGCCAGTCCTGGAGTGCTGGGCTAGGACTGGTTTTAAAAACTAGCACTTTATGGATCCAAAACCATTGGCCTCCCTGTCTCTTTCAGCATCAGGTTCCTAAGGGATGAGGCAAATTTTCTATTTTTAAAAAATTGTCTACTTTTATTCTTATGAAAGTAACTTTCACATAACATGCATTAGTTACCATTTAACCATTTTAAAGGGTTTGATTCAGTGGCATTTAGTACATTCACAATGTTTACAACAGTTATCACTATCTAGTTCCAGAATATTTTCCTCACCCTCAAAGGAGACCCCATACCCAATAAGCAGTCACTCCATTTCCCGCCTTCCTACCCTCTCTGGATACCACTAAGCTGATTCCTCTGTCTATGAATTTCTCTATTCTGGATATTTCATATAAGTGCAATGATACAATATGTGTTCTTTTGCATCTGGCTTCTTTTACTTAGTATAGAGTTTTCAAGATTCATTCATGTTATAGCATGTATCAATACATCAACAGTTGGTGGACATATGGGTTAGTCACATCTTTTGGTCACTGTTAATAGTGCTGCTGTGAACATTTGGGTGCAAGTTTTGTCTGAATACCTGTTTTCAGTTCTAGGTGGAATGGTTGGCTCATATAGTAACTTTATGTTTAATTTTTTTGAGGAACCACAAACTATTTTCCACAGTGGTTGCACCATTTTACATTCCCAGGAGCAATATAAGGGTTCCAATTTTTCCACATCTTTGTCAAAACTTGTTATTTTCCATTTTTTAAAAATGATATTATCATCCTAGTTGGTCTAAAGTGGCATTTCATGGAAATTTTGTTTTGCATTTGTTTAGTAACTAATGATGTTGAGCACCTTAAATGTAATTTTTGGCAATTAATGTCTTTTTTCGAGAAATATCTATTCAAGTCCTTAGCCCAATTTTTAATTGGATTTTTTAAACTTTTTTGTCATTGACTTGTAAGAGTTCTTTATATATTCTAGATATTAGACTTTTATTAGCTATATAATTTTGAATATTTTCTCTCATTCTGTGATGAAAAAAGTTTCACATTTTGACAAAGTCTAATTTATTTTTTCTTTTGTTGTGCATGCTTTTGGTGCTATATCTAAGAAACCATTACTAAATTCAAGGTACTAAAGATTTCCTCCTAAGTTTTCTTTTAAGAGCTTTATTGTTTTTGTAAGTTTATTACTGCTGTATTCTTTTTTGTGTGTGGCCATTGAAATCTGTTCTGTCAGCTAGTGATTTGAGACATTTCCTTAAACACTGAAATGTAGTAGCTTCTTTCTTCATTAAGCATTTCACCGGATGTTGTGCATTGTTTATTAGATTCTAGAGTTCCAAAGTGATTCAAAAAATGACATCCTTTGATTTTGTGGAGGAATGGAATATTGGAGTTCCTTCTCTGCTGCTTTTGGTGATGACACCTATTCGTACTTTTCTTTGTTAAACAGGAATTTTTTAAAACATCCTATATTATGCTGAATAGTGACATTCAAAGATATAAGATTCTAATCCCCGGACCCTGTAAATTTTGCCATGTAAGGAAAAAGGGTCTTTCTAGATGTGATTAATGATCTTGACAAGAAAATAATATCCTGAATTATCCAGAAGGACTTTAAATGCCATCACATGCATCCATGTAAGAGGACAACAAAGGAAGATTTAAAAGACACACACAGAGGAGAAGGCAATGTATCCACAGAGAAGGATATTGAAGTGATGTGGCCACACTCAAGGAATGCCAGAGCCACCAGAAGCTGGAAAAGTCAAAATCCAAATTCTTTCTCAGAGATTCCTGAGGCAGTGCTGCTCAGCCATAACCTTGATTTTGGCTCAGTAAAGCTGATTTCAGACTTCTGGCCTCTAGAACTTTGACAGAATACATTTCTGTTGTTTTTAAGATACCAAGTTTGTGGTAAGTTGTTATAGTAGTCCTTGGAAACTAATACTCCTTCCACCATATTACTGGGCTATTTTATTTCATCTATGGCTGCCTGTCAAAGGAAGCTACCTTCAGTGATTTCAAGGTGACTTTTTGACCTATATGTAATTTACTTCAGACACACACACACACACACACACACACACAGTATCAATGTATATATACATATATATATATATATATATATATATATATATATATATAGTTGTAACTGGTATGTCCCTTGCAAAATAAGAGAAAAGGAAACAACAAAACCCCAGGAATTTAATCTTTGGCTTGGCATGTGTTCACTAGGGCATTCCATTACATACCCTATTTATTTTCCACAAACTAGAAGGAAGATGTAAAATATTTATTTGGCATTCAGCCTCAGTGAAAAGGAGCCCAGCACAAATATGAAAACCTCTGCATTTCATAAAGGCAATATATAGAAGAATAATTATAATTCAATGTGATATTATAATAGTATATTAGCAAAAACTCATGGAATCAACGAGAAGGGACTTGATTATTAGGGATACTGGACATTACTTCTCGAGGATGTCCCATTAGGTCAAGTCTAAAAGGATGACAGGATTTGCTAGGCAGGGAATGCATAAATATGGAATGTCATGTGCAGGGACACTGAAGTGTGAAATGGTGTGATTTATCTGAGAGATATAATGGGAAGTTTTGTTTGTCTAGAAGTTAGGAGGTAAAGAAAAATGGGTGAAAATGCTGGAAAAGTAGGTGGGTCCCAAACTGTAAAGGGTCTTGAATGCTCTGATAAAGAGTAGAAAGAGAGCCCTCAGCAGCAAGCGAACAGGGCCAGACCCTGATATTGGTGGGCCTTGCAGCTTTCAGGGCTGTAAGAAAATTAATTTCTATGTTCAAGTCACCCAGTTTATGGTATTTTCTTACAACAGCCTGAGCTGACCAATACAATGCTATTGGCTGGTATGTAATACTTAAATATGAAATATTAGTGGCTTTTGACATATTTAGAAGATGAGGGTTGAGTATGAATTTTCTGTTTTTTGATGAACATAACTGGATGTTGGGATCCAATGCCTGGAAATCAAAGTAATTACCATTATTGACTCATTTAGTTCCAGAGAGTGATGGATGAACATTTGCCATCAGGACTCAATTATTCTTATTATTCACAATCACATATAATTTTGTACTTGGGTTGGGGGCCCAAGGCCAAAAATTTCTCCTTGAAGGTCAACAAGTCATGTATGCATTTGTAAATTAAAAAAATAACCACTTGCCATTTTAACAGGATGATTATATACTCTCAAAAAGTTTTGGAGATCATTTCTACAACAGTGGCCAGAAAAGCAGAAATATATTCAGTAACTTCACCGTTACTGAAGTTTGGGTTTTCTCTATTATACTTGTTATATATAAATGATTGTGGGAAATACCTATGAAAATTATCATATCAGAATAATTCTCATGGGAGCATAGTTTCTTAATAGAATAAAATATATATCATTAATAATAAAGTATGATTTTGTATGTTGCTCCTTTTACTAACCAATCTTTAGACCAATTTTATTCCTAAAATTTTTTCCGTTTGATATGTCTGCAAAAATTTAGCAGTGGAGTGCCTGGTCATTGCTTAGTTATATCTGAAATCATTGAAAATATATTATTTTTTATAAACTAACCTTCATTATGGAAATCAGAAACATTTCCATAAGTGAAATTGGGTTGAACTTAATGAATTTATGTGTCAAAAATAAAAGACTGAAAATATCTTAGTGACTTGTGAAATGTGGTCATTCAAAAAGTGCCGGCTGCCTTTATTCAGTTTTGGAAGTACCTATACACATGATTATATTCACATGCCTAGATTCTCACTATAATTTTCTAGTACTATTGTAACAAATTACTACAAACTTAGAGGCTTAAGCAATACAAATTTGTTATCTTATAGTTCTGGGGTCCAAAATCTGAAATAGGTCTTAGAGAGCTAAAATCAAGGTGTGAGCGGAGTTGCGATCCTCCTGAAGACACTAGGGGAGAATCCATTTTATTGCAATTCCAGCTTCTAGAGGCCATCACATTCCTTGGGTCATGGCTCCATTCCTCCATCTTCAAAGCCAGCTGGTGGAGTCTTTCTTCTGATGTGTTTCTCTTGTTCTGACTCTTCTGCTTTGTTCTTCTCAATTTGAGGGCCTTTGTGATCACATTGGGCCTGCCCAGATAACCCAGGATAGTCTTCCCATCTCAAGGTTCTTAGCAACAATTCCAGACTTCAGGGAGTTTATAATCTAGTGGGAGACATCAATGCATAAAGATGTTTGCCACCATGCATGAGGACTGCTAAGAGGGGCTGTGCAGAACATAAAGAGAGGGCAGAAGGAGTACAATTGACTGACTCTTCCTGGAACTACCCAAGGAAGGCTTTACAGAAGGGCTAAGTGACCTGGGTCTTTATGAGGAAGGCAATTGGTCATGTAGAGAATTGGGTCAATGATATTTCAGGCAGATGAAAAATCATAGTCAAGGGCAGGCAAGTTTGGAAGAGCATGTTGCATGTATTATTTGAATAGGAGCAAAAGAATGTCCCAGGAATGAAAATAGCATTTATTATTTATTCAAAGTCAACAAATTAAGAAAGAAGTCATATTTGCACTATCAGTTTCATGTAAATTAATAAATAGAAAACATCCAAATAGTACAAATATATCAAATAGATACAATAGAACCACGGTGGTGTAGAATGATCACTTTATTCTGCCACTAACTGGCTATGCAAACTTGGGCACATTAATGTCTTAATAAAATAAAAGAGCTAGAATAGATACATTTTAAAGTTCTTTTTAGCCTAACATTCTATGAAGCAAAACAAACAAACAAGTGATTCCACAGTTTCTCTTTTTGACTGAGAAATCTGTGAAAGTTAATCAAATCATTTAGACTGGCTTATGTGTGTGGAAGCAAACAGATACTCTGTTCATCATTTCCATATGGTCTATTGGTAGCCATCCTGAGGCATTTTGCCTGGAAACTTACCCTTGAAATATTGCAGAGAATGGAGAATTCAGACGGTGTGTTTCAATCAAACATTTGTTAGAGTGGTTTTCACGTGTGTGAAAAATCCGATTTTTTTCATGTTCTCCATCATCTGCTCTACTTTCATCTGCCTTAAATATCAGTATGCTCTCTCATGGGTTAAGGCTCTGTCAAGTATACTTTATCCCACTTGTATTTGCTTTCTGAGTTTTCTTCCCAGGAGTGTGTGAGGTTGGTAGAACAAGTGGTTCTTTGAAATTTGGCAGAACTACACATGTGCCACATTTTCTGAAATCTTAGCTCTTAGCTGCTCCCCTTCTCTTACCACCTGTGGGCTTGTTGACATTTTTTTTTTGGCTTTTTGAGTATCATACTTTAAACCAAACAATAATTTTTCACTGAGATTATTGACAAAGGCTGATGGTCTCACCACTGCCTATAATAGAAGATTATATCCCAAACAGTCATAATGATAGCTTGGGGGACACTTTTAGAGGAGTTTGGTCTATGAAGAGGATCTGTTTCATTTTTCTTTCACTAAAACACCTCATGTATAAATTAGTGAAAGAAAATCGAGAAATTTATTTGGTGTTAATAAACAATAGACTTCAACAGTTACCGTTGCAGATCTCATTAGTAATAGAACACATCTTTATTTCTGCAAATGAAGAGGAAGGCTCAGTTTTACATTTTCCAAAGTTATGTGGCTCCTGTAAATTGACTACTGTTGCAAACTGAGGTAGGCTAATTTAATTACACTTTTTTTTCTTGAATAATTCATAATAGCTGCTGAAAATTTTCAGGTGGGTAAGAGTTAACTATTTCCCTAGAGCCTTACTATCATGTCGTAATGAAACATGTCTTAAACCAAACTGGACCACTCAAATAGGTATTTGTGCTAGCGGGCACAAAATACTTCATAGATCCTGTACTGATGAAATTCAGGTTTCTGATATTTTTGGTGCTCTGACAATGCAAGAATGATTCTCTGAAGGAAGGCCCAATGACATTTTAGAGGCAAGACTGTTCTCTCACAGTTGATATCAGGCAACCAGAGATCCTTCAACAACTGGAGCCAGGAACATTTACAGGTCAAGCCACAAACCCTATCTTGAAGGGTTGGGGCTAAAAGTCTCACTAGATTCTTGCACTTTGCTCATGCAAGGGTAGTAATGCCTCCCAAATATCTTAGCCAATCCACATGTCTTGAATACTTTAAATTCATCACATGGGAATGCATTTCTATTATAACATTCATGTTGCTAATAAGGCATTGATTTCACCAATAAAACCCCATTTTTGGATAAGATTTATGCTAATTAATAAAGTATCTACTGATGATCAGTGATACTGGTAACAGAAGCACTTGCAATAGCGACCTCTGGAGTGTGAGCTTAACGGCATACAACTAGCTGACTTCTTCTGGAACACAAATTCCTGATTGTACCTGGCTTGTAACTCAACCTAATAAATGTGACACCACACTGTCTATGCTGAAGTCCTTTAAAGAAAATTACAGACAACTACTCAACATTACCTTGTGTATTAGTTTCCCATTGCTGTTGTAACAAAGTACTCCAAACTTAGTGTCTTATTCCATTTATGTTGCTATAAAGGAATACCTGAGACTGAGAAATTTATAAAGAAAAGAGCTTTATTTGGCATATAGTTCTGCAGGCTGTATAAGAAGTACGGCACCAGCATGCGGTGGGGGCCTTAGGAAGCTCCCATTCATGGTGGAAGGAGAAGGAGGGCAGGCATCGAATGGTGAGAGAAGCAGCAAGAGAGGGGAAGGAGGTGCCAGGCTCTTTTCAACAATCAGCTCTCGTGAAAAACAGACTCACTTTTGCATTAACCTATTCACGAAAGATCTGTCTCCATGACCCAAACACCTCCTGCTAGTTCCCACCTTCAAGATTGGGGATCACATTTCAACATGAGATTTGGAGGGGACAAATACCCAAACTATATCACTTAGTGGGTTGAACAATACAAATTTATTATATTACAGTTTTGGAGGTCAGAAGTACAAACTGGTCTCACCACTAAAAATCAAGGTATTGGCAGAGTTGCATTCTTTCTGGAAGCTGTAGGGGAGATTCTGCTTCCTTGCCCTTTCCAGCTTCTAGAGGCTGCCCTCATTCCTTGGCTCATGGTCCTATTCTTCCACCTTCAAGCAGCAATGGCAGGTGGAGTCTTTCTCATGCTGCATCACTCTGGTTTCGTGCTTTCATCATTACATCCCCTTCTCTGACTCTCTGCGCCCCCTCTTTCCTCACAAGGACACTGTGTTTACATTGAGCCTGCCTGACAACCCCATCTCAGGATTCTTAATCACAGTATAAGGTTACACAACTTAAGCCTCCTTTTACAGGTTCCGGGGATTAGAATATGGACATCCTTAGGGTCCATTATTGTGCCTATCACACCCTGTTAATACTCTAAGTAATTTTCTTAAAGATAATTTTGGCTGGGTGCGGTAGCTGATCCCTGTAATCCCAGCACTTTGGGAGGCCGAGGCGGGTACATAGCCTGAGGTCAGGAGTTTGAGACCAGCCTGGCCAACATGCTGAAACCCCGTCTCTACTAAAAATACAAAAATTAGCCGGGTGTGGTGGTGAGTGCCTGTAATCCCACCTACTTGCGAGGCTGAGGCAGGAGAATAGCTTGAACCTGGGAGGCAGACACTGCAGTGAGCTGAGATTGCAGGGCCACTGCACTCCAAGCTGGGTGACAGAACCAAACTCCACCTCAAAAAAAAAAAAAAAGATAATTTTAATTTCTCTTAATAGAATTCTATAGTAAGAAGAAAAAAAACATGGGCTTTCGATCTTACAGATCGTGGCGTAAACTCTGGCTCCTTATGAGTCGCAAGCCATGGGAAAGACAAATAAAGTAATAAATATATACCTTGCAGAGTTGCCATAAGGATTAGGTTAAATAATGGATAAAAAGGACTTAGTCTAGTGTCCAGCACATAGGAGATACTAAGTAAAAGGTAACTAAAGTTAGCTGTCATGATGATTCATTGAATTTTGAAGCTATACAGATCTTCAGAAATCATTGTGTCTAGCAATTTTCTACCCTTCAGCAGCAGAACTACCTTCTTATAGTCCCAAATAAAATCTTACTTAGAACTTTATAAAGAATCTCAATTTATAAGAAAAATAACAGCAATAGATAGGTCCCTTTGGTGGCATAAGTTTTTCCTGCTCCTCCTCTTCTTTGCCTTTCTCTCCCTTTTCTTCTTCCTCCTTCCCTCCTCCTTCTCCTCCTCCTCCTTTTTCTTCTTCTTTCTTGCCCTCCTTTTCCTCTCCTCTTCCTCCTCCTCCCTTCCTGCTTTTTCTTCTTTCCTGCCCTCTTCCTCCCCTTCTTCCTCCTTTCCCTCTTCCTCCTCTTCTCCCTCCCCTCCCCGTTCTCCTCCTCCTTCTTTTTTTGCCCTCCTTCTTCTTCTCTACCTCCTCCCCCTTTCTTGCCCTTCTCCTCATTCTTTTTTCTCATCCTCCTCCTTTTCCTTTTTTCTTACTGTTTTCCTTCTCCCCGTCTTCCTCTTTTCCTCCTTCCCCTTCCCTTTTTCTTCTTCTTCTTCTTGTTTATCCTCTAATTCTTATTTTTGCAGACAATGTTTTTGCTGTTTCCACAGCCAATGATCTCTATAGTTTAAAGACAACCACTTGAAAGCCATGGGTCTAGTGTGACCTCTTAGTTTACACTGGAAGAAAAAGAGGTACGGAGAAGTTAGTGACTTCCAAGGTCACACAGCTACTCAATGGAAGAACAGGTACCTGAATTCAGCACTCCTGATTTCCAGTCCAACTCTTTTCCCTATATTACATTGGAGGTGGGGTAAAGCAGAGTGACCAGAAAGCTGCTAGAGGAATGAGGAATTTTAGAAGATTTAGTTAAGGCAAATATCCTTAATGATAGCAAAAGTAAACGGAGTCTCCCCTCCATAAACTCTGGTCTTGTACATCACAAAAACAGTACTCTGAAGTACAGAATTTGGCACTTCATCAGCACCACATAAAAGGAATGTTGTTTGTGAAATATACTAGATTAGAAACAGCTTCTCTTCAGCTCAACAGTATTAGAAATTTTGTTTGAAGCCCGGACTTCTCCACAAAGATTTAGGGTTTTGAATATAGGTTCCAGAAAGCTGTGCTCTGCTGAAAATCTCAGAACACATTGGTAGGAAAAGGCAAGTGCTTGCAAAGCAGGGCATGGCTCTCTTCTGCTGCCCCAGCAGGCTCAGTGGGACCAGAAATCTTCATTTTCAACTTCCCATTCAACACTGGAGTGAGAGTTCTTTCTCTACAAGGTGCTCTGAGGTGTTACAGCATATGTTACAGCATAAACTGCTTGCTGAGTTATTGTATAAAAACAATTTTAGTTTAGCACAGCCCTGAAACACAATACTTTTTCCCTTTCAGACTTAAACAAAAAATCAACAGTCCAAAGAAACAGTCTGGCCCTTGTCTGAAATTAGTGAAGAATACGGTACTAGTTTTAAAACCAATGTCACTTATTCTAGGATAAACTATACTTTATTTAATTATTTAATTATTTCTTGAATGAGCTTAAAAGTAAACTCTGAATTGTATGTTTTTCATGGTCCTACTCAATGTGATATCTTGGGATGGTACTCTAAGTATACAAGTACAAGTGTGTCTGTTATCTAGACAATAGATTTAGTCCACAGTAGACACTCACAGTAAAACTGCTTAGCTCAGGTTATCCAAAGGCTCCAATATTTAGGATGAATGTTGAAAATGTCAGCCAAAAACTTCAGCAATAAAACAAATGAGGGGTTAATTATCTTATCAAAAGAACTGATTTGTTTAGTAAAAAATGAAGATAAAAAACATCATGTATACAAAACCTACCCCCTTTATTGAGCCAGCTTTTTATTCTGACTGTATTGCTTGTACACATACAACCGACGAATTATGTGGCAGAGGTGCCTGGTGAGAAATTTGAGACTAGATTTAAAAAATCACTTATTAGGCTGGGCATGGTGGCTCATGCCTATAATCCTAGCACTTTGGGAGGCTGAGGCAGGTGGATAACCTGAGGTCAGGAGTTCGAAACCAGCTTGACCAACATGGTGAAACCCCATTTCTACTAAAAATACAAAATTAGCCAGGTGTGGTGGCGCATGCCTGTAATCCCAGCTACTTCGAAGGCTGAGGCAGGAGAATGGTTTGAACCTGGGAGGCGGAGGTTACAGTGAGCTGAGATCGTGTCATTGCACTCCAGCCTGGGGAACAAGAGCAAAACTCTGTCTTAAAAACATTATCTATTTATCAATATTGATTTTTCTTAAAGGGCAGTTTGGTATAGTAATACAATAGCATAAACATGGGATTTAGTTTAGCTAGACTTGGCTTAGAGTTCTAGCTTTAGCACTTAGCCTTAGGAACCTAACAACTTCAGGAGAGTTTTCTTATCTACATGATAATACAACATGCCTTACCTAGTTTTTGAGAGATTAAGTAATATACTGATGTAAAAGTATTTGGTGAAATATTACAGAAAGTTAGTATTATTTCTCTGATATTTTTCAGATAGATACCCGTCCTGATAAGACAATATACTCCTTTGTTAGCCATATTATCTACTTCCAGCGGCTTCTGGCTTCTGTATTTTTTGGTAGAAAATTACTGGCTACTATGACCCGTTACTTCCATCTTGGAATGTTGAAGGGTTGTTTCCCCTATTCCTTATTTGTGAGGTCTGCTTCATGTTTCATGTAGAACCTAGTTCCTGCCTCTTATTTGGAAGGTCTTGATTAATATTCCATGGGAAACATTTTACTCATTTAATTATTCTAATACTACAGAGTTTCTTTACTTCTTTTAACTTGGCACAAAAATTTTCACTCACCTGCACCTTGGTTTTGACTTTTGAATCTTATCTCTCTCCTCAAAATTTCTGTCTTTTGGCTTTTTTTTCCTGATTGATTTCCTTCATTCTAAGGACAATTCAAGATGCGTATGGAACGGGAGAGAGAAATCATCCAAGTAGAGCTATGAAACACTTTATTATAGAAATAAAAACATCAGTGGGAGTTGCTTATAGTAATTCATGTAAGAAAATAATTGGTAAGAAGGTATTCATAAAATAGTCAGCTACATAAGTATGTTGACATTATACTGCATAGTAATAAAAAGGAGAAAATGGTACCCAGTGGGTTAGAACCTAAAATTAAGAATCTATGTTAGAAAAGACACAGATTTGCTAAAGATGAAAGATGAGTTATCCTATATGTAAAGTACCTATGTGAAAATCTGCTGTAAGGTTGACGCTGTTAAAAATTATAATTCGGATAAAAATGAGAGAACCTTAGAACTACCATTTTGAGATCATATTAAGAGGCTATGTGAACAGAGAGAAAAAAGTGATTAACGTGCTAATTCAAAATATAAGATTGACATGAGGTTGGATTTTAACAGTCATGAGTACTTCAACTGTCAAGACATATGCTGCAAGTCTTCTTAGGCTAAATCAAGAGCCTCTAACAAAGAATGTTTAACTTGTGTTGCTGACAGGTTTCATTTCCCAGTAGGTATGAGAATTGACCTGGTTAATGAAACGGTAATAATAAGAAATGCATGACAAAGTGACTGTGTCATCTTAGCAGATCTTCGTGAACCAGAATTCTTGGCTCAGAATATAAATTTTAGCCATAGAAGAAGTGAATGTTTGAAGACACGTTAAATAAGGTAATGCACATAAAACACTTAGTATAAGGTTTTATTTCTTAGAGCTCAATTTATAGCAGTGTATAGGAGAATGTCAGTTTTCCTTGGTCTTGGACTTTCAACAAAGTATTGTGCATTTAACAAAACAAAACACTTTCCTAGTTTGTTAAATATAAAATATTTTTATTAAATTTAAATTTCTTTTATAGTTAATAAAGATAGACTTTTTTTTTTTTTTTTTTTTTTTTTTTTTTTTTTTGAGACGGAGTCTTGCTCTGTCGCCCAGGCTGGAGTGCAGTGGTGCGATCTTGGCTCACTGCAAGCTCTGCCTCCCGGGTTCATGCCATTCTCCTGCCTCAGCCTCCGGAGTAGCTGGGACTACAGGCGCCCGCCACTACGCCCAGCTAATTTTTTGTATTTTTAGTAGAGACGGGGTTTCACCGTGTTAGCCAGTATGGTCTCGATCTCCTGACCTCGTGATCCGCCTGCCTTGGCCTCCCAAAGTGCTAGGATTACAGGCGTGAGCCACCGCGCCCGGCCAAGATAGACTTTTTTTTTTTTTTAACGGGTTTATTTGTTTCTTCTTTCTTTACTTCAATTACCTTGAACTTTACTCCTCTTTCTAATGTTGTGTCTGTATTTTCTAACTGCTTTTTCAAGGACTGTTTATAAATGAGGCTCTAAAATATGTATAAATGTATTTACAAATATTTTTCAAAGATTTCCATTTACTTGAAAATTTTGTTTATGTGGTATTTTCTGATGTATAGAAGTTTACATTTTTTAAGTATGCAGTTTTTTTCTTTATGATTTCTGCCTTTAGTGCCATGCTTAGAAAGGCTTGCCTCCCTCTCTTTTTTTGACGAATATTTTTCTAGAGAAGCGTAATGTTTCTGGGTAGTAGAGAAGGCAGATTATATGGTTTGGCTGTGTCCTCACCCAAATTCTGTCTTAAATTGTAGCTCCCATAATCCCCACATGTCATGGGAGGGATCCAGTGGGAAGTAGTTGAATTATGTGGCGGGTCTTTCTTGTGCTGTTCTCCTGATAGTGAATAAGTCTCACAAGATCAGATAGTTTTAGGAAGGGGAGTTCCTCTACATAAGCTCTCTTGCCTACTGACATGTAAGGTGTGAATTTGCTCCTCATTTACCTTCTGCCATCATTGTGAGGCCTCCCCAGCCATGTGGAACTGTGAGTCAATCAAGCCTCTTTCCTTTATAAATTACCCAGTCTTGGGTATGTCTTCATTAGCAGTGTGAAAACAGACTGAACAGTTTCTCAAACTGCAGAGTTTCTCAACTGTCTTTGTTTTTAATATTTTTGTCAAGGCAAGTGCACTTTGGACTAGAAATATAAAGTATACAGAGAAGATCAAATTTCAAGAAGCATGAAGGAACTGGTTAAGTGACTTCTAGTTGTTTTGCCTTGTTGTATTAGGTCCTAGAATTCTGAGGCAACCAGCAAAGGAAATAGAAAAATAAAACCTTGATTTCAGTTTTCTTTTAACAGTCATGAAAGAACTACAGCATGAAGAATGGGAATGAACAAATGTGGTTTTGATTTTCAAAAGGGGTCACAGGGAGATTTTGCAGGTGATAGACCGATAAGCCAACCAAATTTGAGCTTGGTTTCAATCTCAGGAAAATTTCTGAATGTATTATTTAAAGGACAGTTGGTGTAATCTCTAGGAAACACTGTGTATTCACTGAAAACAGCTCACATTAGGCTTTTCTTAATGCTGTCTTTCATTGAACTCTAGAATAGAGAAATGCTGCATATGGTGTGTTTCTCACTACATGCTTACAAAAATGCTGGAGAGATGTGAGTTGGATCTTTGTAATTAGATGAATGTGTAACTATTTGACAAAGTATACCAAAATTATCTATAAATGGATTATTTTGAGCCTATGAGAAATAGTGGAAAAATTCTTCCACTAGTTTTAAGCTCTTCAAATTTATCAATGACCTCTGAATAGATGTTTGATACTTATTGAATTTGTATTAGGTAAGTAGTAGGAATATAAGTGTGAAACAATATAAAACTATAGGCAAGATCTACTACTAAAGATGAAGTCTGTTGCAAATAAGTATGTTTTATTTTTCTCCAAATAAATCACACAACTATTAAATTGAAAAAATACGACTTAGAAGCTCATCTAAAACTTATTTAGAAAATGTCAGTAACTTTAATGTGAATCAACATATGGTCACCGTGAAAACTAGCTCTGCTGGTTGTTGCAATAGTAAGATTATCATGTCCAGAATTAGGGGAATAGTAGTCATTCTTTACTTAACTTCAGTTAAATTGTCCATGAAGCATTGTGGTGCCAAGTATTAACACTCGAAAAGATAAATTGGTGCACAAGAAGAGAGAAGTGACCAGGATGGGGGAGCCATGCCATAGGATGATGGCTGAAGACACATGAAAAGAGAAGACTTAGAGGACATGTGAGAGTTGTTTTCAAACATTTGAAGAGCTATTTTATGGTGAATGTAAAATTAGGTCCAAAAGAATGACGTTATAAGATAAGAGGTTTCAGCTCAACATGATACAGGATTTTACAGAGCTCCTCAGAACTGGAGAAGCAAGTATTTAAGAATAGGGCAATTACTCAGCTGCAAATGCTACTGACAGATGAATAGTTTGCCTAGCTTACCTTTTCAAAACTGAGATTGCAACTTAATAAACTTTTCAGTTTTGCCACTACACAAGTGCATTGAAAAGCATTCCTTAAGCCTGCTGCCTTCATCTGATAAAAAGGCAAGCTGCATGTATAGCAAATGTGACTGGTCACATTGGGTAGGAAACTCTTGGTAAACTATTCAAAACCTGTCCCTGGAACCAGCCCAGTCTGCCCAGGTCTCTGGGTGACAAGATAAACTTTAGCTTCTTGTTGCTGATTCTGTAAACACAGTCATTTGAAAAGGTGACCAGTAGAAGCCAAGCCTTGCAAATATGGTAAGCATAACAAGTATGACAAGTTTGGAAAAATAACTCAATATAATACATTTTTATTCTGAAATACTTGGATTAACTGCAGCCTGAAACAATCTTAGTTTCTGTTTATAAATTTTGTTACCACGGCTTTAGCATTTAATCTGTTTAATCCTTTCATTAAACTTAGTTTTTGAACCAAAAAACCACCTGCTTTGGTGCCCTCCGTTTTAAAAACTGCATCCATAATGACTGAGGAAGGTCATGTCTTCTTCATATTGGCCTCCTAAGAGCACTCAATGGGGAAGGCTGGATGGAACATGGCACATCTCTCTTGGTTATTCCCCATTTGCAGGCAGCATTGTGTGTGTGGGGGAAGTGGGGACAGAAGATGACAATATCACTGTGTATGGGAAGGAAAAACAAGAGCAAACTGGGCATTTTCTTCCCGTTTTTGTGCTGGATGGAATGGATAGGAGTCATTACAAGTTGAGGGCTAAGGATAACTTGTGATTATTGAATGAAACAATGTCGATAATATAAAATGTAATTGCTTGGCACACAGTAAACATTCAGAAAATAATGATTATAATTGGAATTATGATTGTCACTATCTATTCTGGTGGTATGGGATCACAACCCCGTCGGATGACTTAGGTGCTTGGGGGAAATTATCTGTATTCAGATAAGACAAAATGGCTAGACTAGAGCTCCAGCTTGACTAATTTTCTAAAAAGTTGGGGGCAGTTGTCCTGTTGGGATTCATTAATTCCCATTAGTTCTCCACCCTAATTCTTACAGTCTCTACCCTTTAGTAGCTCATGGTCTAGGGAGTAGACAGGCTAACTGTATACACTTATGATATATGGGTGATCCCCCTAAGCTCAATTACTTAACAACCCTTTCTTTGCTATTTGCATTTTTCATGCTGTGACATTCACCTTAACAATGTAAATAGAGAAAGAGGTGTTAGGGGTTAGTTGTGTTTCACTAAAAGATATATTGAAGTCTTAACCCCTGGTAGCTGTGAATGTGACCTTATTTGGAAATAGGGTCTTCACAGATATAATCAGGTAAAGATGAGGTCATACTGAATTAGGACGGGTACTAATCCAATCTTATTGGTATCCTTATAGGAAGAAAAAAATTTGGACATAGTCACAGAGATGACATGTGTGTGCCTTTTTAGTGTAAAGACTGATGTCTTCCTTCAAATCTCAAAAATGTTAAAACAAGATTTTTCTAATTAATGCCTTTCTGCCATTCACCATATTATCTTCTGAAACTTCCATTGGATGTACGTTGAAGCCACTCAGTCTAACTTTCATTTATCTTAAATGGATTTTTTATATTCTTAAACTTATTTTTTCTTTTTATAAATGATAAATTTCAAAGTAGGCTGATATGCAGACTTTTCTTAATGATAAAAAACAAAGAAATATAATAAAATTTACTGTGGACTTGTTATGAGTTTGGGACTATACAAATGCTTCATTTAACCATGGAATCTGATGTGTAGATAATGTATAAACTGTGTTTTAAAAATAATGGAACTGAGGATTTGAAAGGTTAAATAATTTGTCCAGCGTCTTAGGGACCATAAATGGTGAAACCAGAATTTGAGCCAAGGCCAGACTCCACAGTTCTTGATGGCACCCACTCGGCTGTATTGCCTCTTTGTGGATCACAAAGATTATGTGAGTTGTGCACTAAAAGTTTTTCTTTTTTTTAAAGTTAGCATTACAAAAGCTTTTAAATTAAATCAAATAATTCACCCTTGAGAAGTTTTCCTTAGGAATAAGTCGTGGTTCTCAAGTCATTTTAATTCTCTATTCACTTTCTAATAAAGTTATATTCAAAGATTCTTCTCCTAAGTACAAACATGCACACCCACGTGCACGCAAATACCCATACAGTTGTCCCTCAGTATCTGTCAGGGATTGGTTCCAGGACATCCTGTGGATATAAAAATCCAAGGTTGCTCAAGTTCCTGATATAAAATGGTATAGTATTTGCATATAACCTATGCATATCCTCTTGTATACTTTAAATCATCTCTAGATTACTTATAATACCTAACACAATGTAAATGCTATGTAAATAGTCATTATACTTTATTGTTTAGAGAATAATTACAGGAAAAAATCTGTATATGTTCAGTACAGACACAAAATTTTCTTTTTTTGGGTATTTTTAATTCACCAATGGTTGAATCTGCAGATGTGGAATCCGCTGATATGGAGGGCTGACCCAATATCCCAAACGAATTTTAAAACATTTTTATGGCCTCATTATCTTTTTCAAATATATATTCACCCATTGTAAAAAAAAAAGCCAGTTACATTACAAAGTGCTTTTATGTGAAAATACGTAATCAAAAAATATTCCTGTGCCTTTCCATGGTCTTAATGATTGCTGTTGTCAACATAATCTAATGATTAGAAACTGGTCTTTATGAAAGTCAGGAGAAACATTTTTTTTGAAAAATAGTTGTTTTTCTATATGCAAATAGATATGGTCTTCATGTGTGTGTTTGTTAAAATTTAAGAAGGGTTAGGAAAATTTTTTTGGAGTGTCCCTTTGGAGAGTGAAGACCTGCCCATCTCACTTTATGGTTTTCAACTGAAATCTAACTGCAAGTAAAACCACTTTATTTCTTGCATTTTTGGTTTCTGGTTTTCTATAGTGAACATCTCTGTGTTTTTTTTTTTTATCAGAAACTTGCCTAATTTATCAGGGATATCTATTATCTATTTTTTTATGTGATTTCTCTTGCACACTGTTTTTTTTTTTTTTTTTTTTTTTTTAGACAAAGTCTCACTCTGTCGCCAGGCTGAAGTGCAGTGGTGCGATCTTGGGTCACTGCAACCTCCGCCTCCTGGGTTCAAGGGATTCTCCTGCCTCAGCCTCCCAAGTAGCTGTGCCTACAGGTGCGTGCCACCACGCCCAGCTAATTTTTTTTTTTGTATTTTTAGTATAGATGGGGTTTCACCATGTTGGCCAGGATGGTCTCAATCTCCTGATCTCGTGATCAGCCCACCTCGGCCAGCCAAAGTGCTGGGATTACAGGCATAAGCCACCACGCCCGGCCTGCACACTGTTTTTGATAGTATAATTTTACCCATTTTTTTTCCTTTAATCTATATTTTCATCTTAAATCCCATCTAAGGAATAGTAGTTTTGGCCATTTTCAGGTAACGGAAAAATCTAAACTTTTTACGTAAACTTATTTTGTAGTCTCATAGTTCTACAGCTTTATGGCAAATTCATTGAGTAGTATGTTTGAAAGGCACAACAGCTGATTATTCACTCTATCCTTCCGAGCAGTGATTCCCAAGTGTGGAAAAATAATATCAAATTCTGTGGTGAGATACATGTATAGGTTGAAAAAATACATTCGGTATTATCAAATAAGTTTGTAACTGAAAATGAAAAGGAAACCTGTTATTTTAATAACAAAAATAACAAGTAAAATTCAGCAGCATCTTGGTTGGTATGCATACAGAGAAGCTACAGTCATTCTCCACTGGGTTACTCTTTCCCAAGAGGGACAATGTCACAACCTCTGGAGCTGGGGGCAAAAATGGTTAGTCACCTCTGCTCCAGGGGAAGTTCAAGGTATTCCTTCTCTGCCTTCACTTCAAAGCCACTCCAACCCCTCAAGAAGGAGAAGCTCTGGCCTAATCAAGGAGAAAATGCTGTCATCAGGGTCACAAAATGGATTTTTAATACAAGGAAGTATGATACAGTGGAGCAAACATTCTTTCTTTTTCATGCTTTACTCTGTTGCCCTTCTTCTTTTCTATGTTCCTGGTGCTTAGGGAGCCTACATATTCCTCCTGCTTGGGATGATCAGAGTGAAGCCTTAGGAAAAAGAATATTCTCTTTTTCATTCTTTTGCTGACATCAGAATAGAAAGATCCTGACACTCAAGAACCATCAGTAGATGGCTAAAGGTACAGGGTTTGTGGACAAGGCTGCTGAAGGCCTGTGTTTAGTCTAGACCTTATTATGCTAAATGGGCCAGAGAGGTCCTTGAAGCTTACAAAACACAGCTTAGCTCACTAGAGAAAAGGAGCCGATAGAAATTTGGAGTTGAAATCTTAGCTAAAATAGACATACATTTACCTAGAATATCCTTGAGCAATTTGTAAAGTAGAAGAAATGCAAGATTTATTCAGTCCTGAAGTTGAGTTACAATTCAGCCAGAGTACAATTGGGACATTAAACAATTACCTAAACTTAGTTTCTTCATTTACACAGTGAACATAAAAATGAACATCTTCAGGACTGTTGACAGAATTCAATGAGAAAATGAGTGTGATAGCTCTTAGCACATGTGCTCCATAATGGGTATCCAACAAATTGTTGCATTATTACTATATTTCATGTTAGTTCCTAGTGAAGTTCTCTCTTGGAGTCAAGAGAAAATGGGACTTTTAGGCAATAAGTGGAATAAAAGATTTTAAAAATCAGTATAGAGGTAACATATAGTGAATACCTATATAGAAACAAAGAAATAGGAGACCTCAATTCAAAAGGTGTACCTTAGTGAGCCTTTCTTTTAGAGTAACTCTTCTGGGTCACATTCCATGGTTGATGGAGGAAATATTAGGAAAACAACATTAGAGTAAAATTAGGAAATTTTGCTAACATGTCTGGTTTGATATAAATTGTCTCATGATCTAAGAATAAGCATAAAATGACATCAAGGGACACTTCTGTTGCTCTCAAAGAAGTAGAGAAGCTGTATATATTAATGTGATAATATAAATAGACACTATAAACAAAAAGATATTTGGTAATGCTGGTATGTTAAGTTCCTGAAGAGTGTTAGAAGACATCATTGTAATAGTTGGTACACTTTTCAATGGAGTGGCTCTTTGGATGTTGTAGGAGAAATTACTTGATGCCTACCAAAAGCTGTTCCACCTCTAGTAGCAAGACATATAATTGCACAGCTACCCTGTGTTTTCCAGCTTCCTTTCCAGTCTGTGGTTGGGTATGGTCTTATGACCATATTGTCTCCAATGGGATATGAGAAGAGGTAAGATGTGATACTTCCAGACTTGGCCTGTAAAACCTTTCAGTGGGCTTTTTCCATGGGATTCCATGGGATGGTGACATCCAGAATGACTATGGAAGATTTATGTTGAAAATGTCAGTGCATCTGGCAGCCTATGTCCCAGATTAACTGGGTGGAGAGGACTTATCACCCTGATCCCTGCCAACCTGCCCATTCTGGATTTGAATGAGAAAACGAACAAGAAGCAAAAACAAATTCCCATTGTGTTTGAATCATTATTCAAATGGATTTATTTGAATCCAATCATTCTGGATTTATTTGTTTGTACTTTGCACTTTGACCTACTTTAGACTTTTGGTTAAGATGGTGTTTTAAGTTCATTCTTTGAAGTTTGACATTTGCTTCAAATATATAACAAAGACAGAGGAAATACAATTAATGTGTTAAAAGACACCTTGAAACAAAACAGGCAGTAATGAGAAGGAAGGATATATAAATATGAAAAGGAAACAATTAGAAATCTTGAAAATAAAACGTAATTATTGAATTAAAGACTCAATAGAAAGGATAATGTCTACATTGGCTTAGTATAATAAACAAATGGATTGGGATACAAAAGTAAGGAATTCAACTAGAATGATGAATTGAAGCGAAACAATGAGGTAAAAAATATAAAATAGTTTAAGATAAATGAAAGTTAGATTGAGTGGCTTCAGCATGCACCCAATAGGAGATTCAGAAGATAATCGAGTGAATTCTGGAAAAGCATTAATTAGAAAAACAATGAAAAAGAATTTTTGAGATTTGAAGAAAGATACTAATCTTTACACTGAAATGGCACTCTGAGTACCAAACTGGATAATAGGAACAAATTCACACTTGGAGACATTATGATGAAACTGCAGAACATCAAGTACACAGAGAAAACTGTCAGAACTATCAAAGAGAAAGGACACTTAGAAAAGAGCAACAAGTAAATCACTGGAAGATTTCTCCTCCGGAACAATAGATTTCTAGATGACAATAGAGTAATAGCTCTAAAGAACTGAGAAAAAATAACTACCAACCTGGATTTTGTACTGACTTAGCTATCCTTAAGGATGAAGACAATATAGGAATGTGTATTACCCACACACAGTCATGAAAAACACTACACCTTAACAAGTAGAAAAGTGAACCCAGAGAAAGAATATAGGTCACCAGAATCAATAGTAATAACAAAATTTTCTTAAAAATAGAGAATAAATGCAATTAATTAATGACTGTGAAAATAATTTTATCTGTTAAAAGCAATGTGAAAAAAGCTCTACAAAACAATTATATGATGAGAGAGGGATATAATGGGTAGTCATATCATGTAAAGTTCTTGTTTAAATGACCAACAGATACTTAACTGGTCTAATTTTTCAAAGAAAATTTATAATGAAGTATTAATAACTTAGCTGCTGAAACTCAGTAGTTCAGTACATATTTCTTTCCCTCTTTTCCCTTCCCTTCCCCTCCCTTCCCGCTTTCCTTCCTTTCTTCTCACCTCCCCTCCCCTCCCCTCCCCTCCCCTCCCCTCCTCTCCTTTCCTCTCCTTTATTTCCCCACATCCACTGACTAAAATAACAGTGTTCAATGTGGCAAGGAGTACTCTTAAAAGCATCTTTTATACATGTATTTTTAAACATTTCATTACATGCAATACAGTGGCAACTAAGTTTATTTCCTGATGATGAACCTGCCTTTGCAAAATTATGACAGTAGAAGAAATCTGCCATAGTTGACTCCATCTTGCTTCTAACCTCCAAGCAAAGGCAGGAATGACCTGCCTTTGGTCATTCCTGGGCATAGGCCAAGCTCACTTTGGGAGAAATTTAGTTTATAGTTTAACCTTAAAACAAGGATGATAATAGCCCTGTCCAAAACTAAACTACCTTTGTAAAACTGATGAAAGTTCACAAAGTTAGGATTATGAGAGGGGCCTGAATTATGCTAAGATGTAGGTGTAGTTTCTATAATTACTTACTACTTAGGAGTTATGTGGCCAGAGGTCACAAGATTTGTGACTTTTCCAATTGCTCCTATAGAAAACATCACTATTGCAGAACCAAAGATTGGTCTTTTGAAATGTTTTTCAGGCTCACTCCACCCAGTCCTGTGACTCATGACTCAACTGGTCCTGTGGACCCCCCAATCAAGAGATGGACTCAGCTCATGAGGACCATTTTCCATACCCCTATGACTGCCTCTGCAACCAACCAGCAACACCCATCACCTAGTCCCCTGCCCACCATACTATCCTTGAAAATCTCTAATCTTCAAGCCTTCAGGGAGACTGATTTGAGTAATAACTCTATCTTCTGTGTGTCTGGCCTCGTGTTAATTAAACTCTTTCTTTACCGCAATGCCATGGTCTCAGTGAACTGGCTTTGTCTGTGCAGCCGCCAGAAATAACCCACTGGGCAATTACAATAACCTATATTTCAACTGGGGGGTGAGCTAGGTAGTGGTGGTGGTGTCTCTGTTACATGCTATTATTCAGTCACTCAGGCTGATAAATGCTCTATCCTCAGCATAGGGCTTCCATTGTCCCTTAGGACATTGACATACAGCTGGCTAGGGGTGGAAGTAGAGGGAATGGAGGTTTTAATGGGCCAGGCTTGGGAGTGGCATTCCTCACTTCTGCACATATTCCATTGGCTTGTCTATAGCTCAGTCATGCAGCCATATCTATCCAACTTCAGGGGAGGCTGGGGAGTAGCGTTCAGCTTTGTTCCCAGGAGAGAAGGAGAATGGGTTTTATGAGCAGTTAGCCAGTCTCTGTCACACGTATGTATTTTCATAATTAAAAGTAACACCCAAAGAGTAAAGTTGCTATCTATAATTTCCAAATTTGCAGAAGAACAAAAGGGACCCTAGAAATCTTTAGCCATCCAAAAGAAGGCAAAAAAAGAGTATCAAGGAAAGAGGATGGCAAACAGAAAATGTAAAAGAAGATGGTAGAAATCACAAGTTGGTAATCACAATATATGTAAATATATTAAACACATCCATTAAAAGGCTATGTGATTAGATTAAAACAATGTAGTTCTATGTGATGCTTATGAGACATACGTATAAAGCAAACCCAGACATAAAGTTGGAAAATTAGAGGCATAGAAAATGATATATTGGTCCAATATTAACAAAAAGAAAGCTTGGGTAGCAAGTATTGGTATTATATTAAAAAAGAAGCAATTATTTATAAGAATAAAGAAGAATCTGTTAAATTTACTTTTACTGTCCTATTGAAAGAATCATAATACTCTAAAACTACAGCCATGCATTGTGTAATGATGAGGTTACTTCCTGAGAAATGTAATGTTAGGCAATTTTGTCATTGTGTGAACATCATAGAATGTACTTATGCAAATCCAGATGGTATAGCCTACTACACATGTAGGCTATGTGGTATAGCCTATTGCTCCTAGGCTACTAACCTGCACAGCATGCAACTGTACTGAACACTGTAGAAAACTGTATGTAACACAGTGATATTTGTGCACCTAAACATAGAAAAGGTACAGTAAAAATACAGTACAAAAAAATAAAAACTAGTATACTTGTAGAGAGCAGTTACCATAAATGGAGCTTGCAGGGCCAGAAGTGGTCTGGGTAAGTCAGTGAGTGAGTGGTGATTGAATGTGAAGGCCTAGGACTTATTCCCATACTTTGCTCAATAAACATTATTACCTATAAAAGGTATAATCTAAACAGAAGCCAAGAACACAATAAATGCAGATCCCTTGTCTAACCTTCTTCTCACATGTCTAATTTATTCTCTGACTTTGGTTAGAATGAAATGACCCCAATTAAAAAAATTTAAATATCACCCAGAATAAATATTTGCTTTGGTCATAATCACAAACTTAATTGATAGAATTCATGTTTGTGTTTAGAAAAAGTCAACAGAACACCAGTTAGAATGGCAATCATTAAAAAGTCAGGAAACAACAGGTGCTGGAGAGGATGTGGAGAAATAGGAACACTTTTACACTGTTGGTGGGACTGTAAACTAGTTCAACCATTGTGGAAGTCAGTGTGGCGATTCCTCAGGGATCTAGAACTAGAAATACCATTTGACCCAGCCATCCCATTACTGGGTATATACCCAAAGGACTATAAATCATGCTGCTATAAAGACACATGCACACGTATGTTTATTGTGGCATTATTCACAATAGCAAAGACTTGGAACCAACCCAAATGTCCAACAATGATAGACTGGATTAAGAAAATGTGGCACATATACACCATGGAATACTATGCAGCCATAAAAAATGATGAGTTCATGTCCTTTGTAGGGACATGGATGAAATTGGAAACCATCATTCTCAGTAAACTATCGCAAGAACAAAAAACCAAACACCGCATATTCTCACTTATAGGTGGGAATTGAACAATGAGATCACATGGACACAGGAAGGGGAATATCACACTCTGGGGACTGTTGTGGGGTGGGGGAGGGGGGAGGGATAGCATTGGGAGATATACCTAATGCTAGATGACGAGTTAGTGGGTGCAGCGCACCAGCATGGCACATGTATACATATGTAACTAACCTGCACAATGTGCACATGTACCCTAAAACTTAAAGTATAATAAAAAAAAAAAAAAAGAAAAAGTCAACGGAAAAGTTTTGGAAAAAAAGCCACTTCCCTATTTCTCCTCCAGGGGTCTGTTGCTCATCTGGGGGCAACATAAAACTATGTTTAAATATGCATATTATTGATTTTACTAAGTAGTTCACTTACAAGCTCTGATTGAGCACTTATGATATGCCAAGCACTGTTAAGAACTGGGCTACAAAAACTATGAGGCCTGACTCATTCTTTTCAGGCACGAGCATACCAATACAGGAAACAGAAAAGTACAAGTTGCAGGAGGTGTATGTAGGAAATGCCATGAGAAGAAGCCCGTGGTACTATGTGACTGGGGACAGAGAGGCAAGTGTTTCTACAGGCAGAAGCCAAACCAGCTGCTGAGTAAATTTACCAGGTTTGCTTGATTCTTGTCATTAATTTTCAAATGAATAACTAATAAAGGAAGCTAAGTGGTCCATGCACAAATGTCTAGGGAGTTGTTCATACAAATTTCTTTGATTAGCTGGATTAAATCAGGTCAGTTTAAACATCCTCTGAAGAAACACCTCTGTTGGTAAGACTTTTCAGAAGGCTTCAGCTACAAATGGAAAACAGGCATCCTGGGAATAAACTGACTAGTACGTGTGAGCATCTCTTCAGTTACTTAGCTTAGTCATTGTTTCTAATGTTTTGTGGTCTCAAAGAACCATGTGAATCAACAAACCGCATATAACCAAGAACAGAAGGTTCTGGCTGAAGGATATTTTGTTTTTTTTTTCTTTCACAATATTAAAACAAAAGATTGAAGGACAGAACCTTAAAGATCAGAGATAGATAGATAGTTAGATAGACAGAATTTCTAGAGGCTAAAAGTTCCTTCCTCCTTCAACATTTACCTACTTTCAGAAGTGCTTTCCTAACATGAAATGTGCTCATTTTGCTAGAGGGCTGTTCTGGTTATTTATCACTATGTAATAAACCACACCAAAACTTAGTGGCTTAAAATAACATTGTTCATTCTGCCTACAAAACTGCAATTTGAACAAGGCTTGGTGTAGGATGACTGCTGTCTTTTTCACATGATTTCAGCTGGGGCGCTTTGACTGTGGCTGGTGGATCCACTTCTGAGATGGCTTGTTCAATGGCTAACAAGTTGGTGCTGATGGTTGGCTGGTAGCTCAGCTGGAAAACAAGGCTGGAGGCCTTGAGCTTCTCCATCAGGGTGCTTGGACCTCTCCACTACAATGCTTGGGTTTTCTCAAAACATGGTAGCTGGGTTCCAAGAGCAAGTATTCCAAGATCCAGAAAAAGAAACCATGCCAGTCTATTAAGGCCTAGGCTTAGAAACTGCCACAGCATTACTTCCATAATCTATTAGCCAAAGCAGACACAGAGCCTACCTGCATTCAAAGCAGACACAGAGCCCACCTGCATTCAATAGACCTCACCTCTATGGGAAGAATACGAAAGACTTTGTGGACATTTTTAATCTGCCACAAAGGCCAAAGCTCAAGCCCATTTCTGTCATTAGTAAGCACAATGAGAGTATTGGGGCCAAATATAGAGGAAGGGGAGTATCACACTAAGAAATAGAGGAGCTAGACGGATAAATCCAGAGACAGTAGCCTATAGCTTCCATAAATGATTTTACTGCAGTTTGATTAGTTCTACCCTTCCCAAAGAGTGCTAATGCTTTCGTACTTGTAGGGTATATTAGTCTGTTTTCACACTACAAAAAAGAACTACCTGGCCAGGTGCAGTGGCTCACGCCTGTAATCCCAGCACTTTGGGAGGCCGAGGCAGGCAGATTACCTGAGGTCAGGAGTTTGAAACCAGCCTGGCCAACATAGTGAAACCTCATCTCTACTGAAAATACAAAAATTAGCCGGGCATGGTTGTGTGTGCCTATAATCCCAGCTACTTGGGAGGCTGAGGGAGGAGAATTGCTTGGACCAGGGAGGCAGAGGTTGCAGTGAGCTGAGATCCCGCCACTGCACTTCAGCCTGGGTGACAGAGCGAGAATCCATCTCAAAAAATAACAAAAACAAAAAACAAACAATCAAAAAACAACAACAAAAAATCCCTACCCGGGCCTGGGTAATTAAGGAAGAAAAAAGGTTTAATTGACTCACAGTTCCACAGGCTGTACAGGAAGCATGGCTGGGGAGGCCTCAGGAAACTTACTATCATGGTGGAAAGTGAAGGAAAAGCAAGCACATCTTATCACGGTAGAAAAGGAGAGAGAGAGAAAGCGAAGAGGGAAGTGCCACACACGTTTAAACCATCAAATCTAATAAGAACTCACTCACTGTTATGAGACCAGCCAGGGGGAAATCCTCCTCCACGATCCAATGACCTCCCACCAGGTCACTCCCCTAACCCTGGGAATTACAATTTGACAGTTTGACATGAGATTTGGGTGGGGACACAGCCAAACCATATCACAAGGATACAGAGTCAGATGTAAAGGATGGTAAATTTTCCTGTCAGGTCAATTTTAGTGGACTCATTATTCTAGAAGTTGTCTCCTTTTTTTTTTTTTTTTCCTTTCTGTGCTTTTTTCTTGGGATAACTCTAGAATCCAATTTTGTTTCCTCCAATTTGCTACTCTAATTTTGTCCCCTTAGATTTATTGCTTTGTGCTCATTTCTTAAACTGACTATTGTATTTTCTTAATTCATTTAGTCCAAATAATGAGCTGTATCCTTTCTCCCTTTCTTTTATCTTATCTCCTCATACCCACTTCTCTGTAATTTAAATAGATTACAGATGTGATGAAAATTTTTGGCTACCTAATTTGATTCTCAAAGAACATATTGAGAAAACACATGGTTGATTTCAAATGCTTTATTATAGGGCAAAACCAAATGGAAATACCTTATCACCTTGAGTCCAAAGCAGTTCTTGTTAAAATCATTTATTTTATCAGGCAACGTGATACTACTGTGATAATTAGATGCATTAAACATAATTTTAGCTGTTTATTTGCATCTTAGAATATGTTGTCAGTTTTAAATTTATGAAGATGTTAAGGAGCATCAAAGTTAATTGATGGTTAATTGCATGTGGATAGAGGTCTTAAATTAGTCTTAACATAAAATCAGACTAATTGATCATCAATTATTCTAGATATTAAGGAAACCTTTAAAACACTGAATAATTATCTTGAGGTTTTTCATTGAGAATGTGTACATTTTTGGATACTTATTTTGGTCTTAATTTACCAAAAAGATTTTATGATTCATTTCCAAAGAAGAAAAAATAATTTTCCTTCTGTCTCTATTTTCCTCATTTTTCCCCTTAAATAACAAGTTACACAAAAGAAAAAAGATAACAAGATAACAAGGTTGTTTCACATCATTATTTGCTGAAGACCAGGTCTGAGAAGTACATGTTCCTATCTTCTTGTTACTTATGTACAAGATGAAAATCCTTAGATTAGAATCTCCTAATAGATGTAAGATCCCTATTAGTTAAAAACACACATTATTTTTCTCTGGATAGCTTATACACTGGCAGCACATGAAGATACAGTTGATTGGCTGAACAGGAGAACAACATTCTGTGGCTAAATCTATTCCACACACCAAAAATTGGATCTGGGCCTGAATGCTAATTAGGGATTTAGCACTGAGCACTTGTTGTACAGGAACTTACTGTAATAGGCAAAGTTCACCATTCTCTCTAGCTAAATAAACATATGTTAGAATATAGAAAAAATGTATTTCTTAAACCATATATCTTTCCAAATATCATGAACGGAATAAGAATTTAAAAAATATCTAGAAGTTGTGACTGGAGTGACAGGATCATTCATTTATTCACCCACTTGGCAAAATTATACATCTATTTGAGTTAGTTTTGGGGTCTCTGATGGAGACCAATAAATAGTACCTCCTTTCTTGACCAGGTTCTGAACAAATATGTTCAACAAATCACCAAATATTTATTAACTGCCTATTATATGGCAGGCACTATTTTAGAAGCTGGGATATAATCATTGAGCAAAACTGACATAAATTTCTGGTTATGTGGTATTTAAATTCTATTAAGAATAGGTATAATACAAAGAATGACCTTTATCCATAACAAAGGTTAGTTGGAAGAAGTAGGTCAGTTGAGACTCAGATTGTCTTTAAATTAAATCTCCGGATTTGTCACACTTTCCCATCTATTTCCCAGTAATACTGGGCTAAGACAGGCCTCCTCACGTTGGGGCAGAGCTCTGCCAACAACTAGCTCCTGAGAGGAAGAAAATGCAGAGAATGCCCAATTATTACCAAATCCATCAGTTGGATAAGCTCTTCCATATCCCCTGGGGAGAAATGAGTAAAGGGGAGAAAAGTAGAAAAAGTTTCATGGAGTGTTAGAGGTGTAGGGTAACCATATTCCCGTCTACATAGAATTATTGGGGATTTTGTCCTTCATTGCTCTCGATGGACCATGGGAACTCCAAGGCCAGGTAAAAAGCAAGGGTCAGCAAGCTTCCACTCTGTGGAATCACAGATAATAGCAACATTCAACACAACATACCTTGTTTCAGGTGAGATCAAATCTACAGTGTTTGCTAAGAGGCTATGATGGGTATCATGATAAGGTATTATGCTGGGCATCAAAGGGGAACACAAACATCACAAAGACACCCTGTAGCCCTTTAGGAGCTTTTATCTAATAGGGAACACAGACAGATGTTTACCAATGACAAAGATATATAGAGTGTGGTAAAAGTGTCTCTGGGAAGTATTTCGGCAATAGGAATTGTGAGAGTTTTCTGTAAGAATGTATTCGACCTAGGCCTTGAAGTTCCAGATCAAATGCTCCCTTTCCCATAGAGCCTTCTTTCATACCCACAGCAGGAATCAATCTCCTCTTCCTCACAATTCCCATGGCAATTTAACCAATATTTCTTCCACCCAAGTACTAACCAGGCCCTACCCTGCTTAGCTTCCAAGATCAGGCACATTCAGGGTGGTATGGCCATAGAACTTAACTAACATTTCTTATTGTGCTTATGATTCTTATACCTTATCTACTAGGTCATTGTAATGAATCTGTTATTTCTCTTTTATGCCACAAGCCATTAAAGACAGGAAACATATCTCACCTGCAGTAGGTATTTGAGAAACGTTTCTCAAGTTAATAAGCAATAAACCTATAATGGAGAAAATTTGTTGAGGTGGCTACTAATATTTCTCTTCCACACGTTTTTTTTTCCCTTATGAAAATTGAAGTGGTGGCATCTCCATGCCTCACCCTGTGTATGATTCCAACCACATAAGGAGAGGTGGCCCCAACCACTTAACTGCTTTGTCCATGCATTCAATCGTCCCTTTAAGTACCCTAGTTGCTTACTTTCTGAGTATTTGCCATTTGTGGCTTTTCTCATAGGACAGAAATTTCTGCCAGAATAATTGTATAGACCTTGATCCAGAGGGCAACAAATAAGAGCCATATGTTTTTGTGATTGCCTTCTATGAACAATTTGGGAGTATGGAGCTTCATTATGTTTTTTCTATTCTTTTTAATTTATTGTAGCTCTTTCTGAGATTTTATGGGCTATGCATGGTTTGAATAGCACACATATAATCAGAAACAGATTATAATAGTGCAACTAAGTTTTTTAGAGAAAAATTATCTGTGGCTGTTCTTTCTAAGTTTTAAAGTCTACCACCATTAAGATAACTATGAAAGATTTGCTGAGATATTTACTCTGTGGCCTGAAATAACAGACGAGCAATGTATGAATGGCACTTTAGAATCCTAAAGGATTCTATTTTCAAGAGCTTAAATTGGCACAACTAATTACCAGTGCCAGCAAATGCAGAGTGCTGAAAATATCATTTCCACACTACCTTTCAGATTTGTAAGTGTGGCTCTGGTCTGAGCTGGCAAGGCTTCTCTGAGTTTCACTTTACATGAAGTTGAATGTCTCAGTTGTGTGGTTTGGCTCCTGCTGAACTGCATTTAAAGCAATGGATGAAACTTCTTAGGTCTGAGGCTATGTGAATCAAATCTGATGAAAAGGCATATTGACGGGATTTCACTTATTTCTTCTCAAGTTCCCCAGCCCTGTGGTATCTTTAATTCCGGCTTGCTAGTGTAGTCTTCTATTCTTGTTTTTGCTAAACACTCTAGAATCCTTGTTAAAGAGATTTGAAATTTATTATATATGCACGGCCTCTTAAAAAGATGCCTTAGTAAGGTACTTTAAGTCCAGATGGCATGGAACTTAAATACCATTTTCCAAAGCATAGTGAATATTTTCCGTGATAACTTAGAATCCTGGATAATTCTGTGGGACATTTAGGAAAAGTCAAGAGAGTGGATATTATCAACTAGATAGTAAAATTTAGTAGGTCTGTGGTTTGGCTAAGTTAAACTGCTCCAAATAATAAACACAAAGAAATGTACTTCAGGATTCTCAGAGTTCTAAGTGATCCCCTCTTGCATTCATATTACTTAATGGGAATCATGTGCTTGCAATTTGGCATGCTCGAGAGCAGTGCTTCTCCATCAGGGGTGATGTTGTTATCCCTACTCCCACCCCTGGGGACCTTTGCAATGTCCAGGGACAGCGCTGGTTGCCACAACTGGTGGGGTAAGTGGTGGGGAAGGTGACTGGCTACAAGTGGCATCTACTGAGTAGAGGCCTAGGATGCTGCTAAACATCCTACAGGGCACAGAGCAGTACCCCTCACAAACAAGAGTTACCTGGCCCAAAATGTCAATCCTGCTCTGTTTAGAAACCCAGGTCTAGAGATAATTAAGAGGTAATTCTGATAGTTGTTCTTTATGAGTTTTTACATTTATAGGAGGAAGGGAGAGAGGGAGGGAGAGAGAGAGAAATTTTGCTATAGCAGTCATTTAAATGGGATTTACATTTATAGTTACAATTTTCAATGTAAATATACATTCGTGGGTTTTATTTTTGCCTTAAATGCCACTGTGATTAAAGAAATCTGTGAAAGGTGAGAATTCTCCCAAAGGTGACAATTATCAAGTTGAGAATTGATTTTTCAGGTCTTGGCTCTTGGGCTACATATGACTTGTTACCTAGAGAGATGCTTTTCTGGCAATATTCAGGAATATTCAATACAAAACTTGGGGCACTCACTGTGGGTCAGACACTGCAGGGGCTCTGCTGGGTTTTAAATACTTGTGTTTTAATGATACTTGTGTTTTAATGATAGATGTACTGTACATCTCCACCTATATATGGCACTGTGGCCTGAATAAGCAGGTGCTAAAGGAGATAAGTCATCTGTAGAGCTCCATCCTGTAAAGCTATATTAGCTTAAAGGTTACAACATCATGTCTTTGAAATCTTCCCTTTCTTCTTTATTCCCATTGCTGCCCCAAGTCTTGTCTCTTATTAACTTTTGTCCACCACTAGAGTTCTACATCATTTCTTTTTTGGTCTTCCACTTCTATTTCTGCAACCCAATAGCAATCAGCATTTTTGAAGGTTAATGATTAATTTTGAACCCATCAGTCCTCAGCTCAAAACCTTTCAATTTTCACTGCCTACCCAACAAAGCCTGAATGTTTATCATTTTATAATCTCTCTATGCTGTCCCTAATTTTTCTTTCAAACATGTATTTTTATTGTTCTTCACACCTCCTACTCCCCAGCCAGACAGAACCACCTACCATTCTCTTACATGTCCTTCACTCTCCTGCCTTAGATGTTTTCACTTACTGGGTTCCATTTGCAAGAAACAGCTCCACACTTCCCATTACTGCCTGTGTATATCTTACTCTTTCTTCAAAGATCAAGACAAATGCACTGAGTTCAAATCTCTTCAGCTGGAAGTTCTCTGCCTTCTCTGAACTCTCCCTGCTTTGAATTTCTCTTTTTCTCTTAAGATACAAAATATTTTTGTTCTTTATTTATAAACCCTGTGTTATTCCTTCAGGGGAAAAAAGAAACCTGTGTGAAAAGGAGAATGGCAGTATGATATAGAGCAGTGATTCTCAAACTTTCTTATGTGTGCAAATCACATGGAATCTTATTAAAACCAGGTTCTGAACATGGACACAAGGAGGGGAACATCACACACTAGGGCCGTTGGGGATTTGGGGGAAGAGGAGGGAGAGCATTAGGACAAATACCTAATGCATTTGGGGCTTAAAACCTAGATGACAGGTTGATAGGTGCAGCAAACCACCATGGCACATGTATACCTATGTAACAAACCTTCACATTCTGCACACGTATCTCAGAACTTAAAGTCAAATAAAATAAACAAACAGAAACAAACAAATAAACACACAAAAAACAAAACCCCAGGTTCTGATTTAGTAAGTCTGGGCTGGGAATGAGAGTCTGCATTTCTAACAAATTTCTAGGTTGCTGCTGCTGCTCTTGTTGCTCCATAAGCCACACTATGAGTAGCAAGGGTGTACAGGATTTGGAATACAACTCAACTTGTAACTTGCTATCCTGCTAGCTCCTGAAGCCACTATCCTGTTATCCTAAAGCCACTAGCCAGTTAGAAGAAGAAATTCTAGATCTTGGTTTCAAACTCCCTCTCAGTTATTATGAATGGCTTGATAATGATGCTCTGTGACTAGTGTCTGGGTTGGGGGAATCTTGGAACAAGCGGCACTTAAGTGAGTGTCAGACTTCAGCCTTCTTACCCAACTTTTATCACGGGTGTTCAAGTTTCCCATGATCTTCTGCGCTGGTACCTGGTTTTCCCTTAGTCACCTGCTAGAACTAAGGCCCAACTTCTAATTTCTGTTGGCTAGTGTGGCCAATCCCATGCCTCCAGGACTAGCTCTTTTCCTGCTCTTCTTTGTATCACCTGAAATATATTTCCTGGCTTGGATGCTGAGGCCTTAGTTGCCTGCCCCTCTCTATTTCTCTGCCCTTCCTCAGGTAGACTTCTGTATTGTTAGGTCCCAGTAGGATTGAGAGTACTGATTCATTATTTCGATGTGTATTTGAGTGTTTACTATGAGCCAGCACTGTACTGTCTTCAGCCCCAATTAGTTTAATCCATTTCCTTGTCCAAATCCCTATTTCCTGCTGAGAACTTCCTGACCTGGTTCATACTGCTTACAGCATTATTTACATTATGAACTTTTAATGATTGTGAGGTTTAAAAGGATTAATGATTGTGAAAGCCCCCTTTAAGCTAAATGCTAACATGATGTGATTATTTTGTATTATAATGTATACGAGTACACACAAAAATGTATATTAAATAAGTCTAATTTCTTGACTTCATGTAAGCCTAAAAGGAGATTTCTTGTATGCAATAAAGACTCACAGGAGGAAAATATTCAGTAATAAATCTCTGATCTAGGAGTATCAATACAACTAAGTTTGGCTTCATGCACAGGTGACTTGATGGACATCTACATGTATTTTCACCCAAGCATATCTTCCCAGATAAGATGTTACAGTACCTGAAATAGTCACCATTAGGGATTCTCTTCTTGGAGAAAATAGCTGTGCTAGTTTCTGGCTAAAAAGAAATGTTCTTACAAGCAGGTAGTTTTTATGAGTTGTTAATTCCTTTGAGGGGATCTAATTATCAGATTAGTAGCTATCAATTTTGGTAAAAGAAAGCAGGACCCAAAAGGGAAGAAAGACTAAAAAGCAAGGAGATCTTGAGGCAAGAAAGAGACGAAAATCTTAGAGAATAGGCCTCAGCATTCTAGTTGGCAGGGCAGGAGAGATCACCTTTGAAGGTGTGCCTGGCACAATAGGTGTAGCAAGCCTGTGCTTGTAGAGGGAGGAACCAAAAATTGGAATATCTTTTGGAAGTGTTGTCTGAGTCAGCTCTGGGTGCTATAACAAAATACCATAAACTGGGCTTAAATAACAGAAATTAGTTTTCTCACAGTTCTGGAGGGTGGACGTCCAAGACCAGGGTCCCAGCAAGTTTGGATTCGAGTGAGGGCTCTCTTCTTGACTTGTAGACAGCTGTCTGAAAGACACTATCTTCCTCATTCGCTTCACGCATTTGTGTTTCCTGTGTTGAGAAGGAGCTGTGACTCAACTGAGCATAATTAAAAACTTATTTTACAGCAGATGGTTTTATCAATGCAACGCATAACTACATCACATTTTTTTGCATCCTTCTTTGGCTTGCTCTTGCTGGTATTCCCTATTCTATGGGCATCTAAATAACTTGCAATGTGGTCTTATAATGTTATATACACACAAAAAGAACTGACCCCTCAGTCTTTCAGCTTAAGATACACACTCTCCCACTAAATAAGTTTTCATTTAATAAATTGTTTATTTCTTCCTTGTGATTTGTAATAAATTGATGACAATATTTTTAGCTTCATTTTTGATTGTGGTAAAATACACAAAAAATTTACAATTTTAACCAATTTAAGTGTACAATTCAGTGACACTTAGTATATTCACAATATTGTGCACCAGTCATCACTGTGTAGTTCCATAACATTCTAATCATCCCAAAAGGAAATCCTGTACCCACTAAGCCGTCACTCCCCATTCCCCACTCCTCCCAGTTCCTGGAAAACACTAATTTATCTCTCTTTATGTATTTGCCTCTTCTGGATATTTCATATAAATGAATCACATGGTATGTGGCCTTTTGTAGTTGATTTCACTTAGCTTTCACTTAGTGTAATGTTTTCGAGGGTCATCCACGTTGTAGCATATATCAGTACTTTATTCCATTTTATAACTGAATAATAATAGTCTATTATATGGATATACCACATTTTGTTTATCCGTTTATCAGTTAGTGGGCATTTGGGTTGTTTTAGTCTTCTGGCCACTGTAAATTATGCTGCTATGAACATTCATGTACACATTTTTTGTTTGGACATGTGGTTTCAGTTTTTTTGAGTATATACCTAGGATTGCATTTGTTGACTCGTATGGTAATTCCATGTTTAACTTATCAGGGAATCACCTAATTGTTTTCCATAGCAGCTGCCCCTTTTACGTTCTCACTAGCAACATATGAGGGCTCCAGTTTTTCTCCTCTTCCCAGCATTCGTTATTTTCCATTTATTTGAATATAGCCACCCTAGTGGGTAAGAAATAGTATCTTGTGTGGTTTTAATTTGCATTTCCCCAATGTCTAATGGCATTTAGCATCTTTTCATGTGCTTGTTGGCTATTTTTTATATTTTTGGAGAACTGTCTATCCAAGCACTTAACCAATTTTAAAAACTGGGTTGTGTCTATTTTTTGTTGATTTGTAAGAGTTCTTTATATATTCTGGATACCAAACTCTCATTACACATATAATGTGCACATATTTTTTCCATTCTGGGATTGTATTTTCACTCTCTTGATAATGTTCTTTAATGAACAGAAGTTTTAAATTTTGACGAAATCCAATTTACCTATTTTTCTTTCCTTGCTTGTGCTTTTGATGTCATAGCTGAGAAACCATTTGCCAAATCCAAGGTAATTAAGATTTATTTCTATGTTTTCTTTTAAGATATTTATGTTTAAATAAAGTTTTAGTGCTTAAATTGAGGTCTTTAATCAGTTTGGGGTTAATTTTTGTGTATGGGGTCCAACTTCATTCTTTTGCATCTAGTTGTCCCAGCATTAGTTTTTGAAGATTATTCTCTTCTCATTAGATGATCTTGACAACCATGTCAACTCTAAATTGACATAAATGTGACGGTTTATTTTTGAATTCTCAATTATACTTCATGGATCTATATGTCTGTCCTTATGCCAGCATGCTAGCTATTTGACTACTGTAGCTTTGTAGCAAGTTTTGAAATCAGGAGATGATACTGTCCTTTGTTTTTACTTTCTTTCATTGAGTAAATTAGTCTCGGTTCAGATGCTACTTTTCTTTCTTTCTTATATTGTATGTGGTGAGACCACAAACTTGCCAATAGCTGTGGAGAAGGGTCTTTGGGTGCATACATGAAAAGGAAGGAGAGCATTTGTGATATTACTTGCAGTTCTCTATGCTTCAAATCTTTAAGTGAAAGCCAAATGCAATGGGAATTTTATAGTTGTACATAGGCATTACACTACGTGTTTTTGCTCCTGTGTATTTATGCAACCATGATGCTATTTCTATAAGATAGATTCCTTGAAATGTGATGGCTATGTATCCTTAAAAATGTGGTAGGACTTGCAATATACTGTTATCAGTTCTTATTTGGGCTAAGGAAATATGAAAGACTAACAGCAATGCCAGCAATGATGTTGTAAAGGATTTTATAAAGAGAATACTAAGTCACAAAGTGATAGAATGAACATCATCATCAGCAATCATTTCCATGTGGTGTTAATTTACACACAAATGAGAATTGAAGCCATGCCTTTGCTCATGTTGTTTCCTCTCTTCCTGCACAGTCTCCTGGTAAATAATGATTTACAGGAAGCAAGCCTTGTTTTTCAGGTAAGTCTTCTCACTGTCTCTAGACTACCTTTTCTAATTCCTTTTCCCCCCAGCCTCACTCTAGAATAAAAGATTCTCACTTTGGTGATGCTTTCTTCCTTTGCCCTATTGTTTTTAGAGATGTCTATCATAACATCTGCTTCTTTTATTTGTTCCAGTTGTTTGCTTGCTTGTTGTTAAGTAAGAACATATTTCTTACTCATCTTTATGTCCCCAGTTGTTGAATGACAGAATAAGTGAAGGAAATAGGACTGCATCAGATTGTCCAGTGAGGGAATGGAGATTGAATGAAATGGGAATGAAAATTTAAATAAGATTACTATAATTAGTGGTAATTAACAAGATTACTATAAATTATATTCTAATTTCTAGAATTAGCACTCAAATAGTATATTATTCAAATGCATCTGTAAAGAAAGGAAGGCTTGGCTCTTTCAGAGATGAATATGGTTTAGAAATTTTGTTGTTTTCACAGAATGGAAGGTTTACTGAAGGAAATAGCAGAAGCATTAGTGGAGAGATAAGATAAAATATCATTTCTTAAGCTAAGACTTAAGGAATACTCTATGGTTCAAGTTCAAAAACCATCAAGGTTTCTGGGAATTCACTAGTGGAGTGACAGGAGTGAGATAAATGTAATTCTGAAGTAAATGTCAGTAAAAATAAAATAAGAGAAAATAGTTTAAAATACACTTCTATTATATTTCTATTTATACAAAATAGTCTTCTTTATTATTTTATTATATATACTTACAACTATGCAAAATAGGCTCTATAAGTATATCTTTCTACTTTCTCTTTCATCAATTCACATACTTAGATGTGGCATAAATTAGATGACATATTTTTACTAGTAAACTGATAATATATTATTATTGAGTTACATTTTTTAAGAAAATTTTTTTTTATTCAATCCACCTATTCCCTGGCTGCCTTGTCATAGCTGCTAATATTTCTGGTGCTATATGTTAATATCTGATTGAAAATTATCACAGAACTTCCTTGAATTTCTACGTGAAAGTCACAATTGGTGCAAGTGAGTGCTGAGGTGGTCCAATGAGTTTCTCATCAAATTGACCACATCCATGGATGGGATGAGGTACAGGCTGGGGAGATAAGCAAAATTATTGATCACTTGCCATCATGAGTCTTACTGTAACACAAGGAAATTATAAAACGTCAATAGAGGAGAAAAAAAATTTTAACACTAAATCTCAACCCTAATGTAGAAAATAATTATATTGGGAGTATACAAGGTTAAGTGTTCTTTAAATAAAGGAAGTTGAAGACAGTTACCCTTATATTTGCCAACTTCTTTTAGGGCCACTATTGCATTAATTTCATTTGCTGAGGATGGTAGTATTAAGACTAATATATAACAAGTCCTCTGACTTGCTGAACCAGCTCATGGCTCTAGATCTGCTATTGTGTGAATTTATGATGCAATCTTGTTAGTTTGGTCATATCCCTGAGACCAAAATGACCCTTCTGCTCTGTCTTTTGTAACTGTCTGAAGTGCTAGATGTTTGTGTAAACATATCAAATGGTGAGGGCTGAGCCAATTTAACATGCTGTTTGCTCCCTCAAGCATTGGAGAAGTTTGGCTCAACATTTCAAACTGATTTCCCTGAAGTATTTTGGATCCCTTGACAATGATGCAGTTTAGTGTTTTCATTAAATAGAAATTTATCTTGACAGGTGGATACAATTTTATTCCCACCGACCTATTTATAATCTTTTAAGAGTGTCTTAAAAGTGCTTCTTTCAGAAATTTGGAATTTACTGCAAAATTAAAGGGCTCCTAGCCTCCAAAATTACTTAATACTGTTCAAAGTACTCAAGACAGTGCAAACTCATGGAGGAAGGCTTGGATCTAGGGGTGCATTTAGGGGTGATGTTACTTCTGTTGGAACCATGGATTGGGCAGGATTTCCAGGGGAAATTAACCAGGGAGTGGTTGCCTAAAGGAATACATGTGAAACATATATCCATTTTAGTGTTCAATAAATACTGTTGGTTGAATGAATTATGTTTTTGTGTTCTTCTTAATGAAATTCTACATATAACTTTTTATCAATTTAGAGGGAGGGCATAGGGAAAGATAAGACATGCTACTGCAATAACAAAAAGGCTTATTGTTTTGCATTTGAGTAACAATACTGAACCATCCACAATGACATTTTTCACTCTACTTAATATTTACATGATTACCTACTATGTGTAGATATGTTTGGGACCAAGATTATTCTATCTATAAGTAATTTTTGAATCATATTATAATCTTACTGATTTATAGTTAATATTGGATGAATAAATGATAGATTATCTGAATTGTCAAGAGGTAGGTACTAGTGATGTAACAAGAGAGAGTTTATGTTCCTTTTTAATTTGTAGTCTGAGGCTAAGTTAGCAGTTAATACATGAACATGATCTACTGTTAGGTTGAATTGAACATCTCTGGTTACACTGGATGCTCAACGGGGCACCAAACACATGGCAGGTAGTTTACTGGATGACTAGCATAGGATAGCTTATTAATATTAGTATATTAAAGTCCACATTACTGACAACCGAAAGTGATTTGGAGAAGATGATAGTTTTTACCACATGTACTTTCCAAAATATGCTTGGGACATCCTTTCATTTTAGCAGAAATTCTAGGATCTCGATTGAACTTATTGGAAGATTTTGAAGTAAGTAAGCTAAAGATCAACTATGAAATGAAGACAAAGTCACGGTAGAGATGTCTTAGAAGCTATACGTTTCACTTTACTGAAGAAAATATTTAGGAAAATAAAAATTTATTTCATTTAGGAAAGAGTTCCCACCAGGAGAATAAAATATCAAATATCATTTCTTCTTAGATGACGAAAATGTTCTGGAATTAAATAGTTTTGAAGGTTGCAAAACTTTGTGACTATACTAAAAACCATGGAATAGTACACTTGAAAATGGTGCATTTTATGGTATATGAAGTATTGCTCAATAAAAAAGAATATTAACAAATATGTGAGAATAGTGTTATATATTGCATTATTAAGGGTTAAAGTAGGAGGAGCCAAGATGGCCGAATAGGAACAGCTCTGGTCTACAGCTCCCAGCGTGAGCAACGCAGAAGACGGGTGATTTCTGCATTTCCATCTGAGGTACCAGGTTCATCTCACTAGGGAGTGCCAGACAGTGGGTGCAGGTCAGTGGGTGCGTGCACCATGCGTGAGCTGAAGCAGGGTGAGGCATTGCCTCACTCAGGAAGCGCAAGGGGTCAGGGAGTTCCCTTTCCTAGTCAAAGAAAGGAGTGACTGACGGCACCTGGAAAATTGGGTCACTCCCACCTGAATACTGCACTTTTCCGATGGGCTTAAAAAACGGCGCACCACGAGATTATATACCGCACCTGGCTCGGAGGGTCCTACGCCCATGGAGTCTCGCTGATTGCTAGCACAGCAGTCTGAGATCAAACTGCAAGGCGGCAGCGAGGCTGGGGGAGGGGCGCCCGCCATTGCCCAGGCTTGCTTAGGTAAACAAAGCAGCCAGGAAGCTCGAACTGGGTGGAGCCCACCACAGCTGAAGGAGGCCTGCCTGCCTCTGTAGGCTCCATCTCTGGGGGCAGGGCACAGACAAACAAAAAGACAGCAGTAACCTCTGCAGACTTAAATGTCCCTGTCTGACAGCTTTGAAGAGAGCAGTGGTTCTCCCAGTACGCAGCTGGAGATCTGAGAACGGGCAGCAGACCGCCTCCTCAAGTCAGTCCCTGACCCCTGACCCCCGAGCAGCCTAACTGGGAGGCACCTCCCAGCAGGGGCACACTGACATCTCACACGGCAGGGTATTCCAACAGACCTGCAGCTGAGGGTCCTGTCTGTTAGAAGGAAAACTAACAAACAGAAATGACATCCACACCAAAAACCCATCTGTACATCACCATCATCAAAGACCAAAAGTAGATAAAACCACAAAGATGGGGAAAAAACAGAGCAGAAAAACTGGAAAGTTTAAAAAGCAGAGCGCCTCTCCTCCTCCAAAGGAACGCAGTTCCTCACCAGCAACGGAACAAAGCTGGACAGAGAATGACTCTGACGAGCTGAGAGAAGAAGGCTTCAGACGATCAAATTACTCTGAGCTACAGGAGGACGTTCAAACCAAAGGCAAAGAAGTTGAAAACTTTGAAAAAAATTTAGAAGAATGTATAACTAGAATAACCAATACAGAGAAGTGCTTAAAGGAGCTGATGGAGCTGAAAACCAAGGCTCGAGAACTACGTGAAGAATGCAGAAGCCTCAGGAGCCGATGCGATCAACTGGAAGAAAGGGTATCAGCGATGGAAGATGAAATGAATGAAATGAAGCGAGAAGGGAAGTTTAGAGAAAAAAGAATGAAAAGAAATGAGCAAAGCCTCCAAGAAATATGGGACTATGTGAAAAGACCAAATCTACGTCTGATGGGTGTACCTGAAAGTGATGGGGAGAATGGAACCAAGTTGGAAAACACTCTGCAGGATATTATCCAGGAGAACTTCCCCAATCTAGCAAGGCAGGCCAACGTTCAGATTCAGGAAATACAGAGAACGCCACAAAGATACTCCTCGAGAAGAGCAACTCCAAGACACATAATTGTCAGATTCACCAAAGTTGAAATGAAGGAAAAAATGTTAAGGGCAGCCAGAGAGAAAGGTCGGGTTACCCTCAAAGGGAAGCCCATCAGACTAACAGCGGATCTCTCCGCAGAAACCCTACAAGCCAATATTGTAGGGCAATATTCAACATTCTTAAAGAAAAGAATTTTCAACCCAGAATTTCATATCCAGCCAAACTAAGCTTCATAAGTGAAGGAGAAATAAAATACTTTACAGACAAGCAAATGCTGAGAGATTTTGTCACCACCAGGCCTGCCCTAAAAGAGCTCCTGAAGGAAGCGCTAAACATGGAAAGGAACAACCAGTACCAGCCGCTGCAAAATCATGACAAAATGTAAAGACCATCGAGACTAGGAAGAAACTGCATCAACTAACGAGGAAAATCACCAGCTAACTTCATCATGACAGGATCAAATTCACACATAACAGTATTAACTTTAAATGTAAATGGACTAAATGCTCCAATTAAAAGACACAGACTGCCAAATTGGATAAAGAGTCAAGACCCATCAGTGTGCTGTATTCAGGAAACCCATCTCACGTGCAGAGACACACATAGGCTCAAAATAAAAGGATGGAGGAAGATCTACCGAGCAAATGGAAAACAAAAAAAGGCAGGGGTTGCAATCTTAGTCTCTGATAAAACAGACTTTAAACCAACAAAGATCAAAAGAGACAAAGAAGGCCATTACATAATGATAAAGGGATCAATTCAACAAGAAGAGCTAACTATCCTAAATATATATGCACCCAATACGGGAGCACCCAGATTCATAAAGCAAGTCCTGAGTGACCTACAAAGAGACTTAGACTCCCACACATTAATAATGGGAGACTTTAACACCCCACTGTCAACATTAGACAGATCAACAAGACAGAAAGTCAACAAGGATACCCAGGAATTGAACTCAGCTCTGCACCAAGCAGACCTAATAGACATCTATAGAACTCTCCCCCCCAATCAACAGAATATACATTTTTTTCAGCACCACACCACACCTATTCCAAAATTGACCACATAGTTGGAAGTAAAGCTCTCCTCAGCAAATGTAAAAGAACAGAAATTATAACAAACTATCTCTCAGACCACAGTGCAATCAAACTAGAACTCAGGATTAAGAATCTCACTCAAAGCCGCTCAACTACATGGAAACTGAACAACCTGCTCCTGAATGACTACTGGGTACATAACGAAATGAAGGTAGAAATAAAGATGTTCTTTGAAACCAACGAGAACAAAGACACAACATACCAGAATCTCTGGGACGCATTCAAAGCAGTGTGTAGAGGGAAATTTATAGCACTAAATGCCCACAAGAGAAAGCAGGAAAGATCCAAAATTGACACCCTAACATCACAATTAAAAGAACTAGAAAAGCAAGCGCAAACACATTCAAAAGCTAGCAGAAGGCAAGAAATAACTAAAATCAGAGCAGAACTGAAGGAAATAGCGACACAAAAAACCCTTCAAAAAATTAATGAATCCAGGAGCTGGTTTTTTGAAAGGATCAACAAAATAGATAGACCACTAGCAATATTAATAAAGAAAAAAAGAGAGAAGAATCAAATAGACACAATAAAAAATGATAAAGGGGATATCACCACCGATCCCACAGAAATACAAACTACCATCAGAGAATACTACAAACACCTCTACGCAAATAAACTAGAAAATCCAGAAGAAATGGATAAATTCCTCGACACATACACTCTCCCAAGACTAAACCAGGAAGAATTTGAATCTCTGAATAGACCAATAACAGGATCTGAAATTGTGGCAATAATCAATAGCTTACCAACCAAAAAGAGTCCAGGACCAGATGGATTCACAGCCGAATTCTACCAGAGGTACAAGGAGGAACTGGTACTATTCCTTCTGAAACTATTCCAATCAATAGAAAAAGAGGGAATCCTCCCTAACTCATTTTATGAGGCCAGCATCATTCTGATACCAAAGCCTGGCAGAGACACAACCAAAAAGAGAATTTTAGACCAATATCCTTGATGAACATTGATGCAAAAATCCTCAATAAAATACTGGCAAAACGAATCCAGCAGCACATCAATAAGCTTATCCACCATGATCAAGTGGGCTTCATCCCTGGGATGCAAGGCTGGTTCAATATACACAAATCAATAAATGTAATCCAGCATATAAACAGAGCCAAAGACAAAAACCACATGATTATCTCAATAGATGCAGAAAAGGCCTTTGACAAAATTCAACAACGCTTCATGCTAAAAACTCTCAATAAATTAGGTATTGATGGGACATATTTCAAAATAATAAGAGCTATCTAAGACAAACCCACAGCCAATGTCATACTGAATGGGCAAAAACTGGAAGCATTCCCTTTGAAAACTGGCACAAGACAGGGATGCCCTCTCTCACCACTCCTATTCAACATAGTGTTGGAAGTTCTGGCCAGGGAAATTAGGCAGGAGAAGGAAATAAAGTGTATTCAATTAGGAAAAGAGGAAGTCAAATTGTCCCTGTTTGCAGATGACATAATTGTATATCTAGAAAACCCCATTGTCTCAGCCCAAAATCTTCTTAAGCTGATAAGCAACTTCAGCAAAGTCTCAGGATACAAAATCAATGTACAAAAATCACAAGCATTCTTATACACCAACAACAGACAAACAGAGAGCCAAATCATCAGTGAACTCCCATTCACAATTGCTTCAAAGAGAATAAAATACCTAGGAATCCAACTTACAAGGGATGTGAAGGACCTCTTCAAGGAGAACTACAAACCACTGCTCAAAGAAATAAAAGAGGATACAAACAAATGGAAGAACATTCCATGCTCATGGGTAGGAAGAATCAATATCGTGAAAATGGCCATATTGCCCAAGGTAATTTACAGATTCAATGCCATCCCCATCAAGCTACCAATGCCTTTCTTCACAGAATTGGAAAAAACTATTTTAAAGTTCATATGGAACCAAAAAAGAGCCCGCATTGCCAAGTCAATCCTAAGCCAAAAGAACAAATCTGGAGGCATCACACTACCTGACTTCAAACTATACTACAAGGCTACAGTAACCAAAACAGCATGGTACTGGTACCAAAACAGAGATATAGATCAATGGAACAGAACAGAGCCCTCAGAAATAATGCCGCATATCTACAACGATCTGATCTTTGACAAACCTGAGAAAAACAAGCAATGGGGAAAGGATTCCCTATTTAATAAATGGTGCTGGGGAAAACTGGCTAGCCATATGTAGAAAGCTGAAACTGGATCCCTTCCTTACACCTTATACAAAAATCAATTCAAGATGGATTAAAGACTTAAATGTTAGACCTAAAACCATAAAAACCCTAGAAGAAAACCTAGGCAATGCCATTCAGGACATAGGCATGGGCAAGGACTTCATGTCTAAAACACCAAAAGCAATGGCAACAAAAGCCAAAATTGACAAATGGGATCTAATTAAACTAAAGAGCTTCTGTACAGCAAAAGAAACTACCATCAGAGTGAACAGGCAACCTACAAAATGGGAGAAAATTTTTGCAACCTACTCATCTGACAAAGGGCTAATATCCAGAATCTACAATGAACTTAAACAAATTTACAACAAAAAAACAGACAACCCCATCAAAAAGTGGGCAAAGGACATGAACAGACACTTCTCAAAAGAAGACATTTATGCAGCCAAAAAACACATGAAAAAATGCTCATCATCACTGGCCATCAGAGAAATGCAAATCAAAACCACAATGAGATACCATCTCACACCAGTTAGAATGGCAATCATTAAAAAGTCAGGAAACAACAGGTGCTGGAGAGGATGTGGAGAAATAGGAACACTTTTACACTGTTGGTGGGACTGTAAACTGGTTCAACCATTGTGGAAGTCAGTGTGGTGATTCCTCAGGGATCTAGAGCTAGAAATACCATTTGACCCAGCCATCCCATTACTGGGTATATACCCAAAGGACTATAAATCATGCTGCTATAAAGACACATGCACACGTATGTTTATTGCGGCACTATTCACAATTGCAAAGTCTTGGAACCAACCCAAATGTCCAGCAATGATAGACTGGATTAAGAAAATGTGGCACATATACACCATGGAATACTATGCAGCCATAAAAAATAATGAGTTCATGTCCTTTGTAGGGACATGGATGAAATTGGAAATCATCATTCTCAGTAAACTATTGCAAGAACAAAAAACCAAACACCGCATGTTCTCACTCATAGGTGGGAATTGAACAATGAGATCACATGGACACAGGAAAGGGAACATCACACTCTGCAGACTGTTGTGGGGTGGGGGGGAGGGGGGAGAGATAGCTTTGGGAGATATATCTAATGCTAGATGACGAGTTAGTGGGTGCAGTGCACCAGCATGGCACATGTATACATATGTAACTAGCCTGCACAATGTGCACATGTACCCTAAAACTTAAAGTATAATAATAATAAAAAAAAAAATAAAAAGATAAAAAGAAAGAAAAATTCAGGAAGCATTGACACCAAGGAATGAATAAATTTAGTAAAGATCTTTACTCTTGTTTTGAAAAAAAAAAAAGACGTTATAGCTTTCAGCTCTGGAAGTTCTATTTGTTTTTCTTTTCAATAGTTTCCATTTCTCTTTTCATTATGTTCATATTTTCCCTAAAATCCTTGAAAATATTTATAATAGTGTTATTAAAAGCCCTTCTCTGTTAATTCCAAAAAAAAGGGTTAAAGTAATGCATTAGCCCTATAAGATTCAAATTTCATGCTATTTCTAAGTGCTTGAGAATGAAATCCAGGGAACATTGGCTTCTTATTGGAGGTGTCTTAGCAATCTTAGTGAAGGAAGAGCATGCAAAGATTAAAGTCATGTGACAGTCATTGTACTATGAATGTAGGTATTTTGTTTATGGTATTTTAAAGCTAACATTCAAATTGAACAATTGCCTTTAAGCAATACAGTCCAATAGTTGAGGTACCAGTAGTTGAGAGACCACAAACCTCTAGAAACTAGAAATAGTAATATTTTGATTACAAAGTTTCCATCTACTAACCACAGTGGCAACAATCTTTGTAAAAAGCTGTGATAATCAGAGTTAAAGGTAGCTTTGATGACATTAGTTAAGCAGAATTACTCAAGAAGGAAGGGAAAAGACTCTTATAATTCATAAAAATAATTAAATGTTTAAGAAAACAATGAGAAATGATGATTACTTGAAAAAAATTTTAGTGAGAGAATAAAAAAATCATTGTGTACACTTCAGAATGCCAATGGCATACTTTGCAAGAGTGCTGTTTGAGGTGAAAATGTAGAGGAATGGTCCAGGAGTCTAGTCATGGCAACACATCTAAGTGTTGGTATGCTTTTGGGAAATTAATTTGAATTCCCTGAGTTTGCTTATCTTTACTTGGATACTTACTTGGATAGCCTTACTTGGTTACAGGACAGAGAGAGCAGATGATCAATACAATTTCCTTCCTGTTCTAAAATCCTATTCTTTTAATTAATCAAGAGACAATGATTGATAGATGTATAAATTTAAAGTTGCCTCTAGATTACTTAGCTAGAAAAATAACCTGGAAGTTGAATTAGATTTAAATAGCTATAAGCACTTTTAGAAACAATAAGGCAACTTAAATTGAGATTTTTTTATAAATCAAAATTGGAATTAAAAATATGTACTTTAATGCCCTACATTTTAACTCTCCAGGTGACATTATAAGCACTTCAATACAGTCAACTCAAAAATAGTGTATCTGTGAATGCTTGATATTAAAAGAGGCTATCCCCTTCATCATTTAGCAAATACTTGTTGAGCACCTGTGATAAACCAGGCACAGTTCCAGGCCCGTCCTTGCCCTTATGGAGCTTACATTCTTGTGGTGAGAACAGGCCATAAATGACAAACATAATAAATACATAAATTATGTTATATGTTAGAAGGCGATAATTATGGAAAAACAGTTAAAAGGGTATTTTTATTTCTGGGGGTAAAGTGCAATCTTAAATAGGTGGTTAGGTGTAGATAATATTTACTTATAGCCTCAGAATATAGGTTTAATATACTCATTTATTCAGTAATTTAACAAATATTCATTGAGCACTTACTATATTGTAGTGTTTGCGTCAGGAGCTAGGAGAAAGGGAGTATGGTGCATGATTGCATGGAGCTTCTATTCTAATAAGGGAGACAGATGTTAAATAAATCCACAATACATGTGCAAGTACACATTGTTTTAAGTGTAATGAAAGGAAAGAGCTGGAGGGAGCCTACTTTATGTGAAGGATTAGAGAGAGCCAATCTCTCTGGGACAGGAATCTGAGTGAAGATATGTATTTGTGAAGAGTATTAAGGAGAGTAGTAGGTTTTACATTTTATTTCCAAATTCAGCAAGCTCTGTGCCTTCCTTTTTCAAAAAGCGGTCATGCTGAGAAACAGACGGCTTGTCTATTGGCAGCCTGCTTTTGTTTTGGCCTACAATGAGGTTTCTTTAAAAAGGAAAAAAAAAAACTTAAAAAAATCCTTCTTTCCACTGTTGTCCATTAGAAGAATTTGAAAAATCCAAGTTTTTGCTCTCTTAGGATCTTATAAAGAATCTACATGCTGAGCAGATGTGGAAAGTTCTGGAACATTTAAAATCCTTTGGCTTAATGGTGTATTGTGACTTTTTTTTCTGCACACCTTTCTCAGGTAGTAGCTGCAGTATCTACCATGGAGTACTCACTCACCTTTCTGTCCAGTAAAATTCAGGCCTCAAATATCCTTCTCATCTCATCTTTTGTAGAATTTGTTTGTTCATTGAGAACAAAGGAGACTTATTTAAAGCCTCATAGGAGGGTGTTCTAACATTCTCTTTAAAATGTCTAACAGTCCTTGTCAGTATACTTGAAGTTTGTGATAGATATGGAAAAGTGTGGCTGACTGTGCTTAATCCTGTTTTTGCTGCTTATATAATTCATAAGGGCCATTTTATTGCAGTTTGGCATGGTTTGGTATTATTATCAGTCAGTACTTATGTAATACTTTATAATGGAAAAGTGCTTTCTGGCCATTTATTACGGAAGCCTCTGTTATCAGTGACAAATAGTTCTAGGAGGCTGTTCATCACACAGCTTTGTCTGCTTTATAGTTTCAGCTAAAACACTAGAGAGTGTGCCAACACTAAGAGGAGGATTCAGTACAATAACTTTTCCAGTACAATAATTCTTTCTTTGGATATGAGATCATGGGATTTTCAAAACTCTTGGTAAAAAATTTGGCTCTTTTGGATGCATTTTTGTACTGACAGAGAAATGATGTGGAGACAATACTAGAGGATTTGTTCAACTCTAGAAAAGAAAAATAATAAAGTGCTTTTAAAAGTCAAGCATCTAGTTAAAACATGGATGATTCTAGAATTATTTAGGGATTGTTTCCCAAGGTGGTCCTCTATGACTCATCACAATAGCATAATATTTAAGTTTTGGAGCAGACAAGGCTAGGTTCAGATTCTTATTTTCACCACTTACCAGATGACTAAGTGAGGGAGAAACCATCAAAAACATTACGGACATTGAATTTCTCACTTTGACCTTGGGCAATCAAACCACTTTAAATCCCTGAGCCTGAATTTTCTCAATTGTCAAAGAAGGGTGTTGTTATCTTTCTTGAAGGTTAATCCTTGTGAGAATTCAATCAGATAAAGCCTAGAACAGAACAGCCCACATTTGTTCAATGATTCCTCTTTTTAATTCTCCTCTTTCTGTTCTTTTACTATCTGCCTCATAAAGAAATAGCAATAAAAATGAGGTTAAATGGGAGATGATCTGAAAATAATTTCCATACTGGCTAAATATGGTGGTGTGCTTATATTTCCTTCATTTAAATGTTGCTAAGAAGAAAATTTTATTGGAGACCAGTACATGCTAAATGACGAGTTAATGGGTGCAGCACACCAGCATGACACATGTATACATGTGTAACTAACCCGCACATTGTGCACATGTACCCTAAAACTTAAAGAAGTATAATAATAATAATAATAATAATAATAATAATAATAAAAAAAAAGAAAATGTGGCACATATACACCATGGAATACTATGCAGCCATAAAAAGGGGATGAGTTCACGTCCTTTGTAGGGACACGGATGAAGCTGGAAACCATCATTCTCAGCAACCTATCGCAAGGACAAAAAACCAAACACTGCATGTTCTCACTCATAGGTGGGAATTGAACAATGAGCACACTTGGACACAGGAAGGGGAACATCACACAGTGGGGCCTGTCGTGGGGTGAGGGGAGCGGGGAGGGATAGCATTAGGAGATATACCTAATGTAAATGACGAGTTAATGGGTGCAGCACACCAACATGGCACATGTACACATATGTAACAAACCTGCACGTTGTGCACATGGACCCTAGAACTTAAAGTATAATTTAAAAAAAGACCAAAGGAAAAAAAACCCTATAATTAAATGAAAATAACATTATCTCTTAGGAAACCATTTGGAAAAGTTGGATTAAAAAAAAGTTCAAGGTGGCATGGCAAGGTCTGTCAGTAATTAATTGAATTTAAGCAAAACGTTTACCATAATCAATAGTTGGTTGATAGGCAATTACATGAAAAGTAATTGTGTCTGATTTGAGTGGCATTGCCTGTGATGTGAGTTTTGATAATACATGGCGCATTGGATTATTTAATTATCAAAACTTCTGGGGGAACTATGAAGGCAAATTTCTCTTTCTTCAAATTGCTGTGGAATTTTGCGGGACTCCAAACTGCTTAATAGAATTCTAATGCATGTAAATATATTGCTTTAGGTTTGCAATAGAATTTAAGGTTTGTTTGGTTGCAGTATTTGTCACTCCATTGTGGCATGGATTTGTCTGATCCGCCTAGCTGGGTTTTTATCTTCTTTCTCTATCTTTTTGTAAGCATCCTTTCAAAGTTTGTGTTTAACCAAAGGGAATGAACCTCCATACAAGAAAAAGACCCTTCCTTACAGATGCTGGATATTAGACCTTTTGCAGATGCATAGTTTGCAAAATCTTTCCCATTCTGTAGGTTGTCTGTTTACTCTGTTGATAGTTTCTTTTGCTGTGCAATATCTCTTAAGTTTAATTAGATCACATTTGTCAGTTTTTGCTTTTGTTGGAACTGCTTTTAGCATCTTTGCCACAAAATCTTGCCAGTTCCTATGTCTGGAATGGTATTGCCTAGGTTGTATTCCAGGGTTTTTATAGATTTGGGTTTTACATTTGTCTTTAACCCAACCTGAGTTAATTTTTGTATATGGTCCAAGAAAGGGATCCAGTTTCAATCTTCTGCATATGGCTAGCCAGTTATCATAGCACCATTTACTGTATAGAGAGTTCTTACCCTATTGCTTGTTTTTGTCAACTTTGTTGAAGATCAGGTGATTGTAGGTGTGTGGCCTTATTTCTGGGCTCTCTATTCTGTTCCATTTGTCTATATGTCTGTTTTTGTATCAGAACCATGCTGTTTTAATTGTTGTGGCCCTGTAGTATAGTTTGAAGTTGGATAATGTGATGCCTTCAGTTTTGTTCTTTTTGCTTAGGATTGCCTTGGCTATTTGGGCTGTTTTTTTGGTTCTATGTGAATTTTAAAATAGTTTTTTCTAGTTCTGTGAAGAATATCATTGTTAGTTTGGTAGGAATAGCATTGAATCTGTAAATTGCTTTGGGCAGTATGGCCATTGTAATGATATTGATTCTTCCTATCCTTGAGCATGAAATATTTATCCATGTGTTTGTGTCATTTCTGATTTCTTTGAACAGTGTTTTGTAATTCTCAAAAGGTCTTTCACCTCCCTGGTTAGCTGTATTCCTAGGTATTTTATTGTTTTGTGGCAATTGTGAATGGGATTGTGTTCCTGATTTAACTCCCTGCTTGGTTGTTGTTGGTGCATAGGAATGCTAGAGATTTTTTTTTTTTTTTTTTGAGACATAGTATCTCTCTGTCACCCAGACTGGAGTGCAGTGGTGCAATCTTGGCTCATTGCAGCCTCCGCCTCCCAGGTTCAAGGGATTCTCCTGCCTCAGCCTCCCGAGTAGCTGGGACTACAGGTGTGCACTACCATGCCCAGCTAATTTTTGCATTTTAGTAGAGATGGGGTTTCACCATGTTGACCAGGCTGGTCTTGAACTCCTGACCTCAGGTGATCCACCCTCCTTGGCCTCCCAAACTGCTGAGATTACAGGCATGAGCCACCATGCCCAGCCAAGATTTTTATATGTTGATTTTGTATTCTGAAACTTTTTTGAAGTTGTTTATCAGCTGAAGGAGATTTTGGGCTGAGGCTATGGGGTTTTCCAGATATAGAATTATGCTGTCTGCAAACAGGGATAGTTTGACTTCCTCTTTTCCTATTTGGATGCCCTTTATTTCTTTCTCTTGCATGATTGCTCCAGCCAGGAGTTCCACTATGTTTAATAGGAGTGGTGAAAGAGGGTATCCTTGTCTTGTGCTGGTTTTCAAAGGGAATGCTTCCAACTTTGGCACAGTCAGTATGATGTTGGCTCTGGGTTTTAATAGATGGCTCTTATTTTTTTTAAGGTGTGTTCCTTCAATACCTAGTTTATTGAGCCTTTTTAACATGAAGGATGTTGAATTGTACTGAAAGACTTTTCTGCATCTATTGAGATGATCATGCATTTTTTTGTCTTTCATTCTGTTTGTGTGTTGAACCAAACTTGCATCCCAGAGATAAAGCCTACTTGATTGTGGTGGATTTGCTTTTAATGTGCTGCTGGATTCATTTTGCAAGTACTTTGTTGAAATTCTTTGCATCAATGTTCATCAAAAATATTGGCCTGAAGTTTTCCTTTTCTGTTAAGTCTCTGCCAGGTTTTGGTATAAGGATGATGTCTTAAAGAATGAGTTGAGATGTCTCTCCCCCTTGATTTTTTGGAATAGTTTAAGTAGGAATTATACCATCCCTTTTTTATACATCTGGTAGAATTCAGATGTGAATCTGTCTGGTCCTGGGCTTTTTTTTTGGTTGGCAGGGGATTTATTACTCATTTAGTTTCAGAGCTTGTTATTGGTCTGTTCAGGATTCAATTCAGGAGTAAAATGGTAACATCTACTTCATCATTTCTGAGTTTTTTGGATCTTCCCTATTTTCTTCTTTATTAATGTAGCTTGCAGCCTATCATTAATTTTTTTAAAAAACAACGTCCATATTTATTGATCTTTTGAATGGTTTTTCATGTCTCAGTCTCCTTCAGTTTAGCTCTGATTTTTGTTATTTCTTTCTTGTCTTCTGCTAGCTTTGAGGTTGGTTTGCTCTTGCTTCTGCAATTCTTTTAGTTGTGATTTGAGATCTTTCTAACTTTTTGATGTGGACATTTAGTGCTATAAATTTCCCTCTTAACACTACCTTAGCTGTATCCCAGAGATTCTGGTATGTTATGTCTTTGATCTCAGTTTCAAAGAATTTCTTGATTTCTGCCTTAATGTCATTATTTGCCCAAACATCATTTAGGAGCAGGTTGTTTAATTTCCATGTAATTGAATGGTTTTCAGTTCTACTATTATCATGTGGGAGTACAAGATTCTTTGTAGGTCTCTAAGAACTTGCTTTATGAATCTGGGTGCTCCTGCGTTGGGTGGATATGTATTTAGGATAGTTAGTTCTACTGATTGAATTGAACTCTTTACCATTATGTAATGCCCTTCTTTGTCATTTTTGATCTTTGTTGGTTTAAAATCTGTTTTTTTTCTGAAATTAGGAATACAACCCTTGATTTTTTTCTGATTTCTATTTGCTTGGTAGATTTTCCTCCATCCCTTTATTTTGAGCCTATGGGTGTTTTTGTGTGTGAGATGGGTCTCTTAAATACAACAAACCATTGAATCTTTCTTTTTATCTAGCTTGCCACTCTGTGCCTTTTAAATGGGGGCATCTAGCCCATTTACCTTCAAGGTTAGTATTAATATGTGTGTATTTGATCCTGTCATTGTAGTGTTAGCTTGTTATTAGCTTGTTTGTGTGGTTGCTTTATAGTGTCATTGGTCTGTGTATTTAAGTGTGTTTTTGTAGTGGCTGGTAACAGTCTTTCCCTTTGATATTTAGTGCTCCTTTGAAGATCTCTTGCAAGATGGATATGGTGGTAAAAAACTCCCTCAGCATTTGCTTATCTCAAAAGGAATTTATTTCTTCTTCGCTGAGGAAGCTTACTTTGGCTGGATATGAAATTCTTGGTTGAAGATACTTTTCTTTAAAAATGTTGAATGTAGACCCCCAATCTCTTCTGGCTTGTAGGGTTTCTACTGAGAGATCCACAGAAACCATTTGAAAATGATCTGCTCTTTCTCTCTAGCTGCCTTTAATATTCTTTTTTTCATTTTGACCTTGGAAAATCTGATAATTATGTGTCTTGGGGATGATCTTCTTGTGTAGAATCTTGCAGGGGCTCTCTGTATTTCCTGAATTTGACTGTTGGCTTCTCTAGTAAAATTGGGCAAGTTTTCACAGATGATATCCTGAAATATATTTTCCAAGTTGTTTGCTTTCTCCCCGTCTTTTTGAGGAATGCCAATGAATCACAGGTCTTGCCTCCTTACATACTCTCATATTTCCTGGAGGTTTTGCTCATTTCTTTTCATTCTTTTTAATTTTGCCTGTTTTATTATTATTTTTAAAAATTATACTTTAAGTTCTGGGATACATGCGCAGAACGTGCAGGTTTGTTACATAGGTTTACACGTGCCATGTGGTTTGCTGCATCCATCAACTTGTCATCTACTTTAGGTATTTCTCCTAATGCTATCCCTCCCCTAGCCCCCTGCCCCCCAACAGGCCCCAGTGTGTGATGTTCCCCTCCCTATGTCCATGTGTTCTCATTGTTCAACTCCCATGTAGGAGTGAGAACATGCCAAGTTTGGTTTTCTGCTCTTGTGTTAGTTTGTTGAGAATGATGGTTTCCAGCTTCACCCATGTGCCTGCAAAGGTCATGAACTCATCCTTTTTTATGGCTGAATAGTATTCCATGGTGTATATGCACCACATTTTCTCTATCCAGTTTATTATTGATGGGCATTTGGGTTGGTTCCAAGTCTTTGCTACTGTGAACAGTGCTGTAATAAACATACATACGGATGTGTCTCTATAGTAGAATGATTTATAATCCTTTGGGTATGCTGCACATTGATTTTGTATTCTGAGACTTTGCTGAAGTTGCTTATCAACTTAAGCAGATTTTGGGCTGAGATGATGGGGTTTTCTAAATAATCAATCATGTCATCTGCAAACAGAGACAATTTGACTTCCTCTCTTCCTATTTGAATACCCTTTATTTCTTTCTCTTGCCTGATTGCCCTGGCCAGAACTTCCAATACTATGTTGAATAGGAATGGTGAGAGAGGGTGTCCTTGTCTTGTGCCAGTTTTCAAATGGAATGCTTCCAGCTTTTGCCCATTCAGTATGATATTGGCTGTGGGTCTGTCATAAATAGCTCTTATTATTTTGAGATACGTTCCATCAATACCTAGTTTTTTGAGGGTTTTTAGCATGAAGGGGTGTTGAATTTTATCAAAGGTCTTTTCTGCATCTATTGAGATAATCATGTGGTTTTTGTCACTGGTTCTGTTTATGTGATGAATTACGTTTATTGATTTGTGTATGTTAAACCAGCCTTGGATCCCAGGGATGAAGCTGACTTGATCATGGTGGAGAAGCTTTTTGATGTGCTGCTGGATTTGGTTTGCCAGTATTTTATTGAGGATTTTTACATTGATGTTCATCAGGGATATTGGCCTGAAATTTTATTTTCCTGTTGTGTTTCTGCCAGGTTTTGGTATCAGGATGATGATGGCCTCATAAAATGAGTTAGGGAAGAGTTCCTTTTTTTCTGTTGTGTGGAATAGTTTCAGAAAGAATGGTACCAGCTCCTCTTTGTACCTCTGGTAGAATTTGGCTGTGAATCCATCTGGTCCTGGGCTTTTTTTGGTTGTAGGCTATTAATTACTGCCTCAATTTCAGAACTTGTTTTTGATCTTTTCAGGGATTTGACTTCTTCCTGGTTTAGTCTTGGGAGGGTTTATGTGTCCAGGAATTTATCCATTTTTTCTAGATTTTCTAGTTTATTTGCATAGAGGTGTTTATAGTACTCTCTGATGGCAGGTTGTATTTCTGTGGGATCAGTGGTGATCTCCCCTTTATCATTTTTTATTGTGTCTATTTGACTTTTCTCTCTTTTCTTCTTTATTAATCTGTCTAGCAGTCTATCTATTTTTTTAATCTTTTCAAAAAACCAGCTCCTGGATTTACTGATTTTTTTGAAGGCTTTTTCATATCTCTATCTCCTTCAGTTCTGCTCTGATCTTAGTTATTTCTTGTCTTCTGCTAGCTTTTAAATTTGTTTGCTCTTGCTTCTCTAGTTCTTTTAATTGTGATGTTAGGGTGTTGATTTTAGATCTTTCCCACTTTCTCCTGTGGGCATTTAGTGCTATAAATTCCCCTCTAAACACTGCTTTAAATGTGTCCCAGAGATTCTGGTATGTTGTGTCTTTGTTCTCATTGATTTCAAATAACTTATTTATTTCTGCTTTCATTTTGTTATTTACCCAGGAGTCATTTGGGAGCAGGTTGTTCATTTTCCATGTAGTTGTGCAGTTTTGAGTGAGTTTCTTTATCCTGAGTTCTAATTTGATTGCACTGTGGTCTGAGAGACTGTTTGTTATAATTTCTGTTCTTTTGCATTTGCTGAGGAGTGTTTTACTTCCAATGATGTGATCAATTTTACAATAAGTGTGATGTGGTTCTGAGAAGAATGTATATTATGTTGGTTTGGGGTGTAGAGTTCCGTAGATGTCTATTAGGTCCACTTGGTCCAGAGCAGAGTTCAAGTCCTGAATATCCTTGTTAACTTTCTGTCTCATTGATCTGTCTAATATTGACAATGGGCTGTTAAAGTCTCCCACTATTATTTTGTGGGAGTGTGAGTCTCTTCGTAGGTCTCTAAGGCCTTGCTTTATGAATCTAGGTGCTCCCGTATTGGGTGCATATATATATAGGATAGTTAGATCATCTTGTTGTGTTGATCCCTTTACCATTATGCAATGCCCTTCTTTGTCTTTTTTGATCTTTGTTGATTTAAAGTCTGTTTTGTCAGAGACTAGGATTGCAACCCCTGCTTTTTTTTTTGCTTTCCATTTGCTTGATAAATCTTCCTCCACCCCTTTATTTTGAGCCTATGTGTGTCTTTGCACATGAGATGGGTCTCTTGAATACAGCACACCAATGGGTGTTGACTCTTTATGCAATTTGCCAGTCTGTGTCTTTTAATTGGGGCATTTATCCCATTTACATTTAAGGTTAATATTGTTATGTGTGAATTTGATCCTGTCATTATGATGCTAGCTGGTTACTTTGCCCATTAGTTGATGCAGTTTCTTCATAGTATCGATGGTCTTTACAATTTGATATGCTTTTGCAGTGGCTGGTACCTGCTTTTCCTTTCCATATTTAGTGCTTCCTTCAGGAGCTCTTGTAAGGCAGGCCTGGTGGTGACAAAATCCCTCAGCATTTGCTTGTCTGTAAAGGATGTTATTTCTCTTTCACTTTTGAAGCTTAGTTTGGCTGGATATGAAATTGTGGGTTGAAAATTCTTTTATTTAAGAATGTTAAATATTGACCTCCACTCTTGTCTGGCTTGGAGGGTTTCTGCAGAGAAATTTGCTGTTAGTCTGATGGGGTTCTCTGTGTGGGTAACCTGATCTTTCTCTCTGGCTGCCCTTAACATTTTTTCCTTCATTTCAACCTTGGTGAACCTGATGATTATGTTTCTTGGGGTTGTTCTTCTCGAGGAGTATCTTTGTGGTGTTCTCTGTATTTCCTGAATTTGAATGTTGGCTTGTCTTGCTAGGTTGCAGAAGTTCTCCTGGATAAAATTCAGAAGAGTGTTTTCCAACTTGGTTCCATTCTCATCACTTTCAGGTACACCAATCAAACGCAGGTTTGGTCTTTTCACATAGTCTCATAGTTCTTGGAGGCTTTGCTCATTTCTTTTCATTCTTTTTTCTCTAATCTTGTCTTCATGTGTTATTTCATTAAGTTGATCTTCAATCTCTGATATCCTTTATTCCACTTGATGGATTTGACTATTGACACTTGTGTATGCTTTATGAAGTTCTTGTGCTGTGTTTTTCATCTCCATCAGGTCATTTATGTTCTTCTCTAAACTGGTTATTCTAGTTAGCAATTCCTCTAACCTTTTTTCAAGGATCTTAGCTTCCTTGTATTGGGTTAGAACATGCTCCTTTAGCTTGAAGGAGTTTGTGTTATCCACCTTCTGAAGCCTACTTCTGTCAATTCATCAAACTCATTCTCCGTCCAGTTTTGTTCCCTTGCTAGTGAGTAGTTGTGATCCCTTGGAGAAGCAGAGGCATTCTGGTTTTTGAAATGTTCAGCCTTTTTGTGCTGGTTTTTCCTTGTGTTTGTGGATTTATCTACCTTTGGTATTTGATGCTGGTGACCTTCTGATGGGGTTTTTGCGTGGACATCCTTTTTGTTGATGTTGATGTTATAGTTTTCCTTCTAACAGTCAGAGTCCTCTGCTGCAGGTCTGCTGGAGTTTGCTGGAGGTCCACCCTAGACCCTGTTTGCCTGGGTATCACCAGTGGAGGCTGCAGAACAGCAAAGATTGCTGCCTTTTCCTTCCCTGGAAACTTCATCCCAGAGGGGTGTCTGCCAGATGCCAGCCAGAGCTCTCCTGTATGTGGTGTCTGTTGACCCCTGCTGAGAGGTGTCTCCCAGTCAGGAGGCACGGAGGTCAGGGACCTACATGTGGAGGCAGTCTTTCCCTTAGCAGAGCTCAAGGGCTGTGCTGGGAGATCCCCTTCTCTCTTCAGAGCCAGCAGGCAGGAACATTTAAGTCTGCTGAAGCTGTGCCCACAGCAGCCCCTTCTTTCACGTGCTCTGTCCCATGGAGATGGGCTTTTTATCTATAAGCCCCTGACTGAGGCTGCTGCCTTTCTTTCAGAGATGCTCTGCCCAGAGAGGAGGAATCTAGAGAGGCAGTCTGGCTTTAGTAGCTTTGCTGAGCTGTGGTGGGCTCTGCCCAGTTCAGACTTTCGGGCAGCTTTGTTCACACTGTGAGGGGAAAACTGCCTACTCAAGCCTCAGTAATGGAGGATGCCCCTCCCTCCACCAAGCTTAAGCATTCCAGGTAGACTTCAGACTGCTGTGCTGGCAGTGAGAATTTCAAGCCAGTGGATCTTAGCTTGCTGGGCTCTGTGGGAGTGGAATCTGCTGAGCTAGACTACTTGGCTCCCTGGCTTCAGCCCCCTTTCCAGGGGAGTGAATGGTTCTGTCTTGCTGGCATTCCAGGCACCACTGGGGTATGAAAAAAAAAAAAACTCCTGCAGCTAGCTCAGTGTCTGCCCAAACATCTGTCCAGTTTTGTGCTTGAAACCCAGGGTCCTGGTGGTATAGGCATCTGAGGGAATCTTTTGGTCTGCGGGTTAGAAAGACTGTGGGAAAAGCATAGCATCTTGGCTTGAATGCACTGTTCCTCACCGTACAGTCCCTCATGGCTTCCCTTGGCTAGGAGAGGGACTTCCCCGACCCTTTGTGCTTCCCGGGTGAGGTGGTGCCCTGCCCTGCTTCAGCTCACCCTCTGTGGGCTGCACCCACTGTCTAACAAGTCCTAATGAGATGAGCTGAGTACCTCAGTTGGAAATGCAGAAATCACTCACCTTCTGTGTTGATCTCACTGGGAGCTGCAGACCAGAGCTGTTCCTTTTCAGCCATCTTTGCCTGTCTTATTTTAAAGAGCTACTCTTCAAGTTCCAAGATCTTTCCTCAGCTTGTTTTCTTTCTGCTGTTAATCTTTGTAATGGATTGCATTGTGAAATTCTTGTGTGTTTTTCATCTCTGTCAGATTATACTGGCTATTTTGTCTGTTAGCTCCTGTATCATTTTCTTATGATTCTTAGTTTGCAGATTGAGTTTTGGCCTTCTCCTGAATATCAATGATTTTTGTTCCTATTCATATTCTAATTTCTGTTTCTGTCATTTCAGCCAACTCAGCCTGGTTAAGAACACCTGTTGAAGAACCAGTGCAGGCGTTTGGAGGACATAGGACACTCTGGCCATGTGAGTTACCAGAACTCTTGCATTGATTTTTTCTCAGCTCTGCATGTGTGTGTCCCTTTGACTGATGGGCTGCCTCTAATTGAAGTGGTCAGGCAGGGGCTGGGTGGACATACTTGAGTCCCAGCTCAGGTGATCCTGTCTAGTGAGGAGAAGTGAGGACTGGGACCTATGTGGAGAACAGTCTGGGCACTTTTCCATGAGGTAGTTGGTCTGTCCTCGGAGTTTGGACCAGTCCCTGGTCCCTTGGATTCTGCAGACCCTTGAAACATCTAGGATGAGAGTTCCAAGATGGCAATTATGGCAACCTGCCCCTCCTACTGGGAGTTTTGTTGCAGAGTTGCTACTGGCTCGATATTCCCAGTGTGGGGTGATTGGAGACCCAGGCTGGGAGGACCCACCCACTGAAGAGATATAGGATTGGGGACCCATGTAGCAAATAGTCTGGGCACTTTTCCATAGGGCTGCTCCAGTATGCTGGAGGTCCGTTCCAGTCCCTAGTCACCATGGATGTTTAGTACCTGAAGGTATCAGTGAAGGCTGCAAAATGTCTCTTGCTTTTTTAAACTACACTTATTCACATGACTTCATCTGCCTATTGAAAATCATATTATTACCACAAGACTGTTAGGAAAATCAGAGGTACCTAATGGGTGTTCAATATGGTAATTATTATTGTGTTGATACTCACAAATTTGACTATCACCTAGCCATTAATTGTAATATTTAAGAAGAGGCCAGGCACAGTGGCTTGCACCTGTAAGCCCAGCACTTTGGGAGGCTGAGGCAGGTGGATTGCTTGAGCTCACGAGTTCAAGACCAGCCTGGGCAACACAGTGAAGCCCTGTCTCTACAAAAAATACAAAAATTAGCTGGGCATGGTGGTGCATGCCTGTCGTCTTAGCTACCTGGGAGGCTGAAGTGGGAGGATGACTTGAGCCTAGGAGTTGGAGGTTGCTGTGATCTGAAATTGCACCCCTGCGCTCCAGTCTGGGTGATAGAGCAAGACCTTGTCTCAAAAACGAAAAAAAAAAAGAAGTGCATCTTGTCTTATAGGTATATAAATAGACTTGTGATATTACATTCACTAAATAAAACAGCATAATAAAAGTGTGTAAACTAGATGTCCTTAACTATTTAAAATATATGAAGGGAAAAAACTGAAAGGAAATATGTCAAAATGTTAATTCTAGTTATTTTTGATAGGGTACTATGGATGAATGCTCTTTCTGATTTTAATATTTTATATTTAAAAATCTTTTGTTTAATTATAAAAGGAAAAATACATTATGTCATATAACCATAAAAACTTGAAAGTGATTTGTAATGAAAACTAATTTAGATTTAGATTTTTTTATGGTAAAATGTTGATTTCATTAAGAATATCTCATTGCTGCAATAAAATGAGATTGTTATGGAAGAATAACATTTCTAGATTGCCGCTCTTTGAATTGAGGAAAACATGCCCTTTTATAGTATTTTATTATCAAATATACTTTGATTTGTAAATGCAATATATGTTATATAAACAAAAATCAAGACATACTGGCCTTTTGTGGAAGTGCTCTGTTCTCTGTAGAAACGTATGTTCTTGTGAATAAAATTTGCCTTTTCTACTCCTGCATGACCATTCAAATCTATGTCTTAGTGTATAACTGCTTTGTTTTCTTTTTATCTTTTGTTTTTGAAAGTGTATTTATATTCTTTTTAAATTTGCAATATTATATAATCATTGTAGAAAGTTTGAAAATTATTAGAAAATATAAAAATATGTGAAAGAAAATAATTATTAGTGATTCTGTTGTCTGTACATAAGAGCTGTTAACACTATAAAACATTTTTTTCTACATTTTTTTCAACAAAGTTGAGTAAACTGCAAATGATCTAGTACATTTGGTGAGAATTTTATATCATTAAGTTTTGTTTCAAAGTATGACTTTTTGTTTAATAATTTGAATATTCCATGATTTGTTTAAATTTGTGTTTTTGAAGTTAGTAGTTTGAACAGTCTGTTGGTCAATTGAATTTTTCTATAAATTATTGTTCCCTAACTTTTCTCACTTTTTTATGGAATGTTAATGCTTCTCTTATTGATTTTCTGAACTCAGTACATTAAACATGTTTCTGTAAATTTTAAAACAATTGTTACTTATATTTTGTCTATTAAAACATTTTAAGAACTGTGCATTTTAATATACATAAACAGCATTAAAAATCTAAACATCTAAACACTGAATATGATGCAGTCTCTTTTACTTTCAGGAAATAATGAGTCAGAGAAGCACTAAGACAAATACTGGTCACTTTCACATACATTCTGACGAACAGCTCTGTGGAGAGGCAGCTGTAATCTAAGGATTTAAGAGTGTGTTCTCAAATATAGCCCCAGCCTCTGCCATGCAGGGCACTATCCTTTCCAGAAATTAATTATATTTCTTAAAGCACCTCTAGACTGAAGGCATGGGAACTTAACATGACAAAGAATTGCTAATGATGAAATTTAAGATTTGTGGGGAAGATAACTAGTGGGTCCTTTTTTCCTTCCTTTTGTTCCATGGGAGTTGGATGCTGTTTGCTCTTATTTTCTCATATTTAACATGTCCCTGCCTGAATGTTGGAAACACTTTCTGTAACCAACCAAAGTCCCCTATCCTGGGCACTGTGTTTTATATTTTTTCTGTGGATGGGTTGTTCCATGTTTCAGCAGCAATTCCTGGACGGCTGAGCTCTATTTTTTTATAAAGTGTCTTGTTTACTAAGTCAGTTGCCTTCTGGGGCAAGCCATTTTAGGACATAATAACTCTTAATACCTTTTGCACATTTGTCCCATAATATGGTTGTATCCACACATGCAAATACATTTGACTGAATTCAGCAAAACCAGTTAGGTTTTGTTATTATACGTAATGAATAACTGGTTTCATGGCATTTTCAAATTTTTGGCTGTTGGATTTAGTCTCATCCAGATGTGACCTATAAGAATTATTAGCTTATATAAAAATTTTAAGAAAGGAATAAAAAGTTTTAAAAATCTTTACCACAGAATAAATGAAATTTGCCTTGGCACCTGTATTAGGGTTCCCTAGAGGCACAGAAATAATAGGAGATATCTGTCTATTTATCTATCTATCTATGGAGTTTATTAAGTATTAACTTATATATATAAAACTCCATATATATGTATGTGGACTTTATTAAGCATTAACTTACGTGATCACAAGTTCCCCCAGTAGGTTGTCTGCAAGCTTGAGGAGCAAGGAGACCAGTCTGAGTCGCAAAACTAAAGAACTTGGAGTCCGATATTTGAAAGCAGGAAACATCCAGCACGGGAGAAAGATGCAGGTTGGGGGGCTAAGCCAGTCTTGCTTTTTCGCATTTTTCTGCCTGCTTTATATTCACTGGCAGCTGATTAGGTTGTGCCCACCAGATTAAGGGTGGGTCTGCCTTCCTTCTTCAGCCTACTGACTCAAATGTTAATCTCCTTTGGCAACACCCTCACAGACACCCAAGATCAATACTTTGCATCCTTCAATCCAATCAAGTTGATGCTTGGTATTAACCATCATAGCACTTTAATCTACCTAACATAGCTAATACATTTTAGAATTTAATTTTTAATTCACTTTCTAATATAGTCAGTTGTGTTACACATTTATAGCAGGAAAGTTCAGTAGACGTTGGTCTTTTTTTCCTGTCTTTGAACTCATTTGGATACACTGTCATGAGGAGTTATTAAAGAAAAATAATAATTCTGTACTGAGCAAACATTAACTTGAGCTATGTGAAATGACTTATATTAGGCCATTTTAAAACTAAAACAACGGGAGTTAATATTACTAATAATTATTATCATAAACTTATTGATTTTCCGCCAAATTCAATGTTTTCATCACAATTTGAATATCAAAGCTCTGTACTCAGTAACTCCTGGAAGTTCATGTGGTCAATAATGGGCTTTTCTTATCGTCTAGTTGGATGATGTCATATTTTTGGACTTCATTGTCTTAGTCTGTTGTTGCTGTAACAGAATACCTGAGATTGGGTAGTTTATGAAGAAAATAAGTTTATTTATCTCGTGGTTCTGCAGGTGGAGAGTTCAAGGGACATGGTGCTGACATCTGCTCGGCTTCTGGTGGGGGCTTTTTGCTGTGTCAAAATATGGCAGAAGGTCAAAGGGGAAGTGGCAAGTGCAAAAATGGACCAAACACAAAAAGAAACTCCCTTTATAACAAACCACTCTCACGGGAACTAATCCATTCCTGTGATAACTAATCCAGTCTCATGAGAGCCGGAATTCACTACCTCGAGAAGACATTAATCTATTAATGAGGGTTGCAACCCCTGGATCTAAATGCCTTCCACTAGGCTCCACCTCCCAACACTGCACATTGAATAGCAAGCCTCAATATGAGTTTTGGTGGAAAAAATCACATCCACATCATAGCACTCATAGTGAACATATCAGTAAAAACATATTTGTGTCTTCTTTTTAGGATGACTATTTTACTTTTCAGGAGTGTGTTGACCTGTTTTACAAACTCAAGCCAAAATAAAATGCATCAGTAGTAATTTTGTCTCCTTTATTTTGCTAAAGACCAACAGAACTCACATTCCCTGTGTCCACTGGGACAGGTCTTGAGAATGCCCTTGTGCTCAGTCCAGTTCACAAGGATTTATTGAACTCCTGTTATGTGCCAGAGAGTGAGCCAAGTCTTGGGAATACAAAGATGACTATGTGAGAATAGGTGAGTAGGTGAGAATAGGGCCACATGTTGCAGCATTAAAGGTTAAAAAAGTTTTAAGTAATTCTGTGGAACTCTCCACAACTAATAACACATTCTAACGATAATTAATTCAACAAATATTTACAAAGCCCTGCCACATGCCAGGCACTGTGTTAGGCACAGTGCCTGTTATGTCCAACAGGACATAACAGTGAATAAGACATGTGCTTTTCCTGGCCATCTGAAACACAGCACTTTCATGACACATATTGGCATTAAAAAATCAATCATTTGTAATTGTCTTCACTTTGTTTTTTCATTAATAGATAATAATTGTATATATGGGGTACATGTGATATTTTGATAAATGCATACAATATGTAATGATCTAATCAGTATAATTGGGAAATTGGGATACTCATCATGTCAAACATTTATCATTCTTGGTGTTAGGAACATTCCATTCCAAATCTTCTCTTCCAGCTATTTTGAAATGCATAGCAAATTATTGTTAGCCATAGTCACCTTACTGCGCTATTGACCGCTAGAACTTGTTCCTTCTATATAACTGTATTTTTATACTTGTTAGCTAAGCTGTCTCCATTCTCCACTTCCCCTGTATCTTTCCCAGCCTCTGGTAACCATCAATCAACTCTCTCCTTTATGAGAGCCACTATTTAACTCCCACATATGAGTAAGAGCATACAATATTTACCTTTCTGTGCCTGTGTTATTTCACTTCACATAATATCTTCCAGTTCCACCTATTTTGCTGCAAATGACAGGATTTTATTCTTTTTTTATAGATAAATAATATTCCAATGTGTATATATACACACCATATTTTCTTTATCCATTCATCCATCGATGGACATTTAGGCCAGTTTCATATGTTGGTTATTGTGAATAGTGCTGCAATAAACATGGGAATGCAGATATCTCTTTTTGACAGACTGATTTCCTTTCTTTTTTCTTTCTTTCTTTCTTTCTTTCTTTATTTTCATTATTATACTTTAAGTTTTAGGGTACATGTGCACATTGTGCAGGTTAGTTACATATGTATACATGTGCCATGCTGGTGCGCTGCACCCACTAACTCGTCATCTAGCATTAGGTATATCTCCCAATGGTATCCCTCCCCCCTCCCCCCACCCCACAACAGTCCCCAGAGTGTGATATTCCCCTTCCTGTGTCCATGTGATCTCATTGTTCAATTCCCACCTATGAGTGAGAAAATGCGGTGTTTGGTTTTTTGTTGTTGCGATAGTTTACTGAGAATGATGATTTCCAATTTAGAGATATTCCCAGAAGTGTGATTGCTGGGTTATATAGTATTTCTATTTTGAGTTTTTTGAGGAATCTTTATACTGTTTTCCATAATGGCTATATTAATTTCCATTCCCTCCAACAGTATATGAGAGTTCCATTTTCTCCACATTTTTGAAAAACAGAATCTGTTATATTTTTTGTCTTTTTGATAATAGCCATTTTAACTGGGGTGAGATGATATCTCATTGTGGTTTTGATTGCATTTCCCTGATGTTAACATTTTTCATATATGTGTAGACCATTTGTACATCTTCTTTTGAGGAACATTTATTTAGATCACTTGCTCATTTAAAAACTGGATTATTATTATTTTTACTGTTGTATTGCTTGAGTTCCTTATATATTCTGATTATTAATCCCTTGTCAGATTAATAGTTTGAAAATATTTTCTCCCATTCTGTAGGTTGTTTTTTCACTCTATTGATTGTTTCCTTTGCTGTGCAGAAGCTTTTTGGTTTTATATAATCCCATTTGTCTATTTTTGCCTTTTGAGATCTTACAATAATTTTTTTGTTGCCCAGACCATTGTCTTGAAGTGTTTCCCCAATGTTTTCTTCCACCAGTTTTGTAGTTGCAATTCTAATATTTAAGTCTTTAATCCACTTTGAATTAAGTTTTGTATATAATGAGAAGTAGGGGTCTAGTTTCATTCATCTGTATATGGATATCCAGTTTTCCGAGCCCCATTTATTGAAGAGACTGTCTTTTTCCCAACGTATGCCCTTGGCACCTTCATTTAAAATGAGTTGGCTATTACTATGTGGACATATTTCTGGGTTCTTTATTCTGTTCCATTGGTCTATGTGTCTGTTTTTATGCCAGAACCATGCTGTTTTGGTTACTATAGCTTTATAGTATATTTAGAAGTAGTGTAATGCCTCTGGCTTTGTTCACAAAGATTGGTAGAATTTCTATATGCCAACAGTGAACACGCTGAAAGAAAAATTAAAAAAGCAATCTCATTTACAGTAGCTACATAAATACATAGAAATACATTTAACCAAGGAAGTGAAACATCTCTACAATACAAACTATACAGCCAAGTGCGGTGGCACGTGCCTGTAATCCCAGCACTTTGGGAGGCTGAAGCGGGTGGATCATGAGGTCAGGAGATCGAGACCATCCTGGCCAACACGGTGAAACCCCATCTTTATTAAAAATACAAAAATTAGTCAGGTGTGGTAGTGTGTGCCTGTAGCTCCAGCTACTCAGGAGTCTGAGGCAGGAGAATTGTTTGAACCCAGGAGGCAGAGGTTGCAGTGAGCCGAGATTGAGCCACTGAACTCCAGCCTGGTGACACAGTGAGACTCCATCTCAGAAAACAAACACACAAACAAACACACAAACAAAAAAACCTATAAAATGCTAATGTAAAAAATTGAAGAGGGCACCAAAAAAAAAAAAAAAAAAGAGAAGATACCCCTTGTTCATGGACTGGAAGAATTAATATTGTTAAACTATCCATACTACCCAAAGTGATTTACAGATTCAGTGCAATTCCTATTAAAATACCAATGACATTCACAGAAATATAAAAAAAAATAGTTCTAAAACTTGTATAGAACCACAAAATAGCTCAAATAGTGAAAGCAATCATGAGCAAAAAGAACAAAGTCTTCATTTTGTTTTGCTCACTGCTGCTGGGGTGAGCTCTGTGAAACAGGAATCTGATTATGTCAATTTCTTTGCATAAAAACTTTGAGTGGTATTCTCATTGCCTGATAAGAAAAGGCCAAATTCGTTGGTATGGATTTGCACTCTGACCTCAGATTAATTTTCCAGTTTCTATTCCTTCTCATAAGTCCTTGGCTGTCCACATTTGTCCTTTTGTCAAACTTCTACTCACTCATATGTAACTTCTTCAATGACCTCCCGAGCATAGCTCACTATGTGTAACGCCGTAATCTGCTTATATACTATATCACTTTACTATAGTTATTTTTGTGTCAGTATACTGGGCTAAATGACAAAGTCTTTGAAAGGTTCTAAACTGGAAGCAGCTTTTGTTTAAATTATCTCCAACACTGAAACTCCATCTTTCTTCCTAGAGGGTTGTTTTTGTTTACTGTTGCACCTTCCCAAGGACTTCTATGTTCAAGATCTTCTCACGAACTTAGAATTACCTTGTGGAGCATTCAGGGCCAGCAGAATTATGTCCAGTTCACAGTCAAAGAGTCTGAGGCACAGATGCATGAAGTGCTTGTTTCAAAATAATTAAAGTACTGGGATTATGAAAATTCCCACTGTTGCCTATTCGTATCCATTCTACTGCTTGTCCACATGAAAGATTACATATAATTACTTTCCTGTCTATAAAATTCTAGCCATATAAGAAGTTGAACCCAAGTCATGGCCTGTGTATTAGACTGACTATCTATAAACTCAATAAAATAGAATTTCTTTATATAGTCCTTTCTAAGTTAGCCAAGAAGATGGGTAATTTTGTGATGATGGCTTGTTCTCTGGGCCCCACCATGTAGTATTACTGAGTTTCTTTGGCTCTAGTCTGTTGATTCTGAGGGCTCTTGGATATGGGTGGTGGTTTTTACCATTGCTGCTGCCTTACTTTTCTTGCCTTGACCACAGGGCTGCTGTCTGTCAGTGTCTTCACTTCTCCCACTGCTCTGGTAGCACGGTCAGTGGTCCAGTTCTCAAACTGACAAATATTCTTCCCCAGGGTATAAGACTTTGGGCCTATAAAATGTAACCTGAGGACACGATAGACCTCACCCCTGTGGAGCCCAAAGTTATCACCCTTTAACAGTGATCAATTTAGGGTGACTTCCTCCTACTTTAGGGTAAGTTTCCTGTGTTTTAGTGGGAACTTCTTATACTGGGGCTATTGTTTGCTTTTTTCAGTGCATTAATCTTGAACATTATACCCACAGTCCTGTTCATTATTTTTCCAAGATTCTTTGGGAGTCTGATACATGTAGAATTTTTATTTGATTTTGTTTAAACCAACACTTATTGAACACCTATTATACCTCAGGTGCTATGCTAGACTATATATAGAGTGTTCCATTTAATAGTCTCAAAACACAGGGATATTCCCATTGGCCCCCTGCTACAGATGAGAAAACCTAGCATCTGAGAGTTAAATAACTTGCCCAAGGTATCAAAGCCACTAAATGGCAGATCTGGGACTGAAACTCAGGTCGGTCTGATCCCAGAGCCTAAGTTCTTTCTCATGCTTCATGCTACATCCCAGTATGTGTGCTACCATGCTCTAAAACATTTGCAGAGGATTCAGCAAATGTTACCCTGAAGTTAGCATTGAGGAGTTTACTGGGAGACTATTCCTGCTACTACTACAAGTGCCAGGAAATCTATAAGATTTGTAAGAAATTGTGAATGTCAATAAAAGGTAGCCTTCTGTACATATTTAGTTTTTGCTCTCCTTCTTAACTACAAACATAGGGGAAAGAAAGACTACTTTTTACAACTTAACTTTCTAAGTGACTTAGACATTTTTGAGGGCTTCTTATTTTCTCTACTTTCATGAGCCCTCTAAGGGCTATCATGCTAAAAATGATGATTATTCTTTCCAGATGTTGGAGTTTTGATTGCAAGGAGAATAGGAGCAGTTAAGTGCTGGTGGTGGAGCTGGCATTGCTTAGTGGAAAATATTCAGACACCACCACTAAAACCTGCCAAGTCTCTTGCAATATTTTATTTGTATTGATACGTGTTTGGCTCAATCAACTCTGCCTGAGGTTGTGGGAATGATTAGAATGACAAAGCAAAAAAACTCTGGGGATATTTCCCCCTTCTTACTATGATTCCTGAGTATCAAGCAGACTAATGATAGGACCAATTCTGCATTTAGGTAAGAGAGTGAACAAATATATACCCTCAGTGGCTGTATTAAGTATCTTAAGAAATTGTATAACTCAGAAAGTAAATGAGAAATGAGATTAGAAGAAAATTCAGAATATTTAAATGAATAGTTGCCTATAAAACTACCATTTTGTGATTTAAGAAAATCAATGATTCACCATTAAATCATATTAATTTTTAGAATTTTGTCTTTTGCTTTAACTAACAGCAGCTAGTGTGCAGTGCTCTCAGGGAGAGAAGTAGAGGGGGGTGAGTAAATACAGCACTTTCAACTGAAACATCCAGCTACACGTATTGGGATTCAAGAAAACAGCTTGACCCATGGAGAATAGCGAAAAGCAAGGCAGGATGACTGCCCATTTGGGAGTGACTCAGAGCCCAGGGAGCCTCCTCTGCCTAGGGAAGCAGTGAGTAAGTGTGCGACTCTGGGGACTCATACTTCTCCCCTGTATCTTTGAAAACCTTAGGTTAGGAGATCTCCTCATGAACCCACCACACCAGGGCCTGTGGTCTGACACACAGAGCTATGTGGTGTCTTGGCAGAGCAGCTGCTTTGGCACATGCAGAGCCCCAGGAGTTTTAGAAACTCAGGCTTCCCAGCAAAAGTGGTTGCAACTCTAGCAAAGAGGGAGGTTAGAGCCCCATATATACCCCTAGGAAGGGGGCTGAAACCAGGGGGCTGAGCAGTGATGGTCTGCAGGTCCCACTTCCATGATACCTCATAGGATGAGACCCACTGGCCTGGGCATCCAGCCATCCACAGGTAGCAGTGTTACATCTCCCTGACATGAAACTCCCAGAGGGAGGGGTAGACTGCCATCTTTGCTGTTTCATAGCCTTAGCTATTATTGCCTTCAGTGCAGCTGCCCTACAAAAATGCAGCCAGACTCTTTTTGTATGGGGGTTCCTGGGCCTGTTTCGCCTCATTAGGCGGGACCTCCTGACCAGGGTCACCAGCCATCCTTGCCAGTGTTTTCCAGCTGGCAGCGGTTCTAAGCCTCCTTGGGATGGAGATCTCAGGGGGAGTGGTGGGCTACCATCTTTGCTGTTTTATAGACTTAGCTGTTGTCTTTGGGCCCTAGGGAGTCTGAGGTGACTAGGGACTGGAGTGGTACCCCAGCACAGTGCAGCAGCTCTATAGAGAAGTAGCCAGACTGCTTTTTCAAGCAGGTCCCAGATCCCATTTCTCTTCACTGGTGCAACCTTCTGATCAAGGTCAACAGCCACCCCTGCTTGTGTTTTCCAGCCAGCAGCAGTTTCAAACCTCTCTGGGATGGAGGTTCCAGAGGGAAGGCTGTGCTGCCATCTTTGCTGTTCAGCAGCCTTAGCCATTGTTGCTTTCAGGCTTTATAGATCCTGAGGCAAACAGTGACTTGAGCAGACCCCCCAGCAAAGCCAGCTGCCCTACAGAAAAGTGGCCAGACTGCTCTTTATGCAGGTCCCCAATCCCATTTCTTCTCACTGGTTGGGATCTCTAGACTGGGGTCTCCAGCCACTTCCTATTGGTGAGTTTGGGTTGTCAACAGGTCTGTACCTCCTGGGATGGAGCTCCCAGAAGAAGAAGAAGGCTGCCAGTTTTGCGGTTTCACAGCCTTCACTGTTGATACCATCAGGTGCTGAAAAATCTGAGGTGACTAGGGACTGGAGCAGATCCACAGCATACTGCATCAGCAGTGGAAAAGTGGCTAGACTATTTTTTACATTTATGGGGTCCCTGATCCCACATCTCCTCACTGGGTGGGTCCTCCCAGCCTGGGCCTTCAGCCACCCCACACCAGGGCTATCAAGCCAGTATGAGCTCTGCAACTCCCAGGGACAAAGCTCCAATTAGGAGGGGTGGGTTGTCATCTTTGCTGTCTTTCAGCCCTTTCCCTTGCTGTCTCCAGGCTATGGAGAGTCCATGGGGACCAGGGGCTTGTCCAGATCCACAGCATGGAGAACAGCCTCATGGAAAAGTGGCCAGACTAGTCTCTACACAGTTCTCAGTCTTCACATCTCCTCACTGGACAGGGACAGGGTGGCCTGAACTGGGACTCCAGAACAACTACCCTGCCCTCGCCTGATCATTTCAATTAGAGGCAGCCCAGAAGTTAAAAGAACATCCACATGCAGCGATAAGAAAGAACCAATGCAAGGACTCTGGTAACCCAAATGCCCAGAATGTCTTATGTCCTCCAAATGACTGCACCAGTTCTCTTACAAGGGTTCTTAACCAGGCTGAGTTGGCTAAAATGACAGAAATAAAAATCACAATAGGGATAGGAATGGATATCTTTGAGATTCAGGAGAATGGCAAAACTCAATCCAAGGAAACTAAGAATCACGATAAAATGTTACAGGAGTTGACAGACAAAATAGCCAGTATAAAAAAAGAATCTAACTGATCTGATAGAGCTGAACAACACACTACAAGATTTTCACAGTGCAATTGTCAATATTAATAACAGAATAGAACAAGCTGAGGAAAGATTCTTGAAACTTGAAGACTGGCTCTCTAAAATAAGGCAGACAAAAAAAAAAGAATGAAAAGGAACAAAAAAACCTCTGAGAATATAGGATTATATAAAGAGGCCAAATCTATAAATCATTGGCATCCCTGAAAGGGATTGGGAGAAAGCAAACAACTTCAAAAACAAATTTCAGGATTTCATCCATGAAAACTTCCCCAACCTCACTAGAGAGGTCAGCAGTCAAATTTAGGAAGTAAAGAGCACCCCTGCAAAATTCTACACAAGAAGATCATCCCGAAGACACATAATCATCAGGTTTTCCAAGGTCAAAATAAAAGAAAGAATGTTGTAGGCAGCTAGAGAGAAAGGGCAGGTCACGACTGAAGGGTTTCTGTGGACCTCTCAGAAGAAACCCTGCAAGCCAGAAGAAATTTGGGGCCTGTATTCAGCATTCTTAAAAAGTATATACATCTTCAATCAAGAATTTTATATCCAGCCAAACTAAGTTTCCTCAGTGAAGGAGAAATAAAATCCTTTTAGCATCAGCAAATGCTGAGGGAGTTACAAACCTTACAAGTGATCTTGAAAGGAGCACTAAATATGAAAAGGAAAGTGACTGTTACCAGCCACTACAAAAACACACTTAAGTACACGGACCAGTGACACTGTAAAGCAATCACACAAACAAGCTGGCATAATACCCAGCTAATAGCATAATGACAGGATCAAATCCATACATATAAATACTAACCTTGAATGTAAACAGGCAAAATGCCCCATTTAAAAGGCACAGAATGGCAAGCTGGATAAAAATTCAAGACCCAATGGTATGCTGTCTTCAAGAGACTCATCTCACAAGCAATGCCAGCCATAGGCACAAAATAAAAGAATGGAGGAAAATCTACCAAGCAAATGGATATCAGAAAAAAGCAAAGGTCACAATCCTGATTTCAGACAAAGCAGATTTTAAATAAAAAACATCAAAAAGGACAAAGAATGGGAATTACATGATGGTAAAGGGTTCAGTTCGATAAGAATACCTAACTATTCTAAATATATGTGCTTCCAACACAGGAGCACCCAGATTTATAAAGAAAGTTCTTACAGACCTGTGAAGAGACTTAGATTCCCATATGATCGTAGTGGAAGGCTTCAATACTCCATTGACGATATTAGATCACTGAGGCAGAAAATTACGAAAGATATTCAGGATCTGAACTCAACATTGGATCAAATGGATCTAATAGACCTCTACAGAACTCTCCACCACAAAACAAAAGCATACTCATTCTTCTCATTGCCACGGGGTACATACACACATTAAAATTGACCACACAACTGAAAATTAAACAATCCTCAGCAAATACAAAATAACTGAAATACACCAAACACACTCTCAGACCACAGCACCATAAAAATAGAAATCAGACTTTAAAAAATGGCCCCAAACCATTCAATTACATGGAAATTAAACAGTCTGCTCCTTAATGACTTTTGGGCAAATAATGGAATTAAGGCAGAAATCAAGAAGATCTTTGAAACTAATGAGAACAAAGATACAACATACCAGAATCTCTGGGGCACAGCTAAGGCAATGTTAAGAGGGAAGTTTATAGCACTAAATGCCCACACCAAAAAGTTAAAAAGATCTCAAATTAACAATGCAACATCAGAACTAAAAGAACTAGAGAAACAAGAGGAAATCTACCCCAAAGCTAGCAGAAGGCAAGAAAACCAAAATCAGAGCTGAACTGAAGGAGATCAAGACATAAGAAAACATTAAAAGACCAATATACTCAGGAGTTGTTTTTCTGAAAAAAGTGATAGGATAGGTTGCTAGCTGGACTAATAAAGAAGAAAAGAGAGGAGATACAAATAAGCACAATTAGAAACCACAAAGGGGATGTTACCACTTATCCCACAGAAATACAAATAAACCACCAGAGAATACTATGAACACCTCTATGCACACAAACTAGAAAACCTAGAAGAGATGAATAAATTCCTGGACATACACACCCTCCCAAGACTGAACTGGGAAGAAATTGGTTCCCTGAACATACCAATAATGAGCTCTGAAATTAAATCAGTAATAAATAACCTACCAACTAAAAAAGCACAGGACCAAATGAATTCACAGCCAAATTCCACCAGAGGTACAAAGAAGAGCTGGTAGCATCCTTACTGAAACTATTCCAAAAAGCTGAGAAGGAGGGACTCCTCCCCAACTCATTCTATGAGGCAAGCAACATATTTATACCAAAATCTGGCAGAGCTCACAAAAAAAGAAAACATCAGACTAATATTCTTGATGAACATTGATGCCAAATTTCTAAACTAAATAGTGAGAAACCAAATTCAGCAGCACATAAAAAAGCTAATCCACCGTGATCAAATAGGCTTTCTCCCTGGGATGCAAGTTTGGTTGTACATATGCAAATCAATAAATGTGATTCATCATACAAACAGAAATAAAGACAAAAATCACCTGATTATCTCAATAGATGCAGAAAAGTCTTTTGATTAAACTCAACATTGCTTCATGTTAAAAATGCTCAATAAACTAAGTATTGAAGCAACGTACCTCAAAATAATAAGAGTCATCTGTGAAAAATCCAGAGCCAATATCATACTGAATGGGCAAAAGCTGGAAGCATATCCCTTGAAAACCAGCAGATGGCAAGGATGCCCTCTCTCAACACTCCTATTCAGCATAGTAGTGGAAGTCCTGGACAGAGCAATCAGGCAAGAGAAAGAAATAAAGGGCATCCAAATAGGATGAGAGGGAGTCAAACTATCCCTGTTTGCAGAGAGCATGATTTTATATCTATAAAACCCCCATAGCACGTCCCCAAACCTCCTTGTGCTGATAAAAAAAAACTTCAGCAAAGTTTCAGAATACAAAATCAACATACAAAAATCTCTAGCATTCCTATGTACCAACAACAGTCAAGCTGAGAGTCAAACCAGGAACACAATCCCATTCACAATTGCCACAAAAGAATAAAATACCTAGCAATACAGCTAACTAGGGAGGTGAAAGATCTTTACAATGAGAATTGCAAAACACTGTTCAAAGAAATCAGAGGTGACACAAACAAATGGAAAACTATTCCATGCTCATGGTTAGGAAGAATCAGTATCATTACAATGGCCATACTGCCAAAGCAGTTTACAGGTTCAATGTTATTCCTACCAAACTACCAACGACATTCTTCACAAAACTAGAAATCAGGATCCTAGAAACTAGGATCAGAACAAATAACTATTGGGTACCAGGCTTAGTACCTGGGTGACAAAATATCTGTATAACAAACCTCTGTGACACAAGTTTACATATATAACAAACTTGCATTTGCACCCTTTAACCTAAAATAAAAGTTTAAAAAAATTTAAAAAAGCACTTCGGGTCCCGTTAATTTCTGTTCAAACCAGAGATACCTTCCCTATCCTAATAATAGGCTTCTTTTTATTTCAGCAGTAACTACACAGCTTGCTTCTCCGTCTTTCCTGGAGTTTCTAGTGGGAACCAACTTTTAAATCATCAATGTTTTTCCTGCTCAATTACTTTGCCAGTCTAGAAGCTGACATGTATCAGTAAAGCTGGTGCAATTTTAACTGTTACTGTATGCTTAGTTTTAAGTGAAAGACATTTCATTTTCTCCATTTTCTGCAGGGACACATTTGTTACCCAACTGTGGTCTGATTTTTAAAGTTGCCTTAGTCTTTTTATCCATGATAGAAGAAGGCAAGTATCACATTGTGGTATGTGTGTGTTCAGCTGATGCCCAGACAGGAGACTTCTACTGAGATTCCTATATGTTGTCCCTTGGTTTCTGTTACATAGAAGACAAAATGGGAGAGAGAAAGGAACTATATATTATCAGCCTAAACGTTAAGCTGTCAAGGTGATGCTTTTTTCACTCAAATCAACTTGTTTTTCTACTATTGGGAAATACGTTTGGGTAACAAGATACAAACTGAAAAAATTTTTCTTTCTGTATAGTTTTGTCAGAATAGTTGTTAGCAAATCCCAGACATCTTTTTGGAGTCTCTGCGGATTCTGGATTCAAGAAGAAAGAACAGTTTGAAAAACAATTTTATAAATTCAATTTTATTAGTAAAAGTCTTCCAGAAGAGGCAGCACAACAAATGTGAAGACTATGTAGTCAGACAAGTTCTGCCATTTACTAACTGTGTCAGTGTGGCCAGGTGATTTCACTCCAGGAGCCTCAGTTTTCTCATTTGTAAAATGATGAAACAAATACATATCTTTCAGAATTGTTAGGAGAAATCAATGTCTGCAGATTTAGGCAAGAGAAGGCCTCTCAATAATAGAAAAATATTTAACACATTTAAATATTATTTAACACATAATATTTAATATTAAATATTATTTAACACATAATATTTAATATTAAATATTATTTAGCACATTAAATATTTAGATAATAATATTTAATATTAAATATTTTTAGATAATAATATTTAATATTAAATATTTTTAGATAATAATATTTAATATTAAATATTTTAAAATAATATTTAATATTAAATATTTTTAGATAATAATATTTAATATTAAATATTTTTAGATAATAATATTTAATATTAAATATTTTAAAATAATATTTAATATTAAATATTTTTAGATAATAATATTTAATATTAAATATTTTTAGATAATAATATTTCACATTAAATATTTTTAGATAATAATATTTCACATTAAATATTTTTAGATAATAATATTTCACATTAAATATTTTTTAGATAATATTTCACATTAAATATTTTTTAGATAATAATATTTCACATTAAATATTTTTTAGATAATATTTAACATTAAATATTTTTAGATAATAATATTTAACATTAAATATTTTTAGATAACAATATTTAATATTAAATATTTAGATAATATTTAATATTAAATATTTTTTAGATAATAATATTTAATATTAAATATTATTTAGATAATATAAAAGTTGTTATTACATAGGTTGAATTTACATTGTGAAGTATATTATAGTAGGCAAAAGATGAATGCTGGCTGGGCATGGTGGCTCATGCCTGTAATCCCAGAATTTAGGGAGGCTGAGGTGGGAAGATTGCTTGAGCCCAGGAATTCAAGACCAGCCAGGGCAACATAGCAAGACCCCCTCTCTACAAAAAATAAAAAAATTAGCTGGGCATGGTGGCTTATGCTTGTACTTCCAGCTACTCAGGAGACTGTGGTGGGAGGATTGCTTGAGCCTGGAAGATTGAGACTGCAGTGAGCTATTACCACACCACTGAGTTTAAGCCTGGGTGACAGAGCAAGACCCTGTCTCAAAATAAAATAAAATAAAATAATAAAAAGATTGATGCTATGCAGTCTAAAATATGGACATAAATCTTCCTCCCTATGGTCATGGTTGTGAATAATAATACTAATAATACTAATAGCTGTCATTTATTGTGTTAGTCTGTATTTGGTATTGTACAAACACTATGTCATTTCAAAACTATCCTAAGGGGTAGCTTATGTGATTCCAAACAATGAGCTTATATAAAATTAAAATTAAAAAATTCATTTTGCTATTGTATAGTCACAGCTAGTGGATTTTTATAAAAATAAGTTAGACTAATTCAATACTCTTCAGAGGTTTTATATAAATGGTTCTAATCAAACGGAAAAAGTTCCAGAAAAAATACAATTGTACCACTGCACTCCAGCTTGGGTGATAAAATAAAATACTCATGGATCTTGTTCAAAATGCAGATTCCTCAGATTCAATAATGAGAGCTCAGACTGGGAACAGGGCCCAGGAATCTGTGTGGTACAAACCTGCATGATGTTTATGCACACAAAGATATGAGAACCATTGTTCCGAATGCTGCTTCCATTTGACAAAGTGCCGTGATAATTTTTGAAAAGAGAAGCAAACAATGGTGTCTCTTTTATGTTCAGCTTATAATGAAATCTGTTTGTTGACTTATTAGGACTTTGAATTATTTCTTTATTAACACTTTGAGTTTTTGTATGTATTATGATTCAAGAAAAATACAATCAGGATTTTAAACATGTAAATACAAATTTTGTATAACTTTTTATGACATCAGTGAAATTTTCAGGTAGTCTGAGTAATAGATTGTTTTGCTACTTAGAATAGCATTTACCACTTAGTATTTTAAAAAATTATTGTTGGAGTATTTATTGTCAGTTTTGTTCTCTTGTTATCTAATACAAAATTATAAAGCCTTCAGAGAGTTTGGACCACATATCTTTGGAAAATAGTTTGCAACATATTTAATGGATACTTGATGCCAAACTGACTTTATATGACGACTGTATTTGTGACTTTTAAAAATAATTATTTTATTGTGTAATTGATTTATAAATAACAAATTTTTTTTTACAACTTAAAAAAATACGATTGTAAATAGAATCTCAATGTTTTGTTTATTCATTTTTTAAACAGGTGTACGTTTGAAAGGATAAATCCTAGGACTTACCTATCAAGTTTCCTAGGATTGTGAAAAATGTGAGCTGAATGATGTTAGCAATGCCAAGCTCTGTGAGGAAGGCAGAAGTAGTTTTCATCTGCTCATTACCAGGCAGTTTCTTGAAATAGGTAGATAATACCTACTTAGTAGGTACTTATTATAGCAGGCAGCTAATAATACCTGTTGAATGAAATTTCTTGAATAAATTAATTAGTTTTTAACATGGAAAAATACCCCTGTGAATTGCTTTAAAATAATTTTACCATTGATAATTTTAAAGTTTCAAAAACTTTTTAAGTACTTAATGCTTAAAATAGCTTTTGAGGCTATTCTGAATCTTGCCAAATATTTGATTTTGTCTTTTTTTAATGTAAAAAAATTTTTAAAAGTGAGAAAATGCACTCCTAAGAAAATCGCATTTTTGAATCTTATGTGTAAGTACATGAAATGCTGTATTTATAAAGCTAGCTACATCATGAGCCGCCAAAAAAAAAAAAAAAAAATAAAGAGAAGTAGTAAAATAAGCGACATTCTATTAAGCTTAAGTATTGGCTACAATCCAGTTTTTATGTTTTCTAGGCTATACACAGAGTAAAATAAAAAGGATAATGAAAAATAGGTTATATATTATAGTGCTTATAAAGTTCTAAATCCTGCAAGGTGCTTCGTATACATTATATTTCTGGATCTTCACAATAACCCTGTGAGGTAAGCATTGCTATCTTTCGCATTTTACAATTGGGAAAACTGAGACGTGCAGGTCAAAAGAGTTGCCCAAGGTCACATTGCCAGCAAGTGGCAGAATCGAGCTTAGAGAACAGGTATCTCTGGCTCCACATCCCCCAATCCTGTTTACCTGTTTTACTAAGAGTTCAGCCTGAGCTTGGTAGGCAGAGCACCTGCAGGACTTGATATCTACAGTATGCAGAGATGGGGTCATTGATCAGTATATTGAACCCAACTAGCAAAATATCTTGTTCACTCTAAAGTATCCAACATTTTTTGGCAGAAGGAATACCTATATACCTTCTCAAGAGAATCAAATACAAGAACCTCTAGGTTTTAAAAAAATGGATGTCTGCAACAAACAAAACTCCATTTGATACTAAATTCTTTTTAAAAATGAGCTATTGCAGGAGTCAAGCTGAATACCGAGGAGTCCCATAAACTATTTAATATGAAGTTTGGTTTCAATTTAATATTGTTGCTCAGTCTAGGAGTTTTCAAAAATTACAACCGTTTGGTTATTGTCCTCTTGTGTGACTAGACCAAAATATGGAGCAGACAATAGTTTGGAATCTGTGCTAGCACCTGAAAAACATTCACACAGCATTTTTCTCCTATGTCCATTAATGCAAAATTCCAGTTTCATTTTCTTCATTTTAAATGGATCTCTGTGTAAAAGCAGGGAAATTTAAATGCAAAAATAATTTGTATGCAACATTAGGTTGAAATTTTCATTATATGAAAGCAAATATTAAAATCAAAAGGACTCTACAATAATAGTTCTACAGTGATTTTTCCTCCCTCACTGCATTTTTAATGTTCTTTTCATATTACATTGCCCTCTATACTATAACATATATCAAATTAAAAAAACACATCAATAATGGGATAGTGAGAGAAATAAATTTTGCTTATTGGCAACGTGAGAAAGATTCATTTGGTTTTGAAAAACCCAAGCAAATAATTTTAATGTCTGCTCATTTATATTTCAAGAACTCTTTTCTCTAAACATACTCCATTAGCTAAACCCAATTGTCTTATCTTGTGTTTCTGCATCTTTGTTTTAAAAATAATGTGAATGGATTGAATAATCTTATATTTCCTGTAGTAGTACTAAAGAAAGTCAAAATCAAGTAGAATAATCAAAAGAATGCACAGTATTCTAGTAACTAGGCTGTGAAAAACAGCACCTATATTTATTCGGCAATCTTATTCTCAGACAGAACTAAATAGATTTACAAACTTTCCAAAATAAGCACAAACCGAAAGAGAAAAGTCGCCCTCAGGCTTAGCAAGAGCATGAGACTTCTAGCTTAATAGGTAATTGTTTTGGAAATTTATGTTTCTAAAAGTGGGGGGAGCAAAATGCAAGCACCATCTCAACCATAGCTAATTTAAAACAGTTGGTGAATGAGCTGATTTTGGCAAAAAGAAATGAGTTGCAACACTTGAGATGACTGGTGCAGAACTCAGAAAGAAGTCCAAGGAAGTAAATATTTCTTTGCCTTGTGAGCAATTTATTTTAGCCAGACAACTGCATGAAGGATGGTAGTATCCAGGTTACTCTCTTTGAGACAAGTAGATAACCACCCTTTTAAGGCAATAGTGTTCTCTGAAAAGCAAAACAAAACAAAACAAAACAAAAAAACGACAAACAAAAAAACCTGGTTCTTGAATATGTTGACTCTCTAAGCATTAAATTTTTTTGCCTCCAAGGAAGGGCCTACAGAATTAGGTATGATTACTTTAAAAATTAATTTAATGTATTTCACTGAAATGTGATAATACTGCTGGCAAGAAGAAAAGGAAGGAAAAGGCTGTTGGGAGAACTAAGTGTTAAAACTTTTCTGGAAGACAATTTGTTAACACTACCAAAATCCTTAATGTATGTACAGATTTTGTCTCAGTGATTTCACTTTTATGGAATTAACAAAAGGAATAATCAGAGATGCAGACCAAAAATGCCAACTAATAAGAAAATAGTTTTTTTAAAAAGATAAATTTATACAGGAGAATACTTTGAAGCCAGATTCTGAAAAATGTTTCTTGACATAAAAAATAATAGCAATATTTTACAATGCTGCTAAGGGGAAAAAGAGCAGACCAAAAATAGTGTATAGAATAGATACCATTTAAATAAAAACAAAATAAATGTATCCCCTGTGTTTTCTCTTTTTGTAATGTGGTGAGGGTGGCGATTGATGGTCTGCAAACCACAATAGGGAAAAAATAATAAACATCGCAAATGACTGAGATTTCCTTTAACTGTGATGTGTGATAAACCCTCTGCTAGAGTTGGGAGCCAGAGCTGGAACAACAGAATTTTCTGAGTTGACTGGGACATTGATTCGTATTTGGAGTGGTCCAAACCTAGATAATGTTTGTGAAATATGTTTTGTATTTGACTATGGATTAGATTTATTTAGAATACTTTTACATATAAAAACGCTCAAATGATTAATCACCATTTTATTTTATTTCATTTTATTTTTTATATTGTGAGATTTTGCACTCTATAAATGTCATCAATAAACCACCTTAGGTTGTATTTAAGCCTGTCAAATTGTCAGCCACTTTGGCATGGCTGGCCTGCCTGCCTTCCTTCCTTCCCTCCTTCTTCCCCTCCTCCCTTCCTTCCCTCCTTCCTTCCTTCCTTCCTTCCTTTCCTCCCTCCCTCCCTCCTTCCTTCCTTTCTTTCTCCCCTCCTCCCTTCCTTCCCTGTTTCCTTCCTTCCTCCTATCCTTCCCTCCCTCCTCCCATCCTTCCTTCCTTCATTCCTTCCTTCCTTCCTTCCTTCCTTCCTTCCTTCCTCCCTTCCCTTCTTCCTTCCTCCCCTCCTTCCTTCCTTCTCTCCCTCCCTCCTTCCTTCTTTCCTTCCTTCCTACCTTCCTTCCTTTCCTGCTTCCCTCCTTCCTTCCCTCCCTCCCCCTCTCCTCCCTCCCCTCCCTCCCTCTCCCTCCCCCTCCCCACTCCCCTTCCCTCCTTCCCTCCCTCCCTCCCTCCCTCGCTTCCTTCCTTCCTTCCTTCCTTCCTTCCTTCCTTCCTTCCTTCCTTCCTTCCTTCCTTCCTTCCTCCCTCCCTCCCTTCCTTCCTTCTTTCCTTCCTTTCCTCTCTGTCACCCAGGCTGGAGTGCGCTGGCATGATCTCTGCTCACTGCAACCTCCATCTCCTGGGCTCAAACAATTCTCTCTCCTCAGCCTTCTGAGTAGCTGAGATTTCAGGCACACACTACCATGCCTGGATAAGTGTATGTGTGTGTGTGTGTGTGTTTAGTAGAGACAGGGTTTTGTTGTGTTGGCCAGGCTGGTCTCGAACTCCTGACCTCAGGTGATCTGCCTGCCTTGGCCTCCCAAAGTGCTGGGATTACAAGCGTGAGCCACCACACCCAGCCCCTGCTGCTTTTTTTAATGGCACATTTTTAAAACTACGCGTACCATAAGCTGTCTGGTACTGAAATAGGCCTGTGGGATGCCAATTTTGGTTTCAGAATTAGCTTGTATGTGGAATCATGGTGGCATACAGGGTTTCCCATGCCAAAAGATAAACAAAGACGTAAGCTCCCTTGATGGATTTTGGCATTCAACACTGTAGTGGGAACTTGTAGACATAGATAGAATCAGTTTTCTGCTCCAGTGCCTACTCTGGGTGCTCCACTTGAAAAGCAGTGGCAGGATCAGCAGTGGTGGCTGCCAAACATGAAATGGCCATGGAATGAACAATAAAGCATGTTTTGTTTTACAAACCTTCACATAGAACTTGTTAGGTAGCTTGTAGCAACCACTGAATTGCTTTGAGATCTTTGCTTCTATCTTTTCATGATGTATTGAAAGTTCTTGTACTTCAGTGCATTGGTATTAGTGTGGTTGTTTACAAAAAAGTATTTTACTTTAAAGCAGTCTCAAATTTATGGAGAAATTGCAAGAAGAATACAAATAACTTTTTTTTCTGAATTATTTGAGAGCGGATAGCTTTCATGATGCCCCATCATTCCTGGATACTTTAGTGTGCATTTTTAACTAATGGGGGCAATATCATAATGAACCACAATAAAATAATAAAATTCTGAAATTAACATAGACACATTACTACCATCTAATCCTCAAACATGATTCAAGTTTCATGAATTATCCAGAAAATGCCCTTTGTAGCCAAAAAGGTCCACATCAAAACCACACATTACCATTCAGTTGTCCTGTGTGACTTTTCAATCTCCTTCAACCTTTCCTTACTCTTTCCTTGACTTTCATGACTATGATGATTATAGGGCAGTTATTTTGTGGAATGTCCTCACTGCATATTTTTCTTATGTTTTCTGTTGATTAGATTCTGTTTGTCTGTCTTTGGCAGGACTATCACAGAAGTGGTGCTGGGTTCTTCTCATTGTATCCCATCAAGATTTCTATTTGTCCCATTACTGGTGATGATCACTTTGATTATTTGATTGGGGAGGTATCTGCCAGCTTCTCTTTGTTATCAATTACTCTTTATAATTAATAAATGTTTTATGCAGAGGTACTTGAGGTGAGCTAGATATCTCTTTCTTTATCAAACTTCTTATTTAATTTATTTATAAGAGTGTAAACTCATGGGTTTCTATTTTATTCAAAGGATTGGGATCCAAATCTATAATTATTTATTTTGAAGCTCAAATTATCCCTTCCATTTGATGGAAGAAATCTCCTTCAAGCTGGCTTCTATGTCCTTTGAAATATTATCTGAGCACTTCCTTATTTTCTGGCACAACAAGAAGTTCCAGGCTCATCTTGTCCTTTCCTTCCTCAGCTCTGGAATCACCCATTTTTGCAAGGATTCCTGAGTCTTTTTATTAGAGAATAGTATTTAGAAAACAAAATCTAGGTAGTTATTGCTTTTCAAGTGGAGCACCCAGAGTAGGCACTGGAGCAGAAAAGTGATTCTATCTATGTCTACAAGTTACCTAGGTGCTAGGTAACTTCATTGTCACTGTAATGTTGCTGCTCCAAGGCCCTTTGCGTTAACGGAGCTGGAGAATATATAGATACATATTAATATATTTGTATTTTTTCTATGTCTGTTTATATGTTGAAACTGTGAGTTCACAGAGATATCTCCAATGCCAATCCACAGGAATCATTTTAGCTCTTTCTCTTTCCTTATTTGTGATTTCCCTTTCTGTATTTCCACATTTTCATTCCTCAACAACTGAGAAATTAGTTCCCAGCAGCCTCAATATATTTACTTATTGCTCAACTCCCCAGAGTATAACAGATTTCCTGCTGCCAACACCCTTTCCATCGAGGATGGTCTACGCACCTTGCTTACCCTTTGACATGTGGACATCTTCCCCACCCTGCTTTGGATTTGACATACCATTATGGATTGCACCCATATATGGAGACTGTCCTCATTCCATTACTTCTGAAACCCCTTGCCTGGGCATCCTTCTTCAGGGATACCTTCCTCACTTTGCTCAAGCTTTGGCAACACACCTTGGGCTGTCTCCCAGCAGGGACATTCCATGCTCACTCCTTATTCTACTTGTGCTCCAACATTTCCTCCAGGATTCCCCTTCCTCTACAGCCCCTATGCTAATGCTTACCTTGCTCAACCCCACCTAAAAGCTTTTGGGTTAGAAAGGAGAGACAAAGGAAGAAAAGAAGTAGAAGAAAAAAAAAGGTTTATTTTTAAAATTCAGGTCTAAGAAATGGCCAGGAAGCATTCTGTCTCTGGACTACTCTGCCTTTCTTATTAGATGAGGGGGAAATTATTAGAACTCTTATTAGAGTGTGGGTAGTTTGACTGAACAAGCTGTCAGAATAATGGCCAAGGAACAAGGGTTCAGTGGGCAATTTCATAGCATGTTAAGAAGAATAATAGCCAGTAATTATTGGGTACTCATTTGCTAGGCACTTGTTACAATATTTAGCAATTTTCTTGATAGGTGGGCATTATTCTGACCATTTTATAAAACAGGAAACAGGTTTGTAGAGATTCACCCACTTGCTATGATCGATAGGGAAGGTCTAAGCCAGGGCTCCAATCCAAGTCAGACCGACTTTTATAATTGTTGTTTCTTTTACCGCACATGATTATTAATGGTAATTTGGGAAAGAGAATTGATGTAAATAATTCAAAAATTACACTTTACTTTAATATGGATTTGTGTACAGGTGTTTCTGAAGTTCTAAATTATTTCAACAAAGGAACAAAGGTATTCCAGGAAAAGCAGATGCAGGAGTTGCTGGCCAACTTCCTAGTTCTTACCTTAGCTCTCTGTTAAGAAAAAAAAAGATTCTGAGAAGGAGCATTCAGACAGTTATATGTCAACTGCAAGGAAAGAGTGATCCATAAAGACAACAGGCAGAAATGGGGCCAAGGAAACGAAGCTTATTTACACTGGTCCTTTAGAGTAATCTGTTCGTATGTGGATGATATTAATCCCTAACATGGAAGTGGTAGAAAGAGCAGGCTAATACATATTTGTATCATTACCTCATTTTGATTCCAAGGGCCTCCTTTTTAACTTCTGTTGAGCAGGTGACAAGTGAGATAATGACAGTTTTAACCAGCGTGTATATCTACAGTTAGATGATGGCTCCAGGGGCACTGAGAGCCTGCCATTTTGTCAGTGTTCCCTCTACATCTGCATGGAAGTGGAGTGTAAAATTATTCTGGTGACCTGTATATCACATAATATTGCAGACCACCTGCCAGTTGTCCCACCAGAAGCATCATAACAGAGACAGCATCCTTCTGTTTCCAGGATCTTGCCATAGTCTGGCGTTGGCACATGTTGTTTATTTAGATCATTCAAATGGTGTGATTTAACCTTCTATAACAAATGGAATATAGCTTGGCTTTATGGTTTCCCTCATATAAACAACAGTAAACAAACCCATGATTTATTCAAAAAGAATTTATGGTTTGTCTTTCTCTCAATTGTAAAGAACGAAGCATTTGTAAATGAAAACATGATCCTCGCCCAGACTTATAAAATGAATTCTACCAGACAGCCTAGACAACAAATTTATGACACTTTGTGGGGTGATACAGAATGTTTGAAACTGAGTGGCCTGGGAGAGGAGGACAGAATGGATTCAGCTGTAGGAGGAGGGAATAAAATCTAGAGGTATGTTCTCGAGGTCCCTTTCCATTTGCGTGGTTCACTTAAATTGTCTTCTTTATTTCTTATAATGTAATGTCACTTGGCATTTATGTTAACTTTTTATGAGGTACTCATTGCTTTTCAACTACAACTTGTACGTTTTCACTCTATGTCTGTGTTGGTGAGCAATAAATAGCACTGCATATATGCAGATGGTGGAATTGGGCCTTTCTACATGAAGTGATGTGGAGAATTGTGCAATTGATTGGTTTTATTACGTTAGAGAGAGGATGTTAAAGTAATCATCTAGTAAAACAAGCTAGGGCTATTTTGGAGAACTATTTTTAGTTTTCTATAAATTGTAACAATATAATATAGTTATTGCTTTTGTCAGAGAGCTGGAGTCTGCTATTAAGATGATTTAAATTTTATGCCTGAACTTCATATTGGTAATAAATTGTTGGACCTTTTAGTGTTAAATGTAAAAAGGCAAGTTACTTAGCTGCTTGAAGAAAATAGTATGACTGCGTGTTGAAAACAGGTACTAACTAAAGGAATTCTAATATATTCCAGAGAAAGGGGGATACACCACCCCTTATTTTTTTTAAAAAAGAAGATTGTGGTCACATTTTTGCTATGTAGTCTAGCAAATTGATTTGTATTCTAAACAATGGGAGAGAATGTTGAAGAGTTAAATTAAAACAATGAAGGAGTAGAATTTTAGAATATTATAGGAATAATGACAATACAGGAAATAAATAATTATTACATTATATGCAATTATATCCTTAAGTGAATTATAGAGATTCTATTATTGTTGATATTAATAATACGTTGGTTTAAATCTAAAACATATTACCATGTTGTACTACCTAGTATAGTGCTGGGCACAAACAGAAGTTTAATGTTTCTTGAGTTTTGACACATGTATTAGCCATTCAGTAACTCGTTAGACAGCCTAATGAGGGCTGAAACTTGAGAATATGTGCTAGAAGCTTGTTCACTGTTAATAAGAATTCACTTTTAAATGTTATGAGCATGTTTGCAATCTCAAAGTATTTTTAAGCATAAAGATAGAGGACCTACATTACAAGCATGAATTAAAAGTTAATATGGGTCTGAAGAAACAAAAATATTTTATAAACATTAAGACAATTCTTTACAGAAAAGGCAAGTCTTCTAAGTACACAAATAGGTTGCCAAACAGAAGTTTAAACTTCAAATACAAATATGATAGTATAACCAGAGAAACCATCTAACCTAATGTATGGGTATTATAATTTTAGGAAGAAAAGACTGCAGAAAAGGGAAAAATGTTAGTTACTGGGCCAGGGAGCTCAGTACCCAGGACTTGAACTTCAGAGCCACCAGCAAGACATGAGTTGTTGCCTGGCTGTTTGTCCTAGCATCTAATTCTTCAGGGTTCTCCAGTGGACAGACAGATTTGCTTATGTTGTGAGTTAATGACTAAGAATTCATGTTGTATGGAAAGGAAAACAATAGGAACAATGACAATTAAATAACACCAGGCATTTCATCAGTGTTTCCACCAGCTCCTTGCAGGAACGCTCCACTCTGTTGGCCAGGGGAAGATTTTTATTGTCTCCTCTGTGTATTTTTCTTCGGTTCCTAACCAACCAAACCGCTGTGTGTGTTTCGCCTTTGTATAAAAAACAGAGAATGCAGGATAGCCTTCTATCCTAAGTGTTTTAAATAAAATGGGCAATAAAATAATTATTGAAACTGGTAGAAGAAAAGAAGGATTTCGGGGGAAAGAAGCCCACCTACTTTGCTTTATGAGATGTGGAAACTTTCAGAACTGCCTCTGCTTTGCCTCTGAAGAGAAACTAAAGAAAGAAAGGAATCTTTTGGAATGCAAGATAACTAAATTCATTTGTTACGGTCTTTACAATAAGCGTTGCTGGTTTTGACCTGTGAGAGGACAGAAAACAGAAATTCTAAGCAGTAGAGGGTTGGGGACACTTTATAATCATTTCTTAGTGATACAAGAGCTAATTGTAAAGAGGATGAACAGAGCTTATTAAGGCCGAAATAAGTATTTAGTAACTAAACAGCTACACGCACATTTTACTCTCTTTATGCAACAAGGGACTATATGTACTCCCACATGGTAGGGGAAGATAACTCACTTGTGTTTATTATGTGCCATCTACTATGGTGTGCATTTAACTTAAAATATTTATTTAATTCTAAAATACCCATTAAATTATCACAGAGTGTTACTTATTGAATATTACAAGGTTGGTGTGAGAATTAAATGAGATAAAATGGATAGTATCTGGAACATTAAATTTTCACAGTGACCCTGCAAGTCTCAACAAAGGTAAAGTGACCCAGCCAATGTCACACAGCCGGGAAGTAGCAGAGATTGTGTTATAATCCAGAAGTGACTGCAGAGCTCTCACTTCTGTCGCCACACTGTATGACTATAAAACAGGATATGTTATAGATAATTGTCTGCTACACATGTGATAGGAGAGATCTTGGGCCAGAAATGCCAAGCAAAAGTGTATTGTTGTTAAACGAAATCTATTTCAAAAATAATTTATAGTTACTGGGAAGAGTATTTTTATGCCTCTTCTACTCTTAAAGTACAATGTTTTGCAATTTCCTCTTTGCGAGCTCTGTGCTGCTGGCAAGCTGTTTTCCCACTGACAAGGTATTTCTAAATCCATCTATAGATATTGAGTTTGAAGAAATTTGATATCCCAAACTTTGTGTAGAGAAATGAATGTAAAACTTATTTGGGAATTTTATGATCTGGTGATGATAATTTAGTTTCTCTAAGGCTTCGCATGCAGAATCCTTTAAATCATCTCTTGATCTGATAGAATGGTATGCTGCACAGACAGAAATGTGAGTGGAATTTAATATTTATAGAGATGTCAGGGCTGTGGTTTTTAGTCTTAATATTTATTCATTATACATTTTGATGCAAACATTAGGGTAGGTGCACAAATATCAGTTGAAATTATAAACAGCTTAAGAATGAAAGCACTTAGGCAAAGGGATAGAAGGTTAAGAAGTTGAATCCTAAGAATGTTGGAATGGAAAGAATTTTTTATCAGAGGAGCAGAATATTACAGGGATGAACTATTAGTGTAGAAATAATTATATTGAATTAAATCTTCAAATTAAATGTAAATATTTTATTTTTGGTATTTATATTACTATTACAAAGAGGTAGAGCCTCTCCAAATTATCAAAGATAGTCTGCACAATTCTCCCAATTATTCAGAAGAAAAGATGAAAAGGATCGCACTATGATGTCAAATGTTAAATTTTAAGGACTAATTTTAAAAAGTGTGTGTGTGTGTGTGTGTGTCTGTGTGTGTGACAGGGGCAGGTGAAGGAATGAAGTAGAAAGAAAGAATGCACAAAAATTCAAATGAACTCCCTTGATTACATCCTGTTTGAGAGAACTAACCACCAAACAGTTGCTTTTGTCAAAAGCAATTGACAAGTGTCTGACTAGTGTCTTTTTGGTTTTAGCATTGTCAGTAATAATATAATGCTGCATAGTTTTTTATTTAATTCTTATTTACCTTTGCCTATGCTAAACAGAGTTTGCCAAAGTTGCCACTTATTGTAGGGTCTTCAATGCTTTGCATTACATTCTTCCATTAAATATACATTTTTTCCACTAATAACATGTAAAAGGATCTGCAAGAAAATCTCCCTAGTTTTCTATCTTTATGTCATTAGGGAAAACATGGAACTTCCTTATATTTGTAACTGGAAACAAAACAAAAAAACCTCCCTTTTATATTTTAATTACTTAGGGGGTATAAGAGTGGAGAATAAGAGGAAGTTTTAAGTGAATTCAAGGGAAAAACAATAAATTGCCTATTTCTAGGAAAAAAGACTTTAAAAGATCATTGAAATAATTCAGAAAGTTTTTGAAATGCTTCTGTGGACACCAATAGTTCTTAAAAAACAAAATTTTGATTATTTGTATATATCTAAATCAGAAAGATGTGAATTAAATTTCACTTAAAATACACATGATTTAAAAAAATTAAATGTAAAAAGTGGTTGGCAAAACTTATTTGGTGTTTGGTAAAACACAAAATGTGTTTTGGGTTTGGTGGAGCCACAGATATTTGAAAAATATCTTGGAATGATCATCAAGCCTAAAGTGTTCCTAAGCTAGCCCATCCTCTAGACACTTTTTGTTGTGATGATGTCTGATGATTGATCTGTTTTTTTTTTTAACTAAAGAAAAATATCCACTTAGGGGAAATTCAAGGAAGATCAAATTTTCTTTTTCCAGTGAGTTGTTAGAATTTGAAAAGCCAGTAATTTAACAGGCATGTTGTTTGCTTGTTTTTAACAATCTGCAGAAGCACTATTATTACAATTGCTATAATATTAAAAAATTGGCCTCTACTTTCACAGCTCATGTTTCCCTTTAAAGTCTGAAGAAAGCCGAAGAGTTCATCTCATCTATCTCTTGAACTTTCTCCTTCTCTCCTTTCTCCTTTTTGCTTTCCTTCTTTTGTATTTCATTGTTTTTCTTGAGTCTATCTCAATGATAGTTTCTTTGCTTGCATGGTGGGAATTGCAATGTGGGCAAATGTCAACCCTAGTCCTCTTTCATTCTGGCAAACGTGTTCCTTCTCTCATAATTCTTAGCTTCTCTACAGGTGTCCAGTGTTCTATGGCTGCCCCTACTCTTTGCAGTCTCAGCCACACAGACCTATGAAAAGCTGCTATTCTGGAGTCCCCAGACCATCCTCTTATCAAAGTTTACATTGTGGATAGCCATGACCACGTTGTGGAGATGGGTGTTGAAAATGTCTTGTATCATTTAATTATGGTTGCTTACATGACTTTGTTGAAGAGTAAAACTGACATTAGACTGTAGTTGGAGAGTTTCTAGTAAATTTTTCTTATGGCAACAGGATTTCATTCAAGCTTATTAAAACAGAAAGATGTAGGGATAGATCATGGTACCCAAGGATCAGGTAGTAAGAGCTAGAACTAGGTGCTACAATACCAACAGGCTCTTTCTGTGTCTCTCATCATCTACTCTGGTTGATTCTGTATAATTTTTTTTTTTTTTTTTTTTTTTTTTTTTTTTTTTTTTAGGCAGAGTCTTGCTCTGTCGCCAAGGCAGGAGTGCAGTGGCATGATCTCGGCTCACTGCAACCTCCCCACCTCTCAGGTTCAAGCGATTCTTCTAACTTAGCCTCCTGAGTAGCTAGGACTATAAGCATATGCCTCCACACCTGGCTAATTTTTGTATTTTTAGTAGAGACAGGGTTTCACCATTTTGGCCAGGCTGGTCTTGAACATCTGACCTCAGGTGATCCATCTGTCTTGGGCTCCCAAGGTGCTGGGAGCCACTGCACCCCACCAAGTCTGTATAATTTTTCCTTTTGCAAGTTTCTTCCTGCAAAAAATGGCTTCTACTTTTTTGGTCTACATAGAAGAAAATGGCTGCATATAGTTTCTGACTTTACTTGTAACAAGTCCAGCCACCAGAAGACAGACTCAATTTTTCTTTTGTTTCAAATTCTAAATTTTAGAGTCAGAATTCTTACTGGCCCAGCTTGGTTAAAGTACTCACTTTCAGACCAGTCAACTGTGGCCAGGGAATGTGGCCAGTTACACTCTAGAATCATGACTACTACTGGCAGCCATTCTTTTAACCACTTGAAGGGGGTTGGTGTGTGGATGGTGCTCAGATAAAGAGGGGCTGGAGGGATAACCCAATAGATGCACACTATGAAAGTTGCTCACGTTTGTCTTAAATTTCTTGTTGAAAAAAATAAAGCTATTCTTTATTTATATTTTATTTACTTGAAATTTCAGAATAGATTTCTAATGTAGATTTTCATTAGGCATTGCAACAGAATGGTAAGAGATGGGTAAAGAGGCAGGACATGTTCACCGCAGCTTTTCATATTATACTTGTAGAGAATTACATAGTCTACTAAAAATTATTTGTTAAAATTTCATGCTGGTTTTAATTTTCCTTGTTGGAAAGAAGTTTCAGGAATATTCCAATACTCTCATTAAAGGTAGGGCATTTATTATTAATTCAGTTCCTTGAATAAAAAGTTATCGAATACCTAGACAGTGTATTAGATAAAGACACAGAGATGCTGAAGATAGTCTTTCCCTGAAGGAACCCATAGTTAATTTTGGAAGACTAATGGTAAAAATATTATCCTACATAGTGCTAAGTGCAATAATAGAAGGAATTACTAGGAACAATGGTGGCACACAAGTCGGAAAAATGAAATTGTTTTCTGCGGGTCAGGGAAGTCACAGAGAATGAAAAACACTCTTGCCAGGAAAATAAAGAAAAAAAAGAGTACTCTAGGCAAGAGAAATTTGATCATAGGCATGGATTTATGAGATAACAAAGTCTGTGAAGAGGCCTCAGACAAGAGCCTGAGTCTAAGAAGGTAGAAGTATTTCATAACTGTTCTCTCTCTCTCGCCTGTTAACTTAGCTCAGTTAATATTACTGCCTCTATATCCTTGCAGGCTGATTTTATTTGGAACCTTCAATGCTGCTGAGCAATCGCACCCTATTTTTCTTTTACTTTACTTTTTTTTTTTTGAGATGGAGTCTTGCTGTGTCTCCCAGGCTGGAGCGCAGTGGTGCAATCTCAGCTCAATGCAACCTCTGCCTCCCGGTTTCAAGCGATTCTCTTACCTCAGTCTCCTGAGTAGCTGGGACTACAGGCGCCAGCGCCATCACACCTGGCTAATTTTTGTACTTTTAGTAGAGATGGGGTTTCGCCATGTTGGCCTGGCTGGTCTTGAACTCCTGATCTCAGGTGACCTGCCCACCCTCGGCCTCCCAAAGTGCTGGGATTACAAGTGTGAGCTACTGTGCCCGGCTGATTTTTCTAGTCTACTCTCTTTGCCATTTTCCTAGATGGTTTCATTTCTTTTCTCAATTCGAACTTTCAGTATTTCTTCTTCCATCTTGATCCTCAGCTAATGACCTGTTTTCTACCTTACTAAGAAAAAAATAGATGCATTCTACAGAAACTTCCTCAAGCTCCCATGTGTTCAACTGTACACAGAACTGTGTTGCCTATGTTACTATTGAGAATTGTTCATACTTCTGTCTAAGGTTGATTCCTCCTCTTGAACATGAGTTTGCATCTTTTTCCACCTAATCAAAACCTCATGCAGGCAATTTCCTCTACTCTCTTTACTGGATCATTCCGACTAGCACAGAGATGGGCTGCTTTTTTCCTTCTGCTTAAACAAACCCAAACAAAACAAACAAACAAAAATGCTTTTCCCTTGATCTCACTTCTTTGATTCTCGACTCATGTCCCCATTCTCCTCTGGAGTAAGACTACTTGAAATAGTTGCTTATACTTTTGGTTTTTGATGCCTGTTGTCCTTTGGTTTTTGAACCCTCTCCAGCCATGCTTTTACTGCTATCAGTCCACTCAAATTGCTCTTGTCAAGCTTTCCAGTGACCACTGTGTTGCTAAATCCAATAGTCATTTCTTAGTCCTCACTTTGTTTTTGACTTATTAGTACAATTTGATATGGTTGATTACTCTCTCATTCTTGAAACATTTACATGATTTGGCTTTCTAGCCCATCATACTCACCAGGTTTTCCATTTCCCTGGTCACTTTTAGACTATTTTGGCTAGTTCCTTCTCATCCTCTCAAAATCATAACCTTGCATTTCAGTCCTTAGAACCCCTTTCTAACTAGATTTACTACCATGGTGATCTCATCTGGATGTTATGGATTTAAACATCAGCTATATACCTTTACTTAAGGTGTGTCTTCTGTAGCAGCATGTAGTCTTATTTTTCTAAAGCCTGGTTTTATAATCTTTTATTTAAAATATTTGGTACATTTGCTACAAATATTGATATATATGAGTTAAATATATCAATGTTTAATTTGTTTACTATTAATTCCCCTTGTCCTATGTTCCTTTTTCCTCTCTCTTTTGATCTCTTTATGATTAAGTAAGCATTAAAAATTATTTTATTATTTTCCTAATTATCTTGTTAGTTATCTACTATTTTACTATGGTGTTAGTGGGTACTCTACATCATGCATCCTTGATTTAAAGTCTAATATTATTCCTTATATTATTTTCTTGGTGTTAGAATACTTTAATTCCATTTACTCACCTCCTTCATTTTGTGTTAATATTGTCATGCATTTTAATTCAATGTTTTCTTTATACCCATAAGAAATTATTATTGGGGTAAATATGTGGGTAAATAATATGTCCAATAGTTGTTTAGATTTACCCACATAATTACCCTTTCCATTGCTCTCAATTTCTTAAGAAATTAGAGGGCTCCCAGCCAGGATAATTTTCCTTCTGCTCAAAGAATTTTCTTTCAGTTTTTTTTTAGCTTGGGTAATACATTCTTTAGTGTACTGGTAATGAATTTCTTTAGTATGCTTGTAATGAATTCTCTTAGTTTTTGCTTTTCTAAAAAAATCTTTATTTTACATTTATTTTCAAGGAATATTTTTGATGAGTATAGAATTCCAGTTTGGCAGTTATTTTCTATTTACACTTAGTATATATGATACCATTGTTTGTTGAGAAGTCAGCCATAATCTCTGGAAGCTTTTAAGATTTTCTCTTTGTCTTTGATTTCCAGCAATTGTATGGGGCCTAAGTGGCTTTTCATCATCTTATCTTGCTTATGGTTTGTACAGGTTCTGAATTCTATGGTCTGATGTTTTTCATCAGTTTTGGAAAATATTATCAGCCATTGTTTCTCAATTACTACTTCTTACCAATTTTTTCTCCCCTCCCTTTTCTCCTTCTGCAGCTCCAGTTACATGTATGTTAGATTTTTGCACTATGATCTTTGCATCAGTATGGATATTTTTTCTAATTAATCTTCCAGCCCACAAATTCTCTCTGCAGCTGTGTCTCATGTTCTATTAAAGTCACCTTAATTTTAATTATTGTATTTAAAAATTTCTAGAGTGTCTATTCTTTTTCTTACTCTTTGCACTTCCCTTATGAGATTTTTAATTTTTTTCATTTAATTTCTGGCATATTAATGACAATTAATTCAAGATATGTTTTCTAACTGCAACATTCGGATCTCCCATAGGTCTGTTCTGTGTTGGTTTTTATCCCTTGGTTTGTGGTCCGTTTCTTTCTTTTCTCCCTTAGTAGACGTTAATTTCAGGGCACGTATGGTAACTTTCTAGGTTTTATATAACAAAATACCACAGTCTTGGTGGCTTAAACAACAGAAATTTATTTTCTCACAGTTCTGGAAGCTAGACATTCAAGATCAAGTAGGTTTGATTTCTCCTGAGGCCTCTCTCCTTGCCTGGCAGATGGCTGCCTTCTTATTGTGTCCTTCCATGGCATTTCCTCTGTGTGTGCATCCGTGATGTTTCTCTGTGTGTCTTAATCTCCTTTTCTTATAAGGACACCAGTCATATTGGATTAGAGTCCACTCTAATGGCCTTGTTTTAACCTAATTACCATTTTAAAGGTCTTGTCTTCAAATACAGTCACAGTCTGAGGTACTGGGAGCCAGGGCTTCAACATATAATTATGTGGGAACACAGTCATAACATCATTGTATATGAAGAATTACAGGAATAATTTGAAGCTCTGGATAATGTTGTCTGTCTTCAGAGAGAATTTACTTTTATGTCTGGAAAGCAGTTAGATTAGGGACCATCTATTTAATTCAGTCAAGGATTTAGATGATTAGAAGCTGGTCTTCAGTTTTGGTAAGGACTGATCAGTTCCACTTTACCTTTACTTCTAAGGTATATGTTTCCATAGACCCACCCAAAAGCTTTAACTGCTTTCCAGGATCCTTCCCTTTAGGTGGCCCTGAATTCCAATTTTTGTCCATTCAGACTCTCAACTACAGATTATAAATCAGCAAATGCCTCAGGAGGAGCAATATCATATGCCATGCTAACCTTTCTGTGTTTCCCTTCTTTTGAGCTTCCATTACTGGTGCTCTTTGATACCTTCAAGTAGATTTTAAAAACACAAAATGGCCATATTTTCTATTTGTTCTCAGCAGGAGAATTAGTCTGAAACAAGCAAGCCCACCAAAGTCATAAGGAGAAATCCCAGTTCTAGTCCCTAAAGTCAGTTCTTAGAATACCCATCACCAAAGGATCAATCAAATGACCAAGTTTCCAATTTATATTTTGCTAAGTCCTGCCTTTCTTTTAGTATTTGTACAATTTATAATAATTTATATTGGATAGGATGATTTTAATAATTTTAATAATTTGGGGAGTTTTTGACAATTCATGTAAGGTTTTGATGAGTCTTTTTATAATGGTATTTAAAGGAATATTGAGTTTGCCTCAACTCCATGTTACTGCAGCTAAAATGCTAAAATGAGTCAGGGCAGATACAGAGGACCCTCTAGTTGAAGAAAGATGGAGAAAAGAGACAGTCATAGCATGACCTCAGCTGAGTTCTTGAGAGTGGGAAACTAAGGAGAAAGGAGGGAATAGAAGCAGGGGGAGTTCTAAAGGTCTAAGGAACTTGGAGTCCTAGTTTCTCATCCTTTATTGGAGGACTTTAAATTGTTGACAATTTTATAAAAATGTGAAGGAAAAGGGTTTGGGTTAATAGATAAATTTGGTAAATTTTACACACTGGCATTTAGCAAATTGATCCTTAGGCAAAGTAGGTTATTTTTGCGATTTTTGATATTTATTAGGTTACAGAATGCTGTAATAGAGACTCCAAGATATCAGGGCTTAAACACGATGAATATTGATATCTCTTTCACTTAATATTCTGAGCCTAATGTTGGTATAGCAGCTCCTTTGTATTGAGGACGCAGAGCCTACAATCTTTAAGTGTTGGCTTTGTCAAAATGGCCAAAGAAGGTCAAACCGTAATCATTGCTTCCACATCACAGTGAGTAGGAAGAACAAAACAGGGGTGAAGGAGGGCACACAACTATTATAAATGCGTGAGTCAAAATTTGCACATACTCTTACTTATATGCTCCTGGCCAAGACTTAGTCTCATGGACACAGCTAGATTTAAGAGAAGCTGAGACATGTAGTTTCCATGCTGGGTGGCCATAAGCCCAACTAAACTGTACACATTTTATGAGTTTAAAGGATTGGGAGATTGATATGGGAGAAGACATGGAGTCTCTGCCACTCCTGACCAAGAGCAAACTTAATACAACTTGATTTATATTATTGTTTATTCATTATTTTGGCAAGTTTTCACTGGCAACCTGCACTGAGGGATACATTCATGTAGTCAATGTGTGAAGATGAGCTGTAAAAAAAATAAATGTGTAAAACAGAGTGTCTATGTTAGAGTTCCTGGGAAATACACTCCATGATGGAGTTGAACCTGTAGGCAGTTTGCTGGGGAGTGCACCCTGGTCAGCCCCGGTGGGGAAATGAAGGGAAGAGTGCAGGGCAGTGAAAGTAGTTCAACTGTTACCACAAAGTCCTCATGGGAGCTCTGGGTCTGGGATAGGAAAGTGGTTGTTGTCTCACTTTGGAGCAAGGGGTCCTTTGTACCCTATCCTCTTCACTGACTAATCAGGGAATTTGAGCTGCCCTGGGGAAAAGAGGTTCTTTCTGGATGAGGGCAATTTCCCTGAGGGATTTGGCTGAGACTTGGTGCCTCAGTCCTGAAACAAGAAGCAGGACAACATACACCTCAGAGTGGTGCACAGTACTAAGGCTCAATGGTGGAAATGTGTTGGGATACTGTGAGGAATGAGAAGACAATTCTTATGTGGGTGTGTGTCTCTGTCAGAAAAAGTTTTCATAGGAGAGGTGATATTTGAACTACCTTGCAAGATGGCAGTATATTCTTCAGGTAGAATAGAGGAATAGTATTCCACACAGAGGGAGATTCACAAGCAAAGCCTGGCACTTTCAAAAAAAAAATGTATGTCATTCAGAGTGACTAGGAGTGTAGGGTCCAAGATGAGGGGAAGGAGAACAGGATAGTGAGGTGATAATAAGGAATGAAGCTGAAAAAGCAGCAGGGTCTAGATTATGGAGGGCCAAATAGGCCCGGCAGTTTGCATTTTATTCTAATAGCAAGGCAAGCCTTTGAATAAAGGAAGGTCTGGATTATATCTGGCTGTTACAAAGATCACTCAGGCTCCTGGATAGATTGGAAGGCAGGAAGGATAAATCAAAATAGCTCAGTGAGGAGATAATTGCAGTACCCTCTGTTCTTCCCTTCTTCAGATTTTGAACATCTTAAAAGCAGATACTGTGATTTTATCTACATAGATATAGATCTCTTTCCTGATGCCTGTGAAATAGCTTCATTATTTTATATTCTTAAAAGTAGTAAAACTGCATTTGAAATTTTTGTAATGCAGATGTTTTGCCTATTTGGACTGATTTTCCTATACACCACGGTTTATATTTTTAATTTGCAAATTTCTACTGAGGATGAGGTCAGAGAAGAAATCATAAAGAAGAAATCTCACTTTTGCTTTTTATTTTACAGGAAGGATGGGGCCTGCTCTTTGCAGACTCTTTTCAACATTCCATTCCTGCTGCATGACATTCTTTGCTTTCCTTCCACTGCCTCCCCCTTGAGTCCAACCAGCTCCTCATTGCTATAAATTCACTTCTGAACGTCCCTTGAGTACTTATTTTTTCCTCTAGTATGAAGATCAGGACAATGAGAGAATCCAAGTGACTAAAACCTACAGGGAAGCAAGACAAAGCTTTGGAGAAAGGACTATAACATAGAAAACTGGCATGCTTTGTTATGATGCTAAAACAGTTGATCAATTCAATTTGCCTACTTAGTCATTGCATTAGTAAATAGAGGTCAGTCCATACAGCAGTTGACCAAAAATTTCTAGTTTGTATTTTTAATAGAAATTATATATAACTCTATACATATATACGTGTGTGTGTGTATGTGTATATATATATATATATATAGACAATCCCTGCATTCCCATTTCTATGTTCACATTACATTGATTGCCTATTATTTCTGTCTGTTTCCTGCCAATACTAAGCCCTTTGTGGACAGGGCTCTTGTCAATTTTGTTCTCCCAATAATTCCTCAGTGACAGCTCAGGTTGAGTATAATCTATTCAGTGCACTTAGTAAATATGTGTGTAATAGAAATATGAATTCTCCAGGAAGTTAGTAATAACAGGAAATACTTGCTTGTTTGAATGCTGCCTATCTGCAGGGTGCTAAGTGCTTTAGGTAGATTATTTAATTTAAGCTTCACAATAAATCTATGGCAAAGAGCTCCTTACTTGCCTTGCTTTAATTTATAACCAAGGAAAATAAGGCACTGAGAGATTTAATAACTTGCTTAAAGTCACACTGTATAATAAATAGGAGAGTCAGAATTCAAACCTAGAGATTGTCTTTCAGGAGCCTTTTTTCTGAGCTCCCGTGCTATTTAACCCTATTTCATGAGCTATAGTTCTTTGTATTTCTGGTGTTTAGAAACTGTTCAGCCTATTCTTCCAGATTGTTGAACTTGCTTATACAAAGGGAGAATACCTTCCTATGTACTTTGCATTGTTTTGTTAAGGATAAACTGAAGAATACCTTCTTGTGTACTTTGCATTGTTTTGTTAAGGATAAACTAACTTTTCTCAACTTTACATGGCTGAACTTTCTTTACACTCAACTCTTTCTATGCTACCTGTATTAGTCTGTTCTCACACTGCTATAAAGACATACTTGAGACTGGGTAATTTATAAATAAAAAAGGTTTAATTGGCTCATGGTTCTGCAGGCTATACAGGCTTCTGCTTCTGCAGAGGCTCAGGAAACCTACAATCATGGTGGAAGGCAAAGGGGAAGAGGCACATCTTCACATGGCCAGCAGGAGAGGTGGAGTGCTACACACTTTTAAACAAGCAGATCTTAGGAGAAATTTATTACAAGACAGCACTAGGGGAATGGTGGTAAAGCATTAGAAACCACCCCCTTGATCCAATCACCTCCCACTAGGCCTCTCCTCCAACACTGGGGATCACAATTCCATATGAGATTTGAGCAGAGACACAAATTGAAACCATATCGCTATCCGTTTTTGAGTTGAACTTAAAATTCATTTTTTCTTTGTTTCAATGATTTGTACTGGTCTTTTCTTCACCATCATCAATTTACTATTGTTCTAAAGTTTCATTCTTTAGTTTTTTGTAAACTCTTCTCTAATCAGTTGAAGGTAAAAGAAAACCACAAATTCCCATAGTAAATGCATAACCCAGTAATGTACATGCAACAGTCTGTGTTTATAAGTGTGTTCCCTCTAGGCTATGATGCGTTGAGGCAATGATTGTGTCATGCAGCACTGTTTCTCCAGTGCAAGTGTCTAGCACATAGTAGGTGTGAATCACCATGTGGTAACTGAACAAAGGAATGAGTGTTGCTTTTGGAGGTGTAATTTCTTTGGGTCAATACAGAGATCTTAGATTTTTCACTCAGGAACTTACTTGATATCTTATATGATAATGAATTGTAAGGAACTGCTAAGATAGAATATGAATGTTTTTATTATGTGAACACTAATATATTGATTTCCTCACATAGAACCTAACATCATTCAAAACAATAGTTCATTCACCTGGTGCTTAGAATACATGACATTAAACACTTGTTTGGACATGTTATTGGGTCATATATTATATTGGCTCAGCTTCATGGTAAATTAGTTAATTGAGTTGTTTTGTAACTGATAGAGACACAGACACATGTGGTGATATGTGTCACCACATTATCTTCTTCAAAAGGCTGGTCACTATTATAAACAATCTTTTTTTAAGACTGAGGAGTTAATTTTATCTGACAGATAGAAGTTCATGGTTATTTTATTGATTTTATTTAACTATTGATCAGCCCACATGTTCTGTAGGTCAGTAATTTTATTGCACTAGTTAATCTGCCTTAGTTGGTTCCTATAGCTCGAGCAGAGGGTTTGACTTTGAGATAAGAATCCTGGAGCAGCTTATTTTTGTATTTCGCAAAACAACGTATAACTCAAGGCATGAATTTCTTTTTAATGCAGATACGATGGCCAGATAGTTACTCTGGCTTTTGTTTTGTTTTGTTTTGTTTTTGTGTTTGTTTTAGAGACAGGGTCTTTCTCTGTTGCTCAGGCTAGGGTGCAGTGGCGTGATCATTGCTCACCGCAGCCTTGAACTTCTGGCCCCAAGCAATCCTCCTGCCTTGGCTGCCAAGTAGCTGGGACTACAGGTGCATGCTGCTGTGCCTAGCTAATTTTCTTATTTTTTTGTAGAGATGGGGTCTTGCAATGTTGCTCAGGCTGGACTCTGGCATTTGACAAAAAATTACAGCTGTGTATAAGGGTTGATCAGAAAAAAGAAGCTCTTGGCATTGCACATGTTGCTCTGGCTGGAAATAGCTAGGCTCAGTTTGGGTCTTATAGACCTCTACAACCCCTGATTGTATTGTCTTTCTCTCTGAGCTATTTAAATAGCTACAAGACGAGCTTCTTTTTCATTAGGGCTGGAGGTTTGACAGTCATGACATAATCCATTGCTTTCCTCACACTGCATTTTCCTTTAAAAAACACTATAAATTTAAATTAATAAAATACACCTTGTTTTGATTTACTCAAAAGGCTTGTGGAAATCTCTGACCATAATCTCTATTTAAGTGATCTCATTCATGCTCATGGATTTAAGTATCATCTATTACTGATGACTCATATACTTAACTCTCCATTTAGAACTTTTCCCTGTTCTTCAAGGCCGTATATCCAACTACCTACTTGATGATACACCTGAATGTTTGCTGGAGTGAATGGGTAATTGGGGTGAAGATCCGTTTAATTTTGAATATGGGAGATTTGAGATTTCTATTCAATATCAAGTTGAATTGTAGAGGTAGAAAAGTAAAAAGAATCTTGGATGGAGCCCCAAAATTTTGGGAGTCAGTGGAGAAGTGAACAAAGATTGTAGATACACCCAGGGAGACAGAAAATCAGGAATTGAGATGTCATTAAGCCAAGTGAGGATTGTGCTTTAAGAAGTTAGAGATAGTCACCTATGATACTGCTAGGCACTAGAGTAAGTTAAGAAACTGATCAAAGTAATCAAATGATTACTTTGATGGCATGAAACTAGCTGGTAACATGGATATATATATATGTGTGTGTGTGTGTGTGTGTGTGTGTATATGCTGTTGACAAGCGTCTTTATTGGCATGATAGGATAGAAGCCAGATTGGAGTATTTATTTATTTATTTATTTATTTATTTTTTGAGACGGAATCTTGCTCTGTCACCCAGGCTGGACTGCAGTGGCATGATCTTGGCTCACTGCAACCTCCGCTACCCAGACTCAAGCGATTCTCCAGCCTTAGCCTCCCAAGTAGCTGGGACTACAGGCATGCACTACCAACTCCTGGCTAGCTCTTGAGCTTTTTTGTCAAGACGGGGTTTTGCCATGTTGCCCTGAGCTCAAGACGACGCACCTGCCTCATCTTCCCGAAGTGCTGGGATTACAGGTGTGAGCCACCATGCCTGGACTGGAGTGGATTATATAATGGATTGTCAAATCAATAAAGAAAGTAGCAAATAATTTATACCATACAACTTCACTTTGTTAGGACAAGCAACAATAAAATCCGCGTATATGGGCATATATATCTCCATGTACGTGGAAGAGGATGTAGATGAATACAAACCATGTTATTAACACTGGTTTCCTTACACAAAACACCTTTACACTATTTTCACTTCTCATTGGTACATTGAATAAGTATTACTAATGTCACTAAAAATTAAGGAAAATGTTTAAAAAAGGGAATGAGTGGAAGGCGTAGAGATGGAGGCAGAGTATTGTGGGCTATTTTGCTAAGCTTTGTTTTGAAGTGGAATAGGAAAATGAGACAATAGCTAGAGGGGGACTTGGGGTTCAGGAAGGAAGATCTGAGGGTATTTCTCAACGTGCCAGAATGATTGCATAGAGGAGGAGAGACTGATGATACAGAACATGGGGAATAACTGCAGAAACGAAACTTGCCAGTTGAAAAGTTATCACAGGGAACTAAGGACAATTCAGGACATTATATTGTGGAATCATCTTCCCTATGACTCAGTGTCTCAGTAATTGAGAGTCAAGGGAGTCAGCATGAAAGAGGGCTGCTATGCATGTCTCCTCCATTGGGCTCTTACTCAACGCTTTGTCTAGAGATGTGACTGTGGTTGTGTCTTTTAGCCTTCATCATATTTGAATGCTACCATGGTTTTCTCAATCCTGTACTTCAATTTCATACTTTTGTTTTCTTTTGTCTACTTATTTTTATATGGTAGGTCTATTTGTATGACTAAATAGTTTTACAAGCCTGCATGGAAGATTTATATTCTTTTGTTTGCTTTTATTGGAATTTTTTTGTTAAGATACCCTGTTACTAGAAGTATTTATAAATCTTTGAGGCTGAGATATTTCTTACTAACAATGGGCCTCTTTCTTTCTCTCTCTCCCCTACCCATACACAGATGGGTAGAACAGTTCTTTTTCTGACTCCTTACTCTGGATGGAGTCATTAAGAGATTTCTTGAGCAACAGAACAAAATGGAGATGACATTTTGCTACTTGAACAACTTTCAGGTTATGACTTACCCTAACCCCAGTTTAGACAATTGACAGGCAGGCTTTGACTCTTCCAAAAATAGATTGATAATTTGAGCATTTTATTTGAAAACCGTTGTTATTTTAAATTGGCAAAATCAGTGTCTTTCAGCAACTCATTCTTTAAAATCTGAGCAAGTCACATACTACATCACAAAGTGATAGATCAGCTACTGTTTTTATCATGCCTATTCTAGTTTGGGAACTAGTCAGTGGCCAGAACTGTATCCACCTCTTTCTTATCCTGAAGGTGATAAGATCTTTATACATGCTCAGGGAAATACAAATATGTATGCCGCAAAATGGAATAATGTAAAGAACTGGGTGATATTTAATCTGGAGAAAAGAAGAACCAGAGGAATATGCTTACTATCATAAAACCTTTTGAAGAGCTATTATTTATAACAGGAATGAACTTATCATTCATGAGCATTTAATGGAGGTTGTAGTGAAAATCAGATTATAGCAAAATGTAAAGACATGTTTTCTGACATTTGGGAGCTGTTTCTAGGGATTTCTAGACCACTTCATAGGAGGCTTTTAAGAATGGAATGGAAAAACAGGCTAGGATGAGTATCATTCAAGAGGACTAAAAAATAGACTTTGCAGTTGACATAGGTAAGTTAAACACCATTTATTGAATTTTTGTTTTCCAATTGCAGAGAGTTTTGAAGATTTTGCAAACATGGAAATCCTGAAGGAAATACAAATCACCAAAAATCTTACTCAGAAGAGATAAGCACTGGTAATATTTTAATATGCAGGGTACTCACATATGGTTGTTCAAGCTGTTGCTTGTTCAAAGGTAACCAGCTGTGGGAGTAAGTAGAGACCTGAGTGTGTGTGTATTTGTAAACTTGAGGTCGCACTGTACATGCTGTTTTGTAATCTTCTTTTCTCTGTTGTCGTATTATGAACACTTTCTCATGTGGTCACATAATTTTTAAGATTAGCTTAGCATACCTTTAGATAGATGTACCATAATTTCTTTGAATAGGCTTTTGTGTATACCTACAATGTTAGTTTCACTCTAAAATGTGGTATGAACACCATTGTGCATATTTTGATCTCTTATGATAAAATCTCTGATGTGGATGTAAGTGTTATATTCGTAAGGCTTTGTGGTCTATATTAGGTGACTCCAATTTTTAAAAAAAGTCCTGAGATTCTATAAAATTTTTGACCCAGGAGAGCTACCTTGTCAAAAGTCACATGGCTAACTATGGGCAGAGTTGTGTCTAATTGTATTATCCAGTAGCATATGGATTAATACAATTCTCTATGAAAATACAAAATTCAGAAGCAAAGGAAATGTATTTTTTCTCCAATCATTATTACTACCCTTGAGATATGACTAGTGGAATTATTAAATAATTTATGCATTTTCAATGATTTTTCCCCTCTTATTCTTACTTTCTTCACTTACTATGCATAAGTCTTTCTGGACAAAGTGTAAGCTCATTGAGGATAGAGATCAATTTATATACATACTTATTTTTTATCTAATGCTCTAAGTTATTGTCTTTTTTAATTTTTAATTGTCTTGATCTTGACGTAGACAATTAAATCATTTACAAACAGTTTTTTCTTTCCAATATTTATATTTTATTTTTTTCTCCTTTATTGCACTGACAAGTAATCTAGAATAGTGCTAAGTCATAGTGGTCATAGTGAGAATCTTTATTTTTTTAGTAATTTTAGTCCAGATGTCTTTAATGCAGTCTTTGCAAAATTGGAGCTGTGGACACTAGTTTCCAGAGTTGAGAACAAAGGGCTTAGTAATCAAAGAAGCTTGGGAAATAGCACCTTCTATTCCCTTTCAAAAGAGTTGCAGAACAACCATAGTAGCATGTTAAAGCCTCTGAGAAAATCGCCAGTGATAAATAAATCTGTTTAATTTGTTAAGCCATTAAACGTATTTACTCTGGGGAAGACTTATTTTTTTCTAAACATACCTGTGGCCATCTCCTCCCTTAATACCTGCTTGAGAAACTCCGCTCTCTTGTTTCACCCCTGAGTATGGCATTTGCTGTTAGCTTCCGAGAAATATGTATTTTTTTGATCATGTAAGGAAAGTTGACTATTTTTTTAACTCAGGGATTGATATTGCATTTTATCAAGTATCTTTTCCACTTTTATTGAAATAATCAGATATTTTTTCTTCTTTAATTCTTAAAAACAATGTCTTGTCAAAAGTAAATCATTCCTGCACATAATAGAGAGGTTAAGAAGATAAGCTTTGTGATCTCTTTACAGTCTGTCTTCCAATACTAGGCCTATCACTTATCATGTGAAAGTTGGCAAGTTAACTTTGCCTGTCTTTGTCTTCTTGTTTAGAAAATGAAGTGAGGTAGTAGTCACCTAACAAAGTGCTATGTACAGTGCTTGGCAAATAGCAGGCAACTAGTAAATGCTGACTTGTTTATTGCTGAGTATTAACAACGATAGCTGTTAAAAGCCTGGTAACTTTTAGGATCGTACACATTTGACAACTTTTTAATGCTTTTAGTTTTTAGAATTAGTCTTTTCAGGTTATCCCTGCCTCTTCTTGTGGCACGTTTGATAATTATTGTTTCTCTAGACTACCATTATTTTATCTAGATTTTCAATTTCACCTGTATCTATGATATTTGCCTTATATCTCTGATTTTGCATATTATGTTTTCTTTCTATATTTTGTTATTAATTAGGGTTGCCAGATATTTGTCTACTTCATTGGGCACTAGAAAAGATTTCATATTATTTTGCAATTTCTAGATATGTTACATTTTTAGTTTATTAACTTCTGCTTCTATCTCTATAAATTCCTTCTTTTGACTGCTTTTTGGCTTATTTAATTGTTCGTTTATAAGCTCCTTCAGAAGAATAAGTTAACTTGGGTTTGATATTTCTTATTTTTTTGATAAATACAGTTGAGCTTATATTATTTTTATTGTATATTCTTTGGCTGAATCTTAAAGTTTGAGTTGTATAGCAATGTAATTGTCCTTCATTTAAAAATTCAGTAATTTCAGAATAGATTTCCATATAACCTTACTTAACTAGAGGAGGGTTTTTAAAGTTGCAAGTGGGTAGGTGGATGATGGGAGTGTGGAGGGTGCTTGTTAATGATATCTGGTTTTATTGTAGTGGTCAGTGAACATTGCTTGCATTATTTCTATTTTTTGGAATTTAAGATGATTCCTTTTGATTTACTATGTCATCAAATTTTAAGACAATTCCATGGTGCTTGAAAAGAACAGATATTTGTTAGGTACAAAATTCTGCATAGTAATGAATCAAGCTGATCCAGTTATTTGAATCCTCTGTTTCCTTATTTAGGTTTTCTCTACTCGATCTCACAAATATTCCTGGAGTCATGGTTATTTTTCTCAAAACTCTACTATTTTCTGGTAGCCGAGACATGGTCTACTCTTTTTATTCTCATTTTTAATATTATGGTATATACAAGGCCTAGGTCATGCAGAAGTTTGGAGATCATGGAATGATGTTGCATTTCATTTGAAGAACATTGGGTGTTCAATGATGCATGTTAAGCAAGTGAGCGAAATTAATAAGATATATTTTTAAAAATTGTTCTAGATGTGGTGTGGAACATTGGATGTAGACAAAAGTGGATGCAGAGAGACTAGTAAGGAGACTGTCATAGTACTCCAGGTGAGAATTATGGTGCAACTTGGGCTATGTTTTGGGACAAAGAAGAGGAGAAGAATGGATAGTTCATGATTCAGATTGGAAGTAAGACCAACTACATTTACAAATGGCTTAGATAAAGGGGATTTGGGAATGAGAAGAATTAAGGAAACTGAAAAATTTTCAAATTCTTACATCCATGGAAAAGAGGTAAGAATTATAATGGCATATTAAAGACAGTGTTAACACTGTCTTCTTTATTATCTTCATCCATTCCACAAAGATTTGTGTGACTGGATATGTGCTAGGAACTGAGGATGTAAAGATGACTGAGATCCTTGTCAACTCTCAATGGGGTCCCAGGATTATCCTTTATTTAGTGAGCATAAATTCATGGGCATAGTCTTCATTAAGAGATGTGGTTATGGTCCCTTACCAGCAAAGAGTTTGCATGACAGTGAAACCATGTTAGATATCTTTGGTGTGGGTGGATTGTTCAGCAACAGCAGAAGCTCAGCTGCTGCTCAACTGATTGTTGAAGTTTGACAGCATCCCCCAGTCAAGGTTGATGCTAAGGTCTGACTGCTTGCTCAAAGAACATTCTGTTTATGTAGAGACACCAGGTTCTCTGACACCTATTTGTAAATAATAAATGTTAGAAAATAACTCAAATTATTGAATCAATAAAAATAAAAATTCTAAATTGAGGTAGAACAGCACAATTGTTAGTGGAATATATATATATATAGTTAATACATTTAATATGTTACCATATATTCAAATACATCTGTTTCTAATTGTCAGTCAAGTTGAATATAAATACACACATGTATGCACAGACATATACACATTGTATATATTATATAAAATACTTATAGGTATGTATACATTCCTAGATGATTTTCTAGTTTTTTAGCCTAGTAGTAAATCATTCATGGAGATTTAGGGAAGCAGTACAATATAAATTCCAAGCATGAATCTTAGGAATTTGGCTAAAGCTGACTCATGGAAAAATTCTGTGATGAAATTAGAAGGTTTGGAAAAACATTACAACAATGCAAGTAAGAGTACACAAATTAACAGATTTATTTAATAAAGAAATTTTACGATGTTGATTGATGTAGAAGAAAAGACATATTATACTGTAATATCATTGGAACAGCCTAATGCTTAAGGAAGTTCTTCTCAAGAACACAGGAATGGAAATAAATCACTCAATTGTACACCTCTTGAAGTCCAAATTGAAATATTAAGACATAAGAATCATTGCATTTTGAACAATGTAGTAGTACAGAATATTCTATAACAACATGCTCTGTAAGGTTTATGTATATAACCTGATCAATATAGGATTTTGAAGTAGTCAGATGAACAAAGAGAAAAATGCATAAGCAAGTGTTGTAATATTAACTTTTCACTGCTTTAAAATGCCTGGAAAATGAAGCAGATATGAATATTTAAAATGATTTTTAATAGCTTTCAAATATCTTTTCCCACCGTTCCACATAGAAATAGTAGCAATTACTATTTATATTGTGCTAAGCATTAATGGCTTGGTTTATCATTTGATCAATATAGTAGACAAGTGGGCTTAGTTTGTTGAGGACAAAGACAGGTCTTATCCTGGACTTAGTGTTATCTTACCACTGGGTTCAGTGAATAGGAAATGATGAGTGTATTTTTGATGGATTAATAAACATTTCAGTCTCCAATTGTAAATACCTGCTTTTGAACACCAAATCAACCTTTTAAAGCAACATGAATTATCTCTGTTGTAGATGAACATGTTTTCATGTATTAGTCCATTTTGTGTTGATATAAAGGAATACTGGAGGCTGGGTAATTTATTAAGGGAAAAAGGTTTATTTGGCTCATGATTCTAATGGCTGGAAAGCTCAAAATTGTGTTCATGCATCTGGTGAGGATCTCAAGCTGCTTCCACTCATGGCAGAAGGTGAAGGGGAGCTGGGATGTGCAGAGATCACTTGGTGAGAGAGGAACCAAGACAGAGAGGGCAAGGTGCCAGGCTCTATTTAACAACTAGTTGGGGCTGGGTGCGCAGGCTCATGCCTGTAATCCCAGCACTTTGGGAGGCCCAGGTGAGTGGATCACTTGAGGTCAGGAGTTCAAGACCAGCTTGGCCAACATGGTGAAACCCCATCTCTAAAAAATAACAAAACAAAACAAAGAAACAAACAAAAAAGCAACTAGTTGTTTCAGGAACTAATAAAGAATTCACTCACCCTCAAGGGAGGGCATTAATATATTCATGAGGAATCTGCCTCCATGACCCAAACATCTCTCACTAGACTCTATCTCTGACATTGAGGATCAAATTTCAACATGAAGTTTGGAGGGTACAAACATCCAAACCATAGCAAACACCAAATCCAATTTTAGGTATTTAAAATTGCTTCTGTTTTATATAAACACCTCTGAATTTGTTGTCTGAGTTAACTCTTGTACATTGAACAAGTGAGTCAGTGAATTTCAAGATCTGTACTTGTGCTGTATAGTCTGCCATATCCAACAGTAACAGCAGTTAAGAGCATGGACTTAAGAGTTAGAGTAATGTTAGTTTAAATCCCAACTCTGGCACTTAATAGCTGCAAGATCTTTGGAAGGTTACTTGTCTCTAGGCCTGAGTTTCTTCATTTGTAAAATGGGGATAATAAGAGTATCTATTTAATAAGGTTGGTGAGAAAATAAAACGGGTTAATGCATGTGAAACAACACTTCTTAAAACACATTTTTACACTGTCATTTCCCCTTCTTAACCTTCATTCATTCTTTTTTAAAAAAAAATTATGATTAACACAGTAATTTCATTTACTCTTAAACCAATTCTAATCTGGCTTCTATCCCCATTGAAGCTACTCTTGTTAATTTCACTAGTAACCTTCATATTGTATTTATGTAGATTTCTGTTTGTTTCTATTGTGCTAAATATCTTAATGGCCTTCCTCTCTTATCTTCACCTCTCCCAAGGTTATCTCACTTTTTCCTATGTCTTTGATTACTGTCTGCATGTCAGTAATCTTGAAGTGTATGTCTCCATATCAAGTCTCTCACTTGACTTTCAGATTCAAGTATCTAGCTGCTTATCTGGTATTTCCATTTGAGTGTCTCCTCATAGGCTTCTCGAATTTATAAATTCCAAAACAGAATCCTTGATATACTTGTACCCAGGTCTGGACCTATCTTCCCTATCTTAATAAATGGTATCACTTCCTGCCCAGTTATGAAATCTACAAATGTGGGAATTACACTTCCTTTTCCTTTTTCTTTACCTCTCATACAGTTCTGTCATCAGTACCTCCAAAACTCCTTTGATATCTAGCCATTCTTCATTATTGACACGGCTGTCACTTTAGTCTATTATCTCTCCTGTGATTTCTATACAGTCTCCAACATCAGTAGATATATTCTGAGGCCTGCATCTCATCCAAATGCTGGATTTTAATGACACTTTCCCCTTCTTATTACTTAAATTAAATGAAACCTATAGACCTTAGAATGAAAACTAATGATATAACCTACATTCCTTTAGTTTAGGTGCAAATGTTATGCTTACAATCTAAATATGTTATTGGAATTTAATAACATATTTTTAAAGAATTTGTGGATTAGTTGTACTTATGCAGGACAGACACCAAATGCCTGGCTTCTCTCCATAGGACTAAGCATGACACCCAGCTAGGCCCATAAAACAAGGTTTCTTTGGCAGTGTCTCCAGGGCAGTTAGAGCCAACAAGACATTCGTTTTGACCATGCTGCTTCTGTTGCACCTGCAAAGACTCTGGATCAGTTGTTATTCCTCCCCTGACCACGTAACCAGACTATTTGGAAAACTCTAGGCTCACAGAATGGTGGCCATCTTCCTTCTCTGTCAAATGTATGGGCTATCCCAGGCCCTGCTCCCGCCTCTCTCCTTTCCTTCTCACTAGTTCTAGGGAGAAGTCAGGAAGAACTAAGGCTGGCTCTTTGTTGACCCCTCTCTTGGGAGTCTGCACTCTCTGTGTAAAGTCTCCTATAACTAGAGAAATAAATTTTCTCTTTTTCCATCTTTAGAATTAGAAAATGATCTATAATCAAGTAAGCATATCTTCTAATTAGTCTCTCTGATTTTGATTTTGCTCCTGCCAATCCAGTTTTTTACACAGCAGCCAGAAAATTGAGTTTTAATAAACTTTAGAATTTGAAATATGCATAGTGAAGAACACACAAATCCTAACTTGATAAGTTATCACAAAGTAATCACTATTCAATTCGAGAAATAGAGTATAACTATTAGAGAGATGTTATGATGAAAACTGCCTCCAGCTTGGCAGAAAGCTAAATTTCAGAAGGTGCATAGTATAATGGAAAGAAAATAAAAAACTAGGGTGTGAAGACCTAGACTTGAGACCCAATTCTATGACTTGCTTTCCAGCCTTTCTCATAATACAGCACAAGCAAAAAATTGTAGTGTTCAGACTGGGGTAAACGGACCAGCTTGCTTGAGGCCAGAAGCAACTAGCCCATTATTCTGGCTGCTATAGACCTCTTCCAGCTGAAGAATAGGGATCAATATTTTGCCACAGCTTCATGGCATGCCAGCATGCCATGGCACAGCCTTTGGGAAGCTCTGACATAACCTATGGTCTTGTGTTAATGCACACATTTCTTAACTGAAGTTATCTTCAAGTTCCTTCTCTGTAAAATAACAAAACACACTTCACTGGTAGTTGTGAAATTCATAGATGATTCTTTTTTAAAAAATGCCAGAGTATATATAATATTAACTATTCTAATAACTTGTCATGGAAGATAATTTGACATTGACAACTCACATGTGATGTTAAGGAATTGCTTAAGAAGCTAGATAGACGTGTTTGGGGTGGTAATGTGCCAATACCTTATTATATTTTTATTTGGCTTATACCTTGGTATCTTTCTATGTCAGTTGAGCTAGCATGAGACTTCCTATAAGGTCCTTGTTTGAACTTCACAGTTCAAACTATGCTATGGTCTTAATATGTACCCTAAAATTCACATGCTGACACTTAATCATCGATATGATGATAGAAAGAAGTGGGGCTTTCAGGATGTGATTAAGTTATAAGAACTGAGCCCTCATGAATAGGATTAATGATCTTATAAAAGACATGTGAAGGAGTTGCCTTTTTTCCCTTTGTTCCTTCCACCATATGAGGGCACAGTGTTTGTTTCCTCATGGAGAATGTAACAACAAAGGGCCATCGTGGAAGCAGAAAAACCGGATCCTCACCAGACACTGAACTTGCCAGTGCCTTGATCTTGGATTTTCCAGCCTCCAGAGCTGTGAGAAATAACCATAAGAAAGTTACTGAGCCTCAGTTTCTTTTGTGAAATGGGGAAAATGATAGTACCTCTTTTATAAGATTATTGTGAGGCTTAGATGAGTTATTGCATGCAGCAAACATTGTGTCTTGCACATTTGAGCACAAGATGATAGCAATAATCATTACTCATCATAGCACTCTTCCTGTCAGTCCTTAAAGTTCATGCTGGCTTTTTTGTATTTTTCATTTTAAAATTGATTGTTTCCTACACAGTGTGCAGTGTACAATTAAGGGAGCAGAATTTACTGTCAGTATTCTGCTCTGATTTCATTGAAAATCTATAGCTCTTAGTAAGGTATCCCAAACGCTGACTGGTAGACAATCTCACTCTGATTCAGAGGTTTTAACAACATCTTTAGTGGATTACATACTTCCTGTACAATACTTTTTGTTGGTAATTTAAAAAAATTAGACTGAGAGACTTATGTTCAAATATCTTTGGGTCTTTTATGATTGTTTGGAGTTACCTGATGGCAGAAAAGTTCTAAGCACTATCTCACTATTAGTTTGGAATTATACTGGTTACTGATGATCACATCTTTAATGGATGGAACATATGGGCATAATTCTGTACAAGAGCTTCTGGGGAACCATTTCAGGTGTAGAAAGTAGAGTTAATATACTTCATTTCATATCATATCTTTGTAATAGGTCAAAGTCCATATTTTTATTTTATTTCATTTTATAATTTTAATTTCTTCCAATCATCCAGATTACTTTTCTCATTTTTCTCCTTACCCCATTATAGGAATCATGTAATGCATTTGCTAAGTGTCCTTAAATACACATACATTTGTATAAAATATACTTCTGTGTTTTTAATTTATGTAATGATAGTGGGCTATAAATCTTGTTCTATATCTTACTTTTTTAAAACTCAACTATGCTCTTAAGATTTATCCACATTTGTCTACATACATCTATTACTCTATCTATAGGACATAACCACCACCACATCATATTATCAAATCTCCTAATGATGGGCACCAAAGTTGCCATCAGTTCCCTATAACACAAACAGCTTCACAGTTTATATCCTCATACATGTTCCTATACAGGCCAGTTTAAGCATTTTTCTGGCAAATATATTGGGAATAATATTGTTGCATCAAAGGGCAAATCATGTACCTACTTAATTTCCTAGCAAATAAAGCATGCTTTCCAGAATGGCTGCACATTTTTACATATCCACCAGTAGCATTCAATCTACTTCACTTTTAAATAGCTATTTAGGGTTCTTTTTCTGTAAATTGACTAACATATTCTTTGCCTATTTTTTCTTTTGATTTTTTTTTCTGTTTACTTTTGTTGATTAGCAGGTATTCTTTAAATATATTTTAAATATTAGTCCCTTATCAGTTTTAGACATTGCAAACATCATCTTTTAGTCTTTCCATTATCTATTAAATTTGATATTCTTTGTTGAGAGAACTTCGTGTATGTTCCTTTGTTGAACTGAAATCCTTAATTTGGATGCCATGAAAACTATTTTAACATATGTCTTGGGTTTTGTTGGTTTCCTAAGAAGACCATTTCTAGTATACAAAGTTATTTTTCTACATTTAAAAAATTTAACTTTGGACGTTACAAGGACAAAATTATTAGTTGTAAAGAACTGAATCTATATTATAGAATGAATTATGCATTAGTTCTGTATTAGTTTGCTAAAGTTGCCATAACAAAATACCACAGACTGGTGGCAGGGCCAGGCTGCTTTTTCTTCACTCCCCATCTTTCCTCTATAGGTTAGCTCATCTAGTCCCATATAGTCCAAACGTTAACGATTTCTAAATTTATATCTTTTGTCCCTGTTTCCTTTAAACTCTAAAGACATATGCCCATTTGTGTCTCCCTACCTTTTAACAATTTAAACCACTTTTTGAAGTACTTTCTATCTATCTATCTATCTATCTATCTATCTATCTATCTGTCTGTCTGTCTGTCTGTCTGTCTGTCTGTCTGTCTATCTATCTATCATCTATCTGTCTATCTATCATCTATCCATCTGATATGGTTTGGCTGTGTCTTCATCCAAATCTCATCTTGCATTGTAGTTCCCATAATTCCTACTTGTTGTGGGAGGGACCTGGTGGGAGACAATTGAATCATGGGGGCGGTTTCCCCCGTACTGTTCTCATGGTAGTGAATAAGTCTCAAGAGATCTGATGGTTTTATAATGGGAAACCCCTTTTGCTTGATTTTCATTATGTCTTGTCTGCTGGCATGTAAGACGTGCCTTTTACCTTCCACTGTGATTGTGAGGCCTCCCCAGTCACGTGGAACTGTGAGTCTATGAAACTTCTTTTTTAAAATAAATTACCCAGTCTTGGGTGCTTGTGTATGTCTTTATCAGTAGTGTGAAAATGGACTAATTACCTATCTATCTATCTATCTATCTATCTATCATCTATCTATCTATCATCTATCTATCTATCTATCTATCTATCTATCTATCTATCTATCATCTATCTATCTATCTATCTATCTATCTATCTATCTATCTATCTATCTATCATCTATCTATCTCTATCTATCTATCTATCTATCTATCTATCTATCTATCTATCTATCATCTGTCTATCTATCTATCATCTATCTATCTATCTATCATCTATCTACTGGTTAATTTTATGTATCAACTTAAGTGGGCCATGGCGTATCTAGATTAAACATTGTTTCTGTGTGTGTCTGTCAAGTTGTTTCTGGGTGAGATTAGCATTTGAATTTGACTCAATAAAGTGATTGCCCTCCCCAGTGTGATCAGTGTTATTCAATCCATTGAGGGCCTGAATACAACAAAAGGTAGAAGAAGAAGGAATTGGCCCCCATTTTCCCTGCCTCACTGTTTGAGCTAGAACATCTCTTCTCATCTTCTCTTGCCCTTAGATTTGGATTTATATCATTGGCTCTCCTGGTTTTCATGCCTATGGACTTGCACTAAATTAACAACGCCACCAGCAGCAGTGGTTCTCCTGTGCAGCCTGTCACCACTGGAACGTTCCTGTGTATAAGCTCCCCCGATAAACCCTATGTCTTGTTCACTGTCCCCAGGTCTCTTCTTCAGCCTCTCAGACATGATGGTGCCATCCGTATTGGAGTCAATAGGGGTCTAGCACACCTTTCTCTACTCTTTTGATGACTTTTTCATATGATCTAGGAAACAGAATCAATTAGAAGAAAATTTCACAAACTCCCACCACCACATCTTTCCACTGACTGCTCTGTTCTCTTTGCTCCTTTTACCAGAGATGAACTGTCCATCCTCCTGTCAAAGGTGAATCTGCCTTCCTTGCATTAGGTATCCCTCCCATCTGCCTACTCAAGGAATTGCACCAGTGATTTGCTACTGTTCTACTCTACTGTCATTTTTCCCAGGCTTTGTGGCATTATCTTGACATAAGAACATGCTGCTGTTTTTTCCACTAAAAATAGGAAGAAAAGTCTCACCTCTATTGAGGACTCATTCCTCTTCTGCTGCTGTACCTTATTTTCATTGCATCATTGCAGAGCATAGAGGTGACCCTGGGAGAGGGGCCTGGGAGGAGGTTGTGTGTGTATGGGAACTGGGGAGCTTGAGTAGGCAGCTATAATATTTATCTACTAGCATGAAAGTATTTCCATATTTTAAGAACTAGAGCTCTGATGCTGGTGCATGCAAGGAAATATCAGTGCTAGAGGTAGTACTTTATTATCCCCCAATTTGCAGTCAAGGAAATCAAGGCACAGAGAGATTAAGAAATTTGCTTAAAGTCACAATGAATTTGTGGCACATCTGGAGTTAAACCAGGAATGTTGGTGCCAGGGCCTGTGCTCTTACCCAGTGTGTAATACAACTTCATAAAGAGGTACTCTGCTTATTGGCCCCAATGGGCAGTGTACGGATTTCAGTGGAAGGGAGATCAATGGATTGTTCTGCCTGTTTGTTTTTCCATCCCAGGTGACATTATAAGTAACTAAGTTGTTCAAGTGACTTCCATAAACCATGAAGCAGAGAATTGCAATAGGAGCTATCTTGGTATGTATATTTTTTAGTTTGTAAAATTATGAAATGTTATTTCTGTATTATGTATTTTTTATGGAAACTGGGTGACTTAGAAATGAGAAAAAGTTATAAAAGTGTTTAATGAAATTATGATGTGAGAAATGTCATGAATATATAAAACATAAAAATATAATAGGCATATTATAAAATTTATGTATAAAATACGCAAAATTATAAAGTGAGAAAATGTTATGAGTACATAAGTGACACATCATAAAATGTGTAACAGTAAGCAATAATTGTACTCTAAGTTTTGCTAGATTATTTCATTACTTTAACTTTGATCCCACACTGGTTTTATGAGATATGAGAGTTTGGCTACTATGTGTGAGGTCAAGATCCAGGTGAGGGTCAATTAATGTCCTAACTCATGGATTCCTATTATGAGAGAACAAGAATTCAGTCTGTGTCTAGCACAATGTCTACTGGGTGTTCTATAAATTTTTGGTCTAAGTACAAAGGATTGAAGATTTGGGATGAGCACAGAGAAAGATGAGTTAACATTTCTGGGGATAAAAAATGCACAAATTATTCAGTGACGAAACTTCCGTACTTATATAAGTATTTTCTCATCTGATCACTACAGTTTTGTTAGAGTGAAATGGCGGTAGTAATACATCCCAGTTTCCTCTGATATCTTTGCTGTGAAGTCAGTCAGCAGAATTTGATTAAGAATGTGGGCTCCAGATCATTACTGCTTGAATTTTCTCTCAACCTACCACTTACTAACTTTGAGAACTTGGACAATTTACTTCTTTGCAATTCAGTTTCCTCATCTGCAATATTGGGATAATAGTATCTGCCTCATAGTTCTGTCATGAGGATAAAATGTGTTCGTGAGTTAATGTGTGTGAAGTACTTAACAGTGTGTGGGCCTTTAGTAGTAAGTGCTAAAAAATGTTGATTACTTCTGAAAGTCCAAGCATGCTGATGACAAAGTAAAGTTTACTTTACTGATGAAAACAGGGAATCTTAAGAGTTGTCAAAGTGTACAATATTCCTCGAGAACCGTTATTAAATATCTAATGAATGATTAGCAGAAATAAAGACTTTGCTCTCATTTAATGCGATCTAGTCATTGTCATTTTGTTTATTACAGGGCATGAGATCAAGACGGAGTGTAAAGCAGAGGTGGCTTGCTGTTCTGATGATCAAGGCTGTGCTTCACGACCAACTTAGTGTGGAGAATATGACAATGTCTCTGCCTAATGAGGTGGTTTAAACGAGCTACTTCAACAGAATCATCATATTTAATTAATTTATTTTATTTTAATTCATTAATTGTAATGAATTCTTTTCACTATTGCTTGAGAAAGAATGACATAAAACAATTGTTTTTTTAAAAATTATTATTATACTTTAAGTTTTAGGGTACATGTGCACAACATGCAGGTTTGTTACATATGTATGCATGTGCCATGTTGGTGTGCTGCACCCATTAACTCATCATTTAGCATTAGGTATATCTCCTAATGCTATCCCTCCCCTCTCCCCCCACCCAACAACAGTCCCCGGTGTGTGATGTTCCCCAATGTCAAGTGTATGTTGCAGCAGAGCAGTATTGGAACTGTTCTCATCATAAATTCAAATGTACCCATCAGCCATAGCTCTCTCAGCCACAGACAGTTATTGGCTATCTCTCAATCCCCTACTTGTCCCCTCCAATGATGCATTTATTAATTTGCGCCACTTGCATCGCTTGCTCTGTACAGCAGTCATTTGAGGTAGGTATTGCTGCCCATCTTCTGTTGCTTAGAATGCATCACATAATTTATTCTCTATAATAATACTAAGTAGGCATTTAAAAAATCCTTGTTAACATGAGAAATTTGAAGCTTACAGAAGTTAAATAGTGGGATTAGTTATCGGATCCAGATCTTTTATGACTCCAGCATTCCTAATCACCATTATATATTACATGTTATATCATGCTATACATATTAACATTGTGGTATGTCTCCCCATTTCCTAGGAATGGTTTTTCCATTCAAATAACTTACATTACCACTCCTTTGTTTGCCTATAACAACAATATGACTATTTTTTCCTTTTTTACAATGTCTACTAAGAAGCTTAGATCCTAATATGAGGCTTAATTGTAGTAATGTTGATGAACTGCATGTTTAATCTTTCTTAGTCTTAGTATCTTACTCACTTATTTGTATTTTGCTCAGGCTTGATTTTTAATTCTATCCTTGAATTTTCATTTTATCATTTGTTTTAATGACTCCTTCAAGTCACACAGTCAGATCCTTTGTGGAAGACGATGAATGGGTGAATAAGCATTTAAAGCATGTGTTCATAGCGTCATCAATTGTACAACAGGGTGGATTAAACATACGATAATTATGAATTAAAAGTGACCTATGCTTCTGGTTGTTTCCACAAGTCATTGAGTCCCCAAAAATCAAGTGATAAAATATATATTTTTTGAGAGTCAATATTGTGAATTATTATCTGGAATAAACATCTTTAAGAGTGTGCTAAGTTTCACATGTCATTCAATAACTGTTTGCTGGCTAGTTAAACATTCTGAATTAAGAACTATAAATTCAGGCATATCTCATTTTATTGTGGTTTATGTTACTGCACTTTGCAGATATTGCATATTTAAAAAATTGAATGTCTGTGGCAACCCTGTGTCAAAAAAGCCTATTGCCATCATTTTTGTCAATAGAACTGCTCAGTTCATGACTCTGTATCACATTTTGGTGTTTCTCACAATATTTCAAACTTTCTCATTATTATTATATCTTATGGTGATCTCTGATCAATGATCTTTGATGTTATTATTGTAAACATTCTGTGGTGCCACAAAGAGTGCCCTAAAATTAGTTGCGTCTAAAATTAGACCAATTAATAACCCTATGATGGCTTCTAACTGTTTAGGTGAAGAGTTATTTTCTCTCACTTTAAATCAAAACTAGAGGTGATTAAGCTTGGTGAAGAAGATATGTTGAAAGCTGAGCTAGTCTAGAAGTTAGGCCTCTTGTGCCAAACTGTTAGCCAACTTGTGAATGCAAAGGAAAAGTTCTGAAGAAAAGAAAAGTGCTACTTCAGTGAACACACAAACGATAAGAAAGCAAAAGAGCCTTATTGCTGACATGGAGAAAGTTTTAGTGGTCTGGATAGATCAAACCAGCCACAACATTCACATAAGCCACAGCTTAACCCAGAGCAAGGCCCTAACTCTCCTCAATTCTATGAAGGTTGAGAGAGGTGAGGAAGCTGCAGAAGAAAAGTTGGAAGTTAGCAGAGGTTGGTTCATGAGGTTTATGGAAAGAAGCTGTCTCCATAACACAAAAGTGCAAGGTGAATTAGTAAGTGCTGATGGAGAAGCTGCAGCAAGTTACCCAGAAGATCTAGCTAAGATCATTGATAGAAGTGGCTACACTAAACAATAGATTTTCAATGTAGACAAACAGCCTTCTATTGGAAGAAGATGCCATCTAGGACTTTCACAGCTGGACAGGAGAAGTCAATGCCTGGTTTCAAAGCTTTAAAGTACAGGTTGACTATATTGTTAGGGGCTAATGCAGCTGGTGACTTTAAGTTGAAGTCCAATGCTCATTTATCATTCTGAAAATCCTAGGTCCCTTAAGAATTATACAAAATCTACTTTTTCTGTGCTCTGTAAACAACAAAGCCTGGATGACAGCATATTTGTTTACAGTGTGGTTTACTGAGTATTTTAAGTCCATGGTTGAGACCTACTGGCAAGAAAAAAAGATTCCTTTCAAAATATTGCTGCCCATTGACAATGCACACAGTAACTCAAGAGCTCCAGTGGAGATATATACAAGGAGATGAATATTATTTTCATGCTTGCTAACACAACATACATTCTGCAGCCAATGGATCAAGAGGTAATTTCTTTTTTTTTTTTTTTTTAGCTTTTAAACCAAAATTTATTCTCAAACTAATTTTTAGATGATATCCTAAAACCCTTCTTTCATTCCTTTTTTTTCTTTTTATTTTCTATGCTATCCCTCCCCCCTCCCCCCACCCCACCACAGTCCCCAGAGTGTGATATTCCCCTTCCTGTGTCCATGTGATCTCATTGTTCAATTCCCACCTATGAGTGAGAATATGCGGTGTTTGGTTTTTTGTTCTTGCGATAGTTTACTGAGAATGATGATTTCCAATTTCATCCATGTCCCTACAAAGGACATGAACTCATCACTTTTTATGGCTGCATAGTATTCCATGGTGTATATGTGCCACATTTTCTTAATCCAGTCTATCATTGTTGGACATTTGGGTGGGTTCCAAGTCTTTGCTATTGTGAATAATGCTGCAATAAACATATGTGTGCATGTGTCTTTATAGCAGCATGATTTATAGTCCTTTGGGTATATACCCAGTAATGGGATGGCTGGGTCAAATGGTATTTCTAGTTCTAGATCCCTGAGGAAATGCCACACTGACTTCCACAATGGTTGAACTAGTTTACAGTCCCACCAACAGTGTAAAAGTGTTCCTATTTCTCCACATCCTCTCCAGCACCTGTTGCTTCCTGACTTTTTAATGATTGCCATTCTAACTGGTGTGAGATGGTATCTCACAGTGGTTTTGATTTGCATTTCCCTGATGGCCAGTGATGATGAACATTTTTTCATGTGTTTTTTGGCTGCATAAATGTCTTCTTTTCAGAAGTGTCTGTTCATGTCCTTTGCCCACTTTTTGATGGGGTTGTTCGTTTTTTTCTTGTAAATTTGTTTGAGTTCATTGTAGATTCTGGATATTAGCCCTTTGTCAGATGAGTAGGTTGCGAAAATTTTCTCCCATTTTGTAGGTTGCCTGTTCACTCTGATGGTAGTTTCTTTTGCTGTGCAGAAGCTCTTTAGTTTAATTAGATCCCATTTGTCAATTTTGTCTTTTGTTGCCATTGCTTTTGGTGTTTTGGACATGAAGTCCTTGCCCGTGCCTATGTCCTGAATGGCGTTGCCTAGGTTTTCTTCTAGGGTTTTTATGGTTTTAGGTCTAACGTTTAAATCTTTAATCCATCTTGAATTGATTTTTGTATAAGGTGTAAGGAAGGGATCCAGTTTCAGCTTTCTACATATGGCTAGCCAGTTTTCCCAGCACCATTTATTAAATAGGGAATCCTTTCCCCATTGCTTGTTTTTCTCAGGTTTGTCAAAGATCAGATAGTTGTAGATATGCGGCGTTATTTCTGAGGGCTCTGTTCTGTTCCATTGATCTATATCTCTGTTTTGGTACCAGTACTATGCTGTTTTGGTTACTGTAGCCTTGTAGTAGAGTTTGAAGTCAGGTAGTGTGATGCCTCCAGCTTTGTTCTTTTGGCTTAGGATTGACTTGGTGATGCGGGCTCTTTTTTGGTTCCATATAAACTTTAAAGTAGTTTTTTCCAATTCTGTGAAGAAAGTCATTGGTAGCTTTATGGGGATGGCATTGAATCTGCAAATTACCTTGGGCAGTATGGCCATTTTCACGATATTGATTCTTCCTACCCATGAGCATGGAATGTTCTTCCATTTGTTTGTATCCTCTTTTATTTCCTTGAGCAGTGGTTTGTAGTTCTCCTTGAAGAGGTTCTTCACATCCCTTGTAAGTTGGATTCCTAGGTATTTTATTCTCTTTGAAGCAATTGTGAATGAGAGTTCACTCATGATTTGGCTCTCTGTTTGTCTGTTGTTGGTGTATAAGAATGCTTGTGATTTTTGTACATTGATTTTGTATCCTGAGACTTTGCTGAAGTTGCTTATCAGCTTAAGGAGATTTTGGGCTGAGACGATGGGGTTTTCTAGATATACAATCATGTCGTCTGCAAACAGGGACAATTTGACTTCCTCTTTTCCTAATTGAATACCCTTTATTTCCTTCTCCTGCCTAATTGCCCTGGCCAGAACTTCCAACACTATGTTGAATAGGAGTGGTGAGAGAGGGCATCCCTGTCTTGTGCCCGTTTTCAAAGGGAATGCTTCCAGTTTTTGCCCACTGAGTATGATGTTGGCTGTGGGTTTGTCATAGATAGCTCTTATTATTTTGAAATACGTCCCATCAATACCTAATTTATTGAGAGTTTTTAGCATGAAGGGTTGTTGAATTTTGTCAAAGGCCTTTTCTGCATCTATTGAGATAATCATGTGATTTTTGTCTTTGGCTCTGTTTATATGCTGGATTACATTTATTGATTTGCGTATATTGAACCAGCCTTGCATCCCAGGGATGAAGCCCACTTGATCATGGTGGATAAGCTTTTTGATGTGCTGCTGGATTCGGTTTGCCAGTATTTTATTGAGGATTTTTGCATCAATGTTCATCAAGGATATTGGTCTAAGGCAGAAATAAAGATGTTCTTTGAAACCAACGAGAACAAAGACACAACATACCAGAATCTCTGGGACGCATTCAAAGCAGTGTGTAGAGGGAAATTTATAGCACTAAATGCCCACAAGAGAAAGCAGGAAAGATCCAAAATTGACACCCTAACATCACAATTAAAAGAACTAGAAAAGCAAGAGCAAACACATTCAAAAGCTAGCAGAAGGCAAGAAATAACTAAAATCAGAGCAGAACTGAAGGAAATAGAGACACAAAAAACCCTTCAAAAAATCAGTGAAACCAGGAGCTGGTTTTTTGAAAGGATCAACAAAATTGATAGACCGCTAGCAAGACTAATAAAGAATAAAAGAGAGAAGAATCAAATAGACACAATAAAAAATGATAAAGGGGATATCACCACCGATCCCACAGAAATACAAACTACCATCAGAGAATACTACAAACACCTCTACGCAAATAAACTAGAAAATCTAGAAGAAATGGATAAATTCCTCAACACATACACTCTCCCAAGACTAAACCAGGAAGAAGTTGAATCTCTGAATAGACCAATAACAGGAGCTGAAATTGTGGCAATAATCAATAATTTACCAACCAAAAAGAGTCCAGGACCAGATGTATTCACAGCTGAATACTACCAGAGGTACAAAGAGGAACTGGTACCATTCCCTCTGAAACTATTCCAATCAATAGAAAAAGAGGGAATCCTCCCTAACTCATTTTATGAGGCCAGCATCATTCTGATACCAAAGCCGGGCAGAGACACAACCAAAAAAAGAGAATTCAAGAGGTAATTTCTACTTTTAAGTCTTATTATTTAAAAAATACATTGTGTAAGGCTATAGCAGACATCAACAGTGATTTCTCTGATGTATTTGGGCAAAGCCAAATGAAATCCTTTTGGAAAGGGTTCACTATTCTTTGTATTTTATTTATTCATTTTTCTTTCCAACTTTTATTTTATATTCAAGGGGTCAGTTTGCAGGTTTGTTGCATGTGCAAATTGTGTGTTGTGGAGGTTTGTTGTACAGATAATTTTGTTATCCAGATAATCAGCATAATACCTAATGTTCGATAGGTAGTTTTTCAATCCTCACCCTCCTCCCACCTTTCACCCTCAAGTAGGCCCTGGTGTCTATTGTTCCCTTCTTTGTTTTCATGTGTACTCAATGTTTAGTTCCCACTTATAAGTTTGAACATGTGGTATTGGTTTTCTGTCCCTGCATTAGTTCACTTACAATAATAGCCTCCAGATCCATCGATGTTGCTGCAAAGGACATGATCTTATTCTTTTTTTATGTCTGTGTAATATTCCGTGGTGTACATGTACCACATTTTCTTTAACCAATCCATTGTTCGTGGGCACCTAGGTTGATTCCAAGTCTTTGCTATTGTGATAACGCTGCTATGAACATACACATCTGTGTCTTTGTGGTAGAATGATTTATATTCCTTTGGTATATACCCAGTAACAGGATTTCTGGGTCAAATGGTAGTTCTGTTTTATTTTCTGTGAGAACCTCCAGACTGCTTTCCACACCGACTGAACTTATTTATATTCCAACCAGCAATGTATAATCATTCCCTTTTCTCTGCAACCTTATCAACCTCTGTTATTTTTGACTTTTTACTAGCAGCCATTCTGAGTGGTGTGAGATTGTATCTTATTGTGGTTTTGATTTACATTTCTCTTAACGATCAATGATATTGAACATTTTTTCATATGCTTGTTGGCTATGTGTATGTTTTCTTTTGAGAACTATCTGTTCATGTTCTTTGCCCATTTTTAAATGGGGTTGTTTTATGCTTGTTGATTTGCTTAAGTTCCTTATAGATTCTGGATATTAGACCTTTGTCAGATGCATAGTTTTCAAACATTTTCTCCCATTCTGTATGTTGTCTGTTTATTCTGCTGATAGTTTCTTTCAGTATGCAAAAGTTGTTTGTTTAATTAGGTCCCACACTTTAATTTTTGCTTTTGTGGCAATTGATTTTGGAGTCTTTGTCATAAAGTCTTTGCTAGGACCAATATCCAGAATGGTATTTCTTAGTTTTCTTCTAGGGTTTTTATAATTTTATGTTTACATTTAAATATTTAATAGATGTTGAGTTGATTTTTTGTATATGGTGAAAGGAACAGGTCCAGCTTCAATCTTCTGCATATGGCTGGCTAGTTATTGCAGCATGATTTATTGAATAGAGGGTCCTTTCCCCATTGCTTGTTATTACCAGCTTTGTCAAAGATCAGATGGTTGTAGGTGTATGGCTTTACTTCTGGGTTCTCTAACCTGTTCCATCAGTCTATGTGTCTGTTTTTGTACCAGTACCATACTGTAGCTTTGTGATATAGTTTGAAATTGTGTAATGTGATGTCTCCAGCTTTGTTCTTTTTGGTTAGGGTTGCTTGGCTATTCAGGCACTTTTTTGGCTCCATAGGAGTTTTGGTAATTTTTTCCTAATTCTGTGAAGAATGTCATTGGTAGTTTGATAGAAATCGCAATGAATCTGTAAATTGCTTTGGGTAGTATGGCTATTGTAACAATATTGATTCTCCCTGTCTATTAACATAGAATGTTTTTCCATTTGTTTATGTCATCTCTGATTTCTTTGAGCAGTGTTTTGTAATTCTCATTGTAGACATCTTTCACCTCCTTGGTTAGCTGCATTTTTAGGTATTTTGTTCTTTTTATAGCTATTGTGAATAAGCTTGTGCTCTTGATTTGGCTCCCAACTTGGATGTTTTTGGTGTAAAGAAATACTACTTGTTTTTGTACATTAATTTTGTATCCTGAACCTTGCTGTAGTTGTTTATCAGGCCTAGGAGCCTTTGGGTAGAGACTATGGGGATTTTTAGGTATAGAATCATATTGCTTGCAATATGATTTAGCTTCCTCTCTTCCTTTTTGGATGATGTCTTTTATTTCTTTCTCTTGCCTGATTGCTCTGGCTAGGACTTCCAGTACTACGTTAAATAGGAGTGGTAAGAGTGGTCATCCTTGTCTTGCTCCAGTTCTCAAGCAGAATGCTTCAAGCTTTTTCCCATTCAGTATGATGTTGACTGTGAATTTGTCATAGATGCCTTATATTAGTTTGAGGTATGTTCCTTTGATGCCTAGTTTGTAGAGGGGTTGTAACAAGATGGGATGTTGAATTTTATCAAAAGCCTTTTCTGCATCTATTGAGATGATCATGTGGTTTTTGTCTTTATTTATGTCTATATGATGAATCATGTTTATTGATTTGCATATATTGAACCAACCTTGCATTCCAGGGATAAAGCCTGCCTGATTGTGCTGGATTGGCTTTTGGATGTGATGCTGGATTTGGTTTGTCAGTATTTTGCTGAGGATTTTTGCATCTATGTTCATCAGGGATACCGGCCTGAAGCTTGCTTTTTTGATTGTGTCTCTGCCAGGTTTTGGTATTAAGATGATGTTGGCCTCATAGAATGAATTAGGGAGGATTCCCTCCTCCTTGATTTTCAGAATAGTTTCAGTAGGAGTGATACCAGCTCTTCTTTATACGTGTGGTAGAATTTGGCTGTAAATCCATCTGGTCTAGGGCTTTTTCTGGTTGGTAGGTTTGTTATTACTGATACAATTTCAGAGCTTATTACTGGTCTGTTGAGGATTTAATTTTTTTTTTTTTTTTGTGGATAGAGGTCTTCATAACAGTCTCAAAAGGTTTTTTTTCCCCCCATTTCTGTGGGGTCAATGGTAATGTAACTATTGCCATTTCTGATTGTGTTTATTTGGATTGTCTCTCTTTTTTCTTTATTAATTTAGCTAGTGGTCTATTAATCTTATTTATTCTCTCAAAAAACCGTTATTTATTGACATTTTGTATGTTTTTACTTATCTCCATTTCATTCAGTTCATCTCTCATTTTGGTTTTTTCTTTTCTTCTGGGAGCTTTGGGGTTGGTTTAGTCTTGTTTTTCTTGTTCCTCTAGGTATGATATTAGGTTGTTAATTTGAGATCTTTTTAACTTTTTGATATGGACAGTTAGTGCTATTAACTTCCCTCTTAAGACTGCTTTAACTATGTCTCAGAGATTCTGGTATGTTTTATTTTTGTGTTCATTAGAATTTATTTACTGATTTCTGCCTTAATTTCATTGTTTATCCAAAAGTCATTCAGTTAAGATTGTTTAATTTTCATTTAATTGTATGGTTTTGAGAGATCTTCTTGGCATTGATTTCTATTTTTATTGCACTGTAGTCTGAGTGTGGTCTGGCTGGTATATATATTTTTAATTTGTTGAGAATTGCTTTATTGCTGATTTTTTGGTCAATTTTAGAATATGTGCCATGTGCAGAACAGAATAATGTATATTCTGTTTTTGTCAGGTGAACTATTCTATAGATGTCTGTTAGGGTCATTTGGTCAAGTGTTGAGTCTAGGTCCTGAAATTATTTGTTAGTGTTCTGCCTTGATGATCTGTCCAATACATCAATGGGGTGTTGAAGTCTTCTGCTATTATTGTGTGGTTATCTGAGTTTCTTCATAAATCTCTAAGAATGTGTTTGATGAACCTGGGTGCTCCAGTGTTGGGTGCATATATATTTAGGATAGTTACGTCTTCTTGTTGAATTGAACTCTGTATCATTATATAATGCTCTTCTTTTTTTTTGATAGTTGTTGGTTTAAAGTGTGTTTTGTCTAAAATAAGAATAGCAACCCCTGCTTTTTCTTGTTTTCCATTTGATTGATACATCTTTCTCCATCCCTTTACTTTGATCCTATGTTTGTTCTTGCATGTGAGATTGGTCTTTCAAAGACAGCATACTGTTGGATTTTGTTTCTTTATTCAACTTGCCACTCTGTGCCTTTTAAGTGGGGGGTGTTTTGCCCATTTATATTCAAGGTTAATGTTGGTATTTGTGGATTTGATCCTGTCATCATGTTGTTGGTTGTTATGTAGATTTGATTGTGTAGTTGCTTTGTAGTGTCAGTGGTTTATGTACTTAAGTGTACATAAACTGGTAATGATCTTTTGTTTCCATAGTTCACACTCTCTTAAGGAACTCCTGAAAGTCAGGTATGGTAATAATGAATCCCATTAGCATTTGCTTGTCTGAAAAGGATTTCATCTCTTCTTTGCTTATGAATCTTACGGAGTTGGCTGGATATGAAATTCTTAGTTGGAATTTCTTTTCTTTAAGAGTGCTAAATATAGGCCCCCAATCTCTTCTGGCTTGTAGGGTTTCTGTTGAAAGGTCTGCTGTTAACCTGATGTGGTTCCATTTGTAGTGACCTGCCCTTTTACTCTAGCTGCCTTAAATAAATTTTTCTTTCTCTTTGGTCTTGGAGAATCTGATTACTGTGTGTATTGGGGATAGTCATCTTGTGTAGTATCTCACAGGGGTTTTCTGAGTTTCCTCAATTTGAATGTCAACCTGTCTAGCAAGGTTGGGGAAATTTTCATGGACTTTATCCTCAAATATATTTTCCAAGTTGCTTGCTCTCTCTCCCTCTCTTTCAGGGATGCCATGAGTCTTAGTTTTGGTCTCTTTACACAATCCCATATTTTCCAGGAGGTTTTGTTCATTTACTTAAATTTTCTTTATTTCTGTCTGACTGAGTTAATTTGAAGAAGTGGTCTTTGAGTTTTGAGTTTCTTTCCTCAGCTTGGGTCTGTTCTGCTGTTAATACTTCCAATTGTGTTATGAAATTCTTGTAGTAAGCTTTTAACCTCTATCAGCTCAGTTTGATTCTTTTTTTCAAATGGCTATTTCATCTTTATCTCTTGAATCATTTTACTGAATTCCTTGGAACGGGTTTCAACTTTCTCCTGAATCTCAATGATCTTTGTTGCCATCCAGGTTCTGAATTCTGTGTCTTTGATTTCAGTCATTTCATTCTGGTTAAGAACCATTGCTGGGCAGCTTGTGTAGTCGTTTGGAGATAAGGAGACATTCTGGCTTTTAGTGTTGCCAGAGTTCTTGCATTGGTTATTTCTGAGCTGTGTGGGCTGATATTCCTTTAAGTGTGCTGTAATTTGAATACAGTCAGTTGGCTTTGTTTCTGTATATTTTCAGAGGACCAAGGCTTTGTGTGGGGTCTTTATTTATGGTTGAATTCTTGTCTCTGGTTTCACAAGGGGGCATATTTGCTAAGTATTTTTGGGGTGGAAGTTGGGCTAAGAAGAGGAGCCACATGGTTGAGTAAGAGCTTATCTATTGGCCATTATGGTTATTGGCCATTAGCATTGGCTTTAAACACAATGGCCAATAGATAAGCTATTACTCAGCCTTGTGGCTCCTCTGTATTTCCTCATGTTTGCTGTCATGCTTCCTCTCAGTGCTCTGAGAGTGTGGGCTTCTCTCTCATTTGAGTGTTGGTCACAGATCTCATCTTGTCACTATTGGGCTGTGCACCACCACCCTGGGGTGAGCTCAGGCTTTTGTTCCCTCACCATCTTTGAGGCAACAGGGAAGGGACCTTGGCAGTGGTAATGACAAGGGGCCTTTCACTTGTCTTTTGTGGCTCTACACCAAAGAAATACAGAACCACTGCTAATTGGAATGATCTGCTGGGGGTGGGGTGGCTGTGTTGCTGGCCCAAACTGAGGGGCCCTGCCTGATGAAGAGCAGGGGGCACGGGAGAGCTCACAGGAAGACAGCCTGGCCTCTTCTTTGCAGAACAGTTTCAGCATGCTGGAGGTTCAAGTAAAGCACTCAGGCTGTTTGTTTCTTCCACAGCCTGGTGGTGGCAAAGACTGGGACTGCTGCAGTGGCAATGGCTGAGGGGCTGTCAATTGCCTCTGGGAACCACACTCCAGAAAATCACAGAGCTGCTGCCAATGGGAATGGGGGTTTAGCTGGGGATGGAGTGGCTGTGCTGCAGGCTGAGCTGGGGGGCCCTGCCTGGTGAAGAGCAGTGGGTGAGGGCTCACAAGGAAGACAGAATGGGCTCCTCTCCATATGTGGCATGCTGGAATGTCAAAAAAATGATCAGGATCTTCATTCCTTCCTTAGCTTGAAGGCACCAAAAGGATATTGATGTGGCAATGGCAGATAGCTGGTGGGTTGTCTTTGGGATTTCCTCCCCAGAGAAATGCAGAGCTGCCACTGACAGAAGTGATCAGGAGGGGCAAGGCAGCTGTCCTGCAGGCCCAGGTCGAGAGGCCCTGCCCAATGAAGAGTAGCAGGGACAGGGACCCAAATGGAAAAGTCTGGCCATTTTTCTGTAAGGCAGCTGGGGTGTGCTGGAAGCCCACGATAGTTCTTGGGCTCTTTGCTCCCTCCTCAGCTTGAAGGCAGAAGGTGTGGGGGGCCACAGCAGTGGCAAAAGCTGCAGGCCTGCCAATTACCTCTGGGAGCTCCATTCCAGAGAAATGCAGAGCTGAGACTGGCCAAAGTGCTCAGGCAGGACTCGGGTGGCTATTCTGGGGTCTCAGGCCAGTGGGCTTTGCCTGATGAGTATAGGAGAGGTGAAGCCTGCAGTCCATCTGTCCCTTGATGCCATGGATGGGGTCTCTATTCTGGGGGCATGTGAGGGATCCTGACCTCCTTTGTTGATGGTGTTATGCCAGCTGATGCCGGGATGCTCAGGAGTCTAAAGCTCTTAGAGTTGTGTGTGGATCTGAGCGGTAGCTCTGCCCAGACTCCATGCAGCTCTCCAGGTCAGTCTGGAGGTCCCTAGGGCAGGGAGTCAAGGGGGATCTCCTGTGCCTGGGATTGCAAGGGTCCTTGGCAGAAGTTTGGGTCCCTGGAGACTCTTGCTCACTCATCACTTCCCTGCGGTGGAGAGTTTCCCTTGGCTCCACACCAATCCTGGGTGGGTAGCTGTTCTGTCTCACTCCTCTCTGCTCTCTGTGGGTCATATTGCTTTCTTGATAAATCCCAATGTGCCCTTCTAGGTGATCCATTTGAAGAGCTAGTATTTACTTGCCACTCTATCTCCACTCTGTGAGAGCAGTACACACTAGCTGTTTCTAGTCAGCCCTCTTGGCACCTCCCATAATCCAGAATTCGCCATCCTTGATCCACTAAGGAGATTTGTAATTCACAGAAGGAGGTCAAAATACTAACATTAAGAAGAATTTGGAAGAGGTTGATTCCAACCCTCATGGATGACATGGAGGTGTTCAAAACTTTGGTGAAGGAACGAACTGCTTATGTGGTGAAAATAGCAAGAGAACTAGAAATAGAAGTAGAGCCTGAAGATGTGACCAAATTGCTGCAGTCTCATGATAGAACCTGAAGAAATGAGGAGTTGCTGCTTATGGATGAGCAAAGAAAGAGGTTTCTTGAAATGAAATCTACTCCTGGTGAAGGTGCTGTGAGCATTCTTGAAATGACAACAAAGAATTTAGAAGATGCCATAAACTTAGTTGATAAAGCAGTAGCAAGGTTTGAGAGGACTGGTTCTAATTTTGAAGCTTCTACTCTGGGTAAAATGCTATCAAATGACACTCCATGCAATAGAGAAATCTTTTGTGAAGAGTCAGTTCATGTGGAAAACTTCATTGTTGTCCTATTTCAAGAACTTGACATAGGTACTCCTACCTTCAGCAACCACCACCCTGATGAGTTGGCAGCCATCAACATCAAGGCAAGACTCTCTACCAGCAAAAAGATTATAAGACACTGAAGGCCTGGTGGTGCAGTCATAGGTCACTGTAGCCTGGACCTCTTGGGCTCAAGTGATCCTTCTGCCTAAGCCTCCCAAGTAGCTGGGACTGCAGACATATACTACCACACCTGGATAGTTTGTTTGTTTTCTTTAGAGATGGGGTCTTACTATGTTACTCAGGCTGGTCTTGAACTCCTGGCCTCAGTCTTTCAAGTAGCTGGGATTACAAATGGGAGCCACCACACTCAGCTTAAACATTACCTTTATATGCACTGGGAAACCAAAAAATGTGTGTCTTCCTTTATTGGGATATTCACTTTATTGCTGTGGTCTGGAGCCGAACCCACTATATCCCTGAGTTATGCCTTATATATATAACCTGTGAAGAAGTCCTTCTCAGATATTACAACATATATACAAAACATAAAGCTGGGTTTAAAAAATGGAGCTACAAAGGGTCATATTTCAGTCTAGTCATTCAGAAGATATTCAATTGAAAAAATAATTAATTTGTTATATTAGCCATGACACACTAACACATTCACAGAGATTTCATTCTAGAGGAGACAGAGAGTAAATAATAATTACAATCAATCAATCATATAGCATGTTAGAAGGTAATAAGTACTACGGAAAAAGAGGAAAGGGAGTATAGGCAAGGGTGAGTGAAGGTCCCTCATCTGTGCAAGGGTGCTGGAGAAGAACGTGGGGGACACTTTACATTGTAACTACAATGGTGAGAGTAGACCTCATTGAGAAGGTGAGACTAGACCAAAGACATGAAGTTGGTAAAGGAGTTAGCTAAGTAGATACCTGTGGGAAAACTTTCCAGGCTGAGAGAACCACAGTACAAATGCACTGAAGCAGGAGTCGGCCTGGTGTGTTTAAGGAAAGAATAACAGATGACTAGAGTGAGAGGAAGACAAGAAGGGAAATTAGATAAGTAACTGCAGGCTGATTATGTAGGCCATTGTAAAGTCTGGAAGTGGAAGTCATCTTATAGATTTACTAGAAGTTATTTCCCAGATGATAATAAACATCTGGTCAATTCAATTCAATTAACTTTCAACTGAAGAAAATTATTAGCAGGGCAAACTAGAGTATAATTGTAGACATAGAGACTTCTCTTATATTAGTTTCAGAACACTAAATGGTTTGGAAGAACGAAATCAACCAATAGATTGATTCTATGTGTGAGACAAAAACTTCTGAGTATAAATACTTAAAGAATCCACTTAAAGCTAACTAAAATTCATCTGATATCACCTTCTGCTATTTTATAAATGTTTGATTATTTTAAAGTCAAACTTTCATAATTTTGTTGAAATAGTTTCTTCTTAAATTTCTTTATTCTTTTAGCATATAGCTTTGAATCACAGAACTCACGCTGGTACTGTCTTTATCTGGATTTAATGTCATTGAAACTGGCAGATTCTGTGTGTGAGTCAGGGGTATCATAAATAAATGACCAAATTTCAGTTGAATGGATCAGCTACAGGCCTGCATGGCAGAATAGCCTGGAATGACTGCTTTGAGCAGATGTCCTGGCAAGTTGTAGGCACAGCAACACAATGACTGCCAGCGTAGTCCTGGCTTAGCAGTTCATTTTATATCCAAGCACCTTCAGCCTTTCAGCAGCAGCAAGGTTTACCCATATGTTTTCCATTCCGCACCCTAGATGTGGTTAAATTCTAAAATCACCTGCAGATGTGGTGTGATTCTGAGCTCAACTTCTCTTTCTTCTCTCCATGTTATATTTGGATTATGTTTACCATGCCAATTCTATCATAAGTTTCTTGACCACTTAAATCTTGGCCATATAACATGATGGAAAACTCACTCCAGAAACAGTCTAGAATCATTGCATTCAGAATTTTGTTCAAGCTGAACAAATAAATATTTGTCAAATAAATGACTAAGCTAATGTTATGGGAGTGTCCATAGCACTGGGAGTGTCTGCCCTTGCCCTCCCCAGCTACTTTTCATTTTAAGTTTTCGTAGATTCCTGAGTCTGTTCTGATATTAGATGGCAGTACATCAGCATTCTAGACCATGAGCCAAAGGGAACTGGAGCAGACTTGGTTTATAGGGTATCTGGAATGAGTTCTAGACACCCGCATGTTTGGTGAGATGAATCTTCTACTAATCCCACTACATCCATCCACTCTGTACAAATGGGCTTCTCTTTTGGTTTCTTATTCTCTGCTCCAGTTCCTTGTGTGACTGAAATGCTATTTCATTTGGCTGGTGCCCTGATGACTTGAATGGTGTATGGGAGGGCCAATTTCACTTAGCCCAAGGGATAGGATTAAGCTACTGTATAAGTCAGGGGTTTCCAGAGAAACATAACCAATAGGACACACACACACACACACACACACAATATCTATATTGGCAGGGGAGAGATATATTTATTTGAAGGAACTGGCTTATGCTATTGTGGGGCTGGAAATTCCAAAATTTGCAGTGCAAGCTGGGAGGCTGGAGTCCCAGGGAAAAACTGATGTTGCAGTTCAAGTTCAAAGGCCATCTACTGGCACAATTTCCTCTTCCTAGGGGTAGGTCAGTTTTCTGTTCTTTTCAGGCCTTCAACTACTTGGATGAGGGCCACCCACGTTATGGAGGGCAATCTGCTTACTCAAAGTCTGCTGATTTAAGCATAAGTCTCATCCAAAATATCCTTCACAGAAACATTCAGAATAATGTTTGAGCAACTATCTGGGCACTGTGGCAAATCATGTTGACATATAAAATTAACTATCACAGTGGTGGAGTCAGAGAGGACCTGTGCATTCTGGGCCTGAGTTAGCCAATGGATCAGTAACTGGTAAACAGGAATATATGTATATATATGCCATAATTATTTTCTTCTTGTTACTCTAAAAGCTTTGTGTAGTTTTTCCCAGTTCAGGTGTGCATAGGGCGTTCTGTCTGTCTGATAATTAAAGCATTCAGATGAAATGCTACATATCTCAGGGACAGTGACTAATAACAATGATTTAAGTTACAGGATCTCAAGCAAAGGCTGAAAGTCAGGGGATAAAGTCAGAGATGTTTTATTACTACCAACCATTCTCTCCCACCTTCTCTCATGGGATTCTCAATCCAGAACAAAAATGGTTAGGCTAAGTCCAGGCTCCTTATAATTTTATGTACCATCTCACTGCTGTTTTGTATTGCTTAGAATTCATCAATGCACTAAAAATGGTTGGGCAAAGCATTCTATCAGATTTGCCTGGTTGTTCAAAATGTCTACTGCATATCCACTAAAACAGATGCATGCATTCATTAAAAACATTTAATTGATGTCCCTGTCATTAAGTAATTGATTGCAGAAAGAGTGAGATTAGAACAAATATCCATGATGCAACATAAAGAGGGATAACTTAAAAAATAGAAAATTATTTCTTTAGTAGTTAAGAGAAATAGACAGCATTCCAGCTTGGAACAAAATAGGAAGAGGGACATTTGGGGAGGGTTTGATAGAGGAGACGGTGGTTGAATGGGCTTTAAAATAGGGGCAGGATTTGGATAAAGAGAGTGGAGGGAAGGGCATTTAGGAAAGGGGAAATAATGGGAGCACAGGTACTGAGGTAAAAAATTAAGCATGGAGTGTATTTGGAAGACAGCGGGTCAAAGTGTAGGTCAAGTGGGGAAAAAAAGTAGAAAACAGCACTAGACTGCGGAGGTCTTGCTAGTTTGACTACAGAGACTGGATTTTTTCTTGATGATTAACTGGAAACTACTGAAAGATTTTAAGCTTAGATTTATATTTTGGGAAGACTAATCCTACAATAGTGTGTAGTATTCTTTAAAGTTGGAAGAAAGAGAAGTAAAGCCTTGTCTTAAGATTCTTTCCAGTGGAACTGAAAAGAAGTAAATAGATGCAAGAAATTCTGTAGAGCTAGAATCAACTGGACTTGGGAACAAAGTATGAAATAATTTACATAGTAGAAAGAATATATAATGCTTAATTTTATGTGTCAACTTCAGCAATATTTTTGGATGAGATTAACATTTAAATTGGTGAACTTGGCCAGGTATGTTGGCTCATGCCTATAATTCCAGCACTTTGGGAGGCCAAAGTGGGAGGATTACCCGAGGTCAGGAGTTTGAGACCAGCGTGGCCAATATGGTGAAACCTCGTCTCTACAAAAAAATACAAAAATTAGCTGGGCATGGTGGTGCACACCTGTAGGCCCAGCTACTTGGGAGGCTGAGATGGGAGGATTGCTTGAAACCAGGCGACAGAAGCTGCAGTTAGCTGAGATGGCGCCACTGTACTCCAGCCTGGGCAACAGAGTGATACCCTGTCTCAGTAAATAAATAAATAAGTAAATAAGTAAATAAATAAATAAGTAAATAAGTAAATAAATAAATAAACAAACTTTGGTAAAGCAGGTTGCCCTCCATCATGTGGGTGGGCCTTATCCAATCAGCTGGGGGCCTGAATGGAACAAAAGGGCCAGCATCCCACAGCAAGGGGGATTCTCCAGAAGACTGACTTTCCATTGGAACTGGAACACGACCTGGGTGTCTACCTGCTGGTCATTGGACTGGAATTGCACCATTGGCTCTTCTCCAGCCTGCTGGGTCACACTTGCAGATTTTGGACTTGCTACATTCCAAAACTGCAGAAGCCAATTACTTATAACAAACTCCTCTCTCTCTATATATATATGTGTGTGTGTGTGTGTGTGTGTGTGTGTGTGTGTATGTATGTATGTATACCACTCACACACATCCTATTGGTTCTATTTCTCTGGAGAACCCTAACAGACAATCTTGAAGATCATTTTAAGGCCTATGTATGTCTTCTCTTTTTCTTTCCTCTCTTCGCTGCTCTCCAGTGTGTGGATGACATCTGAAACCCAGGGGAAGGGGGGGCCAAGTGACTTGTCTAATTTAATCAGCTAATTGGTGACTGAGTTGCTATGTTGAGATATTGATGGGGTGGGGAAAAACGGAGGCATCAGTGATGACTAATGCATCGATCTGCTCGATGCCTGGGAATTGCTGATGGAAATGTCAGGAGAATTAATCTATTTTGAGGTGAAGTTTTACCCCTGTCAATTGCATTTTAACCATCAACTGTGGCAGAGATATGCAGAAGGTATTAGATATACAAGTAAGGTGTTCTGAAAAGGGAGACATTTCTGTCTGATGATTATCCTGTTGAGAATAAAAATTTGATTATATGAAAGATCAAACTTCCACATGTGTTTTAAAGACACAATGTTCTGACAACACTTTTGTTCCCCCTGGTTAGTGATATTTGGCTCTGACTGGCATTTTCAGAAGATGAGATCCTTCTACTGCCAGAGAAGTGACTCAGAGAGCCAAGATTTTTTTTTGAACATTTAAAAACATTTGTGACAATACAGTGCTTTCAATTTTTAATTTAATATTTTTAAAAATTCTATAATAGAAGAAACAATATCATTCATGTTAGAGTTAGTTATCACTGGCTTTTAGAAAATGAGATGTGATGCTTCAGCTATGTCTAGACATGAAATATGTGGAGAATGACTTCGGGTTGAAAATGACTTTTTTTTCTGTCCCACTGGATAATTTGAGAGTATGTTTCTGTTTTAATTTATTCAGTCTATACTTTTTATTTTCCATTTCATATTATCTAGAGAGATACAGTTTCTGAGACAAGGGAAAGCAGAAACACACATAGTTATTCAACATACATTAACACCAACAAAATAATTGTGTTAAGTTTTATGGAAGATAGAAATATAAAAAGGACACAGCCTCTTTGTCAATTTGGCAGGCAGAACACTGTTAGTGCCATAAGGGAAGGAAAAAAATGCCATGGGAGCTTATTCATTCACTAACCAAATATTTATTGATTGTATGTTGCCCCGCAGGCACTATGATAGGAGATATGTGATGTCTAAGACCCAGTCACTGCTGTGAAAGATGAGAGAAATGCAAAAAGCAGAAAAAAAAGTGCTGTTAAAGTATGAAAATACACAGCTGTTTATTTTCTGGTCTCTCTCTTGACTAGTCATGATGATTTTTATTTGCTATTAACTTATTAAATAAAGTTAAAATGTTAAATTGTTAGCATGAATTTTATTGTTTATCTTTATATTGTGCAATGCCAATTTGAATGCAAACATCAGGACATTTCATTTGTGTGCAGAATCTCCAAAATTACACAATTTGTATTTCATTGCTTGTCCTGGGAGGGTGCCTCTAGCTGGTTGGAAGAGACAAACTCAAGCAAGATCAGGAAGATTGGAAGGAAGACGAGAGGATCTCCAAAGTATCCATTGGCTGAGGGGGCACTTGGGGTATAGGAATACTTGTGGGGCTAGTACAGACTCTTACAGGCACCCAAGGGCCCTGCTCTGTGATTTGGGGTACATTTGTGCTTGCTTGGGCCCAATGGCTACTGAGTTTCTCCTCCCACCAGCCAAGGAATCTTTCTGTTGCCCCCTCCCGGACAGAGGGCTTGGGTGGGAATTGAGTCAGGTGCCTTCCATTTCCCTGGGCCACCACCACACAGTAGATGGGTGCCCTCTAAATATCTTTAAACCTCTGTGCCAGGATGTGCTCAATGCCTGGATGAGGGTGAGTGAGAAAGTTGTCCCTCCCTCCCTAGACACTTCTCACTTGGAGTGAGAACGGCAGCCACCATGTCCCATCCTGAGCTGCCACAAGGTGTCTGTGCTGGATCACAAGCATATCCAGATTTGAGACCAGGGCCCTTCCCTGGTGAAGGGTGGCAGCAATCACTGGGCAGGGCATGTGAAAGAGGATGGGGGAAGACACAGGGGTTGGCACGTGGGTAAGGGTGCTTGAGAACCCATTACACAGAGGCCCTTCCCACAGAGACAGGTCTATGTTTGGGCAGGTAGTTCCAAGATCCCGGCACATGCTCCATTGTTCTACTGGATTTCATTTACAAAACACAAATTCAAAGATACAATAATTAAGAATTCCAAACCCCTGCATTTTGTGACCCTGAGGCAGGTGGATCACTTGAGCCCAGGAGTTAGAGATCAGCATGGGCAACAGGGTAAAACCCAGTCTCTCCAGAAAAAAAAAAAAAACAATTAGCTGGGCACCTGCCTGTAGTCCCAGCTACGTGAGGGGGTGAGGTCAGAGGATCACTTGAGCAAGAGAGTTCAAAGCTGCAGTGAGCCATGTTTACACCTCTGCACTCTGGCCTGAGTGATAGATTGAGATCCTGTGTCAAATAAAATAAAATAAGATAAAATAAAATAAAATAAATTTAAAAATTTCAGGGTGGCAGCTGCAGAACATTGACCCTAAGTGTGAAGTCTAAGTTCCATGCCTTGTGGGATTGCATTGGTTGCAAGCCCAAGGGGTCAGCTCTACTCTCAAGATCAGCTTTTTTGATGTTATTGTTTCCATTGTTTCCACAGCTGTGATGGCTGCATCTCTCAAAGAAAACTGTTTTCTCTTTGTGCTAAGTTAGCAGTACAGCTAGCCTATCAATATTTTCCCCTTCAGGCTCTCTTTACTTGAATTACAGTTCAAGAGCCTAATTTTTAATGGTTTTTAAAGAGGTAATTTTCTTTACTTTTCTAAGGAAGATCTCATCATCTTTTACGGTGGTCCCAGATTTGCTTTGGATGTAGACGATGGTATTTTGAAACCTCACTAAAGTGAAATTCATGTGAAAATTGCAGGCAAGTATTGACTGCATGCAGTCAAGGACTCAAGATGACTCTCGATAATCAGCTACAAAAGAAGATGCCATGATAGTTGCAGATATGCAGACAACCCTCTGTTTCCAGATAGAGTGTGTAGGGGAGTTTTGGCTGCTTATCATTTTCAATGAGGCAGTGTGGGCCAGAGGTTAAGGTCATGGGGCTTGGGAACTCAGCAGGTCTAGGAGTGAATTTTTCCTCTACTGTTATATGATTTAACCCCTTAATCTTTCTGTGCCTCATTTGCCTCATGTGCAAAATGGGGATTATGGTTTTGCCTTTTCTCATGGAGTTTTTATGAGAGTTAAGTAAATAATACATGTGACATAGTATTCAATAGATGTAAACTTTATACCTTTTAATGTGCAAGCATGAACAAAAAAGTGAAGGAGGGAAAGTCTGCTTCCACAGTATTGTCTCATTCTCAGCACCCTGCCCTAGGGGCGCCAGTGCCCTCAGGCATTTCTGTGATGCTGCGGCTGATTTATTCCCTTCCTTGCAACAAACTTTAGCTTGTTACTTTCACCCTTGCTGAACACTGTTTGTATTATGTCCCACTTGCTCAGGACCATTAAGAAAAGTTAGCTGATAGATTAAATTTGTTTCTTAGTTGGCTGGATCATGATTTCTATTTCAAACATTGAAGTGAGGTAAGTCAGAAGATAGAGTTCTAAAAGAGCAAACATGGACACAGGCAGGGCAGCATCACACACTGGGGCCTGTTGAGGGCTGGGGGCCTAGGGGAGGGATAGCATTAGGAGAAATACCTAATGTAGGTAACAGGTTGATGGGTGCAGCAAACCACCATGGTACATGTATACCTATGTAACAAAACTGTACCTTCTGCACGTGTACCCCAGAACTTAAAGTATAACAATAAAAAAAAAATAAATAAAGAGCAAATGGGTGTCTGGAAAATGATGAAGATAAAATAAAAGTAAAGTAAAAAGCAGGAAATGTTATCAAGAACTATCAGGTCACTCCAGATTTTAAGTTTCTTTGAGGGCACAAACTGGGGCTGCAACATTTCCGTATCATCAATATCCTTAGCACAATGTCTCACTCACTTTAAGAGCCCAGCAAATTTGCAGAATTTATAGTGAACAGTGTTCGGCATCCAGGGTCCTGGAGGGAGTGGTCAGGAACAGGGTCCCGGCTGAATGAGAGATGTGGAAATAGACAGGAAGTTTAAGAGGGTCTGTACTGTCTGCTGATTCCCTGAATGAAGCAGAAAGAGCTGATTACTTCATGGTTTGGGCTGTATCTCACTTTCACCATAGCTGTATAATCTTGGACAAGTAAGTTACGCTCTCTGAGCTGCAGTTTCCTTATCTCTCTTCTGTATAATGAGAATATAACCACCTGATAGCATTAATGTGTGCATTACAAGAGCCTCTCACAGTGCCAGGAACAGGGTAAGAAGCCAATAATTATTATCTTTCCGGTCAGCTTCCTCCTAACCTTTCCTTTCTTTCTACCTCCTAAAATTTCTATTTTGTCCTTGTCATGAAGAGTTAACCAAAAAGTGCCACTGTTGGTCAGGGATATTGTGAAAGAATGTTGATGCGCTATTGCAAAACCTTCTGCACTGAATGAAAAACAATAGAATCATCTGTCCTTCTGGCGGTAGAGTGAGCAGCAACAACCTTGTGCATAAAGGACAACACTTTATTACATTTTGTTAAACCCAGGGGCAGTATGAAGACCTAGTAAGAGTGTGGGTTTTGTGGTCAGATGGACGTGGTTTTGTCATATGTGCTAGTCATTCCAACCAGCTAAGTTACTTCTTTGTGCTAGGATTTCCAAATCTGTGATATACCTACTTCATTTGTTCACTTATTCATTCATGCATTCTTTCCTGAGCACCTACCATAGTATGTAAAGGTGCTGGAAACAGTGACGATTACAGGTTTGCAGTTAGTGTGGGGTACAGAAAGCACACAAACTTGTGGGGTGCTGAAGGCTGAGGAAGAGTCAGGCAGTGTGTGATTGTTAAAGACAGGAAACTGAGTGCATGAAGGCCGAGAGGTGAGATTGAGGAGTAGAGAATGTCAGTGTTGCTGAGGCATTTACCTCTGAGAGTTCTAGGAGTGATGAAAGAGAGTTAAGTGCTGAGGATGAAGCAGCTAGATAGATTAGGAAGGGTCCCGAATGCCACTTTAAAGAATTCAGTTTATTCTAACCATGACAATAGAGCTTCCTGAATAGTACTTTCTGATGAGACCAGACTCCACTGGGACCCACTGAACATTCTCTTCCTTCCAGAAGATTCACAGTCACATTAGTGTCTATTAATTTTCTATAATATTTTATTTAAGGTTTGTTTAAAAGCTTCCCTAAACCCAATTAATATTTAAAATATGTATTACCCTTTTATGAACTGAGGCACCAAAGAACCTGCTTGGGGTGAAATGATGAGAAATGGGAAGACATTTCAGGGTTCTAAGTTGGGAACCAACATAATACTTGCATTTTATAAAGATATAATAGCATCTACCTCTGTGGAGCTCCAAGTACTCTTCAGAGTACTTAGCTAATTTAATTCTCATAACAAGTCTGTGAGATAGGAAGTATTATTTTTACATCATGAAAATGAGCAAACCAATGCATATAGAACTTAATTTCCTAAGGTTACAGAACTGGATATAAGTGGAAGGGTTTAAATGTGAGTGAGCTTGGTCAGCCTGCTTTAGAGACTCTACTCAATAGAGGATTGCATGAGAACAATGGATTGGAGTCAAACAAGACGGCAGACAACTAGGAGGAGATTGTTCTATTTCAGGTGAGAGATGATGTCCACTTGGGCTTAATACATTTGTTTAGAGAATTAAATACTATAATATGCTTAAGGCACCTATTTTAATTTCTACTATATAGTGGGCAGTCAAAAATGATAGTTTTCCTATGCATATAGGGAAAATTGATATATGAAAGATGCATATTCCAGATTAGTGGAGAAGGCAGGGTGTATAAGGCTGCCATAACAAAGTACCACAAATTGGGTAGATTAAACAACAGGAATTCATTGTCTCGCAGTCTGGAGGCTAGAAGTCTGAAATTAAGGTGGTATAAGTTTGGTTCTTTCTGAGGGCCATGAGGGAAGGATCTGTTCCTCCTAACTTTGACTTGTAGGTGGCTACCTTCAGGTTTGCACTGTGTTCTCCTGTATGGGTATCTGTCTCTAAATTTCCCCTTCTTAGAAAGACATTAGTCCTATTATTTTAGGGCCCACTGTAGAGACCTCATTTTAACTTGATTATCTCTTTAAATACCCCATGTCCAAATAAAGTTATATTCTGAGATACTGAGCATTAGCACTTCAACATATAAATTTTTGGGGACAAAAATCAATTCATAATAGAAAAATTCTTTAATAATGGGACCACAAAAGTTGGTTATCATATGGAAAAAAAAATCTAGATTCTTACTTCACATCATATTAAAAATCATTATCTTAAGGACTCAAGATTTAAATGTGAATGACAGAAATGGTAAGGTATTTAGAAAATATATACTAGAATATACTTATAATCAAGTATCTGGAGGGACTTTTAAAATGCAACACAAAAATGCTGAAATGTAACATGAAAGATGGGGTTTAAAATATTTAAATGTGATTACTTTAAAATTGAGGACCGTAAAAAAAGAGAGCATTAAGAAAATGAAAAAGCAAGCTGTAATTTGGATAAATATGTTTGAAATACATAATTTATAATGGATTAGTATCCAGAACATGTAAGGAATCAATAAGAAGACAACCCAATGAAAATTGGACAAAAGAAAACAGACATTTCATAGAAGAAGAAACAGGAATGGACAGAGAAATGTAATTTATGCCTACTATGTGATATTTTGTAATCATCTGGTTGGTAAAAATTAAAAAGCTAGACAATTTCAAGCATTGTCATGAATGTGAATGAAGGGGAGCTCATATACACAGCTTGAGGGAATGTGAATTAATACAACATCTTAACATTATCTTGTAAAGTTGAACTCTATGACTCAGTAATTTCACTCTAAGTATATATTCTAAAGAAACTCTTCTTGTAGTATAGTCTGAAGTCAGGTAGCATGATGCCTCCAGCTATGTTCTTTTGGCTTAAGATTGACTTGGCAATGTGGGCTCTTTTTTGGTTCCCTGTGAATTTTAAAGTAGTGTTTTCCAATTCTGCGAAGAAAGTCATTGGTAGCTTGATGGGGATGGCATTGAATCTATAAATTACCATGGGCAGTATGGCCATTTTCACGATATTGACTCTTCCTACCCATGAGCATGTAATGTTCTTCCATTTGTTTGTATCCTCTTTTATTTCATTGAAGACGTCCTTCACATCCCTTGTAAGTTGGATTCATAGGTATTTTATTCTCTTTGAAGCAATTGTGAATGGGAGTTCACTCATGATTTGGCCCTCTGTTTGTCTGTTACTGGTGTATAAGAATGATTGTAATTTTTGCACATTGATTTTGTATCCTGAGACTTTGCTGAAGTTGCTTATCAGCTTAAGGAGATTTTGGGCTGAGACGATGGGGTTTTCTAGATATACAATCCTGTCATCTGCAAACAGGGACAATTTGACTTCCTCTTTTCCTAATTGAATACCCTTTATTTCCTTCCCCTGCCTGATTGCCCTGGCCAGAAATTCCAACACTATGTTGAATAGGACTGGTGAGAGAGGGCATCCCTGTCTTGTGCCAGTTTTCAAAGGGAATCCTTCCAGTTTTTGTCCATTCAGTATGATATTGGCTGTGGGTTTGTCATAGATAGCAAGGCTACAGTAACCAAAACAGCATGGTACTGGTACCAAAACAGAGATATAGATCAATGGAACAGAACAGAGTCCTCAGAAATAATGCCGCATATCTACAACCATCTGATCTTTGACAAACCTGACAAAAACCAGCAATGGGGAAAGGATTCCCTATTTAATAAATGGTGCTGGGAAAACTGGCTAGCCATGTGTAGAAAGCTGAAACTGGATCCCTTCCTTACACCTTATACAAAAATTCATTCAAGATGGATTAAAGACTTAAACGTTAGACCTAAAACCATAAAAACCCTAGAAGAAAACCTAGGCAATACCATTCAGGACATAGGCATGGGCAAGGACTTCATGTCTAAAACACCAAAAGCAATGGCAACAAAAGCCAAAATTGACAAATGGGATCTAATTAAACTAAAGAGCTTCTGCACAGAAAAAGAAACTACCATCAGAGTGAACAGGCAACCTACAGAATGGGAGAAGATTTTTGCAACCTACTCATCTGACAAAGGGCTAATATCCAGAATCTACAATGAACTCAAACAAATTTACAAGAAAAAACCAAACAACCCCATCAAAAAGTGGGCGAAGAATATGAACAGACACTTCTGAAAAGAAGACATTTATGCAGCCAAAAAACACATGAAAAAATGCTCATCATCACTGGCCATCAGAGAAATGCAAATCAAAACCACAATGAGATACCATCTCACACCAGTTAGAATGGCGATCATTAAAAAGTCAGGAAACGACAGGTGCTGGAGAGGATGTGGAGAAATAGGAACACTTTTACACTGTTGGTGGGACTGTAAACTAGTTCAACCATTGTGGAAGTCAGTGTGGTGATTCCTCAGGGATCTACAGCTAGAAATACCATTTGACCCAGCCATCCCATTACTGGGTATATACCCAAAGGATTATAAAACATGCTGCTATAAAGACACATGCACACGTATGTTTGTTGCGGCACTATTCACAATAGCAAAGACTGGGAACCAACCCAAATGTCCAACAATGATAGACTGGATTAAGAAAATGTGGCACATATACACCATGGAATACTATGCAGCCATAAAAAATGATGAGTTCATGTCCTTTGTAGGGACATGGACGAAGCTGGGAACCATCATTCTCAGCAAACTATCGCAAGGACAAAAAACCAAACACTGCATGTTCTCACTCATAGGTAGGAATTGAACAATGAGAACACATGGACACAGGAAGGGGAACATCACATGCTGGGGCCTGTTGTGTGGTGGGGGGAGGGGGGAGGGATAGCATTAGGAGATATACCTAATGCTAAATGACGAGTTAATGGGTGCAGCACACCAACATGGCACATGTATACATATGTAACAAACCTGCACATTGTGCACATGTACTCTAAAACTTAAAGTATAATAATAATGAAATTTAAAAAAAAAAGAAACTCTTCCACAAGGTGTTGGGTGCAAGACCATTCATAGTATAATATTTCATAAGAACAAAACCTGGGAAAATAACTTCATAGCTAGTAACAGAATACTATCTTAAAATTTGAATGTCCTAACATTGGGATATTACAGAACTTTGTAAATGAGTAAACCACTGCTGCATATATCAATATACATGCTTTAAAAAATCTTGCATAAAAAAGCAAGTTGCAGAAAATTTACAAACCAAAATAATTAATATATTGGCTCATCTGCATATTTGTATAACAAAACAATATAAAAATTCAAGAGAACTATGACACAATTCAGGATAGTGGTTATCTGGGGGAAAGATACAGAGAAATGAAATGGAGGGAGAGGCATATAGGCAGATGTAATACTGGTAATGTTCTAATATAGTCCTTGCTATGGATTGAATTGTGTCCATTCCAAAAAAGATTTGTTGAACTCCTAACACCTTGAATCTCAGAATGTGACCTTATTTGAAAATAGGGTAGCTCAGATAAAATTAGTTAAGGTCATGTCATATTGGAGTAGGGTAGACCCTACTCCCTAATCTAACATGACTGAGGTTTTTATGAGAAGACAGCTACATGAAGACAAAAACACAGGGAGAAGGGTATGTGAAAATAAAGGCAGAAATTATGATCATATTCCTCTGCAAGCCTAAGAATGTAAAAGATCTCCAGAAAATCACCAGAAGCTAGGCAAAGGCATGGAATAGATTTTCTCTCACAGTTCTCAGAAAGAGCCAATCCTGTCAACACCTTGATTTTGGACTTCTAGCCTCCAGACTCTAAAACAATACATTTTTGTTGTTTAAGCTACCTAGTTTATAGTACTTTGTTACAGCAGTCTTAGAAAAATGAATACAGTTCTTAAATAAAGTGGCAGGTTCATAATGTTTATTTTATAATTTATAACTAACAAATGTGTACATATATTATTTTTTATATTTCAAGTAGTTAAATAATAAAAATGAAAAGACAAAGTTATTATTTTTATCACTATGAAACAGTGGCATGTATTCACTATTAATCTGTTTTTTTTTTTTGACAAGGTCTCACTGTGTTGCCCAGGTTGGAGTGCAGTGGCACAATCATAGCTCACTGCAGCCTTGGCCTTCCAGGCTCAAGTAATCCTCCCATCTCAGCCTCCCAAGTAGCTGGGACTGTAGGCATATACCACTAAACCTGGATAATTTTTGTATTTTTTTTTATAGAGATGGGGTTTCACCATGTTGCCCAGGCTGGTCTGTAACTCCTACGCTGAAGCCATATGCCCACCTTGGCCTCCCAAAATACTGAGATTATAGGCATGAGCCACTGTGCCCAGCCTCCACGATTAATCTTGATAGCAAATTCCAATAAAGCTTTTCTAGGCAATTTTATTAAAACTATGAAATCAACTTCCAGAACTCCTCTTGATTTTTATGGAACTTTTATCTCAACCTCAGTGACACAGAGTCCCTGTTTCTCTGATTGTAATTATAGTGTGCCCATCTTCTGAGAGAAGTGTCTTGCCTGTAATCCTGAATGAAGGTGACTGGCAAGCACACACCTGTCATGGCATGTTATCTTCTTGTAGACAGGCTGACATCAGCTCTGCCTCTATTTAACACAAAAAGGACATCTAAAATCCCATCAAGATTTCCAGCATGCATGCTACAAAAGTAAGTGCTTTCTCCTAGCCTAGATGCCACACCAGAGCAGAGGCTAAGATGCCTTATTCATACAGCTGTGTTTCTGCCTCCTAGAAACGGAGTGCGGTGCAAAGTAGATGCTCAATGAATTTGCTGAAGAATGTATGAATGAGTGGTTCTATTAGTGTCCACTTCTTTGAAACAATACAAGCTGCACTACTTTTCAGAAGGGTTTATCAGGCATCTCCCACTCTCCACAACATTTTGGTCTGTTAGTTCCTTTCATCTGTGGTTTCCCCAGGTTTTCTTTTTTATATAAGCACTCAAGGGTTGTCTTTGGGTACTTTGAATAGGGATCAGATTTGGGGCCCATAAGACCAGACACACATGTTTGTCTGTGTATGTGAGTTTTTTTTTTCTTTTGAAGGTAGTTTGTTATTCTTCCTTTAGACTAGTAACATGCAGAGAAGAGATGGAGGTGCTGTAGACTCTTTTATTAATGCTCAGGTGAAATGTGTCTTGATTAAGGAATGGGTTCTAAAAAAGGAACACCAAGAGTATATATAAAGTACATATTGTTTTGAAATAGGATTTATCTAGTACTTTGAAAAGGAAATTAATATTGTTTTGAATATATTACATAATGAATGTTACAATTTGACATTGTATTTATGTGAATTTTTTTCTTGTTTTAAACACCCAGTAGCTAGAGCAGCTGATGTTAGTGAGATGCTCCAGTGAGAGCCTGAAAATTTTCAAAATCCTGAACTCTAATACTGGAAATACTGACTATAGCATTTATTAATTTAAGCAACATTTGATGAGTGGCCAGGCATTGTCCTAGGTGAGAATGAAGAGATGAACAAAACTTCTGCAGTAATTCATTTCACTGGAGACATAAATAAACCAACAATTGCAATGTCATGTCATTAAGTGCTATTAATCATTAAAGGAAAGAATAGGAGGTGGGGCCAAGATGGCCCACTAGAAACAGTGGCGATTGGAGGCTCCCACTGAAAAGAACCACAATAAGCATGTGAATCTTTCACCAGCAACCAAGGTATCCAGGTTCTCTCATCAGAACTGACTAGGTGGCTGGCATGATCCATGGAGAGTGAGGAAGAGCAGTGTGGTGCAGCAGCCCACCTGAGAGCCACATGGGGCAGGGGAGATTGCCCTCCCCAGCCAAGGGAGGTGGTTAGTGACTGTGCTACCCAGCTGGGGAAACTGTGCTTTTTCCATGGAACTGTGCAACCCATGGACTGGAAGATCCCACTTGCGAGCCAATGCCACCAGGGTCTAGGGCCCCAATCCCGGAGCCATGCAGATTCTCAACAGCCTCTCAGCTGGAATCCGCTTAGGCCTGCCAAGCTCCTGGGGGGAGGGGCAACCAGCACCAGAGCTGCAGCTGCCTGCTGTTTAAGCCATTTGAGCTCCTTGGGAGAGGGGCAGCAGCCAGCACTGGGACTCACAACTGCCTAACACACTAAGCTCCCTGGGTGGGGGAAGGGCAGCATCCATCTCTACAGCTCCAGACCACACTTTTCCCCTGCTGGAGCCAGTGAGGCTGGATGGCTTGGTCCCAAAAGGTGTCTCCACAGCCTTACACACCAGCTGTGACAGACTGCAGCCAGAGCACCTCTTCAGGCCTGACCCTGACTCATCCTTCCTTACTGGGTGGGGCTTCCTGCAGGAACTCCAAAAATTCCAACCAGAGGCTCGGGGATAGAACCCCAATCTCCCTTGGCCTGAGCCCCTAGGGGAAGGGGTGGCCACAGTCTGTGGACCAGCAAAATTACCCTTTCCTCCTGGTAGTTCTGAGGAATCCAGGCAGCCCAGATGAGTGGGTTTCCCCCTAGTTAAGTACACCCCCTCCACCAAGGGACAGTCAAAGTGCTTTGTTAAATGGGTCCTGTTCCCTGTGCCACCCAACTGGGTGAGACCCTCCAACAGGGGTTGTCAGAAACCCTATACAGGAGCGATCCTGCTGGCATCAGGTTGGTGCCTCTCAAGGTCAGAGATCCCAGAAGAAGGAGCAGGCACCCATCTTTGCTGTTCTCCAGCCTCCTTGAGTGACATCTCCAAGCACGGGAGTGAACCAGATGAATAGGGCTTGAAGTGAACCCCCAGCAAACCACAGCAGCCCTATAGAAGAGGGACCTGGCCATTGAAAGAAAAACAAACAAACAGCAACAACAGCATCATCAACAACAAAAAGTCTTCACAAAAACCCCATCCCAGGGTCAGCAGCCTCAAAGATTGAAACTAGACAAACTCACGAAGATGAGAAAGAATCAATGAAAAAACACTGAAAACCCAAAGGCCAGAGTGCCTCTTCTCCAAATGTTCACAATGTCTCTCCAGCAAGGGCACAAAACTGGACAGAGGATGAGATGGACGAATTGATAGAAGTAGACTTCAGAAGATGGGTAATTAAAAAAAACTATGCTGAGCTAACGGAGCTTGCTCTAACCCAATACAAAGAAGCTAAGAACCTTGATAAAAGGTTAGAGGAGTTGCTGACTAGAATAACCAGTTTAGAGTGGAACATAACCTGATGGGGCTGAAAAACACAGCACAAGAACTTTGTGAAGCATACACAAGTATCAATAGCCAAATCGAACAAGCGGAAGAAAGGATACCAAAGTCTGAAGACCACCTTGCTGAAATAAGGCATCCAGACAATATTAGAGAAAAAAGAATGAAAAGGAAATAACAAATCCTCTAAAAAATATGGGACATTGTATAAAGACCGAACCTACGATTGACTGGCATACCTGAAGGAGATGGGAAGAATGGAAACAAGCTGGAAAACACACATCAGGATATTATCCAGGAGAACTCCCCCAACCTAGGAAGACAGGCCAACATACAAATTTAGGAGATACAGAGAATATCACTAAGATACTCCATGAGCACATCAATCCCAAGACACATAATCATCAGATTCTCCAACATTGAAATGAAGGAAAAAATGTAAAGGGCAACTAGAGAGAAAGGCCAGGTCACTTATAAAGGGAAGCCCATCAGACTAACAGCAGACCTTTCAGCAGAAACTCTACAAGCCAGAAGAGATTGGGGGCCAATATTCAACAGTCTTAAAGAAAAGAATTTTCAACGCAGAATTTCACATTCAGCCAAACTAAGCTTTATAAGTGAAGGAGAAATAAAATCCTTTTCAGAAAAGCAAATGCTGATGGATTTCGTTACTGCCAGGCCTGCACTGCAAGAGCTCCTGAAGGAAGCACTAAATGTGTAAAGGAAAATCAAGTACCAGCCACTGCAAAACACACCAAAATATAAAGCCTAATGGCACTATGAAGAAACTGCCTCATCTAGTGTGGAAAATAACCAGCTAGCATGATGATGACAGGATCAAATTCACAATAATAACACTAACCTTAAATGTAAATGGGCTAAATGCCCCAATTAGAAGACACAGACTGGCAAATTGGATAAAGAGTCAAGACCCATCAGTGTGCTGTATTCAGGAGACCCATCTCATGTGCAAAGACACACATAAGCTCAAAATAAAGGGATGGAGGAAAATTTGTCAAGCAAATGGAAAGTCAAAAAAAAGCAGAGGTTGCAATTCTAGTCTCTGACAAAACAGACTTTAAGTCAACAAAGATCAAGAAAGAAGGGCATTATATAAAAGTAAAGGGAACAATGCAACAAGAAGAGCTAACTATTCTAAATACATATGCACTCAATACAAGAACACCCAGATTCATAAAACAAGTTCTTAGAGACCTACAAAGACATAGACTCTGATGCAATAATAGTGGGAGACTTTAACATCCCACGTTGAACTCAGCTCTGAACGAAGTGGACCTAATAGACATCTACAGAACTCTCCACCCCAAATCCACAGAATATACATTCTTCTCAGTGCCACATGGCACTTATTCTAAATTCAACCACAAAATTGGTAGTAAAACACTCCTCAGCAAATGCAAAAGAACTGAAATCATAACAAACAGTCTCTCAGACTACAGTGCAATCAAATTAGAACTCAGGATTAAGAGACTCGCTCAAAACCACACAATTACATGGAAATGGAACAACCTGCTCCTGAATAACTCCTGGGTAAATAATGAAATTAAGGCAGAAATCAAGAAGTTCTTTGAAACTAATTAAAATAAAGAGAAAACCTACCAGAATTTCTGGGACACAGCTAAAGCAGTGTTAAGAGGGAAATTTATAGCACTAAATGCCCACATCAGAAAGCTAAAAAGATCTCAAATCAATACCCTAACATCACAATTTAAAAAAGCTAGAGAGGCAAGAGCAAACTAATTCAAAAGCTAGCAGAAGACAAGAAACAACTAAGATCAGAGCAGAATTGAAGGAGATAGAGATAAAAAAGCTCCAAAAAACCAATGAATCCTGGAGCTGTTTTTTTTTTAATTAACAAAATACATAGACCACTAGCTAGACTAATACAGAAGAAAAAAGAGAATAATCAAATAGACACTACAAAAATGATAAAGGGAGTATCACCACTGACCCCACAGAAATAGAAACTACCATCAGAGAATACTATAAACACCTCTATGCAAATAAAATAGAAAATCTAGAAGAAATGGATAAGTTCCTGGATACATACACCCTCCCAAGACTAAACCATGAAGAAATTAAATCCCTCAATAGACCAATAATGAGCTCTGAAATTGAGCCTATATAATAAATAAAATAAAGGGTATTCAAATAGGAAGAGAGCCTACCAAGCAAAAAAAGCCCATGACCAGATGGATTCATAGCCAAATTCTACCAGAGGTACAAAGAAGAGCTGGTACCATTCCTTTTGAAACTATTCCAAATAATTGAAAAGGAGAGACTCCTCCCTAACCCATTTTATGAAGCCAGCATCATCTTGATACCAAAACTGGGCAGAGACACAACAAAAAAAGAAAACTTCAGGCCAATATCCCTGATAAACATTAATACAAAAAACCCCAATGAAATACTGGCAAACTGAATCCAGCCGCACATCAAAAAACTAATCTACCATGTTCAAGTCGGTCTCATCCCTGGGATGCAAGGCTGGTTCAACATATGCAAATCAATAAACGTAATCCATCACATAAACAGAACCAAAGACAAAAACCACATGATTATCCCAATAGATGCAAAAAAGGTCTTTGATAAAATTCAACATCCCTTGATGTTAAAAGCTCTCAATTAACTAGGTATTGATGGAACATATCTGAAAATAATAAGAGCTGTTTATGGCAAACCCACAGCCAATATCATATTGAATAGGCAAAAGCTAGAAGCATTCCCTTTGAAAACCAGCACAAGACAAGGATGCCCTCTCTCGTCACTCGTATTCCACATAGTATTGGAAGTTCTTGCCAGAGCAATTTGGCAAGAGAAAGAAATAAAGGGTATTCATATAGGAAGAGGGAAGTCACATTGTCCCTGTTTGCTGAGGACATGATTTTATATTTAGAAAATGCCACTGTCTCAGCCCAAAAGCTTCTTAAGCAGACAAGAAACTTCAGTAAAGTCTCAGGATACAAAATCAATATGCAAAATCAGAAGCTTTTTTTTTACACCAACAATAGCAAAGCAGAGAGCCAAATCATGAATGAACTCCCATTCATAATTACTACAAAAAGAATAAAATACCTAGGAATAGAGCTAACAAGGGATGTGAAGGACCTCTTCAAAGAGAAGTATAAACCACTGCTCAAAGAAATAAGAGAGGGCACAAACAAATGGAAAAACATTCCATGCTCACGGATAGGAAGAATCAATATCATGAAAATGGTCATACGGCCCAAAATAATTTATAGATTCAGTGCTATTCCCATCAAACTACCATTGACATTCTTCACAGAATTAGAAAAAACTACTTCAAATTTCATATGAAATCAAAGAAGACCCCATATAGCCAAGACAATTCTAAGCAAAAAGAACAAAGCTGGAGGCATCATGCTACCTGACTTCAAACTATGCTACAAGGCTACAGTAACCAAAACAGCATGGTATTGGTATCAAAACAGACATATATATCAATGGCACAGAACAGAGGCCTCAGAAATAACACCACACATCTACAACCATCTGATCTTCAACAAACCTGACAAAAACAAGCAATGGAGAAAGGATGTCCTATTTAATAAATGATGTTGGGAAAACTGGCTAGCCATATGCAAAAAACTGAAACTGGACCCCATTCCTTATACCTTATACAAAAATTAACTCAAGATGGATTAAAGACTTAAATGTAAAACCTAAAATAATAAAAACTCTAGAAAAAAACACAGGTAATACCATTCAGGACATAGGCATGGGCATAGACTTTATGACAAAACACAAAAAACAATGACAACAAAAGCCAAAATTGACAAATGGGATCTAATTAAACTAAAGAACTTCTGTACAGCAAAAGAAACTATCATCGGAGTGAACAGGCAACCTAGAGAATGGGAGAAAATTTTTGCAACCTACCTATCTGACAAAGGTCTAATATTCAGAATTTACAAGGAACTTAACACATTTACAAGAAAAAAACAAACATCCCCATCAAAAAGTGGGCAAAGGATATGAACAGACGCTTCTAAAAAGAAGACACAGACAACAAACATATGAAAAAAGCTCAATATCACTGATCATTAGAGAAATGCAAATAAAAACCACAATGAGATACCATCTCATGCCAGTTAGAATGGTGATTATTAAAATGTCAAGAAACAAGGTGGATGGCAAGACGGTCGAATAGGAACAGCTGTGATCTTCAGCTCCCAGTGAGATCAATGCAGAAGGGTGATTTCTGCATTTCCAACTGAGGTATCTGGCTCTTCTCATTGGGACTGGTTAGACAGTGGGTGCAGCCCATGGAGGGTGAGCAAAAGCAGGGTGGGGCGTTGCCTCACCGGAGAAGCACAAGGGGTCGGGGAACTCCCTCCCCTAGCCAAGGGAAGCTGTGAGGGACTGTGCTGTGAGGAACAGTGCATTCCAGCCCAGATACTATGCTTTTCACATGATCTTTGCAACCCGCAGACCAGGAGATTCCCTCTGGTGCCTATGTCACCAGGGCCCTGGATTTCAAGCACAAAACTGGGCAGCTATTTGGGTAGACATCTAGCTAGCTGCAGGAGTTTCTTTTCATACCTCTGTGGCACCTGGAACACCAGGGAGACAGAACTGTTTACTCCCCTGGAAAGGGGGATGGAGACAGGAAGCCAAGTGGTCTAGCTCAGCGGATCCCACCCCCATGGAACCCAGCAAACTAAGATCCACTGGCTTGAATTTCCTGATGCCAGCACAGCAGTCTGAAGTCTACCTGGGAGACTTGAACTTGGCTGGGGGAGGGGTGTCCACGGTTTTCCCCTCACAGTGTGAACAAAGCCTCCAGGAAGTTTGAACTGGGTGAGGAACCCGCCGCAGCTTGGCAAAGCCACTGTAGCCAGACTGCCTCTCTAGATTCCACCTCTCTGGGCAGGGCATCTCTGAAAGAAAGGCAGCAGCCCCAGTCAGGGGCTTATAGATCAAACTCTCATCTCCCTGGGACAGAGCACCTGGGGGAAGGGGTATCTGTGGGCTGCTTCTGCAGACTTAAACGTTCCTGCCTGCTGGCTCTGAAGGGAGAAGTGGATCTCCCAGCACAGCACTTGAGCTCTGCTTAGGAACAGACTGCATCCTCAGGTGGGTCCCTGACCCCATGCCTCCTGACTGGGAGGCAGCTCCTAGCAGGGGTTGACAGACACCTCATACAGGAGAGTTCCAGCTGGCATCTGGCAGGTGCCCCTCTGGGATGAAGCTTCCAGAGGAAGGAACAGGCAGCAATCTTTGCTGTTCTGCAGACTGTGCTGGTGATACAGGCAAACATGGTGTTGCCTCTAGCAAACCCCAGCAGACCTGCAGGAGAGGAGCCTGACTGTTAGATGGGAAACTAACAAACAGAAAGGAATAGAATAAACATCAACAAAAAGGATGTCCACACAGAAACTCCATCCAAAGCCAACCAACATCAAAGACCAAAGGTAGATAAATCCATGAAGATGAGGAAAAACCAGTGCAAAAAGGCTTAAAATCCCAAAAAAACAGAATGCCTCTTCTCCTCCAAAGGAACACAATTCCTTGCCAGCAAGGGAACAAAACTGGACAAAGAATGAGTTTGACGAATTGACAGAAGTAGGCTTCAGAAGATGGGTAATAACAAACACCACTGAGCTAAAGCTAACCCAATGCAAAGAAGCTAAGGACATTGAAAAAATGTTAGAGGAATTGCTAACTAGAATAACCAGTTTAGAGAAGAACATAAATGACCTGATGGAGCTGAAAAACACAGCATGAGAACTTCGTGAAGAATACACAAGTATCAATAGCTGAATTGATCAAGTGGAAAAAAGCATATCAGAGATTGAAGATCAACTTAATGAAATAAAGCATGAAGATAAGATTAGAAAAAAAAAGAATGAAAATAAATGAACAAAGCCTCCAAGAAATATGGGACTGTATGAAAAGACCAAACCTACATTTGATTGGTGTACCTGAAAGTGACGGGGAGAAAGGAACCAAGTTAGAAAACACTCTTCTGGATATTATCCAGGAGAACTTCCCCAACCTAGCAAGACAGGCCAACATTTAAATTCAGGAAATACAGAGAACACCACAAAGATACTCCTTGAGAAGAGCAACCCCAAGACACATAATCGTCAGATTCACCAAGGTTGAAAAGAAGGAAAAAATGTTAAGGGCAGCCAGAGAGAAAGGTCGGGTTACTCACAAAGGGAAGCCCATCAGACTAACAGTGGATCTCTCTGAAGAAACCCCCCAAGCAGAAGAGACTGGGGGACAATATTCAACATTCTTTTTTTTTTTTTCAACATTCTTAAAGAAAAGAATTTTCAACCCACAACTTCATATCCAGCAAACTAAGCTTCATAGGCGAAGGAGAAATAAAATCCTTTACAGACAGGAAATGCTGAGAGATTTTGTCACCACCAGGCCTGCCTTACAAGAGCTCCTGAAGGAAGCACTAAACGTGGAAAGGAACAACCAGTACCAACAACCGCAAAAACATGCTAAATTGTGAAGACCATTGACGCTATGAAGAAACTGCATTAACTAATGGGCAAAGTAACCAGCTAGCATCATAATGACAGGATCAAATTCACACATAACAATATTAGCCTTAAATGTAAATGCACTAAATGCCCCAATTAAAAGTCACAGACTGGCAAATTGGATAAAGGGTCAATACCCATTGGTGTGCTGTATTCAGGAGACACATCTTACATGCAAAGACATGCATAGGCTGAAAATAAAGGGATGGAGGAATATTTGCCAAGCAAATGGAAAGCAAAAAAAAAAAAAAAAAAGCAGGGATTGCAATCCTAGTCTTTGATAAAACAGACTTTAAACCAATAAAGATCAAAAAAGACAAAGAAGGGCATTACATAATGGTAAAGGGATCAATGCAACGAGGAACTAACTATCCTAAATATATATGCACCCAATAAAGGAGCACCCAGATTCATAAAGGGAGTTCTTAGAAACCTACAAAGAGACTTAGACTCTCACACAATAATAGTGGGAGACTTCAACGCCCCACTGTCAATATTAGATAGATCAATGAGACAGAAAATTAACAAGGATATTTAGGACTTGAAATCAGCATTGGACCAAGTGGACCTAATAGACATCTACAGAACTCTCCACCCCAAATCAACAGAATATACATTCTTCTCAGCACCACATCACACTTATTCTAAAATGGACCACACAATTGGAAGTAAAACACTCCTCAGCAAATGCAAAAGAAAGGAAATCATAACAAACAGTCTCTCAGACCACAGTGCAATGAAATTAGAACTCAGGATTAAGAAACTCATTCAAAACCACACAACTACATGGAAACTGAACAACCTGCTCCTGAACGACTACTGGGTAAATAATGAAATGAAGGCAGAAATAAGTAAGTTCTTTGAAACCAATGAGAACAAAGACACAATGTACCAGAATCTATGGGACACAGCCAAAGCAGTGTTTAGAGGAAAATTTATAGAAAGAATGCCCACAGGAGAAAGAAGAAAAGATCTAAAATTGACACCCTAACATCACAAGTAAAATAACTAGAGAAGCAAGAGCAAACAAATTCAAAAGCTAGAAAAGACAAGAAATAACTAAGATCAGAGCAGAACTGAAGGAGACAGAGACACGAAAGACTTTCAAAAAAATCAAAGAATCCAGGAGCTAGCCAGATTAATAAGAAAAGAGAGAAGAATCAAATAGGCACAATACAAAATGATAAAGGAGATATCACCACTGACCCCACAAAAATACAAACTACCATCAGAGAATACTATAAATACCTCTATGCGAATAAAATAGAAAATCTAGAAGAAATAGATAAATTCCTGGAAACATAAGCTCTCCCAAGACAAAACCATGAAGAAGTCGAATCCCTGAATAGATCAATAATGAGTTCTGAAATTGAGGCAGTAATTAATAGCCTACCAAGCAAAAAAAGCCCAGAGCAGACAGATTCACAGCTGAAGTCTACCAGAGGTACAAAGAAGAGCTGGTACCATTCCTTCTGAAACTACCCCAAACAATAGAAAAAGAGGGACTCTTCCCTAACTCATTTTATGAGGCCAGCATCATCCTGATACCAAAACCTGGCAGAGACACAACAACAACAAAAAAGAAAATTTCAGGCTAATATCCATGATAGATATCAATGTGAAAATCCTCAATAAAATGGCAAACTGAATCCAGCAGCACATCAAAAAGCTCATCCACCATGATCAAGTTAGCTTCATCCTTGGGATGCAAGACTGGTTCAACATATGCAAATCAATAAACGTAATCCATCACATAAACAGAACAATGACAAAAACCACATGATTATCTCAATAGATGCAGAAAAGGCCTTCGATAAAATTCAACACCCCTTCTTGCTAAAAGCTCTCAATAAACTAGGTATTGATGGAACGTATTTATGACAAATCCACAGCCAATTTCATACTGACTGGGCAAAAGCTGAAAGCATTCCCTTTGAAAGCCAACACAAGACAAGGATGCCCTCTCTCCCCACTCCTATTCAACATAGTATTGGAAGTTCTGGCCAGGGCAATCAGGTAAGAGAAAGAAATAAAGCTATTCAAATAGGAGGAGAGGATGTCCAATTGTCTGTATTTGTAGATGACATGAATGTATATGTAGAAAACCTCATCGTCTCAGCCCAAAATCTCCTTAAGCTGATAAGCAACTTCAGCAAAGTCTCTGGATACATCAGTGTGCAAAACTCGCAAGCATTCCTTTACACCAATAATAGACATACAGAGAGCCAAATCATGAGTGAACTCCCATTCACAATTGCTACAAAGAGAATAAAATACCTAGGAATACAGCTTACAAGGGATGTGAAGGACCTCTTCAAAGAGAACTACAAACCACTGCTCAAGGAAATAAGAGAGTATCTAAACAAATGGAAAACATTCCATGCTCATGAATGGAAGAATCAATATCATGAAAATGGTCATGCTGCCAAAGTAATATATAGATTCAATGCTATCCCCAGCAAGTTACCATTGACTTTCTTCACAGAATTAGAAAAAACGACTTTAAATTTCATACAGAACCAAAAAAGAGCCCATATAGCCAAGACAATCCTAAGGAAAAAGAGCAAAACTGGAGGGATTGCACTGCCTGACTTCAAACTACACTACAAGGCTATAGTAACCAAAACAGCATGGTACTGGTACCAAAAACATATATAGACCAGTGGAACAGAACAGAGGCCTCAGAAATAACTCCACACATCTACAACCATCTGATCTTTGACGAACCTGACAAAAACAAGCAATGGGGAAAGGATTCTCTATTTAATAAATGATGTTGGAAAAACTGGCTAGCCATGTGCAGAAAACTGAAACTGGATCCCTTCCTTACACCTTATACAAAAATTAACTCAAGATGGATTAAAGACTTAAATGTAAAAGCTAAAACCATAAAACACTGGTAGAAAACACAGGGAATACCATTCAGGACATAGGCATGGGCAAAGACTTCTTGACCTAAACACCAAAAGTAATGACGACAAAGGCCGAAATTGACAAAAGGACCTAATTAAACCAAAGAGCTTTTGCACAGCAAAAGAAACTATCATCAGAGTGAACAGGCAACCTACAGAATGGGAGACAATTTTTGCAATCTATCTATCTGACAAAGGGCTAATATCCAGAATCTACAAAGAACTGAAACAAATTTAAAAGAAAAAAACAAACAACCCCATGAAAAAGTGGATGAAGGATATGAGCAGACACTTCTCAGAAGAAGACATTTGTGTGGCCAACAAACATATGAAAAAAAGCTCAATGAGATACCATCTCATGCCAGTTAGAATGGCGATCATCAAAATGTCAGGAAACAACAGACGCTGGAGAGGATGTGGAGAAATAGGAACGTTTTTACACTGTTGGTAGGAGTGTAAATTAGTTCAACCATTGTGGAAGACAGTGTCGTGATTTCTCAAGAATCTAGACCCAGAAATACTACTTGACCCAACAATCCCATTACTGGGTCTATACCTAAAAGATAAATCATTCTACTCTAAAGACACACGCACAAGTATGTTTATTGCAGCACTGTTCACAACAGCAAAGACTTGGAACCAACCCAAATGCCCATTAATGATAGACTGGATAAAGAAAATGTGGCACATATACACCATGGAATACTATGCAGCCATAACAAAGGATGAGTTCATGTCCTTTGCAGGGACATGGATGAAGCTGGAAACCATCATTCTCAGCAAACTAACACAAGAACAGAAAACCAAACACCGCATGTTCTCACTCATAAGTGGGAGTTGAACAATGAGAACACATGGACACAGGGAGGGGAACATCACACACCAGGGCCTGTCAGGGCATGGAGGGCTTGGGAAAGGACAGCATTAGGAGAAATACCTAATGTAGATGATGGGTTGACCACCATGGCACATGTATACCTATGCACATGTATCCCAGAACTTAAAGTATAATAATTTAAAAAAAGTTAAAATAAAATATTGACTTTCAAAGAAAAAAAAGTCAAGAAACAATAGATGCTGGCGAGGCTGTGGAGAAATAGGAATGCTTTTACACTGTTGGTAGGAATGTAAATTAGTTCAACCATTATGGAAGACAGTATGGTGATTCCTCAAGGATCTAGAATCAGAAATATCATTTGATCCAGCAATCCCATTACTGGGTATATACCCAAAGGAATACAAGTCATTCTACTATGAAGACACATGCACACATACGTTTACTGCAGCACTATTTACAATAGCAAAGTCATAGAACCAACCCAAATGCCCATCAATAATAGACTGGATAAAGAAAATGTGGTACATATACACCACGGAATACTATACAGCCATAAAAAGGAATGAGATCATGTCCTTTGCAGGGACATGGATGAACCTGGATGCTATATCATCCTCAGCAAACTAGCACGGGAACAGAAAACCAAACACTGCATGTTTACACTTACAAATGGGAGTTCAGCAATGAGAACACATGGACACAGGGAGGGGAACAACATGCACCAGGGCCTGTTAAGGGGTGGGGGGCAGGGGGAGGGAACTTAGAGGACAGGTCAATAGGTGCAAAAATTTCATGTTTTTTAAAAAAGAAAAAAATTATATATGCACTCACATATTTTAAAAAATAAAGGAAAGAATAGTACTCTGTGTCATTCGTATTTTCAGTATAGCTTATCACATAATTGTCCTTTGGATACTGGCCATTCATGTATAATATTTCTCTAGTAACCAGGTTATCTAACCAAAATGTTTAATTCCCTCACCATAATTAAGTAACAGTTTAGTTTACCAGTTATGATCATATCATTTTAAAAAAATCTCAATATCTACCACAAGGGAAAACTGCAATCATTCCTTTCTACAGTTAATGGCTAATTTATTTTATCCCGCTTTTTCATTTTTTGATCCCTTCCAATTTCCAGGAATTTAGAGGTCCCTTCTGGTTTTAGAATGGAGAAATAGGGTTCGTTTCCTTGTGGTACTGATTTTTCACGTAGGTAGTGGCAACAATTTACTACAATAAAAAGAGCAAAAGTCAGTAATAGATTCACATAAGTGTTTAGCTAGAAAAATGAGACACAGCTAATGGGTGTTGTCGAAGCAATATTAGATAAAAGCAATTACAGAATAAAATGGTTCAAATCGTAATTCCTAATGAAAAATAGATTACTTCATCATAAATTTATCTCCACGAAATTTATTAGACGCATATCTCTTGGGGTATACGTATCACTAGAAATTCTCTCTCCAGTGGACTTCTAAAATCACTGAAATATTACTAATCCCTTATCTGCAGGTGTACTTCAAGAAGTCATCTCACCCCTTTTCCTTTTCATATTCCTTAGAAAGCTGGAAACAGTCCCAGTCCTCTGTGTGACAGTGAACCCTGAGGCTGCGAGTGTTTTCATTTACAACACTGGGCTTGAATACCTGTTTTTAATTCCCTGGAGATATTTGCCACAAAATTCTCCCTCAAGCACACAACCTCTTTCTACCTGGTTTCTTCATGCGTTTCGAGCTGGACTTGGAATGAATTGTCTGCAAGCTACCATCCGACAGCCTAACACACCATCTTAGCCTTTCCTCGGCTTTCCAGACTGCTGTCTTGCATCCCCAGAGATGGCTTGGGGATAAAAATGAGTTTAAAACCAAACTTTCTTTAGCTGGTCCAGCGGCTAAGGGCAGCTCTGATGCATCCGAGCACGGTGCCCTCTTCTCTCCCAGTACTGCTCTGTGCCCGTGGAAAAGGGGGCGGAGGCGAGAGAGAAGAGGAAGAGGCGGAGGTCACTCGCGCGCCCCATCCCTCCCAGGCGGCCAGCGCAGCTAGGTGCAGAGGGATCCCAGGAGCCGCGCGCGCCCGGCAGTTGCCGCGCTAAGGGAACGAGTGCGCGGAGGGGACGAGCGGCTGGACCACAGCCGGCGCCCGATCAGGATCTCCGCGCTGGGATCGGTGGAACTTGAGGCAGCGGCGGCGCGGGGCGCCATGGCACACCGAGCGGCTCCGTCTTCTGCTCCTCAGAGAGCCCGGCTGGCGGCCTGGGATGACAAGGTACCATCCCTCCAGAGGCTGATCCCAATGCATCGGCTTCGCTTATCTAGATCCAGATTTAACCAACTCACCCGCTGAGACACCCGGCCACAGCTTCTGCTGGCTGAGCCTGACACTGAGTTTGGACCAGATTCCCCAAGCTAGGGAGACGCACAGAGAAAGAAGGGTACTCGAGCTAACCCATCCCCATTCTGAGCTGCTCTGCGGGGGATTGGGTAGAAAGGGTCTCAGAAGAGGGAAATCGGCACAGATTCCGCTTCTCGCCGTTGCGGGGTTCCCTGCGGGCGGCACTTCGAGTTCCTCACCCGGGCACGTCCTCACTCCCCGTGCCCGGGATGAGGGAGAAAACAGCCCTTTGGCGTTTGAGCAATTGCAGAAAGTTTCAGCGAGTTCGTTAGTTTGGAGAGAATGTTGCGAGGCCAGGCCGAAGGGCGGCGGGGATAGTAACGGGCGAAAGTCGAACTGTGAGTAAGACCTGGGGGAGGCGACCGTCCTGGGGGTAGCCTAGGCAGTCCCACTCGGGCTGGGCGCAGGAAAGGCTGGCTCCGGAATTCCCAGCCTCCGGGAAAGCTAGCTGCTCGGGAAACGCCAATCGAATTAGCTCAGAGAAGAGTGGCCATGGCCTTGTGTATCCAGTGTCTGTGCCTCAGGCTTCAACCCCCTAGGGAAAGAGTGACAAGCAAATACTTCGCCTTGAATGTTGCTACTCTGAAGCTGTAACTGGACAGGATCTTGGCCGAGGTGCACAGTGAGCGTGGCCTGCCCCCTTCCTCATCGCGAATCAGAATTTCTACACAGGGGCAGCTAGACCAGAAAACCTTCCCAGAGACTCACCACTCTGCTTTTCATGGGTTCAACGTGTGTGTGGTTTGCTGTTATTTGATTTATGCTTAGAAACATATTCAGAAAATCTGCATTTAACATCAATGAACTTGTTGGTCCCTTTCCAAAGTTTGGAGATAGTTATGTCTGCCTGACAAGCAGGTCATTCAACTGAGGAATAATCTGCAGTTTGGGGCAAAGCCCACCAGAGGAAAGAGCAGACACTTTAAAAGGTCTCTCTCTCTTTTTTAATTGACTTACGATTTAAAAACCTTATTGGGTTTAAATCTAATCTTGGTAGCGATTTTGTAAAATTTGAAAATTTTAAGGTATCAGTGACATGTCAGGGGGACATTCAGGAGGAGGAGGAGGTGCTCATTTGCAGAGGGGCCACAGAAGTTAACCAAGGGGTCTCAATTTCGACAGCTTCTTCACCTTGAAAATGAAATGTGGAACCGCAGGCAGATATGAGCTGCTTTCAGTATGATGCAACCTTGCTTATGATAGGCCAGATAAAACCCATCCCACCACCGGGTGCTGGGGCACGTCAGTCATAAACGTCAGATGAGCAGTAATGCGGTGTTCATAATTCCTCTCCCTTTATCCTACAGATGTCTGGACTGCAATCCTGCACAGTTTTGAGAGGGAGATGACTTGAGTGGTTGGCTTTTATCTCCACAACAATGTCCATGAACAATTCCAAACAGCTAGTGTCTCCTGCGGCTGCGCTTCTTTCAAACACAACCTGCCAGACGGAAAACCGGCTTTCCGTATTTTTTTCAGTAATCTTCATGACAGTGGGAATCTTGTCAAACAGCCTGGCCATCGCCATTCTCATGAAGGCATATCAGAGATTTAGACAGAAGTCCAAGGCATCGTTCCTGCTTTTGGCCAGTGGCCTGGTAATCACTGACTTCTTTGGCCATCTCATCAATGGAGCCATAGCAGTATTTGTATATGCTTCTGATAAAGAATGGATCCGCTTTGACCAATCAAATGTCCTTTGCAGTATTTTTGGTATCTGCATGGTGTTTTCTGGTCTGTGCCCACTTCTTCTAGGCAGTGTGATGGCCATTGAGCGGTGTATTGGGGTCACAAAACCAATATTTCATTCTACGAAAATTACATCCAAACATGTGAAAATGATGTTAAGTGGTGTGTGCTTGTTTGCTGTTTTTATAGCTTTGCTGCCCATCCTTGGACATCGAGACTATAAAATTCAGGCTTCGAGGACCTGGTGTTTCTACAACACAGAAGACATCAAAGACTGGGAAGATAGATTTTATCTTCTACTTTTTTCTTTTCTGGGGCTCCTAGCCCTTGGTGTTTCATTGTTGTGCAATGCAATCACAGGAATTACACTTTTAAGAGTTAAATTTAAAAGTCAGCAGCACAGACAAGGCAGATCTCATCATTTGGAAATGGTGATCCAGCTCCTCGCGATAATGTGTGTCTCCTGTATTTGTTGGAGCCCATTTCTGGTAAGAGCCTGAAGTTTTGACTTCTGCTTTCTTGGGTTAATCCATGTTCAAGTCAAGGTTATCTGGAAGTTCAGTCTTTTAAATGCTGAGAATGATCCCTACTCAAAATTTATTTCAGCACTCAGCTCTGGCTTAGAATTACATGACATATGACACATATGGTTACTTTCCCACAAACCCTGAAGTGAAAGAAATGTGTTGCTAAACAATTCTAACCATAGTGTTAGCTTCCTGCAAAGCAGTGTAGTTCTAACAGAAGTTACATATTTTTAACATACTGAATATGATTATTTCTAAAATGTGAACAAAATGACCAACTATAAAACAACATTTGAACAGATTGCAGTAAGTCTTGATAGAAAGTCACATGAACTTTTAACCTGTAAACAGGGCATATTAGCTACTGGGTTCTCCAAAGCATGTAATGACCAGAACTGCAAAGGGTGGTGCTGAATTGAGATAGCTGGATAGTTCAGGTGTACTGCATGGATAGTTCAAGTGAAGAAATCAGTAATTCACTAACTCAGGAACAATGCCATTAGTCCAGGGAGAGGTATGTTTGGCAGGAAGGCCAGAGATTCCTCCCTTTTTGTTTCATTCATTTAACATTTTAATTTAACTAGCATCTATATGTGATAGCTTGATAGTTTCATTTGGAAATGAAAGCTAAAGTGAAGCTATTAGAAACAAACATAAATCATATCACTTTCCAGATAGAAGACAAAAATCATATTTATGATAGATAAGTATGACCTTAACTCCTTCTAATGTTTTGCTTTATAATGTAAGAAGTGACAACATGCCATGAAAGAAAACAAAAACAAAAACAAAAAAAACCCTTCTGTAGGGAGCAAGTGACAGCAAAGATTTTCTTTTTTCCCTCGTCTGTAACAATGGGGAAGTGGGAGGGCATCCAGAGATAGCAATCCAGGTAGGATGGAAGTAAGGCAAAGGTAGAGGTAAGACAAAGGTAGTGGTTGTACCTTACCTGGTAGAATGAAGGTGCGTGTTCCTAATGCATTTTTCCTAGGCTCCAAACAGGCTCATTGCCCAAGAATTGTTGCTAGTGCAGGTTTTTTTTTTGTTTGTTTGTTTGTTTGAGATGGAGTCTCGCTCTGTCACCCAGGCTGGAGTGCAGTGGTGCGATCTTGGCTTACTGCAACCTCCGCCTCCCGGGTTCAAGCAATTCTCCTGCCTCAGCCTCCTGAGTAGCTGGGATTACAGGCGTGTGCCACCAAACCCGGCTAATTTTTGTATTTTTAATAGAGGCGGATTTTCACCATGTTGGCCAGGCTAGTCTCAAACTCCTGACCTCGTAATCCTCCCGCCTCGACCTCCCAAAATGCTGGGATTACAGGCGTGAGCCGCCACGCCCGGCCCACTAGTGCAGTTTTAATTAACGATCCAGATGATTTTGATACACATAAAACTTTGTGATAGCTGCTACTGCAGACAGAGTCTATGATAGAGTTGAGTTTATTTTACAAAGGGAGTTCTACTTTTCTAATATTTTAAAAATTTCTATTCATATTATTGCCTCACAACCTGAATTTGGCTTCTTGAATTGTTAAGTCATTTAAATATTTTTTGTGTTGTTCCTGAGTTGGCCAGGTCATAAGAGCTCACCCAAGGGGAGAGTGGGTCTATCAATGGCAAGTCAACCTTTTTAGACCTAATAATTGTCAATTGAGGAGGCCTTGGGTGAACCCAGTAAGAGTCTGATCTGTGATTAAAGTATTGTTGTGTGAATTGAATAACAGAAACCATTTCTAACAACACTGGAACCACTTCATTGTTTATTTTTGAGGAGGTTAATGTATGTCACTCGACTAAAGAAATTTCCTGAGTTTAATGGTTTTTATTTTTCTGTAGTTAAGCTTTGAAGTAAAGTAGCTTTTAAAACTAAAAAGTGAGTCTGAGTGAGTTGAAATGAATTTGGGGGTGGTGAAAGACATACAAAGAAAGTGAGAAAAGAAGTGGCTAAAAATGTTTAAATAAACTTTTACAATGAAGGTTGTGTCTCTGAAGAATACCTCAAAACAGTGAAATAGTGAAGCATTAATAAATGAGAGACATAATCCGGACAACTGAGGTAATCACTTGTATTTTGTTTTTTGTTTATTCTGAGGCATCTTAAAAATTCTGTGTAGTTACTGGGTTTCTACTTTGAGGAATAGGAGTCATAGACTTACTCCTGCAAGATTATGGAAGGAAGCAAAATTTCAGACTCTTGGCATGGATATTTTGAATGTATGTTTTTCCCTAATTTCCATTCCTGGAATTTTGGTTTGGTTTGGAATAAATATTACAATTTAATTCCTATTTTAAACATATTTCCTATTGGAAACAAAGTTTCATTTTTACAGAACATTTTCCGAGGTCCACTTTCTCTTTAACTATGAATTATTGATACATCTGTGTCACCAATGTATCAATACTTTTAGCATGAAAATTATTTCTGTGTTAGATGGGCAGTAGATACACCACAGGTATTACTTTATGGGCTGATATTTTGAGTTGTTTTAAGCATTCTTTGCATTCCTGGCTTCTTTTATGGAGAGTTGAGTCTTCATGAAAATTTCTGACTGAAAGATTTTGTCAGAACTTTGGTGGTCTGTACACAAGTGCCTTGGGGATTAAGTTAGGGTCCTCAGACAGGTATAAACAACCTTATAAAAATACGGGCTTAAGAATCTCAAAATAACATCCAGTACTAATACTTCAGTTGAAAATTTTATCTTTTTCTCTCTCACATATCTAGGAGGATTTTAATAGATATTAATTACTGAGCCATTATTTTCCTGCCCACCTTGTATTTTAAAAGCTTCTGATTTTTAAAAATACCCCTGAAACCAAGCTTTTAGATTCCCATAGTTGTGCTGTAATAGTGACAGCTTCCAGGTCAATGCCCTATTTCATACCATGTGCCTTTTCTCTCTGATTAACTGTGAATTGTTGGATTTGTATTTGAATGAACATCTGCACACACTCTTTGGCCAGTGTTCACAGTCATTTTCAAGTCTCAAACTGGAACGAAGGTAGAGGTACATGCACTAAAAGGAGGAAAGGAGTAAGGTGGAGATGATGGTGTTTGTGCTTGACAGGAACTACTGCATCAAAACTTGTCAATAGTGGCATAATTTCCAAAATCACTGAAATGTATATATTGAAATTTATATTTAAGCTTTTGTCAAAGCTGGTACTTTATTAATTTGTTGAGTTTTAATCAATACAAAGGTAAAATGATCATAATGTTTGAATTCTCTCTCATGTTAATAGACTCTATTTTACTTTTTGAGTAGTTTTGGGTCTATAGAAAAATGAATAGAAAGTAGAGAGAATTTACAAATACTCCCTCCCCCTCCCCCACCCCATCAGCTTTACTATTAATATCTTGCTCTGTTGTGGCATATTTGTTAGAATCGATGAGCTGACACTGCTATATTATTATTAACTAAAGTTTGTAGTTTACATTAGGGCTATCTCTTTGTGTTGTACATTCTATGGGTTTTGAAAACATAGAATGACATGTGTCCACCATTACAGGATCATGCAGAATAAATGTTTTAAATTAAAACATTTAATGTGTTTTATTTTTCCAAAAGGGGAAAATGTGCTTTCCTCCTCCTAGTAATTGAAATGTAGAAATGTAGTACGAACATAACATTTGTTTAAAATATAACTTGTTAATTACTTAAATTTTTACAATATCTGGGTTTTGTAGTTTTAAACACAGTTAATTCATTCACATTCATTTAATTGTAATGCTAACTGAAAAATACAGGAAACTACAACCGACGCTTATTATCTTACAGTTCCATTTAGCAACAAGTTAATTCTAAACATCTTTGAAAGTGAAACAGCAATTATAAAATTGTCTTGCGTTCTTCCTAGATGAATCACTTTTCCTTAATAAATAAATATTGAACACATTCTCCTGATGTCTCTATTGTGAAGGAGAAAAAAGAGATTCACCAGCACTTTTGAGAAACATTTTCTCAATATTCTTTTGTTTCTACTTTTATATGGGTAATGATTCTTTTTAATGCTCCACTTCTAGAATATGCAAGCCTAAAAGGAATTAATTATTAGTGCTATGCGTAGTTCACCTATTTGGCAGAGCAATAAATACTTGTTGACTGGTTGACTGTAACTTAAGTAGTATGAATGTCAAAAGATTGGAAATGATTGACCAGTATATGGATTCTGAGTTTTGTAGGTTAACAGCCAAGCAAACTCTGAAACCAAATGGTAATTTTAATCTGTTCCCTAATCACCAACGGTAGACTTAGGACGCTATTAAACTTCAGCTGTCTTTTACTGGAAGGCCATATGTTTGTTTTACCTTCTCTTCAGGGATACAGAATAATTTTGAATGGGAAAGAGAAATATAAAGTACATAAAGAGCAAAGTGATTTCTTATGTAGGCGAGTTTACCCAAGAAATGTGTTCTCTTGCAAATGTAGAATTGGAGCTTGATTTTCCTAAGGTTACTCTTATGCTAATATTTCTAGTCAACATAGTTAAACATTGTTTGGTCACTAAGGTGTTTGTTAGATATAGATCAAAGAACTGGGTGGCTAATTGAACTTTGACTGAAATTACTAAAGGTATTGGCTTCATAATGACCAGGTCTTAAAGGGCTAATGACAAATGATGGAGTAACATGACATCATAGCACATTTTGACTATTAGTGAAGATTATTTTCTTTGAAAGGCTGACCCCCATCATCATATTTAAGAATGGTGTAATGGAAATCTATGTATGTGTCTTGAGCACTTGCCTCAATACCCAAACGATGGTGAATGGATGTATGTTTATATATTTCAAGTGAAGAGATAATGTGGAAAATTACACATGTACAATATAAATGTGTACATATATATATGTAGTGTGTATATATATTGTTTATATATTTAGGTACATACATAAAAGTGTAGATGTGTACATACATACCTGTGTGTGTATGTATATATACAAATACACACATAAATGTTAAATTATTTCCCAAATTTAAAAAATTAACCAATCGCCATTGGATCAAATAAGAGAGATTCTAGTGGGTGGCATAGCTATCAGATACTGTGTTCACTGCTTGGGTGATATTAGAAGCCTAAACTTCAGTATCGTGGAATATACCCATGCAACAAACCTGTACATGTATCCCCTGACTCTAAAAACAAACAAACAAACAAACAAAATGGACTGTTCTATAGTCTTATATTAGATCTTGGAATATAGGTCTTTCAGGTTCACTCTTGGATTTCTGCTGATTTCAGAGGCAATATTTTCATAAATCGTTTTAGCTAGTTTTCTTTGTGAAGCGGGAGTGTCCCTCTGTTTGGAACATGGAAGCAGCAGTGAGGTTGTCCGGATACAGGAGTGATGACAACTGGGTTCTACTCCTGTGAAGTTTGTAACTTAGACCTAAACAACTCAAAATTCATATCTAGCAGAAAAGACATATTTTAGAGATACATTAATGTAGTTTAATCATGGGAATTCAGGCGGCTTTCTCACATTGGGGAAGGCATGAAGTAAGTGCCATGGGGTGAATGACCAACCATAGCTAGAAGAGGAGTTGCCCTGGGAGATCAGGGAGCACATTCCTGTCCCCAAGCCTTGGTGTTCTCCTGCCTGGAACACTCTCCTCTTAACATCCACGTGACTCTCTCCCTCTTTCTTCTCTGTTCTCTCAAATATCCCCTCCTCTATCTGGGCTATCTTAAAAAGTTCCTGTTCTCTTTTCCTCTCTTCCTTTCCTCTGCTTTATCTCCCTCATAGGACCTAGCAGGGTGTGATAACATAATACATATTTCTCTGTCTATCTGGTTGTTGCTGGGCTTTTGCCCCTAGCACGTAAGCTCCTGAGGGAGGGGCCTTGCTGATTGTTCTGTGTTCAGCTCCTAGACCAGTGCCTGGCATATAGTTGGGGTCAGTAAGAGTCTGCCAAATGAATCTTATGTAAAGGAGGACCCAGTTGTTGACTACCTCATTTCCACTTTGGATTAGCTCTGCTGAGGAGGTCAGGACCTGGTTGATAGCCCCTGGGAATACCTGTAGTACTTTGAATTGTGATTTAAGCTGGAGAGGTCTGAGAGGGAGAAATTCTGTGTTCAGGAGTTCCCTAAGAATGTAAGTTGGAAGTAATGTCCTGGAGAATCTTGGACTTTCTGAAGTTTGAATCCAGAATGAGAATTTAGGAATTCTGTCAGCATCTAGAGGAATTTCATGGACATACTAGGCTTGGTATTTTATTTTATGATATTACAATGATTTGTTTATATGTTTTCTCTGTTATTCCAAATGGTGCTCGGTGGCTTTACTCTACATTATTAGTTTATGTTTTAATTTCAAATATAATGAGCCATTAATCGATGTTTATTGAATGAATAAAATAATGACTCAAGTATTGAATGGGAAGTATCAAAGGCAAAGGAAAATATTAGGTAACAGAAATGTGGATTAATTTATCCCCAGTCTTTAACACTGATGTTTTCTCTACAGCCACACATTTTTTTCATAATGTATTTTTTTTTTGGTATTTTATCTCTGAGAGAATCATGTCGGGGGACAAGAGGAGAACTTACTTTGAGTAAAGACCTCCAGATATTGCATGTTCCTTGTCATAAAATGAAAGCTCTATGGTAAATACGGAAATTTGTCTGAAGCAGGCTTGCTTACATCATGTCTTTACCAGCTGATTAAGTGAATGTATATACTTTAACCTGTACTGTTATCAGACTAAAAGATTAGGTAGGTTTTATATTCATGGAGGATTAATTCTCAAAAAAATCCGGCAGACCTTTTTAGCGGACACTGTGGTACTCCACCCAGATCTTCCTTTTCTCAAGGGAATTTCCTTTAGCTGAAAGTAGCTGCTTTGTCCAAGATTGTGTCCCTGTCTCTTGGGGTCAGTCTATGTGCAGTGACTGGTGGATGTGGGGATACAGGGAACTTGTTCCTTTGCCTTGTTGGGATATTTCCGAAGGTCCATTCATGCTTCAGGGCTTGCTGAGGCATCTGTTGAGGAGTTTCCTTGCAACTGCATTGCAGCTCCTCTCCTACCCAATCCTGCTTCCTTCTCCACTTCACACTCTGGAAAGCTTCCTGCGTGCAGATCTCTGCCCCAAAGTCTATTGCCTCCAGAGTCTACCTTAGGACAACCTTCCAGAAGTCTATTTGTTCATGTACTATCTGCATATAAAGTGCATTACACATTGGTTTACAGTGTTATTTGATAAATATATGAGCTATGTGCAGGCTATGTATATGGAATTGAGCTCATTTAAGTATAAAACTATCTCCCTCCATAAAAGTGTATGGTATAAAATTGGCAAATGTCAATCCATTTTTAAAAGACATTGCTAGGATGAGAATTTACTCAAGAATTTGTTGCTTTGGATGAGCACAGTGATCTGGAATACTTTGTTATTTTAAACTTATTTACTCTTAGAAAAACATGACCTTTTTTTTTTTTTAAGAAGAAAGACTTATAAAAATGCCCAAAGATATCGTAGACATCGAGACGACACTTACAAAACATTACTTGAATGACTTAAGTGTAAACGAATCAGAAACATGTGTATTAAATTTATACCCTCAAGGATATAAAAATCTTCTGGCTTAAAGGGTTTTGGGCTTTTCATTAAGCTCCAAAACATTTGAAGAACAATTCAAGATGTTGATGTGTCCCAAAGCTCTTTGGGTTGCCAGTTTTAGCTTTATTTGCTTAAGACTTATCTTTATAGGAAGTATATAAAATGTACTCCATTTATATTTGTTTTGGAAGGCATGTATAGCCACCCCAATTTAACCTGATACATCAGTGTCATTTATCTGTACTCAGAGAGGACTTCATCCAATAGGATAAATTTGTCTTGTGATACTTGTAAATATACTTTTCAGAGCTTGTGTAAACCTGTCTCCTGTCTGTCCTCTTTTCTGGGTGTAACACAGCTAATGCCATAGAAGAGTGAATACAATTGTGGTTTTACATAGGCAGGGAGGTGTTTTTTTCTCACTCCTCCTCAGCTATTGTATCCCAAATGAAATTCAGACTGTGGAACGCTGAAATGGAGTGTGGCCGTGGTGTGATGGTGAAGGAGACAGAGACAATTGGATTATGTAAAATGAATTATTTTAGCTTTTTGTGCATAGTCCCAAGTCAAGTATTCCTTTGAGAATAGTGTAGTTATTCAGAGTATAGGCGGGGAGCATGAATCTCAGCCTCACCACTTCTTAGCTATGACCTTAGAGTTACTCTAAGACAATTGTGCATACCCGTGATTATAATAATCGTAAACTCAGATGTACTATCAGATTAAATAATTTGATTTCCCTAAAGTCTCATCACAGAGTGATTGGCACATAGTAAATGTACAACAAAATCCAAAAATACTCGAAAAGTTTATTGGTATTAATGCTGCCCACCATCCCAATGAAAAATAATCATCTATGTTTAGTTCAGATATTTTCCATTTTCTCTTCCATTAAGAAGGATTGGTTGCAGTAGAAAGGAAGAGAGAAGAAGCTCATAGCTTCAGAAAACTTGAACATTTCCACTCCAAGTTTCAAATTATAGGTCCTTATTTCACTATCTCATCAAAAGTAAAGATGTTGCCTGCTAACCTCCTAAATATTCTGATAATTTGTGAGGTATTAATTATTAGATCAGAGTTGTGAGTGGTACCAGGGAGTAAAGGATAAAGATCTTTCCTCAAGGAACTTATAATTTAGTTGAAGCAAAAGATGTAAGTTATTAGCCTTTGAAGAAGCAATATAGTGTAGTGGTTTAAGAATCTGGGTTCAAGTCCTGTTTCTTTCACTTCCTGGCCATGTGTCTGTAGCCACTCTGTGCCTCTGTTTCCTCATAATTAAGTAGTAATAAAGCAAAATAAAGCAAGTAAAATAAAGTGAAATAAGTAGTAATAGTATCCACTTCATAGGGTGGTTGTGAGAATTAAATAATGTTTGTAAAGCACTTAAAATAGTGTTTGACATATAACAAGTACCATATGCTTCAGTTATTATACTATTCTCATTGTTGTTGCTGTTACTATTAAATAATAATGTTGCCCACTAATCATTTTGTCAATGAGACGATCAAAGACACTTTAAAATTATTAAATGAATAATGGGAATTATAAGAGGGATTTTTCACTTCTAATTGGTGATCCGTAAGTGGTTATTTGTTTATTGATTAGACCAACATTTATTGGGCATCTAACATATGTCAGGCACTGTTCTAGATACTAGAATAATAATCACTGTAATTTAACTGTTCATAATGTCTATGGCCTTAAACAACAGTACTTATAAGATAAAAAGAGAAGAGATATGCAGGAAACTGAAATATAACGATTCTATCTTTTGTTACAACAGAATAGCAGGTATTTTATTATGAATGTTTGTGGATGAGATTATTTGTGACAGCTTATGAAAAGGAAAAAATTTCTCTGGGCTATCATTTACAAAGAAACATTACTGGAAATAAATGTAATCGAAAGTCAATTAATGTAAGCTGTAAGAACCAATGAGAAAATAATGCATATAATTCCCAGAGATATGGAAGTGCGAAAATGAGAAGAGAAACTGTTTAGTATTTGGGCCAGGCTTTAACAGGATTAGAATACAGCAGGTTATAATAAGTTAATATTAAAATAAAATTTTTCAAGTAATAAAATATGAGTAGAAAAATTAAGTCAGATAATAAAAATTTAATAATTCAAATTAGTATTTTATACTATCTTTTGTTAAGGAAACTGACTCAGGATGTAGAAGAGAAATAAATTTTGGGTGAAATGAAGCATTACAAAAGCTCCTAACACTTTCTAAGAATTCAAGGAAGTTTTAGAAATAAAGAAAAACAATTAAATCATTAAATTGCTGTGAATATGAGTAATAGGAAGAAAACAAAAAAGTTCATTTATGTTTTCATTCACTCATGAATAATTTATTCATTGATTTATTCTTTCATCAGACTTTGCTGAGGAAACTGGTGGGTGTCTCTCCAGGTGGAGGGTAAAGGATAGAGACAGAGACATGACCTGGGAAAATATTCCTGTGACAAATTATAAGACTCATGCTTTCTATCTCCTTCATTTTGTCTGTGATCTTGCATTCTCTTCTCCAAACTCCACATGCTTCCTCTGCCTACTTTTTCCACTTTTACTATGGGGTAAATATAGCTATTTGTATTTTTCTGGCTTTACTTTGGAGCAGGTCAGGGAGGTAATGGCTTAGTAATACTGAAGGAACCTCTGATCACAAAGGTGAATTAGTAAGTAAATACACAGCAAGAACATTGTTGTAGCAGCAGTGGCATCAATATTGGTTGTTATTGTTATTACATATTCCTTTATTTTGCTTCTTGCATTTATGACCGTGGCTGTGGACCAGAAAATAGAAGGAAAAATAAAAGTCACATGAGTGAAGGAGAAACAGAACGCAAGGGTGAAAACAAGGCAATTAGGGCAGCAGAAAGCTGGTGGTATGAGGGTGAAGAGAGGCACTCTCATGTTTTGGGAACTCTGTTGGAAAGATGAGACCTCCTTTTATTTTCACAGACGTCTTCTCCTTTATTGAGGAATGTTAAATTTCATGTATTATATTCCCCAAGCTATTTGAAAAAAATATAATATTTTCTTTAGCTATAAAATTTCATTGTAAAAAGTTATAGCAAACTACATATTAAGTTTTTAAAAAAAATCTTCCAAATCCCACTATCCAGAGATAACTACTGTTAGTATTCTGGGTGCATCTATCCTTTTATCTAGCTAATGGGGAAAGTACATTATTTTAATTCTTTGATTAATAGACTAGTTAAACATTTTTTATTACAGTTGTTGGGCATTATCCCTTTTGTGAATGTACAGGTATTTGTATTTTTCTAAATGATTTGCAAGAACTCTTTGGATAGCAAAGAACAGATAATTCTGATATATAAAAATACTTATAAAATAAATTGTTATAAAAGCAGTTGTTTGTCCAGGTTTATTGTTTGCCTTTTAATTCAGTATTTGAGTTTACAAAAGTAGTGAATTAATAATTTCTTTTGTGGTTACTGATTGTTTCATGTTTAAAAAATGCTTTTCTCAGGCTGAGATGATATCAGTATTTACCTCTTTTTTTCTTCTAGCAATTTTCCCCATTCATCATTTGTATTTATGTTTTTAATACATTTACGACTTACTTTGGTTTGATTTACAAGTTAATGATCTGAATTTTCTATTGAATGGTTAGCCAGTTGTCCTCAAATTATTTATTGAATGCTCTTCCTGCAACCTGTTTTAAATTCCTACCTTTATTATATATAACATTCTAACATGTGCTTGGATATTTTTGGATCCTTTATCTTATCCTATTGATCTTTATGTACAATTAGTGTTAGCTTTATGTACAATTATCACCTTTATATTTTATTTAGACTTGGGTACAATTTATCAATTTTAGTATAGAGTGTTTCTTATCTCGATCACAATCTATCTTATTATCAAAGTCATGTTTTGAATAAAAATTTTGTAACTTTCCTCATAATAGTGAGGCAAATTAGTTGCATTAGTTTTATAGCACTTTTATTCTAACTTTTTTTTTTTTTTTTTTTTGAGATGGAGTGTTGCTCTTGTTGTCCAGGCTGGAGTGCAGTGACGTGACCTTGGCTCACTGCAACCTCCACTTCCCAGGTTCAAGTGATTCTCCTGTCTCAGCCTCCCGAGTAGCTTGGATTACAGGCATCCACCACCACACCTGGCTAATTATTGTATTTTTAGTAGAGATGAGGTTTCACCACGTTGGCCAGGCTGGTCTCAAACTCCTGACCTCAGGTGATCCACCCACCTCGGCCCCCCAAAGTGCTGGGATTACAGGCATGAGCCACCGCACCTGGCCTATTCTAACTTTTTAAAATTTTTGTTTCTACTGTAAATATAATCATTACTTTCTTTTACATATACAAGTATAAAAGAAAGCACTGATCTTGATACATTTGTTATTTATTGTGGGAAAATTTACATAATATAACATTTACCATTTTAACCATTTTAAAGTGTACAATTCCTGACACTTGGTACATTCACAATGTTGTGCAGCTGTCACCACTATCTTGTACAGAACACTTTTTTTATCCCCAAAAGAAAACCCTGTATCCATCAGGAGTCACTCCCCACACCCCAAAGTCCATGACAACCACTAATTTCTCTCTTTCTGGATTTGTTTATTATGGTTATTTTGCATAAACGGAATCTTACAATATGTCACCTTTTGTGTCTGGCTTCTTTCGGTTAGCATAAGGTTTTCAAGGTTCATCTACATCTACACTGAGCAAGGTCAGTACATCTTTCCTTTTTGTAGCTGAGTAAATTCATTTGTATCAATATACTGCATTTTGTTTATCTTTTCAGAAGTCAATTAACATTTGGGCTATTTCCATCTTTTGGCTATTGTGAATAATAATGCTACTATGAACATTTGTGTACAAGTTTTTGAACACCTGTTTACAATTCTTTTGGGTATATGACTAGGAGTGGAATTGTTGGTAATATAGTAATTCTGTTTAACTTCTTGAGAAACCACCAGACCTTTTCACAGCAGCTGCACCATTTTCCATTCCTAACAGCAACGTGCGAGTGTCCCAATTATTCCACAGTTTTTGCCAACACTTTTTATTTTCTCTTTTTATTTATATTTATATTTTATTATAATGGCTTTAGCGGATGTCATGGTAACTCATTGTAGTTTGAGTTACATTTTCTTAATGTTGAGCATCTTTTAATGTGCTTGTTGGCTATTTGTATATATTTTTGGAAAAAATCTTTTATTTTTATTTTTGTGTGTAAAAAAGTTATATTGGTGTGTAATTTCCCTGTTTTATTTTATTCTTTTACTTTTAATATTAGAATTATTCCAGTTTTAAAAACCAGTAGGGAAATTCTTATTTTTCCAGGTCTAGAATAATTTAAGTAATTTGGCTGTTAGTTGCTTTATGATGATTTGACATTATTTCAGCATTTTTTGACAGTTTTAGTTTTATTCCTAGTGATTGGTTTGTTTGATTTTTTTACCTTTTTCTATTTTAATAAGTAAATTCTCAGTAAAAATTTGCTACTAAATGTATACTGTCAAGGATACTGAGTACAGTCTAATAAAATGTAATAACCTAATAAATACAATAGCATATTTGAATAAGATATAATATCTTAATATTCTAAGAATATAAAGTTCTTTTTGGCTAATTCCAGCATTTCTGTATCCTGGAGTCAGTCTCTGTTGGTTCTATTTTCTTTTGAGAGCAAGTCACAGTTTCCTGTTTCTTTGTTTATTGAACATTATTGAATTGTATCTTGGGCATTGTGAATGTTATGTTAGGGAGACTCCGCATTCTATTTTATTCCTCTGAAGAGTGTTAATATTTCTATTTTAACAGGAAGTTGACTTGACCAGACTCAAACTGCAAACAGCAGCTCAAATACCAGTTAAATTATTTTATCCTTAGCTAGGTTACATGGAACCTACCCTAAACATGCATGATTCAAAGGTCAGCCCAAGATTTGGTCAGAATTTATATATAATATTTGGAGCTTCCCCTCTCTGGCTCTTTTGTTTCCAGGAGAACTCTGTCCTCTGATTCTTCAGGCTGGAAAGACTGTGGGTTTAGTATCAGAGTTTAGCTACTCTGCATGGCACAGACTGGGGTGTGTTTTCAGACTGGAAACTATGGAATAGGAAACTCATCATTTTTCCCAGAGAATAATTGATTATTCTCAAGAATTTGCCTGCTTTAGGCTATTCTCCAGTGTCTTCAGGTAGTGTGTTCGTTTTTGTTTTTGGCACAGAGTTTATAGCTGTTGAGTGAAGCTTGGTTCCATAGGAGCTTATTTGGCCATACTGGAATGAAATACCACATTTAGATTTTAGATTTGAATTGTTATTTTTTAGAAAAATTAATGCCTCTCCATTTTATAAAATTATTTTTGATATTTTTGGAAGTTCCATAGGGATATAGTCTATGTCTACTTTGCTAATCATTGTATTTGCAGAGCCTAATACAGGACATGTCACACAGTGAGTATTCAAGAAAATTTGTAAAATGTTGAATAAAATAAGTTTCATAACCATACTAAAAACAATTGAAAAATTATGTAGAATTTGATTGACATTTTGTTTTATTGGCTTGTTACTGCTGCAATTTCTTTTTGATCATATTGTCTCCATTCTAATGTTTGGTATTTTGATTGATTTCTAGACTGCTGAAGTATGAAATTAGACTCTTAATGTGAAGAATAAGGATGAGGCTTGTCTTCAAACTAGCATGTTTGAAAATGTACTTATCTTGGTCAATAGTTTTGCTGGTTATTGAGTTGTTATATCGAAATTATTTTCCCTTAAAGACCTTGCTGACTTTATTCTATTTTGTTTTCTTCATTTACTTCTATAAAGAAGGAGTTTGAAACCAATTTAATTCTTTTCCTTCCTGTGTAGTTACTTATAGGATGGTCTTTGGAATTTGTTTCAGTGTGGGAATACTTTTATTACATTTTGCTTATACTCAGGATACTTTTTTAACCTGATTTTTTTTAACCTCACAGAAATGTTCTATTTTCTTTTTTTCTGTTTGTGCTTCTGGATACTTTGTTTTTTCCTTATGAAATGCTTATTACAAATATATCAGAGCTGCTTGATTTATTATTCATAAAACTTATCTTTTCATGCATCATATGTATATTTTTATTCTTTTCTACAAAAATTGCCTAGACAGATTTGGTATTCTGTTTTTATTGCATTCTTTATGTTTTGAAATTTAATAATAGTGTTTTTCCTCTGGTATGTGGCTGGAAACTTCATGGTTTTGCTGAACAGCTTCTTTTCATGCGTATTACTGTAGTCCAAATTTACCTGAGGCACTGCTCTCTTTTGAATCATCATGCCCTTCATTAGGAGTGTGTAGCTGTCATGACCTCCTTTACTGCTCCAAGTACAGCCTAGGAATGAATGTCACTGTCCCCATAGCAAGTGCTAGCTCCCTGCTGTGCACCTCAGAGAAATTCATGTGGTTCAAACTCTCCCCTGACTTCTGTCTCTGATCCACTCTCAACAGTCCGGCCTGCCTTTTCCAGCATTGGTGGGTATATGTGGTGTTTCTAACTGAGTTGTTCCAATGGGATTTTGGGCAGTAAGAATGCAAAGTGTAAAGGTAAAATCACCTTCTTAACCCAGAGGGGTCATTGTTACTTTAAAATGTGTATTTATCATAATATTCTGTATAAATTATAACGGCAAGCCTTAAAGTGGAAAATTAATCTAGTATATAATTTTTGTCATTTCAGTCATTTTGGCTACAAGATACTGATATGAATGTTACAGTCAATTCTTTTTACTGAGGTGATTTTCAAAATTGAATTAGTGAGATGTTTGGGTATTTTGGTATAGTCTAAGGAACTTTTAGTGCGATTCTTATTAGTGGAATATAGACCATCATATTCGAACAGACCAAATAGATATTTTCTTTCATTCTGTCTCATGCTTGCAGTGCCTCTTGGTTGGACTCCGGAATTCTGACATTAAAAAAATTTTAATGTGGACAGTAACTTTACTACTTACATTCTCCCACCTGTATTCTGGTAGCTGTTTCAGTTCTGCTAAATCAGAAAGGAATCAGTGGATGGAAGGGTATAGCTAAATTTCGACTGTAGAAGGTAGGCCCATTCTGCCTAGCACCAGGAATATGATGCTGACAATGGTGGTCATCAACGCCTGTAATTGGCCTATCCCTCATCCAGACCAGTCTAGTTGTGGTTTGGAATTGCTCAACATCTGTGCATTAAGAAGAAACTTCTGAGAATATTTCTCCAACCTAGCATATCCTTTTTGTCTGCTTATATTAGAAATGCATCTTTTTGGGAAATGCTGGACTAGAATTGCATATAAAGAACAGTATGAGTGCTGTCTTGTTTCTTATTTCCTAGTATAAAAATTTATTTCCAAATTTCAACAAAAAGTAGCGACTGATATCTCTATCATTATGCTTGTATTCATTGTGGTGAAAAGATAGTTTCTGATACATCTTAATTTTTAAATGTTTCTATAATAGTGGCTTTTTTGTTACTGAAATCTAGCTTTCCTGGATAGCAGAGAAGATGGCAATCTATGTAGCAGTAATTTCCATTGCATGCTATTGACTTTCTGCTAGTTGCCCAATTTAGATGGTCTGTATAAACTAAATGGTCATAATATAAATGCTAGCCTGCTTATTCATATAGTTTTACATTTTTGTGGATTTCCACATCATTGATTTAGCAAGCCATTTTATGTTTGGTGGTAAAGGTGACTGAATGACCTATTTTACCTATATCAACACTCTCATCTTAAACACCTCCCTCAGGTATGAATTGACATTAGAATGTAACCACAGCATTGATGCCACCTTTCTCTTGGACTTCTTGGGTTGTTTTACATGGTTGCTAAAAATTCAAACTTAAATCAGTTCAACTCATCCAAAGATTACTGGCTAAATGGTGTAAAGAGATAAGCAGCAACCAATTAAAAATCATGCATCACAATGATGCCTCTGAAAGATGTCCTGTGCATTCAGGTACTAACCTAGTAAGTCCTGAGGGACTTCTCTGCTATCCCTCTCCTCTAGAAGGCCACAACTCTCTTAAAATACTAAGCATGGAGGATGAATGCATTAGTGCATTTTTGCATGACTAGAAAGGAATTATTGAGACTGGGTAGTTTATGAAGAAAAGAGGTTTAATTGGCTCATGGTTCTGCAGGTTGTAGAGAAAGCATGGCGCTGGCATCTTCTCAGCTTCTGTTGAGGTCCCAGGGAGCTTTGACTCATGGCAGGAGGTGAAGTGGGAACAGGCACATCATATGTCGAGAGAGAGAGAGTAAGAAAGAGGAAGGGAGGTGCACACTCTGTTAAACAAGCAGATCTCATGAGAACTCAGAGTGAGATCTCATTCGTTACCACAAAGAAGGCATGAAGCCATTCATGAGAGACCCACTCCCAGGATGAATTCACCTCCCACCAGGCCCCACATCCAACACTGGAGATTACATTCCAACATGAGATTTGGAGGGGACAAACACACAAACTATATCATTCCATCCCTGGCCCCCCCAAATCTCACATCCTACTCGTACTGCAAAATACAACAATCCCCTCACAGTAGTGCTCAAAAGTCTCAAGGCATTCTAGTGTCAACTCAAAAGTCCCAAAGTCTTTAATTTCACCTGAGACTCAAGTCAGATTCCTTCCACCTATGAGCCTGTGACAGCAAAGAAAAGATACAATGGTGGTACAAGCATTAGGTAAACATTCTCATTCCCAAAGGGGGAAATAGGCTAAAAGAAAGAGACAAAAGGCCGCACACAAGTCCAAAACCCAGGATGCCAGTCATTGAATTTTAAATCTTAAATAGTTCTTGACTCCATGTCCCACACTCAGGGCACACCAGTGTAAGAGGTAGGCTCCCAAGGGCTGAGGAAAATCCATCCCTTTGGCTTTGCAGGGTGCAGCCACCATGGCTGCTCCCATGGGTTGGAATTGAGTGCCTGTGGCTTTTTCAGGCTTATGGTGCAATCTGCAAGTGGCTGTACCATTCCAGGGTCTGGAGGATGGTGGCACCCTTCCCACAGCTCTACTAGGCAATGCCCCTCTGGGGACTCTGTATGGGGGCTCCAACCCAAAACTTTTCCTCTGTAGTACCCTAGTAGAGGCTTTCTGTAGGGGCCCTGCCCCTGCAGCAGTCTTCTGCCTGGGCACCCAGCCTTCCCCATATATCCCCTGAAATCCAGGGGGAAGTCACCAAACCTCCTTCACTTCTGCATTCTGTGCACCTATAGGTTTAATACCATGTGGAAAATGCCAAGGCTTATGGCTCGTGCCCTCAGGAGTGGTGGCAGGAGATTTACCTGAGGCCCTTTGAGCCATGGCTGGAGCTGAAACAGCCTGAACATGGGGAGTAGCATTGTGAGGCTGCACAGGGCAGTGAGGCCCTGGTCCTGGCTCCTGAAACCATTCTGTCCTCCTAGGCCTCTGGGCCTGTGAGGAGAGGGAGCTGCCTCAAAGACTTCTGAAATGGCTTTGAGGCTTTTCCCTCATTGTCTTGTGTATTAGCACATGGCTCCCTTTTAGTCATGCAAATCTCTATAGGAAGTGGTTGCTCCCAGCCCACATAAATTCCTCTCCTGAAAAATGCTTTTTTTCTCTATCATGTGGCTAGGCTGTGATTTTTTCAAATGTTTATCCTCTGCTTCCCTTTTAAATATAAGCTCCAACTTCAAGTCATTCCTTTGTCCCTGTATCTGATCATAGGCTGTTAGAAGCAGCCATGCCACATCTTGAACACTTTGCCGCTTGCTTCTTCTGCCAGATATCCCAGGTCATTACTCTTAAATTCAAACTTCCACAGATCCCTGGGACATGAATACAATACAGACAAGTTATTTGCTAGGGGGTAAAATGGGTGACCTTCACTCCAATTCCTAATAACTTCCTAATTTCCATCTGACACCTCTTCAACCTGGTCTTCACTGTCCACATTTCCATTAGGTTGTGATTTTCGTCACAACCATTTAATCAGTCTCTCACAAGTTTCTAACTTTTCCTCATCTTCCTGTGTTCTTTTGAGCCCTCCAAACTCTTCCAACCTCTGCCTGGTTCATAGTTCCAAAGCTGCTTCCACATCTTCAGGGATCTTTATATCAACACTCCGCTCATGGTATGAATTTTCAATGTTAGTTCATTTTTTATATTGCTATAAATAAATACCTGAGACTGGGTAATTTTTAAAGAAAATAGGTTGAAATGGCTCATGGTTCTGTAGGCTGTACAGGAAGTGTGATGCCAGCTGTGCTCAGTGTCTAGGGAGGCCTCAGAGAGCTTTTGCTTATGGTAGAAGGTGAAGCCAGAGCAGGCATGTCACAAGTGAGAGAGGGAGCAGGAAAGGTGAGGGGAGATGCTACACTTTTTAAAAGAATCAGATCTTGCATGAACTCAGAGCAAGAAATTACTCACTACCATCTTGCATGAACTCAGAGGGATAACTCACTCATTATTATAAGGAGGGCACCAAGCCATTCATGAGCGTTCTACCCCTATGACCTAAACACCTTTCTCCAGCCCCTACCCCCAACATTGGGTGATATGGTTCAGATGTTTGTTCCTTCCAAATCTCATGTTAAAATGTGATTCTCAGCATTAGAGGTGGGGCCTGGTGAGAGGTGATAGAATCATGGAGGCAGATTCCTTGCAAGTGGTTTAGCACCAACTCCTTGGTAAGTGAGTTCTCTCTCATGATATCTGGTTGTGATATCTGGCATGATATCTGGTTGTTTCAGAGAGTGGGACCTCCCCCTTCTCTCTCCTGCTTTTGCCATGTGAAATGCCTGCTCCGCCTTTCCCTTCCTTTGTAACCGTATGCTTCCTAATGTCCTCACCAGAAATGGATGCTGGCACCATGTTTCCTGTTCAGCCTGTAGAACCTTGAGCTGAAATAAACCACTTTTCTTTATAAATTTCCCAGGCTCAGCTATTTTTGATAGCAATGTGAGAAAGGACTAACACAGAAAATTTATACAGGAGTGGAGTGTTGCTATAAAGATCCCTGAAGATGTGGAAGTGGCTTTGGAACTGTAAAATGGAAAGAGGTTGGAAGAGTTTGGAGGGCTCAGAAGCACACAGGAAGATGATGGAAAGTTGGAAACTTCTTAGAGACTGATTACATGGTTGTGACCAAAATGCTGGTGGAAATACGGACAAAGAAGGACAAGCTGATGAGGTTTCAGATGGAAATGAGGAAGTTAATGGGAGCTGGTGTGAAAGTCATCCATGTTATGACCTAGCAAATAACTTGGCTGCATTGTGTTCATGACCCAGGCATCTGTGGAAATTTGAATTTAAGAGTGATGGCCTAGGGTATCTTGCAGAAGAAATCTCTAAGCAGCAAAGCATTTAAGAAATGGCATGGCTACTTCTAACAACTTATAATCAGATAGAGAAGCAAAGGAATGACTTAACGTTGGAACTTATATTTAAATGGGAAGCAGAGTGTAAAAGTTTGGAAAATTTGCAGTTTAATCTTCTGGTAGAGAAAGAATTCAAGCAGTCTGTGGAGCAATCACTTGCTAGAGATATTAGCGTGACTAAAAAGTAGCCATGTGCTAATATCCGAGACAATGGAAAAAAGGCCTGAAATCCATTTCAGAAGTCTTTGAGGCAGCCCCTCTCATCACAGGCCCAGAGACCTAGGAGGACCTCCACAGCCTTGCAATGCTCTTTCCCACATCCAGGGTGCCCTGACTCCATCTGTGGCTCAAAGGGCCTCAGGCAGATCTTGGCCACTGCCAAGTATGTAAGCCTATGGCCTTAGCATCTTCCATATGGTGTTAAGCCTGTAGGCACACAGAATGCAAAAGTGAAGGAGGTTTGGTGGCTTCTGCCTAGATTTTAGAGGATGTAAGGGGACGGCTGGATCCTCAGGCAGAAGCCTGCTGCAGGGGTGGAACCCCCACAGAGAGTCTCTTCTTGGGTATTGCAGAGGGAAAATTTTGGATTGGAGCTCCCACACAGAGTCCCCAGAGAGGCACTGCCTAGTGGAACTGTGGGGAGGGGGCCACCATCCTCTAGACCCCAGAATGGTTCAGCCACTGTTTGCTTGCACCCTGTGGCTGAAAATGCCACAGGCTCTCAACTCCAACCTGTGTGAGCAGCCATGGTGGCTGCATCTTGCAAAGCCACAGGGGTGGATCTTCCCCCTTGGGAGCTCACTCCTTGCATCAGTGTACTCTGGATGCAGGATGTGGAGTTAAGGGAGATTCATTCAGGAGCTTTAAGATTTAATGACTGGCTGCTGGGTTTAGGACTTGTGTGGGGCCTGTTGCCTCTTTATTTTGGCCTATTTCTCCCTTTTGGAATGGGAATGTAAACCCAATGTCTGTATACCCTTGTATCTTGGAACTAAATAACTTGTCTTTTATTTCATAATTTTATAGGTGAAAGAAACTCATCTCCAGATGAGACTTTGGACTTGGGACTTTCGAGTTAATGCTTTGGAGGACTATTGCGAAGGCTTGACTGTATTTTGAAATGTGAGAAGGACATAAGATTTGGGGCCCAGGGGTGGAATGATATAGTTTGGATATGTCTCCCCTCCAAATTTCATGTTGAAATGTGATTCCTAAAGTTGGAGGTGGGGCCTGGTGAAAGGTGATTGAATTATGGGGGTGAATCCTTTGTGAATGATTTAGCGCCAATGCCTTGGTGATAAGTGAGTTCTCACTCAGTTCATAAGATACCCGGTTGTTTAAAGAGTCTGGGACCTCCCCCTTCTCCTTCTTGCTCCCCTCCTCACCAGGTGATGCACCTGTGTCCCCTTAACCTGCTGCCGTGATTGTTAGTTTTCTTAGGCCTTTACCAGACACAGATGCCAGCGCCATGCTTCCTGTACAGCCTGCAAAACGGTGAGCCAACTAAACCTCTTTTCTTTATAAATTACGCAGTTTCAGGTAATTTTTTTTTATAGCAGTGTAAAAATGGACTAACACAATGGGGACCACATTGCGACATAAGATTTGGAGAGGACAAACATCTAAACTATATTGATAAAGTTTTCTCTTTTGGAATTAATCTCATTTTTCTGTGAATTAAAGCACACTGGAATGTGTGGGAAACAGTCAGGAGGCTTGTTTGTGGTGGGTAGAGGGAGAAAACTGGTTTTAGGTTTCCTTACTCAATGACTGGCCTATACCACCCAACATGAAGAGGGGAGGGGGATTAACGTGCTATCATGACTTTAAGAACAGGTAAATACCATTTATTAACTAATTATTTTATAATTAAAATCAGAAGACTCAAATATAAATACTGGTTAAGTAACTAACATTTTCCTTCCAAATTTTCTTAAAGTCCAATATTTTGTAAATGAAATGCCAAAATTACATGGCTTCACATGAAGTGTAGTCAAATGTACATGTGGCTGGTGGCTAAAAATCATCTCTCTAAAAAGAATATGTTACTATAGCACATTACACTGATTCAAATCTGAGTTTTTTTATTAGAGAAATTATAATTCTGGACATTCTTTGTCTTTATTTACACATGTAATATTCTCCAAGAAATCTGCTGTGATTATTCTACCTTGTATTTATCTCTCTGTAGATAAAATATAGCATCTAATTCTATATGACCATAGATTTTGTGCTGTTTGTTTTGTGATTAATCTAATTTCTCAAGTGGCTAGAAATCTCCTCAGTGACAGAGTGAATGTCATATGTTTCTACTCTGTTTCCTGTGCTGCCTCACATACTACTTGGAAAAGTTCAAGAAAAATGCAGCTCATCCTTTAGGATCATTTAGAATCCTTTCACCACAAATAAAATTGGTGAATGAAACAGCGTCCTTATAGCTGTGGTTATTAATTGCATTTGAATGTCACATAAGGATTTTTAAAATGTTATTTCTTGTAAAAAGAGTCAAGTTTTTTGAAACGTAACTATAAAACTGTAATTGTGATAATCGTTTTAAATTTAAAGTTCTTGCTTAAGAATTTTTCTGTAGTGTAAGAACCAATTAATTTTTTTAAAAAAACCACACGCATAACTCCTACTATATGCCAGACAAGACTCTAAGTGCTTTACAGATGTTAACTCACTGAATCCTCATGACATTTTGTAGAACATAGATTTCCTTAGATGTGGAAAATATTTATGACTATGTATGTTCAGAGGGTTTACCTAAGGGATGCAATCATATAACACAACATTATGAACAGTTGCACAACATTGCTGGCCATACATTATATTTGAAATTTTAGTTAAAATTAAAATGTCTTCAGATTTAAGTCAATATTCATGGAGAAGAGCTCTGACATGAAGAAAACACAAAGACATGAAGATGGTTGTGATATGTAGAGAAAAGTAAACCTTAAAAGTAGGATTATTTTTGTACTCTGTTGTTATGCCGACACAGGACTGATTGAGAGCAATCTTTAAACAAATTTGCTAAACAAGGCTGCCTTTAATAATGTTTTAAAAGTAATTTTTGCTTCTCTTCTCCTTTCCAGAGCATTGACAATGCCCTCAGTCTCATACCTTTTTCTATCTCCAACCTAAATAGGTCTTAATTTATCTAAGTAAATTTTAGAATTCAAAATTTAAAAAATGGACAGCTATGTTAGTTGGCAATGAGTACTAAAAATAACCTAGATTTGTACATAATTTTTTTTCCTTTGAGAAGTCGTTTTTCTCTCCTATTCTGTCATTGAAAGGTTAAAACCATATCCAGGGGAGAGAGAGGTCACTGCTGAGTGTTGTGAGGAACCAGTCGTCAGGCTTTGATTAAAATCAGAGGGTGCAAGAAGGAGCCAGTTCCAGAATGTTGATGGCAACAAAACAAACTTTTGTCTTGAAAATGTGTTCATCTCTCACTGAGCAGCCTGTTTATCCTAAGTGTCTTGCAAAATCTGATGTGTTTGCCATGAGAACACTACTGTTTGCAATCCTACCTAGGCATATTTGCAGCTGCAGGATACCATAGTTCTTGATTTTTAAGGAGCCAAAGATAAATGTCCTTAGTAAAAATTCGCTATATGAAGGCACTTCAAATATTACCATAAATACCATACCAAGGCACTTAAAATATACCATAAAATGTACCATAATGAGTTTAGAAATACTCATTCAATTATTCAATAAAATTTTTTATCAGTGCCTTCCATGTGTAAGATACTATTCTAGATGCTAGGGCTGTGGTGCTGGCTGTGTTGCTGAACGAGGCAATATCCCTTCTCTTATGGGTTACGGTCTTCTGAAGGTGGTGGTCGAAGTGGGGTAAGGACGGTTTGGAAAGGGGTAGATAATAAGTAAAAAATAAATTTACAGGATGATTTTAAAGATTGATAAGTGCTGTGATTGTGGGTGGGAATGGGGCTATTTTAGATTAGATATTCAAGGACATCCTCACCATGAGCTTAGTCCTGAGTGACAAAAAGGAGCCAGCCATGGGAAATTACTGGGGCAGGGTGGTTGAGCAGAGGGAAAATCCAGCACAAAAACCCAATAGCAGGGATGAGGTTCTTGTGATGAGGAACAAAGCAAAGGTCATTCACTGGAGCAAGGGGAGCATAGATGAAGGTGGTAGAATTTGAGGACACAGAAGAAGGTAGGAGTCAGATTGTGTAGGACTTTGGAAGCCATGGTGAGTTTCAATTAAAATTGTTTTGGAAGCCATTGGAAGGGTTTTTAACAAGGGAAAGGTGTGATCTAATGCATGATTTAAAAAGATCATTTTGGGTGCTTTGTAGAGAATGGATTATAATGGAACAGAATATAGCAGAAAGTTTTATTTCGGAAAATTTTTTTGTTAGAAATTTCATTTAATGCATGAGTAACAAGTGATTACTTTTCTGGAATTTATATTAGGAAGTAAGGCAAATAATAAATTACTATTATGCCAAGATTAGTTTGTAAATAACAAAGAAAATGCTTTCAACCTAGATGACAGATTGATAGGTGCAGCAAACCACCATGGCACATGTACACCTATGTAACAAACCTGCATATTCTGCACATGTATCCCAGAACTTAAAGTAGAATAAATTAAAAAAAGAAAATACGTTCAAAATAATTTTCCTTATGGCTTAAAACACAATTATGTTTTGTGGGAAAATTATAAAGGAAACATTTAGTTATGTCTTATCTATTATACCTGGTTAATAATCTCAATATAACTTCTCTGTTGGTTTAGCAAAGAACATTTTGATAGACATTCATTTGGCTGAGAATATAAAGTTATGTATCTACATTTTTCTTTTTTTGAGGTGGAGTTTTCTCTTTTTATTACTCTTTTATTATTTCTTTTTGGCTTTGGTTTTGCACAGCTTTATACACACAAAAAATTAGGCAACTCCATGTTTTAGTTACAAATTGTTCTATTTCTTGACCCTAGAGAATCAGTTTTGAAGTGCCCTAGTAATTACTTTAATACAAAAGAGAAAGGTTCCACCACTGCAGCATTTGTCATTACAGTATAAAAGACACACACACACACACACACACACACACACACACACACGCATTTATAGCAGAGCATGTATTGCATGTTAGATAGACCATGAACTAGGGATTTAGACACCCCTTATCTGGGGTTCAGTTAGGGTTTAATTCTGGAATTAAAAAAAAACATTTTTTCACGATTGATTTTAATATCACAGCTCCCATCATTTCAAATGTGTAAAACATGAGCAGAGATTATCATTTTATTTTGCAGAGCTTTTCCATAAGGCCTTAAAATATTTAAAAAATCGAGTACCCTGCAGAAGCAAATCTTTCTGGGAAGTAAAAGAGACAGAGCACCGTAGCTAACCTCAGTGAATTCTGACTTGTCTGAGTCAAGGTGCTTAACTACTCTTCAGCTTCTGTTACTGGGAAGAAAGGATCAGTATTCATTCCCAGTTGAATAGAATTCTTTGACTTGGGAAACTGTTTAGGTTTCCTAATTTGGCCCTGAAATTGCCTATCAAATATTTATAAGGCACTTACTATATGCAAAGATACCTTGATTTTTGTCTCTATCAATAAGCATCTTCATCAGTGGCTACTCCACAATATGTGACTACACTGAAACCATCTCTGAGAGTGAAAAGCTTATCTCCCAAGTCTATACTTGAACCTCTCCTCCTAATTAAATAAGTTCATATAGCCTATTGTAGTGTGCAGAAATTTCTCACTACCTGAGTTTGAACATAGTTGCCACGTGTCCTTTGGCAAATTATTAAGGATATTTGTGAGCTTCAGTAAAATATAGATATTAGATAATAGATAATAACCTCTGTAAAATATAGATAATATTTTTGACTCTATCACTGATTTAATAAGGTAACCTTAGTTTTCACATAATATCTGGTAAGCATCCAGTGAAAGGTGCTGTGTGATTGTTATTGTTACTGTTATGGCCATGATTCCATTTGGTACTCTAGTAAAATTCAGTAGTAACGTATGAAAACGTTCAATGAGTGCCTACCATGGGCCTTTGCACATGTGCTACAGGGAATACAAACATGACTAAAATGCGATACTAACCTCAAAGGAATTTGTAGTTTATTTGGGGAGGCATGAACAGAACCAGCTTTGTTACCAAAGAATCCTGTGAACAAGTGCCCATGGCCTTCCAAGGAACAGCTTTGCTAAGAAACTTCATTTATGTTTAATCTATGCCAAGCAACTAAAAGAGTTCTGGACCAAAGGGCTCCTGAGTTCATATACATTGTGGTGTCTGGTGGTCTCTGGGCTTAGTGGAGTAGGTTCTTACCTACCAATTATGAGAGTGGATTCTCTTCTAAAATTGCAACTCCTCTCTTTTGACTTAATTGTTGATTTATAAATTCCTTTTTTCTTTTTTCCGTGGGTTAAATTATCTCATCTTTTATTCACACTGATTTCTTTTCCATAAACTTGTAGTAAATGTCATTTCAGGTTTATACCACTTCCTTTCTTTTCATGCTATGCTTCGTAACATGAATGTGTTTAATAAGGTCAATTCTCCTCTAAGATGCCAACCAGACACTATTACCTTTTAGGATTTTGGGTTTGTGCCGTTCTGAGATAGGGGGTTTTGGATCTTGAGTCGTTCACTGGTTAAACAACCAGAGAAATCTGAAAGTTAGTTCAGCCCATCTTCTTTATGAAACAATTTACCCGAATACAAATATATACTTGTTGATCATATATTTTTATCTCCTCGTATTTCTTTAAAAAGTAGTGTTCTTTTAAGTGAGGCCATTTTTGTGGTTTTATTTGCGAAACCTCTTAAGAATACAATATCTTCCGTATAACCACAGAGAACGGGTTTGGCTTTGTGGCACTGGAAATAATACCACAAAACTTGGTAGCTTAATGGAAAAAACAAGATAATTTATATACTGGAAAGAGAACAGTGGAATTGTAGCTGCAGTTTTACAGCAGTGTAATAAAGAAATTTCCGGAGCTTTTGCTGACAATCTCCTAAGAGCAGAAGGACAGTCTTTGGTGGTCATTTTCAGATCTACTCTTGGGATGACTTAGACCTTTCTTTGTTATGTGAGTTATTAGTATAATTTGGTGACGATTTGCCGTTGGTTTGGGATCAATCATGGTTAAAGTATACAGAACATGTCTTTATTGCTTATCTTGAATGTGTTATAAAGTAAAAATAATTTGATCTAGTACGCTGTTTTTTATGTTAAAATTCACCTACCACTGTGGTGGACTTTGTCAAGTACTTGTTAGGTACGTAGGTATATATGCTTTAATTGCTGTTTTTTGTTACTTGGGGTGTGAGAATCAAGTTCCATGGGGGACTTTTAACCTTGTCATTTCATAATTTGAAGGCAAGTAATGGCAAGGCCCCCAGCATTCACATGCTTGCAACAACTCTGAGTTCATGCAGGGGGAGGAAATCTGAGCTACACTTTTTAATCCTGTCTGCTCAGGTAGGATAGTACAGCCACATGCGGGCTGCCTAGGCTGGCTCCTCTCTCTTAATTTCCCATCCCCCAGCTCTATAGACACTCCACTCCCTTCTGTACCAGCTGTGACTTTTGCTCACTGCAACCTTTTAAGTAAGCCATCTTGCCTTGTTGCTTTAATTATACTCCAAAGGAATTACATTCCTTTTCCCCCGACTATGGGAAAAACAATTATTAAGAGAAATTCTCCTTGGCAAAAGTGGGTAGCTAAAGTTTACCCTTTCCAGTGATTTCAAAAAGAGAAATATAATAATCACTTGACAATTATAATGTATGATGCTCTTGTTCATCTGGTACATATGTATATGGCTGAACTACTTGATTATTGCCTGTGCCATTCTGATTGATCGATAACAATGTTCTAAATATTTTGACTATGACCATTGATAGGACGTGTACTTACTAACAAAGTTATGTATGTTCATTGTATAAAATTTGAAAAATACAGAAATAATTGTTTTATTCTATTCTATAGTTGGTATTGTTAGTATAGGGAAGTGATTTTGATTTTTCTAAGTTGGTCATATATTCAGCAACAGGTTGAACTCATTGGTTTCAATCGTTTATTGAGCCTAATCATTTTTTTAGGTAACAAAAGTTTATCTCTTTTCTCCTGATTCTTATACTTCATTTTTTGTTTCTTGTAGCATTGTCAATACTATGTTAAACAGTAGTAGTAATAGTGGGCACTCTTGTCTTGTTCCAGATTCTAAAATGTATCTACACTTTCTCCAGTAAGTGTAATGGCTGTTGTAGGTTTTTGATCTACTGTATATAAATTTCACTGTTTCCTAACTTTAAATCACTCGTAAGTACTCTATTAGTTTTCTATTGCTGCATAACAGAGTCCTATAACTTGGCAGCATGAAACAGTGCTCATCTTATCTCACAGTTCTGTAGGTCAGATATCTGGGTGCATTCAACTGAGTTCTCTGCTCAGGGCCTCAACAAGTGTCTGAGATGAAGGTAGGAGCAGTGTTGGGCTGTTACCTACAGGCTTGGGGGAAGAATCATTTTCAGAGTTCATTGAGGCAGAATCCATTTCCTTGTGACTGTAGATCTGAGGTCCTTGTTTCCTGACTGGCCCTCAGGTCGGGGCTGTCCTCTGCTCCTAGAGGCAGCTTGCATTCCTTCTCCTGTGGCCCCTCTATGCACAAATCAGAAAATGTGCAATGAATCCTTCTCACACTGGGAATCTCTCTGGCTTATCTTGCTACCAGCTAGAGAAAGTTCTCTGCCTTTAAAGGGACTCATGTGATTAAATTAGGCCCACTTAGATAATCTCACTATCTTAAGGTCGGCCATGCCATATAATATAACATAATCATGGGAATCATATCTCATTATATTCACAGTTTCCAGGGACTAGGTTGGGCATATTAAAGGGGTCATTTTTGAAATTCTGCCTAACACAAGTACATACCCAGCTTGTTATGTACTGTTATATTTTTGTTCATATTCTTCTACTCCTTTCTCAAAGCATATACACATGTATTAGAGAGGCTCTATCGAGCTTGTCCAACCAGACTTATTTTGTTATTGTTGTTCTGTTTTGTTTTGTTTTAGGCTTTTAGCAGCCTGAAGCCATGGTTTTCAGTTTCTGTCTCTAGTGATAAGCAGAAAAGAGGGATGAGGAAGGGGCTTTACTGGCCCAACAAGAAACAGAAACTAAGAACGCATGACTGTATTCTCTCCCTTGGACACCCCTGCAAAATCTGTTTTTTCTAAAAAAACAGTTTGACTTTGTGAACCCAGTTTATCTTAACTATCTGTTTGGCTTTACTCAGGATAATTAACTTCCTTTTGTCTCCTTTTCCTTATCATTGAAATGGGAATATTAGTGGTACCTATCTCAGAAAGTACATAGGAATTATGCAATAAGTTTTAACTTCGTAATTATTATTATGTTAACCAAACTAAAACACTTTTACTTTGTAATCTTCTTTATTTTCTTAACTACATTATAATTATTTTCCCTTATATGCGAGCATTCCTGGGTGACATCATTTTAATGGCTGCAAAGTATTTCATTGTGTAGGTGTACTGTAATCTCTTTTTACAAATCCCTGCTTGTTGGAGATTGCTTACATATTTTTTCATTTTATAAACTAAACTGAGATGAACAACTTGTAGGTTGTTGTGCACTATTTTTATTTGATTCCTTAGAATAAATTCATAGACATGGAATTGATTCAAGGAGAACTGGCTTACTGGTATATTTTTCCAAATTGCCCAAATTGTCCTACAGAAAGATTGAATTAATTTGCACATTTCCTTCCTCTTAGTCCCAGAAATCTCATTTACTTTTAAAGACACTTTTTATATTATAGAATAATATCTTTAGAGAATGAGTCACAGGTAGTCAGTATGTTGGGACAGTGGAAGAAAAAGGAGAAATAATTCAGGTCGAAACTCATGAGGAAGTGGTCATGAAAAGAAGTCTGAGCTGAAGAATAAGTTTTGTGGGAAGGGAGAATGTGAAAAACACGTATAAATACCTTTGGACTAACCAGGAAATAGGGAGTCTGGCACAGGTAGGGTGGATAGGATCTACACGTAGCTCTCAGATATGACAAAGTTTTTGGTAAGGATTATTAACACTGCAACAGAATTTTATTTTAGCTAATTTTTAAATAATATTTTAAACTAGCACAATATTTTAAACTAGCTTATATAATAAAGAGATGCCACATTATTATGGTGAACCATATTCTGTGGTTTAAATGATAACTTGTAAATGAGTGATATTTTAAATGTTTGTTAGTTGGGGTCTGTCTGCATTTCACTGTTTAAAGAAGAGACTCAAAGGGTTTTTCACATACTCTGGTGATTCCTTAGTTTAAATGTTGAATGATACACTCCTAACTCTTGGGAACTATATGCCTAGCATGTCTGAAAGTAGCATCTAATCCAGCAAATATCTCAGTACTAGATTTCTGAAAATAAAAAAGTGAAATTTCAGTAACTCCTTTGGAACACAAAGGTCTAGTGCAACTTACATAATACAACAATGTGTGGTTTGCTTAATCTTAATGGTGCCTTTTGGGCAGCTGGTGGAGTCGCTACTATTGAGTATATTCATTAGCTCATTAGAAAAGAATGACATCACATGATGAGGACACTTGTTCAACGGTGTGAACCTGTCCCTGTATGCATCCTTCCTCTTTAAACCCCCATCCCTTCCACACCATACTCAACAACTGCACACACATAGGGCTTGATGAGTTGGTTGGCTTCATAATGCACTGGAGCAAGAGTAATCCATTTGGTATCAACAAAATGAGGAAGAGGATAAATACATGTTATCTAGAGGATTACTGGACTTTTATTAGTTCTTGAAGTGACTTCAGAACCAAATACCTAGATTCGATTTATAATAGATGCCTTATAAATGCTTATGGAATGAATATTTGCATAGGCCAACTGTTTAGTGATGTAAGTCAGCAAAAAATTTAAAAAGACATTAAGTTCTATTTCAATGACCAATAAAAGAGAGGCAAGACATTTGATTATATCCTGCATGCTTTCTTTCTCACTGGCAATACAACCTGATCAGAATTTATCTACCTTAGCTAGTGAACAATGTCCTAACTAAAGGAGCTTGGGAATCACAGTGTAATTTTAGATGTTACAGATCTTATGCAGTCCCAGCTCTGATACTAAATGGCTATTATCTTGGGTGAATCACCTTCCCTCTTGCTTTGGTTATTTTTTCTCCTGTGAAAAGAACAAATTAGACTACACAATTTTTAGATTCTTTCCAGTTCTAACCTTCTGTATCTTTCTATAATAAAATATTTTTCTTATACCAATCAGAGGGAAATGTGGAATAACTTCATCTAAAACTCTACACTTTGGACAAATGCAATATTTTTTTTTTTTTTTTTTTTTTACTGTTAATGTATTTGACCCAAGATAACCAACTTGGCTTAATCAAAAGTTCACATAAATCCTCCAACTGCTTCTTAGTGGTATGAAAATAGTACCCCATCCCCAATTCCAACATGCCAGATGAGTATCAGGATGCCTAAACTGAAGCAGCCCAAGACTATTATAATACTTCCAGCCTTACTTAACCTCTGTCATACTGCCATGCTCAAAGATGTAACAAGGACCCAGCAGGGCAATTCTGACACTAACTACATGGAGTTAGTTCAAATTTCATAGATATACAGCAGAGTCCCCCACAAGACTGCCCTAACTTCAGACACCATCTGCAAGCCTGGGAGATTCCCAGTCACCTGCACTTCTGACAAACTGGTTACAAATTCAGGTTTCCCACTATCCTCTTGAATTTGATGATTTACTAGAATGACTTGTAGAACTCAGGAAAGTACTATATTTACAATTTTATTATAGAGGATACAAATTAGGACCAGTCAAAAGAACAGACTCCTATGGTGAGGTCTGGGTGGGTCCCAAACACTGAGCTTCCATGTCCTTAGGATGTTTCACCTCCTACTATATTAATGGATATCATCAACCAGGGAAGATCATCTGAATTGTGGGTATCTAGGGTTTTTAATTAGGTTTTGGTATGTAGGCATAATTGATTGAATAATTGATCAAGTGATTGAACTCAGTCTCTAGAAGGTCAGGCTGATATCATGTGGTTCAAAGCCCTGACCCTCCAATCACAGGGTTGGTCTTTCAAGTATGGCCAGTCCCCATCCTGAAATTATTTAGGGTCCCACAGTGAGTCACCACATTAACAGAAATTGAGACTTGGTCCAAGGTGTCCACCAGAACTAATAAAGATACTCCTATCATTAAGGAAATTCCAAGGGCTTAGAGGCTCCCTTCCAGGAACCATGGACAATGACCAGTCAAACTCTTTATTACACAGTAAGACTTAAAAGTAGTATCAGAATATTTTGTTTGTTTTAAAATCTTAGAAACTGTTCCAATTGGAAGTAGTCTTCTGGAATTAGCGTATTCTTATATTACTAATTCTTCACATAATGATCGTACCAAGGAAACACAGTTGATTTTGGTTGATTGCTGAGACTGGTTTGTACTAGACTTACAGTATGCCTTTAAAAACAAAAACAAACAAGTGAAAAAAAGGTCCTGCCCAACATTGCAAGAATTATACACAATTTATGTTATTCACTGGGACTAAAAAATTATTGCCTCATCTTTATTTTAAAGTGGTCTCCTATTCAGCAATAGAAAATTGAAGATAATTAATGCTTTCTTTATGAGAGGCTGTGGAGTACGGGATTGCTGTGGCATCAAGTCAACACACTGAGAGCTGAGATTTGATGCATTTCTAGAGAGAGTGTTAAATGAGATCACTGGATCCTGCTAAGCATGTTCTAGTGCTCTTGCTTTTTGCTGTATGTTTGGTGTCATTCATCAGCAGGGAATGGCTGAAATGTGAGGTGTAAATTGACAGAGTAGAGAGAACCTATACAGTTTTAACACCATAGCCACAGACATCCAGGCATCCTAACATTTTGTCCTAGATCTTCCTGAACCTGGAGGGCAGGATGAGAACACTAGTGATTTTATTGGAATGAAGCCAAGACAAATAACCTTTTTTTGTGCTCTTTATAATATAGCTCTCAAGAATGAACAAATAAAAAGAATGGGGTCACCATATATATCATTGTTTAGCAAGTGACAAGTGAGACAGTGAGCAATCCTCAGTCAGTGGCATGACAAGGAAATACTCAAGACTGACACTGACCTGTATTGTGAATGAAGTGCCTTGGTGAAGCAAAGGTTTGGGCCCAATAGTGAGTCAAGGAGCCATTTCAAAGATGGGCTACAGTCACTCATTAAAAGGGATAGAACACAACTGTGCTGGTTGTAGAATTAACTGTGACTTGTCCATAAAATAGAGGGAGGATGCAATCTGTTTTATAGAAGGCATATCTTGCAGGGCCTTGTAGCTTTGTTAAGGATAGATGATAGTCAGCAGGCTGAAATTTTCTCTCTAGTGGACCACTTTGACACATTCTCAAGGTTTTATTTGTATATATTACCACAAGACATGGACTTCAGTTACTATGGCAGCAAATATAATACATACTACTAACTATGAATTTTTAGGTAAGATGAAATGCTTCTTAAAAGATTGTTGGTCAGAAATCTGGAGATTGGTACTTTTTCTCAGAAAGAAAATCAGCTCAACCTAATGGCTGTATACTGCATTGTAACATTTATTTTTATTTAAAAGTTGGATTTTTATGATTTAAAAAAGTAATATGAGTCTTCATTTAAAAGTTTAAATGGCATAAAGACAGCAAGTTTTCATATAGTAGTAAAATTGTATGAATTTTAGACAATGATTGATGGCCTCTCTTGACTGTATCTTAAACAAAAGTACTTACTGCAATTTTTTCATTATCAGTGTTATGCAAATATACCAGTAAACGACTGCCTTCTGAGATCTTAGGGAAGTAATGATTAATGAAGTATAAAAATGTAATTGTAATTATATCACCCAAATTATGCCAAAGAGATACATTAGTGACATACTTATGCTAAAAAGAGAGAGAGAAAAAAAGACTCCCTCTCTCCCCAAATCTTACAACACATTAAATCTGTCTTCTATTGCATGTTGAATATAACAGTATCAGGAACTTGATGAAAGTTGGTTATTCATTTATGATGATGATGAGGCTGCTGAAGCAGTTGGTATAGTTTTGTGCATTACAGAGAAGGTTGTATGCCAGTTAACAAATCGACAGCCACTATGTGCCCAGCACAGAGAGAAATGAGTCATGGTTTGTGACCTCCATGGATCCTAACATTTCTTCTCATTAATTAATTCCTTCACTTGGTATTTACTGAATGCCAGTATGTACCAAGTATTGAGCATGACACTGGGAATAAGGGTGTTCAGAAGACAAAATCCTTTCTTTGATGGAGTTGACGGTTTAATGGAGTCATGGCATATGCTTCCGAAACAGTTGAAGGATGAGTAATACACAGAAAATTGTCAGGAGAAAATTATGTGGGGTATAACCACTGCACTAGATTGTTTTGTAGAGGAGACAGATTGGTACTGAACTTTGTGGCTAATATTTCAGACCATGAGATAGGAAATGTATTCAAAAGGCTGAAAATTACATGGGAGAGAGTAAATATGATCAGAGATTTAACCCATAGGCTATTACCTGGAGAATGCTTGGGTATACATTGACTTATAACTAAGAAAGATGAATTTCAATTTTCTGCCTAGGTATGCTGAAGAAAAATTAAAAGTGTAACTCCAGAGAAGTAAGTTCAGAAAGTTAGCAAAAAAAAAAAAAAAAAAAAAAAAGCACAACACTCAAATTGTCTTATCCTTTTGACCAAATAACAAGATTGACTCAAGTGCCACCACTAAACTGAACTAATTTTAGTGAAATTGACTGGATCATCAGGAAGGGCTGATTTTTTGTGCTGACCAGAAGTATATATGGATTTTATCTTTAACTAGACTCATATTATGCTTTAGGGTTAAATAGACATTTATTATTAATTCTGGCTCAACTCTTTTCTGTGTGTTCCACGTGCCTTAATTTGTTGGCCTTCTAGTATCTTTGCATTTGGTCTGTAGGTTTAGATTGGCTTTTTCAAAGACTAATTTTCTCTAAAATGTATGGATATCTTTTATTTTTGAAAGGACACTCTTCTCATTTAAAACTCCCATCAAATAAAATAGATAGATGCCGAGGCACAGGGAACCAACACATATATTCCAGTAAAGAGATAGGTCCCAAAACAGTGAACCAACAAATGCATTTTAATACGTAGTTAGATATCCAGGCACAGTAAGCAACACATACAAATTTCAATAAATAAGTAGATGCCAAGACACAGAAGACCAACACATTTCAACAAGTAGATGGATGCTGAGACCGTGAACTAATACACACAGTTTCAATAAGCAGATAGAGGCTGAGGCACAGCGAACCAATGCACACATTTCAATAATGCATAGATGCCCATGCACAAAAGGCCTACACACATTTCGATAAGTAGATAGATGAGAAAAAAATTCTCATTAAATAATTAATTATTGTACCACAACTTTGAGAATGCTTTGGAAAATCTTTCCAAACTACTGTAGCAATAAACTAAATGGGCCAGTTGGAAATTTCTTGCTGGAAAAAACATAATGTGTTATAGGAGAGATGGTTTACTGAAACGCCTAACTGGTATGGTCTGTTTTTGCTATTAAAACAACGTTGCCAGTGGTCAAATAAAGTAGACTTTTATTCCTGAATCATTGTACCTCCAATATTACAACTAATTACCGGACTAGTTTTTTCTTTAATTCGTAGATGGGATGCTAATAATTACTTCAGTCATGATATTTTAGATAAACATTTTTTATTAGGATGAAAATGTCTTATGCATCTATTATTACCAATATTTGGAACATAACTAATATTTTCTTAGTGTAACTATGTGTTTGATGTAGGTAATCATATCTGGAATGAGCCAGAGGTTTGAAGTAAAATGCCTCAAATTCTTTTTGTGCCAAAGTAAGGCATATATACAAACATAAGATTTTATAGATGTGTTTTCTTCTTCTAAGACTTTTAATTTGCCTACTGATTTTTTAATTTCCACCACTGCCAAGGAATAGAAATAATAAAATAAGGATAACTCTTGGGTGAATACAGAAGTTTGGATTAAAAAAGTAAAAACAAAGTCCAAAAGGACATCTGAATATTAGTCTAAAGCAGGGGTCCCCAACCCCCAGGCCCAGGCCTTTTAGGAATTGGGCTGCACAGTAGGATGTGAGTGGCAGGTGAGCAAACATTACCACCTGAGCTCTGCCTCCTGTCAGATCAGTGGCGGCATTAGATTCTCATAGGGGCACAAACCCTACTGTGAACACGTGGGAGGGATTTAGATTGCACGCTCCTTATGAGAATCTAATGCGTGATGATCTGAGGTGGAACAGTTTCATCCCCAAACCATCTCCACCGCCAAGGAAAAATTGTCTTCCATGAAACTGGTCTCTGGTGCCAAAAAGGCTGGGGACTGCTGGTCTAAAGAATAAGAGAAAAAGAACTACTGAAATGAAAACCATGCCATTCATCATGGGACAGATAAGAAGAAGGAAGGTAAAAGGTACTGAGCATTGTTTTATTCCATCTATCACTATTAGTGAATCTATTAGTGATACTTTTTTATAATTACCTTTTCATTCTGGGACAGATAGCTGTCCTCTGCACATTCATTGTTTTGACAGCCATTCTTCTGAAGGACACCTTGGTTGTGTGGAGTTTAACTCATTTGATTTTCCTATTGGTTATATCTGTTGTTATGGGCACAGGAGATTTGGAGCAAAACATTTATTAGTACCAGTTCCTACCTTTTTAAAAAGATGCTAGTAAAAATATAATTTTAGAAATATTGGATGAGAGTGTGCTAGAATCAGCTTGAAAGACAACTAGACATAGGCAGATGGAACTAGAATCATAGAGAATTAAAAATGAGCTCTCCTAGTGCCATGGAGGCTAACACACAAATCCTTAGTCATCATCTCCAACTATTCAAATCTTGACTCCACCACGTTTTTGTTCGGCTTGACCTAGAGCAAGTTAACCTCTCTGTGCCTCAGCTTCATCTTAAAGTAGAGATAATACTGCTTCTCTCAGAGGTGTAGCAGGATTAAATGAGATAATAGATGTAAAATATTAAAACAGTGCCTGAAACATAGTAAGTACTCAATAAATGTTAGCGATTTTTTAATCATCTTATTCATAAATATAACATAGCACCACTGGGAATGGTGTAGTGGAAGACAGATTTGAAATCCAGGTAGACTTCGGCTGAAATTTTGCCTTTGCCACTTACCAGCAGTGTGAACTTGGGCAAGTTAATGTGTCTGTGACTTGGCTTTCTTTTTGGCAATAACAGAAAGATAGCAACCACCTCTGGGGGTTTTAGGAGGATGAAATGGATTAAAATATATAAAGTGATAACATGACTTTTTCCTTCCCTTTCCTCCTTCCTTGAAGACACATTGGGGTAAAGAAATTCCATGATCCCTGCTGTGCCTAAGCCACCCCAGTGGACCTGGTCTTCTTGCACCACCCCTGTGGCTGGAGGTTTGAGATACTGACAGGTATATTTGATGGCCAGAAGTAGGTGGGTCAAAGCTTCTTTAAAGTTGAATCGAACTAATTGATTAATCAGTGAGTTTGATTTAACAAGATTGAACTAACAACCTATTGTGCAGAGGATGCAGGGATGGCAGAGCTTCTTTAAACAAGAGCAAGTCCTCTAAGACAGAGACGTCTCTGTTGTAGCACCTTGAATCCCACCACCTCCATCCCAGTTCCCAAACCCTTCTGGGATCTGGCCCAGGTAGGAGTCTCTACATCCCTGCTTCCTTCTCTTCACCTGCCCCAGTGATCTTCAATTGTGGCCCTTCCTTAAGAACAGCGAAGGCTTATGGGGAGATGTAAGTTTTATCACCATAACAATTAAAAAAGTTAAGACTCACTTTAACTTTACTAGGATTTCTTATCTTGAGTAAATAGAAACTTTTGGGCAGACTAGAAGTTAAAGGTCATAGAGACTCTGAGGAATTCCTTGAAACAAAAGTTCATATAAGTTTTCTTTCCTTTTATTTAATTAATTAATTTATTTTTTTACCTTAAATCCAACTTGACTCTTTGGACCTGAGGTTGCCTGGCCTGCTTTCTGTTAACCCTCCTAACTCCTGTGCTTGTAATTGCCTGTTTCTTCTTGTCTTCCCCAACTCAACTGTAGGAGTCTCTTCCTAATGATGTTCTACAAAGTAGAGGAGTAGGATTTGAGAAAGTTAAAGACATAGTTCCTACACTCAAGACACAAGGGACTATTATACACATACTGACATTATCTCATTTCAATATGTTCTACATATTATACTGATATTATGTTTATCAATATTAAAGGAGTGGTGTCACACATAATGGCTGTATAGAATGAGACATTACTCAGCTACAGAGAGCTCAAGAAAGGTTTTCTGCAGAAGATGGGACAAGGGTAGGAGGATTTAGATACGTAATTTTTAGTGAGGGAAGGGCAGGGAACATGGCATGTTTTTGGCATTTGTGAAATATTTTGTAACTAGAGAAAACAAAATGCAATAAGAAAAACAAATAACTAGAGACTGGAAAACCACTTAGGAGTCTATAATATGATGTTTGCTTTTAAAGCGATAAGACACTCAACGAGAAATGACAGAAAAACAAGGTGTGGATGGAGAGGCAACATGAAAGTGGATCAAACAACTTATACATGGGTGCTGGCTCAGACGTGACATCTGAGGCTCCAGAACTGGAAGTTTATGCCATCAAGTAAATTCATTTATATATATATATATGTATATATGTGTATATATATGTGTGTATATATGTGCATATATTTGTGTGTGTATATATGTGTGTATATATACATACACACATATACCTTTTTGTTTTTTGTGACAGAGTCTCACTCTGTTACCCAGGCTGGAATGCAGTGGTGTGTGATCTCTGCTCACTGCAACCTCTGCCTCTCGGGTTCAAGTGATTCTCATGCCTCAGCCTCCTGAGTAGCCGGGACTACAGGCATGTGCCACCATGCCTGGCTAGTAAATTCATTAATATCGAGTCACAGATATGTCACTGTAACTCCGTGTATATATGTATATTTATATATCCATATTTTCTAAGTATTTGAATAATTTGAAACATAAGCAGGGAAAAGTGAAGGCTGTCTTACTCTACATATTCACTGAGTAAAAATATTAAATAAGAGGTTATTTCTTGTAATGTACTATGAACTTGGATCAATCCACAAGGGAATATACAAGGCTAATGTAGTCCTGGAGGCACAGATAGTAGTTTGTCAAAAAGGAAATGATGCTCCATTGAGCTTTGTAGTTATTGGACCATATATAGAGTTAGTTTATTTCTGTCCAGTGTATTTTCTTAAAGATTGAGAAACTAGAGTATAAGAGGTAGGGGTTTGCAAACCATTTTGTATGAAAAGCAGTTGAAGAACTATAAGACTAGTATTATTTTAAGATATGTGAAAGGCTGACATTTAGTAAATGGATTGATTATCCCATGATGCTCTAGAAAACTAAATTAAAATATGTTGAGTAAATTTTAGCTCCTGGTAACAGAAAACATTCTACAACTCATACAGCTCAAATGGAAAAGATTTTTTCCTGAGTAGTGCTGAGACTTTCTTCTCAGATACTTAATGACATCCCTAAGTAATTTCCACTTTGTATGGAAGTCTGGACTAGATAACATTTTCCTGTACCCTGTAAGATTTGTGATTCTGTCTTCTGATGAGAGGTGATGTAGACAGTCCTCTGTGTGCATAATAAATGGAGCCCATTGTTTCCTTCTGTTCTCAGAATCCCTTCAGTTACATTTCTGTTTTACTCACATTAACTTGGGTCTTGGCGGTAGTGCCATCTAGCACAATGCCTAGATACAGCAGACACTCAAAACTACTTGCTGCTGCATTGATTTACGTTTATGAATATGCAGAGGAATGGAAGCATAATTATCAAATTTACCATTGCTTTGAATAGTAAACAGCCACAGAGCCCTGACTCTGGCCAACAGATGTACAGACATGGGGGAGAGATGCGATAACATCCAGAATAAAACCTTAGCAAACATGGGCTCTATTATCTATGAGTAAAGTAGCCTGGCAGATTCATTAACTTTGGTGACGTTAACAGTTGATAGAATTGTTTTAGGTGGCCCAAATGAATGGAGATTCATCGTATTACCAGCCTATTTTATTCTTTGCAACCTGGCAATGAACATATACTATCCTTCCTCCATGCTTCTTTGACCTCATTCTTTCTCTTATCTTAGTGTCCAGTGTTTTACAGTTATCAGGTGAATTAATTTTTTCATAGAATATTCAAATACTTTGTCCTGTCTACTTCTCAGAATTCTAATCATCAACAAAGATATACAACTGTAATGTGCCAATGTTCACAGGAAGAGACTTTAGAAAATAACCCATATTCCTTTAGCTCAATGTACTGGGTAGCTCTTGGAAACTGTATGAAAGACTGTGTGTATGATGAGACTCTGTACGTAAGTGTCTGGAATACAAGTGCAGGTGGGCTAGACAGAGAATAATGTTCTCAACGCTTGTCAGGAGACTGTTGCCAGAGACCAGAGAAAATGGCTTCCGACTGCTTTTGTCGAACCAGCATGCAGACATCCTTGTTCTGACCCCAGCTCCCACATGTCTCTTGCCAGCCTTATCAGGGCTTCAGTTTTCCAGGAGATTCTGTGATAACTTCAGTGCTGCCCTACTCACATCCATAGAGATGTACACAAATAATCCACATTAGTTTTGATTCTTTAGTAAAATAGTATATTTCCACAAATTTCTTAGGGAAAAAACATAATTTATAAAAGCAATGCATGATCTATCTAAAAAATTAGTGAATTTGAGACAAACAAAATGAGGAAATCAAAAGTCTCTGTAGTTCTGCTCTCTAGAGTTAACCAACGAAAACAATGACATACACTCCAGGCTTTTTTCTATGCACAAAATTACATATTTGTTTTTTTTTCAAAAATGGAATCACACAATCAATACAGTTTGGCAATTTGCTTTTTAAAAGGTTAACACTGAATCACAAACATTAAAGTCTGCATGTATCTCAATTATGTGAAAGTGTTATAATTTATCTTCTGTTGGATACTTAGGTGGTCCTGAATTATCAATATTATGAATGTATTTGTTATTACTAATATACTAATGATAAACGATATTTCTTTTACAGAAATAGTCTCCCCACATTTATTGGTGGCTGAATGATTAGTGCTTCTCCCAAGTCAGGCTGTGGAATAACCTCTTTCCAAGGCTGGGGTTAGGGGTTAAAGGTGGGGAGAGAGTAATGATGAGTGCTTGGGCAGTGCCCTAGTGTTCTGGGGAGAAGCCTGGGCACTGGGCTCCCTCAGAAGAGGACTCTATGCCTTCCCACATCTGGTGACCACACTGCTGTTTGTAGAGGAGAGAGGAGAATCAGAGGAGTGTGCGCCATGTAACTCAAAACAAAAGGAGTTACACAAACAAAAGCTCAGGAGGGCATGGTGCATCGGGGAAAGATGAGGCCTTCACAGTGGCTGTGTCATAAGGAATTTGCAGGGGAGATGAGATAGATGAGATTATAGAAATAGACTTCAGATGCATCATCAAGGGGCTAGCTGAGGAGTTTGTACTTTGTTGTGTAGACAATGAAGGTTTTGATAAAGAACATTTATTCTTCAACCATTGGTATCATCAGGTCAAATTAAGATATACATTTCTTTCTAGTAATGGGTCTTGATTTTCTTTGTATTTGTGTTTTGGTCTTTGTTACATCATCTTTTAATGGTGGCACAATGGCCCAAGCTTCACTTTTCAGTTTTACCTTTTGTTTACCTATTTCTTATTTGTTTGTATATCCAAGATGTTTTCAAAGCCACCTTATTTGTTCCACAACTGTTTGTTTGGAAGTCAAAGCTGGGATCAGTGATTTGCTTAGTTCTAACATGTAGCTGGGACAATTTATAGAACTGATTCCATGAAATGATCTCTTCAAAATCATGGGTGGTCAGGAAATGGACACATGAAATCACAAAATACATTGTTACGGTTAAGTCACAACTGTAGTGTAGAGAGAAACTCCTTTCCTCAAAGTCCTTAGAAAACTCCATTGCATACTTTTTGGAATGTTTTAGCCAAGTTAAGGCTAAGGCTAAGAGATGTAGAAAGGGAAATAGAAAATTGAAGAGAGTGGTATCCTTGTAGTTAACAAGCAGAAAATCTCAAACTAAAATTTGTCATATACCATTTGCAAATTAATATCAGATGCTCTAAATTCATTTTGTAAAACTATTTGTTAGCTTATCTATAATTTATTTATTTAAAAATACTTCATTGAAATAAAACAAATGTTTGTTGGCTTTGCATTTACTATTCTTAGAAGTATGAGAAGGTCAGTTACTGATATCAGTGTTTGTTCTCCCTTAGGTGATTCTGTTTATGCATATTTGACTTACTATAGAAGTTATCATTTTTGTAGGTCTAATGTCAATTTGAATTAAAATGATTCAGTTGTCTCCATCAGTGTTTCTGCTATTGTTGATTTCTTTCTGTCAGTATTTTGCACAATAGCATCACTCTGTGGAAGGTGAAATGAATGTCATCTAGCATAGCTAATTTTTTAAAAATTATAGGATGGAAAAGGCTGCATCAACTAATTTCCCTGTTTTCTTCTTTTCTAGGTTACAATGGCCAACATTGGAATAAACGGAAATCATTCTCTGGAAACCTGTGAAACAACACTTTTTGCTCTCCGAATGGCAACATGGAATCAAATCTTAGATCCTTGGGTATACATTCTTCTACGGAAGGCTGTCCTTAAGAATCTCTATAAGCTTGCCAGTCGATGCTGTGGAGTGCATGTCATCAGCTTACATATTTGGGAGCTTAGTTCCATTAAAAATTCCTTAAAGGTTGCTGCTATTTCTGAGTCACCAGTTGCAGAGAAATCAGCAAGCACCTAGCTTAATAGAACAGTAAATCTGTGTGGGGCTAGAACAAAATTAAGACATGTTTGGCAATATTTCAGTTAGTTAAATACCTGTAGCCTAACTGGAAAATTCAGGCTTCATCATGTAGTTTGAAGATACTATTGTCAGATTCAGGTTTTGAAATTTGTCAAATAAACAGGATAATTGTACATTTTTCACTTGTTTTTGCCAATGGGAGGTAGACACAATGAAATAATGCCATGGGAGTCACACTGAAAGCAATTTTGAGCTTATCTGTCTTATTTATGCTTTGAGTGAATCATCTGTTGAGTTCTAATGCCTTTACTTGGCCTATTTGCCAGAGAACATCTTAATGCAGCCTGCATAGTGAAATGGTTATTTTGAGATCACCGCTCTGTAGCTAACCCTTATAAACTAGGCTCAGTAAAATAAAGCACTCTTATTTTTTGATCTGGCCTATTTTGCCCCTCATTGTGTAGCCTCAATTAACACATGCATGGTCATGACACCCAGAATTCATGATGGTTTGTTATAACAACCTCTGCATATTCCAGGTCTGGCAGACAGGTTGCCTGACCTTGCAATCCTATCTAGAATGGGCCCATTCTTGTCGTATTTGACAAATAGGACTGCCTACATTTATTATTATGAAGGTTGATTGTTGTTGGAAGTGTTTTTTCATGTCATAGATTAGCAATTTTCAAATAATCATTTTTTCTCTGAAAATTTTGTGTATGATTGCACAATAAATAATTTTTAGAGAAACAAAGGCTCTTTCTCAGCACATTGATGGGCAACTAGAATTACAGCAGTTTCAAAACTCTACCATGGATAATGCAAACAAACCGAAGCTACATGCCAGTGATAGGTGCAAAGAATATTGGCAAAAGGTGCTTTACCTTGAGCCATTATTTGTGTGAGAGAACAAAAGAAACAGAATCAATATATAAAATTCAAAGACTATCTCAGCTAGTGTGTTTGTTCTTTACACACGTATACACACAGACATCAGAAAATTCTGTTGAGAGCAGGTTCATTAAATTTGTAAGATGGCATATTCTAAAGCCTGTGCTACCAGTACTAAGAGGGGAAGACTGGCAATTTGCCAAGCACTTGGGGATTATTATAACAATTAACTAGGAGATCAAGAGATAATAATCTCTCCCCAAATTTTCCAATAATAATTGAGACTTTTTCTTTGCTTGTTTGTGTAATTCAACCAAAAGAATTTCAGGACTCATTCAAATTGTCCTAGGTCTATCAGAAATTAGGGTAGGTTGTCCTGCTTTATAATAGGAAAATGTATTTCTGTATAAGAGTTCTTTGCTTTCATTAACTTGGATTCATTTAAAAATTAATCTTCCCTGTTAGGCTGATTTCAGATTCTCTAGGAAATCTGTGTAATTCAATGAGACTTAAATTATTATGCTCTTAAATATCTGCTTTTGATTGGTAATTTACATTGGAAGTCATGTTAACTTTTAGTGATTTTTTTGTAAATTCCCATAAGTAAATCAAAAGGAATTAAGCAAATAGCCTCACTGAAGATTTAAAGGCAATAATTTTTCAGTAAGTTTAAAGAAGAGAAACACAAACATATTGGCACATGATATTCTTATTTTAAGGCCAGTAAATAATTAATAACACAAATTTAGTTTATTCTCATTTATAGAGCACATAGTAGATGCTCGATAAATACTTGCCAGGTTGAACTACAGACAAGAACCTCTTGGTGCAAAATGAACAGAGAATTGCAAAGTTTTGTGCAGTTTTAATTTAAACTGACAATTATAGGTTTTTGTAGTATATATGAGTGTATGTATGTATATACACGTATGGATATGTGTGATATATATTTCTATAGTGCATATGCTTTCAAAAAACTGCTGCAATTAGTGACTGTTATTACATTACATAAATGCTCTCATTTGTTTCAAGAAATCTTAAAGCCCAGAAGACCTTTCAGATGGTTTATTTGCTTTCAGCAGAGAATTTATTTCATACAGTTACTTAAGAGTGCTGATGTCTTGTGAACAGAGATATAAGGAACCATTCTCCATCCTTCCTCATCATGCTAGGTACAATGCTTCTATGAATATTTCCATGTATTTTGACTGGGGAGAGGCATGGAGAAGAAACTCTCATTCAGGGGCTCCAGGATCCTTCTCCTTGAGGCTTCTAAATAAATGGCAGAATTCTTGCTGTATTGCCATGATGTCTCCCTGGCCATGTGTACTGACTTCAGGAGATCTTGCAACATGGCCATGTGCAAGGCTTTAAGGAGTGAGAGAGATGTGTACATATCTTAGGAGGGTTATCTATGTTATCTGAGTATACGTTTGGGTAACTAAATTGGTCTTAAAAATGATGTTAACCCAAGAAGTAGACATCAAAAATTAAAAAAAAAAGGAATGTGGTTTCATTGTTTTAAGTTTTTCTTCTGAGTAAAACAAAATTATAGAAAACAAATGCAACAATGTGCACATCTGACTTAAGAGTTTTATTTCTGTTATTATATGTGTTGCATGTAGCTTGGCGATTTACTGTGTAATGAATAATAGACTGGAACATCTACCAATAACTTTCATATAAATGTTCAAAGTAGAAGTGTATTTTTTCAGGTTTCTGGAAATAAATAGTAAAATAAATGGTACAAATAGTTTCAATAAATTTACCAATTTGAGTGTTTTCAGCTCTATTTCAAAACTCATAACTAATCTGCAGAATTACTGAATTTCCTTTTGAACTGGGTAAGGCATTATCCAAGCAACTTCACATACTATTTAAACATGATTTCTTGGTAATTATATATTCTGGGCAAATAACCTAAACATGTCAGGATTTTTACAGGTGTTAGTGAATTTTTCTAAAAAGATGAGACAAAAGCAAAAATATCACGCATAGGTTTTTATGACTATGAATACAAAGATAGATAATGCTGATTCACAATTAGCTATGGGTACGTCCAAAACATCAGACCTTTTACTGATGGGTTAACTAGGTGAAAGAAATGGGCCCTTAATTTTTTTTTTCCCTAGAGGCAGAAAGTTGCTTCTAATGATCTATATAGCTAAAATGAAAAATACCTGAAAGTTAATACACACATATGTAGATATATTTGTGTTATGTGATAAATGTTTCTTGTTTGCACACTTTTGGACTTGAGAAATCGGCTTTTGTTTTGTGCCTACTCTGAGTTTAGAACCCAAATAAGAGCACTTGTTAAATATAGAGTGTACTTTTTGTTAAAACTATTGCTAGCTTCACCTGTATACCATCATTGTTCCAAATTAAATAACTGTTTTGGGTCAGAATATAAACGCTGGGAATATACATTTTATTACTTCTTAATCTGGGTGTCAAAGATTTTACCACCTGGTAAATAATGTTGGACTTCAACTTGTTACTGGCACATTTTAATAATAGAAGAAACATGTTTTTCTTTGTTATGTGAATAAATGTATGTTGTCCTCTTCATACTTGTTGGATTGTATAGAGATTAAATAGTGATATGTATATTTTGTTGTTTGCTTTGGTATGCAACTCATGTAATTTTAGTGCTTTGACTAGCTTAAAACTTCAAACAAGTAATTTTATAATAAAGTTGGACTAATGTTTTTCAAGAGTGATTATTTTTAGGAGGACCATATAAAACTTGAAACGCTTGAACCTAAACTCCCGTTTTATCTGCTACTGGGTGAGAAGAATTTCAACTTATTTTCCATTATTACCTTTTGCTCTCCCACCCTGCCCACTCTTCTGTGATATCTTCTCTCTTTCACCTGTGTCTCAACTTACCTAGGCAAGTCATAATTTAGATAGAAATCTGATTTCCCAAACCTCCAGGTTTAGATAGATCATTCAGAAAAGCCTCAATGTGTCTGTAATAAGAAACAATCTCCAAATTACAGCGCCATAAACTTCACAAAAGTTTGTATCTCCCACATGGTTCCTGTCCACTCTGAAGGGGAGCTCTGCTGCTGTAATCACTCAGAGAACTCAGGTGAAAAAACAGCCACCATTATATGTGGCTGTTTCTCAAACTACAGAGCATGGTGAATCACACACAGGCTGTTAGAATTTCCATCTGGAGGCAACATATATTTGCATACACTTCTCCAGCTAACATAAATAATGTGGCTTTACTAACTTCCCAGGGGGCAGCTAAGTGCAATACTATATGTTAGGAAAACGGAAACTAATTTGTAGACAGCACTAATGATTTCCACATTAGGTAAAAAAAAATTTTCATTCTTGTCTTCCTAATAGCATTTAAACAGAAACGATTTTTAAAAGTTGTTTTTAACATTTAGGAACATCATGGCATAGAAACATTTAGGACTCACTGTTTGTAAGTACTGACAAGCATGGTCTTGTAATCTGTAAAGATAAGGTAGAATAAATGAACTAAAAGGAATTTTAGATGGCTAAAAGGATTGTATAATAGAAAGAGGGAAATCTTGGTTCTTAAAAATTCAGGCAATTGAAACATTTCTGTATAATACTAAGCATTGTTGCAGTATTGTCTGAAATGGTTGCTTTTCTAATAAATGAAAATGACTAAAATGTATTTTGCCTTTGCACTTTTAATTTCCCTATAATAGCATATATTTACCTTGATATAAAGGTAATTTACTGAGTTCTATCAAATTATTGGAAAAGCTGAAGTACAATCGCACTGGAACAAGATAAAACTGTACACTTCTTTTCTTTTCTTTTTCTCCAAGTGGGAATAGTGCCTTCATTCTGAACTCAAACATGACAGTACATGAAGTAAGTCAGAAACTTGGTAAAATTAAGTCTTAGCAATCTTGAGATGTAGTTTCATATAAACCAAATGTTGTGTTCTGAGCTTCAACTGAAAGTTATTGCACAGGATTTTTGGCAGAGCTGTCTTTCTGCCCTGCATAAATATAAACTGAAAGCAATGTGATGAAGATATGATATGTGATTATGAGAAAGTCATTTGAAGGTTTTTATGCTATTAGTCTCATATTTGCTAAAGTATATTTTCAGTAAACAATCTAGATAGTTTATGAGAAAATCATGAACATTTCACTTTATATTTATCTCATAATAAAGAAGAGGCAGAATACTGAAATCTGAAGGAACTATATCTTAAATTTGAAGTGCACTTTAAATTTTAACAAGGATCGAAACTCAATCTTAGTGTTTCACATTTAACTTGAATTATTTTCAATGTCTGATTTGTAAAACCCCAAATTAACAAAATGCATTGTGTTGTTGTAGTGCTAAGCTCTACATTAAATGAGGTAATCTTGTACTAGTATATACTTACATAATTTTAGTTTTAGAAAGTGAGGCCATGCTAGACATACTGTTGTATTGAAAATTTTTATTTCAATAGTCCATGTCAGTACATAAAAGTATTCTTTTCAACAGCTAGATAGTTGTATTAGTCCCTTTTCATGCTGCTGATAAAGACATACCTGAGACTGAGAAGAAAAAAAGGTTTAATGAACTTACAGTTCTACACAGCTGTGGAGGCCTCACAATCATGGAGGAAGGCAAGGAGGAGCAAGTCACATCTTACATGGATGGCAACAGGCAAAGAAAGAGCTTGTGCAGGGAAACTCCAATTTTTAAAACCATCAGATCTGGGGAAACCCATTCACTCATGAGTGGCATGGAAAGACCTGCACCCATAATTCAATCACCTTCCCACTGGGTTCCTCCCAGAACACATGGGAACTGTGGGAGTTACAATTCAAGATGAGATTTGGGTGGGGACAGAGCCAAATCATATCAATAGTATTACATAATATGAATTTGTATCATAATTTAAATAACAATTTCATTTGTTTCCAGTTATTTCCTTTTTTCTTTTCTTTTTCCTTTTTTTTTTTTTTTTGAGATGGAGTCTTGCTCTGTCACCCAGGCTGGAGTGCAATGGCGTGCTCTCAGCTCACTGCAACCTCTATCTCCTGGGTTCAAGCAATTCTCCTGCCTCAGTAGCTAAGATTACAGGTGTCAGCCATCATGCCCAGCTAATTTTTTTGTATTTTTAGTAGAGACGAGGTTTCACCATGTTGGCCAGGCTGTTCTTGAACTCCTGACCTCAAGTGATCTGCCCACCTCAGCCTCCCAAATTGCTGGGATTATAGGCATGAGCCACTGTGCCCAGCTCCCTCTTTCAAATAATGCTATTTCAATATGTACGTTCTTATATTTCTATCTTAGCAATTTGCAGAATCACCAGATTAGACATGCTCATTTTCAATGTAGATATGTACTGCTAAAATATGTATTGTGTACTCCCATTCTCTTCTAAGAAACAATGTTTGCTTCTTGGTATTAACCACTGTGTATTTTAGCAATCTATTTTTACCAGTTTAATAGACTAAAATTAAATCATATTTAAACCATACTTTGTGTTACTTGTATATTCCATTGCTAATAAAGTTGAGGCATCTTTTCATACATTGGTAAGTCATTTATACCACTTCTGTGAATTTCCTGTTCTTGACTTTTTTCCATTTTCAATGTTTTTTTTTGACTTGCAGTAAGACTGTGTATATTAAGGATATTGACCTTTTATTTTTTATATATAATATTGTTTGGCTGTGTCCCCACCCAAATCTCATCTTGAATTCCCACATGTTGTGGGAGGGACCCAGTGGGAGGTAATTAAATCATGGGGGCAGGTCTTTCCCATGCTTTTCTCATGATGATGAATAAGTCTCAGGAGATCTGATGGATTTAGAAATGGGAACTTCCCTGCACAAGCTCTCCTTGCCTACTGTCATCCACGTAAGATGTGACTTGCTCCTCCTTGCCTTCCACCATGATTGTGAGGCCTCCCCAGCCATGTAGAACTGTAAGTCCAATAAATCTCTTTCTTTTGTAAATTGCCCAGTCTCGGGTATGTCTTTATCAGCAGCATGAAAATGAACTAATACAATATATGTTACAATTTTTTTTCCAGGCTGCCATTTTATTCTGCAGTGAGGGTATTTTGTTGGTTTGTTTTTTTACCATGTAAGAGTTTTACAAAATTTTACAAAGTTTTAAGTGAGACTTATCTTTTGTAGATTCTTTGATTTGTTTCCTGTTTAGAAAACATTTCTCTCCTCAGAAATTATAAATATATCCCCATTGTCATTTTCTACAATTAGAGTTTTGTTTTATCTTTAGTTTTTCTAGATTTTATGGAATTTTTTTTTTGTGTCTCATGTGAGTTAGAAATTTTGTTTTCCCATAAACGTATAGCCAATAGACACCCCAATAGTTTTTAAGCTACATACTTGAAATCTTACTTTAGGTAGTGTATTAGTCCATTCTCACATTGCTATAAAGAACTACTGGAGACTGGGTAATGTATAAAGAGGTTTAATTGGCTCACAGTTTCACAGGCCATATGGAAAGCATGACTGGGGAGGCCTCAGGAAACTTACAGTCATGGTGAAAGGGAAGCAGGCATGTCCTACATGGCTGGAGCAGGAGGAAGAAAAAGAAGGGGGAGTTGCTACACACTTTTAAATAACCAGATGTCATGAGAACTCACTATCATGAGAACAGCAAGGAGAAAATCTACCCTGAAGATCCAATCACCTCTCATCAAGCTCCTCCAACACTGGGGATTAAATTCAACATGAGATTTGGGCAGGGACTCAAATCCAAATCATATGAGGTAGGTTTCTGTGACAGTCACTATGGGACTGAACAAAGGAGGACGAACGCCACTTGTGACAGTTACTACTAGACTGAAAGAAAGAGGATGAATGCAGTAATGAAAACTTAAGACAAAAGAATCTGTTTTAAAGAAGGGGTCAAGGGGCTCCTTGCTTCTAGTGGGCAAAGGCCTTGAGCTTCCATGGCCCTCTGTATTTATTGGGTAGAAAGAGCAGGGAGGATGAGGTAATGGTTGGTCAGCTGCTTGGTTGATCACTCATTCACATTATTGCTAACAGGCTTCAGATGTGCCTAATCACAAGAAACACTTGCATCTGAGGCGTGACTGCCCTCAGCACTCCCTCTGGGTGGCAGACGCAGTTTGTCAGTTTGCCAACATTCTGCATTTATGAGAAGAGTTTGCTGTTTACTCGTAAAGCCTCCAGTGGTATACTGAGCTGATCACAACCCTCATTCTTTCGGCCTCCAACAGGTTTCCATTAGCCTTTTTGAAATATTGAATTTATCTCATCTGGCCTCTGTTATTTACTCAGATTGGGAAACACTAGTAAGACCATAAAATAATAAAAGTAATACTACCCTTAGTATTCAACATTGACCTTAAGACCTATCACAGGTTTTTCCAGTAAAGAACATAATTTTATGCAATACCATTTTCCCTTTTTGCCAGATGTCTGCTATGACCAACAGCATTGAGTTTCCAGATGGCTAAGTGGGGGTAGTTAGGAGCTGTATTGGGTTGCTAGGGATGCCATAACAAAGTAATGCAGACTAGGTGGATTAGAACAGAAATGTATTTCCTTACAGTTCTGGAGGCTAGAAGTCTAAGAACAAAGTGTGGGCAGGTTTGGTTTCTTTGGAGGCCTGTCTCTTTGTCTTGTAGATGATTATCTTCTCCCTGTGACTTTATATGGTCTTTCCTCTGTGTGTGTGTGTCTATGTCTCAATCTCCTCTTCTTACAAGAACACCAGTCACTTGATTAGGGTTTAGTCTAGTGGCGTTATTTAATAAGTATCTCTACAAAGATGCTACTTCCAAAAACAGTCACATTTGGAGGATTTGGGATTAGAACTTCAACGTATAAATTTTGGCTGGATGCAATTCAGTCTGCAACAAAAGTATAGTTAGTGTTGTTGAGATAAAGCTATGCTAACTGGTCCACACAGGTATTGAGCCTGTTAACTTGGGTTTATTGGCCCTACAGCTAATCTAGTCGCTCTGAAACATTAGCATGCAACTTTTTAGATGGAGGATTTACTAAATCAGATGGTGGGGTCCCACATCAGTGACTTAATTCAGTTGGTCTAGGGTGGGGCCAGATAATTTACATTTCTAACCAGGTCCCAGGCAATGCTAATCTGAGGAACAGACTTTGAGAACCACTGGCCAAATCAACTAGGCTAAGCAGCTATATGGCATGATATGAAATATATAATAACCATGAAGATTTTTTTGAGACAGATTCCACTCTGTTGCCCAGGCTGGAGTGCAGTGGCACAATCATGGCTCACTGCAGCTTCAACTTCCAGGCTCAAGCCATCTCCCACCTCAGTCTCCTGAGCAGCTGGGTACAGGTGCACACCACCATGACTAGGTAATTTTTAAAAAATTATTATTTATTTTTTGTAGAAACAGGATCTTACTGTATTACCCAAGATGGTTTCCTGGGCTTGAGCAATCCTCCCACCTTGGCCTCCCAAAATGCTGGGATTACAGGCATGAGCCACCTTGCCCAGCCTCATGGAGCTTTTTGATAATGCAAAGTTGCTCCACTCTTTTAGTACTGGCAATTTCATCAGTTTCCTAAATTGTATTTTTTACCTCAACACCAAACCATTTAGACCTGAAAAATGTAAAAGCTGTGCAGAAAGGGGCAAGAACATGAGATTATATCAATTGACAGTAAAAAATGTACATAAAAAAACAAAACACATAAGTGAGTCAAGGGTTAGCTGGTCTAAAATCTCTTATTGGTTTCAAAAGGATTATTGTCATCATGTAGACAGGCAAAATTCCCATAGTCATCTCTGGGAATATTGCTTATATTTTGTTATTCTAACTAAAGCTTTTCTTCTTTTTAAAAATTCCAGGTCATTTGGATTAATTTTACATTTTCATTCTTACACTTTCAATGTTTATAATCTTCTTTGATCCTTGTATTTTCCACTCTTGTTTTAGTCCAGTTGGTCTTAAGATAATTTCCTACTCTAGTAAAAGAAGTCTTTAATAAGTTGTTGGCTCTCCATGGGGATACTGGGTATTTATTTTCCAAATAAAATATAAAGCTAATCCTTTTCTTCTGGAACAAGTAAATTATTATAATGGATTTTATTCAAAATAATTAGAATGACAGTTGAGAATAAATGAATCAAAACCAAATAAAAATACTTGAACACAAAATGCCATTCTAAAGACATTAAAAATACAGAGTCTTTTATGCAATTCCAAATACATGGTATTTCAAAGGTAAGGAAAAACAGAAAAGCTAACTGCAGAAGCAAAAGTCCAGGCTATGCTTTTTCAAGACATTATTTCCATCCAGGAAATTTTCTCTCCTTCCTAAGAAGAATATGTCATTGGCTACTATGAAGTTTACAAAGAATATTAAACATACACACAGATTAAAATGTTTTAGTCATTTTAAATGTTATTGTTCTGAAATCTCCATGCTAAGTATCCTAATTCATAAATTGGAACTATTCAAGGAGTAGAAAATGGCAATAGTATACAGTTTTTTTGAAGACTGTGACATTTGTCATCACTTTATGATTTGGGTTTTATAAGATTAGTGATTTCCTCACAGAGCTACTCAGAAGAAAATATAAAACAGGAGCTAAAAAGTGTGAGAATTAAAGAAGCTAAAATTAGAAGTATTACATAGTTATTTGCTTTCCTAATTGTGGGTAAGCAGATATTAAAATTGTGCTTTAGTGAGGCTTTCAGAGATGTCTTAGGAAATAATGGCATTTTCCATGAGGTAAAATTCTCCAGAAAATCTAGCTATGGCTCCTGAGGCTCTTACCCTTTTTCTGATTTGTGGCACACTTCTTCCAGCCCTTATTAATCATACTAATCAGAAACTTGTGATACTCAGAAAAGGTTTTACAAGAACCCCATGTGCCAATGCCCAGAAGTACGACAGAGCTTAGAATTATGTGGTGGTGTGCTTTTGGGCTGTAATATAGTCCAACTGTAGAATCAACTGGCTTTTGCCTTCTATGTTCCCTAGTCATGTTGTTAGCTCATCGTCTGTGCCTGTGAAGGTAGATAGCTAGTCCTCTACTGATTTAAGCTGATTTATGGCTTATGTCCTACTAAATTGTAAACATATTTTGAATCAGCTGACCCTTAGCAGAATAGTCTACCATGGATTGTAATTCAATTCAGAATTAAGACAGCAATTCATTCTGACCTAATGAGGCAACATCAACCACTTAGCCCATGGACTGGAAGTGCTATCACTCCCTTGTACATGTGTTTAGGAACTTTCCAGATTCCTGGAGGAGGATAAGTATGGGGAAAGACAGGGGGAAGGATTTTAATGTCTGTAGTCTCAGAAGAAAAACTTGCAGATTTCAAGAATAGAAGATGATCTGCCATCATATTACAACATTGCCTTTGGAAATAATTTAACTCTCATTAAGTATTACCAGTAATTCTTTACAAGATTATAACCACCCCCTGAAATTCAACTTTCAATTGTAATTCTGAGTAAATTTTGCAAGTAGGTAAGAGTGTCATTATCAAACTTTAAAATATTAACACCATCTGAAAAAAAAGCCTGTGGTTAGACCTCCGCTTGACTAATGGCATATTTTTATTTATAGATACAAGCCCTTTGCTCTAATAATAAAGAGATGGTAGGTGGTTATTGAGTCCCAACATGTGAGCTTCTAACTTTGCTTCATTGCATTGGCCACTGCAGGCAAAGTATCATCATGCCTTAATTGATGTATAGCTGTCTGGGTGTTTTTTTTTTAACCCCTACCTTTTCATTCCCCTAAGGGTTACCACTGAGTTTTGAATTTTCTCCTAAAGTATAATTATGACTGCTGTACTTACCTGTTTTGAATTATTTTTATCCTTCATTGTTTACAGAATAAGATCCAAACTACTTAGCATGATAATCAAAGATCTTCATTATCTTGTCTTTAGTGGATCCTTTCTGGAGAATCTAATCAGCCTATAAATCACCCTCCCCTCTGTGAGATTTCTGAGTCTTTTTCTGTCATGATCAGAGGTGTTTACCAGTAACTACGTTTATACTCTGTGACTGCCTGGATTTGACCATGTTTACACCTGTTCATTAGCCATAAAAATAAGATTTTCTTGCCTGGAAGTTTTAGATTTGTAACCTTCACAATTATTTAATTTGATCCTTACTGTGGTATTATTATATCAGTGTATTATTATGTCATCTTAAATAGACAAAAACACTACAGCTTGAAGAAACTATTTGCTAAAATCCCAGAGAGAGGATTAAAACATCAGCCTCTTAAGATTCAGGCTACACTGCTGCCATGAAAAAAAACTTAAAATATGGTGTTATAATTAAAAAGCCTAATTTATAGGTTGGACACTGGTACCATTATTAAGAATTCCATTTGTCTAATGTTATTTAAAAGTAACTGGGAAGTCCTAGCCAGAGCAATCAGGCAAGAGTAAGAAACAAAAGGCATCCACATAGGAAAAGAAGAAGTCAAACTATCTTTCTTCATAGATAATATGATTTTATACCTACAAAACCCTAAAGACTCTACCAAAAGGCTCCTAGAACTGATAAATGACTTCAGTAAAGTTTTAGGATACAAAATCAGCGTAAAAAAACTTAGCATTTCTGCACATCAATAATGTTTAAGCTGAAAGCCAAATTAAGAACATAATCCCATTTACAATAGCCACACACACAAAATAAATCGCCTATGAATACATCTAGCTGAGGAGGTGAAATATCTCCACCTGGAGAAAACATGCTAAAAGAAATCAAAGATGACACAAAGAAATGAAAAAAAAACATGCCATGCTCATGGATTGGGCAAATCAATATCATTAAAAGGGCCCTAACTGACCAAAGCAATGTATAGATTCAACACTACCCCTATAAAACTACCAAAGTCTTTCTTCATAGAAATAGAAAATAACTATTCTAAAATACACATGGAACCAGACAAGAGCCCAAATAGCCAAGCAATCCTAAGCAAAAAGAAGAAAGCCATAGGCATCACAGTACCTGACTTCGAATTATATTGTAAGGCTACAGAAATAAAAACAAGATTGCACTGGTTAAAAAAATAAGAGACACATAGACAAATGGAAAAAATAGAAACTCAAGAAAAAAATAAAGCTGCATACCTATAGCCATCTGATGTTTAACAAAATCAACAAAAATAAGCAATGGGAAAAGGACACCCTATTCAATAAGTGGTGTTGGGTTAGCCGGCTAGCCAAAAGCAGAAGATTGAACCTGCATCCTTATCTTCCACCATATGCAAAAATTAACTCAACATGGATTAAATATTTAAATATAAGACCTCAATCTATAAGAATCCTAAAAAAAACCTAGGAAACACCATTCTGGACATCGGCCTTGGGAAAGAATTTATGACTAAGTCCTCTAACACAATTACAACAAAAACAAAAATTGACAAGTAGAAGCTAATTAAAGAGCTCTGCAAAGCAAAAGAAACTATCAGCAGAGTAAACAGACAACCTACAGAATGAGAGAAAATATTTGCAAACTATGCATCCAGCAAAGGTCTCATATCCAGAATCTATAAGGAACTTAAATCGACAAACAAGAACCAAATAAAACCATTAAAAAATTAGCAAAGAACACGAACAGACATTTCTCAAAAGAAAACATACAAGCAGCCAACAAACATGAAAAAATGTTCTATATCACTAATCATCAGAGAAATGCAAATCAAAACCACAATGAGATACCATTCATTGCACAGCAGTCAGAATAGGTGTTATTAGAAAGTCAAAAAACAACAGATGCTGGCAAGGGTGAAGAAAAAAGGAAATGCTTATGTTACCTGATGGAAGGTCTTGTCTACGAGTTGTCCAGGTTCTTGGTGTATTCAACAAAGAGTTGAACAAAATGCAAAAAGAAGGCAACAAAAGAATGAAGCAATGAAAAAGGAAGCATCAAAAGTGAGATTTATCTAAATGAAAGTACACTGCAAAGAGTGGGAGCAGGCTTGAGCAAGTAGTTCAAGAGCTCTGATTACAATGTTCTTTAGCGGTTTTACTAAGCTAAAAGAATTTGGTAACAAGCCTAAGTGCCCTTTAGAGGCCTCCAATTGGTTACACCCTATGAAGGATTGGCTGGTGACCAATCAGAGGCTAAGTAGAGACTAGGCCTGTGGTCAATCAGAGGCTGAAGTGGAAACTTCTGTCTTGTTATACAGGAGCAGGCTGTCTGCTGCCTAATCTTTCCTAGAACTAGATGCACCTGCGGTTCTTTTGCTTCTCCCTTAACCCTTGGTTATCCTAATTCTCTATTCTCCTACCTCACTTATATATACACTGTTGGTGGGAATGTAAATTTGTTCAGCCCCTGTGGAAAGCAGTTTGGAGATTTTTCAAAGAACTTAAAACAGAACTATCATTCAATCCAGTGATCCCAATACTGGGTATACATCCAAAAGAAAACAAATCATTCTACCAAAAGACACATACGTTCATTGCAGCACTATTCACAGTAGCAAATACATGGAATCAACCTAGGTACCCATCAACAATGGATTGGATCAAGAAAATGTGCTACATATACACCACAGAATACTACACAACCATAAAAAATAACAAAATTATGTCATTTGCAGCAACATGGATGCAGCTAGAGGCCATCATCCTAAGTAAATTAGCACAGAAACAGAAAACCAAATACAAAATGTTATTGCTTATAAGTCAGAGCTAAACATTGGGTACAAATGAATGTAAAGATAGGAGTAACAGAAACTAGAGACTATTAGAAGGTGGGGGGTAGGACGGGGGGCAAGGACTGAAAAGGTAACTGTTGGGTACTATGCACAGTACCTGGGTACCTGGGTGATGGGATCATTTGTAGGCTATACTTCAGCATCACACAATATAGCTAGGTAAATAAAGTGCACATGTACCCCCTGAATCTAAAATAAAAGTTGAAAAAAATAAAAGTGTATTTTATGTTTAGTATACTACCCCAAATACTACTCATCAAATTTTTTGTCTTTCCAGAAATATGCCTAGCCACTTTATCTCTGCATTTTAAACATATTAACTAAAAAAGTCAAGGTAAATGTATATGTAAAAATATTTATTTACAGTTCATAATTATCTTTAAGAAATTTTTGAGCAATAAAGTCACTTGACATTATTGATGCAAGTGTACTTCTATACCAATTGCAAGAGGCAGCTGGGAAAGGGAGAGATGGATACGTGTATGTAAAAGGAAGAGAGGTGGGAAATATATTTTTAAAAGTATACTCTATCCTAGGTATTGTACTAGGTATAATTTCTTAATCCTAAAAAAAAGAGACAAGTATTATTATCAGTATTTTACAATGAATCTGAGGAAAAGTGTCTTGTACATTTCTAAAAGGATTTATACTTTTTAATTTTTCCCAGAGCAGATAAGAGGCTTTTAGTGTGCTTCAGTCACTTGGAAATAGCGAAATAGTGGGAAAACACCAACTTACATGGTTTGGCTATGTCCCAACCCAAATCTCATCTTGAATTACACTCCCATAATTCCCACGAGTTGTAGGAGGAACCTGATGGGAGATAATTGAATCATGGGGACAGTTTCCCCCATAGTGTTCTCCTGGTAGAATAAGTCTCATGAGATCTGATGGTTTTATCAGGGTTTTCTGCTTTTGCATCCTCCTCATTCTCTCTTTGCCTGCTGCCATCCATGTAAGATGGGACTTGCTCCTCCTTGCCTTCTACCATGATTGTGAGGCTTCCCTAGCCACGTGGAACTGTAAGTCCAGTTAAATCTCTTCCTTTTGTAAATTGCCCAGTCTCGGGTATGTCTATATCAGCAGCATGAAAACGGACTAATACACCAACTCTATTTGCTTTAATTCAAAAAAGAAAAAAGGAATTTACTAGAATAGTGAAGGATACCCCAGATCCTGGGGAGGTGACAGTTGATGAACAGCTCCCAGGACAGCATCAGGCTGATAAAAGTGAGTGAAGCTCCAGCATGAGCGAGGGGCAGAGGCTCCCATTGTGACTCACCTTTCCACTAGGGATCCAAGCAACCCAGGCCAAGGGAGAGCACCTTGTTTCTCCAAAGCCCTGGGGGAAATGTTGGGAGAAGTTTGGAGATGCAGAGAGGGAAAGACACTGGGAAAAGCTGTAGGCATTTTCTCAGATCCAGGACTTAAACAGGATGCCAGTTTTCACCTGGGCTCATGCAAAGTAAGCCATTTTTTGGCAACCCAGCAGTGTGGCCAAGCAAGCATTCCAGTCAGGTCAGAGATTGGTGCACTTACTCTGGAGTGGGACAGGACCCCACAGCCAGAATTGAGTGACAAATGTGGAAAGCATCCCAGCAGTAGGCTGTCTACTGCTAGGATGGGCTGTCTTCCATCACAGGCCTGAAGTGGGAGGGGAGTTTCTGAGGCCATTTTTTTCTCCTAGATGGTGAGATCTGCAGCCAGGGTCAGCTTTGCATCCTGGAACCAGTCTGTGTGTGTCATTGCTAGGTGCCCCAGCCTACTTCCTGAGATCATGGTGCAGTAGCAATCTCTCTGTTTCACACCCAGGTGTATCTCCAGGTGCTTGGAGCACCCTCTCACCAGGATTAGCAGCCTGAGCTGCCCCTCTCTTCCTGTGCAGAAATCCTGGTGCAGTAGCACACTCTCTGTTCCACACATAGCAGGCCTCTGGTGCACCTGCCCTCCTGGAACAGGAAGTTGAGCTGCCATCCCCGACCCATGTAAAAAACTTGGTGTAGTGGCACTCCCTCCACTCTATACCCAGATATAACGTCAGGCATTTGGCACACCTGTTCCCATAGATTAGGATCTTGGGCTACCTCTCCCTTCCCATGCAAATACCTTGTGGCAGTGGTTTCTCTGCTTCTTCCATGGACATATCTCCCAGGATGAGGTGCACCTGCACCCCTAGAGTAGGTATCTGAGCCACGCTTCCCATCCCCTGCAAAGACATTGTTGCAGCACCAGTTTCCTCCTTGCCAGAGCAGATTTCCAGGCACTTGGCACGTGCACTAGCTTGGATTAGGAGCCTGGGCTACCCCTCTTTTTAGATGCAGAAATCTTGGTGCAGCAGCGTTTTCTCCTCTCAATGCCCAGACCTATCTCCAGGCATTTGGAGCACCCATTCTTTTAGATTAGAAGTTTAGGCTGCCCCCTCATCCCCATGCAGAGAACTTGGAGCTGAGGATGTTTCTCAACTCCATGCCTAGGCACACGTCTGGATGCTAGATGGCTGTGCACTGGATCCCTTGGAGCTGGTATTTGTGCCTGCCACTGGGGGACTTATAGGTGGGCCAACCTGGTCCAGCCCTGCCCAGCTTGGTCCCATTCTCCAGAGCTGAGCCGGGAGCCCAAGGCAACAGAGCTTTTTCTCAGTAAACAAGGAACCAGGTATATACCCATCGGTATTGGCTACACAGCCAGGTCTTACCCAGAAAAGCCACCAACTGGCCTGCAGGTTGAAGGGCGCAGCACAATAGGAAACCTGCTAACACAAGTGCACAACACTGGGGAATGAGATAGGCTCCCTGGGACCACTGCCACCTCAGTCTGCTAGGAGGCATTGAGCCTGCTCACATGCCCAGTACATCACTACTACAATCAACATTTGGGAAAGCCACCATGCAAGGCTATCTGCAACCAAGGAACTTTATGCAGACTCTTTGCCACGGAGAACACTCAGAACCAGAGATCTAACCCCCAGCGCAGTCTTCACCTAATGAATGGGAGTTACAGCCTGCCGAAGTCCATCTTGGGCCAGTGGAAATGTGGGCCAACACCAGCTGCTGAAGGTGGCACCGCCAAAGCTCAGGAACCGATGTGGAGAGGGGTTCATCTCTTGCCCTCTGCCTCTCTCCTGAGTGCACTGCTGATGACTTGGCAGTGGCTCTTCCCACTGGGGCCCACAGAGTCAAGGTTGAAAGAGACTGCTGGGGTTTCTAAGGCGGCTTTACCGCAACTAAAGGCAAACACACTCAGGGGAGGAAGCTTTTCATGCTTCTCCTTTGCCTCCGCCCCACCCCCTCTTCCTGCCCGCTCTTACTCTTAAGTGCCACCTACTGGATTGAAGCCTGAATTACACCATCAAACAAAAATACATTGCTGCAACAAGCAAAGCCTGAGAAAGCCACTGCACGAACCTATCTGCAGCCAAAGAACCTGCACAGAGCCTTGGCACCCTGAAAGCACCCAAAAATGAAGCCAATCCATACATAAAATACTCTACAGTCATATTCCCAAGGGAAAACAAGAATAGAAAATCAAAAGGCTTTATCCAGATGATAGCAAATTCAATAAAAAAGTGCCAGCTTTCTCAGATGAGAAAGAACCAGCACAAGAACTCCAGAAATACAAAAAGCCAGAATGTTTTGTCACCTCCAAAGAATCCATCTAGCTCCCAAGTAATGGATTCTAACAAGAATGAAATGTCTGAAATGACAAATATAGAATTCAGAATACGGGTGGCAAAGAAACTCAATGAGATCCAAGAGAAGTTGAAATCCACACAAAACCAGAAAAACAATCCAAGATTTGAAATAGAACACGACTATTTTCACAAAGAACTTCTGGAATTAAAAAATTCACTGGAGGAATTTCTAAATACAGTTGTAAGCCTTAAGAATAGACTAGACCAAACAGAAGAAAAAATTTCAGATTTCAAAGACTGTATCTTTGAATCAAACCAGTCAGACAAAAACAAAGTAAAAAGAATTTTAAAAAATGAACAAAGTTCTCAAGAAATATGGGATTACGTAAAATGACCAAATATATGACTTATTGGCATTCTTGAGAGAGAAGACAAAGCAAGCAACTTGGAAAACTTATTTGAGGATATAATCCTGGAAAAATTTTTCAATGTTGCTGGAGAGGTCAACATGCAGGTATAAGAAATCCAGAGAACTCCTACAAGATAATATGCAAGATGACTATTGCCAAGTCATATAGTCATCACATTATCCAAGGTCAAAGTGATAGAAAAAATATTAAAGACAGCTAAAGAAGAGGGTCATGTTGTCTGTAAAGGGAAACCCATAAGATTAACAGCAGACTTCTCAGCAGAAACCTTGAAAGCCAGAGAAGATTGGGGGGCCCACTTTTAGCACTCTTAAAGGAAATAAATGCCAGCCAAGAATTTCGTATATCTGGTCAAACTAAGCTTCATAAACAAAGGAGAAATAAAGTATTTCCCAGACAAATAATGGTTAAGGGAATTTTCACCCCCCAGACCAACCCTACAAGAGATGCTTAAGGCTTAAGGGAATTCTAATTATGGAAATAAAACAATGGTACTTGCCACCATAAAAGCACATGCAAACACATAGCCCAAGAACCTTATAAGTAACTACATCATTGAGACTACAAAGGAACTAGCTAACAGCACTGTGACAGGAATAAAATCTCACATATCAATATTAATCATAAGTGTAAATGACCTTAATGCCCCACTTAAAATACATGAAGTAAAAATTTTGGCTAAAAACTCATCCTTTTGCTGCCTTCAAGAGACCTACTTCACATGTAACAACACCCATAGACTCAAAGTAAAGGAATGGAGAAAGAGCTATCACACAAGTGGAAAACGAAAAAGAGCAGAGGTCAATATTCTTCTATCAGTTAAAATAGACTTTAAGCAAACAACAGTAAAAAAGGGATTAAGAAGGGAATTACATAATGATAAAAGGCTCAATTCAACAAGAAGATTTAAGTATTCATTTTTTTCCCCAACGAAAGCTGTTGAAGGAAGATTTAAGTATTCTAAATATATATGCATCCAATATTGGAGCACCCAGATTTATAAAACAATTACCTGTAGACCTAAGAAAAGATGTTGAAAGCCACACAATAATAGTGGGGGACATCAAAATTCCACTGATAGCAGTAGATAGATCACTGAGGCAGAAAACTAACAAAGAAATTCTGGACTTAAATTTGACACTTGACCAATTGGACCCAATAGTCATCTACAGAATACTCCACCCAACAACCACAGGATGTACATTCCTCTGATTTGCACGTGGAACACACTTTAAGATTAACCACGTGCTTGGTCATAAAGCAAATCTCAATAAATTCAAAATAATTAGAATCATACTAAGCATCTTCTTGGACCAGAGTAGAATAAAAATAGAAATCAATATCAAGAGAAACTCTCAAAACCAAACAAGTACATGGAAACTAAACAACTTACTCCTGAATGACTTTTGGAAAAGCAATGAAATTAAGGCAGAAATAAAAGAAATTCTTTGAAACAAACAAAAATAGAGACACAACATACCAAAACCTCTGGGATATGGCAAAAGTGTTGACATGAAAGTTTATAGCCCTAAATGCCTATATCAAACAGATAGAAACGTCTCAAATTAACAGCCTAATCCCACAGATTAAGGAACTAGAAAAAGAAGAACAAATGAAACCCAAAGCTACCAGAAGAAAAGAAATAACGTCAGAGAAGAGTTAAATGTAAGTGAGACCCACAAAACCATACAAAGGATGAATGAAATGAAAAGTTTGTGTTTTGAAAGGATAAACAAAACAGATAGACTGCTAGGTAGATTAACAAAGAAAAAAGAGAGAATAAACACAATGAGAAATAAGAAAAATAACATCACAACCAATCCCACAGAAATATAAAAGATGCTCAGAGACTGTGTGAACATCTCTAGGCAAACAGACTAGCATACCTAGAAGAAATGAATAAATTCCTGGAAACACAACCTCCCAGGATTGAACCAAGAAGAAATGGAAATCCTGAACAGAGAAATAACAAGTAATGAAATTGAATGATTAGAAAAAAAACCCTATCAATCAAAAAAGCCATTCAAATGGATTCACAGCTGAATCCTACCAGATGTACAAAGAACTGGTACCAATCCTATTGAAACTATTCCAAAATATTGAGGAGGCGGGACTCCTCCCTAATTCATTCTATGAAACGAGTATCATCCTGATACCAAAATCTGGCAAAGACATGACAAAAAAGAAAACTACAGGCCAATACCACCGATGAACACAGATGCAGAAATCCTCAATAAAATACTACCACACTGAATTTGGGAGCACATCCAAAAGTTAATTCATCATGATCAAGTGGGCCTTACTCTTGGGATGCAAGGTTGGTTATATATGCAAATCAATAAGTGTTATTCACCACACAGAATTAAAAACACAAGTCATATGATCATATCAATAGACACAGAAAAACCATTCAATAAGATCCAACACTCCTTCATGATAAAAAGCTCTCAACAGACTAGGCATTGAAGGAACATATCCCCAAATAGTAAGACCCATCTATGACAAATCCACAGTCAACATCACACTGAACAGACAAAAGCTGGAAACATTCTTCTTGAGAAATGGAACATGACAAAGATGCCTAGTCTCAACACTCATATTCAATATAATACTGCAAAACCCAGCCAGAATAATCAGGCAAGAGAAAGAAAAGGCATCCAGATAGGAAAAGAGAAAATCAAATTATCTCTGTTTGCTGACATTATTCTATACCTAGAAATCCTTAGAGATTCACCCAAAAGATTTCTAGACTTGATAAATGACTTCAGCCAAGTTTCAGGATACAAAATCAATGTACAAAATACAGGAACATTTCTATACACCCATAACATGCAAGCTGAGAGCCAAATCAATACTTCAATTCCATTTACAGTAGCCACAAAAAAGTACCTAGGAATACATCTAACCAAGGAGGTGAAGGATCTCGACACAAAGAACTACAAAACAATGGTGAAAGAAATCATACATGACATAAACAAATGGAAAAGCATTCCATGCTCATGGATTAGAAGAATCAATATGGTTAAAATGGCCATACTGTTCAAAGCAACGTACAAATTCAATGCTATTCCTATCAAATTACCAAAGTGATTTTTTCCCAGAATTAGAAACAAATGGTAAAATTCACATGGAACCAAAAAGAGCCCAAATATCCAAGCAATCCTAGTAAAAAGGACAAAGCTGGAGGCATCACATTACCTGATTTCAAACTATACTACAAGATAACAGTAACTAAAACAGCAGGGTACTGGTACAAAAATAGACACAGACCAATGGAACAGAATGGAGCTCACTGAAATAAAGCCACATACTTACAACCAGCTGATCTCTGACAAAGCCGACAACAAATAAATAATGAGGAAAGGATACCCTTTCAATAAATGGTGATGAGAAAACTGGCTAACATAATAAGCAGAAGAATAAAACTTGACCCTCTATGTATCACTAAATAAAAAATTAACTTGAGATGGATTACAAACTTAAATGTTAGACTGTTACATTCTAGATTTTATTCATCTGGAATGGAAATTATAGAAGAAAACTTAGGAAATACTATGCTAAACACTGGCATAGGCAAATAATTTATGATGAAAGCCCCAAAAGTAAATGCAACAAAAACAAACACTGACAAGTGGGACTTAAGTAAACTAAAGAGCCTCTGCACAGCAAAAAAAAAAAAAAAAAAAAAAAAAAAAAAAAAAAAAAATTATCAACAGAGTAAACAGACAACCTACAGAATGGGAGAAAATATTCACAAACTATGCATTTGACAAAGGTCTAATATCCAGCATCTATAAGGAGCTTAAATAAATCAACAAGAAAAAACCAAACAACCCCATTAAAAAGTGGGCAAAGGACATGAACAGACACTTCTCGAAAGAAAACATACAAGCAGCCAACAAACATGAAAAAGTGCTCTACATCACTAATCATCCAAGAGATAGAAATCAGAACCACAATGAGATACCATCCTGCACCAGTCAGAGGCTATTATTAAAAAGTTAAAAAAAAAAAAAAGAGATGCTGGAGAGGTTGTGGAAAACAGGGAATGTTTATACACTGTTGATGGAAATACAAATTGTCTCATCCCCTTTGGAAAGCAGTTTGGAGATTTCTCAAAGAGCTAAAAATAGAGCTACCATTTGACCCAGCAATCCCATTATGGAGTACATATCCCAAGGAAAAGAAATCATTTTAGCAAAAAGACACATGCACTCATACGTCTACTACAGCACTATTCACAATAGCAAAGGCATAGAATCAACCCAAGTGTCCATAAATAGTGGATTGGATAAAGAAAATGTGGTACATATACACCATGGAATACTATACAGCCATAAATAACAATGAAGTCATGTCCTTTGCAGCAACATGGAAGTAGCTGAAGGCTGTGATCCTAAGCAAACTAATATAGAAACAGAAATGCATATATCACAAATTCTCACTTATATGTGGGAGCTAAATTTTGGGTTCCCGTGGACATAAAGATAAAAACAGTAGTCACTGGGGACTCCAAAAGTTGGGAGGGAGGAAGAGAGGCAAGGGATGAAAAAATTCTTATTGAGTACTGCCTTCACTATCTGGGTGATGGGATCAATAGAAACCCAAACCTCAGCATCATGCAACATATCCTTGTAACAAACCTGCATGTGTACCTCCAAATCTAAAATAAAAACGGAAATTAAAAAAAGACAAATGGAAAAAAATAATGAAAGGCTTTGCACATTCATTACATCATAACTTTGCTATTAATGTTAATTTTGCAGAAAATTATGTTAGCAAAAAATAAAACAACAAACAATAACAACTAAGAAACTAAAACAAACAAATCAAAAAACCAGGAGAATTGTTCTGATAAAGTTTTGGTAGTCAGGATGTGAGAGACTCTAAGGTAGTCAAGTCTCTCCAGTGAGATCTGAATTTACCTGGAGTCTTGGGCAAATTTAGTGACTGTGAATTACTGAACTGTGGCATATAAATGTGATGGCCAAAGTTTGAAAATCCAGTTTTAAACTATCTGCACCACTTTCATGGGTGTAGATGGAAAAGGTTATTTACAGAAAAATCACGCAGAATTTATTAGTCCAGCATTTGAGGTTTCAGTTACAGAAATCACTCCGTCCTAGTTATTTGGTAACATTCTTATTCATTGGGAATGGCTATAGTGCAATACTCATGTTCTCTCTTTGACTCTGCTATTTTGTGCCTTCAGGATTCCTATATTCACACACTAGATTTTTAAACTGTAATATATGAAAAAAATAGCTCTTAATTGATGCTGTTTAAACATAATTTTCCTTGGTCAAAAACTTTTGAGAAATTCATTCTAATTTTTTTTTTCAGGGCATGTCAAAATCTACACTAGGCTAAAAACCTGTTTAACTTTGTTTAAAGACTTGACAATATATTAGCTACAGTAAAAAATGTTTTGCTTGACATATTAGGTTGACATAAAAGTAATTGCATTTTTTGCCATTAAAATTAATGGCAAAACTGCAATCGCTTTTGCACCAAACTATACTTACTGCAATTTCTTAACAAAGAATGAATTTTTTATTCTTTGGGAATGAAAGTCCTTGATAAGAAGTAAAACGTAGTCTCTTGCTGTTCTTAGTTATAGTTTGTGACTTTTTCTGAGTACTACTACCTTAGATACCAATTAAATCAGAATACTTCTAGAGCAGAAAGCGATAAAATACTAAAGGTTTTAGGAGTCATCAATGCTACTATGTATATTTGATCTTTGAGACAATAACTCAAGATAGCTTATTGACTTCTGAACAATCACATTCACCAAAAAGAAGAATTACCAAGAAGAATGAAATAAAGTCACTTAGGGGACTGAATGAAGTAATGCTTACATTGTTGCTTTATTTTCCAGTGTTTACTTGCTTTTTCCTTAAGAGAATTATATTTCTTGCTCTCACATTCTGAAGAAGTGCTTGATGTGGTTTCACCCTTGAATGTCTGAGACAGTAAGTAACCAAATAAGAAGGTGTTACCTGGAAGCTAGCTGAGAAGGAAAATGTTCTCAATATCTAATATAGATTTAAGAAATTTCTTCCAGCCAGCAGAAAATTTTTATCTAATACAAAATATGAACAACGTATCCATCTCTAATTCTTCTGCTTGCTTTTCCTACAGCAAATTATGTAAATCCAAGCATTGGTTAATAGTGAAAACATGTAATTAGCCCACAATATTAGGAAATCTGGTTCCCAGGATTAGTTACAACCAAGGGCAACCCAGTGGAAAGGCACAGTGTATTAAATATGTCTTTTACCAATTAAGTAGAAAATAGAGCAAACAAAATGGAAAAAGTAATTGGAGTATATGTCTCTCAGGCTAACTAGTTCATTTCTTTTATATGTCTGTTTGATTCCTTTTACATTCTTTTAGGATATGCATTCCTGGAAATATCAAAGATTAAGCTTTACAGACTATCAGACACGTGTGAGAATAACCACAAAAAAATCTTTTTTTTCAACGATAATATCATAGCTATGGTGCCTTTTTGTTGTCAATTACTTGGTGATACGGTTTGGCTGTGTCCCCACCCAAATCTCATCTTGAATTGTGGCTCCCATAATTCTCACATGTTGCAATAGGGACTCAGTGGGAGATAATTGAATCATGGGGGTGGTTTCTCCCTTACTGTTCTCATGGTAATGAATAAGTCTCACGAGATCTGATGGTTTTATCAGGGGTTCCCTTTTCTCTTGGCTCTCACTTTCTCTCTGGCCTGCCACCATGTAAGACGTGCCTTTTGCCTTCTGCCATGGTTGTGAGGCCCCCCTGCCCCAGCCACATGGAACTGTGAGTCCATTAAACCTCTTTTTCTTTATAACTTACCAACTCTCAGGTATGTCTTTATTAGCAGTGTGAAAATGGACTAATACACATGAAGAAGTAGAATGACTGATTTCAGCCTGTTGCACAATTTGAGGTTTTTGAATGATCAAAGTTTTCCAGAAATGACTGTTGCTCTTTCTGACTTCTGTTAACTCTTCCCTATGAGGCCGAAGCAAAAAGAGAAAGAAGGAAGGTGTACAATGGCATCACCACATCCATTGGTCAACTCACAGGACTGAAAATTTTCAATTTGAAGTGGGTCATTTTTCCAGTGACTCTTGAAGGGAAGAAAAGTTTTTCCTACCTAGTAGAAAATATCAATTCACTGTTAGATTAGAGTAGTTTAATTTTTTTCATGGTGTCTTTGGATGAGTAAAACTTTCAAATTTTGATGAAGTTGTTTTCTTTTTGTCATATCCAAGAAGTCTTTGTCTACTAAAAGGGAAGGATATTCTTTATGCTTTAAGAGCTTTTGGTTCTAGGTTTTATGTTCAGTCTATGAACTTTATTAATTTTTTTAATATGTAGTAGCTAAGGACCAAGGTTTGTTTACTTTCATATGACTATCTAGTTGTTTAAATGCCTTTTGTTAAAAACACTTTTCTTACCCTAATGAATTCTACTGGTATCTTGATGGAAAACCAACTGAATGCATATGTGTGCACTTATCCCTAGACTCTATTATTTTTTTCCATTGATGTATCCATCCTATGTCAATATCACACTTTTTGCATTACAGTAGCTTTACAACAAGTTTGGAATCAGGTAGTGTAAGTCCTTCAACATTTTTCTTCTTTTAGTTTTTTTTTTTTTTTTAGCAGTTTAGGTCTTCTACATTTTAATATAAATTTTAGAATCGGCTTATCAGTTTCTCAAAAAAAATCCTGCTATAATTTGATAGTGATTGTGTGGAGTCTAAGATCAATATGGAAGAATGGACATATTAACATTGCTAAATCTTAATGGAGATTTGTTTACAATCTTAACAATTTTAATAGCCTTCTAATCTCGGAATATGCTATATCTGTTTTATAGTTCTCCTTCGATTTCTGTCAGCAATATCTTGTATCTCTGCTCTTTTTCATCTGTCAGGTAGTCTGGAAAATGTAGTTTTCCTTTTGGTAGTTACACACTTTAACCATAGCAAATTAATCAGCAATTTGGATCTTCTAATCAAATAGATTCATTTAAGGAAACAAATTCTTTAATTCATAGGTGAAGAATGAGGAACAGGTTTCAATAGTCTCAAACTGGCTGAAATAGTAAATACACTTTCCTTTAGACCTGCTAGCTTTTGGAGGAATAAACCTAGAAGATTCTGTTTCAAAGAAACTGCAATAGACAAGTCAAGGTTGACTTAACTGTCTAAGTTAGTCAGCAAACAATTAGAACTATCAAACATGTGCTCCCTAAAACAAGAACCTAGATTCTAAGAAAAAGATAAATAACACAAATTAATTTCTGAGAGGGAGCTTGTCATAGAAGAGTAACAGATATTTAAACAAATAATGTTGCTATATTGTGATAAATGTGACCTTAGAAGAAACTACAAGGAGCTGAAGTAACATGGCAGAGAGAAAAGGGCTAACTTCCATTTGTAAAGTTCTTTAAAAATGGGAACAGAGATCTTGCATGAAAAAACCCAGCATAGTCCCTGGTACATATTAACAACAAATTAATGTAAATGACTGCCACTAACAGCTTTAGATTTTCATGCATAGTCTGTTTTTATCACCAATTCTGTGGTATTACTACTACTATGCTTCTACAAATGGAGGCCCAAGGAGGTCAAAATTATACTGAGCTTTTTGGTAAGAGGCAGAATTAATACTCAAATATTAAATTTTAATACATTATTAATTCTTATATACTTTTTACCAAAAATGTTTACAAACAGAGAGCAACCATTTATCAGTTCTGATTTTTCAGTTACCTAATAAATCAATACCTTTATTGCCTGTCACACTATTTTGAATAAATATTACAAAATTAATAATGGAAATAATTCAACAGTAAGAGCAGAACCAGTTGAAATAATAATGCTGTTTTTTTTTCTTTTTTTTTGAGAAAGAGTCCTGCTCTGTTGCCGAGGGGCGTGATCTCTGCTCACTGCAACGTCCACTTCCCAGGTTCAAGCGATTCTCTTGCCTCAGCCTCCCAAGTAGCTGGGACTGCAGGCTTGAGCCACCACACCTAGTTAATTTTTGTATTTTTAGTAGAGATGAGGTTTCACCATATCGGCCAGTCTGGTCTCGAACTCCTGACCTTGAGTGATCTGCCTGCCTCAGCCTCCCAAAATGCTGGGATTATAGGCATGAGCCACCATGCCCGGCCAATAATGCTGTCTTAATGCATCTTTCCCAAAACCTTAAAATATGTAAAAAACTTGGTTATTTTAGATTTTATGTGCCGTTTTGATAACAGGGTGAAATAAAATAGATTGTACTTTGAAATTTCTATACCAGTTTGGAGCTCTATAGATAACTTTCTCATATGAAGAATAATGCTAATAGGAGAAATCTGTATTATGGTGCTCTTGTGAAGATTTTATAACATTTATTTATTTCACAAATATTTTGAGTACTTACTATAGTTGTGTCTATCTTATCAATTGAATTTGTCTAAATAAATACAGTTTCAATTTATTAGGTCTTCAGGATTGAGAGTAAGTTCAATTTTACACTTTCCCTCTAACATATTCTTGTGCTCTTGTCTTCTGTCACCAAGTTTCCAGACTAAAACTTAGGTGGCAACTTCAAAAATAGAAGACAGAGAACACAGAACATAACTCAGTGTCCGAGGAAATAATGTTGTTGGACTGGTATTTTGTTCATGGAAAGTCTTCCCAAAAGCAGTGATGATATTTACTTCTGTGAAGATTTTCAAAAACATCACTGATTTTTTGGCAAAGCCCTGACTCGAAACAGAGTGACTTCTCTGAATTGGGAGGATCTTTTATTTACACGGTGCTGATCTGAGTAGCAATTTTTCTCATCCTGCTACTGGTTTGATCACTAGAGAGATTTTGTTTCCTTTGACTTCAAGATCTCGGGAAGCTCAAAAGAAGGAAATGAACCAATAAAACACCTAATTGGTTTTATTGTATGATGACGTGACCAATTACTGTCTTGTCTTCCTCTGTTTTCATTTTTGATAACATCCAGCAGCTTGTAAATGTGACAGATTACATGCTACTTTGTCGACATGTAAGCCTCCGGAAAGGCCTGTGGTACATCTCAACAGGATTGAGAAATTTCTATGTTACATTTTATCCTCAGTCTTGCCATTTATTTTAGTTAGTTAAAACAAAACATTCCCTTAGTGAAACGTTATCCTAACATGGTTGTTATATCAAGATTAATAGATACATTACATATACCATATCTACTGCAAAGAATAGAAAGAATCCAACTTTTTCTGCAGACACTTCATTCTTCAGGGATGTTTGTGCATTCCCTTTGTTAGCCACTTGAGAATAAAAGTCCCCCCGTCAAAAAAATGCAAAATGCAATTTGCCAGTCCTTTACAGCTTGAAACCGGAAAGAACATGTAGAAACACATCAAATTAGATATTTTATTAAATCATACTTAAAGGGAATTTCACATGTTGTGAAAATAGCTTTCGAAGTATTTATTTCATTTAAAATCTTAAGCTCTAAAGGCAAATATTAAACAACAAGTATAAAGATATTTTAAGTTAAGCTTTGTACTATAATATAATTTCACATCATTATAGACGGGAAAAATTTTGGAGACCAATGTAAAAAGTATATAAAAATGTAATTTTAGGAGTGACATGTTTTTTAGTGTTATCTGATTCATAGGATAAGCTGTCCCAGACAAGAGATTAATTCTGTGTGAATGGACTTTGTTTCAATTCAGATTGTGAATATTATAAAAGAGTTCATATAAATTTTAATAATGAAAGAAAAAAGCTAAGGTTTACTTGGTTTAAAATTTTTTTAAAAAAAATAGAAATGGCCTTTTATATGATTTTGATGTCTGTCTTAAGAGAAGAATAGCAATGAAGAAAAAATCTGCAGCATTGAGTTCTCAATTATGTTCAATTCTAACTTAAAATATTTTTCAGGTAAAATTGGATAATCTGTTATGAGAGTATTGGAAAATAAACGAATATAAATCTTATAACTGTTCATTTTATCTTTGCCTTTGTAAATAAAAATCTTAATATATCAGGCAAAAGTTTATTTTTATTTTAAAAATAATGCCATGTCTATCTGTATTATTAAAATTAGTCAAATAGTTACTAAACTTCAATAATTTATTTTTATTATATATGTTTAAGTTATACAACATGATGTTTATACATGTATAAATGATTCCTGCAGTCAAACAAAAGAACATGTCTGTCACCACAGTTTCCATTTTTTGTGTGGTAAAGGGACCTAAAATCACTTTCTTAGCAAATTTTCATTATGCAACAAAATATTATTGCCTATATCATGCTGTATATTAGCTCTCTAGACTTATTCATTCTTCATCACTGCTACTTTGTACTGTTTTACCTACATTTCTTTATGTAACTACCCTACCCTGCCCCTAGTAACTAATTCATGGTGTCACAAATGGCAGGGTCTCCTTCTGTTTTAGAGCTGAATAATATTCCACGTGTCTAACGCATACACATATACATACCACAATTTCTTTCTCCATTCATCTGTTGAGGGACAGTTGGGTTGTTTACATGTCTCAGGTACTGTGAATAATGCTGCACTGAGCACAGCAGTTCAGATATCTCCACAAAGGGAGATACCCCTTTGGGTATATACTTAGAAGAGAGATTTCTGGGTCATGTGGTAGTTCTATTTCCAATTTTTTTTTTTGAGGAGACTTCATACCGTTTTTCTTTTATTATTATTTTTTATTATACTTTAAGTTCTATGGTACATGTGCACAACGTGCAGGTTTGTTACATATGTATACATGTGCCATGCTGGTGTGCTGCACCCATTAACTCATCATTTACATTAGGTATATCTCCTAATGCTTTCCCTCCCCCATTCCTCCACCCCACAACAGGCCCTGGTGTGTGATGTTCCCCTTCCTGTGTCCAAGTGTTCTCATTGTTCAGTTCCCACCTATGAGTGAGAACATGTGGTGTTTGGTTTTTTGTTCTTGCGATAGTTTGCTGAGAATGATGGTTTCCAGCTTCATTCGTGTGCCTACAAAGGACATGAACTCATCCTTTTTTATGGCTGCATAGTATTCCATGGTGTATATGTGCCACATTTTCTTAATCCAGTCTATCATTGATGGACATTTGGGTTGGTTCCAAGTCTTTGCTATTGTGAATAGTGCCTCAATAAACATACGTGTGCATGTGCCTTTATAGCAGCATGATTTATAATCCTTTGGGTATATACCCAGTAATGGGATGGCTGGGTCAAATGGTATTTCTAGTTCTAGATACTTGAGGAATCGCCACACTGTCTTCCACAATGGTTGAACTAGTTTACAGTCCCACCAGCGTGTAAAAGTGTTCCTATTTCTCCACATCCTCTCCAGCACCTGTTGTTTCCTGACTTTTTAATGATCAGCATTCTAAGCGGTGTGAGATGGTATCTCATTGTGGTTTTGATTTGCATTTCTCTGATGGCCAGTGATGATGAGCATTTTTTCACGTGTCTGTTGGCTGCATAAATGTCTTCTTTTGAGAAGTGTCTGTTCATATCCTTCGCCCACTTTTTGATGGGGTTGTTTGTTTTTTTCTTGTAAATTTGTTTGAGTTCTTTGTAGGTTCTGGATATTAGCCCTTTGTCAGATGAGTAGATTGCAAACATTTTCTCCCATTCTGTAGGTTGCCTGTTCACTCTGATGGCAGTTTCTTTTGCTGTGCAGAAGCTCCTTAGTTTAATTAGATCCCATTTGTCAATTTTGGCTTTTGTTGCCATTGCTTTTGGTGTTTTAGACATAAAGTCCTTGCCCATGCCTATGTCCTGAATGGTAATGCCTAGGTTTTCTTCTAGGGTTTTTATGGTTTTAGGTCTAACATGTAAGTCTTTAATCCATCTTGAATTAATTTTTGTATAAGGTGTAAGGAAGGGATCCAGTTTCAGCTTTCTACATATGGCTAGCCAGTTTTCCTGACTGTTTTTCATCTAGTTGTACCAATTTACATCCCACCAACAGTGCACAAGGGTTCACTTTTTTCAATATGCTTGCCGATAGTTGTTATCACTTATCTTTTTGATAACAGCTATTCTAACAGGTATGAAGTATGTTTTGATTTGTGTTTCCCTGATTATTAGTGATGTTGAACAGCTTTTCATATACCTGTTGGCTATTTGTATGTCTTCTTTGGAAAATATTCTAGTGCTTTCCTATTTTTAAATTAGGCTATGTACTTTTTTTTTTTTTTTTGCTATTGAGTTGAGCTCCTTCTAAATTTTGGCTATTAACCCTTTATTAGATATATGATTTTCCAATATTTTCTCCCAATCAATATGCTACTTTTTCATTTTCTTGGTTGTTTCCTTTCCTGTGAAAAATCTTTTGAGTTTAAGGTAGTTTCACTTATTTATTTTGTATTTTGTTACTTGAGCTTTTGGTGTTGTATTAAAAAATTGCCATGGCTTATGTCAATAACCTTTTCCCTATGTTTTCTTCTAGGAGTTTTATGATTTCAGGCCTTATGTTTAGGACTTTAATCCATTCTGAGTTGATTTATTATATGGTGAAAGAAAAGGGTCCAATTTTATTCTTTCATATATGGATATAAGGTTTTCCCAACGTCAGTTATGGAAGAGGGTGCCCTTTCCCTGTTAGGTCTTCTTGGTGTCCTTGTCAAAGGTTTGTTGACTATATATGTCTGGGTTTATTTCCAGGCTATTTTGTTTGCTCTGAAGATGTTTTATATGTTCATGGAAAATGCTTAAATAATTCTGGAATATGTATATTTAAAAATATTCCTAGAATTGAATTTCATAACCTTTTAAAAGTAATTTATTCCAATGTTTAAATTCCTTTAGTGTCAATAATTGCTTCCTTATAACTAATGGAAATTGATTATGTGTGTATTAAGTTGTTTATCAGTCTCTATACATTAACTCTGCAGCTAAAAATAGAGAATGTCTCCAGGAAGTCGAAACTGAAATATTCAATTAACTAGTCAACATTTCCACTTGAATGTCTAGCATTTTAATTATGTCCAGGCCTTAAGTAATTGTTCCCCCTATGTCCCACAAACCTGCCAATCTCAGATTTCTGTATCTCAGTTAATGATTCCTTCAGATTTTTAGTTATTCAGGTTAAATAATCTTTGATCTGTATCCTCCATTAAGTCCATCAGAAAATCCTGTTGGCCTTTCAAAATATATCCTATTCTAACCCAGTACCCAGATATTGGTTTCTCCATGCTATTCTTGAAACAAAGTAACCAAGGACCCTTAGAGAAATGGTTGTTTCTAGGGCTGGGACAGGGTAAACATAAGATAAGCCTGCAGTATCTTGTAGTTACAGAAATTAGGGAGGTGCTAAAAAACAAAAACTAGGATATGTCAAAGGAACTCAGGAGCTCAGTAACAAATAAAAAATGTAGTTTTGGATTATAACCCAATGTATAAAATAAATATCTATGCATCCATACTGAAATAAATACATGATTAAATAAATAATGGAGAAGAGACAAATTTTTCTTACATAATTCAAAATAATACATGGATAATAATATATGGAGATATTTCCCATTCCATAAGAGCTGAGAGTGAAGATGAGGGTTGTTTCAGCGCATTTATGGTCTTCACTGCCTTTATAATTTTATGAACATCTAAGGATGGATTATTTATATTTTCAGCTTCCCCCATTTTGATGCAATGCTGGATATGCTTTAGCAATCTGACTTGCCTTCATTTTACTTTAACTTACTCAGGTATGGCAGTGACCCATTTATCTTTTCTACAATCTAAAATGTTGAGATTTTAGCACACATTTCTCCCCAAATTATCCTGTACTGTACCTATCTAACCAGAAATCATTTGTTTCTAGAGAAAATATAATAATTTTGGGGGGGCATTTTCAATATCATCGAGAAATGTGTATAGCAGTGCTGTGGACTGAATGTTTATGTCCACCTAAAATTCACACGTTGAAATCTTAATTCTCAATGTGATAGTATTTGGAAGTGGAGCCTTTGGGAGCTATTGAGGTTGGTATAAAAGTTATTGCGGTTTTTGCCATTAAAAGTAACGACAAAAACCACAGTTACTTTTGCACCAACCCAATAACTATTAGATGGGGTCATGATAGTTATATCGTCATGATAGGATTAGTGTTCCATACAAAAAGACAAGAGAAAGGTTGTTTCCTCTGTCAGCTCTCTGCCATGTGAGGCTACAACAAGAAGAAAGCCATTTGCAAATCAGAAAGTGGGCCCTCATCAGACACAAATCTACTGGCCCCTTAATCATGGACTTCCTAGCCTTTAGAATTGTGAAAAATAAATGTTTGTTGCACAAGCCACCTTTTCTATGGTAATTTGTTATAGCAATACAGACTGACTGAAACAGGCATTTATGAAAATAAGGAATTAGTACAGGTCTAAGATTGTGAAGGAAAGGTGGGTGATTCCCTGGGGAAGCAAGTGAAATGGAGAACTGAGAGTTTCTTGACAATTTAGGCCAAGAAAACCACTTCTATTTCAATTATATGAATAGTTCAACTGAAAGTTCCTTATTGAGGAGGAAAGATAATAATCTAGATAGTTTCCTCCTAAATTCTCCATAATTTATTCCTATAGTATAATCTAAGTAGAGTGTTTCCATTCTTGGATAAGTTAAGGAAGGCCAAGTCTAGAAAGAATTGATAACCAATTACCTGGCGAATTGGGTCATACAGTCAACCTAGAAGAAATAGTCATATTTCTTATATCATCAAATAAAATGATAGTTCAACTGGATATCTGGATAACTGGATTTCTATACGTTTACATTTTATTAACAAAAAAATGCAGAAAAATCCCAGACTATTCAGTTAAAATATATAACAGAAAGTCTCTATAGCAAATTATGGTGCATTATTAAAAAGATAGCTGGTTTCATCAAAGATTCCAGGGGATAATTTAAATGTCTAGTTGGAAGTAAAGCTTATAGTTTTTAAAAATTTAATTAAACAAAAATGTGGATATATGTGTTGGCATAAAGATTGAAAATTGCAGTCTAATGGATAAATATAGATGTATAAAATAAAGATGAATGCTGCTGTATTGAATTGGAGGTAAGAACTAGATGGCAGGGATGTAGATATCTGTTTATTAAATTTGATTTACTTTAATATCATTGCTAATTTCCTTAAAAGGAGCAAAATCACATGGATTACATTTCTGAATGACAGTAAATTGGAGAAAATCTCTATTTCAATAATGCCTGAAAAATCACAGAGTTAGAAATCTGCAGAGAATAGTGAAAATATACTTACAAGTAGAAAATAGGAAATGCAAAAATAAATCTGTTTTTATTTTTAGATGACATGAATGTCTATGTAAAAAACCTTAAAATTCTACAAAAATCTTAGAATTTATGAGTTTAGCAATGTCACAAAATACAAGGTCTACACACAAAAATCAATTGTATTCCCATAGCCCACAATGCACAATTAGAGTTTGAAATAAAAACATACCATTACAGTGGCACCAACAAAAATGAAATCCTTATGTAGAAATCTAACAAAATATGGACAATGTCTGTATGCTAAAACTACAAAAATTAATGAAAGAAAATATAAGAACTCAAAATTAATTTGGAGACAAGATTGTGTTCATGGGTTTGAAGACTCAGGTAGTTAAGATGTCATTTCTTTCCAATTTGATCTGTAGATTCTACATAATTATGATCAAAATTCTAGCAAGTTATTTTACACATATTAACTAGCTGATTCTTAAATTATATGCAATTATATGACTTGGAAACAGCAGAATGATTTTGAAGCAGAACAAAGTTGAAGCACGCACATTATCTTATTTCAGGACTTACTTAATATAAAGCTACAGTAATGAACATTACTACAGTAATGAGACCAGCTTCCTGGGTGTCTGATCTGTCCAGTCACACAGGGCCATGTGCTCAGAAGCACTCCATACTTGGTGTAATGCTTTACTGTCACAGTCTTGGGATTCTTAAACATTTTTGAACACAGAGCATTACATTTTTATTTTGAATTGGGCCCCACAAATAATCTAGGTGGTATTGCACAAAATAGACTAATACAAATATAATTAAATGATTTCTGACAAAGATATGAAGACAAACCTTCATACATTAGGTAAAGGATTGTGTTGGAAAAATTGGACCTCTACGTACAAGAAAATGATCTTTGACAACATACCTCAGACCCTATATAAAATTTAACTCAAAATGGATGATAGACCTAAATGTGTAATGCAAACCTATAGGATTTCTAGAAGAAAGCATAGAAGAAAATTGATGAGATCTTTGCTTGGGCAATTAGTTTTAGATACAATACCAAAAACATGGCTCATAAAAGAAAAAAAAAGCTAAATTGGACTTTTCAAAATTAAAGAGGACTGATAAGAAAATAAAAGGACAAGCCACAGATTTGGAGAAAATATTTATAAATCACAGATCTGGTTAAAGACTTGTGTCCAGGATATACATAAGGAACTCTTCAAACTGAACATTAAGAAAACAAACAACCCAATTTTAAAATGGTGGTGTATACACCTAGCATTCAATTCTGTTTTCAAGTATAGATCTTATTTCTTCTTTTTGATAAAACTTATCAGGCAAATGCTGCAGTCCAGCTCACTGTTTGTCCTACTTTATCGCAGTTTGTAAACTTTAGTTTTTTCTTCAATATATTTGCTTTCCACCTCTATCACTTTTGCTCAATGCATTTAAATAATATTTATTTCTTCCTGTTGCAAGAACAACATGAGTATATTAGTTTGCTAGGGGTGACATAAGAAAATACCACAGACTGGGTGACTTAAACAGAAATGTATTTTCTCACGATTCTGAAGACTAGAAGCACAAGATCATGGTGCTGGTAGGGTTGATTTTTTCTGAGGGCTCTCTCTTTGGCTAGCAGGAGGCAGCCTTCTGTGTCTTCACACGGTCTTCCCTCTGTGTTTGTCTGTGTTCAAATTTCTTCTTTTTATAAGGACACCAATCATGTTGGATTAGGGCCCACCATAATGACCTAATTTTAACTTAATTACCTCTTTCCAAATGCAGTCAGATTCTGGAACCTCTTTCCAAATGCAGTCACATTCTGAGATACTGTGAGTTAAGACGTCAGCACAAGAATGGCGGGGCACAGTTCAGACTATAACAATAAGCTTTTTAAGTCTTGAGACGGCACTTAGGAAATGATGGTGGCATTTTCCTCCATCCAGGTTTCCTCACAGTCATGTCAAAATATAGATCATAACATCATATCTGTAAAACATGGGCCCTGGGAAGAGACAGTGGCAGAAACAGTGCAATACATTCCTTAAATTCATTTCATTTTGTCCTAGGCGTGAAGAATACTACATGCTAAAACCTACTCCTGATACTACTAGTAATAGTACTCCTAAAACCTCATGCATGATTCTGTATGTCCTTTCCTAAATGCTGGAGGATGTCATTGCCCAGGGCAATCCCAGAAGCCATGTGCTGAAGATGGTGGAGCCCTCTTCAGCTTGGGTCTCTAAATGACTGTATGAAGCAGAGGGCCGCCCTCCCTCTACCCACCGGCCAGTTTGTGTCGTACTGTTTCGTGAGCTAAGAATACAATTCTCTTGGTTTAACCATTGAGATATAGGGAGAGGTTTCTGTAGCAGTCATCTGCCAGGACTACTCAGATTAACTGAAGATTTTGATGAACAAATTGACAATGAATGAAACAACTTCAAGTCATTATCAAGGGAATAAATTACTTCAAGTGTATACAACATTTAGATGATTTTACGAATTTTGAGTCCACATTTTTAAAACAGAAAAGTTTCTGTAAAATCGGGCCCTGATATTAAAAAATGACTTGGCAGCATAGGTTCTCATGGGGGACGACAGCGTGCACTATTATTATTTACATTTTAGAGATGAGGAGACTGAGGCATGGAGAGCCTCATACAACTTTGCACTGCTGGTAAGAAGCTAGTGCAGCTGCAGAGGCTGGGCCTGCAAACCCCACACTGCACACTGCTTCTTATTGCTACAAGGCACTGTTAGACACTTCGTGAATTCTTGGATCTATTGACAAATCAACAACTGCACTCTTGTGGTTATTAAGACACCCAGGCATCCTTGAAAGAAGAACAAGTGATAATAACTTGAATTTTGTGTGATTAATCATTTTGTGCAAGCCATTCTAGCTTGAAATTGCTTTTCAATGATTCATTATCCATGAAGAACTGTGGTATATAGTTTGTTTCCACAGTTAAAGAAACTCTCCTCCAGATTCATCTGGAGAAGCTGGGTCTTCTTTTCCTGCAAATTGCTTCAGTGCTGCTAGCTCAGCATCACTTTCTATCCTTACTGCACATTCAAAACAAATGGGAATTTTAGAATTGTCATACAAAGACTGATTAGCAAAACTTAGTAATTCAAATGCAGTGCAAAGTCCCAGAGATATGTCAATCACAAACATCTTTAAGTTGTATTCAAACCTTGAAGATTTATCTCTTACTAATTTTAATAAAATAATGAATCTAATATAATTCAGATAGAAACAACCCTCAGTAGCAAAGTACTCTGCCAACTTTCATTTATTCATCAAATATTTATTGCCCACTCATTCTGTGGTAGGCACTGTTCTGGGTACTTGGAATATATTCTTGGCAAAAGAAAGAGTCCAGATCTTACGGAACAAACTGCAAATGTTTTCCAGTGAATAATGCATTATAATGTCCCTGGAAGAATGTGGATTCCACTGGCCTTACATTTTTTTTGCAAGAATGCCATGCACGGGGTATACACATGTAATGGCATGTCTAGGGAACATTACATTAGTGTGGGCCAACTTGGTTCCAACCAGCAACACTCCTGGTAACCTGCATGTTGTCTTTAGGAAGATAAATCACCTCTAAGGCACAAAATATATTTTCCTTCTGGGGAGTGGAAGTATCAAAGGTCTGTGCCTTCCTTGGAGATAATCAGAAAGTTAAACTCTTCAGAAAGTTGGGTAAAATGTGGGTAAAAATGAGAACACTGGGAGGTTGTTCTGCTGCCAACCAAACCTAGAAATAGATCTACTGGTTTCTAAGATCTGGACTGTATCAGAGGCAGTCTTTTATCTAGGAGGGAAAATGGAGTAAGCTTGTGTGTTTCTCCAGATGGAAAAATCAAGCAGTCTAACTGGCTTCTCCGGGACTCAAAAGACAGATAGGGGCCAGGGACAACCCAAGGCTCATATGCCTGCACCAATTGATTTCTGTGGCTCTGGGATAGCAGGGACCTTGAAGGGCAGTATATGCCTGAAGGCCTTCGACATCAAGATTCAATCTTGGGCCCAACATAGGTCCTTTTACCTCCCTCTGAGGATCATGTACTGGCTCACACTTCTTCAAAGGACCATGCCCGCCCATGCCAGAGCTGTCAAAGAAAACGTGAATTTGCAAGAGGAGCCAGAATAACAGCTGATAATAGATACCAGAGGAGGGAAATAAGAGGAGCTTTGTGTTTAGATTGTATGTGTCCCTTGGGTTCTTTTAAAAAGCAGAGGAGGAAGGGGTAGGAGATATAGCTCAAAAAGCTATTGCTGAACTACCTATCAATCCATAAAAGGGAATTGAGCTGCTTTTATTTTATTTTGGGAACAATTTTAAAACAAATGTAACATCTAGGAATCTCCAAAATTTGGGGATATTTAGATCGGTTAATATTTAAAAAGTAGAGAGAAAAATTAGCATTTGTTGAATCACTTCCGTATGTTGAGTATTGTACTAAATAATTTTATCTCCATAAATTTTTATCAAATTGATAATTCTTGAGTGCCAATGTTTAATTTATTTTATATTTGCCCTGATTCATTTTAAGACCCTGGGCCAGTATTTATCTGTTCATCCATCCATCCATCCATCTTCCTGTCTATCTACATATGTATTTTTGATGTGGGTATTTGTGTGTGCATATCATAAATAACTAGAACTGTAGCTTTCTACTTGCTCAGTAGAATTCTCGTAGTCCAAATCTTGCAGAAGATGTTCATAGGGCCAAAAATATGTTAAAATGTTTTTCTAATTAATAAATAGTTATAGAAGGCTTTACTTTGCTAATATTATTTAAACTCTAAAACAATCCTGAGAGTTAAGCCTTCCTAAAAAGCTAGGAAGTAATTTCGGTGACTTTCAATCCTACCCTGTATGGTTACAGTCATTACTGCCAGGTAAGGACTTATGAAAGAGGTGACATTAAATCTTAATTCTTTTAAAAAGGATAACTACATTCACTAACAAGTTCCTCTTGAGGTGCCTTCTGTATCTTTTGACCTTTGCTCACCATGTTGAGCTGCACTGATTTTCTTTCTGTTTCTCAAATAAGCCAGTCTTGTTACCTCAAAGGCTCAATTATCTTCTGGGACTGTCTTTTCCTCAGATACTTAAATAGTAGTTGGCCCAGTGTTTTCAATCAGATGTCCAATTAAATGCCCTCTTCTCAGAGAGACCTTCCTTGAACACTGTCTTGATCCATTCAGGCTGCTATAACAGATTATCATAGACAGAGTGGGTAATAAACAACAGAAATTTGTTTCCCACAGTTCTAGAAGTTAGGAAATTCAAGATTTGATGTCTGGTGAGGGATTGGTTCGTGGTTCATAGACGGCTGTCTTCTTTCTGTGTCCTCACGTGGTTGAGGGGTGAGGGAGCTCTCTGGGGCTTTTTTATAAGGGCACTAATTCCATTCATGAGGGCTCTTCCTTCATGACTAATCATCTCCCAAAAACCCCATCCCAAAATATCATCACACTGGGGATTAGTTTCCAACATGTGAATTTTGGGGAGGCATAAAAGTTCAGTATATAGCAATCACTCTGACTAGAATGATGTATCCTCCCCAATCTCATGGCCCTACTCACAAAACACAGTAGGTGTTCTGTAAATGTTTATTTGTTAGCTCATTCAAAAAGATTGTGCTTGATATCATTTGAAAGCTAACATAAGCAACTTAGAAATACTCCATTCTGTAGCATTCAATGACTTCACTGATTCTGATTTTTCAACTAATCTCTGTTGGGTAATCTCTCCAGAACAGTCACTGTGTGTGTATGCATGTGTGTACATGCACACACATTTTCTGGTGTGAGTTGAGGAGTATGGTAAGTGGTAGAGTGAGAGAAAAGAATAAAATAGGTTATAATAAGATAAAATGCAAGGAAACTGATTTTCAGTACTGCTTCAGAAGTACCAAAGGAATATGTGGAATTATTATTGACTAGAAGTTATGTAGCAGTTTGTTTTACTACCTGACATTCTTAAAACTTGTTAATCTGTATGATTTAGGGCACTTGACCATTGGAAAACCAAAGTAAATATTTTGGGGATAGGTTTACTTAGCTTTTGTATGTTTCATAAATAATATTGTGATAAATGCCATTCAAATTTTATATTCTGGTAAAATAAAATATGTTAAACAGAGTCTTATCCTAAAAGCTCTTATAAATAATATTTATCTTAATGCTAGAGTGATGTATATAAGTAGTTCCATTAAACTGGCCTAGATGTTATTTTATAAATACCTATTAAAAACTAATGACTATCATGAAATATTAGTACAGTATCTAGATACTTTTGAGTGATCAAGTCTTTTTCATATATTTGAGAAGAAACTAAACTTTAAAACCTACCTCTGGAGAAATATTTTGTTCTACTGAAAATTATAGAAAGGTAATATAATAGCCCTCAATTATAACAGCTATTATTAATAGCTATGTACTTTGTGCTAAGGTACTTTAGTAAGCAATTTGCACCCATCATTTTTAATTTTCCTGTAACATTGATTCTTGGTGGAAAATAGAATTTCACTCAAATGGTTCTACTAAACAGACTTTATTGATGGGGACAGGGTTAAGGAAACCAACAAATGATACTGAGCTCCCAGAGCCTAGCAACAGTTGCAAACCACTATGATTTGAGAGTGCTTGAAAAGGGAAATCTCACCAGAATCCAGTGAAAGTGGGAGCGCTACTGGAGGGTGTGCCTGACAAGAGCTGAGGTCCTAGACATATTCAGCCACTGTCTGAACTTCATGGTATAAAAGCAGCGGTTTTGCGGGGAGGAGTAAAGGAGTGAAATAACCCAGTTTCTCTCTTTTCCTACCTTCTGATCTTCTATTGGTGCCTCAAAATAGGCTACACTAGCAAGGGACTCTATGGATGCAGTCCATCGGTGTCAGCTTACTGAGAAATAGATTAGGGCAGAGAAAGTGGAAACTGATCGGTCATCTCAAGGAATAAAAACTATGTTATAAACATGAAGACACTGGGCTCAGAGAAGTTAAGGAGTCTACCATAGATGGATTATAAATGGTAAGGTTAGGATCTGACCACATACCTCTATTCTTTCTATGATATCATTAGGATTAATTAACTCTGGATGAGGAAGAATAGACTTGCATGCAACAAGATGGACAATGGTGGATAGATTGAAAGAGGTGGTGAAGCTGAATTTTAGAAAAGAGACCAGGTAAATAAAAGATTGAGAAAAAGTCAGATCAGTGGTATCCACTATGGCTCACTGAAAGAATGGTAAATGTTAATAATAAGCAACTAACATTATGCAATAAATAAGATGTTAAGTGAATGGGGAGAGGCTGAAGATGGCCTTTACTCAGCAGACTTCAAGATAGTCTTTCATAAACTGTTTGTCTGTGTTCAGTACAATCTGTCCTCCTCTTTTCCATATCTATAAGTCCCTTCTCTGGCAGTGAGAAAATGGGTCTACCTATCCATAATGTATCTGCTTATGTACTCAGTCTCCACTCTGTAACTCAACTCTTGGTCAAGCCAGGTGGAAACTTGGCTTAGGACTCCTTGCTGTGCCTTACCTCCTGTTGAATAGGCTGGCTGAGCCATAGTAGGATTGAAGGAAGGAGATGGAAAGAGAAAGTTCAAGAATGCTTAGCTTGGGATATGCTATTCTCCTGCTCCTTGCGAGTGGCAGTGCCATCAAAAAACTTTGTCCGGAACCAAAAACCCTGCTTCACCCTCACCCTGCCCCATGTGGAAAGGCTTAATCCACAATAATTTGATAGTGAGTGAAGGGAATGTTTCCAATTAGCTGGGAATGTTTCCAATTAGCTAGGAATGGTCCCCTGAAATCTTTCAGGTATTGTACCAACTTCTCCTCCCCTTAATTATCTCAGACTTTTTAGCTGAAAATCTTTTAGTAACCAGCATTGCTGTTGCTGACTGAAACGAAATTTAGCTTTCAAGGCTGACTATTAATGTGTGTTTGCAAAGCTCAAGTATCAATTGGGATTTAATACTATAACTATTTAGGTATTAATTTAGGTTTAATACTGTAACAGAAAAAATCTCTCAAAGTAATAATGGCTCATAAAAGATGAAAATTATTTTACTTTCATATAAAAGAAAGCTGGAAATACATAAACTCATGTTAGTACTGCAGCACCACGGTATTAGACAGCCAAATTCTCTTCCTTCTATTTTACCATCCAAGAGTGTGGTTTCCTTCCTCTGGGACATCGCATGATCCATAACAGCTGGTAGAACTTCGGTCATCATGTCATCTGCAGAAGAAGGAATGGCATAAACGAAAATAATTGGCTTCAACTAACTGTGGCGACTGTTGTCAAGTAAATTTCCTCAAGTTCTGCAAAACTTCTACTGATATTCATTGACCAGAATTTAGTCATAGTTTCCCCACAGCTGCAAGGAATGTTGGGCAGTATGCTTTTTTATTTCAGGTGACAATGTGCTTAGCTAAGAATCTATTGCAGAGGAAGAACGGTTAGGACAGGACTTTTCTAGTTTCTGCAAAAACTAATACTGGTCAAGCAATGTTGGAGAGCTTGGAAGCCACTGAACGAGAATAAAGGACACTCAGTAGGTGAGAATATTAAATAAGGAGAATACAGTCATGTGTTGCACAATGATGTTTCAGCTAAAAATAGACCACATATATGACAGTGGTCCCATAAAAATGTAATGGAGCTGCCCTTTCCTGTTGTACCATATTAAAATCTTTTATACCATATTTTTACTGTACATTTTCTATATTTAGATACACAAATACCATTGTGTCACAATTGCTTACTGTGTGCAGCACAGTAGCATGCTACACAGGTTTGTAGCCTAGGAGCAATAGGCTACACCACATAGCTCAGGTGTGTAGCAGGCTATACCATCTAGGTTTGTGTAAGTATGCTCCATGATGTTTGCACAATGATGAAATCGCCTAAAGATGCATTTCTTAGAATGTATCTCTGTTGCTAAGCAGCTCATCACTGTAATACAAACTCCTAATTTGATAGACAACTCTATTAAATTTTGAAGTCTGTTCTTGGTGTCAACATGTATTAAAAAATACATACGCTCTCCTCTTCAGTGGTCATGAGTTTATATGTAAATGGTCTTCCAGGAACTGACTGAGAAAGTAGCCTTCTCTCAAGAACAATAATACTCAGAGTAACAACTACAAATGTCTATTGTGTACCTATTAAGTAATAATCCAATTTACTATTAAAATAATAGTTACAAATTAGTTTTAGTAAGTGCTGCCCCATTGATTTTGGAGTGATTTAATTCATTCTTAATCAGTCTGATAGCATATTACCCTATTGTACTTAGACTATAACTAATCACAGGTTTCACATTTCATTTAATATTGAGCTTTAACAGCAGAAGAGAAAAAAAGAAAATAAGGTAATCATAGATCAGAATAAGGAGACCTATTTTAAATGTTTTAATACAATGATGTTAAAAACTGTGTATGGGATTTGGCAATGAGCACTCTTAAAGGGTTGAAGTGCTGGTATGTTCTTACTGAAAGCTGAATGGGATAGACATCATGATAAGGATATTCTTTTAGAGGGTCTGCTCACTCTGTCTTCCTTGGTATTCCATATGTCTCTCAGTTGAGTTATATAGAGGTTTATAGGTAGATTGAAGAAGCAGTTCATGGATATAAAAAAGTAAAGGTACAGTGGTCCCCCTCACTTTTGGGGTGGATACATTCCAAGACCCTCAGCATATTCTGTAATTTTCTCTCTGTCTGTTTCACTCTTTCTCTCTGTCTGTTTCACTGTTTTCCTAAGATCCTTTCCAAAATAAACTGTCTGCTTTTAAGCCCTGCCTCAGGCTGTGATTTAAAGGAAACCAAACTAAGACATATATTTACAAGAAATGTTCTGCTTTTCTAAGTGTTATTAGACAATAACAATATCAAAATATCAACAATAGCACAAAAACAATGTTATTTGTCCCTTCTTACTCAGCCTTAGTTTTGGAATAAAACAAGGAGTAGAGGAGCTTAAATTGGAGAGATTAATTCCTACCTAAATGAGGTAGTACAACCTAACCGTAGTCAATTGCTAATTTGTGGGAACAGGCCAGATCTTCTAATTTTTCAAAAGAAGCTTGAAATAGTGACAATTAAAGTTTTGAAAATTAAAAATAATCAGAATACAGTACTTTGCTTTCAGCCTAGATTCAGCCTTTGGATTACCAGTTATGATATAAAAGTACGATGTCATTAGCTGGCTTTGCTGTATGATAGCCAAATCACTTAATTACAAAGTAGCTAGGAATAAATCTAACAAAAATGTGCAGGATCTAAATGAAAAACAAATCAAAACTCCAAAACTGCAGCCAAAACTTTATTGAGGAAGATAAAATAATATTTAAAAATTATAAAGATGTGAATTGTTCCTAAATTAATTGTTAAAATTAGCACAATACTAATGAAAATTACATTGGTATATATTGGGGAACCTCAAAAATTATTCTAAAGTTAATCTGGAAAACAGGTAAACAAAAATAGCCAAAGTTTTCGAAGAAAAGTAGAAGGGGACATTTGCCACAGCAGACAGTAAATTTATTACAAAGTACCGTAATTAAAACCTTGTGGAACTGAGGCAGGAGAATAGGGCTTGGAGGCAGGGAACCTAAGACCAATTCACACTGACTTCCTCAAACTAAATCAAAAGGAAAACCCAACTTTCCACTCCCAAGTAACAAAAGGATCAGAGCCTACTACTCCCTTAGCAAACCCCTCTTTTATGCCATGTGGATGAAAATGGAAAGTACCTCTGACTGGCTCCCTCCCACCACCAATCAGACTGATCACAGGCCTAGTCTTCATTTGCATAGGGGTATAACTTTGTAGCTTCACTTCAGCCTCTGATCGGTCCCCTCCCAAAACCAATCTGATATTTGCATAGGGGTATAATTTTGTAACTTCACTTCAGCCTCTGATTGGTCACCTTCTGCAACCACTTAGACTGGTTGCTCGTCACTACTTCATTTACACAGGGTGTAACCAAGTAACCAATGAGAAACCTCTAGTGGATATTTAAACCCCAGAAAATTCTGTAACCAGTGCTTTTGAGCCACTTGCTCAAGCCTGCTCCCACTCTGTGGAGTGTACTTTCATTTCAACAAATCTATGCTTTTGTTGCTTCATTATTTAGTTGCTTTGCTTGTCCGTTTTGTCCAATTCTTTATTTAAAATGCCAAGAACCTGGAAAACTCATAATCAAGATTCTCCACTGGTAACAGAACCACAATGAGATACCACTTCACACAAACTAGGTTGAAAATAATAATAATAGTAATAATAATAAAAAAAACAAGAAAATAACAAGTGGTAGTGAGGATGTGAAGAAATTAGAGCCTTTGTACATTGCTGGTGAGAATGTAAAAATAACAGTGTAAAACTGAATCTACTTTGGGAAACTGTTTGGAAGTTCCTCAAAAGGTTAAACATATAATTAGCATATGATCCTGCAATTTCATCTTTAGGTATATACCAAAGGAATTGAAGCAGGTATTCAGACAAAAACGTGTACACAAATGCTTATAACAGCGCTATTCACAGTCACCATAAGGTAGAAGCAACTCAAATGTTCATCAACTGATGAATGGATTAACAAATGTGGCATATCCATACAATGGAATACTATTCAGACATAAAAAGAAATAAAGCACAGATACATGCTACAACATGGACAAACTTCAGAAACATGCTAAATGAATGAAGCCATACACACAAAGTCATATATTGTTGAATCTGATTTATGTGACATATCCATAGATTAGTAGTTTTCAGTGGCTGGGAGGTGTGAGGAATGATTGCCTAATGGATACAAGGTTTCCCTCTGGGGTGATGAAAACTAGGTTGGTGTGATGGTTGGACTACATTGCTAATGCATTAAATGCCACTGAACTGTATCCTTTAAACAGTTAGTTTTACGTTATATAAAGTTAGTCTCAAAGTTAAAAAAAAAAAAGGCCCTGTATGTGGTGCAGGAATAACCAGGTAGAAGAATGGAATATAATCAAATTTCCAGAAATGTATCATATATACATATAAATACTATTTGTTGGATTTAGTGCATCAAGCCTGTGAGGAAAATGATGGATATTTAAATAAATATATTGAGAACAATTTCATATGAAAAATAAAAATTAGTTTTTTACTTACCAAAATGAATTATAGAAGGATAAGATTATATATAAGAAAACTAACAAAAAGAACCAACAGAAAATACAGTAAAAAATATAATGGAATACCTGCACCTGGGCAGAATAAAAAATGGGAAGAATTAGCAAAAGATAAGACTGATGGATTTGATGACATAAAAATAATTTTCAAGTATTTCCAAGCAATTTTAAAATTTTATTCACTTTTGTCCCCCAAGAATGGGGGAGTATCTCAGTACTGTCATCATACATTTTATCATGCCTCTCTTGTATTTTAAAATACTCAGTGGTTTTATTTTGTCTACAGGAGAAATTCTACATTCCTTTGAATGTCATGAAAGTAATTTTATAATAAGATTACCCTTACCTCACAGGCACCCCCTCTTCCCACTCTGCCTCCTGTTCATGTTCACTATGGCAGTTCTGTTGTATAGGGCCAGGTGGCAAATACAACCTAATAATGAAAGTTACAAAGGAAATTTAATTCTTTTAAAACTGTGGGAGTCAGAATAAAATATAGAGACAAATCTCTAAATTTAACTTTCATTTTGGGAGGCAAGAATTAAAATTCAGGGCATACGCAGAATGGGTGTTCTTTGATATGTCTGAAGAACAAAGAAAAGGTTGGGAATCTTATTAGAAAGAGAAATGTTACATATTGTTTTGAAAGAAAGCTCATTAGCAGTAGAGAAGCTCTTGGGAGCTGGCAAGCTGTGATTGGTGAGTGGTGATGGTAGGCAAAACTAGTAAGTGTCGTGGCAGGTTGTTTCGGCAGCTACTAGGTAAAACTGGTCTTAGGATTAGAGTAGACCATTTCAGCAGCTGGGCTTGTGGAAAATTTAATTCCGGGAGCAGATGGTATGCACCCTGAGTGCTAGTTTTTTCCCTGGCCCTTCTACTCTGATTTAATTGGGTCTGAAAAAAATGACCCAATTTTTATAATCAACTTTCACAGAACTTATGTAAAAAATTTGGAAATATTCACATAAATCTATCAGTCACTCTGCATTAATGACAGCTAGACAGGTTTGATTATTACATAAGATTCAGGACCCCAAATGACAATGAAGGTACAATATAGCAACAGCATTAAAGTAAGGACAAGCATCACTGCTAAAAGTGCTTCACAGGCCAGGCGAGGTGGCTCACACCTATAATCCCAGCACTTTGGGAGGCCAAGGTGGGCAGATCACTCGAGGTCAAGAGTTCAAGATCAGCCTGGCTAACATGGTGAAACCCTAACTCTACTAAAAATACAAAAATTATCTGGGCGTGGTGGTGTATGACTGTAATTCCAGCTACTCAGGAGGTAGAGGCAGGAGAATTGCTTGAACTCCGGTGGTGGAGGTTGCAGTGAGCCGAGATTGGGCCACTGCACTCCAGCCTGGGTGACAGAGTAAAATGCCTCATTGCAAGGCATGCAAGTATGTCTTTACAAATATGTAAATATTTGTTAATAAATATAAGTATTATATTTGAAAATGAGCTAAGATTTCTGTCTAATGATTAGCCCTTCATCTGTAGGAGGAGATTTGACCAGGATGTGGGGGAACAGTGAGGAAGGCTGAGAACAATTCAAGTTTCTTTCAGTTGACAAACATCAGTCTACCCAGGCTTCAGGAGAACAGTTAGAAAACAAAACTGTATGTATCTATCTAAAAAAATTTGGGAATGAAAAAATACTATTATTCCAAAACCTCAGAGGCAGAGTCTACCTCTGGAAATTAGATATACCATCAAAAATATAGAAAACACTGGCATTCTGGAAATGATGAATTAATATAAAGTACAATGAAAGAGGAGGCTGAGATAAAAAGCTGAATAAAATAAACAAAAAAATTGGAAATGAAATAGATTAAAAGCCACATTAGGGATAATAAGCAGCAAAACTTATATTGGGGACAATTTTATTAGAAATAATGGAGGTCAGATTTGATAAAATCTCCTAGAGTGTAAAGGAAAATGAATTAAGAGATTAAAATGATGAAATAGTTAGTAAGAGAAATAGAAAAAAGAAAATAGAACTCCCACTGAAGAATTAATTGCAATCCTTAGGAAGTACTTTATAAAATAACAAAATGTCCCTATGTAGTAAAATAAAAGGCCTCATTAAAAGGACTTATTATTTTCTAAGTAAAATTAACTTAAAAATCCATAGAAAGATACTCTGAATTTTTAAAATTATATGTGAAAAAGAAATAAGCTTGTATGATAAAAGAAATGTGTTAAGCATCCAAACAGAGAGAAAGAAAGGAATAAGAAGGAAACCAGCTTATTTACCTAAAAAGAGTACACATTTATGCTGGGGTAAGTTTTTTTTTTCTCCCTCTGAGGTGAAATTGCTAGGAGACCTTGGGCCAACATTTACAGAATTTTGAAGGGGAAGGATATACTCAGATACACCATAGTACAGAGAATATTCTCCCAAAACAGGCTTCTTGGGAACGAAATACTTCAAGACATGCACAAGTTAATAGAGAAATAAATTAAGGTTTATGACCCAAGAATGAGGAATTTGCAGTACTAAAGGAATGGGATAAGCATAGAAAACATTTCAATAAAAATAAGATAGAAGCAATTATTTTCTGTTATTTAATTTTATTTATCCTTATTTTTTTTGAGACAGGGTCTTGCCCTGTCACCCAGGTTAGAGTGCAGTGGTGCACTCACAGCTCGCTGCACCCTCGACATCCTGGTCTCAAGTGATCCTCAAACTTCAACCTCCTGAGTAGCTGCAACAACAGGTGTGGGCCACCACGCCTGGCTATTTTTATTTTTTATTTTTGTAGCAGTGGGGTCTCACCATATTGCCTGGGCTGGTCCCGAATTTCTTGGCTCAAGTAAATTTCAAAAGTAGTTTTTAAATGAAAACACATGTAATATTGGAAATAATAATTTGATGGTAATAACATATTGAACTGCTTAGATTATATTTACAACCGTAGAGGAGAGAAAACAAAAACTAAGTAAATTTTCATTTTACAAGGAGTGGGGTGAGGCAAATTCATCCTTTGATAATCAGAGAGATTATAATCTTTTTGTTTTTTAATCTTAATGTAATTAGCAGCATTTAAAAGCAGGATATAGCTCTCCTAAATCACTGAGTAGATAGTGCTAAGAATATATAGTCTGTAATAAAATGCAAAAAAGTTGGGAGTATTTTTTTAAAAAAAGGAAATTCGAAATAAGTGGAGTTACATCAGTTAAAAAAAATAAACACAAATGGGTTAATCCTCCCTAATGCATAACAATAATCTCATATTGATTTAAAAAGGATATTTCCACAATACGCTTCTTATAAAAGGCATATCTAATAAACTGACACAATCAGCTGTGTCACTATAGGTTGGTGCAAATGTAATTGCGGTTTGGTTTTTGCCATTAAAAGTAATTGCAGAAACTGCAATTATGTTTGCACCAAGCTATAGTCACACAGCTAATTAAAATAAAGGAACAATAAAAGATTATAAGGCAAGTAGAAAAAATCAAAGGAAGCAGTATTAGATTTCAAAGAAAGGATAATTCAAGGCAAATAATTAAGCAGGAAAATACCATATCAACAAGTATGGTTTACAATGACAGTATTAGTCATGAGTTATTTTAGTAGAATATATAAACTTGAAATATTTTTTGTAAAAATATGTTAGAAGTATACAGACAACTAGAGAGAAACAATATTTGTAGAACATTATAAAGCATTCAACTAATGAAACAAATTATATCTAAAGGACAGCTATTTCAATTAAGAAATTAATAATTTAATAATTTATATACATTTAAAAAATAAATTATTAAGTAAGCTCACCTAAATAACTATTGGATATAAAATAAAATCCAAACTCAATTTGACACTATTTAGAGAAAACTAATATGAGGCTATGCTGTATGAAAACATGAAATGTATCCAAAGAGCTACTCAAGAACAAATTCAAGGCCTTAAATATATAAATGGTTCAAACAGATAAAATTTTAAATGATTGATTTCATCATTTAACCACTGGAATTTGAAAATGAACAACAACAAAAAATCTTGAAAGTACTATGGACTAATGGAAAAATTCTGCAGGAAAGATAAAAGTAATCTCATTTCAAAAGCTCAGAGGAAGAGCATAATGACAAAAGCTATACACTTAGGAACCTGACGATAATTGATTGTTTGGTTTCCTAACACACATGAAGAATGACTTTTATGTCAAAAGAGTATAGAGCAAATAAAAAATTAAAAAAATTAAAAACCTAGAAAATAGATGAAACAAGAAAATTGATAAATTTAAAAATTGATTGTTTTAGGGAAACCCAACAATCTAAAACATAATTGGGATAAAAAGATGAAAATTAATAAAATAAATAATGAGAACTCAAATGCACTAACACATGTCTAAATTTGTTTTTAATTAAGAACATACTGCACACGACTCCATCCTAACAATATTACAAACTGGGCAAAATTGATTATTTTTCTTTATGTCAATATCTCCTATCTCACCATACATTGTATAAATAGAATTTAACTAGTCTTTTATAATGGCACAGACTGAATTAGACTTCAGAATCTAGACTCTATTACTATTTTACTGTCAAAACATTGTTTGAAGTATGATTTAGTTGTTTTTTTTCTCCATTTCCTTTCCTTAATAATAATTTTATATTCTACCTATCTATCTGATTATCTATCAGCTATCTTTAACCTCTTCTTTCAAAGAATGTTATACACACAAGCCTGCCAATATTTGTAAAGCTCTTTTAAGGTTCCTGGAAGTGGTTCACTAGCTCTTAAGGTAGAAATAACTTGGAGTTTCATTGTAAACACTCAAGTGTACACCTATTTTTGTAAGGTATCAAACCATCAGCATAAATGTATCTGGCCTTATAGTTTTCCTAAAATGTATTATGCCTCAGCCATCTTAGCTGGGTATCTGGGTTAAAATTTAGCTCCTCAGTGAGACACCCAAGCTTCATTTGAGCTCAGCTTTCCAAAGGCCATAAATTAGGAAAGGCAAATAATAACTTCTTAATATTTCCAATGAAGTTATCAGGTACAAAAGTATAGCAACGGAATAGGGCATAGGAAATGAGTAGGCTCTTTGTATATTAATAGAAATAACATCTGTTGGCTCCCAATCCCTGCACTCTGTGTTCCTCAAAACAGGTGCTTAATTTTCCTGCACTAATCATCATGTGTAAATTGTAACACAATATCATCTCCATGAGAAATACTATCCTTCCTTCCTTTTAACAAATATTTGCTAACGCCTTTCAATATCTCCTAATTTTAGAAGCTACATACTAAAACTACACATTAATCGTTAAACTCATGGCAACAAAGTGGCCAATATTACTTTCATAAGAGTAGAAAACAATGGAAATTTGAAGCCTATATGGGGTATTATTAATTTAATAACACCTGGCAGCTTTATGCATAAATTAATTTTTCCTTGTTCTTTTATAAAACTAAAAATCATTGATTAAAACAATATGAATACATCTTTCTTTGATTTGTTTTGGCTTAGGCATATCATTTAGGCTCTTTGGAACCATTTTCTCTCATATATAAAGTGAGAACAACATTATTTACCTCCTGGATTGCTCAATGTTTTAATAAATCATAATGATACATAATATATAAATATATGACCATTATTTCCATTGGTGAATTCTGTACTGCTTTTTGTGGTTGTCTGACTATTAGTGAAGGGTAAGATCAGAATTGTTACAATAGGGGAACTCTCGGTCTGGGTGTAGGGAAGAGTCTATTCAAAGATGCACATGTATAAAAATATGGTGTGTTAGAAATATCGTATCATTGGAGCTTAGGGTGGAATGTAGTTAAAGATTAGTCTGAAGATTCTTGGAGAACCTGGGCCTTACTGAATTTGTATCATTCTGAAAGCATCACCAAACTATTTTAGAAAGGAAAATCATGTAAGATTTGCGTTTTAGAAAGATGCCATCCCTCTCACAGCAGTGAGTAGAATGTACTGGAGGGACTGTTACCCTTGCCTAGTTGAGGGCAATGGCCTGATCCACTGATGAGTCCACTGATGATCCCAACAGGGGCAATGTCAGTCAGTATAGAGAGGGAAGGACAGAACAGAGAGCTAATGCTTAGGAGACAGATTACCAGGACTTGGTGATAATTATATTTAGGGTGCAAGGTAGAGAGAGGAATAAAATTTAATTCCAATGCCATTGATTTAGGTACACTAGGTGGAAGCCTATACTACTCAAGCTAGAGAACAGAGGAAGGTCAGGTTTAGGGAAGAAAATGGTGAGTTTTAAGTGCCTTATATCATTGGAGATAAAGTTCATATTTCCAGTTGTCAGCTAAACACAACAGTCTGGAGTTTAGTTGGGAGGACTGTACAAGTGTAACATAGCAGCTTTGAACATATAGGCTTCATATGGCTTCAGTTAAGCCATGGAAATGAATGGGGTTTCTTAAGTCCAAGGAACATGCCTTCGGGACGTTGCTAGTACTAGTTAGGCAGAAGATAAAATACTGATGTCAATGATTCATTTTAAAATAATGGAGGTGTATAATTTTTCAGAGGTAGCACACAGACATTAGGTGTCAGATGAATGCTGGATCTTATTTAATGAAGATGTTTCATTCTAGGAGTGTCAACTGGGAATTGTACTCTGCTGCATAAAGTAAACTAAATTATCAGTGATTAACTTAAAAAAGTCCTAAAATAGAATCAAACATTTATGAAATCATGAGAGAAAGACCTCTAAATTTAAGATAAATAATGAAATGGAAACTATTCCGAGAGTTAGTGAATTGGGCTACTTTCACCAAGGTTAATTACTTTATATAGAAGGAAAAAAAGTAATATTTCTATTTTGAGAAACAATAGTAAGACTTGTGGAGTATAAAAAACTAATTTCTAGATACTTTGAAATTTGCAGCAAGGTATCAAGTATAGTCAAGTGAATATTATATGATAAAAAAATTGAGAATCTGGAGAGTGTCAGTGCCAATAAAATGGAATTATAAAGGATCTTTAGCTTTCATAAATTGATCTTTTTTTGGGAAAAGAATAAACATTTTTACACAATGTTGTGTATATAACCTATATGCAAAACTGAATTTTTCTGAATAAGTTCTATGGCAGACTATACTTCATCAATCCTAGCTATAGGATTGTATGATAAGTCAGAAATAATATTAGTGACTAGGATTTAAGGAATTTACAGAGAAAGACCACAAAAGATACTTAGATGTAATGTTTTTACTGCACATATAAAATGCCAGAGATTTTTGAAGATACCAAAAACTAGATTTTTGACTGATATTTCAAAGCTATTGGCTAATATGTGGTCTGAAAGTACTATAATCCAATGGTTATAATGATATTGTTCCTCCCTTTTCTTTGTCAGTATGTGTGATCTTATTCCAGTGTGTCTGAGCATGCATATTTTACATCCAAATGGGTTCAATCCTACCTGGATGCAAACATTAAAAAAAATCTGTTGCATAATGAAAAACTCTCTGGAGATTTAAATACTTATGCCTATCATCACACTGATCAGATTCTATAATTTAAAAATATTTGTGTAAATGTATTTTCAAGATCTGTGTCTTGCATTAGATGGAAGCTCTGTGATGACAGGGACTATATATATATATATATTTTTTTTTTCCAGCACTCTCTCTTTGATGCTTAGCTCAGTCATAACAAAGCACGTAAGAGATGGTCCATAAAAATTTGTAAATTAATAATAATGAAAAAATAGTTTTGAATTTTCTCTGTTCATCCCTGCCACTCATTATCATCTGTTACTTCTTTATTTCTTGACTTTCAAGGATAAAGTTTAGATATACTGAGCTATAATGCCAGATAGCAAGAACTATATGAATAAAACAAAGAGGTGCTATAAAATGTGATTTTCTAGGAACAGAGTAAGAAGTCATGCTTGATCAATATTATTCTCTTAATATTATATTTAATTTTTTGGAAAGTTTTGAAGAGATTTGAAAGCTAAAACTTCGATGATTTACTGCAGTGAACATGCAAGATGGGATTTATATTTGTTGATTGGAAGTAAATGGCACTGTATGGAACTAAAGAGTCTAATGCAAGTCCTACTGGCCCTAAAGAATTATTTTCAACACGCCTGGTGTTTTCTACAACACACTATTTATCACTAAATTGAAAATCAGACTTCAACTAATAGGAGAAACTTTTATTTATATACATATGTCTTATAATTCTATATCTTTCCATTTTGGAACACTTATAGGGAACATTGTTTTCTGATCTGGTAGAATCTGAATGCTTTTCTTTAATTTCAAGAACTAAATGATTTCATTACGATTTTAAAGGAAGAAAAGAGAATTTTATTTATAATTCTTCTAAGGTTTGTTATTTAGTAGTGTTTACGTCCTCCCCAAATTTATATGTTGAAATTCTCACCACTAAAATGATATTAGGAGGTGGGACCTTTGGGAGTTAACTAGGCTATGGAAGCAGAGTCCTCATGAATGGGATCAATCCCCCTATAAACGAGGCCCAAGAGAGATCCCTGGCCCCTTCCACCATGTGAGATTAGAGTGAGAACACATCTGTCTGTGAGGACGTGGGCCCTCACCACACGCAGAATCCACCAGCGCCTTGATCCTAGACTTCCCAGCCTCTAGAACCATGAGAAATAAATTTCTGTTGTTTATAGGCCACCCAGTCTATGGTATTTTGTTATAGCAGCCTGAGAGGACTGAAGGGACAAAGACCAACCTAAATGTAAACATGGCAACGTATTTCTCTGAAATCTGTCTCTGTCTTGTCTCTGTCTTTCTTTCTCTCTGTCTCTCTCTCTTCTCCTCTTCTCATTATTTCACATTCTGACTACAATTAAAATGTAATTTTTTTTTTTTTTTTTTTTTTTTTTGAGACAGTGTCTTGCTCTGTTACCTAACCTGGAGTGCAGGGGTACGATGAAAGCTCACTGCAGCCTCAGTCTTCCAGGCTCAAACTATCCATCTGCCTCAGCCTCCTGAGTGGCTGGGATTACAGTCATAAGCCACCATGCCTAGCTTTTTTTTTTTTAATTTTTATTTTTAGTAGAGATGAGCTCTTGCTATGTTGCCTAGGCTGGTCTCAAACTCTCGAGTTTAAGTGTTTCTCCCACCTCGGCCTCCTAAAAGTGTTGGGATTACTAGTATGAGCCACCGTGCATGGCCTAAAATGTGGATTTTAAGAAGTATTTTTCTTTAAATCAGAAAGTGAAGTTATCTGGTAAGAATGATATTTAATTGGTCTCCAATTCCAGTTTAGAGAAATCTTCATTTATTTTACCAAACTGGTTTGTTACCAGGATTGACTTGCTTTATCAGATTAGTGGAGAAAACAAATCTAATTTGGGCAAACAATGAGTATCTGCCTCATTAAAAAAAAAAAAAAATCAAAGTTTTGGTTTTTGAGCTGGCTTCAAAAGTGTTTTCCGGGTGTGGTGGCCCACGGCTGTAATCCCAGCACTTTGGGAGGCTGAGGCGGGTGGATCACCTGAGGTCAGGAGTTCGTGACCAGCCTGGCCAACATGGTGAAATCCCGTCTTTACTAAAAAACTACAAAAATTAGCGGGGTGTGGTGGTGGTGGGCACCTGTAATCCCAGAGACTTGGGAGGCTGAGGCAGAAGAATTGCTTGAACCTGGGAGGTGGAGGTTGCAGTGAGCCAAGATCATGCCACTGCATTCCAGCCTAGGTGACTCTGTCAAAAAAAAAAAAAAAAAAAAAGAGATAACAGGCTGGGAGCAGCGGCTCATGACCATAATCCTAGCACTTCGGGAGGCTGAGGAGGCTGGCAGATAACATGAATCCATGAACCCAGGGGTTCAAGAACAGCCTGGGCAACATGGTGAGACCCCATCTCTACAAAACATAAAAAAATCTTAGCTGAGTATGATAGTGAACGCCTGTAGTCCCAGATACTTGGGAGGTTAAGGTGGAAGAATCAGTTAATCCCAGGAGGTAGAGGATGCAGTGAGCCAAGATCAGGCGACTGCACTCCAGCCTGGGCAACAGAGTGAGACCCTGTCTTAAAAATAGATAAATAAGTAAAACAACTAAAACATAATCTCTTTTCAGGTAATCTGTTTTACATAAATATTAGCATTGGGTCAGGTAATCTAAAAACGGACAAAAAATAGTTTCTTATCCTTGACAACTTACTACTCTCTGGGGAGAGAAATGAGACAAATATTCTGCCTACAAGGCAGAAGTTAAACTGGTTAAACTGTACTCTATTTTTAAAGCAATGGCTGTTTCGGAGCATGTTAGGTTGTGGGGATAGAGGAGTGACACACTGCACATTATCTAACTGCTGGAGTTTTCAAACAGCAGCTCAAGGGTAGAGAGAGGGAAGGAGAAGATAAATGGGATGAACAAATCATGCAGTGAAAGGCCCTCTTAAGGAGCTCTTGAACGCTCCCATGTCCAACAGCCAATTGAGAAATGTCACATGGTTGTTCAACATCTAACTTTGTATGTCCAAAATGGAACTTTTGGGTCCCTGTGCCAAATATGATCTTTCCTGAGTTTCCCTTTGGTTCAGAAAATGACACCTCCATACAAATAGTTGCTTAAGCCAAACAGTTAGGAGTTGTTCTTTGTTTCTTTCTTCCTGCCAGTCCCATGCATAAACAACCTGCAGGTTTTCCTGGCTTTCCCTCTAAAAGATTAATTTTACTATTATTTGGATTCAAATTACTTTGTTCTTGAGTATATTATTTTACCAAATCAAATGAAATGAATATCACTGAGTTTCTACTATATGTTTACTTTATAAGGTATGAGGCATTCAGTACATTTGTGTAAAACAAAATATTTGTGGAATCTAGTTTAATAACAGTCAGATTATTAAACTGATTGTCTAAATTTAACAGAAAGTTAATAGGGATGAACAAAGTCTTGCAATGCAGATTGTACAGATGGTTTAAATATAACTTCCAGAAAAAAATCATCTGTGGATATTAACCAACTGCCAGTTTAAGCAAAGTCTGTGATAGGATATAGCTGATAAAAATACTTCAGTTGACTTAATAGGAGTGTATACTCTGTACAAAACAAAAGAATTTGGTCCTGAGAGAGCAATAACATAGGCTAGAAATTACAAAAGGTAGATTTAAATATTATGTTAGAATGCACTTTCTAGCAATCAGGTAGCTTTTGGAGAAACATTCCAGTACTCGTTGGATGACCATTTTCAGGATAATTGTAATGAAGCTTCATGCTTTATATTATATTCTATAGATTTACAGACAAAGATTTTCAGAAGAGTGTGCCTTGCTGAGCCTTTTGAAGAAAAATTAGTAAAATGCATCAGAACACCAACGAGAGAATCTAGAAAATAGTCATTGTAAATAAAGGAATGTAGCAAGAGAACCCCCTTGTGGCCAGAGAAGATTTTTTCCAAATGACTTTAGATTTTAAAAATCTTAGACCCAGTACACTTGAATTGTGAGTTAATTATACCATATTCACTAATTTGATTTGATCATATTTGTTTGTTTTTGTTTGCTTTTCTCTCCTCTCTTTTTAAAAACAATTTATTGGTCACTGCCAAGATGGCTGAATAGGAATAGCTCTGGTCTGCAGCTCCCAGCGAGATCGACACAGAAGACAGGTGGTTTCTGCATTTCCAACTGAGGTACCTGGTTCATCTCAATGGGACTGGTTGGACAGTGGGTGCAGCCTACAGAGGGTGAGCTGAAGAAGAAGGGGGCATTGCTTCTTGCAGGAAGTGCAAGGGGTTGGGGAATTTCCCTTTCCTAGCTGAGGTAAGCCGTGACAGACTGTACCTGGAGAAATGGTACACTCTGACCAAATACTGCACTTTTCCCACAGTCTTAGCAACCAGCAGACCAGGAGATACCCTCCCGTGCCGGGCTCGGTGGGTTCTATGCCCATGGAGCCTTGCTCACTGGTAGTGCAGCAGTCTGAAATTGACCTGCTACACTGCAGCTTGATGGTGGGGAGGGGTGTCCGCCATTGCTGAGGTAGCTCACAGTGTAAACAAAGAGGCCAGGAAGCACGAACTGCTTCTGCAGCTCAGTAAGGCCTACTGCCTTTATAGATTCCACCTCTGGGGGCAGGGCATAGTAGAACAAAGGGTAGCAGATAGCTTCTGCAGACTTAAACGTCCCTGTCTGACAGCTCTGAAGACAGCAGTGGTTCTCTCACCATGGCATCTGAGCTCGGAGAACAGACAGACTGCCTTCTCAAGCGGGTCCTGGACCCCCGTGTAGCCTGACTGGGAAACACCTCCCAGTAGGGGCTGACAGACACCTCAAACAGGAGGGTGCCCCTCTGGGACGAAGCTTCCAGAGGAAGGATCAGGCAGCAATATCCGCTGTTCTGCAGCCTCCGCTGGTGATACCCAGGCAAACAGGGTCTGGAGTGGACCTTCAGCAAACTCCAACAGACCTGCAGCTGAGGGACCTGTTAGAAGGAAAACTAACAAACAGAAAGGAATAGCATCAACATCAACAAAAAAGACATCCACACCAAAACCCCATCTGTAGGTCACCAACATCAAAGACCAAAGGTAGATAAAACCACAAAGATGGGGAGAAAACAGAGCAGAAAAATGGAAAATTCTAGAAAACAGAGCACCTCTTCTCCTTCAAAAGATCACAGCTCCTCTCCAGCAAGGGAACAAAACTGAGTGGAGAATGAGTTTGACAAGTTGACAGAAGCAGGCCTCAGAAGGTCGTGAATAACAAACTTCTCCGAGCTAAAGGAGCATGTTCTAACCCATTGCAAGGAAGCTAAAAACCTTGAAAAAAGGTTAGATGAATGGCTAACTAGAATAAACAGGGTAGAGAAGACCTTAAATGACCTGATGGAGCTGAAAACCACCGTACAAGAACTTTGTAATGCATGTACAAGCTTCAATAGCTGATTCGATCAAGTGGAAGAAAGGATATCAGTGATTGAAGATCAAATTAATGAATTAAAGCTAGAAGACAAGATTAGAGAAAAAAGAGTGAAAAGAAATGAACAAAGCCTCCAGGAAATATGGGACTATGTGAAAAGACCAAATATACATTTGATTGGTGTACTGGAAAAGTGACCGGGATAATGGAACCAAGTTAGAAAACACTCTTCAGGATATTATCCAGGAGAACTTCCCTAACCTAGCAAGGCAGGCCAACGTTCAAATTCAGGAAATACAGAGAACACCACAAAGATACTCCTCGAGAAGAGCAACCCCAAGACACATAATCGTCAGATTCACCAAGATTGAAATGAAGGAAAAAATGTTAAAAGCAGCCAGAGAGAAAGGTCTGTTTACCCATATAGGGAAGCCCATCAGACTAACAGCGGATCTCTTGGCAGCAACTCTACAAGCCAGAAGAGAGTGGGGGCCAATATTCAACATTCTTAAAGAAAAGAATTTTCAACCCAGAATTTCATATCCAGCCAAACTAAGCTTCATAAGTGAAGGAGAAATAAAATCCTTTACAGACAAGCAAACACTGAGAGATTTTGTCACCATCAGACTTGCCTTCCAAGAGCTCCTGAAGGAAGCACTAAACATGGAAAGGAACAACTGGTACCAGCCACTGCAAAAACATGCCAAATGGTAAGAACCACTGATGCTATGCTATGAAGAAACTGCATCAATTACAGAGTAAAATAACCAGCTAACATCATAACGACAGGATCATATTCACACATAACAATATTAACCTTAAATGTAAATGGGCTAAATGCCCCAATTAAAAGACACAGCCTGGCAAATTGGATAAAGAGTCAAGACCCCACAGTGTGCTGTATTCAGGAGACCCATCTTATGTGCAAAGACACAAACAGGCTCAAAATAAAGGGATGGAGGAAGATCTACCAAGCAAATGGAAAGCAAAATAAAAAGCAGGGGTTGCAATCCTGGTCTCTGATTAAGCAGATTTTAAACCAACAAAGATCAAAAGAGACAAACAAGGCCACTACATAATGGTAAAGGGATCATTCATCAAGAAGAGCTAAATATCCTAAATATATATGCACCCAATACAAGAGCACCCAGATTCATAAAGCAAGCCCTTAGAGACCTACAAAGAGACTTACACTTCCACACAATAATAACGGGAAACTTTAACACCCCACTGTCAATATTAGACAGATCAATGAGACAGAGGTTAACAAAGATATCCAGGACTTGAACTCAGCTCTGGACCAAGCGGACCTAACAGACATCTACAGAACTCTACACCCCAAATCAACAGAATATACATTCTTCTCAGCACCACATTGCACTTATTCTAAAATTGACCACATAATTGGTAGTAAAACAATCCTCAGCAAATATAAAAAACAGAAATCACAACAAAGTGTCTCTCAGACCACAGTGCAATCAAATTAGAAGTCAGGATTAATAAACTCACTCAAAATTGCACAACTACGTGGAAACTGAACAACCTGCTCCTGAATGACTTCTGGATAAATAATGAAATGAAGGCAGAAATAAAGATGTTCTTTGAAACCAGTTAGAACAAAGACACAACATACCAGAATCTCTGGGACACATTTAAAGCAGTGTGTAGAGGGAAGTTTATAGCACTGAATGCCCACAACAGAAAGCAGGGAAGATCTAAAATTGACACCCTCACATCACAATTAAAAGAACTAGAGAAGCAAGAGCAAACACATTCAAAAGCTAGCAGAAGGCAAGAAATAACTAAGATCAGAGCAGAACTGAAGGAGATAGAGACACAAAAAACCCTTTGAAAAATCAATGAATCTTGGAGCTGGTTTTCTGAAAGGATCAACAAAATTGATTGACTGCTAGCAAGACTAATAAAGAATAAAAGAGAGAAGAATCAAATAGACGCAATAAAAAATGATAAAGGGGATATCACCACCGATCCCACAGAAATGCAAACTACCATCAGAGAATACTATAAACACTTCTACACAAATAAACTAGAAAATCTAGAAGAAATGGATAACTTCCTGGGCACATACACCCTCCCAAGAATAAACCAGGAACTAGTTGAATCTCTGAATAGACCAATAACAGGAGCTGAAATTGAGGCAATAATTAATAGCCTACCAACCAAAAAAAGTCCAGGACCAGATGGATTCACAGCTGAATTCTACCACAGGTAGAAAGGGGAACTGGTACCATTCCTTCTGAAACTATTCTAATCAATAGAAAAAGAAGGAATCCTCCCTAACACATTTTATGAGGCTAGCATCATCCTGATACCAAAGCGTGGTAGAGACACAACAAAAAAAGATAATTTTAGGCCAATATCCCTGATGAAAATTGATGCAAAAATCCTCAATAAAGTACTGGCAAATCAAATCCAGCAGCACATCAAAAAGCTTATCCACCGCGATCAAGCAGGCTTCATCCCTGGGATGCAATGCTGGTTCAACATACACAAATCAATAAACGTAATACATTGCATAAACAGAACCAATGACAAAAACCACATGATTATCTCAATAGATGCAGAAAAGGCCTTCGACAAAATTCAGCAGGCCTTCCTGCTAAAAACTCTCAGTAAACTAAGTATTGATAGAATGTATCTCAAAATTATAAGAGCTATTTATGACAAACCCACAGCCAATATCATACTGAATGGGCAAAAGCTGGAAGGATTCCCTTTGAAAACTGGCACAAGACAAGTATCCCTTTTCTCACCACTCCTACTCAACACAGTGTTGGAAGTTCTGACTAGGGCAATCAGGCAAGAGAAAGAAATAAAGGGTATTCAATTAGGAAAAAAGGAAGCCAAATTGTCTCTGTTTGCAGATGACATGATTGTACGTTTAGAAAACCCCATTGTCTCAGCCCAAAGTCTCCTTAAGCTGATAATCAACTTCAGCAAAGTCTCAAAATACAAAATCAATGTGCAAAAATCACAAGCATTCCTATACACCAATAATAGAGAGCCAAATCATGAGTTAACTCCCATTCACAATTACTACAAAGAAAATAAAATACCTAGGAATCCAACTCAAGGGATGTGAAGGACCTCTTCAAGAAGAACTACAAACCACTGCTCAGCAAAATAAAAGAGGACACAAACAAATGGAAGAACATTCCATGCTCACGGATAAGAAGAATCAATATCATGAAAATTGTCATACTGCCCAAGGTAATTTATAGATTCAGTGCTATCGCCATCAAGCTACCACTGACTTTCTTCACAAAACTGGAAGAAAAAACTACTTTAAAGTTCTTATGGAACCAAAAAAGAGCCTGCATAGCCAAGACAATCCTAAGCAAAAAGAACAAAGCTGGAGGTATCATGCTACCTGACTTCAAACTATACTACAAGGCTACAGTAACCAAAATTGCATGGTACTGGTACCAAAACAGATATAATAGGCCAATGGAACAGAACAGAGGCCTCAGAAATAACACCACACATCTACAACCATCTGATCTTTGACAAACCTGACAAAAGCAAGCAATGGGGAAAGGATTCCCTATTTAATAAATGGTGCCAGGAAAACTGGCTAGCCATATGTAGAAAGCTGAAACTGGAACCCTTCCTTACACCGTATACAAAAAATTAACCCAAGATGGATTAAAGACTTAAATGTAAGACCTAACACCATAAAAACGCTAGAAGAAAACCTAGGTAATACCATTCAGGACATAGGCATGGGCAAAGACTTCATGACTAAAACACCAAAGCAATGGCAACAAAAGCCAAAATAGACAAATGGGATCTAATTAAACTAAAGAGCTTCTGCACAGCAAAAGAAACTATCATCTGAGTGAACAGGCAACCTACAGAATGGGAGACAATCTTTGCAATCTACCCATCTGACAAAGGGCTAATATTCCAGAATCTACAAAGAACTTAAACAGATTTACAAGAAAACAAACAAACAGCTCCATCAAAAAGTGGGTGAAGGATATGAACAGACACTTCTCAAAAGAAGACATTTATGTGGTCAACAGACATATGAAAAAGTGCTCATCATCACCGGTCATCAGAGAAATGCAAATCAAAACCACAATGAGATACCATCTTATGCCACTTAGAATGGCGGTCATTAAAAAGTCAGGAAACAACAGATGTTGGAGAGGATTTGGAGAAATAGGAACACCTTTACACTGTTGGTAGGAGTGTAAATTAGTTCAACCATTGTGAAAGACAGTGTAGTGACTCCTCAAGGATCTAGAACTAGAAACACCATTTGACCCAGTGATCCCATTACTGAATATACACCCAAAGGATTATAAATCATGCCACTATAAAGACACATGCACACGTATGTTTATTGTGGCACTATTCATAATAGCAAAGACACTTGGAACCAACCCAAATGTCCATCAATGATAGACTGGATTAAGAAAATATGGCACATATACACCATGGAATACTATGCAGCTATAAAAAAGAATGAGTTCATGTCCTTTGCAGGGACATGGATGAAGCTGGAAACCATCATTCTAAGCAAACTATCACAAGGATATAAAACCAAACATCGCATGTTCTCACTCATAGGTGGGAGCTGAACAATAAGAGCACATGGACACAGAGCGGGGACTATCACACAGTGGGGCCTGTCGGTGGGTAGGGGGCTGGGGGAGGGATAGCATTAGGATATATACCTAATGTAAATGACGAGTTGATGGGTGCAGCAAATCAACATGGCACATGTATACCTATGTAATCTGCACGTTGTGCAGATGTACTCTAGAATTTAAAGTATAATAAAAAAGAAAAAAATTATTAAAATATAACACATATACAGAAAGCAATACAAATCATAAACTTACAGCTCCATGAATTATCACAAATTGAAACACCACTGTAATCAGCACACAGGTAAAGAATAAGAATATTATTAGCGTTCAGGATGTTCACCTTGTTTCCATTTCTAGTCACTACCCCTGCAAAAATAGCCGCTATTCTAATTTTTAACACCATAAGTAGGTTTTGACTATGCTTGAACTTTGATAAATGGGGTCATATGGTGCGTATTTTTTTTTCATCTGGTTTCTTTCACTTAACATTATGTTTGTGGGATTCATCTATACAGATTGTGTGTATATATGGTACATTTATTCTCACTGCTCTACAGTATTCCAGTTGTGAATACACCATAATATATTTATTTGTTCCATTGTGCATTTGAGTAATTTTCACTATAAAATAAGGCTGCTATGAACATTTTTGTACATGTCCTATGACAAATTTGCATATGATTATGCATAAATGGGAGTAGAATTACTGGATCATGAGGTACACAGATGTTCAGCTTTTGTTAATATTGCTTTCCAGTTTGTAAAGTAATTGTACCAACTTGTATTTCTACAGCCAGGATTTCCGCTGTGCCACATTCTAGCTAAAACTTGGTTGGCCTTTCTGATTTTAGTCAATATTGTAGGTGAGTAGTGGTATTTCATTGTAGTTTTCATTGTCCTTTTCTTGATTACTGATGAAGTTGAATACTTTTATATATGTATATTGACTATTTCTGAAGTACCTAATTTTTCTATTGTTTGTCTATGTTGATTTGCAGTTGTTCTTTAAGTAGTCTGAAGTTCTCTGTTGAATATAGGAATGGGAAATATCTTCTTTAACTTTGCAGGATTTTATTTTAAGTCGTGTGTCTTTGATAAGAAGTTCTTAATTTTCAAATTTTAATTTTATTATTTTAAGGGGTTAGCACCTTTTTGCCTTTAAGAATGCTCTGTCTACGCCAAGGCCTGGAAATGTTCTAAAATTTTTTATTCTAAAAGTATGATTGTTTTACCTTTCACATACAAGTTTGCAATCCATTTGGAATTTATTTTTAAGTATGGTATGAGGTATGGGTCAAAATTAATTTGTCTTCTGTGCCTATCAACTGGCCTAGAACCATTTATTGAGTGGTTTCTCCATTTTCTCCATTGTATTCCCATGTCTTGTTTGTCATTAATCAGGTGATAGTCTATGTGTGAGTCTGTCTCTGGGCTCTATTCTGTTCAATTGGTCAATTTGTCTCTCTTTGCATTAATAACATACCATCTTATTGTCTTAATCTCTCCTGGCTGCTATGACAGAATATGATAAACTAGGTAGCTTTTAAACAAAACAAACTTATTTCTCACAATTCTGCAGGCTGAGAAGTCCAAGTTCAAGGAGCCAATAGGTTCAATGTCTGATGAGGGCTGCTTTTTGGTTTATAGATAGTAATGTATTGCTGTGTCCTCACATAGAGTAAGAGGAAGGCAGCTCTCTGAGGCCTCTTCTATAAAAGCACTAAGTTCATTTATAAAAGTCTGCCCCTGTGACCAAATTACCACCTAGAGGGCCCACATCCTTAAACCATCACATTGGTGATTAGGTTGTAACATATGAATTTAGGGCATTGTTGGTATATAGAAATGCAACTGATTTTTGTGCATTAAATTTATTTCCCGAGACTTTACTGAATCCGTTTACCAGGTCTAGGAGTCTTTTGGAGGAATTTTTAGGGCTTTCTAGGTATAACATCATGTTGTCAGCAAGCAGATAATTTGACTTCCTCTTTTCCAGTTTGGATGCCTTTTATTTCTTTCTCCTGCCTGATTGCTCTGGCTAGGTCTTCCAGTACTACGTTAATAGGAGTGGTGAGATTAGGCATCCTTGACTTGTTCCAGTTCTTAGGGGGAATGCTTCCAACCTTTGTCCATTCAGTATGGTGTTGACTGTGGGTTTGTCAGAGATGGCTCCGGTATGTTCCTTTGAGGTCTAGTTTGTTGAGGGTTTTTAAAAAAAATCATAATGAGATGTTGTATTTTATCAAGGGCTTTTTCTGTGTCCACACAAAAAATTACCTAGGAATACATTTAACTGATGAAGTGAAAGATCTCTACAATAGGAATTATGAAACACTGAGGAAAGAAATTGTAGGTGACACAAACAAATGGAAAAACATCTAATACTCATGAATAGGAAAAATAAATATCATTAAAATGACCATACTTCCCAAATCAGTTTAAAGATTCAATTACTGTAGTCATTTTTCACAGAATTAGAAAAAACAATTCTAAAATTCATATGGAACCAAAAATGAGCCCAAAAGTCAAAACAGTCTGAGCAAAAAAGAACAAAGCCAGAGGCATTACATTACCTGACTTTATACTATGTGGCTGTAGTAACCAAAACAGCATGGTACTGGTACAAAAATAGATACATAGTTCAATGGGACAGAATAGAGAACTCAGAAATAAAGCCCCATACCTACAACAAACTGATATTTTACAAAACTGACAAAAATAAACAATGAGGAAGGGATACCCTATTCAGTAAATGGTACTGGGAAAACTGACTTGCCATGTAGAAGAATGAAACTGGACCCCATATATCACCATATACAAAAATTAACTAAAGATGGATGGAAACATTAAGTGTAAAGCCTGAGAGTATAAAAATCATAGAAGAAAACGTAGGAAAAATTCTTCTGGACATTGGCCTAATCAAATAATTTATGACTAAGACCTAAAAAGCAAATGCAACAAAAACAAAAATAGAGAAATGGGACTCAATTAAACTAAAGAGCTTTTGCACAGAAAAAGAAGCAACAGAGTTAACAGACAACCTACGAAATGAGAGAAAATATTTGCAAACTATGCATCTGACAAAGAACTAATGTCCAGAATCTATAAGGAATACAAACAAATCAACAGAAAAATAACCCTTTAAAAAGTGGGCAAAGGACATGAACAGACATTACTCAAAAGAAGACAGAAAAGAGGCCAACAAACATATGAAAAATGTTCAACATCACTAATTGTCAGGGAAATGCAAATTAAAACCACAGTGAGATATCATCTCACACCAGACAGAATGGCTATTACTAAAAAGTAAAGAAACAACAGATGTTGGTGAGGATGTGCAGAAAAGAGAATGCCATACACTTCTGGTGGGAATGTAAATTAGTACAAGTCCTATGGAAAACAGTATGGAGATTTCTCAAAGAACTAAAAATAGAACTACTCTTTGACCCAGCAATCCCACTATTGGTATCTACTTAAGGGAAAGGAAATCACTTTACCAAAAAGACACCTACACTTTTATGTTTATCGCAGCATCATTTACAATCGCAAAGTCATGGAATCAATCTAAGTGTTCATCAGTAGTTGACTGGATAAAGGAAATGTGGCACATATTTCATACGATGGAATACTATGCATAAATTCATGTTCTTTGCAGCAACATGGGTGGAGCTGGAGGCCGTTTTTCTACGTGAAATAACTCGGAATCAAAAAATCAAATATCAGATGTTCTCACTTACAGTGGGAGCTAAACAATGGGTACACATGGATATAAATATGGAAATAGTAGATGTTGAGGACTCCAAAAGAGAGGTGGAAGGGGGCAAAGCCTTGAAAAACTATCTATTGGATACTATGTTCGCTATTTGAGTAATGCTTTCACTAGAAGCCCAAACTTCAGCGTTACATAATATACCTATGCAACAAACCTGCACCAGTAACCCTGAATCTAATGTTTAAAAAAATGAATTTAGAGGGGCGATGCAAGCATCCAGACCATTGCACACGTTTATGAAGGTTTTATAATATTACGTCTTCTAGTTTCATTTTCTTTTGCTCCAGTTATCAATTTATTCCCTCAGCTCCAAACTCATGCATTGCCCAGTCTCTGAAAATGGAAACAGTCCCTTTAAATGTTTTTCCTTTGTCAGCCGGCATAAACTTAACTTCTGTCAGTAGAGGGCGCGGAAGAGACATTGCAAGAGAAAGTTTTGCTCTCTGGTTCTGCAGATTTTGAAGCACGGGTTACTTCCCAGGGCCCAGCTTCTGCAGCAGGCACAGCTATTCCAGTGCCAAGCTCATGCAGTGAGTCCATGGTGGCCAGCAGAGCCTAGCAGCTTTCAGCTTTCCTCAGTATGCCCCTAAGGTGGTTTTGTAGCAATGTGACTCGGGTGAGACATTTCCCTCCCACCAGCTTTCCCCAGTAGCATAGAGTGTGAATTTCCAGCAGTTGTTACCAGTGCAGCGCCATAAGCACTTTTCTGGCATTTCGCGAGCCACAGTCACATCCATGGTCTGGCTATCAGCCTGCCAGGACCTCTTCATTGTCTAATATTTAAAATAATTCACCAGCAAAGTCATGGGGGTTGGGGATTTTCGTTGTAAGAAAGTTGTCCTTTAATATTTTTTGCAATAATTTCACACTTACAGAAAAGTTGAAATATAGTACAGAAAGTTTTCATATACCCTTGATTCAGCTTTCCTTAAAATTAACATTTCTCATAACCAGAGTAAAATTATCAACACCAAGAAATTAACATTGGTATAATATTATGAACTAAATCACAGACCTCATTCAAATTTCATTAGTTTTTCTATTAGTGTCCTTTGTCTGTCCCAAGATCCATTTAAGATCTCACAATGTATTTAGTTGTCTCTTTAGTCTCCTCCAGTCTGTGACAGTTCCTTAGTCTTTCCTTGTCTTTCAGGATCTTGACACTTGAAGAATTCTGGGAAGTTATTTTATAATATGTCCTTCAGTTTGAGTCTGTCTGATGTTTTCTCATGATTAGATGAAAGTTATGCAAAAATACCACACAAGCGATGCACTCTTCTCTGTGAATGATAACTGGGGTACCTGGCATCAATATGCCCATCCTGGCAATGTTAACTTTGATCATTTATTTGAGGTGGTATCTGTAGGATTTATCTATTTTAAAGTTACTGTTTTTTTCTTTTGAAATTAATAAATATACCAGGGGAGAGTCTTTGAGGCTATATAAATATTCTATTTCTCTCCAAATTTATACTCATTAATTTTAGCATACATTGCTGGATCATGCCTGTAAACATTTATTACTATAGAGTTTACCTAATACTGATTTTCTACTTCCCTCATTTTTCCAACATTTATTAATTGGAATTTAGAATTGTGAATTCTCACTCATTTATTTACTTACTCAGTTATTTGTTTATTTATATCCGTATAGATATTTACTTTATTCTATGGTGATAATCCAATACTCTTATTTTTTTTTTCTCTCAAATTGTTCGGCTTTTGGTCATTTCTCTGCCTTCTGATATGCCCCATTTGTTTTTGAGCATCTTCTTACTTTCTGGCATGAGAAGATATTCTACGTTCATTTTGTAGTTTTGTGATCCCAGACCTGTAGTCAAACATTTCTCCAAGTAGCCTTGTTTCCTTTTATTGGAGACTGATATGACACGATAGCTGGCTAACACCTTGAGTGACAGACCCTGAGCAGAGAATCCAGCTGAGTCATGCTAATCTCCTAATCCATGGAAACTGTGCAATAATATATTTGAATTGTTTTAAAGCCTGTGGATAGTGATAACTTGTTACAAAGTAAGATAAAACTGATACACCCTTTTTTTCTAAGACATTCAATTTTGATATGCCATTCCTCTGCTTTTAGAGCCTTAATAACTTCTCATTGTCTTAATGATAAAATCCAATTTAATTAAAAACTTGCAAGGCTCTTGCGCCCTCGTCACCTCCCTAGCCCCACTGCTTATGAATCCAATGCTGTCACTCCATTCCAGACAGACAGAAATACTTGGATGGCCCTGATGACACCGTGTTCTCCTGCCTTCTTTGCTTTCATTTCATGTCTCAGTTTAAACTTTGATTTGCTAGCAAGCCTTTTACAAGTGCCCCAAGACTGGATGAGGCTACTGTTCTCCTGGCTTTCAGAGAATCTTGTTTAGTCCTTAGCCCAGTAATTCAATTGTCTGTGTCTGACTGTCTTCTTGAGTATATAGCACTCTCTTTGAGGGCATTTTTTTCATTTTAATTTTTATGTTTTAAATCTTACCCACAGTTATCCTTCCCCAGGGTCTATGCCAGTGTGGACTGAGTGAAGGAGTAAATGAGCAAATGAACAGTGTAATGCCTTATGAATTCAGCAAAAGCTGAATCATCATCTGTTTGCTCCAGTGCAGACAGGCTTGGCTTTGAACAGCATCCAGCTCCACGATTCTATCAGCTAAATTATTTTTTTTTTGTACTTTAAGAAATAGGGATAGTCATAGTGTTTACTGTACGCAGTTGTTCTGAGGAGAAATTAGGAAAAGGTATGCAGTTACACAGTGCCACGTACAACTCTAAATTCCAATTAATAAACGTAGGACAAACGAGGGAAGTAGAAAAACGCACAATAAATGTTAACTATTAGCTTTACTGCAGTTTCTTCTTGGTAGTTATCATTTCATGCCTGCCTACATATGGGCTACAAGGGGACCAGTGATAGTTTTTATGTGCTCAGCAAGATTTTTTTTTTCTTTCTTTCTCTTCCTAGTGAGGAAAAAGATAGTGGCAGTTGGCATGCTGCCAGCTGAGTTTTTTTGCTGCTTTGAGTTTCAGGTTTCTTTCTTTCTCTTCCTAGTGAGGAAAAAGAAAGTTAGTGGCAGTTGGCATGCTGCCAGCTGAGTTTTTTTGCTGCTTTGAGTTTCAGTTTTCTTTCTTTCCTAGAGTCTCTGAAGCCACAGATCTCTTAAGAACTTTCTGTCTCCAAACCGTGGCTGCTCGATAAATCAGACAGAACAGTTAATCCTCAATTTAAGCCTGATCTAACCCTTAGAAACAGGTAAGCGACTTTTTAATTGAAACATAGTATTTGTACGTATTTATGGGGTATGTGTGATATTTTGATAAAAGCATACAATGTAATGATCAAATCAGGATCATTGGGAAATCCATCATCTCAACCGTTTATCATTTCTTTGTATTTGGAACATTCCAAATTTTCTCTTCTAGCTATTTCAAAATAGACAATAAATTATTGTTAACTATAGTTACCCTGTTGTGCTATGAACACAAGAACTTGTTCCTTCTATGTAGCTGTATTTTTGTAACCATTAACCAACCTCTTTTCATCATCTCCTTCCTCTGACTTTCCCAACCTCTGGTAACCACCATGCTACTCTCTGCCTCCGTGAAATCAACTTTTATTTTAAGCTTCCACATGTGAGTGAGAACATCACAGGTAAGTGACTTCTTGCCATCCAATTTTGCTAGCTGTGTGTGAAGAAAAAAGCTTGCTTTCTTTTTTTCTAAAAAGGAGTTTCAGAGTGCAATTGCTGCTAATACTTTGCTCTTTCATTTGTCTTTTATTTTAATGAAAATTTCACACACAGATAACTAGAGAGTATAAATGAACCATACTGTAATCTGATATAGTTTTATCCAATTTTAAAAATGATTTGCTTTTTAAATTAGAATAGTTTTCTTTTACTTAAATACAAAAGCATTACAAATAAAGTTGAAGAAATCTATGACTCTCTACTATATATTGTTTTCTTATGAGACGGAGTTTCACTCTACTGCGCAGGCTGGAGAGCAGTGTCTCGATGTCGGCTCACTGCAACCTCAGCCTCCTGGGTTCAAGGGATTCTTGTGCCTCAGCCTCCCAAGTACCTGGGATTACAGGCGTGCACCAGCATGCCTGGCTAATTTTTGTATTTTTAGTAGAGACGAGGTTTCACCATATTGGCCAGGCTGGTCTTGAACTCCTGACCTCAAGTGATCTGCCAGCCTCAGCCTCCCAAAGTGCTGGGATTACAGGTGTGAGCCACCACACCTAGCCTCTCCTATACTCTTTACCTTTCTTTTTATTTCCAGAGGGCAACATTATCTAGACTTTGGTATAAATTATTGTCATAATTGTTTTTATGGTTTTCTGTATGTGTGTATATATTTATCTAAATATGATCTCTAGTATAATTTGTTAAAATTACTTCTGTTTTTATATACCAGCAAAAATGGTTTTACACAATAACTTAAAAAATTAATATACTTATATTAATTTTATTGATACATAATACATTACACATTTATGGGGTACAGGTGATATTTGGTGATGCACTTAGAATGTGTAATGATCAAGTCAGGGTATTTGTGGTTTCCATTGCTTTGAGTATTTATTATTTCCATGTGCTGGGAACAACCCAAGTCTTCTAGCTACTTTGAAATAGACAATACATTGCTTTTGACCATAGTCACTCTACTTTGTTGTTGACTAATAGAACTTCTACCTTCTATTTAACTGTATATTTGTACTCATTAACCTACATCTCTTCATCTCTCCCTCCTAGACACCCACCCACCCTTCCTGGCCTCCAGTATTTATCATTATACTATCCACATTTATAAGATCAACATTTTTAGCTGATCTAAAATGATGAGTGAGAACGTGTGATATTTCCTGTGCCTAGGTTATTTCACTTAATATTCTCCAGTTCCATCCATGTTGCTGCAAATGACATGATTTTACTGTTTTTATAGCTAAATAGTATTCCATTGTGTAATATACCACATTTTCTTTATCCATCCACTTATGGACAGTTAGGTTGATTCCATATCTTTTCTATTGTTAATAGAAATTCACAATAGAAAGGCTGCTGTGATAAACCTGAGAGACACTAGAAGGAATTTTAACATATTGACCATACTGAACAATATTTAACATATTGATTGTATTCAGCTATCTTTTACAATGTGGTGTACAGACTCTAAAATAGCTCCTAATTGTCCCTGTCCTATTTTTTTTTTAATACTCATGTCCGTGTATAATCCCCCCTTGTCTGTGGATGGAAACTGTGACTTAACGGTAACAAATAGAATTTGGCAAATGTGATATGTTAAGATTATAATGTCTGCTATGCTAGGAGATTCTCTCCCTTGCTGGTTTCAATGAAGTAAGTGGTCATGTTGGGGAGGCCCATTTGGCAAGGAACTAAGGGTGACTTCAGGCCAATAACTAACTGAGAACTGAGGATAACCTCTGATCATTAGCTAGCAAGAAATGGAGTTCTCATATCTACAACCATAAGGAACTGAATTCTGCTAACAACCATAGGAGCTTGGAAGCCTGTCCTTCTCCCGTTAAACATTCAGAAGAGTCTGCAGCTGCGGCTCGCACTTTGATAACTGCCTCACGAAAAATTCTGAAGCAGAGAACCAAACTGGATTTCTGACCCAGAGAAACTGTGAGACTATAAATGTGTGTTGTTTTAAGTCTCTAAACGTATGAGAAATTGCTATGCAGCAATAGATAAATAGCACACTAAATTAGTTAATACTATTACTTTATCGGTAGATGCTTCAGGGTTTTCCACATATAAGATAATATCATCTGTGAGCAGAGATGATTATACTTCCTTTATAATTCAGGTACCTTTTCCTTTTTCACTTTCTTTTTTATTTTGGCCTACTTGTTCTGGCTAGGACATTCAGTATTATGTTGAATAGAAGTGGTAAAAGTGGGTAATCTTGTCTTGTACCTGATCTTAGAGGAAAAGCTCTCAGTTTTTCATTGCTGAATATGATGTTAACTATGAACTTTTTATACATGGATTTACTATGTTGAGGTAATTTCCTTCTACTCCTGGTTTAAGTGTTTTTTTTTTTTAATCATGGAAGGACTTGGGTTTTATCAAATGTCTTTTCTGTATCTGTTGATATGACCAATTTGTATTAGTCAGCGTTCTTCAGAGAAACTGAACCAACATAAAAAAAAAAAAAAACAAAAAAACTAAGGAAATGTGTTATGGGAGGTGGCTCACGTGGTGTTGGAGGCCGAGAAGTCTCACTATCTGCCGCCTGCCAGATGTAAAGCCAGGAAAGCTGGTGGTGTAGTTCAGTCTGAATCCAAATGCCTGAGAACTGGTGGAGCCAGTGGTGGAAGTCCCAGTCTGAATTCAAAGTCCTGGGAACTGTGGGAACTGAGAGAGCTGGAGGTGTAAGTCCCAGAATCCGAATGTTTGAGAACCAGGAGCTCAGATATCTGAGAGCAGAAGAAGATGGATACTCCAGCTCAAGAATAGAGAATTTGCACTTCCTCTGCCTTTTTGCTCTATTTGGGCCCTCAATGGATTGGATGATGTCAGCTCATGTTGGATCTTTTTTATGCAGTTTACTAATTCAAATGCTAATCTAAAATGTGTTTGTATCTTCATTTGCCTCAACATTTCTTGTATTTTCTTTTTTTCCTTTCTTTTCTTTTTTTGAGATGGAGTCTCTCTCTGTCACCCAGGCTGGAGTGCAGTGGTGCAATCTCTGCCTCCCAGGTTCAAGCGATTCTCCTACTTCAGCCTTCTGAGTAGCTGGGACTACAGGTGCACACCACCACACCCAATTTTTGTATTTTTGTATTTTTGTTAGAGACAGGGCTTTTCCGCAGGCTGATCTCAGACTCATGACCTCAAGTGTTCCACCCAACTCGGCCTCCCAAAGTACTGGGTTTACAGGTGTGAGTCACCACGCCTGGTCTCAAGATATTTTTAAATTTCCCTTTTGATTTCTTTTTGATCCACTGCTTATTCCAGAGGATGTAGTTTAATTCTCACATCCTTGTTAATTTTCTAGATTTTCTGATATTGATTTCTAGTTTCATTACATGGTTACGAGGAAAGACACTTGATATGGTTTCAATCTTCTTAAATTTGTTAAGACTTGTTTTTTGACCTAACATGTAATCTATCCTGGAGAACGCTCCTATAATACACGTGAGAATAATGTGTATTTTGTTGTTGCTGGGTGGAATGCCCTGTATATGCCTATTAGGTCCATTGGGACTATAGTGTTCAAGTTTTCTGTTTTCCTATTGATCTTCTGTTTGGATATTTTATAATGGATAAAGTATTGAAAGTGGGCTATCAAAATCTCCTTCTCTTATTGTGTTGCTGTTTCTCCCTTCAATTCTTTCAGTGTTTGCTTCATTTATTTAGGTGCTCTGATGTTGGATGAACATATATTTATAACGGTTATATTTTTCTGGAGAATTGACCCTTTTCTTATTATATGATGTCCTTCATAGCCTCTTATGACAGGTTTTGATTTAATGTCTATTTTGTGTGGGATAAGGACACACACCCCTTGCGGGTTATCTTGCGGTTCTTGCGGTTACCGTTTGCAAAGGTACCCTTATTATCACTTGATTTTCATCCTATGTGTGTTCTTAAGTCTAAGTGAGTTCTTGGAGACAGCATGCTGTTGTATTTTGTCATGACATGCTTTGACTCAGTATTATCCTTCTTTCTTTCTTTCCTTTTTATTTTGGTTTGCTAATATTTTGCTGAGGATCATTCCATCTATATTTATAAAAGAGATTGGCCTGTAATTTTTCTTGCTTATAACGCCATTAACAGGTTTCGGTATCTAAGTTATTCTCTGGAAGAACATGTGTAAGATTGTGTATTATTTATTCTTCAAAATTTGGTAGAATTCAGCAGCTAGACTCTGATCCTTGAGTTTTCTTGGGGAAGTCTTAAATTAATTATGAATTTAGTTTTTAAAAATAGCTATGAGATAGTCAAATTTTGTATTTACTTTTATGTCAGCTTTGGTAAGTTGTATTTTTCTAGAAATTTGTCCACTTATTCTCAAATTTAATTTTACAAAGTTGTTTATCTTCAGACCATTTTATCGTTTATCATTTACTGCATCTGGACTGATGTTTTCTCTTACGTTTTTGATTTTAGGACATTCTTTCCCTTTTTTCCCTTTATCAGTGTCAGCAGTGTTTTACAAATTTTGTTAATCCTTTTGAAAACTGGGTTTTGGTTTTGTTAATCTTCTCTATTGTATACTTGATTTGTCCATTAATATTTCTGTCCATTATTTCTTGCTTTTATTTTTATTGTTTATTTCTTTCTACTTACTTTGAGTTTAATTGGAATTTTTTCTGACTTTTTGAAGTGAAAGTCTATATAATTAATTTTCAGCCTTTCTCCATTTCTAATACATATGTTTAAACTTATATGATTTTTGTAACATTTTATCTTCATTGTATAAGTTTTAACAAGTATCTTTTATCATTTAATTAAATTTCATTATGATTTCTTATGTGAATAATGGATTATTTCAAATTATATTTTTTATTTTCCAATGTATGAGGGGATCTACTAGTTATCTTCTTGTTAAAAAATTCTGGCGTATACTGTCTGTTCAATATTATAGTACTTTGAAAATTTTTGAGACTTGCTTGCTTTTTAAGGTTTGTAGAATATCTCTTCTATATTCTTTTTCTTTTATTCTTGTTTTCTGGTTCATATATCTTAACTAATTTTACTGTATCCTTTAATCCCTTTTGCCCTTTTCTCTTTTTATTCTCTTTTTGTCTCAATACTTCAGTTGGTAAATTTTCTTCTAATTCTTTATGCCTACCTTGCAGTTAAATGTATTCATTTAATTATTAATTTCAGATATATATTTTTACATATCGAATCTCTTTTTGACTTCTTATTGTATTCATTTTACTGTAAATCATTCAATCTTACCTTTTAGCTGTTTGAACATATTAAACATAGTAATTTAAAAATCTCTATGGGTAACTCCAGTATAAGTATGTGTTTGTTTCTAGTGTGTGCTTTTTCCTCTTGGTTTTCTATCATGTTGTTTCATTTACCTCCAAACATGAATGTGTTTATGATGAATGACAGTCACTGAATATTTAAAAAATCATAGAGATATTTTGAAGCTGGAAGAATGTTGTTTTCATCCAGACAAGATTTATTTTGTTTCTGCTGTGCAGCTATGGACACTAGCAATTCTCATTTACCTTAATTCAATCAAGGACTGAGAATACTGAGTATGAAATTAACTCTGTCTGCTTCCAGTTCATACTTCTTCCCTGTACCTCTTTTCTTAATTTTTTTTTTAAATTTTATTTCAACAGCATTTGGAGTATAAGTGGTTTTTTTTTTACATGGATGAATTATATAGTGGTGAATTCTGAGATTTTAGTGCATCCATCACACAAGTAGTGTACATTGTATCTAATATGTAGCTTTTTTAAATCCCTAGCTCCTCTTCCATCCTCTCCTTTCTGAGTCTCTAAAGTCCATCATATCAGTCTGTATGCCTTTGTGTACTCATAGCTTAGCTCCAACTTATAAGTGAGAGCATATGGTTTTTGGTTTTCTCTGTAGCTCTTTAGAATCCCAAACTGTAGCCTAAGGGAAAGGTTTCCAAGGTGCTCTCCTTATCGCACTCCAAAGTATGATTTTTATCTCCCTAACTCTATGAATCTAGCAAACGCTTTGCTTAACTTTTCAGCATCTCAAGTGCCTTTTCTGAATTTGACAGATACACGTCAGAAATGTGCTCCCAAATGCCTAGCTTATCTCTCTTTATTAACTTCTCCAAATCTTTGCCAATAGCTATATGTCTTAACTGCCTTGTTTGCTCTTTAGAGCTTTGTAACACATGTATTTTTATAGTTTATTCTGCTTTTCAAGTTTTTTTCATTGAAATAATTCTTGTAATGACCAATAGTCTAGTATGCTGCTGTAAGACTTCTATAGCTGTTAACTCCTTTCATATTTCAATTTCTTTATGTGCTTTTTTTTGCATGAATTCCTAGGCTCCATTTTCTAATTCATACGTTGGCAAATGATGAATGTGATATGACGATGATGACCTCTGTTCCAGCCATATACTTTTTTAAAGGAAATTTTGTTGGAACACAGTCATGCTCTCTTGTTTACATATTATCTATGACTTCTTTTGTATTACAGTGGAAAAAGTTGAGTAATTGTGGAAGAGACCATATGGCCTACAAAGGCTAAAATATTTACTATCTTGTTCATTATGAAAAAATTTGCTGACTCTTATTGAGATTTATTTTTCCTTTATTCAACTTTCTGAAGTTTGTCAATTGATTTAAAAATTTTAATGACTTTTCCTTTCTAAATTATATATTTTTATATCTAACATGATTGTGCCATTTCTATATTTTTGCTATATTTTTTGCCTTAACCAAACAATGTGTTTTAATTGAGTCAGTGGATAAAGAACTCACTGAAAGCAGAAGTGGAAACCTAAGCTATAAGCTACTATATTATATAAACTTCTCAACCTATAATTGTTTTTCCATTAGATATAGAACAATGGAAGTGACAACAAGATTGACATGGAATGATGAAAATCATCTGCGCAAGCTGCTTGGAAATGCTTCTTTGAGTCTTCTCTATAAGTCTAGTGTTCATGGAGGTAGCATTGAAGATATGGTTGAAAGATGCAGCCGTCAGGGATGTACTATAACAATGGCTTACATTGATTACAATATGATTGTAGCCTTTATGCTTGGAAATTATATTAATTTACGTGAAAGTTCTACAGAGCCAAATGATTCCCTATGGTTTTCACTTCAAAAGAAAAATGACGCCACTGAAATAGAAACTTTACTCTTAAATACAGCACCAAAAATTATTGATGAGCAACTGGTGTGTCGTTTATCGAAAACGGATATTTTCATTATATGTCGAGATAATAAAATTTATCTAGATAAAATGATAACAAGAAACTTGAAACTAAAGTTTTATGGCCACCGTCAGTATTTGGAATGTGAAGTTTTTCGAGTTGAAGGTACGTAAAATTAGATAATCCTACATCTCACATTATGGTTCTAATCCTTGTGTTCGGTAGGTAATAATTGATCTACAAGAGCAAGGAAAGTGAAAGGAACAGTTAGATTCATGCCATACTCTTTGATAAATTCTGAAATGAAACATGGGGAACATAAGGATTATGAGGTTTTTATCCAGAACGTATAGGCTGCTTTGAGCAAAGCAAGTTGAGAAATATATGTGCAGAGATAGAGATGACAAAGGAGATGGGGATGTGGAGAGAGAGAGATCTTATCATCAGAGCTGCTCTGTTTTGACTTATGACCCAAAGATCAGACCCTTATATGACCCTTAGAACTTCTAGGTGTAATTATGTGAGAGCTTCCAGAGCAAGTTAATGTGCAGAGAGGATAATTTTTCCTCCTCTTCCTCTCATTATGTTGCCAACTCTGACTCCTAACTGAGCAGCTCAGCCTTGGGGTATGCAAGAAAACTCAATGTCTTATTTCAAAAGTAGACTTGGCCACATTTAACCAGACAAGTTTTAAAAATTTATTATGCTATGTTTATTTCCTATAGGAATTAAGGATAACCTAGACAACATAAACAGGATAATTAAAGCCAGAGAGTAAGTTGGATTCTTGGGCTATCTATTAATCATTTTATTTAGACCAATTGTATAAAGACTGCTGACAAATATGTGGTAAAGATAAAAATCATGCCACTGGAATGATTAAAAAAGAGTTATAATGTTATTGACATAAAATAACAAAAGCACTACTAACTATGAAACTTTAAATATCCACCTGATGACATTGACCAATTTGACTTCATTTCCACTTTAGAGCAAAATTTTCCAGGTAGGGTCTGGATAACCATTTTAGGTAATTTCTCTGAATCCTTTCCTTGAGAAACAGCTTTTGAGAATCCTCAGTAAATGTCAAAAACAAACTTTCTTTTTAAATTTATAGATAGCTACATTGCATATATTTTGTTTTGATTTCTCCTTAATGTACTTTTAGTGAAAATAATAATTTATGTTCAATGTCACTGATATTTCTTATTACATTCATGTGATCTAAGACTAATAGTTGAAAAATGGTTTGGTTGCAGGTTAATATTTAACTTTAGTCAGATATAAAATAATGCATTTTCTTTAAGCACAAAATGTATAACTTTAGATATTTCAAATCATATTATAGAAGATCTCATTATCAAAATAATAATTAAGTATTGAAAAAATACCCTTCTCAGGGAAGAGAAAGAAGCTCTAGGTGACTTGCGATGTTCTTTATGGTATTCTTTATTGGCTGTTCTGATGCTGTATTTAACCACTATATTTTAACAGGCACAGAAATAGGCTTCTAGCAGACATCAGAGACTACAAGCCCTATGCAGACTTGGTTTCAGAAATTCGTATTCTTTTGGTGGGTCCAATTGGGTCTGGAAAGTCCAGTTTTTTCAATTCAGTCAAGTCTATTTTTCATGGCCATATGACTGGCCAAGCCGTAGTGGGGTCTGATATCACCAGCATAACCGAGCGGGTAAGTTATTTCCCTGAGGATTTTATTTTATAGATTACAATTATTATATTGCTTATGTCTTTGCCTTTTTCTCTTAGGGCAATCCTAATATACAATTAAATGCTAAATGAAATGGAAAATAGGAGTAAAATTTTGATCAGAACCACCTCCATTGTGCTATATTATACAGAGAAGCTTTCAAATTTTATGGATGGAAGAAGCAGTTATATAAAGAATACTTTTTAGTATTTGTATAAAAAACAACAAAAAATTAAAAACCCTATGAGAATCTTTGACCATTATATATGATGTTCATTTTACTCATGTACTACATGATTTTACCTGGTTTAAAATGTTTTTCTTTTTTTGTAATAAAATAATGAGAATTATGTAAGGTAATTTTTTTTTAATTACATGAGACCATTCTCTAAGACATGGTCATGAAAAGCAAAATAGCAATTCACTTTGGTGGGTCAACTTTGAAGGAGAACTTGAAGTGTAAATCTTACAAAAACTATCTTACTTACAAAAAGATATACATAAGGAAATAAATAGTAATATAGATTTCTTAATTGTTGCTCTAAAGAACTACAAATTATGATGCAGCACTTGTCTAGAAAATTCTTTCTGGTTTGTGCTTTTCAATGTTATCATGCACATGCAATCAAACAAAAAATAATAAAGGGAAAGAATAGAAAATTTTAGAATCAGGCTTTTTTAACGATTACCACAAATTAATATTGTCACTTGTTAGGGAATATGCTGTGTATTATCAATGCAAAATTTAGCATAAGACAGCATAATAAGACAGTAATGGTTCATTTTAGCTTTTGTGTCACATTCAATAACTGGAAGAATTTTCTAGGACTTTCAAGAATCACATCTTATTTGTTGATGTTGGCCAGATACTGTGCTCTTGAGTGGCTTTATTTTAATATATTAGTGTAGTCTCAGAAGCCGTGGCAAGGTACGGCAGCACAAATTAAATTAATTAGGCATTGATTGAAATGTTTCTGTTTGCTAAATATTTATTCAGACATAGAGACCTAAATACAAATAATGCTTGGTCCCATTACCCAGATATCTCAGAGACCAATGCAGATAATAAATCTGTATCATTCATTGTGATATATGCTATAATAGAGATACTACTCAGGACAAAATTTCTCTTTCTTCCTTTTAAGTTTTAAATTCCAAAGGTCTTATTTTAAGAGAAGATGTAGATACTGAACTCCAATGAAATGCAAATGTTATTTAAATTGAAGAAATATAGGGCAGACTTTTATGAGGGAAATTGAATATTTTATTGCTTAAAAGACCCTTTCCTTTGAATAATTGAAGTTGTAAAGAAAGCAAATTAATGGGTAAGGAAACTATGAAGCTGCATATTGGTGTTCCTGAAATTTTACAATGTACTTTAACTCTAGTGCTTAGTACAATTTCTTTCATGTTGAGGCACTGGTAAGTCCTATTCTCCTAGATAAAAATCTTCAGTGGGATTACGCCTCTGTGTTTCATGGCCCAATGAGAGCTTTTGATTTTATTACAGATTACAATAGGTGATAGACGGTTCTCTCCCTTCTGGTTTGAGTGATACTACACCCTTGCCAGCACCACAGATGGAAAAATTGTAATTAAAGTGTCTCTGAGAAATCCTTTTCTTTGCAATCTTCCCAAATAGTCCATATTTTTTTGTGTATGTTGAATGTATATCTGACCATCAAATAAAATACTTTCAGAATTGTTCTAGAAAATATCTTTGCAATAAGATTGAATGTGTTTATCTAGGAAAGAAAGTTCTGTTGTGATTCTCAAAGTGAAATTTGTGGACCCCTTGGGTTCCCGGAGACATTTTAAGGGTATCTCTGTGTTCAAAACTATTTTTAGAATTATTCTAAGTTTTTTTTGTCTTTTCTAGTGTATTGACACTTGAATTAATTACACAGCATAGTTTTACCTGTTGGCACATTAGTATGAATCAAACGGTGGCACCAAACACTACTAGTAGTCACTGTATTTCTCCCAATTACTGCACTTACAGGAAAAAAAATGCCAGTTTTACTCCTTGATGAATAGTAACAGTTACTGGTTTTATTTAAACTCCACTTTGGAATACACATCATTTTGGTATTCAGTGTGATAAAATGGGAAGTGCTCATAAAGTACTTCTAATGCATATTGAAAATTGGCAGTTGTCTTTAGAAAAAGCACTGGAGCAGCTGAGTTGTTAACTGAACTTTTTTTAAATGTGACATCATTTTTACTGGACAGAACAGACTTACTCATTCATACTTGGATATTTGGCAGATATCTTAATGCAAATGCTCAAGTGACCCTACTAATCAAGAACAAAAACAAAAACTGACAGTGTTTGTTGCCAATAACAAAATTTGAGCTTTTGAGAAAAATCAAACTTTGAGAAACCTGTATCCACTATTCTGAGCCTGACAGCTTTTCAACACTTAAAGACTTATCCAATGAAATTAATGGTGGTATTAACAAATGTGATGTTTTAATATTGCATGATGAAATGTGTCAACATTAGGAAGATCTGGATAACCCAGTGAACGAATGTTTTAAGATGATCAATAAATTAGGTTAAAAAATCATGCATGAGTAAAGGATATATTCAAAGTATAAGACAAACCAATGGATTTAATGTGGCGGCATATAAAAATGTCACAGATTCCACATTGCAACTAACCTTTAAGAAGTTATTACTTGTTGAGCTTTGCTATATTACGTTGAGGAATATTCACAATTACCTGAAAGCTATACAGTGAAATATTACCTCCTTTTCATATTATACATACATGTGAGAGGCCATATTTTCTTCACATACTTCAATTAAAACAACATATCAAGAGATTGAATTGGAGCCACATATGAGATTACAGTTATATTCTTTAATCCAGACATTAAAGAGAATTTTACTAATAAACCAATGATTTCTGTTTTCTGTAAATTTTTAAAAAAATGCTTTTCAAGTAAAAAATGTTATTTGATGAACATGTGACAGGTTTATAATTGAATTTTTAATGATTAAAACAACATTTAAGAGGAGGAGGGGCAGAGCAAGATGGTCACATAGGTCTCTCCAGCAATCATTCCTCCATTGAAACATCGATTTGAATAACTATTAGCACACAAAATATCACCTCAGAAAACCAGGTGAAAGATTACTGTACCTAGTTCTAGCACAATAATAACAAAAGATACATTGAAGAGGGTAGGAAAGATAGTTTTACGTTATCTGCATCACCCCCCTCAACCCCAGGGAGCATAGTGTGGAGAGAACTGTCATCTGCTTTGGGGAAAAGAGGGAAGTCAGCACAGGACTTTGCCTGGACTCCAATATCAGGCCTACTGCAGTAAAATCCAGCACTGGATAGAACCTCATGGCCCCAGACTTTAGGCTGTTATTTGACGGCTGAGCCTCTAGCCCCATGCTGGTGCCAAGTGAGACCATGTGGCCCTAGGCTTCAAGCTTGCATGGTGGACTCAGTCCCTGGACCACACCATGGATGGGTTATTAGTGGCCCAACCTCTGAACAGCAGTTAGTGACACGGATGCCGCCCTGAGCTTTACGCATGCCTCAGTGCTGCACCAGTCACAGTGGTCCCAGGCTTTGGGACTATGCAAGGCAGCCTGCCCAGAATTTTTGGATAGGCTGATTGTTGAAGGACTTTTCCAGACAAAGGCAATCTGCAAAGATTGGAATAAGTACCTACTTCCAGAGATGTTTATACATTGACACATTGTCACAAAAGTCAAAAGCAATCAGGGTAACATGACGTCACTAAAGAGAGAAAATAATGTGCCACTGGCCGATCCTAAAGAAATGGAGACGTATGAACCACCCGAAGAATTCAAAATAATTATTTTAAGGAAGCACAGCAAACTTCAAGAGAATACAGAGAAACAATTTAACAAAATGAGAAAAATGATGAGTGATCAGAATAAGAAATTTAATAGAAAGGTTGTAATAATTATAAAAAATGAAACAAATTTCAGAGATGAAAAATACAATGGGTGAAATGAGAAATGAAATAGAGAGCATCAACAGCAGAATTGATCAAGTAGAAGAGTCTGTGAACTTAAAGGTAGTTTATTTGAAAATATAGATAGAGAATAAAAAAACAGAATGAAGAGGAAGGAAGAAAGCTTGTGGGATTTATGAAACATCATCAAAAGGACAAATATTCAAGTTACAGGGGGGAAAGGAGACAAGAAATTAAAAGTAATAGAAATCTTAAGTAAATAAATAGTAGCAAAAACTTTTAAAACCTGGAGGATGGTGTAAATATCCAGGTAAAACTGAGAGAAAAGTCCCCAGTCAGATTTAATCCAAAGAAGATTAACCCAAGATGTATTAAAATCAAACTGCAAAATATCAAAGACAAAGAGAGGATTCTGAAAACTGGAAGATAAAAAAGCAAATAACATATTAGAAAGTTTTAATATGACTAGCAGCAGACTTAGCAGAAACTCTATAGGCCAAGAGAGTAGGATGAAATATTCAAAGTGCTAAAAGAAAAAACAAAGAAACAAACAAACCCATCCAATTGAGAATATTATACCCAGTAAAGCTGTGCTTCAGAAATAAAGGATAGATAAAGATTTTCCTGGATGAACAAAAGCTGAGGGAGTTCATTACAATTATACCTGTCTTACAAGAATGTTAAAGCGAGTTTTTCAAGCTGAAAGAAAAGGATGCTAATAAGTAATATAAAAATATCTGAAAGTATAAAACTCACTGGTAAAACTACAGTAAAATTCAGAATACTCATACTATAATGATGGCGATGTTTAAAAGACAAAACTGCTTAAATAATAATAGCTATAAGATTTTGTTAAAGGACGTGCAATATGGAAAGATGTAAATTGTGGTATCAATGGTGCAAACTGTGGGGAGGAGTGGAGTAAAAATGTGGAGTTTTTTTTTTTCTCTGTAAGTGGAGCTGTTATTAACTTAAAATAACCAGTTATAAATATGTTTATTTTTTGTAAGCATCATGGTTAACCACAAAACAAATACTGATAGTAGATACACAAAATATAAAAAGCAAGGAGTCAAAACATACCATTATATATATATATGTGTGTGTGTGTGTGTGTGTATGTGTATATATGTATATACACACACACGTTTTACATGATAAATTACATAGAATTTTCTTTTTTAATTTAAAAGGAATATTTACATTTTTTTCAGTTGTAATTTCCAATATTTTAAATATCCATAGATATAACCCACATAAACAACAGATCTTTGGGATTCTCAATAACTTTTAAGAGTCTAAAGGGGTCCTGAGACCAAACTGTTTGAGGACCATGGTGTTCAAATATTAACCAATCTCTTTTCTTCTTCTTGTCATGTCTTGAATGCTGGGTGATGAATGAACCTTTACACTTAATGTATTTTTTTAACAGTATAGGATATATTCTGTTAAAGATGGAAAAAATGGAAAATCTCTGCCATTTATGTTGTGTGACACTATGGGGCTAGATGGGGCAGAAGGAGCAGGACTGTGCATGGCTGACATTCCCCACATCTTAAAAGGTTGTATGCCAGACAGATATCAGGTAAGATTTCTTCAATATCCAAAACATTTCAAATCATTTTCTTCAGTATTTTTCATTGAATTTTTAACCACATAAGGCAATTTCAACTCCCATAATGTGGTTTCAACATCAATCAACACTATTCTACTTTGAATGAATAAGAATTCATATGAAAAAGTACAGTGACTATTGTTCTTTTCTGTAACATTGAGAAATAAAGCCAAAAGGCAGGATTCTACTCATTTGCATTCTAGTAAAAGATCAAGGAGATAGTGTGTTTTTATCACTCTTTACAATAATGTAAACTAATGATAGTCACTTAATCCCTTGCACTTTTTGGGTTACACAGACAAAATGTTGGAACAAATAACTATTTTGTGTTGAAATGTCATTTTATACTGTAAATGCTTAGATTTCACTACTAAATACCTAGATTCAAAATTTGGCTCTGCTACTAACAGATGTTTACCCGTAAGGAAGTTACACACTTCTCTCTCTCAGTCTTTTTTTTTTTCAGGTGTGAAATGTTGCTATTAATAGTGCCTATCTCATAGGGTGGCTAAGATGATTAAACGAGATGATATAGTTTAAGTTCTCAAAAAAGCCAACAATGATTGTTACCTTTCTTTTAGGTGTTGGGTATCAGCCTCAATTTCTAAAGAAGAATCTCCTTTACCTCCCAATTGTGCTGAATTGGAAACCTTACCTATGTATTTATTCATTCATTCAAAAACCATCTCTTGTAAACCATATTTGTGCCAAACTCTAAGCCAGTTACTGAAAACACATAGGTCAATAACAGCACAATCCTTACCCTCCAGGAGTTCATAATCCAGTCAGGGAAAAGGAGACACACAGATAAAGAGAGGAGGGATAGAGCGAAGACATTGGAGAAATCAGGAGCATACCAACACCCTAATTTTTCACAGCAGGGAGCCAGTCAATTCAGTCCAACATTGAAATACATAGCTTAATAACTACATGTTTCCAAACCATTGTTTCATAATCTATTTCCTTAATCTTAGAAAGATTACTGTCTTGTGGTAAGAAGACATTAACTTCAAATTTGGTATTTCTTTTATTTCACTTTAGTTTGTTTTTCTTCTATAAAATCAAAATAAATTACAGTCTTTTAATTTAAATAGCATTTTCAACATATTTTTCTTTCTTTTATTCTCTCTATCCAGTTCATTTAAGCATGCAAAATGCTTAGGGAGGAGTCTTAAATTGTATTTAACAAATGTTAATGGTGTTTGTTTCTGGATACTAGGATTTGAAATTAGCTTTTCAAAAATATTATTTAAACTTTCCTGCAATACTTACAATGGATAATTATCATTTTTACCAAAGCAATAAAGTGTTTTTTTTCCTATAAGAGAGATATAATGGCATTATGCTCACAGAGGAAAGGAAGTAAAGAGGGGGTGCTGCTAATTTGGGGAAAGAGTAGCTGAGGAGAAAGAGGGAGATCAGTAGTTACAGTATTAGAAGCATTAATTGTGTCTTTAAGGGTTAAACAGAAGCTCTCTGAATTCTGAATGTTACCTTATGTTTTTATAACAGTTTAATTCCCGTAAACCAATTACACCTGAGCATTCTACTTTTATCACCTCTCCATCTCTGAAGGACAGGATTCACTGTGTGGCTTATGTCTTAGACATCAACTCTATTGACAATCTCTCCTCTAAAATGTTGGCAAAAGTCAAGCAAGTTCACAAAGAAGTATTAAACTGTGGTGAGTCTCACTGAACTTATAAAAAAATTTACTTTGAAATAATTATAGATTTGTAGGAAGTTGCAAAGAGAGTACAGAGATTTCCCATGTACCTTTCATCCAATTTCCCTGGAGTGGTGGCCATCGCAGGGAGAGATCATTCACAGGCATGACTGAAGAAAGACCCCAAATCCTAATGTTCAGTCTTTAAAGAATAGACTGGCCAACCATTTTTTTTTCGTGTGTGATTTTCCTGAGGCTTTAGATAGGGCTAAAGCCTATGTGGGTAGACAGGGAAGATTGAAACCAGAAAATTGATTATTGTTAACAATGTGTGTTTATAGTTCTATGTCATTTTGTCACATGTGTAAGTTTATGTACCCATCACTGCAACCAAATATTACATCACTTTGTAGATTTCCCTCATGGCACCCACTATTCCTCCACCATCCTTAACTCTTGGCAACCACTAATATTTTCTTCATTTCCATAATTTTGTCATTTCATGAATGTTATACAAATGGAATCATACAGTATGTCACCTTTTGAGACTGGCTTTTTTGACTCAACCTAATATCCTTTGACATCCATCCAAGATGTACGTATGTATTTACTGTTCATTTAAAAAATTGTGTAGTATTCCATGGTATAGATATACCACAGTTTAACCATGCTCTATCAAAAAATATTCCAGTTTTTAGCTATTGCAAACAAAACTCCTATCAAGTTTTGTGTGGATATAAGTTTTTATTCCTCTGGAGTACATCTCCAGAAATGTAATGCTGGGTCATAGAGTAACTGTATGTTTAGCTTTGAAAGAGATCACCAAACTATACTCCAGAGGGACTGTACCATTTTACAATCCCACCAGCAATACATGAGAGATCTATTTTTTCTGCATTCTTGCTAGTATTTGGTATTGTTGCTATTAAAAATTCCTTAACTCTTCTAATAGATGTATACTGATATTTCATCAGGGTCTTAATTTGCATTGCTTAATGACTAATGACATTGAACATCTTCCCATATGCTTATTTGCCTTCTGTATAGCTTGTTTAGTGAAATGCCTCTTCACGTCTTTTGATTATTTTCTGATTGGATGATTTGTATTTTTTAGAAGTTGAATGTTAAAAGATCTATAAATCCTAAATATGAGTCAATTGTCAGATACATTGTTTGCGAATAGTTTCTCCCAGTCTGTAGTTGTCTTATTATTATGATGATTTCCAGCCCTGCCATCTCTCATCTCTCCTTTTGGAACTCTGGGACATGAATTCTAGATATTTTGTTATAGTCTCACAATTTATTTATTTATTTTTTATATCTATTTGCTCTTTATTTTTCAGAGTGGGTAATTTCTATTGTTATATCTTTGAATTCACTTGTTCATCACTTTGCCCTCTCCATTCTGCTTTTGAGCATAGCTATTGTTTTTCCTATCTTGGGTATTATGGTTTTTTAGCTCTAAAATTTCAAGTTGATTCTTTTTCAGGTCTTCTATTTCTTTGCTGAGACATCCCACTTCCTTCATTTGTTTCAAGCATGTTCCTACTTGGTTCTTAAGCATTTTTATGATGGTTGCTTTAGAATCCTTGCCAAATAATTCTAACATCTTTGTCATCTAATTAGGGTCATGATCTTCTGATTAGCTTTTCTCATTCAAGTTGAGAATTTCCTGGGTTTTGATGTGACAAATGATTTTTAATTGCATCTTCGATATTTTAGGTATTTTATTTTGTGACTCTGGATCTTACATCTTGTGTTTTAGCAAACATATTCTGATACTGGTAAGATGGAAAGTACAGGTTTCCCATGAGGTCTTGTTTGACACCCTTGGAGAAAGGGCACTTTCTTAGTGTGCCCCATATAGGACACCCTGACATCACAGGGGTTAGAAGCCTCCTTGCAGCGAAGGTTAATGAAGGCTAAAGTTCCAGCTTCTCACTTGTTCTCCTCTGACACTGCCAGAGAGGGAAAAGAGCACCTCACTGCTGCTGATTCGGTGGAAGTCTAGGATCCTCAAGTAGCCTCCCTTGACACCATCAAGAGGGACCTTGTTAGTATAGTGCAGGTATAAATGTCCTGGCTCCCTACATTTTTTTCTTCTCTGATACTACCTTGGCTAAGGGTGAAAGTTGGGAAAGGGAAGGACATATCCATGGATAGGGCTAAGGGGAATTCTGTGGTGTTTGACTGGGGTAGTGTGGCTATTTTCTGAAAGTTTTCTGTCTTGCTACACTGTCCTTTTTCTCATGCTTTGACTAGATGGAACAGGTTTTACTTTACTTTTTTTCCTTTTTGCTGGCTCTAATTTGTATTTTCCAGTTGTGAGTGTCTCCAAAAGCCAATCTGGGACATATGAAGTAAAAAGAAAACCTAGAGAGCTCATCTCTGTATTGTTTCTTGGGTCTCAAGGCCTCTAGCCAAATTGCATTCTCTGCACTTTTCAATCTTTATATTTGATTTATGCATAATGTCCAGAGATTTTAGCTATATTTAGTGTAAAGAAGAGGGAAAAGTGTGTCTACTCCATTTGGTCCAGAACTGGAAGTACTCTCACTGAACTTCCAAAAGATTTTAATATAAAGAATTGTTGGGGCATTTATACTCCAAAGCCTCGTTGCTTACTTCATCAGTAGAAAGATCACATATTTAGGTTCCGAAAAGTGCTATGCAGTTTAATGTATAGAGCATGGTCTTGCTTAAGTGAACCTAGTTTTTAAATAGTAGTAAACTTTGACCTCGAGAAAGGTAATTTAATTGCTCTGAACTTTATCTCCTGTTCTTCTAAAATGGGGATAATAAGTTTTGCATCTGAACTTAATAAACTGTCTAAAAAAAGTCTGAGTAGTGAACATTAGATATACACAATGTAAATATATAAGCTTATATAAGCACTTAACAGCTCTAAAATTATGGAGGGTTTGGGGTAAGACAGAAATGCTAAGTTTTAAAATGACTTTTCAAGGATGTATGGCAACACATTGTCCTTGGCATGCTGGATGGCAATGCTTAATGCAACTTAGTGTGCTGACTTAGGACCTCTAAAAGGACATTGTATTAATTTTGAAACCGAAGAATTACATTGCAACAGAGGTTGAAAAAAATTATAGGTGTCAACTGAGAACTGCCCTCTACAAGAACCTAGGTATTAATTGGCCAACTTTGCTAGTTATTCCTCTGAAACCTGAATGAAGAGAAGGTAGTAAAGGAAATCATTTAGTAATGGAAAAAATAAACACAAGATTTTAGTAGGAAGAAGGTACTAAAAGCCCTGTTAAAAGAGTCCTGGGAGCTTCCTTGACTGGCATTTGAGATTAATCTTATATTTTCCTCATAAGCAGTTGTTAGCATAGCAGAATTTTGATTTGTTTAGAAGTCAAATGTGATTTACTAATTCAATCCCTGTGGTTTGAGGGAGAAAGGAGTAGGTCCCTATTAGAACTGTGAAATCAGTACAGTTTGCTCTCATAAATGCTCATACACAACCCTCCTCACTTCCTGTTTTTCTTGTGGTTCTTTTTAGTCCCCAAAGTCCAGCAACCCCTTTTTTCCCCTTGACCAATTTAAAACAAACCATTGAATGGAATCGTAGATGATTGCAATTTAGTGTGGATTTAGTTGCATTGAAAAATGCTGTCACATGTTGGAAAAAAAAGATCAAAGATCATTTCTCCTCTAGAAAAGCTTCAGGCTCCATATTGAGATGTATTGGGGATATTTCATTCTTCAGCTCTCAAAATCACCCTATAGAGTTGCTTTCACACATATTTAATAACTTGTTGACACATTGCTATTTATGATATAAAATAACTGATTTATCTATTTGATATAGGTATAGCATATGTGGCCTTGCTTACTAAAGTGAATGATTGCAGTGAGGTTCTTCAAGACAACTTTTTAAACATGAGTAGATCTATGACTTCTCAAAGCCAGGTAAAAAATGCTGATCATAACCAGATATTATTGTAATAGTATCACAATCATACGTGTGTGTGTGTGTGTGTGTGTGTGTGTGTGTGTGTGTATGTGTATATGTGCTCACAGAGTGCATTTGCAGGGAAATGAAGAATGGGATCAATTGCTTGATTAATTCAAATTTATATCACACTTTAAAACTGCAATGATCTGAATTATTGTATGTTCCGAAGATAACTTATTAAGCCATTGCTTTTTTGGTTTCTTTCTTAAATTGTATTTAAAATTGGTCAAATTTCAAATATTAAATACAAGACCTACACTTTTTAAATATACTTTCCACAGGTCATGAATGTCCATAAAATGCTAGGCATTCCTATTTCCAATATTTTGATGGTTGGAAATTATGCTTCAGATTTCGAACTGGACCCCATGAAGGATATTCTGATCCTCTCTGCACTGAGGCAGATGCTGCGGGCTGCAGATGATTTTTTAGAAGATTTGCCTCTTGAGGAAACTGGTAATCTGGCCCTTTTCTCCCCCTCTCATAGATCACTGGTGCCTTTTGAAAAATCCTAAGTTATACATCAGTTATTAGATGACTGGGGCCCACCTGCATGCCCTAGTCCTGAAAGCTACATTAGGATATATGTTTCATTTCCACTCTTGTTTGTTTCATTTTCAGGTGCAATTGAGGGAGCGTTACAGCCCTGCATTTGAGATAAGTTGCCTTGATTCTGACATTTGGCCCAGCCTGTACTGGTGTGCCGCAATGAGAGTCAATCTCTATTGACAGCCTGCTTCAGATTTTGCTTTTGTTCATTTTGCCTTCTGTCCTTGGAACAGTCATATCTCAAGTTCAAAGGCCAAACCTGAGAAGCGGTGGGCTAAGATAGGTCCTACTGCAAACCACCCCTCCATTATTTCTGTACCATTTACAATTCAGTTTCTGTGACATCTTTTTAAACCACTCGAGGAAAAATGAGATATTCTCTAATTTATTCTTCTATAACACTCTATATAGAGCTATGTGAGTACTAATCACATTGAATAATAGTTATAAAATTATTGTATAGACATCTGCTTTCTTAAACAGATTGTGAGTTCTTTGAGAAACAGCGTGGATTTTACTTATCTATGTATTCACAGAGCTTAGCACAGTGCCTGGTAACGAGCAAGCATACTTGACATTACTTTTCCTTCCCACTCTCTCCAACATCACATTCACTTTAAATTTTTCTGTATATAGAAAGGAAAACTAGCCTGGGCAACATGATGAAACCCCATCTCCACTGCAAAAAAAAAAAAAAAAAAAAAAGGAAAGAACAAAACAAACCCCACAAAAATTAGCTGGGTATGATGGCACGTGCCTGTAGTCCCAGTTACTCAGGATGATTGATTGAGCCTTGGAGGTGGAGGCTACGGTGAGCTGAGATTGTGCCACTGCGCTCTAGCCAGGGAGAAAGAGTGAGATCCTGGCTCAAAAAAACAAAATAGAACAAAACAAACAAACGAAAAACAGAAAGGAAGACTGAAAGAGAATGAAAAGCTGGGGAGAGGAAATAAAAATAAAGAAGGAAGAGTGTTTCATTTATATCTGAATGAAAATATGAATGACTCTAAGTAATTGAATTAATTAAAATGAGCCAAATTTTTTTTAACAATTTATATTTTATTTCTATGGGAAAAAATAAATATTCCTCTTCTAACAAACCCATGCTTGATTTTCATTAATTGAATTCCAAATCATCCTAGCCATGTGTCCTTCCATTTAGGTTACTGGTGCAAATCAGTAAGAAAGTTCTTATATTTATGCTCCAAATAATTCTGAAGTCCTCTTACTAGCTGTGAAAGCTAGTACTATTAAGAAAGAAAAACAAAATTCCCAAAAGATAGCTTTCACTTTTTTTTTTCCTTAAAGACTTCCGAATTCTCTTCTCCAAATTCTTAATCTTCTTCAAAATAATATGCTTTGGTTCAATAGTTATCCACATTCTGACAATCTAATTTAGTTTTAGTCAGAATTATACTCATCTTTTGGGTAGTCATAGATATTAAGAAAGCAAGAGTTTCTTATGTCCAGTTATGGAATATTTCCTAAAGCAAGGCTGCAAGTGAAGTTGTACTCAAGTGAATGTTCAGGAGACACAATTCAGTGGAAGAAATTAAGTCTTTAAAAAAGACCTAGGAATAGGAGAACCATGGAAATTGAGGAGGTAGGCCTACAAGTAGATATTGGGAACAAAATTAGAGAGGCAACCAGAAAAAGTTATTTTAGGCTCACCAGAGTTGTTCTTATTGCACAGTAACACACCAATATACCAAAACAGCAGGTATTGCAGTAGAGAAAAAGTTTGATAATTGAATGGCAGAAAAATAAGGAAGGTTGAGGAAACCTCAAATCCACCTCCCTGCTGAGTCTAAGTTTAGGATTTTTAAGAGAAAGGCAGGTAAGGTGCTGAAGGTCTGGAGCTGCTGATTTGTTGGGGTATAGGGAATGAAATGAAACATACAGAGATGAAAACTGGAAGGTTTTTTTGTTTTTTGTTTTTTTTTTTTCTGAGTCAGTTCCTTGGAGGGGATCTTCAGACTGACTGGTGTCAGCAGACCCATGGGATTCCAAGATCTGAAAAACTTTTTAGATAGAAACTTGATGTTTCTTAATGTTACATATGTTATCTTATAGAAATAACTAAGGGAAGTTAGTGCCTTGTGACCACATCTATGTGACTTTTAGGCGGTAAGAAACTATAAGGAAAGGAGCTAACAGTCATGCTGTAAGTAGCTACAAGGAATTGGCTTAAAGGGAAACCATCATTCTCAGTAAACTATCGCAAGAACAAAAAACCAAACACCACATATTCTCTCACTCATAGGTGGGAATTGAACAATGAGATCACATGGACACAGGAAGGGGAATATCACACTCTGGGGACTGTTGTGGGGTGGGGGGAGGGGGGAGGGATAGCATTGGGAGATATACCTAATGCTAGATGACGAGTTAGTGGGTGCAGCGCACCAGCATGGCACATGTATACACATGTAACTAACCTGCACAATGTGCACATGTACCCTAAAACTTAAAGTATAATAATAATAAAAAAAAGGGCAAGCTGGTTAGTACTTAGCTGTGTTTTTATTCAAAGTCTACATTTTATGTAGTGGTTAATGTTTGCTGTTCATTAGGATGGTTTCACAGTTACCATACAAATGTAGAAGCAACAGGTCCAAAAAGTAGGGCATGATTTTCTCCATGTAATCCAGGGAGAAACCAAGCCATGACCATTGTTGGTTGGGAGACTGAAGGTGATTGAAGGTTCACCATCATCCTCACCAACTTTCGGGCCATAATTCAGCCATCCCTTTGGTGGAGCCTGAAAAAAGTCTGGGCAGAATGTAGGACTTCTTTATTTTGTTTAAAGGGGTAACACAGAGTGCCCTTATGAAGGAGTTGGAGATCCTGCAAGGAAGAGAAGGAGTGAAGGAGAGATCAAGAGAGAGAAACAATGAGGAACACTTCATTTGACCCAACATCCTTTAGGAGCATAAATGTTGACACTAAGTTATCCCTTTTGTGCTAAAATGGACAGTATTGGCAAAATGATACCACAACTTCTTATTCTCTGGCTCTATATTGCTTTGGAAACACTTAAACATCAAACGGAGTTAAATACATATTTGAAATTTAGGTTAGGAAATATTGGTGAGGAGGCCTCAAAAAGGGGGAAACATCTTTTGTCTGGGAGGATATTTTCCATTTTGTGGATTTCCCTGACCTTTTTCTACCACCCTGAGGGGTGGTGGGAATTATCATTTTGCTACATTTTAGAGGTCATCCAGGATTTTTGAAACTTTACATTCTTTACGGTTAAGCAAGATGTACAGCTCAGTCAAAGACACTAAATTCTTCTTAGAAAAATAGTGCTAAGGAGTATAGCAGATGAACTATAAGTGTGTTGGGAGGGAGAATATCATCTTAAAGTGAGAGTGATGTTGTGGAGACAGTTGAAATGTCAGTGCTAGAGTCTCTGTGGTGTGAATGGGCAGGTTAGGTTGTTGCATTAGAAAGTGACTGTTTCTGACAGAAATTTGTAGCTTTGTGCAAACTCACCCACCATCTACCTCAATAAAATATAGAGAAAAGAAAAATAGAGCAGTTTGAGTTCTATGAGATATGCAGGCCCAGAGAGACATAAGTATGGTCCTTTAGTCTTGCTTCCCGTGTGCCACACTGACCCTCCACAACCATAGCTGGGGGCAATTGTGTAAAGTCATTTTGTTCCCGACTAGCTGCCTTGCACATTATCTTCATTTTCCTGGAATTTGATACAGAGAGCAATTTATAGCCAATTGATAGCTTATGCTGTTTTAATGTAAATTCATGGTAAATAACTTAGGAACTGCCCCTTCTTTTTCTTCGAAAACCTACTTATAACTGTTGCTAATAAGAATGTGTATTGTTCAGGACAACTTGTCTCCATACAGTTGGGTTGTAAGCCTCATGCTTGGCCCAAAAAAACTCTCTACTTATATCAGTTTTTCCTACACTTCTTCCTTTTAGGTCAACAATACCAAGAGGGGTTACTGTGCTGGGTAATGTGTAAACTTGTGTCTTGTTTAGAAAGATAAATTTAAAGACTATCACATTGCTTTTTCATAAAACAAGACAGCTCTACAATTAATTTATTTTGACGCAAATTGATAGGGGGAGCCAAGTAAGCCCCATATGCTTAATGGTCAGCTGATGAATAATCATCTCCTAGCAACATAACTCAATCTAATGCTAAGGTACCCACAAGATGGCAAGGCTGATCAAAGTCGTCATGGAGTCCTGCAACCAAAAGCCATGGGAATTTGGAAGCCCTCAAATCCCATTCCTAATCTGATGAGTCTATGGACCAATTTGTGGAGGACAGTAGATTAAATAGATCTGATTTTTGCCATCAGTGTAAGGAGGATAAAAGCTTGCATACCAATTGTAAACCCTTGCAAAATCTTTCTCTGATGTTGGAGAAAATGGGCCAGTGAGATCATAGATATAGAAGTACAGTCAATGTTCAGCTGTACCCTCCTCCCAATCCCACTTCCTTCCTCAATACAATTCAAACAAATAGACTCAGACTGTTTCAGGCTCCAGGACAGGAAGTGCAGTGTAAGCAAAATTGCAAAAATTGAGGGCACAGGGGTGGAGGTGGGGGGGTTGAGTAACAAGCTGTGCTAAATAATTATGTGTAAATATATTTTTTCATTTTTAAAAATTGATTTCTTTTGCACATTCCATGACAATATCTGTCATATTTTTTAAATAAATGCAAAGAAGCATACGTCCAAGCCACTGAGCTCATTTGTCTTCTGTTTTGATAAAGTGGTAAAGAAGGAATCAACATGGGAATGGATTGCTACAATTTAAATAAGCATACCAAGATAAATTCATTTATGGTGCTTTGAGTATATGAGACCCTCTTCTACCAGACAGATGATCAGTGTTGGATTTATAGAGAAGGGATTATCAAATTCCCATGGCCAAGAAGGTCAGAGAGAGAGAGAAAAAAAAGCGATTCATATGCATGGTAGAATTATAGACATATCAAATGGACACTGTATTAGTCTGTTCTCATGCTGCTATAAAGAACTGCCCAAGACTGGGTAATTTATAAAGGAAAGAGTTTTAATTTGACTCACAGTTCCACAGAGCTGGGAGGCCTCAGGAAACTCACAATCATAGTGGAAAGGGAAGCAAACATTTTTTTCTTCACATGGTGGCAGGAGAGAAAAATGAGTGTCTAGCAAAGAGGGAAGCCCCTTATAAAAACCATCAGATCTCAGGAGAATTAACTCACTATGACAAGAACAGGATGGGAGAAACTGTCTCTGTGATTCAATTATTTCCACCTGGTCCCTCCTACAACAAATGGGGATTAAGGGAACTAAAATTCAAGATGAAATTTAGGTAGGGACACAGCCAAACCATATCATTCCACCCCTGACCCTTTCCCAAATCTCATGTCCTCACATTTCAAAACACAATCAAGCCTTCCCAACAGTCCCCCCAAATATTAACTATTTTCAGCATTAACTCAAAAGTCCACAGTCCAAAGTCTCATTGGTGACAAGGCAAGTCCCTTCTGCCTATGAGCCTGTAAAATCAAAAGCAAGTTAGTTACTTCCTAGATACAGTGAGGGTACAGACATTGGGTGAATACATCCATTCCAAATGGGAGAAATCGGCCAAAACAAAGGAGCTGCAGGCCCCATGCAAGTCTGAAATCCAGTTGGGCAGTCAGAGCTTAAAGCTGTGAAATGATCTCCTTTGAATCTATGTATTACATCCAGGTCACGCTGATGCAATAGGTGGGCTCCGAATGCTTTGGGAAGCTCTGTCCCTGTGGCTTTGCAGGATACAGCACCCCCACCCAAGCTGCTTTCACAGCTGGCATTGAGTTTCTGCAGCTTTTCTAGGCACACAGTGCAAGCTGTTAGTGTATCTACCATTCTGGGGAATGAAGGATAGTGGCTCTCTTCTCACAGTTCCACTAGGCAGTGCCCCAGAGGGGACTCTGTGTGGGGACTTTGATCCCACATTTTCCTTCCACATTGCCCTAGCAGAGGTTCTAGGGCTCTGACCTTGCAGCAGACTTCTACCTGGACATCCAGGTGTTTCCATATATCCTCTGAAATCTAGGCAGAAGTTCCCAAACCTTATTCTTGGTCTCTGTGTACCCACAGGACCAAGACCTTATGGAAGCTGCCAAGGCTGAGGGTTTGCACCCTCTGAAGCAATTTCCTGAGCTGTACCTTGGCCCCGTTTAGCCATGGCTGGAGTGGCCGTGACACAGTCCCGAGGCTACATACAGTAGTGGGACCCTGGACCCAGCCCAGGAAACCATTTTTTCCCTCCTAGGCATCCAGGCCTGTGATAGAAGGGCCCGCCATAAGATCTCTGACATGCCCTTGAGACATTTTCCCCATTGTCTTGGTGATTAACATTCAATTTCTTGTTATGTATGCAAACTTCTGCTGCTAGCTTGAATTTCTCCCCAGAAAATAGGGTTTTCTTTTCTATCCCATTGCCAGCCTGCGAATTTTTGAACTTTCATGCTCTGCTTTCTCTTGAATGCTTTGCTGCTTAGAAATTTCTTCTGCCAGTTACATAAAATCATCTCTCTCAGGTTTAAAGTTCCACAAATCTCTAGGGCAGGGGCAAAATGCTGCCAGTCTCTGCTAAAGCACAGCAAGAGTCACTTTTGCTCCAGTTCCCAACAAGTTTCTCATCTCCATCTGAGACCTCCTCAGCCTAAACTTTATTGTCCATATTACTATCCGCATTTTGTTCAAAGCCACTCAACAAGTCTCTAGGAAGTTCCAAACTTTCCCACATTTTTTTGTCTTCTTCTGAGTCCTCTAAACTATTCCAGCCTCTGTTGGTTACTCAGTTCCAAAGTTGCTTCCACATTTTTGGGTATCCTTATAGCAGTGCCCCACTCCCTCTGTACCGATTTACTGTATTAGTCTGTTCTCACACTGCTATAAAGAACTGCCTGAGACTGGGTAATGTATAAAGGAAAGAGGTTTAATTGACTCACAGTTCCACAGGGCTGAGGAGGCCTCAGGAAGCTTACAATCAGGTCAGAAAGGGAAGCAAACATGTCCTTCTTCACGTGGCAGCAGGAGAGGGAAATGAGTGCCCAGAGAAAGGGGAAGCCCTTTATAAAACCATCACATCTTGTAAGAACTAACTCACTATGATGCGAACTGCCCCATGATTCAATTATCTCCACCTGGTCCCTCCATTCTCCTGTTCACTACCATTCTCCTCCAAACTTTACTCTGCACTAACCATACTGAACTCCTTACTTCAAAAAGCTGCCACAGGGGTGATTATCCTTGCCATTCTCTCTGCTTATAAAGCACTTTTCCTAGATATTTCCATGGTAATCCCTCTCACTCCATTCAGGACACTTCTCCAATGACATCTCATTAGATAGACCTTTCCTGATTATGCTGTCTAAAGTAGGAGATTTCTTCCCACATCACTCCTATTCCTCCTCTTTTTCTCACTTAATACTCCAAAACTCTGTTTATTTACTTGAAAAGTGGCAATAATATTGGTGTCCCCATCATAAAGTTATTAAAATAAACACACGAGATACATGTAAATTCTCTTGCAAATAATGTCTATAATAATATAATTTTTAAAGCCAAGTATATAATACCTCATAAGCTGCTTAAAATATTTTTATTTGATGATGCTATTGTTTTTAATAGGGCCAGCAAATTAAAAAAAACTTTTTAGGGCAGGCAGGTAATTTAAATTTTTTAGAACCAGTCAGGTATAAAGCAAGAGGGGACAAAGGAGGACTGGAGAGTGGATGCCCAATGATATAAAAGCATTCACGTTCAACAATTAAAAACTATAAAGACATTACATTGGCCCTACAGAACAAATGTGCAGATTGAATTCTGCCTATAGGACACGAATTTATGATCCTTAGCAATGTGAAGTTAGAGAAGGGGCTTTATTGTGAAATTGACACAGGTTGTTTTGTATCTTATAAGTGAAGTCTCCTCGTTTTCCTGTGGTCAGAAGAGAGGGGGCAAGCAGAAAAGCAGAGGAACAAATTTGGAGGCTAAAATAACATTCTACATAAGCAACTATACTACAGTAGAATTAATTGATAACAGGGATTAAGAGATGTAAATGAATTTGAGATACATATTCTAGAGGTAGAATGTGCAATACTTTTTGTATGTCCATACACAGAAATTGGTTGCATTTTCCTTAAATAAAAAGATTTTTTAAAAGTCAGTGAGCTGTTATGTTTTCTTCCCTCTGACTTCAATTCCTTGATTCTTTCAATTTTTTAAAATATAAATTTACTGTCTAAAAGCTGGATCAGCTTATGCTCCTTTGTTGAGAGAAGTTGGCATGCTGTCAAGTGGGCTGGGCACACTGAGTTTCAGTTTCCTTTCTCTGAGTCTTTGAAGCTTCAAGGCTGCTGAATAATTTCCTTCTCCCATTTTGTGCCTGCCTAGCTATCCAGACAGAGCAGCTACCCTCAGCTCTAGCTGATACTACAGACAGTACAACAGGTAAATGTCTTGCTGCTTTTCATTTTTCCTAGCTAGCATTAGTCTCTCTCTGTCTCTCTCAGGTGACAGTGTCACTTGCCAATCTCAGTTTTTGTTTTAATTTAAAAAACAATAATTTATAGTAAAAAATTAGCCAATGATTTTTTTGCTTTCTGTTCATCCTTTGTTTTGTCATTTTTTGTATTATGTAGAGTATATAAGAGGCATAAATGCAAATTTTATAACTACATATTATCTGTTTTTTAATATTTAATGGAAAATATATCTGATTTGCCACTAGATCAAGAAGTATGGCAGTGACAACTCGTTTGACATGGTTGCATGAAAAGATCCTGCAAAATCATTTTGGAGGGAAGCGGCTTAGCCTTCTCTATAAGGGTAGTGTCCATGGATTCCGTAATGGAGTTTTGCTTGACAGATGTTGTAATCAAGGGCCTACTCTAACAGTGATTTACAGTGAAGATCATATTATTGGAGCATATGCAGAAGAGAGTTACCAGGAAGAAAAGTATGCTTCCATCATCCTTTTCGCACTTCAAGAGACTAAAATTTCAGAATGGAAACTAGGACTATATACACCAGAAACACTGTTTTGTTGTGATGTTACAAAATATAACTCCCCAACTAATTTCCAGATAGATGGAAGAAATAGAAAAGTGATTATGGACTTAAAGACAATGGAAAATCTTGGACTTGCTCAAAATTGTACTATCTCTATTCAGGATTATGAAGTTTTTCGATGCGAAGGTAGGTTTAATTAGATAATCCTGTATAGAGTTCTCCCTTGCATGTTTGGTAGGTTTGAACCAATTCATCTCTTTAAGGAAAAATGAACTTTTCACTTGTCAATGATTTGGATGATTCAGACTGAAACCTGGATACAGATTGTTTGCTAAGAGACAACCATGGTCAATAAAATGTATATTTATGATAAGAACCCTTAACGTAAGATTTATCCTCTTAGCACATTTTTACAGTAAATCTTCTGTTAATGTGGACTATAGGTTCTTGGAAAATGTGACTTACGTGAAAAAACTTACAAGGAAACCAGTTTATTTCCCTCATCATTATAGAAGAAAGACATTATTAAGGGACATGCTGTATGTTGTTTTGCTTAAAATTACAGTTTCCAAGAATCCATGATGATGTTAAGTGACGACTTACCGTGTACCAGCAGTGGTCACCAACCTTTTTGGCACCAGGGACCAGTTTCGTGGAAGACAATTTTTCCACAGACTGGTGGTGGTGGGATGGTTTCAAGCGCATTACATTTATTGTGCACTTTATTTATATTGCTACTATGTTGTAATATACAATGAAATAATTACACAACTGATTGCAATGTAGAATCAGCGGGAACCCGGAGCTTGTTTTCCTGCAACTAAACGGTCCCATCTTGGGGGTGATGGGAGACAGTGAATCATCAAGCATTAGATTATCATAAGGAGCATGCAGCCTAGATCCCTCATGCACAGTTCATAATATGGTTTGCACTCCTATGAGAATCTAATTCCGCCACTGATCTGACAGGAAGCAGAGTTCAGGCTGTAATATGAGCAATGGGGAGCAGCTGTAAATACAGATGAAGCTTCACTCACCTGCCGCTCACGTCCTGCTCTGTGGCCTGGATCCGAACTGGCCACAAAGAGCCACGGCTCCGTGGTCCCGGGAGTTGGGGACCCCTGCCATATGGTATTGTTGCTGTAGGTACTATGCTGTACAGTAGATCTCTGGGACTTAATTATCTTGCATTAGTAAAACTTTATGCCCTTTGACAAATGTATCCTCCTTTCCTCCTTCCAATAGTCCCTGGCAAATCACCATTCTAACTCTGCTTTTATGAATTCGACTATTTTAGATTCCTCATATAAGCGGGATTATGTAGTATTTGTCCTTTTGTGTCTGGCTTATTTCACTTAGCATAATATCTAATACTGCTGTATTAGTAATTTCAAAGGTAGGGGCAAGCAGAAATCTAAGAAAAGGCAGAAAGAGTACTTAGATATTCTGTGTGGCTCCCTAAATCTTTCCTTTCCATATTGGACATATGCTTTAAGGGCCAGAAAAATAGGCAGGGGTTTTAAGTGAAGTTTATGGGCCACTTTACATATTGAAAAATTACACACCAGTTTCCACGACATTTTCAAGGCAGGCAAGCATGCCCCCTTAATCCATGGAATCTGGATTTTTTTTTTTTGAGACAGAGTCTCTATCACCCAGGCTGGAGTGCAGTGGCATGATCTCAGCTCACTGCAACTTCCGCCCCGCGGGATCAAGTAATTCTCCTGCCTCAGCCTCCCGAGTAACTGGGATTACAGGCGGACACCACCATCCCCGGCTAATTTTTTGTATTTTTAATAGAGACAGGGTTTCACCTTGCTGGCCAGGCTGGTCTCGAACTCCTGACCTCGTAATCCGCTTGCCTTGGCCTCCCTAAGTGCTGGGATAACAGGCGTGAGCCACCGTGCCCGGCTGGAATCTAGATTTATTCACTAAGTAATTCTTAGCCACAGGTATCCTGTTAAGGACGTTCAAGAGATGTGTAGTATTCCGTGTGGGAAATATCACTAGTCTATTTACCAGGACATAAAATTACCAGCATATTTATTAGAAAATTAGACTCAGTCAGTTGTCTTCCTTTTTTCCCTGAGAGTGTTCCCTGGTAAAGTGAGTGAATGTATCTGTCTAGCTGCTTTAGCTCCTACCTTCCTAGTGATTCACCCTTATTTTTGTACGTAGCAATAGTTTGTTCCTTTTCATTCATATAGTATTCCATTGTGGTGCATCCTGCACAGTATTTTATCCAATCATCACTGGTGGACATTTGTTTTCCAGTTTGGGGCTATTACAAATAATACTGCTATAAATATTATTATTGTACATATCTTTTGGTTGATACATATAATTGTTTTTTGAAGAAAATACGATGAAATTGCTGGATCATAGGGTATGTATATGTTCATTTTCAGTTGACACTGATGAAATTTCCCAACATAGTTTTATATAAATTTCTACAACTATAAGTAGTGTACAAAGGTCTCTGTCACTCCAAATCTTTTTCAGCATTTTGTTTTATTTTTAGATTATGTAACTATTTTGGTATATGAGTGGTGGTATGACATTTAGCAAATTTGTCTTTCTTTGATAAAACAAGATAATAATTTATTTATTTTACATTTTAAAATAATCAATTGCTATATTAATTTATCCTTTCTTCACGTTTTAAAATTTGGTTTTATATTTTATAATTTCTCTTTATATTCGTGTGGTTTGTTTCTTTATTCTTTTTTATTCTATTTTCAATTTTCAAAGTTTTCCTTCTTGCCATTAATGAAACGGGATTTTATCAAAACATTGACAGAAAGGTTCATATTGCTATTTCCTATATATTTATAATTGCGGTTTTTATTTCCTTTTGGGTATTACAGTTATTTAAGACAGTTCTTTTTAAACTCCCAGGAGGCTGCTTTTCCAATTGTTTGTACTTGCACTTTGCTAGTCTTATTACATTATAGATATTGAGTGAAGTTTTCATAATTTCTACTATTGATAATTTATTGTTTACTTTGTTGCCATACATATAGCCACGTTTATAAATGTTCCACATGATATTCTTCTTTTGTAAGTGACAGAATTGGTAGCATCGCTTATCCTTATTCTTTCTGTTTTAAATTCACCATAAAAATGTCTCTTTCCAAAAAAAATAATTCTGAGCCCATGCCTTATTGATCTGAATGAAATCCACTGCTTACCCCTGAACAATTTACTGTGCTCTGGTTGGGTAGGCATGAGTCTCATCTTCTCTTCTGGGGGCAGGAATAAAATTAAGCGAGCTGGAAGTTCCTGGAGTTCCAATTGTTAATAACAGGTTGTAGAGAAAATCTAGTGCCTGTGTTTTCTGTTTTTGTGTCTCTGCACATTATTCCTCTCAGACCTATTGGATTATGGAGGGGAAAATGTCTTATTAGACATTCCCACATTTCCACATTAGATATTCCCACATCTCTAGGCCTTGCTTCTTTTATTTAGAAAACACCCTCACCCTCAATTCCCATGTCGGAGTAAGTTGCACACTACTGTTAAGTAATTGAATGAGAAGAGATCTGCTGATAGTACAGAGGGTCTACCTTACCTCTAGCCCTAGCCTCTTCAAATGAGATGATGTTAAAGAGATTTATCAGAATTTGCTCTACAAAATTGCTCCCTTTTCACCATACAGGACCATTCTCATGGAAAGGCTATTTTTGTACTTGTCCCTAGTGAATTCACTGATATTCATTCATTCATTCAGCCAATTATTCGACAACTTCTAATCTACATTATTCTTTGATTATTTCCCCAGATTCACTGGATGAAAGAAAGATAAAAGGGGTCATTGAGTAAGTCAATGTTTTTAAGATTCTATTACTCTCTTCATTATCTTTGACTTATTCTATGATAGGTCTCATCAATATAATTGGCAACACATATTATCACACATAACTTGTGGATCATCAAGAACAAACTGTATTTATAATCATAAAATATTTGATAATATTAGTGTTAAAAAAAGGACACTGAGTAGAGGAAAGGAATTTTAATGTCATATACTTGAAGAAAAATAATTACTTGTTTGTATGTCTGTGTTTTGCTTAGAATTCTTGCAGTTAATATTTCAACTACTCTAGAGAGTTGCTGTAGAAGAAGTGGTTGGTGGGTGGAGAAAAGCTACCATGAACTTCAAGAACATGTTAGAAATTGTCTACTTTCATGAACTTCAGAAGTCATATATATTGTGACTTATATATATGTGACACAATATATATGACTTCTGAAGTTTAGTCTTAAATAATTGATCTTTATGTTTAAAACAGCTATTACTTATCTTTAGATTTATATGGTCTAGTAATTTAAATCTGAAAGATTTTATGTCTGGCTTTAGTTGTGTATTATTTTTGCCTTTTGTTCTTTTTGCAATAGGATTTCAGGTAGGTTCGTCTCATGTCTTTCATGTAAGAAGTCAAGTTGCTAATCAAAAATAATATCTATGAAAAAATGAATTCTCAGAAAATTTATAATAAAGTTTTGCGACCTAACCTCAGTCAATTGTTAAAAACGGTCATGTCTAAACAGGCTCAGGAAGAGCTTACTGTCTGCCTTGAGAACTTATGAACCATATGGATCCCTGGTTCAACAAATACGAATTCTGCTGCTGGGTCCAATTGGAGCTGGGAAGTCCAGCTTTTTCAACTCAGTGAGGTCTGTTTTCCAAGGGCATGTAACGCATCAGGCTTTGGTGGGCACTAATACAACTGGGATATCTGAGAAGGTAAGCACATTTGAGGCCACCTAGCCTTTGCTTCTCTGTTCAAATCAATTATATTTCAAAAGCCTTTTGCAGATCAACTTTATTACATATAGACTTCATCTCAATTTATAATAAAAAATGAATCTTTAAAATTGCTTTTCTCCCCTCTACAGTATAGGACATACTCTATTAGAGACGGGAAAGATGGCAAATACCTGCCGTTTATTCTGTGTGACTCACTGGGGCTGAGTGAGAAAGAAGGTGGCCTGTGCAGGGATGACATATTCTACATCTTGAACGGTAACATTCGTGATAGATACCAGGTAATATTTGACTAATGAGAAATTATAACTGATTTTTAAAATGCTTATTTTTGTACAAATGTATCAGCGTTTATCTTCTTAAATTATACTTGCTCAAGATCCTTTGTCTCTTTTAGATTTTTTTTTTTTCAAAAAGAATAAAAACATCTCGAGGGCTCTTCCATCACGGCTATCTTAACAGCTACTCCACTTTCCATTGCTTTCAGCTATGTGAAACAGAAATCCAACTACATCAACTTACCCACACAGATAATTTTTCTTATGTAAGAGGAAGTCTGAAGGCAGGCAGCTTGGGACCAGTGTGGCAGCTATCTGAAGTTACTAACTTCAGAGATCCTTCTGACTTTTTGAGGCCCTCAGCATGGGCTGTTAAGATATGCCTCCCCCAAATTTATATGTTGAAGTCCCTACTCCTCAATGTGATGGTATTTGGAGGTAGCGACTTTGGGAGGTAATTAGGTCATTAAGATAGAGACCTCATGAATGGGATTAGTGCTCTTATATACATAAGAAAGATGATCTCTTTCTGTCATGTGAAGATATAGCCTGAAGGTGACTCTCTATAAACCAGGAAGAGGACCGGTGACTAGAAACTGAATCTTCTGGCACCTTGATCTTGAAATTCCCAGCCTCCAGAACTGTGAGAAATAAATGTTTGTTGTTTAAGCACCCCATCTGTATAATGTGTCATAGCAGCCCCACCTGACTGAGACATATGGCTGTCATTTTTATGTGAAAAAACACTGAGCACTGTCAGTGATCCAGGCAAGAGGAAGGGGAGATCAAAGAACCATCTCAGTATATATTTTTTAAACTTCTAGTCTTTTAATGAACATTCAGATCTTGAATTAATCAGTAAGTTTACTTTGTTCCAAATGGTAGTTAATGATGCCAGCATCTTTCACTGAATGCCTTTTGTATCTTTCCATTATGAAATATTTGGGTCAGTTTTTATATTGTCTAGTTTTTTCTATTGATGTAGTGATCTATTATTTCATGACAGCATTTTAATTATTTTAATTACTATATTATCTAATTGTTTTAATTACCATAGTAATCAATTATGGCTTGATAAGTTACCAGACAAGTCACATTCATTTTTTATTACTCCTATTTGTATTTCTTGGCAATTTTCATACATAGACCTTTTCAAGTGAGGTTTTTTGTGCTTTGTTTGATCATTTGTGTTTGATTTCTTGTTGTTTAGATTGAAATTATATTTACACTTTATACTGAAAATTGATTGACATCTTTACATATCTCGTGTGCCTATTAAAAAACACAGCAAGTTTTGTTTTTCTATTCATGCAAGATTTTTTCATTCTTTAGTATAGAGTTATCTTGTAAATGCTGTTTATTTTTAAATATTCTTTTTTAAATACAAACTTTTTATCATAGAGAATTTTAAAATATACAAAGTAGTTTAATGGATTCCCATGTACTCAGCTTCAAAAATTTTTGACTCACAGCCAATCTCGTTTTATCTATATCTACCCACTTTCTCTTCTCTCTTATTATTTTGAAGCAAACCCAGGAAATCATAACATTTCATTCAATATTGAATATACATATAACTATACAAATAGGAGCATATATATATTTCTCCTTAAACATAGCCATAATACTCTTATCCCACCTACAATTTACAATCATTCCATAAATTATCAAATACAACTCAATGTTCAAATTTCTAATTGCTTTATAAATATACATCTTTAAGTTTGTTTGAAAAACATTCAAATAGGTCTATTCAGTCTCTTTGATTGTATGTTCTGACTTTATATCCCTTGCTTTTTCCTTATCATTTGTTTCTTAAGAAATCTAGTTGTTTTGTAGACTTCTACGTAATCTGAACTCCATTATTTGCATCCCTCGGGGTAGTTTTACATGGTCCTCTGTTTTCTATGTGTCCTGATTATTGAGAGTTGAAGATATACCTAATGCTAGATGACGAGTTAGTGGGTGCAGCGCACCAGCATGGCACATGTATACATATGTAACTAACCTGCACAATGTGCACATGTACCCTAAAACTTAAAGTATAATAAAAAAAAAACAATAAGATATCAAAAAAAAAAAAAAAAAGAGAGTTGAAGCTAAAGTGTGTTTCAATTTAGGTTCTACTTCATAGATTGTGTTTTATTCTATGAAACCATGCACAATATGGGGATTTATCCCTTTTCTAATACTGGTGTTAATCAATGTTTAATTCCTAGATCCATTTATTTGTTAAAGTGTGAAAATAGTGACATTCTATATTATTCTTTCACCATTTCACATATGAAAGGAAGCTTACCCTCATCCATTCTTTGATTACCCAGTGGCACAGTTTAAAAAGAACAACAGGATATATGCTTGAAATTTTTGCCTTTTTTCAAGACTTTGAAATTATAACATCTCCTTCGCCTTTGCCAATAGGGTCAAGATATTATTTTATTTTTATTAAGAACTCAATATGAATTGAACATACATTGTGTGTTTCAATCCATTGTAGGTTTTCTCCATACTGATGTAAAATGTACCATCTTGTACCAGTGACAGCCTCTACAATTTGGATCCTGAGTCCTTTTGACATGAACCTAAAAGTCTTTTTTATATTCTTTTATTCTTGCCACAGCTTTTGAAACAGCTATTTCTTCAAGTAGTCCTGGTGTGGGGCATTAGAAATGCTCATAGCTACTTGGTTGGTCATTGTTTCTTGACTTTCTCAGTGAGTAGAGTTAAGTAATATACATTTTAATGAAAAAAATAAATTATAAACTTATACAAAAACTTCTTATTCAAATTCAGTACTAGAAAGTTTTTACTTACTCTCTTTTCTATCACTCGTATATCTGCTTTCACCCAAACTGAGAATTCTCATTCTCAAAAACACTGGAGGTAACAGAATATCATGACACAGCTCATTTCCTTTATCTTATATAACATCTATACTAACCTCAGTATAAAAGCTCTATCAGTACCGTGAACAATCTCATCATAATCACACTTAATATCATTTCATATAATCACAATCAAAACTGGAAACAATTAAAACATTTTAACAGATTTTTATAGTGTGTTTAGGTTGTATCATGTATCCTTGGAGGGGTGTACAAATTATTGTATTTTAAAGTCAATCAGAATAGTTTATTCTTGTATTATAACCACAACAGTTCACTAATTAAATTAAATTTAGGAATTGATTTTTTAAGTTAATTTGGTTTTATATTTATGTTTAGCATTTATGTGGTTCAAAGATCAAATCTACAAAATAATGTATAGTCAAAGAATCTATCTTCCTTCTCTGCCCCTTCAAATAAATTTCTCCCCTCTTCCCATTAGTAACCATATAAAATTTATATTTTACTTGCCTTTTAAAATATGTAACAAAGTACATATAAATTTGCGGCTACTCCATTCTTGGAGAAGTGGTAGAAAACTATGTTATATTGACATATCAGACATTGTTTAACTGACATGGCATTTTTCTGCTACAAATGTTCCAGCAGTTAATAATCTTTGCATGTATCATTTTGCATTTTTGTCAGTATATCAGTGGGACAGATTCCCAACAGAGAAGTGCTAGATGAAGAGTAAAGTCATCTCACCTTGGACCCCTTCCCTCCTTGCGCTCTGCTTGATGGTACCAGCTTTTTTTTCTGAATGCTCTTACTTCCATCTGTGGGCAGATTGCCTCTCTTATCTAGAACACTTTCAGCCATATCCTTATTCTCTTTAGCAGACTCACTCCTGCTATTTTAGCTCTCAGATTACATGTCCCTTCCTCACAGAGGCCTTACTTGACTAGGTGAAAGGACTGCTGGCTTACTTGCATAATGCCTGTCTTCTCTACCAAGATTGTTAGCCTCATACTATTAGAGACTTTTCTGTTTTGTTTACCATTTGGTTCACTTGCACAGTGCCTGGTACATAGTTTGTGCTCATAAATATTTGTTGAATTAATATCTTGCTTTATGTCTACCTTACAGTTTAATCCCATGGAATCAATCAAATTAAATCATCATGACTACATTGATTCCCCATCGCTGAAGGACAGAATTCATTGTGTGGCATTTGTATTTGATGCCAGCTCTATTGAATACTTCTCCTCTCAGATGATAGTAAAGATCAAAAGAATTCGAAGGGAGTTGGTAAACGCTGGTGAGTCTCATTCCACTTTGCTACTAAGGGTAATTGACTAGACTGTATTTTAGAATGCTTTTTGGACAGGATAAAGAACTTAAGTCATTGCATATTTTAATCTTCCCTAGCCTACCAGGATGCTTCAATGAAATTGAGCATTCATTGGCTATATGACTTTGTGCAAGTAACTTAAACTCTCTGTGCCTCAATTCTCTAATCAATAAAATTAGTATAATAATAGTACCTCTTAGAGACTTTTTTGTTAAGAATTAAAACAAATTAATGTATATGTGAAGGGTAGTACAATCTGAACTACATGCTACCCATATATCCTGGCATGCTTTATTGACCAAGATTGGGCCTTGAGCTTTAAGAATTAGAAAATGAAGAAGAAACATTTCTGAAAGGAAAAGAAACAGGAAGGTAAGATGTTTGGTAGGGAGAGGTAAAGAGTTTGGAGAAGGTAACCAGGATCAGGGATTTAGGGTGACCCATTCTGGCTTTTCTTGTCATATCCACTTTGAGTGAGAAAGAGCCAGTTTATCACTGTTCTTAGTTTTGAAGCAGAGAGTGACCAACTTACCTGCTTGCTGAAATTTAAAACTTTGCAAAGAGGAGATGTGCAGAGAGATGATTGCTAGTGTTGTGAAATAAGGGAAGTTTACTTGTGATGCTTTGACACATTCTGTCTCTTTCTTGAGGATTCTTCTCCCCCATCTTGTTTATTAGAGCCCTTTGGTCTTTAGTCTCTGTCAAAACACAACTTCTGGATAGAATATGAAATCAATCAGTAATATTGCAGCATAAATTTTAGTTACCTCTTCCAAGAGGTGGTTTCATTTGAAGCCTCATTTGTTACCATGGAAATCAATGAAGGTGACTCCCCATGTCAGAGAAATTCCAGATACTAATAAGTAGTCCAGGGGAGTTTTTTGGGGAGATGAGGGTGACCGGGGTGTGGGGGATCTTTCCAAATTTGAAATTGTTCCATAGGTTGCCTATTACATAATTGATAGTTAAGTAACTCGAAAATACTGATGCTCTCTAAAATGATTTTAAAAATTCTGTTTGGCATAGGTGTGGTACATGTGGCTTTGCTCACTCATGTGGATAGCATGGATCTGATTACAAAAGGTGACCTTATAGAAATAGAGAGATGTGTGCCTGTGAGGTCCAAGGTAATGAATGATGCCCTTCGTAAACACATTTTCTGGGGTATGTTACTACAATCACATACTAGTGTGTATAAAAGTAAAAACAAGCAGCTACTGGGTTTAAGAAGAATTACAAAATTACTTAAATAGGGCCCATTTCCCAAGATTTAAAAATTAAATACAGTTGTTCCTTGGTATTTGCAGGGGATTAGTTCCAGGACTTTGCATTGTTACCAAAATCTGTGGATGCTTAATGGCATAGTAATTGTATTTGCATATAACCTATGCACATCCTTTGGTATACTTTAAATAATATCTAGATTACTTATAATACCTAACCCAAATTAAATGCTTTGTAAATAGTTGTTCTACTCTATTTTTAATTATTAATGACAAGAAAATAACCTGTACGTGTTCAGTACAGGTGAAATATTTTTTCAAATTTTATTTTTTTGAGATGAAGTTTCTGTTGCCCAGGCTGGAGTGCAGTGGCATGATTTCGGCTCACTGCAACCTCCGCCTCCTGGGTTCAAGTGATTCTCCTGCCTCTGTCTCTCAGCAGCTGGGATTACAGGCACGTGCCACCATGCCTGGCTAATCTTTTCTGGTAGAGATGAGGTTTCACCATGTTGGCCAGGCTGGTCTCAAACTCCTGACCTCAGGTGATCTGCTCGTCTCGGTCCCCCAAAGTTCTGGGATTAAGGCATGAGTCCCTATACCCAGCCTTTTTTTTTCAATTTTTTTTGAGCCTTAGTTGAACTCACAGATGCAGAACCCATGGATACAGAAGGCTAACTGTCTATCTTTACACTGACATGGGTAAGTTCATTTATTACAATTTAATTCAACTAGATTCAATTCAATAAATGTTTATTGATGTTATCTTTAAGGTTGAGCCAGTGTGTTACTCTCTTATCAGCTACACAGATCATGAAAAAAATTCCCCTGCACTGAAAATTTTACGATTTTATAAATAGTGGTGAGGGGATGGGAGTGTGGGATAAGAAAAAGTTAAGAGATTATGTATGATTGAGTGTGATAAATATAATGAAACAATGAAAAATAAAGTGCTTTAAAAGTTTAGAGAAGGAAAGTATAGTGTTAAAGGGGTTCGGGAAGATTTCATAAATGGAACGGCACTGGGAAATGGCTTTCAAGGAGAAGAAATATTTCACAAAATGAAGAGACAAAAAGGGCCAACAAATTCAGCATAAGACAATATATTAATGGAGGAAAAGTCAGCATGTTTGGGAAATGTGGAGTTCAGGTTAGTGAAGGGCTGGATCTTTGTAGGCAGAGATAAAGTGGGCAAGGAACATTTGCATGAAGTAATTTTATTTAATTAGGAGCATTATGAGGAATCACAGCAATTTTTTGAAAGAGTAATGATATGATCAAAGTTAATTAAAGTTATGATCTTCAGAAAAATTAATCTGGCACTGTGTACAGAATAGATTGGAATCAAAAGGAACCTGGAGGTGGGAACACCAGTTGGGAGAATGCAATGATAGCAAGTATTTGTTGAGCACCAAGTATGTGATAGATTTTCTTAATCAGTCCTTATAACAAGCCTATGAAATGGGTACTATCATTACTGCATTTTACAAGTGAGGAAACAAAGAAAACAGAGTAAATATCTGCCAACGTTTATTGACAGTGCTGAGCAGTGACAGATAAATATTTCGAACCTAGGCAGTTTGATTCTAGAGGTAAAATAGTCTAAACAAGAATTAAACGTTAAACTGGTCTAATAAAATCTACTTATCCAGAGAATGTTTTTTAAAAGAAACAGGAAATGTGTGGACTGTAGCATAGGTGTCATAAAAATTTTGTTTCTAAATCATTTAGAATCCACCGCATGTATTCCAAATTACAATTATCAGTGACATTAGAACTTGATATGTGAAGTTCTTCAAGAGTACTTTGTGAGACCAGATCTCCATTTTTTTCCAATGAGAAATTATTGCCAAGTTCCTACATCTTGATATTGTTTTTATAATTTATACTGACATAAAATAATATTTTTCACTGTTTTGCAATGTCTTTTTAATTTCTGTATTGCAGCTAGAGGAAGTCCAGAGAAAACTTGGATTTGCTCTTTCTGACATCTCGGTGGTTAGCAATTATTCCTCTGAGTGGGAGCTGGACCCTGTAAAGGATGTTCTAATTCTTTCTGCTCTGAGACGAATGCTATGGGCTGCAGATGACTTCTTAGAGGATTTGCCTCTTGAGCAAATAGGTAGATGTGTTTGGTGGTGTGGAAGCTTGGAAGCGGTCAGGCAGTTGGCTACTTTCTGCTTGGATCTATTAAATACCTGGCAGCTCTCTGTCTTTTTGTGGGTTGTTGCCCTGTGGCTAGTTCTGCTTTTTAACCCACACCCTGGATGCATTTTTCCCTCCTTGCATTTCCCTCTTTTCCTGGAGTTCATACTAGAGAATCTGCACTATGTTTTTCCCTTTTTGTCTTGAGATGAAAGTTTTAAAATAATCCACCTCTGTCATTTCCACTCTCTGAACATCCCAAGCTGTATCCCTGGCCTCTTTTCTCAGACTATGTTTCTTTACTTGGGACCTAGAACTGGATTGGATTAGCATTGCTCCTGATCAGATGAGACCTTTGATTATTTGCCCCTTCCTTAGGACCTTACACTCCTGTCTTTCTTTGACTTGCCTTTTTGTTTCTTTCCTTCATCTTAGTCCCTCTTCATGCAGTATGGTCATTGCTAGGTAGAGGTATGTCCTTTTATGTAATGGCCACAGAATTTAGTATTACATAAACTTTCTTTTAACAATCTGTGCATAGTACATGCTGCACTGTTCCATTTAGAGATTTGACAGAGGTTTCAGTTTAGTATACTCAAATCTTATTTTATTGCTTGGGAAATCAATTCAGAATATCACATCCTCTCCAATTCTCTCTTACTCAAATTGCTGGGAAACTCTCATTTTACTAACTTTGTTGCTCTAACTCTGCCATCTTGGTTTCCCCATCCCTTTTCTTCCTCATGGTACATGTGCTCCTAATATTAGCGTTGGTTGAGATATTCAGTGGCCCAATATTCCTCTTCCCTCTGGTTGCCTTTCCTCAGATAATCCACTAAGAATATTTTGTGTTTCTTTTCTCAGGGAATCTAAGGGAGGAAATTATCAACTGTGCACAAGGAAAAAAATAGATATGTGAAAGTTTCACGTAAATTTCCTCACATCACAGAAGATTAAAATTTAGAAAGGAGAAAACACAGACCAAAGAGAAGTAACTAAGACCAAAGGGATGTGTTTTATTAATGTCTAGGATGAAGAAATGCATAGAACATTGTAGTACTTGTAAATAACTAGAAATAACATGATTTAGTCATAATTGTGAAAAATAATAATAATTTTTCTTGGATTTATGTTCTGTATCTGTGAAAAAATAAATTTCTTATAAAACTTGGGTCTAACTTGAGAGTGTGTGTGATTTTGGAAAAATTATGATTTGTCAGCATCTTCTGATATTCACTGCTTTCATCTTAATTTTGCCTTCTGATTTTATTTCTAAAGTATGTGATTTTGGTCTGTATGAATCCCTTCTTAATGTTGTATTCTTTAACCTAAAGCCATTTTTGCTTAATGTTTGATACTTACCGAATGTGGTAATTAATATTCATAAGAATTCTGTAAGACTAAAACTGAAAGAGACTATAGCTTGATTACTTTATAGTTATAACTATTTTAGTTACAAGTGACAACACTCACCCTGAACTATATGAATAAAAAAGAGGATTATAGTATTGGATCAAGTAATCAAACCAAAGAAAGGGCATGGAACTGGCTTCAGAAATGATTGAATCTGGGGATTTAAAAGCTGTTGACTATTTCTCTCTCTCTAGCTGTCTCTCTATTTCGGTCTCTGTCTCTCTCGCTCTCTCTCTCACACACACATTCACCCGTTCATTATTCCTTTATGTGTTGCTATCATTCTCTCAGGTTAGCATCCTTGATAATCTTAAGCCATCTTAATTCAAGCCTTATTAATACATATACAATTATTAGCAATTACTTTTAAAAAGCTTTTTGTTAAAATATAGTATAAACATAAAAAGTGCATGATTCATGTATATGGCCCAATGCATTTTTATAAACTTAACAAATCCAAGAAACTAGCACTCAGATAAGAAACAGAACTTCACCAGCAGGCATGTCAGAAGTCCCACTTATGCCCCAGCCTAGTTATTAGCCAGGGTATCCACTATTCTGAGTGTTACCCTGCTGATGGTAAACCTTAGCTGAAGGCAAAGTTAGGTCCACAAAATGGGCAAAACTGAAGGCAGTATATCTGACAGTATAGGACAATTTTGACTCATCTGAGGTAATGCTTGCTATTCTGATTCATGCTGTGGTTAATGCCCTTGCATTTAGTGCACATGAGATCCACATGATCAGTCAATTAAGAATACACTTTGAGGAGCATTAAATTATGAATATCTGTAACAATTTTGTGGAAGAATTAAAATGGATCATGTCAGTGGCCACCAAATAAAGCCTAGTTGCTGGCTCAGAAGGCATTAGAATACAAAGGCTGATATACTGGTCCATTCCTTGGATGTCTTCATTTGGGTACGTGAAATAAACAGAGATATTATCATTCAAGCTATAAACATTGGGTGGAATCACGACATACTCCTTTATGGAAACTGCTAAGGTAGTAACACAGTATTCAGAATGCTAATAGAGAATTTCTAAAACACAGCTTTTGGTAAGATTCTTTGAAAGCAAAGAACCACAGGTAGACTATGTAGAAACCTTACTAGTAGCCCCAGGTGTCTTCAACTGGGTTCTGACTAGAATAAGTGAATGTCGGGCTTTGACTTTGCTTATACTTTGGGTGTAGCAATGTCTTAGGACAGTGGTCCCCAACATTTTTGGCACCAGGGACTGGTTTCATGGGAGACAATTTTTCCGCAGACCAGTGGTGGGTCAGGTGGTTTTGGGATGATTCAAGCACATTACATTTATTGTGCACTTTATTGCTGTTATTATTACATTATAATATAAAAAGAAATCATTATACAACTCACCATAGTGTATAATCTGTGGGAGTCCTGAGCTTGTTTTGCTGCAATTAGACAGTCCCATCTTGGAGTGATGCATGAAAGTGACAAATCATTAGACATTGGATTCTCATAAGGAGCACACAATCTAGATCCCTTACACACGCAGTTCACAATAGGGTTCACATTCCTATGAAAATCTAATTCCACCGCTGATCTGACAGGAGGCAGAGCTTAGGCAGTAATGTGAGCAATGGGGAACAGCTGTAAATACAGATGGAGCTTCCCTCAGTCACCCGCTGCTCATGTCCTGCTGTGTGGCCTGGTCCCTAACAGGTCACAAACTCATACTGGTCTGTGGCTTGGGGGATGGGCATCCCTGGCCTAGGACACTATTAAAGATGTGGAACAACAGAATGTGAATAAGCTCTGTTTCCTAGGCTGCATTTCCTCAAATCAGAGTATACACGTCATGTTGCCTATGTACAAAACCGAGCTAAGAGACTCAGCATCATACGGACTTATGAAGTTCTGCATCATCAATATAGCAACAGTTTGATCAAGAACTGAAATGGGTCATTCTGCCCTTTTTCAGCGTTCAACATGTCTAAGCAAGGATGTGGTGGGTTCTCCAGTGTGAAATACTGGAATTCCTTGGGTTTTCCGATAGGAGCCAAGATCAATTGTGTTGACAACACAGGAGCCAAAAATCTCTATATCATGTCTGTGAAGGGAAACAAAGGGCAGCTGAACAGACTTTCCACTGCTGGAGTGGGTGACATGGTGATGGTCAGTCAATAAAGGCAAACAACCAGAGCTCAGAAAGGAAGTATATCCAGCAGTGGTAGTTCAACAAAAAAAAGTCATACCAAAGAAAGAATGGCATGTTTCTTTATTTTGCAGATAATATAGGGGTCATAGAAAACAATGAAGGCAAGATGGAAAGGTCCTGCCATCATAAGGCCAGTTGGAAAGGAGTGTGCAGACTTGTGGCCCAGGATTGTGTTAGATGCTGACAGCATTGCGTGATTCTCCAGTATATTTGTGTTAAAAAAAAAAAGGCAAGTAGCTAATTAAAAATATTTGCTCTTCCCACTCCCCAAAAAACTAACTGGAATGGGCAATTAAAATATCTGTTGATAAAAACTGGTGATGATGAGGTCATGAAGGACTAGCTGGCCGGATTGGGTGAATTTAAAGCAGAAAAACCATTGGGAAGAATTTTGGTAAATGGTTGTAGGGATAAAGAGAAGATTGATGATGCACTTGCACAACTTTATCTTTCCAACAAAAATTTTCTTTTATCTTGCCAGATCAAGTTGTATCAGGTTTGGGCTAAAATAGCATATCCCAGCATAGGGAGGCATCACCACTCAGGATACTATTTCAATCCCTGTGAATTTGACTTGCATCCTGGTAAGGAAACAATGGACTTGATAGTGACTCCATCTCATGTATAAAGTAGGACTGGCTGAAGTGTTGCTCCATTGCCTACAAGTGGGGTGGTCCCATCACTACTTATATTTATAGTTCTTCTTCGTAAGCAGTAGAGACACACCCAAGGAGTAAAATCTGGTAATAAATAGGTAACAAATGGAAAGCAAAGGGGGAATTGTGGCAGATGAGAAAGGTGTGCATAAAATGTGTAATGATGCTGAGAATGAACACATCACTTTTATCCTAAGAGAATATCTCAGAACAAGACGAAAACACTCTTAACAGTTTCTGTATTCTGTAGTACCAAGTAATTGCCAGCTCAGAAAGAAGATCCTAAAATTTTCTCCCACTGGAAAGGAGAATGGCATTGAAGGCAAGCTACAAGATTAGGCCAATAACTCTGCTTAGGTTATTTACTGAAAAGACATCAATTACCCTCGATGACCTACCTTTATATTAACTGGTTGAAATTTTCATTTGAATCTCATTTTGTTGGTTACATTTATCGTAGTGGTTCTGTTGTAGGCTGGAGAGAAATCTTACCCTTGAGCTGAGCTGGATGTATTGTGACTCTCAGCTGGGTATGGCTATGAAGAAAAATGTGCCATCACTGCATTTCTAATAAGCTGGAATCCCCTTTGCTCTTTTCAATAAATCACATGTGAATGTGGAAGAAATATTAAACAAATAGGACATTGGAGTGGGGTCCAAGAGAGTAAACTATTGCTTGATATGATGATCAAATATCACTGATGGATTTGCCTTTGAAACTTTGAAAAGAATGATTATGGGCAGTCTTATGCATATTAAATTGAACTGCACCTAGGAGTCATCATGTTCAACTGACGATCTTCTGGAGGATCAGTATTTTGGGTGCCAATTATATACTTCAACAGCACTCACAGCATAAAGAGTTAGTAGCAACTATACTTGCAGCATTAACTAAAACCAGCTCCAACATGCTAAGAGGGATTTGGGATCCCTGGGAATTAAATTTGATGTGGTAATGAAGTGCAGATGGTTTTCTGGAGGCTCATTTTTGTGAGAAGGAATTTTAACTCATGGTCACTGGAAGGAATTATTTCTCAGGAATCTTGCCTGTGCTGGGTAGGCCAGTTAGACAATAAAACTATTTGAAATTTAAAAAGAAAGAAAAGAAGGAAGGAAGAAATAGGGGAAGAAAAGAAGAAAGGAAGTAAAAGAGGAGGGAAGGAATTAAAGAAGGTAGGAAGGAAAGGAGGGATGGAGGGAGAGAGAGAAACAGTGGGGCTGGGTAAACTAGAGACTTCGGCTGTGGAAACACTAGTGCCAACCTACTATGGCAAGCTATTACTGGGAATGCAGTCTTTACTGCTAATTTCTTATAACCAGAGTACCCAACTTTAAAAGAAAGCCATATTCCTTATGGTGAAATTGGTTGAGATTGGACAGATTAAGTATCAACACCATTTCCTTTCTATGGGAAACAGATGCTACTTAAAAGCCTTTATCAATAAAACCTTATTCTGTAAAGGCTGGCATATGTTTTTCTCTCAGACCAGATGGTACTTGGAATTTACAGAGCAGTGGCCTCTGGTAACTACCCCAGTTACAGGAAAATACATAGCATGCAGAAAATGGAATATTTATTATATTTACTGGGATGGGTAGTAAAACGACACAGTAGTATTATTGATGTGTAGTGTGCTAAGCATTATTTAAATTTCCTACCATAACTCTTTTGTGCAATAAAGGATATATAGACTCATTTTCACATTACTATGAAAATAAAACTTTCATAGATAGTGAACTTTCACAATGCAATGATCTCCCATTTGACTAATTACCTGTGGAAGCTAACTGTCCAGAGGAAGAAGTAAATTTAATTTTGGAAAAGTATACATGCAGTTGAATGCCTCTACCAACATCTACAAAATATGCAAGTAATTGTGAATAAAAATATAAAGTAGTCCATCTATTAAAAAATATCAAAACACTTGTACGTTGTATGTTCTTGGTAAACATATTTTGCTGAAGGAATTCCAACTCTATATTTAATGATGCAGATCTTGGTGGCCTTCCGTTTTAAAGTTTCAGTACTTCTGTTTTTGTCTATTAAGCATTGTTGAAGTTGCTTTAATAATAAGCAACTTCATATAATCTAACAAGAATTATTAGAAAATGTCTTAGGAATAGGCAGCAATGATATATTGACAAGTTTTCGGAAAGGAAGGTTTAACAGCCAGTTTTAGGATTAACTGGGGAATTGACTATTGGTCAATTTTCTTTGTAATGAACACAGAATTCAAGATAAAGGAGAATCTGTTCAAAAATTCTGGAGCATACCAAGTGCATGTTATTGAATAACGAGGAAACAGTATTGATGAAATGTAGCTTCCTCAGAGTAGGAAGGGGAGGAAGGGTCTGCATGAGTAGCTCTGTGTAAAAGGTAAAGGCCTTTCAGGGATGATGGCTTCCTTAAGCCGAGGTTATCCTCAGATATGTAGCCTCCTCTCTCATGTGAAATGACAGAAACAAACAAACCAAACAAAAAGCCAGCATTCAATAAACTAATTCTCTTGAACTAGATTTGGCCCCCTAAAATATAATCCTCTTCCAAGCCTAAGTACAACCAACTTAGAATCCTCTTATGAGCTCATCAAGGGCTCAATTAATCACTGCTATAAAACACCAGAAATAACCGGAGCATGGACAAAAATCTTATAGTCTGGCGTTATATCATTATTGTAACGTTACTGAGCAGGTTTAATACTTTCTGTATGGATCAACTTAATTGTTGACACTAGAGTAGGTCTAACACTTTAGACCTACTCACTAACATTGACCCATTATTCTAATGTCAGTGAGTAGGTCTAATACTGTATGGGTCAACAGCTACTTATTGTTGACATTACTAATACTGTATAATCTAATACTATTGGGTCAATGTTACTGATTATTAACATTATTGTGAGACCTACTCACAATAATGAGTAGGTCTATAATGTGAGACCTACTCATTATTGTGAGACCTACTCACAATAATGTTAGTGAGTAAGTCTAATACTGTATGGGTCAACTTAATTGTTGACTTTAGACTTTATGTGAGTAGAATCACACAGAATGTACTCTTTTTTGTTTTTTGCTCTGTAGTTTTTTTTTTTTAATGTTCTTTCCTGGCATTAGTATCAGGGTGATATTGGCTTCATAGAATGAGTTAGAGAGGATTTTATCTTTCTCAATCTTATGAAATAGTTTCAGTAGGATTTGTGGAAACTCTTTTTTGAAGATCTGGTAGAGTTTGGCTGTTAATCCATGTGGCTTTGGGCTCAGTGTTTGTTGGCAATTTTTTAAATGACTGATTCAACCTGACTGCTTGTTATTGGTCTGTTCAGGATTTCTATTTTTTCCTTGTTCAAGCTAGAAGAGTTGTATGTTTCCAAGAATTTATCCATTTCCTCTAGATTTTCTCATTTGAGTGTATAGAGGTGCTCATAGTAGTCTCAAATGATCTTTTGTATTTCTGTGGCATTGTTTGTAACGTCTCCATTTTCTTTTCTAATTAAGCTTATTTGAATTTTCTCTCTTCTTTTTTGGTTAATCTAGCTAATATTCTATCAATTTTATCTTTTCATAAAACCAAGTTTTTGTTTCATTGGTCTTTTGTAATTTTTTTGTTTCAATTTCATTTAGCTCTGCTCTGATCTTCATTATTTCTTTTATACTGCTAGCTTTGGGTTTGATTTATTCTTGTTTCTCTAGTTCGTTGAGGTGTGACATTAAGTTGCCAATTCGTGATCTTTAAGACTTTTTGATGTAGGCTTTTCACACTCTGAACTTTCCTCTTAGCACTGCTTTTGCAGTATCTCAGAGGTTTTGATAACTTCTGTCACAATTTTTATGCATTTCAAATCATTTTTAAATTTCCATCTTGATTTTATTTTTAATCCCAACATCATTCAGGAGCAGATTGCCTAATTACCATGTATTTGTATAGTTTTGAGGTTCCTCTTGGAGTTGATTTCTACTTGTATTCCACAGTGGTCTGAGAAGCACTTGATATAATTTTGATTTTTAAAAATTTATTAAGACTTGTTTTGTGGCCTACTGTATGGCCCATCTTGAATAATGTTTCTTGTGCTGACAAGAAGAATGCATATTCTGCATTGCTTGAGTATAATATTCTGTAAATATCTCTTAGGTTCATTTATTCTACAGTGCAGTTTAAGTCCAGTGTTTCTTCACTGGCTTTTTCCTTGATCTTTCTAGTACTGACAATGGAGTATTGAAGTCTTTCTCTATTATTGCGTTGCTGTCTTTTTTCTTAGGTCTAGCAGTAACTGTTTTATAAATCTAGGAGCTCCAGTGTTAGGGGGATATATGTTTAAGGTTATAATATCTTCTTTTCAGATCGATCCTTTTCATCATGTAATGATATTCTTTGTCTTTTTTTTTAACTTTTGTTGCTTTGAAGTTGTTTTAGCTGATCTAAGAAGAGCTATTCCTGCTCACTTTTGGTTTTCATTTGTGTAAAATATCTACCTCCACCCCTTTACCTTGAGTCTATAAGAATCCTTACATGTTAGGTGAGTCTCTTGAAGACAGCAGATATTTGGCTTGTAACTGTTAAAATCCATTCTTTCAATCTATCCTTTAAGCGGAGCATATAGAACATTCACATTCAACATTACTATTGAGATATGAGGTACTGTTCCAGTCATCATATTGATTGTTAACCAGATACTCTCCCCCACCCCTTGAGGATGTGACTATAATGATTGTATTTTATTGTAACCTAATATGGTTCTGAGTGCTTTCAATGGTGATGACTCTGTATGAGTTCCTTAGTTTTAGACAGTCTTTCTATGATGGCATACTTAAATGATAGTTGTGGTAGCAATGTGCTCTGTGTGTGAGTAGATTCACTGTCTCCTGTGGGGTTGAAATGGCAGAAGTTTCTTGATGTTTATCCTGTTTCCGTGTGGTGTGCTCTTATTTATTTATTTTCCTCAGTATTTTATATACTGGATTGACCAGTTCAGGCTGCAGGTCAGTAGGGGAGGTATCCACGAGTGAAAACCAGCTTTTGATAAACCAAGTGGGTAAATGCAATACCCAATGGTGGACAGGGGTTCCATCGTTGAGAGAGGTGTCTGGGGGAGCTCTCAGTGAAACACACTGAGGTCTTTTCACAGGGGAAGCGAGGGAGCTACCCCAGCTCCCCTGCCAAGCCAGCAGGAAAATGACCTGCCTCCTATTCGTACTCCTGACCCAGTGTTCCAGCTATTCAGATCAGACAGGCATCTCTTTTCATCCGCAGGAATGCTGATGTTCCACATAGGGAGAGATTGACTCTGCCTCTTGTGCAAGCCTGAACCTGGAGGGCACTCCACCTGTGGGGGTGCAGTCATTCTGAAGTGTTCCAGAAAGGCTGTCTACAGGTGTGCCCATGCCAAGCTCCTGTGGGAGAAGCTCCAGCTGTGTCTTTGGGGGTGGGTGAGAGGGAGAAACCCCCTTCTCCAAGGCCCTTCATGAGCACAGGGCTGCCTGACTGTTGGGGTAGAGCTGAGCGCGTCACTGCACCAGTGCCTCTGCTGAAAGAAACCTCCGCGCAAGTGGAAAGTTCTGGGACTCAAGCCCTGCTGTCTGGATTCTTTTGTCTCACAGGGTGTTCTCTTAATGTGGTATGTTCTCCCTTTCCCTAGGAGCAGGAGTCCCTGCCAGTCAGAGTACTGTGAATGCTGCTACTCCTCGGGGTCTAGCTACCCTGTGAGGCTGCTGCACTCCAGGCTGGTGTTGGGGAATGTCTGCAAGGGATGTAGTGATGTGACCTATCCTCAAGTCTCCCAGCGGCAGCTGCTAGCACCAGCTCCGATGGAGGTGGCAAGGGAGTGCCATAGACTTGGTGAGATTCCTTGTTAATAGCCTTAGTGGGTCAGCTTTCTCAAGTGACAGCTGTAGTAGTAATGAACTGGTAAAGTAGACAGACTCAGGACCTTCTGATTAGCCAAGGCGATGCAGGCACTTGTGATAGCTGGGTTCACTCACAAGTTTTCTCTTTCCTGGGCACTGTGCTATTCTACCTGCAAATGTTGTCAGGGACTGTGTCATTTGGCTTCCAGCCAGGAGGTGGCACTTGCAAAAGAGCTGCGCTGGTAGCAGTGGTATTCATGCTTGCCTTATGTTACCCAAGGGATGTACTCTGGAGTCTCAGGCAATAGGTGGGGCCTTAGAGCTCCCAAAAGTTTCTGTCTTTTGTGCGAAGCTACCAGAGCGGGCTGAGGGGCAAGCCAGGTTGGGGCTGGGTCAGGAAAGTCTTATGCTCTGGCTTTTCACGAGCAAGCAGTGGCCCCAGTAGGGATCATTAAGCAGTTTTCTGGTTGGTGGGGTAATGTTCTAGGGAGGAACGCAGCTGCCTCTGCTGCATGGAAGAATCCACATGGGGATTTGGGAGTAGCAGGCAACAGTAAGCCCCATGTAGAAAGGCAAGTCTTATACCTGCAGTGTTTCACTAGCAGTAGCTAGGTTCCAGGCAGTCTGCACTCAGAACTCAAAGCTGCCTCAGGCCATAAGCTTTCCCCAGGTATTAGCGGTGGAAGGTACCCAAGTCACAGCACCAAAATATGTTACAGGCAGAAATTATTCGAGTTACCAGTGGCGAATCTCCATAGATCTGCAGCAACCTCAATTCTTGCCTCCTTAGAAGAAAGAGTTCAACTGAGGGGCATAAGGCGGAAAGAGACCGAGACAAGTTTCAGAGCAGGAGTGGAAGTTTATTAAAAAGCTTTAGAGCAAGCAAGAAAGGAAAGTACACTTGGAAGAGACCCAAGCAGGCATCTTGGAGGTCAAGTGCCTTGTTTAAACTTGAACCTAGGATTTCATATGTGGGCCTATTTTCGGTGTCTTGTGCTCCTTCCCCTTCATTCTTCCCTTAGGGTGAGATGCCCACATAGCGCTGCCCTGCTTGTGCTTGGGAGGTGAGCACGTGTAGTCTACTGGAGTTGGTACGCATGTTCGCGAGTCTTTCTTCCCTTTTTTGGTGGGATGCCCCTGGAAAGTCATTCTCCGCCATTTTGCCTCTTAATGAGCATGCCCGAGCCCACTTGCCCAGTTCCTGAGATCTTATAGGAAGCTGCTGACGATCAATTTTAGGTGTTTTTATCTACTGGAAAACTGCCTCTCCATGGCACTGGCTGCAGCCAATGATCATTTAGGAGAGGCAGTGTGACAACTGCTGGACCATCACTTGATGGTCTCCTGGCATTCCTGGTAAGTCGAGGGAGCCCTCTCTTTTCCTGCTCATGTCTGACTACCCACCTACTGTAACAAAGGGAGAAAGAAAATATGGTTTTCAGGCCATGCCTTTTCAGTCAGCCTGTGAAGCAGGGACAACCAGCTCCTGTGCCTATAGCTACAGCACACTTCCCGCTAGCCCCTTGATTCTAGTCGAGGGGATTCATCCCCACTCGAGATTATATTGCAAATCTCAGTTGGGCGTTTTTTTCTACCTGACTGCCACCTGAGTTAGCTGGCCGACTTCCACAAGGCCCCCTGTGAGGTACAATCAGGAATAGCTTCTCTCTGTCCCCTCTGGAGACTGGGTGTGCATGCAAAGCATGTCTTGATGCTGCTCTTTCTCATATACTTCCCACCGCTCACTAAATCAGCTCCAGAGCTGGGTAGGGTTAAGGCCTTCCCTCATCGCCCTGATTGACAGGTTTCCCGGTGGGACTTTACCTCCCAGAGGTAGTCTCTCCCCTTCTCACACTCTGTGACTTCTCACACTCTGAAAACTCCACCTGGCTCAGGTGTAGGCTGCAGCCTGCCACTTCTTTCAAAGGGTCTGTGATTTGTTTCAGTTTTCCTGTTAATTATCTGTGTTGCTTTTTGGAAAAATTTCACAGTATGAATCTCTACACACTATTTTGTTTTTCCAAGTGGAAGAGGCATGCTAACATTGCCTCAAATCTGCCATGTTGGAAAGAAAAAAGACCAAAAGACAAAAAACAAAACCTGACTTCTTTTAGGCAGCCTGAATATTTGAAATTCATCTATGTTGTTGCACCGATCAATAGTTCCTTTCTTTTTATTGCTGAGTATTATTCCACTGTATGTATTTACTATAATTTCTTTATTAATTTATCTGTTAACTGACATTTGCATTGTTTCCAGTAAAGTTGATGATATGCAGACCTGATGAGCTAGCTCTTTGACTCTTAGTTATACACCTTAGGGAAACTTTTTGCATATCTATCTATCTATCTATCTATCTATCTATCTATCTATCTATCTATCTTTGTGTGTGTGTGTGTGTATATATATATATATATATATAAATCTTTGCAGTAACCTTGTTCATAATAGTCCCAAACTGGAAACAACTCACATGCCATCAATAGTAGAATATATTATCATGGTATATTACATAGAGCATTTTATTTCATGTAGCAACAAAAACTAAAGAACTATATACTGCAATGTACATGAATCTTACAAATAAAACATCAACCTGAAGGAGAAAGACATGAATGATTCAATACATTATGAATAGATTTATAGAAATCTCACAAAGGTTTTAAATAAAAGAAAGTGAAGAATGATTATAAAGAGAAGATGGTGTTTACCTTTCAAGGGGAAGGAGTTGTGAACAGTGAGGGACTTACCGGGTGCTTCTTTAGGGGCTAAAAATGTTGTTTGTTTTGAACAGGGTAGTGGTGAAATGGGCATTTGTTTTACAATTATTTTTAAGAAGAATGTGTGTGTGTGTGTATGTGTATATGTATATATATATATTACTTTTCTGCATGTATTGTATATTTTATAATTAAAACAGAAAAAAGTGAGAAGTTATATCTACACAAAATTTGAAATTAGGCAAAACTCTCTCTGAATTCCTACTCTGCCTGATAATTTGTGAGCTTCTAAAAGTCTCTAGTTTCTCCACCTATAGATGAGGATGACAACAGTACTGAATTCAAAGCTATGTTGTAAGAATGAAATTAGATAATACATATAAACTAGATTGCTGGTGCATTCACTTAGAAAAACAAACTCAAGTGCCAATGGACATTGCCAATCCTGTATAACAACAAACTGATAACTTACTATGTCTTTCTTGAGTAAATTTAATTTTATCGTAATTGAAAATAAAGATAAGATGTGGTAGCTCATAAGAAAATGAAAGACTGAAAGTTGAATTATAAATTGGTATCAGGGTTTTCCTTTTCTTATTTAAGTATGCAGTTTTCCTTTGACTTCAAGAGGATATATCTCAAATAAATTCAAAATTTAAAGAAGGAAAGAAACTTATTAAATGGCTTGGTTACGTCTGCCCCCTAGTGGTCAATGCTCTACAACCTACAGAGATGCTGAAGATAGAATTCTGGTTTGAATAAAAACGACTAAGGCTAATTCTTAACAAATAACTGTCACAACTAAAACTGTTTAAATTTGTAATGTGACTAAAATAGGCAATATTTAAATGCAAAATATTTTCATCCTGACGTTGAATCTGCAATAGTATTCGGAGATACTGTGTTCTGTACTACATTTTGATATTTCTGGCATTATATCAAACTGATTATTCGCGCACATTTGCACTTTAGGCTGACATTAATGCATCTTATTTTAGCATATTTGTCAACCTGTAGGACAGACATTTAAATGTACAATACTCAGAGATTATAGTGATCAATAAATACGTAAAATAAGTACTTTGGCCGTTTACTTTTTCTAACTATGATTCCTTATTACATAACTTTTGGATAACAAAGTTTTGAAGTGACTTATACATGCATGTGATTTGTACAGACATTTTCAGTCAGAACAAACATACTTCAAGTGCTGCTTTCCCTCAGTTTTAATTTACAGTGGATTTAGGATTTTTCTATAAGAACCAAGAGTTTGCAAGTTGGTCACTACAGCAGATTGCTATGGAAACATGACAATATGCCAATGCTTTATTCACAGAGATGTACAATGGACTCCTTTCAGTTACATGGTAGTAACTCCAGACTTCTTAGGATAGTATATCAGTCAGGGTTCTCCAGAGACAAAGAACGAATAGGATATCTATGTCCCTGAGAGGGAATGTTTTAGGGGAACTGGCTCACGTGATTATGGAGGCTGAGAAGCCACATGACAGGCCATCTGCAACTGGAGACTATAGGATGATGGTAGCATGGCTCAGTTCAAGTCTGAAGACCTCAGAACCAGGGAAGCTGATGGTATTACTTTCAGTCTAAGGCCAAAGACCTGAAAACCTGTGCCAGGGTAAGAAGTGGGAGCACTCGGCGCTTGTGCAAATCCCGGAGTCCAAAGGGTCAAGAGCCTGGAGTTCTGATGTTCAAGGACAGGAGAAGGAAGGTGAGTCAGCTCCAAGAGAGAAAGATAATTTGCCTTTTCTCTGCCTTTTTGTTCTATCTGGGCTCCCAGTTAATGGAAGGGTGCCCACCCACATTAAGGGTGGATCTTCCTCACTCAGTCAACCAATTCACATGCCAATCTCCTGCTGAAACACTTTCATAGACACACCTATAAATAATGCTATACCTGCTATGTAGGTATCTCATAATCCAGTCAAGGTGAAATCTAAAATTAACCATCACAGATGGCTTCTTAAACTGAAATTGATTTCTCTGTCATCTGTGCTCTGCTGATTCTTTGTTGATACTGGTTTTAGGTTCAAGCATTATCATACTATATGTTAATTACTTAGCTTTGTGGAGTTATGCATTATGACACTACATGTTAGTTATTTCACAATATGTCTCTGTACTTGGCTACACTGCTTTTTGTGGTCATGGGTTCAATTAGCATAATTTCTGCCCGTAATAGATGTTCAATACTGTTTTGGAAGAGTAAATGAAGTGATTAGAAAGCATAAGGGCTTATAGGATGTGAACCTGATTTGTTAAAAGCCAATTGAGAACAACAACAAAACAACTATTTTTAAATGTAAAGGACTAAAGTGGGAAAAAGCAGAGAGATGGAGCTGAAGCCATTATCCATTTTGTTAGCCAATATTAATGAACATCTGTGTTCATCAGACTTAAGGCAGAAAATGAAAGCAACTCCGGGTCTTGTAACAAAGGTCATTTAAGGAAGAAAGTTGGCTACAAAAGTGCTGAGGAAGATGAGAAGGTAAATCAAGGTAGAGAATCAAGGCAAGGTTAGCTAAAAACTGGAAGCCATTACCACCCTGAGGGCAGGAGGCACAGTGTGAAGAGGTGCTGTTACCAGAACCAAGAAGCTGAAGCTCTTTGGAGGAAACCATAGTGAGAGCTTCCTGGTGAGAAATGAAACTGCTGGGGGTGATGGGGGAGGGCTGCCAGCTGGAAACTGTAGCCATGGAGGCATAGTTTTTCCTAGAAGTCAAGGCCAAGAGAGTGAGAGAGGAGTAGACATACCCTAGGATGTCTGCACTCTAGCCCTGAAATATCTAACCAGTATTTCCCATTGTCCAGACCAAGGCATAAACCAGTGAAATGGGGAGTCTGGAAAATGCAGTCTGCAGGGATGGGCATTCCTGTGAAATAGACCAGAATTGGATGCAAGTCTGAGGAACAGATCTGGAGGCAAAAACGTTACTCACCATTCCATAATCCCTCGTTTTCTCCACTCCTTACATTCCAACCTCTCTGGTCTTTGTTCCATTCCTAAACACAGGATTAATGTTCATGCTGTTGGGTGCAGTGGCTCTCGCCTGTAATCCCAACACTTTGGGAGGCCAAGATGGGTGAATCACTTGAGCTTAGGAGTTTGAGACCAGCCTGGGCAACATAGTGAGACACTAGTGTCCAAATAATAAATAAATAAATACATAAATTTATTTAAAAAATATGTCCATGCCTCTGAACCTTTCTCTATACTAATCTTGTATTCTAGAATGCAATCTCTATGTTCTTTCCTATTAGAATTCAACAAATTGTTCATAACCCAGTTTGAATGCCACCTCACGATATAACTTTTCTCATACTACTAACATATTCCATTGGCACTCCCTGTACTTAGTACTTTGATGATACTTCTCTTGTAGCAATAATTTCTGCTTTACAGTATGGTGATTTATGTATATGTCTTTCTCTGCTAATATTAGAGGACATACTAGCTACTGCTTTGACTAAAAATCCCCAAAGATTCAACACTTTGATTAGTGTTAAAATATATGGAGTTCTTGTATTGTTATAACAAAAAGTGGGATTCTGACAAAAAAAAAAGCAGATCACCAAAACCACAGGAGTTGGAGAATGGTTTTCCTCAATGATTCTCGAATTAATGTGTTTTTTTTGGTTTTTAATATAAAGTCATCCCATCAAATTATGATATTTTGAAAATATTTGAGGTATACAGTATAATTTTCTTCCTTTCAGTAGTTTATTACTTATAATAAACTTAAGTCTCTTAAGTTTCTTTCCAAGAGTTTTAAATCACTCAGGCTGAATTTTTAGAAATCTTGCCTTTTTATTTTCAATTTGAAAATAAAATGTGAGATATCTATTAAGATTCAGTTAAAAACAATGGGAGCTTAAAAATTGTGGGAGGAAGTATGTCTAACTGCATAAGGAAAAATAAAAGCAATTTTTTCCCACCTGAGAAATTTTACTCATAGAAAAGACACACTACCCATGTGGAAATTAAGTATTCAATCATCTATAATTAACAGGCTGGATAATTAGATTGCTGGATATTTTAGATTAATCTAGGTAGTATAGATGTTTCCCCAGGCCCTGCTAGCTTGAGTGGCTAAAGAAGCAAAGAATATAGGTTGAAATAATGATGCTAACACACACACACACACACACACACACACAAATACACACACATATACACACACATGAACACACATATGCATGCTCATCTTTGTCTGAACTTATGTACAACAGAGTTAACTTTTCCTTTAAAAATATGAGTTCCAGATAAATTCTCTGGGTGCCTCAGAATTTGAATTGCTGACGCTGTTGACCATTGGGTTCCTCCTCACATATGTACAGAGAGCTGCTCCCTAACTCCAGTACCCAACAAACGGCTCCTTCTTTCTCACCAATTCTGATAATACTGAGGGTGGCAGTTGCCAGATTCAGTCCCAAAGTGCCATACCTCAAACAGTCCCATTCTCAGGAAAGTCCCTCTTTAGTTATCATCCCTGATGATACTCTGCTCCCTTGACAGCACTACACCCTCAAGAGTCACCACAGAGATCAGGTGTGCCCCTCTGTGTAAGGCTATGAGCCACTCCCATAAGACATTACCTGATGTGCTCTGCCCCCACTCACAGTCCAGGGACTATGGCATATATCTTCTTGGGCACCATGGAGGACTTCTTTCAGATGGTAGGAAAAAGACTTTCTTCCTTAGGCATGGAGAGGTTGAAGCTGCAATAGATGTCAAGATTTTGACTTCACTCTTCTTAGAGAATCCATCATTACTAGTGCAAGTGAAAGTTGTTTACAAAAATAAGTGCATTGAATTTTGTTTAAGAATTGTTTTCCTCTAAATACAGAGATGATTTTGTCTCATCTTCAAGACCAGGCTACAGAGGATCAGAAAGGTGTAGCCAGTGCAGTTTTCTTTAATAAGAATGGAGGCTGTATATGTGCCACATTTTCTTAATCCAGTTTATCATTGATGAACATTTGGGTTGGTTCCAAGTCTTCACTATTGTGAATAGTGCCGCAATAAACATATGTGGGCATGTGTCTTTATAGTAGCATGATTTATAATCCTTTGGAATACTATGCAGCCATAAAAAAGGATGAGTTTGTGTCCTTTGTAGGGACATGGATGAAGCTGAAAACCATCGTTCTGAGCAAACTATCACAAGGGCAGAAAACCAGACACTGTATGTTCTCACTCATAGGTGGGAATTGAACAATGAGAACACTTGGGCACAGGGCGGGGAACATCACACACTGGGGCCTGTCATGCAGTGTGGGCAGGGGGGAGGGATAGCATTAGGAGAAATACCTAATGTAAATGAGGAGTTAATGGGTGCAGTGAACCAGCATGGCACATGTACACATATGTAACAAACCTGCACGTTGTGCACAGGTACCCTAGAACTTAAAGTATAACTAAAAAAGAAAAAAAGAAGAGAATGGAGGCTGATTCATTAGCACAAATGTTAGGTTGGTATCCGCAGATGTAGCTTCAAAGTACATATTTCCCAGTAAGTCAAATAAAAATTTTCTTAGTACTCATGGAAGAGATAATCCACCTGTTCCACAACATTCTTTATTGAAAATCCATGTTCTGTGGCCTGTGTAAATGCCTTAGGAAGGTCAGTTCTGTAGAAAGCTCGATCAATATCACTGGGATGGTGAGGCTGTACCTTTAGAGATGTGTATTGGAGCTTTGAGTGCCCAGCTTGGATTAAAATGATACAATCTGATTGCATCATAGCAATACCAAGGACATGTACTTCAGCATTCATATCTCTGTCAGTCATTCCAATATCATAATATCTAGAAACTTGCAATTACTCTGTAGTCTCCACAAACTTGAGATATTCTTTCAGAGTCTCAGCCTCTGGGTTTTGGAGGCTCACTCATTTACTGTTCTTATTTTGCTGCTTTTCCAGGTATATTTTGTTTTTAAAACATTTAGCTCTCATGTAAGATACATTTTCTATGCACTCCATACACAATGAAAATATGCTTATCCTGAAAATCATGTAAGTGGTAAGTTACAAGGTTGAACAACTATTGATATTCAAGAAAATTTATTCCTTTCATTCTTCATGATTATTATTCATGAGCTTCTCCACTGTGCAGGGCATTGTTCCAGATTCTAGAGTCTGAAGAGGGTAGCATTAAAATGTGACTTTGGAAGCCTAGATTCAACATTTTTCTCTATCGTTAAGTAGCCCTGTGATTCAAGGTTAATTTCTTAACTTCTATAAGATTTGGGATTTTTATTTGTAAAATAAAGGGGTTGAACTTCACAAGTTCAACCCTTTCCAGGTCCTTTCCAGGTCTGAAATTCTATGATATTACAACTATAAAAATCCTCATGCAAATATTTGCAAATATAGGATAAGCAGTTAAAACTCTGTAAAGTATAAACTTCTAACACATGAGGTTCTAAGTGATATAACTTGATTTGGAAAGTATCTTTGATGAGCTGGAGATGAAAAAAAGTACTGAAAAAAAGACTGGCAACCTATACGTTGCAAGTCATCTTTCTGTGACTTATCTCACCTTCCTCTGGTTTCATATTCAAAACAAGTTTTATCACAATTTGCAGCTAAATAGAATCAAAGTAGGATATAAAATCAATCATGTTTATTCTGTTTTCATACATCATTTAAAATTACCTAATGTACCAAGTGTCTGTAATTGGTCCCAGTTTATCATTTGTGGACTCAGATGACAAGACTGTATGTCCAGAGACGAAGTGAGAATACCATTTCATTACTTCAACTCGGTTAGGTCTGTGTGACCAAGAAGAGGCAAGCTTGTAATTGGCAATGAGACCTGGACAGTGGGGAGGAAAGGAGAATGATAGCCCAAGCAGATAGTAAAAAAGATGGATGACCTGTAGGTGAGAGGAGGGCTCAATGGGCTGGGAACATGACTGTACTGAGAAAGAATCATCATAGTGCAACATCTTAGTGCAGGCCTGGGAAGGCACATTAGCAACTGTTGATCTGGATGATGGCTGGGTGGCTCTGTTCAGCTGCTAATTTTATCTTTTCTCTTTTTTATTATTAGTCACAAAATGAATCACTTGCATTAAGAGCCAGTATAAGTCATAAAACAACAATACATTAACTATGTTATTTTCCCTGCACAACATTTATTGTTGTTTTCCCTCAATGCCAGTTATTATGAATACATTGCAGAAATTTAGGATAATATACAGGATTATGAGACAAAGACTCACAAGGGCTAATTGTATCCCATGTTCTCTTTTTAATTGTTACTTATTAATTTATATGATGCTTCAGGGTAATCAAATCCCCTCACCAAAATCAAAGACAAGGAAAGCCATCAACGCATACTGAAATGAAATTTAAAATATCTAAAGAATTACATTGTTTACTTCATTCTTCCCAAGTGCCTGCCAAAAAGTACCTGGATATGCAAACAGGTATACAATTAAGTAGAATCTTAGATGTACAAGTCACCAGTGAAAACAGCCTTGATCACTGGAACCTTTCCTAAAAATGACTCATTAAGAGGAATTTTATCAAGTATTAAAGGGGCGACCTGCTGTCTTGATGTGCTACTTCCTGGCTGGAGCTGTGAAGGTGCATCAGAAAGAGCCCAATCAAAGCAAAACCATAAAGTCAGGTTTTTATTTGAAATGTTTTCGTTTCATATTTCCTCATCTCTCTCTCTTTCTCCTGCCTAGTTATGATCACTCCATCTTTTAGCACCTAGCACTTATGCCATACCATTTTCTTTTAGATCTCTGAAAATAATAATAATAGTAGCACTTTTTATGTGATAAATGCCATAACAAATATTATCTTAATTTTCACTCCCAAGAGCTCTTGAGATAGGAGCTATTATTGTTCCTACTTTTCAAATGAAGTCTTAAAATCAGGAAGAGTTTTGTTCAAGGTCAGCTAGCTGGTACCCAGGAAAGCCAGAACTTGAACAGATTTGTATGGTATTGTTGTTGGAGCTTTATTCTCACTCTGTGTTCCAGCCTTATTTGTGTATCTTTCCCTCTGGATCAAGGATATGAGGGTTTTTTTTTTTTCACCAAGTGCTTGTTTTGAATAGAGTATTTTTACCAAGGAAATGCGCTTAAGAACCAGATAAATATACCTCCAAAAATAGTTTAGGTTGGAAGAAATAGTTTTGGCTGAAATTTTCCAAGAACTCTTCAAATCATATCCCCAATTCCAGTGCTTTTCAAGCTAGCCCATCTTCAAGTGTGAGACGGAGGTAAGCCAAGAAACTAGAAAAAGCATCACTGCTAGATAACAAGACCAGTTCCCTCAGTCAGCATTCCCATATGACAGAGCAAGGCCATAAGCTACCTTTACCTTCTGGATCCTTGAGCACAGTAGCTTTGCCTCCTGTAATTCATGTGCTGCATACCACTCTGAGTTCTGCTGAGCTGGGCCCAGGACATGAGCAGTGCTACACGTGGCCAAAGCCCTGGCAATTTATACCTGCTGACCTCATTTAGCCTAATTACTTTATCCCCTGCCTTTGGAATAAGGTGTTTTAGAGACCCACGTATGGCATATGTCAGAATTCCACCAGACAGCTGGGATGACAGGTCTGGGACCTGATCAATGCATTCTTCCTCTCCCCTGGAAAGAAACGAATCTAGATAAATGGAAAATCAAGGCTGAAAAAATTTGACATCTCTAGAAAAAAGGAAAGCATGAGACTCATCCTTGTCTGAAAAATGCTCAGCCTGATACTGTGCTAGGAAATGGAGACATCAAGGTAAATAAGATCTGGTCCTTGATGGCATTCACATAAGGCAAAAATTAAAGTTGTCGAAAAAGCATGGTCTATAGATATTTACATTTTCAGAACAGATGAGTTTGTTTTTTCCTGCAGAACAGTGATAATCATTTGTATGACATTTTCCTATTATTTGCTATTGATGCTAAAAAGGAAAACTTAAAAATACACTATCCCAGGTGTAAAACAATGATTAAATATAGTGCACTTACAGACTTCTTCACAAACGATAATTGTACAGAGCAGTGATTTTTTTCAAAGTCAAAAAAACTCGTATAATTATCACCCCTGAGATGCCTCTGTTTTGTCTCCTCTCAGTCATGACCCCGTCCCCCCCAGTATTATGATTTCTATACCCTAGATTAATTAAAGTTTTTACACTTTATATGAATAGAGTCATGTTTGCACGCTTCTGTGTCTGGCTTTTTTTCACTCAACAGTATTTTAATTTATATTAATATAAACCCATACAACATTACACAATTAATATTCATTTAAATTTAGCCTAATTACTCTGTCCACTGCCTCTTTATTTCTACTGAAGCTCTTCAAAATAGAGACCTCATTCATTTTTATAATATCTTATCCATGATACACTGTCTCCCTATACATTTACTTGATCCTATGGGACATAGTATCACACTTAACAGTGATTATTGAATTCATTTAAGTGATTGAAATTAAAGAACATCTAGAGAGAGGAAAGTATAATAAGCAAGTGGTAAGGACACACTGAAAGCAAAATCCTGAATAGTAAAGTGAAGAACCATAGCAATTAGATTCTCAGCATCAGAAGAATTTTCTCTGTTTATGCTTTGAATCTTGTCAATGTTCCACAAACCCATCTCGTTAATTATATTCTGCAAGATTTTGTTTGAGGATTCCTTTTTCTCCATGAACCAACAGAATCTTGCCAAATTGCCCTTTGTGTTTCATTAGCCATTCTTTGTTGGTTGATTTCTTCTTTTCACAGTCTAATGAATGTTCAGCCTTGTGATTTCTTCAAAAAAAGTTCGTCATGTACAAGCCTATTGTTCTATTAGAATACTATCAGCTCTATTCAATCTATGAAGCTATTATTTGTTGCAGAATCTATTTCAAGTTAATAATCTCTATATGTTTAATTAAATAATTTCTAAACTTTTTTGCTGTATTCATGAGTCAGAACACCACACTGCCTACGCCTTGCTTATAGCAAGGCCTGCTTTTAAGAAATCAAGGAATCTCACGCTGGGGTGTGTCACTTTTCCAGTTTAGGAAAACGAGCATTCTATGGTTAGCAGAGGACAGCAATAAAAAGTGAAAGATGGAGACAATTTGGTTTTGAGTACTTTGTCTGGAGCAAAACTGTATCTGCAATGGAAGCATGATAGAAAGGACAATGGGGGGTATCCAATGGCGGTTCAGACCTAAGTAGTCATTGCACATTCAGACAGTCTCTCAAAGACATTTCATCTTCTAAAGAGCTCCTTGGAACACAACTCTGTTCCTATGTAGGTCATGCTTTGGACTTTTCTGTGGCACACAATTGTATTATCTCCAGAATTGTAAAATGCATCCTTTTGACATTCAGTGAAAATATTCTTTATACTATAAAGACATCTCCCAGGATTTCCAGGGTAAGGTCACTTTTTGTTGGAATGAAGTAGATAGAGTTATTATTTGGTAATTCTAGTAGAAAAAATACTTGATGCTATTTACTTTTTAAAAGAGAGAAAACATTTTCCACTTCTGATTTCAAGGGAGTAGTTTACATCAGAATGAATTTCCTGTCTTGGGATAAACAACAAAAACTGTATACAATTTTTAAAAAATAAATAAAATAGCTATTTAAAAGCACTGGAGAAGAACCAAGGCAATCAGAAATAAGAAAAAATACACCAAGTTGGCCTGGTGCAGTGGCTCACCCCTGTAATCCCAGCACTTTGGGAGGCCCAGGTGAGTGGATCAGGAGGTCAGGAGATGGCGACCATTCTGGCTAACATGGTGAAATCCCGTCTCTACAAAAAATACAAAAATTAGCTGGGTGTGGTGGCACGTGCCTGTAATCCCAGTTACTCTGGAGGCTGAAGCAGGAGAATCGCTTGAACCCAGGAGGTGGAGGTTGCAGTGAGCCGAGATCGCGCCACTGCACTCCAGCCTGGTGACAGAGTGAGACTCCGTCTCAAAAACAAACAAACAAACAAAAAACAAAAACAAAACCAAAACAAAAAAAAGAAAGAAATACACAAAGTTGAGTTCCTCTTTCTCTGCGACTTTTACTCTTTGAGGCATTTGCTGATTAACAGTTTTCAAAGTCAACAGCTAAACAAAAGCAGAGACTTAAAGCTTGCTCTAATCTCACTTGGCTAGTGATGTAAAAATAAGAATTCAGAGATACCAAGGAACTCATGACTTCATAAGCAGGGTTTTGAAGAAAAGGCAACCATAGAGAACAGAACCCACTGTTCTGCTAGGCTCTTGCCCTCATTATAGTATAAAATGAATAAAGATCCCCTTTGAAGATTCTCAGCTTGTTTTCTGTGGATATGCTTGAAGATTTCTAACTCGTTATTAGGTTGGCGCAAAAGTAATTGCGATTTTTGTCACTGAAAGTAAGAGCAAAAATCGCAATTACTTTTGCACCAACCTAATAGAATTAGCCTTCACAGACTGCCAGAAACCAGTCAAGATTTGCCTGTGAAATATCTAGTATAAGCCTGTTAATCTTTTTGTGTAGTTCAAGGTGAGTCTTGGAAAAGCAGTAAGGGAACCTCAAGATTCTTGAGACCAGCATCTGATGAGGAAAGGATTAAATGTATGAGAAAACAAGGGCAATGGGTTTTCAGGGGTGACGGGCTGCATTTGTTCTCATGATTTCCCTGGAAACCCATTCACTGGGGTCTCTTGCTGTAATTCTACCAAGGACTTCATAGCACCTCACATCTCTTTCCTCAGTTTTTACCTAGGGCAGAGGTTAGCAATTTTTTTTTCTGTGAGGTCTAGTTAGTAAATATTTGCAGCTTTGTGAGCCAGGTAGCCTCTGTTGCAACTACTTAGTGCTGCAGTTGTGTGATAAAAGCAGCCAGACATAAAAAGTAAATAAATGGGCATGGCTGTGTTCCAAGAAAACTTCATGAGCACTGAAATTTAAATTTAATATTTTCATGTCTCATGAAATAATATTCTTCTTTTGAGTTGTTTTCACCATTTAAAATGTAAAATCCACTCTTTTCTCTTAGGCTCTGTGAGAACAGGTGGTAGGGCAGATTTGGCCTAGGGCTGTAGTTTTCTGACCCCTGCCTTGGAGCTTCAAGTCTTTCCTGATATTCAGGGTCCTCAGAAGAGTCAGTACTGTTTTCCTATAAAAAAGATATTATGGTCATATAGGATTTGGCAGAAATATTCTGAGGACTATCTGTTTTTGGAATTAACTTCAGCTGCTTAATAACCACCTCGTCAAGAAAGGATGACTTGTCAGTTTAGTGGTTGTTTTCAATGTTTGCTCCAGAAATAGCTTGCTTGATTTTTCTCCTTCAGAGTAACAGATTCTAAACATGAATGAGAAATTATTCAATATGACTCATGGTTCTGTCAAGAAGGGAATGTAGAATGAGACAAGATTTTTTCGTTCTTGTTGAAATTTTACATTTGTTAATGAATGACTTCTATTTATGAATATGTATAAAACTTGACTGGATTCCTGCACATGTTCAGTTGGATCATCAGTAAGAAAGTAAGTGACTGGCTGTCTGGTTGAAACAGCATTAAAATACTGACATTTGTCATCTCTTGATGAGTCAAATCAGAGAATAGTCTGATAAATTAGGAAATTAAACAAGAAAGGCAGGATAAATGGCAATAAAATAATAAAAACATACGATAATACACATCCAACTGTGAGTCAGATTGTTATAGTACAGAAATGTACACTAGAATTAAAAAAAATCCTTAAAAATTCCTCCCCCAAATAATAATCAATTTATGCAAATACTTTAAACTCAAATGAGAATGTGTTACAAATACATTTTAGGTGAACAGAAGGATACCATTCCAAGGCAATTTTCCAGCTTTGGAGAAGGAAAATCAGCACTGATATTTATAGCAGATTGGGAGATGGTTTTCTTGCCTCTTTCAGAAACCGTATCCTCTTTTTCACTGAAAGAGGACTTCTAACAAAGGAATTAATTCAGCAGAGTTTCACTAACAAAGAAAAAACTTAGAACATACCAGTATGAGGGCAAAATGTTGCTTCAGTGCAGATATCTTTAACAAGAAATTCAGTACTTGAGTGAAAAGACTTTCTGTACTTGCTCCTGCAAAATTGTAATATTGCTCAAGTCAAAGAGCAAGAGTGAGTTTTGGAAAAACAAGTAATTGAAAGGACCAGTAGATGGCATAAATAAGTCAGGATAGACTTGTTGGTTTGGTGAAAGAAACACGGACAATTTGCAGCTCCTTACTTTTATGTCTCCCTGTCTGTTTAAGCTTGCACTATTTGCCTCTGTGATCCTAGCACACTGAGCTACTACTATGACTTTAGTTCACACTTAAGAAGGATTCCCTGAGCACAAAGCCCAAAACTTAAAGAAATGATGAGGTCAGAAGAGAGTTATATTTACTATCATTATTTTCTTACTTCCATCCTCATGCCTTTTTTTCTTTCTCCCTCCCCTTCTTCTTTCTTTTCATTCTACCTCAAATGCAAATATCTGGGCCACATATATTCCTGGTTTGCCAATGTCATTGGTTGCTAATCCATCTCTGGTTTTTAATTCTCCCGTCTTCTGAGACTGCAGCACTCATCTCCTCCACAGGTATTCACACTCATGCATTTGATGTTTACCCTTGACAGTATATGTATGTACACTTATAAAATATGTATTGTTTTGTGAAGGTATATATTTTTAGTTCTCATACATGGTGTTATGTTGTTGATTTCTTTGTTTCTTTTTTTTCCCACTCAATACCAGGTTTCTAAGAAACATTGAAGTTGCTGTTACTTCCAACTGCCACCTACTATTATTCTATAGATGTACCTACTGCATTTTAATTGGCTATTCCTTTAGAGATGAACAACATAGGCCTTGGTTATTAGAGAGTAATTTTTATATTTTCTTTCCATTTCTTAGGGTATTTTGAGACTTTAAAAATACATTTTGTAAAATGGCTTTTAAAAATTTGATGAGCAGTAAATAAGGCAGAGAAAACAAGGTGTGTGTTTGGGTGTGTGTGTGCATGTATGTGTGTGTGAAAAAGCCTTCTTACTCCTCCACTACAAACCTGCTCTCTTCCTTTAAGCCTTCTAAAAGAATTTTCTGATTCTTATTACTACTAATTTTTACATTTTTACCTAGCATAAGTATGAAACACAAGGAAATATGTTTATTTCACCCTTAGATTTTTGTGACTCTTGTTCTAACAATGTATTTGAAGAAAGAACAAAAGTGAAAATGTTATAAAATTTAAAAACTGGTGTTTTGTAGCCCACATAATGACTATTCCTAATTTGAATCTTCTCCACTTGTGTAATACCTTTTACGGAAAATGAATATATACCCTGTTGCATTAAACATCAGTAAAATATCTGTGTCAGATAGACCGGCAATAATGGTGGGGCGGAAAGATAATATTATTTATTATAGACCAGGCATGGCGAAGTGTTTCTATCAGGGCTGCTATCAGCTGCATTGTGTCCCCTCAAAATTTATGTTGAAGCCCTAATGTCCCATGTGACTATATTGGACATAGGGCTTTTAAGGAGGCAATTACGGTTAAACAAAGTCATAAGGGCCCTGATCCAATAGAACTCATGTCCTTAAAAGAAGATGAAGAGATATCAGTGCTCCCTCTCTCTCTCTCTGCCGTGTGACCACACAGCAAGAAGGAGGCTCTCTACAAGCCAGGGAGGGAGTGTCCACCCTGGACAACATGACCATGTTGTCACCCTGCACAATATCTGCATAAAGGCCCAGGTAATAAATATTTTAGACTTATATACATGACAGCATTGCGAGACTCATTCTGGAAAACCTCTCTAAGGAGTTGACAGTTGGTTGAGAAATCAATCACGAGCGGAACCAGTTACCCAAAATTCAAGGTGTTCTTGGCAGAGTACACAGCAAGTGCAAAGGCTTTGAGGTGTGGAAGTGGCGTTCAGCTTGTGGGGGCAGTGAGGTGCTCAGGACAATGATAGGGCCAGTGTGTCTGGTGTAGAGTGTGAGTGAGACAGATGAGATATGGAAGGAGAATGAGTACAGTGAGGTCATGATGAAGACACAGAAAGGAATGTGGATTTTATCATAAGGATTCTGAGAAGATTTTGGAGTGTGTGTATGTATAGGTAACTTTATATTTATTTGGGACATTTTGAAGCCTGAAAGTAACTTGATCTGACTTGTGTTTTTTTTTTCTTTTTCTTTCTTTCTTTTTTTTTTTTTTAATAATTTTGTCTACTAAATGGAAACTGGGAGCTCTGGTAGGAGGCAATTGCAAACCTGAAACACTGATGCTAGAAGGAGTAGGTAGATTTCAGATATTATTTAGATGCTAAATCATCAAGTCTTGTTGATGGATTGCAAGTGGAAGGCAAGGGAAAGAGAGGAATAAAACATTGTGTTTTGATTTCAACAACTATAATAAGGGTGGTGTATTTCAAATGGGAAAAATAGGCAAGGAATAGTGCTTTTTTTTCTGATGAGAAGGCAGTGAAAGTTTATTCTGGACATGTTGTGGAATTAATGAGTAGGCAGTTATATGTACAAGTCCACATGTCAGTAGAGAATGTGGGTTGTAGTGTGGTCAGCAGCATAGAGATGGATGAAAAGCTATGGGACTATATGGGAGCCCCCAAGGAAGGAATGAGCAGAGAAAAGAAAAGGAGGGACTTGTAGAAGCTGAGTGATGAAGGAGGAGCCATCAAAGGGCACCAAGAAGAAGCTGTCAGTGAGTCTGGAAGAACCCTTACAACAGAATAGCATACAATATGAAAGTGAAGAGCAGAGAGGATTTCAAGAAGGAAAAAGAGCCCAATTGCTTTGGATGCTGCTGAGAGGTTATGAAAGATGAGGACAGAGTGGTGATCACTGGATTTGGCAGTGGAGGTTGTTGGTGGACTTGACTAGAGTAGTTTCTCTGAAAGAAGGGGATCAAAGCCTTAATGAGCAGTGTTGAGAAGAGAATGAGTGTATGGATTTGGAGGTGAAGAAGGAAAATAGGATGAACATTGAACTTGTCTGATAAGCCTGAGATCGAAGGTGATCTCTACCACTTAGTAACTGAAAGATCTGGAAAAAAAAGCACGTAATTTCTTTGAATTTCATCTTGCTTCTCTGTAAATTGTAAATAAAATGCCACACATAAGTGGTGTTATGAGGATTAAGTGAGATAACATAAGTATCTTAGTTTATTTGTGCTGCTATAAGAAAATACTGTAGACTGGGCAGTCCACAAAATCAAATTTATTTCCCATAGTTCTGAGGACTGGGAAGTCCAAGACCAGGGAGTTGGCAGATTTTGCATCTGGTGGGGGCTGCTCTTTGATTCCAAGATGGTGCCTTGTTGCTGCATCCTCCAGAGGGGAGAAATGCTGTGTTGAAAGGAATGGAATGTGCAAAAAGGGGCAAACTTCCTCCATCAAGTGCTTTTCTAAGGGCACCTAATCCCATTCATGAAGGTAGAGTCATTATGACTCAATCACTGCCTAAAGGTCAGACCTCTTAATACTATTGCACTGGGGATTAAGTTTCAACATTTTCAACATGAATTCTGGAGGGGATACCATCATTCAAACCATAGCAGTAGGTTAATTACACAATGCACATAATAGGCACTTTACAAGTGTCATTTCCCTTTTCCTCTCATATTCTATTTACCACTCTCCAGGTAATGAATATTTCCAAAGTGCCACAGGTGGCCTTTGCATTTGCCAGAAAACTCTAGCACTGAGTACAAAAACAGCAAACAAAACAAAACAAAACAAAACAAAACCAACCAACAAAAAACAGCCAAACAAAAAAACGACTTTGCTGCTCGAGTTTCCTTATCTGTGCATCATGTGCAATAAGCATCATCATTATTCATCCCTGGGTACCACACACATGGGTGAGTAAGAGGACAGTCACAACACAGTCATAAAAAGTCTTTGGGCTCTATCAAAAAGATCTGATGTAAGGTTTTTCACAACTAAGGCATACATTTGTACAGATTGAGTGACAATAGAACATGTAGAAGCCGAGGATGATGCACTTTTATTCAGTAAAGCAAGACTGGCATTGTCAAGTGGGTCCTGAGAAGTTCTAGGAACCTTGTGGTATGTTGCCATTTAATTGCATTGCACATGGACATAAAATAATTTAATGGCATTGCACATGCAATAGAAAAACAGATTGAGAGAAGCCAGTGAATGGCCTTGCCTGAGTCTTCCACAGGGTTGCTTTTCCAGGAGATTCTATTACATAGCAGACCACATTGGTGCCTACAATGAAAGGAAAATGAGTTATTCCAATAGAAGAACTTGCCAAAGTCAATTTACCTTCTTTTAAGCATGTCTCCTTATTTCTCTTTTTTCCCACTCCTGCACCTGCTACTAAGAAAAAAACATTCTCTTTAAGCTTTATAATTAAAAAATACTTTACTGATTAAAATATTTGTTTATGTAATAACAATAATAATAACTAATTACATCCTGCCTGATGAGTTGTATATCACGTTTCAGCCAAGTAGGACTCGAAGCAGCTGAGCTATTAAATCCTGACAAGTGATAATGGAAAAGACTGCTCAGCCTTAACTATAGTGATGCTACCAGCAGCGCTATAATCATAATTTCCTCTTTCATTAAGGACCATAATTTGCCATTGATTTTTATGTAAAACCCCATTGACTTCGATAGAAATTCCTTACTCATAGTAAAGGGAAAATATGGCCTTTGTTACTTACTTGAATGTTTCTAAAACATTTAAACTTTTTTTCTTTCTTTCTTTCTCTCTCTTTCTTTTTCTTTTTTTTTTTTTTTTTTTTTTTGAGACAGAGTCTCACTCTGTCACCCAGGCTGGAGTGCAGTGGCACGACCTTGGCTCACTGCAACCTCCACCTCCCCTGTTCAAGTGATCCTCCCACCTCAGCCTCCGGAGTAGCTGAGACTACAGGCACCCTCCGCCACGCCCAGCTAATTTTTGTATTTTTGGTAGAGACGAGGTTTCTCCATATTGGCCAAGCTTGTCTTGAACTCCTGACCTCAGGTGATTTGCCTGCCTCAGCCTCCCAAAGTGCTGGGATTATAGGCAGGAGCCACAGTGCCCGGCCTGAACTTTTATTTATTCTTTACAAGAGCACACAGTATGATTGGGGGCCATGCATACACATTTTCGCCCTGTTCTTCACATCTTTTTTTCTGTTAGAAAGTATACATAAAATTCCTGCAATTTTTCTTGAAATGTTTATTACTTTTTGAAATAAGTTTGTATAGAATCATATTCCCAAAATAAATATAGCACAGGAAACATCTGTTTGAAGATAGGCAAGTTCAAGAGAATAATCTTTTCCCACATTTCATGCCACATTTTGCTCGATTTTATTATTGTTTTTGTTTGTGTGTATGTTTGCATGTTTGATAATGTCTGAAGTCTGTTAATTTCTTGAAGATGTTGAAACATGCTAGAAAAGAGGCTAATTCCCTTTTATCCCAACTATCCACTTACCACTCAAGTCACACACCCATCCCCACTCCACCTTCTTGCTCCCCTGCCAGATATAGACTCGGGCACTTACACCCCTTCTATTACCCAGGAACAACCACATTTATTATCAGGCAAGCATAGTGCTACAAATTCCATAATAACCAGCATGTAACCATTTCATGCTTTAGGCCCATTTTCACTTGCCATCAAAGCAGTAGAGCTGGAAAATGGTGAGTTATTCAATCTCTTGTCAGTATTCCTTATTTCTTTCTTTTCTATCTTTTTTTTCCTGGTAAGAGCTTGATGCTGGAGAGAACTGGACCCCTGCCACCTTGCTAAGTAAAAGCGATTGCTTGGACAATCTTCTTTGTCCTTCAGTGGGAGGGAGCACCCTGTCTCTGTCACTTACTGAGCATCATGGAAGAAGGTCCTGGGCATTGTGCTTGGCTGTGGATTCCACCTTTAGGGGTGGAGTTGATTCCAGGCTCATGCAGTCTTGTGGAAAAATGAAACATGATTCCCTGTTGTTTATGATTTTTTTTTTTAAAGCAAAGCGTGCCCAAGCTGTTAGAATTCACTGTGGTTTCAGGAGTATCAATCGTTGTGTGAATAGGGAGTTCCAGTTCCACTACAATCTTACCTGGTAAATGTAGTAACCCAACCACTCTGGGAAAAGTCACTGACTATTACAAGCTGAGGGCTGAGAATCACCATGTCTGCTTATCAAACCAACCCCAAATTTAAGTGCCAAATAATAGCTTATGCTTGCCCACTTGTCCATGGATACCCTGGGGGTTATAGGCAGATCTAGGGTGAATGCAATTGTGTGGCTCTGCTTCAACCTGTAGCTCAAGTTGGAATTGGCTACTTTTATTTTTTAAACTTTCATTGTAAGTTCAGGGGTACATGTGCAGGTTTGCTATATAGGTAAACTGTGTGTTGCAGGAGTTTGAGATACAAATTATTTTGCCACCCAGTTAATAAGCATAGTACCCAATAGGTAGTTTTTCAATCCTCAACCTCCTCCCACCCTACACCCTCAGGTAGGCTCTGGTGTCTGTTGTTCCCTTCTTTGTGTCCATATGTTTTGAATGTTTAGCTTCCAATTACAAGTGAGAACATGTGATATTTGGTTTTCTGCGCTGACATTAGTTTTCTTAGGATAATGGCTTCCAGTTCCATCCATGTTGCTGCAATGGACATGATCTCATTTTTTTATGGTGCATATGTACCATATTTTCTTTATCCAGTCTACCATTGATGGGCATTTAGGTTGAGTCCATGTCTTTGCTATTGCTAATAGTGCTGCAATTAACATATGCGTGCATATGTCTTTATGGTAGAATAATTTATATTTCTTCAGTCCAATGACCTCCCAACTGAGCTATCTCAGCTTACTGTGAATAATTTATATTCCTTTGGGTATATACCCAATAATGGAATTGCTGGGTCAAATGGCAATTCTGTTTTAAGTTATTTGATAAATTGCCTAACTTCTTTCCAGAATGGCTGAACTAGTTTACATTCCCACCAGCAATGCACAAGCATTGCATTTTCTCCACAACCTCACCAGTATCTGTTGTTTTTTGACTTTTTAGTAATAGTCATTCTGACGGGTGTAAGATGTTATCTCACTGTGGTTTTTGATTTGCATTTTTCTGATTAGTGATATTGAGCATTTTTTCATATGCTTGTTGGCTGCATGTATGTCTTCTTTTGAAAAGTGTCTGTTCATGTCCTTTGCCCACTTTTTTTTTTTTTTTTTTTTGAGACGGAGTCTCGCTCTGTCACCCAGCCTGGAGTGCAGTGGCGCGATCTCTGCTCACTGCAAGCTCCGCCTCCCGGGTTCACGCCATTCTCCTGCCTCAGCCTCCCGAGTAGCTGGGACTACAGGCGCCCGCCACCACGCCCGGCTAATTTTTTTTTTTGTATTTTTAGTAGAGACGGGGTTTCACCACGTTAGCCAGGATGGTCTCGATCTCCTGACCTCGTGATCCGCCCGCCTCGGCCTCCCAAAGTGCTGGGATTACAGGCGTGAGCCACCGCGCCCGGCCCTTTGCCCACTTTTTAATGGGTTTGTTTGTTTTTTGCTTAACTTGTTTCAGTTTCTTATAGATTCTGGATGCTAGATCTTTGTTAATGTACAACTTGCAAATATTTTCTCCCATTCTGTAGGTTGTCTGTTTACTCTGTTGATAGTTTCTCTTGCTGTGCAGAAGCTCTTTAGTTTAACTGGATCTCATTTGCCAATTTTTGTTTTTGTTGCAATTGCTTTTGGCATCTTTGTCATGAAGTCTTTATCGTGTCCTATATCCAGAATGGTACTAGGTTATCTTCTGGAATTTGTATAGCTTTTGGTTTTAGATTTAAGTTTTTAATGTATCTCGAATTAATTTTTGTAGGTGGTGTAAAGAAGAGGTCTACTTTCAATCTTCTGCATATGGCTAGTCAATTATCCAAGTACCATTTATTGAATAGGGAATCCTTTCATCTTTGCTTATTTTTGCTGATTTTGTCAAATTTCAGATGGTTGTAGGTGTGTGACACTTATTTTTGGGATCTCCATTCTGTCCACGTTGGTCTATGTGTCTTTTTTTGTACCAGTTCCATGTTGTTTTGTTATTGTAGCCTTGTAGTATAGTATGAAGTCAGGTAACATAATGCCCCCAGCTTTGTTCTTGTCTAGGATTGCCTTGCTAGGCAAGCTCTTTTTTGGCTCCATATAAATTTTAAAGTAGTTTTTTTCTAGTTTATGAAGAATTGGCAGTTTTATAGGAATAGCATTTAATCTAAATTGCTTTGGGCAGTATGGCCATTTTGATAATATTGATTCTTCCTATCCATGAGCATGAAATGTTCTTTCATTTGTTTGTGTCATCCCTGATTTCTTTGAGCAGTGTCTTGTAATTCTCACTGTAGAGGTCTTTCATCTCTTTGATTAGCTGCATTCCTAGGTATTTTTTCTTTCTGTGGCTATTGTGAATGAGACTGCATTCTTGATTTGGCTCTCAGTTTGAATATTTTTGGTGTATAGAAATGCTACTGATTTTCGTATATTGATATGTATCCTGAAATTTTGTTGAAGTTGTGTATCAGATCAAGGAGCTTTTGGCAGAGACTATGGGATTTTTGGCATAGTATATCAACCACAAACAGGGATAGTTTGACTTCCTGTCTTCCTACTTGGCTGCCTTTTATTTCTTTCTTTTGCCTGAATGATCTAGCCAGAACGTCCAGTACTATGTTGAATAGGTGTGGTGATAGAGGGCACTCTTGTCTTGTTCTGGTTTTCAAAGGGACTGCCTCCAGCTTTTGTCTATTCAGTATGATGTTAGTTGTGGGTTTGTCATAGACGGCTCTTCTTATTTGGAAGTGTGTTCCTTCAATGCCTAATTTTTTGAGGGCTTTTACCAACAAGGGATGTTGAATTTTATCAGAGGTCTGTTGTGTATCTATTGGGATAATAATGTGGTTTTTGCTTTTAGTTCTATTTATGTGGTGAATAAGATTTATTGATTTACATATGTTGGACCAACTTTGTATCTCAGGGATAAAGCCTACTTGATCATGGTGGATTAGCTTTTTGATGTGTTGCTGGATTTGGTATACTAGTATTTTGTTGAGGATTTATGCAGCTATGTTCATCAAGGATATTGGCCTGAAGTTTCCTTTTGTTGTCGTGTCTCTGCCAGATTTTGATATCAGGTTGATGCTTGCCTCATAGAATGAGTTAGGGAGCAGTTCTTCCTCCTCAATATTTTGGATTAGTTACACTAGGAATAGTTCCAACTCTTCCCTATATGTCTGGTAGAATTTTGCTATGAATCCATCTGGTCCTGAAATTTTACTAGTAGGCTATTTTTACTGATTCAATTTTGAAACCCATTATTGGTCTATTCAAGAATTCAGTCTTTTCCTGATTAAATCTTGGGAGGTTGTATGTTTCCAGGAACTTAGTCGTTTCTTCTAGGATCTCTAACTTGAGTGCACAGAGGTGTTTGTAATAGGCTCTGACAGTTTTTTTATTTCTGTGGGGTCAGTGGTAACATCTCCTTTGTCATTTCTGATTGTGTTTATTTGTATCTTCACGCTCTCTCTTTTAAATTAGTCTAGCTAGTGGTCTATCTATCTTATTAATTCTTTCAAAGAGCCAGCTCCTGGTTTAATTGATCTTTCATATGTTTTTTCATGTTTCAATTTCTTTTAGTTCAGCTCTGATTTTGGCTATTTCTTGTCTTCTGCTAGCTTTTGGGTTATTTTATTCTTGTTTCTCTAGTTCCTCTAGATGTGATGTTAGATTATTAATTTCAGATCTTTCCGACTTTTAGATGTGACCATATAGTGCTATAAACTTCCCTCTTAGCACTGCTTCGGCTATATTACAGAGATTCTAGCATGTTGTATCTTTTTTTTTCTTATTAGTTTTAAAGGATTTCGTGATTTCTGCCTTAATTTCATTATTTATCTAGAAGTCACTCAGGAGCATGTTGTTTAATTGTATGGTTTTGAGTGATTTTCTTTTTTTTCTTTTATATATATATTTATTATACTTTAAGTTCTATGGTACATGTGCACAACATGCAGGTTTGTTACATATGTATACATGTGCCATGTTGGTGTGCTGCACCCATTAACTCGTCATTTACATTGGGTATATCTCCTAATGCTATCCCTCCCCCCTCTCCCCCCCCACAACAGGCCCCAGTGTGTGTCCAAGTGTTCTCATTGTTCAATTCCCACCTATAAGTGAGAACATGCGGTTTTTGGTTTTTTGTCTTTGCAATAGTTTGCTGAGAATGATGGTTTCCAGCTTCATCCATGTCCCTATAAAGGACATGAACTCATCATTTTTTATGGCTGCATACTATTCCATGGTGTATATGTGCCACATTTTCTTAATCCAGTCTATCGTTGATGGACATTTGGGTTGGTTCCAAGTCTTTGCTATTGTGAGTAATGCCACAGTAGACATACGTGTGCATGTGTCTTTATAGCAGCATGATTTATAATCCTTTGGGTATATACCCAGTAATGGGATGGCTGGGTCAAATGGTATTTCTAGTTCTAGATCCCTGAGGAATTGCCACACTGTCTTCCACAATGGTTGTGGCAGCCTCGCTGCCACCTTGCAGTTGGATCTCAGACTGCTGTGTTAGCAATGAGCGAGGCTCTGTGGGCGTGGGACCCTCCGAGCCAGGCACGGGATGTAATCTCCTGGTGTGCCGTTTGCTAAGACCATTGGAAAAGCACAGTATTAGGTTGGGAGTGACCCAATTTTCCAGGTGCTGTCTGTCACAGCTTTGCTTGGCTATGAAAGGGAATTCCCTGACCCCTTGCACTTCCTGGGTGAGGTGATACCTCTCCCTGCTTCGGCTCATGGTCTGTGCACTGCACCCACTGTCCTGCACCCACTGTCTGACAAGCCCCAGCGAGATGAACCTGGTACCTCAGTTGGAAATGCAGAAATCACCCATCTTCTGCGTCGCTCACGCTGGGAGCTGTAGACTGGAGCTGTTCCTATTCAGCCATCTTGGAACCGCTGGTTTAGAGTGATTTTCTTAGCATTGATTTCTGTTTGTATTGCACTTTGGTCTGAGGGTGTGGTTGGTACAATTTTTTAAAATATTTGTTGAGGGTTGTTTTTTGCCCAATTCTGTTGTCTACTTCAGAGTATGTGCCATGTGCAGATGAGAAGAATGTATACTCTGTTGTTTTTGGGTGGAGAGTTCTGTAGATGTCTATTAGGTTCATTTCCTCAAGTGTTGAGTTAAGGTCCCAAATATCTTTGTAGTTTTCTGCCTCAATGATCTGTCTAATACTGTCAGGGGGAGCTAAAGTCTCCCACTATTATTGTGTGGTTATCTAAATGTCTTCATAGATCTCTAAGAACTTGCTGTATGTATCTAGGTATTCCTGTGTTGAGTGTGTATATATTTAAGATAGTTAGGTTTTCTTGATGAATTGAGCCCTTTATCATCATGTACTTCCCTTCTTTGTCTTTTTTGATCTTTGTTAATTTAAAGTCCATGTTGTCTGAAATTAGAATAGCAACACCTGCTTTTCCTTTTTTTCCATTTGCTTGGTAGACTTTTCTCCACCCCTTTATTTTGAGCTTATGGGTGTCATTGTATGTGAGATGGGTCTCTTGAAGACAGCATACCACTGGGTTTTGCTTCTTTATCCAACTTTCCATTCTGTGCCTTAAATTGGGGCATTTAGCCCATTTACACCAAAGGTTAGTATTGATATGTGTGTATGTGTTACTGACATCATGATATTAGCTGGTTATTATGAGACTTATTTGTGTGGTTGCTTTATAGTGTCACTGATTTATATACTTGTGTATGTTTGTAGTGACTGGTAACAGTCTTTCCTTTCCATATTTAGCACTCTTTTCAGGACCTCTTGTAAGGCAGCTCTGATGGTAATGAATTCCTTTAGCATTTGCTTATCTGAAAAGGATCTTATTTCTTCTTTGCTTGTAAAGCTTAGTTTGGCCAGATATGAAATTCTTAGCTGAAAATTCTTTCTTTAAGAATGCTGAATATAGGCCCCCAATCTCTTCTGGCTTGTAGGATTTATGCTGACAGGTCTGCTGTCAGCCTGATGTGGTTACCTTTGTAGGTGACCTGCCCCTTGTCTCTAGCTGCTTTTAACACTTTTTTTTTTTATTAAGATGATGGAGAATCTGATGACTATATCAGATTCTTCTACGTCAGATGGTCTTATTGTATAGTATTTTGCAGGGGTTCTCTACATTTCCTGAATTTGAATGTTGGCTTTTCTAGCAAGATTGGAGAAATTTTCATGATGATATCCTGAAATATGTTTTCCAAGTTTCTTCATTTCTTTTTCTGTCTCACAGGCATGCCAATGAGTTGTAGATTGTGTGTTTTTACATAATCCCTTATTTCTCAAAGGTTTGGTTCATTCTTCTTTGTTGTTTTTTTTATTTTTCTCTGACTGAGTTATTTCAGAGAGCCAGTCTTCAAGCTTTGAGATTCTTTGCTCAGCTTGGTCAATTCTGCTGTTAATACTTGCAATTGCATTTTGAAATTCTTGTAGAGTTTTTCAGCTCTATCAGATCAGTTTGGCTCTTTCTTACAACAGCCATTTCATCTATCACCTCTTGTATTGTTTTATTGTAATTCTCAGATTCCTTGGATTGGATTTCAACTTTCTCCTGTATGTTGATCATCTTCCTTCATGTCCATATTCTGAATTCTATTTCTGTCATTTTAGCCATCTCATCCTGGTTAGGAACCATTGATGAGGAACTTGTGTGATTGTTTAGGGGTAAGAAGACACTTTGGCTTTTTGAGTTGCCAGAATTCTTGTGCTTGTTCTTTCTCATCTTTGTGAGCTGATGTTCCTTCAATATTTGAAGTTGGCGACACTTGCATTTTATTTTCTTTTATCCTATTAAACATCCTTGAGGGCTTGATCACTATATAAATTGGGTTCAATAGCCTGGCTTTATTTCTGGAGGATTTTAGGGGGCCAAGGCTCAGCTCAGAACTGCTGAACTACATGCTGTAACTCTGAGTGGCTGGTACAGGGCCCCGGATTTATTCTGTGGCCCCTGGAGGTTAGAAACCTGTGTGCTAGAGGTTGATCTGACTGCTGATCATAACACTCTGATGGGGGCCTCAGTCATAGTGCTTTATAGGGTGGTGGCAGTAGGATCCATTCTCTATTGCACATGCCAACAGCAGCTGCAGTGCTGCAGAATGCATGCTCATTGGCATGCATGCTCCAGAGAGGTGATGAGGGTATTCCCAGAGGTGGTGGCAGCACAATGCAGTGGAGCAGGGAGCCAGGGGTGGCAGGAAGCCCCACTGACATCAGTACATGCATTCAAGATGGCAGCAGTGTTAGCAAGAGGGCTGGCAGAGTGCTGGTGACATGGAACTGTGTGTGCCCTCTGTGCCTGGCTTCACAAGGGTAACAGCTGTCTCTGGGGGTGGGGGCAGATTTGCTTGTCTTCCGTCCTACTTTTCCATACAGGCCGTGTCTACTCAGGGCAGAGGTGCTGGTGGGCAAGGGGCTAGCGGTTTCCATGCCTGTGAACCCCTCCAATAGCAATGGCCAGGTGGAAGGGTTGGGGTTGGGAGGGGCATTGGAAGGGGAATTTGGGAGGGTTGGAGGTGTGGGGTGCACTCAGGCCAGCAGCTGTGGCATGATGGGGTGCATGGGCACATGTGTGCTGCTGGGAAAGGGAGACAAAGTCCACCTGTGAGAACTGCCTGCAGCAAAGTAATGTCAAGGTGGCCATGGGTGAGGCAGGCAAAGTGGTTCTGGGGAGGCTGTGGTGGGGGGAGGGTGTAGTGGGGGGAGGGTGTGGTGGGCTGGTGCGTGTCATCAGGTGCATGCTACTAGAGCTCTCTGCTGGTCAAGTAAAGTCACCAGAGCAGTAGCTATGATGTGGGCTCCTAGGAGGCCCCCTACCTGGGCATCCAAGGCTACACTGCAAGCAGGCACTGCCAGACTGCTCTCACAGACCCCTGCACAACTAAAGAGGCCAGTGGACTCAGGGGTGCTTAGGTCGAACTGACCTCCTCTCATAGGCAATACCACCCTGCAGTGTTCAAGTCCAACAGCTTCCCTAGGGCTGAAGTCTAGGGAAGAAAGGTGAGCCTTGGGATACAGACATCCCCAGTAGTACTCCACTACAGACAGTCTTGCACCAACCTCACTGGGCTCCACACTGGTTGGAGTTTTTCTCCCATCACTTCTCTAAGCAGCTCTCCTCACCAGCCCAGGGGGCCATAGTATCTCCTGCTGGCAGGATTCCAGAGGCCTGTGGCCCGAGCAGGTTACTCTCCTTGCTTTCTCAACTCACCCATTGCCCAGGAGTCCTTGGGGGCTAGGAACAAATCCCAGTGTATTATAGCCCCATGCAGAGTTCCCAGCTTCCTCCCACTTTAGCTTGGCATCTGTGTCTTCACTCTGTCCACTCTCAATGCCTTCCCTCCGAAGATCTGCTAGGAGTGTACCAGTCTTCCCAGTGTCCCAGTCCCTTGGTGGCAGATGTTCCTCCTAGCTGCATCTGTTTGGCCACTTGCCTCTTACCTCCAGAACTGGCTCCTTTAGAGAGTTGAGCCCACATCTGCTTCACCTGTGTTTATTCTGGGCCCAGGTTGAAGGGATACAGATGCTCTGGGGATGCTCTTATTATGGTGATATCAGAGGCAAAGGAATGCAACACCAATTCTTGCTCCCAAGCATCTGGCAAGTGTCTTTTTGTGTGTCATATCTGGTAATAACTTGTTTATCAAAACAAGATGTGTGGTTTATTCTGAAGTTAAGGTGCAGGAGAGAAGTGTGTCTCTTCCTTTGAGGTGGAGAAGGGGAGAGGAGTAATTATTTGTGAACAATAAGAATAAAAACAGATTTTTTCTAGATGTTTACATTTCCATTTTATACATTGGTACATCCAGAAAGGAGGGTTTCAATAGAATAAATTTTGGAGGGAATATTTTGAATTGTGGAAATGGGGTGGTAAGGAAAAATGAAAATCAAGGTTTCAAAGTGGTAATTAAGTGAACACCATGGAAAACGTTCTTACATTGATTTAATTGTTTCTTTCTTTCTCATCTAATGTCTTAATAATATTTGTTGATGAGGTAAAGCATTTTAGGCATTACTGCTGGGGTCCAGACAGGCTAGATGCATGCAAAAAATTAGAATTAGAATCTCTGAGTGAAACAGTTCTATCTCATTTTATGTAATGTGTTATCAAAAAGGGCAGCAGAGCAGATATTGATTTTTACAGAATAAAAAGTCATTTGTACAAAAATATAACTGATTTTCCTATAACCAATCTTAATTTTCATCTCAAGCCATATTCCCATCTGATGGAAGGTAAGATGTTTGGTTTTCCTCTTATACTTGCAGTTAAACTCAGTCAAATTTAGAAATTTTTTTTTATTTCAATTTTAAACTAAAACGAAATCAAGAGTTTTGCTTTCCTCTTTCTTCCCTTTGATTATAATTCTCAGTCCTGGGGCAATGACCTGATGTTGTAGTGTCAATGGACAGAGGGACCCTCCCTGTGCTGGCATCTGTTGAGATGTTCAAACCATCTGTTGGGCCCTTTACGTCATCTGAGTTTGGAATTCAAGTGTACGACATTGGTCTGCAGACAAATTCTTCCATCTTAACTCTGAGAATCTTTATTTTGGCACAGCTCATTTCTATAAACTCATGCAATACAAGAGAAATACAAAGCAAGAAAAACATTCTGCAAACCTCAGACTCCTGTTGGGCTGGGCTGGCACTCTGTGAGGATGCGCTCTTCATGGGCATTTCTACGCAGCTGCTCCCGCTGCTCCCCTCTGCTGTCCCCCATGACCCCAGAAGGGCAACAAGAAATATAGATCTCTGCTCACAGGTCCCCAACTTATCTTGGCTTTAAATCATTCCTCCCCAGGGACTCAAGATAGAAGGCAGGGCGCAAGACACTTGGTCCAGTGACTAAGGCCCCTTCTCATCCAGCTCTTTTTCCTTTCAAGTTTAGATGATCTTTATTAAGTAGGATATGGAGGCAGGGAAAACAGTGTTACCTTATTATTATTTTAAATAATTCTGTTCTTACCCAGGGATTTACCAAAGGATTGGTTTGACCTTTAAAAGCAAGAATTTTACATTTTTCTTCTCTATTATGACTTGCCCCTATGGTAATGAGCTACCCTAAGGAAAGATGATCACAAGGCAAAAAGGAAGAGAGAGAAAAACATGCCAGTTAATATAGTACCATATCAACCCATCTTAGCACTTTTAGGAGATGAGAAAAATAATATTTCGACAATAATGGTTTACAGCAGTAAGACTCTGTTGTTTTCAAGTATTTTCACATCATCTCATTTAATTCTCACAATGGCTCTCTGGGGCTGGGCTCGTTTGCAGATGTGGAAGTGTGGTTATATTTTCATTTAATATGCTGTGTCTCCTGGGACTGTTGCCTTAGTAGGGTTAGGAAACACAAGTATACATGCAGCTGAAGTTTCCTTGGAGAAAATCCTGCACCTTTTTAAATATATTTTTTTCTTAATTTTAAATTTGAAATTGTTAGATAGCATTGTACTTTTCTTGAGGCTTTGCCAGGTGTACAGAAAGATATAGATGCAGATATTTAGCTTTGCTCAGAAAACTTCAAGGAATCAACACAAAAGGCTACGTAAGTTCACAAGAATACTATTCTTTCTTCTCTACTTTGTGTTTGCTCACGATATTAGCTTATACAGTGGGGTGCTCCAGCTGAGCTTAAACCTAGATTCAGAGCTGTTGGTCAGCTGACATATTGGCCCAGGGCTCCACAGCTCCATTTTGCCTGAGTGGATATAGGATAAAGAAGGTACTTTTATCCTACAGCACTTAGGAAACTTCTCAGAAGGAAGCTTCTACGAAAGAAGCTTTATAAGAGCTGGAGGATAGAAGTAGGAGAGACAAGAAAATGGAATAGGATGAAGCAGTAAGATGAAAGGGATTAATTACAAGGTGCTGTGTCTATTACCCAGTCCTGCCCTTTTGACTAGTTCTGAGCCTTAGAGAAAGAGAGCTGTAATTAAAAAATGGAAGGAGCTCTTGTCAGGAGGGACTTTATGAGATTCTGCTCCAGGTCTTAGGTGATAAAATATACAGAATGAGGAGAGGGTGTTCTCTCAGTATCTGCCTGTAGCAGCCTGGCTTTATCTTAGACAACACTCAGAAGATGCAATTGTGAGCACAGCTTAATAGTTTTCATGAAAGTCCATCCTGGGTTCAGCCTCTTGCATAGTTATAGAGGCTGAAAAGGCTGTGAGGAAAAATGGGAAGAAAAGCTCATCATAGTTTCACAGAAAGGGAAGCAAATCATTTTCTTTTCTTAAAAACTGAGTGGATCATTTGAGGTCAGGACTTCGAGACCAGCCTGGTCAACATGGTGAAACCCTGTCTCTACTAAAAGTCCAAAAAATAGCCAGGCATGGTGGTGAGCGCCTGTAATCCCAGCTACTCAGTAGGCTGAGGCAGGAGAATCACTTGAACTCACGAGGCGGAGGTGGCAGTGAGCCGATATTGCACCACTGCACTCCATCCTGGGCAACAGAGCGAGAGTCTGTCTCAAAACAAAACAAAACAAAACAAAAAACTGGTGTTCAAATCCTGTCCCCACAGTATATTAACCATATGACCTTAGTCGTTAGCCATGTGATCACTTTCCATGACTCAATTAATAGTCATTTCTAAATTGTAATAAGGTAACTTCAGCAAGATGACTGACTAGAGGTGTCCAACGCACATTCCCTCCACAAAAAGTGACCAAAACAATGAATAAACAACTACATTTTGACTAGAGTAACTAAAGGAGAGTGCTAGAGTACACCAAGAGAATGGAAGAAAGTCTTTGGAGCACAGAAACTCAGGATGGCTCTCCTGGTACCAGAGTTGCCACTATGCACCAACAGTCAAATTGTAGCAGTGCCCCACTCCCCAAGGGCCTGAGCCTCTGGAACACTCTTTCTTTCCTGGAGCCTTGCCCGTGTTGTGCCCAGATTTCCAGAATTAAAGTCACAGCTACAGCCCGGCCCTCTGGGCCTGAGCTACTGACAAGTGCCTCAGAGTCACAGTCTTCAGACTTGTAGGGGGGCTGTCTCCACTCATGCCTCAGAGAGTTAGCCTGTGCTGACATCAAAGGTGCCACAGTAGTTCAACGAGACACTGAGCCCGGATCCAAAGCCACTCTGAGCACCTGTGCCCTGAAACACAGTACTGCTGTGGCTGCCTGTAGCCTGTGTCAGACCCAACACAAAGAGGGATCCCTTCAGCTGTGTATTCCTACTGTGCGGAAAATGAGAACAGGAGGATTCTTAAAGCCCTTGCTACCAAGAACCCTAAGAACCTACCCTGCCACCAATACTGCCATAAACTCCTGCAGCCTAGACCACTGAGTCATTCAGAAATTGGAAATTTGGAAATTGAGCAACATGCTTCTGAACAACCAACGGGTTGAATACAAAGTTATAGTTAGATAGGAGGAATAATGTCTAGCCTTCTATAGCACTGTATGATGAGTATAGTCAAAAATAATATACTATATAGTTTCAAATAGCTGGGAGAAGGATATTGAATATTCTCAACATAAAGAAATGATAAGTGTTTAAGATGATCTATGTGCTAATTATCGTGATCTGATCACTGTATGTATTGAAACATCACTATGTATGCCATAAATATGTATTAATTAAAAATAAAAATATATTGAGATAAGCAACAATAAAAACACAACGTATTGAAAACTATGGAATGCAGTAAAAGCAGTTCTGAAAGGGATGTTTATAGCAATAAATGCTATAAAATTTGGAATATTTCCTTTTTAATGTATTTATAATCCATTATATTATAATGTATTATATTATATATTAATATATAATTATTATGTGTTAGTATATTAATTACATATTAATATAATTGTATATTAACTAATTATATATTATCGATCTATTATATATTATCTTACAATAAATATATAATACATTGAAGATGAAATATCCCAAGTAGATAGAATAACAGTGCATCTCAAGGGACTAAAATAAACCAAACTAAATACAAAGTTAGCAGAAGGAAGAATATAATGAAGATCGGAACATAAATAAATCAAATAGAGAACTAAAAAACATAGAAAAAAATCAATAAAACCTATAGTTTGCGATTTGAAAAATTAAAAAAAATCTACAAACCCCTAGCTAAAATAATCAAGAAAGAGAAAAGATTCAAATAAGTAAAATCAGAAATGAAAGTGGAAACATTACAAAGGATGCCCCAGAAATAAAAATTATTGTAAGAAACTATTATGAGAAATTCTATGCTAACAAATTGGATAACATAGAGGAAATAAATTATCAGAAAAATATAATTATTATAGCAAGATTGAGTCATTAATAAATAGAAAGCATGACCAAATGAATAACAAATAAATAAATTGGAGGAGTAATTATAAACCTCCCACCAAAGAAAACCCAGGAATAGATAGCTTCATGGCTGAATTCTACCAATCACTCAAAGAGTTATTACCAATACCTCTTAAACTCTTTTAGAAATTGGGAAATAGGGAATACTTCCAAACACATTTTATGAGGCCAGCATTGCCTTGATACCTAAACCAGACAAAACAACACAAGAAAACTACAGGCCAATATCTCTGATGACATTGGCAGAAAAATTCTCAAAAATATTAGCAAATCAAATTCAATAATACATCAAAAAGATTATATATCATGACCAAGTAGGATTTATTACTGATGTGCAGGCCTGGTTTCCTATATGCCAATCAATCAGTGTGACACATTACATTAAAAGAAAGAAAGATAAAAACCATATGATTATCTTAATTAATGCAGAAAAAGCATTTGACAAAGTTCAGCATTCTTTCTTGAAAAAAATCCCTAACAGTTTATGTGTAGAAGGAAAGTTCCGTATAATATAAGCGATTTATGAAAAACCTACAGCTAGCATAATCAACAGGGAACAACTGAAAACTTTTTCACTAAAACCTAGTACAAGGCAAGGGTGCCTACTTTCAACCGTTCTATTCAACAAAATACTGGAAGTGCCAGAAAGAGCAATTAGACCAGAAAAAGAAAAAAAAAAAAGGCATCCAATTCAGAAAGGAAGTAAAATTATCTCTGTTTGTAAATGACATGATCCTATATGTAGAATCCCCAACCCCTAAAGATTTTATTTAAAAAACCTGTTAGAACTAGTGAATGAATTAAGTAAAGTTAAAGGATGCAAAATCAATATACAAAAAAATTAGTAGCATTTCTATACACAAATAATGAGCTAGCTAAAAGCGAAATCAAGAAAAGTATTCATTTATAACACAATAAAAAACTTAAATGCTTGGGAATAAATTTAACCTAGGAAGTGATAGATTTTTATACTGAAAACTATGAAACATTGATAAAAGAAATTGAAACAGATACAAATAAATGGAAAGATATTTTCATGGATGGAAATAAGGTTGTTAAAATGTGCATTCTACTCAAAGCAGTATACAGAATTAATGCATTTAATTTGTTGATCACTTTGGATATTATGGACATTTAATTCCAATGGCGTACTTCACAGAAATGTAAAAACAATTCTAAATTTATACAGAACCATTAAACAAACCAAAATAGTGAAAGCAATACTGACAAAGAAAAACAAAGTTGGAGGAAACACGTTTCTAATATATCAGAAAATGCAATGCTATAGTAATCAAAACAATATTGTCCTGGTATACAAACAGAAATATAGAGTAATGAAATATATTAGAAAGCCCAGAAATGAATTCAAACATATATGCTCTACTACTTTTCAGCAGGGTCACCAAGAGGACACAATGCAGAAAGTATAGTCTCTTCAATAATTTATGTTGGTAAAACTGGATTTCCATATGGAAAAAAATGAAATTGGCCACTTATCTTACACCCTAGACAAAAGTGAACTCAAAAGGGATAGAAGACCTAAATGTATGACCTGAAATCATAAAACTCCTAGAAAATACCACAGGAGAAAAGCTCCTTGACATTGGCCTTGGCAACAATTTTTCGAATATCACACCCAACCTCAGACTACAAAGACAAAATAAATAAATGGGACTACATGAAACTCAAAAGCAAAGCAAACAATTAACAAAATGAAAAGGCAACCCACAGACTGGGAAAAGGTTATTTTCAAATCACATACTTAATAATGTGTTAATGTTCAAAATTTGTAAGAAACTCCTAACAACTCAATAAAAGACAAATGACCCAATTTAAAAATGGGCAAACAGCTTGAACAAACATTTCTCTAAATAAAACATAAAAATGGCCAACAGATGTATGAAAAGGTGATCAACATCCTAATTATATGAGAAATGCAAATTAAAACCACTATGAGATATCACCTTACACCTGTTAAGACGACCATTATAAAAAAGACAAGATTGGTATAACCATTACAGAAAATAGTATGAAGGTTCATACAAAAATTAAAAATAGAACTACCCTATGACCTAGCCACCTCTTTTCTGGGTATATATCCAAAGGAAATAAGATCACCACCTAGTAAAGATATCTGCACTCCCGAGTTCACTGCAGCATTATTCAGAATTATCCAAGGTAGGAAATTAATCTAAGTGCCTGTTCATGGATGAATAGATAAGAAAAATGTGATGCGCGCGTGCACACACACACACACACACACACACACACACACACACACACGAATATTATTCAACCTTAAAAAAGAAGATCCTGCCATTTGCCACAACATAGATGGACCTGGAGGACATTATGCTAAGTGAAATAAGCCAGACACAGAGAGACAAATATTGCATTATCCCACTTATATGTGGACCTTTCTTATAAGGTCAAATATACAGACATAGAGAATAAAATAGTGGTTATTGTGGGCAGCAGGGAGTTTGGGGTGGGAAGGAAATGGGAAGTCAAAGCTATAAAGTAACTGGTACATGGGATGAACAAGTCTAAAGATCTAAATGAGGACTATAGTTAATTAAATTGGATTGTATTAGACATTTTTGTTAACTAAGTGAATTTTAGCTGCTCTTGTCACACAAAAAAATAACTATGTGAGATGACAAATACGTTAACTAGCTTCACTATAATTACTATTTTACCATCTGTATGTATCCCATAAGACCATGTTGTAGGCCAGGCATGGTGGCTTATGCCTGTAATCCCAGCACTTTGGGAGACCGAGGCAGGCAGATCACCTGAGGTCGGGAGTTTGAGATCAGCCTGACCAACATGGAGAAACCCCGTCTCTACTAAAAATATAAAAACTTAACCTGGCATGGAGGTGCCTGCCTGTAATTCCAGCTACTTGGGAGGCTGAGGCAGGAGAATCGCTTGAACCTGGGAGGCGGAGATTGCAGTGAGCCAAGACTGTGCCATTGCACTCCAGCCTGGGCAACAAGAGTGAAACTCCATCTCGAAAAAAAAAAAATCATGTTGTAGACCTCAAATATACACAATAAACTTTATTTTTTTAAATGGTGGTAAGAACAACTGCCTCATTGTTTAGTAATGGGTAAATACAGGAAATAAACCAATTGTGAGTTTAGGGAAAATATGGCATCATATTGCTGTGGGTATAAGGAGTTGGAACAATTTCCTTGCTTCCTTCCTTTCTTTATTCCTTCTTTACTTATTAAGAGTTATCATCTTCCACAATTTTTTTGATAAAATAAGATTGTTTTATTGTTTTAATTGACCCAAGATGCCCCCTCTTCAAATATTACTTATATTTCTCGATTTTATTTCTCTATTTTAAAAATAAACTTTTTAGTTTGGAATACCTTTAGATTTACAGAAAAGGTGCAATGATTGTGAAGAGAATTTCCCAATGCCCTTTACCCAGTTTCCGTTACAGTTAATGTCTTTCTTAATCATGGCACTTTTCTCAAAACTAAGAGACTAACGTTGGTACACTGCTATTAGTTAAAGTAGAGACTCTATTTGGATTCCACCAGTTTTCCACTAGTGCCATTTTTCTTTTCTAGGCTATCATATCACATCTGGTTATTTCTATTTTAAAAGAAAAATATCTTCAGAAAATATAAATCTTCAGAAAAATAAAAACAAACTCTGATATCAATTTATTTATAACACAATGATTTTCATAAATTAGGCAATTAAAATGACAAGAAATTAGAAAGTTTTGATTCTAAATACCATTAATACAACTGTATGCTATGTGTGTAATGTCTGAATTGCCTTTTATATTTCTAAAATATTGGATAAAATAAGCAGAGCAAGCCTAGAAAATATACTTGTTTATTCAGCCAGGATTTTGTAAGGTAACCTTCAGGAGAACTATGGTGTGCATTATAAATGCTATTGATTATGTAGAATCATTTCAGTCTTCAAATTTCACCTTAATTGGGATAAATGTTATGTTTTTCTTTTAATTTATCTAACTACACGAGTGCTAAAAATAATATATACCTTTTAATATTAGATCACAATTTGGCTTTAATTTCATTTTTGGTACTTCAATACTGGGTGACATTGGTAAAGTTACTTAACTTCCTTTTGCTCAAATTTGCTCATATAAAAATTAACAGATTGATATAGATGGTCTCTAAGACTCAATTAATTCTAGAAATCCCCTGGATAGGTAAAGTCTGTGGTCCAGTGGGGTTAAATAATGCATCTAGGTAACTCAGCGAGTAAGTGGCCAACTCCGAGACAAAATAAGGACTTAGGACTGCAAGGCCAGTGTGTTTTCTAACCTATGGAGTCCTCCTTTGTGAAATACTCTAGGAATAAGAAACATACACGTAGCTCATTAGAGATGGAGAAACACATTTACTTGAAACATCAAAATGAGCTCTTGATTACTTGCTCTATTGCAGCAATTTTGCTTCATTTTCTCCAAGTTTTGAACTATTCTAATGGTTTTATTGTTGATAATGTTATTTCTATGGCTTCTTTTATTCCGAAAAAGCAAGCAAACTTCCATGAAACTAAAATACTTTTGGTCATTTGTGGCCTACAAGAAGACACCATATGACTACCTTTCTGGAAGGGGAAATTGAATACTGGAGAAAGTTAAAAGTGTGGACACCATCACCCAAGAGACCACTGCTTTGCCACTGATGAGACAGCAAGTTTCTAAGTTTACTCCTGTGTAATTGCTAATACCTCTCTGCTGAGAATAGTTGTCTGGTCTCAGCACTCTAGTTGCAAAGCATTGCATGGTTAACTGCTTCTTATTTTCTCCCTGAAAGTAACATATGCAATAGTGAGGCACTCCTATTACTGACAAAACAAGAAACTAGCTGTGTTTTCAAATGCCCGTGGTCTTGACTCTCATTTTTCACAGAAGCAAATGAAGATCTAAATTCTGAGGTCTGTGGGGGATGCACTTGGGTTTCATTAGGGCTGATGTACAGAGGCATCCGTGCAATCTGTCTTTCTTATAAAGATGTGCAGTCCATCACAGGGCAATGGCACTAATGAGCCTTCCAAACAATCAGGATCATACTTTTTAATAAGGATTGGAAAATAAGACCTGCAGTTTATTGCCTGTCAGAGAGGAAGAGGAATGTGAAAGATATACAAAGTCTTGCCTCTTGTAAATTGGTACTTGCCTTTCTAAATGACATTTTTGCTAGCAAAGTATAGAAAGATGCCTTAACAGGTACTGCAGAGAGCTGTATGGTCTGTTGGTTTGAAGCAAGCAATCATAAAAAATCTGAACTTGGGGTGGGATAAAGTGGGGTCAGGAGAAAGTGAAAACTTCTGTTGTTTTTTTCTTTTTGCAGACTCCTTTATTGCCATATGAAACTATAATTTTGACTGCGAGAATGCTGCCAACATTTCAGGCATTCTGTAGAATCTGCCCACTATTTACTGGAATGAACCAGAGCCAACTTAACCCGATAATTAATTGTTTATCAACAGACTGGAGCTTGATAAATACAGAGGTAAGGGGATACCCAGAAGTTAAGGGGCCATTTGTCCAGTTGAAAAATAGCAGATCAGAGGGAACCACATTGCCAGTATCCAATTTCATCCTCATTATGAAGACAAGTTTTGATCTTAGCTTAAAAAATGCTTTGGGCAAACTGTGCCAGAGAAATGTGATTTGGATGCCTAACATCTCATATAGTGGGCATGAGTTGTTCAATCTGACAAATGGAGAAGAATATTAAAAGAAGCAAACACAGAGTCAAATTCCTTTAGAAATCAGGAACTAGCATTATGTCCATTTACTGATAATCAAAATACAATTTTTGTAGCACAAAAAGTCCCTGAATGCTTCAGGGTAACTCTAACCAGTCCCAATTACTGATGTGCATTACACTTTAAGATGAGTTCCAGGGTTAGGAGTAAAAAGTTGGTATGTTTTTATCTTCTATGTCGGGAAACATGAAACAAAAAAATGTAGTATTTTGAGTAGGTTAAATATAAAATGCTTTTTACAATGAAATATTAAGCTAACCATCTCTTGTTTCTTTTCATCTGAGCATGATTTTAAAAAAGGATAATGTGATTATATTTTTGTATAGGAAGGAGTTGAATTTCTCAATAATCTTATGCTCAGCTTGATTGCTCTATTGATAAGAAAGGAGGACTTGCGAATGTATATTTTATGAGTAATGCATTTATTAAGCACAGACTGTATATAATGCATTAGGTTTTATGTGAATTGCATTGGATTTGTCTTTCTTTTAGAGCATATTAAAATATTTAAAATACTTTACTGCCTCCATTATAACCCCTTTGTAGCTGGGGCGTTACTCCATGCTAATAGTGCTTTGGAATCTTTGATCAAGTTTTAAGATGCTGTGCAAGGGGAAAAAAGGTCACTATGGCATGCACAATCAATAATCAATGTTTCTAGTCTCCTTTTTCTATTTTTTTTCACCTTGAACAATGCTTTTTTTTCCTTGTGATCTTCTAGTCATTCAAGTTCACTGAGAGATACGTGAAGAAAGTAGAATGATTAGAAATTAAGAGTGGAGGAAATAAACAGACCTAAAAATAACTTGTAGAGGTAAAGTCAAATGTCTGACAGACAAAAGTAGTATCAAGCTTGATAGGGTGACATGTTCCCTGACAACGTGAAGCACCCTCTTGATTGTTCTTTGCTGAGCACAAACAAACTCCTACAGGCAACTGGAGTTGGCTTCCACAGCCAGCCTTAAAAAGGGGACCATTCTGGAAATTAAGCACCAGCCACCTGTTTTTCCTTAATAATTGCCTGCATATCAGCTAATATATTAGCTCTAATTTTGTTTTAAGTTTATTCCTAAGGATAAACCCTTTGGAGTTTTTCAGACTTTCATAAACTTCTAATTAAAATTTCCTGTATGTTTTCAAATCTGGCACCGCATTTGTCAGTTTTAGCATTAAGCTGACTACGCGGCTTTATTATCTGCAGCCTGAATAAGCCATATCCTTTAATCTAAATGGAATAATATGATTCATCCTTCCAATAAAAATTCTCAACTGTTTGGAGGTTTATCAAGGTATAGAGAAGAGTATTAGAGCCTTCGTTTAGATTACGTTTGCGTAACTAGAATGTGCAAAGCTTCCCTGATTTTTTTCCTGGCTTTTCTATTTATGAGAAGCATATTGCATATGAAGAAAGTTTAAAACAATTTAAAACAATCCAAATTACACTACAAATTTGGGTCAAGACTCCCAGCATCATCTCTTTGCTGAATTAAGTGATGTTGATGTCATCTTAGAATTACAATTTTCTGAATGATCTGACCCGAAGGTTTTGAAACATCACAAAATATCACATTACCCCAATATGATGTCTGTCATATACAATGTAATGTTGAGAAAGAGATGTCTAGAAAACACTGGTTCTCATTGCCAGACCCTGAGTCATTTCATTTGCCTGCCTCTCTTCTCTTCTCCCCTTTATTGCAGATTTTGAACAAGGTTGACATTGTGTCTTCCTGTGCACAGAAAGATTTGATTGCCAGGGGAGACACGTCACTGTGTCTCCATAAAAGAAAATATGCCAGCGGTTTCCATTACCATTTCCATATCAATGGCTTTTATCTGAATTCTTCTAATAATTGCCACTGTGGTAGAATATCAGACTGTTTATAGGTCTGCCTATTATGAGGACATTTTGAATGTTTTAAATTCCATGGGGGCCCAAACTGCCTGTTCTACTTACCATTATACAGCCATTGGAGGCATAGTTACTGGCACATGTATGCACTTAAGAAGTGTTTGTGGAAATGTATGAATGAATGAATTATGTAGCTGTTCTTTGCCATATTTACTCAATCAGGGTAATTGTATGGAGTAGACATCTCTGTTTCAGTTGCTGTGACTGCACCACAAACCTAAAGCTTAGTGATTTAAAACATCATGTATTTTGCTTACATCACAAAAACTGGCATTATGGAGAGGGCTCTGTGAGGATATTTTATTTCTTTTTCACTCATTATGGCTGAGGGAGTTCATGGTTGAGTGCAAGAATCTTCTGAAAACTTCTGACTTACCTATCTAGAGGTTTGACTCAAATGGCTGAGAGCTAGAACAACTGGAGATCCCTGGGCATTTCTATCTCAAAGTGGTCTCTGCTGCACCAAAACTTCATCATAGCTAGACTTCTTACAAAGTGGTTCAGAACTTCAAAGTTGTATTTCAAGAAAGAGATGGAAGCTGAATTGTATTTTGTAGCTTTGCCTTGACAGTTATCACATCATTTAAATTCTGTACAATATTACACATAACATCATTTTAGCTCTGTACAGCATTTAAACGCTATACTCTGTTGATGGAGGCAGTTACAAAAGTTCATGCAAGATAAAGCAGAAGACACAGAGATCCCACTTCTCAGTGGAGGAGCATGACATTACATGGCAAGCAGGGCCACATATGAATGAGCAATCTTTGGAAAAATGCAATCTGTTATAATTCTCAACCTCATGTTATTATTTTACTTGGAGATCATACAAGGATTCTTAGAATTCCACAGATTCCTCCTTTTATTCTAGAAATGGAAAAGCAGTAAAAGCTTAAGTGAATAATAATTTTATTTTCACAAGACAATTTTGGATACTAGCCAATGTGAATTTCTCATTTTATGTTCCTAGGGAGATGCAAGATCATTTACATTTTATTAAAACCTTCAAATTTTAATTTTTGATAAATTTTAGCTTTTAGAAGAATGGATAAAATGGAATAAAAGCATTCATATTCTATTTTATTATTATCTAAAGAACATATTATATAAGAACATGAAATATAATAAATATCTGAAGAACATAACAATTTGATGGCAAACTTTGAAATCATTTCCTGCTATATTATTAATCAAGTTCTCATCCAATCCTTAAAAATATATCATAGTGCAGTGATAGTATGCATTGTTATTATACCCTTGGGCTTTAACACAGGTCAAATTGTACTCTACAGATAGTGCCTCTGGCCAGAAAAAATAATCTTCACCACGATTGTAGGATATAGAATGGCATTTGTCAAACTGTATTTAAAAGAAATGTTTGGTAGCTCATTTCTGTAATCCCAGCATTTCTGGAGGCTGAGGTCGGGGGATCACTTGAGCCCAGGAGTTTGAGACCAGCTTGTGCAACATAGGGAGAGACCTCATCTCTACAAAAAATAAAAAATTAGGTAGATGTGATGGTGTGTGCTTGTGGTTCCAGCTACTTGAGAGGCTCAAGTGGGAGGATCACTTGAACAGGGGAGGTCAAGGCTACAGGGAGTCATAATCAAACTGCTTCACTCCAGCCTGGATGACAGAGTAAGAACCTGTCTCAAAAGTAGATAAAAGAATAAAATGAATAAAAAAGAGAAGTGTTCGTTGAATTTATATGCTAGTCATACACATTAGTGTGCCAGCTTATAATGGAAGAGTCCACTGACACTGACTGTAGTAAAATCAGAAAAGAATTTTTAAAGGCTGCCTATCTATAGATTGTTAGTTTTTGCAAATTTTAGACTATTCATGTTTAACTGACTTTCCACATTTTAAATAAAAGAATTAAATGTTCTTCAATTTGAATTTTAAGAAATAATAATGGAAGTGCAAGAATACTTGCATGATGGAAGAGAGTTAGGTTTATTTATGCCTCTACCAAACTTCAAACTCTGCAACCCAGGCAAATCACTTAACTTTTTATGTACTTGGTTTTTCAGACAGAGTAACTGAGGAAGGGATGAATGAATAAATGAAAGAAGAGTTAATGAGCAGTGTATTAGTACATTTCACTTTGCTATAAAGGAATACCTGACACTGGGTAATTTATAAAAGAGGTTTATTTGGCTTATCGTTCTGCAGGTTGTACAAGAAACATGGAGCCAGCATCTGCTTCAGGCAAGGGCCTCAGGGAGCTTTCAATATTGGCAGAAGGAGAAGGAGGAGCAGGCATGTTACATGGAGAGTGAGGGAGCAAGAGAGAGGGGAGGAGGTGCCAGGCTCTTTAAAAAACCAGTTCTCCTGTGAACTAATATAGTAGAGAACTCACTCATTACCACAGAGAGCCCCAAGCCATTCATGACAGATCTGCCCCCATGACCCAAACACCTCCGACTAGGCCCCACCTCCAACGTTCAGGATCACATTTCACCATGAGATTCAGAGGGGGCAAATGTCCACACTATGTCAAACAGGCCAGGGGGATCACAGATCTAATCCATAAGAGACTATCAAACATGGCTAGGGAATAGAACCTTAGTGGAAATTAAAAAAAAAGAAAAATATGTTTTATTATTTTTCAGGGAAAAATTGAATGTAGATTAAAGAAACGTATTCTGATCATTTCCTATGGGTGGGGCATAAAATCCAACTAGACCTTGAAATGGAATTGTTTTCTAAGATGGCAGGCCTTTGATTTCATACAGTGAAGGTGATGAGAAGGGACTAGAGTATTCAATTTTGGAGCACTGAATAGAAGTTAAGCTCTCTACCAAGTAAATTTCATTCTTTACTTTTCCTTCAGTGATGTTCAGTTTCCCCTGTCTCCCTTCCTACATCCTCCCTCCCTTTTCCCTTTCAGCTAACATTTATTGGTCATTTACCTTGTGCCAGGCATGTTATCAGAACTTTCCATAGAGTAACCCATTTATAAATAAAACGTTGGACACTTACTTAATGAATATTTATTAGCCTGCATAGGCACTGTGCTGGAGCAGTTACATCTGTTACCTCGTTTAGCAAGAAATTTTTACTTTTGTCCTGCTCCTGGTCTGGTCTCAGACTTACTAAGATCTTGTGCTGAATGAACGGGAACTTCTCTTAGAGCTCGGCTTCTTCACTTCTTCAGGTTTTCCTTGATGACTCATCTTTTAGGCCCTTAACAGGCTAAATTTCCAACCAAAACACACAAACACATTCACATACCAATAGAAGAACAATAATGGATACCATTACCATCACCAATACAAGGAGGAGGTTAGTTTCTTTGCCAGCTAAGGCATTATGTAAGGTGAGATATAATAAATAACCTGGCATTATGGCCAGAACGAGGACAAAAGATGAGACAAGTGAAACGTCAAGATCAAAGACAACACTAGAATGAAAAATGAGCTATTAATTGGTGCTGGGAAGTTAGGAAAGGAGTGGCAGAGATTAGGAAGCAGAGGTAATGGGAATAAATGATTACTGTAGTATGAATGAACATTTGTTAAGGAAAATACAATAAAAGTTTCAAAACTACACAGACTTTGGATAAATTGTTTTTAGGCATATGCAAGTAAAAAGTTGAAAGTTAAAATGATGTTCTTCATGTTTTTTAAGTGAAAAGTATGTCTCTTGTTGAGATAGGAGCCTCTTCTCATTTTTTCTTTGTATTCCTAGCATCTAACGTATTCTTGGCATGAAATGGAAGGTTAAGAAATATTTGGGAAGGAATAAATGATGAAAGTCATTTGCACAAGGATTAAGAATACATAGGATAACATTAAAATCAGGAATGATTAAAATTTAAAGTATTGTTTATTAAGATATCACTCTATTTCTCAGTAGTTGATATGTATGAGTAAAATATGAAGAGTATTTTCTGAATATTTTTATATATTCATATTCCCCTTCTTCATTCATTCATTTCAAACTCTCTATTTTAGCATTTGCCATTATCTCTGCCTAGAACAGTGATTGTTAACTGTCGGTTCACATCAGAATAACAGTATTTAAATTTTATAAGGTCCATGCAGTCCTCTGTATTTTTAAAAGGATTATGGATCATTGTCATAATCACTCCTTGTTAAAAACCACTGGGCTAACACATCTTTTCCCAGTTTAAACATATAGCTGAGTCCTACTTGCTTTTTTTTTCTTTATTTTGTTTTTGAGATTTAGCAGATGGCTAATATTCAATGTAATCAAAAATTTTAGATATTTTTCTTTTGATGTTTATGAACAAACACAGATGAACAATACCAGTAAGAATAGACATATTCAAAGCATAAAAGAAGCCTCAGGTACATTAAAATTTTCAATGAATGTTATCTGGTATTATAACTCAGGTAGACAGGGGAAGTTACTGTCCTTTTATTGCACATTAACTCCAGCATATTAATGTGAAGCTTATGTGTCCTAAGGAAATAAAATTTCTGAGTTTTACAGCATTAAATATTGCATTACACAGCATTAATACATTACAACAACTTGAAAGTAAACTATGATATTTTGATAGTGAACTTTCATTTTCAAGAGAAAATTATTTAAAAATGGAGAAGCCTATAATATTCTAAGAAATCTTACTACCTTACAAATTGTAGTCATATGTGGCTTAATTAACTAGTTTCAAGTTCCTTTTTGGTAGAAGACAATAAAGACAATCCACTTTCATATTCAGAATTACTTATCAATATCAGCATGATATCCAAAGTTAAACAGTAATTTAATGATGCAAAATATATTTTTTATTTTCAGGAACAGAAGAAGCAGTTTAGTTGATAGTATTATTTCCAACAAACTAAATAGCTGTAATTATACTTTTATTACCTAGAAACATTTTATAAATGCCTCTGAAGTAGAGAGTTTAATTTTATAGTCAGGACTCTGAATAAAATCAATATGCTTGATAAATGCACTCTACAATTGTCAAGAAATGGTCCAGTTAAAGTCCAAATGGTATACAGCAGAAATTAATCCTTATGATCATTCATTCCAAAAAAAAAAATGAACAAAGGGTTTTAGTTAACTAGTGAAAAACAACAGTCTCTAGTTTTTGAATAGTACAGTATAGTTGATTTGCATTTCTAATATTATATGTTATTGTTCCTATTGTGAAATTTGAAACTTTTATAATAGATGTGAATTTATGGTCATGCACAGATATATTTTTAAACCGTCCTTAAACTAGCTTAATGTTTATGATGGATCAGTAAATAGGCACACTAGGTCTTCTGGTTTAAACCTAGTTGGTGTTCATATATTGCTCCTTTTATTTACATTTTAATCTTTCACAAATGCATAAGTTCCTAAAATTGACATGCTCTCATGATAAAATATGGGAAAGTTGTGGATCTACCATTTAAGGAACTAAAGGACTAGTAGGCTGATGAGATAATTTAAACAATAATTACAAAAGAATCCAATGGAAATATTTAACAACCTTGCCATATGCTTTGCATGGTCTCAGGAACCAGATGAAGGACATTTTGAGTAAGGGACAAAGAAGGTTCAAGTAGAGACACATTACAGACAAAAGTGTGTGTGTGTAGATACCTGCAGATCAGACCATCTGAACAACATGAAATAACAAGGTTGCCAAGGTGAATTTTTAACTTTCTAGTCAAACCAAATTATTTTCTTTAAGGATAAGGATAGAACATAGGTAGAGTACCAGTTCATCTGAGTTTTGATATTTTTGTACTAAAGGTCAGCTGTTCTCCTATCCACTGGCTCTTGAGTACAATATGAGTCATTGTGAAAGTGAGCACCTCTTGCATCTTCTTAAAGAACCAACTTATTCACAAACATTAATTTTCAACTGAGAATTAACTCAAACTTTTGTAGGAGAGCTCAGGTGTTGGTGAATTTAAATGCATCACAACAAATTAAATGATTTTAAATGCTCATTCTTTCCAAACTCCTTCCTTTGCCAAGTCAACTAATGTGAATGATAATGGGTTGGGGATTTAGGCAGAGAGCAATCTATGTTGCCCTTTTCTTGCCTAGCATCCATACAGACTTCTGGTTTTGCTATTTTTAAATAAACACTTTTTATCGAAATTACTTTTGGAAAGTCTATTTTCTTCCTCTTTTGTTATGCACAGCAATTCAGCTTTATTCACCTCCTGAGATTAAATTTAGCTGCTCAAGTCTCCACGCTGTGGTCAATGACACATACAATTCCACTGGTTACCCAGACCCACCCTCCTAGGAGGCAGTTTAATAATCACTTTTTATTGCATGATCATTTCTTTGGTGGCACACTACAAATGATATTTATTTAAATAAACACATTTATTTAAAACATTTAAATGCTTATTAGTTTCCTTTAAAATTTAATGCTCTTCTTAAGAGGAATTTTGGTGAATGAAATTTTGTCCACCTTATTGCTTACTGCATACGTCTCAAGGACCTACCTGTGTCCTCTCTTACTATACTCACATAGATCCAATGGTCCCCTAAGTTAGGAACTATTTACGAACAAATGAGCACTTCTGTTTCCAAAGGTACTTACAATCAATGCAATTAATTAAGTTACTTGTTTAAGTCAGATATTTCTGTGTGGCCAACGTGTGTCAAGTCTAACATCCCCACCAAGAAAATAGATGTATAGTTCTCTTTACAAAATCTGTGTTACATGCATGCGTATGTGATGTGGGTGTGTATGCTAATAGAATTTATTTAAATAGCGGGATGGAAGTAAAAGTATCAGGCCTGGGATTTGATGTTGTACAGTATTAAACAGGACTTAGAGAAGAACCCAGTGGGAAGAGATATGGGGAACAGACTAAATTCATCATAGAAACCTCTCTCATGTTCCCTGACATTCTGTCTGTCCCTATCATATTTCAGATCACAAGCCTCCTTGAAGGCATTTACTCTAGCTTGTTTGACACCAAAATCTCTGCATTCCTAGAAACTCAACTTAGTGTTTAGTACATATAGCTACTCAGTATTTATTTACTGAGTGAAGGAAACATGGTTGAGATGGGAGAGGCAGGTAACTAAAAAATGCCAGATGCTTGGAAGTAAAAGAGAGATGGGGACAGGATAGGCAACAAGTGCCTGGAGTGGAGGTGGGATGGGAAGACCGTAGGATGGAGGTGGAGCCAGAAGTGCCATCTGTGGGCAAGGAGAATTTTTTCTTACTCATCAGGATGCTGCTGGGATAATTCCTTCTTCAATAATTGGTTAGAAGGAATCACTCATTTGAGACAAAATTCTCAAGGAAGGGGATTACAAAATTAGATCAGATTTGCTAGAAGAAAATATTAGTGCTGTTTTTGAAAAGAAGTATCAATGTCTTATCTCTTGGCTAGGAGCTTTAAGTTGATGTACTGTTACAAAATTAAACTCCTTATGTTTTTAGATGAAGATACTCCACAAGTTTCCTATTTGTAAATTAATCATGAATGTCTTGAAACCAAGAAAAACAGTTTGTCACTTGTAGTCTAAAATGAAGAATGTATTTGGTTATGAGGATACATACCAGTTGAGAAGATAACTTACATACCAGAAGACCACAGAAAAATTATCTGAAGGCAGCTATATATGCAAGGCAGAATATTATGGCACGAAGAGTTGAAGGAATTTAACATAAGGGAATAATTATGGGATTTGAAATGTCTCATGATGAAAAAATACATTTCTTAGGCTCAAAGTAAGGCACACATATCACTCCACTTCCTTTGAATTAATGCATTACCATTTACAAAGGTCAGACTATGACGCTGTTGAATCTAATCAAAATTTTGTTTTATGAAAACTACATGACCAGTTAACTGTATTCAGAAGTCAAGGGCTGAATTTATCGCTGGGCTTATAAGAAGAAGAAATTGATGCCCAGCGCATGCTCACTTAAGAAGCTGGTTAAAATAAAGAATTGCTGGGAATATTGCTAGTGATGTCTCCTTGACACTGCGAGTCATTATCTTTGGTAATTTTATCTACCCAATATACAATGAGAACATGCTGAGGAGCAAGTGATATGTAAATACAGAGAACATTTGATATTTAAGTTGCCTCCACAAAAAAATTGGGGGAGGGTTAAAAAACGCATATCATAAAATAATGGACAATTGAATTAAGAATAGAAACTCAGAACCAAGGAGTTATAAGTAAGAATAAATTGATGGGACTGCAGCAAAATTTGTGCAGTCAGTTAAGACTGAAAAACTTACTTTGATGTAGCCTTAGATTTAGTTTCAGACTGCCTTTGAGCCACGGTGATCATTTCTTTTCTCTTACAATAAGAAATGAAGAAGCTCATCAAATACTCAAGGGAACCAGATCTTTTCCCAGAACAGAATTTCAAAAGAAATTTTTCATGTGGGACTTTGTTTGGAAGGCATTATGGGATGCTGTATGTACTACCTTTAACAGCATTTGTATGTGGTGATGGATTCTTTATGGCTATTTCCTTTAATTACTTCCTATAAAAGCTGAGACAATGCTAAAATGAAATTAAGTGAAGGCAATTCTACCATAAAAATATGATCTGCGAGTACAATCATCCTATGGTCAAGCATGAGCAAAGGATAGTCCCTAGATCAGTAGTCTTGAATCTAAAATAATTTTGAAATAAAAAAGTACCTTCTTGCTTATCTTTAGGTGGAATTTGAGTTGATTTTTCCATCATAAATTTGAATTGTTACAAACATTGTAATTTCTGGTATACAGTGAATGTTGGCAATTAAAAATAAATCTTAAATTATCCTTTTACATGTATTCAGTGGAATGTACCATTTTTGTCCCAGTTCTCCAGGGAAACAAAACCAATAAGATATTGTATATTTATAATATATTATATTTATATAATAAATATAATTATATTACAATTATATTATATATAATAACTTACATATAATATTATATACATATATAAGTATGTATAAATAAGAGAAGATATACTATGGGAATTGTTTCACGTGGTTATGTAAGCCAAGAAGTTCCACAATCTGCTGTCTGCAGACTGGAGAACCAGGAAAGCTAGTGGTGTAATTCAGTCTGAGCTGAAGCCCTGAGAACCAGGGGAGCTGATGGTGTAAATACCAGTCTACTATGGTTTGAATGTTTGTGTCTCCTCTGAAATTCATGTTGAAACTTAATCCCCAATGCAACATTATTAAGAGGTGTGATCTTCGGGAGGTGATTAGGTCACAAAGGCCCCATGTTCGTAATGGATTAGTTCTCTTATAAAAGGGCTGGAGGGAACTAGTTAGGCCCCTTTTCGCCATCAGCTTTTTGCCATGTGAGGATGCAACAACAAGGCGTCATGTCGGAAGCAGAGAACAGGCCCTCACCAGACACCTTGATCTTGGACTTCTTAGCCTCTAGAACTGTGAGAAATAAGTTTCTATCATAATTTACTCACTCAGGTATTTTGTTATTACAGAACCAAAAGATTGAGACAAAGTCAAAGCCCAAAGACCTGAGAACCAGTGTGTGGGTGTGGAAGGAGTGCTAGTATAGGTCCGGGAGTCTAAAGGTCCAAGAAGCAAGAGCTCTGATGTCTGAAGGCAAGAAAAAAGTAGATGTCCCAGCTCAACAAGAAAGGAAGAATTCACCCTTGCCCCACAATTTTGTTCTATTCAGGTCCTCAGCAGCCTGGATGTTGCACTGGTGAGGGCAGATATTCTTTACTCAGTTTATGGATTCAAATGCTACTTTCTTCTGCAAACACTGGTACAGATGCATGCAGAAATAATTTTTTACCAGCGATCTGGGCATCCCATAGCCCAGTCAAGTTGATCATAAAATTAATTATTACACTATCCAGCACAAGAATATAAGACACATCACCCAAATATACAACCAATATAAGCTCCTGTTTTTGGGGTGGGGGGGTGGGGGATGGAGTCTTGTTCTGTTGCCCAGGCTGGAGTGCAGTGGCGCTGGGGTGATCTCACCTCACTACAACCTCTGCCTCCTGGGTTCAAGTGATTCTCCTGTCTTAGCCTCCTGAGTAGCTGAGATTACAGGCGCCTGCTCCATGCCTGGCCAATTTTTGTATTTGTAGTAGAGATGGAATTTTGCCATATTGGTCAGGCAGGTCTGGAACTCCTGACCTCAGGTGATCCACCCACCTCAGCCTCCCAAGATGCTGGGATCACAGGCATGAGCCACTGTGCCCGGTAAATATAAGCTTCTTTTTGATGAAAATTTTACATAGCTTTTATTAATCACTGAAATTGTAATTCTATTTTACTTCTCTCACAGAAATTAATTGTAATGCAAATTTTATTCCTAAAATTTCTTAATGACCACTCAAATATACTCCTCTGCAACAAAAATTACATAAAATAATTGCATTTGTTTTAAAAATTCTTTTAACCAAAAGCTTTAAGTGTTGAAACTTTCTGCAAATCTATTCTATAATTATTAATAGATAATGAATCAAAAGCATATATGTAGAGGTTCAAATGTTGATGAACTATTATTAAGCATAAAAAGTAAAATACATCTCTTAATGAGATACATAAGGGCTTTTTCCAATTATTTTAAGATGAGTGATGGATATATTGTTTTATGTAAAATGGGGAAAGACAATTGTGAAAGAGGAGATAAGAAAGAAAAACTTTGGACAAAGAAACTCTCGGGCAAATCATTTGAGAGAGGAACATTATATATAGAAGTTAAAGATCTGGAAATGAATTTCTTTAAGTCTTTCTGTATAAATCACTCCTTGGACAATTTTTACATATTTCAGTTTGAAAATGTCTAGATCTCAAACTTATTGGTCGTGGCACATGATTAAATGAGGCAAAAGACCCTGCAGCCTACACATCTTGCCCTGTCCTAGTGGGGCTGTGGGTTTCTAAGTATGTGCACATGTGTAGGCACATTAAGAGCTTACTGGAATTTCTTACTGAACTCTTAAAATAACAATGTTCAGAAAATTTTAATGCCATACCTAATTTGGTATATAAATACCAAATTTAGAAGTAACATATTTACTGGGAAGTTTCTTTAATCATATAAAAAATGAATCTTTGGAATTGTATGTCTTTCACTATTAAGAATAAGAAAATGGACTTGCATTTTTGAATTAATCTATGGCTCTGCAGGAGGACATCATCACAGCAAAAAATGATCTGTAGGACAAGCTTTGAAAATTACTGATCTATTATAATCGATGGACTGTATGGTTGCCAAACAATCCTTTGAAATATCACCTTTTTTCCCTTTTAAACAGAGTTAATAATAAGTTTACTCAAAGGTCTGGTCTCTATGTATTTTCCTTTTTCCCTGATCCCTCACTAGTACACTAAAGGCATTCTAAGGCCATACTGAAGCAAAACAATGACTCAAAAAAGGATTTCCTAAGATCCAGAAACTTGCCAACAGAACTTATCTTTTCAGCTCTCATAAACCATGCAAAACTTGGGTTACCATAGACCCTAGAGATAGGCTTTTTGGATTTTAATCCCAGCTCTCCCATTTATTAATTCTGTGTGACTTTATGTAAGTTATTTGTGACTCAGTGTCCCTATCTGTAAAATGAGACTTAATTGAGTTCATATTTATTTAAAGACAAATGCATAGACTAGTTCTCAGTACATCTTAAGTGGTATGTAAGGGCTTATTTTAAAATACATATATGTTCATATAACACTCTCATCGCATTTTATACTTAACAAACCACTCTCACATTAAGTACATTATTCATTACGTTATTGTACAACATAGGAATTTCAAGAAAATACAGCTCATTTACTTGTCTTAAAACAAATAATTATAAACCGACATATTTGAAACTTAAATCCAGATTTTCTAGTTCCATGTTAAGAGATCTTTTTACCAAATGTGTATCTGAATTCACTTTACTAATGGAGTTGTTTTGTTACTTTCAAAGTGATTTTTGTATTTAAAGTTTTAACTTACAGAGCACTTTCAGGTGGGTAAAGCAGACATACTTGAACTGGAAATGTCTATATCTCAAACTTATTGGCCATGGTACACCTATGCAGGTTTTTCACCATCCTTGTAGGTAATTAGAGATTACACTTGGCTGAGTTTCCCTGGTTCCTAGTCCCACCTAGGTCACTTAAAAAGCCATTATCCAGAAGAAGAAAGATAATTACAAGCAATACCTGGTGATACTTATATATGAAATAAATGATCTCTTCCACACCTATTTCACTGTCCAGAAATACAATTTTCCAAGTTTCTAGATAAAATTTTTGGTTAATAGAAAACAATATACTCAAAAGCCATATATTCTTTTTCTGCCTCAAGTTTTTTCTAATATAAATTCCAATACAATTTGTCTGGTTGGTAACTATTTTCTCTAACTGTTTGAACTAAATGATTTTGATAGGGACAAGAGGCAGGAGAATTCTGGACAGAAGACAACAGATGCCCAGCGAGGGCCCCACCCTCAAGACTGGAACCACGGCCCAAAGTGGAACAAACATTCCTGTTTTCCCTCTTGAATGTTGCCTTATCCAAAACCACCCACGGCCTGCCCTGCCCCCCATCCTGTGCCCGTAAAAACCCCAGGCTTCGCTGGCAGAGGGAGGAGAAGAGGAGAAGCAGCTGGACGTCGAAGACTATGGTTGGACATTGGAGAGAAGCAGCTTGACTTGAGAAGGGCGGCTTGACGGCAGAGCTTTGAAGAATCCTATGCAGGACTCTGGGGGAAGATTACCTTCTCGCTCCATCACCTTTTCAGCTCCCCTTCCCACTGACAGCCACTTTCATTGGCAATAAAATCCTCTGCATTTACCATCTCCAATTTGTTCATGTGACCTCATTCCTCCTGGATGCCCAGTAATTACTCGCATGCGAGTACGAAAGGCTGTCACACTGATCCTCCACTGAGCTGTTAACACCTAAGCCATCTGCGGACGGCAAAGCTAAAAGAGCACTGACTGCAACTCTCTTTCTGGGGCTTCGGGGTCATGGGCACCCCCACAAATGCTGCCGAATTTGTTCCTGCCGGTGTCCAAAAGTGCTTGCCCTGGCTCCCGCACCCGCTCACCTGCGTGCTCCCTCCCACTAGGGGTTGAGTGCGGCAGCTTCCGGTGAGTGGAGTTCGCCCTTGCCAGCGCCTGTGCACTCCAGTTCCTGCTCACGAAGGGGTCAGGGAAACAAAATGACTTCTGGTCTAGAAAGATAGGAACCTGTCTTTTAGAATTTTAGTTTCCTTTCTTAATTTCTGCTATGTTAATTTGGAAATTATCTATAAATGATCTCTCCACTCTAACTGGTTGGAATTCAAATGTCTCCCAGCCTTGTGTGAACTTTGGGTTTGCTCAGCTTATACGACCCTGGTAGTTTTTGCCCAGCTTCATGGAGTTCTAACTTCATGCCAAATTTACTGCATAGATTAGAATTCAGCAACAAACTCAAGGAGACTTACCATGTTCTTTCTCTTCTTAGCTGCCTCCTTTCTAATTCACTGCTTCACAAGTCACTTCAGTCTCACTGAACTCTGGTCTCTGCCTCCTCAATATTGTGAGCCTGCTCTGCTCTGCTTGGGTTCTCCTTCTCCGTGCGATGCCTTGTGGCAAAAAGCTTGGGTGATAATAAGGCTGATCTTGTTTGTTTTGCTTCTTTTAGGGATCTAAGTCCGTAAGAGGACTTTGATCCTTTATATCAAAGTCCTGTGTTGCTTGTTGTCTCATGTTTGAAAATAACGGTTTCATATGTTTCTGGTGGGATGGCAAGTCTGGTACTTCTTACTCCACTGTGGTGTCTGTTGAAACAAATAATAAAACTTTGGCTTGTGCTTTGCCTATCTTTGTTTTTTTTTTTTAATTTCATTTTACTATTTGTTCTTATTCTACTTTAAAAATACATCAGTCTGTGAGAGAAGGAAAATAAAAAACTACTTTTAAATACAATAGTTTAAATGTTAATGTGCATACAGATCACCTGAGAGATCTTGTTAAAATTCAGATTCTGATTTAGCAGGGGGCTGGAGTCTGAGAGTCTAACAATCTTCCTGGTGATGTCAGTGCTGCCAGTCCAAGCACCACATTTCATGTAGCAATGCTCTATGCAGCAGGAAAACCAAGATTTGAGTTCAGACCCATAATGAGCATTGATAACTGGTAGTTCATGTCATTGAAGCAGCCAAACCCATGAAGAAACATTAAGACAGTCCAGGTAGGGGAAGAGACACTTGTTTCTTTTTTCTCCCTTCTCTCTAAACCAACCTTGGAGGAGTTGGTCTTAAAAGTGGGGAGTGGCGGGGTTGGGGGATAGGAAGAGATGATTCAGATGAAGATCATGTCTTACCTTTACTTGACTATGCCAACGAGTCAGGGTCCCAGCTCAAGGCTGTACTGTGGCAATTCGCTGGCAGCACATGAAACCCTGAAGGAATTCAACTCTATTAAACTTTTAAATACTGAAAGTGATAGAATTGCCCACAATAACAACAAAGCACAGGAAGATTATACAGAATATTACTAAAAACAGTGATTAGAAAAAAATTATTTCGTATTTATGCTTTTCAATCTTAAAACTATTCAAAAATGTCATTTTATATATTTACATTTGCCTTGAGAAAATATTTCAACTGCATTTCAAAGTTTGTATAAAAATGAAGCAAATTATAAAATTATTTTTAAATGTTACCAAAAAGCTGTGTTTATGCAACTCAAAATTAAAAACATCCTGTTTAGAATAAAACACACACGTGCACACACACACACATTTTATAATGGAGTCAAGTCAGCATTTTTATGATTGGCATCTCTTATCTGTTTAAGGTTGATCACTTTATGTATAATGTGTTTACTTTTTTAATACAAACCTATTCAGCTTGCAAGTTATTGAGAGATGTGGTGAAATCTAGGTAATGGAAAACATACAATGTAAGGCTGATTAACTCTAAAGAGAAGAGTTATTTTGTGACACTGCATAGGCAACAGGATTGGATAATTTTGTGGATGCATAAATTGAATTACAATTATTGCCAAAGGCAGCAGCACCATTAGAAAGCACATCAAAAAAGTAACCAAACCAGACACACTGCCAGCGTTTTTAATGGGTGTATCAATTGTCCTTGAAGATGTTGCTGAAAAATAACTTGGTGAGAATCTCTTTCTGCTGCGCTTCAGAAAAGGGAACTAGAAATACATGCATTCCGTTGATTTAGAAAACTGTGCATATTTTTGGATGTTAAGTGAGCCAGCTCATGCAAACATGCAGACAAGCATGTGCACACATGTGTGCACACATAAAGAAAGCTTTATTGTGCTTATCTTTTTGACATTCAGAGTGGAATATTTGTCCATCAGCCTTCAGCCAGAAAGCTATATTCCCTAAAAAAATACCCATAGAGAACGTAGCTTCTCTCTCCTAATTCTGACATTTGAAATCCTTTTAAAACTTTCCTATATGAAAAAGAGAAAAGGTGACTACTGTTTTGTTAAGATGAATCTACTCCTACTCTTGCTCAACTTTAGTTCCATCTCTTCTAAGAGGTTTTCCTGGCCATTTCAGTATAAAATGATCTATTTATTTATCATTTTCACTCGTTTATCATCTATCTATCATCTATATGTATCTATCTATGTATCTATGTATCTATGTATCTATCTATCTATCATCTATCTATCTATCTATCTATCTATCTATCTATCTATCTATCTATCTATCTCTTTCATTTAAACACTGCTGAGTATCAGTAATTATTACTGTTTGTGCTATTTGCCAAAATAGCTCTTCCAGGGCAAGGAATTTGTCATTTTGGGGTATCTTAGAGCACGTGTCATGGTACCCAACATACAATAAGTATTTAATAATAATCTTGTTGAGCTCTGAGTATATGCTAGATATTGCTATATTACTCACATCTAATATTTCTCTTATGGTAACAGTGAGGTAGCTATTTTCTCCATTTTCTAGATGAGGAAACTGAGGCTCAGAGAGGTTAAATGGCTTGCTAAGCCCATCCATTGGGTTAGAATTTTAGTCTGACTCCAAAATTTTATTCCAATGATATCTAACTTTTCTGGTACCCTCTATAGGCATTATCTAATAAATTAGGAGATCGAATTGTAGATTCTCTGAATATCTCACTGATTTTGCACTAGTCACTTTATTGCTATCAACTTTAGTTTACCTTGCTCTAAGACAAAAATAAATCCACATCACCTACATATGTGTGAACATGAGAAATAATATTCATTGAATACCTTTTATGTACCACAAACTATACTAGTCAACCTGTTACACACATTCATCTCAATTCTCCCAATGCCCCTAAAAAGCCTACATTATTATTTTAAATATTAGGTTCAGGAGGTACATGTGCAGGGTTCCATGGGTGTATTGTGTAACGGTCAGGTTTGAGTGTCCGCTGTACCCATCGCTCTAATAGGGAACATTGCGCTCAATGGGTAATTTTCAACCCTCACTTCTCTTCCGCTCTCCCCACTTTTGGAGTCCCTAGTGTCTATTACTTCCATAAAAGCATATATTATACCTGTTTTATAGTTACTGAAGGTGAGATCCAAAGAAGTTAAGTAAATTGCTCAAATATTCAGCCTGAAAGTGATGGAGTCTGGATTTGAGCCTAGGTGTATCTGACCTTAAAATTATTATCTTTCAATTCCTCTGTGTCAACAATTGGAGGAAAAACTGCTGCCGAGTTAATATTGATGTAGACAAATCACTTCTTATTTAGGGAGAAAGGATAGACTTCTTTAATCCTCTTATATTGCATATCTCTGTTAGGGCTCAGATTAGCCTTACTTTAAAAAATATTATCCCTATTGAAAATGTGGTTTAAAGCAGAAGTTAATCAAGTCAGAGTGATTGTGATAAAAAAGATGCAAATTTACCAGCATATCTGTCTATAGATAAAACTGTAACTTGTATTACTTTTGAGATTCTGCAAAGTGTAGGCAATGTTTTACATATCTACTTCAGGGAAATCTGTGAATGCCTTTGACATCATTAAAAACGTTTAGCTTTCCAGTTTACAACTAATAGTAGTAGGTATCACTAATGTGTTAACCTTGTTTCGTAAGCCCTACCAAAGACATATAGTGAAGAAATCAAGGTTTGATTCAATAAGTAGCCTTTTCACTTGCCCTGTAAATCCAACTTTTTCTTTTAACTGCAGAATTTTTTTCAGCAACTAATTAGTCAGGGATGGATTTAGGTATTGTTATTACTTGTCTATTTTACTCACTCCAATCTGGCATGTGACTAACTTTTTTTTTCCATTTCATTATGGAGTATTACATCTGAATTCAGGGTAGTGAGCTGCATTTATGCTGCCGTTAAAATAGTGTAGACTCAGAAAACCAATTTCCTGTTTGGGGGAAAGAATGAACAAACCTATAACTATTTCTCTCAGGATGTCTCCCAGTGCAATTTTCACCTCGAATTAAACCATTAAGTCAAAATCTGCAAACACCGCCAGAAATTTTTGGCGTAACATCATATAGCAGTTAAGATTATTTTCTTTTAAAAGATAAGTTAACAAATCTTTTAATTAACAGGAAGTTGCCACTGCTTGCCTTTATGTGAATATGCTTTATTTAGCATTAAGGCAGTTCTACAAAAAGCCTTCCTAAAAATATACATACATTTTTCTCTATCACGTGAAGGTCATCCTAGCTGCTAATCTAACTTTATTGAGAAGGTCTTTTGTGCAACTGATAAATAGGGAATGTGCTTATTTCAATTTCTCCCCACATCCCGACAGAAAATTTTTCCTCAAGGCGATATTAAACATGTAAAGTGAAGAACTAATGCAAAATTGGCCTTTACGTTGTGCAATCTAAATAACTTCTCCACTATACTTTGCTAATGAATATGTAGCCCAGGAGTCCATTAAGATCTACATGGCAAGGTAGTAGTAATAATCTGAATAGTGTGCAGTTCTTAAGGACCACTAAGGATCCTTAGCAAGCCAGAGCCTGAGTTCCTCTGCCAAGCATGTTGAGAACACAGCTTTCATACTTGGAAGTGAGATATCTCCTGCTGTACTAGTTACATCTGGAAAAAACACCAAAAGTATGAATTCTTCTTAGGCCAACCATCCAGTGCCTGCTTGCACCAAGCCTGACCATGAACAATATTTTGGCTATAATTTAGCTATTGTAAAAGCAGTTTACAGTGAATTTTATGAAAAGTTGAGCACAACTCTGTTCTGCACTACTGCTTCCAGGTAGATGTGTGAGACTACTGGAACATGTCAGCACTCATTGGTCTCCTACAGGTCTGTATCACCTTACCTGTACATTAAGGTAAGATTGGAGGATGTGAAATTCTGGATATCATGTAGTACACTGAATACATAATCTTCTAGCAATCTATTTTGCTAACTTGAAACAACTCTGTTGCTTACAGATAAAATTATACATTTCATATTTATTCTTGAAAGCATGGGATTCAATCTCCACCAAGGGTTAAGCCTAGTAAACAATGTTCAAGCTAAAGTTACCTGAGGGAGGGAGACATATCTTGAGTTAATATAGCTGATCCTATAAAGAAGGTTCTTGGCAATTGCATTGATTTCATTTTACTGAGAGTGATTTTGAGACATTAAAAAGTAATTGAATATTTTACTCTCTTTACACACTCTGAAACATCTAAAAAGGACAAGGATATTTAGGAGCTATAGTACGTAAAATAATACACACTGTATAGTCACAGTTGAACACTTTTGTACATTTTCATTCTGCTATCTTTGCAGAAAATTTGTTAACAATCAAAATGTGTCATTTTTTGTTTTCCTTTTTTTCTTCTCTCTCTTTAGTTTTATAAAAGGATGCTAGCACCAGTAAGCAAACTCTGTGTATGGCATTCTTGGAGAATAAATTTCTATCTGTGGTCAATATATTTCCTGCTGTGTTAGGTTAATAGCGCCTTTCCATTGTTTACTGCAGAAAATGCATTTCACTAAGGTCGTTCCTGTTTCATTAACTTACTTAAAAAACAAAAAAGCAGTAACTTCATGTGTAAAAAAAAGTATGTTCAAGGTGCACATTCCAGTTTCTTTTTTTTTTTTTTGAGATGGAGTCTCACTCTGTCACCCAGGCTCGAGTGCAGTGGTGCGATCTCGGCTCATCACAAGCTCCGCCTCCTGGGTTTATGCCATTCTTCTGCCTCAGCCTCCCGAGTAGCTGGGACTACAGGAGCCCACCACCACGCTTGACTAATTTTTTTTGTATTTTTAGTAGAGATGAGGTTTCACCGTGTTAGCCAGGATAATCTCGATTTCCTGACCTCGTGATCCACCTGCCTCGGCCTCCCAAAGTGCTGGGATTGCAGGCGTGAGCCACCGCGCCCGGCCGCACATTCCAGTTTTTACATCAAGAAAGTAGCCTGAATGAACATTGCTGGTCCAAAGTTTTTCTGGAGACTTGTGTTACAGCAGAGGGGAGGGAAGTCTGTCTTCCCTGGTATGAAAAATAATATGGTCACTATTTGCGACACATGATCTGAGCTCCCAGGGCAATAGCTCCTTAGGGACAAAACTATATCAGTTTAAACACACACACACAAACACACACACTCCACAAAACAACACACACACAATTTGAGTCAGGGGCAGTTTCTGTTTTCGCCATGTGAAGTCCCTAAGATCTCAGCAGACAATTACATCTTGCATAAACGTGAACTCAGAACAAGAACTCCTTATTATCAGGAGGATGGCACCATTGATTGATTAATTAATTAATTAATTAATTAATTCAATAAACATTGAATGTCTTTTATGTGCTGCACACCATTCTAGGTATTACAGATAGAGTGATGAAAGACAAAGTTCCTGTATTCTAGTGAGGGTCACAAATAATAAATAAGTAAAATTCATCAATAGAACTTCAGGTTATATCCTACCTAAAAAGCAGAGTAATGGGGAAGAGAGTGATATCTAGTTTGGAGGCATGACCAAAGACAACCCCAAAGAGGTGACATTTGGGCAGCTGTGGGCAAAGTGAAGGTGTCAGTGATGTGAATATTTGGGACAAGCATATTTCATGCATAGAAGACCCCCCAGTAATAGAGATGTAGAAAAAGAGCTTGTTTTGTGTGTTTGAGGACCAGCCAAAGGCAAGAATAGCTGGAGTGCAGTGGCTAATGTGTAAAGACTAGAGAGTAAGCTGCAGGACACAGTGACAGCAAGAAGAATGGTGGGAGGATCTTTTAATACTCCAGGGGAAAGTATGTTGCTTGGACTCTGGTGGTAATCATGGGTGCAATAAGAATTAATGCTGATTCAGAAAATATTTTCAAGTAGAGTCAAAAAAGTCTTACACAGTGTGAAAAGAGAAAGAGGAACAGTGGTGCCATTAACTGAGATAAGGAAGACCATGGATGTATTAGGCCATTCTTGTGTTACTATAAAGGAATACCTAAGACTAGGTAATTTATAAAGTAAAGGGGTTTAATTGGATCACAGTTCTGCAGGCTGTAAAAGCATGGCATTAATATCTGCTTTGCTTCCTGGCAAGCTTGAAGGTATTTCCTGAGGCCCAGGCAGAAAATGAAGCAGGAGCACACACATCATATGGTGAGAGGGGGAGCAAGAGAGAGAGAGTGGGGAGGTGCCACACTCTTTTAAACAGCCAGATCTTGCCTGAACGTGAACTCAGAGCAAGAACTCCTCATTATCATGAGGATGGCACCAAACCATTCATGAGGAATCCACCCCAATGACCCAAATATCCAGGCCTTACCTCCAACATTGAGGATTACATTTCAATGTGAGATTTGGAGAAGACAAACATCCAAACCATATCAGTGGGTGAGGCTCTTTTGTTGTTTCCAGTGGACAGCAAAAGTCTTATGTTGACCACGCCAAGTTTGGGAAGTTCAGTCGACATAAAAGTGGAGATGCCAAGTAGGTATTGGCTATTTGTGTTTGGAATTCTGGGGGAAGGTTGGGACTGGGGTTACAAATGTAGGAGTCACCTGCCTATTGATAGTATTTAGCTCCTTGTGACTGATGTGATCAGGGGAGGCAGTGAGACAGAAGAGGTCTGGAAACTGTGAATAGACATGCTGACTTTGGAGGTCTGGAAGAAGAAGAGAAACCCTGAAGGAGATTTCACATTGTGAGGACTGATGTCTAATCATGCTGCTGACCATTCAGGTCATACAGTGCATCAGAAAACGATTTTACCTAGTCTTTGAACTATCATGGATGGAGGGAAAGAATTCTCTATAACTACTAATTAAAGCAATTATAGAGGGAAGAAACTCTTCAAGGTAGACAGGGTGAATGCCAGAAGAAGATGCACAATCAAAACAACCCTCCTTCTGCAACTCCCTCAAATTAAAGTCTGAGACTTCACTTTGTACCATATTCTATAAACTAGTTCCAGAAAAATATTATTTGAAACTTGTATACATAAGAATTTCTAAGCTAAATCTTAAGAGAACTGAATGCAGTTTTAAATTTTTACTTTGAATTTAGTCATTTTTAGTGAATCCGTGTATTATTTCTGAAATACCAATGTAGGAGTGTTCCTTCAAGAAATTATAATTGGTTGAATTCATTATTCTATTTCTGATGTTTACAATAGGCAAAATCAGTTGACTTGGTTCTTTATCAGGATAATATCTTAACAGAACTTTTTCTTCTAGGGGTGCACTAAACATTTTAGGTGCTCCAAGCAAATTGTCTAAGGAGACATATGTCTTTGTCAGGATCCTTGATAAAATTGCTTTAAGAACAGGAAAAAAGAGCATTCAAAAAATATAAAAGAAGCCCTATAGTTACATTACATGGAGTTATTTTCTTACAACTGAGTTTGCCCTTCATTTGTCTAAGAGTTGTTTACAAGGGTTGAGAAAGCTGACATATCTCTCTGTTCTTTAATTCTTTGTTTATGAACTAGTGTAATCAAACAAGAATGTACACAGCATAGGGAGTGGTAAACAACCATTGCTTTGTTGTCATAGTTTATAAAATTACAGAATTTCTCAGGAGGTTCACATCATTGTTTGGCGCAGAGCATTTTCCCATTAATTAAGAAAAAGATTCACTTACAGAGATTCAGTAAGCACATTTTAATTATTTCTTCAACATTGGCTAAAACCAAATAAATAAGAAGGTAACGTACTCACTTTGAATTCATTTTAAAGATTTTTAAGTCCATGTATCTTTTGGCCCACATTGTTTACATTGGCCTCATTTTTATTATCCATTTGTGGCAGGATATTCTTAGCAACTAAAGCTGTTGCTACCCTTGCAATGTTCTGTAGAGATGCCACGTTTGAAGCATAGCTGACTTTGGAAGCCAAAGTGAAAGATCTAGTTAAAATGAAGCTCATCTTCACTTTTAAAGATGGTCAGTGTGTTTGACACCTTTCTCAGGAACTCCAGAAAGAAAAATCTATGGCTTGGATTTGACTCTGTGGAACCAATGGATACTCCTGTGGAAACTAAGAAACTAAAAATTTACTGGACAAAACCCCTTAAAACTTGGATGCCAGGTTTGACATCCTGGAACTGCTATTCAGGCTGCTACATATTTGATTCCCAGGATAATTCCACTCATGTATTTGCCCATAACATCTCCTGGTATTTAAATATTGAAACACCAGACTAAGTATTATTACTGTTACAAGGACAAGACTGATAAAAAAAATACATGCATATAGAGACCTTATCTGATACCATACCTGTTTCCATGTTTAACCAACGAATATCTTTCTCAATTTTGTTTTATATTGGAGAATTTTATTACTTAAGATAAGGCTAACTCCAGAAATTGATCAACTAGAAAATTTTAACTACTAGTATGGTTTGGCTGTGTCCCCACCCAAATCTCATCTTGAATTGTAACTACCACAATTACCATGTTTCGTGAGAGGAACCTGGTGGGAGGTAATTGAATCATAGGGGTGGGTTTTCCTGTGCTTTTCTCATTATAGTGAATAAGTCTCAGGAGATCTGATGGTTTTAAAAACAGGAGTTTCCCTGCACAAGCTCTGTCTCTCTTTGCCTGCTACCATCCAGGTAAGATGTGACTTGCTCTTCCTTTCCTTCCACCATGATTGTGAGGCTTCCCCAGCAACGTGGAACTATAAGTCCATTAAACCTCTTTCTTTTGTAAATTGCTCAGTCTTAGGTATGTCTTTATCAGCAGCATGAAAACAGACTAATACAATAAATTGGTACTGGGAGTGGGGCACTGCTGAAAAGATACCTGAAAGTGTGGAAGCAACTTTGGAACTGGGTAACAGGCAGAGGTTGGAACAGTTTGGAAGGCTCAGAAGAAGACAGAAAAATGTAGAAAAGTTTGGAACTTCCTAGAGGCTTGTTGAATGACTTTGCCCAAGATGCTGATAGCAATATGGACAGTAAAGTCCAGGCTGAAGTGGTCTCAGACGGAAATGAGGAACTTGTTAGGAACTGGAGAATATGTGGCTCTTGCTATGTTTTAGCAAAGAGACTGGTGGCATTCTGCCCCAGCCTAGAGATCTGTGGAACTTTGAACTTGAGAGAGATGATTTAGGGTATCTGGAGGAAGAAATTTCTTTCTTTCTTTCTTTTCTGAGATGAAGTCTTGCTCTGTTGCCTAGGCTGGAGTGCAGTGGCATGATCTTGGCTCATTGCAACCTCTGCCTCCCAGGTTCAAGTAACTCTCCTGCCTCAGCTTCCCTAATAACTGGGATTACAGGTGCATACCACCATGCCCAGCTAATTTTTGCATTTTTGGTAGAGACAGGGTTTCATCATGTTGGCCAGGCTGGTCTTGAACTCCTGACCTGTTGATCCTCCCACTTTGGCCTCCCAAAGTTCTGGGATTAGGGACCTGGCCAATGGAGGAAGAAATTTCTAAGCAGCAAAGCATTCAAGAGGTGACTTGGGTGCTGTTAACAACATTCAGTTTTATAAGGGAAGCAGAGCATAAAAGTTTGGAAAATATGCAGGCTGACAATGCAATAGAAAAGAAAATCCCATTTTCTGAGGAGAAATTCAAGCTGGCTGCAGAAATTCGCATAAGTAACGTGGAGCTGAATGTTAATCCTCAAAACAACGGGGAAAATGTCTCCAGGGCATGTCAGAGGTCTTCATGGCAACCCCTCCCATCACAGGCCCAGAGATTTAGGAGGAAAAAATGGTTTCATGGGCTGAGCCCAGGGTCCCTCTGCTGTATGCAGTCTAGAAACTTGATGCCCTATGTCCCAGCTGCTCCAGCCATGACTAAAAGGGGCCAAGGTATAGCTCGGGCTGTTGTTTCAGAGGGTGCAAGCCCCAAGTCTTGGCAGCTTCCATGTGGTGTTGAGTCTGTGGGTACACAGAAGTCAAGAATTGAGGTTTGGGAACCTCTGCCTAGATTTCAAAGGATGTATGGAAATGCCTGGGTGTCCAGGCAGAAGTTTGCTGTAAGGGCGGGGCTTTCATGGAGAACCTCTGCTAGGGAAGTGCGGAAGGGAAATGTGGGGTTGCATGGCCCATGCAGAGTCCCTACTGAGGCACTAACTAGTGGAGCTGTGAGAAGAGGGCCACTGTCCTCCAGACCCCAGAATGGTCTGTCCTCCAGACCCTAGCTTACATTGTGTGCCTGGAAAAGTCACAGACACTCAATGCTGGCCCATGTAAGCAGCTGGGAGGGAGGTTGTAACCTGTACAGCCACAGAGGTGGAGCTGCCCAAGCCCATGGGAACACATTTCTTGCATCAGTGTGACCTGGATGTGAGACATGGAGTCAAAGGAGATCATTTTGAAGCTTTAAGATTTGGCAGTCCCACTGGATTTTGGACTTGCATGGGGACTGTAGCCCCTTTGTTTTGGCCAATTTCTCCCATTTGGAATGGCTGTATTTATCCAATGCCTGTACTCCCATTGTATCTAGGAAATAACTAGCTTGCTTTTGATTTTACAGGCTCATGGGTGGAAGGGACTTGCCTTGTCTCAGATGAGACTTAGGACTGTAAACTTTTGAGTTAATGCTGAAATGAGTTAAGACTTTGGGGTACTGTTGGGAAAGCATGATTTGTTCTGAAATGTGAGGACATGAGATTTGGGAAGGGTCAGGGGTTGAATGATATGGTTTGACTGTGTCCCCACCCAAATCTTATCCTGAATTTTAACTCCCACAATTCTTATATGTTGTGGGAGGAACCTGGCAAGGAGGTAATTCAATCATTAGGGCAAGTCTTTCCCGTGCTGTTCTCATTATAGTGAATAAGTCTTAGGAGATCTGACAGTGTTAAAAATGGGAGTTTCCCTGCACAAACTCTCTTTTTGCCTGCTGCCATTCATGTAAGATGTGACTTGCTCCTCCTTGCCTTCCACCCTGATAGTGAGGCTTCTCCAGGCACATGGAACTGTAAGTCCGTTAAACCTCTTTCTTTTGTAAATTGCCCAGTTGTCTCGGGCATGTATTTATCAGCAGCATGAAAATGCACTAATACAATTACTTAGTAAAATCGATGTTGATTTCTCTCACATAAAATCCAAATGGGATGTTCTTGATAGGCAGGTAGCCTTCTATAATAAGGACCCAACCTCCTTCCACCTTGGGGCCCTGTCCTTCTTTAGATCCATGGATTTTCTTTTGAATTTTGTTCATGGAGAGGCAAAGAGAAGGTGGAGAAGGCTCATTTGCTTCTTTATCAGTTTACCTGGGAAGTGTTACTCCCCACTTCTGCCAACACCTTCATTAAGTACCAGTCACGTGGTTACAGTAATCTGCCAAGGAGAATGGGAAATGCAGCCCATTATTTGGCTGTTTCCAAATAAAATCTCCACACAGTGCAACAGAATTATGAATCTATGATTTTCCCTGACTTATCTGCCTCAAAAATCCTTTATAATTGAGACCATCCTGGCTAACAGAGTGAAACCCCGTCTCTACTAAAAATACAAAAAATTAGCCAGGTGTGGCAGTGGGCGCCTGTAGTCCCAGCTACTCTGGAGGCTGAGGCAGGAGAATGGCGTGAACCCAGGAGGCAGATGTTAGAGTGAGCCGAGATCACGCCACTGCACTCCAGCCTGGGAGACAGAGCGAAACTCCGTCTCGAAAACAAACAAACAAACAAAAAACCAAAAAACAAAAAAAACAAAAAAAATCCTTTACATATGCTGAAGTGAGGGTATTTCATTCAAAGCAAATTTGGTAGGTCTTTATGTTTAAGGACATCAAAAACTAAATGTTGCTTACTATGCTCATTACCTGGGTGATGGGATCATCATTCATATTCCAAACCTCAGCATCACGCAATATACCCATATAACAAACCTGCACATGTATCCCTAAATCTAAAACAAAAGTTGGAGTTCAAATAAAAAAATTAAAATGTTACTCCATTAAAAAAGGAAAAAGAATGTGTAGCTTTATATTTTGTTTCCCTTTTTTTAAAAAAAATTAGTAGACCAAGAGTCCATTAATTCATTCATTCTGGTTTCTGATTAAAACAACTCCCATGTGCTTTGTAAACTCTCCAGTGTAATTGCCCACGTGCATTAGACTTCACTGGTCTTCAACATCAGTTTTTCCCAGTAATACGAAGTAATCTTTTCTAGTATCTGAGTCATATTTAATGGCTTTCTCTTCTGCAAGAAAACAAAATCTGTGTAGTTAGGGTAAGCTGTGCATTAAAGACATTATTCAGACACCTTGATAGATAATAAAAAAAGTGTTTATTAAAAGGAATATTTTTTCATTTAAAATAGTTTTCCTTTTTTAAAGAAATATTTAGGGTTAGTGCAGCATTAATTTCCAGATGACTTAACCTATACAAATATTCAGCAGAGGAAAAAAGTCACATTAATCGAGAGACAGTATCTTGTAATTTGTGACTTTAATTGATTGGTGGGGGTGGGGAAGAATGTGCTCTTTTGTTAGACATTTATTCTCAGCTTCCATTTGAAATTCTAGCTTTTAGGGATTTACTCCATTGAACTTGGAACTTTCCAAGAGCCACGCAATAAAATGCAATATAAATATTCCTGTACAATAAATACTACTATCATTTAAGATTTAGCCTATGAAAAGACTCCTGGAAGCATAGGCCCCAGTGTAGAGGCCTGAGGAAGAAAATAATCTGAAGGAGCTGAGTAGGATGCTGGAGATGGAAGGATGACGCCAGTGACAACTTTGACCTGTTCTCTAACTGCACTTTAAGTGGGGCTGATTGATTTGGAGTACAGTGAACAAGTGTCAGTGAGAAAAGCAAAGCTACTACTTAATTTTCTCCAAATACATTTCTCCAAATACATTTTCTAAATGCCCACTATTTGCTAGACATTTTGCTAGAAGTTGAAATAATGAAGAAAAACATAATAATTCCTGTACTTCTGGAGCTTATTGTTTAGGGTAATTAAAATGGAAATAACTATCCTGGTAAACTGAATCAATAATAACAACAAATAACAGTGAAAATGGGATGATAATACTAGTAGTTTCAGTTTCATTTGAACTGTTTTGTCTCCCAGTAATATATTTCAATTTACATATGTAACATTTATATATACATATACTGCTCATTGATACATTTATATATAGTTAACAATAGGATAAAAGGCAGGACAGTGTTATTCATAGGACCCAGAATAATACTTGGTACATAACAGGCACTCAATCAATGACACTGTATGGATAAATAAAATAGTCTTGGATGAAAAATCAGGAGACTATAGTTCTTACTGAAATTCTACCAATTTTTCTTTGTGACATAACAAGTGATTCCCAGTTTTAGTTTTCTAATCCATATAATGGAATAAAAATACCCATTCTCCACACCTTACAAAGTAGCAGCTCCTTGGGTAGGAAAAAGATAGCAGATATGTAAGACTTGTGAATGTTGTTATAGCCAGTAGACAGTCAAAATGGAGCATTTTCTTACTTAACTAAGATATTTCCCTTTTTTGAAATAAGCTTTCTGATTGACATGTTTCAGTGAAGTGAAAATCATTTTACTTTAGAACATTTAATTGTATTACCATCAGACAAGTATTTTTGTGAAATTTCTAAGAACCTAGCATCTCTTAGAAATGTAGCCTAATAGAAGTGACTTGGGGCCCTATAAGAATCTCAGTGCATCTTTCCCAATCCTTTTCCACTTCTGGACAGATGTTTCCCAAAGAAATCCTTGGTTCACCCTTCTTCAACCTGGAATGCATAAAAGAATAAACTATCACTTGAAGGCAATCTGACAACAGACTAAGAGAGAGGAGCACACTCAGAAATTTGAGATTAAGATAGAAGAGGCATGTTTTATTCAAAGTTCAATATCCATTTATTTTGAGGATAAGGGTGTCTGTATTGTGACTCATGCATGCTGTGAAAAAATGCCAAGTGTCTTGATAACTAATGTTAGTAAGGAAAGGTTCACCAAGAGGGGGCATAAGCTCATGAAATGCTAATCCTTGAATTCAAGAGTGAGAATCAATTTCAGATTTTCATGTTTTTGGAACATTTCAGAGGACTTAATATTTTAGTTAAAAATCTATATATTCTGAGAGTAATGATAAACATATTTCTTTGCTACGATTCATCTCTGAGGTTTCTTTCCTTTCTTACTGCTTTGGCTTTCCCATTTTGCTTTTGTCTTCTTGCTGCCTCTCATCTTCCCTCTAAGCATTCAGATTAAAATTCCATTCCTTTACCTTCTTTAAAAAAATGATTATAAATGTGCTCCCTTTATGGAATGTGATGAAAAAGCATAAACTTTAAGCCAGAAAGACAATACTTTCTTTGAAACCCCTCCTTTAACAAATGATTTTTCAGAGTTTTAAAAGCCCATAAAAAGAGTATGTTTTCTCCAGCCATTGAAGGTATGATAAATGATACATCCTGAGAGTGAACGGAAGAGTCATTTTAGAAAGTTTGAAGAACAAATACTCAGGTTTAGTTAGGGATTGTGTACTAACAAGAGGTACAAGGCAGTTAGGTGAATGACAATGTATCAAATTAATCCTATAAAATGACAAGGACAAACACTGGGGACCTCCATTGTGAAATGTCTTGGAGTAAAGGCTTAGCAAGAAGTCAGTCTTGCATAAATGTAAAAGCCAAACTCTTTTAAAAAATACGTTACCAAAGAAGATTTATTTTTATGTGAGAATAGCTCTTTAGAAATTATTTTAGATCTTTTTCTTGAATATCAATATTGATTTAGCTAATAGGACATGTCTTTTATTCATCTTTATACAACAATGACTTCAAAAGAGGAGAAGGGGACTCAGAAGGAGCAATGACAGACTATGAGCACAGAATGATTTCAAAAACTTTTGCATTTGAACACAAAAGTGAGTCAATAAAACCATAGCCTCCTTCAACTTGTAATTCAAACACATAAAATAATTTGACTTCAATAGGCAAGGCAAATTCTCACTTACTTGGAAATTTCTCAGGTACTACAGAAAGTCAAGGAGAGGACTTTAAGGGAAGAAAACATGTTTGACTAATGATTAATAAAACTATTGTTGATCCAAAGTATTGCTGAAAATGGAATCTTTTCAACATCTGAAATATATCTTGATACAAAATGCAATCCTGTTGAATAACTGCAAAAGAAGTGCTGGCTCTGTATTAAGAAATCTGGATTTAATGCATAAATAGGTGGATTTAATATCTTTGTATTAGACAGTTTTGAAAGAAAATTGGTATAGCCAAATTCATATATTGTTTCATTTGCATATCTTGAGTCTGGTAAATGTAGCTACAGAGAAAACATATTTTTTTAAAAAAAGCAACCATGCCACTTGCTCTTTTTAAATTGCTTTGCTGCATTTTTAAGAGTTTTAAAAATGGCTACTTGATGTGCATGAAACAGCAACTGTTGCTCATTCTGTCTTTACCTCTACTCCAGTGAAGATAAGTTTTGAAAAGGAATACATTAGAAATACATCAAAATACATAATGCAATGGAAATGAGCTTTACTATTTTTTTAATCCTCCATTCCAAGCACTTCATCTGCCCTGCAGAAGAAAATGCCTCTCACAAAACCCTCACAGCCACCTATCACTGTGACCACATTCATAGCTCCATCTAGGCAATTGGCACGGATCAGGAAATATGATAGAACTATAAAGAACAGTCTATCCATCATTAGAATAATAGCAGAGTTTTGGTTGAGAATAAACACAGTTGAATTATTTGTAAGGACATGGAATAGATGAGCTGCTTAGAAAGAACACTTCTTCAGATGACTTTTTCCTTCTTCCTCTTTCGTCTATGCCACAATAATTCAAGAAGGTCATTTCAGCTAATAAAAAGAGCAAAGTGAAACACTAAAAATAAAACACTTGGATTTCAAAGATGTACTGAGACTTCTTAAAGAAGTTTGAAAGATCAAAACTCTAAACAGAATATGTTACAAACCACAGAATTTGGGATTAATCAATGACCAAAAGATCTCTGAGAATTTTGAAAAGGAAGCTGAAAAACAATTGTTCCACATCACTAATAAACCCAACCTTATTTTTAAAGAAAGCAAAACAGTGCTATGAGCATTTTGCAGTTCCTTTTCCCTTTATTTTTTGTTCAAATATACAAATATTTAAATATTTTAAAAAATGTAATTATATTTGATATATTTACAATGTGTGTGTATATCTATAATATATGTTAGAAAAATAAATAATAAACATTGGTGAACCAATCAACCAACTCAAGAACTAAAAAATGTTAATATGACTTTCATCTACCCATATACACTTTGCATGCCCATCCTCCTACCTTTCCACCAGAGAAAACTACTGTAGTTATTTATTTACACATACACACACACATGCACATAGACACACAAACACATATATGTAGCTTTTCTGACATATGCGTGTAAGCCAAAGTCAAATATAACCTAATATTATTTCTGTTGAGATTTATAAAAATAGTTTCATATCTTCTGTAGTCTTATAGGACTTTTCTGTTTAACATCTTAAGATGCATCCACAGTTTTTACAAATAGTTGTGTTTCATTCACTTTAACTGCTTTTTCATATTTAATTGAGTAAATATAACACTATTAATTTATTTGTTCCTTTGTCATAGTACATCTTTGTAGCTTCCATATTTTATTATTAATCATACCGTTATGAATATTCTTGCGTGTATCATAAGCACATATATAAGTTTCTCTAGGGTTCCTACATAAAGGTAGAATTATTGGTTTGTAAGGCACATGAATGTTTAACTTTGCGAAATAGTATCAACAGGTTTTCCAAAAAATTTTCAAATTTGCAATCTTGGCAGCAATTTGTATGAATTTCTGATGATTCACATTCTCCTCAGATTATAATATTTCTTAATTTTTTTCCACTCTAGGGGGTATACATAATAATTACAAAATGATTTTATTAACTAATAGTTCCTATCTCATTATAGTCTAAATTACATTTCATTTATTGCACATTTAACAAATATTTTTTGAATGCCTACTATCTCGACCTGCCAGACCTGTATTGACTCTAATGAGAGGATGCTATGTCTGAGAGACTGAAGAAGAGGCCCAAAGCCAGTGAATGAGACATAAGGTTTATCAAGGGAACTTACATATAAGGCAGTCCAGTGGTGACAGCCTAGGCAGGAGAACCGTTTGTAAAAAGATGCAGTTTTGTACCATTTGTAAAAAAGTCGAAAGTTTATACAGTTTAGGTGCGTCTGCATTCTCAGGGGATGCTTAAGTTACGGCTATCAGTATGTCTACCATGCAGAGTCATTCTCAGTATCCTTCATTTAAGTTATTGCTCTCAGGTGTGTCTGCCATACATATGTTCCAGGAACTGCTAATTATGCTGTAGATTTAACAATAATAAAAAAAACCCTGCTCTCATGAAGATTAAGTTCAAATAGGTCAGAGTCTGAAAATAAACTTAATAAATAAGTGAATTATATAGTACATAAGAAGGTAACAAATGTCATTGAGAAAAATAAAGTGAGATAGGACTCCCATAGCAGAGAACCAGTTGAAAGTTTAAATATAATAGTCAGAGTTGACTTTCATAGTAAGCCATTCTTGCATTGCTATAAAGAAATACCTGAGACTGAGTAATTTATAAAGAAAACCAGTTTAATTGGTCCATGGTTCTGCAGGCTGTACAGGAAGCATAGTACTGACATCTGTTTCTGGCAAGCCACCATACCGAATTCTCATTATTTCTATAAATTTGTCTGTAGATAATTTTGCATATTTTATGTGGTCAACCATGTCATCTATGAATAGTAACCATTTTCTTCTTTTAAATATTCTTCAAATACTTATACCTTTAATTTAATTTTTCTTACTATATTGGAAAGGATCCTCAATAAAAGTAGCAATTGTTTGCAATCCTTAATTTATTCCTGATTTTGAAGGGAACACATTTAATGTTTTGCTATTAAGAGGATATTTGTGATATACTTTGATACCTATCTTTTATCAGGCTAAGCAGATGCCTCTCTTCTTAGTTTCCTATTGTTACTGTACACAAGAGATGTTGAATTTTATAACATTTCCACATTTCTTAGATGATCTTATGGATTTTTTCCTTTAATCTATTCATGTAATTTAAATATATTTTCAATGCAAAAAGCATATTTGTATTCCCAAGATAAGCCCAACTTGGGCATGGTATATTTTTGAATATTACTTTGGATTCAGTTTGTAAATCTATTGTTTATAATTTATATCTATTTTTATAAATGAAATAAAGCTATGAGTTTCCTTGCTAAAACTCTCCTTTTCTCATTTATAAATGATTCCAGTATTGTTAGTTCTTGGCTGTCAAATCCAGTATATGGAATTTGTCCATACTAAACTTGTGAACAGTATCTTAATTACTCCTGTGGGTTTTCTAAACACTGACATAGCATTCAGAAGCTTTGTGTTTGGGCCACTAGGGTCTTTTAAGATACCAAATACTTGATTAATCTAATGAAATCAGTACCCAGTCAGTATATGTTAGGTCCACTGTGTTTTTGTAATTCATAAATGACTATTATTAATATTTTATGCTTATAGATGAGCAGCATAAGAATGATTATTCTATTGGGCTGAGATGTAGTAAGTTGAATAATGTAGGAAGGTGAAATTTTGAACATATGAATGTTAAGTCGGCGTCACTATATAAAGTGTCTACTATTTTGTTTGTGTGTTTTTTTCTTGGTAACAATTTTGCATATGCACCTTTCCTAGACCCCTGCCCTAGCCATCTGGGCCTCTGTTGTTATGTCTGCTTGCTTTTAGATTATCTAATGAACATTTCTAAGTTAACAGTCTTACTAATAGTAACTACTTGACTAGTTTACCCTAAGGTCAGAGATTTAAGTTGAAAGGCTCTTTGGATTATTGTCATTTCTAGCTTTCACCAGAGCACAGGATTTGTCAAATAAATAGAATAATTAGGCCCAGAAAACTTTAAAGTAACAACCTAGAAGAAAATTTAAACCACCAGCTTCATAATATTAAGAAGTTGTTTAAATGGATTAATTATGCTCTTCGCAATGTGGACTTAAACATTTGCTTTAGACAAGTGGCACTGGGTTTGAAAACTTCAAAAATGTATTTCTTTGACAAATTGAGGTGCTTCTTATATAGCGTTGCCAGATAAAACACCTGCACCTACTCAGTTATCTCAGGACCAGCTTGAGGCTGAAGAAAAGACAAGATCCCAGAGATCATGGCAGACTTCATTTGTCTCTTCCGGAAGAGAACCTTCCCCGTAAGGATACCGGAAAGGCTGGACATTTCGGTTATTAGAGGATTTTGGAGATGGAGGTGCTTTTCCAGAAATCCATGTGGCTCAGTATCCACTGGATATGGGACGAAAGAAAAAAATATCTAGTGCGCTGGCCGTTCAGGTGGATTCTGAAGGAAAAATCAAATATGATGGAATCACTCGACAAGGACAGTCAAAAGACAAGGTCATTTATAGCAAATACACTGTCCTGGTTCCAAAGGATGTTACGAATGCAAATGATCCAGACTTGCAAAGGCCCGATGAAGAAGCTATAAAAGAGATAACAGAAAAGACAAGAGTAGCCTTATAAAAAGCTGTACCACAGAAGGTCACCGCAGTCACGCCAGTTCAGGCAGCTGACAAACCGGCTCCTGCTCAGTATATCCGATACACACCATCTCAGCAAGGAGTGGCTTTCAACTCTGGAGTTAAACAGAGGGTTAGTCGGATGGTAGAAGTGCGGAAAGATCCAACGGAGCCTCCAAGGTTCAAGATTAATAAGAAAATTCCCCGGGGACCACCTTCTCCTCCTGTGCCTGGCATGTGTTCTCCTAGCCGAAAGATGATTGTAAGGGAACAACAAGAGTAAAAGTTTCCTCCTTGTATTTCTAACTGGAAAAATGCAAAGGGTTATACAATTCCATTAGACAAACGTCTGACTGCCGAAGGAAGAGGACTACAGACAGTACACATAAAAGAAAATGTTGCCACATTGGTGATCCTCTACATTGCTGATCAGAAGGCTTGTGAAGCTGTGGAAATGCGTGCCCGAGTAGAGAGAAAAATGGCTCAGAAAGAAAAGGGAAAATATGAAGAGAAACTTAGAGAAATGGCACAGAAAGCCAGGGAGAGAAGAGCTGGGATCAAAACTCATGTGGAAAAAGAGGATAGGGAGGCACGTGAGAGGAATGAAATCCAGCATGACAGGCGAAAAGAGAGACAGCATGACCAGAATCTTTCCAGGGCAGCTCCTGATAAGAGGTCGAAACTGCAGAGAAATGAAAATGGGGATATCAGTGAAGTCATTGCTCTCGGTGTTCCTAATCCTTGAACTTCCAATGAAGGTCAGTACGACCGAAGGCTCGTCAACCAATCCAAGGGTATGGACAGTGGATTTGCAGGTGGAGAAGATGGAATTTATAATGTTTATGATCAAGCCTAGAGAGGTGGTAAAGATATGGCCCACAGTAGTTATAGGCCCAGTAAAAATCTGGACAAGGACATGTATGACGATGACCTAGAAGCCAGAATAAAGACCAACAGATTTGTTCCCGACAAAGAGTTTTCTGGTTCAGGCTGTAAGCAGAGAGGCCGAGAAGGACCAGTTCAGTTTGAGGAAGATCCTTTTGGTTTGGACAAGTTTTTGGAAGAAGTGAAACAGCACGGTGGCTCTAAAAGACCCTCAGATAGCAGCCGCCCCATGGAATATGAGCATGAAGGCAAGAAGAGGAGGAAGGACTAGACACAATTTTCTTCAAAGTGAATAAATTATTATTATCTATAACCCTAATGATGCAAGTCATATGGGGGAACACTTTGCAAATGGTCAGGATAAAAACCAAATCTGGCTGCCAGATCCCAGCACTACTTTTTTACTGGAGAATGGAGAGGATAGAAAATTCTACTTTGAAGTATTTTTTTTTAAAGAGTGGATTGTGTTTGTGCTTCTCCCACCTTTCAGCATTTATAGAACATGCTGCCCTACATGCAAAATCAAGACCACTTCCTTTTGTGTGACATTAATAGTTTGGGGTTAATATTTTGTGTGAGAAGAGCTGCATATGAGTAAACGAGGGTGTTCACATATTGTAACAGTCCTGCCAAATAAATTTTGTCCTTATTGTGCTCCGTTTTAATTTGGAGTGGGCAAAGTAAGCTCTTGCTTGGTGCAACTATTTGATTTAAATAAAAATATTTAGACAAAAAAATGAGATATACAATATTTGGGACATATAAAAAATATTTGTTTGTCTGAAATTCAAATTTATCTAGGTGTCCTATATTTTTGTTTACCAAATCTGGCAACTTTATTTCTATGTAGATTAAAAACAAAAATAAGCTTTCATAAAAGCAATGTGCAATTCTGAAGCAGCACTTAACTCATCTGACTTAGTATATTATGTAATTACTTCAATTGGTTAGAATCTAATTAGATTCAAGCAAACGCAAATCAATTTGGGATATTTTGTTCATGTGCATTCTTTATGGATATTTAGCTAGAATGCTAGACAATTTTGGTGTATGGAATATCTTTTACACACAAAATGGAAATATGTAAGACAATAAAAGCAAGTTAGAAGAAAAGGAGTTACTATTAGGTATTAGGTCAGGATCTTCTCACCTAACAATGATCAGGAAGTGAAAACTTATTTCAGTTGTCTGGGTCTAAATTCGTTTTGAGCAACTAACTCAAGATGATTATGATGTAGATGTATTAAAGATGGATATTAGTGGAGGAAGAGGACAGAACTCCACAACACAGCAATTACCCAGAAAATAGACTCAGGAGTTCAGGACCAGAGAAAACCTTGATTAAAAGCAGGTGAAATAGCTGATATTTTTAACTACTCCCCATCGTTTTCAGTCCAGGCCCAGCTCCCTTAATTGCCATTTCTATCATTTAAGAATTCCTGGAATATTTCAAGGTGGGAATGATGATAAATGCTCTGTTTCTGCCAATAAATTCTCAGTTTCTGAGAAGTTTATTTTCTAAATAAAATTTTTAAAATCCCCTTTTCTATAAACAAACTCACAATTATGTTGTAAAGAACAATTCCTAATAATTTTAAAGCTGCCTTTGGAATTTGTGTTAAAACAAATGGAAAATTCACATAATGACTGAAATCGCTTTTTAAATAGCCATGGGCTGAATATGCAAATGATATCATACAGTTGATTATCTCAGATAATAGTATAGTTTGAGAATAGACGAGAGAAACTTCACTAAATTTCACTGATTAGGTAGGTTTTTTATTATGATTTTGTAAAAGTCATTCTCCACCTCCCAGTAAGACCCTTCCACCTTGGGTTTAACTCTCGTTTCTGAAAGTTAGAGCAAAACAAAAAGCAAAACAAAAACAATATGTAAAAATAATCAATATCAAGTTTCTCATTTTAATCTATACTTATGTTAATTTTTAAAAGAATAAGATAAAATTCACAGTGCATTTATTATAATATTTGATCTTCTAATGTGCTTTAATTAGAAATGGAAGGCTATTACCAGGAAGTTGAATTCCAGTCTGTTTTCAACAATTTGTCATGTTAGTAGAAGATTAAACATCAATATATTGAGTAGCAGAATATTCTTAAACCCTGTGGTATTAATGTTAACTCTAACTATAAAGCACTCTTGCCAATGAACAGCAAACATCTCACTTTCCAAACTCATTGACGTATTTTGGAAATAATGTTGTTTGTTATGCAAGATATGTATCACTTTATTTATTTATTTACATTTTTGACATTTTTTCCCAGATTTTATAATAATTTTTTCTTTGTCTTCAATGGTCTCATATGTGAATACACTAAAATACTTTATGGCAAATTATCTGTTAACAAGGGTTTATAAGGATCATTGTGGAAAACTTTAGTTAAATATTGCTCATTACATATTAATACAGATTTTATTACCTAATACACATTACTTTTGCTATAACAAACTTGTCTATAAAGAGTATTATTGAGCAGGAAGCACTTGTTTCTATTTTGATTCTGGCAGTGCTATGGTCGGTCACAATGCAAAAAAAGTCCAGGAATCTAGAAATGTTTTTGATAACACCTTTGAATAAGGGGTGGAAAAAAACTTTTCAATCTGCTATTAATTTTCCAGCAGGAAAATTTAAGGATCTTCCTTTGGCCTGTGAATTGATTACTAATTACTTATTTGACATTTAATAAATTCTAACTGCTATGTTGGATAATGTATAATATAGTTTGTATCCTCAAAGGACTTTCCTATTTATTTGGAAAACAAGACAAAGATTTGTGGCCAAGTCAGGTGTACACTTAACTTTATTAAATAGAACTGCATTATATTATGAAGTGATAAAATCCTAATTTAATTATAATTAAAGAATAAGGTGCTTATAATGTACTAGCTGGAAGTAGAGACAATCAGGGCAAAAGGAATTAGACAAAGTCATCAAAGGTGGCTTCACAGAGATGGTAGGACTTGAGCTATGTCAAAAAGAATATTTAAATGTGAAGTAGGGAGGAAAGCACAATTATTGAATAAGTATTTCTCTAGCCAAGCAGCCTCAGAACCTTGGAATCATCTTTAAATTCTTTTTTTTCCTTTGCCCTCTCATATGGTTTGGCTGTGTCCCCATCCAAATCTCATCTTGATTGTAGCTCCCATAATCCCCATGTTAAGGAAGGAACCTGGTGGGAGGTAATTGAATCATGGGAATGGGTTTTTCCCATGCTGTCCTCATGATAGTGAATAAGCCTCATGAGATCTGATGGTTTTATAAAGGGAGGTTCCCTTGCACGCTGTCTTGCCTCCTGCCAAGTATGACATGACTTTGCTCCTTTTTGGCCTTCTGCTACAATTGTAAGGCTTCCCCAGCCATGTGGAACTGTGAGTCCATGAAACCTCTTTCCTTTGTAAATTACCCAGTCTCAGATTTGTCTTTATTAGCAGTGTGAGAACAGACTAATACAGTAAATTGGTACCAGGAGTGCGGGACTGCTGTAAAGATACCTCAAAATGTGGAAGCGACTTTGGAACTGGGTTATATAGGCAAGGGGTAGAATAGTTTGGAGGGCTCAGAAGAAGACAGGAAAATGGGGAAAGTTTGGAACTTCCTAGAGACTTGGAGGGCTCAGAAGACAGGAAGATGTGGGAAAGTTTGGAACTTCCTAGCTAGAGACTTGGTGAATGGCTTTGACCATAATGCTACTAGTGATATGGACAATAAGGTCCAGGCTGAGGTGGCCTCATATGGAGATGGGGAACTTGTTGGGAAGTGGAGTAAACATCACTCTTGCTATGCAAAGAGACTGGTGGCATTTTGCCCTTGCCCTAGAGATATGTGGAACTTTGAACTTGAGAGAGATGATTTAGGGTATATAGGGGAAGAAATTTCTAAGCGGCAAAGCATTCGAAAGGAAGCAGATCATAAGTTTGAAAAATTTGAAGCCTAATGATGAAATTAAAAACAAAAACCCATTTTCTGGGGAGAAATTCAAGCTGGCTGCAGATATTTGGATAAGTAACAAAGAGCTGAATAATAATTACCAAGACAATGGGGAAAATGTCTCCAGGGCATGCCAGAGATCTTTGTGGCAGTTCCTCCCATCCAGGCCCAGAGGCCTAGGATAAAAAATGGTTTTGTGGGACAGGCCCAGGGCCCTCCTGCTCTGTGCAGTCTAGGGGCTTGGTGTCCTGTGTCCCAGCCACTCCAGCCATGGCTAAAAGGGGCCAAGATACATCTTGGCCCATGGCTTTAGAGAGTGCAAGTCCCAATCCTTGGCAGCTTCCATGTGGTATTGAGCCTGCGGGTGCACAGAAGTCAAGAATTGAGGTTTGGGAACCTCCGCCTAGATTTCAGAGGATATATGGAAATGCCTGAATGTCCAGGTAGAAGTTTGCTGCAGGGGTGGAACACACATGGAGAACCCCTGCTAGGGTAGTGTGGAAGGGAAATGGGGGGTTGGAGCACCCACACAGAGTCCCCATTGGGCCTCTGCCTAGTGGAGCTGTGAGAAGAGGGCCACCTTTCTCTAGACCCCAGAATTGTAGATCCACCAACAGCTTGCGCCACTCACCTAGAAAAGCCTCAGACACTCAATGACAGTCTATGAAGGCAGCTGGGAGAGAGGCTGTACCTTACAAAGCCACAGAGCTGGAGCTTCTCCAGGCCTTGGGAGCCCACTTCTTATATCAGTGTGACCTGGATGTGAGACATGGAGTCAAAGGAGATCATTTTAGAGATTTGAGATTTGACTGCCCTGCTGGATTTCAGACTTGCATAAGGCCTGTAGCTCATTAATTTGGGCCAATTTCCTCCATTTGGAAAGGCTGTATTTACCCAATGCCTATACGTCCATTATATTTAGGAAGTAACTAACTTGCTTTTGATTTTACAGGCTCATAGGTGGAAGGAACTTGCCTTGTCTCAAATGAGACTTTAGACTGTGGACTTTTGAGTTAATGCTGAAATGAGTTAAGACTTTGGGGGACTGTTGGGAAGGCATGATTGGTTTTCAAATGTGAGGACATGAGGCTTGGGCGGGGTCAGGGTGGAATGATATTGTTTGGCTGTGGCCCTACCCAAATCTCATCTTGAATTATAGCTCCCATAATTCCCACATGCCATGGGAAGGGCCGAGTCAGAGGTAACTGAGTCATGGGGACAGGATTTTCCTGTGCTGTTTTCATGATAGTGAATGAATCTCACAAAATCTGATGGTTATATAAAGGGGAGCTCCCCTGTACATGCTCTCTTGCCTGCTGCCATGTGAGATGTGACTTTGCTCCTCATTAGTTTTCCACCATGATTGTGACACCTCCTCAGTCGTGTGGAACAAAGAGTCAATTAAAATTCTTTCCTTTATAAATTACCCAGTCTCAGGTATGTTTTTATTAGCAGCATGAGAACAGACTAATACACCCTCGCATCTAATCATTTGTCAAACTTGTTGGGTTCCACCTCCCCAGCGTCACATCCATCTAATTCTTCCCATTCTCATGATCTCTAGGCTAAGCCCTGTTATCTCAATTAGAGCTCTGAAAGAGCCTTCTAACTCAACTCCTTGGCTCCACCATGTGGTTTGTGCTCCTGGCTCTCCTTTCAACATTGCTGGTTCATGCTTTTAAAACACAATGCAGCCATGTCTCACCCTGCTGTGTTACAAATTAAGTGCAGTCTCAACTCTGGAATTTTATAGTCTCCATAGCAGGATCACAACCCCTTTCAAGGTCTACAGGCCATTGTTTTCCTGCACATATATTTCATACCTGTGATTCATTCAACTCAGTTGCTGTGCTATGTGCAGTCTGCACAACATGTTAAAACAGTTCTTAACTTTAAGAAGAAACCTAGTATATGATGTAATTGCTTGACACAGTTCTAGTTCAGTGGGGTTAGTGGAATGACATGGATACAAACATGGCAGCACAGGAAGGTAAACTTCACCTAGCTGGGAGTAGAGGAGTTGGTTTACAAGGAAAACTTCTAGAAGGAAGTCTTTTTGTTATTAGCTAAAAAGAATAGGCAATTTTTTTTCAATGCTCATCATCATGTGTCAAGTATTTTAGATGAATTGAATCATTTAATTATCACAACAATTTTGTGAAGAAGTTACCATTGTTATCCACCATTTATAGATAAGAAAAAAGCAAAATCCCAAAAAACAAACAAAAAAAGCAAGACACAAAGATGTTAGGCAACTTGCTCACAGCCCTGGAAGTAGAGGTTGATGCTACAGGATTTGAAGCTCAGCAGGCTGGTCCCAGAGTCTGCAGGTTTAATCAGTTTGTTATGCCTTTTTCTTACCTGATTAGCATTATTCTACTTCTGACCTGTTCATATTGTTCCTCCTTGTGATGCTTCCCCCCACCATCCAGACTTGTCTCCTTATTGAATTCCTACTCATCTTTTATGGTTAATTGCAAAGGTAACCTTTACTTATGACCACACAAATGTACCTTTTCTACTATTCTACTCTATAGCTCTTTAAAACTCTTAAGCTATTTATCAAATTCTAACATATATTGTGTTAGTCCGTTCCTCTGTTGCAGGAGCAAAAGAGAGATAAAGGAGGTCCCAGATTCCTTAAAACAACCATATTTCTCCTGGAGTAGCTGAGTGAGAACTCACTACCATCAAGGAGATAGTGTTAAGCCACTCATGATGGACCCATGATCCAATCAACCCATGATCCAAGCACCTCCCACCAGGCCCCACCTCCAACATCGGAAATCACATTTGCAGCTGAGATTTGGAGGGGACAAACATTCAAACCACATCTTACTGTTATGATCTCTACACTTATCTGCTTTTTATGAGATTATAAGCTTCTTGGCTACATCTTTATTCACTCATTCAACTCAGTTACTGTGCTATATACAGCCTACACAACATGTTAAGTTAAGACAGAGTTCTTAGGTTTAAGAAAAACCCTAGTATGGGATATAATTACATTAAACAACTATAATCCAGCGGGTTAGTGGAATGACATAGATACAAACATGGCAGCAGAAGAAGGTGAATTTCACCTAGCTGGAAGTAGGGGAATTGATTGACAAGAAAAACTTCTAGAAGGAGTTAATGTTGAGCTGAGGTTTTAGTATTGAATTGACAGGCGAAGAGGTGGATAATGTAATCAGCAGTGCTACCAGACCATGTTCCTGCATATAGTAGGTTCTTAACAAATATGCATAATCAAATTAAAATTGTTGCATGAGTTTTCCTGTTTGTCATTCATATATTCTGCTGCCATGCAGACACAGTGAGAAGGACTTTAAAGCCATTGATCAGAAAAGATTTTATAAAAATGAAAAGTTTCATTTTTTTGAAATCTTCTGTCAAGCAGTCTCACAATTGCACATCATGTTTAATAGTTTGGCAAATATTATGGGCTTTGTAGCTTTTATTTTCTTTAAAACCTCTGTATTTTTTAAGAGATTGCTAGATAAATACATGATAACACTCCATGCAGAGTGCACAGAACAGAACATTCAAGGATAAATCCTAACAAGCTGAGGGGATAAAAGATTTTTAAAAAATCAACTTGCATTTCAGGTTTGTCTGGGCAAAAAAAAAAAAGAATAAAAAGAATAGAAATGGCTTTTATTTAGTCCATTCAATAATTCAAATTACTAGAGAACGGTAGTGGTGTAGTCCCCAGGCAGAAAATTTTCCCATTTATCTTTAAAAATAATTTTTTACGCCAATGGTCTATTTCTACCACTTAATGAAAGCTGAAGATCGATGCTTCCCTGGTGAGCACAAAGAGCTGGCCAAATGTGACTGCAACACAGGTGACACGTGTCGATACCTGTGGAATTATACAGCATAATAAAAATAGGCAGCCAGAGTTGGCTCTGGTGTTTTAACATTAAAAATATATTGTGAAGATATGAGAGAATGTCTGCTCCCAAAGATTTTTGTACTAGGAAAAGTACTGTAGATATTTCCAGTATAAATGTACTTATATACTTTTTAAAAAATAATATTGGCAAAAGTGTCTATAATATTGAACGTATGCATAAGATTTTTACATGAAATTTATTTAAATAACTTTTTGTTAACATAGTATTAAAGAAAAGAACAGTACTTTCCATAGCATATGCCCACATTTGTGCTTTAATCATAGCAACCTCGTTTTCCAAAGGTTTATTTACATAAGTGCTTTCTTTGTAAATGTTACATTAGAAAAAAATATACACATTCACATAACCTTTTAAATCAACGACTGCTGGCAAAATGAATGGAGGAGACCAAAGAAATGTGCCAAAGTGGTTTGGAAATGTAGTTAGCCTTAGTACTGTTTATAGAATTTATTTTAACTTTGATGCCTGATTACATTGCAACACTTTTTCAAGAATCCATCTGGTGCTATAAGTATAGTGGGTAATCTGTGCTGAAAAGGGAATTTGGAAGGTGTTAAGTACATTGCCTCATGTGGATCTTTGACTAGGCTTTTCAGGCAGATGTACTTCTGAGTGATTAAAATCTGGTGAACCTGACCTTACCTCTTCATCTTGTGCACGGGAGGCCAGCTTTTCCAGAGTGGGCCTCCACACCAGGGCCTTTTTAGTGGATGTTAATGAGAACAAAGAAACCTCCTCCTAACATGGCGAAAGGTCTTGTCATCAGACAGACTATTTTTCACTTTCTAGATGCATTATTTAAAGGAGCTGATGAAATTGACCCATTGTTTTGATCTTGGATGAACAAAGTCTGCAAAGATAATGCTAGAAAAAAAACAGCGGGAGCAGTCATAAGCTTCCTAATGAATAAGGGAAACTTTTAATTAGTCCTTCAAATTATTTTTAAAATTATCAAACTCACTTTTATCATCCAGATGTCATATTTTCCCAATTCACTTGGTAAATCTTTTCTTTGGTTTGGTTTGTTAATATGGACTTAAATGTTGTAATTGAGTGATGAAAAACAGTTATTTTCACTACTTAAGCTCTTGATTATCTTTATAGATGCTTTACTTTAGAAATACAAATATGTTTAAAACTGGGAGAGATACCAGCAAAACCTATTTCAATCACTTTTCACGTTGACTTTCTGAGGGTAATTAAAGAAAATTCTTCCTCTATTATATTCTTTTTTTTTTTTTAACCCTCTGGGCCAAATTCTTTGTCTAGATCACACTACCATCTGTTTTCATTTGTTTGGTATTTAGTTACAATTGTTTCACAGGGTATATTTTTGAATAATAATTAATAGAAGTAAATCAAACCCTTCAGAGAAATAATTCTCATATGTGGAATAGAAAAACCAGATGAATATATATCTGGAAATATCAAGTTAATTTTCAAAGTAAGGACTAGGGATTTTGCCTTGTGGCCTTGATCAAGGTCGATAGGACTCATGTGGGTAAGTCTTGGCACAGTGCTCTGAAAATGCTATCTCCCACCAAAAGCTAAGGAAACGGGAACCAGGTAAAAGATATCAAGAAAACACAGGGGCATAAAAGGAAGAAAACCTAGTAACCCATATTTTGTAGAGCTAGAATAAGATGCTGTGTTAAATCATTTAGTATTTTTGGCATTATATTGGAGGTAAAATTTTATACTCCAAAGCAACCATGACTAATTCTTCTACCTGCTGTTCCCTGGGTTTCTATATTATTTCACTGCTGTTTTCTTTCCTTGGCTCTGCTGACGGCAGCTTTCCTCTTTTGGGAAAAAGTGATGAGAAGTCCAATTTTTCATTTTTCAGTATGGTCTAAAAATTTCATCTGCATGCTGATCTCGCTTTGAAACCGGTGGAGTCTCTGACCCTGGAAGAAGTATTTAACTAAATGAGAAACAGCTTGTGGGAAAATGACAGGGGAATCATTTTATCATGCTAATGTACATTTCAAATCCAAATGCAAAACATGATGGTCAATAGAGGCAAAATCATCTGACGAAGGCCATAATGCCAGGAAATATTATGTCAAAAACTCATTCAGTTCGTGGTAGCCAGTGTCTCAATTAGACATAGAGGGTAATAAAAAAAGCAAATGTTAATGTCATTAAATTAACGAAATTAATGTTGAGTTACTATTATTTAGCATAATTCAATACTTGTTTGAACTCTTAATGAACAGTTTAACAGGATCTGTAATTTTTTATTGCCTATGGCTAGAAATAGCTTTGCAGAATTACAAATAGTACATCTTATTACATTATATTATAGAAGGTTATCTGTATTACTTATATGTTATTATAGAATGATAATTATTTGCAGGCATAGTCAGAAACATGGTCATCCCCTGAGAACATTATTTTCCTTACAGATCTGTCCAGTGGAAGACTCACTCCCTAAGATTTTTCACTTTTTTTGAAATAGGAAGTGTTACCATTCTCCCAGACTTACATTTTACTTTAAAATTTACAAAAACTTTTACAACATGAATCTGAAACCATTTGCTACCCTTCTGTATCTTTTTTGTCATTTGCCTTTCATTAACATTGGTGTAAAGTAACTTTACATAAATAAAAAATGTAAATTCTCGTTTACATTTCAGGGATTTATTGAGGACATTGATTCCCATCTCAGTCTTTCTTATCTCTCCACCTTCTATTATCCTGTGTGATTTCACCACATAAATCTCCCCCAAATATTCAGACTCTTATCACTCCTTATTTACTCTATACCATGACTCATATCTCCATGAATTTTGCCCTCCCCTGAAATTGAGCATCCACACATTAGGATTAGAAAGCTTAACCTCCATTACGTTTTTTTCTGAGTACGGCATCATTTCTTTTCAGACATGCCTGCACACCTATTCTTTGATCTTATTGAAACTTTCAGTCCCTTGACACCCAACTATTTCTTCTAGCCTCTGGATTTATTTTAGACATTCCTTCCTTTTCAAAACACATAGTTCATCACTTCAAGAGTCCTTTAGCTACCAGCCTCAATTCCTTTGTCTCCTTGCCTTTCTGTGTCCTTCCCTATAATCTTGCAAACTTTTAAAGCTTGTCTTCTTCTTCCTGTGTACAAGGACAATCACAATATTTAACAGCTACTCTCTCATTTATTTCAACAATTATGTCGATCCTTCCTTGAGCATATAAAGCACCTAAGTCTGCAAGCTCCCCTGCAGACTTAGACCACTGCAATCTTGATTCCTATTTCAAAGAGACAAGTAGAAGCCACGAGGCAGGAACTTAAAGCACATTAAAAGCACACAGAAAAAAAATACCACATGCTAAAACACATTGAAAACACACAGATAAATGCACAAGAAATAAAAAATGTATCTCAAGATTACACACTACATTATATGTCATCAGTTTATCTTTATAATAACCTTGTGTGTGTCCATGTTTAAGCCTTAACTTGACCAGTGAAATTCAGGCTCAACAATATTGAGGGTTTTGTCTAATGTCACACTGCTAGTGGTAGAGATCAAGCCATTCATTCCACCATATTTTGTTAATTATCTTTTCACATGCAGATTTTCAAATGAAAAGGTATGCTCCTTATTCATTGTATTTATCACAACGCTTAGCCCAAAACCTTATAAATAATTATATATTCTATATATTTTACAACAAAGCAGTATATAAAAGCTATATGCTTTATGGCAACAATATCCATTTCTTGACTAATCATGAAAATTCTAATTGGACACTATTGCCCTTAAAATAAAGTGAAGAAGTGACACTTATGGGATTGTCTGCCTTTATTCTTAATTTTTTCCTTCAGTTTGCAGTTATGTACAACTACAATCTTGCCATCCAGATAGACTAAAGGGATAAAACAATGTCTACAGGAAAGATACACATGTGGAAATCATTAGAATCCTGTGGAAATTATTTAAGATTTTGAGCTCAGGTAAGAGGCACATAGGTTATTTATTGTACGTTATTTATTTTACTCTTGCCTTTTAGACACAACTTGGTGTTGCTAGCAAATAAGCTGACTAATCTAAAATGTGAAAATTCTATGGTGGAATCTGGGTTTTAACCATGACACAATGATCTGGTACTTTAAATGCTGCACACATAACATATAATCATGCAAACTACACTAACAAAATCCAACTTAAGGAAGTGTAACAGAAACCGCTTTCTAATGGCAGCCAATGAAGGTTGGCATAATGTTTTTAATGTTTAAAATGAGTAATGGTTACATTACTGAAATGCAAAACTATACTGCTGACTCTTAATGACTTTCTTGACTGTTAAAAGATTTCCCTCACATTCTCCAAATGCCTGAAAATATAGAAAAAGAAAAATCTGAAATACTAAGATTATATTATAAACTACACCTGGAGAAAATGTTTCCAGTGGTCCTAAAACCACTATGTTACGCAAATAAAACAATTTTACTTTAAAAAATCTCAGGCCGAGCATGGTGGCTTGGGCCTGTAATCCCAGCACTTTGAGAGGCCAAGGCGGGCAGATCAGAAGGTCAAGAGATTGAGACCATTCTGGCCAACATGGTGAAACCCTATCTCCATGAAAAATGCAAAAATTAGCTGGGCGTGGTGGCGAGCGTCTGTATTCCCAGCTACTCAGGAAGCTGAGGCAAGAGAATCACTTGAACCCAGGATGCGGAGGTTGCAGTGAGCTGAGATTGCACCACTGCACTCCAGCCTGGTGACAAAAACAAAACAAAACAAAACAAAAACAAAACAAAACAAAACAAAAACCTCATGAAGAGAATTTATTTCATGAATCAAAGTATCTAAATGGAGATATAAAAAATACTGTAATTTTTTAAAGTTTCTCTTCCATTTCTAATAGATATTTATCAATACATTAAATCAAAGATATTTTTTCCAAATTACTTTTCTTACACAGTTGTGAAATTATTATTTATAGATATTGCTTTTCAGTCCTATTGGGGATATTGCTTTTCCATGAAACAACAATGCAATAACATTACTCTTGCCTGAAGTATTAACAGCTCAAAAGTAATTTTTCTGCTTTAATTTTTTTCTGCTAGTTTTTCGGATGTCATTGCTCCTCCATTCTCAGCAAGTGTCATGCTGATTGAATGCATTTTGATAAACTCTTTTAGCCTATGTTAAGTGTGCATCTTTATTTTACAGGATAAATTGCACCAAAAAGATTTAATACACATTTTAAATCCAGGACATTCTTAAGAGAAATACTTTGATGCCAAGATAGTAGTGTTCTGATTGAAAATTGATACTCGTGTTATTTACTGAGTAAGTATTCAAGAACATTTTCTTTCATAAGATAACGTACAAAGAAAAGGAAACCACATTAGCAAAAGTGTGGCTGAATTTTAAAACCACCCTGTGCAGTGTGAATCAAGTTACTAATTGCCTAATATGATATACAGTCTGATACAGGTTGAGAAATGTTGGAAATCTCAACCATAAAACTGATGTCATTAAACCATTATAAGCAGAACACTGTGCATCTTTGTCCTATTAACATACATAATTAGAGTCCCTTTGTTCATTTCATGGCAATTATAATATTTTTCCAATTGCACCAGCCAGATCATTTGCATTCCTTTACATTCTGTAGTATCAGCTCATCTAATGAGTATCAGCTCATTAGATGTATTAATAAAGAATTGTTAAATATGAGGTGACAAGAGGATCAACAAATGCAACAAATGACTGTATTTTGCTATCAGTAGGGGAAAACTGTTGAAGGTATTAGAAAGAACTAGGCCAGATGGTGAAGTGTTTTATCAGAGTTTAAATTACATTGAGGTAGTTTGATATATAGAGTAATACCTGCTAAAACGTTAGAAACAAAATCACAATAAAATCACATCTAACTTCAGAAATATGTGCCTGTCCTAGGGTTGGGTATTGTTGCAAATATATCCCTTTCTGCTGTGATAGTATTGGGAAAGATATAGGGGTTTACATGTAATCATTTTACTTTGAATTAAATTGATAGCTTGTTGCATCAGGATTGGCAGCAGCAGTAGCAGACTTTGCCAGTATTATATTCTAAGATTTAAAAAATGACTCTCCAGAGCGATTATGAGGCAGATACAAAATTATACATCTTAGAGTGAATGACTCCTCTGGAAATATCTTTTTGACTGGTATGCTCTTAGGTCCATCTGACTTTCATCTGATAACTCTATTAATTGTTTATGTGAATTTTTTTCATCTAATAAGCAGATAGAAATTTCGTTTTGAGAAAATCTCACCCACCTCAAAATCCTTACTCTTCATCCAATTATATTTTGCTGGACTGAATTTCAAAGAGGAGTCTTGGATGCATCATAGTGAATATGCATAATATCAAGAAAAGGGATTTAATTTGGCAGAACAAGTAAAAAGTAAACACAGAGATTTTCAAATTGGTAAAATTTGCCTGGTATTGATTGATTTATTTTTTTATGGTTAAATAGTACTCCACTGTGCACATATAACACATTTTCTGTATTCATTCTTCTGTTGATGGACACTTGGGTTGCCTCCAAATCTTAGTGATTATAAACAATGCTACAACAAACATGGGAATGCAGATATCTTTTTGATATACTAATTTTCTTTCTTTTGGATATACACCGACAGTGGGATTGCTGGATCATATGGTAGCTCAATTTTTAGTTTTTTGAGCAACCTCCAAACTGTTCTCCACAGTGGTTGTACTAATTTACATTCCCACCAACAGTATACAAGAGTTCCCTTTTCTCCATATCCTTGCCAACATTTGTTTTTGTCTCTCTTTTGGATATAAACCATTTTAGCTGGGGTGAGATGTTATCTCATTTTAGCTTTCATTTGCATTGTTCTGATGATTAATGATGTCGATCACATTTTCATATGCCTGCTTGCCATTTATATGCTGTCTTTTCAGAAAAATCTAGTCAAGGTTAGCCCTTGGATGAAATGTTTTGTAAATATTTATTAGATCCATTTGTTCTATAGTACAGACGAAGTCTAACTTTTCTTTGTTGATTTTCTGTATGGAAGATCTGTCCAATCCTGAAAGTGGCATGTTGAAGTCTCCAGTTATTATTGTACTGGGGCCTGTCTCTCTCTTTAGCTCTAATAATATTTCCTTTACATATCTGGGTGCTCTAATATATATATATGGGTGTATCTACATTTAAAATTGTTATATCCTCTTCCTGAATTGACCTCTTTATAATTATCAGTATAGAGTGACCTTCTTTGTCTCTTATAGTTTTTGTCTTAAAATCTATTCTGTCTGATGTAAGTACAGCTTCTTTTTTGCTGTTTGTTTCCATTGGCATGGAATATCTTTTTCCATCCCTTTATTTTCAGTCTGTGTGTGTTTATAGGTGAAGTGGGTTTCTTGTAGGCAACAAATCCATAGGTCTTGTTTTTTTCATCCACTCAGCCAGTCTACGTCTTTTAACTGGAGAGTTTAGTCCATGTACATTCACCGTTGTTATTGAGAGGAAAATACTCCTGTTATTTTGTTATTTGTTTTCTGGTTGTCCTACAGTCTTTTCTTCATTCTTTGCTTTCTTTCCGTCTTCCTCTAGTGAAGGTGATTTTCTCTAGTTTTATGATTTAGTTTCTTGCTTTTTGTTTTTTGTATATCCATTGTATGTTTTTTTTGGTTTGATGGTATCATGAGGCTTGCAAATACTATCTTACAACTCATCATTTTAATCTGATAGCAACTTAACGCTATTTGCATAAACAAACAAATAAGCAAAAATAAAACTAATAAAAACTCTATGCCTTAACTTCATCCCCCTGCTTTTTAACTTTTTGTTGTTTCTACTTATGTATTATTGCAATAACTAGGTCTTGAATAGTTGTTGTAGTTATTACTTTTGATTGGTTTATTATTTAGTCTTTCTACTTAAGAGTAGTTTACACATCACAGTTAAAGTGTTATAATATTCTGTGTTTCTCTGTGTACTTATGATTACTAGTGAGTTTTGTACCTTCAGGTGATTCTTTATTGTTCATCAATGTCCTTTTCTTTCTTGTAGCACAGGTCTAGTGTTAATGAAATCTCTCAGCTTTTGTTTTCCTGGGAAAGTCTTTATTTCTCTTTCATGTTTGAAGGAAATTTTTGCCAGATATACTATTCTAGGGTAAAACTTTTTTCCTTCAGCACTTTAAATATATCATGCCACTCTTTCCTGGCCTGTAACAATTTCTGCTTTGCTCTTTATTTTTTCATGCTATGGTGAACACCTGGAGATACATTTATTTTTATTTTTATTTTTGACTTATAATGCCATAGGTTACTTTTATTTATGTTTGGGCCACATATAATTAGAATCATATGTTATGTATTCTTTCGGGTATGGCTTTCTTTTTTATTGTTTTTTATTATTACTTTATTTTATTTTTATTTCTATTTTATTTTCAGTTCCAGGATACATGTGCAGGATGTGCAGGCTTGCTACATAGGTAAACATGTGCCATGGCAGTTTGCTGTACCTATTGAGGTTCTTTTTAAGTATTTCAATATCTTTGTTGAATTTATCTGATAGAATTTTTAATTTATTCTCTGTGTTGTTCTGAATTTCTTTGAATTTCCCCAACGCAGCTCTTTTTAATTCCTTGTCTGAATGGTCATATATCTCTGTTTCTCCAGGATTGGTCCCTGATGCCTTATTTAGTTCATTTGGTGAGGTCTTATTTTCCTGGATGATGTAGACATTCTTCAGTGTCTGGGGATTAAAGAGTTAGGTATTGAGAAAAGAGGCAAGATTTCCAATTAGAAGTAGTCTATGGTGTGTGGCACTCATGGAGAGAAATAAAAGGGGTGAGTGAATATAACACCTTTAACTGAAATATTCATGTACTTGTGTTGGGAATAATCAGGAAAACAACTCGACCCATGGAGAATGAAGAAATGCAGGGCAGGGTGATGTCACACCTGGGAGCAACACGAAGCCAAGAGAACCCCCACCCCTAGACAAGGGAAGCAGTGGGTGAATGTGCGACCCCAGGAAACCACAGATTGGGAGATCCCCTCATAAGCCCACGCCACCAGGAACTTGGGTCCAACACACAGAGCTGTGTGAGACCCAGGAACTTTACATACTCTGGCCCTGAGATCCCCAACAGAGGTGACTAAAACTCAGGCAAGGTGGGAGGTCTGTACATATCCCTGGGAAGGGGGCTGAATCCAGGGGGCTGAGCAGTGTCTGTCTGCAGACCCCACTTCCCCACTTCCAACTTCCTTGCAGGCCCCATGGAATGGGGCTTATCCACCTCTCAAGATAAGACCTGCTGGCTTAGAATTCTAGCCAGTCACTGGCAACAAGGCAGAGCCTACCTGAGATGGGATGGGGCCCCTTGGTGGGGAGGGGCAGGCTGCCAGCTTTGCTGTTTGGTTGACAGCCATTCCAGTCTATGGGCTTTGGAGCATCCAAACAGTGCAGATGAGGAAGGGTCCTCTCAGCACAGCACAGCTGCTTTGCCAGAACATAGCTACACTGTTTCACTGAGCTGGATCTCAATTCACTTCTCACTAGGTGGGATCTCCCAGCTGGGGCCTCCAGCTACCTCCACCCACCTGTATTCTATGGACAGAGCTCTGATCTCTCCCTGGGATAGAGTGCCCAGGGGGAGGGGTGAGCTGCCATCTTGGCTGTTTGGATAACTCAGCCATTCCAGCTTGTGGTCTTTGGAGAGTCCAAGCTGTCCACGGCAGCTTGGCGAAGCTTTCTATTCCACCATCTTGATCCCTGCCTGGTATTGATTTATGTCAAAATGTTTTTCTTCACATTTGTTTCTACTTCAGACATCTCAGTGTTTCCTAGAGTGCCTGGTAAGCATTCTTTCCTCCTCAACACCACTACTGGGGGTTAACATTATCAATGTTAATCCAGTATTTATTGGTACAGGAGCAAATTAATCTGATAATATATTTATACTGAATTATAAAGGACTGGATATGTTATACTTCTCAAAATTGTAATTAAAGAATAGATTTTCAAAAGTCCTAGAGAGAAGACTAATTAAAGGAAGAAAAACATCACTAACAGTGGAGGAATTCTGTGGACCTTGGGAGTCAAATAGCAGTCATTTAATTCCATTATGCAGTCAGCATTACTCTGCTTATGCATAAAATTTGTGTTAATATACCCTATCTTTTAAAAAGTTCAATTAGTACATATAGTTATTAGTATTTTTAGTAATAAAGCATAAACTTGAGTTTAAAGGTAATTATTGTATTGTCACATCATTATTTCTTCTGAATCTTTACAAATTAGTTTCCAGAATAATGAACTTTTTCTTTTCATGTATGTTCTTTTTTCTCCTATAATCCAAACGCGAATTTCTTTCTTTCTATTTATAAGCTGTAGTTAATTTCCTCATGGCATTGGGCAGGACACATAGTAATTTATCCTTGTATGGGGGAAAGTAAGGGAGGAGAAAAAGAGACACTGCTTGGTAATCCGGGGAATTCTGGATCCAAGACTACCAAGGCGTTACCTCTACAAGTCTGCAACAGTCATAGCATTACTGGGCTTGGGCTTCCTCCTAATGCAGACTCAGCGGCAGTGACCAAAGACTTAGATCACAACACTCAATTTTCATTGGCCTTCTCAAGAGGTCAGTCACAAACAAGCCCAGACTGTGAAGATTACAAGAAACACCTAACTCTTCAATGCCTAGATATTGATAAACATCCACAAGCATCAACACCATTTAGGAAAACATGACCTCAACAAACAAGCTAATAAAAGCTCCAGCGACCAATTCTACAGTGACAGAGATATGTGACTTTTCATACAGATAATTCAAAATAGCTATTTTAAGGAAGCTCAACAAAATTCAAAATAACAGAGAAGGAATTCTGAATCCTATCAGATAAATTTAACAAACAAATTGAAATAATTTTTTAAAAATCAAGCAGAAATTCTAGAACTGAAAAATGGAACTGACATACTGAATAATGCATCAGAATCTCAACAGCAGAATCGATCAGCAGAAGAAAGAATTAGTGAGCTTGAAGATAGGCTATTTGAAAATACAGAGAGGAGACAAAAGAAAGAATAAAAAGAATGAAGCACACCAACTTGTCAATAAATGTGCAAAGTTATTTTATTTTAACATTCTTTTATTTCATATACATTTCTGGTTCTTTGATTTCTCCTGTGAACTGCTTGTGACATCTTACCAGTTTACCTTATTCTGTTAATGAGTTAAATACACTTTTGACATGTATGCATTTGGTATTTGTATAATAGACATGCAGCGTTTTTTGTTTTGTTTTGTTTTGTTTTTGAGACGCAGTGTTACTCTGTTACCCAGGCTGGGATGCAGTGGCACAACCTCATCTCACTGCAACCTCTGCTTCCCATGCTCAAGTGATCCTCCCACCTCAGCCTCCAGAGAGCTGGGACTACAGGTGTACGCAATCATGCCCAGCTAACTTTTGTGTATTTGTAGAGATGGGGTCTTGCCATGTTTCCCAGGCTGGTCTTGAACTCGTGAGCTCAAGCCATCTGCCCGCCTTGGCTTCCCTAAGTGCTGGGATTACAGGCGTAAGCAACTGTGCCTGGCCAGATATGCAGGTCTTTTAAGATTTGTCACTTAACATTGCAAAAGCACACAGAGCATCTTCTTTTGTAACAAATAGTAACAGTCTTATATTGGTTGGGCCACATTACAAAAGCAGGTATAAATTGAAGTAAATTATAGTAAATTATATTACTTGTAACAGATCTCTCTTCATATTTCTTGTTTTGTACTTCATAAGGTGAGTATTCCCTGGCTTTAAGAATAAAAACTAAATACTAAACTAAGAAGGAGTTTTTAAATAATTACCATTATATCTGATAAAGTAATGTGTTCTCACTGTATATTTTTATATGAAGAAATAAGATATTCAATTTAATTCAAATAAACTGAGTTCAATTCAAATCCACATACCTCTACAGGTGTTCTGTAGTTGTTGCAAAGATGCTTTAAATTTAAAAAAATAAAATTATCCTTTTCATCCACATTAGGTATGTTTTGTGCAGTTTTTAGAAATTCTTATGAAAATTATTTCGTAATTACAAGGTACTTTTCAGATTTGTATATAAGCAATAACCAGTAACCAATTACTAACATTTCTCCTGGGCAGTGTCTTCTTATAAAAAAGAAAATAGTTTTTTACCTGTGGTCTTACTCAGACATAGATATTTTTCAGCTATTTATGCCAGTCCCTTAGCCCTCATTAGCACCAAATTGTTATTCACAATGAAGAGAAAATATTTACCAATGGAAAACATGTTGACATAGTGAAATGATCCATTCTAGCTATTAAATTCTGAAAGATAAGACTAAATATACAGGTTTCTAATTTGAGGAGATATTTTCATGCTCAATTGCAACTGTTTGAAAATCTTTTAAGGAAGGAGGTACTTATATTTGTAATTACCTTGACTGAATATAAACAATACACAAATACTTCATTAGGCAATTTCTTATGACTTTTTTTTTTTTTTAAAGAAAAGCATACGGTTTTGTATATCTAATGCTCTGGCACCTTGAAATGGAAGGCATCAAATATTAGTCACCTCTAGCTGCTATAATGAAATACCACATGAATTTCTTGTAAATAACAGAAATTTATTTTCTTGTCGTTCCGGAGGCTGGTTACAGGAGAAAGTTCTTCAGCGGTGTTTTGTGAGATTTGGTGCACCCATTACCCGAGCAGTATACACTGCACCATATTTGTGGTCTTTTATCCCTCCCACTCTTTCCCCCAAGTCCCCGAAGTCCATTGTATCATTCTTTTTTTTTTTTTTTTCGAGACAGAGTCTCGCTCTGTCACCAGGCTGGAGTGCAGTGGCGTGATCTCGGCTCATTGCAACCTCCACCTCCCAGGTTCAAGCAATTCTCCTGCCACAGCCTCCCGAGAAGCTGGGACTATAGGCGTGGGCCACCACGCCCAGATAATTTTTGTATTTTTAGTAGAGACGGGGCATCACCATGTTGGCCAGGATGGTCTCGATTTCTTGACCTTGTGATCTGACCGCCTCGGCCTCTCAAAGTGTTGGGATTACAGGCGTGCGCCACCGCGCCCGGCCCATTGTATCATTCTTATCCCTTTGCGTCCTCATAGCTTAGCTCCCGTATATCAGTGAGAACGTACGATGCTTGATTTTCCATACCCGAGTTACTTCACTTAGAATAATAGTCTCCAATTTCATCCAGGTCAGTGCAAATGCGTTAATTCGTTCCTTTTATGGCTGAGTAGTATTCCATCATATATATATATACTACAGTTTCTTTATCCACTCATTGATTGATGGGCATTTGGGTTGGATCACTTCTCCACTGCTGGTGGGAATGTAAATTAGTGCAGCCACTATGGATAACAGTGTGGAGATTTGTTAAAGAACTAAAACTAGAACTACCATTTGATCCAGCAATCCCACTACTGGGTATCTACCCAGAAGAAAAGAAGTCATTATTTGAAAAAGATACTTGCAGGTGCATGTTTATAGCAGCACAATTCACAATTGTAATTGTATTTCTTTAAGCGTGTCTTTTCAATATCTCTCATGTTTCTGGTATAGATGGTATATATGTTAATCTTGTTCCTGAGGTCTGTTTTTTATTTTTGTTATTAAAGTGGGAATTAAATAGTTTTGTAGTGCATATAAATTTAAAAAAATGTTCACATAAGCATATTTGCCAATCATCTCAAAATGCTATATTCTCCTTCACGGTTTTGAAAATAATTCAGGGTTTTCTCTTCCTCATTGCTTTCCCACCAACTGACAGTATGATTTTCTTAGTCATTTTACTGACCTTTGAAATTACTCCTTTGAGGTCTTCTAAAAAATTTTATGGGCTCTGCTGCTTTTTGGTGGCCTCCTTGTATCATTTATTCTATTACAGTATGACTTACAAAAGGAAGCACATAAATTGACCCATATACATATCCTATCATTGGGGAGTTTCTATGCAAATGTTATTTATTGGAAGCTATTACTAAGAATTGTAAGAAAAATAATTGGTATTGATGCAGCTAGTATGGTTCCTGTAATTATCATACTCAGCCACATAAATCATAGCTATATGTAGCCAAAGATCCATGAACAAAATTTCCAGTAACATCATTATAATTCAAAAGGCAGACTTTTGGAACCAGACAGACTTGAATTTAAATTCTAGCTTTACCACACATGAATTTAACCTTGTGGAAGGTTAACCTATCTAAACTCCTGTTTCTTCATTGGTAGCTGATAAAATTAAGGATCATGTATATAACCACCTAGTAGAGTTGTTTAAGAAACTGTTAGAATTCCATAAATTGTTAGTATTAATGAGTTTTTGTTGGACATGTGTTAGGCTAGGCTACTCCTTGACCTTCATAGAGGTATGGATTATGACACAAATTCTAAACTGTAGGTAGGCATGGCTTTGTAGGAAGTATTAAAATAGTAAATATTTTATTTTTATAAGATAAATGTAAACCTTTTAAAAGTTTCATTACATTTGTATTTATGAAATACCATCCTATATCAACTATAGAGAGAAGATCGCAAGAAGGCAATAGTGGCAGCAGAGGCTCCAGTTAGGAGGCTACTACTAGTCCAAATACATTGCGATAAAAACTTGGCAAAAGGTGCTGGTAGTCTGATGAAATAAAGTAGATAAATTTTAGAGGTATTTATAAAATAATTAAAGAATATTCAATAATAGGAGATATATTACCCAATAGAGTGGAGATTCAAAGAAAACTCCGAAAGTTTTTTGCTAAAGCAACATTTGGCTGTGCTATCATTTACTAAGAAAGAAAACAAGAGAGTAAAATCAGGTTTGAGGATGAAGTGAATTTATTCCTTTTTGATTGATACATAATTGACATGTAATAAAACCCACAATGTTAAGAGTTCGGTTTGATGTGCTTGACTATTTTAGGCACTGGTGTTATCACAACACAAGACAACAGATAGAACATTCTCAGAAAATTTTTTCATGTCCCTTTCCAGTCAGTTTCAAGCCTTCTTTCCATGCAATAATTTTCTCACTTTGCCATTCTAGTAGGTGTGAAAAGATAGCCCTTTTTTTTGGTTTTAATTTGTAATTCCCTGATCACAAATGATGTTGAGTGCCTTTTCACGTGCTATTTTCCATTTGAATATCCTATTTTGGGAATTGTCTATTGAAATAATTTGTCTAGTTAAACTTGAACTAATCATCTTATTGTTTGCTGTAGGAGTATTTATATATTCTAGATATAAATGTTTTGTCATATCTATTTCTTGTGAATATTTTTTCCAGTCTGTGGCTTATCCATTTTTAAAATGGAATCTTTGCATGAGCAGACATTCTTCAATTAATCAATTGCACTTATTTTAACATTTGTGATTTTTTGTCCGTTCTGATAAAAAAAACTTGCCTGTTCTAAGGTTATGAAGCATTATAGTATGAATTTTTTGGAAGTTTTATGGTTCTGGGTTTTTAAATTTAGGCCTATACTATGGTTTGAATGTGTTTCCTAAAGTTCGTGTGTTGAAAACTTAATCCCCAATGCAACGGTGTTCACATGTGGACCTTTAAGAAATGATTGGGTCATGAAGGCAGAGATGAATTAATGCTGTTATCATGGGAGTGAATTCCTGATAAAAGGATAAGTTTGGCTCCCTCTCCCAGCTTCTGCTTCTCTTGCATGCATGCACATGCCAGTTCTCTCTTGCCCTTTCACCTTCTGCCATGAGAAGATGCAACAATAGGAAGAAGGCTCTCACAAGATGGGAGCCCCTCAACCTTGGACTTCCCAGCCTCCAGAACCATAAGAAATACATTTATGTACTTTACAACTTGCCCAATGTCAGGTATTCCATAATAGCAGCACAAAAAGAACTGATAGCCTATAATTTACTTCTAACTTACTGTTTTGTATAGTGTGAAATAGGAGTTTCATTTCATATTTTTCTTATGAATATTTTTAGTTGTTTCATCAACATCAGTCAAAAAGAAAAAGAAAACACCTTTTCTTACCCAATTTATTTAGCAATTGACTAGAAATGTGTGTCTATTTCTGGACTCTTTTTTCTGCTCATTGATTGCTTTGTCCATCTTACGCCAGTATCACACTGTCACAATTATTGTAGCTGCATTGTTAGTTTTGAAATCAATTTGTCTTACTCTAACTCTGTTCAATTTTTTTAAAGATGATTTTCGATATTCTAGGTCTTTGCTTTTCCATATGAACTTTATAATCTTTTTACCAATTTCTACTAGAAACCTACTTGAATTTTGTGAAAGATCATATTGAATCCATAGGACAATTTTGAAATTAACATCTAAAAATATTGAGCTTTCCAACTTATAATCATGGCAAATCTGTATCTTTATTTAAGTCTTAAATAATTTCCTTAGGCAATGTTATTTTTTTAATATAAAGGTTGTATATATATTTTGTTGCATTTAATTGTAATATTTAATTTTAATTTTTATTGTGACTTTCAGTGGTGTTTGTTATTAATGTAGATATAAGTACAATTTACTTTTATATATTTATCTTGAATTCTGTGATCTTCATCAATTCACTTGTTAGTCTTAGTTATTTTTGTAGATGCTACGTGCTCTACATATACAATTTTATTATCTTCAAATAAATACATTTTTACTTATTTTCTGATATTTATCTTTCTACTTATTTTTAAACATTTTAAACTTTTATTTCATTGGCTGGACATTCAGTACAATGCTGAATAGAAATAGTGAATGTAAATATTCTGGTCTTGTTTTCTATCTTAGAGGAAAGAGCTTACCATTTCATGATAAACTATAATGTTAACATTAGAATTTTCATAAATTCTCCTTATCGGATTAGAAGAGTTTACTCCTATTCTTATTTTGATGAATTGTTGCTGTTTGTTAATAATGAATGGGTGTTGAATTCTGCCAAGTGCCTTTTCTGCCTTTCTTGAGATGGTTGGATGTCTTTCTTTTTTATTGTGTTAATATATTTTGGGGGATCTGAGGTTAAGTGAGGTCATAGAATGGGGCCCTAATCTGATAGGACTGAAGTACTTATGAGAAAGGGACATTAGAGCACTTTCTCTCTTCATGAGTATGCACAGAGAAAAGGCCATGTGAAAACATGGCAAGCAGGTGCCTTTTGCTAGTTGAGGAGAGAGGCCTCCCTTCTGGCACCTTGATCTTGGACTTCTAACCTCCACATCTATAACAAGATGAGTTTCTGTTGATTAAGTCACCTTAGTCTATGATATTTTATGGCAGCCTGAGCAGACTAATACAAGCAGCAATAGTGTGAACACTGCAATGGGGATCCTATTCTACCTCTCATTCCTAAAGTACATAAAATCTGAGAAAATTATTTCATTCATTCATTCATCAGCAAATATATATTATAAATCTACTATACCAAGGGCTAGGCCAGGATATATGTTGGTGGAACAAATCATACATAGATCCTGTTCTCATGGCTATAGTGAGCTATATGGACATCAAACCAATGACATCAGCTATAAATTCACAATTACATATTATGTTGAATCCAATGAAGGGAAAGATCAGAGTATTCGGAGGAAAATTACTGAGTGGCTCTGCACATAGATGGGGCTGTGCAGTGGGCAGGGAAGGGTACACAGACGGATGAGGAAAAGCCTCCAAGAGAAAGGAGCATTTCAAATAGGGCTTGAAAATGAGTGGTAATTTGGGAAAGGTTCAGGGGATGAGCATTTTAAGCCAAGGAAGGAGTCTGAGGATGGAGTGAACTTTGTTACACTGAAGAAACAGAACAGGGACCCAAATGTGGGGAGTGCAGTGAATAAGAGTAGAAAGAGCTGTGAGATGATGCTGGAGAGAAGGGAGGACCCAGAGTGTGCAAGGCCAGGGGAGCCATACTTAGAGTATGATGTGTTCATACAGTGGGGAGACACTGCGGGATCTAAAGCAGGAAACTGCCTGTCTGATACAGCAATTAAGAAATTCATTTACTCTGTGAAATAAAGAATAATGTGCAATTATGCAAAAGAAAGCACACAATTATAGCAATGAGAAGGGAGAGAGAAAAAAATGACTAGAACAGCTCACAGGTTGGCAGAAATTAAGAATGAAAAAAATCCACATCTTGTTCAACAAGAACGTTTACAACACTTGTCTTCCCCATCCCCCACCTAAAACATGGCTGGAGAAAAACACTACGAACTGATTAATATTTATATTTATGATTATAACCTCAAATAAGCCTGTAGAGCTTCCTGAAAACCCTAATCCATTTCCCTAGACCATTAATTTTTTTCGCTTTCCTGGATCAGAGATTAAACTATGGCCTGTGAGCCAAATCTAGCTCTGCTGTTTTTAAAAGTAAAATTATACTGAAACGCAGCCATACTCATTTGTTTATTTATTATCTATAGCTGCTTTTATACTATAACACAGAAGTCGAGTATCTATGACAGAGACTACATCATTGACAATGCCTAAAATACTTAATATCTGGTCTTTGACGTAAGCTTGTTGATCTCTGTCTTAGATGGCTATTACATATGTCCTCTGCGTCTGAAACTGCAAGTCTCATTGGTCTCCATATTCTCATCTGATGACCTTGCCTTTTATTTCAAATGAGAGTAGATGAGAATATAGAAAAAATTTCACCTTATCCTAACACTAAGTATATTACCTTCTTAGATGTCTGCTGATACATTCTTTACCTCCTCACTTACCAAAGCAAAGATATTGCTTCAGTAATCTCTCTCAAAATTTTATTTTATATTGTATCGTTTCTAAATTCCTAAAATATGGCTCTCCTCTTTTATCCCAAATCTCCCTTCAGCCACTACCCAATTTCCCCCTTTTCTGCTGCTTTTTGAACTTTGTCATTCTTGATAAGATTTTCTCAAAAGGGTTATATTTTCTTACGGTCTCCCTTTCTGCTTCTTCCATTCTGTCATAAAGCACTCTAATAAGAGTATTCTTGTCAAGGCCAGTAAAGATTTCCTTGTCACCCAGTTCCTTGGTCAATTCTCACTTGCCCTTTAAGAAGTATTTGACAATTCACCATTCCCTTTCCCTCGAAGCACTTTCTTTACTTAGCAACTCAGAGTCTTTTTGATCCTCAGAACCTTCTCTTACTTCACAGTCTTCTGATTTTCTGTGTCCCTTGACATTTTTTCTTTTTACTTCTGGTCTTGTAACACTGTTGTCCCAAGACTTAGTCCTCTCACCTCTGCTCTCTCTATTCACAATCTCCTTATCTTATCCAGTCTCTTGACATCAAATACCGTCTGTGTTGATGATTCTCATATTTACTTCCTTGAATTCCATATTCTTATTTCTCTATTAGGCTGTGTAACACTGCAAATTAAATTTTTCCCCGAACAAATTCTGGATATCCTCCTAAAATGTAACATTCCTCATTTTAGTGACTGGACCCTCAATTATTATAGTTGCTAAGGCCAAAAGCTCTGAACTTTTTTTTTGTTTGTTTATTTTTTGATTTGGGAGTTTTTGTTTTTTGTTTTTTTTCTTATATCCGAAACTCAGTCCACCAGAAAGTTCTGCCAGATTTCTCCAGTATATATCTTGTATTCAATCACTTCCTAATAAATCTGCTTCTATCATTTCATTCAAGCTAAAATTATTTTTTATCTGGATTTTTATAATATCCTTCTATGTGGTCTCTCTGCTACCTCTGTTCTCCATACAGCTACCAAAGTTATGGCATTTAAATACTCAAAACTCTACAGGGGCTCCATGGGACACCCATATAGAAACCAAACCCTTACCTTGTGTAATACAGTCATGACAAGAAACAAATGGCATATTCAAATTAGCAATTTTTGGAAAGTTTAATCAAGAGTCTATTTACAAAGATATGGGCAAGGAAAAAGGGAAATTTCAAGGGATAGTGAGGATAATGCAGGACCATGGTATTAATGACAGCAGAGGCCAAAACCATCCCCAGGCCCTAAGGGGTGAGGGGAGGAAACTATTACCGGAACCCAGAGAAAGAGAGGGCCACTTGTCAGGAGCTGTGATCTTTAGTGAGAGGCAAAGCCAGCCTGTGGGAAACAGGCAGAGAGAATGCTGGGAGATTACATGTCTCGTCTTCACTCTCCTACCTCCCCCTAATCTCTTGTCCATGCTTATTGCCCAAACCCAATCAGAGCCAGCCTGTTGATGTGTTCCATGAATGAGCACAGATCAAGGTCTAGAAGAGTGGGGCATACATCTGGAAAAACAAGTGGAAGACATCCAGTTCACAGTGCCCTATAAAGCCATACAGGATTTCCTGTACTCCTTCAGCTGTTATACCCAACCATCTCCTTGCTCACACTCGCCTGCTTGCTTTTCCCATGTAAAAAGCATACTTCTACGTTGGACTCTTTGCTTTTCCTCCTTCCTCTGTCTGGCGCTCTTTTTCCTTCAATTATCTGTTTTAAGTCATTTTGCTAGATAAATTTTCTCTAACTCGTATAAAAACACAACACATTCTCTCTATTGCCCTACTGAGATTGTTTTATAGCAGTTTACTTCCCAACATGGTATATACTTATTTGTTCTTTGCCCTCCTCACCCCAACCCGCTGAAATGTAGTCATCTTGAAGAAATGACTACATCTGATTTGTTCATTATTGAATCCCTGGAAGCAGAAAAGTACTTGATATATGGTAAATAAAGTCAATTGTTATTATTCATGATAGTTATTTTCTATAAAATTCCTTGAACAGTGAATTAGTGAATACTGAGCCACTGTTCTTATGAGAAATGCAGTATTATGTTCCTGACAGTCTGTGGTCACAATATTTTTGCCCATCATTCAACATATAATCTTGTTTTATATATGTTTCTGTTTAAAGACACTTTAATATGTGTTTCTGACAAATAATTAATTACAGGCAGTATTTTTAAAAAATAATAAAACATCAAACAAGAAGAGTATAAAATTTTCCTGACACTGAGTAACATGACCATAAATTCCTTTGGCTTTCAGTCTTACAACAATGCTGTCCACTCTACCTTTTTCAATAGTTGTCATCTTATGTCATCATCCACAATTTAGCAGATTTTTCATCTTTTCCATAGGCTCATCATGCACATTAGAACTTTCCGGAGAAGCTTCATGTACATATTGGTAAATTTCCTTGTCCTTTTTTGAGACTTGATATACTGTTGATTTGCTAACATTGACTTCATGGCCAACAGCTCTACAACTCATGCGTGAATGACGCTTATCTGTCACATGTATTTTTGCCTGAAGGCACATCACAGCCCTCTGGTGCTTAGGAGCACTAAACAGCACTTCAACTTTATGCTTGGGGACCATCTAAACAATAAAATTATCACCAAAAAGCACAACATTGCAAAAAACCATGATAGTAAATAGACTGAAAAAAAAAAACATTTGTTTACACTATGAGAGCTGAAACAAGAAGGCAGAGTATTGTCTTGTTCAACTTCAGCTGGGAATGTGTACATCAAATTTTTTGCATATCCATGAATGATCACAAAAATGCCCTAAGTATTGATTTTGAAAGTAAAAATACATTTTAGTGAGTAGGCAAATTCACTAACATAGGACGTACAAATAACCAGGATTGACTGTACCAAAAAGATTTGTTAAATTAAAGAATATTTAGCAAGTGTATACTCAGCTCTTAAGATGTTCCCCTAAGACTTTTAATGTGCAGATTCAAATAGAATAGTTCTTGGCTTCTAATGAAGAAAAGCATAAATTCTAAGTGGAAAATTCTGAGTCATTCTCTGTATTCCTTAGAAAGTCTCAGTGAGATCAATCCCCAGTTGGATGAAGCAGAACTACTTTGGTTACATATCCTTATTTTGCCTTTTATTCTTCTTCATTTCACTTTCCTTCTGCCTCACTCATGTTTCCTGGGCTAAGACATAGAGACTATAGGGAAACTGGAGCAAAAGATTAAAAATCAAAATGAAAAATAGATAATAGACATAAAGTTATAGATTATTCAGATATTGGCATTATCAGACATAGATTTCAAAATAATGATAATTAATATGTTCAAGAAGAATAGACGGAAAGAAGAATACTTTCACCAGAAAACAATAACCTATTTATAATAGATGTCTTTGAAAAGAAAATACAATGAATGATTTCAACTCTTTAATAGATCAAATTAACCATATATTAGACTGAGGTAAAGTAATACCAATAGAAAATAGATAGATTGAAAAACAGAAAGAAAAAATAGAAAATTGAGAAATGAGAAGAGACAGATGGGGCATTGGGAAAATACTTACTTTACATATAATTGGAATCCTAGAAGGAGGGCAGAGAAAACTTGAAGAAAATCAAACATGGATTCAGTATGCTTTATGAGCTCTGAGCAAGATAAATTTTTTAAAAATCACATGTAAGCACATGATAGGTAAATTGTTTAATACCAGGGACAAATAGAAAATCTTTAAGGTAGGCTAAGAAAGGGAGCAATAATAAGAGTTTAAGCTGACACTTAAACAGAAACAATAGAATCTAGAAGTCAATTAAGTGGCATTTACAAAATTCAGAATGAAAATAAAAATAGATGTCCATTTACAATTCTAAATCTAATGAAAATAGCCTTCCGAAATAAGACGTATTAGGAAGTAAATGATAATTTATCATTCCTGCCCAATCACACATACATACATTTATGTATGCAAGCACCAACATATACACACACGAGAGAGATATATCATCATGCAAGTGGAAAATTATCCTAGAAGATGTAAGCACAATCATTCAAGAAGTTAAAAGCACTACAAACACTTTGGGAGGCCGAGGCGGGTGGATCACGAGGTCAGGAGATCAATACCATCCTGGCCAACAGGGTGAAACCCCGTCTCTACTAAAATACAAAAAATTAGCCAGGCATGTTGGCGGGCGCCTGTAGTCCCAGCTACTGGGAAGGCTGAGGCAGGAGAATGGCGTGAAACCGGGGGGCGGAGCTTGCAGTGAGCGGAGACTGCCCCACTGCACTCCAGCCTGGGCGACAGAGAGAGACAACGTCTCAAAATAAAAAATAAAAAATAAAAAACAAAAAAGGCACTACGAAAGTAATTTGTGTTTAAATTTAAACAAATATTGACTATTTAAAACAATAATAAAATCTGCTGTAGATTAATGTAATCAAAATATAAATTCATGACAATAACAACACAGAAGGTAGGAGGAAGCAAATGGGTTAAAAAACCTGTAAGGTCCTCCATTGTCTGGGAAGTGAAAAATGTACTAATTTATGGTGAACTAAAAAAGTTTTATGATGTAGGTTTTAATTACAATATTATGCACTAAAAATAATAAACTAATTTATTATTAAAAGTAACTTTATAAAGATAAAAATAGAATAAACATATTAACTAACCTTCAATGAGGCAAAAATGAAGAAACAAGGGGAAATAAAAGAAGAAACACATACTTTGATACTAGTATTTTTAAAATCGAATATATGATAAATTAAATTAAATCTAAATGTAATAAATATTCCATTTCATAGACAAAAGTTATAAGAATGAAGAAAACAAACCAATTACATGATGCTTATAAAAGACATTTGCTAAATTTAGGTGGTCGAAAATAAAAGAATGGAAGAAAACTTATCATGCAAATACTAACTGAAAGAGATCTGTTGTAGTTATGCTAATATAAACAAATATACGCTTTAAAGTAACGTGTATTATCAAAGACAAAATGGGAATTATAATTTGATAAAGAGGTCAATTCAACAGAAAGTTATAGTAATTGTAAATCTGTACACATTTAATAATAGAACCTCAAAATGCATTAGTGAAAAACTGACAGAATTAAACATAGGAATACATATATCTGCATTCATAAATGCAGATTTTACCACATCTCCATGAATAAACATTAGACCAAGAAAAAAGTAAGAATATAGGCAATATGAACAATATAATTAAAAAACTTTATGTGTTTATGTGAAAAACACTCTACTCAAATACTGAAGAATAAATATTGTTTTCAAATGTCTATGAAACATTTGTAAATGAGAAAATAAGAAGACAAACTTTTTAATTCTTTAAGTTTCAATGGGTTGAAGCCCCACTGAATATTCAGAATATTTCCCTGACAAAATAATCTCATTATAAATATTTAAAAAGATAATTAGACAATATCAGAATGAGAGCAATTAAAATATTTGCTTCTAAGTAAGCCATGGATTAAAGAAAAGAAAATAAATCACTATGGAAATTAGATGTTAGCTTGAGTTGAATCATCACAAAAACACAATATATCAAAACTGACATGCCAGTAGAGTGGTGCTCAGAAAAAACCTTATATTTCTAAGTTTCCATATTAGAAAACAAGGTAGATAGAAATCAGTGATCAGAGCATCCATACCAGTTTTTTCACATAACAAAAAAGCAAGCTAAATCCATATTAAGAAGGAAAGATAACACAGGAGACAAAGATACGACACGGAAATTCAAGAAATCTTAAATTTGGTTCTTTAAAATACTAATAACATTGATTAAACCCTTAGCAAGATTTGATGAAGGACAAAAAAAGAGTTATTGTACAAATTACCAATGTCATAAAAGAGTAGGTATCACTCTAGATTCAAAAGACATTAAAATATAAATAACATTATGAGATATTAATGCCATTAAATCTGAAAATTCATAAGAAGCCAACAAATTTCATGAAATAAAATTTTCCAAACATAATAAGAAACAGAAACTCTTAATATTTCTACATTAAAATTTGACTTTTATAGTTTAAGTCCTTCCAACAATGAAAACTCACTGTCCATCTGTCTTTGCCAATGAATGCTGTCAAACATTAGAGGAAGACATGAAACCAATCATGCTCAAATTCTTCCAGAGAATAGAAAAAGGGGGAACATTTTCCATTTCATTTTATGAGATAACTATAGTAATGGCACCAAATCTTACAAGAACATTGAAAGAAAAAAAAATCTCTCATAAGCGTTAATGCAAAAACTTCTAACAAAATATTAAGAAATTGAACATAGTAATATACAAAATGGATAAAACAGAAAGACAAGTTGGGTTTCTTCCAGGAAGCACAGTTTGATTTAAAGTTTGAAAATTAATATAGTCTATCTCATTTCAAGGACAAAGAAGGAAATATATTTGATTACCTAAGTAGGTGCAGAAAACACATTCATATCTGATAACATTCACACCTACTCATGATTTTTCAAATTCTTAAAAACTTGAATATCTAAAGAAAATCCCTTATTCAGATCAGATAAAGCTGTATCAAACTTCATAGTTAATAATGACATATTGAAAGCTTTCCCCCTGAGAATGGAAATGAGACAAAGACATGCTATTACTACTTGTACTCACTGTGCCCACTGCAATAAGGCAAAAAGAAAAAACAAGTATTTGGATTAGACAGGAAGACATCATATGATCATAACTTGCAGAAGAGATGATTGTGAACATGGAAAATATAAAAGAATATATAAATAAAGTATTGGCATAAACAATGAATTTAGTACAATTGCCGGATACAAAAGTCTGTATGCAAAAATTATTTATGAAGAAGAGACAAATATTCCATGAAGAATTCCAAATAAATTATGTAGCTCCTTCACCTTAAATGTGGGCTGAGCATAGTGACTTCTTTCCAAAGAATTCAATATAGAAAGGGAGGAAAAGAGTAATATTATAGTGGGAAACGCTATTGTAATGGAAAAACCTGACAAACACTACTTCAGCCAGATAAGCAAAGTCCACATCAAAGGTCATAAATCATGTTGATATATAGACCCTTGATATGATGTGAGCAGAGCTTTCAATGAAAATTTTAAACAGATGGGATCCAAGATCCAGAAGTATTTCTTCGAAGATGTATAGCAGTAGATGGCACATGGCTTTACCAGTACAATCCTGAAGACAAAGCACAATCTGATAATGGCTATCAAAAAGTGGAAGTGCTCCAGTCAAAGCAAAAATGGACCAGTTAAGAGCGAAAGTCATGGTAACAGTTTTTTGGGGATGCTTGAGGCATTTTGCCTGTTGAACTTCTGAAGTGCCAAATAATAACAACATCTCCTTATTATAACATAATTTGAAGAAAGTTAGCCAAAGCTTTCAGAGAAAAACAGTCAGGAAACCACCACCAAAGAGTCCTTCTCTACCACAACAATACTTCTACTCATTCCTCTCATCAAACAAGGGTAATTTTACAAGAGTTTCTATGGGAAATTATTAAGCATCCACTTTACAGTCCTGATGTGCCTCCTTCTGACTTCTTTTGGCTTTCTAATCTTAAAAAAAAATCTTTAAAAGGTACCGATGTTTTTCTTCAATTACTAAAGTAAAGAGACCATACTCACATGGTCAAATTTCCAAGACCATTGCTTCTTTAGAGATGGACTTAATGGCTTGTATAATTGCTTTAAAAAGTGTCTTGAAATTGATGGAGCTTATGTTGAGAAATAAAGTTTATATTTTTATCTTTTAATTGAATTTTTCCATGAACTTTTTGAAGTGTCCTAATGCAAGCAAAATCAGTTAAAAGAGAAATAAAATAGTAACCTTTTTAAAGTATCAGGAAGGATATCCACAGATAAGTCTGATTAAAGATGTGTGTAAGTCCTCTATACAGAAATCTATGAAACATTACTGAGAGAAATTGAAAAAGACATAAACAAATGGAAAGGTGTATTTTGTTGGTGAATTTGAAGATACAATATCAAAAAAGTCAATTATCCACAAATTAATCAGTAGGTTCATTAGAATTGTATTCAAATCCTAGCAGACTTTTTGACACTGAGAAACTATATAAAACTTTCTCAATGTGCCAAGGTATAGAAAGCCTACAGGCAATCTTCAGGAACAATGCTGGAGGACTTACAGTACCAGATACCATGACTTATGCAACATAGTAATTAAAAAACATTTTTTACAATAGCCAAATATTCATCATTAGTAGCATGGATAAATGAATTCTCATATTCATGTAATTTAATGTTGTAGAATAGAAAAATGATCAAATTAATGCTACATATGACAATCAGGTTAACCTCATAGCCATAATATTAGTGAAGGAAGTCAGACACAGAAGATTCCACACTATGTGATATCATTTATATAGACATCAAGAATGGTTAAAACTAATCTATGGTGATAGAAAATCAGGATATTGTTTACATTTGGGTGGGTAATTAATAAGATGTAGTGAGACACAGTGAGGCTTCCCATAGACACTTGTGCCTATTTCAATCTATAGTTTCATGCAGCTGCTAGAAGAAGCTTTAAGTAATGCATACGGTTCTTTTCTGTCTTGATCTGGGTGGCAGTTAGAAGGCTGTGTTTAAGTGTTAACACCAACATGGCACATGTATACATTTGTAACAAACCTGCATGTTGTGTACATGTACCCTAAAACTTAAAGTATAATAATAAAAAAAGAAAAAAATTCCACTTAAACACAACAGAAAGGAAAATATGAGCCAAAAATGTTATACACATCCAAATTACAAGTTGACATTTAAGTATAAGAGAAAGAAAAACCAGCTTGATATATAGATTATCTATCTATCTATCTACCTACCTATCTATCTATCTCCCAATCTATCTACTAGATCTATACATCAAGCTGATTTTTCTTTCTCTCATACTTAAATATATATATAAAATTCAGCTGTGACCTTGAAGGAGAGGGAATTGAAAGAAACTACTTTGAAAAACTTTATGCTAATAAAAACTATTTAGTTGACATAATGAATGGATAATTTTGAAGAAAATATAAATTGCTATTATTAATTGAAAACAAGATTAAAATTAAGCAATAGATAACAATTTAAAAACTTGAAATTTGCTAAAGGACTAAAGCTCTACAAGTTACCTGTCACAGATATGTTCATAAGGAAATCCTCTTATACTTTTTAATATAAATTCCACATAACTAAAACAAAAGTTTCATGTTATTTTAAATTTAGCACAACACATAACAAACTATGAAAAAAAAGCACACAAAATAAGTGCAAGAATTAAAGCATTAAATAATTAAATGTCATAATGCACTGCTATAATTTCAATGAAAGCATTTATTGAAAAGTCAGAATCCAGACAAGTGTCTGGAATGACTCCTATTAAATAACCTTGCTCTGGAATTACTAACCAATAAAACCGTAAAGAGAAGCAAAATGGAGAACAGATATTAAAAGGTAGAATAAACATTTATCAATATTTTAAGATCATAAATTATATTCCTAGAAAAAATATTGGAAATGGTAAGAAATCCAGTAAAATGGTCAAAAATTTTTTAAAAATGATTTCTGAATAAGCAGTAACCAGTAAAAAGTATAAAGATATACAGTAGAAGAAATAAAGAACTACTAAAAATAACATATCCAAAAATAAACTCACTAAGAAATGTGCAGAATCCATATGAAGACAACTTAAAAAATACATTTTAAAATGTGTTCCTTTTATCCAGCAATTTTATTAACAAAAATAGACTCATTATGTACGCAAATATGTCTTTTCATCCACAGACTTACACACAACCACAAATACACATATAAAAACACAAAAGCATACACTCTCAAAGCTATGTTATCCTGATTGTGCTAGCCAAGAAAATAAAATAAAAAACAGGAGGAAAACTAAATGTCAATCAGCAGGAAATTTGACTTTGAGTTCACATTCAGAGTCAGTGCTTTGTGATGGGAAAAACAATAAAAACAATAGTACTTACTACGTAGAGCTGTAATGGAGAATAAATGAATAAAGGTAGGTAAAGCATTTAGTACAATGCTTGGCATAAAGAAAGGACTTTTTTTTTTTTTTTTTTTTTGAGAAAGAGTCTCACTCTCTTGCCCAGGCTGGAGTTCAGTGGTGCAATCTCGGCTCACTATAACCTCTGCCTCCTGGGTTCAAGCGATTCTCCTGCCTCAGCCTCCCGAGTAGCTGGGACTACAGGCATGCACCACCACACCCAGCTAATTTTTGTATTTTGAGTAGAGACGAGGTTTACCATGTTGGCCAGGATGGTCTCGATCTCTTGACCTTGTGATCCACCCACCTCAGCCTCCCAAAGTGCTATGATTACAGGCATGAGCCACGGCCCCTGGCTGAAAGAACTTTTTAATAATAATAATCATAATTAAAGGAATGGAACACATTACACCTGTGAATGCTGAGATGCAATCTCTTTGAGAAATGTTAGTAGGTATATGAAAAAGCAAGGAACAAAACAATGTATAAGTGTGAGCCACTTCATAAAATTTGTTACATGACACATGTAAATATTTAAAAATATTTTTAAAAAACTAAATGACAAATTTCTAGACTACTTTATGGTATTATAAGCAGCAGAATAAATTATCATATACATTTGTGAGAAAACTGGTGGATGCTCTAAGTAGCTGATGGTGGAATTTCAGCAGAAAGAGTGATGGGAAAATAATCTAATTTACATGTATTGTGGCTATGACTAATATTTACATTCAGAATACTGAAAAATACCATCTATTCAGCCTTACTTCATCTCAACCTATCACTTAATCACAATTCATGCTGCTATCATGAAGTAGTAGATTTAGTAACTGATATTTTTAAGGGGAATACTGTCAGGAAAAAGATACTTTTAGAAAATGATTTTAAAAATTAGAGGTTTGATAATGGTACAGTGGTATTGCCATGATTTTCGTTGAGAATCCCAGGTGAATATCCACCATATTGTTACAAATCTAAACCGTTTTGTCTCCAGTAAGTGAAAAGACTTGAAATGGTCTTTGAGGTTCTAATGGACTAGTTTGATTAGGAGCTCATTGAAAAATTTATTATGGTGGTGTAAGAGAATAAGAAAGAAAAACAATCTAAACAAAGAACATTAACTCCAGAGGGAGTTTCTAAAGACTTTATCCTGGTCTGAGCCATGACCTATTTCATCAGCCGTATGGCTGATATAGACATATTGAACCACTCAACACTGGACATCTTCCTTCATATATTTTTTGAAGGAGCTATCCTTGTAGATATATATCTATATACAAATATAGGTTCAGATATAGATATAAAATATATTCTTTCATAAAGCACTGTGATTCTGTAATCTTCCTTATTCCCAAAAGTTAAGTAATGCTGCTTTTACAATGAAGAGATTGAAGGGGCTATGTTCATATACTTCTCCACAGTACAGAATTTAGAGTGAAGACATATTCTTATAAATGATGGGAAATGCCAATGCTAGAATGCAATAAGATTGTAATATTTTTGCTAAATATATAGGTAGTATAAATCCCTGAAATGCATAAAAAGAAAACTACATGAATTATGTTAAATATCAAGAAACACTGAACTCTTTGCTTTTGCATTTGTTTCTGCTTATGAAATAAGTTGATTAAATAATCTAAAGTTATATGGTTTTGGTACAATTGAATTGATCTTGGAATAAACTGCTGTGCATTCAAAATTATGCTCTATTGTCTCCCTGAGCACAAAGCAGAAGAAATCCCTCAAGCCCAAGGTTAGCTTGAGCTGAGAATTGTCTGGCTACAGTGTGAAATGGAATTTAGGCTTCTGCATTAAAAAAAAAAAAAAGTCTTCGTTACATTCTGCATGAGTAAGCAAAACATATGATGAAACTTAATTATTTGTCCAAAGCTTGAAAACGTTATCAAAGAAGGTAATTCCAGCTTTCAAATTGGATATATTTTCTTACATTAATAAAACTGGGTTTCAGATCTGTGCCAGTGAGTTCCACTCTACTTTTTGTTTACATCCCAGGTCTTCTAAGTACTGTTGTGGAAATACACTAGAAATGTACTTTCATATTTAGAATCATAAATCACCCTTTCTGGAAGTTAGGTTCTGAAAAATAAAATACAAGTCCAGAATTACAAGCATGTTCACTTCTACTTAATGATATATGAGAAATATTAATAGCTTAAAATAATGGATGTGCTTTTGTTTCCCTGAAGAACACATGCAAATGTGAAAGCCATACTTATATTGAACTGCCTACATACTTTACCCTCTGTGTTAAATTAAATCATGAAAACACTATGTATCATACATACTAATACAATAAGATCCAATAATTTATTGAGATAGAAATAGTACCTACTCTAATAAAATCATTGAGTCCATGAACATCCTGGAAGGTAGAAAATATTTCAATTAAATGAGATTAAAAAGAATCATTTATTTTCTCCACTGTATTATAATATTATTCATTTTTTGTATTTCATCTATTTTGTCAATTTTGTCTTCCTTTAATTGATATTTCTCATTTTAAAAGCACATCAAAATAGTTTTTTATTTCATTATTATTAATACACTGAAGAATTTCCTAAAGATCCATTAGATTTTCATATGAGATGCTGAAACTTTTATGTTTATAAATATTCCAAAAACCAATAGTCTGTCTAATGTGTTATCCACCATGCACTCTTCAGAAAACTGGTCAAAACAAATTTAGAGTTACTCACAAACTCAAGGGGGAAAAAAAAAGAACTAAAATATACCACCTTATTTTAATGTGATGCTTATTGTGAATAGTCTAAGTTCATTTTAGAAATAAATATTTAGCCAAATGTTTTGGAACTTAATTGTAATAAATATACACATTTTTAGAGTCAATTTAGATCCATAATTACAGGGAGGGCAAATACCACTTTGCTTTCATCAAAGTCTTTGCTCCATTTTTCTGAATATTAAATTTATCTATAATATTTGTATTTTTAACAAATTTCCAGTCATGGTCATATGATATTATAATTATTAGTATATTTAGATAGCTCAAAAATAAGAAAATCATACTCCTATTCCAGTAGTCATTTTTATGCAAATTTAGATTGTTTAGTAATCTAACAAATGATTACAAAATCTAGATGTCATTGAATTATCAACAAAATTTGTTTATGTAATTTTCATCCTACAAACACATTTGATTCTCAGAGAATACTGGGGGTGAATTAGGTAATAAACAAACACAACAGCACACCTAAACTACGTGCTCTCAGCCAAGTGCTGCGGCCAGAATTCATCTGCTTTTTCTCATTCATTACTCTCAAGAATGCAGTGACACAGACATTACTACTATCCTCAATGCACAGATGTAGAAACTGGGGCACATAAACAATTAAGAAACATGATTGAGTTTATAGAAACATGATTGAGTTTACTCAGCTAGTAAATGATGAAACAATAAAAATGAAAGGTATGATTCCTGTCTCCACCTGAAAGATAAAACTAAAGTGCAAGAGGCAAGTTTCTTGGGGAAATTCTCCCTACTGCATGTAGTCAGTAGGTCAGAAACAAGAATCTAGGTGTCCTATTCCAAGTCTTAGACTTTTTCTATTACTCTGAACAGTTTGGGCTTAAATTAAATGCTATATTCTGAATTATTTTATAAATTACATTTAAATTGCATAGGAAATTACAATTCATATTGACATAAATTAAGATATGAATCTCTGTTATTCATTCTCTATTCATTTACATGAAAATGTATAGTGGCCATAAATCAGACTTTTTATCCTCTAGTAAATTAAAACTACCATTTATGGGGTATTTAACTTCCAAAGGCTTTGCTTATATGCTTATATTATCTCATTCAATGATGATTAAAAACTCTACAAAGAAGATACAATTACTTCATTTTACATTATAAAATGTAATCACAAATTTTAAAAAACTAAAAGTCAAATGACCAATAAGTTTTAGAAGCATAATTGAAATACACAATTTTTCTAATTGAAAAGCAAGTTCACTTAACAAGTATTTTATGAAGGCTCTAAAGTATACCACAAAACCACAGGATGTAAAATAACTTTAAATGAAAAGTAACGACTTTTAATTTTTAAAAATCTTAGGTCCAAGGGGTACATGTACAGGTTTGTTACATAGGTATACTGTATAATCTTAGGGTTTGGGCTTCTATGGAACCCACCACCCAAATAGTGAACACAGTAGCCAAGGTAGTTTTTCAGCCCTTGTTCCTCTCCCTCCCTCACTTCTCTTGGAGTCCCAGGTGTCTGTAATTTTCATCTTTATGTGTTCATGTGTATCTGCTGTTGAGTTGAAACCAAAATCTGGCAAAGGCACACCAAAGAAAAAGAAAACCATGAGCCAATATACCTGATGAACACAGATGTAAAAATCCTCAACAAAACACTAGCAAGCTAAATCCAACAGCACATCCAAAAGATAATTCATTACTGTCAAGTGGGCTGTATTCCTCACATGCAAGGATGGTTCAATATATGCAAATCAGTAAATATAATTGACTACCTAAACAGAATTTGTAACTAAAACCATATAATTATCTCAATAGATGCAGAAAAAGCATTAGATAAAATCCAGCATCGCTTCATGATGAAAATCTTCAATAAACTAGGCATAGAAGAAACATATCTCAAAATAATGAGAGCCATCTATGACAAAGCATAGTCAACATCACACTGAATGGGCAAAAATTGGAAGCATCCCCTGTAAGAACTGCAAAGAAACAAAGATGTCCACTCTCATCACTCCTATTCGATATAGTACTGGAAGTTCTAGTCAGAGCAATCGGGCAAGAGAAGAAATAAATATCACCCAAATAGGAAAAGAGGAGATCAAATTATATTTACTGACCATATGATTCTATACCTAGAAAATCCTAATGATTCCTCCAAATGACTCGTAGATCTGATAAACAACTTCAGTAAAGTTTCATGATACAAAATCTATGTACAAAAATCAGTAGCATTTCTATACACCAATAATGTTAACTGAACAAATCAAGAATGCAATCCAACTTACAACAGCCAAATATACAAAACAAAATACCTAGGAATACACTTAACCAAAAAGGCGAAAGATCTCTGCAAGGAAAATTACAAAACACTGGTGAAAGAAATAAGAGAAGACATAAATAAGTGGAAAAATAATCACTGTTTGTGGATTGGAAGGATCAGTATTGCTAAAATGACCATAGTGCCCAAAGCAATCTACATATCAATGGTATTCCTATAAAATTACCATAAACTTTCACAAAATTAGGATAGAGAATTCTAAAATTCATATAGAACCAAAAAAGGGCCCAAATAATGAAGCAATTCTAAGTAGAAAGAACAAAGCCAGGGGCACTGCACTATCTAACTTGAGACTATACTACAAAGATATAGGAACCAAAACATCATGATATTGGTGCAAAAACAGACACATAGATCAATGGAACAGAATAGAGAACTCAGAAATAAACTGACACACCTACCACTAAGTGACCTTCAAAAAAAGCTGACAAAAATAAGCACTAGGGAAAAGATACCGTATTTGATAAATGGTGCTGGGAAAGATGGCTAGCCATATGCAGGGAATGACACTGGACTGTTACTTCTCACCATATGCAAAAATTAACTCAAGATGGATTAAAGACTTAAATGTAAAACCTTAAACTATTAAAACCCTAGAAGAAAACCTAGGAAAAATTCTTCTGGACATTGCCCTCCCAAGCATGGGAGAAAATATTTGCAATCTATGCCTCCAACAAAGGACTAAGATCCAGAATCTATAGAGAACTTAAATAAATAAACAAGAAAAAACAAATAACCCCATTAAAAAGTGGGCAAAGGGCATGAACAGACACTTTTAAAAGAAAACATACAAGAGGCCCACAAACACATGAAAAAGTGCTCGACATCACTCATCACAGAGAAATGCAAATTAAAATCCCAATGAGATACCATCTCAGACCAGTCAGAGTGGCTATTAGTAAAAAGTCAAAAAATAACAGATGTTGGTGGGATGTGGAGAAAGTGGAACACATACACTGTTGGTTGGAATGTAAATTAGTTCAGCTCCTGTGGAAAATTGTATGGAGATTTTTCAAAGAACTAAATATAGAACTACTATTCAATCTAGCAATCCTACTACTGGGTGTCTACCAAAAGGAAAATAAATCATTTTATCAAAAAGACACCTGAACTCATATTTATCACAGCACTATTCATGACAGAAAAGTCATGAAATCAACCTAAGTGCTCATCAGCAGTAGATTGGATAAAGGAATTTTGCTACATACACACCATGGAATATTGCACAGCCATGAAAAGGAATAAAATCATGTCCTTTGCAGCAACATGGATGTAGCAGAGGCTGTTATCCTGTTAGATTTTAAAATTATTTGCTTTAAAAATGTGTAATAGCCAATAACATATAAGAAATGTTGGCCATTTTAGTTTTGAAACTAGGGTACATTGTGTCATTTTGTTCCATTTTTATAAAAGACAAATGAATTTTCAAACACAAACTTACCCTAAGAAGTCTAAGCTCATTTATATTCCATTTGTCTTCATTACTTAATTCAAGCTCCCATATTCCAGTTGTCAAAGGACTGGCGCTTGGGACATTGAGTTTCCCACACTTATGATTGCCCATTTGAAAGGTCCTTGAGTAGAAAGAAATGAGAAATGCATTTTTAGTTTAGATTCACATTTCTATATGCTTTTTTTGGTTTATATTTATAGAACTACATTTAAAATAAATGAGGTAAAGTTTTTAATATAATAAAAATGTTACTAGAAAATCAGAAGAAAAATGGTTATCCTTCTAGCCAGTGATATCAATGGACCCCCAAGATCTTCCCATATGAAGAAGTGACTACACAGTCAGATGTGTTATTTTCAAGGATGATAGCAGCATAAACAACCTTATTGAATGAGTGACAATATTAACATTGTCTGCCAGTCCCAGTACTAAATATTAACCTTATCATAAGCCTATGTAAGAGGTACTCTTTAAAGCTTTATTTTACAGAAGCTAATGAAGCCATGAATGTTCATTAACTTGCCTAAAATCACATAGCCAGTAAGAAGCAGAGTATGAGAAGTAACAGAAAATATGTATAAGCGTTACCTTATCCATAAGACTGTGTTTAAAAACACTCCAGTGTAAATATTCACAGGTAGCTATAAGAGTGAAGATTTACACAGATTTTACTCTAAGCTTCAGACAAGAGAGCATGGTAAACTCTCAGTTAGTACGTTGAATAAGTTTTTAATGCAATTTTTTAAACAGGTACTGAGAGTTACCTAACAACATTATTCTCATTAAGCTCTTATTTTCCATTTCTATAAGTTTGAAACTCTGTTTTTTCCACTAAATAATTGATATATTACACAGATATACAAAGTATGAATTAAGCTAAATTAACTTTGTTTATTGCCTCCTATCTTCTTGAGAACTAGTAAGAAAGAAAATGGAGGATTCTCAGCTAAAAAAGGGAGTTAAAGGTTATAGCTGCTCATCACTCCAGGTAGGGTTTAGTGAAGAGTGGATATGGTCACTGTACAACTGATGAGTCCTTAAAAAAATAAAAAACCTGGACCCAGCATTTCCTAATCAGAAGAAGATCAGAACCTCCGTCAGTTCATCTCATCAGCTGCCACGGCGACAGCCAGGGCAGATTTGAAGGACTCAGGGACACACGTGCTCGTCCTGCTGTCTTCTCCAGTCCTGGAGATGGTTCTTGGTTCTCTCATTTTATAGGCCAGCTATGTGTACACCAAAAAGTGACTGAGGCAGGTCTCAATCAAGATTTATTTAGTAAATCAAGATTTATTAAATTGAACAAGTCGAGGTTTATTTAGCCAAGGTTGAGGACATGCCCTGGAAAAAAAGATACAAGTCACAGAACATCTATGACCTGTGTTTTTTCCAAAGGCGGTTTCGGGAACTTCAGTGTTAAAAGGAGAAAGAGAATGCAGGAGAGAAAAAAAGAAAGGGAGGGAGGGTAGGCAGTGAGGCAGAGGATTACATTCTTGTGAGGCTCTGATTAACTTCAAAAAATCTACATTTTACGTACAATAAAGAGGGAACAGAGAAAATGAGACTACAACACAGGGTTGTGAAATTACAACTATATATTTGGGAACAAAAAGAACAGTTTTTGTGTGACTCAGTTCCCAAGGTTAACTGTCCTTTTGACATAGTGAGTTTGGGTCCTGAGTTCAATTTTCTTTGACACTTAGGCATGTGGCCAGGTGACAGCACTTATACTGCTTAATCCTTGAAGAGTGACCAAGTGGAAGTAAACCATCATCATTTGAAAATATCTCACCTGAAAGCCAATTGCACTTTTATTTTATTTATTTATGTATTTATTTTTGAAACAGAATCTTGCTTGTCACACAGGCTGTAGTGCAGTGATCAAACTGGGCTCACTGCAACGTCCGCCTCGCAGTTCTCATGCCTCAGCCTCCCTAGTGCTGGGGCCACAGGTATGTGCCTGGCTAATTTTTGTATTTTTAGTAGAGATGGATTTCGCCATGTTGGCCAGGCTGGTCTCAAACTCCTGGCCTCAAGTGATTTGCCTGCTTTGGCCTCCCAAAGTGCTGGGATTACAGGCATGAGCCACTGTGCCTGGCCTGCCCTTTTATCTCAAACATAGCATTTGTACCTAAATGGAAATTCCTGTGAGACAGTAATTTTATATAATCCAGGTTAATAGCTAAGGTCTATTTTTGGAGACCATTTTGTGATCAAAAAGAGAAATTCTCATATCAAAGCGATGCTTCTTTGATTCTATATTCAACACATTTTTTATTTGCCACCTCAGATTTTCTTGGATTCACCAGTCTAGTGTTCCATCTGGCTGTAAAAAGTTCAACTTGGCAATGCCTCACTTCAGTTTTTGCTGAGTGCCTCTCACCTCCTGTCCTATGGCTTTCCTGTTGACACCAAGGCATGAGGTGCTACAAAACTTTACTGGGTTTCCACATATGAGCAATTTTGTGAGAATGTAATGATCTTGATTCTTCCTAGAGAAAAGGGGGTACGAGTTTCACAGGTCACAGAGTTCTCTTCAATGTGGAAGTTAACCACACTCTGAAAAAACTTAAGGCAAGAGGGTTAATAAAATGTGCTGTAAGCCCCACTGTTGCCACTGGCCTTGAGGCTCTAATTATAGTCACAATCTCTCCTCTCCCTTTCATTTTAGATTTCCCACTCTTTCAGCCAAGCTGGTCTTGCATACCTGCCTAATAGGATAATACAGACACTTATCCCAGAGGTAAAAGTAAAAGTCTCTTATTTACATTGCCCTTGTTGGACCAAGGTTTCTGCAGTTGCCCATTTGTCATTATTATTGGGGACAAAAGCACCAAGAATTCCATGTTTCCAGATATGCACACCCTACCCATTGTATAGCAGTGGCCCAAACTTTTGATTACTTGAACCAGTATTTATTTTTCTGCCCACTTGACTACGTACATGAAGAGCTCAAAGCGGCCAAATTCTGATAGGTGTGCAATTATATTTCACTGTGGTTTTAATATGCATTTTCTTAATGAGTAATAATATTGAATATTATTATTGTTGTTATTATTTTTGAGACAGAGTCTCACTCTTGTACCCCAGGCTGGAGTGCATCTCGGCTCACTGCAACCTCCGCCTCCTGGACTCAAGCGATTCTCCTGCCTCAGCCTCCCAAGTAGCTGCGATTACAGGAACCCACCACCATGCCTGGCTAATTTTTTGTATTTTTTATAGAGACGGTGTTTTACCACATTAGCCAGGCTGGTCACAAACTCCTGACCTCAGGTGATCCACCCGCCTCGGCCTCCCAAAGTGCTGGGATTAGAGGAGTGAGCCAGGGCACCCGGCCAATATTGAATATTATTTAATGCTTAATGTCATGTGTTTATTTGCCATCTATATGTCCTATTTGATTAAATGTTTGTTATGCTTTCTGTACGTTTTCTAATTCAATTGCTCTTCTTTTCCTTTTAGTATGACCCAAGTATCAGTGAACGTCTTGTGATCCTTCCTGTAATATAGCAAGACAGGCAGTCTCAGAAAGAACTAGCACAACAGTTTTTCTTCCACCTCCCTAATGTGTGGGAGGCTCCCTGTCTAGTAGGAGGCTTCCACAAAGAAGTTTCTAATTCACCTCCCTGATTGTGTATAGGATTTCCCACCTCACCTCTACCCACACAACTTATGATACAGGTGAAGGATATAAAACCATGACTTACTGTATCCTAGAGATGGTTTCTCCACAGCAGAGCAATGCCTTAATTGTGCTATCACCTGGCCCATCAAGTTCTTTGTCATTCTATAGGATTAGGGTCATAGGGAGCTGACACCATGCTGATCTTGCTTTTGCTTTACTTTGTGTAAGTAGTAAACTGTCTAAATTCATTTAGATTCATTGTCTTTTACTAACTGAACCTACGGAAATGTGGCAAGCCAATCCAGGAGTTACCACCATGCTGCTACTCACAATTGCTTGACCACTTGACAGTATTCATTAACCTTTTACCCAAATACCATTTTGCTTACCTATACTCACATTAGCTTATGTCCCTGCCAATAAACTTTGCTTTTGCAAATCTCTGTTCTACACTGAAACTAGAATGGCTTTTCTAAAATGCAAATCTGATATTGCCTCCACACTTAACATCTTTCAGTTGAAGATAGTAAACATTTTCATTTTACCACAGTTTCATTGACTTCCATGATTTGACTATTGACCACCTGTGACACCTCCTTTTTTTTTTTTTTTTTTTTTTTGAGAAGGAGTCTCACTCTGTTGCCCAGGCTGGAGTGCAATGGCACAATTTCGGCTCACTGCAACCTCTGCCTCCCGGGTTCAAGAAATTCTCCTGCCTCAGCCTACTGAATAGCTGGAATTACAGGCATGTGCCACCACACTTGGCTAATTTTCATATTTTTAGTAGACACGGGGTTTCGCCATGTTGGCCAGGCTGATCTTGAACTCCTAACCTTAGGTGATCTGCCTGTCTTGGCCTCCCAAAGTGCTAGGATTACAGGTGTGAGCCACTGCTCCCTGCCAACACCTCATTTCTTGCCACTCTCCATCTTATACTGTAAGTTCTAGTGGAATTAAATACATTCTTCATTTTTGAGGCAAGATGCAAATGCCAAGTTTTAGATACTGAAAATGTTTAATCCTTAACAATCCTGAGTACAAAATATGGCAGCAAGATATGAGGCTGTGTAAGAAAGCAAAGCAATGTTGGATTCATTTAGAATACTGTGGTCTTGCCTTAATCCTCTTTGACTTAATGAGCTGGGTGTGTATCTCTAAAATATATCCAGCAACCCATGATTGGCATGCACAAATACCACATTTACCCTATAGAATGAGTGACAGAAGACTCCAAGTCCAGAGCCACATCCTAGTTCCTTTTTCTTATGTTTCCAGGAAAAAAATGACTTGTTAATTTCTTCATATACATATATATGTTAATTTCTTCATATATATATATATATATATATATATATATATATGTAAAACCTCAGGGGTGAGTAAAACCTGGAGCTCGTTCTGAAATATTTTCAATTGAGCAGTATATGCAACATTATGGACATGGCTGTAGGATTAATTAGGGCCTGTTTGATCTAACCGTTTGCTGCAGTGTTTGAAAAGCCAACAAATGACTCTTGTTGGCATGTGTCAGCATAACACACAAGACTGCAAAATTGGTATCTTTTTTATCTTTGACATTATACACTCTGCCCTTCTTACTTTCTTCAAATTCTGAGAAACTAAGCAAGACTTTGTAAATATTTTCCAAATATTTGTTTTCAATATAAGATATCTAAAGACAAAACCAAAAATGGGATTTTCAATGAATTTTCCCCTCAAATAAAATGTTCCTTTTTGGAAACATTATAGAATAATGTTCCATAAAAGTACAAAATATCTTGAAGGGAGATGTTTAGAGGTTAAGGTGTTATTTTAACACTTGCGAGTGAAAATATGATACTCCTCCTTAGTGATAAGGAAAGCTGACACTTGTGAATCACCCATTTTAATACATTAATGTGCATCTGATGCTTGGCAACATTGCAGAAAAAATAAGAGTGAACAGAGCATAAATGTGTAAGAACGAATGCAGGATGCTTTGAATTGCAAAGTCCCCTAGATATGAAATGAAAATGCATTTTAATTATCACTTTAGAAATACTGCTTTCACACTGGTGTCATTTCTTGCAAACATATTCTCTTCAGGTAACAGAGTCACGTTAATGGCTGTTGAAATTCAGCAGATATTCCTGGTACTTCTCTGACTCCATTCATGATACTGAATTATGGCTTAGTGATACCACTTTCATGTGTTGTTTAGGAACAAAGATGGGATTAGGGAAATTGCTTCCAAGCCACCATAGCAAATTTTCACCAAAATGATCAAGCAGGCAGCTATGGTAAATGACATTGCCTTTTACTTTGACATCTGAATACCATATCATTAGAATGGAAATGACTTCATGTCACATCCCCAAATATATGTTCCATTTTAGAATCCTTTGTTGCTAAGTTATATTTCCTAATATTAGTGTATTCTGTGTCTCTGTACTATTACTTAAAAAGCATCGGCACTTTTAAAAAAGTATAGATTCAGATGGTATATGTGCAGGTTTGTTACACCAGTGTATTGCATAATAAAAATCAGCACTTTTAACATGGTCTCTTTTTCTTTCAGTATTTGGTGACATTAGTACACAGTCAAAAACATTTTCATGAAGTGGCTAGTATTTAGATTGTCACAGTATGGGGATGAAGGTGACATACAATTTTAATTACAACTAATTCTGTGTATTCTCTGTAGATTCCATATTTTTTTTCCAAATCCTCCAAAGCACTCATCAACGTAAATTGCAGCTAAATTTTTAAGTGAGGGCTTACACTTTAAAGAAATAATTACATGACCATGATGCAGCACAGTCCAATTCAGTATAAATTGTAGCACTAATTACATGCATGTATTTTACTCACTTATCGTTTGAGAAAATATTTTTGGAAAAGTGTATTGGTAATCATCAAGTCAGAACCCAAAGAGCAACAGTATTCATCTGGCTTGGGGTTTGTGTTTTAACATAAATGCCTTGTCTACAGTGAATGTTCCTGATTGCAATCTGCCATGAGGTTCATCAGCTGTTCTCTTGGCTGCTTCTCTCAGAGTACCCTGGTAAACCATTACACTTCAGTTTCATAGTAAAGGTAATTTTGTGTTGTAGGGAAGTTTTTAATGTCAAAAGGCCAAAATATAGCCTGCAATAAAATTAATCATATTCATGTTCTACAGAATTTTCTCTTGTAACATAACAATATTGTGCAATTCCTTTGCTATTACGAAAATATGAGACTATAGGAGTCTTTATTTCTCTCTCAGTCATTTTGCATTAAGATTTTGACATGAGAAAGTAGGAGATTGGGATGTTAGCTCTGACTTTGTCATCTTGTAATGATGTTATCTTGGTTAAATCATATTAATGCTTACAGACTTTGGTTTTTCCATATATAATATGAAGTAGTTGGAAAGATCACCAATAAGATTTATTTAGTCCTCAAATATTCTAATATAGAGAACTTGCTTATATGGGAGATTTTTAAAAAGTTAAACCACAAAATTTGGTATTGCTTATCTTGTGATTTGAAAGAAAGGTCATTAAAATTTTTTGTTGGTATATTGAAATCAGGGCTACTTCCTTAAAATTTAATTACAGTAATCTATACACTATGTTTCAATTAAACAATGATAAAACATTACTTCTATGGAAGTATGTTTTGAAGAGAAATACACTATTTTCTGATAGGTTTAATATAGCACAAGATTTACCTTTTTGGATGGTAACTGCATATTATTTTTCTACCTAGAATTGACATTTTGTAGAACACAATAACATCGGGGAATCATGACAATACATAAGTCAGCAGCTGGATATGTCAATAGATTTCACGTGTATAGAGTGTGATGCCCATTTTTTTCATCTCCATGTCACTGTGACACATGGTCAGGATGACATTGGGTCAGAAGAGAGATAAGCATTTTAACACCCAAAGGACTCTTGGTCCTAAATCAAATCTCTTTTGATTTATCTAGTTATTGTTTGTTTATCTAGTTATTGTTTGATTTTGTTTACTTTTTATTTCAAATATTATCCAGTGGAGCAATGATTCAATGACATCAACTTTCTGTATGACAGAGTAATCAGCTTCTGTCTTTATCGATGTTGAGTTAGAGTCATGCAGAATTTCTCTTTGGATCTACAGGAGATTTTGTCCACTTATGTCTAGTCTTAGAAAAGGAGCATTCTTAACCACAAAAGAAACTTACGTAATCCTCTAACATAGAGTTCTGCTCATTTGTTAACAGATTTTCTACACATTAGCTTATCTCAATAGTAAGTCTAAAAGTTTTTCAGAGAAAGATAGTAGAGAAGGAGAATATTAATTTGTTTTCCATGGTCATTTATTATTGGTGATTTAGTAGACACATACCACAACTTAAATCAAGAAAACTAGTTTACTTGCCATAGCTTCAAATTATCCTGAAATTATATATATGTGCATATGTGTATATACATATATGAAATCACTAGTACATAATATTTATAATGAGTATTAATCATTGAAAGATAGGAGATAATTTTCTAGTTACTGAACCTCAGAAGAAATAATATTTAAAAAGGTCCAAACTTAAATGACTTTCAAAATAAGATTATGCTAGGATAATAGCTTATCAGATCACATGCATCTTAATTCTAAATGAGCATATGGGATTGAAGGTAGAATTGAAAAAAAAAGCAGGGGTTGCAATCCTAGTCTCTGATAAAACAGACTTTTGGCTGGGGGCAGTGGCTCACGCCTGTAATCCCAGCACTTTGGGAGGCTGAGGCGGGCGGATCACGAGGTCAGGATATCGAGACCTTCCTGGCTAACACGGTGAAACCCCGTCTCTACTGAAAGTACAAAAAATTAGCCGGTCGTGGTGGCGGGCGCCTGTAGTCCCAGCTACTCCGGAGGCTGAGGCAGGAGAATGGCGTCAACCCGGGGGGTGGGGCTTGCAGTGAGCGGAGATCGCACCACTGCACTCCAGCCTGGGCAACGGTGCAAGACTCCGTCTCAAAAAAACAAAACAAAACAAAAAACAATTATGTCGGAAGGGTTCCATGTTGATTTAAAAAAACCAACTTTTTACCACATCTATTTTCAATAATAGAGGTTCAAGAAGCTAACACTGAAAATCAAATCATTGATACGTGTTAAACACAAGCATAGTTTACACTCTGCCAAAAAAAATTTGGTTTGCTTTTAAATGGTTCTGCTAGCTTTATGTTTCACTAGATTTCAAAACACTCTTTAGTGTAAGATTGCCTGTAATTCTTTTATATTTGTGGTAAAAAAAATAACATTGGTCAGCTGCTCTTCGGAACAATTCCATAGACTGCTATTAGAGATATATACTTGGAAACAATCGTGCTTAGTCTTGGCAATTATCATTGATATACAATGTATCACTGAGCTCAATTGTCCTGGATGCTCTTTTCAATCATGAATAGAAAAGATAGATAATTCTTGAGAACTGATGAGACAAAAATAGAAACTTTTTGCTTCTATCTTTATCTCATCAATTATCAAGAATTATCATCTATCTTTTCTATTCATGATTGAAATGACATTATGATAAGTTAAAATTTCCAGTATAAAACAGTTGGTGATAACTTATCTTCATGTAAATTATTGACTGTAGAAACTGATTATCTGGGTCCACAAAACAAAGATACTATAAAGCGAAGAATCTAGGAAAAAAAAAAAGGTAACGGAATGGTACAGTAGACTGGGAAGACAATGAGGTTTTCAATGAAGAAATGCTTAAGTAAGTTTGTTTACCTTCATCTATAGTAGTAGAATTAAGTAGAAAGAAAGAAGATAACAGTCATGTGCATACTTTCACTAAAATAGGTTGAGATGTCATGATAATTTTTATATGACGGGGTAGACAGAGTAATATTTTAACTAGGAAAATTTAATTAATTTAAATTCAAAATGAATACACCTCAAATACAGAATTCATCACCTTATAGTTTAGGACCACAATAAATGTTACTCTTCAACATATTATAGAAATGCTTTCAACATTATCAGACAAAACACTGCGTTTTATACAAGTATCTTGGAAATCACAGACAATATAATCTACCTATAAAAAATTTGAATACAATCAATATGATACCTTGCATTCCTAAATGACGAAGGCAGGAGTAATAGTGAAAAACAATTTCTGTAGTTCAGGTAAGATGTAATGAGAATCAATCAAAGATAATGTCACTGGGGTAGGTTTTGTGAAGAGATAAATAAGGCGATCTGGTGGAATAATGAGGAATTCATGTTTCAGCTTGGAACGGTGTAAGTGTGTTGATAATTGAGATAGCAACTTCAATGAAGAAAGATATGCTGGAGAAAATTCATTAGAGAATATTTTGGACTAATTGAAGTATATATTGGCATTTTGGTAGAGATGCACAGAAAACAGGATAGAAATGCAGAATTAGGTGACATCCTGATAGAGCTCATGGTGAATCATATTACTTAATTAAAGAGGAAGACAAAAAGTGGGCCAAGGTGAAAACCCAGGGAAAGCCCATATTTAAGAGTTAAAATAACTAAGAAGGACAAGTGATAAATATTCAAAGAAAGGAGTCAGAGAAAGGAAGATAATAAGGAGAATACAGTATCTCATATGCCTTGAAAGGGAGTATTTCAAAAGGAAAGGTGAAATAAAGAATATCAAATGTTTCATAAAGAATGGGTGAAAAGAAAATTAAGAATCTCAATATTTTGTCACATAATTTTCAAAGAAAAGTATGAGTAAAAGATAAATTACATTTATGCAGCCAAAAAAACACATGAAAAAATGCTCATCATCACTAGCCATCAGAGAAATGCAAATCAAAACCACTATGAGATACCATCTCACACCAGTTAGAATGGCAATCATTAAAAAGTCAGGAAACAACAGGTGCTGGAGAGGATGTGGAGAAATAGGAACACTTTTACACTGTTGGTGGGACTGTAAACTAGTTCAACCATTGTTGAAGTCAGTGTGGCGATTCCTCAGGGATCTAGAACTAGAAATACCATTTGACCCAGCCATCCCATTACTGGGTATATACCCAAAGGACTATAAATCATGCTGCTATAAAGACACATGCACACATATGTTTATTGCAGCACTATTCACAATAGCAAAGACTGGGAACCAAGCCAAATGTCCAACAATGATAGACTGGATTAAGAAAATGTGGCACATATACACCGTGGAATACTATGCAGCCATAAAAAATGATGAGTTCATGTCCTTTGTAGGGACATGGATGAAATTGGAAATCATCACTCCCAGTAAACTATCACAAGAACAAAAAACCAAACACCGAATATTCTCACTCATAGGTGGGAATTGAACAATGAGGTCACATGGACACAGGACGGGGAATATCACACTCTGGGGACTGTTGTGGGGTGGGGGGAGGGGGGAGGGATAGCATTGGGAGATATACCTAATGCTAGATGACGAGTTAGTGGGTGCAGCGCACCAGCGTGGCACGTGTATACATATGTAACTAACCTGCACAATGTGCACATGTACCCTAAAACTTAAAGTATAATAATAAAAAAAAAAGAACAACAACAAAAAAAAAAGATAAATTACAGTATTTTTGGCTTGAAATGTACAAAGAAATCACAGGAACCATAACATTTTTTTAAATGCAGGATCAGAATAATGAGATACAACAAAATGAACATGGATTTAAGGAATTACAAAAAGTACCCTATGCAAAATGGTAGTCCAAAAGATATTTTATTCACATATCTCACAGGGGTTTTAGCCAGAATAATTTAGTCTTTGGGGTCTTTAGAATGTAATAACTTGACCCTCATTTTTTTCCATTATTACCTACAGTGAGAAGACCAAAGGGACCAATTTATTAACCAAAAATACAGAGCCACCCATTAAAGCTGGATTGAAGATAATGGCATGGACTTTCCCTCTGTTTTCACTAGCTCAATCTGAAGCAGAATAACAAGATAATTTCAGCTCTTTCTTGCAGGGCAGAAAACCATGCTCCAATGAACTTTTCCATGTGGAAAAAGAAACCTTAAGGAAAATGAACTTGATCATCAGGCAAGTAAGGCCAAAGTGGGAGAAAGTAAGGTACTGTACTCCAACTCATCAAATAAAGAACTCACATTTGTGGGTGAATAGGGATGGGAAGAGAAAGATGTTTATGGCTCTTAAATTCTCTTCTACCATTCAGATTTATGCTTAAATAGCAAATCATGGGTGATCAATTCTCTGCAAAGGTGTTTTTCAGTGGTTTATCAGGTGAATCCTTTTCTAACTTTCATGAATTATAGTTCAGTTCCCAAAATCTGCTTTTTGGTGCATACTCTTAGGGCCAGAAATTATCAATTAAGCTTCTCCATAGGCAGGCTCTGAAATAGGGTTAGAGTAATATATTGATTAGTTTCAGACCACACTGTCCCTTTGGTCAAAATGTAACAGTTTTCTTTCAAATCAGATTATCCCAGTTATATTGTCTAATGTAACACCAGAGATTAGGAAATAAACCCAAATAACAGCACCAAAATACTCTAAATAGTACACTGTTCTATTAAAACGTGCTAAATTTGAACAATATAAATTATTTGTGCTCAATTTCCAGGAAGAAATTAGATTCCAAAAAACCTAATTTTGAAATTAAATTTCAAAGGAATTAAAGTCCAAACATGTGCTTTCCCCAATTTTTCAATCAGTTTAGTCTCAGCCAAAGGCATCTTGCGCAGATGCTTGGTGAGATACGGGGATCCTGCAGTGTCTGTATGGCCTGGTCTATCTTCCACTTAAAGGACTGACATTTCTTCAGCATCTCAATAGTTGAATTAATTCAATACCGAGTATTGAGGGGAGTTGAGTTACAGAGAAAATATTTAAAAAAATTTTTTTTCCAGATTTAACCAGGATGCCAGTCATCCCATGCTACTTGTTTAGAGTCTATGATCTGTGAAATTGAATTCAGCTTGGTAAACTACACACCCAGAAGTTGAGGCTGTGTATGTACCATATTTAGAGGCGGGCATGAGTTTACCGTATGCATGTTCTGTGTCCTCCCACAGAAAAGGCGTTTGAAACATCCCTACCTTTTAGCATATTTGAGTACATGTAGGAGTAGTCCCTTTTTATTTTTAAAATGTTTTCTCATCATTACTGAGGATGATTGACAGATAAAAATTGTATATGTTCAAAGTATGCAACAGGATTATTTGATGTATGTGTACACTGTGAATGATTACCACATTCTAATTGTCACATATATCAACACATATAGTTACCATTTGTGTGTCTATCTGTATGTCTGTGATGAAGACACTTAAGATTTACTCTCTTAGCAAATTTCAAATGAACAATACAATGTTATTAATGGTAGTAACCACAAGATTCCCTTTTAAAAACTTTTTTTTTGGAGTATAGCATGCATTCAGAAAAGTGCAAAATCTTAATTGTAGAGTTTAATACATTTTTACAAAGTGAAGCTACTTTGTAGCCACTACCCAGATTGAGATACAGAATATATGAATACCACAGAAGCCCCACTCAGATGAAAATTTATTAGTTTAATAATCTATTTTGCTTATGAAAAATAATACTGAATATATTTTCATCTTTTAGCCATTTGTATATCTTTGTTCCTGTTCAAGTTTTTTTTCCTATGTGTTATATTGTAGTAAAAACACTTAGGATGAGATCTACTGTTAACACATTTTAAAGTGCATCATACAGCACTGTTTAATACAGGCACTATGTTGTAAAACAGATCTCCAGAGGTTATTCTTCTTACATTATTGAAATTTTACACTCATTGAACAGTTCTCCATTACCTCTCTCCACCAGCCTCTGGCAACCACTTCTGTTTCTATGAGTTTGACTATTTTAGGTACCCCATAAAAGTGGAAATATGTAACATTTGTCTGCCTATGACTTGTTTATTTCACTTAGCATAATGTCTTCCAGATTTATTAATGTTGCATTTGGAAGGATTTCTTTCTTTTTAAGGCTATATAATGCTCCATTGTATGTCTATACCACATTTTCTTTATCCGTTCATCTGTCAGTTATGATTTGGATTGTATTCCTATCTTGGCTGTTGTGAAGAATGCTACAGGGAACATGGGAGTGAAGATTTCTTTTTGAGATCTTGATTTCAATTCCTTTGGATATGTATCCAGCAGTGGAATCTCTGGATCATATGTAATTCTATTTTTATTTTTTTAAGAAACCTCCATACTATTTTCCATGGAGTAGTACCATTTTACATTGTTACCAACAGTGTATAAGAGTTTCAATTTATTGACATCACATTATATGTGTACACATATATACAGTATCTTCACTTTATGGTGTTTCTTGATGAACGTATGGTGTTGATTTTAATGAAGTCCAATATATCAATCTTTTATAGTTAGTGGTTTTTTAACATAGTGCTTTTTATATACTTTTGCGTACCCCAACGTCACGAAGATTGTCTTCTGTGTAATCTTAATCTTGAAGTTAGTTTTATTATTATCCGAACTTCTACATTTAAGTCCATGATCCATATAGAACTTGATTTTTGTGTCTGGTGGGAGGAAAAAGCCGAGATTTTTTTTTTTTTTCTGTGTAACTCTTCAGTTGATACATTGTGATTCATTGAAAAGGCCATCTTCTCCATTGTGTGGCATTGACTAGTGTCATAAATCAGGTTATCAGCATGTTGTCACTTACAAGTAGGTGTTAGATAATGTGTACATATGGACATAGCATGTGGAATGATAGACAATGAAGACTCAGAAGGGTGAGGAGGCAGGAGGGGGGTGGATGATGAGAGATTGCTTAATGGATACAATATAAGTTATTTCAGTGATGGATACTCCAAAAGCCTTTACATCACCACTGTGCAATCTATACATGTAACAAAATTACACTTGTACTCCATAAATTTATACAAATAAAAAATAAATAAGATGATTAGAAACATATGGGTCTGTTTCTGGATGTTTTATCCTGTTTCATTGATCTATTTGTCTATCCTTGTGTAATACTACAGACACAACAGATTTAATTCATACACACACAGACAAACATATACATACATTCATTTCATGAATGAATTTTTGAATGTTATGAAACAATTTTTTCTGCATCTATTGAAATTATGCTTTTTCTCTTTCCTTACTCTATTACTGGGATGAATTGCATTTATTGATCTCCAACTGTTATACTAAACTCGAATCCCTAAATAAACCCAAATTGCAATGGTGTGTTGTTGTTGGATTTTTAAAAACATCTACATTCATTAGTGAAATTAGACCATACATTTCCTTTCTTATAATATTATTCTAAAGTTTGGAATCAAGGTCATGCTGACTTTATACATTAGCGAGTATTTCCTTCTTTTTCATACTGTGAAACGTTTGTGTAACATTGGAATAATTTCTGTCTTGAATACTTGAATAGTAGCTGTAAATACAACTTCACGATGCATTATTCACATTTAATTCTGCGGATTTTTCCTCCGGGGATATTCACTTGGTAAGCATTGCAATTGGCATTACTAATGTTAATTTTTACTTTTCTCTACTTTTTGATCAGTCTTTCTTTTATCAATTTTATCTCTATTTAAATAACTGATTTCTGACTTTGTTCATTTTCTCCAGGTTACATTTGTTTTCTATTGTATTCATTGATGCTCTTATCTATAACATTTCCTTCATCTACTATATTTGGGTTTAAGTTGCTATACTTTTTCCAGGTGCTGGTATAGATACTTAGGTAACTGAATTTTAACCTTTCTTCTTTTGTAATGTATGCTTTTAAGGTTAAAAATTTTCCTCTGATCACTACTGTGGCCAGAAAAGTAAGGTTTGATGTATTATATTTTCCTGATCATTCAATTCTAAATATTTTATAACTTTTATTGGGATTTCTTCTTTGGTCAATGGGTTATTGAGAAGTTTATTAAGAGAAAAAAGTAAGTGTTGAGCAATGTGTATACTATGATCTGGTTTTAAAGAATTTACATAGGTGTATAAGTATGCATGCATTTAAATGAAAAGGAAGGTGGGTGTGGAAGGGTTCAAATCATCCGTTTGTTATAACAATATTAGCAAAATGGGTTATATGAATGTAATGCAAAAGTGAGGAAGATGGTTGGGATTGGGAGATGTTAATTTTTTAAAGCATATTGTTTCAGTGTTCCAAAGTCAAAGCCACTGCATATGCAACTCCAATATGCCAATTTCAATGTTTATCAGGTGAATATCTCTTTGAGGAAAAATCCACAAAATTAAATGTGAATAATGCATCTTGAAGTTGTATTTATCAGTGGCTCTGGTTACAATAAGTAGGAATTATTTTTGTAAAATAGAATTACATAATTTAAAATTTCAAATGAGAATAAAAAGCCTATACATTGAAACTCCCTATTTTGCAGTGACAAGTTTTTTGTTCTAGCAAAATGCTTAGCTTCTCAATATGTGACAGTAAGCCCTCAGAATGTCAACTTGCCTGCCCGTTCAGAAATAACTGAAGACGGCTGTTCTAACGCGCACATACATTTCTTTCTCTCTCTCTTAATTCTCTGTTCCTATAATTTGAGGTCCTTGATAAGCACTAAAGTGAATCTCCTCTTTTGTAAATACTGCCCAGGCTTACATCTGAGGAAACTAATAATATTTGATATCTTACAGAGGTCAGAGTTTGGTTACAGGAGAGAAAGCTTCAGTCTTAGTCACACTAGGAGTTCTGACCTCTCAGCCTGGTATATGGGTCCTGAAAGACCAATCTGGGGTTTAATATAAAGACTTGGGGCCTTCTAGATATAGAATCATGTCATCTGCAAACAGGGACAATTTGACTTCCTCTTTTCCTAATTGAATACCCTTTATTTCCTTCTTCTGCCTGATTGCCCTGGCCAGAACTTCCAACACTATGTTGAACAGGAGTGGTGAGAGAGGCCATCCCTGTCTTGTGCCAGTTTTCAAAGGGAATGCTTCCAGTTTTTGCCCATTAAGTATGATGTTGGTTGTGGGTTTGTCATAGATAGCTCTTATTATTTTGAGGTACGTCCCATCAACACCTAATTTACTGAGAGTTTTCAGCATGAAGGGCTGTTGAATTTTGCCAAAGGCATCTATTTGTCTGCATCTATTGAGATAATCACATGGTTTTTGTCATTGGTTTTGTTTATATGCTGGATTATGTTTATTGATTTGTGTATGTTGAACTAGCTTTGCATCCCAGGGAGGAAGCCCACTTGATCCTGGTGGATAAGCTTTTTGATGTGCTGCTGGATTCGGTTTGCCAGTATTTTATTGAGGATTTTTGCATCAATGTTCATCAGGGATATTGGTCTAAAATTCTCTTTTTTTGTTGTATCTCTGACAAGTTTTGGTATCAGGATGATGCTGGCCTCCTGAAATGAGTTAGGGAGGATTCCCTCTTTTTCTATTGATTGGAATAGTTTCAGAAGGAATGGTACCAGCTCCTCCTTGTGCCTCTGGTAGAATTCGGCTGTGAATCCATCTGTTCCTGGACTTTTTTTGGTTGGTCAACCATCTGATCTTTGACAAACCTGACAAAAACCAGCAATGAGGGAAGGATTCCCTATTTAATAAATGGTGCTGGGAAAACTGGTTAGCCATATGCAGAAAGCTGAAACTGGATCCCTTCGTTACACCTTATACAGAAATTAATTCAAGATGGATTAAAGACTTACATGTTAGATCTAAAACCATAAAAACCGTAGAAGAAAACCTAGGCAATACCATTCAGGACATAGGCATGGACAAGGACTTCATGTCTAAAATACCAAAAGCAATGGCAACAAAAGCCAAAATTGACAAATGGGATCTAATTAAACTAAAGAGCTTCTGCACAGCAAAAGAAACTACCATCAGAGTGAACAGGCAACCTACAGAATGGGAGAACATTTTTGCAATCTACTTATCTGACAAAGGGCTAATATCCAGAATCTGCAATGAACTCAAACAAATTTACAAGAAAAAAAAAAAAAAGAAACACAACCCCATCAAAAAGTGGGTGAAGGATATGAACAGACACTTCTCAAAAGAAGACATTTATGCAGCCAAAAGACACATGAAGAAATGCTCATCATCACTGGCCCTCAGAGAAATGCAAATCAAAACCACTATGAGATACCATCTCACACCAGTTGGAATGGCAATCATTAAAAAGTCAGGAAACAACAGGTGCTGGAGAGGATGTGGAGAAATAGGAACACTTTTACACTGTTGGTGGGACTGTAAACTAGTTCAACCATTGTGGAAGTCAGTGTGGCGATTCCTCAGGGATCTAGAACTAGAAAAACCATTTGACCCAGCAATCCCTTTACTGGGTATATACCCAAAGGATTATAAATCATGCTGCTATAAAGACACATGCACACATATGTTTATTGCAGCACTATTCACAATAGCAAAGACTTGGAACCAACCCAAATGTCCAACAGTGATAGACTGGATTAAGAAAATGTGGCACATATACACCATGGAATACTATGCAGCCATAAAAAATGATGAGTTCATGTCCTTTATAGGGACATGGATGAAGCTGGAAACCATCATTCTCAGCAAACTATTGCAAGAACAAAAAACCAAACACTGCATGTTCTCACTCATAGGTGGGAATTGAACAATGAGAACACATGGACACGGGAAGGGGAACATCACACATTGGGGCCTGTTGTGGGGTGGGGGTGGGGGGAGGGATAGCATTAGGAGATATACCTAATGTTAAATGATGAGTTGCTGGGTGCAGCACACCAACATGGCACATGTATACATATGTAACTAACCTGCACATTGCGCCATGTACCCTAAAACTCAAAGTATAATTAAAAAAAAAAAAAAAGACCTGAGACCCATTTATTCAAGTTAAACTAACCACTTGCCTTTTCTTCTCTAAGAATTTTTGAACAATTAAGAACCAACACAAAAAGTAAATTGGGTAACTGTTTAATTAGTCACAGTATAGGGTCCCACCAAAAATCTTTCTTGGAGAACAAGGCTTTGCCTGAGATCATAATGGGGTGAGGTAAGCAGGATGTTAAGGTGGCCCCCCAAGATTTCCACCTCTTGTTGTACAGGCCCTATGTAATGTCTTTACCTTGAAAGTGGGTAGAACCTATAAATATGATGATGCATCACTTCCATGACTGTGTAACATTATATGGCATAAGGGAGATTATCCTGGGTAGGCCTGACCTAGCCAGCAGAACACTTAAAAGGGAGAGACTTTCTTTTACTGTCCTTAGAGGAAGAAGTCAGAGAAATTTCCTCCTGGCCAGGAAGAAAACAAACAGCTATTCTGTGAAGTGCTGATGGAGAGAGGCAGCCCTGGTAGCTGAAGGTGGTTCCTGGTCAACAGCTACCAAGAAAATAGAAACATGGGTCCTATAATCATAAGGAACTGAGGCCTGCCAACAACTGCTGAGCTTGGAAGAGGACCTAGGAGCCCAGAAAGAATCAAAGAGTGAGTGACATGATTTCAGCCTTATCAGATCCTGAGCAGAGGACCAAGTAAACTTGTATCTGGACTCCTGGGCCGTGAGACAGATGAGATAATACATTTATGTTGTTTCAAGCTACTAAGTTTGTTTTGTGATAATTTTCTACAGGGTATTGAAAACTAATACATGGGATTCCTTCTGTTTTCCCATAAGTTAAATTTAACTTTGAAAAATGGCAAGGAAGTGGGAGCAAGGTGTGCTCCAGTCACGTCATTGAAGTTTCAAAAGAAAGAGAGAAACAAAGACTCCAGGTCCTGTATTAGCAGCCATCTCTACAAAATGCACCAGCAAGACCTTTCACTTCTACTATCATAAAAAAAAAAAAAAAAATCAGCACGGTTGGCAAAACAGAAGACCACAAGTCACTTATTTATCTTATTTCAATAAAAGTTTACTCAGGTTCAGTGATTTCGGGGCTGAGATGCTGCAAATCAGATTTCCGGACTCTGGATTCCTTTTAAGTTCTGACAAAAAGAGGCACTCGGAGGCACTCGGGAGAGATTGGAAGTTAGGCAGAAAGAAACAGATACTTTCTTCATATTTCCCTGTTCTTGTTGGTGTTGCTCCAGCAGCAGTTGGTGGCCTCAGCTTCCAGTTTCTGTCTGTGTTCCCTACACCAGCCCTGTGACACTCCCTTACAGACACCGTCAGAACAGAACATTACTACCCCCTCAGCAAACTAAACACCAGCTCACAGGCACTTCTATTCCAAAATTCTAGGATCTTGGAACCCAGTATCTTCCTTTTGGTTCTTTCAGACCTCATTGTGGGAACTTCTGCAGTTATTATCACTGAATACTATAGTGCTCCTTTGTATTTTTTCAGTCTTCCAATACCCAAGTAATGAACCTTTGGTATTAAATAATGTCTGCTTAAAATGCCTATTCTAATTTCTCTTTGCCCAACTAAATCTTTGCCAATAGTGGACTCATATTATTTCCTCCTGGCGAGTGAAGTCTAAAGTACTTTCTACCTGAGAAATGGAGTAGCAAATATGTACTTTAATGCACACCAATATCCAAATTTATTATCATTTTACTCCAAGAGGTATCTCTAGTTCAGATGTCACTGTTAAGTCATTGACCAAATTTGAGCCATATATGTGCCTTGCTTTGTAAGTGTGTTAGTCTGTTTTTTTTTACCTAGAAAGAAACAGCTGAAGTTGGGTAGTTTATAAAGAGAAGAGATTTAATTGGCTCACAGTTCTGCAGGCTGTACAGGAATAGTGCTGGCCTCTGCTTCTAGTGAGGGTCTCAGGAAGCTTCCAAGGCAAAGGAGAAGCAGATATATCACATGGCAAGAGCAGAATGAGAGACAGAGAAGTGGGAGGACACAGACTCTTTTAAACAACTGGATCTTGTGTGAACTGAGCCAGAACTCACAGAAGGGATTGTGCTAAATCATTTAGGAGGCATCATCCCCATGATCCAAGCATCTCCCACCAGACACCACCTCCAATACTGGGAATCACATTTCAACATGAGACTTGGAGGAGACAGACATCCAAACCATATTGGCAAGCATTATTGATTTAAAAAATATTCCAAGTAGAATCTTGTCATATGGGCTACATGATCTTCAATTTGTATAATTGATAACTATCCATATTGTCTTAATATTGTGCCTGTTTCATTATTTAAATTTGCTTTCACATTGCATCTAAGCCCAGTCCAATGCTTGTTTTAAATGAAATTGTCCCTATAGAAACATTTGCATATATATTTATTTCCTCAATTGTTTGTTTATTCGTGTTATTATATATTGATTAGATATAGTGATTGTGGGTGTGTATTTCTATCTTTATAGAAAAGATAGGTGGGTATTTCTATCCTCATTCTGAAGATGAAGGCCCCAAATTCAATGTCATTAAATATCTTACTGAAGCACGTAGGAAATTTCTTCTTGCAATACAACAGAGGAGCTATTTTTAAGCCATCAGCAGTGCATTTTCTGCTTTCAAAATGTTTTTTGAAAACATGATATTTAAACCTCAGAAGAGCTCTATGAACTTCCTTTTACAGAAATGTAAAAAATGTAAGAGTCCTGATAAATATGCCATTACTATCATATTTGGTACTAAAACTGGGAAAATAATTCTAATAATTGAACCAATGATTTTCTAATTACATCATATGACCCATAAGTGACTTTAAGTGAGATTTAAATTGCTAATGAAAAATTAAAACCATTCATAGACATGGCTTGACTAAAAGATTACTCTTCAAGACCAAGATTATCATCCAAGACACTGAAAATTAATTATGCCCTAAGACATGGCTGCTTTTCTTAAACCTAGGACACTGGCATCACTCTGAAATCTCTCCGTAAGATACCAAACTCGATGGAAAAACAAATACTGATGATATTGAGAAAAGGTACAGGATATTAAGAAAAAGAAAGAAATTAGAGAGGATGTAGGAAAGGTATTACCATGGAAACATCACTAGCAATAATAAAAATCACTTTGGGGGGCATTAGTTTGAAGAAAAACACTAATAATCATTGAAATAGAGTAATCAAATGACATAAGAGCCAGGAAGACAGTAACAAGTATGCTGATTCAGGAAAATAAAAAGAACATCATTCAGGTAAAGATGGTTCGCTTGAAGTATCATCATTTGAGTATTATCAGTGTCTTTGTGGTGTTTTTTGTTTTTTACTTATCATTTTGATGAAAAATTAAATTGTGTATGGCTACAAAATAATAGTGCCTTGACATATATTTTTTAGTTTGTCATTTATTTTATAGTTCTAATCTTTTTACAATTGTTGTACCAATTTGTTACATCTCTTGGAACTGATAATTCTTCCCATCTACCCCCACTCTACACATATATGCTGTATTGTTACAAGAAAAAATGATTTTGTATTTGTCATTAATAGCTTGTTTAATTATGACAGAAGTTTTGCCTCTTTGTTGAAGATTTGCAAGAAAGTGCAGTGAGGCTAATAAAATAGCTATCAGATACTTATCTTCTCTCTCAAGATATTGTGTTGATATTTCACTTTGATGATTTATGTTCAGCTTATGAATATCTCCTTATTTCCCACTGTTTCATTAAAAATGTAATTCTAACATTCTGTTTCTTTTGCCAAAACTTTCCCCAAATTTATATCACTAACCAGGACTTCTGCAAATACCTCCAATACATATCCAAAATTTGACACTGTGTTGCCTCCACTGCTATGGCTCTGGTTTAATTTCCCATGGATTCTTGCCACAGTCTCTTAATTGGTCTCTCTGCTCTACCTCTGGACTCTGAGAGCCTGAAACCAGATGGCTCACTTGCTCATCTCTTTCAGGTTTCTGAACAAATGTCACCTTCTCAAATAAAGTCTACCATGAAAACCCTACTTAAAACTGAATTTCTTTACATCCACTCTGCTCCATTTTCATTTCCTCCCCTCCCATCTTTATCACTTATTGATTCTAACATATTTCTTATAGTTACATTGTCTGTTTGTGATCACTGCTTTTATGAGCCCAGTACCTGGACCAATGTCTGGTCTATAGAGGATACACAATAATTATTTGTTGTATGTGTGAATGAATGTGTGAGGTGTATAGGTATACAATGGTGTATAGGACATAATATGCTCATTTAGCAATGCAAATCAATTGTATGAAGACTGGAGAGAGACTAAGGACAAAGAATGAAAATGGAAATAGTGCAGGCAAACTCAATCCACCCTTCCACCCAATGAACATCTGCCCCAGAATTAACATGCCACAGTATATGAATCTGCTATTTTATATGTTATGTCAGTGGCCTCACAGTGTGAGAATGGTACATGTTGGGTGGGATTATTTTACTATTTAAAAATGGGTATTTTTTATACATATGGACTTCAAATGCAAGACAGCCACCTTATCTGAAGCTCAACCAAAACATGATCTGTTCTAAAGCTAAAGGGAAAACAGCTGTGCTGAATTTATGTATAAAGAGAAGACACATTGGCCAGATGTGGCGGACACATGACTATAGTTTCAGCCCCTCCTGGGGCAGGAGGATCACTTGGGCCCAGGAGTTTAAGTTTAACCTGGGCAACATAGTGAGACTCCATTTCTGAAATGTGTCTAACGTGGTATTTCCTAAGGGGTCTTTACCAGCCATCATTTTCACCTTACAAGTTCGCTTTAGAACTTAACCACCAGATAGCTGGGACTTCAGTGTAATCAACGAGGTTTTTTTTTTAATAATTGAGATGACAAATGGTATCAGGAGCAAACATAAAGTGTGTAATAAGAGCATACCTTCCCCAAACCATACGTGTTTCCTATACGGCATTCTTATTGAATATATTTTGTACTCATGGGGTCCCTGCATTTGCATATCCTTTCCTGCTGCCAGGAATGCCCTGCTTCTTCCCCACTTGGCGGAACTCCACTTTCCTTTTGAGATTCATCCCAAGCACGTTTCTGGAAGAGGACCCTTTGCTGAACTTCCCATCTCCTTCAGCTGTTTTTCAGTTCTCCAGTCATCTCTTTGAGTATGCACTAGATGTTGATTTTATGTGTTTACCTGCTTGTCCCCACTGGTCTTTTGCAAATTTCTTTATGCTTGCGATTTTTGTATTATCTGTGCATTGATTTGTTTAGCAATATCCTCTGGTCCAGCATAGTGACTGCTATGTATTAGGTACTCAAATAATGTTTGATAAATAATGAGGACTAAGAAACCGAGACATATGCCTAGCTCTGACTTAACTCTGACCTAACTTCCCAATGGCTTACCAAGGTGACTCTTTAGAACAGAGAGCACATTTTACCCTGTTTACTTGTGAGGATTACTGTATGAGCTGGAAAATGAGAAAATGCAGAGAAATTTACTGAAAGAGAGTAAATTAAATGCAAGGTATTCTTATTATCATAGCTTCTAAGGCATGTGCAAAAGAGAGACTAGTGAGCGGTTTCTTAACGATCCTTGTCTTTTCTCGTCCCCTTCTCTCTCCCTCTTCTCCATCTCTCCTTCCTCCCTTCATTTCTTCCTTTCCTCCAATCTCCCTTTCATTCCTCCCTTTTTCTCCCTCTTTTTCTTCCTTAGGAGTGAGTTCCTAAATATAAACTCCTCTAGGAAATTAATCACCTGTCTAGTGCAAATTTTTGAGGCACACTTTCCAACCCCATCTTACTCCATTGGCCCCAACTTATTCCTCTTACCTTCTAGTAAACTTATGTCTTGAGATCTAGTTTGGATTTGTTTTTCTCTGATTAACAGTTAAGTCAGAAACTATGACTTTTTCTCAGAGCACTGAGAGTGGGCACTAGGATACAAGAGTGTATGTATAATATATCATTATTATTCTTTAAAAAACTTTAACTTGAAATAAATTGTTTAAAAGCATATGCATTCTTTACGTATATAAAGAATTTCCTAAAATAGTGCTCAGCAGGAGAACAAGAAGTTTGGATTTTATCATTCTCCTGGGATTTAATCTCTTAGCAAAAAGTTACATTTGCTATGCTAAATCTGGATTTTAAAAAGTCAATAAAATCTAGGGGAAACTCAGACATCACGATGATAAATTGTGATTTTATAGTGGAGTCCATATCACCATATGTATTTTACTTTTTGTAATATAAGTGACATATAATAAAATATTATTTTATATTCCGTATTTTACCTGTGTTGTATTCCTCTATTATACAACTTGGCTGGTCATTGTATAAAGACAACTTGGCCTGGTCATTGTATAAATGCCTCTTTCTGTCACTTGACTTTCTCTCCCTTTTAAAAACAAGACATTCTAGAGGTACTTGGCATGCAAATAATCAAATAGGTGCCATATTGCAGCCCTGAGCCAGGCACATAGAATGGAGCCTATAAGAGGTACATATTTCCTTAAGATAGAATTATACACCCTTTTAGTCTGTCTTTCTTAACAGAGGTAGATTTTTTAAATCTAGTTCTTAGAAGTTATTGAGAATAGATTATACCACCATCAATGTATAAATTATTACTATTGTTTAGGGGATTGTCTTCTTCCTTAAATAGTGCTTACTTCCTAAAAAGTGTTGAAGTTTTAATGGTTATACTCCCAATAGGAATATCTGAAAGAATCTCTGAAAAAAATTGCATACAGGTTTAAGAGTAGTTATTTGAGAAAAGCAAATTGATGGTGGAAGATTAAGAATTAGCAAAAAAAAAAAAAAAAAAAATCAGCCTTTTTTCGTGCAGCTGAAAGACATTGCCTGGCATTTTACGTCAGAGTTCACAGGTATCTCTTGGTGACTTTTGAGAGACCACCATTATGATTTACTGTCGCATATATGGAAAAAAGAAGCAATGGGTCAAATGAAAAATGTGTATTGTATCTTTTTATTATTATTTACTAATAATGCTGACTTTTTGCATTAGTTAGATTCTTTCAGGTAAAACTTGTAATTTCTCTAAGTGATGAGGGGCCAGGTAGGTCAGAAAGCATAGAAAACCCTGTGCAGTCCTTGTCAAGAACTTAAAAATTGCTCAGAAGTGCATTTAAAAGCGTGAAATTCCTATCCAACTACTCCATCTCAGCTTATCCTGTCCTTTACTCTCCTATAGAGTCTACTTATTTATACTTGTACTACTTAGCAGGCTTTAGCCTTTCTGCATATCTGTCTACCATCCATGTCCCTCTTTGCTCGTATGTCTCATTTCATTAATTTATTTAATAACTTTTAAATCACTTATTGGACTAATGATGAATGGTAGGCACTTAGATAGTTCTGGTGTTGAATTCAAATGCCCTAAAATATGATCTTCATGAATCAATTCATTTACTACTAAAATGTTAGACTTTTTTTTTCCTGCCCTCTTTACAGGCCTAGTGATCAATTGGTTGACTATTTTTAGCTCATTTATCAAAGCCTTGACCATCAGTTATGACCAAGCTGATATGATCAAATGAAACAGGACTTCTCCATGACAGTGGTTCTGTGTCATGGTGGAATCTGGGGAAAATCCTGCAGTAGCTAAGTTATCACTATGCTTCCATTTTAACACCCCATAATGATTTCCATTCTTCCCAATTGCTTAAAATCTATAACACATTAAAAAAAAAGAGTTCTTCAATAATCGAAACAAAACTGAAAGCAAACTTCATGGTTGAGGCAGCTACTTTAGCAATTTATTCCTCTTCTCTTAAAGGAGCTTTATTAAGAGCCTTTTAAAAGCTGTTATGAAGGAGTGTTTATTTCTTGTTCAGACTGTTTTTTTGAATTTGTAACTTCATAGGCACCCTATTATATCTTATCTACAACTAAAAATCTTGGAACAAGTGAGATAAATCTTCAGTTGCCCTTTCAAACTAATTCTTTCAGTTCTATAATTTTTTTTTTTTTGCAAATATCCATGCCCTCTTAGATTGTGGGAAATGTCTGGTAGAAGAGACACATTTCCCTCTGCAGCATGTGGATTTTTATGCCATCAGGCATTTTCTCCTATTGGTCTCAGGAAAAAGAAAAAAAGGTATTTGGGGTCCTGAACAAGATAGAAGGCAAAGGGCAGTGCCAGCTGTATTATTATGGTTTTATCCTCTATTTTCATGTTCCCCTACCATCTTAAATGTGATTTCAGTGTAGGATGAAATTGCATTTATGATTGTACTGATTTGGTTTTTAATTGTCATTAATATGGGTGACATGGTTTGGATCTGTGTCCCTACCCAAATCTCAGGTCGAATTTTAATCCTCATTGTTGAGGTGGGGCCTGGTAGGAGATGACTGGATCATGGGGAGAGATTTCCCCCTTTGGTGCTGTTCCTGTGATAGAGTTATCATGATATCTGGTTGTTTATAAGTGTGTAGCACCTCTCCCCTCTCTCTTCCTCCTGCTCTGGCCATATGGGACGTCTCACTCCCGCTTTGCTTTCCACCATGATTGCATGTCATCTGAGGCCTCCCCAGAAGCTCAGCAGATGCCAGCATCATGCTTCCCATGCAGCCTGTGGAACCATGAGCCAATTAAACCACTTCTCTTTATAAATTACCCAGTCTCAGGTATTTCTTCATAGCAGTGCGAGAATCAACTAATATGGTGGATTTAATTAAAAATAACATGATATCCATGCAAAACAGGTTGTCCTTTTCAGGGAATTAAATTGCTTTTGTTCCTTACCATACACGAGGTTGCTCTGCTTTGAAGGAGCTGTAGACATAGGAGACATTCAGAAAGTCATAGCCTCCTCTTCAGAACATTTCTATACGTGGTCAACAGTTTAAACAGAACTTTTGTGTGCACCTTTGATCCTCTTATTAATGAAGTTAATAATTAGAACTTACATTTTCTCTGTTTTGTAAAATAAGACATTGAAAAATTGATGTGGGCAAAGCCATACAGCCTTTGTTTGACTTGAATGAAAGCAATTTGTGGACAAAAACTTATTTATTTTGGTCACCCCCGTGCCTAACACACCCTATGTCTTGGCACATAGTTGATGTGCAATTAATGGTTGATGAATACATAAATGAATAAAGATATAAATGCAATTAGAACCTAGGCTTCTAGTCTTCTGCTCATTTCATTTTATTAAAGGACCTTTAAATTGAAAAATATTTTGAGATCCCATACCCCTGCCATTGGAAATTACTACAGTTACTGCAGAAAGACACCCCTGGGGGATATATAATACAGGAACACAATGACATCAAGCTTAAAATTGCCTGATTGCTAAATATTGTGCATAGATTACATGTTCTAATTTTATTATTCTTCTTCATGAAAAAACATGTTCCTCCTCCAAAAACATTTCTATCTCTGTGGCTTAAATTAAATCTGGTTTTAACCTCAATACTTTCTCTTACTGAATACTCACGTTCTAGCTCATTTATACTTATGTCTAGATATCAAGATATCACACAGATTCAACATGGGCATCTTGCCCTAATTAGACAGATAAAACAAGACACATTTATTAGTAGGTCAGTGTAATTATTTTCATTTTATTTTATGTTTTATTTTTAAATTTTTTCTAGAGACAGGGTCTCACTATGTCACTCAGGCTGGTCTTGAACCCTGGCCTCAGTGTTTCTCCTGCTCCAGCCTCCCAAAGTGTTGGGATTACAGGAGTGAGCCACCATACCCAGCCCTATTTTTTATTTTAAAATATCAACAAAAATATATAAAGTGCTAAGGAAATGTGATATATGTGCTATACACATTTCCATGGAAACACAGTAAGCTAAGACCTACAAATTTGAGACCAATGTTATTTTGGGTCATGTATAACTGAACAACCATCTCTACTGCCAATCAGAATGACAACTGAAATTCATGAGCTTGATCTGGGGAAAAGAGAAATCTCAAAAGGCGATTTAAGTAAAGGTAGAGTAGAGGAGAAAATGAAATTTGCAGAAACTAGGTGTTGCTGTCCATTATGGTTGCTAAAATTACTACTGGGTCCTCAGAGAAGTGACTGAAATAGTGCTCATGTGCTGGCTAATAATTTGAAAGGATGTAAGTTGAGATTAAAAAGGGAAAATTTAAAGTCCCTATGACAAATACGTGTGAGCTGGGTGGTACATTTTCTCATCTAGAAACAAACAAACAAACAAACAAACAAAAACTTAAATAGAAACTTTAATAGAAAACGGTAAACTTTTGGAAAATTGGTCTGTCTGTCAAACTTCATAGTATGATTTAGGTGGGAGTTTTTCTTGCCTCAGGGAGTGAGAGGGCTATTGGGCTTAACTAATGAGATTTCATATAAATAGATGAATTCAAAAGAGAAAAATTGCTCTAATATTTTTACTCTTTTTAATGGTTAGAGATCAAGGAAATTACCTATCTATGTATCCCTGTTCCTAAGTGTGGTATTTTTTTTTTTAAAAGATTTAAACACTAGTAAAAGACTACAAATCCAAAGAAATGTATACATTTCTGCAACACAGTGCCTGGCACCCCATAGTTGATGTATGTTGGCGTGAGCGGGGAGGGGAAAAAGGTGGAGGTATCAGAGGATAAGCAAAAGTGAGGAGAGTAAGGAAAAAGAAGGCTCTGCTTTTTTTTCTTTTTTTTTTTTTTTTGAGACGGAGTCTCGCTCTGTCGCCCAGGCGGGAGTGCAATGGCGCAATCTTGGCTCACTGCAACCTCCGCCTCCCCAGTTCAAGCGATTCTTTCACCTCAGCCTCCAGAGTAGCTGGGATTACAGACACCCGCCATCATGCCTGGGTAATTTTTGTATTTTTTTAGGGACAGGGTTTCTCCATGTTGGCCAGGCTCGTCTTGAACTCCTGACCGCAGGTGATCCACCCGCCCCAGACTCCCGAAGTGCTGGGATTACAGGGGTGAGCCACCACGCCTGGCCTCTACTTTCTTATAGTAGTAGCTATGACTTTGCCAGTTAATGTATTACTGGTTTTTAGGTTTAACACTTATTAAATAACATTTCGGACGTTAAAAATGATGTAAAGAATACTATATCAAGTATCCACGTACTTGTCACTCAGTTCAAGAAGATACCTTGTCAACACAGTTAAATCTCCTTTCCAAACCTTTCCTGCATATGAGCTGGATCTCTTCTATAAGTAACATTATCTTAAAGTTATTATTTAGCACTCTCATGAATTTTGTTACAGATATATATATATATTTCCCTAAGTATTAAACAGTGTTGTTTTGAATACTTAAATCTTTATATAATTGGTTTTAGTATTTCATTTCATTTTTTCATTTTACATTGTTTGTGAGATTTATATATATTCATTTATGTTCCCTATGGTATGAATATACCAACATTTATTTCTTTATTCTCTTGCTAATAGATATTTAAATAATTTTCTTTTTTTAAAAAAACAAACAATGCTATTTTATACATTCTCCCAAGTGGTTGTCCCAATTCCCAGATCCACCAGCAGCAGTGTATAAACATTCGTGATGCTTCCTTTCTTTGCCAACACTTGATATTAAACAACTTTAAAAATGTTTGCCAACTCAATTATTATAAAATGATATTTCATTGCGATTTTAATTTATATTTATTATTTTCCTAATTGCTAGTAAAATGGAGTATGATTTCATATGTTTATTGGCCTCTCCTGTGAATTTCCTGTGCATCATGTTTGTTACTGTTTTTAGTTCAAAAAATATATTGTAGCTGTGTGAACTATATATTGTACTGAAACATAAAAATATATATATTTTTCAACCTGCAAGATCTCTTTCCACTTTTGTGTTGTGTTTTAATGAAAATACTTTCACATTTTAATGCAGTCAACATATAAATAAATTCATGGCCCAGATTCTCATTACTATTAGATGCCGTACATCCTACTGAGACCTGCAATCTGCTGAATCTGTAATCTTTTTACTTTCTGTCTTACTTATTCATCACTCCCCTGCATATAACCTTGATTGTCTTGCCTTTTATTGTATAAGTCTGAAAAATATGAACCCTGAATGAATCCAACTGTCTTTGTACTCAGCATCTACACCTGTACTGCTGTTCACACTAGAGAAAAACACACAATCATGATCACTGACCCACTGGAATTCATAATCCTTTCACTCTGCTGTTTTCCTAGGTAACTATTTCCTGCTCCCTTCTTAAACTTAAAGCACCCTCTCATCCATCTTCACTCTCAGCTTATGGCCCTGCTTATTTCACTAAGGAAATAGGAACAATTGAAATAAAAATGCCACATACTTTCTCTACCACATTTACCCAGTTAATTTCAACTATGCCAATAAACCCTACATCACTCATAAAGTGATGCTGTGGTCCTATCAAATGTGAAACCCTCCATTGCATAGTTCATTCTCTCCCATTTATTTAATCGCTCAATTATCTGTCTAGCAATTCTCCTCTTTCCCTTTTGTACACCATCAATTTTCCCTCTTTACTGGATCATTTTGAATATCGTAAAAATAGGATATAATTTTCGTATCTCTAAAAAATCTCTCTGAACTCTACTCCCTCTCCAGTAAGCACCCCTCCAGCATCTTATTCCTGGGCTTTTTCTTCCTAACAAAACGACTTAGAATAGTTGTATATAATTGCTATCTTTAATTCTCTCCTTTTATTCTCTTATTTTAGGACTTTTTGTTTAAAAACTCAAACATACACAAAAGTAGAAAGAATAGTTTGATTAAATCTTGCTTTCATATCACTCAGATGTAATAATTATTGCCATTTGCCATACTGCCTACATCTACCTTCTCTTTTCTTTGTTCTTTAGCTAAAGCATATAAAAGCAAATTTTGGACATAATCTTATTCTACTCCTCTACTCAAGCTTTTGCCTTCACCACTTCACCATAACTGCTCTTGTCAATGTGAACCATGACCTTTACATTGTGAAGTCCAATGGTTAATTCTCACTTCTCCTCATACTAGACTGTGATGGTTAATTTTATGTGTCAGTTTGACTGGGCTAAGGGATGCTCAGACACCTGGTGAAATGTTATCTCTGGATGTCTTTGAGAGTGCTTTGGTACTATTGGTGCTGTTTTTCTAGAGGATCTTGACTAATACCTCTGCTCATCAGCAGCATTTTACAAAGTTGATGACCTGCCTTGTTGAAACATTTCCTGCACTTGACCCGGATGCATCCTATGGCTCTGGTTTTCCTCCTATTACACTAGAGTCTCCTTTTCAATTTCATTTGCTGGCCTATCTTTAAATGATGGAAGCTTCGAGATTGTTTCTTTACCTCCTCTGTTTTTTGCCTAGGCATATTCCTGGGTAATCAAATCCAATCTTCTGGGTTTAAATGCTGACTAAATATCTAATGATTTTCATCGTTATATCTCCAGTCAAGTCTTCTAAACCTGACTCATATGTTCTACAGTCTTGCAAGTATGATAAAGATGTCTAATAGGCACCTTATTTTAATGTCTCAAACTGAACTTGGGAGTTTCTTACCTGCTGCAGGCAAATCCCATCCTCTAAAATGCTCCTTAATTTTTAAAAATAGTATCTCCATTTGTATAGTTTCTCAGGCCCTGAAACCTTCTGGTAGTTGGTCAGGCCTAAACTCCTCCTTTTCCCACATGCAACATTCAATCTGTCACAATACTTTTGATTCTACTTTTGAACTAGCATTTTATATCCCAAATCTGAATCTTTGCTTTTGGTTCTACGTTTGTACTGTCTTCTCTGCTGCCACCCTGTTCCAAAACATTATCATCTCTCACCTGTATAATTGCAATGTGCATCCAAGTGGTCTCTCTGTATACTGCCCTTGCTCACCCCAGAGCAGGTAGAGTGATCTTCAAATATGTACATAGGAATGTGTTATGTTCTGTCTATAATCTATAAACTGCACCATGTCACTCCTTGACTCTAATGGCTTTTTATTTCTGTCAAAAATAAAACCCAATGTCTTACAAGACTTGTAAGTAAAGTGAGAATACATTTATCCCCCAGACCGGGACACTTTGGGGATTGAAGGAGGATGATCATACTAATTAAATTGATATGATTCTGAAATATGCATTTATGAATATGTAAATTAGATTAATTATATTAGTAGATGTGAAATAATTATATTCAAGAAATGTTTGAAACTAAAATTTTCTTCAAAAACAATGTTTGTGAAAGCAACATTAGAAACCAAATATCTTATTTAAAAATTAACATAATCTGAATAATTATTCTCAGTCCACTTTCCCCCACTTCAGTCATGACTTAGCTACAAATATCTCTAATATTATGTCACTGGTATTTTTTTCTAAAAAGTATATGTTTTAAGCATGGCTTTATCAAGTTTTTAAAAAATAATATTACCTTCAAATATTATTCAAATTTGCATTGTTTGGTTAATTTGAAGGTGACTATACTTTCAATGTAGTCCTGTTAGCAAGCTGGGTTTTCAATAATTTTGATTTGCTAAGATCTTCAGATCTGAAATTTTGGCAACAGCTCCATTTGTTGAGTAACTTCCTTAAATATTTCTTGTTTAAAGTATATGGTAGAGAATTTCCGTATATTTTTCTTCTGGTTTTCATGTGGTCAATGATATCATTACGGTACCCATGGTGGATGGCAAGTGTTTACAAATAGCCACAAGAGCAATGTTGCTTTACAAATATCATACATGTTTACAAATGTGGGAGCTTAGGACATAGCAAAAATCTATGAATGAGTGCCCAAAGAATACTGTGTTCTTCCATAATACCATAATTACAAGAAAAAACATCTTATTCTACAGGACCAATCATAGAAAAAGAAAAAAAAAAAGGTCATGGTTTGGTATGACCAAGCCATGGTTTATGTATGTCCAGAAAATTATAGCTAGAGTTAATTTTTATGTGGTATTTAGTTTGTTCCCAGTATTATTTAAAATATTTTACATATATTAATACATGTAATTTTTATAACAACTCTATGAATGAGGTTTTATTATCATTCCCATTTACAGGGGAGAAAATTGGTGGCCACAGAAGTTGAATAGCTTGTTCAGGATTACACAGCTAAAATGTGGAGGACTTGTACTAAACCCAGGTGCTAGGGACCAAAATTCACTTGTGGAAGCCCCACTCTCTAATGTGACAGGGTGTGGAGGTAGAGACTTTAGGAGGTAATTAAAGTTAAATGAGGTAATAAGGGAAGGACCTAATTTGATGGTATTTCTGTCTTTATAAGAGGAGAAGGACATATCTGAGAGGATTCAATCTTTCTCTACCATATGAGGACACAGTGCGAAGGCAGACCACTTTAAGCCAGGAAGAGAGCTCTCACCAGGAACTGAATTGGCTGGCCCCCTGATCTCTGAATTCCCAGCTTCCCAAACTGTGAGAAATACATTTCTATTGTTTAAGTCAACCAGTCTCTAGTATTTTGTTATGGCAGTCCAAGCAGACTGCCATACACCAGGCACCTTGGTCCCAGAGTCTGTGGCTCTACTTGATAAAAACTTCCAGGTACAACAGTGATTTATCTAGGCCTTCTCAAACTTGTCTTCTAAGGTATCTAAGACAGCACTGTTAAATGAGCATTTCCACATGAATTTGTAACCTAGGGCTACCATAACAAAGTACCACAAACTGGGTGGGTTAAAACAACAGAAATTGACTCTCATATTTTAGAAGGCTAGAAGTCTGGAATCAAGGTGTAAACAGGGCCATCATTCCTTTGAAGAGGGATCTAGTGAAGAATTCTTCCTTGTTTTTTCCAACTTCTTTTGGACCCAGGAGTTCCTTGACTTGTGAGAGCATAACTCCAATTTCTGTCTCCATTGTCACTTGATCTCATGTCTTTCTGTGTGCCCTCTTCTTTTCTTACAAGGATGCTAATCATCAGATTTAAAGCCTACTTTAATCCAGTGGGAACTCATCTTAACTTAGTTATATCTGCAAAGAAATTATTTTCAAAAAAGACCACATTTTGAGGTTGCAGTGAAACAATAATTTTCAGGGGACCCTGGTCAGCTCACTATCATATCTCTAGGAAACTGAGAGATACAGTTAAACACTACTTGAAACTTTCTCTCAAAAGGAAATCAAGAAAGAGGCCATTGTAAATGAGCCCATTTCTCTTGATCTTCCTTCGGGATTTGCTCTTGAGAAGGATTAGGCTGGTTTCCAACCTCTTCTCTCCAAACAAGAAATAAACTTTCATATTTTCTATGTCTTGAAGAAGGCATTGTAGGATTCAGGGGCTGTGTATGAGCTTGAAGAAGCCACTTTTAGAATTAATTTAAAATGGGGTTACTCTGTTACATGTGAATCTAGAATACTCTAACTCTTAAGCAATTATAGTGTCAAAGAAGCTGATTGAGCTTTAGGAAACAGCAATATTTAGGTTTGTTGATGAGTTTTTCTCTTCCTAACGAATATTAAAAAAACTATAAGCATTATTTACGAGGAATCATTCTGAAAGTATTGCTATTGATACTTTTCATTATTGGGTTGGAATATACATATACATTGCTATGAAAGATAGTTTGCACATCATCTATTTATTTTATCAGTTCCAAGATATAATAAGAACAAAAGAAATTGACTTTGGAACAATTTGGAACTTTAAAAGATTTTGAGAATATCAAGGAAATTTAGGAGCTTAGGGGAAAAGGTCTGCAGTTCACAATTAATTATAGATTTTAACATAATACTTCAAAATATCTGTGTGTAGGTGAATATCTTGAATTTTGGAACATGGCGAGGAAAGACAAAAGTCACAATGGCAGACCAAACAAATCTCACAGCAAAATGTAGTAAGTTGTTCTGGATGGGCAAGGCCAAGGCTATAGGTTCGTTACTAGATGCTGTTAGGCAATATCATTTTTTGAAAAACTTGCCTGTTGGAGCTGAGAAGCACTTCCACAGTTTGAAGCTGTGGATTTACATGAAAGGCCAAATAACTCTTTAGAAGGTGGCATGTGGGGAATTATGAGAACCCTGATCTCTTTTGCCCTACTGAAGTTATATATATATATATATATATGTAATCTAATAGGGTGAGTCCAGACAATGCCAGAATATTGGAAAGGGAAAAAGAAGGCCCTAAGAAGAGCCGTGTCTGGAAAGGTGTGGACTGCTGAAAGGGGCTGCAGCAGTGGCTGGCCCATCAGAGGGAACAGGGATAGGCTGATTTGAGGGATTAGTCAGATCTAGCGTATTCTTTAAGGAGAAAGACAGGTGTGTGAATTGAAAGTGCTGTGCCACTAAAGAGTATAATATTTTGGGTCCAGGTAGCTTTGTTGTGGTTAGCCTCTGTCTGAATGTATGTGAGGAGAGTACATCCTTCTTTTTGACCTACGAAACCAAGGAAACAGCATGTTTTATATCTCAAAGGACTGCTGGCACTTTTAGATGGGCTATCAGACTCTGGATATTTGGCTCCACTGTTAGCCGTGAAAGTCCATTGGGGGTAATAGCAGCAGGCTATAAGGCCAGAGGCAAATGGAATGGCCTGGGGGAGTGTGGGACACCATCAATTGTAGAGTTCAGCCTTGATTGATGCCTTTGGCAACAGGGGATCTCTGACAAGGACTGATTTATGAACAGAGTGCAAGCAGCTCTGAGGATTTGTGTAAATATTTATATAGAATAGAATTCCGGAAGGAAAGGAAATTACCTCAGGTAAAGGGACAGTGGATTTAAGATATTATAATAATGTAAACATAAATATAAATGACTCCTCATTTTTGCCATCAGGTTAGCGAAGCATGAGGAAGTTTTCAGTGTCAACAACGTGTATTAAGCCAGTGTCAAGGTGGATAAATAGCTCAGAAGTTGGAGTCAGGCTTGCGGTTTAAGGCCTGGTGCTACTATTTAGTAGCTTTGTGATTTTTGCAAAAGTTAATTAATATCTCATGCCTCATTTTTCATATCTGCAGAATGGGAGCACAATAGTGCCTACCTCATGGGGTTGTCGTGAGATTTTTAGATTATTTGTGAAGCATTTAAACAATGCCTGACCCATGTACATGCTATATACTATTTAGATAAAAACCAAGGAAATAGAAGAGAATGAGAAGAGTTAAGAGTGCTGTTTCTAAAAACTGAAAATAATAGTGGGAGAGGCCGAATTCATTTGCATTTCAGGGGCACTATTTATCCAATGCACGAACATTAAGTGAATATCACCTGTGTGTCAGACACAATTCCCTAATAAGCTCCAGCAATAGGTGAGCCAATGAGAGAGGAGCACTTGTTTCTGTTGTTTTCCATTATTCAGAAGAACTTCACCAGGACAAAACATGTAGTTCTCTGGCCTAAAAAATGACTCTAAGGGCTCTGTCCAAGATTCTCTTCTGAGGATGCTTAGGGCATTGCTAGACATTGAAAGGCAGTAGTAGAATGATATTAGAAATTGGCTATGGCACCAGACAGAAGAAATCCCTGTTTAATAGGGTTTCTGTGAGTTTTAAATAAAGAAATCTGTGTACAAAGTCTAATAATAGGCACATTGTTGGCCACTGATATTAGGAAGTTGCATTTCTTCAATAATTCTTCTCTGCTGTTTCTCTAAGATATTCAGCATCAATCAAATACACAGCACCACTGACAAGTGCTTTGGGGATGCAGCAAATCATAATGGCTAAGCCGTCAGGCTCTGGAGACCTATATTTTGTATTCAAATCCCAGCTCCGCCGCTTACTAAGTGTGTGACCGTGGGCAGAGTCTACGCTTCAGTTCCATCATCTGTTAAGTGGGAATAATTACTGTTCCCGCTCCACAGGATGGTTATGAAGATTCAATGAGTTAATACATGTGAAACCCCCAGAACATTGCCTGCTGCATAGTAAGTAGCATCAATAGATGTTAACTGCTATTATCAATATAATAAGAGCATGATAAAACACTAGAAAAAGAAATACTATCAGGAAAAATTTCACAGAACTTCTAACGAGGGTGACAAAGTCAGCTGCATTTTCTGCAAATGTTCTGATAGAAGAGTGTTATCACTACTCATGGTTCTAGTGGGACCATAGGCAAGAGAATGGTAGAGGAAGAATTTTGATGGCAGCAGTAATGAAAGTTAAAGCAGGACGCTCACGAAGGATTTCCTAAATATATGAGATACTGAATCGAGGGCAGCAAGCTTACTGAAAACCCTACCAGCTCTTGAGTCTGAAACCCTGTCTCCTTTCCATGGCCTTCAATGTCCTGCTCGGTCAGCTTTCCTGTCTAGCCCTCCAACCTCTTTTCCCAGTCTCACAGCCACCACCCTACACTGTGATCTAGCATTTATTTTTTCCTTACGTATGCCAATTCTAAATTCATTCCAGTCCCAGATTTTTGCACTTGAAATTGCCTCTGTTAAATGCTCAGCCTCCGGGCTTTTCATGCCTGGCTCCTGCTCACCACTCAGGTCTTGTCTCATGTTACATCTCAATTTCCCTGACTACCTATTTGAAAGTCTTCAGCAGACTCTAGTTACTTTCAATCTCACCACCTTGCTCTCTTTTATTCTTTGTACTTATCACCGTATAAAATTATCTTATTTGCCTACTTGTATCATGAAAGCAAGGACTTTATCTCAACCACAATTATTCATATGTTCTAGAACAGCATTTGTCACATAGTAGGAGATCAGTAACTATTTGTTTTTTTATTTTGTTTTTAATTTTATATATATATATTTTTATTATTCTTTAAGTTCTAGGGTACATGTGCACAATGCGCAGGTTTGTTACATATGTATACATGTGTCATGTTGGTGTGCTGCACCCATTAACTCATCATTTACATTAGGTATATTTGTTAAATGAACGAAAAGTGTGCTGGCTGCTGAGAGGAAGGGAGCTGGAATTTGTAAGCAGAATCTTCGGAGCCTGCAGCTGAATAGGCTGACAAATGTAGGGACAGATAGGGACAGACAGTTTCATGTCTTCTCATTTCCAGAATGAAGTTTACTGGTCATATATGAAGTTTTTTGGCTTATCTAAAAATGTGAGTGCAAATCTATAATTCTCCAGGTATAGTTTGGACTGAATTTGATATGTTCATATCCATCTTTTCTCCTCTTTCCATTTATATATTAAAATATAGGACTAAAACAAGATCAAATTGATGAATAAAAAAAAGAAAGCGTTTAGGACCTGTCTTGGTTTTATATGTATTTTTAGCATTTTGTTAATGTAGTATTTCAAATCCATAGATAACAGATTGGCTATTCAACAAATGATGCTGAGAAAACTAGTTAGCCTTTGGGAGAGAAATGTAATGAAAATCCATACCTTGCTGAAATCAATTTCAGATAGAGCAATGAATTTCATATTAAAAAGTAAAAGTCTGACAACAGTTGAAGAAAATAGAAGTGAATATTTGGAATCTTTGATAGAGGACAACTTTCTATGCATGACCTAAAGCCAGAAACTATAAAGGAAATGGTTGATAGAGTTCCCTACATAAACATTAAAAGTTTCTGTAAGGAATAATAGGTTCTATAAATAAAATTAAGAAACATAACAAACTGGAAAATAAATTTACAAAATAACCTTAATATATTTAGACATTTGTTTACAAACCCTTTCCCCCCCCACACACAGACACTACCATGCAGTAAGAGGGTGTCTAGCCTTCTTAAGGCAGACTGGACTGATGACTCTTAGTCATCTCCTTTCCCTCTCATTTCCTCTTTGCCCATGCAGCCAAAATTCCCCACTATAAAGGCTGAGTTGTCCCCAGAACCATGCTTTGGGGCATTCCTGTGGCTAGGTTGAAAGTGTGACTCAATCATAGCTAGTGGGATCTGAGTTGAGGTCTTCTGGGCCTCCTAGGAAGTACTTTTTCCTCTAATTGAAAGAGGCTCATAGTAGGAAATACCCCTTTTGTATTTAATATTTAACTGTACATTGTCATGTCTACCTGGGAGCAGATTTTGCTACATTTTGCTACGTTTGCCAAAAATTTCAAGCCTAAAGACCAAGACTGCTTGCCAAGAAATTCAACTCCATATTTAAGTTGAGAAGTAATTAATCATACCAAAAGCTGAACAGGATTTCATGCTTCATCATTGTTTCAGATATTAAATCAGCTTTTTTTTTTTTTTTCTACTCTAGAAGCATAGGCAGGCTACAACTATCAACAACAGTCTTGGAAGTTTTTTTTTTTTTTTTAACATGTCCAATATTTGAATTAATATTCAGAAGGCTCAGCAAATTAGTCTATTGTTTGTGGATCTGCTGCCAACTAGCCCATACAGTGTGTGTAGTTGACAGTTTCTGAGTTTTCTAACAACCAACTCACATAATAGGCAGTGTTCAGGGCATCTGGCCTGGCAATCAAGTTAAATGATAAAATAAGTATCTACTGTCCTCAGCAAGACTGTTGTATCTAACTTCTCACACTGATTCCCTTTTAAGTTAAAGATCCAATTGTCTTCTTCTCTGGCCATCTATGCTCTATTGTTCCATGCTTTCTACAGCATTCTGCACGACTTTGCCCCTGGGCTACACTCCTGCACCTACTAAACCCTTCACTGTATCCTCTGAACTTGCTCCTCCGTAATCGGAGATCTCCATTGTGTCTTTGACTTTTTATCTCAGTGTTCACACCATCTTCTTGTTTTAACTATAAACGGCTTCCTTCCTAAGGACATCACTTGTGCCTTTTTGTTTTAACTTTTTCTCGTCTTGCATAACTCATGACCAGGGTTTAAGCTAGTGTGTCCTCATTGATCTCCATTATCATCTCCAGCCCATTCCTTTTCCACTCTTGTATAAAACACTAATTCTTGACCGGGTGCGGTGGTTCATGCCTGTAATCCCAGCACTTTGGGAGGCCGAGGCGAGTGGATCACCTGAGGTCGGGAGTTCCAGACCAACCTGACCAACATGGAGAAACCCCGTCTCTACTAAAAATACAAAATTAGCCGGGCGTGGCGAAGCATGCCTGTAATCCCAGCTACTCGAGAGGCTGAGGCAGGACCCGGGAGGCGGAGGTTACGGTGAGCCGAGATGGCGCCATTGCACTCCAGCCTGGGCAACAAGAGCAAAACTCCGTCTCAACAAAACAAAACAAAACGAAACACTAGTTCTTTTAGCTCAAGCCCATGTATTGAAGACTGTTACCTAGTTTGCTGCCATCATACTGCATATCTTCAGAACAAGCAAGAGGAATCCTTCAGTATCCAGGCTTCTGTGTCCTGACCTCTTTTTCTCCCATGACTTTCTCTTTCACTCCACTTTAAAAATCTGCTCCAGTGGTCATTCCTAACATCATGCCATCACCTCTATTTTTTTTCCTTCAAAATAAGTAATTTAAACCTCATACACTCTTTACCATATTCTCCTATATGTTCTGTGTATTTATTCAACTATCCCTTTTGCAACTGATGGACACCATCTGTGTCACTTGTCACTTCTTGTGCATACTCATTCCTTTGTCAACAGCTACATTTCCTGACTCTTGAACGAGGTTACATTCCGTGATTCATCATTTCAACAACACCCTTGCCAGTGTCTTAAATTTCCTTTCTCTCTGTTTTTCTTTTTCATCACATGTACTTGGAAATGTTCCAAATCAGATCAGCCTGACTGTTTAATTTGTTCTGCTTCATTGTATTAGTTAGCCATTAGCTGCTTCTAGCTTCATGCCCCCGCCTTCTTTCCCTCCTCAAAGTTTATTATCCAAACTTCTCAACATAATTCTCTAAAATTATCCGTTTTAACCTCCAACGAATTTATTCATTAGTTTAGTTCTGCCAGGATTCCAACCTCATCTTTCCATCAAAACAATATGTGGTAAGACAACAAATGTCCCCCATCTTCCCAAATCCTTCATATAACTGTTAGTAATTTACTTGAACTTTCAGCAAGATGTTGTCCTTTTGACTCAATCTTCTTGAAAAAAAATCTCTTTTCTTAGTTTCTATGTCATATCTGCTTTCCTTCATTCTTCTCAGGTCATTTATTCTCTGTTTCTTTTGTGGGGGTTCGTTCTTCTGTACCTACTCAATAAAAATTGGTATTACCAAGGGTAATATATATATATATCTTTATATATATGACAATTTATATATATGACAATTTTGACTAAAAGCTTATAATATGACAATATATCTTTATATCAATATATCTTTATATCTTTATATCAATACATCTTTATATATACGACAATTTTGACTAAAAGCTTACCTTTATATATTTATATATCTATATAAATATATATTTATATATCTATATAAATATATATTTATATATCTATATAAATATATATTTATATATCTATATAAATATATATTTATATATCTATATAAATATATATTTATATATATAAAGATATATATATATAAAAGGTAAGCTTTTTGTCAAAATTGTCACTTTGTTGAGAATTTTGGCTCCAACACTGTTAGACCAACAAGACTTCCTTCTCTTGGTACTTGTTGATCTGCATAGAACTTTACTTGATTACTTTTGAAAAAGGAAGAAGTTTGGTTGGAGTATGTGACAAAGGGAGAGAGAGAAAAATGAAAGTGAAAGCAGATGGTTTGGCATTTGTCTTCTATCAGCATTCATACATTGGTTTGAACCCTAACCCTTTGAATATTGGGAGCTACAAACATGAGAAATATTTTTGTTCTTGCACTTGAAGAAATTTAAGTACAAGCGTACTTTTTTCATGGTCCAGGAGAAAAGTGTTATTTTCTCCACTTTGCCTGGAGCTTGGTTTCTTTAGAACCCCCAAAATGGTGACTGGAAGTATTGGAAAATTGTTCATTGGGTATATTCGTCAAGGGTACTTTCAACTATAGTGTCAAAGAAGTACCCTCAAAATCTCCAGGCTATGACTGTGGACAATACGTCAGAGAAGGAAAGCAAGACACAGCATGGTGATTTTTACTTACATGTGATCTAGTTTGAATCTTCACATTTTCCAGAAATGACTATGGGAGAACTGGAGAGATATGCTACAGAAGAAGGCAAGGAATAAGAGTACAGATGGAGTTCAGAAACATAACATTTTAGGCTTATATACTAATGTCCCTCATTTGTACCCATTGGATGACAAGGCCAGGAAAAAAACATGTAATCACACTCTTACATATGATACAGACGTGTGATGTATAATGGTAGAGATGTATAAGGTAGACACACCCACTGGTGGTTAATCAACTATTCTTATTTTTTTTTAAACCAATTTGAATTGGTGATGGTCCATCTCCTTGTTCTCCATCCATATAATTTGAGGACTGGCCAATCTGTTTTCCCAAGGTACATTAATGGAAATATAATCCATTTTAATGCATGGTTAAAGGACATCAAGAAAGCGTATCCCTTATTCCTATATGTGGAGTAAAAGCTGCTCAGGGCTACTGTGTCCTCAGGATGCATGTGTGGAGTCACTATTAGTATTTAATAGAAGCTTGACATGTGCATCAAGAAGACAATATTATAGTACCTGAGAATGTCAAAAGAGCTATATAATATTAGAGCTTTTCTTGTGGAATAGACATAAAAATGATTGAAATCCTAGTTTAAGGAAAAAAAACACATACTCATTTTAACTGTCTTCTTTGGTGGTATTTATAGAAACAGCTTTTATTCTTTTTCCAACAGCTTCCCTAACTGTGGAAAAAATAAATGATCTCAATATGATTCAATCTAATATAAAAACCCTTACCCTGCAATGTTCCAGATCTCATTCAAGTACAAATAACCATTTGCTTAGAACCTGGAAGAAAAGTAAAGGTTGTCTACACCTAAAATTTGCCTTAAATTGACAGAATAAAAAGATTTGTTTGTGTATCTCTCTGCATATGTTTGTGCATATATGTGTGAAAACATCCTACAGAACATTAAGATACAGAGGTAAAACAATCAGTGATCTAATTCAAATCAGAGATGTTTCATTTTCTAAGTCCTGGTTTGCTAACAGACTGCCTTTTCAAGGTTGTTGGCCTATAAAAATAAAATAAAATAAAATAAAATGCTGTATGTTTTAAGTCTGTCTTCTTAAATTTCCTCCTTCTTGTTCCAGCAAGATAAAAATAATTTAGTATTTTTTAAAACACCCTGATAAATCTGTGATTGCTTAAAATGGGGAGATTTTTAAAATTCCAATTATCTTTTCACAATTAGCATTAAGCCTAGTGTAAGGACGCTTAGTGGCCTCCATTTCATTTTTCAGATCACATGTCCCAGATCAAATTCAGTAAACACTCATTGTTTGAAGTAGGATTGTATTTTCAATGTACTGATTTTTTAAAAGTGAGATCTGTGGATAAAAAAGGAGCGTTTTCCCTTCTTTTTTCTCTAAGGAGTTAGTGGATAGGGGGCCTGGGCTAGAAGGTCTTAGAAGTCTTAGAAGCTATAATATCCCGATGCTGAACTGCGTGTCGGATGGTTCAAAACACTCACCTGAGAACACACGGCCTTTCAGAAATCATGTCTTTAGAGACCCCATGTACTTTGTTAGAAGCCGTATTGTTAGGTTCAGATAAATCAACACTTGCTTCTGCTGAGGATTGTATCTTTGCATTATATTCTATACCGAGTTAAAGATAATTACATTTTTAAAATTTAATTTTCTTTCTCAAACACCATATGTGCTGTTTTGATTGTTTCTGTGAGAGAATTTCATTTCTAAAAAGTCAACTCTGTAATTATTTAAATCTATTTAAATTTTACAACCTCCTGTTACTTATATTCTTATTCCTTTTAGTAAATCCTAAATGAATGGCTTTGGTTATTTGTATTTCCATAATATTTGAGCTAATTAATAGATTTGAGGTAATCTGCTCTGAATATTTATTTCATTCTCACGTATACACAGTACATTTAAATTTTTTTATTACCTTTGGGTTTTCTAAAAATGTGTCTATAGAAAAAATAAGCTAAATTTTAAACAACATGATAAAAGTCCATCAGTCCTAGACCTATCTATTCTTCCTATAGTTGATCCCTTCTATTCTTTTTCTCTTTATTCCTACTTTAAAAACCAAAAAAAGAAACTTTTTTCTTTGACCAGCTTATCTTTTCTTCTTGTTATTCTTCTTTATTTTTTAAAATCCCTTTTTTTCTTTTGATTATTAGTGGACTCTTCAACTAATTGTTTCTTGGTTTGGGAAAGGTTAAGTTCGTGCAATTTCTGCAGAGCTTGCTTTTAAAGATTTGTCCAGGAGGTGGCACTAAAGCACTATAATAAGATTGAGTCACAACTATCAATTTTAAAATGTCATCTGGAAAAAAAAAAAATCTCTGAGGAGTCCTGAGGTTGTTACCTGTAAAGAAGGTATGTTTGCAAACAAAGAACAATTTGCACTTGAAATCTTACCACAACATAGATTCAATTATGTCCAGTTAAATCTTTTCTCCTGTACAAAAGAAGTAAATATTCTTGTAAAAATAGTAGGAGTTTGTATGAATATGCGTCTCTGTTAGGGAGAATTAATTGAGACCACCTTTGTCTCCATAGGGTTTTCTAAGTGTTGTATAAAATATTACATTAAATCTGCATAAAATCAGAATTAAAAATGTATTTATTAGTATACAGTTCTCATTTGACACAGGGGGATTGGTGCACACAGTCTATCTCTTATTAGTGTTAATGGGAATTACATGTGTAAATCACCAAGTCCCAGTGCATGGAGATGAAAATCTCCATAAAGATTAAAATTCTGCATTTGTATTGCTTTTGATTATGGAGAAACTGAAAGTATGATAGTTGTGCTTATATCTTTAAACTTAGTAGGAATAAGTTGCACCTGAAACAACAGACTCTGAATTTATTCAGTTAAACCTTCAGTTTTTTGTGATGATCAATTCAGAACCAAAAGCTAGAGAGGCTTCTCAGATTGCCAACCCTGAATCCTGGAATTTAGCCAACCCCGAAGAGCTCCCACAGCTGTTCCCATAGTAGCAGAGGTTGCTTCTGGGTCTAGCTTCCAAGAAGAAATATCTTCTTTTCGATGCCAGTTCAAGCACCTTAGAAAGAGCAGAGCTTTCTTCTCCCTCCCGACCCTTATCTCTGCAGCTCCTTCTGCCTCACAAAGTGGGGCTGCCCAGCCTCAGTGGCACTTGTTGCACCTGGCCTCTTCAGAACTCTACCTAGGTTTGAAGCTGGTCCCCAGTGACCCTCTAGAAGTAAGTCTCTCCAGAATGCTCCCAGGCCCAGGCAGCAAGGAGTAATGTGAGCCACATTGCGGCAACCAGCAGCTCCTGACTGACAGTTCTGGTTTGGCAGTTGACCAGAAAAGTGAAGAGAGGGTTTTGACAGCTGGGAGATCCCCTGCCCTACAGACCTAGAAGATACTTATGCCAGAAAAAGAAACCCTTCCATCCAGGAATGCGAGGAGCCAGTCAGTCTTTTTCTTAGCTGACTGTCTTTCCCTGCTCTGCTTTTCTGAGCACTGCCCTGCCTAGATGACTAATAAGTAAGATCGCTTGCAGAATCTGTGTGGTCTCCATCCAGCTGCATTCTCTCCCTCCCGTGGTCCCAAAGGCTTTCTGGCCTTAGTTAAAAGCCCTTCTACTCTTGAGAATATACTTCCAGTAGCTGGAGACTTTAGTTTTCTGTCACCGGATAAGACATTGGAGCTACTCAATAAATATTGAGCTTCCGATGGGGCCAGCACTATTTTACGCTAATTACATGAAGAATAGGGGAAAAGATTCCCACTCTTTTTCAGTTTTTCTTAAGCCCCTTGATTCTAACTAGCTTTGAAGTAAAATAGCCTTTCATTGTCTTTCCTGCTCCTAGGCTGGCCATAGCAACCGTTTCTGTCTCTGCTTGTGGTATTTGCCAAGGTGATAACTGTCCCGTATCTATCTGCTGTTCATATTTAATAAGTGGGTTTTAAAAGGCATGATTGGAGACAGTGTATACTCTAGATAGATAATTCCCTCTGGTTTTAAGAAAAGGTGAAAAAGAATCTTTTATGTTACCTTGAAAGTTCACTCTCCTTTGTATCTTGCAGGTTTTTAATTTTTAAAGTAAAATAAAATGTTTTTTTTTCTTTGTCATTTCAGGACAGAATGGAAAACTGTAACACTAGTACCATGTGTTTCGTAAGGATTTGCTTCACTGATAGAGAAAATTGGCTGTTGACAATGGTTGACTGAAGCCGACATAGCCTAATAAGGAAAGGAGACACTTTATTGATTATAAGACAAAAGTGCCCAAACTGGGTTTTGTCCCTTTAAATTTTATTGACTATAAAATGGAGATCTTGTACCTTTTAAATTTGCATTTAGTGTGATATTACAATTACTTTTACTATCACTCTATTCATGCTCTCTAAAAGAGCACACACATTTATTACCAGAAAAAAAAAAAGACTACTACTCTTTAGCAGGCACTTTGTTCAGGAATATTTATATACACCCACACACAGAGAAAAATTCAAAGCAAGAGATAAATGTATTCTAATTTTAAGGAGGATTCTGAGGTCATTGCTAAAAATTTTTGATTTGAAGTCATTGCCTCCAAGTTGAATATAAAAAAAGCATTTCTTTAGCACAGGCTCCTCAATCCATATCTCATTTACCATATTTAAATCCTTAATCCTGTAATAACAATTCAAATAACAGTCCACTTGCTATCTTCCAGCTTTGGGTCACCATTCAATGAAAAATGACAGGCAGTGAAATCAGGAGGGGTCATTGGCACGTAGATAATGGATGTCAAAGAAAGCCAGCATAACTCATAAACAACTAGCTTTTATAAATTGTCCAGTAAACAAATATTTTGTGAGCACTCTGCTAGACAATAGGAGCAGTGACCAAGATAATTACCATTCTCAAAAAAATTTCCACTGTTCTCAAGGGGCTTATGGTCTCACAAGGCATGTTGATAGAGAACTACAGGACCTAATAACTGCCATAAACTGAGTGATTCAAAATGTTGTATATCGGCTAAGTGCCTAATATACACCATCTTGCTAATCTTCAAAACCCCCTTATGAAATATATATTATTAACTCCACTTTACAAATGAGATAATTAAGGCTCAGAGAGGTTACGTTACATGGTTAAGACATATCTTATTCAGTGATAGAGACACCATTTCAACCTAAGGTTCTCAGATTCCTGAGACAGAGACCTTTCTTCATACTTTGCTACTTCTTTCTCTTGGGAATACAAATGATCAAGTAAACTTTTCTGCCTGGAACACAGAGGTGAACAGGTAAGACTTCACAAAGAAGAAATCTCTTAGGACTGAGGAATAAATTTTCTAGGCACATTTCATTGGCTAATTAAAAAAAGAAGTGCTGGAGTGTTGCTAGGTAGTTTATATTTTATTCCATTTCAAGTTGGAAAAATACCTAGCTTCAAAGCTTTGTTTTTGTATATATTTTTTTGTGGGGTGGATCACATTGTAGGCAATTTGGAGAAAATGTTTATAGTTGTACAGGCTGAGAATCTGGTCTTTCCCCAACACATATTTTAACATATAGCAAAACATAGCCACAGTATAGTCCTGCTGTTCACAAAGTAAAGCTTGATTCTGGGACATATAAACAGGAGTGTAACTACAGGAGACATGAGTTAATCCTCTCACAGTCCTTAGCATTTGCAAAGCTTTTATTAGAGCCTCATGTTTACAGCTGGCTGAAGCAATTTAAACAAGATACATGGAACCTGGAGAGAATCCAGAGGACAGAGGCAGGACGAATATAAGGATTCCTTGAAAAGAATTCAATTCAACAAACACTCATATATAAGGTACCACAGTAAAAAGTATAGCCCCAAAGGGCTGGGCCCACATCTGTTTTATTAATTAATATGTCCACAGTTCTTAGCCCAGTACTGGGTATATAGCAGCACCTCAGTCCACATGTGATGAATTGACTCAAAGGCCTTAGAATCTCATAGGGACGCAAAAATAAAAGAAGGTCTGCAATGCAAGGAGCAGGAGATAAGTGACACAATAAATGTACAAAGAAGGACAGAAGAAAATGATTCATTTTGACTAGTTTGTCACCGAAGTCTTCATGAGTAAGCCTGATGTTTGAGATAGGCTTTGACTATGGGGGAACTTTCTAAAGGCTAAAGAGAAAATGGGCATTTCTGGCTATAGGTTTAGTCAGTGAAAAGATGTAACAGTAAGATAATTTATGCTGCATTTATGGAATTTAGGATGGTAGAATTTCAATCTAAAATTCATGGGTGGAAGTGAAACACAGAGAAAACAAGACTGGAAACAAGACTCAGGCTATGAAAGGCTTGAATGGAATGTTAGGAACTCTGTACTTTATTCTTTAGGCAATGGAGAAAATAAGAAATAACATTTATCGAACTATGGTAATACAAGTTTTATAGTGAATAAATGTGCAATTTACAAACACTAATCCTCAAAACTATGCCAAGTTTTAGAGAGTTTAAGTAATAGTCTCAAGATCACATATCTGGTTTAGCTTATGTGTTTCAATCTACATCTGTCTGACTCCTGATCCAAGGCTATTAACTAATAAACTGAATGGTCTTATTATCAATAGCTTTTAGAGGAGTAACTGATATGATTAGAACCATATCAGTTTGAAGGATGCATTAAAAATATGGAAGGATAGAAATAATGAAACCAGTAAGATTATTGCAATGGTCCAAGAAAATATCATTTAAGGCGTAGCTATAGGAATTGCACTGGAAGTGAAAATAGGGCCTGAATATAAAGGCAATGCCAAAGGCAAACGAATAAGGATTCAAATAGTTTTAATTTGAAGATGCAGTTGTTAAATAGTGCTGTTAGCCAAATAATTATTGTTCTTTTCTTTCCAGACACATTGATTACACTTTCTGCACTCCTATGGTTAGGTTTAGTCATGTGATTCATTTGTGACAATAATTGTACAGAGAAGTGAAATGTGTTATTTCTTGCCTGAGTATCTAATTGATAATGTATGACTTTCCAGAGCATTCTCTTTTTCTCTATCATCATGATTGGCAATATTTGAGAAGGTGACTGCTCTTTCAGCCTGGTCTTAGGCTGAAATATCAGTGGCTATGAAGAACAGGGGGCCTGTTGACCTACAAGAGACCTGAGTAAAAAAGAACCCTCTGTTGCTGTAAACCACTGATATTTTAGTTTTATTTTTTACTGCAACAAACTTAGCCTGTCTTGACTGATACAGAAGTGATGAGGGAACTAGCTAACATTTATTGAGCGCTTATTCTGTGACATGCACTTTTCTGAATTGTCTTCCTTAGTTATTAAAATAAGTCTATTAAGTAGATGCCATTATTCTCTTTATATTTGGATGAAGATATTAGGTGTATTGTTGTTAGTAGAGCTTTACTAAAGATTAGCCAAGTACTCCAGCCGGGATTTGAATCTAGGCAGTTTTAGCCTAGTGCCCATGTTCTTGTACATCATGTTACTCTTTCATCATGTTTTCTGGTCAGGATGTCAGGGAAAATAGTTATGCAAGATTATTTGAAAGAGAGAGAGTAGGATTCTAGAAGGTGTGTTGGAAGGTGACTACATTTTTGAATATTTTAAAGTAGAATTGGAACTTTCAGAAGCAGAACATCAGGCAATATTATATAAATTTAACATTCTGAAAAAAAGTCAAAGCTAGTGTGATAAACAGAATAATGGCTTCTCAAAAACATCCACGTCTTAATCCCCAGATCTGTGAATATGTTACCCTACATGACAAAGGATTTCACACAGGTGATTAAGTTAAAATCTTGAGATGGGAGATTATATTGGATTTTCTGAGTGTGCTCAAAGTAATCACAAGACTCCCTATAAGGGAAAGAAAGAAGGAAATGTGATGGTGGAAGTAAGCAGAGGTTTGAGAAACAAGAAGAAATTTGAAGATTCTACACTGCTGGCTTTGAAGATGAGGAAGGGGCCAAGAGCCAAGGAAAGCAAGTAGCCTCTAGAAGCTGAAAAGGCAAGAAAACAAATTCTACCCCACAATCTGCAGAAGGAACACAGCTCAGTCAACTGATTTTTGACTTCTGACCTTAAGACGTATAAGATAATAAATCTTTATTGTTTTAAGCCATTAAGTTTGAGGTAATTTATTATAGCAGTGATAGGAAACTAATACAGCCATAATAGATTTGGGAATTCATTTAAAGAGATTTGATAATTGATGCTGGAGGGCTGGTGAGATTGTCCAGTGAAGAAAAGCAAAGTGAAATGGGAAGGGCTAAAAGAGCGAGCACAGGACAATTATAAATTGTCTTCAAGAGCAAGGCAAAGGAAGAGGGCACAGGCAATGGTGAGAGAGTTAGGGGGCAACTTTGTAAGAGGAGAGCTAGGATTGGGCTAGGCATAGATCTGCCGTGGTCTTGGTGCTACTCATTGTGGAAGGAGTGGCGAACTTGATCTATAGACCAATCACAAGAATAAAAACCTAAGGAAAACAGAAACACAGGTGTGGAATTCTGACCCAGCAAGCTCAGTAATGATAATAATAATAATAACCGATACTTTATTAACAGATTACCATGTACTGGGTAATATTGTAAGAGCTTTACATGTGCTCATATTTTTCAACATTACAACAAATCACTAAGATATGTACTATTATTAAGTTACGTTCATAAATAAGGAAATTATTTGCGACAAAGAAAAATTTTAAATGAAAGCTAAGGTAAAAACCAGGTTGTGCAGCACAGAGTCAACACTCCTAAGCCCAATGCAGATTAATATCTGAGAGAAATGCAAAATAATAAGGCCATTCTGAGTTCAAATTTCTGTTAATCTACGTAATAGATGTACAACTTCGGATAATTTTTATTCTTTTTGAACTTCTTCTTTCTTGTTTTAAAATAAATCTATGAATAGTAGTACCTATTTCATATGGTCAGCATGAGGTGTACCAACCCTGACTGGTTGCAGATAATAGACACTTAACTCGGAACAGCTTAAACCACCCTCTAATTCCACTAAAATAGAAGAGATGGACTTATTGGAAGTGTCTGGGTGGTTCTCAACATAGAAAGAGGATGAGGAATTCTTGAGAAGGGAAGAAACCAAAACATCTTCAAGGATCCCAGCAATTCAAACATCAAAATTATTTCTGCTGGTCTCTCATCCCAGCTTCTATCAGCATGTAAAATGTGTCCTCTTCTACAGAAGGAGATCAATAGCATAGCCAGATTAGAACCCTAACAACTTGGTTGCATGTCTTTACATCTTCATTTTCTCATTTTCTTCGAGACTCTGTTAAAATACCACCACTTGAAAGAACTGATCATCCTATGTAAAATAATACCCCTGGCATTCTATCCATTTTCTAGGTTCTGTTTTCTTCTAAGGATTTATCACTACTTGGTATTCTATTATGATTCTATTATATGTTTATTGGTGGTTGCCTGTATTCTGCACTAGTATGTAAGTTCCACGAGAACAGGGACTTGATCTGTGTGCTTAACTATCTGGCACATAGTACCATTCAAATCTCGGTTGGATGAATTAAATTACTGAATTATCATGTGCTTACTATGCGCCAAGCACAATTCTAGAGGCTTGGCATACATCAAAGATCTTTGCTTTTGTGTAATTCACTTTAGGTGGGGATCTTGGGGGAAGAAAGCAAGCAAGCAATAACTGTAATATTAAAGTATATTTGTAAGTGTGTTTGAAGATGACAAATTCCATGAAACAAGAAAAGAGTACAGTTGGGGGAGGGAGAGGTATCAGAAATGCCATAAAGGAAGACGGTTGCTAATTCCAAACTGAAACTTGAAGGTGAGACAGTGAATTATGTAAATATGGGAGGTGGAGGATGAGGAGTGTTTTGGACAGAGCACACAGCCAGTGCAAAGGCTTAAGGCTGGAACTTGACTGAATTTGTTGCTACTGTGACTGAGTGGCGTGAGGGAGAAATTAGAGGTAGGAGTTGAGGTAAAGAGGATCATAGGCAAGGGAGAAAGGGAGGACTTGTTCACCAAGAGCCTTGAGACTCACTCTAAATATCTGAACAAGGAAGTGATATGATTTGGCTGAATGAAGAAATTAATGATCATAAAAAATGAAAAATATATATCATTATAGCTCCAGTTTTTTTTAATCTTGAGAATGACTGAGTGGCTCTATTCTGAACTTGTGTATATTTCTGAACAAATCCCATGGCCATGACCAGAAACCTAGGTAGCAAGAGTAGCTCAAATTTGGTCAGTTGCCCCTTTCTCAGAAAAACAACAACAACAACAACAACAACAACAAATCAATTGAGTGTGTATAGAAAGGTGGGCTTGTAGTTTTTCAGTTTGGTAATATTTAGTTAGGTTGGAAAAGAAGGAATAGTTTCCCAAAGGTCAGAATTAGATTCCAGGGGAATAATTTGGCAAGCAGTAAATTTTAAATAAATTATAATGCTCTTTTACCTCTTTTAGACATTGGGAAACATTCTGTTGCACTCCTGGCATCAACTTTAGATTATCTTTTATTAAGCTCACTGTTCCAGGCATTGGGGATGTAAAATTAATTGACCAAGATATGCCTTCAGGAAGCTCACAGTTTAGCAAGAGAAAATATAAACAAATCACATTAATACGACATGCTCCTTGACCTAATGGACTAATGATGCACTGCCTGCTCTGGGCACATGCTGGATGGAATACTTAGCTCATTTTCATGAATCAGGGTTTCACAAAGCATTGGCCATGGATCACCTGTAACAGAATCTCCTAGGGGGTATTTATTAAAATACAGATTTCTGGGCTCCATTCCAAACCTACTGAATCAGAATCTCTACAGATAGGGCTTAGGTATCAGCTTTTATAATAAAGCTCCTAATGATTCTTACCTAGATCGAAATTGAGAACTGCTGCCACATATTCTTTCTTCTAATGCTGTCTGGTAATAGTGCTGAGCATAAAACCAGCTGCGATGAGCTGGTTTACAGCTCAGCAGAGTGGCCAGGGAATTCAGATGATAGTCTCTCTGCCACAAGGTGTACAAGTCTGAAAACTCAGAACTGAAAATAGAGCACCACAGGCCCCTAAGCTACTCTTCACATTTTAAGCCAATGCTGTGGTTGCCTGTGTTTAGAACCTAAATATTACTGTGGGTGATGTGCTTCATTATTTTTTTATTGTCCATTGTGACTTAATTATTTTGGAAACCACTAGGCTTTTGAGAAAGTCATTCTTTGACCACTGATATGCCAACTGTTGTTTCCCTCAGGGTCAAGTAGACTTAGTTATCATGATTGACTGGATTGCCTGATAGGGGGTTGGTGGTTCAAACAATTTGTTCTTCACATAAGAAGAAAAAACCTCTTTCTCTCTCTCTTCTTAAATTTTTCGTCATAGGTCTTACTAATTTCACTCTACAAGAATTTATCTGTGAAATTCAGTTAGGAAATGGACTCTGATGATAGTCATTTCAGTCATCAGGACTTTTTGAGTCTTGTTTTGCAGGGTCACACACGTATGTCTTTGCCTTATTTTCAATGCCATTACCATGGTCTCTAGCCCTCATGCTCCCAAATCTAGCTTGCTTCAACATATTCCTAGTAGTTCTCTTTGCCTTTCATTTACCTAGCCCCAAGATTCAGCAGTGTTGCCTGATAAAGATGCTTAAAGTGTCCCTTTCATAATGTCAATATGTTTAGTTAGACTTATTGAGCCAAAGAACAGAGTTTTGCATTGACTAGGTTAAGTTCAAGGGGATTACTGGGAGCAATTTTCTATTCTCTTAGTTTCCTTTGTGGCCTATGTGGTTTCATGATATGCTTCTATCTGCAAGTTTCCTTTTTTTGACTCTTATACCTGAACATCCTTTATGGAGTCAGTTTGATTGGCTTAACTAATAGTCTTCACTTATACTAGGAGAATCTCTTCATTTATCCTGGGATGGGCACTCACCCTGATCTAGTTAGTTGTCAGCCCAGTGCAAAGAACTATCTTTGCTTACTGGACAGGAGGCTCTGGGTGAGGGTGTTTGAAACTTTCCAGCTCAAGAACTTAAAATGACATTCTGTTAAAGCCATAAAAATATTTACTTTCACTCCCTAGATTTAAGTTTTCCTGACGACATGACCCTTCCCCAAATTTTCTATTTTATTGCTAACTAATGTCCAATGTGTATTCACTGCCATAATCAGCCCAGTTTTATTTCAGTTGTTTCCACTTACTGTTCACGTTTCCACCTCTACACTCTCATCCCTATTCCACAAAGCCATGCATCTCACTTATTTCCACCTATTGACACCTTATGCAACTAGCCACACCTTGCCCATTTCACAAGAATCAGCTTCAATTACCTTCCTATAGATGCTCCAAGGATTTCGTCCCATGTTTACCCCTTATTTTCTCATTCTTTTTAAACATATAAGCACTATCTTATTAACCGTGTCTTATTTTTTATGCTCTTTATTTAGTGTGTTTTTATATAATTCTTTGTCGTCTAATTGGATTCTGTGTGTCAGCATTTGCTTAGCACTGTGCTCCTTATGTATTAGGACCATATATTATTGTGCTGTGTGGCATAGTGCCCAGCTCATTTCTGGACACATAACCCATGCTCAAATAATTACATTGTTAAATAATAAACAATGTAAAACAGGATAAGCCATTATTAAACAGGAAAGCCCTTAAATTGTTGCTACAAGGGTGATGATCAGTGATAACTCCTCAGAAAGTCAATAGGAAACTTGTTTTCAGTATGTGAACCCCTATCAATGAGTAATTATTTTTAACGAAAGACAGTCAACTTTTTATCCTTCCTAGTCACTGCGTCTCAAAAAAGTAAATGTTGCTCTGGATAAAGCACAAAACAGAGAAAGGAAATGCCTTGAATTAAGTAGAGAACTTAGCTAAGGGGAAAGAAATAGGAAAGGAAAGGCATTTAAGCCAGAGAAATGGCTTAAACAAAAGTGTGGAAACAAGAACATTCAGGACATGACCTGGAGTTCAGTTCCATAGAAGTAGAGATTTTACCCATGCTGGCCACTCCCACCTCCAAACTGGATGGTAAAGACCATGAGGACAAGAATTTATCTGTCTCATACAACTCTTTATCTTCTACAGTGGATAGCATATTTTATGACCTCACTAAATATCTGTGGAAGGATGGGTCAAGTAAGAATGAACAAGCAAGATGTTTTTGTAATGAAGAGAAAATATTCTTCAGAGCTTACTGAAAGAATGCAAAACACCCACAGAAATACATTTATATAAAATAAAATGTGTACATTTGAAAATTTTATTTTGACCTTGCTTGCCAGGGTTTCTTACAAAATGAGCAAACTAACATCATAACTCATGCTGTTGTATTCAAAGTTGCTCTATTAACTTGTGCCTGGGTTACTGGTATAAAAATTTCTCTCATCCAAGAGAGAACATTATGTTCTTTATCATAAAGTTTTTTTGATTGATTCTTATCCCTTATTATACGATTTTCTTTCCAGTACTTTTATGTATGGGTAACAGAACTAGATGGGTCTCACTCAGGTCGGAAGAACTTTTTCAGCACAGGTTATACTGGAAACTCAGTTTAAATTAACATAAGTCAAAAAGAGAACTTACTGTTTTGTGTAATTTTGTGTAACCTGGAAGTCAAGGTGGGATGTAGTTTCACGCACATTAGAATTTGGGGCTGTACTGATGCCATCAGGCCTTTCTCTTCATCCCTTGACTCTGCTTCTTGCTGTGTATCAGTTTAAATTCTTTCTACTCTGGATAAACTTTTTGCATGTGGTTGGCTTAAAAAGGGTACCAGCTGGCACACAGTTCTCCATGTTCTTGACTTAGTAACATCAAAGGATATAGACTTTCTCTTCAACCTCTGCTTTCAGAAAAGACACCGATTGGCCCTATAAGACATGTAGTTTTAGGATTAGTCCCGTCTTTGTTGTGTCCCTTCCCCCGCTGACCCTTCCACCCCCATGGCCAGAGTATGGTGGACACTACATATAACAGACTGCAAGATGGCATATTAAAGGGATAATTCTAAAAAAAATGAAGCTGGATATTCCATATATGTCTACAAATATGATCTAATAATGAATATTATGCTTCCTAGATTGGGAACAATGAGATAAGCAGCACACAGCCTGACATGGAATGCCATCTTAACAAGATTTATTTTTGCCCTGTGGTACTTTGTAAGATTGTATTTTGTGAAGATGACTGCAATAAATCTTCTATTCCACTTATTTTTTCTTCAATATGATCTTAACATTTTCCCATCAAGAGGTAATGTCTAATTCCTCCCAGACTGCTGCCCCTCATCCCCAATCTGTACTATAACCAAGACAACAGGCCAGAGGTGATGCTGCAGGACTCCTGAAGCTGGGTTAGAAGTAGTCTTTCAGTTTCTGCCATGGTATCTTGCAATGCTTGTGCTCAGAATGTTCCTCTAGAAACCCAGAAACCATACTGTGAGAAGCCATAGCCAAATTGCTTGCCGCCATGTGGATATTCTGTTTGACACTCTTAGCTAAGCTCAGCCTTCGAGTCATCCTAGCCCAGGCACCAGTCATGGGAGTGAATTAGTTATCTTGAAAGGGCATTCTGCAGCCCCAGCCTTTTCTGCATTGGGCCATTTATGTCACTCCCAACTGAGACTCCATTTACAAAGGAGGAAAGAATTTCTGACCCTGAAAATTGGTGTGCATACTAAAGTAGTGGTTGTTTTATACTGCTAAGTTTGGGTTGGTTTGTTATGCAGCAATAGATAACTGGGACATGCTCCATGCTCTTAGTGCCCAGCATGAGTTTTTGCACAGGACAGAAAATGAATTTTCCCCCTAACACTTGAAACATAATTATACCAGACGAGAAAGCCTGAAAACAATGTTATCAGAGAGATATTTAACAGTTAACAGTGGAGGAAATCAAACACGTTCTTTTAAAAGAATGAATCGTGAAGTCTTGAAGTCAGTGAAGAATATTAATTAATGGGGAGGAACATAAAAAATAAAACCCATGAACAGAGTTTAGTAATCAGCACCCATTTAGGCGAACAGTAAGAAATTGACATGATTGAAATATATGAAAGAGACTAGAGATAAATTTCAAAAGAGGGGGCACTTTATTTGGCCCTTGATGCTCTGCTAATAAGTTTCCATTTAGATAAGGACTAATAGGAGGGTGCTAAGTTTTATTCTTTCTGAAAGTTATATATCAAATATATATCAAATATGGTAAGAAAGATTGTCATTTTAACCATGTTTAAAATGACTAAGAGTGAGGAATCCAGAAAAGCGGCAAAAGTAACAACCCCATCACACAGTGACTAGAACATCCGGCAGAAAACGTGATGAGCATTGGGTACATTTAGAAAAGGTAGAAGAAAAACAATAAGTTTGTGCCCAATTGTAATTAGGGATTAATTATAACCTCCTGTTTCTTTCAGATGCTACATTTCCATAATAATTCCATAGCATGACTATAGTTGGTAGTGAGGGACAATTGGGAAAAGAAGCTTATTTTGAGGGAATTTGAAGTGTTAGTAGTAAGAGATGTGGTTTTGTAAAGTAGCGGTAGAAACAAAGATGCTTTCTCATGGCATATTTGTGATCTTAGATTTTCCACACCTCTCTGTTCATCATGGCTTTCAAATGAGACTAAGGGAATGTGTTGTACTTGATGTAGTGAGCTCTTGCCTTAGGACTTCAAAATCCCAGTTACTAGCTATGTGATCTAGAGCAAGTAACGTTCCTGGAACTTAGTTTTAATATTGGGAACTATGAATTGACTATTTATGGAAGAATCTGATGAATACATGTTTCGTGTATTGTAAAATGTACAAATCGGCACATTTCACGAATATCTTTTATACAGATAAAAGATTGTTAATATGAAACTATATAGTTAGTTTTGGAGGACTCAAAAAATACATTAGAAAAATTCAGTTGTATCAAAAGAGTGTTTTTAGGGTAGAGCCCTGAGATATGTATAACCTGGGCTGGTATATGGATCTTATGTGGGGCTGTCAAGAGAGGGGTGGTTCAGCTCAGATGGAAATTGGGGAACATGATTGGATGTTTGATCAGAATAGATGGATGTTGGATCAGAATAGATCCATTTTATAGATAAAGGAGCCAGAAATGAAAGTGAAGACAGCAAATTATAGATAGAGACTGTGCTTAGTCCAAAGGTAAGAATTGAGGAGTCAGTGAAGATCAATCAGAGAAACAGATTTATATAGATGAAAGGAATGAAATCAGAAAGATACCAGCGGGTATCAGTAGGAGAGTCAGAGATAGTAGTATGATCAATTTGCTTTACCTGTGGTCCTCTCGATGTGGGGCTTCCGCCCTAAGGGTTTAAGGGGACATTTTCAGAGATGATTACTTAGCTATTAAGAGATACCTCTTTGTTCTTGAAAGTCTCGAAATTGTTGTACAAAATACTTTGACTAAGAGAATTTCTGTTCGTGTCTAAACTTACACTCTACGAGCTAAGTAAATAGAATAGCTATTGTCCTAGTTGGCTTATTGCCCTACCTGGCATTATTGACAGCACCTTCTCAAGAGGGTAGGTTACACTGTAGACACCACGTGTAAAGCTTCTAATCTGCATCCCAAACCCCAACTATAGCTACTAACTGTAGTTTCATTTTCCCCTTTTGAAGTCCTATTGCCACAAAAGAGGTTCCACCACGTTGCTTGTCTTTGGATTGTTCATTCTATCAGCTTGGGTCCTCACTCTTTTTTTTGAAACTAGACAATGACTTTTCAAGGTTTTTTGATTCCACGCTCCACAGCCATATGCCATCATTGCTCTATTCAAGCATTCTAATTTGGTTCTCACTGTCAGGGCCAAAACCTTAAAGGGATTAGTCAGCTATGGCAATTACATATACTGTTAGGTGATTGTTAATGTGGTCAGTTATATTTCAGGTCTAGCATTAGATTATCTCTTATTTTCATGTGTTATTTGAGTGATGAAGCAGAACTTTATCATTACCAACTAACGCTGTGTACTTGAAAGTAAATAAACTTTAGATAGTGAATACAGCTTATGAATAAAAATATTTTCCACTTACAAATATTTATTCACTTTCCAACATTAGTGTGGCACATTTGTCATAATCAATGGATGAATATGGATACATTACTATTACCTAAAGTCTATAATTCATTCAGATTTCCTTACATTGTACCTAACGTCTTTTTTCTTTTCCAGGATTCTATCCAGTAAACCACATTCCATTTCATCACCATGTCTCCTTAGGCTTTGTTTGGCTGTGACAATTTCTCAACTTTCCTTGTTTTTGATGAGTTTAACAATTTTGAGTAGTACTAGTCAAGGTTTATATGAAATATACCTCAATAGTGATATGTCTGATTTTTTTTCATTACTCGTTTAGGATTATGGGTTTTTCGTAGGAAAATCATGAAGTGACATTCTTCTCATATCAAGATTATAGACTACCAACATGACCTAGCACTGTTAATGACCTAGACCGCCTGACTGAGGTAGTGTTTACAGGTTTCTCCACTGTGAAGTTACTCTCTCCTCTTCCTTTTCACAGCATGAAGTTGGAAGTTACTCCACACTGTCTACAGGGGAGGAGTGGAGAGATAAACTCTACTCCTTGAATAGTAATATTTACATACATTGTTTGTAATTCTTATGTATGAAAAGTTTGTTTAATCTCTCCTATTTTTAAAATTAGTCAATCATTTATTTATATCAGTATGACCACAAGAATATTAATTTCATACACAGCTATATTCCAGTGCTACTTTATTTACTTATTTATAAAATAAGTTTAATTTTTACAGACATTTTAGGTTCACAGTAAAATTGGGAGGAAATTACAAAATTCCCATATCCCCGCCTCCCTGACACATTCACAGCCTCTTCCACTGTCAGTATCACTAACCCGAAGGGTACATTTGTTGGAAATGATGAACCTACATTGACACATAATTATCACAAAAAGTCCATATGTTACATTAGGATTCACTCTTGGTGTTGTATATTCTGATTTTGACAAATGAATAATGATAAGTAGCCAATATTATGGTATCACATAGAATAGTTTCACTGCTTTAAAATTCCTCTGTGCTCCACTTATTCATCTTTCTTTCCCGCTAACTCCGGCAACCACTGATCTGTTTACTGTCCCCATCATTTTGCCTTTTTCCAGAATGTCGTATAGTTGGATCATACAGTATGTAGCCCTTTACGATTCACTTTTCTCACTTAGTAATATGCATTTACAGTTTCTCTATGTCTTTTCATGGCTTGATACCTCATTTCTGTTCAGCACTGAAGAATATTTCAGTGTTTGGATGTACCATAGTTTGTTTATCCATTCATATACCAAAAGAACATCTTGGTTGCTTCCAAGTTTTGACAACTATGAAGAAAATTTCTGTAAACATTTATGAATGGGTTTTTATGTGGATGTAAACTTTTTTTTTTTTAGGCGGAGTTTCTCTCTTGTTGCCCACGCTGAAGTGCAATGGCATGATCTTGGCTCACTGAAACCTGTGCCTCCCAGGCTCAAGTGATTCTCCTGCCTCAGCCTCTGAGTAGCTGGGATTACAGGTGCCAATGAAAACTTCCAAACCTTTTAGGTAAAAACCAAGAAACACAATTGTTGGATTGCATGGTAAGAGTATATTTGGTTTTGTAAAAAACTGGTGAACTGTTTCTAAGTGGCTGTGCTATTTTGCATTCCCACTAGCAATGAATGAAAGCTCTTGTTTCTCCACATTCTTGTCAGTGTTAGGTGTTGTCAGTGTTTTGTATTTGGGCCATTCTGATAGTGTATATTGGTATATCATTTTATTTTCCAATTCTCTAGTGACATATGATGTTGAGCATCTTTTCATATATGTTTGTTTGCCATATGTACATCTTCTTTGGTAAAGTGTTTGTATAGATCTTTGCACATTTTTAAAGGGGGTTGTTGAGCTTTGAGTGTCTTTTGTATGCTACACTTTGGATAACAGTCCTTTATCAGATATGTCTTTTACAATTATTTTCTTCCAATCTGTGGCTTATCTCGACAGTGTCTTTAAAAGAGAAGAAGTTTTTAAATTTAATGAAGTCTAGTTTATCAATTTTTTTCCCATGGATCATGTTTTTGGTGTTGTATCTAAAAATTCACCATCAAAGCCACACTTACCTAGATTTTCTTCTAGGTTATATTCTGAGAGTTTTATAGTTTTGCATTTTACATTTAGGTCTATGATCCACTTTGAGTTAATTTTTGTGAAGGATGTAAGGAATATATATGTATTCTTTTTTTTTGCCTATGATGTTCAATTGTTCCAGCACCATTTCACAAAAAGACTCTTTTCCCTATTGTATTGCCTTTGCTCCTTTGTTGAATATCAGTTATCTATATTTGTGTCTCCTTATTTTGTTGCTCAAATTTGTCCAGCTTTGGCCCTTGGGAGCTATTTCAGTTGACTTCTGTGTCCCATTTGAAATATTCTTATTATTTTTTTCTTTATGAGAATTCTTTACTTTCTAGCACTACACAATACTCTAAGCTCAGTTTATGTACTTCTTGTCCCATTTCTAGAGTCAGCCATTTTTACAAGGAGCCCTGAATGTTTTTATTGGAGAGTAAGTATTTGAAGCTAAGAGCTGAGTGCTTGGTGTGCTCACTGCTACTGGGGTGTCATTGTTTTAGGTCCTCTCAGATGACAGAGCAAGGAAATAGATAAGTATCTACTAACCTATGTATGTATACACACACATGTAAACATAGTTTTTTTCTCTGAGTAACCATGTATATCTACGTTAAGCGAATTTGTTCATAATAATGTCTCCCACTCTAATGCATTACCATATTGTATTTTTCTCTAATTTTGTCATGAAGTCTCTCTCTGGAGAGTGGCTATAAACTCTAATTCTGTTTGATGGGGCTCCACAGATGTTCACTTATGTCTTTCACAGAATACTTATTTATTCTCGTGGATGGTCTAATGCCTAGGTGTCCAACATGTGACCAGTTGTCTCTCTCACAGGAAATTTGTTTATACTGGCAGATGCCCTTATGACTCTTGCTGACCTGTGTTCAGCTTATTCCTACCAAGATAGGCATTCTCTAGAAGAGCCCTGACCATGAAAGAAGTTAGGTTTGGGAGTGGTGGTCAGGTGAGAAATGGTAGAAAACTCAACAAATCTCATGAAATAATAGAAGCAGTTTATACTTATAGATCCCAGAGAGAAGAGGGCAGCGTGCCTCCAGGGCCAAATAGAAGGGGGAGCTGTCCAGGACACATGTTCTCAACCAGTGAATGAGAGCAAAAGAGAGGGGAACCTGTGGACTAAAGGCTTTATTGGGGTCCAGGGCATTACCCAAGCAGATTTGCTGTAAGGAGTCTAATGGGTAGGTTTATGTAAGCAGGCATGGGTTCCACAGAGTCACAGTGTGACTAAAAGGGGACCACTGCAGCATATCATCATGGTCCATGTGGGGCGTGGGGATCAGTGGAGTGAGTCAAGTAGGTTATTATCTAGCTGTTTCATAGGAAGGTGATCACTAGGAAGTGGTTATGTAAGGCAGATGTTTGGATCCACCATACTGAAAAACTGAGAATAAGTAGAGAACTGGAAAGTTTAGTCAAAGGTGACTATACCCTGCTTCTGATATGAGAAATTCCCACTTATATGCAAAATGGATGCTGAGGCAGCATAAAATTATAACAATTTACTACACATATATATCATTCTTGCTTTCTCTCCTTATTTAACTTTACCCCTAGTTAAACAACAGTGAGAAATTTGGGTACTGCAGTCCACCATTCTTTGTTTAATTTTTGTACACATGTATGGTGGTTTCAGAATTGTTAACCCATAGTCCACAGGAAACACTTTCATCAAATAAAATACAGTGATTATGTACATTTCTTTTTTCCTTTAGTCTTGAAGACTCTACTTATTTCCAAAGTTACTTAGCTCAGTACCTTTTTCTTTCATCCCATTTCAATGAGATTGTTTTAATCAGTTGTAATAAAGTTATATTCTTTTGTCACACTGCATTATCTCCTGGGATTCCTCATTTCCTCAATGCTTCTTAAAAATTTGTATACATTAAGGTGTACTCTTTGTGCTGTTAATTTCTATGGATTTTGACAAATTCATAGTGTTGCATATCCGTTATTAGAGTATCAGACAGGATAGTTTCACGGCACTAAAAAATCCCTTGTGTTTTACCTTTTCATAGACCTATCTCCCCATCATCTCCTGGCAACCACTGATCTGTTTACTATCCTTGAAGTTTTGCCTTTTCCAGAATGTCATATACATGGAATTATACAGTATGTAGTCTTTTCAGATTGGCTTCTTTCACTTAGCAGTATACTCTTAAGGTTCATCCATGTCTTTATGTGGTTTCATAGTGCATTACTTTTAACAGCCAAAGAGCATTTGTATGAATGTCCCATAATTTGTTTATTCATTCACTTATTAAAGGATATATTGATTATTACCTTTTTGGTGATCATGAATAAAGCTTCTGTAAACATTCATGTGTAGGTTCATGTAGACATTACTTTTCAAATCAGTTGGGTAAACACCTAGGAGCACAATAGCTAGATCATATGACAAAACTGTGTTTAGTTTTGTAAGAAACTGCCAGACATTTCTAGAGTGGTAGCATTGTATTCCACCAGCAATGAATGAGAATTCCTATTGCTCTGCATTCTTAACAGTAATTGGTATTGGCAGTTTTTTTGGATTTTAGCCATTCTAATTAGTGTGTAGTGTATATCTCATTGTTGTTTTAATTTGTGTTTCCCTGATGACAAATGATTTTGAGCATATTTTCATATGCTTATTTGCCATATCTTTCTTGGTGAGGTGTCCAAATCTTTTGCCCATTTTAAATTGAATTCTTTGTTTTTTATTGTTGAATACGAGAGTTCTTTGGATATTTTGGATACGAGCCCTTTATCAGATAGGTGATTGCAAACATTTTCTCCCATTGTGCGCTTTCTTTTTATTCTCTTGACAGTATACTAAAGCGAGCAGAAGTTTTCAATTTTAATAAGCTCCAACTTACCAGTTTTTTCTTTCATGGATTGTGTTTTTCTTGTTTTATTTAAAAAACTCACCACCAAACTGAAGGTTATATGGCTTTTTCTCCCTTTTCTCCTATATTTTCTCTCGGAAATGCCATAGTTTAGCATTTTATATTTAGGTCTATCATCTTTTTTTTTTTTTTTTTTTTTTTTTTTTTTTGGCAGAGTTTCGCTCTTGTCACCCAGCGTGGAATGCAATGGTGCGATCTCTCTACTCACTGTAACCTCCACCTCCCGGGTTCAAGCGATTCTCCTGCCTCAGTCTCCTGAGGTAGCTGGGATTATAGGTGTCCACCACCATGCCCAGCTAATTTTTTTGTATTTCTAGTTGAGGCAGGGTTTCACCATGTTGGCCAGTCTGGTCCTGAACTCACGACTTCAAGTGATCCATCCACCTCAGCCTCCCAATGTACTGGGATTACAGGCATGATCCATTTTGAGTTAATTTTTGCGTAAGGTGTAAGTTCTGTTCTAGGTTCATGTTTTTATATAAACATCCAGTTATTCCAGTACTATTTGTTGAAAATACAGTGTTTTCTCCATTGAATTGCCTTTGCGCCTTTATCAAAATCAGTTGAATATATTTGTGTGGGTCTATTTGTGGAGTCTAGCCAACTATATAGTGAGAAGACACAGTTCTCACAAAACTTCTCTCATTTAAGTCACCAACCACAAGTTTCAGGTGTCCCCTAGACCACCTTCACTTCAGACCAGTTGGCTACCATGATTGTTTTATGTTTCGAGTTTGCTAGGCTGTAATACCCAGATATTTAATCAAACACTAATATGGATGCTGATTTGAGGATATTTAGTAAATTTGATTAACATCTACAATCAAATTAATTCAAGAAAATGAGATTACCCTCAATGATGTAGATGGGACTCATCCAATACCCTGAAGGTCTCAAGAGTAAACACTGGTTTCTCACAGAAGAAAAATATTTTGCTTTAAGACTGCCCATGCTGAGTTTTCAGCCAGCTGACCTGCCCTACAGATTTTGGACTCAAGACTGTGGCATTAACCCCTGCCTAAGTTCCTAGCCTGCTGATGTGATCTATAAATTTTGGATTTGCCAGCTACCACATTGCATGAGCACTGGTTTTGAGTGAATGTCATATATATATATATATATATATATATACACATATATATATACATATATATATACACATATATATATATACATATATATATACATATATATATACATATATATATACATATATATATACATATATATATATACATATATATACACATACATATATATACACACACACACACACTCATATACACATGATTATGTGTACATATAAATATATATTAGATAACATATGTGATCTGTTTATAGTCTATATAAACTATAATTATATATATATAATATATGTCATATCATACATATAAAAATCTGTTTTTCTTGAGATTTCTGACATATATAGCTACAAATTCTGGGATCCCCACTACCAGTTACAGGTTTGATAATTGGCTAGAACAGCTAGAACTCAGGAACACACTGTACCTATAATATCTTTTATTATGACAAAAGTACACAAATTAAAATCAGCCAAGGGAAGTGATGCACAGGGCAGAGCCCAGAAGGGGCCCCACCTTGAGACCCCTGGTTGTCCTCTTCCTGTGGGGTCATAAGCAGCGTTACTTCTCAGCCACAGTGTGTGACAATATACACTGAATATTGCCAACCAAAGAAGCTCACCTGAGCCTTTGTTGTTCACAGTTTTGATTGGGGCTTGATTACATACTTCAGTCTTCAGCTCCTCTCAGAGGTCAGGCTAATACTCTTAGTCTCTAGTTCTGCTGAATGTTAGAACTAATATAGCATGGCTAAAGTCTTCCATCAGAAATTACATTGTTACATTGTACCATGGCCAAAATCCCCAAGTCAACAAAGTCTCTCTTGCCAGATAAGACATTCTAGGGATGTATAGATCCCAGTAGTTGAAGGAAAAGTTCAGACTTTTCTCTGGGCAAGGTTAACTCTTTACTGGATAACACATAATGTAAGAAAAAAAATTGTGTGAATTTAAATATCATAAAATTGAATTCAAATATGAATGATAATTATAATACTGGTGTTCAAAAATACACACTTTGGCAGGGTGTAGTGGCTCATGCCCGTAATCCCAGCACTTTGGGAGGCCAAGAAGGGCAGATCGCTTGAGGCCATGAGTTTGAGACCAGCCTGGCCAAAATAGTGAAACCCCGCCTCTATCAAAAACACAAAAATTATCCCAGTGTGGTGGTGTGCACATGAAATCCCAGCTACTTGGTAGATGAAGCACAAAAATCACTTGAACCTGGGAGGCAGAGGTTGCAGTGAACAGAGATGGCTGCCACTGAACTCCAGCCTGGGTGACAGAGTGAGACTCTGTCTCAAAAAACAAAAAAATACTTTGAGATTTTACAAAATTTTACTTTCTCTTTTTCTATCAGAAAATAAATTATAATATATTTAAACACTTAGTAACACAAAGTTTTTAATAAGAAAACTATTAAAATTGGCCAATTTTTGTAATTAGGCCTCTTAGTTGTGTAAGGCTTTCTGTATTTTTATATGTGTATCTTAATAGGATGTTGTTTATCTCTCATATTGTAGGAATGTGAAGACCCTCACACATGGTCTTTACCTCACAGATATGTTCTACCAATAAGGGTTAGCTATTCTATAAAGTTAGCTATTATTCATCACTTATAAAATGATAATTTTTGTGTGTGCATGTTTTGAAATGACTGTGGTCTCCTCATTGGTTTCCAATAGCTTACAATGCTTTTTAAACGTCACCTCTTGAAAACTAGTTAAACTAAAACCAAAATAATTCTGCCTTCATATCAAGCCTTTTAGTGCCTGTAGTGCCACCAAAAGGCAATCACCACTTACTTTGAGATTTAGCATATTAGGATCAGAGATGGTTAGCCTAATTAATCTAAAGGAGGCAGGCTAATTTTTTGATGGTGGTTATTTTCCCTTTAAAAATGAGAGTCATAAGCTATGGCTGAAGCTACATGATAATGTGTGCAATGTTCATAGGCTGTTTTGCTCAGGTGGTTTCAGAGAAAAACAGGATTTTTCACTCTTCCCCTATTCTCAAGCTGCCCCTGCTGGGTCAGCAGGGTGATTATGTCTGTTTCAGTAGTCTGCAATACTCTCATCTCACTTGGAAGTGTTGCATACAAATCATCCATTAAAAGAGTAGACTAAAAGATATCATTGAATGCTGTTTTAAGATTCGGTAGATGCCTTTTCAATTTTGTGTAGCTTCAGGGGAGGCATCCCTGCAAACTGCCTTTATTTAAAGGTTCTCTTATTTCCTAATTCATAAATCCATTTTCTCTTAAACATCATTTCCCTTTTTTCTTTATACACTGTCATAGTGAAGCAGGGATACAAGACTTCTTTAATGTCAGGGGCTGCATGCAGATTTTGAGTCAGTCATTTTGTGTTAAAACATTCTACAACTAAATCTGACCTACATGAAATTTAGTCTTAGTGTATAACCTGTTTTGGGTCAGAGGCTTTGACTTAGTTGTCACGGAAAGAGAAAGTATGACATAGTTTGTGTGACAGATCTTTTAGTCTCACTAAATATGTCAAATTTAAAAATAGATTTCTTATATTTATAAACTATTCTTCCTAATTTTTCTGATATTAAATAATTGTCTTATTTTTGGCTAGACTACTATGTTGAAATACTATTCTTTAAATAACACCTGCCTACAGCAGTGCCAAAATTGTACACAATTACATAACTTTAATAATATTTGAGTATGTATTCATTTACTTTACTGAACATTAGCTAATTCACATTAGTTTAGAAAACATTATACTATTACCAGTCTTGTACAATTATTATAGTTAAAATAGTAAATATAAATTAAAATAACATAAAAATAAATTGTTTGCCATTTTATAAGAAGAAAATGTGTTCCTTTAAAGTTTAGATTTATAGTTTTTTTGGAGAACTAAATATTCATGTTCTATACTTGAAACTATTTTTAAAGTTATTAAGTGAATGAAAGAAAAACATTTGTAGATTTTAACACTGACTAGATTTACAACCTTGAATATAATAGTAAGATCAGTTTATTTGTAAAAGTTCATCAAGCTTGATGTTTGTCTGTATATTGAGTAGGGCAAGATTTTAACAGAATTTTTCCCACTGTGCTACATATAAGGAATAGAACTCTGGGCTCTCAATCACACAATCATTTGTTATGTTCTTTGGTTAAGGATTCTTCAAAAAGCTACTAAGTCATCTTTTGCCATCGTTACAAAAGAGCTATATTCCTTGATTAATTGAATGCAAAGGAATATTATTTCACATCTAGATGATACTTGGCTTTCAGTTTATTCTCAAGTCAAATACTACTCACTATGTCTCAACAACCCATCTTTTGGCATGTCTTAGTCCATTCTTGGTTCTTGTATTGCTATAAAAGAATACCTGAGACTGGATAATTTATAAGGAAAAGTGGTTTATTTTGGCACATGTTTCTTCTGGCTGTACAGGAATTGTGATGCTGGTATCTGCTTTTGTTGAGGCCTCAGGAAGCTTCCAGTCATGACAGAAGAAGAAGGAGCAGGCATATCACATAATGAGAGTAGGAGCAAGAGATGGAGGTGTGGGGAGGTTCCATACTCTTTTCAAAAACTAGATATCACATGAGTTAACTGAGAAAGAACTCACTTATCACCAAGGGGATGTTAAGTCGTTTATGAAGGATCCACCTCCATAATCCAATCACCTCCCACAAGACCCTCCTCCAACATTGGGTGTTACATTTCAACATGAGATTTGGAGGCAATAGACATCTAAACCACATAATTCTACCTCTGGCTTGCTCCTCAAATCTCATGCTTTTCTTACATTGTGAAAAGAACAATCATCCCTTCTCAATAGTTTCCCCAAATCTTAACTCATTCCAGCATCAATGAAAAGTCCAAAGTCCAAAGTTTCATCTGAGCACACATGAGCCTGTGTGCTCCATGAGACTCCTTCCACATATGAGCCTGTAAAATGAAAACTATGTTATTTACTTCCAAGATATAATGATGGTATACACATTGACTAGACATTCCCATTCCAAAAGGGAGAAATAGGCCAAATAAAGGGTCAGTAGGCCCCAAACAAGTCTGAAGCCAGGCAGAGTGATCATTAAATCTTAAATCTCCAAAATACTATTCTTTCACTTCATGTCTCGCATCCAGGGAACATTTATGCAAGGGGTAGGCTCCCAAGGACCTGCGCAGCTCTGCCCCTTTAGCTTTGCAGGGTGTAGCCCCCATGGCTGCTTTCATAGGTTGGAGTATGGTGCCTGTGACTTTTCCAGGCTAAGAGTGCAAGGTACTGGTGTTTCTACCTTTCTTGGGTCTGAGGGTTGCAGCCCATTTCCTGCAGCTCCACTAGGCAGTATCCCGGTGGGGACTCTGTTTGGGGGCTCCAACGCTACATTTCTCCTCTGTACTGCTCTAGTAGAGGCTCTCTGTGAGGGTTATGCCCCTGTGGCAGGCTTCTGTCTGGGCACCCAGACTTTTTCATACATTCTCTGAAATCTACAGGGAAGCTGCCAGGCCTCCTTCATGCTTGCATTTGTGCACCTACAAACTTCATGCCATGTGGAAGCTGCCAAGGCTTAGGGCTTGTGCCCTCTGGAGTAGTGGCCTGAACTGTCTCTGGGGCCCTTTGAGCTGTGGCTGGAGTTAGACTAGCCAGGGTTCAGGAAACAGTGTCCTGAGGCTGAGCAGGACAACAGGGCCCTGGGCCTGTCTCCTGAAACCATTCTTCCCTTTTAGGCCTCTGGGCCTGTGATAGGAGGGGCTGGCTTCAATATCTCTGAAATGCCTTTGAAACCTTTTCCATTGTCTTGGATATTAGCAATCTAGCTCTCTTTTAATCATGCTAATCTCTACAGCTAGTGATCCTTCCATAGCCTGCTTGTATTGCTCTCCTGAAAATGCTTTTTTCTTTCTTTACCACATAGCTAGGCTGCAAATCCTTCAAACATTCACCCTCTGCTACCCTTTTAAATTTAAGTTCCAACTGTAAGTTATTTATTTGCTTCAGTATCTGATCATAGGCTGCTAGAAGTAGCCAGGCCACATCTTGAATGCTTTGCTCCTTAGAAATTTCTTCCACCGGATTCCCTAAGTTATCACTCTTAAGTTCAAACTTCTACAGATCCCTAGGACATGGACACAATGCAGCCAAGTTCTTTGCTACAGCATAACACAGGTGACCTCTATTATAGTTTCCAATAAAGTTCTCACTTCCATCTGAGACCTTGTCAGCCTGGCCTTCACTGTCAATATTTCTATTAGCATTTTGGTTACAACCCCTTAAAAAGTCTCTAAGAAGTTCCAAACTTTCCCTTGTCTTCCTGTATTCTTTTGAGACCTCCAAATTCTTCCACCCTCTGCCCATTACCCAGTTCCAAAGCTGCTTCCACATTTTCAGATATCTTTATAGCAATGCCCCACTCCTCAGTATTAATTTTCTGTGTTAATCTGTTTATGTGTTGCTATAAAGAAATACTTGAGACAGGGTAGTTTATAAAGAAAAGTGTCAGGCCTCTGAGCCCAAGCTAAGCCATCATATCCCTTGTGACCTGCATGTATACATCCAGATGGCCTGAAGCAACTGAAGATCCACAAAAGAAGTGAAAATAGCCTTAACTGATGACATTCCATCATTGTGATTTGTTTCTGCTCCACCCTAACTGATCAATGTACTTTGTAATCTCCCCCACCCTTAAGAAGGCTCTTTGTAATTCTCCCCACCCTTGAGAATGTACTTTGTGAGATCCACTCCTTGTCCACAAAACATTGCTCCTAATTCCACCATCTACCCCAAAATCTATAAGAACTAATGATAATCCCATCACACTTTGCTGACTCCTTTTTCAGACTCAGCCAGCCTGCACCCAGGTGAAATAAACAGCCTTGCTCACACAGAGCCTGTTTGGTGGTCTTTTCACATGGACACATGAGACATTTGGTGCCAAAGACCTGGGTCAGCGGGACTCCTTTGGGAGACCAGTCCCCTGTCCTCACCCTCACTCCATGAAGAGATCTATCTATGACCTCAGGTCCTCAGACCAACCAGCCCAAGGAACATCTCACCGATTTTAAATTGGGTAAGCAGTCTCTTTTTACTCTCTTCTCCAACCTCTCTCACTATCCCTCAACCTCTTTCTCCTTTCAATCTTGGTGCCACCCTTCAATCTCTCCCTTCTCTTAATTTCAATTCCTTTCATTTTCTGGTAGACAAAGGAGACACATTTTATCTGTGGACCCAAAACTCCGGTGCCGGTCACAGACTCAGGAAGGCAGCCTTCCCTTGGTGTTTAATCATTGTGGGGATGCCTGCTTGATTATTCACCCACATTTCAGAGGTGTCTGATCATGTGGGAATGCCTGCCTTGGTCATTCACCCTTAGCAGCAAGCACCACTTTTCTGGGGGGCAAGCACCCCCCACCCCTTCTCCCATGTCTCTACCCTTCTGTTTAAACTTGCCTCCTTCACTATGGGCAACTTTCCACCCTCCATTCCTCCTTCTTCTCCCTTAGCCTGTGTTCTCAAGAACTTAAAACCTCTTCAACTCTCACCTGACCTAAAATCTAAGCACCTTATTTTCTTCTGCAACGCTGCTTGGCCCCAATACAAACTCGACAATGGTTCTAAATGGCCAGAAAAAGGCACTTTTGATTTCTCCATCTTACGAAATTTTTGTCGAAAAATGGGCAATTGGTCTGAGGTGCCTTACATCCAGGCATTTTTCACACTTCGTTTCCTCCCTAGTCTCTGTTCCCAATGCAACTCATCCCAAATCCTCCTTCTTTCCCTCCCGCCTGTCCCTTCAGTCCCAGCCTCAAGTGCCGCTGAGTCTTGTGAATCTTCCTTTTATACTGACCCATCTGACCTCTCACCTCCTCCCCAGACTGCTCCTCCTCAGGTCGCTCCCCGCCAGGCTGAATCAGGCTCCAACTCTTCTTCAGCCTCTGCTCCCCAACCCTATAACCCTTCTATTACCTCCCCTCCCCACACCCAGTCTTGTTTACAGTTTCATTCTGTGACTAGCTCTCCCCAACCTGCCCAACAATTTCCTCTTAGAGAGGTGGCTGGAGCTGAAGGCATAGTCAGGGTACATGTGCCTTTTTCTCTATCAGACCTTTCCCAAATCAGCCAGAGTTTAGGTTCTTTCTCATCAGACCCCACTAAATATGTACAGGAATTCCGATATCCTACAATTTAACCTGGAGTGACTTAAATGTCATCCTAACTTCTACCCTCTCCCCAGATGAACAGGAAAGAGTTTTTTCTCTAGCCCAATCTCATGCTGACAACTGCCAGCTCCATGAGCCAGACCTCCAGGAAGGCATTACAGCAGTTCCCCAAGAGGATCCCCAATGGAACTATCAGGCAGATTCCCCAGGTATAGCTAGTTGAGATTACACGATTTCCTGCCTAGTTGAAGGGCTTAAAAAGGCAGTTTACAAAGCTGTTAATTATGAAAAGCTTAAAGAAACTACCCAAGGTAAAGATGAAAACCTAGCCCAGTTCATGGCCTGCTTAGCAGCAACCCTTAGACACTTTACTGCCCTAGATCCAGAGGGGCCAGAAGGCTGCCTTATTCTTAATATGCATTTTATCACCCAATCCACTCCTGACATTAGGAAAAAACTTCAAAAACTATAATCCAGCCCTCAAACCCCATAACAGCAATTAATCAACCTTGCCTTCAAGGTGTACAATAATAGAGAGGAGGCAGCCAGACAGCAACGCATTTCCGAGTTACAATTACTTGCCTCCGCTGTGAGACAAAACCCAGCCGCACCTCCAGCATACAAGAACTTCAAAATGCCTAAGCCGCACACACCTAAGCTACAGCAGTCAAGCATTCTTACAAGACTTCCTCCATCAGGATCTTGCTTCAAGTGCTAGAAATCTGGCCACTGGGCCAAGGAATGCCTGCAGCCCGGGACTCCTCCCAAGCCATGTCCCACCTGTGCCGGGACCCACTGGAAATTGGACTGCCCAGCTCACCAGGCAGCCACTCCTAGAGCCCCTAAAGCTCTGGTCCAAGGCTCTCTGACTCACTCCTTCCCAGATCTGCTCAGCTTAGAGGCTGAAGACTGATGCTGCCCAATTGCCTTGGAAGCCCCCTGGACCATCACGGATGCCAAGCTTTGGGTAACTCTTACAGTGGAGGGTAAGTCCCTCCCCTGTTTAATCGATATGGGAGCTACCCACTCAACATTACCTTCTTTTCAAGGGCCTGTTTCCCTTGCCCCCATAACTGTTGTGGGTATTGATGGCCAAGCTTCAAAACCCCTTAAAACTCCCCCACTCTGGGGCCAACTTGGACAACATTGTTTTATGCACTCTTTTTTAGTTATCGCTACCTGCCCAGTTCCCTTATTAGGCTGAGACATTTTAACCAAATTATCTGCTTCCCTGACTATTCCTGGACTACAGCCACATCTTATTGCTGCCCTTCTTCCCAACCCAAAGCCCCCTTTGTGTCTTCCTGTCATATCCCCCCACCTTAACCCACAACTATGGGACATCTGTACTCCCTCCCTGGCAACTGATCACATGCCCATCACCATCCAATTAAAACCTAATCACTCGTACCCCACTTAATGCCAGTATCCCATCCCACAGCATGCTTTAAAAGGATTAAAGACTGTTATCACTCGCCTCTTACAGCATGGGCTTCTAAAACCTATAAATTCTCCTTACAATTCCCCCATTTTACCTGTCCAAAAACCAGACGAGTCTTACAGGTTAGTTCAGGATCTGTGCCTTATCAACCAAATTGTTTTGCCTATCCACCTTGTAGTGCCCAACCTGTACACTCTTTTGTCCTCAATACCTTCCTCCACAACTCACTATTCCGTTCTTGACCTTAAAGATGCTTTTTTTCACTATTCCCCTGCACCCCTCATCCCAGCCTCTCTTTGCTTTTACCTGGACTGACCCTGACACCCATCAGTCCCAGCAGCTTACCTGGGCTGTGCTGCCGCAAGTCTTCAGGGACAGCCCTTATTACTTCAGCCAAGCTGTTTATCATGATTTACTTTCTTTCCACCCCTCTGCTTCTCACCTTATTCAATATATTGAGGACCTTCTACTTTGTAGCTCCTCCTTTGAATCTTCTCAACAAGACACCCTCCTGCTCCTTCAACATTTATTCTCCAAAGGATATTGGATATTCCCCTCCAAAGCTCAAATTTCTTCCCCATCCGTTACCTACCTCAGCATAATTCTTCATGAAAACACACGTGCTCTCCCTGCCGATTGTGTCCGACTGACCTCTCAAACCCCAACACCCTCTATAAACAACAACTCCTTTCCTTCCTAGGCATGGTTGGATACTTTTGACTTTAGATACCTGGTTTTGCCATCCTAACAAAACCATTATATAAACTCACAAAAGGAAACCTAGCTGACCCCATAGATCCTAAATCCTTTCCCCACTCCTCTTTCCGTTCCTTGAAGACAGCTTTAGAGACTGCCCCCATACTAGCTCTCCCTGACTCATCCCAACCCTTTTCATTACACAGAGCCGAAGTGCAGGGCTGTGCAGTCAGAGTTCTTACACAAGGACCAAGACCACGCCCTGTAGCCTTTTTGTCCAAACAACTTGACCTTACTGTTTTAGGCTGGCCATCATGTCTCCATGCAGCGGCCACCACTGCCCTAATACTTTTAGAGGCCGTCAAAATCACAAACTATGCTCAACTCACTCTCTACAGCTCTCATAACTTCAAAAATCTATTTTCTTCCTCACACCTGACACATATACTTTCTGCTCCCTGGCTCCTTCAACTATACTGACTCTTTGTTGAGTCTCCCACAATTACCATTGTTCCTGGCCTGGACTTCAGTCAGGCCTCCCACATTATTCCAGATACTGCACCTGACCCCCATAATTGTTTCTCTGTGATCCACCTGACATTCACCCCATTTCCCCATATTTCCTTCTTTCCTGTTCCTCACCCTGATCACATTTGGTTTATTGATGGCAGTTCCACCAGGCCTAATCGCCACTCACTAGCATAGGCAGGGTATGCTATAGTATCTTCCACATCCGTCATTGAGGCTACTGCTCTGCCCCCCTCCACTACCTCTCAGCAAGCAGAACTCATTGCCTTAACTCCAGCCCTCACCCTTGCAAAGGGACTACATGTCAATATTTATACTGACTCTAAATATGCCTTCCATATCCTGCACCACCATGCTGTTGTATGGGCTGAAAGAGGTTTCCTCACTATGCAAGGGTCCTCCATCATTAATGCCTCTTTAATAAAAACTCTTCTCAAGGCTGCTTTACTTCCAAAAGAAGCTGGAGTCATTCACTGCAAGGGCCGGCCACCAAAAGGCATCAGATCCCATCGCTCAGGGCAACACGTATGCTGATAAGGTAGCTAAAGAAGCAGCTAGAATTCCAACTTCTGTCCCTCACAGCCGGTTTTTCCTTTCTCATTGGTCACTCCCACCTGCTCCCCTGCTGAAACTTCTACCTATCAATCTCTTCCCACACAAGGCAAATGGTTCTTAGACCAAGGAAAATATCTCCTTCCAGCCTCACAGGCCCATTCTATTCTGTCATCATTTCACAACCTCTTCCATGTAGGTTACAAGCCGCTAGCCTGCCTCTTAGAACCTCTCATTTCCTTTCCATTGTGGAAATCTATCCTCAAGGAAATCACTTCTCAGTGTTCCATCTGATATTCTACTACCCCTCACGGATTGTTCAGGCCCCCTCCCTTTCCTACACATCAAGCTCAGGGATTTGCCCTGCCCAGGACTGGCAAATTGACTTTACTCACATGCCCCAAGTCAGGAAACTAAAATACCTCTTGGTCTGGGTAGACACTTTCACTGGATGGGTAGAGGTCTTTCCCACAGGGTCTGAGAAGGCCACTGTGGTCATTTCTTCCCTTCTGTCAGACATAATTCCTCAGTTTGGCCTTCCCACCTCTATACAGTCTGATAATGGACCGGCCCTTATTGCTCAAATCACCCAAGCAGTTTCTCAGGCTCTTGGTATTCAGTGGAACCTTCATACTCCTTATTGTCCTCAATCTTCAGGAAAGGTAGAATGGACTAATGGTCTTTTAAAGACACACCTCACCAAGCTCAGCCTCCAACTTAGAAAGGACTAGACAGTACTTTTACCTCTTGCCCTTCTCAGAATTAGAGCCTGTCCTCGAGATGCTACAGGGTACAGTCCCTTTGAACTTTTATATGGATGCACATTCTTACTCGGCCCCAACCTCATCCCAGACACCAGCCCTCTAGGCGACTATCTTCCAGTCCTCCAGCAGGCTAGACAGGAAATTCGCCCTGCTGCTAATCTTCTCTTGCCTACTCCATATTCCCAGCCACATGAAGACACCCTAGATGGACGATCAGTTCTCGTTAAGAATCTGACCCCTCAAACTCTACAACCTCGATGAACCGGACCCTATTTAGTCATCTATAGTACTCTAACCACTGTCCACCTATAGGACCCTCCCCACTGGGTTCACCGTTCCAAGATAAAGCTGTGTCTGTCAGCCAGCCAGCCTGATATCTCCTCTTCCTCCTGGAAGTCGCAAGTACTCTCCCCTACTTCCCTTAAACTCACTCGCATTTCTGAAGAACAATAAGAACCCTTATGAGCTTAATACATCCCTTCATTCTATTAGGTCTATCCATCCTTACCTTACTCATTGCAACAGGGCTTTACACAGTCACCCCCACTACTTAGACTGTGCCCCAAAAAGTTGTCATTCCTACTATATTCTGTCTAGTCATACTCCTATTCACCATTCTCAACTACTCATAAATGACCTGCTCTTGTTTACACTGCTGGTTTACATTGTTCCTCCAAGACATCACAGCTGATATCTCCTGGTGCTATCCCCAAACCGCCACTCTTGACTCCCTCTTAGAGTGGATAGATGATTTTTGGTGGTAGGGCATCCTCCAATACTTCCACCCTGATGAAGTTCTATTCTTTAGTTTTCTACTCACTCTTATTCTCATTCCCATTCTTATGCCATTCTCTACCTCTCCCTAGTTACCTCCAGCATGCTATCAATCTCACCCACTCTCTCCTCACTGCCTCCAATCCTTCTCTAGCAAAGAGTTGTTGGCTATGCGTTTCCCTTTCTTCCTGCTTTTACACAGCCATCCCCACTCTACAGGCTGACTGGGCTACCTGCCCCATCTCCCTACACCTCAGAACCTCCTTTAATAGCCCTCATCTGTACCCACCTGAGGAACTTCTTTACTTTCTAGACAGATTTGGTGAGAACCCTCCAGACATTTCACACCAACAAGCTGCCACACTTTTCCGCATCTACTTACGGCAACTTTCTCCTTATGTCAGTTTCACCAGCCACATATTTGGATCCCTAACCACACAAACAACTATCCCTGTTGCCATTCCTTTATGCATCTCCCAACAACAGCCTACTGGAATCCCTTTAGGCAACCTTCCACTGTCCAAATGTTCCTTTACTCTTTATCTCCAGAACCCAGCCACACACATTACCAAACAGATGGGAGCATTCCAACTTCACATTACTGATAAGCCCTCTATCATTACTGACAAACTAAAAAACATTGGCAGTCACTATTGTTCAGGAAGACACCTACCCTGCATCTCACTACATCCTTGGCTACCCTCCCGCTGCTCGTCTGAATCTCCTCCTAGCCCTTCCTCTTGCTTTCTTATACCCAGCCCCATAAATAGCAGTGAAAGGTTACTTGTAGACACTATGTGCTTTCTCATACACCATGAAAACTGAATCCCTCCCTCTATGCAGTTGCACCATCAATTCCCATTACAACCTCTAATGGCTGCTGCCCTTGCTGGATCTCTAGGATTTTTGGTGTAGGATTCCTCTTTCAGTATACCCTCTCACCTTTTCACTTTACATTTCCAGTTCTGCCTGACACAAGGTCTCTTCTTTATATGTGGCTCTTCCACCTATGTGTGCCTACCTGCCAACTGGATGGGCACATGTACTCTAGTTTTCCTCACCCCCAAAATCCAGTTTGCAGATGGGAATGAACAACTGCCTGTCCCCCTCATGACATCAACATGACAAAAAAGAGTCATCCCACTAATCCCTTTACTTGTGGGTCTAGGACTTTCTGCCTGCACTATTGCACTTGGAACTGGAATAGCAGGCATCTCAACCACTGCCACAACATTCTGCAGCCTCTCTAATGACTTCTCTGCTAGCATTACAAATATATCACAAACTTTATCTGTTCTCCAAGCCCAGGTTGACTCTTTAGCTGCAGTTGTCTTCCAGAACCGCCAAGACCTCGATTTACTCACTGCTGAAAAAGGAGGACTCTATATATTTTTAAATGAAGAGTGTTGTTTTTACCTAAATCAATCTGGCCTGGTATATGACAACATAAAAAACTCAAGGATGGAGCCCAAAAACTCGCCAACTAAGCAAACAATAACATTGAACCCCCTTGGACACTCTCTAATTGGATGTCCTGGGTGCTCCCAATTCTTAGTCCTTTAACACCTATTTTTCTCCTTCTCTTATTTGGACCTTGTGTCTTTCGTTTAGTTTCTCAATTCATACAAAACTGCATCCAGGCCATCACCAATAATTCTGTATGACAAATGTTCCTTCTAACAACCCCACAATATCACCTTACCCCAAAATCTTCCTTCAGCTTAATATCTCCCACTCTAGGTTCCCACATCGCCCCTAATCCCGCTTGAAGCAGCCCTGAGAGACATCGCCAATTATCTCTCCCTCCCACCCCCCAAAATTTTCGCTGACCCAACACTTCACCACTATTTTGTTTTGCTTTTCTTAGTAATATAAGAAGACAGGAATGTCAGGCCTCTGAGCCCAAGCTAAGCCGTCATATCCCCTGTGACTTGCATGTATACATCCAGATGGCCTGAAGCAACTGAAGATCCACAAAAGAAAATAGCCTTAACTGATGACATTCCACCACTGCGATTTGTTTCTGCCCCACCCTAACTGATCAATGTACTTTGCAATCTCCTCAACCCTTAAGAAGGTTCTTTGTAATTCTCCCCACCCTTGAGAATGTACTCTGTGAGATCCACCCCCTGCCCACAAAACATTGCTCCTAACTCCACTGTCTATCCCAAAACCTATAAGAACTAATGATAATCCCATCACCCTTTGCCGACTCTCTTTTTGGAATCAGCCTGCCTGCACCTAGGTAAAATAAACAGCTTTATTGCTCACACCAAGCCTGTTTGGTGGTCTCTTCACACGAACGCGTGAGACAAAAAGTGGTTTATTTTGGTTCATGGTTCTGCAGGCTATACAAGATGCATGGTGCTGGCATCTGCTGCTGGTGAGGGCTTTGGGAAGCTTCTAACCATGGTGGAAGGTGAAGGAGGAACAGGCGCATCATGTAGTAAGAGCAGAACAAAGGGCTGGGGGCGGCAGGGTGGGTTTCATGTTCCTTTAAACAACCAGATCTCACATGAACTATCTGAGCCAGAACTCACCTATCATCAAGAGGATGTCACTAAACAATTCGTGAGGAATCCACCCCCATGACCTAATTACCTTACACCAGGCTCCACCTCTAACATTGGAGATTATGTTGCAACATGAGATCTGGAGGGGATACACTTCTAAACCATATCATAAAGTGAATAATTATGGATGGATGATGGTTGAAGAATGTGAAAATTCTGTATTATATCATGTTAATCTTTCCTGATCTGTGTTCTGTGAGGTCTCTCATATCTTAATTGGTATCCTAAGGGAAAAAAAGTGTTCTGAGTCTTAAAAGGTGCAGCAAAACTATGTTAAACTAATTCAATATTTGGATTTGTGTTTTTTAGAATGGCAATAATTCTCCAAACTTTTATATATTAAAATAATTGACTAGCTGACTCAAGTCTATGGTGTAGTTGGGGAGTGAGAATGAGTGAACTATGTAGGATTTCTAAAAAGAACTCTACTTATAGAATGCCTTTATTAATTTATTTTTTTCAAATAGGGCCCTATTACTAGCAATCAGAATACTTGTGTTCAAAATACTGGAATACAATATGGAGAATACTGATACTGATTTTAAAAATATACCCCTAAGTAAAGCTATAAGAGCATAAAATAGTTACCTAGTTCATATAATTTGGGATTTTTATGGCTTTTATTGCTTTAACTAAATTGTTCTTTGGTGCAATTTCATTGGTCTACACTCAAGGACACTACAGGCAACAGTCCTATAAAATGCTTTGCTTTGTCTAATGTAAGGATATTATTGTGATATATAGATAATAGCAAGAGTGTAAAACTTATGGCAGGGCTGGGGGCTAGAGGAGGGATAGCATTTGGAGAAATACCTAATGTAGATGACGAGTTGATGGGTGCAGCAAACCACCACGGCACATGTATACCTATGTAACAAATCTGCACATTCTGCACATGTATCCCAGAACCAGGCACAGTGGCTCATGCCTGTAATCCGAGCACTTTGGGAGGCTGAGGCGGGCGGATCACAAGGTCAGGAGATCGAGACCATCCTGGTGAACACGGTGAAACCCTGTCTCTACTAAAAATACAAAAATATTAGCTGGGCGTGGCGGCGGGCACCTGTAGTCCCAGCTACTCGGGAGGCTGAGGCAGGAGAATGGCGTGAACCCGGTAGGCAGAGCTTGCAGTGAGCCAAGATGGCACCACTGCACTCCAGCCTGGGAGACTCCATCTCAAAAAAACAAACAAACAAAAAAAAAAAAATGAAAAAAAAACTTATGCAGATTGTATTTTCTAAAAAGGACCTCAATAATATTCCCATTCCCACATGCTCTTATGCAATGTGACCTTGTTAGTATTCCATTAAGAGATGGATCTATTTCTCTTTCCTCCTGAGTCTGGGTGGGCTTTGTGACTGACTGCTTTCACGAAAGTAAGTGATATGACTTCTGAGGTTAGGTAATAATAAGAAGGTTTTCAGTCTCTACTAGAACCTTTTGTAATGCTTGCTTTCAGGATGCTCCCTCAAGGATCCCAGAATCTATGCTGTGTGAAACCCAAATAACATGGAGAGACCATAAATGGGTGTTTGGTGGGCAACCGCTGTCAAGATTACAGTCGACAGCCATGTCAGATCACTGTAGCCTCAGTTAATATCTGACCACAGCTGCATGAGAAACTCTGGGTGATAACTACACTGCTGATAACAATCAACCAACAGAAATGTGAGGAAAAATAATGAATCATTGTTTTAAGGCACTTGATGCGGGAGTGGTTTTGTTACACAGCAACAGATAACAGGACAGAACATAAGTGAATAAAGCACTCATATTTTATTAAAGTTTTTACCTCCATTTTATGACAGTACCCTTGTTTTTCCTTTGACTCTACTCTCTTGTTTTATATTCGTATTATCCAGTTTATATTTTATCCATCTTTGTAAAGCACCTTAAATTCATTTTGTAAAATGACCATATGTACATAATTCTTTATGAAAGGAATTCACATCATGTCAAAGTCAAAAATATATATATTAATCCATTTGCCTTTTCTGAGTCTCACAAAGAAAATGGGAGGATACTAAGAAGTAATGTTACACTTCTGCTTTCAAGGAAATGGAGTTTTGGGGAGCAAGCAAGAGCTTCCTATTTGTTAGTGCTATTGGAGCAAGTAGAAAAAAATGTTTGGCTATGTAGACTTATTCAGCTTATTCTATCTATGAATGCAAATTTGTTTGGAAAAAAATCACACAATGCTAAGTATGTCTTATACTTTAGTGCACAGAAGAATAAAGAACTATGTTTCTAATCTCTGAAGCATTCTTCATCAAAATAACAAGATTGGCAGGTGAGGATGGCAGATATAATGGAAATCTGAATTCTCAAATTAGCAAATAATACAATTTCTAGTTAATTTTTATCTCAAAAATTTGTAATATCTAGTTTACTAAATATGGAAGCTAGAAATTACCTTTATGTAACAAAGAAATCTATTGTTCAGGAAACAATGTAGAACATTTAAATAGCATAAATAGGTAAAGCCAAATGCATTTTACAAACAAGTAATTGGTATTTATTAAAGAATATTTCTTCTTTTCTATTGGCAATTCCCTTATCAGTTTTTCTCAAGTATTAAAATAGCTCATTTGCTTTTTCCTTTAAAGATATCAGGATTGTGTTTTAAAGGAGCATACTTTCTGTCGTCTTAAATGAGGCAAGAACAAATGAAATGACTGGAAAGTGTCCTGAAGCGAGAATATATATATTTATTCTTTATATATATATTCTTTATATATATATATATAATATGCTGAAAAAAGTGTCCAAATGCCACTGTAAATTTTTTCCTTATTTATGGTAGTATGTGGAAAGCTGAGAATAACAAAATGTCTTTGTTTATGTGCACTATGTTTAAAGAAGAAAAAATATTTTTTAGCTTCATGTAAATGCTAATAATATTTATATTTAAATAAAAACATATTGATGACAATTTTTTACAGTAAAACCACTTTAACTGTAACTGAAGAACATTAGCACCTGCAGGGGCAGGATTTCTGCGTGTACAGAGAATGTGGGACCTGGGCTGCAACCGCACTCCAGAGAACACATCAACAAAGTCGAACATTTAAACCTCTCTCTGGCATACTTCCAGCTCCATATTACATGGCAATGAAACTTGAAGTTGGAGTTTTTGGGTGGGGTGAAATGGGGGCGGTGGGAGAAACTAGATTGGGGGATGATAGAAAATAAAGAAAGTAAATCTACAGTTTGACTTTATTATTATTCACTTTTGTTTTTACTGTTTCCTTGCTTGTTTCAGAAATAACTTGCTGATAAATCAATAATGTGGAGATCTTCACTTTGAACAAGATATTTATGTTTATTTTTTCTCAGTTTTCATGATTTTTACTGGTTAACTCCACCACATACTGAGAACAGTCACTAGTACCTGGTAAGTGCATGGTCAGTAATTGTTCATGCGGGTTATAGTAACAACAGCTAATACTTAGATGCCACTTGCCATGTGCTAATCATTGTATTAATTATCTTCCATATATTAAGTGATTTAATTCTGAAAACAACATTGTATCATTGTTATCTCTATTTCCTAGGTGATAAACTGAGGTCTAGGGTTGTAACTTGCCCAAGGTTATACAACCAGCTCTGTTAGGAAGGGAATTCTAGCCAAGGTGGTCTGACTGCAGAATCTGAGCTTGCATCCACACCGCTGTTACTGCCTCTCTGAAAGTAAAGTTCTAAAATGTGAGAGGTGATTGTTTATTTACACACTCCTTTAGGAGAATCTGAGAAATTGATCTGAGTGGGAAGATAAAATTGGGGAGCATTTAGGTGGCTCTGCAGAGAAGTTGGCAGCACTTGAGGAACAAGAAGCACTGTTGTTTTGAATAATTACATTCCTCACTTGGGTCATCTAAGGTCTTGCAGAAAAGCCTCCTGCATTAGATTGAGTGAAAGATGTAGTTGTCATGATTGCCGTGTGGGCTGAAGTGACAGAATAAATGACCTCACTGGCACAGTGCCGCTCTCCAGGAGCCAGGATGCACAGAAAAGCAGGGGAATTTTAGGGTAATTTGAGCGATATTTGCAGTGGTGGCAACACATGGCTGTTTCTTCACAGCAGGCAGCAGTAGCAGGGAGTCTTTTTTAGGGCTCTGTTCTTATCACCTAAAACTTCCAAAGCTTAACTGACTGCCAAGATAATTAACCCCCCTGCATACTGAAGGTTCTTTTAGATCCACTTTCTGATACATTAAGAAAAAGAAAGAAAATAATCATTTTCAGGTTGAGCTGCCTGGCCCTTAGATGTCGATATACGGCAAATTGCAGCCTGATAGGAAATAAAATCACATTTCTTAAGGACAATTTTGAAAGAAACCTATTATTTTTTCCCTTATTTTTGAGGGCATAAAATTGTAATATACTTTGTAGACCTTATTATTTACATTGCCTCAAATGGGGGGTTGGAATTAGAAACATAGTACATTGGCACCAGAAGAGATCCGTTGCAGCTAAACTAACCCTCTCATTTTATATTAATCATAACTATCACACAAACCTGTGATGTGCAATGTCTGAAAGAAATACCAGGTACAATGTTCTGTACTTTCAGATTGCTTACCAATCTTAATGCTTGCTCAAGCCATCAATGTGGGGTAAATAATTCAAATCCTTTTCACTTAAATGAAAATGCTCAAGGAGCTTTGTGGATCTCAAATCCATAGTATGATTTTCACTGAATACTTACTAGAAACAACAAACAACCTTTATATCAATGAAAGGGTTATGATGTTTTGGCTCATCAACATGGGTCCACATTCATCTTAAGAAAAAAAACAACATTAGCATTTGGTATTTTCAACAACAAAACCAAGCTGTATGGCATAGGGAACATTATTTTTGAAAGGCAGTGAGCTCTTCCAATATATTATTGCATTAGTTCAGATTGTATATCAGCTGTGCAATTATGGTACATCCTCAATACAAAATATTATTCAGCCATTAAATGAATTAATGGGCTAGACTTGTTAATTTAGCAAGTGAGAAAAGCAGGTAACATAGACATTATTATAATGTGATGTCATATTAATGTTCTCAATAAGATGATATGAACAGGAAGAACAATATGCAAGAATATATGCCAGTTGGTTAACATGAATTGCCTGGTTGAGGGTGTGAGTAGGAATGGGGGATGGGAATAAATGTGCAAGGAAAGGGCAGCGAAGCGAGAGAAAAAGAATAAAAACACATTAACTTAAAACTTATGCTATGCACTTATTTCAAATCACAGATGCATGTAGAAAAGACATTAAAATCCCATGTTAAAAAAGTATGTCGGCTGGGCGCGGTGGCTCAAGCCTGTAATCCCAGCACTTTGGGAGGACGAGGCGGGCTGATCACGAGGTCGAGAGATTGAGACCATCCTGGCCATGATGGAGAAACCCCGTCTCTACTAAAATTACAAAAAAATTAGCTGGGCGTGGTGGCACGTGCCTGTAATCCTAGACACTCAGGAGGTGGAGGTAAGAGAATCACTTGAACTCAGGAGGCGGAGGTTGCGGTGAGCCGAGATAGTGCCATTGCACTCCAGCCTGGGCAACAAGGGCAAAACTCGGTGTCAGAGAAAAAATAAAAAAGTATGTCATGTTTCCTCTAGACTCAAGAGAACATAATTGTAAACTGGAATATTATCCTTACACTATACAAATGTATAGCTGTGGAATATACCCTACAGAGGCAGAAAGCTTGGGTATGAATCCAGCCATTTTCAATCCTTATCTGAGTCTGAGCAAGTTTGTGAGAGCTCCTATAGGGGAGCAGCAGGGGCTGTAGCTTTGAGTTTGAAAACTAACTTTGCTATTTCCTACCTGTGTGACATTAGACACTTTTCACGTTGAAAAGACAAGGATAGAATTGCATATGTTAGTGTGAGAATTAAATGGGATAGCACAGTTTAACTATTCAAAACTGTATCAACGTTCAAGAAAGAAATATTTTCTTTAAATGCCTTTACCAAGTTATTTAACTCTTATCTGTAATCTAAAACCTAGGAACCTGAAGCTTGAGCGCTGAATGATGACTTTACAATGATTCTTATTAAGTGCTATGTTATCATGTACACCCTGTAAGTGCTATAGTGGTAGCGATTGTGGAAATTAATAAGGACCAAATTGACCAGAGAGCTTCATAATATGAAGTCTTGAATGATGGGTAAAATTTGCATTGAGAAGACATTCCAGGTAGGGGGAAAACTTGAACAATGGGGTACTATTTCTGGATTCATACTGAATTCATAATTCATGCTTCCCTCAAAAATTTCATGTTGGAGAAATTAGACAATAATGTGATACATACAAATGGGTCCTATTTTGTAGGGCGGTGAAGATGTGTGTAGAAAGCTAGATAGAATATACAGAAAATTAATGATGCAGAGTCAGCATTTAATTTTATGGGGCTGGCATTAAATTGAAAAGGACTGAATAAATGATGTCATCATCAAATTATGAAAGGCTTATTAGTTATGCCTAGTATGAAGATTGTGGATTATTTGTTTATAGACCCTCATGTTATTTCTAATTATTATATTGCATGTAAATAAATTTTTTCCCAACTACAGTGTAATCGGTCGACCAACAGATATTTTTTATTAGGGGATTATTACAACTCTAGTTAATAGCAAGTTTTCACACAGTCAGAGAATTTATCTTATACTTCCCTGGTGTCTGTCCATCTCATTGCTTTAGGCCAAGCTTAAAGTATTGAGTTATTTGATTGAATCTTCTGAGATTTTATAACTCCCCCTTTGTTTGTGAAGAAAAGAAGAGTTTGTAATTTAGTATTTACTGATGATCTTGTGACATATTTTACAGGTTAAGGTGGTTGAGTCTCAAATCTTAATATTTACCTAACTCACTATCAAATGAGGAAGTGGAATAAGGAATAACATGAGGAAAGACAAACAAATGGAAAATGAAGCATGACTTTATTATTTTGGTAAGCTCCTTACAAATCCTCCAAAAATGTCTTTTCTGAAAAAATTGAGTTGAATAATATATGCTCAAAGCTATATTGCTCGCCTAATTACTCTGCTTTCTCTATGCTCGCCTAATTACTCTGCTTTCTCTACTTTACTAATTTGAAGTTGCTGGGTCATCCCTTTCCACCTAATTGCATGGTGTGTGTGAGACAAACATGAAAGGCTTGGCTAAGCGGGCTTCCAGAACGGAATAGGTAAAGCAAAAGAGCAAAGGCCAGATTGTTCAGAGGGTGCAGACGTCTTATGACATCAAACATGTGGTCAGGAAGCAACAGAAGATAAAAGTAACATCGATTCAGGAAACCCAAAATAAAAAGGGTACCTGTGTTTAAGGAATAACAGAACACCATCCAGTGAATGTCCTGAGCCGGGCTGAATAATTACAACACAGTGTAATAAATGTTAAACAGATAAGTACTAGATAGAGTGGTGAGACAAAGGTAGAAGCGATTAATTCCTTGTGTGAGTCAGAGAAGGCTTCCTAAAGAAAGATGCATTAAGGGCAAGTAATATTTGCCAGAGTAATGATTGTCACAAGGAGGAAATTCCAGAAAAGGGGAATTCGGTAAACCATGGCAAATTTGGGGAAAGGTAAAGTGTTTGGTATAACTGAATAAACTTGTCAGGCAAAAATGAAAACTGGGGAGGAAAGTAGATATGAGAAGCTCTTAACTGTCATACTAACAAATATAAGCTTTGTCCAATGATATCTACGGAAAGGTGGATGAAAAGAAGACAGTTGGGTGAATGCTTGCCCTAATGATCTGAACAGTAGTTCATCTCCAAAGATCTTATTTCATAAATATTTCCATCGTATTCATTCCTAATGGCTGCTGTAACAAATTATTCACAAACTCGGCTTAAGACACCATAAACTTATTATCTTATAGGTCTGGAGTTTAGAAGTCTGAAATGGGTTTCTCTGAGCTAAAACAAAGTTATCAGCAGGGCTGACTCCCTTCTGGAGATGCCAGGGAAGAATACCTTTTTCTGCTTCTAGAGGCTGTCCTCATTCCTTGGTTTGTGGAGTTCCATTTCAATGCCAGCAATGGCTGGTAGAGTCTGCGCCACACTGCATCACTGTAACTCCTGCTCTTCTTCTGAATCTCTCCTTCACTTATAAGGACATTGTGATGACACTGGGCCCACCCGGATAATCTAGAATCATCTCCTCATCTCAAGGTCAGCTGATTAATAGCCTTAATTTCATCTGCAACTTTAATTCTCCTCACCATGTAATCTACCATATTAAGAGGTTCTGAAGATTAGGGCATAGACATTTTTTTGGGAGGGGGCATTATTCTGTCTACCACGGGAAGTTTTGAATACATCTATTAAACAGATGAGTATTTTCAATATCACATTTCTATAACATTATCCTGCAATGGCACTGATAATAATAGGTCACAGGCTTACCATGTAAGAAATCAGAAGTTATTATCATGGATTCCCTAAAAATGTAAAAGACCCTTGGCAGGTAGCTCATCTTTCTTGAGAACAGGAATTCAGCAAAACTGTAGCAGAATTACTTCATTTAGATAACATTTTATTTGTTAGAGCAAGATTTGGCAGGCTTCATTTCAACAGCTGGAGGAATTAATTTAAAATCACAAATTTAGTGTATTGGCACACTTTTACAGGTCGGCAAAGAAAAATTACCTATTTTTGAGATCAAAGTCACTGCTTCTACATTTTAATGAGAAGATTTAAAGACAGATAGAAGCTATACATTTAAGCAGATATGATTTAATAGATAGTAGAAAACTGTCAGAAAATGGATCCACTGTGAAAACCTCTGCAGTTCTCCATGATTTCTTTTTTAACAATAACAATTTTAAATGTGTTTACACATTGTTAACAATAACAATTTTAAGTGTGTACTTTTCTGAACAGAAAAAATAGCAATTCACTTTATAAATACTTTCATATTTACAATACCCCTTTAAAAATAGTAAATTAAAGGGAATATTGCAATGTGAACTGCAATATTTCTAAAATTAAAAATAATAAAGGATTCAAATATACTAATGAGATAGTATAACTTTCACTTCACTGAAAGGTAATAGAATAGAATACTTCAGCTTTATTACACTGTTTTTACATTGATAGGTATAAACAATATTATATCTTGATACATTTATATTTTACTGATTAAATATCCAAAGTCACAATCTGTGAAATAAGTAAGGAAATAGTATATATCTCAGTCTAACCTTAGAAACAGATTTTTTTCACTTTTTTTTTTTCAATTTGTGGAGGTAAACCTTTTTTTTTTTTTTTAGAATATTAGAAAAAGAAATATATTTAGCAAACAGAAGTCTAAGTTGTTTTAGTGGACATTTAAGTTCAGAACAATTCACAAAATGGTAAAATGTGTTTCTTCAATTCTTTATTTTATGTCAACAATTTCTCAGCTAGTCTACAGAAAAAACAGTTCATTCAAAATACATCTTATCATTCCCTTTTCACTGTTTGATATTCTGCCCCTTCATTCTCTTATGTTCCACTTTCTGTAACGGAGCTCATTACCGAGGTGGTAGGGGACTAGTTTCAAAGGCAACATGAGTCACAAAAATATCAAGCCAGTGGTTTCCTTCAGGACATTCATATACTTCTTGTGTTAGAAAGAAAATCTTTCCTTGGGTGCAGTGAAATCACTCCTGAGAAACCAATTACTTTCCAAATATCTGCAATACTATTTTTGACAAAACTATTTCACATAGAAAAGCATAGTATATCTATATGATACATAATTTTACCTTATTATCTACAGTTCCTATAGCATAAACAGAAAAACTGACTTAAAATACTTTTTGTCTAGTAGTTAATAATTGGATAATTTGATGAGTCATTTTTATACATTGGTCATCCACAGCTTGGAATTTTTATTTTTGTGCAGTTGTAATTATCCATCATTCTCTGTGTTTACCTTAAACATCCAAAACAACAGGGGACATTTTTGAACAATCTGTAATACTCTTCTTGAATCTAAAAATTAAAAAAAGGAAAGGAAGAAATGTTAATCTTAACAATCACATTTAATTTTTTTTTTCAAATCACAATAAATTGTTATATATGGTTTTCTAAAGTATTATAGCTCAGAATATGTCCATTTAAGTTATATTTATATCCCTAATACCAAGGTTCTTTTAGAAGCATATTTTCCTATGAACAGCTAGGCGATTTAGGCAATAAAGGCAGAAGTCATAAATCTATGAGAGTAAGAATTTTCTATCAATTTGGCAACTGATGCTACATGAATATACTAGGAACCACCAAAATAAGAAATTGTTTACCTTTCTAGATAAAACACACAGGAATAAAAAAATGAACATCCCCTGGAAAGCATTGCTGACTGTGAAGAGGTAAGCTGTAACCACTGATGCGTGCACAACATGGAGAACCCCAAAGATCCAGGTGGTGCCGAGAAGGAACAGAAGAGCGAGGGCTCCTCTTGCACAAGACCTATCACATATGAGAAATGCGTCAGTGAAGAAAGCTACGTATAGTCAACATATCTCCCAAATTACTCAAATTATGTGGGAGGTGAGTTTTCAGTATAACCAAGAAACCTTTTACAAATAGACCTAATAGAATTTCCAAACTGCTAAGTTGTGCTGCAGTTAGGTGGGACAGCCTTTAGGGTATGCTACTGAACCGTGGCAGGGGTGTGCTTCCAAAGTCAAATTGCTATTACCAAAACATGGAATTATGTTTAAGATTAAGTAATTTCCTTCATCTTAAAATATTTTTGTCTGGTGTACTGCAGTGTGCATGCTTTGATTTCAAATGTAATGTTGCAGGAATTCCCAAAGGTAAGACATATATCTGTTAGGAAGTATTTTCCCTAAGAAACTCTGAAAAGTATACCATGTGGACTGGGGTCAGCACATATCTATTACATCAAAGGAGGCTCTGCTTTTCTTTCAGGTTTAGAAGAAACGAACGTGTAGGATATAAAAATAGGGTTTTGTTTTATTTTGTTTTGCTTTTGCAAAATAAATTCATTACAGAATGCTGTTTTCTTAAAAATTAAAGAGAAAATACACACACATACGCACTCTTACATCTTTTCATCAGAATGCCTGTGACTTTTGGTAAAACAATATTCTACCCTGCTCACTAAGGACATTGCCTTGGAAATGAAGCAACTAATGATTATTCTCTCATTCATTTTTAGTCCAGTCATTCTTTATTGCAGTAGACGTTTTAGCAGTGTACCTCAGAAAATGAGTCATTTTCAACTTTATTAAAACCAGTACACTACATGAAACCATAACTGGTGAGGACTAAAAGAAAGTAATCGATCAAACATTTATTAAATCCCAACTATAAATCTTGTGCAAGGTATTGAAACTACAGGAGTGTTCCCAAGCAACACAAATAGTCTGTGGTTTCCAGTGTTCCCTATAGCATAATTCAGCTCTTCCTGAACAAATCATTTTCAAGGTTTCAATAAATCAGTTTTAAAGCGGGAGGGTGGGTGTAAAGGAAAAATCATGACAACATGCAAACTAGGGATAACAAGAAAGAAACAGTTACTAAGTTCTGAAAAGCATTTTATAAAAGAAAATCACTAAGGCCTTCCTTGCCTTTAACACAGTCATCGTCTTTTCCCTTTCAAAGGGGTGTATGTTTGAAAAAATTGCTTCTTACCACTGAATCTGCAGTAATTGTAGTCTTAATATACATACTAAATGCTATTTTCCGATGCGTCTTTTAAATATGGTAAAGTATGAAACAATCATTTAAAAATAATTCCCCAAATTATTTGTACTTTGAGTTACTAAAGCTTTTAATTACCAAAAAAAAAAAAAAAAAAAAAAAAAAGTGAACTTAAAGACGCATTTACCTTATGTTCTCAAAGCAACTAACTTCTGGTTTCAACCCTGCAGTGTGACGAAAAACTTTGTATATGATGACTCCAAAAGCCAAGAGATTAACCTGGAAAAAGAATTAATTTCAAAGAAGAGATAGTTTTCATCTTAAATTGGATATATATAAAGAAAATAAATGGTAAAGATTTCAATAAGATAGAAACTAAAAATCATGGCATTTATATAGTTCTTTACAATATCACTGAAAATTATCAGTACAAGTGGTACTGAAAACAACCTGTTTATGAAACTTCTTCAGATGTTATCATCATACCTAAAGATTGATGAGTATCATCTGCTGCCACTAATATGATTAATATATACATTAAGTTAAATTTTGGTTTGGAAACCTTTATAAACACTAAAGAAAGCAAATTTTTGTTCAGTAAATTCTATACTGTTTCTTTGAAGAAACATGTTAGTGATAATTCTGTGAACCCTTTAAAAATTTAGACTGGAAAAGAAAAATTGAAAGATTGAAAAGAAATAAGAAAACTCAACAAAACACTCTCAGTTTCTATTGTGAGGAAATGTTTGAATGTACTTTCTCTCGTATGATTTATCTAGATTCTCTCCTAATACAAATGTTAATATTTCTTTTTCCTTGATTTAACCGTGGATGCTTTCAAAATGTAAATCAATGAATTAAATGTTTGTTGTTAGGCAAATAAATGTTAACACATTCTATTATTTGTATTTTGTAATATGGGCTAAATAGAATTGGAGAGTTGTCACCCTTTTTATTGTGACTGCATTAGGAAAAGTTGCCTCTTATTTTCCTTTTTCTATACTTTTGAAGACCTCCAAGTCATATTTGCAGTGTTAGAAGGCTAAATGAGGGGTATATGTTAAATGTATAGATAGTCTAATATGAGCATGCCAATAATTTAAAATATTAAATATTATAGAAATAGTTGGAAGGCTAATCCCTTATGAAGTCTATTTTATTAATTCAAGCAGATTTTTCCAAAGACACTTTGAAATGACAACAGCAAAGTGCAACATTATAATTTTCAGCTAATTCTTCTACTAGTAATTCAGAAGCTTACAGTTTTCAAACATTTCTTTTTTCTATCTTCTAATGAGTTTTATGTAGCCTCTCAAAATGGAATTTAGCATATTGTAGTATTACAAACAACAGTATCAAATAATGGGCCTGAGAATTTCATGTTGCCACTTTTGTATGGAGGGGTCCTTGAGAGGAAATCTCGGAAGAATAAGGGGTCTAGTCTCTACTTCCTGTTTCCAAATGTCCATTACTTCTAATTATATGAGTAATTAATCCTAATTATAGTAATGCTTCCATACTTTAGCAATTGTAGAGGTGAGATAAAGAATATTTAAATTGATTTAGGTGATAGTTCCATCCTCTTTGTATGCTCATATAATTAACTGGAATGACAATTAAATAATATTTAATTTTATAAGTAGTCTTTCATAGTCATGAAACTGGAATACTTAGTATTTTCTAGATTTCAATAGCTATAGCTTCTTTGTATAAATTTGGAAACAACTGTATTTAATTTTATAAATATATGCACATATATTTACAAATAAGAGTTGTAAAATTTGGTTAGTCTAAATAATATATGCCTACCCATTATTGATTTGAAAAACTTTAAATAATTTTTATGAGGTATTTATATTGATCTTGTTATCTCAACAAAGAAAGACTTAGAAGATAAAGTAAATGACGAGAAAAGCTGTTCTCTAGATCCACCAGTTTTCCACATAAATAGTAATTTATTTAAGTTTCTTAAACTTCTGTTTTCAATAAAACTGAGTTTGAAAAATAGTTGCTCGTACTGCTAATGGTTTCTCAGAGGTTCACATTCATTTTGGATATGCTCTTCTACATCACATGCTGAACTAGTGAAGAGAGGAAATGGAACATTCCCTGAGGTGATCCAAATCTTGAAAGTACATTTTTTCTGTAAAAAATGGAAAATGTTTACATACTTATAAAACCCAGGTGCTGCTGGGCAAGTGGGAGACTAATTCTTATTCTATTAGCTCATATTTTTCCAAATTTAAGAGAAAACAGATTAAAACATGTTTATCAAAAGGCATGATAGTTTCATGTTATCCAAAAATCACAAATATACTGATTATATTATCCACATTCATTGATAATAATACAAATATGTGGAACTTTTTATTTTCACTTATGCTAAGAATTTTTTTAAAGGGCCTATTAAGTGTCTGGTGCAGTGGCAAGGGCTAGGTACCTATTAATGATTAAAACAGACATGGTCTTTTGTTCTCATAGATTCTATTGAGAAACAGATAGTAAACAAATAATCATACAATCCTTATAAATCTACAAACTGTGATAAATGCTATTAATTCACAAATTAGAACTGTTAGGAGAGACAAAATGGACATGTAAGATTAGAATGAAGGTTTAGGAAGTACCTTTCTTGGGACTTAGCATTTAAACCTGGATTTAATCAGTTATAATGCATTAGTAGATCAAATAATGAAGGGAAAAAAGTATTCTACAGAGAAAAACAGCATAGGAAAATCTTCAAGGCTTCAGGAGCTAAGAAAGTGATATTCCTACAAACAATTGATAAAGATGGCTGGAGTATAGTAAGCAAAGCGAAGAGTGGCATGACATGAGTTGGGTGAGGAGGACAGGGACAATTATCACTTAGATTTTATTTGAAGTGCAAAGGTTTATTTGCTGTTTTGTTCAATAATTATTTATGTATTGTAGGCTTTCTCCTTAAAGAGCCTATAGTATGCTGGAGGAGATGACCAGAAAACAGGCAAGTGCAACACGACTCAGAAAGCACCAGGTAGTTGTTTACATAGTTTCATGAAAGAACACAGGAGACTGCACCTTAAATAGGGATTTCTAAGCAGTCTTGAATGACCAGTAGAGGGAAAGGAGGACAACACAGAGAAATAAATGATTACTGTGAACAGCAATCATTGGACCTATCTATGTACTCTCACTTCCTAGGTGATCAGACCCAATGGTTCATGCCACTCTTCCCTTTGTTTACTATACTCCTGCCGCCTTTATCAATTGTTTATAGGAATATCACTTTCTTAGCTCCTCAAGCCTTGAGGATTTTTCTATGCTGTTTTTCTCTATAGAATACTTTTTGTCCCTTCATTATTTGATCTACTAATTCATTATAACTGATTAAATTCTAGTTTAAATGCTAAGTCCCAAAACAGGTACTTCCTAAACCTTCATTCTAATCTTACATGTCTGTTTTGTCTGTCCTTTGGCCCAATCTAACTCCTCCATTTGGAAGTCTAATAGGCATTGTGAGTTAAAGAAAAGTCAAAAACCAAACTGCTGTTCTTCCTGCAAATAACCTATTTTTTTCTGCAATCTTCCCCATCTCAAAAAAATGTTATCTTATTCTTCTAAGTTATCAGTCAGTGAACTCTTTATTTCTACCTTTAAAACATGTTCAGAATATGACCACTAACTACTTACCATTTCCACAGACACTATCCTGAAACGGGCCACCATCATGCCTCCTCTGTGCTACTTCAGAAACCTCCTAATTGATCTCTCTTTTGCCATCCTTATCTTCCTATAATCTATCTCATAATAACAGTCAGGCTGATCTCTTTAAAATGTAAGTCAGATCTTTTCACTGTTCAGAATCCTCCAATGGCTTCCTATGTCATTCAGAGTTAAAATAAAAGATTGCGCAGTGGGTTTTAAGGTCTGAATGATTTGATCTCTGCTATACCTCTTCCCCCAAGCGTTACTTCTCTATCTTTTGACCACTTCACTCCACTCACAGTGAGTTCATCATAGTTTCTCCAGTACCCCATGCACCATGCCATAGGGCAGTTGAATTTGGGCACTAAGATATTCCCATGGCTCATACCCTCATCACTCTGTTTAAATGCCATCTTGCCTACATACTCCCTGCCATGTGCTTATATTAAAAAAACTGAAACTCAAATGATAAAATCAGACCTAAGTTCAATTTTATGGAAATGTAGAGAATGATGAGTATTCTTTACTGTTTTGCACAATGCAAACTTTGTAGGCCAACATATTCTTCCCTTGCCTTTGTCATTAAAAAACTGACACTTTCCTTGACCAAGCTTTAGCCAGGTTCCTGTGAGTCCCCTTCACTACTAGTTAAGCCTTGACCTTGGGCTTCAGTGTCTGATCTTGTGGAGTCCAGTTTTAGTAAAATTTCTGATAAGTCAGTTTAGAGAGAATCTCCTCACTTCTGATACCTGATCATTCTTAATACCTAATCAAATTCTTCAACTCACATCCTTGATATTTGCTCACCCTGGCTTGCCATTCAGTAGGAATCCTGTTAAGTCAGTTTAGCAAGAATTCCTCTTACCCATGTTGTCTCTTCTCAGTAATTATTCCATTACCCTTAACTTGCACCTTGGCTATAAATCCCCTGATTTCAGAGTTGGGCCAATCTGCCTCTCCCCTGCCATAGTTTTGACACCTATCACAGCAGTCCTGAATAAAGTCTCCCATGCCATTAACAACAGTCATAACAAGTTTTTTCTTTAACTTTGTATCAGAATAATAACTTTTGCCAGAAAAAATACTTATCTAAAATTATTTAGAATATGTTTTTCTTTCATTACTCAAAATTTCCTGAATGATATGATCCAAAGTCATATTACAATATTCAGCAAAGTTGGGGTAAATAAAGAAAAATGTAAGTTTTCCCAGTTACCCCTAATGTCATATTAAAATATTCAGCAAATTTGAGGTAACTGGCAAAACTCACATTTACTCCTTTATATTGTCTGTGTCCTCTGTTTATCCATAAATATATAAGCTACTTCAAATCCTTTTTCTAACTGTGTCAAAGCTTTAAATAAAGAATCAGTATCACCTAAAGACATCTAAAGGCACATGAGTTTATGTATCTAGAGGTGGAAATAAAGTTTACACGGTATGGAAAAATATCTTTGGGGAATTTTATGAAATAGGTATGAAGTGTTTGAAATGAGGTTAAAAAAAGGATACCTCAAAAAAGGAGGATAAAGAATTAGAAAGCATTTTTAATAATAAAAAACAGTTTTCAGTTAACCCAGAGGTAATGACTTGGAGGAAAGATGATAAAAGTCTCCATTTTGGGTTGAGCAGCTAGAAAGATACTATCAGCACTATGTTTATATGGCAGTGTCTAACATCATGATAGCAGACTTGGGTAAATCTTTAAAATGTAAGAAAAATCATTGGTATTCATCTGAATTAAGAAAATAGTGCTTTTCAAATGAGATGCACTTTTACTCCTTAGTGCATATCTATGTGTGCTTATTTAATCCACTGTGGTCCATTTATTAATCTCTAAATGTTAGTGCCAAAAAAGCACCAGGGATAACTAATGATTTGTAAATGAACATTCCTTCATTATCACTTTTGTCTCTCTTTTTTTTTTTTAACGATTTTAGATTGTCAGCTTGGGTTCCATGATACTTTGATAGAAATAAACAGGGCAAGGACCTTAGATGGCAAGTATAAGAACTTTGAAATTCAATGCTGCACTTCAGAATACAGAAGGGAATAAAAATAGCTGTGAAGAAAAAAGTCACTCAAAGTCATGAACACTTAACTCTTGAGATAAAGCAATATTTTAAATTTAAAGTCATTTTTTGTTTCATCTTAAGTGATATTTATCTATAAAGAGACCTGTTTCTTAAATTCAGATACATGCAGTTCATATATTCATGTATTTCAAAGCTTAGCACATATATTTTGTTGTTTGACAGTGTGTTAAAATTTTTTAAGCTTCTTTAAAAAAATCAAGAAATTTAAGTAGATGAGTTGGTGAAAGAACGACAACTAATTCTGAAGGATTTAGAGCTACAGGTACATTCAACCCAAAGGCTTCAAAATCACACTTCAAAATGAAGCATCCCAATCAGTCATTTTTCTTTTCTTAGTCTTTTTCTCAATAATTGATGAAGCCATCTATATGATGTTAGATCTCATCGAAAAAAATGAAAAGATTTCTCTTACAGCACTTTTAGACCCATGCTTAAATTTTTCATATACATCAAACAGAATCTGGTTCATTTAAGGATGTGTCATAATCACAATGTCTTTGTTCTTTCAAATAGTTTTATTACCTTTAAGTCAACTGGCCTAGGACAGACCTGCTTTTGCTATGAACAACAGATGGGTTTCTACTGACTGGCCTACTGAATAGCCATATACACCAGCTTTTCATTCTCAATCGTTATACCACTGCAGAAATGGCTATGTATGTATGTAAGTATTTATTTTGAGACAAGGTCTTGCTCTGTTGCCCAGGCTGGAGTGCAGCAGTGCAATCATAGTCCACTGCAACCTCAACCTCCTGGGCTCAAGCAATCCTCCCACCTCAGCCTCCTGAGTAGCTGGGACCACAGGTGCACACCACCATACCTGGCTAATTTTTTGTATTTTAAGTAGAGATGGGGTTTCGCCATATTGCCCAAGCTGTTCTCAAACTTCTGGGCTCAAGCAATCTGTCCACCTAGGTCTCCCAAAGTGCTGGGAATACAGGCATGAGCCACCATGCTTGGCCCTATGTAGTTATTAATTTAAGCATCAGAATTTTAAATTGTGCTCTATTAATTGTCCATGAGTTAAATTGGAATCAAAGTAGAACAGGTTTTGTCTTCTGTCTGATTTTCTTTTTTTTTTAACCATTTCCCAGTTGAGATTACCATATTAAGTGCCTTAGTTACAATGCTTATCACAGAGTATCAGAAAATTGGGTGTGTGTAAAGCAGAATAATGGCTCCCCCTCCAAAAAAATGTCCACACCTTGATTCCTAGAACCTGTGAATATGGCAAAAGGGATATTACAGATAGAATTAATGTTATAAACTTTAAGATAGGGAGGTGATCCTGAATTACCTGGTTGAGCCCAATATAATCACATGAACCTTTGAGGCAGAGGAGATTTGGTGGGAGAGATAAGGCAAAAATGAAGTGGAGGCAGAGAAATTTAAGCAGGAAAAGACACCAACAGCTGTTGCTGGCTTTGAAGATGAATGAGATCATGAGTCAGGGAAGGTGGGAGGCCTCTGAGGTTGAGTAGGAGCCCCGTCTCACAGCCAGCAAGGAAATGGGGTCTTAGTCCCACAACTGCATGGAGCTCAATTTGGCCAACAACCTGAATAAAAATGGAAATGAATTCTTCCGCAGTCCCTCCAGAGACATTGATATCTTGATTTTAGCCCAGTGAGACTCTAAGCAGAAAAACCAGATGCGTCATGCTATACCCAGACTTCTAACCTACAGAACTGTGAGATAATACGTTTGTGTTGTCTTAGGCCACTGAATTGTGGTAATTCGTTATAGCAGCAATAGAAATCTAATATAGGGAGAAATACACGCACATGTACATATAGGTGTGATATGGTTTGGCTCTGTGCCCCCACCCAAATCTCATGTTGAATTGTCATCTTTAGTGTTGGAGGAGGGGCCTGGTGCAGGTGATTGAATCATGGGGGCAGACTTTCCCCTTTGCTGTTCTTGTGATAGAGTTCTCATGAGATCTGGCTGTTTGAAAGGGTGTCGCACCTCTCCCTTCACTATTCTTCTCTCTCTGATCACTATGTGAAGACGTACTTGCTTCTCCTTCACTTCATGATTGCAAGTTTCCCAGCCATGCTTCCTGTACAGCCTGAGGAACTGTGAGTCAATTAAACCTCTTTTCTTCATAAATTACCCAGTCTCAGGCAGTTCTGTGTAGCGGTGTGAGAATGGACTAAATACAATGTGTATATGTATATAATGAAATACCCTATAATTATAGTTTTTATTATCTTTAAATTAGTATTTATTTTAAACTGGATTTTAAATCTTAAAAGGTTTAATGCAATATTAAATTGTATGAGATTTAAAATCCAGTTTAAAATAAATCCTAATTTATAGAACCTACCATATTTCTTCTGTAAAATTCTTACCTTTATAGGTCCTTCACGTAGGATTGCCAGATGTTGTAAATAAAAATATAGGATACCAGTATCTTGGTTCCAAATATTAATATTAATTCCATGCAATATTTGGGGGCATATTTACACTTAAAAATTAATTCATTGTTTATCTAAAATTTAACTACACTTGGCATCCTTCATGTCAACCCTAACTTCATAGCTTTCAAATTTTGTTCATATCTGATCTTTTTATAATGTGAGGACATTGGCTTCTTAGTGGAAAACCCCAAGGATGTCACCCTCTTCACACAGGCTGATCTATAATTGTTTGAAAGAGACCTCAAAGGCAGAGGGGCTACATTTTTAGATGTTCCAACTATTGTGGAAACTGAATATATGTGTATGTTCTAAAACTGATAAAATGTCCTAAAAGTATGTAGTCTATGAAAGGGCACATAAAGGATTGAACCCAGAAAATTATACATTTGGGCTTGGCAGAACTCTTTCTCTTTGGAAACTCCTTGGTACACATGGTACAGTTGTGTCCAGAAGCAGTGGATTGAGCCAGCACCTGTTAAACACTTTTTGTTAGTAAAGTAATGGTTATTAGAAATAAAATGTATAAAGCACAGGTATAAAATGGTACTAGTACATTTGTCAAAATTCACAGCAAGTATGATGCCACAGTGTTTGGTCACCTATTGTCAGATTTGTAGAAAAGACAGAATAACTTTCACCCCCACATATAGCTACATGACACTGCTAGGAAGCGTCTCTCTGCTAACACCATGAGCCTCATCATGTTCAGCACTCACTAGGGTCAGGATTTAGCACACTTGGGAGTATCTACAGAGCTAAAAGATATTTCTCTGCTGAGGTTACCAACACTCAGCTCAGCAGAAAGCCGACCTCAGAGAAATGGGAGTGCAGTCTACAATTATGTGAAAAAAAATTAAGTGATCTGAAATACACTGAAACATCTGAAACCATAATAAATATATTAAAGTAGGCTCTTTATATCACAAAAGGAGAAAAATTTTAATAGATCGCTCTGGGATAGTAACAGTATCAAAAAATGCAGTAAATTCTTGAGATTTATACTTTAGAAAACAGCAATGTTCTCCTACCAGGCATTGACTGCAGAGGAACCCAATTAGATGAATAATCGCTCTGAGATAATGTGGCATTCTGCATGTACTTCAAAACTACTGTTATATTGAAACTCAAGTGAATGACCACCTCCACATCCCCCAAAATTAAATTTTTGAGTGCTGATATTGAGTGCTTTCTATGTGCCAGACATTGTTCCAAGTCTGTTTTATTTATTAATTTATTTAACCCTCTCACCAAGTTAATGGGATAAGCATTCTTTGCCTTACTATTATCACCATTACCATTATTATTTCTGTTGTTGCTCTTATTATATTTGTTTCACATTTATGGCAACAGAGGCAGAAAGAGGTCAAATAACTTGCCCAAGGTAATACAATTAGGGGGTAACAGAGCCAATATTCATACCTAGTAGACAGGTTATAGAGTTTATGCTCCCGAGCACTTTACAAAGCTACCAAACTAAGATGAAGGAACAATAAAGAGAAGCTAAACTGACATCTACAATTTTAAGAATTTAATTGTACAGACATTTATTTACATGCGTGGCTAACAGTTATTGCCTTTGAGAAATAATTAAAGGAGAAGAACAACATATTAATAAGTATTAATATTGTTAACTATTTGGCATTAGTGTTCATCCAAATTAGTCATGATACCAGTGATGAAGGCCTTGTTAATAGCTAACAGGATTTAGTGTACTGTGCTAATTATCCTTTACTGGAGACATCTGTCCTCATTGTTCTCTGTGGTCAAGGGATTAAAGAATGTGGTAATTTTTCCTGTACTGGTGAACAACAAAGCTTTCCATCCTTTAGAGTCCAAATATAACTGTATAATCATTTCATGATAGTGGTTTCCAAAGTGGATTGTCAAAAAAATATAAATTGGGGTACATGAAGAACACATTCGAATTCCAGCTGATATTTTCCCACGGAAAAATTAAACTTTAATACTTAAAATATGAATGACACTGGTGTCCTCACTTTTTCTATGCTCTATGGAGTGGAATCCCATGTCAGATCTGAGCCATTCTGAAGGCTATATTTGTTCCTCAAGGTGGAGGAGTCCACCCTCTTTATCTTTCAGCCTACTGCATCATATTGTATGCATGCCTGTCATCTCACACTATTTAGTTTTAATAAAGTAATCCTAATGAAATGGGCAAATAAGACTTCAGATGTCTCCAAGTGCACTGTGGGTTAAAATTCATACTATTAACAAAAATACAAACAAGAAAATGACAAACTGACATTTTTCTTACTTCTACAGTGTGCTATGTGCCAGCCAGGCTGCAAGTTCATGTAAAAAGTCCGTATAAGCCAGTCACGGTTAAAATCCATGAAGATCTAATCAGATTTGATTAAATGGTATTACAAAACTCAAAGTTTTAAGAAGACAATTTGAAGCATGGATTTAGGTCCACAGTTTTCAGTCATATTTAAAGTTATGCATATTCATGAAATGTTTAGAAGTTTCTAGTAATGTTTTCTACTTAACAGTGGAAGTTTAAAAAAAAAATCATGTACTATTGGCCGGGCGCGGTGGATCACGCCTGTAATCTCAACACTTTGGGAGGCCAAGGAGGGTGGATCACGAGGTCAAGAGATTGAGACCATCTTGGCCAACATGGTGAAACTCCCTCTCTACTAAAAATACAAAAAAAATTTGCTGGGCGTGGAGGCACGTGCCTGTAGTCCCAGCTACTCAGGAGGCTGAGGCAGGAGAATCCCTTGAACCTGAGAGGTGCAGGTTGCAGTGAGCTGAGATCACGCCACTGCACGCCAGCCTGGTGACACAGCGAGACTCCATATAAAAAATAATAATAATAATAATAATAATAATAATAATAATGTACTATTGAAGAAAATATCTGTTCTTCATGATAAAATTAACTAAAATAATACATGGAACATAATATAATAACCCATGAAGTAAGACATGGAAAACAAATAAATAAATGGCACCAAATTTCAGTGTATTCCTTTATATACTCCTTCACTAAAAACTTCTAGAAAGTGCAATAATAAAACATTGCTGAAGATTTGAAGAAATAAGTATTAGAACAGAGTACCCAGAGTGGTAGATCTGCTACATCTAATGTGAAAGTACAGATTTAATGTATTTTTGAGGTTGCAGCTCCCTGATAGTCATTTAAACCAAGTATTGAACTTAGATCTATACCTTTGAATTGCTGCATTTAAAGTACAATCAATATTTCATTAAAAAAATGAAATGCTAATATTTTAGTGAGAATCATAGTGATCTATTTTAAATATTGTTATTTCATCTTTCATTCTTTAAATATATATTTTAAAGTATGTTTTACAATATACTTTATATACTGTATAAGATAATTTACATAAAATATTAGTAAACTAATAAATGATAGACATTTTCAAGATATAAACATACATTTAGTGAGGTGCATACATTTTACTGATGGGTCTTTAGTCAAAAAGTTTGAAAACCACTTTCTTATATAATATGACAGTTTTAAGAAAGCAACAAATACACCTTCAAAATAAATGGACTAAATGGACCTTAGAGCCACATTCATAGGTTCAAATTCCAATTTTCATACTTACAAGAAGATTAATATATTTAATTATTTGTGTCTTACTTTCCTTGCGTGTAAAATGTGGATAGTATTAGTACTTATCTCACAGGTTGTTTGTGTGTATTAAATTCCATAATTAATGTAAAGTACTCCAAAGAGTACCTAATATTTAAGTTCTCAACAAACATCAATTATTATCAGTAGTGGTTATAACACTCATACAGAATTATGGTTCTTCTATATTGTTTTCAAAATTTGAAGTGACCAAAACTACATATAATGTATATTTATTCAACAATTGGATAATTATTGTTTTGTGATATGGTTTCACTGGACCTGTCAATAGCACCTTAAAATACCAGAACTTATATTTGTCTGTCTTTATTTTTGGCCAATATGTTCTTAATATAGAGGAGGGAAATATTTTCCACTTTCAGGACTTTCTTCTAAAGTGATATCAGCAAAATAAGTACTGAAATGGATATAATTCAAGAGTAAGTTGAGCATTTATCATTTGTGTAAACAATTCCTCATTTCTGTTGAAACTTCTCTGGGGTAGAATTGTAATTTGTAGGTCATAAACCTGGCTACCTTCAAGAAGTTTACAGAAATAAAGAAATAACTATATTGCAAAGGGTGACCCATAGAGTACCCAGAATATAAGAAGAAATATTCATAATTAATCCATTATGAAATTCTGGGAATTTTATGAGAGCAGATAGCTACCTTTTCTTACATTTCTCTAGTATACAGCTGGGGTTAGTAAACATTTTGTGTAGAGGTCCAGAAAATAACAATTTGAGGTTTTGAGACACATATGGCCTTGATCACAACTATGCCATACCATTAAAGCAGAGAATACAAAAACAAACAAATGAGTGTGGCTGTATCCCAATAAAACTATTTACAAAAACAAGCCATGTTCATTGATGACTCCTGATCTAGAATCCGAGGTCCACAAGGACAAAGACTATTTTCTGTTTTATTTGGTGATGTATTCTCAAGGCCTAGAACAGTGTTTGGAATATACAAGATGCTCAACAATCATTTGTTGAATAAATAAAAGGGTGAAGGATAGACTCTATATTTAAATCCCAGGTATCCTTAATAACCTTCATAAAGGAGCATTTAGCCATGAATTTGACTAAACATTTTGAAAAATTACATTTTTATTTTGTCTCACATTTTGCACATTGTGACATAATAGTATAGAATTAGAAACAGAATATTACATAATATATGGCAACAGAAACTAAGAAATATAGCTCAAATTATCCAAATATAATTATTCTCCAGGAATAACTCTGAGTAGGGAAAAATAATAAAGTTACATCTGTTGATGTGGATAGACACAATGGACAACTTTCAATAGTTTGCATCTAACAGAAACTAAAGATTCATGGATTTTATGATATAAATTCATTAATCTAAGACTTGGGCACACTGGTAGGCCACAGCTAAATTCTTAGTCAACTAGTTGGCAGGATACTTGTCTATTAGGAAATTAATCCTCATGCTATAGCTTATAGCTAAATAATTGCTCTATTTTAATTATGGCTAAAATCCCATCCTAATACATAATCATTTTAGGCATTAAAATAATATTAGCACTTCATATTTTTAACATGTTTCCATTAGGAATATTTTTAAAGTGGTTTTTTTTAGTGTTTGAAGGAATAATTTAGTAGTCTCAAAAACAGAATCAAAAGGCAGAGAGAACTGGACATCTGTATCCATGAAGGATAAAGTGACCCGCATGAGAGTAAGTGAGCTACATGGGTTTATCTTTATCACTGGTTTTTAACTGTAGATGATTTTAAACCATGGAAAGGAATGAAGGTGAAGGAGAACAACTGTATGTGAAGAGCATTTACAACAATGTAAATTGATGTAATGTGACAATGAATACTACATAGTGAACTCTTTCTTCTTAAGATATAAGCAATGAAAAATATTTGTTGTATATACTTGCAATAGAAAACAAGAACAGAGGTTAGTAAGAATCAAACATTTCAAAGGAAGTTTATAAAACTGTAACCTTTAAGGTATAAAAACTTTAAATTTATATAAGTTGCTTGCTGAGAAGCTAAAATAGAACTTGTGCAATTAAATTCAAAGGTATATCTAAAATTATTGCCAATTTAATTTTTCATTTAAAAGGTAAAAATAGAAGAGATATAAGATTTTTCCCCAAATTATTAAGAATTATCCTTTTCTGACTTTTAAAAAATGCTCTAATAATTTGCTTTTATTTTTTAACAGTATCTCTGTATCTGGAGTAGATACCATTATCCCCATCTACATATTAGAAATTCAGGGCATGGAAAGAACCCATTGTTTGTACTCTTCACTATCCATATTGCTTTTGAAAACTTCTGACATTTTCTAGCCAGCACTTCATTTCATTCAGTTAACTGTAAAACCTCAGTGTTAAAATTCCTACTGAAAGCACGTCATAGGTAGATAGACTGATATACATAGGTAGATATAGTAATGATTTTCTAAGAAAAAAGTAAATAAAGTAAAAGTGATAGTTTATAATGAATGCTGCACATATTTTTCTGAAATTTTTTCTCAAAATAATCTTATGTCCATTATGATTTATTTCTTTAAATTTCCATTTTAGGGAAGGAAATATCATTTCTGAGTAACTTTTCATGGTGCATCATTCATTTATTCATTCAACAGTATTATTTGAGTGAATTCTACATGCTAACCCCTAAAGATAATATACTGGGAGAAAATCCATAAGGTTTTTGTTTTCACAGAGCTTACAGTACTCCTTTGAGAAGACAGATATTAATAGGTTATTCACACTAACACATGTGTAATACAATGATAAAAGTTTTCCAAAAGAAAAAAATGGGCTTCTGTGAAAGCATTTAACAATGAGACTTATTATGGACTAATGAATCAAGCGGGACTTTCCTTGGAAAGTGTTGTTTGAGTTGATATCTGAAAGACAAATGAGTGGTAACTAGATGGAGGTATAAACAGAAGGAAGTGATAGGGAATGTTTTAGGGCAGAGGTGCTGAGATGGGAAGGTACATAGAAGCTCTCAGAAGTGTCAAGCAGCCAGTGTGACTGAATATGGAGAGCTCTTGAAAAAAAGAAGGTGAGCAGCAGACAGGGTCTAGAACATGCACTTCTAGGTAAAGTATCCACACGTCCCTGTTTGCCTGGGCTGGTTGTCATTTTGATCAGATACAATCAGGAGGAATGATTTTTGCATCAAAAAGAATCTTAAATACTTATTCCTTGGGAAGCCCTGAAACTAGACTGCACAATGTTTCCATATGAGAGAAAGAAATCAAGACCAAGCCACACAGACTGTCCATTCTCTCAAAATTTGTAACTCATATTTTGCAGGGAATATTAAAGGGGACAAAGGGATATGACAAACACTTATAGAGAAGTTTAAATATCTTCAGTTGTGTAGAACATGAGCTCTGCAACGACTAAGAAAGACTGATTCAAAGAAAGGCTCCCTCTTGTAGTAGATCAGCTTGGGGAAGGAAATCGTGTTACTTTCAGAGGATGATCAGAAGTCCAAAGGTGATTAGAACCTATACTGTGCTCTTGGCTAAGTCTAAGGATTTTATGGATTCTTAGTAAATAGGAGCTTGAAGGTTTTGTCTGTTAGCTACAAAAGAATGCACATAATTTGCCTTAGTGTAATCAGCCCTTTTCAAACAATTGGTCTAAAGCTTTAAAAAGTTATAAATAGCAGAACCCCTGTAGGTATTTTTAAGTAGATAAGTCAATATTACAGTTTTACAGTGTAAAAATCTAGTAAAACATCATATTTTATGAAATGCTGTTACTATTTTTATTTGCATGTATTACAGAAGCTTCCATTAGGATTAACTGAGATATAAGTGTTTTGTAAAGGTTAAAAGACTATAGGAATGTAAAGTGAATAATAATTCTAATGACTGTCTTGCTTTACCAACATCCATAGTTCTTCCCTTTCATCATATCATTATGTAACATCCTTCAATGTAAAGCAGCATTTATAAGGAAATACTAGTGATGAATCTCATCTTAACCAGTTATTTCCAACTGGGCTTTAGAGATCCAAGAGTTTTTAAAAATATTTTTTGGATTTCTAATTTCTATGAGTTTATTCAACTTTTAAGACATTTTCTAGTATGTGTCTTAAGGACATTATCTTTGAAGGTATTTCCAGTAAGAATATATCTCTCATACATAGGAACATATTGAAACTACCAATGTATTATTTATGTTTTTATATAATTCCACTTTTCCTTATTTTGAATTCCAGCTATCTATTGTTTCAAGAAGGTCAAAATAATATGAAAAAAAGTGGAAAAATGTTACAGGCACTGAAATGCTTATTAATACATAATATGGATAAAGGTTAGAGTATTAAAGTGCCTTGAACCACAGAGGTGACTGAAAGATGCACCCAACAAATATGATGATGTTAAATTAAAACACATAATTAAAATGTTGATGCCATTATCCATAACATTTAAAATTACAATGAGTAGTGTTTCTAATATAACTTTAATGTGGACATCTAAAGTACAGTGCCCAAACCATGATTCTCATGATTTTTCTCATTGTATGCTATTTATAGAGGACTGCAAAATACAATCGTATTCAAGATACTTAACATCCATGTCTAGGCTAGTGGTTCCCAGTGAAGAGAACTGGGAATATCATCCCCCAGAGGACACGTGGAGAGGCATTTTTGGTTGTCATATTTAAGTGGCAGTGGTGCTACTGGCATCTAGTGAGTAGAGACCAGAGATGTTCCTAAGCTTATAATAGCACAGACAGGACAGCCTCCACAACAAAGATTTGATCCAACGTGTCAACTCTGCCATTATTGTGGAACCCTAGTTTATCACAATGCTTTTTGGTTTATATATTCCAATCGAACCATTTATTTTTATTATCTACCTCAGTAGATAATAATATCTAGCATTGGCAGAAGTGTCAGAAAGAGAACACTCTCATATATTGTTGGTGAACCTATCAATTGAAGTAATTGTTTTGAAGGACAATTTGTAAATTTTAAAATCTGTATATACTTGCATTTCTACTTCTAAGAAGTAGCTCCTAATAATTTTATGTAATAGATACATGAAATTATATTGGAATAAAGATTCTCTGTGCAGTATTATTTGTAATAAGTAAACTTTTGAATTACATTAAATATTCTTCAATAGGAAAGCTGTTAAATTAGCACATAGTCATAATATACATGATAAAAAGAGGGTAGAACTGTATATTCTAACAAGGAAAAATGAATATGATATATTACAGATAATAGACAATTCAGGTTTTTTGAATTTATAATCAAATATACACACAGCAGAGGTCTAAAAGGATACAGAGTAAATATTAAGAAAAATGTATTTATGGGGAGAATGAGTGTAGGATGGAATATGCGCATTTTTACCTTGCACAGTCTTGTAATATTTGCATTTTTCTAATCTTTGGCAATTTGTGCTACTAAAAAATGTAATAAGAATGTCTTACATAATAACAGATATGTCTAAATGTGGCCCATCTTGTAAGAGTCATAAAAAATTCATTTTGAGTAGGTTTTAATAAGTATTTCCTGGTGAAAGGGAATTAGATTGTAGACATATAAAGGACAATTAGAGGTTACAACAAAAAGTGAGTGGAGTTCTGGTCAGATTTGAAAAGAAGTTGGTAAGAGTAGTGATACAGCAACACACAATTATGAGAGTTTTGATTTAAATTCAAATGAAACCTTACAGTTTTTAAATAAAATACCTTACTTGGACATAGCTTAATTAGTATTTGCCTCAATCAAGCAAATGCTATTCTTCAATGCTGAATGTGTCTAGGGGAAACTTCAGTTTCTATTTAAAAGTTAAATTATTTTTATGAACTCTTCTTTATAGTTGTGTACTTGAATCTAATCACTCACATAGTTTTAGTTTAAAGAATTGAGCATTGAAGATTAAAAATATTGAATAAAGAAATAAATTATGGAAATTATCTTCAGTTTGCAGCTTGCTTTACAAAGATTTAGACATCTTTTTTCTTGTACAGCTCAAGCTTTCAAAAAGCAAGACTAGGCCTTTTCAAGTACAGTCACAATCTTAACATTTTAAATGTAGTGATTCATAGATAGAATCAATGAGGTCACTGGTTCATATTTCAGAATTCTAAGAGATTTTTAATATTAATGAACCAAACACCTGAAGAATTACTTTAGTAAGATCAATGCAGAACATGTTACTGTTCAAATACCTAAGTAGTTAACACTTATCTGAACAGATTAAAAGCTTAAATATTTGTTTGAAACAACATGCATAATAATACATTAGTGTTGAACTAATTCTGTTCTTACTGATTTATATATTACCTCAAAGGCATTTTACATCATATTCCCAAACCAGGCAAGCCTCAGGGCTCCATTCATAAAAATGAGCAAATACCATTTAAGGCATTAGTCTGTAATTCTTACTCTAGAAGTCCTTACTCTATGGATAAACTGTAAGGATTCCATGTAGGAATGATTGGGATTAAAGATTGCTCTATAGAGATTTCTTTTCTGGAGCACAAGTCTTTCTAGATGTGTTCAGAGAAACGGTGAAAGCAATCTTAACCTTCATATAAGGCCATAAAAATTTGCCCCTAATTACCTATTTAAATTTGAAGCTTCACTTATATTGTGTCTTTATTCTGGAAAATAAATATTATTTATTCTGTTAAGTTTCTGTTGGTTTTCTTTGCAATATTTCATATTTACTTTGTTTTAGCTAACTTTTTCTGGTATGGTGTACTAGAGACTTCTAACAAATTCTATATAGCAACAGACACATGTATAATAATCATATCTTGCTATAATTAAATACTGCTATTTATTCACTAATATTTTAAAAATCAAGATCTAAACACACACACACACACACACACACACACACACACACACATAGTTGGCTACACATACATTCCCTTGCATATAATGTTTTGCTGTAAAAATCATGGTTTTAAAATGTCTTTTTATTTAATTTTAATACAAAAATGTAAGTATAGGAATGCCATAAGATTATCCTCCAGAATGTTGTGCATTTTCCTTTTTTAATTGTTAAAAAATAAGTTAAAATTGTTATTGTTGTTTTTACCATAGCCGTGTTATGTAGGGCTGGCATCATTAACTTCATCTGCATATTAGGAACCCAAGGCTAGGGGTAGAAAAATAGCTTCAGAGAGATCACTTAATCTTGCTTCCTCATTTATTACCATCGATATTTTTAGTGGCTCAGTTAAAATATACACATAACTACTGAAGACTTACTAGGCACTTCTATACTGCAGGGTGACCAAAAAGAGGGCCACAAAGTTTTACAGTTCTAGAGTCCATCACTCACAGAGGTTCCAATGTGAATGCAGCTCCCCAAAGACCACATTGCAACTGTGACTCCTAAAGTTGTGCAACACAGTGGCACTGATTATTGAGCAAGATGATTATTGAGCAAGATGATTATTGAGTAAGATGCGGTAAATAAATCAAGAAAGGCATAGCTCTATGATTGAGATGTAAACTAAAAATAAAATTTGAATCCCTTCATCAACTGAATAGACTCTGTTGTGCCAAGGAGACTCCAGAAAAACTTGAAAACTGAGTTCCTGGCCATGATGAGTTGGAAGGTCAAAAACACCTTGTTATACCCTCTCTCTTTTATGGTTTAGACAAGGGATTCCCAAACCCCAGGCCATGAACCAGTACTGCCTGAGCTCCCATCCTGTCAAATCATCAGCAGCATTAGCTTCTCATAGGAGGGCAAACCCTATTGTACAATGTGCATGCAAGGGATCTAAGCTACATGCACCTTATGAGAATCTAATGCCAATTACCCCTCCTCAACAATCTGTGGAAATATCGTCTTCCACAAAACTGGTCCCTGGTGCCAAAAAGTTGGGGATTGCTGATTTAAAAACAGTAGCTGACTGCATTAATGTTAAAATAGGAGGTCATAAAACTGCCATAACAGACTCTTTGTGGCAATATGATACCAAGTTATAAACAGGACCTAAGGCTATGCCAGGCCAGGGTGAGTCATGCACCCCTACACTTTAAAAACAATTGGCAAATGTAAACTAATTAAACTAAAAAGCTTCTGCACAGCAAAACAATCAACAGAATAAACAGACAACCTATGGAATGGAAGAAAATACTTGCAAATTATGCATCTGACAAAAGTCTAATTCCAGAACTATAAGGAACTTAAACAAATTTAGAAGAAGAAAAAACAAACAACCCCGTTACAATGGAGACAAGGGACATGAAGAGACACTGTTCAAAAGGAGACATACACATGGCCAACAAGCATATGAAAAAATGTTCACTGTCACTAATCATCAGAGCAATGCAAATCAAAACCACAGTGAGATATCATCTCACACCAGTCAGAATGGCTATTATTAAAAGGTCAAAAAATTACAGATGCTGGTGAAGTTGGGGAGAAAAAGGAATGGTTATACACTGTTGGTGGGAGTATAAATTAGTTCAACTATTGTGGAAGACAAGGTGATGATTCCTCAAAGACCTAAAAACAGAACTACCATTTGACCCAGCAATCCCATTACTGGGTATATACCCAAAAGAATATAAATTGTTCTATCATAAAGACACATGTTCACTGCAGCACTATTCACAATAGCAAAGACACAGTATAAACTAAATGCCCATCAGTGGTAGACTGAATAAAGAAAACATACATATACGCCATGGAATACTATGCAGTCAGAAAAAGAATGAGTTCATGTCCTTTGCAGGTCGTGGATGGAACTGGAGGTCATTATCCTTTGCAAACTAATGCAGGAACAGAAAACCAAATACCACATGCTCTCACTTGTAAGTGGGAGCCAAATGATGAGAACACGTGGACACAAAGATGGGAACAGCAGACATTGGCGCCTACTTGAGTGTAGAAGATGGAAGGAGGGAGAAGATCAGGTAAAATCACTAATGGGTACTAGACTTAATACCTGCATGATGAAATAATCCATACAACAAATCCGCATGACACAAATTTACTTATGTAAAAAACCTGCACATGTACCCTTGAACTTAAAATAAAAGTTAAATAAAATAAAACAAAACAAAGCATGAATTAAATTAAAACCTCTTATTTTTGTTCTGAATACTAAGCATCCTAGTGAGGGATAGCAAGGGCCTGACTATAAACATGGAGGAGAATAAATGGATGAGTTTATTTGTGGAGGTAAAAATTTGTTTAGTAGTTAATGACAATCTGGACTAAGAAGTGATTAATGTATTTTAAAAAGATGATTCTTGAATACTGTGAATAATGGTGATTCTTCAGTTGATATCTGGTATTGCCTGGTTTACAATGCTAACTACTTCTTGTTTTGCTGTTTGTTCTCCCTCAAAAGGAATCTGGCATGCTTATAAGGGCTGCTTGCTTTAGTTCACACTTGCAATCCTCTGCCCTTTTGCAATCATATAAAGTAGAACCTGCTTCTTGTCACATCCACAAACAAGGTCCTCCACCTCAATGAAGACTTTTGAATGTCTATGATATATATACTGATCTCTCCACATCTTACCAGTATGACTTATATTGTAATTATATACTTTCCTTTATCATGTGTGTTGTCTTTTTTCCTCTCATTCATACTGTAGTGGGCAGAAGATATTTCTTATATTTTCTTTGTCTTTCTATCATGTCCAGAGCACCCAATTAACACGGTGAACTTAATCATATGGTTTGGGTCTTTACCTAGCAGGATATTCTAAAGCACAGGATGCAAATTCCTAATCAGTAGGTCATTGCTATCCCCAAAATGGCAAGTGGTGATCAATTTTGAACATCTGATCATTTGATGTTCATCTGACCATTTGAACATTTGAACATTCCTACTTCACCAAGGAATCTCTACTTTTTTTGGTGACATAAAAGTTACTTTTTTTTTCTTCAGGGACTGCCATAAATTTACATGCCATAGCTTTTAGTAATTTTAGATTTTTTTTAAATCTGGTGTTTACTTCTTTTTCCTTTCCAGATACTTGAAGCGTATGTGTTTGAGTAGGGGCAGAGTGGTTGGTTCTGAGATACCGGTCTTCTACTGCTAAGGATCCACAACTCTGCGCTTGGAGGGTAGAAGGATCTGACCACCAGTTGTTATGGGGGAGCTGCATGATATAATTTTGGTTTAGTCTGGTTCTTATTACCATTGCTAGTTGTGGCTTAAGAGACAGTCTTCACTTTGATGGTATGCATAATTTACTTGGTGATCACAGTATTTCATTTCCATCTTGGTCTCTTCTGTTCTTCAAAGATGAATATCCATATCTCCATTCAACCCACTCTCTTCATTGTACATATCTTCACATGACCTAGGCAGACCTGCAACTTCTTTCCATTTCTCCGACTTATCTTTGCGTATAGAATAGCTCAAGTCTTTGAGTTTCACCCTATCATTTTATTACTAGGGACACTGTATAATAATCTTTTCTGTCCCTGCTGTTGAAGAATACTCCAGTAAGCACATTGCCTGCAGGAAACTCCGTACAAAAGCAGGTGCTAGTCTCTAGGTTCACATTTGGCTCGAAATCAGGGGATATATGGCAAACTCTCATAAAAAATGCTCATTATATCTGGTATTCTTATATCCCAGGAACACATGAAAATTCTACAGTCATTCTAGCAATGTGAGATCAGGATGATAATTTTACTCTTACTATTTTGATTCCATGCTCTGCAAACTTTTTTGAGTGTTCCTCCACATCTTGTCTTCAGGGGATAGGGAAACACCATCATTTTTTCTTATTGGTAGAGAAAAGAAAAACTTCTAATAGAGAACATTGTCCTCCCCTAAAGGCCAAGCATGCCTAACTCGGAGCCATCATCCACTGAGCTCTCTTCTCCAGTCCTCTCACGGGGCTATAGCTGGTGTTTCTCTTTAATTGTATGACCCATGGGAAGAGCAGGCCTAAACTGTTGGTGGTTCTTTTTTAAATGTTTGGTGTTCAATATCTCTTTGACTTTATCTTTGAACTAGATACTATTCTTGGGCAACAGGAAAAATGTCATCTAACATTGTGTTATACAGCTGAATAATAATAGTAATATGCAAGCATTAGCACAGAAGAACAAAGATAACTGGAGATAAATAATTCACTTTGATTCAATAATTATCTAAGAATTTCTTAGTATTTAAAAAAGGTATTATAAAAGATGAGAAATATTTAATTGTAGAGTAAAACTGAGGGGCCTAGCTCATTTTTTAAGTAGACTGACCTTCTGGTTAACCTGGAAATGATTATCATACAGAGACTGTATGGGAGATAAATTGGCTTATTAGCTCCAGACTAGAACAATGTGACAGTGTTCATTTAGACTTCTAGAAAAGTTTTCAGGACTCATTTTTAAATAATTTCATCTAAATTCTCTGTATCTTACCATAAAATAATCCAAATTAGCCTTACACAAGCAACTGTTGAAAACTATTTCAAAGAATACTTCCCCTTTCTTATTTTAGAGAAGTATGCTCCTGTTTTTGTTGTTTTAATATAATTTCTATCATGCTACTTTTTATCTAAACAATAACAGTCATTGCTCCACGGACCTTTCACTTGTACAAAACAATGGCAAAGATGGATTTTCCTATGGTGAGAAAATCAGTAAAATTAGGATACACCATCACATGAAATACTCATATCAGGGCATTCCATAAAAATATGTGAGTGGGACACCACTTTATATTCTTATGTGGGTTGGAAATTTTGGAGTCATAATCAATTAACTCAACTTGTTTTAGCTTAAATCTTGCTCTTGGTTTTTCTTTTATAAAATATTGTTTGATTTATTGTGAGAATTATAAATGAGTTTTTGTGATGAGTAGAAAGTATACTTTATGAATGCCCTTGATTTCACCCACACCATTGCAAAATAAAGCTTGATGAAAATTCTCTGCTCTGCATTTCAGGTCCTTCTCCATTTAGCAGTACCCTCACAACCATAAAAAACTCAAAGGAAAGAGGAAGACAGAAAAAGAAATTCAAAAAGATGGCTAGCTTACGGTCAACACATATGGAACAAAGTTATCCAAAATATTGCCATAACTTCTCTACTGACAATTCATTCCACTCTAGAGTTTTGTCAGACCTCCCAGATTCATTGACAGACTATTATATTCAGAAAGACTGTTGAAAACTTTCAGGACTTAGAAATGCTCTTCAGACATACAAAAATGTCTTTATTTAGAATGAAACATATAATGCCTGCCAAATTTGTAGGTTTGAAACCACTTCCAATAAGAATTAAAAGGCCCTCTTCCTTGCTGAAATAGGACTATCTCAATATATGACTTGTCTGTTCATGAGAAATAGTGGGTTCTTATCTCTGATGTTGCAATTTAGTTTAAAATCACTTTATGATGACAGGGTACATAAAGATGATAAAACTATAAAGATGACAGTCTAATCTTCAAAGATGACCGATCATCGATAAAAGATTAAATAACGTAAACATCTAAAATGCCAAATTATCAGCTGGTTGGCACACTCTCTGTGTTGAAGCATGCCGAGGTATTACTGATAAGCAAAAAATGCTTTTTCCTCTATGTTATGCAGACATCTATACTCCATCAAGAGGGGCAAATGAATTGTAATAGCTTTGAATTTAAAAGATATACATGTATTTTTTAATTATAGTATATGTAAAATGCTGATAAGTGATATACTGTAAAATATTCAAATTCTTCTTTTTTAGAATAACACCTTATTGCTGGAAATTTTAAGCACACTATGATCATCACTTTTTTGAATTGTAATAACAATTTTATATATACATACAAGAATGATTAGGCATGCTGGTCCTATAAAACTCCAAATAAAGTTGTTTTCGGTGCTAAGCCAACATCTGAAAAGTAAATAAAAGATAGCATCTATAAATATGTTTGCACGTACGTTAACATAGCAAAATTATCAAAGATATGCAAAGCACATTCAAAATCGTATTTCAAATGCTCATGAAATCATTTTAACTTACACTTTGGTTGTGCCATAATATCTGTATCCTAGTGCTGCCGAAAATCCAACTACCACGGCTGGGCTTAGATAGCCAAAGATATAAAAATTCTTGTGCAAAAATCCCTTGTTGTAGATGACACCCACAACAATGAGATAGAGATGTATGCCTTCAATGCACATCCATGCAAAAGCAGCTAAAAAGAAGTAGTGCAGCAGTCCGGCAATGATTGAACAGAAGAGCTAGAAATCAAAGAAAAAAAAAAAACATTGTCAGTGTTTGTTTTAAAATTATCATAACATACAATCTCTACTTTCGCTGTAAATCACAACTTTCTTTATACTATAAAGTATGCCACTTTATATAATGATTAGTCATATTAAAATACCATGTCAGTTCTTAAAGATTTAGAAAAACAACTGCACTTCATCAACGTGAAATATTAACCAATCTTGTGATAGAACTGTTACTGTTTTTGTCCAGAGGTTTGTAACTTTTATATATTTATCTTATGTGATAAATTGTGGATTATTGTCATGTAAACCATGGTATCTTGGTGAATATGTTAGGATTTAAGTTGATTTCTGTTTTGGAGATGCCTCTCTTTTCCTTTATTTTATTCATGCTCAAAGAATGAAAATGACTCAATACTCTGCTAGACAAAATAAAATAAATATCTTAGATGACAAAAATAAAATTTAAAAAGCAGATTAATAATATATTTCATCAAAATATCCATTATAGAATTACTTTCAACTGTTAAGATTATCATGTAAATTTGAGATGGCTTTCACTTAAACATATTTTTCAGTGTTTACTTCTCATCTTGAGCTAAAGTTAGACCTATAAGAAGTAACAGAAAAAGAAGTAGTTACACTTTCCATACTAGTAAAGCTAAAGGTGTATATCATGGGAGAGATAACATAATACATACTTATGTACCTATCCCATTAAAAATACAGAATATAATTCAAGATTAATGAGATGACATAGTAAAATATGTTAGAGAGTACTCTATAAGTCTGGGGAACAGAAAGATCATTGGCAATTAAAATTTGGAAATCACTTTAGCAGGGAAGTGAGATTTGAGATATGACTGGAAAAATGGGACAAATTTAATAGGTGAAAAGCAGTTGAAAGTAAACACTACAATGAGTAATTTTGGGGTGAAGATAATGGTGGAAGGTAACTGAAAGAGGAACTAGGCATTGGAGGATAGTGGGAGATACATAAAATTGAAAAGTGTTACGAATACCACTGCAAAACATAAAAATAGATAAGGAGTTTACAGTCTAGTGTATACTATTTAAAATAAACACTTCTTGCCATCTACTTCAGAAGAAAACCTTGCTAACTGATTGTTAGTTTCAGTCTTTGAAAGATTTCTAAGAATGGAAATATGGAGGCAATTTCACTTTTTGTGGTCATGAGAATACACTTCTCCAATCTCCAACTGCAAGGAGTGCAACTGACCTAAGGCTTCAGCTGCAGCTGTAGGAAATCCATTGCTGTTCCCACTTCCCATAGGCTGCTGCCAGCCCATGACTGAGCACAGTAGGGTTACTGCTGTGAGAGAAAAAGGATTCCTCTTACAAAGGATTCCTGCTCCTGAGAGACAAAATGATTCCCCTGACAGGTAACGTTGGCTCAAGGACTTCCGAGAGGACTCCTTGACACCTGTGCTGACTTTTCCTTAGAACTGCATTACTGTGTGGAATGCTTTTGCCCACTCTTCTTTTCTTCCCTCAGGATCATACCTGAATCTTGGTCTGATAGCTCTCCAAGCCTCTCTCTTCCCATTTTTTCTCCCCAGCAATTCCCTTAATAAATCTATTGCATACTTAACCCCATCTTAACACCTGCTTCTAGGAGGACCCAGACCAATACAATATGAAACCATTTGGGAAGGTTCAAATGGTTCAAAATCAATAATCTTGGGAAATGGGAAGTTAGAAAAGATACTAGGTAAAACCAATTTATCACATTCCAACCTACAAACTGTGACTGCATTTATGTTCAGTCCCTATTCTAAGATAAAGTTTATTTCTAATTCTCTCTCTCCTTGGCCTTTGTTCAACGTCCATTTAAAAACAAAACAGAACAACAAAAAAATATTTATTCAGTTTGTTGCAAAGTTTTAATTTGTCCCAATAATTCATCATAATGAGGGCCATTTTTGCTGAATGGACTTGATAAGTAGTTTGCTTAGCTGTGTTAGCATTATCAAACTTAGAAAGGATAGCTGAAGAACAAATTATAGAGTATGTCTGCCCCATTAAACCCTAAATTACAATTAATGTTTCTAGGACATATACATTTAAGAAAGTACACATATCATAGGACAAAAATAGAGATTAGGATGCCTACATACCTTATTAGTATTTGTATTGATCCCAACAAGAAAAACAAGTTCAGCAAGAAATAGGCTACAGCAAAGATTTTTGTGAATTGTTGTCCTGGTGCTTTGAATTTCACTGAGGAACCAGAAGGTAAAAATGCATATGGCAAGACAAATCAGTGAAATAATTATTCCTAGTTGAGTGATCCTTGTAAGAATATTATAATCTTTAATACCCTAAGGGAAAATAATAATAAAGCTGTTAAAAGAATAACTCAGTAAGTTGTCAAAGGAACTACAACATATAATGAACTTTCTTTTTTGGTGAAACATTAATCAAAATGTTCATAAAATGTAAAAATATAAATGTGCATTTAGATGAGAAAAATTTTGTACTTTTGAAAGTCCTCAATATTCACATAAATCTGATGTAAATCATGTAGCACTTTAACAGTTCTGTTATTGGTGATTTTTTTTCTAGGCATAGTATTAGTACTAGTACATGGTTTAACAATGTTATCATCATTAATTTCACTACATTAGAAAGGCAATCGATTATTATAATGTGAACATGGTTAATTAAAACAGATTTATCAGTGGTAAGACTAAGTCTTATGTCTATACAGTGATTCATCTAAAACATGTGAAACAAAGGTGTTAGCAATGCAGAATATAAGGATTATCAAGTAATAGTGTTCAGAAACTTTGAAATAGAAAATGCTGGTTTTATCCTAACTAGATGAATACTTATGTTTATATACGGAATAGATGTTTATTTGCTTAAGTTCAGGAAAAAATCATTGTTAGGACTGACATTATGTTTAGTTAGATTTATTTGGTTATTTTATATATTTAATGATAGATTATAAATAAATATATTAAAATGGAGATGATAGCACAGAGCTATAAAATAAGAAATTATGTGATAAATATACAATGTAAGTAAGATATTACAAAAGTAAGATAAATGTCATGAAACTATTCACCTTAGAGAGAGTCTTCATGTTTAAAAATCTTGTGGCGTTCTACATTGCTAAAAACATGATGTTAGTTATAAGTGTGCTAATACTTATTGCCCAACTGTCAAATATTTTCAGGAGCTTTGTCATGAGTAAAAATAAACTGTCATCACAAAAAAGTGCCTTTAAATTCTGTGATACATTAAAATGGGCAAATGGCTCTTGAAAGCAGCATTACAAGCTAATTTAATATGCAATCTATCAGATATTACAGACTAGATAAGACTTAGACTAGAAATAATCTTAAATGCATACTAGATATGTTTCAGAAGGTAGGTAGGAAAACAGACAGAAAGAAAGATCCTGTTGGGGTTTTATCTCTTATACTAAATGTGCTATCTAACCCCAAGAAAAATATATAAAAAATTAAATATTGTCTCGAATGACACGGAAAAAAACAGAAAAAGCAACATTTATAAATATGAAGGGGAAAATTATCTTACAATGGAAGGACCAGAGGACATCAAAATTGCAAAATGTGTCAGGTGATTACAGCGGCATGAGGTGTGGGTCTCATTTGAGTATGTCAGCTCACAGCCCTCTGAAGACCAGCTGCCATTCATGGTATCAGGTGAGTAATTCCAAAATGCACATAGACTCCTATACCTATCTGTGACCTGAAAAAAAGATACTTTACTGATGAAAAAAGAGAAAAAGTTACATACATAGTATTGCTTTTGTCATATTTAAAATACCACTAATGTGATTGAAACAATGCCTTAACAGTGAAACACAAAACAAATGATAACAAATAAAGGCTGCTATGTGGCAGAATGGAAATTTATATTGCAACAATGCTATATTTTATCAATTTTGTCTCACAAACGTGTGGTAATTTTCATTACAGTAAATTACTCATGTCATTTACCACAGTGCATAATTATCATATGTATCTTTATTCAATACATGTTTGTTGAGTATTTTCTAGATATTTGTCATTAATCCAGGTACTAAAAATACAACAGTGAACAAAACAGAAAAAGTTGTTTGCATTGTTGACATTAAATTCTAGTTAGAGATGAAAAATTATTCAATGAGAAAAGTAACCCTGGGTAAGAAGAAAGAAAGTGATATGGAGGGTTGTCCAAGGGGACGTCTCCTAGATTATGTCTAAGCAGGTACTTCGATGAAGTGAAGGGGAGGTCCAACAGACTTGGGAACAGAGGGTTCCAAACAGTTGGAAATGCAAATGGACAAGCTCTGAAGTGAGGCTGACCAGAGGCATTCCAGAAACTTGTAGAAGCCAGTTAAGTTAGAGCACAGTGAGTGAGGTAAAGAATAGTGAAGACAAGATTAGATTCAGACACGGGACAGATGACACACAGACTGTGTGATAGTTATTCAATAAACCGTGGAATTCTCCTTATCATACTTTTATATTAACTAATCATAACACTATACCTAATGTATGGTTTAATAATAATTTATCAATAAAATGTTGAACTTGTAGAAATAAAAACTAGTTGTATAACAATTTACACTTAACTAGGTGCTTGCTTTCTTATTTTGTTTGGTTTGACCCTCATAAACCTTCTCTGAGATAAATGCTATATTATGTTAAGAGGCCAAGATATGTGATTTTAAGGTGTACTTAAGACTACACACCGATAGATGGAGTAATATAGAATCAAACTCAAATTTTCAGACAAATATTTATTAAAGAAAACATGTCCTGAGTGTCAAATGTATGATATATACTGTTCAAGGAGTAAGGATTATCAGTCAAAAAGATAAAGTATCAGCTCTTCAAGGATGATAGAAACTCAGATAATTTAAATACAATAAGATAATTGTTTTAATGGGATAGATGCTAAATACAACCCTTAGGTCAACAGTTGGAGCACTGAAAAAAACTGTGAGTTTGTCGCGAATGAGTCTGGAAAGATAATTGAGTTAAAATTGGAGAGATTGCTAGAAGTTTGTCAAGGAGGTCAAGCTATATGAAGAAAATTGAAATTCTTTTAGTTCCTAAAAGAGCCTGGGAAGTGCCTAATTCTAGAGAAAGTAGAGGGACTCAAGAATTGAGGAGCCAGACTGAGCTGTGATTGTGCGTACCATTCAAAAACAGAGTTAAGTGAGGGTCTGTTTACACACTGGTCTCCCATCATGCCCTACCACATTTTCTTAATTTTCCTAATCCTTTCAAACAGACTTCTGTCTGGGGTAGATAGGAAAGGAAAAACATTTCTTCCTAAGAAACGGATTGGCCCAAAATAAACTGCTTTTGGGTACTGACATTCGGGATCTTCCAATGCCATGGCCAGGAGCCTGCCTGATGAAAACTCTAGTGAAGCACACCACTGCCACAAGGTCAGGAGAGCACACCGTGTCTCATTATTAAATGGGAATGGGTGGTCATGAACCCCCAGACATCTGAGGACAAGCTCCAACAGGAAAGACAGAGAACCAAGATGAACAATCCAAACAAAGAAAGTCAAGAGCAAGATGATGCAGGAAGCAGAAAATAGCTTTTTAAAAAATATATATAAATAGGCCGGGCGCGGTGGCTCACGCCTGTAATCCCAGCACTTTGGGAGGCCGAGGCGGCGGATCACGAGGTCAGGAGATCGAGACCATTTTGGCTAACACAGTGAAACCCCGTCTCTACTAAAAAATACAAAAAATTAGCCGGGCGTGGTGGCGGGCGCCTGTAGTCCCAGCTACGCGGGAGGCTGAGGCAGAAGAATGGCGTGAACCCGGGAGGCGGAGCTTGCAGTGAGCCGAGATCGCGCCACTGCACTCCAGCCTGGGCGACAGAGCGAGACTCCGTCTCAAAAAAAAAAAAAAAAAAAAAAAATATATATATATATATATATATATAAATAATATCTCAGAGAGATGAGATACTGTACCCATTAAACGAAATCAGGATTGAAAAAATAAAGTTTCTCAGTGAAAATAAAGTATAAAGTGAAAGTATAAAGTAAAAATAAAAAATATTAGGAGAAAAATTAAAAATAGGAATGAAAAAGTTTAAAAACTTCAAATATTAGAAGCTCTGCTGTGAAGTCTAATAAATACTAAGAGGAACAGAAAAAGAGAGCAGAGATACTGTACAGGAAGAGATTACCAAGAAATCATTGTAGAAAATTCCCTAAAACTGAAGACCATACATTTTCAGACTGAAAAGACTCACAAAATGTTTAATGCAATTAATGAAGGAAGATTCACACCAAAGTACATCTTAAAGATTTTGGAATACTGAGAATAAAGATCCCAAAACTTTACAAGAGAGATAAAGAGAAAGAGACTGATTGCATTCAAAAGACAATAAATTTTAATTAAAATATTAATTGCATTCAACTTCTCCAGGTTACCCTTGAAAGCTGAAAGACATATGAACGAGATCCAGAAAGATCTGAGAAAAAAATATAACTCTGTACCATGGTATTTATCTAACTAATATAAGGGTAAGGTAGAAAAATATATTTGTGTGTGTCTGTGTGTATATGTATATTTATATAAAATCTGATAATGCAAGAGCTTAAAAAATTGACCTTCTCTGCTTCCTCTTTCAAATGGCCACTGGAGAATATGCCACCAAAATACATATATAAACTAAGAGGAAGACATTGCTGGAGGAAACATGGCATCTGACACAGGAGAGGAGAGAGGTGAATGCTGAATGTTATGTGAAAATGATGTGGGAAGGGAAGGCATGCCCGGGCTGATAAATGACCCAGGGGTAGATCATCTAGACAGCATCAAGGCTACAGAGCCTTGGAAAGGATGTCTCCAAGGCAACAAACTAGCTGATAGATAAGCTTACAGGTTTGAATGTTTTGAAAAGAGATTTATAATTCTGTCAAAGATTTTGGAGACAAATTAACAATGGATAAATAGAAATTTAAGCAAGTGAAAATAAAGGAATTTATTAACACCAGGGAAATGATTGAGCTCCATGATTCAGTTGTGAATAACACACCAATTTATAGTATTATAAACACTGAAAACTGATTTAACCAAAATTGGAGGTAAGCATGAGCGGGATGGATAGTTGAGGGAGTGTGTGTATCACAGCAGAAGATGTGTGTAAGAAAACTAAATCTGAGTCTTCCATAGATGGAAGTCAGCAGATTACATCTACTTTTTAGAAGCTTAAGATAAAAGGAGTTATTAATTTTTGGTTTTTTGGTTGAAGATGATACAGTACCAAAGGGGAATGGTTTTATTTTTTTATAAGCTGGAGACTTGAGTCTTTTTATTAGCTGAGACACTGACACCAATGTGGAGAGATCCAGGAAAGATGAGATGGTGGATGGAGCATAATTTCTTGGGAAGTAGATTGGGATGGATGTAGTGGGCCAAACTGGCCAGGAGTATCATAGCTTCTGAGAGCATGGACTCTGGAGGAAGGCTGCAGGGGCTTGAAACCTTTTCCTACCAGTTAATTGTTGAGTGACCATGAGCAAATTATTTAATCTCACAGGCTCAGTTTCCTCATCTATAAAATGGTAATAATAGTATGTACCTCATATGGCTTTTGTAAGCATTAAATGCGCTTATTTTTTTAAGTAAAAAACTTAGAATACTGCCTGGTTTCTAACATAAGCACTATGTAATTATTGATTGCTATGATAATTGTTAATACTACTATAATTACTGTTACTATTCTTCTGAGGTACTGTAGAATTATGTGTTAGTCAAATCACAGATAAATTATCAGGGAATCAGGACACTGAAGATATTACTTATGAGATAGTTTTTATTTTCTCAGGGGAAAAAATGGGAGCAAAATTTCATTCTCAGAGCAAAGGAAACAGAGACTAAGCAGGTATATTGTCAGAGGAGAGTAGTGAAATTTCATGACAGTCATTACTTTGAATGGAAAATATATTTGAGCAGAAAGGCAGATAAAAGCAACTAAGTTTTCCCAGGAATTACCATGAAGAGTTTTTGTTTAAATACGCATTTTGTTTTGTGTCTTTATCAAACAAGGATTGGTGAAGTGGGTTGTTCTTGGCAACTCTTTAGCTGCCAAAACATTCCACTGACAAAACACGGAAAAACCGTCAGAGCACGTAAAAGAACAGTGTTTGGTTTCTAATATTAAAAACGTCTTTTGCATTTAGCATCTAAAAAAGAAGTCTAAGTTTGGTTTCCAGTCTTAAGCAATTTCACACCTTCTTTTCCCCTCAACATAGTGCTTACCATTATTTAAGTTTGAGCTATTATTTACCTGCACTTTTTATACATTTAGTTTCTCTCTACCTTCAATGTTTTTACTTAACAGTGGCATGTTTGTATTGTGTGTGAGCAAATATACTCTTTTTTTTAGAAAGCCCCTTTTCCTCCCATAATAATGCAAATATAATTGCTCAACTTCAAGGTACTTCAAATGGAACTTCGAAAGTATTCGAATCATGTACTAGAACTGAAATTCTGTTGAAAGTTTAAGATAACATCAACTGTGAAATGGTAGCAAATAACCTGTGATTTTGAGTTGCCCCCATTCATTTTTAACTAAAATAGCTAAATGGTTAGTTCTAATCATGCTTTTTTATTGTATAGCTTTAATTATATATGAGTCTGAAAAATGATTTAGAATAAAAAATAAAAGAGTAAAATGGTCTCCACTAATTTCTTTATGAAACATTGCAAATGTTGCTATAATTTTCTTTTAATCAACACCAGAATCCCTTCAAATATTATTTAAAATGACAAGTATTAATGAAACACCTCACTTATTACATAAGTGACATTTATTTCTCTGATTGTGATACTTTTTAATAACTCATTCTTCGAAACCATGGATATTTCCAAAATAAACAGTGTACTTATAAATACAACTAAAATATTGCTTAATTCCAGAGAATCAAATTAATAAATTCCTTGGTATTAATTAGAATGTTTAAAGAGCTGTGAAACTACAAAAATATTTTATACAAAAATTAGTTAAAACTACTTCACTCTTTTAATTTCAAATCTGTATTTTTAAACTCAAGAACTCAGATAAATTAAGTGACACGACAAAGAGTCCAGTTCTCTGACTGTATCACAATCATAGCCAATAACTACCAGAAAAACAGCTTACCTTTCGATGACTTAATGTAAATGTTATTTTTTCAAGTTCATATAATGTGGGTGGGTTTGAGCTCATTGAGACTGAAATTACTGAAGATATGACTCTTTCCTCCTCTTCAGAATTATCATAATTTTGAGGTTTCAATAAGAAGTTGTCAGATGATGAAAGCAAAGGACCAATACTCTTATAATATAAAAATGCAACTGCAACATTGCCTATCAATCAAATAAGTACATTTAGTGAAATTCTTATAAAACAAAGTGTATTTAGACTCTTAAGATAAACATAAAAATTGAATAGACAAACATTTTACTTTAGAAATTTATACAAATCCCCAGATACTGAAATACAGACCACAATAAGCCTATGCCTGCATTGTTAAACCATAGTAAGACATATTCTCTGACCTCAAAGAATTCAAAGATAATCATGAACTGTGTAGTATCCCCTTTGCACAAACTATCTTTAGAAGAAAAATAGTCCTAGATAAATTTACACCAAAATCCTGACCAAGAACCAGAGTGTGAAGTGTATTCACTTGAATAATAAAGTTTCAAGTTATTATGTCCTTGTATAAATATATGAACTTAAGAGGTATTGGGAGGAAATTATCACAGGCTGATAGAATCAAGAAAATTTAGAGATGAAGGAGTTGTAACATGACACTGAGTTCAAACTTATGCCCACTGAAATGGTTTCTATTTAATATTGATAACATGTAATTATGCAGTGTCAGGGTAGAAAACTTATTTGCTTGAGAGATGGCCATTTATCCATGTCCCCTAAAACTCCCCAAATGCAGTGCACCAGCATATAACCAAATAGCGCAAAATCATAAATACAAACATTAATATCATCAAATAAAAGGACTGTAATAACAAAACTGGAAACCTCCACATCACATGAATAAACAGGATTATTTGGATATGACTGTGTGAGCTAGAAGTCTCCAAAGTGTATTGCTATTTATGTTTTCTCTCTTAATCTAAAAAGGCACCTCAAGAGACATTGTTAAGAACCTTGCTAAACCCAGATACATTACATAAAAGATTTTCCTCAAGTGCCATCTTACAAAACTTATATTAAAGAAAGTATGACATTGTTGGGCTAGTGAAATTATGATTCCAAAAGATGATAACTATCCCAGCCTTTGCTATAAACAGACGAGGGCCTGAGGCAGGACTTGGATACCTGTTAAGTCAACATGACCAGGTCCAGTTGATGAACCATGTCGTGGGACAGTGGCATCTCAGGAGTTGTAGTAGAAGATGGTTCAAAATCAAATGATGAATCAAAAATATAAGATGGATTTTTAAAGTCTACTAGTTACTGCTTTCCTTTGTGAAGAAAAATATGTATTTAACGTCAATTTTTGACTTTTGATAAGGGGTACCACAGAGAATCCTCCAAGATATCTTCTCACCTCATTTACAAATATATTATCTCAGTATTTATTTGTCCATTCCCAGGGTTTTGAACTTCTTCAATTCCTATGATTTCTCACTAATTTGAGGCTTGATCTAGCTTTGAATTTTCTTAACAAACCTGTACTTTTATTAAAAATTAGGGGTTCATTCACTAATAAAGGGTATAAAAACTTTGAATAATTTGAAAAGAGTAGATCATTTCCTAATAAATCATCATCCATTCTTCCTAATTTTTCTTCTTTACAATGCTTACTTTAGTCTTTTTGCCCTGAGATCTTTCCTATATTTGTTAACATTACCATATGTTTGCCAGGAACCAGACATAGCCTTCAATTTAATTGATAGAACATATATCTGAGCATTTACACAGTGCAAATAACTATGCTAAGTTCTGGAGACTTTACTTTAGAATTAATACCTATATATATTTGTTTAAAGATTCCCATTCAGTAGGTCTTCTTCCTTATTCCTATTTTGTTTTGTTGCTTCCAATTCTTTTGAATGAAATTAATAGTTTTTTTATTACTGTGGTCCAAGCATAAGCATTCCAAACTATTAGAAAACTACTGGGGTGACAGGAGTTATGATTTTTCCTTATGTTAAATTCCCAAATCAATTTTACCCACATACACTATGCAATGAACTCCTTAGAGAATCATTGCTCTCAAACTGCTTTATTGCTACTTTAACTTGAGAATGACTAAAACCACTTCTCAATAGAGCTTCATATGCTGCTTTATTTTTTCACCTAAATGTTTATTTCATAAGTAATTTGAAAATAAGTATGTGAAATCTCTTAACAAAAGTCTATTATCTTTTTATCATAAAACCATAGATCAGAGCACTGAATCTTGTTCTATTAATTATCAACCCTTCCTCCTTACTCTTCTAAAATTCAGTCTATAAAAAAATATACACTTAAAAATCCAGGGGCCAGGCACAGTGGTTCAGGTCTGTAATCCCAACACTTTGGGAGGCTGAGGTGGGAGGATCACTTGAGGCAGGAGTTTGAGACCAGCCTGGGCAATATGGCAAAACCACATCTCTACAAAAAATAGAATAATTAGCCAGGCATGGTGGTATGTTTCTTTGGTCCCAGCTACTTGGGAGATTCAGGTGGAAGGATCACTGGAGCCCTGGGAGGTCAAGACTGCAGTGAGCCATGATCATGTCACTGTACTTTAGCCTGGGCAATAGGGTGAGGCCTTGTCTCAAAAAAGAAAAATAAAATCCACTTGTGCTGCATAGACCTCCTATATTTTCCTACCAATGGTACTGTTTATGTTTTAAAGAATGCATGTGTTTTATTAACTAATTTTTTCAATAAATTAATAAATACTTGCAGACATCATTGAGAGGGTTCGATCAATGTGTTAGATTTGTCCTTATTTTTAAGATACAACCTTGAGAAAAACACATTTTCTTACTCTCCTTTATTGACAGCTAATATTACTGTCCCTTTCAAATGTCACTTTGTACGTAGGATAATTAAATATAACAAAGCTACCGTACAATCAGACAAAATTTCTTCAGGATATTAATTCCATGACAATTTCATCATCTGTCACTATAATCGGTATTTTCAATGTCTTTTTTCCAACTTCCAAACAGTACCCAAATTGTCTTTGAAATTTCAACAGTTTAACACATCCTTTGGATTTCATCCTAAATACAAAATGTATGCTTGGTTAATTAGAATATGGTATAATAGAGTAAAAGCCAAGGTTTCAATGGGAGCATGACTTAGTTATTTTTGCTTCATTTATGGATATTTCCCACTAGAACATGACCAGAAAGAATAGAGGATACGAAAACACTTTTTTTTATGAAATAGTGTCTCTCCGTGAGACCATATGTGTGTTGAGGTATATAGTTTCCATTTGTATTTTACTATTTTGTTGTTGTTCTCATATAGGTAAAAATATATTACCTAGAGAAAATAGGAAATATTATTATTATTTTCTTTGCAAAAATTTTATAATTCCTATTTTCTCAAGGTAATATAATTTTACCTATATGAGAACAACAACAAAATTCTACTATCAGCAGGGTTTTTTCTAAATGCATTGCACTAAGATAACAGATAAATGATTAAATTGAAATACTAACTACTTACTTGCTAGTTAGGTACCAAGGAAAAGCTATTTTTTTTTTTTTTTTTTTTTTTTTGTGATGGTTTCTTGCTCTGTCACCCAGCCTGGAGTGCAGTGGTGGGATCTTGGCTCACTGCAACCTCCACTTCCTTGGTTCAAGAAATTCTCTGCCTCAGGCACCTGAGTAGCTGGGATTACAGGCACCCACCACCACGCCTGGCTAATTTTTGTATTTTTAGTAGAGATGGGGTTTCACCATCCTGGCCAGGCTGGTCTTGAACTCCCGACCTCATGATCCACCCACTTTGGACTCACAAAGTGTTGGGATTACAGGCGCGAGCCACCGCACTCGGTCTGGAAAAGCTGATTTCTTTTTAGAAGAATCAGCTTTTAGTGGTTCTGTACTGTCTGCTGATGGACATGGAACAAATCTATTAAGTTTGCACATTAGTTACATCATCCATATAAGAAGGATATTCAGTTATTTAATCATTAATTTGCTTGCTAGTACCAGAATTGAATCAACATTGAATTTTGATACAATTTTTAAAAAGGGTTGTTTAGTTGAAGAGTTTACTATACAAAGACTAAGAAAAATACAAATTATAAGAGAAATCTAAGCCTAAGAAACTTACTTTATCCCCTACCTAGCAAGACAGGCCAGCATGCAAATTCAGCAAATACAGAGAGCACCACTAAGATACTCCAAGAGAAGATCAACCCCAAGACACATAGTCAGATTCTCCAAGGCCAAAATTAAGGAAAAAATGTTATGGGCAGCCAGACAGAGAGGGCAGGCCACCTATAAAGGGAAGCTCATCAGACTAAGAATGGACCTCTCAGCAGAAACTCTACAAGTCAGAAGAGATTGGGGGCCAATATTCAACATTCTTTAAGAAAAGAATTTTCAACCCAGAGTTTCATATCCAGCCAAACTAAGTTTCACAGGCGAAGGAGAAATAAAATCCTTTCTAGACAAGCAAATGCTGAGGGATTTCCTCACCACCAGTCCTGCCTTGCAAAAGCTCCTGAAAGAAGCACTGAATATGGAAAAGAAAAACCGGTTCCAGACACTGCAAAAACAACCAAAATATAAAGACCAATGACACTATGAAGAAACCGCATCAACTAGTGTGTAAAATAACCAGATAGCATCATGATGACAGGATCAAATTCACACATAACAATACTAACCTTAAGTGTAAGTAGGCTAAATGCCCTAATTTAAAGGCACAGAGTGGCAAATTGGATAAAGAGTTGAGACTCATCGGTGTGCTATATTCGGGAGACCCATATCATGTGCAAAGACATACATAGGCTCAAAATAAAGGGATGGAGGAAAATTAACCAAGCAAATGGAAAGAAAAAAAAAAAAAGCAGGAGTTGGCAATCTTACTCTCCAACAAAACAGACTTTAAACCAACAAATATCAAAACAGACAAAGAAGGGCATTACATAATGGTAAAGGGATCAATTCAACCAGAAGAGCTAATTATCCTAAATATATATGCACCCAATACAGGAGCCAGACTCATAAAACAAGTTGTTAGAGACCTACAAAGAGACTTAGACTCCCATCCAATAATAGTGGGAGACTTTGACGCCCCACTGTCCATATTAGACAGATCAACGAGACAGAAAATAAACAAGGATACTCAGGACTAGAACTCAGTTCCAGATGAAGTGGACCTAATAAACATTTACAGAACTCTTACCCGCAAGTCAACAGAATATGCATTCTTCTCAGTGCCACATGGCACTTATTCTAAAATCGACTACATAACTGGAAGTAAAACACTCCTCAGCAAATGCAAAAGAACTGAAATCATAACAGTCTCTCAGATTACAGTGCATTCAAATTAGAACGCAGGAATAAGAAACTCACTCAAAACCATACACTTACATGGAAGTTGAACAACCTGCTCCTGAATGAATCCTGGGTAAATAATGAAATTAAGGCAGAAATCAAGAAGTTCTTTGAAACCAATGAGAACAAAGAGACAAGGTCCCAGATCTCTGGGACACAGTTAAAGCAGTATTAAGAGGGAAATTTATAGCACTAAATGCCCACAACAGAAAGCTAGAAAAATCTCAAATCAACACCCTAACATCACAATTAAAAGAGCTAGAGAAGCAAGAGCAAATTAATCCAAAAGCTAGCAGAAGGCAAGAAATAACTAAGATCAGAGCAGAGTTGAGGGAGATAGAGACACGAAAACCCCTCCAAAAAAAAAAAAAAAAAAAAAACAATGAATCCAGAAGCTGGTTAAAAAAAAAAATTAACAAAATAGACCACAAGCTAGGCTAATAAAGAAGAAAAGAGAGACAAATCAAATAGGCACAATAAAAATGATAAGTGGGATATCACCACTGACCCCACAGAAATATAAACTACCATCAGAGAATACTATAAACATCTTCATGCAAAAAAACTAGAATATCTAGAAAAAATGGATAAATTCCTGGGCACATACAACTTCCCAAGACTAAACCAAGAAAGAGTTGAATCCCTGAATAGACCAACAACAAGTTCTGAAATTGAAGCAGTAATTAGTAACCTCCCAAACAAAAAAAAGCCCAGAGCCAGACTGATTCACAGCCTCTGGAATTCTACCAGAGGTACAAAGAAGAGCTGGTGTTATTCCTTTTGAAACTATTCCAAAAAATTGAGGAGGAGGGAATCCTCCCTAGCTCATTTTATGAAGCCAGCCATCATCCTGATACCAAAACCTGGCAGAGACACAACAATAAAAGAAAACTTCAGGCCAATATCCCTGATGAACATTGATGCAAAAATCCTCAATAAAATACTGGCAAAATGAATCCAGCAGCACATCAAAAAACTTATCCACCACAATCAGGTCAGCTTCATCCCTGGGATGCAAGGCTGGTTCAACATACACAAATCAATAAATGTAATCCATCACATAAACAGAACCCAAGACAAAAACCACATGATCATCTCAATAGATGCAGAAAAGGCGTTTGATAAAATTCAGCATCCCTTCATGTTAAAAATTATCAACAAACTTGATACTGATGAAACATATCTTAAAATCATAAGAGCTATTTATGACAAACCCACAGCCAATATCATATTGAATGGGCAAAAGCTGGAAGCATTCCCTTTGAAAACTGGTACAAGATAAGGATGCCCTCTTTCACCACTCTTATTCAATGTAGTATTGGGAGTTCTGGCCAGGGCAATCAGGCAAGAGAAAGAAATAGAGGGTATTCAAATAGGAAGAGAGGAAGTCAAATTGTCTCTGTTTGCAGATGACATGATTGTTTATTTAGAAAACCCCATCATCTCAGGCTCAAAACTCCTTGAGCTGATAAGCAACTTCAGCAAAGTCTCACAATACAAAATCAATGTGCAAAAATCACAAGCATTCTTTCACACCAACAATAGACAAGCAGAGAGCCAAATCATGAATGAACTCCCATTCACAATTGCTACAAAGAGAACAAAATACCTAGGAATACAGCTAACAAGGGATGTGAAGGACCTCTTCAAGGAGAAGTACAAATCACTGCTCAAGGAAGTAAGAGAGGACACAAACAAATGGAAAAACTGTCCATGTTCACGGATAGGAAGAATCAATATCGTGAAAATGGCCATACTGCCCAAAGTAATTTATAGATTCATGCTATTCAAACTACCATTGACTATTTCACAGAATTAGAAAAAAAATACTTTAAATTTCAAAAGGAATCAAAGAAGACCCCATATAGCCCAGGCAATCCTAAGCAAAAAGAACAAAGTTGGAGGCATCACACTACCTGACTTCAAACTATACTACAAGGCTACAGTAACCAAAACAGCATGGTACTAGTACCAAAAAGAACAGAGACCTCAGAAATAACACCACACATCTACAACCATCTGATCTTCAACAAACCTGACAAAAACAAGCAAAGGGGAAAGGATCTCTTATTCAATAAATGGTGCTGGTAAAACTGGCTAGCCATATGCAGAAAACTGAAATGGGACCCCTTCCTTACACCACAGACAAAGATTAACTCAGGATGGATTAAAGACTTAAATGTAAAACCAAAAACCATAAAAATCCTAGAAGAAAATGTAGGTAATACCATTTAGGACATAGGCATGGACAAAAACTTCATGACAAAAACACCAAAAACAGTTGCTACAAAAGCCAAAATTGAAAAATGAGATCTAATTAAACTAAAGAGCTTCTGCACAGCCAAAGAAGTTGTCATTAAAGTGAACAGGAAACCTACAGAATGGGAGAAAATTTTCACAATCTATCCATCTGACAAAGGTCTAATACCCAGCATCTACTAGGAACTTCAACAAATTTACAAGAAAAAAATCAAGCAACTCCATCAAAAAGTGGGCAAAGGATATGAACAGACACTTCTCAAAAGAAGACATTTATGCAGGCAACAAACATGAAAAAAAAAGCTCGACATTACTGATCACTAGAGAAATGCAAATCAAAACCACAAGGAGATACCATCTCATGCCAGTCAGAAGGGTGATTATCAAAAAGTCAAGAAACAATAGATGCTGGTGAGGCTGTGGAGAAATAGGAACGCTTTTACACTGTTAGTGGGAATGTAAATTAGTTCAACCATTGTGGAAGACAGTGGTGATTCCTCAAGGATCTAGAACCAGAGACACCCTATTTGAACCCACAATCCCATTACTGGGTATATACCCAAAGGATTATAAATCATTCTACTATAAAGACACATGCACACGTATGTTTATTGCAGCACTATTTACAATAGCAAATTTATGGAACCAACCCAAATGCCCATCAATGATAGACTGGATAAAGAAAATGTGGTACATATACACCATGAAAAACTATGCAACCATAAAAAGGAAAGAGATCATGTCTTTGCAGGGACTTTGATGAGAGCTGGAAGCCATCTTCCTCAGCAAACTAACACAGGAACAGAAAATTAACAGCACATGTTCTCACTCATAAGTGGGAGCTGAACAATGGAAACACATGGACACAGGGAGGGGAACATCACACACCAGGGCCTGCTGGGGAGTGGGGAAAGAGGGGAGGGAACTTAGAGGACGGGTCAATAGCTGAGGCAAACCACCATGGCTCACGTATAATTGTGTAACCTGCATGTTGTGCACATTTCCCAGAGTTAAGCAAAATTTAAAAAAAAAAAAAACCTACTTTAAAAAAATCTCATTTTTCTTCCTCACACAATCACAAATTTTGTCTCATGATGAAGAATATGATGGATTATTGAGGAAGAAATATTAAAGAAACTGCAAATATAGTGACTTTGCTGTATAAGGAGTAGTAAAATCAGAGCTCTTTTGTATATTTTCATTAGAATCTCAACAATTTCAGACAGTAACAAAAGTTGGAGGTAAGACAAGGACCCAGATATTGTCAGCCAAAATCCTCCCCAGGTATTTATAACAGAATGGAAATCTCAAGTAAGAATATGGATATTCTGTATACTGTGCATACATCAAATGTTTTTATAGGAAACCACACATATTACATGTACATATGACATAATCAAATGCATGATAAGTATTTATTGCAAATTCATTGATATATTGTCTGTTAGATTGTTAAAGTCCTACCATTTGAATCATATGCAGCTTTTCTCTTTGGAAATATATTTATGTAATCTCCGTCCATATTCATATGAGGATGAATACGTTTCATGTTATACGAATCAAAAAAGAAAACTTTGAGAGCTGAAACAAAACCACGAAAATAAAAAAAGTGAAATTACTTTAATCAATATACATCATAAATATATTAGCTTAGAGACAATTTCATCCATCATTATTGTGTTTTAAATTATTTATAACAAGTAGAGTGAACATTCTTAACGTGTTTGGACAATGTAATATATATGTTAAAAATCTGACTCAAGTTTTAATTTTTTAATTTCACTATGGCAGTCATGGTTTAACTTTTTTTGCATTAAATAAAATATAATATGTGTATGTAACCAAGCAAGCTATAAAATTATAATTACTAAAGCAAAGATAAGAAACTACAATGTCTTACAGAATAGTGTCTACAACTTACTAATGAGTGATTTATTTAAACGTTTGAGTGATAATTCCTTTGACCTGCTGTATTATCACCATTTTCATGCAGAAACATTATAAAAATATAGAGCACCTATATATTAGTCATAATGCTTGAAACTTTGATTTAGAGTAAATGATGAATCCTGATGAGATTTTTGTAAATCTGCTGTTGCACAGCAGAATGCCAACCAGAAAATGCAATAAAGATGTATGCAGATTATTTCAGCTAACTTACCTTGCTTCCTCAGAAAAACTTTATAGGGGTCCTCAATTTGATACAAGATTCTGAATATTTTAAGTATGAATTTGCATGAAGCAGGAAACATTCTAATTTGCTATGTTGATTGCTTTATATTATGAACATGCAAAGGGTTCCTAAATAGAAGTTTAAATGTGTTATATCTGGCTGGGCATGGTGGCTCATGCCTGTAATCCCAGCACTTTAGGAGACCGAGGCAAGTGGACGGCTTGAGGCCAGGGGTTCGAGAACAGCCTGGTCAACATGGTGAAACCCCATCTCTACCAAAAGAACAAAAATTAGCCAGGTGTGCTGGCACACGCCTGTAATCCCAGCAAGCTGGGAGGCTGAGACAGGAGAATTGCTTGAAACCAGAAGGTGGAGGTTGCAGTGAGCTGAGATTGCGCCACTGCACTCCAGCCTGGGTGACAGAGCCAGACTTTAAACAAACAAACAAACAAAATCCAAAAGATCATTGGTCAAGGTAGATCCTAACGAGTCATGAGATGACGGACTCAAAATGCCAAGGGAGTAATTTACTCTGACCATTTAATGGCTGTACAGTTCAGGAATCAGAAAAGGTGGATATGATAGGAAGGAGACAACACTTGTGGATTTATCCTTTTTACTGGTACTTTATTCACAGTGCTCTTGCAATATACATCACCGTACATTTGTACACTGATAAAACTACTTTTAATGTAATCAATACTAGTTTCAACACCATGCCTCCTAACCCCACCCAAACTTTGAAAATGGCTTATTTGGAAAACACAATTACTTTTAAATGGACCCTTGTTTCTTACCTATATCCGTTGAATTTGTATCAAACTCTGTGGTCTTTTGGAAGCTCTGGGATATCCTTAAAGTAGCTTGTTCAACAGTGTGCATGAGTTTTGTAAGATGTGTTCTCCTATGATTCACAGATAACTTGTCCCAAACTACAAATGTATCCCTTTGAACAAAATTATTCACGGTTTTTACAAATTCCTATTGAAAAAAAGTATGTCTTTTAGAAATGTTGGAATCCTACACTATTCACAAATGAAAGGAAAAATTCAAAGCTCAATTATATTGAGTTAAAGCTGAACATACTTACAGTAAGAGTTGAATTAGAAAGGGTGTCCTTGGCTGAGATAGTGTTGTTCTTGTAACCTAGTAATGAAGATGATTCAGCTAATATTTCTATATATGTAATTATATCTGTTGGTGAAAGATCTGTCACAGAATTTCTATAGACTTCTTGTAGCAAAGCCACAGGTTCTTTTATGGGTCTGATCTGAGAAAAAATGAGTCCAGAAAAAGGAAACTAAATTAATTCTACTGGAGTTTTACAAGAATAAAACTTACATGTTAAATTTACTCTGAGGTTGGTTTCCTTGGTCTACACATAAATAATATCGAACTAATAAACCTAAACCATAACATGCATCATTGAAACCTGAATTTATTTACAAGAGATTAGCAAATAACTTAAAAGCCTAGACTTGACTTTAGAAAAGAAACAGAGCATGTTTGAATTAATAGTTTTTTTAAATGAGCTTTCAAAATAACTTCCTATTCTTCAGTATAGAATTATATCCTAGCCAATGAATCTACCTGAATACTTAAACTTCTTAGTACTTATAAATATTGATATCCTAAGCAATAAATGATAACACTTTAAATTAGATTTTAATCAACCAAAGAAAATTCTTTACAATGTGATTAAATGAAAATTTGCTTTAAACTGATAGTTTATTACTCATGTTGAGATTCACATTTTCAATCATATGAGAATTATTTTATAAATCACCTACTTTATTTGCTCTTTGAATGTTCACTTTGAAGTACCAAATCTAGGTGCATTCAATTATGTCTACTTAGAATGTGGGAATGGGTCTAGAGTCAAAGTATCTCTTTATTATTTTTTAATCAACATTTTTTACATAAAAAGAATTTTCCAACATATGGAGTAATGAAAATGTGGCATATGAAATATGTAAAAGGCCTCTTGAATAATTTGAGGATTTTCAAATTAACCCTATCTTTGATGCAAACATGATGCTTAGATCTCTATATGTAAACGTTTTCGACTCTCCCTAAAGTTTGACTACTGTTTACTCTTCTTGAAATGTGTGACACTGAAAGCATTTTAATTGAAACCAAAATGTCAAAATAAAATAAATTGTTAACTGTTCTACTTACTTTTGTTAAAGTTTTATTAATATTTGCAGCTATACAGACATTATCTAAATGGCAGTTTGCATTCACATTTTCTGTAAAAAAAGAAAATAGATTATACAGTCAGTTTTAAAAAGTATTTTTCCTAAGCTGATCATATCAATCCCAATGATCTTGCTCACTTATTTAAATATTAAAAAGACATTCTCTAACACTTGAATTTCCTCTTCAGTTTTAGAATGTGCAATATTTTACAGAAAATGAAATAAAAGGGTTTTAAGGGCCAAGGAATGTTAGTTCCATAAAATATTATCTACAATTTTGATTAAATTAAAAAAAATAGGCTTTCATTTCTTTGTTCCATAGAAGATAAAGGAATGCAGGCACATTTCTTGGAAGACGTAGCTCTGTGATACTTCACAACTGTGTACTACATATTTTATATAGTTCTTTGATCATACATAAAATTTAATAATGTAATTTACATTGGCAGTAAGTGCCATCATTAGGTGTGAACTGTGATTTTCCTGTGGATGTTTGATAACCTTCTTTGCAGGAGCAGTTATACCCAGCATTCACATTTTCACATATGGAATGATCATCACAGACAACTGACTCACTGCACTCATCTATATCTGGAAATACTAATATTTGAAAAAATGTTTTAGTGCTCATATGCCTGCTACCTTGTTGAAAATAATGTTATTTATGATTAGCGGTTTCATGTCAAATTTTACAAGAAAGCAAGAGAAATACTGTCATTTAGACAATGGCAGAACAAACTTAGATGCATATACTTTTTAACTTTAATTCCTCCAATCAATTTTGACAGAGTATTGAAAATATTATTCATGGGCCAAACTCTCAAATTGCTTTCTGAATTGCATGATTAATCAACAAAGTCATTACAGTAATTTCCATCATTGATGATGTAACATTTAGTTCTAATTTAACAAAGACCCAATTTAAGAAACACATTTAAACTTATTTGTTTTCTAGTATTAAACTAAACTGATTTCAACAACTCAGTGTAATCTGGAGGATAAAAGAGCGACCTGATTTCTTTCCAAAGCTTCATTTTTGCATTTAAGTTAACCTAAAAAACTACGATATAGCAGAACGTGTGATTGAATTCCCTTAAAATTTTATCACAACTTATTACTTTTGTTCAAGGTTATATTTTACTATGGTTCTTCATACACAATCATCATAAATAAAGTAATACATTATACAGAATTAAGTCTTACATTCTCAAAAGCCACGTATTGAGGCTGTAATAAAGGTGCTGGGTTTTAAGCTTACATAGTTTATATTCTTAATTTAAAACTTTACTTACTACAGTGAAATATGCTTCACATTATAAGTACAGTATAAATAATCTGCCACTAGAGAAAAAGATTCTAAGGAACTGAAGAGTCTAGATCATTACCTTGAATTAATGCAAAAATTTTTATGTTTCTACCCCAGGTCTGACGTCTTAAAGATACTTTATATTAAATTAATAAATGAACATCTAACCTTAAATTTATAATGTAATTTATTTAAAATTAATAGGGTGGCATAATACTGTTTGCTGTAGAAAAAGGGTGTGTAACCAAAGTCTAATTTAAAATGTCATCTAGCTAGTTATCTTAAATGCAGCTGTTCGTAATTTCTCACTCAAAAATCCAACAAAAAGACCTAGAAAACACATCCAAATTCACACCACCAAAACTGAAAATGGAAAGTGAGCCTCTTGCTAGATTCTTAAAGAAAGCTCCATTCACTAGAAAGGTGATGGTACTAGATTTAAGAGGTCAGCTAATAGCCCAGGCCTAAAAGGTTAGAACAGTTCTTGTTCTTCTGACAAGTACATATATTCAAAACCTGTACTACCCAGAAATCTGAGCACACCACTTCCAAAGAAACACAAATGCTCTTGTAGCACCCTCAGCCCTCATCCTCTATTTCTAAGTGTATTCAGGAACTACCACTCCACAAAAATGAATGAACAGAAAATAAAGTATGGGACAAGTAGTGACAAGTGACCTTGGGATATGGAGAACCATCAAGGAAAGCATTCTAGGCTGGGCTAAAGATAGAAGCACTCAGATGGTAGTGCAGACTAGGGTTATCACTTGTCATGAAATCAATGAAGTGAGAAAGCTATATAGGACTAAAGCAAAGATGAGTCTTTTTTGGAGCAGAGCTGCTGAAGTATGAAATGTTATACTCCAACTGGGAAAACACCCCAGTGAAAGTGTGAATAGACCCATGAAGTATCATAAACAACACCAAAAAAAAAATTTATTTCATGAGCAAGAAAACTACTATGTTCTTTGAATACCCTTGTTTTGTAGTTGAGATGCCTTCTATCGGTAACAGTAAACAAGGTGATGATTTCTCTCAATTTCAAACACCCCTTTTTTTAAATGTGCAACAGCCTTAGAAACTTCATTCCAAACCCAATCTCTAAGAAACACAAAAATCTTGGCTCCATGGACTCAATTTCCATCCTCCTTCTTGCACTTTGAACTTAAATGTCCAGTGAAACTGGCTTGGCTACAGTGAATGTGCCTGTCATTTTGCAGCAAGATCCACACTAATTTCTCTTGCAATCTCTTGCAGTTCAAATGGCTAAAACCTACGGTTTCCTCTTTCCTGCAGGAAAAGTCTCTGGGATTGCTAATTAGAAGATCTAAATTCAAATCCTGACTATAACACTTATGAGCTGTGTGATAACCTTGGGTAATATCTTAAAAAGATACCTTCTAGGCCCGGTGCAGTGGCTTTCGCCTGTAATCCCAGCAATTTGGGAGGCCAAGGCGGGCGGATCACGAGGTCAGGAGATGGAGACCATCCTGGCTAACACGGTGACACCCCGTCTCTACTAAAAATACAAAACATTAGCCAGGCATGGGTGGCAGGTGCCTGCAGTCCCTGCTACTCGGGAGGCTGAGGCAGGAGAATGGCATGAACCTGGGAGGCAGAGCTTGCAGTGAGCCGAGATCGTGCCACTGCACTCCAGCCTGGGTGACAGAGCGAGACTCTGTCTCAAAAAAAAAAAAAAAAAAAAAGACACCTTCTAATCCAAAAGAGTTCTACCTCATCAACAAATAAGAAAATGTATGGGAAGGTGGGATAGTGCCTAGGATATAGTTGCCACCTGATACTGTAACTGGAAAATCAGGACTGGTGATTCTACTCATATTGCATATTTTCCTAATAGCAGGAGCCTTGTGACTAAGTATGTTTGAAGATACAGGTAAATAAAGAGTGTTTTCTTCTAGGTTACCATGTCTTGGTAATCTCCAAATCTATTAAAAAAGAAACCTCTTTCCTATCTTAATGAAAGCTACATCTCTGTTAGGTAATTATTTAAGTCAGGCTAGATTTGACAGACCTGATTTACTGATTGACACACTTTCCTCACTACCAACTTATTTGATTTTAAACTAATAATTTGATATCACTAAATGCAAGCATATCATTAACAAACAATCTTAACTCATTTGCAACATTTTTATTAATAGGTGATGCTTGGCTGGCTCACACCTGTAATCCCAGCACTTTAGGAGGCTGAGACAGCAGAATCACTTGATTCCAGGAGTTTGAGACCAGGCTGAGCAACATAGCAAGACCCTGTCTCTACTAAAAAAATTTAAAAATTAGTCAGACAAGGTGGTGTGTAATGTAGTCCCAGCTATTTGGGAAGCTGATACAGAAAGATCACTTGAGCCCAGGAGTTCCAGGCTGCAGTGAGCCATAACTGCACCACTGCACTCCAGCCTGGGTAACAGAGTGAGACCTCAGCTCAAAAATAATGATAATAATAATAATGATAATAATAATGTTATGTTTGTTTTCATGTGTATAATTAGCCAATCCAGCAATATTTTATCATTATCTTCTTTCAAAACATGATCATATGATGGTTATGATTCTTATAATTATGATCAATAATACAGTTTTCTAATGCGTAACTCACAGACTGCCAAAGAGAGATAAAATGTTCAATTATAGTAAATTATTTTCAAAGACAAAATTTAATATTATTCAAAGCTAGAAAAAAAAATCTACAATTATCATCGAGTGCTCCAGGCAGTAGGACATTACAAGCAGTAAACAATGCTCTAAAACACATGGTGAAATTGAAGGAATTCATGGCTTCTATTAATTTGGTTTTAGGAGATTGACTTTACTGTTGGATGCCTCAGCTTCCCCTTGTGAAATTCTTGTGTGTAACTAGGTTTCTCAGGAGCTGGACTTCTGAAGTTCTGTTTTACTGTGATTCAAAGAGGAGGAAAAATATGTGCAGTGCTAAATCTCACCCAGCGCTTTCTGCAGCAAAATGAACTTATGTGTAGAAAATAGTATTTGAATATGGACTAAAGGTAAAGAATTTTGCTGGGATTATTTCTTGCCCTGTATCAAAGTCTTCCATTTTTTATTCATAGAGATTTTAATGACTATAATTACCAGAAATGTCAAATTTAAGGATAAGCTAAAATTTCAAATCAGAAGCAATACACTGTAAGGTGATATACTAACACAAAAGGGAGTAGATTTATGTTTCTCTGTTCAAATTCCCTGAGGATTATGATACTGTGCAACGAAAATTACTGCAGGACTGAAATAAAAAGAAATAGCTGCACTGCTTTTCAAAAAAGCTTAATCCTTAAAGACAACAAAAATTGATGAGAAATAACATTTTTCTAGAGAATGAATTTTTCACTGAATAATCCATCAAACAAAACTGGTAGAAACAGAAGTGCTCAATATTGGGTATTGGGCTTTAATAAGGTTAGTGCATTTACTGACTACTTAAAATAGCTAAAAAGGGAATTAGCACAAACTCAGGCCCATTCCACCTTACTGCAATAGAAATTGAGTATCAAGAGAAAGAGTCTTCAATTAAAAATATACTACCTCCATAAAATGTTGCCATTCAGTCACTTTGTGTGTTTTTGTTTTCTCTGTATTTATGATTCAGTGTTTTCTAATGCAGAAATTCTCTACTTCAAGAAACATGAACAGAGAAATGTAGCCCTTTGTGAGTTGAGGGTTATTAAAAGTAAACATGATCAGATAAAAAGACAGATGTCTTCTACAGACAAGAGACATTAGGGAATGGAGAGCACAGTTAAAACTGTATTAAATTACAGTGATTAAGATATTACAAGTTAGACTTCTTCACTAACTGGAACATTTCCACTAAAGCTTGCAGGGCTACATATTAGAACTGAACTACTAAAGGTAAAAAGCACATTATATGACATTCTAAGACTAGTAGCAAGAATATAGGCTTGAGAAGAACAAACAGTGAAGTATTGTAAGTTTTCTGGGCAGAATATCATTGATTCCTATTTCCTGAGTATGTTGTTTTGCTATATTGCAATAAAACTTTTTTCTAGAAACACTAAAGGTAAAATTACCATTCAACAGTAATAGCATTATTTTCTCATATTTTAAATATTTTATACCCTTGCAAAGCTTGATCGACTATATTTGGATGATTCAGATCAAAGTGATATTTAAATGGTCTACTATACATTTAAGTATTCCATGGAAATAACAAAGGGTTTTTAGATACAAGACTGTGAGTGTAGCCTTACTTTTATCCAAAATGTATGAATCTAGAGTAGTCCTTTACTTCCTTGGCAATAAAATGAGGAGAATAAAATATTCCTTTTTTACATAATAGAGTAAATGTTGTGAAGCGTAGGTACATGAGACTGGATGATTTCTTTAACACAGACATTTCACAGATAAAATTTTTGAACATTGTGTCATAGCTTACCATCCCAGCACTTTGAGAGGCTGAGGTGGGTAGATTGCCTGAGCTCAGGAGTTCAAGACCAGCCTGGGCAACACGGTAAAACCCTGTCTCTACTAAAATACGAAAAATTAGCTGGGTGTGGTAGCGTGCACCTGTAGTCCCAGCTACTCGGTAGGCTGAGGCAGGAGAGCTGCTTGAACCTGGGAGGCAGAGGTTGCAGTGAGCCGAGATCGCACCACTGCACTCCAGCCTGGGCGACAGAGCGAGACTCTGTCTCAAAAAAAAAAAAAAAAAAGAAAAAAAAATATATATATATATCTCACTAGGGCACTAATCAAAGGCTTTATTGTGATTTAGATGAACTTGAATATCTATCTCTTTTATCTAACTATATCATTTAGAAGCAGCACATTACCCTTCTCTATGTTGCATGTAGGTTCCTGAATTCTAGTCCCATGTCTAACCTTGGCTACATGATTACATTCTCAGGGCCTCAGTGTACCTATTAATTTTGTAGATTACCAATCATAATTATAAAAGTTATTGATAAGTTGAATATTTTTTAGAAACCATGATTAAGATTATTTAAAATTTATTTTCAAAATTAAAGTCTTTGGCTCCAGAGAATTTGCTTCTGAAAATTATTCATCTGTTGAAGTTTATAAATAATTATTTTTTCTCAGGCTGTAATCCAGTTCTCTAGGATCTGATAAATCACATGCATGACCAAATTACAATAGAAGGATATTTTTAAAAATTGTCTGGGTACTCCCTTCAGACACACAATAAGTGAACAATCACTTAAAAATTACATTGAAATTATTTTCCCTACAAAAGGACGTTTTGGTGACCCTACATGATTTTATAAAGAATTTTTTGACTCTAGTGTTCAGAAAAACTTAATGCATATCTGAAGTGTGACTTTTATTAAAGCAGAGGTAAAACCACTAGAACAATTATTTTATAAATGATGATTATCTGAAAAATATGTAGAACCCATCACAGAGTGCATATTTACAAAGGCATCAGTATCTTTTAATGCAAATGACAATTTTCTTGGAGTATTTTATTATTCTAAAGTGTAAACATTCATTCTGTTGTTTGCCACTATACTAGATCTCATGACTCCATGAACATTTCTCTCACTTTCTTTTATTTATTTATTTTTGCAAACTTATTCTCTCAAAAGTTAAACCTTCCTCCTGTATCCTTGGATAAATATCCCACAGACTTTAAAACACTGGAGAAATAAGGACATTAATTAAATTTCTGAAAGTACTTAACACATAGGGTACGATCAAGGTCTGGCAGAATTTGGTTTGAATATGTTTAACCTCTGGAGGTAACAAACAATAAGAGATATATACAAATTCTAACTTAGATAACCGAACTTACCTATACAGATGGTTCCATCATTAGTGATAAACCTGTCTTGGTTACTGCTGGATCTGAAGCCAGGTACACACATACAATAATAACTTCCTTCTGTGTTAGTGCAATTAGCATTTTCGCCACAGGACTGAGTTAAATTTCCACATTCATTATCATCTGTTGGCATATGAATTTAAAAGATTATTTTTATATAATTGACATAAATTTTGACTATTTTCCATCAGTATTTTGGAATATTGACTGTTAGATAGTTTAAAGTATATGATGTTTATATCTACAAACTTTAGTGCTAAAGAATCCATATTCCACACTTCCTTATTCTTGTTTATAATATGAGATCTTCTTTGTAGTTGCAAAGCAAAATAAGATCTCTTACTTTAAAAGCACTAGATATAACTATTAAATCTATATGGCAATATCTTTCAAATTTTTACATATAATTTAATTATAACCATGTCAACAAATATAAGCTCACTTTGAATTTATAGTACTCTTCATAATCCATCAAAAGCACAACATAAATTAAAAATGAAAAATCAGAAATTACAAATTGACATGTTCTTACCATGTACTATTTATTTCATCCACTGTTCCACAGAAAAAGTTTGCATTACTTGGCACACAATCTTTTCATGTATTCATTAATGCATTTATTTACAACTATATGCATTATATTGTTCCACAGAATAGTATGCAATACAAAAAATTAAAAGTAAATAATATAGTCTTTACCTTTATACTCTTACAATATAATTTATCAGGGAAGATAAAGGTTCATAAAACCTTTTTAAACAGAGAGCAGATTTATATTATCTGTTAAATAAATTGATTGGAAAATATGTGCTTCTCAGAGATGATCATAATGGTCTGGAGGAGGAGAATATTTTCCAGTGACATGAAACCCTGTTGTGGGTTAAAAAACATAGTTCAAGTCCTAACCCCAAGGTGTCTATGAATGTGACATTGTTTGAAATAGGCCCTTTGGATATGTTATTAAAGAAAAACAAGGTCATACTCGATTATGGTGGGCGCTAATTCAATGATTGACATCCTTATAAAAGGACGGAAATTTGGATATAGAGACACAGAAGAGAAGGCTTTGTGAAGACAGAGGCGGAGACTGAAAGATGTAACTGCAGACCAAAGAATGACAAGGATAGCTGGCAACCACAAAAGCTAGAGGAGGCAAGGAAGGATTCTTCCCTAGACGTTTTCACGTTTTTGAAGCAGCATGGTTCTGCTGACACCTTGATTTTAGACTTTTAGCCTCCAGAGCTGTGAGAGAATAAATTTCTGATATTTTAAGCCACTAATTTGGTCATATTTTTTTTATGGCAGCCCTAGAAAACTGATAGACTCAAACTGGAGAATATAGGATAGGTAAGTATCAGTTAGAGAGAAAGAGAAGAAGAAAGGAAACTAAAGAAATAAAAAATTTTGGACAAAATTGCAGGCAGAAAAGTGACTGGGATATTCTGAAGATTGTTAAGAAGCCTAACTGGGGAGCACAGAGAGAAATCACAGGAGAATCATAAAAACAAGTCAGGTTTGAAAAATGTCTTGAATCTTTATTCTTCATTTTATTCAAACCAGGCTTAATTTCTTTTTAAAGGGTGAGTTGTGTAGCATTTAATTCATATACTGGCTATTGCTCACATATGGTAATTACTAAAAGTTGAAGATTATTCCAAATGTTTTATAAATATTAATTAGCTTAATGCTTTATAGAAGCTCTAGGAGGTAGGTATTATTATCTTTAACTGATGAGAAAAATAGAGCAGACAGAGCCCAGGCATCATACCTAAGAGTTTTTTCTTTGTGGCATCAGATAGCTTTTTACTTTACCATAGTTACCTTCCTGGCAGGTTGAGAGCGAATCTCAAGTTCTGTTGAAAATTTTAATCCCTAGCATTTGACCTGATTTATTACTGGGAAGACAGAAGAGCAGAGCAGCAAGGGAAGAACTTTGAGCTTCTCCTGGAGACCAACAACTTTGAGATATGAAAGAACAAAGAAGGTTGAGTTATCAAAAGTTTGTATAGGCCAGGCAGGTAATGTAACAGTTTGATTCCATCAGGAGTTAGACAATAGAAGGTGGTGTCGTGTAGCTTGTGGTACCAGTAAGTACACGCTCACTTAAAAAATTTAAAATTTAAAAAATTTTAAAAGCATATTTAAGACACTTTGTTCAGATTTAGCATTTGGCCAGGCACTTGTCAAATGCCCCTAAAGCACAGCATATGGAGGTGGGAGGAAGAGAGAAAAATTGCTGAAATATGACAATAAAGTAAGATAAGTTATGAATAGTCTTCTATAAAATGCTGAAGAGTTAATACTTTATTAACATGCATTTAATTAATTTACCTATTTTATATAAATAAATATATGATGCAACTCTATATGGCTATATATAATCAGAAAGTAGATACGTATGTCTATGAATGCATAAAATAGAAATTAAACTAGTTTCTTAAAATTAACTGAGAGTGGCTCACAAATTGAACATAAGCAAAATAGTTCAACCATATTAGGTTTGATTCAATCATTCAGTTACTCAAATATTTATGGAGTCTCCCAGTTCCCAAAAGTGAATATATCTATACTGGGAAATAAGTAAAAATTAATCAAAAAGTCAGGATCTGTGCCCTGCTGTCAGAGTTCACATTCTAAAGGCAAGTTAACACAGAAGCATATAATTGAGTTTTTATTAAAATAAAAGTTTTCATTTTTATCTTTAAATTTGACTCCCTTCATGGCATACTGGGAGAAGTTTATATTAAACTTTAAAAGAAATTGGCTCTCAGATCAGTTATTGGTAATATAGAGGACGATGAGGATTGTATCCCTTGTGGGCTATAGCTGTAAAAATGATATGCAAAAATACAGAGAAAAAGAACACATGAGGTCTGAGGTATTGGTTGGAGTCCAAGAAAATGAACCACTTTATATCACCTAACTGATTGTTTGTAAAAATAGATTAACTTGCCAATATGTTGCTTAACCCTGAAATACTGTTACTAGTCTTGGGTAATACATTAATAGGTAGAAAAAAACAAAAGTTGATATTAATTTTTGTGTCTCTTCCTGCTGTATGGTTTTGAGCGCTTGACCTTTTTGCTTTCTTATCAAGAATTTGGAAAGAAAAATATTTCCTTATCTATCTCCCTATCTTCTGGGCTGGATATATGATATGGACAAATTCCCTAATGTTCCAACTCAAATCTTGTTCGGTAAAATACCACTTATCTGAAAGTAACCTCCCTCTTCCCTCAAGATTGTGGAGATAGGCAAGAAATTATCTTTGTGAAGTAATATATAAATATGAATTATTTAAATTGGCTTAAACTTTCCAGTGTCCAACTTCATAATAATTAATCTTCAAGGAGAAAGTTTCTCTGGATGAGTATAGTATAGAAAAATAAAAGTCTGCTTCTTGGGCACTCTTATTTCTAATGTTCAAATCAATTCACCAGTTATACTACCTAATCCCTGTAACTAACTCTATAATTTTGGTAGATTGTAAAATAACTATTTAGATTAAGATGTCCCTTGAAAAATTCTTTAAAATACAATTATATTGTAGATATATTTTAAAATGTTATTAAAGTGTTTTAATAAGGAAAAATATTTGGTATTCTCTGATAAAAAATTCTTCCCGGTTCACCTCTGATACACTGAGTTAAGCACGGCAAGAACACAGGCATACACACAGCTGCTAACTTTAAGGTATCCATAGCTACTGGAGAAGATGTACCAACACCCAAATTATCAGATTGTAGAGTGTGTCAAAAATAAAAGAGGTATTTAGTAGTACAGTGGCAACTGGAAGGAAATGGCTTCCTTAGGTCATTTGCAAGATAAAAAGGTGAAGATTATTGACAGAGAAGTATTAGGAAAGGAAGTGACGTTTGGAGTCAGGTAATGAAGTATAAGCAAGAGTTTAGACAAACAAAAGGGGTCCCCACAATCCAATCAGGCAAAGGAAAAAGTTTAGCTAAATGCCTGGAGTCCTGCAGGAACAGCATAATTTGGAGGAGGATTGTACTGTCAGATACTGGGCAGGAGGGTAGCGGCTTCAGGGCAAGAATCTGTGCAGGTAGGCATGGCTGAAACCGAGAAAACGCTTGCCAAGAATTTGGAATTATATCCAGTGGGTAAAGGATGTCCATCAACAGGTTTTATGTAGTGGATAAATATGATCGGATTTGAGTTTCAAAACATGTTTTCAAGGATAAAGAAAACTAAGGCCCAAGTAACTCTGGTTACAAGGCTTGAACTAACCAAAACAGAATCAAGGAGAAAGAAGTAGGGAATACTTCAGAAATACCTAGGTGTTACGAGTCAGTGAGTTGGAGAAGATAAAGAAAAGAGGGTAGGATTAAACAGGTTATGGCTACATGCAAATTTTTATATCATATTTTGCTTTTCTGTATTTTAAATTTTTCATAATAAAATAATACTTAAAATATCAGTGGGGCTTGGAGATTGAATGGATATTTGAGTTGGCTGTTGGAGATTGAATGGATATTTGAGTTGGCTGAAGAGAGGGGAGCAGCAAAAATGAAATCCAGGTTCTGACTTGGAGCGATCTGGTGGATAAATTGATCCACTTACCAGGACAGAGAGAAGCAGAGGAGGAGCATTCTTGCAGGGTAAGATGTTGAGTCACTTTTGGACATAAAATGTTGATGTGCCTTAATTAACTGAGGACATTTCAGAAGACGTATCAATAGTTCCATAGTCAACCATACAGTCATGAATTGTCTATTCATGAGAGAAAGCTCATGACTGCCTTCTTCTCTTCCAGAGCATGAGTCAGATTCAAGAGCATGGCATTTCTCAGCTCCTGAGAAAAGGGGCAAGCCTCCTGTTTTTGTTTGTGCTTCATCTCTAAATGGACTCCTTTACTCTCCTTCTAACTCCCCAGGTTCCATCTCAGCTTACAGAGCATGGGTATGGGCATTATTACACTCTTGTTTTGCCTCCCCATCCTCCGTTTTTTGTTGTCCTTTGTATCTTCTTCCTTGAGTTTACTTCTTCTTACCAATCAAGTGATAAAGTCCAGAGGATTGAGGGTAGGATGCAAAGGTAGAGAAAAATGACAAAGGAAGCCTCTCCACGTATTTTTCTTTCAGCATTACCAGAAAAACCCTTTGGGGTTTCACATGGTTCAGCCCAACTTGCCAGTAAACTACACAGGGGGTTAAAATAATAAACAGATGCATATGTCTACAATATATTTTCAAAATATCTGTTGGCATTTTGTTTCTGTTGTTGATAGTTATCTACTCGTTTAGTTATTTTGGAGTTATATCAACAAGTAGATTAGCAAGATTTATACCCGATAGTATGAAAGAATTATTTCAGGGAAAACACATATTTCAAGCATTCTGTTAAATGGTACATTTTATATTACTTAATTGTTGCAAAAATGCAATGATTGATATTGTCTTCATTTTACTTAAGAGGAAACTAAAGCTCAGATGGGTTAAATCATGCTAGCGTAGAAAAAGAATCTGGTAGACACAGTTTTTATGCTTAAGACTGTCTGACTCCAAAGACCAAGTTATTTTTCAGTGTTGAAGAGTGAAGTGTACTTTATCATAAAGTGTACTTCTTAATAAGACATAAAGAGCGAGCATATAATTCTCCAAATTCAAGAGTGATATTGAGTCCCCTAGTAATGAAACATTTTTGACCATAAACCGTATGATTGTATTATCTTCTTTTTATAATAGGACAGAAGCTTATTTGCTTTATAAGACACTGGTATTCAAGAATCTCAACAAGATTTTAGTTTATATTTCATTTTTTAATCTATTGACCAAAGATGGAGAAAAATAAAAAGAAAAAAGAAAAAAGAATCATCTCTTTCTTTTTTTATCACTTGAGATACTATTGGCCGGGCTCAAATTGATTATAACAACTTGAAATCTATGGAACTTTAACAGCAGCATCACTCCTGTACACATTTTCCCTCTGGACGTGATTGCCAGTGTTGCTCTGTAAACTTGAACACTAAAATGACTATAACCATTATGTGATTCCTTGTGAAACAGGCCCTCTGTGTCAAAGGTGGAGTAACATAGAAAGCTTTTTTTTTTTTTTTCCTCTTTTTCCCCAATGCAGCTGCTGGGCTCATTTGTTTTCAACAGCACTGGGAATTCTCTTTCCATATCAGTATAAGGAACTTTAAAAGATCATCACTATCCTTCTCAATTATGGACTTTCTGTGGTTTGTATTTATTTTGTGAATACCAAGGTAAAAATACAGGTAAAGAGATAAGGAGGAAGAAAAGATCACCAGAAAGGAAAGAAAAAAAAGAACTACAATGAATCCAGAATGGATTCAGTCAAGACAAATAATAGACTTATAAAGCCCATAGTGTAAACTCACATTTCCTTGACCGTGAACTCAAGTTCAATTTATTAAAGGAAATGTAAAATTCATCAAATGAAAGTGTTACAATTATAAATAAAGCAGAGTTATACAAGAATAAAATGTTTGTGTTGGGTATTTATTATTATTTTCAATATCTGCATTGGGAATGAATTTTTAAAGTGTTTGAAACTACGGGTTCATTTCAAAATTTTTTTGAAGGAAAAATGTCACTTTGACTATGAGTCAGACTTTGAAAAGTATGTATAAGTCAGGAAAAAAACAAACAATACTTGTATAGAATGGTCTCTGTTTCTGTTTACACTTACTTATTTTCTGAGGGAAATGCAGCACTTAAGAAAATGTTCCCGTTTTATATTATTATCATTTTTTGGTCCCCTTTGTCAGAACTATTAATATACACATATTAGAAAAACAAACAAAATGAAGTATAAATAGAGAAGGTAAATGAAATGAAACAATCTTATGTTTGTACATATTGGAAACCACTTATCTTGACCATTGGAGATATGGAAAATTCTGACACATTTTTTTCAAACTGTCAAAGACTCTAAAACTTTGTCATTCCATTGTATCTATCAATCAATGGTACAGTAAAGATGAGTAATGCTCTTACAGTATCTCTGGGACTTACATGATGGCTATGAAGTTGTTTTTGAGGAGCTAGTTTTACTGAATTTTGTTTCTAATCATTGAAGTAATGCATATTCAGTGGGGAAAATTAAATCATTGGTAGAAAAATCTTACAAGCTCTCAGTTGCAAAAAAAAAGCTGCTAGTTCACAAAGGAAAAACTATTAGGATAGTATCAGATTCTTGCTAACATCACTGAAACACAATAGAGTAACACGTTATGTCACTGAGATAAAATGAGTGTGTCTTTATAATTCTCTAACCTGCTAGAGAAACCGTTCTCCGAAAAGAATGAAATACATTTGTAGAAATACATGGATTCAGAGAGTAGATCAATCACGCACTGTGTGTGAAGACAATATTCAAGACAGCATTCTAACCAAATACCAATGAATTCAGGAGACAGAACTTTATATAGGGGAAGATTAGATGGAGAGGTAAAAATGGTGGACAATAAGCTCTGCAATACATAAATTCAAATAGATGATGACTGTGTGATCATGAACACCTAACACAAGTGCTAATTATGACTCTCATAGGATACATGTTGAAAGAAGAAACTAATAAATGGTCTGCACCGGCCAGGCGAGGTTGCTCAGGCCTGTAATCCCAGCACGTTGGGAGGCCAAGACAGGCAATCATCTGAGGTCAGGAGTTTGAAACTAGCCTGGCCAACATGGTGAAACCTCGTCTCTACTGAAAATACAAAATTACTGGGCATGGTGGCACATGCCTGTAATCTCAGCTACTTGGGTGGCTGAGGCAGGAGAATCGCTTGAACCTGGGAGGTGGAGGCTGCAGTGAGCTAAGGTCACGCCATTGCACTCCAGCCTGGGCAACAAGAGCAAAACTCCATTTCAGAAAATAAATAAATTAATTAATTAAATAAATAATAAATAAATAAATAGTCTGCACCTAGTAGGGTTCATATTACTTTAGTTAGGGTGAGGGTGGAGCACAGTGGGCAAGTAAAACACACTGGAAAAGAGAAGACTCATTACCTAATTTTAGTAAAGGACAAAAATGTGGAATTTATTATAAGTATCTGGAATGAGAAATGTACTGAAAATTCACAATTGAATTTAAAAAACAGGGAAAAAAGATAAAGTAAGCCTTCAAAACCTAATATAAGAGAAAAAACAAAACTCTGAGTAAAAACAAATTAGCTATCATTAAATAATTTTGATGGAATAAGAATAGCAATCAAGTATATCAACTGTTACACTAAATGAGGAAGACATGCATTTCCCCATAAGACATAGCACGTCAGATTACGTTGCAAACAAAATCCAATTATATTTTGTTAACAATAAACATACTTAAATTTTAAATGGAAACAACCTTGAAAATTTCAACAAAGAAAATAGGGATGGCACACAATATTAAAGTAGAATTTAAGATTAAAGTTATTAAAAGACACAGAAGCACATTATATCACTAAAAGTTCAGTTTATTAAAAAATTGTAGTTAGAAATATAGAACTTAAACACAACATTTTAGCTTAAAAGCTGTAGAGAAACAAATTACATGACATTCAAAGGGAACTAGACAAACGTGCAGTAATAGCTAAGTATTTTAATTTTCCTTTTTATGAATCTGATACACCCATCTTGCTAAAAAATTTGTGCTTATATCAATAGAGACCAAAAATGTAATTAATAAAATTCATCAGATAGGTGAAAAGTTTTTTCAATGTAGTAATGGCTACTTAACAAAAACAACATAAATATTATTCTAAATCGTGAAACTTTGATCAGCATGGCCAAACTAATCTTCAGGAAATGTGTAGATATTTAGTAATGTAAGAGATGTGCATATTTCTCAATTCCTTTGCATTCAATTTCAATTTGATAGACAAAATATAAGATCTCATTTCTATAATCATGTTGAGATTATGTATTTAAATATTACTGAGTACAGAACCCTCTTGTATATTTACATGACATTTATTTTGTGTTCCTGCTTTTGTTATCTGGCTCTTCATAGCTTTTGTTTGGGCATTATTAATTTTCTTGTAGATTTGAAAGAGCCTTTTAACAATTATCAACTATTGCCTCTCACTGATATGACATAAATGTTAAACTTTAAATTGTTTTTAACTTTATTTGTGGCATAGTTTGTTTTATTTACTTGTTTGCTTCCCAAGCTGCAGAGATCATTTTGTAATTATGTCTTGCATTCTTTTCCTTTCTTGTTTATGATCTTGTATAGCATTTATAAACCATTCATACTCCTAACATTATAAAAATGTTTAATAGTACTTTTGTATTGCCTTTGTTTTTTTTCCTACAATAAAATCTCTAAAATAATATGCAGTTTACTTCAGTGTAAAATGTGAAGTTGAAATCTAATTATTTTCCTAAAATGAGTAAGTTTTTTCATCATTATTTTTGCATAATCATTCATTTTTTTCCTGATGTAAAATGTTATTTTTTCATACTCAAAATACACTAATTTACTTAGAACAGTTTCTGAAGTCTCTCTTTTGTTGATGAGTTTTTCCACACCTTCATAACTGCCAGCCAGGTTTACTTATGAATGAGACCTTGTTTCCTTGATTTTAAGATGCCATAAATTTTAAGACACATCATCAGTGCAATAAAATATTTTGGAATAAACCTATCTAAATCTATACTTACTAAAAGTGTATGCATTTATTTACACAAATACAGTGTACTTTCTTTACTATATATTAACGATTGACTCTAGTCTTTTTCCAGATTATATTCTAATATGACTTTGAATCACCTTGGGTATCCAACAGCATATAGCATCAGGATGATACGCTCCTTCCATAATTTGTGATTATAACCTTGACCTCTATATTTATTGCATTTAGGAATGACATTAGTTATTAGTTATTGCATTTAGATATTGCCGAAGCACAAAAATTAGCAGGACTTTGTCTTCATTTTTTAAATATAAACTCGGATATCACTTCTTTCCCCTTTGCTTCTTGGTATAGCACTGTAAACTTACATAACTTTCCCAGCATTCAGTTTAAGCTGTCGGATACATGTCCCATACCTAGATAATATCCCTTCTGGAAGCCTACATTGGTTATGTCCACTGCATCTAGCCTTGCACATTTTATTAGTCGTTCATAGAGATTTGACTCTTATTACATCTAAGCAAGAAATGGCAACAAACTCATAGTTTATTTATGAGTCAACAAGTTCATCTTGCTATCATACTGATTAGTATGTGAAAAACAGTATTTGTCTAGTGTTCAAGTCTATCTATGTTAGCTTTTAATTTTTGGTAAGGCAAGAGCCTAACACTCATTTTGCAAATCTCTCAATCTGTTCACTTTCTTCCCCATTTTAAAAATCTGTTATACAAAACCAGGTTGCTCAAATATTATTTGTCACAATGAATAATATAATGTAATATTATTGACAATATAGAATTGAATTACATATCAATATCATAAAATTAAAATTACCTAATGTTTGAGAAAACAACAATAAAGAAATAAAAACCCTTGTAAATAATGAGACAAAGAAGAAAAAGAAGTCAAAATGGAAGCATTGTGTCCTTCAGAAAACAGAAATAAGTACAGGCATACCTTGTCTTACTAAGCCTCACTTTATTGCACTTTGCAGATATTGCAATTTCATGGTTTGTTTCAGCTCTGTGTCAATCAAGTCCATTGGCATCATTTTTCCAAAAGCACTCGCTCACTTCAAGTCTGTGTCATATTTTGGCAATTCTCACAACACTTCAGACTTTTTCATGATCACTATACTAGTTATTGCAATATGTGATTAGTGTTCTTTGATATTATGATTGTAATTGTTTTGGGGTGCCATGAACCATGCCCATATAAGATGGCAAACTTAATTGATAAATGTTGCGTGTTCTGACTGCTGAACCTACTGGCTGTTTCTCAGTCTCTCCATTGCTCAGCCCTCCCTATTTCCTGAGACACAATAATACTAAAATTAGGCCAGTTAGTAACCCTACAATGGTCTCTAAGTAAGTGCTCAAGTGAAAGGAAGAGTTGCATTTATGTCACTTTAAATCAAAAGCTAGAGATAATTAAGCATAGTGAGGAAGGCATGTCAAAATCTGAGACAGCCCAAAGCCTAGGCCTCTTGCACCAAACAGCCAAGTTGTGAATGCAGAGGAAAAGCTCTTGAAGGAAATTAAAAGTGCCACTCCAGTGAACATACAAATGCTAAGAAAGTGAAAAAGCCTTATTGTTGATATGGTGAAAGTTTTAGTTGTCTACATAGAAGAACAAACCAGCCACAACATTTCCTTAAGACAAAGTCTAATCCAGAATAAGACTGTAACTCCCATCAATTCTATAAAGGCTGAAGGAGGTGAGGAAGTTGCAGAAGAAAATTTGAAAGCTAGCAGAGGTCGGTTCATGAGGTTTAAGGAAAGAAGCTGTCTCCATAATATAAAAGCGCAAGAGGAGGCAGGAGGTGCTGATGTAGAAGCTGCAGCAAGTTATCCAGAAATCTGGCTAAGATAACTGTTAAAAGTGGCTACAGGAAACAATAGATTTTCAGTGTAGATGAAACAGCCTTCTATTGGAAGAAGATGCCCTGTGAGAGTTTCATAGCTAGAGAGGAGAAGTCAATGCCTGGCTCCAAAGCTTCAAAGCACAGGCTGATGCTCTTGTTAGGGACTGATGCAGCTGTTGATTTTAAGTTGATGCTAGTGCTCATTTACCATTCCAAATATCCTGGAGCCTTTAGAATTATGCTAAATCTACTCTGCTTGTGCTCTATAAAGAAACAATCCTTTTATGACAGCACATCTGTTTACAGCATGGTTTACCAAATACGTTAAGCCCATTGTTAAAAAAATAAAACAGTGGGCCTGCTTCTCAGAAAACAAGATTCCTTTCAAAATATTACTGCTCATTGTCAATCCATCTGATCATCCAAGAGCTCTGATGGAGATGTCCCAGAAAATGAAGGTTGTTTTCATGCCTGCAAATAACATCCATTCTGCAGCTCAGGGATCAAGGAATAATTTTTACTTTTAAGTTCTATTATTTAAGAAATACACTTTTATAAGGTTGTAGATGCCATAGATAGAGATTCCTCTGATGGATCTGGACAAGTAAATTGAAATTCTGGAAATGATTCACCATTCTAGATGTCATTAAGAACATTTGTGAATCATGGGAGGAGGTGAAGATATCAACATTAACAGTAGTTTGGAAGAAGCTGATTCCAACCCTCATAGATGACTTGGAGGGATTCAAGACTTCAGTGGAGGAAGTAACTGCGGATGTGGTGGAAATATCAAGAGAACTAGAAATGCAGCCTGAGATGTGACTGAATTGCTGCAATCTCATGATATAACTTTAATGGATGAGAAGTTGCTTCTTATGAATAAGCAAAGAAAGTTTTTTTTTTTCCTGAGGTGAAATCTATTTCTGGTGAAAATGCTGTGAACACTGTTGAAATGACAAAAAAGGATTTTGAATATTTCATAAACTTAGTTGATAAAGCAACAGCAGGGTTTGAGAGGACTGACTCCAATTTTAAAAGATATTCCATGGGTAAAATGCTATCAAATAGCATTGCATGCTACAGGGAAATCTTTTGTGACAGGAAGAGACAATCCAAGTGGAAAATTTCATTGTCTTGTTTTAAGAAATTGTCGCAGTTACCACAGTCTTTGGCAACCACCACCCTGATCCGTCAGCAGCCAACATCAAGGCAAGACCTTCCACCAGCAACATGTTTATGACTTGCTGAAGGTTCAGATAATTGGTGGCATTTTTCAGCAACAAAGTATTTTAAATTAAAGTACATACATCGTTTTCTTTAGACATAATGATACTACACACTTACTACTGTATAATGTAATGTAAACATAACTTATGTGCACTGGGAAACTAAAAATATTGTGTGACTTACTTTATTGTGATACTCACTTTATGGCACTAGTCAGAACCAAATTTACAATATCTCTGAGGTATGCCTTTATGTAATTCATTGAAGAAAACAGAAATAGCTCATTGCTCTACATAAATATTTATCTTTACTAATAATCAAAGAAACTAAAATTAAAATAGAAAATGAAAGCCCAATCATCAGCTACAAAATTGGCAAAGTATATTTAGAAATTGCAATCAGTTTTTTAGGCAGTGATTAATAAGTAGGCAAATTGGTTATGACACCATCACACACTCAATACCACCATTTGCCAGGCCAATAGTTTTTAAACCGGACTCAGTCATTGGGCTGAAATAGCAAAAACACATTCATAGCATCCTTAACATCTTCAGTTAGTCATGTCTCCAGTCTGACCTGTGTGTGTGTTTACCTCCTAGGCAAAATGTCAGAACATTGCATGTACTGGTGGACTGCCTGATCTCATAATCTTGTTTTCTTTTTTAATAGCAAGCACCTTATAGAAGTAATGAAATTCAATTTGTATTTCCTTGTATTTTATTGGTCTGGACTCATTTATTCTAACATTTTACTTTCTTAAAACTGTTGATAAAAGTATACTGAACCAGAGTCAGTATAATCAGAGCATTCACATATCTTGCTCTGTCAAGGATAGACACTTTTACATCAAGATCACCAAAGGTGTCCATATATTTTCCCATGAACCTTCTTGATAGATATTAAGTCTAAGGTTCAGAGATCTATCAAAAGTTATATACAAGAATATTCACAGAAGTAATATAATATAAAGAATAAGCCAAAGCCTAAATGCCCAACACAAATATTTTGAATAAGCTAAAAGTGTACGCCATTCAAAATAACAGTTTGAAGAATACTCATTAACAATAGATAATATCTGCAGTTTAAGAAGTGAAACAGCCCAAAAAACACAAAGATGAATCTCATCCCTCATTGCTTATTGATGAGTTAAAGTATCTCTTGCATCTTTTAAGAAAAATGCTTACATAAAAGTATATCATTGTATTAAGTATTTTACAGAAATAAAAATGTGACTTTAAAAAATCTGTTTATATAATGGTTTTTCTAAAACTATTAAATTTTGCAAAAACTAATCCAATTTTAAAACCATACCTGTATACATGGCACTTTATGATTTTATATATGTTTGTAAATATCTAGTATCTAAAATTATCACACAAAAAATAAACATTTAAATTAGATTTCTGATAACCATAGGCCTTTAGAATATACCATAAATTTGACAATGAATCTGATTCGTGGATCTTGAAACAATAATTATAGCCCCGACACTCTTATTGAGTGACTTAACATAATTATCCTGCGTCTCAGATCATATACATGACAAAGCTAACTGTGAGTAAGGCATGGAGTTACGAGGAAATTGGATATATTGTTTTAAATTTTCCACTTTACTGTGTGCTTCTTAATGTTTTGCAATTTTTTTTAAAGTAACCTTGCAATGGACTGCTGCTTGTGTTTTCCCACCCCCAAATTTGTATGTTGAAATCCTAACCCCCAAGGTGATGGTATTAGGAATTAGGAACTTTTCCAGGTGAATGGAATTAGTGCCCTTACAAAAGAGGCTCCAGAGAACTCATTTACCCCTTCCACCCTGCAAGGGTACAGCAAGAAGGCACCAAAAAGCAGATCCTCACCAGACAATGAATCTGCAGTGCTTTGATCGTAGACTTTACAGCTTCTGCAACTGTGAGCAATGAATTTTTGTTGTTTACAAGATATCCAGTTTATGGCATTTTTGTTATAGCAGTCAAAATGAAATAAGACAAATCTATAGTAAGAAATGCATTTTATGTACCCATATTTATTCATAAATTAATTGAGTAACTTTTTTCATCAAAATATTTATCTTTCCATCAGCTATTGTGTGTGCTCTATTTTTTATGACTCTATGTACTTCAGTATGTTTTTTTGTTTTTAGACGGATTCTTGCTGTCACCAGGCTGAAGTGCAGTTGTGCGATCTTGGCTCACTGCAAGCTCCACCTCCTGGGTTCAAGTGATTCTCCTGCCTCAGCCTCCTGAGTAGCTGGGTGCCAACCTCTGACTCATGGGTTCAAGCGATTCTCCTGCCTCAGCCTCCTGAGTAGCTGGGACTACAGGTGCACGCCACCTCACCCAGCTAATTTTTGTATCTTTGGTAGAGATGGGGTTTCACCATGTTGGCCAGGATGGTCTCGGTCTCTTGACCTCGTGATCCGCCCACCTCGACCTCCCAAAGTGCTGGGATTACAGGCATGAGTACTTCAGTATGTTTTAAAGTACGGTAATGATCTGCTACTTGGACTGTATGGCCTCCTAATGGGTCATGAAAGACAGTTTGAACAAGAAGCCATCCGCTCAAGTCACTTGATTCTGTTTAGTTCTGTTTAGCTCTGTTTGATTCTGTTTAGCTCTGTTTAGTAAAGTTTCACTTTCTAAGATGCCATTTGATAATGACCTACTGTATGCCAGGTGTCAGACAATATTTTTAATGGCCTTCACAACAGTCTTGCAGCAGGACATCAGGGTCACATGTAGCCCTGACGTTCTTAAATGGCACCATTGTATGACTTAGAAAAAGATGCCCTTTCTGGGTGGATGCAGCTTTGCAGGCATGTGACTAGGTAAGCATATAGAACCTTTGTTACCTTCTCTGTTAAAGAGCAGTCCTGCATCATGGTACATGGCTTGAGAATCATAATATGGGCAGGATTCCAGGCTATAATTCTTTTTTTTTTTTTTTGGATGGAGTTTTGCTCCTGTTGCCCAGGCTGGAGTGCCTGGCAAGAGCACTCCACTCACTGGATCTCAGCTCACTGCAAGATCTCAGCTCACTGCAACCCCCGCCTCCCAGGTTCAAACGATTCTCCTGCTTCAGCCTCCCAGGTAGCTGGGATTGCAGGCATGCGTCATCACGCCTGGCTAATTTTGTATTTTTTAGTAGAGACAGAGTTTCACCATGTTGGTCAGGCTGGTCTCGAACTCCTGACCTCAGGTGATCCACTCACCTCAGTCTCCCAAAGTAATGGGATTACAGGCATGAGCCACTGGGCCCGGACTTCCAGGCTATAATTAAATCAACATTTAATGTGCTCCGAATATGCCTCAGTTTGCAGTCTTTTGTCCTTCTCCCTAGTGATCACATTCATTATTCTGTGTTCAACTACTGCCACTGCGGACACTCCTACATATTTTTTCCTCCACATATGATTTCTCTCTGCAATTAACTCAATAGCTACTAGACATTTCCATTTACCTCTCCAAATATTCTCCTACAATAAATATGGTAAGTTTTAGCCTACTCATATAAGCCTTTATCTGCGAAGATGGCAGCCGTTTTGGCTCTCGTGTTCTTTCTATCCACACAACGATTTCCCCCTTCCTCCTGCCGACCCAGGTTGAAGACACCTTTCCTTGCCTCTCTCCCCTGTCTCCCCCATCCAAGCTGAAACTTTATATTGATGATGTTAGGATAACATCTTTTTCTTTTGATATTTTCCATAAGTCATCAACTATTCTTCAAAAATATAGTGAAATATCATTCATGTATTTTGTTTCATATATAGAGATGAAAATAGTTTTTATTTGCCTAGAGAAAAGAATACGGAATTTAACTTCAGTGATTTTTTTTTCATCTTCAGGTAACATTCTTTCAAATCTGACAGATATCTCACAATGTGCAAAATAAAATGCAGTAATAGTGAGGATATAGTTAAATTCTATGGCTACACAAAACTAAGCAAGCAACAAACGGATTAGGATAAAATAGGGTGCCAATCTACTTGAGAAAAATGTTCATGGGAGTTCATCTTTTCTTATGAAAACTTACTGTGCAAAGCTATTGTGTGTATGAAATCTTTTCATATTTTATTATAAGCTGAGGAACTCTCCGCAAATCTGCCCTCTGTTTTAAACTGTGAGATTCTCAAGGAAAAAAGATCATAACTTACTGATATTTGTATTTTCAGAAATTGCTGGAAATTACCTGGCACATAGAAGATGAACAATAAATTCTTGTTCAATGAGGTGACCACAGGAGTAAGCTTTCTTGATTTCACCCAGGTATAAATATGTCAAACATCTGTTATTGACAAGTTGTTTAAGGGCTAGCATAGGATTCTTTCATAGATACAAATCTTCATGGTGTTCACATTGCAACACAGAGGCTATGCATGCATAATAGGTAATCCAAAATCCACATTCCCTTTGCCCCAACACCTCTTTGCTTCTTTGATACCTGTCTGCTTTGCCTACCTGATCTCAAACTTCTCTGAGCCCAGAAAGGAGCTGAAGAGACCCTGCCTAGATTGGAGTATTCTCACGCCCAGCATGCTGTCAACATTGTCTTTCTCTGTCTCTTGAAGTCTCCTTAGGAAGATGGAAACATCTAATTGGATGTGTATATTTGAAGTCTAATTTGGGACCATGGAAAATAAATCTTGAATTCTTAAGTTTTATACTCTCCAGATCAAATATGACATTTGTTTATATTTTAAGACAAATATGCTTTTATCTTAAAGCATGCTACAGAAATATTATCATTTATGTCTACTAGATCTCACATCATTAGTCTTGTGACAGTTTTACATGATTTCTGCATAAAATGAGATGAAAATAAATGTATACATGGTAAAAATCAAGGCCCCAAGAAATAACTAAAGCACGTGAAGAAACGGTGTTTATTAGGCATACAATAAACCTATGGAAATTTCTTCAATTCTTAGATGAGTTCATTGATCTAAAGATTGTTGCTGTTCAAAAAATGTGAGTAATTTATAGCTATTTAAATTGAAAATGACACTGAGTGTAATCAAATATCAGGCTTCCAGTTCTACAATAATTGCCTAAAGGGTCAGTTAGAAGTTGCTTTCCTCTATCAGTTTTGCAGTCTTATACCACTGGTTAGGTACACTGAACTGTGTGAAGACGATTTAACTAACAGTTCAGAACCTGGAAAAATACATGATGCCTTATTTTCTGGAACAGTGATCTGACCCAATCTGGGATGGTAAAATTGATATATAATTTAAGATATGAATACTTAAGAGCAAAGGAGACTGATTCAAAAACTTTTGTCCAACTTGAAAATGAATGCTCAATGAATGTTCAAGATCAGAGTGATCCTGCTATTATTGTAAAATGTACATTTATTTATCACTCTAGTGCTTTTCTAGCTCAGAGTATGCAGTTACTGTGTTTATGTTTAATAACAGCCTTTTATGACAAGCACTGAAGTCTTAGAGTTATCTCATTTTTATTTCAGACACTATTTGTGATCAAAGTACAAAGCAGAAAAGGTTGCACAATAACCTTAGAATTAAGTTGTTTACATCCCCATATATGAGGCAAAAGTAAGTGAAAATAGCAAGGGCACTGTAGGCAGCTTAGATTAGGTTGCGTTCCTACTATCTACTTAAAATGTTTTTATGTTTATTTTTCCCCTAGCACTACTGTTAGCAATGTCATTTCAAAACCTAATAAAATTCTTCCATTTAAGTTCTTTCCTTCTAAAATGTTTTATCAATCATAGTAAAACTGTGTGCTCTGTCATGGGGTAATTGCAAATTAGCATACCAAGGTGGGCATCTACATGTCCTTATACTCCTTATCTTCACACTGGGCAAGGATGACAGCCAATTTATTAGTTGAGATACTGTTAAACTCATCAAATAAAATACTGTTTTCTGCTTCTGTAATGTTTTCTGTTATGGTATCAAAGTTGTTTCTTTCAAACATCCATTTAAAAATGACTGTGATAGCAGTTAGTTATGCCTGATGACTTTTCTGTGCACACTTACTGAAAATGAGGACTTCTTCAAATTCTGGCTAAATGACTCATACTAGAGATTTTGGAAGAGAAAAGGTATGTAACCAGAATGCAACTCTGCTTATTGGCACAACTAAAATGTATGAAGACTTTAAATTGGGAAGATAAACCCTAGTCCTGGATTTATTTATAATAATATTATTTTATTTTTGGACAGAATAAGTCACTCAATTCTATTTTGTGTCTCTTGTTTTCTCACCTATAAAGTGATTATATTAATTATCCAGCTTTCTAATGTTCTGTAGAATTGTTTTTAGCAAAAAAGAGACAGTGGCTGTAAATAGTCTTAAAAAAAACTGTGAAGCTAAAATATCCTTGGATTTTAATAATTAAAAACAGAAATGTACCAAATTCAAAATATAGAAATCCTTTTGATGCTTATAATTATCTAGTCCAGAGTTCTAGTAAAATGCAAATATGTATTTTGGGAGTTTTTTAAAATTTACAAGCTAAAGTCATTTAACTCTTAAATCTTGAAAGCAATCATATAAATGTGACCCAATAAAACTAATTTGTATGATACTTTGTTATAAGCATAAAATTTAGGCAAAAAACTGACTGATCATTCAATATTAACTATGCTAGAAAAAGAAATATTTGGAGCATTAACTCCTTGTACTTGCTTGTTTATAGTATACAAACTTTGCAGACTAATAGAAGATAAAGCACATAGAACAACACGCTAACATTACAGTTATTTCCTGGGAGTTACCCAAACAATCAAGTGTTAATTTAAAAAAAAGAAAAATTTTTTCCTATTTTACAACCCACAAATTTTGTAGCAAGCAGTAAAATAATTTACCAACAAAAAGTGTAACTAGAAACTTCTTTTAAATAACCTACTCCAAAGACCAATATCTGGATATAACAAGAGATTGTAAGTGTTAAACTCTCCTGTATCCATTTCTACCAATCTTTTATAAAAAGAATTCAATTGCTAACATTGATTCAGCAACTATTATGTTCTAGGCCAGTAAATTAACTCTGTCATTTAAATATTAAAAGAAACCTTTAAAATGACATTGCCCCCATTTTATAGATGAAAATACTAAAAGTACAGACATCTTAAGTCACTCACTGAAGAACACAGCATTAGAGAATGACATAGCTGGCTTTTAAATCTGACAGCTGAGCTGACACTCTAAAATATTAAGCAAGGTTTATACTATCTCAAATGAATGTTTTGCCAAAAGAACTATTATTCAATGAAAAGGTAAGGTTTATTTCATTTTAACAGTGATGATAGGACAGAACCAAAAAAAAAAAAAAAACAAACAAAAAAAAACCAAAGCTGTTTGAAATTTTGGTTGGGAAAAGCCATCATGAGATTGGGAAAACAAATAAGCTACAGAGTCATAAATATAAAGTTTGAATTTTATTGAGATAGCCAGGTGGGAAGAAGCTCTGACAGCCTGTACACTGTGGTGGAGCCGTGGGAAGTTCATGCCCTTTGCAGCAGGGAAGAGCCTGGCCTCTCTCTACTGTTCTGGGGTGTGGTACCCAGGATTCAATCTGTGAGGGGGGAAGCACACTAGCAGGACTCTGAGTTTGCAGAAAGTCCCTGTTTTCCTTTTTCCTTTTTTTGCCTAATAAATTTTATTATTCTCAACCTTCAAAGTGTCTGCAAACTGAATATCTCATGATCATGTGACCAGAACCTGGCTCTTAGCTGAACTAAGGAGAAAGTCCTACAACAGCTTTGGCACCCAACGTGGGTCTTGAGAAGCGGTGAATAAAATGGGGACTCAAATCCTCTCACTGTTGCTTCTAAGCCTTTTCATCCTTGGTCTTCTGAGGTTAGGAGAAACTGTGCCCCCACCCTCATTGTTCCCAGGGGTCAGGGGCCATTCCGTGGTCTTTTCCTTACTTTTTTTGGAATGGACAGATGAGCAGGGGCTCCTCACTCCCCCTCCTCTTCCAGGTGGGCCTGGGGAATGCCACGCATTCACATCTTCCCCTTCCCTGGCCAAGGGCTTCAACTCCATCGGACAGTAACTAAGCTTCTCTCCCTGGTGGTGGAGGCACAATTTGAATAAGAATAAGAGGTTCTTCTCCCAGGCATTCTTTTTCCTTTTCCACCCTATCAGTCAGCAGTTAACTTTTAAGCTAGTTTTTTTTCTTTTTCTTTCTTTTTCTTTTTCTTTTTTTTTTCATTTAGAAGACATTTTACTAGGCTAGGAATGATTAAAAAAAAAATCCCTGTTTATATTCTTTAAATTTTTAGTTGTGAAAAAGGATCTTATGGGGACTAGGTTTTCTCCTGCCTCTGTGTAGTATGCGTTGTGTACGTGACATCTGGAATAAGAGGTCTAATTAATTGGCCTAAAGGAAGACAAGTGCTTGGATCAAATATTTTTTAAAGGAAAGTTAAAAGGTGTGGTACCTTTCAGTTCACATGACTTTAATCTTTGAGAAATAAAAACAGCCTGAAAAATTATTGGTAAAAAGCAGATGTCATCAAAATGTAAATAGGTGGACTAAATTATGCAGGTTAGGTACTAGGCTTGCTAAATGTTTTGAGGCTATAAACTGCTTTGGGGTTTTGAGAACTATCTGACTTGCCAGTTTCACAATTAGTAAGACATGGGGTAAAATGGAACATACCACACCCTTAATTATGCTGGAAGGAGTCAAACCTTGGCTGCACCTAGCACACAATTAAAACAACTTACCACGTTTTACATTAAATTTTAAATTGCTAGGAGTTACCTTTAAAATGTGTAATTGAAACTACTGAGAATAGATTTACATGCAAAGTGTGCAAGAACAGTAAAATGTGTTTTTAGTAAATGGTTATAATAAAGGCATAGAAATGTAAATTTTTGCTCAGGGTTAAAGGATTGTATTCAGTCACATAAGATAAAGCTGAAGGTTCAAACAAGCAGTGGAAAGATTGTGGAAATTAATCTTGTGGAAGAGGTTCTCTGTGTGAACATACTGACTAAATTCAAAAGGGTATTATGGTTTTTCTGTAAATCAAACATTGAAATAAAAGCACAACAAGGATTTCTTAAGTCATTAATCTGCTCTTTGGCAAAATTTGTAAAAGGTTATAAAACGTTTTTGCTACTTTAAAATTTTCGAGTCATCATTTTGCCAAAAAAAAAATAATAACTTATGGTGATCTGGAATTCTATTTCATAACATCAAGTGTTTTAAACTGCTACCATATTTAACAGCCTTCCCAAAATCAAACTTTGGCTCCAAAATTGTCTTTCTTGACACCTGGCTTTTCTGAGGCTCCAGAGGGTGCTTGGAGTGTCCAGAAGAGAAAGGTAAACAAGATTATTTGACATGTTTAGGTACATGAGATTGCCAAAATGATGTTCAATCTTCTTTAGATTATATTTTTGTGAATAAAGCTAACATATATTCCAAAATTATATGGGATTTCTAAAATTCTAATGTCTGATTACATGCATCAATTATAATTAAGGTGGTTATGATGTCATTGTAAGCCACAGAGATAACCAAACTTTTTTGTCAATTGTGTTTCCAACTGTGGGAGTTCAGTCAGGCTGGTGGGAAATATTTTAAAAATAGTTATAGAAATAGAAACAAACCTTCTTGGAAGGCCAGAGGGTTTGCATAAGCTGCAGTAATAGATCAGGCTGGAGGCAGCCTAATCCTTACCTTAAGTAAATAGTTTAAAGTAGATACAAAGGAATGTATAGTAGTTTATCTAAATAGCTTGTTTACTCATGTGGTCCTAAAACCAACCTTTGATCAACCAGGGATGCATAATTGCTCTCTACTGGGGCGGGGGGTGGGGTGGGGAGGCCGGGGGTCGGCAATCAGTTCAATTACCCTCTAGTGGTGTTTACTCAAGACCTTTGTCATTTAATCTATACTGAATAAATGCAAACTTCACTGGCTGAACGGGGCTGCAGCTGCTACTCTTTATAGCACCTTCTTTGGTGTCTGTGAGGGGCCCGGGTCACTAGCTGGACTGATAAGGAAAATATCTGTGTCAGTGTACTTTATTCATCTGTCATTGGGTCAGGGTCTGCAGGACAGATCCTGCATCCAACTGTAACTCCCATGAAAATTTGTTATTCACAGACGATTGTTATCTGGTTTTAATCCTTTTCAAAAGATGGCTTATAATAAGCTATAGAATTTTGACAGATGCTCTCAAACACAAGTTTCTGATAACTTTGTTGATTTTAATATTGGAATAAAGGAAAAGTGTACAGGACTTATGAGGAGCTGAAATGTTCAAGAATATCAAGCAAATCAAGAACTAAATTGACTGAACTCAGAAAGCTGAAGCAATCTTTTTGACTTTTGATTGGAATATTGCTGATCTTTGTTTTGTTTTTCAGAGTCAAGGGGATTTATTTTGAACTATTTACAGCCTTTAATAATTGAGTAAGGTATATTCCTGTGAACAAAATTTGTCTCTCTCTCTCCCTGGCTTCTCCAGAATTTGGAAACTATCTGTGAGTATTCTTAACTTATGGCAATATCATCATTTGCAACAGTGCAATAAGAATCCATTTTTCTTTTGCAACAGGACACAACTGTAGAAACTCGTTGTTTTATCAAAGCTTTGACTGGAAGGGTATGTTTCCTTTTAAGAGGCCAAGTTCAACATGCAGAGCTGATAAAAGCCTCTTGGGGAGAAACTTGCCTAGACAGTCCCTGTACAGGGTTCCTGACTGGTGGTCAGTAAAGAATATCACTTTCTAACAGGTCCAGGAGCTATCTTGGGACCTTAAGAGGACAGGATCACCCAACTCACAGATATTTGAGGATACAAACCTATGGCTGGGCTCGGCTTTAAAAGGTCTTATTTGAGATTCCTTGTGGAACAGAGTTTCATCAAAGCCAATCCAAAGGTGTGAGGAAATAGTTACTCTTGCTGCACTTCATTCAAATAATCAGGACAAGTATAAGACTAAAGTCTGTTTTGCAAATGACTCAGTCCTTTGATGATGATTTGTGGGTTTTTTTTTTTTAACAAAAATGAGGACTGGAGAGAGAGAAATTATGTTTCAAAACTTATCATACATTTGTCATTAATTGTTCTTAAGTTTTCACCTACATTTTAGAGTAACCCTTCTTGTTCCTGTGAACCAACCATCAACTTCCAGCTGCAGTTCAGAAAGAACAAGAGGGATGGGCAACGTAAAAATCTGGATCAATACTCTAGTTCTGAGCAATTTTCCTGCAAATCCTGCCAGGTGATGGGAATAAATAGAATGCTCACCACTTGGAGGTTTCCTTTTTTGGGAAAGTAAAACCAAGGGAGCTAACAATAGCCAAGCACCATGCACCCAAATCCTAGCAAGCATAACTGCAGCTACCAGTTATCTGGCTGTGTCACAAGACATCCTTTTCTCTTCCTTGTTGGAGGAAGACTCAGTTCCACATTTTCACCTTAGCAGCTGGCTTATGTTAAGGAGTCCATGCAACTCCTCCCCCAAGACACATTTTTGTCCAAAACTCAATTCTAAGTTTTGGTTCAAAGCCCTAGGAAGGAAAATTGGATCTGAAGGATCCAGATGAAGAGGACAACAGATGTTAAAAGGCAGAGTGCAGGTAAGCATGGCTAATCCCTGCCAATTAAGCCACGTCTCCCATTTCATGGATAAAGGTCATGCTAGTGTCTGTAGCATAAATGAGGTCTAGGGAACTCCAAAGCTACTGATAGTAGGTGGGATAGAGACAGAGGTGAGAGTGGATAATTCCTATTCTCTAGCCCCTCCCTGTGTCATGGGTGCAAGCCACTTTGGCACCAATGCCAGCATGTGCCAAGGTCACCAGGACTCAGGAATGCAAGGACAGAAGAGGGAAAAAGGATGCTCTTCCCTCTCTCCCTCATGTACCCCAGGTATTGGCTAGGAAGAGAAGGAAACAAGGGATGCCTGCTCCCCTTTTTCTAGATGGATAGGCATTAATCTTCAGTCTGTACCACTTTTGAATGCACCCTGAACCCCTGGGACTCCTTTGAAAAAATCCCTTTGTTTTTCCCTTTCTCCTCCTCTGTCCTCTCTTCACAGATAGGCAATTGTGTCTCAGTACTATGGGACACTCCCCTCAGATGCATCCTCCAAACTGGGAAAAGTTAATTTCCCAAGCTGTAAACCGGTTGGCTTAGGATTGGGCTCAGGGGAAGGGAATGCAGAAGGCCAACTTGATGACAAAAGGGTAAAGTGTTTTTACCAGTCGGGCTTTTGGTCTCCCTCTCCCTATGCAAACTGGTAAAAGGCCTTGGGATTTTTGAGCCATCCTTACCCCTCCCCTTGTTCTGTTTTGATAAATGTTTTCTAATAACCCCGTTTGTCTCTTCTTGCCTTCAGGGCATGAAACTCCAAATGGTCATGCAGTCATGTGACTGGAGCCTTGGACAATGGCCCCTTCTGCTGGGAACCCTTAGATAGGCCTCTAAGAAAACTCTTGACTGCTATTTTCCCCAAACAGCACCCCCTGACAGCAGGAAGCAGTTAAGATAGGTCTTTGACCTTATCCTTATCCTTATTCTGACAGCAGTTAGATATACTTCTTTTTTTTATTATTATTATACTTTAAGTTTTAGGATACATGTGCACAACGTGCATGTTTGTTACATATGTATACATGTGTCATGCTGGTAGAGAGGGGAATGAGAGAGCCAGGTGGGAATGGCTCCCTGGAAGAACCTCAGATGACCTGCACACTAGGGTGGAGCCATGGGAAGTTCACACCCTTTGCAGGGGGGAAAAGCCTGGTCTCTCTCCCCTGTTTTGGGGTATGGTACCTGGTATTCAATCTGCAAGGCAGGAAGCACACTAGCAGGACTCTGGTTTTGTAGAAAGTCCCTGTTTCCCTTTATTCCGTTATCCTCATCCTTCAAAGTATCTGTGAGCCTAATGTCATGGCCGTGTGGCAAAGATCCGGCTCCCAGCTGAACTAAGGAGAAAGTCCTACAACATTATGTGACTTGTTCAGATTTAGTTTCCTCATTTTCAAATGGAATTAATGATGTTCACTGCAGGATTTGTTGTTGTTGCTGTTGTTTTTGAGATGGAGTTTTGCTCTTGTTGTCCAGGCTGGAGTGCAGTGGTATGATCTCAGCCCACTGCAACGTCCACCTCCAGGTTCAAGTGGTTCTCCTGCCTCAGCCTCCCAAGTAGCTGGGATTACAGGCATGTGCCACCATGCCCAGCTAATTTTTTGTATTTAGTAGAGATGGGGTTTCACCATGTCAGTCAGGCTGATCTCCAACTCCTGACCTCAGGTGATGCACCTGCCTCAGCCTCCCAAAGTACTGGGATTACAGGTGTGCACCACCGTGCCCGGCCAGGATTATTTTAAGGATTAAAAAACCTTAAATATCCTAAAGTAGCACATGTAGATGCCATACAAATAGTATGGATTATAAAGCATGCTAACTTTTGAATAACTATGTGGGAAATAATTAGCTTTCATTTGCTACTTATGTTACGGAATCCTATCTCTATTCATGTAAAACCTGTATTTGTCTCTATGGCATATCACCATGATGAAAAAGCCTGACTGGATTTTATGTCAGTATGAATGCTTAGCTCTAATATTTATGGAGGAATCTCCAGTAAAGCAACATTAGAAACTTAGAATTGTGTAATTTTAACATTGTAATTAATAGATCTCATAAATATTACAGATTTAAAAGGTTTCTAATATATTTAGAAGAAATGTAAATTGCAAAGATTTTTAAAATTATAAAATCCGAAACATGAGGATCTTCCATAAAATATAAGAGGCAATGGTTTCAGTCCTGTAACAACTCTTTATAATTTAAGTACTGTACACATTTATCTCTGGAACACTGATATGCATTTGTTGAATTAGAAAGGGAACATATTGGGAAATAAAATTTTCTATTATTATTTTTAAGTTGTAGAGGACAGTGTTGGCTATTTGGTTTCATAAATGAATCTGCTTATTGCCGAAGCATTCTCAAATTCTATTCAATTTTCTGTTTTCTGGTTCTGCAACAGTTCTGTTTTCCAATTAGTTTCTCAAATTGTAAGACCTTTCACATAATTTCATGGCCAACATACATTTGCATACGGTTCCCACCAAATGTCTTTTGTATCACAGTGGTGTTCCATCTGTTGTTGCTGCATATTCCAGTCTGCACCAAAAGTGTGGGAAGTTTGGTTGAGGGATAAGGCTGCCAATGGACCCTGTTCTTACCAGGTGCAGGCCTCTCAGCTATGAACATAGGACTGATTTTGGTTGCAAAGCACATATTTCTGTAGTTTTAAAGGAAGCCAGACAGGTGGTACCCTTAGGCTGTTAGCATTAGCATTTTCTCTCAAATATCATTTCCTCCTTTAACTCCTTTGTTTTCCTTCCAGATTTAGTCTTTTTTCCTTAGGAACTAGTTTCAAGGCATTTTTAAAAATAGATTCTTAATTTGGTTCATATTTTAGAATTAAACCAAGAACTACTCTTACTTTCAAATTTGTGTGTTTTTTTAAAATGAGTTTATTTTTACTCCATATAACAGAGTAAATGTCTGGTGATTCCCTTCATATATATGTATAAGCATTATATATAAGCTATACTACTGTATATAAAGAGAGACTGCCTTCAGTTCTAAATAATTGAATGATTATTTGTGAATGTTCTACTTATAATTTAAAATATTATTTTAAAACTTTTCACATAAGCATATGTAGTTTTAAAAGATATTCTTAAGACTGCACTTAAAGTTTCAAATAAGGAATACTTTATGAGCAAGTATGATACATTAAAAATACAAATTAAATAAAATGTAACACACGCAAATCTCTCCTAAGTGATATATGATGTATCATAGGAAAATAATTAAATGTCAATATAAATAAGTAAATTGGTAATATATATTATCTTAAATAATATAATTACTCTACATATTATCTTAAATAAGATAATCATATATATATATATATGTTAGCCTGAGCACACAAGATACAATTTTTCAGCAAATTTTGCCATTTATAATAAATTGAATTGCTTGTTTATTATCCTTCTTAACTTATAAAAAGTGCTAAATATCCACTGGTGCTAAAGTGGTTTTGTTTTATGTTTCTTGGACTCTTGTATTCTGTAATTCCCCTTTTCAATAATGCCAGGAAGATATTTTACTGTTCTAATAAATAAACTAAGGCTAGAACAACTGACTAAATCCTTTGGTAGTTATGGGCTTTACTTGGATTTCATTATTGAGAATATATTTATAACAATCTTTAGATGAAAATATAGCTTCTTTCTTTGTTTGATTCAATACACTGCATGTGTGCAAGAGCACACACACACCCCTCCCTCCAGCACCCCATGCAAGCCTGTATAGCCACAGCAATCCACTCTGTCATGTTGTCTTCCTGTTCCTCCCTCAAACACGCATATAAATGTTATTTTCCAGTTTATCTTCAGTGCAAAATATTTTACTTAATTTCTATGCTTGGAGTGACTGTTCTGATTTTAAATTATTTAATAATTGCCTACAAAGATGGGAGTAGAAGTCATAACCTTCTATGTATATCAGCCTGTGGATCCTGGTGAATTTTAGGACAATAGTACTATGGTCTATCTTCTTCTACATTTTCAGTTATTTATTGACAAACAAATTGTCTCATTTTGATTTAAGCATGATTTTATAATATCTCTTTTAAAAATGTGGCTCCAAAACCCTAAGAGATTGAAAAAGAAAAGAATGGAAATGTATACAAGCGACATTTTTTACTTTTATACATTATACTCAAGGAAACATCCTCAGTTACCATATTATTTTCCTATTGCTGCTATAATGAAATACCACAAATTTTATGTCTATAAAAACACAAGTGTATTATCATACAGATTTAGACGTTGGAGACCAAAATGTGTTTCACTGGGCTAAAATGTGTCAGCTGGGTTGAGCTCTTTTCAGGAAATTCTAGAGGATAATCTATTTTATTGACTTTCCTGGCTTCTAGAGGCTGCCAGTGTTCCTTGGCTCATGGCCTTCCACCTTCAAAGCCAGAAATGGCTGATTGAATCTTTCTCATATCACCTCAATCTGACACTAACTCTTCTGCCTCCTCTTCCACATTTTAGGACACTTGTTTTACATTGGGCCCATTTAGATAATTCAGGATAATCGACTATTTTGAGGTCACATAGTTAGCAATCTTAATTCCATAGAGAATATTATTTCCCTCTTGCCATGTAACATATTTGTAGTTTTTGAGAATTAAGGAATGGGCATCTTTAGGGGGCCATTATTCTGCCTATCATAGTTACCTGTTTCATATGGTGAATAAATACGAACAAAACCAACAAACAGACTGTAGTGGGCAGGTAAAATTTTGTCTTTTGACTCCTATTACAATCATAGAGAGAAAAATGTGGAGAAATTCACTTTCCTTTCTAGTCATAAATTAGAAATGGCAGTTTCTTTAGTAATTATCAGGTAATCCTCACTCTTGACCACCATTTGTTTCTGGATATAACTGTAGTGAGTGGGACCAAAATGATGTATGAGTTGAAACTCTGATGAAGAAAGTATTAATTACTGCTTAGAATAAGTACTTCATGATACTAATAATATTATAATTAGAATATAGGAACAATGATGGTAAATCCTATATTTAAAAAACAAATGAGAATTATGATGCCATATGCCACCCAGATGGACAGTGAGAGATGCCTTGATATTAAGACCTCTTTGTCCCTTAAACAATTATCTGTCTATCCCAACTCCTATCATCCACTTAAAGACCCTCTTAAATGGTCTTACATGAACTCTTCAGTTGACCCTTTATAATTATGTAGGCCCAGGATGACATCTGACTTTGCCACTACTGCAATTTCTTAAACTCTAAAATACAGACTAAAACCCAACTCAGGGGTTATCTTGATATTTACATGAATTATTATATATAAGCTTTTAAACTTATGCCTCAATAGTATGCATTTGTCAAAAACACTATAGAGTCACTATTTTGCACTGGGCAATGTATTATAATTATTATTATATATATTTTATAGATAATGGAACTAAGAGCAACCTAGTATTTAGAATAAAAGCACTATGCTTATAGTAACAAGAGACACAAAGTTTTGAAACACTTTCTTTTTGGTACAGGGATCAGATTTACCCTCTGAACAGAAACAAACATCATTAGTAGCAGCAACAAAAACTATCACTGCCAGAAAAAAATACCTGAAAGGGTGACTTTCAAGATACTGGACAACAGTCATCAAAAAGCAGTAATCCTGAAAGATAAGTTTAAAAAATGAGATAAACTATTAATACATGACTGCCCCAGCTTACTGCTTTGAGAGAGTTCAGGAGGCTATGACTTAGATAGAGCCTGATGGATTCCCTGTGCTAAGTAAATGGAGTTAACAGTCCCAGAAGAACAAGGTGACTAGAGTTTACAGGACAGAAACAAACAAGCAAAAACATGAGAGAAAGAATCTAGATAACTGCAGAGGTCCCCTTGTACATTCAGCAAAGTACAATAAATAAGTGCTGCATACTACAAGTGAGGAAAGAACCATCTGAAAGCATAATATTGAGCAACATCCCTTGCTCATGTAGCAACAGCTTCTGTTCTCACAAACCAGATGGAAAATAGGACATTGGGTAGAATGTTTAATAGAATTGGGCTTCAGTATTTTTTTCACTTGTTAAAAATTAAATATAGATATGAAATATTAAGAAAACAAAAAATGAAAAAAAAATCCTCTATAAAGTCTTCAACATCTTAGGTGAAAAATAACCTATATGTCTGTTTTAGTTTTTCATTAATTTAGTTTTTATGCTCATGCGCTACAGATGGTTTTATATTTTCAAATGATTACATGTTAAATAATTATATATACATAAGACCTTTGATTTTGTATGGAAAAACTTAAAATATTTACTTTCTGAATCTTTATAAAAAAGTTTGCCAACCCTTGACTTAGACAAAATGGACAAATTCCATAAAAAACACAAACTATCAAAGCTTGTTCAAGAAGAAATAATGTGAACAGCACTATATTTTTTAAGAAATTGAACTTATAATTTAAAGCCTTCCAAGAAAAAAAAAACCTCCAGACCTAAATGGCTTCAATGGTGAATTTTCCAAACATTTAAGAAAAAAATACTAACTCTACGTAAACTCTCCCAAAATATTGAAGAGAAGGAAATCCTTTCCATTTTATCCTACGAAGCCATCATTAACGCTGGTACCAAAATCAGATGAAGCTAGTACAAATCTACAGACCAATATGCCTCATGAACACAGAGGGAAGAATCCTAAATGTAATTGTAACACTTAATCCAACTATACATACAAAGCATCATGACTAAGTTGGGTTTATCTCAAGAGTGTTAGCATAAAAGTTAAATTATGCTTACACTCTTGAGATAAACACAATATAATTCACTATATTGACAAAATGAAAAAGAAAAGATATTATCTCTATCAGTGCAGAAAAAGCATTTGACAAAAACCCAACATCCACTCATGATTAAATAACTCTCAGCAAACTGGGAATAGAAGGAAACTTTACCAAAGGACATCCATCAAAAATATTATCTAAAATCACAGGTAATAGTGAAAATTGAATCTGGTGAATTGTATGGGAACTAGGGTAATTGAAATGTTCTGTATATTAATTGTGGTGTTGGTTAAATGGCTTTACAAATTTATGAAACTCAGAGTGTACGTCTAAAATGGGTCAATATTATCAAATGCAAATTTGTCCACAATGAAGTTGATTTTTTTTAAATGCAAAGGACTAAATATATCCAAGATACTCTTGAAGAAAGAAAAACAAAGTAGAATGACTTTATCAGTAGAGACTTAATATAAAGTTACATTAGGTAAGACCATGCGAAGCTGTTGCAAGGAGAGAAAAAGACAAATGAAATAGAACAGAGATCCACATGCAAATTGTGTATGTGTAGCAGCAGTAGTAGTTATAGTAGTAGTATGTGTGTGTTCTGGTGAGTAGTTTGGAGAATAAGTGCCTTTTTTTTCATCTGGCACTACCAGAACCTGGCTATAAACTACTTACAGCAAATACATTTTAAAATACACGGATAAGAATTACCTGGAATTAATTGGAAAGGGCTAACATAATCAAAACAGCTGATAGTCACCCACATCATGTATGTGTGGTAGAAATACTAGCAAAAAAGTATAGGCCAGTAGACCAGAAAAGACATCCAGTAAGTAAACAAGAAATTAACAAATAAACATGTGTTTCTAAATTAATATTAAAATTAATAGTATCCTTCAAACAAGTTTTGCAATTATATAAATATCCACAGGCATTCCCCACTCTGCTCTATCACCTCCTTTACCTTGGTCATGTGGAAAAGATTTTGGGGGTCAGATTCTCTGGCATCTAATATAATAGGATTTCCACTTGGCTTTTTCACCCTAAATCATGTATCAAAGCATCAGCATTCCAGTTACCTTTCGATTAAAAGTAGCCTATATTCCTGTCTGGGTAATCTATGCGCCTATTGTCATGTCCCAGATTTCTGCAGCTTGAGAGACTCTCGGGAAATTTTCTTGCCTGCTGTGAAGATTCAACATAGATCATTTATTGTCATTACTGAACTTTCACTCACACTATTTTTGTTTTGTAAATGTATTGTCTACCATATAGCTGACATTGTAGAAGTGAAAGGCATCACCTCTGTCCACAAGAACATGAAAGATGAAAAGCCACAATTTCCAGGTAAAAAGTAGTTTGCAATAGTCAATGTTTCAGTTCTTCTCGTCCAATTCCTCAGGCTATTTTTGCCAGGTTTCCTGTTTATATCATCATTTTTTCTCATATCCATATTCTTCAACAGAATGATATGTTTTCCTTTGAGCAGGATTTCCCAAGAAACCTTACTATATTTTACAAATACGCACAAGAGCAGACTAACACTTATTGAGTACTTTCCCGTTGTTGAAATCTGTAAGTGTTTTACGTGTGCTGTTTCAATTCATCCTCACAAAAATTCCTGTGGGTTAGATTTTATCAGTTCTCTTTCAGCAGTTAGAAGATTGAAGTCAAGGAGGTTAACTTTTCAAAGTTTACAGAGGTGCAAAGTTTGGAGGCAGAACTAAAACACAAGTTAATCTAATGCCAAAGATCTTATCTTTTTTTCTTCTTTGTCCTAACATCCTATAAATACACTGATAATCTAATGTTGGTATTTCACATTTTAATATTTTTGGACTGTGAATATTTAGTATTTAACACCAGCAGCAGCAATTTTTTGAATGAATTATGAGTTAAATTTGAGAACACATTTCTAAATGTGTCTAAATTAAACCAGGAAAATATCACAGCGTTTTCTAGATCCTGCATGATTCTCTCCCTAATGCGGCTGGCCTTCCTAACAAAGTGAATCTAAGATTTTACCATAATTTCGAAATGGTGAACCTAAGCTTCAAAAATAAACATTGTTTACGCAGTCATGAGATCTATATTCCTAAAATGAAAATGTCATTGTGTCCTTTCACTACTTAAAAAACCTTTGTTTTCAAAACTAATTTCAAATCCCATAGCTTGATTTATAAGTCCGTTCCCTTTAGCTTGGTATTGAAATCCCTTCCTGATTCAGCACATGACCACGTTCTTCTTCTATTTGCACCCTGTAGTCAATATTTCAAACCTATGAAGTACTTGAAGATTTTCAAACATCTTATGGCTCTAATTTGCCAAGCCATTAAATGTATTGCTTGTGAAATATTCTCCCTTAACCTTGCTTTAATAAAGAATACTAATATTTAAGCTAAAAACAGAACTACCATTTCATCCAGCAATCCCACGACTGGGTATCTGCCCAAAGGAAAAGATGTCATAATATGAAAAAGACACATGCACACACATGTTTTTCACAACACAATTTGAAATTGCAAAGATATAGAACCAATCTAAGTGCCCATCAGCCAATGAGTGGATAAAGAAAATGTAGAATGTATACACCATGTAATACTACTTAGCCATAAAAAAGAAATGAAATAATGTCTTTTGCAGTGACTTGGATGGAGCAGGAGGCCATTATTCTAAGTGAAGTAACTTAGGAATAGAAAAGCAAATATCATGCTCTCACTTATAAATGAGATAAGCTATGAGGACGCAAAGGCATAAGAATGGACTTTGGGAACTTGAGGGGAAGGGTAGGAGGGAGAGATGATAAAATATTACATATTGGGTACAGGGTACACTGCTTGAATCACAAGTGCACCAAAATCTCAGAAATCACTGCTAAAGAACATATCCAAGGAATCAGAAAACATCAGTGCCCCCCAAAACTATTGAAATAAAATTTAAACAAAAGAAGAATACTAATGTTTTAGTATGTAGCTCAGGTTTCATTTTTTTTTTCTAGCAGCATTTCTAATTTCTTTTCTGTGTGCTGCACTCACACGCAGATAAGACTCATGCGTGTGCACACACACACATACAGACACATACACACACAACACACCCACACCAGTTTGGGTGGTATTCCCTATTCCATGTGCTATGTCTTAATGCCCTTATTCTTACTGAGTTCTAATTCTTTTTATTTACATTTCGACATTTGCACTAGGCCTTTATTCTGAAGAGCAGCGACTTTATTTCTTTCTAGTGCCTAATACATTGTCAGCTAAGAATAAGCATATAATATAAATATTTAGTAAAAACAAAATAAAAAAATACTGCCTCTTACAATATATCATTGTCTCCAACAGAGGCCTATAAATAGAATCCACTTGAGTATTTCATTGTAAAACAGTGCTGACTTCTACAATTAAAAGACTTTTACTTAATATTGTTAAAACACAATTTTACAGCCACTGAGGAGTTAAAGCTTTATTTATATAGTAAAGCCAGAAAATTTAGAAGAAATCTTCAGCCACTAGTTTACCACTGAGAGTACTAACTGTAGCCTAATGGAATTTATGAGCAGTTCTGAAGAAATACTTTATTTCCTCACAGAATCGCAAGGCTGGAAATGAACCAGAAAGGTCACGAGGTTCATCTCTCATGTTTAAATCATCCCACAGAGATGAGAAACTACACTATTTATAAAAACCTGCAGAAAGTAGATATGACAACTTCTCTTTGTAACTGATTCCAGCACTTCACACCTTTCACCCTGAAAATCTTTCCCTAAATGTAACCGAAATTTCTAATGCTAGAGTGTAAACCTGTCTGCTATTGCACGATCACTGATGAAGCCTGAAACTAACAGGTTAGTCTCCCTTACGTTAGAAACTACCATACATTTGTGCAGTGTAGCCTAATACTGGACCCCTGAATACTTCTTTTGTCAAAGGTTAAACAGGCATTTCCAAAATAGTATTAATCTTTGTGACACCTCTCAGAATTTTTGCGAAAGACATCAGCCTCTCTATAGAACAGCCTTCTAATTACCACTCTGGCCCCTCAACAATCCCTTTCCCCCAAAGCAGTCATATTGTTATGCAAACTCCAAAGGAGACAGAAGAAAAATATCAACTGATCAATGAAATGAAATCAATAGATCACAAAATGATAAAAAATTTAATATTTTAAAGTAAAATAGATGAATGAATGTGAAGTGTTTCACTCAGGCAGAGGAGGAACAACATAGAAAAATATTGTTTGTTAGGAAACCATGACTTTATCATGCCCATTTCATAATATTTCAAATTATTTTGTGCCATTTTATTTCAGAACTGATTCAGATATAAAGTTATATTGCAACTAGTTATTTCACTCATAAAATGCTTACAATAAGAGCGTCTACCTCATAGGGTTGATGAAGATTATAGGAATTTAAAAAGCCATTGCAGTCAGTAGATACTCAGTAAATATTGGTTGGTATAATTCATAGTGTTTATAGTAGCATTGATGATCATTTTACCTTATTTAAACATATTAACCATATTGTATGATTTTAATTTCAAAAAAGTCCTGAAATGACTAAAAATATGGTCTTACAGAAATAAATAAAGTTCCATTTTTATGTCTTGGTTTACCCCAGTTTTATAAAAGTGTCTGCTATGAATAATTAAAATACATCTGTCTTGTGTTATGAATTAAGTATAAATATTAATTAATAAAACAAAGATTAAATACAAATTTAATTAAGATATTTTATGTTTCTTAATGTCCTTGATATAATTACACACAACTTACTATTTTCACTTTATGTTCAATATATAGTAATTCATTTTCAACTTCACTTTTTACCTCTACTTTTAGTCTTCTTTGTAATCTGCCTCATATTTTCAATTTCCACTAGAGCTCAACCTTTAAGATCTTCTAAAATACATGTTGGTAGTTCGCTTCTTTGAACCTTACACAAATTTTGCATTCATATGCTTTAAATATTAATATTATTTTTGAATTTTGCTGATTTGTTATAGAATTCCAAATTTAAGTTTAATCTTACTCACTAAAACACTTTCTAACTTGAAAATCTCACCTATATTTCTTGTATTTGCAAACACTCTATTCTAAAATATAAGCCATTTTGTTCACAATTTCATGCTTTAACATTTTCCTATGAAAGGTGGGACAACACTTACACTAATATGGTTGTATATTCAAGGCACAGATGGGGAGAGTTGGAAACCAAAGGAAATGAGCTGATAATAGATCAGGTAAGATGTTTTTTACTGTAAGTACAAGAAACCCATTTCAAAGTGGCTTAAGACATAAGGCAATTAATTATCTCACAAAAGAGAAAAAGTACAGCAGTAGATTAGCTTCAGGGTTGATTAATTTGGTAGCACAACCATGTCATCAAGGTTATTTCCTCTTTCTGCTCTGTCATCCAAAGAACTGAAACTTTTTTCCTTGGGCTAGCTTCCTTTATGCTCATAAGATTATTTATAAGTTTTGAATATCTTACAATATGAGGACTAGATAATCTCAATACCCTTCTCCAACAAAACATCTAGAAATGCTAGATAAAATATGACAAAGAAAATAAATGTACTCTTAGAAGATAAAACAGCATACTGGAAAATAAGAGAAATCCTTGAGGACAAACATAAATAGAAAGATAAAAATTAGGGGTGTAAAACAAAACCTCAGAAATACTTTCTGGGGGCTTTGGTTTTTAAGGGTTTCTCTGAAAAAAGAGGTAAGGACTGCACCTGTGCAAGGTCGAGCTGAGACTGAAAAAATTGTCTAAAGTCAGGACTTCAAAGTGCTACATATTCAGTGATAGGATGGCCCTTAAAAGGGTCCTCATCAGGAAAAATTAAATAAAATTATCGGTCTTGGCCTAGGCTACGGGGGCAGAGGGAGAGTGGGAGTCATTTAAGAATGTCTAATGACATGCCTATGATCATAGAAACTCCAAGCTGACAAACAGCAGAAAGTGACCCTGCGGTGGTGGTGAAGAAGGTAGGGTGGCTGAGAGAACAAACGAATAGTCTTCCTGTATAGAAAGATCCTGTCCACTGGCACCACAGGATTCCCACACATAAGGAGTGCCAAAATAAATTTTGCAATTAAGCTACACACACAGACACACATGCCCAAAACATCATCAGTGAGAATCAGCAGAAAGAACAAATAGCAGATTTAGGGTACTTTACAAACAGACTTATTGGATATAGAATACAAGGTAGCTATGTTGAAAACATTAAAGAGATAAGCAATGGAGTTTAATATATGTGAAAGCTACAAGGTTCTATTAAAAAAGACTCGAGAGTTTAAGAGAACCAAGTAGAAGAAGCTCTAGAATTAGAAAAAAAAAGCAATTAATGTAGTGAATTGGTTGAACAACAACAGATTAAATATAGCTATAGAAAAAATGAAGTGAAAGATCTGCAATACTAACACATAAGACACATAAGCAAAAAGAGATAGAAGATGTTGATGTTTAAGAAACATATAACAGAAAGAGGAACATTCAATTGAAATTCCAAGGACAGTAAATGAGAAAGTTATTATTTTAAGAGCTAACAGATTAAAACTTTTACAGAATTGAAGATAAGAATGTTCAAATTTGGGGAATACAACTTTAGGCAAAATTAATGAAAATAACTCTAAAAATGGAAACATCACAGTGAAATTGCAGAGATGATTTTATAAACAGCTATGGAGAAAAGGTAGATTGCCTACGAAGAAAAAGATACATGAGGACACTTTAAACAGTAACAACTAGAAAATAATGTACCATACACCTTCAAAGTTCTTAGGAAAAAGTATCTGTAAACTCAGATAGCCATCTTCAGATAAACAAACACAAAATTTATCAGGTGAACTTCAGGACAAAGAATAGTGAACTCAGAAGGAAAGAAAGGTAAACATGAAGAAATGACGAGAAGAAACAAATATCCAGGTAAGTCGAAAACAACATTACTACATAAGCAGTACATTAAGAGACAGTAGAGTATACTGATTCAAACATGTTTTAATACAAGCAAAGACACTAGGACAGTTTCTGGTACAAAGTAAGATGGTTCTTATTGCTGTTGTTACTATTACTACTATTTAAAAATATTAATGATTAATTTGAAGGGCAAAAACACCAAATTAAAATACTGAACTATAAAACTAATTAATATTGAGGTAGGAGATTGGTGCTAAAATATTAAAGATATATTTTTAGGTATGTAAAAATGTGGATTATTTTGGATTTATTTAGTTAATTATACAAACTAAAATTAGAACTAAAAGGAAAGAGATGGAAAAAGTAAATGTCCACCAGGAAACAGTCTGGATTAATTTTGAATGTATTCACCTAGGCAGAAAAGGCATGACATCTCTGAGAGGTAAATGTGAGACTAGCCTCAATCTTGACATGACAGCAGTCAGCGACAAAAGGCACAAAATGTAGTGTATGCAGGTTCTAATGATGACAGCTTGACTTAAAAATAGTATGTCGAAACAAGTTTCCCAAGTGTAAGAGGAACAGTAAGACATTTTCAAATACAGAAGAAAGCAGACAACAGAGTAGTCAGAAACCTTTCTTAAAACACACACACACACATATTCAATAAAGAAATTTAGCTAGTTAATAATCGCATTTTAAAAAATTCCTAGAAATTTCTCCTAGAAATGGAGAATCTATAGTGAAAATAACCCCGGATAGGGCTAAAACCTTTTCAACATAAACGGAGAGTAAATTACTGTGGGACTCACGGTAGAACAGAATGTCAACGCTATAACCCTTTACAAAGCAGTAACATGCAGATAAAAAGGAAAGAGAGGGAGGAAGACGTGTTAGTATGGCAAATGGTCAACTAGTACTGTCTGAAATCTAAATGAGTTGTTAAAAATTATCTCAGCACCTATATGTATATATATTTGCTTATATTTATATAGTTAATTTAAAATTCATTTGTTTTGTGGTTATAAATATAAATCTGCAATCAACAATTACTTCCGTTTCATTTTAGTCTCTTTTTTCTTCTGTTAAATTATAATTAAATGGGAGTGGACTTTCAGTGAAATAGCATGTAAACAACAATCCAATATTTATAAGAGTCTATCATTCTATCTATCTAACCTTTCTCTCATCTATTCTCTAATTTATCTATAATCTATTTTGATAGGTGTCCATGCATAGAAAGATACTCTGAATTATATTAACTAAATACATAAAAGCAGGCTTACAAGGTAAGGATCTGAGTGATGATTTGCTTTTTCCCTTGACTTTTTCAGTGGCTTAAAATTTTTGCAATAAGTATATATTACTTTTATCAAAACAAAATATGCTGAAATGGTATTTAGAAACAAAAGCATAGAGTTTATTACTTATTTGATCAATTTAAGAATAGTATGTTAATTTCAACCTTTAACTGTTGTTACACAATTGGTATAATATATTTCCTCCAATGGTAATTTGAGATTTGTTAATAACTATTGCATAATCTCTCATTTATCATCTAAATGAAGACAGAAAACCAGGGACAAAAATTATATATAATAACTTCCTCTTAAATGTCAAAAGATAGGGGTAGGAAAGCTTAAGCAATATATAAGACATGTGAAAGACATACATGCATGCGTATGTTTATCATAGCACTATTCACAACAATAGCGAAGACATGGAATTAAACTAAATGCTCATCAGTGGTAGACTGGATAAAGAAAATGTGGTATATACACACTATGGAATACTATGCAGCCATTAAAAAGGACGAGATAATGTTCTTTGCACCAACATAGATAGAGTTAAAGGCCATTATGCTAAGTGAACTAACACAGGAACAGAAAACCAAATAATGCCATGTTCTCCCTTATAAGTGGGAGCTAAACATTGAGTATATATGGATATAAAGAAGGGAACAATACACACTGGGGCCTACTCGGGGGTGGAAGAAGGGAGGAGGGTTAGGATCAAAAAACTGCTTATCAGGTACTATGCTTATTTACTGTTGGCAAAATAATCAGTACATCAGACCTCTGTGACACACGATTTACGTATATAACAAACCTGCACATGAATCCTTGGACCTAAACTAAAGGTTAAAAACAATAATAATAACAATCACATAAAAAACAAAATAAAATAACATTTTTGCCTTTTGAAAAAAATGTGATTCATATTTAAGTTCTTATACAGCAGAACTATGACTAATTGACTTTGTCTTTTGGCAGTGAAATCTACAACCAAGTTGTTGATGTTTTTGTAATCCTAGCATTTGGGAGGTCAAGGCAGGAGGACTGTTTGAGGCCAAGAGCTCAAAACCAATTTAGGCAACAGAGTCAGACCCTGTCTCTATGAAATACAATAAGAAAAAAGAAAAAAGAAAATTAACTGGGTGTGTTGGTACATAGACACAGCTACTCTGGAGGCTGAGAAGAAAGAACCACCTGAACTCAGGAGTTCAAGGCTGAAGTAAGCTATGGTTGAGCCACTGCACTTCAGCCTGGACGACAGAATGAGACTCTATCTCAATAAATAAATAAATAAATATTTAAAAAATTGAAAAGCAGTATACATTACTTTTTGAATAGTTGGGGTAAAAGTAAAATTTTTCAACTTATAAAATAACATTCAAATTGGAATGCAAACTGTGCTTTCACTAAAATTAAAATATTTTGCCAGTTATTCACTCATCATAACTAAGAGTAGCTGGGGTCCTATTTGAAATAACTATAAATAATCTAAGTTAAAACCTCAAAATGATCAAAAATAGTAAAAATGTATCTTGGATAAAAGATTAGATAGAGTCTAAAAACTAATTTGACCACAAGGGAGGTGTTCTGTAGCAATAAGATGCTTTGAAAGCATATATGTCATGAAACTAACGAGGTATGTCATGAAACAAAGTAGATAAATCATGACATGATGGTATCATTTAAACAGGATAGTTTGGAAGGAGATGTCAGTGCTATTTTAAGTAGTACATTTTCAGTCTCAGATAATTTTTTTTTTACCAAGAATATTAGTTAAAAGTACCTGCAAATCTCAATATCTAAATCACTATCTAATTGAAAGCATAATAATTATAATTTCCACACATGATTTAAGATAGCTACATAGTATATAAATGACAGGTCATCGTGATATACTATTTATTGAATGACTCAGCAATAGCAGTTTTGTCCAATTCCAATGGGGAAATACACCCCAGAGTGTGTGCAAAGCCATCCATTGACATATAGGTACAAATGGTAACATTTCTTCATTTATTTATATCTTATACATTTCTGGTTTGGGGTGTTTCGTAATGTAGAGTGGGGTAAATATAAAATAAATAAATGTATATACATTGGATGTACAGTGTAAATAATTTTCATGAATCAGGATAAAAAATTTACCACCATTAATTAAAATAAGATTGATTCCCAATACGACTAAAAATTTGGAAGTTATTACTCCACTGTACTGAGAAAAATTTTAAGGCAATGTCTAGTCAGTGCTGATAAGGGATACCATGATGGTTATCTAGTTGGTAGAAGAACAAAGTATGTTATTGGAACACTAATAGTTAGGTTCGAACCTTACTATACAGCATTCTATTCTAGGCACTGGCAAATATTCTTGATTAATTTATATGGAGAGTTTCTTTGCTGCTATCTTTTCCTTTTCAATATGGCATGACTCTTATCATTTTCCAAGACAGGCCACATTTATTTGCCCTTTTGTCCTTACCCCTGAAGCTTTAGAAATAGTATGAGTCTCAAATTAGTGAAAGGGAAATTATCCAAAGGAACATTCAATCTTACTGCTCTATTGTCTTTTTTTTAATACATACTAATCATACCATAATTTTTAGATTTATAGTAAGGTAATATTTATTACATCATTATTTAAATTTTTAAAATAGCCACTGCATTTTTTTTGTTTCTGTAATTTAGGAATATTGACCAACTAGTAGGAAAGTTGCAAAATGTATTAGAATTTAAAATAACATACTTAAAAGAAAAGCAATTTAAGGTATAAACTACTGTTTTCTTGGCAAATTACAAAATGAAAGTAATGAAAAACAAATGTTATTATATCAAGAATTTAAACAGTTTATTTCAGGGCATTTTAGAAAACTTAAGTTGATGATCAGCTTTTTGACAATTAATTTGAAATGACAGTTTGAAAAAAAATAGGAATAAGTTTAGAATTAGGAGAGCCAGGCAGGAGTTTCTCCCTCTGGCCAAGGGTTAAGACATCTGTTCTGACTTTATGAAAACATACTGTTGAGATTTAGTTGCAAAAGGATTCCTTTATAGAATTCATATTTAGCTCTCTACTTTTCATTTATTGGAAAAGTTTCCAAAAACTACAGAGGGTTCAAATGCAATGAGCAAATATTAGATCATCTACAGTTAACATAAATTAAACTGTAACTCAGAAATGTTGCTGAACTGAATGAAGGTGTCTTGATACATTTCCATACAAATCTATCTTTGTTCAAGATAAAATATTACACTGATGAATGCCTCAACAGCCATGGAAGAGCAGAACCCTGACAGAGTAATTCCAATCATCCCTCTCAACCAGTTTCTGTCAATGAACACACATCACTTCTCCTAGGCATTGAAAATCCTAAGTGATGTCTCACAAGGTGAGTCTACAGATCCATGATTTTTCTCAAAGTTTAAGAATCTACCTGGAGATTACATGAATCACTTGAGAGGCAGGACACCAAATTCATCTTTAAAACAAACAAAGTTGTGCTAATTATTCAACCCTTCCACCCTGCAAAATGATTTTTCTTCCATTTTTCCCAGAATTAAAAATATATATGTACTTCTCTATTCTAATAAGCTTTATGCCGAAGTATTCTGCAAGTCTTTTTACAAATTTCATAATAATAATTAAAAGAAACTTCATATATAGTAAAATCTGTCATCTATCATTTATTTCGTATATTTTAAGTAACTAATTTCAGTAAAAGATTTGTTAAGCCAAACAAAAATATTTAAAATTTTATAATATAGACGCTTGTTCAATTTCTGCGTAAATTTCATTATTTCCAGGAAATGAAAACTGTGACAGATATTAATATATTTGTTTCCAAATTTTGATAAATATTCACATTAAACTATTTCAAGAATTTATACTTTTAAAATCTATTTCTTATTGTACTTTATATCATAGCATGCTTTCAATCCTAACCATCTTTTTTAGATAATTGAATGTATTGATATACATATGATTTAGGAAAAGTTAGTTCACAGATTGTCTTTGTAAACATGCTTCTACTTTAAATACAGTCATCCACCATACTGACCAGGTGATTGGTACAAAGGAAATTAAAGAAACTTATTCTTTAAAGAAAGCTTACTTTCTTACTTTAATAATTAAATACATTTTTATTTTGTTTTTTTTTCCTTTGGACACAGTGAACTAAAAATATAAGTTAAAGATTAGTAAACTGGTAAAGAATGGGGAGTAATATGTTCTTCTTCTAGGTATGTCCTGAAGTGCCCGTTATGTGTTGTAGTTCATGGAGTTTGGGAAAAGCAGAATAGCATCTTGTTATCTATGTAACACTAGCGTCAGAATCTTGCAGCCTAGATGATCTTAATCAGGTGTCCTGAATGGTTTGGGAAAGCAGAAAGAGACTGAACCCATCAAAAACAATTTTGTCAAAAAGTGATTGACAGATTTACAATGTAACAGTTATCACTTATTAAAGCCTTTCTATATAGCTGGGGTTATAACTAAGTGCTTTAATTGTATTTTCATCTTTAGTCTTCAAACATGATTTTGTTGCTGATAAAACTATTTACAATCCACAGATGTAGAAACTGGTAGATGCCAGGACCGGGGTTCGATTCCAGGGATGCCTTCTTTAGAAAGTCTGCTTCCTCCAAGGCCCTGACTCTCACAATAAGCTGTAATTCTACTTCCCATTGATTATCAGGACATTTTCATAAGGTTTTGATCAATCTTGATTGAAATCATCAATATTTCATTTCTGAATCAAAAAAGCTGAGGATCCTTTTTACCTCAGTGGATCTCTATCATAGTGCTTCATCCTCAAAACTATTTTGAAATAAGCAAGCCATTTTCCCCTTCTATGTTTATTATCTGTACTCAATATCTAATTTTGAACACTTGTTATACTTTAGAATTTTATTTTTAATTGTACTCTGTAAGTGTGTCATATTTCTATCCAATTTTAAACACTGTTGGAAGAAAATTTTTTTTCATTAGTTAAGAAATTGATATGGAATTATTAAGGCATTACTAGTAATAAGTCCCCTGTTCACAATTTAGGAATCACTGGAATCTTCTATTAAAAAGCTATCACCAATAATTGATAAGACTTAGGTTTTACTTTCTTAACACAATAATGCAATTTTTCCTATGGATTACAATCTGAAGACTTGCTTAAATTCAGATTAATGCTATACTTATTTATTCTTAAAGCAACCATTTGATTTTTTTCAAAGGAGAAGTATAATGGGATTGTTGACTATAAAACAAAAATTAATGCTTTTACTGAAATTTTTTTTATATATTTGTCTACAAATAAACTGAAATTCAAAGACCAAAACACATTTAAAAGACCATTCTTCTCCACATGATATTCCATTGGAAACTGCTGCAGCGAACATAACATTAGTTGAAGAAGCATAACACTATAATCAAGCATCTGCTTGCCTTTCTGCATTGTGTATACAACAGAGATTTGTTGTACTTTTAAAAAATATTCTCAATAGGTTTCTGTGTTTATAAAGGTCCAGAAATAATCTTCAGAACTTATCCTCCATATGGCGCCAGGAAATCTGGCATAAGAACCTTTCTGACACAAAGGATATACAACTCTCTTATTTCAAAATATCAATAATTTGCCACAAAGGCAAAACTATCAAGCAAGTGTTAGAAACACCTCAGCTTCTGTTCAATCTCATGAAAACTGATTTAGTTGCCGGTACATGTCAACTTTAATTATCAAAAATGCATAAAAGACAGCAGCACATTCCTTCCCCATGCTAGTTGTAAATGTTAAATACAACTTCAATTATGTTTTTAATACTAAATTCTTTAAGACTTACGATGTGTTCTTGTCCTTCAGAGGGCCAAAACCATGAAGTGCTAGATAAGCATGACCTACATTTTGGTTCTGATGTTATATACACAAAAGAGGAATAAGTGAAGATGTGCAGTGCATGTGTCTGGATAATTATTGTATGGATAACTAATCTGGTTAATCAAGCCCCAAAAACCTCATGGGAAGTACATATTTTGGCGTTCTTTGTGCAGAATTTACAAATTTCACAATTCGCTTTAAGTATCTTCTGCAATTCATTTCTCCTGTGTAAATACAATTAGAGTCAATATCGGTTAAATAAACTAACAAGGTATGGAAAATGCTGACAATTTAGTACTTTCACTGTATTCTAACTTCTTTAAAATTACATTCCAAAATTTAGTGAATAACTGAAATAACAACCTTTAAGTCTCGATATGCTCATCAGCACATATTTTCATATTTAAGATTTAATAAATATAACCTTTGAAATATGTGAAAACATAATATACTATATTTAATGTGTGAGTAATATAACTCCTAAATAAATTGAAAGACTTCACCTTCAATAGTCAACCAACTAAGTATAATGTGAATTACACAAAACCTACTTGCTATTCAATACAAGGAGATTATTTCTGCTCCCATAGTAGCAAAAAGTAGTTTACATCCTTCTAATGGCAAAAAGGGATTAACTTGCTAGTACGGTGTGAAGGAATAATATGGTTCCAAGTATGTATGGTTCCTTTAACCTAGTCAATACACATTGCCAGATATTTCAATTAATGTGTACCAAGGTCACAAAATCAATTTCTTATCAGCCAAAAACACTCATACAGTAAATTTTATTCTGAAACCATAATCTCTAAATTAAATCTGTGTACCTAAAAAATACAGTGCAGTCAGTCAGTCACTGGGTTTTCTCCCTGATAGCATTTTCACAAATGGCACAAGACTTTGTATGCTATATTTAGACTACAATGTTTGGTTAGATTCTAATCTTCCTAGAGAAAGTCATTATCTCTTTTCATGGCAAATAAAGGACCAAAGTGTTAATTTCCTCCTTAAAATAAGTACAAAGTTTGAACAGTTTTAACATTCTGTCTTTCGGCAACTTATTTGGGAACTTTCAAACAATTATAAAGAGAATCTATGAAACTGTGCACTAATCCGGATTTCTTGGTAATATAAATTATGTATCTGAATGTAAGATTGCAGAAAAATCATGTTAATATGGAAAACAGCATTACCTTGCAATAAATCCCATGCAAAAGGACTTTTCAGGAATTGAGCTTGTCTGACCAATAACACTCAACATAATCACATTTTTAATGAAAACTCTTTGACTTGAACATAAAATATTGTCTATTAGATTCAAGTGTTAGAGTTTGTTCCCTGTAGTCCAACAGCCCTGAAAACTTTTTTTCCTCCTAATACTCTCATTCTTATCCTACTCACAACTACACATAAAAGGATAATAATTTAAGGTTGGTGCTTTTCATCTATGCTCAATGGCAATGGACAAAATAGTTAAGGATAAAAGAATATTTCAATAATCTTGCCTCAATGTTTTAATATGCAGAAAAATCACAATTTTTATGCCAGACAAATTTGATTTGTTCCATTTTTTATCAATCCAAATGATTGATACTTTTATACAAAACCTATATAATATATACTGTACAGTGGTGTTCTGTCATACAGCTGACTAACAAACTATACAAATCTATGTAACTTCAGACCAATTGATGTTTGATGGTTGATATAACAGATGATATTAAATTATATCTTGGGCAGAAAGGAAGTAGAAAATTATCCTGGATAATACATTTAGAATTTCTTATTTTTTTCTACATTCTCCTAAACATGTAAATTTTAGTTGATTGTAACACTGCTAAACAGTAGAAAAATAATCTTTTCTAGAAGAAGAAAGTAACACTTAAGGAGGGTTAAAATACGTTTTTTTAATTTAAACCAAGCATTTTTCGAGGATGTAGACAATATTTTATTTATAATCTTTATATATTGGGAATACAAAAGTTCTCATAAAATGACTTAAAGTTGTAGAGAGAAGGAATACTTTATTTCTTCCCAGTTGGTTTATGTGATCATGCATTCCATTTTAATCAAATTTAGGGCATGATAATAAACAAAATAAATTTTGTAAAATATGAAATTGTAACAGCATAACGTCTTTCACCTTTACACCTAAAATAAAAAATGATTAAACCTATAAAACCTCATCTTAAATAGTTTACTGAAGAATAAATTTAGCTCTACATAAAGTTGTGTTTATGAAGTTTGGTTCATTGGAAGTGAATGATAAATGTGAGACAAGCATTATGAATAACACATGGAGTAAAAGGAGTAAAATCATTTTTGTAATTAAAAAGAACTTAAAGTACTAATATGATTCTAAGCAAAAATTCCTTTTTTTTTTTTTTTTTGAGATGGAGTCTCGCTCTCTCACCCAGGCTGGAGTGCAGTGGCAGGATCTCGGCTCACTGAAAGCTCCACCTCCTGGGTTCATGCCATTCTTCTGTCTCAGCCTCCCAAGCAGCTGGGACTACAGGTGCCCACCAGCATGCTCGGCTAATTTTTTTTGTATTTTTTTAGTAGAGACGGCGTTTCACTGTGTTAGCTAGGATGGTCTCGATTTCCTGACCTCGTGATCCGTTCGCCTTGGCCTCCCAAAGTGCTGGGATTACAGGCATGAGACACCGCACCCGGCCAAAAATTTCATTTTTCTAAGTGCCAGTGATTTTACACTTCCCAGAATTTTTGTGAAAAAATCAAAATCATATTTGATACATAAGATCCAAAAGAAAGTAGCAAAGCGATTCTTGGGACTCTGAAGGCTGCCTCAAAAACAGACCATTACAAGGCATTAGTGCCAATATTTCAGCTAACTCTGTCTTAGGAAATGTTACTTCCTTATTCCTGAAAATGTTCACAAAAGCAATAAATAAGTCAATGAAAATTCAGACTTGCATAGTTCATCCCTTAAAATGAAGTAGGAAAACAAAGATATTACAGAGCAAACCAATGTAAAGTTTATGATACTGAGTTTGATCATTTATGCAAATTTTTCATTTGGCTATGATGGATGCTCTGTATTTACAGCAAAATATTTGAGATAGGATTACATCTGAAGTAATCCCATTTCAGCCTTATACAACATATGACACTCAATCAGATCTAAGTGCTTGATTCTTGCAAACAGAAATACCATTCACGATCTTTCAATAAATTCAGCATAGGTAAAGAACAATAAAAATGGGGCATCAACAAACCAGAATTGTCGCATTTTGTAGACTGAATTTTTGTAGTTTCCAAGGTTACAATAAAAAATAAGAACTAGCCATTCTCCTTAAAAGGGTAGTCATTGCTGGGATTTCCCAGTCACTAATGAAAAGCAGGCAGAGTCCATCGTCAGTTTAAAAATAAAATGAAATTATTTTTTCGTTACTAGGATTAATTACTTTAGAGAGCATGATTAAAAACAAACAATTATTACTGACAGATAAAATTTTTTTAAAGCCTTGCAAAGAAAGTGGCATGTGAATCTGGTCTTGGACAGTAACCAGGTTTATAATAGTCCCAGTATTGAAAGGGTCTAATTTGTCCTCTGAGCACACATATATTTGATCATCCTGCCTCATTAGTTGAGCCTGTTGCAAAATTATTTTGATACCTGGCAATATATATTACCCTCAGAATGAATAAATGTAGCTTTTGGATTTACTTCCTAGCTGAGACTACTGCCTCTCTGATCAATTCTACTTTTACCATTCCTGAACATAAACAGTCATTAAGCAAAGATCTTTTGGAATTGCAACACAAAGATCAGTTTCACTATATACCATTTTGTTTTAGTTGTTAGTTACATGGTAATTATAAAATCACATGAATTACAACCCTCCTGTCCCTTAAATGGATTTGTGCACCATCTTATTCAAAGGAGTACCCTCAATCACACATCACAGTGACTAAACCTTCCCAATAGGAGAGCAAATATAAAAATCATGGAAGTAACAGCCTTCTACTTACGTTTAATGGTTCAAGTGACCCCGGTATAGCACTTCTCTCACTGATCATATGACATTTAATGTCTTACTTTTCAGCACTGTAATGCAGGAGGGGTCTCAGAAAATTGATCCAGAAATTCCTTCTGAGGGAGGAAACCACCAGAGAAAATATGGAAAAAACGCTTCATTTATGTGCCAACTTCTACTGATTTGTAGCACCGGCCTGGTAATATTGACAGAAGAACTTTCAAGTCACATCCTGGCTCATCAGGAAAGAGTATCATGGTGTGCCAGGTCATAAGTGGAGATGAGATGAGTACAAAGAGTAGATAAAGCATCTCCTGCATTGGTCATGCCAGCTCCAGAGATCAGAGTTTAACACAACTATGTAATAAAGTGGAAAGGGCACTGAGCTTACAGGCAAGAGATCAAAATCCATCTGTTTCATTTTCATCTTTCAAATTGAGTCCAAAATCAAGGCTATTTGCCCAAGAATTTGTTGAACTGGAAAATGACTACAGTTCAAATACATGTATTACAATAGTAGAATCAAATAACTTTAAATCTTGTAGGGACATCAATAAAGATATTAGTCCAATCTGCTCATTTTAGGGAAACTAAGGCTTGGATGCTCTTTGTGACTTACGATGGGAATCTTAGTAGGACAGGGATAAAATATACATAACAAATTTGGAGACTTTAGCAAAGAAACATTAAAATTTATTATTAGAGAATCTAGTCACTGGAGCATAGGATACCAGGGGGATTTCAATTTGTAAGGATGGGTTTTGGTTGTTGGAGCATAAGATATAAAATAGGAGTCTGATAATTAAAACGTGGAGGATAATAGATTAATCTAGAAATTATTTTATTATTAATATGATATATCACAATATTTCTAATAAATTTCCCTTTACTTTAGACTAGAATTTGTCTCAGGAAAAAGATAAAGTAGTGGTTAAATGAAAGTAGATGGATGTAGAAATGGGAACTGAAGGGATTGACAGAAACTTTCTTCCAGTGGTCACTTGCCTTTCTGGCTGCATGGCATCTATTCATCCTCCTGATAACAGTCACCCAAATGTCCTTTTGAAAAGTACTTTCTCTCTTCTCACGATTTGAGTAGGTTTTTAGCCTAGGCTCTAGATATGGAGCCGCCTGATGTTAAGTCAGCTAATATATTCCATTACTACTTAAGGACATAAAGATTATAAAAAACTTAAATGTGTAAATAAAAGTGACAGGTTGTGAAGTAAACTATACTCTTCTTTCATAGCAGGATATCAATGGATATTCCTTAAACATAAACTGAGAAGTGAAGGCACAGGCACATTCCATGGAAGATAAGTGGTCTTCTGTGGTTTCTTTTAATTGAAGGCTCATGACTTTCTTAAGCTTTGGGAAATTAATTTATGTCTTTTATTTTATCCTCTGCTAAATTTTGCCTGAATCCTTCTTCAGTAAGACTTCTATTAGATGAATATTAGGCCTTCCATGGTTGGTCCTCTGTTTCTCAGTTTCGTTCTCTTATTTTCCATTTTGCTCTCTTATATTCCATCTTCGCTTTTTAGCTCTACAATTTGGGATGATTATTTTTCAGCCCATTGTTGTACATTATCTCATCAATTATCAGAAGATAAATATATTTTATAGCAGGTGAAAAAATACTTTAGGTTTGTTTCGCAGGATAAATCAAATTAGCCAATGAATTCAGGAAATCATTTGGGGTAAACACACAACACGGGGAAGAGATGATTACACTATTGCAACAACAAAAGTTACAAGTGAGTCACAAAATGAGTTTGAGTTCAATCAAATGAAGCAGAGGTTCTGCAACAATGATTAGCAGGTATGGACTCCATTACTGCATTAATGACATTTCAATGTAAAAATCGCAGACAAACCATGCAGTTAGGGTGAGAAAACACATTGATGATCACCTTGTTTAACCTTTGAGATAAAGCACAGGAGGAATATAAAAAAGGGTCTGGAACTAGATTAAAAAAAAGATTAAAAGAAGTGAAATCGGGATATAAAAATGGGAATGGTACTGAGGTGATACACTCAAGAATATCTTGACTAATGCTGTCCTGGTGTATCTTCCACAGATACATAAATAAATTGAATATTTGCAGCTTCCCTGTTCTATCTCGCAACCACCCTTGCAAGACAGAAAACCCAGGAATGGGAAACTTTAACCTCAATCTTATGGTGGTTTTTAGGCACTGGCTTGCATTACTGACAATTTTAGCAGCTTTGTATCTTGATACCTCTTCCTACGAAAGGAGAAGAATTAGAGAAAGAGTGTGGAAGAGGTTGAGCCATGCAAAATTTTGAGGTTATATCAAAGTAATAAGTTTTTTTTTGTTGTTGTGTGATAGTTCTTTTGTACATAGAATCCTCTTCTAAATTTTTGTAATTGTTTGGATGCAAAATTTTCCAGAATGTCTTTGAGCATATAAATCAGAGTGTTTTCTTCAACCTAAAAGTACGGCTTTTCTGGCAAATTTTTCTATTTATTCATCTAGGTGTTTATATTGTTCACTTTTCCTCAATGACTGGACTATCTTTAAATGACTCTCATATTTATAATTTAAAAAAAAATGTGATTATCACAGGTAACTTGCTCCAGATTTTGCCAGCTAGCCATTACCATCTCTGAAGTAAAAGAGATTTCAGAGTTTTCTGTAAACGCAGGTGGGTACAGTAATTTTGAGGCATTATTCTAGGTAACATCAGTAAGGAGAAGACAGAAAGGTGGCATCAATTTTCAGTCTCAAGAGTTGCTTCCAGGCAGATGACCAAGTTTTCTTTGAGAGTATTTTCTTGACTTTATCTGGAGACAAACAATGAGGAATAGAACGTCCAATCTGTGTAGCCTTTGGAAAACAATGCCTCAAACAGTCACCTAGATTTCTCTCCACTTCTGGGAAGAGGACAGGATCCCGCCACCACAGGGGAAAGCCAGACTCTTTGCTGCAGGGTTCTTTATGTGCATTGAACTGCCCCCTTTTGTGGCATTTGACGCTGCTTTGAGAATTTCACTCTAATCTGTGGACTTCTCATGGCCTCCCTCTGATTTCATTGCTTTTTTTTTTTTTTTTTTTTTTTCAATTCACTTATCTTGATGGAGATTGATGAACAGGAGTTAAACTCTTGTACTTGACCTACGCATTTTATCAAGATATTAAAACTTCCACTGATTCTTTTTTTTTTTTTTTTTTTTTTTTTGAGACAGAGTCTTGCTCTGTTGCCAGGCTGGAGTGCAGTGGCACGATCTCGGCTCACTGCAACCTCTGCCTCCTGGGTTCAAGCGATTCTCCTGCCTCAGTCTCCCGAGTAGCTGGGACTACAGGCATGTGCCACCATGTCCAGCTAATGTTTGTACTTTTAGTAGAGACGGGGTTTCACCATGTTTGCCAGGATGGTCGCTATCTCTTGACATGTGGATCTCTTGATCCACCTGCCTCGGCTTCGCAAAGTGCTGGGATTACAGGCGTCAGCCACCGCACCCAGCCAGATTCTTAAAATATCTTCATATATATATATGATTGTTTTGATAATGTAGCAGGGAAAAGGCAGCTGGGTGTAGGGTAGAACCAAAATAATTCATTTTATCTCAATGAGATTCACTTTCTTTATTTGCAAACCTACACCACAGAGTAGTTTGAGGGTTATATGAGGCAATTGTTGGTATATACTTTCTCTGGCAAATTACTTAATCTATAAATTGGGGATAATACCAGCCCTTACTTCAGAGAAGTATTGTGAGAATTAAATTTAAAAATTCATGTGAAGTGCTTAGAATAGTGTCTAGCTCACAGAAGTCACTAAAATCAACATCAATATATAATTTTTTTATTAAGCTGCAAACCTGAAACTTACTTAATAATTAAAGAGAGTAAATAAGGAAGAAGAGAAATAATGGGAACACAGATAAGTACAAGACTGGATAATTTACTTTTAAAATAACCAGGAGTTTACTAAGAAGTGTGCTGATGCCCTAAAAATTGGGACTATAGACAACTGACATTTCCAGAATAACAGAAATGTCATCAATTTTGCAAAATAAGGTTTGCAACCTTAAAATATTGACAAAAGAGTAGAACTATAATAAACAAAGCACAAAATTTGGACTCAGTGATTTTGGGGGAAGTATTGGAAGTGCTATCTCTGCTATTTCTTTAGTCACCTTTCTACCAGAATTTTCATGGAAAAGCAGCAGGAATTAAAATGTATGATAATCCACATTTAGAATACAATTTTTTACAAACAATTAGCCCGGCGTGGTGGCAGGCGCCTGTAGTCCTAGCTACTAGGGAGGCTGAGGCGGGAGAATGGCGTGAACCCAGGAGGCGGAGCTGGCAGTGAGCTGAGATCGCACCACTGCACTCTAGCTTGGGTGACAGAGCGAGACTCCGTCTTAAATAAATAAATAAATAAATAGAATACAATTTTTATTTAGTTTTACATTCCTAGCAGCTTCAAAATATATGGCAGAACAGGAAATGTAAGATGGTACAGTCACCGTGTTCACTTTGCATACAAAATGAACACAAGCTCTAGGAAAACCATATTCAATTTTTATTGTCATTGATCCCTTATCACTAATGCATATTATATGATACACATCTATAGTTATATCTATCTATCTATCTATCTATCTATCTATCTATCTATCTATCTATCTATCTATCTACTTACCTACCTATCGACTTTATAAACTGATGGTAGAGCCTGAAGTACAAACAGAAAATGGTATTCTTAATTTGGGAAAAAAATCAACATTGAAATAATGTCAACCCAGAAGGCATTTTTTTGTGCATAAGTAGAAAATACATTGTGCAAAGTCTTCTTCAAGATTGATTTAGTATAAAATTTTGCATAACATTTTTATTCTTAAAATTAGAACCCAGAAGCTGTGTGTTCATTTTTATTATTTCAGTTTCATTCTTCATCCTATTAGTTACTGGATATTACTTTTCTGGTTCTAAATATTCAATGAATCCATCTAGATAATACTGATTAAAAATAAATGAGGCTTCTACTTGAACAAAAATTTTAATTAGGTTTCATTATCGGTTACTTGGGAAAATCCAAAATCATATGTTCATATTAAACCCTACTTTAAGATTTCAAGAAATTTCTTAGTTGTATCTGATTAATTCTTGGTAATTATCCTGTTAGATAAACATGAAACAAGATGATTTGGAAAAATGATTCCTAAAACTTAGTCTGTAAAGCTCACCTTAATAAACCAGGTCAGCGAAGTCTTTGGTTTTAAAACTGCGGAACTAGTCAGCAAAACTCAAATCACACAGGCCCCTTTCCTTCTCTTTTCAAAGTAAATATTAACCTAAAGAAAGTTTTTACAATGGTTTATTGGTTTATTTTCCTCTTTCTATATACTGATGGAATGCGTAATATTGTTGAGTGGATACTTTTGAGGAAGTTCCACCTAATTATTGTGGTAGCTATCTCTACTGTAGAACCTTTCTTGTGAAGAGAGAAAAGAGGTCATATTTCTAGTACAAAGAAAAGAATTTCTGAAATTAGCAAGATATTGTATTTATTTGAATGAAGTTTACAGAAATCATGATCCTGGAAGGTAAACCCAGGGTTAATTTAGACTATAATCTCTTAAAGAGGTTACATTTCCCATTTAATACAGAAACCCCAAGGAAATATAAACCTCTCTTTAAACAAATTTGATACATGACTCTCCAGTAGCACATCTGAGTTTATACTTTTTCAAGTTTGCTGTAGTATTCGTTTAAGAAGTTCCTCTGAGATACGTAAAAATTCCCTAAGATTTTTAGTAACATATCTTGTACATGAAGGAAAACATACATATAATATTCGTGAGATATATACTTGTAATTTTTGAAATAATCCTTAAATATTACCTGAAAATCAGGAGCCGCCTCCTTTTGAGGATTGTAATTTAAAAAACAAGAAAGAGAGAACGAAGGAAAAGAAGCAAGGAAGGGAAGGAGGAAGGAAGACAGAAGGAAGGAAGGAAGGGAGAGAGGGAGGGAGGGAGGGAGGAAGGAAGGAAGGTATGAATGAATTATGAATGCTGGTCCGGGTACTACTCAACTCAATTGACTACTCCTAAATTTCAATACTTAAAAATAAAAGGACAAGAAAAGTTTCAGATGAACTACCAGAGGCTGATAATGTCTGATGAAAACTGAAAACAAATATTTTTAAAATGCTTAAGACAAAAAAGAAAGAAAGAAAGAAAGAAAAACAAAATATTTAGAAGCTACTATGAAAAATAGCTTCTCCAGAGGGACCTGAAGCAGATAGTTTTGATAAACTCTATATTCTGGGTGTGTGCCCTCACATAAGATACATATTTATACAATTTTAAGGCAATTTGTGAACTTCAACTTTGCTTATTTGTATAACACACTATCTCAGTGAATAAATAGACTAACTTTGGTGAGCAGACTATTTAATCCACTAGGATATGATAAAAATAAGCTGACAGACCATCTTTTTAGGTAAGCAAATTATACTGTTGTCATGCTAATTGCTTAGGGGTACCATTTTGTGAAAATGTCTAGTACGAAGGGGATATGATAAATATTGTAATTGCTAAAATAAGTAAATGATTTTGCCTTTTTCTCATTTTTTCAAGGTAGTTATGGTATTTTATCGTAGAGGAAAATGCTTGGTCTCTTCTTCAAAATGCACTGATATCTTTTAATTATTGTTTTTCTGCTTTGTAATGGTTATTTAAAAAAATGTTTGCATTAATAATTGCATTATGAATATATTTTCTAAATAAGCTGGTTTACCTCTAGGATTTGTTTCAGTAACATATTAGGTTTATCTTTGTTACTTTAGGGTTAGAGACATTAGCAATTTCCTTTGGAAGTGGAATTCTTCAGAATTCCACTTAACGTTAATTCCACTTATAATGTTTATAAGATAAATGCATGAAAATTATTCATTTATATTTCAACAAATAATGGAACATATACATCCAAATGAGAAGTAACAACTTGAAAGTCCATGCATTTATTACAGTCTGCTTGCTATTGCTCAAAACATCTCAAAAGTTTTCAAATTGTCTTTACTCCATGCTACTCATGAAAAAATGTCCCCCATATATTAGCTTATAACCATACAACGTTTTGAAAAATCATTTTGGCCATTAATTATTCCCTTTACTCATAGGCTGAAACCTAGAAGTTGAACATGTATGATATTTTTAAAGGAGTTCCAAGAATTTCATGCCAGATATATATCAGAGGGCATATTTGTTGAGAAGGCAATGGGAATTAAGTTAGAATGTTAAGGGCCTAGACTTTATTCTGTTGACAAAGAAGAGCCATTGGCAGGTATTAAGTAGCTGAGTTACATGATAAATTATGTCTATTAGGAAATGACTCTGTTAGGTAGAATAAACATGAGTTAGGAACGGTCAACCAACCAAACAAGTGGTAGAGCTAATACTTGAATCCAAGTCTGTTTGATTCCACAGCCTGTACTCTTAATCAATATGTTTGACTATAAGGCCTCTGTTAATTAATTTTCTGGACTCAGAACAGAGTAGATATTAGCTATTCTAATGTTGATGTGATTATGATAATGATGATCAAAGTGCTTAATAAACATCTGTTGAAATTAAAAAATGATTAAATTAAATAAATTCACTACGATTAAAGCTTATTTTGTAGGACCATGCAAAACAAATTATAAATTACTTGTTCAAAACTTGCTCTTTTAATATGTTTAGTGAGGTTGGGTTATTACTATAACATTTCTTTGGTACCTCTGAGAGAGACAAATTTTATGATAATGGCGATATTGAGGACAGAAAAAAGAAAACAAATTCTATTCCTCAAGAAATAGGCATCCTCTGTAGCTAATCTCCTGTCCAGTCATTTCATCTTGACATAATACCAATCTTAGAGAAAGATAGGAAAGGCGAGGAATCTCTTTAGAGATGAAAATGTCAACAAGAATCTTAAAACTCAAAATATAATCCAGACTATTCAGCAGTTGGGAATACAGTGTTTTAATTCTAAAGAGCATATTAACTATCCTGACTAAAAAAAGGTTAAAAACCTGTCAGTGAATTAATAAAAGGTGAAAAAGATGAAAACCACTGTTTGAACAGTTTTAAGAAGACACTATGAATCTCAGATAATAAATATCAAAACAAGTGTATATGGAGTTTTTTTAAAACAGAAAGGGAATTTAAGTTTAACATGAACCTAAGAAAGAAACAAATTCCCATTACAAATTATGTTCTGTGTGAAAAGAAATTGCAGGCCAAAAGGTCTTAAAGAATTTTTTTTCCAATGGAAAGTATTTTCTGCTTATTAGCTAGTTATTGACTTAGGCAGCAGGGGGAAAACAACTGCATTAGATAATGGAAGATGCGTTTTTAAAAGAAATCATTAGAAACGTGATTATAAGCTGGTTGGCTGCTAAAAGTCCAAAATGTGAAAATTTTTTTATGTTACTTATGCTAAGCATGACAATTGAAAAGTATCTAAATAACAAAAAGGCAATGCTGGTTATGAAGTACTATGGTACAATTTGTAATGATTAGTAGAAAAGCACACTAATTTGTGAGATGCAGTATTTTGAAGGTCACTCAACTTTACACTTGCTATAACGCCATTCAATTAAATACACAATACATTTCTAAGATTATTTATGAAAATAATTTTGTAATTCTTGTAAAATAGTATATTACAAATTCTGGCTGTTTATACAAGCAGAAGCGCCCGATTTAATACACCATTAAGTGAACTGCAGCTTTGCTGTACATTTTTTAAATATTCAACCTAATTATGATGAAGTTTGGTCTTACTAAACACGGCATATTTAATCTTTTTAAAGAGCCTATATAATTCAATCACAAGATACAACTTGTTTTTGTTGTAAGCAAACACATGCAATATTAACAATATACAATATCCTGGCTTAATTAGAAAAAGTTCATGTTATCCTAAATACATTTACATGCATAACACCACACAGCTATAATTTTAACTTGCTATTTAATTATATTTTAAAACTAATTTGTATGACCTAGTACTTTTTTCTCTCTCTCTCTCTCTCTTCTACACAGGACGTTGGTCTATGGATCCAGTTAAAACTAGATTTTACTGAAAATGAATTTAAAAAGATTGAGTGTGTTAGGGGGAGTGGAAGATTGGGGTAGAGATGACAACTACAGACACAAAATTACGTAAATTTGATTATCAGATGGTGTTCTGCTGATCAAATCAATGGGCTAAACTGCACCCTACAAGGATACTTTCTGGCATTCCGTCTCTGGACAGTAGCATAAAGTTCTATGATTATAATCTGCTTTTTCAGAAGATGATGTCTTTTCAAAATTCTCTCTTTCTCTTGTCATTTCCTATGCCCAGGGTATGCATGAGAAAACCATGAATCTCTTAATATCATCTCCAAATATAGGCAGTCAAGTACCTGTATATGTGGTATCATATACCATATAGGTATACAAATACTTATATACTTGGTATCATGTAAAGAGGGTATATGAAGGCGATACATAGCAGTATACATTTCGTGAACTCTTTTGTTCCCAAAACTGTTGACTATGCCCTCTACACCTGGATCTCCAGCATGAGCTAAAAGGAAATCTTTAATATTTGCACCAAAAAATAAGATATGCATGAAGTCTTTTAAAATCAGTAACAAGTATAAATTTTGACATGGGAAGTCAAACTTACTGTTTAGCTACTTAAGTGTTTTTTTAAATAGTATGAAATTAAACAGTATAACAAAACAAGTTAGTTTCTGGAGGACAGAAAAGCAGTCACATCAGAATTTAATCTTACAGTATAATCCAAAAGAAGTAATAAAGCTTGTTTACCTTCACAAATTGTGACACCATTTCCTGAAAATCCCATGTTGCAATAGCAGGCTTCAATTCCATTGCGTATTTCACATTTTGCATTTGGGAGACAAGGTGTCTTGGTGCAATTTTGAGTATAGGAACAATTCAACAAAGTGGAAAAAACCACTAAATAAAATAGAGAAATACACCTTTTCAAAAAGTAAAACAAACATCTCTCCCCATTGTTGAATTAGAGTATAATAAACATTAATTATCCTCTCTTTCTATCTAGATAAATGGATTATAAATTTTTCCCAAGAGAGCACTTAGCTAAGTAACAGCACAAAAGCAAGTAAGTAAAAGTTACTTTTAAGATGAAGGCTTTTTTTTTTCCAATTTCAACCTTTATCAAGTAAATCTCAATGAAACTAAAACGTAATAAACAACTCAGCTTTATAATAAAAACTGTGTTCCCAGATCAGTATAGCATGTTGATTAAGTGTTACCCTTCATTCTGAGGTGAGATACTTTGAAAGGGACCTGCCTGATTGTAAAGCAATTTCCCTCCTCTGGGAGTAATCCTGTGTAGAAATGAAGGTAAATTGAGTATTTGGGTTTTTGCAAATTCAAATCTGTGTTATTTTAAGATGACATCTTATCTAGGAGAACAGATGCACTTGCTGTTTTTTTTTTCTGTGTTCTAATGATTGCTTTCAATTTCAATTGTTTTCAATTTCAATTTCAATTGTTTTCAATTCAATTGTTCATAATAAAATTTATTTCACTGTTTTTATTTTCCATTAGGGGAAATTTAAAAACAAAACAAAAACAAAAAAACAAACTCAAGATTAGAGTCAAAGATTGATCTTCCAGAAATGGAACAGCACACAAATGTGAACAAAAAAAAAAAATGAAACAAAACAAGGAACAAGACTATACATCAGAGTTATTGAAATACATTTGGAAATTATATGTTGTGGACTGATAGGAAAAAATAATGAAAAGTACAGTCGGTTCCTTTTTTATTGTTTTACCAGGCCTACTCAAGAGTCTTGAGGACCAACAGCTATGAAGCATGAGGTCATTGTTCTGAAAACAGTCATCTAACATTAGTTGTCCTTATCAGGTACCAAGAGATTCTTAAGTATTCTGTTCTAAATCCCAGTGGCAAATAACTATGTATACTGACTAAGCCGGAATTAATTCACCCTCGGAGATGTCATTTACTATCTTTCTGCACAGTATGGTCAAAATGAAGCTCAAATCTGGCCCGGCAATCCCCTTAAAATGCCAGGAAACCTCTCATGGGTGTTAATGGTCTGAATTTCCCAAATTTCTTCGGGGCAGAACAGAAGAAAGGTGAAAGGGGATGCTGGACACTTCCTCAAGAGGAATAAAAAGGTAACATTCCCTGGACCTTGGAATATTCAACTTTAGAGTTGAAAGGTCAAGGAGAAAAACATCCTGAGAAGTACTAAATCAATTCTCCTGGGAGATTTTGCCAAATACACTTGCCATGTGAGCTCCACCTCTTAAAAAATCCAGTCCCCTACAAGGGATTGGTCCCTCCGACGACCTCGGCGACCAGGGGCGCTGAGCACTCACCTAGGAGCGGGAGGCGTTTCATTGGCGGTGGCCGCGGTGGTGGCGGTGGCGGAGAGCGCGGCGGGGTGAGTGCGGCTGTGGACCCGGGACCGGGCGCCGCTGGGCGGGCGCGGCAGGGTCCCGGATCCGTCCTCCGTGACGCGCCGGCTTCCTCCGGACACTTTCCGGCCTCTTTTGTGTGAGTGTGTGAGTCAAGCCCTGAGTCCGCTGGCCACGTCCGGCCTCCATCCCCTTTCCCCACTCCTCCTGGGCTCCATTCCCTGCCTAGTGACCACTGACCCTGAGCAATGTTACAGCCCCACTGAGGAATCAGTTTATCCCCAGGCGCAGCTCCCAGAGTGACACCCTAAAAGTGAGTACTTAAAAAGCAAAGGTCTCTGAGATCCACGGAGAGCCCCTCCAGAGGGAGCATCCAAAACTCAGTAAGTTTCAGGGGTTCTCTCTGACACCTAAATTTCAAGACATAGCCTTTTTTTTAATATACTCGCCAATAAATTTTCCTAAAGAACAATGGGTCAAGAAGTAGTCAGGAGACCTGAATCCATGCAAAGGGGCATGCCAGTGCTCAGGCCCCACCTTGCTGGGACTCAGGGTTGCATCGTGTAAAATAAGGATATAGTCTATTGTGTCTAGGTTAGATTGTGTTTTCCATTATCAACTCAATTTCAGGTAAAATTCACCTGTAGCCCTTCCTTACATCTGCAGAAAAATTGGTGCATCATATCCTTTGCATGTTAATATACAAGTCGATTACGTAGAAAGAGATCGTTCACATTGGAACATGGAAACAATTCTAGCTTAAAAAATTAAGAATAACTGGCAGACAAAACTAATGTATCATGACAGAAAATAGATCAATGGTTGCCCAGGGTTGGGATGCAGAAGAGGGACTGACTGCAGAAAGGCACAAGGAGAAATTGAGGTGATGATAATATTCTATATTTTGATTGAGGTGATGGTTGCATGAGTGCATGCATTTGTCATAACTTATCCAACTGTATTCTTAAAACTGGTGCATTTTATTGTATATAAGTTAGATGAATTGTGTTATATGTAAGTTTAAATAAAGTTGATTTAAAGAAAGGAAATGACTAATATTTTTGCCATCAACACAAGCCATTTTACCTTTCAATAGTCAGATCACCTTTGTCACATACCATTTCTATTCTGTTTAAAAAGTGACTAGTGCAAATTTACTTTATATAAAGAGCAGCCTCAGAAAGATGAACAGCCACAGCCCCCGGACTCCAGGGGGATTATGAACTACTGGGAAAACAACTAAAACTAGTCACAATCACACACCACAAAGTGACTTATGTATTAACAGCAGTCACAAGTGCTTATGTATTGACACGTTTATCTGGCTCTCCATAGCATTTTCCCAGACTCCTTCTAGGTGAATGTGGGCAAAAGTTCCTGAGAGTGGCACCATAATAGGTGAGACAAATGAGGAACAAAGGTGTTGCGTGACTTGCTCAGAGTCCACAGCAGCTCTTAGACAGCTGGTCTAAGTGACTGGCCTTGATTGGAACCCGGATTACAAGCTCACAGTCCATGTTCTCTATATTGGACTTTTTTTGAGACGCTTTTTTTTTTTTTTTTTTTTTTTGAGACGGAGTCTCGCTCTGTCACCCAGCCTGGAGTGCAGTGGCGCGATCTCTGCTCACTGCAAGCTCCGCCTCCCGGGTTCACGCCATTCTCCTGCCTCAGCCTCCCGAGTAGCTGGGACTACAGGCGCCCGCCACCGCGCCCGGCTAATTTTTTTTTGTATTTTTAGTAGAGACGGGGTTTCACCATGTTAGCCAGGATGGTCTCGATCTCCTGACCTCGTGATCCGCCCGCCTCGGCCTCCCAAAGTGCTGGGATTACAGGCGTGAGCCACCGCGCCCGGCCGAGACGCTTTTTTTGAGTGGCTTTTTTTGAGACGGAATCTCACTCTGTTGCCAGGCTGGAGTGCAGTGGCACAATCTCTGTTCACTGCAACCTCCGCCTCCCAGGTTCAAGCGATTCTCCTGCGTCAGCCTCCCGAGTAGCTGGGACTACAGGCACATGTACCACAGCCAGCTAATTTTTGTATTTTTAGTAGAAACGGGGTTTCACCATGTTGTCCAGGATGGTCTCGATCTCTTGACCTCATGATCCGCCCACCTTGGTCCCCCAAAGTGGTGGGCTTACAGGCTTGAGCCACCGCTCCTGGACACAAATGGGCATTTTTGACAAATTTCATTATGCACTATTCTAGAAACTCTTAATTTATCCAATCAATCAGCACATTTTCAAATTCCATATCTATCACACTCAGGCACTGAATGAAGTGTCATGGAGCAAAACAAAACAAAACAAAACAAAAAGCCAAAAAACAAAACTCTGTTCCTGACCTTGGAGTTCTAGGAGATTAAGAACCATTAACAGACATCGCACTCAGGAGGCTGTTGCAAGAATGAGGAGTCATCAGATATTGTTATTCGGGGAGTTTGAAAAAGTGATTTAAAAGTCCTAAATGCCATAAAAAAGAAGTTCTAGACTTTGTTGATAACTTTTTTCTAAAGATTTTTGTTTTTGTTTTTGTTTTAAACTGAAAAGCAATTCAGTGAATCACTGGCAAGAACCCAAATGATGGATTTTAAGGGCATACCAAAGGCAAGGAAGCAAAAATAAACTATGAAGAGTTTAGGAAATAGATTATGAATGCCTGAACAAGGGTAGGCATATTTGTGATGGAGAGATAGGGACAGATTGCAGAAAGCATTAGATAAAGACAAATTGATGTCTGCTTGACTTAGTAAAATTGAGATATAAGGCTGAAACAAAGAGAATGTGGAGGTTTTCCAGTTGTATGAATGGGAGAAGGTGGGAACCATTCACAAAGATACAAAAGATAGGATGAGGAGTAATTCTGAAAGAAAAAATGAATAAGCCCAGTTTGGTAATACAAAATTGGAAGTATGTCAATGATCTGAATTTATTTATGTGAAACCAGTTTCTCCAGTTATAAGAAGTTGAGCTTCAATGTACATACATAGAAACAAACTTTAGAAGGCATAAATATAGAAACACATTATTTTCTGAGATGAGCTATAAACTGAAACACAGCACTTATTTTTAAAATAATTTACTCCTTATATCTGCCACACTTGCTTCATCTTTAATTTTATCCTAAATATAATAAAATACAGCCCAATCTTTAAAAATATCACTTTTTCCTAGACATTGCTTTAAAATTAGCAAAAGTGAATTAACACTTAAATCTAAAAAAAAAGTTTTCCATTTTTTTCTTTTACATGTGTGTTTTTATTAAAAGGCAAAAGTGTATTCATTGTTCTCATCAAGAAAATGATAGTGTGTAGGGGAGCATAAGGTGTTTAATGATGCTTACAGGTTTTTTTTTTTTTTTTTTTTTTTTTTTTTGAGACGCTCTGTCGCCCAGGCTGGAGGGCAGTGGTGCAACCTCGGCTCACCGCAAGCTCCACCCCCTGGGTTCTTGCCATTCTCCTGCCTAAGCCTCCCAAGTAGCTGGGACTGCAGGCGTCCGCCACCATGATTTTTTTTTTTTTTTTTTTTGTATGTTTAGTAGAGACGGGGTTTCACCGTGTTAGCTAGGATGGTCTCAATCTCCTGACCTCGTGATCCACCCACCTTGGCCTCCCAAAGTGCTGGGATTACAGGCGTCTGCCACCGTGCCCTGCCGACACTTATAGTTTTAATATTGCTCTTTGTAAAAATAAAATCATTTAAAAATGTATTGCTTGAAGAAGTCCGTATTTGTAAAGGAAAATACAGATGATCAATGTATAATTTTGGATTAATTGTCTTGTATTACTTACAAAAAAACATTTAGAAGTTTTCGTCGGGCACGGTGGCTCACGCCTGTAATCCCAGAGCTTTGGGAGGCTGAGGCGGGTGGATCTTGTACAAGGTCAGGAGATGGAGGCCATCCTGGCTAACACAGTGAAACCCCATCTCTACTAAAAAAAAAAAATACAAAAAAATTAGCCGGGCGTGGTGGCGGGTGCCTGTAGTCCCAGCTACTGGGGAGGCTGAGGCAGGAGAATGGCATGAACCCGGGAGGCAGAGCTTGCAGTGAGCCGAGATGGCGCCACTGCACTCCAGCCTGGGCGACAGAGAGAGACTCCCTCTCAAAACAAAAAAAAAAAAAAAAAGAAGTTTCAATCCAAAAAATGTTTTAATTACCAGAAAGAAAACCATATTAAAAAAAAAGTATTCTCAAAGGAATATTGGACTATCAGTCTAAACTTTTATTAACAATTTTCCCTTGGTTACCACTGCGGCATGTTTAACTTTGAAAGATATACAGCAATCACTTAGAGCTTGATTTTGGTCTATAACATAACGCATGGAAATTAAGTCACTTTAAGCTACCTACCTGATTGTAGCTTTGATGAAATACACCAGTGTGAACACTCCTCTTGCAATGGTAGATCTTATCAGATCCATGATTAGTTCTATCTTAGGTCTGTCTGTAAATGCCAAATTAAACAGGATTTCCTTGAAAAGTTCTTGGACAGGTTGAAGTTGGCAATGGAAAGTATTCACTCTGAAGACCTGTGTTTAATTCTAGCTTTTGAGTAGAGTCTTTAACCCTGTTGGGGATCAGTTCCGTTAAATGAAAATAACCGTATTTGCCCTGCTAGATGATAGTGAGCTGCTAAGGTCATTACTGTACATGTAAGAATAATCAGACATCCATACCTCTGGACACTAAACACATTTAAATATAGGAAATTAGTGTATAGTTGACAATAAAGCCCTTCTCCAAAAGTGTATTTATTCTGCTCATGGTGACTGATAGTAGGAACCTAATGCCGTTTCTGGATCCTCTTTCTGAGGCCTCTGTAACATTGTCTAGTTCCTCACCTAGACATCAATAATGTGATTAGATTCCAAGTGTTTGTCACGCTGTAAATATATATCTTAATATTAGTCATTACTTATGGATCATTTGACTTTTTCAACTTATTGAACTTTTGCCACCAATTTGTTATTTTAGGTAATGCCGCATTACTACGTATTTTCTTTATTCCCATAGTACCCTCAATAGGATGACAATTTACCACAGTTTCTCGCCTAAAAATATTGATTTTCTCAATACTCACGTTTAGTCAAAATCAACATTAACAATGTACCGTTGGCAAAAGTGCTATAGAAAGGTTAAAAAAAAGGAAAGTTGAGTTATGTATGAAGTAGGAAAGAGTAATTTGATTAAAACATACACAATGTTGAAATTAAGAAAACTTTTAGTAAGGTGGAACAGTAGCCCCAGTGTAGAGGAATGCCTGTGAATGGAGAAGGACTGAGGTTTCCAAAGTGGACTTGTCTGTTAATGCTTCTTAATCTCCTAGAACTCCAAGGTCAGGAACAGAGTTTTGTTTTTTGGCTTTTTGTTTTGTTTTGTTTTGTTTTGCTCCATGACACTTCATTCAGTGCCTGAGTGTGATAGATATGGAATTTGAAAATGTGCTGATTGATTGGATAAATTAAGAGTTTCTAGAATAGTGCATAATGAAATTTGTCAAAAATGCCCATTTGTGTCCAGGAGCGGTGGCTCAAGCCTGTAAGCCCACCACTTTGGGGGACCAAGGTGGGCGGATCATGAGGTCAAGAGATCGAGACCATCCTGGACAACATGGTGAAACCCTGTCTCTACTAAAAATACAAAAATTAGCTGGCTATGGTACATGTGCCTGGAGTCCCAGCTACTCGGGAGGCTGACGCAGGAGAATCGCTTGAACCTGGGAGGCGGAGGTTGCAGTGAACAGAGATTGTGCCACTGCACTCCAGCCTGGCAACAGAGTGAGATTCCGTCTCAAAAAAAAATGCACATTTGTATTTTTGGACACTATCTGGAAATTGTCTGCCTCAGAGGTCTTTTAGAGTTTCAGATGTATTTTATATCAATGGGATATAGCAAGGTCCATATTTTGCATTTAATTTTTTAGAAAGCCAGCAAAACATAGTTATTTTTGAAAGTATTCATAGTTACAAGACAGTAGGAGAAATGAGTCGTTTCCTTTTTTTTTTTTTGGTCTAGTGTTAAACTTAGGTTTTAACCAATTGTAGAGAGATGCTAGTGTGTAAACCTGGCTAGCTGGAAACTTGTGTCTTTCTAATCTATGCTAAATATGTGTAATGTCGGTCAACAGTTGGTATCAAAAACAAATTATAATGTTTTAATACACATTTTCACTTATGCATTTAATCAGTTCATCATCTAATTATGAAACTCAAGTTAGTATCCAAAAACATTTTAAAAGTTGGATTTCTAAGACTATGAACAGGAACACTTGACTAGGTTTTCTGCTACTAATTTTTTCAGTGGAACGGGGTGCAAAAAGCATCTGGTAATTTTCAGTGTTGACTGGAAGGGAGGAGCCCCAAGTTCCTTCCCAGCCTGGTCATTCAATTGTTTTGTGACCTTCAGAAAAATCACTAAATCTTTCCATTATTCTGCTTAACACATTTACAAATGTCCCTGCTTTGTATGTTTTTTTCTCTCCTAGAGTTTCTCTTCATAAAGATTAATAAACTAGTACCCACACCTAGGAACAAATTTTCTTCTGAGGCAGGTATTGATGTGAAGAGGAAAAATAAAAATCACCTGCATTTATGCTAATCGTTTCCATTTTAACTGACTTGTAAATTATTTCATTAAGTTATTTTTCTTTGTTTGGACATTTCTATGTTATAAAAATATCAAGCTGACCTCATTTTCTAAAAGGCAGCACTCCTAAAACAGAAACCAGGTGCAAATCACCTCTTAATACTGTTCTTTTTAGCTATACTTTCAACACTTTGTAACACTGGTTTATTCATAGATGATTGCTCTCCTTCATTGAGTTGTCCAAAATAATATCTTGAGAGGTTACAGAATCCCTCAGGATGTACAAGTAATTTAAATTATTTCTTTAGGTTTGTAATACATTGTACTTTACATTACGTTTCATCTGCCTTTGTGTTCTTCAATCACTCATTTACTATATCTTTTTACAATTCTCCATGATTGCTCAATTTTTATAAGGATAATTAAATATTGTAATTATGTACTGAGAGCATATTTCAGTTGCTTGTTATTCACTATCATCTATTGTTATTAACATGCATATTGAAGATACAAGTCCCTGGTTCGGGACTCCATGGAACATCATTATTAACTTCCTGTTGCTTTGAGAATTATCTTTTTATTCTTACGCTTTATTTTCCACTTTGTCACAAATCTTTAATCTCAGACAAGATTTAATTTTTTCATTGTAAACTGTTTTATTAATAGCCTTCTATGTGAAAGAATTGGCTTAAAAATAGAAAGCTGTTTGGAAATCTAAATAAAGTACCTTAACTGATAATCACTTACAATTTATCACATTTAAAAAAATGTTCTTTTAAAGATAAGCATAAGGCTCTGAGTTTCCCTTCATATATCTATCTATAGACATAAATTAACATAAATAGTACTATCTCCCACCAATTGCAAACATAATTTTGCTTACACTGAAATAATTATCTTAATTTAAAGGTACATTTCCAAAAGCCATGCTGATGTAAGGCTTTTTTTTATTATACTTTAAATTTTGGGGTACATGTGCATAACGTTTAGGTTAGTTACATATGTATACATGTGCCATGTTGGTGTGCTGCACCCATTAACTCGTCATTTAACATTAATTATATCTCCTAATGCTATCCCTCCCCCCTCCCCCCACCCCACAACAGGCCCCAGTGTGTGATGTTCCCCTTCCTGTGTCCTTATGTTCTCATTGTTCAATTCCCACCTATGAGTGAGAACATGTGGTGTTTGTTTTTTTTGTCCTTGGGACACTTTGCTGAGAATGATGGGTTCCAGCTTCATACATGTCCCTACAAAGGACATGAACTCATCATTTTTTGTGGCTGCATAGTATTCCATGGTGTATATGTGCCACATTTTCTTAATCCAGTCTATCATTGTTGGACATTTGGCTTGGTTCCAAGTCTTTGCTATTGTGAATACTGCTGCAATAAACATACATGTGCATGTGTCTTTATAGCAGCATGATTTATAATCCTTTGGGTATATACCCAGTAATGGGATGGCTGGGTCAAATGGTATTTCTAGTTCTAGATCCCTGAGGAGTCGCCACACTGACTTCCACAATGGTTGAACTAGTTTACAGTCCCACCAACAGTGTAAAAGTGTTCCTATTTCTCCACACCCTCTCCAGCACCTATTGTTTCCTGACTTTTTAATGATGGCCATTCTAACTGGTGTGAGATGGCATCTCATTGTGGTTTTGATTTGCATTTCTCTGATGGCCGGTGATGATGAGCATTTTTTCATGTGTCTTTTGGCCTGCATAAATGTCTTCTTTTGAGGAGTGTCTGCTCATATCCTTCACCCACTTTTTGATGGGGTTGTTTGTTTTTTTCTTGTAAATTTGTTTGAGTTCATTGTGGAATCTGGATATTAGCCCTTTGTCAGATGAGTAGATTGCAAAAATTTTCTCCCATTCTGTAGGTTGCCTGCTCTGATGGTAGTTTCTTTTGCTGTGCAGAAGCTCTTTAGTTTAATTAGATCCCATTTGTCAATTTTGGCTTTTGTTGCCATTGCTTTTGGTGTTTTAGACATGAAGTCCTTGCCCATGCCTATGTCCTGAATGGTATTGCCTAGGTTTTCTTGTAGGGTGTTTATGGTTTTAGGTCTAACATTTAAGTCTTTAATCCATCTTGAATTAATTTTTGTATAAGGTGTAAGGAAGGGATCCAGTTTCAGCTTTCTACATATGGCTAGCCAGTTTTCCCAGCACCATTTATTAAATAGGGTATCATTTCCCCATTTCTTGTTTTTGTCAGGTTTGTCAAAGATCAGATAGTTGTAGATATGCGGCATTATTTCTGAGGGCTCCGTTCTGTTCCATTGGTCTATATCTCTGTTTTGGTACCAGTACCATGCTGTTTTGGTTACTGTAGCCTTGTAGTATAGTTTGAAGTCAGGTAGCTTGATGCCTCCAGCTTTGTTCTTTTGGCTTAGGATTGACTTGGCAATGCGGGCTCTTTTTTGGTTCCATATGAAGTTTAAAGTAGTTTTTTCCAATTCCGTGAAGAAAGTCATTGGTAGCTTGATGGGGATGGCATTGAATCTATAAATTACCTTGGGTAGTATGGCCATTTTCACAATATTGATTCTTCCTACCCATGAGCATGGAATGTTCTTCCATTTGTTTGTATCCTCTTTTATTTCCTTGAGCAGTGGTTTGTAGTTCTCCTTGAAGAGGTCCTTCACATCCCTTGTAAGTTGGATTCCTAGGTATTTTATTCTCTTTGAAGCAATTGTGAATGGGAGTTCACTCATGATTTGGCTCTCTGTTTGTCTGTTACTGGTGTATAAGAATGCTTGTGATTTTTGCAGATTGATTTTGTATCCTGAGACTTGGCTGAAGTTACCTATAGGGAGATTTTGGGCTGAGACGATGGGGTTTTCTAGATATACAATCATGTCATCTGCAAACAGGGACAATTTGACTTCCTCTTTTCCTAATTGAATACCCTTTATTTCCTTGTCCTGCCTAACTGCCCTGGCCAGAACTTCCAACACTCTATTGAATAGGAGTAGTGAGAGAGGGCATCCCTGTCTTGTGCCAGGTTTCAAAGGGAATGCTTCCAGTTTTTGCCCATTCAGTATGATATTCGCTGTGGGTTTGCCATAGATAGCTCTTATTATTTTGAGATATGCCCCATCAATACCTAATTTATTGAGAGTTTTTAGCATGAAGGGCTGTTGAATTTTGCCAAAGAGTAAAGGCATTATTGACACATAACTTGTGAATTAACATTTTAAAATAAGGGCCTGTTACATATAATTTACCTAATTTATTGTACTTATGTATGTCTTAAAAATAATTCACAAGCCAATTGCACTAGTTTCTCTTCCAAAATTATTCAATAGTTATTGATTTTCCAAATTTTAATTATACCGAATAATCCCACTTCCTATGCTGGTAGCATAGTACATAATACAATATCATTTATAAATCTGTTAATAAGCTTAGACTTCTTTGTCCTATGAAATAATATAGACACATTTGCTTTATTTATTGACTTACAGCAGAGTTACAGAAAGCTAGAATGCTGAACAGATTTGGTGATTTCAAGAATATTTCTATAATGAACTTCTAAAGATTGAGCAAACATTTAAAATTATATCTTTTATAAATGAATCTTGTTTGTGACATGTGAATAAAATTCTTTAAGGTACAAAGAATATCGAGATGGAAAAAAAGTAACATTGTTTTATTTTTATGCCAAATGTGATCACTGAGCTCAGGCCAATGCAAGAACAAAGAGTTTTTCATTAGTAGATATTCAGGTATTTATAAGTAATTTTCTTAAAAATTCATATAAAATGGAAAGAATTCTGAATCACAATTGTAATTATCTGAGAAACTGTTTGGCCATTGAAGACAGAAGTTGCTGTTGAATTATTATCAAGGTAATTGACCTTTATTCTTGAAGTTGAGATTATATTTTAGAATGCGTTTTTCTTTTTGACTAAATAAATTAGAAGATAAAAATAAGATTCTAATGGAGGCAGTTAACATTTTCATCAACCTAGGCACTTCTTTTAAAAAAAAAGAGCTATATATAAAAGAATTTCTGAAGTCATTTTTATTTGATTTCTCTTAAATTGTTTTTTACTATTAGTCAGATATTTACTGATTATTCATTGTTTTATTTTAAATAATTTCAATATTGCATCATTAGCAACATATCTTTCAAATATTGTCCTCACTGCCCACATATTTTGGAGAGTATAAAATGTTTTACTCATACCTGAAAAGAGCATTTTTGAAAACTTTATAATAATGCATATCACTAAAATTGTGATTCCTCTGTTGACTTTCTTTCGTTGAAGGCTGAAATTAATTTTATGCATTGTTTTTACTTTGGGTGCTAAGATTGATAAGGTTGCTGTGTACAATATTTAAGTAGTGATGTGTCTTGTTTACAATTTTTGGTGTTCCATTACCACTGCATTTGTGAGGAACCATATGATTATGGTCTTAAAGGTTGTCCTGTAAATATACTAATTTTGTTCCATTTCCCCGCTGTCCTTGTCAATAGAATGCCTAAATCTCAGCCTGTCCTTGTTTTGTTTTGTTTGTTTTCTGAAGGACTCATAAGACTGTCAACAGGATGGATTAATTTTGTACCTCTCTCATCATAAAAGTTTGATCCTAATGAAGAGTTACAGTTGAATTTACTCTCACTGTGCAAAACTTTATTGAGAGATAATGTGGCAAAAAATGAGTCTATTCTTATCAGAATCTTTAAGTTGCAACTTTATAGTTTGTATTGAATGTTGCATAGCACTGAGGAAATGTGTGTATGGTAAAATAACTTTCTCAGATATAACTTTTAGTGTATATTAACCAACTCTTAACCTGATAATCTGTTACTAGAGTATGCAAGTATGATTATCAAATAAAAGCAATAGTCTGTATAAAATGCCTAACAATTAACTAAGGCTTGAAGAATAATAGAACTTAAAATCTTTCTGATTTTCTCTGCTTCATCTCAAAAACTGTATTCCAATTCATATTTATCATGCTACAGTCACATTAGCTCACTGGCTCCCAATGGCTTTATATGCCCAAGGCAATGTCAAACTTTTTATGTTCTGAAGCCAAAGGTATTGCTTCATCTACCTGGTCCACTATGTATATCAGAAGAGGAAACTCAGCAGTGTCCATTTCTGGCCTTGCTGCTATTTCATGTGCCTCCACACCAGTTACAAAGGCCTATTTATGTCTCTGGTCCTCAGTGAGAAATTTTTTTTACAATGGATTTTTTTTTCTTTTATGATTCAGGAAAACTGTTCTAATTAGGTGACTGGAATCACACTGAAAGAACTATAGTAATTTAAAAAGAATGGCATGGAACAAGCTGCCATTGTGATGAGTGATTCTAAGTCAAAGGCTCTTAGCATTACTCTCGGAAAGCTCACTCTGTGTTTTCCTTGGTAGAATCTTAGAAAGGGATGCTCTTTCCTAAGAAAACACACACTGACAAGTTAGCAAATCTACAGAAAGGTGACTATTTTTGTTTAACTTAAGGGACAAATAATTCAAATATTAATGAATTCCCCAATGTTGTTTCAGATGTAGCAGCAAATATTTTATATTTATCCATTAAGACTCCAGCCAACATTATTGAGTGTCTGCTGTGTGGCATATTCTGTGTGACACTCTGGAAATTCAAAGCTATAGAGCGACAAAGAGAATCACTCCCAAATGGTTCTAGAAATGAACTGGGTTGCCTGGATAGTCAGCTAGCTGGAACTTGGAGATCCTCTGCTTTGTTCTTCAGGAGAGGTTGTGCCCAGCCTGACTTTCCATGGGTCCCAAGGTGCCCAGGTACATTCCCAGACAACTATTGTCAACAGCTGGCATCAAAATTGAGACTTCCTGGCACCCAAATTGATAAATTCCTTCCTCAGAAGTGATGGGATTGAGTTCTTACTCAACTCACCAAAAGGGAAGCAGGACCTTCCCTTCTAGGAAGCACATCTGTACTTCATGAACAGTACAGAGGCATGCGCAAGTAACAGCCCTTTCCAGCAGATAACGGGAAGACTGGAGGGCCTGTGCCTTTTTCTTCTATTGTTGACTCTTGGCTTGTAAATTTACCCAGACAGGTACTTGTAGTACATGCTATCTGTGTAGGATTGGATTTCTGTGAAAGGGACTGTGCCCTTTGCTCCTGCTCCTTTGTTGTAGGACAAGCTTACGAAAATGACTTTTTCAGGGAATAGCAGGCACATAGGAGACTAGAAGTCATAAGTTCTAGCTGCCTAGGAGTAGCGACAATAAGGCCCTTGGGAGGTTGTAATTCTTCCTGTGAGGTAGAAGAAGAAGCTGCTTTCTGTTAGGAGAAGAAGAATCCTTAATCCAAGCTATCTTGGTAGAGTATTTAGAATGAGTCCTCAGTAACTTTTAGACAGTCCTGTTATAACACCATAAAGGTTGACATAACATGTCCCTAGCTTCAATATTATTAAAGTTAAGCAAGGATAAACCAAAAATTATAAGGCGAAGAAATCATTGTTAATCGTGGCAGAAAGAACATAGTCTGTTATGAGGGTTTGGCAGAAACTGTTTGTTGCTTCCCTAGCAAATATTATTTTCATCTTTCTTGGTAGTCATACCTTGTACTTGAAGCTGTGAATGTGGTCTACTACTAAAACAAAACTGCATTTTGCAGTCTATCTTGCAACTGGGATTGCTGAGACTAAGTTCTAGCCATTGAGGTATGAGCACAAGCTCTGGATTTCACTTTTAGAAGCCTCCTTAAAATAGGCTATATATTTTTTTTTTTCTATTTCTTTCTTTCTGTTACTTTATCACAGTGGTAAAAATTGGAATTCTGTTTTCTTGAACTAGGAGAGAGAACCACAGCCTCATGATGTTGGGGGTGATAAACTAGCTGTCCCTAAGAACTACAGAGCCAAGGCAGCCTCCGAGAATTGGTAGAATTGGCCACCCCCAGTCTTCTTTAATGCAAGAAAAATTTACCTACTATCTTGTTTAAGTCACTGTCATTTCGTAACTGTCATTTGGGGACTTAGAATAACTAAACCTAATTCCAACTGATAATGTTTTCAGAACCATCAGTATTTTGGAGTTGAGAGAGCTAGAGATGAGGACACAGTTGGTATAACAGGACCAAGTCATGGCTACCAGAACAGTTTACAAGTGTCTTCATTCTCTGAGAAGCCAGTTACCTTTGTACCAACATAATGCTGACTGGCCTCGACCTAATTTCTTCTTGGCTTCTTGTAAATAAGCGACTTCCAGCAAGGGAAATCAGAGGTCCAGGCAGGAAGTAAGAACATTAGGAAAAAACAGGGCAATCACATGACCTAGAACGACAGTTTAGGGAACTGAATAGACACAAACACATAAACACACACACACACACACACGTATATGTATTTTTGGGTGCATATTATATGAGTGCGTGCAAATATGTATGTACAACAGTGTGGGAAACTGCACTGTATATGTGTACGCATGCAATTCTAGACAGATAAAAGTAAATTTATATACATTTACATAAGTAAATGCCATATCCCTCTTTATCCAAACTCTTTGCCCATATGAAGCTTATAATAAGTCCTTTAAGCTGTGAAATAAATTAAAGAGGTTGTTCCTTATTAAAATATAAATGCTACATGAAAGTACCTCAGATTGGCAAGCTCAAGACAGTGATTTAACTGTTCATGACTCTATCCTCTGAGTGCTTTGCTTTGTCTATTAAAAATGACAAACCTTCAAGACCTCAAAGAAATCCATAAAGATTTTGCTCAAAAGGTTACTGAAACCTTTCTACAGAGTCAACATGGTGGCTTTTATAGATTATGAAGGTCATTAAAAAATAAGATCATATTTATCAGAGTAACATGGAAAAGCTTCCCAGCATGCTATAAGTAATAATGGGAGTCTTATTAATTTATAACTATCACACAGTGTTTCTCTAACACAATCCTGAGCTTTGAGTGAAGCAAATGTGGCTTATTGATAGTCTTTTGGTTTCTAAGTAGTTGGCATCTTGAGTGAAATAATTATACCAAATAGCTTTACTAGTAAAAGTGTCAGTTCTGGTTTTCTCTTCAAATGCAATTATTAGATAATATTAGCTTAGAGATATTGGTGGAATTTCATACAAGTGGAAAAGAATAACATTTTGATTTTTAAAGTCAACTTTTGATAGACTTTATTAATGAAGCACACTAAATCTTTTGCTACGGATCAAAATTTATTTTGTATAACAAGAAAATTTTTTTACAATTTATATTATCTTAGAAAAGTGTTGATATTGATAAGATGCACTGAAAATCTTATTTGGGGAAAATATTAAGAAAAATTTGAAGTACATTTTTGAGTTGTAAATAAAATAGAGATTTAATGTTATGGCCTACGAAGGAATAAAATAAAAGTTAATCTAAAAGTCTTTGTACATTACGAACATGCATTAGTAACGAGCGACACCTTTTGTTCTGTGATTTGTGATTGTTCATGGAATTAAGTCTTCCCTCTCCCTGTCCCCCTGACTTTATTTCCTGGTTTTGACCTTCACTGTGGTCTGCCTTAGTGTTACTACCATATATAATTAGAGTGCTCTGCAAAGACAGTAGGTTCTCTCAGTGGACAACCTCTGTCTCATTTGGCTGGAGATATGCGAGATATGCAATTTTTAGCCATATTATTTGCTTACTCATTGCTGCCCACAATGAAAATCAATCCCGTGGCTATTGTTACAGCTACACTGCCTACGAATGCCTTGGCACTGGAGAAGGCCTTCTAGTGAAAATTCTCTGCAGTTGTTAACTAATTAGTAAATCAAGCAAGCAAGTGAAAACAAACAAACAAACAAACTGATTTAGAGAACAATTTCTCAATGTTTGTCCATAGCCTTAAAAGGATTCTTACTTTTGACTCAGTAGTTTCCATTTTTAAAATACATTCTAAAACATGCACACACACACACACACACACACACACACACACCAAATCCAGATTTTGGTAAAGTTGTATGTATCAAGGTATTTATAGCCACTTCAATTATAGCATTCAAATATTGCAAACAGTTATTTTAATATAGAGGGTCTCCTTCTGTCCCCTCAGCTGGAGTGCAATGGTGCAAACTTGGCTCACTGCAGCCTCAGCCTCCTGGAGTGATCCTCCTACCTTAGCCTTCTGAGTAGCTAGGAATACAGGTTTGTGCCACCATGCATGGCTGATTTTTGTGTGTGTGTGTTTTTTTTTTTTTTAGACATGGGGCCTCACTATGTTGCCCAGGCTGATCTAGAATTCCGAGCTCAAGCAATCCTCCCACCTTGGCCTCTGAAAGTGCTGGGATTACAAGTGTGAGCCACAGCACACAGCCCGGAAACAATTTTTAAAAGGAAAGGAAATGAAAAGGAAATAGTTAAGAAAATTATACCATGGAGAGTCAATGTTATATGTTCATAAAAAATTGGTGATAGTAATGTTAGGGCAAAATGGGAATATTGGTTTTTTTGACCAATTTCAAAATGCCGTATCAATGTTGTTCTTTTCTTTTAAAAAACAATTTTGAATTCATACAATAAAACAAAATAAATGCATGATACATTTTAAACACAACAAATTATAAATGTATAATAAGACATGCAGTGGAATTATAAATTTATATTTTGCATTGAAATATAAACATAATGAAGTATTTTCAGGGAACAAAATAAAGTGAAAAATATATTTAATTAGGAAACATTTAAAGGAAAATGATACTTGATCTTTTTTCCGAAAAACATCACTATCTTCAAAAAAGTGTCTATATTGTCAACGTTAACTCATGAGTGTATTTTTGTGCAGATTATTACCTGTTGATGAAGAAGACCTTTCTGATTCTATATTAGTCAACAGAATGGTGCAGAGACAGGCTATGAAATAACTCCAAATACTTTCCTCTAAATAATTACCTTCAAAGAATTTACAAATCTCAGTTGATAACCTTGTGGAGATACTTTAAATAAGATTTTAGGATTTTTTTCCTGATTTTGCAAACTTCTCATTGATAGCAAACTACATATTTTGTTTCATTACAAAGTGTATTTTCCTGGTTTGTCCTTTCATTTTATCATGAATAGATAAAAGTTTGGTGCAGACTTACCTTTATCAGTTTCAATTCTGATTTTTTCATAGTCTACTACTTTGAAATGTTTTTGAAATAGAATAAAAATTGTTCTTGAAAAAGAAGGTTTGCAATATCACAATACACTGCCTATTTAGACTCATTAGCATAGAACTGGCTAGATGAGTAATTGATTTGTCTTTTCACATTAATTATATAACAGAGTCAATGATTTTATCTGAATAAAATACTGATGCAGACTTCAGATTTTTAAAATGCCAACATGATGACTTAATGTTAATAAAATAGTACCAGAGTATTGATTCCTAAAAATAGCCCTGAGTACTGGAAAAACTGACCACAGTAAGTATTATAAACATGATTTTAAATGGTTCTTATAAATACTGTTCAATGACATGGAAGATTATTAGGGTATAATTTTAAGTAAAGAACAGAAAGATACAAATTACATATACAATGCTATTTATAATAATAAATACTATATAGTAAATATTTGTTATGCACAAGTTTGGTGATATTATATATATATGCTTTTGTCCATGGTTCCTGGCTCATTAACTCCCATGGCCCTTTTTATAATGCTGGGGAGCTTTAGGCCTCAGGAACGGTTCTCAGTAAACAGTCTTTTTCTCTCTGACCTTCTCCTGCCCTCCTTTCACCTGCTCCTTTTTCTCTTCAAGGCAGAAATCTTCTCTTGCCCTTCTGTCTTAGAGTTGGCTGTAAAGAAATTCTCTGACCTACCTTGTAGGTCATAAGATCCCCACTTCAGAAAGGTTCCTACCCCACATTCAAGGAAGGATGCTGCATGGAGAAGCCAAGAATCTAATCAGACAGGCTTTTCTGTGTTTCTCCATTCAGTCCATTAGTATTAGGTCATAATAGTTTTGTTCAATCATGTATCAGGACAATTATCCATGCTTCAGTCATGAAGTCTCCACAGAGGCCCAAGAGGACAGGGATAGGGGAGCTTCCGGATACCTGAACATGTGGAGTTTCCTAGAAGGTAGCAGGCTCTGCTATCTCCAGGTAGATAGCATCCAAATTGAATTGGAGAACACCCAGCTAGTGTCTAACAATATAATCGACTGCTTTCTTGCTCTGTGGCAATAAAACACACAGACACACACACACACACAGAAGTCTTCTGTTTTGATTGTTGTTGTGGTGTGAGAGTAGAGGGGAAAAAAGTGTGAGATTTTTTGCCCTACAGAACCAGCCAGTTTAAAGCATTTGGTGGATGAAAATGTATGTTCATTTTGAGATAACTCCGTGAAATAAGTACGCCTCACCATTTTTCAAATGAAGATCTGAATATAGAAATAAGCACCTGTGGACAGATGAATGGATAAAGAAAATGTGGTATATACATATATGATGAAATATATTATTCACCCATAAATAAGAAGAAAACCCTGCTATTTGTGATGACATGGATGAACCTAGAAGACACTATGCTAAGTGAAATAAGCCAGGCACAGAGAGACAAATACTGTATCATCTCACTTATACATAGAATCTAAAATAGCCAAACTCATAGAAACAGAGAGTAGAATCGTGGTTGCCAGGGTCTGGGACACGGAGAAATTGGGAAATAGAGAGATATTGGTCAGAGTACAATGTTTCAGTTATGCAGGCTGAAAAAATTATGGAGATCAAAGGTACTGCATGGTGACTATACCTAATATTACTGCATTATTGTATAGTTGAAATTAGGTAAGAGAGTAGATATTCATTGTTCTCACCACAAAGACCCAAAGGTAACCATGTGAAGTGATGATTGTGTCAATTGATTTGTGTTAATTCTGTCACAATGTATATTTGTATTAAAACATCATGTTGTACACCTTAAACATATACACTTCTGTTATTATAACTCAATAAAGCTGGAGAAAAAAAGAAAAGAAGTAAATATCTCAGGCTTAAGAATGGAGTGAGTCTGATGTCATTTGCTAGTAAGCAGCAGTGAGGTGGTGCCTGAATCCCATCTCAAAGCCCTGGTTTCTACTGTCACATCAGCATTTTCAAATTGATTTGCCTGCAACCCATAGCAAGAGATTTGTTTAGCATTTCAAACTCAGTACGTGGGCACACACACATAAGCACACACATGATGCTATATAGATATACGACACTAAAGAGTGCCATATCTTAACTCACTCCTCCTTTTTAGCTTGTATCCTAACAATTTGGTACTGCATGTGATGAAGTAGATCCACCTCTTCCTGTCAGAACAACAGGAAAACAAACTTCCTCTTTTCAGGAGTGGCCTCGAGACACAGTCGAATATCTTGGCCAATTATTGTCAGAAAAACATCTATCAATTATGGAAAAATCAGAGTTATTGTTTTACACCAAATCATCCGGTATTTTAATAAATAACACTAAAGCATGTTGTTCAATTTAACTTATTTACTTATCTGGAGGTCTGTTTTCTGACTAACCACTCACTGTTCAAAATCAAATATGTTACAGGAAGCATGTTACTCAATGGGTAGACATCAGAAATGCATAGATCTGAAGTTGAATTATGAGGAATTTGCCAGGCACTATCCTCAAGTACACCTGCTGCATAGCTCCTATAGAGGCAAAATCCTGGCAGGATTTTAAATTTTAATGATCAATTCTTTTTTCCTTCGTGTCTTGAGTATTTATTGAACACCTAAGAGCAAGACACTGTGCAAGGCCTTAGGAATGTCATGGTGAAGAGGACAGTTGGGAGCCTTGCAAAGCTCAGGACTTCGTTGTTTATATTTGTTATGTTTTAACTATAATCCTAGCACCTAGCACCTAGAACTGGTTACTTGGCTTTGCCCTTCAAAGGTCTAAAACATTTTCCAAAACTAAACTTCTCCACTTCTCTTCCCCTATTTACTCCTCCAAACAGGACAAAAAAGAAACAAAAAACCCCAAACAAAACAAATCCTCTGATATGGTTTGAATCTGTGTCCCCCTAACAAATCTGATGTTCAATTTTAATCCTCATTGTTGAAGGTGGGGCCTGGTGGAAGGTGATTGAATCGTGGAGGTGGTTTCTCACGGTTTAACACCATCCCACTTGGAGCTATCATTGCAATAGTGCGTTCTCATGAGATCTAGTTGTTTCAAAGTGTGACACCTCTCCGCACTCTCTCTTGCTCCTGCCCTGACCATGTCAGATATGCCTGCTTCTCTTTGCCTTCCACCATGATTATAAGTTTCCTGAGACCTCCCCAGAAGCAGAAGCCACTATACTTCCTGTACAGACTGCAAAACTGTGAGCCAGTCAAACCTCTTTTCTTTATGAATTACTCAATCTCAGGTATTTTCTTTACATCAGTGTGAGAATGAACTGAAATCTGAAACTGAACTGTGTATACTTCCACCTTTAAGTTATAAGCAATTCTGTCCTCTTACTTGAAATACAATCCTCTCAATTACCCTTGACTTCTCTCTCACACCCAGTCTAACCCATCAGCAAATTCTGTGAGCTTTATCTTTTTGTTGTTGTTATTGAGACATGATATCACTCTGTTGCCCAGGCTGGACTGCGGTATCACCATCACAGCTCATTGCAGCCTCCACCTCCTAGACTCAAGGGTTCCTCCCATCTCAGCTTCCCAAGTAAGTGGGACTACAGGCACACACCACCACACTCAGGTAATTTTTGTATTTTTTGTAGAGTCTCACTGTATTGCCCAGGCTGATCTCCAACTCCTGGACTCAAGGGATCTCCCCACCTCAGCCTCCCAAAGTGCTAGGATTACAGGCATGAGCCACTCTGCCTGGCCCATGAACTCTATCTTCACAATCTATTCAAAATCGCTTCACTTTTTACTGCTACCACCACCTTGATACTGGTCCAAGCCACCATTATTGCCTTTCCTAGATTTCCTCATCTGTCTCTTACCTGGACTTTCTACTCCCAATTTTGGCCTTATATAGTCCACGTTCAACACAGCAGTCAGAGTAATCATTTTAAGATGTAAATTGCATCATGACACTGCTCTAGTCAAAATTGTCTAATGACAATTCATGTTCATTCAGAATTGAAGCCAAAGCTCTACCACTGACCCACAGATCCCTACATAACCTGAACTCACCTGTATCTGTTTAACTTCACCTTCTATAATTCCTCTTGCCCCACCTCCAAACTCAGCTCAACTCTACTAGTGCAAGTGCTGATCTCCTGGAGGACTTCAAGTTCCACCCTAATTTTCACAGGACATTGTCTATCTCAGTTACCAGCTTAGCACTGGCACATGGCTTTTGCACTTCAGGTATCTGCTTAAATGTCACCTTATAAAAGGACCCTTTCTGACAACACTATTAAAAAAAACTTCAGTCCTAAATTTGTCATTCCTTTTCCAAGGTCTTCATTTTCTCCACTGAATTTACTACCATCTGAGAAAATACATAGTTGTATATATATATATGTGTGTGTGTGTGTGTGTGTGTGTGTTTATAAACTGAAACTCATTGTTATAGTTTATTACTATAAAAGGATACAGATTAAAATTAGTTAAGGGAAGAGACACACGAAGACTAATTCAAGAGAGTTCAAATGTGAAGACTCTAGTTGTCCATTTTCAGCAGAGAAATAGTGTTAACTCCTCCTGGCAACAAGATATATATATATTATATATATATCTTTCTTGATAGATTGTAAGAGTCATAAGGGTAGAAACTTTTGTCTAATTTGAACTCTTTACTGTGGGATACACAGCATATAGACCAGTGCCTGGCATATAGCAAACAATAATGTTCACTAAATGATTAAATCAATGAATCAATCGGTAAGTCTATCAATTTTGAATGGTAAATAAATAAAAACCCTGTAAACTAATAAGACAGATGAGATAATTGCCTTTTGAAGCTTGCAGTATAAAAAGAAAGATAGTTAATCCATTATATGTACGTGTGTATATGTATATATATACACACACATATGTATGTACATATATACATGAAAATATGTGTGTATATATACACACATATATACACGCATACACACACATCACACACATATATGTCATGATATACAGATATACATATACAGTAGCATGAATTAGATCCATTGTAGAAAATTGAACATGTGACTTGCCTTAATGTGGCTGCCTGCACAATTTTCTTTGCATTGGAAATGAAAGCATTTCCCAAGAAGACCTATCCTAAGAGAGCTGGGAATCAGGCAAACAAATGTGTGTCATTACTAAGTACAAATTTGGAGAAGAGTCCACAAGAACACCCTCATTCTGACATCACCTGTAGAATTTAGAGGTTCTCATGACTCCTCTCAGTTGTGATAATTCACTAAAAGGACTCACAAACCTCACTGAAAGCTATGAAACTCATGGTTCTAGTTTATTACTATGAAAGAATACGGACTAAAATCGGTTAAGGGAAGAAACATATGAGGGCCGGTTCAGGAGGGTTCAAATGTGAAGCTTCTAGTTGCCCATATTCAGTAGAGAAATATCGTTAACTCCTCCTACTTACAATGTGAACATGTGCATGGAGTATTACCAACTGGGGAAGTTCATTCGAGCCTTGATGTCCAGAGGTTTTATTGGACTTCAGTCTTATAGACCTGGCTGATCTTCAGTGGTGCCGACTTCACTCTCCAGACCCTCCAGAAGTCAAGCTAGTAAATGTGTAACGCAAACTCTCTGACATAAATCACACTGTTAGCATTGACTATTTGAAGTGGCCCAAGGCCTCCAGGTTAAAAACAAAAAAACACTTTTATCAAGCAGGACATTCTAAGAGCTTAAGGATTACCTCTAAGGAGCCCATGGCAGAGGCCATACATCTCCTAGGGTAAGATTTTTTTTGTTTTTTTGAGATGGAGTCTTTCTCTGTTGCCTAGGCTGGAGTGCAGTGGCATGATTTTGACTTACTGCAACCTCTGCCTCCAGGTTCAAGCAGTTCTCTGCCTCAGGCTCCTGAGTAGCTGGGATTACAAGCACCTGCTAATTTTTTTGTATTTTTAGTAGAGATGGGGTTTCGCCATCTTGGCCAGGCTGTTCTTGAACTCTTGACCTCGCAATCCACCCACCTCAGGCTCCCAAAGTGCTGGGATTACAGGCATGAACAACTGCCCCCTGCCAGGTTAAATTTTTTTTACTGCACACGAACCTTTATTAGTAAAAGGAGATGATTCCTTTGAAGTATAACATTGTTCTTGTTATGTGCATTATTTTTTTTTTTTGCATTCCAATGCCTGTGTCTGCTCAAAACCTTGTCCATCTTCTATGAATACAATACTCTTCATTTAGGGAACTTCTAATTTCACTTCAACCAAATGGTGAGAATAGGAGAAATGTTTCTATAAACCTGCCATCCTGACTGTAGTTGAATTTTTTTTAAATTGAAAGAAGGAAAACAGAGAACTTTTCTGATGAAAGACAAGACATGAAACCACAGGACTTCCAGTGGACAGACAATTCTAGTGAACAGAGGCTCTGAAACAAAACATCCTAGATGTAAATTTTGACTTTGCCACTTTATTCTTTCTCCCTCCCTCCCTCCCTTCTTTCCTTCCTCTCTCCCTCCCTCCCTCCCTCTCTTCCACCCTCCCTCTTTCTCTCTTTCTTTCTTTTCTTTCTTTTTTTTTTTTTTTTTTTTTTTTGAGACAGAGTCTCACTCTGTTTCCCAGGCTGGAGTGCAGTGGCGTTATCTCGGTTCACTGCAACTTCCACCTTCCGGGTTCAAGCCATTACCCTGGATTCTAGCAACGTCGTCAAGCCTCCATGGCTCAAGCCTCCCTATTAGCTGGGATTACAGGATTGCACCACAATGCCCAGCTAATTTTTGTATTTTAGTAGAGATGGGGTTTTGCCATGTTGGCCAGGCTGGTCTCGAACTCCTGACCTCAAGTGATTCACCCGCCTTGGCCTCCCAAAGTGTTGGGATTACAGGCGTGAGCCACCACGCCCAGCAATGTTAAACTTTTTACTACACATGAAGCTCTATTAGTAAAAGGAGGTGATTCCTTTGAAGTATAACATTGTTCTTGTTATTTGGATTATTTTTTTCCACTCCAATGCCTGTGTCTACTCAGAACATTGTCCATCTTCTATGAATACAATATTCTTCACTTTGGGAACTTCTAATTTCACTTCAACCAGATGGTGAGAATAGGAGAAATGTTTCTATAAACCTGCCATCCTGACTGTAGTTGAAATTTTTTTAAATTGAAAAAAGGAAAACGGAGAACTTTTCTGATGAAAGACAAGACATGAAACCACAGACACAAATTGTCTGTCTAGTGGACAGACAATTCTAGTGAACACAGGCTCTGAAACAAAACATCTTAGAAGTAAATTTTGACTATGCCACTTTATTCTTCCTTCCTCCCTCCCTCCCTTCCTTCCTTCCTTCCTTCCTTCCTCTCCCTCCCTGTCTCTCTCTCTCTTTCTCTCTTTCTTTTCTTTCTTCTTTTTCTTTTCTTTTTTTTTTTTTTTTCAGACAGAGTCTCACTCTGTTGCCCAGGTTGGAGTGCAGTGGTGTGATCTCGGTTCACTGCAACCTACACCTCCCGGGTTCAAACGATTCCCTCGGATTCTAGCAATGTCAAGCCTCCAGGGTTTAAGCCTCCCTAGTAGCTGGGATTACAGGCTTGCACTGTGATGCCCCGCTAATTTTTTGTATTTTTAGTAGAGATTGGGTTTTTTCATGTTGGCCAGGCTGGTCTTGAACTCCTGACCTCAAGGGATCCACCTGGCTTGGTCTCCCAAAGTGTTGGGATTACAGGCATGAGCCACCATGCCTGGCCAACTATAACACTTAAGCTGAGCATCTTTTCTGTGATTTAGTTTCTTCATCTTTAAAATGAATAATGATAATTTATTGCCTCTAAGATAGTTACAAAATTATGAGTGATATGTTGGGCAATTCGAATTTTGAATATACACTTTGTGTTAATTCTTTTTGTTATTGCCAAGAAAGGTGGTTTTTCGGTAGAAGGTAATAAAGACAGAATTAAAAATGATTTTATTCGGATGAATTTGTAATATTTACCCAAAGGATACATTTTAAGACAAAAATAATTTGTCTTGGCTGATTAAAAAATTATGCTAGAGTAGTCCTATAACAACTTTCAAGTATTTAAAAGTCTTCCCACAGAGAAAACATCAAACCCAGATAATTTTACATGTGAGTTTAATCAAATTTTTAAAGAATATATCACTTAAATCCATTTTATATGGATATTGAGAATGGGGGAAGAAAAGCAACCTGGCCTATAAGATTTGTACAACATGGAAACTAAAATTAAGCAAAAATGGTGTAAATAAAAGATAAATGTCAAATCCACTAGTGTATAAGAAAATAAAAATCCATTGATGTATAGGAAAAAAGCAGTTTTAATTTATCACAAGAATTCAACTTGAAACAACTATGAACTTAGAAAATTTTCAAGTGAATTTATCACCCTAAGTGGCTAAAAGGGAAAAAAATGGAATCACTTCAATAGATACAGAAAAAAATTGTTTGATGAAACTCAGTGTTCATTTCTAATTTCTAAAAGTATGATATTTTAAAACATCTTTAGAATGATAACGTGTTAAATTTAAGCATCCGTAGAAACTATCAGTCTTAATAGAAAACATTAGTCATATCGCTTTAAAATCAGGAAAAAGACGAGGCCCGGTGCAGTGGCTCATGCCTGTAATCCCAGCATTTTGGAAGGCTGAGGCAGGTGGATCTGCTGAGGTCAGGAGTTAGAGACCAGCCTGGCCAACATAGTAAAATTCCGTCTCTACTAAAAATACAAAAATTAGCCGGGTGTGGTGGCGCATGCCTGTAATCCCAACTACTTGGTAGGCTGATACACAAGAATCACTTGAACCCCGGAGGCAGAAGTTGCAATGAGCTGAGATCACACCACTGCACTCCAGCCTGGGTGAAAGAGCGAGACTCTATCTCAATAAATAAATACATAAATAAATAAATAAATAAATAAATAAATAAATAACATCAGGAAAAAGACAAAAATGACTTTTATTTTCACTTCTTTGAAAGTTGTGCTGAAAGCCTGGCAGAGTAAGAAAAAGAAGTATGGCCAGGAGTAGTGGCTCATGCTTGTAACCCCAGCACTTTGGGAGGCCAAAGTGGGCAGATCACTTGAGGTTGGGAGTTCAAGACCAGCCTGGCCAACATGATGAAACCCCATCTCTAATAAAAATACAAAAATTAGGCTGGGCGCAGTGGCTCACGCCTGTAATCCCAACAGTTTGGGAGGCCGAGGTGGGTGGATCACCTGAGGTCAGGAGTTCGAGACCAGCCTGGCCAAAATGGCAAAACCCCGTCTCTACTAAAAATACAAAGATTAGCTGGACATGGTGGCATAGGCATGTAATCTCAGCTACTCAGGAGGCTGAGACAGGAGAATTGCCAGAATCCAGGAGGCGGAGGTTACAGTGAGCCGAGATCTCGCCATTGCACTACAACCCAGGTGAAAAGAGTGAGACTCCATCTCAGAAAAATAAATAAATAAAAATAAATTAAAAAAAATTAGCCAGGCTTGGTGGTGCGCCCCTGTAATCCCAGCTACTGGGGAGGCTGAGGCAGGAGAATTGCTGAACCTGGAAGGCCGATGTTGCAGTGAACTGAGATCACCCCCCTGCACTCCAGCCTGGATGACAGGACAAGACTCTGTCTCAAAACAAAACAAAACAAAAAAAGAAAAGAAAAGAAAAGAAATGAAATAAAAAGAAGTACAACATGTTAGGATTGAAAAGAATAAACAAAGCTGCTATTATGTATATATTATTACACATGTATATAACGTATGAATTATTCAAAATAATAAGAAAGATGGACAAAGTAGATCGATACAGACTCAATATATAAAAGTCAAATGCATTTTGCTCCATTAAAAAATACCCCTTGGGCCAGATGTGGTGGCTGACTCCTGTAATCCCTGCACTTTGGGAGGCCGACATAGGTGGATTACGAGGTCAAGAGATCAAGACCAAACCTGCCAACATGGTGAATCCCCGTCTTACTGAAAAATACAAAAATGAACTGGGCGTGGTGGCAGGCGCCTGTAGTTCCAGCTACTCGGGAGGCTGAGCCGAGATCGTGCCACTGCACTTCAGCCTGGCGACAGAGCGAGATTCCATCTCAAACAAAACAAAACAAAACAAAGCACTTACCATTTACAAAAAATACAGGTAACCGTATATATAATAAAAATTGGAAGACCTGCCTAGAAAATATTATGAAATATAATGGAAGTCATTAAATAAAATTTAAATGAATGGTGAGTTATACTGAGTTTAAGCCTGCCATTTCTCCACAAACTGACCCACAGATTCAATAAAGTTCTAAACAAAATCTCAAGAGTTTGAAAAAACAACAGAAATGTCCCTGAGGTTGGTAACAAGTAAGATGCCTGACAATACCAAGTGGTGGTGTGGATGTAAATCGAGTGAAAGTGTATATTTTGCTTCATTGACTTAGCAAAAAAATGATGCCTAACACTCAGCAATTATATTTCTAGACATATAGGCCAAGAAACTTGCACACCTGCCCTGGGAGACAAATACAAAGTGGGTTATAGCAGCTTTGTTTGCAGCACTATAAACAAACAAACAAAAAATAAAAACAAAAACTTGAAAATGACCTCCATGAATATATGGAGAACTAAAAATTAAACTGAAGTGTATTCAAATAACATAATATTTTTCTGTAATGTAAAGAAATAAAGATATAAGTCTTAGAAACAAGAAAGAGAAAAAGAAAAAGAGAAAGAAAAAGGATAACATAACGTATAATACCATTTTTATAAATTTCAAAAACAAACTGATTTGTTGTTCAGGGATAGATACATGCATGCTAAAATCATTAATAGAAAAAGCATACACAAGAAAATTTAGGGTACTGGTACTTCGGGGTGAAAGATTAAAAGTAAGAGATACAGGAGGATTAGTTAGTACATATAGTGGTATCTGGTTTATTATTATGCTTTAAAATATGTAAGTGTTTATACATGGTCTTTCATCTGTATCAAATATTTTATAATACAAATAATTTATAAAATTTTATAAACAATGTAGTTGTGAGTAAATAATGCTTGCTATAAATTAAAGGGGATCTGTGTTCTAAAACTATTAAAATCATACTATATAACTTAACTTTTCCTATACTATTGACCCAGGGTATCCTCCCTCTCTTTAAAACTCTTACAGCATTTATCATAGTTATATCCACTCAGCAGGCAGCCAATGAATATTAAATGACAGCAATTATGACATTTATACTTATGTTAATTTCTGTTGTGTTCTTTAGGTTGATGTTACTTGGACAATTTGTTCTCTCATTTGGCTATTCTAGTGAGGTTGAGTTGCAATAAGCTAGAGTTTTTTAGTTCATGTCGATGTAAGACCCATGATTAATTACACATAAAGAACAACTTGCTTTCAGTTCAATAAATTTCACACCTGACCTTTTTATTAGAATCTATATATTTTTTAAATTAAACACCTTTAAACTAGAAATTACAAGGTACTTCATGAATATTGACTCATTGGTTTCCATAAAATTTCAAGAGAGGTTGTTAATATTACTATCCTAATATAAATCTAAAAATCTTAATTTTTATAAAGGTGTGTAATTGGAAGTAAACTAGGCATAAGTTGTTATAGGAGTGGTTTCAAGTATTTGGTAAATGAATTATTAATCCTTCCAAATACTTCATCTGCACTCAGTCTATTAAAAAGCAGTGTCAACATTTCTTGACAAGGAAATTTGATATTGTTGTATAAAAAATTATAAACACCTCAATAGATTATCTCAACACTCAAAAATTAAACACTAAAATTATTATCTCTAGGGCATAGAGATGCCACACTTTGTGGTTAATTACTGACATGTTTCTTCCTAGAAGCCATAATCCACATGTAGAGCACAGGCTTTGCATTCAGAAACCCTAGGTTTGAATCTTCTTTTTGCTACTTAGAAGTTCTGTGATGCTGGGCAACAGAGCTTTGCTTTTATCAGGGAATGTAAACACTATATCTGCCTCAGAGTTTTGCTATAAGCATTAAATGCAATGATGCATATCAAGCCCAATTCCAGCATGTAGTAATTTCCGTAATGGTAGCAATTTTCAGTCATTGTTTCATAATAAACCTGCAAATGCTAATATGGAATATGTCCACCTAGACCCATGTTTATGATAGAATTGATTAATAAAGACAAAAATTTAGATTAAAACATTTACCTTTCTGAAAAGAAATAGACTTCAGCTGACAGATTGTGTTTGAGACTAGTGCTAGACAAAATTATGATATAGTAATTCAGTCTCTATCCTAATTTCACTTCTACTTTTGCCATTCCTTTGATTTGAACCCTTTGCTGGATCTCCTGCTTCCAGCACTCTCCCAAACACCAATTACTCTTTTTCCATCTAACCACTCACATTATGCATTATTACATTAGCTAATAAAGACTGAAGCCTTGCAAAGATATCTACACTTATTATTATTATTATTATTTGAAATGGAGTCTCACTCTGTCACCCAGGCTGGAGTGCAGTGCTGCGATCTCAGCTCACTGCAACCTCTGCCTCCCAGGTTCAGGCAATTCTTGTGTCTCAGCTTCCCTAATAGCTAGAATTACAGGCATGTGCCACCACACCCTGCTAGTTTTTGTATTTTTAGTAGAGACGAAGTTTCACCATGTTGGCCAGGCTGGTCTCAAACTCCTGATCTAGGTGATTTGCCCTTGCTAGCCTCCCAAAGTGCTGGGATTAGAGGCATAAGACACCACATATCTGAACTTTGATATCAACACACAAGAGAGTGAATCACTTAGGTTGAAATTTTATTAATGAACAGATCATTAGATGACATGTCATCACTTTGAGCTGCCTGTTCAATCTTTCTCTTGTCTTTTTGAGTTGCTTTAAGTGTTGATAGTGAGGTGACTAGGATAGTTATACATACATATTGATATGGTTTGGATTTGTGTCCCTGCCCAAATTGTATGTTGAATTAAATCCCCAATGTTGGAGGAGGGACCTGGTGAGAGGTGATTGGATCATGGTGGTGGACTCCCCATTTCTGTTCTCATGATACTAAGTGCACTTTCAAGAGATCTGGTTGCTTAAAATTATGTAGCAACTTCCTATTCTCTCTTCTTTTCCAACCATGTAAGACCTCCCTGCTTTCCCTTTGCCTTCTGCCATGATTGTCAGTTCCCTGAGGCCTCCCTGGTCATGCTTTCTGTACAGGCTGTGGAAATGTGAGTCAATTAAATCTCTTTTCTTTACAAATTACCCAGTCTCAGGTTTTTCTTTATAGCAAAGCAAGAATGGACTGATACAGAAAATTGGTACTAGGAGTAGGGTATTACTCTAACGATGCCTGTAAATGTGGAAGCAACTTTGAAACTGGGTAATGGGCAGAGGTTGGAAGAATGTGGAGGGCTAGGAAGAAGACAGGAAGATGAGGGAAAGTTTGGAACTTCCTAGACTTGTTAAATTGTTGTGACCAAAATGCTGCTAGCAATATGGACAGTGAAGTCCAGGCCGAGAATGTCTCAGAGGAGATGAGGAACTTATTGGAAGTTGGAGCAAAGGTTACTTTTATTATGCATTAACAAAGAGATTGGAAGCATTGTTCTTCTGCCCTAGAGAGATGTGAAACTCTGAACTTGAGAGAGATGATTTAGGGTGTCTAGCAGAAAAAAATTTTAAGCAGTAAAGTTTTCAATATGTAGCCTGTCTGCTTCCAACAGCATAAGGTTATATGCATGAGCAAAAAAATGATCTGAAACTGAAATATATTTAAAAGTAAAGCAGATCATAAAAGTTTGGAAAATTTGCAGCCTGGCCATGTGGTAGAAAAGAAAATCCCATTTTCAAAGGGAGGAATTCAAGCAGGCTGCAGAAATTTGCCAAAGGATGGAGGAGCCAAATGCTAATAGCCAAGACAATGGGGTAAAAACCTTAAAGGACTTCAGAGACCTTTGCATCAGTCTCTTCAGTCACAGGTCCAGTGGCCTAGGAGGGAAGAACAGTTTCATGGGTTGGGCAGAGGGCCCCGCTGCCCTGCACAACCTTGGGACACTGCTCCCTGCATCCCAGTTGTTCCAGCTCCTGCAGTAGCTAAGAGGGCCCCAGATACATCGCAGGCCACTGCTGCAGAGGGTTCGAGCCATAAGCATTGGTGGCTGCCATGTGGTGTTAAACCTGCAGGTGTGAAAAGGGCAAGAGTTGAGGCTTGGAAGCCTCTGCCTAGAGACTGAAGGATGTATGAAAATGCCTGGATGTCCAGGCAGAAGTCTGCTGCAGAGGTGGAGCCCTCATAGAGAACCTCTACTAGGGCAGTGAAGAGGGGAAATGTGGGATTCGAGCCCACATACAGAGTCCCCACTGGGGAACCTGCCTAGTGGAACTGTGGGAAGAGAGTCACCATCCTCCAGACCCCAGAATGGTAGATCCACTGAGAGTTTGCACTGTGTGCCTAGAAGAGCTACAGACACTCAATGGCAGGCCTTGAGAGCAAGCTTGGGATCTGAGCCCTGCAGAGCCACAGGGGCAAAACTGCCCCAGAGCTTGGAACCCCACCTCTTGCATCAATGTGGCCTGGATATGAGACATGGAGTCAAAGGAGGTTACTATGGAGCTTTAAGATTTAATGATTGCTTTGCTGGATTGTGAACTTTTATGGGGCCTGTAACACCTTGTTTTGGCTGATTTCTCCTTTTGGAGAGGGAATATGTACCCAGTGCCTATACCCTCATTGTACCTTGGAAGTCACTAACTCTTCGGATTAACAGTCTCATAGGCAGAAGGGACTTACCTTGTCTCAGATGAGACTTTAAGTTAATGCTGAAATAAGGTAAGAATTGGGGACTATTGAAGAGTTAAAATTGTATTTTGCAATGTGAGAAAGATGTGAAATTTGGGAATTGCCAAGTGCAGAATCATATGGTTTGGATTTGTGACCCTGCACAAATCTCATGTCAAATTGTAATTCCCAGTGTTAGAGGAAGGGCCTAGTGGGAGGTGATTGGATCATGGAGGCAGACTTCCCCCTTGCTATTCTTGTGATAGTGAATGGGTTCTCATAAGATCTGGTTGTTTAAAGGTGTGTAGCACCTCCTCCCCTGTCTCTTTCTCCTTCTCCAGCCATGTAAGACTTGACTGTTTCTCTTTTGCCTTCTGTCATGATTATAAGTTTCCTGATGTCTCCAAGCCATGCTTCCTGTACAGCTTGTGGAACTGTGAGTCAATGAAACCTCTTTTTTTCTTTTTTACAAGTTACTCAGTCTCAGGTAGGTAGGTCTTTATAGCAAGACCAATGTGAGAACAGACTAACACACACACACACACACACACACACACACACACAGTTATTTTGATCAATGAGAAAAGTTAAGTCATTTAGCTTGCAAATGCAAAATGTAACTCTGAGTGAGCTTTGGACTGTGTTCAGTTAAAGCAACCTCCCCAAGTTTTGCACATTTTCTGAAAATGTGTGCACATTTTTAGGTTTCTCCTGAACTTTTCCCAGGACCTTTCTGCCTACATATTTCTTCTAATGTTGTCCTGTATCATTTAATGCAGCCATTCCTAATGCAATGACTGATCAGAAAAATAGAAGTATCCTGACTGGCTGTATTCACCCTTCCAACTTGGGCTGGGTAGGGTTGGTTTCTGCTTTGGGAAACTTCTATGTCCTGGCAACGTACCTATAGATTTCCTTCTCTGGGCTGATTTCCCTACAAATTTCTCACAAATTGAGGCACTTTATTCTTCTTTCACAGCATATTAAAAATACTTTTATTACAGCATATCTGTGCTGTATTGAAATTGTATGTTAACTATCTCATTTTTTTAAAGTGACCTCCCAAGTTTCTGAGCTGTATCTTTCCTTTTCTGTGTCTTAAGAGCCTTGTAGAGGAGGTTCTTTACATGCAGTAAACTTTGTGAAAGATTGAAAAATTGACTTTCCTCTGTCCAAAGTGTCACCAGTAGTGGGTTGTGACTGCAAGTTGTCCAGTTCCTTGGCATTTTGAACAAATAATTGGACATAATGCCCCGCAAAGCAAAGAAAGAATGAAGCAGCAGAAGAATGAAAGCAGGGATTTATTGAAAACAAAAGTACACTCCACAGTGTGGGAGCAGACCCGAGCAATGGCTCAAGGGCCAGGATAGAGAATCTTCTTGGGTGCAAATACCCCCTAGAAGTTTCCCATTGGCCACTTCATGCTCACCTCATGTAAATGAAGTGGTAGCCCACAATCAGTCTGATTGGTTGCAGAAAGCAGCCAACCAGAGGCTGAAATGAAGTTACCAAGGTCACACTCCTGTGCAAACATCTCATTGGTTGCAAGAAGCAACCATCAGAGGCTCGTGTGAAGTTACAAAGTTATATTTTGCATGCAGATGAAGGCTCACCACAATCAATCTGATCGGTTGTGGACAGCAACCATTCAGAGGCTGGAGTGAAGTTACAAAGCTGCAAAGGAAGATTCCACCTGCAATCAGTCTGATTTGCTGGGGACAGCCAATTTCTCATCTGCCACGCAGAAAAAAATGGGGTTCGCAAAGGGAGTAGCCCCTGGTCCTTTTGTTACTTAGGTGTGAAAAGTGAGAGTTTTCCTTTCAATTCAGTTCTATGAAGTTGGTGTGAAACAGCCTTTGGTTCCCTGCCTCCACACCCAAATCTCCTGTCTCAAAATCAGGTTTCCCTTTTGTAATTTTGGCATTTATAATAACTTATTATACACATTTATCTCTAGAGGTCTTCTTGAACACACATGGCCTTGAAATAACACTTTCTAAACACTAATAGCTATTGATAAGCAAATAAAATAAAATAAAATAGAATTAATCAAATTTATCTGCTTTTTAAGCATTTAGATTCTGAACTTAGACTTGTATTTATTTCTAAAATGTTTGAATGGAAAGAAAAAAATATTTACCAGATACTTAGGCAGTGGAAATTCAGTATTTGCCACAATATCAGTTGAATGATCCAAAAAAAGTTAAATGATTCTTAATTTACTTAAATTAAGAGAGCAACAGTTTTAAAAACATTGAGGGCTAATTATAACTAAATAAATTAAAATATATGCACATCAAAATATACATGTATGGGTACTTTATTTTCAGCAACCAACTGAGAAATTCCTGTTTAGGCAAGATTCTACCAACTCAGAAGTTTGGTTGATAAGCTATCTTCATGAAATACATAATAATAACTCTGTGTGTGTGTGTGTGTGTGTGTGTGTGTGTGTGTGTGTGTGTGTGTGTGGAGAAAGAGAGAGAGAGAGAGAAAGACTGCTGGTTTTGAAAGTGGAATGCTGATAGTTCTACTATTTCAAGTATCAATAGTCTTATAAGGTAAAAATAGTGACAGTCTAATCAGATCTAACCAAAAATTTAACCAAAAAAAAAAATTTTCAAGCTCTGTTTTCGAAACAACGCTTTACATAATATACTTACATTCATTACTAATCTCACTCAAGAATACAGGTAATGATACTCTAAAGCCAGTGAGTGAAATATGCAAGTAATGTCTAAGTCGCGGTTAAGCTTCCTTCTTCCCTTTGACATGAGGTACTCTGAGACTTGTACATTTTTTCACTTATTCACCTTTTAAGTAATACAGTTTAATTTCAACGTATTAAAATCAGTCACAAAAATGCTGTTCCAAAGCGTTTACAAAAGCTTCTGCTTACTAGTGTTTTATTCATAATTTCAATTTGCTAACTTCCTTTGCAATACGTACTTTCGTTTCAGTATTTCCTCTTAAATCACCACCTCTTTCATGATAAATTGTTGTGATAAAAAAAAGTGCTTCCTCTGGTGGGACGATGTAACTATTCATTTTGCTAATGTACTTCACATCTGTCATTTGCAGTTCCTAAATACTTTGTCACAGCACAAAATAGAAACCTTACAGAGTAGGTCTATGAAGTATGTTTTCATTTTAAGTCACTATCTATGATGTAATTTGGAACAGTGGAATGATTAGATCAGTCTTTTCTTCTATCAGTACCAGAGACAAAGCATGTTAACTATAGAAATGTCAACTTTCATATTCCCTGATAAACTGAGCACTATTTCCAGGATTTATTCTAAACTCAGGCTTTGAGGGTGGGGACTGACCCTTATGTGCCTGTTCATACAAAGTTAAGTAATTATTTGTGGTTGATAAGGACTACCTATTTTCTATTGACTTGAAGAAATTGTATTTGCAGTAGGTTTAAAAGAAAAAGCTGCCAGAGGAAATTTGGGTGGAACCCTGTCAATTCAGTTAATTTAAGACCCAGAGTTACTATATAAAGGAAGGAAGCAGATACCAACTCTTAAAAAAGACATCTACGTTATCCAGAATAGTGCTCAAAAATATTATGCATTCAAATATATTTTAATAAGTGAATGTTGAGTAATGAATGACATAAAATATTTTTTACTGAATACAACTTTACCATAATATTAAAATATATTTGGCAGGAAAAATCCAAAAGGGATCCCTCTGTTAGGAGATTGCATTCTCTTTTATTCTTTCTTTTCTTTTATCAAATGATGCAGCCAAAGAGAGAGATCTGAATAAGACATAACGCAAGTGTAGAAACAAAAGTCCAGGAAATCATCTTAATTATATGTATTTATTTGTACAGTCTTGCTCTGTCACCAAGGCTGGAGTGCAGTGGTGTGGTCATAGCTCACCGCAGCCTTGAACTCCTGGGCTCAAGGGATCATCCCATCTCAGATGCCCAAGTAGCTAGAACTAGAAGTGCATGCCGCCATGCCCAGACAATTTTGTAATTTTATTTTTTGTAGAGATGGGGTCTTGCTTTGTTGCCTAGGATGGTCTTAAACTCCAAGCAACCCTCTCACTTTGGCCTCCCATAGCACTTGGATTAGGGACGTGAGTCACCACGCCTGGCCATCTTAATTGTTTCCAATAAATCATACATTTAAACTACTTAACCTAGGAAATATTTAAATAAATTAAGAGAAAAATATTTTCTAAATTACTTAAGGCCAATCATAAAGAAATTAAAATATATGTGAATGGAAATTAACACAAAGAAGTATTTTTGTTTTCAGCATCTAAATGAGAAATTCCTGTTTAGGTAGAATTGTCAGAAGATTGACTTAAAAACCATCTTCATAAAAGTACACATGAATAACCTAGTATTCTGTGTGTGTGCGCATATATATATGTGTGTGTGTGTGTGTGTGTGTGTGTAGACAGCTCATTTTGAAAGTGGGATGCTAATACTTCTGCTATTTCCAGCATGAGTCATTTAGAGGTAAAAACAGTGACTCATCAGATTTAATAAAAATTTAGCCAAAAACCTAAACTTTCAAGATCCCTTTTTGAAACAAGATTTTTACAGAATATGCTATCATTATTTATTAATCTCACTCAAGAATAAAGATAATGATGTTCTAAAGCCATCTCAATAAGGAAGCCGTAAAATATTGTTCATTGTATCTTTATTTCATCTTTTAAAATCTGCTTTTGTTTATGTTTATGTTGTATTTAAGAGATTAATCCTGTATGGGATTATATATAAATATATGTATATTCTATACTAAAAATGAAATGGATATATCAGTCTAATAATAGAATTCTGGAGGTAACTGATACAGAACTAACTGTAGAAGATTGATAGAGCTTCAGAACTTAAGAGGAGCTTGTGAAGAGATAAAAAGAAGCCTCAAAAACGTCCTGAAATTCATACGGATGGAATGGGCAAACATTATGCTAGTGAAATAAGCCAAATACAGGAAGACAAATACCACATATTTTCACTTATATGTGGAACCTAAAACAATAGAAGTCACAGAAACAAAAAGTAGGATGGTAGTTACTAGCAACTGGGCTGTGGGGGAATGGGAGGATTATAGTGAAAGGGTACAAAGCCTCAGTAAGGAGGGATACGTTTTATTTTGTTTTAGGTGAATTGCACAGCTTGGCGAATATAGCTGATAATTGAGTCCTGTATGTTTCAATGTTGCTGAGAGTAAATTTCTAATGTGTTCGTCAACAAATGTTAAATATTTGAAGTTAATTAGCTTAATTTACTCTTTCCATGTTGTATTAAAAAAGCGGAACACCACTTCTATAATTATATACAACTGTAATTTGTGTATAATAAAAATAAAAATTAGAAAATCTAAGTGCATGTGCTGACCTGGATGTTTCTAAAGTGAGCCTTCAGAGCTGTCATGACATTATAAAAAATAGTGACTCATTTTAGCTTAAAAACAGGCATATTATTCAATACCTTACAGATTTATACTGAAAAATATTTAAATATATGAGAAACAAATATTTGGTATCTGTTAAGACATTTGAATAAAATAAATTGGATTTACTGTAAAATAAATAAGGCTTCAGAAAATGATATAGGTTGCAAAAATATATAATTGTGTCAATTGACTGAAATGCATCAAATAGCAGGTGTGTCAACTGATAGCTAAAATGATACTTAACAGAAATTCATATGATAGAATTTCATTTTTTCTTCCCCATTTAGTCATCAAAAATACACGATAGATAGAATAAAATGAAAACGGATGAAATGAATTTCCGCATGGGTTATGCCAAGTTGTATCTCCTCAGTGAAATCTTAGGAAGTCCCGAATTCATTCCTGTGATTATGACTGGAATGTGCAGAATCTGTGAATTACTTCTTCATTCTGCCAACTGACAAACTGCTCCAAGTGATGAACACAAGGCAAAGTGAGGCAAGTTTGTTGATTAAGGCATCAGGAATTTTTTCCTTGCTCTCTGCTCTGCACCCCCTCCCCTCCCCATTTCCCTTTCTTTTTCTTTCTCCCTCCTTCTCTCCCTCCCTTTCTTCTTTTCAGTTCACTTCATGGTTTTAAAAGTTCCAGTGCCCTCAAAAACTATTATTCTGACATTTTATTTTCACAAATCTTGTCAAACATAGGTGTTAAAATGCAGTACATATGTTCACCCTGTTCTGAATTTAGTTTCCTAAAATAAGGAATAGAGTCCAGAGTAAGTTTAAAGTTGCACTAGAAAATTTATTTATTTGTTAGCATTTGTTATCAAGTCTTTCCTCAGTCTGTATGCTAATAGTCTTGTGACAGTTATACATTATTTGATGTCACCCAATGACAAAAGGAAAATTTACAACTCGTTATGAACTTTCTACATTGAATTTATTAAAAGAGGTACATAACTTTTATTCTGTCTTAATTTGTGGTAGTCTTTCAGCTACCTGCAGTTTATTTAAATGTATTATTTTTCACCAGGAAATCAGCAGTAGAACAGTTTCAAGAGGTAGCATTAAAATGTCTTTGACATATAAATGGTACAGTCTGTATTGCTGTACTTCAAATTTCATGAACTGTATCAAAGCTGGTAACATATGACACGAACATTCAGAAATACAGCTACAGATCATTTTCCTAAAATGTTTATTTACATATCTTAACTTAGCTCATGAATGTTTATTTTGAATCAAAGAAACGTTATTTTATCTAAAAACAATTGCTATTAATTGTATGAGTACATTTTTATTAAGCGAATTCATGGCTTTAAAATAAAATGTGAATGTGACTAAACTAGATTCTTGCCAACTCTAGAAGTTTTACGAATATAATATGATTTACTTACTCACGTTTAAATCCAGAGAAAAAACACTAATACTTTTAAATGTCATATAACAATTATATGGTTTTTTTTAGATGTGCTATTTGAAATATAAGTAGAATTTGCTAAGGAGAAGTGCCGAATATCTAAAAACTTCAGTGAATAATTATTTTAACACCATTTGTTAAAAATATTTAATGAAAACTAAATACGTTTAATTTTCTTGCTTTTATATATTAATAAGCGAAATAAAGCACTTTAATCTCTATTTTAATCTTTTAACTCATGGAAAATTTTATTTTTAATATAAATAAACATGCTCTATGATCAGTGACTTTTTTCATGTGTCAGAAAGATGTTTTAAGTGAAACGGGAAAAGTTTGCTTGTCCCCCTACAGGGTTTGAGGGAGGGTGTGTGGCTGGCTTCTTCAGTGCTACGCTGCTCAAACCTCTAGGGGAGCATACAGATGGTCAGGCTGTGGGGCTCCAACCCCATGGCACTGTCTAGGGGTGAGTGTTTACAGCTCCTGAACCCCCAGTGGGCATGTATTACTGGGTGCTCTCTTAGTCTGCCATCTATAGGCAGCTTGTGTTAACCAGCTCAATTAGACCCTCTACCTTGTCACAAGGACAGAGGGATTTCTGTATCCTGGGTTCTTGCCTTGGTGTACGGGAAGAATCAGATCACATACATGTGGGCTTGGAGAATCAGTGCAAAGTTTCATTGAGTGGGAGTAGCTCTCCGACGATAGGGGAGCCAGAAGGGAGATGGTTTTTCCTCAGAGTTGAGCCATTTGGCAGCCCCAGCTTTCGTCTGATTGCCCCGGCCAAACTCCGCCTCATGCCGCCCTTCGAAGGCCTGCCAGTGTACCCTCGTCTGTTAGTGTGCTCTTCTGCCAGCGTGCTCCCATTGACGTCCTCTCGATGTCCAGCCTCTTGTGTCTTCTGCCAAACTGTTCCTCTGTCTCTGCCAGCTGCCTCTGTCTCTGCCTTGCTAGGGTCTCGGGATTTTATAGGCCCAGGATGGGGACGTGGTGGGCCAGGGTGGTCTTGGGAAATGCAACATTTGGGCGAAATGGCAGGACTGCCTGTCCTCACCTAGGTCCGTGGGGGTGGAGCCCTAGCCAGGGACCACACCCTGCTACACCCAGCGCTTCCCTTCCCTCCTTCTGTATCATTTAAAGGGACCATGCTTTTCCATTTCCAGCACTCCCGTATCATAAGGAATTCTGAAATTCTTTTTTTCTCTTGAAATTAAAAAATAATCTGGACTTCAGTATCATTTGAACACCTTATGGTTTTATTCTTGACGCTTATAACCTTAATTGGCATTAGTGGTTTTTTCTGTAAAATGGGATAGTAATGTCTGTTCTACCATTCTCACACCACAGCTTTTTAGGGGGAGGTGGAGATGTTGAAGACAATTTGAGCTAATGGCTATGAAATAATGTTTGACTCATAAAAGTACAATTTGCTATCAGTATTGTTATGTTATTTGTGATTCATAAAACGACATTGATTTTTTTATTTTGAAAATAAGTATGAAAATGTATAGCTAAATAGAAAATTGGGGGATCTATAATCCAATCCATATATTTCACAGACCAACAGAAACCAAATGAAGGATGTATAAAGTGATTAGAACCCCAAATGGATTACCTACTTTAGCATACACTCCACTTACCATTATGCATTGGTTTGTGTGCCAATTCATTACTTTATTTTTGCCAACAGATTTTCATTAAGATTCAAATCTATTAATTTGAATGTTCTTAGCATAAAGAAAAAATTAAATATTTAAGGTGATGAATATCCCAATTACCCTGATTTGATCTTTATATATTACATGAATATATCTAATTATCACATGTACTCCAAAAATATGTACATGTATTATGTATCAATAAAAAAGATTAAATTATCTGACAAATCTATATATTTTACTTGGTTTATGCAGGGTGGATTAACTACCAAAGACTGCATTAAAGTTGGATGAAAATGTAATCTGGTTAAATTGGCCCAAAATATTAATCACTACCATTAGCACAGTAATCCATTATAATTATATTAGTATAAAGCTTTGTGTGACAGTGCAACTTTCACATAAATCTTTAGTCAATCTTGGCAACAATAGTACAAGATAGAAATTATCATTGCCTTTTACAGAGTGTTAAGGCTTTGCCCAAAATCATTCAGCAGGCAAAATGTTTTTTTATATATATATTAAATGTACTGATCCTCAACAACATGATAAAATTGAAGCTGTGTTAGTTCATTGGTAAGTTAATTTAAAATGTTGTTTTAAAATATTGGTATATTAATTTACAGGTACATTGTAATCCAATTAAAAAAGACTCATTTCTACCCAAAATTGGTAGTGTCTTAATTTAGATGTCTAACTCAATTAATTCAGGCTCTATCTTAACTGTCTAACAGTTTCCCAGAATTGTTTCTCAATTTCTACCTATTATCAGTTCCAGCATTCATGTTAGACCCCTAAGTCAGCCTTATGAGTGGATCATAGGGAAAATATTGGCACAGGCACGACAATATAGGCACAAAAATATTATTTGAGACCCCATTGTGACTTAAATTTTGGAAATAGCTGGGGGATTTGACTCTTTTTGTTTTTATTAAATGTAATAAAAATATCATCCTGTAAAATAGCCTGGATAGATTTTTCTAATGTTGCATTTGAATGATATTTTATAAAGTAATGGCTTCAGAGCAAATTGAGTAGTGTTAGGAGAATTCTATTGGCTGTTTTTGTGATTTATTAGCACACAAAAAAATTCTGCTGCTCATTTTAAGGTACATACCATTGTGATTTTTTTGCTACCAGAAATAATTTTGGCTCTGTAATAAGAGATATACAGTTGTTCTTCTCTATCCTTGGGGAAATAAGTCAAACAAATGACAGGTATCACACTAAATAAATATTCACAGCATTTGAAACAGAAATGATTTATTTTTGAGTAGCAATTGAGTTATGCTGTCAAAAGAAATGTCATTTTGCAATGATGAATTCTTAATCTTTAATTCTGTTGTAAATCCCATCCTTTTCAACCTGAATCCTAACTTACAAAGATTTTTGAATGTAAATAAAAATATCTCTAAATGTTTTACACTACTTTTTATAGCTGTGAATTTTTGTGCATAAGTTGTTACTAGTGTTTAAAATGGTGGTGGATAATAACTTTTTCTTTTTTGTTGCATAGTGAAGTAAAGATAAGATCATTTGCTATGATAAAACCCTAGCCATGTAACAAAATGATATGATATAATATTTAATTGTTTTGCTCTACTGTGAGTATGTTTTAGTGTAGTGTATATAATTGCTTAGTTAATTCTTCAAGTATAAAAACAGAAACAAATCAATAATATCTTAATAAAAACTGCCCTTTTAATAATTTTTACATGCATTTGATCACTAATCGTTTCCTTAAAAATATTTAAGATAGCAGATACTTTTGAAACTGTTGAGATATAACTTTATGAGCAACTATTTCATGTAAATCTATTGGAACAACCAGATATAATCATAATAATAACAACTGTAGTTTGCTTTGATTTTCATAGTGCATACAGTAAAACAAATATATTTTATGATTTCCCCAAGTTACATTGTGCCATTTTGTTTGGTTTTGTTTTGTTTTCAAAATACTCAGCTTCCTATCAGCTACTGAAAGATGGGACAGAAAACATTTTTAGAATAGTGTAAAATTTAGATGTTCTTTATTAAAAGACACTGCCTTTGCTCGCAGTTTCTTTGTTTCAAAATAAATGAAGAATATATTTTGGTAAAGATGAAACACAATCTTTTCAGGAGCAAGAGCCTGCTGCATATGGCAATATTTTAAATGGGAAACTCTCTGGTTGTGGGGAGATGTATCCAAAAAGGAACCACAGATTGAATTTGAAAGTGTTTTTCAGATACAGCTGAGGATATTTTCAGAAAAAAAAATAATTCTTACATTTCTGAGACAGTGTTGTTATTGATTCTTTGGGAAAGCTATCATCCCAATTCTACATGAAACTAAACTGGTCAATATTCCTGTAAAACACACATGCACATGTTTTTCAAAAAACTCTTTTTTAAATACTGAGCGCAAAACAAACACAGGGAAAAACATTAGTGGTTATACAAAAACTCATTATATCTTGTCTGAAATAAAGTTTAGAAAAATAACTATCTGAGGAGTTTCAGTAACTGAGAAGTTCAGCAACACGATGGGCTATGTTGAGTATTTTGAAAAACTCATAGAACAAGGGACAGATGGTGTAATTGACTATATTATTATAACTTATCCTGATATACTAGAATATGCTTAAGTATGTATTATTGGGGCCTCACAGCACTGTGGAAACAAAGCAGGAAATTATTTTGCCTTTTTCAGATGAGGAAACTTTAAACATTTGCCTCAGGGTAAGGGTTGAGGTAGAACTTAAACACCCAGGTGTTTTTATTTTTCTTCTCATAGAACACTCACTCACACACACTGTCCAACCTCTTTTTTTACTTTCAATTATTTTTTAATAGAGAATGAGCATGTGAAGTGGCTCCAAGTCCAGCTGACCCTCAGTTCACTGAGTATATGTGTGCTTGACCTCAAAGTCCTCACCTGTAAAAGAGAGGATTGAATTCCATCTTCTTTTGTTACTGCTCACTCCACCATCTAAGACATGAGGATGATTTTTTTTTTTTTTTGAGAGTCTCGCTCTGTTGCCCAGGCTGGAGTGCAGTGACACGATCTTGGCTCACTGCAAGCTCCACCTGCCGGGTTAACGCCATTCTCCTGCCTCAGCCTCCCAAGTAGCTGGGACTACAGGCGCCCGCCACCATACCCAGCTAATTTTTTGTTAGTGGAGACAGGGTTTCACTGTGTTAGCCAGGATGGTCTCGATATCCTGACCTCGTGATTCATCCGCCTCGGCCTCCCAAAATGCTAGGATTACAGGCGTGAGCCACCATGCGCGGCCAAGGATGATTTTCAAACTAGAAACAGAGTACATGATCAAGGGAAATTATAGACTCAAACAAAGAAGAGATTCTAAGATATGGTAAAGGGCTTTATATAAGTTAGGGAATACTTGATAATTGGACTGCTTCAAGACTCAAAAATCATGCAGCTGTGCAATCATGACTGCTAACGTGTGAAGGGCAAGTTTAAATTCTTTGCCAGCAAGGCATGTTAAGTCAACATTTAAAAAATTATTACAATGTTAGACTGGTAGATAAGTTAGATTACTTTAGATGTGTATGTTACTATGGAATGACAATATTTTTGTGTTCAAGATGTAGAAGTCAATGCAAGCTAGATAATAATTAGGTTAGGTGGGATTTTAGGAGAATAACTATTTCAAAAGAGTGTTGACTGATAGGTAAAATTAACCTGGCACGTGGACTGTAATGATTGGCCATTGGGTACTGCAATTAACTATTTCTTGGAATATATTTCCATGTATTACTTAGAGATCTGGTTCAATATTGCCATTTTGTCTTCCCAAAATTCAGTCTTCTATTAGGTTTTCTGTTTATTAAACAAATATATTTTTTAATGTTGATATGTATAATTCTAAACATCCTGTTAAGTTGGTTTTGTTATTGAAGCAGTATGTGCTACCTAAATCTTTGCCTCCTTTTTGACTTAATCTCAGAAGACAGAGTTAGAACCTTGAGACCTGTGCTTACTGTTACTAAATGTTTCTATGCTGTAAATGTGTTGTCACTCATGAGGACTTTAATTTGGCAATAAATTTATCACTCCGCATAAGAGCAAACAAAATATGCTCTATTTGTTTAAGTGTAATTACATTTTTCTTCCTATAAAATACGTTTTTTCCCCACTTTTTCCAGTAAATAATATTATTTTATTTTAGTAAACTTTCTAATCTGGTAGTTATATTTTACATATTTTAATTAATGACTGAAGACTTAAAATTTGGACATAGACTTTAAGAAGAGATGAGTTATGTTAAGATAATTCTAAGGTCTATCCAAACTCTTAGACTTCTAAGATGTAGCCAAACTCATATTTCTAAGATGTATCCAAACCCTTAGAAGTCTAAGAGTTTTCAACGAAACCAAGAATTTCACTCTGAAAATATTATGCCTGGCATTGCAAACTTTTCTTACAATGCTGACATATATTTCTTTTAGAGATGTTTGTATGAATGTTCTACTAACATACACTATGTTAGAGGGAAAGTCAACAGCTATATTAGTAATACTAAACTCACATTGATGTTCCATTTCCTACACTACTTTGCTATTTGCAGCACAGAATCAAAACTACATAATACATAGTAAGGAAAGACAAGTAAAATATTTTAAAACAAATAACAACTGAAAAAACTCAGTAAAACTTTTGCTACCCAATGATTTAAATTTAATGTCAACATTGTCGCTGTTGATTAAATTTGAATCCCTAACTAAACTATATGTTGTTTCTGAAATGTTTTTAATGTGCAAAAGTATACAGGTACCAATTCATTATTACTTCATCTTAGATTACTTTACTAGATTTCAAATACACTCTATTTTACATAGTGTTGATATTTTTTCAAACAAGGACTAGATATCCATCTGCTATTGCAAAATGGTGATCAATCAACAAAGTACCTCAATGTTAGTCTATTTTATATTACCATATCTTTTGCTGTATGAGCTTCTGTTTTAGGTGGTTGATCCAAATTAATATGGTTCCTCTACTCAATGGCATTTATTTTGGTTATAAGATTAGAAATGTAAATTTGCAATAAAAGAAGAAAATAGAAAGCTGGTTTTAATGAATATTTTACACAAGACTAATTAACAGAATCCCCTGCAGGAATTTGGAAGTAATAAGAAATTGACTGAAGATAAATTAAAAATTAATAAAGGAGTCTCCAAACAACTTTGTTTATGAACATTTAACAGTTGCTTTCTTAGTTATAAATATTTCAAGCTGTTTTGTTATTCAGTATGTATTATTCTTGTAGTGTTCATAATTTTAGAGGTGATTAGACAAAAAGAGAGTAACACACAAAACAAAATGTCTTTAAAATGTTAAAAACCCACCTTGGGAAAACTTGCTAATGTAAAAATAATGGCTTAATATTCATGTTTTTTGTCTACCAGTATATGCAAAACAGGTTCTTATATCCATATAAGGATCAAAAGCCCTTAAAAGGAGCGAAAGGAAACTCAGCAGTTTGATTTCTGTGAACAATGTGAATACTTTTAGAGGAGGCTTCTGAGCAGAAGATAATGCTGGTCTTTGTCAAACATTTTGAAAATTGGTTTAAATGATACAAATTCACTCTTGCATGTAAATTGGTGAGAACGTCACCCCAAAAGGATACTCTCAAAACATCTTTCTTCAAGCACATTAGGTCTTAATTTATTCAGGTACCTGAATATTTATGGGCAATTTCCCTCAATGTTTGCAAACAAAAGGCATAAGTTGAAGAACTTTAGCTGCAATTTGTCAAGAAAAAAATTTTAACTTCAATTTCTTCTCAAAGTTAAAATGGAAGAATCAGTTTGAATGGCATTTATTCTCTGTACTTATCATGTCTGAATAAAAACAACACCAAACGACTTTCAATTATACTCTGCACATAGTAAGTGAAATGCATTTGGCAAATGTGCTACATAAAAATAATTTAAAATGTAATTTTCAAATACATAGAAAGTATTAATTTTATTCATAGGGACATATATTTTGTGTATTTGAACTAATATCTACAAATAATAACAGTTACAAATATTTAGTAATAAGAAGCAGCTCTTAAAGTTACCTCAAGAGTATACCATACATTTCTTGTAATATTAAAATCTCTTAATATTTAAAACTCAGCAGATGTTTCAGAAATGTTTCGTAGGGAAATAATAAACATAAGAGTGCTGTAATACTGAAAGAATTTCAAAAGAAAATGAAAGTTAGATTCTCAAAGTTAGATATATCAATATTATTTAATCTTCTCCCAAATCTGAAATGCTGTAATAAGAAATTTTTAATGTTCTTAACATACTATATACCTTTTAACAAGAAAGAAATATTTCCCATGTAACCTACAAATTTTATAACCAAATTTAATTGTACATGTTCTGATATAAACTGTCCTCATTACTATTTCAGTTCTACTATCAATCTGTCTGCAAGATAAATATTCCACTGTCCTTCAAAAGATCCTCCATAGCTTAAAAAGAACCCACTATATATTGGTGATAAGAATCAAAATCACTAATGCCTCATGAATTTCTTACTTTAATTTGGATTTTCTATAGTACAGTGAATTTTTTTCTGAAAGATAAAGAAGCAAAAAGACAAGTCAGCATGACATTGTAATTCAGGTGAATAGACTGCATTCTATTAGAAAAAAGGAAATGGAAATATTCAAAGAACAGAAAGAGAAACCAAGAGAAAGAGAAAGTGATATGAGAGAGGGAAGGGAAGAGGAAGGAATACGAGCCTTCAGCTAACAGTAGTTAGATGTTATGTGTTACATGCAAAGTACATTGGAAATAATTCTTTAAGACTACATAATAATTCTTTGCTTAGTCTTTCTTATCTTTTAGCCACAGCAGAATGTAGCATTAGGAGACATTGTGCTTTCCCTGGTTACCATCTCCTCTACCTCCACCCTACTCGTCCTCCTCCCCCTCCTCCCCACTCTCTCTTTCTTTTTCTCTCACTCTCTCTCCCTCCTTCTTTTTTCTCTCCCTCATTCTTCTTTTCTATTCTCTTGCATATTTCTTGAATCCAGAGAAATATAATTTGCAAATAAAACTCTAGAAAAATTTGTATTTTGGAACTAGCAAGTGATAATTATAGACTCTGTATTCTTAGTAATATTGCCATTCTAAATTCTTCTCAGCCTTTTAACAAATGCAAAGACATTTTATTGTATTTTTTGCTTTTGTCATATGCAAGAAAAAAATCAGCTTTTTTTTAAACTATCAGCAAATCATGCATAAAATTTCTATCAGCACAGAGTAAAATTTACCTTCAAGAATCTAAATGGCTGCAATGAGCCATTTGATACCAAAACTGAGTTAAGATATTCATTTTGATTTTTAAAAGTAAACATATAAAAATATCCTTACCTACTAACTATTAGCTATACTATCAGGCATTCCTATTTCATTATTTATGGAGACGTTTTTAATATTGAAATAAACTTCTTAGTCTTCATTAGTAGGTGCATAATGTAATCTAAAGTAGAAAAGCTCAAAACTCTGTAACTGCAACTTTATTTTTCATTGCTATCATTTCCATCTTATTCCATCCTAGGTGATTCTTTTTTTTTTTTAGATGTTTTAGGACTTTAATGTTCTTCACATATTCAACATAAAATACTGACAATAGATAAACAATAGGGGAAAGACTTTTCAGCAAAGTATCACTCTCATCGTCAAACATTACAAAGAAAACAGTCAAGAGAACAAAGGATAAGGTAATTTAACAGAAATGTTTAGTTTAATGGCATGATTGAAAAACAACCAACCAATCAACTTTCTCTTCTACCTATGGAAAGAACGGTAAAAATGAATCAAGAACTTCGAGATGTTTTTCATAAAACAGCTTAAAAAGAGGAAGAGGAAGACTGGGGAGGGGGTGCAACTGTTGCTAATGGAATGCTATAATGCACAAGGTCAAGGATTTAATAAATTCTAAAAGTGTCTACATGTATCAATGATAACCGTATTATTAGAAATATAAAAGTATAGAAATATAAAGTATATGGTATTAAAAACAGACCTTGCTAATATAAACATATAGAAAGTATGACACTTCTCTTGTAATAACAGTATAATGATCAATCTACAGTTTGCCCTTTGCCTGGTACTCTTAAACCACTCCTCCAATGGTCAATGTTGACCTTGAATCAACAGCCTCTGAACACGGGAGACCCCACAGATGTTTAGATTCAGCACCTAGAGGGCCCCACCTACCCTCTATGCTGTGTGTTCCCATGACTCTAGAAATAATTAATTGCAACTTGCAGTATGAAGTCCACAAGCAAGTTGGAAATCTAACTAGAAAAAGTAGCAGCAAAGGCAAAACAAGCGGGAATTTGTTAGAAAAGCAACGAGAAGATTTCTTAAAATGCTTCCAGTTCAAGTCAGAATTAAGGTGAACATTAGGTCCCACCAGCTTTACAGAGCTGTAGATGTTTTGCTGTTGTTCTTTCAAAAAAGGAGAATCTACAATAAACATGTTCATTTGAGGAAAATACTGTGTTTGTTAACTTTTTGTAGCCATACCCAAGTTACTTTAAACTTTGTATGTTGTTCAAGAACAGAGTATATCCTGGTTAGGATGTGTTCATAGCTGATGCATCTCCAAAAATTTTTTCATGAAGGCGGCCAGCTTCTGAACATCTTCAATAGTGACAGCATTATACAGAGAGGCCCGGATGCCTCCCACAGACCTATACCCTTTCAAGGGCAACATATTAAGTTCAAGAGCTTTATCAAAAAGTCTTTTTTCTAAAGCATCATCTTCTTTGGCATTGCAAATGCAGAATGGAATATTCATCTTGCTTCTATTTTGGGGCTCCACTGGACATACGTAGAATCCTTGAGAATTATCAATAATCTCATAAATCATTTGAGATTTGATGGAGCTAAGCTTCTCCATGGCCGCGGCACCCCCATTGTTTTTAATCCACTCCAGGACCAAGCCCATGACGTAGATGCTGAAACATGGAGGCGTGTTGTACAAGGAGCTGTTTCCAGCCTGTACCTCGTATTCTAGGACCAAGGGGCACTCTCAGAGGGCAAACCCCAGCTGGTCATCACAGACAATCACCACGGTGACCCCAGCAAAGCCAACATTCTTCTGGGCACCAGCAAAAATCACACCAAACTTGGACATCCACTGGCTTGGACAGGAAGTTTGACGACATGTCACAAACCAGTACTGCTCCCTTGACATCGGGTATAAAGTCAAACTCTACACCATGCACCATCTCATTTGCGCAATAATACACATAGGAGGCATCCGGGTTGAGGTTCCAGGTGCTTGGATCTGGAATTTTTGTATAACTACCACGTTTAGGGTGAATGATATTTATAGTCCCAAACTTCTTGGCTTCTTCTGCGGCCTTAGCTGACCAAGCTCCTGGTCACCACATAGTCCGCACATCTTCCTGCTTTCAAGCCAATCAGGTTTAAGGGGACAGCACCGAACTGGCCGGACCCACTTCCTTGCACAAAAATCACCTTATAGCTGTCTGGAACGGCTAGCAATTCCCTCACAAGATTCTCTATATTGTTAATAATCTTGGTAAAATCTGATGGCCTGTGACTCATTTCAAGAACACTAATGCCAACTCCTTTGTAGTCTAATAATTCCTTTTTTATCTCTAACAACACTGAGTGAGGCAGTTTGGCAGGACCAGGCCCGAAGTTGACCACGTGCCTCGGGGCGTCCATGGTGCGGCAGCGAGGGCGGCGAGTCAGCTAAGGAGAACCGAACACGTGAACGGCTAGTGTTCCTGGCTAGGTAATTCTTACAGATAAGTGGGTAAGTGAGTGGAGGACACAAACTTACAATGATTTGCCTGGTCTTCTAAGCTGACAACAAAAAAACAAATACATAAATTTAATTAAAATCAAATTTATTTTAAAACATAAAGATAACTCTGATTCTCCACTGACCCAAGGTCTATTGAATACTCTGTAGCTGTAAACTCTTCATCCTTTGAAGTCTTTCAGGGAATCAGTATAACAGTGGGCAAGTTGTTTCTTTCTGGGTATTTAAATGACATCCCATTGTCCTGAAAAAAAAGTAATGATCCTTGTCAGTTGCCCATCTATTAGGCACCCTAGTAAAAAAAATGGTCTAAACACAAGCTTCGGGGTCAGGCAACTTGGAGTGTAGTTTTAACACCATTTTAAAGCCAATTTTGTGATTCTGAGTAATGTGGCAAAGTGATAGTTTTCAGTTCCTCAATTCTTTCACTGGAAAAGAAATTGCTGGATAATTTAAAATAATATGTGTCAAAAATTATTACTTCATAATGGGAATATAATAATAATTACATCTATTTTCTATGTTTTTTCTGTAAAGAAATTACCAGAGAATTCATGGTGAACCAATGGAAATTACTCTGTCTTTATTCTGTGGAAATTTTCTTTCCAAGTTCTTTCCAAGTGAGAATCAGTAAATAGCACTGGGTGCTCAATTTAAGTCTCGAGCAAACTGAAAAACAGTCAAACAGCTAACAGATTTCCTTTGCATTCAAAAATATAAAAGGCCAGAGAATTCAAAAGTAACTGTTTCCTAGACGGCCTACTTTCAGAAAGCATGAAATTTAATGTTAGGTGTTAGAAATCCAGAAACTTTCTCATTCTACCTATAGGTGATTATATTATAAAAGTGCTGCTAACATCCGCAGTTACACTTGTTTAACATAGCATCTTTCTAAAAGTACTTGAACAATAAGCAACATTTGAGAAAGCCACCACACAAATTCTATCCACAATGAAGGAACTCATACAGAGACTTGGCCCTCTGAAAACAACCAGAAATAAAGCCAAAAGATCATATGCAACATACACCACAGTCATACCCTCAAGGAAAAAAAGAATGAAGCATTTAAAAGTCTCATACAAATGAAAGCAAATTCAAAAATAGGAAGCAACATGAGAAGGAATCAGTGCAAGATCTCCTGCAGTACAAAAAGAGTGTTTTGACACCTTCAAAGGATCACAGTAGCTCTCTAGCAATAGATCCTAACAGGAATGAAAATTCTGAAATAACAAAGAATTCAAAATATGGGTTCCAAGGAAACTCAATGAGATACAAGAGAAAGTTGAAAACCAATACAATGAAACCAGAAAAATTATTCAAGATATGAGAGATGAGATGGCTATATATTATTGTAGCAATTTTTTATATATGTATAGATATATACATATATATCTCCATATATATATATCAAATGGCTATAAATATGTATGGATATGTATGTATATATAATAGAACTGTGGAGTTTAAAAATTCACTAAAAGAATTGCAAAACACAATAGAAAGTTTTAAAAATAGACCAGAACAATCAGAAGAAAAAAATTCAGAACTTGGAAACTGGTCTTTCAAATTAACACAGTCAGACAAAAAAAAAAAAGTTGTTTGAAAGAACAAAGCCTTTGAGAAATATGGGATTATGTAAAGCAACCAAATCTATGACTTATAGGCATTCCTGGGAGAGAAGCAAAAAAAAAACTTGGAAAACATATTTGAGAGAATAATTTTGTATTTTTTTAAACGTAGTTACAAAGGTAAAAATCTGGATACAGGAAATTTAGAGAACACCTGCTAGATACTACACAAGATGAACATCACCAAAGCATATTCATAGTCATCAAGCTATCCAAGGTCAATGCTAAAGAAAAGATCTTAAGGACAACTATGGAAGGGCAAATCACCTATAAAGGAAATTCCGTCAGACTAACAGCAGACTTCTCAGGAGAAACCTTACAAACCAGTTTATATGCTGCTAAACTGAGCTTTATAAATGAAGGAGAAACAGCCTTTCCCAGACAAGGTAGAGGACAGATGCTAGAAAAGTTTGTCACCACTAGACTGAATCTGCAAGAAATGTTCAAAGGAGTTCTAAACATGAAAACAAAGGAATAATAGTTGCTACCATAAAAGAACATGTAAGTACAAATTTACCAATCCTACAAAGCAATTAAATAAGTTACACTACAAAGTAACTAGCTAAAAACATGATGACACAAACAAAGCCTTACATATCACATATAAATATTAATTTTGAGCATAACTGACCTAAATTCTCCACTTATATAGATTGGCAAATTAAATTTAAAAAATGAGACTGAACCATCTGCGGCCTTCAGGAGATGTACCTAACATGTACTGAGACCCAGAGGTTCAAAGTAAAGGGCTGGAGAAAGACAGATCACATAAATGAAAAACAAAAAAGAGCAGAGGTTGCCATTCTTGTAATAGATAAAACAGATTTTAAACCCACAACAATAAACAGAACAAAAGACACACACACACACACACACAGAAGGGTGTTATATAATGACATAGGGTTCACTTCAACAGGAAGATTAAATCAAAATCACACAAGTACATGGAAACTAAACAACTTGCTCCTGGATGACTTTGAGGGAATCAAAGAAATTAAGGTAGAAATCAAAAAATTATTTCAAATGAACACAGAGACACAACCTATAAAATCCTCTGGCATACAGCAAAAGCAGTGTTAAGAGGATAGCTCGTAGTGCCAAATGCCTGAATAAAAAGATAGAAATATCTTAAATTAATAAACTAATGCCTCACCTCAAGGAACTAGAAAAACAAGAGCAAACAAAATACTAAGCTAGCAGAAGAAAAGAAATAAAAAAGATCAGAGTGGAACTAAATTAAATTGATTTTAAAAATTATAAAACAATGAAGGCTCAATGAAACAAAAAAGTTGGTTCTTTGAAAGGTTAAACAAAATAAACAGAATGCTAGTTAGATAAACCAAGAAAAAAAGAGAAAGAATCAAATAAGTACAACAGAAATGACAAATGTGTCACGACAATTGATATTGCAAAAATATAAAAGATTCTCAGAGACTGCTACGAACACCTCTATGTATACAAACTAGAAAACCTAGAGGAAATTGATAAATAACCGAAACGTAACTCCCAAGATTGAATCAGGAAGAAATTGAAATCTTGTGCAACCAATAATGATTTATAAAATCAAATCAATAATGAAAAATCTACCAACCAAAAAAAGTTGAGGATCAGATGGATTCTCAGCTGAATTCTATCAGACATGTAAAGAAGAGCCAGTACCAATCTTACTGAAAGTATTCCAGGAAATCAGGGCGTAGGGATTCGTTTCTAACTAACTCACTCTACAAAACTAGTATCACTCTGTTACCAAAGTTTGGCAAGGATACAACAAAAAAGAAAACCACAGGTTAATATCCCTGAGGAATATAGACACAAATATCCTCAAGAAAATACTAGCAAACTGAATCCAAGAGCACAGAAAAAAAGACAATTCATCATGATCAAGTAGGTTTCATCCCAGGAATATAGGAATGGTTCAACATCTGCAAGTCAATAAATGTGATTCACCACATAAACAAAGTTAAAAACAAATCATATCATCTCAATGGATGCAGGAAAAATATTTGATAAAATCCAGTAGCCCTTCATAATAAAAACTCTCAAGTAACTAGGCATTGAAGGAACATACTGTAAGACAAACCTGCAGCCAACATCAAACTGAATGGTGAAACACTGAAAGCATTCCTCAGAACTCGAGCAAGCCAAGGATGTCTACTCCCACCACTCCTATTTAACCATAATACTGGAAGTCTTCACCAGAAAAATCTGATAATGAAAAGAAAGAAAAGACAACCAAATTGAAAAAGAGGAAATAAAAGTGTCACAGTTTGCTGACAACATGATCTTATATCTAAAAGACCCTAAAGTTTTCTTCAAAAGACCCCTTGACCTGACAAATAACTTTAGTAAAGTTTCAGGATACAAAATTAATGCATGCAAATCAGGTGCCTTTCTGTATAACAACAATACTCAAGGTAAAAACCAAATCAAGAACTCAATCCTATTTGCAATAGCCACACACACAAAACATAAAATATCTAGGAATACATTTTACCAAGGAAGTGAAAACCACTACAAGGAGAACTACAAAACTCTGATCGAATAAACTGTAGATGTCACAAACAAATAGAAAATTATCCCATATTCATGGATTGGAAGAAGTAATATTCTTAAAATGAGTTTAGAGCCCAAAACAATGTACAGATACAATGCAATTCCTATCAAATTACCAATGTCATTTTCACACAATTACAAAAACAATTCTAAAATTCATATGAAACCAAAGGAAAGCCTGAGTAGCAAAGCAATCCTAAGCAAAAAGAACAAAGCCAGAGGCAACACATTACTTGACTTGAAACTATATGACAAGGCTATAGTAACAAAAACAGCATGGTATTGGTACAAAAGAAGACACATAGATCAATGGAACAGAATAGAGAACTCAGACATAAAGCCACACACCTACAACCAACCGACTGTTGGTAAAGTTTACAAAAGTAAACAATGGGAAATGGGTACCCTATTCAATAAATGACATTGGGAAAGCTGGCCAGCCATATGAAGTCAAACTGGACCCCTACCTCTCACCATATACAAATATTAACTCAAGATAGACTGAAGATGCAAATATAAGACCTGAAACTATGCAATCTCTACAAGAAAATCTAAGAAGAACTCTTCTAGATATTGGCCTAGGCAAAGAATTTATGACTAAGGCTAAAGGCAAATGCAACAATAAAAATGGACAAATGAGATCTAATTAAACTAAACTTTTGCACATAAAAAATAGTCAACAGAATAAACAGACAACCAACAGAATGGGAGAAAAAAATGCAAACTGTGCATCTGACAAAGACTAATATCCAGAATCTATGAGGGACTTAAACAAATCAACAAAAACCAAACAAATAATCCAATTAAGAAGTGGGCAAAGGACATGAACAGACACTTCTCAAAATAAGACATGCAAGAGGACAACAAACATATTAAAAAGTGCTCAACATAACTAATCATCAGAGAAATGCAGATTAAAATCACAATGAGATAGTATTTCAGACCAGTCAGATTGGCTATTATTAAAAAAGTCAAAAAATAACAGATATTGGCAAGGATGTGGAGAAAAGGGAAGACTTTATACACTGTTGGTGGGAATGTAAATTAGTTTAACCTTTATAGAAAACAGTATGGAGATTTCACAGAGAAATAAATATAGAACTACCATTCAATCCAGCAATCCCACTATTCAGTATCTATCCAAAAGAAAAGAAATTGTTTCATCAAAGAGACACCTGCACTTGTATGTTTATCACAACACAATTCACAACAGCAAAATCATGGAATCAACCTAAGGGTCTATTACTGGTTGATTGGAAAAAGAAATGTGGTATATGTATACCATGGAATACTATGCAGGCATAAAAATGAATGAAATTCTGTCTTTTGCAGCAACATATATGGAGCTTGAGACCATCATCCTAAATGACATAAGTCAGAAACAGAAAATGAAATACCGCATGTTCTCACTTTACAAGTGAAAACTAAACAGTGGGTACACATAGACATAGAGATGGAAATAATAGATACTGTGAATCCCAAAAGGGGGTACAGTGGTAGGGGGTAAGGGTTGAAAAACTACTTATTGGGTACTATGTTTACTATTTGGTTAATGGGTCCATGGGAAGCCCAAACCTCAGCATTACTCAATGTATTAATATAAAAAACCTGCACATGTACTCTCCAAAACAAAATAAAAAAAATAAGTAGCCTAGTCCTCTTAATTTAAATAAAGTAGACTTCCATTTAAAAAATAATATAATTTAGATATTAAATTATGAGATTTTATAAAGCCAACAATAATAATCCTTCATTTATTTATAACATTATAGAGCTTGATTAAACTAATGACTTTCTTAGTCTTCAAAATATTTATATATGTGATATCTGGCTGAGTTTTTAGCGTATGGTATTTGTTCCAAAATGTGTTGCTTCCTGTATTTCTGTTGTTTGTGGAGGAGGTTGAAAGAGGGAATGGAAGTGTGTAGAGAAATTAGCTTTATGGAAAATAATATGTTCAACTTTGAGTATTAGAATTCTTTCAAATCAAAACAAGGTAACGACTGATTAAATATTTGCAATCCCTGATTCTATGCAACAATTCTTTAGAATAATAAATAATCATTATACAATTACCTGAAAATAGTGAAGACATTTTCTGTGACAATTTAAGACAGAAAATATTTGTTTAATAAGTTTGGAATACATAAGGCAAAGTTGCTATTTAAACTTCAATTAACCCAATATTCCTTTACTATGAAAATATTTATGAAGCATACACTATGTGCCAGAGAGTTTTCTAGATTCTAGAAGTGCAGAAGCAAACAAGAGAGATAGGGCTTCTTATCTTCCAGAACTCACCTTTTAGTAAGAGGACATTAAATACATAAACATATAAACAAATAAAATAACAAGGTAAGGTCAGCAAATACAACAAAAGATGTTTATGAAAATTTGACAAATGATGCTGGATGCCATTCATTATCCGTCTTTTATTGCTAATAGAATATCGCTATTGTTCAATGTGGCAAAAAATCTATTTTTAAGTGTTCCTTGTGGCAATGTGATGCAGTTCTGAACAATAAAATGTGAGAAGACTTGAAATTTCTGGGAGAGTTTCATTCCTTTCACAGGTATATCCCCTTCTTTGCTGTTTACTTCCTCCTGGCTAGAATGTGGAAGTGATGTCTGATGCTGGGTGGCCACGCTGTGATTATGTGAAAAAGACAGGACAAGGGCCTTGAGTTAACTTTACCAATTGCCTACATATCTCTTAGGTGTGAGAAAAATAAAATTATAACTCATTTAAACTACTCTTTGATGAACATTTCGGACAAATGGGAACCCTACTTTCTACAGAAAATGATGGTGTATGACTAATACACTGGATAGTTAGGAAAGGCTTTACCGGTACTTTAACATGACAAGAAGTGATCATGACCATAAAAAAATACTATACAGGAAAAAACGTTCTAGACAGACAGAAGACCTAATATGAGAATATGTGTCAGTCATGAGCTTTACCAATGTGACAAAATTGTCATGAATTATGGAGAAGTTACCTGTGATTATAAGTAGGTGGAATGAAGACACTGCCCAGTAAGTGTATCAATGGTGACTGGGTTTTTGAAGGAGGTAGGTAAAGCAATAATATGGAGAGGGATAGTAAATGAGAAAAAGAATGGTTACTTCTTTGGAGAAATATTGCTTAGTGTGGGTAACCAGGCCACAGACCAGATGAGCTCAGCCTGCAGAACAACTTAGTTTGCTAGTCCTTACCACCCACATATATAATACATATTACCAATTACTCTATTACTAACGAATTGGTAATGCATTTCTTTTAATGTGAGTAGGCAGGGTTTATTTGACATATTCTCTTTCTTCAAATACAGAGTCAAATATATTATTTTCTATTTGAAAGTGCCCTATATACTAGAAATTTTATTTTCAAAAGGAAATTATATTTATGTTCATTTATAAATACAAACAAATATAATATCTAAAATCTGAAGAGATATCTGAAATTTCAAAAAACATGAAAATCTAAATGAAAATGAAAAATCCACACATAAGTGAAACTCTATTGATACTGTTTTGTTAATGATTGATGTAATACTGTATTTAAGCTATTACAAATTGTACTTATGTGACTGTACTCTTATTGAACTGAGCCTATATTCTTTAGATTCAAAGAAACATAAATCCAGAGAAAAACAGATATTAGGTACTGGAAACAATACACAATTTGATGTTAAGAAATTCTAGATTTGGTGATGTGGAAGAAATAGCATGCTAATGCTAAGAGAGTTCATGAATTACAGCAGTTAGCATGATCTTAATGAAATTTTGGAGCAATAAAACAAAATATAATCATTGATGATACCTAAATTTTAAAACAACAAATCCTTGTATGTTTTCCATTAACATTTGCAAAACTTCCAACTTTGTTGAATACCAAGCCTTTTAATTATTCATTTACCATGATTATTAGTTGGTGTTTAAGTTAAAATAAATGTTTCTTGCAAATTTAAATGTTACATCTTATTGTTTTACTTTTAATATGAAAAGCTACTCTTTTTCCCTTCCCTGAAGTAAAGCTTTACCAAGTGATTTATACCCTTTACCAAGTGATTTATAAATGCAATTTGTTTTTAAATAAAAGTACAGTGGTACAATGATAGAAATTCTTATAACTCAAAGGTTTTAATTAAAACCTAAAATATGTGTGTCACTGTTAAAGAAATTAAAATTTCCAGAACCTTAATAAGAAAAACTATTTGTTAAGGCATCCTGAAGCAATTTTGCTTTTGAAGATAAGGCCTGAAACAACTTCCTTCTGGCATTTGTTTTTATTCTACTTAGCATTTCAGTCCTGTGTTCACAGAAATTTTCTCTATTCTTTATGTGGGAAAGCACCAAGGGTGTATCTGCCTGGAAGGGAGGACTTTTTGCAAAAACCTAGGAAACTAAAAATGGGTCAAATAAAAATGTGGAGAGTTGCCCCCAAAACCTCCAAAAAGACATGAGTTTTTTTTTTTTGTTTGTTTGTTTTTTTAAGAATCTTAAGGGATTTATCTTTGGGGGGGAGGTTCGTGCATTAAACCGTAGTATAAGAGAAACAATTTTGTATAGACCCATCAGGGGTGTAGTGTAACCAGCAGTACTAATAGGGGCTTTATACTGCAATAACCTGCCAGGAGTAGATGAACAGCTGGAGAACAGTTTGATTCACAGATGCTTCCATGTTGGTAGAAGGCCTGTGGTGAAAATCGTGGATGTTTTACAATTAAGAAATCCATTGCCATTCCAGCTGTGCATCCTCAAGCTGCAGATGATAGTGAAGGGTTCTTATGCCAAATGCTCCCAGAACTAAAACAAAATTGCTTGTATAACACACAGCCCTTACTGGATAATAACTCTTCATCTGTCAATATTTAAAGCCAAGGTTTTTATTTAACGTCACAGTGAACGGGTAAACTACCTGAGATGCAAACAGGAACTCTTCATTACACTTACATGTCTGCCTTACCTTCCTTATTTAAGAGGTTTGGTTCTGAATATACGTATGCAGAGATCCCCACTAATCTTTAGACACATCCCTTGGCAATTTGTTAAGGCTTAGGGTCTCAGTACAGATTTTCTTCACTGAATAAAGCTGTGTGGAAATGTAGACTATGCCAGTTAAATGAGTCCAGCAAGACATAACCAAGCAGTACAAAACCATTATGATGTTGAGGATCTGGTGGTAATTCTGAATTATTCATTAACCTTCATCATTTTACCCAGCTGATATGTGGTGTCATCTGATGTTACTTTTATTGAAAACTGGAAAATTGTTCCAAAATACAATTCTTGCTTTTTTTTTTTTTTTTTTTTTTTTGACAGAGTCTCACTCTGTCACCTGGCTGGAGTGCAGTGGCACGATCTTGGCTCACTGCAACCTCCACCTCCCAGATTCAGGGGATTCTCCTGCCTTAGCCTCCTGAGTAGCTGGGACTACAGGTGCATGCCACAACACCCAGCTAATTTTGTACTTTTAGTAGAGACGGGGTTTCACCATATTGGCCAGGATGATCTCGATCTCTTGACCTGGTGATCTGCCCACCTCAGCCTCCCAAAGTGCTGGGGTTACAGGTGAGAGCTACTGCGCCTGGCCAAGTCTTGTTTTGTTTTTTTTTTTGTTTTTTGTTTTTTGTTTTTAAAAAATCCTTTCCCAATATATATGCTAAATTTAAAAAAAAAATGCTCAGCCCATAATATAAAATTTAAGGATATTTCATTTTTATTTATCATTTAGAAATTTTGGATGATTTATTCCATATGAAGCCATAAAAAGGGAGGAGTTGGGGATCCAGGCACTTTGAGTTGCGTCAGTGACTTGTAAAGCAAAAGTCATCTGCAAAAATACTGTTAATTTTAAAAGGCTTGTAAACCATGCTAATGTTTGTGTTCATTCTCATAAACAATATCAAAATGTGACAAAATTATATAAGTGATGATAGTTTTTCAAGGTAATGAATAATTTTAATATCATATTCTATTGTTTTCTACAATTGAACTTCAAAAAATTTATTTCTTTTTGAAACATTTATTACTTTAGCTTTACCCATGTACTCACAGGTGCATTAATCAATGGATGTTATTACTTGTATCCAGGAAGGCAATTCGATCATTTAAAGGTGACTTATTTTACTTGGGGTTAATTTGTAGGCAGCTCTAGAGCTCTGGGACTTTAAGAAGTTAGTGAAGGCAGCAAAATGAAAATTAACAGCTTTTGCCCTGTATGGCTATATTACATGGCAGAAATTGTACAAAGTAGCAATAAAAGTTCACTGCAAACCCTAAGATGTACTTAGCTTGGGGAGTGTCACTGGGCTTTGGGTGTCATTGTCACCACTGGAGGCTATTTTTATGTAAACAGATCACAGGAAGTCTGTAAATCCAAAACACATGAGTAAAATAATCTTCCTGGAAGCAATTGTGTATGATTGCCTATGTCTAAAAAAAAATGATGCACTGTCATTTTAAAATGCAAGTGCTTTGCAGACTCCAAGATATGTGTGTGTGTGTGCATACGTGCACATATATATATATGCATATGCACACAGAAATTTGTGTCTCACTTCCACTCTGAGAAGTAAATTGTTCATCTTCCATTATTCCCATTTTGCGGTTGAGGATATTGTGGTCCACAAGGGTTAAATGGCTATTAAGTGATGAGGTTAGTTAGTTCTGGCCAAATCACAGATGGACCCACGAGAGTTAGGTACCTTCTCAGGCATAGAAATAGGAAGCCTAACATAGAGGCCATTGAAATTATTCAAAATACTATAGAATTAATCAGAACTTGAGCAAAGACTGTACTGCAGAAGACAAAAAATAGTGAAGAGTTAGAAAGGACAAGCTTTGGTGGCTGATTGCGTAGGAGTGAAATTAAAAATGAAAATGACTCAGAATTTTAAGTCATTGACACTGATAATGAGAATGTACAATTTTCCAAGGTTAACTTTTACTTTGAGATGAATTCAGACTTAAAAAAGAATTGTAAAAATAGTATAGAGTTTCCATATTCCCTTTACCTAGGTTGCACTAATTAACATCTTACATAACTATAGTGCAATTATCATAACTAAGAAGTGTATATTGTTGTGATACTATTAAATTTATAGTGAACTATAAATTTCACACAGAAATGTAGATGAGATATTCAATTTCACTTATTTGAATAAGTAGCTTTCCATCTCCCATTTTATTTTTGCTTGCATTATAAAACACCATTGCTCACTAGACTCTAGACATGAGACATCAGTGTAACCAAGATAGAATAACAGAGACCAGGTTTATTCTCCTGCCAGAAAGAATCAAAAACTGAGCAAAAACCCAATACTTTTCAAGACACTAGATATCAAGCAGTGGAGGGAGTTGAGTTGATCTTTCACCATAATTTTCCACTCACAAAAACCAATTCCGGTATTGCCAGATGCAACAGGCATTATCTTCTTGAAAGACTCCATCATCTTCCTGGAAGAGTCCATTATCTTCCTGGAAGATCCAGGTAGTATAGCTATTCCTTCACCACATAGGGTAAGTTGGGTTTTGTGGTCAGCTGAGCCTCCACTCTTCTCCCAACAGTAATGAGACTTAATAAATAAAGCAGTGCAAGTATGGCTGGTCACCACTAGAATTCATTCCTCCCTCTCCTTGTCAGTTAGGGGATGAATCCTCACCCCAACTGGTATCAATAAAACTAAACAAAGAGTTAAAAATAAGTGCTAGTATACACTTTAATTTCTTCCATCTGTAACTTCACTGATATCCAGTTGGGAACAGAATTTCCATATCCACTAGGCAGAAGTGAGAATAAATAAAGTGGTTTGAAGTAGGGTTAGCCACACTCCTGTTTCTGATCACAGCTCCCTAACCCCCCAGCATGGCTTGCAGGTTTAATGGATTGCTGAGCATCCATCCGGGAGGTAGAAAGTAGTGGTGGAGACAAGTCTAGTTAACACTCTGTTTCTACCAGGTCCTTTTTCTTTGGTGCCAGTGGGACCAAATAGGCAACCGAGCTTCTGCCTACCCTGGACCTGCAGCAAAAAACCAATATGGGTTTGAGCTCTTCACTTCCATCGTCTATGAAGCAACAGAGCCCTTGGCAAGCTGATCTTACACCTCCAATCAGAAGTGAGGTGTTGTGATACTTTTAAAGGGAAGGTGTCAGCAGGTCAAGAGGGAAGCTAACTGCCATCCCAGCTGTCTGCAATGAAGCAGCATGAGTCAGTACCTCGTGATTGCAGGAAAATGTCTATAAGGTATAGTAGGAAGGTAAATATACACACCTAAATATCCTTAGAGTTACAGCTAAATAGAGGATTGCTTTCTAAAAAATGGTTAAACAGGATTGAGAGTATCATGTTATAATACCATATAGGTTCAGAGTGCAATTTAAAAATCACTTCTAATTCTAAGAACCAGAAAAATCATAATGTGAGAAAATGTAATCAATGGATGCCAACATCGAGGTGAATCATATGTCGATATTATCTGACAAGATATTGAAACAGCTTCAATAAGCAATTACAAATTCTTTTTATACAAGTGAAAAAATTAAAAATCTGCAAATAAATAGGAGTTCGAAGTAGATGGAAATTATAGAACTAAAAGATCTAATAACTGAAAAAAATTACAGAATGGGCTCAATATTAAGATGGAGATGAAAGGACATAAAAACCAATGAACTGGAGAATAGATGAAGATAATTTACCCAAAGTGAAAAATCCAAAAAAAGTACTTAACCAAAAAAAAGTGCTTAAAATGATCTGTTGGACAATCCCAAATGGCTAAATTGATATCACTGCAGTCACAAAAGGAGAGAAGAGTACTTGAAGTATTTGAAAAGTATTTTAAGCAATAATGGCTGAAAACTTCCCTAATTTGCACAGAGGCATAAACCTGCAGTTTCAAAAAGCTGAGCCAATTCCAAATAGGATAAACAAACACATCCATGTAAATACACGTCATAATTAAATTCCTGAAAACCAAGAGCAAAAAAACATATTGAAAGCAGCCATAGGGAAACAACACAGTAATTATGTACTAACACTGATTTGAATTACAGCATATTTCTCATTCGAAATCATGAAGACCAAAAGGAAGTAACATATTCTATTAAATACTGAGAGAAGTGAACAATGACAGATTTTATATCCAGCAAAAATATCACTCAGAATTAATGGGAAATAAATACATTCTCAGGCAAAGAAAAATTAACAGAATCCATTGCCAGCGAATTTATCCTTAACAAGTGGCTAAAGGAAGTTCTCTAAGCAGAAAACAAACAGAAACAGAAGAAAGCTCGAAACTTCTAAAACGGAAAAAGAATATCAGAATTCATAAAAATAAAGTAAATAATAGATGATCTTCCTTTTCATGAGTTTCTTAAATCATAATTGATGGTTGAAGCAAAAATTACAATACCATTTGATGTGATGCCCTATGTATGTGGAAGAAATACTTAAGACAACTCTTTTTTTCAAAAGTGGAGAGGGTAAAGAAACACAAACGGGACTAAGATTTCTACACTTCGCTCACTCAAAATGCTAAAACATTGATAAATAATAGAGTACAATGAATTATGTTTGTATATTGTAATACCTAAAGCAACCACTAAAACAAACTACCTATAAAATGGCATAACAAGGTACTATAAATAAAACAAGATATAATCCTAGAAAATGTTCGGGCTTCCCACAAGGGTCTAAGAAAAAAGAAACAGAAGAACAAGAAAAGAAAGAAGCACACAGAAAACGACAGATTGCCCGTAGATGTGACTTGAAAAAGGCAACGGAAGAGATCCTTGTGGTGACAGAATTGTTTTTCATCTTGACTGCATCAATGTCACTATTCTGGTTGTGATATTATTCTATCGTTTTTCAAGATGTTACCATTGAGGAAAAATGGGCAAAGGGCACATGAGATCTCTATTATAGCTGCATGTGAATTTGTAGTTATTTGAAAGTAAAAAGTTCAATTAAAAATATACAACCACAGTGCGATACTACTACATTCCTATCAGATTGTTTAAAATGAAAGACTGATCCTACCAACTGCTGGCAATGATTTGGAGTAACTGGAATTCTCATACTGCTGATGAGAATGTAAAATTATGCACTTTGGAAGCAGTATGTTCATTTCCTAAAAATATTTACCCATACACCTGCCACATGATGTAGCCATTCCATACCTAGATGTTTGTCAAGATGTCAAAGCATGTACCCATCCGAACGTTTGTTCAAGAATGTTCCAGAAGCTTTGTTTGTAATATCCAGAAACTCAGTACAATCTAGATATTTTTCAATAGGTGAAATGATAAACAAATTTTGGAATATTCATGCAATAGAATACTGCTCAGCACTAAACGATAATGAACTATAGATTAATGCAATTACATAAATTGGTCTCAAAATGATTAAACTGAGTGAATGGATACAGATAACAAAGAGTACATACTGTGTGATTCCATTTATATAAAACTTCAGAAAATGCAACATAATCTATACTGACAAAAAGCAGATTTGTGGTTGCTCAGGAGACTGGGGGGCAGAAGATAAGAAGGAGGGATTATCCACGGCCACTAAGAATCCCTGGTGGTGATGATATTGATGGAAATGTTCACTATCTTGATTGTGGTGATGGTTTCTCAGGGATACATTTATGTAATAACGTATTAGATTATAACTTTAAGAATGTTCAGTTTAATATTTGTTTCAAATTTACCTCAATAAGACAATTTAAAGCAAAAATATACCTGTAAACCCCTTATTTTGGGTTACTTATGAAAGGCAGACAGATGACATACTATTATCTTCACTGTGCAGATTAGGAAATTGGATTACTGTGTTGTGCAGGGTAAAATTACATATTGACATTTCAAAGTCCACAAGAGATAATCCCCATTTAGGAAACTGGAACCCTTCCTCTTTCTCTCCTCTACACCACAACTTTCACACTCTGTGCTCAATACAATATATCTATTATATTTTTTTAAGAGACATCGATTTTCCACTGTTACCACTTGTCATGCGAAGTACTGGGTAGATTAAATCTAAAAATGTGCTCTGGACCTTTGAAATATTGGATCAAAATAAGCATATGGCTTCAGTTTAAGAGCTACATTTTCTTTTCTGACAATTTAAAATATTATGTTACAATGGCTGAACATATAAAACAATTGTTAAATATTTAGAACTACAATGATTTCAAACACTTTGAGAGAGAATACTTATGTTTACTGAGAGTCTTTCACATGCTAGGTTTATGCTGGGAACTTTATATATTGTATTTCATTTGACCAACATAGAAATCCAAAGTAGATATTGTTATTTACTATGAAATCTGGAAAGAGACAGATTAAGAAATTCAGTCAAGTTAATGAGGATACAGGGAGATTTTTCTTTTTAATTTTCAAGGGGGCTTTTAAAATCAGAATTTATCTATTCTGTCAATAGATTTCTGTCTTGTCAATAGTTTCCTGTGAATTCTGCATATACATAGATAGTCCACAGCATATATATATAAAATATCCAATTTAAATGATATCTGTGTAATCTTTGTAATGATATCTATGAATTTTCTTCATTTAAAAACATTTAATATCCAAACATTTAATCACTTCTAATGTAGAAAATAAAATAATAGGTTTAATAGTAAATTACAGTGCTTATAAAGACATTGGAAAGACAGGTTAAAATAAAAAAGTCAGATGTCTTCCTTTCATATTTCAAACATTTAACTTTATAAATCATAAAATTATAGAGGACAAATAGAAAATCATGTAGGTTGATGAAAGTATATCTCTCTAACGCCATCTCTATCTAACACGAGGAGTGAGACAGAAAAGAAGAGGATACCAGTTCCTGGAAATCATCACATGATTTCTGTGAAAGAGTGAGATGTCAGGTTTGTTGTCGCTCAGAGTCCACAGCTTACTTCTGTGGAGATTCCTTTGAGGTTCCCTTAATGCAGGAAAATGTTACCCAAGTTGGAATATTGTCTTTGTAGTTCTAAATAGCAGGAAGTAACTCAAATCATTTTTGAAGGTTTTAAAGCTTTTATCTCAAAACTTCACAATTTAGAGCTACAGAAAAAAAAAGAAAAAGAAAAAAAAGAAAAAAATAACTTTGGGAGCTCTTGTGTTTTTACAGTTCCCGTAGGCTTCATCATACCATTAGGAAGGTTTTATTACAAATGTTTCATTACGGAATCAAAACAAAACCACAACTCTCAGTTTGTTCTTGTGGTGTCTGGATTTTCTCTCAAATTGAAATTGGAACGAGAATGGAATATTGAATGCCATACAAGATGGCAAACAATGGAAAATCGTATTCTTTCTAAACCAATTTGTATTTTGAAATTTTTCTAACCAAATCTGATGTCTCCATCTCTGTATTAGTTGACAATACAAATACAATATTAAAATTATATATCTGACTATGGGGCACTGTGGGAGGGCCAACCCTGAAGAATGGAGTAAGAGGTACGAGTGAGTAAAAGAAAGTTTCTTAAAGGAATAGACAGGCGATTCTTAAGGATTAATAGGCATTACCTACATTCCCAAAGGAGGGAAATGTACCCCAAACAAAAGAAGAAAAAAAGGCCAATGAAATTCAAGACATTGGTAAGATATTAGAAATGTGCAGCAGAATTAGAGATTGGAGTGAATGTGAGTGCTGGGGGAGGACAACAGAAAAAGTATGAGACAATATTTTGAAGACATTTAAATATTAGTTCATTGAAGGACTTTCAGCAGGAAATTAACTTGGCCAGCTGTGTTTTTAGAAAAAAAAAAGATATTTTTGAGGGGCACATTGGAAGCAAAGAGACCAGACAAGTTCTGAAAATATTTCAAGAAAGAGTGAGTGTTGTAACTAAAATCAGGCAGATGGGGAGGAGGAAGAGTTGAAGAAGCAGAATGCATGTGACTTGATGACCCTGGATGAACAGGGGTAGAGAAAAAGGCAGTGTAGAATGATTTCCTAGGTGACTGAATAAATAAAGAGACAGATCATCATGGTGGAGATGAAGGCAAATTCTGAAGAAGATTTGGGGAGAGGTTAAGGAGCTAATGTGTGGACATTTAGAATATGATGTCTGTGTGCACATAAGAACATGTCTGGCTGGTACTTGTATTAGTCAGAGTTCTCCAGAGAAAAAGAACCAAAGGAATATATAGAGAGACAGATAGATGAGAGGGTATTTATTAGAAGAATTGGCTTATGTGATTACGGAGAGGTCCCATGACAGAGTTGGGGATGCTGATAGTGTGGTTCATTTCAAATCCAAAAGCCTCAGAACTAGGGAAGCAGATGCTGTAACTCAGTCCAAGGCAGCATGCCTGAGAAACCTAGGGGATGGCTGCTGTGAGTCTTGAAGTCCAAAGGCCTGAGAGCCTAAAGTTGTGATGTCCAAGGTCAGGAAAAGGAGGGCGTCCCAGCTCCAGGAGAGAAAGGGAGCAAATTCACATTTCTTCTGCCTTTTTGTTCTATGCCGACCCCAGCTGGTTAGATAGTGCTCTCCCACATTGAGGGTGAATCTTCCCCGCTCAGTCCTTGACTCACACACCAATCTCCTCTGGAAATGTCCTCACAGACACACCTTAAAATAATGCTTCACTAGCTATCTAGATATTCCTTAATCCAGTCAAGTTGAACCTAAAGTTGACCATCACAGTACTGAATATAGGGGATGGTATGATAGGAAATGGGATAAAGTGGTGAAAATAAGAAAAACAAAATGGAATAGACATACTCTTACCCTTATGGTTTTTTCTATCTATGGGAAAAGAGTAAACAATTGTAGGAATTGGTTTTAATTAGTGCTATTGTTGCATGGAAGAGGCTGGAAGAATATGTAGTGATAGCTTCTAACAGGTAGATTTAACCTAGTTTGGAGCACAGGGTCTCTTCGCCATGAAAGTTATACTTAATTTGGCCCTGGAGTTGAGTGGAGGTTGGCAAGGTGATTATATGCAGCAGCGGAAGCACAGAAGTAGAAGAACTTTTAACGTATTTGCAAAATAAAGCAGGAGAAGCTAATCAATCTGACCTTAGAGAAAAGTGTACTACATTCTCTGAGCTATAAGATCTATAAATTTTGAGGGATTTTAAATAGAGAGTGACATGATATGGAGGACTAGAGCTCAGAAACATTAAGTCATGGGGATATTGGTAAGATTCGATTTTTAGAAAATATTTCCAAAAGATTAAGGCAAGAGTCTCTTTTTTATGTCAGAAAGTAATATGATGATCTAATTTGTCCTGTTATGTAATGCTATGAGATAATATATTTGAAGGGGAATATTAATAATAATATGAATATGAATATTAATAGCAGATATTAATAGTAATGACTTAATATTTATTAAATATTGCAAATCATTTTTGAATCGTTGTCCTGCTATTTAACTGTGACAAGTTAATTGTCTAAATTCTTTCACCTATTTAAGTTTGGCTGTTATTTTTACTTTCAAAGTGGGGATATTAACAGTAACCTTACTGTTAATATATGCTTGCTATGAAGTTACACACTATAAAAGATAAACGGTATTTATATTAGTGACTGCCACGCAGGAAGTGCTCAGTAAATGTTACCTATTTTTAGTATTATTAATATACTCATCACCCTCATAGATGTTTACACATTAGACTATTACAATTTTATATCACCTTAATGTAAACTATTTTATTATACCACATCTTAACTTGAAAGAAGCTAGGAAGCAGAATTGTAGGTATTGGTAAGAATATGGAGAGATATTAATCATTTTCCTCTTGTGCTTGACACAAGGCTTGGCATGTGTAGTCATACACAGCTCACGGTTTAAGTGAAATCCACAGCCAAAGATAAGCCAAGGAGAGCTTACTCAAGGCAGGATTACAGCACGGAGACAAGATTATTGACTCCACATTGAAACCTGGCTCTCTACAGCAGTGCCCTTAACATTTATTACTGGAAATACTCCTTATTGTTACTGGTAGATAGTATAAAAGGTATGGGTGGATTTCCACTTTAAGTCATAGGGAACAGAAAGGCTTAAGGAGAGGAATACATTAAGTATATCAATATAACCCATCAGTGGCCATATATATATTTCATATTAATTTATACAAGAATCTCTCAAGGTAAAAATTGTCATCTTTCGTAACTACTCCTGATGAATGAGTCTTAGAAAGGATAAAAGACTTCCCCAATATCTCACCACTTGTAATCACAAGACAACAGGTTGCAATCCAGTTTCTAAAGCCTCCTAGTGATGCACACATGTTGCAAGACCCTTTCATTTCTGATTTTCACTGGTCCCCACCCTCTCTAGGCTCCTTTTCCATAATACATTATCATAAACTTAGTGCTATCTTGATTTCCACATGCTTTTTCTTGCTACCACTATCATAAGAGTATGTGTGTGTTGTCTGTGTGTATTGGAGGGGGACACATTTTTACTAAATTTCAAAGATTTGCAGTTGTTTCAATAAATATATTAGAGTTATACCACTTTCAAAAGTTCCTCAGCCATTCCTCAACCAGAAGCTTGTCACGAAGTTATCATTCACATTGATCCCAAATAGAATTGGGTTCCTTCCTCTTCTTTCTCAGTCTCACCTTCTAGTACCTCCCCTAACACCAGTTTCCCAAATCCTTCTGACACTGGGGGATTCAGCCTTGGGTTTTTTCTTTTCTTTCCCCCAGAATACTGAAACCATTTCCACAATGTTTTAAAGTTTGATTCCCAAGAAAAATTTGTCTTTTCCTCTTTGAAATATATATGTAAAGCGTTTAACCAAATCTCTGACAGAGTAAGAGCCTGATTCTCAGTGGCTTTAAAAACTACAGGGGAAAAAAAAACTTGAGGATATTGACCTCATTTAGGCGAAGGGGATACTCAGAGAATATGGTCAAAGAGTATGTATGTGATGATGGAGGCTATGCATAATTCCAATCTTTCCATCTCTATCTCAACCCTTTTTTTCTCCCATGTAAGAATATGTTAAAAAGGTGATAATGACTGTGTTTAAGGGACAAGTTTCAAGTAGCTCTAGTTTTTGTTTTAAAAAGTTAATGATGTGGAAAATTGAAGGTAGTGTTTTGTGCACATTTATGAGAGATTCTAATGCCTGATACTTAAATACTGCTTTGAATTGTAGAGACAATTTTCACATCTTTTTCCATGTGTGAACATTGGTCATTATTTTCTTCAGTTCATGTTAATATTAAGTTTTAAAGGTGGTAGAGAAGAGGAACAGGAGAATAGTCTGGCTTCTGGCTAAATGATCACTTCTCCACCTAATGTGGGTCCAGTGAGTATGGAGGGGAGTAGATTGTTGCCATTTTTAAATGAGATAATTTGTAGAAGTGCTTGACATCATCTTTATTTTAGAAAGAGTTTAACAGATGAGATTTTGATTCCAATTTTGGAGTGGCTCCTTATTTAAAGAGTAGGGTTAATGCTGTGCTGAGTGTTCACATGGATGTATGAGAAAATTGCTGCTAAACAATAGATTAAAGGTTGGACTCAACATTTTACATTTTTAAAGGGTTGCCAAAGGGAAAGTCTATAAAGTAAGAGCATAACCCCTAAGAACAAAACAAATTTACAATACCTCTTCTAAATCTAGCAGTTCAACACAAGAAGAAAGTGGGGAGAAAGGAAAAGAGAAAGAAAGTAGGGAGCAATAAGTGGTTAGGAAAATCTTTTGAACAGAGTAGTTGAGGGGGCAGTCATCTTTCAGCTGAATCTTTGAACAACGGATAGAAATTGATAGGAAATGGACAACAGAGGAAACAATGATGTTTCAGCAGAAAAGAGTAATAAGAGTGGAGACATGAATACTGGAATTAACATGGATACTCAGGAGGCCAAATGGAGTCAGTATAAAAGAAATGTTAAATAAATGTTTGGATTCACATTTACTTTGTACTCTGTGCCATAAACAATATCTTTTTTTTCTCCCCGCAACTCCATAGATAATGTTGAAATACTTCATGCCTTCTGAGATAGTTTTGAGAAGGAATTGTCCAAGAGGAACTAATTGTAGAATGACCTAACTAAATCTTCTAGTTTTCTATTCTTCAATGGCCCTGCGTAGGTCATGAGTACTTGAGGATTCACTTTTTCTATAAATTCACTACAACCCAACCTTGCCACTTTCAATAGTTTCTTAACACTGACATTGTGGGATGATGACCACTTGTGGAATTCTGGTTGAGAGATAAAATGGCCTTCATAAGCACACTTCAGGTTAATCAGACTTAAGGATATTTAATGTTTCCCTTGATACTGTCTACCAAACAAAGTACATTTATATGCATTCTAGAATGTCTTTCTGTAGCTGAAATAACACCTACATAAAGGTTCTGCTATTAACGAAATATGTAAAAAATATCCCAGAAAGACTAACGTTAAAGAGGTATAAAATATAGGCTTTTCTAGTACATCGACCTAGTATGTTCCTGTTACAAGTCTTCCTATTATTTAAACAGCTGAACTGGCAGCTTTAAGACCCTTTAAAAGTTAATAGTGCAATTTCAATGAGACTCTAAAGTCCATATGTGCTTTAATGGATGTTTTAATTACAGTATTTTATACTTGTTTCTATATGTGTCTAGAAATATATGTTTATAACCATCCATATAAGTTACATTATTGTAAATTTTTATATTTAACTTTTTGTAACTGAAATAGCATTATATTTCACTTTTGTTATTTTTCAGGATATCTGTAATGTTTTCAGTTGTACAATATACAACATTTTCACAGGTTTCAGTGCTCACAGAGTTGCCTCAAACTGTGAAAAAAGGAACTTGATAAATCTTTCCAAATAAGATGATCACTTCATTTCTTTCCTTCATGAACTTGTGCTTTCTTTGTAGTGTATTTTGGCTTGAAATAAATTTTTTTAAAAAACCACAGAAATAGATTTTAAAGATGTCCTGGCCATTTTATCTGGGTTTCTCAACAAATATTCATTCAGTATCAATTGCTTATATGCATACCTTATTGACTCTAACTTTAAAAGTTCTTTGATATTATGGATCAATAGTCTATATATTTTCTGAATTTTGTATTTTTACAGAGTTTTAAACAGAAAATATAGTATTAAAAGTTGAATGGTTTGGATTTGTGTCCCCACCCAAATCTCATGTTTAATTGTAATCCTCAGTGTTGGAGGAGGGGCCTGATAGGAGGTGATTGAATCAGCTATCATGAGACTAGCAGATTTCCCCCTTGCTAGTCTCATGATAATGAGTGAGTTCTCATGAGATCTGGTTGTTTAAAAGTGTGTAGCACCTCCCCCTTCTTTTTAATTCCTCTTTCTCTAACCATGTAAGACATGCCTGCTTCCCCTTTGCCTTCCACCATGATTGTGAGTTTCTTGAGGCCTCCTTAGTCATGCTTCTTGTACAGCCTGTGGAACCACATGCCAATTAAAGCTCTTTTCTTTATAAATTACCCAGTCTCAGGTATTTCTTTATAGCAGTGTGAGAACAGACTGATACAAAAGTATATGGAAAATTTATAAGCAATACCTTGTTGCATTTCTTCCTCCCTCCTTTCCTCTTTTACTTTATTACTCTCTTTCTTCTTTTCTTTTATCCAGCCTCCATTCCTTTTCTTTCCTTCTTAGCTTAAAATAACAGTTAATAAAATTGACGCTTTATTCTTTAGATTTTGTTTGTTTATCTACATACATAGAGGTTAAATCAAGCTACTTAGTGGCCGAATATCTGATTCAATCTTCAGAAAATTTGAACCTTACTATCACCGTATAATAATATATAGAAGAATAGAGTATTAGTGTCAAGGCCTGTAAAATAAAATGTATATTTTAAAAAGATAGGCTCAGTCAATAAATTCTGATCAGGATTTTCATTATCAAAGACATTTATTAAGTAATGATCTGAAGTGAATATAATGATAGGCATTGTGCACTGGAAAAGCTCCAGCACAAAAACTTTTTCAAGTATTTTAACTACATATAAATAACTACTCTAAGCACACTTTGTCAAATACTGCATTATGAAATTGTATGAAATATAAAATATGTATGAAATATAAAATATAGTGTAAAATAGATCTTTTTAATCACATATATCAAGGGCTAGAAAGAATCTCCATTTAGAGAGAAACCAGAAAGTGAGATGATGGAGATAATGGGGAGAGTAGAACATGTTCATTAGATGTTGAAGGTAAATACTTGACATACTTTTGGAACCTGATTTGTAGAGTGTGAAACAGTAAAAACATAAAAATTTGTTTAAGTTATGCCAATTTGGAATCTGAAAGTCAAGATTTAAATCCTGTTATGACTGAAACCAGATCTGTATTTGGTTGAATATATCATTCTCTAAGAGATTTTTTTTTTTTTAAAAAAAAAGAACAACTCAAGCTTATAGCAACAAAAATGATAATAGTTCTAATTCTTCAGAAAGCATCTGGCTCTGGGCTCTATTTCCTGAGAAATTACGTAACTGTTGTATAATACATCAGTATGCCAAGGCAGAGAAGGCAGAGGAGAGTGCTGGAAAATGGAGAAGGTGCTGATTTAAGCCTTATCAGCTTCTAAGGATTGTTTGGCCTGCTGTTCTGGTTCCTTCCTCAGGAAGCCAAGATTTGCATGGCTGCTTCTGGATGAGTCATCAGTTTGGGCTCACTAAGCTCTGCTGTGGCCTGGTAGGGAAGGATCCTATGTCAGGAAATCTGGGATATTTACTGACACTCATGCATGTCTGTAGCTAGTAAGCACAATTGATTTGAATCTACACGAAATGAGGCTGAGGTCAGGGGTTTGATCTCTGTTGGGCCAGTTGGCTTTTTTTGACATAGTGATCACAGACCATATCTCACCCTGACCAGCCAAGTGTCTTGCACATATGAAATACTCATGAGAGAATGGACAAGTTCCTATGCATGTACTAACCTCAAAAAAAAAATCCTTCTCCTAGAAAAACAACTCAAGCATATTGTCGTCACTTATTAGCACCAACTTCATTTATTAGGTGAATTTGATTGTTAGAAAATTCAATGGATTTTTGAGATGGATTTCTGGTTTGCAATGAAATAAATATTCTTCAAATAATGTTGTTAATAATACTTTATTCACTTAGACTCTCCTTTAAATTAAACAAAATTAGAGTATTAAAATGACAAAATATTAGCCTTCAAAATTATAGGTGACCATTAGGAATAGTTTAGACACCTTGCAGAATTCTAATGCTGGTGAAGTTCCATTACTGAAATATACTAAAAAATATATACTTATCTCAGGTGAGCTTATGTAGTGTATACATGTTGTGTAAATAATGCTTGTATTTTGCTTTGGGAAACCACCTCTTCCTCACTCTTAATCCATGTAGGATGACCTCACTTTTGAGACCTAGAAGTAACCTCAGTATTCATGCCTTGGTAATGAAATTTAACTAGTGACATTTTTGGTAACTATTGTACAAGAGAGATTTTCCTCTGCCTTGATGAATTAGGTAGGAAGATGAAAGTTGGGCACTGTTGGGGTCATTAGAAGGAAAGGACCTAACTGAAAATAAGGCTAACCTGGAGAAAAACAAGGGCATGGGATGCAGGTGGGGTTGGGTGGTGGTGGTAGACACAAAACCAAAACAAAAAACAGAGTCTTCATGACATTTTTGATACAACCATATGTGAAGGTAAACTTTGGGACTTCAGAGATTTATAAAGTCAATAAATCCCACTTCCTTTCTGGGGGCTTTGAATCAATGTTATTCTATTTCTATAACTTGCAAATGTAAAATTCCTGGCTAATAGAAATAAGAAATTTTATTTACTTGAACATGGTTTTGAACACCTAATTTGAGCTTCTGACTTATCACTTAGCTATATTTTAATAGAATCTGATAGAATATTTTTCCATTATGTATACATATGAAATGTAAATTTTCATATCATCTCTGATGTAACATATAAAATGAAGTGCCTTTTCAGAAAAAAATGACAAAATTTGCATTCATTTAAATAGGACAAAAATGAACATCTGCAAGCAATGATAACATGCAGATTAATGTTTCTTCCTATTCTCACAACAATAGTAATGTCACATTATAGTTTTAAAGATCTAAAATCCTAACAAAGGCAAAAAGTGTTTTAAAATTAAAATGCAGAGTTGCCAAAAATATTTAAATAATGTGGCTGGAGTGCTGGATTTTTTAAAAAATATCCTATCTTGTAACATTTAATCTCATGTCAGCCAAGCTTAAATGAAGCATTAAAGCTCAATTCAGTCAAGCACATGGGATGTTACATTTGTTGTAAACATATTACGTATCATAACTAGTACTTTCATATTCTATTGATTTTCACTATGTTGCATGACTAGATAGGTTATTTCATATAGATAGAGTTCACACTATGGAAAATGACATTTCTATTTTAAAAATAGATCATTTGATGCCCTTTGCCTATTGGTGTTTTACAATCATGCCATATCAACATTATCTGTACATTATAATGAATCAATAATGTTGAAGGCATCAGAATGAAATATCAAAATGAATTTGAACATGAACAGGAAATAGTAGTATTTTTAGTGAGGCATTAATAACCAAAAAACTGTTAGGAAAGAGAAAGCTTCAATTCTAGTCTCTCTTTCCTTTTTAAACTGCATTTCTAAAATGTATCAGATTTATTATGAAAACTATAGAAAAAAAGCTTGAGAGATGAAATGCAGTACAAAACGGTGAATGGCTAGAATAAAAGTCAGAATTGAGTACACCTTTGATATCACCTTTTACATTTTTATTCTTTCTTCAACCTCTCCTCCTATGTGTGAGAACTCTTAATGGAGAATAAAGTGATATCTGCTTTTTTCTCTTTCTTCCATCTTTTATATTATGGCATTCTATCACATTCCCCTTCAAACTTTCCCTGTCAACCTGAATAGTTACTAATGCAGAAGGTTCTTTTATGTGGCTGCTGGTAGGAGGAGCGGTGTCATAATTCAGACTTTATGCTTTCCTTTGGGTCAGTGCACAACTTTCTTGCCTATCTAACAAACAAATGACAACTCTACATCAGAAGGATCAAGATCAAACCCATACAACCTAAATGAATAGGTTTCCTTTTTCTCTTACAAAAGAGGAAATACCACTTCCCCACCCCTTCCTCTGAAAATGCATGACCTGCTTCTGATGTCCTGGAATTTAGAAAGTTGGAAGGTGGAACAGATAGCTCATCTATCAGGCCATGGTGTTTTATGTACCTAAATTAGCATGCTTCTTGACCTCACTGATTACCCTTAAGAGAAGATTTAAATCCATTTCCTCAGGGCTCAAATCAGGTGAGTTTTGTCTAGAATAAGTCCAAAAGCCCCACTTGACAAAAAGGAAATTCTTCATACACAATAAAACGAAAAAACAAAAACAAAAATCTTAAGAAACAGAACAAACTTTTGTCCAATTACTAAGGCAGAAATAGTGTGAATGTGCGTATGCGGGTGTGTGTGTTAGTCTCAGCTCCTTTTTATCTTTTGATGGATAGATGATACTTGCCTAGGACAAATACTCATGCTGGTATTTCAAAATATCTCCTCAATAACTACATATATTGACAACTACTTGGTTCATGTTGTTTAAACGGGGTAATCATTAGTTTAAACAAGAACTCTACTTATCATGTTGGGTTTTGCTTTTCCCTACATAAACTGTGTTTCATGATCGGATGAGTATGACTGTAAGAATGACAGACCATTACTTCATGTTAAAAAGTCTTCTCACTCCTTCAAACGAAGTCATTTCAATCACAATAATAAAAACTAAACTACTTTAAAAGCAAGTTGATGAAAAAAAGGCAGATGTCTCTAACATACAGTTTGAAAAATTTAAACCAATTTGGAATTGGACAATCTGAAGTTGACTCCTAGTTTCCCATCTATAGGATGTTGAGATGTGTGAGGTTCTTCATTTCTAAAAAGGAGAAAATAAAACGATATGTATTCAAGGAGGTAGAGTTGGTAAAACCCATGGCATGAATTAAATGCATACACAAAATGTTAGTTTTAATTCCAACCTAATTCGCAAATATTTTCAAGTTCTGCAGGCCAGATAGAAAGTCTGGCAGTGGGTGATGGACAGGTGAGAAGTTGAATGCTGTTTTGACACAGTAGTAACTTTCCCTGCTCTTTCTTTTCTAAGTGAAGAGAAGAATTTGTTCTTTACCCTCTCATCTCTCTACCTTTGTCCCTGCTTCGACCTCATTTATTCCAAACTCAGCTCTATAAAGTTATTTTCCAAATCAAGATTACAGTTTTCTCCAACTCTTTAAACCAACTCCATGAGTATCATATCAAATCTTGTAATCTGAAATACAGAAATAGGAACTCCCCATTTTCTCTACCCAGAGTAGTTCCTCTTGACATCTATGTTTCTGTTAGTGGCCATACCTTTCACACTATTCTCCCTGTTAGACAGTTATAGGAAGTGACAGGAATGTGATGCAGCATTTTTTTTAATTTTAGATTTAGGGAATATGTGTATAGGTTTTTTACATGGGTATATTGCATACCGCTGGGGTGACGAAGTATTTAAGAACAAGTTTTATGGAGTAAGGCTGCCCAGGTCTAACCCACTTTTGTCATTGGAATAACAGAGTATCTCAAAACTTAACTTCATACTGCTATTGAATGGATTAAACTCTCTGTGTGCAGTTCTTAGGGGAGTGCCTGTCACATAGTAATCACTGTAAAAAAGTAGTATATATTGCACTAAATATGTTTATCTGTCATTTTATAAGTACACACTAAATATTTGCACCAGGATGAAATTAGACTCTCCTATACCCTGTATCTCTACCTTTCTGTTCAAAATAGAATAATCATCTTAAAATATCTAATAATCTTTGTAACTAGATAGAAGCTTTTCTTCTTTTATTCATATAATATTTAATATTTCCTTTCTGAAATGTAATTTATGCTTCATATTAATACTATGTGCATGTTATTCTTCTTCCAAAATTAACTGATCAGCTCTTAGGTTCAAGAAAGTGTTTCTTATGCATTTTTGAATCCTCTAAACAAAAGCTTATTCATTGCAAGGACTGAATTGTAAAACTACTTTGAATTGAATTCTCAATTCTAAATATTATTCTACAAAATATTGTTAGTGTTGTATAAAGTACTAATCACATTTCTAGGTTTTACTGAAGCGGTCCTTCTAGTTTCAACTTTTCTGTTTCCCTGTAGGTTACTAGTGAAAAGAACACTCTGGTCTAATCACATCACTAAGTTTTGTTAACAATGTGTAGGTTTAGTGTCCTAATTCCTTTAGTTTTTCTATATAATTTATATAAAGAAAAACTATTTGGGGTTTTACTATGCGATTTTGTGGGAATACAACTTATCTGAGAATGTGTAGTAAATTGACACAATGAATTATTGAGGTAGGGTTCTAGGGCATTCATGTGGAGGAGTTGATGAATTACCTAACTGATCAATTTACAGCCTTTTTCCCTCCAGAATAAGACTACTTGATGACAACTGGTGACTTGAATTTATTAATTAAGAAATTTAAGTGCATATTTAGGGGAGAGATCCTAAGATGGCCGATGTTCTTTGCTTTGGCGTGACCTTTATAATGTTCCTTTTTTGTTTTTAAGTTAGTACAAGATTGTTAGGTCAGAGAATTTAGGAATATTGCAACATGTACTTTGCATTTGGTATGGCATTAAGAAGAATGGGAAAATGACCAAAGAGGAAAAGACAGAAGAGAAAAACCACAATTTGACACAGAGAAAACTTTTCTGGGATTTGAACATAGGGCATAAGTACTAACAACTTTCATCAACACCCAAGCTTTCATTTAGGTTTGTAGATCATCAGAGACAGTAGAAGAGAAATTGGGAAAAGAGCTATTTATTTTGTATTCTACTCAGCTCTCTTCTTAGTCTTTTATCCTATGTTGGAATCATGTGGTGTTTTCTGCCTGTGGCTACTATCAAGTTACTCATTTATTATTTATTTCACTGATTCCTTTTCCCAATATATTTTAAGCGCCCACATCAGTCATACATAACAAAAGGTACTAGGGATAGGATGATTAATGAGACAAGGTTCCTGCTTTCATAGACTCAGAGACAGGATTAATTTTAATTAATTAATTAAAGACAGGATTAATTTTAAAACTCTGAAATAGTCTCCCTCCTATTTCCAAAGTAATTATACTTTCAATTCATCTAGAAACTTGAAAACTGATGACGAGTGCTTATTGAGTGAGCTTCACGGTTCTATAGGTGTTGTTTTGGTCCTTAACTCCAGATTTCACAAACGTTGTCCACAGAGTCTTAGATTCTAAAGAATATCTTATGTTATACTATTTTCCATTGATAGTGTTTAAACCCAATGGCTTTGAAAACCTGTAACATTGGTTTTAGCATTTTAAAATCTTTTTAAAAAACTCAATTTAATAATGAGAACTGATTACTATATTTTTCTTATTTGAGTGCTAAGTGTCTCAGGATTTACCTCTGGGAATTAGGTCTTGGTGCTTATATTGTGGAGTTTTAAAAGTAGCATATTTTGTCTCAACTTCTTGGAGGTGCTCCTCCTTTGACAAGAGACAGATGTTTGGGTAGAGGAACTTATTATTCTTGAAGTGACTCCTCATAGCCTCCTGGTTATTTCACTAAGATTTCTCAAAGGCCATAAAACATAGCTTTCTTGAATAGGAAAGGAAAAAATGTTTTGAAATAGGTTTCCTAAAAGCACCATGGTAGGGTATCTTGATGCTATTATTGGCACTTAGTAGTCACACATCTGGCCATACACATCTTTTGTACTTATGATTCCATTGGTACCTTTGCTTAAGCAATAACATCCCTAAATCCAAAAGATGAAATAGGCAAATGATGGAAGCAGAAAAATAAAAAAATATAGTGGTGGAGCCACTTAAAGGAAAACTGAAACACAATGGAAGCAGAATAATAAAAAAAATATATAGTGACCTGAGCCACTTAAAGGGAAGCTGGAAAAGCACTACTCCTTATTTACCACTTTGTCAAAATAGCCAGTTGAAGAAAACAAAAACATAATTCACTCAAAGCCCCATTCATGTCAGGTAGAACAACTGCATAGTGTAGCGTAAGGGCATAGGTTTTAGACTAGAACAGAATTGGTTAAAATTCCTGCCTCACTCCTGAAACTACTCAGACAGGACATTACTTAAAGACCTCAGTTTCCTCATCTATAAAGTTGGAAAATACAATAGTACTTATTTGTTATAAGCATGAAGGAAGAATATGTATGGAATACACTTATCATAGCACCAGATGCACTTGATCAAAAAATGTAGTCTCCACCTTCCAATAAATAAAAAAATTATACAAATAAACTATAAAAGATATTTTTACAAATATACTTTTTAAATTGACATAAATAAAATTATTGTTTTTGGAAAAAATAGACTTAAACGTTCCACCAAATAAATGAGGGAAAATAGACTTTCTTAATCATTTCTAAGTCTGTTCAAGATTGGACTTCTGAGCAGTGACATGGTATTTACTCTATTTTTTTCCCCACTGGAATAAGCACACCTTCAAATGTATCCTCGTGACCAGGAATTATGTCTTGTGGCTTGACACCTGTGAGCAATCTTTTTCCAACTGCATCTATATACTCAAACAACAGAAAGAAATATGAAATTCCTTCAGTTATTAGGCTATATTTGCGTTCCCTAGATTCTATTTTTAACTAACGTGAATCGCTGGTACATACAGAAGGAACATGCAGGTTAAGTATAGTTGTCTCTATAAAAAGCTCATCTGAAGAACTGAACATACTGTGGTTAATTGTGAGCCTCCCTGCACTTTGCTATTGGGTGTGAATTTCAGTGAAACTTCATATCCAGTGAGTCCTCCATGGAGAAATCAGTTCAGACATTGAAACTCTGCCCTCAGCTAGATGGGGCCATCTTTACAGATAAAATCTATCAAGGCTCTCCCAATGGTGACCCCTATTTGATAAAGTTGAAGAGATACATCCTTAGATTATCCAGCGTAGGGAGTAAATGGAGAAAATAGTAAGAGATATTTGTTATATTGAAAAAAAGTACATACATATGCCTCATATCCTGTAGTCTTCATAGGAAATCTTTACAAATGGCTTCATTTTATATACGTATATGTGTATATAGTATATGTGTATATAAAACATATGTGCATGCAGTGCATACATATTTACATTTGTCATATTAAAATAGTTTCTGAAATTGCACTACTTATTTCTGGGTTAGAAAATTATTATTGGAATCTTTAGGACAGTAAAGGTTTATGCAGCAATTAGTATATGCCAGAAATGGAATGTAAAAAGCACTTTACACGTATAAATTCATTGAGTTCTCTCTCTGAGCTTATCAAATTGGTATTAACAGTTTCATCATTTTAAAATAAAGAGTCACCAGAAAAATTCAGTAGCTCTTCCAGGGTCAGGGATCTGGTGTCATACCTGCTCCATATTTTCAATCATTGTATCACTTTATACTATCTTCTCATAAAGTTTCTTGGTTATAAAGTTGAAAACCAAAAAAACACTAAGAACACACTTCTTTCTAATTTATTAGGACAGAATGTTGTATCAAGGAAGTTCTTTATGTATCAATTTTTTTTGCAGATCAGATAGGTGTAATTTTGAGATAATTTGAAAAAGTGAATAATTATAACTTTCCTGATTAAATACAGTTTGCAGATCTGTGATCAAAGTTTTCATCCCCCTCCATTTAAAAATAGTTACAGAAAGAATTGTATTGAATATTAAGGCAGTGAAGTATTTGTTGACATACTACCTTTTATTTAGCACATAGTGATTCAATTCATTTTTCATTTATCCATGAAAGAATTTATTAAATGGTCAGGGATTGGATAACCAAGAAGTTTTATAAAAGGTATGCTATCAACTAATGGAAAGTATGTCTGCAATCCTTGAGGGATGTAATGAGAGACTGGAAGTATTTCTGTGGACATAACAGCACCTACCCATTCTATTATAATAGCAGAGGGGATTATGAACACAGTTTCTTGCCTTAGGGTGCATTTTTGGAAGTAAGGGGAGAAAACAAATTGGAAGGAGAGCAGATGCAAGTGCTTTCAGAAGACACTAATAAAGGGAAAACGGCTGACAATAGGACAAGGCAGATTTGGGGAAATTTTAGTATCAACAAAATGTCAATGGTTAACCTTCTTTCTAAGTCTGTCTGCCAGGACACAGATCTCAATAAATGTTTTATGTTATAATTTTAAGTTTGACAAAGGTGAGAGCTGTAAGTAGCAATGGTCCACAATACTAAAATGACATGTTTCTACTATTTTCATTCTTTTGTTACCTTTAAAAATTTTCTGGCAAATATCTAAAAATCATACATATTATTTTAAAATTTTCCATTACAAATACTTTTTAGTATCTTCCCAAGATTTTAGGCACTCTGGTTTCTTGTTCTATATGCTAGCCTAAGACTTCCTATACTAGAATCAATGTTTGGTTTTACTTTATTCCTCAGATGGGAATTGTTTTTTACATGTCTGTATTGGAGATCATAGTTCATTTTTGCTTCCATTAACTATTTTCAGAAAATTAATATATGGTCCGTTCCTTGGCAAAACGTTCTACTGATCTTTATAGTTGGTTTGAGGTATGTACATATACATATACATATACAGACAAATTCTGGCTCTATTGCTCAGGCTGGAGTGCAGTGACATGATCTCAGCTCACTGGAACTTCCACCTCCTGGGCTCAAACCATCCTCCCACCTCAGCCTTCCAAGTAGCTGGGACTACAGGCATGCACCATCATGTCTGGCTAATTATTTATTTATTTATTTATTTTTGCAGAGACAGGCTTTTGCCATGTTGTCCAGGCTGGTCTCGAACTTGTGAACTCAAGCAATCCACCCACCTTAACCTCCCAAATTGCTGGGATTACAGGCATGAGCCACTGTGCCTGGCCTTGAGGTATTTATTTTCATGTAAAATTTGGATTTCCTAGAAAGACATAGCATCATAACAACTGGAAAGCTGTTCTTGGGTCCTTTGAAAAGTGTATCCAAGTTCTGTATCTAGTGCAAACTCTTATTTAAAATACTGCTCTTCTAAGCTTGTTTTATATTTTCCAAGGAATTGTTCTTTATAATAAATATATATTTAGTTCATTTTACTGTCTTACGCACATATTTTCTATTATAATTGGCTTGTCATTTTAAATCTTTATGATCTCCAACAAATTCATGCCATGGAATACAATCTCTGTAGCAGCTGCATACCACATCATCTTACATTGACATGTCACTGTAATGAAAGGTAAACTTTTACAAATGTATGCCAATTTAATGGTACAATGAATGTTTTATAGACTCTTAAGTGCTTTATATTGCTTGTCATATGAAAATTATATAAATGAAGAAAACAGTCTTGAACACTTAGCTTAAAATTTTGTTATATATAATTACATGTATATATATATATATTTATATATTTTTATTTATTTCTTTTCTTTCAAAGCTTGGATAATAACTTATTCTCCCAAGTTAGAACTTTGTTGTGAGGGAAAACTATGTTTAAAATGCAACATGATTATTAAATAGTTTTATTTCTATTATAAGCAGATAGTAAATGATGATTCAATATAACGAAAAAATACTTTGAAATTATAAACAGGTGAATACAATAGAAATTTGATTCTATGTTTAATTCAAGAAGCTGCGAGGCATGATAAGTTGGATCATGTCTGGTAGAGAACCACAGAATGCTGATCAGCTTAGAAACTTAACAATGATGGAAGGTAAAATGAATTTGACTTAGAACAGAGAGTATCCAGAGCAATAGTGTCAGGATGAGCAAATTCAAATCAGGTAGGTTTTATCAAATCTTACCTATCGTTTATTAATTCATTTATTTAATAATAATATTATTGAACATCTATTAGATCTCAGGCACTGCAGTAGGAGACAAAGTGCTGAGACAAACACATTATCTGCCCTCACAGAACTTATAACCTAGAGTACTATAATTTCTGATTCATAATAAATTCTGATTCATAATAATTCTGTATTTCCTAAGCACCTATAAATTCACTTGCTAGAGAGCATGAGGAGAATAAAAATGTTCATTGGATAATTTAATTCAAGCCAGAAAAGTAGAAGGCCAAGATTTATGAGTAGAAACACAATGTGCCAATGCATATTCTGTCAGGCTCCATAAGTCTAAGTCAGAGCCATACCCAGTACCAGCAAGCTGAGGGTAATTTCCATGGGTTCTATGTGTTAGGAACTCTGGACCTTACTTTAAAACAACAGCAATAATTTGAGGATAAATCCAATAGAGAAGAAAGGAGTAATTACACCATCTGATATTTAAAAATGAAAACAACAAAACAAAATTCTGAAGCTTCTAGACAAACAACTAGTTCATAACTATCCCTTCCACTCCATTTTCCCGATGTATGTAGGAAGAGTATAACATAATTAGTTAAGCACATGGACTCTGGCACCAGACTGCCAGGTTTTCAGTCTTACTCTACTGCTTTCCAGCTGTGTGACATTAGGCTGTGCCTCAGTTTCCTAATCTATAAAATGGGAATAGTAATAACAACTTTCTCAGAAGGTTATGAGAATTAAATGTATTAATATCTGTAACGTTGTTTAGAGCAGGGTTTGGTACAATAGTCTGCAGCCCTTTTAAGGTTTAGCTCTTGTTATTAAAATCACAGTTAAGGGAGTAAGAGTATCTCCAGGCTCATATTTTATGATTACACATAAACTCATAAATCCCTTACATGACTCATTTACCTCTGAAAAAAACAATGAAAAGGCAAACGCAAATGATGATTTTCCTAGGCAAGGCATGTGTGCCTAGTAATAGTAAGCATTAACCTTGGTGAGGTCAAAGAAAGTCAAATGTGAGTGTAGAAGCTTCTTCTCCCATTACAGTCAAGGCTCTTAGGCTAAAAACAAGAGGAAAACAGGAAGATGCAGAAATTCTAGGAATTCTATTTCACATTAATTTAACTTTGTTGTTGCAATTGATTAGATCAATGATTTGGCCATAGTAGCGAATAGATGTAGTTGTAGTGTAATTGATTTAGAGCAATGGTTTTCAACTAGATGTACAATCCCTTAGAAGTCCTTTGGGAAATGTGTTGGGGCATTTGGTTGTCATGACAAATGGAGAAACCCTGCTGTTATTTAGTAAGCAATTGCAGATACTAGAAGCTCTGTATTTGTATGGGAAATTCCTGTATAATAACTGACTATAGTGTTTGGTATGAATTTCTACTGATCCATTGAACATACATGCCTGTGTAAGAACTGTTCTAAATAAATGAGCCTAGCAAAGTGAAGAATTTTTGTGTCGTTTCAGTACACGAAGATTTTTCCAGTAATGCAACTCACCATACAAATTGAAGAAAACGTATACTTTGTCTTGTTAAGAACATTACCAAGAGATGTTCACCATTTCTCAAAATCACATCACCAATGGTACTGTGTTTCTCTGGTTTTGAGGTAACAATACAATAAGATGAATCAATTTACAATTGTACCTTTAGCATTCACAGAGATGACACCTAGAGGAACACGCATCTACCTATTTCATTATGGTTACTAACACAGTCATTTCTAAACATTTACTCATTAAATGTATAGAATATTTTATAAAGTAACTTCTTCCTTTTCTCCTTCATATCATAGTTAAGACATTATAGATAGATACATAGACAGGTGACGTATTAAAGTCTGATGAAATTGAAAACCAAAGGCTTAGAGCCCTGCACGAAGATGATTAGTTTTTGATACTAACAGTTTCTATGGAGAGTTCTGCCTGTAATTTTTTTCCATAATATAATATGTTCTAGATTTTTCTTGTCTTTAATTATCTTTTGTGTGTGTTTGTGTGAGAGAGTGTCCATGATAACCTATCAATAAGGTAATTAGTTAAGAATTTCAATGATTTAATTGAATGGATACATGACTTGTTTTGTATTTGTCATGTTTTAGTAAAAATTAAACTAATAAAAATACCAGATACTAGAGTAATTTTTTGACTGGTTTCCCCTTATTTTTTTTTAGATAATTTAAGTATACCATTAGACACCTAGGCTTATTGACTAATTACGGTGGACAATAATATGCTGGGAGTTGGCAACCTGCTTATTAACTGGAAACATGAACATGAGGTCATTCAGTAAAGCATTTACAAGTTGGCTTTATAGAAAAAATATTCCATCAAAAAGTCATCATCCTTTGACTCTGATTATATTGTCATGTTTTTACAAACTGCTCTTCAAAAATTCTGAATTTCAATCTTTGCAGTGATATGGAAAACTCTACACTTGCATTTATATTTTCAGTTCTGATAATAGTTTTACAAGTGAAAACAAAAGCAATAAAAGCAACCATAGAATGTTATGAAGCAATCATTACAGAGCTGTGGAAAATTGATTATATGGAACATCCAAACATTTTAGAATTGACTTTATAAGAAAAACCTTATTAAGAAAAACACTATTGGCAAAAGAAGGAATATGAAAACAATAGGAATATACATGACAACTAGTGAAATAGAAAATGGAATATAAATGTCATATTAAAATGTGAACTAATAAAATACAATATTGCTTGTTTATGTTTCTATGTGGGTATCTTAATGGACAGAAAAATCTTGAAATGGCATGGAGATGAACTAGAAGCCCAAGATTCATATTTTCTTTGATTACTAATGAATAATTATATTCCATTTCAGAACTGTATCTTCCCAAGTACTTGCACTTGGTGTGTCTTTTCTCTAGTAAGATATTTTCCAGCAACGCTGTGTGTGTGTGTGTGTGTGTGTGTGTGTGTGTGTTGGGGGGTGGGGGATTGAGGGCTTTTGAACTTAGAACTACAAAATAATATAGAACACCAATCAGTACATTCTATAGAAAATACAGACAGCATATTTTAAAGATTTAAAATAGAATTTGAAATTCTGATTTTTTTTTGTACATTATGCTCTTATAGATTCAGATAGCGGATTTAAAAAAGAGAGAGATTTTGTTTGTTTATTTAATTAACTCCTAGGATTTCTTGCAAAGGCATTTGGGATTTTGAGGGAATCAGGGAATCATGGAAATGATGGGGAAGGATTTGACCCACCATTGTCAATAAATGAATCCTGTTGCAATAGGATATTTTACCTCTTGGATCTCTTAGGTCTGGTTTGTAGTTCTACATTTTTCACAAGCTGAGCGATGTAAAGACCTGGAAGTGCATTTATGATGTCCTGTCCTCTCTTCCCTTCTTGGGTATGTGAGCCTTGCTTCAATTTATTCCCATCCTTTTTTTATTTTCATTTTCTCCCTCTCATATATAAACAAAATACCATTTTGTTTATGGTATTTTATTGAGATACAATAAATGTAAAGTAAGATGCACAGATCTTAAGTACTGCATGATGCTTTTTGACATATACATCAATGGAAACATCCCTACATCAAGATATTAAACATACCTATCACCAAACTTCATCTCATTTCCTGATCAATCCTCACCTCTTTGCCAGCCTCCCAGCCCTCCCCTCCAGAAACTACTATTCCCATTTCTATCACCACAAATTGGTTTTGTCTGTTCTTGAATTTCCTATAAGTTATATCACATCATATGCATTCTTTGCCTGCAATTTTTGTTGAATATATCCTTTAAGTTTAATTCATGTTTAAAAAGCTATGGAGATCTGTTGTACAACATTGTGTCTATAAATAAGGATACTCTATTATACACTCAAAAATCTGTTAAGAGGGTAGAGCTCATGTTAAATGATTTTACCACACACACAAAAATAGATTCCATGAACTACTCCAAACTTCAATAGAAACTAAACAATGTAAATGCGATCATGGTTTTTAAGCCAAAGATAAAATCTCAGAGGAAAATATAAGCAGAAAATCCTGTCAATGAGTAATTATTTCTGTTATGCATAGTGAATAAAGTATCATCAACAACAAAACAAACAGCTATTAATAATTAGTTTTACAGAATAATAATTAGAAAGCAAAGCCTGAGTCCTGGAATACTTTGTAATATGATTGCTGCTTTTGTGCCTTTATATGACTAAAGTGAAATGATTCAAGCAATAATTCATATATTACATTTGAAGCAGTTTGTTTTCTAGTAAATATATCTGTTTTTAAATAACGCATTATCCAAATTATGCTTGGAGAATATTAAACATGCTTTAGGGAATAAAAATATAATTATTGGGTTAGGTTGTATTTTCTCCATTGTATTCATTATCATAATCATAGATCATATGGAAAAATATTCACAGGGAAATTATTTGCCATGTCCCCTTGTAATTTTTCATTTGGTCAAATGCTCATTGTCTCCCTCCATTCTGTGCCTTCCATCAACCCCAGCCGTCCCCATCCCCACCCTCTCACACCCAGCCAAGAATCTGATTTAATCTTCAAACTAGGATTGGCAGAATTCATGAAAACTCAGATTGTATACGTGGAAATACTGAAGTAAAAAGGACCCAGCATTTTTTCAAATGAGCCTTTCTTTGTGAGGCTCTGCTGCCTGAATTTAAGGCCGCCATCCCAGTAGGAGTTAAACAGACTCAAATGCTCCTAACTGTGTTGAGTGGTTGATGATGACGAAACAGTTACTATGTTTGCCCACATTTTCTCCTGCACTGGGACAAAATTGCAGTCTCCTAGATCAAGAGGTAAGCTCTGATTGATCTCACTGGGAGCTTTGCCAGTGAAAGGACAATAGTATTGGGCTCCTGACATCAAACTAATTTCTTACAGGGTGGCCAAAGGTCACATGGCATCTTCCACTGCAAAATAGAGAATAGGAAGAGAACGAAACAAGGTGGATACACATTTGAGAAGAATGATTTTCTCTGTAATTATTTGTGCAAAGAATTGATCCTGATTTACCTTACTCAGAAGTAAATGTATTAAGAAAACGAAAAATTATGGAAACCAAGTAATATCTTAAAACATTTATATTTAAAAACATGTCTTGAGATAAATTTGTCTATTGTGTTTGTGTACAGACACATTTTCATCTTTCTCATTTACACCATGGATGTATAAATACCTCCTTTGTCTTTCTTGTCCTACCAGGAAAGTGTTCTCCATCCCTACTGCTGTCATTTACCATTTGGTAGAGTTGGTTTCACCACGAGAAGCCTTTTGTTCATAGCCCGCGATGCATCACACCACTTCATTGCTCCTAGGATGCATTTAGAGGAGTCATGAGGAAAGAGGCTGTTAGGCCCCACACTTTGAATAATGCCTGACATTTAGTTGGCCCAAATACATTTATCTTTTTTTTTTTTTTCTTTTGAGATGGAGTCTCGTTCTATTGCTCAGGCTGGAGTGCAGTGGTGCGATCTCGGCTCACTGCAACCTCTGCCTCCTGGGTTCCAGCGATTCTCCTGCCTCAGCCTCCTGAGTAGCTGGGATTACAGGCTGGGCCACCACGCCCAGCTAATTTTTGTATTTTTAGTGGAGATGGGGTTTCACAATGTTGGCCAGGCTGGTCTCAAACTCCTGACCTCAGGTGATCCCCCCCCTTGGCCTCCCAAAGTGCTAGGATTACAGGCATGAGCCCCGGCATCTGGCCACATGTATCTTAAATATTAATTACTGTCCTGATATTTCCTTGCTCAGGAATTAACATGAAAGGAGTGCAGAAGTAACTTTTTATTCCTTGAACAATAAACGTTTCAAACTATATGAGGTACTTTAAATTTTGTAATCAAATATACATGCACACATAATCTGATATAAATACAAAATTTAAATTGAACAATATATATGCTAATAACTTTTAAAAAGAAATTTCTTTTTTTGCCTATTTTCTCCTCCCTCCCTCCCTTCTTCACTCCCTCCCTCCCTCCCTTCTCTCTCTCATCCTCTCTTCCTCTCTTTCTCTCTTTCTTTCTCACTTTCCAAGTTATCTCTCTGTTGCCCAGGCTGGAGTGCAGTGGCACAATCTTAGCTCACTGTAGCCTTGAATTCCTGGGCTCAAGCAATTCTCCCACCCCAGCCTCCCAAGAGCAGTGGAGTACAGGCACATACTACCACCCCTGGTTAATTTTTAAAATTTTTTTGTAGAGACAGGGTATCACCCTATCTCTATCTATCTATCCATATCTATCTATCTATCTATCTATCTATCTATCTATCTATCTATCCATAGATATCTATCTATCTATCCATAGATATCTATCTATCTATCTATCCATAGATATCTATCTATCTATCTATCCATAATCTATCTATCTATCTATCCATATCACTACTCATATAGTGATATGGGTATCACTATCACCCATAGTGATACCCTATGTTGCTCAGGCTGGACTTGAGTTTCTGGCTTCAAGTGATCCTCCTCTCTCAGCCTCCAACTGAGCTGAGGTTACAGGCATGCGTCACTGTTCCTGGCTTCCTCTCTTTTTCTATGTTACCTCCAACCCATTGCCATAAGTCATATTCACTAGTTTATTTTCTTACAGCTTTATTTAATTATAAAACAAACCTATCTATCATCTATCTACCTATCTTTCATCTATCTATCTATCTATCTATCTATCTATCTATCTATCTATCTATCATCTATCATCTATCATCTCTCTCTAACCTATCATTGTCATCATCTATCTGCAGACATGTAGTAGACATGTACAGAAATCATTTTTGCTATTACTTCACAAAAATGGGATCTTCTTACACAAATTCTTCTGAATTGTATTCTTTCATTGCTAGTGTGAAACTTCCCATGCCAAACAACACCATCTAAGGCAGGGCAGTGTAGAGGCAGCGTAGAGGCAGTATTCCTGCAGAGGAACACATTCATTTACTCTTCTTTACTGATGTCCTTGGCAGGAGACTCAGGGTTATTTGAAAGAATTCTAATTAATAAATTTGGCTCCAAGTATCTACAACAGATAGTGCTTTTTAGAGACTGAATTCACTGTTTTATTTGAAAGCAGTGAAGCATAGGATGCCGTTAATCTTGTTTTGAGAACACTTTTCTAGAAAATCTGGGTCCTGGTGTTTGGATTTCCCCTCATCATTTGGCAGAGCCCTGTCCTCTCTTCCTGGGAATGCACACTTTGCTGGACATTGGCAGACCTCTGCCATAATAACCACATTGTAGGAAGAGTTTAATTAACATAGTGCAGTCTGGCAGTATTAAGCAGCGTGTGGAAGGCTGAAAATTCCCACAAAACCCAGCTTGTTCAACGTCCTCAGACTCACTTATGATCACTGCAGGGCAAGGAAGAAGCCCTTCTGTCCTAAGCTGTGGGGGACCCTGTCTCATGCCTGCCTTCAGTGCTGTGAGATCCACACTTCTGCCAATCTGACCTCTGCCTGGATTCTTTGCCCCCATCCAATGAGTTTTCAGCTCTTTTTTGCACTCTCAGCAGAATGGGTGAATCCCTCAATTACCCTGAAGTTGTAAACAGACATCCCTGTGTCTTTGCTTTTTCACTGTGTCTTTCTCAAGTGGAAAAACTGCGATAACAACAAAAACCGGTAGCTCCTAATGGAAGACCAGGAAACTTTTCGCAGTTCTGTTAACTAAACTTTTTTACTCCCTGTAGTAACAGGTCCAACCAATGTGATACGGTTTGGCTGTGTCTCCATCTAAATCTTGTCTTGAATTGTAACTCCCACAATTCCTACATGTTGTGGGAGGTAATTGATTCATGAGGGTGGGTCTTTCCCGTGTTGCTCTCGTGATACTGAGTGAGTTCTCATGAGATCTGATGGTTTTATAAGGCGCTTTCCCCCTTTTGCTGAGCACTTCTCCTTGCTGTCACCATGTGAAGAAGGACATGTTTGCTTCCTCATCTGCCATGATTGTAAGTTTCCTGAGGCCTCCCCAGCCATTCTGAACTGTGAGTCAAGTGCCCTCTTTCCTTTATAAATTACCCAGTCTCAGATATGTCTTTGTTAGCAGCATGAGAACAGATGAATACACAATTCTCTACAATTCTCATAGTTTATGACAAAATATATTATGTTCATGTCCTTTCTATTAAACAAATGATTTGATCTTGTACAAATTAGATGTAGGCAACAATTATAAGGGTTGAAAACAATTATCTTTCTACATGTTTTCAGACATTAGAAAAGGAAGACAATGGGTATTTAGATCGAGAGCATAGAGAAGCTGTGATAAAATGTTACTGGAAGATTAGAATTGTTGGAGCGAATTAGGGCTTGTTTCTTTTAGAAAGAGGCATTGAAAAATAAGTTAATAAATCAGAAAGACAATATTAAAATTAAACTGAAAACATCTAAATGTTGGTGGTAAAATGGATGGAATCCTTCAAAATTATAAAACAGCCTTTCATTGCTAATTGTAGCATGTGACCTCAACACAGCTGCTCTAAAGACATGAGGGAGACCAGGCAGTGGCTCACATCTGTAATCTCAGCACTTTGGGAGGCTGAGGATGGAGGATTGCTTGAAGCCAGGAGTTTGAGACCACCCTGGGCAACATAGCAAGACCACGTCTCTACAAAAAAAAAAAAAAATCTAAAAAATACTGCCAACTGTTGTGGTGTGTGCCTGTATTGCTAGCTAATCAGGAGGCTGGAGTGGGAGGGTTGCTTGAACCCAGGAGTTCGAGGCTACAGTGATCCATGATTGGGCCAGTACAATCTAGCCTGGGTAACAGAGCAAGATCCTGTCTCAAAAAAAAAAAGATATGGGTTGATCTCAGTGAAAAATAACAGCACCCCAGATTTGTCTGCTTCTTAGACTTAAAGATTTTTTATTTACAAAGCCTTTCTTCTCTGTTCCCTCTAAAGCAAACTGGTTCCTTTTAACACCAAGTCAGAAATGCATGTTGACAACCTGGTCTATTTTGCACCTTTGGAGGATAATTCTCATTTGAGCTATACCGTATGCCTGTGCTTTACAGGGGCTTATACTTGATCTGGGGATTGATTACATTGTTCTGTTTTATTGAAATGGAATAGCTTCATACACACCCAGATGCATTTGTTCATAGTAAATTATCTGGTAGCCTTCTCTATATAGTCTCATAATACAACCTGATGATCGCTTAAGACTCCCTTTTCCTTCCAAATATATTTTTATTGTCAATCTATAGATGTTTTTATAATTTTATTTATTTTCTAGTTTTCAATCTTCCCTCACTGTTAATCAAGATTTGGAAATTAAGTAAGCAGGTTTAAAAATGGTAGAATGCATTTGATTTTATTATATAATTTAATTAAAGTTTAAATGTTGATTATTATTTCTTTTGGAATGGAGAAAATGCTGAGGGTGACTAGATGATGTAAGAAGGGGCAGAATTAAAACATCTTTTGTGGTAGAATGCAAAATATGATCACAGATTCTTACCATCCTGGTCTAACACTTTAAATCTGTGCTGGTCTTGGGATTTGCCTTGAGCCGTAAAATGTGGCAGATGTGAAGTAGTGTGATCTAAGAGCCAAGACTCCAAGATACTTTACAACTTCAACTGTTGCCCTTTTCCAGGGCTGGCTTTTGGGCATGTGACCATGAAGTCTGACTGGGATCTGTACTTAGAAGGACTTGCACTTGGTTTAATGCTCTGCTATTGTCATCTTTAAACTCTTTTTTTTTTTTTTTAACGGAGTCTCGCTCTGTCGCCCAGGCTGGAGTGCAATGGCACGATCTCGGCTCACTGCAAGCTCTGCCTCCCGGGTTCACGCCATTCTCCTGCCTCAGCCTCCACAGTAGCTGGGACTACAGGCTCCCGCCACCGCGCCCGGCTAATTTTTTGTATTTTTAGTAGAGACGGGGTTTCACGGTGGTCTCGATCTCCTGACCTCGTGATCCGCCCGCCTTGGCCTCGCAAAGTGCTGGGATTACAGGCGTGAGCCACTGCGCCCGGCCCTAAACTCTTGCTTTTTAAACAAGGGGACCCACATTTTTATTTTTATTGAACCCCCCCACAAATTCCGTAGCCGGCCCTGACATTTTGAAATGCTGATGACGTCATGATCTTAAAACAGTAGAGCCTCTTTCAGTGTGAAAAACTGGAGGCAGATTCAACTCTCTCAATCATTCCAGCTGAGCTTAGCACCTGTTGACCCTGAAGTTGAATGCAGCTGCATGAGTAAGCCGAATTGAAACCAGCAGAAAAATGACTCAGGCAACCAACACAATTGTGAGAAATAATAAATTAAGGTTGTGGTAAGCCACTAAATTTTGGAGTTGTTTGTTGCAAAACAATAATTGTAAGAAACTCAAATAAAGCAGGATCATCAGTAACTTAAGAAAAAGCAGGTTCAAATGAAAATATGAAGAGACTAGTTCACTATATTAAACCTTGAGAATCTGTTTTGCTAATTAATACCATTAATTATGAAGCAAAACAAACATACATGGTTGCTATAAGTTTAGCTTTTAACCAGAAAATATTACTTAAAAATATGTAAAATCTGAAAACTGAGGACTCCCAGACTAAGTTAATGCTCAATTATTTGCAATAATTATTCAGACACATTATTATATTGAAATTTGTAGATGAAGTAAAGGCAAAATCTAAATATAAAAACACAAACAGCTCTAAAAGTGAATCAAGATAGAGTGCGACAAGTTGTAACAATTAAACAACATTCAGAGTAAAATCTAAATGTTTATACACCATTTTCATCAAAAAGTGAATAAATCATTCTTATTATAAACATATTTTCTAAGGAAATTATTGATAATTATAAATTATAAATGTGAACTATTTCTTCAGTTCTCATAAACCCTTAAGTCCTGTAAATGATATTATAACAATGGAAATAGGAACTGTGTTACAATTAAAAATAAGGAAGTTAAATTAGGTCAGTCTTTGGTCTGTTAAAAATAATTACAAGTCTCAATCCTCTCTAATAGTATTATTTTGAGACACAAAATATAATCTATATGATTCTTTATTATGGGTCTGTTTAGATGTTTAGATTTGCACATGCTTGAAAATTAAACTCCCCTTAATAGTGAATGATGTGAAGTGCAAATATTTTCAAAATAAGTATTTTGGTATTAAGGATAAGGCTGACATTTTGCAGCACAGCTGTCATGGAGAGTAGAGGTCAACAATTTTGTTTGGATACAGTGCCTTTAATGTTTCTGAGCTTATTGAAATAATGACGTCTCACTTAGTACACATGAAAGTAACGTATTTGTATCTATTTAAGAAAATCAAGACTCATGTTCAATCACTAAGAGATATGCTGAATAATAAATTTAGTGTGTGATTTTATTATAGTTCTTCACAACTATCCATTTAAGAGATCTTTGTTACACACTTTATATCATAATACTAACTTCTTAGTACAGAATGTTACCCAATCTCACATAAAATATTTTGTATTCTAATTCACACCTAGAACAATGATCCCAGCTAATATGGTTTGGCTGTGTCCCCACCCAATTTCATCTTGTATTATAGCTCCCATAATCCTCACATGTTGTGAGAGGGACCCGGTGGGAGGCAATTGAATCATGGGGGTGGGTTTTCCTGTGCTGTTCTCATGATAGTGAATAAGCCTCACAAGATCTGATGGTTTTATAAAGGGCAGTTCCCCTGCACATGCTCTCTTGACTGCTTTCATGTAAGACGTGACTTTGCTCCTCTTTTGCTTTCCACCATCACTGTAAGGTTTCTCCAGCCATGAGGAACTGTGAGTCCATTAAACCTTTTTCTTTACAAATTACCCAGTCTCGGGTATTTCTTCATAGCAGTATGAAAATGGGCTAATACACCAGCTAGGTCTAAAAAGTGACTTGCTAAGAAGAATATTTTATCTATTTTAAGCTGTGAAGAATTAATGCAAATTATTGTATTTTCCAGGAGTGATAGTGCATTGACTGTGTGTATAAAATATTTAAATATATATTATTCAAAAATTTTTCTGAATGTTCCTGGTGGTTGAAGCCAATCCATGTTTATGTGAGCTCTACCAGTTCACATGAAATATGAAATATTTCATAAAATATGAAATATGAAATATGAAATATTTCATAAAATATGAAATATGAAATATGAAATATTTCATAAAATATGAAATATGACAATATGAACAGTATTACATTTAGTGTTTTTTAGATGAATATCCATGACAAATCTTGAACCATGAATAAAATACACGCTGAAGTAAGGACTTTTCATTGTTTCAGTTCCTCAGACCTGTGGGATGTAAAATTTAAAACAAAATGTCTACATCCAACCAGTATGCAAAAAGATGCCCAATGACCTAAAATGACAACATAATGTTCACATAAAGGAAATGCTTTAATGAATTGTGGCATACCTATACAAAGCAATGCAATACAATAGTGGAAATGATGGAACCAGAGCTATGTTTTTTAAAAATTATAAAAGTTAAAATATCTAATGTTGAGTATAAAGAGCCATCGCAGGTTATAATGAATGTTACCATTATATACATTTTTTAAATAAAAAACGATGCTTTGTTTATAGAAAAACACCTACATGGCAGAATATTAAAATGCTTGAGAATAATAAAAATGTAGGATTGTGGTTATCTCTGGAGTATAGAAAAGAAGAGAAATTGAATAGTACAGACCAGAAACTTCCAAAGTACTTGGAATGTTTATTTCTTAATTTGGTTGGATATACAGTTTTTACTTTTATGATTACCAACACTTTTATGTTTAACTGAAATATGTCATATAAAATTTTTAAGGCAATCTATCAAATATATATTGCCACAAAAGTGCTAAGTAATAAATAAACCTAAATATCAATATCTTAAAAATATAAGTGTCTACCTAATAGACTAGTGCAGGAGATCATTTTCACTGGGTTTGTGTAGGCAATTTTTAGATCTTCACTAGACTCATTCAGGTGTATGGTGATGAGCTGGATTTTTGCTGATATAGGCTGAACTTGGCTTGGCACACTGACTATCTGCCATGTATATCCCACTTTACTGGGTATGTTGTCAAGGTGATAGCAAAGGGTTAAGAGAGAGAAAATATAAACTCAAAGCTTTCTTGAATTCTGGGCTCACAATCTAGCCAAGTGTCAGAGAGAAAGGTCATCAACAATTTATGTGTCGAAGAATGTGAATCCAGAGAAATTAAGAATCTGAGCCACTTTGCAAGACCCTAGTCTGTTCTGATGGACAGAATTATTCATTTATCTCTCTTATATAAAATATACTCACCTCCTCATCCAATCACACATAAGCTCCAACTCCAGGATATTGTGATTTATATCAGTTTGAATGTAGCCTCATCCAATCACACATAAGCTCCAACTCCAGGATATTGTGATTTATATCAATTTGAATGTAGCTATTCCTGACCTGGCAACCTACAAACCAAAAGAAGACCAGTTTTCTATTTCACCCACATCCAACTTACAGTAGTGGAATAGTGGTAGGTTAAAAGCAATAATGTACTATCATTGGAAAAAGGAAAGAATGAGAAGCTCTATGGCAGTCACTCATCTAAATGTTCTAAGATTACACTGGGAAATTACAATCAGGTCCTTTATTCTGGAGATGGAGAATGCTCTTAGGTCCAATTCTCATACCTATGAAGAGTTTCCCCTTCTTTTATTCTCTATAGCTCTTAGCTCTACCCTCTGGACTATCTTTTCTTTTCCATGAACTCTTTTGCCACTTTTGAAGGCAGCATTAGCAAATATGCTCAATAAAGGTCATTCAAAGTTTGCTTCTCATCATGTAAGTATGAGGTCCTAGAAGCCTCTCTATATTTTGAAAAGTTTCAGTCCATTGTAGACCAGCCTGTTGATTCTTTTGCCCATGTGACTCTCAAAAATGTTAAGGGTGGCCAGGCATGGGGTATGAGCCTGTGGTCCTAACTACTCAGGAGGCTGAGGCTGGAGGATTGCCCAGGAGGTTGAGGCTGCAGTGAACTGTGTTCATGTCACTGCACTCCTGCTTGTGCTACAGAGCAAAAATCTTCACACACACACACACACACACACACACACACACACAAAGTGTTGAGTGTATTTATTTTATTTATTTACTTTTATTAAGACAGCGTCTCCCTCTCTCACCCAGGCTGGAGTGCAGTGGCCCAATAACGACTCACTGCAACCTCAACCTCCCCAGGCTTTAGTGATCCTGCCACCTTAGCCTCCTGAGTAGTTGGGACTACATGTACGTGCCACCATGCCTGGCTGGCATATTTTTTATAAAGACAGGGTTTTGCCATGTTGCCCAGGCTGGTCTCCAATTCCTGAGCTCAAGCCATCCACCTGCCTCAGCCTCCCAAAGTGCCAGGATTACAAGCATGAGCCACCATGCCCGACCTGTTGACTATATTTTAAACGTTTGTTCTAGTCCACATTAAGCTCAAAAGACACACCATTTATTTATTTATTTATTTATTTATTTATTTATTTATTTACTTACTTAGTTATTTGATGTCTGTCCAACTTGATTCTGGTGCTTGGGTTATACGGGCTGCTAGGGAACCATTCCATTCAGTTCCTAGAGGTTACATTTTGTCCAGGTGAGGGAATCTACTGTTAATTACTTAATCCTCTCAGAGGTCGTCATAAAGTGGTCCAGAGCCACACCCTTTATTTGACCTTATACCTGAGGCCGTGTCTAGCATGAGAGGCCAGAAATCAGTAGTTTTACCTTCCAGTTTGGCAGGTTCACATCCCACTATCTTTCCTCTAAATTGTATTTGCACACTCTCAGCACTATTCTGAGCTCATCATTTTACTGTGGTACATTTTCGCATATAGTTAATAAGAAACAATTGCTATTTCCAATTCTTCCTAGAAATTTCTGTGCCAAGATAAAGATTCATTAGTTACTTTATTTTAGTTAAAGCAGTTAAGAGTTTTACCAAATGTTTTGCAACTGCATAATGTGGTTATCATATCTTAGCTCTCTATGGTGGCTCCCTTGCCATTTGTCCAACTTCCTTTTAAAGTCTCTTCCATCCTCTGCCTACCATTTGGTCCCGAAACCAGTGCTACATATTTTAGTGATGCTTTATGGCATCACCCTACTCCTCATACCAACTTCTGAATCAGTTATATCTTCCCACAATAATGCTTAATGAGTAATCATCTCAAAAGTGTTTCAAATAATAGTACTCATTTAGCTGATGAGCCTGTGTGCTGGTGATTTAGGCTTTGCTTTGCTTGGAGTTCTTTAGGTATCAGACTCACCCACATGTCTGAGTGTGTGCTGACTGTTGGCTAAGCCAGGCTGACTGTAGTTGGAGTGACTTGGGCAACTCAGCTATGCTCCACATTTCCCTTTTTCTCCAGCAAGCTAGTCTGAGCATGTTCTTATGGGAATAACATAAGTGCAAGTATGCAAAGACTCATGAGGCCCAGATTCAAAACTGACAAACCATCGTTTCTATTTGTGTTTGCTAAGACCAGAGCCAGAGTAGAGGAAATTAAAAAAAAAAAATTATGAAGTAACTGTAAAGTTACATGGCAAGGGCATGGATTTTGGAAGGGTAAAAATTTGGGCCATTTTTGACTTCTACTACAGATGACAATCTTACCACCCAAAGTAATTCATAGATTTATCTTTGCAGCCCCTGATGAGGTCCTTATGTAAAATACTTTCATATGAAAAATTTTCCCATATTTAATTGTAAAAAAAAAACATTTTACCTACTTCTTAAAAACACTTTATCTTCCCAAAGATGTATCTGCCCTTTAGAACAGAATCATAACTGCACACACAAAATATTTAGAAAACTATTTTTAAACATGCATTTGCAGACTTGTTATTTTAAGACTCAAGGAATTTCCTCATGAAAACTAATGATATGAATCTTAAACACAACACAATTATTCATTGTAGAATTAACTGCTAGTTTCAAAACAACGTTCATATCAAAGATGCCCAAAAGCCCATATCACATTATGTGTTTTTATGAAGATGATTCTGTGTAGTAGAAATGTGTGGTACATTAAAAATGGCTGCAAATTATTTGCTACTCCTCCCAGTGAGAGGGAGACTATACTTTTCTTCACTTTGAATCTAGATTGGAATGTCTTGCTGGACCAATTGAAAGCAGTGGAAGTGACATTCTGAAATTTCAAAGGCTAGGTTATTAGACGCCTTCAATTTTCACCCAGATCTAATATAACACATTCTTTGGAGCCCTAAGACACATGTAAGAAGTCCTTCATGTTAAGACTGCAAGCTAGATAGGACACATATAAGTACTTCGGTGGATAGTCTCAGAAGAAACCAGACTTCTAGACATTCCTGTGAAGACTTCAGCTGTGGGAGTAGCCATATTTGACCATCTATACCAGCCTCTGCCAGGTGAGCACCACCAGGGAACCTCAGCAACGTAATCAAAGAATTGCCTCAGTACTGATCAAATTTCTGACTCACAAAATCACGAGATAGAATACGATTATTATTGTTTTTATTTGCTAATTTTTATTTTATTTTTCTTACAGTAATAGATAATCAGAGCAGAATTTGGCGGCAAGAACTGGGGACCTGCCATCACCCAAACCTAAAACATGTGACACTGGCTTTGAACATAGGTGGCAGGTAGAATCTGGAAAACATGTGAGCAAATTTTTTGAATGCTGGAAGGGCCTTGAGAAAACTATTGGGAGTTAAAGGACGCTAAGTGAAACATTTGAAACATTTAGAGTTTAGAGCAAAGAAGAGTCTTTTTATATGGTGAAAAAAAGTTCACCAGCTCTGTTATCTATAGAAATATGGAGAATAAAAAGGACAAGTAATGAACTCACAATCTCACTGGGGAGAATTCCAGGCAGAATATAGAAAGTGCCAACTGACTTCTTATAGGTGCTTAAGATAAAATACGAAAAGAGAGATAACCTAAACATAAAACATTCCAGTCTTCCAGCAGAATTTAGAGGAAGCATAAAGTTAGGACATGTTAGAAATGAAATTAGAACTGTCTCTCATTCTGCATCTCTTCTAGTAAAATATTCTCCAAGTATGGCATGGTCTCAAGCAAAAGACTAATTCCAAGGCAGGAAAATGTAGTCTTCGGGTAAATAAACCAAGAGTATGGATGATAGAATAGACTCGATGATGTTATTGCACAGTAGTTTCCCAGGTGGCCAAAGGAGCTTGTCTTGACACAATTGGTGGGTGGAGTTTTTTTGTTTTTGTTTGATTGAGTGAATTCCAAAAAGGCTTGTAGAAAAGTCACAAAGTTTTTAAGAGAATTACACCACCATCTTAAGACTAAATGGTTTAGGAACAGGACAGCAACAAAAGAAGCTTTAGGACTCCAAATATCTACAAGTAAGAAGTAGTAAAAAAGGCTACATAGTGTCCAATACTGGCCATTTTTTATATAAATGGAACAGTGAATATAAAGTCATAACAGTAAACCCAAGGAATTACTTCCAAGGAGGATGGAAGCAAGTGGAACCAAGGAATTACTTCCAAGGAGGATGGAGGGTCCCTAACCAATGATTGTTTTGTTTTTTGTTTTTTGTTTTTTTGAAATAGAGTCTCGCTGTGTCACCCAGGCTGGAGTGCAGTGGCGCGATCTCAGCTCACTGCAAGCTCCGCCTCCCGGGTTCACGCCATTCTCCTGCCTCAGTCTCCAGAGTAGCTGGGACTACAGGCACCCGCCACCACGCCTGGCTAATTTTTTGTATTTTTAGTAGAGACGGGGTTTCACCATGTTAGCCAGGATGGTCTCGATCTCCTGACCTTGTGATCCACCCGCCTTGGCCTCCCAAAGTGCTTGGATTACAGGCCTGAGCCACAGCACCAGGCCTACCAATGATTGTTAACAAGTGCCCAGCTGTATTTCAGAATTTCCATGAACTACAGTGACTGTTTTGCGGTTTCTCTTCTCCTCTACCCTCCATGAAAGGGAAGGTCTGTTGTGGTCAGCCTATGCCTATCTCATCAATGTTTGTTGGATGTGTGGGGGGTATGTCATAAAACTTGTCTCATTAGTTCACAAGGCCTCAGATAGACTAGAACTCTACTTGAAGAGATGTATTGGAGGAACTGTACCCAGAGATCCCCACACCTGGAGATGATTTAGGTGACAAGATCCTATACCTTGGCTCTGAGCTGATACTATAATTGGATAAGACTTTGGGAAGTCTTTGGAGGGTATGAATGTATTTTGGTTTTTGGAGGAATGTGGCCAGAGATGGGACTGTGGCAGATTAGAGGTGACCACAAATTATTTGACACTTCTGTGGATGTGGGATGTTTATCTCCTCCCATTGAATTTTGGCAGTTTTTGGCCAATAGAATATGGTAGAAGTGACATTGTGCCAGTTTTCGCTTCTGAGTCTTAAATAGCTGGCATCTTCAGACCGTGGCTGTGGGAGATGTCAGCCATTATGTAAGAAGTCTAACTATCCTGCTGTGAGGAAACACAAGTTAGCCACTTGGAGAGGCTGCATGAAGAGACATGGGTGACCATATCCCAGGTTTTCAGTCTTCCAGCCCAGACACCAGATGAAGAGTAAAGAAGCCATTAGATAACCTCAGTCCCAGGAGCTGCCCAAATGTAACAGCATGAGAGATATGGAATGAGAACCCACAATCAAGCCCAGTAAATGCACAGAATCATGAGAAATAATAAATATATTCTAAGCCATTATGTTTTTGGATATATTTTATGCAGAAATATATAGTTGGAGCAGAATATAGGTATATATATTTTTAACCTGGAACTGATTTACATGTCAAAATCCTGTGTTGTAATAGGATGACATTTTGGGGAGCTTTAAGAGGGCATCAAGTGTATTTTGAAAATGGGGAAAACATAAATAATTGGTGACCAGAGGTCAGACTGTGGTAGACTAAAGATGGCTGCAAATTCTTTGCTATTGCTCCTAATGAGAGGTGAAGTTTCACTCCCCAACAGAATGTAGCAGGAGTGACAATCTAGAACTTCCAAGGCCAGGATATAGGAACACTTTAGCCTCTATCTATCTCTCCTAGGACAGTTCTTTGATTGTCTAGAGTCATGTAAGTTGGGCTACCCAGAGAGTATGAAGGTGAGGTCATGTGTGGGTGTTTTGGTCGTCAGACCTTGTTAAGCCTGGCCTTTTAGCCATCCTTGCAAAGGCTCTAGACATTTGAACAAAGCCATCTTGTACCCTAAGACTAGTCCATCTACCAGCTGAATATCATCAGATAACTTCATTTTACACTACATAGAACAGAAGAATCACACAGTTGAACCCTGTCTAAATTGCTGACCCATCAAAAACATAATTAAGTTGGTTAGAGTGACTTAGAGGAATTTGGGGATACTTAGAGTTACTTGGAGGTAATTTTGAAGCAAGTAGTAGGTAACTGCTGCCAAGCGTAAATTATAAAATAGAGTGGGTCAATTCAAACGAAGATATATATTTAAAAATGAAATAAGAAAAGAAAACTAAGTCTCAAGGAAATTATAAAATTCTTCAACAAATTCTTGTGGGCATCTCATGTAATAGAAAGAATAGTGGAACATAGAGTCATATCCTAGAGAGAAAAGATTTCCCCCACTTAAAAAAAAAACACACACACAAAAATTAACATTGCATTGTATTTTGGCCTGAGGCTCTCAACTCCACAAGTTTTGTTTAACATAAATCAGTTGAACTTAATTCATTAGGTGCAGATTCTCTTCAGGACCTCTGAATTTAAAAAATGAGTACATTCATAACTTGAATTTACATCCCCTTATATTAAATCTTCATGTCCAGTATAACCAAAAGCAAGAATACTCAAAGTTCTTTAGCCTTAAACTCTTCAAACATTTCTGAAATTAGTATCACCCTTCAAATGATTGGGGCTTTTTGGATTCCTCACTCTCTAACTTCTGTATTTTACAGGGTACAAAATCCCATACAGAAAAGGACACAGAATATTACCTGCTACTGCCAGGATAATATTACTTGTAAATTTTCCCGGGAGAAGTTACTTGCTTTCTCTTCTGTGCTCCCGTAGAGATACCAACATTTGAAATCTTTACCATTATTGAGCTTATTACACAGCATCACAGTAATTGGCTTCTGTGCCCTTCCTAAAGTCCATGTTTCAAGAGTACATGTGCCAGTGCTTGAAAGAAAAGGGGAGATAATTTATATAAGGTAATCTGGGAACATATTTTTATCTTCCCAATATTAAAACATCTTAGAAGTTAGGATGGTGTCCTTCTTTTTTTAGGCAGCATCTCGCTCTGTCACCCAGGCTGGAGTGCAGTGGCATGATCTCAGCTCACTGAGAGCAATGTGCTATTCTATAATTTTACATTTTTATGTTGTTTAAAAACCGTAGGCATGTGGATTCAGCTACCGTGTCTTCAAAATCTACAGCACATGATATTTTATGTGAAAAAAAGCCAACAGTGACTGTAAATTCAAAGGTAGTTCTGCTCTGTGTTCTGCTTTAGCTCTGCCTTTGAATGGAAAGCCAGTGTAACCTCTTAACTATAGTGTCCTGGGGAAGCTAAATGAATAATCAGTAGATATCTAATATATGACCCATCAAGATCATGCCTGCAGATACTTAAGTGAACTCCAGGGAAACAGCTGTCCCTTTGAAGCAATCTGCTTGCAGAATCAAAAAGAGCCATTTGAGAAACCCTCTAAAACACTGAAATTTCAAAAACCACTGTCTGGACATCATTGTCTGGCCCTTGGTGCTCTGAAATTCTGAGCAGGAGCTATTTTCTCCTAATCTTCATCTTCATCCAGATATAAAACTTGTTTTCATGAAATCAGCACATAAATATTTTTATTGATTACATCAAATTATCATGGTAATCTGTTTCTGTTACAAAAATTTCATGGAAAACAAATTATTGGATGGAATTTGGTAGTTTAACATGATAATTTATCCTGGTGATGGAAGCTTTTGAAATTATTTTATGTAAGAGTAGATTTTGACATTTGGAATTCATAGTTGTTACTCAGTACATCATGTTCCTTCTATAGAAACTAGCTAATTTTATCGTCTTCCCTTTACCATCTTTCAGTCTTTAGGGATCAATTATAGATGAACTCTGATTTAGAATTTGTATAAGCTAAAACATTATATTAATAACTTTTAAAGTAGTATCTAAAATATCCTTATCTTACGTATATATGACTACATATTTGCAATAAAAATATTCTCAGGAAAGAGAAGACTATTAATATGTATTGTAGAAAGTAAATTTGTCCTTATTTCTTCTTTCTGAGCACATGAAAGCAAAGATAAATTTAAAAGGGGCAAAGATATCTTAAAGAGTAAAATATTGATTTTAAAAATAACAGTATTTTACAAATTTAGAGAAATCAAATTGACCTAGAGACATTTCCCATTTCAATTTGTAGGAATCCAGCTTCCAAGATATAGCTTTTGTATTTAATTATTAAATATTTCCTCTTCAATTATTTATTATATTTAGTATATTGAAATATGCCATCTTGAGAATTCACCTTGATTTAAGCAAAACCAGTATAAAACTCTGGACAATTCTTTGGTAAGAAATTCATAATTTTCCTTAATAAAAAGCATTGGTACATGATTTGATTAGACGAATTCAATTTGCCTACATCTTTCCAGGACATATCTATTGCATAAAAGGAAGGCAAACTTTATTTTATTAATGAATCTATTCTAAACCCTTGATAACAGTGTGATACATGATTTTTGTTTTTATTCCCATTCCAATTATTAGGAGAATTCAAGCATTCCAGAAATATAATCTTCTACTTTGATTTTGTCGCTGTTTTGATCTTTAATTGGGTAGTTAGGTACTTGATTCTCTTTATTTTTTATGGTCTATTATCATCTGGCAAATGTGGCTAGTTGAAGAAGCCTAGTTATTTAAAATGAAAGTTATTGCATTTCACAAGAGATAAGGTACATTCTGAACACTGCAATCATACCCAGACAATGGAAGAAAAGAGAAATATTTTCTCTGAATTCCTACGACTATAATGGAAACAAGAAAGAAAAACGTTTTGGTTTCCTCTTAAAAATGTAACATCATATTTGTGAAGACAACCACATTGATGCATAATGGGTTCCCAAATATTTGCTGAATAAATGAATAATTAGTCAATACATTTCAAATCTATCCTAATTAAATTCTTGTCACTTCATATTTTAATGGCCCCCTTCAAATAAGGGCCTCTGTTTGTTGTCAGTTTCAGTTGTCTAGGAAGTAGACACTAAATTGAAATCAGAAGTGAAAGAGACGTTTTTGGTGGAATGGGGTTGGAGAATGCCTGTAAAAGATACAGGAGAGATAAAACAGGAGTAGGTTGAGAGAGACTTCAGACTGTTGATATTGAGAGGTGAGGCCAGCTGGACTTTCTGGGTCAAGTGGGGACTTGGGGAACTTTCTTGTCTAACAGGATTGTAAAACACACCAATCAGCACTCTGTAAAATGCACCAATCAGCAGGATTCTAAAAGTAGCCAATCGCAGGGGGGCTTTTAAAAAGGGCACTCTGATAGGATGGAAATGCAACATGGGAGGGGACAATAAGGGAATAAACGCTGGCCACCCCAGCCAGCAGTGGCAACCCATTCAGGTCACCTTGCAGGCTGTGGAAGCTTTGTCTTTTAGCTCTTCACAATAAGCCTTGCTACTGCTCAGTCTCGGGTCCATGCCATCTTTAAGAGCTGTAACACTCACTTGGAAGGTCTGCAGCTCCATTCTTGAAGTCAGCGAGACCACGAACCCACCAGCAGGAACCAACTGCAGACACAATATGGGACTGACACCTATGAAGACAGGGAAGAAAGAAGGATTTGTTAGGAGGAGCCTAGAGCCACACAGAGCTCTGAGGAAACCCTGACCAGCGTGGTGGGGACCCCCAAACAACGATTTCTCATGAAAGTTTAGCTGCACTGGGCAGGCATGTCTCAGCTAGCACCTCCACCATGGTCAGTCATTGTATAGGAGCTGCCCTGGAATGCTGGGGAATGTGCCTTGACCTGAATAGGGTGGAAGATTCCAAAGAAGTGGCAAGTGGGTGCTCTCAGCTGAGTACACTCCTCATAATGGGTTTTCTCTTGAAAGGAGGTTTAAGGGACACACTTCCATGACTGTCAAAGTCTGTGCCCTTCAAAGTATCTAATTAGTCAATGCAGGGTTCTTAATCTGTCCAATTTTCTGAATATATGTCCATTTGGTTTTCTGATGTCTTGAAAACTACATGTATCTGTCCTTTGGTATCTGTTATACTCTCTGTTTATATCCTTTTCTCCTGCAGGGCTAACTCAGCACTCAATCACACACTCTTCATTCTGTGATCCTTGGGATATACCAGTTGTAAGATGTAACGAGTGGCTGAAGAGTTAGATCTCTCACCAAAATAAGGAATAGAAGGGGAGGGGTGGATGCTCTCTAGGGAAATAAATGATTGATTTAGTCTGCCACACATGTCAGTGAGTGAAATAACAAGTGCTACTTTTATGGAAAGAATAGAAACACAAATGATGTTGAAAAATTATTTTAAAATATCCAGGGTAAAGACAGGAGAGAGATGATGTGTTTGTTGGGGAGTGACATTTTTATAGAGAGTGTTCCAATATGGGGATTTGAGTGAAGGAAACAAGTAAGCCACAGAGTTGTGTCGGGGGAGGAGCCATCCGGGTATAGAAAATAGGAAATGAAAGGCCCTGAGCTAAGCACATTTTTGGCCTGGTCAGAGAAAAGCAGAGAAGCCACTGCAGCTGCACTGAAGGAGCAAGGAAATATAGTAAGTGATGAGTTAGAAGAGGCAGTCATTTGTCAGAATAAGCACTGGGGGCCTATTGTAATGTTGAATTTTATTTTGAGTCAAAGGGAAAAACATTACAGTATTTCAGCAGATGAGTAATATTCTCTAACTTAGTTTTTAAAAGATCACTCTGGCCATGATATGTGGTGAATAGACGGTAGGAGATATTATTAGGGATAGACCATCATAAACAAGCATCAAGAAGGCTCAAAACACAAGAATAGAATGTCCAATTCTGTAAGAAGATATAGAAATTCTAAACATGTATGCAATTAATGAAATGGCCTTGGATTATATGAAGCAAAAATTAGAACTGCAAGAAAAATTTAGAAAATTACCATCATAATATGAAATTTCAACACAAAAATAATTCAAAGAAAAGCAGATAATACAATCAGTAGAACAAAATTAATAAGCTTGATCTGAGAGATATAAAAAACCATTTCTGCATCCAACAATTAGAAAATTCTATTGTTTAGGCCTACATGGAATATTTATAAATGTTGATAATGTTAAAAGGTAAATAAAAGCCTCAAAATTTCAAAGACTAGGTATATGCAGATCATACTCACTGATAATATAATAATTAGAAGAAAATAACAAAAGATATGTAAATTTTTTCTGAATAATTAGAAATCAAATAATCACAACTCCGATGAATTATTCAATCATTGAAAAAGAAATTCTAATGGGATTAAAAACTACCCAGCACTGAATAATAAAGAATATACTACATATCAGCATTTAGACCTTGAGGTAGGCAAAACTCTCTTAAATCTACAAAATATCTAGCTGTGTAAAGATGTTAAATTTTACCTTTAATTTTTTTTTCATTTTTTTGGTCTAAAAATGCTAATGAACGTATAACTGACAAATCAAATTTAGGAAGTATTTGCAATGCCTACAGATAACAATGGAATGATATCAATCGTATAAAAAAACTCATGATTTGTTCAGAAAAACTCAGAGAACTAATTAAAAATGAGAGAAAAAAAAGACATGAACCAGCATGTTATAAAAATATATATGGCCGACACATACAAATAAGTACTTAGCTTTATTAGTGAGTATAAAAAAATCAAAATCACACTGAGATCCTATTTTACACCTCTTCTATTGGAAAAAATAATTAAAAATCCGAAAATAGCAAGTGATGGAGATGATATGGATCCACAGACTCATTTATGCATTACTGGTGGAAATGTAAAGTAATACAATCACTTAAAAACCAGACACTGTCTTGTAAAATTGTACTTTCTTACACTCCAAAACCCTAGGCAGATACATGTGTCTTGGGTCAAATTTCCTAGAAGCAGACCCCAAGACAGGGATTCTTGGACAATGATTTGTTAAGGCAATGCACTTAGGAGATACTTAACAGGGAGTTAGAAAGCAGGATAGTGAAAGCAGCAAAGCTAAACTGGGTAGTAGGGCTTTTGTACACCTACATTGACTCCCAACTGCCTCCAGTGAGGAGAATGGGTGGGAGGAGCACAAGCCCAGCAACCGGGATAAGGTTGGATCAATTTTGCAAGTGCTGTCACTCAGGGAAAGGTGCGGGTGGAAGTGTTTAGCAGCAGCGCCAACAGAACCCAGTAAAGGAGTCCCTGAGAATCTGGGCAAGATACTAGAAGCATCTGCTACCATCTGGGAGAAACTTTTTTTCTTGTACAAGATTGTTTACAGATGCACGGCTTACAGTGACCAAAACCTAGAAACAATCATTTTAGTTCATTGACACAAGAGTGAATCTATCTCATGTTGGATAGTCACATAATAGAATTCATATTAACATATTAATATTAATAAATCATATCAGTAAAACAGTAAGAGTGAATTAACCTCATCCACATGCAACAACATAGATGAACTTCAGCAATATAATATTGAGTATAAAATAAATGTACATACACCATGAAAGTGTTTTTAAGAAGCTAATAAAATGTAGAGGAATACATAAAGATGAGTTAAAAATATATAAACCTACAGCAAGGAAATAGTGAATGAAGCATCTTGATGGTTATTACTTGGGTTAGGAGTGGCAGGGGGATGTTGTGGAAGGCTGGGGGATGCATATATAGATTATCCATTGAGTACCCTTTTTATATTGAATGATAGGTTCATGAGTGGTTGTGATGTTATTTTTAAAAATGAATTGAAGATTAAATAAATAAGAAGTTTTGGTGTGGATAAATGAGTATGTAATGAACAAATAAGTAGAATTAAGAAAATTCCGTATTCTTATATTTTTTAAAGAAGATTTTTAAATTATAGAGTAGGAATTCTATTCCAGAGATGAGTTAGAGATGATCTTAAAATATTTGCCTTGACTACCGGTAGAATGTGATGGTCCTTTACCTAGATGGGGAATACTAGAAGGAAAGATTTGGAAGCAGGTAGATAGTGGGAATCAAGATAATGGTTTTGGACATGTTAAGTCTGAAATGCCTATTTGGTCCCCAAATAAAGACATATTGTATGCAGTTGGATTTTAATATTGAAGTTAAAGGGATAATTCCTGGCCAGAGATAATGTTATGAGTTGCTACTATGTTTTGAAGGCTACAGGACTTGATAAGATCACTTAGGTAGTGAATGTAGATGAAAAAGTGATGAGATCTGAGAAATGACGCTTGAGACGCTTCAGTCATTAAAGGTCAAGAAAAAGGGATTAAGCAAAAGTGTGGGAGGAGTCACATACTGAGGTAGATATAAGAGAGAATGATGTTAATAATGTTCCAGGAACCAGAAGAAGAAATGTTTCAAGAAAAAGCAAGTAATTTGTTGTATCAAATGCCGTGTAAAAGTCTAGAGGAAAAAGAACTGACCACTGGATTATCAACATGGAAGTCATTTGATGTCCTTAAATCAGCAGTTTTAGTGAAGTGGTGGGGTGGTCCAAGAAAGAGTGAGAGCAGAAGAAAGTATAGAAACATCCAATTGCTTGATGTGTGTCCAGGTGGAAATAGGTTAGTGTTCTGAAACACTTTCCTTAACTGAGACAGTCAGCTTCGGTGTCAGAATTTCAGATCTACCGAATTTAAAATCCAGAAAGTGCCCCAGTGATGGCTTACTCCAATTCTATAATTGTACGCACGAAATACTTGAGATCTGGAAAGGTGATACTAGTTATAATACATAAAAACAAAGCTGATGAGTTAATGAGATCGCCAGAACCAAATTGAAATTTTCCAAATCTTAATTCAGGGTTATTTATATGCCAGTGAAAAAAAATCAGCTAGCTTTTAATTCTAATTTATCATGGAAGCAGGAATAAAATGTGTTTTATTTAGCTATCAACAGAACAGATAGCATTGCTGTTGTATGTTATACAAAACTTATTGAATTACTTCCTTTCCGGATTGTATCATGAGCCACGACTTTAATCTGTTGAAGTCGTACTCAGCATTTGGGTTGCAGGTTAGATGTCAAGAAAGCAAAGCCAAATACAACAGCATGTTTTTATTCATGCTTTTGAATCATACATCAACTTACCTCTTCTGTTTGCAGGAATAAGTGAGACTTCATAAGTACGTGAGAGTAAATGACTCATAGCTTCTCTGAGAACCAAGAAGAGCCCTTTTCTCCTACCAGTATTTTTTTCTCTTTAGTTATACAAATGCAAATAATCATTGGAAAACTTAGAAATGTATTATTGATTACTTGTACATTTAACCTGACAACTGAGTCATACTCATCAAGCAGCTTTGCACTGAAAAATATAGTATCCCAAACAAGTTATAGATAGAAAAGCACTTTGGGAAATATAACCTTATGTGAATGTTCTGATTAGGATACATATTCACTTATGAAGAATTATAAGAGTAATTTCTCAGCCATGTCAATTGATGGCAAAAGGGAAAGCTTCTTTGAAGAAATAATGTGTCACGCTCTTTGGAAGCTTTTATTCAAGAGGAATATAATATTCCTAGTAATATTGAAATCCCCTAGAGTGTGTGATATGGCTAATGTCATCTTTGTGTCCTTTCTTTCTTTCAGTTGAAAGCCATCCAATGAGCAAAGTATGGGTTCATTCCTTTTGTGCAAGAAAAAGACAACTAAAGCATATTTGTTATCAAAACTGGAAGTTAATGCAGTGCTCATTAATAATATCCAGGGCTAAAAGGAGAGATCTTAGATTAGTCTTGCCTCTGCAGACTAAATATATTGATTATATGACATAATGTTTAAAAAGATAATTCTATGAAAACTTTCCTTACCTTTTTTTTTTGTATCAGTTTGGAGATTTAGCATGTATTTTGGAAATCCTTGTCTTTGTCTTTAATATTTAATGTTAGCTATAAACGTTTGGTGTATTTCAAAGAAAATTTAATATGCCTACTCCTGATTCATTTACACTGAATTCCTAAAACTGTTAAGTTTTGATATTTAAACAGTCTGAAGATATCTTTCAAAATCTTCACTTAGTAGGAAAGGATACTGGCGAATCTGAGGAAAATATTTGTTAGAATTCTTAACATTTGAGTATTCTTCATGTAGAAAAATACATAAATAAAGTTGTGCGTTTCATTCCAGAAACTTTAATCCCTTTTCAGGATGACCCAGAATCAACAGGAAAAGCTGCAGGAAAATTTAACACTTCAGGAGCAGTATATAGACCTGGGTGCTTTATGCATATTTTTATATTTAATTATCACGTCAAATCTGATGATATTATTAAGCCCATTTAGCAGATGAGGAGACCAAAGTTTAGCAAATTTAAGTACGTTTCCCAGTGTTACAAAGATTTTTGGCTCCAAAGCTCAGGCTTGCTACCACAATACTATGCCAAAGAATGAATTACTGAATAAGTTAATGAATTAGCAAAAATATTCTCATGATTACATTTAGTGCAGGTCATATTGCTTTTATATCTTTACCAAGTTAGTTCACTTTTTTCCCTACTAGAACAGCAGTGTCCAATCTTTTGGTTTCCCTGGGCCACATTGGAAGAAGAATTGTCTTGGGCTGCACATAAAATACACTAACAATAACAATAGCTGATGACCTTAAAAAAAATCTCATAATTTTATTTATTTATTTATTTATTTATTTATTTATTTATTTATTTGAGACAGAGTCTTGCTCTGTCACCAGGCTGGAGTGCAGTGGCTCAGTCTCAGCTCACTGCAACCTCTGCCTCCCAGCTTCAAGTGATTCTCCTGCCTCAGCCTCCCGAGTAGCTGGGATTACAGGCACGCACCACCACACCCAGCTAATTTTTGTATTTTTAGTAGAGACTGGGCTTTACCATGTTGGCCAGGCTGGTCTCGATCTCCTGACCTCGTGATCCACCCACCTCGGCCTCCCAAAGTGCTGGGATTACAGGTGTGAGCCACTGTGCATGGCCGTCATTATGTTTTAAGAAAGTTTACAAAGCTGTCCTAGGCCACATGTGGCCTTCAGGCCACAGATTGGACAAGCTTGCCCTAGAATTTAAGCTCATTGAGGACTCATAACATACCTATTTTTGTGTTAGCATGCAACTTGGCCTAGAGAAAGAATCCGATAAATATGTATATTTTTTGAATACATAACTGATTGGCCAAGAATCAGTGTTTACTCTTCTCTTTTACCCTCTTATGTAGAATTCAATCAAGCCTCAAATACTATCTGTCTTCTTTCCAAGTGCTATAAATTTGAATTTTCAGGCTAGGCCATAATATCAATTAACTTCAAAAGTAGCATAAGGCACTATATTTTCCAATAATCTACGTATAAATCACTGAAAATCAGAACTCCATGTGTGTATTTAGATACTTAGGATTAGCTCCCATTGTGTTTGTATTTCTCATTTTTTTGTTGTTGTTGTTGAACAATTTTCCATGCTGCCACATAGTCTATGATAATTTATATTTGTTATAAGATATTTCACTGAGTAAATGTGTCATGTTTTATTTACATATTTTCCTATTACTGGGCAAAAAAAAAAAGTTAAATATAGTTATTTTACATAGGATTTTTTTTTTTCTCCAGAATAAATTCCCAGAAATGATACACCTGAATCCAAAGCCTGGGAACACTTAATAAAACTTACAATAAATATTGCCAAATTGGCTTTCAAAGTTAATTTTCTAAATTATGTTGCTGTCAGAAATATTCTAACATGTTTGCTTTTTAGTAAATTTGCCAAAAAAGGATATTATTGACATTTAATAAAAAATAAAATAGTAAGTTTAAAATGGTACCTAATGTTTAATTGTTCATTAACATTTGAGTATTCTTCATGTAGAAAAATACATAAATAAAGTTGTGCATTTCATTCCAGAAACTTTAATCTCTTTTCAGGATGACCCAGAATCAACAGGAAAATCATTTTATTTCCTTTAGAACATAAATTTTTGGACAGATATAGGTATTACCTCATTTTACATGGCCAAACTACTCTTGCTATAGAAAGGATTTTGAGTAAGATTTCTTCAAAAATACTGCCAATCCCACTATTATTAGAACTTAGGTTGAAATAAAATATTTGATATTTAACATGTGAATCCATGTAGCAGCAGTCAGAAATTCTGGCAAATGGTTAACTATCTTAGTTTTACAGCCTTATGTAATTCTTTAAATTTTTGTGTAAAATACACACTGAATTGATTTCAACATGTAAGTTGTGATTGTTTACAAAAATAAATGTTAGGTTTCAGAGATACCAGATTATTTTTAGAAAAAGCACAGACACATGTGTAATGTTTTTTGAATGTAACATATTGCCATTGTTAACTGATTGATTAGTATCAGTGACTCCTAAGGTAGAACTTTCATAACTAACAATTCATTTAGGGTTATCTGTGTATCACTAGGGATCTAGGTTACTGAATTTAGTGTTTGTAGTGAAGTAATATTGAAGCAAGAAAGGAAAGATCTGAGATAGAATACACACGAATTAATTTATAATCCTAACAATGCCATGAATCAGCCATAAGGCATTAGATTTTTCTTGCCTAAAATTCTTTTCACATACATATTTTTATTATACTCTAAGTTGTAGGGTACATGTGCACAAAACGTGCAGGTTTGTTACATATGTATACATGTGCCATGTTGGTGTGCTGCACCCATTAACTCATCATTTAGCATTAGGTATATCTCCTAATGCTATCCCTCCCCCTCCCCTCACCCCACAACAGGCCCCAGTATGTGATGCTCCCCTTCCTGTGTCCAAGTGTTTTCATTGTTCAATTCCCACCTATGAGTGAGAGCATGCGGTGTTTGGTTTTTTGTCCTTGCGATAGTTTGCTGAGAATGATGGTTTCCAGCTTCATCCATGTCCCCACAAAGGACATGAAGTCATCATTTTTTATGGCTGCATAGCATTCTCTTGCCTAAAATTCTAACCAAAGCTTTCTTCCCTTTTGTAATTCACAAAGCTGTAGGGGGTTACAGTGCGGTACTGCTTATGAAAAATTCTTTGTAACCTCTATTGGCTAAAGCACTGTTATCGAAAGTTTTTAAAATCATGAATTACTATCAAAAAGTCAGGTAGTATTCTTTCTGTTTTTAGAAGCACGTTGGTTTTGTGGCTACATCATCCTTATTTTAAAAAATGAGCTTCTCTGAAGTTAGTGTCAATACATAGCTTGATATCTTATAACCTGAGCTGTACTATAGCAAAATTGGGGGGAAATTGTCTTCTAATAAACACCTTAAATTTTATATTCATTTATTCAATTCACACAATTAGTTAAAAAAAATTTTAGAGTACCTATGTAGGTACTGGGGATCTACCAATGGGCATAACAAGACAAATTCCCTGTTGTTATGAAATTCACATTCCAATGACCTGAAGAATTAAAAAAATAAGAGAACAGTGCTAAAAATGGGTCTAGTAGATTCTACAGGAATATAGAAGAATTGTATATTACTGGAAAAATTAATAAGATTAGTCAATCTGAAGTATTTCACAATCCATTTTATTTGGTAGCTGTGTGATGACCTCTATTCGGGGCCTAGTCATGTGTGATTGTCCTGCGTCTCTCAGGTGGATAGAGATTCTAATGTGATCGGTTGGGGACTGGGGACTGGGGACTTTATTTCTGTCAATACACCCTCTCCAAAAATGGAGAAAAGTTCCCTCAAAAGCATATGATGAACTGATAAGAAAATGAGAAATACCTAGACTTGGGATTAATTAAGGGAAGGTTGGAGCTTACCATGGTATGTTGAACACTGAAGCTGGCATTGGCCTTGAGAGCATTTGCTGAACTTGATGAACTCCAATCTTGTTTCCCATGAGTTTTAGGGACACAAGGGACAGAAGAGAAAATCCTGGTCCTGATCACAGTAGGGTGACTACTAGGAAAATCTCACTGTAAAAAGTATTATCCTAAAAAGATATACTGCAATTCTCAGTATTCTGGTGAACAAAAAATACCCGTCCTCTTCCCCAGTCTCATCCAAGTGATGAGCTCCTTGAATCTTGATGTTGAGCAGCAGAAGTACCTGAACAGTTAAAGCAAGAAGAAGGACCTCATAGATTTGTAGTGTAAATTTAGAATAGCTGAAATACCAAGAATGTATCTGAAGAGACTCAGCAATTATGCTAAAGTGATGCCAAGCTGGTAATTCTTCCAGCCACCTGGCAGGAAAAAATGTAAATGGTGTCTAAGGGAACATCTGTTTACCCTCTGTCTAACGGAAATTGTGCAATTTGCAGTCAGAACTCAAGAAGTGCATAAGGACCAGGCCCAATGTATTCATTCATTTATTCAATAAATAGTTCTTGAGGATTCACTATGCATTAGGCAGTCAGCATTAACCTGTTTTAATTTTCAATTAAGAATCATTGAAAATTCTTACTCTTAGGAAGCTTACATTCTAGTGGGTAAAGAAAGAATAAAAAAACTAAAATATAAAATATGTTAGATGGTAGTGATAAGTTTATCACAAACTTAAAATGACACAGGTTTATCATCTTACAGTTTTGTGAGTTAGAAGTCCAATATTGGTCTCACTGGTCTCCAGACCTTGTAGGGGAGAATCTATTTCCTTGCCTTTTCCAGATTTTAGAGTCTGCCCATATTCCTTTGTTCATGGCTCCTTCTGCCATCTTCAAAACCAGCAAAAGCAGTTTGAATTCTTCTCACATCAAATCACTCTAAAGGACAATTCTGCCTTTTAAAGGCCTTTGTTTATTGTACCAACCTGGATAATCCAAGATAGTCTCCCCATCTGAAGGTTCTTAATTTATGTTTGCAAATCATTTTTGCCATATAAGGTAACATATTCACAGATTCCAGGTATTCAGATGTGTACATCTTTGGAGGGCCATTATTCTGCCTTCACAGTCATCTATCACTAGGGGAAATGTTAATTAGAACAAGTATGAAAAAACAATTTGGCATTGCCTAGAGGGATAAACATATGCACATCTAAGACCTACCTGTTTTACTTTCAGGTGTATACCCTCAGGAACTTTTATATTTTCTGAAAAAGATGCAGAATGTTTATAGTGGCATTGTTTTAAATAGCTCCCAAGAAGAAATAACTCAAATACCTGTCAAGAGTAGAATGGATGAAATATATTGTGAGATATTATAAAGTGGAATATTATATATCAGTGAACATTAATGATTTAACAAGTATTGGAATTAACATTAATGAATCCCTGAAATAGAATATTGAGGTAAAGAAGCAAGTCACAGAGGGTTATGTATAACATTTTTACATTTATATAAAATCCCAAAACATACAATATTAAATATTTTCTTCATGAATACATAATTATTAATAAAATGTAAATAAAAGAATTGTCAACCTGAGTGGTGGTCTACATACACATGTGTTTTCTTGATGTTTGTGTTTGCCTGATATTTAATTTTTACTTTATGTATTTTTCTCTTTTTCAGGATGTAAGGTATTTTTAATAATAAAACATTTTAAACATTTACTGAGATGATTATTAGTTTTATTTTACATAGGCTCTATAGCTTTGGGGCAGTTACTTTTATTCTCTGAGTGTCAAGGTTAATAATTTGCAAAATAAGGATAATTATAGTTATTAGTGTGAAAATCAAATTAAATAATGCATGAAGTGTTAGACGAGTAACATATAATATTAAATAATTTATTTCCTTAGATTGATATAGTAAGTAACCAGAAAAAAATAGTTATGTATCACCAAATCAATCAACTGAGGTTATAAACAGTTAAGATATATAAAAAACATAAGCTGTCATAGTGGCAGAACAAGTGGTACTTGATTGTGAACAAGTAAAAGGAAGGTTAGATTACAAATAGTGACTGTTATTATACAACAGTTTCTATAGTATCCAAAAACAATTGGAGACAGTCTTCTGTGAGTACAAGATGCATTTCTTCTAAGACGAATCACAAGTATTCTTTTTTAACTTACTTTATCAAATATCTTGTCCCCTTATTATCAACTGCATTATTTCAAATAATACAAATATGTCTTCATTAATTTATTTAACAAGTATTTACTGGGTGAACTATTGTTTCAGATACTCCAGATACAGGAGTGAACAAACCATACTAAATCCCTGTCCAGGGGAGTTTAGAGTCATTTTTGTGGAGAGAAACAGGACATTAAAATGTCCATTACTGATTCATCCATCAATCCTTCCATCTATACAATTATTTTGGATAGTTACATGTGACAATGACAGAAGAAAATGACACTGCGTAATAAGACAAAGAGTAAAAATAAGTAGCTTAAGCGTTGGAAACTGTGAAAGGCACATAAGGAATATTTCTCTGTGGGGATGACTTGAAAATGATGAATCGACTGCAGCGAGGCAAAATGGAATGAGGAAACTAGCCAGAAGATGTGCTGTCTCTTGTCCTGTGTGAACCTTTCTCCACTGCACATGTGCTTTGGAATACTGACTGGCAAAGACTGTATGAATCAGGAGGCCCCCTTGCCCTGTGACTTCCTGTTGAGTCTAGCCAATAAGGATACTGATAGGAAATCAGAGTGAAGCAGCAGAGTGAGGTAAGGGATTTGTTTTTCTCTGATGTGTCTCCCCAGGCTGGTTTTGTCCTGCTATGGACAGCTGGCAGTCATCATGCAGCTTTCTTTTTCCTCTTAACTTTTAAACCTGGTGTGATAAAACCCTCTTAGTGTCACTATATCTGCCTTCCTAGAGGGCAGCACCATTCCTTGCTGCTTTTCCTAAGCCCTTCCCATACTTTGCAAGTAGTCTCTTCAATTACCCAGCTTGAGGATGCCGTTTCTTTCCTCTTCAGGTTCTGATTGATGCAGAGGCTGTTGAAGTAGACCACATGATTAAAGCAAGAGAGGGAGATAGAAGTGGAGATGGCGGCAACCTATTATACCTGGATATATTTGGTATACAAACAAAGAGACTCAATGATGAATTGAATAATGAATCTGAAGGAAAAAGGAGAAAGAAAACACTCAAGTGTGCAGGTGTCAATTGTATACCATCATAGTACCATCAAAAGAAGTAGGAAATAGTGGAGATGAAGCAGGTTGATATGATTTGGCTGCTTCCCCACCCAAACCTTACCTTGACTTGTAGTCCCCATAATCCCCACATGTGGGGGGAGGAAGCCTTTAGGAGGTGATTTAATCATGGGGTGGTTACGCGCATGCTGTTCTCATGATAATGAGTGAGTTCTCACAAGATTTAATGTCTTTATAAGGAAATTTTCCCCCTTTTACTTGGCACTTCTTCTTGCTGTTGCCATGTGAAGAAGGACATGTTTGCTACTCCTTCCACCATGATTGTAAGTTTCCCGAGACCTCCCCAGCCATACTGAACTGTGAGTCCATAAAGCCTCTTTCCTTTATAAATTACACAGTCTCAGGTATATCTTTATTTGCAAGATGAGAATGGACTAATACACTGGTGATGAGTTTGATGGAACTCAAATTTTATTTTGAGCATGTTACATTTTCTCCTTTCTGCTCTTGTCCTCCGTAGGTGAAGACTTAAAGGCGACAGAAAATGGTGGGAGGAGGTCAGGCTGAAGAAAATGGACACTGAGCCATGTTGTTAAGGTCAATATTCAGTTTTGAGCCAGGTATGGATCTCAGGAAAGAAGTCTGTGCTGTAAATATAAATTTGGGTGTTATCAGCATGTAAATGATATTTCAAGCCTTAAGACTGGATACAATCACCTATGATGAGAGCTACTCCCTAAAATACATCTCCCCCAAAACTGTATCTGTTTCCTTGGTCCACTGACATTTTTAAATACATATTTTGTTTCATATATGTCAGGGACATCAGAACTACAGATCTCTATTTGTGGTGACTAAGTACCAAATGATTTATATTTTTATTAACTCTGCTATCTCTCCTGAAATTATTACAAACAGCCTTTCTTCCCACACTCTTGCTTACCTGAACTCTTCAGTTTTATAGGAACTACTATATTCCTTCACCCCCTTTCTTACATATTCTTCACCTTCTCTCCCTCTCTATTTCTGTTCAAAGACTATTCTCTCAGTTGTCAAATGTCCTTAGTGCTCTGCACAATACACAATGTTTCTGGTACTGCCATTTCTCACTGCATTCAAATTTTGTACTCTTTTCCCCCACTATTTTTATGCCTTATTTTATGCAAGAAGCTTTTGTTTCTGAACTAACAAACTGCACCATAATGAGAAATTTGGCTGTATAATTCCCTCAATTAACTCTCTGCATGGAGGAATTCAGTATTTATTTTCCTTCAAAAAACCCCATGATGATGAAGAATAATAATTATTTTTTAATTGAAGTACTACTCGCAACATCACTCACAAAAATTTATATCGGTATAACATATATAGATATATTTATATATTTTTTCTATGGTATCTTCCATTTTTTGATAGGTAATAATCTCCATCCTATTTTATCTGTGAGACAGAGGAGGATCATCAATATCTGGGTTTTCAGGTAGTGGAATAGTATATTTAAGTCTTTTGTGCCATTGATATATAGGGGTTATAATTAGGGTTCCCTGGTAATTGTGGATTCATTAGGGTTGTAAGCTGTTTTTTCTAGTTTTAAACCTGCAAGTTCTGTGTCCCAAAAAGCTCCTTCGTCCCTGGAAAATCAGGACACACATCCTGCACTTAGACTTTTCTGAATCATTTGAAAGTATGTAGATTCATTGCGGAGAAGTAGAACTTGCTTTTACTTGCAATGACTTCAAAGTGACAATTAGGCAATAAGCTAATATGTCTCCCATTTATGAGGATGTAGCTTTTAGTAAATAAACTCTTATCATGTGCAATGAAATTAATGGTTTTTTTTCTCACATTTTCATTCTGATATATCAAGACAGGTGTAATATATTTCTGTTTCTGGCCCAGGATTTGTGATTTATTTATCTAAATATTTTATAGTATGTGAGAACTATAACAAAACAAAAATAAAACAAAACTAAATATTATCTACCTTATATCCTTGGAGTTTCTATATGATAAACATGGTGAGAAATTTAAAAGCAATAACAACATCTCATTCCTCTTGCCTACTACATGAATGGCAAATTTGCTCATTCTCTCTTCAGGGTTCTCAACCACCAGCTTCTGTGTGCATATCTTTGGCACCCTGTACATATTATCTTTTACTTTGCCTTTGTTCTATTTATTTCTTCTCTGAATCTATCAAAATAGTTTCCATGTTTTATACTGCATCATGCTCCCATAAGAAATACGTGCCCTAAAAAAAATCTATTTTTTTTATCTTGTTTTGGACAGTGTTTCCCTCTGTCATACAGGCTGGAGTGCAGTCGTGTGATCACAACTCACTGCAACCTCAACCTCCTGGGCCCAAGCGATCCTCCTACCTCAGCCTCTCGAGGAGGACCACAGGCACATGTCACCATACCTAGATAATTTTTTAGTACTTTTTGTAGATACAGGGTCTCCCTAAGTTGCCCAGGCTAGTCTTGAACTCCTGAGCTCAAGCAATCCCCTCACCTCATCCTGCCAAATTGCTAGGATTACAGGCGTAAGCCACGGTGCCTAACATCTGTTATGCTATTTTTCCTTTCCTTACACTGCCTACTCAAGATTTGCTTAAACAGTTATACCTATTTTAAGACAGTGAGTGGAAAAGCAATGTTTGAGATAGTTTGCTTTTTAATTTTACCCAATGCAAGTCAAAACAATGTAAATTTTCTTAAAATATGTAATATGCCTATTTTTCTCATTACCTGACCTTGGCAGAAGAGGTATGTCTTAACCATTCACTGTTTACCATCCCCCTCCTCCTAACTCGAAGTGGAGAAAACATTTCACTTGCTTTAAAAAAAAAAAGTTAAACAAGGGTTTGTCTATGAAAGCTATAAAATAATAACTCAATAGGATTTTCAGTGAACCCCCAGGTTGTTTTGCCTCTATTACTTAAACAACAGAATTCTGGGTCAGAAGAACTGAAATCTACCCATGCCATCTCAGAAAACTTAAAATGACATGGTTAGACAAAATTTTAGACTCCTATCCTCTCTGAGATAAATGTTCCATTGGAACATTTTCTTGATAAATAACTTGACCCAAGAATGCCAGATACTCAAAGACAAAAATGTAATTATGAAGGCCAAGTTGTCTTTGAGGATATTGGATTTTTAAAAAAATGCAAAAGAGATCTCTGTTTCTTCTTTAGCACAGCACAGTGGTCCAAGACTATTGGAGTCTATATGTGTTATTTTCTCATTTTTTAAAAATTCTTTCTTCTCATCACAAATCAATACACAGCTTGACAAGTAAACACATAATGTATAAAGTCAACTTACAGATTGGTATAACTGAAGAGAAAGCATGAGTTTATTGGCAAGGGAACACATTTCGCCTACATGGCAGCTCTGGTGGTGGAAAGCTGCTTACAGTGTTTGATATATGACTCATTACATCTGCTACATGGTGGGGGAATGAAGATACAGTCAAACAGGACTAAAAAGAAAGTGCAGAAATCCAGATTCTCATGCATCTTTTTCCCACTTGCATTTTGTTTCTTTCACACAGTTCTGACCAAATTGGGAATTGATTTATTCTGATAAAAGTCATTTGCGTATATAAAGACATCACAATTATTTTACCAAAAATGCTATTGAGTCATATTTGTTAACATATTTCATTATGATAGTCATATAAACAATTGAATTAACCGGTTACACTGCAACATCAAAATATTATTTCACATAATTATGCAAATTGTAAGACTCTGTGTTGTAGTTTGTCATGCCGTGTAGCTTAGGAGGGTGTCTCTTTGAAAGTGGAGACAAGATAAATGTTGGCTTAATATGATAAATTCTTTCTAAAACAAGAGATGTTCTAATGCAGAATATTGCCTTATGAAGTTAGAAATTTCCTATGAAGTGGTTGAGCAAATGCTGGAGGACCTTCAGACAGGAATATCATTGAGGGATTTCCATGTTGCTTCCAGCATCAACATAGGATGTCCTCAAAGTCCCTTCCAAATCTAACATGCTAACATTTTTATAAGGATTCTATAACAGATATTTTACTATAGTTCCACATTTAAAGTTCCATATATTATAGTTCCATATATATATAAACACACACATATATATATAACCTTGCTGTCGTCGTAACTTTAGAATTTAAAAATGACTTTGGCTGTTTCTGAGGAAGTACACGTGAGGATGTTAACCTCTTTAAATGTAGTGAATATTATGCTTTTTCTTGAACATTGTCTTTTGCATTTTACTATATTCTAATATTTTTCAAATAAAAACTGCCTGAAACTTTTAAATAATTCATGTTCTTTTTCATTAAAAAACCAAAAAGTCAATTTAAAAAGTTAGTAAAATTTTTATGAAAGCTGGAGACTATTATAATAACTTTGACTTTTTAAGGATTGAAGGCAACCACACTGCTTCCTTATATACCTCTTTTCAATAAAAACCAATTTAAAAATTTACATTTTTCAAGGAGGGATGATTCCCGTAAACAAAACTTAAGCATGCATCACCCTGCGCCAGGGTGGATGCCTGTCACTCAAATCACTGTCATGCCGCAAGCTACCCTGATACAATCAGAAAGGAAAATAGAGTTAGTTAGATGAGTTTACAGAATGATGTCTGCATGAGTGGCAGATGTTTCTGCTATAACCACATTATGTGCACTCAATTTTTATTATAGAACAATTGCTTCTAATAACTTTTATGTTCATGATCAATGTGTCATAAATTCACCTGAATTACAAAAATGACCTAAGAAACCTAAAGAATTGTTCTTCGGTTGTTTTCTCTCAATATATTCAATAACAATAAAAAAGTAACTGATTTGAGCATGTATTGAAGTGCAGATTCCAACAATCTGTGATATCTCAAATACATGGCCCAAGTCTTCCTTGTTCATAGAAGAGCTGACATTATGCGCAGGATGATTATCAATCATCAGCGTCACAATATTGTCTGCTGTAAGTGGGCAGTGTGATTAATAACTGCAATTCAGGCATGATCTGAAAAGCTGTGATCTTTATTGACTAAGGGAACTGGTGACTCTCTCTTTTCATGTTATTTGTACTCAATTTATGCTGCTTTCAGTGATTGATACAGTTTATTACTATTTCAGTTGTGATATTCCACATTATATGAACTCAATAGCAAATGTCAGGTGAAGCAAGAAACATGTTCATTTACTCTCTAGAAATACTTTTATCTTACTGTTGTGGTCTTCTATTGCATTCATCGACAAGTTGATGGAAATAGTTAATCTATGTTTGATAGTCATTTCATTTACATATATAACAGATTTTTAACCTTTATATTTACAAGCATGTCTTCTACCTCCACTGCTGGCTCTAAGTTTTTCCTTCTTCTCTCCCAATTCCTCAACATTACTACTCACTGTGATCACATTTTCAGCTGAATGAAAACGGAAAAATGGAGAAAATAATATTTTAGAAGAGTGTACATTTGTTGACTGTCCGAGAAATCAACTGCTACCTCATTGTTGCCCTGAGTATATATCTGTATAATCTTCAAATGCTAAATGTATATTTATACATAAACATACCTACATACTGCAAGGTTCCTACTAAAAGCAAGTCTGATTTAGAGTAAAAGTCTTCCTGTATTTAGTCTGAAATGACAGCTTTAACCAGCCAAAATGAACATAGTGTAACGAGTAAGAACACAGGCAGGTAGAACCAGATGGTTTGGGTTTAAATGTGGGTAAATGACTTATTAGCTATATAATATTAAAAACTGAATTAAGTACACAGTGTTTTAATTTCATAGTGTGTAAAAAGAGTTCTTGGGAAACTAAATGTATTAATTCTATTCTAAATGTTCCTAGAACAGTTTCTGACTCATAAGAAATATTCACTAGCTGTTAGTTACTATGATTGATTATTGTAGTGAAGGTGTCACAGATATGCAGTTGATTAAATGGGGTTGGAATTCATTATCACTCAGATGACGTTTAAACATGGGACTAAGTGAGTTCACCTAGGGAAGAGATGCTGGCTGAGGACTCAGCCATGGGTCATACCAGCATTTAGGGATACTTAGCAAGTGAGATTAAGAAGGAACTGTTCATGAGACTGGAGAAAACAAGAGTGGTATTCCAAAAGTCTGGTCAAGAAAGTATTTTAAAAAGAAGAAATGATCAAGTATTTCCAACGCTAACTGGAGGTGACAACAGGATTAAGAATCATCCATTAGTTTTGGCAAGAGGGGGGCCTTGATAATAGCAGTTTTATGAGGTAATGGAATGAAAAGCAGTGAGAAAGGGAGAAAATGATGACAGTGAATAGAGACCACAAATTTCAGGAGTTTTGCCCTAAAAGGGAACAGAGAAATGTGGCAATAAATAAAGGGGAATGAAGTATAATTATTTATTTTTAAGCTGAAATATAAAGTGTTTACTTGCTCATAGAAATTATTCAATAGATACTGAGGCTGATGATGAAAGAGACAAAGGAATTGGTTTCAGGAGCAAACTTCTTCAAAAGGTAAAAAAGGGCTGGGGTTATAATGCTTTAATTTACTATCTAATGTAATTATTTTGTGTTTATTATTTCCTCAGGCCTTCAAATAAGGATCTATGACAGTAGAGATTTTTTTTGTAGTTGTTGTCTTATCGAGAATAGAATTAGGTTATAGGCGTGTAATAGACACACAATATTTGCCAGGCAAAAAAATAAACAAATAAATGAGTGAAAAAATGAATATATAAATGAAGTAGTTGTGTTTGTCTTAGATGGGAGCACAGACAATTTATTGAAACAGGAGAGAAAGCAGGTATATAAGAATAGATTCATGTAAGTTAGTGGAATTGCTAATCAAAACACATAGATGTTCATATCAGATTACTTCTATTTAAATCAGTGAAATAAAGTATACAAAACTAACTTCAAGGGGAAAATGAAAGATAAAAGCTAGGGAAATCTTGCAGATAGTAATACAAAAATACCCAAGAGATAGACAATAGGAGAATACTTAGAAGGTCAAACAACTGACTAATGAATTCCGGAAAGAAAATAAAGAAAAGAGATGAGGGAAAGTTAACAAATAAGTATTTCAATAAGTGAGTTAAAATGATGATGATTAAAGTGAATAATAATTATTGAATTTTCATAATTACAGGAATGAAGGTGAAAGCCTTAAAGCTACAGAGAGAAGAAAAATAAGATGTTTCTCATAAAGTTTTCATACAAAGTCAGGAGACTCTCAACACAAATATTGGCAGCTAGAAGACAGAGTAATAATTTCAAAATTCTGAGGGAAATTTAGACGTATCATATAATTCCTTTTTGAGAAAACATATCAATTTAATGTGAATATGTGATAAAGACATTATCAGATATGCAAGTTCTCCAAAAAGAATGACTGTCTTTGCACAGTTTAACAGGAATCTACCATGGTGAGAAAGTTAAACAAGAAAGGACAAGCATGAAACCAAAGAAACTGGGAATCCAACACAAAAATTTGAAAGGTAAAGTTGACTGAGCAGGAAAATTTCAGGACAAGAACTATGTGGTAGAGCAAAAGAGTAACCAATTTATATTGTATCAGGAAAATATGAGGTTTTAGGAATAAGCTCTGCAAATAAATTTAAGTGATAAATTATATAGGACATCTGAATATATTAAAAATTATATTTAGTCTACTGGAAGTAACAGTGATGCAAGGCAGGCAAGCTCCAAATTTTGGGCTTAGCCTGGAAGGTTCTTGGAGTCTCCCAGGAAAGAATTCAAGGGTGAGCTGGTGGTGTTAGCAACATTTTTTTTTTTTTTTTGAGACAGAGATTCACTCTTGTTGCCCAGGCTGGAGTGCAATGGTGTGATCTTGGCTCACCAAAACCTCTGCCTCCCGGGTTCAAGTGATTCTTCTGTCTCAGCCTCCTGAGAAGCTGGGATTATAGGCAAGCACCACCACACCCGGCTAATTTTGTATTTTTAGTAGAGTTGGGGTTTCTCCATGTTGGTCAGGCTGGTCTCAAACTCCTGAGCTCAGGTGATCCGCCCACCTCGGCCTTCTAAAGTGCTAGGATTACAAGTGTGAGCCACTGCGCCCGGCCCAGCAACTTTTATTGAAGTGACAGCGGGAGCAGAGCTACTGCCCCTTGCAGAGCAGGGCTACCCCACGGGCATTGTGCCCACAGCAGCTCGGAGCCAGTGCTGCAGTCATATTAATGCCCACTTTTAATTATGTGCAAATTAAGGGGCGGGTCATGAAGAAATTTCTAGGAAAACGGTGGAAACTTCCAGGTAGTTGGATCATTGCCATGGAAAGAAGCCATAACTTCTGGTTGTTGCCATGGCAATTGTAAACTGACATCACACACTGGTGGGTATGTCCTGTGGAAAGCTGCTTTTGCTCTGTCTCTGCTTTAGCTAGTCCTCAATTTGGTCCAGTGTCTGAGCCCCACCCTTGGAGTCAAGTCTCATCTCCTGAGTTGAGTTCCACCTCCTAGCTCATTAGGAAGAACTGATTATTATAGAAATAAACAGGCAAACACATACAAATAGGGCAATTTTTAACATAGGAAAGACTACTGATACAGGAAAGAAAAAAATGCTATTAAGTCACTTGGCTTAAGCATTGTAATATTTTTATATACTTAAAATAGTACAAACACTAAATAACTATTTAATCTAAAAGTTACATTAAGATTATAGGTGGAAAAAAAATCCAGGACAGGAGTACTGGTGTAAGAGAATTAAATTGGCGGGGCACATTGGCTCACACCTGTAATCCCAGCACTTTGGGAGGCGGGGGCAGGTGGATTGCTTGAGGTCAGGAGTTCTAGAGCAGCCTGGCCAACATGGTGAAACCCCCATCTCTACTAAAATACAAAATGTGGCCGGGCAGGGACCTGTAGTCCTAGCTAGTCAGGGGGCTGAGGCAGGAGAATCTCTTGAACCTGGGAGGCAGAGGTTGCAGTGAGCCAAGATTGCACTACTGCACTCCAGCCTGGGAGACAGAGCAAGACTCCATCTCAAAAAAAAAAAAAAAAAAAAAAAAACAGAGAGAACTCAATTTATATCTACCCTAATAGTGTAGGAGTACTTTCCTTTGGGAAGCAGAGCAGAAGGCTGGGTGGAATGCGGCCAGAGCTGCTCCTGTACATGAACCCTAAGCATGTGTTACTTTAATAAAAATAACTTGGGTATGGAATATTTGAGTACAGGAACACATGTGTGATCTCCTCTCTGTGTGCTTATGAAGACCGCAAAATAAGTTTTCCATAGCTTCCTTGTAGATGAACTTATTTAAAGCTTGTAATTCATTAGTGATGTACATTTAGCCATGTCTATATATTACGTTGGTGCACAAGTAATTGTGGTTTTTGCCATTACTTTTAGTGCCAAAACTTCAATTAAGTTTGCACCACCCTAATACATAGAATTGTATAAAAGCACACGTCTAGAAAACATACACACACAAACACACACACACACGCACACATACACACGTCATGCTCAGTGAAATGCCAGACAAAATTCAACAACCTTTGCTCAATCCCAGTTACCCTAAAAATTAACTATCAGGGCCAGGTGCAGTGGCTCATGCCTGTAATCCCAGAACTTTGGGAGGCCTAGGCGGATCATGAGGTCAGAAGTTGGAGACCAGCCTGACCAACATGGTGAAACCCCTTGTCTACTAAAAATACAAAAATTAGCCAGGTGTGGTAGTCCATGCCTTTAATCCAAGATCCTCAGGAGGCTGAGGCAGGAGGATCGCTTGAACCTGGGAGAGACAGAGGTTGCAGTGAGCCGAGATCGTGCCACTACACTCCAGCCTGCGTGACAGAGTGAGACTCCATCTCACAAAAAAAAAAAAAAAAATTAAATATCAGTTAGCAAGTGTAAATGAGTAGAGACTTATAGGTGATTTTAATGGCAATTTTAGGTTTCTAGTGCTTGTATCTTTTGTATGTAGAGTAGGGAGGAGCAGTAGTTAAATAGTCATTTTTCAAATTGAAGTATATTTGTAGCACTTTAGTGTACAGTTTAGATGACTTTTGATAAACTGTATCCGGTACTCCCATCATGATATGGAAAATGTTCATTACACCGGAAAGTTCTCTCATGCCCTCTTCCAGTCAATCCTCAATCTTCCAAAGGCAAACACTATTCTGATTTCTAAATATGTAGATATGCCTGATTTTGCATGTCATATAAAAGGAATCATAAAATATAGCCTCTTTTACATCTAATTTCTTTTACTAGAATAATGACCTTCGGGTTCATCCACATTGTTGGGTGTAAAACACAAATTTTGTGCTCTGATTCCCCTTAGAGGAAAGAACTCACTGCCAAGCTGCAAGAATTGTGGTTAGCTGTGTTGCACTTCAGGATGCCTCTAGCCAATGACTGAGCAAAGTCTTGGTATAAGAGTCTCAACATTTATACCCACTGCAAGGCCCCTCTTATGGGTAATTCTTGACTGAATCTCCCCACTGGACTGGCAGAGACCTTCAGGACTGCATGACAGCAAGAGGTGTCCTGATCAGTCATATTTTCTCTCTTCTCTTTCTTCAGGTATTACTCTCTGTCTTAATTCATTTTGAGCTTCTATGGAAGAATGGGTAATTTAAAAAGAACAGAAATGTATTTCTAGGCTGGGAAGTCTATGATCAAGCTACTGGTATCAGTGCAGGCCTTCTTACTGCATCCTTACATGGCAGAAGGTGCAAGTATAAGAGAGAGAAAACCCACTTATGCAAGCCCGTTTTAGAGTGGCATTATTCCACCATGACGGCAGATCCCTTCACTACCTAAATATCTCCTGTTAGTCCCACCTCCCATGCATTGAGGATTAAGTTTTCAACACACTAATTTGAGGGGACACATTCAGATCATAGCCATACATTTTTGTAGCCCTACTTCTTTAGTATTTGCTTCCTGGCAGACTCAAACTATGACATAAGATGATTTGATAGTTCATTCTATTTTGTTAAGACTAGTGATTGCAATTGCAAGAATATGTCAGCATTCTTTCCATTCTCTTGGAACTTGGAGCTATTTGCAATATTTGTCTATTATGAATATAGCTACTCTAAACATTCTAGTTTATGTGTTTTTATGTATTTATTTTTTATAAATTATTTGTTGTAGAGATGGGATCTCATTATGTCACTTAGGCTAGTCTTGAACTCCTGGCCTCAAGCAGTCCTCCCACTTTGTCCTCCCAAAGTTCTAGGGCTACGGCCTGAGCCACCATGTATAGACTTACAGTTGTATATTTTCATTACATTGAGAATCAAAAAGCTGGGCCATGGTGTAAGCCATCACATTCAGGCTTACAGACTTATATTTCCATTGCTTTAGGAATTGAAACACTGGGCCATAGGGGAGTTGTACATTAATTTCATGAGAAATTGTCAATTTTCCAAAGTACTTGCATCATTTTATGTTTTCATCAACAATATGGGAATGCCCAAGTTGCACTATATCCTCATTAAATTGGTTTTGAGAGTTTAAATTTTAGCTTTTTTTTTTTTTTTTTGAGAGACGGAGTCTTGCTCTGTTGCTGAGGCTGGAGTGCAGTGGCGTGATCTCAGCTCACTGCAACCTCCACCTCACAGGTTCAAGTTATTCCTTGCCTCAGCTTCCCAAGTAGCTGGGACTACAGGTGCACACCACCACGTCCAGCTAATTTTTGTATTTTTTATTAGAGACAGGGTTTCACTATATATTGGCCAGGCTGGTCTCAAACTCCTGACCTCAAGTGATCCACCCACCTCGGCATCCGAAAATGCTGGGATTACAGGTGTGAGCCACCATGCCTCGCCTAAATTATAGCTATTTTAGAATGTTGAAAGTAGTATTATGTGATTTCAGTTTGCCATAAATTTTTCATATGGTTACTAATTATTTCTTTTTTGTGATATATCTTCTGAAATCTATTGAGTTGTTTGTCTTTAGCATTGATTTGTATTTTGTTTGATTTGTAAGAGCTTATATATTGTTGCACGAAGTCAGGGACCCGAACGGAGGGACCAGCTGAAGCCATGGCAGAAGAATATAAATTGTGAAGATTTCATGGACATTTATCACTTCCCCAATCAATACTCTTATAATTTCCTATGCCTGCCTTTACTTTAATCTCTTAATCCTGTCATCTTTATAAGCTGAGGATGTATGTCCCCTCAGGACCCTGTGATGATTGCGTTAACTGCACAAATTGTTCGTAAAGCATGTGTGTTTGAACAATATGAAATCTGGGCACCTTGAAAAAAGAACAGGATAACAGCAATGTTCAGGGAACAAGGGAGATAACTATTAGGTCTGACTGCCTGGGAACCAGGCAGGACAGAGCCGTATTTCTCTTATTGCCGAAAATGGGCAAGAGAAATATCGCTGAATTCTTTCTTCAGTAAGGAATATTAATAATTAACAGCCCAGGGAAGAGAATGCATTCCTGGGGGGACCTCTAAAATGGCCACTTTGGGGGTGTCTGCCTTATGCAGTTGTAGATAAGGGATGAAACACGCCCTGGCCTCCTGCAGCACCCCCAGGCTTGCTAGGATTAGGAAATTCCAGCCTGGCTAATGCTAGTCAGACCCGTTCCCTGCTCTTGAATCCTGTTAAGATGTTAATCATTGACAATGCGTGCACAGCAGGACATGGAACTTCATTAGTAATTCTACTTTTGCCCTGACTTTGTGATCTCGCCCTGACCTTCTGCCTTGTGATCTTTTGTTGCCCTTGAAGCATGTGATCTCTGTGACCCACACCCTATTCGTACACTCCCTCCCCCTTTGAAAATTGCTAATAAAAACTTGCTGGTTTTACGGCTCAGGGGGCATCACAGAACCTGCTGACATATGATGTCTCCCCCAGACACCCAGCTTTAAAATTTCTCTCTTTTGTACTCTTTCCCTTTATTTCTTAGACTGGCCAACAGTTAGGGAAAATAGAAAAGAACCTATGTTGAAATACAGGGGGCTGGCTCCCCCGATAATATATATTTTGCATATAAATATTTTGAAGATACATATGCATTGTAAGTATTGTCTCCCAGTAGCTTGCTTACTCATTTTTCAATGATGTTTTTTCCTAAAATTTTTTAAATGCTGAAAATATTTTTAACCTGTTTTCTTTCATGATTATTGCTTTTGTCATCCTATTTAAGAAATTTTTGCTGACCACCAGTTGCAAAATATTTTTTTCTAAAAGCTTCATAGTTTTAGCTTTAATGTTTAAGTTTATGAACCCTCTCAAATTGATTTTTGTTTATGATATGAGGGGGTGTCTTGATGTATTTTCTCTATACATTTATCCAGTTGCTCCAGCAACATTTGTTGAAAAGATTTCTTTTTCTTTGATGACTTGCTTTGGCACATTTGCCAAAAATCAAGTGTATTGTTCTGTTTTTAGAATGTGCATGTTTTTCTGACCCACTTGCCTGTCCCTAAACCCATAACACACTGGCTTATCACTGTAACATTATAGCAAGTCTTGAAATCAGAAAGTGTTAGTTTTTCAACTATATTTTTCATTTCAAAAATATTTTTGCTATTCTAGGTCAATTGCATTTTTTATAAATTATGAAATCAGCTTGTTAATTTCTACAAAGAAATGGATATTGATTAGGATTGCTTTAAAATATGGATTAAATTAGAAAAAAAGTAAAATCTTAATCATATTGCATTTTCCAGTTCATGACTATGGAATATCTATTAATTTAGGTTTCTTATTTATCTAAATGGCATTTTGTAGTTTTAATTTCAGATATCTTCCCTGTATTTTGTTAAATTTATTCCTACATATTTTATGATTTTGATGCTACTGAAAATAGTATTTCTTAAATTTCAGTTTTTAAATTTATGCCACAAGTATATGGAAATATAATTGTTGTTGGAATATTGCCCTGCTAAATTTGCTTTTCATTTGTAGCCACTTCATTGTAGTTTCCCATAATTTTACATGTAAAATAGTGTCAGGTTATCTGTTAATAAACTGAGTTTATTTCCAGTGCATTGTTGAATAATAGTGTGACAGTGGGCATTCTTGCTTGGTACCTATTCTTAGAATATTTCAATTATGGTGTCAACTGAACTTTGCAAGACTGCCTTTATCATAGAGGGATGGTGTGTACTCTGGTGAGAGCTTTTTAAAATTAAAGAATAGGATGTTACATTTTAATGGATGTATTTCTTTCTAATAACAGCTTTGTTGAGATTAGAATTCACTGCCCCAGCTCCGGTACAACACAAACGGAAGAAACTAGATATCATTATCTTGTTCCTGAAATCAGAGGGAAAGCATCCAGTCTTTCACCATTATGTGTTATGTTAGTGTGGGTTGTTTTGTAGGTGTCCTTTAACAGATTGAAATAGTTCCTTTCAATCGTAAGTTTGCTAAGGATGTTTATCATGAAAGATGTTAGATATGTCAAATGCTTTTCTATGTCTATTGAGATGATTATGCAGTTTTTGTCTTTCATTCTACTCACCTGATGTATTATATTAATTGATTTTGGATGAGAAGTCTATCTTGCATTCCTGGTACAAAGCCTACTTGTTTATGGTCCATATTTGTTTTTATATGTCGCTGGATTTGGTTTGCAATATTTTGTTGAGGGCTTTTATGTTATTCATAAACAGATGTAAGTCTATCTCCCTATGAGATATTATCATGATATATATATTTATATTTCCTTATGAGATATTCACATACATAAGAGATATAGCCGTTTTCTTTCCTTGTGATGTCTGTCTGATTTTTGTATCAGGGTCATACTCATAGAATAAGTTGAGAAGATTTCTGCCCTCTTATATATCTTGGAGGAGTTGATAAAAGTTGGTATTGGTTCTTTAAATGTTTAATAGATTGTACCAATGAAGTTGTCCACACTTGAACTCTTATTTGCAGAAAGTTTAAAAATTACTAATTTAATCTTTTTATCTGTCATAGGTTCATTCGAATTTTCAGAGGATGATCCTGAGGTTAGAGAGAAAGTAGTTTATTGACAGGTAACCCCAGAAATCACTTGTGGAGGCTATAGAAGGAGAAAAAAAATGTGTGTTAATGAGTTGGTTATCATTGTAGTCTATTAGGGCTCAGTCTCTCTAGGAAATTTTGGAAGACAGAATAGAAAAATTCCCAGTATTATCATATCTAAGGCACGAGGATGCTGCAGAATTTATCCTGAAACTCTTATGTGTTATTTGCTGAACTCTTTTGTGTTATTAATGCTAATGTTGGTGGCATTAATTTGGGGGTATTCCCAGCTTGCTCTGCAGAAGAGATTTGAGAAAGTCCTAAGGCTGGGAATTGACAGTGGACACCATTTGCAAGACTGGAAAGTGAAGGACAGAAGGGATGTGGATAGTGCACCAACAATGTCTGCTCTATGCTCCAAGGCACAGTGTTTATACCATAGTTCCATTACATTCTGATTTTCAATATAGATTGTTATCTACAAGTCTATTGCCACCAAACTATATGTTTCTTGAATGTTTTAAGCTTTATATCTTAAACATTTCTCATATCTAATACCTTCTATTTCTTTATTTTTATTTTTATTTTTATTTTTTTTTGAGGCAGAGTCTTGCTCTGTCACCCAGGCTGGAGTGCAGTGGCGCGATCTCGCAATCTGGGCTCACTGCAAGCTCCACCTCCAGGGTTCACGCTATTCTCCTGCCTCAGCCTCCCAAGTAGCTGGGACTACAGGTGCCCGCGACCACGCCCAGCTAATTTTTTTGTATTTTTAGTAGAGACGGGGTTTCACAGTGTTAGCCAGGATGGTCTCGATCTCCTGACCTCGCGATCTGCCTGCCTCGGCAACCATGTTGGCCAGGATGGTCTTGGTCTCCTGACCTCGTGATCCGCCCGCCTGGGCCTCCCAAAGTGCTGTGATTACAGGTGTGAGCCACAGCGCCCAGACCTTCTTTCTATTTCTAAGGCTACTGTACTAGGTATGGCTCACACAATAATCTTGACTGGATGATTACTTTAGCCTATCAACTTTTATTTCCTTTTTGCTTCTCAGATTCAGAGGAGAATACATAGACCTCACTCTGCCAATAGAAGAGTATCAAAGAATTTTCCAGTGATGTCTTTTTAACTGCTGTAAGGGGCACAGTCTGCCTATAGCAGATCATGTCCTCAAAGCCAACCTCCTCATTCCTGTAAAACAATATTATTTTTAGTTTCAAAATTCTATAATCATTTTCCCACCCCTATGCTCAAAATATTTCAAGGCTTCTAATCAGTACTGCATATGTAGCCCTTTATGATCTGGCCCCTGCCTGTCTGTCTAGCTCATTTTGGTCTTTCCTCCATGTACCTACACCCAATAATACTGAGCCACTTATAATCCTTATAACGTTAGCACCTTTCAATCACTTTTCTTTGTCTTTTATTACAGACTAACTTTTGCTCAAATAAAAATGTTTTAATGCCAATTTAATACCAATTAACTAAGATGTAATTTTAGTTTGCGTATTTGCCCATACACTAGACTGAGCTCTTTGAAGATAGAAACTATGGTCTTTTAATAATATTCTATTCCCAGTAGCAAGTGTAGGCCTAACACATGGTAAATTATCAATAAAATATATGAAAATACTGAAAGCATATACTTATTTTATTTGTATTTGCTACAACTACAGTACCTAGCATGGCAGTTTACACACACGCACACACACACGATGTGTTAAGCTGATATTTATTATTTCCTGAAGTATTATCATAATTCTCTAGTTGCTCTTAAAGTCAGAAAGGGTAAAGGGTACAAGGGAAAAGAGTAATTGAAAAGATACAGCCTTTCAAAAGAACAAAATGTATCTTGTGTTCAAACTAAGTTCTGCTCTTTCCTATCTATGTGAACCAGAATAAGGTACTTACACCCTCTAAAATTCAGTTTCCACTTAAAGAAAGAGATAATCTGGATGGCTGCGGTGGCTCATGCCTCTAATCCCAGCACTTTGGGAGGCCAAGGCAGACAGACCACTTGAGGCCAGGAGTTCAAGACCAGCCTGGCCAACATGGTAAAATCCCATCTCCACTAATATGCAAAAATTAGCCAGGGTTGTGGCGCACACCTGTGGTCCCAGCTACTTGGGAGGCTGAGGCAGCAGATTTGCTCGGACCCAAGAGGCAGAGGTTGAAGTGAGCCGAGATCATGAAGCTACACTCCAGCCTGGGCAACAGAGGAAGACACTGTCTCAAGAAACAAAAAAAAAACCAAAAAAGGAAAAAAGAAAAGAAAACGAGATGAATCTATTTTCTAGAGGTATGATTGTAGGTACAAAAAAAGGGGGAGGGCAATGCTTAATGGTCCTTTTTTAATTTGGGGAGCAACATATTCCTTACCTGGGTGTGTTACTCCAGCCCATTTACTAAGTGACCCAAAAAGCTGCTTGTTTCTAGTGAAGCTCAGATCAAGAGAAGGCTCTGCAACAGGTCCAGGCTGCTGTGTAAGCGGCTTTGCCTCTTGGGCTGTATAACCCAGCAGGTCCAATGGTGCTTGACGTGTCAGTGGTAGCTAGGGATGCTGTTTTGAGGCTTTGGCAGGCCTTTATGGATTAACTGCAGTGCAGGCCCTTGGGATATTGAGGCAAGGTTCTGCCCTCCTCTGGAGATAACTGGTCTCCTTTTGAGCAACAGTTTTGCCCGGCTACTGGGCTTTATTAGAGACTGAACACTTAACCATGGGCCCACCAAGTTACCATGTGACCAGAGTTGTCCATCATTAATTGGGTTTAATCTGACAAACCAAGTCATAAAGTTGATTGTGCATAGTAGCACTCCATTATCAAATGTAAGTACTATATATGTGTTTTGGCACTGAAGGCACAGATAAGTTAGATGAAATGGCTCAAATGCTCAGGGTCCCCATTCCTGCCATACTACTTTCTCTCTCCTTTACATTAACTATTACATGTATAAGGTTTTGTATATTATAGGCATATGTATGAATTATCTTGTCTTTCATAAACTTATGAGTTCCAATGACAGAAAGCAAGTATAGTTGATGGAAGTTACTTTGGAAGTCACTTAATATAATTTTCTCATTTGAGGTCCACAAAGTTGAAGTAGCCTTTGTAACCCGAAAAGAGTCTTAATATCAGATCTTCCATATAAAAACAAAATAAAAAACAAGTTGACTATTTTTTGCACTATAAACCTGAATGTTTGTCTTATGAAAAAATGAGACAGAGAAAAACAAATCTGATAGGATGAATACATTATTAAAGTTCTTTTGTATGTCAGAAATTTTATAGACCATAAGAAGTTAAATATTAAATCAGAATTATTTTTATATAACCTCAAAAATGATTTATGTGTAGTACACCAGATATTATGGAGTTGACTATGGAATTTTGCTAATGAATGATATTCAGTCAAGGACTAGAATCCTGTGATTCTGAAATGGTTGATTCACCATGAAATGAGAACAAGTCAAAAACCATCTGGAAAATGATGTGAAATATCTTATCTGTCCTCTGAGATAAAAAGAACTGGTCTTATACTAGGAAACTTCTTTCCTTCTGCTTTTAGGTAATGTTACAATCCGTCAAGGATTTCCTTACTTTTCTACACTTTTAGTAGGGAGGACATTTTCTAGAGCAGAAATATAAAATTCAATATTCATGAAGCGTATTATTGGTAAACGAAACTGGCATTCCTTGGAAGTAAAATATAATCTCTGTGAAGTTCGTGAAATGTTTCAGAAAACTTTTTGGTGATTTTCTTGTCAGACACTAAATATTTTATTAAATAAGTGAGATCCCTAAACAAATTTCCAAGAAAAAACCAAACAACCCCATTAAAAAGTGGGCAAAGGGTATGAACAGACACTTCCCAAAAGAAGACATACATGTGGCCAATAATCCTATGAAAAAAAATATCAACAATACTGATCATTGGAGAAATGCAAATCAAAACCACATTGGAGAAATGCAAATCAAAACCACCATCTCACACCAGTCAGAATGACTATTATTACAAAGTCAAAAAGGAACTGACACTGGCAAGGTTATGGAGAAAAAGTAATGCTTATACACTGTTCGTGGGAGTGTAAATTAGTTCAATCATTGTGGAAGACAGTGTGGTGATTCTTCAAAGACCTAACGACAGAAATGCCATTCGACCCACCAATCCCAGTACTGGGTATATACCCAAAGGACTATAAATCATTCTATTATAAAGACACATGCACTTGGATGTTCACTGCAGCACTATTCACAATATGCAAAGACATGGGATCAACCGAAATGTCCATCAATGATAGACCAAATAATGAAAATGTGATACATATACACCATGGAAACTATGCAGCCATAAAAAAAGAATGAGCTCATATCCTCTGCAGGGACATGGATGGAGCTGGAGGCCATTATCCTTAGCAAACTAATGCCAGAACAGAAAACCAAATACTGCATGTTCTCACTTATAAGTGGGAGCTAAATGATAAGAACACATGGACACACAGAAGACAACAACAGACACTGGGGCCTGTCAGAGGGTGGAGGTTGGGAGGAGGGTGAGGATGAGAAAAAAATAACTAATGGGTTCTAGGCCTAATACCTGGGTGATAAAATAATCTGCACAATAAACCTCCATGACACAAGTTTACCTATGTAACAAACCTGCACATATACCCCTAAACTTAAAATAATAAATAAAAAAAGAAAAAGAATAAAGAAGTTTGCTTAGAGAATGATTGTTAATTACACTCACTCCTGTGTCTCCTTTGAAATGTAAGCTAGAGAGGATACAAACTTGAATTTCTCCAAATTCTGCAGATTTACTCTATTATTCCTAGTGTTTTATCATCAGCTATGTGGTAACACTATAACATTTCTCTTATTTATTACTATTTGGACACTTTTTTTTTTTTTTTTTTTTTTGATTTTTTTTTTTTTATTATACTTTAAGTTTTAGGGTACATGTGCACATTGTGCAGGTTAGTTACATATGTATACATGTGCCATGCTGGTGGTATATCTCCCAATGCTATCCCTCCCCCCTCCCCCCACCCCACAACAGTCCCCAGAGTGTGATATTCCCCTTCCTGTGTCCATGTGATCTCATTGTTCAATTCCCACCTATGAGTGAGAATATGCGGTGTTTGGTTGTTTGTTCTTGCGATAGTTTACTGAGAATGATGGTTTCCAATTTCATCTATGTCCCTACAAAGGACATGAACTCATCATTTTTTATGGCTGCATAGTATTCCATGGTGTATATGTGCCACATTTTCTTAATCCAGTCTATCATTGTTGGACATTTGGGTTGGTTCCAAGTCTTTGCTATTGTGAATAATGCCGCAATAAACATACGTGTGCATGTGTCTTTATAGCAGCATGATTTATATTCCTTTGGGTATATACCCAGTAATGGGATGGCTGGGTCAAATGGTATTTCTAGTTCTAGATCCCTGAGGAATCGCCACACTGACTTCCACAATGGTTGAACTAGTTTACAGTCCCACCAACAGTGTAAAAGTGTTCCTATTTCTCCACATCCTCTCCAGCACCTGTTGTTTCCTGACTTTTTAATGATTGCCATTCTAACTGGTGTGAGATGATATCTCATAGTGGTTTTGATTTGCATTTCTCTGATGGCCAGTGATGATGAGCATTTTTTCATGTGTTTTTTGGCTGCATAAATGTCTTCTTTTGAGAAGTGTCTGTTCATGTCCTTTCCTCGACACATACACTCTCCCAAGACTAAACCAGGAAGAAGTTGAATCTCTGAATAGACCAATAACAGGAGCTGAAATTGTGGCAATAATCAATAGTTTACCAACCAAAAAGAGTCCAGGACCAGATGGATTCACAGCCGAATTCTACCAGAGGTACAAGGAGGAACTGGTACCATTCCTTCTGAAACTATTCCAATCAATAGAAGAAGAGGGAATCCTCCCTAACTCATTTTATGAGGCCAGCATCATTCTGATACCAAAGCCGGGCAGAGACACAACCAAAAAAGAGAATTTTAGACCAATATCCTTGATGAACATTGATGCAAAAATCCTCAATAAAATACTGGCAAACCAAATCCAGCAGCACATCAAAAAGCTTATCCACCATGATCAAGTGGGCTTCATCCCCGGGATGCAAGGCTGGTTCAATATACGCAAATCAATAAATGTAATCCAGCATATAAACAGAGCCAAAGACAAAAACCACATGATTATCTCAATAGATGCAGAAAAAGCCTTTGACAAAATTCAACAACCCTTCATGCTAAAAACTCTCAATAAATTAGGTATTGATGGGACGTATTTCAAAATAATAAGAGCTATCTATGACAAACCCACAGCCAATATCATACTGAATGGGCAAAAATTGGAAGCATTCCCTTTGAAAACTGGCACAAGACAGGGATGCCCTCTCTCACCGCTCCTATTCAACATAGTGTTGGAAGTTCTGGCCAGGGCAATCAGGCAGGAGAAGGAAATAAAGGGTATTCAATTAGGAAAAGAGGAAGTCAAATTGTCCCTGTTTGCAGACGACATGATTGTTTATCTAGAAAACCCCATTTTCTCAGCCCAAAATCTCCTTAAGCTGATAAGCAACTTCAGCAAAGTCTCAGGATACAAAATCAATGTACAAAAATCACAAGCATTCTTATACACCAACAACAGACAAACAGAGAGCCAAATCATGAGTGAACTCCCATTCACAATTGCTTCAAAGAGAATAAAATACCTAGGAATCCAACTTACAAGGGATGTGAAGGACCTCTTCAAGGAGAACTACAAACCACTGCTCAAGGAAATAAAAGAGGATACAAACAAATGGAAGAACATTCCATGCTCATGGGTAGGAAGAATCAACATCGTGAAAATGGCCATACTGCCCAAGGTAATTTACAGATTCAATGCCATCCCCATCAAGCTACCAATGACTTTCTTCACAGAATTGGAAAAAACTACTTTAAAGTTCATATGGAACCAAAAAAGAGCCCGCATTGCCAAGTCAATCCTAAGCCAAAAGAACAAAGCTGGAGGCATCACACTACCTGACTTCAAACTATACTACAAGGCTACAGTAACAAAAACAGCATGGTACTGGTACCAAAACAGAGATATAGATCAATGGAACAGAACAGAGCCCTCAGAAATAACGCTGCATACCTACAACTATCTGATCTTTGACAAACCTGAGAAAAACACGCAATGGGGAAAGGATTCCCTATTTAATAAATGGTGCTGGGAAAACTGGCTAGCCATATGTAGAAAGCTGAAACTGGATCCCTTCCTTACACCTTATACAAAAATCAATTCAAGATGGATTAAAGATTTAAACCTTAGACCTAAAACCATAAAAACCCTAGAAGAAAACCTAGGCATTACCATTCAGGACATAGGCGTGGGCAAGGACTTCATGTCCAAAACACCAAAAGCAATGGCAACAAAAGCCAAAATTGACAAATGGGATCTAATTAAACTAAAGAGCTTCTGCACAGCAAAAGAAACTACCATCAGAGTGAACAGGCAACCTACAACATGGGAGAAAATTTTCGCAACCTACTCATCTGACAAAGGGCTAATATCCAGAATCTACAATGAACTCAAACAAATTTACAAGAAAAAAACAAACAACCCCATCAAAAAGTGGACACTTTTTGCTCTACAAGTAGAAAAAAGGAAATGGCAAATATATGTCTTAATTCTTCGTAATTGCTTTTTAATACTTATGTGTACAATACTTCAATGAAAGCTTTTTATGTGAAAATATGAGAAAGCTGGGTATAAGAAAGTTATTCTTATATTTCTTATTTGCAGAATGTCTTGTATTTCGAGATGATAAAATGAAATATAACTTGAACCTTTTCTTAGGTTTAATATATGTAAAACAATAGCGACAATCACATCCTTTTTCCCTTTTGTCCCATTCAAGGAACTGGGGCATTGCGTAGAGACTCCTCTGTAGATGTTGGGTAGATCTGTGAGTGAGCTATGCGTATTGTTCCTTTTCGGTAACATGTTGCCACTTCTGTTATGTTATCTTCTTGTTTATTAAGCATATTCAGTGAGCTTTGATAACAAAAATGTAGGCTATAAGGAGAAGAAATTTCCATGTTAATAATGTTTACATAAATATCTCAGCTTGTATGCTGCCTGTTGTCTATTGAATGTGTTTTCCACGCTTTCTTTAGATTGTTCCTTAGGTGGGAGTTGAATAAGTTCTAAAGTTATTATTATGTATGCATTGATGTATACATGAGGCTATTAACACAAAAATCTTTGCAGAACAAGCTTGTAATGACTTCCCTGAAGCTGTTATTTTGAACTGTCTCTGATTTTCCTCTTTCTTTTTGGTTGAACAAATCTTTTTAGGAAGAGGGTGTAACACAAATAGAGTTGGAAAACATTTAGATTTTGCCCCTTTGTAGGTTCACAGCAGCCAAACTATTTCATTTTAAAAATGTGAAAAAAAGAATGTTTCTCACTAAGAATATATGCCAAGTTTACACCATCATCACATATTTTATGGCTGATTTATGAACCTCTCAAAAAGGGTGAAAATGTTGACGCATTAATAACTCTAGCGGAATGAGTTCTATATACTTCAAGAAAAACTACAGAAAAGAAATAAAGCGGACAATGACAATCTAAACAAAAGGAAGTTTCTTAATAAAAGTAGAAGATACTTGGTTTTACATAAAGACTTTTACTTTCCATATTTTTTCAGTAAAATATAACTATGATTATTTTAACAACGAGTATTTACTGTCATTTTATTTTTCCTTCCTCATTTGATATTAAATTTATTGAATTCAATTAAGTAGTTGAAATTATTCAATTTTCTTTATTCAATATTATTCTAATATTTTAATGCTGTTCAAACAAGTAAGCAATCTTTTATGCCATTTAACATATTTCTTCTCTTTTATTTTATTTTGTTTTTTAAGTTCTGGGGTACATGTGCAGGATGTGCAGGTTTGTTACATAGGTAAATGTGTGCCATGGTGGTTTGCTGTGCCTATCAACCCATTATCTAGGTATTAACATGGCATGCATTAGCTTCTTTTTCCCAATGCTCTCCCCCGCCTCCCTCCTGCAACAGGCCCCCGTGTGTGTTGTTCCCCTCCCTATGTCCATGTGTTTTCATAGTTCAGCTTCCACTTATAAGTAAGAACATGCCATGTTTAGTTTTTTGCTCCTGTGTTAGTTTGCTGAGAATAATGGCTTCCAGCTTCATCCATGCCCCTGAAAAGGACATTGCGTTAGTCTGTTTTCACACTGTTGATAAAGACATACCCAAGACCTGACAATTTACAAAAGAAAGAGGTTTAATTGAACTCACAGTTCTATGTGGCTGGGAAGGCCTTAGAATCATGGCAGAAGGCAAGGAGGAGCAAGTCACATCTTACATGAATGGCAGCAGGCAAAGAGAGAGAATGAGCTTGTGTAGGGGAACTCCTCTTTTTAAAACCACCAAATCTCATGAGACTCATTGACTATCACAAGAACAGCATGGGAAAGACCTGCCCCCACGATTCAATTACCTCCCACCGAGTCCCTCCCACAACATGTGGGAATTCAAGATGAGATTTGGGTGGGACACAGCCAAACCATATCAGATATGATCGTGTTCTTTTTTATGGCTGGATAGTATTCCATGGTGTATATGTACCAGATTTTCTTTATCCAGTCTATCATATTTCTTGTTTTGAATTTGTTTATGTGTTAAATTTAAATCTTGTAAATCTTATAAGAAACTTCAACAAATTTAACAAGAAAAAGAAAAAAAAAACCCACAAAACGTAGACAAAGGACCTGAAGAGACACCTGCCAAAAGAAAACATACATGCAGCCAATAATGTTATGAAAAAGTCCTCAAAATCACTTGTTATTAGAAAATTACAAATCAAAACCACAATGAGATACTATCTCATACCAGTCAGAATGGCTACAATTAAAAAGTCAAAAAATAACAGATGTATAAACTGAGGAAACTGGTACAAATTTAAGTTAAAAAGATATATAAGTACATGTAATAATATAGATGCAGACATAGCAGGATATAAAATGATTGAAATATCTGCCAGTCACTGATATGAAACATGCTGGAATGTTTGCAAAATCATCATATGCATGTTTACAATATAAATTCTTTCAAATCTGGTCTAAGAATTTGGGGGTTTCTCAGGGACTTTGAGACTTCAAGATAGTGGATGATGGAGAATTCTTACAAGGATACAATATTTGCAAAACCTGTGTTTTGAGTCTTATCCTCTTCTGCATCCCAGGAGTGACATAATTTCTTGCCCTATTTCATCAAACCCATTGTCGGAAGTCTATAGAGTTCCAAGGAAATTTTATATGTGACCCTCTATAATGAGAAGGCATGCAAACTCTGTTCTAACTTCCACCAACACACATCTAGAATAAAGGGGGGCCAACTATTGGCACTTTTAGCTGATCCGATCCAGTACTGCTCTGTGAGAATGATTTTCCAGCCTAGACTTTGGTGAAGCAAGGATGAATGGGTAGTTGTCTGCTAAGATGAAGAGTACCAGGAGTAGAATGTGTACATGGCCATCTTAGGTCTGAAGTGCTGGGCATCTGACTGGGCTACGCAGAGAAGGAAGAGGCTCCAGTAAGAAGAAACAGAAAGTTAAACACCTAGCAGCTGAGGAGTTAGTACCAAGTGACCACCCTGATCATCTATGGGAATCAAGGAAGCTGCTAGAGGATTTCCAGAATTTATGAAAGTCAAACAATGTGGGCTTACTACTTTTTTAGATAGTTTTTGCAGGCTAACACACTGCACTGCAATTATGAAAATTAGAAGGATCAATTTGGAGAACAGTCAGTAAACTTTGCATCAAGAAGTGTTTCTTATATAGCTTTGTCAGGTCTAAATTCAAGCCTGGTTCTACCAATGACTAGAATGAGTAATCTTAGACAAATTAATTAACTTCCTCAAACTACAGCTTCATCACCTATTTTGTAAAGGGGATAAAAATGCTATCTAACTTCGAGAGTTGGAGTGAGGATTAAGTGAGATAATGAATGTAAAACATTTAATCCAGAGCCCTGTAAGTAGTAAATGCTCAGTAAATCTTAATTACGTTGTTATCATTATATTCCTTGTCATACAGAGCAAAACACCCGGGACAATCAGTGTGGCTGTGAGAAGGCTGGGCAAATGTTTCTGAGGATCTTTCCCCATATACGTTTGGGAGATACAGATAAACTCATCATTCTGAAAGTTGCCGTGTAAGCGAAAGTCATTTAAAAATCAAACTTCCAAGATTTTTGAAGACATTAAAAATGCATTTTAAAATTAAAATGCTCACGTTTTCTGCAAATTGTGAACTAGGAAAAAACAGCAACACTAAATAACCCTGGCATTTCTAGGAATGCCAGCAGTAAATGGAAATTCCACAAAAATTATCTATGTCCCCACTGGGAGTATGCCACCAAAATCAACATTTGTTACTTATTCTCAGGATAATTTGTACTGTGCTCAAAAATGACACAGGGACTCTCTTGTTCTCTTCTATATATTTAGCTAGGAGGGATATGACGTTCATCACCTCTTCATCTGAACTCTGTTCCTGCCAACGTCACAAACAGTGTCACCAGCAGGAAGCTCACAAAAGTTGTTGGTAATCAAAAAGCAACTTTATTCCAAGGCACATGTGTAGTATGTATACAGGAAGAAATGTTTTCATCATGTGAACACTTAGACTATAGCATACAATTTTAAAAGTTAAATTAAAAATATGTGCATTCTTTATTGACTGGACAGCAGTGGCCTGCAGTGAGTCTGCACGATTATACGTTGTAGATGCATGGCTTTGAATCCCTGATCTTCAATTTACTGAGCTTTCCTGCTCCTTTCATATATAAATACTTGGCTTGGAAAATCTGATTTCCTTTACTACCAATCCCTGTGATTCATTTTCTACAACTATATGGTGTGAGACCCCTGTGAGCAGACTGATATCACCCTCCTGCTGCTTTGTCCACCTGTTTAGAATTTACATCCAAAATTAGTCTAAAACATACCTTTTTTTCCCCTGGAGAATAGTAAGTTAATATATTTACAAATTCCAGATGAACTAGATATGTTCTGAGGGCTTTGCAATTTTGTATTTTGCAAACTGCTCTTTGATAGAGCTGGCAATCTCTTTTTCAGAGTAAAATCAAAACAGAACTCCCTCCCAAAATAAAGCTCAAACACAACAATACAAAAAAAGAATTCCTTCTATGCACATTTTGTGAAATTTTCTCCCCTCTAACCGTGCATTCAATATGCCAGAAACAGGCACAAATGATTATATGCATTTTAGGTTAGATTTTTCTTTATAAAAACAGACAGAATTTATATTTTTCATGGGAATTATGCAATTTTTCTGAAGTGCTGGGCTACCTGATTCCTCAGGCAACTCTTCATATATCGCAGCTCAAAGCTCAACTTCCTTCTTCCTTCTTACTAGTAAATTACATTAGCATAGATTACTTTGCACTGAAAATTGTATGGACTTATTTAATCAATGTCAGCAGAGTCTTCATGCTTGTAAACTTATTCATAAGTTTCTCTTTTCGGTTTCTTAAAATATGTTTGATTGAGAGGCACAAATAGGGGTGAGGTGGTAAAGAGCTTCTTTAATTTAATATGTTCCTGCTAGAAGACTCTAGCTTCTGAAGAGAATTCTGAAGAACAGATGTTTGGCTTCCAAAGTGAAAAACATCCATCTGTTTCTTAAATGTCAAAACAATAATAGTAAAGTTACAGCATGCACATGTGCAGGTTTGAGTGCGTGTTCTAAAGCCGTATAACTGGGCCTTATTTGTAGACAACTCAGAAATCCACCACAAAAGCACACACATTATCTTACCTGTGCATACATGCAGTTGAGGGAGAAGGAAAGAAAAAAGAAACCATATCAAACAGGCAGAAATTACACTATTTATGGCATACGAATTTAGTTGTTAGCTTGGTTAATAAAGGTTTGTGATGTAAGCATGACTATCTCTTTAAATATTCTGCCGGGGTTTCTTTCCATTACTCTATTTTAGACTTACCTGGATTCACTTAGTCACAGTTTCCTATCTCTCCATCAGTACATATTTTGGTTTCTGTAACCTGCGGATCAGTTTGTTTTCTTCCAAACGCCTGAGTTTACGGAATGTGGTCAGGAACTGATAGAGTCCAGAATAAACTGGGTTGATTATTTCTTCCTGTTCGGTCAGTACACAAGCTAGCAGGAAGGAAATCCTACCTTTTTTTCCCCTTCAGAAATAATGTTTTCGCTGTGATATAAGAGGGAACAGATTTTAAAAAGGGGTTAGCTAGAGTGTCAATATTTTCTATACAGAATGGTAAACATTTTAATGTAATTAAATGTTAGGATTAATTTGTTAATCCTTATATATTCCCTTGTCCATTCAAGAGAAGTATCTCTAATTAAATTTCCCTTTGGCCATACTAATAAAAAGAATATCATCTAGAACTCTAGCCATAGTCAGCATGTGTGTGCGGTAGTGATAAGGCTGGGTAATTGCAAGATTAATAATTGGCTTTTTATTGAGGCTGAAAGCTATGCACTGTATAGAAATTCACTGAATTACTTGAAATCACATCTATAGACTCTTTGCTTTACTTGAAATCACATCTATAGACTCTTTGCTTTGTGCTATTTGCTTTGTACTGCTTCTTCTAATAAGTCCCTTTTCCCTTTTTTTTGTGTTCTGATTTTTGCAAGCAGGGTAACAATCATGCTATGGCTACTCAATTGTTTTCAGATCTTTTTCTTACTATTAGTTTTACATAATCCCCATAAGCAAGAAGTGCAATTTAAACTGCAACAGTAGTTTTATGATAAAAAAATACAGACTTTTAATATCTCCAACTTAGTTTTCTTATTTACAGCACAGACTACAAGATAATTGTTAATATGGCTATGGATACTCATATCTTTCAAATCTTGCAGAGCTGCAAAATTATCTTATGATAATACACAGAGTTTGTTATTATACTACCACCATATACAAAAGTATAATTTTGTATCTTTTCCTTGATGGGATTGAGGTGGAGGTGGTGGTAAGGGGTTTTATGAGGAACCTGAGCATTGATCTGGCATCCAAGCAAGATCATCATCATCTATTCCCTTCACCTTCTTTAATATGGAAGCAAAACATTTATGGTCTGGTACAAATTCTTTCTCAGAAGACCCACTGACCCAATCATCAATCAGGTCACCTGATAGCGATATTAGAGTATATTGGAGATAATCTCAACGCAGAGCAGTAGAGAGAATGCCCTCTTGAATTGATGCTATTTGTTATGGCTTGGGCATGATATTCTTCAAATACTGGAACCAATAAAAAATAAATGTATGTTCGGTCTGTGATGCTGACTTGTGCTAGGGAGTTAGGGAATCTGCCACTCATTTCATCTCTTACTCTGTGAACCTACAAAGACATGAGGCACCCATGGAATGTTTCTTGGTGCACTCTACTTCTTCTTTGGGTGACAGAGGTTTCTACATTCTGCTTAAAAACTCATTCCCCTTACTCCATTATTTATAATCCAATTGTCTGGAAAAAATAGGTAATGTGGTTAGGGCAAAAGCAAATTCTCCAGAGACTACTAAAGCCTACGAAATACTATTTTTTTGCTCACAAAATGACTAAAGAGTGGTAATTCGTGGAGAAGAAAACCTGATTTTTGAAAGTTTAAAAAGTAGGCTATATCGATCAGAATTAATTATCAGGTCTAACCAACTAAGTCCATCTTTCACCTGTTAAGTTGTAGCTACTGCCCATTCCTCTTCTTATGGTGATTCAAGTCATAAAGCTTCAGGACATACAATTCTCTGCAGGCTCTGCTTTTGCTAATATTTGTAGAGCCCTAAAATACTGAATGAGTGCCTGGAGGACTTTAGGTATGTTATTATTCTTATTTTGGGCAGCTTAATCATTTAATATTCCTTTGCTATCTCCATATATTAATATTTATTAGCATTATCTAGTTAGAGCTTTATTTCATACTTGGGGGATACATTTTCTAGCATTATTTACATAGTTAGTGCTCATGATTTCCAATGCACTTAGCAAAAGAAAAGATTAATCTCTGAAAGTAAAATGTAAACTAAGTGCAGTTAAAAATGAGGTGCTGCAATTCAAGGGCAAGTGAAGTACCTGTGGTTCTTTCAAACCACAGATTTAAAGTTTGTTTTTATGCATTTCACTTTGACTGTAGTTTTACTTTTAAAAATCCTGTGTGGATCCTTTATTTGAGAGTAATGTGGAAGTTTATTTTGTTTTTGTAATCTTTTCTCATGGTTTGCTCTGATGAATGAAAATGGTCTTCAGAAATTATTTGCTATAAATTTCCATAAAGAATGCAATTTATCCTGTACTATATGTCCATTAACTACTACTGTCTTCAATCTGTCAGCCCTTCAACAGTCTCTTTCTTAAATTTATAAGCAAAGATTGTGAAAACATCTTATTGACTCTTTTATTAGTCAGCATGTTAATTCAATGTTTTTTGAAAAACTAATAAAATCTATATGCTGAATGAAAATAGAACTGTTCATAATTCAGTGAGAGTGAAATATATCAAATCTCAAAATTTTTTGAAGAGAAAAGTACAGAAGGAGATTTTTATTAATATAAAAGTTTAAAGATGATCTGTGAAGGGGGAGGGAAAAGGACATTTTGCAGTTAGAGTTCTTTTGGTAACAAGAAGAAATGGCTTTGAAAGACCTGTGTTGTTGAGGGAGGGAAATTTTTTTTAAAAGTGAAACTGCAGTATTATGGATCTCTAGAAGAAGTATATCCAGATCTATGTGTTTCTTGAAGGCAAGACTAAGAAATCTATTTTTGTTGGAGCACTTAATTCTATAGGTAGAATTTGTAGATGGAGTTGCACGCTGATTGGAAGACTACAAGCATATACGTGCAGGCACACACAAGCACACATTTGTGTGTGATGGTGGGGATGGCAGTGGGATTGGTGTTCTTCATTGCTTTTGAACTCATTTCCTTGCCAGAACAACGGCTGTTTCTGAAATTTCCAAAGGAGCTGGAGGCAGTTAAGGAAGTAATGCCTGGCATGGCTGTCTGATAATTTAGAACTTAGGTGATGTACACGTGCACAACTGCATCTTGTTTAGGTGTGCCATATATTTATAATTGATACATGCAAATACACACACACACACACACACACACACACACACACCCTCAGTGATCAAACATAATCGAATAACAACAAAAACAACAAACATAAACACAAGCCAGCCACAAAAAATATATATATATTTTTTACCTTAGTTGAGTAAAGTTTGGGTAATGACACCAATGGCATTAAAATCTTGATGTCTACTTTCATTCTAGTCATGTTGCTTGGCATGGAAAAAAACTGTGTTGCACAAGCTATGCAGTCTTGCCATTAGTCTGTTTCACATACTACTAGAATGGCATGATCTACCAACATTACTGAGGAAAAATATTCTAAGTCAAGGGCAGTCTGTTACTCAATATATATGAACATCACCATTAAAAAATGTAATACGCTGAATGGAGAAAGGGTCTAATGGAATAATGGTGCCTGGAAAGGATTTGTATGAGCTTTCTTCATATAATAAATAAAGAAAATATAAATTGGAAAGAACAGAAAAAGCATCTTTTAACAGGACCTCAGATGATGAGATTTAAGGAAATATCCAGTACACTGGTTCAAAAGAATATTGTTATGTTGGGAGATGTAATACGTTGTGGAGAGGTGGTCAATATGACCACAGTTACTGAAGACAGAATGAAAATGAGTTATTAATTAGAAAGCAATCTAATTTCAGCCTTTAAAAAGTAGTTTAGTTTGATTTTAGAGGTGGTTAGGGCTGCTGTAGCCTTCTAAAGAAGCAATATCAAAGCAATTAAGATAAATGTATTTCTGTGTAGCACATAATAGGGTAGATATGTTTTTAAAAGTTCTACCAAATAGTAAAACATTCATTTTAATTTGTGCTAATTACTCCATAGCTGAGCTTATTAGTGGAGTGAAAGAACCTTGACAAATGCAAACTTTAAGGAGGTGATTTTAGAAATCCAGAGATAATATAGGTGAAGAATACATTGTGACTTACAGTTGACCAGAAAACATACAGATTATTGTAAGAATCTTTTAACCTCTCTAGGCCTCCATTACATATTTGGTAAAATCAGGATACTAAAAAATAATTTCTAGGAGTTTTTCACATATAAAATTTTATGATATATGAATTATTACAACAGCAAATAATAAATCACACATATTTCTCCACATTAGCCTTTTTATTACATGCAAGATGAGACAACATAAAAGTTGAGGACAGCTTCAATATTTTTGGACTTTTAAGCTCAAAGAACTTGCTGGTTCCAATGACCAGTGGGATGATGTGGACCCTCTCAATTTATTTTAGTAGACTATTTGTTTCCTTGTTTCTGCCCTATTTTTTTGGTGTTTTTCCTTTGTTTGTTTGTTTTACTATCCACATTTCTTTTGAGAATGAAACTTCTGGCTTCCAAATTTAGTATTTTCATATCGGAAGGGACAAAAACATGGTAAAATTTGATACAATTATAAAAGCCAAATCACTTTGTCTTTAATGTTCCTGTGCATTACATTTTTACAATGGGAGATGCTAGGAGGTTTTCATGATGAGACATCACTTAAAACAGATACTCTTGATTAATAGCAGACCTGATAGGACCTAACTCAAATTTTTCTTATATGTTCTGGGGGAAAATTGCAGTAAAAGTTTGGTCACAATGATCAACTAATCAGAAACCTTAAAGGCACAAGTAATCCACAGCAACTGAAATAGATGAGTTCCTAATTATAGAACTGTTACAGATATCACGTTCCTTGCAGAGGTTGACAAATAGCATTTAAAACAAGAGATTTTACTTCTCTGGTATCAAAGACAAAGGTTATCTTAATGACATTGGTAGGCATTTTATTTTCCATTGATAACACCTCTGCTGCTCTAATCATTTTGTATATCTGCAGAATCTCAAAGAAATAGAGACAACTGAATTTACAGCCACCATTCTGGTAATTGACTTGGTGCCTTGGTAAACAGGAAAGTGTGTGTGTTGTGTGAGCATGTGGTTTTTGCTATCCTCCCCCTTATTTTACCCTAGCCTAAACTGGTTCCTGTAAAGCAGGGTAATAGCTAACTGGAAGGCTTTCCCCAAAAATACCCTATAAAGATACAGAGAGAACTCTAAACTTAATATATATCAACCATTTGCACTCTCAGGTCCTGCATATATTTTCTTGTATCCTTTTTTTTTTCTTTTTCTTTCTTTTGCTGTATATCTTAGCATGTGAGCCAAGTGTCAAAGCCATGACATTCTTCACTCCAGAAATATTTATTCATCTTTAATTCCACCTTCTGCCCTGCCCCTACCACCCTTTATTCCTTATAGCCTAGTGCTTAGTTGACAATACAGCCTCCTCTATGTGCCTTCCTTACCATTAACACCTATATTGTCATTATGAACTTTGTTTTCTGGCTTTACACTAGACTAAAATTTCCTCATATTAGTTTAGAGTTCTTTGGTTGTAATTAACAGAATATAATGTAATCCGATTTAGAAAAAGGGAGATTATACTATAAATATTTAGAAATCTTTAATGAAACCCAGGGCAGGAAGACACCAAAGGATCAGGAAAAATAGAAAAAGGATGTGAAAATTTAACAGAGGCCAAGGGAGGTTTCTCACTCTACTGTCTTCGTTTTTTGTCTTGGTGTACTTCAGCATTCTCCTTCTTTGTATGCCAGATTTCCCTGATTCTGTCCAAATAACTAAATACAGTATGGCCACCCTAGAGTACAAGAGCTTATGTAATATAATTCCAGCTACATAAGGAATGCCACCCTCAACTCCCTTCCCAGATTCGCTGGGAAGATAATTTGATTATCCTACCTTGGATTGAGACCTCTCCACTGCTACAATCAGCCAAAGTCAGGGAACAGAGTCAAAATATAAATATAGCTGCTGAGTGATCACCATTATGGATGAAAGTTGAGCACAATCTTTTCATTATAGTCTATAGATAACCTTTTTCTTTAACTTTGGTTTTAAGTTCATGGGTACATGGGCAGGTTTGTAGTGTAGGTAAACATGGATCACGGGAATGTGTTGCACAGATTATTTCATCACCTAGGTATTAAGCCATTAGTTATTTTTGCTGATCCTCTCCCTCCTCCCACCCTCCATTCTCCAATAGGCCCCAGTGTGTGTTGTTCCCATCTATGTGTCCATGTGTTGTCATGATTTAGCTTATACTTATAAGTGGGAACATGTGATATTTGGTTTTCTGTTCCTGCATTAGTTTGCTGAGAATAATGGCCTCCATCTCCATCCATGTCCTTGCAAAGGACATGGTCTCGTTCTTTTTTATGACTGCATAGTATTCCATGGTGTATATATACCACATTTGCATTATTTGGTCTATCATTGATGGACATTTAGGTTGATTTCATGTCTTTGCTATTGTGAATAGTGCTGCAATGAACATCTCATGCATGTGTCTTTACAATAGAATGATTTATATTCCTTTGGATATAAACCCAGTAATGAGATTGGGGGGTGGAATGGTATTTCTGTCTTTAGGTCTTTGAGGAATCACCATACTGTCCTCCACAATGGGTGAACTAATTTACCCTTCCACCAACACTGCATAAGCATTCCTTTTTCTTCACAACCTTGCCAGCATCTGTTATTTTTTGACTTTTTAATAATAGCCATTCTGGCTGGTGTGAGATGGTATCTCATTGTAGTTTTGATTTGTATTTTTCTAATAATAAGTGATTTTGAGGGATTTTTCATAAGATTATTGGCTGCATGTATGTTCTTTTGGCAAGTGTCTCTTCATGTCCTTTGTCCACTTTTTATGTTTTTTTTTTCCTTTTTCTTGTTAAATTTAAGTTTCTTATAGATGCTGGATATTAGACCATTGTCAGATGCACAGTTTGCAAATATTTTCTCTCATTCTGTAGGTTGTTTACTCTGTTGATAGTTTCTTTTGCTGTGTGGAAGCCCCTTAGTTTAATTAAATCCCATTTGTCAATTTTTGATTTGTTGCAACTGCTTTTGATGTCTTCATCGTGAAATCTTTGCCTGTATCTATGTCCTGAATGGTATTATCTAGGTTTTCTTCCAGGCTTTTTATAGCTTTGTGTTTTACATATAAGTCTTTAACCCATCTTGAGTTGATTTTTTGTGTATGGTATAAGGAAGAGGTCCAGTTTCAATTTTCTGCATATGGCTAGCCAGTTATCCCAGGGTCATTTAGGGAATTATTTCCTCATTGCTTGTTTTTGTCAGGCTTGTTGAAGATCAGATGGTTGTAAGTGTGTGGTCTTATTTCTGGGTTATTTATTCTGTTCCACTGGTCTATGTGTCTGTTTTTGTATCAATACCATGCTATTTTGGTTACTGTAGCCCTGTAGTATAATTTGAAGTCAGGTAGCATGATGCCTCTAGTTATGTTATTTTTGCTTAGGATTGCCTTGCCTAATCATGCTCTTTTTTGGTTCCATATGAATTTTAAAATAGTTTTTCCTAGTTCTGTGAAGAATGTCAATGGTATTTTAATGAGAATAACATTCAATATATAAATTCTTTCTGGGAGTATGGCCATTTTGACCATATCGATTCTTCCTATCTGTGAGCATGGCATGCTTTTCCATTTGTTTGTGTCATTTCTGATTAATTTGAACAGTGGTTTGTAGTTCTCCTTGTAGAGATATTTCACCTCCATAGTTAGCTGTATTCCTAGGCACTTTATTCTTTCTGTGGCAATTATGAACGAGAGTTAGTTCGTGATTTGGATCTTGCAATTTGGATTTTAACTTGCTGGTGTATAGGAATGCTAATGATTTTTGCACATCCATTTTGTATCCTGAGATTTTGCTGAAGTTACTTATCAGTTAAGAAGCTTTTGGGCTGAGATGATGGGGTTTTCTAAACATGGGATCATGTCATCTCTAAACAGGGATAGTTTGACTTCCTTTCTTCCTATTTGGATGCCCTTTCTTTCTTTCTTTTGCCTGAAGTTCCTGGCCAGAACTTCCAATACTATGTTGAACAGAAGTGGTGAGAGAGGGCATCCCTGTTTTGTACCAGTTTTCAGGGGGAATGCTTCCAGCTTCTGCCAATTCAGCATGATGTCGGCTGTAGTTTGTCATGTATGTCTCTTGCTATTTTGAGGTATGTTCCTTCAATAGCTAGTTTATTGAAAGTTGTGAATATGAAAGGATGTTGAATTTTATCCAAGGCATTTTCTGCATCTATTGAGACAATCATGTGGTTTTTGTCCTTAGTTCTGTTTATGTGATAAATCATATTCATTAATTTCCATACATTGAACCAGCCTTGCATCCCAGTGATGAAGCCTGCTTGATCTGTTTGATCATGGTGGCTTAGTTTTTTGATGTGCCACCAATTCAGTTTGCCAGCATTTTGTTGAGGATTTTTGCATTGATGTTCATCAAGGATTATTAGCCGGGTGCAGTGGCTCACGCCTGTAATCTCAGCACTTTGGGAGGCAGGCGGATCACTTGAGGCCAGGAGTTCAAGACCAGCCTGGCCAACATGGTGAAACCCCGTATCTACTAAAAATACAAACAAATTAGCTGGGTGTGGTGTTGCATGTTTGTAATCTCAGCTACTTGGGAGGCTGAGGCAGTAGAATCCTTAAACCTGGGAGGGAGAGGTTGCAGTGAGCCGAGATCATACCATTGCACTCCAGCCTGGGTGACAAGAGTGAAACTCCATCTCAAAAAAAAAAAAAAAATGGATATTGGCCTGAAGTTTTCTTTTATTGTTGTGTCTCTGCTAGGTTTTGGTATCAGAATGATGCTGGCCTTAGAGGATGAGACAGGGAGGAGTCCCTCCTTTAAAATTTTTTTGGAATAGTTTCAGTAGAAATGGTACCAGCTCTTCTTTGTACATCTGGTAGAATTCAGCGGCAAATCCAACTGTTTGTGCTTTTTTTTTTTTTTTTTTTTTTTTTTTTAGTTAACAGGCTATTCATTACTGCCTCAATTTCAGAACTTGACAATCTTTTATCTTGGAACTCCTAGCTGGCACAACCTTGGCATTTACTTTTCCAAATGTTTTGAATAAATAAAAGAAAAACCATCTCTTTCTTCCATTCACTAATATTTATACTCCTGAATTAGAATTTCTCATGTTTTTTATATATTTCCTATTACCAGAAAAGACATTTAGCTTGCCAGTGCAATGATGACATTTTGCTGAAAATTGTTCAAATTTTTTTTCTGGATGAAATAATTTGCTGGAGCTACATTAAAAAATAATATTTTTCAAGAGTGAAAATATGTGGTTGTTGCTATTTTAGGATTGGGATACATGTATTATTATCTCTTTTTACCTAGAGGAAATAAACCCAGTTTTTTTCCCTCAGACATGTAGCCTCTTTTGCATTCTGTTATTTAAATATATCTGCCTGAAAATGTAAGTGACATTCTGGTGTTTTTCTACCTTGAAGTTTCAGCTGTGCTAGGAAGGTCTGCAGTTGTCATATGAGTGGCTTGGACATTTTTTGGTTTGTTCCTGTGTTTGTTTTTCCATAAAGGACAACTTGTTGCCAGTGACATTGATCCATTAATAATACCAATATTTACTTAGAAAATTCATCCCTTATTTAAAAAATTATTTATACCCCTTGTAACTAATGTGTGTATATATCAAATTTACAGATTGAGAATGTAATGGTCAAATCTAATAATATCTAACATGTAAGAAATCTCTTGAGAAGTCAAGAGCTTGGCAACCAAGTAAAGATTAAGAATAATTAGAAATAATATTGTCAAGAGTCACACTATATGCATATTATATTAAAATTGGGTACCAATCTATATGACTAGGTTGTAACTACTTTTAAAGTGATAGTCTTTCCAGTTCTAGCTTTACAAGGCTTCCATGCATATATTATATGAATTTGAGGTGATTCCAGTTGCTAAGACTAACCCTAGAATTGTTAAATTTTATTTACTAATGCCAGCAAACATGCATATTCCTGATACTAAAAGGTAGTATGCCTCTTCTAAAATTTTTTCACATGTAACTGTATATAATAAGAATGTATTTAAAGGTCACATTAGCCTGCATTCCTTTGGCTTCCATCCTATTGACTCATGTAGGAAATTAGAGCAGAGATTATTTCCTGTAGCCAATGAACAGTCAGAAAACACAGCCTGTGCAGACAGTGTTAACTTGCTATTTACAGAATAAGCTACTTACTTAAACTGAGTAATCAATACAGGAACTACACCCAGGTCACAGCATCCACTGTAGAGAGAGACACTCAAGGACATCAGCAGTCCATCTATTGTTTAACAGAGCATTTTTTAAAGACCTATGAGTGAAGCCTCATAATTAACACGGGAAGTGGAAAGTATGCCTCAGTATTGATATCACATTCACTAGGGGATTAAGGTTCTTAATTCTCTCTTTAAAAATAGCCAGATTTCTTTCTACACATAAATCTATTTATACAAAGGAAAAAAATGAGTATACTCTAAACCCAAACTTTGCTTTACCCTCAGAGAAAAATTGGAGGTTAGACTTTGTGTTTTGTTTTCAAATTGTCTAAACTATTCAGGATTTTGAGATATCCAGATACTTTTTGGCAAAGTTTTAGAAATCTAAGAGATGATGTAAATAGACAAGGCAACAATATTACAAATCTTATTTGATGGAAAATGTATCATTACCTGAATCTCCCTTAGCATTGATGCCCTTTTATGTCTGGGCTACAGAGTATCTAAGGAGAAAACAGACAGAGGGAATAGCAGGTAGAAGGGCTCCAGAGTGTGAGTAGGTGAGATTGAGGGAGTAGACACGAAAGCAGTAAAAGTCTCTTGAAGGCTATGTGAGGCAGTGGTGCTTTCTTAGCATGAGGAAGTCACTGGAGGCATTTAAGCAGAGTAGGGATATACTCTGACTTAAGTGTTGAAAGGATTTTAGGGTCCTGAGTTAAGACTAGAAGTTAGGAGTCTTCACCCAACTTGGGAGCAGAACACCTGGCAGGTCATTATTATAATAAAGTTGAGCAGCAATGGATGGTGATACAGGATAAGGTGGTAGCAAAAGACATGGCGAGAACCAAAGAGATTCAAGATCTATTCCAGAGCAGAATAAATATAACTTAGTACTAAAGCAGACCACGAAGTAAGTGGCAACTTCTCTTTATCTTTATATAATGAATAATTGATATTGGCATATATTTGCTAAAATCCCTTTATTGGCTGATTACACTTAGGATAAAATCCAAAATCCTTATCAGATCTCACCAGGCCTCTGAGCTTGTCACATTCTACCTCTGGTTGTATGTTTTCAATCTTCCTAATCTAGCTGTATTAGACTTTTCACAATTATCTAAATCTGCCATTCTCTTTATTGCCTCAGCACATTTGTACATGATGTACCTCTGCCCAGATCATTTTCCCTTCTCTTCAGCGAAACAACCACATTCTTAACCAATTGGTTAGCTGAAGAGAATGGTTATTAACCAATAACACATTCTTCTATTCATCTCTTTCCTATCACCTTAAATGTCACTTGTTCCAAATTTACCCTAAAATTGCCTTTTATATGCTCAAATTGCATGTTTTACTTTTAATAGCCCTTCTCATACATGACTTCTGTAGCAGTCAATACTATGTATGCCTATGTAATTTTTGCATTCTTAATTTCTAGCCCAATACCTAGAATGCAGTAGAAATTCAATAAATATTTTTATTAAATTACTGCCTATATCTTCCTCTTGATGGATTGCAATGCACATTAGCCTATCAAAGTTTTAAAAGTCTTCACACACATGCACATACAGTGTATGGCTATATAAAAGTAGATGTGTATATATGTATAGGCATATGTATATATGTATATACATACATATGTAGGTATAGGCATATTTATATACATATATACAAATTACACACACACACACACACACACACACACACACACACACACACACACATCCCTATCTTTGTTTAAACCAACATCTCTGGATGTTCTGTGTTCATGGAATTATTTTTCTTATCTATTATCTTCTAAGGTGAAAGAAGAACATACTTGGAAAAATGCCATGTTAGATTATGACTTCTCTGGGAAATCTTATTTTTTACACAGTTTTAAACAGCTAATATTAAATAACCGCATTTCAATTTCCTATAACCATGTAGAAGTTCTTTTGACCTCCCTATGCCATGGTTTCCTCTGGTAAAAGAGGATAATGTCAGTAATTCTTTCATTCAACTGTGAGCATAAATGAGCTCACACATATATGAATGGGGCTTAGCATGGTGCTCTAAACATAGAAAATACTCATTAGATATGGAATATTTTATAATAAGTAATTTGCTGTAGTATAATTGTATATTTGGAGGCATAAAATCTTGAATTATAAACCTCTAATCTAGTTTTATTTGAGATGTGTTTTCTAAAAAATACAGTTTAATAAAAAAGCAGAAAACCTTAAGCATTGTTTAAATTCTAATCTGTTGTTCTGAAATATTTTAATCAAATCATCTTTGGTCTGCTTTCATTTCTGTGTAACTCAGGAAAAATATATGACAATGTGCAAAAATACATATTTTTTGGTTACCTAGACTATGCTTACATGAATTATGAGACTAATACCATATTTGATATAAAGAAACATCAGAAAATTATCTATTAAAGAAAGAAACTACTACTATGGATTTTAATAACATAAAACTGCTGAGATTTCCATATAATAAACTCAGAAGTTTTACTTATTCATTTACTCTAATAGCACTTTTCCTAGTTTAATTAAGCATTACAATTACCATTTATTTTCTAAGTTTGCAGTGATTCATAAATTGATAATACTAATGATAGCAAGAAAATAGTAATAATAAAAAAATTCACATTTATTAAATGCCTATATTGTGTTGTGTAAAATGCAGCCTCTATTCTGCCTTTGATACTGTTTGTTTCAACAACTTTCTTGAGGTTGGATTTTATTATTTTAAATCTTATTTTCTTGTAGTTTTATAAGTTTGTCATTTCTTTTATCACTTATTCATCCTGCTTAGTCCTCATTCTATATGAAAACTTTGCAGTTCCAGTAGAATACAGTTGAATATTTGCAGATCTAGTTCTTGTCAGAAAGACCATAATTTAAAATCCTGACTCACCAAATCATCTCTGGAAAGCAAATAAACCAGTTCTTGTCTCATTTTATACACAGAATAATATATGTTAAAGACCCTTCATTTTATACTTATTTATGTAAATTTCACCAAAGAGAACATTCTTCAATGTACCCATCTTTAATCTACCATACTAACTCATCAACAACAGAAAATGAATTCAATTCTTCTCCAATAAGAGATAACCTAGCAACTACAATAAATCCTCCTTGAACCAAACCACTTTTGAACTTCCTTCACTATGAAAGAAATGCTTTGCTAAGAGAAAACGCTGCTATGATTCCGATCCATAAATGGTGATATGGGTAGGGTTTGTATCCCCACCCAAATCTCATTTTGAACTGTAGTTCTCATAATCTCCACATCTTGTGGGAGGGACCTTGTGAGAGGTAATTGAATCTTGGGAGTGGTTACCTCCATGCTGTTCTTCTGATAGTGAGTTCTCATGATATCTGATGGTTTTACAAGGGGCTTTGCCCCCACTTCGCTCTGCACTTCTCCATCTTTCCGCCCTGTGAAGAAGGACATGTTTGCTTCCCCTCCACCATGATTGTAAGTTTCCCTGAGGCCTCCCCAGCCATGCTAAACTGTGAATCAACTAAACCTCTTTCCTTTATAAATTACCCAGTCTTGGATATGTCTATATTAGCAGTGTAATAATGAACTAATACCACTGATTGGTACCAGGAGTGAGGTGCTGCTGTAAAGATCCCCAAAAATGTGGAAGTGACTTTGGAACTAGGTAACAGGCAGAGGTTGGCACAATTTGGAGTTCTCAAGAGAAGAGAGGAAAATGTGGGAAAGTTTGGAACTTCCTGGAGACTTAGAGGGCTCAGAAGACCAGAAGAAGTGAGAAAGTCTGGAACTTTCTAGAGACTTGTTGAATGGCTTTGACCAAAATGCTGATGGTGATATGGACAATGAAGTCAAGGCTGAGGTGGTGTCAGATGGAGATGATGAATTTGTTGGGAACTGGAGTAAAGGTCACTCTTGCTATGCAGAGACTGGTGGCATTTTGCCCCTGTCCTAGAGATCTGTGGAACTTTGAACTTAAGAGAGAAGGTTTAGGGTATCTGGTGGAAGAAATTTCTAAGTGGCAAAGCATTAAAGAGGAAGCAGAGCATAAAAGTTTGGAAAATTTGCAGCCTGATGATGTCATAAAAAAGAAAACCTCATTTTCTGGGGGAAAATTCAAGCTGGCTGCAGAAATTTGCACAAGTAACAAAGAGCCAAATGTTAATCACCAAGACAATGGGGAAAATGTCTCCAGGGCATGTCAGAGACCTTCACTGCAGCCCCTCTCATCACAGGTCTGGAGGCCTAGGAGAAAAAAATGGTTTCCTAAGTAAGGTCCAGGTTCCCCCTGCTGTGCACAGCCTAAGGGCTTGGTGGCCTTGATGTCCAGGCAGAAATTTGCTGCTGGGATGAAGCCATCATGGAGAATGCCAGGGCAGAGAAGGGAATGTGGGGTTAGAGCTCCCACACAGAATTCCCACTAGGGCACTGCCTAGTGAAGCTGTGAGAAGAGGGCCACCATCCACCAAATCCCAGAATGGTACATCCACTGACAGCTTGCACTGTGTGCCTGGAAAAGCCGCAGGCACTCAACACCAGCCCCTGAAGGCAGCCAGGAGGGGTGCTGTACCCTGCAAAGCCACAGGGGTGGAGCTGCCCAAGAACAAGGGAGCTGACCTCTTGCATCAGTGTGACCTGGATGTTAGACATGGAGTCAAAGGAGATAATTTTGGAACTTTAAGGTTTAATGACTGCCCTGTTGAATTTCAGACTTTCATGGGGACTTTGACCTCTTTGCTTTGGCCAATTTCTACCATTTGGAATGAGTTTACTTACACAATAACTGTACCCTAATTGTATCTAGGAAGTAATTAACTTGCTTTTGATTTTATAGACTCATAAGTGGAAGGTATTTGCCTTGTCTCAGATAAAACTTTGAACTTGGACTTTTGAATTAATGCTGAAATGAGTTGAGACTTTGGGGGCCTTTGGGAAGGCATGATTATGTTTCAAAATGTGAGGACATGAGATTTGGGAGGGCCTAAGGGTGGAATGATATGGTTTGGCTTTGTGTCCCCACCCACATCTTATCTAGAACTATGGTTCCCATATCCCCATGTGTTGTGGGAGGGACCTGGTGGGAGGTAAGTGAGTCACAGAGCAGTTACCTCCATGCTGTTCTAGTGATAGTGAGTATGTTTCAATAAGATCTGATGGTTTTATAAGGGACTATTTTACCTCTTCACTCTGCACTTCTCTGTCCTGTTGCCCTGTGTAGAAGTACGTGTTTGCTTCCCCTTCCACTGTGATTGTAAGTTTCCTGAGGCCTCCCCAGCCATGCTGAACTGAGTTAATTAAACCTCTTTCCTCTGTAAATTACCCAGTCTCGAGTATGTCTTTAGTAGCAGCATGAGAATGGACTAATATAGATGGGAATGACAGGGAACTGACATGAAATAAATCTGTATTAATTTCTGTGGGTTTCCACAACAAGTACCATGAAATGGGTAGCTTGAAAGAATGGAAGTTTATTTTTTCACAGTTCTAGTGGGTAGAATCCAAAATTAGGTTATTGACATAGACCATGCTTTTTCTCTGAATAGCTCCAGACCTATTCGGAGAAGTCTGGTTTCTATTTCCCAAATCTCCTTGTCACTAATCTAATCTTGGTCATTCCAAGACTCAACATCTAATTGAGAGTGACCATCTCACCTTTTAGGCAAAGTAGAAACAAACGAACCCACATTTTTCTGCCCACTGGAAGAATATCACTTTCCATAATCCCTAAAGGCCATTCTTGGTAAAGTTGTAATGTCTAAACAGACTACTTCTGATTAGATTTGGTGCCACCTATACAGGCTTCTATAAATAACACTAAAGTTTTTAAATTCTCAATCACACAGTTATAAGAACTTTACCATGAAATTATAGTTGTGGGCTATGCGATCGATGGCACTTTGAAAATGGTAACACATATTTAGAATAGGCAACTTTCTCATTCAAATTATTTCTGCCTTTAGGACAATTTGGATCTAACCCATTTATTATCATACTGTTGAATTCACCTAATGGCACCTAGTTTATGATGAGCATTTTCTGGCATCCTATTATAAAACATTGAGTTTCCAGATATTCTCAATAATAAATCAAGAAATGATTACTTGCTAGAGACTGCATTCTAGTTCCTGTCCCTTCTCTGCCTATTGATCAACTTTTTCTCCCTTAATTCTATTAACTATACTGTATAATTGATTTCACTTAATTCTAATCTGACATAAGAGAATTTATTTCTCATAACAGCAAATGAAGAATTCTAATACAAAATTGACACTGAGAGCTTAACATTTATTTGGCACATGGCTTCAATAAAAGGTCAATAAAAGAAGCAATAGGATATGAACCAACATTTCAGTCTTTTGGTTCACCTCAACCCAATAACCAACTTCAAATACTCACATTTCCAAGGTTGTATTGCTTATATAACCTACTGTTGTTACCTATTTAGATATCCATTATGGATATTTGGCAGCAATCAGAAACAGATTTTCATTATCTTAAAATTTAAAATAACTTTACCAAAAGGAAGAACTCATTGGAAAGAAATTGCATAGTTTACAGAATTGAAAGAAGGACTGAAAAGTAGAACAAGTCTTTAAACAAGACATCCAGGAACAGGATGTTTTTAATGTATAGCATACACCTAAAAATACTACTAGGTAAACTTGCAGAGGAGGAGTGCCTTTGGTTATGTCTTTAGATCTGAATCAATGACCTTTTCATACAAGCTTCTCATTATATGTTTTCAAATTCATTCCAAATCTCACATTCTGAGAGCCTTCTGAGTTGTATCATACATGGATAATTTGCATTATGAGTTTTATCCACGTATGATAAAACTCTGAAGGCTTTCAAAATGCACCTAAATAATGTTTTACTCAATACTTGTATAATTCTGTGGGTGAATTTATGAACATTTCTACTTCCACTTTTAGGCTTTTGCCTAAAAAACAAAGCTGACATTTAACCACAGCCAATGTCACTTTACCTGATATGTAGACATTTTACTATATTAGTGTTATGGCAGATATCTTCCCAATAGTGATTATAATAGAGATTTGTTGATTCATTAAGTGCTATATTTTTTATTTTACCATTAAAATTAAAACAAAATGGACAGTTATATGAAATTGACATGTTTAAATATACCCAGAGAGAAAAATATTCTCACAGTCATATTAATTCAACAGATTTAAGAAATCTATAAATTTGCATTTATATATAGAAAGCATGAAGTAGGTAAATCTAAGCCCTAATTTAAAATATGTTTCATATGGAAAAGCTGGTGTTTTTATAATTTACCAATTCACCTTTCAGAAAGATTTCTTTTAATGTGGTCAAAGTTTCTGCCATAAAATTTATAAATCATTTCTTCTTATCCACCATGATCAAGTGGGCTTCATCCCTGGGATGCAAGGCTGGTTCAACATACAAAAATCAATAAAAGTAATCCAGCATATAAACAGAACCAAAGACAAAAACCACATGATTATCTCAATAGATGCAGAAAAGGCCTTTGACAAAATTCAACAACGCTTCATGCTAAAAACTCTCAATAAATTAGGTATTGATGGGACGTATCTCAAAATAATAAGAGCTATCTATGACAAACCCACAGCCAATATCATACCGAATGGGCAAAAACTGGAAGCATTCCCTTTGAAAACTGGCACAAGATAGGGATGCCCTCTCTCACCACTCCTATTCAACATAGTGTTGGAAGTTCTGGCCAGGGAAATTAGGCAGGAGAAGGAAATAAAGGGCATTCAATTAGGAAAAGAGGAAGTCAAATTGTCCCTGTTTGCAGATGACATGGTTGTATATCTAGAAAACCCCATCGTCCCAGCACAAAATCTCCTTAAGCTGATAAGCAACTTCAGCAAAGACTCAGGATAAAAAATCAATGTGCAAACATCACAAGCATTCTTATACACCAATAACAGACAAACAGAGAGCCAAATCATGAGTGAACTCCCATTCACAATTGCTTCAAAGAGAATAAAATACCTAGGAATTCAACTTACAAGGGATGTGAAGGACCTCTTCAAGGAGAACTACAAACCACTGCTCAATGAAATAAAAGAGGATACAAACAAATGGAAGAACATTCCATGCTTATGGGTAGGAAGAATCAATATCGTGAAAATGGCCATACTACCCAAGGTAATTTATAGATTCAATGCCATCCCCATCAAGCTACCAATGACTTTCTTCACAGAATTGGAAAAAACTACTTTAAACTTCATATGGAACCAAAAAAGAGCCCGCATCGCCAAGTCAATCCTAAGCCAAAAGAACAAAGCTGGAGGCATCATGCTACCTGACTTCAAACTATACTACAAGTCTACAGTAACCAAAACAGCATGGTACTGGTACCAAAACAGAGATATAGACCAATGGAATAGAACAGAGCCCTCAGAAATAATGCTGCATATCTACAACTATCTGATCTTTGACAAACCTGACAAAAACAATCAATGGGGAAAGGATTCCCTATTTAATAAATGGTGCTGGGAAAACTGGCTAGCCATAGGTAGAAAGCTGAAACTGGATCCCTTCCTTACACCTTATACAAAAATTAATTCAAGATGGATTAAAGACTTAAATGTTAGACCTAAAACTATAAACACCCTACAAGAAAACCTAGGCAATACCATTCAGGACATAGGCATGGGCAAGGACTTCATGTCTAAAACACCAAAAGCAATGGCAACAAAAGCCAAAATTGACAAATGGGATCTAATTAAACTAAAGATCTTCTGCACAGCAAAAGAAACCACCATCAGAGTGAACAGGCAACCTACAGAATGGGAGAAAATTTTTGCAATCTACTCATCTGACAAAGGGCTAATATCCAGAATCTACAATGAACTCAAACAAATTTACAAGAAAAAAACAAACAACCCCATCAAAAAGTGGATGAAGGATATGAACAGACACTTCTCAAAAGAAGACATTTATGCAGCCAAAAAACACATGAAAAAATGCTCATCATCACTGGCCACCAGAGAAATACAAATCAAAACTACAATGAGATACCATCTCACACCAGTTAGAATGGCGATCATTAAAAAGTCAGGAAACAACAGGTGCTGGAGAGGATGTGGAGAAATAGGAACACTTTTACACTGTTGGTGGGACTGTAAACTAGTTCAACCATTGTGGAAGTCAGTGTGGCAATTCCTCAGGGATCTAGAACTAGAAATACCATTTGACCCAGCCGTCCCATTACTGGGTATATACCCAAAGGATTATAAATCCTGCTGCTATAAAGACACATGAACACGTATGTTTATTGCAGCAGTATTCACAATTGCAAAGACTTGGAACCAAGCCAAATGTCCAACAATGATAGACTGGATTAAGAAAATGTGGCACATATACACCATGGAATACAATGCAGCCATAAAAAATGATGAGTTCATACCCTTTGTAGGGACATGCATGAAGCTGGAAACCATCATTCTCAGCAAACTATTGCAAGGACAAAAAAACAAACACCACATGTTCTCACTCATAGGGGGGAATTGAACAATGGGAACACATGGACACAGGAAGGGGAACATCTCACACTGGGGACTGTTATGGGGTGGGGGGAGGGGGGAGGGATAGCATTAGGAGATATACCTAAGGCTAAATGACGAGTTAACGGGTGCAGCACACCAGCATGGCACATGTATACATATGTAACAAACCTGCATGTTGTGCACATGTACCCTAAAACTTAAAGTATAATAATAATAAAAAAAAGAAAAGAAGGTAATATCAACCTTGCCACTTATGATGCAATTCTTTTAAAACTTCTGCTAAGTATTGGGCTGATTCTTCCATAGAAGGGGTTAACAATTCATGAACTGAAGATTTATTAATTTTTCCTTTTCTAATCCTCTCTACATTAAATCTTTTTCAGTGGCTATTTATTTTTTTAAAAGATCAATGCAGATGCAAAGTAAAATTGTCATCTACTTGCATTCATATTATCTGGATACTTATAAATGTAGAAAATATAGCTTTTGAATAGCATTTTTCTTGTGAATATTATGACTGTATTCATTTCACAGGAAGGAATTTGTCTAGATTAATGTGTTGATTCAGCATCCTTGAATTTTGAACTTGGAAACTTTTGCTCCACTGACTTAAAACAAGCAAGAATTTTTTGAAGTTGTTTTTATTTCATGTTGTTCTAAGTTCAATAAAAGCTAGAATGACTACTGATAGGTGTGTAAATTATTTTAGAGAAAAATTTAGGAATAAAGAATTTCCAATTTAAAAAATTAAAGGTACTTGATTACATTTATTCATTCAGTAATTCATTGGGCATTTATTGTGTCATTAGACCCTTGTGCCAGGCACTTGCCTAGGTCTTAAGGATCCAGGATTTTTTAAAAGACTAATTAAATATCATTTTTAATTAAAGAGATACTGATATCACCAAAACTTTTTATCTTAGTAGTAAATCAAAATACTAGTTGATGAAACTCTTCTCAGGTTCCACCATGGACCCAGAACAAAACCATAGGGATCTTCTTTTCAGTCTTTAATTAAGATCATTTAAAAAAATACCAGTAATCAAGTTTGAAAATTAAATGTGCCTTTATCTTTTCATTCTTGCATATACTTGGTCATTCAGTTAGAATTTATGCATACATATTAACACCTACACATAGGAAGTATTCTTTCTAATAGGAATTTACAATCTGATCCATGTATATGCTTTGATTCTATTAAAGGAATAAGCACAGAAATAATTTATTTTCAATGAGTACATTATTTAACATTTTTATATCAAACTCACCGTTTTTTGAGCTTTTAAAAATTCATTATATCTTAACATCTTTAGATTTTTTCCCCTACTTGTAAATCCAGACAGAATGACTATTAGCATTTTGGCATGCTTGACAATGTTATTAGGGGTTTTGGAAGAATCTCAAGGGTTCTTACATGTCAAAATTGTAAGGAAAAATAGTTATTTATGAAGCTCATAATATAATTAAAGCCATTCCTTTCTGAGTATTTGAAACTTGGGTCTAATTGTGAAATTCAGACAAGGATACAAACTGGGGGCTAAAAGAAAATTTCCAATACCTATTGATGTTGTAAAAACTGAAAACAAGCAAATATGCTTAAGACTGTGGAAACTCAGTTTCATGAGATTGGACTCAATAGGTGTCTTTGCTATTTTGACATTCTGTGATAGTAAGACTGGTTAAATCAAATTCCTACACCAACCATAGTCTTTCATGTACAAACTAAACCATCGTTTTTGCCTCAGACTTACAACACCTCCCCTGCTTTTGTTCCTTTGGCACCTGGGAATTTTCATGGTCTGCTATATTGAATAGGGCTCTAATTTTGTAACTTGGGAGAGGAAAGGGATATAACTCTTATTAGCAAACACAAGGTTACAGAGAGAAGGCTACACGGAATCCTATTTACATAAAAACACCCTACAAACCCTCACGGGAAAAATGATGACGGTTATTTGGGGATTTTCAGTTCTTTGCACAGCTAGGATTAACATTTCTTAACAGAAACAAAATGCAAGGGGTGTGGGTGAAAACTTACTTTAAAAAAAACTTACTTTAAAACTTACTTTAAGAAAAAAATGCATGAAAGCGAATACCCTAGGTCTGGAAGCACTAATCATTAATGGAGAGAAATTCTCATTACAAAATCATATAACAAGTTTGCATGGATTAAAAAAAGTTAAATGGTAATGGAGAGTCTATTGAAAACTAACAAGTAATAATGTATGTTTGATTATTGCTCCATTAAACATTCCAATCTTGATCCTCAGAAACAACGTTTTTGTAACCATTTCTGTCTTTAAATCCTTGGGTAGTGCCATTCATAACTTTAAAATATATACTTTATGTGTTAACCTGTTAATTTTCAAGTGTGCAATACAAAATAAAGATTTGTTCATTCATGCTACTCCCCACTTCTTTTACTGAATCCAGCTTTGAAAGCTTTTTTACCGCTATAAAGTTATTTTGTTAGTTAACTAGGTAAAATAGTACACTTGTGCTTCTAGTTCTTTTTCCCTCATTTGTTTGCTAATATTATTTGGGTTAACTTAAAATACACTGAGCCCATTTAAAGTGTAAAATCAAGATACAGATTTTCATTAATCCCAAAAGCTTCTTTGTGCATGTTTGTAAACTATAGTTCCCTCCAACCCCTTCCCCAAACAACCACTAACCTACTTACTATTACTATATATCAGTTTTAATTGTCTTGGGATTTGTATTATTTGAAAGATATAGTACGTATTCTTTTGTTATTTGATTCAGCAAAATAATTTTTAAATTTATGCGTACTCAGGTGATTTAGTAGTGCTTTTCTTTTGCTGTCTTCAAATTACTGAATAATAATTTATTTGTATATTATTTATAAGTTATGCTATTCTATATATTATTCATATATTTATATATTCTCAATATAAGTCCTTTTTAGATATGTGTATGACAAATATTCCCCCCAACATATGGCTTGCCTTTTATTTCTTAATAAAATCTTTTAAGGAAAAAAGATTTTATTTTTGATAAACCTCATTTTACCATTTTTCTTTTATTATTTGTGCTTGTGTCCTAAAAAAATTGGTTTATCTTAGGATTGCAGATATTTCTTCTAGAAAATTTACAGTTTTAGTTTTCAATTTTTAGAATTATAACCTATTTTATGTTAAAAATCTACCACACAAGTATGGATTTATTACTGGACTCTTTTCTGTTCAATTAATTCTTTTATCTAACTTGTTTTTAATAATACTAGTGTTTTAGCAATGAATCTAATTGGATAGTAAATATTGAAATGAAACTTTTTATAATGTTTCTGCTTTTTAAAAATTGCTTTGGCTACTTTAGATAATTTGAATTTTGATATACAGTTTAGATTTAGCTTGTCAATTTGTACTAAAACATTATGCTCCAATTTTGAAAGAAATTGTGTTGAATCTATGTCTCAAGTTAGAAAGAATTGACATTTAACAATATTGAGATTTCTAATTCATGAATATGGTATACTATTCACTCTTTTTCAATGTTTACCTATATTTTCGATATTTCATTAAATTTATGCCTGAGTAATCAATACATCTATATATTATTATAAATTAAATCATATTTTTGATAAAACCTAGGATGACACATGAAGTATGATACCATTTAAATGATTTCAAAATATAAAAAATAATGTTCATATATTTAATTTCTTTTTTTTTGTTTGTTTGAGATGGAGTCTCGCTCTGTCGCCCAGGCTGGAGTGCAGTGGCGCGATCTCGGCTCACTGCAAGCTCCGCCTCCTGGGTTCATGCCATTCTCCTGCCTCAGCCTCCCGAGTAGCTGGGACTACAGGCGCCCGCCACCACGCCCGGCTAATTTTTAGTATTTTTAGTAGAGACGGGGTTTCACCGTGTTAGCCAGGATGGTCTCGATCTCCTGACCTCGTGATCCACCCGCCTCGGCCTCCCAAAGTGCTGGGATTACAGGCGTGAGCCACCGCGCCCGGCATATATTTAATTTCTAATGACTATATAGTAAACTTATTTTTTAAACATTCACAAAAATGATATATAGCAAATTTGAGAGGGTACTCACTTCTTGGAAGGGGAAGGTAGGGATGATATAAAAAAGAAGTAGAAAGATTTTAGCTATATGTTAATCTTATTTTTCTTATAATCTCTGCATATATATGACAAATAAATGTTAACTATTACACTCAATGGTTTTGTGAATGTTAAAATATTTCATAATTAAAGTAAGAGAAAGACAATTGAATATGAAAAGGGTTATTAGGAGACTATCACATTAGACTATAGAAGAGAGAGTGGTTCCTAGAACTAGTGGGTCAGCTTTGGAATTGAAAAGATTTAGGTAAATTCCATCTATACTATTCCACAACACAGCACAGATTCCAGAAAAGAGGTAGTAGACAATTTGATGATGTTTTATTCAGCTATTAAAAATGGAAGCATGTGGACAACAGCAGCTCTGTTAGTGGCAACTTGAATCTTTAAGCGCTAAGGATGAAAAAATGGCAATAAGATAATTGGACACAATTCCCCAGGTGAGTTCCAAATCTCCACGTATTTCACTTCTGCAACAACACAGCTAAATGTAAATGAAGAAAAACACAAACTTATGTTGACAGGAGGAATTTTAAATTCATAACCTCAAGTGGGTCCTTAAAGCTGCTTGATCTATTTTCTTTATCTAGTAACTTATCGTGTTTGCTTATTCAATTCAGAATTACAAAGTTCTAAATGTGGTCTACACCTGAATACTCAAAGGTCTACATTTTTTTCTTTTCTTTTCTTAAAGCCTTCTCTCATTCCTCTCAAAGCATATCTAAATCAATCTTCTAAACAAACAATTAGTTCTGATCTTTTTTTATTTTAGTGAAACAAACAACAAAGTTGTAGTAATCTGGTCTGGACTCCATCAGCCAAATCTTATTCTCCAACACAAGTATATCTGTACCCTCTTTCCTTCCACTCATTCTCACTATGACATGTCATTTCTACTTCTCAAGATCAACCTCCTTTACCAATGTTTTTGATTCCCATTTTATCTTTCATGATTTTTTTCATGAATTATTTTTTCTGCCTACTTTGATGTCTATTTCTGTTGATTAATGACATATAACCTAAAAGTATTCTTTACATTTACATTACAAGCTTCACATTAATTAAAATTTGTGCCTCATGTAGATTTTCCCCTAAACTCCTTTCCTTCTTAGGTGAAATTTTGAAGAATGGTCTCTATTTGTGTTTCCACTTTATCACATCCTATTATATCGCAGACAATTTCAAGTGGTTTTCTCTCTTCATTACTCTAATAAATTTTTTTAATGAAATTACTCAATGACCTTCTAATTGTCATATCTAATCACAAGGAGCTTCTGGCATGATCTTATTATACACCAGTCTTCTATGGTGCTATGTTTCTTCTTAAACTATTAGGACCCTACTCTGTCTTACTTGCTGTAGTTATGGGACTATTGTTTTTCTAACAGCTTTGAAGATTCTTCTTTCTTCTTCCTCTGTTTGACCATGATTTAATTATCTCCTCATCATTTGTATTTTTTTTATTTTTACTTTTTGTAGAGCCATGGTCTTACTTCTTGGCCAGGCTGGTCTTGAACTTCTCTGACCTCAAGTGATCCTCTCACCTCAGCCTCCCAAAGTGCTAGGATTACAGGTGTGAGCCACTGCCACCAGCCTCATGTTATCATTTTTATTAATTTATATATTGTTCCTGGGCATTTTATTGTGGGTTACCTGATATTTATGCAGCTGAGTCTAAAATCTAAATCTTTAAATTCACCCCTATCTTCAGACTTATTTATAGGCTGTAGTTTGTAGATACAACTGCCTGTTGGAATCTGCACCTTGTATCTCACAAGAACCTCAAAATCAACTTTGCCAAATTGCACCAATCATTTATTCCCCAATTCTAAGACTATAAATCTTCTCCTATGCTTTCTACTACTTTTAGTACACCACTAAGAACTCAGTTGCTAAGATGAGAAATTAATTTATCTGGACTCTTTCTTCAGTGTTAACACTAATCATCTGCAAGTACTGCCCAACTTTGCCCTCTCAACCTGTCACAATTTTTCCTCCCTTTATCATCCCTAATACTATTGTACTGCCTAATTTTTCTATCACCTCTAAGCTGAAAAACTACCATAACCTATTAAAATGTTTTCCTCTTTTCTTTCTTCAAGCCGTCTTTTATCATGGCCACCAAGATAGTATGATATACCAATATAATAAAAATTTCCTTCAAATCTCTTAAATAGCTTCCCATTCCCAATAGAATAATTTCTCATAATTATACAATGGCATTCAATATTCCCAATATAATGAATACTTCTGTATATTTTAACTGTTTCAATTCCCTACCTCCAACCTTGAACTCTAGCAAAATGATAAATTGCCAGTATTTCATGAAATACTACGTTGATATATGCTTCTAGGCCTTTGACCATTCTTTTTTCCTTCTTCTTATTTTTATATGTATTATCATTTCCCTATATTTTAAATTGTCTAAATTTTACTCATCTTAGAAAGCTTCAACTTTTAAGGACATTGCCACCTATTTAAGTATTACCTTTATTTCTTTATGTTTCCCAAAACCAGATTAGCATATCTCCTCTGTTGGCCTATTAGATTACATGATTGTTTTTAATTGTATGTTTATCTTGTTTCATTTATTTAATCTCTACAAATACATCTTCCAAAGTAGAGTAAACTCTCTAAGGCTAGAGATCAAATCTTATCATCTTTTCATCTGAGCTGCCTAACATAACGACTATAAAAATGAAGTGAAAATGAAAGCTAGCTTTTGTGGTAGGCAGAATCTTAATATGACTCCCAAGAACCCTAGCCCCTTGACGTTCATACCTTTTATAATCCTGTCCTGTTGCATGTGGGCAAAACCATGAATATGATGGATTGTCACTCTCATGACTGGGTCCCAAATCAGTTGTCTTTGAATTAATCAAAAGAGAGATTTTCCTGAATGAGGCTAACCTAATCATGTAAACCCTTAAAGAGAACTGGGCCTTCTGGAAATCAGAAAAACTTTCCTGCTGTCATTGAAGAAGGAGCTTCCATGAGTTCAACAGCAGCAAGAAAATTAATTCTACTAACAATCATATGAGTTTAGAAAAGTTCACCGAGCTTGAGGTGAAAACTCAGGTCTAAACAACACCTTAGTTACAGCTTTGTGAGATCCTGATCAGAAGTCCTAGTTAACCGTGGCTCTACTTCTGATCCACAGGAACTCTGAGGTAATAAATTTGGTTTTTTAAATTATTAAGTTTGTGATAATTTGTTACATAACAACAGAAAACTAGCATACTTTAAAAAATACTAAACTACAAAAAGATCTATGTTTACCTAATTAGCCAAAAGAATTCTAGTCATGGGAGAAGGTTTTCAGTAGATCTCTGGTGGTGGTCATGGAAATAGTGGCAATTGCAGGAACACCTCTGGTGTGTGACCAACAGCAATAGTATCATAAGTGGAACAGTGATTGATTTCCACTTGCAGCAATGACTGAATTAAAGAAAGCAATAGCAAACTAGGACAGTAACTAAGGAGTAAGAAAATAGGAAAGAGAAGAGTTTGAAAACATGGAGTCTTTGTAACAATACAGTAGGAGGACCTAAAACATATATATTTGCTACTTTTATTTAAGGTATGATTAAGTCAAAGATGGTATAAACCTGCAAAGGGGCTATATTAATTAATGATATTTTACTCTACATATTAAAGAGTAAGGAATCAAGGGAATAAGATGTGGAAAAGTAGTTTATGACATAGAGTAAGAAGTCAAAAAAGTTCTGGAGTTTGGGATGTTGCCTAGCAACTAGGATGTCGTTCCACAGTCTTTGGATTTAATTGAACTTATGAAGTTTTGTTGCAAACAGACACAGGGAGGTAAGCTCAGAAAATATAAAAATTAATGTACCTTTAGCAAGGCTTTAGGCAGACCTGATAGATTTTCAAGATAAAACAACTCTGTTTGCTATTATTCTGACATAGCTTAGTTCTTTTCCTCTATTTCTATTACCTTTATATCTCCTCTTTTAGTGTTTACTTGTTTGTCAGATAATTTCCTCACTTATATCTTCCTCAAATGACTTTTCTAACCTGGATAAACCATAATAATAATTTCATTCCCTTTGTTGTTGATTGAGTTACCAAACACTGACCCGTAAGACAGGAAGTCAAGTTTTCTGGAGGATTCTGGAAGGATTCTTGAGGGATTCTGGAGTTGTCTAGAAGGATTCTTTCTCATACAAAAAATTGAATAGCCAGAGAAGAAATGGCTGATTTTCTTGTTACAGGTGCTGTTGGTAGTGGGTTGTAGTTGTTAAATTGTTGTAGCCATTTTGCTTCTGGCTTGAGAATAATGCCATGCATAGTTCATTATTCACTGGGAAGTGGAGCTGGAGCTTTAACATGTAGCCCCTGACTATACCTGCTTCTGAATTTTTTATGTAAGGAAATATAATTTTCTAGTTATTCAATCCAGTTTAGGACAGGTCGTTGTATTAGTCTGTTTTCATACTGCTCATAAAGACATACCTGAGACTAGGCAACTTACAAAAGAAAGAGGTTTAATTAGACTTACAGTTTCTCATGGCTGGGGAGGCCTAACAATCATGGAAGAAGGCAAGGAGGAGCAAGTTACATTTTACATGGATGGCAGCAGGCAAAAGGAGAGATGACTTGTGCAGGGGAACTCTTCTTTTAAAACCATCACATTTAGTGAGACTTATTCACTATCACGAGGAAAGCATGGGAAAGTCATGATTCAATTACCTCCCAGAGGGTCCTTCCCACCACATGTGGGAATTCAACAGGAGATTTGCATGGGGACACAGCCAAACCATATCTTTCTGACCCAGCCCCTCCCAAATCTCATGTCCTCACATTTCAAAACCAATTATGCCTTCCCAACAGTCCTCCAAAGTCTTAACTCATTTCAGCATTAACTCAAAAGTCTGCAGTCCAAAGTCTCATCTGAGACTTTCTCAGTGTGAACTTTATTGCCCATATCACTATCAGGCTTTTGGTCAAAACCATTCAACAAGTCTCTAGAAAGTTCCAAACTTTCCCACATTTTCTTCTCTTCTTCTGAGTCCCCCAGACTATACCAACCTCTGCCTGTTACCCAGTTCCAAATTTGCTTCCATAGTTTTGGGTATCTTTTCAGGAGAACCCTACCCCTGGTACCAATTTACTGTATTAGTCTGTTTTCATGCTGCTGATAGAGACATACCCAGGAGTGGGTAATTTACAAAAGAAAGAGGTTTAATTGGACTTACAGTTCCACATGGCTGGGGAGGCCTAACAATCATGGCAGAAGGCAAGGAGGAGGAAGTCACATCTTACATGGATGGCGGCAGGCAAAAAGAGAGATGACTTGTGGAGGGGGTCTCCTCTTTTCAAAACTACTAGATCTCATGAGACTTATTCACTATCATAAGAAAAGCACAGGAAAGACTTTCACTCATGATTCAATTACCTCCAACTGGGTCCCTCCTACAAGACGTGGGAATTCAAGATGAGATTTGCATGGGGACACAGTCAAACCATATCAGTAGTCTATTAGCTTCAGTTAGAAAGCATTGAAACATGTAATACTCCAAATGTCTTTTGGCCTTTAAACTATTTTTGTAATAGGTAGGATTCATCATAGGTGACTGCCTCCTTCTTATCAACTTTCACATCAGAATTTGATTCCTGGGATAGTCAGATGTAGCCAGAGATACAGATTCTCGTTACAAAATCATGGTAACTTACATAAAAGACAAGCATACAGCTGTATTGCACAGAAGTGAGCACTGAGTTTGGCAGAATGTTTGAGATATCATGACCTGTTCAGGAAAAATACTTCATCGGAGAACCCCAAAAATCGAAAGATGAACTTGTCTCATTTAGTTAGTTTGCTCTACGTTGGTCCCTAATAGGAAACCTCAAAGTAAGACAAAGAGAATATGGTCTTACCCCACTGAGGCTATTACAATGGTCTGTAATGAAAAATAAACATTTCTCTAGTTAAGTTTTGTTTTGCCTTTGATGACGGAAATGCACTTTCAGATCAGCTAATATGTTAAAATCTATAATAGGAGAGTCGAAATACAGAGATAGATTACCCACAATATTTGCATGTTTATTTAAATTAAAAGGAAAAACACTACAAACCAATATAAACCAAATATCAAGACTATATTTTTTAAATATTCTGAATTACTGAGCAATTTTTATCACTTCTACAAAGAACTATACAAACTTTACATATTGTCTTCAAAATAAAAGCTACTCAAGTTTTTTTTCTAGAAGTTTTAGGTCATCAATTCCAACTGAAGCCAGCACTTCTTAAATTATAAGAATGAAATAAAATAAGGAGCTCATTTTCTGCTTTACACAACAGAAAATGAGACCTAAGAATAAACTGGTCATCTAGGTATCAGCATGAAATGTTTCAGAAAGGGACATGTCTCTCTTTCTTCTCCTCCTGTTTTTTTTAAATGACTATACATGATAGAACAATGAATTTGTGAATTTGAAATGTTTCAGTTTGTTGAAAGAAAGAATCACTACAAATTTTACCTGATAAAATGATTATTCAAAACCCGAGAGACATTTCAAATAATAAGACGGCTTTGATAAATAAGTGTATATTAAAAAAACAGGTACTTTCTACAAGACAGTTATTCTTTTAATATGTTGTTTTCATTATTTTCCAGCAGAAAAAGAGACTGCCGGAATGCTAACTAATATCAGTTTGGTCTGGTATTTTCCAACAGATGTATCTGAAAGACAAACATTACATAAACCCATACATATCAGTGGAAGATGAGAAAAATGATGCTTAGGGCAATCTGATGGTATCCTCTAGTATACAAAGCTGTTTGTATCTCTTTTTTGATTATTTTTATGTCCCAATTATTACACCCATTAGTGCCCTTAGGATAAAGCAACACAAAACAAAACACAACAAAGACCCGTCTGTCTGAAAATGGCAGACAGGTCTTTGAGGTTATAGATGGATTTATTGGTTCTCTGTTTCTAAATTCCTCAAAAGGACCTGAGCAATTTACTGCCTGAAAAATGTTGAGGACTGAGCACCTAGAGGCCTTTAATAATGATGATGGTAGGAAAGCTATGGAGTTAATTTTCAATGTGAATTATATTGAGTACTCAGGCTCAGAATGAAACTCCTCTGGTGAAAGAAAGGGAAATACAACATTTCATAAAGAGGTTATAAAATGTTTGTTAGATTCTGTGTGTAAGAGGTATCAACAACTATAAGAAATAATGCCTCATTCAGGCTCCAGTGAACAATATGAAATATGTCTCAATACCTATTTTTTGTTTTCATTTTTATACTTGATATGATAATTTAAAGAACTAGCATAACAAGGATAGGTTTTTTCTTCTTTTTGAATAAACAGTATGGTCCTCTCTTGCACTAAAAATAATCTGATTTTGTGACTCTCCTAAATAAAAATAGGATGAATCATTCAAAATTTCTAACTTAAATAAATGGCTTTTCATGTCCACAGATGAATATTTAACAGTAAATTCTTGAATGATCATTCTACCATTTATTACTTTTTATTCAATAATATTAATTGAACTTCTATGTGCTAAGCAGAGTACTAGGAGCCAATGACTAAAAAGTGATAAACATACATGTGGCTTATTTATGTGCACTTTTTGGTGCTTAGGATGTTTTAAGAGAAACCAATAAATAAATAAGAACTAAACAGGCAGTCAAGACAGTGTGTTAAATGCTCTAACAGGAGAAGCACCTATTTCTAGTTGAATTAAACCACATGATTTTTTTTTCAAAGCACTTAGCTCTCAAAGGCTCAACTACTTTATCCATAAAATAGGGATTATAATTTATTACCTGGGTGAAAAAAATAAGTGAAGCAGATGCTTTCCCGGGACCTTTTGCCATCCTAACATTTATGATTCAATGAAATAATAATTTCCTGGAAATTGTTTAAAATATAAAATATATGCCAACCACCCAGCTCCCCAAAAATCACAGAAAAAAAATAATCAAGGACACGGAGTCTGACACTATGACCTTTTTTTTCCTTTATGATCTTCCTGGGAGAGGTCTATTTGGCATATAGAGATTCACAGTAAGAATGTAGCGGTGATTGGTAATGCTAATTTGCCATAACATTTTAGTTTTACCAGATGGCTCCATGGTTATCCTGGTTCTGGTTACCAGATGAAGCTAAAGTTTCCCCTTTTATGGATAAGCAGTAGGTATTTTTTAACATGACAACATTTCTTATTAGTATCTAATATTAGTATTCCTCTGAACAAATTCCATAAAGCAGTAAAAGAAATTACTGGGAAAAATTATGAGATTTCTCTAGGTCATGAATATCTTATGAAGCTTTCAAAACAGTATCGGGAAAGAAAGCTGATATAAAAAAGGAACTGGATACACTTCCAAAGAAGGTACTAATAACTGACATTGGTAGATTTGACATTTTAGCACATATCAAACTTTGTATCAGAGTTTGCAGAATATGGTACTAGCTCTGTGCATTTGCCATGTCTTCAAATAAAAGATAATACATGAATGACAACTGCCAATATGTTACTGCATTTTTGTATTTTAAATTTTCTCATTTACATTTTTCTTCCCATATTTAATTTAAACAATATTTGAGAATATAATTTTAAAATCCACCCCCAAGTAGGCTAGAATGTCACGTATCTAGAATGATTGACATGGATTGCAATATTACTGAGACAGAAGAACACTGGCTAGTCAGTCAATTTTACAGTTAATTTAAAAAATATATTAATTTTCCTACAAAGGGATGAGATAATTCAAGTTAGTAATGTGGTATCATTATCACCATCATTACTATAGGAATAAAGAAATTGGAGTAGATGACAACTTAGGTCATTTCAAGTGATAATAGCTTTTGGTAGTTATAACTTTATCATAATGCTATAAATTAAATGAAACACTGTATGTAAAGATGATTTGAAAATTATAGCATTCTGTATAAAAGTACATTTCAGGCCATCTGATGGCCAGCTGCTAGTTGATCAGTTAATTCAAACAAATGGTCAATTCAGTCTCTTAAAATAGCTTTACTTCTTTTTATAAAAATGGTTAGCTATGTTACTGTAATGACTGATTTTTAAGATATTGTTAGGGTACTGTTATCACATTATTTTTGAGTTCAGAGCTGAAGTCTTATAGGTCAGAGCGTGAAGACACTAAGCAGTATCACCCCTAAGCGTTCTCTAGTTAGACAAATCTAACTGCAGATGATCCTCGCCTTACCATGGGGTTATGTCCCTATAAGTCCATTGTTAACTTGAAAAGATCCTAAGTCAAACTCTCATAACGTGAGGACCACCCGTACTACAGAATGGTTGGAAATGGATGTGAAAGAACTAGTGATCCAAACAGGATGGCATTTTCCTTCTGACTGAGGGAAAAAGAGAACCCATGAAAGAACTGCCGTTTAGGGTAGAAAGACTGTTGGTCCATGGTTATGTTGGGAGTATATTTGGGAATCTACTGTACCACTCAGGGAATCATTTAACTAAACAAATGATTGCTACCTTTCCTTCAGATTGCTAGAAGGATAAAAGCTGTCATTTATTAAGCCCCTACTTGGTATGAGACACCTGTTTATATGTGTGTTATATTATTTATCAATTTATTTAACAATATGGGCCTATGATATGAAAGACACTGTTCGTGGCATTGAAAATACAGCAATGACTGATATAAACAAGATTTTATTTTCATGGGGCTTACAATCAAGTGGAACTAAATTTTTTTAAAAAAGGAAAATTAAGGTAATTTCTGATGTCATCAGTAGTAAGGGGAAATAATATTGTAATTTTGTGGAATGACCAGGGCAACTTGGATCAGTGGAGTCAGAAGGTTACATTTGTTACAGAGCTGAGGAATGAAAAAAGAGTAGAGTAATACTGTCAAAACAAAACAAAACGAAAATAAGAATTAAACTGCATCTACTTTTGCTGCAGAATTCCATGATAAGGGCAGAAAAAGTGTCATGAGATTTAATAAAACAGAGATCATGGCAAACTTTGAGAAGATATGATTACAATTGAAACGGCTGAGAATGAAGAGATGGAAGTAGAGAGAGTGTACAGAAAACTCTCAATTAGTTTGGCTATGAAATAAAACTGGTAGTAGAAGGAGAGAAATTGGTGCCCAAGAAGTAGCATTTTAGTGTTGTGAGATTAGAGTATAATGATAGGCATAATCTTGAAGTATTAATAATACAGATAATGATAATAATGCAAAAATAACAATGATGGCTTATAATATGCAAGATATTTTTCTAAATGCTTTACCTGAATTATTTAAATTTATCACCACAACATATTTTCAAAAAAGGTATACTATATTGCATCTTGTTTTACAGAAATCTGAAAGAGTGAGATGAACTACTTTCCAAGGTTTTACACACAGTAAATGGCAAAGTAGTAATTCAAACCCACAAAATTTGAATATTGACACTCAAAGCACCCTAAATATAAAAACCTCCTCTCATAGACCACTGCAAAATCAACAAATTCCAATCTCTCTAAAGTTATCCAACACTGCATTTGTTTTGGGGTGAAGAAAAGGGGAAGTGAGTAAGGGAAATCATTACATAAAAATTACCAGCCCTAATATACATACCTGGTTATATTTCAGGAAGCCTGTGTAGTCTTTTGAATTGAAATCTCCCTATTTTTTAGTTACGGGGCTGTGGCTAAATTCCAACATTTCTGAGCGTTAGTTTTCATTTTATAAAATTGAGACATTAATGATTCTTTCAGTGGATTTTTGAGAAGTAAACTACGTCATATATGTACAGGTGTTTTCTCAGCTATAATGTGTTATACTTCAGTAACATAGCATGACGGTTTTTACTATGATTACTATTGCTATGGTTGAGTGCTGGACTATGGCAGCCATTTCTGAATTTTACCTCCTTTGCTGGATACTCCTCCCTTCCCTTATTGGAGAAAAAGAAAACAGGGTCTGACATCTATGTAATAAGTCACCTGGATTATCTTTCCTTCTGTAGGTTGGGTTCCACTAACAGGAGGCATAAGTAGGTGAGTACGAGTTAGAGAGAAAGGATATTCTCTCCTGCCTGGAAGTTTTGAAATAGCTCTTGAGTTTTTTACAAAAACCATAAGTCCTGTATGTATCTTTGGTTCAGTTAATCATTCCCTCCTCTTTCCCCCTTTAAGACTAGGGGTGGGGACATCTTTCTACTTATTGGTTCCCTATGCCTGTTTTTACCTTGGTCTCTTCATTAAACACTCTTCAATTACCCTTTCTGACTACAACAAGTTTTTTTTTTTTTTTTTTTTTTTTTTTTGCCTAGATCCTGTCTGATAATCTTGTCCCTGAACAACTCTCATGGTGATATTCTCAAGGTCTTCTTTTTGTTTTGTTTTGTTTTGTTTTTGTTTTTCCTGAAGTGGATTTTAATCTTTTTCCCGTGGCTCCTTTTAATAACCATCCTGTCCAGAGCATCTTGGTATTTTAAGTGTTGATTCCATTTAAAAACAAAAAGCAAAGTCACACAAAACTGTCAACCATAACTTGTGATAAGCATGAAAAAGCCAACATTAAAATCTAAGTTAAGTATAAACAAAAGTTATCAACAGTATTAATTACACATGTTGTAAAGACCTTCTAGATTTTGTATCCTGTTTCATTATATCCTCAGATAAGCAGAAGGTGTAAATGCTTACATGGTTAAAACTACCAGCTTTTCCTTAGTGAATTGCTTTTTAAAAGATATTTAATAAACCCTGATATAAATTATTCTTCTATTTTATCTACTAAAATATAATCTTTTATATTTAATTATATTAATATACATTAAATATGTTTAATTATTAAATATTTCTATTGAATATATACTGTTATTTATTATATTCTTTTTTATATTTAATTATTTAATCAAAGTAAAATGAATATTGTATTGTCATGTGAAGTAGGACTCAAGTGTCATTTTTTTCAGCAGTAATTACCTATTGTCTTACTACAATTTATTTAGTAGTTTATGTTTTCCCCACTTTGTATACAATATCAGCTCTATCATAAACTAAATTTCCATATGCCTATTCTTTCCATTGGTTAATTTTTCTGTCCTTACTCACACCACCATTTTAATATAGACCTTTAATAAGTCCTGATAGCTGTTTGGACACATCTACTAAACCTTGTTTGTTTTCCTTAAGAATGCCTCGCTATTCATGATGCTTTGTGTTCCCAGCCACATTTTAAAGTTAGACTGTCAGCTACTATATAAACATGTTGGCATTTTAATTTGAATTGCTTTAAACCTATTAATTATTTTGGGACGACTGACATCATTGTGATACTGAAACTTTTAATATCTCCTATTTATGTAAATGTTCTTTACCAGCTTTAAATAATGTCTCATAATTTTCTGAGTCTTATAAATATTTACACATCTAGGTATCTCATTTTGTTTTGCTACTGCAATCTGTAGGTTTAGAAAAATTATATACTCTATTAATACACTTGAGTATTAATTTGAATCCAGTTGCTAAATCTTCTCATTAAATATAATAATTCATTTGCAGCTTTTCTTATGTTTTCTATGAAATCTATTTGTATATTTTTCTATGTAGATAATAATACCATCACAAATAAAGCATATGTTTTCTAGCATCCTGGCAGTTTTCATATGAATAATTATAATGTCATTTAGTTCTATTTTTAACTTCCACTTTGATTTCTTCTCAGACAAGTAACTTATTTTGAACTTTTAAAAACAGCCATTGTTATTTTTGCACCTTATTCCTAATTTTATATCGTTTCTTTATTAATATTTTCAAGAATTATGTATTTAAAAATATAATATCAGTAAAGGTACAGTCACGAGGCTGTAACCATCTGTTATTTGACAGGGAAACTTCAAAATAAAGAATTACTTAGTACAATACAAAATGATTAACTACCAAAGAATTGAAACAAAGCTTTAAGGGGCCCCTTTACTAACTAAATAATGGTGCGTCTCCTGAATGCTACTTTCTCAATAAACGGAAGCATCATTTATCCTGAGGACCAATTTAGAAACCTCTATTATTTTTATAAACCATTTATTCTCATCTTATCAAGTCATCAAATAGTGAAGATTCTAGGCCCATCCAATCAAGTTTTCACATTGCCACCTAAGTAATATTTTAGAAATGCAAGTTTGATCATTTCTCTCTATTGTTTACAATCGTTCAATGGCTCCTTCTTCCCTTGAAGACAGAGATCTTTAATCTGCCATAAAAGAATCTCCAATGTCTGGCTGAACCTGTTTTATTACCCACTTTCTGCCTTTTCTGCACTGAATTACTTGCCATGTACTAATGCACAACAGGCTTAGGTATGTATATGTCCTACAAACTATCTTTCACAAAATTTTTACATGTATTGGCTCTTTGTATACTCAACATGGAGAAGTTTCACTCTTTTCCCCAAGTCTCTTTTCTGATAAACTTATACTTGACTTGTTCTGTTACTATCTTCAATTTAAGTTAAGCTGTTTGCTCAAGGTTATATATAGAAAGTTATAGATTCAATTGTACTGCTTAGTTTTCTGGTCTTTTAACTAAGCTATTATCTGAAGGACAGAGAGACTCCACATCAGAGCATGCATAATGGAGAAGTAATTCTAAAGGACACTGTTAAGAATTTCACGTGTTTTAAAAAAAAGCACAGCTTCTTAAAAAATTAAAATTGTACTCACTCAGAAACTCAATATGTAATATCTACTCTTCTTCCAGCTTCCTGGGTGTAGCAGTTTGAAAAAAAAAGAGCTGTATTTGTTGTCCTTATAGTATCAGAAACAATACAAACCTGCATGCCTAACAAATCATTTGTGGGATAATGGCAACCGGGTGGACAGCTTAAGAAAAACAGGAAACAATCCTCATCATACTTTAAATACTAATCAAAACAATTTTTCTGTAGGAAGACTTATGGTGAAGCTAAGATCAACAAAATGAGTCATATCCGGTCCAGAACGAGCCAGGCATACAGGAGAAGAAAGTGTCAATTTAGGACTCATTCTACTACAGGGAGGAAGGTTCTGTAGTTATGACAAAAATAAATTATATAAAGCATAACAGAATCTTATGATATATCCTTATAAAAGACCTAACTATTCCAAAATTTCATGACTTTATCATTTCATCATATTTATCACATCCTTGCAGGATTATTTGTCCATGCAAAGCCAGTAAAAACAGGCGATCATTTAGCTGTATAATCTGATTTTGAAACCACATTATTTTCCCCTCTTTGTAGTGGGGAAATTTCATTTTGTGATGTTTAAGAGGTTAAGCTCTATTAGTTACACATAGCTTTACACCTCAACTGTGACATTTGCCAAATGTTGACCTTGGGCAACTTGCTTAACTAAGATTATTTCCCTGCTTCTGTACATGCAAATAATTATATCTATGCTATATGATTGCAATAAGGATATGGCATAAGGATGACTAAAATTGAATATCAATTAAAAAGTGATAAAAAAGTAAAAAAGAAATTAAAACTAGCTTATAGAAAAGGAAATGTATTTACTGGTTCTCATAACTCTTAGGTATAGCAATAGCTTTACTTCAGGTGATGCCTGACCCAGGTTTCAAGCAATGTTACCAGGACTCGATTATACTCTACCCAGTCTAGCACATTTCCCTTATGCCAGTTGCATTCACAGCTTTCCCTCCATTTATCATATAAAAATACTTCCATAGGTTTTCATATCCTTTCCTACTTATCCTGTAGAAAGTTTGGTAAAAATATAGATCTTGGTTTTAGGCATGTGTAGCAAAAGTTATAAAATACATATTGATTGAACTGTTTTAGATTATATGTGGTCTTGGAACCATTCACCACAACCATTCACCACAACCAATAAGATTGACTTGGGCCTGAATCACATTGTCCATCCTTGGAGAGGGTGGTTGACCACTATCCTTCTTAGATATTGTAAACTGAGAGCGTGAAATGAATCCCTGAATAGAAATTAGATGGGGAGAGAAAGCCATTCTAGAAGAGTTAATAGATGCCAGGAAGGGGCTGGTGAGTAAACAAAAACTTCCTATTTTCTATAAAGAGGTTAACTTTGTAACTGCATATCTGACAGGTCTCAGTATGCAGCACTATCAAATAACAACCAATCAAACAAACAAGCAAATCAAACACTACTCTTTATTTGTAACACTTCATCCTCCCTGAAATTTTTGGTTTTAAGAATAATGATCATAAGCAGCAGACTTCTTTAGTTTTGACTAGATTTTCATTGAGGTTTTTCTTGTGGTTAGTAGGGTAGCATTTATGATTCTCTTCCTTAAACAATGAAGATCATCAAATAAAAAACATAAATAAAAATAAAAAGCCTTCATTTCTAATATATAGGAAATAATATGTTATTCTTCTAAATTATATTGGATTGGATAAATAAAGAAGATTAAATCAAATAATTGCTGGGGTTCAATAACAGGATCATTCATAAATAATGTTCAACTGAGTGAAAGCACAAGGGAGTCCGATAGGTTCCACTCATCTAGGGCAAGTTAAATGGGAGGAAGTAAAACCAGTCTTACAATGATGGTGGCAAGTTGCCCTAAATCTGTCTGTGAAAGGTATTCAAAGGAAAACTTTAGACAAATTAAATTTAACAGAGTTTAACTGAGCAAAGAATGATTCACAAATCGGACAGCCCCTGAACCAGAATAGGTTCAGAAAGACAGAAAAAAAAGTGATGTACAGAAAAGAGAAGTGAGGCACAGAAACAACTGGCTTGGTTACAGCCCAGTGTTTGCCTCATTTGAATGCTATTTGAACAGTTGGTTATAATATGGACAGAAGGCAGGGAAATACTGGGTAGAAGAGAGCGGTCCCTGGCAAAGGCCCTACCCTCAAGCATGGAAACTCACGGCCCTAAATGGGAACAGGCATTCCTGTTTTCATGTCCAATGTTATTTCTTCCAAGACCACTCTGGCCCACCATGCCAGGGGACAGTCAGAGAGGAGATCAGTTGCGGGATGGAGGAACTCCAGGGAAAGATCATTTTCCCACTCCATTTGCTTTCCAGCCCCCTATCCATGCCACTGAGAGCCACCTCCATCACTCACCGTCCCTCCCTGCATTCACCATCCTTCAAGTCCACGTGACCTGATTCTCCCTGGGTGCTGGACAAGGACCTAGGTACCAAGAGGTCAGGGTGTAAAAGACTGTCACCCTGACTTTCCACTGAGCTGGTTTAACACTTAATCAGTGGACAGCAAATGCTAAAAGAACATTAATTGTAACACACCTCAAGACTCTACCGTGGGGTTGGAGCCCAAAAGCGCTCACTTCGGCTTCTGCACTTGTGCACCTGGCATGCTCCCCCTCCCACAGGGATTTGAGTGCACAGCAGCCAAGGAAACTAGCCACACCCCTGTTGCAAGTCCCACAAGGGAGTCAGGGAACTTTCTTGCTTCAGTCACCTGTGAGTAGTTGCAGTGTAGCTTCTGTGATTGACTGAGACAGGGCTACTTGTTACAAGAGTAGGCCACTTACATATTGAGTTAGGTTACTGCTCACTATGTTCAGAGAAATCTTCAGGCCAAACTAATAAGGAGGCAGCTTTAAGCTAAATTTGATTTAACAAAAGGCGGCCATGATAAGCTGATTCTTCACTAACCTGCTTTTCCTAGCCTTATATATATCAATTTGTTGCAGCTTTCAAGAACATTTTCCGGTTCAGCTTGGATTACACACACCTCTAGATGTTGCGACTTAGTGTTGTAACTTGCCACTCACATAAAAAATGACATGGTTTCTCCAACTCGATGTCTTCAACTATTTTTATCCCAAAGATCCAGTGTCAGTTTCTGGAAAGCCTGCTATGATGTGGAGGTAGTGTAGAGCAATATGTGTTCATTAAAAAGTATTTTTAAATCTCCCGGTTTATGACAGAACAGATATAGTAATTTCGTGTTTCTAATTGCCTGATATTCTGGGTATCCTGACTCAATAGAGACTGTTGTGTAAAGAAATTGGAAGGATTTTATTTGTAATAAGTAACTAATAGAGTTGGTTAAGACTTTAGCTCCTATGATATTTGTAGATTTTAAGTACAGTACTGCTATAAATGAAATTTCAGTTACCCTAGTTATACAGCACGGTTTCAAACACAACCAAAAGGAATTCATTGAAACCTAACCACTATTAGTATGTTTATGCAGATAATGAAATTTTTGAGATTTTAAATATCTCTTACCTTTGGTATTAGGAGAAATGTGGGAAACAGTTTGTGAACTTATAAATACTTTAGGATGCTGGATTCTGTTTTAGGACCAACTTGAGAGAGATAATTTGTCCTATTTTGGCTAAAATGTAACTTCTGTAGGATAAAACATATCAAGATTCAGGCAGAAAAGAAAAATGGCAAGAAAAGGTTCTTACTTGTTATTTTCATAGTTTCTTAAAGGAAAATAAGCATTTCCTTAGATTCTAAGAAGTGCATATTGAACCATCATAGGATAAATCATTTAGTTGTGTTTTCAAGAGACACTTTCTCACTTTAACTTTCAGTCCCTGCCATGATTGCCTGGTTCCTCTCAAGGAGAGTTGAGAAGTGACTTTACTCAGGCTTTCCTCTGAGACTTAGAAGGTAAATAGTAGTTATCCTCTTTTTGTTCAAAAGACTTTAACTATTACCAAGTCTTGTTCCATGTGGAAAACAGCAGTGAAACATTAAGGAATTTTCAGTAATGTAAATGTTTCCTCACTGACTTTTTATTTGACGCCTTCAACACCAAGTTTTAACTTTGAACATTTAGATCTGCCACAACTAATTGTAAGTTTATAGAAGCTCTATCTTTATGAAGATTTCACTGTTCTGGGCCACTGAGGAACAATTTGGAGAAATTATTTCTTTCAGTACTGTGAAAAGGACTCAGGAGGACTGGAAGTAGAAAATTACCTCACATGGTTGAACATTGTACATGAAGGGAATAATTTGCTCATTTCAGTCCCTTCCAGGATCAGCTTAAGTACAAGAGGATATCTCATAGATTTATCCATTAGCATTAGCATACAGCACTGAGGAAAACTGCTAAAGTAAAAGTAGAATTTTGTAATTCAGCCCGGCCAATTAAAACCTACTATTATATTACCTTGCACTTTTACAAAAGCTTGTTTTTAAATATATTAAACTACCCTTTGGGTATTAATTAAAGAAGACACAGCTGGAGGCAGTGGCTCACGCCTGTAATCCCAGCACTTTAGGAGGCCGAGGAGAGTGGATTACCTGAGGTCAGGAGTTTGAGACCAGCCTGACCAACATGGAGAAACCCCATCTCTACTAAATTAAAAAAAAAAAAATTAGCTGGGCGTGGTGGTGCACGCCTGTAATCCCAGCTACTCGGGAGGCTGAGGCAGGAGAATTGCTTGAACCTGGGAGGCGGAGGTTGCAGTGAGCTGAGATGGTGCCATTGCACTCTAGCCTGGGCAGTAAGAGTGAAACTCCATCTCAAAACAAACAAACAAAAGAACACTCATGATTCACTTGAGAGACATCGTTTTTTATGCCAGGGCTATTGTTTTTATGTAAGAAACACCACGCAAAGAGAACCAAGTTGTCCCAGACACAAGAGCATAAACACAGTGCTCAACTGCAGTTTTCCTCTGTGTCTCTGTTGATTGCTCTACCTAAACTGCTTGTATCCTGGTCTTGCTTCCTGACATTGAAAACAAAATTCTACCAGCATGCTGCTGAGTCATAATGAAAGCATAAGCCATTAAAATCACCAGTCTTTTTTAAAATCTTAAACGTATTCTTGCTTTACCTTAATTTGTAAGAGTAACTACTATTCAATCAGGTTTCAGAACACGCTGTGAGATTGAACTTGTTTAGGTCAAACTGCATCAAGGAGGGCTTCAGAACAAAGACTTTCTGCCCTTAGCACACCTGGCTTCCCCTTCCTTTGTAGCAGCCCACAGAGTAAGGCAGGAGTCTACGTTGTTTCCTTAGTGTGACTCTCACCCCAGCTGCTGAGTAGGAACAAAAGCATTTAAGAAAGATAAAAAGTGACTCTGACATTTTACCCAGATGTTGAGTAACAGCTAAAGACGGTACAAATAAAAATGTTTAATCATGGTTTTAAAGGGACAATATAAATATAACGGCATTTGACTTTTGGCAAAGGAAAAAAAAAGATTTTGACCTTTGTAATGGGCAATTCTTAACTTATCAAAAAAAGCAATACCTCTGCATTGTGTTGTGGGTTGGCTCTGGTCCAAAATGACTTCCTTCCAGCCAGTCTTTATAAAAATACAAGAGTAAAATGTTTATAATGAACTATTTTAAATACAAGAATGTGTCAAGTAACTCTAATTAAGCAGTTTTACATTGTTCATTAAGAGCCTCATCAAATATTTGGTTTTCTTCAGAAAATCTATCATATTATTTGTCCAAAATGAAGAATATTTAAATGATTCAATATATATTTTGACTTCTAAGATAGCTTACCATGCCAAGGCTTTTTAATGAAATGGCTAAAATATTTTTTAATATTCTAAAGTCAAATAAACAAAATAAAACGTTTCACAGATTCTCAATTAACCCATCCACCATTCTTTAAACCTGCAATTAATGACTTCTCTGACCTTCTTAATACTCTGTTCTCCTCCCATAACCTCATTAATAAATAATAGAAGTGACATTTTAGTGTTTTACATTAACGTACTAGAAGATACGGTCTTGTCAAAACACACATTAAAAAATAATTTTTTGCATCCTTAGAATTGGTTGAAATGTGTAGATAACCATTTTTTAATGATGTACCACTCTATATGTTCAATAAATTGTGAACGGAACCCTTTCTTAACTAATCCTCAGTTTCTGGGCATAGGTTTTCACAATAAATTTTTTTTCAAAAAATAAATTCAAGACTTGGAAAAAATGAAATATGGGCCAGGCGCGGTGGCTCATGCCTGTAATTCTAGCACTTTGGGAGGCTGAGGCAGGCAGATCACCTGATGTCAGGAGTTCGAGACCAGCCTGACCAACATGGTGAAACCCCATCTCTACTAAAAATACAAAATTAGCCAGGCGTGGTGGCACATGCCTGTAATCCCAGCTACTCAGGAGGCTGAGGCAGGAGAATCACTTGAACCTGGCAGGCAGCGGTTGCAATGAGCAGAGATCACGCCATTGCACTCCAGCCAGGGAAACAAGCAAGAAACTCCATCTCAAAAAAAAAAAAGAAAAATGAAATATGATGCATCACTCGTTCTCCCTGAATAAACACTACCCAGAGTTAATATTATTAAAAAAGCACTTTTGAAGTAATAATAACACGTAACTCTAAATCTCAGAAAGCCTAATTTTTCAGGCTCTGGCCATGGAGGATGAAATACCAATCTAGTTAAACCTACTTCATTAAACTGCTAAAAGATAGCTAGTACAAACAATTCTATAAAAACAACATTAATGATGAGATGCTGCCCTTGACTCTGAATCAGTGATTTTTAGTAAAAGAAAATGGAATTTTATTCAAGGCCTTATTTTTTACTGTGTGCCCTTACTAGAAATGGAACCAAAAGTAGGCTGTTAGACAGAAATCACTGGACATGAAATATGATTATTCATGGACTTGACATGGAATGCTCATTTGCCCAAAAGCACCATTGCCCCACATTCCTTCACATCCCTGTTTCCTTTCGCCTCCGCCTACTCCTCTGCATCCAGGTGAATCATTGCACGGTGGTGGGATTCTTATGTGCATTACAAAATACAAAAAAAAAAAGAAGGAAGAAGAATATTACAATCACTATTAAAAGAGAAGTGTTCCTTTTATGTACTTCACAATGAACTTTGATTCAGGATAGTGTTTTATTTGTCACATTGAATATCATTTATTCTAAACCTTTTAATGGAGAAATCTTGCTCATTGTGACAATCATAGCCTTCTTATGTCTTTTCCATGGACTGCCCTTCTCCTTCCTCCATCCCTCCACAACAGGTGCTTCTTAAAGAATGGACGGGGTCAATGATTGTCAACATAGAACAAGATATATAAAGGCATTTCTAGCAAAATACAGGGAACAAGACCTTCATTATTGAAAAGGCAGATTTTCCATGGAATTTACAGCATACAAAACTGGAGAAAGTGATTGTCTGTAGGAGGGTGGTGTTTGGAGCAGAGATGTGATGCTGGGATTGGCGGTTCGTGGACCCTCAACCCCAGATGGCCCTGATTTACCTAGAGCCAAAGCAGTATGCTGCTGAGAGAGAGCCTGTTCATTTTCCACTTGAATGAAATCAGAAAGCCCAGAAATCTCACAAGAAACTTGGGTCTCACAAGGTTTTAAACCAAATTTTGCAGATTCAGGAATGAAGTCAATCAAACTTGATAAAACTGTGTGCTTTGGGTTTTTCCCCCGACCTCTTCAAATGAACCATCTGTGCTATTATATCAAGAACAGGGAGAGAACCATGTCTTTTTCAACCTGTCTCAGATCTCTCTCGTTAGCAATAACCATAGGCAAAGCTATTTTAAATACATTCTGCTGAAGGTGGGAAACATCATTGACCTCTTTCCCTCTTCACTCTTGCTTGCTTCTTGACCATATAGTCTGATGACTCCTTGATAGGCATCCTGTTTTTTCACTACTCCCATGAACTGTGTTAAATGACATGGAGCTTGTCAGTGTGTTGCCTCAGGAAAAGGTGCCATGTACTCGTTGACATTGGACCTGTTATATGCTATTTGATGGGATCTGAGCTTTATTCAGTTTCAACTGGCAGGTCTTCCAGAGAACAGCAGGCATAGAATTAAATGTGTGATAGAGACAGTTGCTCTGCTCTGTTAGCAGGGCACTTAAAATTACTCCATTTGTCTTTAATTAAACCCCATTTGATTTCCTTCAACTTTTTAAAGATCTGATTAAATATTTAAATTTTGTATTTATTCTGAAATTATTCATGCATTTTGTCTTAGCCAAAATACTAGTTTTTTTGGAGTTAGACACTCAAATACTGAAACATTTCTCTTTTTCCATTTGGAATTTGCTGTGACATAATCATTGTTTGATGGATCAAAATGTTTAATACATCTAGTTATATTTAACATGTCATAATTTTTCCCTCAGCCTTCATCTCATTTTTTTCTCATCCATTGAACATGAAGCCCTATGTAAGTATAGTCCAAGAAATAAAATTGTGCTTGCTATGTACCAGCCATTGTTTTAAGCCCTTTAACATGTATTTAATCATGTAACCCTCCTAACAACCTAATAAGTAGGTATTAATTCTATCCACCACATGGAGGTTAAATACTTCGACCAAGGTCACAGTCTAGTGAGGGCAAGAGTTCCATCCAAGCAGCTCAGCTACAGAATCTGCACCCTTAAGCATTATACTGTGCTTACTCTCCAGCCTCATAATTTCTTTCAGGGATAATTTATTTTAGGCTGTTGTAAAATGTCCTGGGAGATTTTGTATTGTGTAGAAACCTGTTACGGAAGTATATAATTCTCTTGTGTTCCTTTAAATGGCTGATTGCACTGGAGCTACTTCTTGCTCAGTTAAAATGTCTTAAAATGATGAAATGCTAAAGGAAAGTTTCTGTCACAAACACATTCCATTTAAAAAATACATGTACCGACTCCACTTTTACAAACAGTGCAATGTGACTTCTTTTTTCCAGATTATTTTAGACAAACATCAAAACCAGCAAGACAATAGATAAGTTGATTGACTCAAAAGTGGTGTGTTTTGAAGAGAGGGGGAAGTAAATGTGTACTGTCTAACCTTCATTCAAATAATTTCTGAGACATTTGTTGTTATTGAAGCAGTAGGGGGAAGAAAGAATTTCAGATGAGGTGGTTAAAATTACAGTTCTGACTGACTTGACTGCTCTTACTATGCTATTTAGAAAGATAATAAGTTGCCACCAAATGTGTTGTGATTTCATGATGGATGCTTGCTTTTGATTTGTTGGTTGAGTCTTCCATCTGGTGGCAGAATTTGTCTTGAATGCCACTACGGGGGAAGACTCTAGATCCGACATTAGCCACAAGTAGTGTTTCCTAAACCTAAGGCCTTCAGAATAAGTTCTCTTTTATTTAAAATTCATCTTTAGAAATATTAAATATTTTTCTCTTATTATGGCTGAGGGAATAATTATTTCCTAAAGATTTGAAACTGTAGGTATTTTATACCATATTGTTGGTGTTTCTTTGCAAGTATTTCTTAAATTGTGGTGGGGTATCAACTCATCAATTTTGGCATGGCTTATAAAAGGCAGATTCCTGAGCTTCATCCTAGACCTGCTTATTACTTATTAGAATTCTCTGAAATGAGACTCAAGGACCAATACTTGAAATGAATATCCCAGGTAGTTTTTATACACAAAACACTAGGGGGGTTGGAGAAAAGGGGGCTTAACTTAGGCTTTTTTAAAGCCATATTACTAGTATTATTCTCAGGTAAGGGAGAACTTTAAAATGCTAAATAAATGAAAATTATTACAGAAGTATGATTCAACTAAAGAGGTCCATCTTCTCAAAAGGATCTTGTAGACAAGACCATTGTCTGTACCTGCCCACAGCCATCAGTTTCCCTAGCCTGAAACATTCCTTCCATAACATCTTCAAACACTTTTAGAGGTAAAGTATAAAATAATTATTTATTTATATACAAACATATGTGTGTATATAATATGTATCTATGTATGTGTGCATGTGTGTGTATAATATAGACTAAGTTTATTCTCAAAATATACTGTAGTTTTTCAAAAAATGATGTGACATTTGTTTTTAAAAATTACTTCCTATTTACCAGAACTTCCAGCTGGCACTATACTTTGTAGTAGCTGGCACTAAATTCTTGAACCCTGCACATAAATTAGAATGTAAATCCAAATGTTTGAAAGGGGTCTGCCAATCAAAAAATCTTTTGAGTATATAGACAGTCTTTTTCTTATCTCCTATTGGACAGAGGACCTGAGCTATACTTGTTTTAGCTGGAAGTCATTCCTTGTTTCTCTTACATGGTTAAATTATAAACAGCAGTTGCTTAAAGTGATAAAAACACATTCACATCAACGTGAATTTTAAAACGTGGGGAGGAGTTTCCATTCTCATCTACCTGTCTCAAGAAATAATGCAAAAGAATATACAAAGATATTTTACCTTTAACAGCAATAACAAAATGATGGAAAATCATCTAACTTTAATAATAATAACAAAATAATAGAAAACCATCTTTAACTATAATAACAAAATAATAGCAAACCATATTGTTTTGCTCACATTGATCTCTCTGATTGAAATGCCCTTTATAAACATTTTGCTAGTGCTTCCCACACATTGTTATTTTACTGCTATTGCATGCCAGTCTAACTAGAACATTCCCCTAAGGCTTTCTCAAATAATATTATAAGTCATCTTGCCTAGTTCAGAGGCAGCTGATTGTAGCCAGTCTTGAACTGTAGAGATACTACAGTTCCCCTCATTGTTTACTTTTTATTTTCACAGATATAATGGAAACAAAATTCAGAAACATAGTTTTGAAATGAAAATTTCCACATGTCAATATTCAGAGGACATGTTAATATTCAGAGGACATGTTTTGGTAAATGCTTAGAAAATTAAAACTACAGAGTCATTTTAATTAAAACTACAGAGTAATATTGTAATGTTTGTATCAGTTGACACTTAATGGATAGATACTCTAGAAAGATAAAACAATATGTAAAGATTAAACTGTATTATTGTGGATCTCCTAGACTGGGAGCTTCTTGAAAGATTTTCTCACTTCTCTTTGTCTACCCATGCAGTACAGCACAATGTCTAGATCTCAGAATACAGACGCAGAAAAAATGAGTCTGTTAACTAGTTCAATTTATTGTGTGTTTGGCTAAGCTGCTTCAGTTTTCTCATGTATGAAATGGGAGTAAATATAGTACTTATCTCATGAGGGTTGGTAAGCCCCAAGACACAATAAACAGGTAACTCAGCATTTTTCTTAAAATGTTCTAAGTTTTCAACATTGATTATTATTATTTATCAATAGAACATAGATGAGGTTAATATTTTAATTAAGGTGAGTTTAAGACTGTCAGATGCACTCTCTAATCTGTCTTGGCTTTGTTTTTCTCCAAATATATTGTTTCCATATTCCTTTACTCACCTCGATCTCTCTGATTAAAATCCCCTTTATATACAGTTTACTAGTACTCTCCATGAAGAAAAATTCTTACTCATTGAGAAATGGAAGACAAGGATAAGATAATAAGGAAAATTACATTCTCAGAGATTTGAATGCTGAAATCAGCAGGTAATATATGACAATAGAGAAAGCTATCCCGAAGGTGCGTAGGTCAACAATACTTGAGCCTAACTCAGTAGTTCCTAAAAGAAAGCAATTTTTGCTGCTAACCTAACATTTCACAATGTCTGGAGACATTTACAGTTCTCACAACCTATGGCAGTTACTGGCATCTACTAGAGGTCAGAGATGCTGGTAAATACTCTGTAATGAACAAGAAGCCCCCCACAGCAAATAAATACCCAGCCCAAGATGGCAATAGTGCCCAGACTGAGAAACTTCACCTTAACCTGATATCATGCAAATATATCTGAAGAAAGACACAAACATAGCTAAAGAAAGATGATTACCAGAAGAGATATTCATAAATCTTAGAAGCATAGAAAAAGAAACACAAGGCAATGTTTTCAGTGTCCAGGCAATTATCTTCCTGGGAAAAGCTAGCCTACCAGACCAACATGACTTTTGTACCTTGCTGGCAACCATTCTACTCTTCTGAAGAAGGAGACATCATTTGGACTCTAAAATCCCTTTTTCTGATTTCATACTCATCAAGAAATCTATCCGTTTGGCTTAGTTTGTAGCTTATGCTGAAAAACGTGACTTGAGATTTCCTTCACTTGGAAATTGAGACTGCTTAATGTAGATTGACATTCTCAACATTTGGACAATAGTGGGATCAATTATCTTAACTTGCAAAGCTGAAGATTACACCCCTGAGCAACAGTCAAATTACCAAGGTAAATGCTTAGTTGTAGTCAGCATGGGATGGTGTTGAACCACTAATTCCATTTTTTAAAGAGATATAGGGCTTTTCAGGTTCTCTTTTTCTTCTTGAGTGAGCTTAAGTAGTTTGTTTCTTTCAAGGAATTAAACTATTTCATATAAGGTGTCACATTTATTGGCATAAGCTTGTTCAAAATATTTCTTATTATCCTAATATCTGTAGATTTTGTAATGATATCACCTCTCACATTCCTATTTTAATATTTCCCTTCTTGTATTTTTTCTCGATAACTCCAGCTAGAGTTTATCCATTTTATTGATTTCAAAGAGCCAGATTTTAGTTTCATTAATTTTCTGTTTTTTTACTCTGTTTTTTTATTTAATTGATTTATAGACTAATCTTTATTTTCTTTTTTTCTACTCCCTTTGAATTTAATTTGCTCTTCTGTCTCTAGTTTTTTTATTTAAGTAAAAGCTAAAATCATTGATTTGATATCATTCTTTTCTATTATCAGAATTTAGGGTATAGAACAGACATGATGGCTCATTCCTGCAATACTAGCACTTTGAGAGGCTGAGGTAGGAGGATAGCTTGAGGCCAGAAGTTGGAGGCCAACCTTGGCAACATAGCAAGACCCTTTCTATATAAAAAACTTAAAATTAATGTTTTTATTTTCTTGGTGGGGCACACCTATAGTTCCAGCTACCTGAGAGGCTGAGTTGGGAAGAGTCTTGAATCCAGAAATTTGAGGCTGCAGTGAGCTGTGATCACTGCCTTCCAGATTGGGCAACAGAGTGAGACCCTGTTTTTTGTTTGTTTGTTTGTTTGTTTTTCTGAGACAGAGTTTCACTCTTGTTGCCCAGGCTGGAGTGCAATGGCATGATCTTGGCTCACTGCAACCTCTCTGCCTCCCGGTTTCAAGTGATTCTCCTACCTCAGCCTCCCGAGTAGTTGGGATTACAGGCATGTGCCACCATGTCTGGCTAATTTTGCGTTTTTAGTAGAGATGGGGTTTCTCCATGTTGGTCAGGCTGGTCTCGAACTCCCGACCTCAGATGATCCGCCTGCCTCAGCCTCCCAAAGTGCTGAGATTACAGGAGTGAGCCAGAGACCCTGTTTCAAAAAAAAAGGAAGAAGAAGAAGAAGAAGGAGGAGGAAGAGGAGGAGGAGGAGGAGGAGAAAGGAAAAGAAAAAGAAAGAAAGAAAAAGAAAAAATTAGGAATATAAAATTTCCCTAAGCATTATTTTAGTGGCATTCCACAAATGCTGCTATGTTGATTTTTCATTTCCATCCAGACAAAAATAGTGCTTAATTTCCTTTTCACTTTTTCGGCCCACAGTTATTTAGAAGTTACTGAATTTACAAAATTTGGGGGATTTATCAGAAATATTTTTATTTTTATTTGAATGTTATTCCATTGTATCACAGAACATAATTTGAATGACTTGAAAGTTTTAAGACTTATTAAGACTTATTTTATGGTCCAGGCTATTGTCAATCTTGGCAAATGTTCTGTTTGTATGGGAAAAAATATATAGTCTTCTATTGTTTAGTGGGGTGTTCTATAAATGTCAATTGGGTAAGAGAGTGGATACTTTTGTTCACTGGTTATTGGGCAACAGTGAACTCATCAAGGCAAATGTTGAATTCTAGGGTCCTATCTGGGAAGCCGTCTGGCTTTCTCCAGCTGATCTCTTATTTTTTATTGCTCAAAATTTTAGAAACTTATTGTTCAAAATTTTAGAAACTTCCAGTCTGGTCTTTTAGACCATGTACACACACATACTCCACGTGGTGAATGTACGTTATGCAGTGCACAGAAATGTAAGCATGTTTCCACATCTGGTCTTATCATAACCGCTCTTGTTCTGAACATTATATTTTCATATTATAGTTATAGAAAAAAAACAATGGTGGGTGAGATGGAAGAAATTAGAGGCTGTCTACCTCTCTAGCTCTCTTCCAAGCTAACATCCATACACATTTCTGCAGATTTTTCACTGCACAAGAAAGTCTAGCTAAAGGGGAAAGAAGAGGATGAAGTCAAATTTCCACTCTGTTGGCTAAGCCTTCTCTTCTGATGTGGAGCTGTGTCTTTCCAAAATAAGAAATGTCTTCTTCCAATTTTAATCACGCTATGCTCTCAGCAATTTTATTTATCCAAAGAGAGATGCCTCGTCCAATTATTCCAAACAAGTGACCAGTGGTGTTATATATTCTGATAGCAGCCCCCTTCTCCTTCATCCCTCATGCTACAGATGACCGAAAAAAAAAAAAAAAAAAAAAAAAAAAAACCATGGCTAAAGTGCTGAAGCCACTTTACCTTAAACCATACAGGCAATAGAAACGTGTCCCAAAATGCACTATGGAAATAATTATTCTAGGTGAAATATCTATTTGGGTTTTTGCCCGCATATGTTTACTATTTATATTTAACAATATTTGCTCTATTGATTTAAGAAAGACTTTATATGCTTAGATTTTTCTTCTTATTATATTCGTCTAATGCTGTAAAAAAATCACCAATTCTAATAACTTGAACATGAAGTTGTCAGGTGGGAATGTGCAGAACACAGATATTACAGAAATAAAGGGCATATATGATTATTTGAGGCAGTTTGATTCATTGTTTGGTTAAATTCATATTTCATTTCTGGGTAGCTTTACCATTACTAGGTTAGTTGAAGATAGACTATATACTGTAATGATTTTTACCACAAGGTTTATAGAAATAAAACAATAAAGGCAGGCATCACATCATTCCCAACCAAGAAGCTACAAAGTGAAACGTATTAAAATTTAATTTTCTGAATTCCATTGTATTTGCCATATTAGATTTATGCATTATTTCATTTTCTTTCTGCTATAAAATTCATTAATTTTAATCCAGGATTAACAAAATAAGGAGAGGAGAATTGGTTTTCTGCAGCATCTTCCATACTCAAAGTATCCTAATGTGTGTTATAAATAATGAATGAGATACTGTTAGAGTAGAGACTCTGTGGGCAAACAGAGTAGCCATTGTACAAACTGGCAATAACACTCAAAAAAGATAAATACTAAAATGAAAGTCCTTTCCTGCCCTATCTGTTGTTCCTCTAAGTTTTGGTAAAACTTTTAAGTAAGTTGTTATCTGGGTGTAAATGTCATGTCTAAAGAGAAGGATCAGGGAATGGCGATTAGAAAATTCATTAATCAGGGTTGTATTTGTAGAGCACGATAATCATTTATTAGCCTAAGTAAAACTCCTGGGCTTTTTCACTTCTAAAATTTGTCCTTCTGTAAGAAACTTGGGCTGAGTTTAGAACCCCTACCAAGCAATGCAAGAATGGGAGACACAGATTACAGCTCACAGAGACTTGTGAAATTCAAGCATATTGTCTTTTACTGCAGGCAGTAATGTATATAGTAAACTAAGATGAGTTTACCCTAAAAAATATGTTTTTAATCAGGAAACAAACCTTAAACCTAACCAAAATGGGTGACTCCATGAATAGCAGTTTCCCACATACAAGTCTTAGTCTGTTTCTCTTTAGCTGTAATATAAGTATACAATGATTTGTGGAAATATGGCAGTAGCTTGAACACCATGATGAATGAGGGAGCCACTGGTAAACTTAGAAGAAGACAACTCCTTTGTAGCTCAAACCCCCTGAAACTCTTTAAATAAACTCTTTCAGGAGGAATTATACTAAAGAAATAATTAAGAAATAATTTGCCATTTTTCTGCTTTGGGAAAGTAACTCAACTGCTTAAAGACTAGCCTCTGTTTCAAAGAAAAAAAAATATGTATGTGTGTATATATATATATATATATAGAGAGAGAGAGAGAGAGAGAAGAGTGGTGGGGAGGGAGAGAGGGGAAAGATTAGTCAGGGGAATATTTCTCTACACGTTTATATATTAAGTTAAAAAGTGAATTCATTAACATCTATTACATTGGCCAGAGGCCTTATCTGAAGGAATAGGTGAATCCAAAAGGACTACCAGCCACATAGGTTAGTACTGAGAAGCCAAAGCCAGACTGGGTAAGGCTTGGCTGACATCCATGTGGTTGGAAGTATTTGTAGTCTGAGGGGTGTACATCACAGTCAAAGAAAGGAGCCAAAATGGGTTAGACAGGAACCAATGTGGTTTTTAGAGGGCCTATCTCAGAGGATATGTCCAACGGACAAAGAAGAAGTCAGAGAAGATGGGGTAAGAGTTCCAAAGCTGTGATAATTAGGACCAGATCATGAGGCAGACTGGAAGGCAGAAACTGAAACTACAATACAAGTACAGGATGTTGTCTGAGTGGATCAGGTGCATTGATAATGTGGGGTCAGCAGTTTTTTTCTTTAAAGGGCCAGATTAGCAAACGGTTTATGCTCTGTGGACTACATGGTTTCCAGGGCATCCACTCAACTTGGCCATTATGGCATGAAAGAAGCCACAGCAGAATAACTGAATGGCTGTGGCTATGTTCCGATGACATTTTTTCTTGTGTAAACAGATGATGGTCTGGATTTGGCCATCAGAGTATAAATTGCTAACCTCTGACATGAGCAATAGTGCTTAAAGTAATTGATAGTTGGACAGGAATAATTGTGTAAGAGTATGGGATGCAGGGCATGTATGTGGTATACATAGACTTCTGGAGTCTGAGGACTATTCAGAGAAGGCAGTGCTGCTGAAGATTTATACTGGAAGAGGTCATTGGTAAATAGGAGGCTTAGTTCAGTCTTTGGGCACTGGAGACAAGGAATAAAAAGGGATATAGAAATGTGAAGAACAGCAAAGGGAAAATTTACTTATTTCAAAACTTTGTTCTTCACCTTATAATCATATATCCAGACAGGCATAGAAAAGTCTTGCCATTTTGGGAGGCTAAGTTTCTGTTTTGTTCTTTAGATTTTAAGTTCTGACAGCTGCATGCATCTCCTTTTAAGTTAGACTACTTCATACACAGGGCTACTAACATATGCCTTATTAGATGTATTTCATTATTATTACTAGAAAAGGTATCTGAAGAAATTGTGATATATGCCAGCCACTATTTAAAATAATATAGTGCCTGAATGCAAATTTAATCAATGTGCCTGTGTATGTGTGTTTATAAGGTATAAAGTTGCACAACAAAACTTCACTAGTCATAGAAAAAAAATCAGTGCTCAGAGAACAAGGAGAAAACAAGGACCATTAGTAAACTCATCAGTCTGTACTTGAGTTTTAAAACAAACTCCAAATGGAGGAATAGCCAAATATATTTTTAAGACCTGGAGGCAAAGCATTTTTATGTTGAGATATTTTTGAAAATACCATCTTTCAGTTACTGTTAAAATATTTTTGATCTTTAAATATCTTTTAGACATTGGTATATTTTGTTCATAAAACAGTGCATATATATTCTTATTTTTTGTTCTGTATTTTAGCTGCAGTAATTCTAAGCAACATCTAGAGTCACATCATTTGCTTTTGTAGAATTATAATATCAAAGGATTAGGAATAAATAATATAATATTAAGGGAAAAGGAAAATCTTCCTTATAAATTCTATTTCTACCTTGAAAGATAATTTTGTTTAGTATGGTAAAACTCTAGTTTGTCTCATTTATATTACTTGAATTTAAATAAACCAATATTGCCATTATAATCATCATCATCATCACTATTTATCTTACCAGACAGGGCAAGCTTTATGCATTATGTCTCCGGTACTAACAACAATCCAAGGAAATAGATGAGGACAATAGGCCCAGATACATTAACAATCTTCTTGTGGTCACTAGTTGGTATGTGGCAGAGCTAGGACTTGAAACCAAATCTGGCTGATCCTCTTAACCATTATTCCTAGTACATATATAAATACATGCATACAAACATATGCCTACATAGTATAATTAATAATGCAATTATAATTCATTAAAACTAATTGGCAACATTTATTGAGCACTTATTTATTGAGATAGGACTCTGAGTCTGATGTTTTTTCTATAATAATGTACTCTATGTTACCAATGAGCTCTATGATCATGATTTTTAGAGGTGCCTTCAAGAATATCAGTCACCATTCCATTCTTTAGCACAGTACAACTTCCTCTGGCTTAATAGCTAAGTTCTTCTTGCGCTACTTTATTTTGTTTCCTAGATAATAAACACGAATTTGCTTTTAGTGAAGACATGAAGAATCATGTTTCTTTGGAGATTCAGTCTTCATTTATCAATTATATTTTATAAGGAAAGCTTACTTTCACAATGCAACTTTTCCATCCGTATAAAATGAAATCAGCCATATTCCTTTGAATATGACTCTTTTCTCTTTTATGTTCATTCCTTCATTCATTGCACTAATATTTCCTGAGCACATATAATGTACCATGTCTGATTCTAGGACCAAATTGGGCAGTGAACAAACATGATAAAGTTCCTACAGTTGCAAGGTTTTCATTTCGGTGCATAAAGAGAGACAACAAATGAATAAGTCAAGAAATCAACACTATTTCAGGTAGTAACAAGCACTGTGAAGAAACAAAAGGAAGAAAAAGAAGTAGAAATTTATGAAGCAAGGTGGAGATGTGATATTTTGGCTCTCTTGCTCCAACCTTCTAATTTATTTATATGGAATGTTGCTTACAAGGAGTCTAAGTAAGTATGAACCGTGTCATCTGTGAGTCTCCAGGGTCTTCTTAAACATGTATTTCTTTTTTTGTATCCTTCAGAGTTCCATGTTCTCTTAACTTTGAAACGCTGTGAATAATATAATTTAAAACGAAAATGCACATAGGGAAGTGAAATAGAAAAATTGCAATGTCTTATTGCTGTCCAAAGGAACATACTTTTAATGATATTTCAATGCTCATAAAAAATAAACAACCAGGACTTCAGGTTTTTCCACCTATGAGTTACTTAACTGATATCCTATGTTCCGCATAAGGACAATCTGTGGCTAGAAATTCTCGTGTGTGTGTGTGTGTGCACGTGCACGCGTGTGTGTGTCTGTGTGTGTGACTGCATTATGTGACTGCTTGACTATGGTTGGAATGTGGATTTGGCCCCAAGTTCAGAAGGGAGCACTAAGATTGTTTCAAGGTTATTGACTTTAAAGATGGCAAGGGAAAAATTCTGGGCCATTATATTCCTCAGTCCTAAAGTAAGAAATCTGTCATAAGGAAAGTGGATTCAATAGCATCCAAACAGGTTGATAGATTGATGGAGAAGTGCCTAGAAAACCATGAACAATGGGTCGGAGTGGTACACCATTCCAACTAGGGATGGCATTTGAATGGTGTCATTAATGTGCAGTAATCTATGAGCAAAGGATCTAGAGCCAACATGAACCATAATGATTCACAGAAGTGAAAACACTCATCCCCAGGTGCAAAATCACCATTCCTTAACAAATCTATCCAGTAACTCCAGATGTTTGTATTGAAAGTCGCTTATAATTAATGTAACTTTTCCAGTTCTTAATAGCCTCCATCCTCATATGGGCTTATTTAAAACAACTTAGATTTACTCATTTTTACTGAAAAACATTCCTTTTATCTCTGTTGATTTAAATTTTATAAAGGGAGATATGATTTGTTGAGATTTTTATTAACTTAAAACATTAGGCTTTTAGTTTAAGCTCAAATCATGATGTGTAAATTAATGTACATTCCCAGAGAAAAACATTACATAAGATTTTGTAGGAGAAAGGGTTTCATAGAAGAAGGACAGAAGGGGATTTATAAAGGATCCAGATCTCCAAGAGTGTAAATTGCCATAAAATGAAAAAATTAATAGTAACTAAAGATCATTATTTTTAAATACTCAGGATATTAATTTTTTAAAACTCTCATTCTTGAAATATTTGGAGAAAAATGTTTAATGTATAAAGTAAGCAGCGGTACATTTGTTCCTAATTTGAATGTTTTCCCATGGAGATTTAGCCTATCTTTTATACATACAAATACAAGCTGCCAGGAATCCCCAGGCATTAAAGAGGATTCGAGTAAACTTCAACATGGGGGTGAAGCTCATAACCATGACATTGAAAGTCCTGAGAATACATCCTCAGAGCCCAATACGAAAAAAAAATCTAAAAACATATAACCTTAGGATTTTTAGTGAAATACTGAAATGAAGAGAATTATTTATAAAGTAAAAAGCCATTCAAAATTTTGTCTTGGAAAACACTAAAAGGGAAACTAAATATCATTAAATTTTACACACACGCACACATACACACACACCCCTTCTTATTGTCATGTTCTGAAAAAGTATAGAAAAATAAAAGCCAGTTAGAATGTAAAATTGTCATGTTTATGGGAGAATGGCATTAGTAATGTGGTTACAAGGAGGTTTGTATTAAAGAATGTTAAACCTGAAATGACTAAATCAACAGTTATAATAAAAGGCTATTGGAAAATCTTCTCTCCTTAAAGATCTCTCTAGAAATTTGTTTTAACAAGCTTGTCACTGATTGACATGGTACACGTGCAAGGTTTTAGTCTTCTGATTTTTAACTAAGTTTTGATATTGAATAAGATAATGCCTTTAAAGACATTTTTGCTAATTAACCAATCTTATATGAATATTGAAATTGTAGAAGTATATTTTATATTTAGAGTAAAGGTGTAATTTTTGAAGCTTAAAAATGAAAACAAAAGAAGAGGTAAAGAATATTTACAATATAATGTATTTAATAAATTATAATTAATGCCTATCACCGCCTTTATTTATCAACTCTTATTAAAGATCTACTTTGAACATTAAAAATTATTTGAAATTCAATTCCCATATGAAAAATGGTACAACTCTGAACCCAGCAGATGTACAATCTTGGAAGAATGAAGAGTCCTAACAAATACTTTTTATTTTGTTGGTAAATTCTAAAAGACTGATGATTAGAGAGTTACAGAGGCACAGTGTTTGGCATGCTAGCTTTGACTTTTGGTTATCAAGGAAACTTTTATGTGGAGAAAGTGACACTGAGATGAACTTGGGGTATGGCTAAGGAGTTGGGCAAATGAAAGAGGGGGCAGACAATAAGTCTAAGAAAAAAGAATAGTAGTAAATCCAGAAGCAGTAGAAAGTTTATTTTTTATCATGCTATGTTGCCATATAATCATGGCAGTAGAATAAATTAGTTTTTCTAATATTTACTGAGTAACTAGGATGCACCCAGCACCATGCTAGATACTGGGGAGATATAGAGTTCTGTAAAATTCTGCCCCTATTATCAAGAAAGTTACTTACTAAATGGAAACAATAGGTCACTTCAAGAAAAAATGTTGGAATAATAGAAGCAAAGTTTAATTGAATCAAAGCAACTGAGGCTTTGTGCTGTATTGCAGGGAAGCTTTTCTGGATTATAGGAAGGTGTTTCTCTTTACGTTTTAGTAGGTAGAAGATGTTTTTTCCATTTCCTAAGTCTGATGTTTTGTTGTATACTCTGCTAATATGAGTATACAGAGAATATGAGAAACATACTCTGTGTCTAGAAGGCAACTTGTAGTCTGGGGCTGGGGGAGAGTGTTTTTCTATCTCACTTGGTCTCTTTGCTGTTTACTTTTTCACCTGCTGCTGAATTTTTCACAATACCTAGATCAAATAGTCTTTCTCATATTGTGAACCTGGAAGCAGAGACGGAGCACATGATAGCTCATGATCTTTACATTTGAATCACTGTTAGAAAAATAAAGCTAAGATAAAAATAAAGCTAAGTTACAAACATATTTGTACCTGCAACAGTTCTGCCATGTAGTTTGGAAGAGAACTTGCAATCTACTTATGGGTTGAATCCAGCTTTATTTTAAACCAACTTTATTAAAAATCTACTTTTAACATTAAAAATTATTTGAAATTCAATTCCAATATGAAAAATGGTACAACTCTGATGGTTGACTGAGTTCATTATTAGGGACTAATAATAAAAACAATTTCTCTTTATACCAAAAAGATGTCAAATCTAGACATGTCCTCAATCTATTCATTGACTAATGGGTCTATCTTACTATCATACCTGCTTCTAGTTAGGTATAGACATGGTGAAAATGTGATATGAATATTATTTGAAACATTACTACCTTTAGTAGAAGTATCAATCTACTTTTCAACCCAATTCCATAGTAACTATTATTCAAGCAGCCTAGGAAAGTTAAATTATGATCACAAAAAGGCGTAATTTATCACTCAAATTATGTTATAGTCCTTTGAGTTTTGGTAAGGTTGAATGGTCAGTGGCTCTGGCTGGTGGATATCAATGACCTAATTGGAAATTGTTAGATGATGAACAAATAGGTAAGACTTATATCTTCTCCTGGATGTGATAATTGAACTGAGGTGAATTCCTGGAGCAAAAAGATTAGATAGGTTAAAACTAATAGTGAAGGAAACTCTATTTTCCAGTTTATTCCAACTTAACTCTAAGGACATAAAACTTCAATTTGCTGGTTGAGCAAAGGTCATGAGGTGATGCGCAAGCAATGTTACAGTCAGAATGCAAGGTGTCTGGAGTGGATATCAGTTATAACCCAAAAGCTTAGGGTTAGAATGTAATAATTTAAAGTATCAACAGCAAATTTGTACCTGTGCTCAAAATATATCTTGGAAAAAATGGTTTCTTTGCTAAGAGGTCTGCTAGTAAGATATATGCATTGGAGACTGGTAGACTACCATAACTGTGATAGCTGAAGTTAACATCTTCTTTTTTCTTCCCAAGGCTAATTGTTATTAAAAACTTATTTAAAATTAACCATAATTATTCACATAGACTTCATTATACATTTTTATCATTTGTTCATCATTTATTCATTTATTCTTTCATTGAAGATAAATTTATTGAGTTTCAACTATCTAAATCAGAACTAGAGATACGGCATGAATACGATGGACTCAATTCCAGGTCTTGTGAAGCTCATATTAAAGAAGAACACATAGACAAAACAATTAATTACAAAAATAGCCACTAACTTACAATTTTGTTAGGAGGTATCAAAGAGCAGTTAAGAGTACTAAGAGAGTAACCGGGGAATCTGATAGAATCTGGGATTAGGAAAGGTTTCCTTGAGACACCGAATTCAACAGATTCCTAAAGGATGAAGATGCATGAATAAAAAAGGAAGTAGAAATTACTGAAAAAAGTTCTGTGGGTATAGAAAGTAGGATGTACAAATACAAGACAACTGAAGCAGATGTCTTGAAGAAAGCCAGAGTCTTAGGAGATTGGGATTAATAGAGATAATGGAATATGATAGGCTGGTAAGAAAGTCCCTGCTATGCTGTGTTTTCTATTAATATGCTAAGATCATGGTCTTTATCTTAAGAACAATGGGAGGACATTATAGGGTTTTAAACAAAGATTGACATAGCCATTTCTCATTTTAGCAAGATTGTCTGGAGGCAATGTGAAGATTATTCTGGATTGGAAAATGAGAATAATGAATAAGGAAGACTATGGAACTATTTCTGTAATTCCAAGAAGCTACAATAGAACCTTGAAACAAGATGGTGGCAGTAAAGCTGAAGAAAATAAACAGAGATGAGAAATGGAGAGATATTTAAGAGGTAAAATGTATGAAATTTGATGATTAATTGAAAATGGAGGTGTGAGAGGATGGTTTCAAAACCTCCCATATTTGTGGGTTTTGAATTTTGGCACTGTGGTACCATTTATTGATAAATAGTGCAGATGGAACAATTTGGGAAGTAATCATTGATAAACTTGAGCAGGTTAATGATAGGTGAACATGTTATATTTTAACAAAGTGGATAGAGCACAATCACCCTGCTTTGATAGACCCAGGCAGTGACCAACATGTTTAACATATTTCTCCTTTTATGGATAAAGTAACTGAGTACAGCATAGTCTATAAAGTAAAGATAGCTTTCTGTTTTATAAAGAAATATTTTCTACTCTACTTCCTTCACCATTCACTCATTCATTTCTCAATAAGTCATCAAATACATATTGGACTACTTATGTTTTACTGATTTATCCTGGGTGCTTGAGATATGGGAGTGATCAAGGCAGACTCAGACCTGGGCCATTTTGACCTTTCAAACTTTCTAATGTGAAGGTATTTAGAATGTACCAGGAAGAAAAATGACACAACCATTCTTTAGGCAATTTGATATGTCATGAATTACTAAAAATGTTAATATTCTAAAACAATAATTTACTTTCTAAGAATACTTTTTTTAAATATCGGAGCTAAGTAAAAAATTCTCTATATTTAAGAATATTTTTCAGTGCACTTTATAACAGGAAAAAGGTGAGAAACTTCTTAATGACCAAAAATGGACATTATCACAACATATGATACATTCATACAATATTCTCCACTCATTAATATGGTATTATAGAAAAACGTTTTCAGATATGGAAAAATGATTTTATTATATTGCTTACTACAAAAAATATGTACATATGATTCTCACTTTGTAAAAAAAGTAAAAGGTAAATATTGATACATGTGTGACTGAGCCTGGAAATACATACTTTGAAACACTTTTGGGTGATATTTTGGTGATTCCTCTTTGTGCTCTTCTCTGCCCTCTGAATTTTCTACAATAATTATGTATTCCTTTGTAAACAATAGAAATATCCAATCAGTATAAATATTACACATCAATTTTGTTGTTGTTCTTTAAAACCTTTTATAGTGCATATAATTATTTCTGAGTTAAAGCAAAAGTGTGTGTATGTGTGTGGGTTTAGAAAGGGTGGCTATAAAACCATCTTGATGATTTTGAGGCTTATTTCAATCAGGAGACAATAAAACTTTATTATCAGTATTTATGCCTTTCCATTTCCTATGGAAATGGTCATTAGGTATATCCATGAAAGCCTTTCCATCCCAGTTAACACTCAGGGGAATTAACTGAAGAAAAATGATTCTTTTCTCAGTGATGTTATCATATGTAAGTCTGATAGTATGTTAGTCACAATTGTTGAATATTTCCAAAAAAGAGATGACAGATTTATTTCATGAAAGACCTATTATTAAATTCTTCCACCAGCATGTTTCATTAGACTATTTTGTTTGAAACTCTACAGTGTTGGTTGTAAATCCCTGAAGTTCTAGAAACCTTAGGCGGTCCCTTGCAAAACACTATTCAGTATTCAAAACCATGGCAACCAGACAACTTAGTGTAACAAAGAAGGAATACATAGTATATTGTGAAAAGAGCTGGATTTGAATGCTACCATTGACTTGCACAGAGATGGTGAGAAAATCTGTTTCCTTACTTATACATTAGAGATAATACTTTTTTCATGTAACACGTATTTATGGAGCAATTACTATATGTCAGGCATTAAGGAAGCTGGGGCAAAACAACAAATAAATTAGGAATGGTTGGCCAACATTCTCAGCAAAGGGAAGGGAACAGTGTGTAAGGACCTGACATGGTGAATAGTAAGAGAAAGAGAGTGTGCAGGTCCAAAGAGTGAGGCAAATATGTCAAATTGCATCATAATCCAGACAGCATGATGCATATATTTTTAGATTTATAAAAATATTTACATTTTTATTGTTACCTCTAATGTTTAACCATTGCAATGTATATTTTAAATTCATCAGTTTCCATCTCTTTTTATAAAAACAAATGTAAAAATTCAATAGAATATTGAGTCAATACAATTTAGAAATTGTATTGCTCTGCTCAGCTGGATGTTTTAAGTGTCTTTTTAATCCTGGATGATCTATAGATTATTTGTTTCCAAGAATACACAAAGGCAGTCTCTTCTGTGAAGTGTTCTCTTTTCTTTATGTAGAGAAGGGGCATCAGAGTTCCATCTGAAAGGGGGCTGCGAGACACTGCTTCTTAGGTATTAATTTAGAGGAAACAGAAAGGCCTCACTCTTCAGAAACAGCTCTCGGAATGGCAGGTTGTGTGACTGAGAATTAAGTTCAAAACTCCAAAATAATTTACCCAGGAAGACTAATGTAAAAATTCGCAGTAGCCAGGGGATGATCCGTAACTGTTGCTGAAATAGCCATACCTTCTGTCTTAGAGGGACATCAGACAGAAATAATAGCTGACACATAAAATGCTGGAAAATGGGACTGAGTCACAGTCAAGGGACACTTGGTTGGGACTGGGCCATGAGACAGGTGTAGAGTGAAAGAATGACAATGGACACCTTTTGATAGTGTGAGAATCTTTGGGTAGCTAGAAAAAGAGAAGCTTGTAGTTAAGGCTGCAAAGGATCAGGCAATCTCTGGGAACTAACTCATTGTCCAGAAAAAAACAAGGAAGATACCTAAGTGGAACCAATGAGTTTAACCGAAAGGCATTATCTCAGAGAGAGGAGGGATGTCAGCATCACACACTAAGCAGTGCTACACTGTAGTGGTATGGTCTTTTACTTCATCTCATGTTAAAGGGACCTCATTCCTCAAGAAATATTAACAAGTGTTTATAGAGCAATGGAGACTGGGAAATAGGACTAAGGAATTTCTATGAAAGAAATAACATAAAAAGATTCCCTGGGAATAATAATACTAATATATTGCCTTCATATAGATTTGGAAAACTTATAAAGCCCTTTCACTTTTGTTATTCCTCCCCACTTCTGAGATTAGGCTATATATTACATATCTAGTATGTATATATGTCTATGCATTTGTATATATGTGTGTGTATCTGCTCCTGATCAATTGACATATTGTACTTATACTGTGAACTTATTGAATAATGGCCTAGGCAAACGTTAGTTTAATGCCTAACCTCTAGGAAAACTGAGGACATGGCTGTCTTTTCTTGCTGTATCTTCTGTCTTCCATAATTGAGAGGAGCCTGCCAAGTAAATACCATTAATACAGGAAATACTTTCTTTACTTTGTAGATGAGTAAGTTGAAACTCAGACAGGTACTGTGGTTTCTGTGTGGCCTCCTAGGGTGAAAATGGTATACTGCAGGCCTCTGAACTTAATTTCTTTTTCTTTTTTTCTTTTTGGAGCTGGAGTCTCACTCTGTTGCCCAGGCTGGACTGTAATGGCACGATCTCGGCTCACTGCATCCTCCGCCTCCTGGGCTCAACTGATTCTCCTGCCTCAGCCTCCTGAATAGCTGGGATTACAGGCGCCTGCCACCACATCTGCCTAATTTTTGTATTTTTAGTAGAGACAGGGTTTCACCATGTTGGCCAGACTAGTCTTGAATTCCTGACCTCAAGTGATACATTCACCTTGAACTCCCAAAGTGCTGGGATTACAGGCATGAGCCACTATACCGATACAGGTCTCTGCACTTCAAATCCCTTGCTGGTATACAAGGAAAGACAAAATCAACTGAAGTTTTTAAGAGAGGAGCCTGGGAAACCAGGGGATCCCTGAAAGTCAATGAAATTAGGTAGGTGGGAGAACCCCAAAAGGAAGGCAAAAAAGCACACAGGATGGGCTGTGGCAAGTTCTTAAGTCTCTTTTACCTTTCTCAATCTTGTCAAGAAAAGATGTTTATTCCTATAAATTCTAATTAAGTGATTATACAGCTATTATAAAGCTATCAAATTAAATGAAGTTAGAGGAAACTAACATTTATTGAGCACCTACTATGTGCTAGAAACTATTTTTTTGGGATTACACATATTGTTTCATTTACTCCTTACAACTATCCTGGGAGAAGTAACTACTATATTTCCATTTTAAAGTTGAAGAATCGGAGACTGATATAACTTATTAAAGTTTCATAGCAAATGGCAGAGACAGTCTTTATAATTCCATGTCTCTCCAACTGTAAGTCACAAAGGAATCAGCATATAACTCCCAAGTGCTTACCATAAGAACTTACTGTTCAGTATGGAATATAGACCTATAAGGAGGCAAGTACAATTAGTGAAATGTGGTAGGACACTTACAGATGCTAAGAAAACATTTGGAGAAGTAGCACATGATGCCATCATGAGGCTATCAGAAAAATCTTTCTAGAGGAATTATCTTCAAATATGAGACCTAAAGAGTACAGAAAGTCTTAAAGTCTTTTCACTGTATTTTCAAAATGAGGGAATGTGGATATCTTCAGTTCAAATTATCTAGATAATTGTCTTAATAGTCCACATTGCCTAACTCTCCACCTCATTGCCCACTCATGCAAGTGTGACTTCAGAAATGGAGTTGTTACAAGATGAATGATCCTACCAAATGGCAGAGAACTAAATGTGAATTGATTTTAAAATGATATAATTTACCAGCAAATTCTATCTAGATCTATTGTGGAATCATCTACATGTGACTCTTTGATCAATAACTCTCATCGTTTCTTTATATAATACTTGTGGCCTTTTCTGTCTTCATTTCTAAAAGTACTGACACTTTTTATTTCACTTTTCTGTGTAACATGATTTCAGATTCTTTTGTCTTTATTATATCTCCAAATCACATTGACACAAAGTATATTAATTTGGCTCTGTGGTTTTAATTTTCCTTATTTGGTATCTGTAAATGTCGTTAATGTGCCATCTACATCTCTTCCACCCACATACTTATTTTGAAGACAATGTAATAAATGAGAAACACAAATTCCACTGAGCACCAAACTATATTTTTGGCCTTGTTTTGCTCTCTTCAGCTAGCTTTTAATCTCCATGAATATTAAATGACTTTCAGATTTTAGAGTGAAATATTATGGTACATTGCCAGGTACACGACAGTTAAAACACCCACAGACTGTTGGCAGTGAATAAATCAGTGAATGTTCATGTGGGTGAACAGTGTCTTAACAAGGGAACCGTATGTGTTCCAATGAAAAGTTTTATAAAAATGTGTTTGTAAAGGTATTTGCTTTTTGCTATGTAAAGAAAAAAATTCAACAAAAACTATCAAAGCAACAGTGCTGCCCTTCATGTTGCTAGCAATTAGCCAAACTCCTTGAGGAGTTGTTTGTAACAGTTGTCTTTAGTTCAAGACTAATAAGTGACAGTCACGTTGTCAGAAAAAAATCCTCTGAAGTCCACTGTTTCAGGAAGTACTGTTTTTCTTTTTTTTTTTTCCTCTTCAGAAATATTGACTTACATGTAAAGAGAACAATATGGGTTATAGTAACGATAAGTCAGAAAAGAGTATGGAAAAATCAAGAGTATTTCTGTTTGAAAGTTATTTTGCTCTGTATGTTGCATCAATTTATACACACACACACACACGCAAACACACACACACATATATATGACTAAAAGAGGAAAAATATATCAAGCAGCAATTAATGTTACCTGAAAGCTGGGGTTTTTAGAAGGTGAAAGCTACAGAGCTTGTTTGATAAGTAAAGGAGGGTTTTCCTTCATCTCTGATGCTTTTGTTGGCCGAGGCTTTATGTCCACACAAAAACTTGTACATGAATAGCAGCTTTGTCATAATTGCCAAAAGCTGAAAGTAACTAAGATATTCTTCAACGACTGAATGTTTGTAACCACAAACAATCTGTGAATATCCATATAATAAAATATTATTTAGTGATATTAAAAAATAAGCTTTCAAGCCATGAAGATGTATAAATGTATGTTGCTAAATGAAAGAAGCAGGCCTGAGAAGAATGCCTACTCTATGATTACTATTTTATAACTTTTTGGAAATGTAAAACTGTACAGACAGTAAATACATCAGTGGTTTTCAGCAGTCTGAGGATAGAAGGGTTGAGTAGATAAAGGCACAGGGGATATTTTGGGGTAGTGAAACTTCATATGTCCATGATTATAATATACATGTTACTGTAAACATGGATGTAAGACACCATGCATTTGTTGAAACCCACAGTATTTTGACATAGAACAAATAACAAAATTTAATATATGCAAATTTAAAAAGTAACTTAGGAGGTCATGTTATGTGTGGATGGAATGTGGAACATAACAAAACAATCTAAGTACATTGCATATGTATGAAACTATCACACTGAAAATGTTGGAGAAATAGCTACTGATAAATAACTCTAGAAATGTGTACTGTCTGTGAGACTGAAGGCTAACAGACAAACAAACAAAAATGTAAATAATTGGCCAGGCATGGTGGCTCATGCCTGTAATACCAGCATTTTGGGAGGCCAAAGCCAGCAGATTACTTGAGGCTGGGAGTTCAAGACCAGCCTGGTCAACATGAGGAAACCCTGCCTCTACTTAAAATACAAAAATTTGAGCCGGGCATGGTGGCTCATGCCTGTAATCCCAGCACTTTGGGAGGCTAAGGCAAATGGATCATAAGGTCAGGAGTTCGAGACCAGCCTGACCAACATGGTGAAACTCCATCTCTACTAAAAATACAAAAATTAGCTGGGTGTGGTGGTGCGCACCAGTAACCCAGCTACTCAAGTGGCTGAGTCAGAAGAATCGCTTCAATCCAGGAGGCAGAGGTTGCAGTGAGCCGAGATCATGCCACTGCACTCCAGCCTGGGCAATAGAGCAAGACTCCATCTCAAAAAAAAAAAAAAATTAGCAGGGTAAGGTGGCATGCACCTGTAATCCCAGCTACTCAGGAGGCTGAGGCATGAGAATCACTTGCCTCAGAAGTGAGCCAAGATCGCACCACTGCACTCCAGCCTGGGTGACAGAGCAAGACTCTCTCTCTCAAAACAAAAAAAATTAAAAAAGGTAAATAAGCACTATACTCTAGTTAATAAAATCATTTATCACAAAGTTTACAATATGAGAATTCTTATTTCATTCTACATACATACTAAATTAAACAGTTTACTAAATTTACAGCAGATATTGGGATATCACATATCAGTAAGGGAAGAAGACTAGAATGATTTATATGGTAATGGAATAGAATTGGAGACATCAGAATGAACTTACAGATAATAAAGATACATTGTTATATATAGAAATATTTACAGATATGTATATATGCATTTTGTGTGTATGTGTGTGTACAGAATTCCTTGTTCTGTCAGCTGAGAGGGCGTAGAAGGAACATTTTATTGTTACAGACATGTATATATGCATTTTGTGTGTGTGTGTGCGTGTGTATGTGTACAGAATTCCTTGTTCTGTCAGCTGAGAGGGCCTAGAAGCAATATTTTAGTGGCAATGTACACAGATCTTGGTTTGTGATACCACTTGGTATGGTATGGCTGTGTCCCCCCTACCAAATCTCATCTTAAATTATAGCTCCTATAATTCTCACGTGTTGTGTGAGGGACCTGGTGAGAGATCACTATTCAGTGATCCCATGATTCATGGGATCAGTTTCCCCCATACAGTTCTTGGGGTAGTAAATAATTCTCATAAGGTTTGATAGTTCTTCAAGGGAAACCCCTTTCACTTGCTTCTCACTCTCTCTTGTCTACCATCATGTAAGACATGCCTTTTGCCTTCCACCATGATTGTGAGGCTTCCCCAGCCACATGGAACTGTAAGGTCATTAAATCTCTTTTTCTTTATCAATTGCCTGATCTTGGGTGTGTCTTTATCAGCAGTGTGAAAACAGACTAATACAATTGGTACTGGTAGGGTGGGGTGCTTCTCTGAAGATACCTGATGTGGAAGCAACTTTGGAACATGGTAACAGGCAGAAGTTGGAACAGTTTAGAGGGCTCCGAAGAAGACAGGAAAATGTGGTAAAGTTTGGAACTTCCTAGAGAATTGCTGAACGGCTTTGACCAAAATGCTGATAATGATATGGACAATGAAATCCAGGTGGAGCTGGTCTCAGATGGACATGAGGAACTTGTTGGGAACTGGAGTAACGGTGACTCTTGCTATGTTTTAGCAAAGAGAGTGGGGGCATATTTCCCCTGCCCTAGAGATCTGTGGAACTTTCAACTTGAGAGAGATGATTTAGGGTAACTGGTAGAAGAAATTTCTAAGCAGCAAAGCATTCAAGAGGTGAGTTGGGTGCTGTTAGAAGCATTCAGTTTTAAAAAGGAAACAGCAAAAATGTTCACAAAATTTGCAGACTTACAATGTGATAGGAAAGAAAAACTCATTTGCTGAAGAAAAATTCAAGCCAGTTGCAGAAATGTGCATAAGTAATGAGAAGGTAAATGTTAACTGCCAAGAAAATGAGGAAAATGTATCCAGGGCATGTCAGAGCCCCTCCCATCACAGGCCTAGAGGCCTAGGAGGGAAAAACGGTGTCATGGATCAGGCCCAGGACCCCGCTGCTGTGTGCAGCCCAGGGACTTGGTGCCCTGTATCCCACCTGCTCTTGCCATGTCTAAAAGGGGCCAAGGTACAGCACAGGCTGCAGCTTCAAAGGGTGCAAGCCCCAAGCCTTGGCAGCTTCCAAATTGTGTTGAGCCTGCAGCTACACAGAAGTCAGGAATTGAGGTTTGGGAACCTCTGCCTAGATTTCGGAAGATGTATGGAAATGTCCAGTCAGAAGTTTGCTGCAGGGGTGGAGCCCTCATGGAGAACCTCTGCTAGGGCAATGTGGAAGGAAAATGTGGTGTTGAAGCCCCCACACAGAGTCCCCACTTGGGCACTGCCTAGTAGAGTTGTGAGAAGGTGGCCACCATCCTCCAGACTCTAGAATAGTCGATCCATTGACAGCTTGCAGCATGCACCTGGAAAAGCCACAGACACTCAACACCAGCCCTTGAAAGCAGCTGAGAGGGAGGCTATACCCTGCAAAGCTACGGAGTGGAGCTTCCCATGACCATGGGAACCCACCTCTTGCATCAGTGTGACCTGAATGTGAGACTTGGAGTCAAAGGAGATTATTTCAGAGCTTTAAGACTTGGCTGCTCCACTAGATTTTAAACTTGCATGGAGCCTGTAGCTCCTTTGTTTTGTCCAATTTCTCCCATTTTGGATGGCTGTATTTACCCTTTGCCTGTGCCCACATTGCATCTAGGAAGTAACTAACTTGCTTTTTATTTTACAGACTAATAGGCAGTAGGGGCATGCCTTGTCTCAGATAAGACTTTGGACTGTGGACTTTTGAGTTAATGCTGATATTAGTTAAGACTTTGGAGACTGTTGGCAAGGCATAACTGGTTTTGAAATGTGAGGAAATGAGATTTGGGAGGGGGCAGGGGTGGAATGGTATGGTTGGCTGTGTTCCCACCCAAATCTCATCTTGAATTGTAGCTCCCATAATTCCCACAGGTAGGGACCTGGTGGGTGATAATTGAATCATGGGGGTGGTTTCCTTCACACAGTTCTCGTGGTAGTGAATACCTCTCATGAGGTCTGATGGTTTTATAAGGGAAACCCCTTTTACTTAGCCCTCATTCTCTCCTGTCTGCCACCATGCAAGATGTGCCTTTGCTCCTCCTTTGCTTTCTCCAATGATTGTGAGGCCTCCTCAGCCACGTGGAACTGTGAGTCCATTATATATCTTTTTCTTTATAAATTACCTAGTCTCAGGTATGTCTTTATCAGCAGTGTAAAAACGGACTAATATATCACTGTCCAGAAAAAGAAACTGGGGTTCTGGAGAAATGGCTAATTCTAGGAAGGAGATACAGAATATACAATTTAAGCCTGGAGCATCTTGTGCATGTATAATATGGAAATAATTCTTACTCCTTGACAGATCTCTCTCCCATGAGAGACCTCAAAAGTGGAAAAATCTTCCTTTGTTTCTCAATCTTTGTAGTTTGGACAGAAAGCAAGGAAGTAATAAAAGAAAACCTTTAATGATAAGAATACATCAAAGGGACACAGCAGGCAACTAAAGAGTTCCAGATAGCCAAAGATGAAATAATTTGAGCAAAAATATATAAATAAAATAGTCCAGGCACTGTGGCTCATGCCTGTAATCCCAGCACTTTGGGAGGCCAAGGCTCATGGATTATCTGAGGTCAGGAGTTCAAGACCAGCCTGGCCAACATAGTGAAACCCCCTCTCTACTAAAAATACAGAAATTTGTCAGGCATTGTGGTGCACACCTGTAATGCTAGCTACTTGGGAGGCTGAGCCAGAACTGCTTGAACCTGAGAGGAACAGGTTGTAGTGAGCCAAGATCATGCCATTGCACACTCCAGCCTGAGGGACAGGTGACAAAGTAAGGTTGTGTCTCAATATATATATATATATATATATATATATATATATGTGTGTGTGTGTGTGTGTGTGTGCGTATGTATGTGTGTGGTAATATAATATAATATAAATAACTACTCAAAGTATAAAATAATTATATGTTAGTCAATACTGACATTACTGTAAGATTGAATGAATAAATAAATGAGAGATAAGAGGTGAAACTCTCAATGCAGGTATATTTCAAATAATTTATGTAGATAGTTTGCCTTCAAGAACATGGAGTAAGATTCTTCACTCCTAGGTATGGGCTGGCATAGTGAATTCATTCTAGAATGTACAGTATGTAGGCCACACACGGTGGATCACACCTGTAATCCTAGCACTTTGGGAGGCCAAGGCAGGTGGATCACCTGATGCCAGGAGTTTGAGACCAGCCTGGGACACATGGGGAAACCCTGTCTCTACTAAAAATACTAAAATTAGCTGGGGATAGTGATGCATGCCTGTAATCTCAGCTACTCAGGAGGCTGAGGCAGGAGAATCGTTTGAACTCAGGAGGTGGAGGTTGCAGTGAGTCGAGACTGTGCCACTGCACTACAGCCTGGGAGAAAGAGCGAGACTCTGTCTCAAAAAAAAATAAAATAAAAATAAATAAATAAATAAATAAATAAAAAATACAGTATGTAAAAAAGGAAAAGAGAATAACTTCATGCAGAAAACTGACAAATGCTACTTCAGTCAGGTAATCAAGGTCATTATCAAAAGTGAAAAGTTGTGTTGATTTTGTTGATACTATATAACTTTGATATAATATGATGAAATGGTGGTACTCTTTCTCTGTAGTTTTCATCTTGAAACATATTACCCAAATCTAATCATGAGAAAAACATTAGATAAATCCTAGTTGAGTGACATTCTGCAGAACACCTGAGCAGCACTCCGTAAAATTCCCCAGGTCATCACAATCAAGGAAAGCCTGAGAAAGTGTTGCAGATAAGAGGAGCCTAAAGAGTGGTGACTACTAATGTAATGTGGTAACCTGGATAAAATTTTGGAACAGAAAAAAAAATTAGGTAAAAACTGAGGAAATCTGAAAAATACGGATATAAGTGAATGAATAATTTAATGTTGGTTCGTTAATTATAACAAATGTACCTTTCTAATGTAGGATGTTAATAGGAAAAACTGGGTGTAAGGTATATGAGAACTCACTGTAGTAGCTTTGCAGCTTTTCTTTAAGTCTAAAACTTTTCTACAATAGAAAGTTTATTTTAAACATAATTAGAAAATTTTGTCAAAATTTATTAAAAATGAAGTTAAAATATTAAAAATAATTAGCAAATTTTGGACTTAGATGAAAGTTACAGAGATTGAGAAGTAAAGGAAGATTTTCTCACTCTTGAGGTATATCTTGGGAGAGAGATCCGAAAAGGACTAAAGATTATTTGTATATTATAGACACACAAAATGCACATACGTGTGCATGTATGTATGCAAAGAAAATATAAACAATATTCATATGATACACAAAAATCTTCAAAACTCCAGTCCTTAATTCCCTAACACAACCCCAATTCACTCAGTCTTCATTCATTTTTTTTCACTCAGTGAACATTTATTCATTGCTAACTACGTGCTTTGCATTATTCTAAAATCTGTAAAGAAGAAGACAAACAAGATCCCGGCCCTTATGGAACTTAAATTATGATGAAGAAGAATGGACAATTAACAAATAAATACTACCTTAGGTTTTATATATGCAATGAGGAAATATATAGGATGAGAGGTTATTCTGCTAGTCAAGGAAAAAATGAACTGTTCAAAAATCTACAAATCTACACAGAAATGAATATCCTACTCTTGAAACTGATAAATCTGATGACTTGCCATTGAAAACTCTGCCAATGGTTCTCCAGAAAAAACAAATTCGCTGAATACCATGCCTGCCTGGCAAAAGCAGCAAAAGCAATTGGAATTCTGCCCTTACCTTGGTTTTGCCTCCCAGTTCACGTGAGAGGACACTGATTGGTTAAACCTAAATCCCATTTTTAATTCCAGCTTCCAGGAAATCTGGAGACATAATTTTTAGCTTTACATTCTCCTCATTATAGAAAATACATTAGATTTAGGAAGGACTGGTGGTTTCAAGACTGGAAACTATTTATATCAAATATTGCTGAGTATTCAGAAAAATAAAAAGGTTGGAGATATGCTAATTTGATTTGAAACTGTATAAACCATTAGTGCCCTTGATAAATGGAGTTTTTTTATCAGAATTATGGCGACATAAATCCTATGCACCTGGTAAGTCTTGCAAAGGAATGTACATGAATTAAATTCTAAGCTCAAAGCATTATGAGAGTTAAATCAATTATTAGGTCTTGACATGAAACTCGTTGCTTCCTAGCAGACATTTAAGGTAAGCTCTATAGCAAGAGAAGTTCAAAGATCATGAAGTCAAACTGATGGGTTAGAAGTGGCTTGTTCTCCAAGTATGGATATCATTGTTTTATTAAGCTAAACAAATCCGGAGGTATAGTCAGAAGAGAACATGTTTTTATTTCCACAGTTGAGCAGATGGAAGTGAAAATGTGGCCAACCCTCAAGCTGAACTATAAAGATGAGGTCCAAAGGTGATACACAGGTAGTTAATGTAGAATTTTTAGAACCAAATGCAATTTGTTTCCAGCAGAGACCTGGAAAATTTCTGTAAGGAAGGCTATCAGTTGACGGTTTGTGTATCAAGGATTTCTCCCTCATCATGTGAATGGTGTGTGATGCACAAATAAGCAAGATGGTGGCAAAAGGAGTCTCAGTGTCAGAAAGGAAAATATTAGATGATTAGCTGTAGGATTTAGTAAAATATTATTCTCCAGCTGTATTCCCTTTCGAGGGTAGACTAAATGGATCAACAAAGGACCTTAGTTTAACTTTGATATAATAAAGTGTGTAATTCATAGGACTCTACTTCCAAGAATTCTTATTTTGCCTAATTGTAAAAGAGTATTCCAAGATGCAACCTATCATTCTCTCTTCCTGGCCCCAAAGTGAATACAAACATGCATATGTTCTGTGAACACAATGTTAAAATGGAGTCTTTCCTTTTGCTACATATCACAAACTTTCTAGTACATCCTTATTTATATTCCTCAACGTACGATTTGTCAAAAACCATCAACATTTTAATGATGGAGGCTATGTTAGGGAGATAGCTGAAGGGAACCTTTATGTACAAACTTTTCTTTGATTCCTAAACTCTTTGTTAGAAATTACAATTGGCAAAAATGGCATCATACTTTCTACCTACTAGACAACACAAATTTTTCTTTGAATTATTTTTTCTTTTGAATTTCTTTTAATTTGTTTTTTCTTTTCTTTAATTTCTTTTTCCCTGTTCCCTTTTTCCTTTACTTTTTTAATTGATTTTTGCCTTCATTTGGCTGTTTAATTCTTTTAACTCCTAGGTTTGTGTTCCTCTGTGAATTCCCTCCTTCCTTCTTTAAGTGCAGCCTCTATTAGAACACTTTACTTCTTCTTCTTTCTCGTAGTCTCCAAACAGTTTCTCTTTCTTCCATCTTAGCCCACTACACTCTAATGTCATACTCTTCTTTATTTCTCTGCTCAGAGGGACTTTTCCCAGAGGAAACTGTTCAAGGATCAATTTTCATTTGGGGTCAAATTTTATAACTCTCTCCCCTAAAATACTCTTATGTGATTTACTAATGATGAAGAGATAATTAATATATATCTGCATAACCAATTTTATTCTTTTGATTTTTATTCTTTTCTAAGTTACATTTTATTTCTCAAACCAAGCTTCAAGCATCTAAGTTATAATAAATGATTTAATGAGTGTTTGTTCATCCCTTTAAAATATTAGCATAAGACGCTACCAACCACTCAATAACTGATTTTGCAGGAAGAGTAAAATAGAGATTTCAAGAATTAGCCAGTAAATAAGACAAATAACTTGAAGAATCTTGATGTTTTTCTTATAAGCATTCGAAAACCTCTTTTCCATAAGTGGTTGAAATATTTTTCGTAGTTGAGATATTTTCCTGGTAATTATGAGAATGGTTTTTCTATTTATTGTACTGTGTTTACATATAGATAGGCAATCTTTAGAGTATTTTTTGTGTAGTTTCCATCATACTGTGAATGCTTATGGGAGAATAATTGTCAAAAGTAAACATGAGTAAAACATCTTATTTTCTCTGGGAACCATCATCTGCAATAGATTCCATGGTATGATATTAATGTACTTCATCATAAAAATATTTTAATGTAAAATAAGTTTTCTTTCAACATGAGAATTCAGATAAAATTATAAATATAAATTCCTAAGTAGCTGTGGTCTTTAACCCTCAAAAGTACATGAGATTGTAACACCTCGTAACACAGATACTCATTGAAAACTCTCATTAGCATTTTTTCAACTTATTTCAATAGAAGAATATAAGTAAAATGTTACAGTTAACACATCCAGAACTAAACATTTGAATATCATTTTGTAGCTGGTTTATGAAAGGTTTAGTTACATTGTCAAGGTCACTTAAGCAAGCAGTGACAGATCAATTGTTCCTAGCAATATTCACTTTTCTTCCATTTTCCTACTCTTTCTTGATTCAGCTTTGAGGACTGACAGGTATATTATTGTCAAGAGCTAGCAAACTAACATAATGAAATGATTTACGTTTTGAGTGAAGAAACTATTATGAATACTGGTGGAAAATTTGTGTGGAACAGCAGTCTATTCTGCTCTTCTCTCTTAGCTTTCCCACTATCCCTCATTTTTTTTATGACCTATAACCAATATCCACTGTCAGTAATTTCACTACAGACCTTGAGAAGAACAAAGCTGTCCCCACACTCACCCACATACCCCTCACCTTTCCACCTCCCCTTCATCACCACTCCCCCCTGCCCCTCCTCCAACCCAGGTCCTTTCCTTTTCTCTCTCTTACCAAGATTGGAGCTCCAGAGAAGACAATTTAAAGTTTCATCCTCAGCGATGGCCTGTGATCCTCTCCTCCCAACTCCCATCAAGCCAAATCTTTGGGAGGCTTGTTATTCAACCTTTCACCAGACAGAGTGAACATGGAAACAAAACAATAACTGATTTCCTACATCAAAAAGCTTACAAGAGTCCATTAGAAAAGAGAAAAGAGATGGCAGACTAACTTCTAAAGCCCACCAAGCCTATGAAAACCCCCTGCTTCTCACTCCTCGAATGTCACAAATTCTATTGATCATTGCTGGTAATATGATAGATTATTTTATTTTTTATTAGTTCTTGTTACAATTCTGAATTTTCAATTTGGCTGCTGGTTTATTTTAGACATCCCTCTAAAAGGTAAATTATGGAATGTGGGTTTTTTTGTGTTTCTGTGTCTTTGAATTTAGGATAAAAACTGTAAAGTGGATAAAGCCTCAAGTATGCTAATTGCCATCATTTACAAACATGCACATATAACTGGTAAATAGAAAATAGCCAATAATTACATGGGAAATAAGCATGTGATAATTTGCAGAATTTTATATGTCAACCAAAAAAAAAATGTGTAAAGCATAACAAAAACCCAAAACCCTAGGAACTCATTCCTGTTTTCATAAGAACTGCCTCTCACTTCTGATTGGTGAGCCTGGGCCAAAAATAACGGAGGTCTGGTGCTAAACAGAATAGTGTTGTGCAAAGAGCTCTGGGGTAGGTATCAAATATTCTGGGTTTGGTGACATCTCTACCACAACCTATTTTTCAGTAACTTGGGCAAGACACTTGTGTCTCTCCAACCTTGATTTTTCTCATCCATAAGAAATGTGGCTGTATTATATGCTCAGCCAACTCCCTAATTTGTTATGAAGTTTAAATTAAACAATGTAAGTGAAATCATTTTGTAAAATATAAGTATATCTAATGTAACGCTTCTCTTATTTTCAATAAAAGACCTATCATGGATTAATGATTAATGAGTCTGACTCCTGACAACCTCTACACATCCTTTCCTCACATCTGAGAGGGGAAAACAAATGAACTCAATCCTCAGGAAAAGTGGCATATTTTTCTCAGTTGGTTTTTACTGTACAGAAGTAGGCTGATTGGTGTTTTATTCAAGGGACATACCTGGTAGGCATAGGGCTTAACTTGACCACTGGAAGTGCTTTATCTTGCCTTCATTAAGACCATACAGCATTTCGGAGGCAATGTGAGCAGGCAGACTTATGCTTGCTCATAGTACAAGTGGCTTTCACCTATATGCTTGTATCAGATTAGTGGCACCCAGTCATGTTGACCGCCACCTCGTGCAGGCAGTTGAGCTTGTCATCCTTTTCTTTGTCAAATATTTATTATCTTTGTGAAAAGCCCCAGATACTCTGAGATACTCAAAGAATGAAAGCACAAGACAGCATATGTCTCCTTGGATCTGATTAATGCTCTGATAGCGGAGTGAAATTAAGTAGACAACAAATTGCAATATACAGCAGCATTTGACAAATTCTGTATGTGTTGTTAAGAGAATAAGGATTGCGGAAGCAATCATATCTAGCTGAGGTGATGTGAAATGACTAGGTGGAGCAGAAAATATCTTCCGTTGAAGAGTGGGAGAAATTTTAGAGGATGGAGAAAGAAGGTTTAGAACCAAGGAAGTGCACTGTAGACAGAATGCCAAAGACTTTGGAGATGCTTAGGAACAAAGCTGCTTTTTAATTGCCTGGATCCATTGTCACATCATCAGATAGCCTTTCTAATTTTGCATTGCAAATCACAAATAAAATGCCCTCAGGGTTTTATCAATTGACTCTCAAGAATCAATTGGTATTAAATATAATTCCTGTAAATATAATACATACTGAAATATTAGGTCCTATTATTATTATTATGCATATTAGTGAATATATCTTTAAAATTATTGTTTTAATTAGATTAGACTAGAATGGCAACTGTCACTTACCTTACTATCCATGGTATTATGTTAAGAGTTCTAGTACACTAGCTAGTTAATGATCATAACTGGTCTGTTAAAAAGCCTTCAATTAAAATTTAGTCCTTTTGCAACATAAAAGGCCTGCAAGTCTAAACTCAGATCATACCTGAACTGAGAATAACTTCTAGTTTAGTTAAGACTGCCAGTGAAGAGTAGTAAAAACAGTTCTGGACAAGAAAATAGAAGACCTATTATAGTAGGCCATTCTTGCATTGCTATCCATAAATACCTGACACTGGATAATTGATAATGAAAACAGGTTTAGTAGACTCATGGTGCTACAGGCTACACAAACAGGATGTCAGCATCTGCTTGGCCTCTGGAGAGGCCTCAGGAAGCTTTCACTCATGGTGGAAGGTGACAGAGAACCAGGCATCTCACATGGCAGAGGGGGAGCAAAAAAGAATGGACGAGAGTGCTACACACTTTTAAAAACCAGATCTTGTGAAAACTCACTCACTATCTTGAGGACAGCACCAAGCCATGAAGGATCTGCCCCCATGAACCAAGCACCTCCACCTGGCCCCACCTCCAGGGTTGGGGATTACAATTCAACATAAGATTTGGCCGGGATGTATATTCAAACCATATCAACTATGTTTTGTTCTCAACTCTGCCCTTATCTAACTGGGCACTTTTGATTTATAATTTCTTGAGAACAATCTTGAATTTTCAGGGATTAAGTGAATGGATTATTAACATAAGCCTTGAAGTGTTGCAGGAAGTCAGGGACCTGGAACAGAGAGACTGGCTGGAGCCAAAGCAGAAGAACATAAATTGTGAAGATTTCATGGACATTTATCAGTTCCCAAAATTAATACTTTTATAATTTCTTATGCCTGTCTTTACTTTAATCTCTTAATCCTGTTATCTTCGTAAGCTGAGATTGTGTGTCACCTCAGGACCACTATTGTACAAATTGATTGTAGAACGTGTGTTTGAACAATATGAAATCTGATTGTAAAACATGTGTGTTTGAACAATATGAAATCAGTGCACCCTGAAAAAGAACAGAATAACAGCAATTTTCAGGGAACAAGAGAAGATAACCATAAGGTCTGACTGCCTGCAGGGTCAGGCAGAATACAGCCATATTTTTCTTCTTGCAGGGAGCCTATAAAAGGACGCGTGAGTAGGAGAAATATCACTGAATTCTTTTCCCAGCAAGGAATATTAATAATTGATACCCTGGGGAAGGAATGCATTCCTGGGGAGAGGTCTATAGACGGCCACTCTGGGAGTGTCTGTCTTATGCAGTTGACATAAGGACTGAAATATGCCCTGGTCTCCTGCAGTACCCTCAGGCTTGCTAAGATAGGGAAATTCCAGCCTGGTAAATTCTAGTCAGACCGGTTCTCTGCTCTTGAACCCTGTTTCCTGTAAAGATGTTTATCAAGACAATGAGTGCACAGTGGAACATAGACCCTCATCAGTAATTCTAATTTTGCCTTCACCTTGTGATCTTTATTGCTCTTTGAAGCATGTGATCCTTGCGACCTACTCCCTGTTCATACACCCTCTCCCATTTTAAAATCCCTAATAAAAACTTGCTGGTTTTGCAGCTTGGGGTCGCCATCACAATCCTACCAATATGTGATGACACCCACAGAGGCCCAGCTGTAAAATTTCTCTCTTTGTACTCTTTCTCTTTATTTCTCAGACCGGCCGACACTTAGGGAAAATAGAAAGAACCTATGTTGAAATATTGGGGGCTGGTTCCCCTGGTACTGAAGTGCTGTTGAAAGAAGGGCAGATTTGGGAATGGAACCAGAAATGTCTGAAAAATTTGGGACCATCCCTAAACCTGGAATTTACCCACTTACCAATGTCTACATTGTTTCCACTAAAATTCCTTTGTTCTCCAAAGACACAAAGTTGAACATTAGATTTGTTTACTGAACATGTTAATCTGTCCTAAGGTGAAAGGAATATAATAGAAAAAGCATAAAGTACCGAGGGAAGAACCATGAATGTGTTGCAATCACTGGAACAGATATCCCTAATTCCCTGGGGCTGAAGTTAAAAGTGCTTTGAGGAATTGGAGAAAACTTCTAGGGATCCATCTATATGACAGCTGTTTGAAGCAGTATGTGTCACATGCATGAGCATGGCCCCCTCCTCTCTGTATGAGAGGTACAACTTTGCCACACCACAGCCACATTCACAAGGAAGAGTTATGCTGCTTCATGAAACTTAAATGATGGTATATGGCAGCCAGGCATCCTAATTACAAATGGTAAAGTAGGTTCCAGCTAGTTTAAGCAGAAAAGGTTTTACAAAGGCATAGTGGATAGTTTTATGAAACATCAGGGAAGGCCAGAGAACCAGATTTGGTTTTTAATGTCAGTAAAAAAAAAAAATGCCCAACCACACCATGGGACTCTTCTAATGGAAACAGCTGTGAAGTTGATACCCACACTTAGGAACCTTGGACTTGTCTGGATGCCAATATCCCATGCTGTCCAAAAAATCCGATTTCCCTTTGACCAGCTGCCACCTTATGCAGGTGCATGTGATTGGAAGAAACTGATCACAGGCCTGTAGCCTAGCTGGAAGGGAGTCAATAGGGTGTTGTTTTTAGCTTTCCAGCCTACATTGTAAAGAAAAGAAAACTAGAAAGATGTTGAAACGTATGCTAAGTAAGCCAAATTTCAGGATCCTATTATCTTCGTAAGCTGAGAATGTACATCACCTCAGGATCACTATTGTACAAATTGATTGTAGAACATGTGTAATGTCAAATAATAACGATAATAATGGCAATCATCATCTTTCATATAGCACTTATTGTATACAAGATCCTGCTTTCAGCCTTTTAGCTGTTTTAATTTACTTAATCCTTAAAAATATGGTATAAGTACAGTACTCATTTGCATTTTATAAAAAATGAGGCACAAGAGGCTTAGTTAGTTGCCCCAGATCATGTACCTGTTCAATGACAGAAGCAGGCAATGGGCCTTGGCAATCCATCTCCAGAGGCCATGACCTGCACTGCTAGCGCATGCCTCCTCTCATGCACAGAGGGAGGGGACTCTGACAACTAGGGAGGAAGCAGGAGTTACAAAAGCTCTCTGGTAATCAAAATCAGTTAGCCCAACTTTACTTGCTTTGGAAAAAAAAAAAAAAAAGCTCTGAACTAGAATTTGGCCCAAACTGGAATTCAACCATGGAACACAGAGCAAACCTACCAAGTAAAGGATTTTTTTTTCTTCTAGGACACAATGAAGGTTGTGCAGCTTGACTGTGCTGTGCTGTGCAGGTTGGCAAGAAGCAGTCTTGTTATTTCTATTTCTCCCAGCCCAGTCTTTTTGCTTTACTGACATAAGAAAACTTGACTGCTGGCATAGCAGAGTAATGTTTCTAGGAAAGGTCAGGGGATATTGTGTTCTGCCTCTTGACATCATCAAGGCAATCTCTGGCCTGATTGTAATTACAGATCTTTATCAACGGCCAAGAGAAGAGAAGGTAGGAATGCAGTTTGAGTTTCAAATCACAGGGTGCTCATGTAACATAAAAAATTGAGAAAAATAATTTCTGACTTGTAAACTGAGAAAATTTGAAATGGAAATCATTGAGATAAAACAAATATTGACTCTCAGTCTAACGGTTTATAACTACATTTTAAAAATGCATCAGCTGGATTTGCTAGGACAGCAATAGCTGCCTTTTCCTATTTGATGTTTTTATTGTCTGATTTTGATGTGAAATTTTTGTCCTTTGATGTCTGGATTGTGAGAACACATATGCCTGTTAATTACTTTATTTAGAAATACTATTGTTCAGATGTTAGCATGGTTCATGCTTGGACGTCCTAGGGACAATAAGGCTCTCTAGGGGGTACTTGGTCTGATGAAAATGTTGTTCCTGAATGATCATTTCTTCCTTGCATAAGTGTGCTAATAAATACCACTAATGAACATATTAAATATGGTTCTTCCTCCATTATGTACTAGGTCACCCCTAAACATATCACAGACTCATTTTACTTACAAAATGGAGCCATTTATAATATTTCCTCTTTAGAGTGCTTTACTACTTTAGAGATTTTCTGTTGAAAAACTATTTATTACTTTTCCCCCATGTGGAATGATTAAAAACATTAGAAAGACGTAAATCTGAATATCATCAGAAAGAAGAGAAAAAAGTGAAAAAATAGCATAGAAAAAGATATAAACACTTTGGTAAGGTCACTAATAAAATTTGTTTTCTATTCAATAGGTAAAGAGAAGAGCTTTAAATACTGTATCCATGTAACATTCTTATAATGTACAGTTCTTTGCCTTCAATAAATACATTTGAGCCAAGTCAAATCGTGTTCCAAGGGAGTATAATTTAAGAACAACTTTGTTAGGAAACCCATCAAGATAGTGTAGTTACACAGATGTTTTCCTGGTGGTAGAATAGCTGCATTCTAAAACATTGAAGGAGGAAGGATTGCCTTACATTCAGCAAATACATAAGAACATTCAATAGGCAGCTTGGTTGTTCTAAAGGTAGACATTCCTGTTGCCCCTATGCATTCTTGTTTACAATAGTCCTTTTATTCTATAAGCAGATGACATCAACTTATGTGCACCAACTTTTAAAAAGCTATAGCAGGCTTTCTGAGTCATATTTCTATGACCTGTATTCTATTATATCACGTGGCATCAATACAAACATAACTGATAGTAATGGAGCTGCTTTGGTGAAATCTTTTGGCTACTTTTATGTTTTCTGATGCAAAGTAGAACATTATCTCTTCCTGTTTAAGCTCTATATCTCACAATTAAATAAGAGTTTACAAAGATTTCTATAATCTCTCACTTATTTTTACCCGTATAGATTTTAAACATAACCTTAAAGAAACCTTGAGGCTTTTGGAAGATATGTCATTAGGATAATTTTAAGTCATATAGCAAATCAGAAGAGTGAAATGTAAGAAGACATGAGAAACACCTTTTCTGTTTTAATAAGCAAGTATCTAGAAAGACTGCATGTTCCTGATTAGAAAGTAAGACTGTTTTACAAGCAAGGGAAATATAAAAAGACAGGAGAAAGAGTTCCTTGGAGTGTTTCATCATTTACCAGACAGTCCTTTGAATGGTAGCCAATAAAAGCAGGCTATCACTATTAGCACCATTCATTACATCGCTAGAACATATTGATTACTTGGTTTTCAAGAAAATTACATAATAAATTCAGACTTGATTCACCATTTCCTTTTTCTATATTTGTTCTGATTTGCTGTTGAATCCATTTTTTACACATTTAAGTCTGACTGTTTTCTCTATAGAGGGATGTGTGTTTCACATAATGAACAGGATCGAATTTGCGTTCAGATTATTAGTGGATTGGTAACAACTGTCACTGTGCCATTCTTCTCTCAACAGCTGTTTATATTTTATTTAAAATCTGTAAAAACATTTTCATGTAGTACCTTGATCTGTATAATAATTTCCTTTTGTTCCAAGCTGTTGAAGGTGTCTTTGAACCCACTAGAAACTATTCATCTATTCCTTCAAGACAGGTTCACTTTCATCATAAAAAATGAACATCATGAAAAATGAACTCTGAAATCAAAGTAAGAAAACAAAGGTGAGTGAACTCTACAAGGCAATAGAATAAAAGTCGAGGCAGCTGCTGAAAACGATCAGTCACTATTGTTCTAACTCACTCTTGATTTGTACCACGAAGCAGTCTTGGTGCACTACACCAAATCTTTTCCTGTTACCTTTTGTGTTCACTCACTGCTTACAGCCTCTCTAAAAATTCAGCTCACTGTTTGTCACAGTCAGGAACAAGTCTGTTAAGCTCCCCTAGTTGATAAGTAGGCATTGTTACTTATGGATATCCTGTTGTGCTTGCCTCCTGTAGTCTTGAATTTTCTTATTGTTCAAGCCAGAATGATCTCAGAACAGCATTCTTTGTAAAATACAATGTCTACTTAAAAATTTGTCAATGTGCTTCTAAAAATAACTTGGATATGAGTCCAAATGACTGTCCTCTCCACATGCTTCATAGTGATTAAAGTAAAACCAGAAAAAAAAAAAAATCTTCCAAATGGAAAAAGGAGGCAGAGCACATCCTACAAATTGCTATATAACCCACAAAATGCCATGAAAAGAGCTTCCTTTGTGAAGCAAAGGATGAATAAAAGCGTGTGAGTCCAAAATATGCAAGTAGAGAAAAAAATAAAGAGACAAAAGCTTTTACTGCTTTGTCAATGCAGGATATGAATAAGTTGAACTGGGTGAGCTGGGGGTGGGCTGTAAGGAAGAAGAGAAAGGCTGAGAAGAGAAGACTGAACAACAGACGTCTGAGAGAACAGGGAGGTTTTGAGCATGCACATTTACAAATAATCTTTCTCTAGTACAAGCAGAAAGTATTCCTTTTTATTCACTTTATGTAACAATCCCTGTTTTATGGGGAACTCTAGAATCAAATTGTGAGGGATTTCTTGAGTCATATTTAATACCATTTTCCCATGACGTTTTAGATGCAAAGATTCTAGATATTTATTAAGAATCAGATCATGATTTTCATGATATTTAACATCTTAAAGCATTCTTTGTGTACAAAGTAGTTCTTCCTTGTACTCAGAAATCTGCTGCTCATCAGTGAAGGGAGGTGAGAAAGACTGGGTTTAAGGAAACGAGGCTTCAGGCTGCAAAAGGAGATGCACGAAGCTACTATCTAAACAAAGCCCAAGAAAAAGTAGCAAAATATTTCCAAAGAGAAGTATGTTTATTTGTAGCCTCAGGAGAGGCAATTTATGTGTCAATAATTTACGTGGGTTTTATGTGCCTATTAGTTTCCTACTCAATTAAAAAATGTGTACTTACCATGGCAACACCCATCTCTCCTGATACGCAGTCTAATTGTGAATCATGCAGAGCACCTTCTTAAAGCAACACACAAACAAGCCATCAGATCCCAATACATGCAAATTTCTTTAAAACATATCATTGGAACAGATGTGCTCCAAATGCTATTTTTATTTTAGAAATGCTTTTTGTATTTCACACGTTAATGATAATTCTGAGTTTAAATGAGCTATTTAAAAATCAAGTTGCAAAATAGTAAGCACCATCAACTTACAAGTGATCTTTAAAAAAGAAATATGTCCATTTATTAATGAGTCAATTTTCTAAATTAGTTGTTCTATTAGTTATAAGGTAATTAGGTTATCTTCTGTTTCCTCAAAATATCTGTTTTTATTTTTGCTGCATAATTGTAATCAAATATATTAATGGAAAGAGATGGTTAAAAATTTGCTCCTCTTCATTTTTTTGTCTTTATTTTGATGGTCCCTATCTTTGTAAATATTCTGGTTATTACATTGATACATTGGATAAGACCTATTTAAGAACTTTGGATGGCTTTAGAAGAATTCAGATTATTTTCTATTTTAAATTATTCAGTTTTCATACATATTTGTACATAATGCAAATGCTTCCTGTTATCTTCAATATATTTGGAATATACTGTTGCTGAAATAATTAGATAGCTTAGTGGCCAAGAGCAGAGGTTCTACATCCTAACTGTTTGTGTTCGATTATAAATTCTACTGTTTAAAAGCTGCAGACATTAAGCAAATTATTTAGTCTTTCTTTGGGCCTCCTTCTGATTGATTGTAAAAATAGGATAACTAACCTCATAGGGCTGTTGTGGAAATGACATGAATTTGTATATATCTGGCATATAATATGTTTGCAATATGTTAGCAATAATGATTGGACCATAATCTAATATGTCTAGCAGTTTATATAGTACTTATTCAAATAAGGCATTATAAAGCTTACCTTATACACTATACAAAGCCATATAAATAGATAATTTCACTGTAAAATAGCCTTTTATGACAAAGATGAGTTAATTTCCTACATCTTCTGTCATAGTTGTTAGACAAATTCTCTGAGCCTAGTTTTTTCATTAATAAAATAAGGATAATAACATGTAGCCTTATAGGATTGTTATGGGGAGTCAATAAAATAATATAAATCAAATTTCAATGCAGTGAAAGGCATATGATACTCATTCAATGAATAACGGTTTTCTTAAACCTGTAGCACAATCTGTTTATAATTGAAGGTACTTTCTACAATAGAGAGTAAAATACATATGTCTACATAATATTTTAAAGTATTGAATATGTAGAAAAAGAGGAGCAAGTTAAACCTAAAGAAAACACAAAGAAAGAAATAATAAAAATTAAAGCAGAAATTAATGAAATTGAAAACAAGAAAATAGACAAAAATCAATGAAATCAAAAGCTGGTTCATTGAAAAGATCAATAAAATTAATAAGCCTCTGGCTAGGCTAACTAAGAAAAAAAGACAGAAGTCACAGATTAGTAATCTTAGAAATGAAAGAGGGAGCATCACTACGGATCCCATGGATATTAAAAGGATATTAAAGAAATACCATGAAACAACTATGAGAACAGTATAAATCTGTACATTTGTATATTCAGAAATTTTTCCATCAATATATACTCATTATCTTAAAAATCCCTTGGGAGTAATCTAGAGTTATTTTAATTGTCATAGTTCAATATACAAGTCATTAAATGCCTTTCTAAAATATTAATATTATAATTAATATTGTCACTCCATTATTTTATATGTAGCTAAGTAATAAGAATAAAAAATAAATCTTGATATACAAAACTTCCAGAAAATAAACTACATCTCCCACATTTTATAAAATAATACTTAAGAACTACCCTAGTTGACCTAGAGATTACAAATAAATATGTATATTTGTACATAAAATAACAGAAAAAAACACAGAAAATTAGGGCTTTTTCCCTGCACAATTTGGATCTCAAATTAAAGAATTTAATATTTGTTGGCTAGATTTAATACATTGTGAGTAAATTGCCATCCTGTCCTCAGAACTTCTTCCTCAAATATTTTCTGAGTTCTAACAAATTTGTTTATAAATTCAATGCTTGGCCCCACAATTCAAATAACTCTAATGATAATTTTTATATCCATACATTTAGACAATACAAATAATGTATTAATCCAGCTGTTATTTTATTGGCTAAACTATGTGCTTGGAACACTGAGAGAGAAAAATTACCTAAATATATATTTTTTCAGGGTTCTCAAATAAAAAAAAATAGAAGTAGAATTGAGAATTACATTAGTCCATTCTCATGCTACTGTGAAGAAATACCTAAGACTGGATAATTTATGAAGGAAAAAGGTTTAATGGACTAACAGTTCCACATGGCTTGGGAGGCCTCAGGAAACTTACAATCATGGTGTACGGCACCTCTTCACAGGGCAGCAGGAGAGAGAATGAGTGCCAGCAGGGGAAATGCCAGATGCTTATAAAACCATCAGATTTTGTGAGACTTATTCACTACCACGAGAACAGTATGGGGGAAACCACCCCCATGATTCAGTTATCTCCCACTGGGTCCCTCCCACAACACATGGAAATTATGGGAGTAAAATTCAAGAAGAGATTTGGGTGGGGACACAGAGCCAAACCATATCACCAAAAGTCCAAGTCCAAAGTCTCGTCTGAGACAGTAAGTCCCTTCCACCTATGAGCCTGTAAAATCAAAAGCAAGTTAGTTACTTCCTAGATACAATGGGGGTACAGGCATTGGGTAAATATATCCATTTCAAATGGGAGAAATTGTCCAAAACAAAGGGGCCACAGGCCTCATGCAAGTCCAAAATTCAATATGGCAGCAATTAAACTTTAAAGTTCCAAAATGATCCCCTTTGACTGCATGTCTTATATCCAGGTCTTGCTGATGCAAGAAAGGTGTTCCCACAACCTTGGGCAGCTCCACCCCTGTGGCTCTGCAGGGTACAGCCCCATTCCTGGCTGCTTTTACAGGCTGGCATTGAGTGTCTGAGGCTTTTCCAGGTGCATGGTGCAAGTTGTTAGTGAATCTACCATTCTGGAGTCTGAAGAACAGTGGGCTTCTTCTAACAGCTCCATTAGGGAATGTCCGAGTGAGGATTCTGTGTTGGGAATCCAACCCCACATTTCCCTTCCATGCCACCCTAGCAGTGGTTCTCCATGAGGGTTCCACCCATGCAACTAAATTCTGCCTGAACATCCATGTATTTTCATACATTCTGGGAAATCTAGGCAGCAGTTCCCAAACCTCAATTTTTGACTTCGGTGCCTCTGCAGGCTCAATGTCATGTGTAAGCCACCAAGGCTTGGGGATTACATCCTCTGAAGCAATGGCCCGAGCTGTACCTTGGTCCCTTTAAGCCATGGCTGGAGCTGAAGCAGCTGGAATTCAGGACACCACTTGCCCAGGCTGCACAGAGAAGAGTGGCCCTGGTCCCAACTCACAAAACCATTTTTTCCCCCTAGGCCTCCAGGCTTGTGATGGGAGGGGCTGCCCTGAAGATCTCTGATATGATCTGGACACATTTTCCCCATTGTCTTGGTTATTAACATTCTGTCTCTTCATTACTTATACAAATTTCTGCAGCCAGCTTGAATTTCTCCCCAGAAAATGAGGTTTTCTTTTCTGTTGCATTATCAGGCTGCAAATTTTCCAAACTTGTATGATGTGCTTCCTCTTGAAAACCTTGCCACTTAGAAAGTTCTTTCTCCAGATACCCTAAATCAGTCATCTCTCTTAAATTCAAAGCTCCACAGATCTCTAGGGCAGGAGCAAATGCTGCCAGTCTCTTTGCTAAAACATAGCAAGAGTCACCTTTATTCCAGTTCCCAAGAAATTTCTCATCTCCATCTGAGACCACCCCAGCCTAGACTTCATTGTCCATATCACCATCACAATTTTGGCCAAAGTCATTCAACAAGTCTCTAGGAAGTTCCAAACTTTCCCACATTTTCCTGTCTTCTTCTGAGCCCTCCAAACTGTTCCAACCTTTGCCTGTTATCCAGTTCCGAAGTTGGTTCCACATTTTTGGGTGTCTTTATAGCAGCACCACACTCTCTGTGGTACCAATTTCCTGTATTAGTCTGTTCTCACGTTTCTATGAAGAAATACCCAAGACTGGGTAATTTATAAAAGAAAGAGGTTTAATTGACTCATGGTTCTGCATAGCTGGGGAGGCCTCAGGAAACTTACAATAATGGCAGAAAGTACCTCTTCACAGGGTGGCAGGACAGAGAATGAGTGCCAGCAGAGAAATGCTAGATGTTTATAAAACCATCAGATTTCGTTGGAACTCACTATCACAAGAACAGCTTGGGGGAAACTGCCCCTATGATTCAATAACCTCCCACCAGGTACCTTTCATGACATGTGGAGGTTATAGGGATTACAATTCAAGATGAGATTTTGGTGGGGAAACAGCCAAGCCATATGAAGAATCACAATGGTCATTTTCATTGTCAAGGAACATCAGAAATTACTTTCTGCATCTTTGCAACTCATAAAAATTCCATAAGTCATTGAGTTTTTTATACTTGTGAAAAGTCTATAAACCACTCAGTTGAAAATATATATATTTTTTATTATGAGCCCATACACATATCTTCCTACTGGGACATGTGAAGTTCCTAATTAAGGATGCTTAAAAATTGTTTTGCCATAATTTCATGAAAATATAAAAATACATTTAAACTCTGTCAATAAATATGGCAACATTTTAATAGTGAAAAGAAATTAAAGTTTTAAAATATTTAAAATAGTCTTTATTTCTTAATATTATAATGAAATTATTATACTTATATAATCACAAAATGGATGTTTGAAAAGTCAGGCAATATAATTTTATATATATCATTTGATCTGAACTCAATAAAAAGAAACAAAAGAGCAGAAGAAATATTCTCAACTTCTAAAAATGTGTAACTCTAGGTGGTGTATTATGGGTAATGATATTCCATCTTCTACTTTTCTGTATTTTTGTAATTCTAGCATAAAGACATAATATTATAATGAAAATCATCTTTAATAAAAATATAAATGCAAACATGCAAAGGGAAAAAATTAGCCTAAGCTTTCCTGAAGAGGAATGAAGCCGAAGTATTTATAGCATTGACAGCTGAGACACCACCATTTTAACACTAAATTGCTATACCACGAACTGACAGAACCCTGTGTGGAGGACGAAAAACTCATAATACACCCAAAGTGAAGAATCATATAGCAGCATGAAGGTGGGAAAATGAACTAAATTGGAGAAGTGTGTATGACACCAACTGCACTTAATTTGTGAGTTGTGGAAAATAAAAGGCATAGGGTGTGAAGAGTGTTTGGGGTTCCAGGCTCTAACTAACTGTACATCCTTTAAGCAAATTAAGGTTCTTTTAGCTCATCTATAAAGTGAATTAATTAAGCCAGATAATTTCTAAAGTCCATCTTGACTCTAAATCAGATCCTAGCAAAAACAAGAAATCTACCACTTCAGATCCTTATGAAACCTAGGAAAAATATGAAATGCTAAAACACAGCAATGATATTAAAACTGTTCGGAATGAACACAGAACTATAGGACATTATTATAATGGATTATTATATTATTATATTATCCATTATTATAATGGATTGCAAAGAGAATTTTCTATAGCCTTGCGCAACAGTGACACCAAAGTATCTAAATCCTATTGATATTAGTACAAGTATAGACAAACTAACCAATGAGATAAGACAGAAAGCCCAGAAACAGCCACATATATATAGTCACCTCATTTATAGTAATATTGAAGTATACTGAAAAAGGAATTATCCTTTCAATGATATTTGGTCATCGAATATACGGACATATATCCATATATATCCATATTAGCACAAGAGATTGAACGTGTCCCCCCAAAATTCATGTGGAAATTCTAACCCCTAAGGTGATGATATGAGGAGGTGGGACCTTTGGAAGGTGATTAGGCCATGAGGCAGAGCCCTCCTGAATAGAATTAGTGGCCCTATAAAAGAATCCCCAGAGAGTTCATACGCCCATTCCACCATGTGAAGCACAGTGAAAATACAGCAGTCTATGAACCAGGAATAAGCCCTCCAGCAGACACTAATTCTGTCAGTGACTTGATCTTAGACTTTCCAGCCTCCAGAACTGTGAGAAATAAATTTTTGTTGTTCGTAAGTCATCAGTTTATGGCATTTTGTTATAGGAGCACAAACAGACCAGAAAATGTGATTAAACAAATGTGGACCCTTACCTTGAGCTACACAAAATATTAAATTCCACATTAATAGTCAATCTAAACATGGATAGTAAAACAATACACATTGGAAGATAAAACATAGAAGAACATTTTTGTAACCATGAAAAATTGTTCTTAAGCAGGACATAAGAAGTAAAAATTATAAAGAAAACCACTAATATCAAAACATACCATTAAGCTGAGCAGGATGGCTCAAGCCTGTAATCCCAGCACTTTGGGAGGCCAAGGCGGATCATGAGGTCAAGAGTTTGAGACCAGCCTGGCCAACATAGTGAAACCCTGTCTCTACTAAAAATACAAAAATTAGCCGGGCATGGTGGTGTGTGCCTGTAGTCCCAACTACTCAGGAAGCTGAGGCAGGAGAATTGCTTGAACCCAGGAGGTGGAGGTTGTGGTAAGCTGAGATCGCATCACTGCACTCCAGCCTGGGCAACAGAGAGAGACTCTGTCTCAACAAAAACAAAACAAAACAAAACAAAACACTACACATACCATTAAATAAACTTTTACATGTGCCTGAATCAACCAAAAACAACAAAATATATAAACCATTGGTGTTCAAGACATAAAAATTAGACAATGCAGGGCAGTTCTCTGAGAGACATAAAATAAATGATGTGAGACCTATTGCTTTTCCAGTAGGAAAGGGGAATCCACATTATGCTTAGCAAACTTCCTGAGTAGAAAGACTTTTCTAAGAATGTCTTTGAACCATGGTTGCTAGAGTGCTCAGGACAGATTACAAGACACAGATGCATAGCTAGAGAATGTTAGAGATCTGCAAAGGAATCTCCTCAAGGGTACAGTAGAGTGCTGATTAGCACACTTGTGTGCACCAATACGAGGCAAATAACCAACCAAAATTACTACAGGGAAAACCACCTGGAATTCTCACAGGTCTGGGAAGAGTGTATTTTCCGCCCAGCCAAGTCTGGAAAAACTCATAACCCACCAGGCATTTGGTAGAGTAATAATACTGCTTCAGTTTTGGGGAATAATTATCTCTAGACAAAATATGTCATGACTACCACCTCACAAATTTTAAAAACAAAATTTGAAGGGATCAAACTCTTTCCAAATAACTATCCCAGAACAAAGCTCAAGAGTCCTTACAGGAATTCAAAGATATCCAAAATATTCCAAAGTATAATAAACAGTGTCTGACATTCAATCAGAAATTAGTAGATATGCAAAGAAACAGAAAAATACAACCTGTTCTGATGAGAATAATTATTCAACTCAAACCCATTCAAAATAGATTTGGATATTAGAGTTAGCAATAAGACATTAAAGCTGCTATACTGTATTTCATATGTTCAAAATAGTAAGTAGAGACATAGAAGGGACAAAAGAGAGCCACAGCTAACTTCTAAAAATGAAAACTACAGTATCTAAGATAAAAATAACACTAGATGGGATTAACAGAAAGCTAAATATTGCAGAACAAAAGGACAGTGTACATGAAGACATGGAAGTAGAAATTATTCAAGTAATATACAGAGAATAAAACAATTTCTTTTTGACATGGAGTTTCTCTCTGTAGCCCAGGCTGGAGTGCAGTGGTGCAATCTCAGCCCACTGCAACCTCCGCCTCCTGGGTTCATGTGATTCTCCTGCCTCAACCTCCCAAGTAGCCCAGATTATGGGCATGCATCATACTCCTGGTTAATTTTTGTATTTTTAGTAGAGACGAGGTTTTACCATGTTGGCCAGGCTGGTCACAAACTCCTGACCTCAAGTGACCTGCCTGCCTTGGCCTCCCAGTGTGCTGGAATTACAGAATGAAACAATTTTAAAATGCACAGGGCATTGTGAACTGTAGGAAAGATTCAAGTGGCCTTTTATTTGTGTATTTAGAGCCCCCCAAAAAGAAAAAGGAAAGGAGCAAAAAGTGTGAATTAATATTTTCCCCAAAATTTCCTAATTGGATGAAAATCATAAACTCAGAGGCCTAATAAACTCAATAACCCCAAGACATGAATAAAACTACACCAAGAAGCATGAAAACTTATCAGAAAATTTACATAAAATTAAGTAAAATTTATTAGAACCAATGATAAACAGAAAAATCTTAAAAGTGAAAATAAAAAGAAACTCATTATATGCAGAGGAACAAAAATACGGAGGAAAGATTTCTGTTGAAAATAATGCAGATGAGAAAACAATGAAATATTATTTTTTAATGTACCAATGGGGGAAAATTATCAACTGTCTTAGTTCCAACTGCTAAGACAGGATATTATAAACTGTGATATGGATTGGCTTTGTGTCCCCACCCAAATCTCATCTTGAATTGTAATCCCCAGGTGTTGAGGGATGAACCTGGTGGGAGGTGATTGGATCATGGGGTCAGTTTCCCTCATGCTGTTCTAATGATAGTGAATGAGTTCTCATGAGATCTGATGCTTTTATAAGTGTTTGGCAGTTTCTCCTTTGCACTCTCTCTCCGTGCCTTGTGAAGAAGGTGCTTGCTTCTCCTTTGCCTTCTGCCATAATTGTAAGTTCCTTGAGGCCTCCCCAGCCATGCAGAACTGTGAGTCAATTAAACCTCTTTTCATTATTAAACTACCCAGTCTTGGGCAATTCTTTATAGCAGTGAGAGAATGAAGTAATACAAACTATGTAGCTTAAAAACATAAATGTATTTCTCACAGTTCTGGAGGGTGTCGGCAGGGTCAGGTTTTAGTGAGGACCCTCTTCTTGGTTATGTCCTCCCATGGCTTTACCTGCTTTATTTGGTGCACACACACACACACACACACACACAAACAAATAACTCTAGTCTTTTTCTCTTCTTATAAGGACGTTAATCTTATCATGGGGGCTCCATTCTCCTGACCTCATCTAAAACTAATTACCTAATTGCCTCTAGCTTCTAATACGACTCCATTAGGGGTTAAATTTTCAATGTATGAATTTTCAGGGACGCATACATACAGTCCATAACATTAACCTAGCATTTTTTTTTTTTTTTTTTTTTTTTTTTACCTAGGAAAGTATGTTTGTTTTGTTTTGTTTTGTTTTGTTTGTTTTTGAGACAGTCTCACTCTGTCGCCCAGGCTGGAGTGCAGTGATGTGATCTCTGCTCACTGTAACCTCCACCTCCCAGGCTCAAGAGATTCTCCTGCCTCAGCCTCCTGATTAGCTGGGATTACAGGCATGTGCCACCATGCGCAGCTAATTTTTGTATTTTTAATAGAGAAAAGGTTTTGCCATTTTGGCCAGGCTGGTCTCAAATTACTGGCCTCAAGTGCTCTGTCGGCCTTGGCCTCCCAAAGTCCTGGGATTACAGGTGTGAGCCACCATGACTGGCCAGAAAGTGTGTTCAAAAGATAAGGACAAAATACAAACTTTTTAGACATACAAAAACTGAAAAAAAAAAAAAAAAGTATCACCAGCATACCTGCACTACAAGAAATGTTAAAGAAAGTCTTCAGACAAAAGGAAAATAGGAAAATGATACCGCATGAAAACACAAACCCATACAAAGAAGAGAATTAGAAATGATAATGACGTAGGTAAATATACAGAGTACTTTTCCTTATTGTTTATATCTCTGTAAAAGACAATTGACTAAACAAAAACAATAACCATGTAGTATGGAGTTTATAAGAACGTAAAAGTCAAATAAATGAAAGCAACAGCATGAAGGTCGGTAGCAGAGAAATGGAAGTCACCTATTATAAGGTTCTTATACTCTGGACGAAGTGGGAAAATATCACTTGAAAGTAGGCTGTTAGGTTAAAGCTGTAGTCTACAAACTCTTGAACAAGCACTTATATAAAAATGTTTTGGCTAAGCTGCCAAAAGAGAAAATAAAATGAAATCATAAAAGGTAATTTAAAACAAAGGAAGCAGAGTACAGAAAAAGAGGAAGCAGAAACATAAGGCAAATAAGAAATTTAATGCTAACCATATAAATTAATTGTAAATGGTATAAACATCTCAATTAAAAGGACTCTATGCATCAAGCTTTTAGACATTCACTACTATTATTTGGAAATTTTAATTAGACAATGCAATATGAAATTGACGCCTATTGCTTATTTAAAAACTTATTGAAATGAAATGTACCTAATATAAAATTAATTATTCTAAAGTGAACAATTCCATGGCATTTATTACTTTCACAATGTTGTGCAATCACCATCTCTGCCTAGTTATAAAATATTTATTTAAATCCAACATAAAACCCTATACCCTTTAAGCAGTTTTTCCTCATTTCACTCTATCCTCAGCCCCTTACGACCACCAATCTGCACCTTTCTCTATGAATTTACCTATTACAGATATTTCATATAAAAGAAATCATGCAATATATTACCTTCAGTGTCTGAATTCTTTCACTGAGCATATTTTTGAGGTTTATCAATGTGTAGTATGTTTCAGTACATCATTCCTTTTTACAGCTGAATAATATTCCATTGCATGTATATACCATAATTTGTCAACACATTCATCTGTTGATGGATGTTTGGACTGTTTTTTGTCTATGGTGAATAGCATTGCATTAACACACATGTGAAGGTGTTTGGTGTGGGTGCTTACCTTCAACAATTTGGGTATAAACCTAGGAGTTGATTTACCAGGTCATATGATGATTCTACGCCTAACTTTATAAGGAACCTCCGAACCCTTTCCATGGCAGCTGAATCATTTTATTTCCAACCACACTGTACAAGGGTTCCAATGTATACAACATTTTGTTTATGATTTATATTGAGACAAAATTACATTAAGGTAAAATTTACATATGGTGAAATACAAGTATGTTAAAAGAACATCTTAATGAGTTGGAACAACTATACACAACCATGCAATCAACATCCTAATAAATATATTAAAACATTTCTATCATCCCAAAAAGTTCCCTTACACCCCTTCTCATATCAATAATTGTTCTCATTTATATGGTTTGTCCAAGTTCATCAGTATTTATTACTGCTAAGTTTTCTGTATGAGTATACAATTTGCTTAATGTATTGTCCAGTTGATAGAAATTTTAATATTTTAGGTTAGGGTTATTATGAATGAAACCAAGATAAACAAGCTTTTTGTGTATAGGTGTTTTCATTTCTTTGGGGTAAATACCCAGCTGTAAAATTGATGGGCCATAGGGTATGTGCATGGTAGACTTTATAAGACGTTGTCGGTTTTCCAAAGTGGCTCTAACATTTTTCACTGCACCAGCAATGTGTGAGAGTTCCAATTGTTCCTCATGCTTGACAACATTTGTTGTTGACAGTTTAAATTTTAGTTATTCTGGTGCATGTAAAGCAGTATGTCACTGTAGTTTTGATTTGCTTTTTTCTGATGACAGATGAGATTGAACAATTTTTCATATTCTTATTAGCCATTTGCTTATTAGGCTTTTTTGTACAGTGTCTGTTCAAGGCTTCCAGTAATTTATTTGTCACTTTATTATAGTCATGTAGGAATCTTTTTAAATATATTCTGTAGACACATTCTTGGTCAGGTATATATGCATTACAAATATTTTCTCACAGTCTATGGCTTGCCTTTCATATTCTTAATGCTGCCTTTTAGGGAGAAGTCCATTTAATAGAGCCCAATTTATACATTATTATTTGTCTTATGTTTTGTCCATTGTATATGCTAAAAATCATTTTTGTAAAACCTGGAGATATTGCCCTATCTTTCCTGCTATAAACTTTAACATTTTCTCCTTTACATTTAAGTGTCAATCTCAAATTAATTTTCATGTATGGTTTGAGAAAAGGATCATGCTTTATTTTTTCCTATGTTTATCTCCTTGTTTCAACACAATTTGAGAGGAAGATTTTCCATTTCCCATTGAATTATCTTAGACCTTTTGTCAAAATATCAATCAAACATGTAAGTATGGTTCTATTTTTGGATTCTTTTTTCCCCATTGATCCGTTGCTCTGTCTACATAAGAAACTCAAAAGGCATCTTCACTAATGTCAGGAACAAAACAAAGTTGTCACTATCACCATCACTACTTACTATATATTGGCAAAGTCATTATCTTAAGTGAAATAAGCCAGGCACAAAAAGACAGATGCTGCATGTTCTCACTCATACTGGTAGATAAAAAAACTTGATCTTACGGACATAGAGAGTACAATGATACCAGATACTGGGAAGTGTGGGTAGATCGGAGAGGAAGATGAAAAGAGGTTGGTTAATGGGTAAAAATATATAGTTTGATAGAAAAAATAAGTTCTAATATTTGATAGCATACTAGGGTGACTATATTTAGCAACAATACTTTGTATATTTCAAAGTAAATGGAAAAGAAGACTTGCAATGATATCAACACGTAGAAATCATACATTCCCAAGGCAATGGACACCACAAATACCGTGACCTGATCATTACACATTCTGTTCTATATAATAAACATACACTCATATGTACCCCATAAATATGGAACATATTATGTGTCAATAAGAGAGAGAGGTAAAAGGTAAATCTAAGCAAGACTAGGTAGCTATATTAACTATTATTTACAAAACTTGTTGTGGGTCTTTACTATGTGCCAGAACCTGAGCTATCACAACAAAGCATTTTAAGCTTTCAAGAAACTCGTAGTCTAATGAGAAAGATGAATAAACATAATAAATAATAAATAGTATCAGTGGACTCCTGTGGGAACACAGAGAACAGTCAGTATTCTGGCTATTTAGAAAAGGTATTATTGAGCAGACATTTGGCATATTTGTGAGTATATGCCAGGCTGAGAACTGGAGAATAGGGCAATACAAAGAAAGCAGAATGTGCGAAGACATGGCAGTGGGAGAGGATCGGGGACTCTGGGGAATGTTGAGTAATGTGAAGCAAAAAAAAAAAAAAAAAATGAAATGAGACTAAATCAAAAGGCAAAAAAAAATTGTCACATGTAATCTAGGCAGAAATAGCTAATGACTTGAAGTTAGGTAAGTTATTTGCAAATAGTAGCTTTGTGTATAACTGAATATAAGACTGGAAAGCAGAGATCCATTTATTAAGCACATAATGTTTCTTGGAGCATGCCCAGAAGTAGGCTGGTATCAGGTGCATTGGACCAAGTAATCTCTTTTTGATATAGCTGAATGAAGAAAGCGCAAAAACTGGATAGGTTACATCAAAAGTAAATCACACTTCCATTAGAGGTGCTAATTTTCTGTCCCAAAGGATCCACTTTGAAATTAATAAAGCAGCGGCAAAATGGGATGATTTAAATTTCACCTTCCCTCACTTTATATCCAACCCCTATTAGAAGTGCTAATATCCATAGGACCATAAAATGGCCTAAAGACCTCTTGTTGTGCAGATAAAGTGAGGATAATGAGGGTAAATTGAATAAATTGCATCTGGAAAATGAGGAGTTATTTGAGAATTCAATAGAACTTTTCAGGTTTCCTGTATTGAACAACCTTTTTTATTTTAACTATCATTTTAATCTAGGTTTTCTACATAAAATAAATGAAACAGAAGTTATTACAAATTGGGATGGAATGGTGAATCAGATAGATTTATCCAAAATGTGAAATCTGTTTTCAGACAAAGCCAAATTTTATCATCTAAGTTTTCATATAGTTATGATTTTATGGTAAGAAAATATAAATATGATTTGTCATCTGCAGACATTTATGCCATGATAGTGTTTATAAAATTTTTATGAATGCTTTCAATTTTTTTCTTTTATAGATTCATTCAAATTTTAACTGCACAAATGCTATATTTATTGTTTTAAAAATCAAGACAATGTGATAAAATTGGAATTTTTAGATAGTTGACACTCAACTGTCTGTTGCTAAGGGCTATTAATCCACTTAGACATAAGAATATTATTTAACTAAATAACTAAACATTCCCTGCTTGCCACAGAAAGTAGCTTTGGATCACAGAAACACAAGAGACCGTATAGATTTTTCTTGATTAAGAGCATGAACTCTGGGGTCTTTCCCGGTTTTCCCACTTGCTAGTTGAGTGCACATTAGGCAATTTATGTACCTTCTTCGTGCTTCATTTTTTAATTTATAAATTGGGGATAATATTAGTATCTACCTCAGGAGATTACTACAAATATTTGATGTGATAGTTACAAAGCACTTAGAATAGTGCTTGGCACAAAGTTTGTGTTCAAAGTACACTATTAGCTATATTTATTTGCACAGCTCTTTAGACAGCAGATTTATCAGCTGTCAAAAGCAATATCCCTATTTCTACTGTTGCATTAATTGAAGTAATCTACTCCAGGCCTACTCCAGATCCTATAGATCTTTTAAGGACCAAGTTTGGCATACAGCCATCTCTAATAAAGGCACCCTGGCTTCCAACTCTTCTTCCTCCCAGTACATTTTGTCTCTTAACTCTTTTCTCTGTAGTTGTAATGACAGTTACTCTATTAGTCTGTTTTCACTGCTATAAAGAAACACCCAGACTGGGTAATTTATAAAGGAAATAGGTTTAATTGACTCACAGTTCCACATGGCTAGAGAGGCCTCAGGAAACTTAGAATCATGGTGGAAGTCAAGAGAAGCAAGCTTGTACCTTCTCACATGGTGGCAGGAGAGAATGAGTGAGTGCAGGAAAAACTGCCATTTATAAAACCATCAGATCTTGTGAGAACTCACTCACTATCACGAGAACAGCATGGGAAAACTGTCTCCATGATTCAATCACCTCCCACAAGGTCCCTTCCCCAACACACGGGGATTACAATTTGGATTACAATTGAAGATGAGATTTCGGTAGGGACATGGAGCCAAATCCTATCAGTTACCCAATTCAGCTCTTGATGATTCTGAATTATATATACTTCTTCCTCTCTCAACTGCTCTATAGAATTTTAGTATATTGGATTTACAATAATAATAATTAGCATTTATTAAGTTGTTGATATCTGCCAGATATGGTGCCAAATGTTTAACATATGTAATGTCACTTATGGTATCCCAAGAACTTCATTTTATAGACAAATCAACTAAAGTGCAAGAGTTAAATAAATTACCCTTCTTCCATAGTTTACCAAGCATAGAACTAGGACATGCATTCATATTTGCACAGGCTCAGATAACCAAAGCCTCAGATACATGGCCTCTACTACTGCTCTGTTAATCTCAGCCATATGAAATGGATAATATTCAAGCCTTTCAGAATTAAATATATATAAAGATCATATGATACAACTAATATTATTCTGCTATGCACAATGTAGTTCCTCAACAAATGCTTGGGGTGTTTTTAATGACATATACTTAAAATTTCAAGTCAGATTTCCTCTCAGTAGCTCCCCTTCTTCACCATTATTTGTTATTCTTCCACATCTTATTCCTTCTTTATTGTGACTTTTGAGACAGTCTACTGTGACATGAACCCATTTAATCTCAGGCCAATAGAAATCTGATTTCTTTTCTACCCATCAGTATTATTCTTTTTAAAAAATAGAAATTCCTGACTGTTGATTTACATGAATTTGTATAATCAACAGTAGGAACAAGTTAATTTACACAAACATTAATAAAATAAAATAAAAACTGAAGCATTTCCAAGCCTTGTTCTGGTTCAGCTTTATTTTTCCTCCCTGGGTCTTTTTTAATAATACAGAGCCATTCCATGCGTCCCTTTACCATTCTACAATTGCTAAGAAGTCACAGAAAAAAATATAATTGAACTCTTCGCTGTTTTTCAGTACACAAGTAAGAGACATAAAATGGCAAATATACCAATTACACACTCAAATAATTATATATCTTTGCACAAAATTGCTTTAGCCACTTATGAACAGTTCCTGTAGAAACAAGTGGAAAAATTAAGAAAAGAAGGGTTCCAAATCAAGTTCCACAGTTTAATAGATGTAAGATTTGGGGAAATAAATTTCTTCTCTTTGAACTTGAGTTAATTTTTGTGTACCACGGGAGCCACTGTTGCTGGCTTAAACAGAGATTGCGAAAGACTGGATCATTCATTGCTTTATAAACCGCTAAACTCTATGCAAGGTAGTATTTTTCCCCCAGACTCTCAATTTATGTCCATCTATTTTGATTTTCTGATTTGTATCAAACTTATTGTTGATCTAACTTTAAGATCCAGAAATTGCCACCAGGTAGTCATGAGGATTGCTCTAAACTTGAACTGGCAGATATTTATATTTTGTGAATTCCCAAGTTAAACCTACCCTTGACTTTGTTATGGTAGAACTATCTAAAGATACGAAGAATTTAATGAAACTTCACTCACAATTGATTTCTGAGCATACTATCATCTTTCTGAAAAAGATAGCTCATTTTTAAGCTAGTGTAGATTGAATAACATTTTAAGAATATTTTTTAGTGACTGGATTAAACTTATCATCTTTAGAGACTAGTATCTACCTCATGAATTCTTTCAGCCTACACTTTTCATTTTCTTAGTGAAGGAAAACAACTCCTTGGTAAGAGGTAAGAAATAAATGATTTTACAAATACAAAAAAAGTTTTTTAATAAACTGTATTGTTGCATCAGTTTTGAAGCAGCTAATACACCACAGATACAGTTCCCTCCTGCTTTACCCAAGGGAAGAAGAGCTTTGAGTCCTTTTGTCACACGATGGATGTGAGTGATTTTCCTGAACAAGCACTGCTTTTCTTTCCGGAAGAAGAACATAGTTAAGCATATCAACTTTGATACACCTCCTTAAACAATTTCAAATTGGGCATTGCCGCTTTAATAACCCACACCTGGTTAAGATTCCAGTTCCATTGAATTCACACTGTGGTAATAAGCCCCGAACATCAGGCAGAGACATTAATGAGAACAATGCAATTAATCACCAAATTGTGCTCAATTTCAATAACATAAAAATTTCTCTTACATTTTTTCTCTCCAGAAATAATATTGCATGTAGTAGAAAGATAAAGTTTCAATGATGAACAACAAAAAAAGTCCTTATATTAAAAAAAAAAGCTAATAGCAGACCACATGAAGACAAGTGCATAAATCAAATATCTATACCATCTGTTATAGAAAATTTAACAGGAATTAAGTGACACACATTTCTAAAAATACATTGAAAAAACAGCATGCAAGAGCACATCCAAAGAATTAAATTTCTGAGGAGGAATATAAAAATGTATTATCAATTAAAAAATCCTATCTCATTAAAGAAAAACAAATTTACAGCCAAACTTCTTGCCAGGTGAATCTACTCTTGTAAATATAAGACAATATAACACACACAAAAAAACAAAAACAAAACAAACAAAACACTGGGTTAAATTTCCAGAGAGCTGGGTGTACCTGAGTCACTAATTAATTTGTGTGATGTAGGAAAAATCACTCAATCTTTCTAGGCCTGTCTCCTCACCTATAAAAAATAAAGCAGTGGGACAGAAAGTAAAGCAGAATTTAACAGAGTTTAATTCTATGGCTTAAGGAATCTAGGTATCTGAAGGCTAGAAATTATAATAATTATTAATTTTTCTTATTCATCTGATTTCTGTGGAATTCTTAGTGACAGCAAGGGAACAACAACAAAAAAAGCACATTAGTAAAGATTTTTTTTTTTTCTGAACAGACTATTATTTCCTCACGGTGGTTAAACCCTGATGGACTACTTGCATATATTCAATACATATGCAGGAGAATTGATCCTTGTGCTATAACATTTGTGTAGTACATGGCTAGTTGTCTTGCAATTGACACAAAGTCTACATATTTATGACTGAACATATTTCTGAAAAAGACAGTTCATTAAGGACTGTAATTTGAAAAACAGGTGCAATTAGCCCACCTGCAAAATTAGTTTATGTGCACATTTCTGTAATAATAAAAACAAATTGGGCATTTAGTTACTAGATATGCATTTTTGTAGTCTATTCTCTTTTATAATAACAAAAGAAAGAAAAGATTTTGCATGCATAATTTGGCATTCATATATGGTATAAACCCTGTTTTTCTCACTTACTTTGGAAACAGTAAGAAGGGCCACAGCTCATAGAAGAAATAATAATTTGCGATTAAGAATGACTATGTGTTTCATGCAATTTGCAGACTAGTTTACATGGTTGTATTCTGATTTTAATTTAACAGAGCCAAATCCAAATGAGTAAAAGTGGTGACTCATGTGGAAACTGGCTTTTGAGACATTTAAAATACAATTTAGAACTTGAGTTTGATGCTGTAAAGTAAATTCATGCTATCTTGAATAGAACGTTTTGCAGTCAGGCATTGCATAAGGACATTATGGTCAATGATAGACCACATATGGGACAAAGATCCCATAAGATTATAGTTCTGTGTTCCTTGTCTATATTTAAATATTATTAGATGGAAAAATACTCACCGTGATTTACAATGGCCTATGATATTCAATATAGTAACTTGCTCTACAGGTTTGTAGCCTAGGAGCAATAGGCTATACCTTATAGCCTAGGCATGTAATAGGCTATATTATCTATGTTTGTGTAAGTACACCCTATGGTGTTTGCACAATGACAAAGTCACCTAAGGACACATTTCTCTGAACATGTCCCTTTCACTAATAAATACACGACTATTTTGTTTAGCTTAAACAAATAGTATGTCAAGTGCTTTTAAATGTAAAACTGAAAAGACGGTAGCATTTGGTTGGCCACTAGATGTTATACACAATGCATTTTGCTAAATAACAACACCACAGTTCCTATATAATGGAGATAATACAATCTTTTGAGCAGATGTTATAGGACAGTTAAGTGAAATAGCCATATCATGCCTGTGGAAAGATTTTGTTTTTACCACCTTACAAATAAGAAAATTGAAATCAGAGAGGCTAAGGTATTTGCCTAAAGTGACGTAGCTGATAAATTTGGTATTGGGATTCAAGCCTGGGCAGTGGAGGCAATTGCTTTTCCATCCAGCAAAATGTTAAAGGACTTCCAAATATTGCAGAAATTATATATTGATTTAGAAGTATTTTTCTAACTCATTTTGTGGACTTTTTAATTCATGAGTAAAATCAGGAAATAAATTAACAAAATAATCTCATGATTTCTAGTTCTTTCTATTCTTAGTAAGTGGAGTGGGTGAGGACTGTAAGATGTGCATCAAGGCTTCCTCCAATTGAGTAGCAGGCCCACCTGCTGTTAAAGATGCTAGAGAAATATGTTGTAGAGGAATTAAAATTAATTTTGGAGGTTTGGTAGGTTAATGTCATGACTTACTTATTAATGTGTGTAACCTACCATCAATCTCAAATACATTTGAAGAAGAAATGAATTTGAAGAAATGAAAAAAAGCCTTTTAATAGGCATAATACCAGTGTTATAGCAAAAATGTTTCCAATGGTCCAATTTTGAAATTAGTCATGATTTCTGAAGCAATGACTCTAATCACACCCACCTCAATTTTATTTCAAAAGAAAGAAAGAACAATAATATCTTAGTGCTAACATAACATCAATACTGTGCATTTCTTTTTCTCTAGAAATAATCCTAACATTACTTTGATGATATCTAGAACTTTGAAGAAATTCAGAAAATGCCTTTGCTTAGATGTTTGCCAGTACTAATCATAGTTTTTTTTAATGCCCCTAACATGGTCCCATTGCTTTATTCTTGTTTGGCCTTAGGTGACAAGCCACAGGCAGATTATGATGTAATACAGTGTAGTAAATGTTATTAAAAGTGGTGAAATAAAATGCTGAGTGTGAATCACAGTCATGGGTGTTTTACGTGTTTTTACAGGTGTAGGTCTTTTTCAGGAATTTCCTTAAGTTTAGTCAATTTTTTAATTAATTCTTAATAATTATTTTAATATTCATTAAAAGAGTAATAAGGACTATTTTAAAGGTCAACTTTGTCACTTTCCTCGCAAGGAGAGTAAGCACTGGGAATATCAGGTAACTGGGTCTCATAGCTTAGATAATGGGGTCAACCTTATAAACAGATCTTACAGTAGCGGAATATTTCTCAAAATATCTGGTATTTGTCCATCTTTTCATTTCTAAGTAGCTTATAAACTTTATGGAAGTGACCTCATTAACCAATTTACCATTTCTCAGAAGTAGGTTACAAGGTAAAGTATTTTAACTACTGCTTAAGACCAACTTCTGGGATGTTTTTCCTTCTGAACTCTGACTCTGGGCCCTGGTTTATTTAAATAGCACAATGGTGAGTTCCAGGTTGTGATGAATAAATGGTAGGCCTTGAATGGGACATGAAACAAATTACTTGACTTTTGAAAGTGGTTCATTAGAACTTGTGCAGACTTGTTAATGGAAGGCCTTGAAGAGACCATTAAGTATATTGCTTTATTACTTTGCAACATAACACCTGAGCTAGCTCAGAAATATAATAACCTGTCTTAAAGAAGTCTGTTAAGTTAATGTTTACAGTACATTCTAGATTGCAAAATTTATGAGGGAAGATGGTGTTGGTCTAACTTGCTTTCAGTAAGCATCCTGTTCATGTTTACTTAATATATGAATTAACAGATAAACAATGATAGTTAAAATGTATTGACAATACACTGTTTCAGGCATTGTTCTATGAATATTGTGCATACACGTTCACTTAATTATCAGGAGCTAATAATAATTATTATTAATTAGAAGGAAGAAAACAAATTTTCTTGTGAAATTGATAATTTAAATGGTCAAACTTTTTTCAGAAAAGTTTTCCTTCTGCATGAGCAAAACCCTTTATGTTTTCTGTTTCCTGCTCTTTTAAGAATAAACATATAGAAATACTAAGGTAAATACATTAAATATTTCATGACTATAAGAAAATAAGGAAAAACACTTGGGAATTTAATGTAAACATTATTTCTACAAAAACACAAATAAACTAAAGATAAAAAGTACAAGAATTGTTACTTTTACATAAAAATACCTTGTACGTTTTATCATAGGTAATATAAATTTAGATGCATCCCCTTTAAATCATTCCATTTGTAAAAGATTTACAGTTTTAGAGCATGTGGTGGATATTTTAACATTATTGGGAAAATAAGATTTATATGCATAATAAAAGATGCAAATTCTTAATGTTGATCTGAGTTACAAGCAGAGACATACTTTTTACATGTTTCTTCTCATTATGGAATTAAAAAAATAATTGTGGCAATTATTCAGAGACTTTCACAGCCTCTTCCATTTTAGTAACTGCATTTACCTTTGAATGTAGAATTCATCTGACCAGGGTCATAGTTTTCTTAAAAGAAGAACAGTCATAGTGCTGGAAAAAACACTAATGATAGTGGTAACACATTTAGGAATCCTAAAACTTACATAGTGTTTACTTACAGAAGATGAAGGCCAGTATTTTTATCAAAAGACACTGTGTACTTGTCCCTGAATTGATTGTCAGTCTAGCAAAATAGAAACTTTGCATGTATTGTTGTCATAATCTTATTTTTTTCAAAGTCCTTCATCATCAGTTGGGTTTTTCTTTTGGCTTCATGCAGCACTGGAACCTCATTCTGTAAACCACTAGCTATGTGATCTTTGAAAAGACATCAGCATCTGACATAAATGGTTCCAAACAATTTGAGCAACAAAGCACATGCCACAAATAACTTATGTGCCTTTCCTTTCTAATAAAACCAAAAGCACTCACACGCTATCTTTGTCCCAAGAATGTCTTATTTGAGAGTAAGAGAATAGAAAGAACAATTGCCTTAACTTTTTTTATCTGTAGTAAGAAGATAAGAAATAATAATAATAATAGGACAGAGGTATTATTACCACCTGGTGCAAAACGGGGGCTGTCACTCTAAAGAGTGAAATACAAATGAAAACACTGTTTTAAAATTAAGTTTTATGTTGGTAGCTTTATTCTGCCAATCCATTAGTGTTGATAAAATAATTCTTAAATGTTTTTAGAGGCCTTGATAAAAAATTGAAATTTGCCAAAATGTTTCTCTCTTTTTCTCTTTGTTTCTCTCTCTCTCTCTGTCTCTCCGTCTGACCCCTATCCTTTTCTTATGAATTTGAAAATTTGCTGTTACTCTGTTGGAATGGGGGTCCTGCTCCTTTGAAACTATATGGCATCCACTCTGAAAGCCAGTAAGTATTTGCAATAGAGTCCAATTCCATTTGAAAGAGTTGTTTTGTTTAGGCTCAAAGTATTGACGTCATTCTGAGCAATTTACAAAATGTGTACCCTGCTGTAAATGTTCAGTGTCAGTTCAAAAATTACATTTATATGAAATGTTCAAATCAGCGTTGTAGTAGACACATTTTATATGAAGTTTTAAAATAACTTAAAAATATTCTCTTTCTATTACACAAAGAAAAAAATCATCATCTATAATTCAATTTACAAAATAATTATTGAAACATTCATGAATATGCATTTATAGGCTGAATTTCTAACTTAAAGATTAGGTCTTTAACTGAGATCATGTTTTTCACATACAATCTGTGCTACTGGTGTAGTGATTGCATTCTGGGTGTTATTACTAACTCCTTCCAAGAGAGAGCAGTAGTGAATTGCTTTATTTGTGCTGGCTATGTAGTTTTACTCAAAAGTACTGATTTTCATTTTCAACTTTATAACCTTTCAACCTATTGACCATGAAAAATGCTCTGACACAACATGACACGTATAAATGTTTAAAGTCGAAAGGGTAATTATCTATATTCATAGTTAAAACTGTGCCTTCATTTCACAATAGAAACCATATGTTCACTCAAAACACTTTCAATAGGTTAAATAACACCCAGATTAACCCTGAGTTAGTTTACTGGTTAAAATAATAACAGCATCTTCTTCCAATTCAGTAGTTCATTTATCATCTCTGATCAAGGCACTGGACATGAACTTTCAAGATTTAAAAGCTTAAGTTTAAAAAGAAAAAAGAAGCGAGAAAAAAAGCCTACAGATGTTTAAATATCCTCTTTCTTGACCTTATCATGGTCTTATCTGTTCAGGTACTTAATATCAGCTTTGAGAGTTATTATTGAAAACTATATATTCAATTTTATCTGATATTTAATAAAGTAAAACAATTTCTCTCTCAAGTCATGAAGGCAATAACTAGTAAATTTTTTCTTAGCACTGTACCATATGGAGAGCAATTTAGAACAATTATTGAATTTTTTTTAATGCAAATTGCCTTAGGCCTTGATCAGACCAGTGAGGTAGATCAGAATGAGGAAGGTGGACCTCTGTCAAGGCCAGGCTAGAACATCTTGCTTCACTGGTCAAGTGAGGGATTTTGTGAGACAAATATGTGAAATGAAACTTAACGTCACTTTCAAATAAACCAGCTTATATTTATATAGTCATCCTTACAATAATTGATTATTCTGAAACTTTTAATCATTGCAGCAGAGAGTTACAAACAGAAAACAAAATTGTGTATTATAAAAGTAATGAGAAGCCAAAGGAAAAAGACACTTTAGGGAAAAAAAAAAAAAAGGACCAAGAGGCAAGTGACTTTTCAGCATGTGCCAGCTCTGCTCATGTTATGCTGGTTGCAAACCCCTCCGCACCATGCTTTGTAATGTCACAGTTCTTTGTCAAGCTGCAGAGGAGATCACCTCTAATGAACAGATGATCTACTGGGGGCTTCATCAAAAAGGACCTTTCTGCCTCTGTAGAAGTGACATATTTTTCCTTAATATTTTATTCAAGCCCCATTGGAAGCAGAGTAAAAGCAGAGTACGGAATAAACCAGGAGACCTGTGGATGCTTGGTTGATATACTTGTTCTGATCACAATATTATATTTTTTATGATGATACAATTGCTTGGAATTGTCATTCCTCTATATAAAGATAATACAAAGGTATGGGAACTGAGGAGGACAGTATTCCCTTTGGATTTAAATAAGTTTCCATCTTTATAGGTAACGGCATGAACTCTAGGAGGGAGCTTTGACTGAGTGCTTTTTCCCTTGAAATAAAAAAGAAATACCTTTCTGCATATAAAAACCAGAAGTTGTACTTGTTAAAGAACAGCCTCTTCCTATCAATGGAAAAAAAATAGGTTTCTAAAATTTTGCAGTTTTGCATCCATCACTGGCTGATATGCTCTAAACAAGTGAGAAAACCATTCACCCTTAGAAAAGCTGGCTGTCACCTAGTTTACGCTCTATATGTGAGTTTTCATATGTTCTCCTTATAAACCTGTACCATCATTTATGCATCATTTACCATAAAGATAGGACTTACTAATAAATCTCTTCTATAGAATGCTATAAAGTAATTTGAAGGTCTTTCATATTCAATATCTCAAATGACTCTGCAGCTTTCACTTTGTCATAGTATAGATTATTTTGGATATGGTTTACTTGAGCCTTACTGTTATTTATCAACAAGACTCTGAGTCTATGAATATAAAGAAAAATTCTTAGCATCTGCATGGGAGGAATATGCAAGGCTCTTGCCTCAGTTCCAGTTATTGAAAGTTAACACCAAGGCAGCAAGGCTTTTAAAGCTATCTACACTCACAGTAAATTCTCAGCAGTGGCTGCTAAAGCCCATGAATCCAGAGGTGGTAAAAAACATTTATGTTGCATTATCAGCTCAAAGTGACAAAAGGCAAGTTGCAGTGCCAGGGCGAGTGTTTCATTAAATTTTCCAGTAAGTGAGTTAGCACGTGGAAAAAAGAATTGATACATGGTTAACGCTAGTATGTGAAAGGCTGTGCTCTGCAGATCTAATAGATCCCAAATATGAGTAGTATCTACACTGATAGAAAGAAGGGTTGGAAAGAAGCAGTCAGAGAAGTTGTATCAGAGATGATTTACTCTTTTATTGGGTTTACTGTTATAATTTTGTTTTATGGACTAGAAAGAAATTAAAATTTTTACAAGGAAAATGAGAGGTTACCACTCAACTTCTTTTGTTTTGTAACAAAACAAAACAAAACAAAAATTGGAAAAAGTAAGATAAGTTTAAACATTTATTATCCTTTAGCAAGTTTGATGTTCATTAAGGACACCTACCATGGTCAAAAAAATCAGCCAAGCAAGGGTAAAGTGTAGCATTTTTAGACCTAATTCAGCAGTCTTTAGACAACATTCTCTGAAGGTGCTGCTCACTTAGTTTTGCTCTTTCTGGACAATCAGAAACTTAATTATGATACTTCCATAATTTCATCTCTTATATCCCTGGGTCCTATAACTCTGAATTTAATACAAACTCTATAGAGGTTTCTAATGAGAATTATGTATTGTAATGCATACCTTATTGAAACACAAATATATTTAATAGCTTAAATATAGCCTGTGAATTTCTGGTGTTGACGTCTATCTTCTTCTCACTGAATATCCAGGGACAAATCCCAATCAATGCAGCAGAAACTGACCTGACTTCTCTTGAACTGTTCTGCTGATTGTTTTGTTTGCTTTTCCTGACCTCATTCCTGTGTGCCATTTGGTTCTGGGTTCTTAGTCTTTGCAATGCAAATGCCCAATGTTAACTTTAAATGCAGTCAGTAAGGAAGCCTTGTTTCTTTCCAAAATGCTCAGAAAAAAAATGCTGGCTGTCTGCTTGACTTGTTAAATGGGAAACTGGTTTTTGTCTCTAAGTTGGCCCTGAAGCACTCTCTCCAGCCTGCTCTGTGATGTCTGTGTTCTTTTTCCAACTCTGAGGTGAAGAGAAGAAGTGATCTGATCCCCAGGGTGAAAGAAACACTTCCTTGTTGGAGACAAATGAAAACATATCTCCTGCTGAGGGGTGCCTTGTCATTTCTTATGTAACAACATTAAGCATGTTTCCGAGGAAAGGGGCTGGGATGTTAATGCTTAGCTACTTCATAGGCTAAGTCATCTGGGACAGAGTACATGTTTCGGGCACAAAGATGGGGGAAAGGTGTTGAAGTAAAAAGAAGTTGCGCAGGAATGTCAGAAACTACTTGCTTTTTAAATTACTCAGTATTTACTAAGCAACAACTTTCCATATGTAATATGATGAGTATGGCAGAGAATTAAAGATGAATTAGACCTAAAATCTTTATTCAGGGAGCTATGGGAGGAAAAAAAAACTCAGATACATTTATAACTTTGGTACTAAGTAGAAAGACAGTCAGGGTCGTTAGTGAGAAACTGGTTGGTGTCAACCAGGGTGTGGAGTAATAAGCAAAGACTTTCTGGAAGAAATGGCCTTTGATTTGGTCTCTAAAAGGTAAGAACCTGTGTGTGCAGAGGTAGGAGTTTGAGGGTCAAAGCGGTTTAGTGCTAAATGGCCTTGCACATATAATAGTATGTAATTATATTTGTTTAATGTATATTGGATGGAAAGAGGATAGTAGAAAATATGTTTTATAAAGTAAGTTTGAGAGAGATGGCATAAGGCTTTGAATACCTGGGAAAGGAATTTAAACTTTATTTTCTAGAGCAGGCTTTCTTAACTTTTAATCTCTTCCATCAGAATCTCCTGAAATGCTTCTTAAACAATCATTTTCATATTCATAGTCCTTACACTGAGCATCTCGATTACTAAACCGGTAACAATGGAGTTGGTATTCTGAATTCTGAATAAGTTTTTAACATATAAAAGTTATTATTATACTCACTAAAGATTAAGAACTACTGATCTAAGGTGCATGGAGTCACTGAAAGTTTTCTTTTATTCAACAGTTAGAATAAAAACCTGAAGAGTGCTACAAATGAGAAAACTATAGAAGTGATTGCTTTTCACTGGAACTAGTTATATAATCAATTAAGCTTTCTGTGCTTAATTTACTGTGCTTACACTAGGGGCTATTGTGGGAAAACTCATAAACTTAGTTAAGCATAATATTACAAGTTGCAGATAATAAATGGTATAAAAATTCAAAGAAGGAAAATATTCGCAAGATAAGAATAAGTTGATGAGGTGTCTGTGCTGTCAGGATTTAAGCTGAGCCTTGAAATACGATAGATTCTAGCAAGAATCATAATATCCCTATATTCTGTCAATGAAAGCACAGATGATCATTTGTTGAGACTTTTTCTTTCTAACATTAAACTCATGGCAGGAATTATCATGTGGACTCTCATAAAAGTGACATTGAGCAATATAGTAAACGACATCCTCAGCAATGGCTTGGCTAAAAGTGAGTAATGGTTGTGTGTGGCTATTCTTTATTTAGACTTTCAATGAAAATCAAGGCAAAACATTAAAACACAACAAAGGCATCATTCGAGGAAGTCAAACTAATAAATCTCAGGGATTTCAACCTCTAGTAACTTTATTTAGAGGATGTGAGGCTGAAGTCTGTGTTATATAACCAAATAACAGATATTTTGTGTTACTCTTTACAGAAAGATCCATTCCCCCAAAAATTAAAATATCAGACAGTAACATTGACATTCCCTGTGCACATCAGAAGTTTGTATGTGCACACTTATGAAAGGAGGGTCCCACTTCAGCATTGGAATCCCAGTGTTTTTCCTTAAAAAAAATTTTAATACATTACCTTGGACAACAATTCATTGAGCACAGAGTTCCATGTATAAGATAATTTATGTGGGCCTAAAATATTTTGGGAGCATCAGATGTCTTATCCATAAGAGAAACCCAGTGTTCGGTCAGAATTGTTCCTGATTTTGAGCAGTGCTACAAGCTGATTGGCTCACCAGGATGAGTTGGGTATGAAACATACTCCTAAGTAATAGGATGGATTGACTCGCTGGATGGAATTATTTAGTACTGTCCATTTTACTACCTGAGGACTCCTGCCAAAGACTACAATTTTAAATTTAGTGGAATTGATGTTAAGCTGTTCTGTCTGACAGTAATTAGCTAAAAGGTTTTATTGCTTCTTGAGGTTGCTCCTAGCTCATGATATAAAACCACGTATTCACTAGAGGAGAGGCCTTTTTGCTATGGCATACGGGCTGGTATCCAACTCATCTAGAAACAGAATCAAGCTATTTAAATGTAACTTAAAAGAGAAAAGGGGCTGCGCAACATAATCCTTTTAAATAACTGTTTAGAATTAGAATGAGATCAGTCCAGAGACTCTTCTCACTCTGCTGCTAGTGTGGCAATAATATTGTAATACAGGAAAAGAAGAAGCATAAATATTCAAGGGTCTATGCTGAGATCAACATTTTGGCTTAAAAGGCAGTTCCTGCTTTCTCCCTGTCTGTTGCAGAAGAAACTGACACTCAGGAAGATGACAACATTGCAGACACTGATGTTATTATTTCAAGCCCTACAATCATGAGCCAACAATAATTGTCCATGACTTTAACAAGCATGAAGTCAAATGCCGAGAGACGGGGTTTCACCATGTTAGCCAGGATGGTCTCGATCTCCTGACCTCGTGATCCACCCACCTCGGCCTCCCAAAGTGCTGGGATTACAGGCGTGAGCCACCATGCCCGGCCAATCTTTAAAGCAGAGAGCAAGCCCTGATCAGACATTCATTCTGCTGATGCCTTGGGTTCTTAGACTTCCTAGACTTCAGAACTGTGAACAATAAATGTCTGTTTATAAATTACTCAGTCCATACTATTTTGTTATAGCAGCCTGAACATAGGAAATAGACATGAGGACTTAATTACACCAAATAATCTGGAAAAGATTGGAACCTTCTGCTTCAGACAAAGTCTAGAGCACTGGCAGCTAACATTCTTTTCATGATGGTTTTTTAGCCTAAACGGATTAGCCAAATGTTTTTAGAACAGATATAGTTTCTGTATCCAAAAAGAAAATAAATCTGAGTTCTACAAAATAAGAATAAATATTAGACAGAAAAAAGAATGGATTTTCTTCATGGGTTATTAAAAATAATTGTAATTTTCTCATTTTTCCCATAGGATCATGTCATGAATGACATGCCAAAATATATATTGTTTTACTTAATAGTCTTCCTATATATATATTATACATATCATATATTATAAATATAATTATAAAATTTAAATTTATACATATATTTTTATATATTATATAACTTTCCACTAGTAATATAAAGTTTCCATGAAAATCTAATAATTTTCAAAAGTGACTTTATTAGGCAATTTGAATTTTAAAAAAAATTTGTGTGATTTCCTCTGAATTGTAATTGAAATTTTATTATGCTCATAATGTTGTTTAACTTGTGGACAAACTTTTTTGACTCTAAAGATAGATTGGTCAATTCCCTTCCATCAGGTATGAGACTATCGCCTTTGTCTACTTTGGTGCTATGTGGAGAATAAAGAAAAACTTCCTAGCCAGAGTGTAGTAATACCTTCTTAATATTATATTTTTGTTTATAGAACCCTGGAGAACCAGCCAAGTGTGGTGGCTCACTCCTGTAATCCCAACACTTTGGGAGGCCGAGGTGGGCAGATCACGAGGTTAGGAGTTTGAGACCAGCTTGACCAACCCCATCTCTACTAAAAATACAAAAATTAGCCGGTTGTGGTGGCACGTGACTGTAGTCCCAGCTACTGCGGAGCCTTAGTCGGGAGAATGGCTTGAACCTGGGAAGTGGAGGTTGCAGTCAGCCAAGATCACACCATTGCACTCCAGCCTGGGTGACAGAGTGAGAGTCCATCTCAAAACAAAACAAAACAAAAACCCTGGAGACCCTTAATTCATTTTTGTGCCCATATGGAGACACCAATATTGAGGAGCTTAAAGGATTTAACATGAAAGTGATCACTTTTTATCCTGCCTAAGATGGAAATAGGAAAACAGGTGGTGATTCCTAGTCATCAAATAAAGCTGCGTCCTTAATAAGAGAACTATGGAAATGCCCACTCTTTATTCCCTAAAGTTTCACTTGGCAATTGACTGCCATTTAATAAAATGAGTTTGTAATTATATATGGATTTGGCTAGTTGTTTTTTTTTTTTTCTTTTTCTTTGATGAACCCTCTAGGCCTACAGAATAATCTATTCCGAAGTAATCTTTCAACCGCAAGTTTTCTATCAGTAAGAATTTGGCAGAATTGTTGCAAACTCTAGTATTTAGGTTACACATAATTGTCATTAAAGGGTAATGAAATTTATCATTATAACTATCAAGTTATAACTGAACATTATAGGATTCTAAATGGATATTACCTGGAAGGAAATAAGACATGATCTTGGTCATATCAACAGTTAGATCATCCAAATAACAATGAGTCTAATAGGAGATATTCAACAAGTGCAAATCTCACAAGGTCACCCCACATATATCCAAGAATGAACAATTAAAATATCTGCTAACACTTAATATGCAGGTAGTGGAGAAATGTAAACTTAAGAGAAGTTTATTGAGTCAAGTAATTTGTGTTGATTTACCCACCATTTTTCAGATGTTTGCAGACAATTTAATTCTGGTCTTTGGGAGTTATACCCTCAAATTTCCTAAGGGGTAGGAGTAGGAGTTGGGAATATCTTTCGTTCTTTGGAGCTTGGCATTGCTTATTTCCTTGATGGTTTGTTTGTTGTTCTGACCTAGTGCTCTAATTAGCTGTTGAAGGAAAAGGCTCTTTAGGGAAGTCACTGAGTGAGGTGTAACTAAGCCCTGACAAAAGGGGTTAGCCTGTGGCTGGTCAAAGTGGGATTAAAGTAGTAAGTAATCAACCTGAAAGTTTACAACATCAGTAAAAAGCATGTATGAGGGGATATCAGGGTACGGAAACTTCTCAAAGAAATGTTGATCGAAAGCTATGTAGTCTTTCATATTTCCTGTATCATGCCAGTTATGAGGCTCTTGTCTCTCAGCTTCAAATCTACCCTTCCATATTCTGCTTTGTGATTTTGAAATTCTGCAAAACATATTTCTGCTTTGCCAGCAGGCTTTCTGTTAGACCCTGTCAATAAGAGGTGCTGGAAAAAGACAGTAAGGCTTGAGGAAGAACACATTCCTTTCTGCTCGTTACCTTAGCCTGTTTGTACTTTCTGTTCTTGTTACCGTTGTGTCAGCCATAATTTTTTTTCACCTCAGTAACAGCAGTTGATTTCAGCTTGCAATTTTTTCCAACACTCAGAGACAGAATCTGTTCTGCCACCCTTCGGAGGCACCAGCAACAGCTGACAGTGTCCATGAGAGGCCTGGATCCTAGTTCCCTGGACCCCCAACTCCAAGCAGAGACATCAGTGGTGGCTGAGCACTGTCCAATTAGAGGTCCATGTTCCAGTACTGTGGGGCCCTTTCTCCTAGATTTTATTCTTTAATTCCAACTCTTTTGTTTGTCTTCCCAGCTCTAGAAATAATACCTACTTCTGGAAATTGCCACTTCGAGGACACATTAGTTTTCCTTTTTGCACTTTTATTTTTCAATACTTAACAATTACTTACACTGAATTATCTTTATTAAAATAAGTGGTGTTTTTAATTCTGTGACTGGATGCTATAACTGATACATGCCTTGTCTATTAATCAAAATGGCTTTTTTTTAAGAGGCTTTCCTCAGTTGGGAGTAAACAATGAAGAAAATTAACAAAATAAAATATAGAATGCAGAAAGAAAAATAAAATTATAAAATCGTTTTGTTTCTTAGAAGATCATATATAGTTCTTGCGGGTGCACGGCACCGGGACTGGCAGGCAGCTCCACCTGCAGCCCCGGTTCAGGATCCACTGGGTGAAGCCAGCTGGGCTCCTGAATCTGGTGGGGATGTGGAGAACCTTTATGCCTAGCTCAGGGATTGTAAATACAGCAGTCTGCACTCTGTATCTAGCTCAAGGTTTGTAAACACACCAATCAGCACCCTGTGTCTAGCTCAGGGTTTGTGAATGCACCAATCCACACTGTATCTAGCTACTCTGGTGGGGCCTTGGAGTACCTTTGTGTGGGACACTCTGTATCTAGCTAATCTGGTGGGGAGTGGAGAACCTTTGTGCCTAGCTCAGGGATTGTAAACGCACCAATCAGCGCCCTGTCAAAACAGAACACTCGGCCCTACCAATCAGCAGGATGTGGGTGGGGCCAGAAAAGAGAATAAAAGCAGGCTGCCCCAGCCAGCAGTGGCAACCCTTTTGGATCCCCTTCTGCACTGTGGAAGCTTTGTTCTTTTGCTCTTTGCAATAAATCTTGCTACTGCTCACCCTTTGGGTCCACACTGCCTTTATGAGCTGTAACACTCACTGCAAAGGTCTGCAGCTTCACTCCTGAAGCCAGCAAGACCACGAGCCCACCGGGACGAACGAACAATTCCAGACGGGCCGCCTTAAGAGCTGTAACACTCACCGCGAAGGACTGCAGCTTCACTCCTGAAGCCAGCAAGACCACGAGCCCACCGGGAGGAACGAACAACTCCAGACGCGCCGCCTTAAGAGCTGTAACACTCACCGCGAAGGACTGCAGCTTCACTCCTGAGCCAGCGAGACCACGAACCCACCAGAAGGAAGAAACTCTGAACACATCTGAACATCAGAAGGAACAAACTCCAGACGCGCCACCTTAAGAGCTGTAACACTCACTGCGAGGGTCCGCGGCTTCATTCTTGAAGTCAGTGAGACCAAGTTCCGGACACATTCTCAGGGCCAAAATGGCTGACTAGACGCAGCTACAGTGTGTAGCTCTCAGGGAGAGGAAGGAAAGGGAAGAGTAAATACAGCACCTTCAACAGAAATATCCAGGTATTCACATTGGGACTGACCAGGGAAACAGCTGGACCCACAGAGAACGAAGAAAAGCAGGGCAGGGTGATGGCCTGCCCGAGAGTGACACGGAGCCAAGGGAACCTCCCCCTCCCAGGGAAGTGGTGAGTGAATGTGCCAACCCGGAAAACCGTGCTTCTCTCATAGATCTTTGCAACCCTCGAGTCAGGAGATACACTCCCAAACCCACTGCACCAGGGCCTTTGGTCTGACATAGCTATGTGGAGTCTCTGCGGAGCAGCTGCTGAGGCACACACAGAGACGCAGGAGCTTTACATACTCTGACCCTGGGACCCTTGGCAAAGGTGCCTGCCTCTCAGGCAAGGAGGGAAGTTGGATTCAGGAAGGGAACTGAATTCAGGAGGCCAAGCAGTGTAGGTCTGTGGGCTCCATTTCCACAGTGCCTCATAGGATAAGATCCACTGGCTTGGAATTCCAGCCAGAAACCTACCCTCCAAACACCCCCGCCCCACCCACAACAGTGTTGCACCTACCTGGGATGTGACAGAGTTCCCGGGTTGGGAGTGTAGGGGCGGGAGGCCACCATCTTTGCAGTTTGGATAATTCAGCCTTTCCAGCTTGCAGGTTTAGGAAAGTCCAAACCAAACTGACTGAGGATGGAAGGGACCCTCCCCCAGTACAGCAGAGGTGCTTTACCTAGATGTGACCAGACTGCTTCTTTAAGCAGGATCCCCATCCATTCCTCATCTCAGGGCAGAGCCTCCCAACAAGGGCCTCCAGCCAGCCCCACCCATATTCTCCAGCAGACAGAGTTTTTATTTCTCCCTGGGATGGAGTGCCTAAGGGGAGAGGAGGGCCACCTTCTTTGTGTTTGGACAACTCAGCTGTTCCAGCCTGCAGACTTAGGAAAGTTCAAACCATCTGGGGGCAAAAGGGACTCCCCCAACCCCCAGCACAGCACATCTGCTCTACCAAAATGCAGCCAGACTGCTTCTTTAAGCAGGTCCCTGATCCACCGCTTATCTCTGAGTAGGACCTTACAAATGCGGCCTCCAGCCACCCCTGCCCATATTTTCAGGCAGACAGTTTTGATTTATCCGTGGGATGGAGTGCCCAGGGGTAGGGACGGGCCACCATCTTTGCTGTTTGGACAACTCAGCCATTCCAGCCTTTGGGCTTAGGAGAGTCCAAACTGCCCGCAGGTGGAAGTGGTACCACAGCACGGCACAGCTACTCTATGAAAGTGTGACCAGACTGCTTCCTTAGTGGGTCCCTGATCTGTTCATCCTCACTGAGCAGGACTTCCCAACTGGGCCCTCCAGCCACTCCCACCCACATTCTCTGGCTGACAGAGGTTTCCAAACTTCCTAGTATAGCATTCCTAAAGGAAGGGGTGGGCTACCATCTTTGCTGTGTTAGCAACTCAGCCATTCCAGCCTGTGGGCTTTGGTGAGCCCAACTGAAGGGGGAGAAGGGTATGATGGGAGGGAGGGGCAGAAATGGTACCCCAGCAAAACATGGCTGCTCTACTAAAGTGGGGCTAGGCTGCTTCTTTAAGCGGTTCCCTGATCCTGTTCCTCCAGGCTGCTGGGTGAGACCTTCCAACCAGGGTCTCCAGCCATCTCCTACAGGTACATCCCTGCTGGCAACAGGTGTGTACACCCCTGGGACAGAGTTCCCAGAGGGAGGGGCTGGCTGCCATCTCTGCTGTTTTGCAGCCTTCACTGGTGATATGCCAGGTACTGGAAAATCCGTGGTGACTAGGGACTGGAGCAGACGCCCAGCAAACTTCAGCAACCTTATGGAAAAGTGGCCCGACTGTTAAAGAAAAACCAAAACCACAACAACAAAAAAAACTCATCCAAAGGCCAGCAACCTCAAAATGAAGGTAGATAAGCCCATAAAGATGAGGAAGAATCCATGCAAGAACTCTGACAAGTCAAAAAGCCAGAGTACCCTCTCTCTTCCAAAAGACCACATCACCTCTCCTGCAAGGGTTCAGAATGGGGCTGAGGCTGACATGGCTTAAACAACAGAAGTGGACTTCAGAATGTGGATGATATGGTTTGTCTGTTTCCCCACTCAAATCTCATCTTGAATTCACATGTGTTGTGGCAGGGACCTAGTGGGAGGTAATTGAATCATGAGGCCAGGTCTTTCCCACGCTGTTCTCATGATAAGAATAAATCTCATGAGATCTGATGGTTTTATAAAGGGGAGTTTCCCCTGCACAAGCTCGCTTCCCTTGTCTGCCACCACGTGAGACATGCCTTTCACCTTCCGCCATGATTGTGAGGCCTCCCCAGCCATGTGGAGCTGTAAGTCCAATTGAACCTCTTTCTTTTGTAAATTGCTCAATCTTGAGTATGTCTTTATCAGCAGTGTGAAATGGACTAATACAGTGGATAAAAACAAACTTCACTGAGCTAAAGGAGCACATTCTAACTCAATGCAAGAAAGCTAAAAATCACGATAAAACATTGCAGGTGCTAACAAACAAAATATCCAGGATAGAGCTGAAAAACACAATACAATAATTTCATAATGCAATCAAAAGTATTAATAGCAGAATAGACCAAGCAGGGGAAATGATCTCAGAGCTTGAAGACTATCTTTCTGAAATAAGACAGGCAGACAAGAATAAAGAAAAAAGAATAAAAAAGAATGAACAAAACCTCCAAGAAATATGGGGTTATGTAAAGAGACCAAATCTATGACTGATTGGTGTACCTGAAAGAGCTGGGGAGAATGGAAACAATTTGGAAAACATTTCAGGGTATTACCCATGAGAACTTCCCCAACCTTGCTAGACAGGCCAACATTCAAATTTGGGAAATGCAGAGAACCCCAGTGATATATCTCATGAGAAGATCATCTCCAAGGTGCGTAATCATCAGCTTATCCGAGGTTGAAATGAAAGAAAAATTGTTAAGGGCAGCCACAGAGAAAGGCCTGGTCACCTACAATGGGAAGCCCATCAGACTAACAGACCTGGCAAACCACTGGTTTAAGTCCAAGGGTCCAAAAGCTGAAGAACTTATAGTCCAATGTTCAAGGGCAGGAAGCATCCAGGAAAGAAGAAAGATGAAGGTTGGAAGACTTAACAGGTCTTCTCTTTTCATCTTCTCCCTGCTTTATTCTAGCTGCACTGGCAGTTGATTAGGTGGTGCCCACACACATTAAGGGTGGGTCTGCTTCTTCCAGTCCGCTGACTCAAATGTTAATCTCCTTTGGCAACACCATCACGGACACACCTATGAACAATACTTTGCATCCTTCAATCCAATCAAGTTGACAATATTAACCATCACAGGCAGTAATAAATAGCCTACCAATGAAAAAATGTCCAGGACCAGATGGATTCACAGCTGAATTCTACTAGATGTACAAAGAAGAGCTGGGACCATTCCTACTAGAACTATTTCAAAAAATTGAAAAGGAAAGGCTTCCTCCTAACTCATTCTATGCCAAATGATGCCAAAACCTGGCAAAGACGCAATGAAAAAAGAAAACTTTAGGCCAGCATCTTTGATGAGCATCAGTACAAAAATCCTCAATAAAGTACTGGCAAACTGAATCCAGCAGCACGTCAAGAAGCTTATCCACCACAATCAAGTAGGCTTCATCCCCAGGGTGAAAGGTTGGTTCAACATACACAAATCAATAAATGTGATTCATCACATAAATAGAGCTAAAGACAAAAATTATATGATAATCTCAATAGATGCAGAAAATGCTTACAATACAATTCAACATCCCTTCATGTTAAAAATTCTCAATAAACTAGGTATTGAAGGAACATAACTCTCAATAATAAGCATCATCTATGACAAACCTACAGACAACATCATACTAAATGTTCAAGAGCTGGAAGCATTCCCCTTGAAAACCAGCACAAGACAAGGATGCCCTCTCTCACCACTTTTATTCAATATAGTATTGGAAGTTCTAGCCAGAGTAATCAGGCAAGAGAAAGGAAAAAAAGGCATTCAAATAGAAAGAGAGGAAGTCAAACTATCTCTGTTTGCAGATGACATGATTCTGTATAAAGAAAACTCCAAAGTCTTGGCCCCAAAACTTCTTCAGCTGACAGACTACTTCAACAAACTTTCAGGATACAAAATCAATGTACAAAAATCACTAGCATACCTATACACCAATAATAACCAAATTGAGAGCCAAATCAGAAAGGTGACCTCATTCAAAATTGTCACAAAAACAAAAAAAATGTAGGAATACAGCTAATCAAGGAGGTGAAACATCTCTACAATGAGAATTACAAAACACTGCTCAAAGAAATCAGAGAAGATACAATTGAATGGAAAAACACCCCATGCTCATTGATAGGAAAAATCAATATTATAATGGCTACATTGCTAAAGGCCATTTGTAGATTCAATGTTATTTTTATGAAACTACCAATGACATGCTTTACAGAACTAGAAAAAATTATTTTAAATTTTATATGGAAACTTTTAAAAAGAGTAGAATAGCCCAGGCAATATTAAGCAAAAGGAACAAAGCTGGAGGAATCACATTACCCAATGTCAAACTATACTACAAAGCTACAGTGACCAAAACGGCATGATACTGGTACAAAAACAAGCACATAGGCCAATGGAACGGAATAGAGAGCTGAGAAATAAGGCCGCACATCTACAACTACCTGATCTTTGACATAGCTGACAAAAACAAGCAATGGGGAAAGGACTTCCTATTCAATAAACGGTGCTTGGATAACTAGCTTGCCATATGCAGAAGACTGAAGTTGGACCCTTTCCTTAGACCATATACCAAAATTAACTCAAAATGGATTAAAGACTTTAATGTAAAACTCAAAACTATAAAAACACTGGAAGGCAGCCTAGGCAATACCATCCTGGACATAGGAACAGGCAAAGATTTCATGACAATGACACCAAAAGCAATTGCACCAACAGCAAAATTGACAAATGGGATCTAATTAAACTTAAGAGCTTCTGTACAGTAAAAGAAAATATCAACAGAGTAAACAGACAACCTAAAGAATGGGAGAAAAATTTTGCAAACTACCAAACTATGCATCTGACAAAGGTCTAATATCCAGCATCTATAGAGAGTTAAACAAATTTAACGAGAAAAAGAAATTTAAAAATGGGCAAAGGACATGAACAGACACTTCTCAAAAGGAGACATATATGCAGGCAACAATCATATGAAAAAAAGCTCAATATCACTGATCAAGAAATGCAAATTAAAGCCACAATGAGATACCATTTCACACTAGTCAGAATGGCTATCATAAAAAAATAAAAAAATAATAAAAAAAAGGAACCCTGATACACTGTTGATGGGTGTGTAAATTAGTTCAATCATTGTGGAAAGCAGTTTGGCAATTCCTTAAAGACCTAAAAGCAGAACTACCATTCTACATAGCAATCCACTACTGGGTATATACCCAGAGGAATATAAAGCATTCCACCGTAAAGATACTGTTCACAATAGCAAAGACACGAATCAACCTAAGTGGCCATCCATGACAGACTGGATAAAGAAAATGTGGTATATATACATCATGGAATATTATGCAGCCATAAGAAAGAACAAGATCATTTCTTTTGTGGGAGCATGAATGGTGTTGGAGGCTATCATCCTTAGCACACTAACACAGGAACAAAAAATCATATACCACATGGTCTCACTTATAAGTGGGAGCGAAATGATGATGGACACAAAGAAGAAAACAACAGACACTAGGTTCTACTTGATGGGGAAGGGTGGAGTAGGGAGAGGAGCAGAAAAGTAACTATCGGATACTGAGCTTAATGCCTGTGTGATATAATAATATGTACAACAAACGAAGTGTTTATGTAACAAGCCTTCCCATGTGCCCCCAAACTTAAACTAAACATTGAAAAAAACAACAATAACACATAAAAAATAGTTCCCTTAAAAAAAGAAAATCATATATACACTTTAGACAGAGAGATGTGAGCTAGATAGATACATAGAAAGATGTAGATGCAAACTTATATAGAGATATGAATATATGGATAGTGTTATGGGTTGAATTGTGTTTTCCAAAAGCGTACATGTTGCAGCCCTAACCTTTAGTGCCTCAAAATGGGACTTTATTTGGAAATAAGGACTTGGTAGACATTATTTGTTAAAATGAGGTCATACTAGAGTAGGATAATCCCCTAGTCCAATATGACAGGTGTCCTTATAAAAGGAGAAATTTGGACACAGACATGAATGAGCATTGGGAGAATGTCAGGTGAACACGAAAGCAGAGATTACAGTGATATATCTGGAAGCCAAAGAACACCAAAGACTGCCTGAAAACTAACAGAAAATAGAGGGACATGGGACATATTCTCCCTTACAGTCAATTGAAGGAACCACATTTAGCTACCAGAACTGAGTGTAAACTGAAAATAAAATTCTAAGCCCCCCAACCAATTGAATGGACCTCTCCTCTTGGCCAAGGGCATTCCTAAGATAACATGAAAAACTAGTTCAGGCTAACTAGATGAGGTTAATGAGGGTCAGACATACCACATTATACTCTACTTCTTTTGGATTTCAGGCACAGCAGGCCAGCATTTAACATTAAAACAGACCTTAAGACTGACAAAGCAGACTCTCTGTAGCAATAAGATACCGATATGATAGATAAAAGGCCTTAAAAGAAATCAAAGTATTTTACCCCAAAATGTATTTCTTTGACATATTTTGAAATGATCCTGCAGAGGTGTCTCTTCCCTTTTCCCTTCCCTTTCCAGGTTTTTTCCGTGATCCAGGAGAGAATTAACTAAGAGTCTGGCACCTTTATAAGTCTGATAAGAAACATTTACAATATATTCTGTCTGAAGCCTGCTACTTGGAGACTTGCTTCATCTGCATAATAAAAATCCTGATCTCCACAATCTTTTGTCTTAACCCAGACACTCCCTTCTATTGATTCCAGATCTGTTTTGTTTTGTTGTTTTTTGAGACGGAGTCTCGCTTATCACCCAGGCTGGAGTGCAGTGGCATGATCTCGGCTTACTGCAACCTCTGCCTCCCAGGTTCAATCCGATTCTCCTGCCTCAGCCTCCCAAGTAGTCGGGATTACAGGTGCATGCCACCACACCCAGCTGATTTTTGTATTTTTGGTAGAGACAGGGTTTCACCATGTTGGCCAGACTGGTCTTGAACTCCCGACCTCAAGTAACCCACCTGCCTCGGCCTCCCAAAGTGTTGGGATTACAAGTGTGAGCCACTGCACCCGGCCAATTCCAGATCTTTAGATAAACTCTTTCAACCAATTGCCAATCAGAAAATCTTTGCAACCACCTATGACCTGGAACTCCCCAGCTTTCCCCTGCCCCTTCAAATTGACCTGTCTTTCCAGACCAAACCAGTGTACATCTGTACATCTTACATGTATTGATTGATGCCTTATGTCTCCCTAAAAACCAAGCTGTGGCATGACCACCTTGGGCATGTGTTCTCAGGACCTTCTGGAGCTGTGTCACAGGCATGTCCTTAACCCTGGCAAAACAAACTTCTAAGCTAATTGAAACCTGTCTCAGATATGTTTTGGTTTACAAGAGAAAATACATTTCTCTTTCTTAAGCTACCCAATTTGTTGTACTTTTTTTAGGGCAGCCTTAGCAAACTAAAGTAGATCGTTATATGAGCACACATATACACTCCAATGTAAAAATAATAGCATACTTCAAAATAGGATGAAAACAGTAAGACAGTACAACTGTAATGATTTGACTTGGGTTTCTTTCAGTGTATATTGATATAACAGAAATGAAAACTGATTCTCATTGAGAGGGTATTCTCCAATTGAGCATCCATGTTGTCATGACATATATGAGGTTGAATCAGCTAAGCTCCAAGCTGAATAAATCCCTGAAACATAAACAATTTCTATTAGGATGTCTGTGTGCCTGAACCCAGATCCTAAGTCTCTTACCACATTTACCCTTTGTTACTCACACCACAGGGATTCTCAACTCTGAAAACTCTAAAAACTTTCCTGTTCCTGTTTAGGTTTCTAAACCTTGCATTCCAAAAGAGCTCTGATGAGGTCCAGCCCAAATTCAGCTTCTCTGACCTTAGTTCCTTCCCACTTTTGCACTATACTTGTCTGTATTGTAGATTATTTTCCACAAAACTCTTTGAGATCTTCTCTAACTTCTCATCCTGTTTTTCAAATTCCATCAAAAACACTTTGCCTCCTATTTTATGAAGAAAACAAAGGCTGAAATCTAAGCTCATTCTACTTCCTCCACTTTGCCTTTCCTGAGGTTGATTGATTGGTTACTTTAATAATCCTAGATTTCCTGCTTAGAAAGACCATTTTCTTTCTGAGTTCTCATCTTGCAATTCTAGGTTCTCTTTTCTTTAACCGCAGGATGCTAACACATTTATAGCTCTATTTCTCTTATATTCAGTATCTCCATTTCTCCTACCAACAACATGCATTCTGCTTATCCTAGAGTGTCTTTCCTGTACCATCTTATTGGTTAAGACAAAGTAATGAGTCTGGAGCAGGTGAGGAACAAGTCATATAATAATAGAAAAAGATAATTTGACTCCATGAAGCGAATTAAAAATAATTTACCCTCAAGTCTTTATTTCATAAATAAAGAGATCAGGTAGATAAGATATTCAGCCAAAGAAGTTTTGTTTTTTTGTTGTTGTTTTAAAAGTATTCTTTGAAAAATCTCAAAATCATCTCTTAGGCAAACCTAAAAGTTAATCTATCAATTGACAAAAATAAAAAATAATTCAAGAAAAGCCACTAAGGAAATGGGAGTTTGAATGCTGAACTAGATATTACTTATTTTTCAAAACATGTTATTAAACAAATATTTATTGGCTAGAATATGTAAGGCATTCTGCTATGTACATTATACGCACTACCTCGTTTGACTCTCACTGCAACTCTGTGAATTAAGTAGTATTATTATGCCCATTCTAAACATAAAGAAACTCATGCTTAACTTAAGTAACTTGCTGTGGTCACAAAGCTTGTAGATTTATGAATAAGGACTTAAATTCCATTCTATCCACCATCAAAGTTCTTCTCTGACCAACAATTACAACCAACACTACCTACATGGCACTATACTCAATTATTTTTCCCTGACCATGTGGTTAGATAGCTAGGGAGTGTGTGTGTCCTGTGAGTCTACTGTGATAGGTGTGGGGGAGGAGGGAAGGTAAGAAAGCTGTGGTGAGGCATGAGAAAGAGTGCATATTTGTTTTCAAAGGGAAGAATGAATTTACTCCAAGCCACCATCCTGAAATGTATTTCAGAGATACTTTTCTTTTTCTTTCTTTCTTTCTTTCTTTCTTTCTTTCTTTCTTTCTTTCTTTCTTTCTTTCTTTCTTTCTTTCTTTCTTTCCCTCTCTCTCTCTTTCTTTCTTTTTTTTTTGACGGAATCTCACTCTGGAGTGCAGTGATGAGATCTTGGCTCACTGCAACCTCCTCCTCCAAGGTTCAAGTGATTCTCCTGCCTCAGCCTCCTGAGTAGCTGGGACTACAGCTGCGCACCACCACTCCTGGCTAATTTTAGTATTTTTAATAGAGATGGGGTTTCACCATTTTGGCCAAGCTAGTCTTGAACTCCTGACCTCGTGATCCGCCCACCTTGGCCTCCCAAAGTGCTGCGATTACAGGCATGAGCCACCGTGCCCGGCTGAGATACTTATTTTTTATGTGACTTGACAAAGTTTAAAATTCAGTTTTTAGTTGTGAAAGATTGTCCCATCCCAGATGGGAATGATATTTCTAACCACGGCCTCATTAACACCTTCCCAATTAAGTTTAAAATCTAAAAAGAGTGAGAAATATTCCTAAACAGCAAAAATATTTTGATTCATGTCATAAAAAAGGAAAATATTCAGAGAGTAAAAAAGCACTTACTGATGCTCTTAAATCTTCAGCCATCAAGGGGGAGAGTCTCTGAAGCATGGGAACCAGACAAAAGGTCACATTGATTTCCTGCCAGCGTTCACAGGTTAACCACCACAAACATGGCAATGATTATCAATGGGACTGTATGCTCTGTAAAATAAGTGGCATCAAGGTTATTTAAAATTTTCCAGGCTTCTCCTCTCCATCTTGAAAGCTGTTGGTATGCAATACAATTTTCAAGGCCAATGTTACCTACTTCAGGACAGGAAAATAAATGTGAAGCTCTATAGCATTATTTGTCGGTCATATTCTATAAAGAAATTCGAAAAGTTTAGTTCTTCCAGAATTGCTTTAAACCTCTAGGGAAGAAAAAAACCTCATTGGACATCTGTTTGCACAAGAACTTAATTCTCCTTAGAAACTTGCCACTAAATACTTAGGTGACTTTGGCAAATTTGACAGTAATCTTTTTAAACCATAGTTTCCCCATTTGTAACATGAAAAGTTAAGGGATCAAATTAGTTTTATTACTTTGTCCAGGTCTAAAATGTCATAATAATACCATGCCATGGCAAATAACTGATGATATCTTAACTCATATGATTCATACCATGTCACTAGATTTTTTTTCAAATTCCATTTATGCTGAACATAGAAGAAGAAGGCAACTTTGAGACACAGATCACTTGTCTTCAGGATGAAAGACAAATTAGATTTCCAAAAATTTCTGTCTTCCCATTCCTGGTTTTCCAGGGGAAAATGGCTGAGGGTGAGCACAGGGAACATCACTAAGGGAGGCAAATGATGGTGGTAGCTGTAGTGAAATCCCTCTTCTGATCATGATTGTGTCCCAAGTGTTTCCCAGTGTAAGAGGGAGGCTCGAATATGATATTACTGAACACTTCTGGGATGATTAACAATATAAACCCTTGTAGTTTAAATTCTCATCCAAACCTGTATGTGCCCTCTTCGTTACAGAGTTGGTGGAATAGTGCTCATTCTACCCCACCTGAACTACATCTTTACTCAAAATTTTTGTGCGCCTCTTCTCTATAGCTTTTTACCAACACGGACTGAATCTTATTTTTAAAGTCTGAAATAAAGAAGTTATTACTATGTCAGCAAAAACAATTATTCACAGATTGTGAGGCTAACATATAAATCAGTCAGGAGTCAATTGGAGAAGCAAGAGTACTAAGATATATATACACACAAACACGTTATGTATTGTAATTGTCCTACTTATAAGTAAATGTATGCATATATTACTGCATGTATGTATGTATGCATATGTATACATATGCACATGCATACATACATATTAAGTATACACACACATGCACACATACACACACACAAAGGATTCTGTTACAAGGATTTTACCTTACACAATTGTAGGAGCTTGGCTAAGCAGTTTCTGTAAAGCTGTCATCTGTGCATCTGATGCTGTTGGTACTTGAAGACTACAGGGCAGGCAACAGAAAAGGAAAGATGAATGTAAAACGGAGAAGTGCAAGAGCAAGCTAGAGCCCACAAGCACAAATTGTCTTGGCATGGATTAAACCTCATATCAGTCTTGTTGCCTCTGATCTTGAGGGTATGGCTGTCCTGTAGATTCTGGGCTCCCTCTTATGAAGCTAAAAATACACCTGGCCCAGAATTGAGAAGAGCTATAGGAAGATCTAGAGGAAGATGGAACAGCTGGAGGTCTGGTCTCTGGCTTACACTATGGTGAGCAGTGTGTGTGTGCTACAAAATGATCGCAACTTCACTTTCACCTTCCCACAAGATCTCCCACAAGAATCTCTCTTGTGACCCATGTTTACCAAAAGCAAACTATGAAAGGGATTTTTAGGAAATGAAATTCAGCCTAGTTAAATTGAAATGTTACAAAGCCACTATTAAGATGCTTTATTGACAACAGCAATATACTGCTAACATAGGAATTATGCCTTGCTGAAAACTGAGCATGTATCAGGCATTCTGCTGGGTAGTTTATATAGATGATTTCAAATAGTCCTCATCTTACCAATTGAGCTAAGTATTCTTATCTCCATTTTAAAGATGAGAAGACTGAGAACCAGAGACAATACAAACTCTCTGAGATAATAGGGGTAGTATGATTTTAGAATCTTGTTCTGTCTCACTCTACCATGAGTTTATATGTTTTAATTATTCCATGTAGGATGGAGATGATGGTAATAACCAGCATCTAATCATGAGTACTATTTTGGCAGGTGCTGTGCTGAGTACTTTACATTCACTACCTTACTTAAATTTTACATATCTATGAAATAGATACTTTTATTCTATTTCACAGATAAAAGAAGAGAGGATTTGATAGGTTGAATAAACTTTCCCCAAATCACAGAAGTGGTAAGTGATTGACCCAGAACTGTGTCCAAATTTGTCTAGCTTCAAAGCCAATGTGCTTAACAGATGTCAGGTTAATGGACTTAAGTCTAATATGTACTTTTGTTTGTTTAAAATGTTCTATACCCAAAAGATATAGGTACAGATTTAAAAAATAGTAGCAGAATGAAATTCTCCAATCTCTATCTTTCTATCTCTCCATCTAATCATCATCTCTCCCAGTTTAAACAAGTAGTTTCTCAGCATCTGCCCTCTGAGTGCCTCTCCCCAATATTATCATCCACCTTTCTCCCTAGAAGTAACTAAAAACATTCACATTTTATTAATCATCTCCTTTTGTCTAAAGTTTTACATGTCTATTTAGTTTCATTTTATGTATTTTTTTGAAATTTATATGAAATAAACCATGTCATGTGCATTTTTCTGTGACTTCTTTAACTCAGAATTAAGTATGTGAAATTCCTCTAACTTGCTAGTTACTGTAATTGATTCATTTTCCCAGCTGTGTAGTTTCCCAGTATATTAATGTATTACAAATATGTGTCCATTCTGCTGTTGATTGGCATTTGGGTTGGAATATTTACTGTTACAAATAATGATCCTATTCACTTTTTAAAAACCTGTTTATTACTGCATGTACTCAAGTGTTTCTCAATGGTATTTTTGCAAGAGTGGACCGCTTGAAGTATAAGGCAAGCACATTTTCAAATACTAAGTAGAGGCCGGGCGCAGTGATTCATGCCTGTAATCCCAGCATTGTGGGAGGCCGAGGGGTGTGGATCCCCTGAGGTCAGGAGTTTGAAACCAGCCTGGCCAATGTAGTGAAACCCAGTCCCTACTAAAAAAAAAATACAAAAAAATCAGCCAGGCATGGTGGCGCGTGCCTGTAATCCCAGCTACTCCAGAGGCTGAGGCAGGAGAATCGCTTGAACCTGGGAGGCAGAGGTTGCAGTGGGCCAAGATCGTGCCACTGCACTCCAGCCTGGGCAACAGAGCAAGACTCTGTCTCAAAAACTAAACAAAATAAAGCAAATTTACTAAGTAGTGTCAAAATCTTTTTGAAAATGATTTAACGCTTTGAAATTTCTACCAACTGTGCTTGAGCATTCCCATGACTCTATGTACTCTCTAACATGATATATTCAACCTTTTAATTGTTGACTGTCATTCAATACATATGATTTAAAATTTTTAATTTGAATTTTTCTGATAATAATATTGAGAGTATTTTCATGTAATATGAGTCATGTGTGTATCTTCTAAGAAAAACTTTTTTGTCTTTTGCTAATTTTTCTAAAGGGCTCTTTATAATTTTCTTATTGATACACAGTTTACTGTTATATGCATGTGTTAGAAATGTCTTCTCCTGGGAAGTGCTTATGCTTTCATGGGAACTTTAGATTATAACAATTCCTTAATTTTATAATATCCTAGTTTTTCAAATTTTCTTCATGATGTAAGTGTTGTATCTTCCTAAAAAAATTTGTTTTATTATACATATTAAAATATTCTACTTTATAGAGTTTTAATAAAAGTTTATTGCTTTGCCTTTTACATTTCGTTCTTCAATTCACCTGAAATTATGTATTTTCTGAAGTGGGAATCCAATTTAAAGTTTTTCATATAAAAAGCTAGCTTTCAGCCGGGCGCGGTGGCTCATGCCTGTAATTCCAGCACTTTGGGAGGCTGAGGCGGGCGGATCACCTGAGGTTGGGAGTTCCAGAGCAGCCTGACCAACATGGAGAAACCCCGTCTGTACTAAAAATACAAAATTAGCTGGGCGTGGTGGCGCATGCCTGTAATCCCAGGTACTTGGGAGGCTGAGGCAGGAGAATCACTTGAACCTGGGAGTCAGAGGTTGCAGTGAACTGAGATCGTGCCATTGCACTCCAGCCTGGGCAACAAGAGTGAAACTCCATCTCAAATAAAAATAAAAAAATTAAAAAAATTAAAAAGCCAGCTTTCTCAGTGCCAAGTTTTCATAATCTATCCTTTCCCTACTGACCCCTGATGATGGCTTTGACACAGATTATATTTACACCTTTAAGGAAGTATTTTCCTACTGATTTGCTGATAGTTTTCTCAGGAGTGAATGTTAATTTTATTGGACACTATTTCTACAACTATCGAGATGGTTTGCATATCATAATTTATCAGAATGGTAATTTATCATTTTAAATGCAAAATTGTCTTTGGTTTTGAAATAAACCCATATTGTTTACAATGTGTGTATATGTATGCTTGTGTGTGTGTTTTAATACTATGTTAGATTTCATCGGGAACCATTTAGAGGTTTTCCAGATCACAACATTTTCATGAATTTCAAATACAAAACCAGATGCGGTCTGAATTTTGGTTACAAATTTTTAGAGTAGACTATTTTTTCCTACCAGTAAAGACCATTGTTATTGAATTTCCACTCTGAATGGTGTGTCTACTTCTTGTTTATATCGACAAGATATCCATTTTGGTTCTCAGATTTATGAGGTGGTTTTCTATAGGACTTTTCACCTTCAATGGGCTCAAGGCTTTATCTTCTGTCCCAGTTACCTTAAAGCTGTCAAAGGGGAAACCGAAGTCATCTAGGGTTTATTTGAAATCCTCTGACTTCCTGTGTTCATATTAATTCTGGATTCTGTGCATTTTTTTTTCATGCTCTTTCCAGTCTCCATGAGGAGAATCATCTAGGACATTTAATCTAGCAGAGAGCTAGCAACAGCATGGTCTATATATTCTGTTCAAATTAATATTGATATCTCTCAGTGATTGCAACTCCTAAAGATTCAAGATAATGAAATTCTGAAGAGCTGAATATATATTTCCTATGATTTTAATTAAATTAGTAAAGACACTAAGAGTTTTTTTGTTATAATAGCAACTCCCTAATCATATAAAGCTACATTATTTAAAAATGATAGCACAATTTTCACGAGGTCAGCACTAATTAATATAATTCCTAGTGTTAACATTGTTTCTATCATCTGATCTACTTTGTTTGAACCTCATCGTTTCCACATCTTGCCACTGAAGCTATTCTAATTCACTGAATTTAATTGCATCTCTTTTTCTATGTTTCAAATATATTTTTCTGTTGATATCTTAATGGTGACATGGTGGCTTTTAGAAAGAATTCTTAATCAAAATGTAAAAAGGCTGCAGTTTGCTTTTATGTGTTGCATGTGTACAATATGGCAAAAATGACTTCACCACTACATAGGCTTACGTTATCTTTATTATCAAAAAATAGGACTAATTCAACATACTTGTTCCCAAGAACTAGAGCTACGTCTTTGCATAAAAAGCTAGATATTAGTCAAAATTGCTGTATTGCCAACTCTATGGAACAGAATAACTGGCATCTGGTAGTATGAAAAGAAAGACGTAATAGATAAATAGATTGCAAATATTGTTAACTCAGTACCTTTCTGCAGAATGACATCACCTGAGAAATTTTGTTAGCTTAGCATATCAATTGGCCTATAGTCATATTTGTGACTTCTGAAGCTTCTGTATTGTCCTTACCTGCATCCTCTTCCTCCCATCCTAACTTTATTGACTAATTAGTGTTTTCTCTTTCACTGAGTTGGGAGGACAATAGATTCTGCCACTAACAAATATGTTCAGAATTTATTTTGTACTTACAAATTAGAGATGGAATGGAGAAATCTCCAATTTTAATTAGTTATCTTTCTGGCTGATTTTTTTCATTAAGTTTTCTCTCTTTTCAGAAAGTGTTTTCTGAATATAATTCAGTAGGTGGGCTATTGACTATTATCATGTCTGGCAGTAGAGTATTACATTAATGCCATGCTCAGTTTTCTTGATCCTAGATAAGAAGGGGAAAGAGAGATCACTCATTGGTCTAAGGTTAAGGCAGAAACATCAGGGGCAGGTTGCTGAATTTTATGCTGGGTATTTTTACTTTTGAGAAATCACTTAACCTCTGCTTTGATTTTTCTAGTTGTAAAGTGGGGTGTTGAAGAGGTTATACAATTTATATTCCTAAAGTACTCTTCAAATGGAAAATGCTGTGCAGGGTGTTAATTATCTTGTCGTGCTGTTATTAATAATAATTTAAGTCATACATTTTAGAAAACGACCATCATGCCATTTTTTTTGCAACCCAGCTGATTGTTTTCCCCAAAACAGCATGCATGTTAGTATAACGTAAATTCAAAGTATATAAAACATCTCTTCTGTAATTGCTAGAGGTGGTAGTATCTAAACAACTTGTAGGCTTACATTATGTTAAGAGAAAAAATAAAGTAAAACAGATAAGAAGACATGCAGACCAGTAATACCATAACACATGTATGGCTGTGTGTGCACGTGCACATATGTTTGCTATGCCAACTAAGAGAAATGCTGAAGGGATATTATCTTAATGAAGGAACTAGGTCAGCCATCCTCAGTTTATTTTGACAAACTCTGCTTTCTTCTGTCAATTCTCTTCCTCGTAGGCCAAACAGGAGGAGAATTTCAAGTGACTTTACTGTTTTGTTCAGGCAATAAAGAGAACACATAGGTAATGTAATACCTCAGGGTACTGACAGCTCACGGGCCAAGTAATGGAACAGCTCCCATGCGTAACTCCATTTTCGTTATAAAATGACATTAAGAGCAGCAGTATTGGCAGGATTCATGCATTTTCTATGCCATCTGAGAAGAAATGTCCTTTCACGTGAGAAGAAATTACCCTTCTTAGAGTTCTTTAGGACATGTAGCAGGTAGGCTATGTGAGTAATCTTGAAAAGTTTACTGGACATCTGTTATCAGAAGGAGCTTCATTTGTGTAGACTAAGATAGATGTAAAATACTTCTGGAGTATCGCCAGAGCCAAATATAGAGCCTAATCTGCTCATTTCAGCTTGAGCCTATACTAATTTCTGTCCCCTGTCTCCTCAGACAACATTTATCTGAACCACAGATTTTGAATCCTGAAATTCTACTCTCTGTTGCAAATCACTGTGCTTGTTTTAATGGAAAAATTATATGGTAAGATATGAAACTTGTTGAAAGCCCTTAATGTCTGAAAGTGGAGATGAGGTATGTGCATAAATGATTGCATGAGTTGAATGTTTATTTTCAAAAAACTCCATATCAAATGGCTTTTGTTGTGTAATAAGTCACCCCAAAACTTAGTGCTTCACAACAATTGTGTGCTTGGCTCACATTTCCAGGAATTGACAATTTTGCACTAGATTCGGTTGATTTAGATCTGGGATTATTCACATGTCTGCTGTTTGCTTTAGCCTGGGGCCTCAGTTCATTTCCACATGATGCTGTGTCCTCCAACTGGCTAGCTCAGGCTTTCTCATATTCTGTAGTGTTCCAAGAAAATAAGAGAGAGAACAGAGGAATGCTTAAGCCCCTTTCTATCCTCTGTTTGTGTTACATTTGCTAATGTCCGACTGGCTAACACATGTTAAATATCAACCAGATTTGTCTCTTGAAGAAACTGCAATGTAACATTATAAGGTCATAAATGTAATTATGGAAAGAATTTGGGGCCATTTTTACACTCTACCAACACTGAGGGGCAAAAAATGGAGACTCTTGGGAAAGCCAGAAGCCATTTCATGTACTTTGTCAATCAAGCATATATCTGCATATATTAAAAATGTAAAGTCCAATTCCTTTTCTTTGGATCTCTTTCCCTTGAGATTTAAGAAGTTTGCAGGTGTCTTATCATGTCCCAGGGGCCATTTCTTGCTATCCCTAACTCTGCTGAATATAAAACTAGAGTGTACCTTCTTGAGGTTAGAAAGTCTCTACAATCTCTGTTTGTTTGTTTTTTTTTTAAAAAAAGGAAAAAAAAAAGAAAAAAACCTGTCCTTCACCAACACCGAACACTCATAGTTTTAACACAGCTTCCATGCACAAAGAGGGTTTTTGCTTTCCATTGCTTGACTATTGCACGATGCCATTGCAAAGTAGATGGAATTGAGCTATGACAGGTCTCAGGACACCCTATTCCAAAATGTGGCACCTTGGCATACTAAATATTTTAAGCGGAAGGAGTTTGAGAATAGGCAGGGGCAGGAAAGACCCTGACATTACCCTGAAGCAGGTCGTATGTCCCTCATATGAGAGGTGCTCCCCAAATACCTGGCAGAAAGGAAAATTTTTATTCTCAAAGATAGAGGGACACTGACAGGAATCCCAACAAACAAGCCTCGCTAACCGCCCTTTAGTTTAATACACTTAGCTTGTACCCTTTTCTCTTATACTTTTCCATAACTTTCCATTCGCCATCAAATGTAGTATAAAATGCTCAGTTTAACCATTTCTTTGGATCTTCATTTGCTAATGAAGGCATCAAGTCACATAAAACTTATATTAAATGCTTTCCTTTTGTTAATCTGTCTTTTGACAAGGAGACCCAGCCAAGAATCTGGAAGAGTGGAAGGAAAAGGATATGTTTCCTCCCCTCCGGCTATCTGTTCTGATTGCTGCCTCTGTCCTTGCTGCAGAACTTCTTCAAGTTGCAAAGTAAAAAGAAATCAGTGCCTATGCTATCTTAGGGTGTTTAAACCTAAATTTTCAAATTTGTGCCTGTACTTCCAACATTATATCTTTTTATATTCACTTACATATTCACCTTACCAGAAAGTAAGCCTCGCCTCTTACAAATTCAGAACTACCATACATATCTTTTTCACCAGTGTAGCTTCTAGGTAAAGCTCAGGAACTGCATGATGGTTTTATTTTAAGGGCTCTGTTGCTATTACTTGTGTTCAGGCCTAGTGCAGGGTCATCCTGGGACATCCCAAAGGGTATGGTAACATTAAATTCAAAGATAAATATGTGGTCTTGATCATTTCTTACCAGAATTTCCCTAGAATTCCAATGCCTACTTTCTAGGTGCCCTCTCAGCATCTTTTATTTTTCAATGTCTCTCTCTCCCTATACATCTTACAGCCACAAAACCAATTAATTACTAAATACTCAGATTCTTGGCCACACCATACCACAAAAGTAGAATGGTTTAAGTTATAGAAGAGTTCATGGCAGAGATAAGTGTCCATGCTAAAGATAAATTATTTAAAACTAGGGGAATTAAGAGAAAGATTTTATGAGAATTATTATTTCATTTTTTCCTTTACTTGAAAAATGTATAATCTTTGGTTATTAAGAAAAAAATGGGAGAAGCTCTCTGAGTGGATAAAAGTGGAGCAAATGCATAATTACTAGAAGTTCAAGCTGTTTGGGCAGAAGAGAATCCTGGAGTAGATTCGAACTTCGAGTTTTTAAAGGGAAGAAAGAGGTGATAATTATTGATGGTATAAAAAAAGATCTTGTAGTACCTTGAAAGGTAGCCTAAGAGGTTTAAATTTTTCCATAGGGAGTAATAAAAGTGACAAAATCAGAGATATGGTTTAGAAATATGAATTAGAAAATAGCTTGAAGAGTGTACTTGAGAAAGGTATGGTTCATATGGAAATGAGCTTTGGGAAAGCTATCAAGGTAGTCCAGGGTAAAAAAACTTTTCAGTTCACTTATTTGCTTAATGGATGTAATAATATCTTGTTTACTTACCTTGAAGATTAGAAAAGATATTTCACTATAGTATCCAACACAGTACTTGGCACTTAAAAAGAAGGCTGTAATAATGGTAAATTGCTACTGCAAGTTTCAAATATCCCTATCAGAATATATATCTGGTTTCCAATAGAGTGATTCTAAACTTGTTAAGAGGACAAACTTTTTCTATGCCTTTAATGACCCCTTTCCCCCTTTATATTTGACACAATCTAAGTTCTCAGAAAATACTTATTGAATAAAATGCACACCCACATAGTACACTATTGCTTTTATGTAGAAAAATCTATAATTTGACATAGATTTAGTTATTCAAATTTTAATATTATACATCTTAAATGTTTTAATTTTATTGCCTTTCTATGCTACTATGCAGGGTTTTTTACTTCCCTTTATTGTTGGAATTCTCTCACAAATCCAGAGGTTTTTGCAATCTGGAAAATAAAGTCAGAGGGAGGTTTTTATAACTGTCTCATTTTAGTGCCAAACCACATTTCAGGTTCTAGTTCAATTCATTCTATCATGGGCCTTCTGCACAGACTCACTTTGCCTCCAGTTACCTGCAGCAGATAAAAATCGAGCCCCCTGTCTTCCAGCACACATCTAGAACTGGTCTAACCTGTTGCTTTCTGTTCTCTCTTCTCTCCTGACTTTCAAGGGCTTCTGGGCTTTCTCAGATTTATCTCATTTCTATAATATCCCTGTGTGCACATACTTTTATGACTTTGTCCTTCGTTATTTTACTTGGATTCCATTTGTTATTTGTTCTCTTTGTCTGTACATCACATCCATTACTCTGTTTTATCTAGTGCCCCAGATCCACAGGAGCCTTACTAACTGGAAAGCCCTATTGACCTTCCAGTTGATGTAGGGGGATCAGACACTGTTAAATACTTTGTTCTGTCTTAAGGCAACAAATGTGAGAAGCGCCAGAATTAAGTCAAGGCTATAGGCAAATGTAAATGCCAATGTAACTTCCAGAAGAGTGGGATAAGCATGCCCACAGGTGGCACCCAGTAAAGGATGTCGCTTATTAGTTTGTACGCTCTGGGCTTTGGATTGTTGATGGTGATAGTATTTCAGAGCCTACCAAATCCAAATATGCCTATCTTAGGCTTGTGTATACAATTCAAATATGTTTAGAGACTCACTTGCCTACAGAGGCCATGCAGTTATCCTTAATAAATAAGATCGCTATTGTGTCAGAAAGAAAATAGAAAGTGGAGAAGACAGTAATAAATCAAGAGGATAATTCCATAGAGAGCTGCCAGCTACTACTCAACTCCAGCTAATTGTTCCATGAGGAAATGCAAGCCTGAATATATGTAATATTCCGAACTTTTTTAAAAGAAGATCAAAATCTGCAGTTTTATATGGCTTAAGTGTACTTAAGACACTGTGGGACCAGCATTTTGTGAATGTAACCTCTCTTCTACAATAATAAGAAAATGGAGTAAAAGTTTACAAAGACGTTACTCTATTCAATTAGGGATATTAAAATTAAATTATGATATAGCATTTACTCAGTAGTATAAGCATGCGTTTATTTACAAAAAATAAATATTATTCAGTGGAATTTGTTTTTCATTGTCAATTGATGTATCTATTACAGCATATTTGGAAAATATTTACCAGATTTATTTTGTATTTCTCCTGAATAATTTTCCCCTATAGCCTCTTCTTAAGGGCAAGCCAAGAGGCTTAAGTCTAGAAAGATGGATATAACAATTAGAGCGATGAAATCATTACTAGATTTTGACTGTCAAATTAGTCATTAAAACCACTATGAATTTCTGAGTCTTTTGTTAGACAATTATTCTGGAAAGCTAGGCATTACTGAGAGAAAAGAGGATTTTCTAAATTCCTTAAGCTCCATTAACATATCAAGAGCCAATTCTGATAGAGTCAAGCTTGAATAGCCAGTTTTATTCTATGCCAGGAAGAGAAATGAGGTTATGATGTACTAGAAATTCCATCTGCCAAAATAGAATGCAGAAACTTGACTGAGTTGGATGCAAGAGAATTTCAAGAGAAAATTTTAACGAAAGAAAACAGGTGCTAATATATAATTTTTCCCTCAAAGAGAATCCTCAAGGTGAGAGAAATATCTAGATTAAGATGGAGGAACCTGGAAAAAAACAAAACTCTTCTCCAATAACATCACATTGTTTTGGTACCATATCTAGCATGACAAGCATTTGCTAATACATATGTATTTGAAGCAAATGATCAAAGAGTAGTTGTCTTGTTTCTTCATAGCCTGCACACATCGGGTTTCTATGTAGAAGATGTGTAGAATGATCAGAAGATTAACATCTTGTGGTCCAGATGAAGAACTCATAGTATACAAGGCCCATGAACCGAGGCTAATGGTCATGATCTTGAACTTCCACAGCTGATGTCTACAGGATGTCTCTTATGCTGACTGGCACCTTGGATAGGTTAGTGTGGAGTAGGAAAAAACTCTGAAAGACTGAACTTTTACCCATTAGAAAGTGGAATCTACTCGCTTAAACCTGAAAAGTCAAGGCTATCCTCACTTGTCAGTTATAAGTCCTTATTCCTTCCATCACCATTCAACAGGTTAGGAGCTTAAGAGCAAGATTATATCAATCGAAAATAAAATAGCTATTTTCTTGCACACCTTAAGAATGATTTGTTAGTTATTGACCTTACCACATCTCTAAGTAATTAAAGAGCTTCTTAGATAGGGCTAACTCAATTGTCTCTGCTGGGAAATTGAGTTAATTTCTTTTTTATTTTAATTCTTAATGGTCTTATGCTTTGCTGCTATGTCCAACACTGGTCTTACCTCATGCTTGTTTGCTATAAGATGTTCCTTTCTAAAATTAAGGCATTTACCACTATTTGGGAGAAAAATCAACCTACAACAATTCATATTTCAGATTTCAATTGTCGAATCCTCATCAACATATTTTATAGTTCCAATTGTTCAGTTCTTTGTCACAATAAACTAAGAATATTTTATTTCTTCATGTAGTTCTTGGCTGATCATTATATAAATCCTCAGTTTTCTGTCCTTTTTTTCTGTAGTTTGCCTGCAAATACCATAAAATGGGAGGATGAGGGGAACATAAACTTTTTATTGGTAGTGTGGAGAATAATTTCACATATCAGACTGATTTACAAGTCCCTGTTTAGCATTTCCCTTCACTGTGAACTCAAACCAAAAAATGTTTGGTCAAGAAATATGGACTTTATGGTACTTGTATAGTGCCAGAATAAAAAGGCTTGTTTAATAGTAATAACAGATTAGGAAGCTCTTATGTTGCCATTTCCTGACAATGTTCTATAGCTATGCCAACATAACATATGACTAAGTTGTGTGTCAGATTGGATGGGAACAGTAAGATATTGAGGATATTTGGGAAAAGCAGCTCTTCAACACTAGGAAACTGTCATGGTAGAGAAAATCTGAGCGGGCAAAAAAAGCAACAAGCTAATGGGCTAAATTTATGATCAGGCAACTTACAGAAAAGGAAATTGTAATGAACAAAAGCAGATAAAGAAGAGAAACACTGTCATGACTATATTTGGTACAGCCATTGTGGGGTGATTTTGTGGACAATAATAGTTTGAATGTGTATATACTCTATGACATAAGCTTCCACTACTGAGTATAGTAATACTCTGGAGAAATTCACGCACATTGGCAAGGAAACGTGTTCAACACTTCCAACTAGTTATTTCTAGTAACAGGGGATTAAATTTAAAAATAGTAAAATTACATAATGGAAAAGTTAAAACTTTAAAGAATTAATTCTCTTTCTTGTTTTTGTTTTTTGGAGATAGTATCTCACTCTATCACCCAGACCGGAGTGCAGTGGCACGACTGTGGCTCACAGCAGCCTCTACCTCCTGGGCTGAAGCAATCCTCCCACCTCAGCCTCCTGAGTAGCTGGGACTACAGCCACACGCCACCACACTCAGCTATTTTTTTATTTTTTTGTAGAGATAAGGTTTCACCATGTTGCCAGGCTGGTCTCAAATTCCTGAGCTCCAGTGATCTACTCACCTCAGCCTCTCAAAGTGCTGGGATTATAGTGCGTGCCACCATGCCTGGCCAGAATAAACTCTCTAGATAGCTAAATAGATTACTCTCTATAAAGGTATGTGTGTATGCATTTGTGTGTATATGTTACATATATACAACATAAATACATGGAAACCAATGTGAATAGCAACTTTCAGAATAATACATAAGGTATATTATGTGATGCTATTTGTACAAGTGGTAAGTATAATAGACATTATTCATTCATACATATATAGATATATGGAAATTTGAAATAGAGATAAAAATCACGATAAAGACTGCCTCTGTAAAAACAGACAAGAAGATATGACACAGTGTAAGTCAAATAACACTTCTAATACTTCAAAATTATCTGTATCCTTTTCTTAAAATAATACTTGAAGCAAATTTGGCAAAATGGTTGACAATTTCTAAAAATTATTGGAGCATAAATGTTAGTTACATTATTTTCTTTAACATCTACATTTTAAAAATTTCTAAAAATGATTGATGGAATCAGAAATCCCTCATGATTTTCAGCTTTGAAAAAAATAGGTATGGATTATACTACCTTCCAGCTCTTTCTAAGGAAAATGAATCTTAACTTTGTTATAAGATGAGCCATAGTAATAAGAATTCTGCTCCTTTGCTTCATCCCCCAAAGAAACCCGTTCCTAATTCCTTAAAAAGCACAATGAAGGAATTAATGTAGGATTTTTATCTCCATGCCTCTTTGAAAACTTGGGTAGCTGCTGGCATTCTTACTGCTAAGTAATTAGCTAAGGCAGCTCCTGCAAAGACAAGGCAGGTGCATCCATGTGATGGTGGCTCTGAGTTGACTTGTCCAACAAGTTGACACTGAATAGCTTGCATAAAACACTTTGCTCTGATGCTATTGCTTTAGAAAAAAAAGTTCTCCTACTTTCATAATCTCTGAAAACTCATGTAGAATTCAGAACACAAAAAAAAGAATATGTGTAAATGGGTTTTAGTTAACATAAATTTTGATAATTGTGTTCATGTGGATATGCACTTCACCCATCTCTTTAAAATACTTTAAAATGAATGGAAGCAGTATAACTCACTTTCTGAGACCCATGGGGTTGAGAACAGTATGTGGCATGTTGCAGCTACTTAGTAAATATTTGTGGAAAGAAAGAGGAACAGAGTAAGAAATTTGTTATGAATAAACATGAAGACCAAAGTTAGATGCAATGCAATTAGCTTCATATTCAGAAAATGACTTGCATTGTAGTCATAAGCAGTAACACCTAGCCCAGAAAAACATCTTGTAAATTTGTGTGAAGTTCCTCCCAAGCTATGGATCTCTGAAATCTTAGGTGAAAGAGTGTTTGAAGGATACATTGTTGGAAGACAGGCAGAAGAGGAAGCAAAAGCCCTTATATTTAAGTGACGTTCCCCTGTGGGGATTGAGTTTTTTTATTCTTATGCTATGATTGATTGTCTTTGGATGAGAACCCGGGAACACCAAATGTGAAGCAGGGCATCTGAGGTCCAGGGAGCGCACTATTTTTATACTTTACAGAATTGTGAAAATCTAAGCAAAATGACTTCTTGTGACTCACATAATACTGGGCCCAGATTACAGGGACCAGCACTTCCACAGAGATATTTGAGGCCAAAAATGTAGATAAACCTCATTTTTTGACCCTCTGTAAATATCCCTGGGATAATACAACTCAAACATGCACTTCTTTAACAGTGAGATTGTGTATTTTCCCATTGCATTGCGACATAACCATGGTATGAGATCAACTGCCTCCAGAGAGCTGAGCATTCACAAAGTCAAATTTCACAGCCCTGTTAATTTCTTCATTTCCACATTTTAATCAACATTACACTTAGGAGGAAAAAATACAGTTACCATTATCATCTGAATATCGCTTTATTTTCTCTTTTAGGTTAATTTCGTGCATAGTCCCTAACCTGTCATTAAAGTGAATTGAAATAACACACGAATATAAAATACCAGGAAACATGGGTATGAAATAGTAGCTCTAAACTTTATTTTTGGGAAATAAGAGTATTTTCATATTGATATTTTCTAACTTTTTTTTTCTTTCTGCTTGTCTGTTAAGTTAGTGAGCAGGCTGTTGAACAATGGAAATTTTCCATCTGTAGTGCCGAAATACTCTGAGATTTCCAGTCACTGAGTTTTTTCTGCTACACTGTGTGAGTTTTAAAGAGTAACTTACCTTGCCGGTGCCTGTTCCATGTTAAATTTTATGTATAACAATTAAATTCCCCTCTGAGCCATCTGGTTTATTGGTTGTTTGAATTTACATTCTTCAAGTTGTCCTCCCAATTTACTCATAGTGGGACCAGATTTTCTCAGTTCGTTTTTCATAAATTCCCTGCATGTAGCCAGTCCAGTAAACTCCCCGCTGAGGTGGCTATAATGTGGCTCATACTTTTAAAGTTATATTTTCATGCATTAGACCCCACAAGGAAATGCACGTAGTTCTACTTCTGTGCATGCAAGTAAATTGGGGCATAATCTACTTTCAGAAAAATCACCTTGCTGGAAACTGAGTTTACTCTGAAATTAGTCCCTTTTTCTCTTTTTGTTATAATTGTAATCTGGGAAGAATTCTGTTATATATGTCACAGAGGTCCTTTATTTATACTTTAAATTGGAACCTGTTCTGTATATATTCATCCAAATAATTCATTTTAAGTAAATGAAAAGAAAAAAGAATTACTTTTCCTCCAAGCTTTTATTTTAGAAGGTTGGTTAGGTCATCAAATTGAGGGAAAATATCCAAGTTCAAAAATCAAACTTCTTTCTTTTTGAAATGTATATAATTTCTTATTCTTCATACATTTAAGCTGCGTAATAGAATATGCAGCCTAAGTAATACATGAATTCAGTAGAAGGGAAAACTAACCAGACTTTCATGTTAGTAAAACCTGGTTGAGAGTTTAATATTTCATTAAATATAATTTCAGGTATTTATTTTTGTAATATGTACTTTAAGTGCCAACAACAGCAAATCAATCTCATCTTACATAATTTATAGTCTTTCCATGTGTTATATTTTCATTGATTGTTTTATCAACTTTTTAAAACATTTTTTAAAAAGAAAAAGAATCTTTCAAATATGCAGACTATACAGAATTAATAATTTTGAATTCTACATAATATTTTTTCTAAGCATTTAGTAAAGCATATTACGTATATATAGATAATACCTATATTTCATATACGTATATTTCATGCAGATATGAAATATGTATATACTAAAGCCCTTCAAGAAATAATTACTAAACACCACAAATGCTGAGTACTGTGTTAGGTTCTAAGTCTACATTGGTGAATGACAGAAACAAAAATTTTTTCCCTCTTGGAACTTCACGCTAGTGAAGGGAGACAAAAAATAAGCAGTAAGTATAATCAAACAATTTATACAGTATTTTAGAAACATATAAATTCTATTATATAGGTACAGATGAAAGAGATTGAGGGTTCCAGGGTGGGAGTGGGTTTTCTGTTTTAGCTGGGGTTGGGGAGTCATGGTAGACACATGAAGTAGGAGACTGAGTCTTATAAATAATGGAGGAAGAATGTTCCAGGCAGAGCAAAAAAACAGTAACAGGGTCTTATGGTGGGACTATTTTGAGACCAGGGAGGAGGACAGTGTGTCTAGAGTAGAGGTGGTCCAGCAATGGAGGGAGACATAGTGAATAAGAATAGAGAAATAAAGAAATGATACAAGTCATGAATGACTTTTTAGGCCTTTGTAAAGAGTTTGGGTTTTACTATTAACGAAAATTAAAGTACGATAATTTTGACTTAGATTTTAATAATATGCCTCATGCTTTTTGTTCTAATCCCTACCTCTTTCCTGAAGCAATCATATCAATAATTCATTGAAGATATTTCTTTTCCTTTTTTATTATTTCGCTATTTAAAAAATTTATGACTTTATTGATGTACAATTGACAAACAATAGACCACATGTATTTAAAATGCACAGTTTGTTAACTTTTGACATATGTGTATGCAGTGAGACCATGAATGCAATCAATATAATGACATTTCTACCTCCTCCAAAAGTTTCTGCTTGACTCTTTGTAATCCATTACTCCCTTCACTGTGTCCGCAGGGAAACCCTGAGCTGCTTTTTTGTCATTATAGATTATTTTGCATGTTCTAGGGCTTTACATAAATGGAATTATATAGTAGATACTCTATTTTTGGTCTGTCTTCCTTCCTTAAGGAAGGAAGAAATAAATTTTGAGACTTATTCAGGTTGTTGCATGTATCATTAGTTCATTGCTTTTTACTGCTGAGTAGTATCCCATTGTATGGGTATAGCATATTTTGGTTATCTATTCAACTGTTGATAGACATTTGGGCTATTTCCACTGTTGGCTATTGTAAATAAAGCTTCTCTAAACATTGGTATATAAGTCTTTACTTATATGTATGAACATGTGTTTTCATTTCTCTTTTAGAAATGGAATGGCTGCAGCATATGTTAGTTATATGTTTAGTATTTTAAGACTCTGCTAAACTATTTTCCAAAGTAGAGTGCCATCTATCTTACATTCCCACAGGCAACATGTGAAAGTTCCAGTTGCTCCACATTTTTGCCAACATTTTGTATGTTGATGATTTATTTGTATTATTTTTATTTTTTCCAGCTTTATTGAGATATAGTAGACAAAAATTTTATGTTTAAAGTATACATGTTTTGCTATAAGTGTACATTGTGAAATGATTACCACAATCCAGCCAATGAACATATTCATTACTTCAAATAGTTACCATTTTGTGTGTGTGATGAGAAAATTTCAGACCTACTCTCTTAGCAAATTTCAAGTTCACAAAACAGTATTACTAACTATAGTCAGCATGCAGTACAGATCTCCAAAACTGCATAACAAAACTTTTAACCCTTTGACCAACATCTCTCCATTTCTTCCACTCCACTTCTGCCTGCCCCCTGGCAACCATCATTCTACTCTCTGTTTCTATGAGTCCAGCTTTTTTAGATTCATCATGTAGATGAGATCATGTAGTATCTGTCGTTCTGTACTTGGCCTATTTCACTTTGCATAATGTCCTCCACATCCATCTGTGTTGTCTCAAATGGCAGAATTTTCTTCTTTTTTAAGGATTAGTAATATTTCATGTTATATAGACACCACATTTTCTTTATCCATTCATCCACTGATGAACACTTAATTTCATATCTTGACAATTATGAATAATACTGTAATGAACATGGGAGTGCAGATATTACTCTGACATACTAATTTTATTTCTTTCTGGCATATACTCAGAAATGAGATTTCTGGATCATGTGGGAGTTCTATTCTTAATATTTTGAGGAACCTCCATACTATTTTTCATAATGACTATACCAATTTACATTCCCATTGACAGTGTACAAGAGTTCCCTTATCTCCGCACCTTTGCCAACACTTGCTATAATGTTTTTTGATGATAACCATTCTAACATACATTAAGTGATATATCTTATTGTGGTTTTGATTTTCATTTTCCTAATAATTAGTGACACTTGGTGTTTTTTCATATACCTGTTGGTAATTTGTATGTCTTCCATTAATAAGTGTCTATTCAGGTCTTTGCTCAGTTTCAATGTGGTTGTTTCCTAGCTATTGAGTTTAGTTCCTTATGTACTTTGGATTTTAAACTTTTACTTGATGTATGGTTTATAAATATTTTTTTCCACTCCTAGGCAAGTTGTGTCTTCTCTCTGTTAATTATTTCCTTGGAGCACAGAATAATTTTTAGTTTCATGCAATCCCATTTGGCTATTTTTGCTTTCACTACCCATCCTTTTGGGGTCATATCTAAAAATTCAGTTTACCCAAACCATTGCCAAGAAGCTGTTCCCCTGTGCTTTATTCTAATAGTTTTACAGCTTCAGGTTGTAAATTTAAGTTTTTAATCCATTTTGAGTAGATTTTTAATATGTTATAAGATAGAGTCCAGTATCATTCTTTTGCATGTGGATATTCAGTTTTCTCAACATCATTTATTGAAGAGACTGTCATTTCTCCGATTGTGTGTTAATGACAACCTTGTGGAAAATCAGTTGGCTGGAAATGCATGAATTTATTTCTGTGCTCTCTGTTCCATTCGTCTATATGTCCATTTTTATGCCAGTACCATACTCTTTTGTTTACTATGGCTTTGTAGCATATTGAAATCAGGTAGTGCAATACCTTCAGCTTTGTTCTTCTTGCTCAAGATTGCTCTGTCTATTCCAGATATTTTGTGGTTTCATATGAATTTTATGGTTGTTTTTACTATTTCTGTGCAAAATGCCATTGAGGTTTCAATAGGAATTGCTTTGAATATGTAGATAATTTTAGGTACCAGAAAAATATTAATTTTGTAATTCCTGAACATTTTCCATTTATTTGAGACTTCTTCAATTTCTCTCATCAAGGTTTTATTGTGCTTAGTGTATGGACCTTTCACCTCCTTGGTTAAATTTATTCTTAGTATTGTATTCTCTTTGATGCTAATAAAAATTGATTTGGTTTCTTAATTTGTTTTTTGGATAGCATATTATTAGTATATAGAAACACTTTTTCTTTGTATTTTGGTTTTGTATTTTGCAAATTTACCTAATTCATTTATTAGCTCTAATAGTTTTTATGATTAAGTCTTTACTTTTTTTGTACAGAAACAAATAAACTAGACTCAAAGCACCGATTTTTATCATTCTTCTTCTTATTTTATTGTCATTATTATTATATTAAAGAGTGAGTTTTCTAGTTCTAAGTGTAACATGCAATTATTGACTATACAGTCTTCTTATATCTTTTCCTATTTGAGTGTTTGTTTTTTTCTTATTTGTATGACCTCTGCTGCATATCTTCTAAATATGAATCATTTTTGGTCAAAAGTGTGTCATAATCTTCTAGTCTCTTGTCTTTTAAATTAGTTTATGGTATTTATTTCTATCTTTTTGTTAGATTGACTTTCATTATCCCCATGTAAAGTTTAACAATTTTTAAAATATATTCCTATATCTTGTTTTAAATATTCTTTCTATTCTGAGGTAAAAAACTTAAAACAAACTGTCGATGTGTTCATAAAAGTGTTGAATGTTTTTTCTCCTCTCTCCCAGACCCTGAAAGTTTTGAATTTTCTTCCTCATTTAGGCTATTAATATGTAAGGAGTTTATCTAACTTTTTATTTCTTTTCCGTATAAAAATCTGGTTTTCCTAACCACTTTGAAGGGTCCTTTCCCCAGTGATTTCCAATGTCACCTCTCATTTACCCAGGTAGTTGTTTTGTATATGACTGACCGTTTTGTTTATGAAGTTTCTGTGGGAAGAAAATCTTCTTTATCTTTGTAGCCATACTAATTAGCATGGACCAGTTAACAATAAAATCTTTCAAAATGGAATGTCATTTGAACTGGAGCTTGACAGAAATGGTACAATTCTCCAAAAGCACATGACTGGGTCATGAGTTTTTATTAAACTTGGTTTAGAAATATTTCTTGAAAGCAAATATAAATATAAGAACTATTTTCCTATCTACTATACCACTCTAAATTTCTTAGGGGCTTACATTTTCAATTTATGTTTGAACAACTATTAAACATAAGATCTTCATGTTAAAATTATTTTTGTTTATTCATTTAACAAAAGATATTGATTATTCAATATCTAATCTGTGATGCATTATAGCTCAAGGCATAGGGTATAAAATCAGCCAGGTCATATTGTCTATCCTCATGAAGCTCATCAGCTTTTCAGGGATAGGTGGATGAAGAAGTAACTTTGATATAAAAAGTGCTCTAGGAGGGACATGTATAAAGGACAACAGAATATAGTGAAGGAAGAGTTAACTTTGCAGTAAAGAGCCAGAGAAGTCTTCACCAAAGTGATCATGACTTAGTTAAATCTCTATACGAAAATTTAAAGTTCACCAAGCAGGAAAAAAAAAAAAAATGTGTTTTCTTACCAGTGGAATTACAAGCACAAAGTCACAGAGGCCCGATGTCATGTGGCATGTTCAGGAAATAGCAAACAACCTTTTATAACTAAAGCAAATACTTCAGGTATGGGGAAGGGCGTTGAAGATTAATCTGAAAAAAATAGATTGGGATTGGATTTTGAAGAGATTCGTATGAAGAAGTAGGTCGTAAATCTATGGGCAACAGGCAACCACTGAAATTTTGAAATAAGCACATCACGTGATCCGATTTTTATTTCAGGAATTAACTGATGTCAGGATGATGAATGGACTGAAAGACATAAAAACTAAGACTTAGTAAAGTTTATTTTCATAGACAGAACAAGAAGCAGATTTCTGGGTTTCTGTAATAAAATCTTCACTTGTTTTCTTGCCTCTATCTTTGCCTCTTATAGAATAATCGTGACACAGCAGCCAGAGCTATTCTTTTAAAGACAAAATCAGGAAAGCAAATCAGGTCATGTCACTTCTCTGCTCAACTCTTGCAATGATTCTTCAAATAGCTCAGAGTAAAAGACAAAGTCTTTATAATCAATAACGTACAAGCTCCCATCACCTGCCTGCTTTTGTCTCTTACTACTCTTTCCCTGGTTCCCTCATTCTAGCCTCACTGGTCTCCTTGCTGATTCTCATAAATGCCAGATATGCCCCATCTTAGGATCTTTGTCTCATAAATGCAGAGTTAATTATTGCTTTTAAATCTTAGCTCAAGTGTCACCCTTTCACTGAGGGCTTTCCTGGTTACCCTATTTGAATTGCAAACATCCATTTCTTCCTAGTGCTCACAATCCTCTGTGTCCTGCTCTACATTTCCTCCCAAAGCATTTGTTATTCTCTAACATACTATTTAATTTATTCTTTAAATTATCCGATTGTCTTTCTCCCTTGCTAGAGTTTAAGGCATCAATCTTCTCTTTGGTTCAGTAATGTGTCTGAAAGTGCCTAGAACTTTGTCTGGCACATAGCAGGCTCTTAATATTTTCAGTGAAAAAAATAAGGGTCTTAAGAAAGTAAGATAGTGAAAAAGGAACGGTTGGATTGAAGAGTTTTGAAATGAATTTAGTGTAATTGTGGGTGGGACTTAGTAATTGATTTAATACAATCATTAAGTGAGATGAGAGAATAAAAGCTTTACCAATTTATCTGGCTTTGTTGAATCAGTGGATTATGGTATTAGTAGCCTATATTCTCTTATTTCTAGAAAAGGCAGAAAAGTTAGTTCCTTATCAATTTTAAAACCATATAAAGACTATATAAAATATATTAAAGATTTTAAAACTCTCTTAAAATCTCCAGCTATACAAATACACATTGTCTTTGCTTTAGTGTTTGATAAATATTTTTATTTTTCCTTGGAGAAGACAGAGAGACAGAGAAATAGAGCGAGATGCAAGAAGATAGGCTCTTAAATTATCATCTACCTTCCTCAAATACACAAATGAAATAAAGAGAAAAACAGATCCAAATTACCCTCTATTGCTCTTGTTTCTCTCTCTCTCTCTCTTTTTTTTTTTTTTTTAAACTATGGGACCCTTGTCCTCATGATTCTGGTTATTGTGAACTTTAGCTCTTACATGGATGTAATTACTTGCTCTTGCAATAGTCTGGTGTCCTATAAGAGCATAGGGACAATGACTGCTATACTCTGAACAGTGTGGCCCCAAGGAGAAAAAAAGAGCTTCAATCTAGCTTGGATTCAACAGTTACTTTCAAGTTCCAGCTTTGTTAATTTATTAGCAACAAACCCTAAAGCAAATTATTTAACCTCATAAAGAATCAGTTCCTTTGTTTGTAAAATGATGCTATTGCAAAATATTGTGTGGTGAAGAAATGTAGTTTTTGAAAATCGTGAAATGCAATAAACGTGTAAGATACAGTCATCATTCTAAAGAGCAAAGTGTGCTCATAGACAAGGAATCTGGCAGAGAAATTAATGTTACTTGGTCTTTAGAAAACTATTCTATTTGTTGGGGGAGGGGAAGAAAAAACTAGTTTTACAATTTTTTCAGCCAAGTCTGGTACTAGGTTCCAGTGTTATTTTTCTACTAGACAGTCACAGACACAGTTGTCACATTTATATTTTTGCCCCAAAAGTTGTCTTGGGGTATAGTCACTCAGGGACCCCTCTAAACTTTATATTAGCTCATATCAGGATATTTCCTGACTAGAAACACTACTGAATGGCATCTCTAAGGGAGTTAAGTGTGTTTAAAAATTAATCAGTACTCTAATTTCATCTTCAGAATATTTGCTAAAATCTGCTAATGTGTAGTCATGAATATAGCATCATACTATTTCTTATTAAATCCAAGATTTGAGTTTTCCATCTTGATTATATGCTTGGAAATTTCAATAGTCAGTAATCTTTTTTTTTCTATAATTTTTCACTGCTAAAGTTTTTCTGATATTACATAAGGCAAAGTCAATAGTAATTTTTTCCTTTGTCTTTGTACTTATAAAAGTCAATAACTGGAGCAATAAGACATCACAGGTAAAACAGGACTACTTTGAACCTCAGGGAACTAAGGCATTTTAATGCAGTAGAAAGTCCACTGAACCAGAATACCAAAGGCTTACATTTAGTTCTAATCTGCCATTAGCTAGATCCCAGGCCAATCATTTTACCTTTCCGTGAATCAACTCTTTACCCAAAAAGTAAGCAAATAGACTACATAATTTGTCAGTATGTTTTACCTACAAAATTTTATGAAAATTATCTCTTCCTGGAAGAGGATGGCAACTAGTGGAAAAGGAATTGTTTTGAAAGCCTGCTAACTGAAAGTTAGCCAAAGATGTTTGAAGCAGATACTGTCCTGATAACTTGTAGCCATTGGAGAAGACACCATTTACTAATTGTATTAAAATTAGAATTAAAACTAGCAGCATAGAGAGGCAATTTTATTATATTTATAAAATTCCCTCTCTAGGTAGTATAAAAGTCAGTAGCCAGTGATATCTAAAAGCATGCACTTGTTTTGGCTTCCCTGTGAAACTATTTTTGATATAAGAGTTTGTCAGAAGAGATTAGTGGTGATTTATATTCTGTATTTCTAATTACTTTGCCCATTTCAGATCTCCTGAACAATTCTTGATAAAACTACAGTGAAAGTTTCACAAAACCTTCAATATCTATTTCTTAAGGATCTTCAGTTAATTCAAAACCAAAGAACAATCTGATATCCTGTTTAAAAATAACAATGCATGTCACACTAATTATTTATCTGAACAACAGAGGGTTTCAAATAAACAAGCAATAAAAGCAACATGTTAGGGGATGATGCGAAGAGTAACAGCAATTTCATTTTTAACCAATTCTGCTGATGCTATAATTATTACTAGTTTTTGGAAATACTCCTTCATCAAAGAACGCCTACTGTGGCATTCTGGCAGAGCCCATGTAGAGTTGACGATAAGCATTGTAAAAAGTCCCTATGCTTGTTTTTCTCTGGGAAATCAAAAACACCAACAGCTACCAATATGGATTATGAATAAAAACAAACAATAGCTCAGAGTAATTGTGTATGACCACTGTATTTTCTTTCATAGGCTCATTAATTCATCAGGAAACATGTATTGACAACTCTTTACATACCAGGTACAGTGCTCTAACTTAAAACTTTTCATGTTAGACCTTGGGTTATGACTTTACAGGTAACTAGGTACTTTTTTCTGAAAAGAATAACTATTTTTCTGGCATCTTCAACATGTGCCATTTATTGCTGTTTTTCCTGATGGTAACTTCACATAATGTTGCCTTATGTTGTACTTATCAATATTCTTAAAACATTTATTGACTCCATCTTGCTTATTACCAACTCATAAGCTTTCTGCATATTTTGCCATCATATTTTATTTCTGTATTGTCCAGAGCTTTACACTTGAGATGCAGTCATCACAGTTTGGAAGCTTGTGAACATGTTGCACTCCACAATTTACAACTTCATGGAGAAACTCATTTTTCCACAGTGTTCTTATTTTGAAAATCTTCAAACCAATTGCAAAGTTGAAAAAATAGTATGATATAAGTACGCAGATAGTCTCCAGCTAGGCCTACTAATTGTTAACATTGTGCCATTTTAAGTCTATTTATACATAGATACATTTTAGCTAAACTATTTTTTAATAAGTTGCATAAACCATGACTTTACTTTTGCATGAAGCTTTGAAAAATTACAACAAAAAAAGAGTAGGACATTTTCTACATAATCACAATAACTCCATAATTATAAGTCTTGAAAATTAAAAATTGATCAAACAGATTTATCTAATTTACAGTCCATTATAAAATGACCTCAGTTGTCCCGGTAATGTCCTTCACAGCTGTTTCATTGTTTTGGTGTTGAGCCAAAATTCAATTAAGGATCACATGCTATAAGTTAACTGTCATAACTCTTTACTCTCTTTTAATCTAAAATAGTGCCCTGCTTTAAAAAAGATTGTCTTAATGTATTAAAACTTAAAGAATCCAAGGCAGCTGCTTTTGTGATATAATTCATACTTCTCTAATAATGCTATATAGCTGGTGTTGGGCCCTGGTCAATGTGTTTCACTAGAAGTCATGTATCATAAGTCTGATCTATGATTGGTAATGTTTGTTTGCTTGTTTTTTTTCTGTTGTAAAGGCATTTTATGCCCTTTGTAATTATTTTTAAACCCTATTTTAAATAAATTTGATATAAATCTCTTTTTGTTTTTGACAATTTACTAATGGTTTGCAGAAGACATTGATGACTCTTCACTGTCTTGAAAATATAAACATCTTCATACATCTATTACTCTTTTTGCGCTGGGTAGATCAGTTACAATAATCTTCTTATTCCCCCATGATTCTGTGTAGAATAACTTGAATTCTTGGGCATGCAATTGTGAAATCATTTTTAACTTTTGACCAAATGTAATATCTATTAAATTTTCTACAATGATTCCATCAATCTGTTAAAATAAAGCTGGAATTAATTATTGAAAATCAGAAATATTGAACAGGAATGAAGTCTAACTCTACCTGTCGCATGATACAAAATGTTAGCATAGTTTCTAATATATTCTTTCCTGAGAACCAAATCTTAGTAACTAGCAAATCCAGGATGACTGTTTCTCCAATATCTTTAATAGATGTAGTAAAATGGTAACACAATTATATACTGTTTTCCTAAGTAATACTCTTGAACTATAATGTTGTATTTTCTAAATTATTGAACTCAAATATCTTTTCAAGAAGAGGACGTAATTATTTAGCAGTTTCTGTCTTTCTTTCTTTCTTTCTTTCTTTCTTTCTTTCTTTCTTTCTTTCCTTCCTTCCTTCCTTCCTTCCTTCTTTTCTTTCTTTCTTCTCTCTTTCTCTGTCTGTCTCTCTCTTTCTCTCTAGAAATACAAGGAACTTCAGCTTTTTTTCCCTAGATTTTTTGTTTGTTTTACTTTTTTTCAAGGCAAGAAACTCATGGAGTGGTTATACACTCTTTTCCTAGGTCTATGCTCAAAGCTAGATGAAGGACAGGCACCATGGCTCACACCTGTAATCACAGAAGTTTGGGAGGCTGTGGTGGGTGGATCACCTGAGGTCAGGAGTTCTAGAACAGCCTAGCCAACATGGTGAAACCCCATCTCTACTAAAAATACAAAAATTAGCTGCACGTGGTGGTGCATGCCTGTGATCCCAGCTACTCGGGAGGCTGAGGCAGGAGAATCACTTGAACCCAGGAGGCAGAGGTTGCAATGAGCTGAGATCACGCCACTGCACTCCAGCTTGGGCAACAGAGCGAGACTCTGTCTCAAAAAAAAAAAAGCTAGATGAGTGTACCAACATGGTCAGAAGCTCTTTCATGGTTTATTACTTTGGCCAAAGCAATTACATTTTAGAAATAATATACAATATTACAAATAAAATAACACAAATACAATGCAATATTTTTTGTGAGCAGTCTGTACTTTGCCTATACCCTCACCAGTACTAGGATAAATGTATTGAGAAGATTGCCAAAAATCCTTGTCCCTGAGGGGAGATTCTCTTTCTGTCAATGAAGATGATGAACTATTTTCATTTTCTAATTTGAGAAGACAGCCAGATGCCCTGCTGGGTTTAATCTTCTCTATTCCAGAGTATTATTTGGATTCTGCAGGCTACATCGACGATTTATGTGCCTTCATTTGATTAGCAGATTATGAGGGTGGAATGTATAAATGCACTTCTTCAGCATTAAGATTGGGAGCACATTTTCTTTAAATAAGAATTGTACAAAATGATGACTGTAATAAATAATAATCATTGTATATTTCAAAATTGCCAAAAGAGTAGATTTTAAATGTTTTTATCATTTAAAAATGATAATTATATGAGGTGAATTTGTTAATTAGTTTGATTCAATCATTCCACAATGTAAACATGTATTGAAACATCACATTGTGCCACACAAACCTATGCAATTACTATTTTTATTAAAAATAGTGTGTTTTTCTTTAAAAAAGAAGAGCGACACCACCTAGATTTAACAGTGCTCTACAGTGTAACAATTTTTTAAGAGATAGGGAATATCAATGAGAAATAGCACAATTCATCTAAATCAATGTGAGAGCCATCCTTTAATCTGATACCTCATCATTTTACATTTGTTGTTTTTAAATTAATAATTTCCCAAAGCATTCATTTTGATCAAGCCTGTCATACTCTTCAAGTAATCAAGGTACAGTTAGCGTTCAATTTCTATGCCAATTCACTATCTTGAAACAGAGTGACGAGTAAGACATATTTCAAACATACTCGGGTGATATCCAGAGTTGACAGAAGCAGAAACCTTATTTCCATTTTGTGTCTCTTGCATATCAATAATTTATAAATTATTGACCAAATGGCCTGCATGTCTTGGTTAAGACCTTTAATGAATGAAACAAAAAAAGAAACTAGGGTTTAATTAAAGAAAGGCAAATTTGCTTGGGATTCATCCTCTATCTCCAATATTAGTGTAAATAATAATAAAAAAAAAAACAGCTTCACGTGCCTTGTCTTGCAGGGCATGAAAGGTTCAAATAGAAAAGCAGCATGGCGATGGGGCTGACTGTTCCGGAATTGATGTGCCCGTGCTCCGTGAGGAACGCAGCTCATCTGTACCAGCAAATGTGTTGGCTCCTGCCTGCAATTGTATCATTCAGGTGTGCATTGTAAAAACGATTCACGGATAAGCACAGGTAAGTGTTATTACTCATGTCCTATCCTGGTAAAACCATGTACTGTAGACATGCTGTGAAAGTGCTCAGTTTTGTCCAAGTGTTTTTCTTTGGAAATTTTTTAACTGGTCCCTGTTCTGTGTTAGATTCTCGACTTCTTTCGGCCGCACTTTGAAATGACATGTAAGAAGGGGTATTATAGTGTTCAGTGTAAATAAGAAATTCCTTTTTAGTTAAAGTTTTAGGATTCTCTATCTTATTACCTCTCCCAACTAAAAAGTAATACCTCGAGTTCCTGATTGTGCTGTTGGTTGACTTTCTAATGTGTTCTTTCCTTCTTTTTATATTTTCTTTCTTTCTAAACATAGTACAATGTCTCTAGCTAAAAAAGAAATGGGTAAGTCACAAATCTGAAATATATTCCTCAGTCATGAACTTCACAGGTAACCAGTGCTCATTACAGAGGCTGAAGTTTTTAAATTTTAAGAACACTTTAAATCAATGCTTTTTGAGTGGCACTGAGTAATTTGTGCTAGTTTTCCTCAGTCGTTTAACGACCCGTAAGTGAACTATTGCACAAAATAATGCAGTGTTCACTTATAATTTTCAAATAATTTTTTGCATGAATGTACTTTTAATTTAAACAGTATTATATAAATTAACATTCTGGAGTCTGAAACATTGTTCATTCCCTCTGTAATATCCCGGTTACAGACACTGAAATAATTTCACCTTTCTTAGATCAGCCTACTATAGCAATAACAGTGTCATTTGGTTTCTCTTTAAGGAAGCATACTGATAAATTTACAATATAGTTTGCAACTATGGCCCAACTACTAAGGAAATTCTACTCCATGAAGCTTGTTAAGTTATTCAACGTAAGGCCAAGGGCATATTTTTAAAGAAAATAAAATGAATGCTTTTAATTTATCAATTGTTCTGTCATTAGGGGTCTAAACTGTTGTATACTTTTTGTTGGATCATTAGGCAACCTTGTAATAAGGAGAAAAAAATGTAAATGTCTGGAACAATTTGTTCATAGCTATAAGCCTACAACCACGGTGTTAAAAGCTCCCTAGTGGCAAGGTAGTTTCAGAATTCCCATGTGATATATAGCATTGCAAACGAGGTACTATGAAAATTTCTACAGATTGCTGCTTAATGTGTAAATTAATCTGACTCAGTAAGGATCTTGCCAGTCACTGGCAGCTATAATTATAGATCAAAATAAGATCTTGCTCTACAAATTTGTTCAACCAGAGAACTGTAGCATATACACAAGTTTATTTAAATACTTTAATTATTTACTGCCAGGATTGGTGACACACGTGTGCTTCAACTTGCAAACACTAATAGGAATGATATAGCACCATGTTAGTAGCATAAAACAAACAAGGTAATTAAAAAATATAGAGGAAAAACAACACCAAATAACAAAACCAAATATCCATCTCTAAGCACAATAGATTTTCAAAGCAAATTGATCAAATAATAGACATCAGTCAGAATGGGCATTTGGAAGGATCCAATTAAGTATGAAGCTGATACCTCTTTACAATCTTATAATCTTAAAATTAAAATTAAAATCTAAATTACCCCAATTAAGCCCTCATTAACTAGCTTAATTCAGAGGTCTACTTAAATTTCAAGGTAACAGCTGAAAGTTTATTTAAGACAAGCATGTTTACACTTAATGAGATTCCTATGAATTTTTGGCTTTTTTGGAGAGTTTAGGAAAGCGCCAACCTTGAAAGTCACATCTGTTCTGTTACTAGAACTAGAAAACAATCCCCTTCCTTCTATTAACTATGAGAAACAGAATTCTCTAGGAAAAATACACTGCAATTGACAAAGGATCCCCTTTTTCCCCCAAGGTAATCTTTAATATTGTCCTTACTCAATTGAAGTAAATCCTAATTTAAATAAACTAATCTGAAACTCCATTCAAAGAAAGGAAGAAGTGGTACCATAAGAGGAGATCTGCTATTACAATTTCAAAGCACTCCTTATTTTCCTTGAGGGTAATACTTAAAGATAACATTAACGAAGCTCTCTGCCTAATATTGAGGAATGTGGCCTTCTCCTTTTCCATAGTGCCACTCTGTCAATGGAGAGATGATTAAACTATATACATCTTTCTTCACCTTCATTAAGAAACTGTGTAGCATAATGTAGGGAACACAAGGCTGGAAGTCAAGACCTTGGTTTCTGCAAGAATAACTGATTGTAAGCAAAGCACTTAACCTCTATGAACCTCAGTTACTTCATCTATAACATGAGAAGCTTGGGCCAGAAGACTTCTAAGGTGTCTCTTTCAGTTCAGTATTTAATCATCCTATAAAACTGTGTATAGAAATGAAGAGAACTGACTGGTTCTCTAGCTAATCTTGACTCTTTAAACAAAGCTTCTCAGTGATATGGATATTTCAAGGAAAAGAAGTTTGCCTTAATTTTTCACTTCACACAAAAAGCCCTACTTCTAGAAAGAAGAGGTATGTACCTCCATGATATATTCTAAGGTACTGGAAAATCCCTGTAACTCACTAAAGGCTCTAAAGTTGTCAGCTTTAGACACTTCTTCGTGTTAGATGGCAGCATTTTTCAGTAGGCTTTGAACTTGATTTGCTGTTACTGGGTTTGTCAAACTGGGAGCATGAATGTTTAGCGATCTGATCAAGTTAAGGTTATTCACACTTAGTGCAAATGTGTTTTTTAAATCGTGTCTCAGGTCCACATTCTGCAGTCGATACAGAAGGATTTGGATGGAAAAGGGACTGAGCATTACCATTTCAGAAAAGATTCTTGAAAGACACTGCATTAAGGATAACTAAGTATTAGCAAACACCAGAAAAGCAAGGGCAGGAACTCTGTGTCTCAAGATATTCAGGGTACTCACAAAATATGATATCCCATTGGGAGGAAATGGGATTTCCTCTTTTCACTAAGAGAAAAACTTAATATTTTGCTGCTAACCTTATCATGAGCTCCTAGTAGGGTTTGACTGTCCTACATTCCTTAGTCCTTTAATTAAAGCAAGACTGGAAAAGTGAAGTGCAACAAACATGAATGGTTTAGCAGCCAGAGCTTTTTCTTTTTTTTTTTTTTCCTTAGAAAAACAATAAAGCAAAAGAAAAAAAATTATTTGATGATTGCTACCTAACATTTGTGTTTGGTGTTAGGAGGAAAATAGAGATTAGTGGAGAAAATAGCAAATCCCAGGTCTAAAAGGGGGCTGTGCATGTCCTCAGTTTCAACCAATGTTCCTGTATGATGGGGACTCATTATTGCCATTGATTGCCATGTCTTCTGAGTTCTCACAAGAAGTCTTCAATCTAGACTTTCATAAGCCATCCTCCATTTAAAAAAGAAAAATTGACAGCTATTTTTTTAAAAGTTTAAAATATTATGCAGGTTAAACAAAACACATTGGCAGGCTAGATTGACCCAAATCTACCAGTTTTCAACTTTTGAACTAGAGCTCCATTAAACATATACGTAAGTATCAAACCCTAAAAAGCCAACACTCCTAATTGAATAAAAACAGCAACAACAACAACCAAACTCAATGCCCAAGTCAAAAACCTACCTGGGGACATACAGTAGGCTATCATCACCTGATTTCCTTGATGTTAGCCTGGTACTTAATCCACAGTGCTATGTTTTTACTGGTTAAGAATTTTTTTCCAATAATATGGACATGGAAGTATACCACCCACAGAATCAAAGATCACAGTCATTATTGTGACTAAAATAGCAGTCATATTATTAGAGACACTGACACACACTCAAAAAAATTAGATGTGGGTGTTTGAATATTTTGAAAAAGGATTATGCAGTGTATCTTCTCTATACTCTTTGCAGCTGATAAGTTATTAAATATGTTTGGAGGACAATACGTGGTTTCTTTCTAAAACAAGTAACAGTTTTTAATTTTTTCTTATTTTTTTCTTGTCAGCCATTTGCTGGGAAGTATCCAGTGTGTTCTTTCTTTTGCAGATTGCCACAAAAGGCACAACATTGAATTTGAATATTTCATTGTTTTTTAGCTGCTCTAAAGGTAAACCAAGAGGGCAAAGAAAATTCAAGTTAATTAAGGCATAATCCATTAATGGCATAAATACTGCCAACAAAAAAATAATACTCAGTACTCTTAAAACACCTCTAGCCCAATTTTGTTGATTAAGTAGGGGATTCTACTCTTAGTTTTCATATTTTTGCATTTGTTTCATAGGATCTAAGCTAATACCATAGGGCAGTGGTACCCAAATTTTTTTGTCTAATTCCCTATTACTTAAAAATAACACATAATTAAAATTGTATATGTAGTCGTATACACTATATAGACCATGTGTGTGTGTATATGTGTGTGTGTATACATATATATTTGTTTATTTATTAAACAATTATTTATATGGCACCTAGCAAATGTCAGAGACCAGAGACCCAGTGGTAAGCAAGACAGCTACTTCCTGTTCTATTCTAAATTTTATAACCTGGTGATTGATATAAACATTAAACAAAAACCATTAAAAGAATTATTAAAAGTTTAATTGTGAAGAATGTTAATTAAAAAAAGAGTCTCTAATGGGGAGATTAACCATAGCCTAGTGTGGGTGGGGACTGAGAGTTTGGGTCTTGGAGGACAACTAAGAAAGTAGCATTTATGTTAGACTTGGAAGAAGGCATGAATGCTGGCCAGACCAAGAATTAGTGGAAGAGCATCCCTAGCAGCTAAAAATCAGAGTTGGCTTTTAAATACTTCTTCCCTAATGGGGCCTCATTGAGCTTTCTTTAAGGCCTGTCAACAATTTCACATTTTATTATGACTTTGGTAAATGATAGTACTATTGGCAAAGGCCTTGGGTCACACAGACTGGGTTCAATTTACTCACTATGGAAACAAACAGAGTAAATTCTTTTACTTCTAATTTTCTTATTTGCAAATAGAAGATATAAAACCTTGTTTCTTCTCTAAACTTTTTTGGAAATTAAATTAAGTAAAATATATTAAGCAAATGGCTCAAATTTGATATACAGTAGTTGTTAGTGTGTTATATTTTCTTTCCCCTTCATGATGAAAAACGCTGAAAAAAGATACAACTTAAGAATATTGCAGGTGGATGGAATTATGAAGTTGATTGAAGGGGTTTTATCCCCGTATAAAAGTGTTTGCTTGCAACCCTTTTCTTTGCCTTTTACTTACTCTTCAGGAAACAAATAATCCTGCTTCCAAAAAAACCAAAGCTGGCATTTGTTTAATGTAAGACATTGCACTGATCAACTTTAGTAAGATGTTTAGTTTGGTCTTTACAACCTTGGGTATGAGGTATTCTCACTTCCGTTTTACAAAAGGAGAAACTGAGGTTACTAATGTTAAGCAATTTGCCCAAGGTCAAATTTTTATCAAGTAGGCACTTGGGATTTAAACTTAGGTTGCATAACTCTAAAGGCCATGTTCTTAGCATATTTTATGGAATAAATATTTTAATTATGTGTGCACATCATTCGAAATAACTTGAAAAAAAACCTGTTAAGTATTACATTAGAATTTTATATTAGAAATATAAAAACGTTTATTTTTATGATACAAACATCAGAAAGTACAATTCAAAAAATATTTTCTTATCTCAGTATTAGTGTTTCCTCAAGGGAAGGGTGGGGCGAGCTGAGTTTCAACATTTTTGTTTGACTGTTCTTTTGGATTTAAAATAGAAAGATTTGAGAGCCATTGGCATGGAAAGACGTAACAAAATTTAAAATATTTGCTTAGTATTTTTCTTCTGATTGTCTCTCAATAGGAAATGATAGAAAATGAGAAAAGAGTTATATACATGAGAATGCTTATTTAAAAAGTGAGCAATTAGAATCAACATCTTTATCCAACAATAGAAAAATAATTGATTAGTACAGAATTAATCCATAAAAATGAATATCAATTAGCCATTTAAAATGATAGTCCTAAAGACACTGGCAAAGTAGACAATATTTTGGTATATGAAGACGTTTGGAGGAAAGCAGGATACAAAACTACCTATTAAGATTTTAACTTGGAATTGAGTCTAGACTCTTTTCCAACCTACAATATCCTGTTGCAGTGATCCCTATACCTATCACCATGGCTCCCCTTAAATAAAGTCTGCCTTATCATATTTAAAAAAAGAAGAGAAATTATAACTATATAAAAATAGAAATATAATAAACAGACCACAAAATGATAATGGTTGTTCTCTTGGACTTATATATGGGCATTAACACTATTTTTTATTTTCTATTCTTTTTAAAGTGGCCAAAGTGCTTTCAATTTTAAAACATTATTTAAATAAACAGCACACACCAAGTCATAGACATACAGAGCAGTTATTTCTAAAATTGTTCAACAGTGGATTATTTCTCCATCAGTTCACCCTTTCTCCTTTTACATACAACTAGACAGTGATTATCATATTGTAATATATTTGTTTTTGTGTCTAGTTCATTTGCCAGCCTCCTGACTAATTAAAAACTGGGATTGTGTCTTATCCATCTTTATATATTCAGTGCTTAGCACAGCGGCCTACATTTACTAAGATTTCAGTGTACTTTGGTTTAATAAATGGATGAATGACTATATCTTAATACCATTTATTTTTCTAGTGTTGATACAAGGGCTTGGCGATAAAAATTAAGTTTTATTTGTAGTGGGGAATTAAGTTTACTGATTATTTGTAGAGGAAAATTAAGTTTACAAAATAACAGGTTTAGGCAATCACCATCAGTAGTGAAAAACACAAGAAAAGGCAAGGAAAGCAGACCTTATTTGCCTCTTGATGGAAATATACAACATCCTTAATGAAGCATTATTGCCTAAAGTTGAACCTGAAATAGAACACATCTCAAGATTTAACTAGTAGAAATATAAAAGATAGAAGAACATTAAACAACGTCATAGAGATTCAATCATCAAAGTCCAGAGCATGAGAACTCTAGGGGAGAAATGACCCAGTTTTGTCAACAAATAAATTGCAAAATAAAAAAAAAGAGAGAATGGAAACATAAAGATTAAAAGAGGCCTACGAGGCAAATCAATCAAATGCAGACTGCAGCTGGTTTGAATCCTTATTCAAACAAACAAACAAACAAACAAACAAACAATATGAAAAACGGACTTTTGAACTCTGGTGTTTTGATTGTATTATAAAGTTAATGTTAATTTTAACTGTGATAATTATATTATGGTCATTTTATTGGTGTGTTTGTGTCTTTTCGAGATGCATACAGGCATATTTATGGATGGTAATGAAATCTGGGTCTGTGAGAGAAGAAGGAGGGGTATAAATGAAAATGAAACCATATTACTCATAAGTCCATAATTGCTAAACTCAGATGATGGATATGCGGTGATTTATTATACTATACTATACATTTACATATGTTGGAATTTTTTGTAATTCAAAAAATTCCTTAAAAAATAGGTTCAAAATAATTCAAAGCAAAACAAAACAAAGAAACTGGCTTAGCAAGGAGTCCCTGTTTTATTTATTCAATCAATTGCTTTCTAATAACCTGGCCCGTAAAGCACTTCTTTTGTTTTGTCTGTGATAGATCAATACATTTCCATCTTATGACTATAATTTTTTTAATGTTTATTTTCCTTTCAATAGTTTTCGGGGTATAGGTGGTTTTGGTTATACGGATAAGTTCTTTAGGGGTGATTTTTGAGATTTAATGCACCTGTCACTGGAGCAGTAGTGTACACTGTATTCAATTTTTTTATATATATATATACACTATATATATTACTACATATACTATATATATTACTATATATATACACAATATATATATTACTATATATACACAATATATATATTACTATATATACACTATATATTACTATATATACACACTATATATATTACTATATATACACACTATATATATTACTATATATACACAATATATATTACTATATATACACAATATATAACTATATATATACACAATATATATAACTATATATACACAATATATATATTACTATATATACTATATATAACTATATATACTATATATATTACTATATATACTATATATTACTCTATATATACTATATATATTACTATATACACTACATATTACTATATATACTATATATTACTATATATACTATATATATTACTGTATATACAATATATATTACTATATATACACAATATATATTACTATATATATACACAATATATATATTACTATATATACACACTATATATGACTATATATACACACTATATATTACTATATATACACAACATATATTACTATATATACACAATATATAACTATATATACATAATATATATATTACTATATATACACTACATAAATTACTATATATACACTATATATTACTATATATACACAATATATATATTACTATATATACACAATATATATTACTCTATATATACACTATATATATTACTATATATACAGAATATATATAACTATATGTACACAATATATATATTACTATATATACTACTATATATACTATATATTACTATATATACAATATATATTACTGTATATACTATATATTATTATATATATATACACACACACACATTTCTATCCCACACCTCCCTTCCAACCTTTCCCCCATGTCCACAAAGTCCATTGTATCATTCTTATGACTTTGCATCCTCATAGCTTAGCTCCCACTTATAAGTGAGAACATATGATATTTAGTATTCCATTCCTGAGTTACCTTACTTAGAATTATGGCCTCCAACTCTATCCAAATTGCTGCAAAAGGCATTACTGTGTTTCTTTTTATGGATGAGTAGTATTCCATGGTGTGTATATGCCACATTTTCTTTATCTACTTGTTGGCTGATGGGCACTTAGGTTGGTTCCATATCTTTGCAATTGCAAATTGTGCTGCTATAAACATGCATATGCATATGCATATGTCTTTTTCATATAATGACTTACTTTCCTTTGGATAGATACCCAGTAGTGGGATTGCTGGATATGATTTTTTTTTCAATGATTTAGTACTCCTAGGATGAATACAGCATATAAAGGCAAATGTATGCAAATGAATGGATAACTGTTAAAGAACCACTAGTCTTAATTTCACAAATCTCTTTTCTTGGGAGAGAACTAACATTTTGATTTCTTTGGTATTCAATTATTTGTTGTTCATCTGACTCTCTTAGGAATTCAAAAGACTGCCCAAAGTCTTCCTGCAGCAAAGCTATGTCTGGGGCACTATGTAGAGTTAATTAGGTAAGTCAAATAGAACACAGAGATTAGCATAAAGTATAGTTAACCATGTCTACCATAGGGTAATTGTGTTTTCTTACCACTTATGAAGAAATGATTATGTAGTAAATTAATGTTCCAATTTTACTGTTATTTATAAAGAGCCACTATGTAAAAGACACTAAAAACTTCTGTAATGGTTGATCGTTACATGTCAACTTGGCTCCACCATGGTCCCCAAATAATGCAGTCAAACATTATTCTGGATGTATTTGTAAGGGTGTTTTTTGATGAGATTGACATTTTAATCTGTGAATTTTGAGTAAGGCAGATTTTACCTCCATAGTGTGAGTGGACCTCATTCAATCAGTTGAAGACCTAAATAGAACAAAAAACTGAGCTCCACCAAGCATGAGTAAATTCTGTTACAGGCAGCCTTTGATCTTGAATGGTAACAGGGGCTTTTTTCCTGGAATTTCAGTCTGCCAGCCTACTCTGCAGATTTTTGGACTTGCCAGACTCCATAGTCTTGTGAGGCAATTCCATAAAATAACTCTTTTCATACACACATACACACACACACACACACACACACACACAAACACACACACACTCTCTCTAAAGGTTAGGTTTCTCTGGAGAACCCTAATACAGCCTCAGACAAAAGTTTAGATATAATAAATGTTTCAGTTTAGCACTAAACAGAATACCTACTCACAATAGAATTTAGTAAGAATATTAGTGGTAGTCTGTAGCAGCTACATATAATGGAGGTCCTACCTTCCCTTTAAATAGCCTTACTTCTCAAACTCATCTGAAATGTTGTAGTGTCTTTTGGCAATGTAGTGTATAGATTTTCTCGTTCAATTATTTTTCTGAATTATCCTCTTTTAGAAGCAAATACCAACTTTTTCTCATTATAAATTGTTACATATTTAAATTTTTATTTACTCTTAGAATACAATATTAAAGATTGCAATATTAAAGATTGCAGCAGGTAAGACACAAAGATAGCTCACAAATGTATACTTTTTAATCGGTTACAGTTTTGGAGTTGTTCTATGCAATTTATTTAGGGAATATAAAGGCTATTTTAGTCAGTTTGGGCTGCTATCACAAAATGCCATTCACTGAGTGTCTTAAATAACTAATATTTATTTCTCACAGTTCTGGAGCTTGGGGATTCCAAGATCAAGGTGCTGACAGATTGGGTGTCAGGGAGGGCTCTCTTTCTGGTTTGTAAATGGCCTTCTTGTTAAGTCCTCACATGGCTCCTTGGTGTTTTACCAGAAGAAAAGAGAGAGAGAGAGGCAGACAGACACACAGAGAGAGGTAAGGAGAGGGAGAGAGAAGGAGAGTTCTCCTGTTTCTTCCTCTTTTTATAAGGGCATTGATACTATCACGAGGACTCCACACTCATACCTAATTTAGTTACCTCCCAAAAGCTTATGTGCTCTTGTTGTCGGGGCTGGAGTGCAATGGCGCTATGTTGGCTCACCGCGACCTCCGCCTCCCGGGTTCAAGCGATTCTCCTGCCTCACCCTTCCCAGTAGCTGGGATTACAGGCATACGCCAACACGCTCGGCTAATATTATTATTTTTTTTATTTTTTATTTTATTTTATTATTCTTATACTTTAAGTTTTAGGGTACATGTGCACAGTGTGCAGGTTAGTTGCATATGTATACATGTGCCATGCTGGTGTGCTGCACCCATTAACTCGTCATTTAGCATTAGGTATACTAATGTTATATTTTAATAGAGACGGGGTTCTCCATGTTGGTGAGGCTGGTCTCGAACTCCCGACCTCAGGTGATCCGCCCACCTCGGCCTCCCAAAGTGCTGGGATTACAGGCATGAGCCAGCGCCTGGCAGAATACTTAATTTTTAAACATTTTATGAGTGCTTCAATGTATAAAATTTGGAGAGACAACAAACATCCACTCCATAGCAAAGGCAAACAAAAATTATAGACAACCAAGATAGATCAATGACTCAACTTCATCTTTTATGTATACATTCATCATCCTAATTCCTTTTCTCATAAAACAAAGGTATTATATCATTTATTTTCCGATGTTCACACTCACTCTGGATTTTTGTTGCTGTTAATGTGGTCTGACTTCACTGGTATATCCCCATATGGAAGACAGTTCCTCCTATTATTTAAACAAAAGAAAAGAAAACAGAACAAAGCAAAGTACAAAGAATGTGAAAAAGTTTTCCTGAGTATAATTGTTTATTAAGATTTGACAAATGAGGATGAAGAGTAGCCAAAAAATATGTTTTTCCATAGGCCAGGGCAAAATTCTATTTATATTTCAAGCAGGACATTACCCTACGATGAATCTACTACCCCTTCAATATGTCACCTCTGTCTCATTTTGCCAAATCATCTATGTTGTTTTCTGTCCATCTTTTTTATCTCTTCGTTTTCTTATAAGAAAAGCTCTGTCCTCATGTTGTGCTGCCTGGGCTCTTCTCAGCACCCCCGACCTTAGGGTCTTTGAGCTTATTCAATTATTTCTCGCTAAAAATGAGTTGCTGTTACAAGCAGAAATGTGGTGCAAACTGTTAAATGTAAAATCAAATAGAATTAACTAAATTAGAAATAATTTAGTTAATTAAAAATAAATAATTGTAATTTAATTAATTAGAACTAATTATGTAGAAATAGATATAATATATTAATAATCATAATAAAGTATAGACAACTTATTTCTTAAGTTAATATAAATGAATTTTTAAAATCCTATTATACGCTCTTTATAAGAGATACAAGTAAAGTATAAATAGAAAGAAAAATTTAAAAAAGTTGTATAAAAGTTATATCAGTGCAATATTAAACTAAAAAGATGTTGGTTTATCAGTATCAGATATTTAGAATATAAGGCAAAAAAAATCCTAAGGAAAAGTAATGTCACTGAACAATGACTTCAAATATATTGTAGAAAAAAAGAAACAGAGAATTTGATGAATATACCATTGAAGTGCACACAATTAAAAGCATTTTTGTAATTAATAGATCAAGTAGTCAAATTTAATAGAGATAAAGATTTAAACAAAGCAACCAATAAACAAAATCTAGCAGATATACATAGAGAACTCTGCACTGAAGATTTTAATAGTATATGTTTTCTCAGATGTACACATAAAACATTGATTAAAATTTACTAAATTCCCAGTCTCAAATTACTGGTATTAGACCATGAGTTATCATGTCCTATGGGTCTGGGAAGACCCTATAGTGTCAGAAATGAGAAAGATGTTTTAAATAATGCATTTGGAAATAGAATAAATGGGTAAATGAAGCTTGCTACCTTCAATCAGTATTTTACTTACTGATATATTTTCACTTCATCCCTTTATGCTGCCCTTTGCGCGTGGTGGTATGAATATGCGACTTTAGTCCTCTAATGTTTAGATCACTATACTAGTATCAGGTAATTATATATAGTTTCATTGGAAAGTACTCAGGGTAAAATGTCTCATTTTGATGCAAAAATTTATTTTGTTTAGTCGCTCCATTAGTAGTTGGGATTGATCAGAAGGAAAACATGTAGCATGGGTTGGTTGAGGCTAATAACTTTACCTCTGTTTTATGTTTCGATCTTTCACTCTACTACAGGTTACTACCTTTATATCCTAAATTTAAACTGCCCAAAAGATATTTATCTTCCTCCCACAAACTTGTTCATCCTCTTCTTTTTGGTCCCCCTCTGTCAGTGAGTGGAATTGCATATACCCAGAAAAATGCATTCTGAGTCAGAAACTGCAGACAGACTCTATCCTCCCTTTCAATCTTCACCACCAATCTTTACTGTTTGGACTTAATCTCTCATCATTTCTCATCTTGGTTTTGCATCAGCAGGCTAACAATTCTTCTTGCTTCTAGTATTGTTCTCTTCTAATCCTTTATGGTACAACCAAAAGAGTCTTTCAGAAACACAAATCAAATTATAGCACGTTCTTATTTTATTGATTCCCATTGCCTATGAGATATATTCTAAACTTATTTGTGCAGTATATAAGGTCTTTCAAGAGCTTGCCCTTTCTCAGTTTTCTATCTTCAAATCTTCCCTTTTCTCTCATACTCATCAAGTCACCCTATCAAACTATGCCTTTCTTTGTAACTTCCACGATGCAAAATGCCTTCTCTTGACTCCTTCTTGCTCAGAGAGCTCCCTATGCTTAGAAAATTTTTATTCTTTTTTTTCCCATTCAACTTCACTAATTTCTACATCATGACTCAGTTCAACATCATCTCCATGAAGGAATGTGTTTGCAATTACTACTAGTTCATGTGCTTTGCCATGTGACCATAATTCCATTGTAATTATCATCCCTGCATAGACTATTTTCCCATGCATATGACAACATTTAGATTGCAAGCTGTTTGAGAATAAAGAAAGAATTAGTCATTTGTGTATCCTTGGTGCCTATTATTGCTCAACATATATGACTCACACGTCTCATAGGAAATGTGTAGCTGAAGTAGAACCAAAAGGCATGAAGGGAGTATGGGAGTATGGGAAGGAATGCAGCAAGGAGGGAGGTAGTCCCTCTTTCTTTATTAGCTAAATAAAGTAATTTGGATATATCATACACCTAATAAAATTAGCCTGTTTATTTCTTTCATCTGAAAGTCTTATCTGTGCACCCCCAAATTTCCCAAAATGCTGCAATAAATGCTTTGGAAATGAACTTACTCCTCCAGTATACACAGCATCCCTCTTTAGTAGTTATACATGCTTAAAATATTTATTTTGGCTGGACACAATGGCTCATTCCTCTAATCCTAACACTTTGGGAGGCCAAGGTGGTGAAAGGATTGCTTGGGTTCAGGAGTTTGAGGTCAGCCAGGGCAACACAGTGAGACCCCATCTTTACAAAAAATAAAAAATTAGCTGGGTGTGGTGGTGCAGGTCTGTAGTTCCAGCTACTTGGTAGACTGAGGTGGCAGGATTGCTTGAGCCCTGGGAGGTGGAGGCTGCACTCAGCTGTGACTGCACTACTGCACTCCAGCCTGGAAAACAGAGCGAGACTCTGTCTCAATGACAGCAACAACAACAACAGCAACAACAACAAAAGAAACATTTTTTAAAACTAATCTAAGAATAATAATTAATGGTATTAATAGTATTCCTGTTTCAAAGGCAAAGATCTAAGTTACACAGAAACTTTCCTTCGGTAGTTAAAATTAATTATATTTTTCATACATTTTTCTCCTTTCCTACCATTGCTAATTCTGTTTCCTCCTGAAACAGAATTCTGTTTTAGAATTTATGCACTTCATTTTTAAAAGCATTTATTTATTGTCTTCTCTTCATATTTTGACACGTATATTTAACATCATACATCTAAATTTAAAATATCTCTATTCTAAGTGGTCTTAGGATTCTGACCACCCTCTTTGCCTTAGGTATTATTATTGTCAAGTATTTCAGTTTTAATGTTCTTTTCCTCTTACGTCTCAAACCACGAGTTCTTATTTTTGTACAGAGTAAATTTTATTTTACATTTACCAAACTTCATATCAACTCTTACTGACATTTCTTCTTGCATTTTAAATTTTCCAGCTGGGACCATATTCTCTCTTCTGAGGTATATTATTTAGATATTTCCTAATTGAGGATCTGTTATGGTAAACATTTAGTTTGTTCAGCTCTGAAAATGATTGATTTTTTTCCTAAATTTCAGTATAGTAAAGTAACTGCCTGAGGGGTTCTTCCTGCCTTGTAATAAGGAGAGTTTAGTAGATACGAGGCCTGCAACACCACATGGGAGATGGAGTTTACTCAAATCATCTCCTCTGAAGCTCATACGTTAGGGGTTTTTCAAAGGCAGCTTTGGGGGAAGAGGCGGGGGTGACTAGGTAACAGGCGCTTGTTGCTGATTGGTTGGGGTGGAGATGACATCATAAACAGTCAAAGCTGCCCTTTTGCAGGCTGAATCGCTTCTGGATGGGGCCACAGGAGCAGGGTTGATGATGCAGGTGAGCCATGGGTGTCAGACATGCAAGAACCCTAGAAAGATATCTCAAAAGGCCAATCTACAATAGTGGTATTTGCAGGATTAATTGGGGAAGTTGCCTTAGTAGGACTCAGGCTCTTCTCCTTCCCCTCAGCATGATGGCCTGCCATTAATTTTACAAAAGCAGATGAGTTTTGGGTATGGCCTATTATCATTTAAATGATAGCCTCCATGTCTTCCAAAATGAGCTTGGAATAATCATTAATTATTAACATAATAATTATCAGTATAGAATATGTTAATTATATTAACCAATATTACATTTTACTATATTAATATATTATAATAATGTATAACTTTTAGTATAATTATTCCTTTGAATAAGTATTAAGTATTCATATAATTAATTATTAATATAATTAACAATTATAACTATATGGTCTCAATTATTTCTGGCCCCAACGCCCAGAAATAATTAAGGGAAAGGCACGATGGGCTGTAAGTTAGCTTAGCTTACTGTTAGAATTTTTCTTACTGATAATTTTTGCAAAGGTGGTTTCAATTATTTAACTGAATATTAAGTTCTAAGTTAAGTTTTTTTTTTTCTCAGCCTTTAAAAAAAAGGTCATTCTGCTACATTCTGGTTTCCATGTTAGTATTGAGAAATTATTCCCTCATTCTAATTAACTTTTGTTTTTAGATGTCTCATTTTATTTCTTTTTTCTATAAAGATCATCTCTTTGGTGTTCTTCAGAATCATGAAGAACAATTTCTTTTTTAGCTATCTGGCTTTGAATTTGTCAGGCTTCTTAAATCTGAGGAGTCATGGTTTTTGTCATGTCTGGAATATTCTCATTTTTATTTTGACTGTAGCTTCTCTTCCATTTTTTTCCCCCTTTTATCCTGAAACAGAAGTTAGACTTATGTTGGACCTCCTCAGTCTGTGCTTCATGTACCTTATTTTGTATTTTTTATCTCATTGTTTCTCTGTGTCAGCCTGGGTAGTTTGATTTGTTATTAACCTCACTAGTTCTTTCCCAAGGTATCTGAATTAAACCTGCAATACAATATGTCATGGAGATTTTAATTTCACTGATTATATATGACTATTTTTACAAATTATATCTGATTAACATATATATTATTCTTTTTGGTGTTCCTACCTTTTTGGTAAGCAAATAAAGCTTATTGTATATCATTTAACTGTCATTCAATACTGCATTATCTTTGTGGGTATAACTTTACTCTTTTTTTCTGCTTACTCTTTTTTTTTTTGTACATTGTTTCTGTAATTTTGGATCATGAGCTCTAACTATGGGATTGCCTCATCCAGACAATACTTGCTTTTACTACTATTAAATTCTGGTAATACTGTTGAGTTCATATCTTTTGGCTGAGTGTTTTAGATCTCATAGTTTCAGTCTTTCATTTGGATATGGCTCTTTTTTTCAAACTGTATGTGTGTAATCATCTTCCACATCTTCCAAAGTAAGCTTACTACTCCGATTTCAATTTCTTTAATTTGGGTGGAATTTTTCTTAACTTATTGCAATTAGTTATATATTTGAAAAGTTATTTTTTATATTGTATCCAAAATTTAAAAGTGTTTTGTTAAAAATTTGTTTTGTTAATATCTATTCTGTTGTTTTATTTTTTCATTCTTTCAATGAAACTATATTAAGTACTAACTATGTACCAGGCATTCTGATAGGTATAGGGAGTTGGGATAAATAAAGAAATAAATTATTACTGAATGACATAATATATGCTGTACTGAAATCTGAATAAGAATTTATGGACACACATGAGATGTTGAATCAAAAAACAATTATTGGCTGGGTATGGTGGCTCATGCCTGTAATCCCAGCAGTTTGGGAGGCTGAGGCAGGCAGATCACTCAAGGTCAGAAGTTTGAGACCAGCCTGGCCAACATGGTGAAACCCCTGTCTCTAATAAAAATACAAAAATTAGACAGACATGGTGGCACATGCCTGTAACCCCTGCTACTTGGGAGGCTGAGGCAGCAGAATCATTTGCATCTGGGGAGCAGAGGTGGTTGCAGTGAGCCAAGATGACGTCACTGCAGTCCAGCCTGGGTGACAGAGACTCTATCTCAAAAACAAAAACAAACAAAAACAAACAAACAAAATTATTAGCCACTTCTAGGAAAGTAAAATTTTTTAAAAAATGTGTATGTATATATGTGTATACATACACGTGTATGTGTATATGTATATGTATATATGTATACATACACGTGTATGTATATATGTATACATACACGTGTATGTATATATAGAGAGAGCATATTTACTTTGGAAAATGTACTTCTATCATTTGCTTTGGAAATGATAAGACAGGCATTCTTTCAAATATGTATCAAGATATCAGGATGAATTTTGTAAGTGAAGATAAAAGGGAGTATATTTCAGCTGAATAAATGGTAGAAACAATGTCACTGAAATTTAAAAATATAAATATTGCCATGAATTACAAATATTTAATTGTTCTAATTGGCTAGTGAATTGGGTATGTAAAAGAGAGAAGTAAAAAAATAATATTGAAAAAGATTCATGAGAAGAAAAGCTAACACTAGAACTAAGAAATTTGAATTTTATTTTATTAGTGAGAGACAGTAAGTGAAGTGAGTGGGTAGTGGTATTTGACATTATTTGAGAAAGAAATTACATGAGGAATGCTCTTCTAAATTTGGAAATAATTCTTACAAAATGAAAGGTGGGTAGAGATATGATGTGGGCAAAATAGTTCCTCAATTGTATCATTCTAAAAGTATCTTATAACTACAGGATTATTACTGTATGAAGATAATTGATTCATTCAGGATATTTTAGGAAAACAGAAGCCTTTCTAGGTGTTACATGCTGGAAGAATTAAATACAGGGGAATAGATACTAATAAACCTGCTGGAATAGTTGGAAAAGTGAAGACCATGGAAAAACATGATTAAAGTTCTGAAAATCAGATAATACAATAATCACAAAGAGCCTCTACCAATTATTGCAGCAACCTGTAGAATTGAAGGGGATTATTCATGAAAAGAAATCAGAAAATCTCTTGTGAAACTGCAGGAAGTCATCTGCCACAGGCTCTCTGCCTGTGTGTTATTTTCAGGACAAAATGGCTTTTCATTCTCTCTGCCTTCCAAATATCATTCAAGTGCCATTCACTGGTGAATCTAAAATGGAACCCTGATGGCAAGGGAGCCTGAGAAATGTAAACTCTTGGTTTCCTGCCTCTGAGATACATGAGGGACATGGGAAGGAACAAAAAAGATGTTGAGAGGCCAACAGAAAATTCAGCATACACTTACAAATTTACTACATAGCTCTCAATACTTTGCTCAGTACACAAAGCAGTAAAAATATGTACTGGAAAATGCCTGGAGTGTTTACTGACAATTTTACTTTAGTGCAGAAACAACTAATCAAAAGGTTTAAAAAATCATTCCTATCTGAAAGCACTTGCTTTAAAAAATCTAAAAAGTACCAATGAAGAAGATTAATAATGGGAAACAAGTTTTTTGATTTGTCTGTTTTTTCTTCAATGTGTGAGCGTTTGTCACAGTTTAAACACCATATTACAGGATATGAAAAGAAAGCATTCTGGAAATGAGGTTCTGTTAGATCACTCTAAGTAATAATTCAATTTTATCAAGGTGGGAACTATTCCACCATGTTAAGTAAAATATGTAGGAAATATAGGATTCCCCAAATCTACCAGGGAATATATATTCACTAACACACCAAAATACACACAGCTCTCTCCTTAACTGGCATTCAAAAAGATAAGGCATCTAGATATCAATCTAAGTACTTTTCAAAAAGCAAAATTGTTACATATTTGCTTTTCATAGCCAAGCTCATACCGGTCTTTTAAATCCACTTTCTATCCATTTTCTTTTAGTTTGACCTGTAATCAGCAGTCTCCTTTAAGGTTAAAAAACCTAAGAATCATAAATACATGAGGCCTTGAGAGAAAATGTAGTTTATCTGGTTAATTCACGATTTTGACCAACCATGCTTTGTAACAGACACTAAAAGAAATATATATTTCAATTATATTTTTAAAATTGTATACACAACTCTAGTTTCATGCTAAATAATGTATGACTTTCATTTTATAATATTATATCCAACTTTAACATTGTAAATAAGACTCATTAAGTAATAGTTTCAGTTGATTATTAACTGTACATCTGGAAATGTTAAAATCAGAATGTTGTTTCCTTTTCATCATATTTTAAAAATGTCTGCTTAACTTTGTTATATGGCTGGATTATAAAAGCAAATTGATATCTCATATCTAAATCATAAACTTTTTGGTTCATCTCTCTATGTTAGTTGATTTTTATGTAGGGAAAATCAGATGCAAAATAGTTGAAAGGAATAAGAAAAATAAATAATAAATCAGTAATAGTAAGCCTGAGTACCTGAGACCATATTTCTATATCATTGCTTGATCTCTCTCTCTCTCATTTCAATAATTTACATAATTTCAAGTAAGTGCAAAATGATAATATTCATTTCATTATTTGTCTGAGTACATGACCCCAATTTATAACAGCATCCAAATTTACAATCCATAGCACTTTTTTTTAAGAGACGCAAACCAAACATTTCTCTTTATAGGTCAGTGTAAGTAATCCTTTCATGCAAAGGGAGCTTTGCAGGGCCTCAAAGAAACCCCTTAAAGAGGTTCAGGGATATTACAGTGCAGCTTTCTTCAAAAACTAAATTTGCATTGGAACTGTTTACCTGAAAATAGTTTTTAAAATGTCTTATGCAGCCCCAGAGACTTTTGAACATACTTAGTAAATGAGGTAAATACTGGTTAGAATGTTTTAACTAAATAAATACCTGAGAGTTACTCTTTACCTGTTGGCAAGATTCCACAACTCCAGTATCTGAGTGAAAAATAAAGCCAAATTTTCCATCAACCCCAACAATACCTTGGTTTTCTCAGAGACTTCATTAAAATGAATGTCCTTAAAATTTAAACATTGCAGCTCTCATCTCTAAGGTTTGCAGAAATGATTATTTATGAGAGATCAAAAAAGGTTATACAACACCAGTCATCCTGTCACAAGGGCTTTTTAAGTTTAGTTATATTTTTATGCTCCTGTTTCTGTTCTTAAAAATACAAAGTTTCAGCAGCATGTAAAGAATATTGCAACATATATTTCATAGAATTATTTTTCTTCTAAAAAGGATATTGCCCTCATTATATCTGCTTTCTTTCATGAAGAGAAACAAATTACATATTTTAAGAGCACATTTACATTTGAGAAATGAGAAAAAAATAAAGATTCACCTAGATATTTAAAAGTTCCAATGTTCCAGTGTTTTACCTTTCACAGGTGGTTTAGTGATAGGAAGAGGCATTCCTTTTATTGACGTGTGTGTGTAAAAGAAAAACTAAAAACTATATTAAATATAATTCTCAGAAGGTGTGGATCTCATATTCATCTTTATCAACACAACTTAGGGAGCATAAGGGAAAGAAATAAATAATTTCATTTAATGCAGGCAGAAATTAACCTGCCTGATAACTCTAGTTGGCTAAAACTCTTCTTTAAGCTGTTGAAATTGTCAAAGGCAGGCCACAGTCCATATTGACTGTAACTACAAGTTAGCCATCTTAGCTGAACTCCTGGGGAATTCTAGTTTACTTTATAGAAGTATGATACTGTGGTATTTTTTTGGACTTGCTCTTACATAAATGACAGATGTCTTGCCAAGTTGTTATCAGTACCTGCAAGAACCTCTAGAGGAATAGGCAAAAGTTAATATCTATTGAAAATCAATCCTATTCACTCTTCCGAGTGAATAGAAAAAACAGACTCATTGCTTGCCTAGGTACAAAGCCTACAAACAGCATTTGAAAGCCGGAGGCAAAAGGTCCAAGACTTCTCCTCTGTACTTTTTCAAAAACTTTACATTTCATTTTCTTGAAAGTCGAAAACAACTCCATAAAATCAGTTTTTTTTAAATTACTGACTTTAATTGTCTCCTTTCATCCAATGAGTCCAAGAAAAGAGAAAGCAATATCATAATCACTTACATCTTACTTTCATTTGAGCCTAGTGCCAGGAAGTGTTTAATAAGACTTTTCAATAGATGATACAGTAGCAAATTGAAATAAAGACAAAACAAAATGAAATAAAGATTAAGGTATCAAAAACCACTTTTAAAACAAACATAAAATCCAGGTCTTAAAAATTTTTAGAAAAGGATTCAAATGTTACATCAAAAAAGGGTAGTTACGTCCTTGTAGCTGAATAGAACTATGGCCATATCTTAAAGACACATTTCATTTTTTGTATAATTTCTTTTCACATTGGGTATATCAACATGCAACTGTAAAGTAATACATTTTAGGTACATGAGGATTCATGTTTTCTGTACTATTTTTGTCTTATCTTATTAGATTCACTTCTACATATCAGCAGTATTGGTAATTATATGTGTTGGCGATTGAGTCTCTAAGAATTCCAAATCTCTAAAAATCTTTCTTTCTAACAGGAAGCCATGTGGGTTACTGATAATTTGGATCATTAGCCATAAACTCAAGAGCCTACAGTAGTCAGTGAGAGAATTATAATTGATTAGAGTGTATTTTCTGGGCCGGTTATCAATCTATTGCCTCTCAGCTTTAAATCCATATGATGCTTTGCCCTGCTTTGGATTCTGAGGCTGGTCCCTCTTAACATTTTTCCTTTGCCAACTGGCACCTGGGTAAACTTTATCATGGGAAGCAATGGTGGGACACTGCAGGAAGAAGAGTCATCTCTTGCAGGTTCCAGTGTCTGTTTCTTTCCTTCTTGCTTCTGCAACGTGTGGCAGCCAGCAGTAGGCAGGACACATGGTGGCACTCATCCTCCACAAAGTTTTTTATGGTATCCCAGTGGGTGACTTCCCAGTGAGTCTTGCTGGCCGTCCAGCAGGCAGTTTTCTGTGTCCAGTCTTGTAGTCTGCCCTTCTTCCCTATCCGGTATGTCATAGCCAGACCCTCTCCACTGAGGAATCTAGCCCTGGGTTTGAGGGTGATTGTGCTCTCTTCCAAATGTGTTTCTTCCCTAGGTACTCTGCCTTAGCCCTTAGCTGCTTCCTATGGATAGGATCTATGAATTCTTCAAGGATCTCTTTACCCTGTGGCAGTTAATCTCTTGTTACTAGCTAATAATTTTTATGTGAAATTTTCCCTGTACAAATTACTGGTGTGGTTTCTCTCTTCTGACTCGACTCTGAATGATTTATTCCTATCAGTTCTGGCTATTACATGGTGGAATATGTGTTTTTAAATCTTCATATTTTTCAAATAATCTGGAGGGTTTTTTTTGGTAAAAACTTTAAATTTCATATATGCCATTTGACTTAAAATTTAGAAATCATAATGCAAACAAATATTCTATAAATTTTACGGTTTTCTAATCCTGCTACAGATAAATGGGGAGGCAGACAGGTGAATGTAGAGTCACCGAGCAGGCAAGTTTGTAGCAGAAGTGAAATTCGAACATATCAGCGCAATGAGCCATTGAGGCAGAGAGATTGGAAAGGTGAGGCTAGAGTCAGGCTTTTAAAAGATTGTTTTGGGAGAAAGTTAAGAGAGAAAGAAGATATTTCTCAAGCAAACAAAAAAAATTACAGCCACTTCAAATGTGGTCAGGAAGAAGTTCCACATAATGTATGTACACACACACACACACACACACACACACACACTCAATTAAAACATATAGAAAATTAAAGTTAAGCCATTTGAGGCTAGAATCCCTCATGGAAATGGATATGATTTCCTATTTCCATTTAACATGAAAAGAATCTTGAGCTTGCCTAGTTTTTAAAAGGGTAAATTGGCACTTTTTTTGCAGCTAAGAATTTTAAAAGATTAGAAGGGTCTAGAAGAGAAAAAAAGTTCAAGCAATTTTGAAAATACATATATTATTTTTGAACTATATCAAATAAATGTGATGTGATTTTGTCACTTTATTGTGATCTAATTGTATATTCAGGAATGCAAGCCAGTTGCAAGGGTTGGTTCTATTTTTAGAACTCTCTTCTTTCACATTAAAAACGGAGAACAAGAGGAACAGTCAGGTGAATAGTGTCTGCTAATGTAGGTACTGTCCACTCAACCTTAGCATAATGGTTAAAGAAGGCTAAATATTTGAACAGTTTAGCATACAGAAGCATAGGGTCAGTACATCTTTATTTTTCATCTAGGCAGCTGGGCAGAAAATTAGTCAATTGAACTCCATCTGTCTCTATCTTTTCTCATTAGTTTTTGGAGGAAACATAACATTTTTCCAATATATATGCTCTTTTGTTTTTTTCAAAGTATATGAATTATCCTAATGCAAAAGTATGATGAAAAATATTGAATGTCATGTCAGGAGGTTGGTGTATTTTCTCCTAATTCTAGCTAGGTATTGACATCTCCCATATATAATATAAAAATGCTGTTAAGAACAATGCTATTTTTCATCATATAATATGAACAGCACCAACAGTAATTTGTAAAACAATTAAAATGTTGAATAATAAACATGTAATTGTGACTTACTAACTTATATGTATGAGGCATATAACCATGAAAAAGACAAAGTTCCCGCATTCAAAGAGCTCTGTTTTTACTAGTGTAGATGAACACATATCTGACCAGTTTTCTTCCTAGATTATGGTAGGTATTATAAGATAGTAATAAGCAAACTGCTAGGCACCTGGGTAGCAAGGTTGATTAATTCTTCCCAATGTTGATTAACAAAAGAGATTAACTGTGCTATGGTAAATGACTAGGTTATCCCAATGCATACAAGGTAGCAATGGTTACCCACTCAAAGAAAATTGCCTGAGAAAAAAATGTAGAATGTTTGTAGGTAGCCAATGATGTAGCAGGGCTAGAACATAAGGTACTTGGGGAAAATAACCAATAGGGTAAAAAGTGAAAGGACTGATGCCCTGCTAAGGAGTTTAGATTTCATTGTCTGTGAAATGGTATTGCCAGAAATGTTTTCCAGCTTAAGAGTGGTTATATATTCATGTTTGTGTTTTAAAAGAATAAGCCTAGCAATGTAAAGAACGTATTTGGAGACAGAATGCATGAACTCCCGGGAGCTTAGGGAATGGGCTCATGGAATAACTGAGAGCATTTGATGATGAGGACCGGAATCACGGAAGAAGTGTGGAGGATGAAGCATAAGACAAATTCCAAAGACATTTCAAAGATAAACTTGAGAAGACTTGGTTGACTGGATTTAAAGGGTTAGGAGAGGTCGGAGTCAAAGATGATTGAAGTTTTCTAGCCTGTGTGACTGGGAGGAGACTGGCCCCATTACTGGAGCAAGGGAACACAGAGGAGCAGCAACTTTAGGGCGGGGGTGGAAAGATAATGAGTCTAATTTGAAACATCTTAGGTTTTGAGTGTCTGTGGGCCAGGCATGCTTCGTATTTTCTAAAAATAAAAGGGCTTTTGGGGCAATCATCTAAAATAATTGTAATATTAAAATATAATTTATAAATGTCACCCTGATGTAAAAATATTTAGCAATGCACATCATTAGCTCACACCATGCTATTTCGAGAGGCCTATGCATGCACATTAGGTCTAAGGTGTAAAAGTCTTTCCATTAGAGAATGTGGCCCAGACAATTACATTTGATTTGACCTACCTCTTTGTGCATTTTGGAGACATGGATTAAAGAAATAAAATATTTTTTCTCTTATTTTACTAACAAATATTTTGGATAACTCATATATACAGATAATGGGATTTTTTTAAAGTAAAAATTAGACAATAAAGTATTGAGTAGAGAATCGGGTGGATTTAACTAATGAAAATAGAATGAACTATATGTTCCTTTTTGTAAAGACTACTTACTCTTTTAAAGTGTCTAAAATCAAACAAAAGTGCTCAGTAACTCCTTCCATTAAATTACTATATTAAACCTTCTAATTATGACTGCTAAATATTTGAACTGAATTGTAGAACAGAACAAATAATAGGATTAATACTAAATTCTAAATCTATTTTATATAGTACTATTGAATTTGATTAAATCAATGGTAATTTAGCAATTAGTAGAAGGGCATATAAGATGTTACTATGCAAACAGTCTGTAAGGAATACTAGCAAGCTATTGAAACTTTGGGAAACAGCAGGTACTGGTTGTTAGTCTCTTAAAGTCTGTTTCCTCACATTTTCTTACCTCTAGCCAAGCCCAAAACTCTTTAGAATACTCACCCGATTTTATAAAAATATTAACAACTCATCCATCTAATTGATCAGCACTTTCAACTCTGTTGGAACTTTTTGATTCAAATAGAATGCTGGAGGAGCAGCATGCACTAGCAATGCAGTTACATGCACTCTGTTTTTAATATTTATAATTTCTCCGTTTTACTTAGTATTAATGGGCTTACACTTCTGCTTTTAGAATTGTCTTATCCCAGGTGATTGTTTTGCTCATAGCTCATCTCAGAGTATACAGCTTACTCTATCACAATTTTCACACATATTTTTGATGACAAACATCAATGCATATTTCTGTGTATAATCACAGTTCATGAAGATTTCACTTATTTTTCTCATTTGATACCTTCAATGGCTCCAAAAGATGATCTGAGAAGTATTATTTGAACACATTTACAGGAGAGGAAATAGTATCAATGATTTGCTTAAGTTCACATCACTAACAAATGATGGAAATCACACTAGAATCCTGAATTTCTTTATTCAAAATACATGTCACAGACTTAGAATGGCCAAAATGCCAGTACTAGAAAAAACATTCCCATTGGAGATTTGTCTTTGATATTGTAATGTTAAGGAACATTCTCTCTATCTCTCTGTCTGTCTCATTAGCCTTAAGATGAGAATGATTCCTAGTGTGATAGTTAAAAGATGCACACTAAAGTAATATATTTATAATATTCTTTTTCTACAAATAAGCACAACTTACTGTTTAGATTGTCTTGTTTACATTCAATCTTTAATCACCAAAGAGTCTTAAAATTTTTAAAAGGCGTTTTCTATCAGTATAGAAAATGTGGCCAGATATCAGCAATCCCACATGGGAGCGGGGGAAATAACTATTCCAGATCCATGCTCTAGAATGTATACAAAGGTACCACATTACAAGCAGCAGGGCCTTGGAAAATGCAAGGAAACAGAGGCTCCTCAGGACAATCCAATCCATCTCTATTTTGAGTGCAACACGGTCCTAGGAATTTAAGTGGGCAGAATTATCTCTTTACTTCTTTCTGTTCTGTTTTCCTATGTGCTCTCACTTTCATTGAGAAACTAATGAGGGGAAAAAATAACCCAGAGGAAACATTCTGCCTTATCAACGGAGTTCAGTGCAAATAGTCAAAGCATACCGGATATAATAATATTGCAGCTTAATTAAAAGGCTTTTAAAGCAAACCTTAAAATTATCCACATCAAGTAGTGACATTGGCTCTGGTCAGAGCCAGTGCTCTTAGAAAGCTTTTATCCAGAAAGAGATTTGTTTCTGTAAAATGAACAGAGTGGTTGTTATTGCTCTTTCTTTGTTGGCAGATTGAGAATCTCCCCTAGGTAAAAATGTGTAAGACCCTTAGTGTACCACCTGTAGGGCAGTTACTATAGAATCTCAGAGGTCTTTCTTTATCTATCTTTACACTTTGTTTGCTAATAGAACAGTGAAAACATACATGAGGCCGTATAGCATTTATTTCTAATCTGTACTCAAATCCTAACTTCTCTCCTCTCTAGTTGTAAATTTTGAGCTACTTGTTTAACTTCCCTCAGTTTCAGTTTATTCATCTCTGAAATGGCAAAAGTATATCTAGCTCACAGGCATGTGGTGAGTATTCCATGAGACTATTCATGTAAAGTACTTATCAGTTTAGAGTACTTTAGGTGTTGTTATTATTATCATTTGTCTTACTAATACCAATTTCATTGTTATTCTGTGATCCTATGACGTTTTGGAGATCCAGCATACAGCCTTAAAGGCGAGGCTTCACTTAGATTGCAGCTAAGGACCATTGCCATTGGCTGGTCATGACTGTATGCTGGCACATGTCCCCATAATTCTACCTCAAGTCCCAGAGGATGCTAACTATGAAACAAATTCCCAACAGATCAACAAAGAGTTCTTTACTTTTTAAATTCACTGGTACAATGGGCTCCATGAAAAGACAGTGACTTGCACTTTGATTCTTTATTTCTTAAGTCAGCTGAAAAATTCTAGGTTGTGCAAAGACTGAAAAGATACCTATTTATATTTATTTCATTATTATCTCCATCACCCCTAAGCCATCAAGTGAAGGCAGAGGGGAAAGTTGCCTGCAAATCAATATGATATATAAAGGAGTAGTCCTTCAGTCCTTACTGTGTCCTGGACAGCACACTTCCTGCTCTTTGAGGCCAGTCCAGCCAAGGGAGAGGTAGAAAAAATGCTGTGATTGACGTGAGACTACACAGTGGGCTGTCTCTGAATCCTGACAAGTTGAATCACTGCTGGAAAAAGGGCACTTATTGAATTTACAGAGCTCTGTAATTAGTTGCAAAGCTAAATTTGCAGCACCAGCAAGCATATCTCAATCCTTACCTGATCCTTATATCGCCAGCTGTAGTTAAGGTTGAGTAAACTGGCCCTCATGTTGGCACATTACAGAAGGGGAAATATTCTAAGAAACAATATTAGCAGGAAAAAAATGTAGATTTTAAAATAATAAGTAGCTCAACATTTTTCTGATGAAATTTATAAAAATAACTATACACATACATATGCCCCCTTTCCCACTTTTTCTTCCTTCATTGGTTCTTCTTTCTTTCATTTAAAGATAGAGAGAAGACAGTAAAAGTCATTCCATTGGATCCAGTGGGATTTGGTGGGGAACTGAATTCCCATTCCATGGGATTCGGTGAAGAACTGAATTCAGGCTCTGGGTTGAGGATTGGCTGAGCACAGCACAGGCTGCCTTTCAGCCCCACCGCCCTCATTGGCAAGCAATTGCTGAGCAAGGCTTAACTTACACAATTGTACATGACAATAGGAAAGAATTATTGGGGATAAGAACTGCAGTTATTAGAGAAGAGCAGAATTAACATGACTAATACAATTGGGAAATTATTAAAGGCTGACTAGATGCTTCTCCATGTGGTTCTACTGGACAATCTTTCTGTCAGTTTAGCCAAGAACAAGAGCACAATGGGCAATTATCAAGTTTCATAGCAGGTCTCAGGTGGGGTTGGGTGGGATTAAGTTTAAAAAGATGTTATGCAATATGAGGAAGCTATGCAACAGGGACCAGTAAACAGTGTATGGTGGTCAAGAGCCACCATAGTAATGGGAGTGCAGATCTCCTCCAAATTCTTTATATTATACACATTGGTATAAACATGTCAGTCTTTTCTAAAATGCATGTTGTTGGCAGCTAAGAGAAATGAGAAAACAGGTGATTCATCAAAAGACTTGCCTAACTATAACATAATTCAATTAAAGAAGTAGAGGCTATCATAGTTAAAAAATGTAAATTGTAATTCCTGATCTCTGTGGCAATATATTTTAAATAATCCAGAATATATGTTCCCTTGTGATATTTCAGTTCTGTATACCAGAAGTTTATGATGCAATATAATAGTCTCATAATTAAAAGGCCCATTTTGCTTTTAAAACTTATAAAGCAAATTAGAACTGATCATGTGTTAATAAATGAACTCATTTATGCATATTGTGCTTTGTTCACTGTTGTTTGCCCAGAGCCTGGGACAGTTCCTGACACATATAATGGGCATGTTATAAATATTTTTCAATGAATCAATGAAATTTAATAAATCAATTTTATGTACTTAGCCCATTTGATCCTGCAGAACATGTATTAGAAACCCTGCTTGATATATATGGAAACATAGGCTAGAAAGTTTAGAAAGAAAAGTTCATTTATTGTTGCACAAAATTTCATTGAGTGAAAATTGGATCTGAAACATGAAGACTACTGGATTCCAGTCTATGGCTTTCTAACATATACTTACTCTCTCATTTGTAACAGTAGGCTATTACCTTCTAACTTCCTAATTCTCTCTAACTAAAAGTTGCTTCCTGTGTCATAGATTTTCAGATGTTATTAGTAATGGCCCAAGGTTTCTTTATCACAGATTAAATAACAGAAAACAAGTATTTGAGTAGGAGGTTAAACATGAAAATATTTAAGTATAGGTTGTTAGCACCAAGAGTTTGGATCTTTTGGACCATATTATATTACCTTCTGAATAATAGGAGGCCTGTGTTTTGGTGATAATAAGTAAAAAGGAAATTTAGTTTTTTAGAACATATCCAGACATGGCTTTGTTAACTGTGGTGGAATGGGTTGATTATTTCAACGCTTCACATCTTCAAGGACTCACACTGTTTTTATTGCTCTCCACCCTGCCATCCTAGGAGGACTCTTCTCAGCCTGCTACAGGCACAGCATTGTTGCAGCATAACCGTGTACTATATTAATGTCACAAAAGTGACCACCGATAGACTGTTCTTTACTCTGTGTCTCTTTCCAAGAACAAAGAAACTTTTCCCTAAAGACCCTAAGCAAACTTCTTTTAATAGCTTTTTGCCATAATTATGTCATATAAATCAATCAATGGCAAGGAGAATGGAATTATCATGATTGACTATCATAATCAGTATTTACTCCCAAGGAACACTAAATGAGACAATATAGGCAGCTTCCTTAGCACCGTCCCTTAGCACAAAATGTCGGCATTCAGTAAATGTGAAGGATGTTCTCCATTAGTCAAGAAATAGGCATATTCTGTGGAATTATGAAGGCAACCACCAAAAGAAATAACACTGGGCCAGATAAAATACAGTTTCTCCTGTAAACTGTGTCTGTGTTAAAAGAGAAAGGGGAAGATCATATTTTCTTTTTAATATGTTTTTAATTATATGGTTGAAATTGTTTTGCTATGTGTACTTATTAATTTTTATCATGCTTACCCCTTTATATTAGTGCATTTCAGTATTCATGTAAATATCAGAACCCATTTATTAAACTTGAATTATTGTATTGCTGAGCCCTCTGTGTTTGCCATAGTCAAAGATCCTGCCATCATTTATGTAATCACATTTATCAAGCACCTATGATGGACCAAGCATAAGAAGAGACTCATAACTTCTCAAGGGGCCTGTCATTATACCGTAGTGCCCAGAAAGCGTAGTTCTCTAATAAACATCTACTAATATTAATGGAGAAAAATGGGAATTTTTAGTTTTATTACAGCATTACAACCCTACTTTTTAAAAGATTGATGTTTATGAAACAATCTGCTAGAATAAATAATATGGAGGACTCAACTTTTCCTATACATTTGTCAGTTTGGTCTTTTTTATGGCAAGATAAATTATGTGATTTGCTAAAACAATGAAAGAATTAATTTCCACAATTATCTTCTCAATAATAGAAATACTCTTAAAAATTTATTAAACGTATCTTTTCTCTTTATATATGTATAAACGGTCTCAACTTCTTCTATTTTAGCGTAGTGCAGTGTTAAACAGCACCAGCTTTGAAATCAGATAGACCTATTTTCACATTCTTATCCTCTTGGTTTTTCCATTTAGTCTGTGCGTGACTTTGAATATGGGCAAAATTCTCTAAGCCTCACTCTCCTCATCTATAAGAGGATCCTAATAATCCCTTTCTAAATTGGGTTGCTGTAAGGATGAAATGGGATAATGCAGTAAATAATTTAGTACTGAACTTGACCCATAGTGAGCATCCACTAAATATTTAATGTTATTATATTTGTAGTGAGTAAATGATATCTACTCCTAGTGTCCTAGTGAGTAAATGATATCCAAGGCCGGCGTGGTGACTCACACCTACAATCCTAGCACTTTGGGAGGCTGAGGCAGGTGGACTGCCTTCGCTCAGGAGCTCGAGACCAGCCTGGCCAACATGGTGAAACCCCATCTCTACTAAAATACAAAAAATTAGCAGGGCATGGTGGTGCACACCTGTAGTCCCAGATACTCGAGAAGCTGAGACATGAGAATTGCTTGAACTCGGGAAGTGGAGGTTGCAGTGAGCAGAGATCGCGCCACTGCACTACAGCCTGGGCAACAGAGAGAGACTCTGTCTCTAAAAAAGAAAACAATAACAGCAACAACAACCCCCGCCACACACACACACACACACCAAATGATATTTAAATTGGCTGTTTTCAGCTGTGTTTTAGGATGTATACACTCACAGGAACAAAGTTTCAATGGAAGCTAATTTTTTGAGGTAGTCCTTAAACACCAAGCGCATTAAAAATCTACTAAAAGGCCATATTGGTACCATATGCCCTAGTTCTTGATTTGCTGCCTCATTTGGGGGAAAGGCTGCCTCATTTGGGGGAAAGGCTGCCCCATTTGGGGGAAAGAAGGAGAAAGATGAAGAACAGGAATAGGAGAAATATGGTGAAAGGATAAAAGTTTTCTGTTATTAACACTTCCTGGACACGTTGTTAATTTTGGAGACTAGTTTGAAATAGGTGAAACTTTCTTTTTGATTTGATATATTCCCTTTCCATGAAGCCTCACAGGGTAAGTCTTCAGGTTTGCAGCATTGAGATTCTCTAAAAGAATAAAGATTTTCAGAGTGATTCCATAACAATAGTGGAAACATTAGGGAGTAATAAAATAGTGAAACAAAAATAGTGTTTGTTTGTTATTTGCTTGTACTTATTTCTAACTTGAGAATTGCTTTTATTTGGTATATTTTAAAACTGGAGACTAAATTTACAAAGTGTGCATAATGTGTATTTGTATGTGTTCTTTTGAAAGTATGTCAAGGCTTTTGTAAGAATGGAAAACTCAAGTCATTTCTACCAATATAGGTTATAATAAAGCTATTTAGAATTTGCTTAAATGGAGAATGTGTACTCACTCAGTTAGGTATTCCGCTATCCTTATAAATATTTCATGTAGGAGTTTTTCCTCAATTAATCTGCCGGCACACAAGGCAAAAAAGCATATGACTTACAAATTGAATGAAGAGAAGAATCTCATGCAAAATGAGAATAGAAATAGCAAAGCTGCATAGTACCCTTTACATATGGGCTAAATGCTTTCCTGAAATGTCTGGAAAGCGAATTTCTGCATTATTGAGCCTATTACCTCTCATTGTATTTACTGGACTGAATATCCATTTTGCCAGGGGTGGAAAAAGAGCCATAAAGAAAACTAAATTCCTTGGCTCCACCCCGATCTACTTCTGAATTCCCCTTCCTCTTCTTTCCCAAATGGAGACCCTGGGGGTAATGCTCTTCAAGGAGACTGCAGACTGTTCCCAGGAAAACTTCTGTAAATCTCCAGACTAATTAGGATGGAGATTATTTCTTGTCCTGATCCTATCTTTTTCTTCCTCACCCTCAACCAGATCCCCGTCTGTTGTCTTTCCAGAGATGAAGACAGGGTCCCTAAAGGGTACCCTCCTTTACTTCAAATATTGCCAGTGGTGAGGAGCTAATAATACTCATTTAGCTGGAATTTATCTAGAATCTTCTTATTTAGGGATAAGAATGGGAGCAAGGCATATTCCCCTAGTGGATATCTAAGCATATTTCCTCTGTTCCCTCTGAAGACCATTCGTTTGGCCCTAGGAAACATTCCACAAATACAGGGTTGGGAGAATGCATGCTTGAAACCATATTCTTGATTTATAAATCCCATAACACAAAATGCTGCACACAGGTCATGAAGCAAAAATCCTACATGGTCACATAAAATACTCTGGCTTTATTTATTTAAAGAATTAACCTTTCTCTCATAGGCAGCTGGAATTTCTATCAGTTCTCCCTAACTAAGGTATTTTATATGTAATTGCCACATTGCACCACTCAAATAAGAGACACTATCAATTCACTCTGTTGCCTCCAGTTGTTTCTGTCACAAAAATAGGACCCTTGGCTGCTTTTGCTTCCTTTTAACAAGTATTTGTTAATTTTGATAATTTGCAGAGTTTAAAGAACAGCAGTTCTGTTTGTGTAAATCACAAGATTTAATTAGAGAAGAGGAATCCAAATGGTGCAAATAAAAGTCTGTGCATAATAAAATATTAATTGCCTTTAAAAATACAATAGTATTCCAGTATTCTATTACACTCTAGTGGAAAGTGCTGCAAGCAACAGAGTGCAGTACCACAGCTCGGCTGTAATCATGGCAGCCATGGAAAACTGTTTGCAACCCTGAAAGGTTGGAGGAGCAACTGCCTTTGTTGCATCACTGATTAGGATATCTTAGGTGTTTTTTCCCTTGGGGTGTGGGACATCCATCATATTCTCATCATACTTCTCATCCTTGCACTCTTCTGTACCTTTTCCTAGAAATGTCTAAAATGTGGAATACTTTAAAGAATTTAAGGTCTTAGGGTTTCTGGTAGAGGGAAAAAGCAAGTTAAAAGAAAGGAATTTGTTTTGGCTCTACCATTGAGATATTGCATCAGTAATAAGTCTTGTGACCTTCGGTCCACAGCTTCACATAATGAGACCTCTGCCTCTTCACCTGTGGAATATATAAGGGCAAAGTGCTCAAATCGAAAGGGGTCCCTTTGATTTCTAATCATTTCTAATTCATTTTCACATTAATCTTTTTTAGGAGAAGTTAAGTCTAGAATAAAAATTGTGATATATTATTAGGTAATATATTGTGCTTTCCAAATACAGAGTTTATGATAAATACATGTAAGATCAGAAGTAATACCTTGTCATTTTGCATTGTGTTCAAAGATATGCTTCACAACTTTGGGAGGTGGGTGGACGCTTGAAGTCAGGAGTTCGAGACAAGACTGGCCAACATGGCGAAAACCATCTCTGCCAAAAATACAAAAATTAGCCAGGTGTGGTGGCAAGTGTCTATAATCCCAGCTACTTGGGAGGCTGAGGCAGGAGAATTGCTTGAATGCAGGAGGCAGAAGTTGCAGTGAGCTGAGATTGCCCCACTGTACTCCAGCCTGGGTGACAGAGTGAGAGTCTGTCTCAAAAAACAAAACAAAACAAAAAACCAAAAAGATATGCTTGACATACATTATGTATTTGATTGTATTCAATAGAAATTATCAAGTAATTCTGTATTAGAAGAATTTATAAAGTTTAATGACAAACAATTACTGTTACCATTGTTATTAGAATTATTGGATTAAATTTTCATAAAAAATAAGCATGAATAAACTTAAGTTAAAAATTAAAATACATATTAGATCCCTATGTTATAAGTTTATTTTAACTTATAATAATTTAATTTTAGAGTAACTCATTCACTCATGTATTCATTCATTTATTCAAAAGACAGATATTAAGTGGCACATTCTTTAAAATTACTATGCTATTAATGAATCCGGGCAAGGAGCAAAAGAGGCGTTGGCACCAAAATCACAGATCTTTCCCTCCAGGGCAGACAGGTATTTCAAGATGTAATTTTACTAACATTCAATTAGTATGATGATAAGGAGGCTACAGTGTGCTTTAAGAGTATACATTAAAGGTTTAATATCCTTTAACATCCTAGTTTAAAAATAACTAGTAGCCATTGATTAGTAGCAAACACTAAGTATCCCTTTCTAATAAAAAATTTTAGCTTTTACTACATATTTTTCTATACTTTTATTGAAAATATCTAGGAATTTCTACCAAATTTGATTTCTAGAATATACATTGTAGAAATTTTATATCAGTAAGTATCAGTGACAGGATAGTCATTCATGGTGAAGAAAAAATATTTTAACTCTGCTTCCTACTATTGTTGTTAGCAGAAATCCTATGGCAAATATATATTTATACTAACAATTTATTTTCTCAACTATATTTGTTCTTTTATAGCTGTCAAAGAAAATAATACTTGGTGTGAACTAAGCAAATATATCTACCTCCTGTCTCTTTGGAGAATCACTGGAATTAAAGTCTAGAATTAGAAAACAAAATAGTCAAAACAATAAATAGAATATGAGAGGTGTCACTGTTACAAAAATATTTTAATACATTTCTAGAAGACCATAATTGGATGGGGAAAAGCCTTAGCCTAAAGTACAATATTGATTGCTGTAGGAGAAGTTGGGGTTATTCCATCTGAAAGAGCTCTGGAAAATTCCTGTGACTCAGAGGCAGCAGATATGAAAGAGGACAAACCTGTGCGGTAGAGCTATGGTCCACTGGACTGGTCTCTCACTCCTGCCTACACAGTGAAGATGGCATTTACCCAACTAGACCATCTGGGGAAGGGTTATGCTTACAGGCTGACCCATAATGACTAGCAATGAATGTTTTCTCATATTGGCATGGTGGTGAGGTCCAGGTTGACCCTGCTCTACCTGTTCTCCTTAAAATGAAGCCGACTAATATATCCACAGACCCCACCGCACCCTTCCACTCAGAGTGTCCAGGCAGAATTCCACACTCAGGGAAGAAACCGACCAGAAGTAAAAGCAGAGAAATCATACCAGCTATGTGTCCTGTGGAAACCACAGATTACTAACATACGAGGACAGCAAGCTGTGTGGAAGAGAGACACCATATAAACAAAGAAAAAAAATGCCCCAAAGGAAACGTAATTCACAGCACCAGGCAGCTTTTAGAATTTTTTCTACTTATCTTCTGAGATATTTAAGAAGTTATCAGGTTCATAAAACATGAAAAGTACACAATCAAAGGATCAATCAAAAAACATGAAAAGCTCTTAAGACATCAAAATATGGAATCTGAAATTAAAATAAACCAACAAAACTAGAAGATAATAATAGCAAAAATTTGTATATACTTACAATATGCCAGATCATGTTTTGTGCCCTTTATGTGTGTTATCTTATTTAATTTTCACAACAATGCTGATATAGACACACTATTATCCTTTTTTATAAATAAGCCTAAAGCACACAATTGTTAAATTGTTTAAAGGGGCACTTATTACCCAGTAAATAAGTGGCAGTAATGAGATACAAGCCTTAGTATTCTGCCTCCAAAAACCTAGCAGTTAGGAATTAAACTATATTTCCTCCCAAAATACATGAATGATAAAGAAAAAATAAGTTTAATAAGGTTCCAAAGGGAGAAAGACAAAAAATTATCTACAAAGTAATAAAAATCAGAGAGGCATCAGATATTTTGTCAACCATACTTTATGCCAGATAGCAATAAGGCTCTTAAATTCTGACATCAAATGATTTTCAATTCAGATTTAATATCAAACCAAGCAGGCCTTTTATAGCATTCAAGGACTGAAACACTTGACCTCTTTAATATCTCTTAGGAAGTATCTGGAGTATGTGTGCCATCAAAATGAAAAAGTACAACAAAAAAGAAGGATGCACAAGATAAAAAATAAATACGGCCAACCACAGGAAAAAGAGAAAGACAGAGAAAGAGGAAGAAAGAGAGGAAGGGAGGAAAGAAGGAAAGGTGGACATTACTGTATGCTACTGTAGACTTTATAAACACTGTACACTTAGGATGTACTAAATTTATATTTTTTCTTTCTTCAGTAATAAATTAAACTTAGCTTACTGTAACATTTTTTACTTTATAAACTTTATTAACTTTTTTGACTCTTTCATAATATCACACCTTAAAGCACACACATTGTACAGCTATACAAAATATTTTCTTTCTTTATATCCTTATAAGTTTTTTTTCTGCTTTAAACTTTTTTGTTAAAAACTGAAACACAAACGTAATCATTAGCCTAGGCCTACACAGGGTCAAGATCATTGATATCACTGTCTTCCATCTCCACATCTTGTCCCACTGGATGGTGTTCAGGAGCAATAAAGCACATGGAGCTGTCATTTCCTATGATAAGGCCTTCTTCTGGAATACCTCCTGAAGGACCTGCCTGGGGCTGTTTTACAGTTGTTTTTCTTGTGAAGTAGAAGAAGTACACTCAGATATAATGACAAAAATATATTGCATAGTAAGTATATAAATCAGTCACATAATTTATTATCATTATTAAGTATTACGTACTGTACATAATTGTATATGCTATACCTTTAACAGCTGTCAATGCAATGGGTTTGTTTACACCAGCATCACCACAAATGTGTGTGTAAGGCGTTGCGCTGCAACATTACAGTGACTAGGATGTCACTAGTTAATCGAACTTTTCAGCTCCATCATAATCTATAGGACCACCATTGTCTATGTAGTTTGTCATTGACTCAAATGTTACATGGTTAATGACTGTACCTGCAGTGCAGTTCTGATGGGAGTGGGAAGCACAAGGCTTTGGATAGTGATCTCCAGAAAAAAATGGCAAATGGAGACAGCAGAAAGTGGAAGCTGTTCTGGCAAAAGTGAAAACATGCTGAAGGTATAAAAATTACGAATTAGAGGCCGGGCGCAGTGGCTCACGCCTGTAATCTCGGCACTTCGGGAGGCCGAGGCAGGTGGATCACGAGGTCAGGAGATCGAGACCATCCTGGCTAACACGGTGAAACCCCGTCTCTACTAAAAATACAAAAAATTAGCTGGGCGTGGAGGCGGGCGCCTGTAGTCCCAGCTACTCGGGAGGCTGAGGCAGGAGAATGGCATGAACCCGTGGGACGGAGCTTGCAGTGAGCCGAGATCGCGCCACTGCACTCCAGCCTGGGTGACAGAGCGAGACTCTGTCTCAAAAAAAAAAGAAAATTACGAAGTAGAAAACACTTTAGCAGCTCTCGGAATAGCAATGAGTTTGAAATATAAACTAAACTGAATTATGGCATAATTCTGAGTAATTGAATGAGTATAAGAGAAGAGAATCCACCTGACATTGCTGGTAGAAACATTCTCTTTGGAATAGCCCAAAAGTCATTGAATTGGGCCCACTAAACCTAGTGTCACTGTTTGGACCAGCACTGAACAATATATGCATGGTCATAGTCAGGTTAATACTGATTCTCAAATTTTAGAGTCAATCGGTATTCATAGAAGATTTATTTGTGGTTGCAGTTTAGATTGTAAATATGACCTGCATAGATGGCATACATTTTAGAATGTAGCTGAGAGGTAAAATAAAAAAGAAGATTAGGAAAAGTTGAGGAAAATATAGAAGCTCAATTATATTCATCTGACAAAATGAAGAATCAAGAGATAGTTTTGAATGTTATAAACACTAACAATTGGGGTTTAAAAGGTAACCAATAGGACATGAAACTGGAGGTCATTGTGTTAAGTGAAATAAACCAGATACAGATACAGAAAGACAAATATATTGCATATTCTCATTCATATATGGGAGCTAAAAAGTAGATCTCATAGAGGTAGAGAATTGCTTGGTAGTTATCCTACAATATGGCTTGTATAGCCATGTCATACTATGGGTCATGACACCATAAATTGGGTCATATAAGTCATAATTGGGTCAATATGGTAGCTACATACACACACACACACACACACACACACACACACACACTCACTCACTCTAAAGCCTAGGTTTCTCTGGAGAACCCTGACGAATATAGCCTCAGACAAAAGTTTTGATATAATAAAAGTTTCAGTTTAGCACTAAACAGAATACCTATTCACAATAGAATTTAGTAAGAATATTAGTGGTAGTCTGTAGCAGCTACATATAAGGGAGGTCCTACCTTCCCTTTAAATAGCCTTACTTCTCAAACTCATCTGAAATGTTGTAGTGTCTTTTGGCAATTTAGCGTATAGATTTTCTCGTTCAATTATTTTTCTGAATTATCCTCTTTCAGAAGCAAATCCCAATTTTGTCTCATTATGAATTGTTACATATTTAACTCTTTATTTATTCTTAAAATATGCAATATTAAAGATTGCAGCAGGTAAGACACACTGATAGCTCACAAATGTATACTTTTTAATGGGTTACAGTTTCGGAGTCATTCTGTGCAATTTATTTAGGGAATATAAAGGCTATTTTAGTCAGTTTGGGCTGCTATCACAAAATGCCATTCACTGAGTGTCTTAAATAACTAATATTTATTTCTCACAGTTCTGGAGCTTAGGGATTCCAAGATCAAGGTGCTGACAGATTGGGTGTCAGGGAGGGCTCTCTTTCTGGTTTGTAAATGGCCTTCTTGTTAAGTCCTCACATGGCTCCTTGGTGTTTTACCAGAGGAAAAGAGAGAGAGAGAGGCAGACAGACACACAGAGAGAGGTAAGGAGAGGGAGAGAGAAGGAGAGTTCTCCTGTTTCTTCCTCTTTTTATAAGGGCAATGATACTATCACGAGGACTCCACACTCACACCTAATCTAGTTACCTCCCAAAAGCTTATGCACTCTTGTTGCCAGGGCTGGAGTGCAATGGCGCTATCTCGGCTCACCGCGACCTCCGCCTCCCGGGTTCAAGCGATTCTCCTGCCTCACCCTTTCCAGTAGCTGGGATTACAGGCATACGCCATCACGCCCGGCTAATATTATATTTTAATAGAGACGGGGTTTCTCCATGTTGGTGAGGCTGGTCTCGAACTCCCAACCTCAGGTGATCCGCCCACCTCGGCCTCCCAAAGTGCTGGGATTACAGGCATGAGCCAGCGCCTGGCAGAATACTTAATTTTTAAACATTTTATGAGTGCTTCAATGTATAAAATTTGGAGAGACAACAAACATCCAGTCCATAGCAAAGGCAAACAAAAATTATAGACAACCAAGATAGATCAATGACTCAACTTCATCTTTTATGTATACATTCATCATCCTAATTCCTTTTCTCATAAAACAAAAGTATTATATCATTTATTTTCCGATGTTCACACTCACTCTGGATTTTTGTTGCTGTTAATGTGGTCTGACTTCACTGGTATATCCCCATATGGAAGACAGTTCCTCCTATTATTTAAACGAAAGAAAAGAAAACAGAACAAAACAAAGTACAAAGAATGTGAAAAAGTTTTCCTGAGTATAATTGTTTATTAAGATTTGACAAATGAGGATGAAGAGTAGCCAAAAAAATATGTTTTTCCATAGGCCAGGGCAAAATTCTATTTATATTTCAAGCAGGACATTACCCTACGATGAATCTACTACCGCTTCAATATCTCAGCTCTGTCTCATTTTGCCAAATCATCTATGTTGTTTTCTGTCCATCTTTTTTATCTCTTCGTTTTCTTATAAGAAAAGCTCTGTCCTCATGTTATGCTGCCTGGGCTCTTCTCAGCACCCCCGACCTTAGGGTCTTTGAGCTTATTCAATTATTTCCCGCTAAAAATGAGTTGCTGTTACAAGCAGAATTGTGGTGCAAACTGTTAAATGTAAAATCAAATAGAATTACAAATAATTTAGTTAATTAAAATAAATAATTATAATTTAATTGGAACTAATGTAGAAATAGATATAATATATTAATAACCATAATATAGTATAAATAGACAACTTATTTTTTAAGTTACTATAAATGAATTTTTAAAATCCTATTGTATGCTCTTTATAAGAGATACATGTAAATTATAAATACAAAGAAAAATTTTAAAAAGTTGTATAAAAGTTATATCAGTGCAATATTAAACAAAAAAGATGTTGGTTTATCAGTATCAGATATTTAGAATATAAAGCAAAAAAAAAATCCTAAGGAAAAGTAAAGTCACTGAACAATGACTTCAAATATATTGTAGAAAAAAAGAAATAGAATTTGATGAATATACCATTGAATTGCACACAATTAAAAGCATTTTTGTAATTAATAGATCAAGTAGTCAAATTTAATGGATATAAAGATTTAAACAAAGCAACCAATAAACAAAATCTAGCAGATATACATAGAGAACTCTGCACTGAAGATTTTAATAGTATATGTTTTCTCAGATGTACACATAAAACATTGATTAAAATTTACTAAATTCCCAGTCTCAAATTACTGGTATTAGACCATGAGTTATCATGTCCTATGGGTCTGAGAAGACCCTATAGTGTCAGAAATGAGAAAGATGTTTTAAATAATGCATTTGGAAATAGAATAAATGGGTAAATGAAGCTTACTACCTTCAATCAGTATTTTACTTACTGATATATTTTCACTTCATCCCTTTATGCTGCCCTTTGCGCGTGGTGGTATGAATATGCGACTTTAGTCCTCTAATGTTTAGATCACTATACTAGTATCAGGTAATTATATATAGTTTCATTGGAAAGTACTCAGGGTAAAATATCTCATTTTGATGCAAAAATTCATTTTGTTTAGTCGCTCCATTAGTAGTTGGGATTGATCAGAAAGAAAACATATAGCATGGGTTGGTTGAGGCTAATAACTTTACCTCTGTTTTATGTTTCGATCTTTCACTCTACTACAGGTTACTATCTTTATTTCTTAAATTTAAACTGCCCAAAAGATATTTATCTCCGCCCCCCCCCACAAACTTGTTCATCCTCTTCTTTTTGGTTCCCCTCTGTCAGTGAGTGGAATTGCATATACCCAGAAAAGTGCAAACATAAAGAAGCAGGGAATAGAATAGTGGTTAGGGGCTGGAGGGAAAATGAGAAGATCTAGATCAAAGGGTACAGCAAACATTCAGTTATAAGATGAATAAGCTCTGGGGATCTAATTTATAGCACGGTGACTATAGTTATCAGTACTGTATCATACACTTGAAATTTGCTAAAACAGTAGATCTTAAAAGCTGTTACAATACACATGCACACACACACATACACACACAAAACAATGGCAGGTATGTAAGGTGAGAAATGTGTTAACCAACTTGATTGACATAATCATTTTACAATGTATACTTATATCAAATAATCATATTGTAGACCTTGAATACATACAATTTTTATTTATTAATTATTCTGCAACAAAGCTAGAAAAAAAACAGGAAGTATGTTTTCAGCAATATAACCAGAAGGTTCTGTCCTTTGTGGAGTGGGCTCCTGGATTCCACAGATAAATTCCTAAGATTGCAAATGAGTGTGGGACAAATGATTTGGGTCAGTATGTTTTCTATATTCTAATATCTGAGTAATCATGATATATTAGATTCATATGTAGCAGAACAAAAGGCAAGATTTATTTTCCAAAAAATTTCTAGATATAAGGAAAAGACTGAAAGTTTATACTTGAAGGCATTTACCCCTTTGAGTTTTGAGTGTATAATTATTACATGGGATGAATACAGGGTATAACAAAAATATATTTAGCAGATAAGTGGAAGATATGAATCTTGACTAATTGCAATGTGACAGTGGCCAAGCACTCTATCATTTTTGTGATTCAATTTTCTCATCCACATGAAAAAGTAAGAGAGGAAGAGAAGAAAGAAGGTCGAAAAAGAAGAGGGAGAGAAACGGAAGAAGGAAGGATGAATGGAGAAAATAAAGGAAGAAAGGAAAAAAGGCAGGCAGATAGGCAGTCAGTCAAGAGGGAAGGGGGTATTTGACTTTAGATTGGCTCTAAAGTTATATATTACTCTGAGTGAGGAAGATGGTTTACTTGGAACTGAAATGATAGATGTGTAGTTTTGGAGATTGGTAGGGATTTTAGAAAGCTTTGAGGCAGAGGTGTATATTTTAGTTGTGGAGTTTCAGGAAATGGGGTCCCTGAAGTCTCAAGAAGTAGGTGGTGGGGTCAAATCAGTTACTAATTACAGAAAACGAAACAAAGCAGAGGATGCTTGGAGGTACTGGCAATTTATTAATGTATCAAAACTACATTACTCTATATTCAAAGTACTTTTTTAGGAGCTTTAGAGGTTCAACAGACACAGGCTCTGATTTAAAGAAGGTTACACCCAGACAGGAAGACAACACACAGTGTCTTCTTAAACTTATAAAAAATCAAATGCAATTGCCAAATATGTTGTAGAAAATAAACGGTCTGGGATTGCAGAAGAAAAACCACTACTGCCTTTGCTAGAATGAGAGAAGACTTTTGAGGGCACAACGGGTTAGAGACTGAGATTTCATAGCAGTTCAGACTGGGCCTCCCTCCCCCCAACTCTCCCTTTCTCTTTCCCTTTCCCTCTCAATTTCTCTAAAAGAGGCTACCTGAAACAATAGACCTGGTAAGGGAATAGCGTTAATGCGATCTTTCAGGGAAGGTGGAGTGACTTTGTTTACCTGAGAAATGAAACTAGAAACTGTTGGTCACTGGAGACTTTTTTCAGTCTTTGTATGGAGCGCAGAAGTAGTTGGATTTCGAAATCTATATGGCCCTTGATCCCTGGAACTTTGTTTCCATTCTTGCCTTATTCTTAAGTAGCTTGCTTAGACTAGTCAATGGTGGACAATACTGTGGCTCTTCCCAGCCACTTCCCCTAGAGCTCTCGCTCAACGTGTAAGGCATGCTTCCGAGTTATCTCAGACAATTTTCCAGATATTGGTACTGCACAAGGATTGTAGTTGTCCAGCCTCAGATATCAGTTTTAGCGCCACCTGCTGCTTAACTGTTTTTTTTTGTTATAGCAGTACTGCCTTCAGTGACATTTTCTATAATACATCTAGCCACTTTGTGAATCATCTCCGATCCAACTAGCGGGAAAAATCATATGTAAGCAGTATCTTTGGGGTCATGTCTGAATAAAGTAGACATCCTTTCTGCTACATACTGATGGTTAGGACTGTCACATGGTCATTCATAACTAGAGAGAGGTTGGGAAGTGAAGTCTAGCTGTGTGCCCAGGAAGAAGGGAAAGTTCATTTTAATGATCCAGCTAGCAATATCTGGGAAATGGAAAGAGTGTTGTGATAGATTGACAATGCCTGCCACGGGAAAAGGGTTGGTGTGGAAATATTTGTGTCATGTATTTGCCATCCTGGCCATAAACAATGCAATTGGAAACAATTGTTAGCCAAATCTCTTAAAAGTTTATAAATGATCCGATTTTATTTCAAATATGTTTCCCCAATAATCTCCATCTTTTCTTAACGATCCTCTTTAATAGTGCTTTTAAAACAAATTTTGGCTAAAACTAGAGTTTAAATTTAAAACAGCCACCAGAGTATCTTTTATAAAAAGCCTAGTTTTAGAACATCCTTCACTTTAAAATTCTACTGTCTGTTCTCCAATTCCACAGGGCCCAAATATTTCAGAAGCAATATACTCTTCAGTTTATTTCAAATTTCTAAGCTTTCCCTAGGGCACTTGTCTCTCTATAGGACATGAGTAACTAGGAACTTTGGTCTGATGCTATCCACTTGGTTAAAGTTCACAAAGGGGAGAAATTGCCCATGTGGAAACTGCAGTTCCAATACTTGTCGCTGAACATAAAATAACTCGGGCCTCCAGGGTTAATGGTAACATTAGAATCACTTGAGGCTCAGGTAAGAAAATTGTAATTAAAAAGGAAATAGAGTTTGAGATATAGCTGAACTTTATTGTATAAAAGTACAGTGTAACATTTCCTTCTTAACCTTGGAGCCAAGTCTCTGAACGTGCTGAAGTTTTTGATACCTAGAAAATGCCTTGATGAGGAAAGGGGAGAAGGAATCGGGGGGAGTTAAATAGACCACTGTTGGAGTTCTGCCCTGAATTTTTTAAAATAATTAAGCCCTGCTTGCCATCTATTTCAAGTTTCTCTACTTTTGTTTCATCTCAGCTCAATTTTCTTCTCATCAGTTCTTGTGCAAGGTGCCTTTGGCTTTAGTTCCTTCACAACTGATTGGCATCCATCCCCTTCCCTTTATGGAATATCCCCCCAATTTCTCCATTTAGGAGTTTAGCCAATTAAGCAGAGTATCTTTTTTTAATTATTATTAACTAAAATTGCATGGCCTAGTAGCAGTGTTTTCTTATTCCTTCTCTGTGACAGGCTGAAATAAACACACCACCACCTGATAAAGGTCAGCTTTGAAACACAGCTGCCTGCTGGGCGTGGAGCGCAGACACAGTGCACCCCAAACCTTTCCTGACTACTAATACAATTTCAAATCCAATTAAAACCCTTAGCCTCCTCATTGAATCCTGAAGTGCTTAGGGAACCAGCCTCTTCAGACATAGCCTAGTGAAGTCTTCTTCCCCTTCCTACTTTCCATCACCACTAACTCTCAGCAGTTGTTTATTTCTAGGACTAAATTGAAAAGACCTCAACAAAGACATTTTGGAAATGGAAACCCAAGAGCACAGACCTCTCACTTTCCACATATCCACCCGAGTCTTGGTATAATAATTCACAACGTGGCACATACAACTTCCTCCCTCAACAGACTCACTAGCTTGGAATCCTAAGTCTGCCAAAGTCTGTTTTGTTTTCCCACTTGCATTCACATTGTTTAAATGGAGTGAAGCCCAGGAGAAATTGATTTCTCTTGGTTGCATTATACTTACATGTTTGTCTGATCTCATAGCTATGCTGAGTGCCTAGCAATATGACAGTTTTAATAAACACCACACAGTTCTGAGTAGGAGGCATGCAATCAGGAAAGGTGGGGACCATTAGCGTACCTGCTTATTAGTCCCTTTGACAAGACGGACGTAGGGCACTTGGTGTCTTGCACCTGCTACAGATGCTCTGATCCTCAGCAGTGATGTGCTCTTCACCTGAGGACTCAGTTGCAGCAGTGATATGCATTTCTCTTTGTTGAGTTTCTATCCCTCCTGATACTTCAGCTCTGCAAAGTACTCAGTGGGCCAGAACCACTCTTTCTTTGTGTTTGTGCACGTGGTGTTAAGGGATTAAAAAACAGGGAGGAAGATTTACCCTTTAGGAAGTACAGTGTTGGAAGCTTACACTGCTGCTGAACAGCTTATGACTGCTAATGGGGGGTTTCCTTTCACTCAGGTGGTCTAGGGGCCTGAGAATCACAAATGTGCTTCAAACCCTTGACTCTGTACCTGTTGTGGCATCTGTCCTCTCCATGCTATTGTTGGTGGCTAATATACAGAGCAACGTCTTTGCAAAACATTTACATGTAGGGAAATTTTGCAAAGCACTGAAAGGAGTTTCAAGTCCTCTCAGAAAGTCCACAGGGTTCAGTGAAAATAGAATCTAATCAACCTGTAAAAATTGAAATCCCACATCTATTGCATGACTTGATTTGATTTGAGGTATCTTCTTTTTGATCCCCAAGCAATAAAATGAGTTGACTATCTCTCCTGGAACATTATCTGCACCTGTCTTTGCTTTTCTCGGCCTCCTCTTTATTCTTTGTCTTCTTTCAGGCTTCTATTTCTGAAATCTTACTAATTACTCCTTGGCCCAGGTATAATCCAGCTTTACTGTGGTGAGCGGCTTTGCCACTAACTAGAGAGGAAAGGAAAACAGTCCTTACTGCCTGCCTCCTATTTATGAGGTACTTCTTTGCCCATCCCTTTTTTTGTGTCCTTCTTTCCCTAAGTTTCACGATTTCCCCCTTGGCTCCCAGGGTTTTATAAAGATTTTGTGAAGAATCATTGCTTAATCAATTAAATTTGTATCAGAGCAGTTTCAGAATTCTGTGTGGTGTTTAGACAGGCATCTCCTGTGCTCACAACACAACAGTACCATAGGGAAGTTGATGTTTAAGTAAATCTTTCATTAAATGTTTCAAGACTGAGACATCTGTCTCATTCAGCATCTCCAATAATAAAAATATTGTATATTCAGGCAATATTTAAAAATTCATATGAAAGTGTAACTATTATTTAATTTTATCCTAAAAGGTAACCATGGAAAGTAGTATAGCACTTTTTCAATTAATTTTTTAACACATGAGAAATTAAAACTTGAAGGATTTTAGTGGCAGAAATGGAATTAGAAGCCAGATCTGATAATATTTGGTCCACCTTTCCATTATAACACAGTTGACATAATATCTAAAAATTACAGAGAATCAACAGTGATTATTAGTTTTGATACTATATATAATACTTGCACACATTACATTAACCTAAATTTTCAATAATTTGTAAAATGTCGATTTTTTCATGTTACATCTGCTTTTGAATTATTAGTTACTTTCTCCATTATACCTTGTCCTATACCGCCATCAAAAGCATATGTTTAGTATAATATTTTACAATAGGTTTCTTTATGTATTAATACAAACAGCCCTTCATTCTGAGAAACTCTGAGCCTGTGTATAATGCCAAGCTCACTGAAGGGGTAAAAAAAAATTTTTTTCAGTGAAAAATGTGTGAATACAATATAGAACTCAAAGGAATTTTACTATAGGGAGTCCAAACTTTCTTATCTACTCAAAAAAGTTTCATGGGGATGCTAGGGAACATTGTTTAATGCCACATTCCAGAGGCAATACCCAAAGCAAGGGTTCCTTCTAGCATCATGTTAGCACACAGGTTCAATTATGAATATGTGGAGAACATCAGTGAACTGCCCCCAGCTTCTCCTTTGCCTCTCTTCTACAGTCATCTCCCATCTGTACATTGTTAATGATCTCTGAGCTCTGTGCTGCTCAACTCTAAGCACGAATGTGATCACAGCCTAAGGAGGGAAAGCCTCATTTGAGTTTGATCTGTTCATTCAGCAATAGTGGAAGGAAAGGTGTGGAGTGATTTGCCCAACTCTGGAAGCATTTCTGGAGAAGCATGTTGAAGCCAGCACACTTAATTTGTTTGACCTTCAGATTCCATCTTCCTTGAAATTAAGCTTTGTTTTTATTCTTCTTCCTTTTTTGTTGTTGTTTTCATGGCCAGTGGTGGTAACTCTTAGAACAGTCAAAACTGGTATGCGTATACATGTGGCAATTATGTGTATTTGGGTGTTGTGGTGTATGGTCTGGCATTACATTAATAAAGAGATCCCATGTTGCATAATTCTAAGATTTAAGATTACTACTTTGAATGCTTTTAAATTTTTGTCCTGATTTGTGCTCATATATATTCTAGCATACTTCATCTTTCCTATGAGGAGAGATAATCGGAGGCAATTTCTACATTACTTATCTCTGCTTTAATTACAACATATTGCATGGGAGACATTATTTTCAAATGCTTTCCTTTTTTTCTCAGTCCTGATTGTTTCTCATCCCAGAGCAAATATTCACTTAAATGTTGTAAGCCATCTGTAGTTTATAAAACACCTTTAAGCTATTGTTTTAAAGTTTCATACCTTTTAATGTTTTCCTATTTATTTCCTGCTGATATCAACATATACCCTGCCAAAACCAATCTTTGGTGGATACTAACATATTCCTGTTGAACATTTGATCCAGAAAGTTTGCATATAATAAGCAGAATGAACATCTGTGAGGGCTAGATAATTTTTAATATTTATGGAGAGTTCATTTCAGTGTTACAATTCTTATGATGAGTTTGGTATTTCAAGACACTGTGTAGTGTGAGTCCTTGAAGCAGATTGCATCATGGGACAAGTTTGAGAACTGAGTACTAAAATGTTGATTAATTGGGATTTCAACTGTGTAGGAAAATATTACTTTTAAGAATTTGAGCACTGTGAAAGGTACTCATGAATAGGAGTTGATGTCATACATTTTAAAATTGGCATATGCCAAATGCATTACAGAAAAATGTTTCCACCTTAGAGAGAAAAGCCCACAAATGAAACTTAAAGTTTTTACTCAACAAGATGTCTAATGCTTTGGCTAACACTTTGGAAAACAGAAAAAGTGATAATTGTGGAATTAGAACAACATATTATTAGTATATTCTCCTATTCATAAAGTGTTGGTGCCTGGAAACAGTCACGGGTTCAAGTATAATATCAATGCATTATATGGCAAGGAAACTTGTCTGAGGTGGTTTTTTTTGGAGTCTCGCTCTGTCACCCAGGCTGGAGTGCAGTGACACAATCTCGGCTCAGTGCAACCTCAGCCTACCGGATTCAAGCGATTCTCCTGCCTCGGCCTCCTGAGTAGCTGGGAATACAGCCGTGTGCCACCACGCCCGGCTAATTTTTGTAATTTTAGTAGAGATGGGTTTTCATCATGTTGTCCAGGCTGGTCTCAAACTTCTGACCTCAAGTGATCCACGCACCTCAGCCTCCTAAAGTGCTTGGACTACAGGAGTGAGCCACCATGCCCTGCCCTACTCTGAAGTTTTTGGGTTTTATTGATTTTTTTTTTCTGTGGGTATTTTAATGTTTTCCAACTCCTCTCCCAGGTAGTTTCCTCAGGGTCAGATAAAGTGAACTGGTTGGCACAGGAGTTTGCTAAGATAATAAAAGTTGTTATCATATACTGATGAATAAATTGCCAATAAGATTTAGATTCAGGGATCAGAACAGTATTTAGAGATCGTGTGCTTTCAACCTTCATTAAATTGCACTCTAAATACATTTTAAAAATTCATCTGATGATATAATGTAGTTTGAGGCAGTTGCAGGACTGAAATGTAACTCTGTCTCTTAAAGTACCTGAAGCATAGTGAATCTGGGAAATAAGCTTGAAAAATGGCCAAGATGGGTACAAGTTAATCTGCAATGACTATCCTTGTTTATGGACTACTATTGAGGAGCCTCCACTTTTCTTCACAATCCTCTTATACACATTATGACTTAAGAGAAAGCCATCCTCCCCGAGTTGTTTACATCGGTAGGCAAAATCCCTTTGTGTCCAAGAACAGTATTCATAGGAAAAAGGGCTTCAGGCTTTTTATTCTGTAATTCTCTTCTACCTATCTTTTTCTGCCTCACAATTTCCATTTAGATCCTGAAATCGATACTGAAGATAATTAACCTTAGATCAGAAAAAGCAGCCTCCTCTTCTCAGCTAGCCGTTGGAAATGGCTTGTTACCTAGCCATTGGAAAATAATGAAAGAAGATATTGGAAGATGGTTGTAGCACCATAATTTTGTTCTGTGTTGTTTTAAGCTTCCTAAATATATAATTTGATTAATTATTTATTGATCAAAATGATGCTATGAATTTCCTGTGCATATTTCACTTTGGGTCATACAGAAAAATATAGTTTATTTCTTATTGGTTTTGGAGGTAATGATCCTGCTGAAGGTATTAATGATACATGGATAGAATTCTTCAGCACAGAAGTGCTGCTGTGTTATCCAGAAAATTCTCTAGAACAATAAATATTATAAACAAATAAGTATCTCACCTTATGGGACCGTGTGGTTTTCTCAACACCAAACTGAAAAGAATCACTTAAGAGTTCATCTTTGGCTGGGCACGGTGGCTCACACGTGTAATGCCAGCACTTCGGGAGGCCGAGGCGGGCAGATCACGAAGTCAGGAGATTGAGACCACCCTGGCCAACACAGTGAAACCCCGTCTCTACTAAAATACAAAAAATTAACCGTGCGTGGTGGCAGGAGCTGTAGTCACAGCTACTGGGGAGGCTGAGGCAGGAGAATCGCTTGAACCCGGGAGATGGATGTTGCAGTGTGCCGAGATCGCGCCACCGCACTCCAGCCTGGCAACAGAGCGAGACTCCATCTCAAAAGAAAAAAGAAGGGGGTTCATCTTTGACAGGCATGATATAAACAAGAGGGTGCGAAGAAAATATGTATAGAATAAGTAAATCATCTGGAAGAATTAAAAACCAGCACGCTATAAACAATAAGTTGATCAATGTACCCCAATGTTGTTTGTGGATCTCTAGGAAGCAGAGACCATTGTCTCTGCAGTGTCAACGTGAACACAAAGACTGCCCTATACTTGCTATTTAATAAATTGTTGTTGAATTGATTAATTGATTAGCTAGTTATCCAATAAAAACGAAGCCGTTGGCCGGGCGCGGTGGCTCACGCCTGTAATCCCAGCACTTTGGGAGGCCGAGGCGGGTGGATCACGAGGTCAGGATATCGAGACCTTTCTGGCTAACACGGTGAAATCCCATCTCTACTAAAAATACAAAAAAAATTAGCCGGGCGTGGTGGTGGGTGCCTGTAGTCCCAGCTACTTGGGAGGCTGAGGCAGGAGAATGGCGTGAACCCGGGAGGCAAAGCTTGCAGTGAGCCGAGATCGCGCCACTGCACTCCAGCCTGGGCGACAGAGCGAGACTCCGTCTCAAAAAAAAAAGAAAAAAGAAGAGAAAAAAAAACGAAGCCGTTATTTTCTTTTCTTAATAATCCATATGTATCAAATAAAATGTTTGCAATATGGGTCGTTAAGCAATTTGGTGTTGATATCCCCGGTAATTCAAATAAATCAACAAATCCAGAGAAGAATTTAAAGGTTGGTTCACCATTAGCTAAGAAAAATTGAATAAGGAAGTCAATCTTTCAAGTAAATAATGCATCCCAAGTCTATGTAACGTAAACAAATAGAAGCCTTTTAAATGACATGTTTGTTTTCCTACTTCACTTGACCCTGTAAAGACGGTTTAATAATTATGTTGTACAATGCTTTCTGTCTTTTCAAGGCAACTTAGGATAAGCTATTAGTTTCACATATAATGGAAATTTTCAAAGGTAAAATGTTACATTTAATTGGGCTAGGGACTTGAGCATAATGTTGCTCTCAAACAAAATGCCAGCGTCCCTCAAGGCATGCTAAGAGATATTATCTATGGGGCACCTTACTGCAAATTTCTGTTAACCTGGGTCATAAAGACATGAATGAGTTTATATAAAATTTGTTAGGAGTAGTGGGATTATTTTCCTTATTCTTTAAACCTTTATTCTAACTCTAGAACTTTGAAAAATGCATCATTTATTCTGCTCATTTAACCTTAATCCAGTGAACATAATTTAGCCTTTCTTGGTGACACATTTGGAAATACATAATGTGTGAAAACACTGATATGGGCATAGAGGCAGATGGCATGAGCATGTTGTCATCCATCATTCAGCCTTCTTTTTAGACCATGCCCCTTACCACTCTGCTAAACTGTTGTTGTGGCCACATGGCCTCTGGATGTGAGACTTTTTGATGTGTAGATTACCCACATACACAATAAACATGCAGATAACCAAACACATATGCTTGATGGATGGAGATGTTTTTCAAGTGTTACAATATGGAGAGGTACATCACTACATTTTTCTTCCCTACCTCTCTTACTCTTTGTTGAGCTATTCCAGTTTCATTCTGCCACTTGGTCTTCCTTCATATTTATAAAAACTAATTTAATTCAATAAATTTTGATAAACACCTTCCATATGTCAAGTACTAGAGTAAGTGTTGAGGATGGATAATGCCTGTTTCTGCCCTTAATGAATTCACAATCTACCATAGTTTACAAGTACATGGCTGCTAGTTCAGAGAGCTGTGACCTTCACAATTTTAAAGATATTGAATTACCAGCTATGCATTTTTGTTTCCCTAACACTGAAACCTACTGGCAATTGCTATTTATAAGCATACTTGCACCATTATTACACAGCTTTGAAGAAAGTGAAATACTCCTTGTTCCCATATCTCTGTCAAAAATGGAAAAATAAAAGATAGGCCACAAGAAAAATGAGAAAGCATGTTTATTTGTAGGAGAAAATAATATTCTTATGAATTTAAATGACAAACAAGTGTTTCAAGACCATGACTTAAATCATCTCACCTTCCACCCTCACAGGTTATTTATCTGCCCCATAGGCATTTGGGTTTGTGATTATATATCTGCGGCTTACTTGCTACTTCTAACTTCCGCCAACAATTTTGCCACAAATTATTTATAAGCTTGGATATCTGCTTTCTTCACTTTTTAAAACTACTACTCTTTTTTGTATCTTCTTTCTTTTAACTTTCTAGTATTTCCTTTGAAAGAGCTGAATTTTCAAAAATGTCATTAGCCAGTGAGAATGCTTCTTTCCCTGGTGTACAAACTAATGATAGCATCTTTGCTGTAACCCCTTTTATTTCCATAATTATCATTTTTACAATGTTTTGCTTAGATCAGTTACCAGGTTACATATAGTGAAAAAAACAAAATTCTTTTTAGTTTTTTTCATTTGTTTGAGTTCTTCAATTCAAAAAAGATCATATCATTAGGTAATGTGGTCACATTTTATGTTCTACCCAATGAAATAGTTATAGGAATGACCATTTTATGTATGAAAATTCATGTTTTAATGAAATAGTTTACATTTTGCCTATAGTTCTTTCTCCCTATATGTTTTTGTCCCAGTGTGTTTCAATGCTTTGACTCCTCAACAGCTCCTTTCTAAATTTCCATATTATAAAGATGTAAAAACAGCTGTTGTATTGAGTCTTCATAAATGCAATCCGACCCTAACGAACAGGAGAAAGTAGAAAGGGCTGCTTATAGACACATTCAGAACATCTATTTAATCAGTGACAATGAAACATATAATTAACTTTAAAAGGAAACAGCAACATAACAGTGCACTTTGAAGGACAAAGCCTTCATGACATCTCTCCTCTAGCTGAACACAAAGTTAAACACCCACACGTACACAAAAATAGCTGTCTATAAAGTGCCATCTGTGATGCTTAATATTTTGGAGGTGGGTGCGGGGGTGGTGGGAAAACTTATGTGAGGTAAACCAACATGTGTTAGACATCAGCAAAAGATGAGGCAGTCAGAAACATAAGCCTTAACCGCAAGTCCTATAGTATAAACAGCAATAACATTAACAGTTACCCAAACAAAGAAAACATAAAGAAATCTTTCCATAAACACAAAACAAAAATGTGTTCAGCCAAATGTATTTCTGTAGTGTCTGGAAAAGCAAGGTTGTTTAGTATTGCTGTAAGTATCACAATTACCATTTTCCTGGGAGTGAGAAGGTTGTTTTTGTTTTCTTAAGTTATTGTAATTGCACATTAGTGAGTAAAGACAGTCCCCTTAGGTAAACACCAATCTCATCTTGTGTGTGTAAACATAGATTAAGGCATTTTAAAAAGTTCATTCATTATCCAGTTGAATAGGGAACTTGCTGTACCTGTTTGAACAGAATGAAGAGAATAATGCATTTGATATTGCAAAGTTACTGGATAACTAGAACGGGCAGTATGGAAATGTTCCATTTGTAGGCTCTATTTAGAATGAGCTTCTGAAAAAGAGCCGTAGTCTGAATCAAACTAGAAGTGTCATGTTCTCTCTAGTCTTATAAACAAACTAAATTTGATCTCTTGCTTCAAGATTTTCATTTCTCATATTTGAAGGAAAGAAAAGCATTGATATGTCATTAAGAGTGGGGGTCACCCTTGATGAAGTGTGACGTTTGGGAGCAACTCATCTAACTTATTTATGTTTAAAACTAATGAGCTACAGAAATTCGTTGCAATCATCTTGAACCAAAAGGCTACCATGACCTAGATGATTAGGCATATTTCCTATGGATATAGGATCCGAAGAAGGCATAGACAGGGAAAGGCTGCTTATGCCAAAAAAATGATACATAAGCCTAAAAGCAAAAGTGAAGAAAGAGGGAAAAATTGTGGATGGTTGTTCTTGTTTAAAAACGTTCTAAAAGATTTTAGTAATGAGACTGGGGACATAAAAGAATTGAAGTATAGTGCTAAGTCATGAAAGACAAACTTTGAGATGAAAAGAATCTAGAGTTGAAAATAAAAACAAGATTCTTACTTTTTCTTTCCTTTACATGCCTTTGAAATTCAGAGCATTGCTCTGGTGGACAGGAATATTAACAATTGGAATGCAAACTGAGTTGGTATAATAAGAAATATCAAAACTTTCATTTTAGTAACCAGACTCGAATCACAGAGGACAGCCCTGCTTGAAGCCCATTAACACATCATAATAACAACCACCTGATGTAATGAAAACAAATGAATTCCAAAGAAATAGAAAATGTAAGAGTGGGTCATTATCGCACACACTAATGAGGAACAGACTTTACCTGTTGTCTTGGGTTCCAAAGACATTTTTCAGTCCACCGAGGGCATTTACAGCAGGAAAAATTTCATTCTTGTTTGGAAATTCTCTTTGGAACATGTTACGGGACAATTTTCTTGTCTTCAGCCTTTTTGTTTCACTTTTGCTACCTAAAATTTCTCTCTGTTGCTCATTACTTTATTTATAATTTTATAGAAAACAAGGATGTGAGAGAGCAGGGAGAGAAAAAGCAAAGAGCTTAAAACATTATTGTTCTAAGTCAAATTGCTCAAATAATCAAGACATACAATATCAGAAAGGACTTTACTCTTATTTATCACATTCCATTTCCTAGTTTTTTTTTGTCATTACTAATGACATCCATTCCTGGCACAGTGTTTCAGAAAGGGATGAGTGCAAACCTTGGAATTTGTGTGGCTTTTGGTAACTTGGGATTCTAATCTGTTATATGGGGTAAATAATGACAGTTCATGCTTTAATTCCATGTTGGTTATGAGGATCAAATTGTATGTCTTCCTACACATCTCTGCCCAGCTGCTGACACCATAGGTAGTTTAGAGCAATTTACACATCAACAGCTTCAAAGTCCCCCTACCGTCTCTCCTTCTTTTCTCAAACCAGCTCCAACACCACCCCTCACCATCCACCCTGGAGACAACTTCATAATATTATAATTTAGAGTTTGTCTTTCTCCCAATCTCTGAGCCATTACCCAGCCACTTCTCAGCTGAGAAAAATTGGCACATATGTGACATATTCCCATTGTATTTTAGGCTAAGATATAGGCAAAGTAGGCTAGAGTAATGCACATTTCTTCTCAACTAGTTGCAATTTGACTCTTTTCTTTTGTAGGAATAATCTCGTTTTAGGATTCTTTGTGCCTAGATCAGTGCCTGGAACCTAGTAGATGCTCAAAAGTTTGTGTAATAAATAAAACTGAATGATTTCATTTAGAAACTCTAAAGTACCGTACAAATGTTAGGTGTCTTATTCAAATATCAGATCCTCTTTTGGTTGATTAGAGTTTCTATCCAATGCTGATACCCTGGAATGTCACAAACAAATTCTTCTAACAAGGACAGACATAGATTCCAATTCTCATCCTCTCACTTATTAACAAATCCCAGCACTTTGGGAGGCCAAGGCGGGTGGATCACGAGGTCAAGAGGTTGAGACTATCCTGGCTAACACGGTGAAACCCCGTCTCTACTAAAAATACAAAAAAAAAAAAAAAAAAATTAGCTGGGCGTGGTGGTGGGTGCCTGTAGTCCCAGCTACTCGGGAGGCTGAGGCAGGAGAATGGCGTGAACCCAGGAGGCGGAGCTTGCAGAGCCGAGATCATGCCACTGCACTCCAGCCTGGGCGACAGAGCGAGTCTCCGTCTCAAAAAAACAAACAAACAAACAAAAAAATACAAGGACAGACATAGATAGATTCCAATTCTTATTCTCTCACTTATTAACTTTATGTTATTGACTTTATGTTAATAAGTGAGAGAATAAGTTATGAAACCTCTCTCAAACTCAGTGTTTTTGTCATAAAAAGGAGAAAGTAATACCTACCTCCCAAAGTGATAATGTCCACCTGACAGGAGTGCTGTGAGAACTGAGTAGTAGATGACAGCTGGCACAGCACCTGGCTCTGAGGAGGCACTCTATCTCCCTTCACTGACTAGATTAGCCTTGTTGGACAAATCTGGGAGACCATGAAATCTTTTTACATGGCTTTTAAATATATGCCATGCATTTTTTATGCCCTGCGTTTTGGTGTATGATTGTATCCTGGACGAATCCTACCTGTAACCAAATCAGTCATGAAGGCAACTGCATTAGATGGAAAGCTACAAAGCAGAAATGCCAACCAGATCAAAACATTCCTCACTGGCTTACCACAATGCCAAAAACAAAAACAAAAACAAAAACAAAAAAAAGGCCCACAGTTGACTGTTCAGAAATCCTTTATCTTGCAAATATACCTCATGGATACAAATTATTAAACTGCAACTAATATTTTAATATAAAAATGTAACGCAAAATAATCTCAGATTTGAAAGAGTCCCTAAATGCAGCAAGGGCATGCATTTTACTTTTCTTGGGATAGTTCAAATTTACGCCTGTTTTTTGATACAATTGTTAACAGCAGCCCCGGATACTCTTGTCCTGGTTTGGATAATAAATGGCATGGTCATCCTACCTAAAAATATCTGTCTAGTCTTCATCTCATACTTAAATGCTTTCTACAATACCCCTATCACATGGCTAGCATTTGGCTTGAACCGTTTTTTTGACAGAGAACTTACTACCCCCTGAGAAAGTCTAATATATCATGGTTTTGTTTTGTTAGGTCTTTCTTAAAATAAGATAATTGGGTCTGGTTTTTGCTTCTACCCTTTGGTTCTCACCATAACCTATGGTTATACAGAACAAGTCTGCCTCTTTTCCTGCATGACAGACCTTTGAATATTTGAAGAGAGCAGTTATGTCCTGCCTGAGTTTGCTCATTTTCTGACTTTGAATCCCCATCTCTTAGTTCAATTGTTCTCTGTATAACTGGCCATAGAATTTCTTCACCTTTCTGATTGCGCTTTTCTGAATGCATTACAGTTTATCTTTGTCCATGCCTAAGTGAATTGCCCAGAAAACAACAACATAATACAACTATGGTTTGCCTAATATCAAGAAAAGCATGACCGAGAACACTGCCTTGGGGTATTATGTTTCTAATAACTAAACTAAAAATCCAGTAGTTGTTCTGATCATCACATCAAACTATTATATTTTTTAGAAATTATTTTCCAAAAACAAAGCCATGCTTTCTCCATTCCAGTAATTGTGAAAGTGAGATTTTGGTATTCACAGTAGAGAGTGAATTTGCTTTGAGGAATCAAGGCATTGAGAGGACACAGTTGTTAAGAAGGAAAGAACTTGTCCAGGAAGGGAAAGTTTGAATGTTTTCTTCCTGGGTGGGAGTACAGCAGAAGGACCCAAATCAATAAAGAACAGGAAACTTGGTGTGGACAACATTATTAGTGTGAGCCAATGCTTCAGATTTTCATCCCTTTCCTGGACCGAGGGAAGATTAACTTTTGTGCAGGGCCATGTGCCTAGTGATGGCCAGTGGGTTTTGATAAGGGGTGATGAGCATTAATTTGAGGTATGCGATTTTTCATGTTTCCTTCCACTACTAAGTAGATTCCTGAAGCATCATGTTGAGGTGGAGTTGTCACTATATTAACACAGTCTGAAACACTAAGCCACCATATGGGAACACCTGTCTTGGAGAGTCACCCACTTTTACACTTGTTAAGGCCTGCACTGACTGTGTACTTGTTATTAGAGGAGGTCTGAGTCTATATACATTGAGGAGATAGTCAACACATGATTCATGGCTTCCATTTACTAATCACTTACCAAGTGATAAGCGCTGTACTGAGCACTATCCATAGATTTTCTCACTCTGTCTTTCTAATTATCCCCAAGACATGCATTAGTTCTAATATACAAACACCAGACATGAGGTTAGTTCTTAAGAGGTTAGCTAGCTAGTTTCTGAATGTGGGTCTGTACGGTGTCAAGCTCTGTTCTCGCTGCTGCATTATGCTGCTCTTACATACTTAGCTATACTATTTTGGTGTCCCTGTTGACAAGACAAAGGTGATTATTTTAAGTGTGAAAAGAGAATACATTAGTGATTCATTCAACAGTTCAATCTGCCTTTCAGTAAGCTTTTATTGAGCAATAATTATAAACAGTGCAATCCTAGAGATTAGATATAAAGATAATTAAGCTAAGGCTCCTACCCCTCTCACCTATCTTTTCTTCCTTTCTCTTTCCTTCATTTTATTGGGGCACAATTCTTCCATAGGTTTTTTCCCCCTTTTTTAGAGGTGCTCCCTATGTTGCCTGGGCTGGACTCAAACTCTTAGGCTCAAGGATCCTCCCACCTTAGCCTCCTGAGTAACTGGGACAAGAGATGCATGCCACCGTGCCAAACTCCTTCCCATTCTTAATATTCCTTCCAGTGAAATGAGTTCAATTATTGTAACTCTGGATATCTCTATAATTTTACTCACTCTGTCTCTGGGTAAGAAGAATGATGTAACAGATTGGTCGTTTTGGGTAAAATAACTAAATATTCTCAGTCCACCTTCCTTTGTTCTTCTTCTTGGGAGGGGACTTGACTTCTGGAAGCTCAGTTCTCCTCTCTTCTTTACTGTTTGTCTTTTCTGTGCTAATTCCTTCCACCTGGGAAGGCCTGTTCTAACCCCATGTTCCCTATGAGGGAGTGAGCTAATCAGTCTAATTTTGGAAATTAGTGGCCAAGCTCATTTGACTCTGACATTAGTCAACCTTCTCTAACATAACTTCTATTAATAATAAAAAGTGCCATTTTGGCCTCTGTATTAGTTTTCTATGGTTGTATAAGAAATTACCACAAACTGCAAGGTAGAAACCAACACAAATGTATTTTCTCATGGTTTCTGTTGGTGAGCAGTCTCAAGGTGCTATCTAGCTCATTTCTCTGCTCAGGATCTCACTAGGCTGAAATCCAGAAGTTGACTAACGTTGCAGTTCTCATCTGTGCTTAGAGTTCTTCCCCTTGCCAACTGGCTGTTGGAAGTCTTCATTTCCTTGCTGGCTTTCAGTTTGGGGCTCCAGTCAGCATCTAAAGGCTGCCCATATTTCTTACCCCACAATCTCCTTCATCTTTATGGCAGCCATAGCAACTCAAACCCTTCTCTTGCTTTGCATGTCTGGCTTTGATGACTGGCCAGAGAATACTCTTCACTTTTAAAGGGCTCGTGTGATCGTATCAGCCCACTTGGATAATCTCCCTATCTTAAGGCCAACTATGCCATATAACAAAATCTAAACGCAAGAGTAAAATTCATCATAGTCACAGTCCCAGAGATTATGCAGTACATGTATTCTGGGTGTATGTGTTGCAGTGAGGAGGAACTCGAGGGTCACCTTAGAATTCTGACTATTTCAGCTTCCATCTTTTTTTATTATATTTCTCAGACTGTCTAGAAGTGATGGAAGAGGAGTAGATTTTGTTTATTGGGACTCCCTTAATGCTTTTGATAATTTCTTTTTTTTCCTGTCTCTATTGTTTATGTATCTTCCTCTTTTTGATGATAGAAAACAAAAGAAAAATTGAATATACATAAATAACATATTCACACACACACAGACTTGTATTTTGCATTCTAATTGGAAGAATGAAAAATTGCAAAGGTTAATGAATATATTGAAGCAGCAATTCCTGGAGCTGGGTAAGAATGGAGAGGAGTTGGAAAGGACTCATAGAGTAACTGTTCTATCCATAGTGTCAGCTTCATTCTTTCTTTCTTCTTGGAATTAGAATCAAATGGTTGTCAAAGGAGCACTAACCCTAACCCTAACCCTAGCCAGAATCCCCTGTAGGTGTGCCTAAATACAGGCATACCTCCTTTTATTGGCTTCTTCCTTAAATCCAAAGCTTCATTTTACAGTTTCTCAATAGGTTTCTTATGACAAAGTTTTACTATGACTCTTTCTTTACATGCAGTCTGCCTACAAGAAATTATTCGAAACTTTCTCAGAATGAAATTCCTGGGATTTAAGGGTCCCTTCATCTTATCTCTATATTTGTTATATTGCAAGACCTTAAATTTAAAAATATATATATCTACTAGGCTATGTACAAATTTACAATTTTAGGCCTGGCAGGTTAGTTAAGGAAAGGCCGTGATTTATTACACCGACACCACTGACATAGGTAGCTAGAGCTCCTTATGTACAATACTCTTAAAACCTCTGAGATATTCATAGCACAGTCTCATTTTACATAGAAAAAAAGTTGGCAAGACCTTGTGGCTAGTCAGAAGTGAGAAAAGACAATGACGAATGGAAATACGTATTGTTTTATGATAACTTTTCTGTTCACTGGAAGAAAACAGCATGTTAATTACTGAATTGAATGTGAACACTAAGTTGTTTTGTAAGACGCTTACTGTGAAGAGCTTAAATAAGAGCAGAATCATCTTTGTTTATAAAATGCAAACTATGAATTCACCTAAACTCATACAATCTATGAGAAACTATCTAAAAATATTCACTTCTATAAAAGATGGGTATTGCTGGTGAGAGAGATTTGATAACTAAATTAATTATACTCCATCATTTGAGCCCATGACATAATAGATGACAACATTAAATGATCAAAATGTATGATTTTTCTGTAAAAACCCTCAAATAAAAAAATAAAATGATTCTGGCAAATTAACTGGAAATACGACATACCTTCTTTTATTGCCTTTCACTTGGCAGATACTGCCTTCTTACAAAGGGAAGATTTGTGGCCATCCTGCATCCAGCAAGTCTATCAGTACCATTTTTTCAACAGCACATGCTAACTTCCTGTCTCTTTGTAATATTTTGGTAATACTCATAGTATTTCAAACTTTTTCGTTGTAGTGATCTTTGATGTTACTATTGTAAATTTTTGGAGCACCATGATTTGTGCCTGCTAAAATCAGAAAATTTAATAAATGTGTGTGTCTGCCTGCTCCACTGACAAGCCATTCTTTCTTCTTTCTCCCTCTCCTCAGGCCTCCCTATTTCCCAAGACACAACAATATTGTATTATAATTAAGCCAGTTAGTAAGTAAATAATGGCCTCTAAGTGTTCAGGTGAAAGGAGAAGCTGTGCATGTCTCACTTTAAATCAAAAGCTCGAAATGATTAAGCCTAGTGAGGAAGGCATGTAGGAAGACGAGATAGGCTGAAGCTAAGCCTCTTGCCACAAACAGTTAGCTAAATTATCAATACAAGAGCAAAGTTCTTGAAATGAAAAATGTTACTCAATTGAACACATGAATGATAAGAAAGTAAAATACCCTTATTGCTAATATGAAGAAACTTCTAGTGATCTGGATAGAAAGCCAAATCAGCCATAGCATTTCTTTAAGCCAAAGCCTAATCCAGAGCAAGATCATAAATCTCCTTAGTTTTATGAAAGCTGAGAGAGGTTAGGAAACTCCAGAAGGAAAGCTGGAAGCTAGCAGAGGTTGAGTCATGAGGTTTAAGAAAAAAAGCCATCTCCGTATGATGAAAGTACAAGATAAAGCAACAAATGCTGACGTAAAAGCTGCAGCAAGTTATTCAGAAGATCTAAGATTCTTGATGAACATGGCTACACTAAGGGACAGATTTTCAATGTAGACAAAACAGTTTTCTAATGTAAGAAGATGCTTTCTAGGACTTTCATAGCTAGAGAGAAGTCAGTGCTTGGCTCCAAAGCTTCAAACAACTGCCCTTCCCTTCCCTTCCCTTCCCTTCCCTTCCCTTCCCTTCCCTTCCCTTCCCTTCCCTCCTCTCCCCTCCCCTCCCCTCTCTTCCCTTCTCCCTCTTCTCTTTTCTTTCTTTCTCCTACCTTCCTACCTTCCTTCCTTCCTTCCTTCCCTCCTTCCTTCCTCCCTCCCTCCGTCCTTCATTTCCCTTTCCCTTCCCTTCTCTTCCCTTCTCTGCCTCTCTAGTTGTGTGAAGGCTGACCCTGTTGTTAGGGGCTGTTGCATCTGGGGATTTGAAGTTGAAGCCAATTTTCATTTACCATTCTGAAAATCCTAGGACCCTTAATAATTATGCTAAATCTACTCTGGCTGTCTTCTATAAATGGGACAACAAATCCTGGGTGACAGCACATCTATTTACTGAATATTTTAAGACCATTTTTGAAGCCTACTTCTCAGCAAAAAATATTCCTTTTAAAATATTATTACCCATTAACAATGCTCCCAGTCACCCAAGAGCTCTGGTGATAATGTACAAGGAGATAAATGTTTTCATGCCTGGTAACACAACATCCATTCTTTGGCCTATGAATCAAGGAGTAATTTTGACTTTCAAGTTTTATTATTTAAGAAATATATTTCATAAGGCTATTGCTGCCATAAATAATGATTCCCCGATGGATCCAGGAAAAGTAAATTGAAAACAGTCTGGAAAATGTTTGCCATTCTAGGTGCCATTAAGAACATTCATGATTCATGGAGGAGAGCAAAATATCAACAGTAACAGGAGTATGGAAGAAGTTGATTCCAATTCTCATAAATGACTGTGAGAGGTTCAAGACTTCAGTGGAGGAAGTAACTGCAGTTGTGGTGGAAATAGCAAAAGAACTACAATTAGAAGTGGAACCTGAAGAAGTGACTGAGTAGCTGCAACCTATGATAAAACTTGAATCGATGAGGGGTTACTTCTCACAGATGAGCAAAGTAAGTGCTTTCTTGAGATAGAATCTCCTCCTGGTAAAGACGCTTTGAACACTGTTAAAATAACAACAAGGAATTTAGAATAGTACATAAACTTAGTTGATAAAGCAGCAGCAGGGGTTGAGAGGATTGACTTCAATTTTGGAGGAAGTTCTTCTACTTGAAGTAAAATACTATCAAACAGTATCACATGCTACAGAGAAATATTTTATGAAAGGGAGAGTCAATCAATCAGAAAAACTTCATTGTCTTATTTTAAGAAATTGCCACAGATACCTCAACCTTCAGCAACCACTACCATGATCAGTAAGCAGCCATCAAAATCAAGGTGAGACACTCCACCAGCAAAAACAGCCTGACTTGCTGAAGGATCAAATGATAGCATTTGCGGCAGTAACATATTTTAATTAAGTTATACACATTGTTTTGTTAGGTGTAATCATATTGCACACTTAATAGACTTAAAAATACAGAGTATAGTGTACACATGAATCTGATATGCGCTGAGAAACCAAAAAATATATGTGACTCTTTTTTGCAATATCCACTTTATTGGGGTGGTCTGGAACTGAACTTGCAATATCTCTGTGGTATGCCTGTATACCAAAGGAGTTCATAATAATTTCAGAAACGTCCTGCTTCAGGGCTGGTAAAGCAGATTCCAAGATTACTGAATTCCATACACATGCCCAGTATTGAGTTGGCAAATCACCTTCTAGGTTGAGTGGCATATTTGACAACTGGAGATCATACAACTATAAAATCAAGGCAAACATTGAAGTCCTTTTCTTCCAGGCTTGTTGAAAAGAAATGAAGACTTGCTCTTTTTTTCGTGTATTCTGGGTTGATGTTTAAGGATTGCAAGGATATCAGCCAACAGAATCTTGTCAAAATTCCTGAATTGATTCTTCATGGCTGTGAGTCCTCATGCTGTGCAGTGTTGGTCACGCTGCAGTGCAGAGCATGGCATGCTTCCCACTGGCAACAGGGTGTTAGACCATTGGCTTCTCTCCAGTACTAACAATCATTGCTACTTCTGGGGAAATTGTGCCACCTTTTTATGCTGCACGAAGTGTCTTAAATAGGCATTTAATTTATTCACTGTAACAGTTGCCTTTGTTGAATAAATATCAACTGCTTATTATAAACCTATTTATTGAAGATGAGCAGCTATATCATAGACACATATCAAATTTATGGTTACTAAATCTCACTTAACATGCTTTGAATATTCTATTGGTCTTTAACACACTGTACCAAGATGACTGTATTTATTCTAACCTTTCAAACAAAAATAGCTGCTATTGAATACAATGTATAATTTTTATTCTCTCAGGCTTATTTACGCAATGTTAAAAACAGTGTGATAGGTACCTACTCTATATTACTTGTAGTGGTTAAGAATTTCAATAAATGTGTTTTTAATATTCATTTGATTTTCAATCAACAGAAATTATCTTATTAAATGTGTGAGATATTTATAATATTTATTGTAATATGTTACCCCAAATTCCTCCTAATCTCCTACTAGCTCTCTTGGGAAGAAGTGGAAACTCTGTTATTAGGAAAAGGATTACTTAATTTGTTCCACAACAAAGCCCTGTAACAGGGCTAATCTGGTTGGTGATTCAATTGACAAATTGGCAGCTAGGATTCTCACCCAAGCAACAATGAACGAGAAAGTTTGCTTTTTTCAAATGTGATATGTTCTCTCATTCAAGAAGCTGTCAGCAGTTGTACATGTTTCTGGTATACTGAATAATTGAATTGGGCCATTTTCAGAATACATCACTAGTGTTTTATTATTATTATTTTGTACTATTGGTTATGAGATGAGTGTAGTCTCTCTTCACTGAGGCTGATGAGGCTTTCAGTTGGCAGCTGACATTTCTAAACCTATCATCATAAGAAAGGGCTACCTAAGATCTGGCATTTCCCATTAAAAAGACTGTGAGTTGAGATATCTGTAATTTGAATTGTTTTCTACTGATTATTTTTTGTTTTCTGATTTTTAAAAATGCTAAAAGATTTTTTTTTTCTTTAATCCGTCTTACTGGATTCCTTTTAAACAAATGAGTTGTAAGAACAAGCAGCAAAATTTATAAACATAGAGTATATAGATTCTAGCTGTCAGAAACCATGTTGTCTATTTGGGGAGTGTTTTAATATCTCAAAAAACAAACTTCTATACAAGATTGGTATTTTAAAATGAAAATTGGAATTGAATAACTAACAGGAAACAAGATATTTTAGGTAAGAATAATCAAGTTAATTTAGAGTCCTATCTGACCCCTGTAATAACCCCAGTGAGGGTAACTACTTCCCAAAGGGCATTAGGATATTTTCATGAGGTCATCAACAACAAATAAATTATTATACATGTTGTTTTAAATGCTTCCAATGAAACATTTGTTATAGTTTTTCTTTTTTTTTTTAATCGTCTGACTCTGTTGATTATCTTCTTCTCTAGACAAGAGTCAGGCATGTTGTAAGCATTGTCTGGGGACTGAGCATTTCCTGGCAAGCCATTCTACAAAGGTCAACAGAGCAAGAGATTATCCCCTATTGGTTATAGAAGCTAACCCATCCACTTCAAAAGAGCCAACAGTTACTTGCTCTTTGTGAAATCAGTTATAATCAATGGGATGTAAAGATTACATTTCTGCCTCTAGTCACACACCCTGTTTCTTTTGCATTAGTATTGATTTAGTCATGAGTCTATTTAACCATTAAAGGCATTACTGTATTCCCAAATCCTGCATTTAAAGAAATCCAGAGTGTCTTATTGAGAATTAAGAAAACAGACGGGTCTATCTCCCTTAAGTTACATTGGATTGGATTATGTTGAAAAAAAATCACCATTAGGTAGTTATTTATGCACATGGAGGAATTGCCTATGATTTTTGAATAAGTAGAATAGTTGTTTCAATTTTGAGATAATAATGATAAAGTAAATAATAATATAGTTATTGATTAAATGAGCCAGTCCTTATAGTGAGCATTTTGTACATTATGCATTTAGTCCTCAGAACAAAGCAGTTTATATACCACTTTGCTGATTAAAAAATGGACACAACTAAGTAATTTATGCAGTCACACCACTATTAAGTGTTGACCCTAATATTAAAACTGGAATCTGTCCGAAGACAAACTCAGTACTTTAACCACTATGCTATACTATTTCCAATACTTTAAAATACATTTGGTGTTCTGAAAATTTAGTTGATTTTACATGACAATAAAAGTTGTTGAAAACCACTTCCTGGTGTGTTACTCAGTGTCTTACAGGAATCTGGCCTTTATCCAGCTTTCTTGAAACATTGAACAGCTAGAATAGACTACTTAATTGTATTTTCCAATGATAATTTCCAGCTCAATAGAAAAATATCCATGTGAAATAGTATTTATCACAACGAGTGAAACCACAGTTACTTGCTTCTCCTGTTACTATTTTTGTTTGTTTCTTCAATAGTTAAACTTGTACTGAAATAATACCAAATGTGTCATGTGTTTACAGAAAAAAGGAAGGAAGGAAAAGAGGAAGGAAGGAAGGCAGGAAGGAAAAATGGAAGGAAGGAAGGAAGGAAAGAAGGAAGGAGATTGAAAGAGAAAGAGAATAAGGAAAGAAAGTAGATGAATTTTGGAGATATTGCTGCATCCTAGCATATGTTTTAATTCTTGAGGTCATTCTTTGAATATATGACTTGACTGTTTATGGCTATTTGCCTCTATTATTGCATGTTTGCAAAAATTAGTGAAAACAGATTTTAAAATAAAAATAAATTATTGACTCATGCCAAATATGTATTTGGTATTGACAAAGAAACACATTAAGAGCTAATTTCTTTTAATTGAATGTTTATTCCCTAGTTGGCATGAATCCATCTACTAATAGGTTCAATAATTATGTGAATGCATGTGTTAAATTTACATGAATAGCTCTATTGTTGGGAAAAAAATTAACCAAATGTCCACAACACTGCCTTATCTGATAGTTTACAGTAATTCTGAAGGAGAATCAGTAGAGACACTGAAACAATGAAATATCTGAATATTAACAATGTGATTTTGTATCAAATGCATTTCAGAATCTGAGTGAATGAAGAATATGAACAAGGTAAGAAGTCCTTTTTAGGTTTTGGGCAAAATGGAAGTTCCGAAAAAAGACAAAAATATACAAGAAAATTTATTTGGGAAGTGCATATGTAACTCAAGAGTTGACAAGTCATCTAATAGAGTTTATCTTTTTTTTTTTTCTTTTTTTGTTGCCTGAACCAGATGGCCCCTCCTTAATTAAAATGAGTGCATGGTTCCTAAGCGTTCATTGCAGTCTCCCCACGGCCCAGTTGTACCACAAATGATTCTCACTTCTGGGAAAATATATTGTCTTCCTACATAACAAGAACCTTTGAAGCAACCTTCCTTGCAACTCAGTCTCCTTCTTTTTCTTAGTCTAATTATCTTTCAAAAATAATCAGAATTGTAATTTAAATATTACTGTACATAATTAACCACACTGGTTGACAGAGAATGAGAAATTGTGGCTCCAGGCAAGCATCAAAATTAATATATACAATTGGGAATACATCTTGTCATGAAGGAATGTCATCTGTCTAGTATGCAGAGAGAAGCTGAGCTGAGCAGTCCGGGCCCTCCTCTGACCGGACCACTATCTTGGGTAAGGTTCATGAAATCCCATGCACAGTCTGCCCAGTCCTACTCTTTCTGATGCTTTGTTTTCTGTTTTTCTTGGTGAAATTTATCTGAAACTCCCCAATGACCACCTCTTTCATTTTCTTAGAAGTCTCTGGCTTCTTTTAGGTGTCAGCATTTGTAGGTAATTTTTTGCTCTTACTGTTTCTATTTTAGCTTTATGGCCAGCTGTGAAGGGTTCTCAGGTCTGGCTCTTTCCCAGGCATATTGTAGAAAGGTGACTTTGCTGTGAACCCTATATTTTAATGCACTGGGGAGGATGTAAAGGCAAATAAGCTGTAATTAAATCTTTGTGTGCCACAGGGCCAAGTATCATCTGAAGGCTGCTGAGTAGTGAGACTGAGCTAAAACGCTGGTTCTTACAAAAGAAACAGGCACCCCATGCATGGCAAGTAGGTTCTTTCTGGTTTTCACCAAAAATTGGGCTTATCAAGATTTCTGAGATATTGTTGTCTTTCAATACCTTTCAGCTAAAGGACCGTGTTGGGCCGTGTAGAAATGACGGATGTCAAAATGATGCCTCTCAATTAGGAATTACCAGGATTTGCCCTCTGAAATTAATTTTAAAGGAAAATATATCATTCTTTCTTCATTTTTTAAGAATGCAAAAAGCAACCCTAGGCTGTAGCCCAGATTTCCATAAGAAGCAAAAGGAATCAGCCGAAGTATTAGTTGAAGAAAGGGGGATAATAAGACAAGGAAAGAAATGAGAATTAGTGATGATTTCACAATCAAGTAGAGTCTTTTGGTTGCCCTCATTGTTAACTTCGTGGACTTTATAATAACATTTTGCCCACGTTTGCATCTTCCCTGCTGGTACAGCATGCTTACTCTTATGGTCTCTATTCTTTTTGGTGGTGGTTGTTATTTTGTAATTCCCTTGTGTTGGTTTTTTCCTTCAGAAGAGGCATAATGTAATGGATCCATTCACCAAATTTTTTAATTTGGTCCATTGTTTCTACCATGAAAGGAAAGCTGAATGCTGACATTTTTCATCAAAATCCTGTGCACCTTTACTGAAAGCGAAAGGAAGATAATGGCTCTGGCAGCTATTTTCTAATAAGGTCTTCCCCTTAATGGCCTTAGAAAGTAAATTAGAAAACATGGCTGCAGATTGTGTTTCTTGATCGGATGCATTTTTCTTGCCCAAAGGATGTAGATGCTAGGCAGCATTGCCTCAATTAGATGCCATCTTCTTCCTCAGAAATGGAAACTTTTATGTAGCTTTCACTTCAAACTGCACAGGAATGTGGATGACTGCATCTAACTGTAAGCAAGTCTGATAATAAGCTGAGCTGATGATGGAAACAACCATTTGTTACGTTTGCCTTTGATTGTAAATAGCACTAAATGTCTCTTTTCTTCCAATGTTTTCTCATAATTAAGATGTATTTGTTTAGAACTCAGAAAACATTTATTTATCTTTCTTTTTTTAAAACAGAAGCAGCTATAATAGATGACTATTTTTCCAGTATTTAGCAACCAATTTTACAGATAATTAAATTACTCTAACAAGATTAATCAACTTTTAATATGAAACTGCAATGTTGATTTCATTGTATATGTATTTTATGCTACTCTCATATATGCCAACTAGAAGTTTATGTATATTAAAATACCTATACCCACTTGCACCCATGGCTATTAAACAATTAACCCACTTTTCATGGGTAATCAACCCACAATAATTTGGTTTGGGTGTTCATTACCCAGATTAATTCAAATAAAAAAGACACAGTGAGGCAGAAATTGGATAAGTGGATACTATCTAATCCCAACTGTCTTAATTTTCCATAGGGAAGTCTGAATTGGATTTTGACAAAATACCTCTCTTCATCACAACTCCTCCAATCAAATACAGTGTGATTTTTTTTCTATTTCTTAAATTATTCTTCCATGAGTTGTATGTAGTTAATAGTCTTCAAAATTCTGAAGGACTAAGTTATAAAAATCTCCAACTCCTCCACATCCAAACCCTACTCAATTAAAATTTATTTTATTTACATATATTCATATACATAATATACAAAACAATAAACATAAGACAGTGAAGCCTTCTTAAAGGTATAATGAATTGACTTTAAATTTTTAGCAAAAAAAAATTATAAAATCTAGCAATGATGCTCAGTTCTTCTGATTTTTTTTTCCTTTTATAGCCCCCAGCTGCTGTCAGTTAATCAAGGGCCAAAAAAACTCAAAGAACAATATGTGTCACCTCAGGGTATTTGATTTCTTTCATAATTTAACTCCTGCTTAAAAGGCTAAGACATATGTATCTTTATATGATAATCAGTACCTGGGAAGATTAGGATTTTTTATATAATTGGATCTATTCACATATAAAAATATAATTGAAAATTACCCAAATATTCAAACTAAGGGAATTTAAAATAAATTTTGGTATGCCCATGCAGTATGCATACTCATTTAAAGTGATGTTTTTGAAAACTGTTTAATGACATGGACAATGCTTATGTGTTTCTTCAGTGATTCTTAACCCTCGCTACACTTTACAGTCAGCTAGGGTGCACGTAAAAGAATAAATATGAATAGCGCCACCTCCAGGGATTCTGATTTAATTGGTCTTGACTGGGATCTGAGGTTAAGTGTATTTTAAAATCACAGAGGATTATTATTTTCCATTAAAATCATGATGCCAACTTGTAAATATAGTATACAGTATTTTTAAAATACTCCAAATGTTCTTGTAGGCAAGAAGGAGATCTAGAAATAAATGTTTTCAAATAATGTGTTGTTGAACTTAGGTAATGCAACTTTGAATAATAATTATTTTTGATTTGGATATATTTTCACACTGGGTATGTGTTTGTTGAGCTTAAATTTATTTAAAATGAAATTAAAGGCAAATAGTATTCCAATGTATATTTGAAAAAGGAATATCTTAGAGATATATACTTAGACAAATTCATCAGAAATATACTGGCATAAAGGTTTATTAGTTGATATAATCTTCTTTCTGCAGATCCACATACACAAGCACCCAGTCTCTCGTGTTTAGACCATTCATTCACACATCAAAGTATGATGTTACTCTTTGAAGGACTGAGTCATACCCTTTCACATATATCTTTGTCAGAACATAGGAAGCCACATAAGTGAGCATTATATGCAGAAAAACACTGGTGGATAAGCACATAGATGGTTTTCAATCCTAGCTGTTCTACCTGGAGTGAGCGTTACATTCTAAGACACAGAAAACAACCCGAGAAGAAAGCTTCAGAGAAATATTAGGAGAGTTTAAGGATAGCACTCAAGTCAAATCTTTTTTTCTCCTATTTTAAGTTAAAGACACTTATAAAGAATTTTCTTTAAGAGTAATGTAATGCAGATGCATAAATATTTTGTGCATAGCATGAATATTATGTTCTGTAACCACAATTAAGTCTTCTGGGTTTTATTCAGTAATTTAAAAAATAAAGCCATTTTTGTTGTGGTGGTGATTAGTTTTATGTGTCATCTTGACTGGGCCATGGGGTGCCCAGGCATTTGGTCAAACATCATTCTGAATGTATCTGTGAAGGTGCAGATTAAAAGTTGACTCTATGGACTGAGTAATGCAGATTGTCCTCACTGATGTGGATGGGCCCCATTCAATCAAGTGAAAACCTGAATCAAACAAAAAGCCTGAGTAGGAGGGAATTCCTCCTGCCTGATTACTTTGAGTTGGAACATAGGTCTTCTGATTTAAACTGAAACAATTCTTCTTGGGTCTCAAGTCTTTCAGCTTCCAAACCAATTTATACTATCAGCTTTTCTGGTTCTGAAATCTTTGGTCTCAGACTAGAACTATATATTAGCTCTTCCGTGTCTCCAGTTTGCTGAATGAAAATCTTGGGGGTTCTCAGCCTCTGTAATTGTGTGAGCTAATTCCCTATTACACACACACATACCCTATTGCCCTATTGGACTGTTTCTGCAGAGGACTATAAACTAATGTCTAATGATTAATACAATTAGTATAGTCATGAAAAATTATTTACTATGCAAATAAATAGTAAAATAGTGTGACTGGATTTTAGTTTAGTCTATGAGTTGAATATTACTCATCTTAGGCAACTTGAAAGAGACTGTTTCAAATATTAAAGCCTTACACAATTTTTACTTCTACTGAATTGCTTCATACGATGCAAAATTTTAGTTTCATATGTAGACCATGATTGCTTAGTAAATCCTTTAAAAAAAAAGGACACTGGAATTTCTAATGGCTTTCATTTTTTTTCTGTGTTTTTATAAGGACCACAAGTCTTCCCCAAAGCCTCAAGAATATTCACCTCTAATTGAAAATCTACTTATTTCCTGAAGACATTCTTCCCAGAGTCCCTTGGCTGTATGTTTTCTATACAAAAGAATTGATTTCCAGTTTTAGTGCATAGCTACTATTCTCATGCCTCAATTTCATAGCATTCCTGAACTAGATCCACTGATCCTGGACTCAGTATCTCCAGATTTTGGATATTCTTACAATATTGATTCTACATATTCTCCAAGAACTCTTTCCCAAAGTATTTTTAGGGAGATAGTTTGGCAATAACACTCTTAAAAAAACCAGACAGTGTGTTTTCTTTATCTTTTTGGTGAAATATAATGTTTCTGAGTACACAGTGTTAGGATGATTTTTTAATTCTTTCTTGCCACTTTAAAGACATTGCTCTGATGCCTATTGGTTACTTACATTATAGCTGTTGAAATTGTATTTTTTATTCATCATTCTCAAAGAGACTTTATTTATTTATTAATCTATTTATTTTTGAGAGATGGTCTTGCTCTGTTGCCCAGGCTGGGGTGCAGTGGCATGAACATGGCTCACTGCAGCCTCAACCTCGTGGGCTCAAGCAATCCTCCCAGCTCAGCCTCCCCAGTAGCTGTGATAACAGGTTCATGCCACCATACCTGGCTATTTTTTTTTTTTATTTATTTTTTTAGAAACAGGGTCTCTCCATGTTGCCCAGGCTGGTCCTGAACTCCTGGGCTCAACTGATTCTCCTGCCTCAGTTTCCCAAAGTTTTGAAATGGCAAGTTTGAGCCACCATGCCTCACTCTTGGAAGGATTTTAAACATTTGAGAATGGGAGCAGGGAGCTATTCTGATGTTTAGTATAAATCAGTATTGATTTGAATCTGTTTTTACTTATTCCACTTAGAATTCATTGGCATTTTTGAAATTGAAAGTGGATTTCTTAATTGGTTCTGAAAAATTCTCATCTATTAACTTCCTGGACATCGCCTTTTCTCCATTCTCTTTCTCTTTTCTATTCTTCTGTGACTTTGATTACAAATAAATTATGTCTTTGGACTCTCGTCTCTTTGCTTCCTGTTACTTCTGTAATCTCTTTTTTATATTTTTCATCCATTTGATTTCTTCTACTGCATTGTTGGTTTATTCTGCTACATATGATAGTCACAAATTCTCTAGACAGCTGTGTCTACTCTGATTCTTAAATCTTATACAATGTTTCTAACCTCAATGATTGTGTAATTTATTTCCAGTAGTTTTATTTGATCTTTTTTTCAAATCTGCTTAAGCATTTCCGATAGTCTCTGATTCCTGGCTCATGTTTTGGACTCCATCATTTATTTCTTTGAATATTTTTGTAAATACTTTATGTTTTGTGTTTGATGATTCTAATATCTGAAGCCCTTGGGGATCTAAATCTAATATTTATTGTTTCTGCTTTTAATATTTTTCTCACTCATGGTGATTTATTTCCTTGTGTGCTCGATATTTTTCTTTCTATTGTGAGTTCATACTTACCTGGACTTAATCCATAAAAATCCCATGGAGCCTAAATTGACAGGCTTCCCTCTTGAGTGTAAATGTGTTTGTTTCCATTGAAATAATATGTTTTTAATTCGATCTATTATCTTGGAATTTCTTAGACTATAGTCTTTTCCTGGTCACTATAATAAACAGACTCACATGAGATTAGGCCTATAATCATAATTCTCAGAGCAGGCTCTTACTGCCATTTCTGTTATTAATTTCCCAGCTGTACCTTGGCAACCGACATGCTTTCTCTTTAGTTCTCCTTGCTACAAACGGAATATATATAGCATCATCACCTTCAATGAAAGGGAGACACTATTGAGGTATCTAACTTTGTGTGGTGAAAAGGAATCTTCTCCTTCATCTCCTTCCCCTACCTTTTAGGGATCAGAATCTCATCTAATTTTTCCCAAGTGTTATACTTAACACACAACTGTAGCTCTTAGTGTCCATTTTCACCCAGGGGTACCACACCTTCCATGTTCATTTAAAACTCTGGCTTCAGAATTCTGCTTTTTTTTTTAGTCCCCAAGAAATTAATTTTCTTATTTTGACATCAGCACATTTAAAGAAAGCTTGTTATAATTTACTAAGGGTTTTGGAAATGGAAGGTTTTTCAAATGATCTGTCTCCTATAATGGTACCTTATGGAATCATTAATACTCTTTCTACACATGAGTGGCCTTAGAATAACTGTTCATTCTTCTCTAGAAAGCACAGCCCTTTATGTACTTGAACGTAGCAACTGAGATTGAACCCTTTATATCTTTGTGTGTGTGTGTTAGTCATCCTCCTGACCTGTTCAAAATTTCCCATTTGACATCATTTCAAGTCCACTTAACATACTGAACTATTACCTCTGAACACATTTCAGTTGGCTCTGTCTATATTTCAATAACTGAGAAACACACTATAGGTAGGTCCTGACAAGAACAAAGCAGAGTATCATGGTCACCTCCCTCAATCTCTTTCATTAATATAGCTTAGGAGTAAGTTTACTTTTTCATGCGCAGTAACATAACATTTCTCTTGTGTTTTGTGGTCTCTTAAACCCTTATGTCTTAGATCATTGCTAATCCACACTTTCCCTTTTCATACTTGTAGAATTGTTTTTACTAAACCGAATGCCATCACTTGATATTTGTCCTTATTAATCTTCATTTTATTGGGTTAAAGTCACTGTATTAGGAGTCTAGTATGAACTTATTTGTTATCTTTCCTAGCTTTAAAGTATTAGCAGTTATTCGATATTTTGTATTCTTCCATGTATTTTCTTCGGTTAAATTTCATGAATATATTTCAACATTTAATTTTTTATTCCAAATTTCAATTTCCCACCACCAAAGATGTTTCCTAAACCTGTATGTGTGTGTGCGTGTGTGTAAGTGTGTGTATGTGTGTGCTGTCCTTGCAATAGATTATTAAAGATGAAATATTACATCAAGGTGAAGACTACGGACTCTGGATAGAAATGTAAAAGAAAGAAGATATGCATGTAAATGTAAGAAACACAGGCTGGATTAAAATGCAAATTTGCTTTAAATTGTGTGACTCCCTACAAGTATGTGCTGGGTTGTCTGGTTAAAAATTAATTTAATTACTTCTAACATACATTTAAGTGTCTTTTAAAAATATGACACAACACTGAGGTTAGAAGTTGCAGAAAATTGGCTTCATCTCTACCAATCTTTGTCAAACATTCTTTTCTCTCATTACTGCAATTAATTTGGTCAATAATTTTAACTTATGAATTACAAAAGAAAATTTAAACCAAAACATAATTTTCTTTAACTGTATACATTAAAATAACAAAAAGAAGGAATCTTATTTATTCCCCAATTGCATTGGTATTTACTGAGAACCTTCTCCATTGCTGATACTATTCTAAGTAGTGGAGATGCAGCATTTAAAATCCCTGTCCTCGTGGAGCTTATGAGAAGCCAGGTAATAAACAGTCACATACTGAATAATTAATGCAAATATATAGTGTGTCAGCTTGGAGGAAATACCATGCATGATAAAAGAAGGATGGGATGGTGAAATGGTGATATTTTGGGAATAGAGGGCTTGTAATTTTAAATTCATTGTTTAGGAAAAGCTTCATTGGAAACAAAATGGCATTTGAGCAAAGACAATGTAGCTGAGAGAGTGGGTATGCTTAAATGTGGAGAAACACAAGTTCAAAAGCTTTAAGGCATGAGAATATATGGAGTATTCCAAGGTATCTGGAATGGAGTAGGCAAGGAAGAGATTGTTATAATATTATATGAGGTTGAAATGGCAGGGATGAAATATGGCTAGATTCTCATTACATTTTGAAGGGAAAACAAACAGGATTTATCATCAGATTGGATTACCCATGTGAATGAAAGAGGAATCAATGATGAAACTGAAATTTTTGACCTAAGTACCTGTAATTATAAAGTGGCCATTCAATTGGATGGGAAAAGTTGTAAGATATTTATGCTTGTTGGTGGAAGATCAGGAGTTTATATTAGAAATGCTGATTTTGGCATGTCTATTAGACATCAAGTAGAGATACTAGATGAGTAGTTGGATATCTGGGTGGGGAGTTCAGGTGACCTATGTTGTCTATTGCTGCATAACAAACTACCCCAATTTAGTGGCTTCCAATAATAGTTTGTTACTACTTCTCACAATTCTGTACATTGTCTGTGCTCAGCTTAGTGGTTCTTGTTTTGAGTCTCTCGTAGCTGCAGTTAAATGAAGACAGAGACTAGAGTCATTTGAAGGCTTGACTAGACAGGTGAAGGACCCATTCACATGGTGTGCAGTCCATGCTAGCTGTAAGCTAGGATTCAGCCAGGGCTATTTATAGAGCATCTACACGTGATCTTTCCTTGTGGCTTTGGCTTGCATGGAGGCTGGGTTCCAAGAAAGAGATCCCAGGAGCAAGGGATTGGTCCAAATGCAAGCTATAAGGCTTCTTATAGCCTAACTTCGGAAGTTACACAGCCTCACATCTGCTGTATTCTACTTGTTGAGAGTAATTTCCAGGGTGGGCCCAGATTCATGGGGAGAGAGTTATGCAAGAATGAGAATATCAGTAGAAGTGGCTCAGGAAAGGCCATTTTTAAAGGTTAGCTACTACAACATGATATACAGATTGAGTGTCATAAAGCATATGGATGGCATTCATTCATAAGACACGATGAAATCAATAAGGCTGTAATACAGAGAAAAGAATAGGACTCCCAGTGGAGGGAGCCCTGAAACACTTTAAGATTTACGGGTTGAGGAAGAAGAAGAAACAAGTAAAGAAGATGAGAAAGAAAGGCCAAAGAAATAGGAGAGGAAAAAAAAACAAACAAACAGGAGAGTGTAGTGCCTGGATGCCAAAGCCATAAGAAGGATGTTACCAATTATGGCAAATGTTGCTGACAGTGCAAGAAGTTGTCAGATAAGACTTGGCCACCCCAGCATGAAAGCCATCAGTATAGCTTCAGTGGAGTCATGAGGAAGAAAGCTTATTCGGATGTTTTCATGAGCCACTTTGATGAGAAGAGCTAGAGGTAGTCAGTCTAGATCGCTTTTTAAAAAATGTTTATATTACAAGGCAGAAGCAAAGGGAAGTATTTGGTTGAGGGGATCAGGAAGTCAAAAGATGAGTTTTTCCTTATAAGGGTATGTTTATACGCTAACAGAAATTATACAATGCAGAGAGAAAAATTGAGAATCTAAACAGGCTAAGCAGAATTGTTGGTTCTTTGTCCTTAAGTAGATGAGAGGACACTCATGGAAGGATGACCTCAGATTTGCAGTGTGAAAAGTTCACGCAAAATAACAGGAAGGAAGACAGGAAATATGGACCTTGATGGAGATTGGAGGATAACTGAAGTGGTAGGAGATTTCGGAATTATCTTCTGTTTGCTGGTGTTTTCTCAGTGAAATTGCCAACCAGATCATCACCAGAGAAACAGAATGTGGAATGAAGTGCAGGAGTTTGAGGGCAAGAAGAAATGTGAAATAGTTATTAGAGAGTGAGGGAGACAGTGTGATGACAGTGGACTTGGGACATGTAAGATTATAAGGCAATAGTAAGAATAGGCCTGTAATATAATTTATAGAGACAGATATTTTATAGTTTTATAGAGCAATAGATAGAGATAGAAATGTTGGTGGGGGAAAGAGAGAAAACCTGTCACCACATTCAGTGGGGGTAACATTTTCTTTTTAAGCCGTAAAAAAATATATACGGGCAAAATTTTAGTCTCATATCAGAGCAGAGAAAATTATGTGCACTACAAGAATTGGTTGGAATATCCTTTCTAAAGAATCAAAAATACAGTTGTAGAGTTTTATTACTTTTACAATCTATATTCTTAAAAGCCCTCAAAAGAGGATTTGGAAAAGGAATAGCTGAAAATATATTGAAAAAAAAGTTATTACGGTTAAAACCTTCAGCTTTTGCCTAAAACTATGAAATCACATGAATGAGTTGCTTTCTCTATATTTAATGACATACATAAGTAAGGACAATTGCTTCAGAAGTACTGTGCTAGGCTATTCTTGCACTGCTATAAATAAATACCTGCGATGGCATAATGTATAAAGAGGGTTAACTGGCTCATGGTTCTGCAGGCTATATAGGAAGCATAGCAGCTTCTGCTTCTGGGGAGGCCTCAGGAAGCTTTCAACCATGGCAGAAGGCAAAGGGAGAGTGAAGCATCTAACATGGTGGGAGCAACAAGGGAGGTGGTGCTACACAGTTTTAACCAAATATCGTGAGAACGAACTCACTATCGCAACAACAGTACCAAGGGGGATGGTGCTAAACCGTTCTAGAGAAACTGCCCCCATGATCCAATCATCTCCTACCGGGCCCCACCTCCAACATTAAGAATTACAATTTGACATGAAATTTGTTAGGGACACATATCTATACCATATTAGACACATACTTATATAGAGAGATAAACTAGTTTAAAATTATATAATAAAATATACTAGGTATCTTACTTCAAACGATGGTAAAAAATAGTAAAAGCTTTTCAAAGCCTGGAAACATGACAGTATGAGAACATTAAATAAACACCAATAGCCATAGCAATCCTGCAAATGGGTTTAGTTTTTGTAGGTTTTTTTTGTCTGAAATTTTAGTGTCTATTACAATTTTTTGGAAAGAAATGATTTTTACAGGTAGCTTAAACTTTACATTAAATACAATATTTTTTCGTGTAGAAGATTTAGACAATTTCTGAATATGTTTAATGCATTCATTCAAAAACTTATTACTAAGAGCCTATTTGTTCTAGGCACTGTGCTAGATGCCAGATATTCGTGAGAAATAAAAGCAGGCTTGATTTCTCCTCTTATGAAGCTCATAAACAAAAGCACGCAAAAGAGCATGAAAAATTATGTTTGCTCGCATTACTCAAGGATTAGTCAAAACAAAGAATTTGGTGTGTTTCAATGGGATAGACCTGCTCACTGGTCTGATAACATGACTCCAGCACCTGTTAATTTCTGATTTTTTTTTTAATTACAGCCTTTCTAGTGGATGTGTGATATCTCATTGTGGTTATGACTTGTATTTCCCTAATGACAATCATACTGAGCATTTTTTATATTCTTATTGGCCATTTTTATGCTTCTTTGGAGAAATGTCTATTCAGCGCTTTTGCCCAATTTTAAGTTGAATTGTTTGCCTTTTTGTTGTTGAGTTGTGAGAATTCTTTATATATTCTAAACGTAAACCCTTATCTGATGTACAATTTTAAAATATTTTTTCTATTCTGTGGATTGTTTTCTCACCTTTTTGATAATGTTCTTTCATATGCCAATGTTTTTAATTTTGATGAAGTTCAGTCTATTTTTTCCTTTTGTTGCTCATGTCTTTGTTGTCATATTGAAGAATTCATTGCCAAATTCAAGGTCATGAAGATTACTCCAACGTTTTCTTCTAAGAGTTTTATGGTTTAATTCTTAGGTTTTGGTCACTGACCTATTTGAATTAATTTTTTATAGAGCCCAAGATAAGGTTCCACTTCATTCTTTTGTGTATGGAAATCCAATCATCTCACACCAGCTGTTGAAGAGATTATTTTTTCCCCACTGAGTGAAAAACAAAATCCATTGCCTATAGATATATAGGTTTATTTTGGACTCTCAATTTTTTTTGGTTCATATGTCTATCATTATAGCAGTACTTCCCTATTTTAATTACCATACCTTTGTAGTAAGGTTTGAAATCAAGAAGCACAGGTCCTCCAATTTAGTTTTTCTTTTTCAAGATTGTTTTAGCTATTTGGAGCCCCTTGCCATTCTCTGTGAATTTGAAGATCAATTTTTCCATTTATGCAGAAAAATCTGCTAGAATTTGGAGGGAGATTGCATTGCCATTGTATATGGCTTTGGGTATTACTGCTATCTTAACAATGTTAAGACTTCTTATCCATAAGCATAAGCTATGTTTCTATTTATTAATATTTAGGTGTCTTTTAATTTATTTCAGCAATATCATGTAGTTTTCAGCACATGAGCTTTTCCCTTTTTTGATAAATTATTTCTAGGTTTTTATTCTTTTAGGTGCTATTGTAAATGAAAGTGCTTTCTTAATTTTCTTTATGAATTAGTCACAGGAAGGGGAATATCACACTCTAGGGACTGTTGTGGGGTGGGGGGAGGGGGGAGGGATAGCATTGGGAGATATACCTAATGCTAGATGACGAGTTAGTGGGTGCAGCGCACCAGAATGGCACATGTATACATATGTAACTAACCTGCACAATGTGCACATGTACCCTAAAACTTAAAGTATAATTAAAAAAAAAGGAAAAAAAAATGAATTAGTCATTGCTGGTGAGGAGAGACTAGTCATTACTGCATGCTGAACTTGTACTCTAAAACTTTGCTCAATTTATTTAATAGTTCTAGCAGCTTACTTGTGAATTATTTATAATTTTCTATATGTAAGACATATATAAGGCCATATCACATGTGAATAGAAATAGTTTTATTCTAGTTTATTTTCCTTTTATTGTTTTTTCTTATTCAGTTGCTCTGGCAAGAACTTCCAGTACAGCGTTGATGAGCAGTGGTAAAAGTGAGTATCCTTGTCTTGTTAAACTGTGGATTATTAGGACATATTATTAACCTAGGAAAATTTTTAAAGTTTTCATAAGTAAGGACTGCGAGTATATATATGTGTGTGTGCATGTGTGTGTGTTTGTCTATAGTAAGCTAGCCGTCACAAATGACAATCCTCAAGCACTCTTTGGCTTTCTGTAATAAAATTTGTCTCATTTTGTTTTATTTCTGTTTTTTTTTTTCAGCCTATAATGTTATAGGATGGAGAGGTTGATTGACCCTCTTTCAGCCTTAATCTCTGCCAACTTTGGCTTCAAAGGCTACAGAGGCAGGGGAAAAGAAAACTAGAAAATTTTGAGAGATGTTTTTACAGGTTATGACTGGATGATGTTGCATCAGTTTCATCCACAGAACTGTCACATAGCCTCAATTCACCTGGAAGAGAGGCTGAAAAATGTAATTGCACTATGGATAATAATCACGGTATTGTAAACATGTAACATTTTTTTCCTGCCACAATACATATTAATACTATTCAGGTCCACACAATCACACAGATATATTTTGCTGGCATACATACTGTTTATACTCTGCATGTTTTTTTTTCTGCATTAATCTCTGGAAGGCAGCTTCTTTTCCTGTTAACCCTTCCCCAGTGAATATATTCTCACTCTAACCACAACAGACTACTCCTTTTTCTCAACATGAAGTTCTGTCACACATTTTACATAATCTTTTTTGCCATAAAAATTCCCTTTTTAAACTATTAGGTTAAGTTCAGATGTACATGTGCAGGTTTGTTATAGGGGTAGACTCGTGGGGGGTGGTTATATAGGTAAACTCGTGTCATAGGGGTTTGTTGTACAGATTATTTCATCACCCAGGTATTAAGCCTGGTACCCAGTAGTTATTTTCCTGATCTTCTCCCTCCTCCCATCCTCCACCCTCCAGTAGGTCCCAGGGTCTGTTGTTTCTTTGTGCCCATGTGTTCTCATCAAAAATGCCCTTTCTGGCCGGGCGCGGTGGTTCACGCCTGTAATCCCAGCACTTTGCGAGGCCGAGGTGGGCGGATCACGAGGTCAGGAGATGGAGACCATCTTGGCTAACACAGTGAAACCCCATCTCTACTAAAAAAATACAAAATATTAGCTGGGCGTGGTGGTGGGCGCCTGTAGTCCCAGCTACTTGGGAGGCTGAAGCAGGAGAATGGCGTGAACCCAGGAGGCAGAGCTTGCAGTGAGCCGAGATCACGCCACTGCACTTCAGCCTGGGCGACAGAGCAAGACTCTGTCTCAAAAAAAAAAAAAAAAAATGCCCTTTCTTTCATCTTCACTTGCAAATATCCTATTTATCATTCAAAACTTAACTCTCATATCATATTTTCTGTACAATTAGCCTAGACAACATAAATCACTCCCTTACATCTTCAGAGCACTTACACAACCATGAATAATAATATGTACAACATTTACCGGGCACTTACCATGTGACAGGCACAATGCTGTATGTTTTACAGGCTCATCTGTGTTAATCGTCAAAATAACTACATAGAATAAGTAAAATCATAATTATTTTCTCCAGTGTGGAAACTGAGATTTAGAGAGATAAGGTAATTTATTTAAGGTAAAACCTGTCCAAAGTCCATAACCTTAACAATTATTCAACATGGACTCATATTGTTCTGTCATCGCCTTACACTTTTTTTTTGCTTTGTTTAAACTAGGAGTGTAGTCATGAGTTGCTGGAGGGAATAGCTACATGATCCATTTTGTGTCCCCAGATCATATTACAGGAATACCACTGCTTTTTCCTCACTACTAGAGATTAATTGCCGGCCTATTATTTCTGTGACATATATTACTAACCTTGATCTCTTTGGAAGAAAGTGTTACAAAATCAGCAACAGCTCACATTTTATGATATCTATAAAAAATTAAGGGCTCTGAAGAAAAATATGGGCAACATGTTCTTGTTCCTACATAGATTATCTTAATGAATTATTCCCCTATTCAGTCAAGCAGAGACTGGTCTAGCAACATATACTCAAACTCCTTGTCAGTGGCTATGTATCTAGGAAATATAAGCTAATTTAGGCATTGCCAAACAAATATAATTAGAAAGAGAACTCTTTCAAAGACAGGGACAAATTATGTTTGAAAATTTCAATGTTTTGCATTATCTGCACCACTGCCTTCTCCATTGTAATGATTTATTGAGATCTAGTTTTACAGAGAATAACTAATCCTTATCATCAAAAGTGAACTGTGTCAGAGAAGCAGTGGTCATGTCAACCTGCCACCACCAATTAGAACTTATTTGTTTTAGTGGATTCTTTATCCAACTATTATTCTACGTAATAGCAAATCATATTTCTCAAACATAAAACCTATGAGTGGCCTCATAGGTACATGCAAGTATTAATTAAAAATCTTTGGAATTATGTCTCTCAACTTTGATTTAGCGATTCTGTCTTAAATCAGTTACATCTCATTAAAAACAACAGAATAGCAAGTATCCAAGTTTCTCTCATAATTCAGACGTTCTGTTTTATATGTCAGTAGTTCTTAAAGGCCTATTTGAAGATCAGCTGTTACAGAATCCCTAGACAACAGTCATACTCACACATACACCACACATGCACACACACACACACGAATATATATGTAGTACATGTAATTTGTATAAAACTACATATACACACATATACACATATATACATGTGTTTGCATATCAAACATGTATATACTGAATTCTGAATTTGAGGTGGGCTTTAAGAATTTCTTTAAAAATTATGTGTTGAAATTCATAAACACAACTTAAAAATAATTAGTTCAAAGATTTATAGTAAAAAGCAAATGTTCTCTGATCCATACCTCAAAAGAAAGTATCTAGTTCTCTGTCTTTTTTCTCCTTTTTTTGTTTTTAAGACAGAGTCTTGCTCTGTCACCCAGGCTGGAATGCAGTGGCACAACCTTGGTTCAGCACAATCTCAGCTCACTGCAACCACCTCCCAGGTTTGAGCGATTCTCTTGCCTCAGCCTCCCGTGTAACTAGGATTACAGGTGCCTGTCATCACACCCGGCAAATTTTTGTATGTTTAATAGATACAAGGTTTCACTGTGCTGGCCAGGCTGGTCTCGAACTGGAGACCTCAGGTGATCCGCCGGTCCTGGCCTCCCAACGTGCTGGGATTACAGGCATGAGCCACTGTGCCAGGTCTAGTTCTCTGCCTTCAAGTTTTAATAAGAGAGCATGATTCCTTGGTCATTTTTAGTAATTTGTTTAATTTTGAATGTGACTAAAAATACTAGATCAAATTGATCTCTGGCCAATTGAATTGCAATGAATAAATCCATCTTGAGCCTTTAAAATATATCAATCTCTATATTTTAGAGAAGCAATCGGATTAATTTATAAATGAATTCCTTAGTAGTGTATGCACTCTCATTTCTGAGAAACCTACTCTAATTTTATGTCTTCAAATAGTCATTAAAATTGTTTGCGACTGAATTATATGACATGTTCCATTATAGCTTTGATGGACATGTTAAAGCTTAATGATTAATACTATGATTAATGCATGGGTGGTGCTATTTACACTGATGTCATGTGTCACCATATACACATTAATTAATAAAGTAATTTTGAGCAAATTTTTTAATGAGATGTTGTAGTTTGATATATAGTTATCATTCAAAAAACATAGCCCGATTGAAGATGAAGAACAAAGTTGGATGACTGATATTACCTGACTTTAAGACTGACTGACTATAAAGCTACCATAATCAAGACAGTGTGCTATTGGTGAAAGAATAAACACAGATTAATGTAACAGGACAGAGAGCCCAGAAGTAGAACCACATCAATTTTGTTAACATATTTTTGACAAGAGAGCAAAATGTCCAGTTGATCCAGCACCATTTATTAAAATTATGGGTCTTTTTAATAAGTGGTGCTGGAACAGCTGTACATTCATATGTAAAAAAAAAAATGAATCCAAACATAGACCTTACACCTTTCACGCAAATTAACTCAAAATGAGTCACAGATCTGAAGGTAAAACACAATACTATATAAAACTTCCAAAAGATAATGTAGAAGAAAATCCTGGGTTTGGCAATGACTTTTCAGATACAACACCAAAGGCACAAACCATGAAAGAAATAATTGATAAACTGGATTTTATTAGAATTAAAATTGTTTGCTCTGTGAAAGACACTGTAAAGAAAGAGAAAAGACTAGCCATGGACTGGTAGGAAATATTTGCAATGGATGTATCTGATAAAGGACTGTTAACCAAAATATAAAAAGAACACTTAAAACTCAACAATACAAATATGAACAATTCAATTGAAAAATGGGCAAAAGATCTGGACATCTTATCACAGAAGATATACAGATGTAAATAAGTATATAAAAAGATGTTACATATCATATGCTTTTCAAGGAAATGTAAAATAAAACAAATTAAATACAAATAAGAAACTTGACTGCATATTACTAAGTGACAGGAGCCAGTCTGAAAAGACTAAATACTTTATCATTCCAACTATTTGACATTATGGAAAAGGCAAAACTATGGAAACAGTAAAAATATCTGTGGTTGTTAAAAGTTTAGCAGGGAGGAACGAATAGGTGGAGCACAGATGATTTTTAGAGCACTGAAACTCTGACACTATAATTGTGACTAAAAGTCATTATACATTTGTTCAAACCCATGGAATGTACAACATCAAGAGTAAGCACTAATGTAAACTATAGACTTTGGTGATAATGATGTGTCAATGTAGACTCATCAATTGTAGCAAATGTACCACTTTGGTGGGGGATGTTAAGAATATGGGAGGTTGTGCATGTGCATATGGGAACTCTCTGTACTTTCGTCTTAATTTTGCTATGAACCTAAAACTTCTGTACAAATTTAAGTGCATTAACACAACAACAAAAATCCATAGCCTATTTATCAGTAATTTTTTGTTAATATCACAAATCATGAAGTATTTCAGAATGCTACTAATTTGACCATATGAATTTTATATTAAAATGTTAAGTAAGCATCTAACATGTAGGAGATATATATGTGTGTGTGTGTACCTATATACACACATGCAAAAAAGTCTTAATATAATAGCTGATTGTATTCAACCGTATTTTCCAATAGGGTGAAATAAATTTTAAAAAAGAAAACCAATTATGAGTGCAAAATATATTTCAGTAACTATTACAAAATATCAAAATGTCATCTGATCCATATAGTCAGCATTTATATAATGGCCAATGGCTGGAGTAGATGAAATGCATAAGTCAGGGAAAAGGGAAACAGATTGATAGACCTTTAAAAATTATATTGTTATCACATATGCTTGCAACAATTATGTAATTCTCTGTGGCTATATTACAGTTTTGTAGTGTTCTTAAAAAATAACCTGAAATATCAGTTTCATTAAAATTACTTTTTTCTTTCTTAATGCATTTATTCATTTCCTTATTTATTTACCAGAACATGTGATACATATATGCACTTAATAAAACTAGTGATTTGCACCTGAACAGATGCAATACGTAGCTCAGAACAGGTAAATAAAATAATTTTAAATAGTGCTTAAAAGGGGACAAAACAGATTTGTAGCTTTCTTCTGTGCTAGAAAATACGGGTTCCTATATTAACTTTTGTGGGGAAATCATATTAGTCCTTTGAATTTACACTCAAGTTGTTTTTTTCTGCTTGTCAGTAGAGGGAGAAGTCCACCAGAGGAGAACTTTTTTTATTGACAGATAATATGTTTATAAACTAGATGAAGATGAAAAAATGACAAAAAAATCTAAAAGCAGTGCCTAGACTTGGTTCAATATAAAGTTTAGCAAACTTGTGAAAAGTTGGAATGGAAATTTTAAAAAGCAGATTAAAGAAAGATTTTAGTAAGAAATTGATATAATTTTCTATATGTTTTTTATTACATGCTAGTAACACACTATTTTAGATCACTTTTCAAAATATCTAGATTCAATAGAAAAATCTATTTCTTAAGTTTTGAGAACTGTTAAACTTAATATGCTATTGCTGTTAAAAACTGCTTTTATTTTATCTTCCTTGTCCTCCTTTTTTAGGAAATCCTTTATGGGGAAAGAAGAATCCTTTCCTCATAGATTTGGTTAGAAACAAAATTTTTCCATATGAATTTTTCCTTTTTTACTTTGTTGTACAGAATGTGAGGAACAATATTTGTCTACATAACAACTGAATATGGTTTAGAGTTAGACAAACTGAACTATAATGCAATAAATTTACATTGAATACCCATTTACTGAATGTCAATAATTTTCTTCAGTGACAGAAATAAGAGTAGCACTAAAAGATATAATCAATAAAAGAGACAGCCACTGTTTTCAAGATAGTTATATTGCAACATAAAACAGCAGGTAATTCAGATTACTAAAATGGCCTGTAAAGTCAGTCCATTAAGTAAAGTAATATTATTGAGACAATAAAAAATTATGTTACCACGGTCTCTCTATTCTTTTGTTTCTAGATAAAGTTGTTCTACTACGGCAAATCTCTAGAAGGTTGGAGCTTGCATTCATATGTTCTCAAACTGCTACAAAGAAATACCTAAGACTGGGTAATATATAAAGAAAAGAGGTTTAATTGGCTCAAGGTTACACAGGCTGTACAGGAAACATAATTCTGGCATCTGCTGGGCCTCTGGGGAGGCCTCAGGAAACTTAAAATCATGGTGGAAGATGAAGGGGAAGCCAGCACGTCACGTAGCTGGAGCAGCAAGAGAGAGGGGGGAGGTGCCACACACTTTTAAACAACCAGATCTCATGAGAACTCACTAACTATCAGGAAAACAGCAACAGTGGAGAAATCCACCCCCATGATCCAATTACTTCCCACTAGGCTCCACCTCCAATGTTGGGAATTACAATTTGACTGAAGTTTGAACAGGGACACAGATCCCAACCATAGTATAACTTATGTTTAAGTTAATGTGCAATGTTTTCTAGCTGTTACAAAACCATAGATGTTGAAAAGAAGATAAATATAGTTCCTGATTTTCTTTTTCAATGTAAAATTAACAAGGTTAAGATTGACATATACTTATTTTCTAAGTGGATGGGGGTATTTATGCTTGTACATGAATATGTACATACACAACTCAACATACTGTTTATCCAGTTCTAAATTATTTTATTCATTTTTAATATAGGAGGGCTATTAGGGGAGGTGGAAATGGTCAAGTAAGAAAACAATGACAGATAAAGACATGAGATAAGCCGTAAAAAATAAGCATGCTCATATATATATTTATTTATTTATTTATTTATTTATTTATTTAGATGTAGTCTTGCTCTGTCCCCAGACTGGAGTGCGGTGGTGTGATTTCGGCTCACTGCAACCCCGGATACCCTGGTTCAAGCGATTCTCCTTCCTCAGCATCCCGAGTAGCTGAGATTACAGGCACGTGCCACCATGCCCCGCTAATTTTTGTATTTTTAGTAGAGACAGGATTTCACCATGCTGGCCAGGATGGTCTCTATCTTCTCCTCACTTCGTGATCTGCCCGCCTCAGCCTCCCAAAGTGCTGGGATTACAGGTGTGAGCCATCGCTCCTGGTCAAGCATGCTCATTTTTAAGTAAACAAAGATGACATAAGTGAATGTTCTTCCTAATCTAGGCCACCTCTGGATTTACAACTAAATAGAAAAGGAAAGACGGGATGATTAGATGGTTGCGAAGTAGGTATTAGAAGAACAAATAAGGAGTTTATTTTCATAAGATGGATATGAGGTTTATCCCTTTCTTTCAGAGTTTAAACCCATGGCAAAATAAATATGTATATTAATAGTTTATAAAGAGAAAACATATTGTGTATCTTAGGTTGTATTTTCTAGAAACTGAGCCTAAAATAGGAATTTGGATTCCTAAATTTATTGAAATAATGCTCTTTAAGAAAAATCTGGGCATGAGTGAGGGGGAAAAAAAAATGAAGAAGAGGAAAGAGCTGACCAGAATACACTTAGGTAAATTCTGTCCTTAGCCGTATCCTGGGAGTATTCTGGGGAGTGAATTGCATTGTACAGGAATTCTACCTTGGAGCCAGGGGGATGTAGACCTTCAGACCTGTGGAGAGGAGTTGACCCTGTCAGTCCAGGGCAAGGCTTCAGAAAAGGTTGTATGTGCACTCAGCAGGGGTTGAGAGTATCAGCCAGTAAAGGGGATTCAAGTGGGGCATACACCAAGATGGCTCCATTATGTTAAACAAACATATAAAATAATAGGGGTGGAAGAGTCTAATTTCAGCTGAGAGATTTGTCAATGTCTTTGTGACATGTGGCTCTGTCACATGTCACATGTCTGTCACATGTCCCTACCTAACTAGAGCTTGCAATGGTGGTTCTCCTATGTCATTATTCTCCAGAATTCCTTGTGGGAAATGTCAGAATTCCTTTAGCAGTGATTTTTAAGCTGTTTCCAGTAAAGTAAATTCAATTAACTCACTTCTGGTTTTTACAGGCATATTACCAGTGAAGTTTGCAGGTTATCTCAAAGAAATATGAAACATGAAACCAGGATATTTTATGGTCCAAACCTTTATAGTTTCTGTCATTTTTTACAACTGCACTTTTATGCAGCTTTGAGTTTATGTGTGGTGTGTTTTGAGGGAATGCATTTTTCTATTTTGTATTTCTGAAGCTAGTGTTTGAAAGATCATATTTAGGAGCGTCTTTTTTTTCTTCTATTTACATTGTGGTTTTGTGATTTAATGACAGTAGAAGGAGTTATAGTGTGTTGGGGGTTTATAAAATTCATATGGTTAAGAGCGGTAAGTATGTGTGAATTGGAGAAGTCACAATCCACCTATCAATTACACCCAGGGGCTAAAGTAGATGTGGAAGTTGAATCAACCTGAGTCTGGAATGTGTTCATACTCTGCTCAGTTGCAGAGTATGAATCTTTCAGACCGTAATACAATTTTATTTCCAGTCTTATAATCCTATGCTTGCATTAAACCTAGGCTTCTTAGAGGACGGTTGTGGTGGCTCACATCTGTAATCCCAACACTTTAGGATGGCTGAGGTAGGCAGATCACTCGAGCCCAGGAGTTTGAGACCAGCCTAAGCAACATGGTGAAACCAAGTATCTACTAAAAATAAAAAAAATAATAATGGTGTGGTGGTGCATGCCTGTAGTCCCAGCTACTCAAGAGGCTCATGTGGGAAGATTGCTTGAGCCTGGGAAGCAGACATTGCACTGAGATGGTGCTACTGCATTCCAGCCTGGGTGACAGAGCAAAATTCCATGTCTAAATAAAAAATAAATAAATAAAGGCTTATTTAATGTCCACACTCATTCTCATAACATTCATTAAAAATTTAAAAACAATCATAGGCAAAATTCATATTTCTAGTCTACTGAGGAAAAAGTAAGCCATTCAACTATTTGGAAATTTATTAAATTTTAACTGACCAACACTGTCCGCAGAATAGCTGATTTTATTAATGATGTTATCAGTTTTGGGAAGGATTATGTCTTATTTTTTCAAACATATGCTATGGAATGTTGGAAGTGATCTTCGGGGAATTGTGTGAAATATTTTTTGCCTAAAGGGGGAAATTAATCTCTAGACATAGAAATTATACTTTTTTATTACATAGAAGAATGTTTGCCATGAAGATCATAAATTAGATTTTTAGGGGCAGTGATCTCCCATTATCACACTGAGTCTTGTTACTTCTCACTGTCTTATAGCTTTCCTAGCACTCCTCAGAAGTATGATGAAAGGGAGCTTTCAGATATAAGAGAGGAGACCTAATTGCTTTAGAAAACCAGTCTGAATAGGTGGTCTTTATATAGGGAAAAAGAAAGTGATTGAATGGGTATCATAGAGGTTGATTTGGAAAGAGGTAGACTAGTGTAGAGACAAACATTTCAGTAAGTTTCAGGACTCAGAATGGTCAATTGTGAAAAATCATAGAAATATAAGTGAGATCAAGGGAACTGGGACTCCCACCTTGTCTGCTCTGACCCTCAAATTTAAGCTCTAGCTTGAAGATTCCTTTCTGAAAACTTGTAGCCTCCTGTGGTGGTCTAATACAGATCAAAGAACATCACTGCATCCAATTGTAAAGGCAGCATGGTCTTAATACAAAGACTGGGAGTCAAAAATTAGAGTACAGCCTCATCTTGCATCTTCTGCAAAATCATCAAATGGTATCTTATAAACACGAAAGACCAGACTCATCATTTAGCACGGGGATAAAATGATATGCTTTGGAACATGACCGATTCACATTCTAGTTTACCACTTAATGGTGGTCTAATACAGATCAAATTGCTATGTTAATTTGGCCAAGTTCTTAATTTTTCTAAATTTGAATTTCTAAATAATCAATTTTCCTCAAATTTGGAATGAGAAGCTTTGCTAAACTTGATTAAAACAAATATTTAATGTTTACATTTCTATGTTGAATATAATAATTATAATATAATCATATTTCTGTATATGGGTATGAAGAGTAGTCTTCTTTGACATGCTATCAATACTTACTAAATAACTCATTTTTTACTGAAAGGCAATGTTATATTTGTATTACATTATATAATTTGTGTAACATTGTTATATTCGTATATTTTCTTATGTAGATAAATTTTTATTTCTGTATGTTCTTTAATATAGATACAACTTTGTTCCTTTGACAATACCATACAATTTTTATTATATTGAGCTTATATTAAGTTTTGCTATCTGGTAAGGCAAATATCTCTGTACAGTCTTTCTTATAATATTCCTATATTTTTTCACAGACATTTTTCTTTCAACTGAAATTTTAAATTAATTAAAATCAATTTTATGAAGGTTCCAAAATATCCCTCATTTGAATGATAATTGGATTATATAGTAATAGCATTGGATCTTTTCCCCTAAGCTCCAGACTCAAGTATAACCAGCTATATTTTCATCTGGATATTTCAAATACACAGCCCACATTTAACATGCCCAACGCTAAGTTTCTGCTGCAACTCTTCCTTTCTCAGTTAATGGTAATATCCTATGTGTACATGAGCCAAAAATCTTGATCTCATCCTTAATTTCACTCTTTCCTTCACACCAAACAGCCAGTATCAGGGCTTTAGCTTTCATACATATCCAGGATATGATCACATCTCACAAAATCTGTGGCTACAACCTGGCCTGTGCCACCTTTTTTCTCACAGGGACCACTGCAGTAGCCTCACAACTGTTCTTCCTGTTCTGCCTTGGCTCTCCTTAGTATGGTGAATTGGGCAACAAGAGTTTTCCTGTCAAAAACTCAGAACATGTTTCTGTCTGCTTAAGGCCCTCCAGTGACTTTCTATCCCACTCAGAGTGAAAAAAAAATACTTACAATGATATGAGCTGGTTCTCCCCCACTACCCTACCCTTTGCTTACTCCACTTCAGCTGTGTTAGTGTCTTACATACTCTCAACTCAGCGACATTGTACTTTCCTCCTCTGCCTGAGAGGGTCTTCAATCAGATGCCACGTGGCTTGCTCTCCTATCCCCTTTAGGTCTGCATTCAAATGTCATGTTCTCACTGAAGCCTTTTCTGACTACGCTGTGAGAAACTTCTATCTCTACAACAGTTTCAGTTTGCTTTTACTGCTTTATTTTTCTTCATAGCATTTTACTCTGTTTAGCATATAATGTGTTTATTTTATTTTCTGCATCCCACTTCTACCATTGCATTCTCAATATACAAAGTAACAAAAATTCATATTCATTGAATTAATGAATGATAAAACACACACACATACAAGAAATGACATTTACATGATACTGAGTTTTGCCATGCAGGCATACAACATGTTTTTCCCTTTACTTTGGATGTATTTCATGCCCTTATGCATTTAAAGCTCTCTCTAAAGGGACTCTACCCTTCTATTGTATAGTTTGCTCCAATATTTTTTATAGTTTCAATGTAATTTAAATGGACTATTTTCAGTTTTAAGTAGCTATATCTATTCTAGAAAAGCCTATTAATATGTATTATTGATCTTGTATCCAGCCATTATACCAAATTATTTTATTAATTCTATTAGTTTTTTACCTGATCAGATACAAGATCATGGAATTATAACATCTCTGCTCAATAGTCTTTAGTTTTTTGTGTTTTATTTTATATATATATATATTTTTTATTATACTTTAAGTTCTAGGGTACATGTGCACAACATGCAGGTTTGTTACATATATATACATGTGCCGGGTTGGTGTGCTGTACCCATTAACTCATCATTTACATTAGGTATATCTCCTAATGCTTTCCCTCCCCCCTCCCCCCACCCCACAACAGGCCCCGGTTTGTGATGTTCCCCTTCCTGTGTCCAAGTGTTCTCATTGTTCAATAGTCCTTAGTTTTTATGTCATAGCTTCCCAATGCTTCAGATGAAAATTGTAGCACTAATCCGATTCACGTATTGTAATATAGAACCCCTTTCCCCTCATCTTAGGGGATAAGGTTTTATCTTTTAATGTGGAATTTAGAAATTTGTGTTAATTCTGGCTGAAAGTTTGTGAGTCTTGTCCACATGCAATTTCAAACTTCAGCTCAGAAGGTTTTTTTTTTCTTTTATTGTGCAGTTATTAGTTTTCCACTTGTTTCTCTTTTTTCTCCTTTTGGTATTCCTATTGTAAGTCCATAGATATACCTTTCTTAACTTTTAGCTTTTCCTTCAAGACTTACATTCCTTTTTATTTAATTATTTTTTGAGACAGGGTCTCACTCTGTTGCCCAGGCTGGAGTGCAGAGGTGCAATCATGATCACAGGTCACTCTAAAACCTCATACTCCTGGGTTCAAGTGGCTCTTCAACGTCAGCCTGCTGAGGAATGAGGACTACAGGCAAGTGTCACTATGCCTGGCTAATTAACTTTTTTTTTCTTTTTTTTTTTTTTTTTGTAGAGACGAAGGTCTCACTATGTTTCCCAGGCTAGTCTCAAACCCCTGGCCTCAAGTGATCCTCCTACCTGGGCCTCCCAAAGTGCTGGGATTACATGCATGAGTCATTGTGCTCAGCTGCATTCCTTTTTGTCAGTGCTGTAAAATTATTTTTTATTAGTGTTATAAAATTTTATTTTCTACTTGATCTTCAAGATTAAAAGATCTCACCTTGACAGTGATCCTTCTAATTTCCAATTTCTGTCTTGAGTTTTTACACTAAAAAATTATATAATATGTGTTGTTGAATACATTTTGTGCTCTAATTGCTTCTCCATGTGTATTTTCATTTCTACTACTTAAAATTAAACTTGATTTTCCCTCAGTCTTTTAAAATAACATATTATTTTACCTTTTAATGTTTCATCAGCAACCATATAGTTCTATAAAACAGCAGGTAAATTTTGGAATAAAGGCATAGAAATTTCTGTTCTTGCGATTTAGTTGACAACAAACTAGAGAAAATTACCCTTCTGCTGAAGAATGGGAAAGAATCCTGATGTGGCCTGATTTTCTTGTGTGTAAATCAAAGCCCTTTCCCAACCGGGAAACTGAGATGTAGCTTAACCCTGAAGTTATCCTGCAGGTCAGGGGTGGTTCTCCCTTTATCATAAACAGCAAACAGGCTGTTCTTTTTTTTTTCTAGGGATTTCACTGTTTTCTACTATCTGGATTTTCCCAAAGATCCGCTAAATCCTAAACTTCATCTCGGTCTGAAGAAGGGCAAGTCCTCTCTCCAGCTCTTCATTTGCTGACTCTCACTGATGCAAGAAGAATGAAGTCTCTTACCTGCCTTCTCCTAGGACATCCTGGGAGAAACTGTGACTGCTGGTGTGTTCTCAAAACTCACCAACATGATTCTTCTTGTGGCTATATGACTCTAGAAAGGGAATTTAAATAAAATAATAACAATTAACAGATACTTTTATGTAAACAACCGGTAGTGACCACTATACTAGCTGGTTTGTATTTACCAAATTCCATGTCTGAGGCCAAGAATTTATCTCTAAATCCTCTGGGATAAAAATCCAGCATCTCATCTTTTTTTCTGCCAGCTGTAAAAACATTGCAGGAAGGTACTGAGTACTTTTTGTTGTTGTTTTCTCCTTTCTTTGAATCTTTGGCTTTGACAAGCATGGAATGAAAATCATATAGAGCATGGAGCTTATAGCAAAGGAGAATGTAGAGGCAAAGAGAATAAAAATGCTGGGGTAATTTCTTGAAAAATGACTTAGAGGCAGATGTCTTATTTTTGTGTCATATAACCTCTCACATGGTTCTTGAATGTTGCTAACTATGGCTAGCAGTGCGATTTCCAACAAGTAAACTGTAATCTAGCCAATGCTGTGAGAGTTGTACATGCCAACCAAGGGTCAAATATGGCTATACCTGTCAAGAGTTGCAAAGTAAATGTAGAATCTTACTTTCCCAAGGTGCATATAATTTAAGTTTCTTGTTCTGTTCTTTACTGTGGCATTATTAAAACTTAAACCCACGCCATTTTCCTACCGAGTCATTTTCAATGCATAAGAATATGCTTTCAAGCTATAACTGCATCAATACCTGTGATTGTACTTTCTATTGAGAATACAAATGCTTTTTTCCCCCTTCAGAGCTGTCAAAGCTTCTGATGCTGAACAGTTGATCTTGGAAAATGCAGGTTCAGTCCTGCTACCAGCAGAAAGTGAAGAAAGTCCTTAATTTCACAATCGATGTCATCCTAATGATGCCAGTATAATAATGGTGCAGAAAACATACTTCATTGATTTTATCTTTTTCTATTTGGGAAGGCAAAATTAATCATTCATCTGATCTGTGATGTGACAAGTTAGATATCATATTCTGTTAAAATCAGTTAGTTGTCGATCAAAATCAACAGTGCTTTTTCTTCAGATTGATTGGCACTAAATTCTTCATAGCTTAAGAAATTTGACATTTTATATAAGAACTCACACAGCATGGAGCCACAATTTTATTGTCGATTATTACATGCCTGTAATTGACAAGTAAGTAAGTAAACACCTGTTTGGTGTGATCCATTCATCTTAATTCCATTGTGGTCCCATGCTTTTGCTTTAATTTTATGCTTGCTATATTTGGACCTGAAATAACTCCCCACAAACCTTTCTGTAAGCAATATTAAAAACAAACTTCTTTGGTTAACTTTCTGTATTTCTCAGTCAGATGCTAGGATCAGATGCACAGCCACAAACTTAGTTTCTCACACTATACATGTAATATATTAATTACATAATTTACCCTATGTGTATTTGGTTGCTACCAAATGTTGATGAATCTTTGTTAGTGGATTGTATGCTTTTTCCATATGTAATGAGAGTTTGCAACACTGCTTCTGCTTGGAAAGTATGCTATAGTTAATGCATTTATTTTATTAAACACCAACAGAACTACATCTAGTTATTTCTAATCACTTGGTAGCTAATAAACATTAGCCTAATTTAATAAACCTAATTTGACATCATGATTTTTTCCCTTTGTATTAAATTTGAGCTCTAGAATTTAGGTGGCCAGACCTTCATTAGGTTGTGCCCCTATTTTCCACAGTACTTCCATAGTATTGATTTAGTCTTGTTCAAAAAAGGCAAGTCAATATACTTAATAAAGAAATAAAAATCCTCACTATTCACAGGTTCTATATTCTGAATTTGTAATTTTGTCTACTCGTTAAAATGTCTTTGCAGCCCCAAAATTAATACTTGTGGGCTTTTGGGTCATTTGCAGACATGTGCAGATTAGCCAAAAATTTGAGTCTCTTGGGCATGTTCCCAGCTGAGGTTGAACAAAGTGAATCTGCCTTCTTGTTTCAGGTCTCGGTCACATGGCAAACAAGTGTTTGTTTTGAGGGCTACTTAATGGCACATTTTTTGTATTTTTGTGATTTTTTTAGGTGATTTTTGCTGTTAAAATAGCCCCCAAGCATAGTGCTGAAATGCTGTCTAATGATGCTAAATGCAAGAAGGCAGTTCTGTGCCACATGGGGAGAATTTGTTTTAGGTAAGTTTTATTCAGGCATGAGTTATAGTGTGGTTGGCTGTGAGTTCAATGTTAGTTCAATGTGAGTTCAATGAATCGACAATATAGTACATCCATAAAAAGGAAGAAGAAATTTACCAATCTGTACATGAGAATGCTCCGGAAAACGCTAAAGTAACTTCTACAGTATGTGATGAAGCTATGGTAAAGATTAAAAAGCCTTAATTTTTCAATTCAACTGATTAAAAAAAAACAGTGGGTAGCAGTATGACGCTGAAAGCCAAATAAATTTATGATCATGTTATCCAGTATCAGGAAAATATTAAACCTTTCTCTGGTAGTGCCAGCTGGCTCTCATGTTTCAAAAGGTGCTATGGTATGAAAACTGCTAAAATTATGGGTAATGTAGATTCTATGGATCAGGAGGCTGAAAAGGAATTTAGAAAATACTATTATATAGAAAAAGTATTCTGTGGAAGAGCAGGTTTTCAATGCTGATGAGATTGGCTTGTTTAACATTAGTGAATGACCCATACAACTCAAATGGTGTTTTGGTTGAAGTGTTGTGACCATTGTCTTCCAGGCATCTAATTCTGTAGTGCTCCTTGGAGCAATAGTTCCGTACTCACTAATTCAGTGTTTGTGGTGACTTTATAAAGCATATCTACATTGAATAAAGAGAATGGACTGTAAATGAATAAATATATTCCATTGTATTCAAGTGTTCCGTAGAAATATAGAACACAAATCAATCTCTCGTCATCATAAATAACAATGTAACTGATGGCAAAAATCTCATTTGTCTTTAATCGCTACTCTCTACATCATTTAGCTTATTTGAGAGAAGCAACATAACATAGACTATATTGCTATCTGATTAGTGAGATCAAGTAGCCTACTAAAAAATTCCCAACCTGAAAGGAAGCAGCACCACAATGACATAACCTCCTATATCAGTCAGGATTTCCTAGATTGCTGTAGTCTGTAACAAACAATCCAAACACCTCAGCAATTTACCATCACATTGCCATTTATGGTAAAGAAGAATGAGATTAGGTACGTCACATATTAATTCTTAAAATTTATGTTTTGTGTCTGGAAGTTCATTATTTCTTTTCTTTTTTCTTTTTCTTTTTTTTAGCCAAAGAAAGTCACATAATCATTCCCATGAACCACAGAGTAGGATTTTTGGTGAACAGTAAAATAATGCTTCATATTACCTTAATAATCATGAATTTAAAAACAACAGGTTGGGCGTAGTGGCTCACACCTATAATCCCAGCACTTTGGGAGGCCGAAGCAGGTGATCACTTGAGGCCAGGAGCTTGACATCAACCTGGCCAAAATGGCAACACCCCGTTTCCACTAAAAATACAAAAATTAGCCGGGCATGGTGGTGCATGACTGTAATCCCAACTACTTGGGAGGCTGAGGCATGAGAATCGCTTGAGCCCAGGAGGCGGAGGTTGCAGTTTGCCAAGATTGCACCATTGCACTCCAGCCTGGCCTACATACAGAGGGAAACTATGTCTCAAAAAAACAAAACAAGACAAAACAAAACCAAACAAACCCACAAAACTAGCAATGGAAAAGGATTGCAATATGAATACCACATGCGAGCAGTTGTGTTAACTCAGATTCATAAATATCAATATTTTCTACCATGGAAATCTAATTATTATAACTTTTCTACCTAGGCCTATCCTGCAGCTATTTGTTGCCATCAGGGTAATTACCAGTTCCCTAGCCTGCCATTTAATTGACTTCGTAATGTGGACTTTACCATCTATATCTTTCCATTTTTTGCCTTCATTTTATGCAACTGCAATCTTGATAAGAACCAAAATATGTCATACCTTTGTGTTTTGATAATACTGTCTATTCTTCCTGGAATGCAGTTTCTATCATTCCCCCTTGGTTTGGTTAATGTTTTCTAATCCTTTAAAAATTCCCTCACTCTTGGCTCTAACCCATTGCAAGACAGATTGTCTCCTCTTCTTTGTTCTGAGAATAAACTATCATTATTGCATATTACAACACATTCCATTAAACATATATATATATATATATATATATGTCCACCAGACTGCGAGCTTATTAATGGCACAAGAACGGTGTCTTAATTATATTTGCATGCTACTGTCTCATAAGGTACCAGAACATTTTAGATTATAAATAGTGTGTTGAATAAATAAGTCAGCATTGAGTTCAGATCAAATAGCAATTATTTGTGTGTAATTTTATGTATCAATTCAAAATCATAAATCCAATAATATTCAAGCCCAATATTATGATAAAATTCAAGATACCTATGTATTCACAGAACTTGTATATCTGGAGAACTCTATAAACTTTATAAATTAATCTTTTCAGCTACAGGATGAATGCTTTGTGATTTTGTTCCTGAAGCACTTCCATAAGAAACCACAAAAATAACTTTCAAAACATCCTATAAAATTAGCTTAAGGGTGAGTACTTGATAAATTTGGAAAAGCCTCTAACTTGTTCATGCATTATGCTCAGGAAATGCTACGCAAAGATGATTTTTAAGTAAGAAATTAGGACTTGAATGCAGGTACTGTTGTGACACTTACACAACACTTTGTCCTGATTTCTTGATTAATGAAAAAGTAAGAAAATAATGCAAATGACCAATTTTTCCCTTGAAGAATGAAGGAAGAAGAATCAAATCAGAAATTAGATCTTGCCTTGCTCCTATGACACTTTACAAAGACCTTCAAACACATTAGCCTGGTATGTTGTATTAAAATTTAAAACTATAAAACCTTAAGATTTATTTAAAATTTCAATACATTTCTTGTCTTCCATCCTGTCATTTAATGTTGCAGTTTTTCAAGACTTAGTCCTAGCTTCTTTTTCTCTATATTATGTATTTTCATCTATGTTCACTTTTTCAATTACCACTTATAAAAAGATTCTCAAATTTACGTGTAGTCTAAATCTTCATTGTTATCTAGACTTTATATGGAGACACTAACATACCATTTTTGGATCTATCAAAAACATATTACTCAATGTGTTCAAACTTATTCCTTCTTTCCAAACTAGTTCTCTTCCAGGGCGATACCAGTCAGTGATCAGCACCATCATGCATCTAGATGGGGAAGTCAGAAATTCAGGAGTCTGTTTTGTCCTTCTCTTATGGCTGTAATATACAGTGCAACACCAAGCCCTGCATATTTTGGTTCTTAACTGGCTCTTCAATCCACTTCCCTCAACCTCCACTGCTATTCCACTAAAGCAAGACATTGTGAACCCACACCTGAAATACTATAATAGCCAACATTCTTCTTGACCCACAAACAAATATTCAAATTTGTATTAGGCTTCTCCAGAAAAACAGAATCAATAAGATAGTTATATATACGTATATATATACACACACATATAGAGTTATATATAGATATATGTATGTTTGTTTTAAAATATAATATAAATAGTACATTAATAACTATATTTTAATTATAAACATAAATATATTTATTTTAAGGTGTTGTCTCATGTGATTATGAAGGTAGGCAAGTCCAAAATCTCCATAGTGGGCTGGAGACTCAAAAAAGAGCTGATGTGCAATTCAAGTCAGAAGACTGCCTGTTGGTAGAATTTCTTCTTGCTCAAGGGAGGTCAGGCTTTTTGTTCTATTCAAACCTTCAATTAAGTAGATGAGGCTCACTTATATTATAGAGGTCAATCTACTTTACTTGAGGTCCGCCAACTTAAATGTTACTTTCACCCAAAAATGCCTGCACAGAAACATTCGGAATACTGTCTGGCCAAAATATCTGGGCCTATGGCCCAGCCAAGTTGACACATAAAATAAACTTTCACAATATTGCAGGCAGGTTTACGCTTTTTTATTACAACTCCAGTCATGCTACCCTTTTCTCTATGAGGGCAGAAATAATATATAATTTTGTCTATATTTGCATTTTCTTCATCATACTATTTCAAGCACAGAGCACATCAAATGTAATAAATGTTGTTGAACAAATGGTGAGAAGCAAAAGAACGACCAAATACCCGGGTAAATTTCTGTGATGACCTGCCATATTTTAATACCAGCCACAAGAAAGAAGAACATTCACTGAAAAATCTATATAAGGACTACAGAATAATCTCATTAACACTCAGTAGGTATCTCCTTTTATTTATCACCTAAATTCTCTACATTGTCTTTGATACTAGCCTTCAAGATATTGAATATCTTGGTTCCTTTTTCTAAATATTTTTCACTCTTATTCTTTTAATGCATCCTCACATATGACCTCTGTAAGAGGCATTATTATTCATTTTCTAGATAAGCAAAATCAACTCGCATTAGTACACAGGACTTGATCAGAGTCTCATTGCTATTCAAACCTGGGAAACTACTGCCATCCAAGTTTTCCCAACATCTCAGCTCTCTCTTTTTACCTAGAAATTTTCGATAAATGGGTTTTTACAGTTTGTAACTTATTGAGTATGCAGAGAGTACACAGAATCACAGGCAGGAGGACTCTAGTAAGAAACTTGGCTAGTAAATGTCAGAAAGAAAACTCTTCTGTAGATTTTAAAACTAACGCAATCTGAGCAGCAGGAAGCTGTAGCATGAATTCTAGTAAGGGAGAATGGGAGCCAAGGAAACAAGATGAAGAGAAAGTTAAACAGCAGGAGAGTTTAAAAAGAAAACACAACTACAGTAGTCCCCCCTTTATCCCTGATGATAAGTTCCAAGACTCCCAGTGGATGCCTGAAACTGCAGATAGTACTTAACCCTATAATATATACTACATTTTTCCCATATGTACCTATGATAAAGCTTATAAATTAGGCACAGGAAGAGACTAAAAACAATAATTAATAATGAATTAAAACAATTATAACAATACACTTTAATAAAAATTATGTGAGTGTGGTTCTCTGTCTTTCAAAAGATCTTACTATACTGTATTCACATACTTTGGAACTGTGATTGACTGTGGGTAACTGAAACTGCAGAATGTGAAACTGCAGATGAGATGGGACTATTCTACCTTGCTCTAGAAACCAAAATAAGGTAAAAGAACAAAAGATAGAGAAGGGAAGGGTAATCTAAATAGCAGCAATAAAGAAAAGCAATGAATGTTAAGGAGACTGTCAAGGTGAAGTTACGTACATGTTGCCTTAAAATAGAAAACACAGGGTCATGAAACAAAATGAGGTGACTCATGAAGCAAAGGCAGAGGAAATTAAGGACAAGTATTGAGACTTTTCAGGAAGGAAAGTGAGATCCCTGTCTCAGATTAGAAGAAAGACAGGAATTACTTTTACAATATAACATAGCAAATGAGAAGGGAAGATGGATGGTAGTCACAAAGCTGTTGATAATGATGCTATTAATAGAAGATTCTTTTATATTATTACAAGTTCCCACCACTGTTACTTAGAGATGATAATAAATGGATATATCAAGTCTAGAGAAGAAAAATATATTTTTTCTCAAACCTCATAAATTCTTGGTTGGAATAAACCCCTTTAACAAAAGACTTAACAAAATTAAAAACAACAGCTTTTTCATATACACATGGGAAATACCCAGAAAATGAGTACTTGTCAAGGAGGTGGCTTTAAATTCCAGTTAATGTAGCATTTTCAACAAAGAACAGTAAATTTTTAGAGAATTGACAAGACACAGGACAAGGACTTTGAGTTTCTAGGGGTGGCAACTTGTAGGAAGACAAATAACTGGCAGATAAAGGCTAATGCATAAGTCAGTGACTGTCAATTCATCTGGTGCCATCTCTGGACTGTTCAGAGCTAAAGTCTTCAGTGGTCAACCTTTGCTGTCCCTGATAGAAAGACGATGAGGGAAGCAGGATACCTTCTCCCTTTGTATTAATAAATCTATGTCCTGATTTTTAGGCAAATAGAGGAAGGGCAGAGCACTTCCTTGCACTTGCTTCTTCTTAATTGCCTTCAGCTCAATAATCCTTATGCTGAAGAAGCATATTTTTGGGGGGCATGTTCTGTTCTTCCAAGCATCCCAATCTCACAAACATGCCAACATGGGGTTGGGATTATCAAGAATAGAACAGGACCACTTCTATCTCATAAATATTCTGTAGTTCCAGGAATTACATTTCTTGGGATGAGGAATACATTTTTTAATGTAAACAATATATTAAATAGTATTTAGGTTCCCTGATAAAATTCTAAAAATATATTTTTCTTAAAATGAAACTAAATATTAGTTTTAGTTTATTAATTTAGCATGCCTTCATTAGACACTGACACAATTAGATATGGTGTCATGACATGACTTGGACTCTGACACCACTGGACCCTGAGTTACTGTCTATTGTTTATTATTATTATTATTTACTCATATGGATCACTGGTGTTTGAGGACACACATTGAATTTGAAGAGGATGAGGAGATAGAAGAAAATATCTTGGCAAATCTAAGTAGAGTTTAAGTTTGAAGCATTTTCAACTCAAGACTTCAGAGGTTGAAATGATTGATGTTTCATTTTTACCAAACTTGAGAAGTTATTAATTAAAAATATTTATTAAACAATACATGTGTTTGTATTTACGCTAGATGTGAGTGATCTCAGGTTGACAATACAATACTGAGTCCCTGACTTTAAGGAATCTAAATCTAGTTATAACTTCTGTTTTCTCCATAGATATATTATGAATAGTTCTCTTTGGTTCTCCCTGATAGAAACAGGATGGCAGGAGCCGGATACCTTCTCTCTTTGTAAATCTGTATCTTGATTTTTAGACAAATAGAGGGCAAGCAAAGCACTTTCTTGCACTTGATTCTTCTTAATTGCCTTCAGCTCAACAATACTTATGCTAAAGAAGCATATTTTGGGGGTCATGTTCTGTTCATAGTATATAAATATCTGAAGAGAGGACAAAGAAGAAACATAGTGAAAGGCAGAAAAACTTTTTTTAATGTGTGAAATAGGTGAAAATTGGGCTAGATGGGTAAAGAAGAAAGGGCTGATTCTGTTTCCTAGCACTGCCCTAATAAATTACCACAAATATAGCAGCTTAAAACAACAGAAATTAATTATCTCACAGTTCTGGGAATTAGAAGTCTGAAATCAAGGTGTGTGCAGTGCCTTATTCCCTCTAAAAGCTCTAGGAGAGACTCCTTCTTTGCTTGTTCCATGTTCTGAGGGCTCTAGGTATTCCTTGGTTTGCGATTGTATCACTCCACTCTCTGCCTGTGTCTTCCCATGGCTTTCTCCTATCTGTCTCTGTGTCTTCTCCTCTTATAAGAACAATTGTCATTAGATTTAGGGCTAGCCTAGATTGCCTAAGATGATCTCCTTTCAAGAGCCTTAACTTAATTGCATCTTCAAAGACTTTTTCCAATTAAGATGACATTCACAGATTCTAGGGATTGAGGTATGGAAACATCTTTTAGGAGGGCCCCATTCAACCCACTACAGGAATTAAAATAGGAACACTTTGTATTTGAGGAGACAGTTGTCGCGGAGCGATAAGTTTAAGAAAGAAAAACATCAAGAGAAAAAGCAAAACAAGCAGAAGAATTCTGGAAAATAAGAGAGCTGTGAGGGAAGGATGAGGCAAATTCTTTTCTGTAGCTTTTACTTAGTATTATAATTGGGCACGAATATTGGTTGACCTTCAGAGGAAATAAGTAGAGGTTTTATGGGATGTTAGTGCCATGTAATGACTATAGAAAATGTGAACCTATATCTAATAGGCTCTTCCTTTGTATTGGACTGTATGTTTACAAATCAGAAGTTTACTCTTCATGCCTTGAGGTAAAACAAAGGTTTTCACAATTATCTTGTTATCAACCAGAATCATCAATCATCTGCAGAGCTTAAAAATAAAAAGGGGAGGTTCCAAGACGGCCGAATAAGAACAGCTCCAGTCTACAGCTCCCAGTGTGAGCGACACAGAAGAAGGCTGATTTCTGCATTTCCAACTGAGGTACCAGGTTCGTCTCACTGGGGCTTGTCAGACAGTGGGTGCAGCCCACAGAGCAGGGTGGGGCAACGCCTCACCCAGGAAGTGCAAGGGGTCAGGGAATTCCCTCTCCTAGCCAAGGGAAACCATGACAGACGGTACCTGGAAAATCAGGGCACTCCCACCCTAATACCATGCTTTTCCAATGGTCTTAGCAAATAGCACACCAGGAGATTATATCCTGTGCCTGGCTCAGAGGGTCCCATACCCACAGAGCCTAGCTCACAGCTAGCACAGAAGTCAGAGAATGAACTACAAGGTGGCAGAGAGGTTGGGGGAGGGGCGTCCACCATCGCTAAGGCTTGAGTAGGTAAACAAAGCCACCAGGAATCTCTAACTGGGTGGAGCCCACCACAGCTCAAGGAGGCCTGTCTGTCTCTGTAGACTCCACCTCTGGGGGCAGGGCATAGATGAACAAAAGGCAGCAGAAACTTCTGCAGACTTAAACATCCCTGTCTGATAGCTTTGAAGAGAGTAGTGATTCTCCCAGCACGGAGTTTGAGAGCTGAGAATGGACAGACTGCCTCCTCAAGTGGGTCCCTGACCCCCGAGTAGCCTAACTGGGAGACACCTCCCACTAGGGGCTGACTGACACCTCATACAGCTGGGTGCCCCTCTGAGATGAAGCATTCAGAGGAAGGATCAGGTAGCAACATTTGCCATTCTGCAGTATTTGCTGTTCTGTAGCCTCCACTCGTGATACCCAGGAAAGCAGGGTCTGGAGTGGACCTCCAGCAAACTCCAACAGACCTGCAGCTGAGGGTCCTGACTGTTAGAAGGAAAACTAACAAACAGAAAGGACATCCACACCAAAACCCCATCTGTACATCATCAAAGACCAAAGGTAGATAAAACCACAAAGATGGGGAGAAACCACGGCAGAAAAGCTGAAAATTCTATGAATCAGAGCACCTTTTCTCCTCCAAAGGAATGCAGCTCCTCACCAGAAGGGGAGCAAAGCTGGACTGAGAATGACTTTGACAAGTTGAGAGAAGAAGTCTTCAGACGATCAGTAACAACAAACTTCACCGAGCTAAAGGAAGATGTTCAAACCCATCGCAAAACAGCTAAAAAAACTTGAAAAAAGATTAGGCGAATGGCTAACTAGAATAAACAGTGTAGAGAAGACCTTAAATGACCTGATGGAGCTGAAAAGCATGGCATGAGAACTACGTGATGCATGCACAAGCTTCAGTAGCCGATTCAATCAAGTGGAAGAAAGGGTACCAGTGATGGAAGATCAAATGAATGAAATGAAGCGAGAAGAGAAGTTTAGAGAAAAAAGAGTAAAAAGAAATGAACAAAGCCTCCAAGAAATATGGGGCTATGTGAAAAGACCAAATACACATCAGATTGGTGTACCTGAAAGTGACAGGGAGAATGGAACCAAGTTGGAAAACACTCTTCAGGATATTATCCAGGAGAACTTCCCCATTCTAGCAAGGCAGGCCAATATTCAGATTCAGGAAATACAGAGAATGCCACAAAGATACTCCTCGAGAAGAGCAACACCAAGAAACATAATTGTCAGATTCACCAAAGTTGAAATGATGGAAAAAATGTTAAGGGCAGCCAGAAAGAAAGGTCGGGTTACCCACAAAGGGAAGCCCATCAGACTAACAGCAGATCTCTTGGCAGAAACTTTACAAGCCAGAAGAGACTGGGGGCCAATATTCAACATTGTTAAATAAAAGAATTTTCAACCCAGAATTTCATCTCCAGCCAAACTAAACTTCAAAAGTGAAGGAGAAATAAAATCCTTTACAGACAAGCAAATGCTGAGAGATTTTGTCACCACCAGGCCTGCCTTACAAGAGCTCCTGAAGGGAGCACTAAACATGGAAAGGAACAACCAGTACCAGCCACTGCAAAAACATGCCAAATTGTAAACACCATCGATGCTAGGAAGAAACTGCATCAACTAACGAGCAAAATAACCAGCTAACATCATAATGACAGGATCACATTCACAAATAACAATATTAACCTTAAACAGGAATGGGCTAAATGCCCCAATTAAAAGATACAGACTGGCAAATTGGATAAAGAGTCAAGACCCATCAGTATGCTGTATTCAGGAGACCCATCTCATGTGCAGAGACACACATAGGCTCAAAATAAAGGGATAGAGGAAGATCTACCAAGAAAATGGAAAACAAAAAAAAGCAGGAGTTGCAACCCTAGTCTCTGATAAAACAGACTTTAAACCAACAAAGATCAAAAGAGACAAAGAAGGCCATTACATAATGGTAAAGGGATCAATTCAACAAGAAGAGCTAACTATCCTAAATATATATGCACCCAAAAAGGAGCAACCAGATTCATAAAGCAAGTCCATAGAGACCTACAAAGAGACTTAGACTCCCACACAATAATAATGGGAGACTTTAACACCCCACAGTCAACAATAGACAGATGAACGAGACAGAAAGTTAACAAAGATATCCAGGAATTGAACCTGGCTCTGCACAAAGCAGACCTAATAGACATCTACAGAACTCTCCACCCCAAATTAACAGAATATACATTCTTCTCAGCACCACATTGCACTTATTCCAAAACTGAAATAAATAGTTGAAAGTAAAGCACTCATCAGCAAATGTAAAAGAACAGAAGTTATAGCAAACTGTCTCGCAGACCGCAGTGCAATCAAACTAGAACACAGGATTAAGAAACTCACTCAAAACCGCTCAACTACATGGAAACTGAACAACCTGCTCCTGAATGACTACTGGGTACATAACAAAATGAAGGCAGAAATAAAGATGTTCTTTGCAACCAATGAGAACAAAGACACAACATACCAGAATCTCTGGGACACATTTAAAGGAGTGTGTAGAGGGAAATTTATAGCACTAAATGCCCACAAGGGAAAGCAGGAAAGATCTAAAATTGACACCCTAAAATCACAATTAAAAGAACTAGAGAAGCAAGAGCAAACATTTTCAAAAGCTAGCAGAAGGCAAGAAATAACTAAAATTGGAGCAGAACTGAAAGAGATAGAGACACAAAAAAAACCCTTCAAAAAAATCAATGAATCCAGGAGCTGGTTTTTCAAAAAGATCAACAAAATTGATTGACCACTAGCAAGACTAACAAAGAAGAAAAGAGAGAAGAATCAAATAGATGCAATAAAAAATGATAAAGGGGATATCAGCACCGATCCCACAAAAATGCAAACTACCATCAGAGAATATTATAAACACTTCTATGCAAATAAACTAGAAAATCTAGAAGAAATGGATAAATTCCTGGACACACACATTCCCAAGACTAAACCAGGAAGAAGTTGAATCTCTGAATAGACCAATAACAGGCTCTGAAATTGTGGCAATAATTAATAGCTTATGAACCAAAAAAAGTCCGAGACCAGATAGATTCACAGCCGAATTCTACCAGAGGTACAAAGAGGAATGGTATCATTCCTTCTGAAACTATTCCAATCAATAGAAAAAGAGGGAATCCTCCCTAACTCATTTCATGAGGCTAGTATCATCCTGATACAAAGCCTGGCAGAGACACAACAAAAAAAGAGAGAATTTTACCAATATCCCTGATGAACATCGATGCAAAAATTCTCAATAAAATACTGGCAAACCAAATCCAGCAGCACATCAAAAAGCTTATCCAACATAATCAAGTTGGCTTCATCCCTGGGACGCAAGGCTGGTTCAACATATGCAAATCAATAAACATAATCCATCACATAAACAGAACCAAAGACAAAAACCACATGATTATCTCAATAGATGCAGAAAATGCCTTTGACAAAATTCAACAACCCTTCATGCTAAAAACTCTCAATAAACTAGGTATTGATGGGACGTATCTCAAAATAATAAGAGCTATTTATGACAAACCCACAGCCAATATCATACTGAATGGGCAAAAACTGGAAGCACTCCCTATGAAAACTGGCACAAGACAGGGATGCCCTCTCTCACCACTCCTAGTCAACATATTGTTGGAAGTTCTGGCCAGGGCAATCAAGCAGGAGAAAGAAATAAAGGGTATTCAATTAGGAAAAGAGAAAGTCAAATTGTCCCTGTTTGCAGATGACATGAGTGTATATTTAGAAAACCCTATCATCTCAGCCCAAAATCTCCTTGTTGATAAGCAACTTCAGCAAAGTCTCAGGATACAAAATCAATGTGCAAAAATCATAAGCATTCCTATACACCAATAACAGACAAACAGAGAGCCAAATCATGAATGAACTCTCATTCACAATTGCTTCAAAGAGAATAAAATACCTAGGAATCCAACTTACAAGCGATGTGAAGGACCTCTTCAAAGAGAACTACAAACCACCGCTCAACGAAATAAAAGAGGACACAAACAAATGGAAGAACATTCCATGCTCATGGATAGGAAGAATCAATATTATGAAAATGGCCATACTGTCCGAGGTAATTTATAGATTCAACGCTATCCTCAACAAGCTACCAATGACTTTCTTCACAGAATTGGAAAAAACGACTTTAAAGTTCATATGAAACCAAAAAAGAGGCTGCATTACCAAGACAATCCTAAGCCAAAAGTAGAAAGCTGGAGGCATCACGCTACCTGACTTCAAACTATACTACAAGGCTACAGTAACCAAAACACCATGGTACTGGTACCAAAACAGAGAGATAGGCTAATGGAACAGAACAGAGCCCTCAGAAATAATACCACACATCTACAACCAGATGATCTTTGACAAACCTGACAAAAACAAGAAATGGAGAAAGGATTCCCTATTTAATAAATGGTGCTGGGAAAACTGGCTAGCCATATGTAGAAAGCTGAAACTGGATCCCTTCCTTACACCTTATACAAAAATTAATTCAAGATGGATTAAAGACTTCAATGTTAAACCTAAAACCATAAAAACCCTAGAAGAAAACCTAGGCAATACCATTCAGGACATAGGCTTGGGCAAGGACTTCGTGACTAAAACACCAAAAGCAATGACAACAAAAGACAAAATTGACAAATGGGATCTAATTAAACTAAAGAGCTTCTGCACAGCCAAAGAAACTACCATCAGAGCGAACAGACAACCTACAGAATGGGAGAAAATTTTTAGTTTACCCATCTGACAAAGGGCCAATATCCAGAATCTACAAAGAACTTAAACAAATTTACAAGGAAAAAATCAAACAACCCCATCAAAAGGTGGGTGAAGGATATGAACAGACACTTCTCAAAAGAAGACATTTATGCAGCCAACAGATAAATGAAAAAATGCTCATCATCACTGGCCATCAGAGAAATGCATATCAAAACCACAATGAGATACCATCTCACACTTGTTAGAATGGCGATCATTAAAAAGTCAGGAAACAACAAATGCTGGAGAGAATGTGGAGAAAAAGGAACAGTTTTAAACTGTTGGTAGGACTGTAAACTAGTTCAACCATTGTAGAAGACAGTGTGGTGATTCTTCAAGGATCTAGAGCTAGAAATACCATTTGACCCAGCCATCCCATTACTGGGTATATACCCAAAGGATTATAAATCATGCTGCTATAAAGACACATGCAGACATATGTTTATTGCGGCACTATTCACAATAACAAAGACTTGGAACCAAGCCAAATGTCCACCAATGATAGACTGGATTAAGAAAATGTGGCACACGTATACACCATAGAATACTATGCATCCATAAAAAAGGATGAGTTCATGTCCTTTGTAGGGACATGGATGAAGCTGGAAACCATCATTCTGAGCAAACTATCACAAGGACAGAAAACCAAACACCACATGTTCTCACTCATAGAGGGGAATTGAACAATGAGAACACTTGGACACAGGGTGAGGAATATCACACACTGAGGCCTGTCGTGGGGTGCCGGAAGGGAGAAGGGATAGCATTAGGAGATATACCTAATGTAAATGACGAGTTAACGGGTGCAGCACACTAACATGGCACATGTATACATATGTAACAAACCTGCACATTATGCACATGTACCCTAGAGCTCTAAGTATAATAAATAAATAAGAATCCTATGATACTTCCCCAACTCTCTTGGGTCAAGTTAATTTGGGAGCTACCGTCCAACTCTACTGGTAGGAGAATCCAATAAATATTATAAAATGTAGCCAAAATTATCCTTTAGAGGTGTTTAGCCCTGCTTATTGCCTAAGAGTAAATGAAAATTTAGTTACATTGCCACAACGGTATTTGAAGGTTCTGAGCCCCATATTTCATAGAAGTGAAAAATGTAAGTGCCTATAATAGTTATATACAGAGAAGCACTAACCCAACCCAGTCAAGTGTTTTGAACAAAAGGCAGCTGTATGGTAGCTATATGGTATGCCTCAACTAAAACAACTCAGAGATTTTCAGGAAAATAAACATTTTTGTGGGGAGACCTTATATTATAAGGAAATTTGGAGTTTGTATCAGCTTTGAAGACATGCTACACTAAAGTCACAGGCAGAAAGGCATAAGCTAAAGAAACATGTATCCTTGCTGTGACCCTTTCTTTCCTCTAACATTGACATTAGACTCACCCAGAGTCGAAGCATGTGCAACTACCCAGCAGGGACCTGCCTCAGTTTGCACTGCACTTGACTCAGCATTGCACAAAACCTACGTGTTTTTATTTTTTCCCTCATATAGTGGCCATCAGCTTTCAAATATGTACAATCTGTAGGCAAATAATAGGTGCTTGATTTTAATTAAAACAAATTAAATATTAGTTTTATAAAAATAAACATGTGTACCTAAGATGATATTAGCATTTGCCTCAATTTGTAATGTGGGATGTGAAGTATTTTCTCTTTTAGAATTTGATAAAGCACTCAGGGCTACAGTGTGAAACTTCAAGGTAGTGCTAACCCTCTACAGGTACAGACCTCAGCGCGAGAGCTGTCTTCAAAAGGAAGATTTGGAAGAGGACACAGAATAGGTTGCTGAAAGTAGGTTGGAATCTAATTCTTAATAGTATCCTTCTGTGGCCTCTTTAAAAAGACTAGATCTGTCTCTCTAATTAATAAACATGGGTATATTTGGTTGCATTGGTAATGTGTGCATCCTCCAAAGGCTTCCACTCTGTATTATAAATCTTCTTGCTTCAAGTTATCACGGGAAGACTGAGGTGAACATATCTCTGTAACAAGCTTACCACTTGCTTGTCTTATAGAGATTATACATCAATATCAACTGACTCAAAGAAAAAATTTGAAAAAACGTTTGGCAGTCAACTTAACTACGTCTGCAATGAGGAAAACCTGAGGATCAGAGACAGGAAAAAGGATGGAAGTGACACTTATTAGGAACATTATGTATGGAATGGGATTCCCTCCATTGAAATTTATATGAAAGACACTGAAACTGAACATCTTTGAACTATAATTCTTCTAGGTTTCGTAGCCATGGAGTATCACATATAAAAGGAGGTAAGATGTTCTGTTGAGATACTACTGCCTTAGCCAAACATTAAGACACATTGCATGGCATACATAGAGTTGTATGTGCACACAAGCATGAATATGGGTAATTATTTTATAAGAAGGTAATGAAAGTTTAAGTGAGAAAACAAACTACATGTAGAAAAGAGATAAAAATATTTTAAAAAAGAAGCATAAGTGAAAAAAAAGAAAACTTGAATATTTGCCTATTTCTCTCTTCTTGCCACAAAAAATCAAACCTAAATTCCAGTGTCCAATGTCCTCCTGACAACTGAATCCTGGAAGAGGTGCTTTGAAAGACTTGGATGTTAATCTGAAACTAATTCAAGCCTTTTGAGTTCAAAAATTGGATTGGAAATCTTTTAAGAGCAGGCTTTCTCATGAGATTTCCATTACTTCTATTCTTACTGATAAGCCACAGGTATCAGAGAAACATCCATTTGTGTGCTATCTTTGGATCCTTCACTACAAGAGAAGAGGTACAGAAAAAAAAGGATGGGGCTTGCTTTGATTCAAGTTTCAGAGGAAAGTTTCAATCAATTCGAATTTTGTCTGAAACCACTCTACTATAATAGCTTAAAGTATTTATTAGATACTCCTATGATGTTACCTTCAGTGTAATATGCCAGCTTTAAGAGAGGGAGTTGATCTGGTCTCATGGATAAGATCTAGTACTGGCTCTGTTCCTGACCTATGAAATAGACCTTGGATAAGTAATTCATTTACTTTGTTCCTCAATTTCCTTACCTCCATAGTGAAGCTAGTTACTTAAAAAAGCATTCTCTGTAACATGATTTGAGTTACTTGGTCAAAGCTGACATTTATATATGTGATGTTGTTATTAATACTTAAAAGCATTTTCGTATATGCTGGCTTTGCAATTTCAAGTGGAGTAGCTTGTGAGGAGAGCTAGCTATATGATAAGGGAATATGCCTGGGCTGTATATGGGTGTTTGGTTCCACATGTCCTCTAGTACATTTGCATAAGCTAATTTTAATGAACACATATGGACTTTTTCCCATGAAAAGTTTAAGAAATGTATATTCTTCTTCTTCTTTCCCCCCTCACCCTGAACATGGCTCTGTCACTGATAAGTAATTTTTTATCAGCAGGAGAGCTTTCTTCTACTGCTGGTGTGATATATAAACCCTTGGGGTCAAATTGTGTCAAGCGTCTACCTTTTTCCCACTCCATGACTCAATGTCACACCTGCTCTGTGAAATTACAATGTCAAGGAAGCAGTATTTTTCTTTTGTCCACTGACATAAAAACAGGCAGCAATACCAGAAATACTAGAGACTCACAGTAGCTTTTTGTTTTAACCTCATTGAGTCCTCTTAGAGACTTCAATTAATAGGATTAAATATACTTTATGAGAATTATCAATATACTTTAAATATAAATTTACACTGCCAAGTCAACCCTAGAGGGGAAAATGAAAAACAATTGCAAAAATTTCTATTTCTGTAATAAGATGGAACATTTCCCCCCAATCGATTCCTGCATTATAGGCCATAAATAAAAATATCACTAAGGAAATGTCTTTCTCAGAATGATGTACTCCCTGTGGCATGGCATAACGAGCTTGGATATGCTACAGACACTGAATAAGCAACAAGCTAATTGAAGATTTAAGTTTATTAAACTTGAATAGCATGATTTTAAGGACTTCTTTATACGGAAATAATGCATGGTTATAGTTTACTTCATTTGTATTTTCTTTGTAAAAACTAAAACTTAAAGTGCAGTCAGCTTTTATGTATGGTGTCTGCTTTATTTCAAAGACTGCTTTGCTCCTCTAACCTGATGTTCTGTAGACATAAATGAAAATAGAGTATATGATTTTAAGTTTTACTTAAGGTCAAAATCTAAGGCATTGACATTCTACTATGATGCTTAAGAGGTGATACATTCTTTTGTAATAGTTATGGTATATTTGAGGCTATGTGCTAGTGGTAAAGTGCTATGGTCACGTGCTAAGAGTAATGAATATATATAGAAAGTGAAAGAGGCATTGGATTTTCTTTACTATATTGTTCACCCTTTCTAAGAAGTAATATATTAAAATAAAAAGCGATGCCATCTATCCCTAATTGTTGTCACCGTTTTACTATTATTTATGTTGTTTTAATTAAAAACATCACAGACAACTTTATTCATTTCCAATGCAGAAATAAGCAGCCATGAGATGGGAAATGCTTGGTCTGGTCATGTCAATCCTATTGATTACACATTAAGATCACAATATGATCCCATGCATGTATCATGCCATTTCCAGTTACATATAAAGATGCTACTGTGTTGTGCATACACACTCTCATACACACACAGACACACACACACTCACATTTGCTTTTAGAGCACATTATACTATGCCAGAAGATTCATGAGCACTATTATAGAATGAATAAAAATCACTGATTAGAGAGAAACAAAAGTCCAAGCTTATTCATTTATTCATTTTTTTAGCAAATATTTATTGAACACCTAATGTGCCCCTGGTATGTTCTAGGTACTACAAATAGGGCATTGAACAAAAAGCAGGCCCCAAATTCTGTACTTGTGGAACTCATATTTCAGTGGAAGGAATTGACTACATAGTAGTACTTAAATAAAATCAGCTGGATGTTGTACAGTGTGAGGCATATAGGATAAGGGTAAGAATAAAGATAAATAGGAGGACTAAAATTTAGACAAGATGGTCAGTGTAGACTTCATTGAGAAGATGTATTGGTTTTCTATTGATTTATAATAAATGAGCACAAACTTAGTGGCTTAAAACAATACAAATGTATGAATATTGTTCTAGAGGGGAAAAGTCTAAAATCAATGTGTTGGCAAGGCTGTGTTCCATCTTAGGACAATTAGTTTGTCATTTCCAGCTTCTAGAAGCTGCCTGCTTGGCTTATGATTTCTTCCTTAAGTCATTCTACCTTGTTGCTTTCATTGCCTCATCTTCTACTACTCACTGTGACCCTTCTGGCTCCTTCTTATAAGAACACCTGTGAGTAGACTGGGCCTGCCTGGGTAATCCAGAATAAAATCCCATCTCAAGATCTTTAACTTAATCACATCCGCAAAAATTATATTGCCAAATAAGGTAAAATGATCATAGGTTCTAGTGATTAGGATGTTGCCAACATATTTTGGGGGTGGGTGGTACTTATTCAATCTGCCACTGAAGGTAAAATTTGGGTAAAGACCTGAGAGAAAAAGGGGCCTAGCTATGAAATATATCCAGGGGAAGACCTTTCTAGGGAAAGGAAAAAATAAACACGAAGTTATTGATTAGGAGTATTCCTAATATGTTGCAGGGACAAGAAGAAAGCTGCAAGAGAGAGTAGTGAGGTCACATGGGTGACAATTTTTGTGGGAGTTACATAGAATATCTAGGATATGACAATAAATCACATAGAAAGAGCTTTGTCTTACATGCTGAATGACATAGGGACTTGCTGGATGGTTTTGAGGAAAAAGTGATGTTATCTGTCTAATGTTTAATGGGGATCACTCTGGATGAAAGGTTGAGAATAGTCTGAAAGAGGTCAATAGTAGAAGCAGGAGATAAACCAGAAGGGTATTGCCATAACGCACATGAGAAATTATGATAGACTATATTAGATGATGGCAGTGGTTGTTCAGATAAGTTATCATATTCTGGATAGATTTTGAAGATAGAATTAGCTGAAAATGAGAAGCATCAAGGATGACGCCATGCTTTGAAACTAAGAAATGAAAGGAATAGAGCTTTCGTTAACCGAATTGGAGAAGGCTATGAGTAGAGCCAGTTTTGAAAGGAAGATCCAGGGCATAGTTTGGGGTGCATTGAGTTTGGAATTCCTATTAGTCATACAAATGGAAATCAGGTTAGAGTTACAGTATGAAGACATAAATTCAGAAATCATCAGCATATAATGATTTAAATCCCAGAGATTGGATGAGGGCACCTAGGGATTAGATGTAAAGAGAAAAGAGAACATTGCTAATGTTTCATATTTAGGGCCTTTGGGCACTCTGAATTTAGAGGTTGGGCAAGGCTGGCTTCCTGGACTTAATATCTGTATAGTTGCACTAGGCCTCACACACAGAAGGGCCTCAAGTTTGTTTTAAGTTTCTGTTCTTTGCCTTGAAATTCTTGATTTTTGACGAAGGAGCCCCACATCTTCATTTTGCACTGTGCTCCACAAATCATGTAGCTGATTCTGGTTGAGGAGTAATAAAGGAACCAGGAAAAGAAACTAGGAAGTGGCCAGAGAAGTAAAATAAAAATCAGGGAAAAATGGAATCTTGGAAGCAAGATAAATGAAGAATTGTTGGGAACAGAGAGCGATACATCTTGTCAACAGCTGCTGACAGGTCAAGTAAGGTAAAGACTGAAAAATGACTACTAGAGATAGCAATGGGCAAGTCTTTGATGTTTGAGAGGAACAATTTTATTATAGTGGTAGAAGGAAATTCTGATTGGAGTGAATTTATTTAAAATTTCCAAGAGAAATTGCCAAAGAACTTTGCTCTAGAGCAAATAAAGAATGAATTAGGTGAGAGAAAGAGAGAATAGAGGGGTAACAGCATGACTGTATATTAGTTACACTGATAAGAATAGAGGAGAAAGGCGATGAAGCAGGAAAGGAAGAGGGAATAGTTGCTGGAAGAATGTTTTCCGTAGAGATGGTCTCAGAGCCGGTATACAGTAGAAGCACTGGCCTTAACTAGCAGCACAGAAGGATCAGTCATAGTAACATCCTAAAAGTTGCAGTATGTTGGTCCTGACATTGAAAGTGCCGTAAGACTTCTGACACTATCTGTCTGGATTCACCACAAGAGAAAAAAAATGTACTGTGAGAGTTAACCAACACATCCACATTGTCCCTTTATTTATGAAGTAGGAAGGAAGATAGTCAGCTGAGAGTGAGGATAAAGAAAGACGTTAGAGATCTGAGGGGAGAAAGATAAGCATAAAATAGTTTTTTTAGGACAATAGAAGAGAGGAGCTGCAAGGAAAATATAGTGTGATTCGCAGGTAGTACTAAGGGTCTACACGTGTTAAATGACCATCAATTTAAAGTTTGTCTACTGTGTGTTTTCTTCTTCCAACCTCAGCTGGCTGCATCAGTACAGACATAAAGAAATACAGTCAGATGTAATAAGAGTTGTTTTATCAAGGGAATGTATTAAAACAATAGATAAAGTAAAAAGAGGTGAGGTTAAAAGCAAGGTACAGTAATAATGATGTTTATGAAATGTGACTTACATAAGAAGAAAAGAGGACATAAATGGATTGAGAAACAGTGAAAGTATGGTGGAATCAAGGGATTTAAGGTACACACGGGAGTGGAGCATTGTTGGAGTTGAAATAACAGAGGAAATAAACACAGAAGAGACTAGGAGACGGCATAGGGCAGGATGTTTGAAATTGTACTGTGGAAGGATTGCCACTCTTGATAATAATAAGGTAACAGGATGACTATGGGACTGAGGGGGCTGAAATTGTGTAGAGAGCAAGTTAATTGAAGGAGACAGGGATCTAAGGGGCTACGGATGAAGAAATAGTCTATGTAAATACTATGATCACCAAAACCAAAGAATAGCGTTGGAGAGAGTTATCAACCAGCCTGGTGTTAAAATATTTGGGAAGTGAGTCTTGTTATTACGTGGGAGATTGACAGATGGCTACATCATAGAAGACAGTGGGTGATCTGGTCTATAATGAGATTGAAAACAGAGACTTTTCTTTTTTAATATGTGAGGAAAATGATCTGGAAGTGGAAACATGGAGTATGAAAGAAATATACCCTATCTCCAGAAAACATGTTCTAAGAGATTTGAAAGAGAAAACAGCTACCATTTAAGAGGGATCTATAGACAATTGTATCATTAGAGAAGAACAAAACATCAGTTAGGGAACAAAGGTGAAGAGAATATTCACAGAAAAGTTTGAGATTAATGATGATTTTAGTAATGATGAAGCCACTTAAAATATCTTTTCCTTAAAGTATAAAAGGCTTTACTGAATTTAAAAAGATAGGAATCATATAGAATATATTCTCCAGGAATTAAATATAAAATCAATTACTTCAAAATATCTAAAAATTTCTAAATAGTTAAAAATACACCAACACATTTATAAATAATTGTAAGGGAAATTAGAAAATATTTCAGCATTGAATGGAAATAAAAGCAAAAAATATCAAAATTTGTGTGATGAAGATAAGCAGAGCTTGGGGGAAGTTTGTGACTTTGAATACTTATATTAAAATAAAGAAAAATTTCACATCAATGATTTTAAATCTCAATATTGGAAGCTAGGAAAAGAAAAATAAATCAAAATAAGTAGAATGAAGGTATTAAAGAAGATCATAAAGCAATTAAATAGAGAATAGATAAGCAGTAGAGAAAAATAACGACAAAAAATAGATAAATTAAACTTTTTTTTTTTTCTCTTCAACAAACATCACTAACAAACCGATGGTAAGTTACTTTCTGGGAGAGAATTTTTTGGTACATATATCTCAGTACTTTCATATTTAGAATAAACAAAGAAGTACAAAAATTCTAAAATAAGAAGACAAAAAATACAATGAACAATAAGCCAAAGATTAAGAAAATACTTCACAAAAGATGATATATGGATGACTGGTAAGCATATGCAATATTTTCAACAAATACAGTAAATTCAAATCACAGTGAGAGACCACTACATATCCACTGGAATAATCAAAAAGATGAACAGTGTTCAATCAGTATCAAGTGTTGGCAAAAATGAATTATTGGAACTCATTGTTGAAGGCGGTATAAAATTTTACAACTACTCTGTAGAGTTGTTTGGCTGTAGTTTATAAAGTTCAACCTACGCATACCACAGGACCAAGAAATTATACAAGTAGTTGTTTACCCAAGAGAAAGAAAAACATTTATCCATAAAAAAAAAAAAACCTTGTATACTAATGTTCATAGAGGTTTGGGGAAAAAGGAACCCACATGTCAACAAGATAAACTTTAGTATGGATAAACTAGTATGTTCATATGATGGGTCACTATTTATCTATGAGATTATATCAGTTACCAAGATATACAACAACATGGAAGAATCACAAAAACATTCCAAGTGAAAGTAGCCAGATACATAAGATTATCTACTGTAAATTTCATTATATGAATGACTAAACAAGTACAATTAATTTAAAGTGATGGAAATCAAATCAATGTTTGCTTGGAGAGAGGAATAGGAGTCATTTGGATTGAGAAGGGGCATGAGGGAACTTTTTGGGATGACAGAAATATTCTGTATATGGATTAGGACAATGTTTACACAGCAGATACATTTGTACAATTTGTCAAACATTAATGTTAATGTACATAAATGAAGTTAAAAAATGAAAGTTAATGCATATGAAGTTACTGCATATCATGGAAATCAGCAAGAAAAAAATATTGTTTTAAGAAGATAAAAACATCGTTTTTTGTTTAGTACTTTTTGTAATTTTTAGGTTTGGGTAATTTCAGATGATGACCAGCTTTGTTTAATATCTTATGGCATTTTCACAAACAATGCAACATTATTTTTAAAGACATTTCTATTAACTTGATAAAGCAGATTAGTTTTTAATGAAAATACGTCCTTTGGTTCTAAAATATGTCTAAAGAAAATTTTATATTTTGTAAATTTATTTCTTACTCTCTCGGTGGCTAATGAGCTTTAATTAAGTTTAATTGCAAAGTTTATCATAATGACAGAAAAGTATATAATCTTTTTCATCTCTATACCTCATCCTAATTCTCTCAGGAAAAAATAAAATTGGTTTCTGTTCTAAGGAGTAGGGAGTAGAGGTACATATGATGATTGAATAAAGCAACATCTTCTATATACATTTCTTCGTATATATTTAAATTAAGGGGCTTTAATTATCCTTGGACCAGCAACATAATATAACTACAAATAATTATTTTTTGTTTCCAGAATCATTTCTGCTTTTAAAAAGTTTGTACTCTCATAGCTTACTTTTTATTTTTATTTTTAAACTTTCTGTTGGTTGCACAAGATTATCTTATTCTGAAAGACTTCCTTTTCTTTCTCACCAACCAATCCCACATGCGTAGTGGGTCTGGTATTGGAAACGAACTTCGTAATTTTTCTGGATATACTCAGTGTATAAGATGTCCTGTTTCCTCTGCTTGTATTCCACGAACTATTTTCCTCATCTTATTTATTGAAGCTAATCTGTCCTTAAGTGGATGAGATCATGTTTATGCTTCAGAAAGCTCTTTCTGCTCTGACTGGATGTTTGCGCTCTCATTTTAATCTTTTCCCTTTACTCTCTCAATGTAGCTCACCCTACAAAATATTTCCCTCCTACCTTGGGGGAAAAAAAACACCAGATAAGAAAAGATGTTTTTTACTCTGCATATAGCATTTTGTCTAATATAGTATAATTGTGTAATAACTATTCATGGGACTAAAGAAAAATTAATGTTGGAAATTTTCTTCCTAAGAAAACAATTATTATGTTATCTATATTGAAATGAATTTCAATATATGGGAATAGTGAGGTCTGGAAAATTGATACTTTCAAAGAGCATCATGAAAATGACTTTTTGAAACAGGGAACAAATTCATAATGAAATCTAGCAAGATTTGAGATAGCGATGCAGGATTTTTTGCTCCTTAGTTCAGCTAAAATTCAGGTTCTTGTCACACGACCAGGAAAAATTAGGCAGGCACCCGGAAATATTGAAAGGTAAGGAGAGTGGAATTTATTGTTAAGAAAGCTCTCAGCCAACAGAAAGGGGTCCTGCCAACAGGCTCCCACCTCACAGATTGAATACCAGGCCACCACACACAGCTGAAGAGCCAGGCTCCTCCCTGCTATACTAGGTGAGAATTCCCTGTGGCTCCACCAACTATCCCAGCGCGCAGGCGGGCCGCCAGTCCTTTGTGGGCGCTCAGAAACAAGGTCCTGGGCAGGTTCCCTTATCCGCACAAAAGCATCTGATGTAAACACTTGTGGGGCGGATCGGAGATTCTCCGGGGACCTTAGCTTATCTGCCTCCTGCATCTATCAATAGGATGACCCTAGGAAAGAGAAATTTGTATTTCCTCCATAAACACAATGAAAAGTTTTGTAAAATGGATGAATGGTATTTTTTGCTTTTGGTTGTGTCATTTACGAGTTTGAAGAACTAACTAAAATATCTGCTTTTTTCTTTAGAGCTCGAGCAAAGAGAGATAGGAACTTTATCCCTCAGTGGACTCAATTTCGGCATGACATCAGAATCAGAGTAACATTTCATTAAAAGGAAGAAAAGAGGTGGGAGACTAACAACAAAACAGGTCATAGCGTTCCTTTATATTTGAACAACAAAAAAACGCTTTTGAAATGCTGTTGTTTTCTTCCTTATTTTCATAGGAATATAGAAATCTCCTTTTTGGTTAAAGCTCATTTTGTAGACCTGGTAAAAAATTTGGACCTATTAATTTTAATATCTCTGGTCATTGGGGTTCTAATTATAACCAGTTAAAAACAAGCATATATCTGTTTTATTTATTTATTTTTTTTTTTCCTGCCGGATGCTACAGATGGATTGTGCCTCTGGCAGTTTATAACTCTCTTTTAAGAAAATGCATTTCAGTATCATTTATAGCAATCAGAATAGATATTCTTTAGCAGAATGGATAATCTGTATTTATGTTTGAATCAGACAATGATTATGTGTGTTTTCATTATTGCTCTTGCTCCATGTCCTGTGAGATTACTGAAAGAAGGTTCGTTTCACCAAGTAGGAGAGCGTGACATCACTGATCAGTGGAAACATCTGACTTCCGGCTGACTGTCACAACCTCTCTGGGGAATTCTGACATGTTTCCAGGGACATTCAAAGCCCCCCTTTGTGTGCAATCAGCCAACCTGTAAACTTCCATGTGGAGGAATTGCACCATTAAACCATATAATATGAGAAACAAACATGATTAAACTAGAATAAGGCTAAGATATGTAGTCCACAACCTGCCTCACATCCTGAAGGTGGCACACCAGGTCATGTAAAAATTGGGAAACCTGTGAAAAATTTTCAGCATAGTGTTCTTTCTCATTATATTTTACAATACTAGTAATACTCATTATCTTCACTATATTAACTAATAACAGTTGAATGTTCACTATGGGCCAAGCACTATACTAAGCACTTTCTACGAATTATCTTAAGTAATACTGGCAAGAATGCTGTGTCAGCTTTCCATAAGGCTTAAAGTTATTATTTCTCTCTCCTAGTCTGCACCTCATTTCATCATCCCTAAGAAAAGCTTCCAGTCAGGGTGAGGTACAAGATGAACACTTGTTCCCTCCTGGATTGCAGTCATAGTGATTATCACCATGGCTGAATTCTCCTGTGGAACAGTGCTCATGCATGCATCTCTTTCACAGAAATGGAAAAGTAAACTCAAGGGAATTGAGTTTACCACCAACTAGTGTATGACCTCTTTCTTAACCTTTTTCACACTCCTACTTCCTTACCTGTAAAGGGAAATACTATTTTTTATCTTATAGGCCTAAACTTTTATATATTAGGAATTGAGGAATGCAAGTTAGTGCCTTCAGCTCAGAACATTTCTTCCATTACCCAAATAAAAACATAATAAAAGAATAATTTTCGTTTAAAAATATTTTCCTTTGCAAAATCTTCTAATAAACACATATTACCGTATTTATTTGCCCTCAGATAATTATGAGACTTTAATTTATAACTCTCTGTGAACACAGAGTTTCCTGGGGGTGATAGTATTAGAGGGGCAGATAGAAGAACCAAAAAAGGGGCAAGTAGTACCGAAGACGGAAAATACACGCACAGACATTTTATCTATGTAGAAAAACATTGGTGCAATGTCTATAGCACAACTTTCTGGGTTATCTGATCCTAATTATATGGTAGCTATTTTATAACTCTGAAACTTATAGATGACTGATAGCAATGAAAAATAATGTGTGTATGTATATATGTAAATGAATACTGGCTGGTGGAGAGAAGAAACCCTCACCCCAGGAACTACCATCTTTGTCTCCATTTGTACACTCATTTTAGTACTCCTGTCTATAAGTGTGTCTGTCCTTGGAGCCTCCTTTGAACTGGTTATAACACCTCACCAGTTGCCTCATTAGTGAGTTATTTAAATATCTTTAACATATGATTATTTTTATATCTGTAAGAAAGTCATGACTTTTACCTTGTTTGAAAATTTTCTTTTTAACACTCAAGTCTCAGCTCTGGTTTTATCTATCTTTGGACATGTTCGATGCACACATCTTTAATGAGCTGAGCCTCCACATGGGCTTGCACAGGCCAAGTGCTGTGGTAGACAATAGAAACAGCAAACACACTATCCGACACAGAGAAAGAAAAATGGCTGACTCAGAAAAATAATTCCTGTTCCCTGTAAGCCTCTCAGCCTCTTTTGTTCTTTCTTCTTTGCTTGCTTTCTTTCTGTCTTATGAAGTAAAACAAATGAGATGATTATTTCATTACGATGAATGATACGAGCATAGGTAAATTGCCTCTCATTTATAATAAAATTGATAAAGTATTTAAGCTAAAAAGATTATTTTTCAATGCTACAAAGATTAAATATCAGTCCTTATCAAAAAGGCAGAAAAGTGACACACCACTTTGTTCTGATCGAGATTTTTACTCTAAAAATCTCAAAAAGAATTCCAAGGAGACAGAGTGGAGTGATTTGGTGACTTATTCTATGTAGGCAGGAAGAGAGTAAGAATCTGAAAGTAACTGTGGTACAAGACTGCCAATAATTGGTTCACTCACCATTGCCTGGGCTGACAGGTGAATTAAACTGAAAGATATGCCTGCCAGGTATTTGGAAGACTTTCTTCTTCTCGCCCCATTATATGCTTTGAACTTTATGTTGTGTCATTGTGATAAAATAAAGACTCGCAGAGTAAAAAGCTAGCCTTTAGCTTGACAATTTAAACCATTTCTTACTTTACTGTAACACTCTACATATTTTCTAACTATAAAGAGGGATAAAAACCATCATAGGGTGGACACATTCAATAATTTCCATTAAAAGTGGACATGGCCCATTACTTTCACTGTGGCCTTTATTTTTCTGCATCTAGAGATTTAATTTTACGGGAGTTGTAGAATAACTATGGTGCCATTATACATATAAAACTCAAGTATGAAAGCTATGGCTACAAAAGCAAAGTGTCAAATTTGATACTATTATCTGAATGTTTTCACTCCATTTATTCACACTTTCTCACTGGTATAATTAATCAAATTCAAAAATATTTATCAAACATTTGACTCTGAGGGTATGGCAATAAATAAAAGACACATAGTCTTTGCATTCATTATTTTACACTGTAATTGAGGATTTAAGTTTAAATCTAAATATAATAGTTTTTAAGTTAAAAATAAATTTGAAATAGGCAAACAAAATTCATATATATGAATACTTACTTAAACAAAATTCTGACAGTAGGTCACTGTTCTGCAGATAATTAACATAAGGTGATGTTTAAAAAGTAATTGTTGTATATTACACCAAGCAGGAAAGGTCTCTTCAGGAGAGTCTTTCATTTAAGCTGTGATGAAAATGACAGAAAAGGACACAGTCCAGCAAACTGAGATGAAAGCTTCCCCCAAGCAAAGAGACAGCTAGGTAAAAGATAATTGAAATATGTTCAATATATTATTCAAACTAATTATATGTTTAATATATTTTTAGATCTATATATAAAAAATTGAGACCGCTACCTCCTACTCAGAATGACTACTAACAATAAAAAAGAAAATAACGTGTTGAAAAGGATAGAAAGAGGTTTGAACCTTTGTACAGTAAGTCTTCACTTACCATCCTAGATTGTTCTTGGAAACTGCGACTTGACACAAAACGAGATAATGAAACCAATTTTACCCTGGGCTAACAGATATAAACAAGGGATGACTTTCCTACAGCATATTTCTGGTCACAGAAACATCACGAAACTTCTAAATAAAGCCCCCAAACACTTCTCATATTAAACACTGGAATAAATGTGGCCTATACATACATTTAAGACATTAGTACAAACAAGTAAGGTCATTATTTACCCATTTATTTCAGTTCAGTGTCATGGGTTCAGTTCAGTATCATGAGTCCCCAAGGCTCAGAGACCAAGGCAGGAGCGCGCCCTCTACAGGAGGCCATTGCGTGGTAGGGTGCACTCTCACACACACCCACACTCACTCACACTGGGACGACGTAGACACCCCAGTGAACCTAATGTTCATAGCTTTGGGATGTGAGAGGAACCCAGAGTACCTGGAAAAAACCCATGCAGACATGGAGGGAACGTGCAAACTCCACGTGGCCCTGGCAAGGAATAGATTTTTTTATTCTCATCTACATAATAATAAAACGACACTGGATGAAATGCCGAGATTGATCACACTACAAAGGGAATATCTTAGCACTGTGGAACTGTGCATTTAAAAAGTAGGTAAGATGGTAAATTTTATGCCATGTATATTTTACTACAATTTAAAATATATGGAAATGTCTAAAAGAGCCGTTTTTTAAGAGAAGAACATGCTATTTAATATGTACCCATTTTTTGTTTTTTCAGCTTTTAATTTAGAGAGAAACAGCTAACACAAGAGTCTTAGGAGACACAGCAATGAAGAGGGAGCCATTCCCGAGAAGCTACCTTATCACAAGGTGGATAGGGAGAACAATGTTCAGGGTCTATGTATCCGTTCTCCTTCCCAAGAATGTCCACTACCTGCAGGCAAAGCTCTGGTTTGATTTATTCACTGTTGTTTTCCAACGCCTAGCACAGAACCTGACAAATCATAGACACTCACGAAATATTTGTTCAGTTAATTAGTCTGTTAATAAAGAGAAGATACTGCCATTGGCTCAAATAGTAATCTGTTCACCTTTTTTTCTTTTTCCATTTTGAGGAATATAGCTCAGGGTTATATATATATAAAACGCACACAAATCAAAGGGACAAGACTTTTTTCTTTGTTTTCTTTATCTTTTTTGTCTATGAGGAGGGAGGAAAAGTGATCATAGAGGGCTAGATGATGATAACAAGTTAGATCAAAATGTCAAAGTGTTTTAAAAAGTGGTAAGCAATAGTACTAAGAACTCAAATGAAGATAAAGTCTAGAGAAAATAAATAAAGTTTAATGTTGGAACTTTTCAGCTGAGAGTATGCAGAACTTTAAGAGGACTTCTCATTGTCTAAGACTCAGCATTGAGGCCACTCCCTACTTTCGGAGCTGACAGTAAGGACTCAGATTTGGAAACCTGGAGCCTCAGCACTGAAGAGAAGAGGGTGTGGGGAAGAAGAATGGTGGGTGTTAACCCTGAGGATTTTTTGAAAACTGGGATATTTCGATAGTAGCAGATATTTAGTTAGAGATAACTGATACTTCATTGAAGAACAACAAGGAAGGCTCCATTTGGTACAAAAATATGACATTTCCCTAATCTGGATTAAAACTTCCATATTTTTAATAGAATGGTGGTTCTCAAAGTTTACAAAGATAGGTATCTGAGAAACATACATAAATTGCAGATCCCTGGTCTCTACCCCAGTGTTATCTTGAATCAATTTTTATTTTTTATTTTTTTATTTTTTTAGACGGAGTTTCTCTCTTGTTGCCCAGACTGGAGTGCAATGGTGCAATCTCGGCTCACTGCAACCTCCACCTCCCGGGTTCAAGTGATTCTCCTGCCTCAGCCTCCCGAGTAGCTGGGATTACAGGAGTGTGCCACCACACCCGGCTGATGTGTGAGGTAAAATAGCATGACCACAATGCTTTAATTCCCATTTGTAGACAGGCTACATTCATCTGTAGCAAAAATATTAGATTAAAATATTTGTAATAATACTTGCGGCATAAAACTATACTGCATATAGCACAATTTATAATTGATAAGATGCGGAACCAACTAAAGTGCCCATTAACCAACGAGTGACTAAAGAAACTGTGGTATACATCATGGGGTACTACGCAGCCATTAAAAAAAAACAAAACAATGTATTTTGCAGCAACTTGGGTGGAGCTGGAGACCTTAAGTGAAGTAACTCAGGAATGGAAAACCAAATATTTATGTTCTCACTTATAAGTGGGAGCTAAGCTATGAGGATGCAAAGGCATAAGACTAATATAATGGGCTTTGGGGACTCCGAGATAAAGGTTGGCAAGTGTGTGAGGGATAAAGGACAACATACTGGGTATAGGGTATATTGCTTGGGTGATGAGTGCACCAAAATCTCAGAAATCATCACTAAAGGACTTATTCATGTAACCAAACATCATCTGTTCCACAAAAGCTACTGAAATAAAAATAAAAAAATATATACTGCATATATTATTAATATTATATATTATATACCTACCAATATATGAAGTATAGTTGTGAATATATATTGTATGGCTATATGTTACATATATATTTACAAATGTGCATATATACATATGTACTATATATGCCTATGTATATCTATCATCTACCTATTTCCAACAGTTTTGTACTGTGAAAATATACTAGGTGCCATGTACTATGGAAAGAGGAATGAAATAATAAATAAACAGACATGGAATTGACATTTTAGTGGTTTCAAAAGTCAGTAAACAGGTTTATGCTTAAATAATATGCCTGGCGTTAAGTGCTATAAGGAAAAAAAAAAGTGCAGTAAGAAAAAGAAAATTGAGGATGGTACTATTTTTAGATAAAGACATTTTTAAATAAAATTTATTTAAGATAAATTTTGATAAATTCTGTCAAATTTTTCTTAATAATGCTCTAGTTTAATGTCTTCTCATTGTCACTGAAGTTCTTTAATATTACTATGAGCTGTCCAAATATAAATTCCGGCCATCTTTCCCTTCCTTCCTTCCTTCCTTCCTTCCTTCCTTCCTTCCTTCCTTCCTTCCTCCTTCACTCCCTCTCTCCCTTCCTCCCTCCCTTCTTCCTTCCCTTCCTTCCTTCCTTTTTTCTTTCTTACTTTTCTTTTTTTTTGCTTCCCCATTATAGTCTCTCTTTCTTCACCTTAATGATGCATTCCAAAAAATTAGTAGATAAGCTAGATATAAATTTGGATTGTAAACTTGTATTTATTGGGCTTTCCCTGAAGTCATCCAATGAGACCTGAGAAGAGATATGCTTTGCTTTTACTGTATATCCCTGGTTTGTGGGTACTACCTATCAAAGAAGGCTTTATGGTAATTTCCTTAGCATGGACTGTTGTGTATGTCATTGTATGTGTGTATTCTGTAAAAGTTAGACTCCGAACTCATGTGAAGACAGACTTGATATTACAGATTTGCAAACAAATCATTTTTTTTCCTACTCAGAGCAAAGGCCAAAACAGATTAGGTTCCTTGTTATCTCTTTTGCTGGACTGCTTAGTTTTTCTGCACATCTGTCTCTGATGGTGTAGTCATTAGACTATTTGAAATTCACGCTTGAATCTGTTCCATATCTAAACTGCAGGAGCCAAAGCTTACATCCTTTCCTCATGTCTAATACAATTCTAGCTCTGGATTGGCAGGATTAGTTCAGCCATAGCATCAATGATGGTATTACTTTGTTTTGATCTCCCTTTTTGGTTTCGACCTTTTGTTTTCATATGAGCTCAGCTATACACTTAAGACATATCACCATTATTAGAGATTTTGTATTAGGATGGTTTTCAGGATATCTAGTCTGATAATATTTGTAAGAATTGAAGTGCTAGACACTTTTCAGTCTATTATAAATTTTCAAAAATAGAAATAAAGTGTTGTTAGCTATGCCCATTTGTTTAACCTAAAAAATACAGTGCTTTGAAATGAAAGGCTAATTTATACTAACAAGGTATCTAGACTGTCTGTTTTATTGACAGAAAGAAAAGACAAAACTGCTAATACTAAACTGTAAAACCAGCTGAGGAACTGTGGTCCTATTTACTGTTCTTATCTATTTCTCCTTGATTTTATGGTACAAAAGTCAACCAGTCTCTCATATTTTTTCAACAAATTCAGGTACATGTAAGAGATTTCAAATATAGCTTAACTAGTGTCTCATCCAGGAAAGTCAACGTTGATATGAAATTCTGATTCTGCAAACAAGGATCTACCTCTGTTGGGAACACAGGAGATTTCTGGATGACACCATCTGCTCAAGTTTTTCAGTGGGGACCAATGTGCCAGGAAAGGACACAGAAATGTAGCTTCTGTGTGTTTGTGTGTGTGTGTGTGTGTGTGTGTGTGTGTGTGTGTGTGTGTGAGATTGCATCTCTGGAAAATCAGAGTCATAACTAAATTAACTCTTTCAAAATGTTCTCATCCTATCAATCACATATTTAAAATCCTCTGATGTCTTTTCACTGAAATTAGAATAAATCCCAAATTTCTCACATGGTCTGGCTCCTGTCTGCCTCATCAAGTTCATTTCTTATCATTGTGTCCCTCATTTACTAGTCTCCAGCCACATTAAAAACACATCAGGGATTTTGCCGTTGTAGTTCTGTTTTCCTGGAATGGTCTTTTTTCAGATCTTCACGTGGCTACCCACTTCTCAACACCGAGTTTCAGTTCAGTTGTTGCCTCTTCAAAAACTCCCTCCAAGGTTACGCTATCTAAAATACAGACAGAATATTTCCAGCTCCGCTCATGAGTTTTGGTGGGGTTTATTATTTATTTATATGCTGGCAAATTTTATATATGACCTTCTTTAGAGGATTTAAGTTCTGTGAAGTCAAGAACTTTGTCTTTCTCTTTTTTTTCAGCTCTGTATTTTCAATTCCTAGAATGTTATCTATCACATAGCAGATGTCCAATAAATATTTGCTGAATAAACAAGTGAGTGGATGTTCCGGAGACATTATCCCAAGTGTTTCTGATACCCTTTTAGTGCAAAGCCTGCTGAGGTCAGGAAAAATTACTACCTTTTTTTTCTTTTTCTTTTTCTTTTTTTTGAGACGGAGTCTCACTCTTTCGCTCAGGCTGGAGTGCAATATCATGATCTGGGCTCATTGCAACCTCCACCTCCCTGGTTCAAGCAGTTCTCTGCCTCAGCCTCCTGAGTAGCTGGGATTACACGCACCTGCCAGTACGCCCAGCTAATTTTTTGTATTTTTAGTAGAGATGGGGTTTCACTATCTTGGCCAGGCTGGTCTTAAACTCCTGACCTCATGATCCACCTGCCTTGGCCTCCCGAAGTGCTGGGATCACAGGCGTGAGCCACCACACCTGGCCAAGAATTACTATTTATAGATCTCCTGCATGGTTCTACTTTCACATCTTTTATTTACTAGAAAAAAAATATTTTCTCTTATTTTTATTTCTTTATTATTATTATTAATTTTTTTTGAGAAAGGGTCTTGTTCTTTCACCCATCCTGGAGTACAGTGGTGCAACTTCTCTGGCTCAGACAATCTTCCCACCTCAGCCTCCGAGCAGTTGGGACTACAAAATATTAAAAAATAAATACAAATTAGCTGTGCATGATCTTACTATGTTGCTCAGGCTAGTCTTGAACTCCTGGGCTCAAGGGATTCTCCTGCCTTGGCCCCCAAAGTTCTAGGATTACAGGTGTGAATCACTACCTGTGGCACCTTACTTTTTAATGCATATGTTCTATCTTATAAGCTGGAGAATTTTAGAACCGGTTTCATCCAAAGAAGTTAATCTAATTTCTTTGCAGCCATTCAGGCAGAGCCAAAAGGTGAATAAGATAGTCCAGTTGGAGCAATATGCAAATGCCCATTGATTAAGTTGTACAACTATACGTATAAGAGATCTAGAGCCTTTAGAAATAGCCTTGGAGAGTATGGAATACAGATTTAGTGTTCACTATTACAAGAACTCTCTTTATTTGTGCCTGTGGGTCTCCATGGAAATGATGGTTGAATGAAAGTTTTCCCAGCCTAATTATGAACAAGGTGAAAAATCAAAAGCAGAAGAACATATACAGCTAAAGCATAAAGCAGGGAATCAAGTATAAGAAGTATCAAGGAAGGGTCTGTGGGCTCATTGTTTTGAGAGGACTGTCGATAGAGAAGGCAACCAGCAAAACTGAATGAATATACGGTTTGCAACTGACAGTGTTTTGAGTTCCATGGCTTTGAATGAGCTCAATAAGGAGCCTTCAACTTTGCAGCATAATGAATTAAAGAAAAAAACACCAGAAGGAGATGTGACTGGAGTCTTCCATGGTCACTGTTAGTTAGCATTAGGCTTATCCTTTAGTCCAGTGATTCTCAACTGGGGGCAATTTTGGCCCCCTGAGGGGTAGAAGGTCTTTCTGGTAATGTCTGGAGGGTTTCTTTGATTGTCACAACTCAGAGGTGCTTCTGGTACTGGGAAGGTGGGGGCCAGAGGTGCTGCTAAAGATCCTACAATGCACAGGACACAGCCCTTTACAACAAATAATTATGCAGCCCACAGTGTCAATAATATTAGCTGAAGTTGAGAACCCCTACTGTAGGCAGTGATCACTTCTTGAAGGTTTTGAGAATGGAGTGACACATGGAAAGTATTATTTTAGTCAAGGTTCCTTCATTGCCTGTGACAGAAACCATCTTATGCCAAAAGGAGGCTTTATTATTAGAATGGAGGCATGTCTCATGAACCTCCAGAGAAGGAATTCAGACAAGCCTTAAGAAGAAACTGAAACCACAAAAACAGAGAGCTGTCGGAGAAGTTGCCTTCTATTTTTCTCTCTGTCAGGCAGTCTTCATTTTTGTCACTCTGTCGACTGTCTTTACTGAAAGCTGTTTCATAAAGATGTCAGAATCTAACTGCCTCATACCTCCCAGAATTAAATGCTACTTTGTTATCCACATTGATAATTTATTATTATCACTATACCCTCTCTTGGTATGTTAAGAATAAAGATTTTTGCAGCCTAATCTGGACTTTGAAAATCCAACTCTCTACAGGGTCTTCCTCTTATTATGCAGACAGGAGTTGAGAGCTCCTATTTTCTCTTTCCGGCAGGAAACTGGAAATGAATCCTGCAAAACAGCCTCTGTCCGTATGCAAATTTTTCAACTAAAAACTTTTGCATACACACTGTTTCGTCACTTGTGTAAGTTCAGTATTTTCTGCTATAAGCTACTTGAGGGCCACTATGTAACCAGGGAACTATCACCTTTGATTAACCTGACATAAGCAGGCTATCTAGGGTAACTATGTACTAATAGAAACAAATTAGAATTGTTGGCCACATTTTTTTTTTTTTTTTTTTTTTGGAGTCTCGCTTTGTCGCCCAGGCTGGAGTGCAGTGGCGCAATCTTGGCTCACTGTAAGCTCCGCCTGCCAGATTCAGGCCATTCTCCTGCCTCAGCCTCCCGAGTAGCTGGGACCACAGGCACCTGCCACCACACCCGGCTATTTTTTTGTATTTTTAGTAGAGACGTAGTTTCACCGTGTTAGCCAGGATGGTCTCCATCTCCTGACCTCGTGATCCACTCACCTCGGCCTCCCAAAGTGCTGGGATTACAGGCTTGAGCCACCGCGCCCGGCTGGACACATTTTTATAAAAGTTTATAAAATGCTTAATTTCAATTTCTGAATTTATCTTATTCAGAAAAGATTAAATTGTGGATTGTGGATGAGCGAAATCCCTCAGGAACAGGCACCAGTCTATGAATCAGTTTGAAAGACACTGACCCAGTCCGGCAATTTCAAAGGTATGATCTGTGGAACATAGGGCTCAGTATAGTCTTTGAAAATAAGTATTTTATGGTTGAATAGGTGTTATGGGTTGAATTGTGTTCTCCCAAAAGATATGTTGAAGTTTTAACTCCAGGTACCTGTGAATGTGACTTTATTTGAAAATAAGATGTTTGGATATATTCACAGGTACCTGTGAATATGACTTTATTTGAAAATCCAGTTCAAATGATGTCATTAGGGTGAGTCCTAATCCAACACGACTGGTGTTCTCACAAGAGAAGAGAAATTTGGACAAAGACAAATAGAGGAGAATGCCATGACACAGACGCAGAGGGAAGATGGTCATGGAAAGATGGAGACAGAGACCGGAGTTACGCCGCCACAGCTAAGGAATACCTAGTGCTACCAGAAGCCAGAAGAAGCAAAGCCACACCCTCCCCTAGAGGGTATGGAAGGAGAATGGCCCTGCCAATACCTTCATTTTAGACTTCTGGCCTCCAGGACTGTGGGATAAGTTTCTGTTGTTTTAGGCAACCAGTCTGTCGTATTTTGTTACAGCAGCCCTAGGAAACGAATACAATATGTTTAAAAAATTCTGCATGCTATTGCATCCTCATCTCAGAGATTTCTGATTCATATTAGCATAAGGATTCTAAGACTTTCTACTTTATTTTTTTAAAAAATTAACTTTAATTCTAAATCTGAGATTTATTTCACCATGAAACACATTTGTACACAATGTTTATATTCCAAAAAGCAAGAGTTCCTTGGATTACAGTTGGGGATTTTTAATTTTTCTGTTTATTTCATAAATGAACAAAAATTGGGGGCTATAGTGGTGATAATTGTTGGTCCTAACTCTCTTTTACCCGGGTTTTACCCTGGTTTTTTACCATAACATTTTTACCATAGTATAGCATAGAGACGTAGAGAACAGACAAACAATAACAAATCCTAATTTTCTTTTGAATGAATTGTTAAAATTGTGCAATTTTCTTCCCAGGACTATATCTCATATATATTTGGGATAAAAAGGTAGATGGACACTGATAGATTAAGTCTTTTCATTCTTATTTTCAAACACCCTTAAAATAGTTAAGAAAAACATAATAAAAAATAAAATACATATAAGGAATGAATTCCAGGTGTTTTAGTTTATACAATACTATTTGAATAAAATACACAACTATGGAAATACAACAAAGTCATAAAGCAGCTATTTATTCAATACCTCCATATGATACCGAAAATAATTTTACATGTTTGAAAAATCTGGATAAATATTAAATAATTATTAAAAATCCATAGCAGTATGTATTTTTTAAGAGCTAAAGTAGAACTTAGCACAGCACCAAAGCAATTATTTTATTTCCTCTCTGAATATGGAACCACTCAATATTAATAATAAGAAAATTAATAGTAATCCAGAGCATTAGGCTAGATGATTGTTAATTACTAAGTAAAATTAAAATCTGAAAGCACTATAATATTACTTTACCAAATGACATTATTTAAAACACTATCATTATAGTCAAGGGAAAACAGCACTGAAATGTTAAACTCTGTTAATTTTATTTCAAATGATCAATGTCTCTTATGATGAGAGAGTTTATGTTAATACCGGGCTTCACATTTTCTTTTTCAGTGTATTAACCAAAAGGCTTCCAACTCCTTTTTAAGCAGTAATGCTCCTTAGGGGAAATTTATACAGCCTGTATTGGCAATCCAACACAGACAAACTACAAAGGTGATGACACTTATCCTGAGAACCGCAAAACTATTTGAATTAAAATAAAAATAAGATGAACCTGTGTCCCTTCTCCAAATAAGCCTAACTCAGGTTTTAAATTGGCAAAACAACTTTGAGCTACATCAAAGTTAATTGGGAGAAATTTTGCCTTTCCAGTAGAGTCGTGTATTCTCTTCCATTTAAGAGTTTAAGAGCTCATGCTGAATTCTAACGTCCTTCTGGAGCTACATTAAATTGAATGTTTTTTTCTTAATTTCTGACTAATAAAGAAATCATTATTGACCTACAGATTCTCCCTCTCTACTGCAATATTTAGACTTACGATTTGGCACAAATAGAGATACTTGCAATATATAGAATTTTTAGGAAGCAGAGACCACACAGTAAACAATACGTATTTGTTTAATGGACAATTTGCTGAGTTCTATATTGCTCTTGCATTACAGATAAGAAATCTGAGATCAAGAAAATTTCATGAAATATGTTCAAGGTCTCTTGAGTCCCCATAAGTGTGCTACGACATTCTTTTCAATATGCAATACTGCTTGAGACTAGATTAGACTCATTGGATAGTGTTTTCCAAAACCTCTTAGTCCAGTATTGTTCAACGATAAGTTTGCATCAGTTCCAAAATGGAAAAGAGCAATTTTTCTTTCTTTATTCATTAGTGATGGAATCCCAGTTTTAATTGGGCACTAGTCTATCCATAAAGATTACATTTCTTAATTTTTCATACAGCTAGATGTGGTCATGTGACTAAATTCTAGCCAATGATGTGATACTGGAAGTAATATCCTGCTGTTGGGTATACAGCAAGATAGAAGAAAACTGAATAAGTAATGAATATGGTTCTCCATGCCAAATCTGGATTGTCTCCAGTCATTTTTGTACGTGCAATGAAAGTGCATTTCCACCATGTTAAATCGCTACTCTGTATATGTGTATGGGTTTGAGTTTCAGAGTGGGCAGTGGTTTTTTTTTTTTCTTTTTTATGCAGGAGGATCTAATATTATCTCATTCAGCAATGTGAGTTTCTCCTAAAACTCTATATATTCAATACAAAAACTCAGTCTTGGTTAGGCAATTATATCTTCTTTATCCTTTTCATATTTTGGAATTTAAAATATCTTTGTTTATCATATAAAAAAAAGTTCAACATCTCTGATCGTTAGAGAAATGCAAATCAAAACTACAATGAGATACAACCTCACATCAGTCAGAATGGCTATCAGTAAAAAGTCAAAAAATAACAGATTCTAGCAAGGTTGGGGAGAAAAAGGAATGCTTTTACACTGTTGGTAGTGTTAATTAGTTCAACCATGTGGAAGACAGTGTGGCCATTCCTTAAAGACCTAGAGACAGAAATACCATTTGACCCAGCAATCCCATTACTAGGTATATACCCAAAGGAATACAAATCATTCTGTTATAAAGATACACGCACGTGTATGTTCATTGCAGCACTATTAACAATAGCAAAGACATGGAGTTAACCTAAATGACCAACAATGATAGAATAAAGAAGATGTGGTACATATATACCATGGAATACTATGCAGCCACAAAAAAGAACAAGATCATGTCCTTCACACGGACATGGATGGAGCTGGAGGCCATTATCCTCAGCAAACTAATGCAGGAATAGAAAACCAAATACTATATGTTCTCATTTATAAGTGGGAACTAAATGATAAGAACACATGGATACATAGGAACAACCCACACTGGGGCCTCTTGGAGGGTGGGAGGAGGGAGAGGATCAGAAAAATAACTAATGGATACTCGGCTTCATACCTGGGTGATGAAATAATCTGTACAACAAACCCCCATGACACACATTTACCTAGGTAGCAAACATACACACCCTGCACAAGTGTTCCTGAACATAAAAGTTAAAAAATAATAAAAATATTTTAAAATCTTTGTTTTATGAAATAATTTTAAATAATAACTGTTAAGTTTTTGTTTACATAATTTGAAAAATTAAAAGTTGGCAAACCTATGAAATTCGAAAAATTTCTATTTTTATATTTTACTAAATGAAAAAATGTGGAGACAACCAATTTAGGTCATTTTTCATTTGCCAGCTTCACCAGATCAAAGAGAAATTTGAAACCTGCAGTTGAATTCATTGAGATTCTAAATAAAAGTCATTTGAACCAATGTTTATTAATTTTGCATATTTATACTGTTAATATGATTTCCTAAATAATGCAGAATTTTTTATTTTATTTTACTCAAGATTTAAATGCATGACCTCTTCTTTTTTTTTTTTTCTTCATTTTTTTTTTTTAATTATACTTTAAGTTTTAGGGTACATGTGCACATTATGCAGGTTAGTTACATATGTATACATGTGCCATGCTGGTGAGCTGCACCCACTAACTCGTCATCTAGCATTAGGTTTACCTCCCGATGCTATCCCTCCCCCCTCCCCCCACCCCACCACAGTCCCCAGAGTGTGATATTCCCCTTCCTGTGTCCATGTGATCTCATTGTTCAACTCCCACCTATGAGTGAGAATATGCAGTGTTTGGTTTTTTGTTCTTGCGATAGTTTACTGAGAATGATGATTTCCAATTTCATCCATGTCCCTACAAAGGACATGAACTCATCATTTTTTATGGCTGCATAGTATTCCATGGTGTATATGTGCCACATTTTCTTAATCCAGTCTATCATTGTTGGACATTTGGGTTGGTTCCAAGTCTTTGCTATTGTGAATAGTGTCACAATAAACATACGTGTGCATGTGTCTTTATAGCAGCATGATTTATAGTCCTTTGGGTATATACCCAGTAATGGGATGGCTGGGTCAAATGATATTTCCAGTTCTAGATCCCTGAGGAATCGCCACAGTGACTTCCACAAGGGTTGAACTAGTTTACAGTCCCACCAACAGTGTAAAAGTGTTCCTATTTCTCCACATCCTCTCCAGCACCTGTTGTTTCCTGACTTTTTAATGATTGCCATTCTAACTGGTGTGAGATGGTATCTCATTGTAGTTTTGATTTGCATTTCTCTGATGGCCAGTGATGATGAGCATTTTTTCATGTGTTTTTTGGCTGCATAAATGTCTCCTTTTGAAAAGTGTCTGTTCATGTCCTTCGCCCACTTTTTGATGGTGTTGTTTGTTTTTTTCTTGTAAATTTGTTTGAGTTCATTGTAGATTCTGGATATTAGCCCTTTGTCAGATGAGTAGGTTGTGAAAATTTTCTCCCATTTTGTAGGTTGCCTATTCACTCTGATGGTAGTTTCTTTTGCTGTGCAGAAGCTCTTTAGTTTAATTAGATCCCATTTGTCAATTTTGTCTTTTGTTGCCATTGCTTTTGGTGTTTTAGACATGAAGTCCTTGCCCATGCCTATGTCCTGAATGGTAATGCCTAGGTTTTCTTCTAGGGTTTTTATGGTTTTAGGTCTAACATTTAAGTCTTTAATCCATCTTGAATTGATTTTTGTATAAGGTGTAAGGAAGGGATCCAGTTTCAGCTTTTTACATATGGCTAGCCTGTTTTCCCAGCACCATTTATTAAATAGGGAATCCTTTCCCCATTTCTTGTTTTTCTCAGGTTTGTCAAAGATCAGAGAGTTGCAGATATGCGGCATTGTTTCTGAGGGCTCTGTTCTGTTCCATTGATCTATATCTCTGTTTTGGTACCAGTACCATGCTGTTTTGGTTACTGTAGCCTTGTAGTATAGTTTGAAGTCAGGTAGTGTGATGCCTCCAGCTTTGTTCTTTTGGCTTAGGATTGACTTGGCGATGTGGGCTCTTTTTTGGTTCCATATGAACTTTAAAGTAGTTTTTTCCAATTCTGTGAAGAAAGTCATTGGTAGCTTGATGGGGATGGCACTGAATCTGTAAATTACCTTGGGCAGTATGGCCATTTTCACGATATTGATTCTTCCTACCCATGAGCATAGAATGTTCTTCCATTTGTTTGTATCCTCTTTTATTTCCTTGAGCAGTGGTTTGTAGTTCTCCTTGAAGAGGTCCTTCACATCCCTTGTAAGTTGGATTCCTAGGTATTTTATTCTCTTTGAAGCAATTGTGAATGGGAATTCACTCATGATTTGGCTCTCTGTTTGTCTGTTGTTGGTGTATAAGAATGCTTGTGATTTTTGTACATTGATTTTGTATCCTGAGACTTTGCTGAAGTTGCTTATCAGCTTAAGGAGATTTTGGGCTGAGACAATGGGGTTTTGTAGATATACAATCATGTCATCTGCAAACAGGGACAATTTGACTTCCTCTTTTCCTAATTGAATACCCTTTATTTCCTTCTCCTGCCTAATTGCCCTGGCCAGAAATTCCAACAATATGTTGAATAGGAGTGGTGAGAGAGGGCATCCCTGTCTTGTGCCAGTTTTCAAAGGGAATGCTTCCAGTTTTTGCCCATTCAGTATGATATTGGCTGTGGGTTTGTCATAGATAGCTCTTATTATTTTGAAATACGTCCCATCGATACCTAATTTATTGAGAGTTTTTAGCATGAAAGGTTGCTGAATTTTGTCAAAGGCTTTTTCTGCATCTATTGAGATAATCATGTGGTTTTTGTCTTTGGCTCTGTTTATATGCTGGATTACATTTATTGATTTGCATATATTGAACCAGCCTTGCATCCCAGGGATGAAGCCCACTTGATCATGGTAGATAAGCTTTTTGATGTGCTGCTGAATTTGTTTTGCCAGTATTTTATTGAGGATTTTTGCATCAATGTTCATCAAGGATATTGGTCTAAAATTCTCTTTTTTTGTTGTGTCTCTGCCTGGCTTTGGTATCAGAATGATGCTGGCCTCATAAAATGAGTTAGGGAGGATTCCCTCTTTTTCTATTGATTGGAATAGTGTCAGAAGGAATGGTACCAGTTCCTCCTTGTACCTCTGGTAGAATTCGGCTGTGAATCCATCTGGTCCTGGACTCTTTTTGGTTGGTAAGTTATTGATTATTGCCACAATTTCAGCTCCTGTTATTGGTCTATTCAGAGATTCAACTTCTTCCTGGTTTAGTCTTGGGAGAGTGTATGTGTCGAGGAATTTATCCATTTCTTCTAGATTTTCTAGTTTATTTGCGTAGAGGTGTTTGTAGTATTCTCTGATGGTAGTTTGTATTTCTGTGGGATCGGTGGTGACATCCCCTTTATCATTTTTTATTGCATCTATTTGATTCTTCTCTCTTTTTTTCTTTATTAGTCTTGCTAGTGGTCTATCAATTTTGTTGATCCTTTCAAAAAACCAGCTCCTGGATTCATTCATTTTTTGAAGGGTTTTTTGTGTCTCTATTTCCTTCAGTTCTGCTCTGATCTTAGTTATTTCTTGCCTTCTGCTAGCTTTTGAGTGTGTTTGCTCTTGCTTTTCTAGTTCTTTTAATTGTGATATTAGGGTGTCAATTTTGGATCTTTCCTGCTTTCTCTTGTGGGCATTTAGTGCTATAAATTTCCCTCTACACACTGCTTTGAATGCGTCCCAGAGATTCTGGTATGTTGTGTCTTTGTTCTCGTTGGTTTCAAAGAACATCTTTATTTCTGCCTTCATTTCGTTATGTACCCAGTAGTCATTCAGGAGCAGGTTGTTCAGTTTCCATGTAGTTGAGCGGTTTTGAGTGAGATTCTTAATCCTGAGTTCTAGTTTGATTGCACTGTGGTCTGAGAGATAGTTTGTTATAATTTCTGTTCTTTTACATTTGCTGAGGAGAGCTTTACTTCCCAGTATGTGGTCAATTTTGGAATAGGTGTGGTGTGGTGCTGAAAAAAATGTATATTCTGTTGATTTGGGGTGGAGAGTTCTGTACATGTGTATTAGGTCCGCTTGGTGCAGAACTGAGTTCAATCCCTGGGTATCCTTGTTGACTTTCTGTCTTGTTGATCTGTCTAATGTTGACAGTGGGGTGTTAAAGTCTCCCATTATTAATGTGTGGGAGTCTAAGTCTCTTTGTAGGTCACTCAGGACTTGCTTTATGAATCTTGGTACTCCTGTATTGGGTGCATATATATTTAGGATAGTTAGCTCTTCTTGTTGAATTGATCCCTTTACCATTATGTAATGGCCTTCTTTGTCTCTTTTGATCTTTGTTGGTTTAAAGTCTGTTTTATCAGAGACTAGGATTGCAACCCCTGCCTTTTTTTGTTTTCCATTGGCTTGGTAGATCTTTCTCCATCCCTTTATTTTGAGCCTATGTGTGTCTCTGCACATGAGATGGGTTTCCTGAATACAGCACACTGATGGGTCTTGACTCTTTATCCAATTTGCCAGTCTGTGTCTTTTAATTGGAGCATTTAGTCCATTTACATTTAAAGTTAATATTGTTATGTGTGAATATGATCCTGTCATTATGATGTTAGCTGGTTATTTTGCTCATTAGTTGATGCAGTTTCTTCCTAGTCTCGATGGTCTTTACATTTTGGCATGATTTTGCAGCGGCTGGTACCGGTTGTTCCTTTCCATGTTTAGTGCTTCCTTCAGGAGCTCTTGTAAGGCAGGCCTGGTGGTGACAAAATCTCTCAGCATTTGCTTGTCTGTAGAGGATTTTATTTCTCCTTCACTTATGAAGCTTAGTTTGGCTGGATATGAAATTCTGGGTTGAAAATTCTTTTCTTTAAGAATGTTGAATATTGGCCCCCACTCTCTTCTGGCTTGTAGGGTTTCTGCCAAGAGATCCGCTGTTAGTCTGATGGGCTTCCCTTTGAGGGTAACCCGACCTTTCTCTCTGGCTGCCCTTAACATTTTTTCCTTCATTTCAACTTTGGTGAATCTGACAATTATGTGTCTTGGAGTTGCTCTTCTCGAGGAGTATCTTTGTGGCGTTTTCTGTATTTCCTGAATCTGAACGTTGGCCTGCCTTGCTAGATTGGGGAAGTTCTCCTGGATAATATCCTACAGAGTGTTTTCCTACTTGGTTCCATTCTCCCCATCACTTTCAGGTACACCAATCAGACGTAGATTTGGTCTTTTCACATAGTCCCATATTTCTTGGAGGCTTTGCTCATTTCTTTTTATTCTTTTTTCTCTAAACTTCCCTTCTCACTTCATTTCATTCATTTCATCTTCCATCACTGATACCCTTTCTTCCAGTTGATCGCATCGGCTCCTGAGGCTTCTGCATTCTTCACGTAGTTCTCGAGCCTTGGTTTTCAGCTCCATCAGCTCCTTTAAGCACTTCTCTGTATTGGTTATTCTAGTTATACATTCTTCTAAATTTTTTTCAAAGTTTTCAACTTCTTTGCCTTTGGTTTGAATGTCCTCCCGTAGCTCAGAGTAATTTGATTGTCTGAAGCCTTCTTCTCTCAGCTTGTCAAAGTCATTCTCCATTCAGCTTTGTTCCGTTGCTGGTGAGGAACTGTGTTCCTTTGGAGGAGGAGAGGCACTCTGCTTTTTAGAGTTTCCAGTTTTTCTGTTCTGTTTTTTCCCCATCTTTGTGGTTTTATCTACTTTTGGTCTTTGATGATGGTGATGTACAGATGGGTTTTTGGTGTGGATGTCCTTTCTGTTTGTTAGTTTTCCTTCTAACAGACAGGACCCTCAGCTGCAGGTCTGTTGGAGTACCCTGTCGTGTGAGGTGTCAGTGTGCCCCTGCTGGGGGGTGCCTCCCAGTTGGCTGCTCGGGGGTCAGGGGTCAGGGACCCACTTGGGGAGGCAGTCTGCCCATTCTCAGATCTCCAGCTGCGTGCTGGGAGAACCACTGGTCTCTTCAAAGCTGTCAGACAGGGACATTTAAGTCTGCAGGGGTTACTGCTGTCTTTTTGTTTGTCTGTGCCCTGCCCCCAGACGTGGAGCCTACAGAGGCAGGCAGGCCTCCTTGAGCTGTGGTGGGCTCCACCCAGTTAGAGCTTTCCCGGCTGCTTTGTTTACCTAAGCAAGCCTGGGCAATGGTGGGCGCCCCTCCCACAGCCTCGCTACCGCCTTGCAGTTTGATCTCAGACTGCTGTGCTAGCAACCAGCGAGACTCCGTGGGCGTAGGACCCTCCGAGCCAGGTGCGGGATATAATCTCGTGGTGCGCCGTTTTTTAAGCCCATCGGAAAAGCGCAGTATTCGGGTGGGAGTGACCCGATTTTCCAGGTGCCGTCCGTCACCCCTTTCTTTGACTCAGAAAGGGAACTCCCTGACCCCTTGCACTTCCCAAGTGAGGCAATGCCTCGCCCTGCTTCGGCTCGCGCACGGTGCGCGCACCCACTGACCTGCACCCACTGTCTGGCTCTCCCTAGTGAGATGAATGCGGTACCTCAGATGGAAATGCAGAAATCACCCGTCTTCTGCATCGCTCACGCTGGGAGCTGTAGACCGGAGCTGTTCCTATTCGTCCATCTTGGCTCCTCCTCCCCCGACCTCTTCTTATTAATGTTGATGATATTAATTGTGCTTAAAAGTCATACCATGAAATATAGGTCAATGGTTTATTAATTAGTGGCAATTTAGAATATAACAGTAAACAAAGCAAATAGAGTGAAAATGGCCTAGATATTTGCAATTAGGCAATATATCCCTTCAAATGTTATTAGACAAAACAATTCCATTTGCTTTTGAGGAAAATTAAGTTGCCAATGCAAAAATATAAACTCTATTTGAACCAAATAGTGGTGGTTTTGTTCGCTATTGCTAAGCCTGGCATTCTGGGACATCTGTTTTTTACTCTGACCACTGGTCATTAAGTACCTTTAAATACATTGATTGTATTTGCTGAAGGAACCAAACACATATTATATAAATGTAATTTTTAAAAACTAATTTCCTTGGTCAAATTGTTTTAGTTTTATTATAGTTTTGGCTTTTAGAGAAACATTCAAAATTGCAGATTTAAAGTAACATGCCATTACACAGGCCTGCGTATTCATCTATTTAATAATATATATTTAATAAATTTATAGTTATATTTCTTCCTGAGAAAAATGAAGAAACTGATGGAAATAAATTCAGAATCTTAATTAAAATTTTGTTCTCTTCTAGACAGTATTTTCTAATGTCATTTCATTTACCTATGTATTTGTTTATAATTTATGAAAATAATAAAAATGTTCTATCAACATTGATTATGTTAGGATTATGAGTACTTTAATTGACAGTACTATTAAATATAAATGATCATACCTTTTAAAAATAAATTTATTATCTATCTATATTTATTATCTGCTTTAAATGTTTACCAAACTCAACTTCCTATTGGACTACTCACATTAAAGAGTATCTTGACTTCATTAATGTGCACATTATCCAATTCATGCTGAATCCAAGAGTTATGATATTGAACAATATGCCTGGGGGTTCTTATAATTCAAAATTTAAGTATGTCTATAATTATGACATTTTGTGAACTTTATGCGGTTATGCCACCCCATGATGTTTAATGTTGTTCTTTTTAATCCGGTGCATTCGGTTATTTAGCTACTGGCATTTAATGTAAAGGATATGTCTTTTCATATGGCTATAAATGTCTTTTATGTGTTTAATGCAAAGCTTGCTAAGCTTTAGCAGTATATATTTTGGTATCTTTATGTTTACACCTGTAAAATCTTTTCTAATAGCTATAATTATATAGGTGTCTCTTGTAACTCTTACTTTAGAAAGAATGCCATACTATATTTAGTAGATACCATAAATGACTTCAATATAATTTTTCTATTATTCTTATGATCAGCTCAACTCACTTTTCAGACATATGCCTAGTATTTTTCAATCTTCAAATGACCATTGTACTTTTCTAGGGGCAAGAGAGCAGGCTATTTCTGAACAACTACAGTTCCCATTATACCAAAAGAGTATCTTCTCAGGGGATTATAAAAGCTGTAATTTCATCTCAGGGTTCCTGCAACTAAACTGCTTGAGTTTCCTCCTGCAATTTATGGCATTACGTGCATCCTTGAAGGAATTATAGACTTATAATACTCCCTTGAGATATATTGTTATTCTTTATGTTTTCCATGTTTATGTCTAAAAAGGTTCTGCAACTGGCACTTGATGGAAGAGCAGATTGTGTAGTTACCTCTTCAATTAGTTTTAGCAATTTAAAAGACAGCAACTGTAACTTAACACAAATGCCTTTCTACAGTAGTTCACTTGGGCTAAAATCTGCAAAATCTGCAAAGTTCTAACTTCCAATAGACATCTCAGGGTTATTGACTCTGCCCTCCAAATTTATGTCTTAATTGAATGTAATCACTGGCTATTTTATGTAAAACTATATACTGTAGTTTGTAATGAAATATGTTCCTTTTACCAGTTATGCTAAGTGTATATATACATATAGATAGATACATAATTATGTTTTAGATTTTTGTCTCTGAATATGTGGCCTCATTTTCTTCCTATTAAATTTAAAATCCATATCAGTAATGTCAGTTACTTTTATTCTTATTTTCACAAAAGAGTTAAGTAGTCATTTCAGAGCCTGAAAGCTGAGTAACACAATAAACCAGGGTTTCTTAATTTAAACACTAATGGCATTTTGGACTATATAACTACTTGTTGCAGGAGGATCGTCTTAGACATTATAGAGTGTTTGGCAAGATCCTTGGCTACTGCCAGTTGGAATTAGTCATATACTCCAATTGTGGCAACCCAATATTTCTCCAGACATTGCCAAATGTCTCCCACGGACATCATAATAATGATGTCCAGTGAGAAACATCAATATAATGCATTGAACTTTATTGAACAGATTGGCATCAATTGCTTATTTCAACCTTGAAAATGAATCTTCTCAGAATTCTACCCTATTGAGTCCATATCAAGTATGTAGTGATAATAACATAGAGAAATAAGACTCTTGACAGTAATCACAGTAATCACACAATATGTCTCAAATACCAGCTATTGATATATTGGTAAGGGTCATATGAGGCCTTGAGTGTGGAACATATGCTACTCTGAGGGTGAAAAAAAAGGCTCACAGTATTGCAGTCTACTAAAATGGATAGGTCAAATATACAGAAAGATGTTAGAGTTAAAAGTACCCATGAAAAAGTAGATAGTTCTAGCTCTATTTGATACAATAAATATTTTAATGTACCTGAACTTTTGCCCTAGTTCAGTCAAAATAATAACCAAATTTTTCATTTTATGTTTCATATAAATATTTAAGAGTGTAAATATACTTGTATGTACTTTTATAAATCAGAAATTGTATCACTCTAAATGTGTTCATATATGGATCTGTTTTTAGATAAATATCAAGATATTACAGGCGTACTTGCAAGTTCACAAGTAGCTAAAATGAAAAGGATTTTGGACAGTGATTTCCTGTCCTTTGATTGCAAACATCACTTATTACATTGCATTAAAAGAAGTATGAAAATTTCTATTCTGTCCAGTCATTTTTGGCTAATTAATATACCTTTCTTACTGACACAGGTTTCAAATTTTGGAAACCAGAAGTTATAAACATGTCTGCAACTAAAGGACATGTTTTTGTATAATGCATATCACTGTTATCTGCATATATACATATATATGCCAAAATACATACATACATATGCAGACATTAATGAGCATAACTTTGACATAAGACCAATTAACAACTTGTAAATTCTGCTATGATTATTAAGTGCACATATTATCTTAAAAAGCGTTATTGAAAACATTATTATTTTTTGTCTTGCATATTCTCAAAGATGTTAAAACTACATCTCATTATGTAACTAGCCATGATTAATATATTTTACGTTTCAAAATTATAAAATTGGAACTCACTATCTTTGGATAAGTACACCTAGGTTTAGCCTCAGATTTGCTATTTAAATATGTTATACTGAGAAAATAGCTTAATATTTCTGAAACACAACGTCCTTCTATGTAAATTCAGAAGAAACCATTATTTGTAAATTTTGTGGCTTATATTATAGGTTCTTTATCCATTTAATTCTCATTAAATAACTTTTTCATTTACCAGATTTTTATTGAATGTGTGTTATATACTAGTTTCTATATTAGGTGTTGTAAAATTGAAGAAGACAGACATGATCCTTGGAATGATCTTTTGAATCAGTTAGGTGAAGTAAACATGTATTGATGCCCATATATTCAGCATTTTGTGCTTCTTTTTCATTCCTAAAAACACTTAGATTTTTTATCAGAGAACATTGCCTCCAGCTTTGTAATTTGAGATTGACCTTCACACTCCTTAGCCCCCCCAAACTTGAGATTTTTTGGTCAATGGTTAACAAAAAGATGCGCTCTCTCACTCACTTTCTCTTTCTGAATCTGAACTAAGAATAATGTGGTTGGTCTAAAAATTGTTGACGACTGACTTTTGATACTGAAAGATACTGAAAGATAGAGCAAGGAAATGTAACAAAACCAGTCCTTGGTGACATTGTCGAACCAGTGAATCAACCAACTCTGAATTTGGCCTTACTTCTGATATTTTCTATTACATAAACCAATATATTCCCTTATTTTTAATGACAAGTTATCTTGATTTTCTAATACGTGCTATATTAAAAGTCTAAACGTATATACAAAGCTTTATCCAGAATGCATAGGAATAAATAAAGAAAATAAAGCTTATCCGTAGCATATTTAGTAAGTGACTGAGCTGAGATTAACATCCAAGTCTGTTTGACTTTAACATTTCAGAATTAAAGATATGATTTCCATAAAAGTGCAAAACACTATAAAATTTGAAGTGGTAAGATAATCCCAAACATTTAGTCTCTGAGTCTGAGACATGGCTACAAGATTTATTCACATTGCCTTTTTATTTGGCTGGCAAGTGACTAGTAGGTCCTAAAGTTGTGAGTACTATGGAAATGAGATTCTCTTTGAATTGGAGTTTGGCAAATATATTTTGATAGAAGTGAAGACTTGACCGTAATTGATGCTGAATACATTGCTTTATGGGGCATTGAGGATTTTGTTGTTTTAACTTGCCTTCACTATGTTTCATAAATGATGACTGCTAGTGTTAAAAATAAATGTTCTGGCACAGTGGCTCATGCCTGTAATCTCAGCACTTTGAAAGGCTGAGGTGGATGGATCACTTGAGTCCAGGAGTTTGAGACTAGCTTGGGCAACATGGCAAAACCCTGCTCTACTAAAAACACAAAAATTAGCCAGGTATGATGGCGCATGCCTGTAATCCTAGCCACTTGGGAAGCTGAGGCACGGGATTCACTTGAGCCCAGGAGGTTGAGCTTGCAGTGAGCTGAGATCATACCACTGCCGTCCAGCCTGGGTGACAGAGTAAGACTCTGTCTCAAAAAAGAAAAACGTGTTATGACACTGTAAAAATGAAATATGATTAAGCAAAAAATGCAAATAAAAACATACAATGACTTCTGTGACTATTTCCCCTTCTTTTTTATCCTCTTGTCTTCTTCCAGTACTTTCTCTTCTTTCATTTCAGACACATAGGCAATGACATGCAAGCAATGGCATGTGCAAATACCTGGACACCCCAAAAGGATGTGACAAGGTTGGTTGCAAAAGATATTGTGTCATCAGCGAGTGATATTGTAAAGGCCTGTAGATATTTTAGATTTCCTGGTTTCTGGAAATTACTTTGAAATCCAACCTTTGGGCTGATAGTTCCACCATACAACAGCTTAATTTAAACTTTTTTGAAGTGTAGAGTTCCACTTTCTTTTGGGAACCCATTTTAGCACCACTTCCAGGCGTGTCATTTTTTTATCAGAATATTTTGAAATATAAATTTTTCCTCTTCCTAACCCACCTAACTTTGCATTATCCCACACTCTCACAAGGATCATTACACTTCCTCTTCGATTTTATTATGATCTTCAGGGTTTCACTCCCTTCCTGGAGTATCTTTTTTTCTTAATTCTGTCTATACTAACCACTTAAAATCCAATTTCTCAAGTATTCTGATAATTTGCCATCTTGATATTTCACTTAATTCTTCACTAAGTTACAATTTTGGAAAAGGCTATGCATCCACTATTTCTCTTTTTGCTCCTCTGTTTTAGATGGTTAACTGTTATAGCCTCTGACTTTGGCTTTTCTACTGATTTTTAGGGAGCTTTTAAGATTATGTCCGTTCTTATGTATGACTTATTTTCCCTTTTCAGACTTTTCCACATTCTCTAATAGCTGTTTCTTCATTCAGAGTTTATGAATAGCTGTTTTTTGTGCCTTGAACTGAAAATGTTCATCTATCTGTATATCAAAACAGTAGTATGCGTTGAGATGATGTGAAGTTGCATCCTCAAATGCTGAAGTATTTATTAACTAAACTCATTGTAATAATTACTAATAAATTTTTCTACAAAATTTAATCATTTTGGCACTAATTGTGGACAGGTAGAACATTTATCTGCTGAAGTATCTCATTATAGGATGTTAACAGAAAAATTAATATATCAGAAGGGCACATTGATGTCTCAACTCTTCCGTGCTTTTAAAAAATCTGTAAGTTTTAGTACAGTCAGTGTAATAGGACTAAAAGCATTTTGGACATGAATGTAATGCTGTAAACAGTGATTAAATGGTCACTTGGAGTTTAACATCCTGTTCTACATGGAGACCAAGGTAGGAGTGAAGTGGTTGCTAAAAGTGGGATAGCTTATATTAAAACTGCCCTTGTATTAAAAAATGGTATTCTTGGCCAGACATGGACATCAGCACTTAGCACTGATTTTTCACACAAGGACAGATTCATTTCCACGAATGCTCTAAACCAAGAAAAGCCAAGTCTGGAGGAAAAATGTGGTAGAGGATTTTCCCAGCACAAAACATTGGTAGATCTGGAGTCAAGAGATCTAGATTCAAAATTTGAGCTCCCTTTACATCAACTATATAACTTTGAACAAAGTAATTTCTCTGTGCCTCCCTTTTCTCCTATGATAGATGAAAATTATGGTTCTCTTCCTCCCAGAGTTAGAGGTATTAAAAAATAGCATATAGGGGATTCTACTACAATGAATGTCATGAATGGTAGATTCATGATTTTTATTATGTGTTAATTTTATTTCCCACCCACCCTTCCTCCACTACTGATTCAAATCTATAATAATGTGTTTTCTTCACCATTAATGTTTTGTGTGACTTTCATGAACACAACTTACTGGGTATCTCTATAAACATCCATTTATAAACTTTTTGTCTAACACTTGATATGTGTATATACATTGATTGATTGACTTTCACAAATCAAATATACATTGATTGATTGACTTTTTTCGTCTCCTTCTTCATAATTTCCCTGAGAAGTTTTACCCAACATTGCTGCTTAGTTCTCATCCAACAGACAGAAAATGGAGACCAGATTCTACGCCTGGATTCCATGACATTAAAGTGGACTGCTGTTCTGATCTATGGAAGCCTGTCTGAGCTACAATCTGGTAGATGTATCATCATTCCCTCCTGGCCATGCTAACATCCTAAAATTGAACTATTTGAATGTTAATAATAGAATAAATTTTTCTATACCCTATGGAAAGTAGAGATTTGAGCACCTGGCCTACCATCATGCTCTACCTCCCCCACTTCCTTTTCAGAACATTCAGCATGATTTATGTGTGGGGTTATACTGGCAATGTCTGACAAATATGATTGAATTATTCTTTTCTTCTGTATATTTTTTTCAAACAGAAATGGTTTTCGAACTCCAAGTGACCATTTAATCACTGTTTACAGCATTACATTCATGTCCAAAATGATTTTAGTCCTATCACACTGACTGTACTAAAACTTACAGATTTTTTAAAAGCACGGAAGAGTTGAGACATCAATGTGCCCTTCTGATACATTAATTTTTCTGTTAACATCCTATAATGAGATACTTCAGCAGATAAATGTTCTACCTGTCCACAAGCAAAATTGCTTCTCAACTATTTACCTCTCTTTAACTCATCTTCAATAAAAGTTTGATATCACAGATTGGTCATATGTCATCTTCATCCATTTAACACAAATTGTATATACACTTCAGATAGGAAACATAATGAAAGCTTACACTTTTCCAAAAACATCTCCAGAAATCTTTTGACTCTAGTAATAATGTCTTGATTGTTTCTAAGGCCATTTTCTGGTTCTATAATATATCCCTGCCACTGCTCTGTGGATTTTTGAAAATAGTATACTTGATCTAAACATTTTTAAAACAACCGAACAGTAAGTTTAGATTCAAAGCTGCAGAGTGACTATTTTTGTGTCCATCTGTACTTGTCATTTCACATCAAAGCAGAAATCTGTGAATATATTCTATTTTGTTTCCATTATTGTCACACATAATGATTGCTCAAAAGTGTTCCTCAAAGCCATTTTATTTTAGACCATCCCTGGTTTCCTCAGTGAAATAGCACAATGGAAATTCTGCTGTATTTTAACAACCTTTTTTTTCAAAACCCACACTTAAACATGAAGCCTAAGAATTTAAATTTCTGTTTAAACATTCTCTCTTGAGCCATAAGCTGCTATGCTGTTTTCCTATTCATTCTCAGTATTTCCTCTCTTTTTGTCCTTCTCTACACATCTAGTACTGCATTTTCTACCTCACCTCCCATTCCTCCTTGCCAAGCCTAGATTCCAGGGCTAGTCATTCCAATCATAATTTTCTTCATAGCGGAGACTCTTTCATGCTAAGAAATTCTTATCAACCTTACTGTGACAGATATTTATGAAATTCTTTAACTACTGTTTCTCCTACTGAGGCTGGGTTTGTGGATGGACATCATGAAACTGGATGAATTTAGGCCAGGAGCTCAAATCTCTATTTTCAATAGATTATAGAAAAAAATTATCCCAATATTGATACTCAATACATTCAATTTCAGGAGTCTGGCATGGCCAGGAGGGAATGATGATAAATCTGCTAGATTGTCAGCAGACAGGCTTTCATATATGAGAACAGCAATCCACTTTAATGTCAGGGAATCCAGGTATATGATCTGGTCTTCGGTTCCTATCTGTTCAATAGGAACTAGACAGCAATATAGGGTCGAATTTCTCAGGGAAATTGGGAAGAGGGAACTAGGAAGAAACAACATAGACTGTATTATTCAGCTTTAAATCTTTGGTATCTAAATTAATGTCATGAATTGCATGTGTTCAATAACGTCATGAATTTTATGCGTTCAATAAAGTTAGTGAATAAAATTAGACCAGTTTATTCTATTTAATATCCATGCCATACAACCCAACTTCATCTTCTGCTGCTCATCAATGCTTTTATTAATCTCTAGTTGATTACTGAACATATTCCAAAGAACTGCTACTACAAATGGCTCCTACTCTCTCTAAGTACTCCTACTCAGCTCGTTTTAAATAGTCTTTCTTTCCATTACTCCAATGAAGCAATCCTGGTCAAGGTCAGTCAATAACTTCTATATTCCCCAATTTAATGGTTTTTCCTCCACAATATTAGCTCTGTTGCAGACTCCACTTCAGACTGTATGCTGCTCCTCTTCAAACAAATCTCCCAATATTTGGTTTTATGCAAAGTTTTGGTCACGAGACACCTTCTCCTCTCTATTTGTATTATTGACTTCGTTAATCTCAGCCAGTGCCCTGGTTAATGCATTTATAAACTAGTATCTATCAAACTTCTCTATCTAGTTCTTATTGTTCCCCTGAGCCCCAACTTTATATATGTAACTAGCAATTTGACATCACCACTCAGATTTTAACAGAAATATCAAAATAATCCAAACCCCAACATGACATTTAAATATCCTTTAAAGCTGTCTCATCACCGTCTCCTCCTTCCTATAACCGTTATCCACCCAGTTTGTTTAAGCAAAACTCCTTGATTTCTCCCTTTGTATCATTTCTCAAGTTCAACCTCAAATATATTTCTCTAACTTTTCTACTTCTCTGCAATGCCACTGCCTCCAACCAAGTTCAAACCACATTATTATATTTTGTCTGTAATTTCCTTCTAAACAATCTTCTTGTTTTTATTTTTCCCCCTTTAAAGCTGGTCTTCTACACAGCATCCTGATCAACTGTTTAAGGACATGATCATGTTACTTGGCTACTTCAACCTTTGAATGACTTTCGTTTACATTTAGAGGAAAAATCCAAACTCTCTATTCAGACCTCTAAGGTCTTAAACGAGGTGGCCCATCCCTACTTCTCTGATCTCATATCAAAATCCTCTCTGCCTTCTCTCACTATCCTAAACTAGTATCACCCTTTTCCTTTAAACATACTCAATTAGTCCACCTATAAGCCTTTGCACTGGGTATTTTCTCTTCCTGTATATGTTTTTCATTGATTCTTTTTATGCCTTAGTCTCTAAATGTCTTACCTAATCATTGCCTGTGAACCAGAATACCTACTTTACTCAAGGGCTTGAACTTATACTCGAGGGCTTGAACTTGTATTATTAGATGAACATCCATTACCAAATGAAATTATAGTTTTATTTGTTTGACTTTTAAAAAAGCCTCTATGTCAGGCATTATCAGCCTGAAGCTCCAATAGTATGAAAAGTTAATTGGACCAAGAATTTTATCTCTCTCTCTTATTGCTCTAAGTCTAGTATCTAAAAGAATAGTAACTGGCTCACAGTGAGAACTCAATACAGTTTACTTTGTCAATGACTGAAAGAGTCCTTGTAATATTTTTGTACCTATCTATTGATATGGTTTGGCTGTGTCCCCACCCAAATCTTATCCTGAATTGTAGCTCCCATAATCCCCATGTTTCATGGGAGGGACCTGGTGGGAGGTTATTGAATCATGGGAGTGGGCTTTCCTGTGCTGTTCTTGTGATAGTGAATAAGTCTCACAAGATCTGATGGTTTCATAAAGGGCAGTTCCCCTACACACTCCCTTGCCTGCCACCACGTAAGATGTGCCTTTGCTCCTCCTTCACCTTCTGCCATGATTGTGAGGTCTTCCCAGTCATGTGGAACTGTGAGTCCATTAAGCCTCTTTTTCTATATAAATTATCCAGTCTCAGGTATTTCTTCACAGCACTGTAAAAATGGACTAATATATCTATCTTCTTCAGTAGACAAAAAACTACTTGAGAATGAGGACTAAGTACTATATTTACAATGGCAGCTGATATATATTAGATATTCAAACAAGTTTCAAAACATCAATGCCCAAGTGCTTGGGAGCCCACCCCTTGCATCAGTGTGCCCTAGATGTGGGACATGGAGTCAAAGGAGATTATTTTGGAGCTTTAAGATTTAATTACTGCCATACTAGGCTTTGAACTTGTATGGGGCTTGTTGCCCCTTTCTTTGGGCTGATTTCTCCCCCTTGGAATGTGGTATTTACTCAATGCCTATACTCCCATTGTATCTTGGAAGTAACCAACTTGCTTTTAATTTTACCGGCTCATAGGTGGAAGGAACTTGCCTTGTCTCAGATGACACTTTGGACTTTGGACTTCTGAATTAATGCTGGAATGAGTTAAGACTTTGTGGGGGCCTGTTGGGAAAGGACGATTGAGTGCAATGTGAGAAAAACATGAGATTTGGGGGGCCAGGGGTAGGATGATATGGTTTGGATCTGTCTCCCCACTCAAATCTCATTTTCAATTGTCATCCCCAGTTTTGGAGTGAGGCCTGGTGGAAGGTGATTGCATCAAGGGGGTGGATCCCTCATGAATGGTTTAGCACCATCCTCTCAGTGCTGTCTCATGATAATGAGTTCTCATGAGATCTGGTTGTTTAAAAGTGTATGGCACCTCCATCCCCCACCCCTCCCATCTTGGTCCTGCTCCTGCCATTTAAGATGATGGCTCTCGCTTCTCCTTCTGCTATGAGTAAAAGCTCGTGAGGCCTTCCCAGTAGCAGATGCTGTCATGCTTCCTATACAGCCTGCAGAACCGTGAGCCAACTAAACTTATTTTCTTTATAAATTTACCAGTCTCAGGTATTTCTTTATAGCAGCATGATAATAAACTAATACAATAAATAAATACAATAATTATATAGTCATGGAAATCTTTGAAAAGGGAGAAATGTTTGGATTGTTTCTCAGAAAATTAGTAGAATTTCACCAAAAGAGGAAGTGGAAAAAGACATTTCAGGAAGAAGAAATGGCAAATAAAAAAGGCCTGAGGATATGAAAGAACATGGCTTTATGGGGATAATTAAGGCATTTAGAGTGCCTGAGGAATTGCAATAAATACCTCATATTTCTTTTAACCAAGTCCTTATTTGTTATAGACTGTTTCTGTCCCCCCAAAATTTATAGTTTAAATTCTAATCACCATTGTGATGGTATTAGGAGGTGGAACTTTTGGGAAGTAATTAAGTCATGAGCGTTGGAGGCCTCATGAAATGAACTAGTGCCCCTACAAAAAAGACCCCAGAGAGGTGTGTCTCTGTTTCCCCTATGGAAGGATAACTGTTCTTGGAATTCAAACCTTCAGAACCATGACAAATTGTTGTTGCTTATAACCAACCCAGTCTATGATACTTTGTTATAACGACCTGAACTAAGATACATTTTTTTCTCTTAAAATCTCTTTCTTGTTTGTTGTTATATTGCCTGTCTTTTTAAAATTATCTTTATTTTAAATTGGCACATAATAATTGTACACATGTATAGGGTAAAGAGTGATATCTTGATACATATAGATAATGTGTAAGGATCAAATCAGGCTAATTAGCATATTCATCACCTCAAACATTTTTTTTTTGCATTAGAAACATTTAAAATCCTCTCTTCTAGTGGTTTTAAAAATATACAATGAATTAGTGTTAAGTACAGTCACCCTACAGTGCTATAGAACAGGGGTCCCCAACCCTCGGGCTGTGGATCAGTACTGCTTCGTGGCTTGTGAGGAATCGGGCCACACAGCAGGTGATGAGTGACAGACAAGCGAGCATTACTGTCTGTGAGATCAGCAGTGATATTAGATTCTCATAGGAGAACAAACCCTATTGTAAACTGCACATGCAAGGGGATCGAGGTTGTGTGCTCCTTATAAGAATCTAATGCCTAACAGTTTCATCCCAAAACCATCTCCCCAACCCCTACCCACCCTGCCGTAGAAAAATCGTCTTCCACAAAACCAGTCCCTGGTACCAAAAACGTTGGGGATGCTATTGTAGAACACTGGAAGCTATTACTCTTATCTAGCTGCAATTTTGTAGCTGTTAACCAACTCTTCCCTATTGTTTCCTGCCCCCTACCCTTCCTACCCTCTAATACCTACAATTCTTCTCTGTTTGGTAAGCAGGAGATCCCCAGCAGTCCTCATTCCCTCCACGGACACCTGCAATTCTACCTAAATGAGATGCCATTGCTAATTTCACTGCTCAAGCGTGTGGACTCATTATTGTCTACTCTAACTGACAAATGCACATTTTAAAATGTTTCGCAGCCTCTAGTCTGTTTCTGCTCCAATCTACATAACTTGATGTTGCCAGATAGATAATCCGAACACAAAACTCTGATCAGGCACTTCCCTACCCTCAACTGAAAAATCTTCGATGATTCCCCATTGCTAACTGAAAACATTTCCAACTCCGTTAATTGAATAAAAGCTCTTTAAAAGCTCTTGCCGAGCTGTTTTTCCAGACTTACCTCCCACTCTTCTTCTTGTACTCTATACTATAGCCAGAATGGAGTATTTGCATATCCTTGTGCATTTCTAGCTACATTATTTCCAAACTTGGTGATTCTACTATACTTTTCCCCGTGTACAACGCCCTTTCCACTATCTCCGCAATCAACACAACTTCCAAGTTTCATATGCCACATCAAGATGTGCCTGAACTATCCAGGCAGAAATATCTCGCTTTTCACTTAACTCTCCTAAATGGGCAAGTGGTTATTTCTAACTTACATTGTAATCTCAGAAAACGATTCTTAAGTTTTCTACTTTATGTGAGTCCCCTATCCTATTGCCTGTAACTTCTTATTACTCACAATGCACTTTTTTCTCTTCTCATAATTACTTAATTAATATTTCATAATAAAAAGTAAATTATATAGGGATGTAAATATATGTGAATACCACTATTGCTAAGTCTAAAAAAAAGTAGTAACACCATACATAAATGTAAAAGTAGTAACACCATACATACAGACTTTGGTCAAAGATGATGTGGGAGAGAAGGAATTAAAAGGAGGAGAAAGAGAAGAATTGGAACCTTTGTCCTCAAGCTCTTGCTATGTGCTATTACCACAATCACGGCTTTATCTACTGTTTTCAGAAAAACTCAGTCAGGTATGAAAAATAAGACTCCAAGTAGCTACAGAACATAAAGCAGGTGACTGCCATAGCCAAGAATTAGACCAATTGCCACTTACCTTCAAAACTTGTTTTCTTGCCCAAAATACTGAAAAACTGACTGAGATTCCCTAGACAGTGGGGATTAACATATCTGAGGACCAGTTATTTTAATATAATATTGTTAATAAAGCACAATCTTGACAAGCTGAGTCTCCAAAATTTCAGTACTCGGTGAATTCCATTTTAGTTAACAGACTTATTTTACATTTAAACTACAATAAAATGAAAGCAGTGTTCAGGATTCAATGCAACATCCATTGACTATTGTACAAAACTTTTTTAACCTAAGAAATACAGTTGTATCTGAAAACAACAGCAATGGTCCAGCAATTATATATTTTTTCAATAATAGATTTTATGTTTAGAGTAGACATTAGGTGTCCTGCACCAATCTAAGAAATACCTGAGTATTATTCAACAAACATCTGTTATGCTTACAGCTTGAGTAATGACAGTTGATACTGAAAATATGTCAACTCTCTTAACATCATCAAGAGCAGAATTCTTAACCAGTGGATGTTATCAATAACATGGAATGCTTCTTCTTTGACAATGAAAGTTATATGGTCAGCTTTGGCTGTTTCACTGTTGATGAAACTCTGGGCAGCCAGTGTGTCACTGAGGGGATGACAGTACTCTTAAGAAGGAAGTTACCAAAAGTGAACTGATTCCCCTTGTGACAAATACAGTGATGGAGCAGATGAGGTAAAGTTACAACTATTATGGTTTCTCTGTTTCTATTTCAGGTGCTTAAGTGTCCGAGAAGCTGAAGCCCATGCTTGCCCTTGAATCTCTTCTGTGTTTTTCTCTGTTCCTCAGTGGTCTCTAAAATAAAACTAATCTCAGTGCTGGTTATAAGAAAACCTGATATTGAGGTTCAGCAGGGACCGCTAGATGGTTTCCTGTTCAACATTTTCAACAAGGAATACATACATAGGGTAAAAGTTAAAAACAAAAATCAAAATTTTTCCAGTACATTAAGCTATGCAATGATAGGCGAAAGTCTCTCTCTACCTCCAAAACCTCAGTCCCTTTTGCCTTAGACTGTTTCTCGTTAAGTGTATTGAGGATTTGATGTTTTAGTGTTGTTCTACCTGCAGTTATCAACAATGTGCTTTATTAACATGTTTTAACTGTTAGTCATTCTAAGATGTGCTAAAAATTATAGCCCACGAGCAACAGTATCAAGGGGATTCCTTTTTTTTTTTTTTTGAGACGGAGTCTCGCTCTGTCACCAGGCTGGAGTGCAGGGCGCCATCTCAGCTCACTGAAACCTCCAACTCTCAAGGGGCTTCTTGTATATGTTTTACTCAATGGTATTTTAAAATTTATTTTTGTGAATTATTTCGTTCAATCCTTGTAAAACACCAAGAGATAATTATCTCAATTTTTAACTATGAGGAGGTTGAAATTAAGACACCGAAAATAACTTGCATAGAGTCACACCAGTAAGATATGAGTTAGAGAAGCAAGGACTCAAACCTGTCTGACTCCACTGAATGATGTTCTAAAGCATTGCTCTATATGGTATTGCCTTTATGTAGCCTTGAAAATTTAAATTATAGTGATTCTTGGATTTCCACCAGAAACCCAGCTTCGAATTCATCAACTGAGCTGTTTGCCTACACATGTTCATACAAATGTGCTTTCAGTCCAGCCCCCATTCCTAAGGCTGCCAGATTTAGCAAATAAAAAGTCAGGCTGGGCGCAGTGGCTCACGCCTGTAATCCTAGCACTTTGGAGGCCGAGGTGGGCGGATCACAATGTCAGAAGTTTGAGACCAGCCTGACCAACATGGTGAAACCCTGTCTCTACTAAAAATACAAAAATTAGCCAGGTGTGGTGGCACGTGTGTGTAATCCCAGCTACTCAGGAAGCTGAGGCAGGAGAATTGCTTGAACCCAGGAGGCGGAGGTTGCAGTGAGCCTAGACTCCAGCCTGGGTGACAGAACGAGACTCCATCTCAAAAAAAAAAAAAAAGTCAGGATGGTTGGTTAAATTTTAATTGCAAATAGACAACAAAAACTTTTTTAGTCTAAGTGTACCCCAACCAAAATAGCGAGAGTGGACATTCACTGGGCAAGTACCATGCAATCCTTGGTAGATGGCTATACTAAAAAGTATTCATTGTTCACGTGAAATTAAAATATAACTGGATGTCTTATGTTTTGTCTAATAATCCTACCCATTCCACTTCTTTTGGGTTTCAGTGCTTTGATATTTAACATACAATCCAAGAATTGCTATTCCCATGAAAGTAACTGTAACCCTCATGCCTTATACTTTCTTCACTTTCTGTTTTCCTCAGTACATTATTTTCTATTCTGAAAAATACAAAAACAAAAAACTGGCATTGGAAGACTTGTATTCTGTTACAATTTGAAAAATTGTGCAGGGTCAGAGGGATGTCATTTAGTAAAGGATGTCTGGCCATAATTGATGTCTTCATAGCAGTTGTGATCTTATGCTCCAATCTGTCTAAGTCCAGCTCTTGACTCCATTTTGGGTTCATACAACTGCTCACAAAACACCTAAAAAATAAAAATATAGAATGTGAATATATTAATTTATGATGAGAACTACCTGACTACTTGCTCTCTCTAGAAGGCCCATTCTCTCTGTGTCTACTCAGTCTCACTAGGAGACACATTTTTTTCTTGGTAAAAACATGTGGAAAATAAAGGACTTTGATGACATTTTTTTAAGTGCTATTTTTAAATCTTCTGTTTCTAATCTGCAAAATGGGTTTAATAAGTACTAACCTGATGGGGTGGATGCAAGGACTAGAGATAATATATAGATGAATATTGAATTTTATTAATTTATGTATTCATATTTGGTAAAGAAAACAAAAATGATAATTCAGAAAATTGATTGTTGAACACAGAATGAGAGTGCCAGGAATTAAATGTCATTTTGCTACAATCAGTAATTATAACTCTCTTAAATAAAGGATTATATTTGTTTGATAAATGTAATATTCTTCTTTCTGAATTAGAGTTTCTTTTTACATATTTAAGTACTTGAAAGAGCTTTGCCAATGTTAGTGTGACTTCTCTTACCTACTTCTATTTTCTGTGTTTCTACTGTTTACAAACACCTCTTTGGATTTCAAAAAGTAAACGTTTTTAAAAGGCATAATTATATTAAATCACCTTTAGATCTACTGATTATACTAACAAAATGGAAGTAGACTAGAAGTTATTCTTTCTCTTTAAGTTGATTTTTCATATATTTTCATTGATTTATTGACTATTGGTTTCATGACAGTATTAACCTGTTTTCATACTGCTATAAAGAACTGCCTGAGACTGGGTAATTTATAAAGAAAAGAGCTTTAATTGACTCAGTTCCATATGGCTAGGGAGACCTCAGGAAACTTACAATCATGGCAGAAGGGGAAGTAGGCATGTCTTACATGGTGGCAGGTGAGATCGAGTGTGTGAAGGAGGAACTCAAGCACTTATGAAACCATCAGACCTTGTGAGAACTCACTTACTATTATGAGAAGAGCATGAGGGAAACCACCCCCATGATCCAATCAGCTACCTCCCTCAACATGTGGAGATTAGAGGTCCCTCCCTCCCTCGAAACATGAGGATTACAATTCAAGATGAGATTTGGGTGGGGACACAGAGCCAAAGTGTATCATTCTGCCCCTGACCCCTCCCAAATCACATGTCTTTTTCACATTTCAAAGCCAATCATGCCTTCCCAACAGTCCCCCAAAGTCTTAATTCATTCCAGCATTAACCCAAAATTTCAAGTCCAAAGTCACATCTGAGACAAGGCAAGAAGTCACCTTCTGACTATGAGCTGTGAAATCAAAAACAAGTTAGTTACTTCCAAGATACAACAGGGGTACAGGCATTGGGTAAATACACCCATTCCAAATGGAAAAAATAGTCAAAACAAAGAGGCTACAGTCCCCTTGTAAGTCCAAAACCCAGTGAGGCAGTCCTTAAAGCTTAAAGCTCCAAAATTATGCCCTTTGACTCCATGTCTCACATACAGGACATGCTGATGCAAAGGGTAGGCTCCCATGGCCTTGGGCACCTCCCCTACTGGCTGACATTGAGCACTTGTGGCTTTTCCAGGCACATGGTGCAAGCTATTGGTGGATCTACCATTCTGGGATCTGGAGGACAGTGGCCTTCTTCTCTCAGCTCCACTAAACAGTGTCCCAGTAGGGACTCTGTGTGAGGGCTTCAAACTCCACATTTACCTTCTGCACTGCCTTAGCAGAGGGTCTTCATGAGGGATCAACCCCTGCAGCAAACTTCTACCTGGACCTCCCAACGTTTCCATACAACCTCTAAAATCTAGGCAGAGGTTCCCAAACCTCATTTCTTGACTTCTGTACACCCACAGGCCCATCACCACATAGAAGCTGCCAAGGCTTGGCGCTTGCACCCTCTGAAGTAACACCTGAAGCAACAGCCTGAGCTGTACCTTGGCCCCTTTTAGTCTCAGCTGGAGCTGGAGAGACTGGGATACATACAGAGCACCAAGTCCCAAGGCTTCATGCAACAGTGGGGGCCCTGGGCCAGGCCTAGAAAACAATTTTTTTTTTTCTCCCAAGGCCTCCAGGCCTGTGATGGAAGGGGCTGCCACCAAAATATCTGACATGCCCTGGAGACATTTTCCCCATTGTCTTGGCTATTAACATTTGGCTCCTTGTTACTCATGCTTGAATTTCCCCCCAGAAAAATTGGTTTTTCTTTCCTATTGCATTATCATGGTGCAAATTTTCCACACTGTTGTGCTCTGCTTCCCTTTTAAACATAAGTTCTAATTTCAGATCATCTCTCTCAAGTTCAAAGTTCCACAGACCTCTAGGGCAGGGGCAAAATGCTGCCAGTCTCTTTGTTAAAGCAAGGAAAAGTCACATTTGCTCCAATTCCAAAGAGGTTCCTCATCTCCATCTGAGACTACTTTAGCCTGGACTTCATTGTCCACACCACTATTAGCATTTTGGGTTTGGACACAGAGCCAAACCATATCATTGACCATCCTTAGAATTATATATTTCTACAGTCCTCAAGGAAATATTATTTTCACTCTCATATACTACCTACAGTTTCCTGTCCTGAATCTGCTGCTTATTTTTTGTGCAGCTTTTGACAAAGCACTTAGCCTCTCACTACCTCAGGTCATTCATCTGTAAAATGGGAATAGTAAGAATTCATAGGGCTCTCATGATGAACTATTCACAGGTAAGAATAAATTTAAACATAAAACATTTCCATAAAACTATCCTAGCTTGGAACTACTTAAGGCATGTATTTATATTTGAGATGGAAAGAATATTTCTTAGTTCTCTAGGTTATTTTATCATTCTTCATTTTCTCCAGTGTCAGATGTTGTATCAGTGCCCTCATTACCTGTATCAATTTCCTATGGTTGCTTTAACAAACCACCACCAATATAACAGCTTAAACAACACAAACTTACTATTGTACAGTTCTGGAGGTCAGAAGTCCAAAATGGGTCTCATTGGACTAAAATTAAGATCTCAGCAGGGCCTTTTCCAGTGTCTTGACGCCACCTCCATTCCTTGGTTTGCAGTTTCTTTCTATCTTCAAAAGGGAAGATAGAAGTATTGAATATTCTCAGATCGTTCTTCTGTAGTCACCACTGTATCTTCCTCTTCTCTTCTGCCTTTCTCTTCCATTTGTAAGAAACCTTGTGATTACATTGAGCCTACCCAGATTATTCACCTCAATCTCTCTAAAGACAGCTAACTAGCAACTTTAAATCCATTTGTAACCTTGATTTTCGTTTGTGATATAATCTAACATATTTAGAAAACTAGAATATGAACATCATTGGGGAGACCTCAAATAATGATTCTGCCCACCAAAACATTCCTTGAAGTTAATTTTGTAGAGTGACACCTCAGTATCTTCTACATAGTGGATTTATATACCAGGTATATTGTATCTCATATCCTTGAAGCCCAAGATATCAATGAATATATCTAAAAATTAGGAGTTCTGTTCAAATCAGCAACAATTTATGAAAGAGCCATAATTCATTAGACAAATATTTATTGAGTATCTATCCATTATCAAGTTTCTTGCATTGAGTATTGAGGGCACAGAAATGAATGAATTAATTTAAAGTTTGGCTTTCATGGAACTTAAATTACATTGGAAAAACGTAGAAAATAAAGAGAAAACTAAAATAAATGATACTTTCTGATAACAATAATAATGCTTTCTGATAATGATACTTTCTGATAATAAATAATTCTTTCTGAATAAAATACAATGTGGACTATATAGTGATCGCTTGGGAGTACAATTTTAGCACTTTCTCTGAAAAAGGAGAATTTAGGGTGAAACCTGAAGAGATATTGCTGAAATTGAAGAAAAGCATTTTAGGTAAGTTAGACAGTGAGAATAGAGTAAGATTGTTTTGTAATAGAGGCAGAAAGAAGGCTGAAGTATCAGAAGCAGAAAAAAGTAAAGGAAGAGTGATGAGAAATGATACGGGAGAGTTAAACAGAGGAGAAAATAAAGGGTCTGCTTTGTAGGTCATGATAAGTAAGATGAATTTTAATCTCATTATAATATAAATTTTCTGAAGCAGCAAAACAAATTCATGTTGTAAAAGGCATACTGGCTCTTTTGTGAAGAAAAGATTATAGGAAAATAATGGAATGCTCTTTTGCAGGCTAGCTAGGGGTCATAATGGCTTGGGTTAGGGTGACAATGGTCAGATTTGACATGTATCATGGTGGCAGAACAAAGATGACTTTGAAGGAATTGACTGTAGGGCAAGAAGAAATCAGAATCTTAAAGAGGTGGGTGGATGTGGGCACCATTTACCCATATGTGGAGGCAGGTGTGAGAAGGGTGTGTGAAGCACAGGGAGGGTTAGGGACAGAGAGGGGTGATACCTTTCCTCACCCATCATAGGGTCATGACCAACACTCCTGTAACAAAAGACAGGTTACAAAGGGAAAACATAAAAAATTTATTTAATTACAGTTTTATGTGACATGGGAATCCTCAGGAATAAAGACCCAAAGATCCAGGTCACATGAAGAATAGACAACTGTGGAAAAATGCAATTGGACAAAAGGGTATAGTCTAGTGGAAATTGACAGGGAAACCTAGCACGGTCTGTCTGTTCAGATTCTTCTTGGCTTTTCTGTGTAGTATTCCTTCCCCCTGGTATAGGGCAGGACCCTTCTGAAATTAGAGTGTTTGAAAAAGAAGGAAGAAGAAAGAGAGTGGCCTTTGGGGGTTTTATGGCTTGCTTTGGGGGAGAAGAGTTTTAATTTCTATGACCCCTTTGGAGAAGACAAATTCTAGTATCTATGACTTGGTTTGAGGAAGTAAGAGGTGTGGGAGACAGGAGAACAGGGGAAGATCACAGAGACTTTGCTTCTGAGGCCCTTCCAATATCCTTCAGTTCAAAATACTCAGCATGCCAAGGTGCCATCCTTTGGGGTATCGTGTTCTGAGCCCTGACAGTGTCATGTGATAGACAATAAGCCAGGACTTGAATCCTCAAATACATGGGCTCAGCCCTAAGAAATGTAATAATTTGACACCATGGAAAATCCCAAGTCTGTAAAATATCACAAGGGGTGGGTGATTAAAAATTATCTGCCTCAACTATTTCTTTTGCAGAAATGCATGGAGATTGGGGCTTGCTCATAATAGCATTACTTAGGAATGGAAAAGCTGAGACTAGAAATCAAGCCACCCTGGGTCCCAAACTCAGTCTGGCAATGTCCCCAAACATTTTCTCTATAGCTGACACTTAGAAGTGCCCTGTCTATAGCCCTGACCTTGACTTCTAATTGCCAGCATCTTTCTTCTAGGCCTGCAGGCTTCGTCTACATTAACACAGTCCACCTTCACCCTAGGCAATATTCAACCAATGATTATACGATATGTACTAACCTAGCTTCTCTGTCCTCCTGAGCAATAACACTAAGGCACTGCTTTACACTGTTGCCCAGTTTCTCTGTGAGATTAAGCTCCAGTAGCCATGTAGGTTTAATAAACTGCCACTTAGTAGCTACCTTTCTTTTCTGTAACACTTCTTTTCTCCCCACCCATCTTCTCAGTACCTCCCAAGTAAAGTACCCACCTTACAACCCTTACCTCAAGAGTTGCCTCTAGGGAAATCAAATTAGCACACAGCTTGTAGCTTAGTGTCTGCTTCTGCATAACTTTGTAGCTCCATTCACTGTTTTAAACTTGGTGCCTGCACCATTTTGGAAAGTTGAAAGGTAAAGAATGCTCCCAGCACTTTGGGAGGCGGAGACGGGCGGATCACGAGGTCAGGAGATCAAGACCATCCTGGCTAACACGGTGAAACTCTGTCTCTACTAAAAACATACAAAAACTTAGCCGGGCGTGGTGGCGGGCGCCTGTAGTCCCAGCTACTCCAGAGGCTGAGGCAGGAGAATGGCGTAAACCTGGGAGGCGGAGCTTGCAGTGAGCCGAGATGGCGCCACTGCACTCCAGCCTGGCAACATGAGCGACACTCCGTCTCAAAAAAAAAAAAAAAAAAAAAAAAAGAATGCTGTAAGAATGTAAGAATGGACTTTAATGACTACCCTTGTAAAACAGCATATTGTGGCTTTTACTTATTTTGCCTATATTCTCGCTTCTTCTTCTCAAAAGACATCAAGAGATACAAAAGACAAATCTTCTTGCATTATTAGTAAGTGTTTCACTCTCCAAAGCCCGGGCAGTGAGTAAGCTAGTATAAAGCTTTGTAAGGTGCTACTTCCAAAAGGGAGAAATTGTAATTTTTCAGCAAATTCAGAAACATCTCAGTTATGTAAAATGCCAGGTCTGCCTATGGACTTTCTTGCATCATCTCTGTTTTACTTTCTTTTGAGCATAGATTTGATATTTTCTTTTCATTAACTATAAAATTTTTCAGTGATGAACTATTTCTTAAATGTTTGAAAATCTTGTTTTTTTCTATGTCTCAAATTTAATGGAATAAAACTATTATCTTTGGGTTGTGGATGCCAATTCTTTATCTCTCATCACTGACACATGCCATAATTCAGTCTCTGTGTCCTGTTGTTGTTCACAAACCAACAAGCTTTGGTGGTTTATGTCATCAGCAGAAAACCTGAAAGTGAATTACAGCCTTGCATTCAATCTCTATGTTCTGCGCAGAAATAGCCAGTTTTTCAGAATGTGCAATTTAGAGACTTGGGAGCAAGAGACTTATAAAGTGTATTTCTTGTAGCCTGTGCCAAAGTCAAAGCTATGAGCATTCAAAATAAAAGATTGATATAAAATCGGTTCAAAATACACCCACAGTTTTATGGGCAACATAATGTTTTTATTAATATTCTGGAAACTTTAGAGAGGATTACATTCTATTTCCTTTTAAACTAGAGAATTTCTAAAAAGAAAAAAAACATTTGGATTTTATCAAAATTGAGTTGGGAGGGTGATAACTAGGACATATTGACTCGTGGGCAGTAGACTTTTCACTGTATGTGCTAGTATTTATCCATGTAAAATAGTTGAATAAACATCTATACAAATGTCTATATAGAGAGCTAACCTGAGACCAGACACACAATGTCTTCCTTTAAAAGGTGCTAAAAACCTATATATTTTAAAGTTTATTTAGATAATTTAAGAAAGTAAACTATTGCTATTTATATTAATCACACCTATAATAACTAATATTTTTCACTGCACAAACAGCACATCCCAACACAAAAAGGATTATCCTCCCAAAGAGGTTGAGATACAAAGTGCAATTGTACTGGGAAGTGATCAACAACCTATTGGAAAAAACCTCCTAGCTTGAAGCATGGTTTTTGCACCAGACTTCTAACGTTTACTTGGAAAGAGTACTTTGAGGGAAACGTGTAGCACTTTTAAATACATGCCCTTATTGAAACTAAAAATGTGCATGAGAATTCATATTTTGAAAACTACACAATTACCTCTTGACCCTCTTTGAGTGTTAAATATTCCCTTAATATGTGCCACATACCATTTTAGGTTCTGTAAATGTGGAAATAACAGCAGTAAACAAAACAGACACCTCTGTTCTCAATAATCTAATGTAGCAAAATGGAACAACATCTTATGGAACAGTATGAGAGGAAAAGAGTGATCAAAGATGGGGTCAGAAAAATAGCAGAAAACAGATGTAATACAATTTATAGGCCTTTTAAAAGAGTTAAGATTTGACAGTAGGTGAAGCAGGAAGTCAATAAAGTTGGATCAGAAGTGATCTGAAGATTGCCTCCTCTTTTGTTAAAAGTAGACTGTTTAAGAGAGATGGAATATAAAAGCCAGGAAGTGGATTGGAAAGTCATTGGAAATTGTTCAGTCAAAATATCGTAAGGATTTGTACCATGGTGATATAGGTGAAGTAGTGATTAGTTTCTGTATAGATTTTGAAGTAGCATCAAACAAATGTACTGATCCTCTGAATGTAAGATATGACACAGAGGAGTCAAACATGATTCCATGGTATAGAATTTACTTGTTCAACTCTCATTTGTTGGAATAAATAAGTGAAAGTAGATACTAGTCTGGGTGACAAAGATAATGGCTTTGAGAATATGACACATAAAGTGCCCAAGTTGGGGAGGGTGTCACATTAAACAATTTATATCTTTTGTCAGTAAGAAAGATTTAGAAGAATTATTAGCAATCCCAAACTCATGATCTCATGAACCTTTCTCCTCAGCCAATAGCACTAAAGGTTAAGAAGTTCTGGTGACTAAAATCACATTTAGGTAGTCCTTGTTACAGTTGTAAAGATTCAATAATTATGTGTAGGGATGTTTTAAAGGAAAGTCACAGAGAAGTAAGAGTTTTATAGCCTTTATTTATAGAATTCAATGGTGCCTGTGACTTTATTTTTCAACCTCAAAGACCTGAGAGCTTCAGATACCTATTTCCTTTACCGAAGGCCTTGGGTCTGAAGGGAAAACCTCCATAGCTTAGTGTAGTTCCACTTTGGATTCAGTGGATCTTACCATCTATCACAATGTTGGAGGCACATCAAGGGTGCTCATTAAATTTCAGTTAAATTGAAATAAATGTCTTGCTCTTTTAAGAATTTTGACATCAGAAAAATATATTATATTTTAGTGAAAAATGTCCTTGAACAAGCAGTTTTATTGGAATTTTTCTTCATCTAGTGCCTTTTTTTTGGTCTGACATTCTTCACCACACACAGTTTCCTCATTGATTTTGAACAAAAAATCATTTTCTAACCCATTATTATAATAGTCTAGTTACAGTATTTCCAAATTGAGAGGGTGATTTTTTTGGAGAAAGCACAGATTGTTGGAGTCTTGGTTTTACCACAGTGAGAACATGGGCAAGTAGGTGAACCTGAATTAGCATCTGTTTTCCCACAGATACAAAATAAGTAGGGAGACTGATATTTTTCAGGATTCTGGTACTGCAGCACAATCACAAAAGTACCTAACACATAGGAGGCAAATAATATACGAGAATTGTCTTTTTCAAGTATTACATTTAAATTTTGTAGCTTTATAATAATAATTGAATACTATTAATTTTAGAGGATCCTATAGCAACACATAAAAGGTCAAGATGAAGGGGCGAGGAAGAGATCAGCTCCTTGCTGCCCTCATCATTTTTTGAGTTGTCCCAAGTAGGAGTGTTGCTTCATAAAAGAAGCTCTGATATCAAACTATGGAACATTCACCTGTATATGGAACACCTAAAAATCGTTATTTCTTTCCGGGAGATAAAGGGCTCTAAGTTCAAATGGGCTATTGATTTTGTTAAAAGGAGGGAAAACAATCTGCTCCAGGGAAACCTTACTTGAACAATTCTATATATAAACTACCATTATAAATCTATTTTTAGTTGTATCATTTGAAACTGTACATCAAAAAAATTAGAAAAATTGGAATGAGAGAAAAAAAGATTTGACAGGATGTACAGATGAGCAGCATATGCCTTTAGCACTAAGGCAAGTGTCCTTGCATATTCCAGCATAGTCTGCTCAGGTTAGTAGTCCAAGCATCATTGAAATACAGCCCTGACAGGTATTGCAAAGTCCTCATCACACTGAGCCAAGCAAGGACAGAGCTCAAAAAGAATTTTTTAAATAACCAATATGCAACTCCATTAAAATTGTATTTTATTTACCTAAACAAGATTTTCTGACACTTCTGAAAAACTAGAAGTGAAGCTCACGTTGACAAAAAGAAGAACTGAGAGTATGTGGCTGTTAGAAAATCTGTAGCAAGGTTATCAAAGTTCAAGGTATGCTCTTAGTACCTTAAATCTTACTAATGTGTCTAAGAGTAAGTTTTGCATATGCAAAAATGCAAAGCTAAAAGTAGGTAATTACAATACCCCGTAAATATTAGGAAATTATATTTTCTGATATCGTCATATGAATGAACATGAGATTGAATTTTGGAATCCCACAAAAGGAAATGCTGTAGCACTGCTCTTTAAAATTCTATAGGACACACATGCACACAATTAGAAAGCAACTTATTTTTATTGACAACAATACATTATAAAAATTTATACGCACCAACTAGGAAAGCATATAGGGTGAATCTGTAATATAACTCTACAAATAAGAAATACATTTTAAATTATTAAAAACGACTAATAATCACTCTTCTTCTTCTGAGTTTCTCAATTAGCTTAAGCAACTGAAATAATTGTTCAAATTATGCATCCATGAAACTGCAAGAGCCCAAATAAAAAGCCATGGTTTTGCCCTGGGCTCAAGCTCTTTTGGAATGCTCTGCAAATACAATTTCCAGAGACTTACATACAACAAAATGGGAGAAAACTCTAACTCACTTATAATAAGGAAAAGTCAGGGTCAGCAGTATTCAAAAACTAAGAACATATTATTGTCTGGAATTAAATTTTCACCCTTTATATATTTCCTTTTTTAAATTATTTAAAAAAAATTTTCGGGTGTTTTCTTGCCTTCATAATTCAGCTCAAATATCACTCTATGAAATTTCTCCCTAATCTCTGAGGCAGAAAAAGTCACAGACATATCAGTTCTTATATGTCGGATTCTTTAACGTACTTACTTTGGTATATTTAACAACGTATCTTACTCACTACACCCTGAGCCCTCCAAAAGCAAGGGATATGCATTCTTCAGCTTTGCCCCTGTGTAGAGTACCCAAAGTAGTTCCTAGTGCAGAACAGATGCCAAAGGAATGATTGTTGAACAATTAGGTGTATAAATAAATGTGTAACCATAAAGGCATTTTAACTCAAAGAACCTTTACTATTTTAGCTACCAATAACTTAACTGTTTAAGTACATTAGATAATAAATCACGGCCAGGTGCGGTGGCTCACGCCTGTAATCCCAGCACTTTGGGAGGCTGAGACGGGAGGATCACGAGGTCAGGAGATGGAGACCATCCTGGCCAACACGGTGAAACCCCGTCTCTAATAAAAATACAAAAAATGAGCCGGGCGTGGTGGCGGGCGCCTGTAGTCTCAGCTACTCGGGAGACTACCACACCACTGCACTCCTGCCTGGGTGACAGAGCGAGATTCCGTCTCGAAAAACTAAATAAATAAATAGATAGATAGATAGATAATAAATCACAAAGGGGTGACTTTCATTTATATAAACTAGGGCGGAGAGAGATGAAGGTAAATACTTAAAAGTCACCTGGAAAACAATCACTGCTATGTGCTTTTTGAGGTAAATCTAACTATAGGAAAATTATAACCTAACTGGAATATAAACTATCGACTTCATCCTTTGCTAGTTATGCGTGAATATTCTTAAATAGAAAACTTTTATTTATTTGGGACACCAATAAAACTGTATAATAGTAAAAAATAAAAATAACAGTCTCTCCAAAAGTGAAGACACACAGACACACACACACACACACACCGGCGCATGCACACAATGTTTGCCAAAGCAAAACAAAGCAATATAACTTTGTAATGAAGAGTTCAATAGTGAAGTCAGCATGAGCTTAAAGGATAGAATGTAATGAACAGTTGATAAAAGTTTGATAAAGATTCAAAGCTTCTGTTGATTATGAGAATGAAGGCTTAGCATTTCCATTATTGAACATTTTTCTGCAGCTTTTTCCAGCAGATATTAAGCTTGTAAAGAGCAAAAGCTTTCAAGAATCAAGTCTTTAAGAGAAGCAATAATAGCGTTTGGAAAATTTATTAAAATACAAAAGGATGAAAAGTCTTTAAAGAACTAATCTATGTGGCAATCTTGCATTCCTTTGTACAACTAAATTGAGTCCAAAGTATTAAACTGAAACCGTGGAACTGTAATTACACAACTAACTAGCCACCTGCAGTTTAGATAGTGTCAAGTGAATTGGGTCAGGTTGGAATAAAGTCAAATACTTAAATGAGGAATAAAACACTTCCTTAGCCCTGTTATTGGGCTGTTAGTGTGACTATGAACTGACTGACACTTTGAATAGCAAAATCTTCAGGGTTTCACACACTTGCCCTTATGTTATCATTTAAAAGTATGTAAAAACATACAAGATGAAAGTGTTTAATTTGACCAGAAATACTCAGGGTATGAAGGTCAAATGGACAATTCCTTCTGCTTTTTTCTTGTATATGTAAAGTAAGAACTAAAAATCAAACTTTCCAAGTATTTTCCCATAAGATATAATAACAAATACGAACACTTGTATCATAACATAGTTTCTAAAAGTCTTTCTCATATACTGTCTTATTTGCTCCACAGCTGCTGAGAAAGCTTAGGCTCTGAGAACCTGACTTTTTCAAGATTCTTTAGCTCACGAATGGTGGAATCAGGACTTAAATTCAAATATTCTGATTTCAAATTCCAAAATTCCAAGGCTCTTAAAGAACGTTGCTACTAATTACGAGCCTATTATATTGTAAGTATATAGGTTCCACCAAAATTCAGCAATATTTTCTAGAAATTAGAATTATGAACCATTGTATATTGTGTTAGAAGTGAGAAATAAGAAATAGCAAGAAATATGTTTTTATAGCAGGAGCCTAATAAGCATTTCAGGTGTCTTCTCCTTAGTAGATATAACAGAAACTTTATAATAGTAAAAGTATAGGTTGAAATAGTATAGGTTGAAGATAAATAATTGTTTAATATGGGAAACTCAAAGTAAAAAAATAAAGAGGGCATTAACAAATAACAATTTAGCACTTAATACTTCTGGAAATTCAGAAGTCACTGCCTGAAACTACCTATTTTGACCTATTGTCTTGAGTAGACATTACTTCCAGATACACAGACTTACACTGACAGCCATAGTAAAAATGTACAGTTTTGCTCATGCTTCTATATATGTAAATTGTACCTTTTCAATATGTGTCAGTTTCTGGGCAGACAAAATATAGTCCCCTGATCGAATCGAATAATGTAATTCAAATGTAGTTTTTTTTTCTTTGCTGACAGCATGAGGCCCTGTAGCACAGTGGCTTGCAACAATAGCCGAACACAGAGATTATAAGACATCTCTTGGACTCAGCTGGACTTCCTAGTGTGTAATGCAAAAGACCAAGTAGAAGTTTATTTACAGTTTAACTATGATATGAAAGAGAAGTTTTATTTGGTGTCAACTAGTGTGTATGATACTAGAAATGAGTTTACCACAAGTGGCTTGAGAAATTTCTGTATTCATGATTTGGGATTGTAGCTCACTACTCCTTGATATGTAAAGGATTTTTTTGGTCAATGAACAGAACTCACCCACACTTACAGAAGCTTTTTTATACTTTGTGGGAGTTCATGTTTTTAGAAAATATTCATCCAATCTTGCTGCTGCAGCTGAATTAGACTCTATCCTGGGAACAACAAACCTTAGTTTTGCTGTTGCTCTAGGTTTTTTGTTTTTAACTTAAAAATGTATTTTTAATGTACTGCAACATATTTAAGATCTAGTACAATATGTATTTCAGACATATGAATGAATTTTACACACAATGAGATTAAATAGCTTTGAGATAATCTCAGTTAATGCATCCTAATAGAGGTAGAGCAAAAGGTCATTTGATTTCAATTGTGTAAATAGTTGAACATAAAGGAGAGAAAGATACACCAAGAATATGAGAGCCTACCAGAGACAACAGTTATGTTTCTTGGTTATAAATATTTTTAACTTTTTGAAAAACTAGTTTAACAAATAGGTACAATAGATATTGTCTCAGATTGTCCTAAAATCTGACAATTACTTTGAATAATAAGCAAATGCAAAACACTTTCACAGAAGACAATGCAAATGCATTTATCTGGAAAAGCACTTGATCTTCTCTAGGAGCTACCGGATTTATTACAGAGAATATTATACCATAGAACAAAAAACACTAGTGTGTGCTTTATGGGTGAATGGCTAGATGGATGAACCCGACAAAGAGATCCACATAATGAAAGAAGGAGTGTAGAGAAAAAGTACAAAGAGGCAGGACCTGTGGGTAGGCAAGCATAAGAGGGAAAATTTGGCAAGGTGTATAAAGCAGTTTTAGGATGTAAAAATTGATGAGTAAAGAAAGGGACTTCAAAGTTTTAATAGACATGTAATTTAAAATGGAGATAGGTTTGTTTATCTGTATCTATCAATCATCTACCTATAGTTTATAGCTATTAGGCTCTTTTTCATTCACATGCCTTTTGGATCTTTCTGATATGTTAAGGTTAAATATATCTATAAAAAATTGGGGGCTTCCATATTTTGGTGTCAAAGAGATCCATAATTAACAAAGATAACTTAATGTATGACTCTCAATTTTCTCATTTCTAATTTAATAATTATAACATTATCAGTAATGATAGCATCTATATCTATCAATCTATATATCTATATTATTAAATCTATATCTAAATGTAAATCTAGACATGGGCATAGATATGTCATTTATTAAGAACAGTACTAGACAATTTACATTTTAACTTTGTAATAAAAACCCAACAAGGCAGGAAATACTACTGTTATTATTAAACAGATGAGGAAAAAGATTTCCAGTAGCTATCCCACTTAGTCTACGTCACAGAACAGATTCCCAGATCTTCACCAGTTGATTATGTTTTCTAAGAAAATCTTTTTTAAAAATAAAACTGAGAGGAATATTGTAAAGTTACATGAGGTAATAAATGAAGATTTTGTGAAAGAAGATCATTAAGTAAAATTGAGGGACAAATATATGTTGAGAGCACATATTTTATAGCCTAGGCTGCCTGCATGCTTACTCTACCAACTATATGACATAAGGAAAATCATTTAACCTCGCAATCTCTCAGCTACCTTATCTATAAAATAGCATATTGACAGAAGCTACCTCTTGGGCTTGTTTTGAGAAGTAAGTGAATTTAAAAATAAATTATAAGGCATATGGAATAGTGCCAAGCATAAAGTAAGCCTTATGTAATTATCTACTGTTATTTTAGATAGCCCATTGGTTGTTTTTATTTTTTGTTTTACAGTCTGGTGCTAAAAGTTTTTTAAAAAGCAAATAAATGTTTGCTGTTCCTCAGTGAGCGTAAATAAAATTTGAATATTGTTTGGGAGTCCGAGGTGGGCAGATCACCTGAGGTCAGGAGTTCGAGATCAACCTGGCCAACATGGTGAAACCCCGTCTCTACTAAAAATACAAAAATTAGCCAGGCATGGTGGCCCATGCCTGTAATCCTAGCTACTAGGGAGGCTGAGGCACAAGAATCGCCTGAACCCAGGAGGTGGAGGTTGCAGTGAGCCGAATCCCGCTACTGCACTCCAGCCTGGGTGATAGAGCGAGACTTCATCTCAAATTAAAAAAAAAAAAAAAAAATTGAATATTGTCCCAGTTCTCTGGTTTCTATCTAATTGACCTTCGCAAGACTCACCAAGCGGGTGCCCCATTTACTGAGCCCGCAGCTCTCAACTCCTCGCAGAAGGGAGTGTGTGAACAAAGCGGAAACTGGAGTACAGGAGCGCTGGAGTCAGCTGGCCGCTCTGGTGCCTGCAGGAATGAACTCCATTCACTTGGACCGCTGTGTTCCACCTCTCACGGGAGGGGTGCACAGGTGAGCAAGTGCAGGAGCTGGGGCAAGCGCCCCGGCAGGAGCCAACTCCGTGCCAGCCCTGCAGCAGCATGTGGCGGAGGTGCCCGCGACCCCTGAAGCCCCAGAGGGAGTGTTACAGTGTTCTTTTAGCTCTGCTGCCCGTGGACGGCTTAAGTGTTAATAGCTCAGTGGACCCTTTGCCTTTTCGCATAAGATGGCTGTCTTCTGCCTGTGAGGGCAAAGAGTCAGTGTGACAGTCTTTTTCATCCGCACTCGTGGTACCTGAGCTCTTGTCCAGCTTTTGGGAGATATGAAGTCACCCGAACGAATTGAAAGATGGTAAATGTGGAAGATTTTATTGCTGATGGAGGTGGCTGTCAGTGGGAAGGGGAACTGAAGAGGAGACGGGAGGGAAGGTAATTTTCCCTTGAAGTCTGATCGTCTCTGGCCAAATTCTTCTCCTAAGTTACACCGTCCAGCTGTCCCTCTGAAGTCAAGCCGCTTCTCTCCAATGTCCAACTGTAGTCGCTGACGCCCAGCTGCTTCTCCTCTCTCTGTCAGCTGAGTTTGGTTTTTTTTTTTATTGGCACAGGATGGCTCCAGGCAGGGCCACGGGTGGTTTTGGAAAAGGCAACACTGGAGAACTCAAAGTGAGTTCTCACTTTGGGCGGTGGTTTCAGGCTTCAGGGCGGAGTTTTGTCAGGAACCCACCCTTTTCTGCCTAGAATTTCTCTTCCTCCTGTCCGTATCAGAAACAGTTATATCTCCGTGTGGTGAAGTTTATTTTAAAAAGAAAAACAAACTGATATCTTCTGGTTGCTATGTGACTAGTGTCTCCTTTGCTGCCACAGGTCTTGGCAAGGACAGGCCGCATGAGGACATGCTCCAGTTCTATCTTAAAACACTTCTGCCTTCCCTGTTTGTGACCACCCTATACGAGATTGCTGTAAAACCGCTCTTGAGCAGACTGACATCTTCCTGTATTTCATAAAAATTTCCAATCCTAGTCTTATGTTGTACATTTCATTGCTCTACTAATCTGGCTATGGATTCCTTTGAATACCTGGATGGCACAAGGAATCTGGTAATCTGGTTCTCCAGATGACAATGATGTTAAAATTACATTAAAATCAAATGTTAAGGCTGGTGCCATATTCATAACATCTATATGTTAGGTTTTCTACACATGTGCTGGATAGTAAAACTCAGTAGTAGTTTTCCCTTCTGTACTTCTGAAAAAGCCTTGGAGTATATTATGGTCTCTCTATTCTGGCCTAAACAGTAAATATTATTTATATTATTTTCAATATCTTTTAGCCACCTTCAATATGTTTTCAAGTTTGTAACTCAGCAAATGTTTTTTATATGCTCCTTGGGCAGGTACTTTCTCAGAACCTGAATGACTTACTCCTTGAAATTTCATTATGCACTTGGCCTGTTGTATTGGAATAGCCTTCCAGCTGGTCAGAAACACATTGGGATACCAACTTTATTTTTTGTTTTCTTCATATTGCTTTATGCTCTACTTCTCTAGCTGTTTCTAGTTCTTTTTGTTAGATCTTCATTGAGTCAGCAAAACTGTTTAGCAGTTACTATATGGTAGATAGTGTGGTAGGTACCAAAACTTAAAAATAAAGTTAAAAAAATAATTTTTATATCCCTGCCATCAAAAAATTTACAAGCCAGTGGGATGGGAGAAGGGATGAAACACAAAACAAAAAGCAATTTTAAAAAAATAACATAATGCGTTTTTTTCAGACAATTTGGTGTTGTACATGTGTCAACATTTTATTACAATCTTGCTGCAGGGAAGAAGACTTGTAGCTAGTCACTCGAAAGATTAGATTTCCTTTTCTTTGAGACACACTATAAGAAAAGTGAATGGTTAGCTAATTATTTACTTCATAAGAGAAAAAACAGCTAGTTAAGAATTACTAAACAATGTCTTCAAGACTGGTTCAAGGTAGTTAGTTTCCTCTCAAGGTTAACAGTCCACTGAATAGGTGAGTAGCTGAGCTCTCAGAAGGGTCTTATTTCCATTAAAGTGTATTTATTGGATAATTTTTTCCCAAAAATATTTTATAAATTATAACATGAACAAAGTGTCTGTCTTTGGCCAAGGTTGGGTCAATTTTTCCCGTCTTACGTGAGTTTGTAAAAGTAGAACTGAAGGTCTGAATAAGAGATTACTAATCAACGATGATTGGGGAAGAATGAGGGTTAGAAAATCTCAGACAAACATTATTGCTGAGATAGAGATGACACAAACAAATGGAAAAACATTCCATACTCATGGGTGTGAAGAATCAATATTGTTAAAAATGGTCATACTGCCCAATGCAATTTACAGATTCAGTGGTATTCCTATCAAACTACCAATGATATTTTTCACAGAACTAGATAAAAACATTCTAAAAATCATTTGGGATCAAAAGAGCCTGAATAGCTAAAGGAATCCCAAGCAAAAAGAGCAAAGCTGGAGGCATCACACTACCCAACTTCAAACTATACTAAAAGACTACAGTAACTAAAACAGCATGGTACTGGTATGAAAACAGACACATAGATCAATGGAACAGGTTAGGGAACTCAGAAGGAAAGCTGCACACTTGCCACCATCGAATCTTCAACAAAGCCAACAATAAAAAGCAGTGGGAAAAGGAATCCCTATACATGGTACTGGGATAACTGGCTAGCCATAAGCAGAAGATTGAAATTAGAAACCTACCTTTTACCTTATACAAAAATCAACTCAAAATGGGTTAAAGATTTAAGTGTAAAACTTAAAACTATAAAATCCCTAAAAAAAAACTAGGAAATACCATTCTGGATATTGGCCATGGCAAAGACTTCAGGACGAAGATGCCAAATACAAGTGGAATGAAAACAAAAATTGACGAATGGGACCTAATTAAAGTAAGGAGCTTGTGGACAGCAATAGAAACTATCAATAGAGTAAATGGAAAACCTACAGAATAGAAGAAAATACTTGCAAACTATGTATGCTACAAAGGTCCAATAGCCAGAATCTAGAGGAAACTTAATCAAATTTACAAGGAAAAAAAGAACCCCATTAGTAAGTGAGCAAAGGACATGAACAGATACTTCTTAAAAGAAGACATATGGGTGACCAACAAGGATATGAACAAATGATCAATATCACTAACCATTAGGGAAATGCAAATCAAAACCACAATGAGATACCATCTCACACCAGCTAGAATGGCTACTATTAAAAAGTCAAAAAATAGCAGACACTGGCAAGGTTGTGGAGCAAAGGAAATCCTTATACGCTGCTAGTGGGAATGTAAATCAATTTACCCACTGTGGAACTCAGTCTGGATGTTTCTCAAAGAACTTAAAACAGAACTACCATTTGACCCAGCCATCCCATTACTGGGTATATGTCCAAAGGAATATAAATCATTCTACCATAAAGACACATCCATGTGTATGTTCATTACAGCACAAGTCACAATGGCAAAGACATGGAATCCACCTAGATGTTCATAAATGGCAGACTGGATAAAGAAAATATGGGATGAGTATACCATGGAATACTACATAGCCATAAAAAAGAATGGGACCAGGCCGGGTGTGATGGCTCACGCCTGTAATCCCAGAACTTTGGGAGGCTGAGGCAGGTGGATTATGAGGTCAAGAGATTGAGACCATCCTGGCCAACATGGTGAAACCCTGTCTGTACTGAAAGTACAAAATTAGCTGGGCGTGGTGGTGCACGACTGTAGTCCCAGCTACTTGGGAGGCTGAGGCAGAAGAATCGCTTGAACCCGGGAGGTGGAGGTTGCAGTAAGCCAAGAATGCGCCACTGCACTCCAGTCTGATGACAGAGTGAGACTCTGTCTCAAAAAAAAAAAAAAAAAAAAAAAAAAGAATGAGACCATACCTTTTGCAGTAATGTGGATGGAGCTGTGGGCCATTATCTATTATCCGCAGTGAATTAACACAGGAACAAAAAAACAAATAACACATGTTGTCCCCGGGAGCTATTAAGTACACATACACTCAAAAAATGACCAACAGACACTGGGGCCTACATGAGGGCGAAGGGTGGGAGGAGAGTGAGTATTAAAAAACTATCTATTAGATATTATGCTGATTACCTGGAAGACAAAATATCTCCACACCAAACCCCACAATGTGCAATTTACCCATGTGACGAATCTGCACATGTGCTCCTTGAACTTAAAATAAAAATTGGAAAGAAAAAAAAAAAAGTATTGCTAAGAAGAAAGGATTTATCCATAGTGGAAAAGGAGTATCTGTCATAATTTGGACCATTGATAAACTGAAATAAATGAATGGGTTCAGTAGTTTACTGTTCAAATCTATCTAAAAGTTCTGGCCTAACTGAGTTCTATGGGAAAAAGATGCTGAGATTTAAAAACTTGTCCTACAGAAATCCACCTTCGATGTGGGGCACCACAAGGATTGAGCCAACTAAGACACAGATGAGCTCTTCCCCACTTTCAGCACAATTAAGTGCATGCACACCTCTGTAAGAGTGTATACAAAGAAGAGGTGTTAAAAAACACACAGTATTTTTTTAACTCTAAAGTGAGTAATGTGTACACAAGATTTTTTGTTTTGTTTTGATTTTAGGGCTGTGACAATTGAGATGGTGGGTCACTTTCTTAAAAATGAAAAGTACATATTTGAGTCAAGTGATCATATGAATGGTCCAGAGCCAGGAAGGGGCATTTTCCAACATGGAGTTAAGTGTCACTTAAAGGAGGGGTGGAAATCAAGAAAGAATTGGAGAGCTATGATGAAAATGATTGGTGAATTCCACTTTCTGCCTAAAAATATTTTGAAAGCAGAAATCCATATATGTTTTTAGTCACAATCATATAAACTTTAAAAACTGTCTTAACCTGTGTAACTCCTTGATGTGTATTATTTTTATAATTACCTGCTGAGTTCCTTGTATTAATTAGCAGTAAAAGCTTTGACAACCCTGATTAACTAGAGATAATAATATTGAAAGTTAAAGCATTATTGATTACATGACTTTCAGGCAGTATCTAATTTAATTTTGAAAACTACCTTATTAGATACATATTATTACTATTTCTGGAAAAAATTCATGACATTAAGGAAAGCTAGGTAACTAGCTTAAAGTCACAGAGAGTGGTTGGCCTTAATGCAAATAGAAGCCTTTCTTTTTTTAATTCCAAAATCTAAGCTGTCAGTGCTATGCCTTCTGTGCAAACCTTAAGTCTTGAGTTCGAATCCTCCCTCTACCACTCTTGCAAATATGAATAAATTATTTGGCTTCTCTGAGGTACATTTCCTTCCAAGTAATGCACCCAATTTGAGGCCTCATCTATTCAAAACACCCATATCTATCCTGGACCTCTAGAACTAGTTTCTTTTTTTCCTAAAATGTTTGTCTTTGGAAGAAGCAAGGCAAAGGGGAACACTCTAGAGAAACACCACTTTCTTTACATTGAAGCCAGGTTTAAGGGTGAAACTCTCAAAGGACACAAAGTTTGTTGACTCGTTAGGAAAAGACAAAGTCAGAGGAGGCTAGAAAAGTGGCTCTTAGACTAAACATCAGAATAGCAGTGGGGTCCCTCTAAATGTGTATGACCTCATGATTCTGCCCTCAGTCTTCTTTTGCTTTGAGCTGTTTCTTGGAGCAATCGACAATACCTCGTAAGCCTGTTGAGAGGGCTATTGTGAAGATGGCAGTGCAGACCAGGAGGATGTAAGTATGATTCTAATATTGTCTTTTGGTAATCAGACAAGGAACTCCCTATAAAAAGCAGAATTATAGCCCCAGAAGTGTTTCCATGGTAATGATGTTAAAGGGATGACATAAAAGCAAAGCCCAGCATACCATCAAGAAGAAAAAGTGAAAAGATACAAATCCAGACACTATAGTTAGCTTTCTTTCTTTTTACAGTGAGTATGAATGTGGTAGGTGCTCATTAAATATTTATTAAATTGAATTGAAAATAATATTGTGACTGCCATTGTTTTTTCAGTACTCTGTGTGAGATAATTGAATCAATGACAGAAAGCATAAGGAAGGTATTTTGCATATAGTAAGATCCTGTATAAATGGAAGTGGCTTTAAAAAACGTAATTAAACCAGGCTTTTACGAGAACTAAGCAAGCATGTACTAAGTACTGAAGATGCAAATACTAATAAATTCTTAGTTCTAGAATAAATAAATATTATGAAAAAGGAAGTGTCAGAAGAAAAGTTGGCTTGGAAATGGGTAAACGATTGCCAAAAAAAAAAATCAACTTGCAAATGGCAAATGAGATTCCTGTGAGTCCTTTCAGTGGAACACTGAACATTGTCTACCAAACTCTCTGGGGGTTATCTGTTACTATAAGCTTGTGCACCTTTGATTGTCTTTATTGACTAGGCTATTTTACAACTCTATAGGGACGGAAGCTGCGTGGTAGCAAACTGATAACAATGAAAATCTTTTTTGTCCATAGAAATGCAAATTAATTTTGTCCAGTAGAGAATTAAAATCTCTGTAAGACATTTTCATTTGAATCAGTTCTAACATTTTTCTTGTTTCCTCACTAATTAATGAGCTAAATAAAATCTCTGATAGATATTCATTTTATATTTGATGAGAGTCATGATTTTACCATCTTGAAAATTATCTTTTCACAGAAGGGAATTACTAAGTGCCTCTTAGGTGCCTGGTATTAAACTTGCCAATGTCTTTGATGCTACCTCATTGAATATTCAAGGCAATTCCACAAGGTGGGAAGACTTTCTTGTAGAGTCCTTGTGTACTGATAAGAGCTCTGAGTTTCAGGAGGAAAAGGTAGGTTAACAAATATTTATGAAACAACATGAGAAGTTTTCTACAAAGATTTAAGGGGGATCCTAAATAGCCATGATTGGTAGAAGTGAACTGAAATTATTGGCTTATTAAACATATGAAATGCTTGAATATATATTTTAATATTAGCGTACAGTGTTTTATTATAATCTACATTTAAAACAATTTTATTATGTTATACTTATGTTTGAGAATTAAATTCAGTTTTTTATAAACCAGTAATGTACATTTCAGAAACTTAAAAATGAAGAAATTTGTAACATGCTACTCTGCTGATTTTACTCTGAACCTCTTTATTGATATATGAGTTATTTTTTCTTTCTGAGGTAAATAAATTATATTTTATAAAGTATACTGCCTTTTTTTCCACTTAGACGATTAAAAAGCAAAACAAGAAGTAGAAAAACAAGAAGAGAACATTTACCTATTTGTTTGAAAGCCAGAAAATACTAAAAAAATCTAGTGAATTGACTAGGAAAACAAAGTGAAGGAAATACTAGTATTACGTGAAGAATTAAGAAGATGGGATATCTTAGAATTTTGATGCATTTTTTGCAAAAGAATAATGAATCCTATTCTTTCCCTAGAGGAGGTATTCATAAACCATTGCCTTACCTGTTTTTACACATTTTTTTGACTCCCTGACCCCACTCTCAGATTCTTTGCTTATCATGGCCATAACTGTAAGCAAACAACTTTTTCCCCTCCATGATTTAGAAATGGACATTCAGCTACAACAAGAAGAACAAGCACAATAGGGACAGCAAGCAGTATGAGCTTTATTCACATCTCATTCTGGAGAACTAAGATTAGTGGAAGGCAGGGTCAAAAACGTCCAACCCTGTATAATCCCAGATTTGGTGTTTCTTCATGATGTAGCCAAGATCAAATAAACCTAGTTTCTCCTACAAGTGGCCTTAAAGTCTCCATTATTATTGAGATGAAATAATGGTGTCCTGTAGGACAACAAATGAGTTCTAGAGTTAGATGGACTTGGGATTGAATTCTGGCTCTGTCTTTTATTAGCTGTCTCAACTTTGCTAAGTTTTCTAACATACCAGAACCTATTTCTTTAGCTGCAATATTAGTATGATAATATGTCCTTCATGGGGATGTTGTGAAGGTAGATTGAGCAATGCATATATTGTAATTAACCTATAATTGATTATTAATATTGGTAACTATTATAAATACAATATAAAAATCAGGTACAATCCTGCTAGAAACAGTTTCATTACATTTCAGTGATCAAATACTTTTGTTTGATGTGGTATTTGGATCTCAGTAATTATAGAACCTATCAAAGGGTTCTTAAATAATTCAGAGGTAGTTTATTTTACTTTCTGGCTATGAAAATAAACCTCCACACATGAAAAGCTAAAGTAAGTATGAAATTAAGGTGGCTTATACATGGAACCCCAACATTTCGGGAGGCTGAGGCAGGATGATTACTTGAGGCCAGGAGTTAGATACCATCCTGGGCAGAATAATGAGATCCCATCTTGACAAAAAAATAAAAACAAAAAAATTAGCCAGATGTGGTGGCCCTCACTTGCAGTCCCAGCTACTCAAGAGGCTGAGGCAGGAGGATTGCTTGAGTCCAGGAGTGTAAGGCTGTTGTGACCTATGATCATACCACTGCACTCCAGCCTGGGCAACAGAGTGAGACCCTATCTGTAAATTTAAAAAAAAGAAAAAGAAATTAAGGAAGTCAGCATAGCCATGTATTGGGCCAGAATTAGTATTATAGGCATTTATTTCGTCATCTTAGCCTTTCAACATTTCTGTCTTTTGACAGTACTTCAAGCACAAAGTTTGTGTCCTTAATGTAGCTATGCTTTAGAAATCAGCTCTATGGGGCACAGAATCAAAAAGAAATGTATCTGCAGTACAAATGGAGCAAATTGTTTCATGCAAAATTGAATAATAAAGAATACTACTTATATGAAGTAGTGTGAAGATAGTGGGACATATTCAAATTTTGCACTGATAATTTTCACCAAAATTAATACCTCAACGGATGATGTTTATATAGGTGTATTTCACTGGCCTAAGGTAGAATTTCAGGGTAGGAAGATACATGCCAGAAAGAAATAATTTAGTACTGATTGTTAATTTTTTGTGTGTGTCCCTTTTGCATAGGTAGATGAATATCAGCTCTCAATATTTTCCCCTCCTGTTCTTCTAAACAATGACCTCTATAACCTGAAAGAAAATTAGTAGTGTGCAGGAAAAACATTTTTTAATGATCCTGAAAAAAGGTTAATTACCTTCACAACTAGAAACTGTTCATTTCTTCCCCAAACCTCTTCTTAATTCCCTTTGCTGCTCTACCTTATTTGTCAGATATTTATATCCCAAATGATTATTTTATTCTCTAAAAGAATGGGGCCTTTCTTGGTTTAGACTGCAGAGCTTTCGTTTATTTTATCGTACAAAATAAAATCCATGACACTTGCAAAGTACATTGATATTCTTTTCATATTTACCTTAAATATGAAGATTCATTTAAAGATATCTGTAAGAAGTGCACCCTGCTATGTTTCACTAAATAAATGTTATTCAATTAATGTAAATAATATCTTATTTTTAAGGATAAAGCTTTTCAAAATTTCATACATCTAATTATCCATTTTTAAAAATTTTTAAATTTATTTATTTATTTTATTTTTTAGAGACAGAGTCTCTTTCTGTTGGTCAGGCTGGGGTGCAGTGGCTTGATCCTAGCTCACTGCAGCCTCAAATTCCTGGGCTCAAGTAATCCTCCCATTTCAGCCTCCCCAAGAGCTGGGATTACAGGAACCTGCTACACCCGGCTTGGTTTTGAAATCCTGGCTTCAAGTGATCCTCCCATCTTGGCCTCCCAAAGTGCTGTGATGACAGATGTGAGCCACCATGCTTGGCCTGTTTATCCTTAAACTGCTTTTGAAAAATCTTGATTTTAATGGGAATTTTTAACATTATAGGAGCCTCTAGTAGCAGTATTTTAAAGACAATGAAACTTTCAAACTATATATATTTATCAACAAAATGTACTCTAAGCAGTGTTACCAGTGAAGTAATTTGAGCAATAAGTCTCTGACTCCACATGCAAACCACATTTTCTACCTTTTGGCTGCCAAAAAAATGAATATGGCTTTTGGCTTGGAATTCATTTAAACTTCATTTTCCCCTTTGTTTCAAATTTGTATTTCTTCTCTTCTCAAGGGCATTTTCTATACAAAATTTTTCTATCTAAACTTGCGTGTGTTTTACCCAGTTAGCTTCATGAACTATGATTATTTCTTCATCACATTAAAAAAATGAATTAAAAGGTAAGACTCTGTAAATCAATTAGTTCTGGATACTACATAATATCAACCATACAACTTTCTTTTGAAAAACTCAGATGTTGACATCATAAGGGCAATACCTGTAGAAAATTGACTGTATCTTTCAGTTTTAGTATTTCACTCTCATCCATGTGAAGAGACCACCAAACAGGCTTTGTGTGAGCAATAAAGCTGTTTATTTCACCTGGGTGCAGGTGGGCTGAGTCCAAAAAGAGAGTCAGCAAAGGGAGATAGGGTTGGGGCCGTTTTATAGGATTTGGGTAAATAAAGGAAAATTACAGTCAAAGGGGGTTGTTCTCTGGCGGGCAGAGTGGGGGTCACAAGGTACTCAGTGGGGGAGCTTTTGAGCCAGGATGAGCCAGGAGAAGGAATTTCACAAGACAATGTCATCAATTAAGGCAGGAACAGGCCATTTTCATTTCTTATGTGGTGGAATGTCAGCAGTTAAGGCAGGAACCAGCCATCTGGATGTGTACCTGCAGGTCACAGGGTATATGATGGCTTAGCTTGGGCTCAGAGGCCTGACATTCCTGCCTTCTTATATTAATAAGAACAATAAAATGAAATAGTGGTAAAGTGTTGGGACAGTGAAAATTTTTTGGTGGTATGGAGAGAGAATGGGCGATGTTTCTCAGGGCTGCTTCAAGCAGGATTAGGGGCGGCGTGGGAACCTAGAGTGGGAGAGATTAAGCTGAAGGAAGATTTTGTGGTAAGGGGTGATATTGTGGGGTTGTTAGAAGAAACATTTGTTATTTAGAATTATTGGTGATGGCCTGGATACAGTTTTGTATGAATTGAAAAACTAAACGGAATAAGAGAAGAAGAAAAACAGGTATTAAAGGACTAAGAATTGGGAGGACCTAGGACATCTGATTAGAGAGTGCCTAAGGTGATTCAGCATAGCCTTGCCAGCAAAGATTATTTATTTACTTCAAGAGTTAAGAGTGGCGGTTTGGGGATAGCACGAGGAGATATCAGCTGTGCTGGCTTGGAGAAACAGTGTAAACTGGCAGTGTAAACAAGAGCAGGGCATGCAGGAGTAGTTGAGAACGGTGAATAGGAGTATGACTAGATAGAAGATAGTAGGGATGACAAGTTTTTTGGGGCACAGTCCAAGTTGCTCTGGTGTCTGGAATGAGACTGGGGCCTAATAAAAAAGGAGCTCAAATGGGCCGTACCTTGTAGCGTTCCGAGGACAGGCTTGAATTCTGAGAAGTGAAAGTGGTAAAAGTATTGTCCAGTCCTTTTTAAGTTGGTGGCTGAGCTTGTGAGGTGTGTTTTTAAAAGACCTTTAGTCCGTTCTACTTTTCTTGAAGACGGAGGACCGTAAGGGATATAAAGGTTTCACTGAATACTAAGAGCCTGAAAAACTGCTTGGCTGATTTGACTAATAAAGGCTCGTCTGTTACCAGACTGTATTGAGGTGGGAAGGCTAAACTGAGGAATTGTGTCTGACAGAAGGGAAGAAATGACTGCAGTGGCCTTCTCAGACCCTGTAGGAAAGGCCTGTACCTATCCAGTGAAAGTGTCTACCTAGACTAAGAGGTATTTTAGTTATCTGACTCGGGGCATGTTGAGTAAAGCTAATTTGCCAGTCCTGGGTGGGGGCAAATCCTCGAGCTTGATGTGTAAGGAAGGGAGGGGGCCTGAATAATCCCTGAGGAGTAGTAGAATAGCAGATGGAACACTGAGAAGTTATCTCCTTGAGGATAGATTTCCACGATGGAAAGGAAATGAGAGGTTCTAAGAGGCGGGCTAGTGGCTTGTACTATAGTATAGCCTGCCTTTGCTGGTGTGTGGTGATGAGGCCTGGTGGAACTGCCATCAATAAATCAAGCGTGATCAGGGTGAGGAACAGGAAAGAAGGAAATATGGGGAAATGGGGTGAATGTCAGGTGGATCAGAGAGATACAGTCATGGGGGTCAGGTGTGGTATCAGGAATAATGTGGGAGGCCTGATTGAAGTCTGGGCCAGGAACAATGGTAATTGTGGGAGTTAACAAAGAATGAGTACAGCTGAAGGAGCTGGGAAGCAGAAAGTATATGCATCAGGTATGAGGAAGAAAATAGATTTTGGAAGTTATGAGAAATGTAGAGAGTCCGTTGAGCATAGTTTGTGATTTTTAGGGCCTCTAAAAGTATTAGGGCAGCAGCAGCCACTGCACGCAGACATGAGGGCTAGGCTAAAACAGTAAGGTCAAGTTGTTTGGACAGAAAGGCTACAGGGTGCGGTCCTGGCTCTTGTGTAAGAATTCTGACCACACTAACCATGCCTAGGAAGGAAAGGAGTTGTTGTTTTGTAAGGGATTGAGGTTTAGGGGATTAATCAGACACGATCAGTAGGGAGAGCACGTGTGTTTTTATGAGAATTATGCCAAGATAGGTAACAGATAAGGAAGAAATTTGGGCTTGACTGAAGTAATGGGGGCTGTCTGTGAAACTTTGCGGCAGTACAGCCTAGGTAATTTGCTGAGCCTGATGGGTGTCAGGGTCAGTCCAAGTGAAAGCGAAGAGAGGCTGGGATGATGGGTGCAAAGGAATAGTAAAGAAAGCAGGTTTGAGATCCAGAACAGAAATAATGGATTGTGGAGGGAGGTATTGAGGATAGGAGAGTATATGGGTTTGGCACCACGGGGTGGATAGGCAAAACAATTTGGTTGATAAGGCACAGATCCTGAACTAACTTGTAAGGCTTTTCTGGTTTTAGGACAGGTATAATGGGGGAATTGTAAGGAGAGTTTATAGGCTTTAAAAGGCCATGCTGTAGCAGGCGAGTGATAACAGGCTTTAATCCTTTCAAAGCATGCTGTGGGATGGGATATTGGCATTGAGGGGGGTAAGGGTGATTAGGTTTTAATGAGGTGGTAAGGGGTGCATGATCAGTCGCCAAGGAGGGAGTAGAGGTATCTTATTCTTGTGGGTTAAGTTGGGAGAATACAAGAGGAGGACGCAAAGGGGGCTTTGGATTGGGAAGAAGGGCAGCAATGAGATGTAGCTGTAATACAAGAATAGTCAGGGAAGCAGATAATTTAGTTAAAGTGTCTCGGCCTAATAAGGGAACTGGGCAGGTGGGGATAACTAAAAGGAGTGCTTAGAAGAGTATTGTCTAAGTTGGCACCAGAGTTGGGGAGTTTTAAGAGGTTTAGAAGCCTGGCCGTCAATACCCACAACAGTTATGGAGGCAAGGGAAACAGGCCCTTGAAAAGAAGGTAATTTGGAGTGGGTAGGCTCCGTATTGATTAAGAAGGGGACGGGCTTAGCTTCCACCGTGAGAGTTACCCGAAGCTCGGCGTCCGTGATGGCCTAGGGGGCTTCCGAGGTGATCGGGCAGAGTCAGTCTTCAGCCGCTAAGCCAAGAAGATCTGGGAAGCAGTCAGAGAGCCTTGGGCCAGAGTTCCAGGGGCTCTGGGAGTGGCTGCCAGGTGAGTTGGACAGTCCAATTTCCAGTGGGGTCCCGCACAGATGGGAGGCGGCTTAGGAGGAATCCTGGGCTGCAGGCATTCCTTGGCCTGGTGGCCAGATTTCTGGCACTTGTAGCAAGCTCCTGGGGGAGGATGTTCTGGAGGAAGGCCTGACCGCTGTGGTTCAGGCGTTTGGAAGTTCTTGTGTGCTGGAGACTGGAGATGTGGCTGGGGTTTGTCTCACAGTGGAGGCAAGGAATTGCAACTTTTTTCTATTACTGTACACCTTGAAGGTGAGGTTAATTAAATCCTGTTGTGGGGTTTAAGGGCCAGAATTTAATTTTTGGAGTTTTATTTAATGTCGGGAGCAGATTGGGTAATAAAATGTATTTTGAGAATAAGATGGCCTTTTGACCTTTTAGGGTCTAGGGCTGTAAAGTGTCTCAGGGTTGCTGCCAAATGAGTCATGAACTGGGCTGGATTTTTATATTTGATGAAAAAGAGCCTAAACGCTATCTGATTTGGGATAAAGAAAAAGGAGCATTAACCTTGACTATGCCTTTAGCTCCAGCCACCTTTTTAAGAGTAAATTGCGGGGCAGGTGGGGGAGGGCTAGTCACGGAACGAAACTGTAAGCCGGACCAGGTGTGAGGAGGGGAGGTGATAAAAGGATTACAGGGTGTAGGAGCGGAGGCTGAGGAAGAATTGGGACGTAGCTCGGCCTGGCGAGGAGCAGCCTGGGGAGGAGGGGAGAGGTCAGATGGGTCTGTAGAAAAGGAAGATTAGAAAGACTCAGCGACCCTTGGGGTTGGGACTGAGGGGACAGATGGGAGGGAAAGAAGGAAGATTTGGGATGAGTTGCATTGGGAACAGAGACTAGAGAGGGACCGATGTGTAAAAGAATGCCTGGACGTCAGGCACCTCACACCATTTACCCATCTTACAACAAGAATTATTTAGATCTTGCAGGATGGAAAAATTGAAAGTGCTGTTTTCTGGCTATTTGGAACTACTGTAGAGTTTGTATTGTGGTCAGGTGGCATTGTGGAAGAAAATAAGATGCTTAGATTTTAGGTCAGGTGAGAGTTGAAGAGGTTTTAAGTTCTTAAGAACACAGGCTAAGGGAGAAGAAGGAGGAATGGAGGGTGGAAGTTTGCCCATAGTGAAGGAGGCAAGCCCAGAGAAAAGAGAGAGTAGAGACACAGAGGGAAAGGGTTTGGGGGTTCTTACCCTCCAGAAAAGCGGGAGAGGTAGGGGCACGGAAATAAGGGATTGGGGCACAGAGATATAAGAGGTTGGGGTGTGGAAATAAGGGATCAGGGCGCAGAGATATGAGGTTGGGGTACTTGCCCCTCCCCTAGAAAAGCGGGACTTGCCACTAAGGGTCAAGGAGAAGGGGTTGGGGGTTTCTTGCCCCCCAGAAAGGTGGAGAAGGGGTAGAGACATGGAGAGAAGGGGTTAGGGTACTTGCCCCTCCCCCAGAAAAGCGGGACTTGCCTCTAAGGGTGAAGGACCAAGGCAGGCGTCCCTGCGTGTTCTGACACCTCTGAAACATGGGTGAATAATCAGAGAGGCGTCCCTGAAATGATTAAACACCAAGGGAAGGCTGCCTTCCCAGTCCGTGACCAGCACTGGAGTTTTGGGTCCACAGATAAAACGTGTCTCCTTTGTCTCTGCCAGAAAATGAAAGGAATTGAAATTAAAAGAAGGGAGAGATTGAAGTGTGGCGCCAAGATTGGAAGGAGAAAGAGGTTGAGGGATAGTAAGTGAGGTTGGAGAAGAGAGTAAAAAGAGGCCACTTACCATATTTGAAATTGGTGAGACGTTTCTTGGGCTGGTCAGTCTGAGGACCTGAGGTTGTAGGTGGATCTTTCTCACGGAGCAAAGAACAGGAGGACAGGGGATTGATGTCCCAAGGGAGGTCCCCCGATCCAAGTCACAGCACCAAATTTCACTCGTGTCTGTGTGAAGAGACCACCAAACAGGCTTTGTGTGAGCAATAAAGCTGTTTATTTCACCTGGGTGCAGGTGTGCTGGGTCCAAAAAGAGAGTCAGGGAAGGGAGACACGGGTGGGGCCGTTTTATAGGATTTGGGTAGGTAAAGGAAAATTACAGTCAAAGGTGGGTTGTTCTCTGGCGGGCAGAGTGGGGGTTACAAGTTACTCAGTGGGGGAGCTTTTGAGCCAGGATGAGCCAGGAGAAGGAATTTCACAAGACAATGTCATCAGTTGAGGCAGGAACAGGACATTTTCAATTCTTTTGTGGTGGAATGTCAGCAGTTAAGGCAGGAACCAGCCGTCTGGATGTGTACGTGCAGGTCACAGGGGATATGATGGCTTAGCTTGGGCTCAGAGGCCTGACATAGTATAATTTCCACCATCGATTCATCAATCAATTAGCACCAATCAGTTAATCAATCATCATCATCAGTAATTGTTCTTAAATATGTTTTGAGCACAAATCATGTTATGACATTACCTTAGAAATTAAGTAAATCTATTGGTGTAAAAATGCGTTATTTTTAATGGCAGCTTATGGTTGACTTGGAGAGGCTTGATATATTGATAAAAAAATGAATTTAAGATAATGTATGATACAGAACAGAAAATGTGTTCTGTGATAGTTCACAGGCAGGAGAGTTTGAGGAGATAGTTCTCCATGAGTCTATCATATTACTGCACAAGCAGAGGCACTGATTCCTTTTGTTCCAGATTATCTCTTATGGATGTTTGTATAACAAGCAGCTTAGAAGGTATGGTGTCCCTCAGAGTAAAGGGTAGATTTGTGGGCTGCCTAGTGTGATAAAGATAATGTTTCCCTCTAGGAAAAGATTAGGCAGATTTGCTTCCAGTCCATTATAGAAACTCAAGGTTTTCTAAACTCAAGATTCCTCAGCTCTGATGCAAACCCTCTGTGTGCAAAGCTTCCACAGGAACCATTTTATGTCATTCTGTAGGATCTGAGTAAGAAGGGAGCTGACACAAACATGAAGCTTATAGTGCTTTCTGTGCCATGAGGAATAAAATCCTATGTCTCTGACCCAAGAGTGTTTTGTTTTCTGCCAGTATATATGAAATTGTGGCAGACTGACTTACTAGTTTGCAAGTAGGCTAAAATTTCAGCCCTTTCACAATTCCTTACAGAGGTTTGTTTTGGAGGAAAGAATCTCAATGTTTTGATTATATAAGTGTAAATAAATTCTTCCCAGGTTTTGGCACATTCCTAGTCATGGACAACTTTTAATTATCTAGAATTTAGAACTCCATCAAACCCCAAATAAAAATGAAGGAGTGTGGTGTAGGTAAAAGGTATAATTCACAAATTTGTTTTTTGAGGGTGAATGTAACAGGACACACATATGTAAAAGAAAGAGGGGTTGGAAAAGTTGAGTAATTTCAAAATTATGTTTGATTTGCTATTTGACTTGTGTTACCTGAGTAAAAGCCATGATGATAAACCCCTTAATTTTTGCCCAAAACGTTGTATAGATGGTAATTTTTCAGTTGAAAATCCTTATTGTAAATTATATTATTTCTCCATATGTTTATTCTCTAATTTGATTTTTGGCAAGCAGTGTTAGTTGTCCTCATCTTGTTTCTGTACAGAAATGTATATAGCATTGCTTTGAAATTATGGCTACCAAATGGAAGATAGCTTCCTATTAAGAGATTTGATCATGGGCATGCTTATGTTCAATAAAAGTTATCAAAATCATGCTCATAATTAGGAAATTTAATTCTCCTCATGTACAGCACGTTATGAATTATGTGGAGTTATTTTTGAACCACAATGCAACACTAAATTAGGTTCCTCTTTTTTAAAAATAATTAAAGAATAATCAGTTACTATTCTCTCCTCATTTCTAATTTCTACAATGGTGCCTTGATTGTAAACCTACAGAAATCATGTCTTTTTTCTCCCCCTATTTTCTGTTTTAATATCACTTCACATCCGTTTCACTTTTTCTCTGGGGCTCGTTTATGAAGCCCACTGGCACTGGTAATGATTCTTCATGGTGGAACCCAGCAAATGCTGTTGTCGTTTCTCTTAAGCCAGACTAGTCTTGCAAACATACTGACTCCATTTAGTGAAAATAAAAGGGGATAGTACAGAAAGAGGAGATCATGCGTATCTTAAAATAACAACAGCCATATGACAGTTTCAGGCCTGTGTTTGGAGAGAATTTGCATATATCCCATTAAGCATGCCTGAGCTCCACTTTCAAATTTTGATGTTGCCAGTCAATTTGCAGAGGTCAATAATATCTTTTCCTAAATGCAAGTTTTCTTATAATTGCACCTCAATAACTGACAACTGGCCCTGACAAAAAGACAAGAAAGACAAGTGTTTGTTGCAAGAAAACATCAATATACAGCATTTTGTAGACAGGACTACTCTGGAGAGACTCTGCTATATTTGGACCATTAGCATCAAGTCAAGGTTTCAAATGATAAATTCAATTAGAGTGGAGTTGACTAAGTGATCTAAAATAGTGTGCATTAGGAGCAATGTACAAGCATGGAGTTCATTAAATAGCAGTATCAGTGTGATCACCTTTTAGTAACATAATCAATTTACTGGTCTTTGAATAGTAGCAGTGGTCAGACTAAATTAAATTTAATGTACATTGACCAAGTGATTTACAGTATCTAGATTTACAGTATCTCAGAATAAAGAATGATGACTTTCAAGCATTCCAGGAACGAAGGGAGGAATAAATTATAATATGGGCCAAGTAAGGTGAGAAAACTTATCTTTTGTTTGCTTCCAAGTTTTACAATAGTTCTTTTTCTGAAGTCTGCAAAAAAAATGTCAGACTAATTGGAATCCTGTGAACCCCACAGATACTACAGACTTGAGTGCTGCATTGACAAATCAGTATTCCATTTAAATTCCCATCAAAGCCTTTAAGGTTTATATTCCTGAATTCCTACTGACAGGTGCTATGCAATCAACACTATTACCATATGCTGGAAATAGGCATTGTAGCTTAATAAGGAAAGCTTGAAGATTCAAAGACGGGACAAGCAAAACAGTCTGAATTTATTACAAGCACATCCAAATTCTTCATCTTTCAACTTTTTTCTTAAAATATGATATATGAATAAAAGAATAGTAACAAAGATCTTATCTGAGTGGTGGCCACATGTGTCATATTCAGATATATTTTTCCACAGCCTACATTTTGTCCCCAGAGAGCTGTTGTCTATTTGTATAAGATTTGCCAATAACCATCACAGCCATGTCCAATATTCTATACTTGTACTCCAAGTGTCTGGCTTGTTGATGATTTGGGGGGAAAAAATTAGAGGACCAGTGGAAATCTGTTTGATGTGTTTATGCTCCACATGATCTTTAGAATAAATCAGCTTCCTATATTTTAACAGCAATTGGTACTATTCAGGGTTAGAACAGGTTGTATACCAGAAATTCTAAACTATAATAGATACAGCAGTTGCTACCAAATAAAATAAGATACGTCTTCAATGGAGAACACTTTTTTAAAGTACCCAGGTTTTACATATATTCTTTAAAATTCCTTTACTACACTTCAATTCCTGCCAGAATTGACTGCTATTCTGTTAGGCAGGGCTAGGGGGTGCTATAACCTTACAGCTGAATGAAATCTGCACCCCAGTATTGAAAACAAGATATTTTATCAGCCTCAGATCAGAAAAGGTAGGATGTACATGTGTTTGGACATGCGTGCACACATAGGTTTCTATCCACTTTGGTAAGGTATGAGAAAGAAGAAATTTGAGTAAGAATATTTGCAACTGTTGATTTTTACATAGAATATGTTGGTGCTTCAAATCATTCTAAGTTTTAAAACGTGAATTTTGCATTTTAGTTAAATTATTGAGATTATTTTTTCTTAAGTAAATATTTTTATCTTTCTCCAAATTTTAAGAAAGAGATTCTAGAGGATAATTGAAATTCTGGATAGGCAATTATGCTAATTAAGAATTTTATTATATAATGTTTTTTATTTAGCCAATTGTGTTTCAGGTCAACCTAAGAATATTGTATTTTAGAAAGTAGCAAAAAAGCCAATTCCATTATTTAATTTACTAATTTTCTCACACTTTAGAAAATTAAATATTTTTGGTAAAGAATAAGATTTTCTTAAGTTAGAAAACAGTGTAAGTAATATTGAGCCACTATCATTATTGCTTTTCCTTCTTTAGAAGTATTGAGGATATTTTGGAATTTTTTGTATTTTTATTGCAACTTTCTTTTGAATGAGACTTTCCCTAACTAATTAGTAATTAAGTAAAGAAGAGATTTTCTACTCTCTCTCTCTTTTTTTTTTTTTTTTTTTTTGAGACAGGGTCTCACTCTGCTGCCCCTGCTGGAGTGCAGTAGTTTGATCTCGGTTCACCACAACCTCCACCTCCCTGGCTCAAGCGATTCTCCTGCCTCAGCCTCCCGAGGAGCTGGGATTACAAGCACCCACCACCACACCTGGCTAATTTTTGTATTTTTAGTAGAGAAGGGTTTCACCATGTTAGCCAGGCTGGTCTTGAACTCCTGACCTCAAGTGATCCACTTGCCTCGGCCTCCCAAAATGCTGGGATTATATATATGAGCCACCACACCGGGCAGAAGAGATTTTCAAAAAGAACCTTTATATAAAATGTCTTTATATGTAATGTATTTTGTAAGACTCAGATTTACTGTCTTTAGAAGCTGGAATCATAGTGATTTCTTTTTGGCATATTTGGTTTCTTGATAAGCTATTTTTTAAAGGAAATTTTAAATAATGCAATCATGTCATGTTGTTTGAATCCTCCCTATCTTCTAACTTTTGAAGACAACCTGAAACAGGAGATTGGTGAGGAATAAAGCACTTGTGAATTTCGTTAAATTAATTTCAGAAAAATGTGTTAAATCCTACAATGCCTAGCACTGTGATAGACCCTACAAATATGGGATGAATGAAAGTCAGGGCCTGTCAGTGGGAAGCTTGGTCCAATCTTTTCTTCATTATGAAGATGGAATATGGACCCCAGATTGGTTTGATTTCATGAACGTAGAGAAAAGCCTCCCCCTAGTTACTTTACTTGGCCTTTAAATAAGTTACATAGTTTGAAACACCTTTGCTATGTAGGAAAGATGTGGATTGATCTTTGTCTGAAAAGCATACTTAGTACTTCTGAGAGGAATGCTGTTTTTTACATCATCAATTATTTTCATTTATGGGGAGGCCTTCCTTAGGTTCAGGATTTCAGAGGGCAATTAAATTTAATTAATTTGGCAAATAGTGAATGAGAACTTACAATATACCAGTCCTGGTCATCAACTATGGGGACGGGGTGGTTTCTGTCATATTGGAGCCCACATTGTAGTTGAGAAATGAAAAATTACGGAGAAAATTTACGATATGTTTTACTCTGTGAAACAGGCTAAGTAGACGATGTGAAAATACTTCAAGGGAAAACTACCTAACCTGTATTCTCTAACATGAAAATCACAGCCAAAGAAAAAGAGACAATAAATGTGTGGGATGCAGCAGTTGGAACCACTTTAAATTAACACTAAATTCCTGATTTTATTAAGAAATACCATTAGATTACAGGTTTCTAAGTGATGAGTAGTTATGTTTTGACTGACTGACTGTAAGTAGGGGTTTTGACTTAAACAGTTTTTTTTTTGTGTGTACCCCTTGTGGCGCTCAAAATCATTGTGTATAAAAGACATCAATGAAGTGTTTTTCTACTGATTATTTGTTACTGAAATAGTGATATGAAATGCTGTTTTCCTGTTACATGATTAAAATAAGCATTTAAAAGAAAATCTCAAATATATAAACCCCTTAGGGATCCAGGAATCTTAAAACTTGCTTGTCCTGATAATGAGTTAAAATGCATTGTTATTTGTGCATGGTGTTTGTGAGTGGATGTGTGTATTTGTTGAACTGTGTGTGTGAAAGTGATTTAGGAGGTCAGCAAGGGTGCCCTTTCTCCTGTGCAGTCGTTACAGCTATTCAGCCCTTGCCAGTCAGAATGTGATGGATGAGTTCAGGAATTGAACTCTGACCCTCACTGGGAGAACATGGACCTTGTCAGAGGTATCTCAAAGAATTCCCATTATCCTTTCATTTTAAAGATTCTTGAAATTGCTTGTAATTCTTGCCTTAGGTAATGAAAACTTTCTTTTCAGTTTATAATAAGCTAATAGCAAAATGATGTGCATTCCAAATATCCACTCATGGCATAAAATTACTATCTGACTCAGATAATATTAATATTATAGCCAAAAAGTATTAATTGCCACTGCAACTGTTATCAAAATAATTGACCAAATTCACCTAATGGCTGTAATTTATTTGTAGCACTGAACAATTATTGGAGAAGATGAAGCCAATTGCCATAGAATAAAAATTATTCTTGTAATTTGTATACTGCATTGTTCCTGAGCACACATACAAACTCTATGTGTAATGCATAAACTCTTTAAAAAAAATTAAACACACACAAAAACACAAGCTCATTCAGCATTAGCATTTAATTAACTGATTCCTCAAAAATAACTGGATGTTTCATTATTTGTCTCATGTCAATCCTGCTGTTGGCTGCATTTTATTTTATTATTTTTTAAAAGCCTGAATAATGAAATCCAAAACCCCACATCTAGCTCAGAGCCTCCAAAATGCCTCTAAGATAGACGTATAGTAAAGCAACTACATCTAATTCAAGTAGGCATATTTAATCAATGGGAAAATTGTTAAGTTTCCCAAAAGAAACTATGTTAAAAAATTATTGTAAAACAACGTATATACTGAATATACTTCAGTTCAGTTAATTTTTTTCTAAGATGTAACAATCAACTAACACTAAAATTGACAACCTTGTATAAGACCATTAGGTGACATTTAAGAGCAGAATCAGCATTGCTTCTTATTTCGCAGGATTTCTCAAATATTAGAATGCTTTTAGCACTATGTCTGGGGTGACCTGATTATGACAGATTTATTTTCCTTATAAATTGCTTCTAAAGATAAACAGAAGCCATTTGGGAAGAGATTTATTCTTTTCAAAATCAAAAACTCTAGCTACAAGAAAAAGCTTGCAGTTAAAATAAAAGCTGTATTTAAATATTAAACATTCAACAAAGGACATGACTAAGTTAAGTCTCTATATAATCAGAAAACATGGGATTCTACCAAAAAATTATTCATGAGGAATGGGAAGGTTAAGAGAGGAGAAATGCTGAAGTCTTACAAATTAAGCTTCAGAAACACAATTCAAGAAGGGATTGTAGCAATATGGTACCTGTTTTCACATATATTATGACATATCAAAACTTAAACATGCTTTCAGTGGTTTATTCAATATTTCATCTCCAAAAAATAGTCAAAATGAAAGAATCTATTTTATGGTATTTGTTGGTTCTTCATAAATTTATCAGTTTAGTCATCCCTTTATCCACCACTCCCTTTTTCACTGCTTCCTCCTAGCACGTAGTTATAACATCTAATAGTTTTGTTTTAAATGCTAATAAAGTGTTTATTGTCATTCAGTGGTATTGCATCAGTAATATTTTCTTCAGGAATTCCAAAAAGCACAACTCTAGGTGGAGCCGAGTACATTACGCAATCTGAGAATGGTGTTCCTCAGAGGTATTCAAGCAGAGTCACATGATAAAGCTCTGATGGATGTAATAGATGATAAGGCATAGCTCCTAGCAATTGCTAGATAAAGGCTAATTTATGATTGTGTCTCTCAACAATCCAGTTTTCCTTATCCTGACCCCTCCTCTATGTTATAACTTACAATAATGTAAGTTTATATTTGGTAAATTTCATATTAGTAATAAAATTATTACCTCTGTACATATTTATTGGTTAACTTCTATTTGCACCTTGTTCTATATAGGTGCTAATGTGTTTGGTGGGTCGCCCTTTCATTCTCACATGGCCAATATTTTCCCCATCAAAATTACCTAGTTTCAATCCTGCCAATTCTACTTGAAAATGGTGAGATGATAAAATTGGAGGCAGGGGAAACTTTGAGTGAGGTATAGAAGGAAAAGTTTGCTGTCATTACTCTTCATGTTTGCTCCTCCAACTCTCTCCCCCAACCCCATATAGGATGGATGCCTTCTGAAACCAACATGTAATGATGTTTTCTCTTTGTGTTTAAAAGATAGGATAAACTCTAATTATTTTTATTGGTCTTGGGTGGTTACACAAAGATCTATGTACCCCTTTTCCAGAAATAGACTACATTAAAAAGGAAGAAAATAATAACATCAACATGTGCTCTGTTCAAAGTCTCTCTTTAAAGATTATCCAGAAATCACAGGAATCCTTATTTCCTCTCAGAAAATATAAAGTCTTTTTCTTTTAGTGTCCTGAATAAAGTAAGAACGTTATAATTGAATGCCACAAATAAATCTGTCTCAAATGAGGGAAGAAAACTAAGATTATATGTTACAAATATTCAAAATTTCCAGCCAAAGGCACATACTATAAATGGTCACAAGCCTTCTCCCTTTGAAGAACTCACAGAATAGCACTCAGAATTTGGCTGTGAGTAATCAAGCTTCATGGCTATACAAACAATGCAGACACAGGGGTCTGAGTTTGGTTTAATGTTCTCCTGTAAACATTTTGAAATTCTTAATAGTTCATGAATACTGAGCCTCATATTTTTGTTTTTTACTGGGCTCTGCAAATTATGTGGCCATGGATTCTGGTGGAAGCACATTTGCATCAGTTTGGGTTCTTGAATGCTTGGAAGTCAAGAAAATTCCATCATCAGCAAAGGACTAGACTTGAAACAATTCCTTAATAACTGAGAATTACTGCCATTGCTTTAGCTAGAGAATTAAGATGCAAGAAATACTTCTGTTCATTCTCTGTCTCTTGGTTTTCTGAACATTTATGTTCAGGTTGAAATAACCAAAAGGAGCTCTGGTAAGAAGAAATATTTTTCATTTTGACAGATTCTGAAACAACCTTTCTCTTGGCTGTTTAGCTTTTCTGTTTGTATTCTCTCTTCTGCTTTCTCTGGAAATAGGTGAGTTTACAAAAGTGGAAAATTCACCTGATTCCTTTTTGGCCTTGCCTCTATGACTACATCTGTGAATGCATCTATGAATTCCTTAGAAGCTTGGACTCTGGAAGCCAAATGCTTTGGTTTGGCTCCCCTTTGGGGTACTTAAAAATTTTTCTATAGAGTGTAAACTTGAAAAACTTTTTAATAATCTCTTCCTGAGATTTCTCATTGGTAAAATAGGAATACCAATAGTATATAGTATATATCTCGTTTCTTTTTATTAGACTTAAATGAGATAATGTGCATTAAATATTTAACAAGTTCCTGGCACATACTAAATTATCAGTATATTTAACCGTTTCTTTCTACTGTTAAGTTCAGCTTTAATGTCAGTCCTTTACGCATATATCATATTATCTAAAATTATATGCCAAAATATCTTGAAGTATTACATTGATAATTATTTTATCAATAAGAATTATTTCTGTTTTTCTACCAGCACTATGTAAATGTTGCTTCTCTGTTGCCTCTTCCTCCTTTATTTGAAGTATTTTAAATAAATGAAATTTTATAGTAACTATTTTACATAAACGTTTTCTAGTAGTTTCTCTATTTTCAGAGCTCCACATTTTTTCTTTTGCTTTTTCAAATAAAATATGTAAGAGGAAGCTAAAATATGAAAAAGTGCTTAATATTTTTTATATTCATAGCTTAAAACTAAATATAGTACTAGCTTCCATATATTAAATCAATCTACTGGTTATTTCTATGAATCATAAAAATACCATTTCACAAATTTTACTTTCAATCACAAAGAACTGATAATGTTTTCCTTGCAAAATGAGATCTACATCCTCTTTTGTCAGCAAATGAATATAGAAAATAGTGCAGGAGAGTATGGTTGGCAGAGATTCATGAATAGAAGCTGGGCGTTTTTTCTCAGGGACCCCAAAGGGGAAGTGTTAACAAGGAGCTATAAGGTGGCAGAGAAAGCCTAATGAAGTTCATTTCCCACCAGTCAAAGAGATGAACATTTTAGGAGGCACAGCAATCGATCAGTAGGCTTATTAAATATTAACACATCTTTCTCACTTTCTTCATTAGAGTTTTTGCAGAGTAACTAAGAATGTGACTGCGCCAAAGACTTGAACTCTTTCAAGAACCAAGGTAGACATCAGCAATCAGTGTTGATATTTAATTATAATACATGATGCTTCATCTCAGAAATACCAGTAATGTCACTGGCATAGAACTCTAAAGAATAACCATGTATAATCATCCTGTCTCTTTATCCTCCACGTGCACACACACACTCACACACACACACACACACTTCTTGATTAAAGCCATAAAGCCATAGTCAATTGCTAAGAATAAGCACTTGGCATATCAGAGAGCTACTAAATAAAATCCCTAGACAGTCTTTGTGATAATTGTTTTCAAGATCTTAGATGTCTTGACAACATTACCCTTCTAAGTGCAGGTTACAAAGTTTACCCAGACTTACCTCCTGGATATTTTAGGTGAGTGTAGTGCTCAGTCTGGACATCTGCTTTTGAAAACAGTATCCTGTTTGATTTTCAAATGTATTTTGGGGGGCCTCTTCTATTGTGATTATTGTATTGTCAGAGTGTACATTTTAACCACATAGATCTCTTAAAAAACAGCAACTGATTTCTACAGGATGCTGAAATGCCTCCTTAAATACTCAGAAAAAAATGTTTCTCCCTAATGTACTTAATTTTCTTAGCTGAATGATAAATTTGTACTACCTTAAGCAATTCTTCATCACTGTATCCTTAAACCACTGTGAGGGGTATATTTGAAGACTGAGGTTAAATTATTATAGTCATAAAAATATTTCAGGCTACAAATATGCAATTCTTAGGGAAAAACTAAACTGTTTGCTGCTTCTGAATTGAACTTTCAAAATGCTGCTTTGAGAGTATATGTTCACGCTGAAATACTTTTTTTACTCTCCATTGCCCAAAGGTCAAGTCTAGACTTCCTCTGCAGAGGGTTTCACAATCTGGACCCTTACTTTTCTTTTATATCTGTTCCCCATGTCAATCAAACTGGCATACTTAATAGACTGAATTTATTTTGTTTTCTTTCACCTTTATTATTTTGCTCACTTTCCTTGATTGGAATTCCTTTTCTCTTTTATGCAAATTCCAACTATCTTCATGTAACATTATTGGGAGCCTACTATCTGCAAGGCCCTATGCTTGTGATTTTACGTGGAATCTCCAAATAAATCTCTGAAACAGTGGTTTATTTTAAGGATTAAGAAACTATGGCTTGCACATACTAAATTCCTTTCCTGAGACACAGAGCTACAAAATGACAGAGACTAGATTTAAAATACAAGTTCAGTTTTTTTTTCTTTTTTATTTCACAGTTGCCTTCAAGCCAGATAAAATTCTATCTCCTTTATAAGCCTTCTCTACTAAATCTCAAGTAATTTCCAAACTCCTAAACAAAATTGCCTGTATAATTAACTGGCAACTGTAGTCATGTAACATTTCCTTATTCTGTGACTGCCTCCTCCTCTAAATCATATGCTTCTTAAAATGAAGAGTTCTGACTTTTTCTAACCCCCATAATATTTTGCAAAGCCTAAATTTCTTAATCTATGTATTGATAAAACAGTAAATGGCATTGTTTCAAGATATAAAAATTTTTTCACTTCCCTAGACCTTATCCTGTTAAAATGTACAATGTCAGAGAAATGTTTCTTTTATGTGAGGATATATGTATACTCATAAATATATGCCTCTATCTAAGAGAGGGGCAAAAAAAGAGGCCTGCTTGATATTGAACATCTAGATGGTACTTGGGAGGATGATAGTGGATCCTCAAGATCCCCTTGGTCTAAGCAGTAGTACATACATCAAGCAGATTACTAGTGTAGTAGGCATAAAGAATCATTACTCATCTGCTGTAATTGTTTATTGTCAGTGGAAACAATGCCTAAGCTCAGTATTCAAGGCAATAGTTAAAGTTAGAGATTTCATGATAGTGAATCTGTCTGAGCAAGGAGTACATTCAAACTTCAGCACTGGATTTACCTCGGCATCTTTTAACCTGCCCATGTTGTATTCAGACAAAAGAGAAATGTGAAAAATAGATTAGTGGCGTACAACATTAAGCCAATGTCAGAAATATGATTTCACCAGGGAATTATACATTCATAATATCTCCTCTTTATCTCTCTAAAAACAAGCATACTTAAAATTTCACATTGCAATATTTCATGTTTATTTTTGTAATAGATCCTTGATAGAAACAAATGAGATATACAAGCATACATTTCTAGGAGGTAATTTTGGAAACTGGAATAGCTTAGTACAATAAATGTTTTTAGAATAAATGAATAATTGAATATAACTAGGTTAGACATTAGTAATAGAAATTCTATACTTAATACCTTAGAGGCCATGACAACTTTTAAAGATCTGTTAAATTTAATTTAATTCAATCCAGAAATTGGTACCTTCCTGTTTGGAGCTGTAGTAATGAGTGATTCTGTAAAAGAGCCCTTGTTGCCAGAGGAACTCCTATCAACTATGGGACAGATGATCTAAGTGAGAATTTTGCAGCTAATGAAAGAAATGGGTTCAAAAAGAACTACAGAAGGCAGGCAAATGTTGCAAGAAAGGCAGTATTAATAGTGTATTAATAGTCAAATGGCAGTGCTAGAATAATAATAATTTAAGGATATTAACAATGACATTTGTATAATTGTGGTCTGGCACTACCCCTCGAATTCAGAATGATCTTGGTTAGGATAAATGCCAAGTAAACTATTTCAACTTATTTGTAAGTTGCATTTATAACATTGATCTGAAATCCATCTGCAACTGGTATTAAACTCATTTAATGCTGTGTTAGATTCATATTCTGGAAGCTAAGCACTGGTTGAAAAGAAGTGACTGGGAAAATGGTAGGTTTGGAGAAGCATTGGAATCATAACTATAGTAGCTGTGATATTGGGAAAAGTAAGCAAGATGTGCAACAGAAGACCTGGAATGGAGTTCCAAATCCAATCACTACTAATTGAGGTCCTTTAAAAATATTGATCCTTTATAAATTTGACTTTATTAAACTGGGATGAAAATGTTAACACCTAACTCAGGCTGTGAAACTATTTGTCAGAAAATATCTGTGAAAGTTCTATGTAGTGGTTAAAGTACACAGAATTATTAGTATACTTCGTCAATTTATGTGAACGACTGACACAGATGCAGATTAATAGATATCTTCTTCCCTTGTACATGATCTTTTTTTTTTTTTTTTTTTCCTTTGGACGGAGTCTCACTCTGTTGCCCAGACTGCAGTGCAGTGGTGCGATCCTGGCTCACTGCAACCTCTGCCTCCTGGGTTCAAGCGATTCTCATTCCTCAACCTCCCGAGCAGCTGGGATTACAGGCATGCGCCACCATGCCAGGCTAATTTTGTATTTTTAGTAGAAACGGGGTTTCTCCATGTTGGTTAGGCTGGTCTCAAACTTCCAGCCTCAGGTGATCCGCCCTTCTCGGCTTCCCAAAGTGCTGGGATTACAGGCATGAGCCACCGCGCCCGGCCAATCTGTTTCTTCTTAATGAATGGCAAAAGGAAAAGTATTCTATAGGCTGATAGGCTTTGGAAAGGCCTTCTTTGCAAAAGTGCCAGTAGTTTGTTAACTTGTTATGTTTTATGTCAAACAAACTCCTACTTTTCTTCCCACCTTTGAAAGACAGAGTTCATTTGCAAATATCCCCAATTGAAGTAATGTACTAATGGCACATGAAGGTAAAAGTGACTGATGACAGATTAATCTCTGAGATAATATTTGATAGCAATGGGTTAACTAGTCAAAAAAGCCCTACAACTTTGATATCCAAGGTGCGGAGTACCTTGACAGAGATGCAGCATTTAAAAAGGGATGAATGAGAGTGCCACAAAAATATGGAGTCACTTTAAGTAGAGTTCACCCTGTGGTCAAACGATGTAGCAGATTCTTTGGCAGATCAAAGAGAAAATCTAGTTTCCTCAGATAAAGGAGCTTAAACAGTTGAGGAAACAAAAATGGGACCTCAAAATACTTTAGTCAAAGCAGAAAACATGTGAACTAAATGACTGAAAAACTATTCCTGGGGGTGGAAAGTTTAAAAAAGTCACTTTTGAGTCTAGGGAGCAAAGGCCAACAGAGAAACTGAAGAGTAAACACACCATGGTTAAGAGGGAAACTTTTGCCACTGAGTGATGCTGGTGTCAAGAGTATATTTGAAATTACCTTAGAGATCAAGGGTAGAAATTCTGTCTTGGCTAGTGGAGTCGGGAGAAAATCTCAGTGTGTAAGAGGAGAGATCAAAGTTAAAACCTCAAAGCTTCCCAGAAAACCACAGACAAAGTAGCATGTTTCTAATGCACCCTGAATGTGCATTTCCAGAGGCAACACAGAAGTTGAGGGTATTTTGTGAATATTCATTAGAAAATAACAATTATTTTAAATTATGATATTACTTATAATATTTATATATTTATATAATAAGGGGGAAACAAAGCCATGAGATAAAAAAGCATTATATATTTAGGTAGGTTCAATAGATAATATACATAGTTGTATTTTCGTACTTTGATCCAATTCATACATAAAATTTAATATCTTTAAAGTGAGATAAAACTTAAGCAACTTAAATTTTAGATAATGCCAAAATTAGATCTAGATGCAAGGAATTATTTTCATTATGTTTTCACTAAATATGTAGCAGTGAATATGCATGTGAAGAGATATGTTCCACCATTTAACAGTAAATTAAGAGAAATGTGAACTTTTTCTTCAGTTGTGAAGTTCAGATCTTCCTTTTCTCATGCATGAGCACATCTCTAAGTTCTTTCATGGCAAAAATATTTGGAATATTTATTTTTTTACTATTGATTTTTAAATCTCAACTCTGCCGCAATAGCAAATGTACTTGCACAGAAAAACCAAGTGCTAATATTTGAGACCTTCAAAGAAGGATCACTTCAAATGGAAGTGATTAACATTATGGCTAACACTTTATCACTGTTTTGTGATACCAGTGTTTTGTGCCGACTATCCCAATAATAATGCTAAAAATCGCATTAATATATTGATACAGTAATAATTTTTTTCAAATAAACAGAAAAAATGGTGCATAACACTGAGAAAGATCATATTAATTTATTGTCAATATGATAACTCTGCCACATATAAAGACACCACAGATGTTTCTAGAAAATTGACACACTGTTTAGTATTGCAGGCTTAACACTGCGATCATTACTGAGCTCACATTCAATGACTTGTTGTAACATGTATAGAACCATTAAGCTGACTTCAAATAAAAGGATACATTTTGAGTATAATGAATATTCTGCCTTGCCCCAGTATTATCGTTCTGGATGTTTTTCTCACACAAGATCTTTATAGAGTCTTCAACTCACATGATCTCTGCAACACTTGTTTCTTTGATTACTTTCTATTACTAAAATCATCCCTTAAGTTTAGCCTCTCATCTACAACTAGTTCCTGAAATCTTTCTACCTCTCTGATTATCTTACTATTTAACCCTTCTTGGCTTTCCTCTACCTCTGCCTATCCTTTCAATGTTGGTATTCCCCTGAAGGCACCTTTTCAACTTTTGTGTTCGATACATTCTTCTTGGTAGATCTTAGCCTCTGTCATAGCTGCAGCTACCATTTATAAACTGATGGCTTCTAAAACTTTAAACCCAACCCTATTCTTTTAAATTCAAAAATTATACTTCCAACATTTCTTACAAACCATTACCATTCAGTTTGTATCCCAAGTAATGATTCCAGCTGACACGTTTCTGGAATTTGGCTTTTACTGTCTAATTACATAATTCCTGTCCTAGGCAAGTCTCTCATATGCCCCCATATTTCTTGCCTAGCCTTTTAAAAATGGCCTCCCACATACTTTTACAGTGACAACTGTTTCTCCAGACTTTAGCAAAGGTTACTTTAGGTAGAGCACACATTGAACCCTGTGATTTCTCTACTAAAAGACCTTTCATATGACTTGGTGTGTCCATGAGATAGAGTTCAAAGGCTCTGATGCGTATCAGGCAAAATCCTCTAAAATCCAGGCTTTCCAAGCTCTCTGAGCCCAGATTCTCCATTACCCTATAGCCAGTGGCCTCCAGATCCACTGACCTTCTTAAACTCCTTTTCTTATCATGCTCATTCACTGTTACATGCTTTTTACGTGTAGCTCTATTGGCCTTGAATGTTCTTTCCGTTTCCCATCTGGCAAATGCCTACTTACTCTTTAACTTGTCCACTTTGTGAAAACATATTAAACTCAAGAGAATGTGTTGTTGTTTCCTTCTCCCTTTTTTCTATGTTATTATTTTCTCTTTTGAAGCATTTTCATCATAGTATTATAATGATCTATTCACAAGCATCTTATCCATTAGAAAGTGTTGTAGTCGTGTTTACATCTTCCATTGCCTAGCACTTAATGGTTCTCTGGAGTTTCACTGTTCATAAGTAACTAAGCTGAGATTTGACTCCCAGTCTTCTAAGTCAATATCCAGACCCATTCCCATTAAAATGGATTGCCACCCTGTCTCGGGGTTCTTTTTTCCTTTTGGGCCTGTATTCTTAGTTACCCAGTATTTTTCACTCTGGCTGTGCTTGCTACTTTATCAAAACAAACTTGGATTCTAATTTATCAGGATTATACTCAGTGGTTTCATTGCCATTGTGATATTTTGGAAAAGGAAAGATGTCACAATAATTTAAATCATTCATATGTAAGCATCCAGATATGATTCACACCGTTTATTTGTGGTTACAATGCATGTGAGTAGATATTTTATGCACTTTCTTTATCTGTATAAATGGGTCATTTTGACAAGTCTGCAAGATGCAGACAAATTTCTTCTCCTGTGTATGTATTTTCATCCATGATACGTGACTGAATGCTTTCATTTAGGAACTGGGAAATGTTGGGATTGCTAGCAGCTGAAGAAGAAACACTTAGGGATGAGGGAAAGGGATCAAAATGAAGGGAGAGTAGCCTGATGCCTATACTTTATCTGGTCTCTTTAATTGAGTTTGAGTAATATTGGATAGATTAGAATGTGGTGAAAATTTTGGTTTGGTTTTTAAATGTAGACTTATTTATACCTATAGAATATGTTATAACTATCACAGGTTAGGAAATATTTGAGTGAAATTTACCCATATTATATCCTATCATTACCAAGCAGTTTTGAGGTAGAGTAGGTTTTAGCCATATATGCCTTTATGCACAGAGAGAAATATTGTCTGGGCCCACAGAAGAAATCTGTAGCAACTGGGGAGCTACACAGTGCCTGAGACATATTGACCTTTCCCAAGCTCAAAAGTGTGTAACAGCAGTACAGAATACAAACACCTTACAAAGACATACAACATATACAGATAGGTATATGAAGATATAGTGAATGAATTTTCTTTTTTATTATTATTATCATTATTATTATTATACTTTAAGTTTTAGGGTACATGTGCACAATGTGCAGGTTAGTTACATATGTATACATGTGCCATGCTGGTGCGCTGCACCCACTAACTCGTCATCTAGCATTAGGTATATCTCCCAAAGCTATCCCTCCCCCCTCCCCCCACCCCACAACAGTCCCCAGAGTGTGATGTTCCCCTTCCTGTGTCCATTTGTTCTCATTGTTCCATTCCCACCTATGAGTGAGAATATGTGGTGTTTGGTTTTTTGTTTTTGCAATAGTTTACTGAGAATGATGATTTCCAATTTCATCCATGTCCCTACAAAGGACATGAACTCATCATTTTTTATGGCTGCGTAGTATTCCATGGTGTATCTGTGCCACATTTTCTTAACCCAGTCTATCATTGTTGGACATTTGGGTTGGTTCCAAGTCTTTGCTATTGTGAATAATGCCGCAATAAACGTAGGCGTGCATATGTCTTTATAGCAGCATGATTTATAGTCCTTTGGGTATATACCCAGTAATGGGATGGCTGGGTCAAATGGTATTTCTAGTTCTAGATCCCTGAGGAATCGCCACACTGACTTCCACAAGGGTTGAACTAGTTTACAGTCCCACCAACAGTGTAAAAGTGTTCCTATTTCTCCATATCCTCTCCAGCTCCTGTTGTTTCCTGACTTTTTAATGATTGCCATTCTAACTGGTGTGAGATGGTATCTCATTGTGGTTTTAATTTGCATTTCTCTGATGGCCAGTGACGGTGAGCATTTTTTCATGTGTCTTTTGGCTGCATAAATGTCTTTTTTTGAGAAGTGTCTGTTCATGTCCTTCACCCACTTTTTGATGGGGTTGTTTGTTTTTTTCTTGTAAATTTGTTTGAGTTCATTGTAGATTCTGGATATTAGCCCTTTGTCAGATGAGTAGGTTGCAAAAATTTTCTCCCATTTTGTAGGTTGCCTGTTCACTCTGATGGTAGTTTCTTTTGCTGTGCAGAAGCTCTTTAGTTTAATTAGATCCCATTTGTCAATTTTGGCTTTTGTTGCCATTGCTTTTGGTGTTTTAGACATGAAGTCCTTGCCCAAGCCTATGTCCTGAATGGTAATACCTAGGTTTTCTTCTAGGCCTTTTATGGTTTTAGGTCTAACGTTTAAGTCTTTAATCCATCTTGAATTAATTTTTGTATAAGGTGTAAGAAAGGGATCCAGTTTCCGCTTTCTACATATGGCTAGCCTGTTTTCCCAGCACCATTTATTAAATAGGGAATCCTTTCCCCATTGCTTGTTTTTCTCAGGTTTGTCAAAGATCAGAGAGTTGCAGATATGCGGCATTGTTTCTGAGGGCTCTGTTCTGTTCCATTGATCTATATCTCTGTTTTGGTACCAGTACCATGCTGTTTTGGTTACTGTAGCCTTGTAGTATAGTTTGAAGTCAGGTAGTGTGATGCCTCCAGCTTTGTTCTTTTGGCGTAGGATTGACTTGGCAATGAGGGCTCTTTTTTGGTTCCATATAAACTTTAAAGTAGTTTTTTCCAATTCTGTGAAGAAAGTCATTGGTAGCTTGATGGGGATGGCACTGAATCTGTAAATTACCTTGGGCAGTATGGCCATTTTCACGATATTGATTCTTCCTACCCATGAGCATAGAATGTTCTTCCATTTGTTTGTATCCTCTTTTATTTCCTTGAGCAGTGGTTTGTAGTTCTCCTTGAAGAGATCCTTCACATCCCTTGTAAGCTGGATTCCTAGGTATTTTATTCTCTTTGAAGCAATTGTGAATGGGAGTTCACTCATGATTTGACTCTCTGTTTTTCTGTTGTTGGTGTATAAGAATGCTTGTGATTTTTGTACATTGATTTTGTATCCTGAGACTTTGCTGAAGTTGCTTATCAGCTTAAGGAGATTTGGGGCTGAGACAATGGGGTTTTCTAGATATACAATCATGTCATCTGCAAACAGGGACAATTTGACTTCCTCTTTTCCTAATTGAATACCCTTTATTTCCTTCTCCTGCCTAATTGCCCTGGCCAGAACTTCCAACACTGTGTTGAATAGAAGTGGTGAGAGAGGGCATCCCTGTCTTGTGCCAGTTTTCAAAGGGAATGCTTCCAGTTTTTGCCCATTCAGTATGATATTGGCTGTGGGTTTGTCATAGATAGCTCTTATTATTTTGAGATACGTCCCATCAATACCTAATTTATTGAGAGTTTTTAGCATGAAGGGTTGTTGAATTTTGTCAAAGGGCTTTTCTGCATCTATTGAGATAATCATGTGGTTTTTGTCTTTGGTTCTGTTTATATGCTGGATTACATTTATTGATTTGTGTATATTGAACCAGCCTTGCATCCCAGGGATGAAGCCCACTTGATCATGGTGGATAAGCTTTTTGATGTGCTGCTGGATTCGGTTGGCCAGTATTTTACTGAGGATTTTTGCATCAATGTTCATCAAGGATATTGGTCTAAAGTTCTCTTTTTTGGTTGTGTCTCTGCCCGGCTTTGGTATCAGGATGATGCTGGCCTCATAAAATGAGTTAGGGAGGATTCCCTCTTTTTCTATTGATTGGAATAGTTTCAGAAGGAATGGTACCAGTTCCTCCTTGTACCTCTGGTAGAATTCGGCTGTGAATCCATCTGGTCCTGGACTCTTTTTGGTTGGTAAGCTATTGATTATTGCCACAATTTCAGCTCCTGTTATTGGTCTGTTCAGAGATTCAAATTCTTCCTGGTTTAGTCTTGGGAGAGTGTATGTGTCGAGGAATTTATCCATTTCTTCTAGATTTTCTAGTTTATTTGCATAGAGGTGTTTGTAGTATTCTCTGATGGTAGTTTGTATTTCTGTGGGATCGGTGGTGACATCCCCTTTATCATTTTTTATTGCATCTATTTGATTCTTCTCTCTTTTTTTCTTTATTAGTCTTGCTAGTGGTCTATCAATTTTGTTGATCCTTTCAGAAAACCAGCTCCTGGATTCATTAATTTTTTGAAGGGTTTTTTTGTGTCTCTATTTCCTTCAGTTCTGCTCTGATCTTAGTTATTTCTTGCCTTCTGCTAGCTTTTGAATGTGTTTGCTCTTGCTTTTCTAGTTCTTTTAATTGTGATGTTAGGGTGTCAATTTTAGATCTTTCCTGCTTTCTCTTGTGGGCATTTAGTGCTATAAATTTCCCTCTACACACTGCTTTGAATGCGTCCCAGAGATTCTGGTATGTTGTGTCTTTGTTCTCGTTGGTTTCAAAGAACATCTTTATTTCTGCCTTCATTTCGTTATGTACCCAGTAGTCATTCAGGAGCAGGTTGTTCAGTTTCCATGTAGTTGAGCGGTTTTGAGTGAGATTCTTAATCCTGAGTTCTAGTTTGATTGCACTGTGGTCTGAAAGATAGTTTGTTATAATTTCTGTTCTTTTACATTTGCTGAGGAGAGCTTTACTTCCAAGTATGTGGTCAATTTTGGAATAGGTGTGTGGTGCTGAAAAAAATGTATATTCTGTTGATTTGGGGTGGAGAGTTCTGTAGATGTCTATTAGGTCTGCTTGGTGCAAAGCTGAGTTCAATTCCTGGGTATCCTTGTTGACTTTCTGTCTCGTTGATCTGTCTAATGTTGACAGTGGGGTGTTAAATAGTCTCCCATTATTAATGTGTGGGAGTCTAAGTCTCTTTGTAGGTCACTCAGGACTTGCTTTATGAAGCTGGGTGCTCCTGTATTGGGTGCATATATATTTAGGATAGTTAGCTCTTCTTGTTGAATTGATCCCTTTACCATTATGTAATGGCCTTCTTTGTCTCTTTTGATCTTTGTTGGTTTAAAGTCTGTTTTATCAGAGACTAGGATTGCAACCCCTGCCTTTTTTTGTTTTCCATTGGCTTGGTAGATCTTGCTCCATCCTTTTATTTTGAGCCTATGTGTGTCTCTGCATGTGAGATGGGTTTCCTGAATACAGCACACTGATGAGTCTTGACTCTTTATCCAATTTGCCAGTCAGTGTCTTTTAATTGGAGCATTTAGTCCATTTACATTTAAAGTTAATACTGTTATGTGTGAATTTGATCCTGTCATTATGATGTTAGCTGGTTATTTTGCTCGTTAGTTGACGCAGTTTCTTCCTAGTCTCGATGGTCTTTACATTTTGGCATGATTTTGCAGCGGCTGGTACCGGTTGTTCCTTTCCATGTTTAGCACTTCCTTCAGGAGCTCTTTTAGGGCAGGCCTGGTGGTGACAAAATCTCTCAGCATTTGCTTGTCTGTAAAGTATTTTATTTCTCCTTCACTTATGAAGCTTAGTTTGGCTGGATATGAAATTCTGGGTTGAAAATTCTTTTCTTTAAGAATGTTGAATATTGGCCCCCACTCTCTTCTGGCTTGTAGAGTTTCTGCCAAGAGATCCACTGTTAGTCTGATGGGCTTCCCTTTGTGGGTAACCCAACCTTTCTCTCTGGCTGCCCTTAACATTTTTTCCTTCATTTCAACTTTGGTGAATCTGACAATTATGTGTCTTGGAGTTGCTCTTCTTGAGGAGTATCTTTGTGGCGTTCTCTGTATTTGCTGAATCTGAATGTTGGCCTGCCTTGCTAGATTGGGGAAGTTCTCCTGGATAATATCCTGCAGAGTGTTTTCCAACTTGGTTCCATTCTCCCAGTCACTTTCAGGTACACCAATCAGACATAGATTTGGTCTTTTCACATAGTTCCATATTTCTTGAAGGGTTTGCTCGTTTCTTTTTATTCTTTTTTCTCTAAACTTCCCTTCTCGCTTCATTTCATTCACTTCATCTTCCATCGCTGATACCCCTTCTTCCAGTTGATCGCATCGGCTCCTGAGGCTTCTGCATTCTTCACGTAGTTCTCGAGCCTTGGTTTTCAGCTCCATCAGCTCCTTTAAGCACTTCTCTGTATTGGTTATTCTAGTTATATATTCTTCTAAACTTTTTTCAAAGTTTTCAACTTCTTTGCCTTTGGTTTAAATTTCCTCCCGTAGCTCGGAGTAATTTGATCGTCTGAAGCCTTCTTCTCTCAGCTTGTCAAAGTCATTCTCTGTTCAGCTTTGTTCCGTTGCTGGTGAGGAACTGCGTTCCTTTGGAGGAGGAGAGGTGCTCTGCTTTTTAGAGTTTCCAGTTTTTCTGCTCTGTTTTTTCCCCATCTTTGTGGTTTTATGTACTTTTGGTCTTTGATGATGGTGATATACAGGTGGGTTTTTGGTGTGGATGTCCTTTCTGTTTCTTAGTTTTCCTTCTAACAGACAGGACCCTCAGCTGCAGGTCTGTTGGAATACCCAGCCGTGTGAGGTGTCAGTGTGCCCCTGCTGGGGGGTGCCTCCCAGTTAGGCTGCTTGGGGGTCAGGGGTCAGGGACCCACTTGAGGAGGCAGTCTGCCCATTCTCAGATCTCCAGCTGCATGCTGGGAGAACCACTGGTCTCTTCAAAGCTGTCAGACAGGGACATTTAAGTCTGCAGAGGTTACTGCTGTCTTTTTGTTTGTCTGTGTCCTGCCCCCAGAGGTGGAGCCTACAGAGGCAGGGAGGCCTCCTTGAGCTGTGGTGGGCTCCACCCAGTTGAATCTTCCCGGCTGCTTTGTTTACCTAAGCAAGCCTGAGCAATGGCCGGCGCCCCTCCCCCAGCCTCGCTGACGCCTTGCAGTTTGATCTCAGACTGCTGTGCTAGCAATCAGCGAGACTCTGTGGGCATAGGACCCTCGGAGCCATGTGCGGGATATAATCTCCTGGTGTGCCGTTTTTTAAGCCCGTCGGAAAAGCGCAGTATTTGGGTGGGAGTGACCCGATTTTCCGGGTGCCGTCTGTCACCCCTTTCTTTGACTAGGAAAGGGAACTTCCTGACCCCTTGCACTTCCCGAGTGAGGCAATGCCTCGCCCTGCTTCGGCTCGCGCACGGTGCACACACCCACTGACCTGCGCCCATTGTCTGGCACTCCCTAGAGAGATGAACCCGGTACCTCGATGGAAATGCAGAAGTCCCCCCTCTTTTGCGTCACTCAAGCTGGGAGCTGTAGACCAGAGCTATTCCTATTTGGCCATCTTGGCTCCTCCCACTCTTGAATGAATTTTCATATTTTAATAATACTGGGCATTTTTTTACCTAAAAGATGGTATTTGGATCAAATGAATGTGTAACAAAAGTGACTTATTTAGTTTCTCAGAGTTTCAATGTTCTTATATTTAAAATGAGAGAGTAGGGCTATAAGATCTAAGTATCCTTGTTTGAAATTCTATTACTTTATGAGAAAATCTTGACAATTACTAATACATTAGAGAAAACATAAACATATATTTGTCCTTTGGAAACCTTTGTGACATTTGAGAAGTCCAGTAAGGATTGTGTGTCTTGTTAAGCTTGCAATTACAAGAAGTGCAAATACTTTCAGATTTGTTTTGGTGTGACGTACCGTAGATTTATTTTACCAATGTTGACTATCCACTGAAGTCTGGACTCTAAAATTCTTCAACATTCAAATTCACTGCCTGAGGAAAAACACATGGGTAGAACAGAGAATGAGACTATGGCATTTAATTATTAAATCAATACATGTGCCTGACTTGCAGAAGCTAGGTACAGTTTAAATCTGGTTACAAGAAGTCAATCATCCATTCTGCAAAATTCTGAAAGCATGCAATCATACCTTTTGCATTTGAAAGCACTTGAAAGGTACAACAGTCTAGTGTATAACTAATTAACTAACTAGAAAGGAAAACATTACATTTGCATTGGGCACATTATATGACCTTTTTCTTTTGAACTTTTCAAACAGTATTGTAGTATGACAGGCATTTTCCTTTTACATAGTCACAGAGAGTTCTTACAGATCCTACATGAACTCACAGAGGATGTGAGAAGGAAGTTTGTGGTTTTTCTTGCTCTTCTGTCTGTAAAACAGCTGTATTTGATTCTTCTTTGTTTTGCCCTAAGACTGTGATGATTTTGCCGTGAGATTTTTTAGACACCAACAACAGTTATAAATAAATATATTGTTTTAATATGAGCTTAAAATTATGCAAGGCATGATTCTGTATACTGTACATGCATCATCTTATTTAATATTCACAGAAATCCTAAGAAGTATGTATTCTTATGATACTTATTTTACAGCTATGGAGAAACTGTCAATATAATTTTCTAATGCCTCCTATCTTGTAAGTATTGTTAGACATCAAATCCAAAACTTTTACAGATCTCAAAGCTCCTTCTCATAATCATCCATCATGGGGTCTCAGTACTCTTTCCTGTGCATCCATCCACACATATCTTGGTCTCTTCTAGTGCATGGATAAATGGGAGGAGAGCTTAATTTTCAACTGTAGCTATAGAAGAAGAAAGAAGTGTTTCTCATACCACATTAAAGTCAGTTCAATAAAACTAGTATTGGTTAATTTGCTAAGATATTTTATTTCCCTTAAGCATCAAAATGATCTTTTATATGTATCTAGCAGAATGTCCTTACTATATTTTCTTCCATTTTCATGGGTTCAAGTGTGAAAAGTATGCAAGAAAGCTGCAGCTGTGCTTAAAACTCTCATTTTTTATGTGTGGTTCTTTTGATCCTCCAATGAAAGTCTACAGAAGGAAAAAAGCATGAATTTCTTTATTTTGAGAAAAATTCATTCCCCACTTGCTCAATAGATTTGAAAAATCCAGTCAAATTCCCAGGTAGGGTAGTAATATTTTCAGTAATGTTCATGTAGATTATCTCTTTCTTTGAGTTGAGTAGAAACTGCTCTGTGATATGGGCAAAATATGTTTCAAACCACATAATTGGTCATAAATGAAGAAAAAATATGTCATTATAAGGGTATCGTTCTCTTTACGGCAAATAAAGGTAGAGAGGTTGACGATACAATGCAGACAAGAAATTGCACTTCTATTCTGAGTGGCTTTCTCAGATAATCTCTAGAGGCTTTACAAGAATTAAAAATTCTTAATAGCAACATCAAACTTCAGTTACTTTGGTTTAGATTTTAAAACAGAAATTGATTTAGCATTTTAGATCTCTAGTGGGGATTACTTCTGCATTCATGAAAGGTGTTGTTAGAGGCAGGCATACCATATGACCAATATGTGCTGATACAGGCAAAGATTTTTATAGTTTCCAGGAGGTCACAAAGATGCTTCTGTAACAACTGCAGGAATTGACCACCCCAATCTGTGAGAGTTGAGGATGGGAATTTAAATACATGGTTATTAGTGTAGAGAGCAGTTTGCACAAGTATCCTGGAACTGTCCTCATCTATTCTTTTCATTGTTATTGCTACTATTTTTATAGAGCCCCAGGTGTCCAGAGTACCTCAAAGGTGATGTGAAATACAATGAAACAAAACACCTCTTGCAAATTCAACCTTGTGGTTATGATTTCAAGTATCACATCTGTTCTAATTAGCTCATGAGCAGATATGGAGCCTTATGTAATAAAGTATCGTAGGAGTTAGTTACATTATTCTCAGTCTCACTAAAAATAACTGTACTTGACAGTTTGAGTAGCTTTTGTGAACACTGAATATTTTTAGGAGAACATGAAAATTAGAAGAGGCTTTCTAAATATTTCTTAGTAAAACTTACTTAACAAACAATAAGGAAAAAAGACACTTAGATAAAGATAGAATAAATAAATAAATAAATAGCTTGATATTCACATTTGGATGAAGCAATTCTCTCACATTGATAGAAAAAAAGCATAAATGTGGAGGATCTTAGGTGTTGGAATATTCAATTCTAATACATAGAATGCTCTATATTTATGAGAGAGAGGGGGAGGGGGGAAGAGAAGAAGGGGAAAAAGAAGAAGAAGAGGTAGAAGAAGAAAAAGAAGAAGGAAGGAAGAGGAGGAGGAGAAGAAAGAGGAGGAAGGGGAGGAGGAGGGGAAGAAGAAGAGGAAGAGAAGGAAGGAGGAAGAGCACAGAAGAAGAGGAAGAAGAGGTAGAAGAAGAAAAAGAAGAAGGAACGAAGAGGAGGAGGAGGAGAAAGAGGAGGAAGGGGAGGAGGAGGGGAAGAAGAAGAGGAAGAGGAGGAAGGAGGAAGAGTGCAGAAAATTATGGAAATAAAGAATTGATATCAGTAAGAATTAGAAAGAGAAATTTTACATTAACTTACCTTATAGGAGATGGAAACAGGACAATAATATTTAGTATATAAAATGTTATTTAAGCCTGATAATTTATAAAATAACTAATTAGACTATAATCACACTGAGGAGAGGGGCCCTAGTGATTTGCCAGCATAAAGTCCATCACAAAATAGGTAAAATTAGTGATTACTTAATGCTTGTCAAATAACATGGGGATAATAATTTGCTGCTTAAATCCCTGCAAATCTAGTTATCTTTAGATTAAGATTAAAGTTTCATGGTAAAGAATATTTTCAACAAATGGTGCTTGCACAACTGGACATCTGCATTCAAGAGAATGAAGCTGTACACTTACCTCACACTATATACAAAAATTAACTCAAAAATCAATCAAAGATCTAACTGTAAGAGCGAAAAGTATAAAACTCTTAGAAGGAAACAGGTGTTCTTCATCACCTTGGATTAGGCAATGGTTTCTTAAATGTGACACCAAGAGCAGAAGTAATAGAGTAAATAAAATAGATAAATTAGACTTCATCAAAATTCAAATCTTTTGTGTTTATAAGACATCATAAAGGAGGTGAAAAGGCAACCTACAGAATGGGAGAAAAATGTTGCTAGTAAAATATTTGATAAGGTACTTTTACCTAGAATATATGAAGAATATTTATAACTCAATTATTTTAAAAAGACAGATAATATAATTTTTAAATGTAGAAAGCATCTGAATAGACATTTCTCCAAAAAAGATAAACAAATGGATAGAACCCGTGGACATGGCAAACCAGGTTATCAAGTACAAGGCTGCAGTTGCCTGGGAGGCTGGAAAGCCTCTCTCCATAGAGTAGATAGAGGTGGCACCCCCAAAGGCTCATGAAGTTCAAATTGAGATTGTTGCCGCTGTGGTTTGCCACACTGACGCCTATACCCTGAGCAGAGCTGGTCCTGAGGGTTGTTTTCCGGTGATCTTGGGACATGAAGATGCTGGAATTGTGAAAAGTGTTGGTGAGGGAGTTACTAAGCTGAAGGCGGGTGACACTGTCATCTCACTTTACATCCCACAGTGTGGAGAATGCAAATTTTGTCTAAATCCTAAAACTAACCTTTGCCAGAAGATAAAGTCACACAAAGGAAAGGATTAATGCCAGATGGTACCAGCAGATTTACTTGCAAAGGAAAGATAATTTTACATTACATGGGAATCAGCATATTTTCTGAATACACAGTTGTGGCTGATATCTCTGTTGCCAAAATAGATCCTTTAGCACCTTTGGATAAAGTTGGCCTTCTAGGTTGTGGCATTTCAACTGGTTATGGTCCTGCTGTGAACACTGCCAAGCTGGAGCCTGGCTCTCTTTGTGCCATCTTTGGCCTGGGAGGAGTTAGATCGGGGGTTACCATGGGCTGTAAAGTGACTGGTGCATCCCAGATCATTGGTGTGGACATCAATAAAGATAAATTTGCAAGGGCCAAAGAACTTGGAGCTGCTGAATGCATTAGTCCTCAGGATTTTAGTAAACCCACCCAGGAAGTGCTCATTGAGATAATGAGCACTGATGGAGGAGTGGACTATTCCTTTGAATGTACTGGTAATGTGAAGGTCATGAGAGCAGCACTTGAGGCATGTCACCAGGGCTAGGGCACCAATGTGGTGGTTGGAGTAGCTGCTTCAGGTGAAGAAATTGCCGCTCATCCATTCCAGCTGGCAACAGGTCGCACATGGAAAGGCATTGCCTTTGGAGGATGGAAGAGTATAGAAAGTGTCCCAAAGTTGGTGTCTGAATATATGTCCCAAAAGATAAAAGCTGATGAGTTTATGACTCACAATCTGTCTTTTGATGAAATTAACAAAGCCTTTGAACTCATGCATTCTGGAAAGAGCATTCGAACTGTTGTCAAGATTTAATTCCAAAGAGAAAAATAACATCCATCTTGTCGTGATCTGATGGGAGCAGCCTAACAGGCAGGTAGAAGCTCCTCCAAGCTCACAGCCTCGCAGACCTTCAGCAGCTACTCCAGAGAATAGTGTGATGTGTGTAATTCATGAATTTCTGTAATCAAGGACAAGGATAATTTAGTCATGAACCTGTTCTCTGGACCATCCTCCACATAAATAATTGCTAGCTCATTAAGGAATATTTTAACATAATAAGAGTAATTTCTACCAAAAAAAAAAAGACATACAAATGGCCAATAAGCACAAAAAATGTGTCCAGGCTGGGTGCAGTGGCTTATGCCTGTGCTCCCAGCACTTTGGGAGGCCTAGGTGGGTGGATCCCCTGAGTTCAGGAATTCGAGACCAACCTGACCAACATGGAATAACCCTGTCTCTACTGAAAATACAAAATTAGCCAGGTGTGGTGGCGCATGCCTGTAATCCCAGATACTTGGGAGGCTGAGGCAGGAGAATTGCTTGAACTTGGGAGACAGAGATTGTGGTGAGCTGAGATTGTGCCATTGCACTCCAGCCTGGGCAACAAGAGCGAAATCCTGTCTCAAATAAATAAATAAATAAATAAATACAATTTAAAAAATGTGTCCAATATTATTAGCCATTAGGGAAATGCAAATCAAAACCACAATGAGATACTATCTCACATTCATTAGATTGACTAAAATTAAAAAGACAGATAATAACAAGTGTTGGTTAAGATGGGGAGAAAGTCTATTCCTCATATTGCTGGTGGGAATGTAAAATGGTGCAGCCACTTTGCAAAACTATCCAGAAATTCTTCCTAAGGTTAACATTTGAGTTAAAATAGAGTTAACATTTGACTCAGCAATTGTACCCCTAGGTATATACCTAAAAGGAATGAAAATATATGTCCACATGAAAACTTGGACATAAATGCGTATGGTGCCATTATTCATAATAGCAATATAGAGATAAATTCTCAGATATCCATCAATTTATGAATGAATAAATACAATGACACATATCCACACAATGGAATAGTATCTGGCAATAAAAAGGAAGTATTGCTACTTGCTACAACATGGATGAATCTCAAAACTTTGTACTAAGTGAAAGAAGCTATCACAAAAGACCATATATTATTGCATTTATAAGAAATGTCCAGAAGATCCAAATCTATAGAAACAGAAAGCAGATTAGTGTTTGCCTGATACTGGGGCGAAACAGAGAGTAACTGTTAAAGGATATGAAGTTTCTTTTTGGGGTCATGACAATCACCCCAAATATTCTAAATTGACTATGGTGATGTTGATACAACTCTGTAAATATACTAAAGACCATTGAATTGAATACTTTAAATGTGTGAACTGTACAGTATATGAATTATGTCTCAACTGTGCTATTCCAAAATAAAACAATGTAAATGTGTTTCAGATATTTCAATGACAGTCTGAATGGTCTTTTCCATGAGGAAAGAAAAACTAGATGCAAAGTATGAAGAGATTATCAAAAGATACCAACCTAAAAATAGAAATGTCATGACAACTGAATTGCTCTAGGGAAAGTTTGCAATTTTTTCAAAAAGTAACATCATCTAACATGTTAATTTATTCTCCTTATCAAATAGGTTTATGATATAAACAAAGGCAAGAAAAAAATGTTTTATGACATTAATCTGTCTTAGATAGGGTTTCATAAATTTTTCATTAACTATAAATAGGGCTGGCCAAATTGTTCAGAAGATGCAAAAAAGCATCTATCACCACTTGTAGAAAAAGTTCAAATGTAATGGTCTTCTGACTGGATCATAGAAATCATTTTAACATGCAATATGCATCATATTGGGAAACTTGGTGGAACTTAGGTGTCAAAACAAAAAAAAACAGGTTAGAAGAGCATAACAATAAGAACAGAAAAAATTACATAAATTGGATAAGGCCATAAGAAACACAGAGGGGATAATTATAAAAGTTGTATAGCACCACCCACTAGACCAAAAAAAAAAAAAAAAAGTCTAGCTGCTACTGGCAAGCTATGAAACACAATGAAGAAACATATTTTCCAACATACTCATATGCATGAAAGACAATAACACTATCCCATCTGTGGTCTGTTATGTCATATTGCAATGTTGTAGTTATTCTGGGTTTGGAGAGGGCTCCCTCAACAGATGTACCTACAACCTGTCCCACAACACATTCTCCTGAGGTAGAAGAAGTACATTAGAGCTCAAATGACATTATTTTTCATATACAGCCATACACTGGAAAAGAAACAACAGATTGAAGTGAGTGGAAATGGAGATGTTAGTAGGTGATGAGGACCCCAAAAATCACAAATTAACATTTATGTAATCATAAAGCATAATATAATGTAATCGGTTATAATATATTGATTGTACCTGACAACTGTGGACATTTTTATAGTTTTCAAAGCATTTCCAACTCCTTCATTAGATTCACTCTCGCCTAAAAAGCAAAGCTGAGCATTTTACAAATAACGCAAAGAAGGCTTAGAGAGTTCAATTATGCTTCTGATACTGGAGTAGGAGCACCCATGTATGAGGAATGATGCCAGTGGGAAATGCAATGCCATATGAGGAAAACGGAAAGATGAAGGATTTTCTTCGAGCTTTAATTCTGCATCAATACAGATAGAATCTTGTCTGGTTCAAGGGGTGTGTGTGTGTGTGTTTATTATATCATGAAATATAATTTATTGTTTAATAATAAATACATATGTATCACAATTCCAACTATTATATATATATATTCCAACATATACATATATATTTCTCCAATTCCATCACGAGCTCCCAAGTCGAAGCAGCATCGTCTCCTAAAGCAGAGCCTTGTTAATCTCTTTCCTTCATTCTTGCTGCTTCCCATTTCAGTCTCTTTCCCATGTAGCAGGCAGAATGATGTTCAACTTGTAAGTTAAACGAATGCACATCTCTGTTCAATATCATCCAATATCTTTCTATCTAACTCAGAGTCAAATCCAAAGTTCTTAAGATGACCTAAAGTTTTATACTGTATGGATCTCTAATAATGTTGTGACCTCTGCTCCTATCCCTCAGTCCTCTCCAACCTCCAATTATGATCCTCCAATATATCCTGAATGTTCCCACCTCGGTACCTTGTCACCGTTCCCTCTACCAAGGATACTCTTCCCCTCATATCCACGTGGTTCTCTACCTCACTTTATCTGAAATGCTTTCCCTGAGCCCCCTATCTAAATACTAGAAAGACAAACACAATTCTTTAGTTTGTTTTATTTATGTGACTTAGAACTATCTGAAACTATCATTTATCTGTATCTTATCCATGTCAGTCTCCACTGCTAGAAATAAGCTCCATGTGGGCAGGCCTTTGGTCTCTTTTGTTCACTGCTTTATCCTCAAAGCTTAAAATTATTCTTGAAACAAAATGGCGTTAAATAAATTTTTATTAAATGAATGAGTGACAAACAATAATAAAAATACAAAATAATAGTAATTATATCTCTTATTCTGCTTCTCACAACAACACTCATCAGTAGAAATATTTAATCTCATTTTTACAGCCAAACAAATTCAGGCTCAGAAAAGTTAGGTTGTACACCCAACAGCTCAGAGCTCTATAGCTCAATTTTTACTCAGATTTGAATCTGATAGCACTGCCCCCTGTTTTCAAGTCATTTCTTTAAGCCCTGAGGTTCCTTGGAGGTTCCCTATGGGCTGCTGTCATCCTTAAGGGAAGGGCTAGCTGTGGGGTTTCAGGTTCTATTGCCGCCATTTCAATCAAGTGTCTGATTCTTCTTTAAGATATGAAGGCTTCATGTAAGATTTCATTTAAAGTACTTTTTTAAAGTATTGTTTCCAAGACCTATAGAAAGAGGTCATGTAGTATATGGCATTATATAGTGTGTGGTATAAAAATACATATAAATGAGTGATTTACTAGGTGATTGGCATGTTTATTTTGCACCCCCAATGAGGAAAAGAGTAAACTTTTTCTTCTTTGTTTTTCTTCCCCTCTAGTGAATGTTAATTGTGTAAAACACTGCACTTGGTGCTATGGAATATGCAGAGTTGAATAAAACATGCTCTCTTGAGTACTTATATACAAACTAGAAATGTAAAATAAATTGTTAGATATATCATTTACATTTTGTGATATATCTCAGAAGAATTTAACTTGAAATCAGGATATGGAAATCTTAACGTCCTAGAGCACAATCTGAAAGTCAAGGAAGTTTAAGATTTTCAGAACTAAAATATCTGATATATAATCAGTGCATGAGAGTTCATATTTATACCTGGAAGAGGCCCTCATTCTGTCTGTTAGGGGCTGCTGATTCACACCTCACACACACTTGAAACATGTTTCTATCTTTTCTTCCTCCATTCTTTCCTTTCTTCCTTTTCCTTTTTCTAAGATTTCAGCATAATGGAAGAATACAATTAAAAGTGGGGAGAAGACAGCTAAATTAAATTCCTACACATGAGTGGAATATAAGAGCTGATAACCTGGTAATGAGAGAGCTGGAAAAAAAAAAAAAAAACCTTGACCAATGAGCATCCATACCATCACAATATACAGGAAAATATGTTCACATCTCTCTTTGCAGATAGGGAGTTAATAGTTAAAATAACATGTTTTACTAAGCGTTAGAATTTAAATGGGAAATCTCAATATTTGACAATATCTTCACAAGACAACTTTTTTTGACCAATATAGATAAGTGAGATGTCATAGTTTTGTGGGCATGTAGGAGTGTGTATATTCCACTAATAAATTCAATCCTTCGATGAGCTATTTCAAATGAATAAAACAGTTTATTATACATAGATATAACATATAGCACTACATTATAAATCTTTCATGCATGCTTTTATTACTTTTATTTTCATGTTTACTGGGTAACGTCGTAAAATAACGGCCCTGTTAAGGTAATTAATGTTGAATTACAGTGGAAAGCCAATTGAGTTACTTGTGACATTCATATTAATACTAAATGAGTTCACTGTGATTAATGCTGTTAAATAGATACTGGAGGAATTAATATTGATTAGACAATTATTTTAAAGTGTTGCTGTTTATTGCAATTTATACCAACTTCTTTTTTCAGTAAACCTTCCTTTAGTGATGGCATCCAGTGCAAACTGTGTAATCATCCAGGGAGCCTGAACGATGGGCACACAGTTTTGTGTTGTGTTGTGTGTTGTTTGTTGCATTTAAAATGGCAAAATATGAAACTTTCTTTTGCTCTGACCTCCTTAGTGATGGCCTACTTGTGCTCCCTAAACATCCCAATGTTTTTTTAACAGGTTCTGAATCATTGCCTGTAACTTTTCCCAGATTCAGTGTGCCCCTGAATCCTATGTGTGGTTGCCTAAGATCTACCTGTTCCTTAAGGTCTGTCACATACAGTCACCCATCTGGCACCTTTTTAAACCATCCAGTTAAACTTAGTTACTGTATAGTACTTTATAAGTGCCAGAACACTAGCACATCATTTGAGGTTTAGGATATGATACCCTAATATGATGTTCTCATTTTAATATATACTTATATAAATATATCACACATAAATATTTTCAACAATAGGTGTTTTTACATAACAAGGTTTACTTTTATGGCAATTGTTAAACAAGTTGTACTTATATTATATAGGCACATTCAGATGAGTTCCCAAAGATGGTAGAAAATATTGATAGTTATTTCTGTTCTTGTCATTTATCTGTGAGACTGTCTTGTGGGAATGGAGAGAATGAGAATCAATTTAAGCTCCACCCTTCTGATCTTCAGACAGAAAACTGTGAGGATCGAAAGTATATCTGAACCTCAGTATCTTTTGTGAAAATATGTAATAAGTCATGTTGTCAGGTAGTTACACAAGAATTGTGCACATCTTTTGAAAAATGAATAAAATAAAATAATTTGAAACTATTAATTAAACAACTATGGAAGCTAAAACTTTTTTTTTTGAGACAGAGTCTCGCTCTGTCACCCAGCCTGGAGTGCAATGGCACGACCTTGGCTCACTGCCACCTCCACTTCTGAAGTTCAAGAGATTCATCTGTCTCAGCTTCCTGAGTAGCTGAGATTATAGGCATGTGCCACCACGCCCGGCTAATTTTTTTTCTTTTTTTTTTGGTATTAGTAGAGACGGGGTTTCTCCATGTTGTCCAGGCTGGTCTCGAACACTTGACCTGGTGATCCACCTGCCTCGGCTTCCCAAAGTGCTGGGATTACAGGTGTGAGCCACCACATCCAGCCACTAAAACATTTTTATGTAGAAACAGCTGGTTATATATGTCAGATGAAATTTCTCTTTTTAATAAAACTTGTGAGCAAATTTTCTCCATCACATCCTGATACCAGGGAAGGGTTTCCTGAACAGCATAAGGAGAGCATTGAGAGAGGCTTACCTTCTGTAGTCTATCAGTCAGAGTTCAAAAACAATTTTATGTATACACATACATATACACACACATATATACACACATACAAATAACATAACACAAAAACACAACATATATACATGAACACATATATAAACATGTATGCATATTTACAGATACTATTTTTTTTAGGAATTATCTCATGTGGTTGTGAAATTTGTATAGTAGGCTAGCAGGCAGAAGTTGACACTTCAGGGTTGAAGCAGAATTTCTTCTTAGGAAAATCTCAGGGTTTTTTTCTTGAGGCCTTCAATTGATTGGATAAGGCCCACACATACCATCGAAGGGTAATCTTTACTGAAGGTGAACTGGATTGTAGATTTTTGCCATATCTATAACATATCTAAACAGCAACATCTAAGTTACTATGTAATGAATAACTGGGGCCGGGCGCCGTGGCTCACGCCTGTAATCCCAGCACTTTGGGAGGCCGAGGCGGGCGGATCACGAGGTCAGGAGATCGAGACCATCCTGGCTAACACAGTGAAACCCCGTCTCTACTAAAAAATACAAAAAATTAGCCGGGCGTGGTGGCGGGCGCCTGTAGTCCCAGCTACGCGGGAGGCTGAGGCAGGAGAATGGCGTGAACCTGGGAGGCGGAGCTTGCAGTGAGCCGAGATCACGCCACTGCACTCCAGCCTGGGCGACAGAGCGAGACTCCGTCTCAAAAAAAAAAAAAAAATGAATAACTGGGCACTGTAGCCTAGGTAAGTAGACAGATAAAACTAACCATCACACCTGAAATGGCAGTATATCTGGTTGGAATAGAAGTCTCTTCTTTTCTTTTCTTTTCTTTTCCTTTTCTTTTCTTTCCTTTCCTTTTCTTTTTTCTTTCTCCCTTTCTCTCTCTCTTCTCTCTGTCTCTCTCTTTTCCTTTCTTTCTTCTTTCTTCCTTCCTTCCTTCCTTTCTTCTTTCTCTCTCTCCTTCCTTCCTTCCTTTCTCCCTTCCTTTTCTTTATTTTTATTTTGTTTTTCTTAATGTTATGATTATCAGGGTTTTTTTTCTGTTTTAACATTTTTTAATTTTTCATTTTTTAACATCCTTTTACAGAAGTTAAGATATTGATTTTGGTAACTTGGCTTTTGCCAATCGGGATACTTTTTCTTAGCAACAGATATGTATATTTTTCAAAATAATTAGTTGTCTGTCTTAGCAACTATTTTTTTCACTATGGTCAATGATGCCTTGCTTTTTCTGCCATAAATAGTATATCATTCATTTCAAATATTGTAAAGAAAAGACAAGTTACTGTTTAACTTCCTTATCTCATTAACATCACAGCAAGTGCTGGTAATAATGGTAGATATGTATAATGATCAAATGATGAATAATCTGTATAAGAAACAGATAAGAGGTACTCTGATATTATGAACGTGAGAATAATTTTGGGTACATAAGATAATTAAAGCCAACAACTAATTGGCATTCTTTATAGTCATATTTGGGGCTTTAGATACTTTCTTATAAATATTTGAAAGCCAGAGAACTTTGCTTACAAAAATATATTCTCAGGAAAAGCTTCATATGTAGACTGATTTGCATTTTTTATTGATTCTCTTTTTCTCCAGACTTTAATAGATTTACTGAAATTAACTATGTTTCCCAACATCACTGAGTTGGTCTAGAAAATTTTGAAATATTCTTATTGTTCTCAAAGGAAAAAATGCAATCACTCACTCAAACGCTCTCTGCTTGTGTCCATGTATAATTCCTCAATTTAACTTCAAGAACTGTTTAGTGAATTTCCATAGATACCATGGTTTATTGCATTTTTCTAGCCAGGAGTATATTTAAACTGAAAGTAGTTTGTCTTGGTGCCACAACAGAAAACTGTTATTTCCCTTGTCTTTTCATGATCATGATGCAGTGAATAAAAAGATTTTTAAAAAAGAGAGAACTATAAATGGCAAAACCCAGAAGGGAATGTCTTCAGGCCTTACACCATAATAGGAGCATCTATAGAAAGAAGCCATTCAAAGATTATGCTCAATTTAGATAAAAATAACTAGCATTGGAAAGTGGAGAAAATTTGTAATACATCTCTAAAATTTGGATTATGTCATAAGTAATGGTTATAAAATATATAAAATCAGTATCAGTCTAGTCCACAAGAGAATAATATTTACAACTTTCTTAAAAAAAGAATAAACTGAAGAACATTGAAGCAAGCCTGTTTCCTTTGAAAGCAGGATCCTTATCTCCAAAGCATAACTGCTTTTTCTGCAAATCTTATAATATCTTCTTCGGCACATGTGCAATAGCTGATCTTAAAAGATACATAGCATTATGTGGCTGAGTATCTTTGGGAAAAATCCAGCTCTTAAAGTTAAAATATAGTTTGAGGCTTATCAGGTGATATTTATGGCATATATTGTTGGAGGGGGAAATTATCATTGCTTCCATTAGTGATTAGTGTACCAAAAGTTAAACCTTTTATGCCTTAAAGAATTCATTCTGTTATCATTAGCTTATTATTATTTCATCCTCTTCCTTTAGTATTATCAGTACACTGCTTTCATTTCATCAAGTTAATGCGCTAGATGCTAGTGCGATATTTTCTCCAATTATTGTGTAAACTAGAGTTTTTCCTTAAACATCTTGGCAAGTGAGTCAAAAAGAAAGTTTCTCTCATTTTCTATTTCTTTCTTCAAGAATAGGTGAATGAAGATTTGCACCATTTGTTTATTATTATTATTATTATTATTATTATTATTATTTTGCTAAGTAGGCAAAGTTATGCTTTGCCAATAATGCATATAATATCACTATTACAAAAACTTTTTTTTTGGAAGGGGCATGGTACAGACTATTCTGCTCCCTTTCCTATAAAAAAGTTGTCTCTGCCATGATGTGCCTCAAGACTTCTCACACATCTACACTGAGACTCTATTCTTTAGACAAAATTGGCTTTCCATCTTCCTTAAAAATTCTTATTCTGGAGTATTTGACTTCATTATTCATCATGTTTAGCCTTTTATAATTTTATTATTGGCAATAAAAAACAGGACTGTGTTCAGGATAACAGGTAATATCACCCTCAAAATGACCATTGCATGAAATGGTTGTTTTGTCACCTGGTATGTTGTTAAGTCACCTTGTATGAGGATATCCTTGCTAATATTTCCAGTCCATTTCTTCTTTGGATAGATGTAAAAAGTGGATTTTGTACATTTAGTTGTGTTTCTCATATAGTTTATAAACATGTGTAGCAATATTTAAAAAATAGAACCCACTGTCTAAAAACCTATGGTTGTTGACTTGGATTACATACATTTCTATTTTTCAAGTAAAATAACTCTCATTAACATAGCTTATGAGGCCTATCATTAACTGACTCCTGCCTCTGCCTTCAGTCTCTACTCCCACCTTCACTCCCCACCCCCTATTCTGTGTTTTCCAGTCACATGGACTCACTTGCACTTCCCCAAGTCTCCAGGCTCTCCCTGCATTCTGGCCTGTGTATACACCATTCTTTCTGAATGTAACATGCCTTTCCCTCCTTCTTTGGCAGTTTAATTCCTCTTCATTCTTAGCTGTAAGCGTGGAAGTAGCTTCCTTAGAAGAGTGTTCTTTGTCCTCTCAAGTCCGGGTTAATTGAGTCACCTTGGTCTTTCAGGCCCCTTTTGTACCCACTTGGGTTATGGTACTAATCTCATTAAATTGGAACTGCCCATGTGTCTTTACAGTTGGCCCCTCTATACTTAGCACCTAGCACAGGGCCACAGACATTGTAGATAAGATGGGAAAGAATCGTTGATTGAATGAATGAATAGTCTTTGCTTTGTAGTGTACTATAGTGCTACACACGTGAGCAGATAATGTCCTTTCGCTCTATCATTATAACAAAATACATTCTCATTTCCATCCACTTCTTAATTTGATGCGTTATCTAAAAGTATTTTGAAGCCATGGTTATGGGAGGTCACACCCTAGTCTATGCTGAGCATTGATTTAAAAATACACTTAATAAAATGTGTTCAGAAGCACATAGTAATATTTTTGGAAAGGTTTTTCTTCTCCTCTTTTATCCAATTAATGAAGCATTTGTATCCATGGTACCCCTGCTGTTAAGTGGTTAGCTTTCTTCTTTAGCTTTAATTAAGTGTCTTCAGTTAAAGAAGTCTTTTAAAATTTGTTTTTAATCACAAACAAGTGAAAAATGTCTAAATTCCTTCGAGGTATTTTTCTAAGTTTTCCGATTATATTTAAACAAAACAGGTAGTTGAAACCTTGGCCCACTCTTTCTTGGACTTGGCCTCTTGAAATACTTCCTGAAATTTCTAGTCATCATTTACCAGGAAGTACCTGACTGTAAAAACAGAGGGTTTCACATCTAAACATTTATTACGTGAAAGGAAACTGCTACTCACATTGAACTTAGCTATAATACTGTTAGCAGAAGTTAATCTGCAGAAGAAGCACTTCTAATTAGAGACTGAAAGCAATCTACAAAGATGTTCACAAACTATTTCTGAGGGTAAATTGCTTTGTATTGCTCAATTTTGTATGTTTTCCTAACTTCATAAACATAGGGATTCTATAGTTCTTTCTTCCAAGAAAAAAAATCTAAATGAATACTGTGGCATTGCTCTATTGCTTGCAAACTCTGAACTTCATGATCCTTCAGTGGATGCAAAGCAATTCTTGATCAATTAATAGTATCAAGTATTGAGATAAACAAAATATTCTGTGTGTTCTGCATTCTAACACTACTCAGGTAGAATGAGAAGCTTGAACATTACATTTTAAGATCACTAACAATTGTATATGGTATTGACATGATAAATTAGTTTCTCAGTTTTTTTTTTTTTTTAAGAAATACACGGTTTCAAGTGAGACCATAACCAAGTTTTAATTATATATTTCCCTTGACTGTACCCAATACATACTCAAATCATATAAAATTATACAACAAAATGCTTAAGGTGAATTTGGCTGTACCTTCAGATGAAAATAAATGAAAACTACCCAGATGTGGCTTCTAAATAGTCCATGTGTTCTCTGTTCTGGCAATGCCAATATCTTTTAGGAATTTATAATAGCATATTCCTTAAGTTAAATACTTCGTGTTGTAAATTGTGCATCTAAAATTCATTATTCCACACTCAGATATATTTTTACATCGTTTATAACTGATCTCTTCTGAGAAGCTCATGTATTTGATAAACCATGCACTTCGGTGGTTTTATTTTATTCTATTTTTATAACTTTTTTTTTCTCTGCTAATTGTCTTGAAATATTGGTTTATTCTTGCTTTCTTGACTTTCTTACTACTCTCTTCTCATTAATCGCTCCAATTTTTGGTTTTTATTCTTTATCATCTTTAACCTTTCTAAAAATTTGGCCCTGTGGATCGTCCCTTGACCTCAATAACACTACTTTCTCTCGATTTTCTTATTTTACCTTACTGGCATTTCTTTGTTCATATTCTTCTGAATCGCAGGGATTCTCAGAGGTTTTATTCCACTTTCTTTTTTTGTCATGCTCTGATTCCATTTAGACTAGACCATCATTTAATCAAAACAAATGTAGGAAATAATGTACGTTCACAGGGACAAGCCTGAAAAGTGTTAGGCAGGTTCCAGGCCCCAGCCATATTTCTGGACTCAGAATAGAACTGAGAAGTTCTATTTGGACTCAGAAGTCTCAACAGAGCATTATAGTGCTCATCAGAAGCTAATCCAGAGACTCTGCTACAAAGACCTGACTAAAGCAATGTGGCATAGAGGAAAGTTAAGGACACGTGCCATATTTGACACCAAGCTGACAGCATTAATACTAATCTCAGATCCCATGCTAATACGTATGAGATTATTACAGGCTGCCAACCATACTCAAGACTAATGCAAAATTTAAGCAGGGCTGAGTTTGCTGGCTGAAAATATAATAACATAGGGTCAGGATGATATAAAAGCTTAGACTTCTGCAAACGCACTCCATTTTGTCTATAAGCTTTCAAGATTGCTTTAGTTATCTATTACCATGTAACAAACCACTAACTCTTAGTGATAAAATAGCTATTTTTAATCTCTCATTTTCCTGTGGTTTGACTTGAATCAGCTGGGTGGTTATTCTGCTCTATGTGATTTCAGCTGGCACTACAATCATCGGGAGGCCCGACTGGACTGGGATATCAAAGACTCACTCTTGTGACTAGTAATTGGTGCTGGCACTCTGTGAGTAGCTCAGCTGGGTCTAACAATAAGAGTGTGACAGTTCCCTTCCACATGTTCTTTGATGGAGTGAGGCCTTCTCATTTGACTTCATTATTAATCATGTTTAGCCTTTTATAATTTTATCATTGGCAATAAATAACAGGACTGTGTTCAGGATAACAGGTAATATCACCCTCAAAACAACAATTGCATGAAACAGTTCTTTTGTCACCTGGTATGTTGTTAAGTCATATTGTTCATATTGTGACTTAATGAAGTCAAATCAGCATGGCAGCTGGTTTTCAAGAGAAAGTGTTTTAAGAGTGCCAATGCAGAATCTGTAGATCTCTTCAGACGCAAGCTCAAAGTTACAAAATGTAATTTTTTTGCTTCATTCTCAGACTTCATTTCTCAATGGAAGAAGTGATAAGAAATTTATAATCACCTTTAATCCACTATATATACATAGCAGAGAATTCAATATTCTGGGACTATCATCTAAACATTTTATTTTTATATTTTCAGATTGGACTAAATTATAAAAACATTTTAGGGGGAGCCACATGACACTGCTGAATTATTGTAAATTAAAATCATGTTGCTTTAATATATATGTGTGTGTATGTGTGTGTGTGTGTGTGTGTGTGTGTACATCTGCTACTTGTTATAAGTATGCTACACTTTCTTTTTTATTTTTGAATGTATGTTGGATCAATAGGTTGTGCTTCTTTCCAAAAATCATTTGTGCTGAATTTTTGGCAAAGCTAATTATCACTGAGCTGACATTATCAAGTAAATGTTATGAATAATGTAAATCCACAGGGACAAGCCTGAATATATATGCATTAACTATAATATATAATATAAATCCAATTTATTAGCTATCTTGTAAAATGCATTTTCTATCCTAATAGCTATAATTCTCAGAACATTGAAATATGAATGTTTTTCAAAGATATCTAAAAAGATAATGCAAAACAAAAATGAAGTTTATATTTTTTAATTTTCAAGACTATGACATCTTTTGTTATCATTATTATATTACTATCATTTCTTCCTGCTTCATGCCTAATGTAATTATTTAATTAGTCATTTTAGACATTAAAGGGTATATAAATTTTAAATAACATGTAAAATACATTTCTATGGAAAGTACGCAAATTCTTAAAAGATAAGGAAGAATTTTACATTTCCACAGATCATTTTCTTGTTTTTAAAAGCTCTTTTTAAATATTTGTATACATTTAGGGAGTACAAGGGCAGTTTTGATACATGGATATATTGCTTAGTGGTGAAGTCTGGGCTTTTAGTGGTTCCATCAGCCAAATAGTGTAAATTATATCCATAGGTAGTTTCTCATTCCTCAGCCCCCTCCCACCCTTGCACCCTTATGAGCCTCCAATGCCTATTATTCTGCACTCTATGTCCAAGCTTACACATTATTTAACTCCCACTTATAAATGAGAACATGCAGTATTTGACTTCCTGTTTCTGAGTTATTTCACTTAAGATAATGCCTTGCAGTTCCATCTATGTTGCTGCAAAACACATAATTTTTTATGGCTGAATACTATTCCATTGTATGTGATGTGTACATATATCACATACAATGGAGTAATAGATAGATATAGATATAGATATAGATATAGACATTTTCTTTATCCAATCATCTGTTGTTGGACACTTAGGTTGATTTCATATCTTTGCTACTGTGAATAGTGCTGCTATTAAAGATACCATTGCAGATTTCCTTTTAATATGATTTATTTTCTTTAGGTTAGATATACAGTAGCAGGGTTGCTGGATCAAATGGTAGGTCTATTTTTAGTCCTTTGAGAACTAGCTTTCCTGTTTCCTATAGAGTAAGCGTTACTAATTTACATCCCCACCAACAGTGTATAAGCATTACCTTTTCTCTACATCCTCACCACCATCTGTTAGCTTTTGACTTTTTACCAATAGCCATTCTGACGGTGTAAGATGGTATTGTATTGTAGTTTTAATTATCATTTCTCTGATGAAAATTAATGTTGAGCATTTTTTATTATGCCTGTTAGCCATTTGTATGTCTTCTTTTGAAAAACGTCTGTTCATGTCCTTTTTTACTTTTTAGAGGGATTATTTTGATTTGTTTATTTTTGAGTTCTTTGAGTTCTTTGTAGATTCTGTATATTAATCTTTTGTCAGATGCATAGTTTGCACTACTTTCTCTCATTCTGCAGGTTGTCTGTTCACTTGATGTATTGTTTATTTTGCTGTGCAGAAGCTTTTTAGTTTAATTAAATGCCATTTGCCTGTTTTTGTTTTTGTTGCATTTGCTTTGGAGCTCTTAGTTGTGAATTATTTGCCTAGAAAAATGTCCAGAAGAGTTTTTACTAGGTTTTCTGTCATTGTTTTTATAGTTTCAGGTCTTATGTTTAAATCTGTAATCCACTGTGAGTTAATTTTTTCCCCAGCATTTTCAACCTCTTCATTGAGAGCACCTTGAGTTAATTCTGCATATGGTGAGATGTAGGGGTTCAGTTTCATTCTTCTGCATATGGCAATCCAATTGTGTCAGCACCATTTATTGAATAGGATGTCCTTTCCCCAGTGCATGTTTTTGCCAAATTTGTTAAAGATCAAGTGGCTGTAGGTGTGTGGCTTTATTTCTTGGTTCTCTATTCTGTTTCATTGATCTGTGTGTATATTTTTATACCAGTGGCATGCTTTTTTGATTACACAAGCCTTTTAGTATAATTTAAAGTCAGGTAATGTAATGTCTCCAGCTTTGTTCTTTTTATTTAGGATTTCTTATGGTTACTTAGGCTCTTTTTTCCTTCCATTTGAAGTTTAGCATTATTTTTACTAATTTTGTGAAAAAAGTAGTTGGTATTTTGATAGGAACCGAATTAAATCTGTAGATTGTTTTGGGTAGTATGGTAATTTTAGCAATATTGTTTGTCTGGATCAATAAGCATGGGATTTTTTTCATTTGTTTGTGGCATCTGTAATTTTTTTCATCACTGTTTTCTGGTTTTCCTTGTAGAGATCTTTCACCTCTTTAGTTAAATACATTCCTGGGATTTTTTTTTGTTTTGGTAACTATGTAAATGGGATTGACATCTTGATTTGGTTCTCAACTGGATTGTTATTGGTATTTAGAAATGTTACTGATCAGCAAACTAGGCATAGAATGATGTACCTTAGAATAATAAAAGCCATATATGATGAACCCATAGCCAACATCACACTGAATGGGGAAAATTGAAAACATTTCCCTAAGAACTGGAACAAGACAAGAATGCCCAGTGTTATCACTTCTATTCAACTGAATACTAGAAATCCTAGCCAGGGAAATCAGGCAAGGGGAAGAAATGAAAGGCATTCAAATAGGAAAAGATGAAATCAAACAATCTCTGTTTGCTGATGATACAGTCTTATACCTAGAAAACCTTAGAGACTTCTCTGAAATACTCCTAGATTTGATAAATGAATTCAGCAAAGTTTTAGGATGCCAAACAAATGTACAAAAATCAATTCTACAGATCATTTTTACCATTTGAAATTCCTTTAAAGCATAAATTTTGATTTAGATTTAAATTCTGTTTCTCATTTATGAATCTTCGAATTAATGAGGAAATTGAAATCAAGAGGACAGTCTTCAAGCTATGAAAAGACTGCTTTAATTGACTATTTCCTTGTATAATGGATTGAGGAGAATTATTCTCTCCATGAAGTTGTCTGAGAAGGAAAAGCAGCTTCTGCCTCCTTTTTTGGTGTGTGTTCTCATCATAGCCATACCTAAATGTTTCTTGTATGTCTAGACTTAAATGAGTATTAGAGCTGAGTTAATTTTTGTAACACCATTGATTATTCAATTGGGAGGGATGTCAATTTCTAAGTGACTCAAATTTTCATTGTTATTTTTAGATTTCCATAGTATTATTAATATAATAGCAGCATATGAACTTGTAATAAAGATCTATTTTCTGACATAAATTAAAATAAAACTAAGGTTTTCAAAGACATTTTCTTGAATACTTTTAGTCCTAAGACATTAGTCTTTTAGTTAAAGAACAACCTTAGTAAACTCAAATGAATAAAGGAATCTTTATAAAATAATGTTAGATTGATTATAGTTTTGAATATTTTTCTTATTTAAAGCCAACCAATTGACCAGAACTAATGACAGTCCCAAAATATACCTGCTCTTACATGCCTTTGTGATTTAAGACAATTTAATTACTTTTCCTTTGTGTGTGTGCGCATGTGTGTGTGTAGCTCTATGGATTGCTATGTAGATAGACAGATACTTTATCCCTTAAATTGTGTTGTCCTTTTGTATCCTCCACTGTCTGGTAAGCTAGTTTAGTGCTTAATAGCAGTATAGTCTCTATGTGTTGTTATAAATCATTCACTGGAATCTCTAATGTTAAAATATCAGGGCCATTTGGCACAAGAGACTGGTATAATCCAAAATAGGGAAAGCTTATATTTTATGACTATTATGACTAGTTTTCAGCAGTGAAAAAATAAATTTAATTACTATTACAAAAATGCAACCCCTGTGGTTTACCCTGAATTGTACATATGACAAAACATCTCAGGCAATTAACCTGGATGTGGCAGATACAGGGCATGCCATATGACAGTGTATGAAAGAATGCTATTGCCCTATTTATAATTGTCTAGTAAATGATGTCTAGAATTCTAAGCATAACAATAGTTATTAAATACACTTGAATGAAACCAAAATACCTTGTAGCCAGTATATATCACCATTCTTTTCTTTTACAAATAAGATTCTTCTTGCCATATAGTCTGTTTTTCCAAAATCAACAGCATTCTTGTAACAACTCCCTCCCCATCTTCTGCTTTCGTGGGAAGATTCTGTACCTAGATTGTATTCTGTTCATAGAAACTTTCAATTTTCAACCTGTGTTGTTTTAGAATCCAGATGCTTCATTTGTCAATTTTAAACTCTCATTTTTATCCAACTCTTATTACTTTAAAAAATGCTTGGAGTTGCCAAAAAGTTAGTTTAGTAAGTGGTAGTATTTGTTAGAGTGCTAGATGAACAACCAGTTGACTGTGACCTAATATATAGTTAAATTTGTGAAAAGAAAATATTAAAATCAGTAATTTTAGTAAAAAGATTTTTTAAATTACTTGTAAAGAGCCCTGTTATGTATAACTGCAATAATTAGCCAAGTCACTTTATGTCTAGAGAAGCTGGAACTAATTGCCTGGTTCCATGTATTCTCAAATATTGAGGAATTTTTCAGCTACCTACAAACACACACACACATACTCACACAAATCACAGCTTTCAAGGATTTGTCTTTTGTCTGTCAGACTGATAAGTATCTCATACAAAAGGGTAAACATCATATAAATACACAACTATATAAATTTATCAACATGTAGGAAAAAACAATAATACTTTAATTCTAATATTCCTTTAGGTATATATTTTAGGTCAATATATCCAGAGATAGCACTATTCATTTTTAATGACTAGAAGTGCAGTACAACTGTGAGAAGTATATTTCTAGCACTTAGACTTAGCAACATCTTCACCACCTCACATGGCAGACAAAACTGACATAAAAAAAATAGTAAATTGTCTGTCCACACATTTCTACTGAAAAACCGATTATACAGCTACATCTAGATGCATGTGCAATTCAACAGCCCTGATATAAGACATTAAAAGCATATGAGATAATTTCTAACTTGAATTTTTTTTTAATTTTTATTTATTTATTTATTTATTTTTGAGACGGAGTCTCGCTCTGTTGCCCAGGCTGGAGTGCAGTGGTGCGATCTCGGCTCACTGCAACCTCCACCTCCCAGGTTCAAGCAATTCTTCTGCCTCAGGCTCCCAAGTAGCTGGGACTACAGGCGCACACTGCCACGCCCGGCTAATTTTTTGTATTTTAGTAGAGACAGGGTTTCACCGTGTTGCCCAGGCTGATCGCAAACTCCTGAGCTGAGGCAATCTGCTTGCCTTGGCCTCCCAAAGTGCTGGGATTACAGGCGTGAGCCAGAATTTTTTAAATATACGATCATTTTACACTATATTTATTATATCACTCTAAGTAGCATTTTATATTTGTATAGGACTTAAAGAATAGACTATCACATGCATTGGATTAAATTATTGTAATTAAATAAGACATTTTATATTATTCTAACTTCATTGTTGCTGAAATGTTACTTTTTTTTTATTATACTTTAAGTTTTAGGTTACATGTGCACAATGTGCAGGTTAGTTACATATGTACACATGCACCATGTTGGTGCTCTGCACCCAGTAACTCGTCATTTAACATTAGGTATATCTCCTAATGCTATCCCTCCCCACCCCACCCCACCCCCAACAGGCCCCGGTATGTGATGTTCCCCTTCCTGTGTCCCTGTGTTCTCATTGTTCAGTTCCCACCTATGAGTGAGAACATGCAGTGTTTGGTTTTTTGTCCTTGCAATAGTTTGCTGAGAATGATGGTTTCCAGCTTCATCTGTGTCCCTACAAAGGACATGAACTCATCTTTTTTTATGGCTGCATACTATTTCATGGTGTATATGTGCCACATTTTCTTAATCCAGTCTATCATTGTTGAACATTTGGCTTGGTTGCAGGTCTTTGCTATTGTGAATAGTGCCGCAATAAACATACGTGTGCATGTGTCTTTACAGCAGCATGATTTATAATCCTTTGGGTATATACCCAGTAATGGGATGGCTGGGTCAAATGGTATTTCTAGTTCTAGATCCCTGAGGAATCGCCACACTGACTTCCACAATGGTTGAACTAGTTTACAGTCCCACCAACAATGTAAAAGTGTTCCTATTTCTCCACATCCTCTCCAGCACCTGTTGTTTCCTGACTTTGTAATGATCGTCATTCTAACAGGTGTGAGATGGTATCTCATTGTGGTTTTGATTTGCATTTCTCTGATGGCCAGTGATGATGAGCATTTTTTCATGTGTCTTTTGGCTGCATAAATGTCTTCTTTTGAGAAGTGTCTGTTCATATCCTTCACCCACTTTTTGATGGGGTTGTTTGTTTTTTTCTTGTAAATTTGTTGGAGTTCATTGTAGATTCTGGATATTAGCCCTTTGTCAGATGAGTAGGTTGCAAAAATTTTCTCCCATTCTGTAGGTTGCCTGTTCACTCTGATGGTAGTTTCTTTTGCTGTGCAGAAGCTCTTTAGTTTAATTAGATCCCATTTGTCAATTTTGGCTTTTGTTGCCATTGCTTTTGGTGTTTTAGACATGAAGTCCTTGCCCATGCCTATGTCCTGAATGGTATTGCCTAGGTTTTCTTCGAGGGTTTTTATGGTTTTAGGTCTAACATGTAAGTCTTTAATCCATCTTGAATGAATTTTTGTATAAGGTGTAAGGAAAGGATCCAGTTTCAGCTTTCTACATATGGCTAGCCAGTTTTCCCAGCACCATTTATTAAATAGGGAATCATTTCCCCATTTCTTGTTTTTGTCAGCTTTGTCAAAGATCAGATGTTTGTAGATATGTGGCATTATTTCTAACGGCTCTGTTCTGTTCCACGGGTCTATATCTCTGTTTTGGTACCAGTACCATGCTGTTTTGGTTACTGTAGCCTTGTAGTATTGTTTGAAGTCAGGTAGCGTGATACCTCCAGCTTTGTTCTTTTGGCTTAGGATTGACTTGGCAATGCGGGCTTACATTTTTTTAATTATTTTGTAGTTACAAAAATTCTCTTAAACTTAATGTTTAGCTAGTCCAGGGACTTCAGTCAGTTTTCGCTAATTTGAATTGAATCGACTGGATTTATTTGAACAGGCGGTTGTCCTAGGGCAGTCTAAGAATGATTGAGACAAAAATGTCAAATGGAATGTTCAGCAAGATAGAGTGTGCTCAGCAGTCAGTGGCCAGAGGACTGGAGTTCAGTATCCATGAAGATTCACTAAAGACAGGAAGCAACGTTAGATTCTGAGCTTTGAATATTTTGTGGCAGCAAGTAGATGATCCACTGTGATGCAGTTCGGAGACAGCACATGCAGGTCAGAAGTAGGAAAGACAAAGCAGAACAATAAACAGAAAAACGTCCAAGTGAATTGACTATTCAATTTCTATTTTCAAGATTCTCAGACCAATTGGGAAGCAGCTTGCAAATCTTTAGTATTTAAGCAAAGTTAACAAGGACATAACTGAATATTAAGTATTCAGCTGAAGTGGAAACTGTTGGATTCCTACCTGATTAGACACTCCTGGAAATTCCACTCCCAGCTCTGCATGCTTCTCTTTTAGGGGCTGGAATCTATAGTCATCTTCAGCATCCTTGTGGTGCTGAAGTCACTTGTCCCAGAGAGGAAAGTGCCTGGGAGTTTAGGTTTTCACAGGACATGCAATAGCTAGTGATGGACTAATGCCATGTTTTAAAGGTTCAACTGCCTTTACCTTGACACGGGACAAACTACAATGTAATTTACACCCGAGAGCTCTCTGCACCTGCAGTTGTACCTTCCTTGGTTTTTTGGCCTTTCCCCCTCCCATACTGGTTTATCATCAGAGCCCTTGTACACGAATTCTACTTTTAATATTCCCTTCTAGGGAAACAAGACTGAACCACCTGCTAAACAATTAGGACTACATGAGTAACTCAATTAGAATTACAGCCTTAATCCAAGGAAAAAGTTTAATGACTCACTATGCAAACCATGCTCACTATGTAGTTTATATTAGGTGTGAGGAAGTGTATCTCAAAACCTAGTCTGAGAATCACCTGCATCAGAATCTTTTTGGATGGTTATAACAAGCAGGGCTTTTGCCACATATCTACTGAATCAGAGTCACTGAGTTGTGGCATGGAAGTTGCCATCTTTAAAGACAGCCTCTAGTGATGCTTATGCACATCGAAGTTAAAAAGAATACTCTGATTTAAATCATGTATGAAAAGCAGGTTTATTTCCTAGCTTCCATATGTTTGGAACTGCTATTTGTAGCATAGTTTAGGCTGGCTATGGCAAAGAAACCAGACAGAGCTGACGTTATCTGAAAGTATACACACCGTCTGCCAGAGTCAATTTATTTGAGATAATAGATTTACTTAGGACTCCTTTTAAGGATGAGGAGTCCAAGATCTAAAGAGGTTAAGTGATTTGTCCAATAGTATGAAAGGCTATCTTTAGATGGTAAGAAGCCCAGATATCCAAATTCCAAAAACTTTGTACTCCTCTTATCCATGTTACCTCCTATGGTTGTTCATATTACAGCTCTCGAATTAAAGCAAAATTATTATAACGGCCACCACCAACAAAATATTTACAACCACAGTTAATAGTTTTGCTTATTTCGGATTTGCCTATGAAGATATGAACACATATCTGCTTCGGTGAGAAAAGATTTGTTCCATGCATATTTCTAGACTTTTCCCCTTCATTGTGCTATATGGTCATATAAGACAGATTCTGATGGCTTCAGAGGCTAGTAACAGAGCAGCTGCATACGGGAATATACAGCATCCCATATGGATGAGACTTTGTCTAGAATATATGAAAATATTTAGTGGCTTGAATTAACTAAGCAATAGAGTGGTTACCTTTATACACACACAAAAAATCATATGCCTGACATCATGTAAAAAAGCAAGCATTAGCTAACTAAATTGTTCACTGTTTAACTAGTTGACTTATTATCACACGGATGAAACCTGAGTGTTTACACAATTGTACATATGACCACATTCTAATAACAAACACAAATGTTTGATCCCTCAAACATTTATCTCTTATTTTTCAGTGCTGATGCTTTGACTCTCATTAATATATATAAAATCAAGTGTTGAGTATATAGTTTTAAATTTACATTTCTATTAATTTTATTTTTTAATCTAAGAGAGAAATGGAAAATCAAAACAATAAAAATTTAGAATTTTCTTAGTGGTTTTGCAATACATTTACTGGTAGTAAAAGTGAATTGGCTGATACTTGTGCTTTATCATTAAAATATATTTACAATTTTATTTAGTATGAAATTAGCATTTGCAGCCTTTAATCATTATAGTTTTCGATGAGTTTCATTCAATTCAGGGTACATTTTCTTTTCACTTAGAGAAATATGATTTTTTTATGTTGCTTTTTGTGATTATTTTGGATTTGTGCTATAGCTAGACGCTGAAATGGCCACATTTAAAATGAATAATTCATGAGTTTTTGTTTCATGTAGTTCTTAAAGTATGTTATTGGACAGGACATTGTGAGTGTGTGTATGTTATTTTTCTTTTTTTTAATGGCAACCGCAGCACACTACATACTAACTGCAAAACGCAAATATTAAATTTTATATTTTTATACCTAAAATGTAATCCAGAAGCCTTAGAGAATGTCAAGAACTTGTCTCTCTCTTAAAAAGCATAGCTTAGTCTGATATAAATTTATTAAGGTGTGTAGCTATGCTAAGTCTCATCATGAGTAGATAGTTCTATAAAATGACCATTGAAAACATACAGTAGCAATTGTCAATCTATACAAATCTGCTGTATGTTCCATAAGCTGCAGCGCTTATTTTTCCACCTAGTCTTATATTGTTAGCCCATTGGATAGGACTTTTTATTCCTGTTTATACTCTGCAAATAGTTCCTTTTCTAAATCAATCTTGCTTTAGCTCTTAAGGCTTGTTCTCAACCACGAAGAAGAAAATAAACAAAGACTAGGGCTCATTAGTATACATGCTCCTTCCTCCTTTGCTTTTATTTCCAGTTATTATTTATCTTCATTTTGAATGTATATATACCTTGTGTGTATACATTTATTTACTTATTATTATAAAATACAGACAATTTTTAACGCACATCTCAAAAGCTGCTGTAGGCTTTGTTCATTTGTTTTTACTTGATGACTCTAATTTCAATGCTGCATCCAGAGAATCTCCTATTACATTAGGGTATTGTCTTAGTCCATTTTGTGCCTCTATTAACAGAATGCCCAAGACTGGGAAATTTATAAATAATGTAAAGTTTTTTCTCAAGGTTCTGGAGGTTGGCAAGTATAAGATTAAGGGACCATCTTCTGGTGAGGGCCTTCTTGCTATACAGTCTCCCAGCAGAAGACAAAAGGGCAAGAGAGGGTGAGAGAGGACCAAACTTGCCCTTTTATGTGGCACCAATTCAAACCATGAAGGTGGAGCCCTTATGTCCTAATCATCTCTTACAGGTCCCACCAGTTAATACTGTTACAATGGCAATTACATTTCAACCAGAATTTTGGAGGAGACAAATATTCCAACCATACCATTGATAAAATGACATTTTGGTATAATGGAAAGATTTAACATTAATGAAAGTTTGATTGGGGTAAAGCTGCCTGATTAACATGTATGGACTGTGGCATGCCATGTCACCTCCTTCCCTCAGTTTCTGCACCTATAAAATAAAGATAATTATGATGATACTTTATACGGCAGACTGGATAATGACATAGAGATGCTCACACTGTAATCTCTGAAACATGTGACTATGTTATCTTACATGGCAAAAGGAACTTTGTAGATGGAGTTAAGACTTCAGACCTTAAAATAGGAAGGCTATCCTGGATTATCTGTGTGGGTAAAATGTTATCACATGGCATTCTTAAAGTTAAAGAGGAAGGTAGAAGGTTCTGAGAGATCCAGTGACAGAAGATGAAAGCATGAAAGAGGCTCAACACACCATTACTTGCTTTAGAGACAAAGGAAAGGAACAACTTGCCAAGCAACTCAGATAGTCCTTAGAAGCTGAGAATAGCTCTCAGCTGACAGCCAGTAAGAAAATGGGGAGCTCCGTTCTAGAACCAAAAGGAACTGAATTCTGCCAACGACTGAATGAGCAAGACAACAGATTCTCCCGTAGAACTTCCAGAAAGGAAGACAGCCTGATGACACCTCACAAGCTATGAGATAATAAATTTGTGTGGTTTTTACCACCACAATTGTGTTTATTTGTTAATGACAACAATAACCACTAATGCAATATGGTTGAAGCAAATATTAACTGTTTGTGAAAACATTTTTCAAGCTTCAAAGTATAATTCAGTTTTATAAACATTTGTTAAAGTCTCACCCTGAACACACTGATATGTGCCAGGGATATAAAGAAAGGTAAGATATCATCCCTGGTCTCCAAAAGCTAATATTTTATCAGAAGAGACTAGCATATAAACAAATAAATCAAAGGCACCGTATGTCAAATTTCTTGTAAGAGGTGTCATGTCAGGAACAGTGACAGGATAAATGAGAAAGTTTAGCTTCTGTAGTTGTATATTATCTTGTATTTTTAGCTCTCATTGAAGAGAATCATTAGATTTTTCAACACAACAGAAAATTCCTTTTTTTCCACTCTAAAACTTTAAAAATATATTTGGGTATAAAATTATTTTATGCAACACATTCATGAGTTCTAGATAATGGCCCATATTCAGTTGGTTAAAAAAATTTTGCTACTTTCAATTCTTAAAGTGTAAAAAATTTTTGAACTCTTGAGCTTAAGTAATCAGAGTATGCTCAATCTGATCTTCAAATATGAGGTCTTAGATGCATTGTAATTTGTTGAAAATAAATTTATTACTAGAGAATGGGCTTGCCTTACGCACACAGAATCATATGTTATCATTGTGCTTGTGGTGGTAAATTTTATAAGTCAATGTGGTTAGACTATGGTACTCAGGTGGCAAAATACTGTTCTATGTGTTACTGTGGAGGTATTTTTCAGATGTGATTAACATTTAAATTACATTTTTGAGCAAAGCAGAATAACTTCAGTAATGTGGATGGGCTTTATGAAATTAATTGATGGCTTTAAGAGAAAGAGAGTATCTCAAAGAAAAAGCAATTCTGCCTCTAGCCAGCCTTCAATCTCAGCTGCAGCATCAGCTCTTCCCTGCCTCTCCGGGGTTACTGCAGATTTTGGACTTGCCAGTCCCCACAATTGTGTGAATAAATTCTCTAAAATAAATCTCACTGTATGTATATATATATCCTATTGGTTCTAGTGATTCTGTTTCTCTGGGAAATTCTGACTAATAACTCTGATAAGTTCTTGCCATTGATGATAAACTATTCTATAAAATAAAGTCATTCTGCTCTCTTCATAAAATGACACGATCTTTTAAAAATGATGTAATGTTTTCTGTATACAATTGTATAAGTAGGCTGGGTGCAGTGGCTTATGACTATAATCCCAACAATTTGGGAGTCTGAGGCAGAAGATCGCTTCAGCCTAGGAGATCGAGACCAACCTGGGCAACATTGTGAGACCCCGTTTCTACAAACAATACATAAATTATCCCGTCGTGATGGAGTGCCTGTGGTGCTGTTACTTGGGAGGCTGAGGTGGCAGGACAGCTTGAGCCTGAGAGGTCAAGGTTGCAGCGAGCTGTGATTGTGGCACTGCACTCCAGCCTGGGTGAAAGAGCAATACTCTGTATCAAAAAAAATAAAAATATATAAATAAATACAACTGTGTAAGTAAAGTAAGAAATGTTTTCCTGATAATAAACACAATGAGTCAAAATTAAATTTCTACAAATTGTAATAGATTTCTGTTAAAATAATTTAGAAGAGTGCATATTAAACTTTTATTTTACTGCTACATATATTAGATAATAGTTCTTTAAATGTGAGCAGGGGAACTAAAATCTACAAAAAACCACATAAGATAGAATGAAATATAACTTAAAAGAATCAAATCTTCTGATTTATTTTGAACATATATTCTACTTCTGAATATTCCTAATACTATCAAATTATTGCCATGAAAATAATTCTGTATATTTAGCATTAATTACTATGAGTGTTATGCTTATAGACCTATCTATTGTTTTGTTTCATCTAGAAGATACAAATAAAAGCTAGATATTATTTTTTCCTCTTTCTATATTTGAAAGTGAATTCTTAGGGGGAGTCATATAACTTAGAGTCATATAGTTAATTAGGAGGAGGGACCAAATCTTCTAGTGTTCCTAGAAGTGAGATAAATGAGAAGCCTACTGAAATCTTACTTAATCTTTATAAGCAGAAAAGTTCTAGGTCAAGTGAAGGAAACTCTAACTTGAATGAAAAGAAGAGAGAGTCACCCTCCCTAAGTCAATTTCTAGACTTGAGCTTGTTTATCAACCCAGAACACCTTAAATTAAGGGATCAGCCACATCCCTTGGGGGAAAGACTGTGGTACACTATCAAAAATGTATTCAGCTAATCCTTTTTCCAGCCTTCCCCAAAGTGACCTACAGTCTTTTACCAGAGTAACTGTGCATGGAGGAAAGGAAATAATCAGAACTTTTAGAGACTGCTGGACACTGGCTCTGAACTGACACTAATTCTAGGAGATGCAAAATGTCACTGTGACCCACAGGTTAGAGTAGGGGCTTATGAAAGTCAGGTGACCATTGGAATCTCAGTTCTGGTTCACCTCACAGCAGATTCAATGTGTCCCTGAACCCATCCTGTGACTATTTCCCCAGTTTCAGGGTGCATAATTGGACTAGACGTACTCAGTAGCTGGCAGAATTCCCACACTGGTTTCCTGACCCATACAGTGAGGGGTATTATGATGGGAAAGACCAAGTGGAAGACACTAGAATTTCCTGTACCTAGGAAAATAGTAAGCCAAAAGCAATATAATATTCCTGGAAAGATTACAGCGACTAGTGCCGCATTAAAGACTTGTAGGATGCAGAGGTGGTGATTCCCACCACATCTCGATTCAACTCTCCTATTTGGCTTGTGCAGACCACAAATGGATCTTGGATAATGACAATGGATTATCATAAGCTTAACCACGTGGTGACTCCAACTGCAGCTGCTATACCAGCTGTGGTTTTACTGCTTGAGCAAAGTAACACATTCCCCTGTACCTAGTATGCAGCTGTTTATCTGGTAGATGCCTTTTTTCTCCATCCTTGCCAATAAAGACCATCAGAAGCAGTTTGCTTTCAGTGGGCAAGGCCAGCAATGCACCTTCCATGTCCTAGCTCAGGGGTATATCAACTCTCTAACCCTATACATAATTTAGTTTGCAGTGCTTTTGATCACCCTGCGCTTCCACTAGATTCTACATTATCAATTACATTGATGATATTATGCTAATTGAACCCAGGGAGCAAGAAATAACAACAACTCAGACTTACTGGTAAGGCGTTAACATGCCAAAGAGTAGGAAATCAATATGACAAATTCTGGAATCTACTATCTTGTTAAAATTTCTAGTGGTCCATTGTTGGGGATATGTTGAGATTTTTCTTCTAAGGTGGAGGATAATTTGTTACATCTGCCACTTCTACAAATGGCACCCTGCCTAGTGAGCTTGGATTTTGGAGGCAATATAATTCTTATTTGGGTGTGTTACTTCTTAAATGAGAGATAGAATTTAAATCTAAATCAAAATTTATGCTTTAAAGGAATTTCAAATGGTAAAAATGATCTGTAGAATTGATTTTTGTACATTTATTTGGTATCCTGAAACTTTATTGAATTCATTTACCAAATTTACTGAGGGACTTGGAGAGTTGATAGTTTTGACTGGTGCTCAGAAAAGGAGAACGGTCTGCAACAGATCCAGGCTGCTAAGCAAGCTCCTCTGCTACTAGAACATATGATCCAGCAGATCCAATAGTACTTGAAGTGTCAGTGGTAGATAAAGATGCTGTTTGGAGCATTTGATAGGCCAGTATAGGTGACTGACAGCACAGTTCCTCAAGATTTCGGAGCAAAGCTCTGCCATTCTCTGAAGATAAATAGACAACTTCTCTCCTTTTGATAAACAGCTCTTGGCCTGCTGAGACTTAGTAGAGACTGAACACTTAACCACAGGCTATCAGGTTACCATGCAACCTGAGCTGCTCATCATTCACTGAGAGTTATCTGATGCACCAAGCCATAAAATCGGACGAGCTAAGCAGCACTGCATAATCAAATAGAAATGGTATATATGTGATTGATCCTAAGAAGGCCCTGAAGAAACAAGTAAGTTATATGCAAAAGTGGCCCAACTGTCCATGGTACCCACTCCTGCTTCACTTCCTTCTGTCTCTCAACCTGCCCTTGTGGTCTCATGGGGGAGTTCCCTACCATCGGTCAACAAAGGAAGAGGAGACTGGGGCTTGGTTTATAGATGCTCGCGCGTGATATGCAGGCATTACTCAAAAGTGGAAAGCTGCAGCATAATAGCCTTATTCTGGGGCATCCCTGAAGAACAGTGGTGAAGGGAAATATTCCCAGTGGGCAGAACATTGAGCAGTACACCTAGTTGTTCACTTTTCTGGAAGAAGAAATGTCCAGATGTGTAATAATATACCAATTTATTAGCTGTGGCCAATGGCTTGGCTGGATGGTTAGGAGCTTGGAAGAAACATAACTGAAAAATTCATGACAAAGAAATTTGAGGAAGAGTATCAGGATAGACCTCTGTGGGCAGAAAATATAAATATATGTGTGCCATGTGAATGTTCAGTAAAGAGTGACCTCAGCAGAGAAGAGTTTTACAAATCAGGTGGATAGGATGACCTGTCCAGTGGTTACCAGTCAGCCTCTTTCCTGAGACACCACTGTCATCATCGAATGGGCTCATGAAAGAAGTGGCCATGGTGTCAGAGATGGAGACACAGAAGTTATGCATGGCTCAGCAACATGGACTTCTACTCACCAAGGCAGACCTGACTGTGGTTCCTGCTGAGTGTTTAATCTACTAGTAGCAGAGATCAACAATTTTTCCAACATGGCATCATTTATTTGGGTGTTCAGCCTATTACCTAGAGGCAAGTTGATCCTATTGGTCCACCTCCATCAGGGAAGGGGCAGCGCTTTGTTCTTATTGAAACAGATCCTTACTCTATTTAGATACAGTTTGCCTTCCTTGCATACAATGCTTCTGCCAAAACTACCATTCATGGACTTACAGAATGCCTTATTCACCGTTATGGTATTCCACACAGCATTGCTTCTGATCAGGGAACATACCTCACAGCAAAAGCATGGGGCAATAAGCCCATGCACATGGGTCTTAACCATATTTTCCACCATACTGAACAGCTGGTTTGACAGAGCAGTGGAATGGCCTTTTGAGAGCTCAGTTACAGCACCAGCTAGGTGGCAATACTTTTCAGGGCTGGGAAAGGTTTTCCTAGGCTATATATGCTCTGAATCAGCATCCAATATACAGTGCTATTTCTCCCATAGCCAAGATTTTTGAGGTCAGGAATAAAGGGTGGAAATGGAAATAATACTACTTAAAATTACCCCCTAGTAACCCATTCACAAAATTTTTGCCACTTTGTAGTAAGCCCAAAGCTGTCTCTCTGAAGAATCCCGACTAATACAGCTATTGCCACTTTTTACATGAATCGCTGTTCAATCATATTCAATGTTCTCCGTGAGAGCACATTCTCTGTGAATGGAGTATGAGAATTTAGGTCTTTCTGCATAGTGATTTTCTTGTTCTGTCTTCCTTTTCTTTTGTGGTTCTGTTTTCACATTTAATTTTTAAAATGTAACCATGAGTTTTAAATAATAAATTTATGGGCAATCTGCAAAAATTTAGTAACACTTTTGTGAATAGTTTATAACCCTTCATGAATGAGGTACAGTTTATTTTTTTTATTTGGAATATGCATTTGGATAAGTTTGTCTAACATTTAGGAGACTGTCAAAGAAATTCTAGAAACATTTTGCTAATTGATTTCCTTTATCTAAACTGATTAAAATGGTCACTCAATATTCAGTCTTCTAAGTGAGTGTGTGTTAAGTGAAAATAAAGACCAGCTCACTTAAAATACCAGAAGACTTTAAAGTGAAACTCGCTGGGTAAAGTGAGTAAAGGTTACATATATAGATTTTCCCCCATAAATTATTTATTTTCACTTATCGTCATTATCAAGAATATAGTTTTAGCCAAGTCTCCATCAGAGCTGTTTTTCATCTTCTCTTCCTTCTCCTAACTTGTTTTACAACTTGGGAAAACAGCTGTCAATTGAAGTCACTTGTGTGTGGATAACGTCACTTCTTTTTCAGCCCAAACTAGGTCATGTCCTATTCATATATAGTACTTGCTTTTTCCTCATAATACTTATGACAGTTTAAAAACTAATGTTTATTTGTATTATATTTATTACCTGATGTCTTCTCCCAAAATTATCCAAATCTTTGAAGGCAGGACCATAATTTTCACACTATTATATTCCAGGTTTCTGGCATAGAGACTGGCTTAAAGAAAGACTTCTAAAAGCATTTGATGAATGAAAGAATTAAAAAGTTGATATGTGGTAATAATATATTTGCATGTGCACCTTAGACTTTAATCACTTAGATGCAGGATTTTTTTTCTTTCATAGTGAAAGAATTTAGCACAGCAGATATACAATAAGATTTTTGAAGAGAGAATTGTTTTATACAAAAAGGAAAAATAATGAATACTCCTAGGCATTTATTTCATTATGTTCAGTATTCACAGAGTAAATTTGAAAATATTTTTGTTTTGTTTTATAGGGCCTATAGTTAAATGCAATTTACAAATAGATGTGAACTTTATGAGAACAAGAAGAGTTTTCTTTTTCTTGGATTTATCAAGACTATAGTGCTCATTATGAGTAAATGAGCAAGTGCTGAATATAATAAAGTAGGTTAAAAATTTGAAAGGCCTATGCATTTATTCACTTTTAGATTCATTTACCAAGGTGTATCAAAATGAGTATGAGTGAATGATTCAGAGAGTTTGTTTTTCATTGTCTATTCAGAAAAGCTTCAATAGATAAAAATTACTGTTTTGAGGTCAACTACCAACAGTTAGAGAACTACTATAATTTGTTTGGTCATAGTAAATGAGACCAAATCAAACATTTATTTATTATGGAATTTAAAGCTGTCTAGATGAGTTTCCTGGAAATAGACAGACTTGAAAATGGAGATTATACAAAGAAAATAATATGGGATTGAGGAATAGGAAGTTCGTGCATATCATTTACAATACTGAGAGGGAAAATAAGTGGTATATTGAGTTCAGCATGTGAAAAATGTTTTGGGAAAAGCATAACAATTTTGGAGGGTAAAAGGCATTCTGTAAAACAGCCATTCATTGATAATGATCTTGTCAATTGGCTCTAAATTGCAATAAAGCCTGATATTAGTCAGGTTTATTGTTTAGCTGAACCATTTTTCACTTAAAATGGGTAATTTAGCTATGAATCTGTTTTTCCTTTTGTGGAATTTTAGATGTTTATTTTCAAATGTAATATAACTACAATGCATCAATAGAAAAGTATAACTTTAAGAGAGTCATCTTAATCTAGATTTACAGAAGAATATGTATGATGCTTAGTATTCTTTAATGTTGTAGCTCAAACATTTGTAGGAACACTGAGCAGAAGACATTAGCTTGGTTTTGAAGTCCTTAATTTCCAAACATTTTGGTAATTTTATTGTGTATAACCTCTTATAGTTCAGGTCATTTTTGCAGATGCCAAATTCAAGAAAATTGAATATCTAAAATGAATGGTAAAAGAGCATAGCTATATTTTTCCTTAGCTAAGAAATATTAACAATAAAATGTCTTTCCTTATAAAATCTCTCATAATTTCTCAAAGTAAATGTTTTGGTTTATGATACAAAACTTGATTTCCCTTTTTATTGAAAATAAATTTATATATTCAAGTTATAAATACAGACATTTGAATTAGATTAACTTTGCTGAATATAAATGTAATTAAATGAAAGTTATATGATGGTATCTTCTATAATGTCAAGAATATCACATCTTAAGTGTGAAGAGAATGAGCACAGAAAGTTTCTCAAAGCTTCCTAGTAAAGCAATAATAAATAATTACATTTTGTACAATGAGATACAGATAACATAATAGTTCAACTCTATATTCATAATAAGGAAATAAAATAATAAATTTTTCAAATATATCTAAGTACACCTAAGTCATTTTCTTTCACTTGGTCCTTGCTTTTCATTGAGATATAGTTTATCAGAGGTACACTGTCAACATTACAGCACAAAATATTTATTCTCAAGCCTCCAAAGAGGACTAATCCTGAAATAAGTGAATAATGCTTAGGAACTTATATTTTAGATATTTCACTTGTAGATGGACTTTTATGAGGTTTTATAAACCAACAAAAGCAGCCAGGTTGCTAAGCATGTGAGTTAAGGAGAGATGTTGTATAAGACAAAATGTATTAAAGTGTTGGGCTCACAATTTCCAGTCATTCTGCCAGAAAAGGGGCATTTGGAATTTGCTCAGTCAGCTAATTCTCCATCCAGAGTGCTTATTCCCCAATCTCCAAATCCTCCCCTTCCACTGAGGCTCTTGAGAAGAACACAAAATCTCAGCTATAACGTCTGCCTGGACTTGCTCTTAGAAATTCACTGTTTCTCTGAGGCATCTTACACGGTTACTGAGTCATAGCCTTTCCGAGGCTAAAGAGTCATCGAAGCTTCCTTATAATCTAGCCCAGTATATCGGGTTTGGAGATTATTTGGGGTTTTGGGCCAAAGCTATGAGTAGAAATATAGAATTTGTCTGAAATTGTACCTGGCCTTTGTATACTTCCTAAAAACCTGGTATGATTTATCAATTATTTGGAGATTTTAGGTTCTAATTACTTCTTTTTATTGAATTATGACTAATCTATGCCATAAATATCTTTGTGTTGTTTTTAAGAAGATGAAAATATACACGTACAGGCACACAAACATATTAAAACACCAATCAGAGAGAGAAGTGCATTTTCACTTTACACTCTATACGTGGTAAAACTACTCTCTTTGGACTGATTGTGATATTAGAAGTCAAACAAAGATTATTACATTATTTCCAAGTTAAGCTTTTTCTTCATTTTCCAATAATTGCATTTCTGAAGCCTCAAAGATATACTCTCAAATTTTAAGAACCTTGGGGAAATTAGCCAATTTTGTACTAATAAATTAATGACAGTGTTGAAATAACCTTTTTCCAAGGTAACATAAAAGGCTGTAGCAATGCTCTACTTTCTTAGGTATAATACCTTTTTAATTGACCTGAAATAAAATGTGTATATTTTCCTTTCAGAAAAAGTAATTTGGCTTAATTTCAGTGAATGGCATTGTATTTGGTAATCCACAATAACAAAGATATTTATGTATTTTTCCCATTCTTAATCATCTCTTAGACTGCTATTGTCCAAGGCTACTGTTAGTTTCTCTTTAAGCAACTGATACATATATTGAGAGATGCAGGCAAGGATGTTGATCTGTGTGATATTATAAAATATAGTACAATGATTCAAACTCTGCTTCAGAAAGCTACAATATCAACTTCTCTTCCCTATAAAATAAAAAGTTTTAAAAATACTCAAGGTTATAATTTTATTTTGTCTAGCTTTTTCCATTATTTCATTAAGTAAATATATACTTTATTGCAACATATTATACTTTATAGGATCTTCAGGGAATATTCATGAAGTAGTCAAGGAACTCTGTCCTTAAGGAGTTTCTATTTTATGCATACCTAATTTTGCTAACAGAGAAGAATAATGTAATATAAATAAAATAAGCAAAAGCACATAGTAATTTAGATGGACATATCTGACTCCAAAAATTATAACAAAGGTGAAAGTGATCAAAACTCTAAGGCATATTTTTTGTATTTATTTTATGTAATTATTGCATTGTGTTTGGCACATAATTGACAATCAATAAATGTTCGTGAAATTAATAGATGATGATGGACAAGAAGAAGAAACCTGATCTAAATTGAGAAAGAAATAATAATTCCACCAATAATCTCTTATTATAGGAATGTGTGAAATATCTGGGGGACATAAAATATGCCCCCTAGAGGAATAAAATATGTCAGCAGTCTTTAGGGAGGTTATAATCTAGTTAAAGTAATCAACTTTGCCAGTCACCGTTGGTTCGCTAGTCTCTTTTCCTCCATGGGCTGCAATGATCCTTTCCTAAATCCTTTAGAGATAGTATGACCCTGTCTATACCTTGATTTTGATTTTATAGCCTCCAGACTGTTAGAGAATATTTCTGTTGTTTTAAGCCACTCAGTTTGTGGTGACTTAAAACAACAAAAAATACTGAATAACATTGTAACAATTTGTTACAATTGCCACAGGAAACGAATGTGAAGTGTTAGGAAGGAAAGAAACATATTGAGGAAGGAAGGAAATGTATATAGACTATAAAATAATTTGAGGCACCCACAATACTTAAACAAATTGTTCATTATAAAAAGATGGAGTTGCAAATACATTTGCCTGTTGATATTGTAAGACTGCAAAAAGGAATATGGCTTCTAAAGTCTCAGCAAGGCTCAGAGAACTTTTCAATTTCAAGACCCTCTTCTTGGCTAATTTTCTTTCATTTTTTAATTTAACTCATACCTGTGAAAGGTTACCGAGAAGTTTCTTATAACGCAGACTTGAGTTAATTTTCTGATTCATATTCTACCTCTAGCATTTCCTTAGATGGATGAATTTGGGAAAGTTACTGTATTAGTCTGGTAAGGCTGCAGTCTTAGTTACTTGAGTTGTTGCAACAAACTACCAGAGACTGATGGCTTATAAAAAACAAAAATGTATTTCTCCCAGTTCTGAAAGCTGGAAGTCTGAGATCAGGGTACCAGGATGGTCAGGTTCCGGTAAAGGTCCTTTTTTCCTCACGTAACAGAAAGGGTGAGAGAGCTCTCTGGAGTCTCCTTGAAAGGAGAACTAATCCTATTAACGAGGGCCCCACCCTTATGACCCAATAATCTCCCCAAGAGCCCACCTCTTTATACCATCCCACTGAGCTTAAAATTTCAAGATATACATTTCTGTGGGGAAACAAATTCAGTCCATGTTTTACTCCATCCTTCACCTCCTATAATTCATATCCTTCATTCCATCTCAACAACCCCAAAAGCCTTTACTAGTTTCATCTTCAACTCTGAAGTTTAAAGTCCAAAGTCTCATTTAAATATCATCTAAATCAGAGCCAGAAGGGTGGAGCAAGATGATGGAACAGACGCCTCCACTGATTATCACCCCCACAGAGACATCAATTTAACAACTGTCAACACACACAAAAAAAGCACTTTCAGAAGAACCAAAAATCAGGTGAGCACTCATAGTACCTGCTTTTAACTTTATAACACTGAAAGAGGCACTGAAGAGGTAGGAAAAACAGTCTTGAATTACCAATGCCACCCCTCCCCCATATTCTGGTAGTGGTGGGGTGGTGCAGAGTGTTCTGTGCTCTGGGGAGAGGGAGACCACAGCCGTTGTGAGGCATAAAACTCAGTCCTGCCCTGTGATAGCAGAAAAAAAAAAAAAAACTGGACCAAACTCAGCTGACTCCCGCCCATGAAGGGAGCATTTAAACCAGCCCTAGTTAGAGAGGAATCACTGATCCCAGAAGTCCAAACTTGAATTCCCATAAACCTTGTCACTTTGGGGCCAAAGTGCTCTGGGTCCCAAAATAAACTTGAAAGAGAATCTAAGCCACAAAGACTGCAAATCCTGGGTGAGTCCTAGAGCTGAACTGGGCCCAGAACCAGAGGACTGGAGGACACATGATCTACTGGGACACCAGCCAGGTAGCAAGGGAGTGTTGGCATCACCCCTCCCCTAACCTCAGGCTACACAGCTCACAGCTACAAAAAAAGACCCCTTCCTTTCACTTGAGGAGGGGCGAGGGAAAAGTGGGGCGATCTTTACCTTGCATCTTGGATACCAGCTCAACCACAGAAGAATAGGGCATCGCTCAGAGTCATGAGGCCCCTGTTCCAGGCCCTAGCTCCTGGATGGCATTTCTAGTCACATCTTGAGCCACGGGGAAACCCTCTTTCTTGAAGGGAAGAAACTAGTACTGGTAGAATTAATAACCTGCTAACTAAAGAGCCCTTGGCCACTGAACAATCAGCAGTGATACGCATGTGCTACTATGTTAAGAGCCATGGTCGACACTCTGAGACTTGCTGGCTTTAGATGAGAATCCGCACATTCCCAGCGTGATGGCTATGGGGCAAGACTCCTTCTGCTTGAGAAAAGCTGACGGAAAAGTAAAGGTGACTTTATCTTGCATCTCACGTACCAGCTCAGCAACAGAGGGGTAGAGCACCAACTGGGCTCTTGGAGTCCCTGGTTCCAAGACTTGGCCCTTCGATGGCACTTCTGGACTTACCCTGGACCAGAGGGGAACCCACTGTGCTACAGGGTGAATCCCAGGCCAGGCAGCATTTACCACAAGCTGACTAAAGAGCCCTTGGGTCTTAAAGGAACATTGGCAATAGTCTGGCAATACTTCCTCTGAGCCTGTGGTGGTGGTGGTCACATGGTGAGGCTTCTCCGCCTTTGAAAATGGGAGAGAAGAGTGGGAAGGACTGTGTCTTGAGGTTTGAGTGAGTGCCAGCTAAGCTGCAGTGCATTAAAACACCAGGCAAACTTTTAAGTTTCTGACTCTAGTACCCGGCCCCTGGTGCCTCTGGACCTGCCCAGGACCTGGGGGAACTCCTTGCCATGAAGGGAAGTAAACTGTCCTGGTTGGCCTTGCCACTTGCTGAGTATAGGAACCCAAGGCCTTGAGTGAACATAGGCAGTAGCCAGGGAATGGTTAAATCAGGCCTTGGGTGAGACTCAGTGCTGTGCTGGCATCAGGTCTGAACCAGTGCAGTCCTAGTCGTGGTGGCCACAGAAGTGATTTTGTCACTCCACCCCCAGCTCCAGGTAGTTCAGAACAAAGAGACTCCCTTTGCTTGGGAGAAAATAAGGAAGGAAAACAAGAGACTCTGCCTGGTAATCCAGAGAATTCTTCAGGATTTTGTCTAAGACCATCAAGGCAGTATCTCTATGAGTCTTCAAGAACCACAGCATCACTGGGTTTGTGGTGCCCCATAAAGCAGATGCAGCTTACAGCACAACATCCAAATCTTTTAGAATATCTGGAAACAGTAGGAGTAGCTTTACTTATATCAGAAAAAAATAGATTTTAAGACAAAAGCTGTAAGAAGAGACAGAGAAGGTCACTATGTAATGACAAGTGATTCAGCAAGAGATATAATAATTTTAAATATATATGTACACAACAGTAGAACACCCAGGTAAATAAGGCAAATATTATTAGAGCTAAAGAGAGAGATAGATCCCAATACAATATTAGCTGGAGATTTCAAAACCCCACTTTCATAATTGGACAGATCTTTCGAACAGAAAATCAACAAAGAAACATCGAACTTAATCTTCACTATCAACCAAATGGACCTAATAGATATTTTCAAAATATTTCATCCAATGGCTGAAGAATACATATTCTTTTCTTTAGCACACGGCTCATTCTCAAGGATAGATCATATGTTAGGTCACAAAACAAGTCTTTAAACATTTAAAAAAGAAACCTGAAATAATATCAAGTAACTTCTCTTACCACAATGGAACAACACTAGAAATCAATAACAAGAGGAATTTTGGAAGCTATACAAACACATGGAATTAAATAATATGCTTCTGAATGACTAGTGGGTCGATGAATAAATTAAGAAGAATATTTAAAAGATTATTGTGACAAAAGATTAAAAAAAACACAGCATACCACAACTTATGAGATACAGCAAAAACAATACTAAGAGGCAAGTTTACAGTTATGAGTACCTACATTAAAAAAGAAGACAGACTTCAAATAAACAACCTAATGATGCATCTTTAAGAACTAGAAAAAGCAAGAGCAAACCAAAGCCGAAATTAGTGGAAGAAAATAAATAATAAAGATTAGAGCAGAAATAAATGAAATGAAGAAAACAATATGAAAGATCAATGAAACAAAAAGTTGGTTTTTTGAAAAGTTAAACAAAATTGAGAAATCCTTAGTGAGACTAGGTAAGGAAAAAGGGAGATCCAAATAAATGAAATCAGAGGTGAAAAATGAGACATTACAACTGATACCACAGAACTTCACAGGATCATTAGTAGCTACTGTGTCCGGAATTCGTAGGTTCTTGGTCTCACTGACTTCAAGCATGAAGCCGTGGACCGTCGTGATGAGTGTTAAAGTTCTTAAAGATGGTGTGTCTGGAGTTTGTTCCTTCTGAGGTTCAAACGTGTTTGGAGTTTCTTCCTTCTGGTGGGTTCATGGTCTCGCTGGCCTCAGGAGTGAAGCTACAGACTTTCACGGTGAGTATTACAGCTCATAAAGGCAGTGGGAACCCAAAGAGTGAGGAGCAGCAAGATTTATTGCAAAGCGCAAAAGAACAAAGCTTCCACAGTGTGGAAGGGGACCCGAGTGTGTTGCTACTGCTGGCTAGGGCAGCCTTATTTATTCCCTTATCTGGCCCCACCCACATCCTGATGATTGGTCCATTTTACAGAGAGCTGATTGGTCCATTTTGACAGGGTGCTCATTGGTGCATTTACAAATCCCTGAGCTAGACACAGAGTGTTGATTGGTGCATTTACAATCCTCTAGCTAGATATAAAATTTCTCCAAGTCCTCACCAGTTTAGCTAGATACAGAGTGCTGATTGGTGCATTTGCAAACCTTGAGCTAGACACAGGGTGCTGATTGGTGTATTTACAATCCTTTAGCTAGACATAAAGGTTCTCCAAGTCCCCACCAGATTAGCTAGATACAGAGTGCTGATTGGTGTATTTACAAACCTTGAGCTAGATACAGGGTGCTGATTCGTGCATTTACAATCCTCCAGCTAGACATAAAAGTTCTCCAAGTCCCCACCCAACTCAAGAGCCCACTGGCTTTGCCTAGTGGGTCCTGTGCCAGGGCCACAGGCAGAGCTGCCCGCCAGTCCCGCTCTGCACACCCTGCACTCCTCAGCCCTTGGGCGGTCGATGGGACCCGGCGCTGCAGAGCAGGGGGCGGCACCTGATGGGGAGGCTCAGGCCACGTGGGAGCCCACCACAGGGGGAGCTTGGGCATGGTGGGCTGCAGGTCCTGAGCCCTGCCCCACGGAGAGGCGGCTGAAGCCCAGCAAGAATTCAAGCATGGCACGGGCAGGCCGGCAGTGCCGGGGGACCTGGCACCTCCTCCACAGCTGCTGGTCTGGGTGCTAAGCCCCTCACTGCCCGGGGCCAGCAGTGCTGGCCACCACTCTAAGTGCAGGGCCCGCCCAGCCCGTGCCCACCCAGAACTCATGCTGGCCCACGAGCCCCGCATGCAGCCCCACGAGCCCCGCATGCAGCCCCAGTTCCCGCCTGTGCCTCTCCCTCCACACCTCCCCACAAGCAGAGGGAGCCAACTCTGGCCTTGACCAGCCCAGAGAGGGGCCTCCACAGCACAGCGGCGGGCTGAAGGGCTCCTCAAGTGTGGCCAGAGTGGACGCCAAGGCCGAGGAGGTGCTGAGAGCAAGTGAAGGCCACCAACACGTTATCACCTCTCACTACTATAAGCAATTATATGCCATCAGACTGGAAAATCTAGAAGAAATGGCCAAATTCCTAGACACATACAACCTGTGAAATCTGAGCCAAGAAGAAATTCAAAACCTGAACAGACCAATAACAAGTAACAAGATTGAAGCCTTCATGGAGAGTCTCCCAGAAAAGAAAAGCCCATGACCCAATACCTTCACTACTGAATTTGACCAAAGATTTAAATAACTCATACCAATTCTTGTCGGACTATTCTGCAAAAATCGAGGAGAAGGGAATACTTCCAAACTCGTTCTATGAGGATGGTATTACCCTGATACCAAAACCAGACAAAGACACATCAAAAAAAGAAAACTACAGGCCAATATCTCTGATGAATATTCATCCAAAAATTCTCAGTAAAATACTAGCAAACTGAATTCAACAATATATTAGAAAGATCCTTCATTTTGACCAAATGGGGCTTATCTCTGGGATAAAGGATGCTTCGACACAGACAAATCCATCAATGTGATAACAATAGAATGAAGGACAAAAACCACATGATCATTTCAACTGATGCTGAAAAAGCATTTGATAAAATTCAACATCCCTTCATGATAAAGACCCTCAAAAAACTGGGAATGGAAGGAAGCTACTTCAACAAAATAAAAGCCATATATGACAGACCAACAGCCAGTATCATACTGAACAGGGAAAAACTGAAATGCTCTCCTCTAAGATCTGGAAAAATGACAAGGATGCCCACTTTCATCACTGCTATTCAATATAGTACTAGAAGTCCTAGCTAGAGCAATCAGACAAGAGAAAGAAATAAAGGGCATACAAATTGGAAAGGAAAAAGTCAAATTATCCTTGTTTGCTATGATATGATTTTGTATATGGAAAGACCTAAAGACTCCATAAAAAAACTAATGAAACTGATAAACAAATTTAGTAAAAGTTGCAGGATAAAAAATCAACATAAAATATCAGTAACATTTCTATATGCCAACAGTGAGAAATCTGAAAAGGAAATAAAAAAGTAGTTCCATTTACAATAAACACAAATAAAATTAAATACCTAGACATTTAAAAAAGAAGTGAAATATCTCTATAATGAAAACTATAAAACACTGATGAAAGAAATTGAAGAAGACAGACAAAAAAAGAAAAAATGTTTCATGTTCATGGATTGGAGGAATTAATATTGTTAAAATGTCCATACTACCCAAAGAAGTCCACAGATTCAATGAAATTCCTACCAAGATTTCAGGGACATTTTTTTTTTTTTACAGAAATAGAAAAAACAATCTAAAATTTATATGGAACCACAAAAGACCCAGAATAGCCAAAGCTATCTTAAGCAAAAAGAGGAAGGAACTGGAGGAATCACATTACTCAACTTCAAATTATACTACACAGTGATAGTAAGCAAAACAACATGGTACTGGCATAAAAACAGAAATATAGACCAATGGAACAGGATAGAAAACCCAGAAACAAATCCACACACCTATTGTGAACACATTTTTGACAAAGGTCCCAAGAAAACACACTGGGGAGAAGAAAGATTGTTTAGTAGATGATACTGGGAAAACTGGATATCCATATGCAGAAGAAAACTGGATTTCTATCTCTCACCACAAATATCAAATCAAAATAGATTAAAGACTTAAATATAAGACCTCAAACTACAAAACTACTACTAGAAAACATAGGGGATACTCTGCAGGACATTGTTCTGGGCAAAAATTTTCAGGCTAATACCCCACAAGCACAGGCAACCAAAGTAAAAATGGACAAATGGGATCACAACAAGTTAAAAATCTTCTGCACAGCAAAGGAAATAATCATCCTGGAAGGTTCTACAGGAAGTTTATTGTTAATTTAGGCTACCCAGTGGCTGACTGATAGATAGGGCTGAAGATGATGGTGGTGATGATGATAAACAAGGCTAAGGAGGGAACAAATATTGCCATTTAAAATAAAAGCAATAAATCACTTTTTAGGGAAAACAAGGAAATAATTTTGTCAATTAGGTAACAGTTTGGGACATGTAAGTAGTTATACAGAGCAGACATTACAGAATTGATACACAAAAAAGAGGTCTCAAGATTTGCAGGCCGGGTGCGGTGGCTCACGCCTGTAATCCCAGCACTTTGGGAGGCCGAGGTGGGCAGATCACAAGGTCAGGAGTTTGAGACCAGCCTGGCAAACATAGTGAAACCCCATTTCTACTAAAAATACAAAATGTAGCCGGGTGTGGTGGTGGGTGCCTGTAATCCCAGCTACTCAGGAGGCTGAGGCAGAAGAATTGCTTGAACCCGGGAGGCAGAGGTTGCAGTGAGCCAAGATCATGCCACTGCACTCCAGCCTGGGTGACAGAGCGAGACTCCATCTCAAAAAAAAAAAAAACCAAAACAAGATTTGTAAATTATCTCCCAGAAATGCCACAGAGAATATTATTTAAGCTCAAAATAGAGTAGGTAGCTTTATATATATATGTATGTATGAAATGAGCTTAAAAAGTAGAGTCATGTAGGTAGAAGAGGGGCTTATTTAACTAGAGATGAGGTGGTAGCTTTATATATATATAATATATATATGTATGCATGAAATGAGCTTAAAAAGAAGAGTCATGTAGGTAGAAGAGGGGCTTATTTAACTAGAGATGAGGTATTAATGCAGAACTTTTACACATCATTATTCCAAATATTGCTATATGTTATGCTGATGTTCAAGATATTCTCATACTTTTTACCTTTTATAAAACTTCAATTAGTTTACTACTTAAAAACATTGTTGGTAATTCTAACTTATTTGCAAATGGTGAGAGCTTTGTAGTTTATGCCACTATGGCCAATAAAGGATGGACTACCTATTTGGAGATATACATTAATTCTACTTTACGAATGACTTGTTCATTGACCTTGTTAATAGAACTGTAACTTAGCTCTTATTTTCTTTGTTTCTGTGGGAGAAGCTCAAAACCCAATCATTCAAGCAAAATGATTAATTAATGAGTATACATACAAATCAAGTGAAAAGTCACTAGGGAGGTAAATACGTAGATCTTCATTCATTTTCACCTGCTTCCATTTATTTATTCCACAATTTTTTTTGTCATATACTTACTGGATTAGTATTGGGATCTATAGCAGTGAACAAAATATACACAGATCCCTGATCTCATGCAACTAAATAGACAATAAACAGTACAAACAAAATTTATAATAACTTACATGGCAATAAGTACTATGAAGAACGATTAAGCAAGAATGGGGTAGGAAGTGCATGTCGGTTGAAGGTGCAATTTTAAAAACAAATAATGATCTGAGAAGCCCTTACTAAAATGAAGATACTTGAGCATAATCATTAAACCCATGTGGGAAAGAGATATGAGCATATATGGAGTAAGAATACTTGAAAAGGAGCATTTTAAGAGAGAACAAGCAAAAGGCACCTGAAGGGGAAGCACTTGAAGTGCTCAAGGAGAGTGGCATCTTAATAGACTAGTGTCTCACACATACAATGAGTATGTCAATCAATAAAAGATAGGGTCAAATTTATCAATGAATGCTCAGTAACTTTTGGAACATTGTATCTGTTGGAAGTAAAAACCTTACTGCTCTGTTGGAACATTGTACTGTTAAAAGTAAAAATTCAATTGAAATGAACTTTGACAAGAGCAGAAAAGGAGAGAAAAAATCTATATGATCTATTTATATCTCTCTATATACATCTACATCTATATTAATTTTATATTATATACAAAATATTCTATTAATATTTTATTTATAATAATAAAATTACTATATTACATATGTATATTGCCTAAGTATATTACATATATATAGATATAAAATATCAAAAATTCTGGAAGAAAAAAGTAGCCATTTGCCTTTATTTCTGCCCCATTGCCTGTACAAGGGAGACTGATGAATCAATATACTGAAGAAGTTGTTGAGTTATTTTGTTCAGTTTTCCTTTCATTTGAAGCTGCTTGTTCATATTATACTTACCATTGCCTTTCCTTAAAAATATTTGCAAAGAAAAATGAGAAGAATTCTTCAAAGGCCCACAGAGTCAAAATCCTATTATATGTCATAAAGGGAAACATATTTTGAGATTATTTTTGGGCAGTCACGATGCTGGAAAACATTCCTTGTACATAGTAGGTGATTAGTTTGTTTGCATGCTGCTAATAAAGACCTACCCAGGACTAGGTAATTTATAAAGGAAAGAGGTTTAATTGACTCACAGTTTCACATGGCTGGGAGGCCTCACAATCATGGCAGAAAGCAAAGGGGAAGCAAGACACGTCTTACATGGCAACCGGCAAGAGAGAGCTTGTGCAGAGGGACTCCCATTTGTAAATCATCAGATCTCGTGAGACTTATTCACTACCATGAGAACAATATGATTATATTATTATATTATTATTATATATGTGATTATATATCATATATATCATGATTATATTAGCTCCATTTGGCCCTGCCCTTGACTCATGGGGATTATTACAATTGAAGGTGAGATTTGAGTGGGGAGACCGCCAAACCATAACAGTAGGTGATCAACATGTCTCCTTTAATGGTGAGAGCCAATCTGGAGCTAAAAAACATGCAAGTAACTTATAAATTACATATATATATGTACATATATACACATATATAACTAGTTTTATATATACACTTTTTAATATATAAATGAAACATTATTAAGAAATCTCAAGTGGTTACTAAAAAAGGAAATAGATTATGAGTTAATATAAATAGTAACAGAGAACCCTTCCAAAGTCAAGATATGTTTATAAAATTTAAATAAGGAGTCAAGAAAAACCAATAGAAATTACATTATATTATTATCTTATAGAGTCATTTAACACACATTCATCTACAACAAAAAAAATAAATTTTAAAAAGTATTTAATAGTTATTCAATTTCATTATAGTCATGCATTTTTTTTTCATTTAAAAGTCCTATTTGGATTTTTTTAGTCCTTGTGATCCTATTTGAACATTTTTAGCCCCTGTGATATTAAATTAAATTCAGAATACCTATTTTGTTACCTCAGAATTTCACCTCAGAAATAAGAAATACTATAATAATGTACAATAGCGCAGCATCCATGAAAAATCATATTAGACAGGTACTATAATTGTATAAGGAACATGAACAAAAGAGGAAAGTCTTAGAGAAAATTGAGGTACTCAAAACATGTATTGTTCTCACTAATCAAATTTCAAAACAACAGACTTTACAAGAATGTTCCAAAAAGACAACGCTTTTTAGTTTTGAATTCATGGAGGCTAAAATTTTAAACAAAAGCTTGCTGACATGATTTTTATAAGCTGCCAACTATTTACGTTAGTTGAAGACAAAAGATTTTTTAAGGATTTTCAAGCAATAAATCTTATGTATACAATTCCTTTTAAAAAGCATGTTATTAAAACATTTTTTCTGAATTAAAACATTTGGCTTTGCACAAAAAGTGAATGATATTCTTACATGTGCCATTTGAAAATGAGAGTATATTTGGTATTCCAATGAACAGTATAGCCATCATGGAGGAAATTAGCCACTTACAAATAAGAGAAATACAAAATAATCGTTCTACACTATGTTTTCTAACTTTAAAATTTGGCTGATATTACTTCCAAGTGAAATAGAATTCATGCTTAACTTTAATTTATTTATTCTTCAACAATAGAAGTTCATTAGTCGTATTCTAAGATTCTAAATTTGTGTGTATGTGATTGAATAAACTGCTAAAAAAATCATTAAAATCTCTTCTCTGGTGATTCTATTCTATCAGGATAACAGAATGATTTAACACCACTGGGAATGGGGAGGTGGAATAGAGTACAGATTTTATTTGTATCCAGGTACTGGCATTTTTTAGCAAATATCAAAAAACCTCTTAAAAACCTCTCACTTATCTATAATTTATTTATCAACATTTTTATTTCCAATTATCTTATTTGCCTATTTTACTCAAGTTTTGTTTCTTCCAGTTCACCTAAATGACACTTCTCAAGCCACCAATGACTTCTGCCTTACAAATTCAAAGGTCAATTTTCTGCCTTGTGTTGTTTGAATTATCAACACCATATGACACAGTCAACTATTTCAAACTTCTGGAATGATTTTGTTCAAACTATCTTGAAATTCCAGCGTTTACATAACTTTCCTTCAACTTTTTGGATGATGTTACCTTCATTTTTTGTTAGCTCCCTTTTTTGGCTAGGAGGTTGTCATATTTACTCTGTTCTCAAAAGTCTCTAGTTATTATCATCTTTCTAGTTGATTTCATGCAGTCATATGAAATTAAACGATATTTAGGTCCTGAAGACTTCTAGAACAACATCTCCTACCCTGAATTTTTCTCCTCCCCAACACCAGCAAATTCAAAGATTCAACTATGTTAACAACATCACTGTTAGAATGCTGAACAGTCTGCTGAAAATGAACATTTCCCAGATAGAATATATTAGTTTATTCTCTGGACTGTAAAGATTCCAAATGTCCTGAGTACATGGCAGTACCATCAACACAGCTGCTCAAGCCAAAAATGTAAGAGTGTTTTTTAAATCTTTCTTTCTACCACCTACATGAACAATATACAGTCATGTGTTGCTTAACCACAGGAATATGTTCTGAGGAATGCATAGTTAAGCAATATCATCCGTATGCAAACAGCACAGAGTGTATTTACTCAAACCTAGATGGAATAGCCTAAGCTAAGCTTTATGGTATAGCTTACTGCTTCTAGGCTATATACCTGTACAGCATGTTACTGGACTGAATATTGCAGTCAATTATTAAACAATGGTAAGTATGTCTGTATTTTATTTTAACGTATCTAAAAATAGAAAAGGTAACTTAAAAACTATGGTACAAGAGAAAAATAGAAAAGGTAACTTAAAAACTATGGTACAAGAGATACAAAGTGGTGCACCTGTACAGGACATTTACCATGAATATAGCTTGCAGGAGTGGAAATTGCTTTGGGTGAGTCAGTGAGTGAATGGTGAGTGAATGAGAAGGGATAGGACATTACTGTATGCTACCATAGACTTTATAAACGCTTTACACTTTGACGATACTAATTTTTTTTTTTTTTGAGATGGAGTTTCGGTCTTGTTGCCCAGGCTGGGGTGCAATGGCATGATCTCAGCTCACCGCAACCTCTGCCTCCCAGGTTCAAGCAATTCTCCTGCCTCAGCCTCCTGAGTAGCTGGGATTACAGGCATGAGCCACCATGCTCGCCCTTAAATTTTTAAAAATTCTGAGTTTATTATAAAATTTTTACTTCATTAAAAGTTTAATTTTTTTAATCTTTTGACTTTTTTGTAATAACACTTAGCTTAATACACATACTGTACAGCAGTACAAAAATATTTTTTAAAATCCTTACTGTATAAGATTTTATTCTATTTTAAATTTTTTTGTTTTACTTTTTAAGCTTAAAACAAATGCAAGACACAAACACACACATTAGCCGAGGCCTACACAAGGTCAGGATCATTAGTATCACTGTTTTCCACCTCCACATCTTGTCCCACTGGAAAGGCTTCAGGGGCAGTAACATGCATGGAGCCGTCATCTCCTATGAAAACAATACCTTGTTATGGAATACTTTCTGAAAAATCAGCCTGAGACTCTTCTAAAAATAGCCCGAGACTGTTCTAAAAAATTGCTTTAAAAAAAATAAGTAGAAAAAGTACACTCTAAAACAACAATAATAAAATGTATAGCATAGCAAATGCATAAACCAGTAACATAGTCATTTATTGCTACTATCTGGTATTAGGTACTGTACATAATTTTGTGTGCTATACTTTTAGACAGCTGGCAATGTGGTAGGTTTGTTTACACCAGCATCACCACAAACGTGAGAGTAATGCATTGTGCCATGACATTAAAACAACTATGAAATCGTGAGGTGATAGAAAATTCTCAGCCGCATTGTAATATTGTGGGACCACTGTCATATATGCAATCCATTGTTGACCAAAACGCCATTATGCGGCATGCGACTGTATCAATAATTTCTATCAACCCTATCCTTAAAATATATTCTATGTCCACTTTCCTACATCTCTATTCTTCAATTCTATACACTATGATCTTTCACTTACAGCAGGAGTATTCCATTATGTAATTTCCTTAGTTTCATCATTCTTTACACAGCAGCCAAAATAATCATTTTAGAAAGTAAATAAAACTTGCATTAGTTGTGTTCTCATGAGAAGCAGACCCTAGACAAATAAAATCATGTGTGAGAATCTTATTTTGGAAGCAAATCAATATATGCAATAGGAGTGGGGAAGTTAAAAAAAAAAAAAAAAAAGGAAAGGAGGTAGCCAGTAAAGGATGTGTTATCAAGCCAGCTACCTCCATGGATTATTAAAGCTTAATGCCCCCAAAGAAACTCTGGATAATGGCTCCTTGGAGTTATCCCACCAGAAGGGTGAGGGAGCTGGGGTATTTATGTGCAGCAGTCATTGCCTGAGGGTTGCCTTAGGTGTGTGAATTTCCAGCACTTTTGCCTGCTTGTGTGAGGGCAAACCAATGTTCCAAAGCTTCAGAGAAAGCCTTAGGCAAAGAGATACATCTATAGATACTAGCTATAAGAAGTCAGCTGAAGAATATTTAAGTGGTCAGGTCCAATGGAGATGAACAGGACACATAAGCCATTATTTTCTTTCTTAAAACACTGCAAAGGTTTCTTATTTCATTTTAAAAAAGATCTCAGCTTCTCACCATAGTGTAATGGCCAACTTAGTGCTCTTTTATATGCTGAGGTTACCCACTGCAATGCTTTACTGAAGTGGGTTTTCTGCATGCACTCTTCCTCTAGACCATTACCTAGCATGCTCCTTCTCATCATTCAGGGTTCAGCTCTCATAACACTTTATCAGTGAAGCATCTCGTACCTACCCTAATGAACTAGCATAGCCACCAATACTACACTGGCGCACTCCTTTTTCATTCTACTTATCTTTTTTTTAAAGTCTTTATGATAATCTCAATATCTATTTATCTTATTTAAAATGGACTGAATCTTGCATGGAAGTGTAGGTCTCATGAGAAAAAAGAATTTAGTCTAGTTCTGCATTATATCCCTAGCATTTTGAACAAAGCCTAGTATGTAGTAGCTGCCCTAAAAAATTATTGAACAGTTATTTTGATTATTTAATTCAATGGAGGACTTAACTCATTTTTTCAGTTTTCTTCATTTTTTGGTCATTGTTTCCCTAGCACACAATATGTATTTGAAATTTTGGAACAGATCATCTGAGTTCAAATAGCTCCATATTTATGAGCTATGAACTTTAGACAAGTTATCTGACCTCTTTTTGTAGTCCTTGCTTTATTGTTGTTGTATTTAAATGTGCTGATATATATATCATCTTTGATATATAGATGATATATATACATGTATATCATATATATACATATATATCATCGATGATATATATACATATATATACATATATATCATCGATGATATATATACATATATACATATATATCATCGATTATATATATACATATATACATATATATGTATATATACACATATATATCATATATCATATATCATATATATCATGATATATATGATATATGATATATGATATATATATGATGATTCAGATAGTACCTGGCAAATAGTACTAAACAAGTGTTAACCATTAGCTATTTTTTTTCAGTAGACATTATTAAGGATTATATCCAAATATACCTTTTAGATCTAAAACTGAATTAAAACTTTGTTTAGGCCAGGTACGGTGACTGATGCCTTTAATTCCAGAGCTTTGAGAGGCCAAGATGGGAGAATTGCTTGAGGCCAGACATTTGCCACCAGCCTGGGCAGCATAGTGAGACCCTCGTTTTTACAAAAAAAAACAATTCTTTCAATTAGCCAAGTATGGTGATGCTCCTTTGTAATCCCAGCTACTCCAGAGGCTGAGGCTGGATAATTGCTTAAGCTCAGGAGTTTGAGGCTGCAGTGAGCTATGATCACACCGCTGGACTCCAGCCTGGGTGACAGTGAGATCTTGAATCTAAAAATAAATGAATAAATAAAATAATTTTTAAAACTTTGTTTAATGTTTCCAGAGTGGAAAGAGCAACTTAGCAGCTTTAGAACCTGAATCAGGAATGTTCTACTTAGTAGCCTGTGACTAATTTCCCTTCTTGAAACTTCCTTTTTAACCCAAAATGGGGATAATAGTGCATATGATTTAGAGTTGTCTTGGAATAAATAAGAAGTATGTAAAATACATGGCATGTAGAAGTTGTATCCAAGAGTATTTTTTTTTTTTGCCCCTCTCTCACTGCCATTAACTATTTGTATGATTTTAGAAAACTTACCCGAGGATCACATGAAATAATCGGAGTGAGGGAGAGGGTTCTTAAAACTGTTAATATGTCTTTCTAACTGAAAAGAAAAGAAAGTAGGGTCACAGGGTCCTAATAAGTGAGGAAAATGTTTTTGAAAAGTCTTGATGCACATTTATATATTAAAATCTCTTGTAAGTCTGTGGGTAGAAAGCAAAAACAAAGAAACTAATGATTAACTTTTTCTTTAGGTTAATTTCACCCAACATAAATTCACAATGAAACAGCCTTTGGTCACTGCAAATCTACCAAGATCGTTGGAAACATTGGAACTTTCTGCAAGATCTAAAACTCTTCCCGTTTTAGTTTCTGAAATTTCATAACTTTTCTTTTTCTATTAGTGCTATAAAGTTTATATCACTTTTAAACCGGTTAGGAGTCCAAGAGTTATAAAGCTTCATCCCAACACTTTCTACGTTTTGAGCATGATTCATTTTAGCTGTGTTCTTTCCTATTGCTGACACAGGCCTTCCTTCCTTATTACATTGTATCCTTTCTCATCCTACCTTCTAAACCCTTTTATGCTGTAGTTCTGTATCTCTACTTTCAAAAAATATTATCTTCTCATTTTCGATATTATACAGATCAAAATATGCAGGGAATATGGGCAATTCCATAACTGACATCCAAAGGGAAAGAAAAATGCTAATTATTTCTAATCGTCCTATACTGGCCTAAGAGAATTATAAAGAAAATTAAAAGATTTAAACATTTCAGAAATAAAAATGTCATATGAACTAGATTTTTTCCAGTTTTTTGCATGAATTATTTTTTCCTCATTACCAGTAGTTAAGGGGCATGCAAGTCCTCCTACAATAAGTTATATTAAGATCTTCTCAATCTGGTAATCAAATTATGCCAAATTTTGCAGTGGTCCATTTTATGTAAAAACATCATAATTAAATATCTCTTGCAATGTACATAGAAGAGTTTTTCTTGCCAATACATTGCAGAAAACTAGAATGGAGATAATTAGAGGAGGAGCTATTTAGTAAGAAACAACAACCAAAAAAAAAAAAAAAAGGATCTTAATCCATGAAATCAGTCTTAAAATCAAGTATAAATCTCACCCTAGAAAAATCTAATTTTTATCTGCTTTTTAAAATATCTCCATGGCTGCAATTGTTGGTAGTTTTTATAATCCTTGGACTCCTAACCAGCAAGAATATTCTTAGGAGTTGAGGAAAGGATAGGATACATCAAAACAAAGATGGTCAGATGCTATTAGTGGTCATTCTAATTCTGGCTGACCTATCTTGAAGGACAACTTGGCATTTCTTATTCCAAAGGCTACTTCTTGTTAATTTTCATGGAACCAACCCATTCTGATCCTCTCGAACCTTTCTTAATCAGCCATCCCCTCTATTTCTTCTACTCAGAACCTCTTCTTTTTCCCTGGAATTGACTTAAAATCCCTACTTGAATCGTTCTCATGAAACCTCATTTTACACTGCATTTTCTCCCACTGGCTGTATAAATAATCTAATAAGACATGTGTATGTAGTTTGTAAGAATATTATTAGCAGTGTTTCACTAATTCTGAGAAGTATATATAATCATTTACCACATTTTACAGTAGAATCTTTGGGGTTCGGGTGAGAATGTGCACAAAAAAGTCCAGCTTTGTGGGCATCCAACCTGGGCATTGCATGAAGTCCTGTGTTCAGAAGGGCCTTGTGCTTAGTTTATGCTTAGTTTAGTGTCACTGCTTTGAAATTCTTAATAATCTTATCTTTGAACCTGTGTTTTATAAGTAAAGCCTGATGGCACAACACATTTGAGAAGAGGAGGTGCACACATTTTGTTATCCAAGCCATGCTTTGTCACACCATTGGCATATAGTTGTGCCAGTGCCCCACCAAGATCTCGAAATTCTGGTGGATCTATGATGCATGGGAATTCAGCAAGATTCAAAATGAGTAGAAATTAAGTATATCACATCCATGAAAGAGTAAGTGAAGAAAATGTCAGCCCCAAGAGGTCACATTTCCCATTGAAACAAGGATTTTCTTCAAGTGCAGAAAGAAAGCAATGGTATTCTAAGAACCATGGATGACAAATAAATCCTATCATACTCTATTTTTACTCATATTTCCTCCCTGTATTAGCCAGACACGTATGTGGGCATTGATAATGAGAAAAGGGAAATAGAGCAATAACTCCATTTCCTTTCACCCTTTTCCTACTCCACAGTGAGTCACCGGTAGAAGGTTTTGATAGAATACACATGCGTTAAGAAGTAAAATGTAAACAGTTGAATTTATTTTGTGCAGAATATCCACTATTGTGGTGAGAATAAAATATGTATGTATATATGAGCTACAAAATATAAATTATATAATTTTGGTGAGTCTGTATATTAAATGCTTTTATATTTGCATCTAAAACTGACATTTTTCATAATGATGAATGTTAATTATGCTAATAATTTAAAATTTTAATTTTCCTATATGTAGAATGATAATAGATAATAACCATAACTACTTAAATCTTATTTATATAAGTTTGGAATTATAGAAAACTTAAAGTATAATAATACCAGTATTATTACTAACAATAGGATTACTGAAAATAATTTTTTTCAGATTTCTTCTTAATCTTAGATTATAGATTAGGCATATATATACATATATATTTCAAATTAATGTATTTATAAGCACACACTTGAAATAATTTCTCTCTGGTTATGCCATCAACTCAATTAAGTCTATTTTGTATTGCTTTCAAAGTAATTATTTTAAAAATTTATAAATATTTGAAATATGATTATAAATGTAAATCTATAAAGAAAGATATATTCCAAGAAAACTATATTCTACATATATATGTATTTGTATATATGTGCATGTATATATGTGTGTATATAAATATACACACACGTTTATACACATATATCTATCTAGTACGAAGTTATATTTATGGAACATTCATTTGAGCAGAGCAAAGAGCAGAGCAACAAAAAGACTATCCACTTTTTTTTTGTTTTACTAGTGTACCTTAAGGATAGCCTCCTAGAAATGGAATGGCTCAGCTAAAGGTAGAAATATGTGTAATTTTTCTAGGCATTATCAAATTCCCTTCCATAGAAGTTGTGCCATTTTGCATTCCCACTAGCAATGTATGGCAGTGACTATTCCTCCATGTATTTGACAATAGAATGTGCTTTCAAAGTATTAATCAATGTCTTTGCTCAAGAAAGTAGGGCAAATGAAATGAATGACAATTTATAGAACAAGAAAACTAAATGGAGAAATAAGTATTTAAGGAGCTGACCAATAATAAACAGAAAAATGGAGGTTACATACAAAACAGTGCTTTTATACATTTATCTCAGTCACATACAAAACGGTACTTTTATACATTAAACTCATCAGCAAAAATCTAAAATTCTCACCATAACAAATATGTCAAAGTTATGGAGCTACAGAACCTTGTTGCCTTACGTGTTGGTATTTTCCATTTATTTGTAGAACTATTGGTCTGATGTAGTAAAGTGAAGATGCCTGTAGCTTTAGAGACAGAATTTTTGTTTCTGGGCATATATTCTAGAGAAATCTTATTTATTTATTTATTTATTTTTTGAGACGGAGTCTCGCTCTGTTGCCCAGGCTGGAGTGCAGTGGCTTGATCTCGGCTCACTGCAAGTTCCCCCTCCCGGGTTCATGCCATTCTCCTGCCTCAGCCTCCCAAGTAGCTGGGACTACAGGCGCCTGCCACCAAGCCCAGCTAATTTTTTTGCGTTTTTAGTAGAGACGGGGTTTCACCCTGTTAGCCAGGATGGTCTTGATCTCCTGACCTTGGATCCGCCCGCCTCGGCCTCCCAAAGTGCTGGGATTATAGGCGTGAGCCACCACGCCCGGCCGAGAAATCTTTTTATATGTGTTCAAGGAGACATATATAAGATCATTGTTGCACCATTGATTGCAATAGGAAAAAATTATTAATAACTTAAATGTTTACTAGAAATATAAATAGTTGTAGATTCATAGGATTAAATGTCATGTAACAACACAGTGAATGAGCTAGAGTTCTAAGAATCAAATTGATAAATTATAAAATCTTAATTTAGTGCAAAATAAGAGAAAATTGCAGATCAATACCTATACCATTTACATAACATTTGATAATATAGAAATAATATAATGCATATATTCTTTATTTAAAGTACATAGATTACATATGGTAAAAGATATATGTGTATACATACAGAATGTAATATATATTCCTGAAATTATATAAATATAGAAGCAATAAAATATAAAATGTGCATATTTTATAGTTAAAAGAAAAGCACATATAGTAAACATGTAAGAATACAGAATAATTAACAGTAAATTTAGGCTAGGCATTATCTTTAGGGAGGGACAGTTAATATGACTAAATGATATTCTGTTTAAAAATATAATATTTTAAGCTGAAAGATGCATATGTTAGTATTTATTATACTATTCTCCATACTTTTCTGTGTGCTTGAAATATTTCATAATTACACAAATAAATGTACATGAATGCACACATACAATTATATAACTATTAAGTAGATATCAGATATTTAATAGTCTCAGGGCTTTTTATCACACTGAAAAATTGGGAAGAATTTTAAAAATTCAAGTTTGAAAAATAACACCTTTTTTTCAACATAGGAAGGCCTTGATGCAATAGAATTCAATCAAACTGAATCCTGAACTAGTGAAAAATTATTTGGCGTATCTTAAACTTTAGAAGAATGTTATAAAATATAGGAAAATGTGTGTGTGTGTGTGTGTTTTATAGAAATTTTAAGCTTCCTGTCTCTGTCTTGGAGTGAGTCAAATTTGTGTTAATCTTTATATCTACCTTTCCAGGACAATACAATATTGAGAACTTAGTTTCAGAAAGAGATCCCCTCCAGGTGCTATCAGATACTCAATTATCAGCGAGATTCAACTATCGTTACCTATGTTTTACTTATTAAAGTAGTAAATGAACTAATGCATTTGAGAAAGAAAAGAATTTTGACAACATTTTAAAGGAGTAGAATTCACTTGTAAAATGTAGTTGTTAAAAAAATACAATTAACCAGAACAAATTCTGGTTGATCAGAGAGTTAGTTACTACAATGGAATTAAATTCTATTATGTCTAAATTCATTTCTCCATGAAAGAAGCCTACAGAATTTTTAATAAAGGGACCTTATATAAAACGTAAATCATGGCTGGGCATAGTGGCCTGCTCCTGTAGTCCTCATCTACTGGGAAGGCTAAGGCAAGAGGATCCCTTGAATGCAGGAACTCAAGGCTGCCTTTAGCTATGATCGTGTTACCGCATTGTAGCCTGGGCAACAGGGTGAGACCCTCTCTCTAAAAAACTAAATTTTGTTTTAAGGAAGGTACACTGAGAGTTCTGAGCTAAAATTTCTTGTAGAATGAAATAAGGGTGAATAATATGCATTGGCATATAATTAAGGTGCCTAATTGTATAATGTAATGAGACATTCAAAGAAAAGGATAAATCTCCGAGAATGAGAAGAACTACAATAAAATTTATAAGGGAATTTTAGATTCTCAAGATTACAAGAGTCTTCAAAAGTCCAGTCAATTTATTTTGAAGTTGGCTGTGCGTAAGAGCTATCTTAGGTTGGTTTGTTGTTAGTTTTTATGAAACACAGATTTCTAGATGTCTTTGCTCCTTTAAATATTCTGATTCTAATTTATTAGGGCAAATTTCACCACCCTTCAATTCAGTGCTCACCTTCTCCAGATTTCATGCTGTTGGCTCCCCAATTGCTTTAAAATCTGAAACATGTTTCAAAGGCTATTTTTTGACCACTGTCAAACAAAATATAATGTACCTTGTTGAATTATGTAGAGAGATTCTCTGAAAAAGGATCCGATATTTAGTTTCTACTAAATTTTCACCATGTTTATTTTCACAACAGTAAAAAAAAATGTAAAAAGGATAAGAAAAAAAAAATTCCAGATAATTAGAACAACAAAAGAGAGGCACTCATCCATTCATTCACAGCAAATTTATTAAGCACCTACTATTTATCAGGAACTAGAGATGCTATGGCTTTTTTTCTTAACACTGGGTAAAATAGTGTAAAAGTTAGGATTCTTTCAGAGTAAGCTGCAAGTGTTGAACTGCAGTTACAAAATTATTTATTGGTAAAACCAAGTCCTAGGTAATGGAAAACAGCTACATTTTATTAAGCAAACAAGCCTAGACTTGTATTGTTAGAAGGAATTAAAATTGATTTGATTGAGAAAAGTCAAATGGTATTGAAATTATAAGAATAATGTAATTTTGTGCATCTTAAAATTTAAAAAGCCAATTTAGGACATTGCCATCTTGCTTTATTTATTTATTTTTTATTATTAGCATGATGGTTCATTTCACTTGGAGATTTTGCACCACTAAGTTATTTTAAAATCCTTATATATTTTTATTTTAACAAATTTAATATTTAGTTTTAAATGCAATTTAAAAAATTATAGTTGATATATATTTATGTGGTACAAAGTGATGTGATTCTTGAATACAATGTGGAATAATTAAATCAAGTTAATTAATATGTTTATCACTTCAAATAGATATCATTTTTTGTGGTGTATTCTCAGTGATTTTGAAATGCACAATGCAGTACTATTTACTATATCTACCACAGTATGCAATGGGTTTCAAAGTAAACAAACAACTTCCTCCTAATTGAGGCATTGTACCCTTTGACAATTATCTCCCTAAGCCCCTCATTTCTCTCTACCCTCAGCCACTGGTGACCACCATTCTACTTTCTGCCTCTTTGAGTTCAATTTTTTTAGGTTCCACATATAAGTAAGAAAAACGTTGTGCTTGCCTCTCTATCTCTGGCTTCTTTCACTTAGTATAATGTTCTCCAATTCCATTTACTTTGTTGCAAATGACAAAATTTCCTTCTTTTGTAAGGCTGAATAGTATTCCATTGTGTATATATTTCTCATTTTCTTTATCCATTTATTTGCTGATGGATAGTAAGATTGATTCCATAACTTTGCTATTGTGAATAGTGTGTCAATAAACATCAGAGTGCAAGCATCTGTTTAACATACTGATCTCAAATCCTTTGAGTAAATACCTAGAAGTTGAATTGCTGGATTATATGGTGATTTTATTTTTACTTTGTTGAATAACCTTCATAAGGTTTTTCATAATGGCTATACTAACTTACTTTTCCACCAACAGTATACATTTTTCCTTTTCTCCACATTCTCACCAACACTTATTATCTTTTGTATTTTTGATAACAGCCATTCTGACAGGTGTGATTTAATACCTTATTGTGTTTTTAATTTTCTTATCTCTAATGATTAGTAATACTGAGCATTTTTTCATATATCAGTTGGCTATTTGTATCTCTTCTTTTGAGAAAAGTATATTCAGGCCTCTTGCCTGTTTCATAATTGGATTATTTGTTTTCTTTCTATAGAAAAGAGAGAAAATAGAATTGTTGAGTGTTTTATATATTTTGGATGTTAATCCCATATCAGATGCATGGCTTGCCAAAATTTTCTTCTAATCCTTAGGTTATATCTAAACTCTATTAATTGTCTTGTCTGTTGTGGGGAAGCTTTTTATTTAATGTAATCACATTCATCTATTTTTGCTTTTGTTGTCTGCAACAAATCAAAAAAAATTACTGCCCAGACTAATACTGTGCAGTTTTTCCCCTATGGTTTCTTTTCGGTATTTTACAATTCCAGGTGTTATGTTTAGTCCATTTTTAGTTGATTTTTGTATATGGTGTGAGATAAGGGTCCAATTTCATTCTTCTACATATGGATATCTAGTTTTCTAAACACTATTTATTAAATAAACTGTCCAATTGCCAATGTATACTTGTCACTTTTGTCAAAAGTCAATTGACTATACATGTGTGGGCTCATTACTGGGCTCTCCATCCTGTTCCATTGAAAGATGAGTGTAGGTTTATGTCAGTACAATGCTGTTTTAATTACTATCGCTTAGCAATATAGTTTGAAATCAGGTAGTGTAATACCTCCAGATTTGGTCTTTTTGCTCATGATTGCCTTGTCTATTTGATTTTTTTTATGATTTTCTGCAAATTTTAGGATTATTTTATTCTATTTCTATGAAAAATAACATTGGAATTTTGATAAGGATTACAAGGAATCTGCAGATTATTTGGGGTAGTAAGGACAGGTTTGCAACATTAATTCTTCCAATCCATGAACACTGGATATTTTTCCACTTATTGCATCTTTGTTAATATTATTAATTAATATTTTATAGTTTTCAATATACAGGTCTTTCACCTTTTTGGTTAATTTTTTTCTTAAGTATATATTTTTTAGCTGTTGTCCTTGGAATCTTTTCCTTTTCTGGATAGTTTATTGTTAGTCTACAGGAGTGCTACTAATTTTTATGTGTTGATTTTGTGTCCTACACCTTTACAGTATTCATTTATTAGTTCTAACAGTTTTTGATGTGAAATCTTTAAGGTTTCCTATATATAAGATTATGTCATCAGCAGTGACAATTTCACTTTTATCTTTCCTACTTTCATGCCTTTTATTTATTTATTTATTTCCCTTGATTGCTCTGGCAAGGACTTCCAATACTATGTTGAATAGAAGTGGTGAGACAAAGCATTCTTGTCTTGTTCTGGATCTTAGAGGAAAGGATTTCCATTTTTCACCATTGTGTATTATACTAGCTGTGAGCCTATCATTTATGGCCTTTGTTGTGCTGAATTACATTCCTTGTATACATAATTTGTTGAATTTTTAAAAAAATCATAAGAGGATTTTAATTTTGTACAGTGCTTTTTCAGCATCTAATCAAATGATCACATAATGTTTGTCTTTCTTTCTTTCTTTTGTTTTTTTTTTTTTGAGATGGAGTCTTGCTCTGTCACCCAGGCTGGAGTGCAGTGGTGCAGTCTCGCTCACTGCAAGCTCCGCCTCCCAGGTTCACGCCATTCTCCGGCCTCAGCCTCCCGAGTAGCTGGGACTACAGGCGCCCGCCACCAAGCCCAGTTAATTTTTTGTATTTTTAGTAGATACGGGGTTTCACCGTGTTAGCCGGGATGGTCTCGATCTCCTGACCTCGTGATCCACCCGCCTCGGCCTCCCAAAGTGCTAGGATTACAGGCGTGAGCCACTGCGCCCAGCCGGTTTTTGTCTTTCATTCTGTTAATGTGATGTATCTGTTAATGTCCTTTACTCAATTTTTTTTTTTTTTTTTTTTTTTTTTTTTTTTTTTTGAGATGGAGTCTGGCTCTGTCACCCAGGCTGGAATGCAGTGGCGCGATCTCAACTCACTGCAAGCTCCGCCTCCAGGGTTCACGCCATTCTCCTGCCTCAGCCGCCCGAGTAGCTGGGACTACAGGCATCCACCATCATGCCCGGCTAATTTTTTGTATTTTTTTCATAGAGAGGATTTCACCGTGTTAGCCAGGATGGTCTCCATCTCCTGACCTCGTGATCCGCCCGCCTCAGCCTCCCAAAGTGCTGAGATTACAGGCGTGAGCCACTGCATCCAGCCGTCCTTTACTCTTTTAATGTAATTGATCTGCATATATTGAACAATACTTTTATCCCAGGGATGAGTCTCACTTAATAATGGTGAACACTGTTGTTTTAATGTGTTATTGAACTTGACTTTTGCTAACATTCTGTTGAGGACTTTTGCATCTATTTCTAACAATGATCTTGGCCTGTAGTTTTCTTTTCTTGTTCTCTTCTTGTCTGGCTTTTGTAGTATCAGTGTGATGCTGGCTTCCTAAAGAGAGTTTGGAAGTATTCCCACCTCTTCAATTTTTTCAGAATTTGTGAAGGATTTATACTAGTTGTTTAAATGTTTGGTAGAATTCATGAGTGAAGCCATCAGACTCTTGGCGTTTCTTTGATGGGAGACTTTAAATTACTGATTCAATCTCCTTACACATTGTTGGTCTGTTCAGATTTTCTATTTCTTCATGATGCAGTCTTGGTAGGTTGTATTGGTCTAGAAATTTATCCATTTCTTCCAGGTTATCCAATTTGGGGGCCTATAATTGTTCATAATAGTATCTTATACTTTGTATTTCTGTGGTATAAGTTTCAATGTCTCTGCTTTCATTTCTGATTTTACTTGAGTCTTAACTCTTTTTGCCCATTAGTCCAGTTAAAAGTTTATCTTAAAAAAAAAAAAAAAAACTTTAGTTCCATTGATCTTTTGTGTTATATTTCTGCTCTAATCATTATTTTTTTTTTCCTCCTGCTCATTTTGGGCTTAGTTTGTTCTTCACTTTTATATTTCCTTGAGGCATAAGATCAAGTTGTTTATTCTTCTTTTTGATGTAGGCATTTATTGCTATAAACTTTCCTCTTAGAAGCTTTTGCTGCATCTCATAAGTTTGAATATGTTGTGTTTCCACTTTTGTTTTTCTCGAAATATTTTCTAATTTCCCTTTTATTATTTTTTGTTTACCCATTTATCAGGAGCTTTTTAAAAATTTCCATGTATTTTTGAATTTTCCTAGCTTCTTACTGTTATTGATTTCTAGTTTCATACCACTGTGGTCAGAGAAGGTACTTGATGCAATTAGATTGACCAAGACTTGAATTGTGGATGAACATATAATCTATCCTGGAGAATATTCCCCATGTGCTTGAGAAGAATATGTATTCTGTTGATTGATGGAATGTTCCATTTACGTCTGTTAGGCCTGTTGTTCAAGTTGAATTTTACTTATTAATTTTCTGTTTGGGTGGTCTGTCTATTATTGAAAGTGGGGTATTGAAGTTTCCTACTGTTACTGTAGTATATCCTCTTTTCAGACCCTCTAATATTTGCTTTCTATATTTAGGTGCTCTGTTGTTGATGCATATACATTTATAATCATTATAACCTTTTGAGGAATTGACCCCTTTGTCATTATATGATTTCCTTCTTTGTCTCTTTTTACAGCTTTGACTTAAGGTTTATTTTGTCTGAAATAAGTGTAAGAGTTAAAAAAGAGGAAAGAAACATGAAAAGTGACTCAATAGTCAAAGACAGGTTTATTTGGGGGAATAAACCTGAGAGGGGCTTCTGGCTGACTTCAGTCAGGAGCCCTCTCTCTTACAGACTAAGAGTATATATTGGTTTTAGGGTGAGGGGGGCTTATGATAAGCTTGGAATGTTTCTGTATTGGGGAGAATTTTATAGCAGGGTTAGAATATCTCTGGGCAGAGGGGAGGTTATCTTGGGGCTGACATCTTTTTGGCTGGAAGGGAGGTTATCACAGGGCTGGCATGTCTCTGGTAGGGGGTGTTATTTGTGATTTATGGTCATGCTGACCTTAGCCATTAGGCTGATGCCCTTTGGATTTAGGCAGTTTTTCCTCAAGGTGAAACTTAAAATGGCAGTACTTATCCAAGATGGTGATGCTCCTGCTTTGTCAATAAGGACAGCTACTTGTACTCTCTTTTGGTTTCCCTTTGCATGGAATATCTTTTTCCATCTTTTTAGTTTTAATTTATGTGTATCCTTAAAAGATAGGTGACTTTCTTGTAGACAATACAGAGTTGGGTTTTATTTTTTTATACACATTCAGTTTGCCTTTGTCTTTTTAATGCAAAATGTATTACATTTACATTCAAAGTACTCTTGATCCTTATTTGATCAAGAGTACTTTGTAGTCAGTAAGGACTTATTACTTATCAAATAAGGATCAAGAGTACTTTGTAGTAAGTAAGGACTTACTACTCACATTTTTAAATTTTTTCTTTGTTGGTTGGTCAATATTTAAATTTTTTCTTGCTCGCTTCCTTTGTGATTGATGATTTTCTGTAGTGGTATGCTTTAAATACTTTCTATTTTGTTTAGTGCCTCTACTATAGATTTTTGCTTTGTGGTTACCATGAGGTTTACATATCACATCTGATACGTATAACAATCTATTCCAAGCTGACACTAACTCAACTTTAATTGTATACAATTATATGCTTTTATTTCTCACTCCAACATTGTATGCCTTTGATTTTAGAATTTATAGTTTATTACAATATATAACCATTGACAATTTATTTTAGCTGTGGTTATCATTAATAGTTCTTTTAACTCTTTTACTAGGACTAAAATTGTTTTACACATCACCATTACAGTCCTAGAATACAGAAAGTTCCCAACTTAACAATGGTTTGACTTACAATTTTTTGACTCTTTGGGTTTATTGAGACATAACCCAACATAATTCAAGAGCTCATTATGACTTATGATGAAGATATGGTTTATATTGAATGTGTATCACTTTTGCACTATTATAAAGTTGAAAGTCTTTGTAATCTTGTGTCTTTGCATTGATGTCTGTGTGCTTGAGGAGACAGCCAACTTTTTTTGCTTTTACTGGTGTTTTTTTGTTTGTTTTGTTTTGGTTTGGTTTGTTTTAAGGTCAGCGGTAGACCTTCATTATTTAGTGATTCTGGATGGGCCAGCTGATAGCAAATCTTGGCAGGCAAAACTTGCTTTCAGATTCTCTAGATAGTTGAACTGCTAAGTTTGGGTGGGGCAGCTTGCTGGACTCTGCAGTCATGCTGAGCTGCTAGATAGGCACTGCAATCACTGCATATCAGGTTGGGCCACAGGGTGTACTTCCTGGCCAGATGGTACAACTATTTGAGTTCAGCAATTGGATAGGGTTGCAGGAGGGATTCCACGGTAAGGTAGAGTTGCTGATTGGGATGGACAGGACCAGATGCTTTGCTCAGTAGAAATGCATGGTTGAGGTTTACCCCTCTTCCTATAAAGAACCTTGAGGCAGGTTTGAGGCTGAGCTGAGTACTGTTTAAATTCCTAGATGTCGTGCCACTAGCTTGTGCTCTTTGCCGTAATCTGCTGTGACAGTTGCTCTCTCCCTGGGAGAGGTCTGGGTGTGGGTTTTGAGATGATACTGAGTGCTGTTAAACTCTCAGGTGTAGCTAACTAGGCCCTGCTCTTTCCCATACTTTGCTGTTGTGTTTGTTTCCCTTCCTGGGCACGGCCCTGGGGCAGGGTCGGACGCTTGTCCTGGAAACTAGCTGTCTAGGGATTCAAGCCAGGTAGATCTTCCCTCCTCTTCTGGAAGCAACCAACTCAGCTTTGTGTGTCGGCTATGCTGTTAGTTGATACCTCTGATTGGGTGCCACTGCTGGCAAGTACACACAGCTGCCACCAAGATCTCCATGCTGGTTGCTGTGCTTTCCACCTTTCTGCTTTGTTTCTACCTCACTCCCAGATCGTCTAACCATGCCATTTCCCTATGCATTTCCTTTAAGGTGAGATGGGAGTGGGCTTCCTGGAAAGCAACTCAAAATGCTAAAGGAATCTGTGTGTTTGCTTCTGGTTCTTTCTTTCTGTAGAAATCATGAACCCTGGAAAATTCTCTCTCTATGGCACTATGCAGACTTGGAAAAAGAAGAGGGGTACACAGTCAGAGTGAGACTGTTTCTCCTATCGGTTTCATGTGATTTTTATTCCATTCTGTGGACCACAGAACAGACTCAAGTTTATTTGCAATTTTGGAGGTTTTTACCAAGGTATTCTTATCTGTGGATAATTGTTGGTTAAACTTTGTGGCATGAGAGTGAAGCCTGGAATGTCCTATTTTGCTATCTTCATATCACTGCCATCTTCCTTTAATTATATATTTTGCAAAGGCTTTTTGGCACACTATATGTCTGTCGGAGAGGGGAAAATTGAAATTTTTAAATTTATTTTATTTCAATTTAGGGTAAAATTGCTGCCTTAAAAGATTCTAGAAAAATAACAAAATAACTAATGAATGCCGAATAATATTTGCATATTTTAAAGTACTACTAAAATTGTTTTGTGGCATTTCAATGGTGCAATATATAATAGAATATGTAGGAAAATATAAGATGCTTCCAAAATAAAAATCTTCTGTGAGGAATGAGATATGTTGAGCCTACTCCCTATTATTCTGAATACATAAATCCATGATATCAACATCCCCCCTTCTCTTTGGAAACTCTGATCTGCCTTTGAAGTCCACTTGAGGGCAAACTTGTTCCTTGTCTTACCTTTGCACACTAAAACAAAAAATTCGTTATAGATTTGATTTAGCTCATATTGAAAGAGATGCATCACCTTTTGAAATGGATTAATCTTTCAATAAAAAGACCAATCACTTTCAGAATGAGATATAGTTCAGTCTCTATTAAATGAAATACATTATTCACTTAGTAATATCTATCACTTGTTAATTAAGATACTACATTTATGCCCTAGGCTCAGATCATATATATAATCTATTAAATATATCAATATTGGATAAAACAAATAATGTTAAATGAATGTTTCAATAAACAACATTATTAAAAAATATTAGCATTTTAGTAATTTTCAATTTTAGTTTCCTCAAGGAAAGTGAGCTGCTTAGGTTTCATTTATTTACTTAACTTTTTTTATTTTTTGAAGATAGAAAGATAATACAACAATGATTTTCTTGAAAACTTGCAGGAACCATGATTCCCAGTTGTTATTCTTGACAAAGAGTAAATTATTATAAATGAGTTTGACTTAAAATAACACAATTTTTTTAATATCCTTATTAGAATTTGAAGACATTTTATATATAAGGCAACGGGAAAATTAACTGCTCTTCTCGGTGCCATAAAATTAGAAAAGCATTTTCTATGTTTGTTGTTTTTGTATGAACTTTTTGGTACTTTCTTTATATGTAATCTGGCGTCCTAGCTCCCCATAATATATGTTTAACAAGTCATGTACTAAATAAAAAGTGTTACACTAACTAATTAATCTGGATAAAGGACGCTTAGGTTTTGCAACCTTAGTGTTGTAAATTAGTCAGTAAATACTTAGTTTTCCATGGCTATCTAGATTTTAGGCAAAAACAAATGGTTTGCTTAAGCCAGATTTTCAGATTACATGCAGCAAACTTTGAAAGGCTAAGTGTCCTTTATCCAGATTTAAACTAATATTGAAATTATGACAAACTCAGGATTTAAATCATTCCCTATTTTTCGGTCTTTTCTTTTTTGACATTCAGTGTTGTATTAATATTTTTGTAAAAAGTCCTGAGTTTACACCCTTTCTGAGAATTTCTCAATCACTGCAAATCTTAGCTGTCCTCCAAAAGGGACACACCCAAATAATTTACGGGAGCTCAAGTAAAACTGAACTCAAAGGCACCTGTGTTTGAAGAATCCCACAGGGACATTACTCACAGAGGTGGAGGAAACAGAAAACCATTTATTTTCATAAAAATCACAAATCTTTTCCAATAGAACTCTGTGAAGCAAACTTCAGATTTGCATTTCTAAATGCGCATGTCCTTTCTCAACCTGGCAGCACTAACAAACACCTCTAATAGCCCATTTTAACACCACTTCAAATATTTTTCAAACTCTATTTTTTGTTCCAGGTTGATTTGGAGACTACTTGGCATTTCTCAAGACCTCTGAAGTTTTCTATTCTCTTCCTTTGTGTTTGCTCCCTGTCTACTAGGATAAATTGGCTTTGTTGAATCTTTTTTCACTCACCTCCAAATTTGCATCTCTGTCAGGATTCTCTCAAATTCTGGTGGCCTAATGAGTTCTTTTCTAAACCCTGCTTTGCTTCAAAACTGCCTCAAATCACATGTTTTTTCTCTCTCTTCGTTTTTCTCTTCGTATTTTGTTATTAAAAAAGACTCTTTCTAAATGTGTGTTTCTACCTTGCTTGCATTCTATATTCTTTATCTGTAAATTTTACAATTTATAGAAAACATCATTTTCCCCCCTCAGCTTCTCGGTTTAATCAACAGAGCAATTTTACATGTATGTTTTTATCATTTATACTATTTTTCTTGTAGTTTTTCAGAAACACTTATTATTCTCTTATGGTCATGTAAATATGAGTTAACCAGAATAACCTAAAAAGCAATTGTACTTTTTCTAGGATTTATTTTAAATGCACAATTATAGATTACACAAAATGTGGTTAAAAATTAAAGAACTGATATTTGTGGATGGTTGGTTGAGTAGGGCTTGTTATATTACAATCTCTAAATATGTGGACAGGCACAGTGTTATAAATTAGTCAGTAAATACTTAGTTTTCTATGGATTTCTAGATTTTAGGCAAAAATAAATGGTTTGCCTAAACCAGATTAGAAGTTATGACTCATATAAAAGTTACAAACGAAATTGTGGAATTTACTAGTTATATATAGTCTAATATTCCTTTTAAAATTTCTCCATTTGTCTCAACTTACCTTTCAGACAATCTTCTGAAATTCTGCTTCTCTCCCTATATATATGTGAAATTTACCACCAATGCCCTGATTATAGAGGTTTCCTATCTTCCATTAATGCAAACACCCCAGCATATCCTTCCTCACATCAATAACCATCAACGCGACTAGCTCCTTTTATCTTGTCCTAAGGAAAATAATTTCATAATGAAAAAATTACATTTTCTAATTTTTATAGTATTTTTGCAAGGTTTTGCTTTCTATAAAGATAAAAAATAGACAATTAAGGATGCTAAAGAAAGAAACATCAGCAAAGGCAAATATGCCTCAAGGGAAAATGAAAACACCTCTGAATTTTAGATTAGAAGTCACTGGTGACAATTTGTAGTGTAAATTCTATAAAGTGGTGGCAGGAACAGTCCCATTCGAAAAGGTTAGGCAAGAATAAGTGGCACCGAAATGGAAGAAACAGGAACAGCAGGTTAGAAAAAGGCACATTGTTTCTTCTTTTTTTTCTTAAATTTTTAATTAATAAAGGAAATGGCTTGTTGGGAAATAAAATGAGAAATGATTGTAGAGGAAAGTAATGGCAATTATCTGTTAAATATTATATTAAGGGAGACAATCACCATTCAAGCATAACTGAAATATGTTTTTCAGAAAGAGGACTAGAAATAATGAAAGAATATGGTTACTGTTGATTTAGAGTAAAATAAACAAAATTTTGCTAGAAAAATATACTTATTCATTTACTCATTTGTTCATTCATTGACCCAACAGGCATGTATTCATGTATTAGGATACCTGAAATTTCTACACATTAGAAAAGGAAAAATGAATAAAGTGTAGTTTTGGCCTTCAAGTTAGCATATCTTTGAAAGGAGAAAAGCATGTAGGTAAAGAAGTGGTGAATGTGCTAAAGAATTTAGCAAACTTATAAACAAAGTATGTTAATGACGATAATCACCATGGAGAGTGAGAGGTTGGAAACATCAGGCATATCTTTGCAAAATAAATTATCTTAATTTATGAGTAGGATGGGAACCTAGTAAACAGGTAGAATGAACACCCATTTACTAGACAGAAAGTATAAAAATGCCTAGGGAACAGTATGAGGAAAAGGTAGAAATAAAGCAACTTTATCTATTTATGAACAGTTTCATGAAACTTACTCTAATCACTTTGGAATCCAGAGTGGTTGATAGAGTAGTACGAACTTATAAATGTAAACAGCATCATTTGATGTTTTATTTCTACCTGATTACCCTCCCTTATTCCTATTAAAAACAGTGAAAACAGTAACTGATTATAACAGTTAATCTTAATTGTTACTGCTTGTTATGGCTATGCTTAGTACTTTTAATCTATTAATTTGTTTAATCTTTAAAACAACCCTATTGTGTGGGAATTATTTACTTCAGTTTATAGATGACAGGGCAGGACTTGAAGGCTTTAAGTAATTTACCTGAAATTTTGAGCTAGTGAATGAGAGACAGGTGGAAATCCAAAACTTTCTAGCTATCACAAAATTTTGTCTCTGTCAATATAACTTGTTTCTTTTAATGTCAATAAAGAATTTTATATTAGAAAACCAGCTTAATATGCTCCTAAGTACAATGTCGAGAAAAAGTAAACCAAGTCTACATTTTACATGCCATAAGGAAGAGCAAGTATTTTTCCTTTACTATATTTTCTAATTATAATAGTTATACATATTAGTTGTAAAATTTTAAATAATGAACTACACACATAACATATTTGTGAATATGTGTATTTGTGTTTGTGTGTGTGCATGTGTGTGTATAAACATGTTATATACCAAGGACCCTGTGAATAAATAATTATTTTATAAACAAGGGTTTAAAGTGTCTGAATAGTCCGAAAATTTCAACCTTAGATTCATGTCCATATGCAGATACATGACAATTAGAAGCTGTTCTTTACATTCTTTATGAGGATTAAAACAAAAGCAAGGTTTTAGCAACATCATAATCATCTAGGAAGCATCGGAACTTAGAATCATCTCAGAGAAAAACGATTTATTTAAATTTCTCAGCAGCTAGAAGTATCTGCTTAGCATGTTAAGAATGCAGACCATGTCAGGGAATTAGAAAAATGACTTGTTATGTCAATGAATCTCAGAGCACTGGATTGGCTAGAGCAATGCTAGTCTTAGAAACTTGTTCAGTTTCTCTCCAGTGCAACACCATTAAATTTAATTACAAAGAAAAACTTATTTTTGTTATACAAATAATATCCCCATGTAGCCTAATTTAAACTAATTGCCTACATAGTTTTCATTCCAAGGGGAAAACTAAACTAAAATAAGTGCTGACTTATTGAAAATGTCTTTAATTATATTATCACATTGAATTCCGCTTTGACCCTTCTTCAAAAGTTACTTTTAAAATAAAAAATGTTACTGTAAATTGTAGCATACCTGCAATTTGTAGAGCTTCAATCATGCCTGACCTACTTTACCAGTTTTTTTTTCTTTCTAACATAGAAAATACGTTTCTGCAGAAAAATCTCCAAGTGTCTACAATAGGACATGAATAGCTATGCTATTTTTCTTCATTATCATTTCTTGTTATTTTATTTTTTGTTGTGAGGAGAAAAACCTACCTATGAATCTGGAGGTGACAGAATAACCAGTATCTGGCCTTGGGGATGAAGGGATTTTTGCATACAAGCCTGCCTAAGGACTAGACAGTGTCAAATGTACCCTTCTATAGAAACCTGTGGTGTAGCAACACCAGAACAAAGGGCTGGGCTCCTGATTCCTCTCACAGCATGGAAGAAATAAGATTTTTAATTGGATTCAATGATGGCCTCACCAGAGCCTTGTCACTAGCTTTATAAGGAGATAGTTCTTAAGCGACATCAGTCAAGCAGGCTAGAGGGCATCCTAACCCATCATTAACTCAAATCTTGATGACTGGCTAGAAGAAGCACTCCTGAGACAGCAATAGAATGGAAAAACGATGCTGCCTGCACAGACAGCTGTAATGTCAGACATTCCGTTGACTTCTTTCTCAATTTCCTTTTTAATTCTGGAGTGGACGAGAGGACCCACATTTTCTCACTCTTGATCCTCATGCAAGAAATATAGCTTCTTTGAAAGGTAATTATTTAAGGACATGCATAGTAATGTAGCATACTTTAGACTCCCCAGAATTGTTATTTCTCCAGCTGTATGATGGAAATATACAAGAAGATGAAGCTCTTAGGAGACTGGGGAGGGCTCTGGATAGTGCTTCTTCAGCTTCAGCTCTATTTCGCAATGCACCTCCCACCCTGCTTTTAAAAAGTCAGGTTACAGTTTAAGGTTTGTTTCATCAAAATGCCATGAAGTTCAGAACTGTCAGAGATTATGTTCTCATACGCTACTCTTTGCAATCTGCTTTCTGAAAATCTAATTTCTTTGTCTAACAGAGAAAAAGAAGTTTTTCAAATTTTAAGTGGTAACAAAGTTTCTCAACCTCAGCAATAATGACATTTTGGGTGAGACAATTCTTTGTTGTAAAGGGGTTGTATTGTGTATGGTAGGATGTATAGCAGCATCCCTGGCTTCCAACTGCTAGATGCCAGTAGTATCCCCCTTCTCCAGCTGGGCAACCAAAAAAAAAGTCTTTATACAGTGCCACATGTCCCCTGGAGGGTAAATTTGTCCCCATTTGAGAAGCATGGAAATAAAACCAACTACTTTTTTTCCCCATATTTCAAGTTACTTAGTTCTAGCATGTGGAAAGGTCAAGTCGATTAGATCTTCAACATAAACATCCCTTACCAGCACTCTTAACCTGAATGCTCTATGTGAAAAGAAGAGAATGATTCAATTAAGCACAGTGAAGAATTTGTACTTAGTAGACTGTGTGTAAGTAGAGGAATAAATCAACCCATAGACAATGATCATGAGAAGGCAACAAACACAATGTCCTCTGAATAGTCTTCTCCCTGAATTTGATAAGGCATTCACAAAATTCTACAGTGGGAAACCAAATAGGTGCTATTGAGAGGTGAAGCCAGCTGGGCTTCTGGGTCAGGTGGGGACTTGGAGAACTTTTTTGTCTAGCTAAAGGATTGTAAATGCACCAATCAGTGCTCTGTGTCTGGCTAAAGGTTTATAAACACACCAATCAGCACTCTGTAAAAACGGACCAATCAGCACTCTGTAAAATGGACCAATCAGTGCTCTGTAAAATGGACCAATCAGCAGGATGTGGGAGGGGCCAAATAAGGTAATAAAAGCTGGCCACCCAGGCCAGCAGTGGCAACCTGCTCAGGTCCTCTTCCATGCTGTGGAAGCTTAGTACTTTTGCTCTTCACAATAAATCTTGCTGCTGGTCACTCTTTTGGTACACACTACTTTTATGAGCTATAACACTCACTGCCAAGGTCTGGGGCTTCCATCCTGAAGTCAGTGAGACCGCGAACCCACTGGAAGAAACAAACAACTCCAGATGCGCCACTTAAGAGCTGTAACACTCACTGCAAAGGTTTGTGGCTTCACTCCTCAAGTCAGGGAGACTGTGAACCCACCAGGAGGAACAAACAACTCGGACGCACCACCTTTAAGAACTGTAACACTCACTGAGAGGGTCTGCAGCTTCACTCCTGAAGTCAAGTGAGACCACAAACCCACCGGAAGGAAGAAACTCCAGACGCATCTGGGCATCTGAAGGAACAAACTCCGGACACACCGTCTTTAAGAACTGTAACACTACCCGCAAGGGTCTGTGGCTTCATTCTTGAAGTCAGCGAGACCAGGAACCCACCGGAAGGAACCAATTCCGGACACACTATGAGACCTCAGTCACTCAGGTGTTTAGAGCACTGCAGAGCTGAAATCACACAAATGATGGTCTTTAGACGAATGGGCACACTTAAAGAGTTGCTTCCTTACTATATCTGAAAATTTAAAGCACTATGAGAGGGGAACAAAACCTGAAATAGACATTTCCCTTGCAAAAATGAGACAGAAAAATACAAATTATATATATTTTCGATATATAATAATACTATCTTATCTTTTATGCTTGAAGAGGTAAATGTGAAAGACAAACACAAAGTCTAAACAAAAATGAACTGATAAGAATTTTTAAGAATCTGGAATCTAAATCTGTGGTAGCATTGGCATCAAGAGAAATAGATGTACATACCATCTACTCTATTAAAATCTTGCTTGAAACTTTGCATTTAAAGAAGGCTTGTGTCTTTTCCGTGGAAAAATGGGAGTAGGGATTGGACTGCCTAAAATTCCTTCTAGCTTTACATTGTTATGTTATGCTGTTTATTCTTTAATGAGGTAGGTACATTTCTGTTATGTGTCATGTTTATGTGCTAGTTTCCCAAATGCAGTCTAAAGATATCTATCAGAAATTTCATAGTTTTTGCCATCGTCAAAAGATTAAAAGGCCAATGATAAGGCCAACAATTGGCTTTTGGAAGCAAATTCTTACATTTTTTTCCCGCAGCGTTTGTTGACAAACACATACAATTTTTTTTTTTTTTTTTTTTGCAGGGGAATAACCCACAAAAATATTTTTCTGTATTTAAAACGTTTATAATTTGCTGGAAAAGTAGGCAAAGATCAATTTGTTATTCTCCCAGGTTTCATTTTGTAAGCAGAATTGTTACTTTTTGTTTTATTTATTCATTTATGAGATGGAGTCTTGTTCTGTCACCCAGGTTGGAGTGCATTGGCGCAATCTCAGCTCACTGCAACCTCTACCTCTCAAGTTCAAGTGATTCTCCTGCCTCACAAGTAGCTGGGATTACAGGCATGTGTCACAACACCTGGCTAATTTTTGTATGTTTAGTAGAGACAGGGTTTCACCCTGGTCTCAAACTCCTGACCTCAGGTGATCTGCCTGCCTTGGCCTCCCAAAGTGCTGGGATTACAGGCATGAGCCACTGTACTGGCTTTGCTGCTTTATTTTTATTTGATCACCAAAGCAAGGATTTTAATAATTTTTATAAGAAAATTCATGACCATATTTGAGTATACAATCAAAAGCTAATTCTAATGTGTTCCTAAGACTGAGAGGCACATGGTGAGTTATTACAGACTCACAGCAGCCTAATTTTAAATTTGGTATAATAAAAAATGACCACAGGTATGACAAAAATTTATTGGATTACTATACTTCTAAATTTTAATTTTGTAGAAAATTTGGCAGGAGAGTATGGTCACATGGTGTTAAACACTCTGTTCAGTTTTGATAATGACTGTCGACTTGATTTTTGACAGTGTGATGTGAAAAGTTCTGTTACAGAGAATTAGCTTCATAGAGAAAGGTAATGTTCATAAATTTGCTAACTGATATTATTTTATTGCTTTGAAGACTGATATTCAGGGTTTATCCACAAAGCCTATGCAGCACAAGAAGTAGTAGAATTGTGTTTCTTAAAGTGACTCCTGCCAACTCCAGCCAGCTAGGATGAACTCTAAGCTTAAGAAAGTACTTAGATCAGCAGAAGCATTTGAATCATTGTCTCACTGCCAAGAGCATGCCAACTAAGATGTTCTTTGTGTAATCTCCTTATTTTTGTTGTAAACAGTATTGTTCTATGCATAGAAGAGAAATGGTTTCTATTTGATTCATTTGTATGCTTCCTTGAATGAGCAATTCACGTTAACTCATTTAACTGCTATATATAATGAATATTATGCCTCTAATAGGTATGAGAAAACTGAAGCTTAGAATGGTCGAATACCTTAACCAAGCTAGTAAACTAATGAGGCAAACTGAAATTTCTTAACCGGATTGTTCTCACTCCAAGCCACATTTTTCACCATACTCTTCGAAAACAAAAGAATTTAAGTAGTCTGTATTATTTATTCATGACTTGTCTAAACTAAACACAGTCTTGTTCCTTTTGTCCATCTATAAGTGAGATATAAAACTGAAATAAAGACATTCTTTTTACCTGAGGAGTCAAGGTAATTGTCATAGCTCCACTTAGAAAGCTTTTAGTGACACTGGTTGACCCAGGCAAGGATGGCTTTTAAATCTAGGGGTATTTTAAGTATTATGTGTAAGTTCCCATCACCTTTTGAAGACTACCAAATTATTTTTTTACAATAAATATTTACTATAATAAATATTCTGCTAAAAGTCATATTTCCAATTTTTGAGAAATTAAAACAAACTTTTTTTTTTTTTTTGAAACAAGGTCTTGCTATGTTGCCCAGGCTGGAGTGCACTGGTATGATCTCAGCTCACCACAATTTCTCTACCTCTCTACTCAAGTGATCCTCCCACCTCAGCCTCCTGAGCAACTGGGACTATAGGTGTGTTCCACCACTCCTCACTAACATATATATATTTTTTGGGTAAAGATGGTCTTTCACCATGTTGCCCAAGTTGTTCCTGAACTCCTGGGCTCAAGTGATCCACCCACCTTGGCCTCCCAAAGTGCTGGGACAAAACAAATCTTACAAGTAATTATATATTGGTATGCATATATCATCCCTGGCCACTTTCTGCTCTACTTCTTCAGAGATCTTATTTACATGATTTGCTCCAATGAGTTGTTTAATAATTAAGAAAAGAGTATATTTGGAATGTTTAAGGCATTTGAGCTGAGGAATATTGAAGGACTCATGACAGTGTGGGGTGTGGACAAAAGCATGGACTTTGAGGCCAGATTGATCCGGATTTGAGTTCTGACCCAGACTCCTGCCTTGTAAATTAGAGTTTAAAATACGTATTGTACAGATTTGAGTGAGATAATTCTGAATATGAGACTGCTTTGCTGTGTGCTTGGCACATAGTACACTTTCAATAGATGACATTAGATGTGATGACAGGACAATTATAAAAAACTTACCTTTAACATTGATTTTCTCTTTTATTTGCATTTCTAGCTAGATTATAGAAAGAGCACATTTCAGACTTCAAATAACATGAATGAAAGCCAGAGATGACTACTACTCCTTGTGAAGATTTTTGGAATACCCTTTTAACTATCTTCCTACTTCCGTTCCTTGTCCTTCTGCAGTTTATTCTCCACCCAGCAGCCAAAAAGATCCTTTTAATCACAAATATGATTATGTAATTCCTCTGCTGAAAGGCTCTGAATGCTTCCCTGTCTCCCATGAAGAAAAAACTTAACTATACTATTGGTGGAAATAGTGCAGCCATTATGGAAAACAATATGGAGGTTCTTCAATGAAACAGAACTACCAGGTGATACAGCAATTCTACTTCTGGGTATTTATCCAAAAGAACTGAAATTAGGATCTTGAAAAGATATTAGCACTCCCATGTTCATTGTGGAACCATTCACAATAGCCATGATGTGGAAATGGCTTAAATGTACATCAATAGATGAATGGATTTTTTAAAATGTGGTATAGACATACAACAAAATATTACTCAGACTTCAGAAGGAGGAAATTCTGTGATATGAGCCAACATGGATGGACCTTGAAGACATTATGCTAAGTGAAATAAGCCAGTTACAGAAGGCCAAATACCATATGTTTCCATTTATGTGAGATATTTAAAATAGTCAATTGATAGAAGCAGAGTGGGGGCTGAGGGGAGGGGGGAAACAGGAAATTGTTAATAAGTGGGTATATAATTTCAGTTATGCAAGGTAAATAAGTTCTAAGGATTTTCTATAAAATATTGTGCTGATAGTTAACTATACTGTATTATACACTTAAAAATGTTTAAGGAGGTAGACTGCATGTTAAGCGTTCTTGCCACAATAAAATTTTTAAATTACTTTATTTATAATAAAGTCTTTGTGATTGCCTCTAAGGCTATTGCTACACACAGTCACACTCTTATCTCAGGGCCTTGGCAAGCCATTTTCTCTCTGCCTAGATGTTCTACCCCAATATTCTGGTGGTTTCCTATTTCCTCACTTTCAAATTTTGCTCAAATACTATTATCCCAATGAAGCCTACTTTCAGTATCCATTTATGATTGTAACTCAGCCTCTTATAATCCTTATGCCCTGGCATTCCTCATACCTCAGCAAAACACAATTTTTTATTGTTTTTTCATATAACATCATCATAATCCATATCACCTCTAATATACTATATAGTTTTATTTATTTCATGTTTTTTACTGTCTACCTTCTTCTGTGGGTCTAGGTCAAAGCAAGAAACTTTAAGGTCATGATGGAGTAGGGTAAATATTAGAAGTAACAGCTAGTCTTGCTCCATGACATATTTTCTGAACAAGAATGCAGAATGGCATAGATTTGCTTAACAAAATTTATAATCACTTCCAAAATAGTGAACATTCATGTTCTTAGAAAAAGGTACCTATAGCATCCCTGATTATATGATTCTTAAAGGCTGGAGCATGCCTTACCTTTTTCTGTATTCAGAGTCTATTTGAACATACTAGTACTATTAAATTAATATATAAAATGGACAAATAAATGTTCGACAGTTCCTTAAAAGCTAGAGAAACACTTATTATGTTTCCATCCTTAAAGTCTATGCTCTGTGAGAGTACTCATAATGTATACACACACGTTACATAGTAATGTAGATGGAAAAGATACACACATACGGACACTAAGGTAAATGAATTAATTCAATGTTTGTATGCTGCTATAAAGATATTTTTATTCATATAGCTAAATGTGAGCACTTATGAAACTGAAGTAACCATTCTAAATCCAAAAATAGCATGCTTAGCATAATAACCAGCTCTGACACTTTTGCAATGAGATTAAATCATTGTCAGAAAAAGATAATGGACACAGCATGGTTCTACAACATCTTTGCCAATTAAACTGGATACAGTCCAACTAACTGATGAAATAATACTGCCTCAGAAATGACAGAAACCTTCCAGCAGGCACAAGTCAGACCATTGGTTAATCACAGCCACTTAGAGGATCAAGACCCTGGCCCCGAATGCAATTACCCAAAATCTGAAAATTGTGCTAATCATTAACATCAATTATTCTTTTCGAAGGACCTCAGGTTTTACTTTAGTTCATTTAAAGATTACCAGAAATCAGAGATTATCTCTATTTTTATATTAATATGTACCCCTTCTCCAAAGAAAGGAGCTGATACTGTTATTATCTAAACAAACCTGGTTTTCAGGTTTCACTAATATTTTTTCCACTCATTAAACTGTATGTCTTAGCTTATATGTTCTAATTGTCAAAAACTGTTCAATATCAAATAATAACTGCAAGAATATGACTCAATATGATGGTCACTAAATTTGGACATTTTGTATGTTTGTTAATTTTAAGGACTATATCCAGTAGAATGCTGAGGTATATACGATTAACACTGAGAAGCCTCTGAGTCCTAGTATCAATTGTATGTGTTCTGTGTCACAATGAGCAAGTGTTTGAACCCAGTCTATGTCATGATGATGAAAAACACTAGTTTTCAAAATAGCCCATGTGGAATTTGTGCTGTCTTAAAGGGAAATTTGGCTTGGTATAGAGAACCTGATTATCTGTATTGTTTGAAATGGACAGAAATACAGAAATCCAAAGACTGTCTATTTTGTAGGCAAATCTGATTCTTGTAGCAAAACAAAAGGTGACTACATATAATCCTAAAAGTGTGTGAAAATCTTTTATCAGTTTAAAATGTTGTGAAATGTGGATGATGACAAAAAAGTATTTTTGTATAAGCTTAACCCTAATCCAAGCACCAGCCTGAATCCTAATCACAACAGGCCAGCCCTGATGGAACGAGTTCCACTCTGGATCCCAGTGTGGATCCCAAGAACTCAGGACCAGACCCATCTTTATGGACCCAGATGCCATGTCTCCAGTCCTGCCCCTGCAGACTCAGTCTCCAGGATTTCTCATGTGGACCTTGTTGCTAGACCTGTCCGTGTGGACTCTCTTGTCAGGCAGGCCCCCATGGACCCAGGATCTAAACTTTTACCTGTAGACCTGTGATGCATGCTTGTACATATAAACCCAGGCTCCAGGCTTACCCAAGAAACATTGGCATCAGGTCAGTCCACCTGAGAAGTTCAGGAGCAAGCCCATCCATGGACCCCACCAGATGGCCTTCCCAGAATGTCTAGATGGGTTGAGGGGGGAAGGACTTTTCCTGCTGAAACCAGTCTATAAAGATGTAAGATATATCTGCTTCTTGAAAAGTGTAGATACCAATGCAACAATACAAGCATAAGGAGTAATTAGGAAAAATGTTACCACAAAAGGAACAAAATGAAGCATCAGTAACCAAACCTAAAGAAATAGAAATCTACAATTTGCCTGAGAAAGAATTCAAGATAATTGTTTTAAGGAAATATTAGTGAGCTAAAAACAAACAAAAACAGACAACCGGAAAACAATACATAAGCCAAATGAGAAGTTTCATATAAAACTAGAAACCGTAAAAAAGAATAAAACAGAAATTCTGGAGCCAAAGAACACAATAGCTGAACTGAAAAATTAAATAGAACTTCAATAACAGATTTGATCAAGTAGAAAAAAAAAAATCAGTGAGCTCAAAGACAGGTTATTTGAAATTATCCAGTTAGAGTAACAACAATAACAACAAAAATGGGAAAAATTTAAAGAAGCCTATGGAACATATGGGATATAATCAAGAGGACCAATGTTTGCATTATGACATTTTAAGAAGAAGCAGAGAAAAAAGGGGAAGGATGTTTATTAAAAGAAACAATGACAGAAAACTTTCCAAATCTGAAACAGGAAATGAACATCCAGATTTAAAAAGCACAAAAAGCCCAACATAGGTTAAATATAAGTAAATCTTTATCATTATAATCAGATTCTCAAAAGTCAAAGACAAAGAGACAATTTTGAAAACAAAAAAAGAAAAGTGACTCATTACATACAAGGTTCCCCTAAGGGAGGCTGTCGGCAGATTTTCAACAAAAAACTTTGCAGAACCAGAGAAAAAGTGGAATAATATCTCCAAAGAAAAAAAACTCTCAACAAAAATACTAAAAATGGAAAATATACCCTCTAGAAATGAAGAAAAGATAAACACATTTCCAGACAACATAGATGAACCGGGAAAACATTATTCTAAATGAAATAAGGCAGGTACCAAAAGAAATATACATCATGATTTTACTTAAATGTGGAATCTAAAAATGTTGAATACATAGAGAGAAAGTATAACTTTGGTTATCAAAGCAGGGAGGTCGGGAAAATGGGGAGATGTTGGTCAAAAGGTAAAAAGTTGAAGTTATGTAGGATAAATAAGTCTAAAAATGTAATAAACAAGATGATGATTATAGTTAATACTGTATTATATTCTTGAAATTTACCAAGAGAGTAGATTTCAGGTGCTTGCATCACACATAAAAGGTAATTATGTGAGGAGACTGATATGTTAATTTGCTTGACTGTAGTAATTATTTTACTATGTATATGTATTTCAAAACATTATGTACACCTTAAATATATAGAATTAAAAAAAAAAAACTTTCTCAGACAAACTAAACTGTGGCAGTCCGTCTGCACTACATCTCCCTTAAAGACATACTTAGGGAAGTTCAACTTGAAATGAAAGGATGTGAACTAATAACATAAAACCATATGAAGATATAAAATTCATCTGTAAGAGTAAGAATATAGTCATCTTCAGAGTACTCTTATACTATAATGATAATACAAAGCACTTTTAACTCTAAGATAAAAGGCAAATGTGTTAAACAATCACTGTAGCTACAAAAATTTGTTGCTAAATACACAATATATAAATGTTGAAATGTGTTACAGCAATATAATTTTTTAAATGTCTTCAGTTTTATATTCATCACTAGCGATAATCTTTTAATCTTCTTTCATACTTCTCAAACAATATTTAGAATTTCACCATTTCCAATTCACCTTCTACTGCAGTCAGACTTTCACCTGTAGCTTTCCATTGAGGTAGGCAAAAGTTCCCTACTACCTCCTAATCACCATGCATAATGGTCTCCTTTCAATTCTGAAAATATTTAACTTTTCTATAGCATTTTGCACTGTTGGTCATATTCTTCCTTTTGAAATTCTATCTTCTCTTGAATTGTATGGCACAAATCTTTTTCTCTTTAATTTAGGATGATTTTATCCTACTCCCCTTTCCTAGGTTCTCTTTAGACATCATCCATTGCATTTTAGTGTTCTCAGTTTATATTGTTTATATTCATTTCCTCTCTGTGCAATCTCAATTTTTCCTAGGACTTCAATTCCTATTATAAAATATTTTGACGATTTTCAATTATACTCGTCATTCTGTTGAGTGCAAGGTATTTATCAGTTTGCCCGCTGAAGAACTATACAAAAATACTGCACAGATAATTAAATTCAGATGTCCAGAAGCAGTTACTTCCCCTCAAATATGTTTCTCAACTTCTATACCTTATTTATTATGATCAAAAAAGTACTATCACCTAGGTACATAACTCAGAAAAAAATTTTTTGCTTTTAATTTCTGTGTTTATTTGCTCTCTGTGTTATGTTTTTTCATTACTATCCTATCCCATTTTACTCCTCGTGTATATTCAACCAGGCCCTAACTTCTGCCATTTCCACCTCCTTTGGATCCTCCTCTCAAATTTCAGTCTTCATTTTGTATTTCAATGCACTTCTTATAACTGCAATTATTTTTCCTCAAATATTCTCTTTGCTTCTGTTATTGATTCCCTTCAATTCACTGTCGACAACTTACCTAGAGATACTGTCTCTAGAATAAAAATCTGATTTTGTGACACTACTAATTAAAGCTTTTTAATTTCTCTCTGACATTCAGATAATGTAAAAATTCTTTATTAGGTAAACTTCAGTTCACTTCCTTTAATGTATAGTTTACATACATATATACACACACATATATAAAATACATAATATTAGATATGTTAAGAGAGGGTTTAAGAACAAGCTGGTAGAAGAAAATCACTGAAGAGATAGGATAAAATGTTTAAAGATGTTACCAGTTCTAGTTTTCTCTTAGAGATTAAGTATAATAAAAGCTGGAAGTCATATTTATGAGTTGATATCAGGAAGTCATTGTTGGCTCCATGGAATGTGGTGGTGATAAAAACCAGTAGAAGTGGCCTTCAAGAACATAAAGCTAATAGGAGAGAGGAAAAAAAAAAACAACCAAATAAGTTTTATTTACATGCTGAGAAGTAAAGTAATGGAATGCTCTTGTAGAGGATAAGAGTAGACGTTTTCTACCTTTGGTAATCAAGGGAGGATTCATAAAGGTAGTGACATTTAGATTCTGAAAGTTATCAGTATTGAAAAGGAGTTACTAATGTTTAAACCCTAGCAAAATGGAGCAAAGAGGTCATAAAAGAATGATCCTCATAAATACATGCCTATGGTAGGAACTATGCAAAGAATTCCTCAAACTACAGTATTGCAGATAGACTGCTTGCGCAAGAACAATTGCCTGACATGACTGTCTGCACCAATGCACTAACATCAACTACTGCAATAAGCATCTGTAACCAATGGTCTTTGTTTCAGAACAGCTTATGTGGACTTCTTTTTGTTGTTAAAAGTTTTCTCTTGCCTCAAGCCCCTTGGATGCATCTATGGTCTGCCATAACACATGTATCCTTGATTAGAATTCCCTATTACTCCTGAATAAACTATTTGCTTTGGACAGTTGGTCTCTCTGTCACTTATTTTAGGTTGACATAATCTGGTATCAGTGTAAGGTCAGCCAAGACAAAGGAAAAATAGACCCAAAGTTAGGCAAGTAAGTTTTTATTAACTTGCCAGCTGCCCCCTTAACACTCAGAGAGGAAGCAGCACCAAGCTTACAGAATGAGGGATTTATATTGGGGAGGGGAGTTTGAGGGAGTTCTTTGATATGGCTGCATCCCTGGGTTGTTTGCTGGTTAATTTTGCCACATATTTATTACAGGAGAGTGTAGGTAAAGTTTGTTTATGCTTCCCACGACCTCCCCCTGTGCGGTATGGATGGTTTGTAATTGGGGTTTGCTTATCACAGCAAGGTCTGATAAGCGAAGACTACTGGATTCACCGTGGTGCCTAGATAAGGGCTTAGAAATACAAAGAGGCTTAGGGGAAGGGTGGGCAGCACGGAGAAGAGTTGCAGAGCACTAGGGGGAGGGGTGAGCAGCATCAAGAAGCTTTCTTGGGGCAGTTTGTCCCTAACATTCAGATGTGGGAATCAAAGAAGACAAGCCTATTCCAGATCAGCATCCCCTGGAACCATGTGTGGTACCCACTTGAGGCCATTGTGCTCTCTGCTTCCCTGCATTGTATTTCTGCTGGATGTAAGTTCCTCTCATAAGGGAAATGATCAGATCATGGTGCCTGGAGGAGAATTCAAATAGCAGAGTTGGGATGTGGCACCCCCAAGCCCTTTTGCAGGCTCTCTAAGGCTGAGATCCTGGCTCAATACACTGTAGGAAAATAACCTCTTTTCTCCACCCCGGGTATATAATGCCCAGGCTCTCTTTTAAGTTGAGTTCTCTCCTTTTGGTTGAGCCCTCCAACTTTATATGTTTTGTAAAGGCTTAAAGGATATTGTCCTTCTGATGGTACACTTTTGGTTTTATTTTTGATCCGGTCTGGGTACCTTGTTTAAAAATTTGTTGAGCTGGGTTTTTTCCTTGTTTCTAAAAAACTTCTGAGGGTAACCATCTAATGGTGGACATTGGTTGACCAATAAGAGTTACTAGGGTGATTGCTACCAATTCATGAGCACTTTGGTCTCCAAAGATCAAGACTTCTGTGAGAAGTTAAATTGGTAATGGATAGGCAAGATTACCACTATAGCCCCTGTCAGTCTAAAGAAAATTTTCATAGAACAGGGAAACCTTGGTCACAGGTCAGTTAACTAAAGTTAAAGCCATCTTCCAAGTGAAAGATATATCCCATGCATGGCACATCGTAAAAGCAAAATACTTTACTTGCAATTCCTAATTTTCTTACAAGATTATAGAATTTCCTTTTTGCCCTCAAAGAATTTATAAGATACATAATGTGATAGTCTTAGTCCATTTCTGTTGTTACAAAGGAATATCTGAGGCTGAGTCATTTATTAAGAAAAGGACTTTTTTTTTTTGACTCATGATTCTGCAGGATACACAGGAAGCATGGTGCTAGCATCTGCTTATGGTGAGGGACTTGGATTGCTTTCACTCATGGTAGATATTGTGAAGGGGAGCCAGTATGTACAGATCACATGATGAGGGGAAGGCAGGAGAGAGAGAAGAGAGGGAAGTGCCATGCTCTTTTCAACAACCAGTTCCCATGAGAGTTGGATGAGAACTCACTCACTCTTGCAAGAGAGAATGACACCAGGCTATTTGTGAGGGTTCTTCTCCCATAACCCAAACACCTCCTACCAAGCCCCACCTCCAACATTCGTAATCAAATTTTAACATGAGATTTGGAAGCATCAAATGTCCAAACAACAGAAAGGATCATCAAATTCTAAGGCATGCAAAGATAATTGCCCCACAGGAACTCTAGACCTCAATATGTTCAAACATTATGATCCATCCTCACCTACGTGTTTGAAACTGATGGACGAATTACACCAAGGATAACTTAGAATTACAATGGCCAGTATTTGAAACTTTCCAAATGAACAAGACTAGTCTAAGAAGTACACTTGAATCCCAAGCTTCATGTATTAAGGAGAGAAAATGAGATTCTTATTTTAATTGGCACTCAGAAGGCTCAGAGAAAACAAGGTTCTAATATAAATATTTGAAAGATTTATTGTGAAAAGCAAATGACTCTTTCATTTGGAGTATACATTCACTAGTAATTTTTTTTCTCTCATGGGTAGCAGTTGCTTTTCTGTTTGTTTCATTTTTTATTTGTTGTACTGAGAACTTGATTTAAATTTTTGCTTGTCAGGGGCATGCAAGTTATTGAGCATGCATATGCAGGGAGCCAACCAATCATTTGGAAGCCCTTAGGAACATGCCCAGACAGAAATGTGGGTTGCACCCCACTCGTGTCTAGTGTATTGACTGTTGCCAATTCTCAGGTGTTGTCTAAGCCTTTCTTTCTTTGAATGACTTTGAGAGTGGCTTTGTATCATGGAAGGACTCCATATTTTTGCTCTCTCTTTGAAGTGTTTCATGAATCTATGGTTAAAGTCAAAAAAATACTTATTAGATTTGGCCTTGGATTACTTGTTAGGCATACCTTTCGTTCAGAACTTTGGTCTATATTCAGCATATTCATGATTGAGTCCAGGTATAGAGAATGCTTTTTTTGTTTGTTTGTTTACTGTATTTGTTAATTAGCTCCTCCTTGGAATCAATAATCAAATTAAAAAACAAGCTAAGTTGAAAAGATTGCCTATCAATCTAAATTGGTCTTCAAAGTATAGCTTTCTTGGGATTTTGGAGGGCTATTGTGAAACTCTTTAGAAAATAAATATATAAGACAATCTTCATTTGTAAGGCCATCTCCTTCTTCTTACCTAAATCACTAGAGACTTTTCTAATGGAAAAAGGCATTGGCTTAAATCCAGACACTAGGCCTCACCTTCGATTATTTTATCTGAACTGGACTTCCTATTTATGTCCTTCTTTGTCTCACAAATAATGGTGTTTACAGCTAAGTTCTAGGCCTTTGAGATGTAACTTTTTTACCTTATTTCATCTAACAGTTATCCCCTTGCAAGTGCAAATTTAGGGTAGCCTGGCTAGCAATTGCTCAGTATAATAAAACATAGCCAAAAAGTGATAGTCTAAATGTAATTATATATATCTAAATGTATATATATCTGCATATGATATATATATGCTTATATACAATGTTAAAATGTTCTGTCAGAGAAATAGGAAACTAACTCAAATACATTTTGGTCCCTGTGATTTGAGACAATACTTGATAAATAAAACTAGTCTTAAAATTGCTAGTAAAAAAAAATTCCTGTAAAATAAAAACAGGAATGTCTTCAGAATTAGCATTACTTATAATAAAAGCAGATATTTTTACCTAGATTTACTAGTCAAACAAGTTTGTTGTCTCCTAGATATACAAGGCCATAAAGCTATAAATCTAACCACAGCAGAATATACAGCGAAAATCAATTAATTTTTTTGCTTCTGTAACATCTTAAACACTTGTCTGATTTGTTGAAAACTAACTTAAGATGACTAACTCTGTTTTTCCTAAGAAATTCAAACATAATTGTTAAGAACAAGTAAATTATGTTAAAATAAATGGGATAAAAGTTTGCAGATGAAAATTGTCATAGTAATTGGAAATCTTTTTTTTTTTTTTTTTTTTTTTTGAGACAGAGTCTTCTTGCTCTGTCGCCCAGGCTGGAGTGCAATGGCATGATCTCGGCTCACTGTAACCTCTGCCTCCCAGGTTCAAGCGATTCTTCTGCCCTAGCCTACCAAGTAGCTGGGATTACAGGCACCTGCCACCACTCCCAGTTAATTATTTTTTTGTGTGTATTATTAGCAGAGACAGGGTTTTGCCATGTTGGCTAGCCTGGTCTCGAACCCCTGACCTCAGGTGATCCACCACCTTGGCCTCCCAAAGTGCTGGGATTACAGGTGTGAGCCACCACACCTGGCTGTAACTTGAAATCTTAAAGTCATGTTTAATTAAATAATAAATAATAGGAAATTCCTGAGTCATTTGTAAGTAACATTAATTGCTGAACGTAGGTTTTCAATGTATATAATTTGGCATCTTATTATTATATGATATAGAAAAGCTAAATATATTTGGATCTGTAAGCATAAAAATTGTTTTATGGAAACAAGCTTTTAAAAAATATGAAACATATATTCACAAAATGTTGATATAATAGTTTGAAATTGCCTACTTCCCTGATTTTCACTAAAAATTATGGTTGCTGACAGTTTAAAAATTCCAATCAATATATGATAATTGGAACTAGAAATAAAAATGGATATAAGAAAAGTAAGACTTGCTTTTGGTAAGTAAATCTAAGAGGTATGAAGAATGCATTTTGACTAAGGAAAAAAGAAATTTTTTCCCTGAAGTAAAATGACTGACTGCTAAAATTTAATAAAAAGAGAAAAAAGTATACGACAAATAATTTTAAAAATATACTGTCAAAGGTTTATAGAAGATGAATCTTATGAAAATAACTTTATCTGAAGAAAACTGGTTAGAATTAGAAGAAAATTATGTTTTTTCTAAAAAATTTGACAATTAAAAATACACTAATGCAAGACTAGAATTGAATCTTCTCTGTTAAAACAGCAAGGTTTCCTTGGAGTATTGATATTCCCTTATTAGGAAATACAGATACTCTTCAACTTATGATGAGGACACATACCAACAATTCCATCATAAGTTAAAATTATTGTAAGTCAAAAATGTATTTAATGCAGATAACCTACCAAATACCATAGCTTAGCCGGGCCTATCTTATGCATACTCAGAACACTTACATTAGCTTACAGTTGGGCAAAATTTGGCAACACAGTACACTGTAGAGTATGTACACTGATCATGTGGCTGACTAGTAGCTATGGCTCCCTGCCAATGCTTGACATAATGAGATGGTATCATAACGCTGTCTACTGCATGCATATCACTTTTGCAGCATCATAAAGTCAAACGAATTGTATGTCAAACCATCATGATTTGGGCACTGCCTATAGCAAAAGATTTTCTTTTAACTTTACCTTCCTAGTGTTATACTTTCAGGTAATTGGCCTAGGAAACAAAGATTCTGTGTTCTTTAAATATTATTTCTTTTGCTTCATGTTTTGTTTTATGAGGTCTTTGCTTGCATAAGAAAAGTGAGTCTCCTCTAAATTAAAAATTTATGGTTTTTCTACAACTATGTAACATTTCTATATTTGTATTTAAAATCTTTGGCATTTTGGAATTATTTTAAAGTGATTTCTGACCTATTTAGTCAAGTGTTTTAAATCTTTTGATATTTTTAACAAACTTCATAAAATCAAATTTTGAATTAAGTCTTTTTGACCCCAAATTAACTTTGGGAAATTTCACGAAAGCCCCTGAAAATCCACAGAGACATATTAAACCAATTAGGCTTATTTGAAATGTTAAATTACATGGAAAGCATAGTCAAAATAAGAAATGATGTTTAACCTTCTTTGAGTTATATTGCATAGATATGTTAATATGTCTTCAAAAAATTATATGCAATTCCAAGAAATCTGATATATTTTGTCACAATTTATTATTATTACATGTTATATCAAGTTGTTGTATATCATAGAAATAACCAAATTGCTTGTTAACTGCATCGTTATTATAATAAATTCTCTTCAGATTTTGACCATAGCCATTCTAAGTCTTTGTCATCTACGGAGCTATTGTCTTGATACTTCTCTAAAAGCACTTGCAATCAGTTGCAGTCTAAAAATGCATTTTCTTCAAAGATAGTTTGCCTATTGGAAAAGACAATTGCAAAAAGATTCCCTCTAATCTTTCTGGAAGCACGCATCACAGGTCTTGTTAACGAATCCTTGTATCACCAACCTTAGAGGGATTGATTCCTGGATGCATGTATTTCCATCACTAACACCTTACTAGAACAACACTCTTGTCTATGAATTAATACTAAAAAAATTCCAGGAATTGAATTAGACAACATCTGTGCTAGACTGCTTCCTCAAGATGACTGGACAAGTCCTGTACATTTTTTCCTCACTTTTAGTATTTTACTTTGCTCTCCTTCTCTTCTTCTTGGAAAAGCAATTTCTTTATCCTCATTTCCAAGTCCACTGCCAAAGGAGGAAACCGTACTAATTATTGGAACAGTCATCATAAACCCTGATGTGTCTATGATGCTGTCGACCCTTTGCTTAATGCTATAATGAGCCTCACTGGTTTTTCAACACCAAATAACTGGTCCAATTGCATACTGGAACTTTTTTATAGAATTACACTTTCCTATTACCGTTCAGTTCTTATACTTTGTTTAACTTGTTTAAACCAGTGGCCTTCTAGTTGGGCCTCTGAGATCTGCAAAAGAGCAAAATTTACAAACCACTTCCTAGAAATCCCTAATTTTACAAACAAGATTATTGAAGTATGTTTTTTTAAAAAAAGGATTATTAACTGTATGCAATATCAAAACAGATCCATGGCTTAAGTCAACTGTTTGTAGAAACATTACTTCGAAAGAATCGTATGCAATCCTCTTGGATTTATTTATATTTCTGAATGGGGAAACTCAATTTGTTTAGATTCATGGATAATGGGTGGCCAACGTGGACTAGAATATTTGATCACTTTGTTGTCAGTATATAATAGATCCAAAACAGATCACTGGGGTAAACATTGGACTAGCCCCTTTTCAGCACATCAAAGGGCCATGCTCCAGCTACCTGGCAGAGCTTGGGACTCTGGATTTGTTTCCTTTGTTAGAGCTTTTGCATCATAGTTTGGTGTCGCTGCAAATAAAGGGATGATTATAAATCTACTTGTTACTCTAAGAATTTTTATAGACTCCACTGCAAAGCCTAGCTCCACACAGCATCACTTATTTAATTCTAATTTTAGATAATAGAATAACTCCTGATTATTTATTGGCTGAATAAGGTAAAGTCTATGCTATTGCTAATGTCATTCTGAACCTAGACAAACTTTCTGGGAAGTTGAGACCCAGTTATACAAAATAAGAGAACAAGCCATATGACTACAACAGCTCTTGCCCAGTGCCCCATGGTCATTTGATTCATTTAGTTGGTAGATTTTTCCTAGGTTCCTGGCTCAAAAACATTATGCAAACTGGGGTTATAATATTACTATTAATTTTGCTGTTACCATTTTGAAGCGTTGTACTTGTGGCATAGCAAATTTCTGAAGAAGTACAACTTCTGAGACCTCTGATAGACAAAACTACCAATGGTGAGCTAGAATTAAAAAACAAAGAAACAAAAAAACCCTGGAAAGAAACTTGCTTTTCTTTGCCATGTTTCTGGTTAGAGCAAAAAGGGGAATACATGTCTTTTCTGAGAACTATTCATTGCAAATGTTCATATGGACTGGGATAGATTTCTCACTATTTATCTCCAATTGATGATTTAGTTTAAAACCTACATCTCATTAGTAGCTGCTGAAAGCAAACTCAAAACATCTCTGGAAGAATACCCCTTAAACACAGGTCTCAAATAATTTCCACTAAGAAGTTCACAATAAAAGACCAAGAAAAATGTGGAGAGCCATAAGAAACAAGAAGCTATAAAATCAGACCCACTGTGATACATTAATAATAAACAAACATAAAAATGCTTTATATGTTTAAAGAAGTAACAAGAGATGAAAATCATGATAAAGAAAAAGGACGTTGCAGACTGACATGGAAGATGTAAGAAAGAATCAAATACATCTACTGGAAATGAAAAAATATAAGAAAGTAAAAATTTGATAAATAGATATGAGGCATGTTAAATGCACTGATGGGAACAATAAGCAATCGTAACATGAATCTAGAGTAAACTATCTAGAATGTAGCACAGAGTCCAAAAATCATAATTAAAAAAAATCATGAATGAAGATTTTAAGGGACATGGAGGATTCAGTGGGAACATCTTATGTATATATAATCAGAGTGCCTTAAGGAGAAAAATACGGAAAATAGTGGCAGGACAATGTTCAACAAGATAAGTTTTTCATAAGTAATAAAATAATTATCAGATTCATGAATTCTAGGCAAAGTAAATTAAAAACAAATCTGTACCTAATACAATATGGTAAAATTGTAGCACACAAAAGACAAAAATATATTAAAAGCAACTCAGGAGAAGAATGAATTTCCCACAAACAAAAATGGGTGGACTGACATCTGATTACCCAGAAGGAATAGGAAGCTAGAATCAACAGAATAGTATCTTCAGTGTATTGATAGAATACAACGGAAAAATATATAATTTATATACAATTGTTTTCTAAAGCTGGTTCAAAAATAAAACCAAGAAAGGGAAGAATTAAAAACTAGTGAATGTTGGGTTCTATGGCACACTCCCATAATCCTAGTGCTTCGGGAGAAGCCTAAGTGTAAGGATGGCTTCAGGACAGAAATTCATTTGAGGCTGCAATGAGCTACAATAGTACCACTGCAGTCTAGCCTGGGTGATAGAGGAGACTTTGTTTAAACAAAAGAAAAAAAAAATATAGATGGGACAAATTGCAGATTCCAAACAAACAGAAGTTTAAAATCAACTCTAATGCTATTAAGTATAATCAACATAAATAAATTAACTAATAAATTAAAAATATTTTAGGACAGATTTTTTAAATTTTAGCTATTTGTTAGAAGCAAACCTAAAATGTAAGGACACAACAAGTTTTTTTCTCTCTTTTTTTGTAAAATGATGTTAAACACATACCAGGCAATATTAACTAAAAGAAAGCCTGCATACTACATTAATTTATCAAGGACACAACAACACCACCAAACAAAAAGACTAAAAGTTCAACAGCAAACAAAAATTTTGTGTAGCTCAAATGACTACATGTGAACAAATGGCCAGCTGATTGGTTCTGTTGATCTCTGCTAGGCATTTTTTTTTTTTTTTTTTTTTTTTTTTTTTTTTTTTGCATTTTGAACTTGCCTAGCCTTGGCTGAACTCAGCTGTCACAACTTGGCTCTGATCTAAATGTCTGTCACCTCCCTTATGAGCCCATCAATTCAAGTTCAAGTGTGTGAATCCTCATCAAACTTCAGCTTGCATTTTGTCTACTAAAATCTCATTGGCCAAAGCATATTCCATGCAGGAGGTAGCATAGACTGACCATACTGGGAAGATGGTGCATAAGAGAGTGTCTGGATACTTGATCCAATGACTGAGAAAGGAGTGAAGAATAGAAATTATAACACGAGCCAGCATAAAGCATTATATTAATATCTATTAAAGCTGGCTTTATAGCAAAGGCAGTAATAGACTACTACTGATCTATAAAATGTTTAATTCTCATGGAAAATAGAATGATTCTAAAATAATTTTCAGTAAATAATATGCACGTTTATAATATAAAAAGTAAATGTGGCTAATATAGATGAAAAAGTAAATCCATAAAGTTAGTTTTAACTCATCTGTCTCAATAATCAAGGTTAATCAAAGACAAAAATCAGCAAGATCTAGATCAGCACTGTCCAAAAGAGATATGAGAGCCACAGATGTGATCTTCAAGTTTCTAGTAAGCAGAGTAAAGAAAGTAATAAAAAAAAGGTGGATAATACCTTAACATGTTAAACTATGTTAATAACATGTTTTATTTAACCTAGTATATCCCAAACATTATTTCCACAAGTAATCAGTATAAAATGTCATGTCATTTTTTCCACTTTTGCTTTACATTGCATTTATTTTTACAAGAATAAAGGAATAATTAATTGGTTAAGGGGAGGTAAATAATTAAGAGATCAGTATGTTATCTAAAGCTTTTCAATAAAGGTAATGGAAGTTGGGGCAAAGAAATGTTTTGAGCTAAATGCTGAAGTTTTTATGGAACAAGTGAAGTTCACTGGGTGACAGGATATAAGCCTCAAAGGAGCAGAAGATTTGTTTCTTATATTTTAATAAGTTGAGAAGTTGCAGGAAATTCTGCAGGCAAAGATACAAAAGCAAAAACAATACATACCTGTTGTCCTGATTCTGTCATAATTGGGATATATGAGGACAGACTCCACCCAGGGCAATCAAAGGTACAGTATGTCGCGAGAGAATAGCCAGGTGACAACAAGGACAGAATATGGGAGAAATTTTGAAAAGAATTTGACAATATGATGGAAGTGGTCAATCACCAGGTAAGCACTTTAAAAGGCTAAGTGGAACAAAGAGAAAGACAGAGGGGAGAGGAAAAAGGAAAGAAGAAAGAGGAAGAGGAAGACAGGAACTTGGCAAATTTGTTCAATTGAGGAGGGAAAACAGCAAGAGAAAGAGTGCATAGGAGAAAAATAGACAAGATAACAAGAAAAGCTTAGCGTTTGTGCCTTTCCCCATGCTTCTCTCTGTTTTGTATGTCCTCTACCTTCCCTGCTTTGAATCTTTATTATAATCTAAACAGATTTCTTTCTTATTCCTACAGTACAGTCATTATAGTTATTTATATTCAGGTTTCTCTCCCTCCAACATGTTGAAGGTAAGTTCCTTGAAAACAGGGATTAGTCTTTATCAGCTTTTAATGTCTCAGCTTCTATAGAATGTCTGGGACATAATAAGTGTTCAATGCTTGTTTTAGGAATGATTTATCCCTTGAATAGGTGCATTTGTGTACAGAATAGGATCCACAGTTCTAAGACTTGCAAGTACAAACTGAGAGCATAGCCTCAATTCCCTTCTCTCTGAAGTGAAAGTGTTTGTCCAGACTGACCTCTACGATTCTCTTCAGCTAGAAATTTTATGACTTCTAAATGACTAATCCTTTCATTTGTTCAAATGTTTCACCATTGGCTTCAAGTTTTTACTTTCTGTACTAAGATGCCCAAGCTGGTTTTGAGAGTTTTTGACACTGACCTCTATTTTGAAAGCCTTCCACATCGAGTACCATATCACCACTTCTCTTTTAAACTTTTATATTAAAAAAAGTTAACTTTTATAACACATACCTTGCAGGAAAAAATATGCTATGAATGATCTCGTTCTAAATATCATGTAAATGTTGTGTTTCTTAGAACCTAATATTTTATTTAATATTAGATTTTAAATTATTTAACTCAGTGCCCAAAATGGCTTAGCACTTTTTTCTTTTATAAGCAATAAGGCACTATAAAACCTTAAAACAAATAATATCTATAATAAATTATCTCTAGAAAATGGACTCCAGAAAAATCCAAAATTATTCACCATTTTGGGAAATCAGTTAAATAGAGTATTTAGGGTTCCTAAGTGCAATGATTACATATACATTATAGGATTATATACAAAATTCATTATAAATGCATTCTCCAGAAGATGAAATTTAGAGTCAATATAAACAACCTTCTTTCTGTCTAACAAAATTTTCTTTCTTTTGGTTTAGTTTTTTTTTTTTTTGCTTATTCTTTAAATCTTGTTTCTTTTAATCCCTGAAAATTTGAACTAAGGAGTCATCATGAAGAACATTTAATTATGCTTGAAATGTTTGCCTCACATGTTTGATATGAAGTTTGGAGTCTATAAAAACACTGCTTCTGAACTGTTTTGCACAGGTAGATGTCCAAGTATTTTGTCAGCAAAAATGCATTATTAACGAATGAAAATTGGAATAAAAAGAGCTTTAAGAATATAGAATCATACGTTACTTATAAAGGAAATAATTTCAACTAATGTTCAACTGTTCTAATTAATTGTCTTATTCAGACAGAATGGACACCCTCAACACAAGGATCGATGAGACAAAAGCTGCCTCTTTTTTCTATCACCCAAGGCAGCATTCAGCTGGTTGAAAAGTTTTTTATCACTGAATTGTCCCACCCTTATCTGTTAATTTGCTCTGAGATACAGTATTTGGAATTATAGCAATAATCATAAGGAATACTTGGTAAATGGCATAGAGCAGAGCAATAGTTCTTAAAGTATTGTTCAGGGATCCCTGGGATATGTAGATGGTTCTTTAAGATGTCCTAGAATGGACTACTTCCTGTGTCAATTAATTTCCTGTGTCAGTTAATATGTGTCAAATTTTCACATATTAATTTGTCCAGTCAATTCTGGAGAAGAGGAATTACGTGGACTATGGGGCCACAAATAATTTTTTTTGTATCTTGTCATGTCTCAGAATTCTACCATAGTCTCTGATTCATACCATTTTTGTCCACCTAATAGTGATTTTACACCATTGCTCTTCTTGTTGCATTTGTAATTTTTAGGTAGAATTCCAGTAATGAAGGGGGACATAAAGTTTCCAGCAGGAAAATTTGGGCAAGTTTCCAAACACCAAGGAGCATTTGGAACAAACAAATTGCATGTAATGATATAAATTATAGAAATTGTAAAAGAGAAAAGCAGTAAATTCAAAAAAAGTAAATTTGCTTTTTAGAATTGATCAATGCAATAGGTGGTCTTTGGCATGTTTACTAAAGTTTCATTCATAGGTCAAAATGGTTTGGCTCTGTGTCCCTACCCAAAGCTCGTGTTGAATCATGATTCCCCACTGTTGTACATGGGTCCTGGTGGGAGGTGACTGGATCATGAGGGTTGTTTCTATTGGTTTAGCACCATATTCCTAGTGCTGTTTTGTGATAGAGTTCTCATAAGATCTGGATGTTTGAAAGTGTGCAGCACCTCCCACTTCACACACACTCTCTCTCCTGCAGCCATGTGAAGGTGTGCCTGCTTCCCCTTCACCTTCTACCATGATTGTAAGTTTCCTGAGCCCAACTCAGCAGAAGCCTGTAGAGCCCACAGAACTGTGAGCCAATTCAACCTCTTTTCTTTATAAATTACCCAGTCTAGGGTATGTCTTTATAGCAGTGTGAGAGACAGACTAATAGTTAGGTATATTTGTTTCCTATGACTGTTGTAACAAATTACCACAATCTTGGAGGCTAAAACAATAGAAAGTTATTTTCTCACAGTTTTGGAGGTCAAAAGCCTGAAATGCAGGTGTTGGCCGGGCTATGAGACCTTCAAAGACTTTAGGAGATAAGGTGCTCTTGCCTCTTCCAGCTTTTGGTGGCTCTAGGCGTTCCTTGGTTTGGGCCACATCACTCCAATCTCTACCCCCATGGTCATATTATATCCTCCTTTTCTTTCTCTATCTCATAAAGATACGTGTGATTGAGAGTTAATTATATCCTTTAAGGATACATGTGACTGAGAGTTAATTACATCTTTTACCATATAAGGTAATATTCACAGCTTCCAGGATTCAGGACTTAAACACATCCTTTTGGCTTTGGAGGTACTCCGCAGCGAGCAGGCCTATGCAAACCTATCCCTAAAGACTGAGGAAGCTGAAAGGCTGAAAAAACAGGCTGACAAATCCAGTTTCCCAGAAAGAAACATTTAATACGGGCTTATGAACAGAAGCCATGTCCTTGGCAGTCACAAGACAAGATGGTGACAAGACAAGATCCCTGTGTCATTACCCTCCAGACCCAGGGCTTATATACTATAAGAAAAGAATGTGTCAGGCAATTGAAGTCAGCCCCTCAGGGAAAAGCAAGAATGCTATGTGAATCTGCCTAAGGACAAGTTTTATAGTTAAGGTTGTTTTGATACAAAAGCAGGATTTGCAGTAACTGTACATAAAGTAGAAACCTTAAAGGCATTCCTGGAACAGGGGTTAATCAAAAGTCAGCATGGTGGATTAGCATCCAAGATGGAGTTACTTTAGCCTCCACACGGGGCCATCACTTAGCCCACCACAATAGGCATAACAAATCGTATTTTTAATACAACTCAATGTAAAGATAATATGTCTTTCATGGCGGGGGCAATGATGAGAAGACAAATAACTAAATAATTTGTTATATACTATACCTTTTCAAATGACTACTTAGAAGAGTGATAGGTGTTAACATTTCCAGTTGTATCAATCTCTCATTTTGTTGTTCTACCTTCTGATACAATATTGAGAAATTAAAAAATAGCTTGTAATTTATTTTCCAAGAAAGCCAGTATTTATCCTAGAAATTGCCTCATCCTTAAACTTATAAAATTCACTTCTGCCAAAAGAAAGAAAAAATGGAAGGATAAATAGGCTGCTCATATGAAAATGACGACTTCAAGTCATGTATCAGTTTTCTTTTGGAGACAATTCACAAGCCACCATTTTGCCCTAGGGAGAAATGCTGCCATTTTCACAGCAAAGTGTTTTTTTTGTACAGTGAAATGACAGTTTTCTTCAACAGTAAAACTGAATTAACTTCTGAAGGAAAAAATGCAGTAAAAATGTCAAACTCATAAAATATATCATGTTTTGAACATCTGCACATGTTTTTTGACTGACCTGACCAAGAAAGAAAATGTCCTCAAGCTACTAGTGATTCAGGAACTAGGTGGTTGAAGGACAGGTGGGGGTGAGGATGGGAGATGGGAGTATTGGGAATAAGGAGGATGGATTGTAAGTGTAACTTAGATACAATTGTATCATCCAGAAATAGCTCCATATCTTGAGTCCTAAGGTATAGAACTTCTGGGTGATAATAATAGATACGCTTGTTATTTGTGCAATGCCATATTAAATAGTCTAAAAGATCTTTGCAAGTCTAGAGTCCAAGTGATACAGCTCTAAACTAGAAAGGCTGATATGTCTCAGAGGAAAGTCTTCCTTCTTTACCTCCCATCTTTCTCCACTTTCTTCCTCTTTCCACCCTTCTCTCTTTTCTCCCTTCTCTCTTTGTTTTTCTCCCTGTCTTTTCCTCTCTCCATCCCTTTTTAAAATGTCTTTTCAGAAAAATGGTTTGGATTACTGAAAACAATATTTAGTCACAGACACTAAATATATGGATGTCAAATAATGCAACCTACAAGAAAGAGACATTGTGCCTCTTTATATTCTGTGAAAAGAAGAGTTTAAATCACAAAGCTTTTAAAATATTCTACGTGAAGAGATAATTCAACATTTTTCCTCCTGATCAAGGGAAGAAAATCAAAACAGTTCCACACAGTGTCATGCCATGCACGACACAAAAGAATAAGAGAATGAGATATTATGAATATCCATAACTTTACAACTATCTATAATTCTTTATTATTTATAAAACTATTTCATAATTCTTTAATTTTGTCATCATAAGAGCCATTGAAGTAAATAGGAAAGATAGTCATCCATTCAGTATTTTGTAGAAGAAGACATGGATCCAGAGTCAACCTGAGATGTTACCTACTGGTACTAAATATCGGGCTTACTGCAGAAAGGGTAGATATCTGTGTCAATATCTGTGGCTACATATAATAGAGCATTTCAAGATGCTTGGTCTCAGCATATTGTTTGAATCTACCTAAAGAGCTTCATATTCTTGGGACTCAATTCTATTCTTTTTGTAATAAAGAAGGAGTAATCTATGATTTCTCAAATTCTTTTAAGCTCACACAAGTTCAAATTGTAGAAATCCTTTTCAGCAAGAGCCTTGCCTGCCCTCTGTGCATAGGAAATCTTTACCTTTTCTCTTTAAATTTCTTTATTCTGGCTGATGAGAGCACATTTTATTTTCGGAACCCAAACTTACCTCAGTGTGACGTTAAGCCAAGAGGATTGTTTGGAATAAGAAGGCAATTCCAGGACTCTGAGTTTTCTTCATTACCAAAGTCAGTTGTTCATAAGGCAGCATCTCAGGCTCTTATGTCTGTCTTTTTTGCTAGCCACCTTCCACTGGAACCATCATCTTGTTCTGTTCCTCTCAGTGGTATACCCTATTATAGCCAGCCAACTGATCAGATGAAGAAAGTTAGTTTTCAACCATGACTAATGTGCAAGATATGAATGAAGGAAAACCTACACATAGGAGTTCTTCAAAGTTAATAATATAATTGCATCTGGCAATCAACTGAAGTCTGTATTTTTTCACATATCCTTGAGAAAATTCAGATGTTTCCTGGTTAATACAGAGAGGATGAGAGAGGGCCTGGTGTATAGTACGAACTTCTGCCCTGGCTGCTGCTCAGGCTCCTGTTCTGGTTTGTATTTGTATAAATATTCTGAGAAAGTCTCCTAGACAAATACTCTGTATCATCATCTGTCATGTTACCTTTAGTATTGTGTGAAAGAGAGGATATTTATTCAGAGAAAGTATGTTATGAAGTAGGTATAATCTCTAAATAATAAATGTAGATTCAAATTTTGCCTTTTTAAAAAAGGCTAACATTATTAATTCACCAGATATTAATGTAATTTAAGGGATTATTTTAAAAAATTATTTAAGAAAAAGTAAAGCTGGAGATCATTAGGAAAGCAAGATGAAGTCCTTTCTTTAAACAATAAGTGTTTGCTATGTTATCCCATCTATCAATTCATGTATTTGAACCTCTTTTTCCATTCATATTCCTCCAATTCCCCCAACTGGAAACATTTTTAAAACAGTTGAAAAAATTCAATAAAGTCACAATATTTTATTTAAGAAATAAACTCTGGAAGGAAGCAATAAGATACGATCTTTTGACTGTTCCTCTCTCTATAGCAGCACTCGTGGCCCCCTAATCCATATGTCACTTTCATTATATCTTTGATTGGTGTTCAGTGCTTGACTTGTTCTGATGGGTAATAGTAAAGGTTTGGCTACAGTTTCAGGTATTTTCCAAATCATGATGCCATTTTGAGGAAAGTGACAAAAGCTAGACTTTTGACCATCTATTACCCCATTGTTTCCATGTTTTCTGTTTCATTTGTCCCTTTATTTAAGATAAGATCATTTCATTCCAGGATACATCCAGATTTACGAAGATTGATTAATTTCTCAACCTTACTGAGCTTTGTTATTCTCAAATAACATGAGGTTGAACACCAGTTAGGTCATTTATTTTCTAAGGTGTGCCAGCTATCCTTGGTTTGTAACACCCTTTAAGAGCTAGTTTCTTGGCTGGGCGCAATGGCTCATGCCTGTAATCCCAGTACTTTGGGAGGCCGAGGCAGGTGGATCATGAGGTCAGGAGTTCGAGACCAGCCTGGCCAAGATGGTGAAACCCCATCTCTACTAAAAATACAAAACTTAGCCTGGCGTGGTGGCACATGCCTGTAGTCCCAGCTACTTGGGAGGCTGAGGCAGGAGAATCGCTTGAACCCAGGAGGCAGAGGTTGCGGTGAGCCGAGATCGTGCCATTGCACTCCAGCTTGGGTGATGAGTGAAACTCCATCAAAAAGAAAAAAAAAAAAGATCTGGGACCAGCTCTATGCCCCAGGAAATTAAACACCATGAAATGAAGCTCATTACCCAGGCTCCCTACTCTCTGCTTCCAGTTGGGGTCAACCAATGAAAGACACAGTCAAGAGGCGGCAGAATGGAAAGAGAGAGAATGCTGGGTAGATATTTTCTCTCTGCCTGCAGTTTTCACCAATATGCTAGCTCTGATGCATTCCTAGAGACATCACTCCCACTCCTGCTGTGAAAATTCTTATTTCACAGCTGCAGTCCTCACTGAGCACAAAAACCATCCATCCCTTCCCTTGCCCTCCAGGCCCTGGGGTGCTAACACTTTGCTAGTTGTTTCAGGCAGTTCTCTGGGATACAAATTCTGGGAGGGGTATTTCTGTGGGGGAGCTTGGCTGTTATGCGAGCTTAGGAGAAACACAGGCTGAGTTGGAAAGAAATGAGATCGGACAAAAAGAAATGTCCTCTGATGCACTTACAGTATTGACTTCTGCTCCAAAGCTGAGATGGAGCTTAAGAGAAGTTTGAATCCCAATCAGCAGGCTGGGTCTTTGTGTTCCTTTAGGACAAGTTTATGGATGTGGGCTGCTCAGAGAAGAGCCATAACCTTGGAGAAGGTAGCTTTTTCTGGCTGAGGACACTCAGCCCTCAACCTGCATAGCTGGAGGAAAGAGGAAATTATTCTGGAGGAGAAAGCTGGCAGAACACCACAGCATTCACTGTAATGGCCCCTCTCAGCTTTTCTAGCATTTTGTTGGTTCTTTTAACCTTGCCCAAACCTCTGCAATTAATCCCTTTATTATACTCACTTTGGTTAAACCCTTTGAAGAAGCATCTGTTTTAGTCCAGGTCTAAAATTAAAGTTTCTTTAAAAGCTTCTCAGGCAGTCTCTTTTTTTTTTTTTTTTTTGAGATAGTCTTGCTCTGTTGTCCAGGCTGGAGTGTAGTGGCACAGTCTCAGCTCACTGCAACCTCCATGTCCTGGGTTCAAGTGATTCTCCTGTCACAGCCTCCCGAGTAGCTGGGTTTACAGGTGCGTGCCACCACACTTGGCTAATTTTTGTATTTTTAGTAGAGACAGGGTTTCATCATGTTGGCCAGGCTGGTCTCAAACCCCTGATCTCAGGTGATTCACCTGCCTCACCCTCCCAAAGTGTCAGGATTACAGGTGTGAGCCACTGCACCTGGCTCAAGCAGTCTTTTATGTTTCCACTTTTGACTCCTGGTTCTACCACTTACTCACCACTTACTTTGAGACTTTGATAGTGAGAGGTGAAGCTGGCTGGGTTTCTGGGTTGGGTGGGGACTTGGAGAACTTTTCTGTCTAGCTAAAGGATTGTAAACACACCAATCAGTGCTCTGTGTCTAGCTAAAGGTTTGTAAACACGCCAATCAGCACTATGTAAAAATGCACCAATCAGCAGTCTGTGTCTAGCTAAAGGTTTGTAAATGCACCAATCAGCACTCTGTAAAAACACACCAATCAGCACTCTGTGTCTAGCTAAAGGTTTGTAAATGCACCAATCAGCACTCTGTAAAAACACACCAATCAGCACTCTGTGTCTAGCTAAAGGTTTGTAAACGCACCAATCAGCAGTCTGTAAAAACAGACCAATCAGCACTCTGTAAAATGGACCCATCAGCAGGATGTGGGCGGGGCCAAATAAGGGACTAAAAGCTGGCCACCTGAGCCAGCAGCGGCAACCTGCTTGTGTCCCCTTCCACGCTGTGGAAGCTTTGTTCTTTCGCTCTTCACAATAAATCTTCCTGTTGCTCACTCTTTGGGTCCACACTACCTTTATGAGTTGTAACACAGTGAAGGTCTGTGGCTTCATTCCTGAAGTCAGTGAGACCACCAACCCACCGAGAAGAACAAACAACTCCAGATGTGCCACCTTTAAGAGCTGTAACACTCACTGGGAAGGTCTCTGGCTTCACTCCTGAAGTCAGCGAGACCATGAACCCAACGGGAGGAACAAACAACTCTGGGAGGAACAAACAACTCCAGATGTGCCACCTTTAAGAGCTCTAACACTCACTGCAAAGGCCTGTGGATTCACTACTGAAGTCAGTAAGACCATGAACCCACCCGAAGAAAGAAACTCCGGACGCATTTGAACATCTGAAGGAACAAACTCTGGACACACCATCTTTAAGAACTGTAACACTCACCGCGAGGGTCCACAGCTTCATTCTTGAAGTCAGCAAGACCAAGAACACACTGGAAAACGAATTCTGGACACAGTAGGTTATTTACAACGTCTGGGTTTTGTTTCTATCAGTATAAAATATAGATAATAATAGTACGTATTTGATAGCCGGGCGTGGTAGTGGGCGCCTGTAGTCCCAGCTACTCGGGAGGCTGAGGCAGGAGAATGGCGTGAACCCGGGAGGTGGAGCTTGCAGTGAGCCGAGATCGCGCCACTGCATTCCAGCCTGGGTGACAAAGCAAGACTCCGTCTCAAAAAAAAAAAAAAAAAAAAAAAAAAAAAAGTACGTATTTGATAGGATTATTGTGAGAACTACTTAAAATAATCAAGTGATTAGAGATGTACTTAGTACGTGAAAAAAGCCAATAAAGATAACTTGTACTTTTATCTATAGTTTTCATTTCATCTCCAAAGAGCTGTTTTCATTAGATCTTTTTTTTTTCTTTTTTGAGACGGAGTCGCTCTGTCCCCCAGGCTGGAGTGCAGTGCTGCGATCCCCGCTCACTGCAAGCTCCGCCTCTGGGGTTCATGCCATTCTCCTGCCTCAGCCTCCCAAGTAGCTGGGACTACAGGCGCCCTACACCAGGCCCGGCTAATTTTTTTTTTTTTTTTTGTATTTTTAGTAGAGATGGGGTTTCACCATGTTAGCCAGGATGGTCTCGATCTCCTGACTTCGTGATCTGCCTGCTTTGGACTTCCAAAGTGCTGGGATTACAGGAGTGAGCCACAAGCCTGGCCCATTAGATCTTCTTTTCTTTTTTTTCTTTTTTTTTTTTTTTTTTGTGAGACGGAGTCTGCCTGTGTAGCCTGTGCTGCAGTGCAGTGGCGCGATCTTGGCTCACTGCAAACTCTGCCTCCTGGGTTCACACCATTCTCCTGCTTCAGCCTCCTAAGTAACTGGGATTACAGGGTTACAGGTGCCCGCCATCATGCCCAGCTAATTTTTTGTATTTTTAGTAGAGACGTGGTTTCACCGTGTTAGCCATGATGGTCTTGATTTCCTGATCTCGTGATCCACCCGCCTCGGCCTCCCAAAGTGCTGGGATTACAGGCGTGAGCCACCGTCCCTGGCCCCATTAGATCTTTTAACAGTTTAAATCCTGTATTTAGCATTGCACCTAATTGTTATTAAGTTAAAAAGTTGTGGAAGATATTTAAAAATCCATTTTGCTGCACTGCTTTAGTGAAGTTTATTTATAATCGCTGCTGCTTTAAATGTCTAATTTCACCCATTTGTAAAATTTATGAGCTGGTAAATATTTTTCAGAAATATACAATTATAGGTCATTTAAAATACTTTGTTTCTGTGCTGTTGATGTTATATAGTAGCTGCTTAACATTTAAATATATCCATAAGAACCTAAAATCACGGCGGTATTTTAATGGTTAGGTGGTAGTGGTTAATGTTGTTAGTACTATTTTTTACCTGATTGATTTGTATCTTGCCTTAATATGCTCTTGCTGTTGTTGTTTTCTAGTAATTAAATTCATTCCTTTAGTAGTTTATCCAATTGAAAGTGAACAGAGTAGCTCACTGCAGCTAATGTCTGTCCAAGGCTTACATTTATCAAATTCGATCTGACTTTTTCTATGTATGCATTTGAAGCCAGCTTACTAAAAGTAAAGTCCCTTGCCTTCATCCATGTTTTCTGCTTTTAGAAAGAAAGCTAATATTTTCTACCTGACTTTAGCAAATGTGAAAATTACTTTTACCTGAAGCTAGAATTTGGACCAGAAAGGGAGCATAACAACTTTTGATTAAAAGAATTCCAGACGAATCTATTCCTGCTTGTCACCTGTCATTAAGTGGATTTAAGCCTCTGAAAGGTTGAAAATTGTTTTTCAGGGTGTTATTTAGGCTTTTATTATTGGAAGCGCTCTGATTATTCCATCTTTCGTACCCTTTTAAAAATGTAAATTGGGGGTTGACACTTTACTATTAATATATAGTTTCACTGTTGGCAAATGGAAAACAAATCTGAATGATTTTTCTTCAGCTAACTATCAAATTTTCCAAAGAGAAGAAGAAATATTTTTCACGAACGTGCTGAATAGCTTTCATCAAGCTTAATGGTGATAAAGAACATTATGTTTAGACACTAGAAAGATAATATAAGGATATTAGTGTGAGAAAAAATTTCAGGCCTATTACAAACAACTCCGTGTAGAAGAGTTATGTGTAACATATAAAACCAACTTAAAGGCTTTGGAGTAGGTCATAAAGCATTGACAAATGATGTCAAATATCTATGCAGATTAAAGATCATAGATGAAAGGATAAACAAAAAAGTAGAGAAAAGTTTGGGTAAGAGAATTAAAGCTCTAACTTTTCATGTGGCTTTTTGGAACTACAGCGGTACAGATTTTATTTTCATCTTATGTATACTTTATGAATTATTTATTACTCTAATAAAATAACATAATTTTACAATTAAAAAATCAGAGACAATTTCATAGGATTAAGATGTTGCTCTTAGATTGCATTTGGTTTTCATGAGCATTCTGATTTTGATGTGAATATTAGCTAGCCAACTAGGGCCTGACAAATACTGAAATATATTTAGTTCATTATGTAATGTGGAGTTGATTCAAATTTTGGCTTCTGTGTTGTAGGTATACATATGAATTACAACCTTTAACTTAAAGACTGATAAGTATGGTAAAGTGAAAATTTTTTTAAAATTTTATTGATCTATACCTGTTTTACACACACACACACACACACACTTACATGCACACACAATATTTTAATCTAAGTAAAAGGAGAGCAAGGAGTCTCCATGTCATCCTGTTGTTTCAGATCATGTAAGATTCAGACGGCCTCCTAAGGAGTATCCCATAGTGTACTGAGACTTATATGGCAATATAACTGCTGGTGCTTTATATTTATATGAAATTGTGCCTCCCTTTTCTAATAATGCTTTTTCACTTAATCTGTTTGCATCATTTGGAAAGGTAGTTTTTCCTTTTTTAAAATCAATTTCTCTAGTCTCTGATCTATATCTTTCTTCTGTTGTCTATTTCTTTAAATATAGGATATAAAATGACAATTTAAAACCTGACCTATTTTTTTAGTAATCCAGTGACACCTGTTCAAATGGGATATCTAGCATAAATTAATAATGGATATGTATTTGAAAAGAGGCAGTCATTAAAAACATGAAGATATTTTGTATGTTTTCAGTATTCCAAAGCATTTTAATGTGGAAAAAAAGAATAATAGATTCATCAAGCGTTGTCTCTCAGATCTCAGCCTGTGTGGGAGTCTTGACCTCATACCATTGATCTAAGCTATTGGGTGGCAATTGGGAAGTTAAGAATATGCTGAATTATTTAAATATTCAAATTCACTCAGCAAAATAAATGCAAGGAGAATGAGAATTAGAGCATTTCATTTAATTAATATTTACTACATAGCTACAGGGTGCTTGGCACAAAATCAGGTGCTGTTTGTACAGCAAATGTCCTGCTTAATGCAAAAATATTATATATGTTTTACTGGATATGAGCCTGGATTTACAGTTTCTGTTATAAGGAATGTCTTGTGAAATCTTATAAGCTCTCAAGAGATGTTTATAAGAGCATTGCTGGTAAGTTCACCATGAAAACATAGCCAGATTGACCTTTAGAGTTCAGGGTTAGTATACTGTTCCAGTAACATTTGCCTTGCTTTGCCTGGTTCTAAAACTTACACAAGCATCTCCTTCATTTCTGAATACCCACTGAATGAAAAGCAACTGAAGCCAGGGAAAGGTTATTTTCGACAGACTACTGTTCTACTATACTAGTATACTAGTATGCTGGTATACTAGTAGAATAGACTACTGTTCTACTGTAGAACAGTAGTTGGGAAACTAAAACTTTACAAGCCAAATTTGCTCCACTATCTGTTTTTGAAAATAAAGCTTTATTGGAACAGTCACACCCATTTACTGTGTTTTCATGTTGTCTGTGTCCTTTCACACTACAATAACAGTGGTGAGTAGTTGCAATACAGCATATAGAGCTCTCAAAGCCAAACGTAGTTTGGTCTGGCCCTTTATAGAAAAAAAGTCTGCTGGTTCCTATTGTAAAGAGTTATCCTTTTCATTTTGAGGAAGTAAATTTTCGTCAACCCACACATAAGACAAAAAAGACACACAGGCACTTCAATGTCTGATCTAAGCTTGCTGAATTTGGAGGAGCCACAGTATTTCCAGGAATCCGAAAAGATTAATAGAGCATGGGAAATTCCAAAGGACAGATTTGTTTTAGAAAAATGTGAAGTCTGTCCATCCTAGTTCTATTCACACAGTGAGTGTCATTTTTTGAGTTGTTCTAACTTGAATGCTGTGTGTATACATGGAGGCTTGAAATTCTTTTCTTCAGTTGTTTTCGCCTTGCTTTTTAGTAATATATTAGATTTATTTTCAATTTCATGTATACTTTTTTCCACTAAATGAATAGTAGCATATAATATCTTCAGTGGCTGATTTTACTTTAACTCACAAATTCTTTCTCCTTCTTGTCATATATATATATATATATAGCCATATGTGTATATAAATAATCATAAGTCTATATCTCTGCATCATTTAATAAAATAGATAAAATTCTTGACTATAAATTTCCTTGTCATCTCAAAGAACAAAACAGCAGGTACCTTAGGGCAAACAGAACCCAGAAATAGTACAAAATGTTACATGTGATGTGACAGAGGATGGTTGTGCCAAATCCCTCGTAAACATCTGCTACAATGAGAATGACCATTAATCTTTCATGTCCTCTCTTCCTTACTTATCTTCTACCCTTTAGGCAGTAGCAGTCTTTGGGGACTCAAATTCCTGAAGTTTCACAGAGAAGCAAATTACTTTGTGTAGATTTTATAAGCAGGCATCTCAATAATATTTATTGAGTATACGCTTTGCACAAAACAAAATTCCAGAAGTTCTTGAGTACTTTTGAAAAATCTTGAATTATAGTTCCCTGCCCTGGAGGGGATTATACTCTAAATGATGTCTTAGAAAAATAAAAGCTCATTTTGAGAAGAAAAAATGTTTGACAACTTTGTTTCTGTAAAAGTTGTATAATTGGTTTGCCATTACATCAGAAACAATAATTAATGAGACAAAATTTAGGGAAAAAAAAGCAAAACAAAACTGTTAACAAGAAAGAGCATATATCATTAAGAAGGCCTTTCATATCCTGTCATCAGTAACTGCGAAGTCTATAAATTGATGATAGCAACAACAGAAGTTTTTTTAGCCCTTATGAAAATCACAGTTACATTTTCATAGAGAGTGATGAAGGAAATGGCATATTCATGCTTTGTAGCTCTGGTCCAGAAGACAGCTTGAATCATTACTAATGCTACTGTGCTGTATTAAGTGTAATTGAAGCATAGAAGGCAGAGATGTTTGAAAGAGTCTTTTAAAATAATCTATAGTTCCTCCTAGGCTGTTCTAAATTGAAAACAACATGGTTACCACTTCATATTTGCCACTGAGTATTAGGGTCTTGTCTCTCAGAAAATGAGATAGCAGTTTGATGCCCATAAATCAAGAAGCATCTGTTTTAAAACAAATTATGATGACTTGGCGAGGGAGCTTAAAGGTATAGAGTATTGCATCAGAAATTACAGAACTAGTTGTGGCTCCTACATTTTCTTGGCATTCCAATACTGCATTTTTATGTGAATTTGAACACTGACAGTGTGTGTCTTAGGTCCCTTAGAAGAGATCTCTGCTTGGCTGTGTCTCCTGTGATCCATTCCACACACATACTCTCACTGTTGAATTCTCTACCTTTTCAGAAAGTCATTTGGAGGCACAAGTTATTTCTGCCTGTATGACCCCAAGTGGTCACATACGCTCTATGGAAAGCAGTAGTCGGCCAGCGCGGTGGCTCACACCTGTAATCCCAGCACTTTGGGAGGCCGAGGCAGGTGGATCACGAGGTCAGGAGATCAAGACCATCCTGGCTAACATGTGAAACCCCGTCTCTACTAAAAATACAAAAAATTAGCTGGGCATGGTGGTGGGTGCCTGTAGTCCCAGCTACTTGGGAGGCTGAGGCAGGAGAATGGCGTGAACCTGGGAGGTGGAGCTTGCAGTGAGCTGGGATTGCGCCACTGCACTCCAGCCTGGGCGACAGAGCGAGATTCGGTCTGTCTCCCAATTTCAGAGGACGCACACAAGTGACTCGTTATGTAATTCATCTGAAAGCTCTTCAGGGCCTCAGATAAAGATACTTCCCACTTCCCTTGATGATGGGGAAATGAAACAGCTCAGAGTATACTTTCTATAAACACATTAACAAAGAATAAGATAGCCTCTATTACAGCCTGGTACCTCTGTCAAAGCTTGAATTGTTTTAACATTTGGTTTCACCTGCCTATTATGATTGTTCAGTACAAGCGGAGAAAATAATTCAAATTACACCTAAGGGTCAGCGTCACGGAAATGTGGCCTCTGCAACAAAACGGGGCCCATGCTCAGATGGGTTCCATGCTTAGCTTAATATCCTGCTATTTCACTCTTGAAATTTTTAATAACTTTACCTTTGAACTTGTGCTTTGTAATTGAGGTCTGAAGGAACAAGAGAGTTGTGCAATATGTATGTCCATTGTTTCTAGATTCCCATTCTTTTACAGCATCCCCAGTGCTACCATAAACCTAAGATGCTGGTAAATCCATAGTGCATGGGAATTTAGAGGGACTCAAACCCAGTAAAAGGCATGCTGTTACATATATGTCTAAGTAAGCAGGGACGCTGACAACTCTGAGAGTCCTCACTTTCCATTCAAACTAGAACTTGCTTCAAACACAGAAAGAAGGCAATATTGATCTAAGAAACACAAATAACTGAGAACCCCATTATAGCCTTTCTTGCTAATGCTACTTTGTCTATTACCCTGCCATTTGCACTAAAAGTCATGACAGAAAGGGAACAATAGGGCAACCCAGAATCCGTTTTCATTTCAGTCCTTCTTTATTAAGTGTGCAACAGGTAGAGAATGTAAATACGCACCTATCTGACAGTAAAATGAAAACAGTTGAGCTAGTTTTGTGCAGCATTTCCACTATTCTTTTAAGAACTAAATACATGTTTATGCACAAATAATGAAATATGAATTATACAATTTTGGTGATTCTTATGCAAGTCAAATGCTTTTATATTTTCATTTAAAATTGGCATTGTGCCATACAACAATGAATGGTACAATTCATATAACAACTTAAAATTTCAGCTTTACTAGAGTGAATTAAAAAGCAAAGAGAAAACACTACAACAAACTGAAAGAAAGAATTTGAAAGAAAACAGAAAGCCTTATATTTTGTGCATGCACATGTTCTTAAATATAATTATACTATTTCAGTTATCAACATGTCACAAAATAAAATTTATCCAAATTATTACATAGTCTTTTTAATAATTATTTTTAGTGATCACAAAAAATTATTTGAATAGGTATACTATAATTAACTCAATCATACACTATATATTTTTGGATATGTAAATTATTTAAATTATGCAAAATATCATACTGTTGTGTAATTTATCATTTATTAAACAAATATTTTTTATGTAAAGATTTATACTTAAGTAATTTTTCAACATATTGTAGCAGACATGTCCTCAATATTCAAATTATAGTAAACAAAATTTAGCAGATACAGACTGACATCTGAATTGAAATTAATATGCCACTTCTTTGGTTAACCACCACACAGACTTACAATATTAAATTAGGCCATCCTATTATATAATCTGGTTTCCATATTAGAATTAAGGTCAGGAGATTCTCTGCATGCATTTGAATAGAGTCTTTTTTTAAAAAAAAATACAGCATTAAAAAATTAAAAAGAAAAGAAATTGAAGCTCTTACTACAGCTGCTGTGACATTTAATTTTAACACCAAATTTTAGAACTTTAAATGTTTTGAAATGTAGTAAAAAATCATTAAGTCATTGAGGAAGGGGCTTTTTGGGTGCATAATAGCAGCTAAATGGCAATCGTAATATTTCTTAATATACATATCTCGCTCATTCGTGCTTTTAATAGTAAAATGTAAATAGCTCTAACAGCTCTATTACTTTTTTGATCCTAAAAGTGATGTCCCTTTGAAGAAAAATATATATAAATGTGTATGTACATATACACATATATGTATATATGTATACGTGTATATATAAAATAATAAGAAAAAAGACCATTGAAGATTACACACACACACACACACACACACATAAAACTTTTACTATTGCAACTAACCCTGGTCTCTGAATCTGTTTCCTACAGAGAAATTCAGAAAGTAAACTTCTTATTGGAAGTCAAAGGAATGATTTTTATCATATATACATATATCTGTTTTAATACACATACTTAGAGTTGTCAAAATATGATTTCAAAACATGACTTTCATACAAATATGTAGTAACCCTATACCAAAATGTCTTTAAGTCACTAATGAAGGACCAAGAAGAATGGTAAAGCTGGCCTAAAGAGTGTTTGAAAAACATTTATTTATATAGTCCCTCATGAAAGACCTCCTCAAGTAAGTTTGTTATATTGGAGATAAGACTGGTCAATGTATTTACTGTTAGCTAATAAAAATATAACAGTTAGGGTTACCTTTTCTACCAGATAGGAATAATGTGCCTTTTTATAGAATAAAAATCTATGAATTAACATGCAACTTCCTAGAATTTAGGTGCTAATGTAAATTGCAAATCAGATGAAAATATATTCTAGACCATGGATTGACAAACCTTTTTCATAAAGGCCAGATAGTAAATATTTTGCCTTTTCCGGCCACAACCTCCTTGTATATTCTTCATTTTGTTTTTCTGTTTCTTTAATTTTATTTTACTGTGGTAAGAACATTTCATGTGAGATCTACCCTCCTAACAAATTTTTAAGTGTAAAATGCAGTATTGTTTACTATGAGTAAAATGTTGTACAGCAGATCTCTAGATTGTACTTGTCTATCTTCACTGAAACTTTATACTCATTGATTAGTAACTCCCCATTTTCCCTTTTCCTCAGACCCTGTTTATTTCATCTTTTGCAACACTTAAAAAATGTAAAATACATTCTCAGCTTGAAGATCATAAACAAATAGGCCATGAATTTGGCTGACATACCATAGTTTGCAAACACCTGTTCTATTGATAATCCTTGGATAAGCTGGTTAGTCAATGCCCAATGTGATATTCAAAGAACATTTGGCCATTCTATTGTCTTGCTTCCATATTTTGAATAAATGTTCTTAACAATCTTTAACTGTTATTTTACATAATTTCCAAATATGTTCACAAAAATGGTTAATCTCTTTTTTTGGTCGGTCTAAATAATTTACACAGGCACAGTGCAAATGTTAGCCATACAAGCCTCTGCATTGTATAGTTAACAAAATCTAGACCCATCTGACCTTGAGCAATGATTAAGGCAGAGAGTTACTTTTCTTTTTCTTTTTTTAAAAGTTTTTTTGGATACATGGTGGGTTTAGAGAGTTACTTTTCATTTGAAAATTTTATAGAGAACCTAGGATTGCATTTTCAATATTTTCTATTATTCCAGAGATTTCTTTGTAATCACTCTTATTGGCTTTTTATTTTGGAGTCTCAGAAACCAATCCCCCAAAAATTCACCTCTACAGATTTCACTAGCAGTATATATAAATAAGGTTAAATTCTTTTCCCCTCAAGGTCTCCCAAGGTCCTGGTTTCCAGCCTGCTAGGAAGTGAACTTCCACATTATTGCCTGTAAGGCTTGGAACCCATAAACCATAGAACAGTTATCAGGCCTGTTTTTGAGAAATTCTTTGTAGAAATTAATTCCATATATAAAGTACAATATTTTTTCATAATTGTAAGATTATAATATGTGATCAAGTAAAGCATGAAACTTCAGTAATGATTTTGGATATACATTCTGTGCAATTATAGTCTTGCAAAAAGGATGACAAATTTTTATTAAACCTACAAAAATAACTACATTGCCATTGAAAAGAAAGAAACTTAGTAAAAGTATTGTTTGTAAATTCCGAAAGGAGAGGGAAAAGTATGTTATTTAAATATACTTTATCACTTTGCAAAAGCATAGTCTGTTACATCCAGGGCTAGAAATCGATCAAAAAGAAAGGCTTCCTTATCTATTTATCAAAATAGAACAGTAAACATGGTAGTAATAATATCGTCATACTTTCAATAAAAAGTAACCACAATTGAATTTCCTTCATTGGTTCATTCAGTTCTTAATTATTTCTTATTCTACTGGATCTTGAGTCATCAGGCTGCATTCTTGAGTCATCTGGTTCTCAAATAGAGAAGAGAAAATCATGACTTAGTTCCCAGTATAGACTGACAGTTTTCTAAGCAGTATCAACTCAAAATCCCATACACATGAATTTTTCGCTTGATGTCACAGTAGTTAAGAATACTTGGCACAGTTCTTTTTGTTCTACAAAGGCTTAATACTGTCCTTCGTTGAACATCCAACAAATTCTGTGGCTCTTGAGCCTTCTGTTAAGCATGAGAGGGGAGTAGAAGCAACCTGTTGATGTTGATGATGATGATGTTGACTGAATACGACTTGTCTCGTTACAGTAATCAGCAATATCAGAGTGGAGGGGATGATTCTTTTGGGGTGAAGTAAATAACTCCTTTCAAAGGAATTGATCAGTTCTTAACACTGAGGGCAAGAACATATTATAAATAGTAAGAGCATTCATACGTTTCCTGGGAAATCCAATATATCTTGTAAAGAACATCATCTTTAAAACATATTTATTTTAATAATTTTTATTTGTATAGAATTAGCCTAAGAAAGGCTAAACTTTACTTTTCATTTGACACCTTTCTCTTGTAGATCTTACAATAATATTGAGCTAATTAATAAGAAGCATATAAAACAAATCTAATTATTTCTAGCATCTTCCTCTTTTTGAAGTGAAAGAAAAAATGATCATAATGTTTGCAAAGGCTATCTGGGAAACTGCAAAGATAATCTTGGGTATAAAAGACATCTTGAAAATTATACTTTTTTCTGAATTTAAGATGTAATCTTGGGATCATAAAATCAAAATAATTTTCAAATAAGTTATGGCCATTTGATTAAGATAGACATGTAGATACTTGAGAACAATAAATAGTGTTAGCTTAACTACTTATTAGTCAAAGGCAAAATGTAATATTTTTAAGAACATATAAAAGAAGATAACACAAAAATAATAGCTTTTTCTGAAGAAATACTTATTTTTTTAAAAAAAATCAAGAATTAAGTCAATTCAGTTTGAACCACAGAAAATTATCCTAGCAAAATATAGAATCTCTATTACATGGGAAGATAATCCAAAAAGTAAAAATTACTTGTTATTACTATTTGTTAAGAGCAGACTAAGTACTCTAAGACCAATTAGTTATTTTATCCTTCAAAAAACCAAAATTTTAGTTCTTCTTTAATATAACTTTTAGCAGTAGAGAATATACAATTTTTAAAATGGGCGAACCCCTAAAACTGAGTCAGATTTGATGTTTTAATATGTTTCATTGTTTCTTTTCAGATACATACCTATGGGAATTGTGTATTAATTTTCTGGGGCCGCCATAACATATTACTGCAACAAGTGGCTTAAATCAACAGAAATTTATTGTCTCTAAGTTCTAGAGACAAGCAGTCTGCAGGCAGGGTGGTGCTCCCTCCAAAGCCTTTAGGGGAGGATCATTCCTTGCCTCTTCTAGCTTTCGGTAGCCTCAGGCATTCTTCAGCCATGGCAGCATAACTCCCATCTTTGCTTCCATGGTTTACATGTTCATCTTCCTCCCTCTGTCTCTGTGTCTTCACGTGGTGTTTTTTTCTCTGTATCTCTCTCCTCTTCTTATATGGCTCTAATAATATTGAATTATGGCCCTTTATAATGACCTCATCTTTATTTACTTGATTATATCTGCAAAAGCTCTATTTCCAAATAAGTTGACATTCACAGGTACTGTGGACCATGATTCTCATATATATTTATAATTCCCCCCAGCCCCCCGCCCAAGAGGGAGTCTTGCTCTGGAGTATAATGGCACAATCTCGGGTCACTGCAATCTCCACCTCCCGGGTTCAAACAATTGTCCTGCCTCAGCCTCTGGAGTAGCTGGGATTACAGACACGCGACACCACACCTGGCTAATTTTTGTATTTTTAGTAAAGACGTGTTGGCCAGGCTGGTCTTGAACTCCTGACCTCATGATCCACCTGCCTCGGCCTCCCAAAGTTCTGCGATTACAGGTGTGAGCCACTGTGCCCAGCTTTAATATATATATATTTTTAAGACAAAGCTCAATTCATAATAAATTATAAAACAAGACAAAAAAATCACTTCCTTCAAACAAGTTACAGATTGTATTACCCACTTAAATTTTGTCCTGTGCAATAGCCTTTCTTATTCTGAAAACAAGCTGACATTTTATTTTAGGGCAAAATGACTTTTTCTTTATCCCCCAAGGTGGAGAAAGAGGAGGAAACAGGGAAGAGAGGAACACATTCATTACTTTCAGTTATATTTTGTTGCCACTATAATTCCTAGAATAGACTCAGCTACCATATTAATTCTAACTCTTAAGCAAATTAATTTCTATTTCACAGTGAAAACTAAGAAGTAGGCCATTGAAAACTACATGTTAATATACAAATATTTGAACGTATGAACAAAGTTCACAAACATACATAGGAGAAGCTTCTACAGCTCGAATAATTTCTTTAACACTTTCTTGAATGGTAAAAATGAACGTCTTCGTAAACATGAACAGGAGATATAGTTATTCAATGAAATATTAGATGAGAATTCTAAATTTTTTCTTACTTAGGAAAAGTAAGAAAAAAAAAATCCAGGTGTTCCAAGATTGTCATTAATTCAATTTAATTTTGTCCCAGGATTTTAAATTAATCAAGAATATGAAAATTATGTTTAAGCTGGCATACTAGAGAGCATAATCACAGATGATATTTTAAAAGTCTGGCTGGAATTACAATTTAATGTATTGGCACAGTATTATACATTGTTCATAATCTTAAACATTAATGTAGGAGTATCACTAGCTTACATGATCTGTATACCAATATAAGAAGTTTAGAAAGTTCATATTCACTAATCTTTTTATGAGAAAGAAACCCAAAATATATTTAAAATATGATGTATTCTTGTATAGTTATGCAAATAAATAAAATCAGAGAAAGAACAAAGTATTTTTTAACCAAAATTATAGATTATCTGATTTTCGCCAGGAATTCACCTTGATCATGTAAACATAGATTTTTATATAAATTGATTCTGAGTTAGTAGATTTTGAAGGAAGTTTGTTTTGTTTCTTTGTTTGTCTGTTTGTTTATTCAAGAATAACACTTCAAAAATGTGAGGTTTTCTTCCCTTTCCATCCCTGGAAATCTTCTGTTCCTTATTATTATTTATTATTTATTACTTTTTTCTATAAGAAGTAAAAATAAAGCTTTTTTAATTTAAGAGACATAATCTTGTATACACTTATGAAGCATAAAAATATTTCAGATTCATAGAATAAATGGTAAAGCCTTTTCTCAGTTTTGGATGCTGAGACACAGAGAACTTGCAACTTTGGTATGTGCTATGACCAGGGTCAAATCTAAACAGAACGTAAAAGCTTATAGGTTCAGATCTCAGGGTATTTGTCCTTTACAGTGAGCATAAAATATTTTATTAATTGACCAAAACTCACTATAGACAAAGAGCAAAACAAAGAAAAAGACTAACAAGCAACATTCTTTCATTTCCAACCTTACAGAGATTCTCATTATCCCACCAGAGATTGGATTGTAAAATTTGATCCTCAACCATTGCTGTTCCTGATGGGGAAAAACGTCTTAACATAAGCAAACCAGAATAAGAGCTAGAAGCAAAAATAAAACCACAGAGTGAGAGAGAGGGAGTGATTGAAAAATAGAGAGAAAGACAGAGACTTATTGAAGGTAAATTTCTATTGTACCTTAGGAATTAATCCAGAGTCCCAAGGAGGGGAGGTAGAATACACCCAGGGATTTTACAAATCATAAAGTGCAAGGTGCATTTCTTTAGACATAAAGTTTAATTGCCTCAAGCAAAAGAGTCTACTTGAACGTTTCTTTGGAATCTCCAAAACTGTCAAGGTATAATTTTCATTGCTAATATCATGACTCTCATATAGATATACAGTGAACACATATCAAAGATATATTCAACTAATTAATGAGGAATCCAGTAGAATAGTAAGGTTGATTCAGAGCATTTGAAGCAGAAGAAATTTTATAGCTACTTAGAAAAGTCATGCTGAAATAAATTTGGTAAGTTAGAAACAAAACTGTTTCATGTCCAATAGGTCAATATAACTGTACATTTTGTGTTTATCTTTTCTATCAGACAGAAATCATTTGCTTCTCCTCTGGGCAACATTATACAAGTTAATACTAACCTTTACAAATTTGGGGCATAAATCAATAGTAAATAGCAAGTTAAACAAAGGTCCATTCCCCAGTGAATTAAATAGTACTGAGTGGGCCTGTTATACAATGCTATAATGTTAAATGGACACACAGCCATTTTCTGCTTTATTTTCATGTCTGGATTATTTTTCTTAACAGATCTTTGGGACTTACTGTAGAAAGTATTTGTCAGCTCTTCCCTATTAATTGAAATAACATAAATAAATCAAATTTGAGATGTTTCTGTAAGAATAAGAGAATAAATAAGTCTCAGAGCCTTGGATATTGATAAAGAGATTACTGTATAAGTGTTTACTATTCATGATTTATAGTATTTTATACTGTTATTTGAGTTTCATTTTTCTTTCACTGTTTTACGTATGGTCTCACAGCTGATTATAGATTTAAGTGTTAGTACATGGCAATGAAAATAATTTTAAAAATGACAGTATATAAGAAAATCTTCATTTAATAAATATACTTAAGTTAGTTTTGAAAACAAGTATGACAACACTGAAGAGGGTATGTTATCAGTATTCTGAAATGATTTAGTTAACAATAGTCACATAAGTTTTCATTCTGTGTCTTAATTGTAGATATATAACTTTTAAAGAATAATTTATATCAATACAATGCAAACAGTAATAATAAAAATGACATTTATGCTTTCTGTGAACAGAATAGGTAGTAGAATTCTGACAGGGTTTAGGCAAATAGATTTCTCATCTTATTTTGCATCCAGACCTAGGTGCAGGGTTACTAGAAATATTGATCCTAGAGGGAGGAACGGAAACCAGAAAAGAGCATGTCTCTTGAAATGCGCAGTTCCTGAGTCTCTCTGAGGTAGCTTCTGTTTCATCTGCAGGTAGTTTTCAGGCATGTGTCCAAATTTTAAGTGTTCTACATCATACATTCCAAGAGGGAATAAATGTTTTATCTTTCTTTTGTATCTGATGGTTATTTTACTTTCATGCGCGTCCTTGTGAAGAGACCACCAAACAGGCTTTGTGTGAGCAATAAAGCTTTTAATCATCTGGGTGCAAGCGGGCTGAGTCTGAAAAGAGAGTCAGGGAAGGGAGATAAGGGTGGGGCCGTTTTATAGGATTTGGGTAGATAAAGGAAAATTACAGTCAAAGGGGGTTGTTCTCTTGTGGGCAGGAGTGGGGGTCACAAGGATTGAGGGAGCTTTTGAGCCAGGATGAGCCAGGAGAAGGAATTTCACAAGACAATGTCATCGGTTAAGGCAGGAACAGGCCATTTTCACTCCTTTTGTGGTGGAATGTCATCAGTTAAGGCAGGAACCGGCCATCTGGATGTGTACGTGCAGGTCACAGGGGATATGATGGCTTAGCTTGTGCTCAGAGGCCTCACATTCCTGTCTTCTTATATTAATAAGAAAAATAAAACGAAATAGTGGTAAAGCGTTGGGACGGTGAAAATTTTGGGGGACGGTATGGAGAGATAATGGGCGATGTTTCTCAGGGCTGCTTGGAGTGGGATTAGGGGCGGCGTGGGAACCTAGAGTGGGAGAGATTAAGCTGAAGGAAGATTTTGTGGTAAGGGGTGATATTGTGGGGTTGTTAGAAGAAACATTTGTTATTTAGAATTATTGGTGATGGCCTGGATACAGTTTTGTATGAATTGAAAAACTAAACAGAATAAGAGAAGAAGAAAAACAGGTATTAAAGGACTAAGAATTGGGAGGACCTAGGACATCTAATTAGAGAGTGCCTAAGGTGGTTCAGCCAGTAAAGATTATTTATTTACTTTAAGAGTTAAGAGTGGTGGTTTGGGGATAGCACGAGGAGATATCAGCTGTGATGGCTTGGAGAAACAGTGTAAACTGGCAGTGTAAACAAGAGCAGGGCATGTATGAGTAGCTGAGAACGGTGAATAGGAGTGTGACTAGACAGAAGACAGTAGGGATGACAAGTTGGGGGCACAGTCTAAGTTGGTCTGATGTCTGGAATGAGACTGGGGCCTAATAAAAAGGAGCGTCCATACAGGAGCTCAAATGGGCTGTACCCTGTAGCATTCTGAGGACAGGTCTGACTTCTGAGAAGGGAAAGTGGTAAAAGTATTGTCGAGTCCTTTTTAAGTTGGTGGCTCAGCTTGTGAGGTGTGTTTTTAAAAGACCTTTAGTCCGTTCTACTTTTCCTGAAGATGGAGGACCGTAAGGGATATAAAGGTTTCACTGAATACTAAGAGCCTGAAAAACTGCTTGGCTGATTTGACTAATAAAGGTTGGTCTGTTATCAGACTGTATAGAGGTGGGAAGGCTAAACTGAGGAATTATGTCTGACAGAAGGGAAGAAATGACTGTGGTGGCCTTCTGAGACCCTGTAGGAAAGGCCTCTACCTATCCAGTGAAAGTGCCGATCTAGACTAAGAGGTATTTTAGTTATCTGACTCGGGACATGTTGAGTAAAGCTAATTTGCCAGTCCTGGGTGGGGGCAAATCCTTGAGCTTGATGTGTAGGGAAGGGAGGGGGCCTGAATAATACCTAAGGAGTAGTAGAATAGCAGATGGAACACTGAGAAGTTATTTCCTTGAGGATAGATTTCCACGATGGAAAGAAAATGAGAGGTTCTAAGAGGCGGGCTAGTGGCTTGTACTATAGCATAGCCTGCCTTTGCTGGTGTGTGGTGATGAGGCCTGGTGGAACTGCCATCAATAAATCAAGTGTGATCAGGGTGAGGAACAGGAAAGAAGGAAATATGGGGAAATGGGGTGAATGTCAGGTGGATCAGAGAGATACAGTCATGGGGGTCAGGTGTGGTATCAGGAATAATGTGGGAGGCCTGATTGAAGTCCGGGCCAGGAACAATGCTAATTGTGGGACTTAACAAAGAGTGAGTACAGCTGAAGGAGCCAGGGAGCCGAAAGTATATGCGTCAGGTATGAGGAAGAAAATAGATTTTGGAAGTTATGAGAAATGTAGAGAATAAGTTGAGCATAGTTTGTGATTTTGAGAGCCTCTAAAAGTATTAGGGTGGCAGCAGCTGCTGCATGGAGACATGAGGGCTAGGCTAAAACAGTATGGTCAAGTTGTTTGGACAGAAAGGCTACAGGGTGCGGTCCTGGCTCTTGTGTAAGAATTCTGACCACACTAACCATGCCTAGGCAGGAAAGGAGTTGTTTTGTAAGGGATTGAGGTTTGGGAGATTAATTGGACACAATCAGCAGGGAGAGCATGTGTGTTTTTATGAGAATTATGTGGAGATAGGTAACAGATGAGGATGAAATTTGGGCTTGACTGAAGTAATGGGGGCTGTCTGTGAAGGCTTGTGGCAGTACAGCCTAGGTAATTTGCTGAGCCTAATGGGTGTCAGGGTCAGTCCAGGTGAAAGCAAAGTGAGGCTGGGACGAAGGGTGCAGGGGAATAGTGAAAAAAGCATCTCTAAGATCGAGAACAGAATAGTGAGTTGTGGAGGAAGGTATTGAGCACAAAAGAGTGTATGGGTTTGGCACCACAGGATGGATAGGCAAAACAATTTGGTTGATAAGGCGCAGATCCTCAACTAATCTGTAAGACTTGTCCAGTTTTTGGACAGGTAAAATGGGGGAATTGTAAGGAGAGTTTATAGGTTTTAGAAGCCCATGCTGTAGCAGGCAAGTGATAACAGGCTTTAATCCTTTTAAAGCATGCTGTGGGATGGGATATTGGTGTTGAGGGTGGTAAGGGTGATTAAGTTTTAATGAGATGGTAAGGGGTGCATGATCAGTCTCCAAGGAGGGAGTAGAGGTATCTTATACTTGTGGGTTAAGGTGGGGGAATACAAGAGGAGGACGCAAAGGAGGCTTTGGATTGGGAAGAAGGGCGGCAATGAGATGTAGCTGTAGTCCAGGAATAGTCAGGGAAGCAGATAATTTAGTTAAAGTGTCTCGGCCTAATAAGGGAACTGGGCAGGTGGGGATAACTAAAAGGAGTGCTTAAAACAGTATTGTCTAAGTTGGCACCAGAGTTGGGGAGTTTTAAGAGGTTTGGAAGCCTGGTCGTCAATACCCACAACAGTTATGGAGGCAAGGGAAACAGGCCCTTGAAAAGAAGGTAATGTGGAGTGGGTAGCCTCCATATTGATTAAGAAGGGGACAGACTTACCCTCCGCTGTGAGAGTTACCTAGAGCATCTGTGATGGTCCTGTAGGCTTCCGAGGTGATTGGGCAGCGTCAGTCTTCAGCTGCTAAGCCAAGAAGATCTGGGAAGGAGTCAGTCAGAGAGCCTTGGGCCAGAATTCCAGGGGCTCTGGGAGTGGTTGCCAGTTGTGTTGAACAGTCTGATTTCCAGTGGGGTCCCGCACAGATGGGACACGGCTTAGGAGGAATCCCGGGCTGCGGGCATTCCTTGGCCTGGTGGCCAAATTTCTGGCACTTGTAGCAAGCTCCTGGGGGAGGAGGTTCTGGAGGAATGCCTGGCTGCTGCGGTTCAGGCGTTTGGAAGTTTTTGTGTGCTGGAGATGTGGCTGGGGTTTGTCTCACAGTGGAGGCAAGTAATTGCAACTCAGAAATACATTGCTACTTGGCTTCCTCTACTCTATTATTGTACACCTTGAAGGTGAGGTTAATTAAGTCCTGTTGTGGGGTTTGAGGGCCGGAATTTAATTTTGGAGTTTTATTTAACGTCAGGAGTGGGTTGGATAATAAAATGTATATTGACAATAAGACGGCCTTTTGACCTTCTAGGGTCTAGGGCTGTAAAGCGTCTCAGAGTTGCTGCCAAACGAGCCATGAACTGGGCTGGATTTTTATATTTGATGAAAAAGAGCCTAAACGCTATCTCACTTGGGATAAAGAAAAAGGAGCATTAAACTTGACTATGCCTTTATCTCCAGCCACCTTTATAAGAGTAAATTGCTGGGCAGGTGGGGAAGGGCTAGTCACGGAACGAAACTGTAAGCCCGACCGGGTGTGAGGAGGGGAGGTGATAAAAGGATTATAGGGTGGAGGAGCAGAGGCTGAGGAAGAATTGGGACCTAGCTCTGCCTGGCGAGGAGGGGAGAGGTCAGCTAGGTCTGTAGAAAAGGAAGATTAGAAAGACTCAGTGACGCTTGGGGTTGGGACTGAGGGGACAGGCGGGAGGGAAAGAAGGAAGATTTGGGATGAGTTGCATTGGGCACAGAGACTAGGAAGGGACCGATGTGTAAAAGAATGCCGGGACGTCAGGCACCTCAGACCATTTGCCCATTTTACTACAAGAATTATTTAGATCTTGCAGGATGGAAAAATTGAAAGTGCCGTTTTCTGGCTATTTGGAACTACTGTTGAGTTTGGATTGGGGTCAAGCGGCATTTCAGAAGAAAATAAGATGCTTAGATTTTAGGTCAGGTGAGAGTTGAAGAGGTTTTAAGTTCTTAAGAACACAGGCTAAGGGAGAAGAAGGCGGAATCTCCTTCCACTATGGGTGGAAGGTTGTCCATAGTGAAGGAGGCAAGCCCAGAGAAAAGAGAGAGTAGAGACATGGAGGGAAGGGGTTCGGGGGTTCTTACCCTCCAGAAAAGTGGGAAAGGGGTCGGGGCACAGAGATATGAGGTCAGAGTGCCGAAATAAGGGATTGGGGCACAGAGATATAAGAGGTTGGGGCAGAGAAATAAGGGATCGGTGTGCAGAGATATAAGAGGTTGGGGTGCAGAAATAAGGGATTGGGGTGCAGAGATATAAGGGGTTGGGGTACTTGCTCCTCCCCTAGAAAAGAGGGACTTGCTGCTAAGGGTGAAGGAGAAGGGGTTGGGGGTTTCTTGCCCCCCAGAATGGCAGAGAAGGGGTAGAGACACGGAGAGAAGGGGTTGGGGTACTTGCCCCTCCCACAGAAAAGCAGGACTTGCCGCTAAGGGTGAAGGACCAAGGCAGGCGTCCCTGCATGGTCTGACACCACTGAAACCTGGGTGAATAATCAGAGAGGTGTCCTTGCAATGATTAAACACCAAGGGAAGGCTGCCTTCCCAGTCCGTGACCAGCACCGGAGTTTTGGGTCTGTGGATAAAACGTGTCTCCTTTGTCTCTACCAGAAAATGAAAGAAATTGAAATTAAGAGAAGGGAGAGATTGAAGTGTGGCGCCAAGATTGAAAGGAGAAAGAGGTTGAGGGATAATGAGGGAGGTTGGAGAAGAGAGCAAAAAGAGGCCACTTACCAGATTTGAAATTGGTGAGATGTTTCTTGGGCTGGTTGGTCTGAGGACTTGAGGTCATAGGTGGACCTTTCTCATGGAGCAAAGAGCAGGAGGAAAGGGGATTGATCTCCCAAAGGAGGTCCCCCCATCCGAGTCACGGCACCAAATTTCATGGCGTCCGTGTGAAGAGACCACCAAATAAGCTTTGTGTGAGCAATAAAGCTTTTAATCACCTGGGTGCAGGCGGGCTGAGTCCGAAAAGAGAGTCAGCGAAGGGAGATAAAAGTGGGGCCATTTTATAGGATTTGGGTAGATAAAGGAAAAATACAGTCAAAGGGGGTTGTTCTCTGGTGGGCAGGAGTGAGGGTCACGAGGTACTCAGTGGGTGAGCTTTTGAGCCAGAATGAGCCAGAAGGAATTTCACAAGACAATGTCATCAGTTAAGGCAGGAACAGGCCATTTTCACTTCTTTTGTGGTGGACTGTCGTCAGTTAAGGCAGGAACCGGCCATCTGGATGTGTACGTGCAGGTCACAGGGGAATGATGGCTTAGCTTGGGCTCAGAGGCCTGACACTACCACGTGTTTCTCACTATATATATAATATCATATATTATATATTATATTTTATATATTATAATATATAACATATATATATTTGGAAAATTAATCATGAAAAACCATCAGATTTTAGGGAATTTTTTTTACCTAAACATATTTGACAATGATCCAATCATCTAAATTTTGAAGTTAGCAATTTACTATTCCCATTTTAAAGATGAGAAAAAGAAAGCTTATAGTAATTCAATAACTTGCCCAGTATCACCAAAATTGTGAGTGGCTTAGAATTCAGTCATCATCTTACCAATTTCTTACTATTTCCAGAACTAGCACACTACCCTAAACTACTCACATCTGTATTAGTATAAGAACCTCTTGAAGGTTCTCTTTGTTTTTATCATTCCTCAGTGAGCACCCTTCCTACCCAACTATACTGTGTATAATAGCCAAAGAGCATTTTTTAATTAAAAATTCTAATAGTGCCCAATTGTGTTCAGAATATACTTCACTCTACCATGGCCTACAAGGCAACATCGAATTTGGCTTTTGACTACTTAATGGTTCGGTATCTTTCCACTTCCTTTCTTCACTCCTCCCCCTCAATATCCACCCTCCTTACAGGACTTTTTTACTTCATACTTGCCTTTTGGCTACTAACTTATTTTTCTTATGAAATTGCCTCCCCCACAACCCAGACCTTACTATGGCTATGCCTCTTTCCCATATCTCATTGGCCACATGAATGGCTCTCCTGACAACACCATCTAACATAGTCTTCAACTCTCATCAATTTCCATTCAACTAGTTTAGTTTATTTTCTTCAAAACATGGCATTACTCATTAATTCAACAATATTTACTGCGTACCCATGGTGCCTGTCATTGTTCTAGTCTTCAGAATACAGCAATAAATAAAATAGACAAAAAGATCCTAGCTACATAAATTGTACATTCTAGTTGGGTGAGATAGTCAATAGAGAACTAAGTAAGTACAATCAATGATATGTGATGTGTTATGTAATAGAAGTAAATAAGTACAATCAATGAGCAGTAATGTGTTATATAGAAAAAATAAAGCAAGAAGGTAATAGTGTTGTATAGTAGAAACAATGTTGCAATTTTAAATAGATGCTTAGGAAGAGCCTCTTTGAGAAGAATGGATTTAAGCCAAGACCTGAAGGAGCAGAGGAAATGAGCTGTGCTTATATCTGAAGAAAGAAAATTCTAGGTGCATGCTTTGACATTCTTGAAATATACTTTTATTAGCCTTTCCCCCCATTAGAATCTAGTTCCATGAAATCAGGACCTTGTCTGGTACTGTACCCTTAGAACTTACAATAGTGCCTGCCATATGAGATACACTTTCATATCTGACAATTTTCTTCTGTTTATTTCCAGTACATTCCTCAGTGGTGAATTTTGTATTATTATTTTTTAATACAAAAGCATATTGGATTACTGTCATCAGGGAAATGCTGTCTAAATTCTTTTCCTGGTCTAACTGACATTTTATACATGCATTCTTATTATGCTTCTGTACTCATATTATCTTACACTTGAACGCATTCAAATTTCCCTGCCACTTTTCTAACTACTTCTGCAGCCTCATAAAATCTTCCTACTTTATAGCCATTAGCTTGAGATTTTCCTACCTGCCCAGAAGTTTAGTATTCTTTTCAAAATTATGAATCTTACTATGTACTTCCTCCCTGTCCCGTGTATATAAATATTTATATAAATGTTGCGACTAGCCACAACAAAGTGTTTTTATTCTGAGGCTTGTGCACATATTCCTTTCCTTTTATCTCTAATTTCCACACTTTATTCTTAAAAAAACAAAATAATGAGTCTAGAATTTACCTCTAGACCCCAAGTTTCTTAAGTGTTTCTGATATTATCTTGTATGTGCAACTTTGGCAAAACCTATTTGTATGATTATTCCTTGTATTTCCTCTCCTTTCACTCTCCGACCCCAATATACCAACTTATTTCAATTCTTAATATTGATTATGTCTCCCACACCCACTTATTTACTCCATGCTAGTTTATTCTCTTCTGTTTTAACTTTCGTTTTGATTATTCTTAACCCAGTAGATATTATGAATCCAAGTCTACTGAAATTCCAATTACGAAAAAAGTGTTTCTGTGCAGAATGATTTCTGCATTTATATAGTAAAAACTGAAAGACTTTTCATCTTTAATCTGATTATAGAGAAACCTGAATCATAAAGAGTATAAGGAATTCTAAATAATTATGTTAGATTTCTTCTTTTTTTTTTTTTTAATCTTTGTAAGGGCATTTGCTAGATATGATTTTCCAATCATTTTCTGTTTTTTTTTTTTTTCTTCATAAAGGTAGCAATACCCTAAATCAGGAAGCTCTTTGCATCTGCTAGATCTAAGTATGCCTTGGTTACAAAAAATTTAAAAAGTCAGACAACTTAATTCAGAGTATTTACATAAAACTGGCAAGAAGTCAAGTTTCCCATTTTGTGTTGAGTGAGGCACGCTGCCTGGCTTGCAAAGATCTGGTGGAGATATAGCAAGTAGCTGGCAGAGCAAGCAGTCTGCTGGGTGTCTCTAAATTACCTGCAGAGCAGGCAGTCTGGATTATTCTCTCAGCCTCCTGTGCATATTTTACAGATGCCGCTTCACATTCTTTCTGGAGTCCTCAGGAGCATTTGAAATTCAGAGGCTTGGCAAAGGCATGCTTATCTGATGCTTTCTTATTTGATCTTGCCGAAAGGGGTGATTCTTTGAAAGTGTGAAAATACCTTACCAAGGTACATCAACAGATGTATAGTTACTGAAACTCGTTTTAAATACCTAAGGGGATTCATTCTCCTGACATACATTTAATTCCCGTTACGATTAATGGGAGCATTACTTGATTTACAACATATCCCTGCCTTTAGATGGCTAATGTCTGCAGAGGAAGGAACCGTCAGCAAAATTATGAACTCGATTCATGGTTTGGCTCTTACTTAGCTTAAGTTAGATCCCATGACTTGATTATCAGTATTACTCTACCCATACTGACAGAACCTCAGGTTTTATACTGCAATAATTTTTTAAAAATCTAACCTAGTTAGGAATTTTCCACATGAGATTATTCACTGTCAAGTACTAATGACTGCAATAAAGAAAGAAAATTTTAGCTAAAACAAACAAATGATTAGACTCAGCAACACAATTAATGGCTTGACTAATTTGTCTTCCCTTCTTTCTACATTAATTTTTATATGAACTTTAGCAGGAAGATAGTTACCTAATTCCTTATATAAATAACATGTATTATCATTTAGCATTTATTGAAATATATATAAATTATCTAGGCACCAGGAACTGGTTTCATAAACATTAATTATGATAATGATGAAGATACCACAAAACCATACGTTAATATCTTATAAAATTTGCATAGTTTTAAATAGTTAATCATATTTCTATACTTTGTAATTTTTATTCCCTCCGCTACTTGGACCATCCTGGTCTATCTTTAAGAAGAATAAATGTAGTTAAAGGCTCAGTGAAAACTTTACGTTTATTTAATTTAAAAAATTCCAATTAAATTATTATTTGCCATTCTGTAGTCCAGACAAAATACTCAGAAAATTCCCAAACTTAGTCTTTTATACACATTTTCTCCTAAGTATTATTGTCTACAAACTTACCAGAAAACCACCATTTGAGAATTACGTTGAAGACTAGAATTGGTGCTTTCCCTGTATACATCCTGAATTTTATATGCCAGTTTAGTCTTGTAGCTAGGTGTGAAATCAACAATGCCGGTTCTAAAATGTTATGCTTAGAATAATCTCTTAATCTCTATGCGCATCTTGATATGCTGACTTAGCAAATCAGGAGGGAAGTCAGAATTCTATTTTTTTAAATTAATCACTACTATTGATTTCAATGCCATTAGTTTTACCATTTATTAATGCTGCATTAAATATTTATTGAGCACCTACTGTAACCTAGGCATTAGTATTGGCACTGCAGATACAGTGCGAACTAAAAGGATTTTAGTTGCCTTTTTGAGGCTTACATTCTAGAAACACTGACTTAAAATATCTAATTTTTCTGCTGAATCTGGCATAATCACCAAAAATGGTTGTACAGATTCAGGAAAGAGGATGACCATTTATTTATATTGTGGTCTACATGAATAGTATGTTTAGGAGTTGTACAGTATACAGCATGAACGGCTCTATTCAGTAAAACTGACTTTTGTTTTAATTCTAGATGATGTACATAGCAGACAAAACATGCCTGTTTTCATTGCCTTCTATTGGTAAATAGATATACCACAGTGATTCCAAAAACTGAAATACATTCTTACATAGCTAAATATATAAATAATTTATGGTAATTTGCTCTGAGTTGATTTCCAGATGTCTCAAAAGACTTGCTTGCTTTACTGAGTCTTCTTTTAATATCATCATGGCCAAAGTGAAGCATAGAAAGTCATAAGAAATAGATATAGAGATCCCAGATAATTGGTGCTAAATACTGAAAATTGGGCACTACTGCCATTTTCTAAAATTGATGTCATCTGATAATCAATAAGCCTTTCTTGCTGGTGTTGATTCACATGCTTATTCAAAATCTGATTGGTAGTCTACAGAGAGTTTATAGGAATAAATGCTTCGCTAAACTTACGTTGTAAAAACTGACTGGCCACTAGCCAAGGATGTCAGAATTGAGTCAGTTTACCATAAAATTCAGTATAAAGTGTATTCACTTGGAAAATATATTTTTCGCTATATATTTTGCTATGTCTTTTGGAGAAGCATACAAACTTTTGCTTGAATGTTTATTTTTTAGCCCAAACTTTAACCTTAGTAAATCATTCATTATCTTTACTACAGTTGTCTTAATTGGAAGAAAGAGAAACCCATACAAATTAAAGCAGGTTTTTTATTTGTTGGCTTTCTTTCTTTCTTTCTTTTCTTTCTTTCTTTCTTTCTTTCTTTCTTTCTTTCTTTCTTTCTTTCTTTCTTTCTTTCTTTCTTTCTTAAAAATAAAGATAGAAATTCTACACAGCAGTTAAAACTGGGCTTATCCAGAAGTAGGAAGTTTTCAGCTAGATATTCTGAGACTGGAGGCTAATGGATTCTGCACTTATTTTCCCTGGTAAGAGGATGCCTTTACTTAAGACAACTTGTTCATGACCTCATCTCCTCATGACACCGGCTCCTGCCCACATTCTATAAGATCTTACTGGTGCCATATTTAACTGTATGGCTCTGTGCCCTAAATGCAAATTTTCTGGAAACAGAATATGATCAATTCTCTTTATACAATTATTATGCTCCTCTCTTTTCACATCTAACCCTAATTAATTAGTTGTAGTCATCAGGACAAGAATATGTGTTACAGCTACAGCCATCTAAATCCATTATTTCTGCAGGCACTATGAGTTTGGAGCAATTTCAAAAAAATAGGTATGATATTGTCAATAACACATCGATTTGATATTTTCATTTGTGCTAGGAGACTTACTACATCAACAGACTCTTGTCTTCTGGTTTTCCATTGGATTCAGACAATAGATTGATCCAACAGGTGACTGAGGAAAGAAGAGTGAGAGTGGGTTTTTATTCTACTTGCTCTTTGTGGTGTCATCTTGGGCTGAGGGTTGGGAGACAGAAACTAGATTGTAAGGAGATGAAGAATTAAAAAAAACATTATTTTTTGAATAGTTTGAAGTTTGTTTGAGAAAGGAAGAGTGGAGAGAGGTTGGTAGTTTGAGTGTACCATAGGATTGAAGCTGATTCTTTCCCCTCCTTGATTAGAAAATAAAGAGAATAGACATGCTTGTAATTGGAGAAATGTAATCTCATAGAGAAGAGACAGGGCATAATTGATAGAGAAAAATTGTTGAGAAAGGGGTTGGCAGTGCATCTTGCATATGGTTGAAAGGATTAGACTTGTATGAGGAAAGAAATGCCTCTGTACTTGAATCCACAGAGGGACTCAAATCAGGATGAATTAGTTTAACTCTGAATTGAATTTAAATGTTTATTGAATTGAACGAAGTTTTCAGTTTTTAGTTGAAGATTGTTTTGTGAATTTGAAAAATGTTTATGGATTTATAAACCTATTTTGTTACATGAGTCATTTACTGCTACTAAAATAGGCTGTAGATAAGAGTAGTTATGCTTGAACTTAGCTAATTTGAGCTATAATTCTAAACTTTACACTGTGGAATTATAGGTAATTCTGTACCTACGTGAGGAACTAAAGTGATAGACCAAACAGAAGTTTATTTTGAGATAATCTGAAGATTCACATGAGTGGTAACTCATTTTATGGGAATAAGCTAAACAAAATGAATTTGACCTAATGTAAAAGTCTAGAGTATTTGATCTTAATAGAAGATGATGACTTTTATTTGTCATCTATAGTCTTCTATACCCATACCTGCATCTTAGGAATAAAAAGGACTAGAGATACCATTTCAATAGTCTCTGTGATATTTTGATCCCCAAGCAGCACAGTAATGTGTTGCTGTAATATCATGTACTAGTAATCAGAGTATCCTCTTATTTCATTCTGATTTCCTGCAAGTCAGTGCAAAATGTCAAAGCTTAGAGGTGTCAGGAAAAAAGTTCTGAATATTTCAAGTCATTGAGAGAGAATGTCTGAATTAGAGTTGGCATGAGGTAGAGAGACTATAAGAGAGGTAGAGTCTTCTGGAATGACTATTGTGTCTGCATTTTCTGGGGTACCAGTTGTCCTGGCAGAGCAGAAGGATGCCTTCAGAGATTTCAAATGCTCTACAATCTAAAATCAAATGGAGAATGTATGGCAGCACAGAGTAATAATAGTACTTGTCAGAGCAGTACAAATATTGAGCTTACTGAGCCCATATATGATATCCCCTCAGAATTATCAGAAATAATCACAGGGGACTTTGTAGGGAGCTGAGGATCAAAAGGGACAATTAATGAACCAGAAAACAACAACAAAATATGAGATATTCTAGAAATGGTCCTTTCAGGTCCCCAGCATATCATTTAGTCATAATAAAGTACTTCATGTTCAGAATGTGGTAATGTATTTCAGTAAGCAGTTTATTTAATGCATGAGAGTGAATCAAACAGTGGGGAGGCATTCTAATTCTGAACCACCAAAAACTCTCCAAGGTATCAAACATAAGTAGATAAGCTTATGATTTTCTTTATATATACTTGGGCAATGTCATTTACAATCACATCTCTTAATATTAACAAAGCCACCACCAGCCAGGCAAAACTGTGATTTTTCTTTGTCACCACTTAAAACATACATTTCATGTGAATTATGTAAGTATAAGTATACGTTGTTGCATTCCACACTAATTCTTTTGCACCCACTAACACAGATTACAAATAGTATTGAAAAGGTTTTAAATCAATATTAAGAAACTAGAATTTTTAAAAAGATAATAAAAGCCCTGTTAATTTTAGGTTTCCTTTTGTATGGTTTTTTGGGGGAAAAAAACCCTAATTTGGATAATCAATGTGGCTTATTAAAACCCTATTACATCTATCACTGTCTCTACCTCTATGTTTCTTGCTGTTTAAAAAGTAATGCTACTTCCTTCTTGCTCAGGGACTGAGGCATCTTTGTTTTAATATAGTCCTACTCAGTGCAAAGATAGAATGAGAGAGGGTAAAAACTGATGCAAATCTCATGAGATTGTGTAAAGCTAATAATAATGGCTTTAATGAGCCATTCGGGTGTTGCTTACACTGCAATCACAGACTCTGCAGAGTGGTGAAAGAAAACGCTGAGAGTGTGGGCTCCCAGAGGAGTAAGCTAAGATTAGGTGGTTAGTGGAGAGGGAAGAAAAAAAAATCTTTCTAGTGGAATGCCAAATTAGGTTGCTGAGACTGCTGCTGTAGCATCTGACCAAGTACATGCATGTGATGAGTGACTGTCATGAGGATGAAGGGTTCATGTGTGATAAAAACCCCAAAATATTCAACCTTTTTGACCTCCTCTATGTCCTTAAGGGTAGTGAAATTCACAAGCTGCAACACTATTCATTCTTCAATGAATAGTGCAGTTCCTTATTCTTTAAGGGAGAAGACTTCTGAGATCCATAAGCAAATTCCAATATTATCCACCCTCAGCTCACATGGGAAAACCGTAGCTAAAAACAATAAGCTAAAAAATAATGAAAATTAAGGCAAGAAAATATAATTATCTGACTTCAGAATTTTTAGGATTTGAATGAGATCAAACATTTGTCAATAAGTTATGTAGAGTTATTTCTGTGTGTGCGTGTGTACACACGCATGTGTGTCTTTTGTCTTAAATTTTAATTGTTGGACTGAATAGTCTTGCTCTACACGTTAAAAAAATAAATTGGGATGCTTTTTTGCAAATAAAAAGGTTCATTTTGCTTTAATGAAGATACTATTGGTATAGGTAATAGAATCAATCCTAAAATATTGTGAAATTCAGTGTATTTTGATCCATTTGTATTCATTGTCACCAAGATTCTGGATCTGTGTCTCTGTGATTTACTTTGTCCTGCTTAATGTATCGGTTTCATTCATAAGCTGGATTTATTATGATATCAAAATGATTGTAGCATTTTACTTTCCAAATCAATACACTGGAGAGCAAGAGAGCCTGTCTGTCCAGGCAAACCAAGCTAAATTCTGAGGTGCACTCTGTTTGGACCACATTCGTTTTCTTGCTGACCTTTTAATGTGACCTTTGAAATAGAGCAAACAGTTATTTTAGTCTATTAATAGTTTACAACCCTCACTTTTGGTCTTTGGATGGATTCTACCTCCTCCTCATGGTTCCTCAAGTAGTTCCTCAAGGAGTCATTCAAAGGTCAAAGATGGATGTCGAGGAGAAATAAAAAATGCTCAATTTATTTGTTCGTCTTATAAACTGTATATCATTCTTAAAAATTGTTCACCCTGTGTTTGGCTTTGACTTCAACATGAAATGACTAAATTATCTGGCTAAACCAAGCATCCATTCCACTTCCCTGGATTCTTTTTCTGCATGCACTGAGCAACTGAGTCAGCCTTTCTTCAATACATGTCATACATATTTCACTCTTGAAAAAAATTACGTAAAATATTTAGTCATTTCCAAATGATTTTACTATCCAGTTCTTAAAATCTGAAATGATAATATATTTCTATCAGAATCAATATTCTTCCTTATTTAATATTCCTACTGCCATCTAATCTTCTTATATCAATTTGCAATTGTGGAAGCAAATTTTAGGAAGATTTTTTAAGATGTTCCTAAGTGAGAGCCCATATAAGAATTTAAAAAAAGAGGCCGGGCATGGTAGCTCACGACTGTAATTCCAGCATTTTGGGAGGCCGAGGCGGGTGGATCACCTGAGGTCGGGAGTTTGAGACCAGCCTGACCAACATGGAGAAACCCCATCTCTACTAAAAATTCAAAATTAGCTGGGTGTGGTGGTGCATGCCTGTAATCCCAGCTACTCAGGAAGCTGACGCAGAAGAATCACTTGCACCTGGGAGGCAGATGCTGCAGTGAGCCAAGATCACGCCATTGCACCCCAGCCTGGGCAACAAGAGTGAAACTCTGCCTCCAGAAAAAAAAAAGAATTAAGAAAGAGAGATAACTAAGAAAAGCAAGACTTTGTTCCAGTTTCTTTTCTGACTCTCATTATTCTTACAAGTTATTTTCTTTAAATCTCTGGAATTAATTTTCCTATTTCTCCCCGTTTATTTTTGGATTGGAGAAAATATTATTGCAGGATTTTATTTTACTTATTTCAGCAAAATTTTCCACTTCTGTGCCCCACATTTTATACTAGCATTAATTTCTGCTGTTGTGAAAATACTGACAAATTTTGTCACTGACCCAAAACCTGGCAGGTTAAAATTTAAGTAGTAATGATGTGGTATTAATGAAGCTTGTGAATATTTATTATTGAAAGATCCAAGGTGGCTTGGCCACATGGAACATATTGTTCCTGTGCTATTCTGCAGCATATGGAGGGTTCACATTTGCATTTTAACCTAATCAAATATCAAATATTAATACAATCAGGAGGGCTCGAAATATTTTGAGAGTACTGTGACTTTTTAAATTATAAATATGAATAATATACTTGGCTAAGTTACAAAACTTAAGTGTAATCAGAGCTTTTAACGTTTTTTTGTTTCTGTAATCACCCTTTCATTTTGCTTGTCCTGAATGTAAGTAATATGTTTCTAATCACAAATGTGCTTAAAATAGAGAAGAAAAATAGTCCCAGACAACTAGGTTTTATCAAAATCATTGTCCCCTTATATTGAAAAGTGGTATAAATGAATTCGATTGAAAATGTTTTTAATTCGTATTTTTGCATGAAATATCTAGCAGTTTATAAACAGGACCATGGCCTGCTATTCTTGATTTGTGTTTTATTAATGTGGTTTGTATAGATGTAATCTTATTGTTTATCATTTAAAATATTACATGCACTTATATGAGAGGACAGTCATATAGGAATATTTCCTTCTGACATTGGAAATGCTATAAATATCATACGAAGTACCTTGCATTCAATCATACCATTACATTTTTTGACACGATGTATGTTAAAACAGTTGCTGAAAAGTGTGTTCTATTAAGGAATCCCAAAGTTCTATCGTAGCGAGCTATTCCTGGAAGATTAATATTGATCACTACTTGACAGGGTTTACAGTTTATTTTTAACTCACAGAGAAGACATCAAGGAAACAATAACACATGATACAAAGATTAGGACCGTGTTTCATATAGTAAAGAAATAAAGGAAAAAAGTCAGAATGTTTTAGTGTTGGATATAGAATATCTACTGGATTTTTCTTCAGTCTCATAGCTTTACTTTGGGTAAACAGGGTGCATGATTCAAAGAAAAACACCTCAGTTTCTATGTGATGTAGTTGGAATGGGATGTAAATCACATCTTTGTTTATGTTTAACATAAAAAACAAAAAATTGAGAAATTATTGTAACAACCAAAAGTTTCTTCTGAATATAATAGCAAAACTCTGCTGTATATACAAAGTTGTGTAACTATGAATTAAAAACTTTCTTCAATTTAGGTGACAATTTTCTGCATGGTAAACAGGATCAAATAATGTAGTTAAATATAAGGCATTAGATGTTCTTCACATTGGCCAGTGTAGTAAGAAAGTGGACTCTAAGATTAAAAAAAGAAATCGTGAAATAATGCTAACAGAAAAAAAAAGCAACACACTTTTAGGAGCAGTTTGTCATAAGCTTAGTGCAGTGAGCTTGGACTCTGGACTAGATGACTGAGTTCTCTTGCCAACTGAATAACCTTGGACATTTTTGTTAACTTCATTGGACATCAGTTTCCCCACCTATTAAATGGCCATTATAATAGTATAAATTTCATAGAGCTGCGTTTGATACACAGAAAGCACTCAAAACATTAGCAAGTATGTTTGGTCATGGGGGAAAGAAGGAAGTTTCCATTTTTGTTAGTAGTTTGTACATGGTTACACTAGAGTTTGATTTTCAATTTTTTCTTCCAAATATTTAAAACTTATAAATAAAGCATAGCTTTATTTTACTATTATATTATCTGCCTAATCTTATTTATTTTAGTGGTAAAATATTGCTCAATTCTAAAAATAGGTAAATTAAAATAATATAACTGAATAACTTATTTTTTTCTAAATGGAAAGAGACAACGGACTCAAGCTGGATTTCAACTCATATCTGAAATATTATAAAAGGCATATAATGTACACATGAAATCAAATCACAAAAGAACTAGATTTTTTATACAATCTTCTTTTCCCTATACACTATGTTGAACTTCTCTGCTATTATGAAAATATTTCAATAATGAAAGGCTGACTGCTTAACTGGTATATCAAATATTACTTTTGAAATGCCAAGTAATTACATTGCTAGATGCATCATTAGGTCCAAGAAATGTGAGGACAGTAGCCACCCTATTATCTCAAGATTACCATAGATATGGAATGTGACAATATGTAGGAAACCTGTTAAAGATTTGGAAGAAAGCCTCAAAATAAATTTGGTTCTAAATGAATTTTAGTTTTAGTTAAGAATTTCAACAGTCATTCCAATTAATTTTTATTTTTCTAAGGATTTCTTACAATAGTTTCCAAATTAAAAATTCTCCAAAACTGTTTTCATGGCTTTCACACCTTATCCTTTTGTATGAGTATTATGATCAGGCTCTATGAGGTTAATTTGAAAGAGTTCTCAGAATACTGAGAAACAATGTAGAATGGTATTCAAATTAAATAATATTTATCTAATTTATAAATCTGCTGTAAAAAGATGTACAATAAGATTCTGATTAATAAATATATTTGCATCCCAAAAGTGCAAAGTCTGCTTGAAAAACCCCATTAGAAATCAGGTAATTGTGTATTTTCAAAATTAATAATTAAGTATATTTCACATTCAATGTGCCAAGAGTAAGAAAGCAGTAAAAAATTTTTCTATATTTCATGCATTGTATATTTTTCATTTGCACGCTAGACAAGATGTCTATTTGAAACAATCATTTATAGGTGCAATTCAACTGGATTCACAAGTTTATTCAAAATTGTAGATTTTTAAAAAATTATGTCAGATTCTAAATGCATTTTTATTATTGCATTACTTTTCTCTATCCAAATGCAGTGGATTATCTCCATCCAAATAGATTTGTTTCAGAAAACGCTTTTAATGTATATGTGCTTAATACTATTAAAAATTCATTTTAAGGGTGGCCTGAAAAGAATAATAGTGCTTATCTCTTTTAACATTTTGTTAATAGAGTTCGCAATGAACCTGAGTGGCTATAGATGCATCATTAGGGGCTGGCAATACATGGTTTAATAAAAATAGAATGCTAATGGGCACCTTATTTACTCATGAAAAGTTAAACAAGTCATATAACTGAAAGGTACACTTTTCTTATCTGGAAAATATGATTAATCCTCTGCTTACTATTTTGCAGAGTTATTATAAACACGAAGTAAGTCGAATATTTGTAAAGTTGTTTGAAATCATACTGCTAGATAAGGGAAGATATTAAAATGTAGTTGACTATAGTCAGTCTCAATCAGTCTGCATAGTGGCATAAAATACAAAACACCTAATTTTATGTCAGCCTCTCAATTCTTGTGACCATTATCATTGGCAGCATGAATTTAACTTGCTGAATTTAGGATTGACCTAATGTGGTTACCACTTCCAAAAATCTATTACTTGCCCTCTCTGCTACTGATGGAACATTCAGCCTGAATCCATTTCGGCTCATGTTACAGTTTGTCCTCAATTGTTTTCAGATGCAAGGCAGCTGAAACTTGTCTGGAAGAAAACCTAAAGGGAGTTCAGTACTGCTGCATTCTTGGCAATTACAGGCGTATTTAATTTCAAATTTTAGGCATGTATAAGAAAAAAAGGGTGTCAGAAGGAGATTCACTGTACAGTACTCAATTTATCAGAGAGGAGACTATGATCACAGCATTTTGATACTTCATTTACTAAACAAGCTGTTTCTTATTGATAAATTTGGGAAGTCACTTGAGCTGTGTTCTCCGAATTTTAAAATATAAATGTAAGTTCAAAATGTGCAACATGCTGTACAAAAAAGTCAGAATCACAGTGGACTTAGCCAAGAACATCTGTTTTCCCTGTCAATATCCCTGCACACGTGCCCTTTGGTCTTATTGTTTTTCGATGGCAACACACCATGGATGATAATGGTGTTTCTGAAATAAACAAAACCACTCTCTTTGGAAATTGGGCTGGACTCATTCTCTTTACATCATTCATTTAAATCAATTAAATTGAATGTATTTATCAAGGTTGTACTATGAGTTTAGGAGTGCATTACTTGAACATACTCATGGTATTCTTTTAACTGCATTATAAAAATGATGCTGTGATTACCTTTCACCAATTTGGAACTCTGAAAGATTATTCAAGGACAACTTTAAACATCTGGCAAGAAATTATATGTTTGTATTTTATAATTTGGATGGTCGTGAAAAATGTCTTAAAAAGCGCAGATTGAACAGGCCATGTCATCTTTGGTCATGTTAATTATGTTAATTAAATATTGTCTGTAGTTATAACCTTAACATTTTAAAACACATTAATAGAGGCAAAGTGTAAGCTATCAAGATTCATTAATTTCCAAATAAGAAATACTCCTATGGTATTCATTCAGGCTAAGCGAGCTGAGAGGTGGACCAATTTATACCTTTTCGTATGAATGTTTTGACTATGTGTAGGCATAGCCTTCATCTTTACTATGTTTTGATCAGAGTTTAACATGCCTTTCCCATAAATAACAATAATACATGTCATATGTTGAATAATATTGGACCTAGTCTAACAAAAACTAAATTATACCTTGAAGGGAAACAAAAAAGCTTCTGGAGCACCTTAGGTAAATTAGCTACCAGGTCTTTAGGATTAATTTATTCATTACATTTACATGCAAAATATACTGAAAAATGGATTCATTTACTTGGATGATTGAGGCCTCAAGCTCAAGTTTTTCATTAACTACTCAGATAATTTAGGCAAGCTTTTTTTTCTTTTTTATACTTGAATTATCTTGATAATTGCTTCTTCACTTGATTTTATGTGGGGAAAAAATAGACAGAAAAAATCCTTCACAGCCTGCTAAGTATTTTTCTTATTACTATTTTTACTCAAAATGTCTTTTTTTTAATCCTGTGAAATTTAATGAATAATCAGTCACCTGTTTTCTTCCGTGTATGCATTGATGATGGATGCTGTAGGAAGATATCTGGCTATCTACCCTTGTATCTATCTATTTCCTGTGTGTGTGTATGTGTGCATAAATATGTTGTACTGGAACTCTATTAACTTCAATAGGGGTGGCACCAAGTTCAAGAGGCCAAAGGAGACACCCAGAGCCAGGAAACAAAACAAAGGGTTTATTGAGAGGATTTACTTACAGAGCAGTCCAATGGTGGCAGGCTGGATAGGAGAACCCCAACCGCTTGCAAAAAGCGTGCAGTTTATATAGCATTTTCACTTAGCACCCTCCTGCTAACAACCTCCACCTGGTAACCTTCATTTACCCCAAAACAAAGGGCCTGATTCCCTATATGGCCTGCATTCCATGGGGCAGGCCAGGGGTTCAGATGTTCCTCATAGGTAAGGAATAAATATCTGAGTTGACTACTCCCAATTATCTTAGCTCAGAACTCAAAACACACATTCAGGTGCATCTGCCACACAACATATATGTGTGTATATGTACATAGGTTACATATACACACATGTGTATCATATTACAGCTGTATGTAATACATGTATTCATGTATATACATATATATGAATTTTTTCCAGTAGGAAGAATTTTTTTCTATTGGATTTGACAGTCCCACTGATGTACTTATTCAACATAATATTAGCTAGTCATATAATCACTAAATGTATTTCACTGTTCACTTTGAGTAATCATTTGGTTGTTAGGGGAAGTGGTGATGTAATTTATGCAAATAGATTGATGAGGGAGCTGCTGACATGGCAGTTTATATGTATGGCTCTTGTTTGAGGGGATTAAATATAATGATAATAGTAAGATTCTTAACAACTCTCTTCAGAGAGGCCATGGGTGGACTTGATTGTGTAAAGAACCAGAAATTATGTATGTGCATATTTGGGCACTCCATTTCTCATTCTACCTGCCATTTGAAACTACTTCTAATCTTTCAAAATACAGTAACTCCTCTCAGGCCTTGGTGAGCCTACAGATGATGCCCTCCCTTCCTGGAATGCCTTTGCCCCCTTCCTCTATTCCCTTGGATTGCCTGTATGCACCTCTTTTCCTTTTACGACACCCAGATCTTTTCAAGTTGCATAATCATATATTTTTCCTGACAAATTTCAGTTGCTGACACTTACATTAAAGTTTAGCCCCTCAACATTTTTCTCTCTGTCCTCCTATCACCAGTCAACACTCAATCAACATCACAGTTTCTCGTTCGTTTATCTGTTTTTGTCCTTTTCATTTACGATATTGCTTTCTCTGTCTCTTCCATCCATTCGCAGGATGGCAATGTGGACCAGCGCTGTCCAACAGAACTTTCTGTGTTGATGTAGTTGTTCTGTCTCTGTGAAATAATCATTAACCACATTTGGCTGTTTGTGCATATGAATTGTGCCTAGTACAACTCAGGGACTGTATTTGTAATTTTATTACATTTTAATGAATTACAATTTAAATTAAAACAGCCACAGGCTATTGAACAGTATAGCTTTGGAACTTGCTGCCACTATCAATTGCACAGGATGCAAAATCACACTGTAAAGCATTCTACTCTCGGCCCTTTATGTACAGATCCCATAATGTAATACTCTTACTTAAGTATATTTTCAGGCTCATCATGTACTCCAATCCTTTACTCTACCCTCATTTGCTTCATAGCCTGACTTCCCTCCTTACCTAGTTTGCATTTCTTCATCTATTCTTATAATTACTCCTGCCCCATTTTTCTTGTGTCATACTTAACTGACAAAACTACAAACCCTAACCCAACTTTTTGCAAATTTCAAACCAGAAAAGAACTAATTAAATGACCTGGAAGGAAAAACAGAATAATACAGAACACAGATGTGCTGACCTGTCTTACTTTAAATTAAAGATCATGTATTGGTCTACACTGTCAAAAAAACTTACTATGTTTTCTGATTATTCATGTCTCTACTCTTCAAAATGAGCAGTTCATACCATATGTCTCTTCGAACATCAACATCTCTCTTTCATATTCAATGACACTTGATTATATTACCTAATGTTTCACTTGAGGAAGTTAGATAAGACTACTTAATCAATTTGCTGCAAATTTTATTTTCTACCTACATTTGTTCATATAACTTTGTTGACTGCCCTCCCTTTTTATCAAAAAAATGAGTTCCAAACTTAGATATTTTGAGAAGGAGAGATATGATTGTTCTCTTTCCCTCCTACAAATTGTTCTGTGTTTGGCTCCTTCCTGTCATTCAAGCTTATGTTCAAGGGGCATCTCCTTAGTGAGGACTTCCTTGATCAGATTACACATCCCTCTCTCCACTGAAGCCACCGATATCAATTGTAATCATCCTGTTTGATTGCCTTTATTGTATAAGGACTCAATAAAATTATATTGTCTACTTGTTTACTTATATACTGTCTCCCCTGTGAGGTAAATTAATCTCCTTTTGAACAGGAGCATGATATCTGAGTCTGTCTGTCTTCAGCAACTAGAGTAGTGCCTGGAATATTATAGAGTTCTAAAAATTTTCATTGAATGGGCAAACAAATTAAGAAAGGAAATAATAAAATTGTCCTTTTGTACTCAGCCAAGCTATCATCTCCTCTTGATTTTTCCCCTCTTCTCTAACCATATCCATGGTTCTAGAAAAAAGTGTCCATCTGTTGTCTTTTTATAGAAACCTTTAGCACTGACTGATGCTTAAGTATCAGTTTCCTTCATTCTGTCCTAGACTGTGAACTTGTGGGAAAATGTCTGAATATTATTGCTTTTATCTGCCATATCTAACACAATAGCGACTTGTAGTAAGCATCTCATTGGCATATCTGTCATGAATGTTCTTAATTTTGGAGTTCCTTAAGGTGCTATGCTATTTTTTTTCCTTCCTTTAGTGCCCTTTCCCTGTTAATTTTTCTATACTGATGATGTTATTGTCATTGTTACAAAAATAAATTATAATTTCCTATCTGTACTATAGATGTCTTTTTTGACCTAGGTGTCTGTTTACCTGGCATGTCCTCACCAAACATAGTCCTTCTCCAGAATTCCCTACAGCAATAAATAATACCATCACACACTGAGAACCTCAGCAATGAGATGTTACTACTGACCCTTCTCTCTTACCATAGTTAAGCTTTCACCAAGAGTTGACAATTCTATCTCTAAGATACATTGCCAAATCTTTCACTTCTCTCCTTCTTCACTGTCATGCCTATTGTCCTGTTACCATTTCTGGCCTGGAATTTTGAAATAACCAAATTAGTCATCCTTATGATCTATGATTTTCTCTTCCAGTCTAGTCTCCACACTATTGCTAGACTCATCTAAAAACTGGCTTCTGATTATATTACTCTACTGTTTTTAAATAGCCCTTCAATGATTTATTATTATTCATTAGGCAAAAATTTGTATTAAATAGATTAACATGAGATGAAACCTACCTACCTCTCCAGAATTTAATCACAATACTCTCCTATATCTTTTCTCTACCTCAGCCCCTGTACTTTCCCTTGCTACTCCCATCTTTTGCACCTAGCGATGCATCCACTTGGAGGCTATCTTTATTGCTGATCTTTTAAATTGTTCCTGCTTATTCACCTTTCAGGTCTCAAGATCAAGTGTTACTTTATGAAGAACATAAAGTATAATCTTTATAAAGAACATAAGTTATACTCCTGTATACTTTCATAGCTCCCTGTCTGTATAAATTTCTGGTTGCATCAGAATAATTATGGTAGACTGAAACTGAAAGACTACAATGATAAATTTTCCTGTTCACTAGTTTTTGATTTTTTTTCTGTACACTGTATCTTTAGAATTCTATGAAAATGTGTAAACCTTATTTTACTGTACCTTCAAAATTACCATGTGAGTTCAACAGGCTAGGCATCATCATCCCCCATTACACAGGTGAGGTCACTGAGATTCAGATTGACAAATGCTAAATTCAAAAGTGGTACATGAAGCCAGGCGTTCTGATACTGAGCCCCATGTTTCTTAAATCAGGACAGCCATGTGGTTGTAATCATAATTCACATTTAAGTATGTTTTTTCAGGGAGTCAGATCTCAAAGTAACCTTAAAAAGTAACATGTTTTGGAATTTATAGTATTATGTTGTTTACAGAATTTTTTGTCATAGTTAAATGGCCTAGTCTTTATTTAAACTGACCCTACATTGTGTTCTTGATAGTTGTTCATGCCTTTTATTAAAGAGAGGAAGAAAATACTTCTTTTTAGGAGTCTGGCTTCAAGCTGTTGCAAGAACAAATTATTCTATGCTTACAATGTATAGTATAATGATAAACATTTTTTAAAAGAAAAAGCATACATATTATATTCAATGAGGAATGTTGTTTTCTTAGAGAACTATGAGGAACAACGATTTTAAAACAACTTTGTTGTATATGACTCATGAATAAATTCTCCCTTCATTGTAGAAGGCACCATCTTTGCCCCATTATTAGATGAAATAAACCCAAGGACAAAGGAAATCAAGAGGTAATCCTTTTGGCAATCTTGTCATGCAGTTTCTGCAAAACATTCCCTGCAGTGCAGGATTGTTCAAAGCTTCACACACAGAGTCTTGCTTGCTGCGAGAAAAAACTAGCCACCTCTTGCTGAGAAAGATTTTCTGAAAAAGAATAGGAACTGAGTGACTTGCTATATCTGTGTGGTCTAAGGTCTTGGCAGACCACAAGTCCATGTTTCAGTGATCCATGGTATTTGTTTCACATTCTTGTGCCCCGATTGGATGAGAGTATTTAGCTTTGAGAAGGAAACATCTCATTTAATGTTGCACTCCTTTTTCCAAGGAGCATATTTTTCTTCATCAATTCCTTATTTCTCATACTTTTATTTACCTATCTCTGTTTTTCCTTAATCCTATTAGCCCTTGATGTTAAAAACATGCAGCATTATAAAATAACAAAAATATACAACTCGTGTGATATGTATAATACATATAAAACACAAATACTGAAGATTGTGTAAGAAAATTTCACCTTATGAAATTTCCCGAGTGACTGAGAGTGCATCAGAATTTCACATTTTGGGAAGAAATACTTGGGATTGGAGCATGACACTTTCCCACTCTTGTTTACCTAAGAACTGAAGTTATATATTGACATAGAAGTGCATTAGAAGAGGATGTTGCCGAAAAGAAAACTGAAATTTTGCTGTATAAGTGTGAAACTGAACTGTCTAGTATACTATAGTAGATTGGCTATCTCTTAGTCAGTTGTCACTCATTCATACATTTGAAACAAATCTTTATTAATTGCATATATTAATGTAAGTAATACCGATAAAGTACACATTAGAAATCTGCATGTTATGCTGGCTTTGATATATAGCTGTGATTATAATGGTATTTTATTTGGCCAACATTCCACAAAAATATGAAATTGAAAAGTGTAAAAATTATTTTTTAGACTATTCTTTGCAAAAAAAAAAACTTTTCTCATGCTTTTATGAAGATTTAGAAAATTTAGAATTCTAAAGGCTCTCTTAAAGATGACTTCTTTCCTTGTTTTTTAGACAATGAAACAGAGCTCAGAATGGTCAAAGTTTTCCAAAGATAGTGTGGAGGGGATGTTGAATCATTTCAGGCCAGTGTCTTCTATAGAACAGAATATTATATAATATTTTAATTATTTGTTGTCCATATTTAATATATAAAAATTCTAAAATATCATAGGATCAAGTGGAAAACATATCAACATCTAAAACAATAAAGTAAAAATAATAAAAAATAGTGAACAAAAACTTTCAATAACAGGACTTCACTTTTTGTGGTTGAAATTACTCATTAAATAAAAAGGTGACTGTGAAATATTTCTTGACATATCAATGAAGGAAACGGTTAAAAAGCAATTATCATCTTGACCTTTTAATTCAAATTTAGGCTCAAAACATTAATATGATCTGTAAATTAGAACAAATGAAATGAGAATTATGATGAATATATGGTGATTGTGGCTATATTTAGCAATCTTTTAAGAATAGCAGGTACTGGGCCAGGCGCAGTGGTTCACGCCTGTAATCCCAGCACTTTGGGAGGCCGAGGTGGGTGGATCACCTGAGGTCGAGAGTTCAAGACCAGCCTGACCAACATGGAGAAACCCCCTCTCTACTAAAAATACAAAAAATTAGCCAGGCATGGTGGCGCATGCCTGTAATCCCAGCTACTTGGGAGGCTGAGGCAGGAGAATAGCGTGAACCCAGGAGGCGGAGGTTGCAGTGAGCTGGGATTGCGCCATGGCACTCCAGCCTGGGCAACAAGAGTGAAACTCTGTCTCAAAAAAAAAAAAAAAAAAAAAGAATAACAGGTACTTTATAAATGTTTGTAGAATGAACAGATTTTGTGGAATCTCAGATTTATTTCAGCTTCTAGAAACTCTTGATATCATTCAATATTTTGACTATATCTTCTACAACAAGGTATAGTATAGTGAAAAAATAGACAAATATGAAAAATATGGTTTCCATAAGAATATGACTTCTTTGTTGCCATTTCAAATAATTCCTTTTAATACTTATTTTATTTTGTAAACTAAACTTTTTTTTTTTTTTAGTTTTGGAAAATTTGTAGATTTATGGAACAGTTGCAAAGATAATACAGATCATTTTCATCTACATATCATTCAGTTTCCCTTTCCCCCTGACATTAACATCTTGTTTATCTAGGGTACATTTGTCAAAATAAAGAAATTATCATTGGTAAATGACTATCAGCAGCAGATTCCACCAGTTTCTCCGTGAATGTCATTTTTCTGATATAGGATCCCATTTAGGATATTGGCATTGGGATTCCATAGTCTCCTCTGGGTCTGTGACAATAGCTCTGTCTTTGTTTTTAAACAACCTTGACAGCTTTGAAAGGAAGTAGGCGTGATGTAGGGAATCCCTGAATTTTGGATTGCCTGATGTTTTTCTTAGCTTAGATTGAAGTTATGGGTTTTTGAGAACAGCATAGAGAAGTAGCCTTCTCATTCCAACATATCAAAGATTACATGGTATTAACATGACAAATCCCTGGTAATGTTAACCTTGATGGAGTTATTGTCTGTCAGGTGCTTCTACTGTAAGTCACCTTCTCTTTCCATACTTTATTCTTTGGAAGCAAGTTACTCTTCCACCCCACACTAAAGGGGAGGAGAATCAAGATCCATCTTCTGTAGGGAGTTGTGTCTATGTAGATCATTTGGAATTCTGTAAGAAAAATTTGTCCTCATTTTATTTTGTAAATTATGACGGAAGAATGGTATTATTGTACATAATTTAAATTTTATTTCATGATTCTACTTTTTTTTTTTTTAGTTTTAAACCTAACTGCTACACCCACAATGCTTTCTTTGAGAACTTTAAGTGAATGTGGGAAAAAAGGAAACAGTCTATACTGTTTATAAAATTTGTTTTCATATATGGTCTAATTAAACTCAAATGCCAGAACAACCCTTCTGTTTCTTCAGCAGGAAATCATATTAAGAAGAAGTCTTATGTCCCTTGGTGGACCTAGAAAATTATCAGTGTTAATCTCAATAAATTGGATAAAGTATATCAGTATACTTTATTAAAGCTACATATCTACTAAGAAATGGAGATATCAATGCTAAAAATAATATTTTTGAGATATAACCAAACACAACCATTTTTTTCCATGCACACAGATGGAATATAATGAATCAAAATTGCAACTACATTCCACAATCAGGGAACATATTTTCTAAAAGCCTTAGCTTCAAGGGATTTGAATTTATGCTTTGGAAAGACTAAATAGCCTGCTCATTGTGACCTCAATGGGCAACAAGGGACATCTAGAGACAATAGATCTGGCACAGATTTTGGTCTGCGGCTATTAAGCGTCTTATAAGTGAGTAACAAAACTTTAAAATCAATACAGATTGTTCTGGAAAGTCAATGAAGAGACTTTCAAATAAAGGGTAATATGTTCAAACAGATGACTATCCATAAGGATGTGGCTGACTACATTTAACAGAGAATATGTTTTGGAAAGAGAACAGCTCTACTATCCCATAAGTAGAAAGTCTGAGTGATCTCAACTTTATAAAATATATTGTTAATATCACATTGAATATATTATACCATAAGAAAAGTTTCTTATGATGAGATAATGAATTAAGAAGTATTTTGCAAATGGTAAAATTCTCACAAATGTTAGTAATGATTTAGAGTTATTGCACCATAATTCTGAATTTACTGCTTGAAAAGATGTCAGTTTAGTGATAATTTGTACATTATAACACTGACAGCACTGAACTATGATTTCATCTGTAAGTGAAATAGTCAGTTTTGAGACATTTCAAGTTATTTTCCCTTCCTTTTCAATAAGTCCTGTCTAGAAAAGACTATTATTTTTCAACAATTAAATTATCCTTGGCTCATCTTTTACCTACTTCATGTTCAGTTAAGTAGGGACATGCCTATTCACTTGTGGTTTATATTTGCGTTTCTGACCAGAAATGACACATTAACAGCAAAGCAGGAAGTCCTTGCACTGAAAGTTCCCCTAAACCCACCAAAATGTGCATAACCTCAACTTGAAATAGGAAGATAACAGACCCAAAAGTGACATGAAGAGTTTGACTTCAACTTCTTTTGATTCTACCTATGAATTTCTCAAACTATTTTCTGTTCTGTCTCCTCACAGTCATTCTGGTTTGGACGTCAGGAGCTCTCCCTGCTTCCCTGTGCACACCCACCTCTGAATGGGTCCCTTTCTCTGCAGGTCTGGCTTTCTGCAAATCTGTTCTCTAAACCTCTGCCAGATTGATCTTTCTGAAATGTAATCTAGACATGCTACCCCCTCTTCTTAAAATCCTCTACTATTTCCCTATATCATTCATGATAAAGTCCAACTTGATTCGCTTGGCCTGTGAAGTCCTTCACAACCTGGACTTTGTTCACCTCTCCACACTCACCTGATCCAGCCTATATGCACTTCTCATAAGGAGCTGCTTCCACTTTTCAGTTTTTGGATCTCAGTTCCCTAATCCACTGCCTTACTGTCCTTTTGCATGTTGTTCCTTCAATCTGGAACATTCTTATTCAGTCTTTTGACACGGCTTTTCTATACCTGAGAGTGGTTTGAGTGCCTTGTAGGTGTTACAATAGCCACTCTGTGCATATCTCATTATAGCACCTCTGTACTCTTTTCTATCTATCCCCTTATCTTTCTTCTCCACCAGACTAAAAACTTCTTGGTCAGCTGCTGCACTGTTAATCATATTTCCAGTATGTAGGATAGCGGCCAATACAGAATGGATATTCATTGAATATTTGCTAAATACATGTTGAAGCTATGTTTTCAAGTATATGCTCAGTTAAATAAAGTATTTCTATTATATGGAGTTATGCATTTGAAAAAGAGAAAATTTTCAAGTACTCTCAGGTTTTTTTTTTGGTTTTTTTTTTTTTTTTTTCAGATGGAGTCTCGCTGTGTCTCCCAGCCTGGAGTGCAATGGTGCAATCTCACTGCAATCTCCGCCTCCCTGGTTCAAGCAATTCTCCTGCCTCAGCCTCCCTAGTAGCTGGGATTAGAGGTGTGCACCACCACACCTGGCTAATTTTTGTATTTTTAGTAGAGACGGGGTTTCACCATGTTGGCCAGGCTGGTCTCAAACTCCTGACCTCAGGTGATCTGCCCGCCTTGGCCTCCCAAAGTGCTGGGATTACAGGCATGAGCCACCGCACCCAGCCAGGATGTATTTTCTTAATAGTTATTCAGATTTATAAAATTGAAAACTATACTGTCTATATTTGAAAGAACTATGGAAAGAATTCATTGAAACCTCCATTAGCATTTTCTTCTCAATTTCATTACGAAGTTTTGTACCTTTTTTCAAAATTATCCTTAAAGTCTGTAATCTTATAATTTTCCTGAGAATCTAATCCAATTTTGATGGAATTTTTATCAATATCTATTGAGTGATGTTACAAATATGCAAAAGTAACTACAAAGAACATTTTTTAAGAAAACAGTTCACATTGGAATTTCTTACATATAGATAATTCAAAGTGAATGAAACTAAAGGTGACATATTCACATAAATGAAATGTAAGACATTGATTAAGGAGGCATATTCAATGGTGGATTGCTTTATTTGAGATGGAATGAAGGCACAAATAACAGCTGGTCTGAGCATTGTTCAAAGGCAGTGAGGCATAAGGGACCCCGCAGAAGGGAAAACAGTAAATGAACAGTCTCCGTGGTATTGTTGGGAAAACCTTATTTTGTGTAAGCCAAGATTACAGTAATTGAGAGCACATATAACACAGGAGCTAAATCAGTAAATGGCACTTTTTACCAAATCTCTACCTTTTAGTAGTTCTTCCAGGGTGAAAGAAGCTGTTCCCACCTGGGAATCATTGGAGTGGTCCACTTTCAACCAAACAGTCCTGCGTAGTACCCTAAAGAAAAAATGATCTCTTGCTGTCAATAGCACAATATTTGAATAACAATAGTTTAATAATAGCCAACATCAATTTAGTACTAATCATATGGCAAGTACTTTACAAGTATTATCTGACTAAACTCTTAATACCTTCTAGGAGTAGTGATGTCACATTTTACATAAATATACAAATACAAAGGTATAATCACCTGTTTGAGGTAACACAGCTAAAAAGTAGCTGAGTAAGTATTCAAATCACGTCCTTTTGGCTTCACAGCCCAAAGTCTTAACTGAGGAAAATAACATGTTTTATAATCGAAAGAGAAAATTATCATATGTTAACTTTTTGTAGAAAAAAAAATTCTATTTTCCTCATTCATTTGATTTTGTCAATATAACTTTTTTTTTTTTTTTAATAAAGTGGCTTTTGCTACCTCAAAACAGGAACACAGGTTTGAGAAATTTCATTTTCAAGTTAGGTAATGTTTTTTGTTCTGATGAGACCTCCGAAGGTGGCTTTGACATTTAAAAGTGATGTGAAGATAAAATGATCAAAGCTGTCAAATGATACTGCAACTGTAAGAATGTAGTAATTTTATCATCTACTTTCACCATGAGTATTATACATGCTTTTTAGACAAGCATTTTTAGGGTGTATATGTTTGTTTTTTTAAGGCATCATGATTGACAGAAATTATTGCAAGATCAAAAGTAAATCAAATTTAGAACTTGTAACCCAAGGGGGCCAGCATGAACAGCTAAAAAACAAAAACAAAAACCAACCAACAAACACCTGCATCTTGCATGAACTATCTGTTGAGAACTCTATAGTTCCTCTACGGATTCATAAATCCTAATTGCATAATCTTGAGTTCTCTGAAAATCATACACATCATCCAAAGCTGTTGTTAGCCTTTGGTACAATATAAGCACATTTCTCTTACTTTAGCAATTTTCTTTTATTTCTTTGGAATTATGTAAGGTCTATTAACTTCAAAGTTATTTTCACAGACTATTCAAGGAAGTAGAAAGTTGCCATGGTATCTAAGTCAGGTTTCTCTGTAGCACAAAGGATAAGTGTGAAAAAATATTTCTAGTCTTGTGAAAACCAAAGGAAATTATTGTAACACAACATTTCTGATCTTGTGGAAAACATTTTTGAAATTGAATAAAATTGCTGTGCTTTAAGGGAGACAGAGCTCTCAGTGTATTAAACTATATGCCATTATGTTGCCAGGAGTCTCTATTTTACATCGCAGTTAAACTTCATGGCTGAAACAACAAACAGACTTTCTCAAATATTCTTATAAATATCACATTTCAGTGAGTTAGTTGGTTCATATGTTCTGGGTGTGTAGAGACTAAAGTATCTGCTGTATCTGACTATTTTAAAGATCATATTAATACCATACAGTTTCAGTTCTAAATCTCAAAAGATTAAGGTTTATTAGCACATTAAGAAAGTCAAAAGGAAAAAATCTAAATTAATACTAATAAAAAAGAAAAATATCTAAATAAATATAAACAATTATTTTTGTCTTGGTCTGAACATGTTTATTACTTAATGAATTAATTTCTTCTCATTTATTGTACAAATTTTGATTTGTATCTATAAGTCTTTTTAGCAAAATTCCCCAATTTAATGCATCCTATATGTACCCAATAAAGGAGAGAAACACAGACAAGGTCAGTTTTCTGCCCAGGACTGAGTCCAGATACAAAGAAAAATATTTACCGTGAGAATTCATAACTATACCTCTTATACAGTCAAGGTTTAACATTAGCATTAACAAAAACTGGTCTTGCAAAAGCTGCCTCTACATGATTCCTATATGTAAGACCCTAACAATTAAAATACTAAAATCCAAAGTTACAAAACACAAAAGAAAATAAGTCACCATAAACAAGAGTTAAGAAACAGCATAGGCCTGTTGCGGTGGCTCATGCCTGTAATCCCAGAATTTTGGGAGGCTGAGGTGGGCAGATTATGAGGTCAAGAGATGGAGACCATCCTGGCCAACATGGTGAAGCCCTGTCTCTACTAAAAATAGAAAAATTAGCTGGGCATGGTGGCAGGCACCTGTAATCCCAGCTACTCTGGAGGCTGAGGCAGAAGAATTGCTTTAACCAGGCAGGCAGAGGTTACAGTGAGCCGAGATCGCACCACTGCACCCCAGCCTGGCGACAGAGCGAGACTCTGTCTCAAAAAAAAAGAAAAAAAGAAAGAAAGAAAGAAACAGCATAGTGAAGATTTGGAACCCAAACTAACTCAGATATTGGAATTCCAAGTAAAGATTATATACATAATATATTTAAAATTCCATCTGAAAATCTCTGAGAAGCAACTTTTTTGTTAATTTTAATGTATTTGGTCTTTCCATTATTTCAAAAATACATAGTGTGACTGTCTAGTTAAATAGAAAAAAACCTACTAAACAATTCATTTCTCCATGGTGTTCAGAAATGAAGACATGGGCTGTTGACTAAAATAGGCCCAGATTCAAATCCCTCTGCAACCCTGAGCAGTTTTCTTTTTAACAGTATCTTTCTCATTGTACTAGCTGCCTGCTTTCTCATATTTTATTTCTTTTTGTAAGTTCTAGTCTCAATCATTCATTTTTTTAAAATTTATTTTTTATTTCAATAGGTTTTTAGGGAGCAGGTGGTGTTTGACTACATGAATAAATTCTCTAGTGGTGATTTCTGAGATTTTGGTGCACCCATCACCCGAGTGTACACTGTACCCAGTGTGTAGTCTTCCATCCCTCACCCCCCCTCCCACCCTTTCCCCTAAGTCCCCAAAGTCTAGTGTATCATTCTTATGCCTTTGCATCCTCATAGCTTAGCTCTCACTAATGAGTGAGAACATGTGGTATTTGGTTTCCAATTCCTGAGTTATGTCACTTAGAATAACAGTCTCCAATTCCATCCAGGTTGCTGCAAATGCCATTATTTTGTTCCTTTTTATGGCTGAGTAGTATTTTGTGGTATACTAGCATTGGGGCTGGTTCCATATTTTTGCAGTTGCAAATTGTCCTGCTATAAACATGCATGTGTGAGTATCTTTTTCATATAATGACTTATTGACTTATTTTCCTGTGGGTAGATAGCTAGTAGTGGAACTGCTGGATCAAATGGTTGATCTACTTTTAGTTCTTTAAGGAATCTCCACACTTTTTTTCATAGTGCGTGTACTAGTTTACATTCCCACCAACAGTGTAAAAGTGTTCCTTTTTCACCACATCCACACCAACATCTATTTTTTTTTTTATTTATTATGGCCATTCTTGCAGCAATAAGTTGGTATCACATTGTGGTTTTAATTTGAATTTTCCTGATCATTATTGATGCTGAGTATTTTTCCATATGCTTGTTGGCCATTTGTATATCTTCTTTTGAGAATTGTCTATTAATATCCTTAGCCTACTTTTTGATGGGATTGTTTTTTTCTTGCTAATTTGTTTGAATTCTTTGTAGATTCTGGATATTGGTTCTTTGTCAGATGTATGGATTGTGAAGATTTTCTCTCACTCTGTGGGTTGTCTGTTAACGCTGTTGATTATTTCTTGTTTGATGTGTAGGAGCTTTTCAGTTCAATTAAGCCCCATCTCTATTTATCTTTGTTTTTGTTGCATTTGCTTTTGGGTTTTTGGTCATGAAGTCTTTGCCTAAGCCAATATCTAGAAGGGTTTTTCCAACGTTATCTTCTAGAATTTTTATGGTTTCAGGTCTTAGATTTAAGCTTTTGATTCATCTTGAGCTGATTTTCATATAAGGTGAGAGATGACAATCCAGTTTAATTCTTCTACATACATGTGGCTTGCCAGTTATCCCAGCACCATTTGTTGAATAGAGTGTCTTTCCCCATTTTATGTTGTTTGCTTTGTCAAAGATCAGTTGGCTGTAAGTATTTGGCTTTATTTCTGGGTTCTCTATACTGTTCCATTGGTCTATACCCCTATTTTTATGCTAGTACCATGCTGTTTTGGTGACTATGGCCTTGTAGTATAGTTTGAAGTCAGGTAATGTAATGCCTTCAGATTTCTTCTTTTTGCTTAGTCTTGCTTTGGATATGCAGGCTCTTTTTTGGTTCCATCTGAATTTTGGGATTGTTTTTTCTGTTCTGTGAAGAATGATGGTGGTATTTTGATGGGAATTGCATTGAATTTGTAGATTGCTTTTGGCATTATGGTCATTTTCACAATATTAATTCCACCAATCCATTACAAAAGGATGTGTTTCCATTTGTTTGTATTGTCTATGATTTCTTACAGGAGTGTTTAGTAGTTTTTTTTTTTAGAGTTCTTTCACCTCCTTGGTTATGTATATTCCTAAATTTTTTGTTTGTTTGTTTGTTTGTTTTGCAGCTATTGTAAAGGGGATTGAGTACTTGATTTGATTCTCAGCTTGGTTGCTGTTGGTGTATAGCAGAACTACCGAGTTGTGTAGGTAAATCTAGTATCCTGATACTTTGCTGAATTCATTTACCAGTTCTAGGAGCTTTTTAGAGGAGTCGTTAGGGTTTTCTAGACGTACAATCATATAATCAGCATACAGAGACTGTTTGACTTCCTCTTTACCGATTTGGATGCCCTTTTCTTTCTTTCTCTTGTCTGATTGCACTGGCTAGGACTTCCAGTACTATGTTGAATAGAAGTGGTAAGAGTGGGTATGCTTGTCTTGTTCCAGTTCTAGGGGGAAATGCTTTCAACTTTTCCCCATTCGGTATAATGTTGGCTGTGGGTTTGTCATAGATGATTTTTATTACCTTAACATATGTCCCTTCTATGCCGATTTTGCTGAGGGTTTTAATCATAAAGGGATGCTGTATTTTGTCAAATGCTTTTTCTGCATCTATTGAGATAATTATGTGATTTTTGTTAATTCTATTTATGTGGTGTGTCACATTTACTGACTTACATATGTTAAACCATCCATATGTTAAACTGGGTATGAAACCCAGTTGATCATTACAAATTATCTTTTTGATATGCTGTTGGATTCAGTTCACTAGTATTTTGTTAGGATTTTTGCATCTATGTTCATCAGGGATATTGGTTTGTAGTTTTTGTTTCTTGTTATGTCATTTTCTCATTTTGGTATTAGGGTGATACTGGCTTCGTAGAATAATTTATGGAGGATTCTCTGTTTCTCTATCCTTGGAATAGTGTCAGTAGGATTGGTACCAATTTTTTGAATGTCTGACAATTCAGCTGTGAATTCTTCTGGTCCTGGACTTTTTTCTTGGCCATTTTTAAAATTATTATTTCAACCTTGCTGCTTGTTGTTGGTCTGTTCAGAGTTTCTATACCTTCCTGGTTTAATCTAGGAGGGTTGTATATTTCCAGGAATTTATGAGTTTCCTCTAGGTTTTCTTGTTTATATGCATAAAGGTGTGCATAGTAGCCTTGAATAAACTTTTGTATTTCAAGGGTAGCAGTTGTAATATCTCCCGTTTCATTTCTAATTGAGCTTATTTGGATCTTCTCTCTTCTTTTCCTGGTTAATCTTGCTAATGGTCTATCAATTTTATTTTTTCAAAGAATCAGCTTTTTGTTTCATTTATCTTTTGTATTGTTTTTCTTGTTGTTTTTTTAACTTCATTTAGTTCTGCTCTGAACTTTGTTATTTCTTTTCTTCTGCTGGGTTTGGGTTTAGATTATTCTTGTTTCTCCACTTCTGTGAGGTGTGACCTTAGCTCTATTTGTGCTCTTTCGAACTTTTCGATGTAGGCATTTAATGCTATGAACTTTCCTCTTAGCACTACTTTTACTGTATCACAGAGGGTTTGATATGTTGTGTCACTATTATCTGTCAGTTCAAAGAATTTTTAAATTTCCATCTTGATTTCATGGTTGACTCAATGATCATTCAGGAGCAGGTTATTTAATGTCCATGTATTTGTATGTATGGTTCTGAGGGTTCCTTTTAGAGTTGATTTTCAATTTTATTCCACTGTTGTCTAAGAGTACTTGGAATAATTTTGATTTCCTTAAATTTATGGAGACCTGTGGCCTATCATATAGTCTGTCTTGGAGAATGTTCCATGTGCTGATTGATGAATAGAATGTATATTCTGAAGTTTTTGGATAGAATGTTCTATAAATATTTGTTAAACCCACTTGTTCTAGGGTGTTTTTTAAGCCTATTGTTTCTTTGTTGACTTTCTATCTTGATGACCTGTCTAGTGCTGTCAGTAGAGTATGAAGTCTCCCATTATTATTGTGTTGCCATCTATCTTGCTTCTTAAGTCTAGTAGTAATTGTTTTATAAATTTAGGAGCTCCAGTGTTACGTGCATATATATTTAGGATTGTGATGTTTTCCTGTTGGCCTAGTCCTTTTATCATTATATAATATCTTTCTTTGTCTTTTTAAACTGCTGTTGCTTTAAAGTTTGTTTTGTCTGAGATAAGAATAGTTACTCCTGCTCATTTTTGTTGCCCATTTGCATGGAATATCTTTTTTCACCGCTTTATCTTAAGTTTATGTGAGTCCTTATGTGTTAAGTAATTCTCCTGAAGATAGCAGAAACTTGGTTGGTGAATTTTTATCCATTCTGCCATTCTGTATCTTTTAAGTGGGGTTTTTTTTTTTTTTTTTTGAGACGGAGTCTCACTCTGTCGCCCAGGCTGCAGTGCAGTGGCGCGATCTCGGCTCACTGCTAGCTCCGCCTCCCGGGTTCATGACATTCTCCTGCCTCAGCCTCCCAAGTAGCTGGGACTACAGGCACCCACCACCATGCCCGGCTAATTTTTTTGTATTTTTAGTAGAAACAGGGTTTCACCATGTTAGCCAGGATGGTCTCGATCTCCTGACCTCGTGATCTGCCTGCCTCGGCCTCCCAAAGTGCTGGGATTATAGGCTTGAGCCACCACCCCCGGCCTTAAGTGGGGTATTTAGGCCATTTACTTGCAACATTAGTATTAAGATGTGAAGTACTATTTATCATGCTATCTGTTGCCTGAATACCTTGTTGTTTTTTTCATTGTGTTATTGTTATATAGGTCCTGTGAGATTTATGCTTTAAGGAGGTTCTATTTTGGTGTATTTCAAAGATTTGTTTCAATATTTAGAGCTCCTTTTAGAAGTTCTTGCAGTGTTGGCTTTGTAATGGCAAATTCTTTCAGCATTTGTTTGTCTGAAAAGACTATTTTTCCTTTGTTTATGAAGCTTAGTTTCACTGGATACAAAATCTTGGCTGATAATTGTTTCGCTTAAGGAAGTTAAAAATAGGACCCCAATCTTTTCTAGCTTGTAGAGTTTCTGCTGAGAAATCTACTATTAATGCTTTTGCCTTATAGCTCTTAAGATTCTTTCCTTCATTCTGACTTTAAATAACCTGATGACTATGTGCCTAGGTGATAACCTTTTTGCAATGACTTGCCCAGGTGTTCTTTGAGCTTCTTGTATTTGGATGTCTAGATCTCTAGCAAAGTCGGGGAAGTTTTTCTTTATTATTCCCTCAAATATGTTTTCCATATGTTTAGATTTATCTTCTTTCTTGAGAAAACCAATTTTTCTTAGGTTTGCATGTTTAACATAGTCTCAAACTTCACAGAGGGTTTGCTCATTTTTTACAATTACTTTTTCTTTGTCTTTGACAGATTGAGTTAATTCAAAAGCCTTGTCTTTGAATTCTGAAGTTTTTTTCTTCTACTTGTTCAGTTCTATTGCTGAGACTTTCCAGTGCATTTTGCATTTCTCTAATTGTGTCCTTGATTTCCAGAAGTTGTGATTGTTTTTTATTTATGCTATCTATTTCCCTGAAGATTTTTTCTTTCATATCCTATATCATGTTTTTGATCTTTTTTAATTAAACTTCACCTTTCTCTGGTGCCTCCTTGATTAGCTTAATAATCAACCTTCTCAATTCTTCTTCTTGCGATTCAGAGATTTTATTTTGGTTTAGATCCATTGCTGGTGAGCTAGTGTGACCTTTTGGAGATGTTACAGAACCTTTTTTGTCATATTACAGAATTGTTTTTCTGGTTCCGTCTCTTGTGGGTAGACTATGTCGGAGGGAAGATCTGAGACTCAAGCGCTGCTGCTGAGATTCCTTTGTCCCACAGGGTGCTCCCTTGATGTGCTGTTTCCCCTCTTCCCCTAGGAATAGGGCTTTCTGAGAGCCAAACAGCAGTGATTGATTTCCTTTTCTAGATCTACCCACCCAGTGGAGCTACTGGGCTCTGAGCTGGTCTTGGGGAGTGTTGGCAAAAAGTCCTGTGATGTGATCCGTCTTCATGTCTTTCAGCCATGGATAACAGCATCTGCCCCAGTGGCGGTAACAGGGGAGTGAAGTGGACTCTGTGATGGTCCTTGGTTGTATTTTTGTTTAGTGCACTGGTTTTGTGTTGATTGGCCTCCAGCTAGGAGGTGGCACTTTTAAGAGTGCATCAGCTGTGGTACTATAGGGAGGATGCAAACTTGCCCTAGGGATGCCTGGTTAAGTATTCAGGTTTCTCAAGTGGTAGGCAGGGCCATAGGGCTCCCAAGAGATTATGACTGTTGTCTTCAACTAACAGGGCAGGTAGAGAAAGACTACCAGGTGCAGGCAGGGATAGGCATGTCTGAGCTCAGACTCTGCATGGGTGGGGCTTGCTGCAGCTGCTGTGGGGAATAAGGGTGTGGTTTTCAGGCCAATGGAGTTATATTCCTAGGAGAGTCACACAGGTGGCCTGGAAAGTAGAGGAAAGCTGGCAGTCACCAGCCTCACCCCACTCCCATGCAGCCTGTAGTCTTAAAGGATGGTCTCTGTTGGGTGTGGTGGCTCACACCTGCACTCCCAACACTTTGGGAGGTCAAGGTGGGCGGATCACTTGAGGTCAGGAGTTTTAGACCAGCCTGGCCAACATGGTGAAACCCCGTCTCTACTAAAAATACAAAAATTAGCAAAGTGTGGTGGTGCATGCCTGTAATCCCAGCTGCACAGGAGGCTGAGGCAGGAGAATCGCTTGAAGTAGATCCCGCCACTGCACCCCAGCCTGTGTGACAGAGTGAGACTCCGTTTCAAGAAAGAAAAAAAAAAATTAGCTGGCTGTGGTGGCAGGCACCTGTAATCCCTGAGAGGCCGAGGCAGGAAAATTACTTGACCCAGGAGGCGGAGGTTGCAGTGAGCTAAGATTGCACCACTGCACTCCAGCCTGGGTGACCGAGAGCGAGACTTTTATACATGTATAAAAGTTGATCTCACTCCCACTATGGCCCCTAATGATGCTGAGTCTATTTTCAGGCAGCCAGGGACCAGGGTTGAGAACTTCCCCCTGACCACGAACCTCCTTGCTGAGAAAACAAGCAGACTCATAATTTTTTTTGCATCTCAGGAGGCCTGCAGTAGCAATCCAGTTCCTTCAATCATTTATTCTTGTATCTCCTATTGACCCCCTCTTCAGACTTCTGAATTTTTGCATTAATTATTTAACTATTCTGTTGGTTGTTAAACTATTATCTCTACAAACTATTATAGCTACAAATTAACCTTTGTTTAATCAGCTTGGTGATTTTGGGGCTGGGACAAAGGAAACTATATTATCTTTTGTCACCTGGCTTCTTGATACAGGTCTTGCCAATGGAAACATGGGGGAAGACTGGCAGGGAGGAAGTGGGAATCAAGGCTTTGATCCCTGCTGTCTGCTTGATGTTGTTTTCAGCATCACACCAGCAATGGTCCATATCCCTCTGCCAGCAGTTGGTTCTAGTTTCCTGTTTCTTTTAGCACTCCCCAAACCAGCGTTGTTCATAACAGCAAAAAAAAAAAAAAAAAAAGAAAAAAAAAGGAAAAGGAAAATGTATGTCAGTAGTAGGATAGATAAATATTTCATGGTCAATCCAACAGTGAGAATTAACGAATTAAAGTAACATATATTAACTTGATTGAATCTCAAAGACATGATGTTGAAGAGGCAAAACAATGGAATACATAGAGAATTATTTCACTTATATATTATTAAAAAAAGTGGGACATATGCATAGGTGTGTTAGAACAATAAAGAAGAACAAGAAAATGATTACCTCAGAATTTAATGGTTCTCTGCAGAGCAAGGAAAGAGATGTGAATGGGGAGAGACATCTTCTGGACAATTATATAAGTAGCAACTGTATTGCAGTTCTTTAAACTTTGTATGGATTCTGTCTCAATCTTTTATTCCTAAACAATTTTTTCATAATAAAAATAAAATAATTAAAACAAAATTTCAAAAGCAGAAATAATAGGCCTTGGTAAGATAAACTGGTATTCATATAAATAGCAGAGTGTCATGGTTTTTTCTCAACTCAAATATGGTAAAGAGCAAGTAAACAAGTTTTAGAATTCTGTATGTACCAATGAGATGTTCAAAAATAGAAAAGGAGAAAAGGACGCATGTGAGAGAAGGAAGGAAAGAAAGAAGCAAGGGAGGGAGGGGGGAAAGAAGGAAGAAAAAATAAGAGGAATAAAAGGAAAAAATAATCTTACCCCTTCATAATTTCAAAGAGAAGAGGAGTCTCCTAAAAAATTGGAATTGTATTTATGAGACTGTAAAATGCAAGTCATGATTCTCCTTGTTGAGTGAAGGTATAAAAAGTATGTATTTTTATCACAATAAAAATAAATGTCACAAAGAAAAATGAGTATTATTCACCTGATTATAATATTGGGATAATGACCATGCTTCTTAGCTCTTAATCAGTTTAACTGTGACAAATGTGTTCGTTCAGGTAGACAATTGCATAGTTTCATGTATTTGGCAGACAATTCTTAATTTTTTTTTTTCTGAGACCGATTCTCGTTCTGTTGCTCAGGGTGGAGTGCAGTGGCGTGATCACTACTCACTCCAGCCTTGACCTCCCAGGCTGAAGTGATCCTCCCAAGTAGTTGGGACTACAGGCATGCAGCCCCACACTGGCTAATTTTTTTAATTTTTTAATTTTGTAGAGACGAGATATCGCTATGTTGCGTAGGCTGGTCTTTAACTCTCGGGGTCAAGCAATCCTTTTAAAGTATTGAGATTATAGGTGTGAGCCACCACACTCAGACTTGATCTTCTTTAATACTCCTATTTTATAGTTGTTAGATGTTGTCTCCTTAAGATAAATTTAGTATTTTAAAATTAATAGAATCATATTAAATTTACATATTAAATATTACATTTATTCACTAAGTTATATTTTAAATAATATAATTAACTAACATAACATACTTAAAATATAACTTTATTGGGTTATAAATATTAACTTTATTAAATATTAAATTTATAAGTAAATATTATTACATTAACAAAATATTATCGTTTAACTCTTGTAAACTCAAAAATGTGTCTTCTCCATTATGCTCTGTTCATTTTTTACTCATTCTCATTTCTTTCTTTCTCTCTTTCACCACTTATTATCTGTTTCAGGGTTTTTAGAAGAGCTTGTAGAATTTTTACAGAAGTCACAAGGTTTGGAAAATCACACTTAAATTAGTAGTAGTGTTGGTCTTAACCCAGGCAATCCTGCTGCATATACTCACACTTCTTCACTCCTAACTACATTAAAAAAAATTCATGGACTCTTTTTGGTTAGAATTGTACTTCTTCTAATAGGGAGGAAGCTGATAAAAGGTTCCTACTCATTGTTCATAAATTCTTCATTTGCAAAATTTATCTACTAGCTAAAATTCATTTGTAACCTCAAGATCAAAACTCAAGGCACTTTGTAAGTCATTTGTGGACATGCACAGGGCAGGGAAAAAATGAGTTATTCAATGTGCATATTCCCAGCTGAGGTCAAATAAGGAGATATTTTGCTTTCTTGTTCTAACTGTCATACTGTAAATGAGTGTCTTTTTATTGGTCTGTTTATTTGCCACTTTTTTTATTTGTTTGTGCTTATTGTGGTTAATTTTTATGTTTAAAATGGCCCCCATCATGCAGAAATGCAGTCTAGTGTTCCTAAGTGCAAGAAGGCTGTGATGGTCCTCACAGAGAAAATTCATGTTAGGTAAGATTAATTCAGGAAGAGTTCCAATGCTGTTGGCTGTGAGTTTAATGTACAAACTATATATTACATAAGGTATCTTTAAACAGAAACACACATAAAACAAAGTTATATATTGGTCAGTTGATGAAAATATGCACAGAGGCTCACAGGAACCTAACCTTGTATTTCCCCTAGGAACAATAGCTCAGCTTTCACTAATTTAGTGTTCACAGAGACTTTATAGGGTGTGATTAAAGTGAGTAGTGAGAATAGACTGTATTCTAACAAATAAATAACTAAGGAAGCACATGTATAAATATAATACATAGGAAGAGAATGAAAGCATGAAAACATTACATATAGGACTGAACTCTTCAGCTAGACAGTATATATATATACTTGACCGTATATATATATATATATATATACTTGACCGTATATATATATACTTGACAGTATATATATATATATACTTGACAGTATATATATATATATACTTGACAGTATATATATATATATACTTGACAGTATATATATATATACTTGACAGTATATATATATATACTTGACAGTATATATATATATATACTTGACAGTATATATATATATATATATACTTGACAGTATATATATATATATACTTGACAGTATATATATATATATATACTTGACAGTATATATATATATATACTTGACAGTATATATATATATATACTTGACAGTATATATATATATATACTTGACAGTATATATATATATATACTTGACAAGTATATATATATATACTTCACAGTATATATATATATATACTTCACAGTATATATATATATATACTTCACAGTATATATATATATATACTTCACAGTATATATATATATATACTTCACAGTATATATATATATACTTCACAGTATATATATATATATACTTCACAGTATATATATATATATACTTCACAGTATATATATATATATACTTCACAGTATATATATATATGCATACAAATTTGCTTGGTTGATTAGTGTATATATATATGAATATATATACATATTCATATATATACACTATATATTCACATGAATATACACATATTCATATATATATATACACTAATCAACCAAGCAAAACAAATTTGTACATATATATATATACTGTCAATATATGTATATGTATAGTAGTGTATATATGTAGTGTGTGTGTATATATATGTATATACACTAATTAACCAAGCAAAACAAATTTGTACGTTATTAACTTGAAAACTGAAAATTGGAAGAATTAAAAGTTCCTAGTTAGCCTGGGGTAATCAATGGAAATTAATTTTACAATGCATACTTTTTACTGTTTTATGGAAAATAAATGCTATTGATAGTCTTTTTATGCTGCCTGTATTGAATTATCTTAGCAAATACAAAGTAGTGTTTACATGTGCTTTTATAACTTGCCTTAAGTATATTCTGTCAGCAGTACACAACTTGGGTGCACATTCTAAAGTGAATATTTTCAAAAACATAATGTGTATTGTGTACATGTTCATGTTTGTATTGCTCTCATTCAGTACTCCATACTTCTTCAGTACATAAATTAGAGGGTAGTTCGTCACTCAAATACATCTCTTTAAGAACATAAACTTTATAGTAGTACTCCCCTTATTGATAAGGCATACATTCCAAGATCCCCAGTGGATGCCTGAAACCATGGATATTACTATCCACAAACCCTACTTAAAATGCTTTTTTCCTATACACACATATTTATGATCAAGCTTGATTTGTAAATTAGGCACGGTAAGAGATTAACAATAATAACTAATTATAAAATAAAGCAATTATAACAATACTCTGCAATAAAAGTTATATGTGAATATGATCTCACTCTTTTTCTCAAAATATCTTATTGTACTATACTCATCCTTCTCTTGTGATGAAGGGAGGTGATGAAATGTATATGTAATTAGGTGAAATGAGGTGAAAGACATAGACGTTGTGACATAGTGTTGTTACTATTGACCTTCTGATGACAGGTCAGAGGGAGGATCATCTGCTTTGGGTGATCCTAGATCATGGATCCATGTCCATGTCTATGTCCATGGTTGGATGTCAGGAGCAGATGATGTCTATGAATAAAGGGTGGGTAGTGTATATAATGTGGATACACTGGACAAAGAAAGGATTCTTTGTCCTCTCTTTAGTGGGATAGAACGGAGAAGTGCAAGATTTCATCACACTGCTTGGAGTAGCACAATGTAAAACTTACGAATTTTTTTCTGGAATTTTTCATTTAATATTGTTAGATCCTGGTTCACTGCCGGTGACTGAAACCAGGAGAGCAAAACTGCAGATAAGGGAGACAACTGTATTCATTATATTATTTACTTTAAACATATTGCCATAAAAATATTTTTTTAAAAAGAAAATTTTTGAATCTAGGATATTTCTTAATCTCCCCACATTTGCTTTTCATTGTGTCTTTTTAAGGAAAACAACCTATTGTATGGATTCAAATTTGACTAGGTTCTTTGTGGCACTTTAAATATTCCCTTAAAAAGTGACATTTGTTTAATCAAATTTCTAATTTGTTCAACCAAATCCAATTTTCTTAACTAGATCTCTGAATGGTAGTTAATAGATAATTACAGATTATCCCATTGTCCCTGACTTGATCGTTTTAACTAAAATTCAAATAGGTAAAATGAAAATGCAGTCAATTAATAGTGTTCCATTTTTTGTTTTAGTTTTTGTGTTTCTCCAGTGATCTTCATAGACTTAGATACTATTCTCTATTAGTAAAACACTTTCTAATAGGATGAATACCTTGCCTATCACTTGGCTCTATTTTGAATATTTGGAATGTAAATGAAGTAATTTTTCCCTAGCTTGAATAAGTATTTGTGGCCTTTTCCCAATGGTGTACCTACTACACTTCTCTGTTCAAGGTTAGATTTAATAGGCTCATTACATTTTTCAACTTTGTATAGCTTTTATTGACTAATATTTATAAAATTCTTTTGTAGAAACATATTTCCCCTTAGTTTACTCATAGTGATGGGAGTAACACTTTGGTGTAGTATCTATTTAGAGTGTTAAATAGAGACCACTCTAAGTAAATAGGTGCCATTTTGTCACCATGGCATTTAATCTTTTGTCCTTGTCACAATTAAAATGCTAAATAACCATTATGTTGTTCACTCTAACCAGTTTTCTGAATCTAATCTATAAATAATTATGGGTTGCAGCAATGTTAGATGAAATTTCTTTATAAATTTTTAGTATCTAAGCATCAAAGTCACTATGAAATACATGCTCATTATGGGGAAAAAAAAAAATCTCCCAAGCTGTAGTACTTTTATAATAGTACTTTTGTGATAGTTATGCCAGTGAGATAGAAACAGAGTTGACTATAGACACCTGTATTAGCAAGCATAAACTTCAGTATCATGAATTTCATAACTTAAGTAATATAATTGATGGTCTGCACTCCAAATAAATGTTCACAATTACAGCACTTTGCTGTAGTGATTTTTGTTTCTCAAATGTGTGAAGTCATATTCTAACTCTGCAGATGCACATCCACCTTAAGCATAACGTGGCATTTTTCAGAAGTATGAATTACCATCAGGTGTGAGCAGAAGGTATGAGGGAATCTCAGATCGGGCACATGAAAAGGAAAATCAGAGAAGGGGAACAGAAATCCAAAATATTTTAGAAGGGCAAGGCTATCAAAAAATGGAAATAGGCCATGCTGAATCAAAATAAAATTGAAAAGATTGAACTACATAAAAATAACCCCAAATAACATTTTCATATAAATGTTCTTTCATAACTCTTCTCATTATCTTTGATTATTTATGCTGATAGTTAAATCCTTGAGTACTTAGGGGAAATCTATTTCCAAAAAATATCCACTGACCACCTTTTCTAAGGTACAACTTTTCTCTTGCAACTTGAAGCACACCTACTCCTAACTTACTCCATCAACTATTCTGTCTCTCATTGATGTCTTTGAAACACTATCACTCTGTTGACTTCTTTCAATAGTTATTTTATCATATTCATATCACTTCAATGATTCAAAACAACATCACCTCCCTTCAACCGTATAGCCCCCTCAATTATTCATTGTGTGTTTCCTCACAGATAATATCTGTAGTTATCTTTAGCACATTACTATTTTCACTTAACAATACTTTTCTCATTTTCAGAAACTTGCTATTTGGCCTCTGCCTCCATCAGCACTGTTCCTGCAGTTACACAGTTTACAGGTGACTACTGTGACACTAATCTATGGGATGCTTTTCAATACTTAGTTGTCCTTACTTCTACACTCTCTCTTCTCTTGAAATTCTTAAATGGCTCCTGGAACACAATTTTCCCTGGTTTTTTGCTTGTTTTGTTTTCTCTTCCCTTGTATACTCATCCATGCCAAGCCACTTAGAGCTCTAAATAAATTACTATCTTTCTTATCTTTAGGTAAGTTAAATGTGGCATGACCATCCATTCGGGTGTTCTGTTGCCCTTTTACCAATTGCAAGGATATTCCAAGTCTGACTATTCCAGTTACTTCTGTTCTTTTCTTGAAAGCACATGAAATATTTGGTTACTGTCCAAGTATCAGGAGCATGGGGTAATTATAAAAGGCCACTGTTATCCTCTTGTATCCTAGTCATTTTTCAATGTGTCTGTCACACCATGCAGAGAACATTGCAAGACTAGGTGAGGCTTGCCGTTACCTTAAAAAGAATTGCACAAGTTCACTGTGATTTCAGATTCTTCAAAAACCATTTTTGCTATGCTGTAATTTTTACCTTGTCCCAAGACTCTACCTGGAGATCAGGAGCAAGAAATGAGGGTCTTTCTGAGTGCCCTTTCGTCTGAGGTTCTTTTTAACTAACTATAGTTTTTCTTTACTTCTCGAGCCCCAGAAATCTATTTATTTTCACTGACTGTTGCATTGTCTCACATCATTCCAATATTGTTCACCCATTCTGCTGTAACAGCACTTCCTTGAGACATGCAATACTGCAAGATGAACTTGATAGATTTCATCTCACCCTGTGGATAGGGCTTTATAGGTGGGGTGATAGTTAGATCTCTTACCATCTTTTTATCCTTGTAGATATTTTGTGCTTAACTTCTCCAGTCACGCAGATTTTTGGATTTTTCTCTCCTTTTGCAGCAACATAACAACACTGGATTATTTGTAAGAGACATTGGAAAACACCTTGACTGCTTTTTGGGAAATCTGATGGTAGATGCTTGGGCTCCAGTTTTCAGAACTGTATTTTTTCCAGCCTTTAAAGGACAATATCAGTGAAGTGGTAGATATGCTCAATTTGTAAATAGTGACATTTTGCCAATTACCAAAAATAAATTATTCTTAATACCTCATAAATTTTTTTAAGTATACTATAAAAATGGGAAAAATCTGAAATTTGGCCAAACCTATGGAGGTAGATGTCAGTGTGGCTAGAAAATTATGAAACATGGCAGAAACTATAGAAGACATGACCATGTCTTTTAGGGTCTGTGGGCTTCACCTACAGATGAAGTTAAATGAATCCCATGTAGAGGAGCATGAAATTCTAATGTTGGAGCCTCTCTAGCCTGGACATATTGATTGTTCAGGCTGCCCATATTATCACACTCTTTCACAAAAACTCCATCCTCCTTGTGACACTGGGTCCTTTATGCTGTATCTGTCATCCAGTTTCTTTACCTAAGAACATTAAAAATCCTTGATTACAATCAAATATTTCAGTAGATTTGAAATGTTTAGAATGTTGTGATAAACGTTTACTTTGTTTGATTTTTTCCTAAATGAAAACGTTCTGATGATGGGTTTTTGAGCTGGCTGCAAGAAACTTTTCTGCTTTTCAGTTACAAGGCTGCATAAGAAACAGGTCATTTCATATACTAATGAAGTATTTACTATCCCTTTCACATAAGGGTGGTCCCAACAGAAGGGACATTTTAGACAGGGCTGTGGAGGGGCTGGTTTTCAGTACTATAGTACAGTAAAAAATATTTTTGTCTTGGTTTGCGCTCACCACCTCCTTTCACTATCATTTTTTTCCTTTCCTATGTTTCTGACACTAATGTAGTTTTAATTTAAGATGATGAATGATCCAAAAGATACAACATGAATCACTAGAGGAATATAGAAGACAGACTCTGCTTAGTTTAATTCTTTGTTTAAACTTAATTTTATTGGTTTACCATTGTCAATTATGAATGTTATTATAATATGTCTACAGTCTTGCTCTGGGGAGGAGAAAGTTACTTCCAGAAGGATAAAAACAATAGTTGCATACAGTACATACAAGGAACATTAAAGGTGGTAAGGAAACAAGTATCTAAGATAAACTCTTTGCTCCATTAGGGGGACATGAATTCCAGCAAGCGAATTGGCTCACGGAAATAAGAAAATGTATGAAAATATCACAGAATCCATAGTTTACATGACATAAAAGGGGCCAAACACACAGGCAGCCTGTAGGTTGGCATGGGCTTCATGTACTTTTCCATGCTTGAGGAAAAGTAATAATCTCTTTCTGCCAAGTCGGTCTCAGTGTTAGTACCAAGGAGAGTCTTCCCATGTTTGTGGAGATTATTCAGGTCTGGCTCATATGCTGAAAGGGATGTACTGGAACCTTTACAAATATGAAAGCCAAAAAAAATCGGCAGAAAATGCTGAAATGTTTGTATGAGAATTTAGCCTGCTTAGGGAAGAAGCCTGGGCAATTATGCCAAGGAGGACAACAAAATATTGCACTACAGTGATGCAGCAATTCGCAGATTATTTGGGAAAATATCCTTCAATAAAATGTCTACTTGGGTGTAATGGGCAATGGAGACAAATTTCGATATCCTTTACTGAATCAAATGTGAGGTTAACTGAGGAGAAAATCAATCCTTTTTTTAAAAAAGTCTGGTTATATGTGACCTGGTCAAAACTTGATTCAGCTACACAAAATTATCTGTTGTGTTTTATAAGACACTCACTTGGAATTAGGTGAGTAATATCTGGTTCACAAATATGTAGGTTAAAGTCACTTAAAAAGAAACGCTTCCAAAATATGTAGCTGTGCTAGAACATCTGTTTCTTTTATATAGAGAAAATGAAGGGCCAATGAGAAGAAATCTGTACCTTAGAATGCATTTTCCTGTTCTTCCTATATTATTTCTAGTTCTAGAAACAGTTCTAATAACAAAGTGTAAAATTAAAATGCAATGCAGTGCAGTTCTTAAGACTATGGGCGTTTGAGTCAAATAGAGCTAAATACAAATTCTATTTTTGTCATTTACCGATTGAATGAACCTAGGAAACCTATTGAACTAGCCAACCCTCGCATTTCCATTAGGATAATGGGAATAATACAAACTTTATAGTTTCAAGAGGTTAAAATGAGAGAATATATGTTAAAATAACAAAGTGACTGGCATTTAATAAATTCTGAAAGATTATTTCACTTACCTGAGTATTCAAAAATATTTATTGAACATTTGTGATATGCTAGACAATGGTTCTAGGGATATAACAGTCTTCGATATCAGGAAGTCTGATGAAAAGAAAATTAATAAACACTGAAACAATATGTCAGAAGTGTGGTCTGGGATAAAAAATGCAAAGTGCTAAATGATAGTGATTTATGGGCTGGAGAAATTATTTTTTTATTTTTATTTTCAATTTTCATTTATTCACATTTTACAGTGGTTATTTTATGACTGGTTTATTTCATTTAGCATAAAGTTTTCAAGGTTAATCTGTGTTGTAGTATATGCCAGAATTTTCTTCTTTTGTTTTTCAGCTTTACTGAAGTACTATTAAAAAATAAAAATGGTATAAACAGGTATTCAAGGCATACGGGTTGATATTTTGATATGAAAATATACTGTGAAATGATTACCACAATCAAGGTAATTAACCTATTCATCACCTCAAATACTTACCTTTCCATTTTTTTTTTTTTTTTTTTTTGTGGTGAGGATACTTAAGTTCTACTCTCTTGGCAAGTTTCAAGTATGCAATACATTGTTATTACCCGTAGTAACTATGAGGTACAGTATACATCATATAAAAATTATTCATCTTACAACGGCAAATTTGTACCCTCTGACCAACCTCTCCCATCTCACCCATCTCCTGACCTCTGGTAACCACACTCTCTTTCTATGAGTTCCATTTTTTAGACTCTGCATGTAGGTGAGATCATGCAGTATTTTTCTATTTCTGGCTCGTGTCACTGAGCATAATATCTTCCAGTTTCATCCATATTGTTGCAATGGCAGGATTTCCTTCTTTTTTAGAGTCCGAAATATTCCTCTGTGTGTGTGTGTGTATCAAGTTCTTTCTCCAGTCATCCATTGATTTGATGGACATTTAGATTGTTTCTATACTTAACTATTGTGAATAATGCTGAAATGAATGTGGGGCTGCAGGTATCTCTTCACATTAGTTATTTTATTTCTATTGGATATATAGCCAGAAGTAGCTTGCTGAATCATATAATTCTCTTTTTAATTTTTTGATAAATCTCCATACTGCCTTCCACTATGGCTGCACCAATTTACATTCCCACCAGCAATGTACATGACTTTCCTGTTCTCTAAATCCTCACCAACATTTACTGTCTTTTGAATTTTTTTAATAATAAGCATCCTAAAAGGTGTGAAGTGATAGTTCATTGAGTTCTGATTTGCATTTCCATAATGATTAGTGATGTTGAGCACCTTTTCATGTACCTATTGACTATTTATATGTCTTCTTTGGAAAAATGCCTATTTAGGTCCCATGCTCCATTTTATATTGTGTTATTATTATTATTTGCTATTAAGTTATATAAGTTTCTTATATATTTTGGATATTAATCCTTTGCCTTATTGAATTTTCTATTGCTTATAATAGAATATCTGAAACTGAGTAATTTATTTTAAAAAATAAATATATTTCTTACAGTTACAGAGATGAAGAAGTTCAAGGCCAAGGGGCTGCATCTGGCGAGAACCTTCTTGCTGGCAAGGACTCTCTGGAGTGCCAGGGTCATGAAGAGCATCATGTGGAGAAGGCACAGAGCATGCTAGCCCAGGTCTCTCTTCCTCTTCTATTTTTTAATTTTTTTAAATTTTTTTAATGTTTTGAGGCAGGATCTTGCTCTTTCACTCAGGCTGGGGTGTAGTGGTGCAATCACAGATCACTGAAGCCTTGACCTCCCAGGTTAAAGTGATCCTTCTGCCTCAGCCTTCTGAGTAGTTGGGACTACAGGTGCACACTACCATGCCTGGCTAATCTTTGTGTTTTTGTAGAGATGGGGTTTTTGCCATGTTTCCCAGGCTGATTTCAAACACCTGAGCTCAAGCAATGCGCCTGCTTTGGCCTCTCAAAGTGCTGGGCTTACAAGTGTGAGCCACCATGCCTGGCCTATTTTATCTTCTTATAAACCAGTCAGTCTCACTCTCATGAAAATCCATTAATCCATTAACTGAATAATCTATGAATAAATTAACTCAGTCATGAGGGCAGATCCTTCATGGTCCATTCACCTCTTAAAGGCCCTACTTCTCAATACTGCAAAATTAGAGATTAAATTTTAACATGAATTTTGGAGGAAACAAATATTCAAACAATAGCATTTTGCACCTAGCCACATAAAACTCATGTCCTTCTCACATACAGTTACACCCATTCCATCTCCATAGTCCCAGAGTCTTAACTTGCATCAGCACCAGTTCAAAAGTCCAAAGTCCAGAGTTTTATCTGTGAGCCTGCAAAATCAATACAAGTTATCTACTTCCATGATGAGATGGTGGTACAGGAATAAGATATTCTTATTCCGAAAGGGAAAAATAAGTAAAACAGAAGGAATAACAGACCTCTAGTAAGTCTAAAACCCAGAGACATTAAATCTTAAAAAAGCAAATAATCTCTTTTAACTCCATGTGCTACCTCTTGGGCACATTGAGATAACAGTTGGGTCTTTAAGGCCTCAGGCAGCTCTGTCCCCATGTCTTTGCTGGCTGTAGCCCACATGGCTACTTGTACAGGTTAGGGTTGGATACCTGAAGCTTTCTCAGGCAAGCATTCCATGCTGCTGGTGACTCCACAGTTCTGGAGTCTCCCTGGTCATATAGCTGCCATGGCTCCACAGGCATTGTCCTGGTAAGGACTCTACAACAGCCTCAACTCCACATTTTTTCTGCTCAGCACTGCCCTAGAAGAGGCTATTTGTGGTGACTCTGCTCTAGGACAATGGTCCCTAGGCTTTTGATGACATCTTTTGAAATTTGGGTGGAGGCTGTGAAGCCTCCACAGCTCTTGCTTTCTGCAAGCCTTTAGAATTGGCACCATGTGGATGTTGCTAATACAACTTGTACCTTATGGAGTGGCAAGAACCACAGCTGGGGCCACTTGAGCCAGGGCTGGAGTGGACATGGAGTGGTGCACTATGGTGCAATAAGTGGGGTACACTAAGCAGAGTCCAAGGTGGCCCTGGGTAATGAACCCCTAGAGAGCATCCAGGGCCTTCCCCATAAAACCATTTGGCCTCCAAGATCTCTGGGCTTGTGATGGGAAGGGCAGCCTTGAAAATCTCTAAAATGCTTTTGGGACTCTTTCTACCACTGTCAAGGAATAGCAGCTGACTCCCTTCTATCTATGATAATCTCTTTAGCAAATTGTCTCTGGGCTACACCCAGGACAAAGTATGTTTTACTGAACACACGTTTTCACTCTTTCTATGGTGGGGCAGAGAATTTTCCAAATCTTTCTGCCCTGCTTCTCTTTTAATTTTAATTTCTGTCTTTAAATTATTCCTTTCCTCCAGAATCTCAGCATAAGTTGCCAAAAGTAACCCTGCAAATTCTTCCATATTTTGCATAGAAATTTCTTCTGCCAGATATCCTAGTTCATCACTCTCAAGTTTAATCTTTCACAAAGCTCTCAGGCATGGACATAATTCAGCCAAATTCTTTGCCAATTTATGACAAGAATGGCTTTTTCTTTTTTCAGTTCCCAATACCTTGTTCATCAGTTCCAACTGAAATTGCAGCAGAATAGTCTTTAATCTGCATATGCTTATCAGCATCCTGGTCACAACCACTTAATCAATCTCTAATAAGTTCCAAACCTTCCCTAGTCATCTTGTCTTCTAAGCCCTCACAACAATCTAGGCTTTTTATAGTCTGCCCCCCTAACTTCTTCCAGCCTCTCCCCATTACCCAGTTCCAAAGCCACTTCTGCATTTTCTGGTATTTATTATCAGCAATATGCCATTTGTTGGTACAAATTTTCTGTCTTAGTCCATTTTCTGTTACTTATTAAAAAAAACCTGAAAGTAGCTATCTTACAAAGAGAAAAAGTATATTTCTTTCATTTATGGAGGCTGAGAACACCAAGATCAAAGAATGACAGGTTAGATCTCACTAAGGCAGGCCTCCATAACTACTGTTTCAGTACTGACTGAGTGGTTAAGTTAAATATTAAAAGTTAAAAAAAGCCAGTGCCTTTATTCAAAGACTGGAAGGTAACAAAAGCCCACCAAGAGTTTCTCCCTAGGCCTTTCCTGGGCCTTAAAGCATGATAAAATAATGGAGGGATTCTTAATAAGACCCATTTAAGATTAAACAAGTTTTATTCAGAGGTCTGAAGAAACTCCCCAGGCCTCCACAAACAAGTTTATTGGGGGTCTGAAGGAACTCTCCAAACCTCCCTGATTTAGCAGAAGATAAGATAAGGGTAATCACCCGAGCACCTGGACCAATTTAGATTAAGTAAATTTACTGAGGCTCCAGAAGAAGGTCTTTAGGACTCAGACCTTAATTATAGATTAAAAGAAGTTAATCACTTATGTCTTTAGATGAATGCACACTTACATGTAAACATATAGCTTAGAAGGTATACAAACTCTGGAAAACTCTAATTTTGAGTTGGTCTGGCAATAATTTCCAGGCCTTCTCCCTGTAACCAGTTGCAGAAATAAAAACTCTCTTCCTACCCAGTTCATTTGCATCTTGTTATTGGGCACGAGAAATAGCAGCCCAATCCTCAGTTTGGTCAGGAACAAAAGGGCTTCATCTTTTGAGGGCCTTTGTGCTGGCAGGACTCTCCATGGAGTCCTGAGGCAGTTCAGAATGTAAATGCAATAGATTCATTGCCAGATGTGCACAGCAAGTCAATATGCCAAGACACCAATTTGCAGCAGGGAAAAAGTATTAATCATGGGGCTGCTGAATGAGCAGATGAGAGAAACTTCAAATTTTGGAGGGGGCCAAAGTGTAGAGATCATCAGTTGGTCAATGAGTGCAGGGTGAAGTTATGGGCTATGCATGCTAGCTTGAGTCTTTCTTCCTTTTCTTTAAAACCACTAGTTACACTTCAGTGATAACCCATTAATCATTAACTCAGTAATCCATTAATCTGTAAATGGGTCCCAGTCACCTCTTAAAGGCCCCACTTCTCACTACTGCCACATTGGAAATTAAATTTCAAAACATGAGTTTTGAAGGGGACAGATACTCAAAGGATAGCATCATTATTTGATATATGGTTTGCAACTATTTTTTTCCCATTATATAGGTCACCTTTATATTTTGTTGATTATTTTGTTTGCCGTAAAGAGACTTAATTTTGATGTAGTCCCACTGGTTTTGTTTGTTTGCTTGCCTTTTATGCATGCGCTTTCAATATCATATCCAAAAATCATTGCCAAGACCAAGACCCTTGTAAAGGAGATTCTCCATGATTTATTCTAGGAGTTTTGTAATTTCAGATCTTACATTTAAATTATTAATGCATTTTAAGTTGAATATTGTATAGGGTGAAAGCTAAAAATCCAACCTCATTTTGTCACCAGTCAGTATACAATTTTCCCAATTTGATATGCAGTTTTCCCAACACCATTTATTCTGTGTATTCTTGGCACCTTTGTCAAAGAGTTGATCATGTATATGTGGGTTTACTTCTGGGCTTTTTACTCTGTTCCATTGGGATGTCTTTTTTTATGCTAATACCAAATTATTTTGACTAGGGCTTTGTAATATTAATTTAGAATCAGGAAATATGATGAATCCATCTTTGATTTTCCTACTCAAGCTTACTTTAGCTATTCAGGGTGTTTTGTGGTTCCATATGAATTTTATAATTGATTTTTCTATTACTGTAAAAATGTCATTGGAATATTTTCTTTTTTTTTTGTGATGGAGTCTCGCTCTGTTGCCCAGGCTGGAGTGCAGTGGCATGATCTCGGCTCACTGCAAACTCCACCTCCTGGGTTCACGCCATTCTCCTGCCTTAGCCTCCCGAGTAGCTGGGACTACAGGCTCCCACCACCACGCCCGGCTAATTTTTTGTATTTTTGGTAGAGACAGGTTTCATGCGCGTCCGTGTGAAGAGACCACCAAACAGGGTTTGTGTGAGCAACATAGCTGTTTATTTCACCTGGGTGCAGGCGGGCTGAGTCTTAAAATAGAGTCAGCGAAGGGAGATAGGGGTGGGGCCGTTTTATAGGATTTGGGAAGGTAATGGAAAATTACAGTCAAAGCGGGGGTTGTTCTCTGGTGGGCAGGGGCGGGGTCACAAGGTGCTCAGTGGGGGAGCTTCTGAGCCAGGAGAAAGAAATTCACAGGGTTAATCACTCAGTTAAGGTGGGGCAGGAACAAATCACAATGGTGGAATGTCATCAGTTAAGGCGGGGCAGGGCCTTTTCACTTCTTTTGTGATTCTTCAGTTACTTCAGGCCATCTGGACATATATGTGCAAGTCACAGGGAATGCGATGGCTTGGCTTGGGCTCAGAGGCCTGACATTCGTGCCTTCTTATATTAATAAGAAAAATAAAATAGTGTTGAAGTCTTTGGGTGGCGAAAATTTTGGGGGGGTGGTATGGAGAGAGAATGGACGATGTTTCTCAGGGCTGCTTCAAGCGGGATTAGGGGCGGTGTGGGAACCTAGAGTGGGAGAGATTAAGCTGAAGGAAGATTTTGTGGAAAGGGGTGATATTGTGGGGTTGTTAGAAGAAACATTTGTCATTTAGAATTATTGGTGATGGCCTGGATATGGTTTTGTATGAATTTAAAAACTAAATGGAATAAGAAAAGGAGAAAAACAGGTATAAAAGGTCTAAGAATTGGGAGGACCCAGGACATCTGATTAGAGAGTGCCTAAGGAGATTCAGCTTAGTCCTGCCAGCAAAGATTATTTATTTACTTCAAGAGTTAAGAGTGGCGGTTTGGGGATAGCACGAGGAGATATCAGCTGTGATGGCTTGGAGAAACAGTGTAAACTGGCAGTGTAAACAAGAGCAGGGCATGTATGAGTAGTTGAGAACGGAGAATGGGAGTATGACTAGACAGAAGATAGTAGGGATGACAAGTTTTTTTTGGGGCACACTCTAAGTTGGTCCGGTGTCTGGAATGAGACTGGGGCCTAATAAAAAGGAGCATCTATACAGGAGCTTAAATGGGCTGTACCTTGTAGCATTCTGAGGACGGGTCTGACTTCTGAGAAGGGAAAGCGGTAAAAGTATTGTCCAGTTCTTTTTAAGTTGGTCGCTGAGCTTTGTGAGGTGTGTTTTTGAAAGACCTTTAGTCCGTTCTACTTTTCTTGAAGACAGATGACTATAAGCGATATAAAGGTTTCACTGAATACTAAGAGCCTGAAAAACTGCTTGGCTGATTTGACTAATAAAGGTTGGTCTGTTATTAGACTGTATTGAGGTGGGAAGGCTAAACTGAGGAATTATGTCTGACAGAAGGGAAGAAATGACTGCGGTGGCCTTCTCAGACCCTGTAGGAAAGGCCTCTACCTATCTAGTGAAAGTGTCTACTTAGACTAAGAGGTATTTTAGTTTTTGTCACTCAGGGCATGTTGAGTAAAGCTAATTTGCCAGTTCCAGGGGCGGGGGCGGGGGGCAAATCCTCAAGTTTGATGTGTAGGGAAGGGAGGGGGCCTGAATAATCCTTGAGGAGTAGTAGAATAGCAGATAGAATAGCAGATGGAACACTGAGAAGTTATTTCCTTGAGGATAGATTTCTACAATGGAAAGGAAATGAGAGGTTCTAAGAGGCGGGCTAGTGTCTTGTACTATAGTATAGCCTGCCTTTGCTGGTGTGTGGTGATTAGGCCTGGTGGAACCGCCATCAATAAATCAAGTGTGCTCAGGGTGAGGAACAGGGAAGAAGGAAATATGGGGAAATGGGGTGAATGTCAGGTGGATCAGAGAGATACAGTCATGGGAGTCAGGTGTGGTATCAGGAATAATGTGGGAGGCCAGATTGAAGTCTGGGCCAGGAACAATGGTAATTGTGGGACTTAACAAAGAGTGAGTACAGCTGAAGGAGCTGGGGAGCAGAAAGTATATGCATCAGGTATGAGGAAGAAAATAGATTTTGGAAGTTATGAGAAATGTAGAGAGTGAGTTGAGCATAGTTTGTGATTTTTAGGGCCTCTAAAAGTATTAAGGTGGCAGCAGCCGCTGCATGGAGACATGAGGGCTAGGCTAAAACAGTAAGGTCAAGTTGTTTGGACAGAAAGGCTACAGGGTGCGGTCCTGGCTCTTGTGTAAGAATTCTGACTGCACTAACCATGCCTAGGAAGGAAAGGAGTTGTTGTTTTGTAAGGGATTGAGGTTTGGGAGATTAATTGGACACGATCAGCAGGGAGAGCACCTGTGTTTTTATGAGAATTATGCTGAGATAGGTAACAGATGAGGATGAAATTTGGGCTTGACTGAAGTAATGGGGGCTGTCTGTGAAGCTTTGCGGCAGTACAGCCCAGGTAATTTGCTGAGCCTAATGGGTGTTAGGGTCAGTCCAGCTGAAAGCGAAGAGAGGCTGGGATGATGGGTGCAAAGGAATAGTAAAGAAAGCATGTTTGAGATCCAGAACAGAATAATGGATTGTGGAGGGAGGTATTGAGGATAGGAGAGTATATGGGTTTGGCACCATGGGGTGGATAGGCAAAACAATTTGGTTGATAAGGCATAGATCCTGAACTAACTTGTAAGGCTTGTCTGGTTTTAGGACAGGTAAAATGGGGGAATTGTAAGGAGAGTTTATAGGCTTTAAAAGGCCATGCTGTAGCAGGCGAGTGATAACAGGCTTTAATCCTTTCAAAGCATGCTGTGGGATGGGATATTGGCATTGAGGGGGGTAAGGGTGATTAGGTTTTAATGAGATGGTAAGGGGTGCATGATTGGTCGCCAAGGAGGGAGTAGAGGTATCTTATACTTGTGGGTTAAGGTGGGGGAATACAAGAGGAGGACGCAAAGGAGGCTTTGGATTGGGAAGAAGGGCGGCAATGAGATGTAGCTGTAATCCAGGACTAGTCAGGGAAGCAGATAATTTAGTTAAAGTGTCTCGGCCTAATAAGGGAACTGGGCATGTGGGGATAACTAAAAGAGTGCTTAGAAGAGTATTGTCTAAGTTGGCACCAGAGTTGGGGAGTTTTAAGAGTTTTAGAAGCCTGGCTGTCAATACCCACAACAGTTATGGAGGCAAGGGAAACAGGCCCTTCAAAAGAAGGTAATGTGGAGTGGGTAGCCTCCATATTGATTAAGGGGACGGACTTATCTTCCACTGTGAGAGTTACTCGAAGCTCAGCGTCTGTGATGATCTACGGGGCTTTCGAGGTGATCGGGCAGCGTCAGTCTTCAGCTGCTAAGCCGAGAAGGAGTCAGTCAGAGAGCCTTGGGCCAGAGTTCCAGGGGCTCTGGGAGTGGCTGCCTGGTGAGTTGAACAGTCCGATTTCCAGTGGGGTCCCACACAGATGGACACGGCTTAGGAGGAATCCTGGGCTGTAGGCATTCCTTGGCCTGGTGGCTAGATTTCTGGCACTTGTAGCAAGCTCCTGCGGGAGGATGTTCTGGAGGAAGGCCTGGCCGCTGCGGTTCAGGCGTTTGGAAGTTCTTGTGTGCTGGAGATGTGGCTGGGGTTTGTCTCACAGTGGAGGCAAGGAATTGCAACTTTTTTTTTTTATTATTGTACACCTTGAAGGTGAGATTAATGAAGTCCTGTTGTGGGGTTTGAGGGCCAGATTCCAATTTTTGGAGTTTTATTTAATGTCGGGAGCAGATTAGGTAATGAAATGTATATTGAGAATAAGATGGCCTTTTGACCTTTTAGGGTCTAGGGCTGTAAAGCGTCTCAGGGTTGCTGTGGAATGAGCCATAAACTGGGCTGGGTTTTTATATTTGATGAAAAGGAGCCTAAACGCTATCTGATTTGGGATAAAGAAAAAGGAGCATTAACCTTGACTATGCCTTTGGCTCCAGCCACCTTTTTAAAAGTAAATTGCTGGGCAGGAGGGGGAGGGCTAGTCACGGAACGAAACTGTAAGCCCGACCAGGTGTGAGGAGGGGAGGCGATAAAAAGATTATAGGGTGGAGGAGCAGAGGCTGAGGAAGAATCAGGACCTAGCTCGGCCTGGCGAGGAGCAGCCTGGGGAGGAAGGGAGAGGTCAGATGGGTCTGTAGAAAAGGAAGATTAGGAAGACTCAGTGACACTTGGGGTTGAGACTGAGGGCCCAGGCGGGAGGGGAAAGAAGGAAGATTTGGGATGAGTTGCACTGGGCACAGAGACTAGGAAGGGACTGATGTGTAAAAGAATGCCTGGACGTCAGGCACCTCACACCATTTGCCCATTTTATGGCAAGAATTATTTAGATGTTGTAGGATGGAAGAATTGAAAGTGCCGTTTTCTGGCTATTTGGAACTACTATCGAGTTTGTGTTGGGCTCAAGTGGCATTTCAGAAGAAAATAAGACACTTAGATTTTAGGTCAGGTGAGAGTTGAAGAGGTTTTAAGTTCTTAAGAACACAACCTAAGGGAGAAGGAGGAATGGAAGGTGGAGCTTGCCCATAGTGAAGGAGGCAAGCCCAGAGAAAAGAGTAGAGACACGGAGAAGGGGTGGGGGTTTCTTGCCCTCCAGAAAAGCAGAGAAGGGGTCGGGGTGCAGAGATATGAGGTTGGGGCATGGAAATAAGGGATTGGGGTGCAGAGATACGAGGTTGGGGTATTGATTCTCCTCCAGAAAAGCAGAGAAGGGGTAGAGACAAGGAGAGAAGGGGTTGGGGTACTTGCACCTCCCCTAGAAAAGCGGGACTTGCCACTGAGGGGAAGGAGAAGGGGTTGAGGGGTTCTTGTCCTTGCCCCAGAAAATCAGAGAAGGGGTAGAGACACGGAGAGAAGGGGTTGGGGTACTTGCCCCTTCCCCAGAAAAGCGGGACTTGCCGCTAAGGGTGAAGGAGAAGGGGTTGAGGTGTACTTGCCCCTCCCCTAGAAAAGCGGGACTTGCTGCTAAGGGTGAAGGAGAAGGGGTTGAGGTGTACTTGCCCCTCTCCTAGAAAAGCGGGACTTGCTGCTAAGGGTGAAGGACCAAGGCAGGCATCCCTGCGTGGTCTGACACCTTTGAAACGTGGGTGAATAATCAGAGGCATCCCTGCAATGATTAAACACCAAGGGAAGGCTGCCTTCCCAGTCCGTGACTGGCGCCGGAGTTTTGGGTCCACGGATAAAACGTGTCTCCTTTGTCTCTACCGGAAAATGAAAGGAATTGAAATTAAGAGAAGGGAGAGATTGAAGTGTAGCGCCAAGATTGAAAGGAGAAAGAGGTTGAGGGATAGTGAGGGAAGTTGGAGAAGAGAGTAAAAAGAGGCCGCTTACCAGATTTGAAATTTGTGGGATGTTTCTTGGGCTGGTCGGTCTGAGGACCTGAGGTCATAGGTGGATCTTTCTCACGGAGCAAAGAGCAGGAGGATGGGGGGATTGATCTCCCAAGGGAGGTCCCCCCATCTGATCACAGCACCAAATTTCATGCGCGTCCCTGTGAAGAGACCACCAAACAGGGTTTGTGTGAGCAACATGGCTGTTTATTTCACCTGGGTGCAGGCGGGCTGAGTCTGAAAATAGAGTCAACAAAGGGAGATAGGGGTGGGGCCATTTTATAGGATTTGAGAAGGTAATGGAAAATTACAGTCAAAGGGGGTTGTTCTCTGGTGGGCAGGGGCGGGGTCACAAGGTGCTCAGTGGGGGAGCTTCTGAGCCAGGAGAAGGAAATTCACAGGGTTAATCACTCAGTTAAGGTGGGGCAGGAACAAATCACAATGGTGGAATGTCATCAGTTAAGGCGGGGCAGGGCCTTTTCACTTCTTTTGTGATTCTTCGGTTACTTCAGGCCATCTGGGCATATATGTGCAAGTCACAGGGGATGCGATGGCTTGGCTTGGGCTCAGAGGCCTGACAACGGGGTTTCACTGTGTTAGCCAGGATGGTCTCGATCTTCTGACCTCGTGATCCACCTGCCTCGGCCTCCCAAAGTGCTGGGATTACAGGCATGAGCCACCGAGCTCAGCCTCATTGGAATTTTAATAGGGATTGCATTGAATCTGTAGATCTCTTTGGGTAGTATGTGCATTTTGCCAATATGAGTCTCCTGATTCATAAACATGGTATATCTTTCAATTTATTTGTGTCTTCTTCAATTGATTTTATCAATGTTTTATATTTTTTTAGTGTACAATTGTGGGGAAAAGAAAGAGAGATCAGACTGTTACTGTGTCTATGTAGAAAGAAATAGACATAAGGGACTCCATTCCGTACTAAGAAAAATTCTTCTGCCTTGAGATGCTGTTAATCTGTAACCCTACCCCCAACCCTGTACACCCTGAAACATGTGCTGTGTCAACTCAAGGGTAAATGGATTAAGGGCTGTGCAGGATGTGCTTTGTGAAACAAATGCTTGGAAGTAGCATGCTTGTTAAGAGTCATTACCACTCCCTAATCTCAAGTACCCAGAGACACAATACACTGCGGAAAGCCACAGAGACCTCTGCCTAGGAAAGCCAGGTATTGTCCAAGGTTTCTCCCCATGTGGTAGTCTGAAATATGGCCTCATGGGAAGGGAAAGACCTGACCATCCCCCAGCCTGACACCCCTAAAGGGTGTGTGCTTTGGAGGATTAGTAAAAGATCTCTTTGCAGTTGAGATAAGAGGAAGGCATCTGTCTCTGCTAGTCCCTGGGCAATGGAATGTCTTGATTGTATATTCCATCTACTGAGATAGGAGAAAGCCGCCTTAGGGCTGGAGGTGGGACATGCTGGCAGCAATACTGCTCTTTAAGGCATTGAGATGTTTATGTATATGCACATCAAAAGCACAGCACTTTTTTGTTTACCTTGTTTAGGATATAGAAACATTTGTTCACATGTTTTGCTGCTGACCCTCTCTCCACTCTTACCCTATTGTCCTGCCACATCCCACTCTCTGACAAACGCCCAATAATGATCAATAAATACTAAGGGAACTCAGAGACTGGTGCCAGTGCTGATCCTCCATATACTGAGCGCCGGTCCCCTTGGCCCACTTTTCTTTCTCTATACTTTGTCTCTGTGTCTCTTTTCTCAAGTCTCTTGTTCCACTGGACGAGAAACGCTCACAGGTGTGGAGGGGCAGGCCACCCCTTCATACAGTCTTTCCCCTTGGTTAAATTTGTTCTTATGTATTTTACTCTTTTTGATGTGATTGTAAATGGATTGTTTTCTTAATCTGGAGTGGGGGGGATAGTTCTTTGTAGGTGTATAGAAATGCAACTGATTTTTGTGTATTAATTTGTATCTTGTATCTTTACCGAATTTGCTTTTTATTTCTAACAGTTTTTTGACATCTAGGTTTTTCTGTATATAAGATCATGTCATCTGCCATAGGGCAATTTTACTTCTTACTTCTTTATTTGAAAGTTATTTATTTATTTATTGTCTAATTGCTCTGGCTAGGTCTTCAAATACTGTGTTGAATGTAAATGGGGAGAATGGATATTCTTGTCTTAATCCTGATCTTAGAGAAAAAGTTTTTAGCTTTTCATCATTGAGTATGATATTAGCTGTGGACTTGTGATATATGGCCTTTTTTGTGTTGAGGAACATTTACTTATTTATTTATTTATTTATTTATTTATTTTGAGACAGAGTCTTTCTCTTTCTCCCAGGCTGGAGGGCAATGGCGTGGTTTTGCTCGCTGCAACCTCCGCCTTCCAGGTTCAAGGATTCTTTTGCCTCAGCCTCGCAATTAGCTAGGAATATAGGTAAGTGCCACAATGCCCAGCTAATATTTGCAGTAGAGACAGAGTTTCACAATGTTGGTCAGCCTGGTCTTGAACTCTGGACCTCAAATGATCTACCTACTTCGGCTTCCCAAAGTGTTGGGATTACAGGTGTTAACCAATGCATCCAGCCTTGAGGTGTATTTATTCTATATCTAATTTGATGAGCGTTTTCATCAGGAAATAATATCTAATTTTGTGAAATGCTTTTGTGCAGTTTTGAGATGATTATCTTTTTATTTTTCAGTTTGGTAATATTGTGTACCACATTTATTGATTTGCATATGTTAATCCATCCTTGCATCCCAGGAATAAATTTTGCTTCGTCATGGTGAATGATCTTTTTAATGTACTATTAAATTCAGTTAGCTAGTATTTTTTTTGAGAATTTTTGTATCTATGTTCATCAGGCATATTGGCTTGTAATTTTCTTTTCTGCTAGTCTTCTGGTCTGGCTTTTGTATTAGGGCAATTCTGGCATTTTAAAATGAGTTTAGAGGTATTTCATTCTTCTCAAGTTTTTGGAAGAGTTTGAGAATGATAGGTGGTATTTTGGTTTTTCCTTTAAATAATTGATAGAATTTACCAGTGAAAGTATCTGGTCCTTGGGACATTTTTGGTTATTGATTCAATTTCTTTACTCGTTATCATTCTATTCAGAGATCTATTTCTTCATATTTCAGCCTTGGGAGGTTGTATGTTTCTCAGAATGTAACCTTTTTTTTTTTTTTTTTTTTTCTAGTTTATCAACTTCGGGGCATACAGTTTTTCTTAGTAGTCTATGGTTTTTTTTTTGTATTTCTATGGTATCACTTGTAATGTCTCCTCATTTATTTCTGATTTTATTTATTTGATTCTGCTCTCTTTTTTTCTTAGTTTAGTTAAAAATTTGTTAATTTAATTTATCTTTAAAAAAACTCCTACTGTCCTATTGTGTTTCTAGTCTTTATATAATTTATTTCTGCTTACATCTTTGTTATTTTCTTCTACTAATTTTGGTATTAGTTTGTTTTCTTTTTTTTTCTTTTTCTACTTTCCAGAGGTGTAAAGTTATGTTGTTTCCTTGAGATCTTTTTTTTCTTCATTAGACCATTATCACTATAAACTTCCCTCTTTGAACTGCTTTTGCTGCATCTTGTAAGATTTAGTAAGCTGTGTTTTCCATTTTCATTTGTCTCAAGATATTTTTTAACTGTCCCTTTGAATTCTTTTTTGACCCATTGATTGTTCAGGACCATATTGTTGAATTAACATGTATTTATGAATTTTTCAGTGCTCCTCTTTCCGTTGGTTTCCAGTTTTGTACCATTGTGGTCAGAGAAAATATTTAATATATTAACTTTCTTGAATTGGTTAAGACTTGTTTTGTTTCCTAACATATTATCTATTCTGGAGAATGTTTGGTGCGCTGGGTGCTAACTGGGTGGGATGCAGCTGTTCTGGCTCCAGTGAAGGTGTGGCAGCATAGTCTCTGTATAGCTTCATCATTTGAAGTCAGTATCAGTGAAGGTTGCAAGAGTCCTCAGCAGCTAAGCCAGTCAGTGTATGCAGTGGTGGTGAAGGCTGTTAGGGTCTTCGGTGGCAAAGGCTATTGGGGTCTTCCTATTCTCTTTTCTTTTCTCATGAGGAAAGCCTTGGTCAAGGGTATCTCTCTTGGTGTGGGTTCTGGCTCACAGTTGTGCTCACAGTGGCATTGGCACTGATGTCTGATATGCAGTGCTGCAGTGTTTGCAGTGTTAACTACCGAGCCAGTGTCTTGAGCTTGAGCATACACAAAACAGGTATGGCTCCAGGATTTTTGGTAAGTATTGGTTTGGGGGGATGGCAACACTGGTCATGTGGCAGCACAACAGCAGTTCCTGCTTGGATGTGGAGGGGCAAAGCAGCATCTTCTTCTCTGGGGGAACTGCGACAGCAGTGGCTGTTGGTTACTTCAGTGGAGAAAGCTGCAGGTGTCCTCTGTGGAGGAGGCTGCTAGGGTCTGTTTTGATAAATGCTAAGGGAACTTTTGCTGTAAAAGTTGTGAGGAATCCACAGATGCTGCATTGGCTGTTGAGATTCCCTGTAACAAAGGCTGCCACAGCCCTCTGCAGAGCAGGCCACCAGGAACCGTGGTGGCACCCGTTGTATAGCTGATACTGATAGTCCTCACCCTTCTTTGTTTCTAGCTGTTTCCAGATGTCAGGTATGCCTAGTAATCCCTTATGTTTGTTTTTTCTGTTTTCTGCTCCAATGTTTTGCTATTGCTCTTAATTGGACTCTTGAACCTACCCAGGGTTATTATTATTTGTGGATTGTTAAGTCATTGTTTATTGTAGGGTGACAAAGACTGCCATCTTGCCATCTTGCTAACATCACTCTCTGATTTTTATTTTAGAAGAAACAGGAAATATTTTTATGAAAACAGGATATTTGACCATATGCCTAATATATTTGAAGAAAGGAGAAATGCATTTCGGGGGACAGTAAATATAATTGTTCTGAGGCACTAGTGTTACATTAGTGTCATTCTTTTATTAATAAGTCCTCTATATTGATGGACAAACAGGCTGTATATATGCACCCAAACACATGCTATACTTTTGTACTGGGACAATCTTTCTGGTCATTTGCCATTTTTACTAGTTAACTTCTTTTAATTATTTAGATCTAAATTTAAATATTTCCTTCTACTCCCTTACTCTCATAGGTTAGGTCATGTCCTCCTATGTTCTCACATCACCACATACCTTTCATTTTTAATACTGTTGGTTTTACATTCACTTTTGTATTTATTCGAATAAACTTGGTTTCTGGCAGGAAAATGTGTTCCAAGAGGAAAGGATACATGTCAGTTTAAAATTGTCACTACAACTTAGTGCCCAAAGTATTGCTGAGAACAGAATAAAGTTTCAATAAATATTTATTGAATATGTGGGTAACAAAGGAATGAGTGCATAAATAAAGAGAGATAAGCATTTGAAAACTGGGACACACTTCTACATGGAATGTGAAGTATTAACTTATTGGAAAAAAATGAAATAAAAGTCAATGAAATATTTATTTTTTTATAGAACAAAACATTTCACTGATTTGTATACCTAACTGCAGTTAACTATATTTCCAGCATGATCCTCAACCTAACAGTGAAGAACTAGAGAGCTCAGACGAAATCTGTTAGCCTCCCCAGAAAATAGTATAAAGTGAATGCGCTTTGGATGATAGGCTATTAAGAAACCATGCTCAGATACTTAAAATAGCATATTCATTTGCCTAAAATCATTTCTTTTTTGAAATAAGAATTAATGTTAAGCACTAACAATATTTTAAGTGGTTCATATTAACCATGGCTACTTCCATACCATAGACCCAACTACTGAGAAAATATAGTAAACCTCCATATTAAAAAAAAGAAAAAAGAAAAAAAAAAACCCAGTATTTTGTATCACAATAGATGCATAAAACACTTTTGTCCTGGAGTAAAGTCACCATTAAAAAAGAAAGAGAAGAGGAAGTTATTTATTATTTATTTATTTCACCATTGGTAGATAAACCACATGGAATTAGGCCCATTACATCTCAATATGTTTCTTTGGTGAGACACATTGTATTGTTCCATAAGTAATTTCCTATTAAAAGTTTAGACATTTCATGGATCACTAGAAAATTATTAAATGAACTAATGTAATTATTTTACACAGTATTTCTGCGTTAGAACTATTTAAATTGCACCTGTATTTGCATTTAAATGCAAACTGCAAAACATATATATTTATATTTTTTATTCATTCATACCCATTGGTATACAAATACATACACATGAATAGAGAATATACCTAGCATTAATGAATGTAAACAATTTTATATTTGCCTCAAAAATTTATTTTTAAATTGTAAACATAATACAGATATGCAAAATACTCCTTGCAGTCTCCTTTCTGTCTCATTCTTGTCAGAGGCAACCAAAATGCTTACATGAATTTGGCATGCATGTAATCTTTAGTGTTTTTGATTTAGAATTTCACTCAGATACTAGCATACAGAATGCATTATTGAATTATTTTTAAAAATTTTTTCGATTTGAATATTTGGCTATATATCTAGGTCAATATTTAATTACTTCTGAGGTTATAGGCTATGAATATTCCATGTTTTATTTATCCATTTCACTATAAATGGGTAGTTTGGGATTTTGTTTGTTTGTTTGTTTTTAGTATGTTAAAAGACTCTACATGACCTGAGCCACTGATACTTCTTTGATCACATTGGCTACAATTCTGCCATTTTCTCATTTTGTTCTTGCCTCCTTAAAATTCTTCAAAAGTTTGATAAGTGATTGTAGTTTTAAGCCACTAAGTTTCAGGGTAGTTTGCTATTCAGCAATAAATAACCAAACAACATACTCTTTCAAAATCTTTAACATCTTTGTTTACATCAAAACCTTAGATTTTGTTGCTATTGTGAATGGACTGTGCTAACATGCTATACCTGGTATCTAGAAATGCTACTGATTTTTCTTTATTAGCCTTGTGTTAGGTAATCTTGCTAAAGTATCTTCTTTTTTCAAATAGATTGTGATTGTTCTTGGGTTTTCTGTGTAAACAAGTAAATATATCTCTGCAAATAATAGAATTTTTCCTTTTTCCATTCTTTGTATCTCCGATTTACTTTTCTTATTGCACTAATTTAAACTTAAGTATGATGAATGTCAGCAGTGGTAACAAGCATTCTTGTCATACTCTTGAGTTTAATTTTAGCATAAAGTACCTAGTAAATTTTGATAGATTTTCGTTATCATGTCGTGGGCCATCCAAAACCATGAACTATTAATAGTCCTAGTGAAGAAAGCTGATGATTCTCAGTCACAAACAAAGAGCCTATTTTCTGAGCCTCTTCAATAAAAGAGGTTATTGGGGCCACCTAGTGAGCTTCTGTGACAAATAAGGAAGCTGTGGACATTTAGGTTGCATCCACCTGTGTTGTGTATTTTTAATTTCCTGTGGACTCTTTACATTGTTTGTTGGTTAAAGTGGGAACAAAACAAAATGAAAGTAACCATAGAAGAGATCAAGTTCTCATTCTGTCCAGTACTATTTCTAGGTGAACATTAGGATCTGGCCTAGCTCACAGGTTAAAAATGATGCTTTCTGTTTCTAGTTTGCCAAGCATCTGCTTTAAATTATTACTAAATTTTCAACAATATTATATCTGCATCTTTTCTGATATTTTTATTTTAATAAACAAATGAATACTTTTTGCATTACTGAGTTAGTTGTGAATTTACAGCTGATGGGGGGAAATGCCTATATTTCTATATCTATTATTTAATTTTTATAGCTAAAAATAGGCTGAAGAGCCATCTGAATTTTTGAAAAGAATAAGAGAATACAGATGCTCCCCAATTCATCATGACTTGACTTAAGATATTTTTACTTTATGATTGTGCAAAAGCAACATGCACATCAATAAATTACCTGAAGTATTCAATACTTCATTGTAAAATAGACTTTGCATTGAATGATTTTCATCAACTGTAGACTAACGTGAGTGTTTTGAGCACATTTGTGGCAGGCTAGGCTAGGCAAAGATGTTCAGAAGATTGGGAGTACTGAATGCATTTTTTACTTCAAATATTTTCAACTTACAATGGATTTATTGGGAAGTAACTCTGTCAGGAGTCAAGGAGCATCTGTACATGATTTGCAAGAAACTGAAGATAACATAATTTACTTTTTTACTTCCCACATGATTTCCTTTGTAGCAGCTCCAGTTTTCAATCATTTAGCCCCAGTTAGAAGTTCTCCACTCACAAAATGGTTGTTATCATTTAAATAAGTACATGGGAATTGTAGACACCTATAATGATTAAATTCTTTCTCATATTAGGATGAACTATGCTTTGCTTATGTTCAATTAACTCAATATTCTGAAGTTATTCAAGATAAGCCTAATCTCTCAACTAAATGCTAGTTTATCAGGTTTCAGAGACAGCTATCAAAAATAGCTATCAAAGGCTCTTAAATTGTGTCTTTTCCAGTCTAAACACGTAAGTTTACCATATATCACTGTTTCCAGACATAACTACCCTAGTCACCCTCCTAGACACTCTAATATTGTGATGCCAGAATGAAATTCAGTGGTGTCTGTGCACTTGGACCAGAAATAATAGCACATTATTATATCAGTCTTTTGCTTGGATAGTAAAACTGTACGGTGCATTATTTATTTTGGTGGTCACGTAATACTGTTGATTCTTATATCACGTAGCATTTACAAATTGCTTTTGTCGAGGTCACCAATAATTTTCATGTTTTTAAAACCAGTGGTACTAATTAACATTTTCTTGTTTGGCCTCTGTTATTGGTTGAACTGTATCCCCTAGAAGAAAGGTTGAAATCCTAGCCTGGGAATGTGATCTTATTTGAAAATAGAGTCTTTGAAAATGTAATCAAGTTAAGATAAAGTCATAGTTGATTACAGTGGGACCTAATCTGATATCATTGGTGTTCTTGTAAGAAGTGGAGACGTGACCCAGGTATACACATAAAGAGAACATCATTTGATGCTGAAGGCAGAGATTGTAGTGATGCATCTAAGACTTAAGGAACATCAAGGATTATAGTGTTCACCAGAAGCTAAGAAAAAGGCATGGAAAAGATTCTCCCCTAGAGCCTTTAACATGATCATGACCCTGCCAACACCTTATTTTGGACTCGTGGCTTCCAAACCTATAAGAGAATAAGTTTCTGTTGTTTTAAGACACATCATTTGTGGTAATTTGCTGTGACAGCCATAGCAAACTACTATAGATTTTCTGTACTGGAAAATGGTGGGGTGCCACTGTAATAAATACCTAAAAAGGTGGAAGAGGCTTTAGGATCAGGCGATAAGTAGAAGCTGGAAGAATCTTGAGCTAAGCAGAAAAAGCCTAGATTGCCTTGAAGAGATTATTGATACAAATACAAATGCTAAAGTTACTTCTTGTGAAGTCTTAGATAAAAATGAGAAACATGATTTTGGAAACTCCTTTAGAAAGGTGCCTTATTATAAAGTGGCACAAAACTTGACTTAATTGTTTTCTTCTGTTGGGTGAAAAAGTGGAACTTGTAGGTGACGTACTTGCATATTTAACTTAGGGGATTTCCAAGTACAGTGTGGATGTTGCAGCCTGGTTTCTCCTTGCTGCTTATAGTAAAATATTGAAAGAAAGAAAAAGGAGGAAGCTATGAGGCAAATAAGAACTAGAACTCGAACAATTGAAAAAGTCTCAGTACATCCATATTGCAAGAAATGATAAAGCACACTCTGGAAAGAACACTAAGAGTGTCATGGGACCAACTTTTGCTGGAGAGATTAGACTTGTGACTCATGAGTTCACTCAACCATCTCAGTAGAAGCTCTGCCATCTTGGACTGAAAGGGACAGAGATTTGACAAAATGTAAGAAGGCAGTCAGACTTCTGGAATTCCTTGGTAGGAAATGGGCTGAAAGGGCTACTTGACAATGAATACATATCATTTTTCAAGAAAAGCAAAGCATGATTTTGAGAGTAGCTCAGAGGCCGGCAGGGCTGTGGAAGATCTGCCTACACACTGATTTTGGATTTCTAGTCTTCAGAACTCTGAGATAATACATTTCTGATTTTACACAACCTAGTCTGTGATAACTTGTTATGGCAGCACTAGGAAACAATGAAACCTCTCAGCATCTTTTGATAGTGCTTAACATCATCTCAAAAATCCTTTTTACCCTAACTTCTATTACACCAGGCTTTGAGGTTGTTACTCTTACTACCTTTTCTTAATGCATTTTCCATGTTGCAACCAGAGTGTTCCTTTAATTGCTTATGTAACAGTTTATTTCCAGTGATTCTGGTTACATGGAACTCCTGCATGGCTGTCTGGTTTGTTTTTGTTTGTTTGTTTGTTTTTTTGAGACAGAGTCTCACTCTGTCACCCAGGTGGGAGTGTGGTGGCACAATCTCAGCTCACTGCAACCTCTGCCTCCTGGGTTCAAGCAATTCTCCTGCATCTGCCTCTTGAGTATCTGGGATTAAAGCCATGTACCACCACACCTGGTTAATTTTTTGGTAGAGACAGTTTCACCATTATGGCCAGGCTAGTCTTGAACTCCTGACCTCAGATGATCCACCCGCCTCAGCCTCCCAAAATGCTGGGATTACAGGTGTGAGCCACCTTGCCCGGCCACATGGCTATCTTTACAGCAATGATTCAGAGACCCAGGTTCCTGGCATCCTGTTGCTCCACCATTATATAGAACCACATAGAAAGATGTATTATTGATGGAGACAGAATAATAAGTGAGAATGGGGGATCATGTATTGGAGATTTTAATGGATGGGACTGACCTAGAAGCAATGCACATCTATCCCTTCACATTTCATTGATTAGAATTCAGTGGCCTTACCACACCTAGATAAAAAAGAAAAAAAAAAAGCCCAGAAAATACATCTAATTATGTGGGCTGAAGGAAGAAGATAAAGATTGTGTGACACTTACAGGTACCTTCACTACAGTCCATTTTACTCTTCATAAAAGATTCACTTAACTCATTTTACTCATTCACAGCCACTTAAAGCACTTAATGACTCCCAAGCAATACAAAGTGTTTCCAGTCACAGTATCTAACTCAAAGTTCAGATGACCAGTTACCCAGAAGATGAACTATCCTCTCTATCAGATTCAGTTATGGCTCTTCCAGATACGGGAACCTATGTATAAAAAAGACAAGTTATCCACATTCCCAATATACATATTCATTATTATATACTGAAGCTGGGACACAGTAACTCCAGTAATTACTTCCATGTAAAATTGGAAGCATAGGAGATATCCTGATGGCTAGACCTTATTAAGATCTTGCACCCTAAGTGTGGGTAAATATTTTGATTAGAAAATGATCCCCATGTTGTCTGGGAATAAACTTTTCCCTTGTCTTCTGGGTACTGGATTTATTTTATTTATTTTTTATTTATTTTTATTTTTTAAATTGAGACAGAGCCTTGCTCTGTGGCCTAGGCTGGAGTGCAGTAGCACAATCTCAACTCACTGTAACCTCGCCTCCTGGGTTCAAATGATCCTCTTGCCTCAGCTTCCCAAATAGCTGAAATAACAGGCACACACCACCATATCCAGCTAATTTTTGTATTTTTAGTAGAGAGAGAGTTTCACCATGTTGGCCAGGCTGGTCTTGGACTCCTGACCTCAAGTGATCTGCCCACCTTGGCCTCTCAAAGTGCTGGGGTTACAGGCATATGCCACCGTGCTCAGCCAGCTCTATTCTTTAGAAGGTTCTCTCATCCATTTTTCTTCATAGTTATACCACCAGTGGGTGTTGGGAAAACATCTTCATTGAGGCTGAAGAAAGTTTGCACATCACTTTCAAATGGTAAAAATTTAGAGTTTCAAATGAAAGTTTAAGACTTGAACAAAGATATTAATACAGGCTCATGGTTTCTTTGGCAATAGATTTCTCTTAAAAACTTAGCTAAACATGAAAGAAACTTAAATGCATGTTACTAAAAGACAGCATCTTAAGAAGCTACATACTATATGATTCCAACTATATGACATGCTCAAAAAGGCAAAACTATGGAGATGGTAAAAAGATCAGTGGTTGTCAGGTGTTGGGGGCAGAGAGGGGTGAATAGGTGGTGCACAAGAGGATTTTCCAGGGAGTGAAAATATTCTGTATAATCCCATATAATGGTGTATACCTGTTATTATATATTTGTCAAAACCCATAGAATATGAAACACAATACTGAACCCTAATATAAACTATGAACTTCGGGCGATAATAAGGTGTGAATAAATGTAGGTTCATTAATTGTAACACCATTTATCACTATGTTGAATGATGTTGATAATGGGTGAGAATATGTATGCATGGGGGTAGGGTGTATACGGGATATTGCTGTACTTTCCTTTAAATTTTGCTGTTAGCCTAAAAATTCTATTAAAAAATAATAAAATTAAAAAGAAATCACACAACCCAGCTGGCGTTAATTTGTTTAATTCTACTTCATATACCAATAACTATGTTCCAATTTTTTCTTAGACCAAATTCCCAAGCCCGATTCACTTATCTGCTTCCATTCTTACTTGACATTTCTCAAATTAATGCTGGCTGTCTTGAAGATGCCTGAGACAATTAGTTTTGCTGTGAAGATAAAACCTTAAATTTGGTCATTTTTTTTAAATAAAAAAATCTTACTAGAAACTTGTCACTGAAAACATCTCTGGTCTTTTCCTACCAAGATTTTGAAATTTGCTTTTTCAATACCTTGGGGCACCCCATTCCTGGACTTTCTCTATTAGCTTAAATTTATACCTGAAATAAGCCTTGTTTTCTTTATTTTCCTTATGTTTTCTTATGTTTGTGTTTTCCTTATGTTTTCTTATGTTTTTCTCACATTAGTGAGTGCAGCAGATGATATTCTATACACATTGTAATTCTGACTCCTAACTACTTGCTATGGAGCTACAACTTAATAAATGTTTGATTCTGTCATCAGTTAGTTATTGGTGACTCCTATACCAAATATTTTTCCATGAAATAGCAGAATTCTCCATCCCTCCAGGCTGCTATGCTAAATTTCTCATTGTCCTACCCACAACTGTAAACTAATGTTACATATATTAAATTTTATTTTATTTTTATACCATGCATTCACCAGCACCCCTACACCATTTTAAATATCAAATACTATGTCAGCCAGGATTCAGTTAGAAAAACAGAAAGGAATTTAATTCAGAAAATTATGTAATTATACAACTCTCTATGAAATTAAAATCAGGGAAGACTGTACATCAATCAAAAGTCTACAAGATTTTAGGGATTCCAGAAGTTGCAAGAAGGACAGGAAACTGCCAGCAATGATTATAGTTATCCCCACCTCAAAATGGGTGGGTGGAAGAAAAGTCTGAAAGGCCACTGTGAAATCTCACCTCTGACAAAATCCACATGTCTGCTAGAAGTAAAAATAATAATGGCTTCTGTTTCCTTTCTACCTTTCAAAACTTACACAATTGCTGCTCAGTGATGGATCTAATCCAGATCCTTACCATAGAAATTCTGGGAAATATAATGCCCAGATATCCAGCCCCTGAAATACGATGGTGGGGGCTATGGTTCTAAGTTGCTAAAAGTCTGTGTTTCAGCTACCAACCCATTCTGAAATCTTAAATTCATTTTCAAGGTTCTCTGAGCTCCTGCTCTGCGAACTTCTCACATTCACTCTATCCCTGATTTGCTAAGCCTCAGCCATTCTGGATTTCTTAACTGAAACACACCATGTTCTCCCTCAGATATAGGTTTTTCACATATTGTTTTCTTCCTGGAATATTCTTTCTCATTCATGTTCCCATTATTTGGCTAATACCTACTCATTCTTCAAATCTCACATTAAGTATCAACTCCCCAGAGTCTCTTTTGGAATCCCTAATACAGCTTAAATCACATTATTACATGTTTCTACTGCACCATGTTCCTTAAATGTCTCAGTTTTTAATGTACATCAAACTTGGTAGATTATTTAGCATCAGTTCCCACACTAGATTTTTATCTCCATTAAGTTATAGAGCATATTTATCTTATTTACTACCATTTCCTTAGCAGCATTTCTAGGATAACTCAACCTATTTCAAATTTATTTAACTTTATGTTACATGAGAATACTATTAAAATATTTTCAAATGCTTTGCTTAAATTCATATTATATCTGTTTCATCTCTGAAAAGGAGAAAGTAAAGTTAGTGTAACATGACTTGTGAGTAAATATTGTTTTAAAAAATCAATTTAGAATCAACTATATAAACACTAAAATTGTGGTTCTTTAGAAAAAGTTATCCAGCAGCAGAATGAACAATTGAGTCAGATAAAATGGCATTTATCAACTGTGTATTATGATAAAGTGTATCTACTCATTGCTGTAGAAAAGGCAAAGATTACGAAAAAATCTTGTTTCTTCAAAGAATTAAAATTTATTTTATGAATTCATTGAAGTAGGGGTACAAAGAATAAAATGACATCGACAACTACAAAATTAAACACAATCAGGTAATGTCATTTTATCCAGCTACCATTTGGAACTGATTTTTAAGAGACATTTTGTCAAATGCATTATATTGGAATCCACATGTTTTGCATGAACTTTTTGTGTGTGTGTGTGTGTGTGGACAAGGAAGTATCTTTCCCTTCGTGGGGGTTGGAGAGAGGCACAAGTCAACTAACTAAAAGGGTCCACCTTGAATAACAAATACTAGGAATTCAGAACTTCTAAACTAACAGCAGAGCAGTTCTTTCCAAAAGCTAATTTGAGACTTTTTTTTTTGAGAGAGAGGCTGTCTTTTGGATAGGTTGATTACCTCTTCCTCCAGATTGTCTAAAGCTCTGTCTGTTTTAAATTGAGTATTTAGGAATGTTATATTTGGATTTCATTATCTCAGCACCCCATAGAAAGGATTCCACTGAATTTCTTTTAATGTTAAAATTGGACCCTTTATAGTTGAACAATGTCCATGTTTTTCATAAGATTGTGTGAAGGCATCATCCATCCATTATGTTCTTCAATGTTTTTAACATAAGAAACCACATGTTAAAGTCTCCATTCAGTTTTGAGCCAAGAAAATGTTTGCGTATGCAGGCAACCTTGGGAGAAACACATTTTTCCTTTTTGCCTTGGCTGCCAAGATGAACACACATAAATTTGGTGTTTATCTGCAGTGATTGACTCATCACAGGTGCCTGGTAACAGCAATTCTTCTGTTCCCTTAAAGTGCTTTTTTTCTTGGCAGGCCCTGGAAGGAATGTTTAACAGAGTTGCTTTGTACTGTGTTGAAACTGATTCAAATTCTTTTAAAAAACAACAAAACAGAAAGCACTAAATATAAATAGTAAATAATCAAATAAACATAATAATTACATAATCCTGATCGCCAGTGAATAATGCATTATCAGTAAAGGCTAACCTTAAAGTTTTATAAAATGAAGGCAGTTACTTCATTTTATATTTTCTTTTCATTATGACAGGAAAAAAATTCACGTGAGTTAGTGTCCTGAATTTTTTCTTTAAGAAAAATATTGATTGATTCATTTAAATTTTTTACATATCTATTCATCGATTCAAAAGTACATTTCAAGCATTTATCATGTATTAGTATAGCAGACATTGCTTAAAATAGGAAAAGTATCAAATCTAAGAGATTAAAAAAATAAAAAAATAATTTGGGTGGGAATTATTACACATCACTTCTTCACCAAATAGACCAAAATTTCTCAGAAAAAAAATTGTGACTCAAACAGTAGGCTGGACAATAATTACTATTATTATAGTAATGGCTAGAAAGTAAATATGTAAAATTTAGGGGGTTAATATACATAACTACAATCTTATGAAATAGTAACTGTATTGTGTCAGGCATGGATATTTCTGCAGAACTGTGTGGGGCTTTCACTACCTATCACTAATCAGAAGGATTTTTAGATCCTTATAAAATTATTTTTTACATTGCAAAAATCTAGCAGAATCTTGATCATTTTTAAATAACTTGATAATCAATAAAATTTATCACAAAATAAGCAAATTTAAAAACAGTAAAAATAATTATTGGAGTACTGTATTGACATAAAAACATCAGATAATATTTAATTATTGGTTATGATTTTTTTAAAAAAGTATTAATATAGACAATAAGGTGACATTTTGACATTTTTTACTTGGCTTTTTGTTTGCTTACCTGTTTTGGAATAACAGCATAGTGTGATAAACCAGATTAATAAGTGACTTTCTGGTCTTTCTTCAAGTAGTAAAATAATAGAAACATTTTCTTAATATCTTATTCTTATATGAATGGCTATGCAAATTGAGTAATCTTGTGAATTCATATATCAATAAAGACTATATATGCCTTGTTTATTGAAGTAAAAACAAAGATTAAGGAATTATAGCTCTGATCATTTTAAGAGAAAGACTTTTCCCGTGCTAATTCCCATTAGCTAACATTTATTTCACTTCTGAGCTAGATATTATTAATGTAAATCTATTCTTCTGCAGTCTAACATTTGAAAGCCTCGGTATTACCAGAGGAGATATTGAATGGCCAATCCAATAGTTGTCACTCAGGATTTTTATGTAGCCTAGTTTCCACCATGTTTACATGAAATATATTTTTTCAGCCATGGACATATCAGTGTAAAAAAAAAATGTCATCTATATTAGTCTGTTTTCATACTGCTTTAAAGAACTGCCCAAGACTGGGTAATTTATAAAGGAAAGAGGTTTAATTGACTCACAGTTCAGCTTGGCTGGAGAGGCCTCAGGAAACGTACAATCATGGAGGAAGGTGAAGGGGAAGCAAGGCACCTTTTTCACAAAGCAACAGGAAGAAGTGCCAAGCAAAATGGGAAGAGCTCCTTGTAAAACTATCAGATCTCTTGAGAACTCACTCACTATCATGAGAACAGCATCGGGGAAACAAACTCCGTGATTCAGTTACCTTCACCTGGTCCCTCCCTTGACACATGGGGATTATGAGGATTACTGGGATTACAGTTCAAGGTGAGATGTGGGTGGGGACATAAAGCCTAATAACATTCTGCCCCTGGTCCCTCCCAAATCTCATGTCCCTTTCACATTTCAAAGCCAATCATGCCTTCCCAAGAGTCCCCCAAAGTCTTAATTCATTGCAGCATTAGTCCATAAGTTCAAGTCTAAAATCTCATCTGAAACAAGGTAAGTCGCTTCCACCCATGAGCCTATAAAATCAAAAGCAAGTTAGTTCTTTTCTAAATACAATGTGTGAGCAAGCTTTGGGTAAATACACTTGTTCTAAATGGGAGAAATTGGCCAAAACAAAGGGGCTGCAGGCCCCATTCAAGTCCAAAACCCAGCAGGGCTGTCAAATCTTAAAGCTCCAAATGATCTCCTTTGACTTCGTGTCTTACATCCAGGTCATACTGATAGAACAGGTGGGCTCCCACAACCTTGGGCAGCTCTTCCCCTGTGGCTTTGAAGGGTACAACCTCCCTCCTGGCTGTTTTCACAGGCTTGTGTTGAGTACCTGGCTTTTCCAGTCACACAGTGCAAGCTGTGGGTGGATCTTCCGGGGTCTGGCAAATGGAGACTCTCTTCTCACAGCTCCACTAGGTGATGCCCCAGTGGGGACTCTGTGTGGGGGCTCCAACCCCACATTTTCCTTCTGCACTGCCTTGGCAGAGGTTCTCAATGAGGGCTCCACCCCTGCAGAAAACTTCTCTCTGGACATCCAGGAGTTTGCATAAATCCTCTGAAATCTAGCTGGAGGTTCCCAAACCTCAATTCTTGACTTCTGTGCACCCGCAGGCCCAACACCATGTGTAAGCTGCCACGGCTTGGGGCTTGCGCCCTCTGAAGCAATGACCTGAGCTGTACATTGGCCCTTTTGGCCATGACTGGGACACAGAGCACCAAGTCCTGAGATTGCACCAAGCATCAAGTCCCTGTGCCCAGCCCACAAAACCACTTTTTTTCACCTTGCCCTCCGGGCCTGTGGTGGGAAGGGATGCTATGAAGACTTATGACATGCCCTGGAGACGTTTTCCCCATTGTCTTGGTGATTAACATCTGACTCCTTGTTATTTATGCAAGTTTCTGCAGCCAGCTTGAATTTCTCTCAGAAAATGGGTTTTTCTTTTCTATTGCATTATCAGGCCGCAAATTTTCTAAACTTTTATGCTCTGCTTCCCTTTTAAACAAAGGTTTCAATTCCAAATAATATCTTTGTGAATGCATAAAACCGAATGCTTTTAAGAGTACCCAAGTCACCTCTTGAATGCTTTGCCTCTTAGAAATTTCTTCCACCAGATACCCTAAATTATCTCTCTCAAGTTCAACATTCCACAGATCTCCAGGGCAGGCGCAAAATGACACCAGCCTCTTTGCTAAAGCATAACAAGAGTCACATTTATTCCAATTCCCAACAAGTTCCTCATCTCCATCTGAGACCACCTCAGCCTGCAATTCATTATCCATATTACTATCAGCATTTTGGTCAAAACTATTTAATAAGTCTCTGGGAAATTCCAAACTCTTCCACACCTTCCTGTCTTCTTCTGAGCCCTCCAAACTGTTCCAACCTCTGTCCATTACCCAGTTCCAAAGTCGCTTCCACATTTTCTGGTGTCTTTAGAGCAGCACCCTACTCTCTGCAGTACCAACTTACTTTATTAGTCCATTTTCACACTACTGTAAAGAACTGCCCAAGACTAGGTAATTTATAAAGGGAAGAGATTTAATTGACTCACAGTTCAGCATGGCTGGAGAGACCTCAGCACATTTACAATCATGGAGGAAGGTGAAGGGGAAGCAAGGCACCTTCTTCTCAAGGCAACAGGAAGGACAAGTGCTGAGTGAAAGGGGAAGAGCACCTTATAAAACATCAGATCTTGTGAGAAGTCACTCACTATCATGAGAACAGTAAGGGGGAAACTTAACCCATGACTGAATTACCTCCACCTGCTCTTTCCTTGGCACGTGAGGATTATGGGAATTATCAGGATTACAATTCAAGGTGAGGTCTGGGTGGGGACCCAAAGCCTAGTTATATCGTCATCAGACAATTTTAAAATTCAGAAGCAGATAGAGTAATATTAGACAAAGTAAGCATCACAGCAAAAAAAAAAAAAAAAAAAAAAAAAACAATAGCCAGGACAGAATGATATTGTATAATAAAAAAAGGGTCATTATGCCAAGAATATACAGTAATTCCAAATGTTTGTGAACCAAACAACAGAACTGCAAAATACATAAAACCAAAACTGATATGATTGAAAAGACAAATAGACAAATGCATAAAGTCAGGGACACCAATACCCTTTTCTCAACAACTGATAAAATCACTGAACCTGAAATTAGCAAGAATATAGAGGAGCTCAATAGTATCATCAAATATCAACAACAGGATCTGACTGATATTTATAGAACTTTATATCCAATCACAGTGGAATATGCATTCTTTTCATGTGTCCATGAAATGTGTACTAAGACAGCCATATCCTGGGTGAGTCATAAAACAAACTTCAACAATTAAAATTATACAAATTGTTCCCTTGTGAAAATGGAATTAAACTAGAAATCAAAACTAGAAAGATAACAGGAAAACCCCTAAACATTTAGGAATTAAAAAACATAAACAACCCATTTGTCAAATAGGAATTCTCAATGAAAATTTTAAAAAATATAAGCATCAAACTAAAAATTAAAATAAAACACATCTGTATTTGTGGAACACAGTAAAGCAATGTCAAGAAGGAAATGTATACTACGGATGCATACATTAGGAAAGAGAATATGTTTCAAATCAATAATTTTATTTTTCACTTCAAGAACTTAAGAGAAAAATAAACCACATCAAGCAGAAGGAAGGAAATAATAAACATAACAGCAGATATCAATGAAACTGAAAACAGAAAACAGTAGAGAAAATACAGTAAAACAAACAGCTGATTGTTTAGATATATTAATAAAACTGACAAATCTCTATCATGACTTACAATAAAAAAAGACACAAATTACCAATATAAAAAATGAAACAAGGGATATCACTACAGATTCAATAGATACCAAAAGGATAGTAAGAAAATATTATAACAACTCTAAACACAAAAATTTGTCCACTTGATTAAATAGACCAATTTCTTGAAGAACACAATTGTCACAACTCACCAAATATATTATAGAAAGGTAATTTGAATATCCTTTTAATTACTAAGTAAGTTGAATTACTAATTTAAACTTCCCCAAACAGAAATCTCCAGTTCAAAATAGTTTCACTGGAGAATATACTAAAATGTTAAAGAACAATGAACAAAAATTCTGTGAATCTCTTTCAGAAAAATAAAAGACTTGCTTCCCGATTCATTTTGTGAAGCTAGCCTTACCCTAATATCAAAACCAGACAGGAAGAGCATAAGAAAAACACAAATATTATCATGAATATGACACAAAAATTCTTAACAAATTATTCTCCAACAGAATTTATCAATATATAAAAATAATTACACATTATGACCAAGCTGGTTTATTTCAGGGATTTAAAGGTGGCTCAAGATCGCAAACTTATCAATATAATCTATTATACTAATGAGCTGAGGAAGAAAAATCACATGCTCTATTAATTGATGCATAGAATGTTTTATAACAAACTTCTAGAACAATAGGAATAGAGGGAAAGTTCTTCAGTGTGATAACAACATCTACAAACAATGTAAAGCTAACACTATGTTTAATTGGGTAAGAATGAATGCTTTATCTGTATAATTAGAAGCAACACAAGGGTTTGCTTTCTTATAATTGTTACTAAACAGAACACCATGTTATAAGTTGTAGCAGGTGCAATAAGGCAAGAAAAACAATAAAGGCACACAAATTGGAAAGGAAGAAATAAAAATGTTCCTATCATATTTGCCAAGGAAATGATGGTCTGCATAGAAAATCCCAAGGAATCTACAAAAACATTCTTAGTACTAATAAGTAAATTCATCAAGGTCACAACAATGAATGTACAGACACCAAAATTAAAATCCAGGATCCTTCACAATCATTAAAAAAAATACTTAGATGTTAATCTATCAAAATATGTACAGGACTTGTAAACTGAAACTACAAAATTCTGATAAAAGAAATCAAAGATCTAAATACATGGAGAGACATACTGTGCACATGAATTGGAAAACTCAATATATAGAATATATGTTGTTCCAAAATTGATATAAAGGTTTAATGAAATTGATATTAAAATCCTAGCAAGATTTTATATATATAAATATGCATATATATGAGATTTATCTTTTATACATAAAATATACATACATACATATAAATATGTGTATATTTTACATAAAATATATATATTTTGTGTATATATAGAGAGATATGTGGAGAGATATTTCTATCTGTCTATAGATAGATGGTTGGATGGATGGATAGATAGATTTATCCAAAAATGCATGTGGAAAGAAAGGAATTCAAACAGCTAGAAAAGCGTGGGCTCTGTGACTCTTGCCTGTAATCCTTGCGCTTTGGGTGGCTGAAGAGGGAGGATCACTTGAGATCAGGAGTTTGAGATCAGCCTGGGCAACATAGTGAGACCCTACCTCTACAAAAAAATTAAAAAGTTAGCCAGGTACCATGGCACCTGCCTGTAGTCTCAGTGACTTGGGAGGCTGAGTCAGGAAGATCACTTAAAGAGCACAGGAGTTCCAAGCTGCAGTGAGCCATTGCAATCCAGCCTGAATGAAAGAGCAAGACATTGTATCAGTAATAATAATAATAATAGTTAAAATAATTTTGAAAACAAAGAATAAAGTGGGAGGAACCAATCTACCTGAAACCAAGACATTATATAGCTACAATAATCAAGAGTGTATAGTTTTGGATGAGGGATAAACGCAATGATCAATGGAACAGAATAGAAAACCAAGAAGTAGACCCACAGAAGTAGACCCAACGGATTCTTGAGAAAGGTGCAATAGTAGTTTGATAGTGAAAAGATAACATTTTCAGCAATAATGCTGCAATAATGGAATATTCACAGGCTAATAAATAAATGAGCTTCAACCTAATTATCTCAAGTTATACAAAAATTGATGTAAAAATGGACCATGAAATTAAATGTAATACATAAAATTATAAAATTTTTAGTGAAACACGTAAGAGAAATCTTTGAGATCTAGAATTAGGTGAAGTGTTCTTAGACTTGATTCTGAAAGTAAAATCAATAAAAAGAAAGATTGATAAGCTAGATAAAATCAAAATTAAAAACTTTTTATGAAAAGCATTGTTAAGATAATGAAAGCTACAGACAAAATATTTGCAAGCAACACATCTTACAAAAGACTACTATTAGAATATATACAAAGAACTTTCAAAGGTCATCATAAAACTTTCTATTAGAAAATGGGCAAAAGACATGTAGAAGCATTTTATTGAAGAGGATATCAGATGACAAATAAGCACATGAAAAGATTCTCCTTACCCCTAGCCATTAAGCAAAGGCTAAATTAAAACCACAGTGATAAATCACTATATATCTGTCATAATAGCTAAAATAAAAACGTGTGACAATAACATCAATTGCTGGTGAAGATGTATAAAAGATGTTCACTCATACATTGATGCTGGTTGTGTTAAATGTTACAGCTACTTTGGAAAACATTTAGGCATGTTCTTTAAAAACTAAAAAGCAACTATCATTCAACCTAGCAAATATACTCCCCACAAAGTTAAAACTTAGGTTCACACACACAAAAATCTATACATTAATGTTGATAGCAACATTATTTATAATAGCCCAAAACTGTAAACTCAGATGTCCTTAAATGGGTAAATGGTTAAACATCTGTGTTATCTATTTATACCATGGATAACTCTATAATAAAAAGGAACAAACTATTGATACATGTAATAATAACTGGATGAGTCTCTAGAAATTTATGCTGGGTGAATAAAATCAATCCCCCAAAATCACATACCATATGATTCCATTCACCTAAAATTTTTGAAATGACAAAATTATAGGAATGAAGAACAGATTCATAGTTACCAGAGTTTGAAAAGGAGGTAAGAGTGGGAGGCAAGTAAGTGGGTATGTCCATAAAAGAACAGCATGAGAAATTCTGATGACCAGGAGAGAATGGAAACCAATGGGTGAAATGGAGAAATTCAAAAGAGAATTAGGATAGATAGAAAGAATCAGATCGAAAAATCTACAATTAAAAAAAATCTGAAATTAAGAATTCATTAGATGTCTTTAAGAGGAGATTAGATATTGCAGAAAAGTATACTAACAAACTGGAAGTCAGGACAATAAATAACCAAAGTAAAGCACAGAGAGCATAAGTAACCAAGAATACAGCATGCAGCATAAGGGATATGTGCAATACAGTGAGGAAGGTACAGTATATATCTAGTTGGAGTTCCAGAAATAAAGAGGAAGAAAGAATAAGAAAGAAGAAAAATCTAGAGAGATAATAACTAATATTTCTAACTGATATAAGCCATTTATGCACAGATTGAAGTTCAGAAAATCTGTAAATGCATAATTTATAATAAAATACAAAGTAAATCTTATTAGGCACATCATAGTCAAACTGCTGAAGAGAAAAATCTTAAAAACAGCTTCTTCAAAAACAACAGTGAGACTTAAAACTGACTGATGACAGACATGGAAGACAGAAGAAAATGAAATGCTGTATTTAGAGCAGTGAAAGCTTCATTTCTATGCCTATTGAAAATATCCTCTAAAGATGGAAGCAAATATGTGCTGTTTCAGACAAAGTACATCTGACTGAGATAAAGTATTATTACTGAATCTGCAAAAATAAAATTCTGAATGGCCAAAGTATACATAATGGTATAAAATACTGTAAGTTATAATCACTGGAAAAGTTGAAAGTAGCAACATATTTTGCTCTGAAAATTGCAGCATCTGCCTTAATTGCTTTTGACTGTGGTTTTGAGTGCTTTTTTGTTTAGATTAAAAAGTTAAGTAAAAATATAAACTCCCTTTGTTCATAATATGAATATAAAATTAAAACTACATACAAGTCAAATAAATTATGCATAAGGAGAAACAAGAAGTTTGTTTACTGAAAGCTGCTATTCCTACATCTCTCATAGCATTTGTCCTTTTGTCCACAAAAATCTATCACCAAACTATAAAAGGTTTGAAAATTTACAACTATGCCTAGCACAAAGTGAGTAACCAATAAATGTTTTCTGAACATATTTTTTTGAAATGTAAACATGGTGATTTCATCAGTACAATTCTAATTAATACCATATAATCAGTTCATCAAACTGAAAATGGATAAAAATGCACAAATATCAAAAGCATATGGAAGTGTCAGAAGGTTTGCCTTGAAAAGTGAATTGAAAATCAACTAGCGCTCAGTCTAGTGGCATTTAGCATTCCTATCACCCATAAACAACTGCTATATGTGACATAATTATTATCAGTATTTATCCTGGAAACAATCCATTACTTAATATGTATTTGGAATTGAGTCAAGGAAAATATCAGATAGAAAGAAAGAAGTTCCGTGGTGATTTGCAGTCTTTGTCAGTAACTCATGCTTGTAAACCCAGCTGTATGATTGCCTCCATTTAATCCGTCTTTTTCATTTTTAAAAAGCCACCAGTTATCTTGAAAATAAAATAAGCCTTTTTTTCAAAGATGGAAAATTGTATCTTCGTGTAACGGTAACATAATACACTGATGCTGATAACAAAATGGAATAAAGAAAAATTAAAGGCATTTAGAGCCTAGCTCTTACAAGATGCATTCACGTTCCTTTATCTGACTTTATATAAATGAACACAAAAGAAATAATACACTCCAAAAGGCAAGAAAAGAATACAGCAGGAGGGCTGAGATAGGAAAAATATGTGGAAGGAGGATGGTGGTGCTGGACCAAAGACAGGAAAGTCATAAGTTGGCAAGAACGATCAGAACAAAATGAGCATATAAGGAAGAAACAGTGTGACTTTGGCACTAGCAGGCCATCTCAGATGCTGTATTTGGTGCTTAGGTTATGTTCAGTTAGCTGTTTGTGGGCTTGCAAAATGAGAAGAACGTGCAAAGTTCCCAACAGGATGGATATGTGAGAGGTGAGAAACAGATTTTCAGGCTTCTATCCCACATTTGTCCTTAAAATTTGCTACATACAAATTATAAGTAAAAGGAAGAGTCTGAAATATATTGCAGAGTACAAAAGAACCATGTGTCATGGTCATGTTTGCCAGGACCTCAGAATTGGGTCCCTCTACAAATTCTTCCCTCAGTGACGCAGAATACGGTACAGACATGTATTGTTTTCCAAAGTTATGTCTTAGGGTGGAATCAAGTATTGTTTCTCACATTACAATAATCTGAATTAAGAATCAGGGTCATATTTTTAGTACTGTTAAATGTACATTTTGTCCCAAGAATCGTTATGCTTCTTTCATTGCTTTTATACAAATGTAAACACACACACACGCACACACACACAAATTAAACAGCCCAAATACTAGAAATACTACAGCAGGAGCTCTTTTACAGAACTAGGCAAGAAGTAATGCATTACAAAGAGGATCATGTTACTTCCCTGCTAAAAACTCTCTTTGATTCCTAGTTAATAGCCTTAGAATAAATTCCAAATTCTTTAGCAAGGCACATAAATGCTTCACAATCTGGATCGTGCTTATGCAAACCTCCCTCCTCTCACTCTGAGGTATATACATAATAATACGTTAATAATAAAATGTTAAAAGAGCTAACACTTATGCAGTGCTATCTGCCAACAATCTTTCTAAATAGTAGACATATTAACTCATTTAATTCTTAAGTCATATAAGATACATGTATCATTATTATTCCTATTTTAATATATTCCATTATTATTCCTATTTATAATTTTATCTATAAAATTCCTATTTTATAGATGAATAAATTGACATAGAGAGAGGTTGAGTAATTTGTCCCATTTTACGGCAAAGCCAGGATTCAAACCCAGGTCCTTGAAATTCCGCAAGTGTGGTGTGCTTTCTGACCTCTGAGGCCTGAACATGAAACTTTCCTCCTACATGCACCTAAAGCCCATCCTAGGCTTACTCTCATTATGTAAAATAATCGTACCTTAGTGATATTTCCTGCTTATTTTTCTGCTCACAAGAATATAACACTACATTGAATATGGCTTTATCTTTTTCATCACTGCATCTTCCTATTGGTTAGAGTAAAGGCTCAAATTCAAGCTCCCACCACATTTGATAGATGGAGATTGGGGAGAAATTCCTCAATAAATTGGAGCTTCCATTTTCTTATCCACAACCACTTGGCAATGATTTCAACTATAGTTCATAAGGTCTAGGTGAATGCTGTTTATAAATATACATGATTGTATTTTAATTCAAGCCTAAAATTAGCCCAGAGAAGAAAAGAGTGCTATCTAAAATAATGCTTGTTTTATGCTTGAAGCGAAATACATGTTTTTATAAGTGAATGAAGGATGCTCATATTGATTACTTACTCTGTTCCACACATACTGTTAGATTGTTAGTAGGTCTCCATGAGTAATGCTGCAAAATTAATAAATGAGTGAGTCAATTGAGTGGACAGGTCACTTGCAAGCGTGATGTGACTAGAAATGAACTAAAGCCAAGAATTACAATTTCTGCTGATTTTTGGTAATGCTTAGAATTTCCATCATTCGATTAATTAAGTTAAAGACTGTTTCCAAAGATAACTCAATTGGGGATACTGGATCAATCTTTTAGTATTCGTTATTTCATCATTTTAGTTCTTGCTCTGTCTCCATCCCTCTGCTCTCCCAGTCTCTTTGCTTTTACTGCTCAAGTTGGAAACACCTTTCTGTGTTAGCTTAAAATGCAAGTATTCCCCGAATAACAACAACAACAAAATATAAATTCCTCTTTCCAGCTTTAGGAATTACAGGATTAAACATAATGCTGGATTAAATGCCTTGTCATCTCACATCTGTTGGGAGGTAATACATTCTTACAGAGGTGGGCTGTTTCATGAACTAGAAGGCCTGATCATAGGGCATTTTCAAGGCATGTAGATCCAGGATGGGGCACGTTGGAAGTACTGGGTCGACAGAGGAAAAGATGATGTCATGTGAGACACTAAAATAAAACAGAGAATGCCTGTATTAGAGGTGTGCCAGATACTCCTACTGGTATCAGAAAAGGCCCAAATTAAAGCTCTTCACCAGATGTGATCGATGCAGATTTAGGAGAAATTCCTTAATAAATTGGAGCTTCTATTCTTCTATCCACAATCACTCTGTAATGATTTTAACTGTAGTTCATAAGGTCTGGGTGAATGCCGTTTATAAATATAGATGATTGTATATTAAGTGAAGCCTAAAATAACCCCAGGGAAAGAGAAAAAAGTATTATCTAAAAATGCAAACCATACTGTGGGGGCTGAGGCCCTGTAAGGACAGTGAATGTGAAAGATATTACTAAGAGATGATCACCTGAAAGGTGGGGATTCTGGATTGCAGAGAAGATGAGTGGGAAACCTACCCAGAAGGATGGGGAACAGCAATACTACAATAGTGTTCAACAGATGGCTTGGTTCATCAGGTCCTGACACAGTCATTGGATTTGCCATACTGCATCTAATGAGGATATCAAAATATCAACTAAGCTACTTAAAAAAAAAAAAAAGAGCTTCACATACTCCCTCTGCCTCAGAACTCCTGGAGGAGCCCACCTACATTCCCCTTCTGTGCCCTTGAACCCCCCAGAGCTGTGATGGCTGATGAAAACAGCCATGGTCATCTCCCTCCTTCCGGCCAAGAATCAGCAAACCAAGAGAACTATGCATTTTCTGTTCATCTTGATCTGGAGCCTATTTACCACTTGAGTCTCCCTAGCCATATTCATAGACTTGCTGTTTTCAAGCATGACATGGTCTTCCATCCCTCTGTATCATTTTACAAACATCACCATCTCCCTAAAATGTCCTCTCTTTCCTGGTCTATTTGCTTAATACTTCCATCTTTTAAAGTTTTAGCTTTAAAGTCATTTTCCCTTTGAAGTCCATTTTTATATTTTCCATAAGGTAGATTTGCCTATTCCCTTTTTTATGCTCCTTCAGAACTAAATATCCTGTTCTTTGAGTTTAGCACATATAACATCTCATTGTACTTATTTATGTGTAAGTCAAACTCCCTTCCCAGCAATATACTTTAAACAACTTGAGGAGTTTAACAACATTTAGCAAATAATGGGACATTAAATAAACATTTAACAACATTTAGCAAATAATGGGAAATTAAATAAATATTTGACTTAATAATGAATAAATTAATCATATAAAATAATATTTTCTGCCTTTACAATTTTCTCTTAGATGAGCTTGCAGTCAGAACATCTGGTGCATACAAAAGACTCAATATTTCATAAAATGTGGAAAAAAGCTTTTACTAAGAAATAAGGAAAAAAGTTTGGGTATATTTCCTTTGACAGCAATTAGTCCAGGACCAATTATTTCTGGTATCTGGGAATTATTTAAGTTTTCAAAATATAAACAGCGTCATCAATGGAATGAGTGTAACTAACAACAGCTTATTATTAATGGAAATGATGGAAATTAAGGAATGTTACTCTATATTACGCTGTGAATTTCTTTTCCCAAGATGACAAGTTTTCTTTGTGTGTTCTTCTACGTTAATTGGGATTTGCCCTGGCTAATATTTGGAGAATAAACAAACACTACAGACTCAGAATGTAAAAACGTAACTACCATTCAGAAAAAGTGCATTGCAAAAGGAAAAGAGAAGGTGACAAGACCATAGCTTAACACATCAAAATGTCTGGCTGTCTTTATTCCTTGTGTTAAACCAAAATCCCTTCTCAGATTTGCTTTGTAGTCAGAGAAGGAAGAGCTGTCTGGTGACACTGAGGCAGGGTAGGTTAGATCTGATGCTCAAACAGAAGGAAAGGAAACCGTATATTCTTAGGTTACTTCAAGAGTACTGATAATATTCATCTGAAAGGGAACATAATGTCTATCTGGAAAAAATAATTAAAATCAAAAAAAGCTTACAGGATTTGTCCAGGATGGTAAATAAGATTCAGAAGATCAGTGTTTGACATGGGTGGGAAGTTGAGCAGGGAGTAGAGGGGAGGGCAACAGTTTAAAACATTAACTGTTCTTTGAGTTGAGATATTAAACTTTTATAATATTTGGCATGAAATCCTATTGATTGTGTAAAGGCTAATTTCCTTTTCATTGAATATAAGAGAAAAATATATATGTAACAGTGCCATAGTCAAGAGAAAATGTTTATTTCCTTGTCTTGTATGAGAAATCCAGATTAAGGACTAATAATGTACACAAAGAATTATCAAATCAGATTGAGACAAGGCCCTATCATAGAAAGATTTCATGATAAGTTATTTAAGCCTATTTTTTATACTTGCAAATTTATTTCCAGAAAGTTATGTTTATTTTCTCTTTTGCGATTTTCCACACATAGTAATTGTTCATTTATTTATGCCAGTTTTAGTGTTATTTTCATAAGCATTAAAAAAAAGCACATCAAAATTTGGTAGGTGCTACTTGGGGAAAATACTTTCCCATTTTCCATTCTTACTATTTTATTTAGTTTATTTATTTTTTAGCATGTCCAGAGCATTTTCATAATATAGGAAAGTATACTGCTATTTCTGTGTAGTTTGAATAATATTTAAAATATTGATTTTTCCTTGTTCTTATCCAAGGACTGTGATAAGGTTACCTCTGTTTCTATTTTTTCCTCTTTTTCTCTTATAGCTAATTTATCCACCTGGAGTTTAGTTTTTTCTAACCAATCATCCTCATGCAATTTAAAAATAATCATTTCTTTGCTTACCTTTTTGAAAAAACACTTGAATAAATATTAAATAATGAATTATCACTATTATTAAATATAATAAACATGAGTATAAAGCATGTGTCTTGTCTTGCCCAGTCACCATATGATTATGAGGATTACCTTTATCCACTTGGTTTTGATAAGATGAACATGTAGCAGGAAACTACCCCTTATTCTATCTGGATGGTGCTTCACCAGCTTTTTTGTCTATTTAAGACCAAATAGATTATGAAATCAAATGAAATTTCAATCACTTCTTTACCGAGAATAGATAATCATTTCAAGCGATAGTGTGCATGACTCTGGTTGTGATATTGGTTTCTGATCCACGTAAATCATTCCCTTATTCAGACTGGAGTAGCATCTCATGCCCTAGAGTTTTAGGGGTGCTGCCTGTGCTTTCAATGAGTCTCAAACACACCAACTCTCATCTAGAACTCTCTGTTTGCTCCTCAATTTCTGCAGCTTCTACTTTTTCTTCTTTTCCTGGGATTTCCCATTCTTCTCTACAAAAATGACCAACTCCCAGTTCCTACCTGGGTGGAAGTGACAATTTTATTACTTTTTCTTTCACCTCGTGATTCTACAAAGGGAACAAATGAGCCCTGGTTTAAGGCTTGCAGATCCATTGGTGAGATGGGGAGGAAACTCTTCTATCCACAGGAAAAACAGTTGAGGGGGGTTCCTTCTTATACTGGTCTGCTATGACTGCCACATTAAAATACCACAGACTGAGTGGCTTAAACAGCAGAAATTTATTTCTCAGAATTCTGGAAGTTGGAAGTGCAAGATCAGGGAGCCTCAGTGTGTTTATTTTTCCTAAAGCCTCTCGCCTTGACTTTCAGGTCACCTTATTTTCACTGTGTCCTCACATGGCTGTTTCTCTGTGCACATCCCTCCCCAGCCCCCTGGCTTTTCTTCTTCTAAGGATACCAGACCTATTGGATTAAGGCCCTACCCTTATGACCTCATTTAACCTTAATAATCTCTTTAAAGGTTTTATCTCCAAATTGACACAATGGAGGTTAGGACTTCAACATATGATTTTGGGCAGGGGGCAATTCAGTCCATAACATTTTTCTTTTGGCAGTTGGATTCTTCCTAAAAAAGAAATATATATATATATATATATATATATGTACAGTTTATACTTCTAGGATTAGAACTTCAGAGAGGTCTTGATACTTGTTATATTGGATTCACATTCCTCCTATTAATGTAATTTTTACTTTATAATTTCTGAATGTATATCTTTGATCCTATTAGAATTCATTTCAGTTATTCAAAAGTGATTTTTATTTTTCTCACCTTCATTGTGGTACAATACATATCCAGGATATAATTAACTTTAAAAAAGAAAACCAAAATGTCCAGGGAACTAATTGTATTTTTCATATGACACAATTTTGATATTGATGTAGTAACTTCTTCTTTCACTGAGTATGGTGCTCAGAAAGCCTGTCCGGCTCTTATTGGTGTAATTACACACATGGAAAATCTTACGTTTTAGTGTTAAAACAGAGGAATACTATCATACATTCTGAACAGCTAGGATGCATTTCAAATTGATATGAGAAATATTCTTACATATTTCTTTTCCTTGAAAATATATGACAAATATCTAAAACTGGTAGTCAAGCAGCCAAACTCCATACACAAATTTGTTTTGTTTCTTGCATTTTTTTGGTTTTATTTTTGTTTCTAATGACATAGAATGCTTTTCACCGTAGTAAGCATTATTTCCTTCCAGTTCTCCACATCACTTGCCTACCTATAGAGACATATGATGCTTACATTCTCTGATTTAAAAGACAGAAAATATATGATATAGAAATATTTACAAAACATTTTTTTTCTACTATTACGGACTCAGAAACATCAGGGTGGATGACTGGGAATGAGCAATTTTAGGTGAAAACTAATTTTTATATATGCCTTCCATTTTTTCTGATGTGAATAGATAAATTATTATTTGCATATTTTAAGTAATTATATACAAAATCATGCCTTACTAAGATTTGGCCTAGATGATGTATTTTATTAAATAATAAATAGTATGCTTTGCCAGAAATTCAAATTTAGAAGACTTCATATTAAAATTCATATCATTATCTAAAGATCAGAAAAATGAAATTATTGTCTGCATTCCCAACAATCAGTATAGCAGAGTATTGATGTCCACTGTGGTCAGTCACATGTTCTTTTATTCACACAGGCCCAGCTCATCCCTATGGTTTTATAACCTTCTCAGTTTCTCACTCCTTTTATTTGTGTGATGGTCCTGGTCCCAACAGCTTTTGAGTATGTGACTACTACTTTACGTTCTCACTTAACTTGATTATAAGTGAAAATAATCAAATTAAACAAGATTGAGCAGTACAAAAGGAGTTTATTGGCTCAAATAACTAAAAAGTCCGAGGATGAAGCTATCTTAAGGTACAAAGTTGGGGACCCAAATAATTTTGTTATGGCTTTGATTTCTTCATTAGATTCTGCTTTTCTCTTTGACTTAATTCTCTGTTTAAACATGATTTAAACTAAATTGTTTGTATAGGTAGAAGTTTGAGAGCCAAGAAGGCACTTCTTGCTAATATCTTCAACAAACATCAGGGCTAACCTTCATTGGCTTAGACGAAGTCGTGGTTTGCTTTCTTAATGAATATTGTGACTAGTGCTAGGAGTTATCCAATTAGGTTTTGGTCATGTGCCCAAACTAGATTTCATACTTCACTGGAACAACATATACTGATTGGGAGCTTGGCATGTAGAGATTCAGGTCAGACAGAACTAATTGCAGATATTCCCCAATTTCTTGCTTCCCAGCATTCACATTTTTTATTCAATACAGAAAAATTTTAAAACACCTGTACCTAACTTGGTATAGCGATACCACAAACCAATGTAGACATACTTAAATTTTCCCTAGTATAAGATTACTTAATACCTCACACAATTACTATAGCCAGTTACTAGTCCAAGCCAGGTGGTTAATAAGCCATTCTTTGGCTCAGTGTCAGAAGTGACTTCTTGTGGTCTGGAACTCACCCTCATCATACTCAATGTATCATGGCCAGTAAGTAGAATCTCTTCGATTATAACTTCATTTGGACAGTGCAGATGGGGAAAGAATATATGGTATTCATCTGTCCACACCAAGAATCATGTCCTTTATGTAGGTGTACGAAGGACCCCCTGTACTGCAGTAAAGATAGCTCCCTGGTAAACCAATCTGGCTATTTCTGATTCATCAATTTGGAAGCTTTCACGTTTATATTTTCCTATAATGTAACATCTGAGAAGGAGATTTCAAAAAATATCTTTCTAGTAATTGCTATGATTTGACATTCCCCTCTCATTGGTACAGGTTTGGATCATGGTACCTGCAGATGATGTTAATAGTTAAACAATTTTAAGATTTTTGTTTCCCTAACTTGGGTTTATCAGGCAATAAATCTAATTCCATTTAAATTTCCGTTCAATTTTTTCCATCAATTTTCTCTCAGTCTACTCCTTAGGATAGTTACCAAAGGCAAGTATCTAAAAGCTTTTAATCTGTATTCCAGCATAGGTGCTGGTCTCTAAGTGGCTTCTGTCTGGGTTTTCACATCTAAAACAATACAGTTAATCTACCCCTACCTCACAGTGAAACTCAATTAACTGCTTATTTTTTTATGGTGGACTTAATTTTTACCATTTTTAGACAGTTTGTGTAAATCTGAAGATACTAGGGAGGTATCCACAGCCAAACTCTCTCTCTTCCTTGGAACTTATTTTGTTTTATTTCCAGCTTCCTTCCTTTAGTGCAAGGCTTGGAATGGGACTTTTAAGCAATAAAATGTACATGACTATCATACTGTTAGATATCTTAAAATGATGAAAACTGGGTATATTTGTCTGTTCTCATGCTGCTAATAAAGACATACCCAAGACTGAATAATTTATAAAGAAAAAAGGTTTAATTGACTCACAGTTTCACATGGCTGGGGAGGCCTCATAATCATGGCTGAAGGTGAAAGGGAAGCAAAGTCACATCTTACATGGTGGCAGGCAAGACAGCTTGTGTAGGGGAACTCCCCTTTATAAAACTATCAGGTCTTGTGAGACTTATTCACTATCATGAGAACAGCATGGGAAACATCTGCCTCCGTGATTTAATTACCTCCCACTGAGTCCCTCTCATGACACATGGGAATTATGGGAGCTACAATTTAAGATGAGATTTGGGTGGGGACACAGCCAAACCATATCACTGGGGGAAAGTTTTTTTCTCTATGTTAAGGCATGTGTGTGTGTGTGTGTGCGTGTGTGTGTGTGTGTTTTCCAGTGTTCTGTTCAGATCAGATTCTATCTCATTTGTAGGAATTTACTTAAAGTCATGAGTAATCAACTGATTTACATGTCCTTTTATTTTTATATTAATTCTCTTAAAGTTCCAGCCAAAATAAACACTTGGCCTGAGTCACAGTATCCAACAACTAAAAATTTATCATGTGAAAAATATTGACTCCTTATAACCTGAGGTATATCATCCACCACCCCAGTCTCTGTAATTGCAAATTTGAGGATATTTTCAGTCACTAGGCTGGAGTGCAGTGGCTCGATCTCGGCTCAATGCAGCCACAGCCTCCTGGGTTCAAGTGATTCTCCTGCCTCAGCTTCCTGAGTAGCTGGGACTACAGGTGCGCTCCACCATGCCCAGCTAATTTTTTGTATTTTAATAGAGACGGCATTTCACCATGTTGGCCAGGATGGTCTCCATCTCCTGACCTTGTGGTCCGCCCGCCTCAGCCTCCCAAAGTGCTGGGATTACAAGCATGAGCCACCATGCCCGGCCTTGCATTTCAATTCTCAGATCTATTTTCATCTGTAATGGTGTCATTATAAACCAAATTTTCTTAAAAAGTGGTGAAGATGGCCACCTTCTGTTGCCTTTATAGCCTAACCCATTAGAAATGAATCTCCTTTGCCTGCCTCACATCATGGGCTCCTCACTATGTCCCTCCACAGTATAAAATTAGATGAGATATACTGGGTGGACAGGCCTGAATATGGGGCTCACCTACAGTGCTGGGTGATGAGAAGAGTCTTATTCAAATCCTTGAAATGATATCAGGAGTGGTTCCCAAAAAGTAAACAAGAAAGGTAGACAATTGTCTATGATAGTCTACAATAAATGTTTTCTCTCAAACAAGAAGAAAATTGTTACAAAAAAAGATTACCAAACTCAAGTTAGTTTATAAAGGTATTTTGGACAATGATTACTTTATCCTTCTGCTTGCCAAAAAAAGTGAAATTATATGATTCAATTGATACAAGCAAGATTGGCTAAGAAAAAAAATAGCTACATATATGCAAGTTAAATTATGACAGAAGCAACCAAATGAACATTTCTCATTTTCTTCCACAAAAGTACTTATTTATCGATTAAAGCCAGTTGCATTTTAAAAATATGCCCTCTCATTTCTTCTGCCACATCGCTCACTCCAATCTGAGGTCCTTTTGTTACTAAGAGTTTTAATGCTGGTTTCAAGTATAAGGAAGAAAAAATTACTCCATTACCTTGTTAGGGTCTCCAGTTGGGCGTAAGCATTAAACTGACATAAGATAGATTCATGGGATAAATGCATATGCACTTTATAAATTTTACATTGACATGGGAGTCCTCACAAGATAATCGAGACCCAAAGGAGCAGTTAAGAGTTGAGTTTATATACTGAATTGAACAAAAAATGGTAAATTATGAAAATGTGACAAGACAAAGGGACTTGAGATAGGGCAGTTAATGGTGGAAAAGTAACAAGGAAGGTCAGAGTTAGTTTACAAGGTTTACAGATTTCTCTCAGTCTGTATTCCCCATTCCTGATCGTAAGAATGTTATTTTCCTTCTGTTATAAGAAGGGCAACTTCCATAGAGTGGCTTTATTTCCCTCCTTCAGGATGAAAAAGGGGAAGTCAGAGTGTCCTTCTTGCACTTCCTGTTTTTCAAGTGCCTTAGCTCAAATAATACTTATGCCAAAGTGGCATATTGTAGGTGGCATGTTCTGCCACCCTGCACAAGATATTTGCAGTCTTTGTTGTTACTGTTGTTGTTGACTACCAACTGAGACTGACTAGTTTTATTAAAAATAGATTAGCATTCACTATCATCAGGAAAGAGCTTATGGTAAGATAACTATACTAAGCATCAAATATAAAACATGGAAAAATGTTTGACAAAGCATAACATACTATTTAAGCCTTTTCAACAGTGTGAAAAGACAGATTAGGAAATTGCTTTTGAAGTGTCTTATAATGGTTGAATTAGTTCAGGAAGAGTACTCTGCTATTAGCTGTAGTGGTTTTTGACCTCAATACGCTGTTCCTCTAATAAAGGCCCACGTAAGTCAACAGTACAAATGAATTTAAAGCATAAGGTGTTACAAATGTCTAACTAATGCCAGTGGTTTTCAAACACTGCTACATATTTGAATCTTCTGGGCCCAGGCCCAATTTAGGGGGATTCCTATTCAATTGATCAGGGGTATTTAAAGCTCATCTGGTAATTTTGATATAGACACAGGGATAGATACACTAGTTTCAGTGAACATGGTTAGGATATCCACATTTGCCAGTAACAGTGATGTCACTTTAGAAATAGAGACAGTAGAAGTTTGAGTAAATAAACAATGTGCTTACTAAAGTGCAATTACCTAATTTACACTTATTTCACATTTCACAATTACCTTATTTTACATTACTTCCATTAAAACCCACAAGAAATCTTTCTGGTAATACAGTGCTGAATTATTGTATAGTTATTTTACAGTATCAATTTATTTTTAGTCAGAAGAACTGATGAAATTGTATCACTTTCTTTTCAAGGTGTGTGGGAGGGTGGGGGTGCTGAATTCAAAGAGTGCATACTCTTCAATAAGTCAGTTCCTTCTTTAAAAAGAAATTTACTGAGCATTAGGTAAGCATGATTATAGACACTAACCTAAAAATTAGAGGTACATGGGCAAGACTAATAAAAATCCTGTTCTCATCGATCTTGAATTACTATAGTATATATAACTTTATCGTCCAAAACAGTGAACACATTTTCTTTTTACTTTTCTTACAGCACAAAACAAATGTCTGCTATATTTGAATCTGAAATTAATTCCTTTGATTTGGGGGCCACTGAGCAAAATGTCCTAGTGCTTTAAAATGACTAAAAGAAAAGTAACATGTGAGGTTAGCAAAGTAAACAGAAAGAAACCAAAGATTATTTGGAATGAAAAAGGGACGTAACTATACAGATGCAAATTATATTTTTTCAATAATAAGAGAAAATCATGGGCAATATTTGCCAATAAATTTAAAGATGTAAAGTAGATAAAGTCTCAATAAAATATAAAAGATTTAATATTAAAAATAAATTAAAATCTTGAATAGTTCAAAACCATTGAAGGAATCAAATTGTTAATTATAAATATCTTCCCAAGCACCAAAAACCAAACAGACAAATCAAAAAACCACTAGACCCAGTTCATTTTAAAAGTCAAACAAAATGTTTGTGAAAATGAAAAAATTATAAGCCGATATCATTTATGAATGTGGATGCAAAAATAAAAAATATTAGGACATAGAAGCCACCAACATATAAAAGTAGACATATATAATGACAAAAGTAGGTTTACACCAGAAGTGCTAAAATAATTTAAGATTAAACAATCAACACAGTTTATTCATTACAGTAACATACTAAAAGTGAAAAATATTATTACAGTAGTAGATGCAACAAAAGAGCATTCAATAGAATCAGTTATCCATATATGTTTTAAAAATTCTTAGAAAATATGAAGAGTCAGACAATGTCAACTGTAGAAGAACTAGAATAATGGAAGCTTATATTAAATTTTGGGTGAGTTGAAAATTTGTATAACCATTTTAGAAAACCATGTATTATCATGAAGATTTATAAAGTATGACCTAACAATTTCATTCCTAGAAATATACTAGATACCAGTGGTTTTTTACACTTGAAAGTGCATCAGATTCACCTGGACAGGTTGTTAAAAACTGTACCCCATTGCCCCCAGAGTTTTTGATTCAGCAGTTCTGGAGTGAGGCTGAAGAATTTGCCTATCTAACAAGTTCCCAAGTGATACCTCTGGCCAGGAGGAGAAACTTTGAGTACCATTACTATGAAGATACACTTGTATTTGTGCAACTACAGACATATGAAAAACTAGAAACACAAAAAAAATTTTCCATGAGGAGAGGAATAGATACATAAAATCCAATGGGATCTAGTACTAGTGACAATGAATGGTCTATAGCCCATAAAACAACTTGGATGAATTTCTGATCTAAAAAAGGAAGTTGCAGAAGAATACATACAAAAACCAATTTGTGTAATTGTCAAAGCATGCAAAACACGAATATATAGTGATATGCAGTTTTTTGATAAAACGATACAAAAAAGCAAATGGAAAATATACATATAATTGAGGAGTGTTCACCTCTGATGGGAAATGAAAGATATTGGAGCAGAGCACACAGGGTTTTAAAGAATACATCTTAAGATGAATGGTATGAAAGTAGGTATTTCTTTTTCCTTTTTTTGGTAATACATTTTAACTCTCCTGTGTGTGATAAACTAATAAATATATTGAATATTCTATAATAAAGGAGTAATCCCTAATTAGCACTAACCTTAATTCAGACTGCTAATCTCTACTTTCATTGTCTTTAATAGCTGCTTTTATAAAACTGTCTACATAGTTCTCCACCCTAAAACAATTCTAGGGAGAGACATTTCTTCTTTATCTCATAAACGTTAGAGGATCCTTTGTGTTTTAGTCTTTAGGTCTACATTTTGTAAAATGATGATAAATTTTTACTGCCAGCTAGATAAGCTATTTCTCTGTGACCTTCCTTAGAAACTACTCTTTCAGCCAGATATGTCCAATCACCTGCTTCATTCAGTTATGAATATAATTTTATAGAAATTCAAAGCAGTAATATTTTGAACTTGGATTTAAAGTTACCTAGTCCAGTCAAATATTTGTTGCATGTATTTCCCTTGCAATGACACAAATAAATGGCTTCCTAATCTCAGACTGAAGTTCTGTCATTGTAGGAAATTGAGTAATTAATGAAAGCATTTTTAAAAATATCATTGCAAAACTAAAACAAAAATAAAAGTGTCTGGAAGAAAAATTTCCCAGACTTCTAAACTTCAAATATTAATACAGGCTTTGGAAGCAGAAAGAATAAGCCTGAATTCCAAATTATGCGAAAGTTTTTCAAGTACTTGTAAGTACTTTTCATTTTTCCTCTAAGTATTCTCCCCTTCAATATGAACATCTTCAGCTCTTTTCTTGTAACACTCTCCTTTGGACACACTCAAATTTATCAGTGCTTCTCTAAGACTATGACAGCACTCAAACCCAAATACCACTTATCATTATCAGAATATAACATTTATTAATACCTGCTATCATAATTTTAATTCATTTTTGCAGAAGTATGACATTGCTAACGTGTGTTGAGGTTCTGTCAAGCTAATGTTTTTCAGTCTAGTGAGCCTTCTGTTAATACACAATGTTCACCTTTAGGCATAACTAACAGTCTATGTAAAAGTTTTGTTGTAATTTTTTCTATATGTTAAGTTTAAATTAACTTTTATCTTGTCACGTTTACATTATTAATCTATTGTATTGGGATATTTTTGGATCTCAGATATGACATCCAACATATCATTATCCCCACAAGTTTTCTATAACCCACACAAGTCATAACCTATTTTCAATATCTTCATCAAAAGACATTGAAAAAAATTGAATTAGGATCTGGAACAAAACCTTAAACCATTCCCTTCAGGTTACTATTGATATATTAGTCAACATTTTCTGGTAAGTTTGTTTAAGTAGTTACCATTAATGAAATGTTTCTTAGTTTAAATTTCATCATGTTTTCCACTAACTTATTATGAAAGATTTCAAGTGCATTATATCTATAAAGCCCTCTTGATTTACCAGTCTCAAAATCCTTTCAAAAAGTAAATAAGGATAGTCTGATATATTTCATTTTCATTTCAATGAACATCCAATGGTTTTTCCTAATTATCTCTGACATTCTTAATGTCCACAAAACATCTGTGAGCTAATCTGTATAAAATTTTGCATCAGTTCAGTAACAACTTCATATGTCTTTAGTATCCCCTTCTCTGGGATGAATATTTTATTTCTGTTTTCATTGCTTCAGTATCCCTTTCATTATTTTCCTGGTAGCAGAATCACATTATTTTGTGATAGAATCCATAGAATGTCTTCTCAGTGGGATTATTCTGAAAATGGTCTTGTGACTCTGGCCGGAGTGATTGGCTTAAGAATGGGTAGACCACCAAACCTCGATCAATACCAAAACTTTTTTGATGAAACGATTATCCTTTTCTCTTGAGGTAACTTAGATGAGAGCATGCACTTCCCTATTCGGGTCATTGAGGTGAAAATAATGGTGATTGTCTTTTTCAGGGGGCAGTACTGACTATAATCAGATCACTATCTAGAGATAAGCAGGGCTGAGAGATGGAGAAATACGCCTCTGATGTCATTATTTGTGTCCCCATATATCTTAAATCAGCTGCATATTTAAGTTTCTCAGTGGTGTGAAGCAACAAATTCTAAAGATAGGAGTCGGTTAATGTATTCTCAAACCTATCCAAAACTGTTTTAGGTGCTGTAGTGACTGAAGACATCCTTAATGAATAATAGAGTTTTGCTTTTGAAAATCAGCATTTGTCTACTTCCTCAGTGTACAGTCAAGTCTTCTGATTTCTCATAGATGCTGTTTTGTATGTTGGCTCAAAAATAAAGTGAAACATTGAGAAATTTGCATATGTTAGTGGAGATTTCACTTCTTTCATATTTCCTACTGTGCTAAAATTATCTTTGTGTCTTTCATTACTCTGCTTCTTCCTTTCCTCTGTACTCACCAAAATGTGTTTAATAATTTTAGGGCACATTTACAGATAATTGGCTTTGATTTCCCCAGTTTTTAGAGGAAATGTATTTAAAACAGTTTTTAAAAACTACTATTTGCATTTTAAAAATAAACTATTAAGAAATAATCTTAAAAAAAGTTTTATATATTTTTCTACTACTGTACAAAGGCATTAAAATAAAATTGAACATGTTTGTTGCATGATATGTGAACAGAAAACATATTTATATGTTACTTCACATTATCAATCACCATAATTTGTTTTTTTAATATATGGTCATTTGATTTGTCTTTCTCATATGAACACTGAGAAAATACACCACAATTTAATACTGAGAAAATACACCACAAATAGACCACGTAAGGTCTCCCTCTAGACTTTCTTTGATTGAGGCTGCTTTCTGCAGTACCCAAGATCATTTTGAAAAAAATTGAGCTTCTAGGCATTCTAATGAGAACACCATTTGGGAAATGAACCAATGAGCTGCTGCAATTTAGAGGGTGCTATAAGTCTGACAATGGTACTAGGAGAGGTACAAAGTTCTCGAATTAATCTCAGTGGACTAATTATGGTCACTTAAGTGTCAGTGTTGTTAACTTTTTTCATTGCAATGGAAAGAGCTAACTCCTTTGCTTTTCTAGGCCAGCAGAACACCCACCATAGCAGGAGGTGGCATTCATTTGAAATAATGTGCTGTAGGGAGAGCCTTTATGAACTAGATGTGCAGAAACTTGAATATTATTTTGATTAATTGGTTAATTGAAGTGCTGCTACTATTGTCCTTAAAATTAGAATGAAAGTAATCGTTATAGTGCTGTCAGCTAAAAAGTGGCTGGACTCCAACCGTGAAGTTTATAGAATTCTGTATTTTTATCTATAAAATATTGTCCACCGGCAGGGAAGACAGTTTACCTTAATAAGGTAATAAATATTTTTGAGGAAATATTTCTGTATCTTATAATACTACCTGGTATTAAAACCCAAAGAACATCCTAGTAAAATAGTGAGCAAATGATAAATCTTTATTTCAAAGGATACTTGGAAGTTTTGTGTTTCAAACAGTATTCATCACTACCTTCTTTGTTGGCTGATGCTAGGCTAGGCTAAAATGACACCAATAATTAGAATAAAATTGCATTGTGAAACTAACTAAAACACTCTACTGCGATTATTCGGTTTAGTACTTCCTTCTTCATACAAATACAATAAAGGTCATAATTGGTAGGGAAACATATCAATAGGTTATATGTCATAATAAAAAGATAACATAAGGAATTTTGACAAAACTAACAGTGAAATGTGATTTTTCTTTAGATACAAAAAGAGAAAGAAAACACACTACATCTCACAAAAGAACTTTCATTTTGATTTCATATTCACATCCTCCACCTACAAAATGCTGAAATCACAACTACATTACCACAAAAAAATAAATTTTATAAGTTCACATAAATCATCTGGAAATGTGCATCCTTATGCAAACTTGTCATTATAATTTTGTATAAAATATTACCTCTTTCAAAGCATATTCGATGAAGTGGTCATGTTCTAATATTCTATTAACCAGAACAGTTTAATCCCAATTATGTTTTTTAAAAAAATCTTTAATCAAATAAAGGAGGAGTCTGGAATCACAAAACAATCTTTGCTTTGTTACTCAAAATTACTGCCTCAGAGTTCTCTAATTTTATACTAGATTAGAATAATCAGAATTCTACAGAGTGCCTTTTCGGTCATTCATCATTCATGAGTATAATGGAAAAAAATGTCTGTAATTATAATCAGTTAGATCATTAAAATCCTAAATTCTGATATCAAAAGAACAACACTTTAAAGAATTCTTTATACAAAATATAAAAGTGTATTTTTGACTACTTATTCCATGTGTGATGAGGCCAATGAGTTAGTTTTCCTTCCAAATTTCAATACCAGGATACTAAAAAAGAGAGAAAATTGATGGCCCTTAGAGATTCACTCAGCGACTACTATAACTACTGTCAAATCGATCAACCAATTAATCATAACTGTGAATAAAATATAAGAAATGTACTCAAAATAATTAAGTATCTCTAAAGTTAGTTAGAGATATATAGGTGTGACACACATATAGTATGGATTGTATGTATGCATATGTATATTACACGCATATAATATCCATGTATGTATAAAGATACATACATGAATAATACAATTTTAAAGTTAAGTAATAGAAACATTTAGGATAGGAGAGAAACGGGATTATAAGAAAGGGGAACACAGGGATCTTCAATGGCTTTGGCAATGAACTCTTTCTAAGTGGAGTGGTGGGTTCAGGTCACTATCTTACACTTTATAAATTTCTTTGGGTGAACATTCTGTATTACAGAAGGTAATTATAAAGTAACTAGATTGATAGGCTTAATAGCATTACATAAACAGCCTGTACTGTTAGGCATTCTGAAATAATTTAAAAATTTTTAAATTTCAAAGACTAAAGCAACTAATATTTTCTTATTTACATGTCTGTACATTGTAAACTAGTCTTGTGGTAGCTGGTAGAATCATAATAGAACAAGTCAAAACAAGCAAGCACATTTCAACCCTTTGTTTATTTCACATCCACTCACATTGCAACTACTAAAGAAAATCTCTATGCTAAGCTGAAAGTCACTATGGCTGCACTGTACACTTTGCCTGTTGTAGGAGTAGGACCTCAAAGCCTATTGAGAAAAAGCACGGATGTATATATTAAACATCTACTATAGGGAAGAAATGAAGAATTAGGAAAAATAAATTAATCCACCACATTACTAAAGAAAAAATTAGTGTTCTGGAAGTTATCAGAAAAAGAAAAAAAAGTGGAAGTATTAAGAGAAGAGTTGTTTAACTAGATTTCCAATTATTCCAATACAACTCTACATGCAAACAGGGATATTTGTTAAAATAATAAAAATATAATTTATAATTTAAAAACTATAATTTTTTTACCATTAAAATGTATGGGAAAATATTATAAAACTACAATTGTAATATACCAAAAACATACACAACATATAGTATATGTATGTTTTATGTAATTATATATGTATATATTTATTAAGCACATAAATAGAATAAGAAAATATAATCTAAGTAACAAAAGATAAAACAGAAAATTTAAAAAAATGAAAAAAACATTAAACATCTAATGTTTAAAAACATTAGATGATATAAAAAGTGTAAGTATAACACCAATTACAATTAAAAATAAATTAGACTGTAATTCAAAGTACAGAAATTTTATTTGTAAAAACATAATATATAATATATTGTCTACCTTTAAAATAAAATACTATAGAGAGTTTGAAAGCAGAAGTTAAAAAAATTCAAGACAAATAATCAAAATAAATCATTAATTATTATGTTAATAATAGTCAAAATTAAAATGATAAAAACAGAAAGAATGTATTCTTTAAAAAAACAGAGATTAACAAGATATAATTAACAGCAACTTTCATATGCTTAATAATTTAGCCTTAGCTATACAAAACTACTCTCAGAAATATTGAAAGAAATAAATATTTCAAAACCTGTAGTTTCTGAATTTAACATATTTATTTTAAAATATGCATTTTAAAATTATTTATTTGTTGTTTGTGAGACAAATAACACATCACATAACATTTATCATCTTAACCATTTTTAAGTGTGCAGTACAGTAGTGTGAACTATACAGGCATACCTCAGAGAGATTGTAGGCTCAGTTCCAGACTACCACAATAAAGCAAATATTGAAATAAAGTGAGTCAAACAAATGTGTTGACTTCCCAGTACACATAAAGGTTATGTTTATACGATACAGTAGTCTAGCAAGTGCGCAATTGCATTATGTCTAGAAAATGTACATACCTTAAATAAAAATATTTTATTGCTAAAAATTGCTAACAATCATCAGAACTGTCAGCAAATCATCATCTTTTGGCAGGTGGAAGGTGTTGCCTTGATGTTGATGGTTGCTGACTGATCAATGTGGTGGTTACTAAAGGTTGGAATGGCTGTGGCAATTTCTTACAATAAAACAATGAAATTTGCTGCACTGATTGACTCTCCTTTTTATGAAAGATTTCTATGTAGCATGTGATGTTGTTTGATAGCATTTTACCCACAGCAGAATTTTTTTCAAAATTGGAGTCTATGTTCTCAAACTCTGCCGCTGCTTTATTAACTAAGTTTCTATAGTATTCTAAATCCTTTGTCATCATTTCAACAATGTTCATAACATCTTCACCAGGAGTAGATTTCATCTTAAGAAACCACTTTCTTTGTTTATCCATAAAAAGTAGGTCCTTATTTGTTGCAGTTTTATCAGAAGATTGCCAGAATTTCATCACTTCTTTAGGATCCACTTCTAATTCTAGTTATCTTGCTATTTCTACAACATTTGCAGTGACTTCCTCCACTGAAGTCTTAAACTCCTCAAAGTCATTCATAAGAGTTGGAATGAACATCTTTCAAACTCCTGTTAATGTTAATATTTTGACCTCTCCCATGAATCACAAATGTTCTTAATGGCAGCTAGAATAGTAAATTTTTTCCAGAAAATTTTCAATTTGTTTTGCCCAAATTTATCAAAGGAATCACTCTATCTATGGCCACTAGAGCCTTACAAAATGTATCTATTAATAAGAATTGAAAGTGAAAATTACTGGTTGAACCATGGCTTCAGAATGGATGTTGTGTTATCAGGCATGAAAAAAAACATTAAGCTCCTTGTACCTCTCCATCAGAGCTCTTAAGTGACCATGTACATTGTCCATAAGCAGTGATATTTTGAAAAGAGTCTTTTTATCTGAGCAGTAGGTCTCAACAGTAGGTTTAAGATATTCACTAAATCATGCCATAAACAGATGTGCTGTCATATAGACTTTGTTTCTCCATTTATTGAGCCCAGGCAGAGTAGATTTAACATAATTCTTAAAGACCCTAGGTTGTAACAGTAAATTAGTATTGGCTCCCACTTAAAGTCATCAGCCACACTAGCCCCTAACAAAGTCAGCCTGTCCTTCGAAGCCAGACATTGATTTCTCCTCTCTAGCTATGAAAGTCTTAGATTATGAAAGTCTTAGAAGTATTTTTCCTATGGAAGGCTATTTTGTATACTTTGGAAATCTGTTGTTTCATATAGCCACCTTCATCAATTATCATAGCTAGATCTTCTGGATTACTCAATGCACCTTCTACATCAGCATTTGCTGTTTCATCTTGCACTTTTCTGTTATAGCTGCTCTTCTTAAACCTCATGAACCAACCTTTGCTAGCTTTGAACTTTTCTTCTAAACCTCTCTCAGTCTTCAATAATTGAAGAGAGTAGGAGTCTTGCTTTGAAGTAGGCTTTGACTGATGGGAAATGTTGTGGCTGGTTTGATCTTCTGTCCACTAAAACTTTCTCTACGTCAGCAATAAAACTAGTTTGCTTTCTTATCATTTTTGTGTTCACTGGAGTAGCACTTTTAATTTCCTTCAAGAACTTTTTCTTTGCATTCACAATTGACCGTTTGGTGCAAGAGACCTAACTCTCAGCTTATCTTAGTTTCCAACATGCTTTCCTCACTAATTAGACATTTCTAGCTCTTCAGTGAGAAACACGTAACTCTTCTTTTCACTTAAACATTTAGAGGCCATTGTAGGGTTAGCAAATGGCCTATTTTCAATACTGTTTTGTCTCAGAGAACAGGGAGAGCTGAGGAGAGAGAGAGATGGGAGGATGGCTGGTTGGTGGAGTAGTCAGAACACACACGCAACATTTATTGATTAAGTTTGCTGCTTATATACATGCAGCTTGTGATACCCCTAAAACAATTATGATAGTAACATCAAAGATCAATGACCAAAGACCACCATAACAGATGATAATGATAACTAAAAGGTTTAAAATATTGTAAGGATTACCAAAATGTAATATAGGGACACAAAATGAGCACATAGTGCTGACTTGATACCACAAAGGGCTATCATGGGTGAAAGACAAACGCTTTTTTTCTTTTTTGTAACAATTTTAATGCAGCTGTTTGTGGCTTTTCATTTGCCTAGGGTGCTGCAACCTCTTAATTGGTTCCAGAGTTCTCATAAAGGCTTTTTGGATTATATATTCCTGTTAAGTCAGTGTCTTTGTAGGGGAAAATTGTCTGGGGACTTTTTTTTTTTTTTTCTCTGATGGAGTCTCCCTCTGTTGCCCAGACTGGAGTGCAATGGTGTGACCTCCACCTCCTGGGTTTGAGCAATTCTCCTGCCTCGGCCTCCCAAGTAGCAGGGATTACAGGCGCCCGCCACCACACCTGGCTAATTTTTGTATTTTTAACAGAGACGGGGTTTCACCATGTTGGGTAGGCTGGTCTCAAACTATTGACTTCAAGTGATCTTCCCGCCTTGGCCTGGGGATTACAGTCATGAGTCACAACACCCAGCCTGTCTGGGGATTTTTATTCAACTGTTCTGCTAATGTCACTCAGAATACATATTACTTTTAAGAACATGTGGAATAATGATAGAAAGTTATTGTGCGTTAGGCCACAAAAGAAAGCTTCAATAAATTTCAAAGAATTTACAAATGGACTGAGTTCTTAGACATTTGTGCGTGTGTGTGTTTATGATGAAATAATAGTAGCCTTAAAAAATATTTTGTTTCAAGAAACTAAAAAAAGCACTCTAAAAAATAACCCATGGTTTACACTGGAAAGTCTCAAGGAAATTTAAAAATTATCAGTGTTAAATATAAATAAAAGTACTTGTCAAAATATGTGGAGTTTATTTAAGGTTGTCATTACAAAAACACTTTTAATGTAAAGAAGCACAAGATAGCCTAAATGCAAGCCTATGTGTCCATTTAAGTAGTTAGAAAATAATCACCTGATTAAAACCAAACATAATAATAACAAACTAGTAAAGAACTTAGTAATGAGAATATCAGAACTTAATGAAATATAAAGCAATTAAAATATGAGAGAAAAGCAACATAATAAATGAGAGTCAATATAATATGACCATTACTTTTAATGGCAAAAACTGCCATTACTTTTGTATTAATCTAATAAAAGGGAGACTAAGTATAACAAATACAGAGGTAATTGGCTAAACCTCAAGACAAGAACTTCTGGAACACTTGTACACCTAGTATACTAGGAAGGAATAATGTGCTGTAGCTGGGATAGCCATCCTGTCACTTTATTTATTTATTTATTTATTTTTTTAGATAGCCTGGATTTAAAATGCAACCCTCCATTCTTCAATTTTAGGTTTTCGACCTTACTAGCTTGTTACCTATAACACGAACTTTATTCTCTCTATGGCTCCATTTTCTCATTTGTAAAATTCTCTCTCTGTTTGTACATGGGCTTCAGAAACAGACAGAGGAAGAGAGAGAGAGAGAATTAGGTTGAGTCAATGCCCTTAAGCATTTATGACTAATTGTCAAATGCCGATGCCCAATAAATACTGAATTTTAATTGATTGCTCTGGTGGAAGACACTTTGTTCCTTTAGTAAGAAGAATGTGTTTGAGCCTTAGATCAGCTACTTGCAAGGTATATGACTTCAGCAAGTCTGTGAGATTTTCTTTCATAATCCATTAAGTGGCAATATTAATTTCTACATAATAGGGGTTGTTTTAAAGCGATAATGTATGTGGAAGTGCTTAATAAGAAATCTCAGTTTTATAATTAGGTTTAGTGACTGATTCTTCTTAATCCTCCTTTAAGGATTCTGGGACTTATTGTATGAAAACAAAATAGGAATTCTAATAAGTTTTTCTGGAGAGGATGCGAATAGTAGCATTATAAAAACTAATGCTCAACAAGAAAAATAACTTAGCCAGGTAGATAAATTCTTTAGCATAATTTGTTAAGTTTTAACTTATTATGTCATTTTATTCTACTTTGAAAGATTACGCTGAAATAACATAATATTGGTACTAAAACTGGGTTATTAAAAGGAATAAAACAAGACTAGTGTATAGTACTATTTGTCACACAATTTTCTGAAACATTAACTATGATAATATCAAATGTATTGATTTCTAGTCCATAATCCAGTTATATAGGTAACAATTTATATCTTTGGAAATTGAGTTTTGTTTGCAAATAAAATCAAGATTAGGGAATAAAAATTTGATGATGTCGGGCAGATTAGATTGAACTTTTCATATACCTTAAAAAATACAAAAGAATTAGAAAAACAATTTGTTTATATGGCACAATTTCAGAACACAAAACATATAATGCTCGGGAGACTAGAAATTTGATTTACTCAATATTAAAAATATTGAGTAAATATTCACTAAAGAAGTCCTAGCCAAGAGATTTCAGTTTTTTAAAAATTGAAACAATAAAAGTAAAAATGCTTGAGCTTATTGTATAGAAATATATTTTAGTTTTTAGAAGTGGTGAATTTTTCAGGAAGGTCGAAGTTCACACCAGTTATGTCTCTGCTTCTCTCTGGGGAACTCCATTTACCTGACTCTAACTATCTCAACACATTCACCTGTGTATGTCTTCAAACCATCTGAAGTGCCATGGGTGTATTAAGTGGAAGTAAGAGTAAACATTGTGTTTTTTATTGCATTGTATATTTTAATGATTTGAATATGTGATTGGAGTTTCTGCTTGCATTACCAGATAAGGAAGAGTCAGTAAAGCAACACACATTAAGACAGTGAAGAAGGGTCGGGCCGGTGGCTCACGCCTGTAATCCCAGCACTTTGGGAGGCAGAGGCTGGTGGATCACGAGGTCAGGAGATCGAGACCATCCTGACTAACACGGTGAAACCCTGTCTCTACTAAAAATACAAAAAATTAGCCGGGCTTGGTGGTGGGCGCCTGTAGTCCCAGCTACTCAGGGGGCTGAGGCAGGAGAATGGCGTGAACCCGGGAGGTGGAGCTTGCAGTGAGCCGAGATCACGCCACTGCACTCCAGCCTGGGCGACAGAGCGAGACTCCGTCTCAAAAAAAAAAAAAAAAAAAAAAAAAAAAAGACAGCGAAGTACTTTATATTCCAAGTTCTGTACTTTTATTAAAGTCATTACACTAATAATATTGACTCGGTTTACATAATGAAATGTATTGTAGAATGCATACTGCTTATCTGTGTGTAGGCTATAGTTTAGCATATTTTAACCCCAAATTTATTTTAATTCAGAAAGTAATAGCCAAAATGTCTCATTTAATTTACCTTACTCCAAAGGAATAATGGCTATGTTGCTCTCGAATCATAGAAACAAGTTAGCTGATTGTTCAAAAGTACATAAACAATTTTCAGGAATGCTTCATTGCATAGTAACATTAGAAATCTATTTTAAGATTATGATAATTTTTCATAATCTCTTAAGTTTGATTTCAAAGGACTTTAAAATAAAATACCCAGACAGGCACAGTGGCTTACACCTGTAATCCCAGCACTTGAGGAGACTGAGGTGGGAAGATTGCTTAAGGCCAGGAGTTTGACCTGACGGGAAACAGAGGGAGAACGCATCTAGACCAAAAAAAAAAAAAAAAAAAAAAAAATTACAACCCTAGCTATTCAAGAGAGCAGAAGATCTCTTGAGGCCAGGAGTTCAAGGTTACAGTGAGCTATGATCATACCACTACACTCCAGCCTGGGTGACAGAGTGAGACTGTCTCTAAAAACAAACAAACAAACAAACACTTAAACATTTTTAAGGAATCTGTATTTCTGAAAAGAAATTTAAGCACAAATTTATCAAACAACACATATGCCAGTAAACAACTAGAGTTTTGATTTCAAAGTCAGTGATTATCCTATCTTATTATGATAATATTTGGGTCAAGAAATGTATGCTTTCTTTAAAAATCATCCTTTTAATTCTTCACGAAGATAATAAAGTTTTTTTTAAAGTCAATGACCAACCAAACAAAATCTCCCACTACTTCTTATTTGCTATATTTGGCTCTCATATGCACAGTTTCTGGTTTTTTTTGTATTTATGAATATGCCCAGATTTTTAAAAGTTGGGACTTAAACTTAGTATATTCACAGGCCCATATAGATACCTGCTGAAATTCGTAAGATCAAAGATGTTGCTAATACAATCTGTAGATTTTTAAGTTTGCCTAACATCAAAGGCAAAAACAAATTAAGCAAACACAAATCAGAAGCAATATCAAGTTGATGGAAATGAGTAAAACTACTTAGTATCTAACCCTGTTGCTGCATGAGTTGTGCTGAAGAACACTGAGGTTCAAGATGATTTACACAAATAGTGTCTCTTTTTCAGAATGATTATTCTAGTAGACACATGCATTCATATTGTAGGACATTAACATCTGATTTCATTAGTATATTACAAACCTGCAGATATAAATTTATCATATAAAACTGCACAGTTTAGCAAAGTAATACAGAGTGACAGCTCAAATTCAAATAAGATCATTTCATAGGCAGCCTATTTAAGACCTTTAATTATTTGGGAATCTATAACCAATCTTATTTTCCCACTAAGTAGAGTCATTAAAGGAAAATTATACATCTCACCTCACACTAAAAATGCAGAAAATATACTACTACACCCTTCATAATATATCTCAATAATTCTTTTTAAAATATGCCTTTTTACTATAATTTAATATAGCCAATTTAGTGATATTTAGATGTATCATGCTTAATGTGCACATAGCTGTAATAGAATTCTTAATTTTCTTCAGAAATATAAATATTAAAACTCTTTGTGTATACATACATACACATATACACTTAAATATACACTTATATATTATATATACATATATACACACATATATACATATATATATACACACTTAAAAATTTATACTTAAAAGTAATAAACTAAGAATTTTGGTCATCTAGACATGTTTGGAACGAAGTAATATGCCCCAGGTGGCCATAGCATTTCCCTATTTGTTCTCTCAACATAAACTATATGCCAAGTAATGTATTAAATATTTATATTACTCTATCATTTACCTCTCAAGAGCCTATAATAAAGATGCTATTATAACTTTCACTTAAAAGATACGAAAAATGAAGCCGATTGAGGTCAACTGACTTGCCAAGGGTCACATAACTAGTTATCACTGGTGCCCGTGTGGCCTTACTCTAGAACCCATGTTCTTAGATATTATCCTATACCTTCTTTTCTTTCACTAGTTTCATGACATCATGCACGCCTAGTGGATTGGAGAATGATGTGTTGTTCACCCCATATCCACAATTGAGAACACACTTTCCCACAGAATAAATGGCATAATAGATGATTAAGCCCCTAGGTGAAACATATAAACATGAACAAATATGTAGCTTGATAAGCAGAAAGATTCAAAGCAACCATAGGTCAATAACAGAAAATTTTCTTGAATTTATGTTTTACAGAACGTTTAATGAAAAATACAGAGAGCACAGCAATATGCACTCATAAAATGCCTATCCTGTCTATACATATTTAGGATAGAAAAAAGGGACACAGATGAACTGCTACCAAGAATTAGTTGAAATGTGATTTTTATCATTTACATTTTTATGCCCAAAAAAACATTTTAAGTAGGTTAGAGTTATTTTAAGAATAAAAAGAAAAAAAAAATGGAACCAAATAAAATCAAGTTATCATCAAATAATCAAAGTACTTTAAAATGATGGTTATTAAGTAAAGATTAATATGAATTTATACCAAGATTTTAAATTATATATATTCATGAATTTAAATTACGCATTATGCCTTGCCTAATCTTCACAATTACATTTTTTCACAATTAACTGGATTTTTCTTACATATATTTATTAGTTATAGAATGTGGAACACTAACCTTTTACTTTCTATTAAATTGTTCAGAAATACTTGACTATCCAACAATAAAGATTGGGAAAGTAACTCTATCAGATCAACACAAAGACATAAATTAGTTAAATAAAGAATTACATGGACTTTTGAGTTATTTAATGTCTAGCCACCACTTACATACCATAGTGGTCAACATGGTGAAACCCCATCTCTACTAAGATTACAAAAAATTAGCCAGGCATAGTGGTGCACCTGTAGTCCCAGCTACTCAGGAAGCTGAGGTGGGATCACCTGATCCTGGGAAGTCAAGGCTGCAGTGAGCCATGGTCACACCATGGCACTCCAGCCTGGGTAATGGGAGTGAGACGCTGTCTCAAAAAACAAAGAAAAGAAAAGAAGAGAGAAAAAGAAGAGAAAAGAGAAAAGAAAAGATATATACTCTACATTCATTTCAAGCGTGTTATCTGAAAAACAAGTTATTTTATATTACTTACTTTCTAAGTTTGCAATATTATACTAGGTCATATGTATCATTCATCACAGTTTTAAATACACAATAAGCTCCCTAGAAATAGTTATTTTTATTATTTTATTTTTTATTCATGTAACTCCATTTGTAACTTGGGAATGCCTTATTACTTGTGCATTAGGTTTAATAAGATATAGATTTCCAGTTAAAACAAATACAGTTTGTAAAACTAACATACTAATTAAAGATAATTCTTATGTCAGTAAGAAAATAAATGGAAGCATTCCTGTTTTAAGTCCCTTTATGTTTTAAATTATTATAACAACTATATTAAGATACTGAATGGGTGTGGAAGTGAGGAGTCATGTTGAAGTAGGATTATAATTAAATGTTTATAAATCAATGGCTCATAGTTCTTAAGTACATGACAGTAAAGTTTCCATTGATCTCAAATCTTTAGTTCTTAATCCACAGAAGGATTTTAGAACAACTTCTATCTTGTGAACATAAACGGAAGATCTTAAATGATTTCAGCAAAACACTATTGGTGGACATATGAGCACTTTTGTAAACCATATTCTCACTTTCAGAAATACCAGACATCCTTTAATTATATCATGCTTCTTCTAATTTTTCCTTTCTATGAGATTATTTTCATTAGCATACAAGTATATCCTAATTTAACCCATCTTAAAAACGAAATCCTATAATTGAACCCCTTATTGACCCCCTAATTCCTTCCAGCTATGTCTACATTTCTGTTATCCCTTTATAGCCAAAATGCATGGTAATCATATTTATTGTATTTTAGCCACATTGATTATAACATGCAATTAATTTATGTACCATTAAGACAGAAAAACTACTAAACTATGACCAAAACTTTCATATCACATAGAATTTTTATTTTATGTATACTGAAAGAGCTTTTTAATTTTATTTTTATGTAACAGTGATGAAAATATAAGTAACTATGAAAAACTTCATGAAAAAGCAGGCAATGACAACTCCATTGGAACAGCTGCCTAGGTACTCATAAGAATAAATGTTGTAATTTTTTTTTTTTTTTTTTTTTTTTTTTGAGACAGAGTCTCACTCTGTCACCCAGGCTGGAGTTCAGTGGCTTGATCTCGCCTCACTGCAAGCTCCACCTCCTGGGTTCACGCCATTCTCCCACCTCAGCCTCCCGAGTAGCTGGGACTATAGGCACCTGCCACCATGCCCGGCTAATTTTTTGTATTTTTAGTAGAGACAGGGTTTCACCATGTTAGCAGGATGGTCTCGATCTCCTGACGTCGTGATCCACCTGCCTCTGCCTCCCAAAGTGCTGGGATTACAGGCGTGAGCCACCGTGCCAGGCCAAATGTTATAATTTTAATCTACATCCTAATTTCAGAGATTTAAAAGATAAAATAGTGCATTTGTTAGAACTAATAAAATATAGGGTCTATACTCTGTCTCTAAGAGCTGTCCTTTCTGTTTGCTCTTCGATCATCTCTAATTAGACTTTTATCTATGCAACGTCAAATGAAAATGCTTTTGTAAACTTCTCCAGTGATCATGTGTTTAAATATTCAATTGGCAATTCTCAGTTATTTGTTTTAATCTATCAGCAGTATTTGACACAAGAAATTACTCCCTCCTTCTTGAAATGCCTTATTTTCTTGGCTTCTAGTGTGTGGATTCCCTATGTTTCTCTCACTTCTTTTTATGCCCTTAGTTTTTTAGTTTGTTTGTTTCTGGTTTTGGCTAGTTCCTTTCTCTTTAAATGTTGAAGTAGCTGTGATTCAGTTTCTGGATCTTTTCTCTCTTTGCACTCATTCTTTTGTGATCTAACAGTATTGTGTAGTTTAAAAAAAAAACTAGTAAATAACTCTAACTGGAGATTCCCACATACTAATTTTTCATTCAGACTTCTTCCCCAGATTTCAGGATACTCAGTTACATACTTGAAACATCCATTTGCATGTCTCAACGGCATTTCAAAGTTAAAATATTGAGCATTCCTTTAAACCCAGTGCCTCCATCTTTAGTCCCATCTCAGGAAAAAATCAATTTTATCTTTCCAGCAGCACAGGCCCACAAAGCCTCCACTTCACACTTGGCTTCTGTCTTCCACACTCTACATCTATATTATTATTTAAAAAAAATTCCTATTGTAGCTACTTTAAAAATACGTTCAAAATCTGACCACTTCTCTTCTTCCTCCCCACTCTCACACTGTCACAACCCTGGCTGAAACCGTGATTTTCTTACCTGCTTTGTTATACTTGACACTAGCTTGTATCCTTGTTGCCACTCTTGTTTCTTTATAGTCTTCTATTAACACAGAAGCCAACGTGATCCTTTGGAAATATAGTCATGTCATTCTATTCTTCATAAGGCCCTCTGACGACTTCCTATCCCACTACAAATACAACATTATAATGGCCTCTAAGAACCCTACAATTTGTATCACCACCACCACCACCACCACACTTCCCTTGCCTCTTTGCCTTTCTTTCCTCCTGTGTTGCCTTTATCTTTATACGCATGTGGTGATCTTCTTGATGCTCCTGTGACCAGGTAAGCTCTAGCCTCGCTGCCATTGCACATGGGGTTCTTCCTATGTGTAACACTCCTGCCTCAGATATCCACATAGTTGTACTTTCTCGTCTTCTTTAAGTCTTTGTCCAAAGTCTACATTCTCAGTGAAGAGCTCAGTGACCACCCTATTTATTTATTTATTTATTTATTTATTTTTATTTTACTGTTTTTGAGACACAGTCTTACTCTGTCACCCAGGCTGGAGTGCAGTGGCATGATCTCGGCTCACTGCAGGCTCCGCCTCCCGGGTTCAAGCAATTCTCCTGCCTCAGCCTCCTGAGTAGCTGGGATTACAGGCACCCACCACCACACCCAGCTAATTTTTGTATTTTTAGTACAGATGGGGTTTCACCATGTTGGCCAGGATGGTTTCGATCTCCTGACCTCATGATTCACCCACCTCGGCCTCCCAAAGTGCTGGGATTATAGGCGTGAGCCACTGTGCCCAGTCATAATTATATCTTAATCTCTTAATAATGGTAACAATAAAACTAGAAAAGTTTCTAGGTATCAAACACCTACTACGCACTGGATGCTGTATGAATATTATTTCAAGCATTCCAACAAATCTCTCAAAAAACTTCATCATATAGATGAAGAAACTGAGTGTCAGACCAAATAGTAGATTACATCATTATTTTCAATCTTTAGTCCTTCCTGTGTTCATAAACTTTGCCTTTTGGCCAGTTCTTTCAAAATAGGAGTTGAGTATTTCTCCATTCTTTGACTGTAAATGACTTATGTTGGAAAATAGAGGGTGTCCAAATTTTCTGTGTAGGCCTTAAAAGGACTGGGGTGTTTCTACTTTCTTCTTGCAGCATTGCCGTTGCAAAATTAAGTCCACACTCTAGCTTGCTTGCGAGTCTGAAAATAAAAAGAGAAAATCGTAGCAGAGCTGCCCCACCTCATATACAGACCAGCAGAAATAGCAGATCCATCCAGCTATTGCAGGGTGAAACAGGGACTCACAGCTAAACCCATTCTAAATCAGATAAACTCTAATTAAACATCAGCTGTCCTGTAGACGCATGAGTAAAAATAAATGATTGTAGTTTTAAGCCACTGAGTTTTGAGAAAGTTTGTCAGGTATGAAGAGCAAACCAATGCAGGAAGTTTAATAGTTTGCTCAAAGTATCACAGCTAGGATGTGGTGGAACTAGGTTAAAACCTTGAATAGTCTTACTATAGAGCTTGAACTCTTTAAACATTATGATTCTACTCATATCCTCCACTCTTCAAACCATCGAGAGTTAGTAATGACAAATATGAATCTATTTTAGGCCCATATTTCAAGCTACTATCCATAATCAATAGGGTGATCATACCTTCGGATTTACCTAAGATAGATCCAGTTTTCCTAGAATGCTTATTAATAGTGCCACCTTGTACTCTAAAAAAGTTCCATTTATTCACCAAATGAAACTAGTGAAGAAGTTTACCCTAGTGAACACTAGTTAATCTGATCATTAGTCATTCTGTGTTGTCTTCATTCTGATAGAGAGCCAAAGAGAAGGAGCCAGTTGGAGAACAAAAGTATAATTTGGATTGAGGATAAAAGGGACACTATTGGCAATGTGGTTCTCAAGATCATCGTTCCATCAACTGTGATGGAAAACTGAATTTAGAGAAGACAATCAGTCTTACAACTATTGATTTTGGGTACACCAGGGGGTTAAAGGGATTGAGTCATTTATTTAGAGATGTTTTAATTTTGGAATATCTACAATATCCTGTGGATTTTAATAGGAAAAAAAGAAATTTGGGAGTCCATAGACAGAAAGGAATACAGTTTCATCTTTGAATTAATAAACTGTATTATATTGGATATTTCAGCTAGTCTATGTAAATCTTCATTAGTCTTCCATAAACTAGAAAGATAATACTACATTATCCAACTAACAGGGTCGTGAGAATTAAATGGAATCGCATTTAAGGAAGTGTTATATAGTTAGTACTGTTAATTTTAGTTTTAAACATGGTATCACTGGAGTACTGAGAGACATTAGGTTTAGCAGTAAAATTTCGAATAATGTATTTGATTTTTAGATATTATGTTTAATATAAAATGATTAATATTCATTTTTTCCTGCTTTATTGATTTATAATTGACAAAACATATATATTTACACCATACAATATGCTGTTTTGATATATGTATACATAGTGAAATAATTAACATAAGCAAGCTAATTAGCATATCCATCACCTGACATAGTTAGCATTTTTTTGTATGTGGTGAGAACATTTAAGGAATATTATCTTAGCATGTTTCAAGTATAAAACACAGTATTATTAACTATAGTCATCATGTTGCTCATTAGATCTCCAGAACTTATTCATTCTGCATTACTAAAACTTTGTACCTTCTGACCAACATCTCTTCATTTCCCCCACTCCCCCACCACCTGGCAAACAACATTCTACTCTCTGCTTCTGAATTTAACTTTTTTAGATTCTACATTGAAGTGAGATAATGCAGCATTTTTTTTTTGGCTTATTTTTTGTTATTTTTATTTTTTGGCTTATTTTTGGTTTGTGCCCGGCTTATTTCACCTAGCATAATTTCCTCAAGGTCCATTCATGTTGTTGGAAATGATGAGATTGTCTTCTCTTTTAAGGCTAATATTCTATTGAATATATATTCATATATAGTATTGAAATATATACACACACACACACACACACACTGACAGACACACACACATAAAATACATTTTCTTTCTGATTATTCATGGCCATAAAACAAAAAAGTTGTCTTTTATACCTAACATTAGCACTCTGACTGCAATCTCTAAAAAACTATACTTAACAAGACTTACAGTTAATAAGATTGAAGAAATATCATTTGGATGTAATTCATGTAGCTACCTGAAATCTGTGAAGATTCTTGGCCTGTACTTTGTGTACATTTTTTTTTTACATATTGTGATACCTCTAATCTCATTAGCCCATAATAATTAAAATACTATCATTTATGACTTCTGTTACTGGCCATGAGGAAATAGCTGTATCACATCAGCCATTTCACTTAGAACAATTTTGAAACTATATAATGTTTTTTAAAATTGAGTATTGGAAAACAACAAAGACGTTCAGAACTTTTGGGGACACTGTCCTAGGAAGAATAATGAAGTACACAGAAGTAAGGACAACCATTTCTATAATTTTTCCAATAAGATAAATCCCTGATTTCCAATTTCAGATATAGAGGCCAAGCAGAAAATGAGGATGTGAAGCTTTTAACAGCCTCATTGTGAATTCCTAAACTGGACTGGCTTCTGAGACCAAGAAAACAAACAGAAAGTGACTGTTAACAGGGCAAAAACAAACAAAAACACTAAACAGAGCTTTCTAAATTTAAATAAAGGGAAACTGTAATTCAGGAACTAGTAAGAAAAAGGTTTGGTAAAAGCACAAGGCTTTCAGTTGTGACCCTTAAAAGATTATGTTTTCTAGGAGTAATGCCAAATCAGAAATAGTCAAATCCCTAGAAACTTGAAAATTACACCATCTGTCCTCTTGACCATGTCAACTTGATCTGCTTTTATTACAATTTTGAGGCAGGAGAAGTTGAATCTTATCCAAAGGAAATTATCATCATTCTGATCTTCTATAATATGCACACAATTCACAGAATTTAATTTTCTAAAAAAATAGCATACATACCACTTCGAAAAAAAGTTAGCAGTGTTCACTAAAGTCAAATATATGCAATCCTATGGACCAGAAATGTTCAACAGAATTGCTTATTTGTGTCAGAAGGCATGTACATGGGTGTACATAGCAGAATCATTCTGAGCAGCCCCAACAAAACTATAAACAATCCAAATAATCATTAACAAGAGAAATGGATAAATAATTTTTGTGTATTTATTTAATGGAATACTATAAAATAATGAAAATGAACTAGCTATTTCTACATGCAACAACATGCATGAATCTCACAGAACTAGTGCTTGCATAGATGAAGGTAGACACCGAACAGTAGTTCCTATGTGATTCTATTCCCAGGGACTTCAGTAACAGCAAAAGTAATCTATGATAAATAGAAGTCACAATAGTAGTTAGGGAACCTTCCAAGATTTTGTTGATGTTCTGTTTCCTTCCTGGGTGATGGTCTACAAACATGTTCAAATAGCAGATTTATCAAGCTGTATGTTTAAGATTTATGCATATATGTGTAATGTTTTTCTGTACATATGTTATGCTTCAAAAATTCACTAAAATATCCATAGGATAGTGTTTTCACTAATCTGTTTTTTACATTGTTATGTAACTGATATTTGCACATTAGTAGGTGAGATGGAATGGAGCATTCAGATGCGTATAAGTTTGAATCTATTTTACTGTAAAGAAGACATTTTGAATTAGATGGTGAAGTGTGGTTTATTAAATTGGGTATGGAAGTTTTGATGAAGAAGATGAGATAAGACAGATAAGTAGAAGTTAGCCAAGTGAAGGACCCAGAGTTAAAAGAGATTACCTGAAAAAATCCTGCAATCCGTAGAAGTTAGACAAGTGAATGACCAAGAGTTAAAAGAGATTACCTGAAAAAATCCTATAATGCAATCAAGTGCACATTGGTCAATCTGGTTATCTAATGAAAAAATGGCTTATTTTCTGTGTTGTTGATTTTGAGACCACAATAAGTGTTTTCTAAATTCTTCCTGGGTCATTACGCACTTGTTTATTTTCATCTGACTCTTCTGATATTTTTACCTTTTATTTCTGATGGAACTATAACAAATTATTATTGCTCTACTTTATATTTGAAACATCCTCAAGGTTCTCACTTTGCTCTATGTACTATACCTATTGTTTACCTATAGTATCTAATTCAATCTTAACAGTAACCAAAAAACAAATATGCATGTAAACATATATTTTAACAGCATATATAGACATATATGTGTGTGTCTGTTCATTTGTATATATGCATCTATTTGAATGTGTGTGTGTGATAATTGTAAACATGTGTGAGACCAAGGACAATGACATTTCTCTTTAACTTTCAGGTAAAAGGGGATTATGATCTACAATATTCTTGCATTTTTCTTTTAGATTATCCTTTAGATCCCAATTTAAATGTTTTCTTCTCTGAAATATTAATTCTTATGTCAAATGACATTTTTAATTTTATCTTCACACTTAATCACAGTTTTAAATTATAGTATGTATTTTATTATATATTTATATTTCTGTATTTTTTGTGTAATATCCATCTCTTCCAAAAAGGCAGGGGACTTGGTTGTCTCATTCAACTCTATGTACCCAGAGTCTAGAATTTTTTTTTGCATAAAAATAGTACTCAATACTCAATAATTTTTTATTGAATGAATAGATAAGAAAAAGAAAACAAAGTCAAGACAGAAAGCCTGAAAACTCTTACAGAGATATTGAAGCTGCTCAGACACCTGTTCATTATCTTTTCAGATTCAAGCATTTAAATTTGAGGAACTCTGCCATAGGAAATCCCAGAAGAATCATATTACAGTATATTTTCTATTGCTTGTATATCCAAAATACTAACTGAAAAGTAATACATTTATTATTTAAATAAATTTAGGTCAGGTTTTTTCCCTCAAGACATAAAATTTTAAGCAGAATAATACTATGAGAGATGAGATTTCTGAAAATAGTCTTTATGAATAGCTAATAGAAACATGTACTATTCAGAAATATGCCATATAAGAAGATTGTTTGAATGTGGTGACCTCAGCACAGCTACATAACCTTCTTTCTCAATTTTAGTCTTTCTTTTAGTCAGATGGCTCCTGCAGACAATGATCATCTGTGTTTAAGAAATACTTTGGGTTTTGGCGAGCTGTGACACAGAAAATTGTGGAAATTCCTCCTTCCCCTTGTGCTAGACAAAGACCTAGAAGAAAATTCAAGACTCTTGAGTAGAACATGAAAGAGACTAAACATAGAAGGACATTGTCCCAAAGATATAAGAGAGAGGAAAGAAGGCTGGGAGGCTGTCTTAGTCTGTTTCTGCTGCTATAACAAGATACCCCAGACTGAATCATTTATAAAGAATGGGAGTTTATTTGGCTCATGATTCTGGAGGCTGGGAAGTCCAAGAGCATAGCACTGGCATTTGGTGAGGGCCATCTCATGGTAGAAAGCAGAAGCAAGCATGTGAGACACAGAGTAGAAATTGGGCCAAATTCCTTTTTTGTATCAGGAGCCCACTTATGTGATTACTAACCCACTCCTAAGTTAATGGCATTAATCTCTTCATAAGAATGGAGCCCTCGTGACCTAATCATCTCTTAAAGTTCCTGCCTCTCAACCTTGTTTCAATGGTAATTAAATCTCAGCATGAGCTTTGAGGGGGCCTTTTAACCATAGCAGAGACCTATGAGAATATATGAAAATATTTTACTGATATGGAAAACTTTAAATATTAAGAAATAAATAACTGTTCTAGAAAAAAAGTTTAACACAAATGGCAGACAGAGGGTTAATGTCTTTAATATAGAACATTTTCTTACATATTCTCTAAAAACGGAAAATTTATACAATTAAAAAGTAAACATAATTCATTCAGTGAACTTTAATTCTTGAAGAGCAAACCCAAATGGACATAAAACTTAAATAAGATGCTCAAATTTAATGGTATTTAAGGAAATACAAAAAATACATTAAAGTACAGTAATCCCTCTGTACTTTAATATCCATGAGAGTTTGGTTCCAGGACATTCCACAGATACCAAAATACATGGATATTCAAGTCTCTGATGTAAAATGGGGTATTCCTTGCATATATCTACCCACAATTTCCCATATGCTTTAAATAGTCTCTATATTATTTATAATATTTAATACAATGTAAGTAGTTGTTATATTGTATTGTTTAGGAAATAATGACAAAAATCTGCACATGTTCAGAACACATGCAACCATTTGTTTTTTTTCTGAATATATTTAACTTGAGATCGGTTGAATTCATGGGTAGAGAACCCATAGATAAGGAGGGCCAACTGTAAATGATGTATCATTTTATGCTGATCAGAATAACTAAAAATAATTTTTAAAATCGACTGCTGGTATAATGTGAACCTTATAAGTTGAGGTGGACAGTAGTATATAAACAATTATCAACATTAAAATAAAAATTAATGCTTTTTTCATTTCACAGATTGGAAGACATCCAATCTCCAGATATAAAAGCATCAGCACACATTATTAAATGCAAATGTAAAATCATTTTTATTGAAGTATTATTTGAGCTGGCAAAATACTCAAGGAGTATGCTTATTATTGGTGAAATGATGAATAAATTTTGGTACAACTCTATGGACTGTTCTAATTCCATTAAAAGAACGAATTGAACTGTGGTAGTTTCGCTTTTTTTGAGATGAAGTCTTGCTCTGTCACCAGGCTGGAGTGCAGTGGCGCGATCTCGGCTCACTACAATCTCCACCTCCTGGGTTCAAGCAATTCTCCTGCCTCAGCCTCCACAGTAGCTGGGATTACAGGTGCATGCCACCACGCCCAGAAGGTTTTTATATTTTTAGTAGAAATGGGGCTTCTCCATGTTGGCCAGGATAGTCTTAATCTCTCTTGACCTCGTGATCCACCCACCTCAGCCTCCCAAAATGCTGGGATTACAGGTGTGAGCCACTGTGCCCAGACTTGCTACATGATTTTAAGGAGAAAAACAAGCTACATAAATATGTACATAAATGTATTTTTTGTTAAATTTATATACAGCTATACATCTGTCTATCTTTCTATTTCTCTATCTATCTATAAACTCCAATATACAAATTGGGAGAAAAAGAGTTGTTCTTGTGTTGGCGTGGATAAAGAAGAAAATAGATAGAGAGAAGCCAGTGATAAAAGCAACATCAAAGTAAATTAAATTAAATTTCAATAAAATATAAAGACCCAAACACACCAGAAACTGCCAATCATATATGACGTCTGCTCTTATTCTCTGCTTTTTGTCTTGTACATTTTCTAAGCAATGGACAATTTCTTTGTCAGCAAAATTCCATCTTCTCTCAAATATGCAAGAAAGCACACTACTGATTTTCTCCCATTATCGTTTTTCCCCTTTCCCCATTCTTTTGAGACTACTTCTATATCTAGCTACACCCAATTTTGTGTTCCCTTTTAAAGCAAAATTTCACAAGGACCTATTTATATCTTCTAGCACATAACTAAATATGCCCTTGTTAAATTCAGTAATGTCGTTTACGTTGCTAGATCCAATGGTCAACTTCCCATCCTCCTCTTTCTTGATTAATTAATTAATGCCTTTTAACTTATTAATTTTCTCTTCTTTCAAGCACCTCTTCATTTGAGTTCCAGGACACTCAAATCTGATTTTATTTTCAAATTTCCTAATGGATTGTTTTTTGATTTTGTTACTCCTCCTTCCTCATCTACCTGAGTGTTGAATGATGGAGAGTTCCGAGCTAAATCTTTTCGACCTCTTCTTTTTTCTACCAATACTTATGCTCTTGGTTATCTTATTAGTCCCAAGGCTTTAAAAAATTTTATATCCAGGAGATAAAGACCAGCTTTCTTTTTCCCCTGAGTCTAGTGTAGATTTTGGAAAGAAATAATAATAATAATAAAGAACTTTATCTCAATCAATAAACAACCCTATCTTGTTATCCTTGATTTCTCTTTTTGTTTTCCTTAGATACCAGGTCTAATTTATCGGTAAATCCCGTGGACCCCACCTCAAATATACATTTATAATCTGACCACTTCTCACATCTCTACTACCACCAGGCTAGCATAAACCAATGTCATGAATAGTCTGTATTACAAGAGTTTTCATAATAGTTTGTCTTTCTTCTGCACTTCAAGTCTATTCATAACATAATAGATAACTTGTTAGGTATGTGGCTCTGCTTAATTCCCCCCATAGGCTTCCCATCTGAATAAGTGCAAAAGTCGAACTCCTAGCATTGACTGACTATTGTCCTTTTATTTCTCTTTGTCTACCCTCTTTAGTTCACTTGCTGTATACTCTGCTACTCTGCCTCACTTGCTTTTTTCCCCCGCCTTTAGGTATCCCCATGGCCAATTTTCTTGTCTCTTTAAGATCTTTTCTCAAATTTCACATCCAGAGTGAGGCCTTCCCCGTTAACTAACCTACTTAAAATTAAACCATAAGCATCACCCTAACATCTGCCCCTTATCCCAATCTCCTGCATTATTTTTCTCCATAGCATTTTTATTGCCATCAATATACCTGTGTTTCCCTTTGGTTTTCTTTACTGTCTATCTTCCACACTAGAATGTAAAGGCAGGCATTTTTGGCATGTTTTGTCCTCTATAGTTAAATGAGGCCTGGCACCACAGTTAGTACTTAATAAGTATTTGTTTAATGAATAAATGAAGGAGTAATATGATCTCATTTGTGCATCTTCATAAAATATATATATATGAATGCATAAATGTGTATTCTTTATACACATGTATAAAGAAATGTTAAAAATAAAATTAAAATGAATGTCTATATAGAATCTGGTATGATTTGAATATACTAAAAATCTGTTGGTCTAAGGAAGACATTTCTAATAGTTGAGCAATTTGTAGGAATATCGAAGATAGATGAACTTTTGAGAGATTTGATATAAATATAAAGAAGTTATTGTTACTTAATGTTTTTAAAAGACTATGAGGTTTTAAAGTATTTAAAGTTTTAAAAGAGCTATACATTAGATAATTTTAGAATATTCTTGCTATTTTAAGGTTGGCTTTAAAATATTTATCAGCACATTCCCCATGTTCTTCATATGTGGTAGAGGTAACCAAAGTTCTTTTTCCCTATATCTGAAAGCTTCAACTATCACAAATTTAATAAAGGAAACTCTATTTGTATGGATATTAAAAATAGTATAAAAAACGTCTCAAAACACATTTTTTATTATGTATTGAAAGCATTTCTATGCAAAACATAAATTTTTGGTTTGCTTTTCAAATAGACAGCACTAAAATTTTTAATTTAAAATGATCAATAAGTAATAGGAACATTAGATCAGCCTTTCACTTCTTAAACTGACACTCAGAATTCTTTATGATTTGTAATAAGTGTGAGAACAAAAAAGAGGATTAAACATTGATTCCCAATAAATTGAAAGGATTAGTGTTTTCTTTGGCATAGAAACTTGCTGAGAAACTCAAGATAGAGCAGTACAGTTTAAAATGGTAATTGATGTCTTAAACACACACAGTGTTGTAGGTTTAAAAATGAAGGCTTGTAGATGAAAAAAGAATAAATTGACAAAATAGCTTCTCTCTGATACCATCTTTCAAATAGCTGAATAAGTAATGCACATTTTTTAAATGAGAATTGCTGATGTAGTGACAATATACTTTCTACTAAAATGAACTATTTACTTACTCTATTCAAAGAACAACTTGATTCATTGCAAAGCATTTTGAGGCTTCTTCAGAATGAAAGAATGTGGCAGCTGTAAGAATTTTCTCCATATACAAATGCATGAATTTTTTCCATATACAATTGCATAATTTAGGAGAAAATCATCTACCTACACAGGGGCTTTGCTTTCTTTTTGGACATTAAGCCCATAGTACATATAGGCTTGATTTGGAATTAGTTGGGCTATCAAATCATAGTCAATTCTACAGGTTACTTTATAAATTAATGAATTCTTACAGTGAAACCTGCTTAATAGATGGATATTATGGCATGGCTTTATTTAGTCATCCTAGGTAAGAAGATGAGAAACTATTTTAAAGTTTCTGGTTATCATGGATGGAAATTTTAGATAAAAATTATGACCCAATAGGTTTTCAGAAGGCTAAGAAGTTACGCACACTTGAAGTTGAGGGCCGTGCCATTCCACACATGTATGATCTTGGACAAATCATTTATCACATCTGAGCTTCAGTTTTCTCATTGAAATACGTAACAATACTTTATTCAAAGGGACTTTAGATAATGCATGCAAAAACTCAGTATAATAAGCAAAATGTTTGTTCTCATATGAATTATTACAATGAAAGAAGGTGATTACAAATAGGTAAGATTATTGAGTAAATTATTCATGAAACAAGGACATTAATGAGTTGAGAATGATGGTTCATGTGTCATTGGCTTACGTGGTGATAGCTATCACTGAGAATTTTAAAAATATTTTTAGAGATCACAGGAGGTAAAATTGGTTTTTTGAACTTAGAGCCCTGGGGCTACATCTAGACTGTGTCAAGCACTCAGCTGGAAATTGAAAAAGAGATCAGTTTTCGTGTTTTTGTCCCCTCCTAGTTTGGGGCATTTTAATGATTCCACAAATTTCACTTGCTTATTTAACTAATACCAGTCAACCATTTCAAGGGAATTTTTCACTCAGACTGGTTGATTTTCTGGCCCATTAAGACAGCTGATTCAATTCAACTGAGATTATATAGCTTAATCTCCCATGCATGTTGATGGTCCTACCAAGTGGCAGCAGGCCACAGCTATAGGTAATCTTTCATGTAAATTTATCTCCATTTGGTATTTCTTTGGCTTTTAATGTGGGGGCTAGGGGTTGGATCTCAAGTACTTGGAATTGCATCATTGACTCACATGCTGAAAATGATAGCTAGGAAGCCAAAAAAAGTTAATATATTTGGCTTTTCATGAAGACACATCTCTTAGTGGAGAACTGACTGAAGTTTCACTGCTACAATCTGTTTCGAGGAATTAAAGACACAGAGCTGTAAATCTTGTCTTAAAGTGCTTTGGATTTTGAAAAAGTTATCTTTTTAAAATGTCACTGAATTTGAGAAGACAATAGAGGTCTTTAGGTCAATGATTCTATTTAGAATAGATCAATATTATTTAGTGATTTGCTGATTCTAATAAATATGTCCAGAAAAATCTGATTAAACTATTTATAATACCTATTTTCCTTGATGTAGATTTACAGATCATAGTAAAAAGTTTGGATTTTATGCTAAGTGCAATAAGAAGTCACAAGCAGAAAAATGATGTAGTTTTAATTACACTTACAGAGGAATACTCTGGCTACGGTGTAGAGGATGGGCTGTAAAAAGACGTGAATGGAAGTGCAATATTAGTTAATAAGCTATTGCTCTAATATAGATGGGAAATGAAAGTGGCTTTGACTGAGGTTAGGAGCAATGAAGAAATTGAAAGTGCTTAAATTCTACATATACTTTGGAAGTGCAGCTGCAAGGAGATGAGAATAGATTAATTGTAGAAGGTGAGAAAGAACCATGGTTGAGCTTGAGCTATTTTGATAAAGCAAATCAATAGGAGATGGAAAAGACTGCAAGAGAAGCAGGTTTGGAGATAGAAGAATAAAATGTTCTCTTTAGAACAAGTTAATTTTAGAACAAATTATAATCGGGACCACCAAGTGGAGGTGTTGGGTGTATGGTTGGCTATGAGTCTGGATTATGAGGAAGAGTCTGGACTTGAGATAGAAATTTTCACATGAAGTGTTTTAATCCATGGAGTTGGATAAAAGTCTGTCTATCAATATCTATCTATCTATCTATCTATCTATCTATCTATCTATCTATCTATCTATTTATCTACTATCTATCTATTATCTATTGATCTATCTACCTACCTACCTAATTTTGTACCTACCTATCATACAGAGAAAGAAGGAGAGAGAGAGAAAGCTATTTAAAGAAAAAGGGCCAAGGACCTATTCCTGAAATTATTCAATATTTAAAGTTCAGGCAGAGAAGGAGCTAACAGAGGAGATTAAGAAAGATAAAGGGAGAAATAGTAGAATTTATTTTCATTAAGATCAAGGAAAAAATACTCAGATAAAAGGAGAAACATAGGGATCATGTGGTTCAGATACTGTGAAGAAGTTCTTAATGTAAGGAGAAAGTAATAATTTTGGATTTTCAATATAAATTCACAAACATCAATGGAGTGGTAAGAATGAAAGTCCTTTTGGAATGTGAAGAAGATAGGGTGGGAAATAAAGAAGTAAAGACTGAAAGGATACACTGTTCTTATGAATTCTGATGGACTTTTCCTATTAGAAATATGAACAAAAAAGAATAAGTGCAAATTAAATATTCTTTAGAATATTATACAATAAAAGTAACATTATTAAGACAATTTTTTAAGGAGATAAACTATAATTTGATTATCATGACTGCATTCTAATGAGAATAGATCCTAGCATAATTGGTGGATACTTTTTCATGGCTGTGGTTATTTGAGACTGGCTCTACAAGGGATAAGAAAATACAAGAAAACTCCTGGTTAAAGAAACGTGTCAAAGGCAGACAACAAACAAAGTTTGAAACTAGGAGGTGTATAATATAAAATCTTTGTCTCTCACATATAACAATTAGTAAAATTGACTTTGCTTATTAATGCCATGGAGAGTGAATTTTCTTTTGGTCATATGTTAGCCATTGGGCTTATTTGCTTTTATATCTATTTTTGCACTTCTTTTTCTCTTCCTAGTATCAGAGCTGGCCCCTACAGGCTATGCTTTCACGGGCTCCAATTTTAAATAGTTTCTGTAGGCTTTGCTCAATGGGAAGCAATGACAAGGACTGAGAAGATGGAGGGAAGATATTCTAGGATATCCCTCTCCTGCTACCTTTTTGGGGGGATTGTGTCCAGCAGTGGATCTATCTCCTCTATAGCTTTTGTTTCAACCATGTAGGCCCCCCATGACCCCATCTGGGCCCATCTGCTAACACTGTCTCAAACCTTTGCTTTCCAGATTAAGGGTGGTAACATCTACTTTCTGCTTTGGGTTCTCAGCTATTTCATCAACGATGTAACAAATTCACTGGATTAAATTTCTTCTTTTTGAAGTATTTAGAAAAGTTTCTTTTTGTCTGCTTACCCTGACTGATAAAAATATAAATATTATATAAAATATATTGTATTTATATCTTTAAATAAATATATTTATAATTATATACTTTATAAATATATCATAATATATATACAAATTATGATCTAGGTGGGAAATGAGGTGGCTCTGACTGAGGTTTGGAGCAATGAAGAAGTTGAAAGTGCTTAAATTCTACGTATAATTTGGAAGCACAAATATATTAATATACCTATAATAAAATATATATTTATATATTTTGTAAGCAGACTATATATATATATTTATCAGTCAGAGTAAGCAGACAAAAAGAAACATATATATGGCAGAGTTCTGATTCTTGTTTTGTATGGGATGAAAGAAGAGGCTGACTGCAGCAGATAGCAGCTTCCATATACGCTTACAATAAATAACAGTATTAATACAGGACTATTTTAAGAAGCAAATCTTCAGAATAGTTTTAGTACAACTTCTGCACTACTCTGGATTATCAAATATACTGGAATCAGAACTTACAAGCTAATTTTTGTTTTCTCACTAATTTTTAAGACTTCTTTCTTTCACAGCTGCAAGTTTTATATTGTCCATGATGCTTTAGTGGTAATATCCCTAACAAAAGTTCAGCAATATAGTTCCGACTCTTATTAGATATTTACCCTAGCATTCTTTTTTTTTTTTGAGATGGAGTGTCTGTCGTCCAGGCTGGAGTGCAGTGGCACGATCTTGGCTGACTGCAACCTCCACCTCGCAGGTTCAAGTGATTCTCGTGCCTCAGCCTCCTGAGTAGTTGAGATTACAGGCACAAGCCACCATGCCAGGCTAATTTTTGTATTTTTAGTAGAGATAGGGTTTCATCCTGTTGACCAGGCTAGTCTCGAACTTCTGACCTCATGTAATCTACCTGCCTCGGCCTCCCAGAGGGCTGGGATTATAGGCATGAGCCACCGTGCCCGGCCTACCCTAGCATTCTTGATAAAACTGTTTCTCTTTTCTTAGTTCCCCTCCTTAATCAAACTTCTTCTGTGATATTTTCCTTCACCATTAAAGCTAGAGTTTATTTTTCTATCTCCTCATAATTAGTTCCTTCTGAACATATAAAAGTTAACTACCTTGATAATATTCTTTTTCCAGTGACTTTTTTCCTGTAATGTGGATCAAATTTATCTCAGTACTACAGCAACTAACATTTACTCCATATTTACCACTAACTCAACCTTGTCCCTCTGTTCCAATTAACAGTGGAATAATGAAATATATTTTCCAATTTCGACACCTCAGGCATTTGCTCGTAGTTTTAGCAGCTTTGCTGAGATAACTTTAAAACAGGGATATAATCTTTTATTGTTTGCCAATTTTAAGAACATTTTTCAAAATTGTGGCTCTTGACCAAACATTGTAGTGTTTATTTAATACAAATAGGATAGGGAATAATCTCTTTCAAGGGTAGAGCTAGAATCTAAATAAATTTCAGCTTAACAGAAAAACAAAACTGTCCAAAAGTAGAATGAACTGACTCTAGAGATAGTGAATTTTATAGCCCTGTAGGATGGGTAAAGATCAGTAGGATGACTGCTTGGCATATGGATTGTAGAGGAGAATTAGCTATCCAGGGAAGGGCAGTGGAACATTATGATTAAGACCATAAGTAAGAGAAAGAGAGAAAGACGGTAAGCACTATATTTAAGTCCCAATTAAGACATTTAGTAGCCTTGTGTCCTTGAGCTAAATACTTAACATCTCTAAGCCTCAAATTTCTCAACTATAAAATGAGGATAGTGACTTTGGTGGACATTGTGAGGGTTAAATAAAATTCAATGAGAAACTATATGTTAAATAATCATAGTGACTACCATATAGTTAGCTCTAACTCTCAGTAGATGTTTTTACTACTTTATTATTATTATTAGTCAGTTGAATTGTTTGATTTTATGGGCTCTACTAATTATGAAAATCTGTGATTACGTAATTCCATTAGAATAGCAACCTCCTCAAAACTGACAATTGTATTTTAAGTCATGGCAAAGAAAATGCAGTGGTGTTTAACCATTACAAATAAAGTTATAAGGGATGTTATCAGTCTCTGTGATGTGTATAAAGACCCAGCTTTCTTATGTATATGCATATCTAGATTTAGCTCTACTTATGTGGAGCCTAAATAACTCCTACATTTCTAAAAATTAATACGTAAAATAAAGGGGAAGGAAAAAACCCTCTTTTTATGATTTTATCCCTTAAAGTTTATCAAATAAGAACTAGAAATTTGGAAGTATGGGTTAAATTCTATTTTCCATAGAACAATATGAAAAGACAGACAAGAAATATTAGTGAAGTTAATGCTCTCTAATTTGCTTCTCTATGGATAAGGCAATACACTAAGAATTTAATAAACCCTATGGTGAAGCCTCATAACCACAATCATCCTGTTTTACAGATGAAGAAACCCATGTTTAGGAAGGGTAAGCAAGTTGTGCAGTGCCAAAATCTTAATATATGAATGGGGTCAAATGAACTCAGTTCTCAGCCTTTAAAATCTATGCACTCATTTTATTCCTTCGTAGTTTTATGCAAAAGATTTGTTCTAAATTAGTAGAGTCAGCATATATAGATAAAAGGCTAATTCAAGGAGCTGAAAAGTCACAATCTTTTTACTGTTATTTTACAATTTGGAAGTTAGTGCTCTTTCTGACTTCTAGATTGCATTTTCTAGCTAACCCCAAAAACATTGGAAACAAACAAGGTAATTTAGTGTTGATTTCTTGTAACAGGCCTTACCCTGACAAGACTTATCCCTCCACCACAGCCCCAGTGGCTATGGGATGAAGATGCTTAAAAGGCACAGGGTTTCCAACAAGCATCTCTGTAAACTATCTTCTTCTTTTTTTAACAAACTTTTTATTTTAGAATAATTTTATGGTTACAGAAAAGTTGCAAAGATAACACAGAGAGTTCTCATATATCTCACACCCAGTACTTTTTATTATTAATGTCTTATATTACTATGCAGTTGTCATAACTAACAAACCAGTAGTAATACATTGTTATTAACTAAAGTCCACACTTTATTTAGCTTTCTTCAGTTTTTGCCAAAAGTCCTTTTTCTGTTCCAGAATCCCATTCAGGATATCACATTACATTTAGTTGTCACATTGCCTTAGACTACTCTAGACTATGTTTTTCCAACTTTCCTTGTTTCTTATGACCTGGAAAGTTTTGAGAAATAGTAGCCAAGTGTTTTGTAGATGTTCCTAAACTGAGATTTGTCTAATGTTTTCTTCATTATTAGACTGAGTTAAGGGTTATGGGGAAGAAGCTCACGCAGGTAAAGTGTCGTTCTCATCACATTACATCATAAGTTCATACTATGAATATGTCTCATCATGTTGATTTGTTGATGTTTAACATGGTCACTTAACTGAAATAGTATTTTCAAAGTTTCCCCACTATAAAATTACTATTTTTTTCCTCTTTCCATAATGTACTCTTGGGAAAGTGTATTAATCCATTCTCACACTGCTATAAAGACATACCTGAGACTGAGTAATTTATAAAGAAAAGTTTAATTAGCTCATGGTTCCTGTGTACAGGCTTCTGCTTCTGGGGAGGCCTCAGGAAACATAATCATGGTGGAAGGTGAAGGAGAAGCGGGCACATTTTCACATGATGAGCAGGAAAGAGAGGAGGGGGGAGGTGCTACATACTTTCAAACAACCAGATCTTGTGAGAACTCTATTCCAAGACAGCACTAGGAGGATGGTGCTAAACCAGTAGAAACCACCTCCACGATCCAATGACCTCCCACCAGACCCACCTCCAACACTGGGAGTTACAATTCAAAATTACATTTGGGTGGGGACACAGAGCTGAACCATATCACAAGGCAATCAGTATGTGTAGCCCATGCTTAAGGGATTCTCCTGCATGCTACTGAGTTTTAATACCCAAACTTAATAAAATATATATATAGATACATCTTTCAAGATAATTTTTTTGGCCCATGGATATACAGAAAAATTTATACCCTAAGCTCTTACAACATTTTAAACAAACAAAAAAATGTGCAAAGACGTCTCAAGTTACATTACAAATGCAATTTGTAGAATGTCATAATCACTTGGACATGCTATGAAAATTGCTAAGTCTCAAAGGTGCCATGCTCACTGAGCTATTCTTTGCCACTGTGCACTTTTCTGTAACACATTTCTATAGTGTCTTTAATGTTTAGCTCTTGATTTTGCCTGGTCTTGTAAAGACTTCCAAATATTTGGAAAATGATTGAAGAAAATAGTGGTGAATGAAGCAAAATGAACAAAGAAAGCTGGTATAATAGAAGGAAATGTATCAGCATAAAAACAAATCCTTTGTTAACAACCTTAGTCGTTTTAAGTATTTTACTTTCTAATATGATGATTTATTTACATATATAATTTGTTATGGCTTATTACTTTCATATTTTAGAACTTAATTGAGGGATTATAATCGACATAAACATTAGAGTAACAGGAAACATCAAAAAGTAAAAGGGAAACTGGCTTCATGTTAACATATTTTCAAAGAACATTTGATTTTCAGGAATGGATTACCAAAGTAAGTGGTACGTGTATTAAGTATGATGTCAACCTCTACTGGTCTTTTAGTAGTGAATGTATAGTCAAAAACTATGGTGGGTATTGAAGAAGTTGTCCAATCAGGAGACACTTGTGACCTAGGTCACAAATACTGATCGCCCCCTCTGGAGATGCTGATGCTTGAATCTGTGAGGGACGGAGCTCTCCAAATGAATGTTATTTTTAAGAAAGTTTAGAAAACTTTTGTAATTATCTTCAAGTTGCCTGCCAGGCCAATACTACAGTAAGGTCCTAAGAAATATACATACTCAACCAACTCTTTTCAGCAAAAGGATATCCACACAGACATTTAGGGAGGAGAGTGATAAAAGATAAACTTCCAAAATTGGACACTAACATTGTTTTAATTCACAACTTTGACTTTTTAGTGGTTTCACATGAACTCAGTATTTCCAAATAAATTTTATTAGAAAATAACCATTGTATTAGTCTAACATTACATGAACTAGTCTACCGATATGTATAGTTTGTAAAAAATCTGCCACACCTGATTTCTGTGTTTTTTTCTCAGACTGCTTTCTCAGACTTAAATACTATTTTCCCTCTTTTGGTAGAAAATTCTTCCATCTTTCAACTCTCACCTGAAGCACTCTTTTTTTCTCTAAAGTTTTCTAATACCCCCTTCCAAAATAAACTCTGCTAGTCTATTCACTATATTCCCACTGTGTAAATATTTCATCACTGTACTGATAACATAAAGATGTACCTATTTTAAAAGTCTGCTTATATTTTGCTTTATGATATACCTGATTTAAAAAGCAGGGGCTGGGGTCTTATTTATGTCATGGCTTTAGTGCCCTCTGTACTTTCTGAAACATAGTAAATGCTCAGTACACATTTATTGAATGAATGAAATGTGAAAATAATGCTATTGCACTTTTAACATTTATGTTTATTTTGTTCTTTTTTAATTAAAAATTCTACTGAAGTCCCTGTAACTAGTTCGGCAGTGCACACTTTAGCAATTTTATTCCTTTATAAAATGTATCACTGCATAGAGTAATGTTTTAAAATACAGATTCACATAGAACCAATATCTGAAGAGTATTCTTTAAAATAAAGAATGTAATGACCAAGTTGTTACACTTTGTTTTTAGTCATTTATGAATTTTATTATCAAACTGAGGAAAACAAAATTTCCCTGGCCCTCCTAGATGATTTCTCTAAACCCTGGAGCAAAAGGATTGATATATGCTGTGGCATCTGAATCTGGAGTAGATAGATAGTATAGCTGCAAATGTTATTCATAGTCATATAAATACCTAATCCCTGTGAATCGTGCTGAGCTATTTGCCTCAATGATTTACTTCACTAGTGAATTACAGATTGATTTTGAGTCATATTAAAGGTATTTCAGTTAAAATGTAGATATGAGTTCCCCCAATGTCATCTTATCCTCATATTTTAGTACTTATTGAAAAGGGATGTCCAAAGAAGATTTTTGCTGAACCACCCATTAATTTTTGTGCCTATTAAATCCGTGTCTTGCTGCTATTGTATTCCTAAACAAATACACAAACTATTTGCTTACTTTTAACAATTGAACACATTGCCAATTATTTCTTAGTGTTTTCTAATAAAGTGCCTAAAATAAATACAGCCCAGTATGAGAACACCATTGATTGATGTAATTTCATGTTAATAGTTTTCATATCATTCCACATGCTCAAATTATTACCTAAAAGCGTTCTATTGGCCACTTTAAATGCTTGTGCGCATTGAGCAGCGTTCTCATCGAACTCTCAATAACGACTTCTAAATGCTTTCCCTAAGAGGTTCAAGCTAATTCGGAACCTATTGGTGTGGATGGAAAGTTTAAATTATGTTTCCTAATATGCATTACCCTCCACTTATCAGCACTAAATTTAATCTGTCATCACATTGTCCAATCATCCAGTTTAATTAGATCCTTCTGGATTTCCTCATAATCTGCATGTTTTTTCACTAACCTAAATAATTCTTGGTGATCAGCAGAAATGTAACACTTCACTATCTACTACATTCTCCGTATCACTAACATAGTTTAACAGCCCTCAGCCTGCTATCAGCATCTTGAGCACCCCGCTGTGAAGTTGCCTCCTCTGGAGAAATATGTACTCTTCATTTCAAACAGCTTAATCCATATTTATCCTTAAGAAAGCATACCCTTCTGATTCTACCAGTTTTACGTGAGCTATCAATATATTTTTAGGGAATTTCACATTTAAACATATTTCCACAAGTATGTTTTGAAAGCTTAACCAGTTTGGAATAGTATATGAGTGGAGTGTTGGGAGAAGTTGAAGAATTAAAAGAGTGAATGAATTCTGAGGTTTCTTACCAATGTAAGAATATCATGTGCTTGCAGTACTGAGAGCAAGAAAAGAGGAAGTGAAGATTTACCAAGTACATTATAGTAGTTGCTGCCACACATGATTAGCATTGCCATGTGTACTTTATATGTACAAACTCAAATGCTGAGAACAACTTTATCATCACTTGACTACAAATAAGGAAACTGAAATTCAAAGGAGTCTATTCAAGTGCAGCACAGAGTTAGACCCTTCCCATTGGGTTGGGCAGGCTTCAAAGTCATTGATCACAGCCATTAAATTTATCCCAGACCTTCTCTTATTATATTTAACTCTTTTTGATAAATTTTATAGATTACATGACATACACAAAATTCATGTGGTCAGTCATTTTATGATTTGCCATGTGGCATTATACAGGATGTTTCTGAATATTTATTTCTAGAAAGTGTTTGCTTATGGATTTGTATTTTCTATGCTGCATAAATTGTTTCTTCAAATGACACCATACTTTTCAAGATGTGGGTCCTTTTAAACTTATGTGGAATATAAACAATACATTTAATAAAAATTACTATTTCTATATTATACTATCAGTTAGGACTTCTTTGGTTGGTAGTGAAGGAAAAACAAACTCAAACTGGCTAACAACAAAAACATTCTTGTTGGTGTACTTAAATCACAAGGAAGGCTTAATGCCGAGGCTCAAATGAAGTCACTGCAACCCATTTCCCTCCATATTTTGATTCACTTATCCACCATGTTGGTTTTATATCCGAGTGCCACATGACAGCAGAGACTGTAAACAGGTCTAGGCCTGCACTTCCAGGGTTAAACCCAATGGTATAAAGCTCTTGAGCCTTCTGAACAAAACAGTCTGAGTCTGAACAAAAGAGTCATTGTAATCTCTTTTCTCTGGTTGGGGCATGTGTTCAATTCTCAACATTTTCTATGACCAAGGAATAAATAATCTAAGCCATGCCTTAATCACAACTTTGTACCTAGTGCTGCAATTGGAATCAACTATTTCAGAAAAACACAGACCAAGGGTAAAAGAGCTGGGTATTACTTTGTTCTATACAAATGTATACCGTATCTGGGGACATATTCCTTTCTACCATGATTGGCGGTAGCATACTCTTGTTCAGGAAGGTGCATAAAAGATAGTATTACTTAATATTTGTTGAATTAATTAAAAATTATGCGAGTATATAATGTATGTATAAAGACACATAATTCATGCATAAGTACATCAAACAAAGTTAATATTACAATTTAGCAGATTAACCTTTAGTTTCTTTTCAGTTTTTTTCACCGTCACTGTTATTATCTTTTTCCCGTGTTGGCTTGAACAAGTTACAGCAGATATACGTAATGATTATTAACAAGGCATATTCCCAATAAATTTGCCAGTCATATAGAAGCAAGCTAAATTTAAATATCCAAAAGTCTAGTTAGTTAGGTGATAATTTTACATTACAAATACTTTTAATCTTTGCATTATATTTTTGTTTCTTACATACTTATTTCAGAAAGTAATTTGCAATTTTAAAAAAGAATGTGATACTCAAATGGATAAACAGTGGAGAAAAGTTAGTATAATAAAGAGCACAGTTATCAAAGTATAGATAAAATAGTTGAAAAATCTAGGAAAATTTAATGGAATAAAAATTACTTAAAGAAGACAATTGACAAAAGCTTGTATGTTTTTCTTAATTGTAAAGAATATCCTGGCCTGGTGTGGTGGTTCATGCCTCTAATCCCAGAATTTTGGGAGACCAAGGTGGAAGGATCTTGCAGCCCAGCAGTTTAAGAGCAGCCTAGACAACATAGTAAGACCCCACCTCTAAAAAATAGAAAAAAAATTAGCCGGGTGTGGTGACATGTGCCTGTGGTCCCAGCGACTTGGGAAGCTGAGGTGGGAGTATCACTTGTGCCTGGGAAGTCAAGACTGCGGTGAGTTGTGATTGCACCACTGGACTCCAACCTGGCTAACAGAGCGAGAACCTATCTCAAAATAAATTAAAAAAAAAAAAGGAAAAGATGCTGTCTTAAGTTTTTGTAGTTGTGAAAAATGCATTTCTGTGTTATAAGCCAAAATAGTATCTATAGCTTGTATTTAATAAAAATAAAACAAATCCAATTAAAACATACCCAGCAGCTAAGAAGTAGATATAATCAGTGCTTTAAACACCCCTCAGTGGCCCTTGATCCCCGATGCCATGGATAACCATTAGTCTCAATATTATATTAACAATTCCCTTGATCATCTTTCTGTTGTATGCTAAGATTTTATTGTTTAGTGGTATATATTTTGAACTTTAAATAAGTGGGGACCATGTTTATTTTTCTGTGATTTGGTTCTTTTGTTAAGTTTTTTCTTTTTGAAATTCATCCGTGTCGACACAATTGCAATTTATAGATTTATATCACTTTAGAGCATTTTAAAAAATTTATATTTTATTTATTCATCCTTTTATTCCTAGTTTTTTGTTTTTGTTTGTTTTGTTTTTTTGGCTTTTTTTTTTTTTTTTTTTTTTTCTGACAGAGTCTTGCTCTGTCTCCCAGGCTGGAGTGCAGTGGCACAATCTTGGCTCACTGAAACCTCTGCCTTCTGGGTTCAAATGATTCTCCTGCCTCAGCCTCCCGAGTAGCTGGGACTACAGGCACATGCCACCACACTCGGCTAATTTTTGTATTTTTAGTAGAGACAGGGTTTCACCATGTTGGCAGGCTGGTCCCGAACTCCTGACCTCGGGTGATCCACTCACCTCAGCCTCCCAAAGTGCTGGGATTACAGGTGTGAGCCACTGCACCCAGGCTTTGGCTTATTTTTGAGTGACAGTTTAAAACCTTAAAGATTTTAAATTGCTCCTGGAACAGCTTAAGGTGTGCCACTTGCAAAAACTGTGATTTGCATGATACTTTCTGGAAAGGCACATCTAATGGTTATATCAGTTAAGTTCTACAAGGAGTTAATACACTCTGCTAGGATTTGGAAAGGATTTTTTTCTTTTTCTTTTTTTTTTTTTTTTGAGACGGAGTCTCGCTCTGTCGCCCAGGCTGGAGGGAAGTGGCGCTGTCTCGGCTCACTGCAAGCTCAGCCTCCCGGGTTCATACCATTCTCCTGCCTCAGCCTCCCGAGTAGCTGGGAATACGGGCGCCCACCACCACGCCTGGCTAATTTTTTTGTATTTTTTTTAGTAAAGACGGGGTTTTACCGTGTTAGCCAGGATGGTCTCGATCTCCTGACCTCGTGATTCGCCTGCCTGTGCCTCCCAAAGTGCTGGGATTACAGGCATGAGCCACCTTGCCCCGCCACTGAAAAAGATTCCTAATGAAGGTACAATAATAGAGGCGTGGGCAGTGATAAGGCAACAAATCAGAGATGTTGAGACACTAAAGGACTAACAATAGGAAGCCATTCGCAGCCATTGGCCTGAAGATTCCTAGGAAATAGGGTTCTCAGAGTTGATTGGGAGCCGGGGCTCTGAGCAATAGGCAGCTGACAGAAGCCATGGGCTGAGAATGAAGCAATCAATGACCAGAACAGCTAAAGCAGGGCGAGAGTGGGAGGATAAATACCTGACCTGTTTCTCCTTTTCTTCTTTCCTTCCATCTCTACTTTGAAAGTGAATGAGATTTGTTTTCCATTTCCTTTGATTCTTCTCTTTTAGCTTCAATGTTGTACAATTGAATTTTATTTTTTAACTTATTCCCTCCCTCCCTCCCTCCCTTCCTCCCATCCTTCCTCCCTCCCTTCCTTCCTTCTTTCCCTCCTTCCTCTTTACTCCTGAGAATACAAATTTAACATGTACGCAGTGTGTTCGTTTCCTCTCCTTTCAATGAAAGAAAGCTTATAATTCTATTTGGCTTTAAAGTTATAACTTAACTAAAAATAAGTTTTTAGCTTTAAAATTATAACTTAACTAAAAATATGTTCCTTTCTCTTTACTCCTGAGAATAAAATTTAACATGTATGCAATGTATTCATTTCCTCTCCTTTTCATGGAAGAAAGTTTATAATTCTATTTAGCTTTAAAATTATAACTTAACTAAAATGTACTTTTATATACATGACATTTTTCTAATGTGCTCAATGTATCCAAGAAAAATATTAATGACCACCTTTCCATTTTTTTCTCCTTTCTTGAAAACTAATAAATGATCATCCTTTATTTAACATTTGGGTTGCTACTATTTTCCTTTCTCATACACACAAAAACTAAACTTTCTGTGCTTTAGAAAATAATTCAGTCTTAATATAAGAATATGCAGTTGGAGGTTTCCAATAGGAGGGCTTCAGTTGATATTCTGTGCTATCGAGCATGCAGAAAAAGACCTTTTTTTTTTTAATTGGTCAACACAACAAACAACCTCACAAATAAGTCTGTTAGATATGACTTTAGGGCAGCTACTAGTACCAGTTTACTTAACTATTCTTAGCAATAAAATACTATGAGGGTTAAGAAATCTTGAGAAATTCCTCGAAGCCTTGTCTTTATTCCCAGGTGGATTGTGTTGCTCCTTCGTCATCACTTCCTACTCTTCCTTCCGTCTTATCTACCCAGATCCACCTGCTACTGCTATATTTTGCCTGACATGACTAGCCCTATAATGCATTTCCCTAATAAGTCTAGGAACATTGTAATAAAATGGCATCTTCATGCTTCTTCCTGGTTTCCAAAATCACTTGCAAGAACTTTTGTATCACCAACCTAGACTTTTCTCTCTGGGCTTTAAACCTTTATCATCTTTATTACATAATTAACACATTTACATACACTAGTTAAAATGAACTTTCATAGATAAATGTTCTGATGTTCACAAACACATAAAGATACACGAAATAATTAAGATTAATTCTATTCCCATTATTCAGGTAGAAAATTTAGTCTCATAGTTGATAAATAGCTAGATTTAGTGTTGCAGTTTGTACAACCTGGAGCATGGACTAGAATGTAGTTCTTGAAAAAAACCCTGTGTTCTTTCCACTACAGCATTCTGCTTTATCCTGTCTATATACATTCAAGGATTTTATACTCTCATTTAGAGCAGACATTGTTTAGCTTTTTGCTTGCTAATTACCATGTCTGTCATTGACTACCTTAAATCAATTTACATAATTGTTCATGTCCTAATCATATGTCTACCATAAAATTTAATCATTCCTTTATTATTAAATATAAGGTAATATCCCATTTTTTGTTCCCACAAATAACAGTCATGATAGTCTTTGTACAAAAATCTTTGCTCACATCACCTTAGGAAAAATTATGTTAGAGGGAATTGCTGGGTTAAAGAGTATGAACATTTTAAGGTTTTTGAAACATAATGCCAAATTGCTTTCCAGAAAGGTTGTATCAATTTATGTTTCTGTCAGTAGTTAATGAGAATTGCTGTTTTAATTTGCTTTGGGGTGGGGTTGGAACTAGGGATTAATAATATCACATTTTTACAGCACTTGGGAGGAAATTTTTCTTCCTTCTCTCTATGTTACTCTCATGACTACACGATTTTTTTATGATAAAGGAAGTATTGAATCCATTGCTTATAACTCAGAACCACTAAGAGATTTTCTGAGTCTCTCATAGATTAGCTGAAAGAGAAAAGATAGGATAAAAGGAAAAATACCAGACTAGATATAGAGGTGTACCTAAAAATGAGATTTTTAGGGTGCTGAATGTTATTTCAAGCCTTTCTCCCATTTTGTCATGAGACTTCTTTTTACTAAACAAAATGCATGTGAGAGATTCTATCAAAGTAGATTGCGCACTTGCAGAGACTGAAGCTGGGTCCACAGTGCCCACCACCCCTGAGTTGGCTTTCTGCATCAACAGTGCAGGAAGTACAGGGCACATCAAAAGAGCAGTCAGCTAAAAATATAACCCCCATTCAGCTAATATCATACACACCATGGTAGTTTAGCTTAAAAGGCTGTTTCTAGAAGCTCTTATTTATTTTAATACACCTAGGATGACTCTCCCAATAAGCTCGTGTTTCTGAAAGTGTTGTCTAAGGCCAACTAGCGTTCTAATCAACTAGGGTGTTTGTTTGGTTGCAAATTCCTGGACACTACTGGGGATTTATTGAATTAGAATCACTGGGTGTGAAGCTCAAAAACTGAATTTTAATAAGCTCTGATGCTTAGACTTTAATGTACATACAAATCCCCTGGATATCTTGTTAAATGTAGATTATGATGGAATATATCTGGGTTGAAGCCAGAGATTCAGCATTTCTAAAAGACTCCCGAATGAGGCCAATATCCCTGGGTCATGGGCTCCACTTTGAATAGCAAAGCACAGGAGTTTGAGAATCACAGCTTTAAACCATTATCTATTTTCATTTTGAATTTCTTTATTTATGGTTAGCCAATCAGGAGGAATTGAGCTAAAAACAGGTGATCCTGTGATTGAAGCCTAAATGGGATGCCACCAGCAAGAAATCAATCCATCATAGAACTGGCTATGAAGGCACCCAAATGTGGAGCAAAGTTTGTATAGAATAAGAAAGGAGAACAATATTAACACAAATGTGGCCTGTTTTATATTCAGGGTCAGTCCTGGAATTCATAACAATGACAAGGTCATTTTCCTACCCATTCTTCACCCTGCACATCCAATGCTGCCTCATGTCTCTGTCTCACTGCCTCCCTGATTTTCTTGTCCTTGTCACGGACTTTTGCCATGCTTTTTTTTTTTTTTTTGCTTTGGTTGTTGGAGTAAAATCTAAATTATAATATGTGGCAAATTCTGCCCCAATTTATAGATACTCCTTGGTTCTCCTTTTATCTGAGTTGAGAGGTCTTATTCTTTTCATAAAAATGGTTATCCTACCTAAAATTTTACCGACTAATCAAGTGCATCATTTTATGGTAAAACACCAGATAGACTATGTTACTTAAATTCAAGTGATCTTGAATTATCTTCATTTCAATGTTTAAACATTTAGGGAAACAAGATCTCTGAAGGATTTCATGAAGGGTAAGGTATCTATCCATTTATCTAGGTGAAAAAGTTCTAAGTGTATTCTAAGAACTTCTGTTCTCTTAAACACTCTGAATAAATTGAACTTTTGAACAGAAGCTACATGTAGGAAATCTGTGCATATACCACAGCTTCTCTGGAACATCTGTAAGCACATCAGTACAATAAGACACTGAGAATTTAGCAACCAGCAAAATAAAGAAATTATTTTTAGACACTGTAAATACCATTCTAGGCATTTAAAAATCTACTTTGGTTTTAAGTTAAATCATCAGAAATCTACATGCTTGTTCTGAGTCACATTAGATACTACCTAAACACATATTGAACAGTGACTGTTAACCAGGCACTACTCTAAGCACTTTATTGTGTTATCTCACATGCTTTTTATTTACTTTTCTCAGTAAAACTAAAAGGAAAATACGATTATTTTTCAATTTTATAGGTAAGGGAACCAAGGTATGTAGATGTCTATCAGTTTGCCCAGGGGTGCATAGGTGGGAATCTAGTTTGTCAGAATTCAGGGCTTGTGAAATCAAAGAAAATACTTTGTATTTTTTTCCCATTTGTTTAGTTTAATGCCACCAGGTTATTTTGTTGTATTTTTTTAAACGGTCTAGGAATACTAATAGAAATATTTATTAATTTAACCCTTGTTTCTCTACCCACCTCCCAGAAAGAGGCACTGAATTAAATTAACTTCTCTTTCAATATCAGTAAGGATTATGCTTTTCCTGAATGACCATTTTTATTTTTATCTTATGGAAACTATGAGGCAGGACATTGATAGCATTTCCATTTTCTGTGTTGGCGCTGGAAGGATTAGAGCTAACAAACGAATAGTACTACATACGCTGTTCTAAGAATATTCTTGGAATCTTCAGTGTTTTTGCATTGTAAGTACAATGGCGAATAGAGAGAAATGAACTGTTTTGGCTTGGATAAAACTGTAGTCACCAAACTGCAGCTAAAGGGAAATAAGCTGGCTGAAAAAAACTGTTAGATTCATAGATTTTAGCGTTGTTGAAGTTGTAGAAATTTTTAGCCTGAATATTTCATACAGAGTAAAATAGTTTCTTTATTTTCTTTTAGAGAGATCATGACAGCAACATCACAGCAAAACTAAGTCTGTTTAAATATCTTTTCAATTAAACAAGTCTTATTTGTCAGATGTGTCAGGTAATGTGGTATGTTCTGTCAAAACTCAAATATGACAAGGTCTCTGATCTCAAGGACTTTAGAGTTTATTGGGAGATATGAACAACTACATCAACAGCTATGCATAGTGAGAAACAAGGTGAAAAATGCAACATCTTAACAGCTGGCGCCACAAGTTATTTCAGGTCACTCTGCTTTTGTTTAGAAAAATACCTAAGTAATAATTTTGGGGTTGAAGATGAGACACAAGTACAGCAAAGGAAAAATCAACTTTTCTACATTAGAAATAATAGAAATTTAAAAAGAAGAAAGAAAAGAGAAATGAAGAGAGAGAAGTGAGAAATATGTATAGACCTTATTAAATAAGGAAATGACTGATCAAATTTTTATGACAAGAGTATGGAGCAATGAATTTAACTTCTTTCTCTTGCTGAACTATACATCTCTATCAGCTAAAACTTTTGCAGGCAGAGGCTCAAGCTAATTTTTGCAGAAAAAAAGGAATTTAATGGTTCATAGAAATGACAAGCTCATGGGTTGACCTCAAACATAATCTGACCTCAGGGGCATAAACAACATCGTTAGTAACATTTTCTTCTGGTAGGGCTCCTTCCTTTCACCTCTGTTTGTGCCTGTCCTCTTGCAAGCTAGGTATAGCAACTCGATCCACAGTGTCTTAGATTCAAATCCAGCAGGAAAGAAGAATATATGCCATGCAGCTCCCACATAAATCCTAAGGTTCACTCTGTCCATTTCTGAAGCCAACACTCTGACTGAAGAATTTTCATGCTCTGATTTGCTGGGGAAACCAAATGTAAATGTTGTTTTAAGTTAACTTTTTAAATGAAAAATATCACTTGAAAATGTATACCAATTGCAACCTGAGGACTTCTGGCCTGACTTTAAAGCTCAAATATTTGCAGTAATTATACAGACACATTATTATAGTGATCTTTATAGGAGAAAAATACAGAAAGTGGTATTTTCATGGAATCTTATTAAAATAACCTTTTTATTTTAGACTGGTTTTAGATTCACAGAAAAATTGTGAAGCTAGTACAAAGATTTCACATACCCACAAACACCTATTATCAACATTTTATATTAGTATGATACATTTGTTAAAATTAATAAACATTATGAATTTATTATTATTAACCAAAGTTCACGCTTTAGTTTTTACCCAGTGTTCTTTTTCTGTTCCAGGATCCCATCCAGAATTCATGACTTTTTTTTTTTTTTTGAGACAGAGTCTTGCTCTGTTGCCCAGGCTAGAGTGCAGTGGCACGATCTTGGCTCACTGCAATCTCCGCCTCCCGGGTTCATGCCATTCTCCTGCCTCAGCCTCCTGAGTAGCTGGAACTACAGGTGCATGCCATCACGCCCAGCTAATTTTTGTATTTTTAGTACAGACTGGGTTTCACTGTGTTAGCCAGGATGGTCTTGATCTCCTGACCTCCTGATCCGCCTGCCTCGGCTTCCCAAAGTGCTGAGATTACAGGCGTGAGCCACCGCACCCGGCCAAAATTCATGGCATTTAGTCATTATGTTTCCTTAGGTTCCTCTTGGCTGTGACACTTTCTCAGAATTTTTGGTTTTGGTTTTAGTGACTAAGACGGTTTTGAGGAGTACTAGTAAGGGTTTTTTTTTTTTTTTTTTTTTTTTTTTTTTTCATTTTTAAATAGAATGTTCCTCAATTCGAATTTGTTTTTAAAATGGGGTTATGGGTTTTGGGCAAGAAGACCCCAAGGGTAAAGTATCATTCCTATCACGTGGTGTGTATCAAGGATACAAACTATCAGCATGACTTATCACTGCTACTATTGACCTTCTTTACCTGACTGAAGTAGTGTTTGTCACGTTTCTCCATTGTAAGGTTGTTTTTACTACAAACAGATACAGGGATTGGGCAGGGAGGTAGGGGAGAGTGTATTTGGAACTACCATTAAAAGAGATATTGTTTGGAAAGAGTTTCAGGTAAAATAGAATGCAAAAAAAGAAACTGAGGCTTAATAAGAAAGGCTAAAATGCTTTTTTTAAGTTTAAATAATGTTGCATACCTGAATACAAATTTTTAAAAAAGTGTTCTTCAAAGAGCAGTTATATCATATAAGTAATGATAATTGATGGCCATCATCTGGATTTTAACTTCAGATTACGAAAAAAAAAAAAAAAGAAATACAAATTGGGCAACTTTGGAAAAGTACAGTAGATTGAAGAAAAAAAGTGATTCAATTTTCTTATCTTATAAAAATGGAAACCAGTGATAGCATTTCACATTTATTTAGATAAATGCATAATTAGGATGAGAAAGATTTGGGAAAATTGAAATAAAAGATTGAGACCGGGCATGGTAGCTCACGCCTGTAATCCTAGAATTTGAGGAGGTTGATGGGAAAGGATTGCTTGAGGCCAGGAGTTTGAGAACAGCTTGGGTAAAACAGTGGGACTCCCTTCTCTACAAAAAAGTTTTAAAAATTAGCTGGGCCTGGCAGAGTGCGCCTATACCCTGAGCTTATTCAGGAGCTGAGGCAAGAGGATACCTTGAACACAAGAGTTAGAGGCTGCAGTGAGCCATGATCCTGCCACTGCATTCCAGCCTTTGTCTCCAATAAATAAATAAATAAATAAATAAATGAATAAAGTTCAGAACTAAGATTTCTGAGGGGGAAAATAAAAAGACTGCTATTACAAGAAAAATATGATACAAGAGCTGGTAAAGGTTTTTAAAAACAAACTGAATACATTGTTGATAATCATTGTCACCGTAACATTTCCATGAGTGATACTATGTACTAGATCATCCTAAGACTTTTTTATGTATTATCTGCTTCTCACAACAACCAAATACGATAAGATCTATGATCATTTTTACTATAAAGATGAAGAAATTAAGACTGAAAGTCACAAAGCAACCGTGGATGGCATTATAGTGTCTCCCTGATGACTTTTCTACCCTGCCTCATGAAGTAGAAGCCATGAGATTTGGCTGAAATTTATTCCACCGTTAAACCAGGCTGGGCTCTGATTCATTTAAAGCTAATTAGTATAACCAGACCCATTTTACAGCTGTAGTTGATTCAAATAACCCTCCTTGCCCAAGCCAATCAGTTAATTCTTTCACCTTGGTCACAGAAAGTGATGGCCCCATTATTGAAAAATTTGAGTTTCATTTCATTGTGATTGGAAGAGACACACTCCATTCACTCTCTATGAAAAGGTAAATATGAAGATCTAATCCCCCTGGAGAGCTTTGGTAGCCTTAAGAAAAGCCACTATGAAGGTAGAACCAAAACATGCAGGGAGACAGAGCTGAGAGAATCCTGGAAAATGGAAGCCAGGTGCATGATGGAACATGCCTGAAGTCTGCCCTATCTCTGTATTCCCTAGTTACACCAGTCGACAAATCCTTTTTATTGTGTAAATCAGTTTAAATTTTGTTGTCTCTTACTTTCAGCAGAAACATTTCAGAATGAATCAGCTACTAACTGGTCCAGTCAAGAGTCTGCCTGAAACTAAAGGTTCTTACAAAAACTATGTAATAAAATGCCTAAAACATAGGAAAATAAAAGGAGATCTAAAATCACAAAACATGAAAGAGATGATAAAAAGAAAAACATCAGTTATAATTATATCTTATGACTCTATAATTGATATATATATTTGTATAATTGTGTTAGATGTTATTTGTGTATAATCTATGACTGTCCACATTAATTATGAGTTTCATAGTCAGAATGACATAACGGAGGAGGGCACAGCTCTGAAGCACAATGTGTAGTTTTGGATCCTGACTGTATCCCTTTCTAGTTGTGACCTTGGGAATGTTACTTAATACATCTAAGCCTTGATTTGCATCTTTAATATGAAAAATGTAATGGTACTAATAGTGATAGGACACAAATTCCTAGACAGACAGAGATACGTCTTTAGTGAAACTCGACCTTCAAGCCAAGGACAGTCTAATGCCTGAAAACAGAGCTACCATTTCTGGATAGAATCCAAGGACCAGAGTGAGAATTTCCATCCCTGTCTTACCCACTATCTCTTTATTTGATTTTTCTGAATGACGCCTTTTAACTAATCTAATGGTGCCTTTTCCAAGCCCATCCATACACCAATCAGAACGTACTCCCCAATTCTAAGCCCATAAAAAAACTCAGACTCAGCCTCACAGATGGCTACCCACTTTCAGGTCTCCCCTAGTTGTTGAGAGCTTTACTGTCACTCAATAAATTCTACTCTGCCTTAACTCTTTTCCAGTGTCCGTGTACCTTCTTCCTCTTGGTCACTAGACAAGAGCCTGGAACTCACTGAACTGTGGGAGTGAAAGAGCTGTAACTCTCCTGCTCTCTGATCTACGGACAGGGGGACTAAAAGAGCTATAACACTCCTGCCTTGCAAACTACAGTAGTAAAAAAGAAACACAAAAGTACCATCAAAAGTTTCTGGTGAAGAATGCATTATCAAAAACATTGAAAGTGCTTAAAACAGTGCCTACAACATAGTAAGAGCTCAACAAACGTTATTCATTTATGTTCATAATTTGGATTGATAAATTACCCTACTGAAAAATAAATACTTTCGGACTGAATTTAAAAGCAATAATAAAATCTCTTGATGCTTACAAGAGATGAACAAGACAGCAAATAAACTTCAATGTTGAAAATAAGAACAATATACAAATTTTTATCAAGGAAATCTCAGGGACCCTGTAAACAGCTGTTCTGTTCATATTTGTTGTTGTTTCTTTAGAGGAAGGCATCTAGGCAATAAGAAAACTGGAATGTGAAATCTATCTACTTTTCTCTTTCCAAAGCTCAGAATTATGTTAATTTTACTGAACCAACTAACAGGAGGGGTGACTTTTTGTCATTTATAGAAAAGCATTAGAGATAATATTCAGGGGATTCACTAAAATAACAAGATACTCTGTCCAATTGCCTATTGGTATTTGAGTTCCAATGTAAAACCTAAAATAATTTGTTTAAAGTTAAAACGGTATAACAACATGACTTTAAAAGTTATTACTTCACATTCCAAGATCAGAGATCCTACCATCTCTGGGGCCTGCCAAAAGTCGATGATACAGTCATTTCAGCAGAATCATTCACTTGATTACATAAAGGGAAGACTGGGAAAGAAAAGATGGTGACTTTTGAGGAGAGTACAGAGTGCCTGAAGGAAGATCATTGTGCTTCTGTATCTGCTGTGATAAAGGGGAGAGAGGGACACTTCTCTCTAGCAAAAGATCTGCTTCTTCTGGACTTTGGACGCAAGCTTAGGAAAGAATTGGCAGAGCTGATAGAGAGTGTCATTAGCAGAAGCATGCATTTCCACCATGTGGTTTGAAAAGTACCTATGAAATTTGCTGGGTTTCATGGACGCCATTGAGGGGAACCTGACTTGAAGCATCTTACTACTGCCCCTCCTGGAACCACTCTGTGCATAGGAATACTCAGCTGATGACGATGAGTGATTTATGACACAAATGAAAAGAGAAGGAAGAAGTCGAGCCTATGCTGGGAATTCTATGCCCAGAGTCTGCATAGCGTACAGCTTTATAAAACCCCTAAATATGTCTGACACAGAGTTTTCATTTGGACTCGCAGCCTTAGGAAGGAGCAACAGCCTGCAGAAATTCTTGTGATATTTTCAACGTACTTTAAGTGAGACACTGAAAATTTGCTACTCTCCCAATAATATTACGAATTATGAAGTCATGACTCATCTTTTCCATTATATAGCTTTATGAAATTCACTTAAAGATGATTATTTAAAAGCATGTTTAGTAGGTAACAATATACAAAGAAGATATTATTAAATGGTTTAATTATATCATAAATCCTTCTTATAGTTTAGGAATGTTATTTTTAATTAGCAATTCTAGACATGACTGGATGGTGAGAACCAAGATCATAACGCCAGCTGTGTTTCGCTAGCATTAGATGTGATCTTCTGTTGATCTTGGTTTGAGCCTTAATCTTATCCTCCTTTGTTGCTATTGGATAGTAAAAGCACCATAATGTTGATTGTGCCAAAAAGGAATATTTAAACACTAACACTGCTCAAAGGTCTGAGAACTTAATCTAACAAAATTATGGTTCTTTTTTCCCTCTCTTTCTGGCATTTGGTTAAATAGCTTCTAATTACCCAATTTGGGAGAAGTTCTGAAACCATGTCCCAAAGAGTTAAAGCAACCAGTGACTAATAGAAATTCTTGAGTTTGCAGAATGGTGGATAAGAAAGGAAACAACTTGCTAAAACACTGAAACTCCCTCCACTTATGAGATAAAAGAACTGGCTGAAATCAGTTTGGTCAACTGGAGTTTGTGCAGAAGTAGCTTGCTGACATCATAGCCTGAATTTTCATTGCATGTTTCATACCAACTCCCTCCAGAATCTGCACATGCAAATGAGTTAGCATAAAAAAGGTAACTGTGCATGCCCAAGGACTTTCCAGACCTCTCCTTTCCTTCCACTAATACAACCTGATAATCTCAGAATCCAACCCCTGAATCTTTTCTAATGAAAATATAGTCTTGAAGCCAGCACAGGGAGACAGCTTGGAGCTTGACTCCTGTCTCCTCGGGAGTGGACTTTCAATATAAAGCTTTTCTGTCCTCAAAAACCTGGTATAGTATTGGCTTCTAGCGTATTCAGCAGCAAGCCCCTTTTGCTTGGTAAAGTTCCAGGATCCTTCCTGCCAGAGGTTTTGCATGTCCCTCTTTTTCCATTGCTTCTCTTGGCCCCTAAAATCTGTTCATCTCATTAACTCTTACTCTGTTTTTCAATTCAAAAGCAATAATATCTTTAAAGAAACATTCCTAACCTTCTCAAATGCATTTGTTTTTCTAATGTATATTTTAATAGAACAATGTACTTCTTCCTCTCATCTCTCTCTCACAACATAAATTTACCCTAATGTGATTTGTTGATAAATATCTGTCACTATACTAGATTGTATATTCAAGTCGTGTGGAGAATGTGTCTGTTTTCGTTCATGATGGTGTCTACATTAAATAATCCAATGTGACAAGAAATATTTGTTCAATGAATGAGCTCCCTGATGAATGGATAAAATGATGCTCTGATATGTATGAATGTTGATATTAGACACACTTATCAGTTATATGTACTGTAAATAGCATGTAGTAGCATCTCAATGAGTATTTGCTGATTGACAGATTTGACTATCAATCCCTGCTCTGATCTCCTTTTGGGATTTGATTATATTCTTTTTACCCCTTCCAGCTTTATTATAGTATAATTGACAAATAAAATTGAATGCATTTCTAGTGTATAATTTGGTATTTCAATATGTATATATTGTAAAATTATCAAATCAAGCTAATTAACGTATATATTATCACACATACTTATTGTTTGGGGGCCTGAGAATGTTTAAGATGTATTCTCTTAGCAACTTTCAAGTATATAATGAATTATTATTAACTATAATCATCATGCTGTATAATAGATCTCTAGAACATATACGTCCTGTCTAACAAACTTTGTACTCTTTGACCAACGTCTCTCCATTGCCCCTCACCCAGCCCCTGGTAACCACCATTTGATTTTTTGCTTCTATGAGTTCAGCTCTTTCAGGTTCCACATATAAGTGACATCAGGCAGTAATCGTTATTCTGTGCCTGACTTATTTCACTTAGCATAATGTCCTCCAGATTTATGCATGTTGTCTCAAATGGCAGAATTTTCTTCTTTCTACATGCTGGATAGAAATGGCAGTATTTCTATATGATGTCTCAAATGGCAGAATTTCCTTCTTTCTATATGCTGGATAGAATATAGAAAGAAGGAAATAAAAAGATAGCATGTGTATATATACATATATATATACACACACACACTAGATTATCCATTAATCCAACAGTGAACACTTAGGCCAATTTCATATCTTGGCTATTGTGAATAATGGAATCATTATTCACAATGAATGTGAATATGCAAATATCTCTTCAAGATCCTGTTTTCAATTCTGTTGAATATATATCCAGAAGTAGAATTGCTGAAACATACAATTATATTTTAAATTTTCTGAGTAACGTCCATACTGTTTTCCCTGATGGTTATATTGATTTACATATCCACCAACATTGTACAAAGTGTTCCCTTTTCTTCACATCCTCATCAACACTTATTTTTTAAGAACAGCCACTCTAACAGGTTTGAGGTGATATCTCAATGTGGTTTTAATTTGATTCTCTGATGATTAGTGATGTTGAACCTTTCTGTTGGCCATTTTTATGTCTTTTTTGTTGTTGTAGAGAATTGTCTATTCAGGTCCTTTGCCCTTTTTGCATTGTTATTTATTTTTCTCACTGTTGAGTTGTTTGAGTTCCTTACATATTTTTGACAGTAGCCCTAGTCAGATGCATGGTTCGCAGATATTTTCTTAAATTACGTAGATTGTCTCTTCACTCAGTTGATTGTTTCCTTTGCTGTGCAGATGCTTTTAATTTTGATGCAATCTTTTTTGTCAATTTTTACTTTTGTTACCTGTGTTTTAGGGGTTATATCTGAAAAATCATTTTTTCCACAGCAATGTCAAGAAGATTAAAAAAATTTTTTTTCTCATAGTTTTATATGTTCAGGTCTTACTCTTAAGTCTTTGATAATTTTTAAATTAGTTTTTGTATATAGTGTGAGATAAAAGTCCAATTTTATTCTTCAGCATGTTGACGTCTAGTTTTCCCAACACCATTCATTGAGGAGACTCTCCTTTCCCCATCATGTATTCTTGGCATCTTCCTTGAAATTCAATAGACCGTAAATGAGTGGGTTTGTTTTTGGACTTTCTATCCTGTTTTATTGGTTGATATATCTGTTTTTATGCCAGTACCATGTTGTTTTGAATACTATAGCTCTGTAGTGTATTTTAAAATAATATAGTACAATGCCCCCTACTTTATTCTTTTTGTTCAAGATTGCTATGGCTATTTGGGTTCTTGTATGGTTCCACATACATTTCAGTATTTTTTCTGTTTATTTTCTTTTTTCTTTCTTTTTTTTTTTCTTTAAAATGCCACTGGAATTTTGATTAAATTGCATTGAACCTGTATTTGCTTTAGGTAGTTTGGACATTCTGGCAATATCAAATCTTGCAATCAGTAATCCAGGAATATCTTTTTATTTATTTGTGTCTTCTCAATTTATCTCATCAATATTTCATAGTTTTCACTGTTTAGATCTTTTATCTCCTTGGTTAAGTTTTTTCCTAAGTATTTTTTTATGTTATTAAAAATGAGATGGTTTCTTGATTTTTTTCATCCAGTTTGTTGTTAATGTATAGAAATGCTACTGATTTATGTTAATTTTGTATCTTACAACATTACTGAATTTACTAATTCTAGCTGTTTTCTGGTGGAATCTTTTTTATGTATGAGAAAACGTCATTGGCACACAAAGACAATTTTGCTTCTTCTTTTTAAATTTAGATGCCCTTCCTTCCTTCCTTCCTTCCTTCCTTCCTTTCCTTTATTTCTATCTTGTCTTTTTTTTAATTGCCCTTGCCAGAACTTTCTGTACTCTGTTGAGTAGAAGGAATGAGAGCAGACATCCTTGTTTTGTTCTTGATGTTACAGCTTTCAGCTTTTCATCATCAAGTATGATGATGAACTTCTCATGTATAGCTTTTATTATGTTTATGTACATTCCTTCTATATCTAATTTGTTGAGAGTCTTTATTATAACAGGATGTTAAATTTTTTCAAATGCCTTTTCTGTACCTATTTAATTTATTCTTCATTGTGTTAATGTATCACACTTAATTGATTTGCATATACTGAACCATCTTTGTAACCCAGTGATAAATCCCATTGATCATGGTGTATGATCCTTTTAATGTGCTTTTGAATTCAATTTGGTAGTACTTTATTGAGGATTTTTACATTTTTGTTCATCAGGGATATAATCCTGTAATTTTCCTTTTTAGTAGTGTCCTTGTCTGGTTTGGGTATCAGGGTAATGATGGCCTTGAAAAATGAATTTGGAAGTATTCTCTCTTCTTCAATTTTTTGAAAGAGCTTGAGAATAATTGGAGTTAATTCTTCTTTAAATGTTTGGTAGAATTAACCTATGAAGCCAACAGGTCCTAGGTGTTTCTTTGTTGGGAAGTTTTTGAGTACTGATTCAATCTCCTTACATGTTATCTAATGTCTATTCAGATTTCCCATTTCTTTATAAATTGGTTTTAATAGGTTTTATGTTTCTAAGAATTTATTCATCTCTTCTGGATAAACTGGGTTGTCCAATTTGTTGGAATATAATTGTTTATGATTGTCTCTTATGATCCCTTGTATTTCTGTGTTATTGTTACAGGAAAGGGGTCCCGATCCAGACCCCAAGAGAGGGTTCTTGGATCTCGTGCAAGAAAGAATTCAGGGTGAGTCCATGTAGTAAAGTGAAAGCAAGTTTATTAGAAAAGTAAAGGAATAAAATAATGGCTACTTCATAGACAGAGCAGCCCTGAGGGCTGCTGTTTGCCCATTTTTATGATTATTTCTTTATGATGATATGCTAAACAATGGGTGGATTATTTATGCCTCCCCTTTTTAGACCATATAGGGTAACTTCCTGATGTTGCTATGGCATTTGTAAACTGTCGTGGCACTGATCGGAGTGTAATAGTGAGGACGATCACCGGTCACTCTCATTGCCATCTTGGGTTTGGTGGGTTTTAGCCAGCTTCTTTACTGCAACTTGTTTTATTAGCAAAGTCTTTGTGACCTGTATTTTGTGCTGATCTCCTGCCTCATCCTGTGACTTAGAATGCCTTAACCATTTGGGAATGCAGCCCAGTAGGTCTTAGCCTCATTTTTACCCAGCTCCTATCCAAGATGGAGTTGCTCTTGTTCACAGGCCTCTGACAGTATCAGTTATAATGTTTTCTTTTTCATTTATAATTTTATTTATTTGAGTCTTTGTTCTCTGTTTCTTAGTTAGTCCAGCAGAAGGTTTGCCAACTTTGTTTATCTTTATAAAAAACAGTTTACAGGTGCTGGCCTGGGGGTTAGGATTGCAGGGGCTGCCCTGGAGCCTGGGCCACAGGGGCGGGCCTGCCACTGAGGTGGGCCTGGAGGCTTGATTTGCAAGGGCCAAACTGGACCCTGGGTCTGCTGGAGTATGTAGGGAAGGGGGCTAGCTTGGATACTGGGCTCACAGGGGCCAGCCTGGTACTTAATGGGTCTGGAGCTTGTATTCATGGAGAGTGGTCTAGAACCTGAGTTTGTGGGTGGTTAACTGGACTGAGTTCTGTGGGGGCTGGCCTGGTGTTGAGGTGGGCCTGGAGGCTAGGTCTTTAGGAAATGGCCCATCACTGGGATTTTTTTGGACAAAACCTAAATCCTGGATCTCCTGGAGCATGGGGCTGAAGAGGTAGGGCTGAAGCCTAGAAATATAGGGGCTGGCCTAGAGATGAGGCCATGGGTACTGGCCTAGAACATGGGGTTGTGGAGGCTAGCCAGGTGCAGGGTTTCATGAGGGCAGGCCTGGTGCTAGGATCCACTGCAAAGTCAGGTTCTCACTAACTTCACTCTCCTTCCCCTACAACACAAAGCATCCCTCTCTTTGAATGATGCCACCCAGGCTTGGTGGAGGAGTGACGCTGGTAATATGAAACTCTTTTTCCTATCCTCTTCAATGAGTCTTTTCTTATGTCTGTGCTCTACTCAAGTGCTGCTATCTCTCACCATTTAGCCCTTGTGAAGATATTTTCACACATACTTGTTCAAATTGATGTTTCTCTGAGGAGACACTGAAAGTCCAATTCAGCCATCTTGCTCTGATTACATTCTTAATTGGATTTTATTTTCATTTATATTATTTGTCTCATAAATATAAGCATCACCTCACCACTAAGTCTTATGTTTGAAAAGGCCCTGTGATCCCCTAGTGAATATGACTCCGATGACTAGAGAAACACCAGGGTCCTTTGTGTCACGCAGGAAGCAGTCCCTTATATTGGGAGGCTGGAGGAGGTGGTCTCTGGTTTGCCTAGGGCCCAGGGGATTGGTTTGACCAGGTGTGTCATTCAGGTAGCCCAGGAAAAAACTAGCCCTCCCTCCCTCCCTAGCCTTTTAATATGTAAATACAGGTCACCATGTTGATGTCATCTGGAGGCTTCCATGACACCCAGCACACATGGTGACAGGGAGAAGAAGGTTGCCGCCATATTGGGTGTACCTGATTTTCTAATCACCTGCATTTGTATAACAATGCTTGCTGGTCTGGTTTTTAAAGCCACTTTCTGTTAGTAAAGAAAAGTTCTGGGAGCTGTTTTTATTAAAAGAAAAAGCCTTACCAAGGACTCATTTTACCTTCTCTATCTACCTAAAATAATTTCTTAATAACTGTGTCATACTAGTACTCCAAAAAGTGCTTGCTGAATTAAATTGGTTTCATTTACCTTTTTTTTTTGCCTCTGTCGTCTCAAAATTTTTTTTAATCATCGTGTAAATTACATTACTATAAAGAAATACAATGTTTTTCTTAAAAAAAAAAGTTCTTCTGCGTTTGACCCTTCTGAAGTTCTTATAGGCTTTATGAAACTTTTAAGATTAATATCATTGTTTTTTCATACTGGTTTTCATTTTCATTCTCTTCATAACCACTATAAAACAAGTAGAGTTCAGTTAAGGAATGTATGTTAAATCTGAACTCTGACAGCTTTCAGAACTATTCAGGTTAAAATAAATGAATAAAGGCAAAATAAATGTTGTACTTCAAAAACCCGTGTTTTGATCTGAACTAAACATTTTGCACTTTTACAGCCAGTTTAGTATAAAAACTAAAGTTTTTCTAGATATGATTCTCTTATGCATAAAAATTTTGGTTTAATATTCATTCATCTTACTAAAATATAATCAAATAAACATCATTCATTTTTACCATAAACTTTAAATAATACAAAGATATTCATCAGATATCTTTCATAGCTATAGTGAAAATGTCTGACAGTTTTGCAAGCAAAATACAATGCTGCATATAAATTATATTACTGCTCATGTTTTATTTGAAATATTCATAATATACATTTTGTAAATACAATATGCAGTACAAGAAAATGACAATATTGTAATTGGACTTCTATGAAAAATTTTGCCTCTGAAAATTTTACATGAAATCAATCTTTCCTGAATATTACTGGAGGTTAAGAAGACTAATTTGCTCATCTTCTTTCTTATTCTGGGAAGTGTATTATGTAAGACATTACTGTCACTCTTTGACTTCACTTTAATCAATAACCTGGTAAAAAAGTATAGCACAATTATAAACAAATATTCTTTACTTTTTACAGACCTCGTTATGCTATGAGTAAGCCCACAGAAATATATGTACTTCAATGTTTCCTGTTAGATTGTTATATATTATCATTGCAACTTAAATAAGGTGGTTTTAATGTAAATATTGTATAAATATTGTGAGAATATGATGTAAGCTTTAAGTTTGAGGGACATATCATTACTCTATAAATATGTGTCATTATTAATGATACCTCACCATAATGAAAATATTATCATAAAGTTGCCTTTATGTGAATAATGGAGTAAAACGAATCTTGGGGCAACGAATAATTTAGAAGAAATATTATTAGAGTGTACTGGGTCATTGAAAGAGAACAAAATTAAATAAGATTTTCAATATTTTTTTCCTTGCCATTAGTAACCTTTTTAGGTCAAGAAGCATGATTTCCAAGTGATAAGTCTATTATAAAAACTATTCACATCTGATTGGCAGGTGTTAATTTTTTTGATTCAGTGAGTCAGATGATAAATAGCAATACAAATGCTTTTGAATTTCTTTGCAGTGTTTCAAAAGAAAAACAAAGTAGATTTTTTGAAATTAAAGCCAGCCTGTATTGTTAGATGGTCTTAGTAAATTTTCAAACTATCAGAATTGGGGATATTCTATCATATCATATATTTTTCCTAATGTTTTACAACTAAAACATCAAAGGGATCAAAATTTTTCCCCTTCTAAATGCTTGAATTATCTTCTTAAAATAAATAAAACTTTAGAGAATGCCTATCAATTTAGGAAGAATACAGTCTGTGGGACCTGGAAAAAACATAGATAGTATATTTGCCTAGACTTTTGAAGGAGACTACTCGTGATTTCACATTACATATGAGAAATATTACAATGCCCATTTATTCTGCCAAACCAGAAATAGTTTGAAGCATGAAGTTATGAAATCATAAGAGAATAATTTGCAGCATGACTTGATATCACCTATACACTTTGAGATCAATGAGTTATTGCCTTTATCGAGTGAAGTTTGTTACCCAGCCCAATGAACTTATCTTTATATATAAAATGGTAAAATATAAAACATTTCGAGTGTATGATGGCAAAAAAGAACACTGTCGAGATTTTCAAAACTAGCTTTTGTTTATAAACATCTGCAGCTAAAGAGGAATGGAAAGGAGTGTTCACAAACTGAAAGCTTGGTGATCGCCACAGTCCAGACACTTAATACAAAGACATGATAGGCTTTCTTATACTTCATTCTAATTTAGAGCCTCTTTCTAGAAATTCCTTGTAGTCAGTGAGGTAGCGGGGTCTCATAATGCTCAGGTAATACTCAGGCAAGAGAGCAGACACTTGCGATACTGAGAAGGGATGGGTGGATCTGGCAATCCTACGTTAACAAACTTTATAAAAGCTATTCGGGAGAAGTGCAGAGAACCAATAGTTGAAAGAGTTCAAGTTTTATAATAAAATGTTAATGTTTTATCATTTCTTTGAGACTTGAGGATTTTTTTCTCTAATTATTATTACATTAAATGTATGTAAGAGTTGAATTCTTCATTATTTGCCTTCGTTCTCTTCAACTGAGAACCTTAAATAGCCAAAGAATACCATGATCTAGAGTGTTATTTTTTCTCTGATATGGCTTTCTTAGCATGTAGTTGAAACATAAAACTAGCTTACTGAAATTTGTAGTATGATGAAATGGTAAAAACAGGAGAAAAACTAGAGCTCATTAGTTGAAACACCTTTTTTTTTTTTAACAGATAAGAAAATACTGTGTCTGTAACTGAAATAAATAATGCTTACAGTGCTTATGAGAATAAATTGGTTTACCTGTAGTGAATTTGTTAATATTTAGCTATCAAATAGTATATAAATTACTTGTTAATATAAAAGAGTTTTCAAGATAAAACTAGAAATAGACTCACATCTTTCTGTCTCATTATGTTATTAATATGTTAAACATTGAATTGAACAGTGTTTCATTCAAAGTAGAAATTAGTGTGACTGTCAGAAGCTCCTTTTCTTTGCATATGTTGTATGTTGATAGCTAATTAGATCAGATTTATCATATTTTACAGTGCCCCTAAAAAAACACAATATGTAAACATAAATTTATCCTAAGCAAATAACACTAAGATATTTGTTCAAATTTGTAAATCTAATAAGCATAATCAAGTGAAGAAAAATATCAGAAACAATCTGCTCATTTACCCATTTATAAAACTCTTATTTTTAAAAGTGTTTTGAAAAGAAGTAGAATTATTTTATTAGAAAATATTAGGAAAATAACTCTACTTTTAGGTAACAATAAATAAATGAATAATGTACCTATTGGATGGAAAGTGGCCAGCTTAGAAGTTTTATTCTATGTAAATAAAACCAGTCCTTTGTAAGCTTTAGAACTTCCTTTCCACCTCTCAAAATCTATGTGCCAAATATTCTTCTGAGCATTGGGACCCAAAAAGGAAACAAAATTTTAGTGACTCTAAACTAAAACAGTCTATAATGTAATGGACCAAAAAACATTAATCAATAATTTTACAATAAATTAATATAATCAGTTATGATTGTATGAAAACATATGCATATATATGCAAATCACAATAAGAAATAATATCTGCAGCTATGAAACTGTGTAATAGGCAGGGTTTAGGCTTAATTTATAGGGGACAGGGACAACTGAGAGATCAATGAGTTTTATCGCAAAGAAGAGGGAAGTTATAGTAAGGTCAGAGCTTCTAAAGAGAGAATTTCAGGTGCAAAGTCTTGAAGTTATAAGAGAGTTTTGTACATTGAAGAGTAGATTAAAATATTCTGTAGACTATATTGAATGGCATAACAAGAAGCGTTAAGATAATTGGAAATAACATACATACTGACATTTCTAAACAAACAAGGTATCACTCATCAGACACATTTGTGTTGATTTTATTATCTTAATTTTGCCACATCCTTCCCTGGCTCTCAGTTTAGTTATCTTCTATTGCTACATGTCAAAGTCAGATTCTAGAAAGCCCAGTGGATCTAGATGGCAGAGGACCCTGCTTCCTTTAATAAGCATGTGCACTTTGATTAATCATCCTTGCAATAAGATCCTAAGAAGAGTTTTCTTTCCTGGGAATACATCAGAAATCCCAAGAAATCTGCACAAATTAATATGTACATGTTCTATCTTTTTCCACATTTATTCATAAATCAATATTTTGGTAGATATGTAATTCAGAAAAAAATTGACGACTAGATTATTGATATTGTACCTATTGGATCATAAATATATACTGTTTCCCTTTCCTCACTCTGCAAACCTTGAAAATCCATGGGGAAAAAGTATCTTTATTAATCTCTATATTCTCCAGGACCCAGCATTGTAGTTGTTAAAAGTAACTATGAAATGGATGCCTTGTTATATGTCTGTGCCAGGGATATGTTCATAGACATTATTATGTGGTGGCTAGCAACTGGGCAATGGTGACACAACTTTTTTTTGTTGTCGTTTTGTTTTGAGACGGAGTCTCATTCTTGTCACCCGGGCTGGAGTGCAATGGTGCTATCTAGGCTCACTGCAACCTCCGCCTCCCAAGTTCAAGCAATTCTCCTGCCTCAGCCTCCTGAGTAGCTGGGATTACAGGCACCCGCCACCATGCCTGGCTAATTTTTGTATTTTTAGTAGAGATGGGGCTTCACCATGTTGGCCAGGCTGGTCTTGAACTCCTGACCTCAGGTGATCCGCCCGCCTCGGCCTCCCAAAGTGCTGGGATTACAGGCATGAGCCACTGTGCCTGGCAGGTGAGGCAACTATTATACAAAGAGGAATGAGTAGGGAAATTAACAAACTCATTTCAGGAAGAAATGCATTTGAAAACAGCTTTTTAAGAGGATAATCCAGTCTCCATTTTATGCCTCTTGGGACAGTACTCTCACACCTTAAAGGGAAACTGTTCCGTATTTGTATACCCAAGTGTTACACTGATCTAAACTCTGTGCTTTTATGTCTTCTGCCCATGGATGCAGACTCTGCTGCATAATGCAGCCCATAATTGCCCATAATGCAGTTCTCCAAGGATTTATAGGCTGCTCTCAAGTTTCGTCACTACGTTGCCCTGGACTCATTTGTATAATGTTTTCTTATAAGAAGCAGATTTTATATCCATCCTCATTCTTTCACCCTGCTATATACATTCTGTGAGTATTAAATATTTTCATAAAGTAGTATCTATAGTTAAATTCATCAGAAGTAAAAATCTGTTAAGAATAGTGAATTATATTAGGAAAAAGAGCACATATGGAAAAAAACAAAACAAAGAAAGAAAGACAACACGAAGAAACAGCCAGGTCAATTTACTACACAAACATTTTTTGTCAAGCAATTATATATCAGGCTGGGATTTAAAAAAAGAATAAGACACATTATTTTCTCTCAAGAACCTAGTGTCTAAATGAGAAAGATGGAAATGTAAGCAAATAATTTCAATTCAGTGTGATATTTGCCATAAAAGAATAATGTATTCTGAAATTGTTACTTTATTTTTAATTCATGAATGTACTCAAACCCAGTTTCTTTCAGCGTTCTAAAATAATGTGAAAAAAAGATTGTTCTCTGGATTCTTTCTCTTTTTCCTAGTAATTGCCATACCAAAACTTCACTGCCTATCTAAAAACTGACCATGGGTCTATCTATCACTTCCTAACATAAATCTCTACAGCAACAAAGAAATTAGAAATAGAAATGGCTAGTTCTATAGAAGGTAATGGCACTTCAAAGGCCACGGAGCACACTCCAAACAAAGGTCTCAAAGTTATCTCCTTTCACCTCCTCCTGCTATTTCAGAAGAGCTAAGATTTCAGTCTCTTCCACATACAGCTGCCTTCTTCCTCTAGGTCAGTTCCTCCAAATTCATTATAAATGAGCGTGCTGACTACACCTTTTAATATGATCCTTAAGAAAGCCAGATATTTGCTCCCACCCTCTTTAGTGAATGGATTCTTTTTGATTTGATTTGCTAGGATTTGGGGCAGGGATATGCAATGAATTTAATTTTATTAAATTCAAAAGAAGAACATACTAAGGGAATCATAGGACTTTGTTTTCAATAGGTTCAATGGATGTGAGAGTAGGTAAGTGAAAAGATAATCCATAAAAACAAACTGTATTGCTTGGGGTTTTATAACTGTAATTGTATTGCCCTTTGCCTTTCTCTTCCATCCCTTTCACACAAGCCCTCTATTCCAGAGTTTATTTAAAAAACAATTGTTTAATGATGAACCTTGAATCAAGAAATAAGGCTTTCTGGTGATAAGTTCATTTTTAAGTGAAGGAGGCAATTTATTCACTCAGGTACATTTCAAAACTGAACACTTCTCAGGAGAGTGAACTATTTCTCAGGAGACTTTTTACCAATTAGAAAGTGAAATATGTCTTTCTCTTTAAACAATACACTCACCCTGTTTGGGACAAATTATGTAAAGGATTAATACATCTACTAATAACCATAGGAGAATAGTAAACATTACAATAAATCAGATTCCTACTTTATAAATAATTAGGGGATGATCAGAAAACATAAAGATTGGAAAAAAATGTTATTTATAAACTAGACCTTTAACCTCATCATTTAAAAATTAATCCAATAGAGATGTTGTTACCTATTCTTCAGAAGTTTTCTCTCCGTGCCTCCAAACAGATATGTTGATATTTTTGGCATAGATACGCAGTCAGGCAAACCAATTACCTTCTTCCCTGTCTGCTAAGGATAAAACATAAGTTATGAGGTTTAGCCTATAGGTGACTTACACAGCAGTTCAAGGGAAAAAAATAACTTTTAATAAAGTTTTGAGTCCATGCTTTTTTTTCCCAAGGCACAATATAGCTGTTATTTATAGTTTCACTGAAAAAGCTAGTGGTGAATTTTCAGCACTTCATGTAACTAGCTTTCTGCTTGGGAAGCCAACATTACATTCTAAAACCAGCTAAGAATTTGTCCCTGACAGCAAGATTTTTAAAGGAGAGAAAGGAATCTTTTTGAGAAATCCATAATTAAACAATAACACTGCTGGTATGAAATCAATTGCAGTTTTGTAAAATGTACATTTTTACTTTATTAAGAGAGCTTATTTCTTTATAGTAGTGCCATATCTAGGCAACTGAAATAAGGTAAAATCTTCAACAAAGCACTTCATTAATGGATATATTAATTTCCTTCAAAGACTGGATGAAGCAGTTCTTAACCTAGCAGAGCCTGGGATATTCAGAAGCATGTCCCATCATTTGATTTTATTTAGAGAGCTACTTAACCCAATCTCTGTACCTGTATTTCAAACATTATCCATTTACCACCTGGGTTATTTTACTTTCCTTTTCCTCTCACTTATAGTGCAAAATTGGTGGTATTGTCAAACTGAGAAGATACTGACTACCTGATAGAATCTTCCAAACTATAATTGTCCTTTTGTCAGTGTGCTTTAGACTGTACATATATCCTTTCAAACTTACCTACAGGAGGTGTTTCTCAGCTGTTTTTCCATGCTAAATTCCCAACAGTACCTCAGAGCTCTAAACCACTCTTTCTTCAAAAATATAGAGGTCTCTCCCCTCTTCTTAGTCTTGAGGCTGTCTCTAGAGACCTTCCTATTTCTTGCTTTTAGTTCATTGGCGAATGTCTTTCTTGATTGGAAATGTGATACTCATTTTCAAGACTACTCCATCTATAATATCTCTGCAATCTTATTTTGATTATTCTACTAAAAATGTACTTTCAAATATCTCAAAAGATGTCTCTTATAAAACCCAATGGCTTTTTGTGACTCAACCTCTGATATCCCTCTGCCTTTCTTTCACAGTAAAAGAATCTTTTATTTTTAGCTAAACCCATGGCAATCTAGAATAAAGACATGCCCTGATCTCCTTTTAGTTAGGAGTGAACAGAGCACTCATTCTGGCCAATGGGATTTAATCAGAAATGTCCTGACATATTTTTAAAATATTTCCTTCAAAGGAGAGGTCACAGCCTGCTTTATCCTTTCTTCCTTGATATTGACTGTAATGTGCACATGATAGCTGGAGTTCTGGCATCCACACTACATCATGATTTGGAAGCAATAGATTGTGAGGCAGCTTAATAGAAGGGGCCTCAATCTTTCACAACTTAATGTAACCACCCTACCCCAGAAGCATTATTGACGTAAGATTCTTTTGGTTACTGCTTTGCCAGCCAGAAATTTCTGTGGCCAGCAGCGCACCTGCCTGGGCTTCACTTGGCTCCAGGCTCACCGCTTGACTTGCTCTGCCCACTTGGCCCAGCAGGCTGCACTCAGCTTTCACTACTGGCCCGGGTCTTATACCTGCTGAGGTTGAGCCAGGTGTGCTGGCTTCTGTGGCAGGATGGGCAAATCCAGGAGCTGGCACAGGTGCCGGCTCCATGCAAGGCTGTGGCTGGACCAGACATACCACAGGTGGCTTCCACCCTGGGCTCTGGTGTCTGGAAGAGGGGAATATGGAGGGGCCCAAAAACCTAGGGGACACCAGCAACCGTGGAGCTTCAAGTGAGTGTTAAAGCATGTCACGGTTCTGGCTCAGGGAGTCCCCAGATCAGGGCCCCAGAACGAGTCCCCAGATCAGGGCCCCAGAAGTCTTGCAGCTTGTTCATATTACAGTTTGTTAGTTCCTGCCATCCACATGCTTTGGCAAATGGTGGCATGTCTCAGCTCATTTGGTCCTGCCACCCCACTCCAGCCCTCAGCTCTTGGGCTGGCCTGGCCCTGCTTCCACCACTTCCTGTCATGTGGGACCATGGCCCAGTGCTGGGGGAAGGTAGGATGGCTACAATGTTACAGCTCCTTTCATACCTGCTGTTTGGTGAGTCCTGGATTTTTGTCCTGCATTCAAGAAGAATGAGGTTACATGGACAAGTGGAGAGTGAGCAATGCGCAGAAGAGTTTTATTGAGCAACAGAACAGCTCTTAGTGGAGAGGGGACCTAAAGTGGGTAGCCCCTACCTGAAGGCAGGTGGTCCTAAAGTGTGGCTGAGTCCAGGGTTTTTATGGGCTCAGAATGGGGGAGTGCATGCTGATTGGTCCATGGCAGGCCTGGAAAAAGCACCATTTGATTGGCTAAAAGGCGTTGAGGAAGTTCTCGCTCCAGGTCATGGACTTCACCCAGAACTGGCAGCCTGGTTTTCAGGCTTTAGGCTGTTTTTGGCTTGAAGATGGGGTTTCACTGGGGACCCACCTCTTTCTGCCTAGGAATCTGTCTGCCTCCTGCCTCTATCATTATCTCCAAACTTCTTTTATGTGAGATTGAAAATAAACCATTTTGCTCATCAGCTAAATCTTCTTAAAAGAGAACATTATGACATTGATTCTATACTAAACCAGTCTTTTTAGTCAGGCATTCTCACGTCTTTATTTCTTCCTATGCTATTTATTTTCTCCAGAAGACAATTAAATTCAACACAATGATGTAGTAAATTTGACACACTACCAGGCAAATATTTGATAATTTCCCACTCCATGGTGTATATGTAGTGCATTTTCTTTATCCGATCCACCATTAATGAGCAGCTAGGTTGATTCCTTGTCTTTGCTATTGTAAATAGTCTGTGATGAATGTATGAGTTTCATCTACCTTTCTGGTAGATAAATTTGTTTTCTTCTGTATATATATACCCAGTAATGGGATTGTTGGGTCAAATGGTACTTCTATTTTAAGTTCTTTGAGAAATCTCCAGACTGCTTTGCACAGTGGCTGAACTGATTTACATTCCCACCAACTATGTATGTGTTCTTGTTTCTCTGCAGCCTCACTAGCATCTGTTGTTTTTTGACTTAATAATAATAGTCATTCTGACTGGTGTGGGATAGTATATCATTGTGGTTGTGATTTGCATTTCTCTGATAATTAGTGATTTGGAGCATTTTTTGTATGTTTGTTGGCTGCTTGTATGTCTTCTTTTGAGTAGTGTCTGTTCATGTCTTTTGCCCACTTTTTAATGGGGTTGTTTTTTGCTTGTAGATTTGTTTAAGTTTCTTGTAGATTATTGAGTATAAGACCTTTGTTGGATGTATAATTTGTGAATATTTTCTTTCATTCTGTAAGTTGTCTGCTTACTCTGTTGATAGTTTATTATGCTGTGCAAAAGTTTAGTTTAATTAGATCCCGCTTGTCAATTTTTGTTTTTGTTGCAATTGCTTTTGAGGACCTAGTCATAAATTCTTTCCAAAGGCTGATGTCCAGAATAGTGTTTCCTAGATTTTCTGCTAGGATTCTTATAGCTTGAAGTCTTACATTTAAATCTTTAATCCATCTTGAGTAAATTTTGTGTGGGATAAAAGTGGTTTCACTCTTCTGCATATGGCTAGCCAGCTGTCTCAGCTCATGGATTAAATAGGGAGTCCTTTTGCCATTGCTTATTTTTGTCAACTTTGTTGAAAGTCAGATGGCTGTGGGTCTGTGGCTTTATTTCTGGGGTGTCTATTCTGTTCCACCGGTGTATGTATCTGTTTTCTGTTTTTCTACCAGTATCACACTGTTTTGGTTACTGTAGAATTATAGTAGTTTGAATTCAGGTAATGTGATGCTTCCGGTTGTGTGTTTTTGTTTGTTTGTTTTTTCTTAGGATTGCTTTGGCTATTTGGACTCCTTTTAGGTTCCATATTAATTTTAGTATAGTTTTTTTCTAATTTTGTGAAAAATGAGATTGGTAGTCTCATAGGAATAGCATTGATTCTGTACATTGCTTTGGGCAGTATGGCCATTTAAATAATATTGATCCTTCCAATCCATGCACATGGAATGTTTTTCCATTTTTTTGTGTGTATCATGTATGATTTCTTTCAGTAGTGTTTCGCAGTTCTTATAAACATCTTTCACCCCTTGTTAGATGTTTTCTTAGGTATTTTATTTTTTGTGTGTGGCTATTTTAAGTGGGAATATGTTCCTGATTTGGCTGTCAGCTAAGACATTCTTAGTGTATAGAAATGCTACTGATTTTTGTACATTGATTTTATACCCTGAAACTTTACTAAACTCGGTTATCAGTTCCAGGAACATTTTGGTGGAGTCTTTAAGGTTCTCTAGGTATAGAATAATATTGTCAGTGAAGAGAGTTAGTTTCACTTCTTTTCCTATTTGGATGTCTTTTATTTCTCTCTCTTGTCTGATTGCTCTGGCTACGACATCCTTGATATTAATTTTTAATTAGATTTATAGTCAACATAAACCTTGACAACCTTTGAGTAGGGAGGTGATATGATTGGGGCTTTGTTTAAAAAAATTTTAACTGTCAGTGATGAATGAGAAAGCTCAGAGAAGACTGAAGCGAGAGATAAGGAAACCTCAGAGGAATCTACCTGTTTTTCATGTAGATAGTCTCTTTTTATTTTCTGCAGTTAGATTGTAATATCCTTGAAAGCAGGCATCATATCATCGTGATGTATCTCAATGCTCATAATATACTTCAAGATAAGTATTTTGCAGTGTATTGTGGGCATATATTTTACAATATAATAGCATTTCAATACATTCTTATTATTGAATTGAAAGAGTTTAAATGCTCAAGTATAAAGCTATTTAGGAAAAAAATATGCTGAGTTGCCAAATCTGAAATGGATTAACTTCTATTTTACAGCAAGACGTAAGCCATTAAGAGGTTATTTTCCTATTCTTTCTAAAAACTAGATGCTGGTATTTATAACCAAGAAATATTTCTTGTACGTGTGCTTATTTGAGCGTACAGTTTATGTATATGGGAAATGCAATATAACAAACAAAAATTTACATACTTAAGTATTTATTATACCGTGGCTTAAAAGTGATACAAAAGACATATTCATCAAGCTGCAAATGAAAATACAGTGCAATTGCATAGTTCAGTTAAGTAAATGAAGAAATTGGAGAAATATTCTACAATGTCAAAAAATTATAAACCAAGAGAAAATGTCTAAGATTTAAAAAGTATAAACAGTTAGCTGAGTCTACTTTATTTTTATGTATCAGTCTCATAATCATTTAGCCAAGAGCATGTATTTAGCATCTTCATTTGCCAACCATTTTGAGTTATACAAATCCTTGCTCTCAAAACTGTCACTTGATACAACTTTAACAGTTCTCCTTGATCAAAAATGTGTCCTTTTGTACTCTGACCCAAACGTTGCCAAGTTTTTGCTGATAAACCATTACATTAGATGTAAAATTAAGATAGAATCATATTTTACGATTGACTAGAATGCCCCTCTGTGATGATTAATTTTATGTATTGATTTGACTGGGCCATGGAGTGCCCAGACATTTGGTCGAACATTATTCTGAAAGTGTCTGTGAAGATGCTTTTGATGAGATTAACATTTGAATTGGTAAACTGAGTAAAGTAGATTGCATTCCGTAATGTGGGTAGCCTTCATTAAATCAGCTGAAGTCCTGAATCAAACAAAAAGATGACCTTCCCTCAAGGAAGGGGAACTCCTCCTGTCTGACTGCTTAAGCTAAGACATTGTTCTTGCCTCTTCCTGCCTTCTGACTGGAACAAAAACATTGGCTGCTCTTGGGTGTCAAATAAGAAACACCATCCAGCTACTCCATTGGCTTTCCTGGGTCTCCAGCTTGCCAACTTCAGAACTTGGGACTCCAGCCTTCATAACCACATGAACCAATTCCTTATAATATACACATACATACGTGTATACATATATCCTCTTAGTTCTGTTTCTCTGTGGAACTCTAACACATCCTCCTAAAACTTGGTCAGAAAGAAAAGGAATTGGTATTACCTAGAAAAGGAATTGGTATTTAGGTAGAAGTTACATGGTTAAAGCTCTCAAATACAATTTTAAGATGTTTAAAGGAGAATGGTCATCAAGTTGACCTTTCATATGCGAACTGGGCCAGATCTAACCTCAATAATATTATCTAAAAACAAAACAAGCAAAACATTATTTAACCACATTTTTGAAGTGAAAATACCTAATCAATGGGTAAAAGATATTACTATCTTTTACATTTAGAAACATATTCTCACATCAATTGCAATTCAATATATAAGTTTAATTCATTCCATATTAATAAATACTTATTGTGTGTCTACTATGTGCCTATTATTGCACTAGACTAAATTTAAAAATAGACCAGTTCTCTTCTTTTATGAAATTTATATGCATCTTTTGCATTATTTATAGAATCCACAGGTTACCAGTTGACTATTGAATCCTAAATATTTGCATAAATTATATACTCTATAAAATGATATTATTTGATCAATCAGTTTCATCTCCTTAACATGTATACTGATATTATTTAGCTTACTGAACATCTTTTGTGCCAATACTATAAAATTATTAAGATAACTGTTCTCCTTTTCAAGATCACTAATTAGAAAAGTTGCAAATGTCACACAAACAGACACATACAAAACACACCATAAAGAATGTTGGCATTCATTTGGAGTTGTATTTTCCTTGTTTGTAGATCACCTTAAGCCATTAATTCATGTCTATTAGAGATTTCAAAGTAAAGAGGGAGAAAAAAATTCAGCATTGTTTCAAGAAGTGGCCTTAATATGTGTTAGTAAATTGATGATAGCTTACTATGATTCTGTAGGCAGATATTAAACATCTCATGGTACTTGGGTGACTAATACCAATGTCATGCCGTGCACTTAATAAAGTAGCTCCTGATAGCATTATTAATGATTTAAGCATTCTTAGAGTGCTTCCTCTCTTCGAACACATTTTTTATAATGTCTAATGCTATTTCTGTCCTGTGACTAAGCAGATAATCATGGCCATTTTTATTCAGTCAGTCACTTCTTGAATTGTTCGGTGTTGCCATGGGTATAAAAAACATCATGTAAAACACAATTCTATTCAATAAACATTTGCTCCCTTTTTCCCCTGAGAAAAACTAATTTGTAGAAAAAAAGACAGTTGAACTGAAGAGGCCTTCAGTGGAATGATGGTTCCCAAACTACTGTTTAACTGCTGCACAGACATTTCATATTCTGGTGTAAAACAGATGTAGTTAAAATAGTGAATTTACTGTTATTTCTGGTGAAATTATCCCTAAAAATGACATAGTCTTAAGTATTACAAAGAACTTTAGCTGCCAGATTTATGAATTGAAGTCATTATTCTTAAGTGTTCATAAAAACTTTACAAATTTGAAATTAACACCTTTGTTGATTTTGGTGATCTTTGTGTTTGAAAGCATATGCCTGAAAGAAAATGAAGGGGGTCTTCTTCAAACAATATTCTGCACACTGAATAAACAACCAAATATCCTTAGATTGGCACTTAAAGCCACAAGCCCAGCTTGGAAATGATGTCTAGGCAAGACCTGGCTTTTTTCAGTACCCATTGTGTAAAACATCAAACCTAAGAGGTTAGGTTATTACTATCTTTTACATTTAGAAACATATTCTCACATCAATTGCAATTCAATATATAAGTTTAATTCATTCCATATTAATAAATACTTATTGTGTGTCTACTATGTGCCTATTATTGCACTAGACTAAATTTAAAAATAGACCAGTCCTCTTCTTTTATGAAATTTATATGCAATCATGAGATTTATAATTATAGTTTGTGCTAATTCCTATGATAGAAAGTATACAGCATCAACTGGAGCTCTCGTATATTGCTGGTAAGAATATAAAATAGTACAGCAACTTTGGAAAACTGTTTGGCAGTCTCTTATAAAACTAAAAATACACATAACATATGACCCATCAATCCTACTTTATCCAAGATAAATGAAAACCTATGTCTATGGAAAGCTATATGCATGAAATTCCTAGCAACACTTTATTAATAATATACAAAATATATACCTCAGTGGGTAAATGAACAAACAAGTTGTGGCATATCAGTAAAATGGGATAGTTTTCAGCATTAGTAAAGAACAGATTGCTAATACATGGGTGAATTGCAAAAAATGTGAAAGAAGCCAGACCCAAAATAAGACATGTTTGTGTGAAATTCTAGAAGAGAAAATTATAATCTACAGTGCCAAAAAAACAGACTGGAGGCAGGGGCAGAAGCAGTGGCATTCACTGAAAACAGGCACAAGAAAACTTTCTGGGTGATAGGAATGCTCTACCTGCTGATTCAGTTATATCATTTATACAGATGTATAAATCTGTCAAAACTCACAGAACTGTGCATTTAAAATGGATACATTTTATTGAATATATGTTATATCTCAATAATCTACTTTAAAATGTTCATGGTAATATAGCAGTGACTAATGAGGGATATATCTAAGTTTGGGAAGTCAGAGTTGTCTTTCTGATGAAGAATTTGTTAATGGAAAATAAATCTGGTGAATTAAGTCATCAAAAAACGTAGAGGTAAGAGGAGGCCTCTGAGAGACAGCCTGCTATAGCCTGCTGTAGGTGAAGGACTGGTGTATGCCTGGGCTTTAAGGCAGTGGGTAGTATACAATGTTTCAAAAACTAAAAGAAAATTGTAGTTGGAATTCAAAGGCTAATGGGAAGGTGAAGATGAAATGAAATGAGCTTGGAGAAGCAAACAAGTGCTACATCAGCCATGTATGCCATCTTAAGGATTTTGCTGCATCTGCAAGACAGCTTGATTAGAAAGGCTAGGAAAAAGGCAGAACCACCTCTCTCTACTTGCTGACTTCCTTGTGATGAATTCAGTAGCTACTAAGTATCTTCCATATATTATTGCAAAGAGTTGCTTATTCTTAATGAACTTTAGAACTTCAGTGGCTTGTAGACTCCTGTCCTGTAATCAGTGTGAATGCGCAGAAGGGTGTCCAGCACATAGCAGGCACTCAATAACTACATGTTTCTTAAAAAGAAATCTTAAAATCTGTGGAAGAAAAAAAGATTTTATACAACATACTTCTATGTGGGTGACTACTTGTACAAAGTATTAGAATGAGAAGCATAGAACAAAAAAAAACTGCTCACTAATAAAAAGATTGAGAAAGAGCTAATTTCTTTAATTTACTATGTGTTCATAAAAAGCAATAAAAAAGTTGCCTGCCACAGAAACAGACAAATTGAATTAAAAAAATTACAAATATTCAGCAAACATTAGAAAAATTTCTATCTCAGTTATAATTTAAGAAATGCAAATAAATATAAGATTTAAAAAATTTATCAGATAGTGAAACATGCAAATGTTTGGTAATATTCATAGTTTGTGAAGGATTGGGGAAATATACAGTTTCAAATACAATTGCTGCCAAATATTTGGAAGAAAATTTGGCAATATGTCTCAAAATTAAAGATGCGTATATCAACAGACCTAGATCTTATTGCTAGAAAGTTACACTACTAGAATGCCCATAAATTATATCAATATATTTACCACCAACATATAGTGTTTGTTGAATTATACCTATGAACAATGACTATTCTTGAGGCTGATGAGAACGAGGTAAGAAAGGAAGGTAAGGTCCTTGAACATAATAAGTGTCACTAACTGAGGGGTTAACATCCTAGTTAGAAGCTGGTGAGACATGTATAAGAGTGGTCATTGAATCAGTAGGGTACTTGTTTGTTAAGTGTTGACTTATCTACCCAAAAGAACATTAGGTAACCATTGAAAAGAACCTTGTGGGAATATTAATTATTAATTAATTAAAAATGGAAATAATATGCACTTAAATGAAAAAAGCAAGATGTGGAATAGTGCATGTAGTAATAGTATGATTCCTTTTATGTATAAAAAATATTTCTCCTAAAGATTCACACAGTAATTTGCATCTTTTTTGGAAAGAGAATTAACTTTTTTTTTTTGGAAAGAGATGGGATGAGGAAGACAGTTTTCTATTGATTTTATATGTCTATAATGCCTGAATTTTTAAACCATGCCTAAACAATGTCAACAGAGATTAATAGGACCATTTAAAAATTTCTTCCTTATACTTATATAATTAATACTAAATGCTAAGATTTTTTGCAAAAAAAAAAATCCAGAGGGGGGAAAAATAATAAATTTTGACTTCCTGAGACCATAGCTGGTGGAAAAACCCTTTGTTTTTACAGTCTGAGGGAACATACTCTCTCAAATTTATTAAAAAAAGGAGAATACTTCACGTTTTCAATTTTCTCAGAAAGCTGGCCCTAAAAAGCATGGTTTGCTTATTGAATTCTAAGTTGGAATCTGAAATAAATCTTTCTGATTTCATTCTTGGAGTCAACAGAAGCAGGAGTTGTTGAAGTGCTGACACCTTGCAAACTCTAGTCCTGTGCTCTAGTCCTAAACTGTAATGAGTGGGTCTCCTCGTGTCCCCCAAGCCATGGACTTTTTATTTATTTATACTTTGTAAAGTCTTATGAGGTTGATGGTCTGTATCACTTGCACTTTACAAGACTCAGGGTAAAATATTTTATATGTTTGCTAAAGAGTTTAGGAAATAGAAGATGTGTAAGCTTGATTTTACAAGTTAATCAAGAACAAAAAATATCTGTCAGCCAGGATTCTCCATCAAGATGCTGGATGTTGCTGAAATTTAATTTTTTTTCTAATGAGATGTTTTTGATAGCCACTGTCTCTTCTCTATGGTTCATGGAAGATGGATGTTATCTGCATTATTTATTATTGAAACGGTGGTATATCTTGGTTAGACTCTAAACTCAAAGCGGTTCTTATGACTAACCTTATGTCTCCATAAAAATAATGAATTATGTAATGTTCAAATTTCTCCACTATAACATCACTGTTTCTGGCAAGCTAGTTGGCTATTTTTATTAAATGTTGCTCATCTGCCATATGGACTCCCATTTTGAAGTTAATTATGAAACAGAGATGAAGACATATTAAATTTCTAAAGTAACTTTCCAATTAAAAATGTTTTAGGAGACCACGCCATATAAAATGGTTTCTACACAGTTCTGTACCTCAAGAGCAAGTGTTCCTTTCCCTAATTACATGTGAAATGACACAAACTGCTAAAATGTTTTATTCAGGTGGAGTCACCAACCATTGGCAACGTACCATTACTTCAAATGGAAACAAAAACCTTGCAGAATTCGTTTGTATACAGAGTCTATAATACTTTTAATTGTCTATAGTCTTTAAAGTATCACTTAAACTGTTGTCAAATGTTTTTAAGTTTGAAAATTTTGTCAAATTGTTTGTTAAGATAGTGTCAGTATGAACTTATGGTCATTATAATGAATGCTAATAACTCATCATTTATCATCTTTGAAATCCCCCAAATTATACCTTGTTTACCTTAAAACCTTCTCCTTTAATTGCATACATCCTCTGAGCTAACTGTTATTATTCTACATAACCTTTCTTTTCAGTTTATATCTAGACTGTGTTTCCTAAATTAGAACTCTCTCCTTCTTTATGGATTTTTTTTCTGACAGAGCAGTGTTGATCTTTCCGGCCATGTAACTAACTTTCATAAAAACCATTCTCTCAAAACTACTTGAGTTTTCTATGTATACATAATTACTTAGTTATATGTTAGGGTGATGAAAAAGAATGTCTATTTTTGCTAAAATAAGGGTAAAATATTGAATCTTTTTCTTTATCAGTTTACAGAAATGTTAAACAGGAAACAAACTCTCTTATTTGTTCTCTAATTACTACCAATAAAAAAGAATAAATTAAGCCAAAAAAAGGAGAATTTGAAGTCAAGTGGGAATCTGTCAGATCAGTTGTGAGTTCTCAGTGTGAGAGTTAACTAGGATCTCTACTATCAAGATCATGGGTGCTAATAACATTTCTTCTTAGGAATCGACATTATTTATTTATTTAAATCAGAAAAAATTTAGTTAGTGCTATGGCATGCAAAACTGCTAGACACCTTTGGGGCTCAAAGATAAAAGTGATTATTTTTTACTTCCTATAAGCTCTCAAAGAAACTGACATAATTATTTTAAGTAAATAAATGTATATTGAATAACTGCTATTATAATTATGGCCAAATATTCTTATTATATCCTCACAAAAAAGCCCAAATAACTTCTCCAAGTCACATAATAATGACTGATGGAGTAAATAGATTTGATCTGAAAATCCATTCCTTGTGTCCTTTTTAAAATTTTGTTTCTAAAACTAGAAGCAAAATTATCAATGTTTGTGGTTTTATTCTACCATCCAGTTTAGAAAATATCTTAAGAACCAGTGTGGGATCTGTTCTGAATAGGAACTCAGTGAAGCAAGAGTATCAGGGCCTTTTATCCCTACTTTACAGGCAAAGAAGTTCAAAAGTGGAGAGTTTAAGGGACATGCAAGAAATAGCACATTAAGTTAACATAAGTCTATCTGCTATAACACATCCCCTCAAATATTAGCTGTTTAACTCCCCAAAAATATATTGCTTTGTTTACATTAGTGCAAACCTCAGATGTGTAGATAGTGGAGGCTTACTTCTGTATAGTCATTCAAGGACCTACGCTGACTTACTCTCTGACTTCTTCACCATGTGACTTCTAGAGTCACCCTGGGCATCAATCTCCAAAAATGGAAAGAGAAGAGGTATTATATTACATGGAAGTTTTTTAATGCACTAAGATTGGGAATAGTGTTTAACATGTTCAGTGCACATCCTGTGGGCCAGAATAGTCATATAGCCTGAGTCATAATTGCATTAGAAAGGAGGTTGGCTCTATAGTCGTTTTGATTATTTATTACTGCATAACTAAAACCCCCACATCTTAATCTTTCAAAGAAGAATTAATTGTTCTCTCTTATGGTTCTGAAGTTGACTGGACTCAGCTGGATGCTTTTGGTCTCTTGTGGTTGCAGTTAGAGATTGGCTGGGTCAGTAATCATAGGAAGGCTAACTGAAGGCTTTCAAATCAACTAGGCTCGCTCACATAACAAGACTGACACTGTTTGCTAACTGGTAGCTCAGCCGGGGCTATTGGCCTTCTGGAGTAGCCTTTTTAAGTGATGTCATCTTACAAGATGACAACTGAGTTCCTAGTGGAAGCATCCTAAGAGCAAGTATTCCAAGGAACAGGAAGAGGCTGCCTGTTAAATTTAGAATTATGCTGGGACTGACACAGTGCCACCTCTACCATAATGTATTGGTCATAGAGCTCACTCTGTTTCAGAGGAGTGGACAAATAGACATTGACTGTTAGATAGGAGAATGGCAATATCACATTGAATGAGAGCATGAGAGATACAGGAGAAAATGTTGCAACCATCTTTAGAAAGTACAAGTTGCCACTATAATGTAACTATATGCCTAGTAAGGCAGTGACACAGATTTGATGAATAGCTAGCCCATATCTGCCATATTCAGTTGATAAGACAATACACCAAGGACATAGACTCAACAGGCCTGATTACCCAGTATAAATACTGAATAATTAAGTTGGAATTAACTTTTATGATTATTTTGCTAATTATTCATCTTACTAAGAGCCAAAGAGTAATAACATTGGGCTAATCATTATTTGTACTGGATTATCTGCTACTTTTTTACTAAGCATTAGAACTAGTCAGCTACATGGTAGGTAAGTTAATCAGACCCCTCCCATTATAGAGAGAATTTCTTTTTCTTACTGGGAAACACTTATTCTAGAAATAGATTTGCTTTGTCTTCCTGCAAGGCTCCTGTTAGAACACATGTCTGCACTTACTTCATCATTATAGTTTTACACACACACAAAATTTTATTTTTGCTCAAGGAACTAATTTTAGAGCAAAATAAATAAGTAGTCATCTCACCTCGTGTAATGTATGGGTGGGTCTTAACAATTACCACATTACGCAGGTGCAGGTGACCTTAGAAAATATTGAAATAAGCTATTGAAGACTCAGTTACAGTCCCAGTTGGAAGAAAAACATTGGAGAGTCAGGTGCTATTCTGAATATGTCTGATGGGGTAACCAACATATGGTGCTCTTTCTCTTATAACTAGACTATATTTGTCTGGGAGTCAAAATAATGGAAATCAGTATAGCTCTAACACATAACTCAGTAATGTTCTGCTTCACTTGGAGTTTGCTTTAGCTTGGACTTTTCTGGGTTAGAGTTTTAGTCATCATGCTAATTAATTTTATGCAAAGAACAAATAATCTCCAAAACCTTAGTGGCTTAACTCCACAAAGGTTTATTTTTTGCTTATGTAAAGTTTGGTGGAGTCTCTCCTCTATTGTGTGTGTAGGGAGTGTGGTTACAATCATCTTGTAGCACTTCCATCTTAAAACATGACTTCCAAGATCTGGCTGACCAGGAAAAAGAGGGATGAAGAAAACATATCATCTCTACAGTGCTACAGACCTGCTGCGGCGTATCTCCATTCACATTTCCACTGGCCAGAACCAAATCACATGACTCTACGTCAACTTCAAGAAATGTAGGGAGGTCACTAATATTTGTTGATCCCTAATTCTCTCTGGCACAGACATTTTAATCAACACAAAATTGGTGCTTCCTTCAAAAGATACAGCAATGCTCCCAGTGAAGTACAAATTGAGACTGTCACCTTTTGGGTTCCTAATGCCACTGAGCCAACAGACAAAGATGAATAAATACTACTCTATTTGTTGGAGTAATTAATACTGATTATCAAGGACAAATAACGTTTTTACTATACGATGGCAACAGGAAGAACGAAGACAGATACTCCAGGGATGCTCGAGGGATGCTTGTTAATATTACTGTATCCAGGGGAAGAGTGCAGGTAAAAAATAAAGACTACAGTAGCCAGTGAAAGTGAGAGAAACTGTATTAGCTTTTGCTATATGACAGTAAAAACCACAACCACCACTAAAACAAACACTTGAAATTTCAGTGGCAAACAAAAATATATTGTCACAATCACAGGCTTGCTGCTGTATAACTCAGCTAAGGTTAGGCTGAATTTGGCAAAATTCAGCTGAGCAAGGCTAGATTCCAGGTTTCTGAAGGGGTTCAGATCTGCTCCAGAAGTTTTTTAAAGCCAGGCTAAAGAGGCAGCATGACACTTTGCCCCTGCCTGGAACATGCGCTTTTCACATCAGACCACAGGAGAGCAAATCACAGTTAAGGCTCCTCCTCATATCACATTGGTTAACATTCTGCAGGTCAAAAAAGTTACATGGCTAAGCTCAATACCTGTATAGCACAAAAAGTACCCTGACTTTTTTGGTGGTACAAAATTACATGGCAAAGGATGTTACTGAATAATCTATAACAGGAAAGAGTGAAGATTTGGAAATAATACACTTACTTAATACTACTTATGTAATAATGCTACCATAAGTAGTAAAAGTTTCAATTTGTTACTACACCAAGTCATGAGACTCTGCTTAGGATAAAAAGAATATGGAATTGGAAGTGAAAGAGAACAATAAAGGTTAACTTTTTTAAGATATAAAAAGAGTTAGTTTCATGGAAACTAGCTGCTTTCCAATAATTAAAGCATTTAATCTTGGTCAACTATAATACTTGGATTCCAGTACCTCTAGTTACATCAGGAAGGGCATTGGTAGTCACCCAGTCACATGAAGATAATGAGTAAGGCCATTAGTTCAACAAGTTTTGGAACTGCAATCACAAGGCATGGGCACAGCCTCTTGATCATGTCAGGGAAGGGGTTGCTATTTCCTTTCCATGTATGCAGAGCTAGAAGGAAGAGGCTACAGCCAGGATTCTGACACATCATGTGGCTGTTGTATCCCTGTCATTAATCTTGCCACTGCCTTTCTAATCAGAAGCGTCTAGTAAACCGCCTCAAATTCAAGTTACTTAGCCTCATCCTTAAAATCTAGTGTTTGTCTGGGCTTGATTTCTCTGTGCTATCCCTAGAATTCCAAGAAAAGAGGGGCTCGGCATGCCTGCTACTGCTACTGCTCCAACTTTGTGAGTTTTCCCCAATAGGCCTCTGGTGCATGTGTCCGTGTGTGGTCTACCACTGGCTTTTGTCTGCTTGATCACTCACAAATCCTGATTTTCCACAGGACTCTTGATATGTTTTAGGTTCAGCTAAACATGAAATGCATTTATGTGATATTTAGAAGATGGAGGGGATATATAGAATAATTTGTCTTCCTCTGGAAGAAGTGGCAGATATTTGAGGGTTTTTTTTTTTTCGTTTATGACTCAAATTTTATTCCCTCTGAAGATCATGAATGACTTAGCTACTATGACGTAAGCAGTAATTTTCTGTAGGTGACAACAGCAACTTTGAATCTCCCAGGACTATAGCTGAACCTCTACTCAAAGTCCATCCATATTTACAGTTCTTCAGTTCCTCCCAGTGCATGGTAATAATCTTATTTTTTTTCTTAAACCCCTTTCTACTTGAAATAGAGAGTGGGATTTCTTTTGTCCTGATTAATCCTTGAATGATGTCATATTGCTGACTGAACACTTTGCATTCAAGTCTGACTTTTCCCAAAATAGATGTTTCTGTCTTCATGGGTCAGAGTTAAAGGCTCATCTATTTTTTGATACTAACTTCTACCATGTCTTTTATTTTTTAATGCCTCGCATAATTTTATTATAACCTACCTTCAACCATTTAGGGTTGGCTGCCAAGTAAATTCACCCTGGTACACTATGTCTGTTAGAACTTAAAGAGTCTAAGTAGGCTTGTCTCCCAAAATAAATCAGCCATATCAATCAAATTCTCAACCAAAATAGTCAGGGATTTCACATGAACATATAGGTCCGTAAAACAAATGAATAAAACAAGTTCAGGCCAGGCTCAGTGGCTCACGTAATCCCAGCACTTTGGGAGGCCGAGGCGGGTGGATCACAAGGTCAGGAGTTCGAGACCAGCCTAGCCAACATGATGAAACCCCGTCTCTACTAAAAATACAAAAATTAGCTGGGTGTGATGGGAGGCTCCTGTAACCCCAGCTACTTGGGAGGCTGAGGCAGAAGAATTGCTTGAACCTGGGAGGTGGAGGTTGCAGTGAGCTGAGATCACACCACTGCACTCCAGCCTGGGCGACAGAGCAAGACTTGTCTCAAAAAAATAAAATAAATAAAAAAGTTCAAAACATATTTGACTACATAAACCATTCTGCTATCTTGAAGTTTGTATCAAAATGTTTTATAATTAGAAGATAATTGTGCCACTGTACTCCACCCTGGGCAACAAAGTGAGGCCTTGTCTCTAAATAAATAAATAAATAAATAAAGATAGATACAATTGTTTGGGAAATAAAAAGCTGATCATATGTGGACATTTTAACACCTAGAGATCCGTTGATTCCATTCTTTGGCTCAACCTAACCAGTGACTCTCTAATCGGCCAGATATCCATTAGAAGCAGATAGAAAAAGCAGATAAAGGGTGGCCACATTGATTGGAACTTTGTGAGCCTACATGCGAATCGTGTAGAAGTAGAGATAATGATGCAATATGTTAGAAAATTTGAGTTATTACAATGAAGAACTTAAAATTATCTTCACACATACAACCATTTAAAAAAACTATTCACAGATAAAACATTTTTATGGGTACTTGAAATGAAGAAGGATGGAAATGACATAGAATTAAAATCCTAATTCTGATTTCTTAAATTTCTCTCTTTCATATTGAGATGGGATAGGTCCCTTGACCCCCTTCACGGGCGGGAGCAGGAGTGGCTCCTTTCACTCAGCCCACCGCTAGCCACTCCTCACGAGAGGGAGCGTGTGAGCCAGCGGGTGTGGGAACTGGAGAGAACAAACGCTGGAACTGGCCAGTCGCTTTTCTCCGGTGGGAGCAGGCTCTGTGCGGGCCCCACAGCAGTGTCCAAGCATGTTACAACCAATGCTCTTTCAGCTCTGCCATCCGGGGATGGCCAAGTGCTAACCAGCTCAGTGGAGGGTCGGGGTGGCAGCAGGTTCTTTTCCGGCGTCCAGAAAGAATCAGGTCACATGAACTGTTTGAAAGATGGTGAATGCAGACTTTATAGGGCGGTGGGTTGCTCTTAGTGCAAAGACAGGCTGGAAAGTGGATGAGAAAGTGATCTTTCCCTGAAGGCCTGCTGTCTCTGTCCTGGCCCCTCTCTGAAGCTGCACCGTCTGAAGGTAGCCACGTCTCTCCGTGGTTTCCGACGCTCAGCCACTCGTATCCTGGACGTTCAGCCGCTTGTGTTGCTTTCCCAGCTGAAGTCTTACCTGGGCACAGGATACGGGCGGGGCAAGCCAAAAAGGCAACATTTGGGCAGAAAGACGGGGTCAGCTGTTTTCGCTTAGGGCCGTGGTTCCAGGCTTAAGGGTGGGGTTTTAACCGGGAGCCCAGCCCTTCTGTATCAATATCACAACTTTCTGAAATATCTGGACGATCATTTACTATTTGCTATTTTCTTGCCTCCAAAATTGAACTCACTAAACATCTGTTAACTGTTTACATGAAATCATCATGTTATTATCATAAGGAGTACAAAATTGAGTCACACAACGTGCATAAAGTCCCGAAAGGGCTTAAAAGCTAATGAAGGAGACAGGTATACCTGTTAATTTATTAAAAGCTACATCTTGGAGTGCTGAGTGAAAGAGAAGTCCACTGTACTATTGTACTATTTATGAGTTTAATTGAAGTAGCATGTACTTTCAATTGTGGATATATACAAGAGTACATAGGGGAGAAAAAACTTAGGTAGAATTTGGAAGATGAAAATAATAACATGATAAATTATTTTGAATAACATTTCAATATCAACAAATGTATTCCTCATAATCTTATAATAAATTGAAAGTGATTTAAAAGTGATTTAGAAGGGGGAAGTTTCGTGTAAATGTACATGCATTACTCTCTTTAAACTACTGTGGCAATATATTAATGGACTGTGAAATCATTTAGTAGGTTTCCATCAACATTTTAAAAAATTAATAAGAGAAAATATCAGCGTTTGTTGCCTATGTGTAGCATAAAAATTCATGAAATATTGTTTCATTAATGTATGTGCATGTTTGTGTCTATATGAGTAACTGTATAAAGTACTCCTGTTACGTTCAAAATGTTTAATCTATACGTATACAGTATCTATATGTATACTATATGTATATGTTATAGTCTATATTTATACTGAAAATACATCAATCATAAGATTTAAATAATTCAAAAGTAATTCTATTAGACGTCTCAATAATGAAGCTTACTGTCTTTGTTTTGTAGCTTTCTATTGCTGTGCTCTAGAACTACGGCGTACCATTCTCTATTATTTTGGAGTTTTGCTATCATCATTCCAGGTGCTTATCTGGAGCATATGATGAGGTTGTTGGGTGAGCCATTCTATCTTGACATCTGCCTTTAGCTATTTTTCCTTCCTCATCTTCTGTCTCCTCTAAGTGTTTTACTGTCGTTGTTGTTGCTTTATTCATGATGGATTAAACAGAAAACATGAGAAGCAAAGACTTAATACTTCCCAAACTGGATCAATGAGAACCGGCATAGATTTAAAAATTCTTGGCTCCCCAGGCTGAATTTTTGTCTCCTGTTGTCATAATTTACTTGACTCATTTAATATAACTTTTGTAGGCATCAGAAAACATAAAGTTTGATTAAAAATAATTTTATTGAATATTTAAAAAGAGTAGAAAAATTTCTACTTATCAAATATGCCTGGTTTCTTTGAAACTTGTTGAGTACAGATTTTACTTAACACTTGACCTAATAGTTTTCAAAGGGTTATAAAAATTTTGCGTTAGATAGTCTTTGCAACATGTGATAGTGATAACAGAAACCTAGTCAAACCCAAGTTCTTCTCCTCAGAGAACACACACACACACATTATCACTGGGTTCATCCTGCTTCAGAGTGTTCCCATATGGATTTTCTCAAGGGAAGAGATAAAGGCAGAGAAAGCCTTGGAGAGTTTCTGAATTGAAGCTGACTCCTCTATCTCCTAATTCAAAGACAAAGACCTTTGAATTAGGAGATCATAAGGATGGATCTTAGGTCAGAAACTTCTATATTCTCACAGGACAGATTTTGGGAATCAGAAATTGACCCTAGGACTTGGTTGCCTTTAGTAAGCAATGTTATTATATATTCACAATAATAATAATAATAATAATAATAATATTTATACTTACACTTATTTTTACTACAGGGAACTCCCAATTAGCTTTTTTCTATCCGGAGATTTTAGATAATAAACACAAAACTTCCACTCAAAAAAAGTGGACTAGCAAAAATCTGTAAGATATGCTTTTTGTGTGAGATGATAGTATTCAAATTTGTTATTACCTAAGAGGAAATCAATATGTGACTGTGTGTGGATATGATTTAAGTGTTTTCTATTACTTAGAACTCTAACAATGACAAGCATTATTTTATAGAACTTTTAATTATTATTTTATATAGGCAATGACTTGAAAATCCCTTTCAACTTCAAGTCTCCATGATAAGAGACTATAGGACTATAAGATATCTGGAAATACTGTAGAGTTTGTCTTCAATCCCACTAAGCTAATATATTGGCTAGTAGTCAGTTTGAAAAGCAAACATTTTATAGTGATTATAGAAATATTAATAAGTGAAATATAAAGCCCAAATACCTAATACTAATTAAATTGTAGATGTGAACTTCTAATTTTCCTTTTACTTTATGGTAAGAAAAAGTAATATATAATAGGAATGATTTATAAATCTGGGGACTTAGTTTTTAAGAAATGTCCCAAGTTATTTTACTATTCTGGACTTTGTTTTACCTATCTATGACATTTTTAAAAAACTGAACTTAATAGTCTTTAATATTTTATAAAATATATTTATTTTAAGGAGATACAAATATGTTTATTTTTGAATCACTCACCTCCATTCTTCCCTTTGCATAGGAAGCATAATCCACTAGAGTTGGTATGAAAACTCTTGGTAATCTTGGAGTTTAATATAGATATTATAATGAATTGAATGTATTATGCTTGTATAATAAGTTAATCTCACTTTTTTCTTTAAGAGTCAATGCCTAAAGGAATTCCAACTCTTTTAATAACAGTGTACATTCATTTTCGAAAAGAACACTTTTTTTTAAATTATGGTAAAATATGCATAAAATAAAAATTTACCAACTTAGCTATTTTTAAGTGTAGAGTTCAGTTGTGTTAAGTCTATTCACATTGTTGTACAACCAATCTTCAGAACTTTATCATCTTACAAAACTGAAGTTCTAGGCTTTAAATAACTCTATTTTCCCCTACCTCAACTCATGAAAACCACTGTTTTACTTTTGGTTTCTTCGAGTTGGACAACTTTAGATATCTCATGTAAGTAGAACCATACAGCATTTCTCTTTTCGTGACTGGCTAATTTCACTTAGCATAATGTCCCCAAGGTTCACCCATGTTATAGAATGTGTTGAAATCTTCTGCCTTTCAAAGGCTAAACAATGTTTCATTATATCTAGATACCATATCCATCCATCTGTGGAGTTGACATTTGGATTGTTTATACATTTTGGCTCTTATGAATAATGCTGCTTTGAACATGAGTGTACAAATATTCTTTGAGACCCTGCTTTTAATTATTTCAGATATACACCCAGAAATGGAATTGTCAGATCATATAGTAATTCTAATTTTAGTATTTTGAGGAAACTCCATATTGTTTTCCATAGTTGCTGTGGATAGAACACCTTTTAAAAATTGAATTGTCTTGTTTAATGCAGCTTGTCATCTTTCCAACTATATTGTGATTTTCATGTTTTAGGTAGGGCTTAATTATGAAACTTTTTTGACTGTTATAAACATACTGAAATAAATAAGTCTTAGAAGCAATAAGTAACTACTGATCAATCTATTCATTCAGTCAGCATTTATTGAACATTTACCATGCACTAGACATTGTTTTAGAGGCTAGGGATATATAAATAAGCCAAACACAAAATCTTTCTTTTCCTTTGCTATGGGGGATGAATGAAAAATTATATAATATATTGTCAAATGAAATATATGGAAATAAATATGATAAGAAGATCGTGAATAAATACAAAACTTTGATGAGATAGGCAGGCAAATAATCTCTGGGTGGGTGTCATTTGAGCAGAGGACGCATGAAGTTGATCAATTGTAAGAGTCATGAGTCTCTAGAGATATGGGAATAGGAATAGAGGTTTTAAGGAATGGTTTAGCCATTCTCATCAATGTATTTGCTTTTATAGGACTATTTTCTGCTATGTATATGAAGAAGTTCATTCTAAATACTATTCAAATCATAGAATTAAACTAGGAACATAAATTCTATAAAATTTATATTTTATATTTTGCTTTCATTTTCTGCTGTTGAACATGTAGCTCCTCAGTAACAATTATTCTGGAAAAAATCAGCAATTTCCTAGTGTTATATGTCTGATAATTTTAGACATGTCATTAAATTTCCTCATTTCCTCTTTGAGATATAACTAAATTTAACCTTTTACTTAGTTTAGCTGTTAAATAATGGACTTTAATATAACTTGCAAATATTTAATATTCAAAAGGTATTGCACAAATGAATTGACATTCAGCTACTAAATATTTAACATATTTAACAATGCTTCATTCTTTGAAAACAAACTTTCTCACTAATATGTATTGCCATTTTCATGGCACAATGCTCTATGATGAATTACTCCTTGTACCCAAAAACACTTATTTTAGACCAAGATGAACATCTGTAAAATATTTGACCTATTTATCCTAACAATAATTGGTGAAAAATCATAATCACTAGACAGAAAACAGGAAGTGAATTTCTGTACTAATTATGTACTAATATTACTCTCTGAAATAGCTCCTAAAATGTTTATATGTAAATTAAGTATTGTGTTATTAACACAGAATCCCAATATACAAGGTGAAGCGAGCTAAAAATACAGCATTTTCAAAAAGAAGGTAAAAGTTAAACAGAAAATAATAAACAATTTTCATAAAACTATCTATATTTCCAATAGGAAAGTAAAACCTAGTGCACCTCTACAGGACAATTTTGAACTGTTAAAAGGGACTTTGTAGTTTTAAAATATAACCTCTAATGTTGTTGGTTAAAATTGCATTAGTTCCATCAATTTATGCTTTGTGGTTTTACATATGGCTGGTTATGATTACTTACGTGTGGGTCATAAAAACCCAGTGTGTTTTCCAAGCAGTCAAATTGCCTGTCAGCTGCTAAAGGGACAGAATTAATGAGAAACTTACTTTATAGTCTGAAGAATAGCAGCTGGGGTCTGTTTTAACAAGTCCCGGGAAACATACATGGAGGGAAGTTCTTTGTGGCTAGACTTATACCTAGCCTTATTTCTAAAAAGTTCTCATTGAATTGAACAGTCAAACAGACAAAAATTAAGGACATTATAATAGCTTTACACATCATTGATTACTAGTAAAAAAGTGGAGGACAATTTTCTCCTATGGAATGGAGCTCTGTGAAGGTCAAGATCACCTACGATGATTCCAGAGTCCCATCCCAGATCCACTGCATCAGAAATGTCTGGGAGTTGTGTCCTGACATCTGCATATTTATACCAAGATTCAGAGTCACTGTCCCAAACGTTTCCGGATATTTCACTTGACATACTTTGCCTCTTTATCCCAGACACTTTGCCTTTATACCCTTCCGCTCTACATAGATTTTGCATATCAATATTTACACATTTGTCTGTCACTTTGATGCTGACTCTATACTCATAAATGTATATATGAACCTGTCCTTTTATTATTATCAATATTTATGTAAGAAGAATGACTCACAGAATTATAATCTTTTGACGTTTTCACTTAATCGTTATACTTTCATTTATTCAGTGTTATATAAAGTAATAGAATATTATCCTAATCTTTTATATTTGAATTTTTATTAAGATAATTGTATATTCACACGCAATTATAAAAGTAATACATAGAGACCTCATGAACCCTTTACTCTCAATTAAATATTTCTCCCAATGATAACATTTTTCAAAACTGTAGAGCAATACCACAACCAAAATATCGACATTGATATAACCCACAAATCTTATTCAGATTTTCCACTTTTACATATACTCATGTAGGTATGGGAGATGTGAATGTGTGTATTTAATTCTATCAATTGTATCACATGCGTAGATCTGTGTATCCACCACCACGATCAAGATACGGAACAGTTCCATCGCCACAGGATCTTTTCTCTTGCCCTTTCCTTAACACGACTGCCCCCCCTCCCAGACAGTCCACTTCCATAAGCCCTGGAAATCACTAATGTTTCCAAACTTTTGTCATTTGAAAATGTTATATAAAGGGTTTCATACAGTATAACTAACTTTGGGAATTAGCTGTTTTTACCAAGCGTAATTCTCTGTTACATGTATCAATATTCATTCCTTTTTATTGCTGAATAGTAGTCCATGGTGTTTATGTAATACAGTAACTATTCATTTGTTTAGCAATATCTAGACTGTTTGAAATTTTTAGCTATTATGAATAAAGCTTCTATGAGCCTTTGTGTACAGGTTTTTGTGTGAACACAAGTTTTCATTTCTCTGGGATAAATGCACAACAGTGCAACTGCTGGGGCACATGATAATTGAATGTTTATCTTTTTAGGAAACTGCCACGTGTTTTCCAAAAGTGGCTGTACACTTTAAATCATCACAGTGATGTATGAATGATCCACTTTCTCCACACGCTAACCAGCATTTGATATTGTCACTTTTTTTTTCTTTTTTGCTGTTCTGATAGACATGTAAAGATACTTCATTGTAGTTTTAATTTGCACTTCCTTGATGATTACAAGATGTTGCACATGTTTTCATGTGCTTATTTTCCATCTGTATATCCCCTTCAGTGAAATGTCTGTTCGTGTCTTTTGCTCATTTTATAATTAAATTGTTTGCTTTTTACTGAGTGTTGAGAGTTCTTGATATACTGTAGATACTATTCCTTTTTCTGGTACACAGTTTGCAAATATTTTTTATTTTTAGAAGAGAAATATAAAACCATTTATCTGGTTTTCTAAAATCATGGTTAAGACAAAATAAAATTATTTAATTTTACTTTAAAGTAAAATTCATGTGTAACAATAAATGAAAAAAAGAGATAAAGGAATAAAAAAAGGAATTAAAAAAAGCATAAAAAGAGAAAACGTGCCAAAAGTATAAAGATAACATGCACGGAAAGGGAAAGATAACATTTTCTTTTGCTGCTTAGTGGCATACTAGAATTTTGCCTCTACAGTCTAGAAGGTAACATTTGTATAAGCATCAAAGGAAGAACAAGTCAATATTATCCATAAGAAATGAAAAGCAAATGAGTTAGATATGTTTTTTTCATTTGGTTCTTTTCCAGTGTTTATTGCATCTCTTAAAGACAGTTAAGGATGTATTAAATGCCCAGAGTCAAGAATAACCAGTCGAGAATATATAATTTGGATATATTATTCATGAACAATATGCAGAATTTTAAAGAAAATATTTTTGTTTATTATTTTGCAAAACACCCTCTACAAATATCAAAAGAAATGGAGTAAATTTGGAAAATTTTACCCTTAATTACCATCTTTCTGTCTTTCTTGAACACTTTTTAAGTAGCAAATACTCTTAAAATTTTAAATATAAGGATATACATATTAATATATATTAATATCAAAGTGTTCTTATAAATACACTGAGAGTTTTTCCTCTGAAAATACTATTAAATTTTTGCTTAATTTTAAAATCAGCGTTATCTAAAAGTCAACAAAATTTAATAAATTTTTGGTATATTAATAAGACAGCCCAAACATTCTCCCATTTCTTTTTCATCTTGCATTTCTCACTAATTCAACATGATTTTAATGCAGTTAAGGTAAGAAATCCATTAAAATCTCATTGTTACTCTCTGCCTAAGTTTCAGGAAACAAAAATAAATATAAAATATGTTAAGCATCTCATAAATGTGCAAAAGTTACAAAACAATACACAGCATTTTATTAGATGATAAAATAGCATATTAGTGAAGGTGAAATGAGTAACATTTAGGAAGTCAGAAGATTTATTATAATTTTGAATAGAAGTTTTATAGTATTAAAAAATAGATAGGAATCCCAGCTTTATGAGTTTGGGTAATCTTCTTAATCTCCCTTTGAGCTCAGTTTCTTATCAAATGGGAAATGTTATTATTATTGGTTATAATTAATGTAGGTTAAGAGGAAGATAAGGGATAGTCACAAATGTCTTTTATTAAAGAGGTAGAATGTGAACTGGATCTGAGACATGGAGTTAAGTTGAAGATGAAAAAAAAGGAGTCATGGAAATCTTTCACAGAAAAAGTGGGAAGCAAGGTGTATCCTTAAAAAGTGGGTAAAAATTAGGTAAGGGGGAATTCAGTGAAGATGTTTTAGAGAGTGGAAGCACTCAAGTCAAGTCACAAAGACACACAGCCAAAGCCAGAGGATAAAGAACCTCTATGCCAGACTGGGGACTTTGGATGCACTGACAGTGAGTCCTTTCTGAAGTTTTTGAATGAGGTGTTACCATGATAGACACAATTATTTTGGCAGTATTGCCAAACATTGAAATGAGAAAAAGGCCATTAGTAAAAATCATAAGAAAATCGGAAAACCTATGGTTAAGTCCCAAGGTCCAAAAAAATTGAAAAAAGAATAACTTATCCTCTAACAAAGATAAAGTTTCTGCCAAGTAGGTTGATGGCCTTAAACACGCAACCAAGCTCAAAATCCGTGAGCTCAAAAAGTTGGCTGCTTGATTAAATGTATATTTTATCTCAAAATTTAGCACTTTAGTTGACAGGGTCCAGGTCTTTAAATAGCAGTTTGCTCTAAAGGATGAGCTATATTTTCAAGAAATAGACTTTTCTTGAAAAAAGAAAAGTTGGGAGTCTAACTAGACTCTACTCTCTATTACAGTATAAGAATTTCGACAGAAAATGGAAAGGAAAATCCTCTGAAATATGTTTATCAGCAAATGACCTGATCAGCTATGATCCATCACAGGCAGATCATGGGTCTGTAAAACAGTACATCCCAGGAAGCAAGTTTAAATGGATTTGAGATTACTGACACTTTTTATTAAAGTTCCTTCATAACTCAGGGAAGGAAACTATGATACCCCAAATGTTGCACCTTTTAAAACTTCATAGGTTATCTTATTTAAAACAGAAAACTTTCTTATTTTAGGATTCTTTTAAACAGCTTAAGCCACTAAGGTTTAAAGGCAGAGCTGACAATTTTAAAAGGTTCTTTGAGGTTGTATGCCATTTTTAGAGCATTGAATGCTTCCTATCACAAACTTGATCAGTCTAAGGCAGTTCTCTTGATAGCCTCCTCAGCTACCAGACGGAATGATATAATATACCATTCCAAGACAAGGGGAGTCAATGAGAATAGCGGCCCAAAGCACACTCAAACTATACAGGGGGTTCTTACTTTAACACTAGTGAAATAGACGTTTGTTTTTACAGTCATCAACTTGGAAGCTTTTGTCTTTGGGCATAGCTAAATTAGAAAATGGTCCCTGTTTCTGGAGAAATACCCTGGTGGAGTCAGATTTTTCTAATTTGCAAAGCTTGGTTGACCTCAGTTCTTTGTATGACCTTAGATGTGAATCTTGAATACATCGTTTTCGGTAGTATTAATTAGTTTTACATACTTAAGCAGTATATGCAAATATATGGAAATCAATGTTCTTTTTTTATGTAACATAATATAAATATGCGTGCCCTAGATTCTTTGAAAACAGTTAAGCTTCTTTATTCAAGAGAAACTTTCACATTGGTCTTTCAATAGTAATGGGGAAAAAAAAAATCACCTGTAATGCTTTTAAGTAACCCCGTAACAATTCTAAGCCCTTCAAATAACTTTTGTAGAAGGCATCTTTCAATATTTGTTTTCTCAATTTTAGACTAGAATTTTATGCTTTGTTTTTATTAACTGGCTTTGATCATTGTCCTTGCCAGATTTCATCAGACAGGATAAAGACATCAGAAAGTTCAACTAAAATCACAAAGTGTAAAGACACTTAGATTTTCTTATTATCACAGACCTCTGGGGCTCTTTTTATTTCTTTTCACAAAGTTGATCCATCTTTATTTGTTGTATAGTCTGTTAAACAAAATGTCCTAAAGTAATTAAGACAAAATTAGTTTAATAAAAATGTTCAAGGAAGCACCTGACTAGGTAAATCCTGACATGGGTCTAAAGCAATATTTGAAAATAGTGGTTTATGTGTTATGGGAAAACTCTTTATTAACAAATGTTTTATATTTATATAACATATGGCACACAGAATAGAATCTTACTCCATACTCATGATGGTCACCTGAATCTTGGTTGTAATGGGTAAATTAGAGTTTATCCAGTCTTATCTATGACTATAACTGAAGGTATTAGTAACATTCTGATTATGGTAGAAAACATGAGTTAAAAATACACATGCACACAAGTGCACGCGCACCCACACACACACACACACACACACACACACACAAAGCATGGTATGGGCCTATAGGAATTTTCTATGTAGTTTCAATATGAAAACATAGAAACTAAAAATAATATGCAGAACAAGTTCAAGAATTACAACAATCTTCATTCCCTAGGAATACTCAGCCCCATGTAGCTAATGATAATCACTGTCCTGGTCTCATTTAGAAACTTTTATTCTTTCTATATATACTCCTGTTAGTATATGAATGAATATTTTCTAGTATCAGGATTTATGTATAAATTTCAAGGAATTTTGCCTCTTTCTGCAATTAATAATATTTTTCGTGTTATTCCATCTCCACCATCTGGAGTTCTGTTATAGTTTTTCCAGAAGTGAATCACATTCCCCTAAAACATTATTAAATAATGTCTGTTTCAACCGTTGTTGTTAATAGTGGGGTGTCTACTTTTTTACTGTTATTCTTTATTTCATAAAAAATTATACAATTCTTAGAAACAAGCAAAAAGGAATGGCATATACTTTTAATTTCATACTGATGCATTGTTTTATAAGCACATGGAATGATTAATTCTCTAGGAGAATGTACCTGTGCTTGGTTTTGCTGCTTATCTAATAGCCAGATATTGTGAAGTTGCATGTTAATTTTTAGATTTCTATCTAGTAGAAAATATAATTCCAAAAGTTATGGCTTTGAAGCTGTTAAATTGTTTAGTCTGAAGCTGCCTTCTTACATATTTTAAGTTTGACCTAAAGGTTTCTCTGTAGATCATGAACTATAACCTAAACGGACTTGTAAGCAGACTGTAGCTACTCTTGTGCTGATCACAGAGTTTGGGCCAATCAAAGTGGCCAACTGTTCAAATTATGTTCAAATAAGGCAAACGCCAAGCTGTAACCAATCTGGCTGTTTCTATACCTCACTTTCATTTTCTGTAGATCACTTTCCTTTTTCTGCCCATAAATCTTCTCCCACTATGTGGCTGCGCCTGGAGTCCCTGAGCCTACTCTGGCTTGGGAGGCTGTGTGATTCGTGAATAGTTCTCTGCTCAGTGAAACTATATTAAACTTAATTCAGCTAAAGTTTTTCTTTTAATAATGTCTTACAGCATACTAATCAGTTTTGTTTGTATGACCCTATTCGAAAATTCATACTTACATGAACTTCAGTTCTCAAAGTCTTTTGAAACCAGTTTTATCATTTTTCTCCTTTCATTCATTAATGTGTTCAATAAAATATCTGACATATATCATTTCCCTATTTGTATGAGTCATGTTTTAGCCCTTTGAAATTGCACTTTGATCATTTCATGCATTATTTCCACCCAAGCTGCCCCAAATTACACATTTTTGAATGCTTCATTCATACAAGAATGAATTCTCCTTTAAAAATATTCAAATATTCTAAACAAGCCTAAATCTAAAGCATAAATGTTTCCTCGTCTCTTCTCGAAACCTACCTTCTGCTACTAAGCCAGATCATTTCCCAATTTTAACCATAGCGATTAGTTTGATGTTTTTCAACTGCAGCATTTTCTATGCTTTTGCATGTATCCATATATGCCTATATTAACTTAAATTGTAATAAACTGTATGAAATAGACTGCCCTATACGTTTTGATAATCCTTCCATTTTATTCCTCATTCTTGACTGCTGCATAATGTTCTGTGGTAATAAATGTCATAATTTGTTTAAACTTTCATCTATTAAGATGAATTTAGGCTACTTCCAATGTTTCATTATAATAAACGATGCCTGAATGAACGTTCTTATAAATATTTCCCTGTCCTTATTTATAAATATATCTTTAGGGTGAAGATCACAAATTGTAATTGCTAGATCATTTGCAATTTTAAATAAGAAAATGTATTTTCAAATGACCCTGCAAAAGAGCTCCATCTTACATTCCCATAAGCAGTTAACCACACCAATAAATACTTAAAATATGAATATAATATTTTTCAGCCCTTCAGTGAGATAATTCAATGGAATAGTATTTTTCAGGCACGAGATTCTGAAATCATCAAGGAAGAGGAAAATAGTGTATAGAAAAAAGAAAACCTCTAAAAATGTATCTGGTTTGCATACACAACACTACAGACATTTTTTAAATCAGTTTCTTTAAATTTTCCTTAATATATTTATTTTAAATATTGTGATGTTGTTTAATTCTTAAAAGGAAATACAGAAAAGCACACTTTTTTATAGTTTTTTTCTTACAATAAACTTAGAAGAATTGTATCTTAGTCTGTTTATATCACTATAACTAAATACCATAGACTAGGTAGTTTATAAATAATATAAATTTATTTCTCACAGTTTTGGAGACTGGGAAGTCCAAGACAAGGCATGAGCAGATTTAGAGTCTGCCTGAGGGCAAATTTTCTGGTTTATAGGTGGTGGCTTCATACTGTATTCTCATGTGGTGGAAGTGGGAACCAGATCCCTTGACCCTGTTTTATAAGGGGCTAATGCCATTCATGAGGGCTCTCCCTTAAGATTTAATCCCGTCCCAAAGGTCACACTTCCTAATACTATCACCTTGGATTTAGATTTTACCATAAATTTGAGGAAGACACAAATATTCAGACCGTAGTGTATTATATATTTTGCTTGAGACACAAGCTCATTGAGCTGATAGGTACAATTTAAATTTAAATTTTCTACCTTTCTATTTTATATAAACTATTTGGGAAATAGTGAAGTTTTTATAAGTTAAAATTGTGTCTTATGATATTCTGCACTGCAGCAAATTGATCTTTTAAAAATGTAAATCAGATCACATTTCTTCACTCTATTTACCATGGTATTGGTCATGCCCCACTATAATTTAAGATTTCCAGAAAGAAAAGTGTGTGACACACAGAAAATACTGGGTTACCTGAATAAATCAACAAGTGGTTAGTCTGTCAATGTTCTATGGATACTTTTAAAAGTGTGAAATCTCAGCAGGGTGCGGTGGCTCATGCCTGTAATCCCAGCACCTTGGGAGGACGAGGTGGGTGGATCACAAGGTCAGGAGATCGAGACCATCCTGGCTAACACGGTGAAACCCCATCTCTACTAAAAATACAAAAAAAAAAAAAAAAAAAAAAAGTGAAATCTCTATTTGTTTCGAAATACATTGCATATCAACCTACTAGTGTAGACATCTCAATTGTGTTATTGCAATATTTGATCTGCTTGTTCCTTTCTCAGTCTATTTGATCTGTTGGCTTCTGACACAGGTGTGTTGAAATATCTTGCTCTGGTTTTGGATTTGCCATTTTATCAGGTGTCGCTTTTTAAATTTTAAAGTACTTTTTAAGAGATTTTTTTAATGTGCACAAAAGTTGGGGACCATTGCCTTATTTTGGTATACTGCTGTCCCTAAATATATACATTATGTCTCTTTATAACATTTAGGGAGTTTTGCCTTGAATCAGGTTTTGAAATTTTTTGTTTTATTCTGTTTTTATTTAATCTGAGCAATTTTGGTTTTAAAACATTAAAAATTTTAGTGAGTACTAATAGGTATCTTTACCCCAGCAAATACATTCTCTGTGTTTTCTAGTTGACATGCTTGATTTTTATTATCTTGTTTCTCTTTCCTATCTTTTGTTAGAATGGTTGAGTGTTCATTATACTGATTTTCCATTTTAGTTGTTTGAATGGTACAGCTGCTTCTTCTAATCTCTCACTATGTATTTCTAAATCTAAATACCTAACACACTTAATCAACTTTTAATTTTCAAACATCAAATGTTAGTGAGTACCCACAATTATCTCCTACCAAGACAAGATTTATGAAATGCTTTCACTTGCTTTGGCTTTTTTACATACTCAATCTATAGACAGTGGTAGATATTATATGAATATTTCATTTTATATTGTGAGATTTTTTGTTTATAATCAATATTTATTTATATTATATCTCTGGGACTCAATTTCTTTATGATACTTTGGCAGACATATTGTGTTTGTGGCTTAGCATCTAAATTCACTGAGCTAAATCACAGGCATTATTTTAATTATCTCCTCTGTTTTTTTTTTCTGATCATATTTATTTGAATTTTCTTTATGTTAACTGTAGATTTGATGAATTCTCACTTTTTCAAGTCTAAATAATAGCAACTTAATTATATAAAGCACATACTTTAAAAAAGGTCTAAGAGAAATGGCCAGAGGTGTCACACAAAAAACTATTCAATGGCAAACTCAAGAGTTAGGCGTAGCAATCTCTCTATTTAAGATAGTACTAAGGTTCATTTCTAGTCCAATTGGCATGGAAACTAGCGTAGTTATTTTTGCTTCTTAAACACATTCCAATTTTTCTGTATGCATAGTTTTTCTTTTGCTTTACCCTAACTATCATTATGAATTCAATCAACAAAGTAGATACCTGCTTAGATATTTCAAGTAGAAAGATAATCAGGATACAAAATTTTTGGAAATAGCAAGAAGATGGGGTTGCGTTACTCAGATCAGGAACTGTAGTAAGTTATGAGTTCTACCACCTAAGTCAGCACTTCTCTGAGGCTACCATGTCCAGAGTCTGCGATTAGCAGCTACAGGAGTTCATGTTCATCGCTGTTGTGTCTTTAAGAATTCAAACTGGGCTTTTCTATTGTCGACATTGGCATTGGAGAGACAGAAAAAGAACCCAACTTTTTGTCTTTTAATTTCATGTGAACGTCTCCCAGTGACAGAACCTAAACCAGAACTCCGGCATCAAATGTGTCTGAGAAATGCAGTTTCTTAGATTCTAGCCCTTGGAATACAGTGAAGTACAGAAAATGTCAGAAATAATGCTATGACATCGAAAGAAAATTTTGCTTATCTGAAGGATAGGGGATATCTTTTTCCTTATCTCTTCCAGTTTATACTTGTTTATTCTCTGCATCCATGTTAAACGCCACTGCTTCCATGAAGTCATGTCATATTCCTAATATGATGCAAGCTCAGTGTTCTTTAAACTCCCTAGAGTATAATGCATACCTATTATTGTATTTGACATATTCTTTGTATTATAGTAGTTTTGTAGCATCTAATCTCTTCTCTCACTAGTCTGTGATTTGGTATGGAAAATCCCATACTAGATTTAACATAGGATTTAATGTGAGGATAAAAATCATGAATTCAGATTTCTTTGTTTTCTGCTGATCTGAAATAGGTTTATATGCACTCATTGATGAATGCTTAGCTAGGGGGAAAGAACTTCGTTAATTTCTGCTTTTCAAAACACCATCGAGATGCTCTTTTGACTAGACATGTCAAGTGAAATTGTTCTACTAGGCTTCAGTATCTCAGATCATGACAAATCATGACATTCTGTTATTGTGTTTAATACTGATAAGATATGTAAATGAATAATAAGCCAGAAATACATCCAATGAAAATAACTTAGTAGCACAATACTTTTTTGAGTAGTTCGTGAAGGAAAGGATTACATAGGAAGAATATAATTATGTAAGTTTTGAAGACAAAGAAATGAATTTCCTACCATGTAAACTTAGTAATTCACTATATCTTTCTGAGATCTCTTTTCTGTCTAAAATATGAAAAATAATTGAGAATTAAATGAAATAATACACATGATAGCATTTTGCAAATTGTCTTACAACTTTTTGATTGCTATTATAACAAGTATTATTACTACTTAACAATTATTAACTTCTTCCTGCATTCCAGGCACAGACAGAGGCACTTTACCACGATTAACTCATTTAGTCCGTATAAAAATCTTATAATCTATGTTCTATTAAGTTTTCCATTTTATAGATAAAGAAACCAAAGTTTAGAGAGCTCAAATAACTTGTGCAAAGTTTCTCAAGACACTGGTGATTGAGTTATGGAAAAAATCATAATTATCTCTGGAGAAGATTATGCTTAATCATTATCTGATACAGTGAAGCAAAACTTTTATCCAATAGTAGTAGGAACAAGAAATAGTAAATTAATTGAAACATGGAATAAAATGGGAATCGTAAAAATATATTTAACATTTTTAAACAAAAAACATGCATATTTTGCCAATCTTTTAATAGTTCTGAATCACTTTCTTCCCTAAAACACAAATATATTATTTATCTACCATTTTTAATTTTTATGTATTTAATTTGGAGTGAGGAGTTAGACAATTGCAGTTATCTGAGTGCAGAATGTCTCTTTGTCTGTCCAGTAAAGCGTTGTGATGATGGAAAGGTTTTATATCTGTGCCGTTCAATTTGGTAGCCACGAGCTCTACGTGCCTAGAAATCACTGAGCAATTTAGGAACTGAATTTTTATTTTATTCTAATTCTTTTGAATTTGACAAGAGCCACATGTGGTTATTGGCTATTGGCTATTGTATTCAACAGTAAAGCTCTAGATCTGTATGTTTCCAACTAATCCCTCCCCAACCCCAAATAATTTACCGTTTCATTGTTTACATCTAAATTCAGTAGCACTTTGAAGAGTTATAAGACTTACCGGCTTATGCCAAAGCACTTGAGTTTTTCATGGGAAAAATACCAACCATTTTTTCACTCTCTTTTTTCTTTCAGTTCATGCAATAATTAATATGTTTACCTAATTTCTATAGAAAGTTCTTATGGTGTAAAAGATGGTGGAACAATGTTTCTAACTCATGGAAAAGAGGCAACTCAACTGGTAGAAGCAAAAGTACATGTAGCAGAGGCAGTGCAATGGCTACAGATATGAAGTGTTGCTGTGAGCATTTGGAAGTATATTTTACAGAAGGAAAAAAGTGTGCCTGATATTGGGTTAATGGATTAAATGGAGATCAATTAAACCAGCCTTACTATACTATGATTATTACTGTAGAGCACACACCCTCAGCAAAAATTAAAGAAAGTGTTATATACAATAAAATAACATGATAGTATAAAAATCATTTACACACAAAAATGTACTTTCACATACAATACAGTTAATAAAAAGTATAAAGTCAAAATATTACAAAGAAGAAAAGGGAATTCAGATTTTTTAAACAGCTATTTTCTTAGTTGTGGAAATCTCATTTGAAAACATATTACATGAGCCATCTCATTCTAAGTGTGGCCACACTGATACGAAAGAGAAAAATCCTACTGATGTGCTTCATAAAAAATTCCCTAACGCTGCCTGCTGAGTTGCTGTGAGGAAATGACTGGCTCAAAATGAATCCCAGGTAGCTCTTTCCCTCCATCCTGAAAGTGCCCTCTCTCAGTTACTACACCTGCAGAAACAGGTGTAGCCAGGTTATAAAAGGCAGCTTGATTGGTTATGTGCCAGATCAAAGTACAGTGTACATTTGAAAATAGAAAAATGTCTGGAAAATAGGAGGCTTAAATGAATGTTACCCTGGGGACAGTAATAACAGATGTGCTGACAATTTATGAATATTTCACTATAAATGCTCTCTTCTTCTATTAAATAAGGAATTACGTAGTGCCAGACACCATATCACAATGCCTGATATTTATTTAGAATAACTTGCAATAACTGAAATTATCTGAAAAATAAGACTCAGGAACATGTGTTTGTTGGATGGATTCAGCTTTTTTAGGTAAGAAACACTTATGTATCTACATAAGGATGTACCCATCCACTAAATAGATATTTAAACAAAAAATATGTAATAAATATCAACACATTCACACAGCATGCACACTCATAGACAGTTATAGACTGGGATATTGTTTTTGGTGGTCCATTGCCTCTATTTTTACCATTAAATACATTTGATGAAGAGTGACCTTTAAAACTTTTGAGAGAGAGGAGTTGCTAACATTTGCTTGGGGCACAGCACAGACGGGTCTTCACTAAACTTCTCCAAAAAGCTCCACTAACTAGATTGTGCTTTATGTCTAGGACTGCATACAAATAGGCCATAACAAGAGAGAGTCATGAAGCGCTTCCTTTCTAACACCTCTTCTCCAGCAATACAAATCAAATCTGAATATGAAATCTGTACTACTATGAGTGTTATTTTATCAAATTAACAGGGGCTGTAGAGTGTTCAGAATTGTCTAACATAAGTGTTTGATGGACTGATTCTGGAGTATGGAAAGTAAAAAATAGTCATTCCAAAACACTCATAAAATAGATCATAATGGATTCAAAGGAAATATCATAGACCGTTACGTTCTCAAAATTAGCAGCCTCACCAAAACATTCCAAATAACTTTGAGGGGACCTTTGAACATCACATGAGCTTCCATAATTAGAATGCAATTTAAATAGAAGACTAATACCTTTAGTTAAAAAACCTCCAAATACACAATGCATATTGTTTTGAAATACTACTTCCTTTGTGCTTTTCTTGAAGGACAGAAAAGATTGGATTGTTGAGAATTGAGGAGCCAGTTCCCCAAGGAAGGCTGATAATACACAATTGGCACTTTAGCATGAATAATAGATTTGATTTTGACTATTATTTTAAGTATTTGGAGAAATAAGGAAATTCATGAAGATAGAGCAACATGTTGATAATAAACCAAGAGTTGGAATTATACAAAAGACAAAAACTAAGGTTGAAATTCCACTCCTGTCTCACACTGCAGTGACATGATCCAACTTTGTATGGTTTGTTGCTTTGCATGACAAACTCATTTAAATGAAGATTTTTAAAAAAACTGTGATTATCTAGCCAAAAGACAGACTATGAGGCAGAAGGAGGTAAACACCGTCAAGATAAACACCATCAAGAGAATACTTGGTGTGGTAAACATTCATATAGGCTGTAGAAAAAATAATCCTCTCAAAATCATTGGTTAAATTTTCTTCCGTTTCAAATCCAATGCCAACCCAGTCTTAGCACTCAGAAGTGTGAAGGATTTATGTTAAGAGTTTTATGAAACATATTATTATTATTTTAGAAGATTTACCAAAATAAATACAAGGCCAAAACCTGACTTTTTTCCTACACTTAGTAAAAATAATGCAACTATTTCTTATTACGGCTGTTAAATTATTTAGCCCCCTCCAAAATCTAATATGTATAGGTCAGCTTTATGGTTAATAACAACAATGATGACAAAAAAACCCAGATTTACATTTTGTTGAAAGGAATTTTCCCAAGATTCCAGTCACATTATTCATTTATTTATTTTTCCTTATTTTTTGTCTTGTTTTGTTTATAATAGTAGAAATCTCACAGCTTGATAAATTACATGTCGGAATAAGCTTGCTTATTTTTCAGGGGCTTGCATGTTTCATTTAAAAGATATTTTCTTTTAGTCTTTTTTGTTGTTGTTTTTGGTCACTTGGATGTATTGACAGGAAAGCAAAGACATAAAAACCTTTTGGTCAATTTATAATATCTATTTGATGTCCTTATTTAAAAATACAATAGGGCTTCCTAGATTGTTATGTATTATTATGTAATATCAAAGAAACACATGTTTATCTTGCCTTCAAAAAATAAAATGATTTTCCATTGTAAATAACTTTCTGTGTACTGGAAATCACAAATATGCACAGCCCTGAAAGTAAATATTATTTAGGTAAATAAAGAAACTTGAAGTCAAGGGATGGGCACAAACTTTAAATGTAGCACTAATTTCAATACTAAGTTTTACTTTTTTATAATTTCAGTTAATTAAGCGTGCTATATTGCTAGCATTTATGACTTTTTTCAATATTGTCTCTTAAAATATAATCATTGGATATGTCAAAGTATTTGTATCTGAGAAGAGCAGTATGTATTATGTAGGAACTGTGTGCTTACGATTCTGCAATAATGAGCCCATAAATAACAGATTTACTAATCTTAGAAGTAAATAAAAGAAAAATATGTAATGCACCTTTTAAAAAAGAATCTTGTTTGAAAAAATAATTTGTCTCCTATTAGAAATATTAATTAGCTACAAGAATGGTCTGAAGTCGTCTAACAAAATTGTTGTAGAGAAAGACCATCATCATTATGCTAATAACTACCACTAAAATAGTGGGAAATGTGGATATGAGTGATTTAGTAGGAAACAAACTCATTTATAGCCAAACTGAAATGAAACTAATACAGTTTTGATGGCTATTATTGAATTACAGGCCATTTATGAAATTGCAGAAATATGTTTCAGAGCCTACACAGTATACTTCTTGTTCTAGCCGTATATATAATGACCCCACTTTCTCCTCTGTAGCTTTCAGTTTGAAGCCCTAGGGAGAAAGTGACAAAGTAAGAACCAGATGCTTCGTTGACATTATAGAGTAGGCAAATTGCAGCTTGCAGCAAGAATTTCGGCTGGGTTTATGCAGTTATCATTCTAATTCAACAAATAGTAATCCATGTTGTTTAGGAGCCTAGTACTGTGCAAGACAAATTAAATTAGAATGAAAAAGAAACTCTGCAAATATATGTGTGTGAATGTGAGTGTGTGTGTATATTATATATATATGTGTGTGTGTACACCCACACATTCACATACAATTCTTATTAGAATTTTTCTCTTCCTTCATGAAATAGGTCATTTCAGTTTCTATAACTATTTGGTTCACAGAGGTTAGGTCTGAAATAGCTGGAGACACTGACTCAGAGTGATTTCAAAAGGCTTCAGAGGTTCAGTCTGCTTTTTCAAGGATTTGACTAATAATAGATTGACAGTATCTTTTTTATAACTATAACTTGCTATTATTTATTCAAATATCATTCAGTGAATATTTATCTTGCCCTGCCTGCATGAAAGGGGCCACATCAAACACTGAGGTTGAGTTTGGAATGAGGCAGACATGATCCCAGATCCTATGGGGCTAGCAGCTTTATTTCTGTATCTGATGGTGTCTACTTTAAGCAAGAAAAATAAACCTCTTAACTCATTAAATTGGTATCACCTTAAAATTTGATATCTTTTTAAATACATAAATTATAAGTAAGAAAGTTTGAGCCAGAAGACTCTTAAATTCTAAAATAATCAGAACCTAAATTTTATGTTATCCAAACCTAGGCATTTGAGCACATAATATATGCATTGCATGTATTAGATGTGGAGAACACAATAATAAAATAATAATTCTCAGTTTACAAAGCCTCATTTAATTCTAGTAAAAATTTTGAAGTTTATAGATATAAATATTGAGCCGAATAACATTTTGAATTAAACCTAAAATTGCAACATGTAGAGGAACTTAGTGAAGCTTGGTTTGTTGTCTTCTGTATTTCTTTTTATTGCTAGCTTCTGATCAAGGTCTTTTTTTCCTCCTTCAGTACTCCTTTCTTTCAACCAGACCCTGTCTTAGTCTTTTCAGGCTGCTATAACAAATATACCCTAAACTGGGTGGCTTCTAAATAACGGAAATATATTTCTCATGGTTCTGGGAGTTGGTAAGTCCAAGGTCAGGGTGCCAGCACATTCAGTGTCTTGGAAAGGCCCATTTGCTGGTTAATAGATGACCTTCTCCCTGAGTCCTTACATGGTATTGAGTGATGGTTCTCCCTGGGGCTTCTTTATAAGGACACTAATCCCCATTCATGAGGTCTCTGCCTTCATGACCAAATCTTCTCTCCAAAGGGCTTCTAATACCATCACTTTGGTGGTTAGGATTCAACATAGGCGTTTTGGAGGACACAAGTAATGAGACCATAGCAGACCCCAATATTGAGGCCTGGTGTGCGAGGCCTTGCTGGAATGGAGGAGCATGTGCTTGGTATGTTTGAGGACTTGTCTGTCCATCAGTCAGGGGTAATATTCAAGTACCTTTTTTCTTTATGCTGTGTGTACTCCTGTTTAATTGAAGTTAAATATTATGATTTTAGCAAGACAGCCCGGGAATAAAACCTTTTTCCTGTCCCATTAAAAAGAAACAGAACATGTGAGATAAACAGGTTTATCCTTTCCTCCTTTACTTTTCAGTTCTTCTGTGTGCTCTGTAGCACTTCAGTGACACTCAAGTCTATGCTACTGACTGATAACACGATGAGAATTGCTTGCCAGTGTCAAAAGACAAAATTACAACAAATTTACTTTAAAGATTTCATTGACTTTTATTAGCAATTCTAAAATCAGGCAACACCTCTGTATAAAATGGAATGGGTTTTCCAATGAGCTGGACAGAGGAGTTTGGCTTTATAGGCAGAAAAGAGCTGAAGAAAGCAGAAACAGGGAACACAAAGCAGATTGGTTAGTATCAGGTTACTTCAGGTTACTTTCCTTGTAAAGGTTAAAACAGAGGAGACTTCTTAACATGTTGACTCAAATAGGTCTATTTGGGGGTTTGGCTATTATTTCTCTTCTGATTTCTTGAAAGATCAGATAAACAAAGTTTGGTAATGTAGAACTTTAACACAAGTGACTCCATTTTGGTTTGGTCTGTTAGGGCCTGGGCGAGGAGCTCAGTCCAAATCAATGACCTCCTACAAGTGTTATTTGATATCAGTCTCTGCAATAGCCATAGTATTATGTTTACTACAGATAGAAAGTATTCTCTGTGTGTTCCTTTTACATATGACTTTTTTACATTAAAAATTATAGTTTGTACTATACTTCATACTCTCTTTCAAATGGATAACAGTGTCTATTGTTTAGTGACTTGGCTAAATAGTCATCCAGCCTTCGTGTTCCACTCTACCTTTCTGCTATGCTAACAAAGATCAGGATTTCACTCAAAAGAAAACCTTCACTACCAGTGGCATGTATTTAAAAGAAACAAACACTATAGCCTTGTAACTCAAGTATATGAAACTTAAATTGTTTACCAAGATTTAGAGAAATAGTTTCCAAGCAGATACGTTACACATGAGAAAACAACCGTTTATAATAGATACAAATTGGATGACAATGTTAAGTGGGTCTTGCTGAAATTCTTGAGAGAAATTTCAGTAACAAAATATTCATTTATGCCCTCAAAGCATATATATGCTTTTTATTTGTCAAGAACTAAATACGCTTAAATTCAACTCCCTGCCCTCTGAGAGCTCACAGTCTAGTTAAGAATATGTTATATATGCAGCATTTTATGTATGCTTACTTTTAAAGAGGTCCTGGGAGCACTGATTTGAGGCTACCATCTCAGCTTGGAGCTTTTAATTAGTGAGTTGACATCTGTTGGTTTTGCCTAAATCACATGTCCCTTTAAGGATACTCCCAATTTTCTTTTGAGGTAATTCCCTTTATCCACTGCATGTAGTCTATGGGGAATGCTAATCGGGATTTTGTGTGTGTGTGTGTTGTTTGAACAAGAGATAAAAATGAATACATAGACAACCATTTAGTAAAAAAAATAGGAATGATACATTATGTATGCTTGTTTAAAAATGAATAAAGTATCTTTGGAAAGAATCATGAGTCATGAGTGTCTTCTATCAGTGTTTGCTTCAAGGGGATAAAACTGGGTGGCTAGAGAACAGGGATGAGTAAGAGACTTATTTTTTTCTGAATAGTATTTTGCACATTTTAAATTTTTTAAAGATGTGTATGTATAACCTATTCAAAAATATTTTTAATAAATATATATCAAAGCCAAAACAAAACGAAAACATCATGAAGGCTTGAGAGGACATGAGAGGTTCAAGAAAGACTTTGTAAGTATTAGTTTGAACCATATGGGATTGCTAAGACTTGATTATTTTCTCTTCAAGACCCTGTAATTTATTATGGTTAACAAAAAATTATACTTTTATTTGAACAGTAGGCCGAGGTGGAAAGGTAAAAGGAGAGAGAATATAGTCAAGCTAATGAGTTAGTTTTTCTTACCAATTACTTATAGCCTTCTGTTGTTTTGCTTTGTTTATCCTAGTTTGTTAAACTCCATCTCTGTTTAATTATCTGGAACTTCTACTTTTAGCTTTAAGGTAATCCAAGATGGTTCATCACCCTAAGTAATACAAGTAATAAGTGACAGAACCAGGTTTTAGACCCAGGTATTTCTGCCTTGAAAGCCGGTGTTTACTCAATTAGGCCACCCTGCCTTGGGACCCATAGTGGAATCACAGGTGTTTTGAATCCCGGACAAGACCTTATTTCAATCTTATTAATCTTTGACAAATCATTTAATCTTGCATATGCCTCATTTCTTTAGCCTTAAAATTTGATAATATTCCTTATTCTGCTCACCTCCTACTGGTTATAAAACTGAAATAAAAATGTATGTGGGAGCACTTTATGAACTGTAAGATTTATCCAAATGTATACAGTTATTATAGGTTATCAGAATTATAATCCAGACTGGAAGAGCAGCAGCAATATGTGGAAAGAAACAACAGAGTGTGGATAAAGGAAGAATAAGAAATTAAATAAGAATGTGAGTAATGTATTTTATTTTTAACAAACAACATACTTTGGGGTGCTGAGGCAGGAGGATCACTTGAGCACAGGAGTTTGCAACAAGCCTAGTCAACGCAGCGAGACCTCGTCTCTACAAAAGAAAAACTAAAAAATTAGTTGGGCATGGTGGCAACGCACTTGTAGTCCCAGCTACTAGAGAGGTAGAGGAAGGAGGATTGCTTGAGGCTCCATAATCGCACCACTGCACTCCAGTCTGTGTGTTGGAGTGAGACACTGTCCCAAACAAGCAAACAAAAATGACAATAAATACCAGGGAAGAAATACATGAAACATATACCACTTATTCCTAAATAAACAAGCCAATTATTATTCTGAAGGTGTTTAAAGAAATTAGTGGTAATAATATTTGTCACTTCGAAACAACTGGCCTTTATTTTATGCAAAACATTGAATAAAAATGAGCATTCTGAGTGTAATCAAAGACTACAAATTTTATAAAGTTAATCTGGTGGAAATAGATTTCAACAAAGAGCATTAACAAAGGCTTTCTCTTTTGCCTCTTACAACACATTTGGAATGATAAAATGGCAAATATAAGCACAATCATTTTAAGATGAAATAACACATCTGTCAGCAAAAGACTTGAACAACTAGTCATTATACTTTTTTCCAGATTCTTTCAACCAAAGAGCCAAAAGGACCAGTAATCACTAGGCCTATGGGACAGGAGTCTGCTGCTACCCTGGAACAGGAGCAAGCCCCAGCTGCAGCCGTCCCTGCAGGTTAGAAGGCCCAGGAATTAACTATAATACATGCAGCTGCAACACTTGGGGCTAGAGACTCAGCTACAAAACCCTTGGGAGATGCTTGCCTTTGTCTGGCCTTGGGCTCCAAGGTAGCATTCTTGATATTAATCACCCAGAAAGACAAAGCAGCAGCAGCTGTAGAAGACGAGATGGCAGCCGCAGTGACAGTTCTCTGACCTACGTTATGGCTCAAAAATGTATTTTTACCTATGATCCACTGACTGTAACAAACCCTGTTTGCTGTACCCATCATTTCTAAAATGATATCAAAGGCTAATTAGGGCTCCCTCTCTGAATATAGCACAGGTTTCTCCTACGTTTGAGTGTTAACTGTAGTTATCCAGTGCTTCACTTGGATTCACCAAAGTGTTAGTAGCAGTGGTAATGCAGACAAACTTTCTGATTTTACAGAATATAATGTCTTTGGGTATTGTAATAATTACAGGTAGAATTCTTTGAATGCTTTTTTTTTTTTTTCTTTTTGTGGGGACGGGGATATTGCTGTCTTGCCCAGGCTGGTCTTGAAATCCTGGACTCAATGGATCCTGTAGCCTCTGTCTCCCGAAGTGCTAATATTACAGATATGAGCCACCACACCAAGCCTTTGAATGCTTTCTTTGTGTTAGGCCTGGTTCTAAGCCCTTTGAAAGCATTACTTGTTTTACCACATTCCAGCTGTATAAAGTAGGTATATTACTATTCCTGTTGTTCAGATGAGGAAACTGAATGAGGCACATTGAGAGTAAATTGAGAAAGCCTTAAACACATTTTATCCAGCTGCAGAGACTGCAGCCTTAACCACTACATTTTGCTGCCTCTCTTTATACTTGAAAACTGGTTAATAGTAATAAAATCATATTCACTATATTGACAATGGAGAAATTGCTCCTAAATGAGAAGAATATTCCATGTATGTGTCTCTTCATGTTGCTCATTGTATATTATCTTCCCTTACTGAAGGCCTACTGAGTAAGCTGACAGCATTTGCTGAAGGCATATGGCAAAAATAGGCAACAAAGTATAAATTTTTGAAATAATTTTTATTGTATATAAATAAATATACATATTTAAAGTATCAAGTAGTCATTTTGGCAAACCTCAGAACTTTGTTGAGCATTTTTACACATATTACATAATTTGCTACTCTTTCTATTTTGAATTACATGGTGTAGGGCTCCAGCATTTTTTTCTGGTAACTATAGAGTATAAATGCCTTAAATAAGATGTTATCTCATTAAAATGCCAAGCTGAAATTTCTAGTGATTTTTAAGAACAATAAGCATAATCTTTTTTCTCCTTAAATGCCATCATGTTCATTTCAGAATAATACTAGTTTTATTTCCTAGACTTTCGTATTATGAAGAAAGAAACTTTCTTGTGTACCATTTGTCAAATTGAAAAAAATGATCAGGAAAATTAAGTCTATGTTATATATTACTACATTTTTACTATTTGTGATATTTCCTCAATATAGAAACTTAATTAAGTAAAAATAATGAACATGAAGGGCAATTTCAGGACTATAATGGTTGCTTGGGAAAATCTGATGGTTTTGCAAAAGCTGAGCCCAATAAATCTGTATCAGTCAGTGATCCCCAGGAAATGTCCTGCACTGAAGTCATTACTGCTTCTCAGAAAAATGCATGCTTCTGGATTTATTTCAAAATTATACATTTGTTTTTATGGCTGATGCCATTTTAATTGCTTCTGCAGAATATTTGTGGATAATAAATGTCAAATATATTGGCCAATCACATTGATCAAGTTGCCTTTTGAATTCCTTTTGACTTAAAATCATATACCAGATTTCTTCATTAAAATTCAAAAGAAGGAAAAGAGTAATTAGATATGTTATTTGTTAAAATTCAATCCATAAAGAATGTTCATTTTCTGTTGGAAGAACAGAGCCCATTTAGTTGAACTCTACATTCCACTGACTTAAAATATTACAAATAACTTTTTAACGTGCTTTTCCCCAAACTTGCCCTATTTATTAAACTCTAATATAGACAGCTGAAAATCTGTTGTAAGTCCTTGGAAACCCACTTCAAATATTTAACATATTAAATATTGTTAATGATCTTGTAATTGCCATGACGCTTTTGATTATTATTTTCTGTCACCCACTGATCAATTTGTTTAAACATTTATTGAAAGTATGTCCGATGGTAAAAATTATCATGGTACAGGTCAACCAATCATACTATTAAGAATCCAATTTATTATTTAAGAATCATTTGAAATAGAAAACCAATACCCTGCTTGCCCCTTCCTAACTGCTGCAATTTACGGGACTCATTGCTTCATAGTTAATGTGAACATTTTCATATATGTCTTGATTTTTTAAGCTTTTGCTTTTGTATGTCTGTCAGTGAAAGGGAAGATAAGGGTTGACGTTTTTACCTTTTTTTTTTTTTTAAATGCAGACTCAGTACCCACTACCATTCTTTGTACATAGTATATCTTTAAAATATTTTTTAAATGAAGTGAGGGTTACCCTTCTGCTTTTACAATACCTATTGCAATGAATGTTAATTCCTTCAGGGTACTCGTTACATTTGTGACAGATTATTAAAACAGTTAATAAGAGCTTGCAAAATCCTGTTGTATTATGTCAGATGTTCTTCTATCACAGTCATCTCAGGCTGAAATCATATTTCTGTGTTTTCTACAGCCTCTCAGCTGCTACTAGACCATGTAGGAAAGACCAGCAGGAGATGTTTTTGTCTAAGTCTGGATTGGTCTCAGTGAGCATTAATGTATTGGAATTGGTGATCCTCTACACCTGGCACCTGTGGAACCAGAATTTTCTATGAAATAGGACTCTAAAATTTTTATGCCCTTGTTTAATTTATAGTTTGTCCCTAGAGAAATGGCACACACATTAGAAAAAGGAAGAAGGAATTTGTCAAAAATAGAGTGTGCCTCTTTCCAATTGTAAGAAACTTATTCAAGAAAACCTTCTCAAATAAAGGAGTAGACCAAAGACTAATAGGTTTGAATGTCATTGAGTGAGAATGGATTACATAAAGGATATGTTTTACATGGTTTTAAGAATCCTGACTTGAGAAATATTTCAGATAGTTTTATAAAATATGTCCTTGGTTTTTCCCATAGTAATAATTTTTATGTATACAGAAAAGAGGATTAGGGGTCAACTGGGGCAATAGGAGCAACCAGGGAATGACTGGGGAAGAAAACTGAAGGGTGAGAAACAGCTGGAGTGTACATTATGCTGGGGCAGCTCTTTGATGCAATCATTTGGCAAGGACTACAAACCTCCTGAGAGGGAGAAAATAGTTAAACGTTTGTAGAAAATATATAGCTCATCTGTCTCCAATTTATTTATGCAGCTAGCCATATATATCCATATATGTGGCATGAAATTAGGCACATCCTAATGGATAAGAAGAGATTCAATGATAGTTTTGTTTTCAAATTTACTTATTTGAAATATTTTAATGACATAAACTAAGAATATATTTTCGCATATATTTATGCATATATGTGTATACCTCTCTTTCTAAAATATTTTGACTTTTTATATTGCATTTATTAAAAATTCTGTGTCTGGATGTGGTGGCTCATGCCTGTAATCACAGCACTTTGGGAGGCCAAGGTGAGAGCATCACTTGAGCCCAGGAGTTCGAGACCAGCCTGGGCAACATAGAGAGACCCCATCTCTAGAAAAAATACAAAAATTAGCCCTCATTGTGGCACACACCTGGTCTGTAGTCTTATCTACTCAGGAGGCTGAGGCAGGAGGATCAATTGAGCCAAAGAGTTCAAGGTTGCAGTGAGCTATGATTCCGCCACTGCTACAGCCTGGGTGACAGAGCAAGACCATTTGTTAAAAAAAAAATAAATAAATAAAACAATTCTTATTTCTCCAAACCCAAAGACACAAATTAAAAAACAATATAGGACATAGGACATGTGATTGAACCCAAGTTTGATGCAAAATTTAGTGAAAGCAATCTTAGCAAAAGAAGGAGATAGAGGACAAAAGAAAGGAGAGGGAGAAATAGGAGAAAACGAAAATGCCTTAACAGAACTTCACCTGGTTTTTAAACTTTGGTCTTATTTGTTATAATCATAATCAATAGTTGAACTCTGTATGTTACTGTCCTTTTATTAATAATTACTTGGATATTTTATAGTGTTTGCTCCTGAGATTCTGTAACTTATAATTTATTTTTTATTATTTATTATTTTTTTGAGACAGGGTCTCACTCTGTTACCCAGGCTGGAGTGCAGTGGCATGATCACTACATGCAGCAATGCCGAACTTCTGGGCTCAAACAGTCTTCCTGACTCAGCCTCTAGAGGCGCTAAGACTACAGGTGTGTACCACCATGCCTGACTAATTTTTTAAAAAAATTTTTGTACAGATGGTTTCTCATTATATTGCCCAGGCTAGTCTTGAATCCTAGCCCCAAATGGTCCTCTGGCCTTGGCTTCTCAAAATGCTGAGATTACTGGCGTAAGCCAACACTCATGGACAATTCTTTACCCTCTATTTTTTTTTTTTCTCAATTACATGACTGTGTAAGCGTACACTATATTCGGGGTCCATGAAATATAGTCATATTCTGATTTTTCTGAAGACCAGAAAGGACATAATATGTATTACATACATACTATATGTACTATACCAATACTTAATATAATACCTGGCATATAGAATATACTCAAAATATCTATTTTCACATGGAGTAGAAGAATGGGTTAAAATTTACTAAATTTATTAGCCCACTATATTGAAGCCTTACCACACCGCTACTTCCAGCTCTGGAGCTCATATCTCTTCCCATACTTTGAATGGGAAGTTAAAAAATTACCTGGAAGATTTTTTGGAGACATTAAATGAATTCATAAATGTCAGTATATGAATAGGAAAAGACTTTGCTAAAGAGAGTTGCTGTCAAAAATGTTTGAGTGATTATCCTTATGTGACCCACCAGCCCTCCAAGCTAATTTTCAAAGGGATGCGTAGCAATCCTCTGCTGATTTGGCTTCAGCAGTACTGAGGGTTGCTTTCATGAATGAAAATAAAGCTTGTTTTTAACGTGACCTCGTTTGTCCAGAGCCTTTGTTTATCTACCTCCGTTTCAAAGCTGAGTCCTTATTTAGTTGCCACTTACTGTGGCCATAAAATCTTCTGCTTTAGTGAAAGGTGATCCCACAGTAGAAAGTGCTATTTCTTCAGGGACTACACAATTAGAAAGCCTCAACTGGTTGGTGTCAATAAGCCAAGCCCCTCTGACAGCTGTCATTCATGAATCCATTTTCTGCACATGGAAATGTGGAACATAAGAGACAATGCAGCCTTTATTATTTGTATTTAATTATGCTCTAGTGGGAAATAATGGTTGTCGAAGATTTCTCTTTAATGGCCAATTTTAGCCATTTTGTAGCATATAACCTCAGTTTGGCTTCCTGACAAAGTCTAATTTTGCTGCCTCAGGGTAAATGCTCAATTTTCCTAATATTAATTTAGACAGTTGCAGTTTCTCATCTAAATAATTAGTCTCTATATGAAACTTGGGTAATAAAGTTTAGAATAAATAATGAATGAATCTCTTAAGTCAATAACATTGATCTAACACTCTCCTAAAATCAAATTGTGAAATAACAGTTTCTTTTGATTGGAATTATACTATACAGCTAGTAAATATGATTGGCACCTTATTTTTTTGATAAGTTACTGCATATAAAACATTTTAAGGTTTGGAGCATTTTCTGTATTTGCTTTAATTGTATTTAAATACCATATAAAATATGTACCCATTTATGCATTCCGGCAAATACACAACTTGATGAATGTGCCAAAATCTAGGTAAATGCATATACTTAAAATGCCATGACTGCATTTGATGAGCAAATAAACTTTAAGATACCATTTCAAAAAAATAATGCATTTCCACTTGCCAGACACTCAGCAATGTTTAGGACTAATGAAAGTGAGGACTTATTTTCTGTGGCTAGCGTCTGTAGTCAAAATATCTTGAGCTTCTAGTTGAAATAACACAACAATAGTCATTCTTTTCCTTTTTCTGTTTCACTTAAAAAGCAACATTATAGTTTTTTTTTTTTTTTTTTTTTTTTTTACCTTGTGGAATTCTTTCCTGCGCAAAATGATAAGCAAATGGGGTCTAGGGTTACCTCCCTGGATCTGATACAGTTCATCCCTTCAGTAACCCGAATCCTTTCTTTTATAAATATTCTGAGGTTTGTCACAGAAGGATTGTGTTCATTAGTATTAAAATGAAGCTTTATGTCTCCATTACCAAGGCAGCTTCTGAGATTCCAAACTGTCAAGCCATCTTATCTGATATGAGTCCTGATTAATATATCTCCAACAGTAACCCCAAGGGCAGCTTGGCTTCAAATAGGATCAGTGGCAGATGATCAGTAATGAACAATTTGCTGAAGAACACTCAGAAAACCTTATGCTATGGAAAAAGCTTAAGGTCTGATATGGGTCATTCACTATAAGGATCCGGGAACCCTAATTCATCTATTTTCACAATTTCTATGTTTATGTAAATAATGCAATCTATCTAGCCCTCTGGTGTATTTTCTCGGCCTTCTACTCACTCTGTGAGCATCCACCATCCCAGCCTCTTGGAAGTCATTGTCCAAGGTCTCTTACAGACTTCTTCATTTTTTCTTTCCCCCTCAGATTCCTCCACTCCTAAATGGAAGCCACAGACTTTACCTTGTTCCCTCAACCTTTAAAATTTTCTGTTTCCTGATCTGTGAAAGAGTGATAAGCTATTTAAAATACCTAGCAAGTCTGCAGGCTCTTTTATTTATTTATTTTTGTCCTGAAGACATCTACTCACTGCTGTCACCTCCCCATTAATATGTGATTCTTTTCATGCCTCTCCTTCTGGTTCTCATTTTCTTTTAAGTTCTCACTTAACCTCCGAGTTCCAATTTACATGCCCATTCTCACCCAAGTCACATGTGCCCTGTCCTTCCTCTAAACTTCTAGAAGCTTTTATTATTTGTAGCAATAAAGGATTCTCATTATTTACTATTTTAAATTATTCATAATCACATCTTCTCTTTCTCACTAAATGGAAACTTCTCTGAGGGAAGGAAATATGCCAAATAAATTATCCCTTCTTGTGCAGAACAGGACACCGTGACTCTCACAAAGTCAGTGTACCACAACTATTTTTGAAAGGGTGGTTGTTGGAATTCATTTTTGCAGTATACTTGATAGTTTTATTTGTTAATGTTTTGGTTCTCTATCTAAGTTACAAGTTCTTGGAGGGAAAGGGACCAGGCCTGTATCTGGACGAAAGTAAAAAGTGAGCTTACTTGGCAGTCACCATCTCTTCCTCATTTGCACTCTTTCTGTGCTCAATATTTTAACACTTTTTATATCGATAAAATCTGTTTCCATAGAAGATTGTTTACAGTGCTATGCATTTTCATTAATATGTTATTTTCACCAGTTGTCTTGACTTTTTGACTTTTTCATTATTTTGGATTAAGAGGCTTATCCTTGTGTCTTTTGTGTAAAAAATATACCATATTTGCTAAGAGTGTGAGCTCTGGAAGCAAACATTCTAAGTTAGAATTCAGTCTTAGGTACTTGTAGCTGTTTGACATTTGACAAGTTACCTTATTTATTTCTGGTACATTTGTATAATTCAGATTAAAATGTAACTAGTGACATCAGATTTATAAGGTTGCTATGAGTACTAACTGACAAAATGGAAGTAAAATACTCAGCCCAGTGACTGACATATAGTAAGTGTTCAATAAATTTTAGTTAGTGAATATGATAAAAGCACTAAGTACAGATACTAGGAAAACAGTGGCAGCAACAAGGCTTCTCAATCTCTCTGAATCCTTGCATGGAAGCAACTAGATATTAAAGGCAACATTCGTGGACAAAATTTACAACAAAACTAGGTAATAAAGTATCCCATTGAATCCCAAAGAGTGTAGATAAATCCACAACAACTGCATGACCAACAACATATCATTAATATCTACTTAGGAAGAAGAAGAAAGCACCAGGGGCCAACTGAATGTCCTAAGAACTGAAGAGACCTCAAATAATCAATATATATTTGAAGATCACAACAGGGCCAAATGAAAAGACCTGTCAAAATCTAGAGGAAGTTTTGCCCATGATAAATGGCAGGTTGGTGCAAAGGGCACACAGTAAAAAATCTGAAGGAGCTGGAGCAGTCTCCCCCCACGCACTCTCAAAAATGATGGGTGAGAGATACCCTGCATGTCAAGGCCCCATGCTAAGAAAAAACTTCTGGGAGAGAAATCAAAATTGAGGAATATAGGAATAATAAAGATTGAAGAAAAAAAGGAGGTCCAGACAAAAATGGGAGAAGAGAACTCAAAACTCAGGAAAAAATAAAAAGTCTGGCATATATTTAAACTTTATTAGAAAACAACAGAAGACAGTGTGAAAAAAAAATAAGTAATAAAAAGATAAGGAAAAGAAATCCTGGATACCAACTCACTCCAAAAGTTGAGGGAAAAATAACTAAAAGTGATACGTAACAAAATAATATCACTATGAACAGTGAAAGTACGCCCGAAAAAAGCATACCTACAAAATCAAATCAAAACTATAACCTAGTATTCCTTAACATCTAGAAGAAATTAAGAAAGATATTTATTTCTTAGGGCTGCTATAACTAAGTACCAGAAACAGGTGACTTAAAACAATACAAATTTATATTCACAGTTTTAAAGACTTGAAGTAAAAAACCAAGGTATCATAAGGGCCATGATCCCTCTGAAGTCCCTAGGGGAGAATCCTTCTGTGCCTTCTCTAGGTGCTGGTGGTTGCTGGCTATCCTTGGCTTGCAAGTGCTTTTCTCTGCCTCAGCCTTTACATTGCCTTTTCCCTTTGTGTCTTTGTATCTGTCCTCTGTCTTCAAATGGTGTGTCTGTTTTCTGTGTGTGTCTGGGTCAAAATGTACCTCTCCTTATAAGGACATTGGTCATAAGATAAGGGCCCGTCCTAATCCAGTGTGGCTTTATTTTAATCTGGTTATATCTACAAAGATTCTATTCTCAATTAAGGTAGCATCCACAAGTAACAGAGGTTAGGATTGTAACACATCTTTAGGGTAGACACAATTCAAATCACAACAAGCGTATAAGTAATGAATATGTGAGGATAATTATATTAATCATAATTATAAAAATCAGAATAAAGTGGCATAATTCAGAAAAGAATTAGAAATAAAGGAAAATAAATTACTTTGGAAATCAAGACTAAATTAGAAGGAACATCACATAGAATAACCACCACAGGTTATACCTTAAGAGATAAGCCAAGTAAAAACAAAAAAGAAAAGCAAATAAAGGAAAAAGAAATAAAAGGTTTTTTTTAAGTTTTGAAAGTAAGTGAAAAATACTAAAGATAGTCAGTGAACATCCAACATATGACAAAATATGTCCTTAAAAAACAAAACAAAATCAGAGGAGTAAAAGAAATTCTAAAAATTATATCTGAACTAAATGTCCCCTGAAATTTTTTTTTTTAAAAAGCCATAGCTGGCCAGGCGCGGTGGCTCACGCCTGTAATCCCAGCATTTTGGGAGGCTGAGGCAGGCAGATCACGAGGTCAAGAGATCGAGACCATGCTGGCTAACACGGTGAAACTCCATCTCTATTAAAAATACAAAAAATTAGCTGGGCGTGGTGGCGGGTGCCTGGAGTCCCAGCTACTCAGGAAGCTGAGGCAGGAGAATGGCGTGAACCTGGGAGGCAGAGCTTGCAGTGAGCGGAGATCATGCCGCTGCACTCCAGCCTGGGTGACAGAGTGAGACTCTGTCTCAAAGAAAAAAAAAAAAAAGCCATAGCTTCCTGAAGAAATCATTTTTCGTAGGTCAGAGACAGAAAAGGTACACAATGAGCCAGGAAAACTCCGTGATGCTGGATGTCAGGAAGCTTTCAAATGCTACTAATGTCATGTCAAATGGACTCAGGATAAAACTCGAAGAGGCTTCATTGGCCAATGGTAGGACAATTTGAACTTCAGTGATGATAACAACTGCAATTAATTGAGCTCCATCAAATACATTTTAGCTGATGAGTTCATAATAATTGGTGAAATTGGGAATGTTACCAGTGGAAGTTATCAGAGTCACTGGTGGTGGTTCTGTGTGGGTCTGCAGCAACCTCAATTCTTGCCTCCTCAGAAGAAAGAATTCAATTGAGGGGCATAAGGCATAAAAAGAGAATGAGGCAAGTTTCACATCAGGAGTGGAAGTTTATTTTAAAAGGCTTTAGGACAGGAAAGAAAATATGCTTGGAAGAGACCCAAGCAGGCATGTGAAGGTCAAGTGCAGTGTTTAACCTTAATCCTAGGACTTTATAGGCTGGCCCGCCTCCTGCACCTTGCACCCCTTTCCCATGATTCTTTCCTGAGGGTGGGCTGCCCACATGAGCCGTGCCCTCCTTACCCTTGGGACATGAGTATGCACAGTGTGTTTAGGAAGTTGTGCACGTGCCTATCCGAGGCTTTATTTCCGTTTCCAGTGTAATGCACCAGAAGGTCATACTCTGCCATTTTGTCTCTTAATGCACATGCCTGGAAAGTTGCTTCTCCCTGGTGTCTACATTCGATTAACACTTTAGTGTAATAGGTATGGACCATCAAGAAATATTCTCTCCCTGGTTCTGGCTGCCAGTTTAGTGAACAGGAGAGTTCCCTAGCCTCCTCACAGGACGTGCAAATTGATCACTGCTACTGTTCAAACCCCTTATAGGAGCAGGAGCACATGGAGGGACAGGTGCAAGGGCTCAGGGCACTGTGCTCTAGCCCTACGGCAGCATCCAGGGGTGGGAGCCTGTAACTCCTGGAGCCCAGATGGGCATGTGTTACAGTGTGCTTTTTTAGCCTTGCTGTCCACAGATGGCTTAGGTATTAACCGGCTCAATGGACCCTCTGTCTTTGTGCAAGAGCAGAGAGCCAATGTGAACAGCTTTCTGTATCCCGAGCCCTTGTTCAACATTCTAGAAGAATCAGGTCACACACAGACTTGAAGGATGGTGAATGTGGGGTTTTATTGGGTGGTGGAGATGGCTGTCAGTGGGATGGATGGGGATCTGGTCAGGGGATGGAGCGGGAAGATGATCTTCCCCCAGGATTTGGCTGTCCAACAGCCGATTCTTCCACCATCCACAGCCAAGCTCCTCCAGACTTTCAGATGCTCCTTCTCTTCGCTCCTTCTCTGCCATGTGGTTCTGCTGTTCGTTCACTCATCTGCTCATTTCCTCATCTGCTTCTGGAGTCTGGGGTTCAGGGTTTGTATAGGTACAGGACAGGGGGCATGGCAGGCCTTTTAAAAGGCAACTTTTGGGCATGAAAACAGGAATGCCTGTCCTCATTTAAGGCGGCAGATATCCAGGCTTGAGGGTGGGACCTTCACCAGGGAACTGCCCTCTTCTACTTGGTATTTCCCTGTCTCCTGTCCATATCATTATCACCTTTAGGGAGGCAATATGATCATTGCGGAACCATCACCGGACATTCCTAATGGGAGGGGGAGAGCCTTCTGCCGCCCTGCTCATGCCTGTCTAACTACCTTTAACAAGATGATAGGAAACAAGTTCATTATCCTGAAAACTGGCAAATGCATCAAAAAGTCAACGGTATCCCTGAGAAGCCAGATAATAAATGAGGGAAGTGTCTGCTTATAAAAGATTCCAGGTAATAAATGAAAAGCAAACTGTAGAATTAAAATAGTACATTTTGCAACCCCCAAAAAACAATGGATCTAGGCATTAATCACTAACAGCTGTAAACATCTTAAAAAGAGAAACAATCATTACATGTTCCTTTTGCAAGAACACAATGCTATCTATATAGCTTGCCAAATAGCTAGAATCTGAGTCATAACATGTCTCTGGATTCAGCCACCATTTGCAGGAAATGATAAAGGCAGAGAAATAAGTTGAAATATCAGTGGTATCTAATCAGCAAAACCAGGAAAGGCAAAGGCCTGGGTTCTTCAAGAAGTAAATAGATAAACGGTTAACTTACTATTGTAAGGACAAGAAAGAGAAAATTTATAGATTGACACAGACTAAAATATATAATTTATTTTAATGAGGAAGACTACATTATGATGTCCCACAAAAATTTGGGTAATACAGCTATAAAAGAATGCAAGAAAGTCATTTATAAAGGTTAGGATGATAGTTACTTAGGGAGTTGAGAATCAGGCCAGGCTATTATTGAAGCCACATACTTGCAAAGAGCTTCTGGATTGACTGGCAAGTTCTGTTTCTTTATTTGGGTGGTACAATAACTCATTAAGACATATATTTATTTTGTGCATTTCTGTGTCTGCATTTTATTTTGGAATAAAAACATTTTTAAAAGAACTGGAAGTAGTAGCAGGCAAAAGGGAGGAGGTCCAATTACTATTTCCCCGAAAATCCCAAATAAATGATTACACATTTTTCCTAGGCGTTAACTATACTGTAGTCACTTTAAATAACAAATCAGCCAAAACCAACAGTATCCCGAGATTTTTGAAATAATATATCCTCATCTTTCTATGAAATGCCTTGTTTCCAGTATTCAAGATATTCTCATTCAGCTAACTTGAAAGGAGTAGTGCGATTTTAGATTATGTAAAAACCTTTTTCTTAAAGATGTCCAATTTATTAAATAGTCTCATGAATATCAAAGGACAGCAAGGCGTGGTGGTGTGTTCCTATAGTCCCAGCTACTGAGGAGATTGAGGCAGGAGGATTGCCTGAGTCCAGGAGTTCAAGGCAAATTTCAGAACATCTCTGAAAAATAAAAATAAATCAAATGACTTTGATTTAGTACATTTTAAATGAATATCTATAAGTTTATGTAATAAAAGTATGTCTGGATCCTGCTAGAAATCTTTTTTAGGCTCATATGACATATCAAATTAACTTAAAAATGAGAAAACACAAATCTACCCATTTAGGCTCGCATTCTGCCCCTTTTGGTCAGCTTACCAGAAAGCTGGCTCACTAAATCCAAAGATAATTAAAATACCTTAAGATAAATTTTAGGATGCATAAGATGCTGGAATGAGGTCCAGGAATTTGCATTCACACATAACACAATCAACCTTTAAGAATCATATTCAGTGAGTAATCTCCCCATTATTTCTTAATTATCTACATGTTTTTGACACTCCAGATAATAAGCACCAACTCTTTAAGAATCTCAGAGAAAAAACTGAGAAACTAAAGTACAAGCTATAATTGTCCTAAGAATATACAATGATTTATAAAATTGAAAGTTTCTATTCCTTTTCTTCTTGAAGCCATATTGTAAACTGTTTTAATGAGACACAACTGAAATTTAAAATAATTTTCTTCCTTTTGTTTAAGTAAATTTGAGTTGTTTTTGGCTATTTGTAAGACATCTCTCTATTTACTGAAATGTTTTCTGCTCCTGTGTAGAGATATGTGCTTTTAATTATGCTTGTCATAAACACTTTAAAATTAATTTTATTCAAATTTATTTTATATTATTAAATTATTGAAAATTTGATTTTGAGTTTTTTTGCTCTATTTATTAACACTGCTTTTGATACAGATGAAAGCTATCGAATATGATCTTTTTAAATCAGTTATCTTACTAAACAATCAAATATTCTAAATTTAGGACATTACACATTTTAAAGTACATTATTAATTTAACAATTATGCTTTACGATAAACATTTAAAAATCTAGAAAACAAAAGAAAGATATTCTACTGCATCAAAATTACACATACATTTTAAGTCACATTCTAATTTTGAAACTTTTGTAATATTTCTAATTTAATTAACATTTGAAAAGATTAATGTATGAAAAACTTTGTATCTTGTTATCGAGGACTTTTCTATATGATTGTTTCAAGGTGAAATTCATGGTCATTTTTAAGAAAAGAGCATATCATCAGCAAATAATTCGTTTTATTTTCAATTTCTTTTGCAAAAATGCATCCTTAACAACTTTCAGAAACATGTTTAGCAATGAAGTTGATAGTAGGTCACATTGATTTATTTTTGCATTTTGTAAAAATGTATCTAAGGTTGTCCTTTGATATAGTTTATTTGTGTGTGTGTATGCATGTATATGTGCATGTACATACATATATACTATATGTATAGTATGTATATGTGGACACATACTGTATATGAATATATTTGTGTGTATCTGTATATGTAGGTAACACACATGTGTGGATATACATATGTGTGAGTGTATATACATACATATAGGTAGTGTATGTATATTCTCAGATTATGTGTAGTAATGTTCATTTAGTTTTTCCATTTTCACTCTATCCATGCTGTTAATCACATTAGTCATTCCTTTATTACATTCATTCAACGTATCTTTAGAGTGGCTCTTAGGTGCAAAAAACCCAAAGGTTAAGTAGCCTGTTTATAATCAGACATCAAACCAAGGACAGAGCCAGGACCCGAAACACAACTTGGCAAATTGAAATGAGGGCCTTATGAAAAGGAATACAGCTCTTTGAGAACAATTAACAACAACAAAAAATCCCTATTCTAGAGTGTGCCTTAAGGACAAGTCATCTAAGGATAGGTAAGATTTAATGAGGGAAAGAAAATAACTAAAGGCTCTGAAGCCAGAGGGGTAGCCTGTACACAGGCCCTGCTCTGAGAAGAAACATGGACTGTTCAAGGGACTGACTGATGCTAAGTGAGACTAGAAACAGCAAAGAGGAACATATTTTGAGATGACATTGAAGATGGAAATAGGGGTCAAGCCATGCAGGGCTTTGTGTGTGAGGAAAAGATTTTGGCCTTCATCTAAAGAACATGAACAATTTTTTTTTTAATTTTATTTATTTATTTATTTATTTTTTGAGATGGAGTCTTGCTCTGTCACCCAGGCTGGAGTGCAGTGGCACGATCTCGGCTCACTGCAAGCTCCGCCTCCCGGGTTCATGCCATTCTCCTGCCTCAGCCTCCTGAGTAGCTGGGACTACAGGCGCCCGCCACCATGCCTGGCTAATTTTTTGTATTTTCATTAGAGATGGAGTTTCACCGTGTTAGCCAGCATGGTCTGGATCTCCTGACCTCGTGATCCACCCGCCTCGGCCTCCCAAAGTTCTGGTATTACAGGCCTGAGCCACCACAACCGGCCAAGAACATGAACAAGTTTTAATTCCCTATGGAGAGTGGGGGGAAATGTGAGTATAAGGAATTGACATATATTCAAAATGGTTTTTGGAATGATTACTTTGTCTAAGATGAGAGAGGATGGGGAAGAGTGAATATAAGGGAGATCAGGTGGTAGTATATTACAATAGACCAGATGAGAGATGGTGGTAGTATTTATTAAGATGGTAATGCTGAAGATGGAATAAAAGTGGTCAACCTGAGAGATAATGAAGATTTTGAGACAAATTAGAAATGAGAGTGAGGGAAAGTGAGGTAAGAAGAAAGGTCTGTAGATTTGTGGTGAAGCAAGTGGATAAATAATGGTGCCATTTTCTAAGGAAGAAAATGCAAGAAGATGACCAGATTGGGGAAGTTGACAACGGTGGGGGAAATATTCAGTTGTTTCTTGATATACTGTTTGATTTGCCTTCGAGTCATGCAAATTCAGGAGCTCGCTTGATAGGTGGAAAACTAAATTGTCTAGGACAAAGCCTTAAGGAACCTAGATATTTTAGCTGCTGATAGAATAAAATAACGCAAAGAAGACAGTTTTAGCATCCAACGAGACAGAAGGAAAACTAAGGTAGAGTGGTATTACAGAGTTCAAGGCACAGTGTTGCTTCAAGAAGGAAGGAGTTGTGTCAATGGCAGCGAATAGGCCAAGGAAGATATGAGATGCTAAGTGTCCATTTGGATTAGTAACCAATAAGTTCCTGGAAACATTAAAGTTGTTTTGATGAACTGCTAAGTGTAATGCAAATAAGACTATCTTTACTTGTTAATGAGAGGTGAGGCAATGAAAATAATGAGTAATGAGAACTCTTTTAAAATGTTGGCTATGAAGAAGAGGGGAAGAATAATTAGAATGGCAACGGAATGACACACTCCTCTAGACCTTGTCAGGTAATAATAAGATATCTTCAAATAATATAGTGTTTATAAGTGTTATAATCTAACATGTATTATATGCTGTAATAATATGAATCAAATGAGTAGGCAATTTTAATGGTATTTAAATACAAAAAATTAGAAAATTGTGAAAATCTTTTTCATATTTGTATCTCTATTTTTTAATCAGTTACCTGCAGCAAAGTAGGCAAACAATAAATATTCATTTGAATGATTGAAGCTCAGCATGTTGCTTATGGTTTAAAGAGTAGACAGGACATTTTAGAGGTTTCTTCTTTCAAGTAGCTTTGAATTATTTCTAATTAGAAATGATTTTATCACTATCTTTTGTTTGTTTGTTTGTTTGTTTTGAGACAGAGTCTCACTCTGTCACCCAGGCTGGAGTGCAGTGGCACAATCTCAGCTCGCTGCAACCTCCACCTCCTGGGTTCAAGCGATTCTCCTGCCTCAGACTCCCGAGTAGCTGGGACTATAGGCGCCTGCCACCAAGCCTGGATAATTTTTTTTGCATTTTTAGTAGAGATGGGGTTTCACTATGTTGGCCAGGCTGGTCTTGAACTCCTGACCTCATGATCCACCCACCTTGGCCTCCCAAAATGCTGGGATTACAGGTGCGAGCCACTGCACCCCATCAATTTTATCACTATCTTATGTCTTTTTTAAGAAAATTCCCAAATGACTTCTAACACCAAAATATAAATTATTAGCTAGCAACTCTTATTATTGTTATTCAAAAAGAGAAAATAATTTACGAAGTTGAACTATGCAAAATGTTTACCATAAATAAAATGTACAGTCATCAGTGGCAAAGAAATTTCTAAGGGTTTGGGGCTAAGTAACTAAATAAGTATTCATATAATCTATAACATGGTTTAAAACATTCATAAATAAATATTTCCCAATAAACTTGAACTGTACAAGTAAACAAAATGATTCTTTTAAAAACTTATAAATATGTATAACCACATAAAATGTACAAATATGTGTAATATGTAAAAACTGCTTAAATAATCCACAATATTTACTGGATAGCTCAGAACAGCACCACAGTGGAATACTTCACTGATATTCCCATACAACATGGTGACAGTTTGCAGGGCCACTGCTGAACAAATCAAATATTCTGAGGCTCAGGTAAGAAAATAAAATGGCCCAAAAAGATGTTAAAGGCACAGTAAAGGGAATTAATGGATCTGTAAGTTAACATACAAACATAGTAATAACACCTTTAGATCATCTTATAAAGGCATATTAGACCTAATGTAGGTCCCTACAGTGTAGCTCCCTTACATTATCCAGTTTTTTTATTTTTTATTTATTTTGAGATGGAGTCTCACTCCATCACCCAGGCTGTAGTGCCGTGGCATGATCTAGGCTCACTGCAATCTCCACCTCCCTGGTTTAAGCGATTCTCCTGCCTTAGCCTCCTGAGTAGCTGGGATTCCAGGGGCATGGCACCACACCCAGCTAATTTTTGTAATTTTTTTTTACTAGAGACAGAGTTTTACCATGTTGGCCAGGCTGGTCTCGAACTCCTGACCCCAGGTGATCTGCCCGCATTGGCCTCCCAAAGCACTGGGATTACAGGCGTTGGCCACTGCGCCTGGCCATATTATCCAGTTATAAAATGAATTTAAGAACTACTTGGGTTGACATGCTTTACATTAACTTGTTCATATTCAGCAAAATAAAAGTAATAATAATAACAATAACAATAATTCCCTGAGTTCTTCAAATCAAAGTTAATATAGATGTCTATATTCAGGGAAATATGTAAATTTAAGAAATATATCAGAAATGACATTTTTGAGAAATACCACTTCAAAGAAAAATTAGTTGCACTTTTGCTTTCAAATTTTAGCCAGAAATGAAACTGTATTTTGGATTATGCTTAAGCACTATTTTGTCCCCATGCCTCTTGGGATTCTTCAACTATAACGAATCAGATACTTAATAGTGGGCCAGTAGATATCTTCCTGGCATGTGATTGCTAAAGATTCTGGAAGTCTAGGCATTAGAAATTTGAAGAGTCCTTTACTCAATTCAAGTATTATTATTAGAAAGTTATCCTGTGCATGACTGCCTTTCTGAAGTCTGAAAGATATTTTTGAATGATGCAACTGTTGACAACATGGCAATTTGCACTCAAGGATCATTCAAATTTTTAAAATAATAAAGACTTGCGTAACATTGATTAAAATAAGAAAACCATGTTGTGTACAATGAGGTAATGAAAAAAAGAAAGATTAATTCTTACCAGTAAATGTCCTATGAATGAGTTATAAGTATCAAACAAATAATATATGCCAGAAACTAGGCATTGGGTGTTATTACCATTCCATTAAGTCTTATCTGCTGAAAGTGATGAATACATTTTCTGCTTAACTACATTAATAATACAGTTTTATATATATATAATATATATTTATATCCAACTGTAAATATATAGTTGAAGGTAGTTATGTATCAATATGTATATATAAACATATTTAACACTGAAATTTTTAAAACAAAATATCTCACAAATATTTTTATTAACTCATAAATATTTTATAGTGAGTAATAATATTAAATGGTGCATATTGCTTATAAAGTGTATTTTACTATGTGTAAGTTTTCCTGTCTTCAGATACTGATAATAACATAAAAGCTGAACTTAACCAAACACAGTAAACGTTACTCTTTTCAGTTAGGTTTACATATTATATAAAATTTACTTAGGCTAATTGGCATGAAAAATGAATGTAATGAGGATATGTTTTATAAAATAGTTTATCACTACTATATAAATCTCTTCTGACAAAGGCTTAGCTTATGATTTCATTTTATATTAAGAAAATGGGTTTGGAGACAGGACTAGATACAGAGTATAATTGGATGTCACCACAGTCTTATCACTTCAAGTACATAAGGGGAAGGAAGATCCCCAAAGCGGGAGAAGCAATGCCTGGTTGTGTCTACAGAGGTAGACCATTGATGACCTCTCTTCTCTGTCCTTCCTAAAACATAAGTCTCCAGATCTCCTCTGATCTATGAAATGTCAAAGGAGTTGAACAGCCATCCCCAACAGAGATCAAAGGAATGAGTGTGCATAAATTCTGAGTGTATCTAACTAGAAATGTGCTTGTAGATCTTGTTACATAGCTTGTTTCAATATCTCAATTTATTTTCTTTCTTTTGTTGTTGTTTTAATACTTTAAGTTCTGGAATACATGTGCAGAATGTGCAGGTTTGTTACATAGGTATACATGTGCCATGGTGGTTTGCCACACCCATCAACCTGTCATCTACATTAGATATTTCTCCTAATGCTATCCCACAACAGGCCATGGTGTGTGATGTTCCCCTCCCTGTGTCCATGTGTTCCCATTGTTCAACTCCCACTTATGAGTGAGAACATTTGGTGTTTGGTTTTCTGTTCCTGTGTTAGTATGCTGAGAATGATGGTTTCCAGCTTCATCCATGTCCTTGCAAAGGACATAAACTCATTTTTTTTTATGGTTGCATAGTATTCCATGGTGTATATGTGCCACATTTTCTTTATCCAGTCTATCATAGGTGGGCATTTTGGTTGATTCCAAGTCTTTGCTATTGTGAATAGTGCTGCAATAAACATATGTGTGCAAGTGTCTTTATAGTAAAATAATTTATAATCCTTTTGGTATATATCTAGTAATGAAATTGCTGGGTCAAATGGTATTTCTGGTTCTAGATCCTTGAGGAATTGCCACACTGTCTTCTACAATGGTTGAACTAATTTATACTCCCATCTATGGTGTAAAAGCATTCCCATTTCTCCACATCCTCTCCAGCATCTTTTTTTTCCTGACTTTTTAATAATCGCCATTCTAACTGGAGTGAGATGGTATCTCATTGTGATTTTGATTTGCATTTCTCTAATGACCAGCGATGATGAGCTTTTTTTCATATGTTTGTTGGACACATAAATGTCTTCTTTTGAGAAGTGTCTGTTCATATGCTTCGTCCACTTTTTGATGGGGTTGTTTGTTTTTTTCTTGCAAATTTGTTTAAGTTCCTTGTAGATTCTGGATATTAGTCCTTTGTCAGATGGATAGATTGCAAACATTTTCTCCCATTCTGTAGGTTGCCTGTTAATTCTGATGATAGTTTCTTTTGCTGTGCAGAAGCTCTTTTGTTTAATTAGATCCAACTTGTCAATTTTGGCTTTTGTTGCCATTGCTTTTGGCGTTTTAGTCATGAAGTCTTTGCCCATGCCTATGTCCTGAGTGGTGTTGTCCAGGTTTTCTGCTGGGGTTTTTATGGTTTTAGGTCTTACATATATGCCTTTAATCCATTTTGAGTTAATTTTTGTATAAGGTGTAAGGAAGGGGTCCAGTTTCAGTTTTCTGCGTATGGCTAGCCAGTTTTCCCAACACCATTTATTAAATAGGGAATCCTTTCCCCATTGCCTGTTTTTGTCAGGTTTGTCAAAGATCAGATGATTGTAGATGTGCAGCATTATTTCTGAGGCCTCTATTCTTTTCCGTTGGTCTATATATCTGTTTTGTTACCAGTACAATGCTGTTGTGGTTACTGTAGCCTTGTAGTATACTATGAAGTCAGGTAGCATGATGCCCCCAGATTTGTTCTTTTTGCTTAGGATTGTCTTGGCTATATGGACTCTTTTTTGGTTCCATATGAAATTTAGAGTAGTTTTTTTCTAATGCTGTGAAGAAAGTCAATGGTAGCTTGATGGGGATAAGCATTAAATCTATAAATTACTTTGGGCAGTATGGCCATTTTCATGATATTGATTCTTCCTATCCATGAGCATGAAATGCTTTTCGATTTGTTTGTGTCGTCTTTTATTTCCTTGAGCAGTGGTTTGTAGTTCTCATTGAAGAGGTCCTTCACATCCCTTGTAAGTTGTATTCCTAGGTATTTTATTCTCCTTGAAGCAATTGTGAATGGGAGTTCACTCATGCTTAGATTCCCACACAATAATAGTGGGAGACTTTAACACCCCACTGTCCATATTAGACAGATCAATGAGACAGAAAATTAACAAGGATATTCAGGACTTGAACTCAGCTCAGACCAAGTGGATCTAATAGACATCTACAGAACTCTCCACCCCAAACCAACGGAATGTACATTTTTCTCAGCACCACATAGCAGTTATACTAAACTTGACCAAATAATTTCAAGTAAAACACTCGTAGGCAATTGCAAAAGAACAGAAATCATAACAAACAGTCTCTCAGACCACAGTGCAATCAAATTAGAACTCAGGATTAAGAAACTCACTCAAAACTGCACAACTACATGGAAACTAAACAACCTGCTCCTGAATGACTACTGGGTAAATAACAAAATTATGGCAGAGATAAGTAAGTTCTTTGAAACCAGTGAGAACGAGGACACAATGTAGCAGAATCTCTGGAACAAAGCTAAAACAGTGTTTAGAGGGAAATTTATAGCACTAAATGCCCACATGAGAAATTGGGAAAGATCTAAAATGGACACCCTAACATCACAGTTAAAATAACTAGAGAAGCAAGAGCAAACAAATTCAAAAGCTAGCAGAAGACAAGAAATAACTAAGATTAGAGCAGAACTGAAGGAGATAGAGACATAAAAAACCTTTCAAAACATCAATGAATCCGGGAGCCAGTTTTTTCAAAAGATTAACAAAATAGATAGACTACAAGCCAGACTAATAAAGAAGAAAAGGGAGAAGAATCAAATAGACACAATAAAAAATGAAAAAGGGGATATCACCACTGATCCCACAGAAATACAAACTACCATCAGAGAATACCATAAACACCTCTATGCATATAACCTAGAAAATCTAGAAGAAATGGATAAATTCCTGGACACATACACCCTCCCAAGACTAAACCAGGATAGAATGCCTGAATAGATCAATAACAAGTTCTGAAATTGAGGCAGTAATTAATAGCCTGCAACCAAAAATTCCCAGGACCAGACAGATTCACAGCCGAATTCTTTGTACCAGAGGTACAAACAGGAGCTGGTACCATTCCTTCTGAAACTATTCCAAACAATACAAAAAGTGGGACTCCTCCCTAACTCATTTTATGCGGCCAGAATCATCCTGATACCAAAACCTGGCAGAGACACAACAAAAAAAGAAAATTTCAGGCCAATATAACTGATGAACATCGATGTGAAAATCCTCAATAAAATACTGGCAAACTGAATCCAGCAACACATTTAAAAGCTTATCCACCATGATCAAATTGGCTTCATCCATGGGATGCAAGGCTGGTTCACCATACACAAATCAATAAACATAATCCTTCACATAAACAGAACCAATGACAAAAACCACATGATTATATCAATAGATGCAAAAAAGGCCTTCGATAAAATTCAATACCCCTTCATACTAAAAACACTCAATAAACTAGGTATTGATGGAATGTATCTCAAAATAATAAGAGCTATTTATGACAAACCCACAGCCAATATCATACTGAATGGGCAAAACTGGAAGCATTCCCTTTGAAAACCAGCACAAGACAAGGATGCCCTCTCTCACTAGTCCTATTCAGAATAGTGTTGGAAGTTCTGGCCAGGGCAATCAGGCAAGAGAAAGAAACAAAGCATATTCAAATAGGAAGAGAGGAAGTCAAATTGTCTCTGTTTGCAGATGACATGATTTAGAAAACCCCATCATCTCAGCCCAAAAACTCCTTAAGCTGATAAGCAACTTCAACAAGGTCTCAGGATACAAAATCAATGTGCAAAAATCACAAGCATTCCTATATATCAATTTATTTTCAATAATTATTCTCACATTTGGTTTAAGTTTCCAGGTCCTTCTGTGTGGTTAACACTATTTATGGTCATGTTGATTGTTTTAATCAGTACATTTCACAAAGCGGTGTTCATTGCTGAAATTTAATGCATAACCACACCTCATATATGAACTTCATATTTCTCTTAATAACTTATCTTACCTCCTGCTATCCAGAAGGTCAAGAACTTCTTGGTATTTAGAGGTATCTTAACTCTTTCAGATCACTAGAAATAAGCAATTTATTAAATGGATTCTGAGTACTTGCTACGAGTTAATGCGGTTTCAAAGAAGGGATTTGTTGCTATATCACTCAAAGGATCAGGTCAAATAGCCTTTCTCCCTTCCATTTTCTACAATTGCTAAAGATATAATTTGGGCTCCATTTTAAACTAAATCCTTGGATAGGGAGGCATCTGAGTCTGTCCAAACCAGCTCGCAATGCATTTATGAGGCACAGGGTTATGGCAGCCTACTCCTCAGGGTTAAGCTCTCAAGTTGGGAGAAAGCTTTCTCTATCAGAGACCTGAAACTTTAAACTCTTTCTCCACTCAGAGACACCTCATTCTCAATATTACAGCATTTAGAAGAGGATGCAGAAGTTATTTTCACACTTAAGAACTCTCAGTCAGCCAAAGAGGCTAGTTGAAGGTCATTCTTTTTGCTTCACTCTGAATTTTATGTACTTAAATGGTAAGAAATGTATCTCCTTCCTCTTATGTTTCCTTACTTTAATAGATTTCAGAGTTTTTCTTCGTGACAGATAAGTAGCAATATCTGCACTAAGAAAAGATCAAATTTCTATGCAATGATATTTCTTTGCAATTATAAACGCCATAGTAACCACAATATGAATTTTTCTTTATCTATAAATGTCTAAATCATTTATATTGGTTACATTTACTTTCTTTTTACAGGTCTTTTTGTGTGATTAACACCTTTTATGGGTTTGTCCATTAATTAAGTTATTTGGCTTCAATTATTTTGTACGCTATTGTAGGTACTACCACAAGATAACATTTTAATTTCTTGTATTAGTAGCTTATAATAGAGCAGGAGAGTTACTCCAATTCAGCATCACAGGAGTGAGCAAGTTCAGGGACTGGGATCCAACAGGGAAACAAAGCAGAGGTGGGTTAACTATTATCAAGACAAGCAAAAGAATTGTTAGCAGTTTCATGAGTGGGTTCTTATGCCAAAATCCTGCAGGGATCTTTGAGCCAGACTGGAAAAAAATCATGATGTCTTGCATCTCAGTTGTCAGCCCTACAGTAATAAATTTTACCAAGGGAGATTTCTCTTCCTCCTGCACCAGCCTTCCACACAGCTGAAACCAAAATTCAGAGGAAAATAACAGTAGGAGTACAGGGCAACATGAAGTGGGAAGAAAAATGGGGCATATTACAGGAATAGCTCTAGGAACAGTTCAACGATGCCCAACTTCATGTTACCAACATCAGGGGCTGCCTGCTGGAATCAGCTGTTTTCCTCTGCACATATATTCGCCCTCCACCTGAGCCAGGTGTTCTTAATTACCAGTTCATCCAGGCAGGCCATGCTGGGATTGTTTCATGTATTCACAGATACTATGTTTAAACCTCTGAGTTGTGGCCAAAAAGAAAAAGTCAAGCAAACACATAAAATCTGGTTTCACTTATAAAGGTGATTTCTTGTATAGGAACAGGATATCTGCCCTCCTTATTCAATATTTTCCTCTTAGTTCCTGCAGGTGTCCTATGTTCTAGACTGCATAACAGACCCAGGAGCGTGAGAAATGGCCCTGTAGTGAGATGTCAGAGCTAGTTTGGAGTTTCAGTTCCCACATAATTGGCTAACTGTAGTGATAATTGATAGGGTTTTGGTCTGTGTCCCTACCCAAATCTCACGTCAAATTGTAATCCCCAGTGTTGGAGGAGGGGCCTGGTGGGAGGTGACTGGATCATGGGGGCAGACTTCCCCCTTGCTGTTCTCATGATAGTGAGTAAGTTTTCATGAGATCTGGTTGTTTTAAAATGCATAGCATCTCCCCCTTCACTCTCTCATTCTCCTTCTCTGGTCATGTAATACATGCCTGCTACCCCTTCACCTTCTGCCATGATTGTAAGCTTCCTGAGGCCTCCCCAGCCATGCTTCCTGTACAGTCTGTGGAACTGTGAGTCAGTTAAATCTCTTTTCTTTGTAAATTGCCCAGTCTCAGGTAGTTCTTTATAGCAATGCAAGAATAGACTAATACAATAATTATGATGGCGAACCCTCCATAGTGGTAACCCCGTGCTGTGTGCTTTGCTTAATTTATCTCAATTAATCCTCACAACACTAGGTAGACTCAATTATATCCCCATTTACATGGATGAGGAACTATAAAGCACAGAGATCTTGAATGTTCAAAAAGTATTTCCTAGATATGGATGAATACATTCAGCCATGATGAATATATATTGGGTACCTTAATGTAGTCCCAGTCCTCATGGAAATTGTGTCTTATTACATAGAAAAGAAGGGCAGGAGGGAGGAAATGAGTGAACATGGAGTTCTGGAGGTAGATGCAGGACTCAAAGGAGAGCAGGCACCATTGCCCTAGGCATATTGAATCGTGAAATGAGTTGCAGTATGAAGAAGCATGACTTAAAGTTGGGGAAGTCAGAAGGGAAAAAAGGCATTTTTAAAAGCATGAGATAGGTGAGCTCTGATTCTCTAGTAAGGATGTTTGATCTCTGACCTGTTTTGTAATACCTTCTGCCTGTGGGTGGCCCCAGGGTTAATTGTGGCCAGAAGGGGCCCTGAAGCTTTTGGGTAAATCCACCCTGGAAGAGAGACCAGGACTAAAGATGCTGAAAATAATTCACGTTTCTGACAGAGTTTTTTTTTTTTTTTTTTTTTTTGCATTCAGAACATTCTACCTTGTTCTATATATTCTGAAATTCAAGTCCTTCTGGTTCTTTGGTTCTTGTCTGTCTCTTGCTTCTGGCCTAATTTTTGTTTGTTTATTTGTCCTTACGCTCTTTTCATGTGCCAAGATCCAGCTTATAAATTAGAATTTGCCTAGTTATTTTGCTAACTGGTGATGACTCCTGCCTCTGCCTGGATTCTTATTAAAAACAAAACAAAAAAAATCTGTGTTGATGCTCTGCTTTGATGAATAGCCCCTGGGCCTCACCAATATTTACCTCCTCTCTCAAGCAGTTGGACTGAACAGTATCTGCCATTTTCTCCAGTTTTAGTTCCTATAATTATATTCTATTATAGAATGATTTCTAGGATAACTTCTGTGATTTGTATTCCATGTCTGCCTCATCCATTCACATTGTTTAAGTAATTCAGTGCTTTTTAACACACGGCAGGTTGGAAATGAAAAGAGACTTGTTCCTCAGGTACCTGAGAAAAATAAAAGATAGAAAGGGCTTCAATTACTCAGCCCTGGCAATTCTTCCTCCTTTGACACTAAGGTCAAGATTCTCATAGTCATGGCATTATTCCTTTCATGGTAGTGTGGTCCTGGCATCATTGACCCCTGGGCTGCTCAGATCTTTACCTCTTCTACCTGAGGGAAAGACAGACTTATAGGTCGGAATCACAGGACACGATTTTAACAAAATGAATGGAACTAAAACCACAGAAATAGAGCCCACATCATTTTCATTTTACTCTTTCTATCTTCTCTCTCACTTTCCATCCACCAAAGAAAGCTTATGCACACTGCTAGGACCCCTCTAGCTGCCACTGGAGTGGATAACCTCTTGTATTTCTCATTGCCTTAATTTCCTCTTGTTTCCAGTAGAGAAAGGAGATTTCACAACTGGCTCTAAATGCTTCTTTGTCTTACATAGGAACATACTTAATAAATACAGTTTATTCCACTGGCAATGTATAAGAAGTTAGTTATCTTTTGTTTCATGACCTTTGTTAGTCACTTCATACTCAACCATAGAAGTGTGATTATATCAGTGAGAATTTTTGCTTCTGTTTTAAAGATTCCAAATACCTACTGTTTAGGTGTTGGTTAACCCTTTTTATTTTTTTATTTTTCACTTTTCTCATCTTTAAAATGGCGATCATAATAGAACCTACTTCAAATGGTTTTAAGAAAGACTAAATAAGTTTACATATGTAAGGCACTTAGAAAAGTCTGGCACACAGTAACTTGTAGGTATTATTATTATTATTATTATTATTATTATTATTATTGTTATTTTCTCATGCCAACTCTCAAAGTTATTCACAAACAAATGGAATTCTTGGCGGGTAGGGCCAAATGTCTGACTAGAAGCAGCTAGTGTGTGCCTTCGTGGAGAGAAAAAAGAGTAGTAGGTAAATATTAACTCTTCGGGATTCATCAAAAAACCAACTCCATTCTTGGAGAACAGAAAGGAGCAGAGAGACAGGACAACTGCCCTCCTGGGAGTAGCAGGAGACAGGGGAGCCCCTGCCCCCCACTGTGGGTAAATATTAAATGAGTGGTTGTCCCTAGGGACTCACACTTCTGCCATCAACTTTTGCAACACTGGGCTCAGGAGATCCCCATGAGTCTCCTCAGTGAGGCCTCCAGGCTGACCTGGAAAGCTACATGAATCTGGGCAGAACCACGGCCCAGGTATATGTGCAGTCCCAGGAGCCTTGGATCCTTGGGCATCCCGGCATTAGCAGCTGCAGCTCCAGCAATGGGGAAGGTCAGGCTTCCTCATACACCCCCAGGAAGGGGGCCAAGTCTACAGGGCTGAGCAGTGACAGACTGCAGGCCTCACCTCTACTGCACCTCGCAGGATAAGGCCCACTGGCCTGGGACCCTAGCATGGCCACACCAGGCATGCCTGTGCTCTGGGGCAAGTAGCAGCTCTGCATTTTCCTGGGATGGTGCTCCCAGAGGAAGAGGCAGCCCCCATTTCTGCTGCCTCACAGCCCTCACTCCTGGTGCCCTCAGGCTCTAGATGGTGTGCCATGATTAGGGACTGGCGCGGATCCCCAGCACAGTGCAGCTGCCCCACGAAGTGTCCAGATTGTTCTAACCCTGCTTCTCCTCACTGGGTTGGGCCTCCAGACCTGGGACTCCAGCATAACTATCCTGCCTCTGCCTGGACACTTCAGTGGGAGGTAGCTTTGCACTTCTCTGAGGAGGAAATCCCAGAGACAACGCATAGCCTCTCCACTACTGCAGCTGCAGTGGTACCACCCTAACCACTCTCAGGTTGAGGAAGGAACAAAGGGCCTGGTTGTTACAGTGGCACCTCCAGCACACTGCAGCCACCAAATGGAGAGGAGCCCAGTCTCTCTTCACTGAGAACCCCCATGCCCCCACTCTTCACCAGGCAGGGCCCCCAGCTCAGGACCACAGAGCAGCCGCCCTAACCCCAGCTATGTACAACCACTGGTAATGGCTTTGTGTTTCCCTGGGGAGTGGCTCCCAGTGCTCCCTAGGGCTCTCTCTGGCACTGCCATGGCAGTGGTTCTGGCCCTGCTGACCTTGGTCTGTGGAAGAACCAAAGAGTCTGAGGGCTTTACTCGCACTTCCAGCGCAACACAGTCACCATACAGAGAGGAGCCCAGTCTTTTCTCCCTGGGAGCACTTGAGCCCCTGCTCTTCCCCAAGTAGAGGCCCCAGCTTGGGCCAGCTGTGCAGTCACCCTACCCCTGGCTGAACATTCCCAGTGGCAGTGGTTCGACTTTTCTCCAAGGAAGAGCTCCCAGAGACAACCAAAAATTCCTCTGCCACTGCAGTGGTACTGCCCTTGCTGCCCTTAGATTGGGGAAGGAGCAAAGACCCTGAGTGCTTTAACTCCACCTCCAGCAAGCTGAAGTTGCCCTAAGGAGAAGAGACCAGTCTGTCTCTCCCATGATGCATCCACCCTATACATCATCAGGCAGAGCCCTCCTGGCTTAGGCCACAGTGCAACTGCCCTACCATAGGTCAATCACACTGATTGATAGTAGCTCTGCATTTGCCTGGAGTGGAGTCCCAAGAGACAAGTGAAAGTTTCCTCTGCCACAACCACTGCCAAGATCTCTTCCCCTGCTGCCTCTGGGTAGAGAACATAAAGACTGAGCTCACCCCAGATCTGTGGTGTGCAGCCTGGGAATGACAAGTCAACATTTGTAGGCAGCACGTAAGTGGGAGAGGAGTCCACACTTTCAGAGGACTGAGAGGGAGCACAGGTGCAATCATGAGGGAATGCAAAGGAGCCATGTGGCTGAGCAAGAGCCTACCTACTGGCCATTACACATAAGTGTCACCTACTGAATCACAGCCCAGAACTTCGATATCAAAAATACTTTGCTAATACACCCCCCTGTGAAACCAAGACAATAATTTAGCTATAAATAAAGACCTGGCACAAATTGTCAGCCCTCTAAAAACATCCATATAAGAAGTCTGTTGACTGTACTTAATTTTCATCACAGTTAAAGAAACACCAGCACACACAGATAAGAAAGAACCAGTGCAAATACTCTGGCCACTTAAAAAACCAGAGTGACTTCTTTCCTCTAAAAAACCACACTAGCTCCCCAGCAGGGGTTCTTAACCAGGTGGAAATATCTGAAATGACAGAAGTAGAATTCTGAATATGAATATAAATGAAGATCATCGAGATTCTAGAGCAAGTCAAAATCCAATTTAAGGATACAAATGTTACAATAAAAAAAACAGCTGATAGATAAAATGACCATTATAAGAAAGACACAAACTGATCTGATAGAACTAAAAAACACACTACAAGAATTTCATAATGCAATCATTAGTATTAACAGCAGAACAGACCAAGCTGAGGGATGAATCTCAGAGATTGAAGATTGGCTCTCTGAACTAACTCAGTCAGAAAAAAGTTAAGAGGAATGAAAAAGAATAAACAAAACTTCTGAGAAATGTGGAATTACATAAAGAAACCAAATCTGTGACTTATTGAGGTTCCTGAAAGAAATGGGGAGAAAGCAAGCACCTTGGAAAATATATTTCAGGATATCATCCATGAAAACTTCCCCACTATCACTAGAGAAGCCAACATTCAAATTCAGGAAGTGCAGAGAACTCCTGTGAGACACTATAAAAGAAGATCATCCCTAAGACACATAGCCATCAGATCTTGGGTCAAAATGAAAGAAAAAAAATGTTAGAGGCCACTAGAGAGAAGGGGAACATTACCTACAAAGGGAACCCTATCAGCTAACAATGGACCAATCAGCAGAAACCCTACAAGCCAGAAGAAATTGGGGGCCTATATTCAGCATTCTTAAAGAAAAGAAACTCCAAACAATTTCAAACCCAGCCAAACTAAGCTTTATAAGCAAAGGAGAAATAAGACCCTTTTCAGAAAAGCAAATGCTGAGGGAATTAATTACCACCAGACCTGCCTTACAGGAGGTCCTGAAAGGAGTGATAAATATCAAAAGGGGAGACCGTTACCAGCCACTACAAAAACACAGTTAAGTACACTGACAATTGACACTATAAAGCAACCACACAAACAAGTCTGTGTAATAACCAGCTAAAAACATAATCACCAAAACAAATCCACATGTATCAATATCAACCTTGAATTTAAACAGGCTGAATGCCCCCAGTTAAAAGGCACAGGGTGGCAAGTTGGATAAAGAGGGAAGACCCAACGGTGTGCTGCCTTAAAGAGACTCATTTCACATGCAATGACATTCATAGGCTCAAAATAAAGCAATGAAGAAAAATCTATCAAGAATATGTAAAACAAAAAAAAAAAAGCAGGGATTGCTATACTAATTTCAGACAAAACAGACTTTAAAGAAACAAAGATCAGAAGAGACAAAGAAGGGCACTGCATAATAGTAAAAGATTCAATTCAACAAGAAGACCTAACTATTCTAAATATACATGTACCCAATACTGGAGCACCCAGGTTCATAAAGCAAGTTCTTATAGACCTATGAAGAGACTTAGACTTCCACACAATAATAGTGAGAGACTTCAACATCCCATTGATAGCATTAGACAGATCATCAAGGCAGAAAATTAACAAAGATATTTAGAACCTGAACTCAACATTTGACCAAATGGATCTAATAGACATCTACAGAAATCTCCACCCCAAAACAACAGAATATACATTCTTCTCATCACCACATGGCACATATTCTAAAACTGACCAAACAATTGGACATAAACCAATTCTCAGCAAACTAAAAATAACTGAAATTGTACCAAAGGCACTCATGGACTACAGCCCAATAAAAATAGAAATCAATGCTAAAAAAAACTGCTCAAAATCATACAATTACATGGAAGTTAAACTACCTGATCCTGTAAGACTTTGGGTAAAAAATAAAATTAAGATAGAAATCAAGAAATTCTTCAAAAGTAATGAGAACAAAAATAAAACATACCAGAATCTCTTGGACAGAGCTAAGGCAGTATTAAGAGGGTTATGGTACTAAATACCATGTCAAAAATTTAGATATATCTCAAATTAACAACCTAACATCACTACTAGAGGAATGAGAGAAACAAGAACAAACCAATCCCAAAGCTAGCAGAAGACAAGACATAACCAAAATTGGAACTGAAGTGAAGGAAATTGAGATATGAAAAACAATACATAACAAACTCCTCAACAAGTCCAAGAGTCAGTTTTTGAAAAATTAATAAGATATATAGACCACTAGCTTGATTAATAAAGGCAAAAAGAGAGAAGATCCAAATAAACACAATCAGAAATGATAAAGGGGATATTACTACTGACCTCACAAAAATAAAAAAAACCCTCACAGACTACTATGAATATCTCTATGCACACATACCAGAAAACTCAGAAGAAATGGATAGTTTTCTGGACATATACAACCACCCAAGATTGAACCAAGAAGTTGAATCCCTGAAAAGATGAATAATGAGTTCCAAAATTGAATCAGTAATAAAATGTCTACCAACCAAAAAACACCCAGGACCAGATAGAGTCATAGCCAAATTCTATCAGATGTATAAAGAAGACCTGGTAGTGTTCCTACTGAAACTATTTCAAAAAATTGAGGAGAAGGGACTCCTTAACTCATTTTATGTAGCCAATATCATTCTGAAACCAAAACCTGGCAGAGACACAACAAAGAAAGAAAACTTCAGACCAATATTCTTAATGAACCTAGATGCAAAAATCCTTAACAAAATACTAGAAAACCAAATCCAGCAGAACATTTAAATGCTAATCCACCATGACCAAGTAGGCTTTATACCTGGGATGCTAGGTTGGCTTAATATATGCCAGTCAATCAATGTTATTCTTCACATAAACAGAACTAGAAATAAAAAATCCAAATGATTATTTCAATAGACATAGAAAAGACTAAAGATAAAATTTAACCTTCCTTTATGTTAAAAAAAAAGCCCTCAATAAAGTAGGCATTGAAGGTACATACTTCAAAATAATAAGAGCCGTCTATGACAAACCCACAGCCAACCTCATACTGAATGGAAAAAAGCTGGAAGCACTTCCCTTGAAAATCAGAACATACAAGGGATGGCCTCTCAATACACCCATTTAGCATCATCCTGGAAGTCCTAACCAGAGCAGTCAGGCAACAGAAGGAAATAAAAGACATCCAAATAGGAAGAGAGGAAGTCAAACTATCCCTGTTTGCAGATGATATGATTCTATGCCTAGAATAGTATAGTCTCTGCCCAAAAGCTCCTTGATCTGATAAACAGCTTCAGCATAGTTTCAGAATACAAAATCAATGTACAGAAATTAGTAGCATTCCTATACACCAATGACAGCCAAGTTGAAAGCCAAACCAGGAACACAATCTCATTCACAGTAGCCAAAAAAGAATAAAATACTCAGGAATACAACTAACTAGATAGATGGAAAATTGCAACAATTAGAATCACAAAACTCTGCTAAAAAAAATCAGAGAGGACACAAATGGAAAAACATTCCATGTTCATGTATAGGAAGAGTCAATATTGTTAAAATGGCCATACTGGCTAAAGCAATTTACAGATTCAATGCTATTCCCACATTCTTTCCTGAATTAGAAAAAAAAAAACTATTTTAAAATTCATATGGAACCAAAAAGGAGTCTGAATAACCAAGGAAATACTAAGCAAAGAGTACAAAGCTGGAGACATCACATTACCCAACTTCAAACTATACTACAGGGTTACAATAACCCAAATAGCATAGTACTGCTACAAAAACAGAAATGTAGACCAGTGGAACAGAATAGAGAGCCCAGAAGTAGTGCTGCACACCTACAACCATCTGATCCTTGACAAAGTTGGCAAAATCAAGCAATGGGTAAAGGACTTTATATTCAATAAATTATGCTGGGTTAACCAGCTAGCCATATGTAGAAGATTGAAACTGTACCCCTTCCTTACACCATATAAAAAAATCAACTCAAGATGGATTAAAGTCTTAAATGTAAAACCTAAAATGGTTAAAATCCTGGAAGATAACCTAGGATATATCATTCTGGACATATGAGCTGGCAAAGATTTCATTATGAAGGTGCCAAAAGCAACTGCAACAAAAACAAAAATTGACAAATGGGACCTAATTAAACTAAAGAACTTCTGCATAGCAAAAGAAACTATGAAAAGAGTAAATAGGCAACCTACAGAATGGGAGAAAGTATTTGCAAACTATGCATCCAAAAAAGGTCTAATATCCAGAATCTATAAGAAACTCAAACAAACCACAAGCAAAAACCAAACAACCCCCCTATTACAAAGTGGGCAAAGGACATAAACAGACACTTTTCAAAAGAAGACATATATTTGGCCAACAACATATGAAAAAATTGTTCAAAATTGCTAATCATTAGAGAAATGTCAATCAAAAGTACAATGAGGTACCATCTTACACCAGTTGGAAAGGTTATTATTAAAAAGTCAAAAAATAACATGCTGGTGGCCAGGTGTGGCGGCTCATGCCTGTAATCCCAGCACTTTTCGAGGCCGAGGCGGGCAGATCACAAGGTCAGGAGACCGAGACCATCCTGGCTACCATGGTGAAACCCCGTCTCTACTAAAAATACAAAAAAAAATAGCTGGGCATAGTGGTGGGAGCTTGTAGTCCCAGCTACTCGGGAGGCTGAGGCAGGATTATAGCATGAACCTGGGAGGCAGAGCTTGCAGTGAGCCAAGATAGTGCCACTGCACTCCAGCCTGGGTGACAGAGCGAGACTCCATCTCAAAAAAACAAAAAAACAAAAAAACAAAAAAACCCCAAAAAATAACATACTGGCAAGGCTGCAGGGAAAAAGGAACACTTATATTCTGCTTGTGGGGGTGTAAATTAGTCCAGCCACTCTGGAAAAGCAGTGTGGTGATTCCTCAAAGACATAAAAACAGAATTACCAGTCCTTCCAGCATTCCCTTCACTGGATATATACCCAAAAGGATATAAATTGTTCTACTGTAAAGATAAATTTGCACATATGTTCATTGCAGCATTATTCACAATATCTAAGACATGGAATCAACCTAAATGCCCATCAATGGTAGCCTGGATAAAGAAAATGTGGTACATATACATCATGGAATACTATGAAACCTTAGAAAATAACTAGATCACATCCTTTGCGGCAACATGGATAGAGGTGGAGGCTATTATCCTAAGTGAATTAACACAGGAACAGAAAACCAAATACTGCAAGTTCTCACTTGTAAGTGGAAGCTAAACAATGAAAACATGTGGACATAAAGAGGGAAATAAGACACAGACACAAAGAGAGGGACAGCAGACACAGAGGCCTACATGGTCCTGGAGAGTGGGAGGAGGGAGAGAGATTAAAAAAACTACCTATTAGGTACTATGCTTAATACCTGGGTGAGAGAATAATCTGCACACCAAATCCCTGTGACATGTAGTTTACCTATATAACAAACCTACACCTAAAATAAAAGTTAACAACAAGAATACTTAAAGATTTCTTTCAGAAATGTACTAAGCAGTTTCTGACATTTTTCCTCAGTATTTTTTAATAACATTTTTCTTAATAGCAAAAGTTTTGGAGTCAGAGGTACCTGTTCTACACCTGTTACTTACCAGATGATTGATTGGATAGGTTATTATTCTTTCTAAACTCCAGTTATTTTGTGTACATAAAATTAAGATATTTCTAATTTATAGGGCTGCTACAAAGAATACCTATAGCATTGAGGGCATGTAATAAGCTCTGAATATATGATAGCTATTATTATCACACACAGATTTCTATGGGTGGTTAGGGGAAGATAACTCAAAATGTCTCTAAGATTCCTTTCTGTTAGATAAAATTGAGCTATTTCCTGGATAATTCAACTATCCATGTCTAGAAAGGTCTAATTAAATGTGCAAGTCCTTTGGACTGCAATGGAGAATCTCAGAGTGTAATTCAGGTTTGAAACAATTTCTTTTCTCATTGAATGGTAGTTGTTTTTCTCATGATACTACTCATGTGGTGAGCATAGTGCTCATCACAATCTCAGGGATACAATGTTAGTCTCCATGGATCTGATTATCATATGTATTAGTCTGCTTTCATGTTGCTGATAAAGACATACCTGAGACTGGGAAGAAAAAGAGGTTTAATAGAGAAATCACAGTTCCACATGGCTGAGGAGGCCTCACAGTCATGGCCAAAAGCATGGAGGAACAAGTCATATCTTACGTGGATGGCAGCAGGCAACGAAAGAGCTTGTGCAGGGAAACTCTCATTTTTAAACCCATCAGATCTTGTAAGACTCATTCACTATACTGAGAACAGTGCAGGAAACACCCACTCCCATAATTCAATCACTTCCCACTGGTTTCCTCCCACAGCACATGGGAATTGTGGGAGTTACAATATAGGAAGAGATTTGGGTGGGGAAAGAGCCAAACCATACCATTCCACCCCTGGCCCCTCCCAAATATCATGTCCTCACATTTTAAAACAAATCATGCCTTCCCAACAGTTCCTCATAGTCTTAACACATTTCAGCATTAACTCAAAAGTTCAGAGCCTAAGTCTTATCCAAGACAAGGCAAGTCCCTCCCACCTATGAGCCTATAAAATCAAAAGCAAGTTAGTTACTTCCTAGGTACAATAAGGGTAGAGGCATTGGGTAAAAAAAAAAAAAAAAAAGCTATTCCAAAGGGGAGAAATTGATCAAAATAAAGGGGCTGCAGGGCCCATGCAAGTCCGAAATCCAGCAGGGCAGTCAAATCTTAAAGCTCCAAAATGATCTCCTTTGAATGCGTGTCTCACATCCAGGTCATGCTGATGCAAGATGTGGGTTCCTATGGTCTTGGGCAGCTCTGTCCCTGTGGCTTTGCGGGGATAGACCCATCCTAGCTGCTTTCATGGGCTGGCATTGAGTGACTGTGGCTTTTCCAGGCACGCGGCGCAAGCTGTTATTGGATCTACCGTTCTGGAATCTGGAGGATGGTGGCTCTCTTCTCACAGCTCCACTAGGTGGCACCCCAGTAGGGACTCTGTGTGGGGGCTCTAACCCCACATTTCCCTTCTGCACTGCCCTAGCAGAGGTTCTCCATGAGAACCCTGGCCTTGCAACAAACTTCTTCCTGGACATCTAGGCATTTCCATACATCCTCTGTAATCTAGGCAGAAGTTCCCAAACCTCAATTCTTGACTTCTGTGCACTGGCAGGCTCAACACCCCATGAAAGCTGCCAAGGCTTGAGGCTTTAACACTCTGAAGCCATGGCCTGACCACTACTTTGGCCCCTTTCAGCTGTGGCTGGAATGGCTGGGATGCAGGGCACGAAGTCCCTAAGCTGCACACAGCCCAGGAACCGTGGGCCTGGCCCACAAAACCACTTTTTCCTCCTTGGCCTCTGGGCCTGTGATGGGAGGGGCTGCCATGAAGACCTCTGACATGCCCTGGAGACATTTCCCCCATTGTCTTGCAGATTAGCATTCAGCTCCTCATTACTTATGCAAATCTGCAGCCTGCTTGAATTTTTCCTCAGAAAATGGGATTTTCTTTTCTATTACATTGTCAGGCTGCAGGTTTTCCAAACTTCTACGCTGTGCCTCCCTTATAAAACTAAGTGTTTTTAACAGCACCCAAGTCACATTCTGAATGCTTTGCTGCTTAGAAATTTTTTACGCCACATACCCTAAATCATCACTCTCAAGTTCAAAGTTCCACAAATCTCTAGGGCAGGGGCAAAATGCCACCCATATCTTTGCTAAAACATAGCAAGAATAACTTTTGCTCCAGTTCCCAAAAAGTTCCTCATCTCCATCTGAAACCACCTCTGCCTGGATTTCATTGTTCACATCATTATCAGCATTTTGGTCAAAGCCATTCAACAAGTCTCTAGGAAGTTCCAAACTTTCCCACATTTTCCTGTCTTCTTCTGAGCCCTCCAAACTGTTCCAGCCTCTGCCTGTTACCCAGTTGCAAAGTCACTTCCGCATTTTTGGGTATCTTTTCAGCAGCACCCCACTCTACTGGTACCAATTTACTGTATTAGTTCATTTTCATATTGCTGATAAAGACATACCCAAGACTGGGAAGAAAAAGAGGTTTAATAGAGAACTCACAGTTTCACATGGCTGGAGAGCCTCACAATCATGGCAGAAGGCATGGAGGAACAAGTCACATCTTGTATGGATGGCAGCATGCAAAGACAGAGCTTGTGCAGGGAAATTCCCATTTTTAAGCCTATCAGATCTCATGAGACTCATTCACTATACTGAGAACAGTGCAGGAAAGACCCACCCCCATAATTCAATCACCTCCTACCTGGTTCCTCCCATGATATATGAGAATTGTGGGAGTTACAATTCAAGATGAGATTTGGGTGGGGACACAGCCAAACCATATCACCGTAGATTCTGAATGTAAGCATTGAATGACAACTAGAAAGGTACTTGCTTCCATGTGGCATCTTTTCATTTTACCTGGTGGTGAAGTAAACAACGTTCCCCTCTTTCTCTGTTTCTGTCTCCCTGTTTCTCTCTCTTCCCTTCTACCTCACCCCAATACTCACCCACAAACACACAAACATTCTGTGCTGTGCTTTTTTCATTGTGATTTTATAGAAATATGTGATGTTTTGGATTCTTTCCTGCAAAATACGTTAATTTAAAATAAACAGAGGCAATCCGTTTAAAAACACCGAGAGTTGAGTGATCTACTGAGAATGATCTGTATTGAAACAGGAGAAAATAACTCCTTTCTGATTATGGTGTGTGAATGTAAAAAAAAGTGTGTAAATTATGTAAATCTGTGGATATTTTACTAGAATATAGTAATATTTTACAAACAGAAATAATAGCTATGTTTTGCTTTCAGTATATTTAAAATAAGGCTAATTCCAATAGATATATGGTTCATTGTTAGCTTGTAGTATAACTCTAAAAGGGCTTTTTTGCCTCATTTACTAAGTAATAGACCTAGGAGGCACAGTTAGTAGACTATTTTTATGCATACATCATATTAAATTGTACATATTCATTTTAAACCATTGCTTTATATATTCAGAAAAAATACCAAAATTAATTTCAGTTAATATTTTTCCTCTCTGTTTGCTTTAAGAAGACTCAGTGTTTCCCCATAAGTGTTTTTTAACCTCTAGGTTTACCTCCTTTAATTAGGGGTTTCAAATGAAAATACACCCTCCCAGGAAACAAGAGCCAAGTAGAATAAAGGAGAAATCATAGATGAGGCTACAAAAACTCAGGTCCTCAAAGCCATTTGTAAAGCTTTCATTAAACTCACTGCTGCTCCCAACGAAATCAGAATAGAATGAACCTACTGAGACAGTCTTAATAAAGATGTTTGACATAGCAGAAAGCAGAAGGGCAGAAGCGAGGGGTTTATCAGTTTAATACCAGTGATGCCCTATACCTTGAAGCAATTCACTTTAGAAGCAAAAGTGGGACTGATAATTGAGAACAATTTAAAGCCATTTAGGCATAGAGAATATCATTAGCCATGTCACATTGTTCCATTGTTCCAAGCATATCTATTTTTCAAGCCACAAATAATTTGGAAAATACTCATATCTCCATAGAAAGTTGAACCTTTGTCATATAATTAGTCATTCTGTCAATACTTTTGGAAGTGACTTGGTATGTAGTCTCTTACACTTATTAGATCCCAAAGAAATAAATGTTTTTGCATAAGAAGTATATGATAGAATGACATTTTAGTCATTCCAATTGGTTATCATAAGATTTATATATTAGCTTACTGGTTATACTCTATTGGCTTACTCAAATTTATCTGTTTCTCTATCCTTTAAGTAGTTTAATTTTCAGAGATGCACAGAAAAATGTTTGAATAGAAACACCATCCAAACCATGGAATGTGTGAAGAAATTCTTAATTGGGTTAAAAAATTAAATTTTCCTTTTTTTTTCCTTTATGTGCCCTTCAGTGAATGTTCATTATGGGATAACAAAGTTTGATTTCACAAAGTTTGGCTGTTCAATACAAGTAAATTAAAATAAAAAATGATTCATTTCTCATAGTTGAATTAATCCAGTGGCTCTAAAGAGTGGTGATTTTGCCACCCAGGGCACACAACTGATGGTAAGGGTAAGGGCAGTGCTACTGACATCTAGTGACTAGAGGCCAGGGATATTGGCCCACACTCAAATAACTGGGCCAAAATGTCAGTAGTGCCAATGTTGAGAAGCCCTGAATTAGTCAAACATAATTTAAGGGAGGGAGGAGGGAGGAAATGAAGTTAGACTTGGGAAAAATGGCTAAATCAGGCTGGATGTCAGATATGGGGGCATTTTTGGATAGAATATGAAATTTAATGTATCAATGATTTAATGTGTCGTGGTATTTATCCTGCTTCTTTCTACCTCCAGTGGAGATTTTAATTATCTTATTACATTTTGGATTTCTTTACATCCTTTAATACCTTTATCCATATGAATCTCTTTCCTTTTCTTGAACCCTTGTTCAAAGAAAAATGCATTATATATATTATATATACACAATGTATATATCAGGATGATTTTCTGACTAGTATTACCTTTTTTGTTAAAAAATGACTTTAGACATTGTTTCAAAGTTTTAAATGCATTAGAACGATGATTAAGAACATACACTTTTGAGCCTGACAGACTTCAAGCAAATGTTGTCTTTGATATTTATAGGCTGACTGACTTTGAGAAAGCAGTTTAATCTCATTGAACCACAATTTTCTTATCTGTAAAATGGGACTAATAATATCTAGCTCATAGGATCACTTAAGGAATACTGAATGTATTACACATTGTTCAGAGAATAAGCACCCAAGAGGTGGTCATTTAAATCTTAGTGTTTGTACTTGTGTACTCCTCTACCACTTCCCCACCATTCCATGTGCATATTTACTCATCCTTAAATAAATATAGCCATACCAAGCTTGAGAGTTGACAGTGGACACTATGAGTGAATTGTCCTTCTATGTCTTCGCTATCCACATGGGCCTTGTCTACTTCCTCTTCTTAGGTCTATATCTATGTACTGAGAGTAGCTCCCTACCTGCTCAAGTAGCAAAGGTTCTTAATTCAGAACATCACTGAATTGTATTGTTTTATTTCTCAACCACTTATCTGATATTAATGTGTAAAATTATCTGATTATCTTTAAACATTTTTGCTAATAGCTATGCATAGACCCAGATTAAGAATAAATGATCAGAAAATGATAAATGAAAGCTATTTCCACTGGTATATAAAAAAACCTTTTTTTCAAATACGCTTTTCCAAAAAAAATTCTTTCCCTTAAAATTTGTTTCATAGTTAATAGATCAAATCTGAACCTTCTTCCAGTTTTGCCTAATCAAAATCAGTTAGATTTAGTGAATGTAACTTAGTGAACATACATAATAAAAATCAGATACAGGAAAATTTATTAGCAAGAAAAGATACTAGTGACAGTTTTTAAAAGTGACCAGAGAAACTGGAGTATTTTATTTATTTATTTATTTTATTATACCTTAAGTTCTAGGGTACATGTGCACAATGTGCAGGTTTGTTACATATGTATACATGTGCCGTGTTGGTTTGCTGCACCCATTAACTCGTCATGACAAGCCCCAGTGTGTGATGTTCCCCACCCTGTGTCCAAGTGTTCTCATTGTTCAATTCCCACCTATGAGTGAGAACATGTGGTGTTTGGTTTTCTGTCCTTGCAATAGTTTGCTCAAAATGATGGTTTCCAGCTTCATCCATGTCCCTATGAAGGACATGAACTCATCCTTTTTATGGCTGCGTAGTATTCCATGGTGTATATGTGCCACATTTTCTTAATCCAGTCTATCAATGATGGACATTCGGGTTGGTTCCAAGTCTTTGCTATTGTGAATAGTGCCACAATAAGTATGCGTGTGCATGTGTCTTTATTAGCAGCATGATTTATAATCCTTTGGGTATATATCCAGTAATGGGATAGCTGGGTCAAATGATATTTCTAGTTCTAGATCCCTGAGGAATCCCCACACTGTCTTCCACAATGGTTGAACTAGTTTACAGTCCCACCAACAGTGTAAAAGTGTTCCTATTTCTCCACATCCTCTCCAGCACCTGTTGTTTCCTGACTTTTTAATGATCACCATTCTAACTGGTGTGAGATGGTATCTCACTGTGGTTTTGATTCACATTTCTCTGATGGCCAGCAATGATGAACATTTTTTCATGTGTCTGTTGGCTGCATATATGTCTTCTTTTGAGAAATGTCTGTTCATATCCTTCGCCCACTTTTTGATGGGGTTGTTTGTTTTTTTCCTGTAAGTTTGTTTGAGTTTTTTATAGATTCTGGATATTACCCCTTTGTCAGATGAGTAGATTGCAAAATTTTTCTCCCATTCTGTAGGTTGCCTGTTTACTCTGATGATAGTTTATTTTGCTGTGCAGAAGCTCGTTAGTTTGATTAGATCCCATTTGTCAATTTTGGCTTTTGTTGCCATTGCTTTTGGTGTTTTAGACATGAAGTCCTTGCCCAGGCCTATGTCCTGAATGGCATTGCCTAGATTTCCTTCTAGGGTTTTTATGGTTTTAGGTCTAACATTTAAGTCTTTAATCCATCTTGAATTAATTTTTGTATAAGGTATAAGGAAGGGATCCAGTTTCAGCTTCCTACATATGGCTAGCCAGTTTTCCCAGCACCATTTATTAAATAGGGAATCCTTTCTCAGTTTCTTATTTTTCCCAGGTTTGTCAAAGATCAGATGGTTGTAGATGTGAGGTGTTATTTCTGAGGCCTGTGTTCTGTTCCATTTGTCTGTATATCTGTTTTGTTACCAGTACCATGCTTTTTTGGTTACTGTAGCCTTGTAGTATAGTTTGAAGTCAGGTAGCGTGATGCCTCCAGATTTGTTCTTTTGGCTTAGGATTGTCTTAGCAATGCGGGCTCTTTTTTTGTTCCATATGAACTTTAAAGTAGTTTTTTCCAATTCTGTGAAGAAAGTCACTGGTAGCTTAATGGGGATGGCATTGAATCTATAAATTACCTTAGGCACTATGGCCATTTTCATGATATTGATTCTTCCTATCCATGAGCATGGAATGTTCTTTCAATTGTTTGTGTCCTCTTTTATTCCATTGGGCAGTGGTTTGTAGTTCTCCTTGAAAAAGTTCTTCACAACCCTTGTAAATTGGATTCCTAGATATTTTATTCTCTTTAAAGCAATTGTGAATGGATGTTCACTCATGATTTGGCTGTCTGTTTGTCTGTTATTGGTGTACAAGAATGCTTGTGATTTTTATACGTTGATTTTGTATCCTGAGAATTTGCTGAAGTTGCTTAACAGCTTAAGGAAATTTTGGGCTGAGATGATGGGGTTTTCTAAATATACAATCATGTCATCTGCAAACAGGGACAATTTGACTTCCTCTTTTCCTAATTGAATACCCTTTATTTCTTTCTCTTGCCTGATTGCCCTGGCCAGAACTTCCAACACTATGTTGACTAGGAGTGGTGAGAGAGGGCATCCCTGTGTTGTGCCAGTTTTCAAAGGGAATGCTTCCAGTTTTTGCCCATCCAGTATGATATTGGCTGTGGGTTTGTCATAAATAGCTCTTATTATTTTGAGATATGTTCCATGAATACCTAGTTTATTGAGAGTTTTTAGCATGAAGAGCTGTTGAATTTTGTTGAAGGCCTTTTTTTGCATCTATTGAGAAAATCATGTGGGTTTTGTCTTTGGTTCTGTTTATGTGATGGATTACATTTATTGATTTGCATATGTTGAACCAGCCTTGCATCCCAGGGATGAAGTCAACTTGATCTTGATGGACAAGCTTTTTGATGTGCTGCCGGATTTGGTTTGCCAGTATTTTACTGAGGATTTTTGCATCGATGTTCATCAGGGATACTGATCTAAAATCTCTTATTTTGTTGTGTCTCTGCAAGGCTTTGGTATCAGGATGATGCTGGCCTCATAAAATGAGTTATGGAGGATTCCCTCTTTTTCTATGGATTGGAATAGTCTCAGAAGGAATGGTACCAGCTCCTCTTTGTATCTCTCTTAGAATTCGGCTGTGAATCCATCTGGTCCTGGACTTTTTTGGTTGGTAGGCTATTTATTATTGCCTCATTTTCAGAGCCTGTTATTGGTCTGTTCAGAGATTCAACTTCTTTCTGGTTTAGTCTTGGGAGGGTGTATGTGTCGAGGAGTTTATCAATTTCTTCTAGATTTTGTAGTTTATTTGCGTAGAGGTGTTTATAGTATTATCCGATGGTAGTTTGTATTTCTGTGGGATCGGTGGTGATATCCCCTTTATCACTTTTGATTGCGTCTATTTGATTCTTCTCTCTTTTCTTCTTTATTAGTCTTGCTAGTGGTCTATCAGTTTTGTTGATCTTTCAAGAAACCAGCTCCAGGATTCATTGACTTTTTGAAGGGTTTTTCATGTCTCTATCTCCTTCAGTTCTGCTCTGATCTTAGTTATTTCTTGGCTTCTGCTAGTTTTTGAATGTGTTTGCTCTTGCTTCTCTAGTTCTTTTAATTGTGATGTTAGGGTGTTGATTTTAGATCATTCCCACTTTCTCTTGTGGGCATTTAGTGCTATACATCTCCTTCTACACACTCCTTTAAATGTGTCCCAGAGATTCTGGTACGTTGTGTCTTTGTTCTCTTTGGTTTCAAATAACATTTTTATTTCTGCCTTCATTTTGTTATTTACCCAGTCATCATTCAGGAGAAGGTTATTCAGTTTCCATGTAGTTGTGTGGTTTTGAGTGAGTTTCTTAATCCTGAGTTCTAATTTTATTGCACTGTGGTCTGAGAGACAGTTTGTTGTGATTTCTGTTCTTTTACGTTTGCTGAGGAGTGCTTTACCTCCAACTATGTGGTCAGTTTTGGAATAAGTGTGATGTGGTGCTGAGAAGAATGTATATTATGTTGAGCTGGGATGGAGAGTTCTTTAGATGTCTATTAGGTCTGCTTGGTGCAGAGTTGAGTTTAAGTCCTGGATATCCTTGTTAACCTTCTGTCTCGTTGATCTGTCTAATGTTGACAGTGGGGTGTTAAAGCGTCCCATTATTATTGTGTGGGAGTCTAAGCCTCGTTTCAGGTCTCTCAGGACTTGCTTTATGAATCTGGGTGCTCCTGTATTGGATGCATACATATTTAAGATAGTTAGCTCTTTTTGTTGAATTGATCCGTTTATCATTATGTGATGCCCTTCTTTGTCTCTTTTGATCTTTGTTGGTTTAAAGTCTGTTTTATCAGAGACTAGGATTGCAACCCCTGCTTTTCTTTGCTTTCCATTTGCTTGGTAGATCTTCCTCCATCCCTTTATTTTGAGCCTATGCGTGTCTCTGTACGTGAGATGGGTTTCCTGCATACAGCACCCTGATGGGTCTCGAGTCTTTATCCAGTTTGTCAGTCTGTGTCTTTTAATTGGGGCATTTAGCCCATTTACATTTAAGGTTAATATTGTTTTGTGTGAATTTGATCCTGTCATTATGATGTTAACTGGTTAATTTGCCCATTAGTTGATGCAGTTTCTTCCTAGCATCGATGGTCTTTAAAATTTACAATTTGGCATGTTTTTGTAGTGGCTGGTAGAGGTTGTTCCTTTCCATGTTTAGTGCCTCTGCAGCTCTTGTAAGGCAGGCCTGATGGTGACCAAATCTCTCAGCGTTTGCTTGTCGGTAAAGGATTTTATTTCTCCTTCACTTGTGAAGCTTAGTTTGGCTGGATTTGAAATTCTGGGTTGAAAATTCTTTTCTTTAAGAATGTTGAATATTGGCCCCCACTCTCTTCTGGCTTGTAGAGTTTCTGCTGAGATCAGCTGTTAGTCTGATGGGCTTCCCTTTGTGGGTAACCCAACCTTTCTCTCTGGCTGCCCTTAACATTTTTTCCTTCATTTCAACATTGGTGAATCTGACAGTTATGTTTCTTGGGGTTGCTCTTCTCAAGGAGTATCTTTGTGTTGTTCTCTTCTCTGTATTTCCTGAATTTGAATGTTGGCCTGCCTTGTTAGGTTGGGGACGTTCTCCTGGATAATATCCTGAAGAGTGTTTTCCAACTTGGTTCCATTCTCCCCATCACTTTCAGGTACACCAATCAGACGTAGATTTGGTCTTTTCACATAGTCCCATATTTCTTGGAGGCTTTGTTCATTTCTTTTTACTCTTTTTTCTCTAAACTTCTCTTCTCGCTTCATTTCATTAATTGGATCTTCAATCACTGATACCATTGTTTCCACTTGATCGAATCGGCTACTGAAGCTTGTGCATGCATCACATAGTTCTCGTGCCATGGTTTTCAACTCCATCAGATCATTTAAGGTCTTCTCTACACTGTTTATTCTAGTTAGCCATTTGTCTAATCTTTTTTCAAGGTTTTTAGCTTCCTCGAGATGAGTCAAACGTCCTCCTTTAGCTCAGAGAAGTTTGTCATTACCGACTTTCTGAAGCCTACTTCTGTGAACTCGTCAAAGTCATTCTCCGTCCTTCTTTGTTCCTTTGCTGGCGAGGAGCTGCGATCCTTTGGAGGAGAAGGGGTGCTCTGGTTTTTAGAATTTTCAGCTTTTCTGCTCTGGTTTCTCCCCATCTTTGTGGTTTTATCTACCTTTGTCTTTGATGATGGTGACCTACAGATGGGGTTTTGATGTGGATGTCCTTTTTGTTGATGTTGATGCTATTCCTTTCTGTTTGTTAGTTTTCCTTCTAACAGTCAGGTCCCTCAGCTGCGGGTCTGTTGGGGCTTGCTGGAGGTCCACTCCTGATCCTGTTTGCCTGGGTATCACCAGCAGAGGCTGCAGAACAACAAATATTGCAGAACAGCAAATATTGCTACCTGATCCTTCCTTGGGAAGCTTTGTCTCAGAGGGGCACCCGGCTTTATGAGGTGTCAGTCATCCCCTACTGGGAGGTGTCTCCAAGTTAGGCTACACAGGGTTCAGGGACCCACTTGTGGAGGCAGTCTGTCCATTCTCAGAGCTCAAACACTGGGCTGGGAGAACCACTGCTCTCTTCAGAGCTGTCAGACAGGGACGTTTAAGTCTACAGAAGTTTCTGCTGCCTTTTGTTTAGCTATGCCCTGCCCCCAGAAGTGGAGTCTACAGAGGCAGGAGGGCCTAGTTGAGCTGTGGTGGGCTCCACCCAGTTCAAGCTTCCTGGCTGCTTTGTTTACCCGCTCAAGCCTCAGCAATGGCAGAGGCCCCTCCCCCAGCCAGGCTGCCACCTTGCAGTTTGATCCTGGAGTGCTGCACTAGCAGTGAGAAAGGCTCCGTGGCCATGGGACCTGCTGAGCCAGGTGCTGGATAGAATCTCCTGGTGTGCCATTTGCTAAGATCATTGGAAAAGTGCAGTGTTTAGGTGGCAGTGTCCTGATTTTCCCAGTACAGCCTGTCACGGCTTCCCTTGGCTAGGTAAGGGAAATCCCCCAACCCCTTGCACTTCCTGGGTGATGTGATGCCCCACCATGCTTCGGCTCGCCCTCTGTGGGCTGCACCCACTTTCCGACCAGTCCCAATGAGATGAACCAGGTACCTCAGTTGGAAATGCAGAAATCACCCATCTTCTGCATTGATCACGCTGGGAGCTGCAGACCAGCTGTTCCTATTCAGCCATCTTGGAACCACCTCCGAAACTGGAGTATTTATATTTGCATTGCAGATGTGTGCATTTACACAACCTAAGTTGTAAAATTAAACAATCAAAATAACTTGACTATTAAACTACATTATGTGACTACGTTAAGTGAAAAGCTTTTTGGCTTAAAATGTTTACATGATTAAACATTATCCATAGAAAAAAGGCCAAACAGTAATTAATCAATAATATGCAGAAAATTTTATTTGAACAAAAGTTTATCATGTTTTCCATATAAATTATTTTTAATAGAAGAAGAGTTTTTGATAATCATATTTTAAACCATTCTCACTTAATATAGGGTATAAATACCAGCAAAAGAAAAATGTTTATGATACTTATGAATTAGGGTGATATCTGAAATTTTACCAGCTGGTACTATGTAAATACCAAGCAATGAGACAATAGTACTGACCAATCAGAATGGATGCTGGTGTACAAAATCCAGAATAGCCACATTAGTGCATAATTCCTGCACATTTGCCCTGCATATTGATTTAGAACACAACGGTATCAACATGTATATTCATATTTTGCCTAAGCTATCATTCCAAAACATTTGCAGGAATATTATAAAGTTTATTAGTTTCTATTGGTACATGTTTCATAGAGCCAGAAGAAAAAATTTAAATGTCAAAGTAGTCAAATTTATCGCATGTAAGGAATGTAGTAAAATTTGAGAGCTTACTCAACAGATTCTTTCTTATCTAATTATCATTACTCTGTTTTAATTGAAAGTTACACAAATGTCAGACATTAAACTTAAGACAAATGTCAAATGGAATCCCACACCTGTACAGTAACATCCCAGGCATCTACATATATTTTAGCTGATCATTAGCAATTAGTAGCGTTTATCTGTCCATTTAATTGTTCTCCCGATCTTTCCCAGATGATTTTTTTAGTTCCCTCAATGCATTGGCCCAGAGTTAAAATTCTATTGGTTTTTCATCATGCAACCATTTCATTAGGCTTTTAGCCTGGCTGAGCCCATTAAAATTGCTGCTGCACACTTGGCCTGTGTTTACCCATGTGAGGTGAAGTGGAGCACGAGGCAACCACTCATAATTCAGGCCTAAGAAACTCTTTTGACTGAAAGATTTAAATAGTTGAGACTAAGGGTTGTCTCTGCTTGAATTATAAGTATTATTTCAGTTTTCCTCTTCAGTTTAAGTAAAGCATTCTGAGCCCACATGTACATGTTGGATTATCTATCTCAGCAAGAACTGTTTTCTAGAGCTGTTGTAAAAGGAAGAAAAAACAAGATCCTTTCTTGGTTCTCAACATGTCTCTGTATTGAGCCTTTCTTGACCAGTCAATCAGATAAGGTAAGGGAGTCTTCCATAGGTTCAGTACATCCGTCTATTAGGATGGGGAAGAGGAGCAGATGCTCCAGGACTGCGATTCTAACCTAAAGCCCCTGATCCCAGCCCATGTTCCTATGACTATCCTGCACTGCCTTTATGACCAGTGCTAAAAGAGTAAGAAAGCTGAGGTAGTTTTGGTTCATGGAGAACTTGGTACTCTTGGTCCAATTTCGCAGCAGCAGCAAAAGCTTCCTTTCCAAGTATAGTGCTGTCTGAGCACACAGTACTGAAAACGTTTTTGCATCATTGCCAGGGTGAGAATCAGCCTGAAAGTGTCAAAATCAGTTACTGGTGAGTAGTGCAAAGTGTCACGGCAGCATAATAGAATGCCAAGCAAGGACAAATGTCTAGAATAAGAAGCAAACTCTTCCAATAAATAGTGCCCATAATTAAATTATCAGACAAAAATCAATCATTCAGAAATGACTTTAAAATATAACTGCATTACCTTCCATTTGTAGTCTACATGGACTGACTAAGCCACAGCCATATATGTTCATTCATGCCCATCTCACCATGGTTTCTACTTGCCAGCACCTATCACATAGATGCTTTGGGGATGAGACAGTTTTGGCACCTACAGAGTATAATGGTACCTTACACATTTAAGCAGCAACATATCAATTTCAGGTTTCTTTTGCTTTAATCAAGACTTTTATACAAAATGAACAGTAGTTTATAGTTTTGAGAAGTGAATATACAGTTTATTTATACATGCTAAATATTAGATGATTTTTTACCTCATTAACCAGTGTGTGCATGCATGTGTGTGTGTGCCCATGTGTATTTTTCTCCTAATATAGTTTTTTTTCCCCAATAACAATAGCTAACTTTAATAAGCCCTTCTTACATGCCAGGCACTGAGTCTGAACACTTATAGTAAACACTTATAGAAAAAGTGTTTATCTAAACAGATATTGTAACCAATTACTCCCCACGCAACTCTATGTAGTATTAATACCTACATTTTACAACTAAGGAATTTGAATTTAGAGAAGATAAATAATGTGCCTGGGGTCCCTCAAGCAGGTGTTAGAGCTAGGAATGGAATTCAAGTAGTCTGGCTGCAACACGCATTGGTTAAGTGTTTTATATAATACTGTTAAACATGTAATCAGAGAAACAAATTTATCACGTGAACCTGATTTCCATTATGCTTTTCTTATGTAATTTTAATTTCCAGGTGAACTTTAATGGGAATGAAAAGACAAAAAGTTATTTTGTCTAATTTCATTTTCAAGTGACTTTCTAACTTCTAGAAAATATGAGGAAAGCCAGGTTATATTATTTATTAAAATTACTCTTTAGTATTTGACTATAATTATACATTTCAAAACATTTAAAGAAGTTTTAATGTGGCATATCAATTTCAGTTCATAAAAACTGATGCAAAAATCAGCAAACTGCAGTTTCAATCTGTGTTGACCATGCATAATGTACTGCTTGTTCCCTGGCTTCAGATCTTTCATGAAGATACTTGCTTGGCAGCAATCAAACCGTTTTAGTCAGGTCATAGTAGATCTGTAACAAGTTTTAAAATATTTTCTAGGATGTTATATAATGATGATTTTTTAAATCTCAGGGACTAACAATTTATATTAGTTACAAAAATACAATTCTTCCCTGCTCCTCCCACCCACCAACAAAAATGTGGACTCCACCAACCTAAACTGCCTAAGCATTAATTTGGAAATTTTATGGTTGCAATTACCTGTTTCTACATCTGAATGATGCCTTTATTCTAAAACACTTAGGGAAGTTCTATTGTATCAAGCAATTAGGCCAAGGAGGGGGCAATGTGGTGTATACTGCTTCTCCCCTCTCCTAGGCACTTCTGATGAATCCAGCATGGTCTTTCTGATAAGCTTGGACACAGTGCAAGGCAGCTTTTCAGGAAGCTACTAATAATCAATTAGAATTGGGAAGTGAGTTGAAATTTATTTATCTTCGCTATATTAAACCAAGTCATCATCATCATCATCATCATTAATTAAAAAATCTAAACAACAAAAAGCAAAATCAAAAATCTTTCCAGGAAATAGATCAAGGACAAAAGTCTAGGCTGTAACATCATCACCAATTGAGTAACAGTTCCAAGTTGCAAGTCTTTTACCATTTTCCTTTCTGAAAAGCTTTAAGTCTAGGTTTCTGAAAAGAACTCAGTCATACATTTCCTTCTAGACAGGATGATTGTGCAATTAAATTTAATAATTTTAAACCCTTAGGAAATTTCTGCTTTGGATTAGATTTTTTTGTTTACTTGGGTTGTTAACTGCAAGTCTGTTGAAGGCAGAGGTCACACTCTTCATAATTGTCCTCCATTACATATTATTATTTGCAGTTAATAATTATTTAATATAAATTTTTGAGTAAATGATTCTCTAATCATTAACATATTTCTTGACTACTTTTAAAGGGCTTTTCTTTCTGTAAAGATCCTTGCTGAGATGTAAATAAGTGTAAGTGTGCACATCAGGTTTATGAATGAACCAGTATCAATGGGGTCTGTGTGTCTCTAAGCTTGACCTTCCCTGCCAGTAACGATGCCTAGAGCAGGTGACAAAATCTTGCACATTTATTTATTACCTAACAATCTCATATTCAATCTTAGATAGTCCAATCTAGTTGTCAGATTGAAATGTCAAAATTTTAATCTCTCACCCACTTTTATTTCAGTGACTTGATGGTAATTTTTATTTTTAATGTTTGAGTTAGTCAAGAAACCTGTTACAAAATGGGTTTGAAAATCACTTAATGACTCATATGTGGCAGGTTAGCGATTGATCCATTCAGTTAAAATGCTGAAACATCTTGAATATAACCTAAGATTTTATATTGTATTTTCAATGCAGTACTACAATGTCTTCTCATTTTTCTTTGCTCTTCTTGATTTAATTATTTCAAAAAATGTATTAGAGAGGGAGCTCTTTTACCAATTTTAGCAAATCAGCATCTACCTGTCATAGTTTTATAACCTCAAGAACACTATTATCTTTATTTTCTGTCTTAGAAACAATTATCTAGAGAATATGAATATGAGAAGAGGTCATTGGTTGTTGTGGTTAATTTATACTCTAGAGCTTTTTTTTTCTATTTTTAAAACTTTAATTTACTTCAAACTTTTGGGTCTTCATCCTGGTTGTTGAAACAATTATGACAAGAAATGAGAAAACGAATCTACTATCATTATAGTAAACGTTTGACTTGGGTCTTCCTTCTGTTACCATGGATCGTTCTTCCAAATCTCTCTTTTCTTGACATGATGATTTATTTCTTCATAAGTCTCCAAGGATCATAAGACATTCTCTCTGGGAGAAAACAAAAATGTCTTATAGGGAAAAAGTGGAGGAAAATCGATGTTTTTCTCTACATTTTTGGAAGTCAGTGGGATGACTGCCCTCGTTCTGGCTGTTGATTCATATTTTACAGTAAGCATAGCCCTCTCCTACAGAATTGTCATGAATTACAGGACACACTACAGGTTTGGATTCTCCTTTTCCCCTCAACTCAACCCTTACCCAGGCCATTTTCCTTAGAGTGCAGGCCATGTCCAGATTGTAAAAACAATAGTGAAGAAGGGAATTGTTTTCTTCTCTCTTCCTTCTCTATCTCCACTCCTGCTTGAGAATTTCCTAGGTGTGTAACAAGGGCAATCATTTGTAGCAGATGCTGTTATGTTCTGGTAATGGGAACCTTGGGGTGGCTGATCCCTACATGTTTGTTTTTTCCTCTAGGGAAACTTTCATGGGTGTTACAAAGATCAGCCCCATTTATTCCCTTTAGAAGGCTTTGCAGTGCCGGCCCAGATAACCGACACAGTCTCTTGCTATCTCTATCACTTTCGCCTCCATTTTCTTTCTGAAGAAAGAAAATGTGTCCCACACAAACTAGTTCTGCTGAGTATAGCCTCCTTGGTTGGGTCTTTTCCAAGATTACTCACATGTGCATATCTTCTGTGGTTTCTATAGCAGCCTAGAGGAAATATGGTCCCTTTCCATAGACGTGCAGCTGGCTTCACTGCCATCCATCGGCCATCACAGCAAGTATTACAACCTCTCTCCTTTACATTTTTCCAGTCATGTGTCAGCCACCACACTTTGTGATCCACAAACTCTTGAAGTTTTTCTCCTGTGACTCAAGGGGAAAAGAGTTCCTCTCCGATTTAAGAAAAACAAAACAAACTTTAATTCTAGATTCAGGGATCCTCTCCTCATTTCAGGGAAAAATATAGGAGCATCACATAACTCTGTCTGTTCAAGGAAATTTTTACTCCTACTCTTATCTCTTCTGATAAACCTTGCCTTATCCTTTATATAAGGTGCAGAGGGATGAGAAGTTATGGTGACAAATTATTTCTGTGTTATATTCTTAAACAGTATGGCACAGAAAGCCTAACTGTTATTTTTAAAAGGGTAAGTGTGTTAGGGTTCTCTTAGCCCTAACACAGAGAAAGGAAAACAATAGCATGTATGTGTATAATTTATTATGAATATTGATTCACATGATTATAGATTCCAAGGCATTCCACAATCTGCCATCTGCATGCTGGAGAACAAGAAAAAATGGTGGTGTAACTCAGTTTGAATCTAAAGGCGTGAGACCCAGGAGGGACCTCTGGTATAAGTCCCAGAGTCCAAAGACCCAAGAACCAGTAGCTCTGATGTCTAACAGCAGGAGAAGATAAATGTGCTAGCTCAAGAAGAGATAGCAAATTCACTCTTCCTCTGCCCTTTTGTTCTATTCAGACCCTCAAGGGATTGGATGATGCCCACCCACACTGGTGAGTTCCATCGTTATTCAGTCTAACCAAAGGGATGCTAATCTCTTTCAGAAACAGATACACACAGAAATAATGGTTTACCTGCTCTCTGGAGATTCTGTATCTCAGTTAAATTAACACATACAATCAATAATTATATTGGATATTTGAAATCCATTTTCTTGTTTTGAGACCTGAGATAAAATGACAAATCGAGAAAAATACCTGTTTGGCATCTTGCTACATAAGCAGTGAGACAAATCCAAACAAGTAGAAAAATGTTAAGCCTAATGAGAGTGCTCCAAATCAGCACTGCTTTTTTTTTTTGTTTCTAATATCAATTAGCAAACCATAGTCCAATCCTCATTTGAGTGCATAAAGAACCAGATAGGAAGTGTGAAAGGAAAATCAGAGGTAACAAATATCTAATCTATATTTGTTTTGTAGGTAAAACTTTTGCCAAATGGGTTTACATTCACTATATATAGCCACACAAAAATGAAAAGATGAAGTCTCAGAAAATTAAGTAAGTTGCCCATATCTAAAGATATGTATTAAGTAATCTAAAAATGGACACAAACTTTTCACTTTTCATATACTCCAATACACATATAATTGTAATCAGAGCAAGCCTTGCAACTTATTCAGAATGAGCCTTATACAACTTATTCAGAATATTAATATGCTTCTTGTGGTGGCTGTATTTAATTGTGTGAAGTGTAAACATTTTTACTAATAAAACATTGATGATATAAAAGCACAGTATTTTCTACATGATTGTTTACTTTGGCTTACTGAGTGCAGGTGAAAAGTGGGCATCATTATAAGAGGAAAGGAGGAGGTTAGGTTAAAAGAAGACTACTGGAGCTTTGGCTTTGGTGAAATAATCTTGAGTGTTTCAAAACAGTCTATTAGGAGTTTTCAATGTAAAGGCAAAATGTTCCTCTAAGACATAACAAAGCAACTTAGATACATGAATTTTAAAGAATACCTTTGTATTTTTGTATATAGACATAAATAGGCACTATATAGTGTTTGTTCAGTTTCCTTTATTATAGGAAAGTATATATAACTTTTTATATGAATAATTTCAAACACATACACATTTAACAGAATAATATAACAAACCTCTATGTACCCATTACCCTGCTTTAATAAATCATCAATGTTTCTTCCAATTTTATTTTATCTATACGTTCCTATACTTCCAAACTTCTCACTTGATTATTTTACATTCATTGACATTCAATGTACTTCAAATATTGATACATCAACGTGATCCATATACTAAATTATTAATGTTTTTGAGAAGATATTTTTAGTATAAATAGTAGTTAATAAGCTTTAGACTGGCTTGCAATTCTGTTTCAACTTCTGTGAGCAAATCAAGAAGCTTATTTGATGCCTGGACAATAAATTTAAAAAACTTATTGTTTGCAGGCCATTTTGAATGTTGACTGAGACTGTCAGAAGTAACAAATATTCTTCTTTATATAGCTCTGTGCTGAGTAGGCTTAAACAGCCTCTGCTGCTATAATGCAATGTAATTATAAGACATGATTACAACTGATTATAATCAATCAGCATAGTCTTAAGTGTAATTTATATTGCTGCAGCTGTGGTTAGATTAAATCATCACATAAGATACAATTTCCACTAGATACGTGAAATTATTTGAACTAACCCAAATACAATAAACCCATAATACCATAAATGCACAGTAAATTTTGCCAATTGCGTAATACTTTAGGACTCTGTTTATCACAAAATAAGTTTTCCTCCTACAGAGTTTAGTCCTTATTTGAAAGACAAAACTGTTGTTTCGCCACGGTTGGCAGATATGATTTCTGTCTGCTAGTTCTGCCCCTGCTAGTATTTTATGTGCAATACATAGGGAGATTGTTGTTATATTTGAAAAGAAGTCCGCAAAGATTATGTAGCTAGGTCCCTCCTGACCTCAGTTGAAGATGAAACAGAAGAAGGTTTCTAAATTTCATTTCAATCTCTAATGCAATCATTTCAATCCTGGCCTTACAGATGAAACTCAGATTCACCAAACATATATTTGTGGAGACTAAGAGGAGTGAGCAATTATTTTCAGTCCTAATCTCAATCCACTCACACTATATAGGTGGACCTATTACAAAATAAAGGATATAACTCTAGATACTTTAAACCTATAACAAGTAGAAAGAGAAAAGTAGCTTATAGAGTGCTTGGCAGAGAACAGGGTAAAGCTTGGACCTTTTTACATCTTAAGGTACCATTAATTCTAATCACACATAGATGAAAAATGAAAAATCCTTGCCCTTCTTCCAGTATGGGGCTGGTGTGAGGATCAAAAGATCTAATTCATATAAGTTCTCTGAACTCAATTAAAAAGTATTAACACCATTCTTAAATGATCTACTGTTTTGTTATAATTGATTTCATTTTGATCCTTGAGCCAAATGATACAAAAATAACAAAGCATATTAAAATTTCAGCAGAGGTTTGTTTTCTATGTAACGTCTCTTCTAGGAACAATACAACTAACATAACACTGTCCACTTTTCGTTCACTCTCTGGAAAGGATTTTTATGTATATAGTAATTTAATCAAGTAACCTGAAAGTGTAAGAAGAGTAGTTTTGGCAGCCCACAGTTACAGCTGTTTGGCTGAAATACAAGTTCACTACCAAATAAGAAAACATGTTTTAATAACTTAAAGTCTGAAAAATATTCGTTCAGCTTTCAATGTTAAAATCCTGCAATATTTTGTGCAGACTCACAAAGCATTATTAAACTCAAATTAAATACTCAACTATTTTTTTCTTTTAAATTCTTGTCATTAAAACATTAACTTTAGCTATCAGAAGAGGTAAGAGGCTATACCATAGAAAATTTACAGCAGTCAGCTCTCCCTTGAGCGTTAATGGTTTCTAATGCATATTTAAGATGTTTGTGTTTTTTAATGTTTGAAAAGGAACAGCTTTTTCTTCTGCACTAACGAAGTATCAGCTTTCTCTGAAGATAAAAACTTCTCAGTCTTTAAAAAGAATAGTGATATTGATTTGGGTACTGATTACATTTTAAAAAGCAGAAAAATAAGTCTCACTGTTGAGATTCTTATTTAAAATCAAACTCATGAACTATTGATATATCCCTAGGTGAACACTAAGTTTATATGAATGAAGAAGATTGGTGGGAACAACACACAGATAGTAAATACAGAGCCTGTAGAGGCCATCTGCCAGTAGATATTAAAAAAATTACCTGCATTTTCATAAATATTTGATCTTTGCCTACTTCATAGCACCATTATGTTTCTTAAATAAAGAATACAAAATAATTCCACTCAAAGTCTAGACTATTTTATTAAGGTGAGCCTAATATATATTATTTTTCAGAAGTTTCTTGCCAAAACTTTTTCTTTGAAATGCAGGATCATAAAAATACTGGATCCAGCCTCTTTCTTCCTGGGTATAGTTATCTAAAAGAAGCTCATAATGTGACTAGGCACACAGGAGACAAGAACAAATGGTAGCAAGATCACCCATCAGCTGCAGTGGGTGCCGTGGACTTCTCCAGGTAGGGTTCCTCATAGGACCAACAGGCTTTGTAAGAATAAGGCCAGCATGTGGAAGCAGGTGTTGCAATCCAAGGTCAGTGGATAAATGTTCCCCTCCCTGACTGCTGTCAGGTCCTAGAAACTCCTTATATCCCACTGGGAACCATCTTAAGGAGGATGTGTGGCGAGAGTTAGAATCGGAGAGATTAAGAATTTTTAGGACAGGCATGGTGGCTCACACCTTTAATCCCAGCACTTTGGTAGGCTGTATTAGTCCGTCTTCATGCTGCTAATAAAAACCTACCTGAGACAGGGCAATTTGTGAAAGGAAAAGGTTTAATTGGACTTACAGTTCCACGTAGCTGGAGAAGCCTCACAATTATGGTGGAAGGCAAGGAGGAGCAAGTCACGTCTTACATGGATGGCAGCAGGCAAAGACAGAATGACAAAGATGCAAAAGCAGAAACCCTTGATAAAATCATCAGATCTCATGAGATTTACTCACTACCATGAGAACAGTATGGGGAAAACTGCTTCCATGATTCAATTATCTCTCACCACGTGCCTCTCACAACATGTGAGAATTATGGGAATACAATTCAAGGTGAGATTTGGGTGGGGACACACAGCCAAACCATATCATTCTGCCCCTGGACCCTACCAAATCTCATGTCCTCGCATTTCAAAACCAATTATGCCTTCCCAACATTCCCCCAAAATCTTAACTCATTTTGGCATTAGCTCAAAAGTCCACAGTCCAAAGTCTCATCTGAGACAAGCCAAGTCCCTTCCACCTATGATCCTGTAAAATCAAAAGCAAGCTAGTTATTTCTTAGGTACAATGCAGGTACAGACATTGGGTAAATACAACCATTCCAAAAGAGAGAAATTGGCCAAAATGAAGGGGCTACAAGGCCCATGCCAGTCCAAAATCCAGCAGGGCAGTCAAATCTTAAAGCTCCAAAATGATCTCTGTTGTCTCCATGTCTCACATCTGGGTCACACTGATGCAAGAGGTGGGTTCCCATGGTCTTGGGTAGCTCTGCCCCTGTGGCTTTGCAGGGTACAGCCTCCCTTCTGTCTGCTTTCATGGGCTGGTGTTTAGTGTTTGCAGCTTTTCCAGGCACATGGTGCAAACTGTTGGTGGATCTATCATTCTGGGGTCTGCAGGATGGTAGCCATCTTCTCACAGATCCACTAGGTGGTGCCCCAATAGGGACTCTGTGTGGGGGCTTCCACCCCACATTTTCCTTCTGCACTGCCCTAGCAGAGGTTTTCCATGAGAGCACTGCCACTGCAGCAAACTTCTGCCTGGACTTTCCAGGGATCTTCTGAAATATAAGAGGAGGTTCTGAAACTTCAATTCTTGACTTCTGTGTGCCCACAGGCTCAACACCAAGGCTTGGGGCTTCCACCATCTGAAGTCGTGGCCCAAGCTCTATGTTGGCCCTTTTCAGCCACAACTGCAGCAGTCTGGGACGCAGGGCACCAAGTCCCTAGGCTGCCCACAGCAGGGGGACCAGGGCCCAGCCTCCAGACCGGTGATAGGAGGGGCTGCTGTGAAGACCTCTGACATGCCCTACAGATATATTCCCCATTGTCTTGGGGATTAACATTCAGCTCCTCATTACTTATGCAAATTTCTGCAGCCAGCTTGAATTTCTGCTCAGAAAATAGGTTTTTCTTTTCTATCGCATTGTCAGGCTGCAAATTTTCCTAACTTTTATGCTCTGCTTCCCTTATAAAACAGAATGCCTTTAACAACACCCAAGTCACCTCTTGAATGCTTTGCTTAGAAATTTCTTCTACCAGATACCCTAAATCATCTCTCCCAAGTTCAAAGTTCCACAAATCTCTAGGGCAGAGGAAAATACTGCTAGTCTCTTTGCTAAAGCATAACAAGAGTCACCTTTGCTCCAGTTCCCAACAAGTTCCTTATCTCCAGCTGAGGCCACCTCAGCCTGGACTTTAACTTTATTGTCCATATTGTTATCAGCATTTTGGTCAAAGCCATTCAACAAGTCTCTAGAAGTTCCAATCTTTCCCACATTTTCCTGTCTTCTTCTGAGCCCTCCAATCTGTTCCAACCTCTGCCTGTTACCCGGTTCCAAAGTCGCTCCACACTTTTGGGTATATTTTCAGCAGCACCCCACTCTGTTGGTACCAATTTACTATATTAGTCTGTTTTCACACTGCTGTTAAAGATATACCTGAGACTGGGCAATTTACAAAAGAAAGATGTTTAACTGGACTTACAGTTCCACATGGCTAGGGAAGCCTCATAATCATGGTGGAAGGCAAGGAGGAGTAAGTCACATCTTACATGGATGGCAGCAGGCAAAGAGAGAATGAGAAAGATGCAAAAGCAGAAACCCCTAATAAAACCATCAGATCTCATGAGACTTACTACCATGAGAACAATGTGGGAGAAACTGCCTTATGATTCAATTTTCTCCCATCAGGTCCCTCCCACAACATGTGGGCATTATGGGAGTACAATTCAAGATGAGATTTGGGGGTGGGAACACAGAACCAAACCATATCAGTGGTCGAGGTGGGTGGATCACTTGAGGTCAGGAGTTCGAGACCAGCCTGGCCAACATGGTGAAACCATGTCTCTACTAAAAATACAAAAGTTAGCCAGGTGTGGTGGCACATGCCTGTAATCCCAGCTACTCAGGAGGCTGAGGCAAGAGAATTGGTTGAACCTGGGAGGCAGAAATTGCAATGAGCCCAGATCATACCACTGCACTCCATTCTGGGCACCAGAGCAAGACTCCGTATCAAAAAAAAAAAGAAAAAAAGCATTTTATCAGAATAGACTGAATCATCCAGGTTGAATGGGGGCTAGGGAGATACCATTTATACCAACCCACCTTTCGTTTCTTAGGGGAGGTACCATTCATACCAACCCCACTTTAGCTCTTACTGAACTCTTAAACTGGATCTAGAAACCAAGGAGACACCAGATAGATTAACAAGAGAAAATTATACAAATTATGTTAGTTTTATATGTACATAGGGATCTTCACAAGAGAGTAAAGTCTGAAGAAGTGGCCAAAGTAAGATGCTCTTATATTTTTTCAGACAAAGAGCAATAAATTTGAGAAGAAATAATAAGACAAAGAAAAACTGGTTAGGATGCTAAAATTTTATAGGGGATTCTCCAGGAGATATATTGGGTGGGGCGGGGCAGAGGGTAAAGCAGGTGGAAGATAAAGGTTGCCTAATTAAATATGTTTATTCAGGTCCATTGCAGCCATCAACTCCAAGTCTCTGGTGATAAGGGCTATTTTTCACTCTGGTATGGAGAGGGTATCCCTCCCAGGAGAATCTTTATCATTTGCTGAATGCAGGAAGAAACGAATCAGTTTGCCCTTTCTGAAACTACAATTTATTCCAGTGTTTTCAACTCTAAATCATCAATATACTAATCTGGCAATATTTGGAGTGGCACATCTATCACCCCTTCATTGTCCAGTCTCTGTTCCCCATTACCTGGGCAATACAAGAGGAAGTTTGTACCATTTATAGAAAATAACAAAGCAATATTTTTAGACATTCCTGGTCACATACGTTACATTTCCTCAGTCTTATTATCCTTCCCTAAAATATTTATTTTCCTACGTCCAAAACAGTAATTGTACACTAGCTACTACTCTCTTAAACTTCTTTACTTCATCCTTTCCCTAACTACGTTTCCAATTCCTCTTCTACCACTTATTTTGCCCCACTCTTAACCCCATTATTCCTTCTGCTTCACTCAACAAATGTTTGTTGATTTTACTATTGTTTTAGGGTTGTCAGAATTAGCAAATAAAAATACCAGATGCTAGTTAAATTAGAATGTTATATAAAATAAGAAATGATGATTTTTTAGTATAAGTAAGCTTCACATATTGCATGGGACATACTTATACTAAATAAAATTCATTATCTGCATTTGAAATTTAACTGAGCATTGTGTATTTTAACTGACAACCCTATATACTTCTCCATTTATGTAATTTGAGATTTCTTTTTCTCCCTGAATTATCCAAGCAATTAAAAGAAGCATGTCCCTTTGTGGAATACACATTGTTTTACTTTCTTTTTAAATTATCATAATAAGACAATATAAACAGTCTTTAAATATGCTAACATCTGAATTTAAATATACAAGCAGGACACTTTTTATGCCTGTGAAATTAAGATTCACACTTTGATTTTCTATACAAAGGCTAGGTCAGTAGGCCTCCCTGTGGCTATTTTATAAACATAATACTAACTCAACTCCAATTAAGATAAAAAGAATTCTTTTGATAGAAATTCAGGCTAGATTTTAAAAGACTCGAAATCCATTATATGCTTCATCACTCTTACTTGAGGTGAACATAAAAGTCACTCTTGTGGCAACCCCAATGCCCATTCCATTTCCTTCTGCCTAATTACCATACTTAGTATCAAACCCCAAGCTAAGTTACTGATACAGTATCTCAGTTATCTATTCCTGTGTAGCAAACCAGCCCAAAACTTAGTGGTTTAAAAGACCACTTATTTTATTTCCTCATAGTTCTACAATGTTAGCTAGATTTGGCTGAATAGTTGTTTTGCTGTCTGGCTGGTGGTCTATTGGATGGACATATTCAGGGAGTAAGATGGCTAGACACTCAGCTTTGCTAGAACCCTGGGGCATCTGGTTTTCCCTCGCTTCATGTTCTTCTGGGTCTTTCTTTATGTGGCCTCTTTAACTGCTTGTTCTAGGTGGTCTCCTTAGTAGAAGAACTGGCCTTGATTTTTCATGGTTCTCAAGTGTGCAGAATTGGAAGCTAGTAAGTCTTCTTAAGGTAGAGGCCAGAAACTTGTGCATAGGTCAGTGCTCCTTCCACCACACTCTGTTGATTAAAGTGAATCACAAGGCCAGCACAACTCAAAGAGAATACCTAGAAGTATAGCTGATTTGGAGCAATCAGTGTAACAGCCAACCACATTCAGTTAAGTGTTGATCAAAAGGTAGCAACTTGAACAAGTTAATTTAATCAAGTTTGATTATACCATTAAATAAATATTTTCTGCATTTATTATTTTTTAATTTCTTGAGTAAATGAAATTGGGGACAGATGAAGAAACTTGTTCCAGTACATGAAACTATTAATGTGAATAGAGTCCTAGATTCTTGTTGAATATGTATTAGTTTATTTATTTATTTATTTATTTATTGTGGCATAAGTAACATACAGGCAATCACACAAATCTTATTTGCGCAAATTCATGAACTTTTACATTTGTGTGTTATTGTATAAATACTACTTAGTTGAAAATGTAGAACATTTAAAGCACTCCAGAACACTTCCTGTGTACCTTCTTCCCCGGTTTCTTCCAACATAACCATTATGACATTTATAAACACAGATTAGTTTTACTTGCTTTTTTCTAAGCTGTGGTTTCTGTTGGTAAATATTAATGAGTACTTGAAAAGAATATGCATACTGCAGTTACTGATGTTATACTTCTATACAGATCAATCAGGTAAATTTGATTAATGTTTGTCAAATTATCAATATCCTCATTAATTTTTTTTGGCTTATTCTACCAGATATTTGGAAAAGCATATTAAAATGTCCAACTATGTCTGTACACTTGTCTATATCTCCCATAACTTCCATCAACCTCTGCTTTTTAAATGTTGAAGATGGGTTGTTAGGTTAATACACATGGTTTTGAGGTACTTTAGCTACTTATGTGCTGAATCTTTTATTCCCATCTTATTTATTTGATATCTACTATGTACAGTAAAGTGTGCTAAGAAAACCAATTTTGTGTTTCCATAATAGACATACAGTATCACCTAAAAAAATCATGGTATAAAATCATAGTTGTACACCTTTCCCTAGCTGTTCAATTTAAGTAGAGTATAAAATTTCAAATACAGAATACGGTCTCTGAAGTCACTATATGAGTCATTTTGGAATTTTTTTTTCATTTTGGATGATTTTATTTGTACACCTGTGGCTAACCATATGCACTAATCACAGGTGTTGTATACCATATCCTCTCCAAACACGTAGCCATTTCCAGTTTATTTAAACGTCCCTCAGGTTCCCTACATGAACAGATGCCTAATTCCTCTATAGCATTCAGTTCAAGTGGAAGATACGTTCTTTTCAAGTAGTGAAATTAGATCCAAAAGTCAAGATTTTTTTTCTTGCACTTCTCTGACCACAATGTTGATGATAAGTCATCCACCTGATTATCCTCTTTGAAATAATACACACCCCACTGAAGGGAATTTAGTTTTTCTTGCCATTTGTCTCAGCAAATATCCTTAGATGTTAATTCCATTAGACCTACACCATCCTCAAATAAGGAGAAAGTAGCTTGATGACTTTCAATAAAAATTTATATTTGACAATTTCTTGCTCTTCTTTTGCATCTTCATTTTTGTTCTCTAAAGATTTTCCTACAAAGTATTTATTTTACCAGAGAGGTTAAATAAGACAAATTGAGAAACTGCAAATAATTTGCTGAAAAGTTAATCTGATCAAGGTCCAAGTGAATATTGGATACATCTGATAGAAGCACTAAAAAATTTTTTGTCAATTTCCCTTTATTTAATTATGGAGGATACACATACACACACACACACACACACACACACACACACACACACACACACACACACACAGCTTGTATAATCTTAATATTCTATTATTAAACAACTTATTTTTTATTTATATACTACACATACGTAGTTCAACATGATTTTCATCAAGTCAGCATGGAAAATATTTTTTAGAAGTGCTCAGTATAATTACATATAATGATTTAGAGTTTATTGTAGAGATCACATTTTACTCTTATGTAACTCGATAATTACAATTTGCTATTTTTAAGAGAATTAAAATGTAAAACCTCAAAATGCCATATGGTGCAAATTGTATAAGAAGACCATTGGCACATTCACATTTTAAATGAATATATTTTGTAATTTAAGAAAATTGTAATGATTTTGTAATAATTTGATACATTTTGATAAAATTTTACCCAAGTAAAAAGATGGGAGTTAGGCTGCCATTAAGAGATCTGCCATTATCCAACCTACATATCTAACTAGCCAACTAAGTTGATGAGCATAAGCTAATCATTTAAACTCCATGAGCATAAGTATTCTCATGTGTAAGACGGTGGACTAAAATAAGCCAAACCTTTTGGTAATCATAAGAATAAAAATTTATTAGAACAGCCATTAGGAAAAACTACCAAAAAACAAGATGTTTCTCATATTTGACTATAAGAAAATTTTTGTTTGTTTGTTTGTTTTGGGGAAAATCTAAACAAGAAAAACTAGGCGAATGAGCCAAACATTAAAGAAAAATGGAAGGTATTTAAAATGTAAAATTGAATATATTTATGTATAGTTTAATTTCTAAGTTGTAGGACAAGAACAACTTGGTCTTTCAAAAAGAAAAACATGGATTAAAACGTACTTACATGGAAGCTCAGCACGACGATTTCAATCACAAATTGGGTTAATTAACTGGTTCCTGTGGAACTTTGTAAAGGTTAAGTGTAAGGAAAAAAGGAAAATGTAACTCGTAATTTAAAATTCATTTGCTCATTTATTCTTTTCTAGTTCTATGAAGTGAAATAATATATAGATGGAGAAAAAGTAGGCCACTGAAAAAAGGAGTTCCTTCCTTCTATCTTCTCCCTGACAGACTATGAAAGTCTGACTTCTGCCTGGCAATTGGAGAAAGCAATTGCTTAAAAAGCTGTTAAGTACTACTTAGGAGTTAATTGATTCTGACAATGCAGTGACAACACTAGCGTTGTGCAGTGAAGAATAGCAGGGAGTCCAAGACCAGTCTGACTTCCGGTTGCCCCAGTGGCCCTAAGATTGAAGTTTTTGCCTACATCCAGAGTCCAGATTTCTGTGAAAACTGAGGAATGTTTTCTGACTTCCCTAAAAAGAGAGAAACTAGGCAGGGTGTGGTGGCTGTCGTCTGTAATCCCAGCACTTTGAGAGGCCGAGGCGGGAGGATCACGAGGTCAGGAGATCGAGACCATCCTGACTAACACGGTGAAACCCCGTCTCTAATAAAAATACAAAAAAATTAGCCGGTTGTGGTGGCGGGCCCCTGTAGCCCCAGCCACTCGAGAGGCTGAGGCAGGAGAATCACTTGAACCCGGGAGGCGGAGCCTGCAATGAGCCGAGATCGCGCCACTGCACTCCAGCCTGGGAGACAGAGCGAGACTCTGTCTCAAAAGAAAAAAAGAGAGAGAGAGAGAAGCTAGTTCTATTTAGGTATGTTTAAGTCTGCTTGAATAACATCCTGTCCTGATTTGTACCAAATACATGTACTGAGGTTTTTGTTTGTTTGCTTTAATATGGGTACTACACATACAAAACCTGAATGCATGATTGTGAGATTTCAATTTAGTTTAACCACCTTTTATTAAAGACCAGATACGCTAGATAGGTTTCGTGCTGGAGTATAAAAAGAATAAGATATGGCTTCAGTGTTCAGTTTTTTATCATGCAGCATGCCTTCTAATTGTTTACATTCCTTTTGTAAACGACTTCTCTTACTTCAACATCTTTTTTAAACAGTTGGGTAGGTCCACCCAAACAGTTTAATTTTGTTTTGTACAAATGTGTATAATAGACAAACATGAATAATCATTATCAAATCAACTACTATGTGCTTGACACTCTGCTGGGCTTGTTTACATAAAAGAAAATCTTATTCGGTCATCAAAATTGTTTTCATGTTATACATGGGGATAGTGCTTAATCCAAGATGATTCAATTACAATGTAATAGAGACAGAGGCTTACCATCCCTGATGATGGCAGGTTGTATGCTCTACACTATTGTAGCTGGGCTGCAGATGATGGCCGACCATGGGATTTTAGCGTAATATAGTGTTCCTGAGCAACCCTAACATATTAAAACTTGAAGTGTGGTTTCAAATTTGGCTATGCTGTGTTCTTACTAGAAGACCTCGGACAAACCACTTAATGTGTCTTCGATTTCTCAATTTTACGTAGGGATAGTTTACCTCATAGTGTTACTCTGATGATTACTTTAGTTAGCATATGTATAGTTAATATATGAAGAGGTCATACTGATAAATCCATCAAGTTAGCTATTATTATCACTAAGTAAGAACAACCTTTGACAGATTTTCAACCTGATTGTTAAGTGATTTCACAGAGTTCTTGAGACTAAATAATGCTATCTACAAAAACATGCTTAGACTTGTATCTGACAGTAAATATCAGCTACTATTATAGTAATTGAATGTGATTAACACCACATATTCACCCATCATATGTCTCATATGCAAATCATTCTGCCCACACTCAAAAATGGAGAAATACAAACTTAGGAGATTTCTTTTTTGGTGATAAAACTGATCTAATTAATTTTATTAAATAGACTTAATCAAACAAATTCTAATTTTTAACCAAAGAGAGCATCAGCTAAGACAAATATATGAAGAAACAGTAAAATTCAAGGGGCAGATTTCTTCATCAGTAAATGGGGAATGTTGAATGGAATTACTTTTAAGGTCCATTCAAATTCAACTGCCTCTTTCCTGATCAGCCTATTTTCTTTATTTGATCAGCCTATTTTATTTAAACAAACAACAATTATATTTCCAGAATGTTCATGCTGGAGATGCATTTGGAGTGGATGGGTTATAGGGATGAGGAAGCATGAGGTGACTTATCTTGAACTGTGTATGCATAGGAAACACAAACTAGGTTTCATGTAGATTGAACATTTATGAACAATTTATATTTATGGTTGGCTAAAACCCTTCAAGAACAGACCCTGGCACTGATAGTATAAAACTAAATAAGTCTTTGCTTACAATACGTTGTGTATATTCATGCTTTGAATTAAAAATATTTTATATTTTATAAAAATCTATAACTACTGATTTATTCCTAAAATGGAAAGGGAATTGACAAGGAAGGGTGTAGGGAAATGATGTTATGCCACAATTCTTGCAATGATTTTTTTTAGATGTTATGGATAAGTCATTTAATTCTACTCTCCTCAATTTTTTCACTGTAAAATGCTAGAAATGTACAAATTTCTAATACCCATTCTACTCTATTTGTTCATATATCTATGCAATGTTTACTACTCATTTTGTTTTTAGTAATAAGTTGGCAATTTTATATTTAACAAAGAAGCTAATTAAATATTACATATTTTCTTATGGGTTGTAAATAAAGAAAGCAATATGTTACAGATGCATTGTTTTGTTGGTTACAAAAGAATTTATTCCTCCAAAGTGGTCCTTTGGTATATATTGTATAACACAGTGATCTTTAAATGGGACATTTTCAATCAGAGACCCAAGCTAAATTTTCATTTCCCTTTCACTGGAACTATGTTGCTATCTGCCATCTGTATTATAGCAGGCCAGAGATTGTTTATTTGTAAGAATATAGCTTTAGATCCTTAGACCATATGATTGCATAAAATCTGTTTGTGTCTGAAGAGATCTTGAATATCCCAAGGAAATAACCATCTCTGCACACAGAGTTTAAAGAGAGAGCCTGTATTTTCAATTGCACATTCACTTTAATCTGAAAAGCATGTAGTACCTTGAAAACAATAGTAAGATAATACATCCTGGTAAATTAGAGCCAAAGAAAGAGCTTCTCCCTTTACTGGTGTGTTCTTACAGCCCACATGAGTGTGGCAGTAATATTTAACTTGTCAGTCAAGATGTTTGAGAAAATAATCATATTAATGAGTCTTAGGCAGGAATGAAAGGATGTGCCTGGCATACTTGTTTATGAAATTTGCCAGACTCATTAAAAGTCAGTTACATCGTATTAGTAATAATGGACATGTTGCTATAAACACAACAGCTTGGCCATTTCTAGTTGTAATTACCAGTGATAAATTTGACTAAATATAAAGCTATACAAACAATACAATCAAAATTTTTTTAAGAAACAGTAACAGAAAACATTTTGGTTAAAAATCTCCTTAAAATGCCAGAAATATATTTTCCTACCTATCAGACATAATATATATTGATTAAAAAACTAGAAATAACACTTTGTCCATAATACAAAGACATGCAAAATTAACATCTTTAATGAAATAATAACTTATGGCCTTTAATCTGTATTAACAAAAAGCAAGTATTAAGGTTATCTTCTTCACTGGCCATTTCCAAAATGTTGGTATATTCATCATGACTCTAAACATGCCTTATCAGCTATACAATGTAAGCCTCGGAAGCGTTCGTTATTGTTCCCCCACAGACAGTTCTGTTTGTATGTACTGATACATAAAAACTCTTCCATGCATTATAGTCAGCTGAATTAAAGGTTCATTCATTTATTTAACAAATATTGATTGGGCAAGTAACAAACATGAGGCATAAACATTGGATACAAGCACTGTAGCCATATCAGTAAATAACGTAGACACAAACTTGGCCACTTGAAGCCTGCAGATAAGTAAATCAATGTTGAATGTGGAGAGAGAGCTAACATTTTGTACTCGCCTTTAACAGTTCCATTCAAACATCACAAACGTCATTTTCTTAAGAAGACATATTGGAAACACCAAAGCAGCTCAGTGCCTCCTGTTATACCTAATAATGGTCTATTTTCATATATAATATATATTTTATATATATATACACACACACGTATATATAAATTATATATATACACGTATATATAAATTATATATATACACACGTATATATAAATTATATACACACGTATATATAAATTATATACACACGTATATATAAATTATATATATACACACGTAAATATAAATTATATATATACACACGTATATATAAATTATATATACACACGTATATATAAATTATATATACACACATATATATATAAATTATATATATTTTTACATTTTAATTAAATAATTGGGCTATTAGTTCTTTAATGTCTGTTTTCTAGCTAGAATGTAAGCTCTGTAAGAACAGAAACTGTTTCTTTTAATATTCTGCTATATCTCTAGTGCCTGGAGATTGATTTACACAAAAGTTAATGAGCATGATTTTATTTGATTCTACAAACAATAGCATAATATTTGCAGAGTCAAACTAATTAATACAACCATACCAGATTTCTTGATTAATAGCTTTTTCCATTCAGCACTCTGAATACATTTTTCTATTGCCTTCTGGCTTCCATGGTTTTTCTCCATGAGAAACCAGCTGTAAATTTTATTGAGGATTTCTTGTATGTGGTGAGTCACGTCTCTACTGACACTTTCTGGATTGTCCCTTTGTCTTTAAATAGCTTGACTATGAAGTATTTAAGTGTGGATCTCTTTGAATTGGTATTGCATAGACTTCATTGAGCTCCTCAGACATGTAGATTAATATTTTTCATCAAATTTGAGAAATTTTAGGCTATGATCTCTCAACATCCCTTTAACCCTTTCTCTCTCTCTTTCCCTTCTGAGACTCCTGTTATGCATATATTGGTACTCTTGGTAGTTTTCCACCTGTCTTTGAAGCTCTGTTCATGCTGGGTGTTGGGGCATGCCTTCAAAGCTCAGGCAGGCAATTTCCAATTCTGCCTATTCAATTACTTGCACAGAACGTCAGAATCAGCCAGAGGTAAGAGCTTAAGTTCTTCCAAGATCTTTCCTAGGTATACATATCATCCATATATCCACAGGGTATTAAAAATAGTCTCTAGACATCCCTTTCTTGAGCTTGTTTTCCAGTTGTTTGGTTAGCTTCTTCTTTGCCCCAACTTGCAGTGCTGCCCCCAGATCTCTTCTTTCCACTTGCTTCTATATTATTTCTTCAGGGTGGATTTTGAGGGTGAGAGGTAGCAGCCCGTGTTAGTTTGCCACCATGTTGAAAGAAATCAGATGCTCCCTCATATGTAAAATATGACAAGAAAAATGTGTGGAGAATTAATTGTACAATAAGAAAGCAATATGGAAAAAATGGTTAGGGAGACTATGACAGTGAGAAATGATGAGAGAAATGATGATGGTTTGGAAGTCAGTGGATCTGATTATAATTTGTAGGTAAAGCACATGGGCTTGTAATGTAAAGTGTGTTGTGTTTGTGAGTGTTTAATCAATATAAATTGTGAGGTGTGCAGCCAAACAACTGGTGGATGGTCATGCCGTTTACTGAGATAGAATGAGGGATGAGGTGAAGGAAGGGAGTCAATGTATTTTAAGCACATTAAGTTTTAATCCAATTTACTCTCCAAATGCAAATGTTAAGTAGGATATATAAGTCTAGAATTCAGGGAAGGGATGCGTATGGGGAACCATCATTAAAGAGATAATAAAGAAAAGCATGGGATTAGGTGAGGTCACTTGTTGGAAGAATGCTGACATTAAAGAAAATGATCCAAGGTCTGAAATCTAGGTTACTTCAAAATGTAAACATTGGGCAAGGTGCGGTGGCTCACGCCTGTAATCTCAGCACTTTGGGAGGCTGAGGCAGGCGGATCACGAGGTCAAGAGATCAAGACCATCCTGGCCAACATGGTGAAACCCCGTCTCTACTAAAAATACAAAAATTAGCTTGGCATGGTTGCAGGTGCCTGTATTCCCAGCTACTCAGGAGGCAGAGGTAGGAGAATCGCTTGAACCCGAGAAGCCGAGGTTGCAGTGAGCTGAGATCACACCACTGCACTCCAGCCTGGGTGAGGGAGAGACTCCGTCTCAAAAAAAAAAAAAAAAAAAAAAAAGTAAACATTGGGTAAAGGAAAAAGATAAGCAATAAAGGATGAAATATATGATGACTATAATACCAAGAAATGTATAGTCTCATTAAAGCCAGAGAAATTTAGTCTTTTAAGCCCAACTGGAATGAACTGAAGTAATAATGAGGATTGAGAAAGCAGAGATTGAAGAATAAAGAAAACCTTTGGAGGAGTTATTGTAATGTAAAATGGATGCTAGAAATGGAAAGTTAACATGGAGTAAAGATAGCTTTTATAAAGTGAGAGATAGTAAAGCAGGTGGGTGTGTGTGTGGGTGGGTGAGTATTTGTGTATTGATATCAACAATCCGGGAGAGAAAAAAAATAGATGGGGTCAAGTAAATAGTCACAAAAATGAAGTCTAGAGTAGATGAAAGGTGAGTAGAATCCACTCCTTCTCCCTATTAGTTCTAGTCAGACTAATCACCAAACACTTGCAGATGTATATATTTTTTTAAAAACTTGCCAACAGATCTGGGTACATAGAAAGTACTTTGCTGTCTCTGCAAAAGTTACGTTGTAAGTGTATTCCATGGTCTGTGTTGTATACTGTTACGAGGAGCGAGGATAATTTATTTCTAAGAGAATCAGCAATCGAGTAGCTCTAAATTCTTTCAAGTTCAAAGGTGTATATGACAAATTCCAACCAGGAAAACCAATACCACTTGAGATTTTTCACACTGATGGACTTTAATTTAAAACATTTGTTTCATGGCAATGGAAAATTAAAAAGCCAAACAGGGGATGTTAAGGGAATCTAGAAATTAGCAACAACAGAAAGTTACAACCATTCCTAGGTTGTTTGAAGAATTTGGTTTCAGCAGAGTGCAGAGGGGGCCAGTGGAAGCAGGAGATGTGTGGGAAGCAATTTTTCCAGAAATGACCCAGAAACAGAGAAGGAAGGAAAAATATCCTTCCTTCTTTCTTTTTTTTAACCTATAATCTTCTGCCAAAGCCTCTTATTGTCAAACTTTGCCAGAAACCAGAGAATAAGGGAGCCTAACATAGCATCCTCCATAAACAGAGTTCAACGTATGGGTAGGAATGCAGCTCAGAACAAATCAATAGTTGATTAGAATAGACAGTATTAATCTTTCATACTGATGAAAGGTCAAAACAGTTGCAATTGCAAGAAATAGTGCAAGAAATTAATGCAACTGTATTCACAGATAAAAATAAAAATGATAAATTTTCCAGTGGAAAAAATAAGACAACCATGATAATGTTTACTAAAAATGCATCTTCTTAAATAAAATAATATATGTTACATGAGATTAGAAACTTTCTATTCTATGCTGTATCACTACAATCTAGGACAGTATCAGGAATATAATAACCATTATACAAATTTATTTGTTGTACTAATAAATAGATTGGAATGTTTCGTAAAGTATTCAAAGCTGGCCAGATGTGGTGGCTCATGCCTGTAATCCCAGCACTTTGGGAGGCCAAGGTGGGTGGATCACGAGGTCAGGAGATTGAGACCATCGTTGCCAACATGGTGAAACCCCGTCTCTACTAAAATACAAAAAAAAAAAAAAATTAGCCAGGTGTGGTGGTGCACGTCTGTAGTCCCAGCTACTTGGGAGGCTGAGGCAGGGGAATTACTTGAACCCAGGAGGCGGAGGTTGCAGTGAGCCGAGACTGCACCACTGCACTCCAGCCTGGCAACAGAGTGAGATTCCATCTCAAAAAAAAAAAAAAAAACACTCAAAACTATATTTGTAAACTTAAGATATCTTGAAAATGTGTATTTGTGACCTAAAAATGGGACTGATACTAGAACACATAACTATCTTCTTGTAACAAAACTTTTACTGATATAGTTGGTATCAGAAGAATGACATTAGAAAGGAAATGATCAAGTAAACAAAAAATAAGAATAAGTGTAATGAAAGTATCTTACCTGTATAAAAAGCTCTGTGTGTAAGTATCTTAATTCCTTTGTGCACTAGTAACTATTGCAGTTTCTGGATGACATTGACCAGCTGGATATTCTGATCCACAGGAACATGGGGATATTTTTTATGGGCTAAGATTTAGTGCATCTCAAATTTTTGTTAACACAAAGTTTTCTTTTAGAGTAATATTTTAGAATCAGACTTTCCTTTAACTCTGTTGACATAAGGCTTTGACACTAGTACACACATAATTTGTAATATTTTGTTAAATAACATTAACATTTTATTTGCTACTTCTATTCTAAAGTGATAATTATGTAATTTTTGTAGTCAATTTTTGTTGAGTCAAAGCTGTGATTCCAAAATTAATATAATACTATACATGTAGTAGCTTCTCTAAACATATTTGTTGAGAATATCACTCTAAGTTTTGATTAACATCCTGAGTTACAGTGTATCACTGTAAAAAACATGTACATTATCTATATACTTATTTGTACTCTATTAAAACTGAATTACATACATTTTAATTTAAAACTATACTGATATTTAATTTCCACTCTTGTCGATAAAACCATAAGAAGCCATCATTACCCAGGATATGTTTTCTATGGGATTTACTTCATTACCGTGTTTATCTTGTTCAGATGAATTATTTGACATACAGATATTGAATTTAAAAAATATGACAAGTGTCAGTCTATACACTGCAAATGAGTTTGACCTTCATTTGGATTTCTTGTCTGCCAATGTAAATAAATGAGGTCAGTTAATAGGCAATTTGAATTATTCTTATAGAAAGGTATATACATAGGGTATGATATGTCCATAAAACATCCTAGGATAGTTAATTATAAAAATCCTTAAACCAAGAATCAATCTTTTGCATTTATAAGTTCTTTGACCTTACCAAAGCTCTGGCATTTAGGAAGCACTAAATCAATAGTTACTGAATAAGTAAAATATTTATTAATTTCATTTTCATATCAAGCTTGACAAATGCAATGGGATGAAAAAAATCAAACATATTTTCAAGTATCTTCATAAATGACAGCACAATAGCATGATAAAGTTTGAAATATGTGAAGATTTCTTCTATGTTATATATTTGTCATGATTGATTAACTTGAAGATTGTGTTACAAACTATTAATTTCATTTAAAGCATATTATTTCATTTTATGGTGCAATTTCCTTTTGTGAATTATTTTTGCTTTTGACATAATTACCTGGTTATTTTGGCATTGTGTAAGTGTAGGTCTTTCTTTGCCAGCCAAGTTCCCTTTCTTTGCCAGGAAAGGCATGGGACCACTTCAGGGGAAGAAATGGGAACAGCTGTGCTATCTAGCGTTAGTGCCAACTTGAGTCTTTTTAGGCCAGTTCAGGCCAGTGACACTCTAGGAAGCTCATGCACCAAACTGGAAAAGTTTATTGGTCTTCTTATTAACAATTTTTGAGGAAAATATATTATGTATACAAAATCTTCCTGTTTTTTTCATACTAAGCTTCATAGAAGTTAACTGAAAATTTACAATAAAGGGGAGATTGCTGTCAGCAAAATGGATTTTATTCTTTATGCCAGACTAGTAGAGCTATTTCTACACAGCAGTTTTCTCTTCTGAAGCTGAACAGCAGCAAGGTAAGTAATTATTAGAAGCACAGCAAGTTCCTGGATGCAGCCAGCTTGGTGATGAGCATATTCTAAGACATGTGAATGCATGTAGGGAGAAAAAAGGATTTCCAAAGCAAGCAGATACCTTTGAAGAGTTTATACCCCTAAAGTAATCCCAAAGGAACAATTTTAGCTGCTTGATTCTCTTTGTAAGGTGCAATATGACCTGATCTAGACTATATGATATTATGATAGCTATTTATTCAAAGGGATGGCCACATGTACAGTCCCAAGTTCCAGATAGAATTATTTTTCTAGTTATGCACAGAACATTAGCTTAAACTAGAGCCGTAATCAGAACTTTGTTTCTGAATTACAGTTAAGAGAAAAATTTATTAAAAAGCATGCATCATTTGCACAGAAATTTTCTCCACTTTTCTTAAAAAGCACTTACCAATTCATTAATTTTTCCTTTCGTTTCTGGCTCCAAATGGCCATCTCTCAGCTATGCGCTGATGGAAAGGCAACCTTAGATGGTGAGGGTTATAGAGAGAATGATCTGTTTCAATGTACATTATACAGGAAGACTGAAGAATATGGTTGCTTAAGGACTAAACCTCATTTGCCCTCAAGCGTTTAGGTTATAGAAATATTTATTGTAGTTACCAACAAGAAACTGGACTATAAGGTGCACAGTGCTTTCTAAAGCATAACTATTTGTGGTCAGAGTGATTTATTTATTTTCATTTCATATTTACCTTTCAGATGCCTTGGTCATGGGGGGCTTATTCCTTTTATAGGTCATGCGTTTTAATTATCGTTTACACCTTAGCATTAGCACATTGATTTAGACTGTTAGTTTTTACATCATACTTGACCTTCGGGACATAGATGAATTACTTTTGAAGTTACAGACTGCGTAAAAAAGAGATGTACATTTTTCTGTATAAATAACTCAAAGAAATAGTTTGAGGAATATCATTAGCGAGACTAAAAAAAAATACAGAGACAAATATGACACTACATTTTCGTGATGCCATTAGTATTTATTTCATAATTTCATTTTCTAATCTTTTGCCTCACTGCCCTCTCCTGGGAGTAGGGCTGCAAAATCAAAAGACCGATTTATTTGCACTATAATGTGAACTTTGTAAGAAAACCTTTAGGGAATAGACTGGCAGTGGACTGATGATGGGTCATTCACTAGAATATAGAATATTCTGTAAAGAGATAAAATAATATTACAAGCAACAACATAAACTTTTGCCTCAAACTATATTCTAAAATTATGCAACTCAGGACAAAACAAATTGCAAAGGAACATTCTGGAAGTACTGATCAGAGACAGTGAGTAGAACGTGGGTGTGTGTGTGTGTCTTCTGGGTAGGCATATTTGTAACAACATCGAAGATGCTGCTGAGATTCGCTTAACTAATGACTGAAGGTCAATGTTGCTCCACTATTTTTAAAAATCTGAAAAAAATTTATGAGTCCAGAGTTATTTACCAAAAAAGAATATATTAGAATTTTGCATTTATAGAAAGGATAACATAAAGGCTCTGATACGGTTTGGCTGTTTCCCCATCCAAATCTCATCTTGAATTGTAGTTCCCATAATCCCCATGTGTCATGAGAGGGACCTGATGGGAGGTAATTGAATCATGAGGGCAGTTACCCCCATGCTGCTGTTCTTATGTTAGTGAGACAGTTGTCACAGGATCTGATGGTTTTACAAGGGTTTTTTTCCTCTTTGCTTTGCACTTCTCTTCCCTGCCATCATGTGAAAAAGGATATGTTTGCTTCTCCTACTGCCATGATTGTAAGTTTCCTGAGAGCTCTCCAGCCATGCAGAACCATGAGTCAATTAAAACTCTTTCTATTAGGAAGTACCCAGTCTCGGGTGGTAATTTATAGCAGTGTGAGAATGAATCAATACAGTAAATTGGTACCACAGAGAGTGGGGTGCTGCTATAAGGACACCAGAAAATGTGTAAGCGACTTTGGAAATGGGTAACAGGCAGAGGTTGCAAAAGTTTGGAAGCTCAGAAGAAGACAGGAAAATGTGGGAAAACTTGGAACTTCCTAGAGACTTGCTGAATAGCTTTGACCAAATTGCTGATAGTGACATGAACAATTAAGTCCAAGCTTTGGTGGTCTCAGAGGAAGACAGGGAACTTGTTGGAAACTGGAGTAAAGATCATTCTTGCAATGCAAAGAGACTGGCGGTATTTTGCCTCTGCCCTAGAGATTTGTGGAACTTTGAACTTGAGAGAGATAATTTAGGGTATCTGGAGAAATTTCTTTTTTTTTTTTTTTTTTTTTTTTCATTTCAGAGACAGTCTTTTATTTGAACAATGAAAAGTAAATAGAAACCAGGCAACTTTTTTGGAGCCACATTAATATACTTTTTCTCATGAGGTTTCATTGTGAGTCTAATAACTGTGTAGAGATTCACGACTCCAGCAATTAGCTTCTGGATATTTCTTTCAATCTGATAGTGTAGTTTGCCTGGCAGTCAGATCGATAGCTCGGGGGTTGAATGCAGCCTTCAATTACTTCTACCTGAAGACCTGATCTTCAATTCTACAGTGCTGATTAGTGTATGTATTTCATTAGAACATTAGTGCTTAAAATTCACATTCATCACGGCAGTGCCCGGCTGTCCACAGGTTAAGAAGGGGAACGGAAGGCAAAGCTTAGAAAGAAACCCTTATCTTGACTTGACTTGAGTCCACATCTCTTAACTGTCTTCCATGTTTTGTTTTGTTTTTTTTTAACTTATTTATTTATTTTTTTTATTTTACTTTAAGTTTTAGGGTACATGTGCACATTGTGCAGGTTAGTTACATATGTATACATGTGCCGTGCTGGTGCGCTGCACCCACTAACTCGTCATCTAGCATTAGGTATATCTCCCAGTGCTATCCCTCCCCCCTCCCCCCACCCCACAACAGTCCCCAGAGTGTGATATTCCCCTTCCTGTGTCCATGTGATCTCATTGTTCAATTCCCACCTATGAGTGGGAATATGCGGTGTTTGGTTTTTTGTTCTTGCGATAGTTTACTGAGAATGATGATTTCCAATTTCATCCATGTCCCTACAAAGGAAATGAACTCATCATTTTTTATGGCTGCGTAGTATTCCATGGTGTATATGTGCCACATTTTCTTAATCCAATCTATCATTGTTGGACATTTGGGTTGGTTCCAAGTCTTTGCTATTGTGAATAATGCCGCAATAAACATACATGTGCATGTGTCTTTATAGCAGCATGATTTATAGTCATTTGGGTATATACCCAGTAATGGGATGGCTGGGTCAAATGGTATTTCTAGTTCTAGATCCCTGACGAATCGCCACACTGACTTCCACAATGGCTGAACTAGTTTACAGTCCCACCAACAGTGTAAAAGTGTTCCTGTTTCTCCACATCCTCTCCAGCACCTGTTGTTTCCCGACTTTTTAATGATTGCCATTCTAACTGGTGTGAGATGGTATCTCATAGTGGTTTTGATTTGCATTTCTCTGATGGCCAGTGATGATGAGCATTTTTTCATGTGTTTTTTGGCTGCATAAATGTCTTCTTTTGAGGAGTGTCTGTTCATGTCCTTCGCCCACTTTTTGATGGGGTTGTTTGTTTTTTTCTTGTAAATTTGTTTGAGTTCATTGTAGATTCTGGATATTACCCCTTTGTCAGATGAGTAGGTTGCGAAAATTTTCTCCCATTTTGTAGGTTGCCTATTCACTCTGATGGTAGTTTCTTTTGCTGTGCAGAAGCTCTTTATTTTAATTAGATCCCATTTGTCAATTTTGTCTTTTGTTGCCATTGCTTTTGGTGTTTTGGACATGAAGTCCTTGCCCATGCCTATGTCCTGAATGGTAATGCCTAGGTTTTCTTCTAGGGTTTTTATGGTTTTAGGTCTAACGTTTAAATCTTTAATCCATCTTGAATTGATTTTTGTATAAGGTGTAAGGAAGGGATCCAGTTTCAGCTTTCTACATATGGCTAGCCAGTTTTCCCAGCACCATTTATTAAATAGGGAATCCTTTCCCCATTGCTTGTTGTATCTGGAGAAATTTCTAAGTGGTAAAGCGTTCAAGAGGAAGCAGAGGATAAAAATTTGAAAAATTTGCAGCCCAATGATGTGATAGAAAAGAAAAACCCACTTTCTGGGGAGAAATTCAAGCCAACTGCAGAAATGCACATAAGTAATGAGGAGCCAAATTTTAATCGCCAAGACAATGGTTAAAATGTCTCCAAGGCATGTCAGAGACCTTTGTGGCAACCCCTCCCATCATAGGCCTAGAGGCCTAGGAGGAAAAAATAGTTTCCTGGGCCAGGCTCAGGACCTTGCTGCTTTGTGCAGTCTTGGGAATTGGTGCCCTGAGTCCCAGCCATGGCTAAAAGGGGCTAACATACATCTCAGTCCGTGGCTTCAGAGGGTGGAAGTCCCAAGCCTTGGTGGCCTCCATGTGGTGTTGAGCCTGTGGCAGCACAGAAGTCAAGAATTGAGGTTTGGGAACCTCCACCTAGATTTCAGAAGATGTATAGAAACACCAGGATGTCCAGTCGGAAGTTTTCTGCAGGGGTGGAGCCCTCATGGAGAACTTCTACTAGGGCAGAGTGGAAGGGGCATGCGGGGTTAGAGCCCCCAGACAGAGTCCCCACTGGAGCACTGCCTAGTGGAGCTGGGAGAAGAGGGCCACCATCCTTGAGACCCCAGAATTGTAGATCCATTGACAGCTTGCACTGTGTACCTGAAAAAGCCACAGACAGTGCCAGCCCATGATAGCAGCCAGAGTGAGGCTGTACCCTGCAAAGCCACAGGAGCAGAGCTGCCCAAGGCTATGGGAGCTGACCTCTTGCATTAGTATGACCTGGATGTGAGACATGGAGTCAAAGGAGATCATTTCAGAGCTTTAAGATTTAACTGCCCTGCTGGATTTCAGACTTGCATGGGGCCTGTAACCCCTTTGTTTTGACCAATTTCTCCCATTTGGAATGGGTATATTTATTTAGTGCCTGTACCCCCCATTGTATCTAGGAAGTAACTAACTTGCTTTTGATATTACAGGCTGATAGGCGGAAGAGACTTGCCTTGTCTCAGATGAGATTTTGGACCTGGACTTTTGGGTTAATATTGGAATGAGTTAAGACTTTAGGGGACTGGCTGGGTGCGGTGGCTCTCGCCTGTAATCCCAGCACTTTGGGAGGCTGAGGCGGGTGGATCATGAGGTCAGGAGATCGAGACCATCCTGGCTAACACAGTGAAACCCCGTCTCTACTAAAAATACAAAAAATTAGCCAGGCGCAGTGGTGGGCGCCTGTAGTCCCAGCTACTCGGGAGGCTGAGGCAGAAGAATGGTGTGAACCCGGGAGGTGGAGCTTGCAGTGAGCCAAGATAGCGCCACCGCACTCCAGCCTGGGTGAAAGAGTGAGACTCCGTCTCAAAAAAAAAAAAAAAAAAAGACTTTAGGGTACTGTTGGTAAATATTGTAACACACTGAAACAAGGTAAAAAGAGAAGCATTGCCTTTAAATAATGATCTATTTGTTATCTGTCTTCTGTCTATCTATCGCCTCTATAAAGTATTTTACAGCACAGTTTTCTAAAAATTTTTTTGTTAGAGATTACATTTGAAATTAGCTTACTTAAAACATCTGAGATGCATCATGACAACTATTTATAAGTAAATCCATATATAAATATCCATACAATTTTTATATACAAATATTTTCGTTTTAAATATTACTTTTTTTGATTTAAAAATCTTTGACATACTGTGCAGCAGTTGTTCTCAACCTGTTTTCATAACTGTCCATAAGAAGACATTAGATACACTAAAAAGAAATATTAAACACTGAAGAATCACAGTTTATCTGTAGGTTTGAGCTCTGGAGGGCTAAAACCATTGTAATATCTATTTATTTTTATTTCATTTCATTTCTCTTCTTTTTTTTTTTTTTCTCCTTGATATGGTTTGGCTGTCTCCCCACCCAAATCTCATCTTGAATTGTAGTTCCTACAATTCTCACTTGTCATGAGAGGGACCCAGTGGCAGGTAAGTGAATCATGGTGGCAGGTCTTTCCCATACTGTTCTCATGATAGTGAAGAAGTCTCATGAGATCTGATGCTTTTTTTTTCTTTTTTTTGAGACAGAGTTTCACTCTTGTTGTCCAGGCTGGAGTGCAATGGCATGATCTCAGCTCACTGCAACCTCCACCTCCCAGGTTCAAGCGATTCTCCTGACTCAGTCTCCTGAGTAGCTGGGATTACAGGCACCTGCCACTACGCCCAGATAATTTTTGGTATTTTTAGTAGAGATGGCATTTCACCATGTTGGCCAGGCTGGTCTCGAACTCCTGACCTCAGGTGAGCCACCCACCTCAGCTTCCCAAAATGCTGGGATTACAGGAGTGAGCCATCACGCCTGGCCAATCTGATGCTTTTATAAGGGGAGTTCCCCTGCACAAGTTCTCTCTTACATGCACTATGGAAGATGTTCCTTTGCTGTTCCTTCATATTCGCTGTGATTGTGAGGCCTCCTCAGCCATGTGGAACTGGGAGTCCATTAAATCTCTTTCCTTTTTAAATTATCCAGCCTCAGGTATGTCTTTATCAGCAGTACGAGAACAGACTAATACACTGCCTCATCCCTAGACCAACTATTCCCCCTTGGGTCAATATCTCCCCATTAAAAATCCCTGTTCTATAGTGATCATAACATTTTCATTGCTTCTATTTTTCTATTTTTCTATTTCCACAACTATTTTTCTCAGGCTTCACATTTTCTTTTCAATTCAAAATGATTATAACTGATTGACATACAATTGCTTTTGTTACTTTTATTTTCAAACGCTAATTTTAATGAAATTAAAATAAAAATTAAAGTATTTTTTATGTTATTTAATGTTTATTTTACTGAATTCAAAAGCTATCTTCGAAATGAGTTTTGATTTAGCCACCTCAAAGTTCTCAAGAATAAAAGCATTGATAGATAGATAGATAGATAGATAGATAGATAGATAGATAGATAGGTAGACTGTATATATGTGTGTGTATAAGAATATTACAGATTTTAAAATAAAGCTTTTGCTTTATTGCATTGCTTCTATCCCTCTAAACTCATTTTCCCCTTTAAATTGCATGAATATACAGTCTAAAATAACACATAATATATTCTTGTCAATGAATGTAATCAGGGTTGATTTCCTCAGTACTGTTGCCCCCATCTGTGTTCTTATTAGTATTTATTTTCTTTTCTAACACAAATTATTTCAAGAAAGGGAATTTTTTTTATATATTTTCAAACAAATTACACTTGTAAATGAAAAACAAATCCTCAAGGAGTTCTGACTTCAAAGTGTCTAAAGGCCAAAACTGGTTATTGGATTACTGATTATATCTAAAAAATAACTGCTACATATACAAATGGTTTAAAAGCAATTATATTTTTTAAGAGATACAACTTGCTGGATTTGGCTTTATTTAAAAAATCATTTCCTCTAAGTGTATTGACATACAAATATCAAAGAATTAATAGTTCTTAAGACTTTTAAAATAACTAACCAATACAAATTTTAGCCTTATTTTCTATCATTACAAAATTTACAATCCATAAAATGTTATGGATATTTTTAAGGGAAAGAAGGATTTAAAATTAAAACAAGTCCTTTATTTAGGGCATATTGCTTATAATATGTAGTCCCAATAAGTGATACAGTAATATTTTTCTCTAAATTTAAGAATGACAGCTAATTCCTTAAAATACTTAGTAATATACACAACTGTGATGCTGATTAAGTAGTCTAAAACTCTTTATAAGTTTATCTGTTTAGAAACTGGAATTGAAACATTGGCTCAATTGTATCTTATAATTAGCTGATTAAAGACATGGATAATTTACAAGAAGCTGTATAAAAAAGCAATTGTTTTATAAAGTCTTCACATTTAGTTTTATAAAAAATGTGATCTTATCATGACATTGTTAGGAGACAGCTCTTCATGGCTCTGTCACATTTCTGCATATCTTTTTCTGGACTGATCACCCTTCTCTAGACTATCTCAGCAAAGATGTTTGTAGAGAAAATGACCTTGAAAGATGAAGATTGTGCCCCTCCCCATGGACATGCACATCCTGAGCTAATGGCAGTTTCCTTTAGTTTTCATTTTCTGCCAGCCTTTATAATACTTTTTACATTATAAGTAGTTCTTGATAGTCACCTCCCTGCTTAAATGTTGTGATGGTTAATACTGAGTGTCAACTTCATTGGATTGAAGGATGCACAGTATTTATCCTGGGTGTGTCTGTGAGGGTGTTGCCAAAGGAGATTAACATTTGAGTCAGTGAGCTGCGAAAGGCAGACCTACCCTTAATCTGGGTAGGCGCCATCTAATCAGCTGCCAGCATGGTCAGTATATAAAGCAGGCAGAAAAATGGGAAAAGGCTAGATGGGCTTATCTTCCCAGCCTACATCTTTCCGCCATGATAGATGCTTCCTGCCATGGAACATCAGATTGCAAGTTCTTCAGCTTTGGGACACAGACTGAATTCCTTGCTCCTCAGCTTGCAGATGGCCTATCGTGGCACCTTGTGATCGTGTGAGTTAATACTGTTTAAAAAATTCATATATATATATATTTTATTAGTTCTGTCCCACTACAGAACCCTGACTAATACAGATTTTGGTACCAGGAGTTGGCTGCTTAATATGATTAGACCCCAAAATGCTAAAGACTCTACTTCTAATACCGTGGAGAACACTGATAGTCCTTGGTGTGAGATGTTTAGAGAGTTATGCAGAATAAATACATTTAATACTCTTGATTCACCACTTGTGACAGGCAAGGAACTTAGTAACTATACATAATACCTTTGACATATGTGGAGAACCAAGGGACATAACAAAGTTGATTGGTTGGTCCTAAGTTCACTGGACAAAGTGGTGAAAGAAAATGGTGAACTCAGGGATTGCAACTCCCGGCTTCAGAAGCAGATATTGAGCCTCAAATCTGGTAATATTGCCCTGAGTGAGAGTCTTATCTCCTGTAGAGAAAGAGCTGAAATTGTGGAAAAATAGACACAAGTTCTTATCATGTGAGTGGCTGACCTGCAACTAAAGGTGCATCCACAGCCTCGCCAGGTGTCTATGTGAAAGTAAGGGCATTGATTGGAAAAGAATGGGACCCTGCTACTTGGAATGGGGATGTGTGTGAGGACCCTGATGAAGCTGCAAACACTGAGCTTGTAAACGTTGATGAACCTTTTTTGCCAGAAAAACAGCTTCCCCCTCCCTAGTAGTGGCAACATTTCCTTCCCAACCCATGCTGCAATCAGTTTTTCCACCTTTTTCTGAAGAGATAAACCCTACACTGCCTGAAGCAAAAGTGATGGTCTCCCCTGAGGCAGTTGTCAGGCTGATAATGTTGATTCTCCTTAGGAACTACCCACAACACACCTGTTTGCTTCTAGACCTATAACTAAAGTCTCAGCAGGCCCCTAGAGGTGAGGTTGAGTGTGACCCATGAAGAGGTACCCTACACTCAAAAAGAACTGCTTGAATTTTCTAATTTATATAAGCAGAAATCTGGAAAGCAGACATGGGAATGGATATTAAGCATGTGGGATAATGGTGGAAGGAACATAGAGTTGGATCAGGGTGAATTTATTGATTTGGACCTGCTAATACAGATTCTGCATTTAATGTTGCAGCTCAGGGAGTTAAGGTTCTACTAGTTTATTTGCTTGATTAGCTGAAATATAGATTAAAAGATGAGTCACTGTGAGTGAGCTGAAAATACCTCATCTCCCCTGGTTTAATGTAAAAGAAGGGATCTGAAGGCTTAGGGAGATTGGGAGGGTAGAGTGGATTAGTCACTTTAGACCTACTCATCCCAACTGGGAGGGGCCAGAAGATATAACCTTGACCAATGTTTTGCAAAATAGATTTGCGAGGGCAGTACCTGCGTCTTTGAAGAGCCCCGTAATTGCTTTTCTCTGTATGTCAGATACAACAGTGGAAACTGCTGACACTCAACTACAAAACTTAAACATAATGGAAGTAATTGGATCCTGAGGTGGTAGGGGCCAAGTGGTGGCACTCAACCATCAAAGGCAAGGTGGACGTAGCTACCATAATGGACAGCAGAGGCAAAGCAATCAGAATAATTTGATTCATATAGAGCTCTGGCATTGGCTAATCACAGTGTTTTTAGAAGTGAAATTGATAGGAAGCCTACTGCCTTTCTACTTTATATAAGCAAAAAACTTGCAAGTCGAATGGACAAAAGACTAATTTGAATTATAAAAACAGAGAATCATGATCCATCAATCAATTTCCAGACTTAAGCCAGTTTACAGACCTGGAACCCCTCAAATAAAGGGGCGGCTCAGTCCCCTTGAGAAAGGACCCCACTACACTACCGACAATTTATGCTATTAATCTTTCTCCCATCCTTCTCCAAGGAGACTTCTGGCCTTTTACCAGGGTAACTGTGCATTGGAAAAACGGAAACGATCAGACATGTCCAGTAGTCCACTGGTTCTGAACTGATGTTGATTCCAGGGGACCCAAAACATCATTTTGGTACTCTAGTTAAAGTATGATGCCATTAGAGCTGCCTCTACCTAGAAAAATAGTAAATCAAAAACAATATCGCATCCCTGGAGGGATTGCAGACATTAGTGCCACCGTCAAGGACTTGAAAGACGCAGGGATGGTGATTCTCACTACATCCCCATTCAACTCTCTTATTTAGCCTGTGCAGAAGACAGGTAGATCTTGGAGAATGATGGTGTATTATCATAAACTTAACCAAGTGGTGACTCCGATTGCAGTGCTGTACCAGATGTGGTTTCATTGCTTGAGCAAATTAACATGTCTCTTGGTACCTGGTATGTAGCCATTAATTTGGCAAATGCATTTTTTTCCATTTCTGTCCATAAGGCCCACCAGAAGCAATTTGCCTTCAGCTAGCAAGGCCAGCAATACACCTTTACTGTCCTACCTCAGGGTTATATCAACTCTGTAGCTTGGTGTCATAATCCTATTTGGAGAGACCTTGATCGCTTTTCACTTCCACAAGATATCACATTGGCCCATTACGTTGATGACATTATGCTGATTGGATCCAGTGAGCAAGAAGTAGCAAACACACTGGTCTTATTGGTGAGTTATTTGCATGCCAGAGGATGGGAAATAAATTTGACTAAAATTCAGAAACCTTCTACCTCAGTAAAATTTCTAGGGATCCAGTGGTGTGGGGCCTGTTGAGATATTCCTTCCAAGGTGAAGGATAACTTGCTTCATGTGGCCTCTCCTACAACCAAGAAAAAGGTACAATGTCTATTTGGATTTTGGAGGCAACATATTCTTTATTTTGGTGTGTTACTCTGGTCCATTTATCGAGTGACCCAAAAGGCTGCCAGTTTTGAGTGGGGTCCAGAGCAGGAGAAGGCTCTGCAACAGGTCCAGACTGCTGTAAAAGCTGCTCTGCCACTTGGGCCATATGACCCAGCAGATCCAATGGTGCTTGAGGTGTTAGTGGCAGATACGGATGTTGTTTGGACCCTTTGGCAGGCCCCCATTGGTGAATCACAGCAGAGGCCTCTAGTATTTTGGAGCAAGGCTCTTCCATCTTCTGCAGATAACTACTCTTCTTTTGAGACAGCTCTTGGCCTGTTACTGGGCTTTGGTGGAAGCTGAATATTTGGCTATGGGTCATCAAGTCACCATGCAACCTAATTGCCTATATTGAACTGGCTGCTTTCTGACCCATTTAGCTATAAAGTGGGTCATGCACAGCAGCATTTCATCATCAAATGGAAGTGGTATATATGTGATCGGGCTCGAGCATGTCCTGAAGGCCCAAGTAAGTTACACGAGGAAGTGGCTCAAATGCCCATGGTCTCCATTTCTGCCACCCTTCATTCACTCCCCCAGCCTGCACTGATGGCCTCATGAAGAGTTCCCTGTGATCAGTTGACAGAGGAACAGAAGACTAGGGCCTGGTTCACAGATGGTTCTGCACGATATGCAGGCACCACCCGAAAGTGGACAGCTGCAGCACTACAGCCCCTTTCTAGGACATTCCTGAAGGACAGCAGTGAAGGGAAATCTTCCCAGTGGGCAGAACATCGAGCAGTACACTTGGTTGTGCCCTTTGCTTGGAAGAGAAATGGCTAGATGTGCGATTATATACTCATTCATGGGCTATAGACAATGGTTTGGCTGGATGGTCAGGAATTTGGAAGAACCGTGATTGGAAAATTGGTGACGAAGACATTTGAAGAACAGATATGTGGATAGACATCTCTGAGTGGTCAAAAACTGAAAATATTTGTACCCCATGTGAGTGTTCGCCAATGGGTGACCTCAGCAGAGGAGGAATTTAATAATAAAGTGGATGACCCATTCTGTGGACATAACTGAGTCTCTTTCCCCATCCACCCCTGTCATTGCCCAATGGTCCCATGAACAAAGTGGCCATGGTGGCAGGGGTGGAGGTTACGTGTGGGCTCAGCAAATGGACTTCCACTTACCAAGGCTGACCTGGCTATGGCCTCTGCTGAATGCCCAATTTTCCAGCAGCAGAGACTAACACTAAGCCCTCGATATGATATCATTTCTCGAGGTGATCAACCAGCTACCTGGTGGCAGGTTGATTATATTGGACCTCTTCTGTCATGGAAAGGGCAGAGATTTGTCTTCAAGAAATAGACACTTACTCCAGATATGCATTTGCCTATCTTGCACACAATGCTTCTGCCAAGACCACCATCCATGGACTCATGGAATGCCTTATCCACCATCGTGGTATTCCACACAGCATTGCCTCTGACCAAGGCACTCACTTTATGGCTAAAGAAGTGCTGCAGTGGTCTCATGCTCATGGACTTCACTAGTCTTACCATGTTCCTGATCATCCTGAAGCAGCTGGATTGATAGACCAGTGGAATGGCCTTTTGACATCACAATTACAATGCCAACTAGGTGACAATACTTTGCAGGGCTGGGGTGAAGTTCTCCAGAAAGCTGTGTATATTCTGAATCAGAGTCCCATATACGGTACTATTTCTCCCATAGCCAGGATCCCCAGGTCTAGGAATCAAGGGGTGGAAGTGGAAGTGGCACCACTCACCATCACCCCTAGTGATCCACTAGCAAAATTTTTGCTTCCTGTTCTCATGACATTACATTCTGCTGGCCTAGAGGTCTTAGTTCCAGAGGGAGGAATGCTGCCACCAGGAGACACAACAATGATTCCATTAAACTGGATGTTAAGATTGCCACCTGGACACTTTGGGGTCCTCGTACGCTTAAGTCAACAGGCTAAGAAGGGAGTTACAGTGTTGACTGGAGTGATTGACCTAGATTATAAAGATGAAATCAGTCTACTACTTCACAATGGAGGTAAGGAAGAGTATGCACTACGCATGGAATACACAAGATCCATTAGGGCATCTCTTAGTACTACCATGCCCTGTGATTAAAATCAATGGTAAACTATAACAGTCCAATTTAGGCAGGAATACAAATGGCCCAGACCCTTCAGGAATGAAGGTTTGAGTCACTCCACCAGAAAAAAAAAAAAAACAAAAAACAAAACAAAACAAAAAAACATGATCTACTGAGGTGCTTACTGAAGGCAAAGGGAATACAGAATGGGTAGTAAAGAAGATAGTCATCAATACCAACTACGACCACGTAACCAGTTGCAGAAACGAGGACTGTAACTGTCATGAGTATTTCCCCCTTCTTTTGTTAAAAACATGTTTGTGCATGTGTACACTAGTTCTAAGAAAATATCTTCATTTTATTTCCTTTTTCCTTTATCATGTGACATAAGATTTATTTACTTCATATCAGCATTTAAGTATTGTTAACTTTATATAGCTTTTGGGTTGGGAATTGGTGCGTTTCAAGTTGTACAAAGGATAGTTGTATTATGTTAGGCATAATTATGACATTATTGTCTTTATTTGAAGATTATATATGATCTTAGGAGATGTGTATGGGTTCAATTTGACAAGGAGTGAACTTGTGATGGTTAATGTTGAGTGTCAACTTGGTTGAATTGAAGGATGCAAAGTACTGATCCTGGGTGTGTCTGTGTGGGTGTTGCCAAAAGGGATTAACATTTGAGTCAGTGGGCTGGGGAAGGCAGAGGCACCCTTAATCTGTGTGGACACAATCTAATCAGCTGCCAGCATGGCCAGGATATAAAGCAGGTGGAAAAACATGAAAAGGCTAGACTGGCTTAGACTCCCAGACTTCATCTTTCTCCAGTGCTGGATGCTTCTTGCCCTGGAACATCAGACTCTTAAGTTCTTCAGCTTTGGGACTCAGACTGACTTCCTTGCTCCTCTGCTTGCAGATGGCCTGGAGTGGGACCTTGTTATCATATGAGTTAATATTCCTTAATAAATTCCCCTTTATATGTATACCTATCCTATTAGTTCTGTTTCTCTAGCAAATCCTGACTAATACAAATGTTTTCTTTCTTTCCCTCTCGCTTGCTTGCTTGCTTGCTTTTCTTTCTTTTTCTTTCTTTCTTTCTTTTTCTTTTCTTTCTTTCTTCTTTCCCCTTCCTTCCTTCCTTCCTTCCTTCCTTCTTTCTTTACTTCTTTCTTTCTCCTTCCTTCCTTCCTTCCTTTCTTTCTTTGTTTCTTTCTTTCTTTCTTTCTTTCTTTCTTTTTCTTTCTTTCTTTCTTTCTTTCTTTCTTTCTTTCTTTCTTTCTTTCTTTCTTTCTTTCTTTCTTCTTTCCCCTTCCTTCATTTCTTTCCTTCTTTCTTTCTCCTTCCTTCCTTCCTTCCTTCCTTCCTTTCTTTCTTTCTTACTTTCTTTCTTTCTTTTCTTTCTTTCTTTCTCAGGTCTTGCTCTGTCACCCAAGATGGAGAGCAGTGGCATCATCACAGCTTACTGCAGTCTCAACTTCACAGGCTCAAGCAATCCTCCTACATCACTGTCCTGAGTAGCTGAGACTACAGGCATGTGCCACCATGCCCCGCTAATTTTTGTATATTTTCTAGAGACGGGGTTTCTGCATGTTGCCCATGCTGGTCTGGAACTTTTTGGCTCAAGCAGTTCACCTGCCTCGGCCTCCCAAAGTGCTAGGATTACAGGCATGCACCACTGTGCCTGGCCAACTTAAATGTTTTCAATGGTGGTACACTGCTTTTAGAATAAATATGAGAACATTCAAATAATCCATGGAATCTTCTATGTCCAAGGCTTCACTTACCTCTTAAGCTCTATCTCCTCCACAATTTTCTCACATTCTCCTTGCAATAACACTGACCTTTCTTTTTATTCCTAACACTGGGAATTCATTTCCACATCTCCTGTGCCCTGAAGGCTCTGAAAATCCCTTTTAACATATTTAACATCTACTCATGCTTTAGTTTTTAGCACAGACAGGACGCTTTCAAAGAAACTTTAGCTAAATCCCAAGGCACAAGCAGATATTTATGTTATACTACTGTGTAACTTCTTCTAATATTCCTTACCATCGTTAACTACATTTTGAAATCAGATTTTTTTGGTGATTTTTTAATGTTGTTTCACTTATTATATTTTAAACTTCATGCAGGGAAGAACCAGAGTCCTTTGGGTGATAACTGCCATTCATAAGATGCCCAAAAGAATGTTACACATAAAACCTCACTTATACATAGTAGATAAAAATACATAATATTTATTGAGCATTTAATATGTCACAAGAACTTTTTTTTTGTTTGTTCATTTTTGTTTTTGAGATGGAGTCTTGCTCTGTGATCTGGGCTGGAGTGCAAAGGAGTGATCTTGGCTCACTGCAACCTCCACCTCCCGGGTTCAAGTGATTCTCCTGCCTCAGCCTCCTGAGTAGCTGGGATTACAGGCTCATGCCACCACGCCCAGCTAATTTTTGTATTTTTAGTGGAGACAGGATTTCACCATGTTGGTCAGGCTGGTCTCGAACTCCTGACCTGTGACAAGAACTTCTATAATTATGTAAGATACAGCAGTAACAAATCGTGGTTTGTAATGCCATGAACTTTATATTTTTTGCAGGAGAGAAAACACCGTAGAGTGATTAGACTTTCTGGTTCTGAGGCCACAGTCTGTTTATAGTCCTGGCTCTGCAACTGATAAACTGAAAGACCAAGATTTTAATAGCTTTCATTCTGACACAAAGTAAGCTACTCAATGAGTATCAGTTATTATATGTATTTCTAATGTGTGCAAAGTGCCTAAGCCATGGTAGGTAGGTGGCTATAAGCAGTTAAAATTCTTCCTGTTCTTCAACAAAAAAGTAATCATTGAGAAATTAACAGGAGAATTAAAACAACTGTCTACCCTTTCCCATGTGCCCTTTTTCTTTAGAGTTCACTCTGCTGAGGTCACTCCTTGCTTAGGATAAATACTAAAATTATAAAAGTTGTCCCATGTCTTTTACTATCAAAAATCCTCCAAAAATTGTGGATAAACTCTTTTTTTTAATTTTTAGTAATTAAACTCCTGGGATCTAGGTTAAAAATTAAAGTTGGAAATTATTAAATAATTGTTATATAGAAGCTGATCAATCTAAGAACACTAAGTTGAAAAAGTATATATCCATACACTATTTTAAGCATCTGTGGCATTCTTAAAAGCTAAGGGTAAAAAGATAAACAAGCTTCTCATCCCCAATTTTTTCCTTCTGTCAAGAAAAGACTAGTTTTAAAATATGTCAGTATTTATATAGAAACAAAACTAGATTTACTACAAAATATGCACAATTTAGATAGTGCACGATGAGGTTTAAATTCTTCTGATAATTAAAAAATGCCATATGTAAAGCACTTATGAGGATATACAATAGCAAGGAAGCCAAATGTAAAGTAAATTAAGGATGAGGTAGTCAAAAGGGTCGAGTTTTGCCGAATAAAGTTTGAAAGAAAATCATTGAAGAGGTGAGGTTAATTAAAAGTTACTACCAAAAATCTATTTACCTAAACATGGGATGGAAAGAGTTCACTAAATGTAGGTAATAAGAAAAAGTGTGCAATCTACAACAGTAGCTAAATTAGAGAAGAACAAAGTTTATACTAGAAGTCAGGAAACAGGTTTTCTTCCTAGCTCTCTAACTAAATGGTAAAAAAAAAAAAAAAAGCAATTTTTGAGAAAACCTACTTCGTAGCATTTTGTTCCATGAAACTAGAAAAGCAGAAATTTCTCTCAAACTCTTGTCGTCCATCTCCATGTGAAAGGTTTAAAGCAAAAGAAATGAAAATAACGATGTACTGTTGAATGTGAATTGGTGTTTCTGGGGGACTGGATTAGACCATCAGTTTAGGTTTCAGATCAAAGAAGGCCTTTTTTCTATTTCAACCTCTTTCCTCATTAACCCACGGTGAATATACTATAGGATCCCTACAATCCCTCAATATTTCCAAAACCAAAAAGTTCTTAGTATGCACAAACATTTTCCAAAGTTTGTGGCAAACTCATTCACTGTCATAAAACGACATACTCTAAATGTTCATAAGTTTTGGCAAATAATCACTATATATGAACTGATAATGTGTTAAACTAAAAGTCACTGGTCAAACTCCCACATTATTTGCCCTTATGATTTTGTAAGGGGTAGAGCCCCCAACTCCTCAGTATGTGCCGTATATTCCTCTTAAAATATCAAGAACTCTGAAACCTGAAATTATTTTTTCTTGAATCTCCTCTCACCTGTGATGTTGACCTACACTGGTAACTTCAGTAAGAATGAGGCAGAGAGAGAAAAACTGCGTTGTTCCTTCTAAAGACTTAGTTATGAATAAACTTAATAGTCATGCTATGTGTATGGGGCGTGTGGGGAAGAAGGAAGAGTGACAGAAGATCATTCCTTGTAGGAATAGGCAATGACCCTTGCACTTCAGAAGAGAGAGAAATAAGAGACGGCATTAATTTTTTGTATCTCTTTAAATTTCTATCCTTGATTATTATCAGTTTACAATCCTTCCTGTTGTGCAGGAGTAAAGAAATGAGTGCAAGAAAATGCCTTGAGAGCTTTCCTGCTTTGGACGCTAACACTAACTTAATATGTAGTTAAGATTCCAAGGCCGAGGGAAGTTAAATTTCCTGATGTCTTAAAGAGAAACTCTTCAAGTTTTGTGATAGTTTAATATCATGATACATAGAAAAACACTTTGAAAACATAAAGCTTTATAAAAATTAAAAGAATATGATTATTATTGTTGAAGAAAAATAGTTGCTTATTCAAATACGAGTTAAGATCCCTAATCTAAAAATCTGAAATGTTCCAAAATCTGAAATGTTTTGAGCACTGACATGACGCCACAAGTAGAAAATTCCACAGCTGATCTCACATGACAGGTTGCAGTCAAAATGCAGGTGCACAACATACATTTTATTCAGTATATCGATGGGAAAACAGGCTCTCCTAGCCCCTTTTCTGCACATGCCTGGATTCCCCCACGCAAGCACACCTACAAAGGGTCATAAAATGGCACATAAGCAGGCTACTTGTGCCAGTGGCAGGTTCTCCATGATCCTCCACATGAGGCCAAGACCTACATGTGTCACTCACTGCAGTTGTTGATTTTTTATTTTTTATTCTCCACTGTTCTGTGATGTAAAAAATATTGTTGAAAATGTGACAAAGACCTGCAGATATCCCTGTGGGTAACAGTAATAAGAAAAAGAAAAAGCACTTATGTTTGTAGCACAAGAAGTCAAGCTATTGGAGAAACCAGACAATGGCATGTGAAATGTCTTATAGGAGATTATGGTGTTGGAATGATCACTATATATGCTCTGATAAAACAGGATAAACTGTTGGAGTTCTATGCTGAAAGTGATGAACAGAAGCTAATAAAAAAATTAAAGCTACATAAACTTAAAAATGAAGATTGTGTATTGAAAGAGTAGACCTGTCAGTATAGCAGTGAACACAAGCTCACAAAACAAGCAAAGATCTATCACAATGAACTTAAAATTAAAGGGAACTGCAAATATTCAATATTACTATTGGTTGCAGAAATTTAAGAATATAGATGGCATTAAATTTTTAATGATTTGTAGTGATAAACCATTTGCTGATCATAAAGCAGTGAAGAAACTGACAAGTTTGCTAAGGTCATCACTGATGAAAATGTGACACCAGAACAAGTCTATAATGATGATGACTGTAGCTGAAGAGACAGCCCCTGATAATTAAGGATGCCAAGGATAGAATAACTGTGCTGGGCTGTGCTAGTGCAGCAGGCACACATAAGTGTAAACTAGTTGTGATGGGCAAAAATTTGCATCCTCACTCTTTTTAAGGAGTGAATTTCTTACCAGTCAATTATCATACTAACAAAAGGCATAGATCACCAGGGACATTTTCTCTGGTTTCTTAAACATTTTGCACTAGCAGCTCATGCACACTGCAGGGAAGATGGACTGGATGATTACTGCAAGTTTTTTTTATTTTATTCCTTTTATTCCTTGATATTGATTCTGCTCATCATCCAGTTGAAATTCTTATAAAAAATATTTGTATGTCATCCACTTTTCCTCAAATGTGATTTCATTAACTCAAACATGTGACCAGGGTATCCTTAAGTCAATAAAGAGTAAATGCCATCTTGAGTAGCATGCTGGCAGCGATGAACAGAGGTGTGGGTGTAGAAGACTTTTAAAAGACATTTAGCATGAAGGATGCCACATATGCTATTGCCAATGCTTGGAACACAATGACTAAAGGCACAGTTATGCATGCCTGGCACAACCTCTGGCCTGTGACTATGTTCAGTGATGATAATAAAAAAAGTAGTAATTTGAAGGATTCTGTAGATCAAGTGAGAAAAAAAAATGATGCTTGATCTTACACATGCAAATAATACACCCTCAGAATCCATCAGTAAACTGGAAGAAGTGGACTTGGAGTTTTCAATGTTGATAATGAGTCTCCAGTTGTTTATTTATTGACTGATGGTGAAATCTGTCAAGGTAATTTTGATTATAGTAATGAAGATGATGATGTTAAACTACAGAGAAAGTGCCTGTGCATGACATAGTGAAAATGTGTGATGGGCTCATTGAAGGACTAGATCAGCATGTCCTTCATAATAGAAAAAGAAATCATGTTAGTTTATAGAATCAAAGAGAGACAGAAGTCATTATTAACAAGGCAGATGACTCTGGAGGAAACATTAAGAAAAAGCCACCCAGCAGAATGCCTCCTCATATAGAAGACCAATTTCCTGGTCTCTCAACTACTTCTGATATTTCTTCTCATCTAACAAAATAAAACACAGTGTACAGTAGCCTTTTAATCAAATCACAGCACTGTAGGGTAGATACCGAAAGCCTACCCTTTCAGTTTTTTGTTTGTTGTTGTGGTTAACAGCTGATACAGGTATTCTGGTGATGCTACTGTGCTGCTTAGTTACTCTCAACACATTATTTTTTTACTCTATTAATGCCATATCTTTTTTAACTGTTAAGTACTTATGTCTGAATAAGTATAAGAAAATGATTGCTTATCAGTAGCATATAAATTTAGAGTTAGGAATGACAGTGATGTCAAACATCCACATATCATTCACATGGGTGGCTGAGAAAGTGATACCTTTGCTTTCTGATGGTTCAATGTACACAAACTTTGTTTCAAGCACAAAATTATTTAAAGTATTATATAAGGCCTGGGCATGGTGGTTCGTGCCTGTAATCCCAGCACTTTGGGAGGCCGAGGTGGGTGGATCACTTGAGGTTGGGCATTCGAGACTACCCTGGCCAACATGGGAAACCCTGTCTCTATTAAAAATAAAAAAATTAGCCAGGCATGGTGGCAAGTGCCTGTAACCCCAGTCACATGGGAGGCTGAGGCAGGAGAATCACTTGAACTGGGAGGTGGAGGTTGCAGTGAGCCAAGATCACGGCATTACACTTCAGCCTGGGCAACAGAGCAAGATTCCATCTCAAAATAAATAAAATAAAATAAATAAAATAAAATATTATATAAAATTACCTTCATGTTATGTAAGACTTATAAAAAACATGAATAAATTTTGTGTTTAAATTGGGTCTTTATCCCTGAAATATTTTATCATTTATATGCAACTATTCCAAAATTCAAAAAATTCCAAAATCAGAAACACTTCCAGTCTTAACCATTTCAGATAAGCGACGGACAATCTGTATACATTTATGAAGCTAACTGATGCTTGATGTGTGATAAGAGAAATGGGTTTTGAAAGATATCATTCTGTTCTTTCAAGAATGTTTGTAAGATCCTTAAGGCAAAGGATCCAGCCATGTTCATTTATGACTTCACTGGATCTGCTAAAATATTAATTTTCTCAAATAAATCATGATAATATTTTCTCAAATAAATCATGATAAATATATGCAGACTGAAGTATTGTTTTGAATATTAGGGTAGTTAAGTGTTATAAAACAATATAGGCTGGGCGTGGTGGGTCACTCCTGTAATCCCAGTACTTTGGGAGGTCAAAGCAGGTGGATCACTTGAGGGCAGGAGTTCAAGACCAGCCTGGCTAACATGGTGAAACCCTGTTTCTAATAAAAATACAATAAATTAGCCAGGTGTGGTGATGTGCACCTGTAATCCCAGGTACTTGGGAGGCTGAGGCAGGAGAATCTCTTGAACCTGGGAGGTGGAGGTTGCTGTGAGCCAAGATCTCACCATTGCTTTCCAGCTTGGTCAAGAAGAGCAGAACTCTGTCTCAAAAAAAAAAAAAAATATATATATAGATATATACATACATATCAAAAAAATATATGTGTGATATTCAGTATATCAAAAATTTGATATCAAATTTGATATCAAATTTTTGATATACTGAATATCACACATCAATTTTTTTGATTCTCTGATTAGAGAATCAAAAATATATATATTTTGATTATCTTTAATTATCTGATTAGATTCTCTAGTCAGAGAATAAAAAATATATATATATGTATATATGGGCAATCTAGCATAGAAAAAAGAAAAAAAGCACTTTTATTAACTGATTCAAAATAAAACAATTTTTTAAAATTTAAAGTTATTTTGATTTAGATGAAGTAAAGATAAGACATAAGTAGATAGATGTATTTAACAGAACAAAGTTAATACAATTAAATACAGTCAAATAATAAAAGTGGATTCATTTTAAAATGTATCCCAATGATTAAACCCAAACATCTATACCTATGGCTCAATCAATTGGAGAAAAATAGTCTAAAATAGACCCAAAGTACTGATACAGTAGGACAGTAGGTATAGTGGTCATATGTGGGCACTATATCTATGGTAGGATATTATAAGAGAGTTAATATTATGTGTCTTCATAACAAGAAATAGCTATTAAAATAATCTACATATTTAAAGAACAATTTTAGCAAATGTATTTATTAATTCAATACAGGAACAGATATTCAACAGCAAATTCAAAAGAGTTGTATTTACTTTGGAGACTCCCAAAGAATAATAGTTTGAAATGCTGACTGTGTGGTAGGCAGAATACTAAATGCTTGCATTCATATTATCTTCATAATAAAACTGTAGTTGTGACATCTCAAATCTTAATTTTATTAATAAAAAATAAAGCTCATAGAAGTTCACAAATTCATCCAGAGTCATAAAGCTAATAACTGATAAAGTAAGGATTCAAAATGCCTTAATAATTCTTACATTTATACAATTATCACATACCATCTGTTGTGGGGTTGATTCTAGTTACTGTGACAGACTTTAATGAGGCAGTATTGTGATCGAGGCTTATGATCTCAAGTCAGCCTGTCTAGTTTCAACCCTGGATCTGCTGCTACTTAGTGTGTAATCTTGGGCAAGTTGCTCAACTTTCCTAAGCGTTATAATTTTCATCTATAGAATAGAAGTATTAACAATACTTCCCTGTGTAGTCATCTGCGTACTAGACTGCATTTTGAGGAAGAAAAAGGCAGCAGAGAGAAAATTGGGTTGTTTTAATCCTTAAGGATTAATTGCAATGATAAATTTTATGAAAAATTTAAAAAAAAAGAAGAAAAAATACCATAATTACTGTTAATAGTTTGAATAAAAGTTTACTTTTATTATAAATGCTATCAACTGCTACCATGTTACAAGTTTTTATAACATTGTTAAAGAAGGTACTATCAAGAGGAAAGTTAAGAAAGCCAAGGCGGAAATCCAGAGATACCTATAGTTAACTAAATGGAGGAGAAAGAGGAGCCAGAGAATCAATAATTGGAGGGGAATGACGAGGGTTTTAAGTAGACAGTGACATGGAAGTTAAAGGAAGCCAGGCAGGAGCCAGTGTAATAAATACTGCAGTGGGCCTGAGAAAGACACAAAGCAAAAAGAGGCACTGGGTAAGTGAAACACACATGGGTTTGCATAAGCCTGGCCTAGTCCAACATGGGAGAATTTATAGAGCAGATCTGGAGTTCTTACTCATTTTGTGTGATGTCTATTCTGTTGTGATTTAAATCTAAATATTTTTATAACAATGGCAGAATGCTAATAGTTAATATGTAAGAATATATGAAAGCACTGGCTCATAATTATGTTGGCAGCATGATTAACACAAAATTATTGTTTATTTGATTTAAATAATAGGTTTTTAAAAACTGTATCAGCATTTGTCAGTGGTGATGACATTATTATTTACCACCACGTATCTCTTAAATCTCTCAGCCTCATGAGATATTTTTCCTCTAGATCCTTATGTTTTTTCATCCTCTTTCTTTAGGATCTTTGCATTTGCTATCACCTCTGTTGGGAATTTTCTTTTTCCTGTAACCTATTCATCTTTTCAATCTTTAAAGCTCAACTCAAATGTCACTTTCTCAAAAAAAACAAAAAAAAAAAACAAAAAAAAAAAACTTAGGATATAACTCTCCAGACTTGGTCTTTTTTCCCTTACACATGTTCATACTGTTCTGTATATTCATTTGTGGTACAAATTTGTAATTAAAATGTAAAATCTATAATTTTTTACAGTCTTCATCACAACTAGAATGCAAGCTTCACAAGTATATACATAATGGCTGTCATATTCTTCCATATAATGTCCCGTTCCTTGCACATACTAAAATCTATAGAGAAATGAGCAAATAAAAATTTCCCATGGGCTGCAGATTTTTTCAACACACTTACCTCTCTAGGATATAGCATCATGTCTATTATATAGCGGCTAATACATGATGGTTTAATTTTTCCATAAATGAATGAGTCATACTTCTTAAATCTTTAACATTCCATAATTACATATAGTAACACTTGGCAGCTGATACTCTGCCAGACACTGTAAATTAAATCTATACCCTACAGGAGTTTATAATCTAACTGAGCAAAGCATAAAACCCCATGTGGTACAAAACAAATGATCAAAATAAAAAGAAAGTAAAGAAAATAAATTACGTTTAAGCACTTACAAGGTTAAAACCTTCTAGTTATTTTGTCTTTGAGCACTATACATTTTTCCAAAGAAGCTATCAAAATATCTCTATAGGTGAGTATGCTAAGGTATAGGAGCATGCTGCTCTTGAATCTCTTAGCCTGGAGTCAGGTCAGGAATACCAGCTGTGATAAATTGTAAAGTAAGTATGTACAATTTGACAAGCCAGGCAAGGATTTGCTTGTTGGAGTGTTCTAAATCTTTTGTTCCTAGTTTTGTCCCTCAAAATTTTCAAAGGTAGCCAAACAGCATGCAAAATCAGGCATAGGGAGTGTAGCAATTGCAGAGTACTGCATATTTGTTTTTCACTTTGTGGGCGCATTATTCACAACATTATTTTTCTGATCATCAATTTGCATTGCATTGTTCCCTCTCATATTTATGAATACTGTTTTCTCCCTTTGTAGTCATGCCCAACTACTCTGTCACTTCCCGTATCCATAAGTTAATACAATACACAGTGAAGTAAACACAATTACTGTGTCCACAGAGAGACAATGAGCCAGTTGAGTCAGCTCTGGGACAATGATAACCAATGGATTTTAGATGCAAGGGGGAACACAGGAGCCAGAGTAAGCTAGAAGAACATTGCGAAAACAATTGAGTAAATGGTCTCTCTAGGGATAGATTTGAAAGCCAAAAGTCACAACAGATGAATCCTAACAATCTGGATTCTTATAATTTCTAGGAGCTTTGAGTTCATATGTGTGTAAAGGATGAGGATTCACCATAGTCTACACCAAAATTTTTTCTGTTGCTATAAGATAAATGGGCCATGCCATTCCTATGACTTTAATTTCAGCATAACATTTTTAAATAAAGAAGCACAGCAATAAACTGTTTTCTCCACTAGCATCTGGCTTTTCCCCAATTCACGATGTTTGTAAGCATTTGATTAATCGAGAAAACTGGAGTTCTTACCTCATTCATACAGCTTAGCTTTACTGACAGCTATTTATTGCCTTGTTTAATTGCCACCAACTAATTCAAAGATCCTTTGGAACTTGTGGTGTAAGCTTTTCTTTCTCACACATGTGCATTTGATTGTTTTCATTGAAAGAGGTCTTCAATAGGATTCAATATCTTAGCATGTTAGTAACATTAATTTTTACCCTGGTTCTGATGCTTATAACGGTAAAGAAGCAAAGTACCCGAAGTGACAGGCCTATGTACCAAACTGTACTATATTTATATTATAAAATGTAAGGTTATGGGAGTTCTTCCAATGGGAAATAAAATGTGTTGTTAAACAATGTGGCTGAAAGAAATAAGGATCAGGAGCAATAGTACGTAAGAGAAAGAAATGTGAAGTTATCTAAGAAATGGTAGCAAAACGATTTAGCTGCCAATGCCTGCTTGCCATTTAACTTTGTTGTTGTTTTTACTTACTTCGTTTTCCAGTACCTTATGTTATCTGAGCTAGCTTTCCGAAGGAATTTTCTATGTTTGGAACTTAACTTAATATACTTGTCCTCTAGCAATATTAACATAGCTAAGTAGGCAAATGACAAGTAGGTATCCAACTCAGTGAGATCAACACTTTGGGTTTAGAAAACAAAATACTCAAAAATTACTTCCCAGAAGCTTAAAATCTATCTGGTCAGGAAAAAAAGAAAAAAATAAAAACATACATAAGCAAACAGGTATTTAGCAACAAACAAGAAAACGAAGTATAAGAGCAAAACGCAGTTTATTAAAGTGGGGCAGATTACCAAGGTCTAGGTGAGTGGAGAAAATTTATGGAGAAGTTGGCTTTTGAGCTGCTTTTGGACAAAAAATAACACTGACAATATTTGCATGCATTGTAAGACAGATCCCAAAGATAGTTTCTGCTTACAGTTGCCACTGGAGGTCTTGCTTTTGTTACAGTCCCCAGCAGTAGAGATTTGCTGTCCTGTGTTCTTGGATAAGAAATTTATTGGTGGATTATCACAAAAAGAAGAATCATCGAAACAAGAAAAAAACAGCATAGTGAAATATCAGGATGGCGATTTTAGTGAAATTGTGGCTTATCATCATGACTAAGAAAGAAATGTGAAAATAGCCCTAGACCCTTGAAAGCCTTGGCTTCTAGACCAGTAGATTTGATATAATCTTTCAAAACACACAAATGAATTCTTAAATTTCCCGATAAATAGATCTCCATTAAAATTGCCACCTAAATGTGAGTGCTGTCTTAGGCTTTATTTTTATATCCTTGGCTTTTAATTGCAACGCATTCTTAGATGACAAAACACACAAGCACGTAATAGCTTCATCTACCACCTATACTCTTGCAGGCCAATAAGAACCTATGTATGTGGTCTGAATCTCACCCCTAAGCTCTCCCCTTGTATCTCCTACTTCCTGTGTGAGTTCTCCATTTGGATGAATTCCAACCTCATGAAAATCAACACATACATAAAAAAAGTTATCATTCCTCATAAACATTCTTCTCTTACTGCATCCTTTTTTTCAAATTTAGGAGCCACAGAGTTATCTAAACTGGAAATTATTTTATACCATCCAACTCTATTTTGTGCCATTATTTTTCTTTCAATTTCATACCTTATAATTTATTTTAGTTCAATTCAAGTAATATTAACTATGAGGCCACACTGTGCCACAAAAGCAGGAAACAAGATAGGAGAACTCACCATCTAAACATGTGTTTTATAAAAAATGACATATATGATGATGATTAGGGAACAAGAAGTAACGGATTGTGAGGGAATATGTAGTAAGGATATTTAGTGTGAACAAGGGAGTCTCTACTATCTCTTCTCCATGTTCACTCTCACTTGATGACATGCTTTTTATTTTACAGGAAGATAGAAAAAAAAATCAGGACTTCTATATTCACATCTATTCTCTACCATCATCTTGCACAAACCTACCACCCTTTATCGGGCAAAATTCACCCCCGATATTTCACGTAGGTTCTTTTCTATTTTCCCAAAAGTGTCGGCCGGTCTGAGAAATAAAGGGACAGAGTACAAAAGAGAGAAATTTTAAAGCTGGGTGTCCAGGGGAGACATCCCATGTCGGCAGGTTCTGTGATGCCCCCTGAGCCGTAAAACCAGCGAGTTGTTATTAGTGATTTCAAAAGGGGAGGGAGTGTACGAATAGGGTGTGGGTCACAGAGATCACATGCTTCACAAGGTAATAAGATATCACAAGGTAAATGGAGGCAGGGCGAGATCACAGGACCACAGGACCAGGGTGAAATTAAAATTGCTAATGAAGTTTCGGGCTCGCATTTTCATTGATAACATCTTATCAGGAAACAGGGTTTGAGAGCAGACAACCGGTCAGACCAAAATTTATTAGGCGGGAATTTCCTCATCCTAATAAGCCTGGGAGCACTACGGGAGACCAGGGCTTATTTCATCCCACTGCTGTGACCGTAAAAGACAGCTGCCCCCAAAGTGGCCATTTCAGAGGCCTACCCTCAGGGACTCATTCACTTTCTCAGGGATGTTCCTTGCTGAGAAAAAGAATTCAGCGATATTTCTCCCATTTGCTTTTGAAAGAAGAGAAATATGGCTCTGTTCCACCTGGCTCACCAGCAGTCAGTTTAAGGTTATCTGTCTTGTTCCCTGAACATTGCTGTTATCCTGTTCTTTTTTCAAGGTGCCCAGATTTCATATTGTTCAAACACACATGCTCTACAAACAATTTGTGCAGTTAATGCAATCATCACAGGGTCCTGAGGCGACATACATCCTCCTCAGTTTACAAAGACGATGGGATTAAGAGATTAGTAAAGACAGGCATAGGAAATCACAAGGGTATTGATTGGGGAAGCGATAAGTGTCCATGAAATCTTCACAATTTATGTTCAAAGATTGCAGTAAAGACAGGCGTAAGAAATTATAAAAGTATTAATTTGGGGAACTAATAAATGTCCATGAAATCTTCACAATTTATGTTCTTCTGCCATGGCTTCAGCTGGTCCCTCCATTCGGGGTCCCTGACTTCCTGCAACAACCCTTCTCTTGCTACTTTGGATGGCACACTCACACTTATGTCTAAGGTTAGATCCTGTGCTTGTGTATGAAATCCCATTCCTGAAATCCACTCCCAGAACCTCTCCAGCATTTTTTTTTGTTTCTTTTGTATCATTAATGCCTCCCTCTGTATATGCCATTTTCATCAAGCAATTTGCATGAGCAGCTATTAGGTGGTGACTATAAGAGAGTATTTGCAGGCTGGTGGACACAGACTTCTACGGTGAGAGGCACTGACCATTTGCTTGCTAATCTGCCAGTGCTGTCTCAAGGGAATACCATCTCTCCTGTCAGATTTTGGGCTAGCTACTAGAGTGTTAGGAAATGGAGGTAGTGATTAGTCAACAGAAGCCTTGGTAGGCTGGCCAGTAGGATGGCCCTCTCAATGGCCTTTAAGTGTGGTTTCCCAGAGTCACAGGGATGTGTGTGGCACAAGGACGAGATATTCAAAATACCTGGGGGATCAATTGGTAGTGCTTAGGAGTTGGGACTTTTGGATGGTTGAAATGCTCTAGAATTGACTAACCAAAATAAATGCAGGAGGTAGAGCAGAACTCCAGCTGTGCCTGGCATTAACCATTCATTTATTAGAACATCTGCAAGCCCGGAGGTGATGGATTGTGTTAGTCAAATCACAAAAGAGTACTGGGAAGCTCAAGGCAGCAGCTAAATTCTCTCAATATTTTGGCCAATAGAACCACCTTGCCGGCAGGTAATGGGTTTTTATCAGTACTGTCTATCTGTATCTCTTATTCTATGGATTTATTTGATTGTATTTGTTTATTGTCTCCCTTCTCCCTACACTATAATGTGGCTTCCATAAGATTTTGTAAAAATGTTCCTGACACGTAATTCGTAATATGGATTTGCTGAAGGAATGTATTGGTGAATTCTTCCTTGAGAAATGTCATTTAAGATAAGACTTGAAAATGAATAAATATTAGCCAGGGGAAATTAACAGGAGGTAAGTGACTACTCCTGAAAGTGAGAAAACTCCATGAAAGTTCAGAAGTGGAAAAAGCAGAATGCATTCCAGAACTTGAAGAAAATCTTTATGTCTGGAGTTTAAACAACAAGGGTTAGAAGTGATTAGTTAACAGATCATAGAGGACATTGTAAACCATAAACCATGTAAAAAAATTTGGGGTCCTGTTATATAGTTAGTGGGAAACCATAAAAAGGTTGCAACCAAGAATAGCATGATTGAATCTCTACTTACAACTCTCTCTCTGTGTGAAGCAGTGTGAAGAATAGACGACCGTGATGCAAGGATTAGTGAAAGAAGAGAAAGATTCCAGGATATGACTTCTTGGTCAGTGGTGGTAGCAGTGAGGGTGGAAAGAATCAAATAGTTTTGACAATTATTTTAGAAATAAAAATGAGGAAGCATATTAATGGTTAGATGTAGATGTGAAAAATAAAAATACTTGAGCAACTGCTTGGAAGATGGTATCACTAGTTACGATAGAAGATATTGGATGTTGAACATGCGTGAAGAATAAATTTGGCTAAGTTATAGACACTTGAGGCTAATATTCCTTTAGGACAGGAAAGCAGTCAAATAGATATTTGGATATGATGCTCAAGGGAGAGAACTGGGCTGGAAGTTCATATCTGAGAGTCACCAGCATATAGAAAACAAAGTTATAAGAATGAATAAAATTGCTTAAGGATTGTATAGAGCATGATCAGGTAAGAAGGTACAGGCAAATCCTCAAAGAAAGATAACACTTAGGAGATGGGCAGACACAAGCACTTAGGCAAACATAGTTTCTGAGATACAATCTCAAAGCAGATTAAGTAAAAATGAGCTCCATTAATCAATGGAGTTGGGACAGCTGAGTAGCCATATGGGAAAAGGAAAAAATGGAACTGAAGATTACATCAAGCACCAGAGTAAATCCCAAATATATCAAAGATTTAAATGTTAAAAAAAAAAAAACCCTCAAAATAAAGCCATACAAGTACAAGTAAGCTTGTTTTCTGAATCTAATCCATGCTTGAAAACATGTTGGAGAGCAAATTTTCAGACAGAGGGAGCCTGTGTTACATTATATTAAATGGGAAAAATAATGATACAATCGGTCCATACACAACTTCGAACCAGTTTTTCCCAAATGTCAATAAGCACTCTAAAACAGCAATAACCAAGAACTTTTGCATAACATAAAGCTTTTAAAACATCAATTACCTAATAATTTAACACCTAATCAACTCATTAGTTTGTATGTTTGTATTTATTATGCAATGATATTCTCTGATGTTCAATACAAATTATTCTTTGTTTCTACATTGTGATGACCATAAATGGTAATGTAAATATCCTCCATTAAATATTTTGTTACAAACACATAAAATTACAAATAACAAATAACAGAATGAACAAAAAGGATAATTTTAAAATCATAGTTGTTTACCACTTGAAGAAGTTGATATTTCATGGAAAGGAAAGACATAGTATTGACAGGCACTGTTGCTGTGGTGGTAAGTAAAGGTTAGTGAGCCTTAGAACATATAAACCTTTCTGGAAGGAGGTGTGATACTCCAGGGACAACAGTTGAGACATGACTGCAGGGCATTCTACATTCTCTAACAAGTTCTCATTAGTTACTTTAATGTTTATGCTATGGCACGTATGTAAATTCACCAGAGTGAATTTTTAATTAAGAGAGTTTGTGGTAAAAAATAATGACATTCTGATTTTAGTACATTAAAAATCAAAAACGAGTGCTTGACAATTCAATACCATAAAAAAGTAAAAATAAAAGTGAAAATATCCAACTGAGAAAAAGTATTTGCTACCTGTATCACAAAAGGTTAATATCCTTAATACAAACCCTTCTAGTAATTGATAATAGCAAGGCGAAACTCAAATCATTCAGAGAAAGAGTCTTTCAACACACGAAAAGATACTCAATATTCCTCTTGTAAAAGAAATGCAATTTAAAACTAAATTGAGATATATTTCTCACATACCAAGTAGGCCAAAATCAAAACAATTGTCAGCAAAGCTGTGAAAATACGCTTCTACCTATTGTCGTTGTTAATTTAAGAAGGAAGGTGCTGTAAAACTATAAGGAAGAGTATTTGAATATCTATCAAAATTACAAACACACATGCCCTTTGATACAACAATCCCAATTTGAGAAATATAATTAGAATATACACATAAACCAAAAATATAAAGTGATTTTGTATATATATGCATATGCAATATCATTTACATAAATAACCTTGTGTGTATATATGGCATATATAATATATTTATTATTATTGTATATGTGTTTATATGAGGGGATTTTTGTATATATTGCATATATATTAAAAATATTAGTGTATATATGAACATATATTATGTACATAATATACACTTAAATAACCATTTGTTTATGTGTATATATATATACACATAATGTTATGTATACAAGATATATACATATACACACATGCACACACACATATACAAACTTATTTATTGTGACTTTTTTATACTAGCAAAACATTGGAAACAACCGACATATCCAGCAGTAGAGACTGGTTGATTTATGGTGGCATATCCATTTGATGGGCTACTACACAACTTTTAAAAATAATGTACAAATATGAAAAGAACTCCAGGATATGTTGCAAAGTTAAACAAGCAAAGTACGGAATAATGTGTCCCATACACTAACTTTTGAGTAAGTTGGGAAAAAATACATAAGGTGTTTTGTTTAAATTGACAACACACACACACACACACACATACATACACGTATCCACAAAGATAATCAATAAATAATAAAAATAAAAGATGGAAAAGAAGGGTCAGTAATGAGAATAAAATTTTCTACATATACTTTATTAAAGAGTTATAACTTCTAATTATGTATATACATTAATTTTAAAAAATTTCATATATAAAAAAGAAACATAAGTCTGACCATATATCAAATCAATAATAAAATAACAAATAAAAATACATTTCAACAGATGTTAGAGTAAAATATATTGAATGAATTTGTTAGTGGAATGGAATCTAAGTAAATTAAGTAACTATATAAATAAATAAGTATATTTCAAACGAGTATTTTGTAAAGTAAAACAAATAAAAAGAATTATAAAACCAAATACATTAAATAAAACCCCTGCACTGTTACAATTGACTTTGAAATATGGAAAATATAACTTAGGATTTTATTAAACATAAATATTTTCAGTGCTTTAGTAAAATTGCCTGGAACTTTTATCATGCCTCCCCTGCCTCCGCTAATAGCAAAGAATATCCCTGGCAAACAAAGTGTCTTCTCTAATTCTGCTCTAACTCTATTTTGGAGGCCAGGAAGGTATATGGCAAGCCTAGGACATATTTTTATATTAGCAAACCAGAAAGCTGTTTTAGATTAAAGCAGTTATGTAAAAAATATATTTGAATAACGAGGAATGATTTCCCACGTTCAAGGTGTGAGAACTGAGAATTAATAATAATAGTAAATGTAGAATATGAAAGGTATTCATCTGTTCTCACACTGCTGATAAAGATATACTCAAGACTAGGTAATTTGTAAAGAAAAGAGGTTTAATGGACTCACATGGTTCCACATGGCTGGGAAGGCATAACAATCATGGTGGAGGGCAAAGGAGGAGCAAAGGCCCATCTTACATGGTGGCAGGCAAAAGAATGTGTGCAGGGGAACTCACCTTTATAAAACCATCAGATCTCATAAGATTTACTCACTATCACAAGAACAGCACAGGAAACTCTGCCCCCATGATTCAATTACCTCCTGTCAGGTCCCTCCTATGACATGGGAATATGGGAGCTATAATTCAAGATGAGATTTGAATGAGGACACACACATATAAACCATATCATTCCATCCCTGGCCACTCCTAAGCCTCAACTCCTCACATTTCCAAACCAATCATACCTTCCCAAAGGTCCTCCAAAGTCTTAACACATCCCAGTATTAACTCAAAAGTCCAAGTCCAAAGTCTCATCTGAGACAAGGCATGCCCCTTCCACCTATGAGCCTGCAAAATCAACATTAGTTACCTTCTAAATACAATGAGGGTACAGGCTTTGAGTAAATACACCCATTCCAAATGGAAGAAATTGGCCAAAAAGAAGGGGTGACAAACCCCATGCAAGTCCAAAATCTGAAGGGCAATCACTAAACCTTAAAGTTCCAAAATGATCTCCTTTGACTCCATATCTCACATCTAGGTCATGCTGATGGAAGAGGTGGGCTCCCACAGCCTTGGACAGCTCTGCTTCTCTGGCTTTGCAGGGTACAGTTCCTCTTCTGGCTGCTTTCATGGCTGGCATTGAGTGTCTGTGGTTTTTCCAGGCACATAGTGCAAGCTGTAGGTTGATCTACCATTCTGGGGTCTGGAGGACAATGGCCTTCTTCTCACAGCTCTGCTAGACAGTGCCACAGTGGGCTCTGACCCCACATTTCCCTTCTAAATTGCCCTTGCAGGGGTTCTCCTTGAAGACTCTGCCCCCACAACAAACTTCTGTGTGGACATCCAGGTATTTCCATACATCCTTTGAAATATAGACAGAGGTTTCCAAGCCTCAATTCTTGACTTCTATGTACCCTTAGGCTCAACACCATGTGGAAGCTGCCAAGACTTGGAGCTTGCACCTCTGAGGCCACAGCCTGAGCTGTACCTTGGTCCTTCATAGCCATGGCTGGGACACAGGGCAGCAAGTCCCAAGACTACACAAAGCACCAGGGCTCTGGCCCTGGACCATGAAACCATTTTTCCCTCCTAGGCCTCCTGGCCTGTTACATGAGGGGCAGCCACAAAGGTCTCTGACATGCCCTAGAGGCATTTTCCTTATTTTTGTAGTGACTAAAATTTTGTTCCTTGTTACTTATGCACATTTCTGTAGCTGGCTTGAATTCCCAAAAAATGAGGTTTTCTTATCTGTCACATTGTCAGGCTGCAAATTTTCCAAACTTTTATGCTCTCTCACTTCTTGAACACTTTGCTGCTTAGAAATTTCTTCCCAAATCATTTCTCTCAAGGTCAAAGTTCCACAGATCTGTAGTGTAGGGTCAAAATGCTTCCAGTCTCTTTGCATAGCAAGAGTGACCTTTACTCTAGTTCCCAACAAGTTCCTCATCTCCATTTGAGACCACTTCAGCCTTTACATTATTGTCCATATCACTATCAGCATTTTTGTCAAAGCCATTCAACAAGTCTATAGGAAGTTTCAAATTTCTCCACATCTTCCTGTCTTCTGAACCCTCCAATTCTCTAGGAAGGTCCAAACTTTCCCTCATTTTACTGTTTTCTCTTGACCCTTCCAAACTGTTCCAAACTGCCTGTAATTCAATTCCAAAGTTGCTTCCACATTTTCAGATATCTTTACAGCAGCACCCTACTCTATTGGTACCAATTTACTGTATTAGTCTGTTCTTACTCTGCTAATAAAGACATACCCGAGATTGGGTAATTTGTAAAGAAAAAGAGGTTTAATAGACTCACAGTTCATTCCACATGGCTGGGGGAGCCTCGCAATCATGGTGGAAGGCAAAGGAGAAGCAGACTTGTCTTACATGGTGGCAGGCAAGAGAGTGTGTGCAGGGGAATTCCGCTTTATTGAACCATCAGATCTCATGAGACTTATTCACTAACACTAGAACACCATGGGAAAACATGCTTTCATGATTTAATTACCTCTCACTGGGTCTCTCCCACAGCACTTGGGGATTATTGAGTTTACAGTTCACGATGAGATTTGGGTTAGGCACTGCCAAGCCATATCAAGTAATATAGATCAAATCCACAAAAATTTATGAGTTCAAAATGAAAATAAAATGCAAAGAAACAAGAAAAAGGATAGTCTACCTGCCATACAGTGCTCTGAGTCATCTTGAATAGACCCAGTTCTCTCTCCCTTTCTTGCTTATAGTTCTCAGGAGTAAGTGTGTAATGTGCTGAGAATACAACTTGTGATAAGAGGAAGGTGGCTGGAACTGCCTGTGGTTTGTTCCTGTTCACTCCCAGAAAAGGATATCCTTCAACACTTCAGCCCAGCATTTAAAGGTACCCCCAGGGTATAATAATATCCAAGGGAAAGCTGTCTATCTCAGATCTCTTAGTTGTAGTGCAAGTGGGGCACATAGAGTTGAGATCCCATCACTACTGGTAGCTTTTCTGAGTTTTGTGGGGACCAGCTCATAATAAATTCTAGGCTTCTGCTTTCCTTTACTGTCTATATGCAACAAACTCACTTTATGTAAGTTGTTGTGTGTGGGAATGTTCTGTCTCACCAGACTCAAGACAAGTTGGAAAACAGTGCACAATGAACCTGCTTCACACTCCCTTTTCAACGCTTGCTGTCATACTAAATCAATTTCTTATTTTGAGCATGTGTATTTAAGCATTGATATGCCTTTTCCAAGGGAAACCAAATTTCTCAGTAACATAGTAGTTTCAACTGATGAGAAAAAGCACTGGATTACAAAAGAATGCCAGTTAATAAATGTAGAAGAAACAAAATAATTTTTTAAACCTCATTTTACAAATCCAAATAAAATTACCAATTCAAGCAAATGCCTATAAGTTCATTAGGTGAATGGGTAAAAAGATTTGATGTTTGTATAGTATGAAAAAATATGAAGATTATTTTCTATTTGCAGTGAAAAATTGTAACTGTGAAATAAAAAGGTGAGATTGCCATCACTCTAAAATAGTGATCAGTCTTAGTATCCCTCATGAGATCAACCAAATACTATGTCTGATGCAATGTACCTTGAAGTTCACACCATCTATTTAGTATTCTAGCCAAAAATGTTTAATATTCATTCATCAGTCCTTTTAGATACACATTCTCAGGTGTCTGTCCATTATCTATCTATCTATCTATCTATCTATCTATCTATCTATCTATCTATCTATCTATCTATATCTATCATCATCATCATCTATTTTAAAAGAAAAAGCCAAATGACACTATGAAGAAGCAATGCCATAAGGTGAAACACTGCAAAACAGTGTTTGGTCAATGAGTCAATAATAAAAAGTCTGGTCAATGAGTCAATATAAAAAAAGAAGTTTGGGCTAAATAAAATAGAACTTAAATAACATAACGACAAGACATAACACATGGTCTTTAAAAAATACTGATTTTTCTTTGTTTTTTGAGACAGAGTCTCATGCTGTTGCCTAGGCTGAAATGCAGTTGTGTGATCATGGCTCACTGAATCCTTGACTTCTTGGGCTCAAGCAATCCTCCTACTTTAGCCTAAAAATACTATTTTTTGAAAAATCAGCTGTAAATACCATTTTCAAATAACAAAGATAATTCAAATATGATCTAGACACCAGATGATAGAAAATTTACTGAACTAAATAGGTGGTGATTATTTACTAAAAAGAAAGTTATGATAAGATTTATGGAGTGAGATTTCATTTTGATAAATACATGTTTATATGTATATATGAAAGATGTAATGTGAGGCTATTATTATAGTAATGTCTGGGGGGTGGGGAGATTATATTCTTATTTCCTCAGTTTTGCATTTATATATTTTCTTTTTTTAAAATATATAATTCTCCTTTATTGATTAAAGGTAATGTGAAAGAATAGAGAAAAACTAATAAAAAGATGGAGGTAGGGGAGAGAAAGAGAAAGGAAAAGAGAAGGAGAAGGGATACGAGAAAGGGAGAAAGAGATGGAGAGGAAGAGGCAGAAGGAGAATGAGAGAAAAAGAGAAGAGGAGGAGAGAATGAATAGAGAAATCTGGCAAGTGTGACAGGATAAAGAAAGACAGGATATGCAGAAGAAGAAGCGTAATGTCATGAAAGTGCTTTTTAAATGGAGGGACTCATTTTATAAAGTAATGCTGGAATGTAACCAGAAGTGTAAAATGGTTCATCAGTCTTTCAGAGGGAAAGATATTCAAAGTATTTGTGAATGTCAGAAAGCATTGTAATTCAACACAAGGAAAGAGTTAAGTCTTAAGAGAAATGTTGTCTCTTTTATCATATTAGTTAAGAAAGAGACCACAGATTGAAATACCAGCAGATGCATTAATGTAGTAAGAAAATATGACTTTCTCTCTGATGACTTCCATTTTCTGTGTGAAGTAAGAAATGAAGTCATACAATAAGGGGTTGGAAAGTTGAGTGGTGGGATGTTTTCAAGAACATAGAAAAGGTTAAAGCAACTACCATGAAGATGAGAAAGTATAGTAATAAAGAACTCATAAGAATTATCTTACGGTGTAAAGCAATATTAAGGGAAAAATTGAGGTTCATGGAGGTATTTTTGTACAACTGTCCAATTCTATGATGTTCTAAATTGGTATACAGAAACTTAAATTTGAGTATATAGAAAGGAGTTTGTTGGCTTCATCCAAGGGTTTTACCAGTTAAGATACATTGGAAAGAAAAGGGAAAATGGTATATGAGGATATTGGCAAGTTATATGTCACAGAATATAAAGCAAATAGAAAGCTCATGAAGCTTTTGGATAAGTGCCTTTGAATATGAAACAAAATGTAGAGGGGCAGAGATGAACAATGAAATGAGGTGAAAAAGAAAGTTTGGTAGAAGTAATTTAGTAGGTCCATGAAAGGCTAAGTAATTGTAGTGAAAATTGTGTCTTGGAATTTAACGTACTGAGGATTTAATTTTTCCAGTCTTTCAAAATATATGGAGTTTGACTTTTTTGACTTCTCTTTATTCTTACTTCCATTTTTCTCACACAAATTATTTCTTGCTTGGGTTTTTGCAGTTGGCTTCTAATTGTTTTTTCTTTTTCTGATTTGCCTCACAATACACAATCTATTTTCCAAAACATCACTATGAAGATAATTCTGAAATGCAAACTCCAAAAATTAGCCAGGTGTAGTGGCATGCACCTGCAGTCCCAGCTACTTGGGAGGCTGATGTGGGAGGATCACTTGGACCCAGAAGTTTGAGGTTACAGTGAGCTACAAGCTCACCACTGCACTCTCTCCTGGATGACAGAGCAAGACCCTGTTTCTATAAAATAATTAAAAAAATAATAATGAAATACAAATTTGGTCAAGTTCCATCTCATTAAAATTATTATTATTTTTTATTATGCTTTAAGTTCTGGGATACATGGGCAGAAGGTGCAGGTTTATTACATAGGTATACATGTGCCATGGTGGTTTGCTGCAACTGTCAACCCATCATCTACGTTAGGTATTTCTCCTAATGCTATCCCTCCCCTAACCCCTCATCCCCCAACAGGCCCCGGTGTGTGATGTTTCCCTCCCTGTGTCCATGCGTTCTCATTGTTCACCTCCCACTTATGAGTGAGAACATGTGGTGTTTGGTTTTCTGTTCCTGTGTTAGTATGCTGAGAATAATGGTTTCCAGCTTCATCCATGTCCCAGCAAAGGACATAAACTCATTCTTTTTTATGGCTGCATAATATTCCGTGGTGTATATGTGCCACATTTTCTTTATCCAGTCTATCATTGATGGGCACTTGAGTTGGTTCCAAATCTTTGTTATTGTGGATAGTGCTGCAATAAACATACATGTGCATGTGTCTTTATAGTAGAATGATTTTTAATCCTTTGTGTATATATCCAGTAATGGGGTTGCTGGGTCAATTGGTATTTCTGGTTCTAGATCCTTGAGGAATCGCCACACTGTCTTCCACAATGGTTGAACTAATTTACACTCCCATCAAAAAGTGTTTCTATTTCTCCATATCATCTCCAGCATCTGTTGTTTCCTGACTTTTTAATGATTGACATTCTAATTTACACTCCCATCAAAAAGTGTTTCTATTTCTCCATATCCTCTCCAGCATCTGTTGTTTCCTGACTTTTTAATGATTGCCATTCTAACTGGCATGAGATAGTATCTCATTTTGTTTTTGGTTTGCATTTCTCTAATGACCAGTGATGATGAGCTTTTTTTCATGTTTGTTGGCCACATAAATTTCTTCTTTTGAGAAGTGTCTGTTCATATCCTTCGCCCACTTTTGGATGGGGTTGTTTGTTTGTTTTTTTTGTAAATTTGTTTAAGTTCCTTATAGATTCTGGATATTAGCCCTTGTGAGATGGACAGATTGCAAAAATTTTCTCCCATTGTGTAGGTTGCCTGATAACTCCAATGATAGTTTCTTTTGCTGTGCAGAAGCTCTTTAGTTTAATTAGATCTCATTTGTCAGTTTTGACTTTTGTTATCATTGCTTTTGGTGTTTTAGTCATGACATCTTTGCCCATGCCTGTCTCCTGAATGGTATTGCTTAGGTTTTCTTCTAGGTTTTTTATGGTTTTAGGTCTTATGTTTAAGTCTTTTATCCATCCTGAGTTAATTTTTGTATAAGATGTAAGGAAGGGGTCCAGTTTCAGTTTTCTGCATATGGCTAGCCAGTTTTCCCAACACCAATTATTAAGTAGGGAATCCTTTCCCCATTTCTTGTTTTTGTCAGGTTTGTCAAAGATCAGATGGTTGTAGATGTGTGATGTTGTTTCTGAGGCCTCCGTTGTGTTCCTGTGGTCTATATAACTGTTTTGGTATCAGATCCATGCTGTTTTGGCTACTGTAGCCTTGTAGTATAGTTTGAAGTCAGGTAGCATGATGCTTTCAGCTTTATTCTTTTTTGCTTAGGATTGTCTTGGCCATACGGGCTCTTTTTTTGTTGTTTCATATGAAATTTAAAGTAGTTTTTTATAATTCTGTGAAGAAAGTCAGTGGTAGCTTGATGGGAATAGCATTGAATCTATAAATTACTTTGGGCAGTATGACTATTTTCATGATATTGATTCTTCCTATCCATAAGCATGGAATATTTTTCCATTTGTTTGTGTCTTCTCTCATTTCTTTGAGTAGTGGTTTGTAGTTCTTATTGAAGAGTTCCTTCACATCCCTTGTAAGTTTTATTCCTAGTTATTTCATTGAAGTTCCATCTCTTATTAAAATCTTAAAGAAATTCTTGCAAATTTTAGTATAGAGTTCTAAGTCCTCAGTTTAGCTCTTAAGAATTTCCCTCTGCTGGCCAGTAGCTGTCTGCAGTCTCATGTTCTGCTATCCATTACATCAACTTTTTTGTAGCCCCACTAAACTATTGGGATAAATCAGATTTTTGTGACTGATGCATTTTCTGGCTCTGCAAGGAGAATGCTTTTGTCTGTAATTTTCTCTTTTCCTCATACAACTAGCTAATTTCTACTTTCCCTTCAGAACTAAGATTACAAATTACTCTCCTCAGAAGCCAGTTCTATGCCTCCCATTCTCATATACATGTTTTATCTCAAGATCAGTCAGTTTTTCCTTTGTTCTCATCACTAAAGAGTCTTGAAAAGCTAAATATCCACTTTTCCAGCTTGCCTATAGCTAACGGTTCTTTGTGACACTCATGAGTAAAGTAAGGAAATGATTTCGTGGGGTGGCAAGGGAAGTTTTGTTTTTCTACGTATTTTCATTCTTTCTTTATTTGTCCTCCTTGGAAGAGGATGAGTTGCTCAGAGTGTCAGTACTCTTGCTACAATAAAGGAAAGTCCAAAAAATGCCAGGTGTTCTTTCCAATCCAAACATTACTGAGTCACTAAACCTACATTAACATTGACCCATAGTCTGAATTTTTTTTATGTGAGAAAAAAGATTGCTGTTATCACAGTAGTCTTGGTTTGCTATTCCTTACATCTAAAACATTCATTGTTCTTTTGCATTCGATGAAATACTTTAATAATTTATAAAATTTTTTTTGATCCTAGAGAGCAACGTCTTAAGAGATAATATCTTTGGAACTTGCACTGAGTAAACACAATCTTGCTTTTGAATGAATAAATAAGCAAATGCTGAACTTTTATACTTAGTCTATACTATTTATAGTACTAATTTGGGAAAATTTAATTACATTATTTTATTCTTAGGAATCCTGAAAATATGTTTTCCATTTGGTGACAACAATAAGGTAATTTCGAATAAAATGTAACTTGATTCTACTTCCAAAATGGAATTTACTCATTTATTTAGTTATATTCTTTTGCCAATCCACTGACTGAGCAAATAATTTTCTGATCTTGACCATTTACTTGTTTATTGATTTTAATAAATTATTTACTTTTCAGAAAAGAGTAAAATCTTAGGAGGAATTTAAATTATGACACGTAGATGTGGAGTTTATACTGATGCTGCATATGATCTGAAAAATTTAGCATACTATAGCTAAACTATGAATAAAGCTATTTTTAAAACTACTTTAAACTACAAAAATGTATCTAATATGTAACACCATTAAAAGCAAGTAGATTGTATTTGTTGTAGGTGATTCAAAACACAATAATGGTGTGAAAAATAAATATTAAAACAGCAACAGATCCAGCACTTACTAAATTTGGAAATGAGTACAATTGATCAACCACATGCAAACGTACTAGAACATTATGCACGAGCATGCATGTGAATCAAGTAGCACAAACACGTTTTAGTGCATTTCAGTTATTCCATGCATGTCTCTTTTCACCCTATATCTCTCAATCTTAATAAGAATTTATTTTTTTCTGTAGTATGATCTAAAGTATTAAATTTGGCTGCATTATTGCCTTAATAGGTGTTTTGTGGAGAAATATAATAAAAAAATACTAGGAACGTACTGTAAGTGTTTTTCACACGACAATTTATTTGTCTCAAAACCTTAGCATGACTGCTGAAAATGATGTAGGGTCTCCAAATTGTTTTTGTCAATCAACTTTTTGGGCAAAGAATATTGTGAATGAAGAACTCTGCCAAGTCTTCATCTGAAATTACAAAATAAATAAAAAATTTGTTTTAAAACAATGCCCAGAAAATGGCAACAAAAATAACATAACTATTTTTAAACTCTATGGGATCTCTATAGAGAAATTTGTCATTTAATTCTTCAGATAATCTCTTCATATTTGTTTATTTTTGAGTAACAAATGATGAGATTTTTGTTAACGCAAAGTCAATTTATTTTTTCAATCAGCATAGTTTTCTGACATCATGAAGCAGACTTTTTAAGTTATTTGACAATGATAGAACCATTGAAACCTTAATTTAAAAATATTTTTAAATTCATGGAGTCCAATCCTCATTTGAAAGGAAGAGGGGAAAACACATTTAATTGTATTTACATGACTTTGAGATTCTTCTCATGTCACTTAAAACTTTTGGGGTTTATTTGATACTTTGGCAAAACGAGTTCCTAAACAAATTCCTGCTGTAAGCTGAGTATGTGAATAAGAACACGGATTAAAAAGTGACTCTAAATCTTTACCAAAATGCCTTCTTATTCTACCATACTTCCAAATATTAGAATATCCTCAAGTAAAATTTGTTTACTACTCCAAATAATTCCTGAAAATGTAAATTTCACAAGAGGAAAAACTGAACTTGAGTCATTCAATCTGTTGAAAGCATCATATTTTATTCTTCTTTTTCTTTCTTTTTTTTTGGGGGGGGGGTGGTGTGGAGTCTCACTCTGTCGCCCAGGCTGGAGTGCAGTGGCATGATGTCGGCTCACTGCAACTTCTGCTTTCCAGGTTCAAGCGATTCTCCCACCTCAGCTACCAAGTAGCTGGGATTACAGGTGCCCGCCACCATGCCTGGCTAATTTTTGAATTTTTAGTAAGGATGGGGCTTCACCATGTTGACCAGGCTGGTCTCAAACTCCTGAACTCAGGTGATCCGCCCTCCTCTGCCTCCCAAAGTGCTGGGATTAGAGGCGTGAGCCACCACTCCCAGTCTTATTATTCTTAAAAACAAACTACCAAAAATCGTCTTAAAGGCTATACCACAGTCTTATGTATCATTCATTCATGAATTTATTGAAAATATGTTTGTAGAATATGACCACGTACAATGTGACTTACCATATAAACAAATACCCAGAGTTTCTGTTCTTATGGAAATTATATTGTTTGGGAGGAGACATAATAAACAGATATGCAAATTAATCTATAACATAGCTTGTGACTGTGAGAATAAAAAGAATAATCAACTAGGGTAATAGAACAGAAAATGACTGTGTGTGGGAGGCACTGCTGTATTTGATAGGGTGTTTAGAGTAGGGCCAACTGCTTAGATGACATTAAAATAGACAAAGTGAAAGAGCCCAGCTATGCAGATACCTGGAGAATGAGTGTTTCAGACCTAGAGAAGAGCTTGATTAAAGGCTCTGAGGGAAGGGCACTTTTAGAATATTTAAGATCCTCAGGGGACCAGAGTGGTTGGAGTAGTATGAACTGGGGATCAGAGCTACAGCTTGGGACTTACATGGACCAGTGCCTTTAAGAACATGATACAAACTTGAATTCTTTATTTCCATTTTGAGAAGCCAAGGTTATTTATTTTAAGGAAAACAAAACATTAGAAAACGTAAAACACAAATATTTAAAAAGTGTCTGCAAGTAGCAGATAAAATTACTAAATTTAAAAAGCAGACAATTTCAGAGATAATTATTTTCCTTTTCTTTTTTAAACTCACAGCTTACTTGAAGACTAGCTCCATGGTGAATTCTGACCTAAGCAATTTTAGTATAATAATGTTAGTTAATGAAGAAAATTACATCCCTATACACAATTCGTTTATTGTTTATGCATCCATTAGTTTATATAAATTTACAAGGGAAAACATATCCGCACAGTCCAATCCTACCCAGGGAAACTCCTTAACTATGTTAGAAAATTGCTACTAGGATTAGGTTCATTTACTAATCTAGGCAATAGATTTTGTACTCACCAAGGAATCTACAAGTAAAATCTCACAGCAGGTGCAGCTGCAGGTGGCAGTGAAGCTTTCCAAATAGCCACTGAAGCTGCCAGTGTAGAAGATCTTATGTCATCTGGCAAATATCTCTAATGGACAAGAATAGCTGTGGGGCAAAAAATTCTCTTTTATGTAGAGATGGAAAAAAAATGCTATTAAGCTTTGTATTTTCTTCTTTTTTTCAGTTCCAACAAATGGCAGATAGACCTTTTTCCCTTGGAAAAAGAGTCTTCAGATGTTCCTTTAAAATAAATTTAAAATATTTTTGATGATTTATGCTGAAATGGATCTGCATTAAATTTGTAATTGCTGAGTAATTTAAATGTTAAATGATTAAAATAATTGCCATAAATTTCATAGCATGTGTTTTGAATATGTTTCACCTAAACTGTGACATTATGTACCTTATAGTTTCTCCCAAGATGTAAAGCATCATCTTCTGATTGAGAGCTAGAAAAGTCAGGCAAAAGGCAACCAAATGAAAGAAATCTCTTCCAAGGTTTCTATAAGTACAATAGAGGGAATGTTTAGTGTTGTCACTTGAGAATAAGTATTTCTTCCTGACCACTAGTTAATTTTAACTAGTGGGTTGTGGTGTTTGTGAGACAAGGTAATGGGATAAAAATCATGCACGTTCCTAGGATTTTGCAGATTTAAACACATCATTCTGGAGAATGTGCTGTGAACTTTTCCTTCTGCTTTTTTTCTTTTTTAGAATCACACATTTGAATTATCATGGTCTATCACAGTCGGAATACTGCTAGCTGTGCTCCCTCTTAGTGCTGCTGAAGGACATGGAAGTCATTGTTAACACAAAGATTTGGGAAGGGACAGGAGAATGCGTTCTTCCTCTCCTGCTTCTTCCCTTTGCTATTTTCTCTGGCTTCTCAGGACCCATATTAAGAAAGGCACCCTGCAGCACCAGAAGGAGATTTTTTTGTTGTTGATTTATACAAGCTATTGAAGAAATGATGTTTATCAAGCGTATCATCACGAAACTATTTTTAACGATTATAGAAACATAAGTCTTTAATGTTCTCATTAAATTTAAGATGTTGGAACACATTTTTAGGAAGTGATAATAGTGAGAAGTTGGGAAGTCTCAAGGCAAAATAGTTGAGCAAATATGAATTAGAATTAAGAGGAAAACCTGCCTAGACACAAAATTATTCTTTTTCTTTTTTAAAAGAGAGAAAAAAAAGGAAAAAAATCTAATGGTTTAGAAACCTAATGAAGAAAATGTACAATAGAAGTGATCAATACTGAGAAGCTTAGGAACAGAAATATGTTTATATTCTTTGAATCTTAGATTAGGTGTTCCTCTGTTCTGGCCCAGTTTAGTTTATTTTTCTGGGAATAAATCCTGGATTTAAAAAAAAAAAACTCATTGTATTAATTATTTGTTTATAAAATTTATAAAGAGAACCCAGAGTATTTTAGTCTCCTGAAAGTATTTTAAAATTTGAAAATTTAGTAGATTCTGAATTTTCTAATTTATCATTCAGATTATGGAATTTTAAATGGAGTTCAAAGTTGGTTCATTAATTTTTATATCTAACATTGTAGTATCCTTCAACATATCATATAAAAAGAATAAGAGAGTCCCCACGTGTGTAGTATGAGGCTTAGTAAATAAATTAAAATAGAAAATAGAAAAAGTAGGTCACTGAAGCTTAGTATAGAACTTAGAGTAAGATCAATTTTCGTGTGATTAAAGAGGTTTAAGATGGGGATGAGGAAGGTAATAAGGAAGGTAGGACAGTCTGGATAAGGAAAAGCGACTTTAACTTGTAAGCCTATATTCCCCATGAGCCGAAATATTGCAAGCTGGAGACACACAAAAGACATTTTGAATGTTATGGCAATCCAGGTGCTAGCTATTTTCTCTCTAAAAATTTCCCCCATATGTGCAACAGTTTATGAGTACTCAATGCCCAAGGACACCCTTCAAAGAAAGAAAGAACATGTATAACCTAAGTTGAAAATACAGATTTCAAATAAGCCATTCTTACTTAACCTACATGTTATAAAAATGCCTTAATTTTGTTTTCTGGAAAAGATATGAATTGTACAATTATTTATTCACAATTGTTACAATATCCTTGTCATTTGAAATGCATTCACACAAAGCAAAGAGTTAAATTCTTTGCAGGACTCAGAACAATAGGTGATACCTGTTTATTATATGTATGAGGGTTCAAGTTAGCCACAGGCTATGAAAGTTTTCTAACTCTATTTTCTGTAAAACTTACTATTATAATTTGATTCTTTTGATTTTCTTTATTATTGTAATGTAATATTCTATATGTATAAAAGATTATATTTAATTACAAATATATGTTATGAAATATAATACAATAAAGCCACTACTCAGGTCAGAACATTACCACATTTTTGCAGCTACCTAAGCTCTACTCAGAATTAGCCGTCATTCTGAATTTTGTGTTGGCAATTCCCCATAGCTTTTGAGAACAACACAATAAAATTCAAACAACAAGAAACTTAATTGAATCACAGGATTAACTCTCTCTATTTGTCCTTTTGCTGATTTCAATCCCTAACATAACTGATACTATTTTCAAACCTCTGGTAAAAGAGAGAGATATATATATATACATATATATATCATATATTAATATGTTCATCTATATTCATATATATTCATATACTTTTTCATATTTGTATACTATTTTTATTCTTTTAATTTTTTGTTTTGTTGAAATTTAAAAAGAAAATAATTAAGGAAAAAATAATCATAAAGCCTACTGCATAAAAGCAACAGTTATTAACATTTGCTAAACATCATTTTACATATTTATCCTTCTATATATACAGATAGGTGGACTAACAAACAAAAATAAGATCTTAAAATATAGTTAAATTTAAGTAAAATATATTAAATTTGCATTTGGTGTGTAAATATAGTGAAATGAATTGATAACCTGAGGAAATGAAATGTTAGATAAAATGAGTTAGAGACAAAAGTGGTTAGTGCACAGTCCACCTGATAAAAAGAAAAACTGTGGAAAATATTAAGGTTGTAGTCACCATATCTCTTAAAGTAATTATTTTGCTATCATACTATATTTATTTTTACCCTGCTATGAGAGATGAGAAAACTAGCGCTTAGATCTCCAACCCTTTCTTCATTTCAATTACAGTAACTCCATATTAGATTTTCCTGAGGATTAGAATTCTTTATGTTCTTTCCACTTGCAGATACAAACTATTGCAGGAAAATTTTTTTCTATTTCCAAACGTTTTTTCTGTCTCATTGCTCTATATTGATTATGAGGAAACTGAAAGATAGACCTCCTTGGTTCAAAACCATAATTGTTTTTATTTATTTATTTTGTTTTCAAATTAAAAATTGTGTATATTTAAGATGCGCAATTTGCTGACTTTCTTTTTGTGGTGAGAACAAAAAATTTCTAAAGTTTGGGAAATTTCAATTTATACAATACAATATTGTTAACTATAATTCACACTGTTATACATTAGGCCTTTAGAACTTATCTTGTGTAACCGAACCTTTGAACCCCTTAACCAACATCTTCCTCCAGTCCCTGCTAACCGCCATTCTACCCTCAGTTTCTAAGAGCTTAACTCTTAGATTCCACTTATAAATGAGATCATGGAGCATTTTTCCTTCTGTGTCTGGCTTATTTTACTTAGTGTAACGTCCTCTGGGTTTATCCGTGTTGTCTCAAATGTCAGGATTTCCTTTTTCTTAAAGGCTGAATACAATTCCATTGTGTGTGTGTGTGTGTGTGTACATATCACATTTTCTTTGTTCATTCATCCATCAACAGACTTTTTTTCCCTAAATCTTGGCTATTGTGAATAATACCGAAATGAACATGAGAGTGTAGATATTTATCTAATTTTCCTTGGGGAGATGGAACCCTTCTTGGTAGCAGGGGTAGCCAGCAGGGCATTTGCCCACTTCGTGAAGCTAAGATGCTATAAAAAACATGATTACGGATTCAGAGATAGGAGATTATTCCAACATAACTTTAAAGCCTATTCATGACACCCAGATTCAATCTTCTTTTATCTCATTTGGAATACTGATAGATAAGTTATTCCCTGAATTATCTTACAGACATCATACCAGAGCAAGCAAGTATGATTTGTAAGCAAAATTGATTTTCAACAAGAGACCTGTAGAGGTGACATATTCTTCTACTATTCACATGAAAATTGTGTAGCCAAATGTTTGGAAGGGTCTCAGAAATTTAGCACATTTGGTGTGAGAACCAAAGGCACAGTCAATGAATTCCATCTGTTTCCAGGAGAAGACTCATTACTGGGTGTTACTGGAGAGCATTAGGCCCCAGGGAGAGGATTTTCCTGAGACTTTTATTTAATGGTGCTGTATGGAAAAAAAAGAACACACACTCCTTGTGATATTTGTTATATCTTTGACACTACCCCAACTAAAAACCAAATAAACAGAAAACAAATAAAAACAAAGAAATAGACTGAACAGAGTTATAGAAGAAGTGACTGAACATTTAGGCAGAGGCTACTTACACTGAAGTTAAGAAAAAAATACTGCTTTGCAGGTTGCTTGAACGTACAGAGTTTACATTATTTTTCCCAGAGATGGCTATGTGAGTACTGTTCTGATAATTTCCTGGTAGATAGAAGTTGTATTTTATTTTAATAAGAACCAGTATGTTACAATAATATGATAAGAGAAATGTCTTGAGGACCTCAGCTTTTTTTTTGTTTTTTGAGACAGAGTCTGTCTCTGTCACCCAGGCTGCAGTGCAGTGGCGCCATATGGGCTCCCTACAACCTCCACCTCCCGGTTCAAGCGATTCTTGTGCCCCAGTCTATGGAGTAGCTGGAATTACAGAAGTGCACCACCACGCCCAGCTAATTTTTGTATTCTTAGTAGAGAGGTGGTTTCCCCATGTTGCCCAGGCTGGTCTTGAATTCCTGGCCTCAACTGATCCACCCACCTCAGCCTCCCAAAGTGCTGAGATTACAAGCGTGAGCCACTGCACCCAGTCACCCTTTTTTTCCCTTCTGATTTGCAAAAATGTGCCATATGGCCTAGTGGTAGTCCTGTATGTAGGGCCGTCTTTTCTGAATGTTCATATATATAGTCATTTAGTCATCACAATTTCCAAATGAGAGTGGAATTATTGTATCTAATTTTCAGGCCAAGATAAGAAAGGAGTTAAATTGTTTACCCAAGGTCCCAGAAAAAATAAAGAATGAAATATTTAATTTCAGGAAATTGTGCACTTGTATAAGTTTAACCACTTGCTCTCTAGCCATGCACAGTAGGAGGGATGGGAGAGGAGAGCTGATTTATATCATTTGACAATTTTCAGTGTCAATACTGCTACCATGTCAGATATCAAGCTTGCTTATATGAGGCCGTTGAATGTGGAGTTTCAGGAGTGGTGCCGTAGTATTCTATAGTATTTATATTATACAGATACATTAGATATAAATGGCATCACAAATATAAAAAATGGTAAAATGTGGTGAAAATAAAAGGTGATGAGTTTTGAGTATTTCTTACCTTTGTTTCTAATATTTAATTGTAGGTTTATACAGTTTAGATTTTAATTATGTATGTGTTTAACTACGACTAGCAAAATCCCTGAAAATTTAACAATCAGCTCTCATGAACTGGTATGAATCAGCCCCAGACCACCATTGTACCCAGGTTGGTTTACAGATCACAGGTTGTATTAGAGTATAATGTAGAGAAAAGATCCTGGGGTTACCGCACCTGACTTGGAGATGGCCCCACCACCAGCCAACTTTGTGATCAAGGGCACATTATGTCACCTCTCTGGCTCTGGTTTCTTTCTGTTAAATAGGGAAGTTGAAGCCCCTGGCTCTGAAAATTTGTAACCACGGAAAGCTTCTCTATTTACTATCCTGAAAACATTTTCGTTGTCTCATTGAAGGCAAACTACTCAGGTTAAAGTGGATTGTACCTAGCACTTTGGGAGGCTGAGGTCGGATTGCCTGAGCTAAGGAGTTCCAGAGCAGCCTGGGCAACATGGTAAAACCCCGTCTCTACTAAAAATAAAAATAAATAATAATAAAATAAATAGCTGGCATGGTGGTGCATGCCTGTAGTCCCAGCTACTCGGGAGGCTGAGGCATGAGAATCGTTTGAACCCGGGAGGTGGAGGTTGCAGTGAGCTGAGTTCACATCACTGCACTCCAGCCTGAGCGGCAGAGTGACACTCTGTCTCAAAAATAAATAAATAAATAAAATGGATTGTAAGAGTGGGAGACTGCTTCTCAAAGGCTTGCTACTCCATGTCCCCTTAGGACACTCCAAGGAACTCCTAATTTCTAAAGTATTTTCTGTTAATATTCTTTCATTGAATGTGTTTAGTACAAGCAATGACACATTTAGACGTTATACTACTAAATCTGTTTCAAATTACCTTCAAGGTAAAGTACTTATGACTCACTCTCCTGCTTTAGTTGCTCTTAGCAGCTAAACTAAACGCACACAAGGAAAGTTAACATTTCTAAATAGAACACCTGATTTTTTCCTCCAACCATCTTGCTCCTGATCCTTATCTCAGTTTATGGAGCTGCCACAACTCAACCATTTCTAAGGATAAAAACCTTGGAGTTTTCCTTGATGCTTCTGTTTTCCTCACATTAGATCTCTAATCATCGGTAAGCTGTGTTGCTGCTACCTTCATTTTCTTAGTTATATATTTTTAAAAAATGTTACTAGCCAATATGGACGTATCAGGCACAGTTCTAGGTTTTACAGATAGAGAATAAACTACAACCCCTGCTCTTAGGAAAATTCTATTCTAGTACAAGGAGAAAGAAAATAAACAATAACCAAATCAAACACTTGTTAATAGTGTGTCATGTATAAATCAATTCTGTGGGGAAAAAGAAAATCTGGTAAGTGGCTAGAAACTGATAGGAAGGGGTGGGAATTTGATAGGAGAAATGCTCTCTAAGGAGACAAAATGAGAGGAGAGACCTAAATGAAAAGGGGAACCTGCTATTTGGAATACCTGAGGAAATATTGTTTTAACGCTGGGTGCCAAGACTTTGGGGTGGGGACATGCTTGACATTTTTGAGGGGCAGCAAGGAAGCCAGTGGGTTTGGAGCAGAAGGAATGCAGATGGGCTCAACAGAAGACAAACGTGGCATGACAACCAGTCATGCAGAGTATGATGAGAATACCTAGGATAAGAACTTTGGTTTTTATTCTGAATTTAGGTCTTAAGCACTGTTGTGTCTTGAGTAGAGGTATTTTGTAAAGGCTCGTCATTCAGGTTAGTGAGTAATTACAGATTTAGGGAAAACTGACTTTAAGGTAGCAAGTAAGGAGCAGTTAGATGGTTGTTGAAATTATTTCAGTTAAGTGAGGTTGGCGTCTTGAACCAGTGTGGGGGCAGTGATGATGCTGAGAAATTATCAATTTCTAATTATAGACCTACATCATTAGGTTCATGATGGGGACCCTAATGTTAATTTGTTGCACTCTTTTTCTTGCCTTATTTGAACCATCCATATCAGGCACCTTGCTATTCCACAAGCTTTCCAAATCACTTTATCACTTGGCTGCTTCAAGCCCTTTGAATTTGATTTTTTTTCTCTTTCTGGAACACTGGTTTCCCTAGGAGTCCCACAGCATTTTTTACTCCCTTTAAGTTCTTTCTCTATGGGCACCGGAAAAATATCTTCCCTCTCTATCCTATCTAAAATACCAGCCACCATCATTCTTTAGTCTCCATTCCAATTTAACTTGTCAACATAGCACTTAATATTACTACTTCAGATACATTACATATTTAGTTCATGTTGTGGATATCCCCCATGCCATGACACTTTGCTTTATTCACCACTGTCAAAACCGAATCCAACTTTCTAAAACATTGTGTCATTTCCCCATTTACAAACTGAATCATTTTGTATTTCCTAAAGTACTGATTGTCATATGGCACTGATAAATGCAATGACCACACCCTGGTAAGTACTGCCTTCCAATCACTCAATTTCTCCTATCACTCAGCGTTCAAATTTCAAGTAGGGAAAAAATCCTGCATATACTGCCTTTTTGGCACAGTTTGGCCTTGAAATAATATCCTTTATGTGTCTGTATTTCAGTATGCATTTTCACAGAACCAGCTCCCTGTTTCCAGCCCTGTCTGCCTGGATCTCACCTTGCTGTTCCAGACACAATGATACAAGGGGTGAAACATATTGACAAGAGCCAAATTATGACAATTGTGCTTGGTTTCTGCATGAAGGAAAGCATTGTATACACTGGCAGAGTCAGTATTGAAATGTTGCTCTTTGAGCTTTTATGCTGAGGAGATTTGAGGTGTATTTAGCTCAGTAGATTTCATCCCCATAAAGGACTTTTGTTGAAAATCTGCTTTTCTCCTGTTTTGTATTATTAACCAAACAGTCTGCTTTTGTCAAATTTGCAAAGTAATTGTTATTTCTCTTTCCTCTCTCTATTATATTTCCTTGTGTCTTTATCTTCCTTCTCTTTTCATGATAAGCCCACCTCTCTTCTTCACCATCATCAATAACAACTCCCATTCCATTATTATATGCATTCTAGTTTTTAGTGAATTCATCAGAAAATAATCTAAATAAGTATATTATACTAACTGAATAAACTGTCAATGCACCCTGCTACCAACTCCCTCATAACACACACATTCACTTTTACCTCCAAGATTATTAGCTGTCTGAGCTTTGATCTCAGAGAGGCAATGTGCAGAAGTTGGATTTTGTATTGTCAGTTTAACCTAGGGTTCACTCTACAGGTAGAGACAGAATGGAGGAGAATCGCCCCACATTCATGAAGCCTTTCTTACTTATTAGAAGGAGAATATAAAGAAATATAACTTAAGGCCCTTTAAAGATTTTCCGTGCTGTCCAAGAGAACATTTAGCATTTGAGCACTTGAAAAGTAGCTACTACAAATGAGGACATATGATTTAAATTGCATTTATGTATTATTTATTTGAATTTAAATGACCACATTTGGCTAGTGGTTGCTGTATTGAACAGTATAACAATAAGGAACAGAGAGATTGACCAAGATGGGGTGGGGAATTTTTAGTCCCACGAGTTCTCAGAGATAGGATTTGAAGGAATGGACAGTGCCTCTCTGACCTTACTGCTAGCTCACGCTAAATGTTGCTAAAGATAGGAAGGTTTAGGCCAGTATAAACCAGGTAGATGTGAGAACCTCCAGATAAGGAAAGATACTGCTGCTCGGCAAATTCTAACGGTGTTTTCTTTGGATATGGCTTAAAGACAAAGTTCTGTTTTATGTTGTTTCAGTTTCCTTTCCTTAGCTGTACAAAGAAATATTTGGTTTGAAACAAACAAAAAGCTCACTAATAAAGTAATTATTATGTAACTCACTAGCAATTTTCATTTATGGCTATCATCTACCTTTCTGAATATTTTCTTTTATTACAACACTAATCCTTTATCATACATATTCAGTCAAGAGGCTAGACTTGTTTAACATGATAATGAAAGCCAGTGTAACGATAACACTGTGCTTTCCATGAATGGATGGAGCAGACCTATTCTAAGTGCTTTGTATATAAATTCCTTTTATACTGAGGAGTACATATTACTATGATTTTCATACAGATTGGAAAATAATATATTTCTTTACCTACATCCTTAAAATTTCAGGACAAATATTTCAACTACACAAGGAACGTTGAAAACTCTTTACTCCTAAAAATATGTATTTTAGCTTTTACAAACTGACTCATTATTTGATAAAAGTTGATACTTATTAAACCTGACATCGAAATATAAATTGATGATACAAATTAAAGTACAATTTTTCTTCCGTTTAATTATTCAGCATATTTAGTCCACTATTTGTATTATAAATTTTTGTCAGAGAAGTGATATTACAAAAAGATCATCAACTCCTTTGGAATTTTTAGGAAACATTGTGCCTAACAGTTTTTAAGACAAATAGAAGAAAAAGACACCTCTGTAATCTTACCCAAGCTAGTGGACATAATTTTTATAAGCTATGTATACATTACTCTGTGCTGTAAACTGGTTTTTCTTTATTACTTCCTTAATTATTTTATTATGAGTTTATATTTCCCTTGATTTATTATTTCGTAATGTGTGCCCGTTATACGTTGTGTAAAGGCCCTGATAATCTACTGATAAAATACCTACAGACCCTGGCGCTAATGTGTTCATAATCTATTAGAAGCAATGTGCAAAATAGAAGCATTCACTTAAGAAATATTTTTAGACTCAATTTTAGAAGCTTAAAATACATTGTTTTCAGCAATTCATAATAATCACATCAGGAAATACTTTGTGATATAGCTGTGGTCAAATATTCTAATTAATAACTTCATAAGGTTAATCTTCTGAGCCAACTCATCTTCTACACTCACTACGCTAGACTTGAAGAGGATGGATATCACAAGTAAGATTTTAATACTCTGTCATAGTGTTTTTCAAAACTGCTGACTGTAAATACGTGTCCTCTGAATTTATATTAGGCAATTATCCATGGAAGTCAAATATCCTCAAGTAACTGGGTAAAATTGCCTTTTGATTAAGCATTTTCTAAAAAAGGCAGAACAGCAGCAGTCTAAATAATTTTTAAATTATAATTATATTCTGTACCTTGATTTTTTTCATTGCATTACTATTAAATGGCTCTTTTTTCTGACATAGGTTTAAAGCCTTAGTATTTTGAACCTCACTCTTTGAGCAAGAGGATCTGGATTTAAGTCTCAAGCCTCCATCATCAATTGCTGTTAAATTATTGAAAAGACACAAATCTATATATTTTGTATACCTTTTATATGTTAAACACTGTCCTCCATCATTGTCATGTCCTATTTTATTTTTATAGTTTATTATACATTTATTATAATTTTTTACAATTAGACAAAGGTACATGGGTAGGTAATTGGCAAAACTAGTATTCAAACTCATAGATTTAATCACCAAAATGTACATCTATCTCTTCTCTTTCTGCTTTTCCTTCTTTCATTTGCCCCTCATTACCACTAAGTGTGTCTTTTGGCCACCTCTTCAGCACCTGTGCTAGAAGCAGGGCTATCAAACACATTTCTTCAAAAAATAAACTCACAGACCAGGTAAAAGATTGTGCTGAACTTCACTCTCAATGTTTTATGGAAAACAAAATTTGTTGTTAGGTTTACTGGTATTGGATTCTAGCCAAGTGAATTTATATATATAAAATAGCATTTTGAAACTGAAGAACAGATCTCTCTTACCCATAAAACCGTCCCTAAAATTTGCCGCCTAATTTATCAAGTAAAATATAGCACCCACAGTTTAATTTGAATACTTATACTGAAAAAGAATCAGTTACTGTTAATCTAAAATTTAAATTAAACTGAGCATCCTGTATTTTACCTGACACCTTAGGGAAAACAATCTTTCACAAGACTCAAGCGGTCATGACTGCATATTTTAAAGAGAAAAAAAGTAGTCAATTATGACCTTTTATCATCAATCAGTACAAAACACTATGCTGCTTTCATACATCAGAAGCTGCATAAGAACTGAGATAGTGGAGAACTTGATGACATTTTACATGCCAAAGAGACATGTGGACACTGTCAGGTACCACAAGGATACTGGCACTGAAAATGCCACTCTGCGTGTTACATGTCGATTACATGACCAACTACATTACTAACCCAAATGTATTCAGTCCCCCAAAAGACTTCACACAGCAAGTAACAGAAGAACCCGTACCTGAAAGTTTAGGTCACCATTTTGTGAACTCATGATCAGTGTAGTACCAGGTCTCTACATTGTAAAATCTGTTTTACATATTTCAAAACATTTAAATTTTTTTAAATAAGCACTTTCTTGAATTAAATGTACACTTTCCCATTTTGATTCACATATGATCTTTATTATTTGGTTTCATCATTCAGAGCAATGACTGAGTAGCCAGACCAGCCCCCTTTTTCTTCTGGATCCTTTGAAGAACTTTCCAGTTTTTTTCCTTGCAGTAGGTTTATTTTTACTGATTGCAAATTTCTAGTGTCAATTGCCAGTTCAAAAACTTTCTGCCTCTGTGTAATCTGCTGCCCAATTCTTTCCCTATCCCCCAGAAGTTTTATCCTGAGGCAGGAATAATTTATTCTTCAGTGCTTATTCAAGAAGATTTTCCATGTCCATGCCAAAAAGCAAGCCCTTGCCAAATGGAATTCCTGTGTGGAGTTCTTTCAAAATCATGTCTTCCAACCAGAGGTGCAGCCAAAGAACTATCTGGGCAGCCACATTAGCTGTCATACTTTTCAAAATCACTGGCAGGCAGCCGATAGCACAGTCTGCCAAAACCTCTACTTCCATTTTAACCGGAGCACAGGTCTTCAAGGACGTTCTCTCAACTCTCATAGCCACTTAGAAATGGCTCCAGCGGCTCTGCCAGTTTCCTGCCTGAATGCAAGTTCCTGCTGCTTTGAAAGTTTGCTAAAGGGAAACATCTGCTTCTCTATGGGCTTAGTTCAGTTTCCATTAAGGCAGTGAGCTTTTTTCACCTTTAATGAAATGTTAGCAATTTCAGCATCCATGTTTTTAGCAGTTTCCTATATTTCAACCTTTAAATATAAATATGCTTTTATTTTATGGAGTTTCTTGGAAGCATTGAAGATTGATCTTTCGAGGCTCATATCACATCAGTATGATGTTAATTAAAATCTAATTTACTGTGTATTTTTTCTGTTGTCTAGTTTCTCCTCCTCCCCGATCCCTATTAGCCTTATATCATAGATATTGTTTTACATTATTGTAAGTGGAGATGCTTGATTAACCCATATGTGCATTAATCATTATTTATCTTAATGAATTACTTACTCTTTAGTTTATTTCTGAATGATTCAACCATTGGCATAACTATCTGGTCCTTTGCTTTCTCATCTAAAACAAGAGACCTCTGAGTCTGCTAAATGACCTTCAATACTTCTTCTAGTTCTAAAACTCAAAGTCCAGTTGGAGATCTTAAATTTTTCTTCTCAATAATATTGCAGAAATATTTTCTCTACAATCTATTTAACAGGCATTTACTTTATAAAGCATTAAGTCCACAAACAACAATAAGGGAGTACCAAGGAAGATAATTAGAATTGAAAGGATGGACTTCAGAAACTAGTTATGTTTTGTTGTTGGCATTTAATGCCTTTTGTGGCCAGGCACAGTGGCTCACACCTGTAACCCTAGCACTTTGGGAGGCTGAGGCAAGCAGATCCCTTGGGCTCAGGAGTTTAAGACCAGCCTGGGCAACATGGTGAAACTCATTCTTTACAATAAATACAAAAATTATCCAGGCATGATGGCACAGGCCTGTAGTCCAAGGTACTCAGGAGGCTGAGGTGGAAAGATTTCTTGAGCCTGGGAAGTCGAGGCTGCAGTGAGATCACGCCACTGCACTACTGTCTAGGTGACAGAGTAAGACCCTACCTCAAAAATAAGTAAATAAATAAAGAATTGCCTTTAAAAAATTATTAAACTTGTTATTAACTGGTTATATTGAAAAAAGCTATGTGTTAGGTCAGTCATGGCTAAGTTAAATTCTCTGTCATGTCAACTACTTCCTCATCATATGGCAGTAATTTTCAAAAGTACATTTATATTACTGTTCTCTCTATGGACATTTCTACTGAACTGCTTCACAGGCATCCAACTTTAACTTAATATCTTAAAATATATACTAAACCTCACTCGTCATTTTCTTTCTTTTTTTAAAATTTTTTTGAGAAAGTGTCTCACTCTGTCACCCAGACTGGAGTGCAGTGGTGCAATCTTGGCTTATTGCAGCCTCAACCTCCCAGGCTCAAGCCATCCTCTCACGTCAGCCTCCCAAGTAGCTGGGGCTTCAGGTGTACCAACCACGCCTGGCTAATCTTTGTAATTTTTGTAGAGATGGGTTTTTGCCATGTTGCTCAGGCTGGTCTGGAACTCCTGGGCTCAAGCGTTCTGCCGTCTGGACCTCCCAAGGTGCTGGGATTAAAGGCCTGAGTCACTCCACCAGGCCTCACTCATCATTTTTTTTTTTCTCCAATTCTTTCTATTTTCTTTGCTGTCACTGGAAATGGTAATGCCATCCTCTAAGATAAAAATGCTAGAGATCTCTATATCATCCTTGACTTCTCTTTTTCTTTTACCTCCAGCATCCAAACAGTAGCCACATTTTATTAATTCTACTTTTTAAATATCTCATCAATCTGCCTTTTCCTTCTATTCTATTACTTCTTTGATCTGTAACTTGATGATCTCAGTGCTCACTTTTAAACTGCTCCTTCAGCCTCAGCCCTGGTCCTTGTCTAATCCAGTATCCAATCAGGAGCCAGAATGTTGGTTCTGTAACATAAACATTACAATGACACAGCTTCACTTTAAATTTTTACTTTATTTATTTTTTAATTATTGTAGCAATGGGATCTCTCTTTGTTGCCTAGGCTGGCCTCAAACTCCTTGCCTCAAGTGATCCTCCCGCCTCAGTCTCCGGACAAGCTGGGACTGCAGGCGTGAGCCACGGCATCTAGCTTGCTGTAAATTTTTAAATTCAAAGTCCTTAATGTAATGTAAAATAATTTTGTAATCTGACCCCTATTTATCTTTTCAACCTCATAAATTGCCCCTCTAACTTCTTTGTGCCCAATATGTTAACTACTTAGGTCTGGGGTCTTTCTTCTTGTGGCTTTTCCATATACTGTTTCCTGGAATACATTCATTCCACATTATGAACCTGTTCACACTCATACTTTCTTCTCTGCATCTTGATTTGTGCCCCAAGGAGGCTGATTTTGAGAGCTAGATCTACAGCTCTCTTACTTTTCACCTTCTAATAGAGTTCCCTTAACAGAGAGCCCGAACAAAGGGTTGGAAGAGGGAGAGTGACATCTAAATATGTATGATTTGGACTCCTTCTCCACCGTGTTTCCATAGCTTGGGTGCCTCCCTTGACGTTTCTTGAACTAAGGTCATGGTTCCCTTAAAGCAGCCCTCTCGACGCAGCCTCTCTATCTCCAGGCTCCAGTAACCCCTCCCTCCCCTGTTATTTTCAAGCCCGGCACAGTATCCTGTGACCTTTCTTGTTGTGTCCTTATACCTTACTCAGGTCTTTGAAATTGTCTCCTGATTAAACTTGCTTCAAATTATCTAAATTTAATGTTCTATTCCTTTCCTTTAGGAACCTGACTGGGATCCTGAAAGAGGTATCTGGACACAATAGTCTGGAGCTCAGAGGAAAGCTTGTAAATAAGGGGGAAGGAGGAGGGATAGCATTAGGAGATATATATACCTAATGCTAAATGACGAGTTAAAGGGTGCAGCACACCAACATGGCACATGTATACATATGTAACAAACCTGCACATTGCGCACATGTACCCTAAAACTTAAAGTATAATAATAATAAAATAAAATAAATAAAAAAATATATATACATTTTGGACTCACTTATAGTATTAAAAAGTGCAAGTGGATTTAATGTCACAAGGTTGAGTAAGATTTCCTTGGGAGAAAAAGAAGACCTGCCTAGGACTAAGCATTGAATCACTCCAATGCTAGGGGATTTAACAGAGTATTGTTAGGGTGGCAGGGATAGAGGCTGGAAGAGTAAGGAGAGCCGAAGGAGAGACAGAGAAGAAGTGAAGAAGGTGAAAATCCGGGCAAGAAACCAAAAGACTACCATCTCAACAATATATTAAAAAGCAAAACCAACAACAATCAACAAAACTTTGAAGTTATTGTTTTTTCCAGTGTGTCAAATCCAAGACCATATTTTCAGGACAGGTTATCCATTATATTACCTGGGCGTCTATTTTGCTACAAAAAATTTGTGCCAAAATGATACTTCCAAGCATTTGGAATAGATTGCAGCTATAAGCTATAATGAGGTATATAGAAAAAACATATTTCCTTTCTGCAGCCAACAGTAGGACTAATGGGCTTTTCTCTGTTATAACTATCACTAAAACAACCACCAAAAATAAAGATTCAGTGAATCCTTCATTTATGATTTATCGGAAAGCAGACACCAATGAAGAACTAACAGACCAATTAGAGAATAAACTAGACAATTAATTAAAAGATATTTGGAAAATTATGATTAGGACAGTGAAGGATGTAAAAATAATATGACAACTAATTAACAGGAAAAAAGCACTTATAACACCACTTGCATTCTTAGAAAGTAGATGCTGTTTATGACAGGCCATTTTTTGTTTGATTGTTTTCTGCTAAGCTGTTTGATGGATTGGGGAGTTAGGTTCTGAGAGACGTGCTGAGATAAAGAGATGAAAGTGGCAAAAAAAAAGTGAGGTCCATGATGTCAGAAGGCTTTGCTCTAGTTGGGGTAACCTGTCTTTGACACAAAAATCTTTAATAAACCAGACAGAATGCATAAAATGCTTGGTATGAGTAGACCTTGCTTTGCTATATGCTTATATCCAATGAAAGAAATGTATTTTATATCCAGAGTAAAATGAAGACTTTTAATGACAATTCAGGTGTTGGAAACAATGAGAACCATGAAGGCGTAAGCCACTAAGAATTCTTAAAGGTCATAGGATTTGATTTTAAATTTCACAAGCAATGGTATTGGCAAGTCAGGATCAGTGCTTCAGCCAAGTTTGTCTAGATTTCCTAGTGACAAGTAAACCCTAGCAGATAACAGGGTTATATAAAAACTAAGTGAAAGTTCTCGGCATGTCGAAAATGTTGGGAAGGGATAACAGCTTTCTATAAATATTAAAATGATTTGTAGGTGCAATTTAGTTAACTCAACAGATCTGTGTTGAACATTCTGACAGGCAGAGTGTAGTGGTGGAAAATGTGAATGCTTAGGTCGAACTCCCACTTTCAGCACCCTCTAGCTACATAATTTAAGGCACTTAAAAAATCTGCTCTATTTCAGTATTTTTATTTTCAAGGTGAAGAGAATAATATATGCTTTCTAAAACTGATAAAAAGATTTAAAATTATTTTATATGAAGCACCTAAATTAGTGCTAAGTTAGTGTTGGTTTCATAGCAAATCCATAATAAATATTGGCTATTAGTAATGGTGATTAAAGTTAATTTAAATAGTCCTTTTGTTATATAACCTAGATTTTATTAGAAAATAATGTAACTAAAAACAGTGCTTTCTAAGGAGTTCAAACTACTGATGTGATTTCAATAAACGAAAGTTGTAAGAACTCAGATAATGTCTTCATATAAAGGTGTCTACCAGAATCAGAATTTTCCCAAAATTGGGAAATCATATGCTTCATCTTGGTTAATATTTTGTGGAGGAGCAGTGGTTCTCACCATGACTGTAAATTAAAATGATCTGGGGATGTTTTAAAAGTAGACCTACTGAATAAGATAATCTGCAGATGGTATCTATGTTTGTTTATGGTAATTTGCAACCAAGATTGAGAAACCTGCTGAGTTAATTTCTGCACTGGGTGTAGGTTTGGACCAGCTTTGAATTAGTCATCTCATGATAGGATGATCTGATTCTGCTATTACTGGACACATTGGTGTAATTGGTATATACCAATTGGTGCATGGTATAATATTTTTTCAAACTTTTTACCTTGCTCTTCAACTCCATTCTTTATATGGATGTTAGAGTAATTCCAGAATTATCCTTTGCTTGAAGAGATATAGTACTATGGCAAAAATGTGTTGCTTTAACGTTAGATTTTCAGCTATATCCACTTAAAACCAAGAACTTAAAAAGTTGATTTATTAGTCTCTTGACTGTAAATGGGTTTTGTAGGACATGATGTTTTTCTGACATAATTATTTCTAGAATGAGTTCCTCCAATTTATTTTTAAATTAAGAAATTTAGAATCATGGCATTCAGAATATATACCCTGATTATTGAAATGTGCTATATGAATTGCCTAAGATCTAATCAGCACATTGTTGATAAATATTTCATACATATTTTAAATTTCCATATTTTTACTGCATTTCAGTATCACAAATTGTATTTTTCATTCGATGACTGGCCTATCAACCTAATACATATTTGTAAATCTTAATTCAAACTCAATGAGTATGGATCCATACAAGCTTAAACTGCAATTTCGCACAACTGTAGTTTTAAATTACAAATCATGAATGCATTTAATATGCTCTGCTGTCTGGAAAGTGGTTTAGAGAGCTACATGTATAAAAGGTGGCACAAAACACTCTAGGGTAAGGAGAAAATTTGCTATCCTTTTGCTATTAATGATTACTCTTAATTCCACCTTCCTGTATTTCCCATAGTTACCTAATTTTCTCTTAAGAATATGCTTTTTTTCATCTTTTCGTATTTATGTTTCAAATCATAGAATTTTAGGAACATTCTAAATATGTGCAGCTTTTAGGGAGCTTGGCCTCTTACAAAGGCAGATACAGAATCACATCATTTAAATTTAGTACCGTTTTGGGAATGGCATTGTGTAGAGTTTATCAGCACATTCATCAGGATAGAAGATGGCTCACGTATTTCTTGCAGGGTAGACATTGTTTATTCCAGAAGGACCACTCAGTATGTGAAAGTCATTTTCCCTAGTGACCGAATAGTTTCTCCACATTTGACTCCTTTTTATCCCCAGTACCAATTCTCTAAAATTATCTGGCTCTCCTTTTTCACCATTCATAGTAGAATTACCTTACTAAACCACATATTGTATATAGCATCCCCTCTTCAAAAATCAGCAAAGGCTCCCCACTGCTGACAGAAAATAAAATGACTCCCTGAAATGCCATCCAAAGTCTTGCATGCTCTCCCTTTGAATTACAGTCTCTTCTCATTCACAGCATTCCTCTTCACACTCTTCTCCGCACATTTCTTCCAGGTGTGTGCCCAGCTCTATGATTTTGCTCATGATTTGCCATCATTCTCAAGTGTACTTTGTTTCCCTCTCTACTATTTTATTAAAGCCTCTGTCAGATACTCCTATTTGGAAATAAAAACTTCCTCCATCCCGCCTGTCAGAGATTTCCTTCTTTCTCTTCACAATCACATGTTACATATGCAGCTCCATTTGACTTAACTAATTTTATTTCCTTGTCCCCAGTACATTTTGAAGGTTTTGAGGACATGAATGCTGTCTTGTTAGTCTTTGTATTTGTAGGAACTTGCACAATACTTTGTTTAAAAAGTGATGTTTAAATATGTGAACTGAGAAAAAATAAAATGAGTAAGAGATTATTCCCCATTTTGGCCTTTAAAAATGCTAGAGTTTGTTTGAAACTGATATGCTAAATGAAAGCCTACTAATATGTCATCAGCAAGTATTTGTAAGCAAATGAACATGTTTTTCTGAGTGAATGGTCTATAATTCTGCAGATCATTGCATAATTTGTGGTTTTCAAAAGCTTGATTATCTCAGATTTTTATATCCTTACAAAGAAATAGAAAGACAATTGAATTGTCTTTAATATAGTACTTTTTGAAAATGGTGCTTGAAATATTTTCAAGCTTAAATGTTTTTCTTGCATATAATTATTTTGATCAAATAAATATAGTATTTAATTATTATAGGCCGAGATCATTTTGTCAGTTTTAACAGAAAACCTTGTAAAACAGTAGAAGAAAATGCATGTTTAATCATTTTCTTTATATTATCAGATATAAACAGACAAATATTAGAGACTTGATTTTACTCTACTTATAAAGAAAATGTTATATCTCTATTCTCCAAATATCATAGAATATTGAAGTAGCAAAGAATAAGAATCCAGAGAAGTAAGTAAACTTTCCACAACAAACAAGAGAATTTCCTGTTGTAATAGCTATGTGATTATTTGATTTGTAACCCAGATATTTGAATTTTTATCCTATTACTAGTGAATAGTTTCAAATCACAAACATAATTTAGTGTTTTAGTGTTGTTGTTTATTTCTAATATGAACTGGTAGAAAGGCATTAATCTTTTATGAGTACCTACTACGTACCAGGTTCTCTGCCAGGAAAATTGTAAATGCTACGCTATCAAAATTGATATTGTGTTAGATTTATAGGGTAAGAGAATAACAACTATAATTTCCTCTTTTCGATCTGTGAAATATTTTTAGAGCCCATTGTGTACTCTATTTCCTAAAAGCAGCCCCAAAACTCCATTAAATAAAAATGGCTGATGTATACAGACAGAAGGCAAAGTATTAGTGAAAAAAATACAAAAAGAAGTGAAAAATGGAAAAGTGGTAAGCTTCTGGAAAATATGATTAAGAGACAGAATATATCTTTTTTTCTCCTATCTTTAGTGTGATCATCTCAGAAAAGCAGATAAAAAGATTTATAAATGGCAAATGTATATGGACTGACTATTTGAGACTTCGATGTAGTCTTATAGCTGACTGAACTCTAATGAGCTTTATATTTCATAAAAACCTATGTGGTTCTTAAGGTACAACAATATAATGAGGCCCGGTGATAAGAAAACTGTGGCAATGGCCTACTTTAAGGAAATAAATTGTACCCCTGAGGGACTCTTTTGTATTTAATAAGTTACAGAATTTCTACAGATTATGGATAATTATTTAACTGGACCATAAACCAGACTTGTCAAATGCAATGTTTTTATGGGAAAATTGCTCTCTGAAAATACCCCAGACATAACATTATCATTTAAATGGATGGATTGATATATACACACACTAAAACACAACTTAAAGAAATGGGAAATATAAATACTGACTGAAGCAAATAGTCCAAGCTGTTATATGGTAATCAAAATAAAATAACATTAAATATGACAAAAATGTTATTTAAATGTGTATTTTCTGGTATAGGCAAATGCTGAGTTTTTATTTATTTTTAGCCCTACCTTATCTATATATGTCTACCTATATTTTGTATCTATTTATAGCATGGTTGACAATAATATGAAATAAAAAAAACTTTAGCATAGTACAATAAAACAAAGTTAACATTTGTTTCACAATAAAAGTATTGCTAAATTGCCATAAGATTATGTACCTTACCAAGATATACCCAACATTGGGGTCCAAAAAATTAAGATTAGATTCTTAGTCTCATTGACAAGAAATCAACTTAGAGTTCTTGCTTTCAAATAATGGAATCAATCTAGCTGTTTTAGCTGTTTTAAACTAAAAGTCACTTTGGGAGCTAATCTCACAGAACTGAAATAAGCAAAAACAAAAGGCAATGCATCAGTAGTTCCTACTTGGTAGGTAATCTGGCCAAAGGCTGCCATGTTGCCAGGTACCTTACATTTCCTTTATAAGCCTATTCCTTAGCCATTGGAGGATGAGAACAGGGAAGATTTGCTCTTTCTACTTCCACTTTGGGAGGGAGGCAACTGCTTTCACAAAACCAGGCACAATGAGGACTTATCAAAGTAGAAATTAGGTTGTGAATGTCAGCTAAAAGGGCCTTTGGAAACATGAATATGGTTGAGATGATATAAATAAAACTATAGCACTTAAGAGCAAAGGGATCCATGAAGGAGAAACAACCATTATGTGTAAAAGAGAATTCACATTTTAACAAAAATAGAGAGTATCTTGTAAAGGGGAATTTTCAGTGTGGAGGTCAGGGAGAAGATGCTGCTAAGTTAATCAAGTGGAGACTGATGTAAAGCGTATTTGAGCTGGCACATACTTGTGTAAAGCTGAAAGCATGAATTGTGACAGTAAAAGTTAGGTGAACAGAAAATCAAAGGTATTATTTGTATGAGTACATTTGCTCTCTGATAATGAGTAGACAAGAAGTAAGTGAAGAAGAGACAGTGGCATAGAGTGTCCATTCTTATTGTTTTCATTTTAAATGACAAACTGTGTTGGTATACTGACAATTTTGAATGCCATCATATCCTTTCAAGAATTGTGTGGAGAATGATTTGTACTGTCATTGACAATATGGGAGTATGTTGATTCTTGAGGTTTTAATTTTGAAGGAGACTCTAACCTCCCTCAGCCTTTATTTCTCAATGCTTCTAAAATGCTCTGTTAATGTCTATTATAAACCCCTAAGTTATTTTAGAGTTATTAATGTACCTCTTCACTAATCTGTAAATTCCCTGAGGGTGAAGAATTAACCTTACACAATTTGATATCACAGCATCTAGCACAGTGCCTAGGCTTTGGAAGAATGTATATGTTAGGTTAATTAATAAGCACATTGATGAAAAGTTGGGAAGAGAATGTTCTCTAAGTCCACATTTTTACCAATTTCTTGTCTTAAAAGTTTGACACATTCTAACTGACATAATAAAGTTTACAAATAGGGAAGATTAAAAATAACCTGGAGCTATTTTTCTTTCATTGATTAATCCTCTTAATTTAATTCAAAAAGCAATTACTGTGTCTGTTGTATGCCAGGCACTGTGTATGCCAAGTACTAGAAATACACAGATTGATAAGACCTATTCCTTCCCTTAAGGAGACTACAGTCTAATCTCAATGCATCATTATCGTTATCCTGAGCTCCAACTGAGATGTAGTGAAGCTGAATTTCTAAGGACACAGCCTGGGAATCTGATTTAAACAAGCCTCATGTGATTCTTCAGTGTACTAAAACTTGAGAGTCAGAGTCTTGGTAGAAAGCAGAGGTGATTTTATATATATATATATATATAAAACTATCAGTAATCTTCCAGAAAGATGGTATGAGGAATGTCATTAGACAAGAGAGCTTAAAAGGTTGCATCCGGATTTTGATGGATATTCTTAAATTAACAGAAATATTGAAAATGGTGTGTAATATTTAAAGTCGGGTGACCAAACTCGAGTTGGTTTCTTTAGAATTTTACTAAATATAATCTAAAATAAAAATTTAAAAACAAAATACAGATGTAGGGTTATATATGTAAGATTATATATATATATAAATGGATATGTATGTGTATTTGTATATATATGTATGTGTGTATGTGTATATGTATATGTATTTATATATGTTTGTGTGTGTGTACATATATATACACATGGCTGGATTAATCATGGAAAAACAACCAAAAAAACCTTTTATTTTTTATTTTATTGTTTGTCTTTTGTGTTTTTTTGAGATGGAGTCTCGATCTTGTTGCCCAGGCTGGAGTACAATGGCATGATCTCGGCTCACTGTAACCTCTGCTTCCCGGGTTCAAGAGATTCTCCTGCCTCAGCCTACCGAGTAGCTGGGATTACAGGCACCCGCTGCAATACCCAGCCACTTTTTTTCTTTTTTTTTTTTTTTTGTATTTTTGGTAGAGACAGGGTTTCACCATGTTGGCCAGGCTGGTCTCTAACTCCTGACCCCAGGTGATCCGCCTACTTCAGCCTCCCAAAGTGCTGGGATTACAGGCATGAGCCACCGCACCCAGCCAAAAAAACCTTTTATAACTTTCCCCATGTCATCTTATATTTGGATAATTCATCACAAATGCCATAATTTGCAATATTTATTCAGAAAATCTCCTGTACTAACATAAGAAAGGTGACACAGATCTCTGTCATGGGGAATTGTCAGCAGGCGAGTTACATGCAGCAAAATCTGTCTTTTACTTCTGTGTCAGAGAGAAAAGCAGATTGTTACTAAATCAATTGTATGATTTCAAACAAGAAGGAAAAAAGCAAAGTCTTCATAACAGTAGAGTAATCTATGATTAAAACACACTTATGTGAAACAGCAGGTTGACGTCCAGAATATTATTGGATATTGGCAATTTCTGTAAACAGAAGCAATTGTACAGCTTTGAAAGAATTTACCAGATAATGTCTGATTGTGAATGTAAGATAGATATGAATCTTATTATTTCTGTTCTCCATATGTTAAGTGTCTTTTATGATAAGAAAGAAGTGGCTTTTATTATTATAATCTACTGCTATTTTCAGAATAATTGTCTGCTTTTCAAAATATTGATCAAAAACTGTATTGTTAAGCGTATATAGATGTCATATTGAAATGGGGGAGTTCCTTGATATTCCCCTTGCAGGACATGTGACAGGGGTGTAGCTTGCCAGTTTGGTCGCCCTGCTGCTCAAACCTTTTGCTGGACGGGGAGCATGCAGACAGGTGGGTACAGAGAATGGGGTGAGTTCTTTGGGCTCTGGCCCTTTGGTAGTGTCTAGGTGTGGTTGTCTTCAACCCCAGTGTTACAAAACTCTTTCAGCTTTGCTGTCTGCAGATGGCTTGAGTGTTAACCAGCTCAATGGACCCTCTGCTTTTTCCAAAGGGCAGAAGGCCAGTGTGACAGCTTTCTGTATCCCAAGCTCTTGTCCAGCATCCTGGAAAAATTGGGGCACACATGGACTCGAAGGATGAATGCGAGGTTTTATTGAGTGGCGGAGGTGGCTTTCAGAGGGATGGATGAGGAGCTGCAAAGGGGGAATGGAGTGGGAAAGTGATCCTCCCTCAGAGTCGGGCTGCCCAGTGGCCAGACTCCTCTCCAACTGCCCCTAGCCGAACTCCTCTCTTCATTCAGATGTTCTTCCTCGGCTCCCTTTCTCTGCTGTGTTGTTCTGTGTTTTCTGCTGGTCTGCTGGCTTGCTGGTCTGTTTCTGAAGCTTGGGATTCAGAGTTTATATGGGTGCAAGATAGGGGGTGTGGCAGGCCAAAAGGCAGCATTTGGGTGTGAAAACAGGAATGCCTGTTCTCATTTAGGACCACAGGTATCCAGACTTGAAGGTGAGGCCTTTGCCAGGGAACTGCCCTCTTCTATACAGTGTTTCCTTGTCTCCTGTCGGTATCAGTATGTATTTGCTTTATATAGGATATGTCCAAAGATACGATTCTGTGGAAAAATCATAAGTAGAAAAAAGACATGGGGTTAAGTGTGAACCTGAAACATCTGTTTTCAAATAAACTAGACCTTCTCCGTTACCACATAAATGTTCCGCTAATAAGGAGGGTAGTAGAATGAGCAAAGGATGGGGCACAGATTAGGGTAAGAAGGATAGGCAGTAAAGGAGTACCAAGAAATAGACAAGATGGAGATATATGAATAAATGTCTTATGAATTCTCTTTAGAGGAAGATTTGAAACCTAATACAAAAATTTAGGGTATTTTTATCTATGTTATCTATAATGGTAGGTAAAGTACATTTTAATCAATTATTACATATTTTGAAATTTATTATTAACATTAAGGCTTTATTATATATGTGCCCTAATTACTTATGCTTTCTTTATAAAATCCAAATTAAAAATATTTTAAATATAACATTAAATAGACATCAAAATCAAGGAGACTTCAAATCAGTACTTCAGTGAATATGCTTTTGCTCAGACTTGGGGGTTCTTCACAAAATCCTGCAAAAAGGCATACCATCCTGACAAAGACATTGTAAACTACATAGTGCCAAATAAATGTAAAGGGTTTCTGTAGATAAGCATGGAAAAACATTCTCTTTATACAAGGCTATTATTTTATTTTGTATTTAATTGGCTTACATCTTGCCCAGTGAAAGGTGGTTTAAGAGCCAACAAATGCGTTTAAAAAGGTAATCTCAGAAAGAAAGCCAGAGTTTGTAAACTAAGGTAACTATTCTGAATAAACAAATTGTGTCATGCATTCAGCTATGTGAATGTCTAGACGTTTCAGAGAAAACTGAGAAATAGTCTCCTCTCTTGGCTCTTTCTCTAATACTTAACAATTGATAGCTTATTTCATAAAGTTAATGTCTATGTAGGGATAATTTATTCAAATATCAAGTGCTTAAAAGGACTACATGTCGAAGTATTCCATATCCTATATTGTAGTTTCATTGCATTGTTTATAGGGATTGATAAGGAAACCATTGGGGCACTATCAGTGATTAAAAAATGATGAAGAAACATTTAAGTCATCTACTAACATTACTTTCCAATACAAGAGAGATAATTTTAACATAACAGTTTTATGATATATTCCCTAAGAGATATAGGCTTATTTTAAAATACACCTTTTAGACACAAATATAAGATGGGAGATGTTTTTAATCATGCAGGACTTTATGTGGATCATCAATTGGAGCAAAAAGAAGCAAAGGAAAAACAGAAGTTAAGCCGTGGACTTAGCAAATCCACCTGGTGGGCAAACTTTTCATTTTCCGCTTCACCATTCTGCAAGCTCACATTCTGTCAGCACAGGTGTGATGCTAGAGCTTGTCTCAATGCATTTGCACTTCCCTGCACCTGTGGATCACCATCAGGCCAATCGCAAAAATGCCTTCCCTACAGCTTTACTTGAAGACGTTGCAATTTATTCAGGCCTAATGAGGTAAAAGAGAAAAGCCTCTGGGACCATCTGCTCCTGCTCCTAAAAACTGGACATTTTCTTTTTTTATCTCAACAATTACCTTCTTCTGTTATTAATATACAATAAAATGTGAAACTTAGGACTCATGGGTGCCCTTAGTTAGCCAAAATAATGATAGTTCCATGGACAAGGTGAATAATGGCTAAGTTGGTTGAAGATATGCTGCTTTTCAATCACAGTGATTGTCACTCTGTTTCTGTAATACCTAGATGCAGGAACAAAAATTCTTCTCAGTAGGTGCTAAGTAGAATGCTTCAGTTACAAGGTGGCTGAATATGTTTCATCATTATGCAAGAGAATGGAATTTGAGTAAAAGAACATTGAGATTATAGTCAAGATACTATGATGCTAGAATAGTGAAAAAGGTCATGAGAGACTGATCGACAATTTAAGCCTCAGACAAAATACATCCTGTTAATACCAAGGTTATTTCTCTAAATAATCACTACAAATAATACACTGTGATACTCTGTTTTCTGTGAGAGAGGATTAAAAGTTTAGATCCATATTATCTTACCAAGGAGATTTACAAACATCAAAAAGAGTGCCAAAATATTATTCACTGGATCTTGGAAAGATTAATTTTACAAAACTTTCTCAGTTGCAGAATTCACTGTTAACAGATCTTTGCCTATGGGAAGTAAAAGCTACAGTTACACCATAGTAAATTAGGAGTCAAACCAAAATGATACATGGGGCATTTCTTTTACCATAATATTGAAAGCACATACAGAAGATGTCATAATTGATCTGAGACATTATTGTGTGCATGTGGCAGAGAATAGTTTATAATGACTCTGCTAATTAATGTTAGAATTACATGTTACATGTTTATACTAAAAATATAGATATCCATTTACTATGTACGTTATATGTACACATATAGCATATAATATAATATAACATATAAGTATTTTCACATTTATGTATTGTGTGCATATGTGTGTATGTGTGTATCAATACACAGAAAAGCATTCCTAGTTACAATACATATGGGAAATCTTTGTCCATGATTCAACTGCAGTTTTTCTATGATGCCCTTCTTTTCAACCTCTTTTATTCACCCTACCCAGATGACTGTTCACTTTTTTTCTTGGCAGTCTCGTCACTGCCAGTTCATGCTTTTAAGTGACAGCAAAAACAGAATTCAAGTGTGTTTATGTATTTTCTTACATGCATGCCTTTCCTTATTAGACTGCAAACATCTCCAGAGCACAAATCATATTCATTCATCCTTGTGACAGAGTGTTTAATGCTTTCAAAGTGCTTAATAATTATTTGTAATTAATTGCCATATTTATTGAATATTTAATAAGCACCTACTAAGTACCAGATACAGTGTGAAGCACTGGGGCTACACTGCTGGGCAAAATAAACATGACTTAGGTGCTACTAAAAAGTATAGAAATTTATGAAAGCAAAATACTTGACTCTGATGGTCATTCAGATAAGTCTTTCCTGAGGAAGTAGGTTTGGAGTTGAAAATGAATTTTATGTAAAACTTAATTAGGTAAAAAGTGGAAAAGCATGCCTAAGGCTTTTGGGTGGAAAGAAGCATGGCTTCCTTGAGGAATTTTAACTTCAACAGACTTAAGGGCATTTTTTTAATCCATCCAATTAAATGAGCATTACAGTAGGTTTACTCCACATAAAGCCTCTATCCATTGCTTTGCACTACTGAAAATCTGTACTAGTTTTTGCAATGTATGAACAAGTGGTTTTTCTTTCAGTTGTTAGTATAGTGCTGTTTCGACTTTCAAAAGGCACATGTAGGTAGACTATTAAGAAGGCTCACTGACATCTAAGAGGCAAGCTGCCTGCTGTTGTCTTTGTGCAGTAGTCAAGATCCAATCTGACTTGTCCAGTTGTCAAGCTCCAACCTGAAATTTTTCTTATAAGTGTTCTAACATGGTTATTCTGCTCAACTTGCAGAGCATCCTTCCTTTTCAGGTCACCACAGAGCAGCTTCTTTGGGGTTCCCCTGTTATTCTTCCTCCACACATGTCCAGCTCAGGACCCCGAGAGGAAACAGGCATTGTTTAATACTGGTGAACTGGCTACAATCCAGAAACTTGTCTTGCCATTTGACCAAAAGAATGGTAAAATATAAGAATGAAATCATACTATTAAAGTGGTAAGATAACCTGAATGAAAAAGTACCTGGCAGGGAGTCAACACTAAAATAAAACGATTAATGTAATTTGTAAATAAAACAATATCTAGTATTATAAAATACAATTGCTCTGTAACTTGCTTTGTAATTTCAAAATGTACTAATAATACATTTAGTACATAGGTCCCTGAATAATCAAAATATATGTTGTAACACCCAGGAATTCACAATCCATATAAATGTATGCATATTCATGAAATGAAAGCACTCCACAATAATATCCTGACTGTCCAATCACTGTCTCTTTTTGTTTTGTATGCTTCTAAAAGTTATAACTAGTTACTTGTGTATATCTATCTCTCCTTTTTAACATATAAGCACCATAAAGGCTTAGAGCTCTATCCCGGTCCCTACCTAAGTGCTGGACAATAGTAATAGTAATAGTTGCCTATAATAACTGCCATTGATCAAGTCTTAACTATTTTTTCAGCTACTATTCTAAGCAATTTTCATGTATGAGCCCATTATTCCTTAATGCCTTAAAAGTTTGATTTCAGTTCCAGTTGAAAGAATAAGAGTGCTCCATGTTGTCTGTTCCACTAAATACAGTTATGAAATCTGGATAAAATTTAAAGAGCAGCTCTTTGAGGACTCTAAAAAGTAAATAAGAGGCCAGATAAAGAAGACTAAAATTTGCATCACAACTGAATTTGTATTGACTTTACCACATTTTTTCCTCATCTAGTATCCCCTGGCTTGGACTTAATACAGCTGCAATCCCAGATATGAACATTCATTTGGAGAGAATGTCAGGAGAATCCTAGTTTTCTCCCTATTAAAAGACTTGAATTCCTACTTAAGAGTCTTTCATCTAAATGCCCACAAGAGAAAGCGGGAAAGATCTAAAATTGACACCCTAACATCACAATTAAAAGAACTAGAGAAGCAAGAGCAAACAAATTAAAAAGCTAGCAGAAGACAAGAAATAACTGAGATCAGAGCAGAACTGAAGGAGATAGAGACACAAAAAATCCCTTCAAAAAATCAAATAATCCAGAAGCCTGGTTTTTTGAAAAGATCAACAAAATTGATAGACTGCTGACCAGACTAATAAAGAAGAAAAGAGAGAAGAATAAAATAGATGCAATAAAAAATGATAAAGGGGGTATCACTACCAATCCCACAAAAATACAAACTAGCATCAAAGAATACTAAAAACACCTCTACGCAAATAAACTAGAAAACATAGAAGAAATGGATAAATTCCTGGACACATACACCCTCCCAAGACTAAAGCAGGAAGAAATGGAATCTCTGAATAGACGAATAACAGGCTCTGAAATTGAGGCAATAATTAATAGCCTATGAACCAAAGAAAGTCCAGGACCAGACAGATTCACAGCCGAATTCTACCAGAGGTACAAGGAGGAACTGGTACCATTCCTTCTGAGACTATTCCAATCCATAGAAAAAAAGGAATCCTCTCTAATTCATTTTATGAGGCCAGCATCATCCTGATACCAAAGCCTGGCAGAGACACTACAAAAAAAGAGAATTTTAGACCATTGTCCCTGAGGAATATTGATGCAAAAATCCTCAATAAAATACTGGCAAACTGAATCCGGCAGCACATCAAAAAGTTTATCCACCACGATCAAGTCGGCTTCATCTCTGGGATGCAAGGCTGGTTCAACATATGCAAATCAATAAACATAATTCATCACATAAACAGAACCAATGACAAAAACCACATGGTTATCTTAATAGATGCAGAAAAGGCCTTCAACAAAATTAAACAGCCCCTCATGCTAAAAACTCTCAATAAACTAGGTATTCATGGAACATATCTCAAAATAATAAGAGCTATTTATGACAAACTCACAGCCAGTATCATACTGAATGGGCAAAAACTGGAAGAATTCCCTTTGAAAACTGGCAGAAGACAGGGATGCCCTCTCTCACCACTCCTATTCAACATAGTGTTGGAAGTTCTGGCCAGGGCAATCAGGCAAGAGAAAGACATAAAGGGTGTTCAATTAGGAAAAGAGGAAGTCAAATTGTCCCTGTTTGCAGATGACATAATCGTATATTTAGAAAACCCCATCGTCTCAGCCCAAAATCTCCTTAAGCTGATAAGCAACTTCAGCAAAGTCTCAGGATACAAAATCAATGCACAAAAATCACAAGCATTTCTATACACCAATAACAGACAAACAGACAGCCAAATCACGAGTGAACTCCCATTCACAATTGCTTCAAAGAGAATAAAATACCTAGGAATCCAACTTACAAGGGATGTGAAGGACCTCTTCAAGGAGAACTACAAACCACTGCTCAATGAAATAAAAGAGGACACAAACAAATGGAAGAACATTCCATGCTCATGGATAGGAAGAATCAATATCATGAAAATGGCTATAGTGCCCAAGGTAATTTACAGATTCAATGCCATCCCCATCAAGCTACCAATGACTTTCTTTACAGAATTGGAAAAAACTACTTTAAAGTTTATATGGAACCAAAAAAGAGCCTGCATTGCCAAGGGAATCCTAAGCCAAAAGAACAAAGCTAGAGGCATCACGCTACCTGACTTCACACTATACTACAAGGCTACAGTAACCAAAACAGCATGGTACTGGTACCAAAACACGTATATAGACCAATGGAACAGAACAGAGGCCTCAGAAGTAATACCGCACATGTACAACCATCTGATCTTTGACAAACCTGACAAAAACAAGAAATGGGGAAAGGATTCCCTATTTAATAAATGGTGCTGGGAAAACTGGCTGGCCATAAGTAGAAAGCTGAAATTGGACCCCTTCCTTACACCTTATACAAAAATTAATTCCAGATGGATTAAAGACTTAAATATTAGACTTGAAACCATAAAAACCCTAGAAGAAAACCTAGGTAATACCATTCAGGACATAGGCATAGGCAAAGACTTTATGACTAAAACACCAAAAGCAATGGCAACAAAAGCCAAAATTGACAAATGAGATCTAATTAAACTAAAGAGCTTCTGCACAGCAAAAGAAACTACCATCAGAATGAATAGACAACCTACAGAATGGGAGAAAATTTTTGCAATCTACGCATCTGACAAAGGGCTAATATCCAGAATCCACAAAGAACTTAAACAAATCTTCAAGAAAAAAACAAACAACCCCATCCAAAAGTGGGTGAAGGATATGAACAGACACTTCTCAAAAGAAGACATTTTTGTGGCCAACAAACGTGAAAAAAAGCTCATCATCACTGGTCATTAGAGAAATGCAAATCAAAGCCACAATGAGATACCATCTCACGCCGGTTAGAATGGTGATCACTAAAAAGTCAGGAAACAACATGCTGGAGAGGATGTGGAGAAATAGGAATACTTTTACACTGTTGGTAAAAGTGGAAATTAGTTCAACCATTGTGGAAGACAGTGTGGCGATTCCTCAAGGTTCTAGAACCAGAAATACCATTTGACCCAGCAACCCCAGTATTGGATATATACCCAAAGCATTATAAATTATTCTACTATAAAGACACATGCACATGTATGTTTATTGCAGCACTGTTCACAATAACAAAGATTTGGAACCAACCCAAATGCCCATCAGTGATAGACTGGATAAAGAAAATGTGGCACATATACACCATGGAATATTATGCAGCCATAAAAATGAATGAGTTTTATGTCCTTTGCTGGGACATGGATGAAGCTGGACACCATTATTCTGAGCAAACTGTCACAAAGAAAGAAAACTAAACACCACGTGTTCTTACTCATAGGTGGGAATTGAGCAATGAGAACACTTGGACACAGGGTGGGGAACATCACACACCAGGGCCTGTCATGGGGTAGGGGGCTGAGGGAGGGATAACATTAGGAGAAATACCCAACGTAAATAACTTGTTAATGGGTGCAGCACACCAACATGGCACATGTATACCTATGTAACAAACCTGCATGTTGTGCACATGTACCCTAGAACTTAAAATATAATAATAATAAAGAGTCTTTCGAAAAAGAGGAAATCTTCTGGCCCAATGTTCATTAGTGAATTCTATCAAACATGTTTTTTAAAAAGTAATACCAATTCTACTTAATCTTTTTCAGAAAAATGGAAGAGGAAGCAACACTTCTCAACTTATTATATGAGGCCAGCATTGCCTAGTTATCAAAACCAGATATAGTATAAGAAAAAAATCTATAGGCCATTAAAATGCAAATTTTAATAGAGTACTAGAAAATTGAACCTATCAATACAGTTGACCCTTGAGCAACATGGGTTTCAACTACATGGACCCATTTATATTAGGATTTTCTTCTGCATTTGCCACCTTTGAGACCAATCTTTCTCCTGCCACCTCTTTCTCAGTTTACTAAATGTGAAGACGATGAGAATGAAGACCTTTATGATTACCCATTTTAACTTAATTCAGTGAAGCTTTTCTGTAAGATACTGCAATGGTAGCTACATATCATTATACATTTGTCAAAATTGGTAAAATATACAAGACTAAGAATGGTCCCTAAGGAAAACTATGGACTTTGGGTGACAATAATGTGTCAATATAGATTCATGGGTTATAAAAAATACACCACAGTTTTCAGGAATGTTGATAGTGAAGGAGGTTGTATGTGGGAGGGGACAGTGAGTATGTGGGAACTCTCTGTACTTTTCTCTCAATTTTGCTGTGAAACTTAAACAGCTCTAAAAAAAATAAAATTTATTATTTAAAAAAATCCACCACTAAAAAAAAACAAGCAATTCAATTAAAAATAAGCAATAGACTTGAACTGATACTTTACCAAAGAAAACATATGGATAATGATAAATGTATGAAAAGATGTTCAATGCCATTAGACATTATGTCAGTGAAAATGGAAAGAATGATGAGATATAACTGTATCTATTAGAGTGGCTTATATAAAAGAGGTACTGACAATACCAAATGCCAATGAGAATGCAGAGCAACTATCTCTTACATTGCTGGTAGAAATGCAAAATAGTAGCCTTTCAGGAAAACAGCTTGACAGTTCTAATAAACATGCACATAACATATGACTCATCAAACTTACTTTTAGATATTTACTCTGGAGAAATGAGAACTTATGCTCACAGAAAACCCATGTAAGAACATTCTATTTATAATCACTTGAAAGAACTGAAACATCCTTCAATCAGCTAATGAATAGAAAACAACTGAAGTGTCCTCCAATGAGCTAATGGATAAAAAAGAAATATTTGTGGTACATCAATACAATGGAATAGTACTCGCCTATTTTTAGAAGATGAATGATAGAGGCACACAACTTCTATGAAACTCAAAGTAATATGCCGAGTGAAATAAAGACAGTCACAGGCTGGGCACGGTGGCCCACGCCTGTAATCCCAGCACTTTGGGAGGCTGAGGTGGGTGGATCACGAGGTCAGGAGTTGGAGACCATCGTGGCTAACACGGTGAAACCCCGTCTCTACTAAAAATACAAAAAAATCAGCCAGGCGTGGTGGCGGATGCCTGTAGTCCCAGCTAATCGGGGGGCTGAGGCAGGAGAATGGCATGAACCCGGGAGGTAGAGCTTGCAGTGAGCGGAGACCCGCCACTGCACTCCAGCCTGGGCAACAGAGCAAGACTCCGTTTCAGAAAAGAAAAAAAAAAAAAGACAATCACAAACATATATGTTTGGTATTATTTCATTTATATAACATCTTCAAAAATACAATAATATAGAGTTAGGAAACAGAGGAGTGGTCATCATGAGATCATTGCAGGGGAAGGCACAAATTCAAAGGGATAACAGAGAGTGTTTGGGGGTTATGGGACTGATCTATATTCTGATATTCATGATGGTTGTACATATGTTAAAATTATTAGAACTATACACCAAAAGAAGTGCAACTTACTCTATGTTAATTTTTATTTTTTATTTTATTTAACTTTTTTATTATACTTTAAGTTCTAGGGTACATGTGCACAACGTGCAGGTTTGTTACATATGTATACATGTGCCATGTTGGTGTGCTGCACCCACTAACTCATCATTTACACTAGGTATTTCTCCTAATGCTATCCCTCCCCCCTCCCCCCTCCCCCCACCCCACAACAGGCCCTGGTGTGTGATGTTCCCCACCCTGTGTCCAAGTGTTCTCATTGTTCAATTCCCACTTATGAGTGAGAACATGAGGTGTTTGGTTTTCTTTCCTTCGATAGTTTGCTCAGAATGATGATTTCCAGCTTCATCCATGTCCTTACAAAGGACATTAACTCATCCTTTTTTATGGCTGCATAGTATTCCTTGGTGTATATGTGTTAATTTTTAATTAATTGATTAATTTTCAATTTTATTTTTGAGACAAGGTCTTGCTCTGTTATCCAGGCTGAAGTGTGGTGGCATGATCATGGCTCACTGCAGCGTCGGCCTTCTGGGCTCAAGAGATTCTCCCACCTCTCCCAGCCTCCAGAGTAGCTGAAACTATAGGCATACACCACCATGCCCAGATAATTTTTTTTAATTTTTTTGTAAAGACAGAATCCTACTGTGTTTGTTGTCCAGGCTCACATGCTAGTTTAAAAAAAAACAAAATGAAACTCTATGAATTTGATGAAATTATTATTCTCAATTTATTCCTAAGTGAAGTTAAAATGTTTTCCCAAGGTCACCTAACCAGTATGCCTTAGGGTCAGTAATCAACCTGAAATAATCAGATTCCATGAGTTATACTCACGCAGTAGAGAGAAGTTTCATAAATTATTGTTGAGTTAGTGCAGCAGGCAATGAAGAAGCAATGAATCAAAAGTCTAATTACTTTGGACTCTGTTGCCAACATGTTCATCTACCTGGCAGGAATTCTCCCAAGGACCTCAGTTAAGTAAGTCAATAGATCCAGGTCAAACAAGACAGATGGCTATTTTTGAAAACACAGATCCCGATACAACAGCAACAATAGTACTAGTAAAGGTAAAGAAAGATTGGAGATAACCCAACTTATTCATTGACTCCCACAGGCACCTGCAACTCCCTTAAGCTCTGCCTCAGGGGGATGTAGGAAGGCCACACCAGAGCTCAAATATGTCAGTCTTTCCCAGTCAGTAGTCAATGAAGTAAAGTAAAACTATGAGAACTGCTTACAGACAGTTTTATGAGATAATGTTTTCAAATTATATATATATATTCATACATACACATATGTACAATTGTATATGTAAAATGTATACACATATATACACACACATAGCCACTATGCTGTATGATTTAATCTAAAATAGTAAAAAGGAAATATTTTCAAAAGAATAGTTCTAGAATAATTTAGATTGTTTTTAAAAAATAACAGAGCATTGACATAATTAGAGTTCAATCACTGTTTAGACGATAGAATTTTAATCTATGAATAGAATAATGAAGAATCAAACCCGGAAGTGTATTAAAATAAAGACTCTAACATCAGAACATCTTTTAATGGATATCACCACAGTTATTGGACAAAGGTGAAAAAAATGATTATTGCAATTTATATAATTTTTAAAACTTTTCATGTAATTCCTGAAGCTAATTTAAGCATTCATGACATTCTTATGCAAAATGCTCTATGTTATATATAAAGGTATTCCCTATAATATGATTAAGAACAACTAAAAATAAAGTATACTTTATACTTTGCTCAAGAAACTATGTCCTCCTTTTTCATTTGTTAAATGCACAGTCTCATTTCTCCCTCAAAGTCTTTGCCTTTGTTGTTTCTTCCATTAATCTCTGCTTGATGGTCTTTTTCTACATCCAAGTTTTAGCTCAGATGTCAACAAATGGTGGAAATTTATTATTTCTTTTTGGCTGCCCAATATTTGAACTTCCAATTTGGCCATACCTCATATGGATCTTGACTGGTGACTGGGCTCCACAGCATACAATGGAGGGGAGGGAGAAGCAACACACATTCCTTCTCTTTGTTCCATGGGAACCAGTGTATGAGAACCACACTTAGGTTTCAGCAATCAGAGGCTGTGGCTTAAGACTTTTGAGTATGAAGAAGTTACACAAAGCTGCAGGAATAGACAGAGACCATCTCTGTCAATGCCAGTGGTGGAGTAGGAATGGAATCAAGCATTCAGTAGTAAAGCTACCAGCAGTGGCCTCCTAAGCCACAGACAATCTTGTGGTGTGACCTGAGCAGTTCCCTGCTTTCTGGTCTTTTTTCGTTTTGACAGTCTCCAATACTGGTTCTTCACAATACCCATTAATGTTGTTAGCTATCCAAATACATTTTTTTCTCTAATAAAATTATCTATAGCTGACTGTTATTGCTGGGGCTTTAGGATCCTCAAAGATGTGCATCTCTTCAGAGGTGCTGTGTAGGCTCTTTTTCTTCTTTCTCTCTCTCCCTCTTTCCCCGCCCCCTCTGTCTCCCCTTCCCCTCCTCATTTTTCTTTCAGCCTTGTCCTCCTCTAAGGTTAATTCATTTATATAATTGTATATGGTGAGTTTCTCCTCATTTGACTATCAGCAACACAATCTTCTCAATGAACATCAACTCCATGAGAGTGGAGAGCTCAACTGTTCTATTACCAATAATAAACCACCAGCCCCTCTACATGACAGCCTAGTCCACAGTAAGCTCCAAATAAATATTTACTGAAGAAGAGGATACTACTTGTAAACTATTTTGCAAATACATTTTATATATAAATGGTGAATAAATCATAATAAAATTATATGAAGGGAGGGATAAATGAAAAATATATAAACTTCCTCAATGGGAAGATGAACATTTTTAATTACCATTATATGAATTTATAAATTTAATTCACTTATAATTCAAAAATCAGAAAATTGGGAAATGGCAATTAAATTAATAAAAAAGAATAAAAATGCAAGAAATTTTTATTTGACCCATTAGAATATACTATTAGTGATAATAATTAAACTATGTGCTCCTTGAAAATAATATATAAATAAAGGAATAGAATAAAAAGCTAAAGAAACCATATATATGTAAGAATTTTCATTTTCAATGAAAGAAAGTTTCAAAATACTGGCCATATACTAAGCTAAAAATTATGAAAAATAGATTCAATTATTTTAGATAGAAAAGTAATATAAAATTAAAAGCATAAAATAAAGAGAAGGATATATTAATTAATGTTAATCAGATCTCAGAAAATCTGAGTGTAGTTATATCATTACTAGTATCAATGAAAAAGAGCTTTCTAAATACAAAGGAGAAGAAAAATATAAAGTGATTGGCAGATTTGACTAGCAAAGAAGAAAAGATATTGCATGTATAACAAACCAATAAAAATTACAAATATAAGAAAACTTGGTGAAATAGTTGCAGAATATTTGACAGTCAAATAAAAGTGATAGTAGTATATACTGCTTGCTAATTAATAAGAAATAATGAAATAATTTTATAATAGTCAATGCATAAAGACATAAAAGAAATTTACTACAGATAAATAAGAACATAGTCAGCCTCCCTACACACCAAAGAAATAAATGAAGCATTTTATATGTTATATTTGGTAAAGTTAGAAAAATCATATGATGACTTTAGACTGAAACATATCCAACTGCCATTTTTCTGTTAGTCAAAAAATCTTTTGAATACTGGCAACTTCATATGTTCCAAATCATACCCTACCATGCATTGTCAATTCCCTTTTCTGAAAGAAACTGAAAATAAAATAAAATAAATATTTTGATCATTTTAAAATAATTATAAGGAAATATAAGAAATATATACATAATTTTTGTACAAATAGGCCTTTTTGTGTAATGTCATTACTAATATCAATGAAAATTAAAATGTAATAAAGACAATTAAAATATTTTCATAGAAAGAAATATAAAGTCACAAAATGATGACACACCTTAAGACACTATTCCATACTGAAGGGAAAAATTAATGACACTAACTGCAAAAAATACAATTTTGCCTATATTGAAAGTAAAAAAAAATATGTAGGTAGATAGATGATGAAAGAATATTATAATAAGAATGTTAGGGAACAAGACAAAATATTAATGGAAGAAGTGGAACTTAAATATACATGCTAAAATTACTATGGCACATTAAACTGTGCTTAGTATGTGTACTAGAGTTATAGGTTATTTATATTTTCTACTTGATTTTATTTTCTACTTTCTCTCCAATGAATAAATATTACTTTTTTAACGAGAGCAAAAATGAACAGTATAAGGAACAATGATAATGCAAAACTGTCTAGACAGTTAAATATATAGTATTTAATCGTATGTGAATAAATCTTTTTCTTGAATTTTATTCAAGGAACTTTTAAATATAATTATCTTTGAGAAGGTGGATTGGAGGATATTCAAGGGTGGAAGTTGGAAAGGAGAAATTTTTATTTTTATACTATACCCTATTTTATTTTATAGTATACTCTGTTTTATACTATACTCTAAATTTAATACAAAATCATGTACATGGCTTACTTTTATTTTGTTAATGTTATGCAAATTTCTGTTGTAGATTTTAAATACCATAAATGGTGATAATAAAAAAAAAGTAGTTAAGCAGCCTATATTCATGCTTTTTAAGTGGTTTGGATTGTGTGAAAATATTCCTTGATCTATCCCACTTTACAAAAGTTGTATCAATTGAGTTCAGATATTACAATGACTCATAATTTATTTCATTCACATTTTTATACATTCTTCAACCACAGACAAAAATGCTCACTCTTAATTTGATTCTTTACATGGTGTGTTCTTAATTTTGTTATTCTGAATAGTAATTGTCAATCAGTGCAAAAATTTGACATAGGAATGGCTTTTAACCTGACAAAAAAATGGAATTAATACAGCCAACTACCTCTTCAACTATGATTCACCCTTTATTGTCTCCAGAGACTTAGTTCATATTGTGGAGTGCGATGGAGGCAGGTTTTTCAAAGGTGAGTGTACTAAAGTAGAAGGAATACTTGTCATTTTATAGCTGTTCCAAGAAAAATATTAAAAATTGCCAATAATTGGACAAGACATTGTAGTGATATAGTTTAACAATAACTTGAATGTTAACTACATTAAATATAGTGGGCTTCGGCTGGGCGCGGTGGCTCATGCCTGTAATCCCAGCACTTTGGGAGGCCGAGACGGGTGGGTCACGAGGTCAGGAGATCGAGACCATCCTGGCTAACACGGTGAAATGCTGTCTGTACTAAAAATACGAAAAATTAGCCGAGTGTGGTGGCGGGTGCCTGTAGTCCCAGCTACTCGGGAGGCTGAGGCAGGAGAATGGCGTGAACCTGGGAGGCGGAGCTTGCAGTGAGCAGAGATTGCGCCACTGCACTCCAGCCTGGGTGACAGAGTGAGACTCCCTCTCAAAAAAAAAAAAAAAAAAAAAAAAAAAAAAAAAAAATATATATATATATATATATATATATATATATATATATATGGCAGGCTTCTTTGATCATCTTTCATCTTGTTTTCTTACCTCATTTTCTCCTTCCCTTATATTCTTCCTTATCTCTTTGTTTCTTCTTTTGCTTCTATTCTTGTCCTTTCTCTCCCTCTCCCTCCATCTTATTCCTCCTCCTTTGCTTCAGCCTCCTCTTCCTTCTCTTCCTTCAGTGTTATCTATGGCTATAGGCTTCTAATTATGATGTGCTAGAAGTTTTATGTTTTAAAATAGCTTTTACTGTTAATATTGTTTGCTAGACTGGTAAAATTAAATAAATGCTTGATGGGGAAACCAATTATTATTGCATTATCTTATCAATGTCCACTTTTTTGTTATTAGATATGCATACATACATAAAAGGGGGAAGAAACCTCCTCCTCACAACATAATGCCAAATAATAAATATTGAATGAATGATGGGATTTGAAAATTATCAATGGAAACTAAAACTAGTAAGTGAATGTTTGATTAGAAACAGATTATTTATATAGCCTCCAAGTACTTCCCCACAAATTACATATCAATTACAAAGAGAAAAATATTAATTCCATAGTGGAGAAATCTAGCCATTGCTACCTTAACAAAAGTTGTATCAATTGAGTTCACTGATCACTAAGTGATCAAAATTGTCACTTCCAAAACAGATAAAAATCAACATCATGTCACCCCTGAAATAATGCTCTGAGAAAAGTACATTCCCACCTCTGAAGTAACCCTGTTAAAAATATGTAACCTGAATTTATTTATGAGGAAACATCACACAAACCCTACATAAGGGGATTCTACCGATAAAGGGGTTACCCTATTTTAAAACGTCACCGTCAAGGAAGGTAAAGAAATGCTAATGAATCATTTCAGAATAAAAGAAATAAAATGGACATGAAAATTAAATGCAATGTCTTATCCTAGATTGAATTGTGGAAACAAAAATATCTATAAAAGAATAGTATTATAACTGTACAAGCTGAATAAAACTGTGGATTAGATAAATGTATTTTATCAATGTTAAATCTCCTGGTTGTGATCATGGTATTGTGGTATGTAAAACAATGTAAAATGTATAGTTCTTTTTATTATTTTTACAATATTTCTGTAAATTTTATATTGTAATATAATAAAAATTATTCCCAAATGGCATTTTATAGACTTGTCTTTCTAAGAAAAATGATGAATAAACCCCAAAATTATTTTCTTTCTGTATCAGAAAATATTTGCTTTTAAGTTGGGAATATCTTATACAGATATTGCCTTTAAAAGTAACAACCACAAGTTTTAAAAAAAACACAAATAAAAATAAATTTTCTTTTTTTAATCCTAAAAATTTAGTTGAGGTCTTTAATAAGTCAAATCTCAGAAAATAACACTTTCGTGATTATGATATGACCCCTTCCCAAATAAATTTTATAACAAACAGGATGTAATTTTAGTAAAACTTTAAATTTGGGCAGAAGGGCATAACACTTTAAGTTCTCTAATTTGATTTTTTAAAATAAATGTATTTATAAAAGCAACCCCTGGGCAATTGTTATAGTTTATAGGAGTCTAAAATTAAAATTGCATTGATTATTTAATTATAAATTTTATTTATTATCATCCTTGGATGTTTTTCCTTCAAAGACGTAGGTTGGAATTTCAAGACATAAACAATTTTAAAAGTAGTTATTTAGCTTAAATTTAAAGACAATTTTTTTCTAGAATAGTAAAAAAAAGTGTATTTACACTTTTTAATTTCAAAGTTTGTAGCTAAAAAAAGAAATTTTTTATGGGTGATTTTGAGCTATAAAAAGCATTGCTTTCTAATTTAAACCTTAAGAGGAGTCTCATTTTCCCAGAGGTAGCCAAAGTTATTTAAGGCTTTTTATACTCATCACTGAAGCCAAAGGAGTCTCTCTACATGAAGGAAGTGGATAAGAAAAGGTATCTGTTTTATGAAAGAAAAGGAAAAAATAGATTTAGCCCATAGAGAAAGCTTGTGGGAAAAGGCCCGATGTTAAATTGTTAAATAGAATAAAATGGATTTCCATAATAGCTTTTGGAGAAGAAAATCAAACTTACTATTTTTTAAGTCATTAGCTACTAGAGATGAAGTCTTCATATTATCTTAACCATTGCATTAATGCTTTTTTTACATACAGTTTTGTCTAACTAATAAAAATAGAAAAATATGAGGTTAAACATGTAGGTTTTTATCAGGGCCAGCTTCTTGGGTATATGTACCTTCTGCAGTTACACAAGGCATTACTCTTAGAAGGGCCCCAAGCTCGGTTTACAACTCTGATCTTCCTGTATGGAACTTCTTAATATTTTATAATAAGGAGGACATGCACTTTTATTTTGCACTGTGTTGCACACATTGTGTAGCTGATTTGAATTCCTATCCTTTTAGCCTTTATATCATCATCAACTGTGCCTCAAAATTTCAGTCTTAGTCTGGTAAACAGATTTTGTTTATATCAAGTAGATAATTTGTCTATGTGAAATTGTTGATGAGTTTTTCACATTTAACTTTACAATTTTGCCTGTAAACATTTTGAAATTTATTTTCACCTTAGATTTTGGTATTGGTTTGTTTGTTTCTTCTAATCTTCTGCCTTCTAAGGGCAGAAAAGTAGCTTTCTAGAAAAATAAAAACAAAATATCTGAGAGCAAGGAAACCAGATGTGACCCTGACAGTGGAGCTGTTTGCTTTAAAGAAGGAAACATGTCTAAAAGAGAGTACTCAGAATCAAAAATACCCACCACGGGAACTGTAACCCAATAAATTACTACTGAACCTACCTGAAACTTCATAGCACTTCAAATACAAGGATAATCTGGGCTGTGGGAACACAGGACAGTACTGGAGAACTACAATGATTCCCTTAACCCTAGGGGAGAGATTTCTTAATTCTTATAATGTGGTGCAAATGCTCATGTGGAGACATTTATAGGGATTGAATTTAACATCGTTGAGTTGGTATGTGGTACTGCTGATGTTATTAATCTTAGTCTAGCTCTCAATAATACGCAGGGACCTAAAAGGGGCCACCATGTCTCTATAATCATTGTCTCTTTTTAATATAAACTTTCTACAGCATTAGAGGATACTATTGTCCAAGGGGATAGTAAATGTCTATGGAACTTAAAAATTATTACAAGTAAGTTCAAATTATCAGGTAAATGTAGCTTGGTTAATAGTATCCAATTAAAGCAAATATATTAGGTTTTGCTGTTAATATAAAGTAAAATGGAAACTGGAATAAATGAAGGACACAGATAATACATTTTTAAGATAAACTTTTCTGTGACCGTATGTAGTTGGTTTGTATATATATACAATGGTGTGCATATATGAAATTGCTTTTTACTTTTAAAAAAGCCTCCCAATGGTTTATCTATTATGGCTAAGATGGAAGATAGATGTTATAACTATCTATAAATACTTATAACTAATTATGGAATGTACGCATAAAATATGCATATCTTTGTAATGTGTTGACCTTGGAATTTAAATTCTACAGATTTTTGTTTTATAACAAAAGATATTATGTTTTATAACATAAAATCTGCTCAAAAGGTTTATATAACTTTGAAAATTACAAGATTTCTGCTTTTTGCATTTTATAAGAACTATATTATATAAAAGAGTTTAACAGAAGATTGAATTTGTTCCTAATGTACAATCACAATTAATTTGCCTTTGTAGGAAAATGTGAGTTGAGGAAGATTCTTTTCTAAAAAGATAAGCTTTAATGTCCTCTTCAACTGACTAAAAGTAGTACAGTAACTATGAATACTTAATAATTGTCTAAAAATAAATAAACAAAAAGAACAGGGTATCTGTGTATCTTCTTTCCTAGCCATTACTGATACTTAACAACCAAGACCATTTTAGTGCTAAAAAAAATATTGTTTCATATTGCATGTAGCAAGATCGAATTTGGATTACTGATTATTTTCATTATCCATTTGCTATTTCAATATTATTCTGTACTTTTCACCCTCCTAACATGGAAGCTGATTCTTTTGTGGGGTATGCAGACAGCAAGCTTAAATCTATCAAAGAAAATAAATTTAATGTATAGGTATATCAATCTTATTGCATATGTAACTTTGTATTGAAAAAATGCAGATTTTTTAAAAGATTCCAGAAGCAATAAATATTTCTTTTAAACTTATAACGCATGTTAAAAAAGCTAAAAAAACTATGAATCAATTTCTCCTGACTAGAAACTTGATTTGTCATATTTCCCATAAGAAAGTAACCCCTTACAAGGCCCACTTACCCCTAGCTCCAATGGAGATATCGTATTTCTAGCATAATTTGTAATCTCCTAAGAAATATAAGAAGAAGAATTAGTCTCCAAAATCATATGGAGCTAATACATTTGGTCACATATAAGTTATTCATTTTGTAGTTTACATGATTAGACAGCTTGTAAAGAAGAGTTAACATAATTGTCATTTGTAATTATGTGGGAGAGCATGAACTCAAAAACTTCAAACTCACTTTATGGTATCAACATCGCCAAAACAATGATGAAGGGGAAGTCTTTCACAGCCAGACACTGCCCCATCAATCAGCTTGCAGTCAGGAGAAAAATTGACTTTGTCATGATATGTTTCTTAAAGAAAAAGTAATAAATTTTATACAAATGGCAAGCCTGCAGTGTGGCTAATTTATTCATTATCCACCCTAGAAAAATAATTAAGTCATACTTTCTTTCCTGGTGCTTCATTACAGTTTAGCACACCCTCTTCCCCAACCTTTTTTGGAGCCATCAGTAAGAATGCTTATTAAAATAAATTAGCCGCAAAACTTTTAACTCTGTCTTGAAGAAAAACGAATCCACTTTTCTAGTGGAAGCAACATTGATTAAATAAACCCAGCTCCATGCAGAGCAGATTAATTCCTTTAGCCACAGTTTCCAACCTTAGATGATGTTGTATCTGTATTAGTTTGAACAGTGTGTAATAAGCTGTAAATTTATAATTGGTATTAACCTATTTTAATGTGTCTTTGTCTCTAATGGGTACATTCCTGATTTTAAAAAAGGATAGGTGTGAATTTATGTATTTGTTGTTTGTCATGTATTATTTATTTAATGAACTCAAGTTTTACACGGTCTATATTGATTAAACTTCACACAAAAGGACCTCACGGACTTTCTGTTGTAGATCATGTCTAAATCAAACTTTCTCAGAAAAAGTCGAATAGATGACATTTACAGATTTTGAGCAAAATGATAGAGACATGATTTTAAAGAAAAAAAAAACCCTGATATTCTTTAGTTGCACATGTTGATTGCATTAATATCTATCTAAAAATATATTTCTACCTTCTTATAATTTTAAAAGAGCAATATGATAGATTATTTGCATACATGACTGCTTGAAATCCCTTTTATACATGCAGGCGACTCTTTCCAATAAGACATGAAATGCGTTGCCCAATAGTTATTTAGAAAAAACAAAAAACAAAACTCTATTTTTCAAAAAACTATCTGAATTTGGGTTTGCCCTGTAATTTTCTTGAACCAATAGAATGAGATAGAAGTGACTCTATGTAATTTCCAGGCCAAAGAAGCTTTCATTTTCTTGGCATCTCCATGTGAAGAAGCTCAGGCTAGCCTTCTGAATGACTTAGTCCCAGTTCCATACACATGGTGAGAGAAGTTCCAAATGGAAGCCTCCGGCCACGCGGTTCACTGCAGCTGAGGGGAAGCGCACCTGGGAGTGAAGCCACCCTGCATTTTCCAGCCCCAGCTGAGTTCCCAGGTGAAGGAAGTTGTGCATGTGATCCTGACCAACACAGTCTGGGACAGAGGAGCCTAGCAGAACCCAGCCAGCCCACAGCATTGTGAGGAATAGTACATCTCTGCTTTTTTTTTTTTTTTTTTTTTTTTTTTGAGACGGAGTCTCACTCTGTTTCCCAGGCTGGAGTGCAGTGGCGCCATCTTGGCTTACTGCAAGCTCCGCCTCCCGGGTTCATGCCATTCTCCTGCCTCAGCCTCCCAAGTAGCTGGGACTACAGGCGCCCGCCACCACGCCCGGCTAATTTTTTTTGTATTTTTAGTAGATACGGGGTTTCACCGTGTTAGCCAGGATGGTCTCGATCTCCTGACCTCGTGATCCGCCCACCTTGGCCTCCCAACGTGCTGGGATTACAGGCGTGAGCCACCGCAGCCGGTGCATCTCTGCTTTTTATATCACTAATTTGAGGGCAATTTGTTATGAAACAATAGATAATGGTGATTTCTTGATTAAAATATTAAAAACAAGGAAGAAATACATTATTTTGCTATTACTAATATTCTAGAATTAAACTGCATTTAAGACTTCTACTTGCTAAAATTATTTATTTATTTATTTTGAGACAGAGTCTCACTCTGTCACCCAGGCTAGAGTGCAGTGGTGTGGTCTCTGCTCACTGCAACCTCTGCCTCCCAGGTTCAAGCGATTCTTCTGCCTCAGCCTCCTGAGGAGCTGGGACTACAGGAGCACACTACCACACCTGGCTAATTTTTGTGTTTTTAGTAAAGACGGAGTTTCACCACATTAGCCAGGCTGGTCTCGAACGCCTGACCTCGTGATCTGCCCACCTCGGCCTCCCAAAGTGCTGGGATTACAGGCATGAGCCACTGCGCCCGGCCTGTACTTGCTAAAATTATTAATTCACCCTCTTTCTCTTCCTTCAACACCCCTCTTTAGATACTAACTGCGTGGTCATTTCTGAATTTCACCAATCAGCTTTCAAATTAATTTAATAGCAAGATTTCATACAATTTCTATTTTCAAAATATAAAAATATTATGGGTTATAGTTCTAAGTTCATTGAATTGGGCTCGTAGGGATCTTTTGAGGAGAAATGTATTTCACAGTAAGGATTATTTGACCATGGAAAACCACATGTGTGCATTTGTTAAGACATACAAGCAATTCAAGCTATATATGCACAAAGCCATTGTTTACTTTAGAGCAATGCATCTTATTTGCAGTTTTAACCATTGTGCCTTTCTACTTAAAACTTTGTATTAACTTGATGTGTATTTGCGACAAGACTGCCCTCCAGGTATGGCATGTAAGGCCCTCTTTAATGTGATCCCAGCACCCCTCTCTAGTCTCATCTCTTTCCACCCCCCATGTTATATTCTCTCAGTTTTGATCCAGGTAGACTTGTCACATGTGTGTGTTTCTTTTCTTTTGCTGAATTTCTACTATTTGGCATGCCTCTTCTTTCCTTCTTTATCTTCCTTTTACTCATGCTTCAGGACTCATTGCAGGCATTGTCTCCTCCCTAACATCAATGCACTCCCCTGATCTGGCTCTCCTTTTGTATATGGAAAGTATTAAATGTACATCACTACCATAGTACTTATCACAGAGTATTCAAATTATGTGCTTACTTGCCAGCCTTTCTTATTTTCACAAGAAAAAAATAAATTAAAAAATGCGGAAACACAGATGTTATGGTTTAAATGCATCTCCCCAAAAAGCATGTGTTGGAAACTTACTCCTCAATGCAACGATGTTAAGAGGTAGAACCGTTAAGAGATTATTAGGCCATAAGGACTCTGCCGTCATTAATAGATTAAGGCCAATATTGTAAGAGTGGTTTTATTATTGTGGGAGCAGTTTCCTTATGAAAGCACTAGTTTAGCGGCCTTTTCTCTTGCCCTCTCTTTGCCCTTCTGCTACAGGATGACATGGAAAGAAGTCCCTCACAAGATTCTGGTCTCTTGATAGTGGACTTCCCAGCTTCTAGAATTGTGAGCCAATAAATGTCTGTTTACTATACATTACCCAGTCTGTGGTATTCTAACAGGACAAAACAAACTACAACAGCAGCATAAGATGGTTCTATGACCATGTGACAGTAGTCAGATAATAAATTTTTCTAAAGGACAGGTTATCTAATAATTATAATAATTTTCTCTAAATGTTCTAGTAGATTTTAAGTAGCATAACTATAGTGTTAATGCCATAAACTTGGCAAATTTTAATTCCTAGTCAACTCATTCATTAATGAGTCAGTTTAAATATTAAGTGCTGCTGACACAGTTATTTAGAAAAATAAAAATGCTTCTCTATTTTCCAAAATTATGGATTGAGATACATGTGATCTCTTCGACTTCCCAGTTTACATTTGTAATGAATTATTGAGAGTTGTTCATTGGAAAACAGAAGCTACTGAAAAACTGATTTCTAAAGATCCAACTATTGAATGTTTACTCTCCTTTACTATCCTAAATAGCCATTTCTATAAGTAGGATTTGGTTATACAGTTAAAACTTATCTAGAAAATGTGGGAGATAATTATATAAATAAATTGATATTATTTGTTCAAGTAGTTTTAACACCACTATCTGGTTTATGTACTTTCCCACCACCAAAATCAAAGGATTATGGCTATGATGACCTCATCATTTTATAAAGCAACTGCTCGGAAAATGGTTAGGTTTCCAGATTCTTTTCCTACCCTCACGGTGCTGGGTGACGTCCCCACTGTCTCCCCCCATCCTCAGCTCCTTCATGCCCTTCTGTGGTGGATAAACTGAGGGTAGTTTCAGAAAAGTTTTTGACTTACTCCTGAGAGATGGGGATGGGCCATGAGGAGTTTAGAGCAGAAAATGGAGAACAGCTGACTTCCATTGACCATATTCCTATTGTGATATTCTAGTATGAGACCATGTCCCACAGTACAGCCTTGTCATAAGTCCTACCTATGAAGAGTCCTGTCTCTGTGAGAATTCAAGTCTTTTCTTGCTGAATTATCCAGAAGAGACTCCTATAAACTTTCAGGGAAACTGAAACTAGAAAGTGTACCAGAGACTCCATTTGATTTATGTTTCCTGGGAACCTTCAACCTTTATTGACAATATTGAACTTCCTTATAGGGAGATGCATGCTTGGTACTTTGTTTTACAAAACTAAACAAGATATGATTTAAGGTATTCATGCATGCTAGATAAAAACTAAAAGAAATTCAAGGGCAATGATGAGCACAAAAGTCAGGATAGCAGAAATGTAATCAGGGACACAAAGAAATGCTAAGGAGTTAATAATTTTATGTTTTTAAAATCTCGATGGTGAAGATAAAAGCATATTATTATTTTTATTTAAATTATATTTATGTGGCATATATCCTTTTATATATTTCACAATAAAAAATTCTATTAGTTATAAATAAAAAGGCATATTTTAAACATGTCTAAGTATTATATTAAGCTAGAATATGCTTTCATAAATGATTAAAACATTAATGAAATATTAGATTGCTAACACTGGCATCTGAATTATATGATGAAAATATAATAATAAATTTATGCTTTGTGTTTCACTTATTGTGAAGGTGATTGTTAGTTTTCTTTTAAGAATTCACAGTTTGTTAAGGGATCCAGAAGAAAATAATTCTGAATACTACACAAATCCAGCTTGGAAAGTAACTTAAATAGAAACTCTGTAGTTCAAAACTGATTTGGCTCTAGAAATAGTTCTATAAAAAGAAGGGTTTTTTTTTTACCTTTTTATTTTTATGCAGGTTTTTTTCTAAATAATCTTTTAATTTTAGAATACTTTTAGATTTACAGAAAATCTGTAAATGTAACACAAACAATTCCTATATACCCACACCAGTTTTCTCATTTTATTAGCATCTTCCTTTAGTACATTTGCCATAAACATGGTACATTTGTCATAAACAATAAACCAACATTAATAAATGATTATAAAGTACATACTTTATTAGATTTCCTTAGTGCTATGGTTTGAATGAGTTCCCTCCAAAATTCAGGTGTTGCCAATTTGATAGTATTAACAGGTGGTACCTTTATGGAGCTATTAGGCCATAAGGGTTTCTCACTCATGAATGGGATTAGAGCCATTGGTAAAGAAGCTTCACACAGCCCCAGATTCTCTTTTCCTCCTGCCTTGCGCCATATGATGACCCAGTGTTCCTTCCCTCTGGAGTAAGGTGCCATCTTGGAAGCAGAGAGCAGCCCTCACCAGACAACTGAGCCTGTTGGCACCTTGATCTTAAATTTCCCATCCTCCAGTACTGTAAGACATAAATTTCTGTTCTTTATAAATTATCTAGTTGTGAATATTCTGTTGTAGCAGCACAAAACAGAGTACAACACTTAGTTTTTACCTAATTTATTTTTTCTGTTCCAGGATATCACATTACATTTAGTTATCACATCTCCTTAGGCTCCTCTTAACTGTCAATGTTTCTCAGACCCTCCTTGTTGTTAGTTACCTTGATAGTTTTGAAGAGTACTGTTAGGTATTTCATAGGATGGCCCTCTATTGGAATTTGTCTGATGTTTTTCTCATGATTAGACTAGGTTTATGGGTTTTTTTGGAAGAAGCTCTTAAAGATAACATGCCATTCTCATCAATTCATATCAGGGGTACTTATTGATAACGTAATTTATCACTGTTGATTTCAAATTTGATCACTGAGTTGAAGTTGTACAGGTCAGGTTTTGTAAAGTTTTAATTATTCCCCTCTTCGTAGTGTATCTGTTGGAAGACAGTCACTATTTAGAGTACGTACTAAGGGAATAAGGAGTTATTCTCTACCTCCTTGAAGACAGAGTATCCACATAAATTATTTGGAGTTTTTCTGCACAGGAAATTTGTTTATTCTCTATTTTTTATTTAATCATGAATAAAATGATTTATACTGTATTTATATTAGCATAGCCTCATGGTTATTTATTTTATACTTTGGATTATAACTCAGTGCTACTTTATTTTGTTGTTCAAATTGTTTCAGCTTTATCCATTGGGAGTCCGTTCAGTTGGCTCTTGTGTATCTTGACATACTCTTTTGTTGAGCATACATATTTTTTGTCGATCACTTCCTTGCTTCCTTCCTTTAAGCATTAGAAAGCATTCCAGTCTCATTTTATAAATTTCCTGCCCCAGTCCTAGAATCAGCCATTTCTCCAGGAATTCTGATTCCTTTTAATAAGAATGGTATTGAAAGAAAGATCTGAGCACTAGGTGTATTCTTTGGTACTGGAATATCCTTAATTCTATAGCCTTTCAACTGACAGAGAAAGGAAATATATGTGTGTATACTAATTTGTGTGTGTATATACCTACACAATGATTTAGATATGCTTTCATCTGTATCTATATTAATCAAGCTAAACATGAGCTCCTACTAATTTCTCTAACTCTAATCCATTAATGTATGGAACATTCTAGATGTCCTTCCTTGCTTATATATAACCTCCCACTCCAAGAGTAATAAATTTGGTTGCCATCAACCACCATCCATTTATTCATTTGTTTAATTAAACTATATTTGTATATTGGTTTCAAAATTGTTAATCCATATAGAAAAGAACTTTATCAACTAGGTTATAGTTTATACACACATTTCTCTTTGCCTCTGGTCTTAAAGACCCCACTGATTTCTAAACGTGGTAGTTAGAGGTTTGACTAAGCAACTAATGCCCAATATTAACAGAAATAATCCTGAATGCAATATCGAATCAGTCATTCAATCAGCTCAAAACGATTAACATAAAGGAAAAAGCTGTGTAAGTTTTGAAAAGAAAATGTGTAAGTCCCCCAAAAACAGATTGTTCTCTAGATCAGGAAGCAAAGCTGTGCATTAGGGGAGCAATGCTGCTTTAGGATCTTAAGTACAGGGTTAGGTTTCAAAGAAGTTAACATTTTCATGATTTAAAAAAATGATAGATCTAATAATATAACCCATATTTAATTTTTAATGTTTTTCAAGGGTTACTTGACGTAAGTAAAATTATTATGTGTTGGTAACTAAATTAGTTTAAGTTTACATTGATGAAACATGCCTTTCTCATTCATATGAAATTACCTTTATCATAAAAAGCAATATTTCAGTATTTATGTCTGTAGCAATAGGTCAACCTATTTATCATTGTTTTATTTGATTTGGCAAAGAAGTCAATGTCAGCAAAATAAGTTTAGAGTCTCAACAGGAGAAGGGATTATTGTGAATTTTTTGCTTTCACTTTTCATCTCAAACATCAACTCCAACCCTAATAAGTACCACATTCATTTCATTATAAGGTAAAAGATGCTGTAGAAGAAACCTATGGAGAACTGGTAAGCTGAAAAAGAGAAAAAAGTAAAGGGATCATATGTTTTCTTTAACAACTACCAGAATATCATAAAATTACGTAAAGTAGAAGAACAGATACTACTGTTTGTTTGCACAAGTTTGCTTTTGACATTAAAAATGAATTCAAAAAGAAAATGAGAAAACGCCTGCAAACATCATTTTAAAAAAATGGCTCATGGAGATAAACTAATCACCCAATTAACTAATTGAAAATAAGGCTTTTCTTGCTCTGTTTCTTAATCTGTATTATGGGGGAGAAATAAACAGAATTTGCCTTCCTTTCTGAGGTTTTCCATAGAAATAAGAAGTAAAAACTACACAATATAGCAGAAATATACCTGTTAATGTAAAAAACTGACTTTCTGGTGTTGAATTTGATCACTTTTTCTCTAATTATTATCTCTCTGCTCCACCTTTTTTATTTTTACTTTGTTAAATATACTTCAGTGCATATTAATTTAAGAAACTTTTGTAGGTGAATTTTACATCAGGAATACTTCTTATCATTAATCAAATTCAAATTATTACCTTTACAGTTGAAAACCAAGATGTCAAATAATTGATATAAGGGCACATAATGATTTAGAGGCAGCCTAAAAGAACAGAAATGTGGTATTTCCAACTTCTAATCTAATTCGTTTTCACTTATTTGTTGATATATACTTTAAAGATGGATGAATCTTTACTACATGGCATGTACTGTGTTCCAGGAATAGAGCAGCAAGCAATGTAGAGAGGTTCCTTTCTCTCATTAAGCACTCAGCCTACCCTAGATAAGGCAAAGTACCATATGTCAAATATTTGAAACTTATAAAGCATTGTTAAATAAAATATGTTTTATCCTTTTACCTTGCCAAATATTTCTTCATAACAAGAGGTAAGCCATATTAGAATTGTTACTCTTTGGAGTTTCACCCCAGAACACAGTGGGGCAAGTTCTGTCAGCTCCTGGCTCTAGCCCTCAGGAATTTGTCATACACAGTTTCCCACACCCCATCTCCTCCCTATAACTCTTCTCTGTATCACACTCCAGTGTCTCTTGATTGCATATGTGTGGACATCCCAACCCACATTTCTGAGCTCCAGTCACCCCTCCCTTTGGCCATCCTTTGGTCTTCATGGTCCAAACTCAGGAGAAGAAAACTTGTGGCCCTGGGAGCAGGGAATCCCAGAGGAGCAGGTACCCGAAATGTGGACAGAAGACCAAAAAAAAAAAAAAAAAGGCCAACTATAGGTATTGCCCTTGACTCCACAGAATCCTCAACCTGTGAGAAGAAGAAAACACATAAGAAGACCAAAGAGGAGCCCTCTAAAGCATAGGCCACTGCACAGTCCCTCTTACCTGATACTAATGGTGGCACTGGGCACTGAAGACAGACACCAAATAAACTATTACCTAAAAGGAAAAACATACAAAACAAAACAAAACAAAACAAAAAAACTCCTTAACAGTGTGATTAAGTAAGAAGTACATGGTAGTATGAGAGTATAAAATGGTGACGTGGAGAGTGGGAGTCTGCCTTCAAATGGATGGTCAGGGAAGGCTTCCAGGGCAAAGTAGCATTTGAAAGACAAGTGAGAAGTTAACTAAGTTAAGACAAGGCACTAGAAAAAAAAAATTCTTCCAGACAGAAAAAGCAGCCTATCAAAAAGGAAATAAACACACAGTCCATGGAAAGGACTGGAGGGGAAATGAACACACCTATTTGGAGGAAGAAATATGAAACTAAGCAAATTTGCTTTGATATATAATGAATTTCTGTGACCAAATACAAGTGGGATGAAAAGCAAAGAGACTCCAAAGTAAAATCCTCTTAAAAATAGAGACTGAAAGCTGGTAAATCCAAGTCAATATGATAGACCCAGTGCCTTATGAAAAAACTAGTTGTGGCAATTCATGTGATGAGAAGTGTAAACGGACCCTACCACTCTAGCATTCTGGTCAACTTTGAGAAAAGAATTGTTAAGAACTGTGATGTTGGAGCTCTAATAAAAGGCAGAAACCCCATATAGCTGGCAGGGATCATGAACCAGTTATGTCTTCACTAAAACACCTATGGTTGCTACTGCAATATAAAAGACCAATTTCAAAATTATTCATTAAGTGTGATGCTTTAATTATATGTGTCTACTTGGTCAACCTATAATTTCCACTTGTTTGGTGAAACAGTAGTCTATATGTTGCTGTGAAGGTGTTTTGTAGATGTGATTGACATGTACAATCAGTTGACTTTAAGTAAAGGACATTACTCTTGATAACATGAGTAAGCCTCATCTAATCAATTGAAGATATTAACAGCAAATCTTTGGTTTCCAAGAGAAGAAATTCTGCCTCAAAACTGTAACATCAGTTCTTGATTGAGCTTTCAACCTGCCAGCCTACCCTACAAATTTTGAACTCAATGTTTTATCAACTCTTGGTCTGAGTTTCTAGCCAACCAGCCTTCCCTACTACTTCAGACATGCCAGCCCCAAAATTGTGTGAACCAGTTCTCAGGAGAACCCTCACTGATAAAATCAGTGGAACCAATATGATTTCCAGGTGTCTCCTTTTCTAGTACAGTCATGCATCACTTAATAACAAGAATACACTCTGAGAAATGCATCATTTGATGATTTCTTCATTGTATGAACATTGTACAGCATACTTACACAAATCTAGGTAGTATAGCCTACTACATACCTAGGCTATATGATATAGTCTATTGCTCCTAAACTACAAATCTGTACAGCATGCCACTGTACTGAATAGAGTAAGAAAATAGTAATACAGTAATAAGTATTCGTGTGATAAAAATTTTTCAGCTCCGTCACAATCTTACAGGACCACCCTCATTTTTGTGGTCTACCATTGACTAAAACATTTTTATGCAGTGCATGATTGTAATTAGAATAAGATCCATGACCACTGTATACTTCGTATGCCTCCAATCTTCTTGAAAAATTCATAACGGAGATTCAAAAAGGAGGTATTAGTCTTTATGCTATTACTATTAGGTTGGTGCAAAAGTAATTGTGGTTTTTGCCATTAATTTCAATGGCAAATACGATTTTGCACCAACCTAATATAATGTGTTATCAACAAATTCCTCATCAAGCTAGAGATATGACAATATTTGCTTTCAAAATGTATATATCAGGTCACAGAGAAACACAGAGAAAAATCATCCTTTGTAACACCTATATTCAAAGTTAGAGTCAAAAGAAATTTTCTAGCTGATGAAACTTTACCTTTGGTTTTAAGACCTAGGCTTATTGAGTTTTTGTTGAGTTTAAAAATCTCAGATAGCTTTCACAGCAGCTTTTCAGAAATCCAACTCAAGTTTCTATAACTAAAAATTGTAGAAACAATGTAGAGTAAAATTATTGTTTAGTAAGAATAAGTATTATAGTATTTATTGTGTCCTATGAATCTATGAGAGAAAAGGACGTTTACAAATTATGTGGAATTTTAATGAAAATCTAATTACTGCATGTAGTGATTTTATTATGTTTTAGTATCTAGACTGGTACAGATACTTGTGTATACACATACGTACCTATATACATACATACATACACATACATATAGATATGTTTTTAATCCAAATTCATTAAAATAATACATTTTACTTACTCAAAGATAGTTACAACCTTTATTATATATTGCTAGTAGAATATAATTAAGTAAACAGGAACTTTGAAAAGAGGAAAAAATTCAAATAAGCTAACTATTAGAATTAACATAGATATCATAATTAGACTTAAACATTTAACCCATATACCCGGGAGGCGGAGCTTGCAGTGATCAGAGATCGCGCCACCACACTCCAGCCTGGGCGACAGAGCGAGACTCTGTCTCAAAAAAAAAAAAAGAAAAAAAAAGTTGACCCATAGTACTTAGACAGAAGTGCTGGAAAGGGAAGAGTGTGGTCCCTTTAAATGATACAAAACGGGGGAAGGGAAGTGGTAGGTAGAGGAGGGCGTGGTCCCTGCCTAGGACTCCACCGCCATGGACCTAGGTAAGGACAGGCATTTCCTGCCCAAATGTTGTATTTCCCAAGACCAGCCTGGTCTGCCATGCCCCAATCCTGTGCCTTTAAAAACCTTGAGACCCTACCAGGCAGGGACAGACGGCTGGACTTCGACAGGAGCACATCAGCAGGCACCCGCACACCAGCAAGCCACCCACCAGCAGAAGCAGAATGATGCGGAGTTTGGCTGGGGCAGTCAGAGGAGGGGGGCAGTTGGAGGAGAGCCCAGGCCGCCAAGCCCACGTGTGATCTGATTCTTCCACTACACCAGGGCAGGAACCCCAGGATGCAGAAAGCCCTCTGTCCTTGCGATAAGGCAGGGGTCTAAATGAGCTGACTAAGGCTAAACTAAAAGCACACTGTAACACATGCCCACTGGGGCTTCCGCTGTAAACATTCACCCGTGGAAACTGCTGTGGGGTCGGAGTCCCACAGCCTGCCCATCTGTATGTTCCCCTAGAGGTTTGAGCAGAGGGACACTGAAGAAGTGAGCCACACCCCCATCATACGCCCTGCGAGGGGAACAAGGGAACTGTTCCTATTTCAGTATCTCAGCATTAAAGACAAAATGTAATATACAATGTCTTTGATTTTTGGCTAAGCTTTGACGGGAGACTTCTAAATATTATTCAGATTCAATAAAGGTTAATCTTAAATATACTTATTTTAATATGAAAACAATGCATATTGACTTAAAGAATATTAAGAAAATTTAAATAATTTACAATGACTTAAAAGAAGTACACAAATAATTTCTATGATCAACAAAATCACCATTAATAACTGTGGCAGTCTCTCTATGATGGCCCCGAATGATCTCCACATCTTGGGGTTCACTCTCTTGTGTTACTTCCACCCTTCAGCATGGGAAGGACCTATGACTTCCTTTTAACCGAACAGTATGTGGCAAAAGTGATGAGATGTCACTTTGGTTATTAGGTCACCTAAGATTATAACATCCATCTTGCTAGAGACTCGCTCTACTGCCCTGTCAGAGTGCACAATTTGATGAAGCAAGTAGCCATGTTGGAGAAGCCCACATTGTAAGGAGCTGAGGGTGGCCTATGAAACCGCTGACGAAGAATTAAGGACCTTGGTCCACCAGTTTGCAATAATTGTAATCCTGTGGACAACCATAAAAGCTTAAAAATGGGTCCTTTTCCAGCAGAGCCTTTGGATGAGACCCTAGCTCTTGCAGACTCCTTGATTGCAGCCTTGTGAAACCACCTGAAACAAAGCATCCACCTAATCCATGCCTGGTTTTCAGACTCAAAGAACTGGGTGTTACGTTAAACTGATATATTTGTGGTAATGTGTTACTCAGCAATAGATAATACAGATTGTTAGGCCTGAAAGGGAGATGTTGCAGAAAAGAAATATTTACAAATGTAGGAGTAGCTTTAGAACTAGGCAGTGAGCAGAAGCCTACAAGATTTTTGAAGAAGTTAAAGAGCCTAACTTGCTTTAAGCAGACCTTTCTGGTCTTGGAGGACCATGTTGGTGAGGGCAGAAAGGAAGTGAGTAACAACACTTCATTCAATTACACTGAAATGTATTTGTCTATATCACACTTTGAATTGATGTTTTACTTATGCATGGTTTTGCAACATCATGACTGGTCATTTGGAAAATTATTGGTTCACTGAGCTATATAGATTTTCCAAAAGTGGACACATTTCATTATACAATATCAAAAAATCACATTTATTAATTTCACCACTAATCTCACCAGAAAAAAAAATTTGAATATCAGGAAGCTGTCAAGCTCACAGTGGTGGATATAGGTCTTCCAAAATTCAAATTTTTGCTTGAAAACTTGACTCTTATTATTGGCATCAAATGGTATCAATTGTTTTCTTCAAACTGACAGGATACTTATTTTGTGATAAGTGCAAAATTTTGATTATCCATAGTTTGTGTGTTAGTCATTGTTGGAAGAAAAAAATGGTGGTACATTAAAAAAAGTGGCTACTTCAACTCAACAATCACAAAATAACACAAATGCTTTTCAAAGTGAAAATTATCATTTTTTTGGAATGCCACAAAGTGATTTTTTAGACACATCATATTTCATCATACATAATATTAAAAAGATGTGCCCAAGGACCAAAATGTAATAAAAGTAATTTTTTTTACTGTTTTATCAAGATATTGCCAATTGAAAACTTTATTGTAAAGGCATAGCAGTAAATAATACATCTACTCTTAGTAAAATTTGTTGCTCCTGACTTAATTTGTCCTAAGGTACCAAAAGTTTAATCCATGATTGCTTTTGCACCATCATGCAAATGTCAACACAGTGCAATAAGCCAAAAATGTCTTTTTGATCTTACAGATGCCCTGAGTCTTAGGAATCCCCAGAGGTCTGAGGACCATACTTTGAGAACTGTTGTTTTATTCTATAAATTCAGATTCGTAGCCTTTTTCTATCGCTATTTAGTTTCATCTAAACTCATCTTGCCAATATTAAAGCTCAAAGATCAGTTGAGGCATCAGACTCTTACAAAGCTTAAAATCTTCAGCCAAGTAATTGACACCAAGAGGATACGAAGGGGATAAGTTGTGTTATCTACCCTCCAGGGATTTGTCAGTGTAGATAAGCTCAGTACACCTAACAGGTAGAAGATATAAAGAGATATTACATTACATTTTCTTACCATAACTTATTTATGCTGTTGGTAGGTTTGCCAAAGGGAAAAATATGTCCAATATTTAAGAAACTCTTGGCATGTTTTTACATGTTTTTATAAAATGAACATTCCCTCATCTCCTGATTCTCCATAAGTTCCCTCTCTTGATTCACCAGAGCTTCTTCTACAGTCTCATAGTATACTCATCCTAGGTATCTGTTAATTTCTTACTGCTATTTCTTTCTATTACCATATCTTTAAAATATGAAGTACCTAGATGTTTGATTTCTATCATATAGTGTTAACAAGAGCTGGTGTTATGTGAATCTATTTTTTCAATGTTCTTGTATTATGCTGTGCACATATATATATGTATTATATATATACACATATATATTTAAAGCACTGTTCAAGCAAAGGTTTTTATATATATGTGTGTGTGTATATATATATATATTTAAAGCACTATTCAAGCAAGACAAACTTTTATATTTTATTTGATTCTCCATCAAATAGTAATCAATTTTTCTAGAGCCATTTTATTAAGGTCATGCCATAGTCAAATATACTCTTATATTCTTCACTTCTCATCATCCTTATTCCTAACAATCAAACCCAAATTTTGCTATGGGTATCTCAATATATTTTTAGCAGGCTAAACTTACTTTGTGCCAGACATTGCCTCTGGAACTGAATATAACCTTGAAGAATTAAAATATATGTAAAAAAACAGAAATGTAGAAGATATATTACATTAATATTTATAATGTCCAAAGTGTTTCATAGTAGGAAGTTAGTTAATATTTGAATGCAATAAATTCTTAATTTAATTCTCCTGCATGTCTTCATATTGTTAACATCAATACATATTTTAAATACTTGACTGCCCTTATCAAAACAAGATATTAGAGGAGGAAGCTACTTTAGCTCACACATGGGACAGACAAGAGCCATTTCATAATTGAAATTTACATATTTTGGTGATTAAAATTAGTTATATAACTTGAGAATAATCAGAAATAAAAGGATAATGGCTTTCAAGTAGATTTGACAGTAAAGTAATTCAAAGACACTTAGTATTAAATAGTGTATAAAACCAGGTTGACAATGTCCAGAGCAGACAATGTCCAATTGAAAAACGTTGGTTTCTCAAAGCAAAAGTACAGCGCTTGAACCAGAAGGGGAAATAAATGCTGCATAGCAAAAGTGACAAAAATCTTTTACAAATATTAGTCTATCTATTAAATTCTCTTGTTCCTTTGCTTGAATAGACTAATTGTGAAAGAGGAATAGTGATTCCCAGGTGGTGACTATGGTTTGGGATAAGATGAGGAGAAAATGTCATCTTACATGAAGAAATCAGAGATAACATCATTCAGAAAATGTTATTTAAGTGAGATCAATGTTTATACCTGGGGAAATCATTCTTTTAAAGTGATCATCCTATGCAGAGGCTCTGAGGTAGGAATAAACTTTATCTATTGCAAGTATAATAAAGAAGACCGTGATACAAAAGAGTGAGCAAAGGGAAGAATAATAGGAAGTAAAGAAACAAGGAGTGGGATCCTGTATTGCTGCAAGAACTTTGGGCTTTTTCTCTAAGTAAGATGAAAAACTAGTGATTTTTTAGATATGTCATATTTCATCATACATAATATTAAAAAGATGTGCCCAAGGACCTAATATAATAAAATTAATATTTTAAAAATATTTAATTTTTTAAATGTAGCTTCCATTTCTTCCTGAGGTTCCTTCCATATTCACTCATTATATCCATCATTTCCTTTAAATCATTGACCACCTTTATAATGGCTCTTATGAAGCCCTTATTTGTTGATGCCAACATCTTAGGTCATCTCAAATTCCATTTTCAGTGTCGTTTTAAAATTTATAATGGATCATATTTTCTCGATTCTTCACATGTCAAGTATCTTAAGCTGCGGGTTATACTTTGTAGAATATCTACATTGTGTTTTCTTATTTCAGAATTTTGGTTTTTGTTCTGTTAAAAATCTTTTTGACTGAGTCCTGTTTGGTTTTATTCAAAAATCTTTTTGACTGAGTCCTGTTTGGTTTCATTCTTTGCTTAAGTGTGTCTATTTCTTTTCTTTCTTTTTATTTCTGAGTTACATCTTTAATCAAGGTTAGGGTACTCACTTCAATGATGTGGCTTTTTGGAATTTCACGTGAATGCTGAGGCACCTAGTCAGGCCTAATTCTCATTAGCAAGGAAACAGTTACATAATCTTTCAATATGTCATGATCTCTTGCATTTCTGTTGGCATATTAGCCCCTAGCAGCTGCTGTCTAGTAGACCTCAGTGGAGACTTGGCCAATACCTGTACGGCCCATTCTTCAGACCAAGAACCCCAGGGAGACCCTCTGCATCCTTCTGTGGCTGCCTTCTATGCTCCTCCCTGTTCTCCAGTAACCTGTTTTACAAACTTTACCCAGCTTAGCAGCCCCCAACTCTGCCTTCCCAGCTCACGAAGACTGTCATGTCATTCGTCTATAATTCAGAAAATATCCTCAGGCATAGAGTTTAGGTGAACATAGGGCTCACAGTAGCTATCCTTTTCTCATGGATCACAGATCTGTGATGTCTGTTTTCCAATGCCTGAAAACAGATTCTACATGTTGTGTCCATTTGTGTAGAGTTTGTATCAGAAGAGCAAGTCCTATATTAATTACTCTGCTTTCACCAAAAGCCAGTCTGTTCCTCCCATACATCTTGAAATATAATGAGTGTCTCAAATAATCTGAATTCCTAATCATAACTAACAAATGTCACCACGCTCTTTACAGTTAATAACAATATTTTTCTTCTAGTTGCTCAGAACAAAATCTTGGAGTCATTCTTGATTCTTCCCTTTCTTTCATATCCTGCATCAAATCCATCAGCAAATTCTGTTAGTTTTTACCTTCAAAATATATTCATAATATTTTCTCCTTTGTGGCATGAAATTACTGCAATAGCTTCCAAACTGGGACTTTTTTTCCTCAAACTTTGACCTTCTTGAGGCTGCCATTATCTTATGTAGCATTTTTTGGCATATTAGAAAAGGATGCCACCTGTGACCAAAACCCACATATACATATATGGTTCAGTAATGGACAGTATAGTGTGTGTGTGTGTGTGTGTCTGTGTGTGTATATATGTGCATATATATGTGTACGTGTATATATACATATAAACACACACACGTACATAAACATATAAAAGAATGAGCAGTTTAATGGAACTATACTGTCAGTAGCTTCTTCCATTTTATGTGAAGTTACAATACTAAATATAAGTAGGACAGAATAAATTAAGAATGCATATTGAGATATCTAAAGAAACAAAATTAATATATTTATATACAAAATATATACATATAAACAAAAATATACATGTATATATTTATTTATATATATATACACATTTATACATATATACACATATATGAAAGTATGACTAAAGTCCATAGAAAATGAAAAGGAATATTAAAAAATATTTAATTGACCTAAACAAAGGGAAAAAAGAAAGGGTTCAGCCATATAACTATTTTGTAAATTTGTAAACAGGTTAACTACTCCAATAAAATGATAGGGAATTAAATCCTCAGATAATGTAACTTCAGACATTAGGTGATGAGGGAGAAGCTGGAAAAGTGGCCAAGAAAGAGAGATTGGTGAGATAGTAATAGTATGGGCCCCACTGCCAAATGAAGTACATGTTTTCAGAAGGAGGTTATCTATTTTGTCAAATCCTGCAAGATGAGTCAAGTCATATTAAGACTGAGAAATTACCAGTGCATTAATTAAACTGGAATTTACTGGCAACTTTAACAAAAGCAGTTTGAATAAAATGATGGGAGTGGAAGCTTGATTATAATAGTTTGAAGAGAGAATCATAAGAAAGGAATTGGGAAAATAATTACAGTTCACTGATTTAAAGCATTTTAAAGCATTTTAAGGGAGAATACTCGATCTTAAAAGAAAATTCAAAAGTAACAGAATTAAGGAGGATGAAGTTGATAAAAAATATTCCACATCTTTGTCTCAAGCTCAGATTTCTTTTTTTTCCATTTTTTAAATTGTATACACATAACACAAAATTTACCATCTTGATCATTTTTAAGTATAAAGTTCAGTGGTAATAAATACATTCATAATTTAGCCATAACCATTATTAATCTCCATAATTTTTTCATCTTGCAAAACCTAAACTCTATACCCATTAAACAATAACTCCTCTTTACTCCCATCCGAAGCCTCTGGCAACCACCATTCTACTTTCTTTCTATCTCTCTGATTTTGACTAATCTAAGTACCTCATATTAGGGAAATGATAGAGTATTTGTCTTTTTGTGACTGGCTTATTTCACTTAGCATAATGTCTTCAAGGTTCATTCATGGTACACCATATATCAGAGTTTTCTTCCTTTTTAGGGCTGAATAATATTCCATTGCATGTGTATACCCTATTTGTTTATCCATTCATCTCTTTATGGACATTTGGGTTGCTTCTACATTTTAGCTACTGTGACTATTGATGGTATGGACATGGGTGTACAAATATCTCTTTCAGATTTGGCTTTCAATTCTTTAAGGTATATAACTAGAAGAGAAATTTTAAATTTTTGGAAGAACCACCATATTGTTCTCCACAGTGGCTGTACTGTTTTACGTTCCCACCAACAGTGCTCAAGGGTTCTAATTTCTCCACATCCTAATTATTAGTGATGCTGGGCATCTTTTCATATGCTTATTATTATATACCTTCTTTGGATAAATATCTATTCAAATTGTTTGCCTCTTTTTTGTTGTTGTTGAGTTTTAGGAGTTCTCTATATATTTTGCATATTAATCCATTATCAGATATACAGTTTGCAAGTATCTTCTCTTATTCTGTACATCACATCTTTACTCTGTTGATACTGTCTTTTGATGCAACACATTTTTTAATCTTCATGAAGTTCAATTCATCTTTTTTTTTTCTTTGTGTCTTTGGTGTCATAGTCAAGAAATCAGGTTAAATGCAATGTTGTGAAGTTTTTGTCTTGCATTTTCTTTTAAGAGTTTTACAGTTTCAGGTCTTACATTCAGTTCTTTGATCCACTTGAGTTAATTTTTGTACATGATATAAGGTGGGAACCCAATTTCATTCTTTTACATGTGAGTATACAGTTTTCACAGCACCACTTACTGAAAAGACTGTCTTTGCTCCATTGAATGCTCTTGTCATCCTTGTTCAAAAATCATTTGACCATATTTTAAAGGGCTTATTTCTGGACTATTTTATTCCATTGGTCTGTATGTATGTCTTTATGCCAGTAGCACACTGTTTTGATTACCACAGCATGGAAGTAAGTTTTGAAATCAGAAAATGTAAGTGTTCTGGCTTTGTTGTTTTTCAATATTGTTTAGCCATTCAAGGTAACTTAAAATCCCATATGAATTTTTAAATAAGTTTCTCTATTTCTGCAAAAAGCATCCTTGGAAGTTCTATAGGGATTGCACTGAATTTTTAGATCACTTTGGCTAGTACTGACATTTTAGCAGTATTAAGTCTTCAAATACATAAATGTAGGATGTTTTCCCATTTATTTATGTCTTCTTTAATTTCTTGCAGTAATATTTTGTAGTTTTCGTTGAACAAGTCTTTGGCTTCCTTGGTTAATTCCTAACTATTTTATTTTGGGGGTGCTTATTGTAAATGAAATTATTCTAATAATTTCTTTTTCACATTGTTCATTGTTTCTGTATAAATGTGTTAATTTTCACAATTTTTAAAATTTATTAATTTTGTTTTGTTATTGATTTTTAATTTCATTCTGTTGTGGGCAGAGAAGATAAACTGTATTCTATTTATCTTTTAAAATCTATTGATACTCAATTTGTGGTCTATCCTGGAAAATGTTCTATGTGCACTTGTGAAAAATGTGTATGCTAATGCTGTGTAGTAGAGTGTTTTGCATATATCTGTTAGATCAAGTTATTTTACTGTGTTGTTTAAGTCCTCTATTTCCTTACTTATCTTCTGTGTGGTGATTATATTCATTGTTGAGAATATGGTGTTTAAGCCTTTAAGTATTATTGTAGAGCCATTTCTTACTTCAATCCTGCCAATTTTGCTTCATATATTTAATGGTTTGTTAGTAGGTGTGCAGATGTTTATAATTCTTATATCTTCTTCCCATGTTGAAACTTGTATTAATATATAATGTTCTTTGTCACTTGTAAAGCTTTTTTAGCTTGTAAAGATTTAAAGTCTATTTTGTCTGATATTTTTGTAGCCACTACTCTCTTTTGGCTACTATTTGCATAAAATATCTTTATTTTGAATAGAAAGGGTGCAAAATCTAGAAAATATGTTTAAATTTAAGCCAACCAAATTTACCAAAGTAAAAATTAAAAAAAGAAAAAATATCAAAAGCTCTTGACTTATTTGGCCACATCTTAGTCTAAATATATATACACATATATGTGCCAGTTATATCTTTACTTAAAATCACATGCTATTTTAATGCAAATATGTTTAAAAAATGCCATGTATACTTTGAAGTACCATTGACCATTTTTTACATGTCATTTGTTATTTATCTATATGTAGTTATAACACTTCCATTTTCCTAAAATCTTTTTATGCTCAGAACAATTTGATACATACTCTATGCTGCCCCAGTAGCTCCTGCCAATATGACGCTTGTGGCCTCAGAGGTAAGAAAGAAGCTGAGCAGCGTGGATGTCAGTGTTGTTCAATTAGCTAAGCTGCTAAACTGAACTTACCTCCTCCCTAGGATTCAGCTATTTGCACCCATAAAGATTGGGTAAGAGAATTTTTTTGGAATTTATCCACTGGAAATTATTCACTAAATCAAAGTGAAACTAAAATGAAAAATATATATTTTTTCAAATCTAGTGACTGGGCCCCCTATTTCATTCCCCCCCATTTCATGACTATAATTTAAAGAATAAAAGCGTTGTCTACTGAGCATGCTTCTCTCACATGACTACTCTGTACAAGAAAGTACTACAGCCTGGGCTATTTATCACACATTGATAGAATTTGATTCCTCTGCTCTGCTCCTGCTAAAGATTACAGACAGTTAGCTAAACAGTTTTTCTGCTTACAAAAGTTTATTTTTAACCTAGCTAGTTTCTTAAAGAATGACTTCTTGGAAAATGTTATATACTAAAGCTTATTTGAACCTACACTCCAAAACAAAGCAATAATGTTTAAATAGATAAAATGTGCAATTTCCCTATAATAGCATTTAACTAGACTGTTTTGCAATCTATTCCTCTATCACTGATGAATTTCTTATCTGTAGAAAGTCCCCCACTGTGAAAAATTTGCTAGAGAACACCCAATAATCATGTAAAGGATTGCCATCTAAGCAGAACAGCTGGTTTTCTCACAGCTTTGGAAATGATTGGGTAAAGTTCACTGAGTTGGGTGCTTTATCTATAAAACGTAAACTTCACATTTCAGTTCTGTGCAGAAATCTCAGTGTATATATTTCTACAGGCTAATACAAGTAGAAATTATCAGGCGTTCAGATGAAACACTCTAGAATAAAATACAACTGTGTATGACTTTTCATGAACAGTGAGGTAAATCTTATCATAAGTAACACTATATCATTAGTAGTCTGGTTGATTGGACTTCTTACATAATACTAATAACAAAATGTTTATTTACAATCTTTGTCTATTTTATGGTAACATTTTTCTATGAAGTTTTTCTTTTTAATCTATTGACAAAATTTACTCTGTTTTCTTGATTATTTTGATCTTTGTTTGAAGGCTATGCCATTTGCAATATTTTCCTGTAGTGGATGGGATATACTGGTAGCTTTCAAGACTTTAAAATTCAAAGTCCATCCTGTGCTGCCACAGAGACAGACTGCTTCCTTCCCATAATGGCACTCTATGTTTCCTTGTTTCTATCTCTAAACCAAGTCAAGTTCAGGAGACAATTTTCTCACAAATCTTGCCCCTTTACTATTTTCTCAACATTTAAGTTATGTAACTATAGACACTGTTCCTGCCCTCCAAAGTATTTTTGCTAACATTTCCTGAAATTGGCCACTTACTTCAAGGTGAGTTTTGCTTAATTTTGGTTTTGGAAATATGCATTTTAACTATGTAGCTTTTCTCCATCCCTTAGTTTTATTATGGCAGATTTTAAAATTTAGTTTATTTCCCTTATTGGTTTGTTACAGGAAAGGGAGGATAATTTTACTATAGCTCTGCTATATTTATCCAGTAGATCAGGACTTTTTTAACAATTGAAACTTTAGGAAGACTATAAAAGAATGAGTTAGAAATGACTAAGCTACAGTTTAGGGAAATAGCTTTACCTATTTAAGTGAATAGTCAATATAGCATAATTGCATAGTAAATTTGCTTATATTTTTATTTCTCTTTCAAGTGATTTCTACCTACTTTTTACTGGGATATGGCTTCTTTTTCCAAAATGAAAGGCACACAAAATTTATAGTTGGAGAAAGTGAAATTAAAATTTCAAACCACCCACATTCTACTTGGTTCAGTTTACACAAATTCATTTGTTGCTTTGTAGCTCGATTGAGAAAAATAATTCAGGACTCTTGGGGCTATTATGACATCTCTCTGTGGATTACCCAAATGTAAAAAAAGTGTATGTATTATTATGATTAAAATTACTGAAAAATAACATTGACAACTTTATTCATGTATTATGCTTTATGTCTTTGCTGAACTAATTAGGGAAAATTATTTTATTTAAGAATAATACCTTTATTTAGAAAGAGCTTAATCTTTTATGGAATATTTCTGTACACTTTATCTCATTTGTTCTTCACAACTGAGATAACAGTTATTTCCTTCATTTGTTTCCTAAAAGAAGAAAGGGAATAATTGAGAGATTAGTAGTTGCATATCTTTCCATCTCTAAATCTATTTATTTAAAAAATATTTATGGAGCACTTAATGTTCACCATGGAGCACTAACAGTTCTCAATGCTACAATAATCTTTTGAAAAGTAGACTCAAATCTTTAACCTTTGGAGTTTGCAATATAGTGAGGAGACACAAAAATTAAATTATAAATACAAGTTAATTACATATTACATAAGATGGGTATATGAATAAACAACATCATGAGATACAATGCCCATTTTTGTATATGAAGTATTTTTACCTTTATTATCTTCATTTGGGGAAATATGGTTTTGAACATAACTTTAAGTAGAATGCCAACATATATAACAGATAAGAGCAGGACTGCATGGGCTGAAGTGAGAACCAAGAATTGTAATGTCCAGTTTGCCCTTCATCAACCTGCAGCATTCTGTATATGTCTCTTTAGATTGCTAGAGATCTTTGTAATAATTTCTATACTGTATCAATAGCTTAAGTACAAAGGAGATTTAATAAACTTCATAAATGTTAAAGTAATTTTAAATTTATTGAACTTGCACAGAAGTCTTTTATTGTTTCTTATGAAAGACCTTGGGAATAAATAACTACTACATTTCAACTTTTCCCCTGGATGATTCTATATTCTATGTAAATATGCATATCTTGGTAAAATATGTTAAAATTCTGGAAAACTGAGCAAGTATATTTAGAAGGATACTATAATCAGATAAAATAACTAAATTTACCAATTTAATTATTTTACAAAAATTCATGAAACTAAGCCTCTGAAACCAAATGTGTGCTCAGGAAAGAAATCTAAATACTTTAAGGGCATTTTAAAGTTATTTGCCATTGTGGTGGTCAAATTAGAGTGACAAGCCATATGTCCTAAATATTTATGTAATTTATGTCTTGTCTTGGTGATCTTCCTCTTCAGAGGAAAAGTTAATTAAGTAATATTTTAATTTAAAAATATATTTTAATATTTATGAGTAATCCTTCCTCAATGCACATTCACATAAACTTGTATAAGCTTGAATGTTATACTGAGCTGAAATTAAATTTCCCTTATAAACATAATCAAAAAAAAGATCTTAAGTCTAATATACCATAACTATGAAAAATTTCACTTTGTAATGCCAAATGACCACATTAGGGAAGAAATAGAGACTAGATAGTGTTGCTTCTCATTCCACCATTACAAAATACAAAATTATATGTGTACATACAGACTTACTTTTTATGTTTACTTGGATTTTTTAAAAAAATTATATTTAATACTTCTTAGTTACTGTTACCCTTTCTCAGACTCTAGTTTTTTTATAACTCTTGATTATTTAAATATTTACATGGATAATTTTTTCCCTCAAAATTCTAGTTTCTAAGTTTTCTTTTTAACTTCCTCTGCTCTTATAATCTCATTTTTCTTGCTTCCTTACTCCCGTGGTATAACACTAGAACTTATCATTACAATGTTAAGTGCCAATGGTTTATATTTTAGATTTTAATTTTCTAACCATAAATTCCTATTCTTTTATCTCACTGCCTGTCATACCTCAAATCTTAAGAGCATCCAATGCCATCAGAATTCAAAACCATGTTTTTAGTACCTTTTCACTGTTGATGACTTTGTTCATGCCCTCACATCTCACTTTATATAGATTAAATTCTACGTTCAATCATTACGTTTGTTCACCTGTATATGTGCTAATTTCTCTTGCCCTGCTCTCACTTGATCTTATCCACTGGGCTAAACAATAATCCTAGTTAAACCCACCTTTCTAGCTTACATACCAGTGTAGTTGAATATGGTTGAAAAACACAGATGAACACAGCCTCCCACACTGATACACACACACACACACATGCACACACACACACACACATACATGCTGTCTGGTTTGCTTTAATTTCTTGAACACTGAAATCAAATAAGCCAACATTCTTGCAATATTCTCCTGGTAAATTATTTTCTTGCTCCCCTAAATGTTACTTTCTTATCTACTCTCTCCTTAAACCTCCAACACTTTTCCTCCCATCCTTCCTCTCTTCTCATTTAGTTATAATTCTGATTTCACCTGGAAGATGAAAACAATCACTACAGAAATGTGAAAACTCGCCACAGCAAGTATTCACTCTTCTGCATGCATCTGTGTCCATGCACTCTGATACTTTTTCCAGACACTATGAATGGCCTGCCTGTGTTCCTACCAATTGCAAAACGCTCTTCATGTGTATTATTTCCCATCTTTTCTCATCTATTCAAGGCAATTGTTCTAGTAATATTTTTCTCTCAACTACTATATCAATTTATTCCTCTCTACTGTTTCTTCTCCAATATCAGTAGGTGGAGGAAGAAATTCGGTCAATAAAGATAGTTTTAAGTAAACATTTTATTAAAATACAACATATATACAGAATAAAATACAACATATATACAAAAATGTACAGTTTGATGATTTTTCACAAAGTGAGCACAACAATATAACCAGCATTGAGTTCAAAGTACAGGACCAGCTTCTCAGAAGTCAACCTTGTGTCCCTTTCAACTCACTACCCAACAATGTTATAATAACCATTTTGATTTCTCAAACTTTTCTTTCCAATCTATATAAATGAAAAAGTATAATATATACTTTCTGTGTCTGCTTTCTTTTGCTCAACATTATGTATGTGCTTCATCTATATTACTGAGGGTAGTTGTAGCTCATTGGTTCTCATTGCTCTATGATATTGTATTTTATTAATATACCAGAATGTATTTACCCTTTCAACCTGTGATGGACATGGAAGTTGCTTAAGGTCTGGGATATTATAAGCGGTGTTGTTATTAACAATCCAGATTGTGTCTTTTTTGTCAAAAAAGATGTAAAAGATATGTTTCAGCTGGTATATAATGAGAAGTGGAATGATATGTAATGAAATATCAGCATGCTGGGGTGCAAGAGCAAAGATTTTAATTGTATGAGATGGTATGAAATATAGTGTACAAAATTAATGGATATAAATACCATCGATATGCTTCAGTCTCACAAATATATTGATGTATTTCCTTTGCATCTGGGACCTTCTTCAGGACTCCAGATTCCCATGTCTAAAACCCAATTTGACTTTTGCATTTCACAGTCTGATGAATATCCTCAAATATTTCACACTTTAGTCCTTTGCCTAAACTTGCTCCTCCTTCAGTCTATTTTATCTAATATAATAGCAAGTCTGCACTTCAATTTGTTTTATTCAGAGACCTTGGAATCATCTTCAACTCTTTCATATTCTGCTTCTACCATTTAGCAAATCCCTTTTAGCTCTACCTTTGCATAGCCAGAATTTGAGTACTTCTCAACAGCTCCATTGCTAATTAGACAAATAATTTAAATTTGTCAGTTATTCTGATCCAAGCCACTATCATCTTTCTGCTCAATCTGGCCATTGTCTTCTGGCTTTCTCTCTGATCCTGCTCTTCTCTTTCCATTTGACTCTTATCATAGGTGTCAGTGCAAATCCATGAACCCATAAAATCCCTAAACACTCTCCACTGTCTTCCAATCTCAATTCAAGTAAAAGCCAAAAATGTAATGACCTACAAGGTTCCACACTATTTTTCTCCCTCAAACTTTCATTATGCTTTTTTTTTTTTTCTGACGATTCTCTCTGTCATTCTGTTTTCTCACTCTACTCAATGGACACTAGTCCTGCTTCAGTGTAGACTATTTGCATTTATTATTTCAACTTTTTGAAAGATCTTTTCTCTCAAATGTTTGCACAACTTTCTCTATCACTTCCTACAGGTCTTTATTAAAATGTTCTCTTTGCTGAAAGGCTTTTCCTAGCTACCCTGTTAAAATTGCATCCATGAGCAATATCCCCCTTTCCCATACTTTGTTTCTTTTTAGCTACTTTGTGTTTTTTAATGAATTTTTTTAGCAGAAAGTGAACTCCACACATGCCAATAATTTTGCCTGCTTAGTTCACTTTATATTAAACTAGGACAGTTTACTCTTGTACAAAACTGGAAATTAGGAAAGTGGCTGCCACATACTATTCACCTAACATATATATTTTTTGATTGATTGATTGTTTTTTTAGAGACATAGTCTTGCTCTGTCACCCACGCTTTGGTGCAGTGGTGTGATAATAGCTCACTGCAATCTCGAACTCCTGGGCTCGAGAGATCCTCCTTCTTCAGCTTCCCAAGTAGCTGGGATTACAGGCACACACTACCACATCTGGCTCATTTAAAAATTTTTTTTTGTAGAGACGGGGGTCTCACTTTTTTCCCCAGGCTGTTCATGAACTCCTGGCCTCAAGAGAGCCTCCTGCCTTGGTTTACTAAAGTGCTGAGACTACAGGTATGAGCCACCATGTTCAGCCCTAACATATATTATTAAACGAAGCAAATAATTAAGTAGATTTATTACTCAAGATTTATTACTTATTAGTTGAGATTCCTCATTGAACGTATTCCTATTTTTTGTAGCCCCAAATCTTACCCTTTCTTCTCTGTCAAGTCAAAAACTCAGCAAGAAACATTTTATAACTGCACACAAATTAATGGAGCAGGATCAGTATGAAGCTGTTTTGATTTTCTTTGAAAAAACTATAAACAAAACCATACATAAACATTCTATTAAGGTAAGTCCCCTAAGCAGTATTAACCATGTGGTACTAACGGACATTGTAAGTAAATGAATCAAAGTTAATCACCCACTTTAGTTTCTTATTACACTCTGTCCTAAAAACTAACTAAATAAAAAGTAAGTTGCTTACAAAGGCTGTATCACATCTTTACTTTATTCCAGACATTTGTAAATTTAGTGGGTAAATGAATCTGTATTTTTCCACTTCAAAAACCTAGGAAGTAACTCACTGTATATATAAATGTATATAATTTTTAATGAGTTTGCAAATGTACTGGAGATTAGGGTCAGTCATTTCCTCCAACAGAATGGACTTTAGGATTTGATTGTGAGAAAAATCAGTCATTGCAGTCTAAAAACATTTACCAGATTTGTGAAATTGGGTCATCAATTTAATGTTTATGATCAGCAATTTCCTCATCTAGAAAATCATAAGACACATTTATTTCATTTAATAAGTTTTAAATGAACATCTACTACACAGACAGCACTGTGCTTACTGAGGACATGGAATCTACACCTACGATATGAATAGTATAATTAAAAAGTTTCTATAAATTAAATAACAAGTAAAAGAGAATTGCAAATTCTAAAACAAAATAAATATGTTAGCTACTTTTTTCAATTTTTATTTAGAAGTTGGAATATTTTCCTTACTGAAGGAGAACATTTCCAAATCATATTAGAAACTGAAGTTAAAGTAAAATGTTTACATCATTAACTGGATATGCAAAAAGGAGCTTTAATGTTAATAGTAGGAATAGACTGTAAAAACAGAAGAAGAAAACTAGATAAGTAAGACTTTTGGTCATACATTAACACTAGGTTATCATTTATTCATTTATGTATTCATTCATTCAATTAACGCTTATTACAAGCTATGGATAGCCAATATGCTAGTAACTGTGGAACATTGAAACAAGAGTAAGATTAAATTATATAGTGGTGGCTACATTTTACTTGTAGGTTACTAGCAGTTTACATCAGACAAAGTGATAAGTGCTTTAAACATATTGTCTCATGTAATCCTCTGAACAAGCCAATAAGATTGACTTTCATTGTATCACAGTGGACATGCATTTTGGAATGAGAAATTCCTAGAGTCCCAGCCCTAGTTATTCATGTAAGTTTTTAGCTATGCAACCTTAGGCATGCTAATTAACATCTGTAAGCCTCATCAGTAAATGGGGGAAAATGCATCCCATCTCATACAAATGAGATAAAAGATGTATGATTTGTATACTTATTTTCTTTTACACAGTGCTAAATAAATGTTATGAGAATAAGGGCTAAATATATGATACCTATTTCTATAAGGCTTTATTATCCCCATTTTACAGATGAATAACTGTGTCCCAGAGAATGTAAATAATACAGTAAATGTCCTCCTGCTGTTAAATAACAGAACTGGGATTTGAACTATAGCGCAGCTGGCCCCAATGTCTGTACTTCAAACTACCATTCCATATTGCCTTAGTTTCAGACTTTAAGAAGTTTTTCGTGTATTTGGTGAAAAATACATATGTTTGTAATCAGATATTAAAATGAGAGTATTTCTCTCATGAACTTTGAAGAAACGTCAAGAAGGACACAACAAACAAGGCAAGGAGACAGATTAGTTGTACAGAATATGCTGAAACACTATAAACATAGTTCAGCCAACATCAACGCTTCACCTACCTTGAAGTTTTAAAATAATTGAAATTGAAACAACTGGTGTCATTCAGAGAGTGTTGCCAACAGGCTACATGTTATCTCATAAAGAATGGGAGGGACATGTCTTCCACAACGCAAGTTAAGTTTTGGGGGCCTCCCACAGAAAACACTTAGATAACTTGGCATAAGTCTGAAGTTTGAGGGTCACAGAGGTAATGCCTAACTTCACTGAGAAAATTCTAAGGTTAAAAGCCCAGGCTAGATGGATTTGGGATGGCATAGGTATAGAGGGCTTTGTTGAGAGGGCTGACTATGTTAGAACCAAATGGCCTGATATCTCTCAAAGAGTAATCCCACATAGGACCACCTGGAAGGGCAAAAATACCACCCAGAGGCTTTGCAGATGGTGAGGAATCAGCAATGGGTACAGCCAAAGAAGTGACACTATCCACACCAAATGATTTCTATCGATATTTCCCAGTGGAAGTTTCTATGAGGAACTTAGAGAAATGCCCTATAAAATAATGAGCCTGAAATTGCACATCTATCATCAGACAACACCTGAGTCAGATTACAATTATACCAGTCAAGCAAAATCTTTTTTATCACTTTCCTCGTATTTCCTAGATCCAACATGGCGAGGCTAGAAATTATAGCTAGTTTAGTGAATTGAGAAGGGCATGGATTGGGACTAGCGAACATTTTGATCCTGTACCCACCTAGCCACCACATCACCACTTGAGGTATCCACCATGGCAGGAGAACTTTCCAAATGCTAAGAGCTTGAAGTTGTGATATTCACATTAGAACTTAATTACTAAAATGGGTCTGTAATCAAAATACAACGTATGAGACCTGTCACAAATACCATCACCTAAAAATTTACAACACATCAGAGAGGATATCAAAATGCCTAAATGCAGATAGTGGCTTGGGAAAGGAAAGGTAGCCACAGCCTTTCAGAGCCATATAAGTTAGAATTTATAAGAACAATTAACTAATGATATAGAAGATAAGAAGAAGAAAGAGTCTAGAAAATTCTCAAATTTTGAGTCAAGTGGTATCAATTATATAACGATCCATATTAATGAAGAGAAAACAATAACAGGAGAAATCCTAAATCATGAATCTATTCAATATTAGATAATTCATTACATAATTCAGATATTGCACATGAATTGTCTCTTCCGGTCAAGAGAATACGGGTTAAAAAAACTCTTCTGTACCCAGTTATTTGGAAGAACAGTTCTAGCCCATCAAGCTAGTATAGTAATTTTTCTCCATCCTGAATTTTAGAACAGAGAGGATTTTATTTATATCTACAAATTGGTGTTTAATTTCTTCTCATGAGAATTCTGTCAGAATTTCCTTGGTGTCTTATATCCTTATCTCACTGTACCCGACGCAGGTAGTATGCTATTCTTTATGTATTGTGTCATACTCATTTCAGACCCAGGGTCCACTTCCAAACTCGGGAGGATTAAGGAACTTTATCCTGACATTTTAAAATTCAAACAAGTTACTAATCTAGCAAGATGTTATATATCCTATTCCTATTAAAGAAGCTTTTGCCTCAGTCTGAACCTAGTGCTTTGCTCTGAAGTTTGGGAAATAGTTCCTGTTTCTCTCCCCTGGAACTGAGTCATAGTGCTGCGTCTCCCTCTTCCACCTCACTGGAGATGTCAGTTTTGCTGTTATCACTTCCTTTGTGTGCTATGACAATAACGTCCTAACACATGTGTGTAGTTGTTTCTCACATCGAGTACCATGTTGCCAGAATGACTTATACAACTCGGAGCGATAGTAAAAATCTTCAGCATTGTGGAGGGCATAGATATTAATTACTCAGCTCTTTTGCTGTATGGAGCTCTGGAACAAAATTGTGGGGTTTTCCTTCTTGCTAACCATGATGTTAACCTTCTGGTCATTGACTTATGGTCAGGTAGGAAGTCCCAGGGAAGAAAATGGCAGAGGAGTTATAGGATGATACTCAAAGGCTCAAGGTGGTAACTATTTATATTTCCTTGTGTTTGTCAATTGGTCCAGCCATTTTTGTACATATCAGCTACATCTATGATCAAACCGATAATTGCCTTATTTGAAAGCTCATGCAGATTTGTAAGGGGAATGATGAATGCCTGGACTTATAGCTCAATTTTATGGAATGGATTCAGGAAAATCAGTGTTGGACAAATGTTCTAAGTTCACTTTCACATCTAATTGCGAGAGCAGTATTTTAGATCTATGAATTTGATATATAACTTAAATCCATAGTACTGACATTTAATACTGTAAACAGAAATGCAAAATGCATGCACTTTTCCACTGCAATTCCCTACCTTTTCTAAAGTCCGATCATAAATACTTTTTTCAGTGCCTGTGTTGTTAATATCGTGTTATGACCAAAAAAAGAAGAATAAAGGTTTTTGTCTTACATTTTGACGAGTTAGACATGTGATTCAATAATTATAGGACTATTTGATGAGTGTTGATAGTATTATGTCCCAAGTTCCCTGGGACTAGATTTAAGAGTGATTCACCAAGCACAGCAGACCAGCAGAAAAAATGGAGTCAGGAAAAACCTTTCTAAGGCGATGACATCTGAGGTTAGTCTGGATGAATGAGTAGGAGTTGAGCTTCACTGATTTTTGCAGAAAAGGAGAAAGTAGCAGGGCAGGCCAGACAGTTTGCATAAAGATACTGCAGCAGAAAAAGTAATGTCTTTTTTGGCAAAGAACACACAGCAGGGGAAATGTGAATAGAAGATGAGGGAACTGATCATAAATGACAATTACAATATGCTATGGAGGTTTAAATTTATCTAGAAAGAGTTGAGTGGTCATGTTCCATGATTATAATTACACCCTTATAAACATCTTCAACTGCTCCTGCTGCCTTTAAAACTAAGTAGAATACTAAGATTTGAATTGAAGAAAGTGTATTTTAAAACTGATGTGGGTTGATGCTTTGCGATTATTGGATTATCTATCTCCCACATACATCTATACATTTTTTAAAAGAAGGGAGTGTGGCATGTTTATATTATAGATCCTAGAATCTAGTCATTGCTCAATAAATATTTTGAATAAGTGAATGATGTCTTTAAACCAAACAAAAGAGCCACCAAAACAGGAATCTTTGTCTCTTGTTTTTCTATTCTATGGCCTTATGCATTTTATGAGAAATGTAAATATCATGCTATGATAAATTATTCCTGGGTTCAATGACACATGTAATTTAAATATTTTAGGAAACAGAATGACTTCAAAGTGTTAACCTTGCTGTAAGTTCCTGTACTTGACCAGGAACATAAAATAGTTAATTTTATTAACTATTTTAGGAGAAGAGTTATTGTAGCAAGATCTTACTACTTGAATGAAATCCAATCATACTTAATCCAAGAAAGCATTTTCTCTAGACACTTGTTCTATACTTGTAGTGACTAGTTTTTGTACTATTTGTCAAGTCCTGACTCTAGGACGAGTTGTATGTGTCACTATGAATGTCTATAGCATCTGTGTAAAATCCTGCCTGAGTTTCAAAACATACTTGTGGGGTGACACAAGAAGATAGCTCTATGGGACAAACCCAAAGAGATTTATTATAATCCCTCTCCATGGCAAGGTAGAGCCACTGGTGAAGAAGCTGGGAATTAATTGGTCATTTGTGGACCACATCATTGATTGAGAGTGTCTGCCCTGCCTCCCAACTCTGCTGCCCTACCCTGGACTCTGCTTCAAAATTATTTGACCCTACCCTGGCAGGCCTTATGGCAAGTCTGTTAGCTCATAATTTATCAAGCACAGCATGTGGGACTCTCAGGAAATCCAAGTAAATTATTTCCTTTTCTGATCATGCCACTGTAATCTTTTAACTACATTTGCATATATAGGATGGGAAATGCTATTTTTCACAGTAGAATCTTTCCTGTAGTCCAAATAGGGGTGCAAATAACATACCTAAGCAATTATCTAAAATTATTTAACAATCTCTGCCAGGGTGAAAGCCCAGAAAGGAGAAATTATAACAAAGTCCTGGTTACTTGTCTCTACTCTTCCCTTTTCCTCCTACATGGTATCCTCTTGCTACCATAGACATCATTTAATAAAATATGAGTATAGGTATTATCTTTTATATATTACAGAAAAAGCTGTGCACAGATTACTCCAGGATTGACCCTTGACATACTCAAAGTGGATTTTTTAAAAATTATGCTCCCTTTCTTGGTACAATAGCCTGACTTTCAGGGTTATTTTCTTACTGCAAAAATAATATTTTCAAGTTTCAGAAGCTGAAAGTTTTCTTGATAATGCTCTTTGATTTCTATATAATAAGTTCTATTATATAATATTACCACATACTACCATTACCACCACCATCCCCATCCCCTAGTCAGATACATGCCTTGGTTGGAGAAGAGAAAATGTCTTGGGTACAGAAAAACAAAAGGGAAAATAACATTAATATTTAAAAGGCAATATTACATGCATATGAAACTAAAAACTGTTCCATGAGTAAATGCATATGTGAAAAGCTCAAAGAAGCAAACTTAAACACATTCTTAACTTAGGACTTCATAGAACATTCAAAATAATAATGTAAAATGTGTGTATTATGATATATATAAAGGCAATATAAAAAATACCATTTTTTTGGAGTGTGTTTTACCAGGAGTGGAACTACTGTTCTAAGTTAATAGAATGAATGTAAAATTAAATGATTTATGAGATTTTTTCTAGGCCTTAATGCTAATTATTCTATCACTTAGCATAAATTTAGCTTAAGTTGTCTGAAAAACAACTACATTATTGTTAGAAAAATGGATGTGATGTGGTCAAGAATACGCCTAGGCAGACATCCAGTCCAGCATGACTCAGCGAGTTTAGCGCACAGGTGCACAACTCCGCTTAGCACAACTCCGCTTATTATGTAACCACGCCACGTGAGGCGCATTAGGTGATCACCCAGGTGAGCTCGTGCTTGGCTCAGAGCCACTGTTGTCTATAAAAGGTATAATTACCCTGCTAACGCTGTACACACGGCTCGCGCCTAGGCTCGCTTGCGCCCAGAGAGAAAGCAAAGCCATGTCGAAACTGTCTAGATTTTTTGAGTGTTTTTCCAGCTACCCACCACTCACCCATCTCTGACCTCAGTTAGCACCTGACAACTGGCATCACGAATAGGATCCCGGAGTGAGTGAGTCTTCGGTCCCCGCTGATTCCGGGTTGGCCATGTGGCTCTAACATGGGTTGTGGTATCCGGTGGCAGCTGTGCTGCTTGGATGGGCGCTGGTGGAAACTTGGGCGGCAGTAGACGGGTGCCCCACGAGCATGGAGAAGGTGCTGAAGCAGCTGGAAGCAGAGAGCACTGAGAAGGAACAAGCCTTTGCCGGCAGAGTTGGATGGGCATTTTTGACTGCGCTGTGAGAAGTACATATGCAGTCCCTGAGGGATGCAGAAGTAAGGACCCTCAGGCACAGGTGGGGTGCCTGGAGACCCGGCTACACAGCTCAGAAAAACAGAAGTTGCCGTGAATGAGGACCTCCAGGTGCCGGTAGAGCGCCTGGAGGGCCGGCTACCAAGCTTGGAAAGGTAATTAGAGGCCGCGGTGAGTGCAGGCCTGAAGGCTGTTGGCGGGACTGAGTGGGACTGAGGGGTTCATGCCATAAAGAAGGTGAATATGACCCACCTGCAGGGGGTCCGCCAAGGGAGAAAAGGGGGCCCCAACGAGTGACATGTTCACAGATGTGGATAGATTTGATTTTGGCCTGGGTTGACTGAGAGAAAATTGGTAAGCAGCCTTCTTTATGGGAACCCAGGTAAGTTTTCCGGCAAACCTGCTTACATAGATTATGAAGACCGGTCAGTGAAAGTGAAACCTGTATCTTTGCACCTCTGCATCAGCTGCTTGGCTCCCCGCTTATGCACTGTATATGTCTCTCTCACACCTGAATACATTCTGAGGGTGGACGTTTTACACGGCTTGGCAGCTATGCCGTCTGTCACGGACTTGAAGGACCACTTGATGACAGAATTACGACAGTACCGCGATGTGGTGGACTTGACCAATGCATTCTCAATTAGCATTACTCTAGAGATCCAGGAACAGTTTGGCTTCATGGGAAGGCAACAGTGGACTTTCACAGTGTTGTCGCAGGGCTGTATGCATAGCTCCACCGTATGTCCCGGTCTTGTTGATGATATTGTTTACCTCTGATTCTCTGGCAGATTTAGAAGCGGCAATGCTCTTCTTGCCTAGAATTGAAATAGTATGGCTGAGACCACCTTCCTGGCAGCCAAACGGGCTTTTCAGCAGGCACAAGCCCTATGGGTAGTTGACCAGGGGTACCCGTTTGAGCTGGATGTGCATGTGACCACAGATGGCTTCGGCTGGGGCCTGTGGCAACGCACAGAGCACTTGAGAACGCCAGTTAGCTTTTGATCCCAACTATGGAAGGGAGCTGAGCTCCGCTATTCCTTGATAGAGAAACAGCTAGCAGCTGTATATGCTGTCCTGCAGGCTTGTGAGAGTGTGACAGGACCAGCTGTAGTGGTCTTGCGGACAACTTATCCAATAGCAGGATGAGTGCATTCATGGGTAATGAACCCCCGGACTGGGACAGCACAGACATCCACTTAACAACCGAGTATGCTGAATACAAGGCCCTTAGCAGCAGATTGCGAGAGGTCTTGGGACCTGTAGTCCCAATGCAAGATTAGGCCATGGGCCTGAGGCACCCCTAGACCCTAAGCCTTCTCCATTTAAGGAAGGGCATGCCCCCATTTCCAATGAGGCATGGTACACAGATGGGTCTATACGAGGTGCTGCTGCTGCCTGGACTGCTGTCACGGTGCAGCCTAGTACTGACACCATATGGATTGAAACTGAGTGTGAACAAAGCAGTCGATGGGCTGAACCCAGAGCAATGTGGATGGTGATCACCAAGGAGGTGACACCTATGGTAATCTGCACCAGTATTTGGGCAGTTTATTGAGACTTAACCTTGTGGTTAACTACCTGGAAGTTACAGAAGTGGCTAGTCACCAGCCCATGTGGGGCTAAGCCATGTGGCAAGACCTATAGGAAGAAGGATGACCTTCTCCGACCATGTATGCAGACAAATGGTAACCTGTTGTTGCCTGCCCCAATGCTCCTAAAGGTAAGGGAACAAAAACCTGGCTTAATGTATAAAGCAATGTGTCCAGAATTGGTGGGTTCTTGGTCTCACTGACTTCAAGAGTGAAGCTGTGGACCCTCGCAGTGAGTGTTACAGTTCTTAAAGGCGGCGTGTCCGGAGTTTGTTCCTTCTGATGTTCGGATGTGTTGCAAGTTTCTTCTTTCTGGTGGGTTCGTGGTCTCAGTGGCTCAAGAGTGAAGCTGCAGATCTTTGCAGTGAGTGTTACAGCTCTTAAGGTGGCGCGTCTGGAGTTGTTCGTTCCTCCTGGTGGGTTCATGGTCTCGCTGTCTTCAGGAGTGAAGCTGCAGACCTTCGTGGTGAGTGTTACAGCTCATAAAGGCAGCGTGGGCCCAAAGAGTAAGCAATAGCAAGATTTATTGCAAAGAGGGAAAGAACAAAGCTTCCACAGTGTGTAAGGGGACCTCAGTGGCTTGTCACTGCTGGCTCTGGCAGCCTGCTTTTATTCTCTTATCTGGCCCCACCCATATCCTGCTGATTGGTCCATTTTACAGAGAGCCGATTGGTCTGTTTTACAGAGAGCTGATTGGTCTGTTTTGACAGGGTGCTGATTGGTGCGTTTACAATCCCTGAGCTAAACACAAAAGTTCTCCAAGTCCCCACTAGATTAGCTGGATATAGAGTGTTGGTTGGTGTATTTACAAACCCTGAGCTAGACACAGAGTGCTGATTGGTGTATTCACAAACCCTGAGCTAGACACAGGGTGCTGATTGGTGTGTTTACAAACCTTGAGCTAGATACAGAGTGCCGATTGGTGTATTTACAATCCCTCAGCTAGACATAAAGGTTCTCCAAGTCCCCACTAGACTGGACCCCAGCTGGCTTCACCCAGTGGATCTCACACTGGCTCCGCAGGTGGAGCTGCCTGCCAGTCCAGTGCCGTGCGCCCACACTCCTCAGCCCTTGGGGCGGTTGATGGGACCAGGCACCATGGAGCAGGGGGCGGCGCTCATTGGGGAGGCTCAGGCTGCGCAGGAGCCCACCGTGGGGGATGGGGGGGATGGGGGCTGTTTGGGGGTGTGAGGGGGCACAGGCGTGGTGGGCTGCAGGTCCGGGTTGGGGAGGCAGCTAAGGCCTGGGGAGAAATCGAGCACAGCAGGTGGCCCGGGTGCTAAGCCCCTCACTGCCTGGGGCCAGTGGGGCTGGCAGGCCACTCCGGAGTACAGGCCCACTGAGCCCACCCCACCTGGAACTCGTGCTGGCCCACAAGCGCCATGCGCAGCCCCAGTTCCCACCCGCGTCTTTCTCTCCACACCTCCCTGCAAGCTGAGGGAGCCGGCTCCGGCCTTGGCCAGCCCAGAAAAGGGCTCTCACAGTGCAGTGGTGGGCTGAAGGGCTCCTCAAGCACGGCCACAGTGGCCGCCAAGGCCAAGGAGGTGCCCAGAGCGAGCGAGGGCTGTGAGGGCTGCCAGCACGCTGTCACCTCTCAGCAACATTGGGGTAACATCACCATGGGGTGGTTACCCGCCATAACCTGGAGTTGTTGCTCTCTGTATTGTTGCTGTGGCTTGTGTGCCCAAAGCCTATTTATAAATTGTGTATTGGTCATTATCTGCCCAAAGCCTATGTGCCAGGCTTGTTTGTCAGACCTGTGCGTCCAAAGCATATGTTCCCCCTCGGCCTAGGGGGTGGAGTGTAAGGAAAATGGATGTGCTGCCGTCAAGAATGGCCAGAGGCGGACATCTGGTCCAGCATGACTCAGCGAGTTTGGAGTGCAGACAAACAACTCCACTTATTATGTACAACCATGCCACTTGAGGAGCATTAGGTGATCACACACGTGAGCTCATTCTTGGCTCGGAGCCAATATTATCTGTAAAAGGTATAGTTACCCTGCTAACATTGCACATATGGCTCACACCCAGAGAGAGTAAAACCATGTTGAAATTGTCTACGATTCCTCAAGTGTTTTTCCAGCTACGTGCCACTCGCCCATTGACTCCCCTTGCACCTAAGTTACAGCCTGACAATTAGTCTTGATTATTTTTATTGGTTTTAATAAACATTTTTGACAGAAATTTAAAAAACTAAACCAGCATTAAAATGAAAACTACCTAATTTCTAAGATAGTTGTATGAATATATTAATATTTTATTTTTGGTCATATTTGGCTCAACCACAAGTTTGAAAATAATATCTTCAAAATATTTTAATTTTCTTTTTAAATTTTTGTGTAACCTGGTAATCTCCACTTGGTTCATAATATTTTCTAAAAGACAAAATCATGTAAGTTATCTTTGGGTAAATTAAAATACCAACAATATCACAATTTAATTGCCGATTTTTTACCATAAAGCCGTAAGTTATTTGTTACACATTAAATAAGCATGACTATCATATTTCAGCATTCTAAAGCAAATTAACCTCTGAGTGTTGTACGTGAACACAGAATAGAAATTATCATAATCGTTATTAAAAATTTGTGTAATCATTGACTAAGTCTGGCAGTGACGTTTTAAATTCCTTATTGAATATTATGTGCTTTGAAGAGCCTTAGTATGTGAGGTAAACAAATACCACTTTAGACACTTAATTTTAAAGAATATGGACTGAATGTCAAAGCCATTGATGACCTAAGATAAAATATAATTATTTTAGTACATTTTATAAAATAAAATCCATATTTAATAAACACAGCCATTATGTGATTGGTATGTACTTGAAAAGTAAATAAAAATTGATTACTTGTGGGTAAGATATTAAGTGCCATCAGCTGTTTCTAATTTGGAAGATGTTTTCAAATAATCTCTTGAGTTTACTTAAAATTTTTTACTCTAGAGAGCAAGAAGTTTTCCTGAAATAAGGCTATTGGCTACAATGAAAAAGAGTATATATTTGTAGTATTTGTTTAGTAATTTGATAAGGTGTAAAAAGCTTTTGAAATGCATTTATTTAGTGACAAAGATAAATTTAAAATAGTGTATAGTGAGTGATTTAATAATTTGGTCAAACAACATTTCATGTAATGTTCGAATGTGTCTGCATCCTTGGAACATTAAAAATATTATATCTTTATTAATTATAAAATATCCTATGATGGTGTTTTACAGGAATAAACCGTTTTCTCACTTTACAATAATGATAGTTTATGTTGTTTTCACAACTTTATTATTAGCTTAGCCTTACTGAGTAGTTAGCAGAGAAAATAAGATAGATTACCTAAAAAGGATATTCCTTTCACAAATCAAACTAGATTTTGTAAAAATCACCAATCAAAAAAGCATAAAATCAAAATTTATTTAGAGGAATATCTAGAGAGTCCAATAAAGACAGATAAAGTTACGTGAGCCCTGGAACTTATTCTATATGTCACATTTATAAAGTTATATAGTAGCATCCAATTATTTTTAAATATTTCCAATTTTTATAAAAATACAACTGATGTAATTTTACAATTTTATGTTGTCAGTCAAAACAAATGTTTGCTATCCCAAATGAAAAAGGACCATAAGTAATAGAAATGCTGTTCTTATATTGAATAAAAATAATAAGTGTAAATTTATTTAATTTTCTGATGCCAAAATTGGTGTTAGCACTGACCTACAGTAATTAAATTCTTACAAGTAGAAAAGTTTGACTAGGTTTTGCAAAACACATGTGAGCCAAATTAGATTCATGTTTTTAAGTATCTAGGTAAATTAAAATTGTGTGTGTGTATGTGCTTGTGATTTTTCAAGTGGTAACTTAGAAACTTTCAATAAACAAGCAACCTGTGGCTTCAGTAGGCAAAAGGTTGGGTGATATTCAGACACAAGTCTAAACATGAAGACAATAATAAAAGCTTCATTGACTCTTGGGAGTCGTAGAGTTGGAACAAAGACATTCCAACCTATCTTTTCTAATATTGACCATTAAATATTTAATATGACTTGTTGGCAAGTGAGTAAATAGTTGTTATATATCAAGTGTGTTTTACAGGTATAATCTAAACATATGTAAACATATTGCTAATTTATGTATTTTGCCCCAGTGAAATCTATAATTGATTTTCCAAGATTTTTGACTTGAGTTCGTATCTTTCCAAAATTTGAAATAGAAAGATGAATTGAGTTAGTGAAAATTATTTTTTCAATGATTTTTCTTTATGGGTAAAAAAACAAAATTTTACATTTTTTCCAGTAGAATAAATTTCAAAATGGATAATCTTAAATTATAATCTACCAGCAAAATATAAAAATGGAAACATATTTTAATCTCATCTATTGATTAATATATAATTATTTGGTAATTAATTGTATTACTGAGTAAAATTTCCTAACAAAAGTAATTTTATAATATATCATTATCATATTCTTAATAATGAAGCAATTAAAATTAAAAAATTTCTGGAGCATACTTCTTTTTCTCTGTCTCCTGTAAAATAGAAAAGACAAAAAAGTTTCAAAACCACTGGAATATTAAATGACATGGTCCAAATACTTCAGTGGGAGTCACCTTAAATAACAAATTCTTATATACTTAACATACAGATTCTGCAAATATCACGAAGATAGCAAAACCAGGATTACAGTATGGATAGAAATGTTTTCTTTGTCAGGTTTGCCAACATTCCTACAGGAGGGCTACCCACACCCAACTATAAAAATTTATGTACTAGTAGTAAGAAATTCTCTTATACCAAAATTATATTACCTTTTCTTTTCTAGAAAGTAACTTTTTTTTAAATGATACCTGGCAATAATAAAAGTGTGAAGAAGAAATTTTAAAATTTCCCAATCTTACCACTCAGAAATAACTATTGTTTACTTTGTAATAGATAGCTCTATAGATATATCCCCAAAATAGCATCATATTAAATATATTTTTATTTTACTGTGAAACATAATATAGACATAAAAAGTACATAAACACATATTTTACAAGTAATTATAAGGCAAATAATTGCATAACCACTATCTGGATAAATAAAATGAACATTGACAGTCACATAAGGGTGTCTCTCTGTGTCCCTCACTGATCACAAAACCATCCTTCTCCCTGGAAGGTATCTTCTCTGACATTTTTCCTAATTATTCTCTTACTTTTCTTTTTGGTTTAAACATCTGTGTATAAACCCTTAAACATTAGAGCTTAGGGATTTTTTGAACTTTGTGTGTATGTGTGTGTATTGTTTCTTTGGTTCAACATTATATTTGTGAAATTCACCCAAGATATTGTATGGAGTTCATTTTCACGCCTGTACGATGCTCCATCATACAACTCTACCAAGAAGTACAAATTATTTTTGCAGTATTTGGATTGACTATTACATAAATTATTTGGGAGCCTTTTTATATGTGGACACTGATGTACTTGCAGATGAGTTCCTCTTTAAAGTAGGAATTTCCATCATAGGTAAATTTATTTTCAACTTTCTAGATAGGGTTAACCTATTTTTCACTGAATATATTAATTTACTCTCCTAATGGTAGTGAGTGAGATTTTCTGTTTTCCCAATTGCCACCTATAATGTTTTTAGTTTTTGCCATTTGATAGGTTTATGAGTGTGTCATTGTGATTTAAATTTATACTTCCTTGACTAATAAATAATAAGATATATAACTATTTATTGGTCATCTGGATTTTTCCTTTTATCATATACTTGTATAGGCCTTTTGACCCATTGATCTCTTGGGCTGTCTTGTTTTGCAGGAATTTCTTTTATAATCTACATGTTCTAAACCATTTCTCTTAATATTCAAAAGTTCTAAATTTTAATAAACTAGACATACAATATTTCCTTCAATGATTAGAGATTTTCTTGTCACATTTCAGAAGTGTTTCCTTACGTAATATTTATGAATTAATTTTTCTTTTACATCTAGACTTTTAACCCACTCAAGATTGATTTTGCTATACATAAGATGTTAAAGATCAATTTCGCTTTTTTTTTTTTTTACCTGATAGCTAATTTTTCAAGGGCCAATTATAAAAGCATTTCTTTGTCTCCCACCTACCTAGGATACCCTTTGTCATATATCAAGTTTCTGTGTACACACATATTTGTTTTAGGGTTCTATATGATGTAATGTTAGTTTATATATGTCTATATCATTCTGCTCCAAGGAGCATTATTTTATTACTTAGAGCTAAAAGAAGCGAGTCTTTTAAGGTTTTCTTTCTTGAAGGACTTTCTAAGTATTCTTGGCATTTTGTATTTTTATTTTAATTTTGTAATCTGTTTGTCAAGTGGTACCACACACACACACACACACACACACACACATACATACACACATATAGTACTCTGCTTCCCACCCTGATATTTTAAAATTTGAATTGCAGATAATCTATACATCTATGAATACAGTATAATCTTTGAGTTTACTTAAACTTTCTTTAGGGTCGGAACATGGGATTTTATACTTTTGTTCATAGACACCTTGGACATAGTTTATTAATAATATTCCTGTGTATCTTTCACTTTGAATGATATCTTAAATGACAATTTATTTTCTAATTGGTTGTGGCAAATATCTACTAATACAACAAATTTTTCTGTATTGACCTCTGTCTAGCAACCTTATCAAAGTCACTTCTTAATTCTATAAATTTCCCTATAGAAATATTGAAGTTTCTATATGTACAATGTTATCTGTAAGTAATACAAATTTTGTTTTTTTCTTTCTAACTGTAAGCCTAGGATTTTTTTTTACCTTATTGGCCTGAAAAGAGATCCAATCCAAGTTGAAAAGAAGTGGTGAAAGTGACCATTCTCATTCTATACCCAAACCCAGAAGAAAGGTTAAAATATTTGGCCATTAAATACATAATTGCTTTAGGCATTTGTAATCACTTTTAAATCATAACGTTAAAGAAATCTCTATTTCTAATCTGATTTTATTATTATAAATGGGTGACAAATTTTTTGCATCTGTTCACATGATCATATAGGTTTTCTCCTTTATTTGGTTATATTTATATTCCCATATATAGTTGATCCTTGAACAAAGTAGGGGTTAGGGACACATTTCTCCCACCTCGCACAGTTGAAAACTTGCATATACCTTATGACTCCCCAAAACTTAACTAATAGCCTACTGTTGACCAGATGACTTATGATAACATAATCAATTAGCATACATTTTGTATGTTACATATACCATGTACTGTATTATATACTGTATATACAAGCTAGAGATAAGAAAATGTTACTAAGTAAACCATAAGGAAGTTGTATTAGTTCATTGTCACGCTGCTATAAAGAACTGCCCTAGACTGGGTAATTTATGAAGCAAAGAGATTTGATTGATTCACAGTTCCGCATAGGTGGGGCAGCCTCAGTAAACTTACAATCATGGCAGAAGGAGAAGGAAACACACCCTTCTTCACACCGTGGCAGCAAGGAGAAGTGCAGAGTGAAGCAGGTGGGTTGGGGAAAGCCCCTTATAAAACCATCATATCTCATGAGAACTCACTCACTATCATGAGAACATCATGGAGGTAACTGCCTGCATGATTCAATTACCTCCCACCAGGTCCCTCACGTGATACGTGGGGATTTGGGGAACTACAATTCAAGATGAGATTAGGGTGGCCAAACCATATCAGAAGATAAGTACATTTACATTTTAGTAAGAGGAAGTGAATCATCGTAAAGCTCTTCAGCCTCATTGTCTTAGTGTTGAGTAGTCTGAAGAGGAGGAAGAGAAAAAGGAGCGGTTGGTCTTACTGTCTCAGGGGTGGCACAGGTAGAAGAAAATTTATGTGTACCTGAAATTGTGCAGTTCAAAGTCATGTTCTTCAAGGGTCAGCTGTAAATACACACATGTATGGAGTGTATATATATGGTACACCATATATGTACATCTAATATGTTACACATATATGTACACACAAATATATGTATATATATTTCTGTTACAAAAGTATTTCTCAATTCCTATCATATTCTGTATTATTTTTTTAAATATAAAATGGGTTTTGGATTGTCTCAAGGCATTTTCAGCATCTATAGAAGTAATCATGGGTGTGTTTTTATCTTTTTATCTAATGATATAGTATGTGTTGATGATTTTTGAATATAAGGCTATTACTGAATTACTTAAATATTTTCTAATATTTAGAATTTATTTTGTTTCTTATTTACAAAAAATATTGATATATTTCAGGCTGTTCATTTCTCTGTGATTACTGATTTATATGTATTGCTTATATTCTATCATGTGCTACCTTTAATCTATTATATTTTTAGAGATTCTGTAATTTTCATTTGTATTTCTTCTTTTTTTTTTTTTTTTTTTGAGACGGAATCTCACCCTTTCGCCCAGGCTGGAGTGCAGTGGTACAATCTCGGCTCACTGCAAACTCCGCCTCCCAGGTTCACGCCATTCTCCTGCCTCAGCCTCCCGAGTAGCTGGGACTACAGGCGCTCACCACCATGCCTGGCTAATTTTTTGTATTTTTAGTAGAAACGGGGTTTCAGTGTGTTAGCCAGGATGGTCTCAATCTCCTGACCTCATGTACCGCCTGCCTTGGCCTCCCAAAGTGCTGGGATTACAGGCGTGAGCCACCGCATCCGGCCTATATTTCTTCTTTCACTGATAAATTACTTAATGGAAAGAGACTTTTTAAGCTTTCATGCGGAATGACATTTTTTGGTTTCTAGGATTATTATGTTTCAATATTTATTGCATTAGAATAAGAGAATGTTATTTGTCTTATGTTTATTTTAAGAAATTTGAGGTTTTTTTTGTAATACAACATGTGATAAACTGTTCAAAAAGATTCGTTTAAACTTGAGAAAAATATGCATCCTCTAATAATGGGTGTAAAGTTTTATGTATATTAACAAATCTACCTTATTGATTTTATTGTTTAAACATATTATATCCTTACTTATTCTTGCCCACTTCATTCATCTTGAACTGATAACTCTCTCTCTATATATATATGTATATATACACACACACATAAAATATAGCATTTTAATAAAACATTAGATAACTATATATATCATAAAGCTTATTGTTATACTTCTATTTTCTGTTTCATTTTTGGTTTTTATGGGTTTTTCAGTCAATTCTTTGCTGTTTGTATGCCTAAAATTTTTGATTGACTGTCATATGTTTTGTTTAAAAAGAAAAACAACTATAAGGGTGGCTCTTCTTGCATAGAGAGAATTTACTTTTTCTTCCCACGGGCAGGTAAATTGGTAGCCATACGCAAGAACCTATTGATTCTAAGCTGAACTCCAGTCTTTGCAAGCACTAGTCTATTCGTAATTCTCTCTTATTCCTAGAATATGGCCCTTGGGTTCTGAAGAGAAAGTCTGGGTGATCACAGTATTCCTTCTATCCTGCATTCCTTGAACTCCCATTTTTATCCCCAAACTCCCATTTTTTGTCCCCTCAGGCTTGAGAGACTTTAAGACTGCCCAGCTTCTCTGATTGTCACCTTTTGCTTCCACTCAGATTCTTAGTTTCTTAGATACTGCCTTCGAATTGGCAAGTGCCACAATTAAAAAAAAAAAAAAAGAGTTTCAAAAATTAATTGCAGAATTCTGGTCTTCATTTTTTTTTTCAAAATGGTGATTCCACAGGTCCTCGAATTCTTGGAAGCTTTCTGATAATTTTAAATAGATAAATTAAACTTTTTCCCAGCTTTTCTGGTTGTTATCGGTGGGACACCTTGTCTGAAGTAAGCTAGCCTACAGTTGCCAGCTACACCGACTATTAAAATAAAATATTGGATTTTTGATTAAGAATTTCCTTGTTTATCTTTTTACTTAATTTTGTCAATAAATTATTCATTTACAGTGTTTTATGTACAAATACCACGATTTGGGGAAAAATTAGTGCCTTAAAAATTCAAAATCTTTCCAAGACATCCTTAACTATTAAGAAGAGACAGAGTTAGGTAGATTTTTCTTTTCCAAAAAAAAAGATAGTATAGCTGATAAATAATAAGGAAGAAACAATAAATAGGATAATAAGAATAAATTAAGAGGATGATTAATTGGTTATGACCTTATGCAGCTTATAATAATAAAGGTAAAAACTACTATTAAATAGCAAAGAAAATCTGTGTCATAGGCGGGGTGATTATACCCAAAGGATAAGTTCTGGTTTAAGATAATGAGTGTAGTTTTAATTCAACACAAAATTTTTATGGGCTTGAAAAATTACCCATTTCTCAGTTCAGGTGGGAGAAAGAATTAGGTGCTTATGAAATCATTAATAATGGTGATATGAAATTGGAACAATTATAACAAAGCAAACATTTATCCAGGTCCTAGGCTTATGACAACTACATTTTTAGATACTTCATTATAGAATTTTATATAATACATAAAGATTTAATATATGGCACAGGAAACTTCATTATCAGCTAAGTGCCTGTTATGCATATGGCAAGAACATTACTCATAAACCCTGGCTTAAAATTTACCTATGTTTATTTATACTTGACAGGAAAAAAATTTTTAAATGTGCCCTTGAATATAAAGCTAGATTCTCAGTTCAAAAGAGGCATTAATTGGCATGGACAAAATATGACACATAATGAAAATAAAATATTAAATCCATCATATTCTATGTATTCTGCTTTGTGTCCATGTAAATTTTCATCCTGAATATTAAGAGACGTCTAGCTATACTTGAATATTAATATGAAATGAAAAAGATATCAACCAGTTAGTTCTTCTTTTGCAGTGTTGCCAACAACTTCAATAAAAGGCTAAACAACGTTTTAAAACTTGACCAGTAATTTAAATATTTAACTCAGTTAATCATAAATATTTTTAGCCTCAATTTGATTTATTTTTAATTAAAATATTTTAGAATTTATAAGGCACAGCCTAAAGAATGCATACGCGTGCGTGCGCGCACACACACACACACACACGCCTTTCAGCATTTTTTATTTGGAAATTAGAATCTATAAGTAACCTTCATAAGAGGAAGATAATAATGGTTAAGAACTCATGCACATCTGAGCTGTTATAGGTAAAACTAATGTGTAATGTATTTGCATGCAAGTGTAGGAATCATTTTATCTATGTTATTACCTTTTGGGAGATATACTTTCAAACTTACTCATCCTGGAAATTACTCATCTCACTAAGTGAAGATGGTTTAAAATTCATATCCACCTATTGCCTTAGCATAAGCAACAGTCGTTTCATACAGTAGGTACATGGCCAAAACATCAAGAAACACAGAGAAGACGAAGCAGAAAGTGTGTCTGCAGAAAGGGACAAAAACTTCTCAAGATGTCAGCCAAGGAAATTATTACATGCTATGTACTTTGTAAAGTATATTGAATCATAAAGAATTAAAATTACAGTGCTATTTAAAGAAGTATTTTTAAAAAAGAAATTGTGTGAAAATATTAATAAGGACCTTACTGCAAAAAATGTAGAAAGGCAAGCAATAAAAATGATTTGGCCATATAGAAAAGTATCATGGGACTTTGAATAGCATGACCAAGAACAGCAATACAGGCCTAACTAGAGGAAAGAAGAAATTTGAAATCAAAATGAGAAACTAGCCATCACTGCTAGCTCTATTTACGTATCTATAAATCTCTATATCTATCTATTATCTATCTCTCTATTTGTTTATCTGGACAAACTTAAAAATGCTGAATCTTTGTAGTAATTTAAGAAATAATTAATGCCATATCTCAAGGTATGCAAAGCTCAGAAGCGGTCTGGGTGAGCATGGGTGTGGGAGACTGCTTGGCCCTGTTGTGGGCACCCTTGCCATTGTCCTTAGCCTATCAAAGACAGGCACTCCTATTTCGTGTCAGAGGCTCTGCTTCATTAGTGATCACAAAGCAAATGATGATGACACAATCAGAAGTGTCAGATGACAGGCACTTATGCAGCCACCCTTCCACGAATGATTCCCTATTTTCTTCTTGTTGCCTGATCTCCTACTGGATAAAGTCTATAACTTCCTGGCTCCTCATACGTTCCAAATACCATCACAGGTAATGACTTCAATGGCCATAAATGAGAATGACCCTTGATGTCAGGCACTTTGCTGAATATTAGAGATAAAATAAAAGGGTACTATCTCTGACCTCAGGAATCTTTAAAGATCACGGAGAGATGCATATAAGCAGGGTAGCACAAGTGAGTGTGAATCACTGGAGTGAGTTAGAGTGAGTCAGACAACCTGTGTTTGAACACCAGCTCTATTACTTTTCGGCTCCATGACCTTGGGCGTTACTTACCCCTTTCCAAGCTTTGTTTTCCATACCTGTAAAATGGAAATATTAATAGTTCAGATGTTTGAAGGCTAATTTAAAGCAGTAAATGGGAAACTCATATAAAATATTCAGAAGAGTCTTGGCATATATTAATTCAGTATATGACATTATTTTAATTATTATTAGTGGGAGTAGGTATAAGTGATATGTGATATATTAGAAAGGCATTGGGCTCAGATGATAGGGATGATTTCTGGGGGAAGTGACTAGCTGAGGGAAAAAGTAAGTCGGTGAAGTAGAGGAATAAGAGAGGGGATGGAACACACAATAAGACAGAACCTAAGCAGAGAGAGAGTCAGGATGTTCAAACATGTCAAAAATCTTATAAGAAGCACAAAGCATTAGGAACCTGAAAGTTGTTCAATATGACTGGAGTTTAGACTTAAAAATCCAACAATGGAAGTACATAAAATAAAAATTTTTGAAATGTACCCAGGGTCTACATTATTTATTTCTGCAAGCCTAATTAAGGAAACCATAGTTAATTATAAGTAGTTCTTATTCTGCATTGTGTATTTAACAATTTCATAGTAATTATTTTGTTGTTTTAAGGTTATGAGATTATTAATGAAAGAAACTTCTGTGTTTGACATGTTTACTGTGCTTTATGTACACAAAAGATTATGCATAGACTATATCAGGCTTGAGAAAAATTACAAAAAAAATCAGTTAAGTAATTCTGTCACACATATGTACATTTATGTGTTATAAATACTTATCATTTTTATATATAAATGTACATACATAGATACAGTCCAGGAAAGGAATTTTAGAAGGATTGTGATTCTAATTTTATAAGCAAAGAAGTTGGAATTCAAACAAGTTAAATAATTTGCCCAGGGTAATTTAGCTTGCAAATGATAGACTCAGCATTTTAATCCAATATTCTTTCTGTTACACAGTTCAAAATGCCAGTTGAAAGGTATCTACAGAATTCTAGTTGAAAGATATCTATACTTCTCCCATTTATTTTATTTTTATTCAACTTAATTAATTTTTGAATAGGTAATGTGTAAAATGAATTTAAAAATACTACAGGCTCTATTTACATTCTGAAATATATCTGCCTCCTAACCTTGCAATTCCCCTTCCTTGAGACAAGCCCACGTTCTGTAGAGACTGCTCCTTGTGCAGTTTATCTCTTGGGCTCTATTATCTTAATTAAAATTGCTAGAGAAAAATATAAATAGTAGGCTTCTAGTTTTATGACAACTGCTTTTTCATTCAAAACCTCGTGTTTCCTTTCTGGCTGCCCCATCTCTAATATTTTCTCCCACTGCAGTTTGTCTGTTACACAATTATTCACAAAGGCTGTGTAGGAAGCCTGTTTACTAGCCCTGTTTACCAAGCAGTTGTGTGAATTTGGGCAAGTACTTCACCTTTTTTGTTCTATAAATTGTCTGCTGGTTGGAATAGCATGTCTTACATTCCTTCTGGCCTGTGGTCTGTAGTTCTTTGAAAGCTTCATCATCATAAATCAATTTCATTGTACCATTTCCCTCTCCAAACTGAAATTGCTCTTTGTTAGTGTCTCAAAAAGATCTTACCTCTGCAAACAATTTTTATTGTCTTATTTCTTGTTAATCCCTCTGATATCCCTTCCACTTAAGCCAGACGAATTGGGTTCTAGTCTATGGCCATCTTTCCTGCTTATGCTGCCAAGTTCCCAGAACTAAACCACTTTTTATTTGCCAATACATGCCTTCTACTTATGTTAAAATTTAATAGTGATTTAGCTTTTCACAGAAAAGAATTTTACTGATTTCTCGGCCCTTACTTTAGTGCTTTCCTCATTAAAAACAACAAACAACAGAAAAATAAAACAGCATTTGTCCTGTCAATAAATCACTATTAATTTATTTTGTCTATACTTCTGACATTCTAAGCATATACAAGGAAACGTGTAAGCCAAAATGAAGCCTCCATGAGAGTAGAAATTGTCTTGTTTGCTTATTTATCCCAAGTTCATAGAGCACAGTCTGAGACAGGACACATTCCATAAATATTTGATTAATGAATAAAACATCCTTTTTATTTCATTTCTTTATTATTTTATTTTATTTTATTTTTGCTAAATAAGAGAATAATACATAAGAATAATAATAAGAGAATGTAGATAGCATTTTATTTTCACTAAGGAAAATTGTTGTGATCTGTCCGTACAGGCTAATTCAGAATTGTAGAAACAATATTGTATTCCAGTGCTGTTATCTGGCATATTATCAGATAAATTTTATACAAAATGCCATTGCAAGCAATGCTAATGTCCTACATGAGTGAATAAATTCATGAAGTGTATTCCTGCCAATGGAGTCCACAGGACCAAGTACACATAAATTCTAATTGGTCTGTGTTCCAATACTCAGTAGAGGATATCTCATGTCGCACCTTGACCAGAAGTATATGTGAGTTTTTGTTTCTAAACTCCCTCAACATCCATTTTGTTATCAAACTTTTCTTTTATATTTGCCAATCAGAGTGATTTAAAAAAATGGTTTCCAAGATGAAGTTTTAGGCTTTATTCTCTTATCATGGTTGAAGCTGCTATGTGTCACCTAAGGGCTGTTTTTAGCTCCTCTTATGTTCTCTCCCTATTCATTCCGTATGTCCATTTATCCAATGGGAGTTTTGATGTTTTGTTATTGATTTTAGTGCCTTCTTTATATATAGTTAAAGCATTCGTTTTGTTGTTGTTGTTGTTGTTGTTTTTGTTTTTTTTTTCTGAGATGGACCCTCTCTCTGTCTTCTAGGCTGGAGTACAGTGGCGCGATCTCGGCTCACTGCAACCTCCGCTTCCCTGGTTCAAGCAGTTTTACTGCCTCAGATTCCTGAGTAGCTGGGATTACAGGCACCCGCCACCATGCCCAGCTAATTTTTATATTATTAGTAGAGACGAGGTTTCACCATGTTGATCAGGCTGGTCTCAAACTCCTGATCTCATGATCTGCCCGCCTCGGCCTCCCAAAGTGCTGGGATTGCAGGCATGAGCCACCACGCCCGGCCAAGCATTAATTCTTACTCTGTGATTTCAATTACTAATTAATTATTTTTTTCTCAGTTTGTCATTTATATTTTGATTTCTTTTCCACTGGTGCTTGTTTTAACGCAGTTTATATAGCAATATTTATGTCATTACCCATTTCTACATTATTAAAAACAATTTTCTGTGTGTTCTCTTTACACTTGTATAGTTCCTTTTAAATTTGAAGTCTTTTTTCTCATAATTCTTGTTGTGTAAATTGCATCATTCAAGTTCTTTTTCTTTTTTTTTTTTTGGTTTTTGCTATCTGAAATTCTTTTTTTTAAATTTTATTATTATTATTATACTTTAAATTTTAAGGTACATGTGTACAACGTGCAGGTTTGTTAAATATGTCTACATGTGCCATGTTGGTGTGCTGCACCCATTAACTCCTCATTTAGCATTAGGTATATCTCCTAATGCTATCCCTCCCCCCTCCCCCCACCTCAAGTTGTTTTTCATTTCTCACAGAGTCGATTCAATTGTATCAGTGTCATTTGCCAATACTGATTCAGAGGCCATCTTTATCATGTACTAATTTTTAATATTTATTTTGGACTCTTGACTTTTCATTTATCTATATATATATATTCAGGCTTCAAACCACAGTGCTCCATTGATGATGTTATATAATATTTTTGAATATAGGAGCAGAGGATTTAGTTTATCAAATTAGTCTCCTTTTTTTGTTTTTATTTATTTACTTTTTTGAGGCAGGGTCTCCTTCTTTTGCCCAGCCTGGAGTGCAGTGGCAAGAACACAACTCACTGTAGCCTACATTATTCTCTTTTAATTTAGACTTTTCTTGACTATACTTCCTTGCCATTTTTCCTTCCAAATGAGTTTTAGAACAGTTCTGTGCTTTACTTTTTAAAAAAGAACTGTTCGTATTTTTATTAAAACCAAGCTACAATAGAAGATTAATTTGGGAGAATTCATATTTTTATAATGTTGGGTCTTTTAATCCAAAAATGTGGTAAACCTTTTTGTTTATTTACATTTTGGGTTTTTGTTGCTGTTGTTTCTATTTTTCTTTTTTGTGCCTGATAACATTCCATAGCTTTTTTCACATAGCTTTTACATATTTATTGTTAAGGTGATACCTAGATATTACATTATTTTTGTTGTTATAAATGGAGTCTCTTTTAATCATATCTCCTACTACTGTTTCTGTGCATCATTCCTTGTATAATTGTGTACTTTTTACTTTACTAAGATTAACGTTATTTGGAGTACAGAGTTTTTAATGTCATAGTGCAACTCAACTTTTATCAATGAAAGTGCTTTTCCTCACGTCACTGAATGTTTTTCACCAGAAATGTAATCTTCTCTGACAATAAGTTTGAAGTTTTTGATTGCCTTTTGCTGGAAAACCTGAAAGTCTTTCTCTTTTATTTTAATGTTGTGAGTTCCATGGTTTGTTATTTGGCTTAGGTGGCAAAAATTTAGATTTGTTTTGTGATTAAAAACTATAACCTTTTATTCTCAGAGTTGAGTTTAGCTCTTTTATACTCATTGACATGATGAGACAGTCATCAATAAAACCATCGGTAGTGGAATCATCCTATTTTCATAGTTGCAAATAAATTTCCCTTAGATTTTTCCCAACCCATTCCTGCTCCTCACCTTGGAGAATGGTGCCCTGTATTCTTTTTGTTATTCACTGTTTTGTCAATTTTAGTTTTGGGGATTTAGCATTTAGGAATCTCCTTTCTAGTTTCATTATGGATGAAGATCATGTATGTTCTTCCCATTTTTCTGTTTGTTTTTAAGTAATCTTTAAGCAGCAAGAAAATGAGGTATTTTTCTGCCATTTAAAACCTGGAATTTCAAAGTTAACTCTTACATTTCTTGTAACTCCAATCAAAAATTATTAAAGAGATACTTTGAAATATAGTAATTTAGATAAATTAGTATATTACCATATTTAAATCTAAATAAGGCCTGGGTCAATTATTGTTTTTCTGATTAGAGATTATGTTAAATCTGTGCAATAATAGATTAATGGGTGACAAAGTAAGTTTCTTAAAATAGAAAGTCAATCAAGGGTAATTTACAACATATTATTGGGGGAAGCTAAATGTGAATGTTGTAAAAAAAATCTATTCTTCATAATTAAAAACTTTTATGAAATGTCAAATAAAATAAAGTATAATAAAAATAGCACAAAGTATGAAGAATATTAGGTCTTTGGAATTACTTTTTAATTTTCTCAACTTTGTAGAAATATAAAATTCAAAACAAATTTTTGACATGAAATATATAAGAATTTTAACTTATATGGAGTACATGATAATAAAATTAAGAGGATATAATAAAATAAGAAAACACTGACTAAGTTTTAAAATCTGTAATTATCAAGACCTGGCATAAAATTCACATGAAAAGAAGCAATTTAAAAATATAAATATATAAGTAATTAATAATATAAGAATTTGATATTAGAGAATACAAACCTAAACAACTTTAATACGTCACATTTTAACTGTTGAATTGACAAAGTCATTAAAAATTGTAGTTTACGTATATCATGGTAAATTAATGCATTCTTCAGTGAAATAATTTAACAACACAATATCTGTATCCTTACACACAAGTATCTTTTTTTTTGAGATGGAGTCTCGCTCTGTTGCCCAGGCTGGGGTGCAGTGGCACTATCTTGGCTCACTGCAACCTCTGCCTCCCAGATTCAAGCGATCCTCCTTCCTCAGCCTCTTGAGTAGCTGGGATTACAGGCACTGCCACCATGTCCAGCTAATTTTTTGTATTTTTTAGTAGAGACGGGTTTTCGCCATGTTGGCCAGGCTGGTCTTGAACTCCTGACCTCAGGTGATCCACCTGCCTTGGCCTCCCAAAGTGCTGGGATTACAGGCGTGAGCCACCACACCCAGGCAACATGCAAGTATCTTATTTCTGAAATATATTCCAAAGATACGCTAAATATATTTTAAATATTATATAAATATTTTAAGGAAACATTTGTTAAGCATATTTAATTCCCAAGGGTAGGAGATAAAAAAGATACTTAAGACATGTTTCCTGCTAACAAAAAATACAAACTCAAATTTGCAGAAAAACATATTAAATAATATCACATTGCCAGATAATAAATATAAAGTTACATAATGGGAACACACACACTATGAACATCTAATTAAAATTGAACTCATAGAGAAACAGATGTCATTAAATATTGTCTCTTAATTTTATCCCTAAAATTAAAAAAAGATTAGCACTGAACAGAATACGGAAATGAGGCTGAGCACACTCAAGGATCAAAGAATATTATAATGTTAGTCAAGGAAATTAGGTAACAGTTCATTTAAGGAAAATTCAAGAATTAAATACAGCCAAAGTAAACAGTGATATATGAATGTAGAGAAAGATGAATCTGGAAATATTGTCAAAGTCCAGATTATAAAAGATTTTGTTTATCTCGGAAAAAATTTGAGAATTTATTTTGAAGATGATGGAAATTCTTTTGTTAGTTTTTAAGTTATGGGGGTATCATAATGAGATTTGGACTTTTGAAAAGTTTGTTTAGCACAATGCTCTAAACAAGAGGATGTGGTTACTCAATGAAAAGTAACTAAAAAGAGCCCTAAGGGACCCAAATAGTAGTACATACACACATTTTTGTCTGGGAGCTTGTCATGTTATGGGAAATATATTTCCCCACACCATATATGTTCATGATTGTAGAACCAGGTGTTAGCTGGGAAAGCATGTAACCCGTAATGCATGCCAAATGCATTATGGTATGCAACTCAAGTGAAGAAACTTCTGCTTCTCTTTGTGCTGCACCTTAAGAGATTCCTGCCTCATAAGCTTGGAAACTTTTAGTGGTGATTATTTCTCATAGTCTCAAATATGGACTGGAAACTATCAAATCTATTTACTTATATGAGGATGCAATTAAGTAAAACTAAAAAGAGACATAGAGCATTCTTAAAACATGATACAATGAACTAACATGGAACTAACCACAAATACAGAGACATCTTGAAGAAATTATATCATCTTGTAAATAAATAAGATTTAACACAAACATGATTATACAACTTTTTTTTTCTAAAGGCAGAAATTGTTTAAAAATATTCTTTAGGAAAGCAATCACACAAAGCCTTTTGATTACAGCAGCATGTTAAGAAAACTTCTATACAGAAGCCATGTGTGATATAGGGCAACAGAATGGTAAACCAACGACCACCATAGAGAGGTTATTATTACCTATAGGAGGGAAAAATTCTCAGTCACGAAAATATAAATCTCTTAACCAGCAGACAGTGTTTTCTAGAAGTAACAAATAACCTACCAAACAAAAAACATGTATCACTTTAGTAATGAATATTGTCACTGAAATGAAAGAAGAGAAACAAAGATACAAAGCCATAAGTAGCCACTACTAAACACCCCAAAACTGAGAAGAAAATACAATGCATCCTTACGGAAGTAAGGAACAAAATGAACACCAAGAGGGCAGAATAAAAAAAAAAAGGATTAATAGCTTTAGATTCAGGAAGAAATGTGGTACTTTAAAAGAAGGAAAAAAAGGGTCAGTAGACAAATTAAATGAACAATTAAAGTTTTTGTTCTAAGATACCTGTAATGATTTGGTTAATATTTACCAACTAACCAAATGGCCAAAATTGACTGATAAATTTTCGCTTTATTGGATTGACTTAGAGTAAACTCTTTTAAATACATTTAATAGACTATATTTGCATTATTAAGATGATCAAAATCAAGACAGCCTATTGATTCATTATATCATCATCTCTTAGGATGGATCAAATATAGTGAGTGATATATTAGAATTTTAAACATAAATTTAGGATCAAAAAATGTGTACTTAAATTCTAGAACCATTATTTCACAGCTTAAATGAAGCTGTAAAATGTGCCATCTGCTCAGTCTGCATTACATGTTAAAATGCATCATGTAAGTGATCTGTGAAAATACAATGTATGCCATAACCCATGACTGTTTGAGAGAAGGAAGAAGGGCAATTACAGTAACAATGATGCCATAAAATAATTTACATAAAAATTATCATGAAATATGAATATAAACCAGATTATTTTTTCTAAGAACACTGAAAAAAGTGGCGTGCGAATATAGTTCAAACTCTCTGCATCCCAAGAGCTAGTGTTTAATTTGCTCTTGGCATTTAAAAATATACATACTATCCTCAGGATAGAAAGTTGTCAGTGTTCAAGTTAGAGCTAGGCAGTCCATATTTTCAAGCTCCAATCAACATATACCAGATTTAGTTGTACTTGAAAATCTAGTTTCAAATTTTGAAATCATTTTTTATATTTTATTTTATTAACTTTTATCTAAAAGAAATAGTATACTCTATGTAATTAGAATAACACTAATTTTCGCTCAATTTTATTCTTGGCAAAAAATATAAATAAAATAAGGCCTCCGAGTGGACACAAAACAAATTATTTCATTCGTTCAATAAATACTAATTGAGCATCTAAAATGTACCAGACATTCTGAGGCAAAGGAAATAAAGCACAGTTGTACAGTATTTGTGCCATGGAATTTACATTATACTGTATTTGGGGGAGAGAAAAATACTTAGCAAACATGTCATACACCAAGTAGTTGATCTGTACTGTGAAGTAAAACAAGACAAGGAGACAGAGGGTGATGCGGTAGGAAGTTCAATAATGAAAGAAAGTTCAGGGCAGACAGAAATTCCACAAGTAATTATTGATTTCCAACGTAGTGTAATACCCCCTTGACCATGGTATCATGGAAATAGTGTTTGTAATCTAGTTTTAAGGACAAGATATACACACAAAAAGATATTTGTTATAACAAGAGGCTGAATACACTCAGTGACAAAATTTCACAGATGAGGCCAGGCACAGTGGCTCACGCCTGTAACCCCAGCACTTTGGGAGGCTGAGGCTGGGGGATTGCTTGAGCCCAGAAGTTAAGACCAGCCTGGGCAAAATGGCCAAATCCTATCTCTAAGAAAAATACTGAAGTTAGCCAGGCATGGTGGCGCACACCTATGGGCCCAGCTACTCAGAAGTCTAAGGTGGGAGGGTCACGTGAGCCCGGGAGGTCGAGGCTGCAGTGAGCTGAGATCGAGCCACTGCACTCCAGCCTGGGTGACAGAACAATACTTGGCCTCCAAAAAGATTTCACAGACTACAAGAGCTATAGCATTTCTACAGGATAGAGAACTTTCTTCCATCTTAGATGTCTCAGGAGAACTTCTGAGTCTTTGAGGAGTCACTCTCAGAAGACATGACCTATGTCTTGTTTACCATCAAAGCTCAAGACAAGCACCTATCACTTACAAGGTACTCAAAGGAATTTTGTTGAATGAATGAATAAATGAATAAGAGAAGTGGGAGCATACCTTTAAGGATGCATTGTGTTAGGTCAAAAGGAAGTATAGTAAATTATACCTGGTAGAACAACATAAAAGTTGTGGAGGGCAGATGGTAGGTAAAATGGATGTTATATATGTGGAAAGCAGTTAGATAAATTACGTAAAGGGTTACTGTGGTATTCAGTGACATCCATGATCTGATTTTTAAGTGTTATTAGTAAATTGATAAATACAAAGAAGTTCAAAATAAATCTATGTGATTTGAATTTTATCTAGTATTTTTATGGACAAAGCATGTAGATGAAAATATTTTAAATTAAATAGTACCTTTTTCTTAGTTTTACAATAAATATATAATACAACCTTAAGTGTTTTAGTTTTACAATAAATATATAATACAACCTTGTTTATTGTTAAATTCTGTAAATCTGATATGCTCCCTGTATATCATTTTAAGTTGATTAAAACTTAGTAACAAAAGTGAAGAATCAAACAAATCACACTCCTTGCATTATCTTGGACTACTTTCTATTTACTCCTGACAAAAACACATTTTTAAAAGATGCATTTTTTACTTATAATAAAGCAGAAATATTACTTATAGTTTATAACATTTATGAGCATAAGTCTTTCTCATTTAAAATTAATCTTTCATTGAATTTATATTATCTTTATGTTTTAGCTTGTATTGTGTAATTGAGCCATTACAAAATATATTTATTTAGATTAACCAAGCATCATTATATATACTTGTAATAAAAATTAATAAATGCAAACTTTAGTATTTTAGTATTGACTTTACTAAACCAATTTTATTTAAAGGAAAATCTTCTAAAATAATTCAAATATATTTGATGACAGCCATTATAATGTTTGAAATTAGATGTTCTTAATATATTGGCAAAATAACAATGATTAAAATGTGCATATGTGTTCAGAGTCTGAAAATTTTGCCAGCTGTCACTCAAAATATATCCAATAAGCCTATTGTGGCTACAATATTTTAAATTAGGTTTCTTAAACACTAGACCAGAATAATATAAAATGAAACATTAGTCAGAATGGTTCTTCATTTAGAGATGAGAAGGCTTCACTGTCCAAACTTTACAAATAACTTAGCAGATTTGGCTTAAAGAACACAATGGGTGAGTCTACATTTGTGAAATTCTCTGGTGCCTGTTGTGTAACTAAGTAGTGGAGTATTCTAGCTAACTTTAGTTCTGCCTTGCAAAGAAGTGCACAACTAGGAATTACAGTATATCTGGTACTTTGGGGAAATTTCAAGGAAAATTATTCTCTGTATTTTAACTGACAAGGAAAAATAAAGACTGTCATCGGAATGTCATGCTAGATTGGAAGTATCTATTGTTCCACACGCAGACAAGGCAAGCTAGTCGTGGTGTTAAAGACACTTAATCTCTGCAGGAGACTGTGTTCTTTCTCTTTGTGCTATAAATTATTTTACATTTTCTATAAATCCCGGCATTTATGAGCTCTAAAATGAACATCTTCAAGACTACACTACTTTCAGCTAAGACAATCATCAGAGCTTAAGAACATTAAATAAATGAATATAACTTCATGCAATTTTTGAAAATTGTGCTTTTTAATGTGAAATATTTATAAGTGATTTTGACAAGGACATTTTTTAAAGTAAGAAATGTTAATTATGTCTTAAACAAAATGTCTTAGAATATGGTAGTCAAATAATATATATTCATCTATTTGTAATCAATAGCATTAAGGAAGAACAATCTAGCTAGCCAATGTCCCAAATAAAAACAAATAAAAAAAAAAGCAAACTAAATGATGTGGTGCAATCACTGCTTTGAAATACAACATGTTACTTATTTGTGTCCAATATAACATATAAGAACACAGATTATTTTTTATGAGGAATACAATAAATTATACCTGTTTCAATTATACCTGTTTTAAAAATTATACCTGTTTTAAAACATTTATAATAGTAAAATGACAGTAGATGGGTCAAAGTACTAACTTATTGCAGAGCTAAAACTCTAAGTTAGAATAATTTTTTTAAAAATGCTATTCAGTACATAAAATTCTTACACATTTTGCATTAAAATACAACTATGGACAAAGAAAAGTTGTTTACTAAACCCAGAAGAACAACAGCCCTTAAATTAATTTGCCCTATATAATTTTATTAGATTATATTACTAATTTAATTTGTCCTATGCAAAAAATCATTGGTTTTAATCATTCAAAATACAAAATGTGCAAGAGCTTTCTGTATTGCTAAAATTAGAATTTAAAAATGTACCTGAAGATTTCATATTTTATTTGAATAAAATGACATTACCAAAAATAATAGCCAGAATCTGAATATAATTGAAACAAGGTATTATTTTTTGAATGTATTGAATTTTGCCATTATGTCTTTTACTGAGTATAAAAAAGAATGACTGAGAAATAATATGTAAATGCTTGTAATCATTGATAAGATGTCAAAATGTCATAGGTACTGAGAAGGTAATGACAGAGAGTAGGAAAAAAATGGATCAAATCTCAGATTTGCTACTTAAAGATTAAAATCCTGAAAGTTTTTGTTGAACATGAATCTGCCTCTTACAGTTTTGAAAGCATTTGACATTTTCTATGACTTGAAGTGCATCAACATTTTTAAATTATTGCTCCCCAAAGAAATTACATATATGATTTTCGTACGTGAAACACTATCTTTGTGTATGACCAAAACATATTGCTACATAAACTTAATACTTTCAATATACAAAAGTAAGTTCCAGAATGAAGAAAATGGGGAGAATTCGTATTCAAAGTCTACTATTAACATTTCTAAGAATGCTAAATATTTTATTCTTTTAATACAGAAAGGAGTTCTCTAAATTTTGTAATTAAAACCCACTGACCCAAAGTTCAGGTACATTATATTAGATACTAAAGATTAATTAAGAGATTATATCATGAACAGCAGGGGTTATTTTGAAAAACTTATATTTGTATTCACATATCTAATTTTTAGTAGTAATTTCTAATGTCAAATAAAAAACCAAAACCAAAACAAAAACCCTCTTTACATTTTTACTAAATACTCTTTTCAGTAACTACTCAGTTTTACAGATTTGAATTAATCAAGTTATTTTTATGTTTGAAATTTGAAAGTTTATTTTTTTTCCATACAATCTTTTGAACAAAATCCCATAAAATCATAAAAACCCTAGAAGAAAACCTAGGCAATATCATTCAGGGCATAGGCATGGGCAAAGACTTCATGACTAAAACACCAAAAGCAATGGCAACAAAAGCCAAAATTGACAGATTGGATCTAAAAGAGCTTCTGAACAGCAAAATAAACTATCGTCACAATGAACAGACAACCTACAGAATGGGAGAAAATGTTTGCAATCTATCCATCTGACAAAGGGCTAATATCCAGAATCTACAAAGAACTTATACAAATTTGCAAGAAAAATACAAACAACACCATCAAAAAGTGGGCGAAGGATATGAACACACACTTCTCAAAAGAAGACATTTGTGTGGCCAACAAACATATGAAAAAAAGCTCATCATCACTGGTCATTAGAGAAATGCATATCAAAACCACAATGAGATGCCATCTCACTCCAGTTAGAATGGCAATCATTAAAAAGTCAGGAAACAACAGATGCTGGAGAGGATTTGGAGAAATAGGAATGCTTTTACACTGTTGGTGGGAGTGTAAATTAGTTCAACCATTGTGGAAGACAGTGTAGTGATTCCTCAAGGATCTAGAACCAGAAATACCATTTGACCCAGCAATCCCATTACTGGGTATATACTCAAAGGTTTATAAATCATTTTGCTATAAAGACACATGCACACGTATGTTTATTGTGGCACTGTTCACAATAACGAAGACTTAGAACCAACCCAAATGCCCATCAGTGATGGACTGGATAAAGAAAATGTGGCACATACACACCATGGAATACTATGCAGCCATAAAAAAGGGTGAGTTCATGTCCTTTGCAGGGACAGAGATGAAGCTGGAAACCATCATTCTCAGCTAACTAACACAGGAACAGAAAACTAAACACTGCATGTTGTCACTTATAAGTGGGAGTTGAACAATGAGAACACATGGACATGGTGAGGGGAATATCACACACCAGGGCCTGTTGTGGAGTGGGGGCCTAGGTGAGGGATAGCATTAAGAGAAATACCTAATGTAGATGACAGGTTAATGGGTGCAGCAAACCACCATGGCAAGTGTATACCTATGTAACAAACCTGCACATTCTGCACATGTATCCCAGAACTTAAAGTATAATAAAATAACTTAAAAAAATTTAAGAGGTAATGTTTTAATATGCAAATAGACCTACATCCTTTATATTTTTGACCTTTAGAAATTAATGTGAATTTTTTGTTACTTTAAATCTTCCTTTTGTGTAATAATTAGTTTTGTACCAACTAATCTCCTGGTATATGGACCAGAGAAGAAAAAGTGCTATCCATGTATTTAGAATAATACACAGAGAAGCCAAATACTTGCATGTTGATTCATTCATTTATTCATCAGTCAAAACATGTTTTATAAGTATCTATTCTATATATCAGACATTGTCCTGTCTTCAAGAAAAGAAAAATAAATAAGGCAAGTTGTTTATCCAGAAAAGCTGTGGTGCAGAGTGGAAAATTTAGGTATGAAAACAAGTTACAATAATACTGTGTAAGTGTAAATAAGCCATGTTACATTAGAGAAATGCATACAATAAAGTCATAGCATTGAGATTGTTCTTGACTGCCAAGAAAACAACTCAGCTTTAGTCAGTGGAATAATTCTACCAAAATGGAGATGTCCAGCATAAGGAAAATTTATTGTAGATGTTACACAGTAATACCAGCAATAAGATTCACCATACTTTACCAAGTGTTCTCTGTGTGTTAAATTATCTTCTAGGCAATTTAAATGTATCCTCATAACTCTATGAGTTAGCTACTCTTACTAAATTCTTTTTCCTGTTACAGAAACAGTAGCACAGAAACATTTTGTATCTTCACCATGGTAACACAGATAGTAAAAGGTAGAGCTGAGATTGGAACCCAAGCAATCTGGCTACAGAGCCCATGTGTTTAACTAATACACAATACAGAGGAATTGTATCCATTCTACATAGAAACAGAAAACAAATGAAAATTTTCTTTTGACATCTCATAGTTAGAAGAACCAGATAATGTTTTTTATCAGGAAATTAATGTTTAAGCTTATAGTCTTAGTAAAGATACCTACCACATACTCTCTCAGAGACAAATGCCATTCAATCAACATATATTTATTGAGCACTTAGTATATTCCAGGTATTGTTCTAGGCTCCTGGGATACATCACAAAACAACAGACAGACATTGTTGCCTTTGTGAAACTTAAATTATATAATGCTTACATTCCAGTTAGTTTATATTACAAAATATATTACAAAAGAATGTGGCTGACCATGCTCAAAATGACACAATTTTTCAATTATATAAATATTTTAAAATTGTCTAAGGGGGTTGGAACAGCAAAAGAAATCACAGGCCGGTGCAGAATCTTTCTGAGTAACAATCACTTATATTTACTCATCATTTCCCACAACCTTGAAATAACTGTTAAATTGCATAAACTCAATTGCCACTTCAGTAATTTCATACAGATAAAAAGCATCTTAAAGCTTTGAAGGCACAAGTCTCTGAGCTTCATCCCACAAATACTTGCCCCACAACTCTTTAAAACCATCTTTTATTTATCCCCATCAACTAATCAATCAAGTGTGTTAGTTTCCATGTCTCTACATTTGTAACTTATCTCCTTGTTTCTACTTAGCAGTTGTGCCATTGTCATAAGACCTCAAGAGAGCTCTATCCTAAGCAGATATATCTGGCATGATACGTGTGTGGCACATTATGTAAAAAGATTTATGTGCTTATAGAGCTAAGTAGGTGACCAAATTTTAATAATTGGGCATTAATATGGTTTGTGTACTACAGATTAAAATGAAACTACTGTTCTTAGAAATATTTGTGTTATAATAAGAACTATTTTTTTTTTTTTTGCACTTTAGAAATCAGAAGAACTTATATGAGTTTGTTTGACCCTGGGCTTTCTCTCAGGCAACAAGGTATGCAGACCTCAGGTTGTCCTCCAATAGCAGTATTTATAACTACCCAACCTTAATTCATGCTACTCTTTAGAGCCCTAAGGTGACAATTATTTCTGAATTCCTTAATAATTGGAAGTCTGGTATGATGACAAAACCAGAAGAGCTGTGTGTGTGTTTTTCCTGGCTGCCTGAAGAATCCCTCGTGGCAGATAATAATATGTCACCCTAATCATATTTCCTGTTTCTAAAATGTATTTTCATTAACCCCTATTTTATGTTGTACCCTTCATTCTGACATAATATTTGGTTTGTTTCCACAACAATTTTGAGATACTTTATGGGAGGCTACAGTGTTGGGATGGATTATGCTCTCAGTACACAAAAATGAATACATCTCATTCTACATCATTTGAGGGGAAAAATATTCACCTGGCTTTAAGTGAACTCTTCCCCAAATTTCCAAATATACCAGTAAATCATGGATGAAGAAAAAACATGATGTCATTTGATGCATCAGTAATTTCTTCTAACATATAGGAAAACGCACGAAAGACTCATCCAGAGGTTACTCTCTCTACATAGCATCTAATCTCAGATTGGGTTTTAGGAAAAAAGAAACTTTACAAGCTAATATAAATATTCGTTTAACAGCTAAAGGAAACATAAAGTCCAGAAGCAATTATTTAATGGTATGCATATGCAAGAAAGAGTTGTCAGCAGAAGCATCTAGCACAGAAAGAATGCTCTGTCAGGGAGGTATATGCCAAACAAGCCAACTTAAATTCAGCCAGTCAGCAAACAGGAATATCTGTCAGTTTGCAAGAGAATATTTTGCTTTCCTTGGACAAACAATGCTCTTCTGTTATAAATGACATTACTTAGCTTGACATAACAAGGTGCTTTAAACAAAGGACTCACTTAAAGGAAGAAATATTTATTTGATTAACTTGAAGAAACTGAAACACGGTAAGATTGATATAAAGAGGCAAAAACAATCCCACTTAGAATAGCTAAGTATGAGCAGCAGATTGACATACACAGAAAACATTGCGATAGACAAAGGGGAGAAATGCAGCCTGTGGCTGTCTTAATAATCCAGTTTGACTAACTGCAGGGCCAAATGTAACCAACGGTGGAGAAATCTCATTCTTGGTGGTAAACAAATAAAAATTGAGATAAACTAAAACTTGCTTGTTTAATAGTCCTATAAAATTATCGGCTGGGCATGGTGGCTCATGCCTGTAATCCCAGCACTTTGAGAGGCTGAGGTGGGTGGATCATGAGGTCAAGAGATCGAGACTATCCTGGCCAACGTTGTTAAACCCCATCTCTACTAAAAATACAAAAAATTAGCTGGGCGTGGTGGTGCACACCTGCTGTCCCAGCTACTCGGGAGGCTGAAGCAGGAGAATCACTTGAATCCAGGAGGCTAGGGTTGCAGTGAGCTGAGATTGCACCACCGCAGTCCAGCCTGGCAACAGGGAGAGACTGTCTCAAAAAAAAAAAAAATTACTGTAAAATCAGCACAGATATTTTAAACAACAGAGGTTTCACAGATTTCATCTACTTCAAGTTTATTCTTTATTACTATCAGTAATATTAGTAATTAGCATGTCACGACATCATGCTTGATGTTTTTATGTATAATTCTTACAAGCTTCTCTAATTTAGGGACTGCACTTATCCTCATTTCAGAGCTAAGAAATCTGTTAACAGACGTGGTCAATCGCCAGTGTCATATAGCTAGCAACTTAAACAACCTAGAAGCCTGTGTCTAGACTTCTCACTTTTAATCATCTTATTGGTGAAGATACTTTCAAACTGTTGGAAAAATTATTTTATCATGGTCATCACAAAACTAATATACAAAATTTTAATCATCTCTTTTTTGGAAACTTAATCTTTTAGCTTGATAGAAGCTTTCTCTTCAAGTTTTCTTCTATTTCAGTAAACACCTCTCATTATGAACTGAAGGACAGCTATTGAAATTTGGGAGGTAGCTACAAAAGCCTTTACTTTCTATGAGAGAAGTTTACAGTGATGCTTCACAATCAGTGGGCATTATTTACTGATAAATTATAATGGAATTCCAATAGCATAACATATTTTATTCACATTAAAGTCAAATGAGCTCACTGTGATTAATGTAACTAGAGTGAATGCCAAATAAATTAATAGCAATTAACTACTCATTGTAAGGGTGGCTGATAATTAGTGCTATTACACAAAAAAAGATACATTTTAAGCAATTATCGTCATACATGCATTTGATACCATTGCAACACTGATCAGGATGAGTTCATTTGACAATCATGCAGCCAGAACACATAAGTCCACCAAGTGTCTGTTTTAGGTTTGAGGAAAAAACGATTTTATTAAGGTCTTCCAGTTCTACTTAAATACACATGAAACATAATTATCTTTCCTGAATATATTATTTTAGTAATGTATGATCATAAATGGTATACTTTGGTCTTTTTTAGTGTAAGACTTTTTTATATTTATCAGGCAACATTCACACATTAAGACATTCAAACTAAGCTTAAACTCTAAAATATTTAAAGATTTTATTATTGATTATGTTGCACATTCATTCATAATTCCGCATAGTTTTGGACAATATACTTTAATGATGTGAGAAAATTTCAGAAAACATGAATGTATGTGACATATCTAATAATGGGCACTGCCCCAAAACAAGAATTTAAGGCCAGGCGTGGTGGCTCATGCCTGTAATCCCAGCACTTTGGGAGGCTGAGGTGGGTGGATCATGAGGTCAGGAGTTCAAGAACAGTCTGGCTAACATAGCGAAACCCCGTCTCTACTAAAAATACAAAAAATTAGCCAGGTGTGGTGGTGTGCACCTGTAATCCCAGCTACTCAGGAGGCTAAGGCAGGACAGTAGTGTGAACCTGGGAGGCGGAGGTTGCAATGAGCTGAGATCACGCTCTTGCACTCCAGCTGGGTGACAGTGCAAGACTCCATCTCAAAAAAAAAAAAAAAAGTATAAGGGAATGGGTTATAATTTTGGAAAGAAGTTCTTGCTATCTCTCCCTTTTAACCTTGACAAAGATTTTGTGTTGCATATTTAATTTATCTCTCTGTTACTGTGACCCTTCTGCTTCAGATGATGATTCTTATGCAACAACAAAAGTGATAAGTAAGTGGATCATTGCCATTCCCTCAGAAATAAAATAAAAAAAAAAATTGTTAGGCCGTAAGTATAGCTAGCATCTCTTTGCAATTAGGTATTTTATTTATTGTGGCAAAAAACACATAACATAAAATCTACCATAAAAGTAGATTAAAAATATTGTTGACTATATACAAATTGTTGCATAATAGATCTCTAGAACTTAACTAGGTAACTTTAATTTTACAAAAGTTTTACATGTTCTTTCTTGCATTAATTTATTATATTTTCTTAGTGGAATGTTTATGTTATAAAACCAGCTAGACTGGCCGGGGGCGGTGGCTCAGGCCTGTAATCCCAGCACTTTGGGAGGCCGAGGTGGGCGGATCACGAGGTCAGGAGATCGAGACCATCCTGGCTAACACAGTAAAACCCCGTCTCTACTAAAACTACAGAAAATTAGCCGGGCGTGGTGGCGGGCGCCTGTAGTCCCAGCTACTCGGGAGGCTGAGGCAGGAGAATGGCGTGAACCTAGGAGGCGGAGCTTGCAGTGAGCCGAGATCGGGCCACTGCACTCCAGCCTGGGCGACAGTGCAAGACTCCGTCTCAAAAAAAAAAGAAAAAAAAGAAAACCAGCTAGACTGCAGATTTTAATTAATTCAGCCATGAATCAGGAAAGGCAAGAAGTGAAGTATGGACATCATTTAAAAGATAAAAGTCTTAAGGTTTATAGGGTTTGCATCCATCACAAAGTTCACTTCCATGAGTTCCCACCACAAGTAAAATGCCGCTGTTCCATTTTGCTTTCCACAAGTCATTATTGACAAAGGAAACTACTCAGTGACACCAAACAGACCTGTATTTGCTGAGTAACCTGACTCTTCCGGCACAAAATTATCTGTGAATGTGACATGATCTTCACTACCTCAATCTGAAAACTTCTGGTGTCTTTTAAGCAAGGAATATTCCTAGGAGAATTCTGTACTCACTGAAATGCTCTATTTGCTCTCATTAAATAATGAATTCGTTGGCTCTTGAGCAGAAAAAAGAAGGTTAATAGTTGTATTACTCATTTCCTTGAAAACTTCTTTTGATTAAAAAAAAGTGAAATAAAATATCCCACAGGAAAATTAGATTTTATTTATTGATGTGTTGTAATAGCTGCTGGAGAACGCAATCAGAGTTAACACGTTTAATATTTTTAGAGGAATAGGGAGGGTGGGGATAGAAACTTTAAAAAATTAAATTTCTGGGACTGCCAATGTACAAATCAACCGTATTTGAAAGTTTCTATTTGAAGTAATCAAAGTCAGCTAATTAGTGCTACATTTTCACAGTTTTAAATCACTTCACTCTTAAAAGTACTTAATGACACATAAATAGTGAAGTTCTTAGAACCCTGGTTTGAACATGGGCCCTGGAGTCAGGCTACACGGTCTGGAAGCCAATTCTGCCTCTTTCTAAGGGACCTTAGCCAAAGCTAATTAATTTATCTATGACTCAGTTTCCTCACCTGTAAAATGAGAGAAGGTATAATAGTTGTTCCTACCTCAGAGGCTTTTTATATGCTGAAATATAAACTTGGTTCAGCTGCAAGCACATACCACTCATAAAACATTGTTACTCTTATTACTGGTTGGTTATCTAAACCAGGGGAAAATAAATTGTAGCCCCTGGTCTGGATGTAGCTTAATGCCTGTTTTTTCGTTTTGTTTTGTTTTTGTTTTTTTTTGTCTATAAATTTTATTGAAACACAGCCACACCCATGTTGACAATGTCTGCTTTTAGTCAATGGTTGAGGTGAGTAGATCCAAGGGGATATTATGGCCTAAAAAAATACTGTTTGACATTTACAAAGAAAGTTTGCCAATCCTGGAACTCTGTGGAGGTTGGCGTTGGGTCCCTCTTAATGAAGCTTCAGAGATACTGCCATTAGTCCAAACAATCAAAAGGGGATGCTAGACAGGAAGAAACCTAAATGAATGCAAAGTGCTTAAGATCAGAGTACTCTGAAGAATGTATTAGCATAAAGTACTAAATGTGTAATTTTTATAGTCTCTATTATTCAATGACTTTCAGTTTCATCTAAGAACCTCCTAGCATTCAATCAAGGGTGTAACACTCTGGGAAATTCAGAATTTCTTGGATAATACACATTTTGTCCTTAGCCATGTGAATTTCCTCATGGACTTCTTTCTGACCTGAATGTTCTTCTCACTTACCTATATGTTGCATAGTCAACAGGCACAAGAACCAGGATTAAAACTCACAAAACTCTTTGACTTGTTAAAGTGTGCCCTGGGCTGACAGACAAAATGAACTACCCATGGCTAACTGAGGTGCTAAAAATGAAAACAGAACCAGGTGGCTACGGCTGGATGAGGGAGCATTTACATACTTTTCATTATCAGGAAGATGTAGAGGTGTCACAGGACCTCCCTGTCTACAATCAAGCCAAAGCAGTTCCTATTGTCAATGCCAAGATTAACTGTGTCCCGAACCATACCCCTCTCTCCCACCACTGGCTGTTTGAAAGAAACATCTGACAGAAACTTCTGATTTGGGGTATAGAGACTACCCAATTAGGGATCAACTATTTTGACCAATCACAACTGAACAAGTTTGAAATTTTCATTTGCATAAACAGATCTGCTTGAGAAACTGGATGAGAACTTTCCCTGTTTAAGCCAGCTCCTCCCTTTGTTCTTCAGAGCACAATTTTACTTGAAGTCTGTGCCTCCCTAATCTAGAGACTGTTTTTTATAGAAAATAAGGCTCTCCCTTTTTTCCTCTGCAAATCTCATGGTCTTGGTGATGGGGATGGAATCTGAAGTGACCCCTGTGCTTTTCCCAACACTATCTGGCCCAAGGCATTAGTGCCCACAAGAGCCGTTTGAACTATTATATTCCTGGCTGTGCTGGGAAGGACTTGGGCATAAAATAAAAGTAAAAACCCAAGCCCCCACACCAAGTGAATAGCCCCTCTCTTGACCGTGGAGACCTCAGATAAACTTTAAAAGCTGAGTTTCCAGCCATGACAGAATAGGAGCTCAGGCATGCCTCATTATCCTCCCTCCCTTTTGCAGTTTAGACATAAAAACTGACTGGCATTAATGTTAAAATAGAGCTCTTAAGACTGACAGAATGGACTCTTTAAGGCAATGAAATACCAAACTATAAAGAAGAACTAAGGTCATGCCAGGCAAGGGTTAAGTCACACACCCCGACACTTAAAGAATAAACTATGCTCTCACTGCCACAAGGTTTTTCTTTTTTCCTAGCAGCTAAACAAGGACTGGTCTTGGGATAAACAATGGCGAAACAGTTGTAGCTCACCAACCATTAGACACCGACTAACAGATGCTCCACTTCCCTATTCTAGTAGCTGTAACTACAGCTTTGGTTGGACAGGAGACCGATTTCAGTAACTCTCTCCTGATAAAAAGACCATTCACTATGGGCTGGTTCTGGCCAGTTTGTAGATGCTGAGAACTTGAGTGCATTTGTGTCCTGAAATGACATATTTACATATATTTTTATGTATAGGGCCTAATTGTAATACGTTTAAATGTTAAGCCCCTGCCCCCAAATGAGCATAGGTCATATATCATATGTATGTTTGTTCAATACTCATGTGTCAGGACATATCTCGTCCTATAATCAGTTGAGTATGTATACTTGGCCAGCCCATTTAGCCTAAATCCCTTCCCAAACCCCTCCTTTTTCAAAGTGACTATTTCCAGGTCTCTACTGGAAGCTGCACTTCCTAGACTATCAGGCTAGCCACACTGCAAGCTGTAACCCTTTACAAGAAATAAAGTCTCCTTTTCTAAGCTTATAATTCTTGTGATTTTTAAGTTAACATGGGTAAGCCCTTTTAGATCCAAGATTGCTCATTTTTAGGACAGTGTCTCAGACACTATTTCCTCCAGGAAGCCTGCCCATCTGGCTCCATGGAGTACGCATTTGTGGAGTATGCTCGCACTTTATGATGTATGCTTGCACTTTGCGGGTTACTCTCATGCTTCATGGGATATGCTCACACTTCAGTTTTGCAGGAACACTCACACTTTAGTTGCACTTGAAGAAATGCCTTCAAAAAGTGAATAATATGGGTAACCTAGGTCCTAAGGGAGAGGTCTCTGACCAGCCACCATCAGATATTCCAGCAGCTTGATCTCCAACCAACCAACAACATCTGGTACTCCAGGGGTATTTCAAATTTAAAATGTAAAGATTAAGGCTAGATAAAAACGATCCAAGAGATGCATCTAAATTGAACTATCAATACATGCAATTAAAACAAAGAGGAGTCTGGATTTTTCAAAGATAGAGGCTTTCCTTTAATTAGGACTTTTAAAAAAATATATTTTATTTTTTATTATCATGGGCTCATAATTATTATAAATATATATGAGGTACATGTGATGATATTTTGATACAGGCATACAATGTGTAATAATCAAATCAGGGTAATTGGGTTATCCATTACCTTAAACATTTATCATTCCTTTGGGTTACAAACATTCCAATTCTATTTAGTTGTTTTAAAATATAACAAGTAATTAACTATAGCCATCCTATCATGCTACTGAATACTAGATCTTATTCTATCTAACTGTATTTTTATACCCATAACCATCCCTACTTTATTCTCCCCTCCCCACTACCCTTCTTAGCCTCTGATAAACATTCTACTCACTAGCTCTATCAGTTCAATTTTTAGTTTTCTTTAGCTCCCATGTATGAGTGAGAACAGGCGATAATTGTCTTTCTGTGCCTGGCTTATTTCACTTAACATAATGTCCTCCAGTTCTATCCATATTGTTGCAAATGACAGGATTTCATTTGTTTTTTTTTTATAGCTGAATAATATTCCATTGTGTATAAGTGCACATTTTCTTTATCCATTCATCTTTTGATGGACACTTAGGTTGACTGCATAGCTGGCTATTTTGTTTTTTTTTATTTTTATTTTTTTTTATTATTACACTTTAAGTTTTAGGGTACACGTGCACAATGTGCAGGTTAGTTACATATGTATACATGTGCCATGCTGGTGCGCTGCACCCATTAACCCGTCATTTACCATTAGGTATATCTCTTAATGCTATCCCTCCCCCCTCCCCCAACCCCACAACAGTCCCCAGAGTGTGATGTTCCCCTTCCTGTGTCCATGTGTTCTCATTGTTCAATTCCCATCTGTGAGTGAGAATATGCGGTGTTTGGTTTTTTGTCCTTGCGATAGTTTACTGAGAATGATGATTTCCAATTTCATCCATGTCCCTATGAAGGACGTGAACTCATCATTTTTTATGGCTGCATGGTATTCCATGGTGTATATGTGCCACATTTTCTTAATCCAGTCTATCGTTGTTGGACATTTGGGTTGGTTCCAAGTCTTTGCTATTGTGAATAGTGCCGCAATAAACATACGTGTGCATGTGTCTTTATAGCAGCATGATTTATAATCCTTTGGGTATATACCCAGTAATGGGATGGCTGGGTCAAATGGTATTTCTAGTTCTAGATCCCTGAGGAATCGCCACACTGACTTCCACAATGGTTGAACTAGTTTACAGTCCCACCAACAGTGTAAAAGTGTTCCTATTTCTCCACATCCTCTCCAGCACCTGTTGTTTCCTGACTTTTTAATGATTGCCATTCTAACTGGTGTGAGATAGTATCTCATTGTGGTTTTGATTTGCATTTCTCTGATGGCCATAGCTGGCTATTTTGAATAATGCTGCAATGAACATGGGAGTGCATATATCCTTTTGATATACTGATTTTCTTTCTTTCGGATATATATGCAGCAGTGGAATTCCTGGATCATATGGTAATTATGTTTTCAGGTTTTTCTGAGGAACTCCCATACTGTCCCATAGTGACTGTACTAATTTACATTGCCACCAGCGGTGTACAAGGGTTCCCCTTTCTCCACATTCTCACCAACATTCATTATTACTCTCTTTTGGACAAAAGCCATTTTAACTGGGATCAGATAACAACTCTGTAGTTTTGATTTGCATCTCTCTGATGATTAGGGATGTTGAACATTATTTTGTATAACTGTTGGCCACTTCCTTTAGGAAATGTCTATTCAGATTTTTGCCTATTTTTAATTATATTATTTGTTTTTTTTTACTATAGAGTTGTTTGAAGTCGTTATATATTCAGGTCATTAATCCTTTGTTAGTGGGTAGTTTGCAAATATTTTCTCCAATTCTGTGAGTTAGCTTTTCATTTTGTTTATTGTTTCCTTTACTGGACAGAAGATTTTTAGCTTTATGTGATCTCATATGTCCATTTTTGCTTTGGCTGCCTGAGTTTTGAGGATTTATTCCAGAAATCTTTGCCTAGAACAATGTCCTAGTGTGTTTTATCAGTGTTTTCTTCTAGTAGCTTCATAGCTTCAGATATTAGATTAAGTTTTAAAGACATTTCCATTTGATTATGTAAATGGTGAGGGATTGGGTTCCAATTTTATCCTTCTGCATATGGATATCCAGTTTTCCTAGTAACATTTATTGAAGAGACTTTCCTCAATGTTTGTTCTTGGTCTCTTTGTCAAAGATGAGTTGACTGTAAATGCATGGATTTATTTCTGGGTGCTTTATTCTGTTCTTTTAGTCTGTGTGTTTTTATGCCAGCACCATACTGTTTTGGTTACTATAGCTTCGTAGTATTATTTGAAGTAATGTGATTCTCCAGTTTTGTTGTTTATGCTCAGCATGTCTTTTGGTATTCTGGCTCTTTTGTGCTTTCATATAAATTTTAGAATTATGTTTTCTGTTTCTCTGAAGGATGTCATTGGTATTCTGAGAGAGATTGCATTGAATCTACAGATTACTTTGGGTAGTACAGATATTTTAATAATTATTCTTCCAATCTATGAATATTGAATATCCTTCCTTTTGTGTTCTTTTTTTAAACTTGTGAAGTGTTTTTAATAGCAGGTGTTTTCTATAGTATGTTGCTGGAAATCAAGAGGTTTATTAGCATGATACATGTTCAGAAATGAGTTAGACACTTGAAAAGTGTAAACACACTGATTTAGGAGTGCATATGTTGCAATCTCAAGAGGGCTTAATAGGCCATATGGACTAAATTAATGCTTGCCTCTGGGTAGCAGGTATGCTTGTAAATATAAAATAGTATTAGACATTAGCACCAGTGCAGAACATGCTCAGCATCATAAGATCCAAAACACCAGCACAAGTTTATCCATCATTAAAAAATAATTACCTCCTTCCTAAAATGTCAGAATAGTAGGTAACAGATTAATAAATTCAATCCAAATGAATAACTCTTGTACATACAATTTCTCTTTTAGAAGTATATGTGAGAACCAATTGGCTAAATAGACATGTTTAACACTGAAGATCTCCAATATTTTTTAAACTGGGCATTGCCATACACAGGGGGAACATGACTGAAAATAAAGTGACAAAAGATTCTTAAAACTTTTTAAAAATTCCTTCCCTGTTTATCAATAAATATGGCAAAATAATAAAAGAAAATCCTAGAAAGCCTGTTTTATTCATCATTCTTTCTATGTATGTTTTAATAAGTGATGATGCTCCCATTGAAGGAATCCATTATTAACCTAATTTTCTAATGGAGGAAGAGAGAAAAGATAATTATCACTTTCTGTGGAATAAATACTCATCAACTTAGAACTAAATAATAGCAATCTAGGAAATTCAGAAACAGCAAAGATTTTTGGTTTATATTTCATGGATGGTGCTGCTGTTCCAGCCTTATAAAGTAAAGCTGTCAGCTTTCCAAATTCCAAAAATTAAAATACTATCCCATTTCACCATACCAACTAGTGCCCGTTGGGTCTGTTTAGAACAAGGAAGGGTTACAGAGTTGTCAGTTATGCATGTACTATTTTGATTTCAGGTCCTTTCATACACAGAAATCATACCAAATGGCAAGACACTGATTTTGCATAACAATTTATTACACATTAGCCAAATCAACTTATTTCACCTACCCAGTGTGAGGGGGCAAAAAAACCTTACGTACAAAACGACTTGACTTGACAGGATGTGTTTATTAATAAGTAGCTTAAACAACTTTCACCAATAAGGTGACTAACTTGGCTTTTTAAATGGGAAAGTCACATATTTAAAAAGTAAACATAGTTGAAATTGTAAATCAGTTATAATTTGAACCTAATGAACCATGCAAGCAGCAAGGGTTAATAAACCAATGTGCTTTAAATTTGTTCAAGTACTGATATTTCTGTATACAAAGATTTAGCATATATATTCAACAGCCATCATGAGAAGTAAAAAAAGATTTTTCCCAAAATGAAAATATTAAAACTAAATTAAAATACACATAGTTTTTCACACAAGATAAAATTTGACAAGTGAAAGTGTGTAACACGTCCCAGTTGACCACATGTGAAAATGCAAAGCAGGTATTAAAACTGCTATGTCCAAGATTTAAAACCAGTTTGTAATTGGGGGATCATCTAAATCCTTAATTAAAAAACACAAATGAACTGAAAGCTTTAAACCGGTACACACTGTTCACATCTATATTTCAAATTTAGAAATGCATATTTGCACGCAGCAATAAAAAAGTATTCATGAAGAATGCATCATCTCTGAAAATTATGAAAACATCCCTGCTACCAATATATTTCTAAATACAAAATTGATTACCATATTTTTTTCTTCTGTGTAGCAAGAGAAGTTCATTTTTACAACTGGTAAAATTCAGTCTTTAGGTGTGAATGGTATGAATGACAGTCTTTTTAAAAAAATTTCTTAGTCATTTGGAATCCTTAAGCATGCAAAAGCTTTGAACAGAAAGGTTCACAGACGAACCAGGGTTGTCTTATGGTATCCAGCTAAGCCAGAGCTGGGAATGCCTCTGGATCATCCACATGATGAGCAGAAGCACTTTACTTGTCAGTCCTGCTGCCACAGTTCAGACGTCTGCCACACCCACGTCTACGTTGTCCTCCCTCGCCATCATGTTCTGGGCAGCCAAGTTCTCCAAAATTAATCTTCAACTGAGACATTACATCATTTGCTGGCTTCTGGAAAAGATGGTCCATAACAGAATCTGCAGCATGAGCCTCTTCACTCTGATTTATGAAAAACATATTTCATCTTCCACTGCCCTTCAGCAGCTTCATTTGGTTTTCAGATATTAAATTCCACTTTGCCCACTCCGTATTTTCAATAGCCTTCCGCTCATCCAAAATCATCTCTTTAGGACCCTCTTTCTTTACCTCTTCAACTTCACTCTCCTTATTTTCAGTGTCTGCCACTGGATGTTCTTCACCTACAGATGTTTCCTCAGTCACATTTGATCAATCCAAATCTGTTAATTCATCTTTAACAGTTCCCCAGTAGTGAGGTCTATTACCTCCATGTTTGTCTTTGTGCTTCAGGACAGATCTATCACTTCCACTATGCCTATAAAATTCACATTTGCCATGGGAATCCAATCCATCTCCTCAGCCCATTCCATGTCTGCAGCCCCCTCAACTTCTTCTAAGACCACCACGGCCTCGAATAGGTCAGTCACTAATCAGTCTATCAGCTGAAAATTTGCCTCCACCCTTTTCTTCAAGTGGCTTTTCAAATCTTTGTTCTAGAGGTGATCGTCTTTCTGGTCTTCTATTAATTATTTTTCCTTCAACCTGAAGTTGTTGATCAGGTCTTCTACCAACTCATCTTATTCCTTCTTTCTTAAGCACTATGAGCACCTGTGTCTCCTCTTTCTTGTCAACCACGCCAATGCTGGGGTGCAGTGGTTTCTTGTGGTCTTTCTGGGACTCTTTACACAGCTGTTTGCCTGCCATGTTGGAGGGCCTGAGCTGTGCTCTTAGCCCCAGGGCCCCCAGTGTCACCCCCGCTGCCATTTATTTTTTGTTCTCCCCTGGCTTCAGCACCTCAAAGAGGTCCACTTCATCATCAAACAGCTGGTCAAACTGGTTGGTGACCATGCAGCCAAAGCCTGCCTGTAAGTGTCCAGGCATCATGGTGGCTCAGCGACATATTCCTCCATGGGTTGCAACAGGCTATGCCAAGCCAAGATCTTCTGCTTCAGCTCTTCCTACAAGATCTATTTTTTATGTTCCCTCCAATTTTTTAACTCAGTGTTTTATGATTTTTATTATAAAGGTCTTTTACTTCTTCAATTGAGTTTATTTCTATGTGTTTCACATTATTTATAGCTATTATATATGAGATTCCTTTCTTTTTTTTCTAGGTTGTTTGCTGTTGGCATATATAAATGCTACAGATTTTTGTAAGTTAATTTTGTATCTTGCAACTTTATTGAATTTGTCAGTTCTAATAGTATTTTGGTGGGGTCTTTAGGTTTTTCCAAATATAAGTTTATAACCTTTGCAAAGAAAGATAATTTCACTTCTTTCTTTCCAATTTTGTCGCCCTTCATTTCTTTCTCTTGTCTAATTCCTCTGGCTAGAATTTCCACTACTATGTTGGATAAAAGTGGGCATCCTGGTTTTGTTCCAGATCTTAGAGAAAAGGCTCTCAGCTTTTCCCTATTCAATATACTATCTGTGGGTTTTTATTGTGTTATGTTCCTTCTATATCCAGTTTTATGAGAATTTTTATCAGGAAAGTATGTTGAACTGTATCAAATGAACTTTTTGGAGTTTACTAAAATCATCATATATTAATAGATTTGTCCTTCATTCTGTTGATGTGATGTCTCATATTAATTTATTGGTATGTGTTGAACCATTCTTGCCTTCCTGGGATGAATCTCCCTTGATCATTATAGATAAACTTTCTAATGTGTTGTTAAATTTGGTTTGCTAATATTTAATTAAGGATATTGGTGTCTATTTTCATGAGTGATACTGGCTTGTAGTTTCTTTTCACATATTTTTGTCTGGATTTAGTATCAGGGTAATACTGGCCTTATAGAATGAGTTTGAAAGTATTCCCTCCTTGATTTTTTAGAATAGTTTTAGCAGAATTGGTATTAGTTATTCTCTAAATGTTTGATAGAATTAAACAGTGAAGCCTCAGATCCTAGGATATTCTTTGATGGGAGACTTTTTATTACTGCTTCTGTCTAATTGCTTGTTATTTGCCTATTCAGGTTTTGAATTTCTTTGTGGCTAAATCTTGGAAAGTTGTATATGTTTAGGAATTTGCCCATTTCTTGTAGGTTCTCATTTATCAGCATATAATTGCTCATAATATTCTCTGGTGATCATTTGAATTTCTGTGGTATCAGTTACAATGTCTCATTTTTCATCTCTAATTTTATTTATTTGGGTCTTCTCTTTTTATTTGTTAGTCTGGCTAAAGGTTTGATATTTTTATCTATCTTTTCAAAACAACTTTTAATTTCCTTGATCTTTTTTTTTTTTAGTGTTGATTTTATTTATTTCTGCTCTGATCTGTATTATTTCTCCTAATTTTGGGTTTGGTTTGTTCTTGCTTTTCTAGTTCTTAAAGATGCATTATTAGGTTATTAATTTGATGTGTTTCTACTTTTTTTGGTGTAGGCATTTGTTGCTATAAGCTTCTCTCTTAGTATTGCTTTTGATGTATTCCATAGATTTTGGCTTCTTTTATTTCCATTTTCATTTGTTTCAAGACATTTTTTGAATTTTTTTCTTAATTTCTTTATTAACCAAATGATCATTGAGGGGCATATTGTTTAATATCATGTGTTTATACAGCTCCAAAATTCCTCCTATTGCTGATTTCTGGTTCTATTCCATTGTGGTTAAAATAATACTTGATATGGTTTTATTCTTTTTGAATGTTTTTGTGGCCTAACATGTGGCCTATTCTTGAGAATGTGTATGCGCTGAGGAGAATTTATTTTTCACCTTTTGGAAAAATATTCTATAAATATCTGTTAGATCCATTTGATGTATAGAACAGATTAAATGTAATGTTTATTTGTTGATTTTCTGTCTGGACTACCTTTTCAATGCTGAAAGTGGGGTGAACTCCCAAGGTATTGTTACATTGGGGTCTATCTTTTTCTTTAGCTCAAATAATATTTGGTCTATACATCTGGGTGCTCCAGTGATGGATGTATACATAGTTTACAATTGTTATACTCTCTGGCAGAACTGACCTCTTTGTCATTATATTTTTGCCTCTTTTTTATCAGTTTTTGTCTTGAACTCTATTTTATTTGATATAATTATAAGCACTTCTAGAGCTCTTTTTTGCTTTACATTGGCATGGAATATCTTTTTTTATCCCTTTTTTAAAATTTTAATCTATGTGTCTTGATGGGTGAAGTGAGTTTTTTATAGGCAGCACATAGTTGGGTCTTGCTTTTATATCCATTCAGCCACTCTATGTCTTTTGATTTATTTTAGCCCATGTATATGCAACGTTATTATTGATAGAAAAGCATTTAATACTGCTATTTTGTTATTTGTCTTCCAGTTGTTTTGTTGGTCCTCTTTTTCTTTTTTCTTCTTTCCTTCCTGTGTTCCTTTCTGTAAGAGTGATTTTGCCTGATAGTGTATTTATTAGTCTGTTGTCACACTGCTATAATGATACTACCTGAGACTAGGTGATTTATGAACAAAGGAAGTTTATTAGATTCACAGTTCTGCATGACTGGGGAGGCTTCAGGAAACTTACAATTATGGTACAAGGCAAAGAGGAAGCAAGGCGTGCCTTACATGGCAGCAGGAGAGAGAGAGAGTGCAGGGGAAACAGCCACTTTTAAAACCATCAGATCTCATGAGAACTAACTCACTGTCATGAGAATGGCATGGGGAAAACTGCCCCACGATCCCATCACCTCTCATCAGGTCTCTCCCTCAATACATGGGGATTACAATTCAAGATGAAATTTGGGTGGGGACCCAGAGACAAACCATATTAGTATATTTTAATGTCTTGCTTTTTATTTTTTGTGTACATGTTATAGCTTTTTATTTTGTGGTTACTATAAGGCTTGTAAATATAATCTTATAACCAATTATTTTAGACTGATGACAACTTAATTTTGATTATAAAGAAAAGAAAAAACAAGCAAGCAAAGACAAAACTAAGAGACTCTCACAACTTAACTCAATCTTCTCCACTTCTTGACTTTTTGTTGTCTGTCTTCTTATATTGTCTATTTCTTAAAAAGGCATTGTAGTTATTATTTTTGATAGGTTTGCCATCCAGTCTTCCTGCTAAACATGTGAATGGCTTACATACCACAATTACAGTTTTAGAGTATTCTGTATTTGTCTTTGTACTTAGTATTACTAGTGATTTTTATACCTTCATATGATTTCTTATTATTTATTGATGTCCTTTGCTTTCAGATTAAAGATCTCCCTTTAGCATTTCTTATAAGACAAATCTGATATTGACAAAATCTCTTAGCTTTTGTTTGTCTGGAAATGTATTTATTACTCCTTCATGTTTGAATAACAATTTTGATGGACATAATATTCAAGGTTGGAAGTTTTTCCCTTCAGCACAATGTATATGTCCACATTCTCCTGGACTGTAAGTTTTCTGTGAGAAGTCTGCTGCATTCATATCAGAGTTGCATTATATGTTTTTTGCTTATTTATCTTGCTACTTTTATGATTTTTTTCTAAATCCTTAACCTTTGAGAGTTTTGCTAATATATGCCATGAAGTTCTTATTCATATTGAGTCTACTTGGTGTTCTATGACTTCTTGTACCAGGATATTCATTTTTCTCTAGGTTTGGAAAGTTGTTTGTTATCATTTATTTGAATAAACTATCTACCTAAATCTCTCTCTCACTACATCCTCTTTAAGGCGAATAACTCAAAAGTGTGCTTTTTTGAGACTATTTTTTAGATCTTACAGGCATGCTTTATTCTTTTTTCTCCTTTGTGTATTTTCATGTAGCCTATCTTCAAATTAATTATGTCTTCTGCTTGATCAATTCTGCTGGTAAGAGTCTCTAATACACTTCAGTTTTCAATTGAATTTTTCATCTCCATAATTTCTGCATACTTTTTTTATGATTTCAATGTCTTTGTTAAAGTTGTCAAATAAAATTCTGAATTCCTTATTTGCGTTACCTTGAAGTGTGCTGAGTTTCCTCAAGACAGCTGTTTTAAATTCTCAGTTTGAAAGGTCACATATCTCCATCACTCTTGGATTGATCACTGGTGCCTTATGTAATTTGTTTGTGAGGTCATGTTTTTCTAGATATTCTTGATGCTTCTGAATGAAGGTTCATTGCTGTCTGGGCATTGAAAAGTTAGGTATTTATTCAAATCTTCACAGTCTGAGCTGTCCTTGAGAAAGCTTTTCATATATGCAAAGTGTTGTGATCTAAGTCTGTGGTCACTGTAGGTGTATCAGCACTAGTGATGAACTGTGCCCAACAATGCTGCAACTCTTGCCAACTTCTAGAGATACCACCTGAGTGGGCTTGTGTAGGATAAGGGAGAATTTCCTGAGTTACTGGGCAAAGTCTCTTTCTCTCTCGCCTCTCTTTCCCCAGTCAGAAGGAGTCTGTCTCTGTGCTGGATTGCCTAATGTTGGGGTAAAGATGCTGTGACCACTCCTGTGGCCATCAAAACTGGCACTGCACTGTATCATACCTGAAGCCAGCACCGTACTGGGCCTCACCCAAGTCCCATTTTAACTATGGCCTGGCTACCATTGATGCTTATTCAAGTCCCATGGGCTTTTTAGTCAGTAGTTGATGAATCCTGCTGGGAGTGGGTTTGTTCCTTCAGGGCATCAGATTCTTTTCTGGCCCAGGGTGGGCCTAGAAATGTCATCCAGGAACCAAATCCTGAAAATGGACCTTCAGAAATCTGCTTGCTGCTTGATTTTACTGTGGCTGAACTGGAACTCAAGTTGCAAGACAAAGTCCTCTGTGTTTTTCTCTCTCCTTTTCCCACACAAAAGGAGTCTCCCTCTGAGCTGCACTCCCTGGAATCAGGAGAGGGGTGATGTAAGCACTTTCTTGCCGATCATGGCTGGTAGCGTACTAGGTCACATGCACCCCAAATCCACTATCTCCAAGACCAGTGAGGTTCCAAGGCTTACCCAAGGACTGCAGTCCTTGTGGGCTGGCTGCCTCTCAAATTGATTCTGGGCCCCAGGCCACTTTAGCCAGCTGGGGGTGGAACATGCCGGGACTCATATTCCTCTCACTGGGACAGATAATTCCCTTCTGGTACAGAGCTGGTCTAAATAGTCCCTCTGTCAGTGCCAGAAGAATGCTGCCCTGTGTTGTATTCCACAATGACAGCACTGAATTCTGATGCAAAGTTCCACATATACTTTACTCTGTCTCTCCTAAGCCCACAGATCCTCATTCTGCATGACGTTGACAGGAGGTGGAGTAGAAGTGATATAGGCAAGCAACACTGACTGTCCTACCCTCTTCAAGGCCTCATTGCTTGATATTATGTTAAAACCAGGTACTGTGACTATTCACCTGATTTCTTGGTTTTTTATAAATGTGCTTTCTTGAATGAACAGTTGTTGAATTTGATGTTCCTGTTGGGGTATGATTGCTACAGGGTTCTGTTTGTCCATTTTGCTTCACCTCTGACTCTGTGATTCTAACCAACATTTTTAAACATCCAAACAAAATTTGGAATTGTCACAGGAGATAACATTGTCACAGGAAACTAATCCTGAGACTTAAGCAATGTCTCCAAACTCAAAAAGCTGTCAGACCCTAAAACAGAGAGCCCGGTACTTCCCTGCTCCCCCATTTACATTTCAATTTTCCCTTCTAACCCCAACCTTCTTCAGCAGGAACATTGCAAGAACCCACAGGTTGGTACCAGTATGGGTCTTTTGAGCCCCTCTGGCTACTCCATGATTGCAGATGACTGAGTCCCTTCTGAGTCTTTCCTGAGTCTCCCCTGAGTCCTGGACCTTCTAGTTTGCTGAGTCCTGAGTTTTATTCAGCCAGTTGTTCTCACTCCTTAGCAAAGTTTTAAGACTTTTCATTTCTTAAGACTTTTCATTTCTCCCTAAAGGGGGCAATCACTCTGTGATTCTCCCATGTATGCATGTTTATAAATGTGTGTGCCATTTCTCCTTTAATATCCCTTGTGAGTTGATTTTTTAGTAAACTGTCGGAGAGTGAAGGGGGAGGTTTCTCTTGACCCTGTACTTTTGAAACTGTGTGCAGTACCCCCAAAGCCACTCTGCTCTTTTGGAAGTCGTAGTAATGGGAACCAAGGACCTGATAAGCCAATAGACGGGTAAGAACTTCTTACAGATTAGGCTCCCAGGCTCTCTTTTTGTGATCCGGTCAAGCAGATGGTAAAAAAAATAAAAATCACTGTTTGTCTCCTTTACAAAATCATGATGAATGGGAAAAAATAATTTGTGTGACTAGCCTTGGATATGGCCACACTGGTATACATTTTGGTTTTGAATTGAATTGCTATTAAAATAAGTACACCATTGGAAATTCTAACTGTCAATGACCAAAAGATAGATTATTTAAATTAGGCTCCTAAATTTTAAAAATATTTTAGAAATATATCATTCTTAATAAATTGCTTTATTCGTAGTCATGTAAAGATTAAGTTTACACTAAAACATATGTAGTTGTGCCATGGCTAGCCTTAGAAATTCTCTTGTTGATAATGAAGAGCAAAAATCTGACCTGAAACAAAGTTCAAATCCTTTGTATACACAAACTGCCTCTTTGGATCCCCTGGATAATTTACCGAAAACCACTTCACCCTATGCTCCAGTGGCTAAGGTCCTGAACTTTCCTGGTTACAGCACAGGTTTAATTCCTAGTCAGATAACTGATATCATTTGTTTTAAATTATTTGTATGACTCTTAACCTTTAGGTATACCCATTTTTTATTCATCCTTTTCCTTTCAATGGAGAGCTTTTAATTTTCTGTCCTTTATGTCTGTGGAGTATGCAAAGATTTCGGACCTATATGGACAGGAACTCAGATGAGAGGATGACACCTTAAAGAATATGATCAGGCAGGTATGGGTTGTATTCCATTTGTGACTAGCAAGATTGTTTTCCCTTTGAGCTGTCTTTGGGGTTGTTCTGAATCTTGCAAAGACTGCTTGATATCTAGTTCATCCTTAGTTAATTCATGACCTTTGTTAAGGCTCATTGGTTTTGATGAGTCACTTGAAAAAGCACCTTTGGCTTAAAAAGAAAAAATAATAAGGCTAGATAAAGGGTTAATTAAAAATATGACCTCAGATAAAATATTCTTACTTTTTTATTCAGAGCTATATATGCTATGTTCATACATGAAAAAATGCTTTATTCTACTCTATTAAGGGGCTCCAACCTGAAGTCAGTAACCCAATCGAGAAATAAGCTAAATGAAAAGATCACCTAGCTAATTTAATTGGTCTCCAAACTACTTTTTGTCATTCAGCTGGCTATTTTGAAACTCTTTGTAAAAAATAAAATTACATCTATAAAATAAATCTCCATTTGTAAAAACATCTCCCTCTCTTCACCTAGGCCATTAGAAACCTTCATAATGAAGAAGACTTTGGCTTAAAATTTACATTAAAAACTTTACCTTTGTTTTAGATATTTCTGGCAATCTTGTCTGCATTGGGCCATTTCCTTAAGCCCTTCTTTTATGTCAGCAAAATGAAAGTTTTTTGCCCTTGTGATGTAAATTTTCACCTAAGCATTATCCTTTTGGAAATGCAAATTAGGGTTGCTTACCTAACAAGTGTTTAGAGATATAGAACAGGTAATTTAGAGATTGATAGTCTAAAGCAGGGAGATAAATTACTTAAAAACTGGTGAATAAAAAAATCTTATAAACCTATAATATCTACTTCTGTCTATATATCTGTATGTTTATATGTTTTATGTGTATGTGATATTTGACTTCCAAAATATATGAAAGAGTTCTAAATACTTGGCTTAGAGAAGTAAGCAGTTGAATCAAATCTTTTATCAGAAAAGTAGAAATTGAAATGCCATTTAGTTAATGCAACTTTAGTAATACTTTTAAAATAAAACTAGGCTAAAATTGTTAGCAAAATCAAATTAGAATGTCTTTGGAATTGGCAGTATTATGAAATGATTCATACATTTTGCCTGGGACTACTGGCCAGACAGGTTTAGGCTATTTCTGCTAGATGTTTTAAGTTCATAAAACTGTTGCTTGTTTGATTTTTCTGTGAATTAAAGCTGTAAGAGTTGGCTGCTGAGCACTGCTGAAGGCTTGCACACATATTAGTGTAAGCTTGTCTTTGTTTTTAAGCTTCTGCACCCTAGGATCTAGAGAGGTAGACATGGTAATGCCTGGGAACATGTCCTAGCATCTAGACCACCAGCACCAATCATAATCAAGCCCAATATGTCCTTGTCCTCCTAGTCCCACCTTTGTCTTCTGGCTATGTTAGGAGAGGTTATATCCTCCAGATCTGTCCTCTGTCCTATGTTCTATACTCGCATGTAAATTTAGCACTCAGTCAGGCTCTTTCCTTTATAGCCATCCTTGGGTACCCCATGGATACTTAGGATACAGGGAAACTGAGGAAGATGTTGCAGGGGATGCCTGTATCATAGTTTCAAAATTCTTTTAAATAATTTAAAATCTTAAGAGCATGTTATGTTAAATTAATAGATAATTATAAAATGTCTGAGTCGTTTCTGAGTATGTTAAAATACTGAAACATTACTTATTACACATATATTTATGATTATATACTTTGACACCTTAATTTTATATGGTACAGAAAAGCTAAATATATTTAGACTTGTTAATTTTAAAAAAATTGAGACTAAAATTATAAAGTGGTTTTCACCAACAAATACTGGTATGAAACAGTTCAAAATGACTTACTTCCTAGGTTTTTCATAAGAAAATTAGGGTTACTAAGAATTTATATACATAATTAAAACTACTCCATATAAAAGAAATAATTCTATATTCAAAGCATATAAAGAAAGTAATTTTTCCCCCAAGGTAGAATGCCCCCTGAAAAAAGTAAAGGGAAAAACCAAAGGTTAAAGTAAGTTGTAGAAGATTTGTGAAAGATTAATCTAATGAAAAAAATTTTATGTGTGATCAAGTTGGCTGAAATTAAAAGAAAATTATTCATATTTTTTTCTAAAAATTGAACATTAATATCAAAAGCACACTGACAGAAGGCTAGAGTCTGGGCTCCTGTGTTGGAAGAACAAGGTTTTCTCACAGCATTGATCTTCTCTTTAATAGAAAATTGTAAAAGGTTTTTATTAACTTTTTAGGTAACTGACCTAGGAAACAGAGATTCCATTCCATGTTTCATGAAGATAGTTTCTTGTGCTTTGTGCCTTTAAAATCTTTTGTCATTTTGGTTTTAATTCATAATGACCTGTGATCCCCTTTTGATCAAATTCTTTAAAACTCTGATATTTGACAAGTTTCACAAAGTTAAATTTGAAATTCCAAAATCAAGTCTTTTTTACCCAAACTAATTTGGACATAACAGAAACTCCTGGATAGCCAAGGGAGATGTATTAGGGCTATTTGGTATGTTAAAAGTACACAGAAAGCATGATTTTAAAATGATGTTTAGTGTTCTTTAAGTTATATTTATATAAATGCATTATTAATACATTAATACAATCCAAAATTGTATAATATTTTTAAATTCTGACATGTCTTGGTATATGTTATGAGTCATAATTATGGCTATTATGTTAGGTCATTGTTTGCCACAGAAATATAAACATATTTTCTGCTCAATTGTACCTTTAATCATGACTACTCTAAGTTTTTGTCATCCACAGCTAATATACGTAATTAAAACTACTAGATGTAAAAGAAACAATTCTGTATGCAGAGCATATAAAGAAAGTAATATTTTTCATAAAGTAAAATGGGCCCCCAAAAATGTATAGGACAAAATCAAAGGTTTTTTTTCTAGTGCTTGTAAAATGTATGTCTACACTATACTAAAGTCTATTGACTGTGCAGTCTATTATGTTTTTTTAATGTAGATACTTTAAAAAATAATGTATTGCTAAAAAATGCTAACATAATCTGAGACTTCAATGAGTTGTAATCTTTTTGCTGGTGGAGGGTCTGGCCTCAATATTGATGACTGCTGAGTGATCAGGGTGATGATTGCTGAAGTCTGGGATGGCTGTGGCAATTTTTGAAAATAAGACAAAAATGAAGTTTGCCACATCGACTGATTCTCTTATAAATGATTTCTCTGTAGTATGCAATACTGTGTGATAGCATTTTACCCAAGGCAGAACTTCTTTCAAAATTGGAGTCAATTATCTCAAACCGTGCCACTGGTTTAACAACTAATTTAATGCAATATTCTAAATCCTTTGTTGTCATTTCAACAATTTTCACAGGATCTTCACCAAGAGTAGATTTCATTTCAAGTAACCAAGTTGTTTGCTCATCCATAAGAAGCAACTATTCACTTGTTTAATATTTATTGTGAGATTGCAGTAATTCAGTTATAATTTCAGGCTTCATTTCTAATTCTAGTTTTCTTGCTATTTCTACCATATCTGCCATTACTTCCTCCACTGGAGTCTTGAACCCCCACCAAGTCATCCATGAAGATTGAAATCAACTTCTTCCAATCTCCTGTTAATGTTGATATTTTGACTTCCTCCCATAAATCACAGATGTTCTTAATGGTATCTAGAATGATTAATCTTTTTCAAAGGTTTACTTTGCCCAGATTCAACAGAGGAATCGCTATCTTTAATAGTTATAGCCTTGCAAAATGTATTTCTTTAATAATAAGAATTGAAAATTGAAATTATCCCTTGATCTATGGCTGCAGAATGGATGATGTGTTAGCAGACATGAAAACAACAATAATCTTCTTGTACATCTCTATCGGAGCTTGGGTAACCAAATATTGCTGTTTATTGAATTTTCAATCAATTGATCAGATTATTGAATTTTCAATAAACAGCAAAATTTTGAAAGAAGCCTTTTTTTTCTGAGCAGTAGGTTTCATCAGCGGACTTAAAGTATTCAGTAAACCATACTATAAACAGATGTGCTGTCATCCAGGTTTTGTTGTTCCACTTATAGAGCACAGGAAGAGTAGATTTAACATAATTCTGAAGTGCCCTAAGATTTTCAGAATCACAAATAAGCACTGACTTTAAGTTAAAGTCACTAGCTGCATTAGCCCCTAACAAAAGAGTCAGTCTGTCCTTTAAAGCTTTGAAGCCAGGCATTGACTTCTCTCCAGCTATGAAACTCCTAAATGGCATCTTCTTCCTATATAAGGCTGTTTGATCTACATTGAAAATATGTTGTTTAGTGTAGCCACCTTCATCAATTATCTGAGCTAGATCGTCTGGATAACTTGCTGCAGCTTCTATACCAGCACTTGCTGCTTCACCTCACACTTTTATGTTATAGAGATGGCTTCCTTTCTTCAACCTCATGAACCAACCTCTGCTAACTTCAGACTTCTCTTCTGTGGGGTTTTCACTTCTCTCAACTTTCACATAATTGAAGACAGTTAGGTACTTGCTTTGGATTAGACTTTGGCTTATGAAAATGTTGTGGCTGATTTGCTCTTCTATTCAGACCACTAAACGCTTTTCCATATCACCAATAAGGCTGTTTTGCTTTCTTATCTAAGGTGTATCCATTTCATTCTAGAACTTTTCCTTTGTATTCACACTTTGGCCAAATATTTTTGCACAAGAGCCCTAGAATTTAGCCTCTCTGCTTTTTGACATGTCTTCTTAACTGAGTGTAATCATTTCTAGCTTTTGATTTAATGTGAGAGACTTGAAACTCTTCCTTCACTTGAACATGCAGAAACCAATGTAGGGTTATTACTTGGCCTAATTTCAATATATTTCAGGGAATAGAGACACCTGAAGAGAGGGAGAGAGATGGGGAAATGGCTGGTCAGTGGAGCAGTCAGAATACATACAACATTGCTTAACCTTGATGTCTTACATGGGTGCAGTTTATGGCACTCCAAAATAATTACATGGTTAACATCAAGATCACTGATCACATATCATCATAACAGATATATTAATAATGTGGAGTTTAAAATATTACAAGGATTATCAAAATGTGACACAGAGACACTAAACCAGCAAATGCCATTGGGAAAAAAATGGCATAGATAGACTTGCTTGAAGTAGGCTTGCCAAAAATCTTAATTTTTAAAAAGCACAATATCTGTAAAGAACAATAAAGCAAAGTGCAATAAAGCAAGATATCACTGTATATCACTTATGTGCAGCTATCACTATATATCCAGTACATAATAGGTAATATTTAGGGCTATGGAACTCAGCCATTGAGTGAAGGAGCCATAAACATTATCAACAAATGGATGTGACTTTGTTTTAATAAAACTATTTATAAAATCAGGCTGTGAGGTATATACATATATACAAATATGTATCACTTATATATCGCCTATTATAGGATAGCATCATTTTAGGCACTGTGGATGCAGCAATGACAATTTTAGATGGTGATTAGTGATATAATTACCGGTTTATGTGGAAGGCTGGGAAGTGGTTGCCATTTTCCACAAGTTGGCCATGAAAGAACTCGCTGAAAAGGTGATATTTTACAAAAATCTAGCAAAAGAAAGACAGTCAGGCTGTCTATGGGAATCCAGGATACAGGCAGAGGAAAGGGCAAGTAAGGAGATCCTAAGGCATGAGTATGGCTGCAGTATCATTGGAAGACCAGGGATGCCAGCATGGTTGGGGTTTAGAGAGAGAGGGGGTATGGAGATGCAATTATGAGGAGCCATAATGGACATTTGATAGCTTCTTGCATGTGTATTTCAGACATGTGCTTCTTTTCTCTTACCTTGTTACACTGGCAGATATGCATTATGATTCTTTCACATTGATCTCCCACGTATGTGACAAACACATTTGCTTTTGTTTATCTGCTAACCCAGCACTTTGCCAAGTATTTAATAATTCATTATCAAAAGCTTGCAAACATGCAAGATATCCTGTGACTGCTGCTTTTATATTATTATACATACACTCTTTATTTGTATGTATGTATATATATATTTATGATGTTCATATGTAGTCATGGCAAACGTTAAATAGGTTAATACATATTATTTGTTGATATCTTCTTGTTTGGTAAGTTTATGAAAGACTATAGAACACAATATTTGAATTCTAGAGTACTTTCAAGATTTAAAAGTCAATATGAATATCATACACATCATTCCACTGAGCAGATATAGTCCATTTATGATGAAGGTCACATTTTAATGTCTGATGTACAAAGGAAAATAAAATTCAGAGTATTTTCTCTCCCCATGTTATCATACTTTTAAATGTAGTTATTTGGATGCAATAATTTTATATTGTTAAGGGAGATAATTTGTCAAAGTAGTTTTTTGTTTGTTTCTTTTTATGTAACTATTCTTGTTATTTTCCTAATGATTCTATTAATCACATTTGGCTTAAGAATTTGGGATCTTGTTTTCTATGATTTGACATGTTATGCCTACATATTTCTCCTTTAAATATCATAAAACAGTATATTCTAACATTAGTCCTTATTTTCATTCTGATTTGTTGATCAGATAAAAACAAAAACTGTTACGTCAAATCTATGCTGAAGGGTGTTCTTTCTAGAAACATGGAATATTGAGAATTACCAGAACTATCTCATGTTTATTCTATATATTTTCACATTGCCTAGCTCCATATCAATTTAATAAATTAACATAGTTATTTTAAATATTTAAGTAAAAAATTTTAAATCATTAATATATAATAAGAATTGATTTAAAAATTTAAAAATAGCTATTCTAGAGAAATTATAGTTTAATGAGAGCCAAGGAAAGTAAGGTTGCCATTGTGCATGATCATTAAATTGGATGCGATACTAACACTGACCCTATTAAGTTGTTGTAGAGATTAAAGTTATTTCATCATACAGAATGCATAGCATAATGCAAGCCAAATATTCAATATATCAGTGTGATGATGATGATAAAAGCATAACAAACAAAAGTGAGTAATCTTGTAAGTCAAAACAGAGGTTGCTCTTTCAGCCATTGTTTGTTGTTAGTTTTTAAAAAATTTTGATATGAATTTATAACTTCTTAATCTGTGTCCTAAAGATGATTCTAATAATTTTGTAGTGTGCTGGCTGCCCCAAAATTAGTTATTGTTCTGTTGATTATTGTTAATAAGAATAGAGAATTTTTCTAGTTGTCCCAGGAAAATTATGCTAATTAGAAATGTCTGAGTTTTTGCTTCTCCTGAGATTAATTTATTCATCATAATCAGTTAATCTCTATTCTTTACATAATTAGATAGCTTATGGTGGAGAGAAAGACTCTTTAGTTCTCTTAGAATGAAGAAGAATACTGTAGCTGACACTGGTGAACCTTGGAAGTTAGCTCAAAACCTTCTTAGCATATAGCATCCATAATTGCATACTGATTAATGCTGCTATCATTGTTTTCCTAAGTAAGAGAAGACTTCAAGAAATATTAGGAAATTGACTCTGAAAAAGTACAATGGTCTCATTATGGGCAGTATTCTTTTGTTTTATGAGTTATTCAGAAACTAATATTAGTATAGATATACTTTATGAAAATATTCCATCTCTGCTACTTTCCTCATGCAGCCTAACAAGCTAGATCACTACATATTATCTCTGAATGAGATATCATTACTGTTGTATTATTCTGGTTCTTTAATAGAGAAGGATGAGAAGAAGAAAGTCATACATTTTAAAGGTGAATAAATTCAATCAGTTGGCAATATAGAGTGAAAAAGTAAGTGTAAGTAGGAAGAATGCAATTGACTTAACAAACGATCATTATTTTAGTAGAACATCCATTATCCCAAGAGGGGATGAGGGCCAGTGTCATTTAATTCCAAATCTCTTTTTTATAAACAACTGAAATAATCAAAAAACTTCTCTCCCAGAATTTCATTAAAAGAACCACTCAAATATGTATTTCAGGAAAAAAACAACTTCAGCCTAGAAGTATGTACTGAAAGGCAAGAAGAAGAAATATTCAAAGATATTGGTATAAACTTGGATATATTCAAATACATAGCTATTAAGCAAAATAGTTGATAATTTTGGTTAAGGTAGTGTATGAAAGTGACATGCCCCTAAAATATTGGAAGAGCAAAACATGTAAGTTTGGCAAGGCAGAAGCACCAATTCTTTCAAAGTATTTTCAACACTTACATAGTTTAAGAGAAGGGCAGAATCAAAGAAAGTAATTGAATTGATTACAAAAATTGTTTAGTTTTCCTACATATATATATACACACACACACACACACATATATATGTTTATATATAAAATCCCAATATTTTATAAATTTTAATCAAATTCAGTATTAATACAACACGATTTGTAAAAATTGACATCTTAGGTGATATAGATGATTTGCCCCCTCCAAATTTTATGTTGAAATGTGACCTCCAATGTTGGAGGTGGACCTAGTGGGAGGTGTTTGAGCCATGAGGGTGGATCCCTCATGAATGGCTTGATGCTCTTCCCGTGGTTATGACTGAGTTCTCACTCTATGAGTTTCTGCAAGAGCTGATTATTTAAAAGAACCTGGTACCACTCTTAACATGAATTACTCTTGCTTCCCCTTTGCCTTCACTGACTGTAAGCTTCCTGAGGCCTTCACTAGAAGCTGGGCAGATGCCACACCATGCCAGTAGGGCCTGGAGAACCATGAGCCAAATAAATTTTTTTTCATAAATTACCCAGTCTTGAATATTCCTTTATAGCATTGCAAAATGGACTAACACACTAAGCATATGCATTCATTAGTAAAAGACATTCACAAATTTTAAAAATTCCAGCACTATTCACATTAGGAAAGATATGGACTCAACTCAAATGCCCATCAATGATAGACTGTATAAAGAAAATGTGATACATATACACCATGGAATACTATGCAGCCATAAAAAGGAACGAGATCATGTCCTTTGTGGAGACATGGATGGAGCTCAAAGCCATTATCCTCAGCAAACTGACATTGGAACAGAAAACCAAACACTGCATGTTCTCATTTATAATTGGGAGCTGAACAATGAGAACACATAGACATAGGGAGGGGAACAACACACAATGGGGCCTGTGGGAGTCGGGTGTGGGGAGAGCATCCAGATAAATAGCTAATGCATGGGGGCTTAATACCTAGGTGATGGGTTGAAAGGTGCAGCAAACCATCCTGGCACACATTTACCTGTGTAACAAACCTGCACATCCTGCTCATGTATCCTGGAACTTAAATATTTTTTTAAATTAAGTGTTACTGTACTCAATTTTTGTTCATTTTGGTTTATTTTATTTTATTTTTTTACTTTCAACTTTTATTACAGGTTCAGGGAGTGCATGTGCAGGCTTGTTACATGGGTATATTGCATTATGCTGAGGTTTGAGGTATAATTGATCTCGTCCCCTAGGTAATAAGCATAGTATCCCATAGTTAGTTTTTCAACTCTTGCTCCTTTCCTCCCTCCCCATTCCAGTAGTCCCCAGTGTCTATTACTGGCATCTTTATGTTCATGAATACTCAATATCTAGCTCCTAGTTGTAAGTGAGAATATGCAGTATTTGGTTTTCTATTCCTGAGTAAATTTGCTTAGGATAATGGCCTCCAACTGTATCCATGTTGCTTCAAAGAATATTATTTTCTTTTTTATGGCTGCATGGTATTCCACAGTGTATATTACCACAATTCCTTTATCCAGTCTGCTGTTTAAGGGCACCAAAGTTGATTGCATGTCTTTGCTATTGTGATTATTGCTGCAATGAACATATAAGTGCATGTGTCTTTTTGTTAGAACAATTGATTTTCTTTTGGATATATACCCATAATGAGATTGCTGGGTTGAAGAGTAGTTGTATATTAAGTTCTTTCAGAAATCTCCAAACTGCTTTCCACAGTGGCTGAATTAATTTACATTCCTACCAATGGTGTATAAGTGTTCCATTTTCTCCATAGCTTCACCAGCATTTGTTGTTTTTTGACTTTTTAATAATAGCCATTCTTCCTGGTGTGGGATGGTATCCTATTGTGGCTTTGATTTATATTTCTGTAATGATTATTGATTTTGAGCATTTTTTTCTTTTTTTTTTTTTTGCCACTTACATGTCTTCTTTTGAGAAGTGTTTATTCATGTTTTTTCCCCACTTTTTAATGAGGTTATTTGCTTTTTGCTTGTTGAATTGTTTAAGATTCTTACAGATTTTAGATATTAGACCTTTGTCAGATGCATAATTTATGAATTTTTTCTCCAATTCTGTAAGCTGTCTCTTTATTCTGCTGATAGTTGCATTTGCTGTGTGGAGCTCTTTAGTTTAATTATGTCTCACTTGTCAATGTTTGTTTCTGTTGCAACTGCGTTTGAGGACTTAGTCATAAATTCTGTCCCAAGATTGATGTCCGGAATGTTGTTTCCTAGGTTTTCTTATAGGATTCTTGTAGTTTGAGGTCTTATATATGAATTTTTAATGCATCTTGAATTAATTTTTTGTATATGGTGAAATATAAAAATCCAGTTTTATTCTTTTGCATATGGTTACCTATTGGGGGGAACCTGCCCCCAATATTTCAACGTAGGCAAAACCAGCAAGTTTTATTAAGGATTTCAAAAGGGGAGGGGGTGCAAGAACAGGGATTAGGTCATAAGATCACATGCTTCAAAGGGCAAAAAGGAGAACAAAGATCACATGCTTCTGAGGAAACAGGACAAAAGGCAAAACAGAACTACTGATAAGGGTCTGTGTTCAGCCATGCACGTATTGTCTTGATAAACATCTTAAACAACAGAAAACAGGGTTCGAGAGCAGAGAACTGATCTGACCTCAAATTTACCAGGGTGGGGTTTTTCCCCACCCTAGTAAGCCTGAGGGTACTGCAGGAGACCAGGTCGTATTTCAGTCCTTATCTCAACCGCATAAGACAGACACTTCCAGAGTGGCCGTTTATAGACCTCCCCCCAGAAATGCAATTCTTTTCCCAGAGTATTAAAATCAATATTCCTTGCTAGGAAAAGAATTTAGCGATATCTTCCCTACTTGCACGTCTGTTTATAGGCTCTCTGCAAGAAGAAAAATATGGCTCTTTTTGCCCAACCCTGCAGGCAGTCAGACCCTATGGTTGTCTTCCCTTGTTCCCTAAAATTGCTGTTATTCTGTTCTTTTTCAAGGTGCACTGATTTCATATTGTTCAAACATGCATGTTTTACAATCAGTTTGTACAGGTAACACAATTGTCACAGGGTCCTGAGGTGACATACATCCTCAGCTTATGAAGATAATAGGATTAAGAGATTAAAGTAAGACAGGCATAAGATATTATAAGAGTATTATTTGGGAAGTGATAAATGTCCATGAAATCTTCACAATTTATGTTCCTCTGCCACGGCTCCAGCCACTCCCTCCGTTCAGGGTCCCTGACTTCTTGCAACAGTTAGCCAGCTATCCCAGCATCATTAATTGAATAGGGAATCCTTTCCCCACTGCTTATTTGAATCAACTTTGTTGAAGATCAGATGGCTGAAGGTATGAGGCTTTAAGAGTTCTCTTTTCTGTTCTGTTGGCCTATGTTCCCTCTTCTAAAGTATCTAATCTTCTATACATTTTGATGTATTTGTAGAGTTACTGTGTGAATAGCTCTTCTTCTATATTAATCTAATTGTGTGTATTTTCCCTATTTCTTGAAGTGGCTTTAGATTTTAAAAAATACTGCTTTAGCCACTGCACCTGTAATCTTGGCTACTTGGGAGGCTGAGGTGGGTTGACTGCTTGAGACCAGGAGTTTGAGATCAGCCTGGGCAGCATAGCAAGACGCCCAGTCTCTGAAACAAACAAACTAAAAACCTAGGTAAGTATGGTGGCTTGAGCCAATAGTGCCCATCCAGGGGACAGATGTAGGAGGATTGATTGAACACATGAGTTTGAGGCAGCAGTGAGCTATAATCATTTCACAGCATTCCAGTCTGGATGACAGAGTTAGAACTCTTCTCTAAAAAATAAATAAATAAATAAATATATTGCTCTAAAAAATAAAAAAAATATAAATATATTGCTCTATATTATGGAATATTAATTACTGAATATATATTTAGCAGTTTTAATTGTATAAGAAGTATTACATATACATTATTATTCTCTAAAAACAAAATAACTAGGTATATACACTGAAATATGGTGACTATTTTCAAATTTCGAAAGTTGGTCATCAGATTTATAGATGATTATGTATCACCTGGGTACTATACAGTAAACATGTAATCTGTGTAAAAGTCACAACATAAAGCTTCAATTCTATCAATACTCAATAAGACTACTATATTAAATATACTTTATACATAGATATGAATAATGCATAACAAACAAGTGTATTTCAAATACTTAGGTGATGAGGGCAAATTTGAAATTTCAAATCAACCATAATGTGTCAAATAAGTTGGAAAATTTAATAGAGGATTTCTGATGTGTAAGTCTGCGTATTGGCAAAATCTAGAACACTTCGCAAACAGTCATTAAAACAAATACATTGAAAATATTTGATATTTCAAATAAGATGTTATTCAGTGAATGGCAAGGCTATAAGATGACAGCACTGGACAATGTTAACATACACTAAGCCCTGTCAAAATTTAACACTGTCTAAATTTGGGACATTAAAAAAATATCTTTCTATCAAATGAATTCCTGCCAGTTCTGATCGTTGTCATCTCAGATTCCTAGACAAACTAGAAATAGAACACGGTGTACAGAATCAGAAAAAAATGGCCCACAAAAAGGATCCACACAACTCTATGCCCATGCTTGTACTAACACACTTGTCCCATGTTTATTGTATTTATTAAGCATTATTGTGTACCTCCTTTATATAAAGAAAAGTATTTAGCATTGATGGATGTATAGTACAAGAGTAAGACAATCTCAGCCATGTGGGAACTCACAGTCTAATGGCATAAAGACATGAAACACATTCTGATGATGCAACATTATATTTTTTTAAAATAAGACTATGGCTGCTATGACAGCCAAAGGATGATATATAATTAATTTGGCATGAAGGAGACATCTGGGAAACTTGGATAGAAGGAGTAACATTTTAACTGGATCAAAAAGGATAGATACAAGTTTGCCAATTAGGCAAGGTTCTAGGAATATTTAACTATAGGCGGAATACCTCTCTTCTCTCTCTCTCTCTCGCTTTCTTTTTCTGTCTCTCTACCTCTCTCTCTCTCACACACACACACGCATACACACACACACACATACACACAAAAAGAGGCTCAGTGACTATGATTAGGGTAAGAGAATGAGAGAGAAATAAGAGGTGAGTTACAAACAAATTATGCAGATACTTGAATGCAGTGTCTGGACTTTATTCTGTGAGTACTGGTTATCCATTAACAAATTTCTTGTGCAGGGACTGTTGTGATCAAAAGTATTTTAGAAAGGTCATGTTAGAAAGGTACAGACCTAGCTTTGAGAATGATGGATTTAAGACAGAAAAATGGCCATCTTTTTCACTATTTCCATCAGAGTGAATGGCATGATTTTCCATGTACTATCTCAAACCTGGTAGACATTTTGTCTCTACTCTCTCATTTAATCCATCACCAAGTGCTGTCTTATCTGTGCCCTGAAGTCCAAATTCTCTGTAACTGTATTGAGAAGATGAGTATTTCTCACCTGTGTTACATGAACAATCATATCATTGAGCCTTATGTCTTCATTCTTGACTTTGCCTTTCCCTGGAATTCATTCTCCCATATGACCATAGAGATGTTGCTAAAATACAAATCTTCACTGAAGAAAATCCATTAATATTTTTCGATTTTACTTAGAACAAAGTACAAAATCCATGCTATTTCATAGAAGGGCCTTAATGATCTGGTGCTTACATAAATTCTCTGCTTTAGATCTTTATCTTTCTTTGCTCCCTTAGGTTATCTCTTTTGTTTCCTAACACCACAGAAATTTTCATATTGTAGTCAATGTTGTATTTTTAATCACCTGTCTAAACTATTATAGAAAACAACTAATTTCTGAGTAAAAAGACACTTCTATAGAGTTGTATCCCAGCACCTAACAAAACAAATGGAAGGCAAGACTATATATTAGAAAATACTTATTGAATTCATTTGGAATCTAGGAAAAAGAAAAAATGATTATTTACACTAAGTTAAAATATGGGTAATAACAATTAGAAAAAAAAGTTTATGAATATTGTGGTTCAAGATTTGGTGATTAAGATGATTTTAATGTTTTCAGATTATTCATTTGGGTGACACATGATTTCATTAAATAACTTGATTTTCTTTATAAAGCACTATTTTGGAGCAAGCTTCCAGCAAATCAAGGCAAGGTAGTAATGGTGTCATGAGGATATTATGTAAGGACATGTTCAGAGGAGTATGGATGTACTTTATTTGGCCTTTACAAAAACTCTTTGACATTATTTCAATTTTATAGATCATGAACCTTATAGTATTTAATTAACGGTTTGATCTGGGACAAGAAATCAGTTCTTTCTGACTTCAAGGCCTGTACTCTTAATCATGAGTCTGGGTTGCCTACAAGTAATAAAAAGAGGGAGGAGATTTTTTTTTTTTAATGCCTGAGAGTAATTCTTAAAAGTAAGTTTAAAGAAGGGCTGGTTCTATACAATACACAGAAATATAAATTTAAGACCAAGTGGAAGTCCAAAATCAAATAATAAATCAAGACTCTATGAATAATAACATGAAATAAATGTCATTTCAGAGATACCTATCCTTGAACTACACCCTGGTAAGAGTGGGCATCTATTCTTTATGACAGGAGTCACTATCAATATAATTTAGGCCTGCAGAGAGATGTTTTCTGAGAGAAACTAATATGACTATTAACCAGAAGCTAAAGACAGGTATTACTATCACCAGATGTTATCTATGGAAGACACATGTAGAGACTCTGCCTGGGAGAAAATGCTGATTGAAAATTCTCTCTGTCCATGTATGAGTGATTTTATACATTTGACTCCCTCTTGTGATAGATTTTTCTTAGAAGAAAGAATAGACCCCAAAAGACTAATATGAAGACTGAAGAGGCTTCACGAGCATGTCAGGTGATTTATGGCAGGCTTGAATTGGAGCTTAATCAGAGTGTTACCAGTAGAGGGTGTCCAGGTTCTTGGCATCTTGAACAAAGAATTGGACAAAACGCACAAACGAAGCAAGGAAGAAATGAAGGGATTGAAAATTAAAGTGCACTCCACACTGTGGGAGCAAGCCTGAGCATAGGGGCTCAAGGGCCCCGTTACAGAATTTGTAGGGGTTTAAATACCTTCTATGGGTTTCCATTGGTTACTTGGTGTATGCCCTATGTAAAAGAGAGGATGAAGTAAAGTTACTTATATTTGGCATATGCCATATGGAGAGGCTATTTCCTGTCATAGCTGAAGTGTGAATCGGCTTTATGTTCCCTTCCCCCAGACCCTATTTTCCTGCCTCATTTTCTCTCTGAGAGACGTGATCCCCATAAATCTTTATAAGAGGCAGAGGGACCCACAGTCTTTCTTCTATATCTGCTTCATGCTGGCTTGAGATGTAGCTCCTACCGACTGAGTATCACAGTACTCACCCTGCTCTGTCTAGTGGGGACAGGGTTTCCTTGATGGTCAGGGGTGGTGTCTTTCACCTGGAACTGGCTGGAACCCTTGTCACATGATCATCTGAAGCTTGATGGTCTCTAGGCAAGAGGAAATGAATTTCGTTAAAAGATTTAATGGGAACTTCAAGGAGTGGATACCTGTGCTGTCAAGAATGTTTGTTATAGAGATTTGTATGAGAAAAACAAAACCTGGTTTGTGTTGTGTTCTAGGATCTATGTGTTTCCTTAAAGTCTTAGCACAAGCAACTCCATTTTAGTTTGGTTTGGTCTGTTGGAGCCTAGTGCATGAGCTCAGTCCAAAACAATGGCCTTCCATAACTTTGTTTTAAAAAGTCCCCCTTTTTGGTCAGGTTCTCACTTAGGTGAGAGGGTAACCAAATCTTAGGGCCTTAATACCACTCTCAGTTACCATCATTTTGGGTTTCAGTTGTAGCACATCATTCATAGGTTATGGTGTCCTCATGGTTGCTCATTTCTTTCAGCTCTTGTTATTTCAATTGAAGAGAGACCATATGACACTCCAGAGACGGCTGCATGCAAACATTCAAAACCTTTGAGAGAATACAGCATGCCAGGAAGACTATTATTACGACTAATGGGAAGATAATACCAAGAATTTGGAGTATACTCCTTACCCAAGGTCCCCATAAACTGAACTTCCTAAAATCAAATAGATCAAAGAATGAGCTAGATAAACAGTTTACTACTTAACTAAGCAGTCCCTTTGCAAATTCTCTACCACTGAATTTCTATAATCTTCATTTGATGTATTTTTCCATAGGCCACAAGTGTTAGCAGCTGCACAGATAATTTTCTGTTCAGCAAATTCTATTATAACTTTCACAAGACAATTTAAAGTCTTTGTGTAACTGTAGCCTTTACAGTAAAATTTGAGCCTATCATGAGGTGTACATTTCTAATCATTGCTTTTTCACTTTAAACCAAGGAAAAAGGACCTAACAAATGATGGTCTTCTGGAAGAGTGAAGGCCTACTGGCAATGTTCTCTTTAACCCGTGATGTGGGCTAAGAGGAGTGAACCAATAAATAAAATAATAAAATAATCCAAATTGAATACACTGGTGTGGTAACTTACAAATCACTAAAATAGCTTATAACGAATGCTTGACCCCATATTCCTGGGAAAACAATTAAAGCTTCAGGTACATTTGGTCACCTGGTGGGTCATTAAACATTTTGTAAAGGGATTTCATCCAATCATTATTTTCAATGCATGTCTTCTGGTTGTATAAAAGCTTTCCCATGCAAGAGGGCTGATGTTGTAACAATAGAAGCTCTTATCATTATTAAACCAATTAATTAAAGGTCTTTTGTTTTAATTAAAACTTTACAGAAGAGATAAACTGTGACTTTTACCTTTCATTTAACCAGTTTGCACAGAAAGAAAGAGGCCAGAGTCTGGTAAGAAATTCTCACACTTTTGCCAGCATGTCAGGTTTAGGGTTATCTCTCCCTGAGCGGCTCTAGTGGCCCTGCTTGACTGTATGCAGACAAACACATTGCCATGAATTAAGAATATTCACAAAGAGTTTACAAATTTTGAATAAATTAGGCAGATAGATAAATATGACTCAAATTCTATTTACCAAAGTATACTCAACACACTTAAAGTATCAGGAAACTTAAAATCCAAAACGTTAGTTTAAGGGTAAAAGACTGGTGCACTCCATCAATTCCTGTGGGCCGATAAAGGTAGCCTAGAAATTCAAGATAAATGGAAAGTAAACAGCAACCAAATTAAAACTAGAAGCAAAAACAAATAAACATAAAACCAACCCTAAATTTTTCCTGGTTAATCTACCCTGGAGGCTACAGTGTTACATAGGGCCCCAAAAAACCCACATGATGAATATTTTATTTCTGATACAAAATGCAATATCCTTAAGTTCACCAATATTATTATACATTCTGTGCAATCAAGAAATTCACTTAAGGTACATGACCAATAAATACTCTAGCACTTTCCACACAAAACAGTAAACATAGTGTAAAGCAATGCAAGCATGCATGTGAAATTTGGCTCCTCACTAAATCCAGCTTCATGCTTAACTATATTAAAAAAAAATTGTCAAACTGCCGATGCATTTTTTTTTTTGAGATGGAGTCTCGCTCTGTCACCTAGGCTACAGTGCAGTGGCACGATCTCAGCTTACTGAAAGCTCTGTCTCCCTGGTTCATGCCATTCTCCTGCCTCAGCCTCCTGAGTAGCTGGAACTACAGGTGCCCACCACCACGCCCGGCTAATTTTTTTGTATTTTTTAGTAGAGACAGGGTTTCACCGTGTTAGCCAGGATGGTCTCGATCTGACCTCGTGATCTGCCCTCCTCGGCCCCCCAAAGTGCTGGGACTACAGGTGTGAGCCACTGCGCCTGGCCGCATTTTTAAACAATACTTCTTATTTTGCTTTAATTAAGACTAAGAGCTTTTGGCCGGGTGTGATGGCTCATGCCTATAATCCTACCACTTTGGGAGGCTGAGGCAGGTGGATCACCTGAGGTCAGGAGTTTGAGACCAGCCTGGCCAACATGATGAAACCCATCTCTACTAAAAATACAAAAATTAACCAGGTGTGGCAGCATGTGCCTGTAATCCCAGCTACTTGGGAGGTTGAGGCAGGAGAACTGCTTGAGCCCAGGAGGTGGAGGTTGCAGTGAGCTGAGATCATGCCACTGCACTCCAGCCTGGGTGAGAGAGTGAAATGCCATCTCAAAACAAACTAAAAAAAGACTAAGAATGTTAATTAGCCAAATGTCTCCAATTCTCTATCAGGTTTTAAAAATATTATATTATTTAAACTTCTTCCATAGATGACTTCTGAATTAGAAAAAGAAAAATAATTCTTTTTCTCACTAATAACATCGCCTTTGGTGGCACATTTTGTATACAGAATTACATGCTAACTAGAATTATTATCCTTAGTAACGTAAAACTTTAGTGAAACCCTAAAAAGCAAGAAATCCTGAACTATCAGATATGGGCATTTATAGATAAAACAATTCCACAATTTAAAAAATATATTTTCCCATATCATAACCCTTTCTCAATCAGAAATGACCCAGATATTAAATGAGGAAAAATAAGATTGTAATTTACACAAAAGTTTACCTAAAACGTTTATCCCATTCATCTTACCCAATTCTTTCACCTTTAACAAGGGAGACATGAGACAGCAATCAACATATGTAAAATGTATATTGGTTTGGTCTGGAAAGGCGAGAAAACTCAAAGTAGGGTAGGGGGATTGGGGCTTCCAGGTTCACAGGTAGGTGGGGGACAAATGATTATATTTTTCTGAGTTTCCAATTAGCCTTTCCAAAGGAAAGAATCAGATATGCATTTAGCTCAATGAGCAGAGGGATGACTTTGAATAGAATGGGAGGCAGGTTTGCCCTAAGTGTTCCCAGCTTGAATTAACAATGATATTTTAAAATATCTAGCAAAGACAAACATAAAATTCAGATAAAATGTATGCTGACAATTCTGAAGGCATTTCTATTTTTATTTTACCAATAATTTTAAAGCTAGCTTGTTTAATAAAGTTATACTTAAGTCATGTAAAGTTGAAAATCGCAAAATTGCGTAGACTTATTTACTTAATTTATGAGCACTCTTTTCCTTATAAGCCAATTTGGTAGACATAATAGACAAAACATATAACAATAAATGTACATACAAATAAACACATCTAGACATGTATACACACACATAAATGAAAAATCCAATAGCTTGCAAGCTTAGCCATGAGATAGCAATACAAGCTTGCCGGTTTTACATTGTTTGCCCTAATAATCCAATGAAGGCTGTGAATCAAAATTTCAGGTAAAGCCACCTCCATGACAGTTTGATTTTTAAAGGCCAAACCTCCTCAGACTCCAAAGAGCACTGGGGCCAAACAGCAGCAAAGGAGGGTGTCACATGTTAAGGCACAAAAACCTGGATTTATTCAATGCCACTTCACTTTATTTGACAATGAACTCCAGATTCCAAAAAATTTTCGAGCCAAACAGCATTGCAACTGCAAGAGAAAATTCTAAGGAGGACTTATTACCAGACTTCAGAACCTCTGCCAAGAGCATTCCCTTTGGGGAGGTTGAGGTCCTCATGATCCCCCAGAGTGTCCTCCCATGGGGTCCAATCTTAGAGTGCCAGATGTCTCTGACCTTAGGTGGACACCAGTGCCACTTTGCACGCTTTCCCTCCAGAGCCTGTGAGCTTTCCTTTGGTCCCTGGGTGTAATCCCCAACTTTTAGCATTCTTATAATTTGATGAGGCCATGCTTTCCCATGCTTCTTGTTCCATGAAATTTAATGATAGGAATCAGAGGCTGGGTGGGGTTTCTTTTGCCCTTAGTCAGTTGAACAGGGGAAGGGAAGAATTTAGCATATGAAAAGAAGGTGTAGGTCATCTGAAACATGTGTGAGTTTGCTCTGAGCTGTGCCACATGTAGGGATCAGGAAACACACCTGGAAAGGATAAAAACAAGGAGTCATTTCCCTTTCTGGGTAGGGCAATTATTCCCATTCGTTCCTATGCCTTCAGGCAATACCAGGAAGTGATCCCAGCCAATTGCCCTCAATTTCCAAGGAGGTACTAGGAAACAGCTGCTGAAAGACGGAAAAGGAAAAAAGAAATGATGAAAAAGACCCAGGTCCCTTAAGTGAACCGGTCGATGGCGGTTAGGTGCCTCCACATGAAAACCCCTTAGTTTCACCAGCCACAGCCAGAAACTTGCAGTTGCTTCCATGTTTAGGCACTGCCCACGAAGGGTCCCAAGTAGGAGAGGAAAAGAGAGAGAGAGAGAGAGATTCCCCTGTATGGAGCCCAAATAGGAAAGGAAGAGAGAGAGAGAGAGAGATTGATTCCCCTGTATGGTGCAGAAAGGTAAGGGGAAAGGAGAAAAATCCTAAAATTTGGGCCTACTTTCTCCTGGAATTTCTCCTGGCTAGCTCACCAATGTATGTTACCAGTAGGGGCTGTCCAGGTTCTTGGTGTCTTCAACAAATAATTGGACAAAACATACAAACAAAGCAAGGAAGGAATGAATGAATTTATTGAAAAAGTACACTCCACAGTGTGGGAGCGGACCCGAGCATAGGAGCTCAAGTGCCCCGTTACAGGATTTGTAGGGGTTTAAATACACTCTACCAGTTTCCATTAGTTACTTGGTGTACGCCCTAAGTAAATGAGAGGTTTAAGTAAAGATACAAACATTTACTAGGTGTACGCCTTATGAAGAGGATATTTCCTGTCATATCTGAAGTGTGAATTGGCCTTATGTTCCCTGCCTCCAGACACTATTTTCCTGCCTCAAGTATATGACTCATTAATTATTTAATATTGTTTCATTTGTTAAAATAGGCATTTGTTATTTGTTTCTCCAGTAACACATTTCCTCTTCAGGCAGCAGACCCTATTGGTTGGGAGTGGGAGGTAGGAAAGATATCACTCTTTCTCCACTTTTAGTCCATAGTTTTGTGAGGTTACTCTACAGGAAACTTCCAGGGGAGGAGAATGCTCCAGCCTGGGAGATAAGAGTGACACTCCACAAAAAAGAAAGAAAAAGAAAGAAAGAAAGAAAAAAAAAAAAGAAAAGAAAAGAAAGAGAAAACAAAACAGTGGAAAAATGTCCATCACTTGTCAACTAGAAGTAAAGCTATAACTATATAGCCCCTGCAGCTGCTGGCAGACAAAATGGAACCCTTGGAAGGCAGAGGAGGCAGAGCCAAAAGAAAGAAAGGATCCAGTCTGAGGGTGTCATTTCAAGCCTTATCTCCAACTGCGCTGAAACTCCATCTTCCAAAGACCATTCAAACTATTTAACCCAATAAATTCTCCTCCTCAGATGCTTTTTCATCTGCTTAAACGTTTTATATAACTTGCAATGTAGAGTTCTCAAAAATGGTTAGTATTTTCAATTAATGTTTAACTCACTTTTCAGTCACCATTACTGGTGAGAAAAATCCTTAAGGATTTTTCTTCCCCATCTTTCTTTCTGTCTCTCCTCTTCCTTCCTTCCTTCCTTTCTTTTTATTTCTCTCACTCTTTTTTCTTTCTCCTTCTTTGATACATTCTTCCATTCATTTGTTTGCTACTTCATCCTATTTTCCATGTAATATTATGTCATTGTTTTAAGTACTGTGGAGGTTACAAAGACTTCTGAGACATCAATAATGGCCAGCTTGTGATCTAGGGGATAAACATGTACATTATCTCACGCTACAAATACAAAAGGTCTAGGAGGAAAAAACACACACACTCCAGGTAGAAGGAGTAAAGAAAACCAGACATAAAGTGGCACTGATATGGATTTTAAGAATTACATATGCTTTCAGTGTAAAAAATTGTGAGGAAAGGCATTTCAAGCAGAGAAAGCCATATGAAAAAAGTCATGTAGCAGGAAAAATGGAATCTGTATAAGGAAAACAAATATTTTACTTTGGCTGAAAATTTATGTCACGTTAAGAAGTCTGGATTTTATGTAGTACATCCAGAACACAGCACGAGGTTTAATTTTTTCCCCCCTCTGGCAGCTTGCCATGAGTCAAGCTTTAAGTGAAAACAACAACAACAAAAACAAAACAACAACAACAAAACAAACCTGTCTACCACTTAAAACTCTTTGGCCCTGGGAAAATTTTTGCTTTGTGATTAGATTATCATTCATTTGTCTCACAAACAATAAATTTTGAAAGTAAGAACCAGGGACGTTGAGCTTTTGCAATACTGGTCACTTGACATCTCTGCCAGATGAATTTGCTTTAAACATCCAGAAACCTCTTAATTTGTAAATCATTTAAGGTTAACCCCATAGGAAGCAAATTAGTATGTGATTTTAAAAAAGCAGTTAATTTGAATAGTATTATGAAAATCTTATTTTTCCTTTTCAAACACATAGAAAATGTAACACATTCAGTATCCAGGACCCCGCTTCACTAGGGAAAGAGATAATAATGAAGGCATGTGCAAAGTGGGGCAGGGAGCCTTGTGGTTAGAAGTTTTTATCGCCTAAAAATCACAGAAGCGTTGACTGTCTGTGTGACATAGAACCTTAAATGTCATTTGATACTTATGTTTGAATAGATTCAATAACTCTGCTTCCCAACATAATTGACACTAGTTATGTATTTAAAATTAAATTTATATTAATTAAAATACAAATGTAGCTCCTTAACCACATTACCTACATTTCAAAAGCTCAATAACTATGTTACTAGTGACTCAGTATTAGAAGCATCGATGTTTACATTATAGTAGAAAGTTTTATTTAATAGTGTTGTTCTATAACATTTCAACAAATGCTTTGAATCAATTCTTCTGTAACATAGAATTCACCATCCACTGAGGGAGTTGCCTCCTTTTAGGGAGTGATTCTGTCTCTTTTACTGGAAAGAATACCTGTCTTATTGATGCTTTTTACCCTCTAGTTCTCATTTGATTCATCAGGGACATATAAACTAAAACTATCTTTCATTTGTTAGTACTTTATAAGACCAAATTTTAAATCCTTTTACAAGATTCTTAGGTGTTTAACATCTTCTCTTTGCAACAATTCAAGTTTCTTTAGGCACCAAATGCAAAAGAGGAAGGATAAATAAGAAATTCCTGCAAATTTCAGAATAAAAATCTAGTAGAAACCTACTAATAATTATTATTTTATCACAATAAATTGCATATAGTTGGTGATAAATCTTTTTAGACATGAGCCTTTTTAAAAATGGTAAGTTATAACTATAAAAGTAATAGGCTATAATAAATTGAAATATGTTTATTGTTGTTTGTTAAATATAAAACATTGATATGCTGGCACAGATTTTGTTATAAATGCCTAGCATAATGACCACTATATAACAGACAAAACAAATGTTGAATGAATTGAATTAATATTGTAATAAAGTAATATAAATGATTGAATGATTATCATTTTGTCTGCATTTAGCATGCCTGACAATCAAGACTTCAGAGTTTCTGCTTCTGTGTGGCAACTAGGGGATCAGGTCAGACTCAGAAATGGTGGAACACAGAAATTCTGTGTTCTTCAGCTGGCTGTTGGCTGCCACCACTCTTCAGAGCCACCTGCCCTGGATTATCCTGAGGGTCACTGACCAGGCTTTTCAACAACATTGTGAAGGAGTATTAATACCTGTATCATTAATGAAAATACTGTGGCAAAGAGAACAAGTAATTTGGGCTAGGTCACATAGCATGTTCTGGGAAATTCTAGATTGTTTAATAACCATGGAATCTAAGTACAGTGGTAACAGTAAAGAAATCCCTCACTTCCTTAATCTATGAGTGCAGGATTATTGCAAGAAGTTGGCATCTCTGTTCCCAAAGGCTAAGTGGCAAAGTCACCAAATGAAACTTGCACAATGGCAAAAAAATTAGGCATTAATTTAAGAAAAACTTATGCCATCTTGATAGGATAATTCTGATAAGATGTGAGCTTTTCTTCCAGTTTGATGTCAACTTTAAGCTTGTTTTAGAAAATACGTTTTCTTTGCTTAAATGATAATGTGTAACTTTACAATTGTTGGAATTCTACAATTAATATGAGATAATTAGGAGACCCCATAATACTAGTGACTTAGGAATAACTTCTATTGGCATTAGGAAGCTGAAGTCCTATTTTTAGTTAAAATAAAATTATGGGGGAGGAAATTCTATTTACTACTCTGTATCTTAAAAGATGGAGGCTGTAATGATTCTTCCAAAAAATGGTGAAAGAAAATCTTGACTATTTATTTCATTGTAAAGAAAGGTCCGATACTTCCACCTCTTTTCTGGATGTACAAAATATAAAACCAAAGGGAAAAAATTGTTGAGCACCAGAATGCATGCTCCATGAAGGCAGGGTTTCTTTGTCTTATTTGTTCTTCAATATATCCCACAATCTTAGAAGAGCACCTGACACTTAGGTAATCAGTGAACATTAATATTTATTAAGTGAACAAAAACCGACCTTAGAAATCAAATTCAAATTTATATTCCAATTACAGTTTGAGGTGTTCGATTAGTCCAAACCATGAAGGAGTTTTCGAAGATAGTGATTTCACCCATTAGATTCAAAAAGAGTCAATGTTGTTAGTTAAGTATATCATCCTTATAAACTGCTATTTACTCATGATTCTTGGGCATACTTGAATGACACTTTTATTTGCCCAAAAATGAATCTTAAAAAATCCCTGTTTGTTTCACAATGAGTAATTTTTTCCTTGGGTTAATTTTTAGATCTTTAAAAATTAAAATAAAATACTATAGGGCCTTTCACAACAAATAAAAACTAGTTAGAAACTATTGTGCAGCCCAGTTAAAAAACAAAGCAATAATAAATTTTATGCTATTATATTCAGTCAATTTTTATTCAATTATTGGATCTTGACCTATTTATCTAGATTCTTTTTTCAGAAAACAAATGACTGAAGGCAATATATATAATTTACAGCTAAATTTTCAATAAAATATATGTAATATATAATTTAGCTAATTAAGAGAATATTTATACTCATTATACTTTGTAAGTTTTTCTGCAACCATGCAGAACACAGAGCTTCATTTCTGTTGTTGTTATTTAATATTTGAACCACCTCTGATGAAATGCAGAATTGCTTTTGACATGTTGAGTACGGAAATATGGGGTTTCCAGAGTGCATTCAGATTTGTAAGTAAATCTACTAATTTTACTACAGTTGGCATAATACAACAATGATTTCTTGCCTATGACAACAAAAGCACAGATAACAAAAACAAAAATATACAGGTGAAAACATATCAAACTAAAAAGTTTCTGCATGTGAAATAAAACAATCAATGAAATAAAAAGGCAACCTATAAATGGAAGAAAATATTTGCAAACCATAAATCTGATAAGGGGTTAATTTTCAAAATATGCAAGGAACTACTACAATTCATTAGAAAAAAATTAAAAATGAGCAAATAACTTGTACAGAAATTTCTTTAATTGTATTAAAAGATTTTTTAACATCATTAATTAACAGGGAAATGCAAATCAAAACTATAATGAGGTATCACCTTTTACCTGCTAAAATGACTGTTATCAGAAAGTCAAAAGATAACAAATATTGTTCAGTGTATTAAGGTTCTCCAGAAAGACAGAAGCAATAGGATATATTAAATATAGGTATCTGATAGGAGATTTATCAGGGGAATTGGCTCACATGATTAGGGAGGCTGAGAAGTTCCGTGACAGGCTGTGAGTTGGAGACTCTGTGGCACTGATAGCATGCCTCAGTCCAAATCCAAAAGCCTCAGAATCAGGCAAGACAAGGTAAAATTCTCAATCTAGGGAGATGCTCATGTAAGTCCTGGAATCCCAAGGCCAGAGAGACTGGAGTTCTAATGTCCAAGAGGAGAAGGAGGAGAGTGCTGAAGGAAAGAGAGAGAGATAAAATCCTTTTCTCCTTTTCTGTTCTATCCAGGACCCAATCAACTTGGATGGTGCCTGTTCACATTGAGGGTAGGTCTTCCCCACTCAGTTTACTGACTCACATGCCAATGTCCTATGAAAACACTCACAGACACACCTGCATGTAATGCTTTATCAGTTCTCTAGCTATTTCTTTATCTAGTCAAGTTGACACCTAAAATTAACCATCACAGAGAGAATGTGGAGAATGGTGCAGTCACTAAGGAAAATAGCATAGAGATTCCTCAAAATATTAAGAATAGAATTATCGTATGATCTAGTGTATCAGTCCGTACCTGAGGCTGGGCAATTTACAAAAGAAAGAAATTTAACTGGACTTAGAGTTTCACATGGCTAGGAAGGCCTCACAATCATGGCAGAAGGCAAGGAAGAGCAGCCACATCTTACTTGGATGGTGACAGGCAAAATGAAAGTTTGTGCAGGGAAACTTTCCCTTATAATCCCATCAGATCTTGTGAGATTTATTCACTATCATTAGAACGGCATGGGAAAGACCTGCCCCTATGATTCAATTACCTCCCACCGGGTCCCTTCCACAACATATGGGAATTCAAGATGAGAATTAGGTGGGGAAACAGCCAAACCATACCATTCCACCCCGGGCCCCTCCAAATCTCATGTCCTCACATTTTAAAACCAGTCATGCCTTCCCAACAGTCTCCCAAAGTCTTAACTCATTTTAGCATTAACTCAAAAGTCCAACTCCAAAGTCTCATCTGAGATAAGGCAAGTCCCTTCTGTCTATGAGCCTGTAAAATCAAAAGCAAGTTAGTAACTTCCTAGATACAATGGGGTTACAGGCATTGGGTAAATACAGCCATTTCAGATGGAATAACTTGGCCAAAACAAAGGGACTACAGGCCCCATGCAAGTCCGAGATCCAGTGGGGCAGTCAAATCTTAAAGGTCCAAAATGATCTCTGTTTTCTCCATGTCTCACATCCGGGTCACACTGATGCAAGAGGTGGAGTCCCAAGGTCTCAGGCAGCTCCGCCCCTGTGGCTTTGTTGGGTACAGTCTCCCTCTTGACTGCTTTCACAGACTGACATTGAGTGTCTGCAGCTTTTCCAGGTACATGGAGCAAGCTGTCAGCAGATCTACCATTCTGGGGTCTGGAGGATGGTGTTGCTCTTCTCATAGCTCCACTAGGTGGTGTCCCAGTAAAGACTCTGTGTGTGGGCTCCAACACCATATTTCCATTCTGCACTTACCTAGCAGAGGTTCTCCATGAGGAACCCGCCCCTATAGCAAACTTCTGCCTAGGCATCCAGGCATTTCCATACATCTTTTGAAATCTAGGCAGAGGTTCCCAAACCCCAATATCTGACTTCTGTCCACTCGCCGGCTCAACACCATGTGAAAGCTGCCAAGGTTTGAGGCTTGCACCCTCTGAAGCCATGGCCCAAACTCTACCTTAGCCCCATTCAGCCATGGCCAGAGCAGCTGGGACGCAGGGCACCAAGTCCCTAGACTGCACACAGCACAGGGACCCTGGGCCCAGTCCGTAAAACCACTTTTTCCTCCTAGGCCTCTGGGCCTGTAATGGAAGTGGCAGCTGCAAATGTCTCTGACATGCTCTGGAGACATTTTCCCCATTGTCTTGGGGATTAACATTCAGCTCCTTGTTATTTATGCAAATTTATGCAGCTGGCTTGAACTTCTTCTCAGAAAATGGGATTTTCTTTTCTATTGCATTGTGAGGCTGCAAATTTTCCAGACTTTTATGCTCTGTTTCCCTTTTGAAACTGAATGCCCTTAACAGCACCCAAGTCACCTCTTGAATGTTTTGCTGCTTAGAAATTTCTTCCACCAGATACCCTAAATCATTTCTGTCAAGTTCAAAGTTCCACAAACCTCTAGAGTAGGGGCAAAATGCTGCCAGTCCCTTTGCTAAAACACAACAAGAGTCACTTTTGCTCCAGTTCCCAACAAGTTCCTCATCTCCATCTGAGACCAACTCAGCCTGGACTTTATTGTACATACCATTATCAGCATTTTGTTCAAAGCCAGTAAAGAAGTCTTCAGGGAGTTCCATACTTTCCCACATTTTCCTGTCTTCTTCTGAGCCCTCCAAACTGTTCCAACCTCTGCCTGTTACCCAGTTCCAAAGACTCCCTCCACTTTCACATTTTTAGTTATCTTTTCAATAGCACCCCACTCTACTGGTACCAATTTACTGTATTAGTCTGGTTTCATGCTGCTGATAGACATACATGAGACTGGGCAATTTACAAAAGAAAGATGTTTAACTGGACTTACAGTTTCACATGGCTAGGGAGGCCTCACAATCATGGCGGAAGGCAAGGCGGAGCAAGTCACATTTTACTTGGATGGCAACAGGCAAAGAAAGAGTTTGTGCAGCGAAACTCCCCCTTATAATCCCATCAGACCTCGTGAGACTTATTCATTATCATGAGAATGGCATGGGAAAATCCTGCCCCCTTGATTCAGTTACCTCCCAGTGGGTGCCTCCCAAAACACAAGAGAATTCAAGATGAGATTTGAGTGGGGACACAGCCAAACCATATCAATCTAGTAATTCCAAATAATTAAAATCTCTATCATGAAGAGATATCTGCATCCCACATTGATTGCAGTGATATTCACAATAGCTAAGACATGAAAAAAACACAAGTTTCTATGGATGGATGAATAGATAAAGAAAACATGGTCTATATGTACAATGGAGTATTAGCCTTTAAAAGAAGGAAATACTATCATTTGCAACAACATAAATAAACATGTAAACATGTAGGACATTATGCAAAATGAAATAAGCCAGTCACAGAAAGACAAATATTGCATGATTCCACATTAGTGGAATTATGAATTATCTATAACAGTTAAATTCATAGAGTCAAATAATTCATTAGTGGTTTCCAGGTGATAGGGGTTGGGGAAATTGGGAGTTGTTAAATGGGTATCAAGTTTTAGTTATGTGAGATGAATAAGTTCTTGAGATCTGCTGTACACCATGTGCCTGTAGTTAACAATATGGTATTGTGCACTTTAAAATTCCGTAAGAGGGTACATCTTATGTTACGTGTTCATATTACATGCAAAGAAACAAAGAAACAGAAAACAAAAGGACACAATGACATTTGGAATGTATTGGATATGTCAGTTACCTTAATTGTGGAGATGATATCACAGTTGCATGCATATGTCCAAACTCATCAAATTGTACACATTAAATATATGTAGTTCTTTATATTTCAATTGTACCTCGATAAAAATTGTTTAAAAATAAAAGCATGATATTGCTTATGTAGACAAAGCAAACATAAAACTATTGTTTCTCAAAAAATGGTCCTCATGAATGAAAGCATGTTGCAATGTCATAAATAAATTCCATGAATAAATTTTTAATACAAAATACACACTATTCTTTATTTCAGAAAATAAGTTTGAAGTTATAACTGCACATTTTAATAAACACTGAGTTCTTCCTTTGTGCAAATACTTTTCTATAGGTTTTTATATTATAAATTTTAGAATTTTATTGTAACTCTTTAAAAGAAAAGATTGTGTATTGTTTTTAGATTTGTAAATTTTATCTTAATTTTATATGCTACACAGAACAATGTTTCTTATGACAAGTTTATAATACAAATGCCTAGCTAGCAGAATTCCATATATTCAATAAATACTCTGAATTGTCATGAATTAAATTCAGAAGATATAATTTTCTGTTGACACATTTTGTCATGCAAGAAAGCATTATATGGATATTTGTATTAAAAGTATATATGTATGTATATATGTGTTTGTATGTTGCAGCTAAATATATATGTTGTAATTTAAAAATACTTTGTGATTAATAATCCATTATAACTTAATAAGCAGGTTGGTAGTCAAATTAATTCTATGAACATTCATTCTCAACTGATATTGTTAATCACTCTGACATCTAAGTAAAAGTAAATTTCCAAGGCTACTTCTATAAAACAATACAGTTTAGTGATTCTGATTCCAATATGTTACCAGCTTTGACTTTATGGAATATGAACTGCTTATAAAGATAAAATGGTGGAAAATGCATTCACTATTTATTGGAACTAATTATCTTCTCCATACTACTTTTTAATGATTACTTCTGCTTTATTTGGAATGACTAATTGAATCAATTTTTGGGGAGAGAATAAAGAACTTTATTAAAAAGTTTTGAAAAATTGGAATTAGAACCAATCTCTCTTGTAAAAACATCCCTTGTATTAAAATAAGTATTGTCACTTCTAGTTTTTGCAGGGTTAAAACAATAAATGTAGACTACATTGACTCTGTATGCCATACAGTATGAAAAAATGATGACTTTTTCTTGTCAGTGATAGGGAGCTATTGAAGGTGAGGGAGTGACATATTTGTATTTGTAATTTAGGTGATGAACTGGTGATATTGGTGAGCATAGCTGGAGGGGAGGAGCCAATACAGGTTACTATTCAATGAAGGTGAAAAATGATGGAGCCATAAACAAAAAGTTTTATAAACCTGGAATAGGCACGGAGTAGAAAACAAGATATTTCATTTACATTATGATGGACTACAGACACCATTTATGAGGTTGTTTGCTACAGATGTAAGAGATAGAGGAAAGTATATTTCAATCTTTACCAGACAGTTAATGAGTCCAGCAAAGCTTTCCTAATAGTCTCATATTATATCTTACATCATTTTACTCACTGCCCTTACATTTCCTGAACCTTAGTCCCTGTGTAAGGCAATAAGCTACACTTCAGGTAATCTTTGTGACTGAGAAAAAGAAATGATGGTGTATCATTTGAAAAGAATTTCATAATTTTCTATACTACCATTGAAAGAACATTTTCACACTGTCTTATGTCAGTTTCCTAGGTTTATTAAGATATTGAACTTCTCAGGATAAACAACTGTTGGGTAATAGATGAAGTAGAATTGGATAGAAGGAGATGAATTGAAATTAGAAGCAACAAAGTCCTTGGCTCTGAGGCTGGCATGGCCCTTCAGTGTATGCCATATTTGAGGCAAAGCAGTCAAAATTTTTACCTTTATTTACTAGTCTTTGGATGTGTGCTTTCAGGGAAAAATAAGTCTTGGACAGGATAGTTTGGCCCAGTTCCTGGAGAGGGACACAGCTGAGAGTGCTTCAACCACCAGTACATCCCCACTCCACCAGGCTTGATGCCTTGATATAAGTGTTTCAGTCCTGTAAGCAAAATCTGGACAAAATATCATTGCATCTACTACAAAATGAAAGACAGAAAATAACTTAAGAATTTTCAAATTATGAGCTGAGCATCCCAAATCTGAAAACCCAAAATCCCAAATCTCCAAAATCTGAAACTTTTTGAGCACCAACATATCATTCAAAGAAAATGTTCATTGGAGCATTTCTGATTTTTGGATCTGGGATATTCCACCAGTATAAAGCAAATATTTCAAAATCCAAGGAAGTTTGAAATCCAAAACACTTGTGTTTCTAAGCATTTTGGATAAAAGATACTCAATTTATGCTGCCAAACACACACACACACACACACACACACACACACACACACACACACACATACACAGAACAAAATCAACAATGACAAAAAACCAAACCAGAAAGACAGTTCACTTTATGGGAATTGGTTTCTCTTTTATTTATGTTTATATCACATTTTTGAAAGAGGAAAATAAAGATAAAGGTCATGATAGCTGCATTAGTATGGATTGATCTGGCTCTGTGAACTGAATCCCCTAAATGAGAATTTCTAGAGTAGTTAAAATAGAAAAAACTTTTTAACAGGGACTTTGATTGATCACCATAACCTATACAAGCTTTTGCCTTAGTGATATGGTGAAGATGAAATGCTACAGCTTGTTTGAAATGAAGAATGGTATTTAGAAAGAATATTTTCTCCTGTTCATCGGACAATGTAGAGACTTAAGAGTCACGGCAACTTTCTGTTCTTTGTGCCTAGAATTTATTTCTGCTTACTATTATAAGAGCTAAAGTTCTCTGCTGAGGCAATTCTCAACTAAATCTCTTTTTCTTCCTGTAGTTATTGGGTTCAAAATCAAGTGAAATTCTTCACCTATTATATTTTATGAGAAAGGAAATTTAATTAATAATTTTCTTTTTTTCTTTTTTTAATTTTTTTATTATTATACTTTAAGTTTTAGGGTACATGTGCACATTGTGCAGGTTAGTTACATATGTATACACGTGCCATGCTGGTGCGCTGCACCCACTAGCTCGTCATCTAGCATTAGGTATATCTCCCAATGCTATCCCTCCCTCCTCCCCCCACCCCACAACAGTCCCCAGAGTGTGATGTTCCCCCTCCTGTGTCCATGTGATCTCATTGTTCAATTCCCACCTCTGAGTGAGAATATGCGGTGTTTGGTTTTTTGTTCTTGCGATAGTTTACTGAGAATGATGGTTTCCAATTTCATCCATGTCCCTACAAAGGACATGAACTCATCATTTTTTATGGCTGCATAGTATTCCATGGTGTATATGTGCCACATTTTCTTAATCCAGTCTATCATTGTTGGACATTTGGGTTGGTTCCAAGTCTTTGCTATTGTGAATAATGCCGCAATAAACATACGTGTGCATGTGTCTTTATAGCAGCATGATTTATAGTCCTTTGGGTATATACCCAGTAATGGGATGGCTGGGTCAAATGGTATTTCTAGTTCTAGATCCCTGAGGAATCGCCACACTGACTTCCACAATGGTTGAACTAGTTTACAGTCCCACCAACAGTGTGAAAGTGTTCCTATTTCTCCACATCCTCTCCAGCACCTGTTGTTTCCTGACTTTTTAATGATTGCCATTCTAACTGGTGTGAGATGGTATCTCATTGTGGTTTTGATTTGCATTTCTCTGATGGCCAGTGATGATGAACATTTTTTCATGTGTTTTTTGGCTTCATAAATCTCTTCTTTTGAGAAGTGTCTGTTCATGTCCTTCGCCCACTTTTTGATGGGGTTGTTTGTTTTTTTCTTGTAAATTTGTTGGAGTTCATTATAGATTCTGGATATTAGCTCTTTGTCAGATGAGTAGGTTGCAAAAATTTTCTCCCATTTTGTAGGTTGCCTGTTCACTCTGATGGTAGTTTCTTTTGCTGTGCAGAAGCTCTTTAGTTTAATTAGATCCCATTTGTCAATTTTGGCTTTTGTTGCCATTGCTTTTGGTGTTTTAGACATGAAGTCCTTGCCCATGCCTATGTCCTGAATGGTAATGCCTAGGTTTTCTTCTAGGTTTTTTATGGTTTTAGGTCTAATGTTTAAGTCTTTAATCCATCTTGAATTGATTTTTGTATAAGGTGTAAGGAAGGGATCCAGTTTCAGCTTTCTACATATGGCTAGCCAGTTTTCCCAGCACCATTTATTAAATAGGGAATCCTTTCCCCATTGCTTGTTTTTCTCAGGTTTGTAAAGATCAGATAGTTGTAGATATGCGGCGTTATTTCTGAGGGCTCTGTTCTGTTCCATTGATTTATATCTCTGTTTTGGTACCAGTATCATGCCGTTTTGGTACCAGTACCATGCTGTTTTGGTTACTGTAGCCTTGTAGTATAGTTTGAAGTCAGGTAGTGTGATGCCTCCAGCTTTGTTCTTTTGGCTTAGGATTGACTTGGCGATGCGGGCTCTTTTTTGTTTCCATATGAACTTTAAAGTAGTTTTTTCCAATTCTGTGAAGAAAGTCATTGGCAGCTTGATGGGGATGGCATTGAATCTATAAATTACCTTGGGCAGTATGGCCATTTTCACAATATTGATTTTTCCTACCCATGAGCATGGAAAGTTCTTCCATTTGTTTGTATACTCTTTTATTTCCTTGAGTAGTGGATTGTAGTTCTCCTTGAAGAGGTCCTTCACATCCCTTGTAAGTTGGATTCCTAGGTATTTTATTTTCTTTGAAGCTATTGTGAATGGGAGTTCACTCATGATTTGTCTCTCTGTTTGTCTGTTGTTGGTGTATAAGAATGCTTGTGATTTTTGTACATTGATTTTGTATCCTGAGACTTTGCTGAAGTTGCTTATCAGCTTAAGGAGATTTTGGGCTGAGGCAATGGGGTTTTCTAGATATACAATCATGTCATCTGAAAACAGGGACAATTTGACTTCCTCTTTTCCTAATTGAATACCCTTTATTTCCTTCTCCTGCCTAATTGCCTTGGTCAGAACTTCCAACACTATGTTGAATAGGAGTGGTGAGAGAGGGCATCCCTGTGTTGTGCCAGTTTTCAAAGGGAATGCTTCCAGTTTTTGCCCATTCAGTATGATATTGGCTGTGGGTTTGTCATAGATAGCTCTTATTATTTTGAGATACGTCCCATCAATACCTAATTTATTGAGAGTTTTTAGCATGAAGTGTTGTTGAATTTTATCAAAGGCCTTTTCTGCATCTATTGAGATAATCATGTGGTTTTTGTCTTTGGCTCTGTTTATATGCTGGATTACATTTATTGATTTGCATATGTTGAAACAGCCTTGCATCCCAGGGATGAAGCCCACTTGATCATGGTGGATAAGCTTTTTGATGTGCTGCTGGATTCGGTTTGCCAGTATTTTATTGAGGATTTTTGCATCAATGTTCATCAAGGATATTGGTCTAAAATTCTCTTTTTTGGTTGTATCTCTGCCCGGCTTTGGTATCAGAATAATGCTGGCCTCATAAAATGAGTTACAGAGGATTCCCTCTTTTTCTATTGATTGGTATAGTTCCAGAAGGAATGGTACCAGTTCCTCCTTGTACCTCTGGTAGAATTTGGCTGTGAATCCATCTGGTCCTGGACTCTTTTTGGTTGGTAAGCTATTGATTATTGCCACAATTTCAGATCCTGTTATTGGTCTATTCAGAGATTCAACTTCTTCCTGGTTTAGTCTTGGGAGAGTGTATGTGTCGAGGAATTTATCCGTTTCTTCTAGATTTTCTAGTTTATTTGCGTAGAGGTGCTTGTAGTATTCTCTGATGGTAGTTTGTATTTCTGTGGGATCGGTGGTGGTATCCCCTTTATCATTTTTTATTGCGCCTATTTGATTCTTCTTTTTTTCTTTATTAGTCTTGCTAGCAGTCTATCAATTTTGTTGATCCTTTCAAAAAACCAGCTCCTGGATTCATTGATTTTTTGAAGGGTTTTTTGTGTCTCTATTTCCTTCAGTTCTGCTCTGATTTTAGTTATTTCTTGTCTCCTGCTAGCTTTTGAATGTGTTTGCTCTTGCTTTTCTAGTTCTTTTAATTGTGATATTAGGGTGTCAATTTTGGATCTTTCCTGCTTTCTGTTGTGGGCATTTAGTGCTATAAATTTCCCTCTACACACTGCTTTGAATGCGTCCCAGAAATTCTGGTATGTTGTGTCTTTGTTCTTGTTGGTTTCAAAGAACATCTTTATTTCTGCCTTCATTTCGTTATGTACCCAGTAGTCATTCAGGAGCAGGTTGTTCAGTTTCCACATAGTTGAGCAGTTTTGAGTGAGATTCTTAATCCTGAGTTCTAGTTTGATTGCACTGTGGTCTGAGAGATAGTTTGTTATAATTTGTGTTCTTTTACATTTGCTGAGGAGAGCTTTACTTCCAAGTAGGTGGTCAATTTTGGAATAGGTGTGGTGTGGTGCTGAAAAAAATGTATATTCTGTTGATTTGGGGTGGAGAGTTCTGTAGATGTGTATTAGGTCCGCTTGGTGCAGAGCTGAGTTCAATTCCTGGGTATCCTTGTTGACTTTCAGTCTCATTGATCTGTCTACTGTTGACAGTGGGGTGTTAAATTCTCCCATTATTAATGTGTGGGAGTCTAAGTCTCTTTGTAGGTCACTCAGGACTTGCTTTATGAATCTGGGTGCTCCTGTATTGGGTGCATATATATTTAGGATAGTTAGCTCTTCTTGTTGAATTTATCCCTTTACCATTATGTAATGGCCTTCTTTGTCTCTTTTGATCCTTGTTGGTTTAAAGTCTGTTTTATCAGAGTTTAGGATTGCAACCCCTGCCTTTTTTTGTTTTCCATTTGCTTGGTAGATCTTGCTCCATCCTTTTATTTTGAGCCTATGTGTGTCTCTGCATGTGAGATGGGTTTCCTGAATACAGCACACTGATGGGTCTTGACTCTTTATCCAATTTGCCAGTCCGTGTCTTTTAATTGGAGCATTTAGTCCATTTACATTTAAAGTTAATACCGTTATGTGTGAATTTGATCCTGTCATTATGATGTTAGCTGGTTATTTTGCTCGTTAGTTGATGCAGTTACTTCCTACTCTCTATGGTCTTTACATTTTGGCATGATTTTGCAGCGGCTGGTACCGGTTGTTCCTTTCCATGTTTAGTGCTTCCTTCAGGAGCTCTTTTAGGGCAGGCCTGGTGGTGACAAACTCTCTCAACATTTGCTTGTCTGTAAAGTATTTTATTTCTCCTTCACTTATGAAGCTTAGTTTGGCTGGATATGAAATTCTGGGTTGAAAATTCTTTTCCTTAAGAATGTTGAATATTGGCCCCCACTCTCTTCTGGCTTGTAGGGTTTCTGCCGAGAGATCCGCTGTTAGTCTGATGGGCTTCCCTTTGTGGGTAACCCGACCTTTCTCTCTGGCTGCCCTTAACATTTTTTCCTTCATTTCAACTTTGGTGAATCTGACAATTATGTGTCTTGGAGTTGCTCTTCTTGAGGAGTATCTTTGTGGCGTTCTCTGTATTTCCTGAATCTGAACGTTGGCCTGCCTTGCTAGATTGGGGAACTTCTCCTGGATAATATCCTGCAGAATGTTTTCCAACTTGGTTCCATTCTCCCCATCACTTTCAGGTACACCAATCAGACATAGATTTGGTCTTTTCACATAGTCCCATATTTCTTGGAGGCTTTGCTCATTTCTTTTTATTCTTTTTTCTCTAAACTTCCCTTCTCACTTCATTTCGTTCATTTCATCTTCCATCGCTGACACCCTTTCTTCCAGTTGATCGCATCGGCTCCTGAGGCTTCTGCATTCTTCACGTAGTTCTCGAGCCTTGGTTTTCAACTCCATCAGCTCCTTTAAGCACTTCTCTGTATTGGTTATTCTAGTTATACATTCTTCTAAATTTTTTTCAAAGTTTTCAACTTCTTTGCCTTTGGTTTGAATGTCCTCCCGTAGCTCAGAGTAATTTGATCATCTGAAGCCTTCTTCTCTCAGCTCGTCAAAGTCATTCTCCATCCAGCTTTGTTCCGTTGCTGGTGAGGAACTGCGTTCCTTTGGAGGAGGAGAGGCGCTCTGCTTTTTAGAGTTTCCAGTTTTTCTGTTCTGTTTTTTCCCCATCTTTGTGGTTTTATCTACTTTTGGTCTTTGATGTTGGTGATGTACAGATGGGTTTTTGGTGTGGATGTCCTTTCTGTTTGTTAGTTTTCCTTCTAACAGACAAGACCCTCAGCTGCAGGTCTGAAGGAGTAGCCTGCCATGTGAGGTGTCAGTGTGCCCCTGCTGGGGGGTGCCTCCCAGTTAGGCTGCTCGGGGGTCAGGGGTCAGGGACCCACTTGGGGAGGCAGTCTGCCCATTCTCAGATCTCCAGCTGTGTGCTGGGAGAACCACTGGTCTCTTCAAAGCTGTCAGACAGGGACATTTAAGTCTGCTGAGGTTATTGCTGTCTTTTTGTTGGTCTGTGCCCTGGCCCCAGAGGTGGAGCCTACAGAGGCAGGGAGGCCTCCTTGAGCTGTGGTGGGCTCCACCCAGTTAGAGCTTTCCCGGCTGCTTTGTTTACCTAAGCAAGCCTGGGCAATGGTGGGCGCCCCTCCCCCAGCCTTGCTGCCACCTTGCAGTTTGATCTCAGACTGCTGTGCTAGCAATCAGCAAGACTCCGTGGGCATAGGACCCTCCGAGCCAGGTGCGGGATATAATCTTGTGGTGCGCCATTTTTTAAGCCCGTCAGAAAAGCGCAGTATTTGGGTGGGAGTGACCCGATTTTCCAGGTGCCGTCTGTCACCCCTTTCTTTGACTAGGGAAGGGAACTCCCTGACCCCTTGTGCTTCCGGAGTGAGGCAGTGCCTCGCCCTGCTTCGGCTTGCGCAGGGTGCACGCACCCACTGACCTGCGCCCACTGTCTGGCACTCCCTAGTGAGATGAACCCGGTACCTGAGATGGAAATGCAGAAATCACCCGTCTTCTGCGTCGCTCAAGCTGGGAGCTGTAGACAGGCGCTGTTCCTATTCAGCCATCTTGGCTCCTCCCTCGAATAATTAATAATTTTCAAGCAGATGTTCGCACCCACTTTTTGTTTGATTGAAACATATTAAGTGTTCACTGATCACTGTATTAGTACTTTAAATATTTTATAAGACCTCTCAATCTTTTATAGTTGAGAGAGAAAGTAAATATTAAAACAATTATTAAAATAACACAAAGAAAATAATGTAAACACTTTATAATCTCTCTAACAATTTTAGAAACATGAAACAATTGCAATTTAACCAGGAAGGACCAGCAATGTAACAGCTGAATAGTGAATAGCTGCATGAGGGAACTGGTGATAAAAGAATCTCGATGCTGACCACATCTTCCAAGTCAGAATGTAACTAGGGGTAAGCCCTATGATTCTCTCATCCTTTGGTACATAAACTTAGTCATGAGAGGACTACAAAATAATAATAGAAGAGGTGATTTTCTGACATATATGGTAAAAGATCTGCTTCTAACAAATAACATAAACAAACATGGAGAGTATAAAACTACATGATTTAGGTTTTCAAAGAGACCCTAGTGACTAAACTCACTCATTTAACAAATAAGGATATTAAGGTCAAAAAAGTAACATTTCCCAATCAAAATAACATCTGTAGAGGCATTGACACTCTTGCCTCTTCTCTCCCAAATGTCCATTAGAGAACAAAGATGTAATTTTAGTATATAGCACAAACCTTTTGTTTACCATGAATATGCTACCATGAACCCCATAATATTTTGCTGATTTCTAAAATGTTGAATAACAGCTATTCATGTATAGATCTATTGCTCCATCCATCTCTGTTTTTCTGTAAATTGTGGTATCTCTTATTTGTTTTGCTAAAGTAGCTATTGTCCGCCTTGCATATTAATCTAATCACAGTGTATCATCATCCCATTTTAAACATGAAATAAAGATAACTGGGTTATAGAGGTCAATTATCTTGTTCAACGCCACATAATTATTTTGAGACAGATTCTGTTTCCAGACCCAAATGGCTCTGACTCCAACTTTGTTTCTTCATTCTAAATATTTGAATGGGCTTCTGATACCAAATAGAAACTCAATAATAGTGTGCTGAATTAATGAATGAATAAACAGTGGGCCAATAGTAGAATTTGTGCTAGAACATCTCCTCCTTGTAAATTTTAAGTGTGTTCTTTGCATTAATCTACACTGTTTTCCCCAGTTCTTCTATTGTATTTATTTAAAATTCCTTCTCTTTTAAAAAATTTAATTCCAGTAACATCTCCAAGAAACCATTAATTGAAATGAGGCAAAACATCTCAACCTTTATTTAAATAAGAAATATAGCAGAGTCATAGACTGGGTTTCCTCCTCCTCTCCAAGCATGTGGGAAAGAAAAGAAATGTCAGTAATTCTCTCTTGGTTAATGAGAAAACATATAAGACTTCATTGTTTTAGAAAACAGAGATGTCAAAACAGAGATATCGTATTAGATATTACCAAGGGCAACAAATTATTAGCTTACAACCAATTAGAATCACAGATGTTAAGGAGGTTAAGACTTAGTTTCACAAGATATAGCAAACATACCCATAGTTCAGGATTCTTAGAATTGTTAAAATAACTCTTCAAAAACAGTTGCATAATGCAGAGTTACATCTGTTTTTCTACAGCTGTAAATGAGGAGGGGATAGTTCTTCTTTGTATCTTGCTGAGATTTCTTTCACTGCAGTTAGGAGGGTTTGTAGTTTTCAAGACCAAAGCTACAGTTTCATTAGTTAGCTCCAAGAGAAGAAATGGTAGGCCAAAGAAGCCCAAAAATCACAGCATGCAAAGGAAATGGCACAAAACAGGATAATTAAAAAACGGATAGAACAAGCTGTATTTTTTTAATCAACAAAGACTTCCCCAAATATTCTAGCTGCACAATTTTCTATCACTTTCTTGATTATCTTCACTAAACGTTAAACCATTTAATATTTTATTACATACTATCTCTTAGTATATAACTAGGTATATCTTATTTACCTACTTCATTTTCCATAATTTTTACTATAGAAATAACATGGGTCTTTAGGTCAGGATCCATAAGAGCTGTTCTACAGTGGCCTCTTGCAATAAACGAAATACTGCTTTGTAGGCATGATCTATCATGCTATATATCGAATAAAGGGAAAGAATGAGTCAAGATTAAAGATAGGGTGGTTTGACCAATAATAGTTAAGTTTCAGAAAAAAAATGGTTCCTATGAAATACATCTAACCCTTGTGTTCTATTTTAAAGAAAGCTTCATATTGTTCAGTAGATAAGATGTATTCAATATTGTACACACTAAAAATTATTATTCATCTTATGGTCTATTTTAGAGCCTTTTCAAAATGCTTTAAAATGCAAAATGTATTCACATGCAGGTTATCCTCTAAGAAAGATGGTTTACACATAAATATATATTAAAAATTAGCTATATAAGAAAAGAGCAACACTGAAAAACAAAACAGTAATCAGCAATGAGATATTTCCCACTATTATTTAGCTTCACTGAGTGCAATATACAGTTTTTCCAACAAAGCAACATAGTACAATGGAAAGAAAACCATCTCTGGATTAACACAAATCTGACTTCAAATACTATTTTAAAAATCTACCTTCTTCATAATCTTGAGCAAACCATCTAATTTCTCTAAGACTCAGTCTTCTCAAATGTCAGATGGATAAAAACATTTTTTTCTTGTTTTTAGTCCAAAGTCATAAACATCTTCCAATGAGAGCATCTGATCAGCATGGATACTTTTACCCCACTCAAATTTGTCACAAAGAGAATTCATGTTTTTATTAAAATTTGTGTAATCTTACTATAGATAACTGTACAATCCTTTTATGAATGTTACACCATTTTGAAGTACAGCAAATATTTGTATAGTTTGATGAAACACACTTTGGGACAAATAAAATTTTGGGTCATCTAAAAGCACATTCCAAGAAGGGGCAAGATGGCTGACTAGATGCAGCTAGTACATACCTCTTTCATGGACAGGAACCAAAATAGCAAGTAAATAATCACACTTAAAAGGCTGGGCGCAGTGGGTCATGCCTGTAAACCCAGCACTTTGGGAGGGAGAAGCAGGTGGATCACCTGAGGTCGGGAGTTCAAGACCAGCCTGACCAACATGGAGAAACCCCGTCTCTACTAAAAACACAAAATTAGCTGTGTGTGGTGGTGCATGCCTGTAATCCCAGCTACTAAGGAGGCTGAGGCAGGAGAATCACTTGCACCTGGGAGGTGGAGGTTGTAGAGATGGCACCATTACACTCCAGCCTGGGCAACAAGAGCAAATCTCTGTCTCAAAAAAAAGAAAAAAAGGAAAAAAAAAGAAGAAAAAAGAAAAAAAATCACAGTTAGAATACATCATCTGAGAGAGAACACTGGGATTCAACAGAAGTGATAGGAAGCACCAAAAGCAAAGAAGAAGAGGAAAGCACAGCAGCCTGTTTGGTCAGGATCAGCTGGGGGCTGAGAAGGTCCGAGACATGGGGAAAGGGTAGGTGAGAGAACCCCAGGGCTCCATATTCCTTCCACAGACTTTCACAATCATAGTTGCAAGAGAGCCCCTCGGCTTTCAAGGGCCTGCAAACTAACAAAGGGAGCCGTTTCAAAATTGCACAGAGGCACTGCTCCAGAGAGGGAACTCATGTTGAGTAGCACAAGCTTTTGAGCTGTGAGCAGCTACAGCATGGTACCATTCTGAGAGCTCAGCCTTTAAAAGACTGGGGAGGGATAAGCTCTCCAAATTGGGGGGTGATGCCACCACTGTTGATGCTGGGCAAAAGAAAGAGAGGGGAGGCCAAGAACTTTCATGAGCCCCAAGGACAAATATGAACACCACTGCTGTTGGCTGCCATGGGACCAAAGCAGAATCAAATTTTGTACCCTACAGCTGCCTGTCTACATTGTGCCTACTGATAGTGGCTTCACCCTCCCTGGTGACAGGCCAGTAGCCAGCACCTGATGCCATTACTGCTGCTCCTGGAACAAGGAGGGAGAGTGTAGACTGGGTGCTTTTACATGCCCCAAGGACAAATATCACCACAATTGCTGCAAGCTTCTGTGGGACTAAGGCATGAGCAAACCGTATGACCCACAGCTGCTTGCCTATGCAGCTCCCACTGAGAGTGGCACCATCCTCCCTGATGGCAGGCCCACAGAAGGGCCACTGCTGCCCCCATTGGAGCATTCTGCCAGTGACCTGGAAATCACCTTGTATTAGTCCATTCTTGCATTGCAATAAGGAACTACCTGAGACTGAGTAGTTTATAAAGAAAAGAGGCTTAACTGACTCACAGTTCCACAGGCTGTACAGGAAGCATGGTTGGGGAGGCCTCAGGAAACCTACAATCATGGTGGAAAGTAAAGAGGAAAGAGGTATATCTTCACAGAGCAGAGAAGGAGGAAGAGATTGAAGGGGAAAGTGCTACACACTTTTAAACAACCAGATCTTGTGAGAACTCACTATCATGAGAACAGCAAGGAGGAAGTCTGCCCCCATGATTCAATTACCTTCCACCAGGCCCCTCCTCCAACACTGGGGACTACAATTTGACATGATATTTGGGCGGGGACACAGAGGCAAACCACATCACAGCCCATCCTACCTATTATGGTCTGTGCCTGAACACACTACCAGGGGACCTAAAGACAAGTTTGCTGGACTGTTCCCATCCCCCCAGTACTCAAGCACAACACCCAAGGTATCACCCAGCACAGTCCACCAATTTTGGCACCTGAAAACTCCTCCCAGGGTCTGAGGTCAGGACAACCCAATCTGCTGATACCACTACAGCTGTCACCCACCTGCATGAGCCACCTGCATGCAAGGGACCTGGTTCATCTAATCCTTCATAGCCACTGTCAATACCAGCATGGACCACTTGGATTCCAGTGGGTTTCCTTATCACTGCTACTGCCATTGCCCACATCACACCCACTTCCCCAGGGCCCAAGCACCTCACCATATGCCTGGCCCACTGCTGGCACCTGAGCAAGTTGCCTGAAGTGCAAGAATAAGCCCTCCTGGTCCTCCTAACACTGGAGCCAGCATACACTGCTCTAGGGCTTAGGTGCAGGCATACTCAGCCTACTGCTGCCACTGCTGGGACCCTCACTGGTCCACCTGGCATCCTAGTCCCCAGCAAAACTTTACCACACCTTCAATAACTGCACCTTGAGCCACTGAGGAGATCACAGATACCATTGATGCTGGTTGTGAAAGAAATCATACAAAGACAACACTACTGCATGCACCCAATATCAAAACCAAAATGCCCTACTCCAACAACATATATAATTATCAGGAAAAAGTCCTTCCCTATAAAAGCAAAATCAAAAAATTGGAAGAATCAACAACTATTACACCAAATGTATAAATATCAATATAAGGACACACGAAACAAGAAATAGCAAGGAAATACAACATCTCCAAAGAGACACAGTAATTCTACAACAAATCCCAATTTAAAAAATTACAAAATTCTGGATAAAGAATTCAAAATACTGATTTTAAAGAAGGTCGGTGAGATACAAGAGAATTCTAAAAAACCATACAGAAAAAACATTCAGGATATGAATGAGAAACTCACCAAAGAGAGAGACATTTTTTAAGTGACCAAAGAGAAATTCTGGAACTAAAGAATTCATTGAATTAAATAAAAAATACATTGAAAAGCTTCAATAATAGACTAGATCAAGCAGAAGAAGAACTCTCAGAACTTGAAAACAAGTCTTTTGAAATAATCCAATCAGACAAAAATAAAGAAAAAAGAATGAATAAAGCCTTTATGACATTTTGAAAAACATAAAGTGACTGAATATATGAATTATAGGTATCCTGGGGTTTTTGGGGAGAGAATGAAAGGGTTAGGAAATCTATTTAATAAAATAATAAATGAAAAGTTTCCAAGTCTAGCAAGAGACTTAGACATCCACACATAGGAGGCTCAAAATTCCCAAACAGATACAATGAAAATTATAGTCAAATGGCACATTATAGTCAAATAGTCTTAAGTCAGAAGAGAAGATTCTAAAACCAGCAAGAGAAAGACATCTAGTCACCTATAACACCTATAAAGGAACTCTCATCAGAATAACAGTGCATTTCTCAGCAGACACTTTACAAGCCAGGAGAGAATGGGATGACATATCCAAAGTGCTGAAAAAAATTGCCACCAAATTATATTATATCAATGAAAATTATGCTTTATAAATTAAGGAGAAATAGTCTTTCCCAGACAAGCAAATGGAAATTGATCACCACTAGACTGGTTATAAAAGAAATGCTGAAGGTCATCCTAAACCTGGAAATGAAAGGATGACATTTATCATCATGAAAATCCAAGAAATTATAAAACTCACTGGTAAACCAAACACACAAATGAGAAAGATAAAGGACCCAAATGGTACAACTACAGAAAACCACCATACCAAAATGATAAGCAATAAGAATAAAGAAAGTAAAAAGGAATGTACAAAACAACCAGGAAGCAACAATAGGACAGAAAAACTCTAACATATCAATTAACAACCTTGAATGCAAATGAATTAGAAAATATAAACTGATAGAATGAATAAAAAAACATGATACAACTATATGTTGTCTACAAGTAACACACTTTAACCTGTAAAGACACATACAGATTTAAGGAAAGGAATGAAAAATGATATTTTATGAAAACAGAAACCAAAAGTGAGCAGGAGTAGCTATACTTATATGAGATAAAACAAACTTTAAGTCAAAAATGATATTAAAAGAAAGACAAAGAAGGTCACGATACATTGATAAAGGAATCAATTCAGAAAGAGGAAATAACCATTTTAAATATAAATGTACCTAACACTGGAATACTGAGATTCATAAAACAAATGTTACTAGATCTAAAGATTCAGATTGACTGCAATACAGTAACAGTGGGAGATTTAAATAACTCACCGTCAGCGTTAGACAGATTTTCTAAAATACAGTGGACTTAAACTGAATTTTAGACCAGATAGACCTAATAGACATTAACAAAACATTATATTCCAAACACCGCATGTTCTCACTCATAGGGGGGAGTTGAACAATGAGAACACTTGGACACAGGGCAGGTGTGAGGTCACAGGGCGGGGAACATCACACACCGGGGCCTTTTGGGGGCTGGGTGGCTGGTGGAGGGATAGCATTAGGAGAAATACCTAACGTAAATGACGAGTTGATGGGTGCAGCAAACTAACATGGCACATGTATACCTATGTATCAAACCTGCACGTTGTGCACATGTACCCTAGAAATTAAAGTATAATACAAAAAAATTATAATCCGTACAGAAATTGGAAAAAAAAAGTAGAGTCATTAGCATTTTGGGGACTAATCATATTAAGCAGCCAACTCCAGAAACCCCAAAACCAACTAAAGAACTCCATCTTAATATTTTGCTCCTCTAGAACCACTCCTGGTACCAAAATCTCTATTAGTCAAGGTTCCCTAGAAGGACAGAACTAATAGAGAGAGTGTGTGTGTGTGTGTGTGTGTGTGTGTGTGTGTGTGTGTATGGGAGTTTATTAGGAAGTATTAACTCATATGATCACAAGGTCTCACAATAGGCCATCTGCAAGCTGAGAAGCAAGGAAGCCAGTCTGAGTCTCAAAGCTGAAGAACTTGGGGTCCAATGTTTGAGGGCAGGAAGCAACAAGGACAGGAGAAAGATGTAGGCTGGTAGGCTAAGCCAGTCTAGCTAATTCATGTTTTTCTGCCTGTTTTGTATCCTGACCATGCTGGCAGCTGATTAGATGGTGCCCACCCAGATTAAAGGTGGGTCTGCCTTTCCCAGCCCCTTGACTCAAATGTTAATCTCCTTTGGTAACACCCTCACAGAAATACTCAGGATCAATATTTTGCAGCCTTCAATCCAATCAATTTGACACTCAGTATTAGCTATCACATATATTATTAAACTTAACCCAATTACTGAACTATATCTGCCTGAATTTTAATTGGAAGCTAGATATACATAGTGTTTCATCAGAAATCACTGTATTATTTTGACTAAACTAATTCAACTCAAAATAATATTGGTATATTTTGTGGATAAAAATTTGGTTATTTTTAAAGCTTAGGAAATTGAATGCTTTTTCTGTGTGGCACATTTTTATTTATTAGGTCTTACCAATTCAAATCCAAATATATATGTTTGTGAAATGTCAGAATAAAATAAAATTCACTTACACTAGAATAAAATAAAATTCACTTACACTTAAAATGTTGCTGAATATAGTTTAAAATCTTCAAATGATTTCAAATGAACTTGAGATATGTCTTTTGCCTTTTATAACCACATTTAATGTCACTTTTCATTTTCTCTTTGAAAGAGGAAGTAGTAGGCCGGGCGCGGTGGCTCACACCTGTAATCCCAGCACTTTGGGAGGCTGAGGCAGGTAGATCTCCTGAGGTCACGAGTTCCAGATCAGTCTGGCCAACATGGAGAAACCCGGTCTCTACTAAAAATACAAAAAGTAGCCGGGTGGGGTGGCACATGCCTGTAATCCCACCTACTCAGGAGGCTGAGGCAGGAGCATCTCTTGAACCCAGGAGGCAGAGGTTGCAGTGAGTCGAGATTGTGCCATTGCACTCCAGCCTGAGCAACAAGAATGAAACTCCGATTCGAAAAATAAAAAATAAAAGAAAGAGGAAGTATTAGATAACATAGAACATGTTAATTCAGTGCTCCATTTTAGAATTAATAAATTTTTAAAAATTTAACTGGTAAAAAAATGTAAACAAAAAGGTTAAGAAAATAGGCAACTCTATATAAAACTAGATCCATAGTTGGGAGTGTCATTGAATTTACAACACATTTTTTTCATGTGTTATTGTGGTGAAATATATATCATTATTTTCTATAAAATATAATGTTGGACAAAGATGCAAGAAATTGGGATTATGGGACTGTGGAATAAAGGCAAATCTTAAAAGTTTTATGAATCTAGAAAGATGACCAGCATGCTGAAATAAAAATGTATTTGAAATAGGTTCTATTCCTTTTTGGGGGTTCTAATATGAAAGCCAGCATCTCACACCCTTGACTTTTTGGAACTAATAAACACTAGAAGTTATATGCAAGGAAAGAAATATTACCTTGACCAGTCCAATCAGCTTCAACCATACTGGCTATTAATGCTATGTTTAAAATTGCAGTCAGATCACCCCTGCTTCCATAGGGGTGTATGGGATACATGAGTGGTTGAGTTTTAAACAAAGATAACAGGAAATCAGAAATGATGGCTTTCATCTTTACTCCCAATATTCCTAGGAAATTCCAGGGGATAGACTACCACAATCATTTGATATCAAGCCAAAAAGCACATGCCACCAAGAGATGAGTGTTTGACAATTCCTGGGCAAATGTTCCTTCTGAGCAATGACCTCAGTAGGTGGAAAAGGTAAGCTATTGTATCTGTAAAAGCTGTATAAATCATGAACCAAGTAACCGAAAAGCTCTAGAGGACAGACTCAAAATACATTTTGAAATACATTACTCAAATTCTTATTCTCTTATGAATGCATATTTAATTTGTGGTAAAATGTTCTTCAAACTATTCCACTCTTTGGGCTAAATTCAAACTAGATACATTTTATGGCCCTATTACAATTATTATTTCATTTTTCTGGAACCGATTTTTGTTAAGAACAAGGGATAGTGATTCAGATTTTAATTCAAATTCATTTATTTTATCAAACTCTCACCATGTCCTTGATTCAACTCACCTTTGTGACCCTAAGAATAAAAAATACTCCATATTTTTTCCTTCTTCTTTTTATTATTTATTTATTTTTATAAATAATATGTTTTGGGGGAACAGGTGGTGTTTGGTTACAGGAATAAGTTCTCTAGTGGTGATTTCTGAGATTCTGGTGCTCCCATCACCCAAGCAATGTACATTGTATGCAGTGTGTAGTCTTTTATAACTTGACCTCCTTCCATTCTTTCACCTTGGTCTCCAACGTCTGTTGTATCATTCTAATGCCTTTGCATCCTCATAGCTTAACACACACTTATGAGTGAAAATATATGATGTTTGGCTTTCCATTCCCGAGTTACTTGACTTAGAATAATGGTCTCCAATTTCATCCAGGTTGTGGCAAATGTCATTATTTCATTCCTTATTACAGCAGAGTTGTAGTCCATGGTGTGTATATATATACCATATTTTCTTTATCCACTCGTTGATTGATGGGCATTTGAGCTGGTTCCATATTTTTGCAATTACGAATTGTGTTGCTGTAAACATGTGTGTGCAAGTATCTTTTTCGTATAATGACTTCTTTTCCTCTGGGTAGATACCTAGTAATGGCATTGCTGTATCAAATGGTACATCTACCTTTAGTTCTGTCAGAAATATCCACACTGTTTTCCATAGTGGTTGTACTAGTTTACATTCCAACCAACAGTGTAAGAGTGTTCCCTTTCACCACATCCAAGCCAATCTCTATTATTTTTGTATTTTTTTATTACGGTCATTCTTGCAGGAATAAGCTGGTATTGTATTGCGGTTTTGATTTGCATTGCTCTTATAATTGGTGATGTGGAGCATTTTTTATATGTTTGTTAGCCATTTGTATATCTTCTTTTGAGAATTGTCTATTCATATCCTTAGCCTACTTTTTGATGGGTTTGTTTGTTTTTTTCTTGCTGATTTGTGTGAGTTCCTTGTAGACTCTGGATATTAGTCTTTTGTCAGATGTATAGATTGTGAATATTTTCTCCCACTCTGTGGGTTGTCTGTTTACTCTGTTGCTGTTTTTTGTTTTGTTTTGTTTTGTTTTTTTACTGTGCTGAAGCTTTTTAATTTAATTAAGTCCCATCTATTCATCTTTGTTTTTGTTACATTTGCTTTTGGGTTCTTAGTCATAGAGTCTTTGCCTAAGCCAATGTCTAGAAGGGTTGTTCCAATGTTATCTTCCAGAATTTTTATGGTTTCAAGTCTTATAATTAAGTCTTTGCTCCATTTTGAGTTGATTTTTGTGTAAGGTGAGAGATAAGGATCCAGTTTCATTCATCTGCATGTGGCTTGATAGTTATTGCAGCACCATTTGTTGAATATCATGTCGTTTCCCCACTTTATGTTTTTGTTAGCCTTGTTAAAGATCAGATGACTGTAAGTATTTGGCTTTATTTCTGGGTTCTCTATTCTGTTCCATTGGTCTATATGCCTGCTTTTATTCCAGTTCCATGCTGTTTTGGTGACTACGGCCTTAAAATATAGTTTGAAATAGGATAATGTAATGCCTCCAGATTTGTTCTTTTTGCTGTCTTGCTTTGGCTATGTGGGCTCCTTTTAGGTTCCATATGAATTTTAGAACTGTATTTTTTCTAGTTCTTGAAGAATGATGGTGATATTTTGATGGAAATTGCATTGAATTTGTAGATTGCTTTTGGAAGTATGGTCATTTTCACAATATTGATTCTACCCCTCCATGAGCATGGAGTGTGTTTCCATTAATTTGTGTTGTCTATGATCTCTTTCAGCAGTATTTTGTAGTTTTCCTTGTGGAGATCTTTCACCTCCTTGGTTAGGCGTATTCCTAAATATTTTATACTTTTGCAGCTATTGTAAAAAAGGTTGAGTTCTTAATTTGATTCTCGTCTTAGTCGCTGTTAGCGTATAGCGGGTGTACATTATTTTGCGTACACAAATTTTGTATCCAAAGACTTTGCTAAACTCATTCCCAGTCCTTGGAGCTTATTGGATGAGTCTTTAGGGTTTTCTAGGTATATGATCATGTCACCAGCAAACAGTGACAGTTTGACCTCCTATTTACCGATTTGGAAGCCCTATATTTCTTTCTCTTGTCTGATTGCTCTGGGTAGGACTTCCAGTATTATGTTGAATAGAAGTGGTGAAAGTGGGCCTCCTTGTCTTGTTTCAGTTCTCAGGGGGAGTGTTTCAACTTTTCCCCTTTCAGTACAATGTTTGCTATGGGTTTGTCATAGATGGCTTTTATGAACTTAAGGTGTGTTCCCTCTATGCCAATTTTGTCAAGTGTTTTAATCATAAAAGGATGCTAGATTTTGTCAAGTGCTTTTCCTGCATTTATTGAGATGATCATGTAATCTTTGTTTTTAATTCTGTTTATGTGTAGCATCACATTTATTAACATTTATTGTGGATGTTAAGTCATCCCTGCATCACTGGTATGAAACTCACTTGATTGTGGTGGATTATTATTTTTTTTTGATATGCTGTTGGATTCCGTTAGCTAGTATTTTGTTGAGGATTTTTGCATCAATGCTCATCAGGGATATTGGTCTGTAGTTTTCCTTTTTTATTTTATTATTTTCTGGTTTGGGTATTAGGGTGATACTGGCTTCATAGAATGATTTAGGGAAGATTCTCTGTTTATCTTTTGGAATAGTGCCAGTAGGGTTGGTACCAATTCTTTTTTGAATGTCTGTTACAGCTCTGAATCTGTTTGGTCCTGAATTTATTTTAATTTTTTGTTGGTAAATTTTTAATTAGAAACAAAACAGGAGATATTACTACTGATACCACAGAAATACAAAAGATCATTCAAGGCTACTATGAACACCTTTATGTGCATAAAATAGAAAACTCATAGGAGATGGATTAACTCCTGGAAATATACAAGCATCCTAGATTAAACCAGGAAGAAATAGAAACTGTGGCATCAGTAGTAATATCTCCCATTTCTTTTCTTCTAATTGAGCTTATTTGGATCTTCTCTCCTCCTATTTTGGTTAATCTCACCAGTGGCTTATCAATTTTATTTATCTTTTTAAAGAAGCAGATTTTGTTTTATTTATCTTTTCTATTTTTTTGTTTTTGTTTTTGTTTCAATTTCATTTAGTTCTGTTCTGATCTTGGTTATTTCTTTTCTTCTCCCTCCTGGGTTTGGGTTTGATTTGCTCTGTTTCTCTAGCTCCTTGAGGTATGACCTTAGATTGTCAATTTGTGCTCTTTCAGACTTCTTAATGTAGGCATTTAATACTATGAAATGTCCTGTTAGCACTGCTTTTGCTGTATCCCAGAGGTTGTGATAGGTTTTGTCACTATTCTCATTCAGTTCAAATACGCTTTTAATTTCCACCTTAATTGTTGGCTCAACAATCATTCGGGAGTGGGCTATTTAATTTCCATGTATTTTCATGGCTTTGAGGATTCCTTTTGAAGTTAATTTCCAATTTTATCCCACTGTGGTCTGAGAGAGTACCTGCTATAATTTCAATTTTCTTGAATTTGTTGAGACTTATTTTGTGGCATATCATATGGTCTATCTTATAGAATGTTCTATGTACTGATGAATAGAATGTATATTCTGCAGTTGTTGGGTAGAATGTTCCGTAAATATCTGTTAAGTCCATTTGTTCTAGGATATAGTTTAAGTTTATTGTTTTTTTTTTCTTAACTTTCTGCCTTGATAACATGTCTAGTGCTGTAAGGGGAGTATTGAAGTCCCCCATTATTATTGTGTTGCTGTCTATCTCACTTATTAGGTCTAATAGTAATTGTTTTATGAATTTGAGAACTCCATTGTTAGGTGCATGTATACATTTAGTATTGTGATATTTTCCTGTTGGACTAGTCCTTATATCATTATATAAAGTCCCTGCTTGTCTTTTTTAACTGCTGTTGCTTTAAAATTTTTTTGGTCTGACATAAGAATAGCTAATCCTGCTCACTTTTGGTGTCTAGTTGCATGAAATATCTTTTTCCACCCCTTTACCTTAAATTTATGTGAGTCCTTATGTGTCAGGTAAATTTCTTGAAGACAGCAGACACATGGTTGTTGAATTCTTATCCATTCTGCAATTCTGTATCTTTTAAGTGGAGCATTTAGGTTATTTATATTCAATGTGTGTATTAAGATGTGAGGTACTATTCTATTCATAGTGCTACTTGTTGCCTGAATGTCTTTTTTTTTCATTGTGTTAATGTTTTATAGGTCCTGTGAGATTTAGGCTTTAAAAATATTCTATTTTGGTGTATTTCAAGATTTATTCCAAGATTTAGAGCTTCTTTTAGCAGTACTTGTAGTGCTGGCTTGGTAGTGGCAAATTCTCTCAGCATTTGTTTTTCTGGAAAAACTGTATCTTTCTTTTATTTATGAAGCTTAGTTTTCACTGTATACAAAATTCTTGCCTGATAATTGTTTTGTTTAAGGGCGCTAAAGATAGGACCCCAATCCCTTCTAGCTTGTAGAATTTTCTACTGAGAAATCTATGTTAATCGTATAGGTTTACCTTTATAGGTTACCTGGTGCTTTTGTCTCAGAGCTCTTAAGATTCTTTCCTTCATCTTCACTTTAGATAATCTAATGACTATGTGCCTAGGCAATAATCTTTTTGTGATGAATTTCCAAGGTGTCCTTTGAGCTTCTTGTATTTGGATGTCTAGATCTCTGGGAAGGCTGGGGAAGTTTGTCTGGATTATTCCCTCAAATATGTTTTCCAAACTTTTAGATTTCTCTTCTTTCTCAGGAACACCAATTATTCTAAAGTTTGGTCATTTAACATAGTCCCAAACTTCTTGGAGTCTTTGTTCATTTTTTAAATTCTTTTTTCTTCATCTTTGTCAGATCGAGTTAATTTGAAAGCCTTGTCTTTGAGCTCTGAAGTTTTTTCTCCTACTTGTTTGATTCTGTTGCTGAGACTTTCCAGCACATTTTGCATTTCTCTAAGTTTGGCCCTCATTTCCAGAAGTTGTGTTTGTTTTTTATTTATGCTATCTATTTCTCTGGAGATTTTCCCATTCATATCCTGTATCACTTTTTTGATTTCTTTAAGTTGGACTTCACCTTTCTCTAGTGCCTTGTTGATTGGCTTAAAAGTTGACCTTCTACATTATTTTTCTGACAATTCAGAGATTTTATTTTGGTTTGTATCTATTGTTGTTCAGCTGGTGTGATCTTTCGGGTGTGTTAAAGAACCTTGTTTTGTCATATCACCAGAATTTTTTTTCTAGTTTCTTCTTATTTGGGTAGACTATGTCAAAGGGAAGAACTGGAACTCAAGGGCTGCTGTTTAGATTCCTTTGTCCAACGGGGTGCTCCCTTGTTGTGGTGTCTTCCCATTTCCCCTAGGGACTGGGCTTCCTGAGAGCCAAACTGCAGTGATTGTTATTTCTCTTTTGGATCTAGCCATCCAGCAGAGCTACCAGGCTCCGGGGTGGTTCTGAGGACTGTCTGCCAAGAGTCCTGTGATGTAACCTGTCTTCAGGTCTCTCAGCGTGGATACCAGAACCTGCTCCAGTAGAGGTAGCAGGGAAGAGAAGCGGACTCTGTAAGACCCCTTGGTTGTATTTTTGTTAAGTGTGCTGGTTTTGTGTTGGTTGGCCTCCAGCCAGGAGATGGCGCTTTCAGGAGCACACCAGCTGCAGTGGTATAGGGAGGATCAGGTGGTGGGCAGGGTCATAGAGCTCCCAAGAATTACGTCCTTTGTCTTTGGCTACCAGGGCAGGTAGAGAAAGACCATCAGGTGGGGACAGGGCTAGGCGTGTCTGAGCTCACACTCTTCTTCAGTGGGGCTTGCTGTGGCTGCTGTGGAGGATGGGGATGTGGTGGTTCCCAGGCCAACAGAGTTATGATCCAGGGGATTATGTCTGCCTCTTCTGCATCACACAGGTTGCCAGGGAAGTGACAGGCCTCACCCAGCTCCCATGCAGCCTACAGCCTGAAAGGCTGGTCTCACTCCCATCATGCCCCCCCTCCCCCCACCTGTACTGAGTTTATTTCCAGGCAGCCAGTGAGCAGGGCTGAGAGTTTACCCCAGGCTACAAGCCTCCCAAGTGAGTAAGCAAGCCAACTCATAGTTCCTCGGCTGCCTCACGGAGCTTGGAGCAGCAATCCACCTCCTTCAAAGGGTCTGTGGATTCTCTTGGCTTTCCTGGTATGTTCTTGTGGTAGTTCTTGGAGCAAAAGTTAATGACGTGGGTGTCCACCAGCTGCTCTGTCCACCTGAGTGGGAGCTGCAAGTTAGTCCTCCTGCGTGGGTCATATTTTTTCTGGCTTTTGTTTTTCTTTTTACTTATGATCCAAATTGTTCCCTTTTTTTCTCAATTCAGTAATGTACCTCATTCTGTCAATCTTAACATCTTTGCCCCTACCTATATAATAGATCCTCCCATCTACTTTCCTTCCAATAAATTCACCAACTCAAAATGGAACCAGAGGATTTTGTAAATGTGTGAGTTTAATAAGTCACCTCTGAACTTGAGTTTCCTAATTTTTAAACTGTGAATACAGACTTACATATTTTTCAATATCTCATCTAGATTTTAAAGGTATGAAACAAACCAAAAAAATATGGTAGATAGAGAAATATAAGAGTCTGTGAGAGAAAATCTGGAAAATAGACACTAGGCACTAGCAGTAAATTAAATAACATGAAATAACCTCTTGCCTGTTCCCTGGTGCTATTCAATGTTTGCTTAAAAGCAGGACAATTTTTCCTTATGGTGGATTGCTTGTGACTTCTAAGCTAAGATAGTAAAAACACTAGACTGGATATAAATGAGAGCAAAGAGGGTAATTTTGGGCATTGTCCAATAAGTTGGATAATAAAACACACACTATGATGCTATGATTATGAGTAACAGCCATCATCTCTGCCTCTGATTAAAAAAAAGGAAACAATTTCTTTGTGAAATATGTAACTGAAATTGAGATAAGATAGCAATGGGATGTGATTCCTCCTTCACATATTTTTTTCTTTACTTGTCCCACTGATCACAAAATCCACATCACTACCTTACTAATGTTATACCTGTTTACCCCAAAGCTTTAGTCATACAAATAATTTTTCTGTGCTCTCATAGGGTTTAACTATACATTTTACTTAAAGACTTACAGAAACTGGCCTTAGGAGATCCAAATAGTGAACCAAGTTTACAGTGTCCCAACTCGGGATGAAATGTTGAATAACTGATTTACAGCCTTGTTACCAATGGCCAGTCCACTAGGTGGCTCGTTACTCAAGATAACAATTGCAACCAGATATGCTGAACTGCATCTACTACCCAATCACATGTTGTACCCAGCCCAGCCTTTATAGCTTACCCTTGATGCCGATTCCTGCTCTTTACCTAAAAAAAAAACCCTATTATTGACTCTTTTCAAGGAGCCAGCCAGAGAATCCTTGCACCTCCACTGTCTCTCTTGCACTCAAGCACAATGACTGAAATAAAAACCTTGCCTGGGAAATCTGCTTAAATCTGCTTGGCCCTGTGTTAATTTCCATTACAGGAGGAGCCTATGAGCCTGTGGCCTGTAACAAAACAAGGCAAGACAGCTTAAAAAGTAAGCATTTTCACCACATGTCCAGGATTATTTGGTTAGATAAAATGAAATACTAATAGCTTAGTATTTCTCAAGAAATTGTGATATTTCCAGAAGAAGCTAACTTACACCAAAATGAAAAAAAACTCAAACTTCAAAATTGTTCATCAAGAATTTTTTAAACCTTCAAATATGAGCTGTTAATTTCTAAAATGTTCAAGTTATACATCTCTGTGTTCAGATAATCCCATATACTATGCAATCCTTAGGGAAATGAAGATAACTTGTGAGAAAATTAAGGTGAGGCTGGGGTTGAGAGTGTATTATCCCCTAAAATGATGATTAGTTGACACTAGGTCAAAAATTCATCTGGAATATTTAGTGAATGAATATTTACTCCCAATAATGTTTTTAATTCATTGCATTTACTGAACTGAAGTTTCTACTTTTACTTCTTCAGATTTTCTCTGTGACTTTGGGAAAATCATTGTAATGCTGCCTGCCTATTTCATCATTTATAACCTTAATCTTCATTCATTCATTTACTTAAAAAATATCTACCATGTACCTTCTAAGTGCAAAACAAATGGCTTGCTGCTATGTCAGATAAAGTGACAAATTTAGACATGAGCCTCAGTGAACTTATTATCTTGAAGAGAACAGAAAAAAAGGTATATAAGGAATATGTTTTTCATGTTATATAGAGAACTATTATACAGGGTTGAAAGTAACAAATGCCATAAAGAAGTTCAGATAATGTACAATGCATGTTCAAAAAGGCAAAATTATTTAAGGTAGAAATAAACAGAAATTGAATGAGCTGAAATCTGTTCTGGGTGTAAAAACTCAGGTTGAATTTAAATATCTGAAAATAAGAAGCGTATTCCACACATAAGTAGGTATCCACAAAAAACCTCACTTTACTTGGAGTGTAAAATGCAAAAAAAAAAAAAAAAATTAAAAACATAGCATTAATTAAATTTGGATTAAATTGTAAGAAATGCTGATTGCTCGCCTGGTGCCGTGGCTCACGCCTGTAATCCCAGCACTTTGGGAGGCTGAGGCAGGCAGATTACGAGGTCAGCAGATGGAGACCATCCTGGCTAAAATGGTGAAACCCCATCTCTACTAAAAATACAAAAAATTAGCTGGACGTGGTGGCAGGCGCCTGTAGTCCCAGCTACTCGGGAGGCTGAGAGGCAGGAGAATGGCGTGAACCCAGAAGGTGAAGCTTGCAATGAGCTGAGATCGCACCACTGCACTCCAGCCTGGGCCACAGAGAGAGACTCAGACTAATAAAAAAAAAAAAAGAAAGAAAGAAAAAAAGAGAAATGCTGATTGCTAATGTTATGAGATCAAGTTTTATTTTGTAAAGTTTAGTACAACAGAAGATTTTTGAGGCAGGAAGAGACAAAAATTAGTTATTCTTTTAGGAAGACTGTTTTGTCACATATGTACTATACATTGTCTTTCCTAATTGGGTGTGTAAAGGACTTCCACAAACATTTTTACAAAGAGAAGCATCTTACTTTTTTCATCAGCAACCTTACGTGCTACTGTTTGCAGCAATAAAAGTTTATAAACATAATGAGCTCTATCATAGCTTATTTACTTCAGTACTGGAACAATGTTTCCTATAACAAATTAGTTCACTGAGAATGACAGAAATAGAGAATAGATGACCAAAGATTTTCCCCAAGTAAATTAGTTACTAAAAATGTCAGTGTCAAAGAAAAATAAGTTTTAGGTTTTTAAGTGCTGTATCACATAAAAATAAACAATACTGGATAGGTGGAGTATCAAATGTCTTACAGTCCATCTTGGAGTGATTCTCATAGAGAAAATATATTTAATTATAAACAAGAGCAATTTATCCAGAAGCATGTCAGTGAAGGAAATACAAATATTTTACCCCAAAATAAATTTGTTTGACGTATTTTGAAGAGACTGTCACTGAGCCAGCAAACCCAAGTGCCTTTGCAAAGCTGCCTTTTGTGGGGAAAATTTGCATCTGTAGAGAATCTCCGTTAATGTAGTCATGCCTCCACTTCCTATGCCTTTCCAGGATCCAGTAGAGACTGAGAGTCTGACATCTTTAAAAGTAAAAAATCAAAAAAACAAAAAAACAACAAAAACCAAAACAAAACAAAAAACACACCATTTACCATCTATTCTCCCAAAAAAGGCTTCATCTACATAACAAGGCCACCTTTGCTATCTAAGCCTCTTTCTTTCTCCCTCCCATAACCTGTTTCACAAGAATCCAAACCCTCATTCTTTCTATAACTTGAAAATGGTATAAAAGTTTCTGTAACTCTTTGGGAAATTGGGTCTTCATTCTGAAGGCTCCCATGTGTACATGTTAAAGAAATTTGTATGTTTTCTCTCCTTTTAATCAATCTGCCTCGTGACAGGGATTTTTCAGTGAATCTTTAGGGGGCTGATGGCTATGGCCCCCGCATCAGCTGGTGAACCTTTTGCACTTTTAGAAGTGATCACATCCAGTGTGGTATATTCACTTCTTCTTGCCTGTTTCCTTTTATGTTTAAATTGCTACATGCCAGCATCACACATCTCAAGGATGGCCTGTCAAAATGTGTTTTGCCAGTTTTTTATAAGATTATCTTTTCCCCAGAAAAACTCACACCGGCATTCCAGTGTAGGCAATGAGACTGCCTAATTCCACACCCAGCCCATTATAGGGGGCCATTTCTGCTGCTTCAAATATCGTCTTGCTGTGAAGTGCATTCCCTGTAATCATATCCATTCATCTTTGCCTTACTTTCTTTAAATGCCTAGGAACATGCCTTAAAAATATCTGTGTTTATCCTGTTTTACATATGGTAGGCATTTAAAAAATAGAAAGTAAATAAATAAGTAGATAAATAAATGGCCCATTTGGGAATAAGAACCTTAGAAAAAAAATGCTATTTTTTCAGTCCTTTCTCCAGACATGAGTATTTTGAAATCACACCATCTTCTCATTTTACATTATAATAAAAACACTTTTACTTCTTCATGTGGTTAGAAATCTAAACACTGCCAGAGATACATCTCTCATTTCACACTTCAGAAATGATGCAAAAGATCATTGTATGCCCCTAGGGCTTGAAATAATGGGTAGTCATTGCATGTGCTCTGGTTAGAAAAGACTGCAGATTACTTTTTCTTTTAGCCATACCCATCCGGACAACATGTCATCACCACTAAAAGCTTCATTTTTTAACGGAAAGGGGGAAAAATGAGAGAAAAGCACTTGTAAATGTGTTAACTGTTCAGTAAATATTAATTAACCATTGAAGGTGGCAGCCAAACTCTTCATATCCACCAATGCCTTGAAAACATTGTGTGAGATTATCTACCTTCAAACCCAGGCTGATTTTATAAATTTCTCTTTCATAGAGTAACACATGTAAGATTTTAAATTAGCTCTTCAGAAAGAAGGCATGATACAAATCCAGCATATAAATAAGTAAATAATGCTCAAACACAGGGCTTTGGGTGATTTATTTTTATTTCCTCCTGTTTTTGTTTTTGAAGTTTACACATAAGTTGTGTTGATTTTCTCCTTTCACGAACTTACTAATGTTGATGATTTCTGATGAATTTTTTCCAAATAAAAAACATCTTAGCAGTAGAATTATCAATTTGCCTTGGGAGCTTGTAATAGCTCCCTAATTGTAATGAATGTAAGTATGGACAAACTATTATTAACAGTTTTCTACAATGTGGAAACTCAAGGGGTCATATAAGAACTACACTAGTTCAAACTTGGAAACCATTTGCTTGTTTAAATGACTTTAAGCTGATTCCTTCCATTTTTTTAGGCTTTCATTTTGTTTCCTATAAAGTTGTGATGACAAATTCTAAGCATAGGGATTACATGATGATGTAATTAAATTTTCTGTTTCGTAGTAGGACTTTTCAAGTGTGTTGCTGAAGAAAAAACCAAACTCTTGTGAGATATTTAGAGAGGTTTATTCTGAACCAATATGAGTGACCATGGTCTAGTTCAAGAGGGCCTGAGAACGTGTGCCCGAGGCAGTCAGGTTAGTTACAGGTTGGTTTTATACATTTTAGGGATACAGGAATTGTAAGATCGTAAGTCAATGCAAGAAAACTATACATTGGTTCAACCTAAAGAGGCGGATATCTTGACGTATAACGGCCAAATGGGTTCTTGCCTTCTGCCCAGACAGATCCAATTTATTAAGACAAGGGAATCGCAATAGAGAAAGAGTTTAATTAACGCAGAGCTGCCTGTACAGGAGACCCAAGTTTTCTTATTCCTCAAATCAGTCTCCCTGGAAATTCAGAGACTGGGATTTTTAAGGATAATTTGGTGAATAGTTGGTCAGGAAGTGGGGAGTGCTGATTGATGGGGTCAGAGATAAAATCATAGGTGGTCAAGTGGTTTTTTCTTGCTGTCTTCTGTTCCTGGGTGGGATGGTAGAACTGGTTGAGCCAGATTACTGGTCTAGGTTGCACTAGCTGGTATATGGGAACACGAGGTCTGCAAAATATCTTGAGCACTAATCTTAGGTTTTACAACAGTGATGTTATCCCCAGGAGCAATTTGGGGAGGTTTGAAATCTTGCAGCCTCTGGCTGTGTGACTCCTATACCATAATTTCTAATCTTATGGCTAATTTGTAAGTTCTACAAAGGCAGACTGGTCCGCAGGCAAGAAGAGGGTTTGTTTTGGGAAAGGGCTATTATCATTTTTGTTTCAAAGTTAAACTACCAACTAAGCTCCTCACAAAATTTGTCTGGCCTACACCCAGGAATGAAGAAGCACAGCTTGGGGATTAAAAGCAAGATGGAGTTAGTTAGATCAGATCTCTTTCACTGTCATAAGTTTCTCATGGTGATAATTTCTACAACATCGATTTCAGAAGTGGAGGAGGGTTTACAAGTCATAGGTGGTTCAAAGATTTTCTGATTGGCAACTGGTTGAAAGAGTTAAGCTTTGTATAAAGATTTGAGGTCAGTAGAAATAAATGTTTGAGTTAATATAAGGGGAGTTGTGTAGATCATTGTTCTTGTTACGTAGATGAGGCCTGATATGTAGCAGTCTTCAGAGAGAACAGATGGTAAATGTCTCTTTTCAGACCTCATTTATTATTATTATTTTGTGAGACAGGGTCTCACTTGGTCAGGCTAATGTGCAGTGGCACAATCATAACTCACTGAAGCCTTGAACTCTTGGGCTGAAGAAATCCTTCTGCCTCAGCTTCTCAAGTAGCTAGGACTATGGGCACACACCAACCATACCTGGCTAATTTTATTTTTGGTAGAGATGGTGTTTTGCTGTGTTGTTCAAGCTGGTAGCCAACTCCTGGCCTCAAGCAAATCCTCTTGCTTCAATTCCCAAAGTGCTGTGATCACAGGTGTAAGCCATAGCACCAGGCCTCTTTTCAGACCTTAAAGGTGTCAGACAGTTAATCTCTCCCAGATTCTGGAAAGACCTGGCCGCATTAATGGAGACTTTCTTCAGATGCAAATTTCCCTCTCAAATATCAGCCATTTCAAAATATGTCAAAGAAATATATTTTGGGGTAAAATATTTTTATTTCCTTCAGGGTTGTCTATCTGTCATGTGATATACTATACCAGAGTCAGGTTGGAATTTGGCATTTTCTTTCTACATTGATCTTATGATCTCCATGTTAATGTTGGTCAGTTGTACCTGAACTCCAAAAGGGAGGGGGTATTATGAGGTGTGTCTGTCCTCCTTTCTTGTCGTGGATGGGAATTTCATTTTTCAGGTTTCTCTAAGGTCCTCTTGTCCAAAAGGGGGTCCGTTAATTTGGTTCAAGGGCTTAGGATTTTATTTTTGGTCTACAGTGTTTTATTTTAACCTAATCTAAGTCAAACAGTTCAATGTAAATTAATCAGGTTCACTCTTATAAGGATTTAAAGATGCTCTCAATGTAGCTGATTTTTGTCAAGTGAGTCCCATTATGAAGCCAACAGTGAATTCTGTATGGGTATAATATAATTAGTATCTCTTAAAGTTAATTTTCACTGAGATTTATAAATGAACACAATTAATGTTAAGAGATAATTATTGATATTCTGTGCTCACTTATTAAATGAAAGTGTGTATTTAGGTCTCCTCCTCAGCTTAACTATCAAGCAATCTCTCACCCTATTATTTATTTCCATTGTGCTATATCCACTCTAATATAGCAATCAATAAATATTTATTGAATATCTACTAAGTAAGTGTAAAGGCTCATACAGCACATCTCACATAATACTCTATCAGCCGTGATACACTCTGGGAAACATGAATAAAGGTTTTGGGCAAGAAGGTGGCTCAATTTTCACTTATTTCCTTTTATACTTTTTGATTTTGAAGCATATTTATGCATGATATTCAAAATAACTGAAGGAAGAGAAAAGCATCAGTCTTCAACGATTTTAAACTGGAGTGAGACATATACGACGTACATGCACAGGGCCCTGTGTTCAGTTTAGTGCTCTGCTGTCACTTTCTGGAAAATCCTAATTATCTTGAAACAAGGAAATCTGCATTTTTATTTTGCACTGGGCTCATGAGTTATGTAGATGGATCTTCATCAAATAAAAGTGACATTGTAAGGTAGTATGTGGTAAGAATTAAGTGGATAGTATTAACAATCCCTGATAGAATTGATGAGGTTAGAGGAAATGCTCCCCAAAATATGGCACCTTGAAAACTGAGGAAACAGCAGAAGGAGGATGGCCACTTTCACCTTCCTTTCACCTTTCTTCCCTGAAGCAAATCATAAAATGTAGGATGGTCACTCTCTGACTTTCTTGCTCTCTTCTCCCCCGAAGACCCTCATGTGACAGATGTCCTGACTCATACCTAGAGGGTAGGAATGTCACACAGGAACACCAAGAGGATTCTGAACACAAAGGCCTTGCTATATTTCCCCCAGTTTACTACCGTTAGATTACACGCTTTTGTCCTCCAGTCATACTCTGCATGACTGCTGGTAAAAATATACAGATTTCATTGTCTTGTTTAGTCTTCATTTCTGAAAGCTCACATGTCACATCAAATTTATTAAATAAATGTGTATGCTTTTCTCTTGTTAATCTGTGCTTTATCATATGGGTCTCAGCCATGAACCTTGCAATGGTTGAGAAAAAGAGTTATCAGTCTGTTTTCTACCCTACAGAATGAAAGGAAAGAAGGAAAACTCTGTCTAAACAAACAAGTTATAATAGAATGAAATTCATCCTCTGTAAAAGGAAAAGATTATGTAAAGAATTTTGTTACTCCTGCAAATGGTCCTGTCTCTAATGTGTCTTTATTCATATTTAAATAGGGTTGATCCCTCTACTCCAACGAAAAGATGATTAGAATTCTATGGTCATTATGCTTTTCAACTGTGGCACAAACATTTCTACGTAGCATCTGTTCACTTAGAATGGATTTCTAAGTGCAAACTAACACCTATTAGTGCTCAAAAGAGTGTAGGCGTTTATTAACTTAGTGAAAGTTAATTCCTCTCTCCTTTAAATGCAAATCTTATACTCTTGTAATATGCTACTGCTCTTGCCCTTTAGAAGAACCCCTTTGGGAGTTGATTGTGTCTCTAATTCATGCAACAGGATATAACTTGTTGTTAACTGACTGACAAGATACTGTCAGATGGGTCACTTTGTGACACATTTGAACTTAATTGGTAGGAATTGTCAAAACCTTGGCGATGCTTCTGAATGCAAGAGTTTGTGGTTCCAAGCCACCAAATTAAGTTGCACCACAAAATCCAACTTTTTTAAAACAATAAAGACTAACAGACTCTTGCACACCCTAGAGCGATCGTTCAGTACCAATGCCGTCCTTGCTCACCTCCCTTACAAATGATATTTTATTGACATGAACATGTAGACACGATGCACTGTGCCTAACTATTCTCAAGAGAGAGACTGAAACTGAGGCCAAGTAACTTTTGAAGCCAAGCTATTGCATCTGACTGTTTCAGCAAACAGATATGTAGAGCTGCCACAGTGGCAAATGGCGCTGAAAGGCACAAGAAAAGTGGGACAGAAAAAGTGCTGGGCAAGACACAGAATGATTGATGGCATGCCTCTTTTGCTGGATGCCATCTGTTGAAGACTACAAGGAGACAAGTGAATGGAATATAATTTTTAAATAGCTTGTTTCTTTTATGAAATCAATCAATGTAATAGAACTTAAAAATTACATGTCAACTTGCCCTCCCAGATTCCAGTCCTTTTCTTTTTCTGTCAAAAATATTTTTGGTAAGTAAAAAGAGGCCTTATGCCATATGTGTTTTAATATGATAATTTCTAAAACTTATATTTTCTTTTCCCAGTTGGAGAAAAGGAAAAATTCCATTGCATACATTCTATTCCAAAAATCACTTGAGGAAAGATTTTCAGAACAAGTGATTTCCCGTTTTGCAGTTGATTATTTCATTCACTAACATCCCCTAGTGTTCAAAGTCATAACTTTAATTTAGAGTGGAAAAGGAATAGTCAAAACATACTAGTACTACTGTGCATTTTAAATATAGGACTTGTGAAACTTTGTTATACCTGCCATTGTTGACTCCTTAATTTGAATACAATTCTTAATAGCTTATGTTTATTAAAACCTGCTTTGATTTCCAACCCTTCCAAGCCATCTCCCCTCCCTCCCTCCCTCACCTTCACGGAGAAAATAAAAGGATTTCATTTCCACATCTGAATCCAGTGTTTAAAAGTCCTTAAGTCATTTGAAACATTAAATTAACATCAGGGTATTTTTCAATGAAATGTCGCCAATGCTTTTTATAAAATAAGTACAGTGGAGAGGTCTCATATATTGGTGATGGGGTGCAGCCTATATTTCACATATTTCACATGAAAATATGCATCATTATTGATGAAGGCAAAGTTGTATCTACATTACCATAAGGAATTTGCATAAATCTCCACAGCAATAGGACTTTAAAATATTCTATAATTTGTTTTCCCTTGCAAGTCAAGTTCCTACAATGAATTTAAAATAAGGTAGGTTAGGTTTGTGTGAAAAAATGAAAATTTACATATATTCAATTGCATAGGTTAGAAAAGGAATAGGGAGATGACTTATTCTATTCTTTCACACGTATCTTGAGGATATGTATAATGATTTTAAATATTATGGATCAGTATCAGCATTAAGATAGCATTTTTAACAGTGGAAAATCTGTGTATAGGAAAGAGAGAACCAATACTATACAAAGAAAGTAAAAATGTCCTAAATTTGTTGCAACAATTTATTGCAATTATAGCTCCTTGTTAAAATGCAAAATTCCATTAACCAGGTAATTGTTCCTAGAGAAAAAATGTCTTAATATCTTTAATGAATTTATAAATGTATTGCTCTGGGGCTTGAAATAACCAGACAGTGTCTTCTATGTCTAGTTTTAGAAAAAAAAATTAGATCTAATTTTGTTTCCTGTTCCCCATGTCTCGCCAATGGAATGGTGGCCCTTTAAGATTAATCCTAAATCACTTATAATACAGAGGAGAATAAGTAAGCCATCAAAAATACTTACAAAAACCTGGTGAAACAAAACCTAACTGGTGAAACAAAAACCTAACTACCTACTACCAGTCTACAGGACTAGAGATTTTCTTTTTTTTCTAAAAATGCACTAATTAAAGCAGTAAATACTTTTTAAAAGAAGTTTTGCATTTGAACAGAAATCAGGTTCAAACCTGGTTCTTTACCTTTTTAATAGCAGAGAGCCTTAGGGAGCATGCTCTTGCTCTGACTTATTTCAGCATGTTAAGCTGTGTACTTAACATGTTTAAGCATGTTCACATTGTTAACATGCTTAAGAATGGTAGCAATGTTTTACCAAGGCAATTAATAACACTGTTTTATATTTGTAAAACAATAATTGTTTTACTAAGGCGGTTATTAATACTTTAATACATTAATTCAGACCTGTTCATTAAGTCACTAAATATTTTGTGTTTATTGAGACCTTACTAGGTGCTCCGCTAGGCAGTGTGTCATGATCTGGGCTTGGAGTTATAGAAAATAAAGTCCATATGTACCATGGGCAAAAATTAACATAAAAGTAAAGCAAGAAAAACTTCCATTTTGAACACATACAAAGCAATTCCCTGATCCCTACCCAACTGGCTTTATTACTATTACTGTAAATAAATCCGTGAATAAATATGTAAATAAATAGTTGCTATAAATTGTGAGAAGTAGGATGACAGAGACACATAGAAAACGTTCAAATGGGAGATAAATTGTAGTAAAGTGCACGTGTTTGTGGTTTCACAGCAGGTGTGTTGCTTTATAGATTCCATTCATTGGGCTCCAAATTGTCAAACTACCTATGCTTACCTTTTGCTCAAATAAAAGGAATATGCTGCTCTGAGGTATGCAAGGTGGACAATGGTATTTAAACTGGTGGGAGTAGTCAGAAAGATGAGGAAGTAAGAATAGAATCTGGGAGAGAGAAAATAGTATAGCTCTCACATCATAGTTTAGGGATTTATCATTCCTAGGAGTGATGGGGCAAGAAAAAACACTATATATAATACTATCCAAAATTTATTAAGAATTTAATAATGAACACATCTATTAGGAGCAGACAAGAGTTTCACAGGCAAAGTTGGCATAGGAGGGCTTCTGTTTTGCCATCATTTAGTTTTTTCTTAGTGCATGTGGTGTGGGTATATACACACATGCATAAATATTGTTAATCAAACTTGCCTCCATGAACTAATTCAAGAGTGTATACAGGTAGATAGCATTAACCTGTCCTGTATCATGACACTTCCAGATATTCTGGGAAGTGCTACACCATGATTATAATGTTGGTCAAGTCAGGTTGACGTCATAGAACTAGGAGGTTACAAGGAGTGTGAAAACAGACACAAGGAGAAAGGCCAGAAGATAACCAATGATGACAGGACAGATGATAAAGAAGTCCTCTAATAAGATAAGGTTAAATTATACTAATTTTAAAAAGCATATGAATACAGTTAGATCTATGCACTCCCCGAAACACCTAGCTGAACATCCTATATATGGTAGATGTTCAGTAAATATGTGTTGATCATGTGCACATCTGTATCTTGGTTTTCAAATTCAGTCCTCCAATAAAAGAAACCAGAGCTTCTTGGAGAAATGGCTGATTCCAGAGCTGGGTCAAGTAAATTATAAGCTAAACCTGCAACATCTTTTTGTACCAGAAGAAAGAACATGACCAAAGAATGAGGGGCATAATGCCACATGTCAAAAGGACACAAGAACCAACTTAAGGGCATATTTGCTGTCAAATCTGACACAATCGAAACTTCTAAATAAATGTTGATAATTATATTTCATGATCTGTTGCTTTTGGAATTTTAAAGAATATAAATGAGATGATCGAACACATTTGAATGGAACCTATGTATTAGATGGTAGTATGCTATCAATTCAATTTTCCTATTTTCATGGTTCTATTGTGGTTATGTATAGTAATTCCTTGTTTTAAGAAACTACATGCTATAGTATTTAGGAAAAATAATCATTGTTCTCACAAATGGTCAAGAAAAAATAATGAACATAAATACATATGGAAATAGAATGATAAGGTAAATGTGGTAAAATGTTAGCAACTGAAGAATCCAGTGTCTTCATAAAGGAGTTATATGTCTTTATAAAGGAGTTTTTATACTCTTCTTGTATCTTTTTCTGTACATCTGGAATTATTTCAAGATAAAAAATTTAAAAATAAGGACAATAAAAGCACAATAGGCCTGTTGTTCATACTGAAAATCTCTAACTCTGAATTTGCCCATGATTGGTTTGTGAAACAAGCTGTAATTTACATGCAGCTAAATCTTTTCTTGTAGTCTGTTTCAATAAGTCATTTACAGGGTGAGTTTGGGAAGGTTTGTGAAAGCATTTGTTCTCGAGACCAAGCAAAATATTTTAATTCAGCTTTAACAGAACAAAACGAAACTGTTATTTTACTTTGAAGTATGTTTCCAAGTTTGAATATCAACATGAAACATTAATAAACATTTTTTGAAAAAGAGCAGTGATATTTCCTTACTCCTGCTAATATGCAGTGTGAAAAAGACAGAAGAAGTGGTCCCCTAACAGTGGTAGTACTCAGAGTCTAAAGATGCTTTGACTGATGATAAGAAACCAACAAACCCTAAGGTCAGTGGTGAAGAATAACCTTCTTTGGAGTGTGAAATGTTAAAGATTTTCTTTCAAGAAACCATTAAAAAAAAACACACACGCACACAGGGTCATCTTTGAAGTCAATAGACACTGATTTCTATTCCATGTACCAAGTCTCCATCTCTATCTAAAAGTATGTCACATAACCATTATTTACAGACTACTTCTGAGTTATCAAGGAATACTCAATCACATCCAATTATTTATCTATAGATAGTTGCATATTAGTTATAGTTACAAAAACACTTTCATGCAAGAATTTAAATGTAAACATCCCAGACATATTACAGTAATATTTATTATAAATAAGTTTAAAATGACATAATAGACAACAAAGAAAGCATGATTATTAGTGTTATATATTTAAGTTATAGCATGAGTCATTGTTCATTTCACTTAAAAAGGTAAGTTATAAGCAATATGAACAATAAATGTGCATTGTGGCAAATAAAAATATACGTGCTTAAAAATTAGTGGAAGATGTATTTATTTAGTGGAATTATGAGATTATTTGTGTTTTTTCTTATTTTTCCTGTTTTCAACAATGTTAAGGTTTCACTCTTCTATTCTGTAATTAGATAATAGTTATGAGTTATATATATTATAGTTATATGTATATATATAAAATAATTGTGAATAATGCTCTTGTTTATATAGGGATGCTTTAGCTAGAATTCTTTTTCTTTAAGAATTCTAGAAGGTCAAGGTTTTACTGTGTGGAATAGTATTGATTATTGAAATAGAACATTACACACTAAAACTGCGTGCTATTTAATCCACGTAATTAAAGCTGAAAGGATAATCAATAATTTATTTAGCCAAACTCTCCAATAAAGACAAATTATACAAAACAGATATACAAATGTTATCAGAAGTTATCCTAGTCTTGAGTTGATAGATTTCAAGCATAGCTTTCCAGTGTTCCCACTGAAAATAAGTATTGAATATCAATGAAAGTCTTTTTTAGTGTTGCTCAAATAGACAGTATGTACGGAAAACTCAAATCACTTTATTTATCGCTATAAAAGTGAATTTGTACATCAAATTATATGCTCATAAAAATTTCTGATGGTTGCAAAGGTAGGTTCTACCCTGGGCCTCCAGATCCTGTAAGTCTTAGAACCATGCCACTGAAACTGTTCATCAGGAATGCTATTTCTGCTAGAATCAAAAAGAAGTAAGTCAAGAGACTCTATTAGAGCTACAATTAAGGAAATAGAGAGCTATCCAAACCATTGTGGCCACTGATTCCTAGACCCACAAATTAGTACCTGGACCTTGGAGTGCTGCTGCAGAGATACAGCATCCATAATCGGTGCATCCATGACTATACATTGCAGCAACAGCCAAAGGGAGGAGAAGAGGTGCTGCGGACTGAAAAATTCATATGTTGAAATCCTAATTCCCAATGTGATAGTATTAGGAAGTGGCACTGTGAGGAGGTAATAAGATTATGAAGGTAAAGCTCCCATGAATGGAATTGGTGCCTTTATGAAAGAGAAGTCAGAGGGCCCTCTCACCTTTCTGCCATGTAAGGACACAGATAGAAGATGGCTATCTGTGAACCTGGTAGAGGGCCCCAACTAGAACCCTATCATGCTGGCAACCTGATCTTGGACTTCCAGCATACAAAACTGTGAGAAATAAATTTCTGTTGTTTATAAGCTACCTAATCTACAGTACTTTGTTATAGCAGTTCAAACTGACTAAGACAGGGAAAAACATCTCTCTGATTTCCATCTTCTAAAGCAAGTGCAAGTGCATCTGTATGAAGGGAATTAATTTGTATCTTGAAAGCTAAGTGTGAGCGATTCGGGGACATGTAGTTTTAATTTTTCAACATGTGCTATAAGAGAAGGTATACTAGAAAGATGAATATACTGTATTACTATACTCAATCCACTGTTCTATTCAGATGTTTAGAATCATATCTCAAAACTTTTCATATAAACTTAAGTGGGTCATGTTGTAAACTGGCCATGATCTAGCAACTTGTTTTTTCTTACCAATTTTTCTGTTACTGATCTTCAATTTGAAATCTTTCCTTTACCCCAAATGACTTACTCTAGTCTTATTCCACATCTCATTATCCAGCTATCTTTGAATATAAAAATATCACTCCACAAAATACAGTTTCTGCCATTCTATACCCATTTGTGAATCTTTTTGTTCTTCAGGTTTTGGTTCAAATCAATGCCAAGATACTATTCTAAAAATATGACTAATTCCATTTCCTCTTCATTCTTAATTTGGTCTTAGTTTGCTTTCCAAGTATGATAGTCTTTTATTCCCTATTAGATTTCAAGGGCCTTAGAATACCAGCTATGCTTGATGTTTATATGAGCTTTCCCTGTATTAGCTAGTATAATGTTTTGTACATAGTAGATAATAAATACTAGTTACCTTATTGAATAAAATGATATGGTTAAAAACACTATATTTTACAAATTATAAATAAAACTAAATTATTTTCCAAATGCATTAGTAAAACACATTGACATCAAAGTTAAATTGTCAAGGAAATGGATAGTTTTATATAACAATGAGATTATTTCTATTATATTGAGTATAACAATATATCCAATAAGAAGGATATGATAGAAATAAAGGTACTTGATGTGAGTAGCTGAAGATATTTATACGTGGAAGATCTATGTGGATACAGAAAAAACGTATTTAGAAGACTGCAATGACTATTTGATTTAAGGTCCATCATTAAGCAAAATACAGAAGTGGTTGAGTTTGAGAAATGTTTCCAAAATGCCAATCAACTTGATTGATTTAAGGGTCTCTGGACACCTATCTCCTGAGAGGTTAAGAAGTGAGTTGAAGAAGAGATTTCTGATTATACCAGGAAAAAAAATGGTGTCATGTAAAGGAATAAGTCCAGATGACCCTAATTAGGTCAACCTGATTTCTATGATACATCCATTTCATTTCCAGATGTTTCCATTCCCAGCAGAGCTGCTTCTGGCAAATCAACTGTGAAGCTACTGATGTTATTTATTTATTTAGTTATTTATGCATCTATTCATTTATTTCACTTTTAGCTGAATAATGAATTTTAACAATAACTTTTGGCAAGCTGTTTAAAAATGCTGCAGCATATATATTTGCAAATGTATATCACTAGATGCAATTGTAGGACTAATGTTGGAATTGAGCAAGAAACTGTGCATTTCATTGTGCCAGCTAAAGCTAAGATGACAGGCTTTATTTCAATTTAAATAAAACCTGAAGGTAGAGCTGTGGAAAGCTGGCTCAAACTGTCTGGCATTCTGCCCAGAAGAGAATCTTTGATAGTGTTCCTTAGACTATATTAGCTTCACCAGTTTTTCCTAGTTAACATTAAAAATTTAATTCTCCAAACAGTATAATTCATCAGGATTTTGCAATTGTTTCATCTGCCTCCCTCTTTCCCACATTTTATAAAGCAGTTCATTCAAATCAAGAACCTTGAATTCACAAAGTGAATAATCTACATTTTGCTGACAGTTTTCCTTTCTGAATTTAATATGATATTGTCATTCAAAACTTGGAAGTGCTATTTAATTATATGCTACTGCAGAAAACTGAGCTCTGGGTACTGCATATTCCTAAGGCCTAATGGGGACTTTAAAAAAATATATTTCTTAACTTTATTTTTATGTAAGTGTTTAGGGGCTGGGGGTTATCATTCAAAGTGAAAGGTGGATTAAGAAGCATTTGTAGGTTGTGATCTGCTTATGAGAAAAACAGTCTGCCTTACATCTGTGTTATAGAAAGAAAGTACTCTCTCCACAGACATGCCAAGAACATGAAGGAAAAAATTCATAACCCCAAATGGACTAGCTTTTCATTTCTTATTTCTTTGGGCTCTTGGTTTCTCATGCCTTGATGTATGAGCAAAGCAATTTTCCCATACCCCAGAGTCACAACTCTGCAGTTACCGTGAATCTTCATATTCACATTCTACCACCATCTCACCCTACAATGTCATTACTGAAGGTCACTAGCAGATATTAACATGTTCCAAAAATTAAGTCATCGAATTAATTTATTTGTGGACATCTTTTGATAATCTCATGAGATCTTGTGAGTTTATTGAACAGATAGATCCCTCAGAGTCATTTAAAACCAGATCAAGGTCTCAGTTGTCTGCTCAATTCCCTTGGTCAGACAACTCTGTTGCCCCCTCTTGCCAGTGTTTTGGAGAAAAGAACCAGTAGACATTAACAAATATGTTATATTCAGCATGTATAGGAGGTTTCTTCCAATATTGAAAAAACACCTTTCGGCTGAAAAATTCAAATTATCTCTTGATTTCTCACATATTATCTGATAATTTTTATTTCTACTCTGAAACTTAGCTTATGTTACACTTACTTTATGGGGTAAATTTTTAATAAACAACACTCTGTTACTTATTCTAGAGGTGATTTCCTCTTAGACATTGCTTTGTCTCCTCTCATCTTTCAACTTACCTGGCTTCTTTGCCATTGTTTAAAGCTTCATGCAGCAAAGATTTAGTGATCACTTACTATGTGCAGGGTCTCATATTTAGATGCTGTGATGGGTGCACTTTTAGTTACTATGCTTTTTCTTTTCCAAGTAAAATAGTAGAAATGTAAGAGACACCAAGATTTTCATGGATTGCTGTATAGTTTTGTTTTATTTATTCTTTTTCTGGCAGTGAGAGACCCCTCAGCTCTCTCTTAATCTGAATGGCCAAGGCTATAATTACTCTTTCCAACAAATAAGTATGTCTTACAGAAAGAAAAGTAATATAAATTTTAAGTTAAATATAGAAATTTCTTACTAGGTTATAAATATCGTTAACGGATACAACATAGACTTTTATACACGATTTTTACATCAACAAATAAGGACTTGAATTCAGAGTTTAATAATTAAATAAAACCAAATGTTGTCAGCTAAATTAAAATAATGAGAGATACTGAGATTCTGATGGAATACACTTTTGCCGTCTTTTTAATAAGCCTCAGAAGATTACTTACCAGAGTTTCTAAATGGTGAATAACATAGTTTGGTCCCTTCAAAAACGTTACCAGAGAGAAAGATTTTAGTGCAAGTACTTCATTTGGAAGCATGGTGAGGGAATAAGAAAGTGAGACAAAAAGGGAAGAAAGTCAATGGAGGATGTATTGATGAATGGGTTATTGCTGTGGACACCAGAAGCAGATCCCACAAGCAAGAATCTAGCTCAGACAGGAGATGGGCTCATTCACAGAGCACCGAGGCACTATTTATCCAGCAACTTCTGTTGCTCATTGGTGGATATTTGCTTCTAGTTGTATGTGTGGGAATATTAGCTCCCTAAAAAACTCCAGTCCAGCCAGGCATGGTGGCTCACACCTGTAATCCCCACACATTGGGAGGCCAAGGAAGGCAGATCACCTGAGGATAGGAGTTTGAGATCAGCCCGGCCAACATGGTAAAACTCTATCTCTACTAAAAATACAAAAATTAGCTGGGCATAAAGTATGCCTGTAATCCCAGCTACTCAGGAGGCTGAGGCAGAATAATCGCTTGAACCCTGGAGGCAGGGGTTGCAGTGAGCCAAGATCGAGCCACTGCACTCCTGCCTGGGAGACAAAGTGAGACTCTGTCTCAAAAACAAACAAATAAACAAGCAAACAAACAAAACCTCCAGTCTTACCCAG